>NC_141898.1:216968-5216968 GCF_030686135.1 Camelina sativa
AACCCTAAACCTAAACCCTAAACCCTACTAAACCCTAAACCCTAACCCTAAAACCCTAAACCCTAAACCCTAAACCCTAAACCCTAAACCCTAAACCCTAAACCCTAAACCCTAAACCCTAAACCCTAAACCCTAAACCCTAAACCCATAAACCCTAAACCCTAAACCCTAAACCCTAAACCCTAAACCCTAACCCTAAAACCCTAAACCCTAAACCCTAAACCCCTAAACCCTAAACCCTAAACCCTAACCCTAAAACCCTAAACCCTTAAACCCTAAACCCTAAACCCCTAAACCCTAAACCCTAAACCCTAAAACCCTAAACCCCTAAACCCTAAACCCTAAACCCTAAACCCTAAACCCTAAACCCTAAACCCTAACCCTAAACCCTAAACCCTAAACCCTAAACCCTAAACCCTAAACCCTAAACCCTAAACCCTAAACCCTAAACCCTAAACCCTAAACCCTAAACCCTAAACCCTAAACCCTAAACCCTAAACCCTAAACCCTAAACCCTAAACCCTAAACCCTAAACCCTAAACCCTAAACCCTAAACCCTAAACCCTAAACCCTAAACCCTAAACCCTAAACCCTAAACCCTAAACCCTAAACCCTAAACCCTAAACCCTAAACCCTAAACCCTAAACCCTAAACCCTAAACCCTAAACCCTAAACCCTAAACCCTAAACCCTAAACCCTAAACCCTAAACCCTAAACCCTAAACCCTAAACCCTAAACCCTAAACCCTAAACCCTAAACCCTAAACCCTAAACCCTAAACCCTAAACCCTAAACCCTAAACCCTAAACCCTAAACCCTAAACCCTAAACCCTAAACCCTAAACCCTAAACCCTAAACCCTAAACCCTAAACCCTAAACCCTAAACCCTAAACCCTAAACCCTAAACCCTAAACCCTAAACCCTAAACCCTAAACCCTAAACCCTAAACCCTAAACCCTAAACCCTAAACCCTAAACCCTAAACCCTAAACCCTAAACCCTAAACCCTAAACCCTAAACCCTAAACCCTAAACCCTAAACCCTAAACCCTAAACCCTAAACCCTAAACCCTAAACCCTAAACCCTAAACCCTAAACCCTAAACCCTAAACCCTAAACCCTAAACCCTAAACCCTAAACCCTAAACCCTAAACCCTAAACCCTAAACCCTAAACCCTAAACCCTAAACCCTAAACCCTAAACCCTAAACCCTAAACCCTAAACCCTAAACCCTAAACCCTAAACCCTAAACCCTAAACCCTAAACCCTAAACCCTAAACCCTAAACCCTAAACCCTAAACCCTAAACCCTAAACCCTAAACCCTAAACCCTAAACCCTAAACCCTAAACCCTAAACCCTAAACCCTAAACCCTAAACCCTAAACCCTAAACCCTAAACCCTAAACCCTAAACCCTAAACCCTAAACCCTAAACCCTAAACCCTAAACCCTAAACCCTAAACCCTAAACCCTAAACCCTAAACCCTAAACCCTAAACCCTAAACCCTAAACCCTAAACCCTAAACCCTAAACCCTAAACCCTAAACCCTAAACCCTAAACCCTAAACCCTAAACCCTAAACCCTAAACCCTAAACCCTAAACCCTAAACCCTAAACCCTAAACCCTAAACCCTAAACCCTAAACCCTAAACCCTAAACCCTAAACCCTAAACCCTAAACCCTAAACCCTAAACCCTAAACCCTAAACCCTAAACCCTAAACCCTAAACCCTAAACCCTAAACCCTAAACCCTAAACCCTAAACCCTAAACCCTAAACCCTAAACCCTAAACCCTAAACCCTAAACCCTAAACCCTAAACCCTAAACCCTAAACCCTAAACCCTAAACCCTAAACCCTAAACCCTAAACCCTAAACCCTAAACCCTAAACCCTAAACCCTAAACCCTAAACCCTAAACCCTAAACCCTAAACCCTAAACCCTAAACCCTAAACCCTAAACCCTAAACCCTAAACCCTAAACCCTAAACCCTAAACCCTAAACCCTAAACCCTAAACCCTAAACCCTAAACCCTAAACCCTAAACCCTAAACCCTAAACCCTAAACCCTAAACCCTAAACCCTAAACCCTAAACCCTAAACCCTAAACCCTAAACCCTAAACCCTAAACCCTAAACCCTAAACCCTAAACCCTAAACCCTAAACCCTAAACCCTAAACCCTAAACCCTAAACCCTAAACCCTAAACCCTAAACCCTAAACCCTAAACCCTAAACCCTAAACCCTAAACCCTAAACCCTAAACCCTAAACCCTAAACCCTAAACCCTAAACCCTAAACCCTAAACCCTAAACCCTAAACCCTAAACCCTAAACCCTAAACCCTAAACCCTAAACCCTAAACCCTAAACCCTAAACCCTAAACCCTAAACCCTAAACCCTAAACCCTAAACCCTAAACCCTAAACCCTAAACCCTAAACCCTAAACCCTAAACCCTAAACCCTAAACCCTAAACCCTAAACCCTAAACCCTAAACCCTAAACCCTAAACCCTAAACCCTAAACCCTAAACCCTAAACCCTAAACCCTAAACCCTAAACCCTAAACCCTAAACCCTAAATTTCTCTGTACCCTAATTTTTTGTAACCTACAAACCCTATGTTTTTAAATCCTATACCCTATATAAACCCTATGTTTCTATGTACCCTATATTTCTAAATCCTATACCTTATATTTCTGTAGTTAATTGAAAGAGGAAGGAGATTTCTGTAATTAATAGTAATCATATACCTTATATTTCTGTAATTAATAGTAATCCAATACCTTAGCAAAGGTTTAGTGTGCGAAGAGCAAAGGTTTAGCCAAATAACGTCTCAATTTACCCTGGCCATCTTCAGGCTTGAAGACATAGTCAAACTTAAAAGGCTTCTTGGAGGGAATCAGATGAAAGTATCTGGAGCTCGTTTTCCTGTGACGGATCAAACTCAGCTACAGAAGCACAGCCACTTGCTATTTTAGCTTGGTTTAGAGGTCTGCATCTGCAAAAGACCTTGATATTACGCTTGAGTTCGATCACTTTATTGTATAATCGCTTCCTCTCTGATGACTCTTCCAAGTACTGTTTTTCCAGAGTTCCAAGCTTTATCAGCTGCCATAATAAACACGTTAAGGCTTATCAGGTTACAACCAAAGCAAACAAGGTATATTAAGACAACAAGGTATATTAAGACACTAAGGTACTGAGTCAAAAGCTGGAGAGCCCGGGACATTTCTGGTTCTACAAAGGAACATTTCGTGATCTCTTTCACTTGGTTCGATACCAAAGCATGTTCATCCTTCAAGACCTAAGACATGATATAAAAAAAAGGGTGAACATATAACACTAGCAGAAGCAAAATCATAGTTCAACTTAAAACAACCTCCACTTACTATTGCAATTCACAACTGTCGTAATAGTGTTTATATTCAAGAAGATGAGAAAGAAAGTACAGTACCTTAATTTTGTTAACTAAAGTCGAGAATCTTCTGCAAATTTGGAAGCGTTTGTCCATTGGCAGGAAAATTAACTACTGAATTCTCACTTTCTTCCTCTGTTTCATCCAGATCAGTAATGTCATATCATATCAGAGTCAAAGACACAAGTTAATATACAGATATAAAGCAGCATCGTTGCTAATTTCTTGATATTGATCTGGAATAAACCATAGATGATCAGCGAAACCATCAAAAGAAAAGGAATCAAACAAAAATCACAAATCAATCATGAATCTGTAAGCACAAGTCACAATTACGACTACAGAAATGGAACATAATACCTCCTTCAATGGCGGATCTGCGCTAAAGAACCCAAAGAACGAGAGAACCGAAAATTCTGAATCAAAGAGAGCGAGAGAGAGAAGGAGAGTGTGTATGTAAATTGGGGAGAATTTGAATTTAGATGAATAAGAGCCGTTGGATCTAAATAAGCTTTGTAACGTCTATATTATATTACCCAAAGAGGAGCGTGAGAGAGAACATGGACCCGGATCGGGATCCGGATTAATTCCGGGTTACGGATCCTAATGCGTTTTAATTTTGTGATCATATTAAAACGGCAACCTAAATGAAAGCTTATGAAAATACATATATCAAAAGCTCTAAAATCATGGAGCCATCTAAATTAAAGCTCTATCATATAATGTGTTTATTAAATGAAGCTAAATAACCTATTGATATTGTCCTAGCATTAAACTATCCAAATGTTAGGTTTAGTCTAGGAATTATGACATAAGAAATACTTATTCTGGAATGAGTTGCATGCTTTTTTTTTTTGTAACTCTTAATTATATTAGAAGAGGTTTACCAAACTGTACGTGGACTCTGTTTCATAGTTGCGTATGTTAAAAAATAAAAACTATAAGTTTTTTTTTTTTTTTTGCTAAGCATGTAAATATCATTAGAATGAAATAAGGTTTTACAAAAATATTAAAAACCTAATCGAAAAGCAACCTCGGCAAAAAAATAAAACAAGGTTACAATAGAGTTAAGGGAAAATTGGGATGTGAATTAGCGGATCCAAAGTGGCAGTAGGTCCTGCCAGCGCTTCCTGTGACCTCTCGATGTGATGATGTCCTTCATTTCACGGTCCACGATCTTGAAGATGATGGATGGAGCAAGCCTGAAGGATTTGTGCAGGATGTTATTTCGCTGTCTCCATAAATTGTACACGACGACCTGAGCAGATAACTTCCTGATGAGCGAAGGGGCGGTTGGGGAGGATTGTCTGGTCCAAGAGAGGAGTTCAGACCATGAACTGAACAACCTTTGGCGAGGGCAAAGCCTCGTAAATGTTAGCTTCCAGAGTTGAGCAGCAAACTCGCACGCCAGGAAGATATGATCACGAGTCTCAGATGCGATAGAACAAAGACAGCAAGCATCAGACTGAGTTATCCCCCAAGAGGACAGCCTTTGGCGAGTGGGGAGCCTATTCAGGTGACTTACCCACATATGGAAAGCAAATTTAGGTACCGCACCTCTGAACCAGATGGCAGTTGTCCAACTTTGCTTTGGCTTCCTTGGTCTTGTGGCTTCCCAGGTCACCGCTGTAGAGAAGCTGTGATATGGTTTGTTTTCCACACACCAAGTATAAACATCTTTGCCTTGTTCCGGTGACGGGGGTTGCAGGGTGAGGAGGTGATCGTGTATTTCCCGCGCCGCAGGAGATCTAGAGAGAGGTAATCTCCAACCGGAACCATCAATAGCCTCCACCACCTTTGCAGATATGGGAATGCGAAGGCTTCGGGCTCCATAGTCACCAAGTCGCTTTATAAGCGGACCAAGCGTGCATGTGGAATTTGTTTATAGTATTTGTAATTTATTTATGTTTTCTAAATATTACAAATTCTAATTCCAAAACCATAAACTTTATAACATCTTTTAAAAATTTCTAAATAAAGTAATATCACTATAATAATAAGAGTTGCTACTCCGAGCTTATTTGTGTTGGTCAAAGGACTCATTAGCGTCTGAACAATGTATAGAACATTAACCAGAAAAGATGGAGACTTTGAAAGAAAAAGAAAGTCCAGTAAAGACTCCAATTATAAGGATTGAATCTTGGACAAAGAGCTATAAATCCTATTGTGCGCATGTGGAATTTAAAGTATGATACAATTTTCAATACAACCAAAAGACGTTACAAGATGTTATAGTATAGGTGAAACCTAACACAAATGAAAATCATTGGATGACATAATTTGGCCTGGATAAGTCATGACAATCCAAGTCTCATATCAACCGAAAACTTCCCCATTATCTGGAGCTCACAAGCTTTAATCGAATTCTGAGATTCTATTCCCCTGAGGTTATTGAAACTGTCATATTTTCTTTGCCTTGGTCCCACTACCATATTTCGGCTTAGAAATGTTAGAGCTCAAGCTAGTTCGTATGTATACAGAGAGAAGTGTGAAGAAAGAGTTATGATATACGAGAATATGCTTTATG
The DNA here is from genome assembly GCF_030686135.1 of Camelina sativa. NCBI lineage: Eukaryota > Viridiplantae > Streptophyta > Magnoliopsida > Brassicales > Brassicaceae > Camelina > Camelina sativa. The sequence continues at coordinate 222,902 of NC_141898.1, forward strand.
CACAAATGTACGAGAAAGAGTTAAAGGTCTTAATATGGGACGTGTGAGAGGCATGCCTTTTAGAACAACCAATGTTTTCTCTTTGGCTTCTGCTGAACTGGAGCAACTACACTCAGAAAGGAAGATCATAATCAGTGTCATCAAGGACATAGCTACCATTTCGTTACATTTCCAAAGCACAAAACAAACCTTGAATATCGTATAAAGAGTTATAATGCACCTCTGACCAGAAACTTAACCATAACTCTGCACAGTTGCAAACATAAATAGTCACAACTTTGTAACACTTCATTTATCATATGTCACTTCAGATCAAATAGCATTATGTGAAGGTGAAAGGAAAAAAATATTGTAGTCTAACCACGCTTAGGTTCTTGGTATTGAGGTATAATTTCAATGAAGCAAGTGTCTCTAAAGGATGTCAGCAGACATATCTTTGCTGAAAACTGCACAAAGGGAGATACAAAGGAAATTTTGTAAGAAACAGGACAAGGAAAACTACACGAAATTATTGGTTATTTTGTATGTGGTTACGGTACATGTCTTCACAGGATATGTGAAATGTTCACCTATTTATGTAATCCATAAGGAGAGAAAATAAATACATGAAGAAGACGAGATAATAACAAAAGAAACGTAAGTGTTTTCTTGAGAGTTGAGAATTAGAGCACGATGACATGAGAACAATGCAAAGATAATTATTTAAAGTGTCTTTACGTATATTAGTGTTGTAGATAGTATTGAGACAAAAAGTAAACTTACTCTATCAGCCGCTGCTTGTAAGGTAATATGGTCTCCCCATTCTCCAAGTCTGTGATTTAGTTTTGAAACATTTCTTAAACAAAAAAAAAAGAATTTAGAAGCTTAATTAGAAAATAATATGTTTGCAGAACATACTTTGCCATCCTCTTGTAATATCGTTTGTATTTCATTGGAACATAACTTGCATACATAGACCGATTGTCTTTGAGCTGAAATTAGAAGGGAGAAGAGCAATTAGAAAATGAGATAAGAAGAAGGATGTGTACACTGTACACCTACTTTTGAAACAAATATCTATCACGCAAAAGAAAAACTCCAACTGCGACAATGGCTTAGAACTCATAAGACACCTCACCTGTTTTACAACTTCTCCCCTAACTTGTTTGTGGTACTTTGAAGATCGGTATAATTGGTCAGAAAGTGCTCGAAACTGAAAAGACATTATTCTCAATAAGATTGGTCACAAACCGGAGAGAGATAGCATAATGAATGACAGATTGGTTTAAATGTAGCATCCATTCACCTGGCAGTTTCCATCACCAGAGACCTTCAACTCACACAAACCGTACACATTGAGTCTGCAAAGTCAATTAAAGTTAATTAAATTATTAAAAAAAAAGCATCCTACATAATCACTCTCAGCTTGTCTTTTTAAAAGTAAACATCACACAATAATTACACAAACATATTCACAATAACGAGTGAGTGTCCTATCTATATTGAGAAAGGGGAAGAAGTGACCATCAGAAATGTATACTGAGAAAGGGGAAGAAGTGAACATGAGAAATACCTTTGAAGAAGGCGTTGATGATCCAAGGTAGCATCACTTAAGTTGGGAATATAAGAATTAATCCGTGGAACATGCTGGAAACCAAGAACTTATATTTAGACGGAGTGAGAGATGGAAAGAGCTAGGATGGTTTCATTATGTACAAATTAAATATCTAACCAATAATACTACATTCCTTGTATTTGTTGGTACTAGAAAAAAGCTTACAGGTACGGGAGCAAGATTGGAGAGGCGTCTGCCGACTGCACCATCTAGTTTACTGTACTCTTCAGATAACATAAGAGCAATCATCCGATCATCTTCCGTCTCCTTTTGACTGCTCCAAGAGGTTGAACTCGAAGAGTCCCCCATGATTTAAAGCTCGTTCCTTTCTAATTGCTTCAAGAGGTGCAGCTGGGACACAAAATGAATTGAATTATTCAATGATTTGAGTTATGAACACCTAAAATATTCTTCATGAGGAAAAAAAACAAGATTTAAGAGATGATTATATATATCCAGACAATTTCACGTGACCGTGAGAAGATGACAGAGAGCGTGAAAGAGTGAGCGCAAGGATAAACGGAAACAGAAGGCAAAGTGTACATAATAGGGGGGTGGGGCGATAGAAGATGAAATAAAAAGGAATCGATTGGATCTGAGAATGCACCAGATCGGATCTAAAACAGATGGAAAGAAGAAGGATTCAAAAGAGCAGAAAAGTTGAAACCTTTCAAGGCGAAGGAGACAGGAAGATAAGCAAGCAGGTGCCGACGATCTTTTGTTTGACGGCTTCAATGTTGTCCAAAAAGTCCAAAGTTCTGTCCGTCTTTTTTTCACAACTTTATTAAAAAGACAATGGCAGTTTGTTGGCGGATATATTGACCTTCTTACAGCACTCCTCCAAAACCGCGTTCTTTTCTTATACTCCCGAGTCCCTTCTTTCTTTCTATCTTTCTTTCTTTCTTTTTTTTTCTTTCTTGGCGTAAATTCATTCATTCCACTTTTTAATTCCAAGAAAAGTAAACTTTAGGTAATCCAAATAACGTTCAATAGATCACAGGTCCATAATGATTTCTTTCCAAAGTAAACCTTTTGTCCTTGTACTTCATATTCGTTAATGCACTCAAGTCTTCCTTTTTCTGAATTTACTACAAAATTAGTATTAGTATCGGGATCATACATTTCAGTGCCCAACCCTCCTCTTCTTCTTGTTGTGCATTTCCCTGGATGTCAAATTGATAAGTTCCTTAGGTATGGCTGCTCCACTACTTTTTAAAGCCGCAACCAAATCAGGGAATACGTTCCTGTCGTCCTCATTCACAAACAAAATGGCAGTGCCCTTCTCTCCCATCCTAGAGGCCCTACCAATTACATGTATGTACTCCTTGATGGTGCTAGGCATGTCAAACACTATCACCTGCCTTACCACCAAGAGGTCAACTCCTCTGCCTAGAACTCCCGTTGATACAAGAACGGGCACCTCTCCACCCAAAAACGATCCCATCACATCTCTCCTCTCCTTCATTGGCTTCTCCCCATGGATCGATAGAGCTTTTATCCCCGTGACAACAGTTATAGCATTAGCCAAGAGATCTGCACCAACCCTTGAACTCACATAAACAACAGCTGGGGGCTTGAAATGGTTTTTACTTCTCAGTATCTCAAAGAGTTTCTGTTTCTTTTGCTTCGCATCAACCCAAATAGCCAATTGGTTGACAGCCTTGTTAGGTTTGTTGGGTTTGCCTATCGATACCGAAATGATTTCCTTCGCTAGAGACCCTCCCACCTTCTCCACCTCACTCGAGACTGTTGCAGAGAACAGCAAGACCTGCGGTTGTGACAAGGCCTGAAATATTTGCATCACCTGATCCCTGAAGCCTCTCTGAAGCATGCAGTCAACCTCATCCAGCACAAACATCATGATGTTATCAACTTCAATGGTGTGCTTTGCTAGAAGGTCCACAACTCGGCCTGGGGTACCAATGATCAATTCAACACCTTGTTGAATGCGGTAGAGTTGTCCAGACATGGGGTCACCACCTACAACGAGTGCAGTCTTAAATGGCAGTCCCTTTCCGAGCATTTTTGCCTGATCTTCAACTTGGACACAGAGCTCTCTAGTTGGAGCCAAAACCATAGCCAAGGGGCACCTCTGGTCTGAGGGATACTCAGAGCGATATGTTGTACAACGAGAAATAATAGGAACAAGAAAAGAAGCTGTTTTCCCAGAGCCGGTGTCGGCTGAGGCGAGCACACTTTTGCCGCTTAAAGCAGCTGGAATTGCTTGCATCTGGATAGGAGTGGGAAAGTCATAGCCAGCGGTTTCTAAGTTGAGAAGAAGCTTAGGAGGAAGCCCACATGAAGTGAAAGTCAAGGCAGGTGGAGGGACTGCTGCTCCTTGTCCTTGGACATGAATCTCAAGCTTCCTTCTAAGCAGCTCAGCATCATCGAAAGAAGATCCTGGTTCTCTAACGTAGAAGCACTCATCTGTGGCAGGAAACACTCTAGTAGCGTTGTCAATTCTTCTCAGGAGTGTTTCTTTACACTCGAGGCTGCAGACGTCATCGTTGGTCTCGTCACAAATGTATTCACCATAACGATTGCAGATAACACATTTAGGCTCCCCGGAAAGAGGGTCTCTTTGATCTATAGACTTTTGTTTGACAACATCTACAACAAGGATAATAAAAACAAATTTAGAAAATGGCTGGTGAGTAAAACTCTTAGAAATGTCAAAGGGCACTAGATGAGCTCAATAAAACCGTATCAAAACAGAAGATGGATCAGATCTCGGTTCCCATGTCATAAAAGGAGAGTCGATGCAAGAATTACGAATTACTATTTGGTACAGAGTACAGACTAACTAACCAGTGAGGTGCGGGATGCACACTTCTTCAATCATTATTCAGAGGAACCAGCTTCTGCAATCTATATGCACAAGACAAGATAATGAATCAGTAAAACATCGTCAACGAAAGGAAAAATACCTAACACATGGAACCAGAGCTCCCCTGCGACAAAGACATCAATCTCAATACTGCAACTGAAAGAGAGTAGAACCAAATCATCAAGGAGAGATATACAAATAATAGATTCGCAAACAGAAGGAGTATCCGATCGTAAGGTTGATTGATCAATGGCAATTCACAAGGGGACGAGAAGGGAAGAAGAAGAAGACAATTGAGGGGGATATAATAGGACATATAATGGGCTTTTTACTGGGCCATACACAATCAGGTTCGGCTGCAAATATCCAGAAGAAGAAAAACTAACATCACCGGTTCGGTCTTACATTAAAAAAAAAAAAAAAAAAAAAAAAAAAAAAATCACTATTAAAATTCCCACAATATACATGGATTTTCAAAACTTTACCAACTCGTAAAATTGGTTGACGATCTTAACGTGAAATATGGTCCGAGTTATGGCCTCCTGTTTAATGGAATTATTCCAAATCCACTTTTCGTCGTCAGAGAAACTCATAGAATCTCTCAACCGCGGTACAAAGAACGGAGAGACGACTTCGTCAAATAAGATTCGAGTTTGGGTGGCTGCTGCGAACAGGGAAAGAGAAAGGATTAGGAAAAAGGTCACCGCTGTTGAAATCTAATAAGTTGATGCAATCAGATTGAGACGTATGTACCTGATTTACATGCTGCCCTTGTAGATATTTTATGCAAATATTACTCTCCTCACTTCATGAAGAAAACTTCACAACAACACAAGTGCTGAGGAGTCCCTTTTCTTTTAACACATCCTACACGTGACGTACGCAAGAGAATCTGTGAAGGGGGAACTAATATTTGATAAGAGCAGGTAGTGATGCATGAAGTTCTGACAAGCACTGGAACATCCAGTTCAGTAACTGTTCTCTTGGTAGCTCCAACAGAAGTTCCGCCTGCACATATCATGTAAAGCCCTTAAGTTCATCTTAAGCGTGGCTTATGAAAAAAAAAGATTACACAAATACCACTAATTTACTCATAAAGTACCATTATTTGATCTCCTTCGTATATCAAGGAGCTTCGGTAAACGTCACAAGTCATGGAATCTGTGATCAGCTTGAACACCTTCTTACTCATATTTGTTTTCATGACAACTATCTTGCCTGATGCATATATTTTGTTTACTCCAAGATCAGCTGCCATGCGTCTCACATACAGCTTCTTTAGAATAATCTCCATGGAGTAAGGTTCTTTCCCATATTGGCGACGCAGGTTCTCTGTGAATTGCATTAGACTCCACATATCTTTCTCAGCTGCTTTTTCAGCTTCATTGATGATCTCCATCGGATTTTCCAGGTAATTTACATACTCAGAGGGAAGCCGGGGGTTAATATTTATGTCAATCTGGAAAACAGAGCAAAATGAGGAATTATAAAGTCATCAATTACTACAGTTCGAGGCATAACAACTGCATTGAAATTTTAACTTCTCCAGTTACTCCTGCACAAGTAAAGAGACCTAGAAACTATCATACTTAGCCTTCATGATACACTTGGAAACATTTTGATCTTGTGTAATTTTTAATCTAAAACAAAACCTTTCTTACAAGTTGAAATGGAACATACCATCACAAGGTTATATGGAACCGAAAAAATACGGAGTTCCTCCACCTAGAAACAACCAACAAGATTGACTCACAAGTCAATAACCAAGCCTAATTTTAAAAAGGATAGACATAAGGCTCATCAGTGTCACAATCACTGAGAATGTAGAAGGAGACTTTAATCATAATATACCTTGGACAGACTCTCAAAAAGCATTTCAAAGAAGAGATCGATACCGACATTTCCAACATCCCCCGTCTGTTGTTCTCCAAAGATAGTCCCAAAACCTCTTATACCCATATCCCTCTCCGCAAGTTGGAAACCTTGTCCAAGTTCACGGCACTCTTCAAGAGCGCTAAGCCTTTCCTGCATAGTCAGCGTATACATTACATGCCAGCGTCTGCCAAGGGAATAGAACAAATAAAGTCACCCCCAATACCAGTGCTTGATCAGAGAGTAGCGATTTATCGGGATAAAATAGATAGGCATGAGCTTCTTTATCCGCCCGACCAACCCTTCCACGCAACTGTTGACCGCAACAAAAGAAAGAAATGTAAGAAGCTATTCACCTTTTGTTGTGATAGATAACTACAATAGAAATGACGCAAAATAAAGAAAAACAGGTAACTTTGGCACCTGGTACAACTGAGCGAGCCCAAATTGTTGAACATCCTGAATGATTATGGTATTTGCATTTTGAATATCAAGTCCACTTTCAACGATATTAGTACATATGAGAATTTTGATCTTTCCTTGCGCAAATCTCTCCATCGTTTCCTCTAGTTGTTTCGAGTATTGCTGTGTATACATCAATGTAGCAGGATAGCAAAAACAGTGCTTAGGAGGAATCCATGAGATGTGCTTATATCGGATGAATGAGCATCCAAATGTCAAGTGCTGCTAAGAAAGGCCACAACATACCTTTCCATGTGCCATAGCAATGTCAATATCTGGAAATGCTTCTTCAAGAAAATCCATCACTTCTTCTAGTCCTGTTAAGGAAGAATAAAGTGGTAAATCGATAATGGACAAATGTAAAGGCTGGAAATGAGAAAAAAATATTCCACGGTCAAGAAGTTTCTGATTATACTAGTCTCTGAGTTACGACCAAGATCAAAGGTAGTCATATTAAGAGAAAACGTAGCAAAAGACAAATCGCATTCTACCCTTAATCCGAGGCAAGACATAGAAAACTTGGCCACCACGATCCAGCTCGTTTTTTATTGCTTCTATCACCTTTTCCTTACGGAATGACGAAAGATGTGTTTTTATTGGAATCCTCTCCGGAGGCGGTGTGGAGATTAGACTAAAACATTAAGAAGAAAAAAAGGCTTATTTATTAGTCTCATCGAATTCTATCAGTGCGTATATAATATTAAACACATCATGTCGCAACCTGGCATCCCGGAATCCAGTCAAAGCTAAGTACAGTGTCCTTGGTATGGGTGTTGCGGATAATGTAAGCACATCCACCGATGTTTTGAAAGATGCAATCTTTTCTTTCTGCTTGACCCCAAATCTCTGTTAAGTTAGAAAACATTATCGTCAACTAATCCAAGTATCATTCCAAGATTATGCATAAACAACTTATTTTCAATGAATATAGAGCAGAACCTGTTCCTCATCAACCACAAGGAGGCCTAAGTTACTGTACACAACACGGCTCCCGAGAAGTGAGTGAGTGCCCACAATGATATTGAGATGTCCATTTTTTATCATTTCCAAATACTCCTCCTTTTCTGCTTTAGTCTGCATAATGTCGAAGATGTGACTATGGTCAATTCCAGGTAAAACCATGAACAACTTACACACAGCCGACAGCATGTAACCCACAACCACTAAAGTCTGAAACAAAATTGAGTGTTCTGCATTGACATGTGTAGAGTTTACCAGTTTGCATCTGGAAAAACTCAAAGAAGAAATTTTTTTTCTCAGAAACAGTGATTCAATACCTGAAACCGACTTAAAAGGCCCACTTTGATTTGTGGATACAAGGAAAACCGCTCTGAGATTACATCGTAATGTTGCTTCGCCAATACAATAGTCGGTGCTAAAACCATAGCTTGTTTTCCAGCTGAAACCACACAAAAGATGGCTCGTAGAGCAACCTCAGTTTTACCAAACCCAACATCTCCACAGATCAATCGGTCCATAGGTGTTTCTCTCTCTGTCAAATCCTTCTCAACATCCAAGAAAGCCTGCAAGGAAAACTCAGCTTTAAGTAAATTGGAATATGAATGATGAAAAGTAAAAGATAGCTGGCAATAATACCTGCTTCTGGTCGGGTGTAGCGTTATAAGGAAATTGAGCAGCAAAATCAGCCATGATGGGGTTTTTTGGATAAGGATATCTCTTCTGTCTAAGCCTATGAAGATATAGCTCCATCAAGTCAACGACCATTTTCTGAATTGCTACTTTTCCTTTGGTCTTTCTTCTTTCCCAAACACTAGTGTCACTCAGCCGACTCAAAGTACGAGGCCGTTTGGACTCATTTGGACTGGAACAGAACATACAAATATGATGACATGAATAAACCAGCAGTAAGGGACAAAGACAGGGACGGCAAAGGAGGGGTTTTCAATGTACAAAAGGAAGATAGAGCCACGGCACCAAACAAAAGCGAGACAAAAACTGTGAGCTGAGTCAATTTAGAAAGAGGAAAGACATACAGATTGTATCGGTAGAGCAAACGTGAGGCCTGTTTGAGGGGAAGCTTGGCCATGCCATCCGCATACTCTATAAAGACATATTCGAGGGGCTCTGAGGAATCCTTGGGGACATCAAATTTTATCCCAACAAAACGCCCAATGCCTACTTTCTTGTGCACCACATAATCACCGGAAAGGAGACTGTAAGGGTCAACCTTGTAGCTAAAACCACCCGCACCAGCAGCCTCTGTACCTTGCCTAAATCCTTTGAGCTTCTGCAAACCCCTCTCTTGTTGTTCCCTGACCATATGAATGTACTTCTCGGCCTCCTCAGAGTCCATGGCTGGCCTAGCGGTCTCTCTCTTGCCGAGGTCACGCCGAATCCTCTCGTTGAGGAGGGAAATTGAGTCGCTTTCCGCTAACTCTGGCTTCTCTCTCCATCTGGTAGGTTTTGCGGCAGTAGCGGAGAGAGAGGAAACAGTGACCACCAGCGGAGGAAGAGATGATGAGTTTCGGGTGATGGAGGAGCGCCTGAGCCTGAGCCTGAGCCTGAGAGAGAAGAGCCTCCGCGGCGAAGGAAAGGAGCAGAGCTTGAAGACGAGGGGTATAGTAATCGGGTCGGGATTTGGGAGCAAAGATGTCATCCTTAACAAAGAAAGAAGAACCCCAGAGGTTTTAGATTGAGAAGGGGATAGATAATGAAGAGAGAGAGTGTGAAAATGAGATGCTTAGCTTTTTTTAGCTTAAGGGTGGTTAGTTTGCTACAGGGAGCAGCTTCCAAGCACACATTTTAGGATTTGCGTGGTTGAGTAAAAAATTGTACATCATCCATCCCTTCCGTAATTAAAAAAAACTGGCAATTTTATCCCTTGATTAAGATACAATGTTCCAAAGATTTCATACCAAACAAAGAAGAATACTACTCAAATATAATACTACAAATTTTATCTTCAGCCTGGCTTGTTGTTTCGGGGACACTTGATAACATATGAATACACACCTGTTGCATTAATTTATCGCTGAACAGATTATATATAACCTCCCATGAGTTATGATTTATGATTTATGAATGCTACACAATACATACATACATTACATACGAGAGTTTTTTTTTTGTTGTATTGGCTTAAACATAGTAAATCATGCCAACTTCAATGAGGCTGATGTGAGGAACGTTGAGTGCTACAGCTGGTCCTCTGCAGTTCTTCCTCAAGAAAGAATAGCCAACATCAATCGTCATCTTCTTCAACCAGGACGATGATTTCCTCGATTTCACATATGAGTGACCCATTATATATGCTACACCCGCCTCTTTCGCTCGTATTAGATCCATTAGCTCTTCCCTCACAGAGGACTCCATCCCACCACCACTTGACGGCGTTAACCTGAACCTCACACGCCGCCTCCTCACTTGCCCTTGTGGATACTCATCCTCGTACACTGAGCGCAAACTCTGCAGGGTCATGGATTTACTACTGCTTTGTATGGTGGGCTCAGCAAAATCACTCTCCTCTGAAACCGCCGTCAGGATTGAGTTAGAGAGACTCTTCTGACTGCTTAAAACTGCCATTCTCCCATCATAGGATTGAGACTCAGAAGAAGCCAAGGAGGATTGTTGGAGGTCGCTTGCTTCCATCTGGATGAACTCCGCTATGCTCTGTACAAGCTGATTCTCAAAGTCCCCGTCTTCCCGTTGAATGTCATTGTACCCGTACCTCACTACGCACCTGTACATACGATAAGGCTTGGGGCAAACACGCCCAATGAGATAACGTTCCTCAGGGGACACATGAGGCACTGGAACTGATTTCACACAAACAAACACCACGACTTTATGGAATGCCGGGAGATTGGTGACAAAGTGAGAGAAAATTGCAGGAACCCCAGTTGCAAGTTCTGAGTATACGAGTCCTATTCCAGGCACACGTACAATACCAAGACTAGGTCCTAATCCCAGCAACCACTTCAACGAAACTTTGTTATGAAGATCAAAGCTGTATTTCCTGCGGGTCCCATAGTGCCACACATACATGGCAATCATGAGTATGAACGCAAGCACCAAAGGCACCCAACCACCCTGGGGAACTTTCATGAGCGCTGCTGAGAGGTACACACCTTCAATTATCCATACAGTTCCAAGAAACAAAGCCGCTAGAAAAATACTCTTCTCCCAAACCACAACTATGACAAGAGCCATGAAAAACGTCGTGACGAACATTACTATTATGCATGCGAGTCCTGTGGTGAGTATTAAGAGAAACACCATCAAACAATCAGATCCTGGAGAGGGAAAAAAAAAATAGTTTCCAATAATATAAAGTTTACCGTAGGCATTTCCAATCAAAGTTGTGTCTCGAAAGCCTATAGCTATTGCAAGAGTAAGGATCATTAGGATCCAGTTGATCTCCGGGATATAGATCTGTCCATATATATGTTTCGAAGTGTGGACTACTTTGATGCGTGGGAAGCACCCAAGGGCATGACATTGTTTGATTATTGAGAACGTAGCGGTTATCACAGCCTGACTGCCAACAATGGCTGCAAGCGTGGCAATGACAAAGACAGGCCAGAAAACAGTATCTGCATAATGGACCAGGATCATGTAAAATTGTCAATAATCACAAGAAAACAAGTGAATATTAAACACTGGTGTCAGAATGAACGAACCTGGGATTGAACCGTAAAAGCTGTTAGGAATAGACCCGAGGTTCTTTGACAAGAAAGCTGCTTGGCCCATGTATTGTACCACCAGGCAAGGGTACACGACAACAGCGAAAGCAAGCTGCACAAAACAAAAAGAAGAGAATGTAAAGAAACAAAGCTGCGAAACCAGCATGGACTTATACTTATGGATAACTAGCAAGGTTGACAGATAAAAATAACTGAACTAGACACGCAACCTCTGCTTACTCGGATTGAGAGCGAGGTGAAATGGCCAAGATTTGCAAACATAGCTTCAGTACCTGATAAGACAGTGATAATTACTTTAGCGAACCAGCTCACACGATTCAAAACAAACAATTTTACGGTCATGTCTTGATCCAGAACAGAACTACCTGTCACAGAAAGAAGAACCCCTCCAAGAGAAATCCATCCATCTTGACCAGTCACTCTGAAGAATTTGATGATATAAAGCGGGGAAATTGCATGTATTATCTTTGGATTCCAGTGTATGATGTTGTATAAACCGATGAAGAGTATTGAAATAAGCCAGATTATCACAATTGGTGCAAACATGAAGGCCACCCTGTGAGTACCACAGTGTTGTAAAGCAAACAGTCCAACCAATACGACAGAGGCGATCACCAGAAGTTCGCCTGCAGTGAATTAAGAGAAGACCCTTCAGATATCCCTCCAAAACAAAAGAAAGTCAACAAGATGTATTCAAACAACAAGATACAAGCACATGGTCCAAGTAACACGCATTAGATACCATCAGTCAATTTCTTCTCGGTAGCTTGCAAGCCTGACATGGACGACATAACTGAGAGGAAGCAGGAGTGAGTCAGTCAGATATTGACCAAACAAAAAACCATAGTGATGAATGAAAATAGAAGAATGCTCACGAAGAAGGTGGGTGATTTCAACTACAAGTAACAGCAGATGATAATGAGCAAGTCCAAGGAGGGAGAGAGGCATACTTTACCTGATATAGCTGGAGTCAGAACCCCGTCTCCTATGACTATAGCAGCTCCAAAAAGTACAAGGACCAGCAAAGCGGTCCTATGGCTTTTGTGCTTTTCAAGAAATCTTCTAAAGCGGGATGAAGCTCCAGTACCCGTGGACGGACCAAACTTGTAAGCTGGGAGCTCTTCATCAGCAGCTTGCTGGTTAGGAAGTAAGCTAAGCTTTGCATGCCTACAAAGCAGCGAATAGAGAGCAAACGTTCCGCCTAGAGAGGGAAACAAAAAAAAGGGGGAAAAAGACTGTATCATGCGGAGGGTCTTAAAAATTGGGCAGAAGGAAAGATAAAAGTTGAACAGAAGAGGTTGCTCGTTTCCTACACTGCACCTTCTCCATTATCATCGGCACTCAGTAAAAGAAGAAGGTACTTGAGAAGAGGAATCAGGGTGAGGGTCCAGAAAATCAAAGAGAAAGCACCAAATACGGTTTCCTCGTTCTGATGCTTATGCAACTTTCCAATAAATGTGCTACGAAAGACATAAAGAGGAGATGTACTGAGGTCACCGTAGACTACACCAAAACTCTGGTAGGCCAAAATCAAGTTCCTCGAGCTCGAGAGATTAATCCACGACAGCTGAAGGAACAACAAAACAATTCAGTAAGTAAGTCGGAAAACGGAAAACAGAGCAACATAAGAAAGCTAAAGTTTTTTTTTTTTTTTTTTTAATTTTAGATTAAGAAGACAAGAAGAAGAAGAAGAAGAAAGAGGTAGAAGAAATGAACAGTTTAAAGTGGGCATAATAAAGGAGCTAACTTGAGAAGGATTCCGACGGGGCGAGACTCCAGATTCGGCCGTCGGCAACATCGCGGGCAAAAGATCAAAATTGAGCGAATCAGGTTGGACTGGAGGAGCTCTTAAACGAAACCCATCATCTTATCTCTAGTGAAGTATTTGTCTCTCTCCTCCTATCATCAAATCTCCAACCTTAATTCTTTTTAGTTTAACTAATTAATACTCTCTCAACGCGGGAGGGAACCTTACTGTGTGCATCTCCTCCACTCACTCTAAGTCCTATCTCTATCTATCTATCTATCTATCTATCTCAGGCTCCAATTAGTAGCAATTTTCCTCGAGAAGTGAAACTCTCACACACACACAGTCTGTTTGACTAGCAATAATCAGCTCCAATAACCAATTAATTTTCCTCGAAAAAGTGAAACTCACGCACTCACGCACAGGCTGCACAGTCTGACTGGGGAAATCAACAACAGAACAGTCACGTTTTTCCGGCCTCGGGTTGGCCCCACCTAAATAAAACTAGTCAGGCCCATGATGATTGGAGGAAGTTTGATGTCTTTTAACAGTTCGAATCATGGGTTCTCGAAGAAGCCCATCATACACGTCTTGTTACTAATTAATCAACACATTATATCTTATCTTACAAGTATAATAAGGCCCATTTATTCAAAATAGAAAGAATAATTATTGAAATTTGTCATGAAACTAGAGAATTGAAAGTTGTAAATCTCTTGTTATTCTTATTGATAAATCGAATGAGGTTATATATATATAGTAAAGGCAAAATCTAAAACCTAAACCGACTAAGTATAAAGGAGATGGCCAACGGGCTTTATTGCCTTGGACGTACAGGGGTCCTGTACGGGCCGTGTATGGGCCGGTTATGAAAGATCCACTCCAAGTGTTTTACAATACTCCCCCTTGGATGACATAACCGTGCTGATGCTAAGGGATCGATGCAATACGCTTGGGGTGCTGCCTCATTAAAATCTTACCAGGAAAACCCAATGGGACAAAACCATGGTGAAGGAAAAAGAGTACAGCACGCATTGCTCCCCCTGTTCTAAGCATCCCTAAAGTCCTTAAGCCTCCGCATTCCAATCTGGTGCATGAGCTTCTTGAATGTAGTTGTCGGTAATACCTTAGTGAAGAGATCGGCTGAGTTATCGCATGATTGAACTTGCACCACTTGAACTTCTCCGGCCTTTTGTAGTTCATGTGTGAAGAAGAACTTAGGTAGGATGTGCTTCGTCCGATCTCCCTTGATGTATCCTTCCTTGAGTTATGCGATGCAGGCCGTATTGTCTTCGTATATGATTGTTGCTTCCTTGTCGTCGATCATGCCACAATCTGTCATGATATGTTGAGTCATTGACCTCAACCAAACACACTCACGTCCGGCTTCATGAATTGCTAGGATCTCCGCATGGTTAGCCGAAGTGGCCACAATGCTTTGCTTCATAGAACGCCATGAGATCGCCATACCACCGTGAGTAAAAACATAACCGGTCTGGGACCTTGAATTGTGCGGATCCGATAAGTAACCTGCATCAGCAAAACCAACTAAACATTCCTTGTTATAGTTAGTATAAAATAAACCAAAGTTTGTCGTCCCTTGTAGGTAAGGCAGAACATGCTTAACACCATTCCAGTGCCTTTTAGTCGGACAAGAACTAAATCTTGCTAGGAGGTTCACGGCAAAACATATGTCCGGTCTAGTGTGGCTAGCCAAGAACATTAACGCTCCTATAGCACTGAGGTATGGCACTTCAGGACCGAAAACTTCCTCATCGGCCTTCTTTGGACCAAATGGATCTTTATCCAAATCAAGACTCCTCACAACCATTGGGCTGGTCAATGGGTGAGCTTGGTCCATATTAAACTTCTTGAGTACTTTTTCTGTATATGCCATTTGATGCACAAGGATTCCATTATTAATGTACTCAAGTTGCAATCCCAAACAGAGCTTAGTCTTACCTAGGTCTTTCATTTCAAATTTTTTCTTGAGATATTCTACTGTTTGGGCAATTTCACCAGAGGTTCCAAGGATGTTTAAATCATCCACATACACTGCTATTATTACAAACCCTTTGTTTGCAAACTTCTTTATAAAAATACATGGACTGATAGGGTCATTTTTATAGCTCTCTTTGGCTAGGTACTCACTTAGTCTATTGTACCACATTCGACCACTTTGTTTCAGTCCATAAAGGGATTTGTTCAGCCTTATGCAGTACTGTTCTCGAGAACCACTCTTATCTTTAAGCTCAAAACCCTCTGGTAATCTCATATAAATTTCATTATCCAGTGGACCATATAAGTATGCGGTTACAACATCCATTAACCGCAAATCCAGTTTTTCTCTTATAGCCAGACTTATTAGATATCTAAAAGTCGTTGCATCCATCACAGGGGAGTATGTCTCCACATAATCTATTCCTGATCTTTGAGAGAATCCTTGTGCTACAAGTCGTGCCTTATATCTCACGATTTCATTACTCTCATTTCTCTTCCTTACAAAGACCCACTTATGTCCTACTGGTTTTATATTGAATGGTGTCCTTAAAGTATGACCAAACACATTCCTCTTCTTCAAAGAGGTTAACTCCACGTCAATGGTTTCTTTCCACTTTAGCCATTATTTACTTTGAGTGCACTCTAATATAGACGTGGGTTCATGATCCTCATTTATCTCAAGTGCTACCTTATATGCAAATACTTCATCAATGTCGACATTCTTATGGTTCCATTGTATTCCAAACATGATATAATTGATTGAGATCTCATTATTATCAACACCTTCAGAACCTTGAGGTTCAGCGTCCCAAACCTCATTTGGTACCTTAGGATTTGCCGTGGCCATGTCTATCATTTCCTTAACCTCGGTTTGATTTGCACCTTTCTTAGATTTCCGAGAGTTCTTATCTTTGGAACCTAATGGTCTACCTCGTTTTAAACGTGGCTTAGACTCTTTAGCAACTTGATTGTGTTCCTTCTGAACATCAATACGTATTGGTGCATTACAAGCTGGTATGTACGATTTTGTTACTCTCTTTGGGTCAGCAAAGGAATCTGGCAATTTATTAGCTAGCTTTTGTAAATGAATAATCTTTTGAACCTCTGCATCACATGCTAGAGTTCGAGGATCTTGCCAATTTAAGGATGTTTGATTCCATGTTAATTCTTTAACCAGCTTGCTTGTTTCTCCACCCAACATAGGAAATTCGGATTCTGTAAATTGACAGTCTGAGTATCTAGCCTTAAATAAATCTCCTGTAGTTGGCTCAAGATACTTAATAATGGTGGGAGACTCATATCCAACATATATTCCCATCCTCCTTTGAGGTCCCATCTTAGTTCTCTGTGGTGGATCAATCGGTACATAAACGGCACACCCAAATATTTTGAGATGGGATATGTCTGGCTCATGACCCGTTAATAGTTGGGATGGTGAATACTTATGTTCACTAGATGGCCTGATGCGTACAAGCTCTGCTGCATGTAATACTGCGTGTCCCCAAGTCGACACAGGAAGCTTCGACCTCATTAGCAATGGCTGAGCAATCAATTGAATACATTTAATGAAGGATTCAGCTAATCCATTCTGTGTATGGACATGTGCCACAGGATGTTCCACACTCACCCCCATGGACATACCGTATTCATTAAACGTTTGGGATGTAAATTCACCAGCATTGTCTAGACGTATAGTCTTAAGTGGAAAATCTGGAAAGTGTGCTCTTAGTCTTATAACTTGAGCCAACAGCCTAGCAAATGCTAGGTTCCTTGTGGATAGCAAACAAACATGCGACCATCTAGTCGATGCATCAATAAGGACCATAAAGTACCTAAACGTCCCACAAGGTGGGTGTATAGGTCCACATATGTCCCCTTGTATTCTTTCCAGAAAATACAAAGTTTCTTTATGTACTTTTGCTGGTGATGGCCTTATAATAAGTTTCCCTTGTGCACATGCTACACACGTGAGATTCTTAGGGATAACTTTTCTCTCTTTAAGAGTGTGCCCATTTGAATTCAGAATACTCTTACGCATCATGTTAGAACCCGGATGGCCAAGCCGGTCATGCCATAGAGTGAACTGTTCATTGAACATTTTATTCTTTGCCATGTTAGATTTTATCATGTTAATCTTAGCATGGTAAAGACCAGTGGCTAGTGCAGGTATAGTCTCTAGGACTTTATTATGTCCTTGTACGATTGCAGTAATGTATAGAAATTCTTTATCTCCTTCACCCTTTGTTTCAACATGATAACCATTTAATCGAATGTCCTTAAAGCTCAATAAGCTTCTCTTAGAGCTGGGTGAATACAAGGCATCACTTAGTTCAAGATGTGTGCCATTAGGTAATAATATATGAGCCTGGCCGTAGCCCTCTATAAGGCTTGCTATACCCGCAATTGTACTAACATTGGCATTTTTCATTATGAGATTAATAAAGTATCTCTTATCCTTCAAGATTGTGTGGCTGTATCCACTATCCACTACAAGTTCACTTTTGTCCTCAGCCATTTCTATAATGACAATAATTTTGTTTTTAAACTTTAATAAAACAAGTATGAAATAACGTTGAATTTAAACCAAAATAATTATCCAACAAAATAATCCAATCGAATGCAAAAACATAAAGCATAGAAATTTAAACCAAAACAACATTTTGAGTTCACATATCCCCTCTTAAACAATCTGAGGTCTCATGATCAAATAGATCATCCTTCTCATGGTCAAAATCATCTTCACCATCGAGATGAACCAGGTTAGCCTCTGGATTTTTCTTCAAGCTCTCTTGATAGAGATCAACAAAATGCTTAGGATTTCTGCAAGTCTTAATCCAATGGTTCTCCAAACCACATCTATGGCAAGTGGACTTGGTCTTTGGTTGTGGCTTGAATGCCCCACGGCCTCTACCCCGACCACGGCGGAAACCGGATCGGTTACTACGGCCTTGACCACCGAACTTATGTCCTTGGTAAGTGCCACGACCAAAACCACCACGGCCACTCTTGTCCATATGGACATAGTTAGACTCCTTGGTCTCTTTTGGCTCTTTAGGCTCTTGAGGATTTTTCTTTGCTAAGTCAACCTTGTGAGCTTCTTGTAATGGG
Source organism: Camelina sativa (assembly GCF_030686135.1). Classification (NCBI taxonomy): domain Eukaryota; kingdom Viridiplantae; phylum Streptophyta; class Magnoliopsida; order Brassicales; family Brassicaceae; genus Camelina; species Camelina sativa. The sequence goes on from NC_141898.1 coordinate 241,177, forward strand.
GTTGTACTAGGAGGTCTCAATGCACTATTCATCATTAATAGCTCATTGTTCTGCTCAGCTAGCAGTATGTTGTTAGTGTGAAAAGTAGAGAATGTCTTCTCTAGCAGTTCCTTCTCGGTCACATCAGTACCACACAACCTAAGGATTGAGACAATCTTTAAAAGCTCTGAGTTATACTCATCCACGGATTTGTAGTCCTGGATCCTTAGGTTTTTCCAATCAAATTGAGCCTTTGGTAGGAGCACCGTCTTTTGGTGTCCATATCTGCTTTTCAGCTCTGTCCAAAGGTCAAGTGGATCCTCTATGGTGAGGTAATGATTCTTGAGACTCTCAGCAAGGTGATGGCGCATATGCATAATGGCCTTGTACTTTTGCTTATCAGATGGTTCATAACCTTCCTCAATGCACTCAAATAAATCCTTTGACTTCAGCATGATCTTAGTGTCCAATGCCCATTGCAGGTAATTGTCTCCAGAGGCATTCAAGGCAACATAGTCAAGATTGTTAAGCCTTGCCATCTGCATAATACAGAAATAGACAACCGTTCATTAGCATGCGGTATTATGAGACCGATCCATGCAATCACTTAATAGGACATGCGGTAATGAGACCGAACCATGCCAAATACATAGGGTCATGCGGTAATGAGACCTATCCATGCCCAACACTTATACTCAAATTTCGTGGTTTAATCATGCATGCAAGACAATAAACCTAGATAGATACTAGCATGCAACAATTTCCTTTTTTTTAAATAGTTTTGGGTTTTAGAAAATTTCCTTTTACTAGATTGAATTTCCTTTTTCTTAAGGTTGGATAATAACAAAGTTTTAGGAAATAATTCTTAAACATTTAAGATAATGATTATAATAATTTTAGAAGTTATCTAATTTATTTTATGCAAACACATAAAATTTCCAATTTTAATTTCTTAGTTTTAGGGTTTGAATTTCTCAAACACCTAAATCAGATTTAATCCTTAGAACAATTAGATTAAATTTTCTTCTATGAATTTCGAATTTAATAGTTTAGTTCTAGGGTTCTTATGAAACAAACAATCAATTCAAACAACCCTATTTTTTTTTTTTTTAATCTTAAGCAATTCGGATTTTAGGTTTTAGTTCTAAGGTTCTTATGCAACAAGCAATCAATCAACACAATCGGATTTTAGTTATATCATAAACAGTTTAATTGCAACCAATCTAAACAACCTATAACAACCGATTTTAAAGTTTTAAAGTTATAGGGTTTTAAGATTTCAAAGCATAAGAACTTGTTTGTTGATTGTTTACTTGTAGTTTTAAGGTTCTAATAATTTAATAGATCAAGTTCGATTTATATGGTTTTGAGAGGGTTTGATCTTATTTACCTTCCACTGTTTTGGAGGTTGACTGGATATGAACCGTGAGCTAAAGACCTCGGTTTTACTTCTCTTGATCACGAACCTCGGACAAGGTAGGAGGAAGAAACCGATCGAACTTGAGCTGCTACTTCGAACAGGAACCGATCGCCGAACAGAACTCACCCCGGACAAGAACAGACCACGAACTCGGGAGTATCACGAACAAGGGAAGAGGCGGTGGTTTTTAGGGCTTTAGGGTAAGATTTTTCTCAGCTGGCTTTAGAGATTCGTGCTGATAATGTGTTATGAAACTAGAGAATTGAATGTTGTAAATCTCTTGTTATTCTTATTGATAAATCGAATGAGATTACATATATATAGTAAAAACAAAACCCAAAACTTAAACCGACTAAGTATAAAGGAGATGGTCAACGGGCTTTATTGCCTTGGACGTACATAAACCTTGTACGGATCGTATATGGGCCGGTTATGGAAGATTAACTCCAAGTGTTTTACAACAAAATTATTATTATTGAAGAAAAAAGATAAAAGAGATACAAGATCTAGAAAGAAGAAAATAAATTTGAATAATAATATGCTTTGAAATATTCGGAAATAAAAGAAAAATAAAATAAAGTTATGTATATATATTATACTCCATAAAGAAAAAAAAAGATTAGAGAAGGTGTGTGAATCAATCAACATTGATGGCTGACTTTAATTCCATTTCCATTTGAGAAAGAGAGAAGGCCCACCAAGAGCCCAAGAGGGAGGGAGCCAACCAGGAAAGCAGAGAGGAGGGAAGGAAGGAATATCCAAAACGGATAAATTTTGACTGTTATTACCGAATGATGATGACGTGGCGATCCAAAGAATATTCCAAGCAAGGATCCCAATCTTCTTCTTCTTTCTTCTTTTTAAGCAAAGCCCCCAAAGCAATCTCTGAACCCCCATCCCTCCCTCTCCTCAAATCATCAATCCATTTTTTTTTTTTTTAAAGAAGAAATATTATTATAAAAATAATAATAATGTCTCTAAAAGCCATTCATGTGTCGGAAGTGCGGAGCCTCGACAACTTCCCTGAGAACCCGTCTCTTCTCTGCTCCTCTCGCAAAGCGAATAACAACAACAAGTTTCTGGTGGTGGGACATAGAGGGCACGGCATGAACATGTCGCAGTCGCCTGATCTAAGGTTCTCTGCTCTTAAGGAGAACTCCATCCTCTCCTTCAATGCCGCTTCTAAACTCCCTCTCGACTTTATCGAATTCGATGTTCAGGTAATAATATTATTTGTTTCTTTTTCAATCCTCTTCGGTTCGCCGCATTTGAATTTCGATCGGCTCTTTTTTTTTTTTTTTCTTCTAATTTGGTGCATCCACGTGACCGCCGGCTGTACCACGTGGGGGTTCCATCCGTTGACATTTTGTCTTGGAATTTGTTTTTATTAATGTAATAAAATACTGTAGGAGTAAAAAAAAGATTTAAAGATCTGATCTCTTCTGTTTTTTTTTTTAATTATTGAACGCGCAGGTCACCAGAGATGGCTGCCCAGTCATTTTCCACGACGACTTCATCTTCTCCGAGGAACAGGGAGTGGTGTACGAGAAGAGGGTCACGGAGGTTTCCTTGTCGGAGTTCATGTCCTACGGGCCACAGAGGGAACCAGAGAAGACAGGAAAGCCATTGCTGAGAAAGTCTAAGGAAGGGAAGATCCTCAAGTGGACCGTCCACGGAGACGACTCTCTCTGTACTCTCCAGGAGGCTTTTGAGAAAGTTGTGAAGCCCAATCTTGGTTTCAACATCGAGCTCAAGCTTGACGACAACCTCTTCTATTCCTCCGATCATCTCTCCCGTCTTCTCCTCCCAATCTTGCAGGTGGTGTCTGATTTTGCAAAGGACAGACCCATCATCTTCTCCAGCTTCCATCCTGATGCCGCCCTTCTTGTCAGGAAGTTGCAGACCACCTACCCCGTAAGTTTATGATTCCCACACTGACACTGCTCTTTCCCCTTTATTTAATCCATCAACTTAATTAATTGTCATCCAAATTCTAAAACCAAAACATATATATACAGGTATTCTTCTTGACAAACGGTGGAACTGAGATGTACTACGACGCCAGAAGGAATTCGCTGGAGGAAGCAATCAAAGTATGTTTAGAAGGAGGCCTTCAAGGTATTGTCTCGGAGGTCAAGGGAGTTTTCCGCAACCCCGCCGCCGTCTACAAGATCAAAGAATCCAAGCTCTCTCTCATGACCTACGGAAAGCTCAACAATGTGGCTGAGGCTGTGTACATGCAGCATTTGATGGGTATAGAGGGAGTGATAGTAGACCACGTGGAGGAGATAACAGAGGCCATGAGTGAGATGATGCAGCCATCCAGCAGAGATGTTGATGATACTAAGCCAAAGCCTAACTTCTCTGAGAGAGAGCTCTCCTTTCTTCTCAAGCTCATTCCTGAGTTGATACAGCACTAACACTTCCTCCTTTAGTTTAGAATCTCTAGTTTCCCAAAATGTTATGGTGATTGTGTAGGGAGAATTTTACAATGTGGGTGCTGCAATCATTATTCATACGATAAAAAAAAAAGTCCCAAATTTTATGGAATATAACTATTTGCAAACGGCTTATGAGGTATAAGCACCATTACTGAAATGCCCCTTTGATGAATTTAATTGTGTAAATGTATATTCAAAAGGGGAAAGTGGGGACTTGTGAGAGGAGGCCGTGCTGCAGGTGATATTGGAGACGGGGTAAGAGAGGTCTGTAAGGATCCTCCTCCCTTCTCTGCTTCACAAACTTTATGCATCTCTCAACCTCTTTTTTCACCTCTGCGTACACCTCCTTTGCCTTGTCTCTGTCTCTCAACTCTTCAGCTCCCGTCTCTATCTCCTTCCCAAAGTAGTAATAGTATCTCCCTGGCCACTTTGGTATCACTCCTGGCATGTGGAAGTCTTGGTTCCCCTCTTCTCCTTCCACGCTTCCCCTTCCAAACGCCAACCATGTCAAATGTAACTCACCATCATCCATTTCTACAATTAATATTCTCTCTACTAAATTTCATTCACATTACCTCACCTCCGGGCCTTCCGCTGACACTCTTTTTAGCACTTCTTTCACCATCGGAACCTTTACCTGGTCATTGTAATCTACAACCACCTGCATATTCGTTTACACACAGTTATACCAACTAAGCTACACGTGGCTTGGATGCAAAGTGTAATACATATTTTGGAAACTCACTTTTAAAAAATCATCTTCCCCAACTCCACAAAAGGGTACTATTTTGGCTCCAAATTTGGCTGCTGCTCTCACAAACTCTGCTTTCTCTGGCCACATCAACTTGTATTCTTCTCCCTGTTATTGAGAAAATCGTGATGAGTTGTTTTCACTACCACAGGTAACACTGATAGCAGCAATAGAACTCAAGTGTGACATCCAATCCTGATATATATATATATATATAACAACCATATTCACGTATCCAAAGGATCTGCTGCCATTTATGAGACCTTACTCCGGATAACCAACTAGTATATAACTACTAACCTTACGATGTAGAGCTTCGCGGATTCCTCCTGGAAACAACAGAATATGGGATCTAGCAGACAAGAGATTATGGAGGTGAGTGCCCGAGATGGGGACTGCCCCCATCATCCTGAGTGTATCATAAACAGACACATCAGGTAATAATCCATCTCTCAGTCTCGTAAACATCATGGGATGCACGAGAGGCCGCAAATTGATGTTCTTCTCATGAACAAATTGACCTGGGAGTGAAATTTTGTCACTCGCCAGTAGCATGTGATTGCCTACCAACAGTACAGGTCCTTCCGATGGTATTCCCGCGAGCCCCCTCACCAATTTCCCATCTTCTGTAGTCGACAGAAATACAGGGCCCATAATCACCTCAAGGAGCCTATTTTGTCACAAAAAATATCAAAAACTGTTTTTTTTTTTTTTTTCACCAAAACCATACCAAGCCATTTTGGGACATAATGTGTATGTGTAGTTTTACCTGTTCACCCCATAACATTTGTTAAATTCAGAGATGGTTGGTGGGATGTAGTCGGAGATGTAGTCCTGACGAGACCCACGCCGGTAAAAAGAAGTGGCCTTTATGATACTGACCAGATCAATGCCGTCCTCCTGTCATATACGAAAGCAAAAGGAGATGTAACTAATATGGAAGCATATCAGATTACATCTTTGAATGAGATGAAATTTAGTGTTTGGCAGTTGTATTCCTATACAAGACGCAGAGTGGATATATACCAGAAAAAGGCAATGGCCGTTGTCTTTGAATGAGCGGACTTCACATTTAGGCAGTTTCTTTCGAAGTCGTTTACCTTCGAATTTACTGGGAAGTATTTGGTCATTTCCGCTGTAATTGATAAACAAGTTAGATTAACCTAGTTGCTAACTACTCCCCTGAAATTTTCAATAATTATTAGAAGAACCTGTACTGTGATGATCGATAACACGGACCTGGAGAGAATTAGAGTCTGAGCTTGTACTAGATGAAGATGTGCATTGGCAAACATGGAAGCGGCATCAAGCAACTTGAGCTTCCAAACAAGTGTTTCTCTCCGAAATGTATCAGCTAGAATCTGCATAGTCAGATTCTTAACCATACGTATTTGACAACTAGGACTGGAAAAGTAACGACGACCCACGCATACAGTAAATGAGCTTGTCACCTACAGAAGTTAATGTCGATGTTATCACCAAATCTTGAAAAATGTTTGCAGCTGTTTCCATCTCCGGAAGTCCCCTGACCCAGTGAGCAATCATCCTTTTTAAAGGGCCACCTTAAAATTCCAATAGAGCTTTGTTTTTATGCAGCTATGAAATTAAAAACCATGTCTTACTTATATCACCGAAAATCACATGTGAATGCATAAAAGAATACACTTGAACTGGAGTTTGTTTCCGAAGATGCATGCTTTTTACCAACGTATGGCGTGATTTTTAAAATTAACGTATGGAGTTTGTTTCCGAAGAATACACTTGAACTGGAGTTTGTTCCAAAATGGTGTGAAACATAGCTAACCTGGAATCAAGCTCAACACGGAAAGAAAGGCAAGATCAAGTTGGTGTGGCAAGACATTAATCAGGGGAGCAAGATGTTGCAGCGAAGAATTTCCAAATGATGTAGCTGCAAATGCAACAATAAATACTGTTTAAGATTAATCCAGACGACGACGTGGTGAGACCTGTGTTGAAGCCTTCAAGGTATTAGGAATTGCAAAGGCCATTCATTTCTTTTCCTATTAATAATGAGCACGTACTTAATATATGTATAAAAGAAAGATCAACGTCACCTGGGTTTGAAAGAATCAAGATAAGATCAATTTCAGGGTTACAGGCTGCAACAGCGAGTGCAATGCAAGCGCCGAGAGATTCTCCAACAAGATAAATAGGTTTACCGGGTGATCGCTGAAACTCAGATTTGACAGTTCTTTCAACCATGGCGACCAGATCTAATAAAGCAATCAACATGTGTTAGCAAAATTGTCTGGCCAAAACAAAACAGTTGTTGACAAAAGGCAAAAGCAATGGAGGAAATACCTGTGAATGCAGTACGATTGGTGGCAGGAATGTGCAAGCACCAGATATCAAACATCCTTTAGAAGATGCCCAATAAAGAAACATATATAGCTCATCATCAACCACCGAATTCAGAAAGAAAAACAACAACAAAAAAAAAGAGATAGAAACGGAGGCGTGGGGGGCACTCACTGTCCAAGTTTCTGGTGCTGCCTTATTAGCCCGAGTCCACTTCCGTCGATACCTACGCTTAGTCATAGTGATTCTGAATTAATTGCCCCTTTTGAGATAGAAAGAAACTAAACTAGTATGTGGGGGGGGGGGGGGGGGAAAGAAGAAGAAGAAGACTAACCAGGTAGGAATAGAAGCAGGGGGGCGCCGTCACATCGAGCCTCGCTCTTGGTCTTGCTGTCGAGGGGAGAGAACCAGCGAGACGGGCTGTTGTCATCTTCCGGTCTGATGAAATCCTTAGCCGCCTCGAGGTAGTCCCAGAAGCTCTTAGCGAATGGCTGCTCCAGTCCCCCACTCCACTGATGCTGATCGGAGCTAAAAGCAGTGACAGAAGCGGAGAATCGGCGTGTCGAGGGGAGGGTTACCCCAAGGGACTGCTTGTGCTTGCATACGCCGCCGACGGCAGAGAGCAGGTGGAATCCGGTGGCTATGGCCATGGAGAAGAAGAAGCTAGTAGGTGTGGAGGTGGTGGTGCGTCCATGAAGACGAATTTAAACCCAAGAAGCGGAGTTTCTTTTTGTTTTCCTTTTCCAGCCGAAACGAAGATCTCATGACTTAACGGTCTCTCTCTCTCTCTCTCTCTCTCTCTCTCTCCCTTACAGTCACAGCCACAGTTGTCGTGCTGTTTTCATTTTTAACGAGGTGAATGTGTGACGTTTAGAGCATCTCTCTCACACACCAAGCAGTTGTTATCTTTTATATCGGATAAACGGTTAGGTTATAGATTAAGGCCCAGAAAATAGTTTGTTTGACCTTTAATGGGCTGGACGGGCAGACAGTAGCTGGGCTGGGATAAAGAGTACATACTGAATCTTGTACACATTCCAAGTTGTTAGTGGAAACGCTTCAACATCATGGGAAAGACTTGATGCGTGTATTCTGTCTCACTCTTCTTTCCAATTGGAGGCCAAGGTTAAGGGATTTGTCTACGGTGCCACCTGCTCTTGCTACTTTCCGCATCCCCGCCGAGTCTGCTCTACAGGTTTTACATTCATAATAACCTGCCTAATGTTACTTACCTCTGTAACTTCAATTCATTTTTCTAATAACCGTTCCTTCGGTTAACACTGACCTCTTGTTATTTCTGTTGCTTGTAGGAAGCCCTACTCAACTCCATTACTACCTCTAGATATCTTTGCGGAAAAGCCTCCAACTCATCTTCTTGGCTTGGTCATAGTTGCTTCCAAACAAATGTTCTCTTAAGCATGTCCTTCATCTCATTCTTCGTTATTAAATACCCATTGTTCTCTTGTCTTGTCTCGTCCTGTCCTGTGGATGTGGATCTCGCTGCTGCCCAAAAAAAATCTCTAGGCCAAGGTAACCTGATCTCTAATTCGCCTTGTATTAGAAAAAACACATCACATGTCAATGCTCTCAGACTTACCTATAAACTCTACTCTACCTTGTGTTGTTAATGTCACAGAGGTTGGTGGCGAAATACGGATTGCTCATTTCGGTGATCTCGTTTGTTGTTCTGTTCATTCACCTGTAGCTACACCGTCAAAGTCCAACGCTTCCACCAAGAAGAAGAGGTAAGCAAGCCTGAGGGCAGAGCCGTGGCTACGTGTAAACAAAAAAGCATTCGCTTCCTCCGGCCCGTTTTTTTGAAAAAAAATAAAGGCCTTAATTTTACCAAATAAGCCCAATAGTTAGACCCAATAAAAATGATTTTATGTGGTAAAAGGAAGAAGAGAGCAACGATGGTGATAGAAAACTCGAGAAAGAGATCCATTGTTCTCACTTCTCCGATCACGATCAGTCGATCACCACTAAAACATTAACATATAATTTAACTTATGCTTCTTTTTGTTTTCTTCCTTCTTGGTTTGGCTGCCATCAACAACCAGACAAGTATGTTTTTTACAATATTATAGTTTTCTTTTTCATAAATTATATAGAGATTTTAAAAAAAATTTTAAGGCCTTTTTCTTAAACACCGCTTCCGGCCCATATAATCCTAGGCATGTTCTGCCTGAGGGTTATAAACCCGACAGAAAGATGAATTGTTGGGCAGAGTTGTACTTGGCAGTAAATACACAGTTTCAGCGTTCAGCTAATCAGATACTTTAGTGTTTGTAAAGCACAGAGGGACTGTTATAAAGTTCTTCAGTTTTGCACTTTTGTGAATTGTTTTTACTTTTTAGAAACAAAATCCATTCGTGGGTCTCTCTATTTGCTCCACTCTTTTCTGCCTGCTTATGATTTAGAATGAGTTTCTCTGATTTTAAAAAAGTTATAACCTTTTTTTATTAGGTCGATATATTTTATCAAATTTGAAACGTTGAATCGTGGTTTTTACGAACTCTTATCGATAGCATATTTTTTTATCTTACTACTTGTAGGAAAAGAACTGAGCTACATCGAAGATTCAAATCTCAGGCTGAGTTACTCGAATCTTTTCATCATTGTCCGCTTTTGTTTAAAGAAAAAAATGTTACCCTTAGAGACCCGTTGTTCTTCGTCAATTGTTTAGGGGCTTTAGGCCTTTGCTTGAGCAGGAGTGATGGCAGCCGCTGGAGCAACACCACCACCACCAGTGGTTGGACTGAAATAAAAGAGAGTTTCATTTGTTATTTGAGAACGAGGGGAACCTCCGAACCAAAATAGCTGCAAAGGAAGAGACTTACAGGCCGACAAAGACTTTGAAAGCATCGTAGATGCCCCACTGAGCTCCCGTCAATGTTCCTATCATCACAATTCGTAGAGGTAGCCCTCTTGTAAATAGACCCAACAGCCCTATCTTCTTGACCGCCTGTTGAAAGGATATGATAGTGTTGGACAATACGTAATATCACAAGTTGCATCGCATTACAGTTTAAAACCGAAACAGAGAGACTTACATCTCCAACGGTTGCTCCTCTGGCGTTGTTGAGGAAGGACACTAAATTATCAGCAGGATGAGAGACTATAGCACAGAACACGCCAGCAACGTAACCTCCTGCGAAACTCACCCCAAGTTGTAGACCCTTGCTGCACTGGTCCTTTGGCCTCGGAATTGCATACTTGTAGATCATCTCCACAATGGTCTCAAAAGAAGCAAACTTCATCATTGTGTCTGTAACAAAGGTAGATTCTGTATCAGCACAATTTTGCAACTAAAAAAGCCACTGAAGCATTCATGAGCCTAAATCATACTATGCGATAGTTGCAAAGCTGAGGCCACAACTTACAAGGAATCTGACGTCCCCAGAGGGGACCAATTCCCTTGTACAAACTGCAAGAAAAAAAAAGAAAAGAAGGAATCAGGCACAAAGACTTGTTTTAAGACGAGTGGAGTGAGCAAGTATATGGGAAGTAATGAACTTACCCTCCGACACCTTCAGACTTGATAAACTTGGGAAATCCATCAGACATTCCCCTGGCAAATCCAGGCTGTGTCTGAACACGGACCTTGACAGCCTCAAATGGGCAGAGGGCAATATCTGCAATAATCTCAGCGGAAGCAGAACCAGCAAGATAGATGAGGGTTTTGTACTTGGCGGTGTACTCAGGACCAGCAAGATCAGAGTAGTACTTCTTGAAGAACTCGTAGAAACCAAACTTGCAGGCACCCTGAGCACTGTAACCGAGCAAAGTAGGGACCCAGCCACGGAAGAATCCCCTGGCTCCTTGTTCTTTAAGCAAAACTCCAAAGCCGGAGGAAATGCTCTTGTATTTTGCAGGATCAATCTGAAGGGCACAGAATTATGAGTTTGCTTTGAGCAAGGTGATTGATAATGACAAGGTAGATTCAAAAGTAAGGCATATCTATTTTGATTAACATGTATTAGGATGACAAGGGAAATGAGAGTCTTAACAGAACAAGGATGTATCTAACAACAACAAGACTAGGCTAGAGATAGTTGGGGAAACAAAAACAAAAAAAAAAAAAAAAAAAAAAAAAAAAAAAAAAAAAAACAGGTGTGAGGTACCTGCATATTGCACTTGACAAGATCGAGAGGAGTAACGGCCATGTGAGTGAGACCACAGCTGAGGATGCCACCAAAGGTACAGGCGGCGTAGAAGGCAGGGGAGTACATCTCAATCCCCATCCCCTTGGCGGGCTCAGTGGGAGACGCGATAAGGAAATTATTGTGAGAGAGCACCGTCGGCGGGGAGGAAGAAGAAGGAGATTTGGGGTTCGAGTTGAGCATCTGGTCGAGAAGAAGAGACCTGGGGGAGAAAGAGGAGGACGAGTAGAGGAAGCTGGGAATCAAGGAATGCTTTGGAGACTCCATAGCCGGTGGTGAAAGGAGGAGAGAGTGAGAGAGACACTAGTAACTGCTACTTCTTCAGTCAGTACTTGTTCTTCTTCGGCCTCCCTTGACAACTTGTTGAAAGAAGAAGTATGAAACCCTCGGCCTCGGCCTCGCAAATCGCAATTCGCAAATAGTGGGACTGTGGGAGTGTGAGTGAGTGCGTGTTGTGTGGTTTAAAAGAAGGCATATTCTCTTGACTATTCTCCAGAATGCCACATGACCTCAAGGCCCATGGGCTTAAAGCCACATGAATTCATCAATGTCAATACAATTGGGCCCGTTAAGAGAACAGCTTCAACAAACAGTGTGCCTTGTCTCTCTCTCTCTCAATTCATATTAGTTCATACTTCATACAATGACAAGATACAACCAACACTGTGTCTTGCTCTTGCTGTTCCCGCGCTGCCTCGCAGTTTCATATCTACTAGTAGTCTAGTACTGTATACTGTATTGTTAACCACTACCTGATTATTATAATTATTATAAATAAACAGACAAAAATGACTCCTTTTTTCCTTTCTTTTTTCTGTATAAAGAAAGATATTTGGTAAAACAAATTTGGACCATTACGTACGTGATCGATAAAGAAAGAGATTAGCATGGCTCCTTTTTTCCTTCACTCAACTTTACCATCAATTTTTATTAATCTCATCGCACATTGGACGTTCACTAGCTAGCTCTACTTGTGTGTTTCTGATATCGACGGCTTACTATTCCTCTAGTTAAATTAATTTCATAAGCATCCAATATTACTCGACTAAATGTGAAAATTGTTGACGATACATCTGATGACACCTGTTATCCTGTTGCTAAACCAAACATATTCATAAGTAGGTGGCCACGTTTTTTCGATTTACCATTACTAAGTTCTAACACCCCCTCAACCTCCTAAGGGTTCACTAATATAATTGTAGTTTTCCACGTTTTCCAACCCCAAAAAAAAATTAAAAATAAAAACCCATTGGTTAAAAGGACGAGCAGTAGTAGTATATATTATATATGTGACCATAAACCAAGAGTTTGGATTATTAAGCAGATTCCTATTAATAATAGTGAAGTCGAATGATCGTTCGATTCTTTCCTCAGCAGGCTATAAACATTTAACATCCGAGACTGACTGAGTTCGCTCCTGAGCCGTCTGATCTTTTTAAGCCTGGGATCTTGACCGTCCATTTTGGCGCCTTGCCTCATATCATCTTGCTACGGAGCTTTGTGGTTGTGTCTCAACCAATCAGGAGCCCCTGTCAACTGGTAAATATAAATATATGCATGCCATTTCTTCTCCCTTTATTTTTATTTTTTTGAATGGAACTATTGTTCATGCATTAAATTGGTTTCCGTGGATTATACGGATCGCTGCAGGTTTGCGTACCAAACAAGCATACTCTATTATTTGTCGAAACCACAACACTCGGTCGTCTCAGAGTTCTAGTAATCGTCCCTTATTGAGTAATGGCGGCTTCAGTGCAGTTGTACGGAGTTAAAACACCAGAACTCGCCTTTATAAACTCAAAAAGGATTCATGAAGTTGGCTCAAAGGGGCTGAATTTCTCAGCTCTCGTATCTTCTGCTCGAGTATTCTCTAGAAAGGTGGGTCATTCGTCTTGTAAGAACATGATCGCCCTGAGAGTTACTTGTGAAGCTGCAAGGGTGGAGCTGCTAGAGAGAAAAGAATATGAGACTTTCAAGTTAAACAAAACAGAGAAAAAGTTGACTTGTGTAATGAAATTCGGTGGGTCATCAGTGGCATCAGCAGAGAGGATGAAACAAGTTGCCAAACTCATACTCAGCTTCCCAGATGAGAAGCCTGTTGTTGTGCTATCAGCAATGGCAAAGACCACCAATAAGCTTTTGATGGTAAACAAAAGTGAACTCTCTTTCATTATAATTTGTACCTTTTTACCATGTTTAATTTCTTCTGTCTGTAATAAAAACTCGGGCTGTGGCTTTCATTAGGCTGGAGAGAAGGCTGTTCGCTGCGGTGTCACCAACGTCGACACTATTGAAGAGTTGAGCTGTATAAAGGAACTCCATATAAGGTTAAAAGAAAACTTACATATTTATATATATATATGCATGTATCAATTCAAGTTTTCGTCAGCTCAAGTTTTGCTTTATCATTTCTCATGATGGGAACTCAAATTCTCCTATGTCCAGGACTGCTCATGAGCTTGGAGTGGATACAGAAGTTATTGCAAGTAATTACTTGTCTTCTCTTAATGGTTGATTAATTTAGTTTCCCTTGTTGATTTCTGAATCTTTCTTGCCTCTTCTTAATATGTGTAGACCACCTAGAAGGACTAGAACAGCTACTGAAAGGCATTGCAATGATGAAAGAGTTAACTTTACGCACAAGAGACTACTTGGTTTCGTTTGGAGAATGCATGTCCACAAGGCTATTTGCTGCCTACCTGAACAAAATTGGGCATAAAGCACGACAGGTATTATACTATATGAGATCGATCACCTTATTATATAATATAGTTTTTTTTGTATCATCATGACTTGATGATGAGTTCTGCTTTGGCAGTATGATGCATTTGAGATCGGGATTATTACCACAGATGAATTCACTAATGCTGATATTCTTGAGGCAACATACCCGGCGGTTTCAAAAAGGTTACTTGGTGACTGGAGCAAGGAAAATGCAGTCCCCATTGTCACAGGCTTCCTTGGAAAGGTATATATATATATATATAAGAAACCATTAATTTATGATTTGGAACGACTCTCTTGCATGTCAGTTCTGTTGTGTGAAATTTTTAAAATGACTTGTAAAAACAAAACTTCACTTTTTGCAGGGATGGAGATCTTGTGCTGTAACTACGCTGGGTAGAGGAGGTAGCGATTTGACTGCAACAACGATCGGGAAGGCCTTGGGTTTGCGAGAGATCCAGGTATATACATATAGGGGTTTCTATCAATGAAAACGAAAGTGGGATATAGTTTAACACTGTGATGTGGTGCAGGTTTGGAAAGATGTGGATGGAGTTTTGACTTGTGATCCAAACATTTACTGCGGAGCTCAACCTGTTCCACACTTGACATTTGATGAGGCAGCTGAACTTGCTTACTTTGGTGCCCAGGTAACCAACCTCAATACGTACACTTGTTGTACCAAAGGACCAAAGTATTTATCACTCTCTTCCTTTTCCATTGCAGGTGTTGCATCCACTTTCTATGCGCCCTGCTCGAGAAGGTAACATTCCTGTAAGGGTTAAAAACTCTTACAATCCCACTGCTCCAGGAACCGTCATCACCAGATCAAGAGACATGAGCAAGGTTCGTGAAGACAATTTGCATCAGTATCTTTTATATCAAAAACATATCACTCTGACCGTACCTCTTTGCTTATTATCTTTTCCTAGGCTGTATTGACCAGCATCGTTCTGAAACGTAATGTTACCATGTTGGACATCACTAGCACCCGTATGCTCGGCCAGTATGGTTTCCTTGCCAAGGTAAACCAACTTAACTCGACTTGATGTCACTCTCCCGCCCTCCCAGCTCACTCACACACTCTCTATCTTTGCAGGTGTTTTCCACATTTGAAAAATTGGGCATATCTGTGGATGTTGTTGCAACCAGCGAAGTTAGCATTTCTTTGACATTGGATCCTTCAAAGTTCTGCAGCAGGGAGTTAATTCAACAGGTAAACTTGTGACAACTTCCAGGCTACCCACTTGTTCTTGGAGCACAGAACATCAAATCAACAACTCATATTTTGTATCTGTAATTCTTGGCCATGTGAACAGGAGCTTGATCACGTGGTAGAGGAACTTGAGAAGATAGCTATTGTAAATCTGCTTCAACACAGATCAATTATCTCTCTAATCGGAAATGTTCAGAGATCATCATTCATATTAGAGAAGGTTAGTTAACTCTCTGGTTTGGTTTGTATCATTAAAAATTTTGGTCTACTTAGTGACTTGCCAATTGATCAACAAACAGGGCTTCCGGGTTCTGCGAACCAATGGAATTAATGTCCAGATGATCTCCCAAGGTGCATCTAAGGTCAAACCTCTTTCAACTTCTTTGCCTATATATGATTCTATACAAAAGGTTTAAAGGATGTAATTTTTACCTCTCGAAATACACACTCGTCTGAATATTTGATGATATCATCAGGTAAACATCTCATTGATAGTGAATGATGATGAGGCGGAGCATTGTGTGAAGGCTCTCCACTCGGCCTTCTTTGAGACAGACACTTGTGAAACAGTCTCAGAACGCCCATCTGGCTACATCGCTGCCTCTTCACGAAACCCCTAGGTGCAACCTGCAAGGTCTAAAACTAGTTTGATATTATGATTCTTATCAGACTGGTATTAGGAAACAAAACTCCCACTCTCCTTGTAATATAATGTAATGTGATGGAGATGTACTGGAAAATCAATAAGTTTTCCTATTTGAATATATTACAACATTAGTTAAGGTTACAAAATCTCAATCCCAAGTCCCACAAAAATATTAAAAAATGAAGGAATGAAGCAGAAAGTATTCTAGATCTTTGTTCTATAACAGGGATGCGAGTCACCAGTAATCACCACAAGAACAGACCCCCTGACTAAAGTGATGGAATCTGCTTGAATCCCTTACAGTTATCTCCCTCTTTACAATCTTCGATATAAGTTTAATTGCAGCATGGCAATCCCTGCAGGCCCTCAAGTTCTTCATTACAACAATCGGACACCCTTCTGGTGTACTGATCAGAGCAAATGCAACGGCTAAACGTTCACTGTGGTACTTAAGCGACTCAATCTTCATCTGCGCATCTATGTCTTGTACAACCGAACTTGTGTCAGGCTTGTACCCTTCTCTCTCAATTTCAGCTGTCAATTCATTGATCTTCCTCAAGATCTCATCTCCTTTTGGGTGTGTATGGTCATTCGATGAGAACACGTGAATCTTGTGGTTCACTTCAACCCAGCTATAAGCCGGAACCTTTCTGATTCCGCGTTCACGCATTGCTTTCTTCACATGCCTAACGCTTTCCCATTTCCCAGCTGCTGCATAGATGTTGGACATGCTTACATAAGCAGCAGCGTCCCTGAGCTTCTCCATACTGAAGAGCCGCTCTGCTGCTCTCTCAGCAAGGCTTTGATTCTTGTGGATCCGACATGCATTCAACACTGACGACCACATGATTTCATCTGCCTCAAAGGGCATTTCGTCAATCAACTTCTCTGCCTCTGCAAATCTTCCATTTCTGCCAAGCATATCCAGCATGCATGCATAATGTTTCCTTTTTGGAGTTATCCCATAGATCGGAGACATTGCCTGGAAATACTCTGTTCCTTGTTCAACTAATCCACAGTGACTACATGCAGTCAAGACGCCTAAGATGCTGACTGAATCTGGCTGGAGACCTGATTGCATCATCTTTGTGAAAGCACCAATTGCTGCTTCTCCATCTCCGTTATCAGCGTATGCCGAAATCAAGGCATTCCAGGAAACTGCATTTCTATCGGGCATCTCTTGGAATACTTGAACTGCATCTTTGATAGAACCACATTTGGCGTACATATCAACCAAACCACTTCCGGAGAAGACATTTTCCAAATTCCCTGACCTGATTATGAATCCATGGAGTTGTTTCCCGAGCAACAAAGAAGCAAAACTAGCGCAAGCTTTCAAAACAGTAGCAAAAGTTGATTGGTCAGCTCGTAAACTTGCTCCTCGCATCTTGGTGAACAGCTTAAGCCCAGCTTCATGAAGCCCTGTCTGTACGTAACCTGAGATCAAGGCAGTCCAGGAAACAGAGGTCTGTTGTGATAAACTGTTGAAGATCAATTCAGCTTCCTCGAACATTTCACATTTTGCGTACATATCCACTAAAGAATTGCCAACATGAAGGAATGAATCAGCCGTTGCCAGAATGGCCTGGCTGTGCACTTGTCGGCCCATCTGCAAGGATGACAAGTTGGCTGCGATGCTCAGCACCGTCGCGAAAGGGAAGTTTCTGCGGTCGAACCCCATGCACTGCATTTCTCGGAACAACTTGAGGGATTCGGGGTATCTCTCAGCCTGTGAATAGCTTGAGATGACCACATTGTAAGAAACGAAATCCAACTCAGGCATTTCATCAAAGAGTTTCCTAGTTTCAAAAACGCGATCATGTTTTGAGTAGAAATCAAGAATCTGATTCCCAACGGAGGCATCCCTGGAAAAGCCGGTAGTAACTGAGAGACCGTGGAGTTGCTGACCGAGAGGAAAATCGTGTAGCCCAACAACAGCCTTGAGGACCCCAGAGAAGGTGAAATCTGAAGGCTTGTGACCAGACTGCCGCATTTGAAGAAAGAGATGGATGGCCTCCGTGTACAAACCATCCTTCTCATACCCTGTGATAAGGGTGTTGAACGTGACAGAGTCCTTGCCCCGAACGTCCTGGAACAGCAAAGAGGCCAAATCGAGTCGGCCTATCTCACAGTAGGACTTAATCAGAACATTGGAGACAGTGAGAAAGAGGTTCGTATGAAAGCCTAACTTGACGGCAAAAGCATGAAGTTGACCAACCGCATTCTGGTCATTGCAGCCAGGTAAAAGGGTAGTAAAGGTGACGTGATCGGGCAGGGTACAACAGGAGGACCTGCACATCTGACGGAAGAGCTTGAAAGCTTCATGAAACTGGTCGTTCCGGGAGTAGCACCCAATCAAGATGGTCCACGTAACAACAGTTCTATCGGCCATCCCGTCAAAAAGTTCCCGGGCGGTGGAAAGATCGCCGGTCTTAACGTACCCAGCAATCATGGTATTGGTGGAGACAGTGTTCTTGTGAGGCATTTCGTCGAACACCTTGCGTGCGGCAGAGA
Source organism: Camelina sativa (assembly GCF_030686135.1). Lineage (NCBI taxonomy): Eukaryota > Viridiplantae > Streptophyta > Magnoliopsida > Brassicales > Brassicaceae > Camelina > Camelina sativa. The sequence goes on from NC_141898.1 coordinate 259,350, forward strand.
CTTGACCTCTCCTGAGAAGGTCGTCGACGATGAAATTGGAGCGGCAAGTATCTGTGTCGAAGCCAGTTTTGATGATGCGAGCATCAACGCGTGTGTTGAGAAATATCGCCGGTGCCGGTTGTCGGAGCTGCCGTAAAGTGGCAAGAGTTCTTGAGCGGACTTCATAAGCCTTAGCCTTAGCCTTGCAATAATAATAACGTTTCATAAGCAAAGCAGCACAACCAAATTTCGAATTTCTTATATTTGCACTAGTTTCACGATTACGAAACCCAAAAACACAATCATTACTTACTTACTACCAAATTATTATTACTGAATTCTGATCAAGAGAGAGATAGGATGGATACTCATTCATTCAATACAATATGTGGTTTTAAGTTTTGGTTTTGAATGGCGTCCGTAAGTTAAAAAAAAAAAAAAGAGTACATAAGCCCAAAAGGTCCAATTAACTGGAAGCCCATTAATCAAACACCTAAAAGCCCAAATAATAGATATGTTCTTTTGCCACGCGCGCGCACCCGTTAAACGCGGACAAAATCAAACACAATTCAAAAAAAAAAAAAAAAAATCATACTGTACTACTACTACTACTGTATATGGGTCTTATCAATTTTTTAAACTAAGGACTAAAAAACAACCGAACACGAACCTAGTCAAATCGATTAACAACCAAACATAACAGACAATCTCGTGATCTGATATCACTTTCTACGCATATACTGTACTACTATATTACATAGCATAAATAAATATGATGAATTCAAATTCCAAAGACGAGAACAAAGAGACCACAGAAGAAAGAGCGTTGACTGTTTGAAAGTGAGAAAAGAAGACAAGGAGGAGTTTGAGAATAGAGATGCTCATGCTTATCACGCAATCCCTTTACTTTACAACGTAATTACATCTGCTAGCAGTAAGTACTACGTACGTACTAGTATATATGTGTTTTTTTTAATCTGTCCTAGTAACGTTATTATTATCTTTGTTGTTTCTGAATACATAATATTTTATACTATTTATTTGACCAAACCTAGCCCCTCTATAGACGAAATTATCTACTACACCAATTTATGAGACTAAATAACTAATTAATATCCCTCCTCGGCTAAATTACATACAAATAGTGATGTAATTCATACTATAGTATGTCATCAAACGGGCACGTATAATGAAATGGATTTAAGCTTTTGATTTTGTGCTCTAATTATAGAGTATCATCCATGATTCGGCCGGTAAAGCATTAACAAACACTTCGGCTATGCGTATTGTTTTAAAATAAAAATAAAAAAGTAGAGAGAGGGAGAGAGGTGATGTGGAGAATATAGGACGGTCAACGTGAGGATAATTTACGTCAGCGAGATGAGGCAATCAAAGGAGCAAAGCCTGAGAAAGTAAAGCCGTCTTGTCGGGTACTCAGTCCTCTTTAACGACGTCCCTGCGAGTGGCCTCTCTTCCTCTGAGTGAGAGAGAGAGAGAAGCCCTTATATAATAAAATTTATGATTAGTTGCTTCACTTCTTTTATTAAAACTGTTCTTTTCATATTTTACCATTTTACCCTATATATATATATCCTTAACTATGTACGTACTGTATATATTAGTAGTAGTATTACTATTAATTAGTACCTCGGTTTATAATTTTCCTTTAAAAACGGAAAAATACAACGAACGCGTGAAACTTTAAAGAACAAAACAGTCAATCCAAGAAATATTCAATATGTGTTCCGGCCACCTTTTAAAATAATGAATACACTATGATGCTGCTGGCGAATAAAATAAATTAAACAAGGGCCAAGGGAGGATATGTATTTACTCGCCTGGGCGTTCGGTGGGTTCGGGTTATTCGGGTCGGTTTGTTCGGTTTTGAGAAAATTTGGTTTTTGAAAAATTCTGCCGAATTGAACTGAAATTAAATTCGGTTTGGGTCAATCGGTACTCGGTTTGTTCGGATCGGTTATTAGGTTTTAAATCAGTTCCGAATTTAAACCGAATTTTTTCTAATTCAGTTAATTTGAACAAAATAAACAAAAAAAGTTAAGATAATGGACTAAATTAACAAAAAAATTTACAACCCACCAAAATAACAATGGACCTCATATATCCGGTCCAAAAACAAACTAAGTCCAATAGTTACAAGTCCAAATGGACAGATCCATTAGGGTTTTCCAAAAATGATGATGTGCAGCGGCGAACTATGACGGCGAGCTGAGCTGAGACGGCAAAGCTGGAGAGATCTTGGGCATGCATTTTTTCCTCTACCATCATGAAAATCGATTACATCAACCAGTAGAACTAAAATCATCAAACAGCAAAGAACAACAATTTCGATTTTATAACAACGAAAATAGAAAAGTTTAATAAAGGATGGATATATCTAACTTACAACGACAAGAACACAAACACAACAAAGTTAAAAAAATCCATAAGATTAAAAGTTGAAACTCAAACCCTAGAGTTCTCCAAATCGGATAAGAAGTTATCAAGACATAAGAAGAAATTACAGAACAAAGAATCAAACATAGAATCAATTAAATACCCAGAAGAAGAGTTTACCTTTATTAAATTTTACAGGTTGAATCTCTGATAAAAGTCTTCTTTCTTAACTGCGAAAGAGATTTGAGAGAATGAAAGAGGATGTAGAAGAGATGAATTGATAAAACAGAAAGAGATGTGATGATTATTGATTAGATCGGAGAATAATGAACTTGTGAAGCTTTTCTCTCTCGGAATCGCAGGAGACAGAGAGGCGAAGAAGAAGAAAAACAAAACTAGGGTTAATGGTTTATGGTTAGGCTTATATATGGATGCAGATTCTAATAAACCGATCAGTCCGATTACCGAACCAAACCGAAATCCGATTACCCAAAACAGTTGCACCGAACGGTTTGACTTACTCTCTTCGGTTTGTCCCGATAACCAAAATTTTCGGGTTGTCTGGTTCGGTTTCTTCGGTTTTGACCGAACGCCCATGGTGAGTATTTACTCACAAGTGGTTAAGGAATGTTACATTACTTTTTTTTTTTGGTCAACTTGAATTTTATTAAAACTTAAAACTTGGTTCAACAACCAAGATAAGATTACAAAGTACAAACGCCCAAACGAGGGAAATTTATGTCGGCGGACAACTAGAAGTCCCCAGAGACAAACGCCAGAGGAAAAAAAGAAATTTCCTGGAAACTAAGCCCTAACAAAAGGAGACAAAGTAAACTGGACAAGAAATACAAACAGATAATATTGAAACCAAATCGAAGGAGGACAACTCCTTATCCTGTAAGCAGAAATAACTAGACAAACACCTTAACAGTGATAGAACCAAAAAACAGAGATTCCTTTTCTTCTGAAACATCTGCGCATGTGATTTATCACAGATGCCCTTCGTAGATAACAACTACCTTCTCCTATCACAATGAGACTCAATCTCTCGAGAACCAAGGACATCATAACCCGGCAAGCAAAGAGCACTTATAGAAGTTTATAGAGACTCACACACACTCCCAGATGCGACGACGACGACTGATGCGTCTCCTTACGTCTAACTAGAATCCTTCCAAAAAGCAATCATATCTAAACAGATCATGAACGCAGGGACAAAGAGCAAGGCAAAACTTCACTAAGTTAACACACACCATGAACACCAAGGATAAGAAATCTCTGAAAGTTTTGAAGACTACCAACCAATCAATAAACACGAAACTTCTGCTAAGAAAGGAGCCGAGCCTAAAGGAAACCACAGGCTAAAACAAGGAGACAAAGATTGGGAGAAAAGACAATGGCTTGATAGGTCTTTTGGTTATGTTAGGAATGTTACTTTACTTAGAATCTAAACAAATTAAAGGCAAAAAGATGATAATACTAATAATAAACCCCATCTAAATTCCAGTTAATCTTTTTGTATGGATAAAAGAACAATAATTAATTATCATATACAACTCAAAGGAATAATTGATGTTGTAGAAACTAGCTAGTAACAGATGATGTAGTTGTAATAAATAGGTGCATGATAGGTCTTTTGGTTAATACTTGTATATATGGGATTTGGGGTTTGCCGGTTTAGTAGGTCTGTTTTAAGCGAGAAAGAAAAGAAAAGGAAAGCAATGGGTAGGCAGGCAGGTGGGAGGCGAGGCGGCTCGCGTGGGGCACAAAACTCTGTTTCGTCTCTCTCTCTATCTTTTACTATTTACCACTTTTCCCACTGCCCCTCTCTTCCTCCCAATGGGCAATTCCATTTTCCCTCTCTCTCTCTCTTATTTTTCTTTTTATCTAATTTTAAAATCCGTATGATTCATTTCTTTGTATTCATTCCTTCATTTATATTTGTCCCAACTTTTATATACATATAAAATCAGTGGTAACTACTAACTACTAGTACTAAATAAAGTTAGTCAAAATCACTACTAATACTAAATAAAGTACTAATCAAAATCCAAACGTTCTGAATCTTAATTTAATAATTAAGACAATCTCCAACCATGTTTCTAAAATTAGAGATTCTATTTATTTTTAAAATTGAAAAAAATACAAAACTAAAATTTTGATTTCAAAAACTGAAATTTAGAACCAATTCTATCTTTTTGTTACGCATTTTGATTTAATTTCAATATTTTTCAATTTAGAAAAATTGATTTAGAACCTCTTAATATCAACATTGAAGTTCGTCTAATAGGCGGTAATTAATGACGAATAGACGTACTCGTACTGCATAGATATATATCAGTGCCATATATAAACAAAACAATACTAGTAATTAACAGACAAAAACTTGTGGTCGACAAAAAGATAGAGAGGTCATGCACCTGCATGCATAACAATATATCGACGTATATCTCGATGATATTTACTTTTTCTGTTGGTGAAGTAATAGTTGAAATGATGATAATTTAAATTAGAGAAGATCGATCGAGTGGGATTCCAGTTTCAGTTTGCATGGGCTTAGGGGTTATATATCTCTGATTTTCTTTTAAGGGAATTCGTGAGCACTCCCACAATACTCTCACCGCCTTTTCGCCGCGACACCGACATCTTCCTTTTTCTTTTTGCCTTATTTTCTTCTTTTTTCGTTACATTTAATTTTCCATTGTGTTTAAATACTCTTTAAAAAAATCATTACAAACTATACAACTTAATGTTACGGGACTTAACATAATAACATTCATATCAAAAATACATATATACAATATGTATGTAAGCACTACTTAAACATTCCATAACATCTAAACACCACGCCCATACATAGGCACAGAGGATGTACCTTTCTGCGTATGTCACCTAGATACAGATACGTGCATCATACATCAATATATGCTTATATAATAGTATGTAACTCTCTAAAGCTGGGTTTAGGGTTTAGTTCGATTATATCCATTCCACTCGCTATCGGCTCTGTTTCACCGTAAGAAGTAAAAAAAAACGAACTTAATTCATTTAGTTATTAAATGAAGATCATATTTATAACAAAGCAAAACATTAAATATTGTCTATGGAGAGACATACACAAAGATGTTTGTAAATGGCAAAGATCAGATAAAGCTGAAAAGATAGCGTCACGCTCGTATATATTGCTTTTTCTTTTAATTTTAATTTACATTTATATAGTATTTTGTCGTAGTAATTAATAGCATAAGTCAGAGGGCTCTCATTTCCAGCCATCTAACCCTACCCGTCCGATCGATCAAATCGTCTCTATTCGATGTAACCTTTTCCTTTCCACCGTTGGATTATGAGTTTAGATCATTACACAAAGGAATAAGGAATGTACAAAGTTTCAAGTTTCAGGTGTTAGTTTACAAAGTGCCCTTAGTCAAATGCGTGTATATATATTGTCACTCGAAAGGGTTATATCGGACATATCAGACTCGGTAGACGAACTAGAAAAGATAAAACATTGTATGACAAGTGTTACGTACGTAAGACCTTCTGTAAAGACTAAAGGAGAACTAGATTTAATAAAATACAGTAATACCAAAAGTAAAGTGATCCGACAAACACAATCCGACAAGATTATTTATCTTTTACGATTTCTCATGCAAATATTTTTTTATTTTTATTTTCCAGAAAAGTAGTATATTACATGAGTCTAAACACCAAAAGAAGTAACTTTCTTTTTCAGCTAGAGGGAGCACAACCGTACGGACTTCTCTTACTCTATTCAACCAGCATACATATAAAATCTTCTTTTCCATCAATCCGTAGTTTTATAAGTAATTTAAGATTAATTTTTATATATTGTGGAGCTCAAACCTGAGATACAAAAAAGCATTTTGCATATAAAAGACACAAGCGTGGAAGCTAAAAGCATGTGACAATTAACTTTGTAAACTTTGATAGAGTATATAGATAAGTATTTTTTTACCTGGCTTTTCTATATTGAACAGTTAGAACTTTATGAATATTAAAATTAAACCCATGCTATTTCCACTGATACTTAGTTACTCGAAACAAAAGAGTAACAAATGATACATATATGGCAATTTCAAGTTACAATACATGCATAGGCGATCCCTCTCATACACTATATAAATGGACAAATCATATATAAACAGAAGTATACAAGTATAGTATTACATAGGCGATCCCACATAAATGGACAAATTATATGTAAATAGAAGCTTAATTAATACAGTTTGTTTAATGGTTGATATTATAAAGCAGAGACATGGGAGGAAAATAAATCCATGGTTTTGTTCTTTTAAATTATGTACACATCGTAATTGGAATCGTTCATATAATTAAGTGGGATATATATATGCTATATAATCTGGATAGGAAACATAAAGATGCTGATTCTTTGACATAGTATTGTATGAATATGATGATGATCATTACACATATATTCTACTTGATTGATTACTCGTAGAATCGTAGTATATATATATATATATATCATTACACTATGTGCAAAAAATGGTTTCGTAGATATATTGTTGTTTCTAGAAATAAGGTTGAAAATATATATACATGTAAGAAATGAAAGAGAATGAAGTGTTAAGAAAATTAATGGCGAGAGATTTTAGAGCCGACAAGAAGGACAGACGGAGCCGTCTATTACCAACAACTCCCTTCTGATAAAAGCCTGTTCTTCCTCTTCTCTTCTTCTTGCCCTTTTTTGGGAAAAATAAAAATAAAAATAATAATCATAAATGTATATATATATATATATATATATATATTTATTTTCAATTGTAATTAAGTATTTTGATGTCATATGTTTGTTTTATTATACTTTTTTTTTTGTTACTTTAAATGGCTCATGATAATTAGCCAAATAATATATACAGTAATTAGAGGAAACTGATGATGATGAGTTGGACTTAGAAGGGGGTGTAGTGTAGGCCTCTCTATAAATATACTCTGCATGGCTCTCACTCTCTCCTCACCAAAAAAAAAAACCTTGAGCCAGTCAATAATCTCCTTAAAAACTTTTCTCTCTTTCTCGATCGTGTTTAATTTTATTTTTTTTGCTTCAAGAAAATTAAAAATGCAATACCAGACAGAATCGTGGGGATCATACAAGATGAACAAGATAGGGTTCGGCAGTGTGGGGATGGTGGCTGACACTGGTCTGCTTCGCATAGAGTCTCTGGCGGCAGAGAGCGCTGTGGTGATATTCAGCGTGAGCACGTGCTGCATGTGCCACGCCGTGAAGGGTCTCTTCCGAGGAATGGGAGTCAGCCCCGCGGTCCACGAGCTCGACCTCCACCCCTATGGCGGCGACATCCAGCGAGCCCTCATCCGCCTCCTCGGCTGCTCCGGCGCCTCTTCTCCCGGGTCTCTTCCGGTCGTCTTCATTGGCGGTAAACTAGTTGGAGCTATGGACAGAGTCATGGCTTCCCACATCAACGGCTCTCTCGTTCCTCTTCTCAAAGACGCAGGCGCTCTCTGGCTTTAATGATTGATACCTCCATCCCTCCCTTGTGCTTTTGTTTCTTTCTTTTTATAAGCCTAGCTAGCTCTAATTAATGTCTTAAGAGAATGGGATGAGGAAGTTTAGGAAAAAACTAATCGATGACAGGTTAGGTTTATAGTTTGTAATTAGAGAGACTTGTGCGTTTGTTTTAAAGCTCACCTTTCTCTACCCCTCTTCCCCTCTTTTTTTTTTTCATGCATCTCTCTTATAATTAAATCTTTCAAATTATTTTATATTTTGCTATGTCTCCTATCTATTAGATCCTTTCATATCGAATCAAAGACAGTTCTTGTTATTTGATGATCACACAAATTTACACAAGGGACGACGACTTGTTTACAAGGGTGCAAAATTTTACAGTTATCGCCATCAGCTTAAGAATGCCCTACTCTGTCTAATGATCTCTCTATACGAAGCACACGTACACTCTTATGTGTGAGACTTGGGTTTGAAGATGTTACTTAGCAAATACCCCATTATTGTTTCTTGCGAAGGCCTGCTCGTACCAAGAACAGAGCAATCCTCGTTGTTCTTCACCTTCAGCTTGGTTACTCCTATCTGTTGTCTGATTGACTCCACTATTTTTGATTCAACTGGGTTTCCTGTCACGTCCGTAACGTAGAAAGTGTCTTTCGCCTTACCCTCTCGTGTCGAGATCTCTGCTCTCACAATTGTTAAGCTGTTCTCTCGGAATGTCCTGGTTATGTCTGAGAGGAGACCAACTCGGTCTTCTGCTAATAACTCCAGCTCTAAACCCTGAAAGGATGCATAATCTGTTTTGAGTATATCAGAAAGAAAAAATTATAGAGCGAGTACATCATCAATTGATTTGCGGAGCACAGGATATGTTGCATTTTTCTATTAGATTACCTCGGATGCTCTCCTCTCAATGGCTGCTTCGAGACATTGTATGACACGTTCTTGCTCAGCTTCTGAGTTTATGGGAAGTCCATCTACATGACGGATGTAAAATTCCTGCAGCAATCTCTATTTATTATGATGTATGTATGGTTAGAGAAAAGTGATGCCAATTTAATTTATTACATGGGGAAACAACTTACTTACTTAGTTACCTACCTGATAAGCCTCCACTGGTTCTGTGCTGACCATGCCATGGAACACCACATACTGCATATCAGTCAAAGTACAGACTACGTCAAAGACAAGCTTTGGTCTATCTTTGGACCTCATGGTGACAACGGTATAATCCTTGTCAATGTTCATTAGTGTGACATTGGGCCTTGACGCCGATGGGCTTGCTCTTTTGACTCCCTCGTAGTCCCTATCATCAAACATGATCTGATGCAACCGTCTCTCCCTGTGGGTATCAGAAGAGGAGAAGACCGTTTTTGCAGCTCTTGAACCGCTGTTCGTCCTGACTACATTGCACAGCAGCTCTTTAATGGTGGAGAGGCGAATCAGGTCAGTAATGGCAGAATTAGTTGAATGGTCCGTGACATGAATAACCGCTGCAGCCCTGGTGTTGTGAGTCCATATCTCAGCGTTCACAACATTGCAGTGAAGGTCTGTGAGAACAGCAGATACTTCAGACAAGAGACCGGGTCTGTCCGTTCCAGCGAGCTCAATTGCTGTGTATTCGTCAGAGGGCATTACACCAACCGAGCTTCTCAAAGGTGGAACAAACCACCCAGCGTTGCTCTCTATCCTCTGCGCAAAGATTTGAACAAAGGCTTTCTTCTTTTATACAGATACGCAAAGCAAAAGAAGAAAAAAAGAGGTGATGTTACATACATGACATACATACCTTTTGGATATAGTCAAGGACTTGTGTGTCTCTGATCTTTTGGCCAAATTGGTCGATCACTTTGAAAACGTCCATGAACCAACCTCCATCGGAAGAGATGTAAGCTTTCTTGATCACAAGATCCGTATCAGTGAGCACTTGCACTACTTCCAACAGAGTCCCATGTTTGTTCACACTATCAACCTTTTTTTTTGTAAAAACAAGACAAATCCCATCTCAAACAAGGAACTCTCTCTGGACTGTACTCAACAATCATAGTTATTACCTGAATAACGGTGGCATCATCGCAGGCGTTGTTGTCTATTACAACTCTGTTTCCATGATACCATATAGAAATCCGTAGAGAAGAAACTTGAGAAGCCGAGTGAAGTATGTCTTTACAAAGGGTATAAATACTAGCCTAACTAAGACATACAGGAGACATGGAGAAACAGAGGGACCAAAGAAAAAGGAAAGAAAAGAGAGAGATAACATTAACCTGGGTGGATTCATTCTCCTGATGAGCTTGGCATATTCATCATCATCCATGGTGGTTGGTTGGTTTGGGTGAAGCAGAGACCCAGGAGAGTGAGTCCTCCAGTTTCTGAGGAAAATTATGCACAAAAGTTTTGATGTTTCGAACGAAAGAAAAGCAAAGGGGATAAAAAGAGAGAGAGTGGGGAGAGGGAGAGGATAATTAAAAAAAAAAAAAATGGGTAGGCGCTCACCGAACCGAACCTTTACCTTAGCTTTATTCATCAGCCCGGATCAAGCACGTGCCACTAAAGATTCCTTGGAATGACGTGGCACAACTTAGATTCTCTGTTATAGTATTATTGTTGGAAGAATAGTGGATAGTAGTAGCAAAAGTCGATGATCGGCGAAGAAGATTTGGGTTCCGTCAAATTTGAATTGATGATCAAAAAGAAGATTGGGATAATAATATTCTCAATCTCGGGTATAAGCAGGGATCATCATCATCATCATATGGCATATCCTTATCTGAGGTAGTAGTAGACTAGTAGTATAACACGTTCACAGCTGCATAACCAAGTAACGAACTGAGTTAGCTAGGCTTTTAGGACACTTGTGTGGAATAACCAATATAAAGGCATAAACGTCACTCATGTAATGTGGTTGCAAAAAGGAGGCAAAGTAGAGGAAGCAAAGCATTTTTAGTTGCGGATTCCACACCCACTTGGGAATCTTCACAATTGACATCTCACAATGATCTTGTGCCTACTCTCTCATTATTAGATCCATGACCTCTTTCTTTTTCTAGTTTTAAGTCAACACACGGTTTCAAAAAAAAATCCCACCTAGAATCTTTAGGCACCACCAATATAACCTTTGTTTACCATACCAGTGAATGGAGGAATCGAATGTAATTACGGTTGGGCATGCAAGAATGTTGCTCAAGATATCTTTACTTTGAAACTAGCATTCTCTTTCATATATATCTCAAAAACAGCTAAACCCTTAAACCAAAAAGCCTATAAACAAAAAACAAACACACACTTAGTTAAGAAGTTGTTATCCCTGGGGGGGGGGGGGGGGGGGGGGGGGGGAGGGGGTCAGAAACGCCCTTTCTCATCTTGGCCTCCGCTGCCCTGAAAGCCAATGTAAAAATCATCATTCATCAGCCACGGTCATAAATAAAACCTGTGTTTGAAGTTAAATCTTATGTCGTTTACGGACGAGTGGACAAAAGAGGATGGTGCGGAGCAAAATCGAATCTTTCGAGTGAGAGAAAACAATAAAACAGCGAACCAACAACAACACCTTCGTCAAAAAAAAGGGAATGAGAGAGAGAGAGAGAGAGTGGCTAACTTGGAATCTATTGCGAATGTGCTCAAAAACGGAAGTTGATTTCTTGCCTCGCCCTACAGGAGGAGGAGCACCACCGCGCCTACGCCGGCCACCGTCAAATTGAAATTGGTCTGGTCATCCCCAGAGAGAGATAGAGAGAGATTTTCATTGTTTCTTTGTTGGGCCCATTTGTCTCCATCTGGGCTCTAATTTATTTTTGGGTTGATACAAATCAGCCCAATAAGCCCAGCTCGCTCCAAAATAATTGTATCCTTGTGGAGTATTATTATTACGTGCTTAATAATCCTCATCAACATTTTCACAAAAATAAAATAAATAAGGACCATGTCATCTAGAATATTATGTCGTCGTAAGCATCGTAATAGATACATAATATATTAATATACGTTTGGACCATCTATATATACAAAAAGCAAATATATGCTGTAATATATAATAGCTATATAGTGTGGTCTCAAAAAAATATACTTTTTTTTTTGTTTTTTTTGTTGATCAAACGTCTCAAAAGATATACTATATATGATTCGTAATTCCATTGAAGAGTGTTAGTTATGACTTATGACGAGAAACACCCTTTTTGTTTTTATAATATATCTTCTCTTCTTGCATGAAATTTAATGCACATTTGATATATATATTTTTTGTTATTGTACATTTGTGATTTGTGATAATTATTAGCTGACAAACGAATCATAATTATTTGCTATAGAGTTCGTTCGTGTTTTGTTTTATGCATGCTTGTATTTTTCTTAACATTGTGTATTGATTTTATTTATATGAGCTAGAATTTAGATATCACGAATTTATAAAGTAAAATGTTGTTAAAGTATAAAAACTTTGCTTAGAAGCATCCCAGAGTCTTCAAAACAATTGGGTTAATTATATTTATCTGATCACATATGCATATATATGGATCAAATATATCAGGTTAAGGTTCCTTCTAATTCACCCTCTCGGTTATCAAAATGGTCAAAATCTTGCCTTTGCCGCTGCTACAATCGCACAAAGATAACGTTATTCGATATTGTTTGTATTTATAATATCTCTGACGAATCAATTTATTCACATTCTTAAAACTTATCCACATTTTTCTTTCTTCTTTTTTTAAATATGCCACTCGACGAATCCGTTTATACCAAAAAAGTTGGATACACAAAAATAAAGGTAAAAAAATATACGGTTCCTTTATTCTCCTGAATTAAACACTTAAAAATTTCGTATCAGCTTTGAACTGCGTGGTTTGCGGATCAGGAGATATAAAATTAAAAGCGTCAATTTTATTGAACCTTGCAATATTCTAGTGTCTATATATATATTTTTTTTTGTGTTTAAAAAGAAAAAAAAAAGTGTATATATTTTTAAGTTGTAAAATTAGATGCGTCGTCGTGGCTTTTTGAGCATGAAAGTTGAGAACTCGTCATCAAAATACGATGCTTCTGATCAGTGATATTATTGCAAGACGAAGGACCACGCGTCTTTGATACCTCTCTAGCTAGTCTCTATCTTTCTGCATGTCTTTACCACAATATAACGAAGCTCTATCTAGTCCCCATATATATATATATGCAACGACACGCTATAAATTTATGAAACACCACCAGTGAGTAGCTAGATCTCGGTGGAAAAATAAAATAAAAGAAAGAAAGGAAGAAAGAAAAGTAGGTAAGCAAGTGATCATGGAGATGAACAGAAGGAGATCAAGAGGGTTCATGATAGCTAAGCTAATGCCCTTTTGCAAATCTGTGAAACATCTTACTCCTTCCCAAGACCTTTATAACAACGTTCATTACACTTCGTCCACTACGACTTCCTACGCTCCTCAACCTGACATCAATAACTTCGTAACTACCACTACACCTCTCCCTCCAAACGTTAGCTTCCTCCTTCAACCATGTACGTAACCTTAATTTCTTCTCTCTAATAAAAGCTAATTAATTATAGCTATTTTCTTTTATATATATATATATATATATATATATATAAAGTGTATAATTGGTGTGCTGTGATTTGACAGCCTTGGCTCCTGAGGGTAAGGATATGGAAAAGAAGCTGAACGCGATGGCAGAGAAGCTGATCGGTAGGGGGGTTACTGGAGTGGACGAGTGCGTTGACGCTAGAGCCGCTACCTATATATCTTCGGTTCGAGAAAGGTTTAAGCTGGACCATTGTGAGAGACTGACGACTGTTATTAACTTAGATGATGAAGATTGACCATGCATTAGGATTTAGGTGGGGTTAACCTATATATATATATATGATGAGTAAGTCATAATTGTTCTACGTTGCTTCAAGCCTTGAAGATATAAAAAAAAATGTAATAGTAATAGGTTAGACAATAAATTTTAACATTGAAAATAAAATTATATAATATGGTTAAAATGGATATTCCGGGTGAATATTACCATAAAATTAGAAGGAATTAATTAATAATGTACTCCACAAGGAAATCAAACATCAAGAAATGAGAGAGAAAGGGAACGTGAGGGAGAAGGTACGTAAGATTAAGCTAAGCGGCGTAAATGTGGATGTGAAGGGCGATTAGGGAGATGGTGATGAAGGCAAAGAAGAGGAGAGTGTGGATGACAATGGAGGGGCCACTTGTCTGAAACCCACCGAATTCTAGAGCTTTGCTCTTTCCAGGCAGCTGAAACAGTACTCCAGGGCTCAACAGGATGAAGAAAACAACCGACATCAGCACCGGTCCCCAGTCCAACCCCATTTAGTTTTTCTCTTTCTTTTTTTTTTTTTTCTTTTTTTTTTTTTTTCTGTTTCTCTTACGTATATCTCTGTATTTCTACTAGTTTATATTTATAACGCATATTTATAAGCATGCATGTGAGAGCAAATATATATGATCATCTTGATGTAACGAAAAAAATATGTTAATTCATGTGACTTGTACTGGACAAAAGTGAGGTGTTCTCCTCAAGTTTGGTGGATGAAGAAAAGAATTATATTCTTGTATATATATATATATATATATTCAGTATATATTACTAGTTTATATTTATAACGCATATATATAAGAATTATATACTACATATATTATTTTGCACAAAACATAATTAACTGTTTATTGCTTGTTTTGAAGCCTAATTATAAGCTTTTTGATCCTCGTCACTCAATTCATAAGGCTAATTTTATTATGAACTAAGGCGGTTACCCATCAAATCAGTAAAAGAATCGAAACCAAACCAATAAACGCAACCAAGTATCAAATTAACACTTTTGTAACTTTATATATAAAGTTAATATGCATATTGCATAGGCATAGCCACTAAACGTGCGTGGTCTCTTAAAGAAGCCACATATAATATCTCCATCCAACAAGAAAAGAAGATACCAATCAAGACTCTATACCTTTTTCTCTCATCCTTAAATAATCTGAATAACTTCGGGATTTTCAACAATGTACACCTATACTCGCACCTATAATGTTTCTCTAATTAGTTTATTGACACCTAATAATTAAGACGATCAAAAAGACGACGACGGACGTAGAGCAAGATCGAATCTGTTGGAGCTCTAATTGAGGTAGATATGGGAGCTGACTGGGGACCGGTGGCAGTTGCGGTGGTGTTGTTCGTAGTGTTATCGCCGGGGCTTCTCTTTCAGTTGCCGGCGAGGAGGAGAGTGTTGGAGTGTGGCAACATGACCACAAGCGGCATCTCAATATTGGTTCATGCCATTCTCTTCTTTGCTGTTATCACCATTTTGGTCATCGCCATTCAAGTTCACATTCACATCTAATTATAATTAAACACCTGCATGCTTATAGTATAACCTTGTTATAATATATCCTCTCTTTTTTTTTTTTTTTTTTTAATTGAATGTATAGTTATTTTATTCAAACCAAAGAAACTGTTTTTCAATAACTGTGGCATAAGCTAGCTAGCTAGAGAGCTGAAACAGTCGGAGGCTCTCACAGAGCCATTCAAGTACCAATGAACTTACGTGGGAATTATATATAAACTAAAACACCTACTTAACTTATGTTTGTAATAATATCCTTGTTGATGTTGTTTATTTGTTTAAAATGAATTGAATGTAGAATTTATTCAAACCAAAGATTAACTGTTTTACATTAATAACTGTGGCATTAGAACTGAAGACCGAAAAGTTTTCTCTTGCTTCTTGGGTGAAGGGCGTCCTTGTTGATATTGGTTTTCTATATATCTGGATCGATCGATCTCACTTGTTAAGTGTTTTTTTTGTTGTCCTTCTAATATTATACTACAGTATGTATTTTCATATTTATATTGATTAAACACAACTTGTACTGTAAGACTTTTGTTCTTATATTGTCCGATAAAATTCATGAAAAAGAAATACAGAAAAGGATTCCTCCACAGTGACTATTATTCTTCGCTAATCCCCCTAAAAGTTGACGTCCATACTGAATTTAGATATATAGGTGAGTGAGATTTCTTATAAAGAAACCATCAAGTAGATAGATATTATGACCATTCCGGTGTGGACAAGGGCAAGTTGAATCCTTTTTTTTTTTAAATGATGTCAGTGTTTAGTTATTACTATATTCTATATTTGTCCGCTAGTATACACATAATCAGTTTGAGTTTCTATTTTTACTTTTTTGGGGTCCGAAAGTATAATAAATTAAGGATAATCAAACCTTTAAACTGTAGTGGCAACTTAAAAAAACACACTCTATTTACTACTACTACTACTTGATTAATTTGTGACAAAAAGATTAAGATCTCTTCTTAATACGTAGTAGTATCAACAACAACAACAACAACAACAACAGAGAGTATAATAATAAATAAATAAAAATAAAAAAGGAAGAAGAAGAAGAAGAAGAAGAAGAAGAGGAGAGACGCAAAAAAAACACATCAAGAAGATGGCGAGGACGACACGAGAAAGAGTGATATCGTTCATCAACAATAGATGGCTAGTGTTTGTGGTGGCCATGTGGATTCAGTCCTGCGCTGGCATCGGTTACTTGTTCGGCAGCATATCCCCTGTCATCAAGAGCTCCCTCAACTACAACCAGAAACAGCTCTCCAGGCTCGGCGTCGCCAAAGATCTCGGCGATAGTGTCGGCTTCCTCGCCGCTTCTCTCTCCGAGTTCTTGCCTCTCTGGGCCGCTCTTCTCGTCGGCTCTCTCCAGAACCTTGTCGGCTATGGCTGGGTTTGGCTTATCGTCACCGGTCGAGCTCCCCTTCTTCCCTTGTGGGCTGTGAGTTTCCTTCCCACATTAATTATATTCTCCACCCTTCTCTCTCTCTCTATATATATATATACTAAAGTTTGATTTTTCAATCATCCATCATTCATGTCTTGTCTGTTTCGAGTCTCCCTCATCAAACTCAAACTCTGCTTCTTTTAAGGTTGTTGTTTTGTTTACCATAAATGATATGGCTGTCAAATCACAAAATCCGAGAGATTTTTGTCTTTTCAAAACACCTTCTCTGTTCTCTTCTGTTATGAATATATTTTTGATATATCGATTCAAAAGTCCTAATCAAACTTTCTGGTCATCAAGTTTGTCAGTAGGAATGGATCCACTTAATCTGTAGCTAAGCTGCTCGAGGTTCCTTTCACTAGCAATTCACCCACATATATAATCTGAATCTTTATCATCTTTTCAGATGTGTATCCTCATTTTTGTTGGCAACAACGGAGAAACCTACTTCAACACGGCTACTTTAGTCTCTGGTGTTCAGAACTTTCCCAAAAGCCGTGGTCCTGTGGTCGGTATCCTCAAGGGGTTTGCTGGCCTGGGCGGTGCCATCCTCTCCCAGGTATACACAATGATCCACTCCTCTGACCGTGCATCACTCATCTTCATGGTTGCTGTTGCCCCTTCAGTTGTTGTTATCCCTCTCATGTTCTTCATCAGACCCGTCGGTGGTCACAGGCAGATCCGTTCTTCCGATGCCACCAGCTTCACCATCATCTATTCCGTCTGCATTCTCCTTGCTGCCTATCTCATGGCAGTGATGCTTGTCGAAGATTTCATTGATCTTAGCCATTCAATCATCACTGCTTTCACCATTGTCTTGTTTGCTATTCTTCTTGTACCCATCTTTATACCAATTGCGACGAGTTGCTTCACAACATCAACCGACCCTTGTGACACGCTCGAAGAACCTCTCGTTCAGCAAGGCCAGGATCCCGGACAGTCAACCCCTGACCGTGGTCCTGAGCTTATATTGAGTGAGGTGGAAGACGAGAAACCGAAAGAAGTAGACCTGCTTCCTGCTTTGGAGAGACATAAGAGAATTGCTCAGTTGCAAGCAAAGCTGGTGCAGGCAGCTGCAGAGGGTGCTGTTCGGGTCAAGAGACGGAGGGGACCTCACAGAGGCGAGGAGTTTACTTTAACTCAAGCACTCGTGAAAGCTGATTTCTGGCTCATATTCTTCTCCCTCTTGCTCGGATCTGGTTCGGGTCTAACAGTAATAGATAACCTCGGGCAGATGAGTCAGTCTCTCGGGTACGATAACACTCACGTTTTTGTGTCCATGATTAGCATTTGGAACTTCCTTGGACGCATTGGTGGCGGCTATTTCTCCGAACTCATCGTCAGGTATTGTACTTCCCCGATAAGAAAGACAATGACATTTGGCTGGGGAAATTGATTTTGGTTCGGAATGATTTGCAGGGACTATGCCTACCCAAGACCTGTTGCCATAGCAGTGGCTCAGCTTGTAATGTCAGTAGGACACATCTTCTTTGCATACGGATGGCCTGGAGCTATGCATATCGGCACATTATTGATTGGACTCGGATATGGTGCTCACTGGGCCATCGTCCCAGCCACTGCCTCTGAGCTCTTTGGCCTAAAGAAGTTTGGAGCTTTATACAATTTTCTGACGCTTGCCAACCCGGCTGGGTCCTTGGTCTTTTCGGGTCTGATTGCAAGTTCCATTTATGACCGCGAAGCAGAGAATCAAGCTCACGGGTCCATGTTCAATCCTGACCACGTCCTGAGATGCCAAGGTTCCATCTGTTACTTCTTGACGTCACTCATAATGTCTGGATTCTGCCTCATTGCAGCCGCCTTGAGTATGATTCTTGTGCAACGTACCAAATTGGTTTACACAAATCTCTACGGCAAAACCCGCAGCTGATTTTAAGATACCATATTACGAATTCGACCAAGAAAAAAAGGCTTGGTTCTTTGATTTCATACCTATGATTGTGTTCATCATCTTATTCTTTGGCTTGGTCGTCGACTTCCACATGCATGTGTATTTGTTTATGCAACAAATTTTTTTGCCCGGTGTTTGCGTATGGATTTTGTGATTCACATTTGTAATAACTGTATTCATATTCTTCAGCTACAAGGTGTCTTATGTGCAAATGTCAAACAAAGACCTAATCTGTGTCTGTCTCTGTTTTAAGTGCCAGAAGCGATAAGATCATGGCGCAGGGGAGGCTCGTCATCCTCAACAACCATCCATGGCAATATAGGTCCCTGTGGAAACCAAACACGCAGACACGTTAAGGTCCTTTGATAGATGAAGCACAGAGTATTAGATAATCTGTTACCTTCCCTTCCCGTATGACCTTGCGATATGGTCCTGTCATATCCACGATAGTGGATGGTTCAGCAACTCGTACACCTCCATCAACCAAAAAATCTAGACCCTGTAAAAGGAAACCGAAACAGAGAGTAGAGCAACCAAAAGAGCTAGATTCTCTACTCGCTGGGACTGAGTGAGAGAGTTATATATATATATATATATAAATATATATACCTCTGGTCCATAAATGTCACCGATTGCGGTTGGATCAATCATCCATTCATTTTCTTTTGGCCCTTTCACACTGTCATTATTATATACCACGCCATAGATTACAACTCTATACACAAAAACGTTTAAGGAGAGTCCACTGTAAAGATGAAATATAAAGAAGAAAGAAAACCTAGTGCAAATCAGTGGGGCATCCATCTCCTGGAGGATAGCTTGGCAGAGAGCGTCATCAGATATGCGGACACCCACGTTTTTCCTTGAAGCATATTTCACGTTAGTGGTGCCAAACCCAACACACTGTTTGGGTAGTTCTTTGCTTGCAGTCAAGATAAAGGTGTACTGTTAAAACATATGCAAAAGAGCAGTCGTCAACCATCAGAAAAGAAAAAGCAGAAGAGATGAGAGGGGAAAAGGGTCGTCGTCTCACAGGTCCAGGTAGGCATTGCTTGACAGCTCGGAAAACGTT
The DNA here is from genome assembly GCF_030686135.1 of Camelina sativa. NCBI lineage: Eukaryota > Viridiplantae > Streptophyta > Magnoliopsida > Brassicales > Brassicaceae > Camelina > Camelina sativa. The sequence goes on from NC_141898.1 coordinate 279,014, forward strand.
AGCATGACCATGACCATCACCACGAGGAAAACCCATGGTAAAAGTGTCTATGTCCCGTAAGGAGCGGCATAAGATGCTAAGTGGCTGCATTATGATAAAAGTTGAGTTCCCATGGGGGGGGGGGGGGGGGGGGGGGGGAAGCAAAAGAAGAAGAATCAGCCATATGGAATCCCAAATCATTCATTCAGAAAGAAAAAAGGTCCCATGTGTGTGTAACCACCTTGGATGATTCAATCTTTTTGATCCTAACAAGGAAAGAAAGACACACACACACACACACGGGGGTTAATGAGTCAGGTACAAGGACATGCCTGAATTGAATTATACTGTATATACAAAGATGACGACAAGAATGAATTGAATTGAATTGAAGGATGGGATTCACACAAGATGCTGCTAACTAAACTAACCTTCGGAGACGCTCAACAGCGGAATGGTTTTTACAATCGCAAGCAATGGCATATCTAGAGAAGGAAGGAAGGAAGATGAAGCCGATGTGAGAGAGAGAGAGGTAAGAAGAAAGAAGAAAGAAGAGTATTGAGAGGAGCATACACAGTATCAGTGGGAATAACACCAACAGCTCCTTGTTTAAGAAGGTCAATCACAGGTTGGAGTTTCCAGGCATCCACACCACAAGGATCGACCTCAATGTACACCAATTCCCCCTCCTTTGTGAAGCGAGGAATAGAGTATTTGAGACGCTTAGGGCTCCTCTTGGCCGCCAACGCGACGACGTGCCTCCGTGGAGCGAAAGAGGCAATTTTCGGAAGCGTTGAGAGACGCCGCCGGTTGGTTATCGGGGAAGGAAGACGCATCGCCATGTCGCCGCCGTGAGGTTTCGCCGCCGCCGCCGTCGTCGTCGTCATATCAGCTTCTTTTTTTTTGCTTCCTTTTTGGGCTCAATTTGGAATTTGGGAACTATAGTAGCCTCACAACAACAACAAACAAACAAACAAACAAAAAGACGGGGGACGCACACCTCGGAAACGACGCCGTTGCAATCTGCACCACAAAAAGAGTAGATTAGATAATACAGAAATTGTAAAATCGAAACGGCGTCGTTGTCGTCGTTAGAGAAAGCACCAAAACAACACCCAACCTTCCTTCTCTCATTGGAAGAAAACCTCGACGGCGACGAAAGAATGCCTGGGATCCGAGGTCCGGCCGAGTACTCGCAGGAGCCACATCGTCACCCTTCTCTCAAGGTCAACGCCAAGGCAAGCTTCTTCTTCTTCTCTTTGATCCAGTGTTTAGTTAGAATAGAATCAACCACTTTACTTACCTGCTGCTGCAATTATTATCTAATTTCGGTTGGGGGTTGATCCAGGAACCTTTCAACGCTGAGCCTCCCCGCTCCGCCTTAGTCTCATCTTATGTCACTCCCGTCGACCTTTTCTACAAGCGAAATCATGGCCCCATCCCCATCGTTGATCACCTTGACAGGTCTCTCTCTCTCTCTCTCTCACTCTCTCCTTGTCCTTCATTTTTTTTAATTTCAATTTCAGTTTCTTCCGCTAATTTCTGCTATTTCTTTTGCCCAAAAGCAGCTACTCTGTCACCCTTACTGGGTTGATCCAGAACCCCAGGAAACTCTTTATCAAAGACATCAGGTCCTCCCTTCTTTTTTTTTATACAGTATATAGATATGCTTCTTTTTGAGATACATATAATATACACTTAAACTGCTGTACCAACCACTGTTTCTCAATTCGCAGGTCCCTCCCAAAGTACAATGTTACTGCTACTCTACAGGTTTATCATTCATTCTTCTTATTTAGTTTCTCTCTTTCGTTTATTCCCCACCCCCACACCAACTAATTAGCATCATCAATGCAGTGTGCCGGTAACAGAAGGACTGCCATGAGCAAAGTTAGGAATGTTAGAGGCGTTGGATGGGATGTTTCTGCTATTGGCAACGGTTCCTCCTCCTCCTCTTTCCTTCTTTAATCTTTCCTTCAATTTTAATACCAGAAAAAGAAAAAAAAAACACACACTCACTTGGATATCAAAGAATCTGCCTTTCCTTTCTTCAGCTGTCTGGGGTGGGGCGAAATTGGCCGATGTTCTCGAGCTTGTTGGGATACCAAACCTGACTGGCTCAACCGATTTAGGAGGCAGACATGTTGAGTTCGTTAGTGTTGATCGCTGTAAGGTATATATATTCTAGACTTTCTTTTATGTTTTGTTATGCATCCATTGGTATTGGTTCACATGAATCAGTCTCTGCTCGCTTTATACCTCTAGGAGGAGAACGGGGGCCCTTATAAGGCGTCAATCCCTCTTAGTCAAGCCACAAATCCTGAAGCCGATGTTTTACTTGCTTATGAAATGAATGGAGAGGTTTGATATCTTTCTCATTACTTCTCTAAACATATTTTAGTCCCACTTGTGTTTAAATCATTACTTGTACTCAGAGATTTGCTTGTTTGTTGGAAATTTTTTTGTTTCTTCTGCCAAGACCCTCAATAGGGATCACGGATTTCCTCTAAGGGTGGTTGTCCCTGGTGTAATTGGTGCTCGTTCGGTCAAATGGCTTGATTCCATCAATGTCATCGCTGAAGAATGCCAGGTCTCAAGAAAAGTTTCCTTTTTTTACCCTTGTTTTTAAGCAGTCATAAACTGTTCTAACATTGTAAGAGACTTGGATCAAAATGTGGTGTAGGGATTCTTCATGCAGAAAGATTACAAAATGTTCCCACCCTCTGTCAATTGGGATAATATCGACTGGTCCTCAAGGAGGCCGCAAATGGATTTTCCTGTTCAGGTAAATACAAGTTTACTCTCTTTCTTACTCTTGACTTTGTGATGACGTTTCTCCTTTATTATATGCACTGTTAAATTTGGATCTTCCAGTTTCCTTGTGAAGTTCATAATCCTCTCTATTCATCCATGAAAAACAGTTGATGATTGATTTCTTTCATATTGAATCGACTGATCAATGATTATTATACTGAAAATTTTTACTTGTTTGGACCAGTTGGCTTATGGTTTTAATCAGATAGTAGAATTTAAATTGGAACATTAGGGTTCTCATGAGTCTTGGCCCCATATGTGTTTTAATTGTTTAACAGAGTGCAATTTGCTCTGTGGAGGACGTGCAGATGGTGAAGCCTGGAAAGGTTTTTTTTTCTTCTCCAAGCTAATTTCACTACCCCGTCTGATCAGACCATTGGAAAGCAATATCTAATTCCATTATTCAACTTTTGCAGGTTAGCATCAAAGGGTACGCAGTTTCAGGAGGTGGACGCGGGATAGAGCGAGTGGACATATCCCTCGATGGAGGCAAAAACTGGGTGGAAGCTTCTAGAACGCAAAAACCAGAAATGCATTACATCTCTGTACACAACTCCAGCGACAAATGGGCATGGGTGTTGTTTGAAGCCACCATTGATGTTTCGCAGACTACGGAGGTCATCGCCAAAGCGGTAAAGCCACAACATTTTTGCTCGGTTGACAGTATTTTTTTTTGTTTTAACCAGAATTGATAGAAAACTGTGAAAATGGGCAGGTCGATTCGGCCGCAAATGTTCAACCGGAAAATGTGGAGTCGGTGTGGAACCTAAGAGGGGTTCTCAACACTTCGTGGCACCGTGTCCTTCTCCGTCTTGGCCACTCAAACTTGTAGACCAAGTTACCAGCAGACGATGTGTATTCTCTCTTTTACCCGTTCTTTCAAACTAAAAAGTTAAAAACTTCCTTAATTTATTACCTTTTCGAGTTGAAACTTCCTTAAATATGCCTTGTGGATTTGTGAGAGCAAAGTTGGGGTTTAGTTAAATAAAATGAGAAAACCCATCTGTTGTCATGTCACATGTGGGGTGAATTATATATTACAGTATGCATATCCAGTATTATTTATACATGTATTCATGAAATCATATGGCTCAGCGCATTTCTCAATAATTTATCACCATCGATTGCTTCACGTTCCAGCTTGTTTAGTCCTGGTTGTTTGATCTTAATTTTTTAATTAATCACGTCACGTTTTCTTTTATAATTCAAAATGTAAGTGATCCGAGTCAGTTATAGCATCTCGAGAAGAAAAGATTGGCTTCTTAACAGTGATATTTTATGTGTTAGCTGCTCATGTGTTCCAATCATGTGGCCATATACCTACATCTACATATAGCCTTTTTTTAGTTTGATTTTTCGCTCCCAACACCTAATTAACAGAAACTTACTAACTAACCCGTTAGATTCCATGTTTAATAATACTGGAGTAAGAAGTAGTGGATGATCTAAATGTCACATCTCATAACCTATTTTTATTAATCGCACTGACGACAAGTCTCTTTTTCCGACTATGCTCTATGCATAATATTTAATTTGTATGCTCCTTCTCTGGTTCATATTTTATTAAAGTTATATTTTGCATGTGTCACAAATTATATTCGGTACCGCAATTTTCGGGTTAATCTCAAATTTAAGAAAACTGAATTGTAAAAGATACACACACTTGTTGAATATCCAACGTAATGTTTGTTACAGCCTAAATTATTTTATATCATCATTCGATGGAATGGAAGATTATTATACTTTTATAAGTGTGTAGAAGATTGAAGAAACAGAATGATTGATTAATAAAAATAAAAAGAGGAGAAATTGGGGTAAAAATAATGGAACTCCACTGTAGGTTAAAATTAAATTATGTAAAAGAAAAAGTAATTAACTAGTAAAAATTAAATTATTGACGAGAAAGTCTTTAAGAAAAAAGAAAAAGAAAAGAGAAGAAGAGAGTATTATACTACTCCTTAGTGGGGATGGGGATGGGATCCATGAAAATAAACGAGGGATGAATTTAAGCTCGTGCGTCAAATCTATATTGACCATTTCCTCCACTTCCATTAGCTTTGAAGCTGATCAGGATCAAACAACATGGAAGCTTCACCAACTCTTCTTCTTCTTCTTCTTCTTCTTCTTCTTCTAGTAATTGTGCTTTATTTGATTGTCTCAACTGGAAAATATCATTGGCGCAACACTAGTGTACCGAAAACGTATCCGGTAATCGGATGCATAATTTCATTCTATAGCAACCGAAACCGGTTACTGGATTGGTACACGGAGCTCTTAAACGAATCCCTAAGTGGGACAGTAGTCATTCGCCGCTTAGCTGCCAGGAGAACCGTGGTGACGGCGAACCCCTCCAACGTCGAGTATATCCTCAAAACAAACTTCGACAACTATCCCAAAGGCAAACCCTTTACGGATATTCTCGGCGATTTTCTCGGCAACGGCATTTTCAACGTCGACGGAAACCTCTGGTTGAGGCAGCGGAGACTTGCTACTCACGATTTCACCCCAAAGTCTCTGAGATATTACGTCACCGTTTTGAGGAACGAGGTCGACCACGAGCTCTTACCGTTTCTAGACGCTGCTGCTGCGGGAGGCTCAAAACAACAACAAGTACCCTTTGATCTCCACGAGCTTCTCCGTAGATTCTTTTTCAATGTTGTTTGCATCGTTTTCCTCGGGATCGATGATGATCGATGCTGCTTAGACCCGTCCTCGCCGGTTTCTGACTTCGACCGAGCGTTCCAGACAGCTTCTGCCGTTAGCGCTGGACGCGGTTCCGCACCGCTCTCTTTCGTTTGGAAGTTGAAGAGACTGGTCGGGTTCGGATCTGAGAAGGAGCTCAGAACCGCTGTCCGAGAAGTTCATCGCTGCGTCGATGACATCATTCGAGAGAAGAAGAAGAAGAGGAAGACCACCACCAACCACGATGAATACGATTTTCTCTCGCGGTTGATCGCCGCCGGAGAAAGCGACGAGACTGTCAGAGATATGGTCATCAGTATTGTGATGGCGGGGAGGGACACCACATCTGCGGTCACCACGCGGCTGTTCTGGTTCATCACCACCGGTCCTTGCATGAAGGAAACCGAGCACGATCTGGTTAATGAAATCCGATCGGTTAAGGGGGGTTTGGGTTTCGATTACGAAACACTCAAGAAACTGAGTTTGTTGAAAGCTTGTTTGTGTGAAGTGATGCGGTTGTATCCTCCGGTGCCGTGGGACTCCAAACACGCTTTATCCGATGACAGGCTACCAGACGGTACGGAGGTGCGTGCCGGAGACCGGGTAACGTATTTTCCATATGGTATGGGGAGAATGGAGGAGCTTTGGGGTGAAGATTGGGATGACTTCAAACCAAACCGGTGGCTCGTTGATAATAAAACCTGCAGACTTGTTTTGAAGAAGGTGAATCCGTTTATGTTTCCGGTTTTTCAAGCCGGCCCAAGGGTTTGTCTCGGGGAAGAGATGGCATACGTGCAGATGAAATATGTTGTCGCTTCCATACTTGACCGGTTTGTGATTGAACCGATCCCTGCTGATAAACCGGTTTTTGTGCCAATGCTCACGGCTCACATGGCTGGTGGGATGCAAGTCCGCGTTCGTCGGAGGGATCCTTCTCGTTGATAATTTGCATTTCTCTAAACAACAATTTAAGAAACAAAGTCAATGGTTATGGGGTTTTTTTACATTATAAAAAATTGTAATTTAAACGTCTCTATGATCCCAAACCTATTTTCTGCTTTTGGGTAAACCAACCCACTTTTCTTAAGTCATACTAAATGTCTACTTAATGACCCATCTGCATTTTTATGATGACTACATTAAAATGCATCAGGAGACTAAATTAACACTCCTTGGTCTTTTTCCTATTCCATAATAATAATACGTATGTTATTAGTTAACAAAACTTGATCGAGCCAATCCGAAGTCGGGCACGTAGGAATCTAGAACAAAGTCACATGAAAAAGTCAAATACTAATCTTTCTTCCGTTTTGTCGCATATGATGCACGAGTTACATATCAAAGTTAACTGATCTTTTACACATATGTTTCACGTACGGCAATAACTTAAAGTTAACTGAAAATTAAGGAAGACGAAGTTGATCTCTTGATTAGTGATTTGCAGTAAAAGTAACCAACTCTCATGAATTTCTTGGCCCATTGTACCCGCCTGCTGGTGCTGGCTACCCGTTCAAGAAGTAACGCGCGTATCGCAACATCTTCCACCCTGCAAGCGAATTCTCAGTGAGTGTAAGGCAAGAGTTCCCTGAAAGCTTTGTGTTTAAGTTGAATGGGAGGCGGAGGTGATAGGATCAAATGCTTCTCTTGGCATTTTCACACACACAAAAAAGAAGAGTTCTAAGGATCTCAATGTCTCTGTCATAAATACTTTGGTACGGAAACATTGGTACCATTATGTCTATATTCCAGAGTTTAATCACAAGATGTTGAATGCAAATCATAACAGAAAAAAAATCAAATATGAAATTGGATATGATTGGTTAGCGAGCAAGACTACTTTTCGGAAAACATCGTCAATCTCCCGTATGCTGTATTTTTTTTAATTTATAGTGCATACATCTACGTATGTAATAATTGTGTTACAGTAATTATTGTATATAACGTTTTGGAATTACTCTTTCAATTTAACGAAAATCTGATTTGCAGACAAAAATGATCTCAATATCTCATGGATTCGTACAGTACTTCCTATCCCCTGTCTGAAAATTGGGAAAAAGTAAAATGACAATCTTATATCTATTGTAATATCTTTTTATATTTATATATATTTTAATCTAAAAGAAAGACAATTTATTCTCATTTTTTTTACCATATCATTTTAGAATAGGTATAACAACTTTTGACTATTTTTTTAGTTGTAAGAAATTTCGTCATAACAAATTCCATACCTATATTATCATCGTTTTTATTATGTATTGATTTTTTTGTATCCTTAAAAAAAATTAAAGTTTATACATATAGTATAGATTAATGTAACAATTCACAATAATAAATATGTTAATTAATGAACAATATTATGTATCGGAGGATCTTGTTACAAATAATAATATGTCGATTTAGTGATGACAAAAAAAAATACATTAAATAAATTAAGAATATTGTTCATCGCCGGTCCAAGTAACCTTGCTTTTGGGACCAGTTGGACCATCTTGACCAAGCACTTCTTTAGGAATTTTTCTTATGAGTTTCCGTAAACCCGCCCGTATAAAAAACGGCAAAATCTTAGCGATATAGTGACGAATATTGTCTATTGTGTAATGGACTCGAGGTCCCCATTTCCTCAGATAATTCAGCCATGGTGGCTCATGAACCACGCCAGGTCCTGCAATCACCTCATACCCAACACCTGCGTCCAAGAACTTGTCGCTTCTTGCCATGTCGTTTCTTATCCCGCTCTTGTACTTGCCTTGCAACACGAGCCCAGCCTTTGGGAACATTGCGTGACCATGAAGAGACGAATATACTACTGGCTTGTTTCCACCTTGGAACTCTAGATCGCATGCCTCCACTAGCGTTCCTCCACTGTGTTTAGAAAAGTAAACTCTCCATAACTCACCGTTGAAGTTGCTTATGCGCAATGTAACATGTTCCCAGTCTCCAACATGCTCGCCAATCATTCCTAGAGATAGGCTCTTGATAAACAAAAATTTCAAATGTGCATTTCCGTTGAACGGATAGAACAGCCAGACAACAATATCTGTGAAAGTAGCTCCAAACATTGGTTTGATGTGTAGATACGCCTTAGCGCTCCCTAAATCTCCCCTCTTAACCTTTTCTTTCTCGACTAGGTAATCTAACCAGAATAAGTTATCGTTGGAACCGCCTTGTGGAAGGTTTGAACCGTTTATATGTACTGGAACAGGGCTGAATTCGTTTCCTTTCTGGTATAGTAAAGCACCGTTGGTGAAGACCCAATTGACAGACGAAGGAAGGTACTCTTCTTTTGGGTGTAAATATATCCAAGGAGAATACGTTTGAAACAAAAGTCTAGTTTGGTTTTTGCTTGGCATGCTAGACAAGTCAAATCTTGTATTTTTCAAGCAGTATAGAGGAGGAGCTGGAAAGTTTAGTTGTTTGAAACTGAATGTCCCTGTGTACACACCTGTTGCTACTGTTCCTCTCTTGGCTGGTCTCAAGCTAGAAAGGGTCATTTCTTTTATCCTCCATACCCATGTATCGGCCTCACTCTGTTCTGTAAGATCCGTACGAACACAGCTTATAGAATCCTGTCCTAAAGAGGGCTTCAGAGGAGAAGTAGTGACGTATAGACCAACCGCTTGATACCCATTAGGACATAGGGGCTGCCAAAAATATGCAGGCCCGTCTTGTTTGATACTCAATGATATAGTATTTCCAACTTCAGTGTAATCGAGTGGAGGTCTTAAATTACTTCCGGAAACATCTCTTGCAACAAGAATCCAACCGAAAAGCTGACGGTTGTTGGGTTGTGCATAGGAGCCAAGTTTGAAGAAATTACCAGGAAGAGTGATCAGTTCGAAGATGCTGACTCCCATGTTAGCTGGTCCTCCTTCATATGTTCTCCATACCCTGCGTGTTGTTGAGTCTGAGATGGAGAGTTGAGCAACCTCAAGACCTCCCAAGTCAATGCTTCTTTTGCCAAAGTTCCCATCATCGGAAGGGATACTAGGCAAAGGAGTAGGAAACATAAAGGTTGTTTCCACAGGTAAACCATAAAACCATGGTGGATGTAGTAATGAATCTACAGCGTTGGTCGTCAAAACGTTAATTCCAGATTCAGCCCTTGACAATTGCTTAACTAATAGAACAAAATAAAACAATAGAGATTTGAAGTGGGTTTCAACCAAGAATTGCATTTTCTTTGACTAGTTAATCGCAATATTAGACATTTTTAAGATTAGGAGCGTTCAACTTTGAATCCCTTCACTTATAAAAAAATAAAATAAAATAAGAAAACAATTATGCAAAAAACCAACAAATTAATGATCTTAGAAATAATATGATATTTCCATATGTTATAGAGATAAAGAATCCATGATTAACCAAGAAACTTAGAAAACAAATATACAAATGGATATACATATATTTCTCCCAGAACAATCAAACCATAGATAGCTACCAAGAGATTCTGAATTTGATTTAATTTGTTTCTCAATTAAGTAACTATTGTACATCAGATTTTTAATTAATTTAAACCAATCAATTTAAATCAATCACAGGAAATATAAGTATGGGAAAAAATATCCATATAATAAATATATTTCAATTTTTACAAGATTTTGGATATTAACAACTCTTGCCATAATGGTTGAAAAAAATCATGTTTTGGAAAGAACAAAAAAAAAAGGCAAAACAATTAAGGGAATAATTAAGGTAACAACTGATTAGATTGATTAAGCAATTAAACCCCCCCCCCCCCCCCCCCCCCCCCCGAATAATTGTGTATATCATAATCAATAAATACTAGTACAATTATAGACACGAATGAATAAAAATTAAGATTTGATTAGATTAGTCTCTCTCACTCATCAGCGGTCCAAAACCTTTTGACTTTGGGACCAGTGGGGCCATCTTCTTGAAACACTTCACGAGGGATTTGGTTCATAAATTTTCTGAATTTGGTACGAAAGAATCCAGGCAATGTCTTGGCGATACCTTCGAATGTCTTTTGAATATCATGTTGAACAAATGGTCCCCATTTCCTAAAATAGTTGAGCCACGGTGGCTCCACCATCCCCGGTCCTGCAACCATCTCATATGCAGCTCCTGCGTCGAAGAATTTGTCACTTTTTGCCATGTCGTTCCTTAAACCGTTCCCGCCTTCGCCTTGCAACACCATTCCTGGTCTTGAGAACATTGCGTGGCCGTGAAGCGACGAGTAGCTCACTGGTTTGTTTCCACCTTGGAACTCTAGATCGCATGCCTCCACTAGCGTTCCCGCACTGTGCTCCGACAAGTATGCGCGCCATAACTCGCCGTTGAAGTTGCTGATGCGCAGCGTAACATGTTCCCAGTCTCCAATATGCTCGCCTATATCCCCCAGCCACAGGCTCTTGACGAATAAAAACTTAAGGCGGGCATTGCCGTTGAAAGGATAGAATATCCACACGACTATGTCAGTGAAAGTGCCTCCAAACATTGGTTTGATGTGCAGATACACCTTCGTGTTTCGCAAGTCTCCCCTCTTCACCCTTTCCTTTGCGTCCTTATCCGCCGGATAGTCCAACCAGAACAAACCATCGTCCGAACCGCCTTGAGGAAGGTTTGAACCGTCCGGTTGTATTGCGACGGGGTTTGATTCGTTCCCTTTCTGGAATAAAAGGGCACCATTTGAGAAAAACCACTCGACAGAGGAAGGGAGGAAATCTTCATCCGGATGCAAATACACCCACGGTGAATACGTTTTAAACAGTAGGCTAGTTTGATCTTTGCTTGGCATGCTGGACAAGCCAGATCTTGTATTCTTCAAGCAGGACAGAGGAGGTGGAGGAGGAGAGAAGTTTAGCCGCTTGCAGCTGAATGTCCCTGTGTACACGCCCGTTGCTTCTGTTCCTCTGTTGGCCGGTCTCATGCTAGAAATGGTCAGTTCTTCTGTCCCCCAAACCCATGTGTCGGCTTCACTCTGTTCTGTAAGATCGGATCGAACGCAGCTTATAGATTCTTGACTCAAAGATGGCTCCAGAGGAGAAGTAGTGACATATAGACCAACCGCTTGATACCCATTGAGACATAGGGGCTGCCAAAAATACGCAGGACCGTCTTGCTTGATAATCATTGATGTAGTGTTCATGACAGCAATGTAGCCAACGGGTGGCCTCAAGCTATCTCCAGACACGTCTCTTGCAGCAAGAACCCAGCCGAAAAGCTGACGGTTGTTGGGTTGGGCATAGAAGCCAAGCGTGAAGAAGCTGGGAGGAAGGTTGATAGGTTGATATATAGTGAGCCCCATGCCCTCGTACGTCCTCCATACTATCTTTGATGTTGAGGTTGAGATGGAGACTTGGATCACCTCGAGACCTCCCAGATCTATCCTTCCTTTCCCAAAATTACTCTTACCCGAAGGGATAACGGGTAAAGCAGATGGAAACTTGAAGGCTGTGTCCACAGGTAAGCTTGTAGACAAAAGAAATGGATCCGTAGATCTGCTCTCATCTGTGGAATTCAAAACGGAGTTGGCTCGAACTTGGATCCAACACACATGGCTAAGGCAAAGGCTAACAAATAAAATAATAAGAAATGGGAAAAGTTGAAAGCCTTTTCCAATAGATGATTGCATTCTCCTTTCTTTAGTTAATAGAAGAAATAGAGACTGCCCCAATTATAACATTCAGGAATGACTTTTAGCTATGCCAAACCCATCATCAACCTCTCTTCTCTATTATAGTAGTACCTTTTTAGTCAAAAATAAGAAAGTCTTTTTAATCAGGAATATGTATTATGGGCAGGTTAAATGCAGTCAGATATATTTATAGATATCCTTTGAATTTACCGTTTTTTGTTTGGGAAAATCCATTTATAGCACCAAATTATATAATTTCACTATAATGGGAATGGGTTTGAATATACTTTTGAACAATCCTACTATATTAATTGAGAATTACAAATATAAAATTAATCTTATAAAGTGTAAAAAATTACATTTGTCATGTCATTGGTCTTAAGACAAATGTTTAATTTTCAGTAAAGATAAATATGTAATTTAAATATTATACTACTAAAATCTTTGAAATACTTATTAGTTTTGGGATGAGACCCAGTTTTGGGATTTAAAACTAAGATTTTATATCTAAGTATACAATATGATTATTTTTATTTTTAATACCTATATTTCAAAGATTATGTTAAGATTTTAAATTATGATTCTCTTCTCATCTTTCTTTGAAATAATTATTATTTTGCAAAACCAAATTATTTTATCTCACTAATTAAGTATGGACCAAAATTACTAACTAATTTTAAAAATTGTAAATTAATCAGAATTTTAAAACTAAGATATTATATTTAAATATACAATATGATTATTTTTAATAACTATATTTGGAAGATTTTGTTAAGATTTTAAATTATGATTCAGTTATCATCTTTCTTTGAAATAATTATTATTTTACAAAAAAAATATTTTTATCTCACTAATTAATAATGGACCAAAATTACTAACTAATTTAAAAAATTGTAAACTAATCAGAATTTTAAAACTAAAGATATTATATATAAGTATACAATATGATTATTTTAAAAACTATATTTGGACGATTTTGTTAAGATTTTAAATTATGATTCACTTATCATCTTTATTTTATTTCATTTACAAACTGTTTGGAATTATCATATTAATACATATGATTAATCAATATGTAGATTTTTTCTGTATCTGTTGTAATTTGAATTTTTTAAAACAAAGATATATTTCTAATAAATTCCCAAAATGAGCATTTTCATAAATACCCCTTTTTGTATGTCACTTGTCAAAAATATCCTTTTATTGTCAACCAAACATTAAATTAAAAGATAATTCCAAGATTGGTTGACTAAACCGGAGGGTAATAATTTACAAAAGAAATTTCAGAAACTAAAGGTCTCGAAAAATGAGCAAGACAATCTGCCATCACATTTGACGCACGCGGGATCATGGTAAGAGTGAAGGAGGGGAAAGATGATCTGAGCAAACTGAAATCGTCCATCAGATTGGATCAAAAATATCTCTCTATGTTGTCTATTTTCAAAAATACATTTTTAATATACAAAATAACTAAATTCTAAATCCTAAACCCAAATACTAAACTCTACCCCTTAAAACTATACTCTAAATATAAAATAGAGAATTTAAACCTAAAAAAAATTTATAAAAATTAATTTCATATATTTTAATTGTGTAAAAAGGACAAACATGAAAATGTTCAAAAAAAATTATGTTTTTGAAAACATCATCTCAAAAAAGTTGTTTCTAACAAATTCTCAAAAAATGTATTTCTAATTAAATTTATGCGGTTGATATATTAATAAATTTTATTTGCTCACAATTACAGTGTTATAATTACTACTTTAAAATATTTCACAAAACGATGATGCAAATACAACCAACCGACCATATAAAACTGTAATACACACACATCTACGTGTCAAACAAATTAAAATACAAGGTAATTCATCTTCTTTACTCATTCTAAAATCATTGAACCTCTGAAATTTGTTTGAGAATGTTCATAGAGTCTTGTTTGTTTCTTGGATTTGCTTTAGTAGAGAAATTGAACGAAAATGGAATCTAATGAGGAAGAAGCCAAAATAGCAATGGATATGGCTGAGAAGAAACTTTCGGATAATGATTACAATGGAGAGAAGATATATGCGTTGACAAGGCTAAGAATTTGTATCTGAACCTTGATGGTTTGAAGTTAACTCCGTTATGAGATTCATTTCTCCTTCTTCTATGTTGATGATTCTAGGTTCATATCTCAGTTTGATCGATGAATGGAATTGTACATCTGTGGGAAAAGAGTTAACAATGCTTGGAGGATTTTGTTGAATAAATAAACGCTTATAATTGAGGTCTGACTATAGATAGATCGAATCATGCTATTTTGCTTTGTTTCCTTTTGATTATTCACATATATATGATATGTGTGCTTGGTTGTGATTAACTTGCTAGTTGTTCTGCTTAGTAATCATACGTACATACTCATGTATTTGAGTTTGAATGATCGGTTGTATGTTTCTTACATTAAATGAGTTTCATGTTCAAGAAGCTATTATTCTTCTGTTATTCAAACTTGTTTGCAGCACCAAAGAATATTAGGAGGACCAAAGAATGAAGCATCATGTACCATGGCTGTATCACATTGCATTACTTCCGCCAGACACTCATAACACTTGATTGTCTAAAACCCCAACGACTTGGACACATTTGGATTCGATTACTCCCAATAAAGACAATTTTCACACTAAAAGGCACTTGGACGAATTTACGTCGGAGGTTCCGCCTCTCTCTTTGTTGATCATTTACAAAATGAATCATAATCTTATGAAAAAAATAAGGAAAATGATGCATTACCAACTGTCATAAGCTAGCATTATATATGAGCTGAAAAAAGAACATTATATTGTTCGATTCTTTGGAAAAACAAGAATAAAAGACAAATTAAGAAACATATTCTGTATAAAATGAATATTAATTTAATATTTAAGTTTTTTTTTGCTTCTTCTTTTGTTTTGTCGTTTTAGCGTTGGACGTCAATGGGGGCATGAGTCATCAGATTCCGTCGGCGATCAGTGAAGCTACTACAGGAAACCAAATGCGGAACGCAGCCACCGTGAGCAGCGGATCTCACCCTCTTGAGCTTTAGTTGTCTTTCTTTGTTGTTATTATAAGGAGTGGCCGGGGCAGAAGATCTAACCGGTGTTCTTAGCCAGAGACAGGCTCTTGATTTGCCTTCCGCCACGTAATTGTCTTCCTCTTCATCCTCGTCTTGCGTCTCTTTGAAGAGTTCGAGGAGTCTCTTTTTGTTATCGATAGGATCAGACTGTTCTTCTCCATTGGTTTTCTCCTCTCCTTGAGAAGTTTGGTCGCAGAATTTGTGATGGACCGGTGTTGTTCCTCGCGACGGCGTAAATTCTGCCCGCGGTAACTCAAATTAACCTTTTCCTTGTAAATTTTTATTTTTATTTTTTTTAAAAATATTATATTAAGAAAAAAGTTTAAGATGTAAAAGAGAAAAGAAACGTACGTACCACCATCGACGCTCATGAAATCATCTTCACAGTCCGAATCAAGCCAACCCCTTGAATCGAAAAATATCATCTCCTCTTTATCATCTTAAGAAATCATCCAAATCATCATCGGTCGTTATTTCATAATATTATTGATAAATGTACCGCAAAATAATAAAGAGGATGATAATTTTAATTAAAGATGGTAGGTTTTGTGTGAATATATGTACCTAATTATTTGCACACCTAAATACACGGTTGTAAATTTCTAGGAGTACATCTATTCTCATACATAAAAAGAGAGTATGCGATTAATAAATAACATGAAGATATTAATCGATCTATGGAAGTTGCAACTTGAAGTGTGGTCCATCATCACAAATCTCTCGCAAACTGTCTGTGCCTTGAAGACATTCTAACCTCTATCGTACGTTTCAGCGTTGTCCATGTGCTGCTAAATGCTACTAGCTAGTAGTAGATAGACCCGGTTGCACATTTACCCATGTTTAAAAATTATATGATCACCATCGTCATATACAAGCCATGACAATTTTATCAAATAATGGTCACTTGATGTACAAGTATTATACGATTTTTATAATTCCTATGACTAATACTAGTGTCTAGTATATAACTATATATTTGTGCCTAGCTACTACATCTTTGATTGGGTCTGAAAAAGCAAATGACTTTACATTTGTCGGCACTAAAGCAACCAATCGATTACAGCCATTAACAAATTTAATTTATAGAATATATTCGTAAATTATTGTTTATAGTCTATAGATAAAACAAAATATATATATATATATATATAATGGAAGAAAAAAAGCGGATCATGATGATGAACTAAAGAAAACGCAAAGAATGAGGGATCATATATACCAACCAGGAGGAGGGGAATCAAGACGAGCGGAATGAATGGGAGGAGGGTTGACGGTGGGGGAAGAGATGACGTCAGTAGTGAGGGGGGAGATGAAAGCGGCAAGCTTAACGACGGAATCAGAGGCGGCGGAAGGGCTCTTGTGGTGAGAAGAGGAGGAGACACAGGAACCCATATCTGAAGAGGATTAGTCACGAGAGAGAGGCTTAGATCAATGATGTGGTTTTAGGGGAGAGAGAGAGAGAGAGGGAAAGATGGGTTTAGAGAATCTTAAAGGCATAGAGAGGGAGAGAGAGAGATGGAAGACGAAGAAGCAAAGTGATAGAGAGAGAGAGAGTAGAGTATAGAAATGGAGGAGGGCGAGGGGACTTCAAAGTGAAGTAAATGGGAAGAGACGGAAGACGAAAAGGAGCAGTTTCCGATTTGGTAAGAGTCTTTAATTGTGCCCCTCCCCACCCCCACGTCCCGTGTGATTCATATTATAGGTTTATGGGCTCTTATTAATATATTGGTCTTCCTAATAACCCTCTCATTATGTGCCTCCCCCTTTCTTTCTTTCTATTATTCTTATATATATATATATATATATATATATATATATATATATATACTACTACTGTTACTAGTACTACTACTATTATACTATGCGGCCCTGTTTTAGAAATCGCTAGGCGCTAGTCGGGCGGTTGGAGTGGATCTAACGCCTAGCAAAAAAATCGGAGATTAAACGGAGATTAATCGGAGATTAGTTTTAAGATTATTTTATTAAATTAGTAATAAAATTAAAATATATTGTATTAAATATATGTATAATTCTGTTTATGTTAAAAGAAAAATATAAAACTATAGTATTGTCTTTAAAATTATGATTTTTATTAAAAAGTCTATACATTAGTTATTGTAAAACATCATAAACTCTTAATTTAAATGTCAAGATAACAAAAATATATATGTCTGATTTATATTTAGTTTCAAAAATAATCGGTATATATAAAATTAAGCGGAAAGTACTCATATTTGACAGATTATAATCAAATTAGACAGACATAATCGGACTATTGATGCTAGGCGGAGATTAGTTATTAATCGAGATGGAGAGGGTATTTTGCGGGACGTAATCGGTGGTTGGCAGAGATTTTTTAAAACAGGGTATGTGGCTATGTGCATATATAAATCTTCTTATTTTCCTGATTTATTATCATATAGATTTTTGTTTGACTCATTCTTACATTTTGTTGTTGTTCATGCTCTCTCGAGTGTATATGTCGCAATCACATCTAATTGAGAAAAAGTATATAGATTTTTCCGGTTCGGATCAATAAGTTAAATTCATCAAGTTTTTTTTTTTTTTCTTTTTCTTTGTCTTAATAAAGGGACACCTAATCATGATTGATGACCCCAAAATAAATTCCATAATGATATAAGTAAAGGAATAAAAGAAAAGTCATTACATCAAAAAAAAAAAATAATAATAAAATGATTGGGCCAACTGCGTGGTATAAAAATGGCCCAGTTCATTACATAATACGGATCCATAAAACTTCAAAAAGATCGACACTAGGAATTCATTTATTAAAATGGCCCAGTTCTCCACAAAATTTATTAAAGAGATTTTTTTACACCAAGGATTATTTTATTAATGACGATAAAGCCACGTCAACATAAAAGCTGTTGCCACGTCATCACGCTGACTGGGGAAGCCGTCTGGGGGGTAGGTTTGACGGAATTTTATAAAGGAAAGATCGAATGTCTGTCGCCGCCGTCGATGCTCATGTTGTCTGTCTCCGGAGTCCGGACTTATTATGGCTTTCACCTGATCGAGTTCTCAACTTTATTCTTTTGCTTTGCTCCTCATCTGAGTACATCTAGTTTCACTAATTTCCTCCAGGTACCTCGGACTCGGAGGTGGCCAAACCGCTAAAGGTTATATACTACTAGACTACTAGCTCTTTTACAATTAAACTATCCTCATCATTCTTGATTTTTGACTTTAATTGCTTATTTCAGAGAACTGTCAGACGAGATTTAGTCTAAGTCTGCTGGGATGAGACCAGAGTGTGTGGCTCTACAGCCGCCTGGGAACACCTGTTGAACTAGTCTATCCTCTGTTTTGGCATTTTTCCCTGAGTGCCATCGGGTTATATTTATCATGCTTGATCTATGACAGGGTTTGCAGGGACAACTCCCGTTCTAATGGCTCTTGTGATGACTGTGGAACCTGAAGGCCACAAGTTCATGCCTACCATTATGGACAATGTTACGTTACCCTCTTAACTCTATAATAGTTTTTGTATTTTCCCTTTATTTACAGAGAAGATGCACGTGATGGCTGTGCTGAGACGACGTTATATTTTCATCTCATCGAGAGACGGTACCCTCTTCGTTTCTTTCATGGTTAAAAAGTTATTTCGTGAATCGTGATACATAATAGACTCTTTGGTTGGTTCCAAGAATTGTAACAAGTCATTTTTATTTTTATTTTTTTCACACACCGACTATATAAATATACTATTGGAAGTCTAGTACAGCATGATATTGTTTGTTTACAGTCCGGAATTTCAATTATTTATTTCATAGGAATTGGGTGCTAAGGCTAATGTGCAATGTAATTCAATAAAGGTATCAGGGTCAGTCGTTTTATGATAATTAGAATTATGAATTCAAAAAATATTACATAGTTTACGTACTAGTAGTAGTAATTTTTGTAGCTAGCTAACTACCTCTTAAGATTCCATTGTTTTTTTGGGGGTCAACTTAGGGATTTATTACAAAATGGACGTAAGAGTACTTAGCCTTTTATCCCCTTGTCGTTGCTTTGTATGGCATGTCTTTTCAGTTTCTTGATAATGTTTTCCTGTTTTCCCCCTACTATCAATTCCCAAATCATTCTCCACACAATATGTTTTGGATTTTACACGACCAAGCCATTGCCAATTGGTTCTTAATTAAAGTTTGGTATCAGTTTTGTGGATTTGCCTTTCAAGAATACTTATCACATTTCCTAAAACGTTGATTCAACTCTAAAATGATTTTGGCCTAAGACAAAATAATACTAAAGTCTATTGTCGCTACATCCAAAACTTGTTCGAACAACAATGTTGTTCGCTTAGTGTGAACTGATCAGGTCTCAACCAATAGGGCAAATATTACTAGACTAGTATAAAACGTACTAATAATATATGTGATTGAACTTATGGTTATTACTTTGCAAGCTACATACAAATTAGGTATGAATCAAAATTCTGAAAGTGTAGATCTCCGTACTCTATAAACTATTGCACATGCTTTTGACCCGATACAAGGATAAAGAAACATATGCCATGACTCCAAGGTGATACCCCAAATAAATAAAAAGTGGGTCCTCAATCGGCCTAAAACTTGTTCCGAAACAACAGATCATATCGCATATCTAGATGATATAATCTTCTTAGGACAAAGTGAGTTTGTACCATTTAGATTCACTTAGCTTGGACATTGCACTTTTGTGAATGTTGTTGTGTTTACGAAGAACAGGTTCCAAGCACAAGAAATAGTCCTTTCTAATATCTTTAGTTTTTTTTTTTTTTTTTTTTACTTGGGATTCATAGCCACCCCCTCTTGTCAACAAACCTCCAATAATTTTTATTATTATTTATAAATATCATTAACCAATAGTATGGTTTATGGTAATTTAACTATCTAATATACTATTGTTTAAAATATAATTATTATTGAGTGGTTGGAATGTTGAGTCTTTCTTCCAAAAAGTAGGAAGGATGATATTAGAGCAAGATTATTGCACATACTCGACCAAAAATGAGAACAAAAAATAAAATAAAAAAATGACAAAAAGGTGGAAAGAAGAAACACTAGTGTCTCTGCCAGATTCTTATAGACACTGAATCTGCCACATGTTTTCATATGATTGGTTGTATAAATTAAAAAATAATAAAATAATTTAATTTAATTAAAATATTATTAATTATTTTTCTTGACACCCCAAGCGGTGGTATGTGCAATAAGTATGCTCTTATAAGTTTAGACAAATATAAGTACCGGTTTCTCTTTAGATGTCAAAGTCCTTCAAACTTTTCTATCCATGATTCCTCTTGGCCAATACATGCGTAGATTGTTAATGTCGGTCGGTATGGCTGGTTCAGTTAGTAAACAGTACATGGCTAATCTTGTAGTAATCTTACTCTTGATCTCCTCATCATCTCTCTTTGCAACTTCACACAGCTGCGACCCTGATGAAGAAGAAGCCTCCTCCTCCTCCTCCTCCAGCTACGTTTGCCACTCAAACTTCCAAAAGTGTCACACTTTCGCCATCCTCAGAGCCCATTCTCCCTTCAATTCGCCATCCAATCTAAGTTACCATCTGGGCCTCGACTCCTCTGTAGACGCTGAGGAGTTTGTTCCACAAGGTCAGTTACTGTTGATCCCAATCGACTGCAGATGTAATGGAAGTATCTACGAGGCCCGTCTCACCAAAACATGCGTTAAAGGAGACACCTTTCGCTCTGTCTCTCAGTCTCTGCAAGGCTTGACCACGTGCCTGTGAGCCAACACACTCTTTTTTCCAACTTGTCTGGTTCTGATTCATTTTGTTTATCGACCTGATGATGAGTGCTATTTTTGCAGATCTATCAGAGAGAAGAATCCAGATATTTCCGAGGACAAGCTCGGCGACAACGTTAAGTTGCGTTTGGCGATCAGGTGTTCTTGTCCAGAAGAAGGCGTTTCAAACGCTAGCTTTCTCATCACGTATCCCGTGAGCGTCCGCGACAGCGTTTCCAGCCTGGCGGTTGAGTTCAACACAACAGAGGATGCTATTGTCTCTGCAAACAACAAATCTGGTGTTGTTCCACTAAAGCCTGCTCTTATCCCTCTTGATCACAGACCAGTTATTGATCAGCTGGCCAAACCGGAAAAGCCAGGATCGCGGAACGTAACCGCCGAGAATCTCCGTAAAAAAAACCATCCAAGAAGAAACGGTCAAAGATGAAGCTCATGATCGCTGTGAGCAGTGCGATTGCTGGAGTTTGCGGTCTTATCACTCTCCTAGTGTTTGGTTACCTACACTGGAAGAAAGAGACGACGCGGATGCAAACGCAAACGCAGAACTGGATCAGCAACAAAGACCCTGAGACGCGGCAGCTGAGCCTGAGCATCCGAACCACCAGTGACAAGAAAATCTCGTTTGAAGGGTCACAGGACGGTTCGATACTGGACTCTCACAACACTGTTGGCACCACTACGCCGCGGAAACCCGTTCTGGAGATTTACGCGTTTGAAGAGCTAGAGAAAGCCACTGAGAATTTCAGCTCAAGCAATCACATCAAAGGTTCGGTTTATTTCGGTTCGCTCAAAGGCAAAGACTTGGCCATAAAGCAAGTGAGTGCAGATGCAATGAAAAGATTCGATTTCGGGCTTCTCAACGACCAGTCGCACTACTATAACCACAATCTGGTTAGGGTTCTTGGGACATGTTTCAGAGAGATGGATCAGGCTTCTTATCTGGTTTTCGAGTATGCAAAGAACGGGTCTCTGTGGGATTGGATTCAGAACAAACTGGCGATCAAGAATCAATTCATCGAGTCTTGTTACTGTTTCTTGGCATGGAAACAGAGGATCAAGATCTCTCATGATGTCGCCATCGCGTTAAAGTATATGCATCGGATCAACTACGTCCACGGCAACATCAAGAGCACAAACATCTTCTTGAACGAAGATCTCAGAGGTAAAGTCGGAAAATTCGGGATGTCAAAGTGCGTAAACGACGAACTAGCGACTGAGGAGAACCTTCTAGAAGGTTCGCTGTCCCCAGCTTCTGACGTGTTCGCTTACGGGGTTATGGTAATGGAGGTTTTGTCCGGACAAACACAAGAGATGTTGCTTGGATTGCAAGAGGAAGAGACAACATCCCTTGGGACACAAGAAACGTGTGTATCCGAATGGGAGAGATTGAGAAGGGCTCTCGGGGACAAGGAATTGCTGAGGGAAGTGATGGACAGCACACTGGGAGATAGTTATTCGGTTGATTGCGCATTTGAAATGGCAAGTATTGCAAGAGACTGTACTGCAGAAGAACCCGAGTCAAGGCCGAGTGCGGCTGAGATTGCAGAGAGGGTTTCAAGACTGGTGGATGACGATGATGAAGAAGAAGAAGAAGATGAAGCAGTAATAGAGAGGGAGAGTACATTAATTTCAGAGAGTTCATACAAGCCTTTGGTAAAGAAGAGTAGTATAGTATAGTAGACTAATAGTATAATTAATGTATGTGTAATAGTATGTCATTGCATCATCATGACCCTAAACTCGTCAAAGTTAATAGTCCCATCCTTATTAATATCGAATTGAGAAATCATAAGCTCGCATTCCTTGAGAGTTTTGGAGTCACCCAACATACTAAGCATCCTCTTCAAGCTTTTTGGTGTGATGCCATCAGTCGTCTCTTCATACAGCTTGAAAGCTTCCTTGAGGTCCTTCTCCTTATCTTCGTCGTCTCCTTCCTCGACCAAGTTGACGAATTCCTCGAGGTGCAAGGATTTGTCATCGGTCGTCGTCGTCTCGGCAGGATTTGGAATGGCGGTGTCGTCTTGTGGGAGAAGTGGACGTTTGCCAGACTTAATAGCTTCGACGCATCTTTCGATGGTAGAGACGGAAACCGTGCCTTGTTGGCTATTGTCAAAGCGACTAAAGACACGTTGATACTCTTGACGTTTGGTAACGTTGTCACAGATCTTCATAGAGGATGAAGAAGACTTTTCGAGAGAGGAGAAAAAGATTATTATGGTTTAGAGAATCTTCTCTTTGGAACTTTTTTTTATGGCAGTAGATAGATAGATAGAGAGAGAGAGAGAGAGATAAATATATATAGAGAAAGAAGATTTATTCATGGGAGGAGCTGGACTAGAGACGTTGACCATAGTAGTATTTTTTTTACACATGCGGACGGACTTGTTAATATCTTTACGGCGCACTTAATTCAAAGAAGAAGACACAAAGTTTCCGCGGCTTTCAATTCTCTGTATATACATACATACGTTGACAAGTTTCTTCTTACATCTTCTGTTTTTTTTGTTGTTGTTGTTTTCTTATACACAATAACAAGTTCTTCTTGTTTCTTGGTGATGCTGAGGAAGATTCCGTTTACTTTGACTAGTCTTCTTCTTCTACTCTGAAGAAATTTCATGAGAATACTATAAATCTCACCACCCCATATATAATTTTTATGTGTTTGTGTGGTTAACATTGGTTGACCAAAAGAAAAAAGAAAAAGAAAAAAAAAAAGCTTTGGTTGACAATATCGGCCGTTGATTTTTAGTTGGGCCTGGTATGGGCTACGAGAGGTAAAAAGTCATACGTGCACTAATTGTGATCCATTTAATTGCGACGCGTGGGAATAGAGAGAGTGTGGCAGTTGCGTGGTTTCGAGAGTAGAAAAGGGCCAGCTGTCCCTCTTAAACCTCGGCGGCCATTCAAAGAGAAGAGAAGAGAAGAAACCCCTTCCTTCCTTCTTTTCTCTGTGGCCGGCCATTCTTCTCTCTCTCCGAATCCGCCGCCACGCCTTCACCACCATGGCATGGCTGAGCCGCGTGAGAGGATTTTCTCCTGTATCAAGGCTCCTCGCGGTGACTCCCCGATCTTTCGGATCAGCCGCCACCTTGGCGTTTGACTACGACTCCGATGACGAGTCCTTCCCGGAGCCGAGGCTTGCTTTGGATGGATCGGGTCCGGAAAGAGGAGTGCAGTGGGTTATCATGGGCGCACCCGGAGCTTTGAGGCACGTCTTCGCCCAGAGGCTCTCCAAGCTTCTCGACGTTCCTCACATTTCCATGGGATCGCTTCTTCGTCAAGAACTTAACCCTAGATCTTCTCTCTACCTGGAGGTATTGTCTCCTCTATTAAACTGAATTTAGATTCGGCTCTCTCTCTTTTTTTTACCTTTGAAAAGAAGAAAAAAAACCCCAACTTTTTTTTGCTTTTCTCTCTTTAAAGTCATAACCTTTTTCTTCGTAAGATGTTTAATTGTCTACTCCGTCGTGAACTCTGTAACTGTAACCGTTGGAGCTTTAATGATCCCACAGTTACTTTGACTCATACAGGATTTATAACTTCTTCTCTTATGGCAATGTATTGTTCCTTTTATGTTGTTAGCAAAATCCACATAGCTATTAGGTACGTGTAATTATAGAAACTATTAAATAGCGGTTTAGGGTTTGGTTTGCAATTGCAATGTTCTTATTCTCCCTCCATTGTTCAAGTTTAACTAATCAATCAAACTCTTGACTATATAGATTGCAAGTGCTGTTAATGAACGAGGGCTTGTTCCGAAGAATGTTGTCTTTGCGTTGCTATCAAAGAGGCTCGAAGAAGGATACCTCAATGGGGAAACAGGTTTCATTCTTGATGGCTTTCCCCGCACTCATATTCAAGCCGTGAGTTTCTTTTACACTTTTGACACTGTTTTTTTAATCCCACAAAGCTCTTGCTCCACTTTTGCAGTGATCCTCGATTATATTATTCTACTTTGGCCTCCAAAACAGCATTGTGGTTTAGTGATTCTTCTATCTGTTTGAATGTTTGCAGGAAACTCTTGATCAAATCGCTCAGATTGACCTCGTTGTGAATCTGAAATCCTCTGAGGAGCCTCTGGTAAACCGAAATGTTCTAAATGAAACAGCTCTGCCTCGACAAGAGTTCCTCGCCTCTATGTTACACTCACCTGTTGCTACCAAAGCTAAGAGGGATAGTCTCCGTGTCTATGCACATGAGGTACTTTACCGGTTTATGATCAGTCTCGTTTTTATATGATATCTAGTTCACAAGGTGTTTTCAACTGAATATCTTGCCGTGATGCATCAGGTGAAGCCCCTCGAAGAATACTATATGAAGCAGAGAAAACTTTTAGACTTTCATGTTGACGGTGCCACATCAGCAGAAAACTGGCAGGGCTTGTTGGCTGCTTTGCATCTGAAGCAGTTGAATTTGGCGACTTCACATAAACTGACTCTGTGATGATTGAACAGCAGTCATATCGCAAAGGCTAGGATTAAATCCTCTGAGCCTTGCTTTACAAAATTTTGATCTTTCTCTTTCATTTTATGGGTCTTAACCCTAAAGCACCCCTTTTTTCTTTGTCTAAAAAATCTGTAATTCAAAGTTTTCCGAGAGATCCAATGTGAGGAGGATAATACACTAAAGCTTGTAACGAGTCTATACAGAGCCAAAATTTTCCTTATGATAAGTAGTTTATATTTGCTTCCCTTGCAACAATCTCGTGTGCGTCTCTGCGGTAAATGTTAATCTCTCGTACTGGTACTACTGTTGAATACAGTTTGTGCTACATTCTGTACACCAACTCACCAACACTACTTATATCATCGCATTACCAACAAGATTTTTGACACATCAGACATTTACAACCAAGTCACAAGTGGAAACACAGACAAAACACAACAATATCTGATTATTCGCCGTTCATCCAACACTCCCTCAGTAGTTGATACCTAACTGTCTCATCTGCACCACCATTATTGACCTTCTTACAACCCGCTTGTTGAAGAACAACAACAGCCAACGGTGAACTCAGCTCATCGAGCTCGTCATCGCTTGTGTACGCTTTTCTTGTAACCGAAGACCTGATTCTGCATAACTGCGGCGCTTGAGGCTGTCCAAAGTCCCCAATGATGGTAGAGATTGAATTCCCTGAAGGTGGAGAGTACACTGGAGGAGGTGCAGTGCATGGATAGCTCGTGATCATACCCTTCTCAGCTTTGTCCTACAAGGGTCATCACGTTTCTGTTAGCAAAATTAGTTTCTTCTCCTTAGATCCATCGTTTAGAAAATGGTCTCACCTCGGATTCAAGAGCTTCAAGCACAGCATCAGGAACTGGCTCAGGACAAAACTCATCTGGGACAAAATTGTTCAACACTCTCTTGATCAACGGTGCACCTAACATCGGGCAAACCTTCACAATAACAAGAGATATATTTGATCAAGTAAAGGAATAAAGTTTACTGGATACAAAGTGGTGAGTTGTATGTTGTATTTGCACCTCTTTTCTCACAGAACTGTTGAGGAGCATATCTTTTGGAAGCATCATTAGATCACTTAACGCCTTAAGAAGATGGAATGTCTTGAACGATCTATCAACGTAGCTATGCTCATCATTACTGTCTTCATCTTCGTCATCGATGCCGAACAGATCAGTGAGCCACCTAGACCAGTTTCCTATCTGTTTAAAATTAGAAATGCATCAGGTTTACAGAGACTAAAGTATCTTTTACCAAGAATTTGAGTTTAGTAAACTGACCGAGTTTTTCAGCTGAGCACCAGAACCAAAACTTGATGTTGTAGAAGGAATCGGCAAGACCCTCGAGTCTGCAATGGGATCAGATACAGGGTCTGTTGGAAAGTTTTCATCAGAATCACGAAGAATAGCATTGAACATGGCAACATCTAACCGAGCCACACATTGTTCCATTATCTGCGTTACAAAACGTGGGCATTCGGTTGTGAATCAAGAAGAGTAAGGTATTAAAGTGAAAAATTCAAAAGGAGAATTGTGTACCAGACGAGCAGGCACGGGCAAACAACCACATTCATGCCCACTAGCTCGCAGAGGGCACAAACGTTCGTGCGCATCCCTGAAAGCCTTTTTCCAAAGCTCTAATGAGAAGTCACCTTGTTCTTGGTTCATAGAACTCGGCGTCCTACCAAAATTTTTCTTTGATGCAGAGCCATTTGCTTTATCAAACTCTGTAGTCGATGCTGCCGAAGACTGCATACGTGGTGTCAAAGTCTGCAACCAAAGGAAAATAACAATGTGTATTATTAGTTGGTTAAGAGAATAAAACAGAGGTAGAGAGAACAGAGCAACATTACCTGCCACCAAATTGATTCTACAACGCGTGAGAAGATCCAAGCTTCAACCTTCTCAAGCGCTGCTATGAAAGTTACAGGGTCATCCCAGGTACCAAAACTCTCAATGTCCTTTTTGCTCAAAGAGGAATCTTTCCACTTCAAGGACGGTTTTTTATCGGTTTCTCTTTCCACCTTCTGTTTCCTTGGTCCAGGGCCAGCAGAAACAGGCAGCTCTTCTTCTGCAGTAGTATCACTTATGATCGTCCTCAGAACGATAGTGTTTGACAACCAAAAAGTCAACCTGCAACCCACGGACAACATAAACTTTTTTGAAACTCTGAAAAAGACTACTCAGAATAGTAATTATGCAAAGTTGAATATCACCATACCTGGGGACATCGTTTCCACACGCTTTAGCGACAAGCACTAACCCGGAGACAGCACTTTTAGCTGCATTGGCTCTTCTTGAGAGATGGTTTTCTCTACAAGCATGAAGATACAACCTCAAAAGACGTCTGGCAGGCGCATGGACTTTACTTGATGAACTTCCATGCTCTGCAACCACGGAGTAGAGAGCTGCTTCGATTGCTGCAGCCTCACGTAACTCACCCTCAAGCTTATTTACTTTACTTTCCAAGTTCTTGACTTTGCTCTCCAAAGTTGTGTCGCGGGTGGACTTTGGATACACCTTAGCTTCTTTCCGTTCACTGGATAGACTCAACCGGCTTTTGCTCCGGGAAATATCAAGGGATGATCGAACAGACTTCACCTTTCTTGATTTCTCAACTATAGTCAGCGATTCCTGATCACTGATGATCATATCTTGACTATTCTCAGAAGCTCTGGGCGAAGCAGTTTCTGATTGATCATCGACTTGGAAAGGCATAGACTTGGTCTCTCCGTTACCATGTGGAATGCTGTTTACCAGCTTAGAGCTTTCGTTAGTATCGGTTACAAACACATTCGCACAGTCCTCCAGCCCAGACACAGAAGTATTGGGTGCAGCAGAATCAGGAGTGTCCTCTGGGAGATGAAGAAACACAGAAGATAGATCTACTGACGAGGAACGTGAGGGAATCTGGTCGGCTACTCGTCTGCTCTCTGATGCTGATTGTGATCTCTCGTGGCCATTTCCTTTGGAACTCTTGTTTGCTCTCTCATGTTCTTCCTGCGAATAAGAAGAAGACATCAAACCATTTAAGAAACATCTCAGCTTCTCATCATAACTTATCAAAAGAATATATCTGACATGTTGTTACCTCTTCGGTTCGCACAGAGAAACCACCATTAGAGCCTAAAGTAGAAGATGAAACAGTCAAGGAGGAGTGGGAGGAAACGTCATCATCTGTGATGGATGCAATCTCAGCTTCCTTATAGTACTCCTCACTCATCAAGGCAGAAACAGATCCGCCACCATTCTTGGCTTCATCTTTCAAGGAGTTGATAGATGAAGAACTGGCCCGGCGTCTATCAACCGGTTGGATAGTGAGGTAGAGAACAGGCTGAGTGGTATTACGGTAGCTTCTCTTGCTGTTCATGGGAGCAGACACGCTCAAGCTTTCTTTGACAATACCGTAATCAGCCAAATCAATGGTGGCAGTAGCCAAAAGCTGATGAGTTTTCTCTCTGCGAGGCTCGTATAAGTTGAGCTCTAAGACGTTCTTGAAGAAGAGGTCAGCACCCTTGTTCCGAGCGGAAGCATCTTTCAACAAGGTGAGGGGAAGCTTAAAGGATTCGTTGAATTCGATTTTGCCTTCGCCAATGACAGATCCAAGGGAAGGAGCAACAGCAGTAGTGGTGCCAGAGTTGCGGTCACCATTCTCCCATTGGATAACAACAGAGCGCAGTGATCTAAGGGACTGAGAAGGAGGCCAAGGCTTGATGTCATGAATGTGGATCAGGTAATCAACTTGTACGGTTGAGCCTCTTCTGCTCTTGGAGCTTAAACCCAAAACCATTTTTTGCCTTTGGAAAAAAAAAAAAAAAAAAACTAAAAAATAGGAAGTTCCTGAATCAGAAGAGTACCTGCATAAACATACCAACGCAAATCAAACATTGAACAACCAAAGTATTCATTTTTTTTTTTTTTTTTGGTTGGTTGTTGAAAGCAAAATTATTCAACTTTTTAATCTGAACGAGCGAAACCTTCCTTGGAATGTTTTTTTTGAATTTAACCTTGGAATGTTAAGACATGCACAAACATATATAATATATATATATATATATAAGACTCATGGATAAGAAAGGTACAACAAGTGAGGTAAAATTTGTGGTAATCTAGCCTTCCCGTAAACATTTATAGATTGGATTGATCCAAAAAAAAATCAGCAAGTAGGAAAAAATGCAAACTTTGAAAAGCAAGCATGCTCTCTCTCTCTCTGTCTCTCTCTCTCTCTAAAATCAGATCCAAGCAGGAGGTTAAAGGAAACCCAATAAATAGTTAAAAGTAATGCCGACACAGCATTGGAGGAGAACACAATGAAAGAGAGAAGTCGTCAAAAGTAATGTGAGAGAGAATGAATGAATACCCAACAAAGAGCTGCTGAAGAATCTCTGATGAAAATGTGAGAGATGGTCTTTTCGATTCTTCTTCTTCTTCTTCCTTTTTTAATTTACACGATACTGAAATTTCTCCTATTCTTTTCCTGTTTTCATAGCTTTTTTTTTTCTCATTCTTCTTCTTCTTCTTCTTCTTCTTCTTTCTGCTTTGTGTGTGTGTGCGTTTTTGTTTTAATCAGAGGATGTGAGCCACTGGACACAGAATGAAGAATCTTCTAATAGAAAAGTGAAAGTTTAGAAATAAAATAATTAAAATTATGATGACGTCATAAAGGCAAAAATAAACAAAACAAAATAAAAGAGAGAGAACAAATTTTAATATGGAAAAAAAATCTGAAAATGAGAAAAAAAAAAAAAAAAAAATCAAATTAATGAAAAAAGGAGCTTAGATTTGATTGATCGTGCAAAGAGCTAAACGGCGACGTTACGAAAGATCTCTTCTTCAGCTTCTTCTCTCTCGGTCTAATGGTCCTGCAGTGACTTAAAAAAACCATTAATTAATAAATTAATTAAGAGAGCGAGAGCGAGAGCACCGACGCGCTTTACTCGCGCATGATCAATCAATAGCATCCCTTCCGCTTGATTTTGCCTTCAACTCCGACACGACTGCGAGTGGGCAAAAACAAGATTAGATATACATTACATTACGTCTTTCATTGTTTTCTTTCTTATTAGGATATTTTTATGTTTTTTTTTTTTTTTTTTTTTTTTTTGTTAGTTGTTGATATAACGTATATACTAGGGGTTGTATATATGTTCATGTTTTTATTTAGTAGTATATCTTTTTGCCGACAAAACATACAGCTTATACTATTCACCTACATTTTATTTATACTGATCTAATGCATTCTTTAATTATAAGATTTAGTGGTTGGTGGTGATGGACCGAGTTTAGAGTTCACTTTGTATGAATTTTAAAATAACTTTGAAAGCACTATGTATTTGGCATGTTATTATTAATAAGCTTATTACATTATTCTTATTATATATGGAAACTATTTCTCTTCTTTATTCATTATAATAACTTATGCAACTACAAAAAAAAAAAAAAAAAAAAAGATAAAGAAATGGGTTAGCAACAAATTTACCAAAACATCATCTTCCTTATGATGTAATTTTATTGGTAACAAAATTGACTTGTCTCCTACCTCCCTTGCCTTGGTTTTCAAGTTTTGGAAACTTCTCTTCAACTACAAAACCCAACTACGATCAAGTCTCTTTTTTGTCAATTCCCCATTTTCACTCTGATATAACAAACATCAATTAACAAAAGCCTACTTTAAATGGACATTTTCTAAAAGGCCTTTCATGTGACCTTTGAAGGGCCTTAACGGCACTCTTTTTTTGTCTCCCAGGCACCATCAATTTGCAATTCAAAATGAAATAACCAACAACATTCAAAACAAGATCATCGTAATGAATGAGCAAACAAACTTTTGTTCAAGGCTTAAATTAACTTGTTCAGCTAGTGATGGATAGAAATGATGAGTCAGGCCTGGGTGATCTCTTTCTCTTTGGATTTGCACATGTCCTCTGCTGACTTTACAAACTTCTTCGTCAGCTCCTCCACCTGTCATGTCAACAACACAAAGAGAAAGATATTCTCAATAATTGGAATCTCCTATTTGAAGAAAGATCTCAGACAAAGGATACTCACTTCCTTCTCCAGTCTTTTCACTTCATCCTTTGGTAGACTCGACCCAGCTTTCTTTACCAACTCTAGTGCCTGACCCAAAATTAAAAAAA
Organism: Camelina sativa; assembly: GCF_030686135.1. NCBI lineage: Eukaryota > Viridiplantae > Streptophyta > Magnoliopsida > Brassicales > Brassicaceae > Camelina > Camelina sativa. The sequence goes on from NC_141898.1 coordinate 310,549, forward strand.
AAAGAAGTTGTCTCTGATCATTTCTGACGCATTGGGGGGGGGGGGGGCAGTAGACAACTAACAAAAGTCTTTCAAAAACTACCTTTTGCCTGGCTCTTCTAATGCTTTGTTTGACAACTTCACTGGACTTTGTTACAATTTTGCACATTGCCTGGAAGTTCATTAATTAATAATAAGGTCAAGAGGCTAAACAATCAATCAGACTTGGGATGATGGTTTACCTGAATATGCTCCTTGGTCAATCTGGTCAAAGATATGAAGAAGGGGAGATCAGACAAAGAGTAAATAGAGACAGAGAAGGAGGAGGAGGAGGAGGAGTAGAGAGAGAGTTACGTACGCAGGGATAGATGCGACGAGACGTTGGCCATCGAGTTTGGGGTTTAATCCTAATGGAGAGGAGACAATAGCTTTCTCGAGTTCTTTCACAGTCTGCAGGAAAAAAAAAAAAAAAAAAGTGAGGGCCTGAAAAGATAGTTGTAATCCAAACAAAAGCCTACTAACACTTGTTGCTAGTGAAGAAAAGTGTAGAAAGAGAGAGAGAGAGAGAGAAAGGAAAGGAAAGGGTACATCGGGATCATAAGGATTGATAGACAAAGTCTTAGGATCGAGGACAGAGACCAAAGCCAAGTGATTGAGAGGCATCTTGACACCTCCCGTTTCAACAACAATATGATCAAGCATTCCTGCCACCCACCCACCCAGATAAGAAGAAGCAGAAGGAGAAGCTATATAATAGTATATGATTTGGATAAAAGAGGAACCAGGAGCAGCTCTGCCGGTACGGAGTTTAGTTAAATCACGAGACAAGGCATCGATGGCGGCCTCCATCTGAGAAGAGGCAGCTGCTTTCACGCTAGGCCCGATATCTGGAGAAGCGTCCACCATCCCCGTTGCTCCTGATGAATCGTCCTCTGAACAACAACAACAAGAGTAAAGAGTTAGTACAACAAACAAGAAGAAAAAGAAGAAGAAGCAAGAACACAAAAAAAAAAAAAAAAAAAATTAGAAAATTAGGGAAAGTAAGTAAGTTTTTTTTTACTTGATTTTTTGCCTTTAGCGAAGCCTCGACAAGAATCTCTGAGGAAATCGGGCATATGGGACAAATCGGATTGCGAATCTCGGCTGCCTATCATCCTCATCCTCAGATTTGGTGAAGAAGAAGAGATGGAGAAGAAATCGCGAGACTGAACAACGGAGGAGCTTCTTCTGAGAAACCCAATCGCATTTCGACTCGACGACAGAGCTCGTCTCACCAACATAGCCATCCCCCACCCTTAAAAAATTCTTCTTCTTCGACTGAGGTTTTTGATTTGGCTCCTAAAAGTCTAAAACCCTCGACAGACCAGACCACGACGATGACGACTCTAAATATATATATATATATATATATTTTAATTTAGAAGAAAAAAGAAAAAGAAAAAAAGAAGGGGAAATACCAAAACTAGCCTTCGGATACCTAAAACCCTTTTGATTTCGAGCTCACTGGTCGCTCTTCTTAGATCTTTCCATTCTCACCGGCACCGGCACTCACGATGGCGACTCAGGCTGCAGCTGCCGCCTCATTCAATGGCAACTTAAAGGTTATTCTGATTTCATCACAATTCCAGGCTTTTTCCTTAGATTATCACTTACTCTGTCAAATAGTGTGATCGATTCGCACATTTTTATGTCTTCTTATACATGTTTTTTAATCATCATCATTTCGAGTTCCTCAACTGTGTGATCCCTTCCCATTTTACCTTTTCTCGCTTCTAGTGAGACCTAATAATTCTGAGTGTGCTGTGGTAATTTTACTCCCCAAATCGCTTCTTTTTTTTTTTTGTTGCAGAAAGCTATGGCAGGTATCAAGCGTATCAATCTCGACGGTCTTCGTTGGCGAGTTTTTGATGCCAGAGGCCAGGTTCTCCTCCTCTCTCTTCTTTTGAACTTGAGCTTCGTTTGTTCTGTTCCTTTAACGTCCACACTAGTTAACGTAATTTAACATTTCCACTAAGCTGCCAGCCTTATCTTGAACTTAATAAAACATATTATTTCGGCTGTGTCTTTGTATTATTGTTGAATTGGCTAGGCTTTCATTTCATTCCTCATGTGTCTTCTTCTCTCTACTAGGTTCTTGGTAGACTAGCTTCCCAGATTTCAACCGTGCTTCAAGCCAAAGATAAGCCTACTTACTGTCCTAACCGCGACGATGGTGACATCTGTATTGTTCTCAATGCCAAGGAAATTGCCTTCACTGGTAGAAAGCTCACCGACAAATTCTACCGTTGGCATACAGGGCAAGTTGCTCACCCTTTTTTTTTTTCTTTCTTTTTTGCTTCTGTAAATCTTCTTCAGCTACAAGAAGGGGGGTTTTTTGTTCATCTCTTTTCTAGCCAGTATCTCCCATTTGCTTCTACTTACTTTATTGATCTATTCACCTCTTTTTACAACAGGTACATTGGACACCTCAAGGAACGAAGTCTGAAAGAACAGATGGAGAAAGATCCCACAGAGGTCATACGCAAGGCTGTCCGGCGCATGCTTCCTAGTAACAATCTGCGTGATGTAAGTACACTATTCATCCCCTCTCTTTTAGATTACCCCAAACCTTGCTTTTACTTGTACTTTTTTTTGGAATCCCCTCATGGGTTGGTTGAGGTATAAGATTCTTGGTACCTTGTCTCTCCTCACACATCGGTCTTATTATTGATGATATATACCCTTGCTTTGCAAATGATTTAGGTTTGCAAGATTTTCTCAACACTTGTTTCGACCATTATGTTATTTGTTGCTTACCTTTATCTTTGCTGGGAAAACTGACTTATTTGTATTGATACATTCTCACTTCTCAGCTCCTAGATGAATTGCTCTCATAGTTTAGGATTTGTTTCTTAAAAACAAGAATGGGCTTAGTTTTTTCTTTCTTTGTGTGGGTATAGGACAGGGATCGGAAGCTGAGGATATTTGAAGGTGGTGAGCATCCATTTGGGGACAAGCCACTTGAGCCATTTGTGATGCCACCTCGTAGAGTTAGAGAGATGCGACCGCGCGCTAGGCGAGCAATGATCCGTGCCCAGAAGAAGGCAGAGCAGGCAGAAAATGGTGGGACAGATGTTAAGAAAGGAAAGAAGAGGACCCCCGCTCAAGCAACTGCGTAGAAGGATTACTTCAGAGGAAAGAAGAAGGCGTAGAAGGATTACTTCAGAGGAAAGAAGAAGGCGTAGAAGGATTACTTCAGAGTCATGTGACTCGTTTTATTATCTGTAAGCAACGTTCATAATGCAGGCGTGGATAAGCTTTTTTTAAGGCTTTCTTGTTTATCGAGTACCAGACAATAGACATGGACCTGTTTCTGAATCTCAGACACTGTATAACACATGAAGCGAAAAACCATCTACCTTAAACATAGATCTGCTTCTGGTTTTCTTTCTGTTATCTTCGTTGCAAAACAGAGCAATCTCACGCCATAATTATTGCGTAAGGGTCACTTGGATTTTCTCTTATTGTTGGGAATTAATCAATCTTTGAAAAATACGTATATGCATCAAGCATGCGATATTTGTGAATACGACACAAGATTCCATAGTCGTGGCAACAGTAGTAAACTAACATCCTCGTTTCTTTTCTTCAACAACAAAACAATACATCTACACCTACGAACAAACCACACACACAAAAAAGAATACAAAAGATTGTCGCACCTTCATCTTGAAACAATAATCTCTCTCAGTTAACCTTTGTATATTTTCTATCTTTACACAAGATGTGCCATTCTTGGAGCACTGCAGCCTGAAGTGCCATGTGCTCTGTTTCTTCTGCTGTCAGCTTAGACAGTGTTCCTTTTTCCTTCTCTTTTTTCTTCTTCTCTTCTTTGTCCTTTCCCTCCTCTTTCTCCTTTTTCTCTTGTTCGTCTTCATCATTGTCGTCTTCTTCTTCTTCTTCTTCATTCTCTGATTCCTCCTCTGTCTTCGGAGTCTTCTTCGGCTGAGCTGCCTTCAACAAAGCTATCCTCTCCATGGAGATCTTCAGCTTCTCGGCCGCGGTTGCCTTCACTTCGTCCTCCGGCATGTACTCAACGCCCCCGTCAGTTAGATCATCACACCATCCCTGAAGATCCGACTCTATTTGCTTTGTGATTGATGCTTCTGAGGCTCTAACCACGAACTTGCACATCATGGTGGTTGTCTCGTCACCCAGATCCATGTTCCTGCTCACTTCACTAGCCCCAAAGATCATCATGCCCACAAAACCTCCATGCCACGTTTTTGCAGCGTAACAAAGCTGTAGTGACATCACGTTAGGGTTTGTTAGACCATCGATCCAGTTAAGGAACATGAAGGATAATAAGACCTGCTGGAACTAATGAATCACCTGAAAGCCAGCAACTGTGCGTATGATGTGGGAACAGACTCTGTGGAATGGCTTCGATGATAATGATTTGAGTCCGCTTAAAAATGGTGAAGCACCATACTGTTGTGCAGCTGTTGCCATGAAGCCGCTTCCTTCATACATATATGTGCCAGTGTACTCTGCAACAGCTGGCAAGCTAGGCCACAAACGAAAGAACTCGACCGGTGAGATTTTGTGCGGGAGTAGAAGCTCAGTCAGTGGAATCTTGTAAGGCTGACATCTTAAGATCACAGGCTCTCCGAGTTCTGCTTTTGAACCTCTCTTCTGCTTCATGATCTGTGGATCCTCCTCTAGGTAGTCGCCGTCATATTCTCCTCTAGCACCACGGAATGGATAGTAGAGGACTTGAACCCAGAAACCACATCTTTCAAATTGGGACACACCAACGGTGACACTGCATTGTACAGGATCCTACAAGAGTTGAGCACAGAGTGGTTGATAAGACAGCTAAACCGATTGATATGTAAGAACAGAAAATGTTTTACAACTGGCAAAACTTTAGATATTAGAGAACTGTAACGAGATGGGAATATATAAGCAATGAAGACTAAAACCAACCTGTGAGACAAGATTACGCAGCTGCCGCACTGCTTGAGGAGAACCATCCATGAAGTATAGGGCACCAGACAATCCAACCCGTATATCCACACGATTTAGTTCAAGTTCTGTCAAATTAATTATCTGAAAGGTAACATAAAGCATAAGAATATGTTAAAACGCTAAACTCTACTAACTAAACTATAATCAAGTAAATGCAGGATGACACACTAGAATATATACCAACCTTCAAGTGCAAAGTGACCCTTCCATCATTTGTATCTGCTAAATGGTAAGCTTCTATATAGCAAGGATCACTGCTTCCAGTCAAAGGATATGCTGTGGGAGGAACCTTGATAGAAGTCGAGTCGACCCCTTTCGTAAGGAAGAGAGTTAATTCGGTGGGCTTTGGCCTCCAAAGCTCTAGAATGGCCTTGTGAATTAGACCTTCTAATTTTCTATCTTGAGCAGCTGATGGTTCGTAAAACTGAACAGTAAGCTTATGGTGGCTAAATGGGTAATCTCCTCTTGTCTCACTAACTCCAGCCCACCTGAAAATAATATAAGTTGTGTGAGTTCTAATCCAGAAATGCAGTAAAACTCACGCAACAAAAGGATTACAAGCAAATGAGAAAGCTCACTTTCTTTCAGGAAGATTTGAAACATATTTGATCCTCTGCAATATTAAACGGGTTTGATGTTTGCTAACTGTATCTGCAGCAGCATGGTTCCTATACTCCTCAAGCTCTTTGGTTATTAATTGGCCAGCTCTTGCATGACGTGATCCCATCCTCTGGGCGCATAATAAGACTGCCTGAACATCTTGTAGCCTATTCGATGTAGTTGCAGCAGCGTCCAAGTTAAAGAGAACCTTATGCATATTTGCTATGATAATATTTAATGGATCATCAGGGTCATCAGCCAAAAGTGGATCCAGGCCTTCTAGATCAATATGTTCTGCGATGGTCCATATAAGACGCCCAAGAATTCTAGGGGTATTTACCTGCCACGTTAGATCAAAATTTATTATACATGGGAAAAAGAAGAAATTGACAAAGTTTCAGTCCCCAGGAAATAGTTACTCTACAGTTTAGTATTAATAAAGAAAGTCATAGCTAAACCTCTTCAATGATGAAAATATATAACAGAAGAAAGTTACCAAAAGTGACTTCTAACTTTCAGCTGGCGCTTAATTACCTCTTGGAGATCCTTAACAAGCTCACGCTGCAAGTTCTGCAATCGCGTCTCATTTAATATTTGATCCTGCGATGCACCATCTTTGACCCTCTTTACTCCTCCACGGGTATCATAGATATGGCAGAGCCTAACAAGTAACTTCAAATAGCAATCTATAGCGTATGTCCTGCCATCACAATCCCATTTGACACAAGGCCTGCAAACTTCCACAACTTCAAGGGCTGGTTCTGTCCAGTTCAGAGCACCATAACCAGTGCCATATGCTAGTGCACCAATCACTCTGCTCTCCATACCCGAGTTTTTTTGTTCAGGCAAAGGTAGAGATAACTGGAAGCAACTTTCCACAAGCATTGCAACCAGCTCTTCCCGAAATAGGCTTTTACTGGTCACAATATTGAGATCATCTTTAATCCTAGCATCTTCAAAGAGAGAAATAATATCTGTCCCAGGCAGAGGCTTCTGACCTCTTCTGGCACTTTCTCTGGCAAAAAGGTGAACACATAGAGCTGTACGGCAGATACAGGCTAATGCATGCATCCTGTCGGATTCTGCTCTCAGGTTCCTCACCATAAGCAGTAGTCTTCTAAACAAAGAGACCTTCGAAACAAGTTCCAAAAGGAAAGATTCAGAAATCATAGGCCACAGCTTCAAAACAAGTATACACAACAACAACCAATCGAGAATTTTAAAATACGTATTGAAAGAAGTAGAGAAATCACATACCTGCATATGCAGATCAAGCAAGTGCAGGTTCGTGACAACCGCCCTGACTATACTCTCTCTAGCAGAAGAAAACTCTTGGCGGTCCCAGAGTGTTAAAATTGCAATAATGGACTGTGAAGCCCACTCTGGCTTGCCTCCGGCAACATCTGCCAGGTAAAGCATGTTAATCCCGACTTCAAAAATCAAAGCTGGATCCAAAGAGGAAGCCAAGAATGGCGCCAAATGGGTAACCAAGTCTGATACGCCAACCAGCTTCTCGGCGTTGGAGTCCACAACGGTGGCATTAGCAGAAGCAGCAGCAGAGGAAGCCTTGGAAAGCTGTCTAATGACTTCGACACTACCGGAAGCAACAGCCTTGACAGCAAAGACAAGAGGGAAAACAGTGGCTCTGAAGGTTTCAACAGGAAGGACTAAAGACCTAGCCATCAAAGCGCTCCTCTTTTTCCACACAATGTCAACCATAGAAGAGACCCACTTGGACCTGATGGCGAGGGAATTCTCGCTGTCAACGAGCTTGTCGCCAGCAAGACGGCTCATCCGCTTGGAGTCGAACTCCTGGAAGAGCCTACCAACGGATTCGAAGGCAACCTTGGAGACAGCGTCGGATTTGTCGAGCATGTTCTGGCCGATCCGAGCCCACCAGGTGGAGACCTTGTCGAGAAGACCCACATTGTTCTCGCACAATGTAACGAGATCGTCACGGGCGAGGATGCAGCCAAGAGTCTCGGTGATGGAGAAACGAAGGTTGTCAGATGGGGAATCGAAGCAGGAAGCAATCTCAGTGCTGCAATCAGAGATGAGTTTAGGAAGCGAGAAGGAAGGGAGAGCAGCAAGGATGGAGACGGCAGCGGCGGTGACGTCGGGGTCGGGGAAATGAAGATCCGTTTTGACACCTGAACAGACGGTGTCCCAAAGATCCGGGGTCAGGCGGGTGGATCGGATGAGATCGAAAGCGAGCTTCTTACAAACAGCGGACGCCGGAGAGGCAACAATCTCCTCCACAGCAGACTTAGCGATCACGGAGATATCACGTCCGGCGGCGGATTGCTGGAGCGCCTGAAGAAGCGCCGATGACTGGCGAAGCGCGTCATTAGAGCGGAGGTCCGCCTGGATCTGGGCGAAAAGAATGTCCATAACCGGATCCAATCAAGTTCAAATTCGAGATCCAAGGCGACGAACCTGAGCTTAGCTGTCTATTCTGTGTACGGATGCGACATGGAACTGTGGAAGAAGGATGTGTAAATCATTCATCCATCATCGGACTCGACTGAAGAAGAAGAAACAGAAACGGAAACAATAAAAACAGCGTGGGGCTATCACAGCGCGCCGTGTCGAGATATACTTAAGACCCAATAAAAGGCCCACTACAAAATCATTAAAAGCCCAGTGAGTATAAAGCCCAGGGCACTCACCGGAAATATTGCATTCGAGTTATTAGATCCGACGGTCTAGATTGGGAGTCCTGCGCGCCGCGGTACCAAAAGGCGCAGCAGCATCGGACTAGACTAAGAGAGAGAGGGTAGAGAGACAGAGAGAGCGATTTTGTTCTCTCTCTCTCTCTACTTGTCTCCGTCGTCTAGGGTTTTTTTTTTTTTTTGTGGACTTGTTCTCAAATCAAACTCTCTCAACGTCGAGATTTACGCTTCTCTCTGCCCAGGTTCTCTTTGCTTTTCCCTCTAGGCAGGTTCGAACGGCTGCTCGAGTCGGTTAGTTCGTTTTATTATTTGCGAATTCGTTTCCTTTTTTGCCATATTGAGAGTTTAGTACTACTTAGATAGACAGATAGAGTTGAATTGCTATATCAGTGTGATTGAAGGTGTTAGAGAGGTTTCTCAATACGTCTTTTTGTGCAGGAGGAACGGAGGTTGTCACTTCCTTGGCGATATGACTGTGAGTAACGGCGGTTTCCCAGGAGATTACTATCGTCATAATTTTGACTCTCCCGGCGGCGGCTTTGATGATGATAGCCGTCCTAATGCTTCCGATTGTTTCAAGAGAAAGTTTGTTGAAGAAGATGAAACTTTTGGTGTCCCCAGAACGGTTTTACCCTTGTCTGACTTGTCATCATCCGAAAGGAAAAAGCTGGTTCATACGCTTCGACAGGAGCTGCAACAGATACGCTCCTTTCAGAAGACTGTCAACCTTCCTAAGTCTACGACTCTCACTAGTACACCTGCATGCAATTTGCCTCGTCCCACGAAGAGTTTTGGTATGTCACGTTGCTCTACTACTAACCCAGGAGGAGCCAAAACGGTGCCCAAACCTGAGCCCGTTTCCACTTGTACAATGCTTCAAATGAAGCAATGTGAGATCCTCTTGAAACGGTTGATGTCGCATCAGCATGGTTGGCTTTTTAAAACTCCTGTTGATGTTGTCAAGCTCAACATACCTGATTATTTTACCATTATCAAACATCCTATGGATTTAGGCACTGTTAAGACCAAGTTAACCTCCGGCACATATTCTAACCCATCTGAGTTTTCTGCTGATGTCCGTCTTACTTTTCGTAACGCAATGACTTATAACCCCATCGGAAACAAGGTTTTTAACATGGCTGATTCTCTCTCCAAGTTTTTTGAGTTGAAGTGGAAAACTATTGAGAAGAAGTCATCTGGGACCACTTCCGAACCAAGTAACTTGGCTACGTATGCTGACAAAGAGGTTGTAATCCCTGAGCCCCTTGCTAAGAAGAGAAAGATCAATGCTGTGAACTTAGAGCCTGCCAAACGGGTTATGGCTGATGAGGATAGAGTAAAGCTTGGCAGAGATTTGGGCTCCTTAACAGAATTCCCGGTACATATAATCAATTTTCTGAGAGATCACAGCTCCAAGGAAGAGGGATCTGGAGACGATGAGATAGAGATTGACATTAATGATCTCAGTCATGATGCCTTGTTCCAGTTGCGGGATCTCGTTGATGAGTTCTTGCGACAAAATCAGAAGAAAGATTCAAACCTTGAACCCTGTGAGCTAGAGGTAATCCCCCTTCTATATCTAATGCTTGTAACATTTGTTAACATGACTGACAAACAGCGAATACTTTCCTTGATGAAGCTTTTACATGGGTCAGGGCCAGGGAATTCATTGATGCAACACTGTGATGGTTAGCATACGTTGGTTTTGTTGTTTGAGCAAATTCTCATGTCCTGCTCTATGATTAAGTTGTCATTTCTTCTTCCTTACTTGCAGGGAGTGAATTGGAGGACGAGGATGTTGACGTTGGTAATTATGAGCACCCTAGATCTCACATCTCATCTGTCAAGACAGAAAAAGGTATGGCGCTAGGGAACTCCAATGGTTTGTTTAATCTTGTTACATAATATTAGTCTTTGTCTCTATGGAACTTTTGCAATATTTGATTTTTGCAGTGCTTATATGTACTTAACCCTCAGAAGTCAAAATCATCTTAATTCCCTTTTCTTAAAAGTGTCCGTCCATCTTAATGTTTCTTCTGTAGTTTTTTGAAATGGAACTTACTATTTTTATTCAAATAACCTATTAGCTGATAGTCATAATACACATCTAGTTTGATAGTGATAGACGTGTTATATCTTTTACTCCCAGTTCGCTGTTTTCTTTAGTGATCATATTATTCCTTGGATTGATCTAATCAGTGGTTACTCCTTTTATGGTGCATGTAACTGATTAGGCTCTAGTAGCTCGGAGAGTGTACCAGATGATCCTACAACCACAAGATTGTTGAGTTCATCAAAGGTAAGCATCATTGTTGGATTATAATCAATAATATTTATGCCTCTGCAAAGGTCTTAGATACCTTTCCATAATTTGGATTGGGCAAACAATATTGGTCATGATACTAAGCTTGGTATATTCTTAATACCTGACAGATACAAAGCTTTAATACCTAACAGATGAGTTAACCTAGTCTGAAATTTGGTGAGACACTGTTGATTCTGATCGTTTTTTCCTTTTCCTTTTATCCGCTGATACAGGGCCCTGAGAGCATGGATTCGGAATCTCCCTTGGATGGAGCTACAAGCAGTTCCCCAAGGAGAAAACGTGAGCGGATATAGTTTTGGTGCAAGAGATGTTAACTTTTGTTGATTTAAATGTTTGACCCTTGGTTTACTTACTCCTTTTCTAAAAGCAGCTTCCGTCAGTGGATTAAATCAGTTGGAAGATGCATCCAAAGGGAAGCTAAGTCCTGTTGAAGGGGCAGATAGTCATAAAGATGGTAAGTTCAGGAGTGTGACAGAAAAATGTCCGTGTTCTGATTTCTGGGGTTGGCATCTCACTCTTGACCCGTTAATAATTTAGGAAATAGTGCACAGAATGAGAAGCAACTACCTCCGGAGAAGCGTTACAGGGCTGCTCTATTGAAAAGTCAATATGCGGATTTAATCTTGAAGGCTCGAGAGAAAACTCTTAATCAGGTTAGCTGTGTTTGTGGAACTGTGTGCTGCTATATTTGGTTAGCCCTCTCATGAGCTCTCAAAGGTATTTCCTGAAATATTATGTCTGATATCAGAATGAGAAACGAAACCCAGAGAAACTGCGACTTGAGAAGGATGAACTCGAATTGAAAAAGAAGAAAGGTATTTTTGATTTACTAGTTCCAAGTTTGTGATTGATGTTAATATACCAAGTACGTAAACTTGTCCTCTTTTATTTTGCATCAGAAAAAGCACGGTTACAAGCAGAAGCCAAGGAAGCTGAAGAAGCTCGTAGAAAAGCTAAGGCACAAGCTGCAGCTGAAGCTGCGGCTGAGGCTAAGAGGAAACTGGAACTTGAAAGAGAAGCAGCCCGACAGGCATTGCTTGAGGTGAACCGAAATAGCTGCAATTTGGTTGTCTTTTTACACTGCAATATATTTATTGATTATTGCCATGGCTGAATGGTACACAGATGGAGAAGTCGGTTGAAATAAATGAGAACTCAAGGTTCCTCAATGACCTAGAACTGCTTAAAACGGTTAACACGGACCATTTGACAAATCTAAGAGAGGTTGGCCATGACTCTGATGGGCTGGGTGTTTTTGGGTTTGGAGGAAGCAATCCTCTAGAGCAGCTGGGGCTATTTATGAAACATGATGAGGATGAAGATGAAGCCGACCTGCTTTGTTTTCAAGATCCCAGCAACGAAGTAGAAGAGGGTGAAATTGACTGAGATTCACGAGTGTTGTAATTGGGTAATAGCAGCAGCCAGTGTACATGAGAATCAGAGAGTTGTTGTAAAAAAAACGATTAGTTAGATTCAAAAATGTAAACCAGCTTTTTTTAATCGGAGTAAACCACTGACACTTTATCTTGTGAGCCTACAAAACCGATGAGAGAGGAGTATATGTCTCTAAATATTTTACTCTAGAGTTTGCTATATATAGCAGTGACATCGTAGCATCCAACCATACCTACAAGGAAATAATGTTGCAGAAAAGCTCAGTGCATTCAGTTTTTAGGTAGTTTGCATTTGGAGTTAGGCAGACTGCCCTTTTTAATATGATAGATTAGTTTGGCCAGTCCCCCAATAGGTGCTATGATCATCAGTACAACCCCAAGACTGATGAACAACTGCAAAAGAGAAAAGAGTATCTAGCTTTATTAGCTTATAACATAATTTAGCTTTTGATAGTATATATCATACCAGACAGATAGAGGGAACTGTTTTAGAGGATATTATTATTTCTGAAAAGAGATTTTAAATTATTTCTTTTAATGAACATCAATAACTATAACGGTACAGAATTGCTCTTCGATATTATTATTAGTACTAGAAAGTAGAAACGAAAACGGCGGGTAGTTTAACTTCACGACTCGGTCCATTTAACTACTTACTACTACATTAGAATTAGAATGAAGGGAACTAAACAGAAACCAAACCTATTTCTTTCGGTTCTCTCACTTGTCACTTCCCTGTTTTGCTCTACAGGTTCACCCAATAACCTGGTTATACCAAGACCGTAGTGGGCGTTTTCACTGACAAAGCTGAAGCACCAAAGCAAAAGTAATGGCTCTTCAATCTCCTCCTCAACGAACCCTTCTTCTCGTTTAGCTTACTTTGCCCTGGCTCCGTAACCGCAGGCCTGTTCAAGCCAGACGACGGTCCGGCTATGCTCGCATCCATCATCACTCCCTTCTGTTTAAGATCAACCATGCTCGAAGTTGATGACGTGGAAGACGAGTGGATGGATATTTTCGAGAAAGAACTAGAACGAGACCGCACTGTGCCAATCCGCTTCTTCTTGGCCCTTGGACTCGACTGGTTACTTCTGACCGATAACGTTCTTTTATTGTTATTATTAGGCAGAGCAAGCGAGCCAGTGCTGCTGCTTTTTGAGAATCTCTGTCGGAGAGGAACCGGAGTTTCTTGCGCCTCCAAAGCTGTCGAAGCGATGCTTATCTCAGAATCGTTCTTGGAATGGCCTGGTTGCTTCTTGGCTCGGGGCCAGTGGAAAACGCTCTTCAGTCTCTCCGTTGCAGAGTTAATAGACGCGTTTCTGCATTTCTTGAAATGATGATTCTCATCCATCACGTTTAGCTGACCAATCTCAATGGAACATGAGCTGGACCTCACGTGTCTAGCAACAGCATTCTTGTCTGGCGCAACATCAAGTCGGGTGCTTAGGAACATGTCAGCGTCCGACGTCTTGAAACGAGCTCCTGGGCTGTAAAAGTTTCCTCTGTCCTTCAAGTGAGACGCGACCACACTCGTGATGCTTTGATCACGAGAACTGAACATCCCTCCGGCTGATACCAGGCGTCGGAACAAGAGATCCGAGGTAGGAGATAGCGGCTTCTGCCTGATGAGATCAAGGGGAGTCAAACCAGCGTTGTCACGTATGTTAATATCAATCGATTTCACAGACATGAGCATCTCAACGAACTCCAGAGGAACATTCCCAGAGATAGCCAAGTGAAGAGCCGTGCGTCCCTCGTTGTTCCTATAATTCACAAAATCTCCTTGAGATTTGGAGGCAGCGGATGTGATCAGACGGTTCATGAGCTCCGTGTGCTTGTCAAGCCTCTCGAACGCCGGAGCCTGGAAACCGGAGATTCCAGCGTGGAGGAAAGTGTCTCCGGCGTTGTTTCTAGCGTGGATCAAAGACGGAGACGCAGAGATCAGAGCGTCAACAAGATCAGCGTGGCCACGGTAGGCAGCCACGTGCAAAGCCGTGTTCCCTTGGTTGTCCACAGCCTCGACCAAACCGTATAAAGCCACAAGCTCTTTAACCACCAGAGTATTACCTTTGGCGGCAGCAGCGTGGAGGATAGTGGAGCCCTGCTTGTCTCGGAAGGCCAAGACATCTTCAACAGAGCAATCACTGACAAGCTCTTTGAGAAGGTTCAAATTGCCTCCTCTGGAAGCAGAGTGAACCGCTCTGTTCTTCATCTCCCACTTGTAAGCCGCCGGGATATCACCGGCAGTTTGCTGGTCGAAACCGAACCTCGGAGCAACGGCGAAATCGTAAATGAGGCGGAAAACGTGGTCGTTCTTGCTTCTGGCAGCTGCGTAGAGTATGTCAGTGACGCCGTACTCTCCTTCGCCGAACACGAGCAGAGGGTTTCTGTCGAGGAGATCGCGAACAAAGGAAAGATCTCCGGCGGAGGCTGCGGTGTACATAAGCCAGCCACCGTACCCAGAGCGGATAAGAGTGTTGCTCTTGGATCTCGCGCCGCCCTCGTCGCAGGCGGAGAGGAGCTTCTTAGCGACGCGTGATCGGCAGGCGGAGACGTCGTGGAAGAGAGAGTCGTCGTCCCAGACGGTCTCGAGGCGGCGAATACGGCGGAGGGAAGTGAGCTTCATGAGGTTGTTGGAGTCTATGCGGAGAAGCTCGCGGACTAGATCGTACTGGCAGTTGGCGGCAGCGTAATCAATGGGAGTAGCGTACCACCACTGATCGCCGGTGCTCTCCCACCGGAGAGGGAAGTAGGTCGGAGGCATAAAGAGTTGCAGAGGAAGAAGAAGAAGAAGATTAAACTTGATTTCTTTGGTGGTCACCGGAAGTATATTATCTGTGGAAACTTATATTTTACTCTTTATTACTTAGCAAAGCATAAAATTTGGAGAAAATATATGATCGTTACAACTACACTATAATAATACAACTGCGTTGTCTACTACTACTACTACTGATAAGTACTACTGTATAAATAAAAGAGACACTCCCCAATTTGATTTGTAACCGAACCTAGAAATATCTGCTATCTTTATTACCAAATTTCAAGGAATTATTATTAGATGTTTTTTTGTTTGAATATAAATGTTTAACGCGTAATCATCATCATCATCAAGGAGTACAAAAAAATGCGATTTAAAAATAAATTTACAGAATAATAACGTGGGGAAAGATTGATATCCATAAATAAAAGAGAATGTGGAAGAAAAGAGTCGTGTGGTGTGAGAAAGGCCTAATTCTATAAAGTGGAAAAGGACTGATGATTGTTATGATGGAGACACATGGAACCACAAATTAAAAAAAAAAACTAAACTAAAATGGAGACCTTTTTTAAACAAAGCCCTGAGTTCTCTTTTTACATGGTATCAAAAGCTCCACTACTTTTTTCTCGAGGTAATAATAATCGAATTGGATTAATCCAAAGCATGTCTCTCGAATCATCAGAATCTTTTATTTGATATCCGAGAATTTTAACATTTCATACATCGTTACTCAATTTTATTTCAGGATCTGAGATCATTGGACTTGTTATTATTGTATCCGTTAGATTTTCAATTTGAAGTTTCTGTAAATACCGTTATGCTAATGTAAGTGTAAGTTGAGACATTAGATATAATGATGTGATAAGTATGAATTGTAGGTAAGATTAGTAGTAGTTACTAGTTATTAAACAACAGATAAGGGTATCTGCTTTTAGTATAAGCCAACGTAACAAAATATTTAATGTGTGATACGATTACGGGGTGGCCAACCACGCCCAACCCAATCAAAATCAATGCTCTCATTATATTATTATAGTGTAGTTGTAACGACGCTATTAAGGACAAATTCTGAATCAGCCAGCGGTTTAGAATGTTTTTGATTCTTTTTCTCCACCTCCCCCTCGTGGTCTTTAGAAATCATGATCTTGTATTTCATAATTTTATCATTATTAATAACATATATAAATCAAAGATTAAGCTAGTATATACTATTTAAGAAAAGAAATGGAAAACATGCAGAAATAAAAACAAGATACGGTTAAGGTGTCAAAAAAGAGGAAAAATAGGCATGTGATGAGAAGAAAAAGTTAGCTTTATTATTTTCTTGTTATACCCATATAAAAAGCATGTGATGATGAATGGAGTGGAGAGGTGTCTCCTCCTTTCCAAAACTCTTAAAAACTTTCATGGGCATATGGGATATGTATAGAGCCATAAAGGAAGGAATCATAAGTAGCAGAATATCATCATCGAAAGAAATACATAACTTAGATCTTAAACAGTTCAAATTGAAACTTACCCACCCAACCATTTTCATTCATTCGTATAGGTAGTTTAAAGACAGACAAAGGATGGTTTGGGTCTAGTTGTGTTTATAAACCAGTAAGTTGACAGCCAAACCAATATGAAATTGTCACTGAGCAAATCAAAGCAAAGAAGAGCAATAATGGAAGAACAAAAGGGAGATAATGATGCAAAACTTTGCTTTACCTTTCTTTTGAAGGTATTATTAAACCCCACAAGAGGTAGACAACAAGAGTTGGTATCCACCTAGCGAATAGTGATGTAATATTATCAGTAAGCGAGCTAGGTCCCATGTAATGCTATTACAATGAATCTGATTGTTAAATGGATCAGGTACACACCAGCAATATCTATAAGAACCGAACAAATCATCTCCTCCTCTATCCGGAGAAGGATTTGTGCTATAGCTACACCTATCACTCGGTTAAACAAGAGCCAAAGACAGAATCAGCAGTTACTTGGATTTACTAATATAAAGAGTCGGAAAGGATCAAGAGAACTTACAAGAGCATAATGCTACCCCTGACTCTAAAATGTAACTTAAACAGAAAGAACGTACTTAAGTAGCAAGCATGACAAACCCAATTTGTTAATCAAGGCTCCACATTCAATTAAGCAGAGAAAAGAAGAAGAGGAAGCAGCAAACTTTTGGAGGATATACTCTCTCTAATAAAGAGTCTGGAGAACTTACAACAAAAGAACATCATCATACTCTTTTCCGAAATGTAAATCTAACTGAACGAATTTTACTTATTAGCAAAAGCATAGTTCAAGAGCAGAGAGTGAAGAAACACGAATCTTACAAACTGTATGACGTGTCAGTCAGTTCTTGGCCTTGACGGAGTTGTTGTCCTTGATTTTAGCACGAGTGTCGAGCTTGACAAAACGTTTGAGATGATCATAGGGAAGGGTCTCGACGTTCTTCCTCCTGAGTTCACTATGAGCAGGGCGCTTATCGAGGAGATGCCAGAGCCATTGAGGGTAATCAGAATCAGGCAAGATCTTGGGATCAGATCCTTCTTTGAGAGTATTGGCGCCGACAACAGTGGTGGATTTGATCTCTTTGCTCAAGCTCGAACCTTTAGGAGCATCGCCGCCTCCTCCTCCTCCTTTGCCACCTTTCTTGGCTTTGCTAGCTGCTGCAGCGAACGTTCTCCGGATTAGGTCCTTGGATGATCCGCCGCTAATCATTCCAATACGCTTCATTTCCCCCCCCCCCCCCTACACACACAGCCATCATTTTTTTTTATTTTTTATCATTTTCCAGAAGAAATTAGGGTTTTAGATGCTGCCTACCCCCCCCCCCCCCCCCAATGTGCTAATTGATCCACAAACTTATGTAAAATTTTACAACAAGAGCGAGCAAAATTAGGTATTTTCAATCGACTCACACAAGCCCTTAGGGAAAGAGAGAGAGAGAGAGAAAACTTACGACCGACCACTCGTGATGAAGAAGAAGAAGAAGAAGAAGCTCTCACTGACGACGAGTTTCAGAGCGGCGGAGCGGAGAAGACCAAACAAAACACAACAAACCAACACCATTTTTCCACTTAAGGCCCAAATATTTTTGTATTGGGCCCAAAAATAAACCAAATTCTAAAATAATTAAAAAGGCATAAAAAGAAAGAAACAGTCTTTTGTATAAGTTAAGTTAACCCACAAACAGCCTAGCATTTCTCCTTCGGTTATACATTAAGCCATCTATCTACACACGATTCAACCAAACACGATACCTACCACATAGTTATATACCTATGATAATCGATAGATTTCAACACTTGTGGCTGAAAGAACCATCGGGCTGGAGAGTACTTCAGCGACGAACAAAACAGACTGATGATTGCGGTCGTTCAATCTTCTCTATCTTGAGATCAATTATAATAATATTTGGTGACGTGTCAATTTTGGTGAATAAATTAAAACCGATGAATGTTTCTGTAATAACAGCTGTGATTTGTGAATAAAAGAGACAATCCGAAATAGGGAGACGTACTTTGCACTTTCCATCACACCAAATTAATTAATTGTGTATATATATATAAAGGACAAAACAAACTAAATGGGGAATATTATTGTAGTATCAGTTATATAATTATCTGATTCATATAGGTTAGCTGTTTGAGATCAGCAGCACACAACGTACAACTTGGAAAACCAAAAGACAAAAGGGATATATATTAGAGGACGAAAGCCAAGAGAGTAATGAACGTAGAGGTGATTAACTCTGGGCAAGTGGCGGCGTTTGGAGGTGGTGGAAGCGTCTTGGGTTCGCCAAAGTGAGCAGTTGTTGGTGCTGGAGAAGGAGCCATTGGAGGAGGAGGAGGAGGAGAGCGTTTGCTTCCACCACCGTAGGAGGATTCGGCCAACATAATGAGCATTGCCAAGACGAGAACACATATGACTAAGCTGAAAGATCTCATTGCTTGCAATATTTGATCATCGATCGTAAAGGGAATATAGTACTTATATATACACTTGAAGTGTCGACGGGGAGGGAGAATGAGTCTATCTAATTCGTGTCGTGTGGGCCGGGGCCGGGGGCAGCAGAGAGAGAGCGTATCAGAATATGGTACGGTAGTGGCTAATTAAACCCGTATAATACTTTAAAAGTAACATGACTTGTTCTCCTAGAATTTGAATGACACCGTAAAATTCAAAAAAGACCAAGTGATCACTAATTACTTTATTATACTAGTAATGAAATATAAAAAATATGTATCAACTATTTGTAAAAATGCTAATAATCAAAGGTATCATTGACTTGTCTCTAATACTAGTATAAGATTATACAGACTAATCAAGTTGAGTATTGTTGTTGTTGTTTAGGAGGTCTTGTAGTAGAAATAGACTAATCAATTACTCCTTCCATTTCAAAATATAAGATATTTTGAGTGAAAGCAACGTAGATTAAGAAATAACTACTTAAAAAAAGTTTAACTAATCATAAACAAAATTACATAAAATAAATAATAAAAAAATATAAAAGTAATCTAAAAGTTATATAGGAAGTTAAAAACAACTTATATTATAAAACAAAGAAAAACCTTTAAAATATTTTATATTATGAAAAGGAAGGGTATTTTATATTATGAAAGGGAGGGAGTAGTATTTGTTTTATTGTATGTTTTTGTAATTGGCAAATTGTACTTAAAAGAAGTGATCAGTAAATGGGTGAGATGAGAGAATAATAAATAAAAACTAAATTTGATAACGCTGGCAGAGTCGCCGAGTTTTGGAGGTATATGTATGTATGTGTGTAAAAAAAAAAAAAAAAAAAAAAGGGAAAGTAGAGAGACGACTAAACAAACACACACGTGTAGCCGGACTCCATGGCAGCCTTCAAAGTTGGGCGATTCAGACAGGGAAAAATTCGTAGAATCTTCTTCTTTGATTATTTTTATTCAAATCCCCCCTCCCAAACAAATTTTTTCAATTTTTAAAAATTAAAATTACAAGTTGAAGTTGGGGGGTTCGTGGTCGCCACTACCTAATCGCATCGGGTTTTTTTAATAGAAGAAGAAGAAGAAGGAGGAGGAGGTAACAACAACGCATCGCATCGGCATGGATCTATCATCATCCATGCATTGACTTTTCTTTTTCCCCTTACTTATTTAGATCAAAGAAGAAGAAGGAAAAATAATATGCAATTATAGCTAAAAAAGGGGTGGGGTGTTTTGAAAATAATCGGAAATCGGCGATGGAGATGCGGTGGTGGTGGTGGTGGGATATGATGATTGTGGCAGCGGTGGTGGTTCTGGTAAGTGGGTGTTTGGCTGATGATGATGATGATGAATGGGGTCAAAGGGCACCGTATCGGATCCACACGCTCTTCTCCGTCGAGTGCCAGAACTACTTCGATTGGCAGACCGTTGGTTTGATGCACAGCTTCCATAAATCCCGACAACCCGGTCCGATTACCCGGTTATTGAGCTGTACCGACGACCAGAAGAAGGTTTACAGAGGCATGAATCTCGCTCCCACTTTCGAGGTTCCCTCTTGGAGCACTCATCCTAAGACCCATGACTGGTCAGTATACTTGATTCTCTCTTAACTCCCAATTTTCTTTGCTTTTAATCCTTACTACAATTTCTTAGCTAGGGATTAGATGATATCAATGGAGATGTCAATATAGCATTGTTAGTCTTTTTTATATGCTTTTGTTTTGTTGTTGGGATAAACAAAAAAAGGTACCCAGCAATTAACAAACCAGTAGGAGTTCTTTACTGGCTTCAACACAGTGAAGATGCCCAGCATGTGGACTGGGTTGTTATTCTTGATGCTGACATGATCATTCGAGGTCCTATCATCCCTTGGGAACTCGGTGCTGAACTCGGAAGACCCTTTGCTGCCCATTACGGGTAATACTCTATCTCTCTTTCACCTAAGTAGCCAGTAGCCAGCCTTTCCTTCCTTTTTTAGCTCACGCCTCTTTCTCTTTTCAAAATAGCTACTTGGTTGGCTGCGATAACATCCTTGTCCGTTTGCATACAAAGCACCCTGAACTCTGTGACAAAGTTGGCGGTCTTCTCGCCATGCATATCGAAGATCTTCGCGTCTTGGCCCCTCTCTGGCTTTCCAAAACTGAAGACGTTCGCCAAGATACTGCTCACTGGACTACCAACATTACCGGAGATGTTTACGGCAAAGGTTGGATCAGTGAGATGTATGGTTACTCCTTCGGTGCTGCAGAGGTATACTCTCACCATTCTCCTTCCTTAATTCTCTTCTTGCTCGTGCTCTGAAACTCTGACCTTCTTCAGCACCTTGTATGTTTTCGGTTATAAACATTGTGTTGTGTGATTTTGTTTTTGATCCACAGGCAGGGCTTAAGCACAAGATTAACGACGACTTGATGATATATCCTGGCTATGTTCCACGAGAAGGCGTTGAGCCTGTTCTTCTGCATTACGGTTTGCCTTTTTCCATTGGGAACTGGTCTTTCACTAAACTGGACCACCACGAAGACAATATTGTCTATGACTGCAACCGTCTCTTCCCCGAGCCTCCATATCCAAGAGAGGTAACCTTCCTTCATAAGTTCTCAACTCCATTTCATGTACGTATCTCTACTGGATGCAAATTACCCACAAAACTATTTTCATTGAATAGGTGAAAATGATGGAACCTGATCCGTACAAGCGAAGAGGTCTACTTTTGAGTCTGGAATGCATGAATACATTGAACGAGGGACTCATACTGCGTCACGCAGAAAATGGCTGCCCGAAACCAAAGTGGTCCAAATACTTGAGCTTTCTCAAGAGCAAAACTTTCATGGAGTTAACAAAGCCTAAACTGCTTGCACCAGGAAGTGTACATATCTTGCCGGACCAACACCAGCCGCCACCAGTCGATGAATTCAAAGGAGCTTATCCAAAGATTCACACACTGTTTTCTACTGAGTGCACAACTTATTTCGATTGGCAAACAGTCGGCTTCATGCACAGTTTCCGCCAGAGCGGCCAACCCGGAAATGTCACTCGGCTTCTCAGTTGCACAGATGAAGATCTTAAAAACTATAAAGGTCATGACTTGGCCCCGACACATTATGTTCCTTCCATGAGCAGACATCCTCTAACAGGCGATTGGTACGATTAGCAGTTAAACCAACCTCGGGGTATTTTTTTTTTTTTGTTAACTTAAAATGTGATCTTCGTCTGATTTTGATAAGTTCTTGACACAATCAGGTACCCGGCAATTAACAAACCAGCAGCGGTTGTCCATTGGCTTCACCACACAAACATTGATGCAGAGTACATAGTAATTCTTGATGCTGACATGATCCTCCGAGGACCCATCACTCCTTGGGAGTTTAAGGCAGCTCGAGGCCGACCAGTTTCAACTCCTTACGAGTAAAAACTCTTGATCAGTTTTTTTTTTTTTCCAATTTATAGATGATGCAGAAATCGCATTTAACCCTCTCTCTCTCTCTTTTGTTTTTTGTGTTAGCTATCTAATTGGATGTGATAACGACCTTGCAAGACTTCACACGCGTAATCCAGAGGCTTGTGATAAAGTTGGTGGAGTCATTATGATGCACATAGAGGATCTCAGGAAATTCGCAATGTACTGGTTGCTTAAAACACAGGAGGTTCGAGCAGACAAAGAACACTATGGGAAAGAATTAACTGGGGATATATATGAATCCGGCTGGATCAGCGAAATGTATGGTTATTCGTTTGGCGCTGCAGAGGTAAAAAAAACTTATCACAATATTTCTAATTTTTTGCAGCTCAATGATTTGGTTTCGAATAGGGAGGGTCTAATTATCACAGTACAACATTTTGTGCAGCTGAATTTGCGGCATATCATAAACAAAGACATATTGATATATCCCGGTTATATACCTGAACCTGGTGCTGACTATCGAGTTTTCCATTACGGTCTTGAGTTCAAAGTTGGAAATTGGAGCTTCGACAAGGCGAATTGGAGGAACACCGATTTGATCAACAAATGCTGGGCAAAGTTTCCAGACCCGCCTAACCCTACGGCAGTCCATGAAACAGACAATGATCTGCGGCAAAGAGACCTTCTCAGCATTGAATGTGGACAGAAGCTAAACGAAGCTCTGTTTCTGCATCACAAGAGAAGAAACTGCCCTGAACCTGGGTCTGAATCGACCGAGAAGATGTCGGTTTCGAGGAAAGTTGGTAAAGTTGAAACGAAACAACAGTCCCAAGGAAGCGATGATACGAAAGAATCAGAAACAACAGGTTCGACAGAGTCTGAAGGGAGATTCAGCACGTTGAAGTTATGGGTGATAGCACTGTGGTTGATATCTGGTGTAGGGTTCCTAGTAGTGATGCTGTTGGTGTTCTCGACTCGTAAAGTGAGAGGAACAACAAGAGGGAAAGGGTACAGAAACAAGAGACGAACTTCGTACTCGAACACGGGTTTCATGGACACAAAATGATCGAGAAAGAGTGAAGGCTTACTTGATTCAAGAGTATGAGAGCATTGTGTAGATACAAACTAAACCAAAGCTAAAAAGAAAAAAGGTGAGACAATTTACTCTTTGGATTTTCCCCCCAAAGTCAGTCATATAGGTTTACTTTGTACTTTTCAGGGATTTGTGTTTTTTTTTTTCTTTTCTTAATTTCTGAATTCGTATTTCTGCTATTCAAAAGCGCCCAACAAGGAACCAAAGACTCTCAATCTAGATAATATCGAGCAGTGTAAAAATAAAGTACTGCAACGAGTTGACGACTTCTATAAAAAAAAAGAGGACCACTTCCTCCTCCCTCTCTCTCCTGTGGGTAATACTTTTACTTTATTTAATAGTAAAAAAAATTGTAAAAAATGCGTAAAGTATTATTATTCTATCACCGGAAGAAACAAACAGACAGAGAAGAAGAAACCCACCCATAGAAGAAGCCCAATTTTTTTTGAATTCAAATTTTAAACACCAAAAAGCTTCTTCTCTCTTTTTCTTTTCCCACAACGGACAACAAAAAAAACCCCACTTTCTTTTTTAATAACAGATTTAGGATCTCTGTAAAAAAAAAAAAAAACACTTGACTCTCTCTATCAATCTGTAAAAACAAAACTAAGATATATTTGTTGTTGTTCCAAAAAGAATGGGAGAAACTGCTTGTCTCATGCAGCCATTCTCATATGCAGCTCCTGAGGTTCGTTACCAATGCTTTCTCTGGTCCAGAACTCCTAATATATAATCACATAAATAAGCGCTCTCATCTCTCTTGTTTCATCCTCTCCTGTGTCTGTCTTTTAGGGAGGAGGAGACTCTCTTGTTGCTTCTTTAGGACAGTCTGTGTCCTTCGGGAGATTCATGTCCGATAAACTTGACTGGGAGAAATGGTCTGCTTTCTCCACCTCCCAGAACCCTTATGTGGCCGAGGCCGAGAGGTACTCTAAGCCAGGCTCTGTTGCTCAGAAGAAAGCTTTCTTTGAAGCTCACTACAAGAAACTCGCTGCTGCTAGGAAAGCTGCTGCTGAAGAAGCCCTCTTGCTTCAACAGCAATCCCAACCAGATAAGCTTCCAGTTCCAGCAGTTCAACAATCAGATATCAATTGTCTTGTTGGAAAGAAAGATGGGCTGGTCTCGAAACCGGATCTTGAGCTTCCCAGAGGATCCTTAGATGCTGCTGCTGCTCAATTGAAATCACTTACAGAGAAACAAGGCGGCTGCGGATTTGGTATTAGACAGTCTTCTGACGAGAAAGAGAACTGTGGGATGCCTGAGTCAGAGATCAATGGTGGTGGCAAAGTTTCTACACAAGCAGAGGAGGAGAAGAAGCCTATACTTCTTAAGGTATCTGATTATTACTAAGAAATGATGATGATTAAGAGCTTTCTTTCTCTTTCTCTCTGGGCCTGGCTTCTTTTGTTCTTGATCTGTAACCGTCTTTTGCAGAAGAAATCCAAAGATTCACAACCAAAGAGCAGCAGTACCAAACCAAGAGTCTCTAAGTACAAGAGTTCATCCGAGAGGACTCCAAGTCAAAAGACTAGCAGCAAGAGCAGCAGCTCTTCTTACACTTTCACACCGGCTAAAGAGTTCAATAGATTAGTGTCCATCATAAGGAAGATTGACGGGTCAAGAGCTTCTTCTAAACCAACCAAAGACTGCAAGACTCCTCTCCGGACACCATCAGACAAGGTGACTCCATTCTTTTTCTTTTATATCAATAAACCAAGTGCTTATAGTGGCTCTTGTAAATTGTAGGCGTCTGCAAAGGGAATTGTCGAGGATTCTTTGTGCACACCTTTATCGAGTCACACAAGGTAAACGAAACTGCTCTCTTAAAAAACCTTTGTTGTCGTGTGGTTAGAGAAGTAATCAATCTACCTGGGTGTAACAGTAGTAAATGCAGAGGGAAGATAGCTCCCGAGTCTTCTGCTAAGACGGGTCGAGGAAGATGGAACTTCCTCCCTGCGGAGTAAGAAATTATACTAATAAGAGTTTACTCAAAATTCAAATTTTTTTTTGTTAAATGTGTGTGCCTCTCTTTTCTTGTTTTTGGTTTTTAATCAAGTTGTTGTTGTTATTGGGGAAACAAAAGCAGGACACCGAGCTGTTTTACACCGTTTGGTTTAAGAACAGAGGAGAGAGCAGAGAGAAGGAAAAAGGCAAGAAGAAGAAGAGCTTTTGAGTGATTAATTATTATAGATACTTTTTGGTTTCTAATTCTACGTGTGTCTTAGTACTTACCATTAAGTTGTTGATGTGTTTCAGAAGCTAGAGGAGAAATTTAAAGCAATGGATGAGCCAAAGGACGACAAGAAGCCGGAGAAGGAGAGGAGTGTGGAGAGGGAAGGGAGTAAACTACGGCAAAGGCTATGCTTCAAAGCCAAGCCACTTCCAAATTTCTACAAACAGAGACCTAAATGCACCGACGACCAAACCAAGAAAGTAAGCTCTCTCTCTCTCTCTCTCTCTCTCTCTCTCTCTCTCACACACACACACACACTTTTCACTAAAATCGCCAAATATCCATGGTTTTCTGTGTCTGACTGAGAGATGTGTGTTGTGTGTGATCTTTTTGGTAGGCTCTGTTACAGTAGCAGAGTGGTGTTCAAGCAATTCCCACCCATTATCTTTCAAAGTGATATGTATTGCCAGCGCCAACGACGAAGGATTAGTTTGTTAGGAATCGTTTGACAAGTTTGGTTTTATTCCAAGAAGAAGAAATATTGAATTTGATGACATTGCATCTCTTGTATTAATATATGATTTTGTAAACGTCCTTGTTATCTTCTTACAACCTAGACACAGTTTACAGTTTTGCGTTAAAGATTAGAAGACATGGAGCCACGCAAAATAGAACAAAAGGGGTCGATTGGGGCATTCCGAGAATTGAACTCGGGACCTCTCGCACCCTAAGCGAGAATCATACCACTAGACCAAATGCCCTCTTTTGTTAATTTTGGTTGTAAATTTTTAATGGTTAAGCGAAACAAACATTTAATTAAACAGACTACTTGTACGTACGTAATAATAATAAAAACCATTCAATCTTTGATTATCTTTTGGTATAGTAATTAGTTAGTTAGTTTAGTTAAAGAGTTGATAAATAATGTTACACAACAACAAATAATGATTTCAGCCCCAATTTTAATTTTAATTTTAAAGAAAAAAGAAACTTAGAGAGAGAAGAAGAAGATTCCGGCGGCGGCGACGGTGCCGGCGATGGAGAGCTTCAAACTAGTCGCGGCGCCAGCTTTGGGTGAATCGGCGGTGGGTCCGTCGGATGAGGGTCCATCGGCTTCGGGGGTAGGAGCCGGAGGGGAGGAGACGGTGGGTGCATCGGCGGAGTCACTGGGGGTGGCAGCCGAGTAGTCGTCATCGGGGTTGGGTTCCTCTGCGACAGGGGATGATGCTTTAGGTGCGGCGGCGGAGGATTTGGGTGCAGCTGCGGGAGCCTTGGTTGGGGTGGTGGGGGCTTTGGTGGGGGCTTTGGTTGGAGCAGCTGAAGGTGCATCGGCGGCGAATGCGGTGGCCACGGCCAGAGCCAAGAGTGCTAATACGACAAATTGACGTGCCATTATTATTTTTTTTTTTTCTAGTTTCTTTTTTTGTTCCAAAGCTAAAGCAGTATATTTATTTATTAATGAATACTGCAAAAGCTTCAGATGAAGAAAAGGAAGAGGTCGATGAGATGGTTTTTATAATGTTTTTTCGGAGGAATCTGATGGATTTGAGATTATTATGGACATCCATTATTAGCTAGTCTTTATTTTTAGAACCAGCGCTAGTTGTATGCTAAACAATTTTTTTTTTTTTTTTTTTTAATAGCAATTAAAATCCTAAAATTTGGATTTCTAGAAGTACTGTATGAGATTAATTTTAAAAAAAATTCCAGGTTTGTGATTTTGCATGAAACTGAAAGTTTTGTATTATATATTGAGAACTAGGATATGAATTCGCACGATAATATTTATATATAGATTTGATGGATGAATCATGAATATCTCTATACTTGGGGTCGGGGTATATAATATGAAATAACCAATTGGAGATTAAAAATAGCATTAAAACAATAGCGTTGAGACCTAATTAAAAAGGTTTAGGTCAAATCTTCGAAAGAGAGAGGGGAGGACAATGCAAAGGTAAAACTTTCCCTCCTAACCCAAGGCAGTGAAGGAAGACATAAAAACTTCTTTTGCAAGTTTGAAACACCAACCTACCAAATTGCTTAAATTAGTCTCCTCCTAAATGCTAAGAAAGAGAATTCTTCTACTCCGTAGTCTTCTAACACTTTTATCTTCTTCGTTTCTCAAATCATGATACCAGGCAGGCTTTTTATAATACGTATCCGTACTATACAGTAGCACATCTAAAACTATATAATAAGCCATCTATGGGTTTAGAATGTAAATCTCCTACTTACCACAAACACCCAAAAAAAAAAACTCATTTTAAAACAGAGGATATTCGATTCAAGAGGTTGTTGATTTAGAAAAGTAGATAGGGTATATGATAAGATAGATCCCAAATTGCATAATCGTTACAAATCAGTATCATGGCCACATGCATGGTTTTTTTGTTTGTTTGGTAAACAACAGTTATGTACTCTTTCATCATCTATACGTATTATATATGTGCGTGTGTGTTTTACTCGGAGCCAAGTCTGTCCACACTCTTCCTTCCCCTCTCAATCTGATGAGACTGGTCAACGCTTTTCCGACTCTTTTCATGGCAGTCAACGCTCCTCCTGGAGCGATCAAGATGATCAAAAGAGATCTTGAGCTTGCTGCTGCTGCTGCTACTCTTCTTGGACTGACTCTTTGGCGGCTTCTCTCTCTCTCTACGCTCTGTGCTGTGCCTCGGCTTCACTCTCCTGTCCATGCTTTTCCTAGGGGGCGCATCAACTGATTGGTCGCTGCTCATCATCCTCGGACAAGGTAATCTCTCTACTGTCGTGATGAATTTCTTAAGGTGTCTGATGTACTCAGGGTAGTGTTCAAGATCACAGTGGTTCCCTCCTTTCACCCAAAGCGGCTCGTACTTGTCTTTGCAGAGTTCCCATAGTTGTTTCCCATGAGAGCAATCCACTACTTCATCACATGTTCCCTGCCACATACATACATACATACATACATACATGTTTGGATCCAAAACTTAAAACAAAGAAAAGGTATCCATAATTGAAAACCTAAAACAAACTAACTTACATGAACGATGAGAACAGGGCAATCCACATATGGGATTTTGTCGATATTCTGCGGAAACACGAAAAGTCTTTTACATTACAACTTGGAGAGAGAGAGAGAGAGAGAGAGAGAGAGAGAGGGAGAGAGAGAGAGAGAGAGAGAGTACATGAAAGTAAAAAAGTAGTTGTAGTATAACCTTGTAGATGTCAAACCAGTAGGTTTTCTTAACGGAGTACATAACTCGTAAACCGGAGAGAATGGGGCTGTGAAGGACGACGGCTCTAAGCTGAGGCAACCGGGAAGCAAGATCTAAGGTTGGTCCGCTGCCAACAGATTGGCCGTAGAGGATGACATCTTCCTGCTTAGAACCGAAGGTTTCTTCAAGACACTTATAAACAGCTTCGATATCAGCATACGTGTTATGCTCACTGGCCTTTTCAATCATCATTCAAGAGAAAGAAAGAAAAATTTGGGGTTTAGTCCTAAAAACTCAAAATGTATCAATCAACCATATTAATTGATGGGTACGTGTGTGGGTAAAGGACAAACCTTTCCAGTAGATTGTCCATACCCGGAGTAATCGTATCTGCAACAATCGTTCATTCATTTTTTTTTTTTTTTAAAAGCAACCAAAAATTCAAAAGACTGATTGATTCCAAGCAGATCTTAGCCTAAAACCCCCAACTATATATATATATATATATGATTGATTGGGTTGCGATAGTAAACACAAAACACATTTAGTTATTACAGGCAGCAACTGAAAACATCAGAATCAACGGAAACTATTTCTAGAAAGAAAACATATTAATTTATATAAATCAAAGACAGTGGAGAGGAACCGTACATTAGTTAGTTAAACTTAAAGCAAAAGAATATGAAAGGGGAAGAAACATAACATAACATAACATACCCCATGAGATTAACCTTAAGATGGATGCTAAGCTCGATGAAGAGCTCATACATCTGTCCCAGATCGGCGGCGTTTCCATGGGAGTAGAGGAGCGTTGAGGTTGCCATCGGGTGCCTCACGTACATACCCACTATCTCCGTGCCTCTCCTTGTCGGAAGCTTTACTATTTCTACGTTTTCCCGGTGTGGGAAAGGGCTTAGAAGCAACAGCCCTGTGAGCTCGTCCGTC
This sequence comes from Camelina sativa, assembly GCF_030686135.1. Lineage (NCBI taxonomy): Eukaryota > Viridiplantae > Streptophyta > Magnoliopsida > Brassicales > Brassicaceae > Camelina > Camelina sativa. The sequence continues at coordinate 340,067 of NC_141898.1, forward strand.
ACCACCTTGTATGACGGCGGACTCGGCGGAAAAAAGGCGAACTTCGCCGCCACCGATGACGTCACGCCTCCCATCTCCTTCCTCTCTCGCTCTACACAGCTAGCATTTGGTTTATTGAGCTTTTTGAATTTTTGAGATTGAAGCTTTTCTCCTTGGGAACAGAGACAGAGAGAGAAGAAAGAGAGAGTACTATTAAGCAGAGCACCCCAATAATAACAAGTGGCTTTTTTTTTTTTGCATTTTTAAGTCTCACACTCTTTTTTTACGTATTCATTCTTCTTTGTTTCTTTGCTATGGAAGTTTGAACTCGTTGTACATTTTTTTTTTGAAGTATATAGGACCATACGTTACTATGGAGAGTATTTTGGAAACTCTGATACTTTAGATCCATATGTTATAATTATAACCCACGCCTAATCAAAAAATAAATAAATAAATAAAAAATACATCTTGTTCATTTCAAACACATTATGTACCTAACTAATTTTATTGATAATTTATAGGAAATTGAACGAATATTATACATGTGTTACCCCTAATTTATGTATCAACCTTAAGTTGAAATGGACATGGACAGACCATTAAAAGTAGAGTTTTTTTGTTTGTTCCTCCAAAAAAGGGTTTAAATGGTTAATTAAGGGCAATCAATAGTGTAAAGAGTACAATTGACTTTTACAACAAAGTGTATTTTCCTAAGACAGAACAAGGTGACAATGGCATGTGTGGGATGATATGGTTGGTATTTAGATTTTTTTTTTTTTTTTTTTAAACTATTCGTTATGATGAGTTTAGACATATGCGATCGACTGACATGTACTTAACTTTTTGCCTTGATTTAGTTAGAGAAATCCATCAAGATACTTTGTGACAGAATAGATACCAAAAGTGCCGAAGGAAAGGAAGTTGTATATGGATTTGTGTTTTAAGAACGAAAACTAGCCCCAAGAGTAATTAGCGTGTGTATGTATGATAACAATTCATACTTTATCGATCAGGAATTAAGAAAATACTATACTATATATTATTCGAAGATGGGACCACACATGAAGACAGGATATGTATCAAAACAAGGAAAATAAAACATTACATCGACGACATAAGGGGCACATTGATATGCTATAATTCGATGGACACGAAAATGAGATATCAACAACTAACACAAAAAAACATTTATAAGAAGATAACCCAATAAATGACAATTGATAAATCATAAAAATGATAAGAACTTAGTAAGTAACAGTAAGTAATTTATTAATAAAGTGAAACTTAAAAAAAGGAACTAGAAAGAATAAATTTAAAAGGTTGGTGTCCTCCTTCATGGGGGTCCATTAAATAAAAAAAGTGGAATTTAGAAAACATTATAAGAAGAGGGAAAGAAAGTAATTATTTTTGAAGTGGTGGGTCATCTTTGAGAGATTAAAAATGTTGTTTAGTTTCATTTTGGTTTTATTAAGAAAAATAATATCTATATATAATAGCAAACCCACTTTTTTGTGTCAACTTTTAATCCAACGGATGAGATTAGTTACAGTTTTAATCTAACGGTTTAAAATTATTAATCGTGTCTTTTCGTCGCACCCCCATTTTTCAAAAATCACACCTCTTAGTCTTTGCATCTCTTTGTTGTACCTCCTAGTTTCAAAAATCACATCCATTAATTTTTACACCTTTTAAATCACACCTCTTAGTCTTTGCATCTCTTTGTTGTATCTCCTGGTTTCAAAAATCACATCCATTAATTTTTACACCTTTTAAATCACACCTCTTAGTCTTTGCATCTCTTTGTTGTACCTCCTGGTTTCAAAAATCACATCCATTAATTTTTACACCTTTTAAATCACACTTCCTTAGTCTTTGCATCTCTTTATTGTACCTCTTGGTTTCAAAAATCACATCCATTAATTTTTACACCTTTTAATTTCACACATCTATGTGTTACACCTCTTTGTTGTACCTCCATGTTTCACATCTATTAATTTTTACACATTTACATTTCACACCTCTATGTCTTACACCTCTTTGTTTATTATATATAAACTTTTCTTGACTACATAAACAAGTTTCGAACAATTGTTTTCTGAGTACTAAAGAATTGTATTATTGAAGTGTTTTTTTAACTTTCAAGCATCAATCTCTAATTCAAGATAATTTAATATTTTTGCTGCGAATGACCTGTAGTGTTTCTCGGTTAGATTATTATTACTGTTAGTCGACACTATTAAGTTCATACATTAATCTTAGTTTTGTTAACTTTTAGTCTCTTCAAAAATTTTAACCTTTCCCGTTTTCATGTTTTTGCATGGCTAATGTTATGAAGTACGTGTGCCATATTTTTTGCATGGCTAATGTTTTTGATTCTCAATGACATACTTGTGACAACACACAATTAAATTCTAGAAAGCGTAAGCACGACCAAATGACAAGTCAAGTTAGAAAGAAAAGATCTACTAAAGGTAACTTATTTAGTCTTTGATGACTTTCTAATCTGTATATACAACTTTTAAAAAACATAATGTATAACAGTCATTTTTAGAGTGATCTGGAATCTGCCAAAAAAAAAGAAAATGCAAGAAATTTATAAAATTAGTGTTTAACCTAAAGAAGAGAACATCAAAAGGTGAGATATTATTATCACCTGTTTCACCACATCGACTTCGTTTTCGCTGTGTTTATTGAAAAACATGATGGTACCGATTCATAGACATAAGTGGGAAATCAAATAGAGGGAGATGCAGCCTGGAAGGAGAGCAGCCGACACAGTGGAATGGGATGGATTGGGAGAGACCAACATAAAATCCTCTGTTCTATATTTAATTAATTTTCTGAACTTTTGTAGTTTAATTGAATTGCTTTGATTGAATAGCTGATGAGTGTACAAGTTTTGTCTATATGCATTCTTAGTCTATTACGTCTTGATTTTTTTTCTTTTCCAAAGAGGAATATGTGATTTGAAGCAAATATTACAAATCCATGTATCAAATGTGTTAGTAGGAAATAAGGCAATCAAGATTAACCCATTAAAAGGGAGGAAAGAAGGGGGTCTTTTGAGGGAAAACGTGAGACCAACATGCATGTAACTGTGGAAAGCATTATAGCCAAATATATATCTCTAAAAGTTGTAGCTGAAGAATGTGAGTTACTCTATACTAACCAATTAGGTTTGATTGGTCGGTCATATAAAACTTGGTTTTGTACATATCTAAAAGTGAGAGAAAAAAACATCCACAAGCATAAGTGAAATTTTATATATGGTTAAAAGTAATGTTCATAGTAAATCATTTGTATACAAACTCCACTTGCTTACAGCACCAGAATATTGATTGTGATTTGTGAATCAGTAATCTATGGAAAGAGAAATCGCGTATCAAAGTGAAGGGGAAACGAAACTCAATCCAGCCATCTACTCTGATCCCAATCTTCGACCTTCCTTCGACAAGTGGCATTTAGTATTTTCTCGATACAGTAAATAAACCAAGAGATAAGCAGCCTCGTATGTATTTCGATTGATAATGATCAACAACAAAGACAATTTCTTATAGCGAATTAAGAAAAGATACCAATATATAGCACCATATGGTCGAAGACAAACATAAATGAAATTTTATATATGGTTAAAAGTATTGTTCATAGTAAATCAAGCTCTAAAAAAGGCTCACTTTTGTGTGTGACAACATAAAATATAATAACATTGAAATGAATTTTTGGCTTTTTAATCAGCAGAAAGCAATAGCAAGAAGTGAAAATGATCAAATTGATTGAGAAAAAAAAGAATTTAGGATGAATTACAAATGTTAAATTTCAATTTAGGATTTCACCTCCCCGTGCCGCAACGCACGGGTCGCTTTCCTAGTATTTAAGAAACGAAATTGTTTATATTATTGAAAATGATTAGGAAGAAGACTTCAATCGGACATGTCCACAAAATGCGAAACCACACACATAGGCTGACCAATTCTCATACAAAGACATTGAAATTCAGAATTATTATGAAGTGATGATAATTCAAATTACTTATAAAAAGAAAAAAAAATAAGAAGCGGCCGGAAGAGGCTGGGCTCATCGGAGCATTTAGAAGTTATAATTCTCGTCTTCGTGGAGCTTTTCATCGTGACAACAAGCGAAGCTCATGTACTTCTCCATCGGACGCTGACACTCAAAGCAATTCATCTTTTCCGGAATCCGACCGCTCCGAGCAGTGATGTGGAAATCAAAGTGGCCACAAGGCTTTCCGGTTTCCCGGAGGATCTCATCGTGGTGGTGGTCATACATTGCTTTGGTGTAGCCTTTGGTCGGAACATGGGTTTTCCAGGTCCGGTCGTAAACGGTCACAGTCCTTTCTATGGCACCGTGAACGATCATAATTATCTCAGGTCCTTTGCTGAGCAGTGCCCATCCTCCAAGCTTGTCGTAGCTCAGTATCTTCTTGATTCCTTGCATCACCTAAATTAGTTTCCCAAAAACGTTTTATCAATAGAAAAAAAAAAAAAAACCCTAGATAGTATACAAGGGTGTTTTCTTCATTGGCCAAATTATAAACCCTAGTAGTAGTAGTTCTACTCTGTTTTTTTTTTTTTTTAATTACCTCGTCATGATCATCGGCTTTACCGAGTTGAATCTTGGAGTACAACATGCTCTCGAGCCTAGTCCAGAAGAACCACATCAAGGGTGGCTCGGCCCAGCTGTGGCTGAGATTTTCAGACCTGATTACTTCACTGATACGCCTGGTCTGTTCCCTGTGGCTATGGTTTCGTTTACCGACATAAGCCATCTCTAGCTTCACGTTGGAATCTTTGGCCGTTGCTTTGGCCGCCATAGTGAATCTCCTTATCCAGTCCAAGTCATCTCCTCCGTACAAGAAAATGTAATTATCCGGGTTTATCTGTATTAATCAATCATGGGTTGATCCTTAGTGATTAGGTCAAAGTCTCATATATCAGGCTGCTCTGTTCCTATAATAATGTCCAATCATAAGAGACTAGTTTTTAGAATTACCCAGTTGAAAATGACAGAGTCGATGCCATCGATGATGAGGTTAAGCGAGAAAGTCTCTTTCCTCCAGAGCTCTTCCTCGCGAGACCTAGTGAATGGGAAAGCTTCAGTTCCCCAAATCCAGATCATGTGAAGCGCATTGAGACTAGCCTCGTTGCCTTGTGGATCAATCACCACAAGTATCGGCTTGTTCATGAAATGCCACCTCCCTCTCACAAACTCCACCACATGTCTCTCTATCAGATTCGGGCTATCCACTGTGTACCTGACACACATAATAACAAACACTTTCAATTTTTTCTGCATCTTTCAAAATTTTTACATTGTGTTGTTTTGAATGGTGTTAGCTAGGATACCATGGCATATCTTGTCTGAGAGCCTCAAATTTTTTCTGTAGATTGGGAGATCTTTCATAATCTTCGATAGGATCGACGATTGGGACCCAGACAACCTCGTAAGGCATATGACTCTTACCGTCGACTCCCACCAAGTTCCTCCTTGACTCTGTGTAGATTTGCTCAAAAATCGATAGCTCGTCTAGGAGTATGTTGAGATCAGAGATGAGCAGCAACACTGTCTTCCTCCTCAACACATCCAAGTGAACCTGCAACATTCATATTAATAGATCAGAGGTTACGTACTCAACTTAGCATTTTACATTGATGAACTTTATAATATATATATCCAACACAGAAACCTTTCTCTTGGTCATCCCATCTTGCAATGGAGTGATGTGGGATTTGGGATGAATCAAGGCCGTCAGAATCTTCATGTTATCAATATGAGTGGTGTCGAATAAGGAATGCAACACCTTTAAGGACTCTGAGCTCCTCTGCTTCTCTGCAAGATGCAGTCTTTGTCAGTAAAGAAACAGAGAGATGAATTAATAGCTCCTAAATTAAATGGGACGGGTAACAAAACCTATGTGACGATAACAAAGCCTCAAGGTCTCAGCGAGATGGTCATGAATGTTCTTTAGCTTGTTAGCTAACATGGATGTTTCCCATAAATCCATTTGAGTGTTCATCATCCTGATATATATATATAAATCGTTAGCGTTGGCGGTTGATCAAAAACACAACAAAAAGATGGATAAAACGAAGTTAGATATCGTACTCGTGCCCCATGGCAGTGATCATGTTGATCTGAGAAATGCAAGCCACGACGCTTCTTATAGTCCAGTAGACAGCAATTGGGATTGTAGAGAGGATCTTCGACAGCTGAGGAACGTCTGGTGTAATGTACCGATCAGGTAACTCGCTAAGTTCCACTACACATGCCGTGACGCTCTTCATCTCTCGGATGAGATCGTTGAGACCTTGGGACACAGACTCGAGGGTCACTCTGTTTTGCACCGGGACGAGCTTGAGCATAGCTAGGGACTTAGCAAGCTGGTTCTTTGAGTAGAACTGGACCAGAAGCCAGAACTCTCCGTAGTTCAACGCAAACGCGGCTAGAGTCAGGACGAGCTTGCCGTCCCAGTGGAAGCTTGAGAGGTGCTCGAACACTGACATTGTTATCTCGTGCGCGTCTGATCCCGTCAGAGATTTGTAGGCTATCTGGAAAAAGGATAAAGAGAACAACATAAACATTGTGTTGCTTGCGTTTCAAGTTAGGTTGGAAAATAGGTTACTGGGTGTTTCGTGTACAACAATCTTTACAGAGTGCGATTTATATCATCATTCATTATTTCTATCTAGTTAACCACGATGGTTGATAGTTATGTCTAGTAATATTTGCACCAAACTAAACCTAGTAAAATGGTATTTTGTTTTGGAGAACCAAAGAAAAGAACACTAAACAGAGAGTAATTTGAACTGAAGCAAAAGAAAAGTAGCTATACCTCGCAGGCAACACGATCAATAGCATAGGAGACACTATCTAGAACGCTCATCATGCTTGACTGCATCAGTTTATCCTCAGTGGGCAACGGAAGCATCTGCTAAATCAAAGCGAGTACGTATAAAGGGAACAAGATCATAGCGTACAAGTTAAGAAGGAAATATTGAATATGTGGAGTAAGAATACTAACGGAGGCGTTGGTGTCTTGAGAGTCAAGAGTGGCACGGTCGAGAATATCCTCAACGAGAGAGAGAAGGCCACGCACTTGGACTTCGCGAGCATCTGGGGAGTGAGTTTGTTGGATCAGTTTCAGCATCATGTTTTCGTCCGATGACATCGCCAGTCCAGTCGCCGGCATCATGTCCGTGGAAGGATTTTTACCGGTTGAACTGTTGTGACCCGCCAGCTGCTGAGCGTGCTGGGACTTGATAAGCGACTCCATTCTTTGGTCGGTTGCTGGTGAAAGAGTTGAAAAGAAGAGGCAGTTTTTATTGGTTTGTCTTGTTGTGCTATGCGTGAGGTTAGCCTTAAATAATCGTTTATTCCTCCTTCAGTTAAGGGTAGAAATTGAGAATCGACTTCTTTGCTTCTGGAACAATTTAAATAAAAATGTACAAGATTCTTATATAAATCTTGTTTCTTTTTTGCTTTTCTTTTTATTTGGCTTATTATAGAAGAATGATTTTAATGAGATATAGTTCCCTTTCACGTGAATGTCGTTAGTACGATTAAGTTCACACCTCAAACTGTGAAAGTATAGGCTTACTTTTACAGGAATATAGTAACTTAAAAACTAGGATAAATCAAATCATAATATGTATAGATGGTTTAATTACATTTTATATTATCTAGTTTCTTAGAAAAAGGTCACAGAAATGTTTAGAGTAAAACTCATTGACTTCGAATTCATACAACATATTGCTACTACATATGAGTTTAAATTCATTGCAAACCAGCTAGAAGTTTAGATCCTAATTAAAAAGAAAAATTTCGTGGTTGAGACGAACTCTTCACTGCTCTCCATCTCATAGAGACCTTAACTACTAATTTAATCAAAGCCTCCTAAAATATCTATTGTGTTGACGTGTACGGCTTCAACTCCAATCTTCCAGCTCTGCACCTTACACATCTTGATATATGTATATGGATATATGTGAATGTGATGATATCAATAATCTCATGCTATATGTGTGATTAAATCAAATTTCAGACAGGATATACGTACTTATTATGTGAATTTAATATTTGTGGATTATAACTTTATGCTATATCTTAACCAAGGCATTGATGATCACTGGAAAACCATTTAGTTCTCGCATTTTTATGTTACTCATTAAAGGACATTCCAAAAAAAAAAAAAAAACTTTTTTTTTTGCTACTTTGCTTATATTCTTATGTTACTTCACCTCATACCATAGAATTTATGGCTTCTGTCACCTCATACTTTGCTATCTCATGCATTTGTCATCAAGAGTGAAGTGAACAAAAGGGTGTGAGGTTAAGAAGATTCTTTGCTCTCTCTTGGGTAAAACTATGGAAATGTTCTTATGCACAAATGATATTATCTAGGATAAGGCTAAAAAAAGCAAACTAAAGTAACCAAGGATATATGTATCTAACCCAATCATTTTACTAAAACTAACATTGTTATGCTTTGAAGTCTATTCTGCGCATGACTTTTGTTTTTCGTTAGTTTTAACCTATAACTTTTCTGTTTTATTTTTGTCAACAAAATAAATTGATTAGCTTAAAAGACCCGAGCATATAACTTTTCTACTTTGGATTAAATTTGTTGTTTCCGTATGAAACACATTATATACATTCAGAAAGAAAAAAAAATTATGACATCAGAAAATACATATATACTATAAGAACTTATTTTAAATCAAATCCAATGTGTGCAATAATCGAAAAGTACTGATGTTTTTGAAGATTTTATATTAACCACTAATTGCTAGAAATTGGTGATTTATCGTTTAAGTTGAAACCCCCTTCCATATTGTAATTTGTTCTTACTTCTTGGCAAATGTGTAAAACAGCAATCAGTCTCATGGTTTTTTTTTGTTTTTTTTTCTTAAAATTTATTAATGTAGCTAACGGCCTTTATATCTTGGATGTATAATGCCCCTGTATAATACGTGATTTGTAATATAAAATGTAAACGGATAATGTACAAAAAGTAAAGTGATGTCTGGATTTATTTAGGCTCAAAAGACTGTTCATCTTTCTTTTGATTGATCCTCTTTAGTTTTGCGTATTTATTAGTGAGCATTAAAGTAGTTTCGCATCTAAAAGTTAAATGTTTACATTCTATTAATCAATTTCGTAAAGACTAAACTTTAGTGTCCCATTAGAAAGTTGATTACTGACGAAAAAAAAGTAAGAAAACTCCTGTTTCTTATTGTAGTTTACAAGTGTTCTAAAAATCAAGGAATCGACAAAGAAGCTTCCCATACATAAACTTTATTATATTTGAAATCTCAAAACACACAAATTTTATTACAAAGACTCTGCTATAGTAGAGAGCAGAAGCAGCAGCGCAACAACAAGACAATATGAAGAATAAAGAAACACAACAAGGGGAAAAAGAAAAGACACAAACTTTTAGTTGATGGCTTCCAAATCAACTAATATTTTGGGATATCACTCAAGGCAGCATTGGTACAAGTAATACTTTTCCATGGTCCTACGGCACTCGGTGCACTCGACCTCATTGGGTATAATCCCAGCAGTCTCAGGAAGCATGAACCTTGTACAGTGATGTGGTGGGAGACGCATTAAGAGATGATCATTGAGTGCTGGCAAAAAACCCTTTGTGGGAATGTTGACTTCCCATTCGTCGTACTCAGCCAAACCCCTGGAAAACAAGTTCCCTTTGGCTCGAACCATCAAGTCTGAAGCTTTACTCACCAGTCCCCATCCATCTCCTTCTCCTCCATAACCTAACATTGCAACGACTTCTTGCAGAACGAGGTCCTTTTCCTCTTCTTTCAATCCATCTTTAAACCCTTCTCTCCCCTTGGTCCCTCGGGCTTTCAGCATCCTTTGCTTCGATTCCCACATGCTCTCGATCCTAGTCCAGAAAAACCAGATCTGGAACAAGTCCGGCAACGTATGGCTGAGGTTTTCATCCCGGATTGTGTTGATGATAGGCTGGATTCCATTCTTAGGGTTTCTTTTCCCGACATAAACCATCTCAAGTTGAATGTTTGCGGCCCTTGCTACATTACGCCAGAGACTTGTGAAATTTTTGATCCACTGAAGATCTTCTCCTCCGTAGAGACATATGTATTTTCCATCAACAAGCTGAGATAAAATCATCACAAAAAAAAAAAAAACATTTAATATTTGAGGTTACGTGTGAAACAAGAAACATAAAACCTTATAGGTATCATCAATCAAGAAAACCTGGTTTAAGGAATGAGGATCAGTGCCATCAATCAAGAACTCAAGACTCCACTCCTGTTCGCTCCATAGATCACGTTCCCTTGCGGTCGTGAAAGGGTGCGCAAAGGGTTGCCAGATCCAGACCATAGGAAAAGCGTTGGTGGACATAACTTGACCTTTGGGATCAAGTGCAACGAGTATAGGCCTGTTCTTGAAGCCCCACCATTCCCTCACGAACCTCATCGCGGCTCGTCTTAATTTCCGAGGCTCTCCAAGAACGTACCACCTCATGTTCATATGAAGTGCCTCAAACTTGGCATCGTCAGCTTCTGTCCAGAAATCTTGAACCGGAACCCACAGAATCTCGAATGATTGCTGCCATGCTTCTGTGTAGAGCGATTCCAGGATGTAGAGCTCTTTTTCGATATTCTCAAGGTCTGATACCAGAAGCAGCACGTGCTTTTGGGTGAGCACGTTGATCCCGACCTGGTTAATGTTGAAAACAGATGAGACACTGACAAGAGACTTAAACAGAGGCAGAGATTTATAGAGATTTTTACGCGTCTCTTTGAAGCACCAGCTCCGTGGTAAAGAAAATCAATGGGTCTGAGAAGACGAAGCAGAGGAGGAATAACGTCGACGTGAATGATAGTAGTGAACGTCTGAATGAGTTCTTGATACTCCTCTTCGATTATACCTTCCTCTGTAACAGAGGAAAAACAGAGCTTGAGAACAGAGTCACAGAGAAACAGAGAGAGATAGAGCTTAAAACGTAGAAATCTCACCGATGGATGATTTACTCTTCTTGAGTTGTTCTAACAAGTAAGCATTGATCTTCCTAAGCCTTTCGCTGTTCTCATGTATCTCCGAAACTTCCATAAAAGACATGATTTGACTGAAAACCAAGATGAGAAGCTGTTAAAAGTTTTTACTTGAAGATGAAGAAAGGGTAGAAATGTGAAAGAAAACAAACTTACTCCTGCTTGAAACCGCTGACACCACTGATGTGAGAAGCACAAATCAAAACGCAGCGAACAATCCAATAAACCGCAGTGGGGACATGGTCGGTAAACGCGGCTGTGATGTGGATTGGTGGGAGTTGATAGATATGGATGATAGTCGTGGTGAGATCAACCATGTCTTGCATCAGAATCCGGGTCTTGTCGAGACGCTGGTGCAGAGCGTTCTGCCTAGAGAAGATGCTAGGGAGCTGTTTGATAAGAGCTAGAGACTTAGTGAGCTGATTTGTCGCGTGTGTCTCTGCGAGGAGGAGAAAAACACCGTATTTCACGGCCAATGCAGCTAGGACAAGGACTAGCTTAGCATCCCAACGGTATTTAGAGACCAGAGACAGAACAGAGAACGTTGTCGTATTGCGACTATCTAAATGAAGCCCTGATGTCATCATTCCGTGAGACTCACCGCCATGGAGACACTTGCAGTCGATCTGTGGCAGAGACATTGATACTTAGAAACTGAGTCAAAAGGTTGAAACAAGAAAATTTCATATATACTGTACCTCGCAAGAGATTTGGTCGATGAGATCCGCGAAAGTTTCAAAGGAGGTATGATCAGCGTAGTCCTTGAATACTAGTGGCGGCTGCAGAAGTTTGAGTTTAATCAGAGCTTGTAAAAATTAATATTCTGAAACGACGGCGATTAATTGTCGCACAAGTAACTTCACCTTAGGAGCAGAGGGGTCAATGGATGGGACATGAGACTTGAAGATGTCATCAACAACGGAGAGTAGTGATTTGACATCAAAGAAGATCATGTCTGGACTATGAGTTTTTAAGACTCTATCAGCCATGACTCGGTCATCAGAAAGTGAAAACATGGGTCTGCCATTTTTATGGAAAGCTTGTTTCTTTCCCGGTCCAAATCTTCCACCGAGCGAATTGTGACCCAGTGATCTCGGAACCAACGAATGTCTGCTATTAGCATCAACGAGATCCTCAGATGGGTGTGGATGATGTGCTGCAGTCTTAGGGACATGGGGACCGAGCTTCTCGGTCTCATGATCCATCACCTTATTGTGTTCCGCAGGAGCAGCAACATGGTGATCATTTGTTTGATCACCAAAGGGTTTGTCTTCGTGAGTTCTCGGGACTACAGGACGCCTCTCATCAGCGTTCTCAGCTAGCTTCTGCTCGGTAGATCTTGGGATAAGAGAGACCCTTTTGAGAGGGTCGGCCGTTGGGAGGGCTTTCGGGTTCAGTTGAAAGCGTTGAGCCATATTGGCAAGAAGGTGAGAAATATATGGGTTGAATATGTGAAGGATCTGATTTATGTGTTGTGGTAAATGATTATGTGTGTATATATATAGGTGCAAAAGGTTTCAAAACAAAAAAAAAGGTGGCAACTTTGAATCAACTTCTTTGCTTCCCCTTTGGTTCAATATATATTTGTTTTTTGTGTCTTTTACACTTCGATAGACGATTTGCCCCTAATCATTTTCATTATTTTGATAATACAAGACTTTCAGGTCTTCGATTATAATTTTTGTAAACAAGAAATCAGCTGTTGGTAGTAAATTTGGTAGATGTATATAAAACATCTCTGACGTAATGTGTAAATATGCAAAGTCTCCCTTTTTATTAATAATGAAAACTTCTAATATATTTTAAAACTATCTAATTTTTTTTTTGATAACCAATATCGAAAAATTTAAAATGCAACTTATAACATTATTAAATTGTTCATAGTACATGATTGGATTTTGTTTTAAAATAAGAGGACTTCCTTTTAGTGCTGTAAGTTATATTATAGGAAAAGATTTAAATCGTAATTAGCAACTCGTGAGTCGTGATACTCGTTGAAAAAGAGACAAGGCTACCTTGCTTGGATATTGTCTATTTGTCCATCATTTTACCAACAAAACGAATCACACAACACAGAAACATGTTGTTGTTGTTGTTAATCAAACCTGTATATACTATGACGCATCTTTCACAGTGTGTAATCTTTATTTCAGTTATTTCTCTCTTTTGTATTACAGGTTTTTCCAATTTGATTGGATGCTTAGAATTAATCTGTAGTTATTCACTATTTTAAAATTTGTATTGTAAGTTTCTCCAGCTGGACGGGATACTAGTTCAAAGCATATATCTATTTTATGAAACTTCTTATCCAATATATACCCACTTATCTATACACTTTTATTTCATTGATAATAATATCAGAGAAAAGGAAACATAAAATACTACATGATGGTACTGTGTACCTTTTTTTTACTCTTATGGAAAAAGGGAGTTATTATATCTTTACTCATACAGTGGTTTGAAATTCCTATAAGCAATGACAGCATTAAAAGGGTTGGGACTAGAAGCTAAACCAAGAAAACCCATAAGCCGAGTCAAAACCGACATCTGAGCTGATCCAGCAGGTTGTTGCTGCCGGATGATCTCTGGCTGAGTGAACCCTTCAATAGACTGAAAATACTGAACCACCAATTGGACCCGACTGTATTCGGTTCCATCTCGCCAGACCCTAATAGCTTTCTCATAAAACATCCGGTTGCTAAAACTCACTATAAACACACCTCCCGGTTTCAACACTCTATACACTTGTGCAAACACCTGATCAATGCGGATGCGGATTTAAAAACAACAACCAAAAAAAGATCAAGAACCGAAATTTGTTTTTGGTTAACGTACCTTTTCGGGTTGTTGTAGATATTGAACACCGACAGAACACAAAACAGCGTCGAAATACTTGTCTTCGAACTCGAACATCTGATCTTCGTTAAGATCCTTGAGGAAGAAGTAATCGAGCCTAGGGTTTCTTGCGAGCTCCTGCGCGTTAAGACCATGCCCCACCACTTTCTCGTACTTGACTTCTTCTGGAAGGTGGCTGACCCATGAGCTCATCAAGTCCAGTACAATCGAACCGGGTCTTAACCGGTTTCGGTACAGTTCGGTTAAGGAGGATATGAACCCGTCGTCTACGTGGTTCACGAACCGTGGATACGAATAGAATTCACGGTCAGGATCGGCGTTTAGTTTGGTCCGAGCTTCGTTGTTGAGCACTAACCTTTGGATCTTACCGGCCGAGGATGATGGTCGAGGATCGGTTTCATCGGTTTGGTTCAACATGTTACTGATTCTTCTTGGTCGAACGATTCTGGATGTCGGTTGTATTGGAGATTGCTGAAGGTTGATTCGAAGAGAATCCATAATAATAAAAAAAGGTTCTCAATTAAAAGAATAAAAAAAAAAAACTTTTGCTTTACCAAACTTCGCAGAAGATAAGAATCGTTTTATTAGAAGAAAAAGTGACAAACTTCAAAAAATTATTTTTTAAATCGAGTGGATAAATGATGAGTGGTGACTATTTCTGCTTATTTCCTTCAATTTATTTGTAAACTAGGTGCCGGCCCACGCGACGCGTGGGTTGTGGTGTAGTGTTATTTTTCCTGATTATGTAATATATAGTTTTGAGATAAGGGAATGATGGAGTGGAGTATGAAGTTTAAATTTAAGTAATATAATTTCATATGTAGATATATTTTATAAATGTGACTATACGTTTAGCTTACTACACTATTATATAATATTATAAATGTGACTCCTCTTGTGCATATTAAGTTTAGCATTATGTGGGATGAATGAATGTTGAATTTTAGGATTAGAGTTATATTTATGTTTAATGGGGTTTTAATGCTTTTTGAAGTGAGATTATTTTTATTTAATTACTATATTTGTCTTGTGTTATTAGAAAGGTATTTGAAGAGTTATCTTCGAATTTTTTATTGACATATTGTTTTTTTGTAATTTTAAGCCCAACATGTAGACACAATATTTTGAATACAAAATATTTCTTTTGATGTGTCTTTTAAATTTTTTTTCGTTATATTATTTTATGTACTTCAGTTTGATGGATTTCATAGTAATTAGTTCAGTCACCTTGATGGAAATATTTAATTTGTAAAACATTTTATTTTTATTAATCATCTGATTTTCTTTAAATATTAAATAAGTATGTTTTCGTTCCTACAAATAGGACAACATATATTCTGGTTTAACCATGAAGTTAAGCAATGGAAATGAAACTTGTGATTGCAAGGCAAAATATTGATATTCCTTTCGCCTCTTAGGTTGTCTAGGCATATTATGCAGTCCTCTGTCTCATCAGTGGATGCTTGTGTTTGTGTCCTTGCTAAGTCATCTACCACCACTTCGTAATCCATTCTTGTAAAGGCATTTGTATTGGAATCTTCAATCTGCAGGATGACTTCAAAGGGTGGTGCTATTGTTTCCTCTGATAGGAATACTCCATCGACGAAATTGAGTGTTTGGTTGGTGATTGTATTTGCGGCCTTGTCGTGAAATGTGAGAAAATACTTAAGCAAGTCTTTGAGTCGTGAATTGGACTGGTCGTGGACTTCACGTGTGAAAAAAGGGAATGAGTAGTTGATATTGAACTGGTTTTGTAGTGGTCTGTTGATTTTGAGGCGGAGATGATTGATGGTACTTTGTATTGGGCGAAAGTGGTTTGAAAATCTGATATTTGCCATAGGATTCATTGTGTGGTTTTGTTGTTTCGGTTCTTTCTTGGTCTAGTTCTTTATATATATAATGTTCTCGGAGAGTACTCTTTATATTTTGCATTAATGGGTTTTTATTCTGTATTTTGTCATTTAGTAATAAGTTTCCGTTTTTTTTGGCTGGGGTTTTTACGTTGTGGTCATGTAGAGATATTATTGTACTATTTGAATTTTAGTTAAATTTGTATTTTAATGCTGCATGGTTTATGGAGATAACGTACATTGTTTTGTGTTTCGTATTTTCCTGTGTGTGGGCCTCAATTAGGCCTTCGTTTATATTTTTGTATACGGCACTTTATGTGTTTTTCCTGTTTGTCTGAGTTTTTATGGTCAACAAAGCCGGGACTTGTGTGTTTGGTCATTAATCAATTTTCGGGCTCTGTTGAAATAAGGTTGATGTTTTTTTCCTCCTGGGCCTATCCCGTGACGTTTTAATAGAGTTTCAAACAATAGGTACAGTACAGAATAACTTGAGCAAATGTTAAAGTTTCAATTTTATTGTAATCTGGGGAATTTGGTTTCTTAGCAAAGTACACAGAAAGTAAACGTGGTTTCAGTCCTATTCTGGAGACTTTGCAATTCCATGCCTTGTTTGCAGTTGTGATTTTGTTTGGTGGCCTGAAATGGGGTTCCGTTTCTTTTTTTGTTTACCTGTTACCACCAAAACTTCTTGATTTTAAATCGTGATGAATAACATATAATAAAGAGTATGCTAAAGTGTTGTTTGTTTTGGGGTTTTTAAAAAATTTAAAGAGAGGGATACAGCCTATTTCTTATTACGTACTTTTGCCTTTTGGTAGTGGCCAGGTCTTGTTTCGCATATGTGGCTAAATGTCTTCATGTCCTGCAATTAAAAATATATAAGTTTTGTAGAGGATGATATTTGTTCTGTCGGTAATATTGAAAAGAAGGCTTACTGTTTGTCCATGGTAGACCGTTGAAAATTTCTTTGTAGACTACATTACTGACTGTTGGTTTGGCATGAAGAGGCTTCATGTTGATGACCTTTAGCCCTTGGGCAGAGGTTACTCGTGAGAAGGCGACATACAGTTGCCCATGGCTAAAGACTGGATTCGGAAGATACAAAGCTACCTTTTTGAGGCTTTGACCTTGACTCTTGTTAATTGTCATGGCGTAGCATAAACGTATCGGGAATTGTCTTCTCCTTAGGGTGAATGGATAAATTGTGTCGGTGGGTGACAATATTATCCTTGGAATTATGACAGTCTTCCCAACATGAGTTCCGGTGAGTAGTTCTGCTTCAATGACGCGTTCTCCTAGCCTGGTGACAACCATTCTTGTTCCATTGCAGAGGCCTTCTTTTTGGTTAAGGTTCCGCAGAAGCATTACTGGTGCACCAACCTTTAAAGATAAGACATGATTCGGAAGACCAGAGAACTTAAGTGAATTCAGATACTCTGGGGGGTATATCCCATTCTCGTCCTCCATGTTGCTATCACCAATCGCAACAGAATCTGAGCTATAGTACTCTTTCACTTCACCTGGAATTTGGTCTAGCAAAAATTGATTTACCTCGTCTACAGCGTCATTTTTGGGAGTGAGAATTGCTCTTTCAGTTAAGTATTCTTGTTTGGTGTATGATGTTTGGAGATCCTCATAGCATTCAGCGACGATCGCAGCGATCGGATGTTTCGTATTGCGGAGTAACAACCTTTCGTCCATTAATATTTCTTGGCTTGTGAGGATTTCATTTTCACTTGTCTTTACTTCTTCCGCCACCCCGTCTCCCACATCCAGCAACCATTTTGCGAATTGTTTCTCGTCTGGGTTCAGCCGCATATTCTGCTTTAACTCATATACATGACACGAACTCCAAAGATAGGACCGATTAATTGCAGCCATGATGCTGTCTTGTCTACTCCCTTGTGGTATTACTGGTAAAATCTGCCTGAAATCACCACCTAGAACAACTGTTTTCCCTCCGAAGGGTCTCTCACTTGACATCAGGTCCCGCAGGGTTCGATCTAGGGCCTCAAATGCATGACGATGTGTCATTGGGGCTTCATCCCAGATGATTAATTCAGTTTGGATGATGAGTTCTGCCACAAATGTTCCTTTGTTTATGTTACACATAGTGTCGTCTAGTGCATTGAGAGGAATTTTGAAGCGTGAGTGAGCAGTTCTCCCCCCCGGTAGAAGTAATGCTGCTATGCCAGATGACGCGACGGGTAGCACTATTTTTTTCTCAGACCGTAATCTTGAAATGATAGTTTTGTAGAGAAATGTTTTACCTGTTCCTCCCGGGCCGTAAACAAAGAATAATTTCCCTTTCTTCTCGATAACAGACTCTATCACTGCATCATACACTTCCCTCTGCTCTTTGTTCAGGGTGGCGAAGAGACTGTTATGGTCAGCTAGCTCTTTGGGAACATTATACCGTTTTTCCTCCTGTAGCAGGCTATTTGTCAAAGCTTTTAGTAACTCTTTATCTGGAGTTGGCATGTCAGAGTAATCAGCAAGTGATTTATCACTTTGCAAAAGCAGCTTCTCGATTTCCAAAAGAGTATATTGTTCTAGCTCTGCATCACCCACCTGATAGCTTGGGAAATCAAATTTTCTCCGCAAGGTGTGAAGGATATCATCTGATAAATCATGCCAACAACGTTTCCAAAGTTCTGATGGGGAGCCGACCTCACAATAGATTAAGAGTGTGACAAACAGTCTCCTCAGCTGAGCAGCGGTTGCCCAGTTAGAGGCTTCACCCATGGCATCGCGCCATTCTAAGTCTGAATCTAATAAACCCGCTGCATAGCATGCATCTCTGTATGTCTTGTGAATAAAACCATTGACTGTTCGGATGTCTTCAAAACATGTTGGGCCTCTAACATAGTTTAGCCGAATTCGAAGGTAGTAAAGATCTCCAGAGCTTGGGTGGATGTTGTAAATCCTGCCTATACTATCCCTTTGTTTTCGTTTCGTCCATATTTTCAGGGATGTATTCCACACATAATACTTTGGGAACTCGATGTATGTAAGTTCCCGTGCTTCGCTGTCTGTCTTGTTGGTTTCCATCCATTCTGTGAACATAGTGCTCTCAATCAATGGCCTATCCATAACACTTTCCATATCCCCTGTTTCACTGAACATAACACTCTGCTTTCCTTCCAAATGTAATCTTAGCCGTTGGACAGAAGGTTTTCTGTAGTGTATGTCGTTTCCAAATATTCTCCACATAGCTTCACAGGCTGATAAATAGCGGCATTCTAGATAGTTATGTATCTCATCATATTTTTTCGATACTGTAGTTCCCTCGTTGTTGCTTGTTTCGCCATTCCTCTCCAGGTAAATTGTTGCCTTATCCACCCCTTTAGTTATGTACTTGAAAAGATATTTCACTGCTTTTGATTTAGCACAGACTTCGACGTTGATATGTGCTTTATATTTCTTCAGAATTGCCATGTTGTGGGGAACGACGTAACGATTGTCAAGCAAGGTGCTACCCTTCATAACTGTCTTAGTTGCATCTTCTCGTCGTCTGTAAACAACATACCCTGAGTCATTCACTGATGTAGAGGCGGTGTAGGATCTTGGATATTTTTTGGTGCACACTCCATTCTCCATACATGGTGATGCTGGGCGGTCATTTCCACATGGGCCATGCATCATGTGTTGTTGGACCAAGCTATAGCCTTCAGGATCTTCCTCTTTGTCTGGTATTTCAGCTGAAATCATGTTGTCCACTTCATCCGGTGTTAAACTTTTATATTCTCCCCCAAGCCATAGGAGAATGTGAGCATGAGGCAATCCGCGTTTTTGGAACTCAATAGTGTAGACAACTGAAATTGAAGATGGAGTTTTTGTTAGTTTTGCCTTTCAAGTGGTAAGAAATGAAAGATGTTAATTGTTACTGGAATATATACCTGCTGTCGGAGGGCTGAGTAAGTGGCCTTTATCAATATCGCTTAACAATTGCCCCAGTTTAAGTTTGAAGATTCTGCATTCTGCATCTGGCCTATCATTTGGTGTGTTGTTTCCGGACAACTCTAGAAATTCTGTAATCTCATCCCAATTAGGATTACATGTCATGGTGATGAAGAGATCTGGATTACCATAGGTTCTACAAATAGCCATGGCATCGTGATAATTTTCTGCCATATATCTTGGACCCCCTGTGAATGATGATGGGAGAATTACACGTTTACCTAGCTGTTTTGGATCTGTATCACCTTTGTCCACAGCATCACGTATGTTGTTGTAAATGTCAGCTCGTAATTTCTTCTGGTTGTTCCTTAGGAAGCTTAGGCGTTCTTGCTCAATTGCGGTATAAGCGTCGACTGCATACTGATGAAATAATCTCCCACTCTTGGTTAAAGTCATTCCTTCTGTAGGCCGTGTTTGGAACTGATATGCATAAAATTCCCGTAAACTAACAAATGACCTTTTAAGAAACTTCCCGTTGACATCCAAGTTTGGAATTTGATCATGATAACCAATCTCTCCATATAGAAACAACAACGGGTATTGCAAACTCATAAGTCGAGGATGCTTCTCATTGATTATCTGCAAACCATCTGAGTGTGGGTAAACAACAATATCTCGCTCGCATGTGGTAGCTGATAAATCACCGACAATGAGGCCGGCTATTTCTTCAGTAGTTGGTAACTCATATTGTCTGCCGTAGCGGCGTTGCCCAACCATTCGAATCGAAAATTCTGGGACACCACCATCATGTATGTCGCGAATTTTACGGAATGATTTAGCCAGGTGGTTATGTGTATCAACCATTTCAATCAGAGAAGCCATGATAAGGGGATCCAAGTCTTCAGAATTGGGTTTTCTGGTCATAGTATTTAATCGGTTTTGTACCTCATTGGCTGTGTCGAAAATATAAAGCTGCAAATAACGTGGGGGATCCCCTTCCTTTGGAAGCAATGATCCGATTTTGTGGTAGTTCCCGCCATGTATTCGAAATGAGAAAGGGCCAGAGGTATTTGAAATCGAAGTATCCACTTTCCCACCCATAGATGTGAAGGCCAACATTGAATTGTATACTCTTATGTTTCTTCTAAAGTGGTCTGAAGTTGATATCAAATGCTCAATCAAGGGGGGTGGGGCGGATATTGGGGGGAGCTTAACACGGCCACGCTGACAGCAAATGGTGTAGAACAAAGTTCGCGAATATCCATCTTTGACCGTACTTTCTCCACGCCATACTATTGCATGACATTTCGGACATTGGAGCAGTTCGAAAGGATTTTCGGCTGTTGCAGGGTAACAAACTGGGTCAGATTGAGGATATATTATATTTACATATATAGCGGATTGTAAAAAACAGTGCGGATGTGCAATTATTTACCAGCCTGATAATTTATCCTTGTTGGGAAAAACAGTTGGGCAAAATCAGATTAAACGAAGTTGTGAAATCGATTGAAAATCGTGAAACAATGTTGTGAGACTAAGTTGTGAAAACACGGGTGACTTCTGTAGAAGACAAACGAAGTGAAACCTCGTTTTCTAAAGGGGTAAAAGATATACTTTGCTTTGGATAGTAGGTGTTTTATGGGCCTTATTTTGAGTTTGGGCCTAAAGATTTTTAATTTACTCACAAGCTTGAAGAGAATGAGTAATTATAATTTTGGGCCATACATACCTTTTTTACTTTTACGTGATTTTGATGGAGGTTTCGTTTTGGTAGGGGTTCCTCCTGTTGCCTTGCCTGTACGGGTAATTTTTATTTGGCATTGTAATAGTCGTTATTTATTAGAAATAGTTTAAGGAAAACAAAGGTGTATGTGAACTTATAATAGGATACACAATTACTTGGTCTGGGTAACGGTTGAACGGGGCTTGCCGTGCTACTGGATGGTACATCTGCATGTTATTGTATTTAACTTTAGTAAGAAGTGGATCAGCAACAGGAGATTACACCATGTAAGAAACGCTAAACACTACAATGCAATATGTCAATACCTAGTGGGTTAATCTCGGAGACATTGCTGGTTGTACTATGAGATGATGGGAATAGGAGTTGACGGCGACTATTGAGACGTGGGTGCTGGTCTCCTATAGAGTCATCCAGGCGCTGTTTTTTCTGGGGGCTTGGAGTCTCCATCTTGATAATGTGGTAACTTATTACTTGGAATTGGAACTTTATTTATTTTTTTTTTTTAATCTCATATAGGAGTAGTAGTAACTTGGAGTTTTTTGAATTCCGTTTAAACGTTGGAGTAGTTAAAGCCATTTATTGGAGTTTGATTTCTAATAATATTATTAGAACGGGTTGTTTATTTTTTAAATTCAAGCATTGGTTTAGGCTGTGACCTATGGTGATATCTTAGCAGGGGTTTTTATTTTGGCAGGCGTTTTGTAACCCCTATTTATCGTAATTTAATGACCATAAAATACCAACAGCTATATGCCCACAATCATAATGAGAATACACACAATCTTTATTTGCACATAAAATATTTGGGGGGAAAAAAATACAATTACAAATATCCCTTCTTAAAAGCCTCAACGATCACCAAGAACACCCTATAAATATACACACATACATAAAAACATTAGGCAAAAAAAACCTTAAATATTACCAATATTATATTTGACGGCACGAAGAGGGAACCGAAGGTATTTCTTTCTTTCGTTGTTTTTTTTAAAATTTCTTTGTTATTGTTGTTGGATGGTTTACAAACGCCAATGAAATATATTGTAATTGTTTAGTTCTTAACTTTACGTAAATGTTGTTATATGGGTTAAATACCAAATTTTAAATGGTTTAAGTTTTTGTTTTTTTGCATTCATATAGATTTGATCTTGCAAAATGGCACAACCCAAAAGAATCCAACTACGGCTAGAAGATTTACCTATTGAGCTAATCAGTGAAATATTGGCAAAAGTAGGTGAGAGGTCACACCGCGATCTAGGCGCAGCAATTATGAGTGGCCCACTCCTTTACGGAGCGTCAAAATCACCAGAAGTCTTCCAAAAATTACACATACGGCCTATTTTGCGTTTACCACGCCGTGCCTATCAACTTTACCCAAACCTAATTGAAGTCTGCGCTAAACACGGTAATACAGAAGCATTGTATTTTCAAGGGCTGATTGAGTTTTTCCTTCAATCCAACCTAAAATCCGGGTTGGAAAAAATGAAGGAAGCAACACTGACATCAAACGGAGAAGCAACGTATGTGTATGCAATTATGTTGACAGTCAACGGTGAAGTTGAGGAAGCCGTCCAGCAGTTGAAAAAATTAGAGTGGCATAAAAAACCAAACCAGCTGCGCTTATATAGAAACCGTGTCATATGGAAGATAGATGGGATCGGTGTCCAACAATTAGGAAGAATGACTGCTGCAGCAAAAACAGTTCCAATAGGGAAATATTGCATGTGCGAAACAATGGAGGCAGCTTGCACCGAATGTGTTTTCTACAAAGAAATGAATTATTTAGCTTATTTTATGTAACCATCACATAATATTCAAACATGGGATTAGGATGTAATGGGCGCCTGTTATAGATTGAATTTTGTTTCTTCCCGTTGTTTACAAATAACTAATAATGTATGTGCGAGAGGAAAGAGAGGTAGAGAAGCTATTGCCAATACTCTTGCTATTATTTAATTTAAACAAATCAGTTATGGGAAATTATAATGTTTAGAAATCTTTAATTGATTTCGTAGAGTTCGTCTCTCGTTTACATTTTTTTGTGGAGCAAACTAAGGCTACTGCATCAGGCCTTTGTCGGGAATACTTGCTTTAGGGAATGAGATCGTATGGACGTCTACTGCATGCCATGGGAATCTTGTACTCTGTATTATAGTGGTAACGGGATTTAAAATTTGATGAGTGGATATATTATAGAATTATTGGATGGGTTAAACATCATCAGAATTAGAATTTCAAATTATTAAATTATTGGATTAGTATCTCATATGGTGTATGGTAAATCATATATCTATATAGAGCTTTCCAAAACTTGGTTGATCCCTTTGCCTCATAATGAATGAAACATCTCTGTGGTTGTAAAATGCAAAATTTGATTATAAACTCTACAACACTGCATTGTTTGTTGTCTTCTAGCGCAGCGTAAGTTTGGGGGTATGGTTGAAGCTGTCATTTAGTGTTTGGCTAAATACAACGTGGTGGTGTCAAGATGAATTAGGGTGGAGTATATTTAAGGTGAGAAAAAGATTTTGTCCTTTTTTTTTTGTTGATTTTAAACCGTCAGGGTGGAGTATATTTAAACGGATTTGGTGAAATAAATGTATTGTCATTATTGTCATTATTTGATTTTATGCGTTTTGATTTTTATTTTCAAATTGAGAAGTAATTGTGTAAATTTAAGATCTTCATTATTGGTGGTCCTAAAATTATTGCTTAAAAAACGGTAGGAAGTATCTCTAAGATCTATATATCTCTTCAAGACCCCCCATTTTATAGTAAGACTTAAAAGTTTTGTGTGGAAATATGACTAATATATCTGAGCTTAGGCTAGCTTTCCATATACCAGAGGAGAAGGAATGTTTGTTCAATGATGAAGATGGTGGTCCGAAAGAGTCAATGTTTTTGGCATTGATGAATTTGAATAGGTCGAATTCTTTGAGTAGGACACTCATGTATGCCGAGATTCCAAGTTATTTTATTTGGAATAAGAAAGAGAAAAGGTTTCAGGCAAGGAAAAGAGGTTCCCAAATAGGAAGGTTAGAGGTTGTTCCTCGACACATGGGGGAATTGTATTATTTGAGAATCCTTCTAAATATTGTTAGAGGACCTACATGTGGTGAAGATTTGCGAACTTATGAAGGTATTGTTTATGGAACATACAAAGAAGCATGTTGGGCACGGGGTATAATGGAGTAATAATCCTTTGGTTTATGTTTTCATGAATGTTTTAAATTATGTATGGGAGTTCTTTATTTTCCTTCTCTATCTAATCATATAATAAAACATGGTGTTTGGTTTTCTCCCACCTGATTTGCCATTATTTGACATAATAATATGTAAAGATGCTATAACAATCCACTTTAACCACTGTAAATCAATACTTTATAACTTATTAAATCCAATAAATAACTTTGTTTTAAAATGATGATAGCTCATTCGAATCCAATAATTAATATTGGCATTAACTTTCTTTACAGTATATATTCTATTTGTATAAGTGAAATAGAAATATTAAATCGAATACAATAATTAATACTGACATTTCTATTTTTTGTTAAAAATATATTCAATCTTAAAATATATATATATTCAATCTGTATAAGTAAAATACAAATATTTATAAATTTAAGTGAAGAAGGTTTGCTACATATTTCAAATACCAAACGTCCAATTGGGGATTTGGTTTGTTTTTTGTGTTGGGCAATTTTGTGGCCCACTTATTATATAATCTTTAACTAATTTTGTGTCCCTCTTTTTCTGTAAATCCACTACGTTGGGCAATCTCATCGAACAGCTAGATGATATGAACGGGTCGTCGACTTATTTTTTCACAAAATTGGCCTTAATAGAGTGATTGGGCCTTTTCTGTAGTTTTGAAGCCCAATTAAAATTAGACTGCTCTGTTTAATCTATGAGCAATCTTATTTTTGAAGAGATGTCGACTTATGTATTTTATTATCGGATCTGTATCTTCTTCTTCGTCACTCTCTCTTCTCCTTCATTCCCCTGATTTGATTCTTCACCTTAATTACCCTAATCCCTATTTCTGACATCTATTTCTGTTAGTTCCTTCATAAGAACTCCACAGGCTAAACGGCACCACAAACCCCAACCGGAACTGCTTTGATTGCTCATCTTCGGGATCGGACTGTAGAAGGTATTGAAATTAGGGTTTCAAGGTATTGGGATTCCAGGGAAACTCGAAGAATCAAAGAGGAATTTGAGGGAGATTGAAGAAAGTGTGAAGAGCCATGGAGAGAATTGAGACCTAGATGTGGTAATTAGGGAAGAATTTAGAGGAAGTTAGTAAGAGACGCAATTGGCGGAGGAAAAATCACATTCCCTGTTTCCCTTAACAGGTTTGTTTTTTATTGTTTCTAACATTCCATATTACATTCCATATGGTCTCGTTACCGAAAGCTCTCCGATCCAACTACTCTTAACATTTAGACCATTAAAAACCAATCCAACTACGTAGCCATGTTACTCTTTCTCCTATCAACAGTATACTTATTAGAACCGTAAACTAAAGTTTGTTCAAATCTAATATCGCCTTATATAGAGTTGAAAGTGATGGTAACGAAAAGAAAAGGTGAATTTAACCTGACAAACAATTTAAATGTCCTAATTTTGTGAAATCTGTTACTGACTGAGATACCCTCTTGTACAGGGCTGGTCGTCTGCCTGGATTTGACAATTTTGTATTTGATGAGTGGAAAATGCTGCAATCATATAGAAGCTTAAAGAAACAACGACTGGAGATGAGACTCAAAATAGAAGCGGAGGTAAACAATTCTAGAAAGTGGAAATCATTAATCTTTAAATGAATTTAATTATTTGGAGTTCCCAGTTCGGGCCTTCTTGCTTTCTCTCTCTGCTGGTTCTAGTGGCGAGCCTTGACCACTGATGTCATTACAGTTTGCAGTGGCTGGTTGTTGGACTTCGGTGCAATGCTTCTCTGATGTCTCTGAGGGTTGGTCATGGTCGTCAACTTCGTTAGGACCAGTTGATGTCTGAGGCGGTGGATGCTGGACTTCACTAACAACCCGAGTCACGGTAAATGTCTCATACTTTGATTTGAAGTTGTAGCCTGAAATTTTTAATTCAAACTCGAATGTCCTCCCAGTTAACTCTGCAAGTACTTCAGGCACACCATCCTTCATTGCAGGCTATATAAATGGAGAAGAGAATGATACGTAGAGAAAATAAACATGAGAAAAGGATTAATGCGCAAGTTGTATGCATGGGGGAGAGGTTAGGCTGTTACAAACCTGTGAGTCAATCAACTCTGTAACTCCAATGTGTATCAATTGTGTGGTGGGTTCATCAAGCATAACAAATATTGTTTTGTCTTTACCGTCTGTGACAGCCAGTTCAACCCGATACTTGACCACACCAATAGGCTCACCAGAACAACGTTTGCAAATTAGGGAAGATCCTGATTCCACAAGCTTTAACCCACACTTGCCACATGCAATGTATTTCCACCCTCTGTCAACCACGATCTCTACAATGTAAGCTGTGCATTTGAACTCCTTCTCCTACATTTATAATAGTATGCATGGGTCATGAAAATGAGTTTAGAGTTTGACCGGAAAAAAAAAAAAAAAAATGAAATGAGTTTAGAGATGGAAACAGTGGAATTAGATTAGGGAATAGACCTGTTCTGTTGAAGTGGATACAAATTTGCGGGCCTCTGCAATTGAAAATGTTTCAATTATTGCAGGAGTTTTACCCCCATTAACAGTTGGTGGTACCCCATCGGGAAGTGAGGAGCTATAATGATAGGAATATATTGTCAAATAAAACATGGTAAGTATTTATATATTGTTAAACAAAACATGGTAAGTATTTGAAAATATGGTAATTTTAAGTGGGGGAGATGTACCTTTTTGGGAAAACTTTGATAGCTTCATAGTTGGCGTCTCTGTAGAAACGGGTTGAGTATGTTGTGCTCAATGACAGATTGCCTGCATTATCATTTATTTAGTAAGTATGTGGTTAGAGAGGGTAAATTGTGTAGATGTAAATATAGTTTGGCTACCTCCATAGGATTTTGGATTGACAGCCGTGATTATTAGTATAGTTGATTTGCCAACAATAGAAGCATATAACTTCCGGAATTCGGCTGCACATCCATCCCATACCATGATGCGGACATTGTTACCACTGCATATATATTGAGAAATTAAGTTCTAGTAGCTGGGGGAATACTTGTCAACGTTAGATGGGATGAATGAGAAACTTACTCGGCTAGTCGCAAATATAAAGTGATTTTGTCCTCTGAGGATGGGTCATCCAAACTGGTCCCTTGAATCTTTGTTAGTTCCCCAACAACATCTGGAATGTGAGTACTTGTTAATGGGATGAGTAGAAAAATATATAAGTAGATAATGATGCTGATAGACATAGATATTTAGGAAGCACTACCAGGTAAATGTTGATTAGTCCCAGCAAGAGTCCACAATTCATTTTGTTGGCGGAACCTAAACATCTCATGTGGAATCACGGATGTGTTTCGTTCTATGGATGTAAGGATGGTCCCATCCAAGAACTTAATTACGTAGGGATGATCTGTTAGTTTGTATTGTGGATAGCTAGTATCCACTTGAAAGTCAGAAATATTGTAGATGCTCCCCTCGTGAAGGTCATCTCTGAAGCGGTAAACTCGGTATTGGGGTATGGAAACTTGAATTAAGGTAGACTGCATTATATATATCTTTGTTAGTAATTAAAATAAAGGGGCTAAGAAGATGTATATAAACATATGGAAGTTGTATACCTGTTCATCAAGTAGGAGGAAATCTAGGCTGATTATTTTCCCATTTTGATGGAAAGCTTTTGCATGCCATTTGCGTAGAACACGGCCACACACCATTTGAGGATCACGCCCTGGCTGTAGGTCCTTCAATGGAATTATAGTCATACTTGGTAATTGGTAATGGTGGTAAGAATCGAATATGGTAATTTGGTTTATATATAGAAAGAGCCGAGTTTGGGTTTTAAGGGAGACAGTAAAGAGGAAGACGTGGTGTATTTATTAAGAGATCGTGGAGGAGATCGTGATTTGAATATAGGATTTTATAACGTAGTCTTAATGTCGTATATATGAGTTACGATTTCCTGTTAATTTTGAGTTAGGATTTTAATCGTTTGTATGGGAATAAAATTGGGAACCTATTAAATACAGTATCAATCAGCCAATTTAAAGCGTTTGTATGGGATTAAACGAAATACCAAACAGCGAATATCGTACGAATTTAAGGTAGATATTTTCGTTTACAAATTTAAGTGAGACATTAAAGGAGGGACATTAAATTTGCTTAAATACAATATCAATCAGGCAATTTAATTCGTTTGTATGGTATGAGTTACGATTAATTTGAAACCTATTAAATACAATATCAATCAGGCAATTTAATTCGTTTGTATGGTATGAGTTACGATTTTCTGTTAATTTTGAGTTAGGATTTTAATCGTTTGTATGGGAATAAAATTGGAAACCTATTAAATACATTATCAATCAGCCAATTTAAGGAAGACATTAAATAAGTCATTAAATTAGAAAACCTAGTAAATATCGAACAGCCAATAAGGAGAGAGTGGAAGTGTACTTTTATATATATGATTTGCTTTTGAGCCCAATTTGATGCTAATGGGCTTTTATTGGGCAATTTATCTATCCACTCTGTTTGTGACAAGGATTTATCATATTCTTTTTTGGGCTTGGTGATTTTTTTTTTTTTTTTTTTGTCAATCGGCTTGGTGATCTAATGTCAGTTTTTCTCATTGCTTACTTTAGTAGCACAACGCTTATGCTTGATTCTCATCATCATGGTCCTAATTGGTTCAGTCTCGAATCTTGAAAAATTCAAGAATGCTCACATAGAGATAGAGATACATAATTCTTACAATCGAATCAATAAAATTTAAAACAAGCCGAAAGAAATTTTAAGAACAAAACAAAGTTTAGGAATTTAATCAAAGAACAAAAGAACACTTTTTTTTTCAATTCTTTTTACAGAAAGATCTCAAACTCTCTGGGAGAAATGGGTCTGGAGTGTCAATCAATGGTAATGGTGTCTTGTTAGTAGAGCTTAATTCTGGTCTGGATCGGCGCACGACAAATCGGACACACTTTAAGATCTGGTCCGCATTCACAACAAGTCTGATGCCCACAACCAAACGCCATGTTTTTCGGGTTGCTCAGACATATCGGACATAGCTGTTCAAACGGCAAAATCAACCAACAAATTTTGTAAGTTCCAAACACTTTATTTTCTTTCTTTCTTTCACGTAACATTCCAGACAGATTTCAAGTTTCTACTAAGTTACCTGGCTATCGTCTGCACCACTGCTAATTGGATAAGTAGGTACACTCGGTTCAAAACTCGGTATCCGGGTATTATAGATCGATGATCCACTCTGCACCGGTGGCGGAAGTGGGATTCTCTCTGGGATACTCCCATTTCTTCCCCTGCAAAAACAAAATGTAAGGGCCAAGAGATACTTTTTGATATGCAGCTAAACCTAAGTAGAGTTTTAATTTGAGTCCTTACCCTAAAAGGTTAAGCTCTATGGTTGCTTTGTACTGTGGAGGAATCTCCATGAGAGCAGAGAGCGCGAATTCTGTCTCCTTCCGAGACTGCTCTTTGTTCTTTGACATGATCTCTGTGAAGTTCACAAACTAGAAACAGAGCAACATCTCAGAAAATATGTTTCAAAACTGAAGCAAACTCTAATGTCATGATATGAAAAAGAAGCTTTACTTGAAAGTTATCAAAGGCTCGGGCAGGTATGTTGTCATCAAATTCCTGCATCATGTCCCATGGTCCGTCCCCGACTCCGACTAAGACTATCGACAAAGGAAGCGTACTGTAATAGAGATAATGAAACTGATCACATGACACACAAAGAAAAGAGCTTTAAAAATGTAAGAAACACAGTCAAAAGATTAAATTGTTCCCACCTTGCTTTCACAATAGCGTCAACTGTCTTCTGTTCTTGCGGACTTAGCTTCCCGTGTTCAGTATCGACACTTCTTGTAACCTGAAACGACAAAATTGAGTCTCCAATATGATATCCCTAGACACAGAATCAGAAGATCATACCACAACACAAAATATTAACCAAGTACCTGGCCATCAGCTATAATCACCAACACATGATATTGGCCACTACTTTGCTCAACCACTGTCATTGCCATTTCAATGATCGGGGCAAAAGAGGTTGGTCCTGTGAAACACAACATTCCATGTTAAAAAGAAGAATCACAATTTAAGTACTTAACTTGCGTTTCACAAGGAGATATTACATAATGCTAGATGCAGGGCAAGGGAGGATAATAAAACCTGCGAGCTTAAGCTGAGGCACGATTTCTCTATACCGAGCCAATACTTCCTCAAATCCATTACAGAATCTACCCTCTGGATAGAAACTAAACACGTCTTGATCATGAGTTGATGCTGCAAAGAGGTGAAAGCAAATCTTGATTAGCTCTGATTGATATACATTATTCTGAGAGAAATCGAGAGACGTAATAAAAAAAAAAAAAAAAAGAAGAAGAAGAGAGGTTACCGTCTCCAAAACCATAACAAGGAATTAAGTTATCTTCGTCAAAGGCGGCTAAGGTTCTGCCAACGATAGTGATGGCTTGTTCGTATGGATTGGGGGTATTGCTTAAGTGATGCAAGTTTTTCTTATTGAAAGAGTTGGCCCCTGCAAGAAAATTACCAATTAGCTAGTAGGTTTCTCATAGTCATAGGGGACCTATAAAAATGAAGATATTGTAAACAAACCTGTCCATTCATTGCTCTTGGTAAAATCAATACCAACGATTAGATTAGAAGATTCAAGACCTGCACGCCCTAGAGCCTCGGACACCTATTAAAACAATTCAGAGATTTCAGTCTCACATATACACACACTATTTTTTTTTTTTTTTTTTTTGTGAGGGAAATGTATATATATCCAAACAACAACAAGTAATAAGCTCTAGTGAATTTGTCTAAAACTGACCTGATCTAAAGAAGAGTAATTATCGGATATTTTGGAATACCTCCGATCAAATTTCTTCCTATCAGGACTCTGTGGAGGAGGATTATTATTATAAGGCTGTGATGGATACCCCTCTTGACTATACGTATAAGGCTGTGATGGATACCCCTCTTGACTATACGTATAAGGCTGCTGAAAATGATGGCCAAAACTGGGAGCAGGAGGAGGAGCAGGAGCAGGAGAAGGAGCGGGAGAATTATAAGTGGGTGGAGGAGGGTAGTTGTAGCTACCAGGGCCAGATTGAGTGTAACTTTGATGAGAAGCCCATGATGATGAAGATGGAGATGGCGACTCTTCTTTCGAATTCCCTCCTCCCATCAAAAACTTTTGCTTTTTTTTTTTTTTTTTTTCTTTGTTTTCAAATAAATAAAAAGATCAAAGACGACGACCTCCTACCTGCAACATGTACAATAAAAAAAAAAGATTCGGATGTTAGAATCAAACTTATCCTCTTGGGAAACAACAAAGGGAGAACACAGAATCGATGCAACATGCAAAATACCTATATCGCTGGCTATAGAAAAAACTTGAAACTTTCTTGTGGTTTCCTTAAATCTTAAGGGGATGGGGGAGGGCAGGGGGCAATTATAAAGGTGGAATATTCACGATACTAATGAAACAGGTGTAATAAGGCGGCTCCTCTGAGTTTTGAAGTCTTAATTCTTAAGAAGGAGAAGAAGAAGAAGAAGAGGAAGAAGATTCAATCACGTTACCTACATCACCGACTTGAGCCGTTACGCTGTAATTATAAAAGAAGAGTAATATAGATTTTGTTTTTTCCTTTTTTTTTCTGAAACTATTAGATAAGAACAACAACAACTGTAGATTTTCCCATTAAAAAAAAAAAACAAGATTGAGAGAACTTAGCCCTTTAGGGTGTGGGTTTTAATTAAACAAAAGTAAAGACCCAGAAAAATCTGAGGCGTTTTAATTACTAAGTAGTAGTAGAGTAGATTTATATTCGGAACATATTAAATCAAATATGCGCAAATAAGAAAACACACAAGAAGACCAAAAGTGTAGACTGGATTCATTCATTCATTCACCCAACCAAAAGAAAGATTTTAGTTACTATCTATCTAAAGATTATTAAAAAGATTTTTTTTTTAAAAAAAAAAACAAACCTTTATGCGTGAGAGAGAGAACAGAGAAGTCGACGAAGAAGAGCAATCTGACAACAACACAAGTGTTTTGTGAGGAGAAGAAGATAAAAGTGATTCTTCTTTCTTTGTTGTTGTTGGTTGGGCATGTCAGAAGAAAAGGAAGGGAAGGGATCTTCCGATGGCGGATTCAATAATCCCAGATTTTGCCTTATTAGTTCTTTTTGTTTGTTCAGAAAGTAGCAATCTGACCTTTTTTTTTTTTTTTTTTTTTTTTCACGTTTCAATCATGAAATCAACCCAGCGATATAAAAAAAGTGATGCGTTGGATTTTGTTTTTTTTTTGTTTTTAAAAAAAAGGTCAAATTTCACACAATTTATCATAAATAAATAAAAAAGAGGAAAAACGGACTCTATCCATATCGAGGATTGAAAAAACAAAACTTCTTTATTCATCCATATCACTGGCCCACCAAGTCAAGGGAGGTGGTCCCAGATTACTACATTTTCAAATTTTTTATAAATATTTTACTGCTTCTTCCCAAATAACATTATAGTAAATTATGATTTAAAAGCAAATTAAACTTTTGGTTCAATCAGCTGCTTAATAAGTAAGTAGTTATAAAGAGTTAGAAGAAATAAAAGACCACATCTTTACAATGTTTAGTATGAACTAGAAAAATAGAACATGTCTGGCACGTTCTCTCCTTTTTTTCTCCCAAAATAATATTTCTTTATTTTATATTATCAAAGCAAAAACAGAGCACAAATATGTGCATTTATATGGATAAACAGGAACAGCTAAGTCCGAAGAAAGGGAAAAAAAAAACGAAGAGAGACGTACAAGGAACAAAACCACTAAAACGTGCAACCCAAAAGAAACAAAAGAAAAAAAAGAAAGAAAGAAAGTTGTGAGCACAAGGTTCCATCGAGACACTAAACCTTTATGCGTGTAAAAGACTCGATCAGGGCATTTTCATAAGATCTGAATGTCTGAATCATTCAAACACGAAGGCGCGATTTTTACCGGCTGAATCTTAAATCCCGATTTCCGGCATTCCTCTTCCAAAAGCTTCACCTGAGATGGACCTTCAGGGCAGAACACAACCACTGCTCCTCCACTTCCTGTGAACTTCGAAGCTGCACCAACCCTCCTTGCTACCTCCACCATCTCTATGTTCATTTCTCCTAAGCATTCGTCCCCAAACATCCGCCTATCGAAAAGTTTTTTTTTTTATAAAAAAAGACATCATTATATGTTTAGACTCTCTCATCTCTGTTTAACCATCATGTGATCATAGTTGGTTGAATCTTGAGTTGTTTGCAATCTACATTTACCTCCGAATGTCAAAGTTACGGTTCATGAGTTCCACAAGTTTGGAATGGTCCTTGTTGAGTAATGCAGTTCGACCTTCTTCTGCTACATTTCCAACTTCTTTCATTGATGAGATTATAAACTCATCGCCGTCTAACCATCTTTGCCTGACCTTACTATGTACCTGCATTCGCAAACAATGTTAATATATATAAAAAAGAAACATCCAACAGAGAGAAAATTATACTGAGCAATGCCCGAAAGATTAATGCTGAAATCAAGTAGCTTTTTGAAAAACCATTAACAAAGTCGGGTAACATGGTAGGTACCTTCCCTGAGTCGCTAGGATTCTCAGCATAGATGAGATGCAAAGGAGGGAGTAGACTGATATCCATAGGAGAATAAATCCCATGTCCCAGTTTATCCATGTGCTCCTTACTAAAATCCTGGAAATTGAAGATGATACAAGTTAAGTGTCATGAAGTGATGGGGTGTTAAAATTATGATATAGAAAAGAATGGAGACTGACCATGTGAACAAGACCACCGTACACTTGAGCTACCCTGTCTTGAAGACCAGCAACGATACCAAGTTCTTTCTCAGCATTGAGAACAAGGTTAGGGCGAACTTGTACTTTGATCAGATGCCTGACATTGTAGAAGTCGAGAAGGCAGTTGAGGGCAGCGGATACGATGGCACTAGAACCCGAAAGCCCTGTCTGGAGTAACATCAAAGCTAGAGAGCATCAGAGAAGAATGAAAAAAAAAAGAAGAAGTGGGGGAAGCAAAAGAGTGTAGCTTACACTACCTGCCTAGGGATATTGGTATCATAGGAAAGAGAGAAGTTGCCTTGATGAAGTTGGATGGCATTATCTTTGCAATAGTTGCGGAAAATTTTACAAATGGCCATAAGCAACCTTACACCACCGTAGTAGCCTTCATTTTGCAAACGATCCACCTAAAGGAAGCCAAAATATATAATAATAACAACCTCACAAGTTAGAACCATCATGAAGCCTCTGGGAGTATTAACATTTTCAAAGAAATTAAACATAATACAATTTGGGGCCAAATATTGGAATCTAGTGATGCAAACATACCCAAAAAGCACAATAATATTTCATATTCTTTAAAGCATTCAAAAATGAAGGATCAACCGACCAAGCCTAAAACAAACGGATCCAGAAGGAGCAGAGAGCAATTCCACAAGGACAGATCCAGAGAGGAAAACAAAAGAAAGAAAGAAAGAAAGAAAAGACGTACGAGGTGGTCGAGAGAGGTGAAGCGGACGAGATCGTGGAACGGGTGAGGCTTGATGAGGAGATGCTGGGAAGGCTCGAGCTTGACGGAGGCCCAGAAGTTACCGATAGTGAAGGAGATGGTACGGCCGAAGTAAACATCGCTTGGGTTTCCGAGGAACCCGATCCGAGCGAAGGAACGGTGCTCGATCCCCGCCCTAGGCTGGTCGGCAACCGTGGATTTAGGATCCATCTTCTCCTCCTCCTCCTCCTCAGTCCTCCCCTCCATTTGCCCTGCGCGTTTTGTTTTGTTTTACTTTCTTTCCCTTTTTATTCTTTTTTTTTTGGAATTTAATCGCCTGAGCCTTTGGGCACTGACACTGACTGACCCGTTCACGATCCAAAGCTTCAGATAGTGACATGTGTCACTCAATTACAATTCTTTTCTAGTTTAATTCAATTTTTCTCTTTTAATGCAAACTTTCCAGGCCTAACTTATCTCTCCAGTATTTGGGCCCTTCTCCACAGAACTACTTTCTAGTTGATTACTTACTTCTTATCCCTCCCTAGTTATTGTGAAGATAGTCAATTGTCAAGCTAGCATTAACTTTTGATCGAGGGCAATGGTTGTAATTGATTTTGTGTACAATCGTCGTCAATAACTTATACACTAAATCATTACTCAAATTAATTAAGAGACTATACATTTGCTTTTTACACTCTCTTTTTTTTTTCTTTCAAATCTGATCAATCTATAGTACTACGGATACCGTTTTAGATTCTGTTCTGTTCTGTTCTGTTCTAACCGTTGATAAACCGGTCTGGTTCTAATAAAAAGAAACAAGCTACATACGAATCCCAAAACTGACAGAAACCCCCAATACATAAACGTTACGAAATAACATTTACTTCCTACGCAAACAACCGCGTCGTCTGCTGAGACCAGATACTTTGTTGTACCCGTGCTGGCATTCCTGTCATAGACAGTCCCAGCCATGTACCCGTATAAGAGCGATCCGATGGGTATGTTCGTGATGAGTATGTTCTGGTTTACACCGACACTGTTGCGCCCAAAGAGGTCCGACGTTATTGAAACTGCTGCCGCAAACACAAACCCCGAACTTAACCCGATTAGTGCTGTAGCCACTTCTAATAGCGCCGTCTGGTTTGTCTTGGGTGGGTACGCCAGGATGAAGAAGGCTATTGGTGTTGGCAGTAGCGAAATCGCGAACCATCCTGTTCTCGTCAAGTAGTCTAGTTTCTTGCGTGTGAAGTCAGGTGCAGAGGAGAGCAATCTTCCGAGAAATGAGAAGGCAGAGAAGAGCGTGACTAAGGATTTAGAATTCGATCTGCTTTGTCCTAGAGACTGGGCGATCTGTCCTAAGTTGTTGCTGTATACAAGACCGATCGTGCCGCCGCAGAAATAAGCTACGTAGTAGAGCCAAAACTCCAAACTGCAAACCAGGGTTCCGAGAGAATGTTCATCTCCTAGTCTCACTTGATCACATCCCTCCTCCGCGTTGCTCTTCTCATGATCCAAGGACACGTCATCAAGGATCTTGGGATCCTCTACGTCAACCACTGCATATCCAGAGCTGCGGAGGGACTCGAGAGCCCGGTGAACATAGTCGAGAAACGGTACGCACAGAGGGAAAAGGAGAAGGAAAATTGCACCGAGGAAATGCCAACGAGGTGACGAAGCTAAGTAGGTCCCTGAGGAAGGCAAGAGAAGGTAAAAGCATATGATTAAGGCCAAGACATTGAAGGCGACAAAGACTCGGACTTCGGCAGCCAAAATCGGAATCATGAGGGTTGGTGAGGACCGGCCAAAGGGCTAAAACAGAGACGACGAGAGGGATGAGAGAGTTAAGGAGAAGGTATATATCAGAGCTCGCCGATGATTTGCCACTAATAGCTTCATGGCCAAGCGTGTACAACGCAGCACTGACGCCGTTGAAACTGACGACGAGAGACAAAGCGAGAGAGTGGTTGGCTTCGAAATGGCGAACGCAGAGGATGAAGCAGACGGTGTTGAACCAGCAGATGCTCAGTCCGGCCAAGGAGCAGCAAACCAAGACGAGAGAGTAAGGAAGATCGATGACATCGGCGATGGATAGCCACTGGACGCCGTAACCGACGAGTCCCATGGCAGCGGCAGCGAAGAGCACGACGGAGACAGGGAAATAGGCAATGGCGAAACCAGAAGACCAGCCCAATGCTTTACCCAAATCAGAAGCAACCGCCATGTAGTTAAGGCGCGATTGAGAAACCCCTATGGAAGACTTCATGTCGGAAGAGTAGGCAGAGAAATCGAAGTTAGTACCGGTGAAGGCTTGGATCCAGATAGCCGCCACCAAAACCGTCCATCTACGCCACCATTGCAGAATAGAACTGACTTGTTGTGGAGCCGAAGGCGAAGGCGAAGGCATGGTGGGTTCCTCCCCCGCCGTCGTTATCGTCTTTGGGGTTATCATTCTTTAGTCGTCTCATAATCATCAATCACCCTTTGGTGATTTCTTTTGTTTCTTCCCTTTCTTTTTTTTTTTTTTTTTTTTAACGTTCGGTTTAAAATTCCTTTTACTATTTTCAATTACAGATACTATTTAATCATCCCAAAAAAAAAAAAAAAATAAGAAAGGAATATTCTGATTTTGGCAGAGAGAGAGAAAATAATTTAAAGCCGTAAGATGAAATCTTCTATGAGATCGGACAGATAAAATATTTATGTGGGATCAACGAATATATGGAAGCTAAAATGTAATTAGGGAGAGTTGAATGATAATTATAGATAGTTGAGAATAAAATTGGAGAGAAAGCCTTAAAAGCACCAAACGGCTATAATTGGGGGGGGGGGTTAAAATTTTCCTTAGAGGAGGATATGGATCGATTTGAAGACACGGTTTCGCGGACTTGATTGATCCTCTTAGGCATCTCTCTCTCTCTCTCTCTCTCTCTCTCTCTCTCTCTCTCTCTCTCTCTCTCTCTCTCTCTCTCTCTCTCTCTCTCTCTCTTTGCTTCCCATAAGCTTTTATTTTTGTGGAGAAGCAACAACTCAAAAAACTGGGTATAATCATGTCCGATGGTTATTCTAGTTCTAAGAAGACGGATACTATCTCCGACCATCTTTGTGGGCAGGTGCTTTTTCCTCGCTTATTCTTGTTTCTTAAATGATTCTGAAACTTACAATATTTAGGTTTTTTCTTTTTGGTTCTTGTAAATATAGCTTATGATTGAGTTTGCTTGCTTCATTGGCTACAAATAAATAAATCTTTCTCGGGCTTGTATCATTCTTTTAACTCCAGGGACTTCAGAGTTCTTCACAAGGTTTTCTCTTCTTTTTTCTTTTTACAATTTACAGGAGGGTTCTCGAGTAGGCAAAGCCATGTCAAGGCTTCGATTTGTTCTCAGAGGACTCGATATTAAAACGTTTCTATTTCTCTTCGCTGTCCTCCCAATCTCTCCATCTTCGGCATCTACTTACATGGTCAGAAGATCACATATTTCTTGAGACCTCTTTGGGAATCACCTCCAAAACCTTTTAACATCCTTCCGCATTACTACCACCACAACACCTCCATGGAAACGCTCTGCAGTCTTCATGGCTGGAAACTCCGTGAATCTCCACGGAGAGTCTTTGATGCTGTCTTGTTCAGTAACGAGATCGATATGCTCACTATCCGCTGGAAGGAGTTAAGTCCTTACATTACTCAGTTTGTGCTTCTTGAATCTAATTCAACTTTCACCGGACTGTCAAAACCCTTGTCTTTCGCAGACAACCGGGACAAGAAATTTGAATTCGCTGAGCCAAGGCTGACTTATGGGCACGTTGGAGGAAGGTTCAAGAAAGGCGAAAACCCTTTTGTGGAAGAATCATTCCAAAGGCTTGCACTGGATCAATTGATCAAACTCGCCGGTATAAAAGAAGATGATCTTCTGATAATGTCGGACGTCGATGAGATCCCGAGCGGCCATACCATAAACCTGCTTAGATGGTGTGACGGCTTCCCGCCAATTCTTCATCTTCAGCTGAGAAACTACCTCTACTCGTATGAGTACTATGTCGATAGCAAAAGCTGGAGAGCTT
Organism: Camelina sativa; assembly: GCF_030686135.1. NCBI lineage: Eukaryota > Viridiplantae > Streptophyta > Magnoliopsida > Brassicales > Brassicaceae > Camelina > Camelina sativa. The sequence continues at coordinate 379,248 of NC_141898.1, forward strand.
CAGTTCATCTCTACAAGCCTGGTAAAACTCGGTACGCTCATTTCCGCCAAAGCAACAATCTTTTGACAGATTCAGGTTGGCACTGCAGTTTCTGTTTCAGACACATCAATGATTTCGTGTTCAAGATGAAAGCATATAGCCATACCGACCGGGTTAGATTCTTGCATTACCTGAACCCGAGACGAATCCAGGATGTAATCTGCAAAGGAACTGATCTTTTCGATATGCTTCCTGAAGAACACACCTTTAGGGAGATTATCGGGAAACTAGGTCCGATTCCACGGTCTTATTCAGCTGTTCATCTCCCCGGATACTTGATTCAGAATGCTGATAGCTACAAGTACTTATTACCTGGGAACTGCAAACGAGATTCTGGCTGATAAAAAAAGAATCTCTACCTATCACTTGTTAGAGACCTCTTATAGTCTTTTAGGTAATCTCGTAAACGGCTAATATAGCTTTTGGTCTCTCTTTCTCTTTAATCATCTCTGTATATACGATTTACAGTATCAGAATTTTTGTAGTATTACTTACGGATCTGATCAGAACAGTTGGAAAAATAACTTGATTCTATTACGTGTCTGAAGTTGAAAAACAGTCGAGTCTTTTACTCTTTATATTAAATTAAAGACCGTATATATACCCTCGGGGAAAATGGGATTTTGCAGGCATTCTATATAAGTAAGAGAGTTTTACTCGAGGGCGAAAGATGGTCCTATGGTGACTTGTTCAGTGTTCCTTCCAATGCTTTCTTGAAACTTTTTTGATAGTGCCTCGTAGCGTTCTCGATCCTGCAAAACACGCCACGCCAAAATGAGGTTCAAATTCAAACTCAACAAGAGACGATAGAATTTCAATTTCCTAAAGTGATGCAAACAGAAAGAAGAGAAAACCTGTTTTTTCACAGAAGGTGAGACTGAGGACAAGGCTTGCTCGAAATGAGTCATCTTGATGGTACACTGAGTTGTATCTATTACATCATCTTCAGACGACTCACTGGAGCCTACAATCTCCTCCACTGCCTGGAATGTAGCTTTTTGAACCTTCCATTTTATAAATTCAAACCAACCATCAGAATCAATCACGTACATTACAGAACGTGGATCATTTCAAGTTTCAAGAAACACTGCGACAAGAGCGGGAAATAATTACCAAGCCAGCGAGATCAGCTCCGCTGAAATCTTCACAGTTCATCTTTGCAATGCCATCAAGATCAACACTAGGATCTATGGGTTTCTTCCTCGCTATGGCTTTTAAAATTGAAGCACGCTCATCCGCGTTAGGGAGGGGTACGTAAAGAAGATTCCCAAACCTACCTGGTCTCAAGAAAGCAGGATCAACTACATCTGGCCTGTTTGTAGCTCCAATTACATACACATTACGCCTCTCTCCACCGTCCAGCTCCACAAGAAACTGGAACATCGAAACCCATTTGATCACCGCCTGAGTCTGCAGTTGCACCATTCAATATGATGAAGAAAGCGTATCTTACCTGGTTCAAAAGCCGTTCCACAACCCAAGCACCTTCTTTGCCACGACTTGTAGTCAGAGCATCCACCTGAGGTTCAAAGACATTACTCATGTATAAGAATCAGACAGCTCTTAAACTACCAAAAAATGGATCAATTTTGCTTGCTTAATCTCATATCTTATTGTCTGCATACACAGACATCAGTCTCCTTTTGTTCATACTTCATATAGTTCAAAAATGTAATAAACCAACCTCATCAAAGAAGAGTACACATGGTGCGCATGTTCGTGCGCGCTGAAATAATGTTCGAATAGCTAGCTCGCTTTCTCCGACATATTTATTTAGAAGTTCTGCACCCTGAAAGCCATTGATAGAAGAGAGATAATCAAATTATCAAGAACCATTCATACACAAAGCAAAATTCATAAAGTAAGACGAGAAAGTCAAACCTTGATGTGCATGAAATTAGCTCCAGCCTCGTTAGCAGCTGCCTTTGCAATCAATGTCTTGCCACAACCCGGTGGTCCATAGAGCAAAAATCCTGTCTCTAAGTCTACCCTAAAAGCCTAAAAATATCCAAAGAGAGCTCGGACCTCAACAGAACTAGCAAGTACTTGACTATGTAAGGGTGCCATGTGATTTTTAGTACCTTATATATATCAGGCCTTTTGATAGGCCTGACTAAATAACGGTTGAATTCAAGACGTAGATGGTCGAGTCCACCAACATCATCCCACTTGACGTCAGGCACAATTGAGAATCCTTCTCTTGTTAAAGATGCCTGAACTAGATTCACTGCTTCCTGGTATAAAACAGAGGATTTAGGAACCAAAGAGAAGAGCTTTGTAAACATTGAAGTAGAGAAAAGTTGTCCCAAATCACTCCTGCAATTGACATACCTCGAAATCAGACATTTTGACAAAGAGTTTTTCCAACTCTTCTTCTGGCCAGGGCTGCCTCAGCCAACATTTATCATCTTCAGCAGCGTCTCCAGACTGTTCACATTTTCTTGAATCCAAGATTCTCTTTATGGCTTTCCTGCCAGCATAGTAAGCAATACTCTCCAAATCAGCTCCAACAAAACCGGGTGTTAAACGAGCTATTTTTCTATTGTCAAAAGGCCCTTCTAGTCTAAGTTTTTGGGCTACAACAGAGAGTATCTCAGCCCTTGCGTCTTCATCTGGAGCACTTAGAGCGATCTCACACTCAAATCGTCCACTTCTTCTCAAAGCAGGATCAAGAGCATCAGGTCTATTTGTAGCTCCAATGACGAGAACAGAACCAGTATTAGAGTCAGGACCATTTTTCTCCCCTTCGTGACCAGGTCCATCCATACAAGTCAATAATTGCGTTACTATCCGCTTCTCCATCTCCCTTTGCTGATTTTCTCTCTTTGACCCAATTGCATCAATCTCATCGATAAACACAATCGAAGGCGCAGTCCTATACGCTTTAGAGAAGAGCTCTCTAATATTCTCTTCAGAAGCACCTGTAAACAAAATTTGCATATTGGATTAGTAAAACGATAATAAGATCAGAGAGGGAGCCAAAACCAAAGTGAACAAATGGATATGCAACTTCAATACCGGAAACACCAGAAACCACATCTGTGGCTGAGATCTTATAAAACGGAACACCAACTTCATTGGCAATGGCATTGGCCAACTTGGTCTTTCCACAACCAGGTGGTCCATGAAATAGAATCCCGCTTGGTGGCTTCACTCCAATCTTCTTAAACGGTTCAGGATTGAGAATAGGGAAAAGAACATTCATCTCCAAATCATCCAAAATTTTCTTAATCCCACCAAAATCTTTAAAAGTAGGTCCTTTATTACCCTCAACTACCAAATCACCACCATTACCAGTAGTTCCACTGAGGGAAAGAGAGCCTTTAGCCTCCTTTCTCGCCCCCATTGTAGCCAACTTGCTTCTACCTTTGTTGCTCAGAGTCTCAACTTCGACATTGTTTTCCTCAGGCGCCCCAATTGGTTTCTTGGAGGAGCTGTTTAACTTGGCGTAGTTATCTCGTAGACTGTCATTAGTCAAATCAAACCGCGGACTAAGCTTCTCGCTGTAAATAGCGTCCTCGGAGGTAGACACATCGCCACTGTCTTCCGACGGAGAAGAAGAAGACGGAGAAGAAGACACTGAACGTTCCATGCTCCTCTTCCTCAGATGTGACTGCTCAGCTCGCTGCAACTTCTCCTCTTTCTCATCAACCCGTCTCTGTTTCTTTCTCTGAGCAGCAGAACCTTCCACATCGTCGCCATTGTTGTCATCTTCGTCGTCGTCTTTAACCCTATTGTTGTTGTTTCTTACATTAAGGACTTGTCTGACATTGAGCAGAAGCACTTGCCGAGTCAACCTCGCAAAATTGCCGTACCTGGAACGAAGATCATCGACGATATCCTCCGCCGTAGTTAAATCCTTCCCGCATAAATCCATAACTTGACTCAGATATCTACGATTGATTCCTCCGCCCATACCACCGCCTCCGCCGCCGCGACCTCTTCTCACCATCGTACTGAATTGGAGAGCTTAGTGTGGGGGGGTTTCAACAGCGAAAGTCTGAGTCTTTCGAACTTAGTTATACGAAAGGGTAAAACTTTCGAAGCGTCCACCACCACCGACTGAGCCGTAGACGGCTACTTAGAAAAAAAAACCCTAATTTCGTGCGTTAGAGAGAAGAAACCAGACCAAGGTTGTGTGTGTTAATTAAGACTAAAGAGGGTTTGTCGGTTTAATTAATTTATTTGGGGGTAATAATGAAACCTTTTGAGAATATTGGTGCGAATGGTAAATAAAACACCCAAAAAAAAATATATAACCGTTGATGGACCTTTGAGCCAAATAAAACAGAGTAACCCATAACAAGTTAACAACAACAGTACAGCAATATCTTCTTGAATTACAACAAAAAGTGCAGATTCCGAGATTGAAAATGATTTTAATCCCGGAAATATTTATGTAACTTTCCGGGAATCCGAGAGAAAACCTCATCTCCTGAAGTAAAAATATCTCAGAGATATGACTTCAGTTGGGGGAGACTTTCTAAAAGTTTTCTTAATAATTTATACACATTCCTGCTTTCTGCCTTCTTCTTCTTCTTCTTCTTCTTCAGCAAAGCCATTCTAGACTCTAGAGGTTATTGGTTTAGCAGCAAGAATCCAATCACAGCCATCCAATCCAGTTCAACAAGCTCTCCTGAGAAGCCAACTACAAAGACCCATATATGTACACGAGAAGAAATCAGAATCTCAAGTTCCAATGATTTTCAAAAGTAAAGAAAAGAGGTTTATTTAAGCCCAATGATCTTACAGAGAGGAAATCAGGGGGAGTCCCCAAATCTGCATTCTCCAGATCTGAAATGGAGAAACCATCGAACTCCCCAATAGTTCCGAGGCTAGGATTGGGGGGCAGAACCTGATTTTCCCAAACAGAAGCTTCAATGCTCTCATTGCATGTTAAGCTATCTTCACTGAGGTTTACAACATAATCCTCATCCATTCGAGCTTTTTTGGACCACATCTTCCCTAATGCAGCTTCTGGAATGCTGTCCAGTCCCTGGTTTACCAGATAATAGAAACACTCACTTTAGTCTCTAGAAAACAAAGTTGATGATTTTGTGGTTACCATTTTTTTACCAACCTCCATAAAAGGATCAAACATCTTTGAATCATCAAAGGCTTCCTCATCTCCAGCAACACCTTCTACAGGTCTAGGTGGTGTAGGAGTATTCGTCTTTGGTGTTGTAGGGCCACCTCTAACCCCGGAACTCTCACCTTCATCCCCAAGCTTCTGCTGCTGATATGTGATCTTGGAAACAACATAGTCTCCTATCTCTTTTCCTTCTGTTCCGAGATGGTACTGATGCAGAACCCAGTTTGACTTCACGGGCTTTGACCCCTTTCTAGCGCTCTTGTAGAGAACCATGATCTTCTTGCAGCCCCTTTGGAGTCCATTGAGAAACACAGGTTTGGTTCTGCCAGTCTTGTGCCAGCGAACTGGTTCATCGTTCACAAGAGTCGGTGTGATCTTTCGGCGTTTCCTCTGTCCTGTGCCATAAGCCTGCACCGTCTTGTGAAAGAAGAAGACACTTACTCCATCTTTGTTTGCACCTGAAATAGCAAAGCTCAAAAGATCACAGGAATCAATAATACTGGAGAGACTCAGAGATAAAAGTAATTTAGTTTCAATCGAAGTAAAGGTCTTTATGGGGTAAAATTGCAAAGAAGATGGTGGAATGTTATAGTTTACCAGGAAGGTTTTGAGGGTGAGTATAATTGATTCCAACATCTTCAGTGACAGGACGAATAAACTCCTCGATAAGCACGTGAGGTAGTGAGTCACCAAGCCCACATTTAGCTTCCAAAAATTCGATGATGTCCTCATCAGTTGGCTCAAACTTGACACCTTTAGGAAGGCCAGGCCATGGAAGCAGTACCTGAAACCAAAGACAAGTGTGTGGGGTGTGTAAGAGAAAAAGTCGTGTGAGACTCAGACAAGAGGGGAGAGAGAAGTGAGCCGGGGGACTGACATTGCTGTTGTCAATGCGGTAGGAGCAATTGGGGCATTGGATATGAGCACAGCAGTCTTGGATCTGAAAAGCTGAAGAAAGAGAAGCATTTTTCACTTTGGTTGCAATACCTCGACCATCGAAAATCCAAGCCCTGTGTTAGTGACAAGAACAAAAGGGATAAGAGATCATCAGCCGCAGCTCAAAGACAAAAGACAAACAAATCGGTCATCTTATTCGGAGTTAAATTAATTAGTAAAGAGACTCAAACGGGCATTGTCAGAAATAGAGGGGTTATATCTCACGAATCTCCTAGCCCCCTATATAGATACTTTTAAAACTGAAAGCTATAGAGAGAGATGCAGACAGACCCAAAGTATGTATTATCTAAAAATCTCAATCTTTGTAGCTAAAAAAACTCGCTCGTAATAGAAATTTCACATTTTGCTTGCCAGGAATCGTAACCCCAGTTAATTAAATAAAAATTGGCCTTCTCTTGCGCTGAACAAACAACGTAACGAAATCGATCGATTGGTAAAATCGATTGAGGGTTTGGGTGAAATCAAATCTAAACGAAAATCTTGAGGGGGGTTTGGTTTTTATATACAGTATTAGGGGTTCAAAGCTTACCTCGCCATGACTCCCAAAACAAAGAGATACAGAGAGAGAGAGAGAAGGAAGGCTTTGGAGCTTGTTCACTAGGCTAAGTAACAATGGAGTGAACGCGTCAAGACCGAGAGAAGACTGAGCGAGCGGGAAAGAAAGTAAAGCTAAACCCAGAGAGACTCGTACGTTCCGAACCTGAGCTTCGAGGAAAGCTTCTCATGAACACAACTGCCCAACCTCAGCTTCGGATATGACTCCTCTTAGTTGGCCCACTAGGGATATTGGTTAGGATACCGAAGCACTCTGGGAGCTCTGTTTAATGGCTATTTCTGTAAAATTACTTGTTTATGTGGGGCCCACCTAACCTTGCTCCCCAAGCCAGATACAGTAAAAACACACACTCACTTAGTAGGCCTACACGCACTTACTTAATAAGTTTAGATTATTTATTGATTTACCCGTAATTAAATGCGTGTTGTTATCTCTAACCCCAAAGTCGAGACAGGACAACTTACCGTTGGATACCGGAGACTGTATACTACTTGTATTTATTACTTACGTGAAAATATACGTTGTAAACCCCGTTTTTATTTTTATCTTTTATCTTAATATGATTTACTACTTCACAAAATCTAGAAAATAGTGGTAAAGAGTAAAGAAAACGCTAGAGTTTAACAGAGTTGTAAAGAAGACAATGGTGATATTATTTATATAGGGATATTCTAATTTCACGAATCAAAGAAACCGATACATTGTTTGATGGTCAAAACACAGAGTCAACGTTACAAAATATGACCGTGACCTCTCCTCTCCTCTCTGTAAACAACAACAACACCAACACCAATCCAGAAAGGATAAAAAATCTCCAAGGTTCCAAGACAAGTCCTGAATCTTTGGAGACTTGTTTCTGGCTACTGTGTGTGTGATATAATGAGATCATAGGGCTTATTATTATTCTTGTTTTTTTTTCTGTCTTCACTAAGTAAGCAAAAAAAAGAAATCCCATAAGGATCAGTTATCGCCGTAAAGAACCTTGCGTGGATCAAGCTGTCCGCTGCAGTAACTGGATGACACGATTGATAGTTCTTGCCTCCCTTTCCACTCTTCACGAGGCTTTAACAATACCTGCGGCTCAATTGCTCCAGAATCTACACAAAGCATTGTTTTGTAATCTTCATCTCCCATATCAGCTATGGTCTTTGCCTTCTTGTCCCAAGGGTTCCACACAACTGCTCGTTTCCAACTCCATCCGTTAGAAATCCAACTCCATCCGTTAGAAGAAGAAACCAACACTCCAAAAAAATGTATGAAGATGAAAAATGCTATCCTTTACCTGCATTGGGCATGCCTTCCTTTCGCAACTCGATTGTCCTCTTTCGTTCATGATCTATGACCGCAATCTTCGTTGGTGTGTTCAAGTACACTCTATCGACCTGTGAACAGCACTGACTCTATATCAATCTTGCTGGTCTTTTTTTTTCTCTTTGAATTTAAGTAGAGACAATAGCTGACATTACTCACCTCGCCGTCAAAGGTAATCGCGTCTGCTTGCTCCGTGAATCTTTCTTTATTCATCAAGTTGTCTAGATAATCCAGTGTCTCCAAACCCTCAACTCGTACTTCACTGAAAATTCGATACCCACATGAATTATCACTCATAAAAAGAAAGCAGTATTAAGTAGAGGAAATCAGATGCATACCTTATGTCAGATACATACAAGTAGTTTCGCAGTGTAAACATAAAGGAGAATGCCTTTGAGTCAATGTTCCTCACACGAGGGATCAAAGTAAGCTTCCCAGGGCTGATAGTGATGCGAATACGGAGTTCAAAACTGCACCAACAGCAAAGAGGAAGTACGAAGTTATACGAAGATATGATAATAAGGAAGTACAAACAAAACATCCAGATCAAAGATCAGAGTATAAGTTAAAACACACCTGTGAGGCCAGGTCTTCAGGTCATCTTCTGTGGACTTCAATATCAGATCAACTGATGATTGTTTGTTAGCAGGAGACAGAGGCGAAGGATCTTCATCATAAGACCACAATCTGTTCCGGACAAATCCATGTCGCTCAAGTCCACCAAAGTTTCCAAACTGCAAACATGACACAGTATGCTTGATGGCCGTAACAAAACACACAGAAAAAAGATTATTCAACCATCTTAAAATACAGGAGGTACCAAACCTGTGGAAAGCAAACAGGTATTCCTCCTCTGATCGCCTTGGGTGGCTTATATTGAGCCTAAATGAGACACACCAAATTAGTTAAAACAATTGTTGCTTCACTCTTCAATGGGCAGGCAGTGATTTTGTCTATTTATATATATTCAAGCTATAGATGAAGTAGCATCTTTATCAACAAATCAAAGTAACAGGTGACAGACAAATGAGAAGTAATGAAGCAATAGTTGGGAACTGAGGACACAGATCTTAACGCCTATGTGGATTTGGAGTTAATTCGCATCAGAGCTCCTTACGATATTAATCTAAAGACAATAATTTGAGTACAGTTTTACCTTGGTGCTCATGTAAAGCAGTTCTTCCCTCCTTTCATTTTTCCAAGAAATGACTTGTCCTCCAAATAGAAGCACCTGAAAGGTATATTAATCCGAGAACATGTAACTCTACAAAGTATTAGAATAGAGGAATACATATATTCCCAATTTACAAACCCTCACAAAAAAAAAAAAAAAACATGATAACAACCAATGAAGGCAGACACAACCCAATGATACTAACTACTGAAATTGAAGAGCCTCAAACAATAGGAGGAAGGAAATGAACAGAAAAGTGAGCAAACCTCAGCAGTTGAACCGCGAGGCTCAGTCAAAATAATCCGGGACGAACCATCGCCATCGTTGCCTAAATTCAAAGGCATCTCTTTTATGGGCTCAGCCTCACTCGAAGAATCGATTCGTTTTCTACAGTCGATGATCTCCTTCACTCTTAACTACACCTACAACCAAAAACCCAGATGCAAATCTATCAACAACTTTATAAACAACACCCCAACCGTTTACCAAACAAACAAAATAAAAATGGGAATATACGGACAAATCAATAGTTACAATAAATCAAAAAAAAAAAAAAAACCGGAATCAATTCCGGAAAAAGGGGAAATCAAGAAATAATAAAGAAATCGAAGAGAATCGAACAAAACCAAAAGGGAAAAGATTCAAGCTTACGTCCTCTGATATCGAATTTTGGTTAAAAACAATCGTACGGATTTTGCGACGTAATCAAACGAAACGACTCCGCGATCGGCTTCTGATCCGAACAACTTCCACCGAACTTTCTACACAAATCAATCGATTAATCGAACCCGATATACACTAGGCGACACACAACGTGACGATAATAACAAGAAAAAAGTAGCTCAAATGTCTCGACCAGAGATAAAAGAGAAATCAAGAGGACCTCAGAGATTGAGATTGAGATTGAGATTGAGATCGAGAGAGTACAAAATGCAGACCTTGAAGTTTCTCTTTGATTCTCTTCAAAGTTTTGGGTTATTATGATATGATGATGAGTCAGAGAAGAAAGAAGAGAGAGCTTGAAGAAGACAAGAACAAGAAAGAAGAGGAGCCCTCTTTTCTTTTGTGCGTATATTTGTAGCTCTGTTTCCAATTCTCTCTATAACTGTGTGTACTGCCACGTGTTCCCCTTTTTTCCAATTTTCTTTCCTTAATTACTAAACAAATCTTTATTTATTTGTTCTTTAACTGTTATGTTTATCCACGAGTGTTGTTGGTATTCCTTTAAATATCCCATTATTGCATACAAATACTGACTGATAATTAAAAATATAAGGTCGACCAATCCAAAAGGTACACATATAAAATAATAAAATACAGAGTAGTGTGCCCCGACTGATACAGCCCACTAGCCCAGGCCCAATCAAAAGCTATTATCCTAACGCCGTCGTCGCATATGCTGCTGCTGCTGGTCTCTGTTTCGTCCAAGAGTTCAACTCTCTCCCTCCCAAAGTTACTACGAGAATGGAAATTTGGATCGATTGACTCAGAAGGAGGTTTATAATTTGGGATAAAATTCAATTCCAGGGGAGTTTAAATCGGATGGGTTTTTACCGGAAGTTCTCTTCTTCGGTGGATGCACGCCAGGTGTTCGGCGAAATGTCGAAGCGAAGCTTATACCAGTGGAATACTCTTCTTAAGAGTTTATCCAGAGATAAACAATGGGAAGATGTCCTCTGTCACTTTGTTCAAATGTTTCGCCATGAAGAAAAGCCTGATAATTTCACGCTTCCAGTTGCTCTCAAGGCCTGCGGGGAGTTGCGGGATGTTAAGTATGGGGAAATGATTCATGGGTTTGTGAACAAGGATCCCACTTTTGGCTCTGACCTTTATGTTAGATCTTCTCTGATTTATATGTACGTGAAATGTGGGAGAATGACCGAAGCTTTGAAGGTGTTCGATGAGTTGGAGAAGCCTGATTTAGTGACCTGGTCTTCTATGGTTTCTGGTTTTGAGAAAAACGGGTCTCCCTTTCAGGCCGTCGAGCTTTTCAGGAGAATGGCCATGGCTTCTGATGTTACTCCTGATCGGGTGACTTTAGTCACACTAGTTTCTGCATGTACAAAGCTATCGAATCCAAGGCTTGGGAGATGTGTGCATGGTTTTGCCCTGAGGCGTGGATTTACAAAGGATCTGTCTTTACTAAATTCGCTATTGAACTGTTTTGCGAAGTCGAATGCTTTCAAGGAAGCGGTTAATTTGTTCAAGACGATGGCAGAGAAAGACGTTATATCTTGGAGCACAGTGATTGCTTGCTACGTTCTAAATGGATCCGCCGCTGAAGCATTGTGTGTCTTCAATGAAATGATGGATAACGGAACAGAACCTAATGTAGCTACTTTTCTCTGTGTTTTGCAAGCTTGTGCAGCTGCTCATGATTGAGCAAGGTAGGAAGACTCATGAATTAGCCATTAGGAAAGGCTTAGAGACAGATGTGAAAGTCTCCACTGCTCTAGTTGATATGTATATGAAGTGTTTCTCCCCCGACGAAGCTTATGCTGTTTTCTCCATGATTCCAAGGAAAGATGTGGTCTCTTGGGTTGCTTTGATAAGTGGTTTTACCTTAAATGGAATGGCTCACAGATCAGTTGAGGAGTTTTCCATGATGCTGCTGGCAAATAATACCAGGCCTGACGCTATTCTTATGGTCAAGGTTCTCGGGTCATGTTCGGAGTTGGGTTTTCTAGAACAAGCTGAATGCTTTCATAGTTATGTGATTAAATATGGATTTGACAGTAACACATTCATCGGAGCGTCTCTGGTCGAGCTTTACTCGAGATGTGGCAGTCTAGGCAATGCTTCTAAAGTATTCAACGAGATTACTTTGAAGGACACTGTGGTTTGGACCTCTTTGATCACTGGCTATGGAATTCATGGGAAGGGCTTTAAAGCGCTGGAGACATTTAGTCACATGGTCAACAGCTCAGAAGTTGAGCCTAACAAAGTGACATTTCTCTCAGTCTTATCTGCTTGTAGTCACGCAGGTTTGATACACGAGGGGTTGAGCATATTTGAGTTGATGGTGAATAAATATAGATTTGTTCCTAACTTAGAACACTATGCTGTATTGGTTGATCTTCTCGGTCGTGTAGGAGAACTAGATACTGCCATTGAAATCACAAAGCGGATGCCTTTTTCACCAACACCTCAAATCTTGGGTACTCTTTTAGGCGCGTGTAGAATTCATCAGAATAATGAGATGGCAGAAATTGTGGCAAAGAAGCTTTTTGAATTGGAATCTAATCATGCTGGTTATTACATGTTAATGTCGAATCTGTATGGGGTTAAGGGAGAGTGGGAGAGTGTGGAGAAGTTGAGAAATTCAGTGAAGCAGAGAGGAATTAAGAAAGGCCTGGCAGAGAGTTTGATTGAGATAACAAGAAAGGTACATAGATTTGTGGCGGATGATGATTTGCATCCAGAGAAAGAGCCGGTTTATGGATTGCTCAAAGAGCTGGATTTGCATATGAAAGCAGACTTGGAAAATTCTGTGTACTTCAAATATGAGGGAGACAGCTTGTGATTCAGTGTATGCATAAGCTTGAAGCCAAAATCTCTGTCTTTCTCGGGAACGGTACATGATCTTGAATTCATCACAGGTATGTACTGAGTTTTGCTGATCAGAGTTTCTGCATACTCTATTTAATAATCTCAATCTTTTAAATGTTTGCTTTTGAAACCACACCTGACCAGAGGAATCCCTTTTATAGGAGAAAAACTGAAGATTTTTTGAGCAAGGCCGCATGCATTTTAAGTCAATTTAGAAGATTTTGATGACAAGATTCAAAGAGGAGAGTACTCTGATTATAAGGGTAGAGCAGACTTTTTATGTAGAATGGCTCCACCCCCTGACACTAAAGTAGTCATCTTTGTCCATCTCATTGATATCATCGGATTCGCAATGAGAGTTTAGTTAAATAAAAGAGGAAACGAAACTTGTTACTCATGCAAGCTTCTCAGATGCCACGTCACTCTGTTACGTGTCATGTCTACACACCATCTCGCTCCAAAACCGATCTCAATTCTCAAGCCTTAAAGGCTGAAGCAATCGATTAAGTTAACACTCTCTTCTTTTCCGGGGCTCTCTAGTTAAGCTTGAACTTGGAGGATCAATGGCGGACGTTCGCACACATTCACACCAGCTTCAAGTGCACCCTCAACGCCAGCACGAAGGAGGCATCAAAGTCCTTTATCCCCAGAGTGGCCCTTCTTCCACTCAGGTCCGTTTTACATTCCTCCTTCCAATCTCAGCTATGCATATATGTATATGGTTTTCACGTGATGCACGTGCATGCAGGTGCTAGCCGTTTTTGCGGGTGTACCTGTTGGAGGAACGCTGCTGACTATAGCTGGTTTGACATTAGCCGGTTCGGTTATTGGATTAATGCTAGCATTTCCGTTGTTTCTCATCTTCAGCCCAGTAATCGTACCAGCAGCCTTTGTGATCGGTCTAGCTATGACCGGATTCTTGGCGTCAGGGGCCATAGGTCTCACTGGACTATCATCCATGTCGTGGGTACTCAACTACGTCCGCCGGGCAGGAGAGCACATTCCGGAGGAACTTGAGGAAGCAAAGCAGCGTTTGGCTGGCATGGCTGAGTACGTGGGACAGAGGACTAAAGATGCCGGACAAACCATAGAAGACAAAGCTCATGATGTCCGAGAGACCAAGACTTTTGATGTTCGAGACCGAGACACCACCAAGGGTAATGTCCGAGACACCACCAAGACTCACGAGGTTCGAGTGGCGTCTACTTAAAGCGTGTGTATTGGTGAATAAAAGGATCGACTGTGAGTTCTTGATGTTTGTGTGTTTGTTTTTGCTTGTAAGCTTCTTTTTAGTTTAGTTTTTTTTCTTTTCTTCCTGTAACAATAATGTCGGAGACGTTTCTGTAGTTTATATCAGTTCTTTGTTGTTTATTGATGCGTACTACTTGGTACTAGATTTGATTGGTAGCTCATTCTTATTTACAATTGGTCAAAAAAAGAAACGAAACAAAAACATCAGATGAAGCTTCTAAATTTCAAACACAGAGTAACGGACATTCTCTGCATCAAACTGAAATCATATGAAGTCACAATGGGTAACAAGCTCTTAGATATTTGGTTGGTCACTAAGGTGATCCTAAAACCGATAACTGATATATGTAGTTCTGTACAGAGTCAGCTAAACCGATGCCTACCGACCACCAGACCAACCTCCAGGTTGAGCTCCTCCTTCGTTCATCAGCTTATCCAGAACCACGTTGAGGTCAACAGCTTGGCCGTTCTCAGTCAGTTTTCTCACTGTTGCTCTGACTTGGTCCCTTTGAAATCCCATGGTTGTCACTCTGTCGATTACATCATCGATTGGGACTCTGCTTTCTGATCTCGGGGAACTAGAACCGCCACCGCTGCTGACGGCTGAAGCCATTGGCAAAGCGTGTGGCAACGGACGTGAACTTGAGAGCTGTGGGTAACCAGTGCCACTGCTACTAATATGTGGCGGTTTAGCTGATGCCACTGGTGAACCAGTGTATGAGCACGGTTCAGACGAGTAGCCGGAAGAAAAACCTGAATTAGATGTACCATCTGCTCCAATGTACATTGATGGTTGTGGCTTGGGAGGGTTGAAGAACTGCTGAGAAGGGGAAGAACCAGCAGGTGGATGCTGAAGAGGAGGGTTTGGCGGGTAAGACTGCATATGGTATGGCGGTTGTTCGTCGAGTTTGTAGCCAAGTGATGGTGGTGGCTGTTGCTGAGCCGGTGGCTGGTAAGGTGGTTGATGAGGCATTGGGGGTTTGAGGAGCTTGGTAAGGAGGCTGGTTTGGGGGAGGGCAAGATGGCGCTTGTTGAGGAGAAAACTGGGTAGGTAGCTGAGCTAGTAGTTGCGAGGAAGGTGGATGGGAAGGAGAAGCAGCTAAAGATGGTGGCTGTGGGAAAGACGTAAGAGGAGGAACTGGTGCGGGAGACTGAGCACTGGGATCATAACCATGTAAAGAGTGTGTTATGGTGTGCTGGTCAACTTTGGATACGTGATGCTTTGAAAGCCCACAGACCATTAAAAAGAAAAACAATCAAAGACAATATGAATATTAGAATGCAAACCTTAAAAGAAAAAGCAATTAAACCCTAGGCTCAGTAGAAGTAGTAGTGGTAGATAGGAGGAGATCTGAAGGCGAGTGAGACAATGGAGCGGCGGAGGTAGAGCGAATGGGCTGAAAATCATAGCTAGGAACCATCTCTCCTTTCGTCTTGGGGTGATTGTTCAAGAGATCAATAAAATCAGTAGAAGGTGAAGAGGAGGAAAGATCCATTATCTGTTTGTCCATAAACTGACTACTGCTACTGGTAATCGGAAACCCTCTCTTCCTCTCGGATCAGCTCTCTCTACTTATTACTACACGGTGGATTCTCTTTTTTTTTTTTTTTTTTTTTTTTTTTTTTTTTTTTTTTATGGCACAAAAATTGAACACATCGTTGATGTCAACATAACCCTCTGTTCTGGGGCCTAGAAGGTTCTGGTCTTCTGGATCCTCTCTGTGGCTACCAGAGTTTTTATGGGCCGATTTGCGTTTCCTTCACCTGTATAATAATAGCCCAATTTATTTATTATTTTGTCAAATCTAATCATGCTTTACAGTGCTGCATTTTTTTTTCATATCCTAATTTATATCAAAGGTGATCAAGACCACCAAATAAAATACCAATGTTATAATTCCTAATCAAAGCAATGGGATGGGTCTCATGGGACCATGTTATTGTTTACGAAAATAACACGGGGCAAACCAAACAAAAGAAAGAGTGGACTCTAAAAAATTGATTGGCATTTGGCGTCACACCACCACTCAGGTGCATACGATACAACATCCACATGTTCTACTACTAATATTATCCGTTACAATTTCCCCTGACCTTTCTTCTTCTGTATAACAACAATCAAAAACCTATTAATTGTGGTCGCTAATTTTTCCCTGTTCGTAACGTACACTTTTTCATGAAAATGTTAATGTACTCCCAAGATAACCACGGCCTGTCCGTTTGTAAAATCAACGACACAAATATGTCAAATCATTTCAAAATCATAATTTACAGAAAACAACACACATGTGAAAACTCCAAATATACCCGAAATTACCAGTTTATTAGTAAATAACTAAATACATATTATCAGCTAGCCAATGTTTTATAAAAAAAAAAAAAAAAAAATCTTGAATACACTGTATATTTGAAGAAAAAAAAAATGTCGGCATACAAGTCTTTTTATCAAACAGAGTATAACGAAAGAGAAAAGTCAAAACATAAGGACGACAACTCTTGTAAAACAATAATGGTTTGCATCGTA
This sequence comes from Camelina sativa, assembly GCF_030686135.1. Taxonomy (NCBI): domain Eukaryota; kingdom Viridiplantae; phylum Streptophyta; class Magnoliopsida; order Brassicales; family Brassicaceae; genus Camelina; species Camelina sativa. The sequence continues at coordinate 395,701 of NC_141898.1, forward strand.
TCATTATCCAAAAACAAAACAAACTTGATTCTTCTTCTTACATGAAAACGAGGCAACAGAGTAGTTTCATTCTCATTAAACATACTCTTACCAATTAGAAGAAAGAAGAAAAAGATAGTTAGGAAATTGTCTATGTAACTTGTCAAAACCCAACAAATAAATGTCCTAGGATTTTATGTAGATCTTGGAGTATCTCATTCACACTTTTTCAAATACACAATCAAAGGAACATCATTATGTTTCCTCTTACATTTGTAAACCCAAATCCGAGACTTCCATATCCATCATTGTTCATTGCCAAATCATCTCTTGAACCAGCGTCGAGCAGGAGAAGCAGAGCTTTTTCATCTTCTCACTCTTATTATCCTTGGACACCGAACCTTAGATTGAATGGGTTCAAGCTCAAGTCAGCTACAGCTCCAGAAAACGTGGAAGGGGGAGATTCGAAATCCGAGAGTTTGGTAAAAGGGTTGAAGCTAGGAGGCATGTTCGGAGTTTGGTACCTCCTCAATATCTACTACAACATCTTCAACAAACAGGTTCCTTCTTTGCTTCATTAAAATCTATAAAATGCATACCGATCAATGACTCGGAACCTATTAATTAATCTTCATACAAATATGGAACTCGTTTATATTCCCAGGTACTTAGGGTTTATCCATATCCAGCGACTGTAACAGCTTTTCAATTAGGGTGTGGAACTCTGATGATTGCAATAATGTGGCTCCTTAAACTCCATCCACACCCCAAATTTGCTCCTTCTCAGGTAATTTCAATATTGGAATGGTTCCATCAAACCCTAAAAAAACAGGGAGATTTCAACTCTAAGTAACCCCTCTGATCTTCAGTTTACGGCGATCGTAAAACTAGCAGCAGCTCACACGTTAGGAAACTTGTTAACAAACGTGAGCTTGGGAAGAGTAAACGTCTCTTTCACTCATACAATCAAAGCAATGGAGCCTTTCTTCACCGTCTTGTTCTCTGTTCTCTTGCTCGGTGAGGTAACACACACTCAGTCCTAAGACTTCATCTATAAAAACAGGGCTCTGATTTGATTCCTATTTCAACCAGAAATAATAACCTTTAAACTATACAAGAGAGTCAAACATATTCTTGAATTTTTTTTTTTTGATTTTGATGACAGTGGCCAAGTTTGTGGATTGTTTGTTCGTTGTTACCAATTGTCGCTGGAGTCTCTTTAGCATCTTTTACAGAAGCTTCTTTCAATTGGTATGAACAACAATCAACAACAAACAGAAAGGAAAAAGTAATCTTGTTGATCACCTTTTTTTATGGACTTGATTGGATGTTTTTTTAGGATTGGTTTCTGCAGTGCGATGGCGTCTAATGTAACGAACCAAACACGGAATGTTCTCAGTAAAAAATTCATGGTTGGAAAGGTAAAGAAGAATCCGAATAAGTTTAAGTTATCCTCTAAACTCAAGAAGCTAGGAATCGACATGTGTGTTAATATATTGGAACAGGAAGCTATGGACAACATCAACCTTTTCTCTGTAATAACCATTATCTCCTTTATCTTACTGGTTCCTGCAGCAATCATGATGGATGGGTTTAAGCTTACTCCTTCGCAGTTACAAATAGCTGTAAGTAAATAGATATAGGCTAAATAGGTCTCCAAAAGAAGAAGTTATATGAGAGATAGATATGTTTGTGATTGTTTGCTTGACAGACAAGCCAGGGAATGTCCGTTAAAGAGTTTTGCATCATGTCTCTTCTTGCTGGGGTTTGCTTGCATAGCTACCAACAGGTTGGTTGGTCCGCATAGTTGGGTTTCATAAAATTGTACTGATCAGTTAAGGTTCTGTGTTAAGTCGGTTAGTGTTTGGTTTCTAATCATGAGTATACTAACTGTGTCTCAAATTAAAATGACAATCCGGATTTGATTAGGTATCGTATATGATACTGGAGATGGTGTCTCCGGTCACACACTCGGTGGGGAACTGCGTGAAGCGTGTGGTGGTAATTGCATCATCCATTATTTTCTTCCAAACTCCAGTTTCACCTCTTAACTCTATAGGTAACACAAACAAACAAAATATACAAGACTATATACTATATAAAAGGAGATTGAAGGGAAGAAGAGGTTATTTTGTGTTTTGTTTCTGTCAATAAACTCTTAAACAGGTACGGCGACGGCATTAGCTGGAGTGTATTTGTACAGCAGAGCCAGAAGAGTCAAAGTAAAACCAAAACCCAAAACTTGTTGAATTTGTCTGTACATAAAAAAAAAAAAAAAAAAAAAATTGTAGAAGCTCTTGTAGTTTGTTGTCAGTGTGATAAGCATATTTTCCTCTTTTTTTTTGTTCAATCATTTGACACCATACATACACTCATACGGGCATCATGAATGAGTTTGTTTAATGTCACTAATCCATTAAAGAAAGAAACGAAACAAAACAAAACAAAACAATAATACACTAGGGAGTTGGAAAATTGTATCTCCGGCTGATGAGTAAAACAATGGGCTTGGAAGAAAAGTGAATAGCCCACAGAAGGCCCAAAAGATAAGGAGGCGGCTCGTTTACTCAGATATTTTTGTTGAGACGGTAAAAGTATAAACCTAATAAAAGGGGAACACACACGTCTTCTCTCCATCGGGTCTTTTTGGTTTCTCTCTCTTTTGCTCTACGCTTCTTCTTCTCCCTTCTTGTGGCGTAGATTTTTAGAGAGAGAAATTTTTATTTAAAGGGAGAGAAAAAGGGAATCTCAAATCTAGACTTGGCAAGATTTGACCCGACCCGACCCGACCCGACTAAATCTAATCTGCTTGCTGGTTGGTTCGTTTTCCAGAGCCCGCTCCTCTTCATCGGAAACCTACATCATCATCATCAGGTACTAGGAGGGCGTTTTATGCTCCTCTAGCAATTTCTCCTTGAATTTGTTGGTATGTGCGATTTCTCTTTTAAATCTTGTGGTTTGGTCGTGTTTCTAATTCTGATGTCTGATGATCCGAATCCGGTTTATATTATTATTATTATTATTACTACGTGTTAGGGTTTCTTCGATTTGTGTAAAATCCAGATCTGTGCTCGATTGTATTTGGATGATTTATAATTTTGGTTTAACTAACTTTGAAATTTGAAGATAATCACGAACCGACGTCTTGTGTTACTTGGCTGCTTTTGGTAGTAATTTTAATTAATTGAATCTCTTGAATTGCAGAAGACTCTCTCTCTCTTTTTGTTGTTTTTTTGGGGTGTTGTTGTTGCAATGGCTGCTACCGCTAATGCTCCTTCTGCTGTCCGTTATGCACCTGAGGACCATTCACTTCCTAAGCCTTGGAAAGGTCTTGTCGATGATCGCAGTGGCTACTTGTACTATTGGAATCCTGAGACCAATGTTACTCAGTACGAGAGACCTGCTCCCTCTCATCCTCCCAAGCTTCCTCCCGTCTCTGTTAGCTCTTCCGTTCACGTTCAGCCTACTCCTAACGGTGCCGCCTATGCTCCTCCTCGCAAGGCTGATGATAAGTATACTAGACCCTCTGATCATGCCCCTAAGATTGACTCTGCCTCCAGGTTTACTGAGGTACTCACCCCTTGTACCCCCCTTTATACCTTGTTTTTTTTTTCCTCTTGTTCTGTTGCTCATCTTAGTTTTTCTCAATTTCCTCAAGGGTGGCAGGAGTGGACCGCCTTATTCGAATGGAGCTGCTAACGGACTTGGGAATCCTGCATATGGTGCAACGTCTGCCAGAGGTCCTTCTCCTTCATCAGCTCCGAGAAGTGAACTCTCCCCTGAGGCCTATTCCCGCCGTCATGAGATTACTGTCAGTGTAAGTATCTAAAATCTTCCTTGAACCACCGTCGTCGTTTTTTTCGTATGTAATAATTTGTAGTGTGTTCCTCTTTACCAAGTTGCCTATTTGGCTTTCACCTGTTTTGTTTCTGTAAATCTTTTTTATTTCCTCTAGTTACTGATATCTTATTTTCCTCTTGTATTCAGGGGGGCCAAGTACCACCACCTATAATGTCCTTTGAAGCTACTGGATTCCCTCCTGAGCTTCTGCGGGAGGTATGATTTTATTTGTCATAGTTAATTGAAAAGACTTAAGAAACCCTCAAACCTTTGTTTCCGTTCAATAAGCTGAATCTTTGTTGGGTTTTATGCTGGGGTCTGATTTATGAAGCTAGTTTGGTTTTCCTAATAGTAGCCTTATTTTGTCACCAAGCTATAATCGACTTAGGTTTAACATTTAGAGTCAAGTTTTATGCCATATGCTCCCTTTTCTTTTTTTTTTCTTTTTCCCAGGTGCGATGTTTGCTCCTGGGGGGGAGCTAATGTCGTACACTGTGCCACTTCTTTGAGGTCCTTGCAAATTATTTGGAGTGCCCTATATGGTGGGCCAAATTTTTTGGAAAGGGCTTCCCAAATCATCCAAGCTCGTGGCAGGGCCTGTTAATGGTGTGATGATTCATTTCACCACCGGGTCCAGACAGAAGAAGAGGCGTCCTCCTGCTGCAGGTTTCATCAGTAATCTTTTGCCGCCTGCAAATGGGGGATGGTGCTTCTTCTGACATGAGCCACCACTCCCTAAGCCCAAAATAACCTTGGTGTTCCTCTTCTCATAGGACAGCCTCGTTTTCTGCTTTCTTAGGTACTCAGTGCAGGTTTCTCTGCTCCAACTCCAATTCAAGCTCAGTCATGGCCAATTGCTATTCAAGGTAGGGACATTGTAGCCATTGCTAAAACTGGCTCAGGAAAAACTTTGGGTTACTTGATTCCTGGGTTTATGCATCTTCAACGCATCCGAAATGATTCGCGCGCGGGTCCAACAATCTTGGTATTGTCTCCGACGAGGGAGCTGGCCACACAAATCCAAGAAGAAGCTGTTAAATTTGGGAGGTCATCAAGAATTTCGTGTACCGTAAGTAGAAGTTTCTGAACTTGTAAACTTTTGACATGCTTCTTGTGTAGTATCTCTCTAATGGATACTAAATGTCTGGTCTTGTTATCTATGTTTCAGTGTTTGTATGGTGGTGCGCCAAAGGGGCCTCAGCTAAGGGATTTAGATAGAGGAGCAGATATCGTGGTTGCAACTCCTGGGAGATTGAATGATATCCTTGAAATGAGGAGAATTAGTCTGCGTCAAATATCTTACCTTGTGCTAGATGAGGCAGATAGGATGCTGGACATGGGTTTTGAACCACAGATAAGGAAGATTGTGAAAGAAATTCCCACCAAGCGTCAAACTCTTATGTACACAGCTACGTGGCCAAAGGGAGTTAGGAAAATTGCAGCTGACTTACTTGTTAACCCTGCTCAAGTCAACATTGGGAACGTTGACGAGCTTGTGGCTAACAAGTCAATCACACAGGTTTGGCTTGACCTGATTCTATTGATTCTGCTGACCGTTTCAGGAAAATCAATCTGATTGTTGTGCTTTTTTGGACACAGCATATTGAAGTGGTAGCACCAATGGAGAAACAGAGGAGATTAGAGCAGATCTTGCGGTCTCAGGAACCAGGCTCAAAGGTGATCATATTCTGCTCGACCAAAAGGATGTGTGATCAACTAACACGCAATATCACCCGCCAATTTGGAGCTGCTGCTATACATGGAGACAAGTCCCAGCCTGAGAGAGACCATGTTCTTAATCAATTCCGCAGTGGCAGGACTCCGGTTCTTGTTGCAACCGATGTTGCTGCTCGTGGACTGGACGTTAAGGACATCAGGTATTTAATATAATCCAAACCGCAATCCTTAAAAACGAATCATGAAATTGTTACTTGATGATTATATTAGTTTTAACACAATCTGAGATCACAGGGCGGTCGTAAACTATGATTTTCCCAATGGAGTGGAAGACTATGTTCATAGAATCGGAAGAACAGGAAGAGCTGGAGCAACTGGTCATGCATTCACATTCTTTGGTGATCAAGATTCAAAACATGCTTCAGATCTGATCAAGATCTTGGAAGGAGCAAACCAGCAAGTTCCCCAACAGATCCGTGAAATGGCTACACGTGGTGGTGGTGGAATGAATAAATACAGTCGCTGGGGTCCTCCTTCTGGAGGTCGTGGTCGTGGTGGCGACTCTGGTTATGGCGGCAGAGGTGGCGAATCTGGTTATGGTGGCAGAGGTGGCTTTGGTTCGCGTGACAGGTAAATTAACATAACGGCCTCTTCTTTAAAATATTGTGTTGGATGTAATTGAAATTATGGTTGTGACTTAAGATTGTCTAACTTTTTGATGGGAAGCAGAAGCAGCAACGGATGGGGAAGGGAGCGTGAAAGGAGCCGTAGCCCTGAGAGATTCAACAGAGCTCCACCACCGTCTTCCACCGGATCGCCTCCTCGCAGCTTCCACGAGTCCATGATGAAACAAAGATGAAAAGGTAGCCTGATAAAGCGAGTGACAGAAGAATGTGTTATTGGAGATATCCCTTATTCCTTGGACATTATATATATTTTTTGGCCGATGAAGAATTTAGAAAAAAACCAAGATACCATTGGAAAATTTACGTTCAAAACTACAATTGATATCTTATTGTTTGTATTTCATCTGTTTTACTCAGATTGGTAAGAATTGTTTTATTCGATACGAGTAACCTTTACCTTTTATCTTATGGGATTCTCTAGCATTTAAATAACAAGACAGAGTGATGTTTGAGATCTCGGTTTAGTATGGTTAGATTGGTTTAGTCTAGTTTGCTTTAACTATAAAACTTGCTTCCGACTTCCCAAACTGAATCGAACTATTCGTTGCATTCATAGTTCCAAATTAGTGATGAGAACTTCAAATTCCTCATCTCCCCATTTGTGCCCCTTGACGGAATAACCCGTCAGCACTCAATAGTCATTAACCGAATCAAACCCACATAAAAATAACTATCTAAAGCAAAGCATAATAAATTTATGTATTCATTCATTTTCAAAAGTGACGTTTAATAATTGTTCTAGTTAGTTTTTTCGACAAAGAAAAAACTTTGGAAAAAGAAGTTTGGTGAGTCTATGGCTTAGAGGAGAAGTGTGTGTCTTGTGTACTTTGATGATAATATAATTGATGACAGCCTATTAGTCTCTAAATAGACTCTAGATTTTTTTGTGGTTACAAATTAGTTTTCCTTTTACAACTAAACGAATTATGAACTCCTAAAATCTAAAATCAAAGCTCACTACATACATATGTTCACACATGGTTTATTTTCCACTATCAATAATATTAATTATCATTGGTCATTACGAGATAACCCTTATATACTGAATAAATCAATCATCAACCAAAATAAATTCTAATATTGTAAAATAAATGTGTATATATGGAATGACAGTTCAAGGATTTTTTTTCTTTCGAATTATATTGGAAAAAAACGACTACTATACAGTTTTAAATAAACTATAATACAGCTTAATTTATTGTATAATAATACACGCAAAGTATTTGGTTATATTGCTAGTTACTATCTTACAATAATTTAATTGAAATTGTAAGATGATGACACATCATTTAAAATATCAGCCACAAAACACACTTACTAAATCTGGCATATGAATTACACCGAACCTTCTCAATTAATTGCCCAAAAGCAAACGCTATCACAACTTTCATTTTATTTTCTCTCTCCACTATTGAATTTCTTTGTATAATCGAAATGTAAATTCGAAAACATACACAATTATAATATTAAAAAAAAATGCGTTTTTGAAAGTGTAATTTAGATGTGGTAAAATATAGCATGTATGAAAAATAATACCAATTTCAGTTTCAAACGAAAAGAATATCATTGATTTCGTTTACTGAATAAAAGTATTGGCTAGTGTATATATTAGTGATTAGAGGGTTAGGAAGAAGTCGTTATTTACATAAACGATCAGTGTAATGTTTCTGTCAAGCTTTGCTTCGATTTAATTTTTAGTACTTTCTTTCTTCTCACTGTTTACAATTTGTGTGGTCGCCAAGTTCTCATTTGATTATTAGTTTCTTATTTAAGAGTTCTCATTAAGTTTTGTAATCAAATATTACATATTTCGTTGATTTTGTCTATATACGTACGTAGATACCACTGAAAAAAAACTCTGCTTCGTATAACCAATTAGAGTATAGTAGTCACAAGTCACAACCCTATAAAAAGAAAACAGTTGTTGATCATCTTCCCGCCCCGAGTATCTCTCTCTCTCTCTCTCTCTCTCTCTCTCTCTCTCTGTTCTCTCTCGATCTTGATTGCATTGCGAAAAATAGATGGAGACGATGAAGAAGAAAGGGAGAGGGAAAGCGACTATAACATCACAGAAAGAAGAGGAGGGAACAGTGAGGAAAGGGCCATGGACTATGGAAGAAGACTTCATCCTCTTTAACTACATTCTTAATCATGGTGAAGGTCTTTGGAACTCTGTCGCCAAAGCCTCTGGTATATCTGCACATTCTTCAAGTCATATATATATATATATATATATAATTAAACACTGATCAGTGATCACTCACGTGTTATGTTTTTTTAATGATGTTATATATGCATGTATATAATTTTGTTTTCATCTTATAATAAGGTCTAAAACGTACTGGAAAAAGCTGTCGGCTCCGGTGGCTGAACTATCTCCGACCAGATGTGCGGCGAGGGAACATAACCGCAGAAGAACAACTTGTGATCATTCAGCTTCATGCTAAGCTTGGAAACAGGTCTTACATAGTTTCATCATGACATGCGTGCGTACGTATAATAACGAATCAGAAAACTAATACTGTATATGGTGTTGTATATATAGGTGGTCGAAGATTGCGAAGCATCTCCCGGGAAGAACGGACAACGAGATAAAGAACTTTTGGAGGACAAAGATTCAGAGACACATGAAAGTGAAAGTGTCGTCCGAGAATATGATGAATCATAATTGTTCGGGAAACTCACAGAGCTCGGGGATGACGACGACGAACCAAGACAGCTCCGGCAAAGCCATCGACATGGCTGAGAGCTTCTCTCCGGCGACGACAACGTTTAATGTGGTAGAACAGTCAAACGAGAATTACTGGAACGTTGAAGATCTGTGGCCCGTCCACTTGCTCAATGGTGACCACCATGTCATTTAAGATAGTCCTATCTTTATATATTTGTATCCCCGAGCTGCTTTTTTTGGGTTATGGTACGTTCTTTGGTGTTGTTTATATTGCTGAAATGTTGTTGCAACTAATTTACATATAAAAAAGGCGGTGTGGGAGCAGAGTTACCTCTGTTCGTTAAAAGAACATATATATATACTACTCTTTCTTTTCTTTCTTTAGATTTTTCTTCTTTCTTACGGTATATATGAAAAGTTAAAACATAAATCAAATACTGTATATAGCAGTAGGTTTAAGTTTGAAAACCAATTCCAAAAAATAGCAGACTGCACGACACATACATACAAACACACACAGAGATAACAAATATTAAAGGTATGAATTTGGATTATTGGACACAAAATAAAAGCACTCTCTGCAATAAATCAAAGAAGGGGAGGTTGTTGTTATAATTTAGTCATCAGCTAGATCACTGGGAGTTTCATCGGCATTGCGTTTGATCGTCAAAACAGGACACTCGGCATGTTTCACACAGAACGCGCTCACAGTCCCCACAAAGACCCTGCAAAGCAATGCAAGAGAGTGAGAAGAAGACCAAACCCATAATAAGACTCCAGTCGACATATTATTACAAAACAAATAATCTTCTTATCTATGCCTAGCGCAATGCTTGTATAACCTAGAAATATGACAACTCCCTTGTTGGCCACTGTTCTTGTCTGAGGCTTGAACTAATCTACTAGTCTATTCAAACTCAAATATCTGTCAAAGAGAAAATCCTATCTATCAGTAATCCTTTACATGACAGCCGGATTTGGTAATTTCATCATTCAGTCTAATAACAGGAATAAATCATGTGTAGGAGGAGTGTGAGAATTTGTACGCACTTTTGAAAGCGGCCAAGACCACGACTTCCAACAACGAGAAAATCAGGTCGGACTCGGGTGACCTCTTTGCAAATAACATCCTTGGGATCACCTATCTTAATCCAGGCCTCGCAAGCAACCTACAAGTTTTGCAATGATCATGAATTTCACAAGATTACTTATAGTAGTTGTTAGTAAGGAGATTAAAAAAAAAAAAAAAAAAAAAAGGAGGAAGTAGCAAAAAGACAGAGGAGGATAACTTAAAAAAAAAAGAGTGTATTAATTATTACCCCAATCTCATGGCATTTTGTAACGAAAAACTCGAGAAGGTGAAGACCTTTAGCCTTGTTAGTTTCTCTCATGCTTCTGAAATCATCAGGGGAAGCATAAATGCTGTCAACGTCATCAAAACCTGGTTTCCAATTCACAAAAGAAAAAACAGAACACCACAAGAAACTTAGACAAATTCATAAACAGAACAAAACAAGTAGCATGAAAGAATCTTCTACTCTAACATATAGATATCTCCCCAACACAACAATCAAGGCAGGCATCAGATATATTCTCATGATACAAACAAGAACTCTTCAAGAATATGGTAATTAAACTGGCAACAGCAACACATACCCACCGCTTAAATGTAAAGATCAAAGCCAAAATCGAAACATAACTAAAAAAAAGCAGAGAAAGATATGATCTCACCGACCGACATTATCATCCCCCAATCCTAAGACAATGTCATATAATAATATTCAAGGAAGGATAAATAAAAAAAAAAAAGAAGGCGAGAGAGAGAGAGAGAGATGAAGAAGAAGAATCGAACCGTCTTCGTCGAGGACTTGGACATGGAGCAAGAGAATCTTGAAATCGCAAGTGTTGGACCTGACGATCTTCTCCAGAGTCCATTCGAAAGCTCTTTTGCTGCTTATCGAAGGGTGAGGGTACTCTTTGATCGTCGAGCCGTTCACGGCCACCATCACTTTCGTCGGCTGCTCGCTCCCCATATCACCAGAATCGCCTCTCTTCTCTCTCTCAGCAAATCGTCTCTCTGTTGTATTTTAATTTTATTTTGGGGAAAACGACTACTTGGTCAGATCAGATCATATATGATGTGAGGAAGACAAGACAACTATTCTAAGCTATTGCGCGCACTACGTATACCACATGCGTACTTTAGCTGCCTGATTTCGTATGTCTGGTACAATGCGCAGCGTTTCTGTTACGGGACAGCTATCAACAAAAGTGTAGTAGTAGTTCTTCTTATAACTAAATGTCCCAAACTACCCTTTTCTGCTAATCATTGTGCAAGCCCTACAATATGGGCCCGAACGAATGAGCCCATCATATCTAAACTACATATGTTTTTATATGTATAGAAAACAATCAACCAAACAAACAAACAAACATACGTATCTACATTTTCATTTTTCTTTTTCATAATGTAATGAATGATAATACAGCTTGTGACTTAGGTATATGAAATTGTGGAATTTTATTTGCTGCACTAAAAGCATTTCACAAAACATTCTTATGTATATAATTACTATTTTGATGTTGTTTTGGAAATGATACGCCTAGCTAATATATGTATCTCTCTCTATTAATGACTAATTGATTACTGATGATGAATTGATTGAATTCCAGTGAAGGAGACTCTACCAAAGCCAAGATGACCAATCTGATACAACTCCAACCAAACTCTCTCTGCTTCCACTCTCGCACTTATCCTCGTCTCTTCTCCTTCTAACGACGCCCCCCTTCTTTCTTCTTCTTCCTTCGTCAAACTCCCATCTCTCTCCACCACAAACCGGTGGTCGTCATCTCCGCCACCGCAACAACCACCACCGCTCACCATCTCTGCCGACCTCCGTTTCTGCTGCTGCTGATGTAAACGATCCTCCCGCTTCCTCCCCTTCTTCTTACTCCGGCCGATACATTTCCGCCCGATCATCCAGGGGACCTTAACGAAGGCGAGGGTGAGGAGGTTCAAGACCGCGCAGGGACAACAGCAGAGCGCCACGCAGTCAGCGATCCCCGCCGCCACCCAAGACCGGCACCTTTTCCGGGAGCATCTGGCTGATCTCGGCTCTTCATCGGCTCCTTGACTACTACAGTGGGATCCACTTTGCTCTAATTTACGTGAAACTCGATGCGGCTTTTGGCTTTCCTCCTCCATTTTAAAATTTTATAAAATTAACCTGCCCAAAAAAAAAGAAAAAAAAAACAAAATCAAGCTTACTAGTAAGTTATACGGTTTACATGATACTACTCATTGCGTCCATCACAATATACAGATTTTTGTCCATATACGAGTGTGTATATCATTACACTTTGTTGTTACTTGATATTAAAAAAAAAAAAAAAAAAAAAAAAAGAGGGAGAGAGAGATAGGAAACAGCAACAAAGATTTCTCCCATGCACTTTAACTTATTGACCAGACAGTTTCAGGTGCATTCAAACCTTACTCACGCTCCCACTTTGGCGCGTATTAGCCACTGCCTTCACTTTTTCTGATATTTTTTTTCTTTTTTTTTTGCATCAACGATTATTCTGTAGGAGTGTAGCCAATTTTTTTTTTTTTTGTGTGACCAGTTGAAGAAAGAAAAGATCACATGTCAACGTTACAGTTCTGTCAAATACTATCGGAGTTAGTTTTAAACTGAGATTGGGTTGGTCAAGTTGTTGACTGGTCTGGTTACCTTGTAAAATAATGATAAGTGTTGGGACGAACGAGCGCGTGGGAGATTAATCTGAAGCTTTTTTTTGTTCGATAGCGGAAAAATAATAGTAATAGTATTCTTTTTAGTGGAGAAAACAAGATAGATATATATATATAAAAAGCTGTTAATCTGGAGATGTGGTAAATAAAATCTTATTATATTTTTGGCTCTTTATGGTAAGAATCTTATGGTACTGTGGTAGCTTTTAAAATATATACAGTCCAGTCCCTATTGATTTTTCAAAATTAATTAACGCTCCTAAAATATTAAGACGATGATATTGTTTAAAAAAAAAAAATTAGAGATATCTGTGAGACAACGTGGATTATAGTGCCGGAGATCATATCTCACATGGGTTGTCGGGTCTTAGCATGGCCCATTTACGTGGCCCATTTCAAAGCTACAAGTAAATACAATACAAAAATATTCAAATGAAAATTTTATTATTCACGTTAGATTAAAATAGTGTCTACAATAATCTAGTAGGATACCCCTAGGATTTTTAAACGATTAGATTTGTAAATGATTTACGTGATACTAGCTAGCATTTATCAGGAAAAAAAGAATAGAAGATATTTTGAAAATACAAAACGATCTCTGGAAAAGAAATGGTTTATCTTTTTATTCGATATGATACTAAAAAGGAAAGTTAAAGGTGAAAAGTACGATTGTCCCTTTTTCACTTGTATGAGGTAAAAAAAAAAAGTACATAATTAAAGGCGAGTCAAAAATTCAAAAAATTATTCGGCGTTGTAGAATTAAATAATAGACTGACATGTACGAACCTTATACAGTTTGTCTATTAGATTAGAGGTCCTTTTTTTTTACTTTCCATCATTTTGTTTTGTCAAAGGAGAGAACTTGATGCAAAATTCAACATTAACCACTAAATACCCAACAAACTAATTAAGTTAGTTAGCGCAATATTCATTATTCAGTGTAGCTGCTAGTGTGGTGTGCTTAAAGAAAAAAAAACCACACATTTTGATTTATGGTGAGACACTCTTTATGTAGGTAGACACATTATGCTTTTTCACACTAGGAAAACTGTATTTAGCTAATAAAAAGACCAAAAAACAACCAAAAAAACTGTGTTGAACTAGGTAATGTATATAAATAAAAGAATTGTATTTTTATTACTACCAACAAACATGCAATATTTGGATCTGAATCCGAACATTATTATTGTTGTATATATAGTACTATTAAGTACTGTTCTTATAAATTGATGAAACGCCTACCAAACGGATAATGTAACCTAACTAAGCATTATTGTTAACAATGATTTATTTTTGTCAGTCACAACAGATTTTAGCCTATAAAATTATCTTAAAAGGAGATTTGATGAATCAATGAACCCGATAGAGGAAACAACAATGGAGACATCAAGGGGAGGATTATCGAAATGATTACATACCTTAATTTGTGATCGTGTAATAGATTAACTTACTCAAAAGCCATGGATCCTGATTGAAATCCTTCCCTGTATGAAGACATCAACAAAAACAAAAGCCCAGATCTGTTTTCTGGTCTATAGTAAGAGTTTCTGTTCTACTGAGTTTGAGAAGAAAAAGAGTAGACGAGAAAAGAAGGAGAAGAAGGAGAAGAAGAAGCTTAAAGATGTGATCTGATCTATAAATACACATTATATTATATCTTTGATTAATTTGAGTTTCTCTTTTTCTATGTTTATCTTTTGAAAATCATCTCTTTTCTATCTCTCTCCTGTTCGCATGAGGATACAGACTCATATGTGTAAGGGTCTTACATGAATATTTTAATCCATTTTAGCAGCTACAAAAGCTCTCTTAAAGCATCAATATTTTTTTTACACATATGAACATATAATATACTACTACTGTAACGGTGTTACCTAAATTATTAAGTGAAAAGAGTATTTGCAGTTTTACTATACGAAAGTTGTAATTAATTATATGAATTTTTTTTATATTTACAATTTCTTAAATAACTCGGTTATAAATCCTCAAGTGGGGTACCGGTTAGGTACTTAATTACTAGGTTTTATAAACAATGCTACAATTACCCAATATATTTGGTTGGAAACGGGTTTACAGGAAATATCGGAACTTTGTGTTTGATGAGTCCCCAAGACAGAGAGAATCAACTTATGGGAACTCGGCCCCTTATGTGCATTCCTATGCAATTCGTATTTTATCCATTTTTTTTCATAGCATAAGAAACGAACGAAAATATCCTATTTAATCAGAAACGAACAAATTAAAATACTTTTCATAGCACTCCAAAATTTCGTATGGGACTACCTAATATTTAAATTTGTGGTTCGATATCTTGTTTTTTCTACCTTTAATACATAAATTGTTTCGTCGGATTAGTCAGGGGTCTCATATATGAGAATATATAGAACTTTGTGAGCCACTTGGATGTATTTATAAGTAGAATAATCATATATGTCAACGTAATTAGTAGGAGTATTTTGGAGTTCTAAAGTTTTAATATGGATTTTGAGTACTTGCGCAAAAACTTTACGTAGACAAAATTAAAGTTTAGGATATTAAATAATACTGTGCGTCGTGAGCGTCGTTGACGCCTTTTCCTTCCCTTATGTTTGCTGCCTTTGTAAGCACTTTGCTTGAGCCATGCACGTGCGTCGTATTTAAAGGTGGCCACATCAGCAACTGAGATGCTCTTTAATTCTTTTAGGTAAGAAAGTTTTCACCGTCCAAATCTGTCAGTATGTCAGTGACACGCACACACCAAACCCAGGCCCAACGCAACGCAACGGTCTTCTTTTTTGCCTATTACAACAAGAGTCGCGATCTGCGTTTTGCGTCACTGATCACTGCAGTAACATGCATTTGTTCTTCCTTTGAACACGATCGATCTCCTTTTGTAGTTTGACTGAAAAGAAAAGAAGTCAAAACGGCGTGAGGAAGAACACGATATATCGTCCATGCAGACACATTTCGAAAATCCATAATCTAATAATTTAATAATAATCACGGACGATATATTATACAACTAGCCATCTTTGTCAAATTAGTGGCTTGATGTGTGTGATTAATATATGTTCATAACTTCATATTATACGTGTATATATATGTATTTACGCGTTCCTCCATAATGAAATATTCTTCTTAAATTTAGACTTCCAGAAATTTGGTTGACTAATCAGAAAAACAGAGAAAGTTTTGACAAAAGAATATGATTAGAAACTAGAGAGCATAGAAGAAACAAAATAAGGTGGTTAAATTTAGTCGAATACAATACTTCTTCAACTCATGCTTTTAGATTTGAATGTAAACTACATATATATATATATATATATATATACTATAGATCGATTTTTATTAATTTCTGTCTCATGATCACATTCCATCACGTAATCTATACTACTTTATTCGAGAAATAGGTCGTATGTGGTAACTTGGCAGACCATTTACCATGAAATATCATCATCATTGTCTAGAAGTAGTCACACAGAAGAAGAAAAAGAGATATTTGATAACATCGTACA
Source organism: Camelina sativa (assembly GCF_030686135.1). Lineage (NCBI taxonomy): Eukaryota > Viridiplantae > Streptophyta > Magnoliopsida > Brassicales > Brassicaceae > Camelina > Camelina sativa. Next base: position 411,799 of record NC_141898.1, read on the forward strand.
ACTACATTTCTTGGTTCTCATGTTAAAGTCCAAAAGCTTACAGCAAATGTGGAAATATTTGATCTTAACTTGTTAACAGAAACTGCTAAGAATTAGGTCTGGACTCTGGAGAAGGACGGCCCTGAGTTTTGGCAAATTTGGGCTTGATGAGGCTACAGATAATCAAATAGAATGTATTTGGGAGCCGTACATATACAGGAAAAAAAAATATGACTGAATTAAAAGTCTCTTAAAAAATTGACTATACATAGTTTTAAGCTGCATGCCAACTCATTGCTCCACATGTAACAGAGAAGTGTAACATGGAGAACAATCTTTATGGAATATTTATTGATAATTAAAAAATAACAATGTTTGAATTATTCGTAAGAGAATATATATATATATATATATATATATATATATATATATATATATATATATATAACAGATTAGAATTCCAACAGCTAGCAAGTAACAATGTATAGTTTATATAGCAGAACATGCCAAAATGGACTTCAATGTTGCTATCGGTTGAGGAAATGGATATTAGCATGTGGTGCAATATTATAATAATCATGCTTGTTTGTATGCTCAATTATATCAAATAAGAATGTTTGGTCTTGGGTCGTCGTCATGTAGATCTTAGTGCCGACGAGAATATGTATATTGCAAAGTTGTTATAATCAATTGGGTTATCGGAAACATCATTTATAAATTCGCTAGAGGTTCAATATATATTTGATTCAACTACGCAATTTTAAAAATCTTAGAGAATAACAACTACGACATACTGGACTCCAATCAAAAATATAGTAACAATAATTGGTGGTAGTTATATTGATAATCAATTGCTGTAGTTTAATCTTGTTGGTAAATATAAGTACATACTGCTAATTTAACGTAAAAAGTTAAAAAAACACTTATAAAAATATTTGTAAAGTCAATCGCAGATCATATGATTATATATATATATATATATATGAATGAATATAGATTAGAGTCTATTAAAATAGAGAAATGAATCACGTGTTCACATAGATATTAATTAAAAGAAATGACAGAATCGCAAAATGATTATGTCAAATCTGATTACACGACGTCTAAGATATTATAGGTTGGTTGATGAAAAAAAAAATGGATCATAATTTGAGGATGGCGATAATCGTCAGCATTGACGTACGTACGTGTCTCTAAACTTACCATAAAATAAAACAAAGACCACGAAAGCGAGACCACGTTTTATGTATAAATATTACAACACAAGACACACAAAGATACAGACAACACGGTTGGTTAAAGAGGGAGAGAGATATGGAGGAGAACAAGGCAACATTAGTGGAGAGAGAACTAGACAACAAAATGCATGAATTTTCCTCAACGGTGTCGTATAGCCCAAGCTTCAGCTGCTACGCTTCCGGTGACTTCAGCTGCTACGCTTCCGGTGACTTCGCAGCCGCCGCCGTTAAAGTTTCCCGCGAGAGCCAGATGATGATGAGCTACAATATCGCAGATCATCATCAATCCGCTAAAGCTGACTCCGTCGAAGACGCTGACTTCGAGTTTGAAACGTCGCCGTTGCATGAAGACACCTTCGTCCACTTCCCGCCCTTCAAGAAAGACGTCGTTTTCGTCGTTAACAAGAAAGAAGATGATGACTTCGAAGAAGCCGCCGCCGCTGAGAATATATCGGAGAGTTACTCCGGGAGTTGTCTGTGGAGTCCGCTCAGATCTCCGGCGGCTGGTTCGAAGCGCAGCCGTTTAAAGAAGCTTCTAACGAGAAGCCATAGCGACGGAGTCGTATTGGCCCCAAGCGCATCGAAACGATGCAATTTAAAGGAGTTTATGAGGAGGAGCCACAGCGACGGGGGAGACGCAAAGAAGACGAGCTCCCCGGCCCCGGCGGTGAAAGGGAAGAAGGAGAAAACGGCGTCGTATAAGGTCGGGGAAGGAAACAAGAGAAGAAAATCTTACTTGCCATACAAGCAAGATTTGATCGGAGTATTCGCCGGAATTCGAGGATTTCGTCGTTAATTAATGACTTTACAACACTAAACTATTATTATTATTGTAGCAGTTAGGCACACTTTACATTGTTTAAACTTTACTTACTCTGTAATTTATACTTTTCTACTTGCATGTAATGTAACTTTGGTTAATTTGGTGATACATATATTAATGAAAGTCCAATTCAATTCGTTGACTCGATGAAACTGGTGGTGGGGGGGGGGGGGGTTAAGATATTTATTTTCTATTTTGGTTTTATAAATAAAAAGGAGAAGACACGTGTTAAAATAAGAAGCTAGATACTTCCACGAGAAAGAGGGACCCACGTGAAAAACACGTGGACCACTAGTTCCTTACCCCCTCTCTCTCTCACTCGCCGCTGCTCACACTCACAGTTTCGAAGTTTTGCCTCTTTTTTTTTTTTTTTTTTTTCTTTTTACTCAATTCATTATCTCGAGCTCGAGATTGGGATCTCCGGTTGGTATAAATTATGGCGTTTCTTCAACAAATCTCCGGTTTCGGAGCTCTCGAACGATCTTCTCCTCCGTCTATTCTGACCGGATCGCCGTTCCGCAGCGGAAGAGGAGGAATCGCCTACTTTGGCTCTAGGGAAAAGGTCGGATCCAACAGACGAAGACTCTTTCTCAGAGTCGTAGCGGGGTCGTCGTCTTCGTCTTCATCTCCGTTCAAGATGAACTTGAATGAGTATATGGTCACCCTTGAGAAGCCCTTAGGGATTCGATTCGCTCTTTCAGCGGATGGCAACATCTTCGTCCACGCCATCAAAAAAGGGGTATTATTTCTACTATTTCTCCATCTCTCTCTCTCTCTCTCTCTCTCTCTCTCTCTATTAGCTTCTCTTGGTGAAAGTTTCTTAGCCTCATCCCGTCCCATTGTTATAAATTGTTTTCCGTAGAGCAATGCGGAGAAGGCAAGAATCATAATGGTTGGAGATACACTAAAGAAGGCCAGTGATTCTTCTGGTGGCATTCTTGTCGAAATCAACGATTTTGGTGATACCAAGTATGACATTTTCTATGCCCTGTTTCGTTTCTATCTGCTACACGAGTCTGATGGCTAGTTAACATGGATTTTGTTTAGTCCTTTAACCGACTATGCTCTGACGTTACTTGATTGATACTGTCCAGGCTTCTTTTAACTATGCCTTTCTATTGCTCTTGTTGCTTTTTGACTAGTTAGTCACGGCTTAGTCCTTACCCGCGTTTGATCTGAGTTACCTGATTGATACCTTGCAAACTTCTGCCATCTGATTGCTCCTGTAAATCAACCATACCATTACGTTTGTCTTTATAACTGGGTGTTGCTAACACTCTGTTTCATAACTATTGGCTAGAGATATTTACCATGTATTGGATGGTAGGATTACTAGTAATTTGCTAACTTGTCTTGTTTTAATCTGGAAACACTCATGTTTGCATCTTTCTTTTTTCTTTTTTTTGTATGGTTTTAACATCTAACAGTCGTAGCTGGATTTTTCAATATTAATATATCAATGCGAAGTGCTGTGAGTTGAATGCTGACTCCATTGTGTTATTGTTTTTGAATTTTTCTTTTTTATTTCTTCCAGTTTTTTATTTATTCAGGAAGATGCTGGCAGAGAGAACAGGATCGTTTAGCCTTGTTCTTGAAAGACCATTCTCTCCATTTCCAGTCCAGTATCTGCTCCATTTGAGCGACCTTGATTTGCTCTATAACAGAGGACGTGTCTCCTTTGCTACTTGGAACAAAAACCTTTTATCCTCCGATCTGAGAGCCTCTCAAGGCAATGGAAACTCTGGCTATGCTGCTTTTTCCTCGAAATTTTTTACTTCTCAGGGATGGAAACTTCTGACCAGACAGAGCAATTCCTTTCAGTCAGGGACACAGAAGAACATTCTTTCTCCACCTATCAGTCCACTCATCTGTGTCTTTTCAGAAGAAGTTTCTGGAGATGGGGAATGGGGTTATGGTAATTTCCTTTTAGATGAATACATCAAAGCCCTTGACCGATCAAAAGGAGAGCTGTCTTATAACCATGCTCTTGGAATGCGCTACAGCAAGGTCTCAAATTCTTTTCTTTTCCCGGATTAGTCTTGTTTCATTTTCCCTCTTTCTGTTCATTCTCTCAACACCATTCTTCTCTTGTTGGCCTTTTTCAGATTACAGAGCAAATATATGTCGGCTCGTGTATACAAACAGAAGAGGATGTGGAAAATTTGTCGGAAGCAGTGAGTCTTCTATATGACCTTACTATTGAGATCATTGTTATTAGGGTGTGCAATAATAGAATTGCAAGTATAGTTTTAACTGATCAAGCTTTTTATACTACAGGGAATTACTGCCATATTGAATTTCCAAGGTGGAACTGAAGCTCAAAACTGGGGAATCGATTCACAAAAAATCAATGATGCATGCCAGAATTCTGAAGTCTTAATGATCAACTATCCTATAAAGTAAGCAAAGTCATATCGCCATGAGGCACATCATGTGCTTTCTTTTCCTAGCGCTCTAATCAGTTGTGGACAAGACTAATAGAGTTTTGATATTTTCGTGCCAGGGATGCAGATTCATTTGATCTTAGGAAGAAACTCCCACTTTGTGTCGGGATTCTACTACGGTTACTTAAAAAGAACCATCGTGTCTTTGTAACTTGTACCACTGGTTTTGACCGATCATCGGCTTGTGTGATCGCTTATCTGCACTGGATGACTGATACCTCTCTCCATGCTGCTTATAGTTTCGTTACTGGATTGCACGCTTGCAAACCTGACAGGTTTTTATCCATCTCATCTCTGTCTTGACCATTAACCTGCAGACCATGGATGACTATTTTTCTGTTTTAATGTATATATATGTCGACTTATATGTAATTTTTCACAGACCTGCAATTGCTTGGGCAACATGGGATCTTATTGCAATGGTGGAAGATGGCAAACATGATGGGAATCCAACACATTCTGTAACCTTTGTGTGGAATGGACACGAGGTGACTATTGCTTTACATGCTTTTACTAGTTTGCTGCAATTCTTTAGGAACTCGTGATCTGTAGGGTTGAGAAACCAATGGGACTGGCCTCTGTGTTTTAAGTTACACCTTGGATGGCTCTATTACAGGGGGAGGATGTATTGCTAGTTGGAGATTTCACAGGAAATTGGAAAGAACCCATAAAAGCAACGCACAAGGGCGGTCCACGTTTTGAAACTGAAGTTAGACTTTCACAAGGAAAGTAAGTCATTCTTCTTTTACCTTTCCCATTAATGCTTATATGCTCAAGGTTCAACAGAAAAACGTCCCATAATTTTCCCTGCATGTTAATTGTGACTTTTGAGGGATCGCAAAGGTATTATAGTTTGAAAACTTATGAAAATGCACTTGTGTCATATAACTTGGTGATCGTTGACATTTGACAATGTGGCAGATACTACTACAAGTACATAATCAATGGTGACTGGAGGCATTCAACAACTTCACCAACGGAAAGGGATGACCGAGGAAACACGAACAATATAATTATAGTTGGTGATGTTGCTAACGTTAGGCCTACTATTCAACAACCAAGAAAGGTTACTCCTACAATGCAGTAGTCTCTTCTTCATACAATAGGAAAAACTTGGATAAGTGTTCCAAGTTATATCTTGCCTGATTGGTTCAAGACATATATCTGAAGCAACTTTTACAATGTTTTGCAGGATGCAAATATCATAAAGGTGATCGAGAGAGTTTTGACAGAGAGCGAAAGATTTAGGCTGGCAAAAGCAGCTCGATGTATCGCGTTCTCAGTTTGTCCAATAAGACTATGCCCAAAGTAGAAGTTCTTAAATTGGCATAGGTTAAAATATTACATCTACTCCTCTGTCTCTATCCATTCCTCAAGGTACTTACTAATGTCGTTGTGAAAAACATTCCCTATGTTCATTTTTTACTCCGGATGAATAAATAAAAGCCACATTCGACACACTCTGTGACAAGAGAGTGTTGACATTATGTTGTGTGTGTTTGCATGAAAAAATGTCGACGTAGTTTCGTCCATTGACAACATAGGTAACTCTCGGAGCTCGGCCCTCTACAATATCATTAAACACTAGTGAACGGTCCAAAACATTTATATTATTTAATGTACCTGGTGGTCCGAAAAAAGTGTGCCAAATCCATAAATCTTGCGATGCCACAGCTTCTAGTACGATTGTCGGTTTTCCAGATCCACATGCATATTGTCCTTTCTATGCCGTGGGACAATTCTTCCACTCCCAATGCATACAATCTATGCTTCCTACCATTCCGGGGAAACCGCGATGTTCTCCAATATTCAGTAATCGTTGGAGGTCTTCCGATGTAGGTCTTCTGAGATACTCGTCTCCAAAAAGATTTATCTCTCCGTCTACAAATTTTTCAAGGCATTTGTGGGCGGTTGTTTTAGCCAGACGTAGATATTCATCCAGTGCATCTGCTGCACATCCGTATGCCAACATACGGATAGCTGCCGTACATTTTTGAAGTGCTGATAGACCAAGCCTTCCAGTTGCATCTCGTCTTTGTGTGAAGTACGGAACTCCATTCTCAATACTACTAACAATGCGCAGGAACAACGGTTTGTACATTCTAAAGCGACGGCGAAACATACTTTGATTGTAAGTCGGGTTCTCGCTAAAATAATCATTCCATAACCGTATATGGCCCCCCCTCCCGGTCTCTATTAATGTGGACTCTTCTGAAAACTGGCAATGGTGGATCTTCTATGTGAGTGCATTGGTATTGAATCTCCTCCACCATATTGTCAACTTCCTCCTCCACCATTGCATCAACTTCTTCATCTGAACTCCAATTTGACATCTTCTTTGATTTTTTTTGGGGTTTTAAAGATTCAATCTTTTTGATGTTTTGTTTGGGGTAATGAAAAGGGGTTTTTAGATATGTTCTGATTTTTCAAACTTAAGAAAGAGATAGAAGAAGAAACAAGTTCTCTGCAAGAAATGCTTGATTTGTTGAAGTTTAGACCAACTAAAAAAAAAAATGAACTCCGGAGAGAGAGATTGAAAAAGATAGAAATTGAGTTGTGAGGAATGAGCTCAATGTCTCTTCAATATATAGAAGAAGAAACACCTAAAACTTAACAATACAAACAACACAAGGAAACGAGAGTACAAACAACAAGAGATCACGAGGGATAACAATACAAACAACGAATTGACGCTTGCTAACGTCCAAAAGTACTAGTACATGCGGTCCTCCTTCACGGATGCTTAAAAGCCAAAATACTGCTATGTGAGGTCCACCGTCATGGATGCTCCTTGTGCAACTTCACAACCGTACATTTATATCATATGTCAACTTGACCCCAACAACCTGAAACGTAATTAAGGTTCCAATTAGAAACTGACCAAAACAAAACGAATCCAATCATGTATGCATAACCAACACTAATCGAATCCAAACATGTATGCATAACAAAAAAAAATATTGAGTGTGTATTAAAGAGACAGATTAAGAACCTATGTGTGGGACAACATTTGGTCAGTTAGCTTGTCTCTGAGTTCTACTTGAGCTGGTGTAAGGTTAGGGTTGTTTAGGAGACTCTCAAGCAATCTCATTCTGCCTTGCCTATCTTTAGCTTGTTGTTCCTTTTCCTTCATGGCAATAATCCTATCTAGTTTAACCGCTGAAACATCCTCACCATCATTACTCATTGCCGCCTTCTTACCTTTCTTCTTGGACGCCTTAACACCCGGAGGCCTCTCCTCAATGCCATCGTTTGTTGAGTTGGATGAGTAAACTCTTTCTGAATCAAGCTTAGTCTTCTTAGAGGTTCCACCCTCCGAGTTCCATTTCTGATCATTCTTGAGTTCCCTCCAACAATGCGCTAGCATAAACGGTTTTTTCATGTCATTCATGTACATCTCATATGCCACCTTCAACACATCATCTTCCGATTCTCCACTCTTTCTTCTTGCACTCGCTTGTGTGTAACAGCCCACAAACTTATTGACTTGGTGGTTTATCTTATTCCACCGAGTCTTACACTGAACAAGCCCTCTACTATTGGTCCCGGATGCTCCCTCACTTGCTTGGTAATAATCTGACACCCTCTTCCAAAAGGAACCCAACCGCTGTTCATTACTCACAACCGGATCTTTGCTTGTGTTCAACCAAGCGCCTATGAGCCGAACATCCTCCTCTGTAGTCCACCTCTTTCTACTTTCTCTACCTCCCTCGTCTTCATTCTCATCTAAACTAACATCAATACACTCGGAAGGGACAATGGAAGAGCTAAAGTGAACTGGTTGCGAAAGGAATTGGAAAGGCTGAGAGGGGAAAGATGTGGTAAACTGAGTAGGCTGAGATGTTTCTGTGGTATTTGGTACATGAGGAGTTTCAGAAGTGTTTGAGTCCTGTTGAGAGTTCAACAGGTCTACAAAGTAAGGAGCAGGGACACTATAAGGGTTGCTACGATCCATGGATATGTTTTACAGAAGAGAGATATGTTTAAAAGTTTGCTTAAAGAAAGATAATGAGTTGTTACAAATGGGAAATGTTTGTTTAACTGTTGTGGTTAAGGACAAAAGTTATATATAGGTTAAAGAGAGATAATGATATGTTTTAAAGTTTTGATCGGATATTGAGCTAAAGTTTTTAATGTTTAAAAGTTTTCAAATTTGTAATGAGTGTCCTAAAAAGAGATATACACTTTTTACTTTTCAGTATATCCCCTAGACTAGACAACTCAAAATGCAGAAGCCATATCACCTTTTACAACATCAAATCTTAGCAATGGTTAAAGTCAAAAGTTTTTAAAATTACAATCATGGACTGAAGATTTATTTGTTAATGTCAAGATTTATTTGTAAAACAATCATTGAGTGAAAATTAAGTTTCTCATTTTTAAAAATCAAACTGCCGACTATTACATTTTGTTATGAGAATTAAAATGTAGTATAAAAATAACACACCTTAACAGGATTGTAGATGTGCTACACCATCAAGAGAACCACTACCATTCACCCTAGCACAACCGTCTTTGTATCCTGTTTAAGTGACAACGACAACAGTTAGAACTAAGTCAAAAAGCTAAACTTAACACAAATTACAAAATCAGAAATATAGAGTTGCTTACTTTTTGGAGTAACACACCCAACAGAGGCCTTGGCCCAAACACACCTCTCTTCGCTCAATACGACATCTTTGTGGTACACTTGCATGACTCCATGAACACCTCGCACAAAACACACAAAACCAGTTAACACGGTTCATCATTAGACTTGAACACAATAGCACATAAAACCACATACTTGTAATAAAACTTCCATTGACAAAAGAGCATAAAACCGGTTACTATTAATCAGTCACCAAACAATAACACACGGTTCATGAGACTTTAACACATCACAACACAAAACCACATTATTCTAAACAAACTTGAACACAACAAACAATTACAACCACTAATTAAATTACAATCAGACAACAACACCAACATACGGTTTATGAGACCTTAACAAAACACAACATAAAACCACTTCATTCTAATCAAATTTAACACTAACAAAGCGTACAACAAGTGACTAATTATGAGATAACATACAACAACATTCGGTTATGTGAGTCTGGTTAAACCCACAGAGAAGGAATCACACAAGTAAACCCAAAGTTAAAGTCAAACCCTACCAAATTTCTGAGATTTAGCCTACCCCGTGAAATGAATACAATCGGAATTGTAAACCCAGACTCACATGCATGTTCGATTAACATTCTCACAAACCTTAACCTTACAAACCCTAATCGGTAATAATCAGACGAACCTTCTATGTGTGCGATCCGCCAGCTGCTTGACCTCACCGTCCCATTAATCCCATCATAGGAACCTTCCGCCATTGTTATCGCCGTGGGAAATAGAAGGCCTTGAGCAACAAATCGTCACATCGAGTGGAATCTCGATTTGAACCCGAAACCTCGACATATCTCTCTCATATATGAAGATCTTTCGTGTATCAGCCAGAAAATCGAACGATTCAAGGTGAATCAGAGAATTTTCACGGTGAAACGGCGAATCGTCGTGCATATCGCCGTTTCTCTTACAGAGAGAAAGAGATATGTCGCGAAGAAAAAGAAAAAAATAGAGGAAAAAATTGTTTATCCTCATTTATATTTTCCCCCCTGGCCAATCAGAACCGACCACGCATCGGTTCTCATACGATTCTCAAAATCCTTCTCGTGGAACCGATTCTCCTAATTTCTAATTTCTTTTTGGATTTTTTCTTTATTTTTGGGCCTGAAAATTCCACAGAGAATCCCCAGTAGACTTGCTCTAATGCATTGCTCATCTATCTTTCTTCTTCAACTTCTATCTCTACTAACATGTTAAAGGAAACAAAAACTCTTTCCCTTAATTTTGCTTATATGATTTATGGTCATGGAAGTTCCGAGAGAAGCGTGGCCAGAGAGAGAAGAACTTATGGATTTCTTCTCTCTCTCTTTTTTTTTTTTTTTTCGTTTTTGTTCTTTTAGAGTTTCACTGAATCTGTTGCTTGATAAGATAGAACAACAGTCCATGATCGATGTGAATCCTTACACATTTTCCCTAACTACATCGTTTGCATCTTCTGGATGATGTAAAATATTAGCAATGTCTTATCTCCGCAGGGCTTAGAGAAGTATGGCTCTTTCATATGCACCACAAACAATGGCCTAACATCTAAAGTGGGTGGTAGTTATTTAAGATGAAAGCCTCAGAGGGTAAGTGAAAGAGGCTGATCCTTGTTTTGATGATAAGGGACCTTATCCTCTAAACCTTTTTGAGACCTTTTATTTTCTAAATATAAATATATAACTAAAAGCTGAAAGAACAAAGAGCACGTAGATTTTTCAAATCTTGTGCTAATATTCCTCATCCACAAGAAAAGATGAAACATTCATATTCACCGCACCTATCGCTTTCGTTATCCTCGTTCCCACAAAACCTTACCATAAGTCCATGAGAGACACCAGTCTTTTAAACGATCAACTCTTTAAATCAATGCTATAATACATTCACCTAAAGCAGTAGCTTCCATAAAAGAGTCTAATATATAACTATAAATAAAATCTCACTATCAGTACTCTCCAGTCTCCGCTTCTCTTCACCAGCAAAATGTCGACCGCTCCTCTCTCCGGCTTCTTCCTCACTTCTCTCACTCCTTCTCAATCTTCTCTCCAAAAACTCTCTCTTCGTACTTCTTCCACCGTCGCTTGCCTCCCCTCCTCTTCTTCCTCCCCCTCCTCCTCCTCTTCTTCCCGTTCCGTTCCAACCCTTATCCGTAACGAGCCCGTTTTTGCCGCTCCTGCTCCTATCATCGCCCCTTATTGGGTATATACATTTTACATTCATCTTTTTTTTCTTAACCTACATTATTTCTTACATACATGATAGATATATAGTTACATTGTTGGTTACTTAGTTATAATATAATAGGGTTCATCTATATCTACATATACAGGAAACTAAATTTACCCTTCCTTTCGGCGTAATTTTTTACTTTATAGTAAGTTCTTTTCGCATTAATTAGTAACCCCGATAATTTACGGACGCTTCTTTGTTATTATTCAAAAATCTAAATGGTTCTTTGTTATTCGGTATTTCACATCCTTATTATTACGAAAAAACTTCCAAAAATCCTGGAAAATGTCACGTGTATTTCACATCCTTTATTTATTATCCTTACTATTATTATCCGTGTTTTACTTTTGGTCGTTAGCGTGAGTGCGTGAGTGTGACACTGAAACAATTACCCAAATTAACAAATCTCAGAGTAGCTTAGTGTCTCAAGCTTCCAAATGCTCTTAGCGATTCCGATCCAACTTCACATTTATTCCTCAAACTACTTGCTTCGACATTTAATGATGTCAAAAAAAAGAAAAATAATGACCTTGATATATTAAAAAACGTTATTGCCTCTCTACTCAAAATCCGACACTTTTAAATTTGGGAGCTGGAACGTACGTAGGATCCACGTGATAAAAAGAAAATAATTTACTAGTATCTTCGCCAAAACGATTTGTGAAAACTGAGACGTGTGTGTTATGCATAAACCATATAAGAGAGCGTGTGGAGCATAGTGATGATGAAGTCGCCATCTATATTTATTCATTCAACCTACCGATTTGGCTCCTAACCACATTACCGATCTTCCACCCCAAAAAAAATTAAAATCGTATAAAAGACGATAAATATTGTACTTTCATCGTATAATAAAGTGTTGAACTGGTCTGGTTGATTGTAGTTTCAACATTTAAAACACGACAAGACCCGCTCTCTACTTAATTGCTGCCACGAAAATATCATATACTGGATTGTCTTCTAATTTTATTTGGTCAACCAACATGCAGAGCGAAGAGATGGGAAGCGAATCATACGACGAGGCTATCGAAGCTCTCAAGAAGCTTCTCATGTAAGTAAATACACCTCTTTATTCACATATACTATTAGCATATAATTAGATTTACTGGATTGAAAAAGACTAAACACATTTTAATAAATAAATAACGGGGTGTTTCAGTACACCAGTTAACAATATATTTGTGAATTAACAATGATATAATATATATATGGGCAGCGAGAAGGGAGAGCTAAAGACGGTTGCGGCGGCAAAGGTGGAGCAGATCACGGCGGAGCTTCAGACAGGCACTTCGTCCGACAAGAAGGCTTTTGACCCCGTCGAAACCATTAAGCAGGGCTTCATCACTTTCAAGAAGGAGAATTATGTACAAAACATGATTACTCTTTTTATAACGGCCAAACAACACAAGAACAGAGAAAGCTGGTAGTACCTTAAGCTTCCTCTGTAACTAATTACAATGGCTCACTTCCTTGATCTTAACAGTCTGACCAACACTTTGCCTTCGATTCCGAAACTACCTGAGAGTCGTAAAATCAGCAAATCCAGCGGGTTTGCTTGCAGGAGAACCGTAGAATTTCAAGAACCGGATTCAGTACAGATCACAAGACGGATGACATTGGGGTTTACTGTCTCAATAGGCCTAACCGGAATTTTCGGCGCAAACAATGTTTCTTTGGCACAAGACAACGGGTTTTGGATCGATGGTCCTCTTCCAATTCCTCCTATTTACAACAGTATGCACCCTTTGTATTCCAAACTCCTCTGATAATTCTATATATGTTTGTCTTGGTTTTTGATTGCCTGATTGGTTTTTGTTGAAAAGTTTGGACATCTTGAGCCATACAACTAACCAATATGAGAAATTTTGTTTGGTAGAATACAAAATTGAATTATACCGGAATTCTACTCACGCATTTTCCGGTTATGTACTGCCTCAATTCGAATTGTACAGATATCGTGAATGAGCAGACGGGAACGAGAACGTTCATAAAGAAAGGAGTGTATATAGCTGATATAGGGACGAAAGGAAGAATGTACAGAGTTAAAAAGAATGCTTTTGATCTGTTAGCAATGGAGGATTTGATCGGACCAGATACTTTAAACTATGTCAAAAAGTACTTGAGGCTTAAATCCACCTTTTTGTTCTACGATTTCGACAATCTCATCTCTTCTGCTGCCTCTGAAGACAAGCAACCTCTCACCGATTTGGCCAACAGATTGTTCGACAATTTCGAAAAGGTAACAGTACTAATGCGAGCGAGCATTGTTTCTTTTAACTGACTTATCCTATATGCTTATTTGTGGTTGCTATGGTGTTTTTTCACAGCTTGAAGATGCAGCTAAGGCAAAGAACTTAACCAAGACAGAATCGTGTTATATAGATACAAAGATTCTTCTTCAAGAGGTAATGACCAGAATGGCATGATTCCGGTTCAGTTTCCACTGGTTTTCTTGCTATTGACCACCACCATTCATGGTAAAAAATTTGTAATCTAGTAAAAAGAAATGTAATCTAGACCCATGTGTACGGCGTAAGAGATATAATATATTTTGGTTTTTTTTTGGGGCGAAATTGACGTTTTATTTTCTTCTTTTATCTGATACTTTGGTTGGTTCATGTAATGTAATCCTCGAAAATACTTTTTGGTTGGAATAATATGGAATATCCAAATATATATTTTCTCATTTTTGTAATGATTTAATACTTTCTTCACCATTTTTACCAGCTAACATATACTGATTCTTTAAGAAATATATAGATAGTTATATACAAATTGATATGGTTAACAAAAGGATAACAACATACATACATTGATAAAACGAACCGATGTAGTAGAGAGACTTGTAGTTAATTTGGACCGGCAGGTGTGCATGTACGTAGTGGTTTTTATACAAACTTGGTCAACTACTGAAACGGTAGTTTTGTAAAGAGAAGAAGAATACATTCATACAGTATTGCTTTAATTAGGGAAAATAAAATAAAAAATTGAAACTAATAAAGATTAGTAATAAGATCATTAGCGTGAGTATTACAACACCTTCCCGGAGCAGAGCTACTTTCCTCGTGATGCCAAAATGGTTTTAAATTCTTATTTACCTTTCTTCTGACACAGTAACCATTTATTTGACTACGCTTACTCTTATCTTTATCACGTTTATATACCCAGAACCACCCTTACAAATATAGACTATTTACTTTATAAAAATAAGAGTTAAAGTTTTATCTTATTTTATAAACTAACAATATAATATAAAAAACTACATTAACAGTTATTAACATTTTTTTTAAAAAAATTAACATATTTCTTTTGGGTGCGTTACGTGATCAGTAGCATCTTCGAAAATATGATTAGTAGTAAAAGGCACCCAAAAAATAAAAAATAAATATATATATATAAAAAAAGGGTAAAGATAATTCACGTTTTTTTTTTTTGGTTTGTTTCGTCTCTCTGCAAACAGAACTTCGGGAAAAGTGGGAAGAAAAAAAAAAGAAGAAGAGAGAATTAAATTAAGAAAAACCTCTTTTTTGCTCACTTTCTCGCAATATACAAATCTTCTCTTCTTCCTTCTTCCTTCTTCCTTCTTCCCCTTCAATGCAAACAATGCTCGATTCCATTAACCTAATCGAATAATGGGGCTATCTGATTCTGCAAACGAGCCACTCGGAGACACTAGGACCGCCGCTTCCAAGGAAGATAATCGCTCCTTTCTCGGCATCGATCTCAACGAAATCCCTTCCGCCGCTACTCTCGGCGGTGGTTGCACCGGCCCTCATGATGACGACGCCGACTACGAACCCGTCGAAGTTGTTAGGTCAATTCACGATAATCCTGACCCAGCTCCTGGAGCGCCTGCCGAGGTTCCTGAACCGGATCGGGATGCTTCCTGCGCCGCCTGTGGAAGGCCTGAGTCTATGCAGCTCGTTGCTGTCTGCGATGCTTGTGAGCGAGGTTTTCATCTCTCTTGTGTTAACGACGGAGTGGACGCCGCTCCCTCTTCCGATTGGATGTGCAGCGACTGTGTTTCTGCCGGCGTGAGGAGCAAACTCTGGCCGTTGGGTGTCAAGTCTAAGCTCATTCTCGATATGAACGCCTCGCCACCCAGTGATGCCGAGGGTTATGGCGGCGAGGATACGTCAGATTCTAGGTACGTTACCCTGCTTCTGTATGCGTTAGGGTTTATAGGAAGTTTAATTTTGGTTGAGATCGATCGATCGATCGAGGACACAGATGCTAAGACTTGGTTAGGGTTTCTTACCTTAATAGGGACTAAAGGTATTAGAAGGAGAGCTAGAAACTACTGGAAAACTCGCTGGATTAGGTTTTGGTGTAATTGAATTTAGGTTTTATTTGATAGGCTTTTTTCTGGCCTTACACATGAGCATGTCTAAGAAAATACCTAGCCGAATTGTAAATCACTGATGACTTGTTTCTTCTCCTCCAGAAAGCATATGCTGGCCAGCAGCTCTTGCATGGAAAACTCTTTTGATTATCCAATCAGCTTTTCAAGTCCTGGTAGAGGATACGCTAGTCTCGAATCTTCAGGGTTAATGGCTCGTAATCCCAAAATGACTATGGATGCATTGGGTTCACATAATCTAGGTTTTGGATTCCCATTAAGCCTGAACAATAGTAGTTTGCCCGTTAGATTTCCATCCTTGGATCCAAGTGAGTTGTTTCTGCAAAATCTCAGGCATTTTATATCTGAAAGGCATGGAGTATTGGAAGATGGTTGGCGTGTCGAATTTAAACAGCCTTTAAATAGTTATCAGCTATCTGCAGTGTACTGTGCTCCGAACGGAAAAACATTTAGTTCAATACAGGATGTTGCTTGTTATCTGGGCTTAGCAGTTAATGGTAGCTACAGCTGTATGGATACTGAAATCAGGAATGAAAGTTCTATTCTTCAAGAAAGATTGCATATGCCCAAGAGGAGAAAGACATCAAGATGGCCAAACAATGGTTTCCCTGAGCAAAAGGGTAGTTCAGTGAGTGCTCAGCTCAGGCGTGTTCCATTCTATTGTCAAACGATGCCCCCTTTTGCAATTAAATCTGGTACTCATTTTCAGGCTGGTGATTCCCTTAGCGCTGGAAATAATGGATGCGGTTGTGAGGAAGCTATTATAAGTGTAAGCTTGAAATCTCTCTTGATGGGTTTCTTTTTCCCAATATTTTGTACTTTTTGTCCTCATGTTTGTGTATTTGATTTTCAGAATGGGCTTCCACTGCAGTTTGAAGATTTTTTTGTGCTGTCACTTGGACGTATTGACATAAGACAGTCTTACCACAATGTCAACATGATTTATCCAGTAGGATATAAGTCCTGCTGGCATGATAAAATCACGGGGTCGCTATTTACATGTGAAGTATCTGATGGCAGTTCTGGTCCTGTTTTCAAGGTTACACGGTCACCATGCTCTAAGTCATTTATTCCACTTGGATCAACTGTCTTCTCCTGCCCAAAGATTGATGAAATGGTGGAACAGAACATTGAAAAACGAAGTGATCGTAAAGACAGTACCCAAGAGCATGATGATGACGCTAATATTGAGATCCTTCTTTCGGATCACCCCCCACCTCTTGGAGATGATATATTGTCTTGTTTACGAGAGAATAATATCTCCAAGACATTCAGTTGCTTGCGCTCAGAGGGTGGTTCTTCTCAAGTAGACTTTGATAATATATTATCCAGTAAACAGGACCATCATGGGGTTGACATTGGCGACATTGTTGTGGAAGAAGATTCATTGTCTGTTGCATGGAACAAGGTGTGTCAAAAACTTGTTGATGCATGTTCCAATGTCATGAAGCAGACGGGTACCATGGATTTCCTTTGCAAGCATGTTGACAAAGAAACAAGAGAAATCAACTGGGATACGATGAATGAGAAAGACAATGTAATTTTATCATTGTCAAGATTTTGCTGTTCTTTGGCTCCTCACAGTGTCACATGTGGTAAAAAGGATAATAGAGAGATTGCAACTGTAGTTGATGCTATGTCAAGGTGGCTGGATCAAAACAGATTTGGACTTGATGCAGATTTTGTGCAGGAAATGATTGAACATATGCCTGGTGCCGAATCTTGTACAAATTATAGGAATCTGAAGAGTAGAATTTCCTCCTCTGTTCCTGTAACTATAGCAGAAGGAGCACTAGTTGTCAAACCAAAAGGCTGGGAAAATGTCAAGGAAGAAGTTTTCGGTGAGATTTCTCGGAAAGCCAAGAAGCCTAAACTAAATGGTGGTCATGGTGTCAGAAATCCACACCCTCCTCCTGGGAGGCCAATGTGTTTGAGGCTTCCTCCTGGGCTTGTTGGTGACTTCCTTCAGGTACGGGCATGTGTTTTCCTTATATGGTAATCTACGACATACCCCTCCATTCACTAAGTTCTGCCATGCATATATGATAGTCATTTTTTATGCTTGCCTGATTAGGTATCTGAAGTGTTCTGGCGTTTCCATGAAATTTTGGGTTTTGAAGAGGCCGTCTCACCTGAGAAGCTTGAACAGGAGCTTATCAATCCAGTTTTTGATGGTTTGTTTCTTGATAAACCTGGGAAGGATGATAAGCGAAGTGGGATGAACTTAACTGATAAAGATTGTACAACTACTAATCTTTTTTCTTTGTTCGATGAATCTTGCCAACCTTCTCCCGTGAACAATACCTCTGATTCTGTACTAAAGGAGACAAAGGCAGGGGATTCTTCTGATTTTAAGATTTCATATTCCTCTCGTGGGCAGTGTGTCAGTGCACTTCTAACAAGGAATCACATTTCGCTTCTGCAAGTGCTAATATGTGAGTTGCAATCCAAGGTAGCTGCATTTGTTGATCCAAACTTTGATTCTGGAGAATCAAGATCCAGACGAGGACGGAAAAAGGATGACAGTACACTTTCTGCCAAAAGAAATAAGCTGCATATGCTTCCTGTTAATGAGTTCACTTGGCCTGAATTGGCCCGTAGGTACGTCTTGTCTCTTTTATCAATGGATGGGAATCTCGAATCAGCAGAGATAGCTGCCCATGAAAGTGGTAAGGTATTTCGTTGCTTACAAGGGGATGGTGGTTTGCTTTGCGGCTCGCTTACAGGAGTGGCTGGGATGGAAGCAGATTCAATGGTATGTTTTTGTTAGTTTTCTAATTATTTCCTGCGTTACATATCTTCCTTGTATTACTGGAAGAAGGGATCAAAAATTTAGTTTCATTTTATTGGATTTACGTGTGGATATTAACTCTTTATCTTCAGTTACTTGCAGAGGCTATTAAGAAAATATCTGGTTCTTTGACAAGCGAAACTGATGTTCTTTACGTGGAAGATGATGAATCCGATGTCGTTGATGCTACTGAGACAAACACTTGCAATGGTGATATTCCAGAGTGGGCACAGGTTTTGGAACCTGTGAAAAAGCTTCCAACAAATGTTGGGACTAGAATCAGAAAGTGTGTTTATGAAGCTTTAGAGAGAAATCCACCAGAGTGGGCAAAGAAGATATTGGAGCATTCCATCAGTAAAGAAATTTATAAAGGCAATGCTTCAGGACCAACAAAGGTTCAAATCTATAAAACCAATTATCGTACTTGCAAAATTTAAATTGCATAAACCATTTATCTTGTATTCTCAAATTCACTTCAGTTTTTCTGCTTCTTGTTCTTGCGGTGTTGTAAATCTCAGTCTCAGTCTGATGATACATGCTTTTTTGTTAGACTCACCTTAATTCTAAAATTAGTTATTTCCCTCCTACTGGATACAGAAAGCTGTCCTCTCATTGCTAGCGGATGTTCGAGGTGGAGATTTGGTGCAGAGGTCTGTTAAAGGAACCAAAAAGCGGACACCCATAGGTGTATCTGATCTCATTATGAAGAAATGCCGTGCTGTATTGCGTGGTGTTGCAGCCGCAGACGAGGATAAAGTATTTTGCACTTTGCTCGGGCGAAAGTTACTGAATTCCAGTGATAATGATGATGACGGGCTCC
This sequence comes from Camelina sativa, assembly GCF_030686135.1. Taxonomy (NCBI): domain Eukaryota; kingdom Viridiplantae; phylum Streptophyta; class Magnoliopsida; order Brassicales; family Brassicaceae; genus Camelina; species Camelina sativa. The sequence goes on from NC_141898.1 coordinate 431,124, forward strand.
TGGGATCACCTGCAATGGTTTCGCGGCCCTTAGACTTCAGAACTATTGATTTGAGATTGGCTGCTGGTGCATACAACGGATCAACTGAAGCTTTTCTTGAGGATGTTCTTGAGGTGGGATTTTCCCTCTAAAATCTGTTTTTTTTTTGGGTGCAATTGATGGCATGATGCTTCTTGTGCGATCTAGGAATTAGTTTCTGAATGCTTATAGTAAAAGTGCTATATATTCAATTTAGGTATCGTATGTTTGTGTCACACTGCTAGTTTAGATGCATAAATGTAAAAGTATCCCAAGAGCCAGGTTTATATTTAGAATATTTTTGCCTTCTCTTTATGTCACAGCAGTATCAGGTTAAACTTTCCGTTGAACGCCAGAACTTTTGCTGGTTCATTGGATAATTTTTTAGCCAGCAATTGAGTCTGAGAGTATATGACTTAATTTAAATTTTTCATTTTGATGGTATATCCCTGGACGCGGGTCTTTTTAATGCATGCAACTTGATTTTTCTCATGAATGACATGCTAACTGTAGCTTTCTAATTTGCAGCTGTGGAGTAGTATACGTATTATGTATGCGGATCAGCCCGATTATGTGGAACTGGTTGCAACTTTGTCTGAAAAATTCAAGTCATTATACGAGGCTGAGGTTTGTCTTCTCTCTCCTTTCTCTGCTATGTTCTACACAATAAGTGATATTCATTACTTAGTAGCATCTAGACGTGGAGACAGTCATTTATATTTTGGCATCTTTGTGGAATAAATGTTTTGAGATTTATTATTTGTGCAAGTTATAGGCCTTTATGATCAAAGAGGCATCTGAAGATGTCCACTAATGCTATATGCTTTAGAACGGTTCTTCCTTTTGTGTGCGTGTATAATATTCGTTTTGTTCGCCTTTGAGAAATTGCATGCATGGTCTCCTTTTTTCTATGAGAATAACTGCAGTATCGGGGTGCTATTCTCTCAAGTTTCAAGCCTTTATTTGTTTTCTGGTATAGGTTCTACCACTTGTTCAGAAACTTGTGGACTACATGAAATTGGAATGCTTAAATGCAGAGATGAAGAAGGAAATTAAGGAAATAGTTGTTTCAGTAAATAAACTTCCCAAGGCCCCGTGGGATGAGGGGGTATGTAAAGTATGCGGCGTTGACAAAGATGATGACAGTGTTCTCTTGTGTGATACATGCGATGCTGAGTATCACACATATTGTTTAAATCCACCTCTTATCAGAATTCCTGATGGAAATTGGTATTGTCCATCTTGTGTCATTGCCAAGCGCATGGCTCAAGAGGCTTTGGAATCTTACAAACTAGTCAGGCGGCGAAAAGGTAGAAAGTATCAGGGGGAACTCACCCGAGCCTCTATGGAAATGACTGCTCACCTGGCAGATGTGATGAAAGAAAAGGACTACTGGGAGTTCAGTGCTGAGGAGGTCAGTTTTGAAACTTGTCTCTCATTTGTTTGAAATCTGTCAATTTTGCATTCTCTTTTGAAGATGAAGACTATGACTATAATTTCATATGTGATATTTAGCTTATGCGTTGCCATCTATGAATTCTTACAATCTTTTGGTGCTAATTTTCACTTGTATTGTGGCTGAATTTATACCTATTCTGATGCAGAGAATCATGCTGCTTAAGGTTCTATGCGATGAACTGCTCAGCTCATCCCTTGTCCATCAACACCTTGAGCAATGTGCCGAAGCGATAATTGAAATGCAGCAGAAATTGCGCTCTCTTTCCTCAGAATGGAAAAACGCGAAAATGCGGCAAGAATTCTTGATGGCTAAACTCGCAAAGGTTGAACCTAGTATTTTGAAGGAAGCAAGCGAACTACATAATTCAAGTCACATTGCAGACCATATGGGATGTGATCAACGACCACAGGAGGGCGTTGTTGGAGACGGAGTTACTCATGATGATGGGACTTCCTCTACTGCATTTCTTAACAAAAATCAAGGTCAAGCTCCACTTGAGACCGATTCTCAACCTGGAGATTTGCATGTTAATTCCGGTGGGAGCAAGATTTCCTCCCCAGAAAAAATTACATCCCCTGTGAGGCATGAGTTGCCTGTAGCAGATACCTCTCCTCATGTAACGGATATTATGTCTTGTGAAAAAGATACCTTGCACAAGTCCGTTGGAAGAATTCATGAAACACATTCTCTAAATTCCAATGCAGTGGAATTGCAGACAGCTCATGATGCAACTTCTCAGGCTTCTCAAGAGTTGCAGGCTTGTCAACAGGATTTGATTGCCATTAGTAATGAAATTCAGAATCTGCAGCTATCAATCAGAAGTGTAGAGTCACAGCTTCTAAAGCAATCTATACGAAGAGACTTTCTGGGAAACGATTCTAGCGGTCGTTTATATTGGGGTTGCTGCTTCCCAGATGAAAATCCGCGTATACTGGTTGATGGAAGCATATCTTTGCAAAAACCTGTTCAAGCCGATTTGACGGGTTCAAGAGCCCACTCTCCGTTTCTCCAAGCCATTGACCATGGAAGACTAACGCTTTCACCCTGGACATATTATGAAACCGAAGCTGAGATAAGCGAGCTCGCCCAATGGCTTCATGATGATGACCCGAAAGAAAGAGACCTGAGAGAGTCTATTATGTGCTGGAAAAGGTTACGATTTGGGGACCTTCAAAAGGAAAAGAAAAAAGCTCAGAATGTGTCTTCTCCTATTTTGACTAGGGGTCTTGTCACCAAGGCTGCCATGTCAATGGAGAAGAGATACGGTTCATGCATCAAACTAGAGACGGAAACGTTTAAAAAACGGGGGAAGAAGACAAAGGTTGCGGAGCAAGAAAAATTGTGTAGATGCGAATGCTTGGAAGCAATTTTGCCATCCATGATTCACTGCCTCATATGCCACAAAACGTTCGCAAGTGATGATGAATTTGAAGACCACTCTGAGAGTAAGTGTATTCCTTATTCATTAGCAACTGAAGAAGCCAAGGAAATCTCTGATTTTTCGAAAGCAAAAGAAAGTCTGAAATCCGATTATCTTAATGTAAAGTCTAGCGCCGGCAAAGATGTAGCTGAAATATCCAATGTTTCTGAACTTGATTCTGGGTTGATAAGATATCAAGAAGAAGAGTCTATATCTCCATACCATTTTGAGGAAATCTGTTCCAAGTTTGTGACAAAGGATTCCAACGGAGATTTGGTTAAAGATATCGGTCTGATCGGCTCAAATGGCATCCCAACATTTCTTCCATCGTCATATACTCATCTTGACGACTCAATGCTTATCTCTGCCAATTCCAGTAAGCTAGATGGTGATGATTCAGGGGATCAGGTCATTTGTGCTGGTTCTGAAACCAATGTTGAAGGCTTAAATTCTGAATCTAACATGTCAATCGATAGATCTTTCACACACGACCTTGGCGGTCCACCGAGTAAACCAAGTGGACTGGGTTTTGGCTTCTCAGAGCAAAAGATTAAGAAATTTTCAGGTAGTGGGTTGAAAAGCTGCTGTGTGGTTCCACAGGCTTCGTTGAAACGAATAACTGGCAAGGCGTTGCCGGTTTTCAGGTTCCTAAAAACCAACTTGCTTGATATGGATGTTGCACTACCTGATGAAGCTTTAAGACCGTCGAAATCACATCCAGACCGTAGAAGAGCTTGGCGTATATTTGTTAAATCCGCGCAAAGCATTTATGAGGTTTGGTTTAATCCTTAATTAGCACCCTTCCTCCTCTCTATCTATAGATACACAGATCAAACTGGATTTTCTAATTTTTATGCGTTTCATATTTTATTTCAGTTGGTTCAGGCAACAATTGTGCTAGAAGACATGGTTAAGACAGGGTACTTGAAAAATGCATGGTGGTACTGGTCTTCCCTTTCAGCGGCTGCTAAAATATCGACTCTCTCGGCGTTATCCGTCCGTATTTTCTCCCTTGATGCAGCTATTATGTACGATAAACTCATAACTCCATCAGATCCCATGGATGAAACAAAGCCGATCATCAGCTTACCAGACGAGAAGTCGCAACCGGTTTCAGATTCACAAGAAAGAAGCAGCAGAGCAAACAGGCGATCTGGTAAGAAGAGGAAAGAACCCGAGGTGTCATAGTAACTTATTTGAACCCACCGGAAAAGCTCAGCGGGCACAGCCTCGTGAGAATGTAAGCCGGAAATGTGGATTTTGTTTTTTTGTTTTTTCCGGTGAAGTCAAAGTGGAGCCAATGTGTATGTTGTAGATATAGGCAATGCTTCTTCTATCTATGTCTGGAAGCGGACCTGTAAGTTGCGGATGTTTTTGGTGGTTCATCATGACATGAGAGGCCTAAGTCCGGTTCATGGAATGGAACGGCGGTTCAAGAGGTGAATGAGCTTGAGAGAGTATGTGTACACATAATATGTAGAAGAAGACTGACTAATGTGGAATTAATTAGTATCAAAAGTCGCTTTTTAGGCATTAACTGATGTTAGAACGGAAACACTTCAATTCTTTATAAATCTCTCTATCTCTTTAATGGAGAGGGCTTTCTGAAGAAGAAGTTCAACCTTTTTTTTTCTGAAGAAGAAGTTAACTGATTTTATATATTGGTCGTAGTAGTACTAAACTGAAGTGACTTTTATGAATAATATAACTTATCAAATACCGTGAAATTGCTGAATGATTCCACAATTATGCGGGGGTTTTCGTCAGTAAACATGGAAACAGACATGACTGTAATTGTACTTTAATAATAATAAACACACACATAAATAGTAGATTAAGGCCAAGCCCAGAATCCCAATGATTCGCCGTGATGGTGCGACGGTGAAGTGGTGGGCACAAAGACGTCGGAGAAACAGACTCGGTCATTATCACAGGCGTTGTTGTCTTGTTGGGAGTGGATGGGTACGAGGCTGGGGAAGTAAGAGTCACAGCTGTCTAGTAGTTGAGGTGCGTCTTCGTCAAGTACCGCACTCCCAACACTCCCTGAACTTAACCGGTCCTCGGTTTTGACTGCCGCTGGGTTTAGGTATACCGGATCAAGTTGGTTGGGTTCGGGGACTTGACGACCCGGAGGTAGTTCATTATTAGCTTCTTCTTCTTTGCCCAGAAGCTTTTCGGTCAGTGAAGTAACCTGTGGAAAGATTCTTAACTTTTTCAATCACAACGGTCAACGCAAGCAACCTCCCTTTTAATTATAGTATAGTTCTTCTTTGATTGATTTGTATTCTTCCCAACTTTCTTTCTTTCTTTCTTTTTACTAGTATAATAATAATAATAATAATATACTAGTATATATTCTCCTATCAGCTTGTCTTTTAAAAACAAAATTAAAAGCATATTCTTCTTTTTTTCACTTGTGCTTTCTCTTCCTTTAATTTGGACCCAAGAAGGTAAAATCATTCATTCAAATTTAAAATTCTTGAGATGATGATGATAAATTGTTGGATGTATATAATAACCTCGGATCTGAGCTTATCGTTGTCCTTGACGATGGAGTCGTAGTTAGAGAGGAGTTGGTCGTAAGTGGACTTGAGAAGATCGTAGTCTCTCTCGAGCTGTTTTGTTTTCCAACGAGCCCGGCGGTTTTGAAACCACACGGCCACTTGTCTCGGCTGTAGACCAAGCTTCTTGGCAAGCTGAGTCTTGCGTTCTGGCTCCAGCTTGTTCTCTGTCTCGAAGCTTTTCTCCAACAGATGCACCTGAAACACATGCATCATTGTATATATAATTAACCCTAGCTAGCTAAATCGTTCATGTTTCAGACTTTATCTTCTTCTTCTTCTTCTAATATTATTGGATGAATAAGGAATTTGTACTTGTTCGGATGTGAGGCGACGCTTCTTTTCGGGCAACTGGTCGTCGTAATATTCCTCATCGTAGAGATCCTCAGGGGAGCTAAAGAAGGGCCTTCGCTTTGATGTTTCCTCAATGTTTATCATCATCATCGATCTTGCTCCTCCTTCCCAATCCAACATAATAACATTTATATATAAACCAAACTGTCACACTATATATATATATATATATATATATTAACTACACAACAATAATATTCAAAACTGTTCTCATGTGTGTGTTCCTAGCTAGAGCATTTATCTAGAAACAGTAAAAACAGGGGAAATTCACACACCTAACCTAATAAGGTCAAATTTAAACAATAATATTATAATTTGCGTGATCAGAAAAATAACCTGGATTGAGATTCCCTAGGAAGAACATGTTGCCATGTTGTGAGGCTGATGGATCGAAATAAAACGAATTGGATTCCATATTGATTTTTTAAACAGAGAAGAAAAGAAAAAAAAACAACAACTTCAGAGAGAAAGAAACAAAGAAGAGGAAGCAGATTGAGGACCACAGCGAGAGATGATTAATTAAAGAAGATGGATGGAACAAGGTTTGTATTGGAAACCAAAGAGAATTGGATTAAAAGATCATGATCTTATGGCGGAAGAAGCTTGTGCTCCATAGTAATCTCGCGGGTGACTCCAACGGGCATATGCAAAATCCCATCATGAACTACAACAATTCCCCTCCGCTCTGCCAGAGGGATCCAAGAATCACAGCCAGTACGATCCAAACAAGAAACCTTTCTCGATTTCCAAATTTCGAAGATTAGTAGTTTTTTAAAGAGTGTGAGACACCCAAAGACTTGTGATAGAAAGAGAAAGAGAGAATAGAACAAAGTGCCCTTTGTTGGCTTTTGCAGTGCAATCAGCTAAACTCATTAGCTTCAACAAGCGCGCTCTTTTATACACACCACTAGGCCCTCTTTGTTAAATTACCTTAATACCCTTTCCTTTTTTCTTTTTGGGTATCAAACGGTACGAACACGAGTAATGTTTTTTTTTTTTTTTTTTTTTGAGAAAATAGGATATCAAATTCAAACGTTAATACTTCAGTATCAACTTAATGTACCTGTTTTAGCTAATATATATTTAACATGTTCTTAGATATGATTGTGAGCTGACCTTTTTGATCAAAAATTTCCATATTCTTTTACATCCTTTAAGATCAAAGTTTTTTCCAACATAATCCGATAATTTTATAGTTAGAATGATATATTTTTTTTTTTTTCTGTGTGGATTGATACATGACATAAAAAAAAGGGAAGGGGGGGGGGGACAATTGTGGTAATTCGAATGTGATTGGCTTTTTTAAATATATACAATCGGAAGTGGACTTTTCTGAGCTCTGTAGGGTCCACTTTCTTTAGCGAGTGGACACGGCAACAGATCTCCACCGTTAGATTTGAATTATATCCTTTTTTTTGTTTTGTTATTTAGTATTTTTAAAAAGAAAATAGTTATATGAAATAAAATAAAAATCAGATGGGGGGTGGTTCGGCCAAAGCAGAGAGTGTGTTAGGAGTTAGGGTTCATGCTCGACGGTCGGGTCAGTGTCGGATCTACGCTTGATCCTATTTTATCCAACGGTCCTCGTCACCCTGTGTCTTCACCTTGTGCACAGCAATGTCACATTATCATCATCTCATTTAAAAATTCTGTTAAAATCAAATTCACGTCATTCCTATCTCTTTTATATTTGTTTTCTTTATCTCTTAATATATGCTGCTGCACCTTGACTTCTTGCACAAACAACATTATACTATTATTAATCACTTTGTTAACTATTACACGAAATTACTTCTATATATACTTACTTTCACATTTAAGGTTAAAACATATTATCTTCGTTTACTGTCACTTTACCTAACTGCATGTTTTTCCAAATTAAAAAAAGAAAGTCAGTTTTTTAAAAAATGTATACAACAAAGTTTGGTGAATATCAATTTTATGTCACACCTTACGGACTACGGAGGGAAAAAACAGACTAGTTGCATGGAACTGCTTATAATCGCCGCACTAATTCAGGCCCCTATAGAGTACTGTTTTTATATATATATATATATACTAATATAAGCACATTAGTTAATTTAACTTATCATGTTACACAAGTCCCCACGTAGCTTCGTCCTGTCCCTTTTTTTTTTATGAATTCTGATTGAAATATTTTCTCTTGAGTTAATCGTTACTAGTTTACTCTAGTATATCATGATCTTGTTTCCAGTAATATAAGTAGAATTGAATATACATATATATAACATATTTAAATTTATTTACCCTTAAAGGTATATATATATTCCTCCTTCGTTTTCAATATTTCATGACTCTTCGGCTACCCAAAATGCAAATACTCTTTATATACTGTATTATACATATATCATTTGTGTATGCATGTTCATATGACTTTATCAATGTATGCTCAGCTCTTGCATTGCATACATATTATTAATTAAGGATGCATAAATTTTGTCGCCCGTTACAAACTATATGATCCATGGTATATGTTTGATAGAAGAATTATGTTTGTCTATAATATTATATTATATACTATAATAGATGAGAAAATATGCTAAATTTACGTACGTTATTGTCTCCTTCCATTTCATGTGTTAGCCAGTTGGCTACCGATGGACCTTTCCAATAAAGGAATATCTTTCACCCCCCAAATAAGAATAAAAAAGAGAGGAAAGAAATTAAAAACCCTTGAGATTTTTCTTAAAAAAGAAGAAGAAAAAAAAGTACTCTTAAAGAAAATTGAAAGGTAGAGGAATTTGCCATCCTATGAAGGAATGGGTTTTTTTTTTTTTTTTTTTTTTTTTAAATCACTTCTCCCCAAACGATAACAATCTCACTAAACAAAAAAAAAGATAGAATAATATGCTAAAATAAGCAAGATCATAATCATTATAGTGATTGATATTGAAGCCACTTTAGAATTAAAGCTTCTATATATGTTTAGTTAATTATTATAGAGTATATGATGAATATAAATTGTAAAACAACTTAATTAGACACAACACAACTAAGTAATTTGACTACCTATATTCTATGATCTCAAAATGTTTTTAGAAAATAATCTTTGAAAGGTACACTTAGCTCAATATGGAATGTATATTTGATTAGCTTTTCGTCTATCAATAAGTTTTCTCAATTTAGCAATAATTAAACAAAGCAAAACAAACAAATCTGAAATTGTTTTTTGAGAAAAAAAATCTCAAATTAAAGTAAAAATATATTCATATTAAGTAATTATTAAAATAGCTATGCAAATAAGAATCAAGATTTTTCTTTTGTTATTTTCTTCACAACTAAGCTAAGAGGCCATGGAAATATGGTGGCATCTTTTCCATTGGATAGTGTCTTCTGAGGTTTTTCTTTATGTTTTTCCAAAAACAGGGGACTTTATCCCTCTATTATTTGCTTTACACAAAAAGGTGATTGCACGAATAGTTCATGAAATTAAAGTATTAAACGAACACAATATTAATTAGAGAAACAAAAAACACCAAGTTCGACAGATTGCCACGGATTATCGTTTAAGAAAAAAAGGGTTACGAAAAATTTCACAGGGATATGGTTCTTTAATGTATGGTTTATGTTTATATTCATTTCGGCATAAATTGACGCGTATATCAAAATTTCAATTGAAAGAAAATGGTGTGTGTTTAAGAAGAAAGAAAAGAAAAGAAAAGAAGCAGAACACCTGAGAGGAACAAATGACTTTTAGTTAGGACATTGTGTGTGTGTTGGTAGTGGATTGTGTCACCATGTGTGTGGTTCTGCGAAAAGAAGATCAATCTATAAAGGCGTGTGAGCACCATTCATATTTTTAATAGTTTCCTCCACTATCATTTCTTTCTTTCTTATTTCCCTTCTTCTATTTCTATATTAAATAGAGGAAAACTTTAACTGGAATCGTTACTATCTGTCATGATATTCATATTAGCCTTTTCTTTCTTTCTTTTTTTTTGGTGAGGGCCACGACCACGATGTCATTTTCAGAAAGATAAAAAGGATATGTATATAATTATTAAATTTATATAAAAAAGTATATTCAGTCTTTTCGTTTGAGAAGGTTCGTTCATTATGGTATGGGTTTTCAATTCTCACTGTATGCGAACAGTGATATTCAACTTCTTCTTCATCTCAAACCACACACGTATACTACACACATTTATCCTTACAGATTATTATCAATACATATATAGAATTGTACAAACAGTACATGTTACGTGTATGTACATTCGTCACGTAACCCCTTTAATAGTCTAGAGCGTATAATATTAGTTGATCATTTAAAAGAAAATTGAATTCTATTCTAGCAATTTCCATTTAGAGTGATAGATAGAATCACTCGTGAAGCGTTGCTTTCTATTTCATAGACAACCTATGATATGAATTTATTTATATTAGGAAACTAAAGTAGATCATATTAAAGATATCGTATTTTAAAGAGTGATTTGATTATATAGCAAGAACAAAGTACGAGATACATGATTTGTTCCCTAAGTACGAAAAAAAAAAAAAAAAACTATAGTTACGTTCGGGTTGACTTCACTTAAAGATGTGACTAACATTGAACGTAAGATGATGCTGCAAGCAAGCTTGTAAGCAAGACTCTCGACAGTCGAGTCGACACAACTTCCTCTAGTAAAGGTCAAACAAAAGTTTAGAATCCTAGAACTTCCATTCCCAAACAATTGAAGAAAATGATATCAATTAACATTTTTCTTTAGAAAGAGAAAATATGTTTTCGCGTATCTCTTTGTTTTTTTCTTTGACATGTTGCTTTAGTTCTCCTTTGTTAAGTTAGTTATACAGTATGCTACGATAAATTGGAAAAAAAATTGTTATGTCAACACAGGCCCATATAATTGAACAGATCAGGCAAACAAGGTTCATTAACGGCCCATATTAGACAGAAAAGATAATGTGGAAGTATTCTCTTATCCAGAGGAGTGTGTGAGAGGGAGAGAGAATCACAAAAACCCTTCTTATCCTCTTCTTCTTCTTCTTCCTCAATCCTCATCATCCAATTGAAAAGAAATCCACCGATACAGACAAATACTAGTAGTAATACTACTACTACTTTGACACTTTCTCTCTCTATGTCCGTTTCGGACAGAACAAAAGCGCACTCCCTAATCCAATGTCAATTTCTCTCTGACTGAAATATTATCATCTTTCTTCCTTGTCAATTTTGTGCTTCTCCAATGGCGGCATCGTTTGCTTCTGTTCCCACATTTAGTTTCGTCAATTCCTCCAGGTGTCCCCGAAAAAGATTCGATTTTTCCTGCTCTAAAAAAACCCTCGACGACGTTCGCTCTTGTTCTTCCGGCAACAACAAGCAGGAGGTTAGGTCTTTCTGATTCCCTTCTCTATGTTTATTAAAAAAAAAAAAAAAAAAAAAAACCCTAGACATACTCCACTCACCAATGCACAATGTGATTAGGGAGTTTGTAATAGCCAAATTTGACTGTATGGAACTTACTTATATTCTGTTTGGAATCAATCCCTCTTAAATTCTCCATCAAATCTGTGAGATTGTTTGTTGTCGAAAACTTATGGCTCACGGCATCTGAAACTGAATGGGTTTCTCTTGAATGCAGAGAGGAGCATTCTCATCATTGAAAGAGTGTGCTCTTTCGTTAGCTTTATCAGTCGGTCTAATAGCTGCAGTTCCTTCGATTTCTTCGCCTCCGGATGCTTATGCTGTGGCGGCGAATCCAGCGATTCCAGATGTTTCAGTGTTGATCTCTGGTCCTCCTATCAAAGATCCAGGAGCTTTGTTACGATATGCATTGCCCATTGACAACAGAGCCATCAGAGAAGTTCAAAAGCCTCTTGAGGATATATCACTGATAGCCTCAAGATTGCTGGTGTTAAGGCTCTCGATTCTGTTGAACGGGTAGGGTTAAGAGCACACATAAGTAGTTCTTATGTGTTTTTACTGATCGATGGTTGCATTGCAGGTTTCTTGTTCTGTTTTTTTTAGTAAGGAATCTGAGCATTTTAGTGCTTGCCTACTGTAGAATGTGAGGCAGGCAAGTCGATCGTTGCAGCAAGGCAAAACTATGATAGTGGCAGGTTTTGCTGAATCGAAGAAGGATCATGGCAATGAGATGATCGAAAAGTTGGAAGCTGGGATGCAAGATATGCTCAAGATTGTGGAAGATCGGAAAAGAGATGCGGTTGCTCCAAAACAGAAAGAGATTCTCAAATATGTTGGCGGGTGAGGGTTTTAAACTTCAAAGTAACATTAGGGGTATGTATAAATGAGGGATGAGGGATAAAAGAAACAAATTCTGTAAAAGGAAGTGAGATGGGTTATGCTCATTTTGTGATTGATGACTGCAGCTGAGATCTTCGTGTGGGGCATTCGCAGAATAGAAGAGGATATGGTTGATGGCTTCCCATATGAAGTTCCCGAAGAGTATCGGAACATGCCTCTTCTCAAGGGAAGAGCCAGTGTGGACATGAAGGTCAAGATCAAGGACAATCCCAACCTCGAGGAATGTGTCTTCCGCATTGTTCTTGATGGTTATAACGCCCCTGTTACCGCCGGCAACTTTGTGGACTTGGTAGAGCGCCATTTCTATGATGGCATGGAGATCCAGAGATGTAAAAGACTACTCTCATTTTCACTTTTGCCTTCTTCATATATGTGGATTAGAAACTTAATGTGTGCGTTTTTGGTTTCAGCTGATGGGTTTGTAGTACAAACCGGAGATCCAGAAGGTCCTGCAGAAGGATTTATTGATCCAAGCACAAAGAAAACGCGGACAGTATCAGCAAGACTCTAAAGACTCAGAGCAAGATCACAGCATCACCGATCGCAACAGCTCCGACTTCTCCTCCAGTCAAGATCGCAAGTGAATCGGTGAAGAAAGAAGATGGAAAGGTGTCTTCCAAGAATGAAGGAACAAAAGGGTTAATGGGCTCTGTCTCCCACAAACCCATTAAAGAGCCCATTAACGCCAAGACCAACAAGGCTTTCCCAAATCAATCCAACAGAGAGAAGCCCACTTCGATTCCATCTTCTACAAGGTTCCAACGGCTAACTCCACCTGTGCACACAAACAAAACAGTCAACAAAGCAAAGGAACGATACACCTGTGCACACAAACAAAACAGTCAACAAAGCAAAAGGAACGATGGACCATACGGAGCCAATACAACTGCAGAACAGATTTCAGTGTTTGGATTCATGTGACTAATGATTAGATTAATGATGTGTCTCTAGAGAAAACCCTAGGACAGTAATGACTATAAAAGAACAAGTGATGTAACCTATCAAGTTAAGGAAATAAAGAGAGAAATGTTTCTTACCTAAAGAGCTGCTGAGCTCCTTTATGGTATCAGAGCCATGGTTCAAATGATTCAACTTTATTTTCCTTTTGCTCTTCACATCTCAAATTGTGTCACTGTGCAACTGACCGAGAAGATCTATCTCTTTTGGAAATCTCAGTTCGAGTCTTTTCTCTTAGGTCAAAATTTCCTCGGCTTCGTCAATGGGGCCTTTGTTCAACCGCTAGCGTCTATACCAGTTCCTGCAATCGATGGTTAAGTAGGTTATGTTCCGAATCCTGACTTCCTGTTGTGGCATAGAGCAGATCAAGTTGTTCGAGCCTGGTTGCTTGGTTCTCTCTCTGAAGATATCCTTCGTGATGTTGTTCACACCACTACTGCGCAAGATCTCTGGTCAGCTCTGGCTCAGCACTTCAACAAGGTATCAGCTTCTAGACTCTTTGAACTGCAACACAAGCTTGAGACTGTGGAAAAGTTAGACAAGTCAATAAATGATTACCTTAGGGAGATAAAAAGAGTATGTGAACAACTTGACTCTATAGGTAGTCCAGTTAGTGAACAGATGAAGATCTTTGCTACTCTGAAAGGCTTAGGCAGAGAATACGAACCTATCAAAACTTCAGTAGAAGGATCTATGGATACTCAACCATCCCTCACCTTGGATGTCGTGGTCTCACGACTTACAAGCTACTCTGACCGCCTTGCAAGCTACAACAGCTCCGGTTCAGAAGTTTCTCCACATATGGCGTTTAACACAGTTGCTCCTACCTCCTCTGGATACTACAACAACAACAACAGAGGAAGAGGTAGCTCAAGGAATGGTGGTAATCGTGGCAGAAACAACTTTACAACAAAAGGTCGTGGGTTTCACCAGCAAATTTCACAAGAAATGAGTGGACTTACCAAGGTGATTTGCCAAATCTGTGGTAAACCAGGTCATCTTGCTTCTAAGTGCTGGCACCGATTTGACAACAGCTACCACGTTGATAATATCCCTCAAGCTCTAGCTGCTCTTCGGATTACTGATGTCACTGAACAAAATGGAAGCGAATGGGTGTCAGATACTGGTGCAACATCTCACGTAACCAACTCTCCACATCACCTGCATCAATCACAATCATATGAAGGCAATGAGGCAGTAATGATGGGGGATGGAAGCTTTTTACCAATCACTCATATCGGTTCAGCGAGTCTTCCCTCAACCTCTGGTAACTTACCTCTTAATGATGTTCTTGTCTGTCCTGGTATTGCTAAATATCTGTTATCTGTGTCAAAGCTTACTACCGATTATCCTTCTGGCTTTCAATTTGATTGTGATGATGTGCGTATCTATGATAAGGCAACAAGGGGGTTGTTAACAAAGGGCAGACACAGTAATGGGCTATACACACTCGGAAACTTACGTAGAGGAGCTTCACTTCAAGTCAACTTCTCGTCAAGGCAACAAATAGCTTCCGAAGATGTTTGGCATAAACGTTTGGGGCATCCTCATACAAAAGTTCTCCAGCAGCTATCTGCAATAAAGGCCATAGTTATCAATAATAAGAACACTACCAAGATCTGTGAAGCTTGTCAACTTGGAAAGAGTGCTAAATTACCTTTTTCTGCTTCAAATTTTGTATCTACTTGACCCCTGGAAAGAATCCATTGTGATCTATGTGGTGCTTCACCAATAATGTCAGTTCAAGGTTTCAAATACTATGTGATTTTTATTGACAACTATACAAGATTCTGCTGGTTCTACCCTCTCAAGCTAAAGTCTGATTTTCTACAAATATTCTATGGTTTTCAAGCACTTGTAGAAAATTAATATCAAGGTAAGATTGGTACCTTTCAGTGTGATGGTGGTGGTGAGTTTGTCAGTAACCAGTTCACGGCTCATCTGCAGAAAAGTAGGATTCAACAGCTCATATCCTGTCCACACATACCACAACAAAATGGGTTAGCAGAACGAAAGCATAGACTTATCGTTGAGTTAGGTTTGTCTATGATGTTTGAAGGAAGGATACCTCAAAAATATTGGGTTGAAGCGTTCTACACAGAAAACTTCCTGATCAATCTCTTGCCAACCACGACCTTGAATAATAATCTTAGTCCATATGAAGCATTGACAGGTCGAGCTCCCAACTACACAGCTCTCAGAGTGTTTGGTTGTGCTTGCTATCCAACACTTCGTGATTATGCTGCAACAAAATTTGATCCACGCTCCTTAAAATGTGTGTTCTTGGGTTATAATGAGAAATACAAAGGCTATCGGTGTTTGTTACCTTCCACTGGACGTGTTTATATCAGCAGGCATGTCATCTTTGATGAAGCAGCATTCCCCTTCTCTGCTCTGTCTGTCGGGAACTCTTCACAATGTACTCCCCTCATGACTGCTTAGCACAAGAGTTATCCTCCACAAGATCAAAACACAAATCAGGTAAAAGAATCAGATGCAACTAGAGATAACCAAGGAAAGAATAAACCACTGTTCTCACCGCAGGACTTTCCACCATTACCGAGCACAAGGTCTCAGATTGTATCCACTGAGGGAGAGGAGGATAGAACTGAGTGTACGACAGGCTTTGACCCTGCTTCTATTGGCAACAACTGTTCTCCTTCTCCTGTCAGGACGGATACTCCTCTGCAAGACCTCAACAGCTCCGGATCTTCAGTGATTCATACTCCTCCAGTGACTCCAATTCATACCTCAAGCTCAACTTCATCTCCAACACCTGTCACTGCATCTGAAATTAACACACCAGTTCCTACATCTGGTCAAGAAGTACAAGATTCACCAGCCATGGATATCTCTACATCAGAATATTCTTCAAGGTCGAGCACACCAATTCAAGAATCAGGTGAATCTTCGACTTCTTCTATGACATCCGTTCAGTCTCCTCAGGCTCCTGAAACATCATTACAAGCAGAACCTGTTAGTCAAGTCCAACCGACTCATGGAATGACAACAAGATTAAAAGACGGGATAAGAAAGCCAAATCCAAGATATGCTTTACTGTCTCATAAAGTATCTCATCCTGAACCAAAAACAGTAGCTGAAGCACTTAAACATCCTGGTTGGAATTTAGCCATGGGTACAGAAATGGGAAATTGTAAAGCAGCACACACTTGGGATTTGACACCTCCTACACCAGACATGAATGTGTTAGGAAGCAAATGGGTGTTTAGAACAAAGAGAAATGCTGATGGATCGTTACAGAAACTCAAGGCTCGATTGGTTGCTCAGGGTTTCAATCAAGAAGAAGGAATTGATTACCTGGAGACGTACAATCCTGTAGTTCGCACAACAACTGTCAGGGCAGTCTTGGATATGGCCACCAAAAATGGTTGGGATATAAAACAGATGGATGTGGAACATGCCTTTTTTCATGGTGATCTCACATAGACAGTGTATATGAAACAGCCAGCTGGCTTCATTGACCCTGAAAAACCATATCATGTGTGTCGACTGAGAAAATCACTCTACGGCTTAAAACAAGCCCCGCGAGCTTGGTATGATAAATTTAGCACATTTCTACTAGAGTTTGGGTTTACCTGCAGCATACCAGATCCATCACTCTTCGTCTATAAGCGAGATGGAGCAGTCATTGTACTCCTGCTCTACGTGGACGACATGCTTATCACAGGAAACAGTTCTATGGCCATGACAACATTTCTAGACTCTCTCAACACCCAATTCCGCATGAAAGATCTTGGTCAAATGCACAATTTCCTCGGAATTCAGGCTCACTTTCATCCTTGAGGTCTTTTTCTTTCCCAGCAGAAGTACGCAGAAGAATTGTTGGTTGTTGCAGCTATGAGTAAGTGTTCCTCCATTGCAACACCTTTGCGTGAACAACTAGAAAACACGAGAGCTAAGAACAAGGAACCGTTCCCAAATCCAACATATTTTCGAAGTTTAGCTGGAAAGTTACAGTACATGAATCTCACAAGACCAGACATCCAATTTGCTGTGAACTTCGTGTGTCAGAAAATGCATGCTCCGACTTTTGCTGACTTCCATCTTCTCAAATGGATCCTCAGCTACATAAAGGTACAATTACAATGGGATTAAACATCAAAAAGAACACGAGCAGCTCCTTAAGAGTATATAGTGATAGTGACTACGGTGGTTGTGCGCAAACAAGTAGATCGACAGGTGGATATCGTACTTATCTCGGTACTAATTTGATTTCTTGGGCATCTCAGAAACAAGATTCGGTTGCTCGAAGCACTGAAGCTGAGTATAGAGCGATGTCAGATGCAACAGCCGAGATCTCATGGATTTGCAACATCCTCAAAGAACTTGGGATCCCGCAGTATCAACCACCCGAATTATATTGCGACAACCTATCAGCTGTCTATCTTACAACAAATCCTGCCTTCCACAAGAAAAGTAAACATTTTGCTAATCACTATCACTATGTAAGGGAGAAGGTAGCTCTTGGAACAGTTCTGGTGAAACACATACCTGGTTATCAGCAGATCGCCGACATCTTCACAAAGTCGCTTCCGATAAGACCCTTCAGTGACCTCCGGTACAAACTCGGTGTGGTCTTTCCTCCCACACAGAGTTTGCGGGGGAGTATCAGCAAGACTCTAAAGACTCCGAGCAAGATCGCAGCATCACCGATCGCAACAGCTCTGACTTCTCTTCTAGTCAAGATCGCAAGTGAATCGGTGAAGAAAGAAGATGGAAAGGTGTCTTCGAAGAATGAAGGAACAAAAGGGTTAATGGGCTCTGTCTCCCACAAACCCATTAAAGAGCCCATTAACGCTAAGACCAACAAGGCTTCCTCAAATTAGTCCAACAGAGAGAAGCCCACTTCGGTTCCATCTTCTACAAGGTTCCAACGGCTAACTCCACCTATGCACACAAACAAAACAGTCAACAAAGCAAAAGGAAGGATGGACCGTACGGAGCCAATACAACTGCAGAACAGATTTCTGTGTTTGGATTCATGTGACTAATGATTATATTGATGATGTGTCTCTAGAGAAAACCCTAGGACAGTAATGACTATAAAAGAACAAGTGATGTAACCTATCAAGTTAAGGAAATAAAGAGAGAAATGTTTCTTACCTAAAGAGCCGCTAAGCTCCTTCTTTAGACAGTTCCTCTTGAGATTATGGTGATTGGATAGAAAACGCCTTTCTACGGCTCAACTCTTGAAGTAAACCTCCAAAAATCTCTCCTTGTGAGAGACTTATTATAGTTATCAACATCGATTTTAAACTGTTTGTTTGGTTATTGGTGTTGGTGAACAGGAACTGGGTCTCTACAAGGCTCAGGTTATGCTTCCTTTCAACGCGTTTGGGACAATGGCTATGGCAAGAGAAGTGAGTCCTTTCTTCTTCTTCCTTTCCATAGTTTATTAAGTTGGTGTACTTATACATACATACATATGAACAGGAGTTTGAGAATGACTCGGGATCAAGCCATGTGTTCTGGCTGCTTAAAGAGAGTGAGCTGACACCAAGCAATTCCAACATCTTGGATGGTCGTTACGCAGTCTTTGGTTACGTTACTGATAACGAAGACTTTCTAGCTGATCTTAAAGTCGGTGATGTTATTGAATCCATTCAAGTTGTCTCCGGTTTAGAGAATCTCGCTAATCCCAGTTACAAAATCGCCGGTTAACTCCTCTTCATTTTCCCCTTTTCTCGGTTCATGTATAATGTACTCTGTTTATTTAAATTTTGTGAGAGAAAGTTAAAGGTGCATAACTTTTTCCTATGAAGAAAAGTCTGAATTTATATCAGTTTTTTTAAAAAAAAAAAAAAGAAAAAAAAGAATTGATGTAGTCCCTTTAATATTTTGGTGGAATTAATGCTTTATAATTTATGGTCAGGTTTAATACATTGTAAACCAATATACATATTGACAAACTATAAAACAAGCAAAGAGCAAGAAATAGGTTTTGTGTGTATAGGATGATCGTTTGAAATAGATACGCGACATTCATCCTATGAATCAAACACCAACTAAATAAAACATTTTTAATAACCCCCCACAATCAAATTTTATAAATATAATCTCTCTACTTCCAAAATAGTAAGAGTTGATGATGATACTAATAATAATGGAAACGTTATACTTCATGGGCCTCGGTGTCTGCGGAAACAGAAACAGCCTTGTTGTTGGTCAGGAGGTATCATTCCTCCGCCTTTAGTAGTATCAATAGCCTCCAACATCGCCACCACTTCGTCCATCTCTGGCCGCTTTTCAGGATTTGCATCCCAACACCTCTTCATCACGTTTGCCAACGAGCTTGGGCAACATCTAGGTATCTCCGGTCTCAGATTCTAATTGTTCAAAAACATAAATGTCTACATATACTCCTTAACGTAATCATAAATAATTAACTACGGAAAAAGGTTATTTTGGAAAACCTGGCGGACGACGGCGGAGGTGACTTCGGAGAAGCTGAGGTCAGGATAAGGCATGTCGCAGCAGTAAATCTCCCATAGACATATCCCGAAGCTATACACATCGCACTTTCTGTTGTAGGGACTCCCATTTAACACCTCGGGAGCCATGTAGCCCAAGGTTCCGGTCTCACCGGTCATGTCGTTAGGGTTGGAGGCCTCGAGGCGAGCCACACCGAAATCTGCAATCTTTAAGGTGCGTGACTTGTCCAAAAGCATGTTCTCCGTTTTCACGTCTCTATGCACAATCTTCTGAGAGTGCAAGTAACTCAACCTAATTACAACATTAACATATAGATTGAGTTATTGATACACATAAACCGGGTTATACCGGAAGAAATTGATGAACCGATAATGTACCCGCGAGCAAGATCAAGGGAGAGTTGGATAACGACTTTGAAGGCGAGTTTGCGGCGGCGAGTTTTGATGAGGAATGAATTGAGTGCGCCGCCTGGGCAATACTCAACCACAACGCAGCATACGTTACTCGGCATTCCCATGTGTCCGTTTTCCGTCTGTATGCTCATCTCCGATGTCCCCATCGCCGCTCCTATGAACTTTTTTTTTTTGTTTTTTCCACCAGACAAAATTAATACACCAGAAACACATGACATCTTTTATTTAATGCTCAAAAAAGACGTAACATTTGTATTAAAAACAGACATAAACGTACACCTACCTACACATATCCATACATACATGTGAGTATTTTTTGGATATCACAAGTTCACAACTCAATTATGTTTCGGTTAATCGGTTAAGCTTAAATTGATTGCGGTTCAAGAATTCACAGATATATAAGAGTGAATTTTAGTGTACCTTGGTAACATTGGGGTGGTCAAGCTTATGCCAAACAGCTACTTCTTGAGTGAAAGCAGCTCTAAGCGAAGCTATCTCTGCGTCTGACCTGTGACCCTCTTCTCCCCAGTCTAGTAGTTTCACTGTTTTATAACAATATTTTTCACACATGAATCATGAGTTACATAGGAAAAAGATTCAACTGAATACGTACATCCAAATATTTGAAGGAAAAAAAATTACTTATATGAAATATCTTTTTAAAAATAATATTTTGACGTAAGGTCAAATTTGTGTTGTTACTTGTTAATATTACACTAAGAACTGAATATATATTAAAAAAAAAAACATGTTTTTGTTAGTGTCTTAACTTTAATCACTAAATTACGGAATATAAATCAGCCGGCATTTCGCAGGGTAGCAAAACTTAAGTGAATTATAAATTCCTCATTACACTGCTAATGCATGCTTGTTTACTTGATCACCTATTAAGACACCTAGATTAAAAAATAGTTTTCAACAAATTTCAAGTTTTTTTTACTTCTTTTTCCGGAAAGTAAGTTTCTATTCTTCCCTAAATTATTTGACCAAAAGGGTACGTTCTACGTACGTATATATATCTAAAACACACTATTTGTACAAAGAAAACAAAAAAGTTATGAATGATGTGAGAGAGAGAGAAAGAGAGATTTGTACCGGCGACATCTTGACCATCGTAGATTCCACGGTGAACTGTACCAAAAGTACCTCGAGCAATCACACTTTTTACGATAAGCTTAGAAGGATCAATCTCCCACTCTCTTCTTGACCTCCCAACCTCCGTCGACCTAATTATGTCGTTGTTGTTGTTGTTGCTATATCCACCACCAAGAAGCGGTCTCTGAAACACAAGCTGTCGATGTCCGAAGCTGTTCTGGTTATGTCGGGTATTATTTACGTTGTCTTCGCCATCACTCAAACTCTTCCTCTTCTCCATCGTCCATGTTCTGCTTAAGTGTCTCTGCAGCTGCTCGTCCAGACTCTTTAAGTCTATCTGATCTGCTCTCACGTATCCTACTCCCCCGCCACTCTCCGCCTTCTCCTTCATTTCCTCTGGATAAACCAAAACCGTTTCAATATATTCGAAATGGTTTTTCTTTTTCCCTTTACTAAATTGGAGTTTTCATCACCATCTTCTTCTTTTTTTTTCTTTGCTTGAGATTACTTTTATTGTTTTATGTATGGTTTGAGAATTGTGATTGGAGTGTGTAAGAGTTGAACAAAAAAGCAGAAAATGGGGAAGTTGTGTTTGTGTTTATTGCAACAAACAACTAAAGAAGAGGCTAACTCTCGCTTCTATCTTCTATGTGATGAGATTTCTCTCCCGAATACTTCAAAATTAAACTTTCTATTAAGACAAACAAACGTTTACACGTGACCACATGGGGTGTCCCTTAAGGGGCTAGGGATCGGCGTGTGTCGGCTCCACTTCTCACAACTCTCTTTTGGATAATAATTTGTTCCAAACCCAATACAATTTTGTGATCTACATTTGTCAAATATTGAAAAATTATACTATATGGGAAAAAACAATAGTTCAAGTTTAATAATATATACACTTAACATACTATTTTGAAAAACATAACAATTTGATTAGAAAATTGTAGCATCAAATATAAGGTGTTTATTAAAACAATGAGTGAATATAATATAGTTCAAGAAATCATGGGATTCCTGGTCACTTTGCTACCTTTTCGTTTTGTGGGTTTAATATGTCATTTTCAACATTATTTTTTCTTCTTCATTCTAATTAGTTTATTTGGCTTAATTCTATACTACTTCGTTATTTAAATATTAAATATGGACATATTCTTCAAATGTCAATTTCTATATATGCATATATGTGAGAACCTCAAACTAAATTATGTAGCTATCCTAGTTTATATAGGTATAGATGTTCATCCGATTATTGGTTATTTGGTCCCACTTGGTACCATTTTTATATATAAGCTAACGAACTACATATCTACAATCTCGGCATAGATTATATTATTTTTGTCTGTCGTGTTTGAACTTCTGGAGTATATATGCTAACCCAGGAGTACTATTAGTTAACAAGGTCAATAAGTAGGATATGATGGGAATGTAATTATTGGACCAAAAACCAAAGTGTACTGACATCATCTTCATGCCAATTATGAATGCCACAATAAGAAACTTTAGTTAATAATATTTTCAGTCGGCATATAGTTTGAACAAACAAACAAAAAAGTTTGTTTCTGTCCGAGAGTGTATGCTTAATAGAAAGTTGGTCTGTGCACCCCATATATAACAACTGAATAAAAGTATATATAAACCTTTTCAATTCATTACACAAACTATAATAAATGTTTTTTGTTAATAAAATTATAAAAAAATATATCAAAAGGGAATATGACAATTGATGTTAATTCTCTTTTTCGTCAGGGAAAAAAAATTTAAAAAGAAAAAGAAAAAGAAGATTAGACTGTCACAAGTAAAGTAGTGGCAGGGTAAGAAAACGACCGAACAAAAACTTCAAAAAGCTTTGTTCCTATTTTAGTAAATCGTTGTATAAATATTGGCATATATTTAAAAAAAAAATATATATATATATATATATATATATTGGCATAGTTGAGTTAAGCATGAAAGTTGTTGTTTCGGATAAAAGGAGAAGTGGCTGCAGATTTTCATCGACACGCACGTGAAATCTTTGACCGACTCAGTTCATGTGACCCAAAAGGCCAAAACCGAGAACGAACAATAGTATATGCACTGTGCAGTCAGCAGTGCGTGCGTACATTTGTTGTATACGGGTCATTAGTTATGTACCATGCATATACTATATTTTAAAACCTTTTTTCATCAAATAACCTTTTGCAAACCTAATTATTCTAACTTCAGAAACCCAATTATCGCTCTAAATAATGTAGGGACTTGTTCCACGACGAGTTCATATACAACTATCGAACTTAATTTATTCCGATTGTTGCTTTCGTCCGCTCGTCGCACGAACAAAGATGCTCAGCGTTTTAAAAAAAAAAAAAAAAAAAACTCAGCGGGTTTTTTTTTTAAAAGCAAACACTCAGGGGGTTAAGTCCCAAGAAACTAACCAGAAAAGATATGAGCGTAACAACGACCGCTCCAGAATCTCTTGGTCTTGGACTACTTTTTTGTTCTTGTTATCTCAGCTTTTGATTGTTGCATCACGCGAATGAACCATTATATCATGGGTAAGGAGTTTGGGCCTTATTGTGGCTGTGAATTTGTGGAAACTAAACTGCAAAGAAGCCCTTTATTTTATATGTATCATCGTATAGGAAAAGCACAGAGAACACTCCAAAAGATGTACCAACACAAGCCCTTACGGATACGTATGCTTAACGTTAACCACCAAAATATATGCTTATAATCTGTATCTTATATATTAAAAAAAAAAGTATATATATATATATATATATATAAGTATATGGTTTGGAGTCGCGTACTACTTGTTCATAATAAATAAACAAGATCATACGTACCGATTTTGTGTAGGAAAAACATGGAGTTATTTACAAGTATTTAATGGTGACAGAGAATTATTACTCTTTTATCGTCTCAACTCCCAATGTTAATGAACAACTTTTCCTTGTCGAAATTTTAAATTGTGCAAAATATCTATGCTTAATTTATCTGTCTAAATAAATGGGAAGTTTTTTTTTTCTTAAAGAGATTACAAGTCTGTGGGAGGAGAAATTTACAAAGTATACGTTTGCATGCTTGAATATGTATATATGTGATGGAAGGCAGAAAGAAATTATGTATATCTATTGATTATTGTTATGTGGCCCAAAATTTCATAGATTAGTTTTTGTAAAAAATAATTTTAATTTTAAACAATAATTTCTTTATAATCCCAAGATAGTCAAACCAGATATAAACATCTAATCTCATCGTAATCATGTCACTAAATTTTATGCCACTTACCTTTTCAGTTGAGATATGATAACTATTGGTCTGACACATGAAACTTCGATGCCAAATTAGTAATCGAAGGCGAATCTTTTTAATACTCACGTGATCTATTTGTGTCCCTCTAGACCATCCTATGCGGTTCCATATTATTTTGCCAAGAAGATCCGTTCCAGCTGCATTAAAAGAACTAAATGTTAAATACCCAGAAATAAAAATTTAGGATTTTTTTTACGAAAATATGAATTTGCGTTATATTTTGCCTAAAAAATGTTTATCTATAGGAAAAAAGAGACGTCAAAAGAAATATCAAAACCAACTTAAAAAAAAAAAAAAAAGTGAAGCATGTGAATATGTGATAAGACGTCCGTTCTTTCTCCCTCTCTGATCTCTTTATAAATAGTTCAATTTTGAATTGTTGCTAGTAAAACTATTAAAAAAACAGCTCAATTAAATTTGTATAACATATATATCAATGACAATGTTATTATAAGAGCTAGCTTTGGCGGCACTCCATAGATGTAGCTGAGTAGCTCTACTCTTGTATATATAAAGAGCTAATCTCGATAGTCTATCATATAATTTCTCTCCTCCCCCCCCCCAACCATTTTGTCTCTCTGACTCTCTTCACCGAAAGAAACGAGTAGAATGAGAAAAAAGATAAGTGGAGAAGAAGGAAACCAAGAGTATAAGAAAGGTTTGTGGACAGTTGAGGAGGACAAGATCCTCATGGATTATGTCAAAGCCCAGGGCAAAGGCCACTGGAACCGCATTGCCAAAAAGACTGGTCTCTCTCTCTCTCTCTCTCTCTCTCTCTCTCTCCATTTTTCTTGATGGTAAAATTGAAACTATGGGGTTTAACTAAGATGAAGTTTTGAGCTTTTGACTTCCCATTTCAAAAAGAGCTTAATTAAGTTAAGAAGTCACATATATGATCACATAGATTCATATTGTTAATTAGCTTCCTTTGTGTTGGGGGAATAATTGGAAAAATATGGAGATGCCTTTAGACTTTTACAGGCTCGAGACGTTTATTTTAAAAAGCATTTGAATAATGGAATAGGTTTGAAGAGATGTGGAAAGAGCTGTAGATTGAGATGGATGAACTATCTTAGTCCAAACGTGAAGAGAGGCCATTTCACTGACCAAGAAGAAGATCTGATCATTAGACTCCACAAGTTGCTTGGTAATAGGTAAAGATCGATATAAATTATAGGTTCTCTTATAAAAAATAATAAAAAAGACGTCGCACACTTTCGATTAGTTGTATATA
The DNA here is from genome assembly GCF_030686135.1 of Camelina sativa. NCBI lineage: Eukaryota > Viridiplantae > Streptophyta > Magnoliopsida > Brassicales > Brassicaceae > Camelina > Camelina sativa. The sequence goes on from NC_141898.1 coordinate 456,671, forward strand.
ACTACTAGCTACTTGATGTGTATATATATGTACAGGTGGTCTTTGATAGCTAAAAGAGTTCCAGGTCGAACGGACAATCAAGTGAAGAACTATTGGAATACACATCTAAGTAAAAAAATTGGAACAGAAAATCAAACAATCAAATCGATCAGCAATCAGATGAACAATTTGGGGAATATGACAGATGCATCCGAAGAAAGATTATTGAATGTGAAATTTGATAATAAAAGCATTCTCGGAGATGAGAGATTGCTTATGAGCGAAGGTCTTGGCCTTCTCCATCAAGCGAGTTCGTCGCTTTGGGGTCATCATGAGGATGCTTTTGAGCCTAACACACTCACCTACATGATGGATTTCATTGATGGACAATGTTATTAATGTTTTTTTGTTTTATTGGCTGCATTTTATCTACTTTTTCAAAATTATTTTCTCTTTTCTACATTATGTAATTTTTTGTGGTGGTCATAAACGAAAGGACATGCACACTCGGAAGTTACTGAGACAAAGCAATAATAATAAGCCAGAGTCATAAACGCAGTACGAATATAAAATAATAATATTTTCTGTAACTTATTAAAACGTGTGACAATTAATTACCATTCACACTGTCCCCTTAGTTTAATTTAATTAATTAATTTTTTAATTTTTTTTTACTCCCTGATACAGTTCACGTATCAAAACAAAAAGGTTTTCGAGGTCTTTTCCTAAATGTTTTTATATTAATGAAATACACAAAAATAATAAATAAAAAAGCAGTAGCCAGTACTACTAGGACATGGGAGGGCTTCAAAGACAGAGCTCAAAAAAGGTAAATCAGCAAACGATGGTAACTAACTATAAGCGTTAGAACTAGGAAAACTATCAGAAGTCTTGTCCACCAAAAAACGTTTCTCTTACGAACTGTTTGGTTTTTTTTTTTTGAATTAATTGTGTATTATTTTAAAAATAAGAACCTTTGATCTTTTAATTAAAATTATTTTCTTCCAATACTAACATTTAATTTTAGGTCTTTTATTTTTTAAAATATAGTTTTTTTAAATATAAATTTTTTAAATAGAATAGAAGTAGTATAAAAAATTTATGAATAGAAATGTTGGGTACTTTTGCCTCAATGCATGGACCTACAAAGGAGAAAAGGAACAGATAACACTGTCTAGTGTCTTCTACATGGGGAAAAAATATTATTTCATTTTCATTTATGAAACTTTTCTAAGCGAAGTTTGTAAGTTGCCAAAGACGACAGAATAATGCAAATATTCTCATTCTCAGCTACAAAAAAACATCAATCCATGAATGTTTTTTCCTTTCATATCATCAACGAAATAAGATAGCGACACCTCTGCACGGTTCTTTTTTCGTTAATTTTTGCATCAAATTATTTGTTATTTCTAATCCTCATGCAACCAACTCTTGATCGATTGTTTACACACAAACAAACAAAAACTCTCGATCGATATATTACGTTTTCTGAACATTTTGTTAAAATTTGACATATGCCAACTAGCATAATGCATTATATATATATATATATTGAAAAATGAAAATATGTAAGGTATATATATACATATATACATGTTTATTTATTATGATCTTCATTACGAAATTGAAATCCAGTAAAGTTCCTGAATACATACTAAAAGGGTTAATTAACTATGATATATTATTGACATAAAATATGTTAATGCTTAGTTATTCACGAACATTTGAAGATTAGACTCATTAGAGTACTAATTAATGTTATGGTGCCTTTCTACACGACATAAATTATATAGGCTCCAAGTAAGTATTTAAAAAGACCAAATATTACTTTAAAAAAAGTTATACTTTTGTTATCTTTATTTTACAATATCATTTTGACTCTTATATTAGTATTATAGGTTAATGTTTGGTTTAAATCAAAACAAAACAAAAAAAAATGTTTGGTTTAAATCTGACATTTAAACTTGTGCTACCTTTCTATATATACAACTCCAGTCTCCAGATAAAGTTATTTTAAATACATAAGACCAATAAACAACATTTTTCAAAACATCACCTTTCTTGGTCTTTTTAGCAAATGATCAATGCCGACATACATACGCACCGCTTACCATCTCTAATCTATCGATATGTTTGGTATGAACTATGAAGTGTGTTTATCCCCAGAGGAAGCTTAATTATGCTGTTTTCTCCATGAATCATATTGAAGGCCCAATACCATATATACGATGGCCCATAATTTCTGTATTCTCTCACTAATCTCTTCATCGACCAATTTAATTAACAGGCTTTCAAGGTCAATTAAGTAAATTGCTGGTAGTAAGTAGGGGCACTGTTGTCATTCCCGGAAGCAGGCGTAGAATCGGTAATAAGGAAGACACAACACAAGCTCGCCTCTCTTTCGGTTTCTCTCGCTCGCTCGCTCTCCAGCAGTAGCAGATCTGGGTTTTGAAGACTTCAAAGGAAGAAGATTACTCCGTTACCAGGTTCGTGTCTCGTTCTTCTCTGTTGTTGTTTCTGGGTTCCTAGCTCAGTTCATATGAATGGAATTGTACATCTGTGGGAAAAGAGTTAAAATATTTGGAGGATCTCCGATTTCGAATTCCCTTTTTGATCTTGTTAATTTTTTAACTTGGGCTCCCTTTCAGAACTTATGTACGATTTAAGCATTGTGATGTTTGATGGTCTATGGTGATTTTTGTCGAATAAACGCTTAAAATTGAGGTCTGAGTATAGATAAGATAGATCCAATCATGTTTTTTTTTTTTTTTTGCTCTATCTCCTTTTTTTGAATGTTCACACACACACTCATATATATATATTTATAATTCGTGTGCTGACATGTCTTGGTGGTGATGATTTGAGTATAATATATATATATTTAGTGTATGTGTATGAATGGGTTTGACGTAAATTGTGATTGATATATAAATTCAGTTTCGTAATCGTGTGGATGGATCCGCAGACGCAGAACACTTCGTTGCAGCGACTCCAGAATGTCGAGAATGTGAAAATTTCGGAACAATCTATGACTTATTTCTTTCCTCAGAGAGATTTTGATTGATTGATTGATTATGTGATGTGAGAATGTGTATGCGTTTTCTTTGTTTCCCGCAGAGAGTTGTTAAGGTATTGGAACTAGCTGGAGGAGTGATGGAAGAGCTCGCGAGCCCTTCTGGACCCAAGAAAGAGTTCGTCAACAGCCATTGCCGAGAGTTTATGCAATCTATGAAGGTTTCTTACTGACTCCAGTCTCTTCTTCTTCACTCCCATTTATGGCTTTACCTTATGGTTTTATGAGTGATGAACTTCTGATGGATTATAGTGTTTTGATAAAACTAGCTTATAGAAGAACGTTTGGGCTCATTGACACAAGTCTAGATTAGTATTCTTTCTGCTCTCTCACCATATTTGCCTTCCTTTTTTGAGTGTTGTTCATTTGGGCAATTTGACACAAGTCTATATTAGGGTTCTTTACATTGCCTGATCAAAGTTAAGGGATATCTTTATGATTTTGATTCTGGGCTTTAGTCTTCATGACTGCCACTGCATTTCGTTTTGCGGTTAATGTACTTTTTCTTCTTTGTCTAGTGAACATATATGGTTTCATGTCTCACAGCCTCTATGTTTGTATTCCTTTCCTGTTTTTATTTTCATATTTCATAATACACCTCACCGTTCAAAGAACATTTGGGCTCTCATTTGACACAAATCTAGATTTTAGAGATCATTACATTCCATGAACAAGTAAAAGGCTTTTCTTTTCCTCTGGAGTTTTGATTTTGGGTTTTCTGTCTTGAATAAATTTTGAATCTTTCAGCTTCATTGTCTGATCCATGAACTTCTTTATCTTGGACTGTACATATAATGTATCGCCAATCCATAATACAATATGAAAACTTGCAGGATATTCAAGTGACACTAAGGGAAGAGATCAAAAGCGCTTGCGAGTACCGTCCCTTTGAGAAATGCGATTACAACGCTAGAATAGCTAATGAGATCTGCTTCCAGAAGCTTGAATATGTTCTCACGCAGCTTGATGATCTGAAACAAACTGCTGACCGGTATATTTCTTCTGATTGAGTTCGCAACTCTAGGCAGATTTTTTTCTCTCATGTTTGTGGGATTTTACAAGTTGTCTCTGTCTTCCTTGGGATTGATATTCGCAAAAGGCTTACTTGAAGAATTATGCTAAACCATTGTAAAAAAAAAGAAAAAAAAGGTGTATTTGGTTAGAATATCTGCAATGAATTAGCAAGAGAGAACCGGACCAATTTTATTGCAGTTAAATGTATTTTATGCTGTATCGATCAAAAAAAGTTGGGAACACTTTGAGTTAACAACATAATTGAATGCAATATAATGTGATAGCATCAACAGCTGAAATATCCGGTTACATGTGATAGAACTAACGTGGTTCATGCGAACCATTCGTAAATTCCGGTACGATCTGTTGAGTTACTCATTAAAATTTCGAGCAAACCAGACGACAAGTTCCCGTACTGAGATTACGCGATAAGATTGGGGTATCTGAATGTCACGCGCTGGCCAACCTTTTTTGAATTTTAATAAAAAAAATATTACTCTGCCATGTTGTTTAAAAAAAGAAAAAATTATGATCAAATCAAAAATAGGACATTATTCGAAAAGTCGGACATGTCTGCTTTGAATACACAATTCACATTCTGCAAACAAAAGAGCCAACATTATGTTTGTTTCTAGATCATATATTCATATTACATGTCTCATCATTATAATCAGGCCGTCTCTATTCGTAAAATTCTAGTATCTAAAATGAAATATCTTTATCAAACAAATATGTGATTATAATGATGAAGATAATTTTCAGGCATTTGGTCCACTTTGACTTCACGTCATCGCCCTTTCGTTTTGGAACCCGGCCGGCCGGCCCCTTCATGTGATTGTTAAGATTTTCTTAGGAGATAATTAATCTATTCGAATATAATAGACTCACACTTGTCAAGAATATATATTATTTTTTTGTATAAATCTAGGTTGAAGGTAATAAAAACACGTATCTTGCTTCATGATGGCTGATGGCTGATAAATCACAATGATAAAAGGTTAATGAGTCGCACTTTCGAAATTATAATAACACGAAAATAATTGACACTAAGAATACATATATTTAGGAAGAATAAAATAAACTTCCATTTGATTTTAATTAGTGTATACATTTTGAATACTAGTCGTCTCTTTTTTTTCCTTCATGGTTTATGCTTCTAAATAGACAACTAACATATTTTCAAAATTATACTAACAAGAAAATAATTGACACTAAGAATACATATATTTGGGAAGAAAAAAATAAACTCAATTTGATTAAGTAGTGTACATATTTGAACAATCTTCTCTTTTTCATGGTTTATGCTTATAAATAGACAACTAACACCAAGGTTTTCTTACAACCCTCGCAACTCTATTCAAACATTTATCTTGTGACTACTCTTTCTACGATAACCCCCAAAAAAACCCAACAGGATGAAAGTAATTACTTCTCTAATCTCTTCCATTATACTTAAATTCATCCACAAAGACTTCCATGAGATTTACGCAAGAATGTCCCTCCTCGATCGTTTTCTACTTCTTGTAAGTAATTGATCTTTGTACGTAGAAGCACATCCACACTTTTTCTCATTGGAATGGAATGAATTGAAGTTGTTATCGATGCGTTCTTTTTATTTTTTATTTTTTTCCACACAACACTTCTGTTACTAGCTCTATTATCATAAACTAACGTTTACATGGCGGTGCAGATCGTCCATGCAGTGGATAAGATGGTTCCATGGCATAAGCTTCCGGTTTTCTTGGGTTTAGCCTATCTTGAAGCACGTAGACATCTTCACCAAGAATACAATCTTCTCAACGTCGGTCAAACTCCGGTTGGAAGACGGTTTGATCCTGCTAATTTTCCGTACCGGACTGCTGACGGAAAATTCAATGATCCGTTTAATGAAGGCGTCGGCAGTCAAAATACTTTTTTCGGAAGAAATTGTCCTCCTGTCGATCAGAAAACAAAGGTAATTACGTACATATGTGTGTTGGATTTTAAATCAATCAATTTGATAATCAAAGAATATAATCTAAAATGAATCAATTAGACTTCGGTAATTTATCAAAATCATTTTTGATTTAGAGAAAAAAAAATGCTTTACATGTCTTTGGATGAAAAAACGAAACTAAGCAAACCAATTCAAATTGGGTAATTAATGACTTTATGTTATGCTAACATTGTTAATTTGATATCAAACAGTAATTTATTGAGAAGTTTTAAATATTTAAACACGTTTTATCATTTTAGCAAATTTTGAAATATTCAAAGAAAATAAATTAAGCCTGTTTTTTTTTGTGATATATTATTTTTGAAGTTACTGAGGCCAGACCCCATGGTGGTGGCGACGAAATTATTAGGAAGGAGAAAGTTTATCGACACAGGAAAACAATTCAATATGATTGCAGCTTCTTGGATACAATTCATGATCCATGATTGGATTGATCATCTTGAAGACACTCACCAAGTTCGTCTTTTAATTTTTCAATTTCATCCATTTACGTACGTCATATATATGTTTTTTAGAAACAATTCAATTGATTCAATTTGGTTTACTCCGGTTAAATATTGGTTTACTTAGATCGAGCTTGTGGCTCCAAAAGAAGTAGCGAACAAGTGTCCGTTGAGCTCCTTTAGGTTCTTCAAGACAAAGGAAGTCCCTACCGGTTTCTTCGAAATCAAGACTGGTTCGCAAAATATCCGTACACCTTGGTGGTAATCATTTTAGTCTAACCTTATATAAATCACTAAAATGTGTGAAGGATCACTAGAATGTGTGAAGGATCATTTAAGTTTAGAAAAGTTTAATTGATTTTATTAGGTTTCGTTCGGTTATAAATTTTAACTCGTTTTAAATTAACATTTAGCATTATATCTAGAGATGATATATATATATATATGGACGACGTAAACACACATCCATGCATACAAAATACGTTTAATCATGTATGTATATGTATGAGGACTGCAAATAATTCAGAGAAAAATAAATAAAATTAGGGATTCGAGTGTCATCTATGGAAGCAACTCGAAAACAATGGATAGAGTGAGAACATACAAAGATGGGAAATTAAAGATATCGGAGGAGACGGGTCTCCTTCTCCATGACAACGACGGCATAGCCATCTCCGGCGACATTCGTAACAGTTGGGTTGGCGTCTCCGCTTTGCAAGCTCTCTTCATCAAAGAGCACAACGCCGTATGCGACGCCCTCAAGGTTCAATTAATATTTGTTTTTTTTTTAATATAAATTACGAAATCTGAATATTTTTGACTGTTGTACATGCATGATATACCCTAAAAGAAAAAAACTAATCCAGTTTGAAAACTTATATTTAAAATATATAGGATGAGGATAAGGATTTGGAAGACGAAGATTTGTACCGGCACGCGAGGCTAGTGACCTCAGCGGTGATAGCTAAGATTCACACCATAGATTGGACAGTGCAGCTTCTCAAAACCGACACTTTACTTGCTGGAATGCGAGCAAACTGGTAATCAATAACACATTTATTTTATCATTCATAATTGATCACGTTACGTACACATGGTGCAATCTAACACTTTTTTAATATATATATATTTTGTGATTTTATAGGTATGGAGTACTAGGAAAGAAGTTTAAAGATTCTTTCGGACATGCAGGCAATTCGATCTTGGGAGGTGTCGTGGGTACGAAAAAAACTAAAAATCATGGAGTCCCTTACTCTCTAACCGAAGATTTCACTAGCGTCTATCGAATGCACTCTCTCTTACCTGATCAACTCCAGATGCGTGACATTGACGATGTACCCGGAACTAATAAATCTCTACCGTTGACTAAAGAGTATAACTCTACATATAAAACATCTCTTTTTCCTATTTTGAAGTTTCCAAAAAGTTTTTAAATGGTTTTATTTCTTTGGGTTTAGGATTTCTATGATACATTTGATTGGTCTCAAGGGAGAAGAAACCATGTCTCAGATTGGATTCACTAAGCTAATGGTCTCAATGGGTCACCAAGCAAGTGGTGCCCTCGAACTGATGAATTATCCAATGTGGTTTAGAGACATTGTTCCCCAAGACCCCAACGGCCAAGAACGTCCGGACCACGTCGACTTAGCTGCTTTAGAGAGTAAGTCACTAAGTCAATCTGATCTCTCAGCCATTCATTGTTGTCTAACTTGAATTCTCACTTGATTAGTGGATTCGTCGTCGATTATTTTAGTTGATAGGGACAGGGAGAGAAATGTCCCACGGTACAACGATTTCAGGAGAGCAATGTTTATGATTCCGATAACCAAGTGGGAAGATCTAACCGACGATGAGGGAGCTATTGAAGTACTGGATGACGTGTACAATGGTGAAGTGGAGGAGCTTGATCTTCTCGTGGGACTTATGGCAGAGAAGAAGATCAAAGGTTTCGCTATCAGTGAGACTGCTTTTTACATTTTCCTCCTCATGGCCACAAGGTATGTTATATGGTTGCTATAATTTTTTCAAACCAAAATATATATACTAGAATAGAAAAGCTGAATGTAAGACTACTAATTCAAACAGGCGATTAGAAGCCGATAGATTTTTCACAAGCGATTTCAATGAAACAATCTATACAAAGAAGGGGCTTAAATGGGTGAATACTACAGAGAGTCTCAAGGATGTGTTTGATCGTCATTATCCTGAAATGACCGATAAATGGATGAACTCCGAAAGTGCATTTTCAGTATGGGATTCACCACCCGTTACCAAAAATCCAGTCCCTCTATATCTCCGAATTCCTTCTTAGATCATTCTAATTAATGTGTGATCTATGCACTTTGAATGAATTTGATTTGTTTATTGGTATTTTGTTGGTTGTGAGCTGTGTGTTATTGTAAGTTATTTGACATCATTCATGTACTATATAAAGAAAAACATTCATATATCAATAAGGTGTTTGTTATTAAGTAGTAGATGTAATATAATTTCTCATACCATTTTAAGTTTCATTATTTGAGATTGAAATCAAGTTAAGTTCAAATTAATTTTATCTAATTTTCATATAGACCTATTTTTATATATAAACCACACAACAAATTTTTATCATTGAGAAGATTATGTTCATAGACCTATTTTTGAGAAGATTATAATTATCAAACCGGCAAAGAAAAAGGTAAATTAGAGTATGACACTAAAACGGCAAGTAGTTTTGATCGTATGACAACGAACGACACAACACAAGTATCCCAAATCTACGAACCCTAATAAAATATTGGGCTTTAATTCCCGCCGAAGCCCATCTACATATTTGTCCTTTCTTCTTGCTCAGTTCCATCGCAGCAGCACTCTCAGTCTCAAGCATATGCGTACGATCATGAGCAGAGTTTTGAAATTCGAAAAAACTTCCGGTGAAATCTCTCTCGTTAGATGCGCGTTAGCTGTTCGGATTCTGGGTCTCTGTTGATTTGCTTTCTGGGTTTGTTCTTTGTTCGTTTGACTTGGTTTTAGGGTTTTTTTTTTTTTTTTTTTTTTTTTTTTTTTTTTTTAATGTGATTTCGCTAACTCGGGGTTTTGTTTTGATTCCTGCAGATTTGGGATTTTAGGGTTTGTGATTGGAATTTAGAGATATTATAGGTAGTGTTAAATTGGTTTATGGGTTCCACGATGGAGGATGAAAAAGATGCGTTTTACATCGTTCGTAAAGGAGACATCATTGGTGTGTATCGAAGCTTGAGCGAGTGCCAAGAACAAGCTGGATCATCTGTAAGTTCTCTGTTTCTTCTATCTTATTCACTGCTGTTGAACTTGATATCTCTGCATTATTAGGACTTACATTGATTTTTTTGTTTTTGTTTTTGTTTCAGGTGTCAGATCCTGCAATGAGTGTGTACAAAGGATATGGTTGGCCAAAAGGAGCAGAGGACTTGTTATCTTCGTGTGGAATTAAGAACGCTCTCTTTTCTATCAATGCATCTTATGTCAAAGATGATGCTTTTGGAAAACTCATTCCTTGTCCTGTTCAGGTTTGATTCACAATCTTGTTGATCTGAGTTAACATTCTTCTATGAGAGACTGAAAAAGACAGAATGATCTTAGTGCAGATATCATACTATCCAGGAACATTTACCTTGTGTAATCTAAGATTATTCCAGTTGAGTTCTTATTAATTTTCTAAATTTATGTTCTGAACTTTCGATTTTGCATTTCAGCAACCATCTTCCTGCCAAGGAGGCACTTCCAACAAACCTTCCCCAGCTAAGAGATTGCAGGCAATGGTAAAATCTGTGAATCTGGTCAGCTATAGACACAATTCATATCTTTCTTGAAGATAATGATGAAAATTCTTGTGCCTCTACTCTTTCAGGGAAGCAATGAATCGGGTTCATTTTCCCCGAGTCCTGCGCAAAAGCATCTTAAGATACAAAATGACATGGTTCATCGGGTTCCTTCCAGTCTCTTGACTCGGCAACCTATACTTCAAATTGTAATAACACCCAACAAAAAATATATATATATATATATATATATATTTCAGTCATATGCTGGGGTTTTCTTTTTGCATCTTCTTAATTTGTAGTCCATCGTTTTCCCTCAGGATTCATGTTCCATTGAGTTTGATGGTGCTTCTAAAGGAAACCCAGGAAAAGCTGGTGCAGGAGCTGTTCTCCGTGCTTCAGATAAAAGTGTCCTCTTCTATCTACGGGAGGGTGTTGGCATTGCCACAAACAACGTTGCAGAGTATCGTGCTCTGATTCTTGGTTTGAAGTCTGCTCTCGACAAAGGGTTTAAAAATGTGCGCGTCCAAGGAGACTCAATGCTTGTCTGTATGCAGGTCCAGATAGAATTCAGCCAATTTGTTTTTTTTTTATATTGTTTGGATCATTCATGATAGAACCTCCTTAATTGTTTTTTGATGACTTGGATTCGTCAATGGAACAGGTTCAAGATGCATGGAAAACCAAACATCCGAAGATGGCTGAGCTGTGCAAACAGGCAAAGGAGCTCAAGAGCAAGTTTAAAACATTCCATATCGAACACATTGACAGGGTAAGCCCACCAAACCCTTTTTGGTTTAGCTGCTGATTTGTAGATCTTCAATCATGTTTGGTTTTAAGAGTTTTATTGCGAACAACAATTGAATATTTTTTGATTCGATGTTAAGGTAATATGATATGATAATGACCATTAATTGTAAGTTGTCTGCTTTGTAGGAACTCAATTCTGATGCTGATAATCAAGCTAACTGTGCGATTGGTCTGGCAGGTGAGTTCGTTTAAGATCTTTAAAGTTAATATGAATTTGAATTTTTTGTTTGTATTTAAACTGACTCTTGATAGAAATCCATACCCATCAAGCTAACCCGGTTTGAATGTTTGTTTGTTTGTCAATGCGTATCCGTCTAGAGGGTCAAACGATGGTGATTCCAGGCGGCTAGGAGAGATTACTATATATGAATAGTTTAGTATTCCTGTTTTCATGTTTCTGGGGTCGTGTCTTTAAACATGCTGTGTGTTGGGATAAACATGAACATGAAGATGAACATGGTGGAACATGTTCTCTTCTCTCTTTTATTCTGTCCCCCAGCTTGTTGAAATATCAGTCACTTGTTCGCCAAGTTAAATTTCTAAGAATACGTTTTATATTATTGTTTCTATTTTCTTTTTGGGTTTCCAAACAAGAATGTTGTCTTTTTGTTACCCAAGTTAGAGCCATGTGAAAACTGTTAAAAACCAAACCGAAAATTACAAAATGGATGACTAAAAAGTAAAAGGGCTTTGACTCTAGATAAATTTACATTTTACAAACCCACTAATGGCACTAATTCTACATTTCGCGCACAAACTATTTTACAAACGTTCCAACTACTTGTAGAATAAACTCATTCTGAATCGTACTTGGATATATAGAGAGAGGAGTCCTACACCTACCTAGAAAAGGCAAAAGATAAACACAAGCATATTCTTATATCCTTGCTGCTATAAAACAAAAAAAATCGACACTTGACCGGGTATGTAAAAAGGCTCTTAAAACACACATCTTTCTGATATATTCTCCCTCGCTTTCTCCGATTCCAGAGGAAGAAGAAAAGGGGAAATCGCCTTTATTAAAGGGTTCAACTTGTTTTAGTCTTCCCGTCTCTGTTGGATTCAAAAATAACATGGATGTCCCTTTTTGGTAGCCTCTGTTTCCTCATGGCCGTCATGTGCTTCATCCAATCCCACTGCTGATCGTCTTGAACAACAAAAACGAGATCATCGCAAACCCCAATGTATATACGTCCGTTTTGTTGGTCGCTCCATGTTTACATTTGATAGATGGTCCACTTTTAACATTGGATTACGAATGGTAGAGCAACCTCCATGTGTATTTTTTGCTGCATTGCTTGAAGCTACTTATCTAGTCCTGTCAGCTTCCATAGCTAATTTGCTCTGTAGTCTGTACCAATGCTATGTGTTGACAATAACATGTTCTGACCTCTCTATGTTGGATGGAGCCTTTAGTCACCTGTTCTCTAAGTTAAGAATTGGCTAAAAACATGTCTATGTTTCTTTCCTTAAAAAAAAAAAAATCCTTTTCTTATTACATTCTAGTTCAATAATTTCCAAATACATTATGTAATTCAAGGCACTATTTATAGATTCTTTCTACCACATGGACGGGTAAATAAGTAAGTAACAATGTGAGAGAAGTTGTTAAAAACCAAACACAACTTAACGAATTGGATCACAAAAGAAGAAGCCAAACTCAAGATATATGTAAGATTACAAACCCACTAATTTTCTACATTTAAACTATTTACATTTTTTTTTTTACTTGATTGTTTGTATCTTCGCATTAACAGTAAAAAGAAAGAAAAAAAGAGAGTGTAAAAAAAGATAAAACAAAAGGCAAGAAGAAGAAGAAGAAAATGTCTAAAGAAAAAAAAAAAAAAGAGGGCCTGCTCACATTTCAGAGTTGAGAAGAAGATCTTCCACCATTACTAATGGATCTTGGTTGCCTTAGAAGCTCAATCAACGCCTCAGCCTTTTGCTTAGCTCGACTTGTTCCTGCCTGAGACAGAGCCACTAGCGGAGGTATCGCTCCTTCCCGAGCCACCATGGTTCGATACACAACACTCTCCTCACAGAGCTGAAGCAGTATCGACACAGCCATCTCTTTCTGTCTCTGCGTCCCCGCCTCAACGATCTCCACCAGCACCGGAACTCCTCCTTCTTCCACAATCGCCGGCTTCGATTCCGGCACCGACATCAACAGACTCATCACAAACGCCGATTTATCCACCATGTTGGATCCGAAATCCGCCATCAGTTCCACCAGCGGCTTCATAATCCCAGATTGCACGGCTCTGATTTTGTTCTCTTTGGCCGAGCAGAGCGAGTAGAGAGCCGTGGACGCGTCCTTCTTCGCTCTGAAACCTCCCGTTTCCAGAAGGTTCACGAGGAGAGGGATGGCTCCGGATCTTCCGATGGCGACTTTGTTGTCCTCGACCTGGGATAGACGGAGGAGAGCACAGGCGGCGTTCTCTTTAGCCGTGGGGGTTCCCATTTTCAAAGCCCTGACGAGGGGCTTAATAGCACCGGAAGAAGCGATGAGGTCTTTGTTCTCGTCGCAGAGAGAGAGGTTCAAGATCGCGGTGACGCCGTACTCCTGGAGCTGAAGATCGGAAGAGGAGATGAGAGAGATCAGAGGCTTGATGGCGCCGGCTTTGGCGATTTTGATCCGGTTCTCAGGTTTGTTCTTGGATAAGAGCCTGATCTCCATAGCAGCCTGCTTCCTCTGGTCATCGGAGGAGGAGGAGGAATCGAGAAGCGAAACGAGATGAGAGATGAGATCATCGGAATTGTCAGAGGAGCAGGAGAGAAGGAGACGACGGCCCTCGGAGGAAGCAGTGGGAAACTCGCCGGATCTGTCGCTGTTACAATCGCTGAAAGCGGAGGAGGAGTCGTTGACACTTAAATCGCTGAATTTGCGGCCCATGTAGGTGAAACCTCCGCCTCCTCCTCCTCCCGGGCGATGGTTCTCCATCTCCATCGAGAAATCAAAATCAAAGGAGCATCCAAAATTTAAAATAACTTTAGGGTTTGTTTGTTTGTTTGTCTGTCTGTCAGGAATATTTGTTTCCGATGAGTTTAGCCCCAAAAGGAAGGAAGGAAGGAAGAAAGAATGAGCTGCCTGCTGCTGCTATAGACTCTGTCTTACAGAGAGAGAGAGAAATAATAATACCCCCTTCTTAATTATTATTATTAAATTTAATAATATTATAAGATGGAAGGGCTTTTTTTTAATTTAATTTATTTATGTTTTTTTGCTATGGTATTATTACGAGGCGTTGTATATCTCCACGTGTCTAAACATGAATTTGGGCTTTTTCTTGGAGATAAGACCCACTATAAACGTGGGCTTTAACACAACGTGGGCCCACTACTGTGTATAGGAAGGAAGGAGATAGACGTGTTTGTTGTTAATAGATTTGCTCTCCGATTTGATATCTCTCTCTCTCTCTCCTCCGTGGAAACAACGAGCGAAAGGTATGCGCGTCTTCTTCTTCTCTCTACTTCTTTCTATCGGAAGTCAAAAATGTCTTAGACGTTTCTGGAGAGGATTTGGAATTTCGACTGTGGATTTTTACGTGTTAGGATTGCTGCTACTCACTTTAGAGTTGGGTTTGTTTTTTTAGATCAACTAAAATTCGAATCCTCACTGCTCTTTTTGGGCTCTTAGATCTAATTTGATTCCGAGTCTTGTTTTGGTTCTGAGTTATGGATTGCTAGATTTTAACAGATCTGCTTTGAATTTACTGAGTTAATTATTTATTATGTTTCTCTCTATCCCAACCTGTTGTGCTCGCTCCAATCCAACGAAATTTTACCGAAACAAGGACTGTATATGTAACTTAGTCAGTCTCATAATTCATATGATCGTAGTGATCAGTTAGATCAATGTTTAGGTCTCTCCAAATTTATTGTTATGTTTTTGACTCTAATGGTGAAGTTCAAATTTTGTGTGTGTAGGATAAAAGAAGATGGATTCCAGCAGAGGTCAAGGTGGTATCCAGCAGTTGCTTGCTGCTGAGCAAGAAGCTCAACACATTGTCAATGCTGCAAGAACCGGTAATTATCTGAAACTCTTACAATATACCAAAAGTGTTGCCTTGATCGGGCTGCTTGTTTTAAGTGTACCTTTAGAATTGGGGAGCATAATGCTTGATTATATATATAAATGTATTTGAAAATTGATATTCATCATGTGTGTGTGTTTCTTGGTTGCAGCAAAAATGGCAAGACTGAAGCAAGCCAAGGAAGAGGCTGAGAAAGAGATTGCCGAATACAAAGCTAAAACAGAACAAGACTTCCAGAGGAAACTCGAGGAGGTAAAAGAATTTAAAAAAAAAAGAATGTCATTATTCTTTAGGCAAATCTACAATTTGCTTTTCTCTAAAAGTATTATTTATGGTTTTTGAAAACAGACTAGTGGAGACTCTGGTGCGAATGTGAAGAGGCTGGAGCAAGAGACTGATACCAAAATCGAGGAGTTGAAGAACGAAGCATCCAGGATTTCCAAAGACGTTGTGGAAATGCTTCTCAAACACGTCACTACTGTGAAGAACTGATGATGAGACTTTTTAAAACCCAAGTATAAAAAATATGGTTTGTGTATGATGGTGAAAAAAAGTGGGAGTCAATTTTTGAGTATCTGCTTCTCTCTCTCTCTCTCTCTCCCTCTCTTGTGGTGTCTTTCAGAGACTCATCTCATATGATGATTGCTATATATTCTCTCTTTCTCTGTCTCCTCGTTTGTATTCATATATCTGTGCCTAATCTGTAATAAGCTGAGAGAGCAGAGGAACTCATTGGATTATTTATTTTCATTATTATTATCTCTTAAAAAAGCAATAAATCTCAATTGGATTTGGGCTTAATATCATATAGCTTGTGAATAAGAAGAAGAAGCTTAAAAAGGCTTGGGCTTTAGTTACCGCGTCCAACGAACGAAGGAACACAGAAGAGAAGAGTCAGTGAAGAAGGAAAAATTGAAGAAAGAGAGAAGATGGAGATTTAAGAAACATCCGCCGAGGAAAAAAGTTCAGAGCTGTGAGATGAGAAGCGACGGGATCTTGGGAGTAAGAGGTTCGGATCAGAGTCGAGCTACAGCCGCCGTGGTCGCTAGTAGACGAAGATGGCTAAAGAGGCGAGAAACATGGCTCGTGGTGCTCGGTGTTGCACTTCACGCCGTTTACATGCTAAGCATCTTCGACATTTACTTCAAGACCCCCATAGTCCACGGGATGGATCCAGTGCCTCCCAGCTGAGCCACCGGCCAAGCGACTTGTTCTTCTCATCTGTAAGCTGCTTTCACTTCTCCTCATTGGTTTCATACTTTACTTTGGGCTCTGCTCTGGAAATTAGTTGATTGAATTTGGTTCTGCTCCGAAACTTTTTTTTCTGATTATCAGCGGATGGTTTACGTGCTGACAAATTCTTTGAGCCGGACGAGCAAGGCATATACAGAGCACCCTTCTTGAGGAATGTAATCAAGAATCAGGGGCGTTGGGGTGTGTCTCATGCTCGTCCTCCTACTGAATCTAGACCTGGTCATGTCGCCATTATTGCTGGTTTCTATGAAGATCCTAGTGCTGTCACAAAAGGTTTTCTTTATTCTTCTTCTCTATACATACTTAGTCTTATCAGCTTTGATGTGTTGCCAAGTTAGTAGCGGCTTTTGAAATGTAATTGTGTTGCTCCCTTTATTTCTTCTTTTGCAGGATGGAAAGCTAATCCTGTTGAATTTGATTCTGTTTTTAACCAGAGCCGCCATACCTTTGCTTTCGGGAGCCCCGATATTATTCCTATATTCTGCAGTGCCTTACCTCACAGCACTTGGAATTCTTACCCGCACGAGTATGAAGACTTTGCAACTGGTTAGTTTCGTGGTTTGAAAAACTAACTAAGCATCCTATGCCGTATCAATTATGTATCAGTATTTGGAGAAAAAAAAAATTAATCTCTAGAATGAACTGAGATGATGTGTCTTGGTGTAGATGCCTCCTTTTTGGATGAGTGGTCTTTCGATCAATTTGAGAGCCTTCTCAATCGGTCTCACGAAGATCCAAAGTTGAAAGAGCTTCTCCACAAGGACAAACTTGTTGTATTTCTTCACCTTCTTGGTTGTGATTCCAATGGTCATGCACATCGGCCTTACTCATCAATCTATCTCAACAATGTCAAAGTTGTTGATAAGATAGCTGAAAGGGTCTACCATCTCTTGGAGGATTACTACAGAGACAATCGCACTTCGTATATCTTTACTGCTGATCATGGGATGAGCGACAAAGGTTCGCCTTTTCCTGTGTCATTCCTTTTGTTTTAAACCTTCTCATTCATTAAAACTTTAGGGCATATTGGGTTGTTAGGCTACCAACGATTTCAGAACCGGTTTGAGTAGAGTATACTGCCATGGAGTAAGATAGTTGCTCTGTCATTTGTTTGGATTGTTTTGAGATAGGATAGTTTATGATGCTAAGATGACATGTTTTGGGGTTTTTATATCAATTCAGCTACAGTTGTTTTCTCAAGTAGATATATATTCCTGCCTTGCATTTGTCACTCAAAACTCGTGTCATATATGGAATGATACTTAATATGCTCTTAGCCACCTGGTTAGGGTTTCATCTGCACCTATCATCTAATTTTCTTTGTTTCGTTTTGAGCTAATAATGGTAATGATACTTTATACGAAGTTGTTGCTACTTTTAGGAAGTCATGGAGATGGGCATCCTACAAACACTGATACTCCATTAGTTGCTTGGGGAGCTGGGATTAAATATCCTAAACCAGCATCCGGAAGCAGTCACTCGGATACTGTTACTACATTTATTGACAAGCATGCACATGATATGCCCACACCTTATGACTGGGGCCTTCGTCGTGTTGAGAGAGTAGACGTCAACCAAGCTGACATAGCACCACTTATGGTTGGACTTTGCCCTCATTTCTTATCCTCTCAGTCAAACAACTTAAATGTGAATCTGTTCTTTAAAGTTCTTCGTTGTCACTCTTTTTTAATATCTGTAGTCAACGCTATTGGGTTTGCCATGCCCAGTGAACTCCGTAGGAAACCTTCCACTTGGTTATATGAAGTTGAATGAGGTATGTTCTTATACATCATATGAACTCTCTGCTTGTGGTCTTCTGAAAGAGTTTAGGTATTTGTTAATGCTACATTTCTTACATAAAATTCCAGTTCCCTATAGGGTGTTCATGGGTTTAAAGATAGGAATAGTAACAGAAATATGGCTGGGAGGTCAAGACTTATGGTGGTTGATTGTTTTATGTGTTTTTGTAGGCAGAAGAAGTTGAAGCTGTGCTAGCCAATACCAAACAAATCCTTAATCAGCTTCTTCGTAAATCATGTATCCTTCTGCTCACACTCTTAGCTTAACTTTCTGCACTGAAGATTACAATTTCGTACTGTAGCATCACTTCTCATTCTGATTCGTTCCCTGCTTTCAAGCCTTTGACATTGTTCATGCTATGGTACAGTAGTCTTTATTGATTGAAAAAATCTTTGTTCACATTCATAGTTATGTTTGGATTTTGCCTTGTAGCATTGTATATTTCCTGCTCTTTTTACCTTCGGTATGGTCTCCTTGACAAAATCAGATATAAAAAGCTCAAATTCCTTATTCTTCAAGCCATTTAAGCCGTTGGTCCACCATTCCTCATCGCTGAGTCAGATTGATGAGTTAATATCCGCCAAAAATTATGAAGCTGCAATGAAATTGGCTGTGGACCTCAGAAACTTGTCACTAGAGGGCCTTCATTATTTCCAAACGTATGACTGGCTAATGCTGATGACTGTAATAACCCTTGGATACACTGGATGGATGATCGTACTTGCCCTGCATGTCCTGCAATGTTATAGTTCACTATCAGGAGATTTGTCCAGAAAAGAGCAATTATCTGTGCAGAAAAAAGACTCTGGAAAAGTAAACACTTCAATTCTTTACTTTGTCAAGTTTACTCTTCATTTTTGGCTGTGAAATCTCTGTCTGTCTCATATATTTTGATCATTTTGACGCAGGTATATATATCAGGATGTCTGCTGATGGCCATTCTCTCGGTGTTAAATTTGGTGGAGCACTCTCCCCCTCTTTACCATGCATATATTGGAATGACAGTTTTTCTATGGACACAAATCTTTAGTGAATACCGATTAATAAGAGGATTGTGGAGATATTTGAGGGAGAGGAGGGCTGACTATTTCATTAAACTTCTTTTTGCTGCAGCTGTGTCAGTTGTGATTGTGGAATTATTGGTATGTGTAATCGGATAGTCGAATAGTTTCACTAGAAATCAAGACTTTTGCCCTGATCATTTTTTCTTTCAACCTCGTGCAGGTTCATAGCTTCACTGTGAGAAAGCTTTACACTTGGTTTTTCATGATAGTAGGTGTTGTGGCTTCAATTTTGTTGCAATTTTCAATGCCTTGGAGATCTGGGATACCAGTTTTTGTCTGTATTTCTTGTTGGTTCCTGTCTGTCTTCACTCTGATGCCAGCTGAAATTCCTGACAATAATAACTTAGTGTAAGTACTTTCCTCTGGTTATTTTTCCAATGTTTTGTGGTTTACATGACACTGATGCTTCGGGAAACCAAATTTAATGCTTAGCAGATCTACTTACTTTTGAGCTACTCATCTAGAAAAAGGATTGTTCAATAGAATCACAAGAATAGAAATTATGTTGAACACAGCGTTAAGCATCTTTGCTCTGTAGCGTCAATTTTACTTTTGAAATGCTCACTGTTTCATGTTGGTACCATCTCTTGGTTGCAGAGTTATGAGTGGAGCTATTATTGTAGTAATAAGCCTTGCTGCAAAGTGGCTGGACACACATGCAGAAGGGAACACATGCAGAAGACATAATTTAAGTGTGGGAACGAAATAATAAATTGAAAAGCGCCATTATATTCAAAAATCATAAACAATGCATGCAATATAGCTAGCGCATTAAGGTGTTAACATGTTTAGATTATCTTTCTTCTCTGTGATGTGCCGTTGGTAACATCTATCTCTTGAACTTTAGAGTAGAGACATTCAGTATAACATTTAGAGTAGAGACATTCAGTATAACATTTAGAGTAGAGACATTCAGTATAACAGTGTTAATGGAAATAGCTACTGGACCTCTTTGAAAGAAACCTTGATTATTAAAAAAGACAAATTTAAACACAACAACATACCAAGCTGTTTGATACGATAGAGAACACAAATGCAAGATTGTAGATATAGTTGCGGTGGAGGATTAGAAACCAAAGGATAGATAAAACGACATAAAGCATAAGAAGGAGTATTCTGACGAGTGATTGTAACAGAGCGCACCGGCATGACCACCAACTAACTTTGATCATCTGTTGAAGAAGAGAAGCAATCAATCTCCGTGGTGTTGACTTCGAGGTGCATATGTTCTGAAAACCCATCTACAGTTCTCCTTACTACGGATGTGTAGTCGCGACAGTTGGCCTTGAAGCTTATGTGGAAGATGGCATTCATAGACTTGGCATCAATGGGATTGAGAATCGGAGACAGCGGCTCAACATCAACATCAACATCATCATCATCATCATCATCATCATCATCATCATCATCATCATCATCATCATCATCATCATCATATTGAGTTGTTGTTACTCGGGTTTGCACAAGTATCTTCTTCAACTCCATCTCACATAGTTTAAAATGATAGTCTGTTTTGGATTCTTCGTCTGATAAAACGTATTGCTCTATCAAATATCACATAGTTTAAAATGTTGTTTACATGTAATTCACTTCATACATAGTTGATTCTCTTAGTACCTAAAACATGAAATTGACGTCCAAACATACATATGGACAGCGTTAGAGGTTTCAGCTAAAGAAGAGAAGCTGTTACAAAAAAGGTTAGGCATCAATCAATGAATGATAGATATGTCATTTTCATATTATTCTTTTGCGGTGAATTTCAGATATGTGGATATATAGGTAGGAGACTATGATATGAACGATAAACATCTTATTCACTATATCTCACACACTCATAAATGAGACTATAAACATCAACTTCGCGTATCAACCCGGACTAACTCATAAGTGAATAGAACCAGCTGCCATAACTTTCAACTCATCCGTAGCTCATAAATAGTATATAGTCGAGATTCGAGATTCGAGAATATTAATGTTTATAATAAAGACAGCAATAACAGACTATCATCTATGAGTTGGGACTATGTACATACATATTCCTTTTCTTCTCTTTATATATAAGTTTTTTAAAAATTCAGACATGTTAATTATAAGATTAAATAAAATTTTCACACATGTAAAATTATAAATTTTTCTATTTGCAATTTTTTTTTCAGCCAATTTGATAACAGTGAAAAATAGGCAAACATGTTAAATCAATCAATCTTGTCAGACTAATCAGTTCCATACTTGAAGTTTTAACTGTCACTATACAAATTAAAACATGAAAAAGAAACCAGAACTAACATAGATCATAACCTTTCGAGGAAAAATTGGAACATGCCAAGTGAATATGTTTCCTATATATGGATTAGACAGGAAAGTTAAACTTTATTGTGAGATTTTATCATATCTAAGTCATCCAATGATAGTTCAACATATAATTATCTTATAATATTTTTCAAGAGATATTATATTGAAATACCCTATATAACGAAACAAAATTAAAGATGAGTCAGAAAACTACAAAGCAAGTCAATATCTTAAGTGATAATAAAAAACCAAAAAAAACTCAACGATGCCTTTAACATTCAAAGGTACATTTCCTCCCTCTCACAATCCTCCGTTGCTCTTTGCCCCTACTCTTTCATAGCAAAATATTCAGTTCTAATGGCTTTGCATGGCGAAGAGCTTGAGTATAACTTAAGCCTAAGAGAATTGACTCGAAAAGGTCATCTAACTTGCGAAAATCGAATTTCTACAAGGTTCTCTGCCTCAGGTATCCGAAGCTTCAGAGAAGATCACATCCTCATCTTCCTCCTCTTCATCTTCATCATCATCATCATCACCATCTCCATTCTTTTTGTCTCGTCCCGTGAATTTCCTCCTCTTTCATTCGCTGAAGCCCAAACTCAGATGGATAGACAGCCACAGGCAAAATGCGCCCATCTTTTGGCAGAAACGAATTCAAAACAACGTACAAGACTTTGGCCTAAGTACCAAATAAAAGATATCAGCCAAAAGCACAACTGCAAAAACTTACAGAACACTAAACTCTAAACAACGGAAAGAAACAAACAAGCTCTAATTTATCGAGCAAAAAGCTTTATCCTTTAGTAACCATTCCCACTCATTAGATTAGTTCCACAACCATAGCAAAGATACAAACACTAAAGAAGGCCAATTCGAAACAATACATCAAGGATGGAGAACACTTACAGAGACATGTTTCCAATCCATGTTAACGATAGCAAGTCTGGGAGTTTCTTCTGGGATAGTCGGTATGTTCTCTTCCTACAGACCATCATCAACACCAAATTCGCAACATGAGAACATCATTCATTATATATAAAACCAGAACAAGAACCAACAAGGACATATGAATCGAAAATTATACCGGAATTTCTGGTCCATCGTCTTCATAGATACCTTCATCGTCCTCATCGGTATCTTCTTCTTCTTCTTCTACCTCCTCCTCTGATACCTCTTCAGAGTCAGCATCATCATCCAAAGAAGCAAGCTTTAGCTTCTTGTCAGTATCACTCTCTTCCTCTGTCCTCATTATTACCCTCATCCTTCGCCTTCTCCTTCTCCTTCTTCTTCTTATCATCCTTATCTTCTTCTCAATGATCGGAGCCATCTTTCCAAACGATAAGCACTGGTCAACTCCAGTATTCTCGTCCTCACATGACGTCGTCCCCACTATCATTGACGTCACCTTTCATGTCTCGTAGCTGCTCAACCAAATAAAATAAAAACTTTAGTATCATACTAACTATACTACTAGTTTTTAGTATCATATTATACTACTAGCTAGTGATTAGTGAACGATCAAGACAGTCATTAATTAATGAGGGTTTTTAATATATACTTAGAACATCGATATATATAGACTTTACTTTGCAGTTTGCAGTATTGTTATGGTTCTTATGGAGCTGTGAATTGTGGTTTTTGCATTGGAAGTTGTTGTAGAGTGTAGAAGATTGAACTTACGATTTATGATGGGGTATGAACACATGATGAAACATTATTCATATAAAATGATCGAAATACATAACAAAGAAAACCGAAAAAGTGATAGCATGTACAAACTTTCACAAAAATTTAGCCAAAGCGTCCTAATTAATTCCACAATAGAATATATATATATATTTTTCTTCGATATCATTGTAACTTAAACCTGATTCCCTCATATAGCTAATAATTATATATTACATAGTTTTTTTTTTTTTTTTTGAAAATATATATATATATTACATAGTTTTTGTCGGATATTATTGTTAAACCCGATTCCCTTATGTAGTTCATTTATATATTAAAAAATTAGTTTGAAGACATAACTATGGGAAAAGTATATATATATATATATTTTTTTTTCTAGCGAAGTGTATGAAACTCAAATTATAATTGATTACTAGATCATCATTTACAATATATTTTCAATGAGTTGCTATATATATAAAATATATATATATATATATATATATATATATATATATATACTGTTTCTGGTTCGTTGTTATTTATCTAAATGATTTGAACATTCGATAAAATAACGTTTCTGTACCGTCCAAATAAATCGCGTCTTAAAAGTCATGAGTTGGAAATTCGATATTAGAAAAATACACTAAATTTCTATGTTCGATATTAGAAAAATACATTAAAAAGTAACATAGACATAAACTTTTGGTTGGACAGAAAAAAATAAAATAACATAAGACATATTAGGATACATAGGCCGGATTGCTATTCTTAGTGGGCCTATTATAGATCTTAAGACCAAAACGCATCGTTTCGTCTTTAGAACGACCATTCGGCGATTCCAACTACATCCCCAATCCGAGTCTCGGAGAAATCGATCGTAGCTCTGTGCCCTTTCTCTTTCAAAAAGATCGTTTTTCTCTCGAGAGAACAAAATTTCGTTTTTTGTGTGTGTGTCTGTGTGTCAAATTCTTTCAATTTCCTCAATTCTTCGTTTCATCGAACGCACGTCGAACCCTTTACTCCCTTTATTGCTCTTTTTGCGGGTCAAGTTTCAATTCAAGCTTTTTTAAGGTTCCGTATCTGAATCTCTCGACAAGACAAACCCTTGTGTGGGATTTTCTTCAAAATTTCTGAAATCACAAGTATGTATAACGTTTCTGCCCCTTTGACTCTTGTTCGGAGCAATTAGGGATTTAGGCGTTCCATATCGAATCTAGGGATGTCAATTGGTCTCTAAGTCCATCGGCTGTCCGTGTTCAAATTAATTTGGACTGGTTTTAGTTATTACCAAATTTAAAACGGTCAAATGGACCTAAAACCATATTAGTCCACTGATAAATGGGCCAAACTCATTTGGACATGGGCTATCCAGTAATATTGTAAAATTTGGGGGCAATTTGTTTTCTTTCATTTTGTCGAAACTAGGGTTTCTATCTCTTTCTCTCTCTTGCCGTCTCGCGAGTCGCGAGTCTTCTTCCTCTTTCTCTCTATCTTCTTCTTCCTCTGATTCTCTTCATCATCTTCTTCTTCCTCTGATTCTCTTCATTATCCTCTTCTTCCTCATCAAATTTGTGCTGAGAAATCGGTGAGTAGTGTTACTCTTTTAGAGTTTATTAACCTCATAGTCTAGATCCAGTAGTGTTTGACTATTTGTTCACGAAACGATTAGAGTATATGTAATGTTCAAACACGCTTGTTGAGTTAATGTGATGTTCCTCTTTCTACTCAAGTAGTGTCAGTATTCGATTATGATGAGCTTGTTATGTGTTCGAGTCTCCTTGAGTTCATTGTTTACTTCGATTGTTGAGTTATTGTGATGTTCCTCAGATTTTGATTGGAAAGGTTTTAGATTTGAGTTTAGTTTCTACTAAGGGTTTTTGGTGGTTTTACTTCTGAGTTTTTGATTGTTTTGGTTACGCTCCTTACAAGTTTGTGTGTATTGGTTTCAGGTCACTGCTACGGTTGATACACTGCTTCAAGGCTCCTGACCAAAATTCTGTCAAGGTATGATGACTTGATGAGCTTGTTATGTGTGCTTGTATTCGATAATGATGACTTGATGAGCTTGTTACAAGCTGCTTGTATAGTTGTATGTGTGCTTTTTAAGTAGAGCTTGTGACCAAGTGTTACTCTTTTCAGAGTTTATTAACCTCATAGTCTAGATCCAGTAGTGTTTGACTATTTGTGATGAGTATATGTAATGTTCTTTATACACGCTTGATGATTTTAATGGTGATTTCAGTTTCGATTTGTAGGTTTTAGATTTGAGTTTAGTTTCTACTAAGGGTTTTTGGTGGTTTTAATGGTTTTAAAGTGTTTACTTCTGAGTTTTCATATTTCTGTTTGATTGTTTTGGTTACGTTCCTTACAAGTTTGTGTGTATTGGTTTCAGGTCCTGATCACTGCTACGGTTGATACACTGTTACAAGTCTATCTTCAGCTTCAAGGCCCCTGACCAAGGTATTGTTATTTGTGCTTGTGTTTATTCGATCATGATGTGCTTGTTATGTGTGCTTGTATTCGATGATGAGCTTGTGACCAAGTGTCCGTTTATCTAGTTGTGTTAGTTGTTTCTGTTGTGTAGAGCTTGTGACCAAGTGTCCGTTTATCTAGTTGTGTTAGTTGTTTCTGTTATTTATATCATTGTCTCATGTTTGCTTTGTCTCATGTTTGCTTTGGAACATGTTTAGCTTTAGTGTTTACTTCGATTTTTAAAGAGGGTTTAGGGAATTGTTAACCGAGGTTAGGATTTAGGGTTTCGAATAAAGTATTCAGCTTTCTTGATTTTATTGAATTACGGGAAATTGTGGTTTATTGTTTATACTGCTGCAACCCATCCTTCATGTTAACTTAGCTGTGACTGACCTCGATTTCTATAGAAATAAGTATGTATTTGTCTCAACATCTTGGGAATGGTATAATCTAATTATGGTTCTCGGTTGATCAGATTAAATGGCTTTCTCAACGCCTTACAAAACAGCACAAAGAGATTGGTATAAGGTTCAGGTTCAGGATGCGAAGCTTTTTGTTTCAGATGATATAGTGGAATATGGCCACGAGTTTGAGTCGCACCTAGGTTTTTATGGCCGGAAAAAAGTGATGGTGAAGCGGATGGTGAGATCGGATGAAAACATAGAAAGAATGGAGAGAGAATACACAAATTTGGAAGCCTTCCAAAAACATCCTAACATTCTCGAGTGGGTTACTTTCGATGAAGATGCCCGTTATCTCTACTTGTCTCAAGAGCGATGGAGTTTCAGCTTAGAGGAGCTGGTGAAATACCTTCGCAGTCTAAACACACAAAGTCCACAACAACCTCCAGAACATCTTGATAAATATATCAAGTATAATAATATGATTCTAGACAAAGCTTCTATTGGTAGTCTCATGTTGGATTTGATGGAACAAGTTGCTAGAGGTTTGAAGCATCTTCAAGAGATGGGGTATGTTCATCGAGACTTGAACCCAAAAAATATAGTCATAGTGTGTGGAACCGAATTTATGACTGCCAAAATTGCCAACTTCTGCACCACCGAAGATAGCAACATGGTATCTCGATTTAAACACAAAACAATAAGTAAGTGAATTTGTTTTAATGAATATTATGAATTTCTTTTTGGTTGTTGTTGAGTATTCTAACTTGTGTCCTTGTGCAGGCCATTATCACACGGGTTTTCAACCTCAAGAACAGATAAATAACAATAAAGAAAGGATAAACAATACGTTTGAGAGTACTCAAGGGCAATCCAAGGCTAAGAAGATTCCTCCGGAAACTAAAGATGCAGACTTGTTTAGTTTTGGTTGTATACTGTTCTACTCTTTAACTCTAGGTGATCATCCTTTTGGAGCTTCTCATGGCTCAGCAGCTGAAGTAAGTATCTGTCATAATAAACTCGATCTCAGCAAATGTGAAAGTGAAGAAGCTAAATTTCTTTTGGGCATATTGCTGCACGCTACACCTACTGAACGGTATAAATCTTCTTGTCTTATGCTTTATTATAGTAACTAAAGCCTTTATCACCAAAATTGCTGAACCTCTTGCTCTGTTGTTTTGTTACAGTTCTCGTTTAAAAATATCTGTGACAAACAATCCGGTGTTTTGGAAGGCCGAGAAGAAGTTGAACTTTTTCAGGGATGTTAGTGACATAATGAACACAAATGGAAGTACTAGTACTCGGATTAAATCTCTTGTGGAAGCGGCGTATGCAAGAGTTGCTGGGAACTGGAATACACTGATTGATTCTCAAATAGTCACTCACATAAGAACCGACTATCAAAACAAAACAGGAAGAACACTCCATCCAAAGCATTTTAAAGAGGTTCGGTCCTTGATACGGTTAATTCGAAACCAACATAGTCACTTCTGGGAACAGTCTTCAAACATCCAGGTTCGCACCTCATAATAAAGAAAACACAAAATATCATTGAAACCTGGTACACAAGTTTATTTTGAATTTTATGTTTGTCTCAGGCACTTTATATGGGGACACTTGAAGGAATGGAGGAATATTACAGTGGGATATTTCCTGGATTGCTGACGACTGTCTATAGGGAAGTCTGGTCAGTAATGCGTTTGTCTCTAGCAGGTTATCCAGAGTTCAAGAGAGAGTACTATTATTGAAATAGATGTCTGATAAGGTACGGGTTTATTCGCAATTCGCAGTCATGATTCAGTTCTTCAAACATAGTTATATAAAGATCAAAACATAAATTGATCTGTTTCCTTTTCTCTTATTAGTTTGGTGTTCTGCTTTGATGTGTAAATTTGCAGGTTCCGTTAGGAAGGTGATCTTGATGATATGGAACAACCAAAAGGTACGCAAAGCTTTAGAGAAAACAAGGGACTTGTCTATTCCTGATGAATATGATGTAGTAATCTTCAGAGGAATAGCATCAATAATCTCTGATCTGTAATGGTGTTTCTTTGAAGTGAATGATTCAGTCGTTGAGTGTTTCTCTTAAAATGCAGGTTCCAAAGTGGTGGCTTTGAAGCGCAAATGAGACTGATCACTAGTAGACATTGAAGGAAACATCTTGAACAATGCTTGGATTCAACTTGATGACAGATATATGGTCGCAGATTTTTTTATTGGAGAATATATTCTAACAGACTCCGTATTTGTAGTAACTACTTGTAGATACTCCTAGATTTATGTTTCTTGTTCACTAGGTTCTACATATGTAATCTCCTCAACTCTTAATGAAGAGATACAGAAACCTTTTCACGCATCTGACTCTCTCTTTATTTTTCTCTCTTACAATTCCCTTTTAAAATAAATAAACCAAACATGGTTATGGATTTTTAAAAGGTTTTTTTCTTTTTCTTTTCGAATAGCGTAAAGACTCTTGATCAAAAATTGTGTCCCATCATTGGTAAGTTTCAGATTCAGCTATTACGTAGATGGCGAGAAAAGAATGACCCATCATCGTATCAAAAATTTAAACAAACTATTAGTTAGATATGATAATGATTCAAAAAAAAACTGACATTAGCTTTAGTTAAATGATGTTGATGATTCAAACATGAGATCAAATTAAGTTTAGACGTTTTACTTTGTGAGCTTGAGATATTAATACTATTTCCCGCATAATTGAATTTCCTCTAATAATTACATCATCACTGTAACCTCACTATAAAATATAATTCGATTTTTATAATTAGCATAATAAAATATATCATTAACTTCCTATAAGGTAATTTGATTCTAAAAATAAAAACAAAAAATTATACTAATAAAAAAAAAAGCTATACTTGTTTAATAAGAAGAATCTCAAAACTTGCAAAATGTCCCAGTCTTTCTCTCTTTTCTTGATTTCAAATTCAACTTTATACATCTAATTAATTGTATTATTTTCAGTATTTTACACATTTTCAGTAATGAGAAATCTCTCTCTCTCTATCTCTCTCCCAAGTCCCAATTACAGTTTTAATTTTTAGCTTTTTTTTTTTTCCCTTCAAATAAAAAATGTATAGATACAAATAAAGAGTTAAATTATTATATGTAAAGGAGGGGATCACCACCGTAGTCGTCGTCTCCCTCCCTAACATGCTCCATCTCCGACGAAGATCACCATCACACCACCAATAGCATGCCCCCTTCCTCTTCAGCCTCTAGATCCGCCGCTAATATTCACAGCTCCTCTTCCTCCTCGTCTCTCCACCTCTGCAAGCACTCTCCTTCCGCCGCGACTGTCGACCTCCTCGTGTTGGTTCTTTGCTTTTGATTGATAACAGTGTGCTTCCCTCTCTGTGAGTCATTGGTTATGATAAATGAATTGTGTGAGTCTCTTGGTAAAAAGAGTAGCTTTTTTATAATAATATTCAGTGAAAGAGTAGTCTCTTGGTATAAGTGAGGAATGAATATGGAAACATTTGGTGGTCTATATAGCGGTATTACTGGGGTTTTCTGTGTTAGAATATTTGAATTTAAGCAAAAAAAAAGTACTGGTCAGTCAGATATGAAGAAATGTGGGAATTTGGTCATAAATTATGATTCTTCTGCCTTAGCTTGTGCTGATTAGAAAATAAGGTTCCTTGTAAGATTAAGACTAATATTGAAGTTATTGCCTTGTCTCATGTTTTTCGAAGTGATGGTATCAAGGCATATAGAGACGTTCGATGCAAGTCTCAATGTCTTACCTGGAAACCAGCAGCTTTCTCAAAAGTGGCAATTTTGTGCACGAATCCAAAAGCAGAAAATACCTGAAACAAATATGGACTTGATATGAATCATGATGACCATACGGTGGAGTGGATAACAACTAATGGAACCAAAACGGTTGAAAGAAACTCAAATGATCCCGGATTTAGACTAAAGAAGAGAAGAAGCCCAGATAAGTACAGAATGGAGATCAAAACAAATTAGAGCAGTTCCAACGCCAAAGATATCAACTTTCTGGATGGAAAAGCTAACCCTCATCGAGATTTCATAGACTTGCAATGAAATCAGGAGATGAAAAGCAAGAAACAAAAGCAAACACGACGCAAAGATAAATTCATCCCCTAAAATATGTGTAGGAGGAAGTGCAACGAGTGATCCATATGATAAAGTGAAAGTTGCTTCTGCGTGATCACCATGCTCCTCTCCTATCACCATGAACAGAGCACGCAGGCTCTCTAACAAACTCTCATTTAAGTGATCACGCAGGATGCCCTCTCTACAGTCTCTCCTCTCTATTTATAGGCTAAACTCATTAATAAGACTGTTATGCACGTCCACAACTCTCTCTGATTACTCTCACATGTGCCTACTTATCATTTTGATTCATTTAAAATCTGTTCTCTGTCTGCATATGCTCCCTGTAATGTTAAAAAACCTTACGCTAGAATAGTTGTATCATATGTTTGATTCTTTGATTTACTCAGAGATTACACAAATCCATATCTTCCAGTGAATCACACGGCAATGGACGGTTCTATGCAGGTATCGTTTTCTTCCCCTGCCATCCTCACACTTTTATCTATCTGTCTCCGCCAGTGTTTACCTTTCTTACGTGGTCTATGATATTTTCTTCAGCCTGCGTTAGGTGCTGACGGCAAGAAAGTAGAATCTCAGAGCAACGTCCTTCTTGGTCTGATTGAGAACATGCAGTATGCTGTCACTGTGGATGTTCTTCACACGGTGAGGAACAACAGTCATGCGCATTTCTGCTTCTCAGGCATGCTTAATCTCTCTAAATCAATAATATCGTTTGCTTCTCATAGGTGTTTTCCGCGTATGGAGCTGTCCAGAAGATTGCTATATTTGAGAAGAATGGTTCAACGCAAGCCTTAATTCAGTACTCTGGTACATCTCCTTGCACTAACATCTGATTGTGATCCAATTCAACCCCTTAAGGAATTCTGAACATCTTTTAACCATTATCTAATCAGCTTATGGTTATGCTAAGCATTTGATTACAATCATCTTCTGCTTCATGTTTGTTATTTCTTCTTTGTAGATATAGCAACTGCGGCAATAGCTAAAGGAGCACTGGAAGGACACTGCATATATGACGGTGGCTACTGTAAGCTTCGACTATCATACTCTCGTCATACTGATCTCAATGTTAAGGTACATAAGATTTGTTGCTTTTTGGAGTTGTGTACCTAAAAAAAACAAAATGTGAAGGGAAGAGAATAGTAATCGATTTGCGTATGCTTTTTTCTTGCTTTTTCTTTTCTATCTTGTAATTTCTTCTTTTATTTTCCCGTGTTTGAATGAAGGCTTTTAGCGACAAAAGCAGAGACTATACACTCCCTGATCTAAGCCTAATGGTGGCCCAAAAGGCGGCCGGAGTCTCGGCTTCAGCGCCAGCAGGTTGGCAGAATCCGCAGGTGCAAACTCAATACGGAGGAGGTTATGGTGGAAGCCCATATATGTACCCATCATCTGATCCCAATGGGGCTTCACCTTCAGGCCATCCTCCTCCATACTATGGTTGAGATATTGTTTACTATATAAATTTGGGAGATTTTGCTGTCGACTAAAGACAGAACTGAGAGTGCTTCCGTGTTTAATTTAAGTGTGGCAAACGAAATAATAAATTGAAAAGCGCCATTATATTCAAAAATCATAAACAATGACTCGTATAAATGCATGCAGTATAGCTAGCGCATTAAGGTGTTAACATGTTTAGATTATCTTTCTTCTCTGTGATGTGCCGTTGGTAACATCTATCTCTTGAACTTTAGAGTAGAGACATTAAGTATAACATTTAGAGTAGAGACATTCAGTATAACAGTGTTAATGGAAATAGCTACTGGACCTCTTTGAAAGAAACCTTGATTATTAAAAAAGACAAATTTAAACACAACAACATACCAAGCTGTTTGATACGATAGAGAACACAAATGCAAGATTGTAGATATAGTTGCGGTGGAGGATTAGAAACCAAAGGATAGCTAAAACGACATAAAGCATAAGAAGAAGTATTCTGACGAGTGACTGATTGTAACAGAGCGCACCGGCTTGACCACCAACTACTTTGATCATCTCTTGGAGGAGAGAAGCAATCAATCTCCGTGTTTCTTAGCGGGTTCGACTTCGACTTCGAGGTGCATATGTCCTGGTATCCCATCTATAGTTCTCCTTACTACGGATGTGTAGTCGCGACAGTTGAATCTGAAGCTTATGTGGAAGATGGCATTCATAGACTTGAGAATCGGAGAGGACATCGGCTCATCATCATCATCATCATCACCACCATCATCATCATCATCATCATCATCATCATCATCATCATCATCTTGAGGTTTTACTTGGGTTTGCACAAGTATCTTCTTCAACTGCATCTCCTCTGGCAGGAAAGAATGAGATTCAGCCTCGCAAACTTTGAAAAGTGCAAAGCGGGCATACAGAAGAAGCCAATCATTTTTACGAATGTCCTCGTCCTGAACCACGTAGAATCTCTGATCATCAGCTGCTTCTTCTGGCGGTCCCGACAAAAAGGTAGGCATACATTCTCTGTAAAACGCATCTACCCCATCAATGATGAAGTGGTCGAAAATTGAATGTGGTTCGGCTTTCACTACAAACAAAAAAGGAGGTCAGCCAGGTCAGTAAAGAGAAACAAAATGTCTTTCTTTTGGTTAAATAAAATTTAAAAAAAAAAAAAAAGACACTACCTGTTGTGGGTTTGATTCTGCAGCGTTCAATCATAAAATCCAAATGGGGGAAAAAAAGTCTTGAGGCCAGAGTTTGCAGAGTGAGAGAAGACGGAGACGAACCACCAGCAGCAGCAGCAGCATCAACATCTTCAACCTCTATAGTAATATAGTAGGATGAAGAATACGGATGTCCGGTATTCAATTTTGGTATGCGAATGAACTTCAAGTTCCTATTGTGCTCAAAGTTGAACCAATGAACTCCCAACCGGCCGTAGAGATCCATTTCGGGAGGTGGTTCTTGTTCTTCCTCATTTTCCCCAAAATAAAATGGTGAGATTGCTCCCCAACATGGGACACGAACGTCACGATCGATATCGAAAAACTAAATCCAATAAAAAAAAAATAACAAATTACAATATAGCGGCGGGGAGGACGGAGGGAGGTAAGTAATATTTTTAGGGGTTGCCTACCTGAGAATCCTCGAGTTGGCGGTGGTACCTTTCGTCATCCGAATCCGATTCTTCTTCATCCGAATCCGATTCTTCTTCATAACGACGAAGAAGGTCGCTTTCCGGATCCCGCATGTCCAACAACTGCTTCAGAGATTTCCGCTTGTTGAGTCGTTTAACAGCTTTTTCCTCAATCACTTTCTGATAGATACATACAACAACAAGGGGGAGAGTGTGTGAGAAAGTTGTTTAGGTTTGGGATAATCATCTTCTAATATCTAAAGCCGCCCCCGCCGCAATATTGGAAGATCAAATACAAAATTACAATCGCCATGGCCAAAAAAATAAAAAATAATACCTTCTCAGATGTGCATCCACCCACTACTTTATCATCGGAATCTAATCCCCGCATAAAAGAGAACAATTCTTCCTTCGTTAGCTGTCCGCTTTCCAACATCCGCTGCAGAGTATCCGCCATCTTCTTTCTTCTTTCGATCTAGGGATTTCTTCTTCTTTTTTAGGTCTTTTTCTCTTTTTTTAAGTGCGGATAGGTCGGTCACTACATATATAAATCAAGTGGTAATGGGCCCAATGCCGGCCCGGACCATATGTATAGGGCTTCACACATTTTTGGCCCACCTACACTTATTAAAAAGGCCATCCTCTTCTGTTAGATATTGTTTACTATAAAATTTGGGTTTTTTCTGTCGGTATTAAAGACAGAACTGGGAGTGCAAGGACAAGTGAAACATTAACTGACTTGACACTATAATATAGTCTAGACTGAAATTCTCTAGAAAAAAAATGTATTTAAAATATACGTGAGTGATGAATCTCATCATCATTATAACAAACAAAATTGATTTGAAGGAAATAAAAGCAAAAGAGATTTATTTCTTTGATAAATCTTTGGCTTTCTTCTTAATCCGCTGAGCCAGAGTCGAGGAAGTCACTACGTTTCCCGCTTGCTTCTTCTCCGATTCCTTGTTAATCATCTTCATCTTCAAAGATTTGATAGTAGAATTCAGCGAGTGTCTCTCTTTCTTAGACCCCATCATCGAATTCAACTCTTGTTGTTTCTCCTTTGGCGCTGTCTCTTTCACATCCTCATGGCTTTTCGAAACTTCCTTACGCTTCGCAGCTATTTGCCTTACATAAGTAGCACTCCTGCAACAACAACAACAACAACAAAAATCCCCCAAATTTCATAAACTTGCGCAATTCACAACAAAGATATATACCATCAAAATTGGATTCATTGATCAATAATATTACCTTTTAAACTGTGGATCCGTAGGATCTAAGGCAAAAGCAGGAGACGTGAGTAGAGCTGAGAACCTCGGATCGTCAAGATCAGCCGCAGGTATCTTCTCTTCTGATATATCAGTTTTTCCTCTTTTACCTTTCCGTTTGATATTATACCCTTTCAGATCATTACCCTCTCCTGCATTCCCATCAGCTAGTAACAAATCGAGCTCCGCTCTGCTTCTTTCATCCGCTGCTACTTCATCCTCTAAACCCTTCTTCTTCTTAGTCGTCTTTCCTTCTTTCTTCTTCTTCTTAAGAGGAGGCTCCTCCATAAAAAAATCGTCATCACCATC
This sequence comes from Camelina sativa, assembly GCF_030686135.1. Taxonomy (NCBI): domain Eukaryota; kingdom Viridiplantae; phylum Streptophyta; class Magnoliopsida; order Brassicales; family Brassicaceae; genus Camelina; species Camelina sativa. The sequence continues at coordinate 491,522 of NC_141898.1, forward strand.
ATCATTTTTCAGTGCCTTTCGATCAATGTAATCATCATCTTCATTTTGATTATTCTTCCTGGCCCTCTTCTTTTCGCGTTTCTCCCTCAGATGTGACTCCCAGACCGATTCTGACTTCTTGTCTTTCTTTTTAAGAATCTCTTTACTAAGATCTTCTAACCCTGTATTGAATGTTACCTCCATATCCTGGTCATTCTCCTCCTCCTCCACGTCTTTATCAGAATCAACATCTTCAGATTCAATTAAAGCTCGGTACTTATCTTTACTCTTCTCCACTTTCTTCCGGTTCATACCTTCATTGCTGTCGTCGTCGTCGTCTTCATCAGATTCACTCTCATCAGAAGCTAAAAATTCCTTCATTTCAAGATCTGCCAACTATGATTGAGAAAATTGTATAAACTATATCAGAACACCAACAAACGTCTTAAATGCGGTGTGGTTTTAAGCAATTAATCCTAATTCACATAAACTACAAACAGTATACAGACCTGTTCAGAATTGAAATTCTGTTTTAAAGTCTTAATGCGGTGCGGCTCATCATCATCCCAAGAAAGTTGAACTTTGCTCAATTGCAGCGCTCGGCTCTGAAAATCTAAACCTTCATAACCAGCAGGTGCCTAAAATTTTTTATAACGACCATTAGATCACAAGTATTCACCATGAAACAAAAACTAATCCCAAGTAAAAGGAGGTAGTGGTAACGCACCTCAGATGCAATATCACGAGGTGGATGTTTGAATTCCATGGAGTCGGGAATAAATCTAAGGTCGAGCTTGTTTGAGGATCTCTCAAACTCAATTCCATCACATGATTTGTACAAGTAATCTGCAGTAGCTTTTAAATCACATTCAGCAACAGCAAAATAATACCTGAAAAAAGAGCAATGGTGTATTAGCAAGCTCCAGTAATAGTCCCTCTTCCTCCTTCACATATACCTTAGAAATAAGAGTAGCTTTGAACTTACTTTAATCTACTTAATTCGTAAACACGTAGCTTCTGATTGATGACATCCTCATCTTCCTCCTCTTCATCTTCATCATCATCACCATCACCATCTTCACTCTTTTTGTATCCATCAATTACCGGCCCGTGAATTTCCTCCTCTTTCATTCGCTGAAGTCCAAACTCAGATGGATAGACAGCCACAGACAAAATGCGCCCATCTTTTGGCAGAAACGAATTTAAAACAACGTACAAGTCTTTGGCCTAAGTACCAAATAAAAGATATCAGCCAAAAGCACAACTGCAAACTTACAGAACACTAAACTCTAAACAACGGAAAGAAACAAACAAGCTCTAATTTATCGAGCAAAAAGCTTAATCCTTTAGTATCCATTCCCACTCACTCATTAGATTAGTTCCATAACCATATCAAAGATACAAACACGAAAGAAGGCCAGTGCGGAACAATACATCAAGGAGGAAGAACACTTACAGAGACATGTTTCCAATCCATGTTAACGATAGCAAGTCTGGGAGTTTCTTCTGGGATAGTTGGTATGTTCTCTTCCTAGAAACCATCATCAACACCAAATTCGCAACATGAGAACATCATTCATTATATATAAAACGAGAACAAGAACCAACAAGGCCTATGAATCAAAAAGTAGAGCAATTATACCGGAATTTCTGGTCCATCGTCTTCATAGATACCTTCATCGTCCTCATCGGTATCATCTTCTTCTTCTTCTACCTCCTCCTCTGATACCTCTTCAGAGTCAGCTTCCTCATCAGACTCTTCATCCAAAGACGCTACCTTTAGCTTTTTGTCGGTATCACTCTCTTCCTCTGATTCCGCCTCAGATTTTAGATCAGTCATCTCATTCTCACTCTCATCCCCAGATTCCTCCTCCTTCTCCTTCTCCTTCTTCTTCTTCTTCTTATCATCATTATCTTCTTCATCAAGTCGATAAAAATCACGAAGCAAATCGTTTCCTTTGCCAGCTTTTCTCCGCTTGCCACGCTTATCGACGGGAGCATTAGCCGTGGTAAATCGCTTATCAGAGAACATAGGCTTGAATCGAGAGTCGATAGCTATTTTTGACTGACGCCTCGGCATACTTCGGAATCTAGGATCCGTGTGCGCCGACGAAAACCTTGGATCGTTAATCATCTGATTACCTTCCTCTGCGACGACTCCTCCACCACCGGATCCTTCACCCTTGCTTTGCTTTTTCTTCTTATTCGAACCCATCTTCTTCTTTACATATGATTCCAAATGAACAACAGCGGTGAGCTTTTTAGGGTTTTAGGGAAAGTGGCTGTCTAACGAGGTAGAAGAGAATCACAATCAAAGTTAGGGTTTTTATTACTCTGCTTTGGGCTCAAAATATAAAAATACGTTTTTCTTTTTAAAGAAATAATGATGACGTCATGTGAAATCAGACATAAGAAGAGGTGTTGTAGTAAAGAGTTATCTAAAAAAGAAACGCGTGTCAGTCACTCTTGGCTACGAATATACGATTGATTCCCCTTTCCGATTAGATTTGGACCCTCTAAACCAAAAAAGAGATTAATTTTGAATTCATCATGACGACGACGACGAAGACGACGATTCAGTTTCTCTCAATACGTTGAAATTTCTTGTTGTTGTTGTTGTAGCTTCATCAATCTCGTCTTTTTAAAAACTTTTTTCTTCTTTTCCGATTCGATTTAGCTTTCTCTCTATTGGATCGGTTTCTTAGGTTTTTACAGGCTTTGCTACCAAAAAAAATCTGATTTTTTTTTACTTGCTCGATTGATCTGATCGAAACAGAGCTTCTTCTAATAGTCAGTTTGATCAGGTGAATTCCATATTTCTTCTCTCTACGCTTGCTCGATCTGATTTCTGGGTTTGATCGTGGATCGAGAATTGGGATTCAAATCGAGTTTCATAGATCGATTCTCATCCAATCCCAATCCCAAAATAGTTTTGTTAGAGAAGAAAACAAAAAGAATCCAATTTTGAAGATTTGAATCGGTTGGTAACTTTATCTCTCTCGAGGGAATCGAGTGAGTGAGATGGTATATTTCCATAGCTCAATCTCGGTCTGCAATTCCGTCGACCAATCTCCAACAACAACATTGATCATGTCCAACTCTCTTCACTCCTCCTCTAAGCTGCCAAGAACCACTCGCAGATCCCACACTTCTTCACCGACCTGTTCCAAGTTCCCTGTCTGCGACGGATCTCAGTCCGCTGCGATCGATGTCGTGATCCTTATCGCCGTGATCACCGCCTGCGGGTTCCTCTTCTTCCCTTACGTCAAGCTCATCACCCTCAAGTCTATTGAGTTCTTTTCAGATCTCTCTGTTTTAGTCAAAGAAGAGATTTTGCAGAACCCTATTGTGTATGGATCATTAGCTTTGAGCATCTTCTGTGCTGCACTCTCCACTTGGCTTGTTATACTCTTGTGTACTATGCAGCGTTGCGGCAAACCCAATTGTAAAGGGCTTAGGAAAGCTGTTGAGTTTGATATTCAGCTTGAGACTGAGGAATGCGTCAAGAGCTCCAGCAACAACAACAGCAGTGCCGCCAAGAGGGGGATGTTTCAGCTGCCTCGTGTCCATCACCGTGAATTGGAAGCCGAGCTCAAGAAGATGGCACCGCCTAATGGGAGAGCTGTCCTGGTTTTCAGAGCCAGGTGTGGTTGTTCTGTAAGGAGATTAGTGGTTTCTGGACCAAAGAAGCAGCAAAGGAAGATCAAGAAATGAAAACAGAGAAAGTATTACAATGTTCATTCAGTCTTTGGATATGAGATTGGATCGTTTACTCTATTTCTTCGGGTAGCTTTTACTCTCATACACACAATTTTTTACAAGAACTGATAAATATGTTATAGTCTGTGTTTAAATAAGGTACAATGGAAACTAGCATTGTAAGAATATTGTGGGAAACCGGTTATAGTGAAGAACATTTTTGTTATACTCTAGCGTTCGAGATCGAACCCTATGGAAATAGGGATTGATGTTGTATTTGGTATGATCTTGTTAGGTTGAAACTTGAAGCTTTTATGCAGGGTTACATAAAAGATGTTACTAACATTGAAGAACATCATGTGTGTTTGTGTGTCTGTTAGTTCGTTATGTTCTTCATATGTGCTCTGAATGGAGCTTGAGAAGTGATGAGCTTCTATGTGGATTGATAAAAAGTTACAAAATCATGTCACTAGTTCCATTTGTCTGCCGTAGGTTAACAATTAGAACTATGGAGGGTCAAGTTGGCTCTTCTAATAAAAAAATTGATTATAGCCAATACATGGCCTTATAGGTTTAGTTTAACACTAAAACGGATATTTTTCTGTTAAAATCCGAATATTTCCAACATGTTTAAAATTTCAAAACCAAACAAAACTTGAATCAATAAATAAGGAGGAAAGAACATTCAAGATAATAAAATTGACCCTTTACCAACTTTATTTATTAATAATCATGCTGAGGGACAAAAATTCCAACAGGGCTCTTTCTCAGCAGCTTCTTCATCTCCTTCTTCTCGTCTTTATAAAGGCACTCTTTTGAGTCCCTTTTTTCCTCTCTCTCTGCCTCTGTGTGAGATTTGATGGCTATACTCTCAACATGTTGGCTAATTATAGAATCCATAGTGATTCGAGATGGTTTCTTGAGATCGTCTTATCTGAAACTATACATGCACCCTGTTGTTCTGTTTCTTTGTCAACTTCTTATATGGCTCTATCTCTTCTTTTTATGGCTTCTCCCATGTTTTCAAACGTTATACAACGCCTTTTCATCGGTCTTGGTCACGTTCTCTAAGCTATTTACTAGTTTTCTCCAAGTCATGATGGTTAGAAGGGAGGCTACATGTACCATTGAGTCTAGGAAAGAGATCAAGAATACCCTTAATAACTTGGAACTTTCTAGAAGTATTCATAATCCGATTCCTGCCTTTAGCTTTTCTTTTAAATATCAAGTGGATACTCAATTAAAAGTTCTTCTAGCTCTGCGAGAAGGCAAGATTCTTGAAGAAGAAGATGAAGACGAACTTTTCTACGAATTTGATCGAGAAGATGTTGTTGAGCTTCTTGAAACGGAGGGAGAGGAGGAAGAGGTACCAGACACTGATGATGACATTGTTGATGCTGTAGACATGGAGAAGAATCTTGAGTTCGAAATTCAGACGACTATGCCACTAGATCAAGAAGATGAATATTCTATAACCAGTGATGACGAAGAAGAGGATATAATAAACTCAGACGTGGAGAATGATGATCTATCTACTCTAGTAGCTAGCGACAGAGATCATCCCTCGCCTTTATCTATCGCAAGCTTGGATTCAGCCTGCCAAGATTCAGTTGTGAGAGAGAATCAAACACATCGAGTTGTTGAAGATGATGAAACTGATCAAGTATACAAGAAGTACTGCGAAAGAATGAGATGGTATGACATACTCAGCCGCGATAGAACCTATGGCCTAAGTAAGTCTACTTTTATTTTTACTGTCTTTATACAATATAATTTATAACTGGGGGAGACACCGGATGAATCTAAACTAGAATCTCAGGACCTACACAACAGTCAATTTGTCATTTTTACAGCATTCTCAAAGACTAACAATAATTGAAACCAAAGTCTTTTAAATATACTATAGTTTACCAACCAGTAATATTGATTTTTACCATTCCTAGGTGTGATCACGAACCAAATGACGGCAAGTAGTTTGCGCTCATGGGGGGAAACGGCAGAGAAGAGGCTAAAACAAAGCATAGAGAAGGACCTTGAGCTAGTTTATGTTGCTCAGTCTTGCTTATCATGGGAAGCGCTTCAGCATCAGTACATTACAGTGAGAAATAGTTCAAAACCCGCTGATACGAGAGGTGTGTTACATGACGTTATCTCTAGAGAGTTCCAAAACTTTCAGGTCTTGTTAGAGAGGTTCTTGGAAGATGAAAGGTGCCAAGGAAAAAGAGTCTTGAGCTTTGTTCAAAGAAGATTTGAGTTGATGAGCTTCTTTCAAGTCCCTCGACTTTCAGGTAATTTACTTTATTTAATTGTCACATAAATCATATATTAAAATATACATAGCTAGAATTATCAAATACTTTTCTTGGTGTGTGGGTTACATCGAGTATAAATTGGGAGTTCATATAATAGTTTTTAATTACGTTGGTTGGAATCGTAGGAGCAAAAATCTACTTTTTTTTAGCAACAACGATTAGTTATGAATCTTGCTTTTTCTTATAAAATTATAAAGATGTGGTCATAAGATGAGCTTTAACAAACTTCTTGACTAAATTCTAAAATCACTATCAAGATTCATCACTCTACTCCTTAAGAAACATTTTAAAACTCCAAATATATTTCATTTTAGATACGACGACTAATCAATAGATTAAAATTTTAATTTAATAAATTACGTGAATAAAATACCTTATAATTTGGAATCCTAATTTGTATTTCTAAAGAAATAGTCTAGTTTTGGTCTCTAACAGGTTATGTGTCGACAGAATCTTTCGACGTAAATTGGTGGATAAGTCACACAACTCACAAGTCACAAGAACACCCCTTATCTTACTTAGATGACTTGTGTGACTTGTGATATAATATCTACCAATGAATATTAATCAAGAAAAAGATGTGCTATTGTGCTTACGAGACTCAAAAAAGAAATTTCAAATGTTGAGGGTTAGAATGATTCATCCATTTTATTCATTGGTCGTATAATTTCACATGATACTTTATTTTTGGGGTCAATTTCTCTTCATTCTAGATTCTTTTTCCATATAGAATTGTCTAAGTTTTGTTTTGAACTCATAATTTCCTTATCTTTATCTTAATTTTTCCAAAGGATATAATAGAGAGGGACCTCATGAAGGAGAAGAAGAAAGACAGGACAAACAAGTGTTGAAAGCAATAGAGAGATGTGTTGAAGTCTTCTACGACTTTGTGAAAGTAGACATCAAAAAACCTTTGATTTGGGAAAGACTTAAAATCTCTTTGACTAAGTCTCCTCTTATGGAATTGGAAGATCCTAGAGACTTTAAGCTCTTTCTTGACCTTAAAAATTCACTCCAAAAGGTAAATATACTTTCATAAACAATTGAAGACTTTTAATTTTTTTTTATCAAAAAGTCTTAATATTTCTTTTATTTGTGAAGAAGGAACAATTGTTGAAGGAGATCCAAGGGAACCAGAAGAAAATTTGGTTCAAGAATAAATCTTCTAATATGGAAGAAGATAAGATTGAGAAAAATGAACATATTATTATGTTAGTGAGGCTCATAATGATAGATTTAAAGCTAGTGTCTAGGGTCTTACACATGTCTTTAGTCTCATCTTCTCACCTCAAGTGGTGTCAGAACAAGCTCAACAACATTCACTTCAATGGTGACAAGATTTCTAGAACTTTCTCTCCTATTTTATTCCCATCTTCTTGATTTCTTTAAGTTAGGGTTTTCACCATTTGTAATTATCAATCTACTTTGTCAAGTATATCTATCACTTTAGAATTACTATAGAGAGAGAGAGAGTAACAAAGATTAACAAGCTTGATCCTTAGACCACAAGGAGCTTAATGGCATGAGAATTTGCCGAGCTCCAATGTAGTTTTATCACCAAATCTACACAACTAAGCTTCTTAACAACTCCAAAAACAGGTTCTTTATAGACAGTAAAAAAAAAGAACATTTTATTAACTCACCATTGATATTTAGCAGCGACAAGAACTTCTTCGTACTTCTCTGCAGCATTATCCCAGCTCAAATCTTGTGTCATTCCTCTTCTCTGAAGCCCTTCCCAACTCTGTTTATACTCTCTATACGTCAACAAACAGTTTCCTAAGGCATGTATCAGCTTACCTGCTTCCGCACTATCAAATGTCCAACCAAGACCAGTTTCACTATACGGGTCAAACTGTTGAACTGTATCTCTCAACCCTCCCACAGCATGGACCACGGGAATGGTTCCATAGTTCATTGCATAAAGCTGGTTAAGACCGCATGGTTCGAATCTCGAAGGCATCAGCAATATGTCTGCACCAGCTGTTATTCTGTGAGCTGTCTTAACCGAGAACCCAACCCATCCCCGTGCTTTATCTCGGTATTGATGCTCCATTTGTCTGAGGACCTCTTCAAGATCCGGTCGCCCTGTGCCTAACATAACCAGCTGAACATCCTGACTCATCATCCATGGAACTGCCTCAGCTATCAAATCAACACCTTTCTGGTGATCCAATCTTCCAATAAAACCGATCAGCGGAACATCAGGTCGAATAGGCAAACCAAGCTCTCTCTGTAATGCAGCTTTGCATTGAGGTTTACCAATGCCAAGTGTCTCCACGGAATAGTTGGTATAATCATCAGAGTGCAAGTGAGTATCAAATTCAGGGTTCCATTCTTTTGTATCAATACCGTTCACGATTCCTCTAAACTTCCAGTCGTTTTCATTTATGATGTTATGCAGACCCCAACCACCTTCTAAGGTCTTAACCTCCCAGGAATATCCATGGCTAACAGTGAGAACTCTATCCGCAGCTTTTAGACCAGCCGCGAAAATGTTGAAGTGCTCACCTCCTACGGGGTCATATAACTTGAAGGTATCCAAGTAATGCCCCGGTAAATCCACGCATGAGAAATCATCTACTGGTCCCCGACCCTAAGTTTACACCTTTAGGTTAATGCACAGATCTTTGGATATAACAAGCATGAAATAAGTCACTTCTTGGAATGAAAAAATTTTCTAACCTGATGAGCAATGTTATGGATTACAAGAACAGATCGTGTGTATTTCATCATTCCGTGATCTCGGTAATAAGCTTTCAGGTAAACTGGTAGCAACGCAGTGTGCCAATCATTTGCTATAAAAGCCAAATTTCCATCTCCATAACACACACCTCCACAAGGAACATACCACGGAACCTGAATTTTTTTTTCAAGAAACCGAAACTGGTATAAGAAGAAGGCAAAATATCGATCTCCTGTTCAAAATCTTGGAGCAAAGGGTTTACCTCAACAGCAGCCTTGCAAAATAAAACCATTCGCTTCAAGATATCCTGGATTCAGATATACCAAACTTAGTACTTGTAGGCTGAATTTGGTAGAGAACAGGGAGAATAAGATAGAAGTCTTACAAGTCGGTTTCCACCGTAAATGTTATTACTCAGATGCCGGAAGACAGGGCTATCAATGAAAACAAAATCAACACCATCTATATACGCGTGGAAGTACATTACTTCCATGTCCTGCAGTAAAAATGTGCTCCACATCAGTTTTCTCTACCTCGTCTACTCTTTGTTAAGGAATTTAAATGAAAAGGAAAGAAAAATTCCAATCTTGATACATTAACAGCTTTTATACCTGCCCGGCCACCTTATACCTCTTCCGCACCCCTAAATCTTTGGCTTCCGCATACTCTGCATACCGAGGAACCACAACCTAGCAAGGAAAAATACAGAAAATGATTAACTCACTAGTTTGAGTTTCGATGTCCACGATCAAATAGAGAGCTTTGATGACACTAAAAAGGCACTGTTTGATAAACATTACCATAACCCTATGTCCACGCCGAGCCAAAGCTTTTGGCAAAGCACCAGCTACATCTCCAAGGCCACCTATAAAGTTTCACAGTGTTCAGTTCGTGTACTCCAAGAGAAGCCTACTTATGCATGAGTAAAACAAAGCCCGCACAATCGATCAAAGGTAAAAGGAATAGAAATAAATTACCTGTTTTTGAAAATGGAGCACACTCTGCTGCTACCAATATGACATTCATGACATTTGCTCCAGCCAGTGGAGGCGGCATCTCTTCGTCCTTCCCAGGTTCATTAGTTTCGCTACTAGCTTCTACATGTGTTTTTTCCTCTCTTTTTTCCATGTACTCCTCGGTCTCTATACTTGATGTTTCAGGAGCTTTAGTCAGGTAAGAGGGTAGTGGGTCTGACCAAAATGCACCAGCGCGAGAATTACTCGGCTTTCCAGGAGAAGCTACGGGATCAGAAGTCTTCTCAGAAGATGTAATAGTAGAAGAAGGAGGATCTAGACTAGAGGCTACTACGCTAGACCAAGGTTTCCCATAAGCGGCTACACTGGATGGTTTCTCAGGAGAGGTTACAGGGGAAGAAGATCTAACAGACACTGAGCCTTGTTTGCTTTTCTTCAGGGATTCAGTACTATTGGGAGATAAAGTCTTATGTTCTGGTTCTGGTTCTTTGTTCAAAGATGACTTGCCATAACTGCTTGCGCTGACACTACCGTTTCCGTCTCCATCCATCTTCTCTTTCATTGTAGTATCCGCATTTGCATTCACAGAAGAACCATAACCTTTCCCATCATCCAAGTTAGATGTGCTCTCTTTTATAGATGAGACCAGCTTCCTCCTTTCAGCAATCTGAAGAGTAACATGAAAGACAAAGTGAAAGAACATAAGACACTACTAATGTCAAAGAACAATTCAAATAAATCTAATCCTAAAACTACGACTCAAGAACAGCCTCCATAGAATTAAGCATCACAAACACCATTATATTGACACATTCTCACTTGCAGCATAGTTTTGGACAAAAAAAAAAGGACCTTTTATACTCTAAAGATCTCCAGGAAGCAATTGAGTGACCTAATTCCTCACATTGAATCATTACCAAAAGGCTAAAAAAGGTAGCTTTACTATAGACCCAAGAAATCAAAAGGATGGATCAAGTAAAACCTGCTGAAGAAGGTTCCTTTGCATAGCAAGAACTTTCTTGCTCTTCTCAATGGTAGCCTGAAGCGCATCCTCTGGCTCATCTCCACCGGTAGGTTCAGAAGAATCAGAGCTGCTAGTGGCCTCAACGCGCCTCACACACTTCCATCGATGTCTAAGAACGAAGCTCCGACCACGAAAGGAAAGCGACCCATCAGGGTAAGAAACTCGGAGGAGACCCGAGTTCCTCAGCGTAGAAGAAGAAGAAGAAGAAGAAGAAGTGACTCGACGGTGAGTCTTGATTTGACACAGAAGGGGAAAAGAGCTCTCGGCAACTGATGCCATTAAACTTGATTGATTCAACCAATTCAAGAAAAAAAAAAGTTTTCTTTTTTGTTATAAAGTAATGAGAAGATGGATCACACACAAACTCGGACAAGTTTCATCAACGAAATCGGACAGACAAAGAAAAAACTAACTCAGAATGATCCAAAAGGCGAAAGCTTTGTCTGTCGAGAAAATAAAAACGAGTGCTTTGTGAGTGTAGTTGCGACGGCTATGTTGTTGCTGTTGTGGATTGATTATAAAACGAGAGAGAAAGAGGAATCAAACAAAACAGAGTCGTGTGAGAGAGATTTGCCCAACAGTGGGGCCACAATGATCTTTCACCATTTACAACAACAAATACTCTCAAATACCATTCGCGTGATTCATGAGCCTTAATTAATACTATGCAATTCTTATTTTTTTTTTCTGTATCTATTTGTTGTTGGGGATGGATCCATCTATCTCCACATACGTAGTTTTTAGTTAGGCCTCGAGATTTCCCAAGAATAAATCGTAATCGTCCAAACAAAAAATACAGATATCAAGAAGACTCTTTAGCATAATCTATAATGCACCGTCCAATTCTTTTGACCATTCCTTTCAATTTTTTACATTTTAAACATGCACAAATTGATTTCATTAATTATATTTTTTGAATCTTTCTAGAATTAATTCAAATGAAACTTTTGATATTAATTATTAACGTTTTTTAAAAAATGCTAAAAATTAAATGTTTTATGCAATTTAATGAAACTTTTTTTATAAACTGAAGTATATTTAATGAAATTTATATACATCCAACGATAACGAAATCGTCAATGTTTAAAGTTTAAACTACATAAAGTAATTTTTTTTTTTTTTTTTTAAGTAACAACCAAAAACTCACTTTTATTTATTTTATTTTAAAAAAAAAGAAACTGATTAGTTGGATAACATTTAATCGACTATTGTGTATAACATACAAAATTTAACTAGAAGTAATAAAAAGGAGATTAAAGATAAAAATGAAGATGAATAGTTGTGTTTTCATGGCATCTCTTCTAGTGATCACCACGTTGGTATTGTTTGCTTATCCAAGTTTGGCTTCAAAACTTGAAGATAACGAGGAACCGTTGATAGATCCCAATGTTGATTTAGATCCGTTTGCGAGGTCCCCGACTACGGATGAATACAATAGAGACAAGAGTCGTAAACTGCCAAAAGATTTTTTAGAGTATGCCCTGTTTTGCGGTCAATTGATGGGAGAATCTAGATGTAACGATGAAGTCCTGTCTGAGATTCTTCAAGATAAACCAGCTTCGAGGTATTGTTGCATGAAAATGATGATCTACGGCGAAGAATGTCACATAGCTTTTAGGGAATTTATGTTTAAGGTTTATAAGTTCAAACAATTTGCTTCTAAAGCCCGTCCCCGGATTCGTCAGGTCTGGAACAGATGTTATGCTGAAGTTGGAGGTTTTTTTTTTTTTTTTTTTAAAGATACCATTTCATTATAACCCTTCAAGAGAAGTTTAATACAATAGGAGGCAAGATATAAATAAGTTCAAAAAGAGCAACACATGTTCAAAGACTGGAGCTACTACTAGTCATTACGGAGGTTGGAAATGGGTAAACCAAAGAGCGAGATGAGTGTCCTGAGTCAAATTTGTTAAGGGTTGAGCAGCTCTTGAGGTCCGATCCAGTGACAACAGCTTTCTACGAAGTGTTAGCTGAATTTCCCTCTGCAGTTGGAGCTCTGTACGAGAAGAGGTGGTATGAATTCTGGAGTTGCGTTCTCGCCAAATGAAGTAGATAAGGGCTTGAAAAACCAATTTGCAGATTGAATTGAGTCTCCTGATTGTGGTGGGGTACTTAATCCAGTTGAGGGCTCCATCAAATGTTGATGTTGTTGATGTGTACAAGGAGGAGAAGAGAGCCGTCAATAGATTCCTGGAGTAAGGACATTGAAAGAATAGGTGATCCCTCGTTTCCATACCTGTCAAGCAGAGAAGACAATAAGGAGGAACGGGTAAGCTCCAACGAATTAGTCTGTCTCTCGTTGTAAGGCGGTCCTGAACAGTAAGCCAAGTCATAAAAGCCATCTTTGGGATTCTTTCCTTAAACCAAACTTGCGAAGACCAGGGAACTGAAGGACCAGGAGGATGAAGGTGCTTCCAGGTTCTCATTGAGGAGAACGTACCATTCGATTGATCTTGAGAGAGTTTCCAATGGTATGTATCACAGCCAACGTCTGGGTCAGGAGGAGTATGATCGTGTAAGCAAGATCTAAGTAGCTGGATAATCGGGTGACGTCCTCTTGGCAAGGACCATTCACCATTTGATGTTGCTTGTCTTACACGAGCAAGAAGAGTGATTCCGGAGACTCGAGGTCCAGAGTCACCAAGGATGTCAATGAGAGGTCCAAGACCAGTCCAGTTGTCGTGCCAAAAGAGGCAAGCATTACCCGAGAAGACACTACAGTGGATGAAAGGTCTCACAAGAGGTCTTAGCTTACACAAACGTCTCCATAACCAACTTCCGGAGTTTCGAAAATCAACATCCCAGAAGCATTTATCCCTTATGAGCTTATGATGAACCCAGGAAACCCAAAGGGAACCAGCCTGAGAGTAGAGTAGCCATATCAGCTTGAGCCCAAAAATCTTATTCCAATCAACTAGCCTTTTTAGTCCTAGCCCCCCAGCAGACTTTGGACTACAAACCGTTTCCCAAGCGACCTTTGCTCCCCTGGCTGTGTCCGCAGTACCAGTCCACAAAAATGCACCACAAATTTGCTCAAGCTTAGTCATGCAAGCATTAGGAAGCAAGAAAATCGAAGCCCAGAAGTTTATAGTGCTATTGATTACTGATTGAAGTAGCTGAAGCCTGCCAGCGAAAGATAGATGTCTGTTTGTCCAGGAGTTTATCCTACTTTTCACCTTGTCTAGAAGTGGCTGATAATCGGAAGGAGAAAGCTTATGAGTGATGAGCGGAACACCCAAGTATCTCATTGGCAACGAGCCATGAGAAAGGCTATGTTGAACTGCAAGTTGACTGAGAGTGTCACTGTTATTTCCATCCAGAAACAAACAGGTTTTCTGCAAGTTGATACCCAGTCCTGAAGCTGTTTTAAACTGAGAAATGATATTCAGAATTTCAACCAATGATTCTTCACTTCCATCAAAGAATACTAGAATATCATCAGCAAAACTAAGATGAGTGATAAGAGGATTGACACCAAGAGGATGAGGTTGAAATCTTCCCGAGTTGGCCGCCTTGTCTAATTGTTTTGACAATATATCCATGACTAGCGTAAACAAAGGTGCCGAGATAGAGTCACCTTGCCTTAAACCTTTTCTCCCAGGAAAGTAGCCAATCAACTCCCCATTAAAGCTTACCGAGTAAGAAGGAGAGGTGTAGCATGCCTTCAACCAGTTAATAAACATCGGTGGAAGATTATAAGCCGAGAGGATATTAGTGAGGAAACCCCAATCCACATTGTCAAAAGCCTTGGACAGGTCTATTTGAAGGCAGCCACGGGTCACAGAGCCTTCTTTGTTGAAATCCGCTACAAGCTCAGTTGCGAGTAATACGTTTTCACAGAGAAGTCTCTCGGGAATGAAAGCTGATTGATTTCTTTGGACTGTCTGACTGGTGATTAACTTTAAACGCTTGGCAAGGATACGAGAGATGATCTTGTAGATGGTAGAGCAACAAGAAATGGGCCTAAAATCTGAAAGCTTCTCAGCAGCGACTGTCTTAGGGATGAGAGCGAGTATAGTGGCGTTAATCTGTTTCAAAAGCTTTCCAGTCATGAAGAACTCCAGAACAGCCTCAATAACAGCAGGACCAACGAGAGCCCAGGAGTCTATGAAGAAATTTACTGTGAAACCATCGGGACCCGATGCTTTATTCCTTGGAAGTAAAAAAAGTGTGGAGGTGATTTGTTCAGGAGTAGGTATAATGGTTAGTGAGGCTGAAAGATCTTCAGAGCATCTAAAAGAGTGCAGCTCACTAATCGTTTCCACTGAAAGGGGAACTACTGAAGGATCTGATGTACCCAACAAGCCTTGATAATAGTCCAAAATCATTGATTTTAGAGCCTCCTTGTCTGTTATGCGAGCTCCATTTTCATCAATAAGGGATCTAATTAAGTTCCTCGCTTGTCGATCCTTCACCGAGTTATGAAAAAACCAAGTATTTGAGTCTCCTTCAGTGCACCATCGAACCCTTGACTTCTCCCGAAGGAAAGTCTCCTCCGTTGTAGACATAACTAGCCAGTGGCTACAGGCCAGTCTTTCTTCCTCAAACAGTGATTGACTCGGAGAGTTTAAGAGATGATTTTGGATAGTCGTCAATGCTTCCAACGCTTCCGTTGACCTAGCCTGAATATTGCTGAAGTGAGTTCTATTTAAGAGTTTGCAAGCCATCTTAACAGCTTTGAGCTTTTGACATAAGGAGAACATGTGATTTCCATGTAGGATTGGCGAATTCCAAGCTTCCTCAACAAGTCCAGGGAAGTCAGGGTGAGAAGCAAAGAAGGAGTAGTACTTGAAAGGGACCTTCCTCCTTTCCTCTGCTTGTGAAGGCGTAACTAAGATAGGAGAATGGTCTGAGCCTCTTGGAGCGTCAAAGAGTGCATTGGAGTTGGGAAAAGCTGTCAGCCACGGTTCATTGACAAGGACTCGATCGAGCTTCCTAGTGATGGGATTGAGATGTTGACTGTTGAACCAGGTGTGCTCCGCACCCCTACTAGCCAACTCCATGAATTCGCAATTGTCAATACATTGCTGGAATTCAACCATACCTTGGATTGGAAGAGGGTAAGGAAGGAGTGAGTAATGCTCCTCAGCTCTGAGAATCTGATTGAAATCCCCCAGGATCATCCAGGGGTGATTTCGTTGGAGTTTGTAGTTGTTAAGTTCCTGCAGAGACTGCCATAGCTCCCTTCTCGCTATCATACAATTCCGAGCATAGACAAAAGTTACAGAAAAGGAAAGGTTGGTAGATGTATCGAATACTCCACAAGAGATGAGCTGATCAGTTTTCTTGTAAATGATAACATTGACAACAGGGTCCCAAACTATCCAAATTCTACTATTCTGAGCGGAAGAGCAGTAATTGTAGTCATAACGCCAACCAGGAAAGGTACGGTTCAAAATAGTAGCCGAGTTCTCCAATTGAACATGTGTTTCCAAAATTCATCCTAAAAAAGGTCTAGAAGCTTGAACCCATCTCTTGAGTTCTACTTGCTGGAGGGAAGTATTCAGACCCCTAATATTATAACAAAAGATCTTCATCATCATCAAAAAGGTGGGCAAAAGGCTGAAAGCAATGCTTTCAAGCATGATGAAGGTGGGAACGCCCCTGGACAGAGAGACGTCCCCTATTAGCAGTCTTAGATGGCTTAGCACTTGTTTTTTTAGGAAGTGTGGGATTGACAACAACTTTAGGTTGATCAGCAGATGACCTGTTGTGAGCAGGATCTGAAGACGCCTGAGCCTTGCCCTGCTTCAAAACTAACTCTTCATCTGGATTCAGGACTGATGAACTTGAACCCTGAACTTTTATGGTGGCTACAGACGAGCCCTTTGGAGATTTAGACCGACGCTGAACAACCTGCCAATCATTCGGAGAGTCCGCTGATGGGGAGTCCAGGTATTTATGAGTGGCTGATGGAGGGGGAGCTAAAACGGGAGCAGCTGAATTCATTGGGAGAGTAGGAGTGTTTTCAGGCGAGATCTTTTCTGAAGGAGTATCTACCAGAGGGTCAGGAATAGGGATACCAGCAACTAGATGCCCTTTAACTTGCCAAGTTGACTGGGGTCCTTTCTTGACGGGAGGAGGAGCTTGAGCTGAGGATATGTTAGACGATGCTGCAATCTTGTCCTTCGTTGGAGCTACAGGGCATCTGTGAAAGAGATGTCCATATTCTCCACAGAAATCGCATTTAGGCGGTAAACGAGGGTACTCAACCCATACTCTTAACTCGTTACCATCATCATCCTCAACTAGAACGGACTGAGGAAGTGGCTTACTAAGAAGAACCTCGACCTTGATTCTAGTATCAGTAGATAATGGTGGGAGTTGATGTTTCTCTGTGTGGAGTGGTTCACCAATACCAGAGGCTATTGTGCTAAGTCCCGGGAGTGAGTATAATTGAGGGGGCACATTCTTTAATATAACCCATATTGGAAGTGATACAAGTTTGAGCGGAGTGAGGGTGACTGTTGGTGTCCAGGGAGTGACCGTGAACAGACAATTGCCTGCTTGCCAGCATCCCACCTCAAGAACCCATTTGCGAGTAAGCTCCGAAGGGATGTAAATGAGTACCAATCCGTTGGGGAGACTTCTAATGCTTATCCTGCCATTCTTGCCCCAAATTGGATTGAGATCCACAAAGATTTTTCCAGGAGGAGGAGGATTACCGTGAAAGTGTGCGACCAAGTGATCCTTCCATGTCTCTGACGATTTTAGGATAACTGATGCTGGAGCACGAACCCGAGGTGTACCGTCCTCGGTAAAGCTAGGTTGAGCTGCTTTTTTGAGATTCCGGAGACTCGGGTTGAAACGCTCTGCCCAAGGGAGCTTTGTGTCCGCAATAACAGGCGATACATCCTCTTAAGGCAGCAAGATAGGGAGATTAGAGCCTGATTCCACCGTAGCCGCAGGAAGAGGAACTGTGCCTTCTGAAGGTGACGGGAGAGGAAGTGAAGAAGAATCAATAGTCTGAACGGGAGGCGGATCGGGAGGGGGAGAGGTCGAGACCACAATAGCCATGGAAGAAATGAAAGAGGAGGGAGAAAGAGGAAGATTCTCGACGGCGGCGTGAGGCCTCACCGTCGGTCGAAGATCTAGGGTTTCGCCTTTTTAATCGCCCTTTTTAGAGAGAGAAAAAAACTCTCTCTTTAATCAAAAATATACTCTTTTGAAGTTGGAGGTTTATTTTAACCATTTTCTCAATCCCTTTATTGTATCCATCCAACTATATATGTAAACCAATAAAATCATACTCCATCTGTTTCAAAATTTATGATGTTTTAAGCAAAGCAGACAGATTAAGAATTTTTTACTTTTAACAATTTCAACCAATCAGAAACAATATTGCATAATATAAAATACTAAACTAATCTAAAAGTTGCATTGAAATTTGAAAACATCTTATATTAAGAAACAAAAAATTTCTTCAAAACATCATATATTTTAATACGGAGGGAGTAATATTTTGTTATTTTTTTCAAACGAGTAAGCGTTATAACTTGAGCCTTATTATAATGTGAATTTCAAGACTTTTAAGAATTCTAAATACAGCTTTATTCCCAAGAAAACAATCACATTAAATGAAGAAAAGAAAAATAAAGCGATAAATAGAAGCAAACAATAATAATCAAACTCACATAGATATATTTTCATTTTTATACTATCTCTTAATTAGGAACCCGACACATCTTACGGATCTCCCCAGCACGACCCGTGAGAACTCCGCTCCGACCCATTTTCACCATAGAGACACCAAAGTCATGAAAGAACATTGACCCATGAGTTCTTAGTTGCTGCAAGACATAAGCCTTAGTCTTGGAGTTGTCCAACAGAGCAGCATCCGATTGGAAAAGGCCTCTTCTCTTAGCCACTAGCGTGAAGTAGCTCACGTCAAATTGAATGTTTTATGCAATTTAATTAAACTTTTTTATAAACTGAAGTATATTTAATGAAATTTATATACATCCAACATAACGAAACCGTTAATGTTTAAACTACTAAAAGTGAATAAATATTTCCTTTTTTTAAATGTGTAACAACCAATAACGTACTTTATTTATTTAAAAAACTGATTAGTTACATAACATTCAATCGACTTTTGTGTATATATAACATACAAAATTTAACTAAAAGTAAAAATAAGGAGATTAAAGATAAAAATGAAGACTAATAATTGTGTTTTCATGGCATCCCTTCTAGTCACCACGTTGGTATTGTTTGTTTATCCAAGTTTGGCTTCAAAACTTGAAGATAACGAGAAACCGTTGATAGATCCCGATGTTGATTTAGGTTCGCCGTTTGCGAGGTCCCCGACTTCGGATGTATACAATAGACACATGTCTAGTAAACTGTCAAAAGAATTTATAGAGTATGCCATGGTTTGCGGTCAAATGATGGGAGAGTTTAGATGTAACAATGAAGTCCTGTCTGAGATTCTTCAAGATAAACCAGCTTCGAGGTATTGTTGCATGAAAATGATGATCTACGGCGAAGAATGTCACATGGCTTTAAGGGAACTAATGTTTAAGATTTATAAGTACAAACAATTTGCTTCTAAAGCCCGTCCCCGGATTCGTCAAGTCTGGAACAGATGTTACGCTGAAGTTGGAGGTTTATTTTAACCATTTTCTCAATCCCTTTATTGTATCCATCCAACTATATATGTAAACCAATAAAATCATAATTTTGCTTTTTTTCAAACGAGTAAGCGTTATAATTACTTGAGCCTTATTATAATGCGAATTTCAAGACTTTTAAAAATTCTATAATACAGCTTATTATTCCCAAGAAAACAATCACATTTAATGAAGAACAAAAAAAAAAGCGATATATATATATAGAAGCAAACAATAATAATCAAACTCACATAGATAAATTTTCATCTTTTTTATACTATTTCTTAATTAGGAACCCGACACATCTTACGGATCTCCCCAGCACGACCCGTAAGAACTCCGCTCCGACCCATTTTCACCATAGAGACACCAAAGTCATGAAAGAACATTGACCCATGAGTTCTTAGTTGCTGCAAGACATAAGCCTTAGTCTTGGAGTTGTCCAATAGAGCAGCATCCGATTGGAAAAGTCCTCTTCTCTTAGCCACTAGCGTGAAGTAGCTCACGTCAAAAGTCTTGAAACTTCCTGGATCCATCTCTAGAGCCGTCGTCGTATCGGTTGGCTTGCATTTCTGCCTGAGTTTAGCTGCGTACTCCGAGTCCAAACTCGGGTCGCTGTCTCCTCTTCCGGTGAAGTTGTAAAGCCGGTTTGTCACTAGCGGACAATGTCCGATTCCAATAGTGTGTCCACCTTTAGACAAAACATGTGTATTTTCCATATATTAATACCAAAACAGGTTTCTATATAATATGATATCATTCAATATTTTACGTACCTGAAAGAATGACTAGATCCTTCTCGTTGAGGCCGTTTAAGCGAAAATCTGTGATAAGCTTGGTGATGTTATCAAAAGGCGATGGCAAGTTGACCTCGTTGATATTAGAAACCCTGCCGTCTCTTCTTCCCGTTTCAACTTCCCACGATGGTCCTTCAAGCTAAAAATGTATATATTCATAGTAAATATAGGGAGCTCTATGTGTATGTAGAAATTAACTTTGTATTAATGTGATGGAGATTACTTACTGCAACCATTGCGTCTCTAGCGACAAGTGCCAAGACATCAGAGCAAGAAACAATGCCCGGGCACACTTTTTCTAGAGCCGCCTTGGAATCGTCTATGATGCCAAACCCTCTAAGGCTTAGGTTAGGAACGGCACTCTTCTCGCCTTGATTGTTCGATTTATCTAACAATATTGATCCGTCACATCCCTGTTAATTATAAGATTTCACGGATCAGACGATAGATAATACAACACATTAATCGTTTTACTACGAATCTCACAATGTTAAGAAGACGTGACGTGATGAAAAATATAAAAGTCATGAGTCACTTCACGCTTTACATAAACTTACTCGAACAAAGCAGTCGTGGAAGAACATTCTAAGCAAAGGAGCACCAAGAGTAGGCGCTTTCTTCATTGCTTCGAACACGACCTTTTTGACAATACCCTCGACTTGTGGGCATGTTTTGCTGTAGAAACCTACTTTCAAACCTTGCGAAGTGGCTTGAGCAAACAACATCACTAAGAACAAGCAAGAGACAACTAATCCCTTAGAAGCAGCCATATTTAATTTGAACTGTCTCTTTAGCTTGTAGCTCTGGACTTTTGATTAATTGATGATGAATTGTTGATGAAGGTCGAAGTTATTTATACTCAATTAAGTAAGTAGTTTAAACTAAATTGCAATATTGTAAGTGTTTGTGGTTAGAACATTGAAATTAATTAACATCAAAATGCAGTTGAATATCATTGTTCTGCGGTGGAATGCTTGTTGTATTTTTGTTGTTCATAAGACCAATCATTGTTTCTATGAATATAAAGAGTGCAAATTGACAAAAGTCGTACTATATTTGTGTATAGAAAATATGTAAATTTGTGTATATAATATCTACTCGTGTTTTTCCTTATGTATGGTGTACATATATAAATTGTTACACCACAAAACAAAGGGCAGCCTAAATTTCTTGAAGACCAAATAAAATACAAATTGGGTTTTAAAAATTGCAAATTTTGTGTGTCTTTACGTCACTAAGACGCCTATATAGTTCCTCTAACAAGAGAATGACACATATAGTTTGGATAAAACAATGTATTTATACTACTTTAATTGCCATATAGCTCGGGAAAATAGTTTCCTAACCGATGGAAGAATTTAATTAAACTTTAGTTTGTATTTTAGATTAATATATCTACGTATGCATGATGAATGAATGAATGTTTAATCTTTGGACGTTATCGAAAACAATTATTTGATCCCACATGCATCCATGCATTATAAGTTCCCTGTAATGTTTCGTGCATGTTCTTCCAATTAGGCCTAATCATATGACCGCTACGCTTTAACCTTTTAAAACTACCGCCATCTCGTAGCATTCTCTTAAATTAAAAATTGTCTTTCATGGAATCCAGAAACGTTTATCAACTTCGCCAACACATCCAAATTGCAATGTTTCAACTGAATGCTGATGATAATTATTCTTTTCTTTCTATACAGACTATTATATTACCATTATCTAATTAAAGAAATTAAACACAGGCCCGTATTAAATCTTATCCAAGAGAAGTGAGCGTCTAGTGGCATGTGCAACCCCTTTTGGAGGAAATTGCACCTCCCCTAGTTCGATCCCCCTCTGGAGACGGCATGATGTGCATCTCTCTTTGAACATGAAAATAAAAAATTCAACTAAAATAATTACTGCTTCTGTTTGATTTGTTATTAACTTATTATATTACCGATACTTTATTCACTTAATACAAAGGTCTATCTTTCAATTCTGGAAATACTACCAAACTGTTTCATATCATATACTGACAATACTGTCAAAGGAGTGAGCTTAGTAACGTTGTGAGATACACGGTACTGAAGTAGTACTGTCTCTATCATCATGGTACAGCCGCAAAATCACAGCCGCGGTTTCTTCAATCGCCTTATTGGTCACATCTGCAACCACCACCACAACCACCAAAATAACATGAGAATACTTTCTACTTGAAAACCTAGTTGTTGCTAACATAGTAACATTGAGTAACAAAAATGAGAATAAGTTTTAAGTGTTGTTGTTTACCTATCACTGCCCATCCGGGGTTTTCCGCAAAGAACCTTGACGCGAAATCCAGTTCTTTCCGAACAGGATCGATCCCTGAGTAATTGTTTTCTGCCTGTGTATCTACGCCTAAAGTTTTAGCCCTTGTTCTCCTAATCGCTTGAAGTACAACGAGCTGAATCTTCAAAGCAAAAACCTTTCTCGGTTCAACATCAAAGAGTGTCCTGGGTGGTTCCACACCCATCACAAACGGTACGTTCGCAACTTTGTACCCCTTTTGAGCTATGTAGGTCGACAACGGCGTCTTCCCTGTCCGAGAAACCCCAACTAGAACTATATCAGCCTTGCTTAAGTTCTCGGGTAAAGTCCCATCATCTTGCTTAATAGTAAACTCAATGGCTTCAATCCTTTTGAAATATGCATCATTGAGAGTCTTGACCCTACCAGCTGCTCCACGGGTAAGACCTGATGGAGAAACACCTAAATGAGACGCAATGCCTTCGATGATTGGTCCTAGGATATCAACTGAAAGCACACCGCATTGATCGCAGGCTTGTTTAGCGGACTTAGCCATTAAAGGGTTTGCTAAAGTATAGAAACACATTGCTCCTTCCTTAGCCGCTTGGTTAATAATCTCTATTAGCTTCTCCTCATCCTCAACCTGAACAGAACAATACCCCAATCCAAACCAGAGTCATAACAATTCTCAAACCCTAACAAAATGAGCTTGTTCTCATCCCTAACGTGACAGTTCCAAAACCTAACTCATCACAACTCAATAAAACTAGGTACAAAGATCATTAATTGTAACTCCGATGATGAAACTTAAAAGGAAATAAAAAAGATTGTGTTTTTTGCTTACCCAAGAGAAGAGATGAGTATTAACAGAAGACCCACGATTCACCGAGTAATTTTCGAATTTCCCCAAAGCGGCGTTAACGGAGTGCTCAGCCGTCCACCCTGTCCCGTCGGAAATCAAATAGATAGACTTTCCCGCCGTTATCTCAACGTCAATCGCCGACGTCTTCTTATCATCCTCCTCCGTCTCATTGGCTTCCGTTGCTTGACGGCAATGCGTGTTATCGGTACGGCGAATTGGACGGTCGAGCTTAACACAACCGGATCGTAAAGCTCGGCCCATGGACCAGCGATTCAATTTGGGACTAATCTTCATCTTCGGACTCGACGAGCCTGTCGCAATAGGAGGTTCGGATTTAGGTTCGGGATTGCCTGAGACGCCGTGTTGGCTCATCGTCAAAGATAATGATAAACCACGGTTACGATTTCAGCTTGTCACGCCGGCGTTAATTATTATCCAATCACCGCGGTCCAATCGCTTTGACATGAGATATTGACGGAACTATTTGTCATTGGGCTTTAGAAACAGAAATGGGCTTTCATAAGCCCAATAAAGTCAACATATTGCGCTAATTATTCAACGATGTAAGATCAATAACGCGCATCATTAGAGCGTATCGTTGACGCGCGGATTAGAACATCATCCTCGTCGTCCACAAAACAACATCGATACCGTGCCGACAAAAAATGAAAAGAGAAAAGAAAAGTGAAAAATTCTCTCTCTCACAATCAGTCACACGTATTCTGTGTTGTTCTTCTTCTCCGTCTCTTTCGTTGCCTCTGCTTTTCACTCTTTCCTGATCAGTTTATGCCTATTCTTTATATATCTGGTAAGCTTTAAAACACTAATCGAGTTTTTTTTGTGTGT
The DNA here is from genome assembly GCF_030686135.1 of Camelina sativa. Lineage (NCBI taxonomy): Eukaryota > Viridiplantae > Streptophyta > Magnoliopsida > Brassicales > Brassicaceae > Camelina > Camelina sativa. Next base: position 515,581 of record NC_141898.1, read on the forward strand.
GCTTCTCGAAGTTTCCGAATTTTTTGTTGATACTTCTCATTTAAATTGTAACTTAGGGTTATGTTATTACTCTGTTCTCTCTGCAATCAATTTGGTATGGACATAGAATTTAAAGAAGGGCCACTTTATATTGTCAATAAATGACCTAATCGTAGTTCTTGAATTTGTCAAGAAAGCTGATTCAAGAATCTTGTTTTTTATTTTAGGTATCTAGGTTTGTGTAAGAAAACAGAACAATGTATCCTTGTGGTTACGTTGCTGAAGTCACCAACTTGTCTCCTCAAGCCACTGAGAAAGATGTTCTTAGTTTCTTTTCTCACTGTGGAATCGTCGAGCTCGTCGAGATCACCGGGTAATTTTATAACGACAATGTTTACAGTAAACTTTTTTAATCATTCAAGAGACATTTTTATTTTTAGATTCTTGTTTAATGTCTCCATGTATCTCAGGTATGAAGGGGATGCGTTAACGGCTTATGTAACCTTCAGAGATGCGTATGCTCTGGATATGGCTGTCTTGCTTAGCGTAAGTGAACTCCTCAAAACATTCCAAATTGTCAAATTATATTCTCGTATTGATTTTTAACCTTTTCAGGGAGCTATGATCGTTGATCGAACCGTTTCCATATCCATGTACGGTGTCTATTTACATGAATCTAACCATCTCACACCAAAAGAAGAAGACTATAGTGTAACGGTAACAAAAACAGACCTTACTATATTACTTTGCTTATATAAGAAGCCAAGTCTTAAAATACTTTCTTTTCTTGAGGTTTAAAGGCCACTCGTTCGGATGCTTTTGCTTCATCACCTGGAGAAGTTGTAACCGTGGCTCAACAAGTTGTAAAGACAATGTTGGCTAAAGGCTACGTTCTAAGCACAGACGCCATCGGTAAAGCCAGAGCTTTGGATGAGTCTCAGAGATTCTCAAGCTTGGTAGCCACCAAATTGGCAGAGATCAGCCATTACATTGGCCTCACACAGAACATTCAGTCCAGTATGGAAGTCGTGAGATCAGCAGACGAGAAATATCATTTCTCGGAGTTCACAAAATCCGCGGTTCTCGTCACAGGAACGGCTGCCGTGGCCGCAGCCACCATTACAGGGAAAGTGGCTGCAGCTGCAGCGACTAGTGTGGTGAACAGTCGATACTTTGCTAATGGGGCTTTATGGTTCTCAGATGCTTTGGGCCGGGCTGCAAAAGCAGCGGCCCATATGGGTGGAGGAGGAAGCAGTTGACTCTTCTCGTTTCAAAACATAATTAAATGTCTACATGTGAGGTTCTCTTCTGAAGGGTTGTGACTTGTGTGATAAAAAAACATCTTGAAGATATTATTAGTAACGTTACATGTTATTACTTGTATGTTTATGAGAAAACTATAGAGAGAACTTATAAAATATATGAACAAAGAGTTTATACATGAATATATGAATAATAATAATAATAATATAAGCCTAAGCTTTATTAATAAAGGATGGGTCCTAGAAACCTCTCTAACTTGATCTTTTCTTGCTTCTCGTTCTTTCTCTTCCTCTCTCTCTCTTATATGAGAGGTTGATGAGATCCACAAGAAACTCCAAACTCATTTGTTACTGATTTCCAAATTTGTAAACAACAAACCATTTGATTCATCACTAGATTTATTCCAAATTCCAATAGGAGCATATCAGTGATCTATCATTCTGAGGTATTTTTGTACGTACATATATACATGTATGTGTTTGATCCAAACGCAGACGCAGACGCAGGATTGAGATTGGAGATGGCGTTTCCTCAACATGGTTTTATGTTCCAACAACTTCATGAAGACACTAGTCAAGATCAACTCCCTTCATGTCCTCCTCATCTTTTCAGTGGTACTCACTTGCTCTCTCTATCTATCTCTCTGCTTAAAATTGATTTAAAAGTCTTGAATTATATATTTTGCCTTTCTTGAATTATATAGGAGGAGGAAACTATATGATGAACAGATCCATGTCTTTAATGAACGTGCAAGAAGATCATAATCAAACCTTGGATGAGGAGAATCTATCAGACGATGGGGCGCATACTATGCTTGGAGAGAAGAAAAAGAGACTGCAACTAGAGCAAGTTAAGGCATTAGAGAAAAGCTTTGAGCTTGGGAACAAGCTGGAGCCAGAGAGGAAGATACAACTAGCTAAAGCATTAGGGATGCAACCGAGACAGATCGCGATTTGGTTTCAAAACAGGAGAGCTAGGTGGAAGACTAGACAGCTCGAGAGAGATTATGATTCACTCAAGAAACAGTTTGAGTCTCTTAAATCCGACAATGATTCTCTACTTGCCTACAACAAGAAACTCCTTGCTGAGGTATGTAACTATATAAAGTATACTATATGTGTTCATATATTAATATATAGTAAAATATTTAATTCAACTTTCAGTTATAATTTGATTAGCTCTCTTTTTTTTTTTTTTTTTTTTTTTTTTGGTTTTACAAGAGTATTAAGCAACGTAAAATGAAATTTAGTACTACAATTCTTGAAACAGTACTTATGTATTGGATTGGTACAATTTATCGGGTTTATATGTATATTATTATTATGTATAGGATTAGATTCATTTAATACGATATGCAATAAATTATTGCTAGGCACATGATCCAACACCATAAGATGTTTGTCAAAAGACAGTAGGTGTTTTGTTTATTAAATAAAGGATTCTTGATCAATATATACATTTATTTAATACATTCCCATATGACTATCAAGTAATGGCATGTGTAGGAAGCACTAACCAGAATTAAGTAGAATACTTTATAGTTGATCGTATTATATCATTTTGTGTATTTTAAATGATTTTATAATTACAAAAAAAAATTAAGTAAGTGAATTTTATAAGTTCTACAGTCTTATGATAATTTAAAGTATATTTTAGTAATTTTTGTTTTTTTGCCATTTCAAAAATTTATATCGAAATATATAGTTGATCTAAGTGATACTATTTGTATGTAGAATTGAAATTATAACAAATATAATGCATTATGCATAGGAGACCATGTATTCCATCTACTTTTGAATTTCTGAAACATAACACTTGATCAATTGTGTGATGGTTAGGTGATGGCTTTAAAGAACAAAGAATGTAATGAAGCAAACATCATAAAGAGAGAAGCAGAAGCCTCTTGGAGCAACAATGGAAGCACAGAGAATAGTTCAGACATAAATCTGGAGATGCCTAGAGAGATCACTACAACACATGTGAACACGATCAAAGACCTTTTCCCTTCATCCATCCGATCATCTGCACATCGTGATAATGATGATCATCACCAGAACCATGAGATGGTTCAAGAAGAGAGCCTTTGTAACATGTTTAATGGCATTGATGAAACGACGTCGGCTGGTTATTGGGCATGGTCTGACCCAAACCACAACCATCCCCACCAGTTCAACTGATTCATGATCCGATAGCTCTTCAAAAAAAATCATCACCATCATGACATTATCGTAATCATCATGGTCACGAATCACACGATCATCTTCATCAGAAGAAGAAACAATTCATCTTTTTGAATTTGACTCTTTGGAATTATTGCTTCTCTCTATTAAATTTAAATTGTTCATTTTGTTTCTTTGGGGTTTGAAGAGCATTGGTGTATAGTGCGAAAATTTGTTGTTGCATTAATTAAATCAATAAAATAAATCTTTATTATTTGAGCAAATTATATATATGTGTAACAGGGTAAGTCATAAATTTCTAATGCATTCGTCCCATAACATTTTTTTGATTTGGGATTCACCGTTTACAAAATATATGTAGTGGTTCACAAAAAAAAAAGAAGAATAACCCACTCTCTATAATTTTCAAGGCTCTAACAAATTGACTGAGATTAAAAATCATGGTTTCCTCAACTTATATATATCTAATTTTATTTGATATAGGTTTGGTACAGATTGATAAAGAAAAATAAGGATATAAAAGTGAGAAAGATTCATATGCATGTGACTTCGAGTGGGATTCCAGCTCTGTCATTGACGTAACATGATCTATAGCTTATATTATATTGCAAAGAGTTTTTAAAATATATAGTTTATTAGTTTATCTTCGCAAGTTGCAATTTGAATTTTCATGGACTATAATGGAGCCATTTAAAAGAAAAAACCCATGCGCCGACGTATATACCAAATGTTCACGTTTTCAAACCAGCGTAAAATCCCTTCGTCATCTACCAGTTAGACTATATACATAATATCTTTGTTGGTTTAAAATGTTTTGAGTCAAATCTATTCGATGGTAGTTTTGTTGTTGTTGTTGCTGCTGTATGAGCTAATATCTAATCACCCAGAGCTATGAGCTATCCTACATCATATATTATTACTTTTGTCAACAATATGTGTCATGGTCACTATCCTACGTTACTTTCTTCAAATAATTTTACGTTGAAGGATAGGAAAGAGGAAGAGTATTAAAAGCACACGTTCCCAAAACACAAAGAAGAACAGACCAAAAAGAAGAAAACAAAAGTGGAGACAGTGTTGAAAGAGTTCACTCTTCTTTTGGGTTCTTTCTCTTTGAGACGAATCTTGATTGTTTTAAAAAAAAAAATATGTATTTGTAATTTCAGAAATTAATATTTAGTTGTGCGTATGTTTATTTTGTGTCAGTTTGTTGGACTGGCTACATATGCTGAATAATAATGTTTTAAAGAAATTCGAAAGTGTGGTAAACAAAGATTAAATCTGTTATATTTCTGTAACTAATTTTAAGATGCATTGGGATAAGACCTAAATTAAAAAAAAAAAAAAAAAAAAAAAAAAAAAAAAAAAAAAAAAACTTACAAAAATACCTTAACAGCATTAGTAGTAGTAATACTTTCCATTTAATTGTAGTACAATTGATTAATTATTCAATTGATGCAATTAAATATATAAATATATATACTATGGGCAGGTTATTTGCTCCTCTCACTTGTAAAGCCAAACTTGGGCGAATTTAAAACCTCCTTTGAACGCATCAAAGTTAAACGTTTCATCAAACCCCTAATTAAAATTCTTGTTTTAGTTTTTCGATTTGTTTAATCCCAAATCCTTCAAAATGGATTGGATTATGGAAACGTATCTCACTTCCTCAGGCGCTTGCTTGATCTTCCTGTTGAATTTCTTGAGTTCTTTCCCGAAATGCTCAATACTCTTACCACTTTTGTAAGCATCTTCGAGCTGAATGAGCGTCTTCTCCGAATCAGTCAACAAAGTCACCTCGCTTTCCAAGTTCTTGATGTTCGTTTCTTTTTCTTTCAAGTCCTCTTCGAGCAAGTCTTTGGCTTGGTGCAAGTCGTTTTCAACCACTTCTTCGTTAACATTTATCGGACCACGAGCCTCAGAGACATGTTGAAAAGCAATAAGGGCGACAACGAGAAGCACAAAGGAGGTCTTTGCCATGATTAAAGATTGATTTTCCCTTAACTTAATTTGAAATAGATCAAATTATAGTTTGTTAAAAGGAAAATATTTTATGATATGAGAGGAGTGAGTTCGTGTGTCTGTTTCGTAAATCATTTATAGTTTTGTCTCTGCGTAAAAATAGTATGTAAATGTATCCATATTTTGATGGTTAAGGAATGGTTTTGACTTCATTACTTAATTTTCTTTGGTCACCCTCAATATTCGCATAACGAAATTTTTGTTTGTCATCTTATCCAAAACCTTAAACCTTCAATTATGGGAAGTCAAAAAATAAGATTCTTGACTTCTTTGTTTAGATATTGTTTGGTATAACGGCTATGCGATGAACCAACTGATCAATCAATCATATATGAGATAAGTCCTTTGCAGCTGCCTCAGAAGTTTGCCTATAAGCACTTTGTAGCTGATATAAATTTCTTCATAAATATTGGAGCTCTTTTTTTCTTTATGGGTCCTATTACAAAGTAGAATACTACTTTTACTTTTATTATATATCTTTTTTTTGTTTCACAAATATTAACTACTATTAGTTTATTTTATTTTATTTTCATCTCTAGTTACATAAATTTAGACTTCTGATTAATAGTGTGATAAAGCTGGATTTTTTAGTGAAACAGAAATGAAATACTAAACAATCATATTAGTCAATATAGGCAGTGTACGTGTATCTCTAATTCCTCTAAATTTGGCATGGGTAAATATAAGTCATAGAAGATTAAAGATTTTGTTGGATAGCACATAACTGTGTTTTGAGGTATATAGCAAAACGTTTTTATCTGTACTGTATATTTCATGTTTTTATCTGAAGATATATTCATATAAACAATCGTCTTTTCATTATTTTCTAAGTTATTGTTAGTGTGTTTTGTTTTTTTATATGTTAACTTCTGTATCCACAGACTGTTAATTATAAAAAATCGTATGGAAAATATTATGATATCACTATTAGTAATGTAGTATATATTGATATTTCATTCAATTGTATTAGGTACAATACAATATGATGCAACTAATATACCAAATATGTGAGAATTATTCGCTCCTCTCACTTGTAAAGCTAAACTCCATGGGCGAATTTAAAACCTCCTTTCGACACATTAAAACAATAATCATACCCTAATTATTATATTCTTTGATTGTGTGTCAATTTTTCCCTCCGTTTAATCCGAAGTCCTTCAAAATCGATTGGATGATGGATACAGGCTTCTTCTGTTTTGTAGCAGCTGGTGCTTTCTTAAGGGTTGTAACCCTGCTGATCTTTTTGAGTTTCTTTTCGTAAGGCTTTAAGTTCATATCCTTTTTGTGAGCGGTTCCAAGTTCACTCAACACGACTTTGGATTTGCTCAAAGTTTTCACCTCAGATGTCAAACCTTGAATGTTCATTCTCTTGGCCTTTACCTCTTCCTCGATCATCGCCTCGGCTTTATGCATTTCTTTTACAAATGCTTCATCGAATTTTGCCAGGTGGCGAGCTTCGTAAGCGTGGAGAAAGGCGATAAGGGCCATAGCGAAAAGCAAGAAGGAGATCTTTGCCATGGTTTAAAGCTCAATCTTCCCCTTAACAAATCAGTTTGAACTTTTAGATTCAAATAATTTGTTAAAGGAAAAGAGGCGAGAAGAGATGTGAGTTCATTTGTTTTGTTTTTTGGGTTATCTTATACCATTTACTTGTGACTAAAAATAGTATATGTACGTATTGATGGTCAACGAAGAATGGTTTTGACTCTCGGTTGCTCAACATTCTTTGGTTATCCACAAAATTTGCGAAATATTTTCTAAAGTCAGCTAATCCAAAAATTAATAGCATTTTAGTTTACCTATAATAAAACATCGATCAAATTTAACCTAGCTCTACTTTTGGATAATAATTTTCGCGTAAAGGGCTACCACCGAAATTAAGTTTCAGTCCTCTAATATATTTGAGGCAGGTAGGTTTGTCTCAACTTAAAGCCTTTTTCAACAAAGAAAAATAAAAAAGATTTGTCTCAAACTTGAAACAACAATACAATGGTAAACTTGAAACTGTCAGGCCTAATCGTGGCCCTAGTCATTACACTGGGATGGAACATCGGTGAAGCTGCAGCGAGAGACGTGAAGCTAGTGAAGCTCCGCGATGTCAAACCCGAAACTTTGAAAAAGTTAAAAGGAGAAGAAAATAGTGAACTGATGAAAGAAGAGTCCAAAGCCAATCTTCTAAAGGAAATTGAGAAGGCGAAAAAAATGCTTGGAGAGTTGAAAACGTTGAAGAAGACATCAAGCGGTGATATGAAAAGTGAATTGAGCTCTTTGATGAAATCTGAATCGCTGCTTAATGAGATTTCAGATTCTATCAAGAACGGAAAGTACAACGCTAACGAAGCAAACATTTTCGTTGAAAAAGAATCATTTTTCTACAGAGCGTGGAAGGAGAATGCCTATAACTCAGTGGTTCCGGAGAAAGAGAAAGAGTTCATGTTTACCATTAAACGCATTGTCAAGTTTCTCAAGAAAACTTAGAACAAGAATATTGGCAGATTTATAATATCTAGTAATTAACCTTTTTGATTAACAAAATAAAAATCATGATAGTCAAAAGAGAAAATCTTGTCACACGCAGACGCATATCCCATATAATAGATGTATGTATGTATCAATTGTTTGACTGTGTAACAAATATTTTTGTAATTTAGCATGTCCATGTTGTATTTGGTTGGAAATACTAAAAATAAAATTTTGAGCAATCTTTAAGTTTTTCAAATGTTATATCGCCGTCGTCTATCATAATTTATGTTAACACTTTTGATAATTTTAAAGTAAAATTAAAAATTAACATACAGTATTAGAAAACAAGAAAACTAGCAGAAAAAGTTTTATTCTTATTATTAATCTGGTCATAAGATTTGCAGAAAAATTGACGAAGTTTAGGGAACAATCGAAAACTTAAAAAGCATAGTATGCTTATAATTATTTTTCCCCGGTTCGACCATTTGCAAAGGAAGATACTTGTAATTGATTGCATGTGATTCCAGACATAAACCAGAGTAAGCTTTACGAACCGATCCATTATTTCCTTTATTGTTTGTAGACCTTCCTCCGGTATAGAACCTTAGACCAGATTGGTCCGTAGATAACTCCATTCTTATCTTTGATTTCTTGTCCACAAGCTCCACGACTTTTCTCATCTTATTTGCAACGCCATCTAGACAATAATTTATACCAAACCTACATTCCACAAAAAGTTTAGTATGATCCAACATTAATTATTAGTATAACTTTTTAGCGTAAACCAGTTCAATATACGTCCGGTTTGTTGGAAACATTTAATAATTACCCTGTCTTTAGCATGTTGGCTTCAATAGGTCGGAGTTGGCGGAAGTCGTACGGTGTTCCTTTAACCGATAAGATTTTCCCGGTTGGAGTGAGATTGTCGTCGAGGTGAGCATAACCGGAACCTAGAATCTGAATTTCTTCAGAGTAGATGTCTCCATCGTTGTGACGACGACCACCAAGATTCCAATAAGAACGATGAACTAAATTCACCGGAGTTGCTTTCTCTTTAGCCTTTGCTTCCATCACCATTTTCAATTTGTTTTCTCCCACCAGCTTATACGTCACACTGACCTCAAGTTTCCCTATTTGATTAACATGGATGATTTTAGTCTTTTCTTTATATATCTTGAAATTTATGCATATATATATATGTTAAAAGGATCTAGAATAAAGTGATGAAAAAACGAACCTTGATGATCGCCATGATCAGGAGTTGTATACGTGAAAACAATATAAGGTTTTTTGCTGTTATGGTTGTGTGTCTTAACTGTCCAAATCACATCACCAGACCCTTTCTTCCCACCTAATTAATTATTGAAAGTAGTATGATTTATGAAGTAACCAAGGTTGTACATATATAGGTTAAATAAATTTAATCAGTTTTCGGTATTAATTGTTACCATCGTTGGTAACGGTCTTTTCTCTAGTATTCCCTACACGTGCCACCGTCGCTCCACAAAAGACCGCATCATTCTGATTTTAATTACAAGTTAATTTTTTTTTAAGTTAATACCGTAGCTAATTTTTTTCAAGGTCTGTAAAAGTAGATCAGGTTTTTCCCTTACCGTGTCGTCACTAACGCTGTCGTATCCAAGAACAATGTCCTCAACTATTCCTGAAAGATAATTACTCGAATGTCACTAAATATTAATGTATATAAGAAAGAATACGTATGAAACGCGACATACAGTATAATATATGATTGATTCACTAACCATGTTTATTAGGGAAAAGGAGAGACATGATAGAAGCACCCCTGTTTGTAAATTTGACCGTTAGATTCCCCTTCTTTAGCTCGTGTACCCCCAACGTCTTCTTTTCTTCATCGTCATCATCTTCATCACCATCACCATCACCATCATCTTCATTATCACCGTCATCTTCATTATCATCGCCATCTTCTCCGTCGTTATCGTTATTGTTATCATTATCATGATCGTCATTGCCATGATCATCATCATCGTCATGATCATCACCATCTTTGTCTTCATCATCGTGATCAGTATTTACCTTACTAATGGAACGATCAGTTTCTTCTCCTTTGACTTTCTTCAAATCAGTTGATTTCACTTCATTGTTATCAGCGAATGAGACACTAACCATGACTCCTATTGTGACCAAAATAACCAAAACCCATAAAACTGAAATCCTAACCATTGTTTTAGTTTTTTTTTTCTTCTTCTTTTTCTTTTTGTGTGTATATGTAAGTGTGAGTGACTCTATTTATAGATGGTCATGATTTGTTTTTCTTAATTTATATTTTATTTTGGGAGAGACACATTTCGAGCATTATCAGGCACCATGCATTGCATATATATATTTATATTATACTAGGTATAGAGTCCCCGCGATATCGCGGGGAACTCATTTTAATAAAATATTTATTACAAAAATTCTTTACTTAAATTGATTTATTAAACTATTGGTATTTCTAAACTATTTAATAAAAATTTCAAAAACATACAAATTTTTTGAAACATTCTTTATATCTTTATTAAAATATATATTTTTAAAAATAATCTTACCTTTACGTATGATTAAATAAATAATTATCAATGCTATACATCAAATTAAACAAATTTTTACGATTAACTGCCATAAGATAACATTTCAGTCGTGTTAAATAGTTCACTTTTACTCATCTTAACCTTCCGTTCGCGTCTTTCAATTTAACATTTTATCTATGTATTTTCGTCGTAATTTTTCGTACAATATTTTTAAATTTCTGAAAAATGAATAAATGTAATATACGGTCATGTCTTCTCTTCTTAACCTTACAGTCATATTTTGTATATTTTATGAACCGTTACAACTTATTCTCTTTTTGTCAAATATGATATGTAAATGATTATATTTTTTAATTTATTTTTTTTTGTTTGTTTTAAATGATAAAAATATACATTATATAAGACACTATAAATTTCTTTAATAATCATATAAAAAATTATAAATATTAAAAATATTAATTGAGGACCATTCTTAAATTGACATAATGATTTGTTTAAATTCATTTCTATTAATTATTTTAATCCTTTTTAGCATAACTCAAACATACTTCTATTTCTAAAATCAATTTTTACTTCATAAAAAATGAATATATTATTAATATTCAGTCAATCAGTAAGAAAATTATCAATCCTCTCAAATTTGAATATAACTAAACAGAAAATTATCACATATTTTATTTATTTAAGTCAAAAATCATTTATATATTCATATAAAAGAATACATCTATTTTCATAAAGGCAGTATTGTAAATATATATGTAATACAAACAACTATCATTTTATAGATGAAAAATATTTTTATATAAAACAACCTATAGTCAATAAACATTTTGCCAATTATAATATATTATATATATATATGGTTAATCCAATATTTAATGTACTTATTACTAATTTTTCTCCGCATAAGATGCTGGTTAAATAAATAATATAATGAATATTAGAGGGGAACAATAATAGTTAGAACTTATAACAATAATATTTAGGTGTATGTTGTAGCATCACAATGTGCGCGTCTAAGGAAGATGGTCGGCCAAGGACGGCCGGGTTCATTGCTCTCACACGTCCTCTTTTTTTTTTGGCAGTCAGAATCCAAAACCTTTTCAAACTTTTATAATATTTCATACTCAGTATCTTTTGTTGTTAAGATTTCAGTTTGAGTGTATTATGACTAGAACTAAATATACAAATTCTCTTTACCTATATGAATTTGTAGATAAGTCTTTGTCGCCAAGATAGTTTATTGGACAATCATCACAACCGTCAATCTTTCTGTTGATCACCAGTTTTCCATCTCCCAATAAACTGAATATTTCAACTGTAGAAAATATAATAAAACAAACTGTGATATTTTATTTTTATTTTTACCTTGATATTTCATAGTCATATATATATATATATACTTGTGCCAAAAAAAATAAACAAACATATACGAGCCAATATGCTCTCATTTTCTTAAAAACCAACTTGAACCACATTTTCTAACAGCTAAAAACAAAAATTTCGGTTTGATTCATATCAATAGAACGATAACCCTCGATGAATAGATGGTTGTATACCTAGAGACTGAATATAATTAAATATTACAACAATTAACAAAATATATCAAACTGCATTAAATTTCTCACATTGAGGAGACATCATTTCTAACAAATTCTCTTTTAACTAATACAAATATAAAGAAAATTTGAATACAATGATGAGAAGTTATTAATATACAGATTTCTAAAGATGTGAACATTTGAATAGACACAACTTTTTGTAAAAGGCACAACTCTATATTCAACATACGCAACTTTTTAGAGAGACAACTGTAAAAATTTTATACAAAAATATAAAATAAAGAAAATTTGAATACAATGATGAGAAGTCACTCATATATAAATTTATAAAGATGTGAACATTTGAACAGACACAACTGTTGTAAGAGACACAACTCTACATTTAACAGACGCAACTTTTTAGAGAGATGCAACCGTTGAATTTTTCTTTCAAATATATATATATATATATATATATATATATATATATATATTACAAAAAGGTACGACGAAAAATCGCAACTGTTGTTGGCATTTTTTCAGATTGTTATTATTATATTTGAATACAATTATGAGAAGTTATTTATATATAGATTTCTAAAGATGCGAACATTTGAATAGACACAACTGTTTGTAAAAGACATAACTCTATATTCAACAGATGCAACTTTCTAGAGATACGCAACTGTAAAAAAATTCTGTCAAAAATATAAAATAAATAAAATTTGAATACAATGATGAGAAGTCACTTATATATAAATTTTAAAATATGCGAATATTTGAATAGACACAACCGTTTGTAAGAGACACAACTTTTTAGAGAGACGCAACCGTTGAAATTTTCTGTCAAAAATATAAAATAAAGAAAATTTGAATAAAGTGATGGGAAGTCATTTATATAGATGTGAACAATTGAATAGACACAACTCTACATTTTAACAGACACTACTTTTTAAATAGATGCAACCGTTGAAATTTTCTGTCAAAAATATAAAATAAATAAAATTTGAATAAAGTGATAGGAAGTCATTTATATAGATGTGAACAATTGAATAGACATAACCGTTTGTAAAAGACACAACTCTACATTTAACAGACACAACTTTTTAAAGAGATGCAACCGTTGAAATTTTCTGTCAAAATATATACGAAAAGGTACGACAAAAAATCGCAACTGTTGGTTGCATTTTTTCAGATTTTTATTATTATATTTTATATTTTATATAGATGTGAACAATTGAATAGACACAACTGTTTATAAGAGACACAACTCTACATTTAACAGACACAACTTTTTAAAGAGATGCAACCGTTGAAATTTTCTGTCAAAAATTTAAAATAAAGAAAATTTGAATAAAGTGTTGGGAAGTCATTTATATGTGAACAATTAAATAGACACAACTGTTTGTAAGAGACACAACTCTACATTTAATAGACACAACTCTACATTTAACAGACACAACTTTTTAAAGAGATGCAACCGTTGAAATTTTCTGTCAAAATATATACGAAAAGGTACGACGAAAAATCGCAACTGTTGGTTACATTTTTTCAGATTATTATTATTATATTTTATATTTTATATAGATGTGAACAATTGAATAAACACAACTGTTTGTAAGAGACACAACTCTACATTTAACAGACACAACTTTTTAAAGAGATGCAACCGTTGAAATTTTCTGTCAAAATATATACGAAAAGGTACGACGAAAAATCACAACTGTTGGTTGCATTTTTCAGATTGTTATTATTATATAGATTTCGATTCTGTTCAAATTTGATATAAACAAAAAAAATCATATTTGGAAGAACTATTGGAAATTATTTACATTTATACACTTTAAATTGAAAGAAAAAAAAAACATATTATGTAGATGAGTATATCTTCTTTTTCACTATGATTACCCATAAAAATTCAAATCGCGGATTTAAGAGAAAATAAGAATGCTGAGATCTTTCTACAATAACAGCAATATCTTATCGAAATTGTTTTATTATTATTATGTAAATGCTGCATGAATCATTATAACACCAACTGGTGCTATTTGTCATTCTTTTTCATGGTTGTACCGTATTAATGATATTGTTAAATATGACCATGATAACATAATTAATGTCAAGCCTATATAGCAATAAAGAAGATCTTTTAACGTTTCGGTAAGATCTTTCGAAGATTTCGGCAGTATGCCAGTACCCTTGCTCGAGATATTCAATTAGAAATTGCGCTGCGTGTCACTGAACAATACTAATCAATAATAATATAGATATCTCTCAAAACTATATTATTCGGTATATATAGTATGCAGTGTAAAAATCAAGTCTTTGTTTTTAAAAAAATTGATTGCCTTAATTAGATTTTTTTCAATGGTGTTTCATATTTGCAACACACAAAAAAAAAAAAAAAGCAAAAATTAATGAGCACACAACCAAAACATACACAAACAAATTAAAGTTACAAAGTATCCTGCCGTTCGCATATATTCTTTACACACAGAGACTTTTTATAGATTAAGAATCATTTCCAATTTTATCCCATGATTTTTGTTTTTCATTTCTTATATATAGATAGGCCTAGGATACAAGAGAAAAAGGTAGTAGTGAGTTATATATATTAGCATGCTTTTCCGACCCGACAATCCAATGCTCCGGCGTATTTGGTAAGCTTTGAAACGGCCACACCATGTTTAGGCTTTATCATCTGTTGCCTTGAGTGCGAGCACTTGAAATGAGGATTTCCAGATTGTCTGAAATATGCTCCGTTCAAGAAATAGTCTTTATCGGATCTCCAGTTCCAGTTTTTCCATTCAGCTTCTGGAGCATAATCCCTCTTTGTCACCTATATATTACACATGTTTCTATTAGTTTTAAACCTCAAACTTTTGTTTGATGTAATATGCACATATCGAGAAATATCGTGTACCTCTCTGTAATGTTGTTTGTGAGGAGGAGCGATGAAACGGTTTCCATGGCTGAGAATGGTAGGACCTTGGCTACCTCCAATCGCGTAAAGCTCCCAATGAGTGTAGTCATTGTTGACAACATGGACGAAACCCCATCGGATCCTAGGCATCCTCTGTACGAGTCCTTTACCAAAATGGTTGTAAGCCACTGTGACTTGCATCTTCTTGTCATCCTGGTTGTGGTCTTGTGCACCGAGCAACATCACCTACAGACAAAACCCAAAAACATGACAAGTTCATTTAGTTAACTTGAGTAGTCACTAGCTAATCATATAATTGATCAAATTATTTAGGTTTTCAAGATGAAGGCTCACATCGTTGTGGTGGGTGAAATGAGAGTTAGAGATGGTGATTGCGGTGGAGCCCATAATAGCGTCAATAAGGCCATCTTGGCATTTAGACATAGAAATGTGGTCAAGCCAAATGTTTGTTGCCCCAAAGATAGAGATCCCATCTCCATCAGCCTGTCCTCTTTGCCCAAAGTGGTCAATCGAATCTCTTATCAAACCGCCACTGCTTGTCACAATGTGATGGACGTGAAGCCCATGAATGATGATATTGTGCACGTACTGCATCGTGATACCGGCACCATATGCGATGTGCACGTTAGCGCCACGAGCATCGATCGTCTTGTGACTAGCAATCATTAGCTCTTGGCTTAACCTAATGCTCATATCGTGCTTGAAAATGATCCAGAGCGGTTCTTTTTGTATCACAGCGTGACGTAGTGTTCCGGGTCTAGGGTTCACCGTATCATCGTCTCTGGGGCTTGTGACAACATAGATGCGACCGCGTTTGCCTCCTGTGGTCCTGTAACCAAACCCACGGACGCAACGAACAAGCCTCTTACGACGCTTGGCCCAATCTGGCTGGCAACGCCAGCATTTATCAATCGGGTTGCTTGCAGTGCAAGGTCCCTTTAGCTTGCTCCATTTTCCTCTTCCCCTGCGCTTGCCACTTAGGCTCCGCCTTGTGCTGTTTGTCGGACTAGAAGTCATCTCAATGACGTCCTCATCTTCCGCGGAATCGACCGCCGTGTCTTCCTCGGTCCCCTCGACATCAGTCGAGTTGCTGAAGATAAACACCAACCCAAAAAACTATCATAAGCTCAAATTCCTCATTTTTTATTAGTCAACAAAAAATTATCATCAACATCGCTATCATTCTAATCGTTGTTAAAAACTCTTGATAATAATGATATAAGTAATCCAAAACCGTATACTCTCTTATAATAATCACAACCAAACCTATTTTGAACTAGACAAATCAGGTCGAATGCAACAATATAAAAGGGCTTACTCGTAATGACGCTCGTGGAAGTGGTCGACGATGTCATAAGGATCAGGATGATAAGCCATAAGAGTATGTTTACGAGCTTCATTGGCCTTATTTACCCAATACTCATCGGTCTCGGCAACATTGGCTCGTATGGTCGGAATCAAACTGGCAATACAAATCACACACACTAACTTCACAAGCCTAGCCGTCTCCATTGTATATGATTACCCCTTTTTTTACAGAAAACAATTTATATTATTATTTTTCTTTTCTTAAAGGGGTAATCTTTTTTATATATATTGAAATATATATGGAGAGCAGCTAAGCTTTAAACATGGCTTTAGGTGGTTATATGTGTTTGGCCTAAAGCCTTCTTTTGGTAGATGAATCGTATTGCGAAGTTTGAGAAACGTGAAGGTTGGTGTTTAAATAATAATAAAAAAACTTGAAAAGAAAGTTGACTTCTATATTTAGAAAGTTTCCCCGTTATGTATGGAACGCCACCATATATTACTTGTGGACAGGTTTCTTTGTTAATTTTATTTTCTTCTTCTATATTTGGATGGATACGAAGAGAGAGAGAAAAAATTGTTTATCAAGCTTTCCAACTGATTTTAGCAATAGAAACAATCACTTTCTAATTCTCATGCATCTAAAAGGTAGTGATTGTGAAGATGCTAGTTATTGTCAAAAGGCATCGTCGTTGTTGACTTAGAATACACATATGAATCAATAATCGTGATTTCTATGAAATTATACCATTAATGATTCTTCAATTTCAAGTTGGTTTTTCGAATCATAGTAACTACATTAACTTAGTTGGAAAGCTTTGAAAAAGATTTGATTTGTGATTTGGTGCCCTTAAAGATGTAAAGATTTATTTAAGGTTTGATATCACTATAAAGAAAAGTTAAAACCATGAAAAAATAACATTATTATTTCATTATATATATATATATATATATATTTTTTAAATTATTGTCACTTAAATTACAATCACCACAAATAGAAAGAATTGTGTAAAAATCGAAAATAAGTAAATGTGAGTAAAATAAAAATTATTGTGCCTTTTCAAAAGAATACACCATTTTATCTCATATTATGCGTGGTAAGAAAAGAAGGAAAGTAAACGAGGCCGTTTGGTAGCCCATGTAAAATATTGAAGAAGAATAATTTTGTCTTGGTCAGAAGGGAATAAATATGAATAATTCTTAGGTTCGCCCCTACCATTCACCCCCTATTAACTAAGGAAACAAATGATTAATTGAAGAAACAAAATCTGTATATTAATTAATTTTATAATTGTTAATTCTAAATATTATATTATAGTTTTTAATTATAATATCAAAATTCAAATTACTTTAAACCCAAACCGAATTTTTTTTTAATTGTGTAATTTAAATTTTAACCACTCTTTTATAAACCCAAATTGAAATACAATTTTGTTTAATTGTAAAATCTAAACCCTAACTACTCTTTTATAAACCCAAACCGACATATAATTTTTTTCAATTGTAAAATCTAAACTCTAACCACTCTTTTATAAACCCAAACCGATATATAAATTTGTTTGATTGTAAAATCTAAATCCTAAACCCTAACCACTTTTTTATAAACCCAAACCGACATATAATTTCGTTTAATTATAAAATCTAAACCCTAACCACTAATTTGTAAACCCAAACCGACATATAATTTTGTTTAATTATAAAATCTAAACCCTAACCACTCTTTTATAAACCCAAACCGACATATATTTGTTTTTAATTGTAAAATCTACACTCTAATCATTCTTTTATAAACCTAAACCGACATAATTTTCTAATTAAAAAAACTACAGAATTTATTTTCTTTAATTGTTTTGTCTTTTTTTTTAGTTTTGATTTATTTTATAAATATAATATATGATATGGCGTTTTGTTGTATTTTGATTGGTTAATTAAGAGGGGGTGAATATAAGAGGTTCACCCCTAGTATTTTTCAATAAATATACATATGGACGGCTGCGGATAAGGAAACTGAAACAGGGAGGCTCCATCCAACGGCTCATAACATTTTTGCTTCTGAGATAATTAGGGTATAAAAATAAAAATAATTAGGGTTTCTTCAATCTCTTAAGTCTTAAAGAGAGAGAGAGTCAGAGAGAGACCGACGCCCACACACACATCTTTCCCTCAGGCCTCAGCTCTCTCTTCCAATTTCTTTTTTTTTTTTGTCTTCCCCAACAGAGAAAGCTAAGCAACAATGGTGAAAGGTCCTGGTCTCTACACCGAAATCGGCAAAAAAGCCAGAGGTATTTTATCTTTCATTCGTTGAATTGAATCTGTTTGTGCCCAGAGACGATCTTAATTATCAGGGTTCCGTTTCTCTGGGATTTTGATTCCCTTTGTTTTTAGACTTCAATTTTTCTCGGTCTTGTCGATGATAGATGATGCATGCGTATTAGAAAGATTCAAATGTTTATGGATTTCGATTATTGTTATTATTATTCCCCTGGGGGTTCACTCTCGATTTGTGTGTTTGCTCGATTTGGTCATGGTTGGTTGGTCTTCTGGGATTGTCAATTTGAATACTGTAAATCTTGTTTGCAGATCTTCTGTACAGAGACCACAACAGCGATCAGAAGTTTAGTATCACCACTTACTCCCCTGCTGGTGTTGTAAGTATCTACTTTCTTCATCTTTGAGTATCTATCAGCTCTGTATTCTTTATAGATGATTACGGTTTATTTTGAATTTATTCTCCTTCAGTGTGCTTCTACTGTTGCCTTACTCATTAGCCTTTAGTGTTTACTTCTGAGTTGTGTTGAAATCAGCATTTGTTTCTCAGATTTGTTTACTCTGTACTTTCTTCGAAGATTGGATTTCTTCTATCCGTTGGCCATCTTTTTACTCATAACTTGGTTCTTTCTTTGTAGGCCATCACCTCATCTGGAACTAAGAAAGGTGACGTTTTGTTGGGAGATGTTGCTTTTCAATCCAAGCAAAAGAACGTTACTACTGATTTGAAAGTTTGCACTGATTCTACCGTAAGTATATTTATTTATTTCTTCTCTACCCCTATTTTTCATACTTCTGTTTGGTTGTTTTAGTTACGCTCCTTACAAGTTTGTGTGTATTTGGTTTCAGGTCCTGATCACTGCTACGGTTGATGAGGCTGCACCTGGACTGAAGTCTATCTTCAGCTTCAAGGCTCCTGACCAAAATTCTGGCAAGGTATTGTTTTAATCACTACACGAACGAACCTATGTCTTTGTATAGTTTTAAAGCTTCATCGGTTGAGACTTAACTTTACGTTTAAAAAAAAAATCTTCTCCTTTCCTCTTCTTATAAACAGATTGAGGTGCAATACTTGCATGACTATGCCGGTATAAGCACAAGCATGGGATTGACTCAGAACCCAACTGTCAACTTCTCTGGTGTGATTGGCACCAATGTCTTGGCTGTTGGTACTGATGTTTCATTCGACACCAAGTCTGGCAATTTCACCAAGATCAACGCTGGTTTAAGCTTTGCCAAGGAGGACTTGATTGCCTCCCTTACCGTGTAAGTTGATTTTTTGTGAGATATTTGGATTGTTTCTCGTTGATTCTCTATTAATATCATTTGGGTTTTATTGTTTGTTTAGGAACGAGAAGTTTGATCTATTGAATGCATCCTACTATCACATTGTGAACCCGCTGTTCAACACTGCTGTTGGAGCAGAAGTGAGCCACAGGTTCTCTAACAAAGACAACACCATAACCGTGGGAACACAGCACTCGCTTGACCCCTTGACCTCTGTGAAAGCACGTGTTAACAGTGCCGGTATTGCCAGTGCGCTCATTCAACACGAGTGGAAGCCCAAGTCCTTCTTCACTATCTCTGGAGAAGTCGACACAAAGGCCATTGACAAGAATGCTAAAGTTGGATTGGCTCTCGCACTCAAGCCTTGAAAACTGAGATGGAAGAAGAAGTTGCTATAGCTTTTTTTAAACTAGTTTCTTTCTACGTTCTGTTTTTCTCTCTACATGGCTACTCATGGTTTGAATGGCTACTACTCAACTTTCCCATTTTCTTGTCGGATTTGTAGAAGAATAAAAAGTTGAAAAAGGATCATCTTGAGGTGATGCGGTGAAACCCTTACAATTTGTTCTGTTTCAGTTTTTATTTGCAATGTATCTTATCGTATGAAAATTGCATACAGTTTAAGTAACTAGAGTAGAGAGTTAAATGAGATGGGCTTCAGTTCAGGCCCACGCGTTTTCATTGAGACGAGCCGCGAAGTCCACGAATTAATAATTTGACTTTTTACTCTCGCAAGTTGGAAGTTCTTTTTGGTCAAAATAGAAAGATACAAAATACAAAGCGTTTGTTGTAGTCACGAAAGAGATAAGTACAGCAACATGACAATTCACAATCAGCACACCGTTACATTAAAAAAACTTATGACAACAATATATAAAACATTAATAGAGAAGACGAAGACAATTTTGACTTGAGCAAGTCTACGAGGCATTGTTGGCCTGTAATAAGCCATTTCGAATCTGCGTTGCCACGTCAGAAACTGCGCCTGGACCGTGAGGGATAAACACCGCCGAGGATTTGGAGGTTGCTCCGATATCTCTCATTGTGTCGAAGTACTGAGTCATCATCACCATGTCCAACACATCTTTCGCTGACGTCCCTGGCACGTTACCTGCGAACCCTAGAACACTGTCTCTCAAACCGTCCACGATCGCTTGCCTCTGTCTAGCGATTCCGAGTCCCGACAGGTACTTCGACTCGGCTTCACCTTCTGCTCTCTTTATCTGTATGATTTTCTCTGCCTCTGCTTTTTCGTTCGCCGCCACTCTCATCCTCGCCGCTGTAACAATTGGAAATTTTAAACCAATTAACCAACAATACTAATCTACTTTTGATTTAGGGTTTTAAGATTTGGGGACTTACCAGCGTTGATTTCGTTCATGGCACGTTTAACCTGTTGATCAGGCTCGATGTCGATGATTAGGGTTTGAAGGATCTCATAACCATAAGCAGTCATGGCTTTGTCTAGCTCTTCTTCCACTGATTTGGCGATTTCATTCTTCTGCTCGAACACATCGTCCAAGTTCAGTTTTGGAACACATGCTCTGATCACTGAGACCCCGGAAACAAAACAAGAATTCACTAATTTGACTGGCCAAAAAGCATCACTTTATCCTTGTGAACAACTTATAATAATACTCTGTATTGAGAAGGACAAAGAAGAAGATACCATCAAAGACGTAGGCTTTGATTTGGGTTGTTGGATTGCTGAGTCTGTAAAAAGCATCACTTGCCTTGTCAACCAAGACTCTGTATTGTATGGATGCAACCACTGTCACAAACACATTGTCCTGTTACATAATCAAAGATGAATTAGAAGAAGGAGACTTGTATATAGATGTGTATTAAAAGGTGTTACTTACCTTTGTTTTGGTTTCACATTGAACATCGAGTTGCTGGAGACGGAGAGTTAGTGTACCGGCGACGTAATCACCGATGATCCAGGGAACAAACTGGAGACCTGGATTTAGAACTTTTTGGAATTTGCCAAACCTCTCCTTGACCGCCAAATCTGATTGCTTCACAAGCACACAACAGAAAAGATTCCCCATTAAATCTTACAAAGAACTAAGAAGAAGAAGAAGAAGAAGAAGATTATGAATAGATTATATATATGTATCGGCCTCTGTTTTGTCTCTCTCTGAGAGTTTGTGGGATAGAGGAAAGTCGCAGGAGAGCTATCTATATAGATAAGAGGTAGAGGATGATCATGTCAAGATGTCATGTAACATTCCTCGGAAATTTCCTATTTATTAATTATATTATTCAGTAGTGTGACATTTTCATTGAAATGTCAAGTAGTATATATCTTGGAGAACAATAAAATTATTGAATTTGAAAAATATTTGTGATTTCTTAGCGGTTACTCTTCTTTTAACTTCTTTTTGCTTAGGAATTATACTTTATATGTCATTCGCAAAGGTAGAGACTAGTGAGAAACATATTTGAAAAGTCAAAGAAAATGTCACTATTGAACAATTATTAGATATGCGTGCCAATAAAAAATTAACAATGTGGTTCTATTGTAGCTGTTATGTGTATGGTTTCGAAATAAAAATAACAATATGGTTCTATTATATCTATATTTTGTTTGAATATGAAGTTGTGTTTGTTGGAAAGAGGTGGAGGGGATTACCGAACTTTTGGGAAACTTCAAAGCTGGAACGGTCCTTTTTTTTTGAATAAAATGTAAAATTTATTCGAAAAATACTTGGTTACAACAGAGTGCAGCGTTTGTATATGAAATCTGTGATTCAAAAAAGTTTAAAAAAGATTTGTGTTAAAAAAAAAAAAAACTAATAGTATTGTGAGTGCTTGTCTTCATCTTGAAGCGAGCCAGACTAGTAGAAGATCGTTGCCTTGGATAGAGAGCAGGCGATCCCGGACTTGTCGATCAAGTTGTTTGGTGAGCAGAGAGGGTGGGGTCGGTGATTCCCCATTACGTCTTCTATTCCGCTCCCTCCAGAGGGAGTGAACCGCAGCTAGAAAACTATACCTTAGTAGAAACAGAGTGTGCTTGCCAAGAGATGCATCTGTGAGGAGTAATAGGAGTGAGTCCCAGTCGGTAGAAAATGTACTTCGTAAGAGTACCGAGGTGAGCCTTGTCCAGATTTCCTTGAAGTAAGAGCAAGCAAAAAACAAATGGTTTCGCGTTTCCTGCGAGTTACTGCAGAGAGCACAAGTACCATCAATCCGTGTGTTCAAGTGCTGCATTCGATCACTAGTCGTAAGCCGATTCAAGATGGCTAACCAGACCAAAAAAGAGTACTTAGGTGTGGCGTGAGAGAACCAAACACCTGCATACCAAATCCTTTGTTGCTTGACAATGCGAATAAAGTCCCATGTATCTTTTGTGCAGAAGGATGCTTTGTATTTATCTCTTTGTATTTATCTCTTTTTCCTTTCCAGAAGACAATATCCTCTGTCTCTACCAAACCCCTGTTGCGCAGACTGTCAAGGACTTCCTCAATTTTATTGAAATGGTCTACCCTGTGTCTTCTCGGCCTATTAAGTAGAGCTTCAGCTACAGTGGCATGTAAGCTTCAATAAAATTAATAATAGTACTAAGTAATAATTTTCACGTAAGAAAAGTTGTCATTATGACATGTTTTTTTGTATTTTAAAATAATTCGGTTATCTATGTGAAGCGACAAAGTAGATAAGTCCAAAAAACTCACAAAGAGGAAACAAAATTCAAACTTTCAAAGCAAAATGTCATCCAAATTATCCAATACCCCTTCTTGATATGTACTACTATCTTATAATACTAGTTGTAGTAATGACTAATGAGGAAGAGGTTGTTTTACGTATTGGTGAAGCGATTGTGAAAGTGAAAACGACTAAATAATACATTATGATGACGACAATATTACCCCTAGAAGACAATTGTTCAATAATACAACAGACGAAAACACATGAGGCCACAAAGGTAACATACACAAGTTGGGATCTTCTTCAGAATAAACCTTAAAAATCGCCTTTCTTTTAAAATCATCGGGTTAAGAAATATCGATTTGTTGTTTTACATTTGTTAAAGAAGAGACGTTCTTGCTTACGTCACAGGAAAGTGCAAAATCTCTAAGTTGTTGCACCTTTAGGCTTAGGAGATGGAATCTGATGACGATAAGGTGAGGAACCAGCTTGACCATGAGGACTAGACAGAGTCCGAACCACAGGTTGCCCATTTCTTGACCCGAATCCACGACCTGACCCTGACCCTGACACAGATTTCAAACGTTCAGCTTGCATAGTCTGGAAGTAGTAAGACGTGCTAGCCATGTCCTTGAGATGTGGGAGAGGCTTTAGGATTTCCACCACTTCACTCATCTTCGGTCTTATTTTGGGGTCACGGCTAAGGCATTTTGCTGCAAGCTGTGTCACTTTTTGAGCTCCTTTCACCGAGAAATGACCCTCAAGCCTCGGATCAAGTAACCTGTAGAATCTTCTTTTGTCCAGGAGATGTGGTCTCGCCCATTCAACAAGGTTGTGTTCACCATTTGGTCGGTTTTTGTCCATAGATCTTCTACCAGTCAGCATTTCAAGTAGAACCACACCGAAACTGTAAACATCGCTTTTTGATGTCAAGTGACCTAAGGAGTCAAAAAAGGACAGTAGTTATAGATCTAATCTCAAACCCAATAATGAACATTGATGCATATATGTCAAACGGGCAGTATCCAGCTCGGTCTCTAACTTTCTATATTCAATCATATAGAGAAGAAATAAGCAGATGAGTGAATGAAATCCTGAAAGCAAAACAAGACTTACCGGTCATTACATACTCAGGAGCAGCATAACCATAAGTGCCCATGACTCGAGTAGACACATGGGTTTTGCCTTCATCAGGAGCATCTTTGGCAAGACCAAAATCTGATAATTTAGCATTGTAGTCCTGAAATTGGAAAAATGGTAAGAGTTTAGAGGCAAAGAAACAGACGTGTATATATAGATGTTGATTTAGAGGAGAGGAAAACATACTGCATCAAGTAAAATATTTGAGGTTTTGAAATCTCGATAAATGACCGGCTTTAGAGCTTCTTCATGAAGGAAACTGAGACCCTTTGCAGCACCTAATGCAATCTTCATCCGAATTGACCATGGAAGAGGCAACGACCCTTCAATACGAAGTACACATTAATTCACAAAGAAAAAAGTTTAACAACAATCATAACTGAGAAGATAAATCATACAAACGCATTATGCCCTTTTAAACACACTTTATACACCACAGAATCTTAAAACTAGTACTATGGAGGTAAGGGATTTACTTATTGATTCGTGGTTCAAGCAATATAAACCATCTAAGATTGCACTAAAAGGTGCCAATGTTCCAAATTTAGCTAGATGCAGTCTTAAAGGTTCCAACTTTAACAATATGGAGTAAAGACATCTTTAAATTGTAAACACTTGTTATCCAAATCGAAAACATAAAAAGGAAAGAATTTAAATTGCGTATAAAGAATTTAGGACTGTAGTAGTTTCCTTACTTCTGAAAAGGTGATTCTCCAAACTTCCTCGGGGCATAAACTCATAAACCAGCAGCCTTTGATCATCTTCGATACAATAACCCACCAGTTTAACAAGATTGGGATGGAGAAGATTGCCGAGATAATTAATCTCAGCCTGCAAATACACAAACAGGAACCTTTAGTTGTATGCTCAGTTCTAACAGTGAAAAAATAGGATATATGGAAGACAGAGAAACAGAAAAGAAAGATCTTACAAGCCACTCTTTATGACCCTGAAGTCCATCAGGATTTAAGGTTTTGACAGCGACAGTGAGGCCAGTGCCAGGCTTAACAGGAGCAGTCCCATTCTCCTCAACCCATCCTTTAAAGACACAACCAAAACCACCTTCACCGAGAAGACTTTCGGGTCTGAAATTTCTAGTTGCAAGCTTGAGATCAATGAAAGTAAACTTCTTTAGGTGAGAATAGAGCTTAAGTTCTTCACTTATCATCGGAGTGGACAAAGAGCTTTCTGCATTGCTAGTTGTAGTTGTAGAAGAAACTGGACCAACCGGTTGATCATTTGATTTCACAGTTGCGGACTTACTTCCCACTGGTAATCAAAACAAAAAAGAGTCAATTAGCTACAAAAATGTCACTTTCAAGAAGACAAGATGGAGAAAGGAATCATTTTTGCAAAATTGTAAAAGAGCCAACTCATCAAATTAGTTGAGCTAAAATCCTCTAAGGTAGGTAAACCAACCACAACGACATTGAGGTTTTGCTCTCAGTTTGTCAAAATGGGGGAAAAAAACCCTAGATGGAAACATAAGTCTTGTGTGACAATTATAGGAAAAAATCCACAAAAATTAAGAAGAAACACTATCATCTGAAACTGGAAAGGAAGGGTTTTTATCTACATGGAGCTGGGAATTGGAGAAGAGGACATACCAGTGCTTGAAGAGAGAGTGAGAGAGGTATCAACGTCTGATGTAGAAGACACGCAACAAACCATAAACCTAAATTTGACCCAAAACCCATTATTAGATTCTTTACATTCACTGTTTCTGACATTGTTCTTCTTCATCTTCTTCTTCCTCCTCTTATTCTTATTCGTCTCACTCTCATTAGCTTTCTCCGATTGCCAATTCTCCATAACTTTGACAGATTCTAAATCCATCTCTCTCTCTCTCTCCCCCAAAAATAAAAACCCAAACAAAAAAAGGACGAAACTTTGATCAGACCCACAAACGAGAGAGAGGAAAACAACAAAAACCCTAAAAAAATCCAAGCGAATCAGATAGAGAGAAGAGAGAGAAGAATCGCAGTTGTAAAGACTAAAGAGAGAAGAAGTAAGATTCAGTTGTTGGGTTGGGGGAGAAAGAAAGAAAGAGAAAACGGT
The DNA here is from genome assembly GCF_030686135.1 of Camelina sativa. Classification (NCBI taxonomy): domain Eukaryota; kingdom Viridiplantae; phylum Streptophyta; class Magnoliopsida; order Brassicales; family Brassicaceae; genus Camelina; species Camelina sativa. The sequence continues at coordinate 542,240 of NC_141898.1, forward strand.
GGCGTATCTTTAGTCAAAAAGGGAATTGATGTCTGTGTGAAGGAAGAGAGATGAACGAAGAAGAAGAAGAAGAAGAAGAAGAAGAAGAAGAGACGGGCAAGAGAGAGAGAGAGATTGGGGCAGCAGAATCATATCATAGCATCATGTGTTTGGTTTGCTAACTCTCTCTCTCAACTCAACAGTTACAAAACGCATATTACAATTTCGTATCCTATTTGTAATAATTTTTATAAACTTATCTCTCTCTAATAACCAGTTTTGTTCTTTTTCAATTTGTAGAATAACTGAATAAGTCGTTTAATATCCCAATCAATTTATTTAGGAGATTGATGTATTTCAACTTCACATTTGAAATGATTTATATAGAGTTTATAAATTTTAGGTTATTCAATCAATAGATTTTAAAAATCTTTTAAAATCTATTATTATTAAATTAATGATTTAAAAATCTATTTTAAAATATACTGTTATTCAATTATAGTCTTAAAAAAATCTTTTGAAATCCATTGTTATTTAAGTAATAATTTAAAAATCTACAATTTAGATTTTAATGATTTTTAGAGATTTTTTGGAGAACTTAAAAAGATTTTTTAGTTAAAAATACTGAAATTTAAATCTCATGGTTTTTAGTAGAATTTAAAAGAATTTTACAATAAATCATATTAACTTTCTTAAAATCATCAAAATCATTTAAAATTTCATAAAAATTCAAATCACTTAGATTGACTATACAGTTTTTACTTAACTTTGTAATTTTGTATTATAACAATTAGTATTAACAAATATTCGATGTTTTGAGATTTTTGCCGGAAAAAGAAGAAAAGCTATTGAGATGATGTAACTAGGATTTAGTTTTTCTGTGCTTCTTTCGAAAAGAAGCTCTCTAAATCTAATCAAAATTGCTTTTCATTTTCACTTTCTTCTTTTTCGATATTAGTGAAGCTTAAACCATTTTTTATTATTTTTGATTAATTTTTACGGTAAATGCCAAAATCATTAGACTGTTTTTTTTTGTTTTGTTTCATTCGGTAACTGGCGAAACAATTCCTATCCAAAGATCCAGTGTAATGACTAAACTAGAACAAAAAAGAAAAAAAAAAGTGCTCATTTATAGAACGTCACGGGTGACTCATTTATGTTCCATGTAATCATATCTTAATTCAAACCCAACTTCATCAGTCCCTTTCAACACATTGACTATATATATCATATTCATAGTATACCCAAATATATATATATACATAACAATCATGCTGAATAAAAGAAACAGCTATATATTCAAAAAAAATTCTAGCAATTTTGGGAGGAAAAGGAAATTCACATAACATGTAGAGAAAAATATAAAAGATGACTAAAACTGCACAAACACAAGCGTGAGCAAATTTAAGTAGCCAAAATAAAAGACAGTAAAAAAAATTAAAATTGGTCTGCCCTCAGGTCTTTCCATTAGAGGATGAGTTCTTATAGTTGTGGAATAGGTTAACGAGACGCTCGAGCACGGCCGCGCTTTTCGAGAAGTAACCTGAGAAACCTACCGGAGTGGACGCCGGAGGGAAATCTTCCGCCGGCATGGCAAAAGGACGAACCATTTTCTCCATCGTCTCGAGTGTTAAACAAGAACCAACCTCTTGCAGCCTCTCTGGTCCCATTATCGGAAGTGTGTGTTCCCTTAGCAATGACTCTGCCTCGTCGTCATTATTCTGCATATTGTCACAACAATTAGGATCTTCAAAATTGTTCCCTTTTTTAGTTTAAAACAAAAACAATAACCCTTGAATTGCTCTTACCTCTAAGGGAGACAAATCAGCTCCACGGCTAAATGTAAGCTCAATGCGGAATCTCTTCGGGTCTTCAAGTGATACCTGCATCGGTTTTTATGGATTCAGAAACTGATAGAGGCCATGCATATATTGAAGCATATGATGTGAGAGTGAAAGGGAACCTCAGTGTTCTCAAATAGCCTTAGGACAATGTAGCTCATGTAATCAAGTTCTTTAGTTTTACAAAGACGTTCCAAGGCGTTTTGGCAGATGAGACTTTCTTCTCCTTGAAGTGATTCATCGAGGTTACAGTATCGAAGGACATTCATCAACGAATGAATATGCGATTCCTGTTCCAATTCATACAACGCAAAAAAACATATTAGTTTTCACTCAAACACACTTAAACAAGCAATGTAGTAAGGAGGAAACTTACAGATGTGAAGTACAGTCGAGTCCTCACATGACGTTCAGGTGTCTTAACATTTGCATACCTAAAAGGAAATGAAAAGCAATTAGTAGATAACACCTGTGTAATATTCAGAAACCAAAAAACATATTAGTTTGTAGGGAAAGCAAAGAGCCAAAGACTATTACTTTGGATCTAAACGGTATTTGGTTTCCTTATCATCATCTTCGTCTTTATCACCTGTGCCAGGTCGTCTCAATTCATCGGTACTGATAGAAAGCCTTGGTTGACTATTTCTATCTTCTTTTTGGGACGCAGATAATGACAATGAGACTTGTTCATGGCTTTCTTTCAACTCAGCAACACTCATTGCTTCTTCTCGAGTATTCCTCAAATCTATCAAGATTTTCCCCATTAAGCGCCGAGCAATCTTTGGTTTTCAAGGAAACAAAAAATATTGCAATAATAAGTTGTGAGATCCTCTGGAAAAATACTCTGAGAGAGGAAAATAACTACACGTAGCTAGAAAGTGTCACCTTTGAACCGATTTTAAGCTTTTGTTGTGGATTGATGCCATACTCGTTTGGGATGACACCATCTGCAAGCAACTGCAACCACATAACTTTTTATAAGCAAGCACAGTCAACAATACAAAGATAACCAACAATGGTCATAGTTTCAATCAGGCATGATCAGTAGTCACAATGCCTTAGAAAACAATGCGACCATGCAAACTATTATATGAGTTTCAGGAAAAAGGGAAAGAGAAGTTTTAGTTTGTTTACCTGTGCGACTTTGAAGAGTTCATCTAATCCTTTTAGATCGAGATGGGAATTATGCAACAGGTCGTACCTGGTGGTGAGAATAACACATTACAGCATATTCAGAAACGAGTAACTAAAGCTAGGTGTAAATACACCAACAACACCTAAAAACTTACTTGCATGAATCGTAAACATCTGGAATCTGTGTGATGTCAAATCGGCTGCAAATAAACTCAACTATCAGTGATATTCACAAAACTCTACCGGAAAGAAAGATGAAAAAATGAGAAGCATTACTAAATCAAAGCATAGCTAAATCCAAACCCGATGCTAAACTTACTCTTTTCTTTCATTGTAGAGGTCCCTTGCGAGTTTTATCCACCGAGCAAACATCAGAAGGAACCCTTCACTACCACATGGTAATCCAGAGGCAATCCGATCACTGTCAATGTTTGTCTTGCCAAGGGCCTTTGCTTGATCATATGGTGGAATTATATCATATGGCTCAGTGAGGTTCTCGTCTTCATCCATTGCAAGTAGTCTTACTTGTTCAGTCACATTCTTGGTTAATTTCACCTAATTATTTGGAAAGTAATTCAACACATTAAGAGTTTATTTTCTCGACTCCAGTAAATCACTTTTACGAGGGAGAAAATGGCAGAGAAAACCAACTGTAAAATGAGATGAATGTGCTCAGTGCACAAAGCAATGTTACGTTGTTGTGCAAACAGACTCATGGCTGGTGATCTCTTTCACGTTAGCAATAAACTAATATATGATGGAAAAGTGTGCGTACCAGTTCACGTAGGAGTTCATGAGCGTTGGGAGGCAGTCCAGCTCCGTCAGTCATCCAAGGGCATTCTTCGGAGGAGACAGGTTCATCTATTATCTTTGTGCCAGACGTCATAATCTCGTTCAATCTAGCCTGGGAAAGCACGTAGAGAAGAAATCGAAACTGTTAAACTATTCCAAAAATTATTTGAGAAGGGGTATTTGCGGAGACTCTATTAGTAACAGATTGGATCTTGTTGGCCACAAGCAAATGGTTCAGACGAATTGCCAAAACGTGATTGACACACATTAAAGATGGCTCATCATATATACCGACAAACCTTAGTCGCTTCCATTTCAATGCTGGCATTATCAAGACCATCCAACATGGAAGAGTCCTTGCTAACCAAAGAAACCTAGAGAAATAAGATAAGAAATTAGTGATGATCATATGACATTGCAAAGCACCACGAGATCTCAGTGAAAGAAAAGGCCAAACCAGGATTGGTGTCAGCTGGCCTTCTAAGTCAAGCAGGCCTTTAGCAAAAGCTGCTGCAGACATCTGTTAACAATGCAAATAAGTATTGAAGCTTGAATTATATGTTCAAAAGCTGAATATCATATTCTCATCTTGACTACTAAAAGCGTAAAGCTGTACCTGAACACGTCCCTCGTCAGAGCTGTAAATTTTAAGGTCATGACGGTATGTACTATGGAGACGAAGTAAACCAGTCCCTTCACCTACAAGCAAATGCCATTTAATCGTTACAGACTTAGGAAACATATTGATCATCATAAGTCACCAAACTGATTCAGATGGAAAGTAGATCAAGTTTCCTCACCTGGATACATATTGTTGCGAAAGTATCTACCAAGTTCTTCTGCCTGCAAACGAAGCATACATCAAAAAAATTAGGCAAGAATACACCAGCGGCCTGCAGTTTTGCAGATAACAAGCCTTCATTTAGCAACAGAAATCTTGAATTTTGCAATGTATATTATATTATTTTCTGATACTGAATGGAAGTATACCTGCTTTCTACCAGCGTGTGTTAAAACACCACCGTATTTCAGAACCATAAGGGCCTCTACTGGTCTTTCTTCTTCGCCTTCACCATCGCTTTTTGGTATTTTAACCCACTTCAGCGGCTTCAGTTGAACCTTCCTGTATATACCCGAGAAATGTCCACCCTGCATAGTGCATATCAAAGTTCAATAATATGAGGGAGGGCTTACAGAAGAAAAGCCAATTCCAAACAGAACCTGTAGAAAATTCCCAGATCTATCTTAACAGCAAATCACCGTATAGCGAAAAACAAGAACCTATGACAGTAACAGCAGCTGACCGTGATGCTAAATCCAGGACAGTTATTAAGTAATTCTTTCCAAGGACTATATTCTCTACAATTACAGAAACTTGATTTCAAAGAATGCAGCACATAGAAACGGGAAAGTAACAAAATGTTGAGACACACAACCTCTTCTAGAACTGCTTTGACTTGCCGAAGCTTCTCAGCATGTTCAAGGTCTTCTGCATCACTATCACTTTCACGACCTGGTCTAAAGATAAAAAAAGAAGACCATAAGGTTCTTACCAGATTTCAACTGTAAACACAATTAACAGCCGCAGTAAATGACGCATGCTACTTTGTTTTTAAGAAAACTTCGATGGGACAGCAAAAAAGCCCCTTGGAAGGTTTTGGTGAGCAGAAATATAGCAGGACAACGGACGTAGCTTACTTAAAAATACATCACAGAAACATCAGGAATGTTCTAGGATTAATTTAAGTTATTTCAATTAAATAATGTTACTTTTATTCCATCCATTAAATCCTTGGATCCATTGGCTTTGTGCATTAGTAAAGAATTGCGCAGCTGAATATCATTTGGCAAGGAAAACGCTGGATTGCACATGTTTTTTGGTAAAAAGAAATGAATAAATAAGTTCAGGGTTCTACCTTGTACGGGGAACTAGCATTCTTGTAGCATCTAATAGATCTTGCAACTGGACGGCACTTTTAAGTTTGGTCTGCAAAAGGGGAAAAAATGACACAGTATGAGGAAATTAATCAAGACGAGATGAAGTTGATGATTTTGGAAGTCCTGCGCCTCTCACCTCAGCTCTTGGCTTTCCACCATTGTACTTCAACATGAGGTTTAATAGTTTTTCCTCTGTAACTTTTAGCTTCACTTTCTGTTTGGGAGTTCTATCACCACTTTCATGCAAAACAAAGTTTAACACTTCTCAGATCATGGCTAAACAGAGAGAATGGTAAAAGGAACATGTGATTATATGCTAGAACATACTGTCGAATAACAGCAATGACACAACGTAGCTCTTCTGACTGCCCAAAAGTGCCGATGATGCCACTTCCCTGGCGAGTTAGTCCTTCATTAGGTTGTACAGGCTCATTGACCTTCCATGGCAAAGTGGGAGGAAGAGTCGATGAAAGATGAGGAGCCTTTGCATCCAGACACATTTTCCTTAGCACACAAGCAGCATCGTCGTAATACCTTACAGTACAAGAGGTTAGTGAATACTTCAAATTAAAAAGCACTTTTAAAAGTATAACAGAGAGGCAACAGCATGCCAGTCTACAAACCATTTCAGCATTCCACGTTGAACACAGACAACAAGAACGAGGTTCATAACTATCTGGCATCATTTATACCAGCACAGAGTTGAATGTTTGCCATACATTAATGGCCATAATACATATCCTTTTGCAATTAGTGGGTAAAAATGCATTTGCTTTTGTGTTGATTAAGTAAGGCTACTCAAGATCTCTAGGGCTGTGTTCATATACAGGATTTTCAAACTAAAGCTGTGGCAGCTACAAGTCGACAACGTAAATGTTAAGCTTATTCTAAAAACTTAACCTGTAACATTGCCATTGCCCTACCAAGATATAAAACGATCTATGGTTTTAAGAGAGAACAGTACAAATGCAGAATGCTAGCTTACTTGTATGAATTCTTCACAAAACTCCATCCATTTACATCACAAACATATGAACAGCCCTCAGATCGTAGAAGGTCAAATCCACAGACCTGGAAATGTGAAAAAAAAAATTGAAGAAATTGCTACGTCGTTGCACAAAATCAGAAGTACCATTATAAGGGATTACAGCCCTGTAAGACATAACGAGAGCCACATAATTGGATTCCAACTTACCGCTTGCCTAAATGCAATGCAAACTTCTCTAGCCATTTGCTTTTCAGCAGGTGTAAGCAGTACTGGATATCTCACCTGTTCAAAAGAAAATAAATTACTGATCAAAATCTAAGCATCAAAGTTTTAAACCTTTATGAAAAAAACATTGGCAATTCATGCTTTTCATCAAAATCAGCAGACTTTGAAACTCTATTCAAACTGTAGCCCTTTAAAAAAGAGGTACATTAGGTTCCATATATGTAACTGTTGGAATATCAATGGAAGACGTACCTCCTTCCCATCTGTATTCCTCATAACAACACCATCTACAACAGGCGACTTTCTTGCTTCAGCATGTGCGTATTCAGGACCCACTGTGTAGACCTGTGTTTACCAGGAAGATTGTTAGTTGACAACTCATGAAAGGTTTAAGTTGTCCAAAAGATGGGACTGAGAATGAGCTTATCAAAAAAACATGTAGATGGCAAAGGATCACAACCTTGACATCAGTTCCTCCAGTAGCCATAAACTCCTCGTATATATAAGAGCCTTCTCTCCTAACCCTTCTGACGTCAGGATGAAATTCACTTGATCGGTTCCCAATCTATAGTAAAATGGGAAAATATATTAAGCAGAATGGAGTTGATCCGAAAATACAATAAATTACTCGACAATATTAGAATAGCCAGTCCAATCCAGAGCAGAGAAGTTCTGCGAAAAGATGCAGTACCTTGCGAAACAATTCTTTCATGCCACCACCTGCTGAGCTAGGGTAGTATATCATTATACTATGGTCATCCCCTAAACACGCATAAAGGATGTCAATTGTTAGCCGATAATAAAATAGATCTGCAAATCAGAAGATAAATAGAACAAGGAGGATATCCAGTGTCATATAACAACCAATGGCATTATATAAGAAAACAGGCAGAGACAAGCTCATGGAGGGATAGCTAAATATGTTGCGAGTGAAAAGAGAGCCAGAGTAAAGCTCACCATTGACAGGCTTTTCAACAAATGGCTTCCAGAAGCGTTCACCATGGACCTCAACAAAATCTTCTTCCTCGACAAAATAATCAAGGTCTTGATTTGGTACCGTTCTATTGACACAGGCATACCTAGGAACTGGGATGCCATACATCTCAAGATGCTGTAGAGGTGCACATAAATAGTTAATTTTATTAGTAAATAGGAAAAGCATGCAACTCTTCTTTGTCGCCAACGCTGAATCACTTTGAAGAATTAGCTAAAGTGCACAACGATCTTGCAGTTAAGAATGCTTACCTCATACACCTTCCGGCGGTCATGAAGAAGATACTGGGGATCAAGTTCATTCACTAAAAATGGCCTGAATAACAGAAGTTGGAAACAACAAACCTCAGAAGTCAAACTCAATTAATTTCCACCAAAAAACTAAGGTAAGACAGGCTTTTTATTGAGGCAGCAGCAAGAAATAAAAGGTAGGACTCACTTTCTTAAAGCAGCATATGCCTGAGCCTTCTTAAGAGGATATCCAGAGGAATGAAAAGCAATCAAGCAGTCACAAATGGGCCAACTGAAACAGCAAAGTTTCTTGTAAAGTTATATAATTCCAGTATATACTTTTGTTCTTGACATATATATCCAACAAGACTTTATCCTAATATATAAACTAATAAAAGAATCATGCATAACAAGAATAAACGATTATACAAGAAAGTGAAAGGCCAAAAAATGAGCTCTATATGGGTACAGCATACCTTTCTATAGGATCTTCAAGTATAACTTTATCCCCAAAATGTAAGATCTGCGAATAAAGTTGCGACAAAAGTGTCTATAGAGATGAGATCATAAAAGAGGAAATGGAATATCCCAAAGAATCTACAAAGACAAAGCGTCAGTAAAAACTTTCTTAGGCAGACTAATGCCAACAACTTGGAAAGGCAAAAAAAAATAAAAAAGTTACTCAGAAGCAAACATCTTCCAATAACATTACCCCAAGAATCACAAAAGTAACAAACTATAAAGATACAAACCAGAAATTATCACGAAAAAAGAAGGTCTGCTCTTGGATTAAAAAAGAGAAAGAAACCAGGTACCTCAAATTCACCAAAGGACTCAAGTCTGTCGAGAATTTCGCCCATGGGAGCTGAGAATACCTATAAACAAGGAACAGGAACCATATATGAGCGAGAGAGAACACATAGATAAGAGTTAAAAGAATTAACCAAGCGAACTCAATTAAAAACATATATAGCATCCGAATCTGTTCGTCAGTAGAAAAAGGCGAAAATACGAACAGCCAAAAAAAAGGAAAACAGAACCTCGGAGCCGCATTTCACCTTCTTTTCCATGACGCAGACTCCAACCTTTATCTTCTTCTCATCACCAACACTTACTCCTCCTTCATCTTCCATCCCTCTCTATCTCTTTCCTTTACCTTTTTCTCTTGTTCCTTGCTTTTACACAGCGACGTTTTCTCTCTTAAATCGCAGATTTCACAAAACCAACAAAAAAAAAAAATTATTAACTGACAGATACTAAATCTCGCCACTCGCCAAAATCCAACGATGATACGTATATGAACGGAAACGAACAAATCCTCCGTAAAAATAAAAAACACAGTCGAAGATTTCGCAGAAGAGAGAAGAAGAAGAGAGGCTTACCAGTAGAACAATTGTGATCATTCACAGCTCACAGGGCAGAGAGCAAAAGCGATAACAAAAATAAAAATTATAAAATAAAAAAAATCTCAGAAAGATTTTAGCAGAGAAAATATTTTACTCATTAAAAAAAAATATCTTAAGGAGCGGTGAAGCACGAGGAGAGAGAGAGAAAAGAACATTCATCCGTCACAGGCCGTTGCGTTAAATAATTTTATTATATATTTAGTTAAGAATTGTAATTTACTTGACTTAACTACTAGTCAGCATCCGTGGACCGAAACTGGACCTACAGCTTGACGTTATACTGTGGTTGAGCAAAAATATAATACTAATAGTGATGATTATACGAATTGTTTTGAATGTGATTTACTAAAAACATATCACATGGTCCATTGTGTCGTCCATCCATGTTATTCCAAAAGGTTTATGCCATTATTAGGTTTTCCGTATTTTATTTTATTTTGTTCATGGAACAATAAAAAAGTATGTAACCAAAAAAATAAAAGGTGTGGAAGGATAAGATCTCTAGCAGCAGGATTCGAGAATATGCAGTTAGTAAGAGAGAAATTGTAATTTAGCTTTTTGGTTATTTTCCTAACTTTTTCTTATTCCCAAAAAGTTTTTTTTTCTTTTTTCTTTTGCATAGAGTTTAAAAAGGTTCCAACCAAAACACTATAGGTGTCAGACTTTGTATCAGAATCTATTACTAATAACTAATTCGTTAGGTATACACACACATTTCGATTTGAATTCTAGTAGCTTTGGTAACTTATTTTATCATCAGTTTGAAGATTGAAAAATATAATAAACGAATAGAACAAAGTTTCAATAATATTAATAGGCAACTATATACATATATATATATATATGTACTTATATCTTTGACGTATCAACAACTATATATCAGATACAAATATGAAGAAGATATTATCTTCGAAAAGGATTTCAAGTTGGTTGTATTTGACGTATTTGTTGCTATCACTTATCAATCTCTGCAAAAAAAAAAAAAGGAACATCAATAACATTATTATAGTACTTAGAAACATTAAAATAATAACTAATTAACCTAGGGATGATTAAAATATGTGCTGGCGAGACGAATAATGAGATTTCCAAGAGAAATATATGTCGCATGTCAGATTTCCAATTTGAGATTCGAAACAACAACAAAAAGTCGTATAAACACAAACACTAATGTCTCAAATATACGTAAAATTTTATTGGAAATTGCCAAATTGGAATCCTCGAATGAAAAAAGTAGTACTAGTATAACTTAAAAAAAAAAAAAAGAGAAGTTTTGTACCGAAAGAAGAAGGAAAGACGATGATGTGCATAGTCGCGTTGTTTGGGGGAAGATGCAACTGAAGAGGATAAAGCTTTTCGTTCAAAGGGTTCCTACAGCAAATCATGACATCTTCCATCTCTGTTTCTTCCTCTACTTTCTTTTTTAGTTCTGTTAACTCGCTTCCATGGAACATCATTGATTTTTCTCCTATCTCCTTATTTATGTTCCCACCATCATCTCCGGTCTCGTAATATATTAATCTTCCTTCGGATTTTAGTGGTAAACTCACACTAAATGAATCATCTGACTGAATTAACATCAATCAATTAGCGTTTTACTTTTTGTTATTATAATATGTAAAATTTCGGAAAGATAGTAGTATTGGTATGTGTAGAGTATACAGTACCTCAATCCGTGAAAATGTGGAAGAACTATGGGTAGATTCTGCATCATCTTTGGTAACTCGGATTTGGAGAACGTCAACACTCCACATGATCCAATCTTGTGTGACCGTACGGCTAGGAATGTCGTGTGTGATAGATTTTCTCCACGGTGGTACACCTTTGTTCGCCCTTAGATATTGTCCGTACCGACTCTTGAACCGTACTTGTATATCATTGTCCGATATGGGCTCCCACTCCGCCGATGAATCCAACTTTCCCGGTAAAGTTTGAAGTACCTTGTTTCACAAACAATCTTAACATGGCTTCTTCAATTAGCAAGAAACAAAATCACGTTTAAAGAGTCATTGTTGTTTAAACAATGAGATTTCTCGATTGGCAAGATTAATTTGTTTGATTCAAAGCAGCTTATTAATCGAATTCTTATTTTCTCAAAATCATACCTTTTACCGATCTTTTCGCAACATTGTTAATGCAAATAGGCCATAGATATAATGTTTTCGTTTTGAATAAGAAACAATGACAAGATAGTAAAAATGTTATGCAGGGATCTTAGATGCCTTGTTTATCAAGAAATCTTGGGAAACCTAATGTGATATGAGGTTTTTTATTGTAAACCCCAAGATCATGGCCCTAGCTTGCTAGTTATATATATACCTTTTTACCGGTGGCTCCGAGGAGGAAATGAATATTAGTGGCCGTAAGGTATTTGCCGTAACAGCTTTGAAGACGAATCACATTGGATCCAGGTACGATCTCAACCGTCCATCTGGCGTTTTTAGTTGTGCCACGACGATCTTGACGAACGGATTCTTGGTCATCATCGGCAACTAAGTATTTCTCGTTGTGGCTACGGAGCCTAACAATCGGTGCCTTTCGGAATATCTCCATCCGCGACTTACACGAGAGAATAAGGAAAAAAAAAATCAACAATTAGGAGACAAAAGTGGATCTAAAAGCTATCTTTGTTGATGTATTGCCACAGTGCCACGTTTGTATGTATGAACGTCTCTCTTGTCGTGATGCGGTTGATTCTTTTTGGTTAGTGGTTGATCTTTTAAAAAAAAATTAAGACATTGAAGAGGACTGCGGAGATTTGTGTTCTATGATTGGAAGTTTCCTACTGGTCAATATATCCTTTTAACGAACTTAAAAACAATTCACTTCATTGTCGGAATATCTTGTCAAGTATTCATCATTGTACGATTAACATTATAATCAGTCAAATTCTGTTTTAATTTAATATGTCCGTAGGTCACACACTGCTGACATTTGTATTTTCCTGATTGCTTTATACCCCCAATGCAAAACTTATTCACGAAAGTAGTCGAGATTCAATTTCTCTGAGCAATCTACTTGTCATGTATCAATATGGTCTGACTCTTTTATAAAAATCATTAATCTTCTGCTCAGAAATATGAGTTTATTCTCATTGATTACAAGAATCTCTGAAGTCTGACATGTGAATTCTCATAAATTCATCACAGCAGAAGAATATGATAAATTTACCAAAACGGAAACTGAAATTAAAAATCAAAAAAGGATAAGTAAGAGATCAGAGTTTGGTTATGAAAAGTTTCGGTCACGGTTAATCTGAAACACGGACCAACTTGTTCATCATCATATCTCTTGTTTCTTTATCGCTTCATCATCTAATACGCTAATACAAATCGAATAAAACAGAAAGAAGACAGAGCAAATTGAGAACACGATAACAAAGCTAAACAAAAGGGGATTGATTAAAAACGAATTAGATCATCAGAGACTTAAATACTAAGAATCATGAAGATTTCTCCATCATATTGTTGCAGTATTTATTCATCACCTGATCTAATTTTAACCCTATCTACAAACAGGAGAGCTTAAAAAACCAAAACTCGAAATCCTAGGATCTACAGAATAACAGATTTGAAGATCAAAACAGAGAACCCTAAACTGAGTTGTGTCGTCTGTAAGAGATGATGTCTTCAAAAATACGTGTGTGGTTAGTATATAAAGGTTCCCAACGGCGGCGAATCGCAGGTTTCACGAGGAAACCCTAGTGATGATGGGCTATTCAGAAGGCCCAATTTTAATAACCTCTATGACCCATTAAAAACCCCCGAACAATCCTCAATTATTTCCAATTTAAAGCTGGTACAAAGTAAACCGAACCAAACCAACCCAACCTAACAAACATTCACACTACACGATAAGTTTACACTTTGCAGATCCTACATTCCAACTTACATAGATAAAGTTACAACTTAGGTTTGATTTTGTTAAGTTTAAACAGATATATTGCAAGTACAGTGGTTGGCTATATGGTGATGCTTCTTCCTAATTTCTTCTTGAGATATACTTATCGTGTTCGTTTCATGTAGTGTGGGAGATTTATCAACGTCTTCTCGAGTCACTTTTACACGAGCCACGTGAAATGTTTGCTTTTGCACAAACATTCTTTGTCGACGACTATTGCTGGGGGATCATTTTGTTTTCTAACAACTAGTTCTTGCTTATGGTTTAAAATGTCAACTATTTTAAATTTTAATATTGGCTTAGATATAAGAAATACCAAAGAACTAATATATGTACTTTTGACAAATACTTTGCTCACAAATCTCTACATCTGTTTAAGGCTGAAATTCATTAGATCCGACTTTAATGGAAGAAAATATCAAAATTAATATTCTTTTTGTGTGATAGATTTAAACTTTAGCTTAATTTAGCATGTTTGCAGAAAATCCAACACCGGATAAAATCTAATTTCAAACTCAACTAATTTTATCCATTTTATCTTAAACAAAAAATGACAAACACTTGAAAGCTCTAAAAAAAGTTCAAACACTTTTTCAATAGCTTCATCATACGTACGCATGATAGAACATTGGTGGAATAAAATAGCTTTGCTACCAAAGAGTTAATCTTTTTAAAAAAGCTTGAAAGATCTCTACTATTTAGTAATGACAACGCTACAAAGATCAGCAGTTTCATTCCGACGCCAAGGTTCTTCAGGTCGTATTTGGAGTGATCAATTCAAAAATGGAACAACAACACATCAAAATCAAGAAGACACATGTCAACAATCAGGAAGAGATAATAGTAATAATGATCTTGAAGATAAAACTCCATCACGGAAATCATCAAGTTCTTCGTCCTCTTCTTCATCATCACCAGCATATTTTTCCGAGATACGTAGAGGACCAGATATATCATCTTCTACACCAAACAAACCTGGTTGTGGTTTATCATCATTTTTTCGACATTGTATTTGTTCTTCAGTTCGTACATAATTTATCTTTTTTTGTTTTATTTGGTTTAGATATGTCAATGCTTGACACAAATTTGTAAATATATATTTTCCTGTTATATAAAAACTTCATTCATCACAATTCTCTTCTTGCGATATCAATTTTGTTCGAATACTAAAAAAGTGAAGAGTTCTCGATGATACACAAAAAAAAAAAAAAAAAAAAAAAGAGTTATTGAGACAAAATATAAAGGGGCCCAATGTATAATAAAGGCCCAATAGATATTTGTTGACGGGCCAGAAGAATAAGGGGAAATAATAAAATCTCTGAACCAATTTTAGCAAAAACGCAGACAAAAAGAGAGAAACATCGAACGAACCTTCTCAAGAGGAAGAAGGCAAACAAAATCCCTCTCTCTCTCTGCCTTATTCGAAAATTCTCTCTGCCCTTTTTGGCTGCTTAAAACTCCTTCCAATTTCTCTGTCTCCTCCGTTCCTTTTCGATTCTCCTCTTCTTCTTCTCAACCGCAATTTCTTATCGGGTCCAACTCTATTACACCGGAGAATTTGAACTTTCGTCGGAATTTTCCTCTCTCTCTCTCTCTGTGTATGGTTGCCGCCGAGCCGATGATCAAACTGCTTTCATCTTCCGATTTCTGTTCTCGTTTAAGAGATCTGAGTATCTGATTTCATCTACTACACTTGGTTTCTCGCGAAAAAAAAATCTAGATTGCAACAAAGTAGGTCTCCCTCATACAAAAAAAAGTTTCGCCGGGAATTTTGAGTCCCTACTCCCTTAATTATCTTCTGATTTCGTTAAATTTTAAGAGTAATGATTTAAATTTTGACATTTTTTGTTTTTGGGGCAGCAGCGATGAAGCGGATAAGAGATGATATATATGCCTCTGGGTCTCAATTTAAACGTCCTCTGGGCTCTTCTCGTGGCGAATTGTGAGTTTCTAAAATTTTAGGTCACTTCAAATTGTTTTAACAGAGGTTTTCAATTTTGATTACTCATTTGATGTGATTTGGTTGATCTTGGTTCTGTTTTGTGGAGATTAGGTTTTCTTCAATTTTGCATGGAGAGTGAAAGAATCTGTTAGAATCAAGTTATTGAATTTGAGTTATTGAATTGATTGATTAGAGATTATTTTTGGTGCAGATTTGGACAATCTCCGGTCCCTGGCCGTGGTGACACCGAAGAAGAAGGAGTAGGAGGTAGAATTGCTGCTGGGGATATTACTAATCAGAAATTGACAACCAATGATGCTTTGTCTTACCTGAGGGATGTAAAAGAGATGTTTCAAGATCAAAGGGAGAAATATGACAGGTTCCTTGAGGTCATGAAAGATTTTAAGGCTCAAAGGTAAGGTCTTTTTTAACTTTTCTATCTACTTGAGATTGTTGAGGTTGTAGACTTTTCATATAGGTGGTATCGGATTTAATTTATTCGTCTTGCATTTGCAGAACCGACACAGGTGGTGTCATTGCACGAGTTAAGGAATTGTTTAAGGGACATAACAATTTGATATATGGATTCAACACCTTTTTGCCAAAGGGATATGAAATAACGCTTATTGAGGAAGACGAACCTCTGCCAAAGAAGACTGTTGAATTCGAAGAAGCCATCAATTTTGTGAATAAAACTAAGGTCCTCTTGAAATTTTGCTCTTATACTTCTCTTATTAAGTTGCCCTTACACGTACCTAGTGTCTCAATGTACGAGTTTCTTTTTTGTCACTGCAGAAGCGATTCAAGCACGATGAACACGTCTATAAATCTTTCTTGGAAATCTTGAATATGTATCGAAAGGAGAACAAGGAAATTGGTGAGGTTTACAATGAGGTAATATACTCTTTTTCGAACATTTTCTCCTGTAATGCCTACTCCAAACTTTTTCGAACATTTTCTAACCTTCAATTATATGTGCTCTAGGTATCTATTCTCTTTGAGGGGCACTTGGATTTGCTTGAGGGGTTTACTAGGTTTTTGCCAGCGTCTTTGCCATCTCATTCAGCAGCGCAGCATAGCCGGAGTCAGGCCCAACGGTACAATGACCGAGGATCAGGCCCTCCTCTTATTCGTCAAATGCAAGTGGATAAGGTATGGTATTTGTTTCATATTTTTACTTGTTCCATTTGTTGTCAGGTACCTCAACTTTGTGCCTACTACATCTTTTATCACCAGGAACGTAGACGAGAAAGGGTCTTTGCTTCCCGTGTTGATTATAGTGTTGATCGTTATGACATTACGGATGATAAATCGATGCTGAAGATGCAAAGAGAGCAGCGGAAGCGTGTTGATAAGGAGCACAGGGCAAGGAGAGGCCGTGATTTTGACGATAGAGAAGCAGAGCAAGACAACCTACACCATTTTCCTGGGAAAAGGAAGTCGTCCAGAAGAGCTGAAGGTCTTGAAGCCTATTCTGGTGTTGCTTCACATTCTGAGAAAGACAATTTGAAAAGTAAGTTAACTCCTGTCAAGCATATGCTTATTTTGGTCCCTTTTCTAATTTCCAGGGTCCCAAAACAGTGGACACCTTAATTCTTTCTCTACAAGAGAGAATTTGTCATCCAATTTTGGCCGTCTGGTATTTTTATGGTGCAAAGAATCTGCTTCTGTTTTCTAAGATATTTTCTTTCTTTATGTTAGGCATGTACAACCAAGCATTTGTTTTCTGTGAGAAAGTCAAGGAGAGATTATGCAGTCAAGATGATTATCAGACATTCCTGAAGTTCCTTAATATGTTTAGCAATGGAATAGTCCAAAGGAAGGATCTGCAGACTTTGGTATGGCAATTTTTGATCAGGGGTTGATCTTGTGGTAACGCTCTGTCTTTGTGTTAAATTCCATTCATTTTCTTTCAGGTTTCTGATCTTCTTGGGAAATTTCCTGATCTGATGGATGAGTTCAACCAGTTCTTCGAGCGGTGTGAGAGTATTGGTATTTAAATTACCTATTTTCTTTTTAAAATTTTGTCAGCAATCTTCTTCTTTCTTAGGGTCATTCTTTTTTGCAGATGGATTTCAGCACCTTGCTGGTGTTATGAGCAAAAGTATGCTGCTATTTTAAACTCCTTGGTTTTGAATAATATTGTCTCTTGCCTTCCCACTTTGTACTGACATTACTGATACACATCCGGCAGAATCATTCAGCAGCGAAGAACAATTATCTAGGCCAATGAAGGTGGAAGAGAAAGACAGAGACCATAAGCCTGACCTCGAGGCTGTTAAGGAAACGGAGCAATACAAAGAGGAGTACATGGGAAAATCTATTCAGGAGCTCGATCTCTCTGATTGCGAGTGTTGCACTCCTAGCTACCGGCTTCTGCCTGCGGATGTAATTAGAGCTTTTCCAATTTGCATTTTTAGCATGTTCATTAGATAATACTTACTATAATATTTAATTTGCAGTATCCGATACCAACTGCAAGTCAGAAATCGGAGCTAGGAGCTGAGGTTTTAAATGATCATTGGGTATCTGTCACCTCAGGAAGTGAAGATTATTCATTTAAGCACATGCGCAGAAACCAATATGAAGAGAGCTTATTCAAATGCGAAGATGATAGGTATATATATGGATATATGTGTGACAATGTACATTTTTTAGTTACAAGTAATTGGTATTTTATGTTAATTACTGCTTATATCAGATTTGAGTTGGACATGTTACTGGAATCTGTGAGGTCTGCGGCCAGAAGTGCAGAAACTTTGTTGAATATCATCACAGAGAAGAAGATTAGTTTTTCTGGCTCCTTCAGGATCGAAGACCATTTCACGGGTCTGTATGCTTTTCTGGGCTTATATCTTCTCTCTTCCCTTATTTTGGTGCCCTCGTATGTTTGGTTCTTAACTTTGCCATTTTCTTATTGACATATTCACAGCCCTAAATTTAAGGTGTATTGAGCGACTTTATGGCGACCATGGTCTTGACGTGATAGACATATTACATAAGAATCCAGCCACCGCACTTCCTGTAGTCTTTACTCGTTTAAAGCAGAAACAAGATGAATGGAAGAAATGCCGTGAAGATTTTGATAAGGTCTGGGCAAACGTATATGCGAAAAACCACTACAAGTCACTTGATCACCGCAGCTTCTATTTCAAGCAACAAGATTCAAAGAACTTGAGTGCAAAATGTAAGTAGACTTATAGAATTCGAAATTTATATTCAACTATTTCCTTTATTCTGTTTTGTTGCTTACAATCATCTGGTAGTGCTACTCCTTCCTCCTTTCCCTTTCTCACTATTTTATGTTCTTATTCTTGTTTTGTGAACCAGCATTGGTGGCTGAAATTAAGGAGCTGAAAGAGAAGTCTCAGAATGAGGATGATGTTCTATTGTGTATTTCTGCTGGTTACAGACAACCCATAAATCCTAATCTTGAATACGAGTATTTCAACAGAGCTATTCATGAAGACCTGTACAAACTAGTCCAGTTTTCATGTGAGGAGTTATGTTCTACAAAAGAGCAGCTCAGTAAAGTTTTGAGGCTTTGGGAAAATTTCGTTGAGGCAGTTCTGGGTGTTCCCCCACGGGCCAAGGGCACAGATCTTGTTGAAGATGTTGTAATAAAACCCAACACTCTTGATGGGAATCACAGTACATCTATTAACGGGGAGGCTGCTTTGAGTTCTGTAGCAGACACAGCAAATTTGGCTTTCAGGAAACTAAAATCTACTGCCAATGGAGATGAGAATGGTTCATCTGTGGCATCCAAACATGGTGGGATTGGTTTGTTAAGTAAGGATTTGACAAGGACAGAAAATCCTAGACATGCTGATACGGCCGACAGAGATGGTGCTACCTGTTCTGCTGTGAGACCCCAGATAGAACAAGAGACTGGAAATGGAGCCGAGGAAAGATTTGGAATGGCTCTCCCGATGGATATTAGCGAAAAAGCAGTCACCTCGAGTGTATCAATCCCAAGTGTGGGAGAAAACAATCATGATGTTGTAGGAAAGGATAATTTGGCAGGTACTTTTCATATGCAAACTAATTAAATAAATTTATGCTGCTTGTCTATTTGTGTTGATGTTTGTTACTTTACAATTCAGGTTCACATGAGATTGAAGCCAAACCAAGCAACAACCTCAGTGATGTACAGCTTAAGGTAGACATCATTGAAACTGTTCATTCGACTCAGGTACTACAATCAATTGCTCGTTGTAACATATTTATATTCACCTTAGGTACTATGGGACCCTGTGGAATAAGTAAAAATGTGCTTTATTTTATATATTATACATTTCTGGACTCTTCTGACCATGCTAAACGGTCCTTTCATTTTACAAGGGAGGTGATGTTGGTAATTCGATAGTTTTGGCAAATGGAATAAAATCAGATTCTTCTAAACGTATTGGGAATTCTGATGAACCCGAAGGTCCGTCCAGAATTGGGAAGGAGGAAGGGGAATTGTCACCGAATGGTGATATCGAAGACAACTTTGGTGTTTACGAAGATCTTGGGGTGAAGTCGACATCCAAATTAGAGAATTCAGCACAAGCTGAACTAGAGGCAGATGCTGAAGTAGAGAATGAGGATGATGCTGATGATGATGATAGTGAAAATGCTTCCGAGGGTGGTGAGGATGCATCTGGAACTGAATCTGGTGGAGACGAATGTTCACAGGACGAAAACAGAGAGGAGGAAGATGGTGAGCATGATGGTAAAGCTGAGAGTGAAGGGGAAGCGGAGGGAATGGATCCACATCTCCTTGAAGGAGACATTGAGTTGGTTCCGCAGTCAGAACGTGTTCTCTTGTCTGTCAGACCCCTTTCAAAGCATGTAGCAGCAGTTTTACCCGATGAGAGGACTAAAGATTCCCGAGTTTTCTATGGGAATGACGACTTTTATGTTCTTTTTAGGCTTCACCAAGTGAGTGCATCGTTTAATATGATCTTTACCAAAATTTTTATTGAAGTTTCTACTCTCTAGCAAAGATAAACTGGTGCATTTTCAGATCCTGTACGAGAGAATTTTGTCTGCAAAAAGGAAATGCTCAGGCGGTGAACTGAAATCGAAAAACTCAAAGGATCCCAATTCCCTAGATCCTTATGCGAGGTACCTTCCTTTGTACAACTGTTTCAACAAGTCTATATAGATATATTCCAATACTTTTTTCCCATCAAATACTGATATGTATGGTGTACAGGTTTATGAAGGTTTTGTATGGCTTGCTTGATGGATCAGCTGAAACTTCGAAGTTTGAGGATGAGTGCAGAGCTATTATTGGGAATCAGTCATATATGTTATTCACGTTAGACAAGCTGATATACAAATTGGTTAAGCAGGTAATTTACTGACACTAGTGGTAAGACTTACTATTTGCTTTTGAACATATCTTACATTCCCTGTGGTATTCAAATATTATTCATCTGCAGCTTCAAGCTATTGTAGCTGATGAGATGGACAATAAGCTGCTTCAGCTGTATGAGTATGAGAAATCCCGGAAACCTGGAAGGGTTATGGACTCGGTGTATTATGAAAATGCCAGGGTTCTCCTGCACGAGGAAAATGTTTATCGGTTGGAATGTGTATGAACCTTGTGACTCTCTTATGTCTCCCGGTACTTCATACATCAATGTGGTCACTCGTGTTCAATTGGAACTTAATTGCTTTTTTTTAATTCATATGCAGTCACCCTCGCCATCACGTTTATCTATCCAGCTTATGGATAGCATAATCGAGAAGCCAGAAGCTTATGCAGTTTCTGTGGATCCCACATTTGCAAGTTATATGCAAGCTGAGTTTCTTTCCACCTCATCAGTGAAAAAAGAGGAGGGACATAACATTGTGTTACAAAGGTATCAATCTTATTGAATTACTCAAAATGAGTTTTTGTCTTTCATCTGCTTCGTTAGACTTTTGCATAAACCTCTACGTTCATGAAAATACATTATAATGGTAGATTCTATCTCGTTGACACGCTCGCAGATAGGTTTGTTTTTCTTTTTTCTCACTACTGAAATCTGTCCAGGATACCAATCTGGGATGATACTTAATTATTTAAACCAAATCTGGCTGTGGCAGGAACCTGCGTCCATACACTGGCTTGTATGATCTTGCAGCACTCTGTAAAGCTATGGAAGGTGTCGATGTAGTAAATGGCTTGGAGTGCAAGATGTCTTGCTCGTCTTACAAGGTGAAATATTTTAAGTTTAAAAATTATCAACCAATCCACTTAAAACCGATTTCTACCAGTTCATCTTTCTTTATGCAAAAGCTTCTCCTTACTCAATATATATGCGCCTTTTGTAGATCTCATACGTCTTGGACACAGAGGATTTCTTTCACAGAAAGAAGAAGAAAAAGAGGACGGAACAGTTATTGCAACATAACAAAGATAGAGTAGAAAGGTTCCATAGGTTTCTCTCAGCTTCAAGATGACAACAACGAAGCTTCCTCTTGCGTTTCTTTGTTTCTTTTACTCCAACAGCACACAAGTGAAAGGTAAAACCGACAAAAGTCACACAAGTCAAGTTGTCTGCAACTGTTCCCAACTTTGGTCTTCAGATTTCTTACTAAGCTGATTATATAAGATGAGATATAGAGAGATGCACAGAATGGGCAACAAAACCATGAAAAGAACAATGGTGGTTTAGTGTTACTATGTGTATCGTGTATTGGTTTTAGGTTTCAAGTGTCAAGTCTGTTAGTGTTAAATGTAGTGTGTGTGTGTCTCGAGCAGATTGTTGTTGTAAATATGGGGAAGCACTGGTTAATATATTTAGATAGGCCCAAAAGAAAACGTATTCTTCATCTACTCCAAATTTCAAGATTAAGAAATCAATTAGAAATATTGGTGGTGATTCTTAATTTACTGAAAAAATGTTTTCTGTATTGTGTATCTTTATTTTTTGTTAAAAGTAGAGATATCTTTTAGGGCGTGCCGTATATATGTGTTCAATATTGACGTCGAGATAGTGACTGAGCTGTAGAAAAACAACTTTTTTGGTGAACTGAGAACAACAAAATAATAATTAGACAAGTAGAGGTACCAAATTTCGATTACGTACATCGTGTAATAGCTTTAGGAAAATTAGTAAAATGATTTGTGGAACTTTTGAAAACAAATGCTTTTGAAAATACAAGTATTGTAAGCTCTCTCGGGATAAACAAGCAAGAGGCAATCATCAAGTTTTTTCACTGCTCTGCAACAAAGTCTTGATAGCCTTAGCTAACCTCACGGCATCAAAACATCCAGGCACCTTAGCTATTGGCGTTGTCTGTTTTTTTCGAACATATGCTCGTTTTTAACTGAGCTTCTGACGGTCGAAAAATCAAAGCTGAAACTCTCAATCAATAAGAAGAACATCTCTTTGGTTTGCTTTGGTTTCATTTTATGTTTTACAACAACAGATCAGATCTTAAGTTTGTTTATATACAGTATAAACTATAGAGAGTTTGTATTGTTTAGTAAAAAGCTACATATTTAATAACTATTTGGCTAACTTATTTATGTTTTAGACATAATTAGTTTAACCGATATATTATTATTGAATGGTCTTATATAAATTATAACCGAAGTACGAATATTATTATTTTTTGTTTTATTCTTGTTTTCTGATTAAAAAGTATATACTGCAAAAAAAAAAAAAAAATAGCATTCGAGAGACATAAATATGATTGTTTGCGAATTTCTTACCAGAAATTTAAAAGGAAATATGATCTATTTTATTAATATTGAAAAGAAACACACACAAATCATAAGATTTATGCAGGAGGGAACTTTCCAACACAAATGCTTTTGAAGATACCTGTATTTAAAGCTACTTTGCGAGGAAAGGCAATCAATAGGCAATCAGGAAGTATTTTCACAGCTCTGCAACAATCTCTTGATAGCCATCTGACGTCTGCCTCCGCTGCTAATCTCACCGCATCATAACATCCTGGTATGTTAACCATTGGCGACAACTGTTCTTTCGTACATATTTGGTTTGGATTTTGACGAGCTTCTGATGGTTGGAAAACCAATGTTGAGATTAGGGTTAACAAGAACAACGACATCCCTCTGGTTTGTTTTAGTTTCATTTTCGATAAGATATTACAAAAAATAAAAAGAGGTTTTGAGGTTTGGATTGTGGTGAGATATCTTTGTTTTCAGTAAATAAATAGAAAATAATTTGTATAGAGGGAATTATATATATATATATATATAGGAATAAATTTTGACTATAAGAAAATAATAGGAAAGTTTCCTTATTTATTTTGTTTGACCAATGAGACCTCAATAAAATGAGACATTCAAAGAGACAAAGTTAGAAAATTATATGGTAGAGTTGACTTACCTTATTATATGGTTAACAAATAACAAAAGAGAGAAAATGATTAAAATAAAAAAAACTAATGACGTAGTAATACAAATGCTTATGAAGATATTAGTATATAGTAAGCTTATGAGAACACTTCCTTGCAACAAATTCTTGATAGCCATCGGAAATGTGCCTCTGACGTAGTTATCTATCGTTGTTGTTGAACAGTTGAACATAGGTTCGAATTCGGCTGGGCTTCCTATTGTATGAAAATTATTGTTGAAGTTAAGGCTAATTAACAAGAAAAACATCACTTTGTTCTTTGTTTCATCTTCGACAGAAGTATTTTTTTCAATTTTACCCAAAAAAATAGTGGTTTCGTGGGTTTTGGATTGTGTATAGAGATATTATTGTTTCCTATATAAATAGAAAAGAAGTATGATATTGATGTATAGGGAACGTTCTTATATATAAAAATTTGACCGAAAAATTCGAAAAGTGTATTTATTTGTTTTTTTACCTACTTACATATACTTGGGAGAATTTACAGTCAATATTTTTTAAGTAATCATTTGTATCCATCTTTGATGTAAAACACTAAAATGAACGGATTAACACAAAAAAATTTAGTATATTTGCCGTTTTGAGTAAACTTGAAATTAAACATTACTTACTTGGTGGATTTCTGCTAATCAAACAAGTGTCAACGTGGTTTTCTAGCGGAATATGCATGGCAAAAAAAAACAAAATAATAATATCATTTATCTCTTTATCATATCATTGAAAAAACACATGAGTCAAAAATTCATAAACGATGCTTTGGAGGGTTCACGCCCTTACAAATATCTTTGAAGACAAAAATTGGTAAAGCAAGATCAGAATTAACTTTCAAGAAGCAACCGTCAGGAGATGTTGCGTATACTGCTTTGCAACAGTCTTTATATAACCATCTATAATCTCTATACGCCGCTAATTTCAACGCAGCGTAACATCCATCCTCTCTGTCTATCCTCGTCGTCGAACAATAAACAATCGGCGGAGCTGCTTTCGATGGTCGCACAGTAATCAATGCTAAGATTAAGGTTAACAAGTAAAATATCGCTTTTGTTTGTTTTAGCTCCATGTTTTTGAATATTTTCAGATAGAGTGTTGGTGGTTCAAACTGTGTGGAGTTGAGATTTTTATTTTATTTTGGGTGAATATATAAATAAAGAGTTTTGTAGTGTGTAATCTCTTGTAGAAAGAAGAAACTTTGACTATTCTTTTTTTTTTTCTATATACATCAGAGGAAAGTTTGCCTATAAAATATAATAATTTTGGCAAGTTCATATATATATCTGTTTGACTAATATGCTAATGCATGCATATTCATATACATAGTCAATTTCTTCTGCATTTATAGGGAAAAAAATCATTCGCTAACAAGGAAAAATCATCGACAGAAAAAAGTAAGAAATCCATACAAGTTGATATCATCTCCATTTTTTTTTTTTTTGATAAAACAAATCATCTCCAATTTGAATAATAAGAAATCATTCACTAGTATAACGAAATAAATAATTAATTTTTCAAAAATGCATACAAGATTTACATTTGGTGCCAGTATATTATACTGTATGAAAAATGTATTTTCATTCCATATGACATTCATTTCCAAACTACTAAACAAACCTCAAGCAAATAGAATTCCAGTAAGTTGTTACTACAAAATCAGAGATAGAAGCAGTGATATACAACTATAACAAGAATGCACATGGGGGAGTGAAACTGGAAGAAGAGGAAACTGGAAGAAGGGGTTGCTGACGGCGTTGGCGTTGGCGTTCTCGCCGTTGTTGTTCAGAAATTCAGAATGATCAGCAGCCAAGCAGTGGGAATTGACGAGAGATATGGCAGAGATGAAGTAATAGAGGGTACCAAAAAGGGCCGTCCATGACTCCTGCGCTACACCACCCAGAACAGCAGACAGCATTGCTAGAAATACTAGGAATGCGACATTAAGTTTGGAGCCTGTATATTATTATCAACAACTGATCCTAAAATGATGAATGCAAAATTCGAGTTTTTCCAAGATTAAAACCAATATTGTTACTTGTTAGTTCACTTTTTTCTTTTAACAAATCGCTTGCATAGTTAATATGTCACATAACGAACAAAAGTCAGAACATGCTGACATTGAAAATTGTAGTGATACCAAACCAACCAAATCATGAGAGGGAATATTAAAGTTAAGGAAAGAACTGTCAACTGAGTCAATTAGACCAAAGTCGCTCGGTAAAAATACAGGGGATGTGACTTTCTTTATTAACAGTAACAATACTTTGTTCCTTACTAATACTGTTTGTTTTCTTCCATTGATCTAAAGGCAAAAAGACTAAAGCTATGTTCGATAGAGTTATGTGCTCTCTCTCTCATGTACCCCAAACGAATCATCTACCTCAGTAATGTTATTTACTTCCGATCAAGCTCTGCATACCATCTCTTCCAAGTCTCCGTGAAATGTCCAAGAAGACTAGTTATTTCTGTTTCAAACGACATTTATCAAAACCAAAACTCAGTTATGTTTTGAATTTCAGATATGAACAGACCCCATGAATTTTGATCTCACAGAAGCCAAATGGAATCAAGAATGCAGGTTTATTATTATTAACATGCTTCTGTAACGATTTGAGTTTGGTTGTTACCTTTATTACAATACTGTGGTTTGTAGGTTGAAGCAAGGCTCTCGATCTCTTGTAACCTTCCCTTTCTGACATATTCGTTCTTCTTAGATGCTCCTGTTGGGAAGGATGGGCCAAACACATACTTACTTGCAGCTGGTTTCGATTCCTGCTCTGTGTTTGCATCGTCATGTTTCTTATATCCAATTTGCTTGCCGTTTGATGAACAGTCTGTTTTGTTTCTTTTGGCTCTCAAGTTTGTGATCTCTGTACCAAATACCCGTTTCTTCGGTTCATCGGAATTGAATAAGCTTGTTCCTGTCTCAGCTATGCTTTCGGAGCCCAACCACCTGTATGCTGGTTTCTTAGTCTCTGGTATTTGAGTCTGTAGCAAAAGCATACAAAAAAAAAAGTAAAAGATGAAATAATGGAAATTTTTGTAAGTTCAAAGTTAATGTATTGGCTTAGGAACAAAGCTCTCTTACCTTCTCAATTAAATTCATCGAGGAAAACACATTTGCAATGTCATAAAGTCGTCTAACCTTAGCTGTTAATCAGTTTCAGAAATTGGGTTGGTTAATGACACTATGTATGTGATAATAGAGATCAGAAAAAGATCCAAAACAGGAACTAGAGATTTACTTCTCATATGGACTGGATCTTGAGAGTCGCTCAGCAAGGCTTTTGCAGCACTATCAAGTGTGATGAGATCATCCTGAAGAGAAGGCAGCAGACAGAAGTGTGAGTTGTTTATAAAAAGGGATTTGAATATTTTGTGTAAGAAGCCAAATGAGAGATAACAAATCAAATCAAATTATTCATTCACTTACATCAGAACAGAGAAACATCTTCACAAAGTTCTGCGAGAGAAGCCATAGAGATTTCTCTTTCCTTTGGTCTGCAAATGAAACTAATTTTTTTTCTAAAAGTTAGCTCCTAGAACAAAATCTTATCCTCGAAACTTTTATTTTATCAAGTAGCACTTTCGTAACAGGGAGCATTATTTGCAAAAACAAAACTTGTTTATTCAGAATCAAGAAGATAGATATTGATAGTACTCCTAACATAACAAAGCACTAGAAAAAAAAAAGAGAAGAATACCGATTTTAGAGGATGATGAGGTTTCTTGATCATCAGGAGTTAAGCTGAAAGAAGATTCTTCTCTTTGAACATCATCTGAAACCTGTTACAGAAAATCACGTTCCATCAGAATTAAAGAGACAAGATGAGCCATGACATTCACAGGTAACATTCTTCTAAAGATGAGCATGAAGAAATCTTTGAAAAAAACAGCAAGAGAGAATATGAATATGATCATATAAAAAACCTTGTCAGAGTTGTTGGTACTTGAGATACAAAGCTTCTCTCTCATTCCTTCTTCCTGTAAACAAGAAAAGAAACCAAAGACTAGTTTCAGAACCATTCTCAAGCTTTTTTTAAAAGAACAAGAAATAGAGACACAACAACAACATTCAATTAAAATCAAGTACCTTGAGTTTATCTAGAGAGCGAGGAACCTCTTTAAAACCTTTCCAGGAATACATATTCTTCCCTTTTCTTGCCACAATCTGAGTGAGTATGTAAGACCACAAACTCGAATCAGCTAAAGGGTGAAATGAGCTAAGCTCAATTAACCTAGAAAAATTAAAATAAAATTAACCTAGAAAAAAAAACAAACCCCAATGCTCTCCAAAATATTGACGACATCATATATACGGCGGCGTTCAACTCCTGCCAAAAAATTATATGTGTTTCTCTCCGTTAAAACCCTAAATTATTGTGTTCTTCTTACTCTTGGACTTAGATTTGAGCCTATGAATTAAAAAAAAAAAAAAAAAAAATCACCTAATTTGCCAGCGGCGTGATCGAGACCAATCAGATCTGCATCGTCTCGGTTATACAGTCTCAGAAAACTGAATCGTACACAATCAATTACACACATAAATAAAATCCAACCAAAATAAAAATAAATCTCGAGAGAGAGAGAGAGAGAGAGAGAGAGGAGTACTTGGAGACGAGAAGCCCTAGGGATTTCTCCTTGCGGCTGTAAGTTTGCAGAGCGAGCGATTCCGCATCTTGAGAAACCATCGCATATGATGACATCTTCTCTTCTCTCTAGGAACAAAAAAAAAAATAGAGACACAGAAAGATGAAAAATTCTGGGATATTTATTTATTTCTTTCCACAGAGCTTTAGCGTGACTTCGTAAAAAAAAAAAACCTTTTTGGGCAAAGCGGGGGGGAAGATTTTAGATTTTCGAATTACGAATCTAGGCGCTTCTTCAGTTCATACATCCATCGCCTTTACTTTATTCTTTATCTATCCCTGACGAAATTACCCTCGCTCCTCACGCTATAAACGCTGATGCGAAAGGGTCATTACGTCAATTTGTTGTTGTCTAGCCGAAAAAATCCTTGTTTTTAAGCGCCAGCGGCAAAATTTCGCAAAATCTATTTTTAATAACTTTACATACAAAATCACATTGGCTAAAACAAGTTGGTGGATGAGTTGAAGATACATTTCTTTTTGCAATCGTTAAGAGTCTGATAAAAAATAGTACACATATTCATGAGAAACAACGTATAGAGAGAAACTGGTCCCTAGAAAAATGTATACAGAAGAAACCCCACATTTTGATATTTTGATATTACCACAAAGCAAAAGTACAAACATACAAACCCAAATCTATTATGGCTCAACGGAAGTCACTTCTTCCCACTCTCCATCAACAATCTCTTTCCACACTGTTACGTTATTGTTCCCATACGAAACCGCCAACAAGTTACCCGTCAACGACCACGACACCCTCCACACTGTTGTCTCGAAATCTTTCAATACTTTACCTTCCCATTGCTCCCCTTCTTTCCCTGTTGTCCATATGATCACTTTCCCATCTTCTGAACCACTTGCTATGGTTGATTTTGGGAGACCCAAGTTCGGTGCCCATGCCACGTCACGCACCCAATCTGTGTGTTTGCTAAGAGCCGGGAAACAGTCCATTTTCCATGACCCGTTGGAGAATTTCCACACTTTCACCGTGCTGTCACACCCACCTGATGCTAGTTTGTAAACCGGTTCGAGCATACCTGAGCTTACGAGTGCGCCTGGTTCTGTAGCTGGTGCCCACGAGACTGAAGTGACTCCAACCGGGTGTGCTTGGTCGATCTTTGTTGTGTCCCAACCGCCGTCAGCTCTAGCTGAGAAAACGGATATGTTTCCATCTGATGCTCCACAAGCTAAGGAGAGTCCGAGATCATGAGGAGCCCAAGCGATAGAGTTGACTGATACTTTGTGGTCAGTGAAGACATGAGCTTGTGTCCATCGGTTCTGGTCACCTTCTTTCCATAGTATGATCTGCCCATCGTAGGAACATGAAGCGAGGAGCGAACCGAACTTTGGGTGCGCCCAAGCGACTTGCCAGACAGGACCTCGGTGACCGGTTAAGGTAGCTAGAGACTGTGATCCACTGCTGTTGTTTACTCCGGTAATCTTGATAGTGCAGTCAGATGAGGCAGTAGCCACTCGCTTTCCATAGTAATCCATGACCACATCATGGACAGTGTCGCTATGACCAGTTTCAATCTTCTGGGGAGGCATGTTTCCTGAATGCTTTCACTGTTTCCGCATTGCAAAAAACAACCAACATAATGATAAGGTTCACTAAAACATCTTAAACTATGATGCGGATTTTATAAAAAGTAAAAAAAAAAAAAGCTAACGGGTTCATTCTACAGGTTTGAGGCATTAGTTAACCAACCAGAGTAAAACAGGTTAAGAACCTCTAAATTTCAATTAGGACACGATAGAAACAAAACTATGAAATGCAATCCATCAACCTTGAGTATGTTTGATTGATTACTAAGCAGAACAACTAGCAAGTTATCACAACCAAGACATGTAAGCACACGGATGATATGTATTTGAACAATCAAAAGGAGACAGAGCAAAAAAGCATGATTCGATCTATACTCAGACCTCAATTTTTTTTTTTTTTTTTTTTTGGACAAACTCAGACCTCAATTATAAGCGTTTATTCAACAAAATCACCATAGACCATTCAACATCACAGCGCTTAAATCGTAACATAAGTAGTTCTGTAAACCATCGCAGGAGCTCAAGTAAAAAAATTGACTAGATCAAAAAGAGAATTCGAAATCGTAGATCCTCCTAATAATTGTTAACTCTTTCCCCACAGATGTACAATTCCATTAATCTGAACTGAGCTAGGAACCCAGAAACAACACCGGAGAAGAAGGAGATACGAACCTGGTAACGGAGTTATCTTCTTCCTTCGAAGTCTACAAAACCCAGATCTGATACTCTGCTGGAGAGCGAGAGAAAGAAACCGAAAGAGGGGCGAGCTTGTGTTGTGTCTTCCTTATTACCGATTATACCCCTGCTTCGTGGAATGACAACGGTGCCCCTACTTACTTATCAACAATTTCCTTTAAAGCCTTATTAATTTTGGTCGATGAAGAGATTAGTGAGAATACAGTAATTATGCTTCAAATTATGGGCCGTCGAATATATGGTTTTGGGCCTTCAATATGATTTACTCTGTATTATTGAGAATAACAACCAATTTAGTTGAGGACAAAAAAGAATGTCTGAAAGAAAAAAAGGTCTTTCTTTGGAATCATGGAGAAAACACCTCTGGGGAGAAACACAATTCATACCAAACATATCGATAGATTAGAGATGGCAAGCGGTGCGTATGTCGACATTGATCATTTGCTATAAAGGAGATGTTTTAGAAGATGTTGTTTTTTAATTGGTCTTATATTTTTTTAAAAACTTTATCTTGGAGACTGGATTCAGTATGGAAAGGTAGCACAAGTTTAAATGGTGTCAGATTTATACCAAACATTAACATATAATACTAATAATTCTAATATAAGAGTCAGAATGATATTGTAAAAAAAAAAAAAAAAGTATAACTTTTAAAAAGGTAATATTTTGGTCATTTTAAATACTTACTTGGAGCCTATAATTAATGTCGTGTAGAAAGGCACCATAACATTAATTAATCGTACTCTAATGAGTCTAATCTTAAAATGTTCGTGAATAACTAAGCATTTACATATTTTATGTCTATATGATAGTTAAGTAACCCTTTTAGCACCAGATCAATACAGATTTTGTAAGTGTTTTATCACATGACTTATATTAAATAAATGCAACTTTGTAAGTATTCATATGTAGGTGTCGAACAAACATGTGTCCGTTAAGTGCGAGTTTACGTACCACACGTAGATAAGGATCAGGTACGAGATAAAGATTACGTTATTATGCATTCCGGCACTTTTCTGGATCGGATTTCAATTTCGTAATTAAGATCTTAATAAATAACATGTATATATATATACCTTAAATTTCAATCAATATAATGTCAAATGTTAAAAAATGTTCAGAAAACGTAATAAATCGATCGTGATTTTTTTCTTTTGTATGGTGCTAAACAGTCGATCAAGATCAGTTGGTTGAATGAGATTACAAATAACAAATATTTGATTCAAAATTTAACCAAAAAATAATCGTGCAGAGGTGTCGCTATCTTATTTTGTTGATGCATATGAAAGGAAAAACATTCATGGATTGATGTTTTTTTGTAGCTGAGAATATTTGCATTATTCTGTCGTCATTAGCAACTTACAAACTTCGGTTAGAAAAGGTTCGTAAATGAAGATGAAATAATTTTTCCTTTTCTCATGTAGTAGACACTAGACAGTGTTATATCTGTTCCCATTCTCCTTTTGTAGACCAAAATGATTTCCATCTCACTAAACCACCATAGCGTGGGGTACACAGTACACTACATATATATATTGCAGGTATAGTCTAAATTATTTGTTGACCCAAAGAGAAAAATAATAGAAATAGAAAACTAATTTTTACTTATGCTATGTGCACAAATATCATCTATATTCATAAATATTATCATGTCATCGACGTTACTTTCAATTTTATATGTTATAAAAGATGGCCGGTGGTATATTATAGAAAAGCTAATGTAATCATATGATTTTGTTTTGTTTGACAAATAGATGATTTACTATCTAGTACTATATAAGTTACTAAGAGTTATATTTATCCTTTTAAATATTATAAAAAATGTCAAAATATTTTCGTTACCAAGATAACTCTAAATATATATATTGTCAACATCTACATCATAAAAAAAAGGCCTTAATTACTAGAGAAAAAAATGAAAAAAATTTGGGATCCTAAGCTTTCGCTTGGGTTGCTTCCCCTCCCGGCCGGCCCTGCTTGGACCCTGTGGTATTGCACCCTCGGCACATGTGCTAAGCTGGCACTGCACGTATACCGGAAAATTAGTTTTTCAGAGAACCACTCTCTTTACTATCTTTCAACTTTTATTGACACGTTTAATTCCTACCTATCACAGCAGTTCTATTTATAAAGTTATAGCTACTTTCATAAGCAAGAAAATAAGAAATTCGTATATATCTAGCTCTCTTTTAAGTTTTCAAAATTTTGCTCACTTTTTAGTTTTCTTACGTAAAATCCCATTGTAAGAGTTTTATTTGTTTTCTTTGTATTTCATTCTTCGTGCCTGGTAACAGAGATCTAATCTAACAAAATATATATATAAACAAAAGAAATTGCAAACAATCCGAGGTGTGACGGAAAAAAGAAAACGAGTCCTGGTTTGCCAACTCGTTGGATATTGAGGACGGAGGACCATGGGTTTAAGGCCAAACTAAAGCAATTCGATCGGTGGACAAATATATTTGCATCAGTTATTCGAATCATGGCTCATTGGAGAGCGCGTCTAGGTAACACTTTTGCTCTTAACAATTCGATCTCATTCCTCTCTTAAAACCCACCCTATCTCTATGAATGGAATTATATATATCAACGTTAATTACATAGGTTTGTATATACGCGTTTCTTTACCAATTTTAAAAAGAAAGTCTCAAGTATACTACTTACACATACATACTTGACAGAAATGTTTCAAAGATCATTTTCTTTTCTTTAATGAAATAAAAATATAGATTTCATTTAATTGAAAAAGAAAAAGACATATTATCCCACAAAGTCGGTCAATGAAGCCAAAAAGTTGTTAAAGGATAATAGCACACTTTTAATCTTTGTTCTTCAGGAACACTTTTTTAATTTACGAATTAAGGTATCTAAGAAGTCGTCAGGTAATTCCTTACTAATTTAATACTAAACGTTCGACTACAATTAATTTCACAACTATAGAACATATCTCTTTAACTAATATAAAATTCCGTACTTAGATAGCCACAACAGTTATATGCATCCGTTGTTATATATACTTATATACGACGCTTGGCACATTATAGAGCACACGTGTTCTGTTCATGTATTCGCCTATTCACAAAACGCGCCACATGATACCTACATGACGACATAATTTACTTGTATTGTTTGTAAGTTTGTAACTTCTTCGGGATAACCTAATTTGTAAGTTGTAACTCAACTTTGTTCGAATTTTTAAGAAATTATGAAAAAATCATTTTCCACTAACTTATGTTTCATGTATTATTTTTTTTTGTAATCTTATTAATGTGATCATGTGGTCTCACCTCAATATTAATTGCCATTAAAATGGATTACTACTCCCTTTCATTTATATTACACTTTAGACTTTTTCCAATTTTTGATTTGGAATTCTAACAAACCCCCCCAAAAAAAATCATCTTAAATACTAATCACGAAATGAATTCACATCCTGTGAAAGAAAAACTCAAACAAGTATATTAAGAACATATATACATACATACATATATATATAATGATGTATAGAAAAAGAAATCAATATACGCCAAAAATAAACGAAAAAGATAAACTTTAATTATTGTTTTTTTTTTTCATATATGTACTGTACACGAATGGATTCAATCTAGCTAGCTGATAGAAAAAGAAACGCTAATGGATGGTCCATTTTAGTGATTATACACTGCATGCAATTGCATTATTTCGACGTATTTGTAAAATTTGATTTATTTTGTAAAATCGATCAACCCTCTTTTTCTAGACTTTTTTAGTGTTTGATTATAAATAGAACAAATCAGCAAACTTATTATTTTCTGGACTTTTTTTTTTCTCCTTTTCCTTTTTACTACTTTCCAAGACGGTCTGGGTTTTCTTAGAACATAGAAGGGAATTTTGTGTATAATGTTTTCACATAAAGAGTAGTTTCTTTGAAAGAGTAAAACGAGTAGTAAAAAGGTTAGCGTAACGGTGTATACCACCGGAATATTTTTGGATTATATTTGATGTTATGATTATATTTAAAAAAAAAAAAAAGGTTAGCGTAACGGTTTATTGAAAAGGAACCTGGTTGCAGAATGGCCAAAAAAAAGGGAAGAAATATTTAATACTCCTAGCTATACACACCTATCTATACATACAAAAAAAGGGAATAAATATTTAATATTATGTGGTTGCACAAAAAAAAAAACTATTTAATATTATGTATAAGATATAGGAATTCCAAGTATGGAAATTAATCTCTGCCATTAATGGAAGTTCCCAAATACCCCAAAGCTAATGATTTTTGTTTTCTTTTTACTCGTATGATTTCAAGTCTTTATAAATACGAAAATCAATCTCACAAATCATCAACAATAACCTTAATAAATCTCCACTCTCTTCTTACATGTACAACAACAAAATAACCAAACATCTTTTCTCCCCTTCTCTGTCTCTCTCTCTACACTACCCACACAGACAATAAACAGATAAAGACAGTCAGTCTCTAATGGATTTAGAACAGAAGACAAGAGGACTTAGCAAGTCATGTGCTCTTCTCATAGGTAAATGATTTTATCCTTAACTCTTTTGTTTGTTTGTTTCAACTTTCAAAGATTCAAACTTCACATATGAAACTAAAGCTTAAACTTTCTTTTCTTTCTTATAAACTTTTTTTTTTGTGAATAGTGATTGCGGGAATGGAGAGATATGCATTCAAAGGAGTTGCATCAAACTTAGTGACATATCTAACAGATGTAGTGAAGATGAGTAATTCAAGAGCAGCTAAAACAGTTAACACTTGGGCTGGTTTCACTTCTATGCTGCCTCTCTTCTCTGCTCCTTTGGCTGATACTTATTGGGACAGATTCTTCACTATCCTCGCTTCTTCTTCTGTCTACTTTGTGGTAAGTATAATAAAGGCATGTTATGTAAAGTGCTAAAACTCTCGTCCACTGTTAGAAAAAAACGGTCAGGCGATGAGCTAGGTAGAGCTTATTTAGTTATTAGGTCACTAGCTAAAATTTTATTTTTTATTTATCTAAGTCTGTAATTGGGTTAGAATTGGACTATATTTTGATCTTCTCATAGATGTCTATATATGTATATGGGTATTAACTTGCGCAAGAAAATATGGTTTAGAGGATCTAAGGAAGTTATACGTTAGGTTTTGGGTCATTTTCCGAATTAAGAATCGTTCAAGTAGACTATCTTAATAAGTTTTTAAATATTAGACATTGGGTCATCGTCCGATTAGAATTTTCTTTTACCAGTAATGGTGTTTATATATATATATGTCTCCCTTTTAAAAGTTGGGTTGATGATAATGGAATTTTGATTATAATGTTGAAATAGTGCACATAATGGGTTTTATTGGCGAAAAAGCTAGCTTAGTGGAAATTTGATTTTTTTTCCTTTGTTATATATTTTCGAAGTTTTTAAAAAATCTAATTATTCTTTTTCTTTTAAAGGGGCTAGTGGGATTGACATGGACAGCATTTGCTGGGTCACGTTCAGCTACTAAGACGATCTCTACGTGTTTTCTCTACTCTTCACTATGTCTTGTCTCAATCGGTTTAGGCGTTCTAAACCCTTCTCTTCAAGCCTTTGGTGCAGACCAGCTTGACCACGACCTTGATAAGAATTCCGAGTTTTTCTCGGGTGATCAAAAGGAGGCTAAAGCTACCCGAAAGACTCAGTTTTTCCAATGGTGGTACTTTGGCGTCTGCACCGGAAGCCTTATGGGTGTCACAGTCATGGCTTATATTCAAGACACTTTTGGTTGGGTTCTCGGTTTTGCTATTCCCGGAATCGCAATGTTCCTACTGATCTTGATGTTCTTGTCGGGTTGCGGAATCTATGTTTATTCTTCGGGTGGTGGTCTGAAGATGAAAACAACTACTACACCTTTTGAGAAGATCCTTAAATTCATTCAAGGGAGAGTAGTGAAGACGAAGAAAAACATATATACACTTGCAGATGAGAAAGATTTGGATGCTATGGAGCTTGAGTAAGTCCCAAAAAACACGATATGTTATGAAATTAATTAGTCTTTTACGTTTTGTTAGCTAATGATGACCGGTTCTTGTTTATGTAGGCTACAAGAGAGGCCTCTCTGTAACTGTGATGATAGCACTGAGACCAAAGACGTTGAGGCTGCTTCAACAACCACCAAAGGATTGGGAGAAGAGGAGAGCTTGAAAACGGTTTTCTCTGGGCTTGATAATGTGAAGTCAGTGATTCGCCTTTTGCCCATATGGACGATGCTTCTCATGTTTGCGGTTATCTTCCAGCTGCCAGCAACTTTTTTCACCAAACAAGGTATGACTATGAAGCGAAACATTGGGACCAACTTCAGAATCCCACCTGCAACCCTGCAAAGCACGATCACGTTATCCATCATCCTTCTTATGCCATTATACGATAAGATTTTGATACCTATTACCAAGAGAATCAAGAAAAACGGTAAAGGCATCTCTGTGATGGAGAGAATGGGAGTCGGAATGTTTCTATCCATCATCGCCATTGTTATAGCGGCAATAGTCGAAAGGAAAAGACTAGACATAAGCCAAAAGATGAAGACTTTACCTGATTATGATCCAGAAACCGTCCCACTGAGCATCTTCTGGCTGCTCCCTCAGTATATCCTCTTGGGAATCTCGGATATTTTCACTGTCGTTGGTATGCAAGAGTTTTTCTACAGCGAGGTTCCTGTTAGAATGAGAACAATGGGATTTGCACTCTACACAAGCGTTTTTGGTGTTGGAAGCTTTGTGAGCGCTGCGCTGATCTCAGTCGTGGAGGCTTACTCGAGCTCAACAGGGGACTGCCAAAACTGGTTTGCGGATGATATGTCGAAAGCTCGGCTTGACAATTACTACTGGCTACTTGCTGTTACAAGTACAATAAGCTTTGTTGTCTACATAGTTCTATGCAAGTTTTTCAAGAGTAGCAGTGATCAAGGCGATGCAAAAGAAGAAGCCCCTAAATGAAAAGAAGACCAACTTCGATTCCTTTGACACAGTCAGACTTAGATAACTGTTTGCCACAAGATTCCACGATAGATTACACTGTAGTGTAGTAGGTTTAGAACTAACTAGCGAACCATGAAGAAAAGGAAGAAAACCGTTCTCTACAAGATCTTAATTCATAAAAAAACAATCTCTTCTACTATCAAATGCAAATGATTCAACATTATTATTATCTCGTGTGTTTGATTACATATCATTTTTATCCTCCCATTGACCAACAACAATTTCTAAAATGGACAAAAACTAAACCAGAAAAAAATAAAAAGTCTGAAACTTTGATTTGTATTGTATCTACCTTCAGTCATGTGAGCTGATTCCATTAAGACCAGCTTCCTTAGTAACGTGTCCCTCTTCTCGAATCTCGTCTTCTTCATCAGAATCGAGGGTGAAAGTACTTAAGTTCTCCATCTCAGCTCCGAGAGGCCGATATATCGAGTGATCTTCACGGAGATAACCTTTCTTGTTCGCAACAACAGAGAACAATGCAGTAGCCAAAACCACCATCAAAGCCAAGTGACAGTTGAACTGAAGAGTTGCTATAGCTTTGGCTCTGTGAAAATCACCGTGTCCTTTGCATTTGATCGTGAAATTGCCTCTGCTCTTCCCGTGAAACGAACAGTTATTAGTAATCAAACCGGTGAAAAACGATATACCCATTTGCAGAAACCAAGTTCCTTGCAGAATCAGACCGATCCCACGACCTAATCTGGCGAAACGATGCGTGTTGTTGGCGTCAGATTTGAGCTCAAACACCGTGGAGAAGACGCAGATCGCAATGGGTACGAGCATGAGATCGTAATAGCGATTCTCGATTCCAGAAACGTCTTTCTTTTGAAGGTAGAACATCAAGAACTCCTCGACGAAGCCGAAGAGAAGCAACAGAGTCGTAATCGAAGACGGTAGAGAAACAAAGACTGCGTTTTTGGAGTTGACCAGATATGTTAGTATGGCGTACACTAGGAATAGTACTGCCACAGCCAGGATCTGTAACTGGATCATCGACCCGACCCGATCGTGGGATCCGATTGAGCTGAAGAAGGAGAATATCGAGTTGGCTATAAACAGAGACGAAAGCAAAGCTACGGGGATGGAAGATGATCCAACAGATTTCGGCGACGAACGACTGATCTGTGCCATCGATGGATCAGTAATACCAGGAGATGGATTCGGATCCAGGTTTGATGAGTCGAGTGACTCCCAAGCTCCGATTACTGCAAATCCACCGCCGGCGACGGCGTAACTCAATATACCCATCACTTCAATTCTCAGAATATCACAATCTTCCAATTACAAAGATCTCTGCGAACCAGACTTCTTTCGAGGAAATCTGGAGTTTTCCGCCATTGAAGCTTAACAGAAGAAACTCGAACCTCGGTGTCCTGGTAAACCGGAATGACCCGACCCGAAAGACCCACAATTTGGTTATAGGCTGGTGGCCCAGTAACACAATATAGGCCCATTGGGTATTTAAATACGATCATCACGTGTTTAATCACGTGCCTCTATGGATATAGTGTACTGTGTTGTGTGCTCTGCTTGCGTAAAGCTTGGGGTAGTGATGTTAAAATGGGCTAACAGCCCGCGGGCCTTAACGGGCTGTATATAAAAATTTCGGCCCATTATCCGTTTATCAACATTATAAAAATAAACGGGTTTAAACGGGCTAACCCGTTTAGATCCGCTGTCTTAGCGGGTTTGACTCCAAATTAAATGGGCTACCCGTTTATTATTTCTTATGGAATTTTTCTTCAAAACGTTGTAGTTTCACTGTAGGGTTTTTGTTTTCTCTATCTTGTCGTTGGTTCCTCCTCCAAGCCTCCCAAGAGATTTTTAACGCCACCTCCGTCATCACCTCCGGCGAATATTTCGTCATCACCTCCGTCATCACCTCCATCATCACCTCCGTCACCACCTCTGTCACAAATTCTATAGATTCAGAGGTCTCTCTAATCTCTAATCCCTCAATTCGATTTGCTTTGTGGGTTTTGATGTGGTCTTGTTCTGTGTTGTTGTATGATTCATTTGGCTTTGTGGGTTTTGTCAGAGAAGTACCCTACATATAAAAATTGAACATTTGTACTTAACATTTGATTTATTGATCCGGTTCTTAGTAAAGATTTACTGTGTTTTACTGTGTTTTCAATTGTTTGTCTCTGTATTATCTACATATGCATTGGCTACTTGGCTTGATTAAGAGAATCTACAATGTATAATACAAATTTCTCTAGTAATTTCCTTTATAATTTGTTCATTTCTCTAGTAATTAAATTTCCTTTATACTATTGTGTTTCTTTCTTTGAGTGTGATGTTAAGTGCGCCTCCTTGGTGTTTCATATTTGCTTGAGTTTGCAACCATTATCTCACTAAAATGTTTGAGTTGCTTTGCATATATATCAGCATTGAGTCTCATTTTTATAAGCATTTCACATATGTCTCCTCTTTTATTAATTTTGCAGAATGGACTTAGAAACTGAACATTTGATAGCAAGACTTAATGCTCAAAGTGATTATATGGATATGAATGAAGAAGATTGTGATATAGATGTAGAAATTGATGGGAATGAGGAGGAAGAGACAGAAATGCTCCACAGAACAGATCAAAGTGAAACTCAATCAACAACTCAAGCAACTCAAAATGCTCCACGGAAGAGAAAGTTAACTTCAAAGGTGTGGAAAGATATTGTATCAGTTGGGGTTGAAGATGATGGCAAAGAAAGAGGCAAATGCATCCACTGTGGAACCAAGTTGGTGATCAATACTAAAACACATGGGACTAAGAGCTTGATTCGTCATTTGGAGAAGTGTCCAAAGAAACCAAAGAATGAAGATAGGCCTCCATATAATCATCAGATTAACCGTGAGATGACAAGTGAGATCATAATTTACCATGATTTGCCATTTCGCTATCCTGAGTATGAGAAAGTTAGAGCAAGAGACAAGTATCTCAATCCCGAGTGTCAACCAATTTGTAGACAGACTGCTGCAGCGGATGTGTATAGGAAGTATGAGATGGAAAAGGTCAAGCTGAAAGAAGTACTTGCAAACCAGCGTGCGCGTGTCTGTTTCACTTCAGACTTATGGACAGCTCGAGGTACAGTTATGAGTTATATTTGTTTGACAGCCCACTACATTGATGAAAACTGGCACTTGAATAGCAAGATTTTGCAATTCTGTGAACTTAAATCTCCTCACACTGGTGAAGAAATCTCTAACAAGATTCTGGAATGTTTGAAAGAATGGGGATTGGAGAAAAAGGTATTTTCTATTACCTT
Source organism: Camelina sativa (assembly GCF_030686135.1). Lineage (NCBI taxonomy): Eukaryota > Viridiplantae > Streptophyta > Magnoliopsida > Brassicales > Brassicaceae > Camelina > Camelina sativa. The sequence goes on from NC_141898.1 coordinate 583,117, forward strand.
AGATAATGCAACAAACAACAATAGTATGTTGAACATTCTCAAGGGTCAACTTCAAATGATTAGTGGTAGTGGTTTATTATGTGATGGGAAATTTATGCATGTTAGATGTTGTGCCCATATTCTTAATCTGATAGTGAAGAAAGGTTTAGATCTAGCAAAAGATGTTCTGCACAACATCAGAGAGAGTGTGATATATGTTAAAGCATCTTCAAAGAGGAGAGACGCTTTTGCTGCATGTGTTGAGAGAGTAAAGATTAAGAGTGGAGCAGGGTTATCACAGGATGTTCCTACCAGATGGAACTCCACATATGAGATGCTTGTAAGAGCTTTGAAGTTTAAGGAAGCATTTGTCAGCTTGAAGTGGTTTGACAACAACTACAAGACTTTGCCTTCTGATGATGAATGGAATCGTGGAGAGAAAATCTGTGAGTTGTTGAAGCCGTTTAGTGATATCACGACACACTTTTCAGGTTCTAAGTATCCTACTTCTAATGTCTATTTTACACAAGTGTGGAGAATTGAACTGTTGCTGAGGAAATTTGCATCTTGTGATGATGAAGATGTGGCAAAACTGGCTCAGGATATGCAGATTATGTTTACCAAGTATTGGGAGGATTATAGTCTTATTTTAGCAATGGGAGCTGTTTTAGACCCAAGAATGAAACTGCAAATGCTTGAAGTAGCTTATGAAAGAGTTGATCCTACTACTTCTGCATCGAAAATCAAAAAGCTTAAAGACAATTTGGAGATGCTCTATGAAGATTATAAGGCTAAGTCTAGGACTTGTTCTTCAAGTATTTCTGTAACTCCAAATCCGCATGATTGGGTCAATGAATCTCCACTTGATGATGATTATGACAATGTAAGAATGTTGCTTTTGTTGTTTATGTTGCTTGTGTTTCTTATGTTGCTTATGTTGCTTATGTTGCTTTTGTTGTTTATGTTGCTTGTGTTGCTTCTTTTCTGTAGGATCTTTTTGAGCTTGAAAAAAGCATCGGAGTTGGAGTAGGCAAGACAAAGACACATCTGGATATCTATTTAGAAGAGCCAAGATTGGAGAGAAAGTCTTTTCCAAAATTGGATGTTTTGTCCTTTTGGAAGGACAACCAGCATCGACTTGGGGAATTAGCCTCTTTGGCTTGTGAAATACTAAGTATTCCCATCACCACGGTAGCATCTGAGTCAGCCTTTAGTATTGGATCTCGGGTCATAACTCCTTACAGAAACCGTTTGCTTCCAAAGAACGTTCAAGCTTTGCTCTGTACCCGTAATTGGTTACGTGGTTTTGCAGATTATGAAGGTAACTAAACTCTTAACTTTTACATAATACTATTTTCCTTAATAAGTGAACTTTAACTTTTACATAAAACTATTTTCCATAAAACTCTTAACTTTAACAGGTAACATAGAGAACAACTATGACATTGGCACAACAACATGTACTTCAGAAGAATGTTCAAGATCAGGAGATTCTATCATGCATTGAATATGTTGTTTCTAGTGTGGTCTTGTTCTGTTTCATTATACTCTTTCTAGTAGTTTTAGTGGATGATGATCCGAATTGGTTTGTTTGGTACTAGTAGGTTTTGTTCTGTTTTGTTGTATCATACAAGTATGAATTCGTATTTCGTTTCTTTGATATATAATGTTTTCGTTTCTGTTTTCCTTTGTTGTTCTCTGATTACAATCTCTAGTAAAAAAACAATCTTAAGTAAAAAATCAAAAAAAAAATCCATCTAAACGGGTCTAAACGGGCCAGATAAATGGGCAAGGTCTAAACGAGTACAGGGTCTAAATGGGCAGGATATAAACGGATAAAGTATAAACGGGTCCAAAACGGGCAGGACTTAAATGGGCAGGGTCTAAATGGGCAGGGTAGTCCCATTTTAACATCCCTAGCTTGGGGATATGGTGCCTGTGTATCAGCAGCAGCAGCAACCATTAATGATAATACTTCCCAAAACCTCCTTACCCGATCGAATTTTCCCGCCATTCCCAAGTCCCAAAACCCTAATTTCGCGATGCAATGTCCGTCGGGCGAACTCTTTCGTCGTCCGTAGCTCCTCCTCCTCCTCTGATCGGGGGAAGACGCTTCCTCAATCCGCAATCCAGAGAATCGCTGAGAAGCTTCGTAGCCTTGGATTCGTTGAAGAGAGTCATGATTCGTCGCCGGCGGCTACCGGAGAAGAATATGGTAAAAATTCACCAGGAGAGATATTCGTTCCGTTGCCTAAGCAGCTTCCGATTCACCGGGTCGGCCACACGATTGACACGAGCTGGAGCACGCCTAGCTACCCGGTTCCGAAGCCCGGGTCGGGTACTGCCATTTCCAGGTACCATGAGTTGAAGAGAGTGTGGAAGAAGGAAACGGAGATTGAAAGGAAGAAGGAGATGAAGGTTCCCTCGTTGGCGGAACTGACATTGCCGGCGGCGGAGCTGAGGCGGTTGAGGTCGGAGGGGATTAGGTTGACGAAGAAGCTGAAGATCGGAAAGGCTGGGATTACGGAAGGGATCGTGAATGGGATTCATGAGAGATGGAGGACCACGGAGGTTGTCAAGATTTTCTGCGAAGATATTTCCAGAATGAACATGAAACGTACTCATGACGTCTTGGAGGTTCGCTAACGTTTTACATGAGACGTCTCTAGTTTTGATTTTTTTTTTTCTATGAGTTTGGATGGTAACATTTATGTTCATATCTCTCTCAGACGAAAACTGGAGGCTTGGTCATTTGGAGGTCTGGAAGCAAGATTTTGTTGTATAGAGGGGTAAATTATCAGTATCCTTATTTTGTATCTGATCGGGATTTGGCACATGATTCTTCTTCCGTGGAATCTGCTTCAGGAGCATCATCTATCGATAGTAGAGAGAAACAGAGTATTGCAGATAAAACGGTTAAGCCCCTGTTAATTCAAGGCGTTGGTTCCCCGGATAAGGTTCGGTTTCAATTACCCGGGGAAGTTCAGTTAGTAGAAGAAGCAGACCAATTGCTAGAAGGATTAGGTCCAAGATACACTGACTGGTGGGCATATGATCCCCTTCCAGTAGATGGTGATCTTCTGCCAGCCGTAGTACCTGACTACAGGAGACCATTTCGCCTTCTTCCATATGGCCTGAGTCCGAAACTAACTGATGATGAAATGACCACTATAAGGAGACTTGGTAGACCACTCCCTTGCCATTTTGCTTTAGGTGAGCTTGTTTTCATCTGATTTTAGCTTACTTTTTTAGACACTGAAGATTGTTAACTTATTCTGGCTTACCTTTTCTGAGACGTCTAGGTAGAAATAGAAATTTGCAGGGACTAGCTGTTGCAATTGTCAAACTTTGGGAGAAATGTGAGCTTGCCAAGATAGCAGTGAAGAGAGGAGTGCAGAACACTAATAGCGAGCTGATGGCCGAAGAGCTAAAGGTTGCTGGTTTTACTTTAAATGATCAAACTGTTTGCAAACAATAGGAAATTATGCCCTTTGGCGCCCCATATAACTGAAGATTTCTATTGATGAGACAAAAAAAATATATTCTGTCGCAGTGGTTGACTGGAGGGACTTTGATATCTCGGGATAAAGATTTCATTGTCTTGTACAGAGGAAAGGATTTCCTCCCATTTGCAGTTTCTTCTGCAATAGAAGAGAGGAGAAGGCAAACCATGAGCATGGAGAAATCAAGTGCGCATGTTAATAAGATGACTGAAAATGAAGAGGAAATAAAGCCTCGGGATGCTACAGACGACACTGAACTAGAAGCTGATAAGAAGGATCATCTACAAACCCATCGAATGAAACCAAGACAGCTGAAATCTCCTGAGGAAATCCTTGAAAAAACTAGTATCAAGTTGTCCATGGTATATACCCTAATAGACGTTTTATACTAGAAAACATTGGTGGTTTGTGGGACCTTTTTAGTTGTTAATGGTTAGTTTGCTCTTTAGGCGTTAGAAAAGAAAGCAAAGGCAGAAAAAATTCTGGCGGAGCTGGAGAGTAGAGAGAGTCCTCAACAGTCTGATATCGACAAGGAGGGTATTACTGATGATGAAAAGTACATGCTACGAAAAATTGGCTTAAAAATGAAGCCTTTCCTTTTACTAGGTAATTGGCTTAAATATTCAAAGCAGTTTGTTTCCGTCTTTCATGTATATATCTGTGGTAAATGAGTAACTTTCATGGACTTCTTTCTTTGACGTCTTATTTGTAAAGTCCTGTTCTGACTTCTCTTGTTGTGTTCTCAAGGTAGACGAGGCGTCTTTGACGGAACAATAGAGAACATGCATCTTCATTGGAAGTATAGGGAACTTGTGAAGATTATTTGTAATGAACATAGCATTGAAGCTGCTCACGAAGTAGCAGAAATCTTGGAAGCAGAAAGTGGTGGCATACTAGTTGCTGTGGAGATTGTGAGTAAGGGCTATGCAATTATTGTGTATCGTGGAAAGAATTATGAGCGGCCTCCATGTCTACGACCTCAAACACTTCTCAGTAAGAGAGAGGCGCTGAAGCGATCTGTGGAGGCACAACGTCGAAAGGTAAGAAAAAATTATTAATAATCCTTGACATGACGAAAATTTTCTGTAAGATCTTATAAACGGTCTTATCTGGAAAATTCAAATAGATTTTGTAAATTCCTCACGTGATTTTTTTTATCATTTTTCTGTTCAAACTATTGCAGTCATTGAAACTGCATGTGCTGAAACTTTCGAACAACATTGATGAATTGAACCGTCAGTTGGTAAGTCATACGTGTCGCTCAGCTTGATTTTTTAAACAATCTATAAAAGATGGTCGTAACATTTGAATGCTGGTTGAGCGTAGGTCGAGGACAGTGTGACCAATGAAACATGGTCAGATGAGGAATCAAGTATCAAAGTGGTAAATTATTTACAGTTTCAGTATACTCATACCAGTTCTTGATGCTACATTTATGCTTCTTTGATCTTCTCAGTTCTCCATATTTTTAATGTAGGTCCAAGAAGAAACAGAAAATCAGCTTACTGAACCGGAGAAATCAAGAGAAGAAATTGAACTCGGCTATTCTTCTGACTTGTCAGTTTCTTCCTCTGGTGAAGAAAAGTGGGAGGTAAGTTTCTTAGCGCCTAGCTTCAAGTACACTACTTGAAAATCAATAAATTCTCTGGATTACTAAAATCTGAGCCTGAATTCTGAGACTGTGTTGGTGAATATATTCTAAGGATGACAGTGAAGGTGAAGTAGACACATATACTACGAGCAGTCATGAGCATCAAGAAGATGAATCTAAATCTTGCTTGTCTGAGAGACATGAGGACAACTCTCTCGATTCAATTGCAAATATATCTGTGCTTGCGGAGAGCGGTTCTGCCAAGGCTTCTTCTTTTCATGATAGATCCATTGTAATGTCTAAAACTCGTCTCTTTCCACTTTGTCTCTCTATGTGTAGATATATATAATTAATTACCTTTTTTTTTTGGTTGCTGATTTTAGCCGGGAAAAAGCTACCTGAATGCTGAGAGAAAGGTACCTAAAAAAGAACTGGGATCATCAAGTAGAGGTGGCTCACGAATCTCAGCTCTGACAGAGAGAAAAAACGAAAATGATGGGTTGGTCACAGATCTCTCCAATAGAGAAAGGCTCATTCTGAGAAAACAAGCCCTTAAGATGAAGAAGCGCCCATCCTTTGCAGTAGGTGAGTGTTACTATCTCTTATACTCTTTGCTGCTAAGAAACCACCTCATATCTCAATTCCTATACTTTCTCCCCCCCCATGAAGTTCATTAAATAAACACCCTCCGTGTCTTTTGCATCATCATCAATGGCTGTAAGTTGTAGGAGGTAGACATGGAACCATAATATGTAGTTACAGTTGTTGAGAATGACTGTTATTCTCCCTTTCAATTTGTAGGAAGAAGCAACGTAGTAACCGGTTTAGCAAAAACACTGAAGATGCATTTTCAGAAAAACCATCTAGCAATCGTAAACGTCAAAGGGAGAGCCGAGGGAACATCAGTGCAAGAAGTCATCGCAAAGCTCAAGGTCAGTTCATAACCACACTATATAAACATAAAAGTAACCAGTGTTTCTGGTCTTCGTATGAATAGTTAGTTTGGTGTTGAATTGTTGATTCTGCAGGAAGAAACAGGAGCACTTTTGGTGTCGCAGGAGCCAAGTAAAGTAATACTTTACAGAGGTTGGGGTGCAGAAGAAGAACTGAAAACCTTCTACCCAAATAACAATGTCAAAAACTCCATAAATCTAACATCATCAAAAAGCTTTGTTGATGATCCTCCTCCTGTATCTCCTGCACTCATTGAAGCCATAAGACTTGAGTGTGGATTGTAATAACGTTTTAATTATTAGATGTAAAAATGATATACAGTAATTTCTTCTATTAGCTTTGCCAAAAGAAAAAAAAAAAAAAACGAAACGTGAAGAAAAAAGTGAAGAGCGTTCGTTCAAGTTTGAACAGTTGAACTAATGGGACAAGAAACTCCACGCGCCCCGGTTTCCAAAACTTTAGAAAATACCCAAATTTGGTGGACTATATAACCCTCGATTTTTGGGTGGTGGTGATAGCGCGCTAATTATGCGCGTGGTTAAAGAGTCCACGTTTGTAGAACAGATTTATAAGGCTATGAAGAGAATCATCCAAAAAGAAGTAAATGAAGACAATCTATAGATTTCTCTAAAAACTCGTAATGAAGACAATCTTCACAGTTTGAACCAACAAAGGGTGAATTAGGTGTATAACCAGAAAAAAAAACTATAAAAGAATATAGCATGTTATTTGAAAAAATTAAGAATATAACATAGAGGGTAAATAAAATTATCATTTTAGTGTTGGTTTGGTGGTGGTGATGATAATGGGGCGGTGGCTGGCTGGAGGGAAGGTGGCCGGAGGTGGGCAGGAGTGGTGGCCGGCAATCGGAAGTGGCCGTGGAAGAGATGGTGATGGTTAGAAAAAGAAAAGAAAAAAAAAAGGCAAAAACTGTCATTAATACATAAATATACAAATTAGTTAGTGAATTATAGATTTTTTTTTGGTTATAGAACCCAATTCCCCAAACTCGTAATTGGGACTTGGGAGAGAGATAGAGAGAGATTTCTGGTTACTGAAAATGTGTAAAATACTGAAAATAATACAATTAATTAGATGTATAAAGTTGAATTTTAAAGGGAAAATTATAAATAAAGGATATTTTTCTAAAAATTTGGCCATCTATACTTTTTTTTAAGATTGTCAATTATGACGAAAATGCTCCTACTAATAGAAATAGTAAAGTTTTTAGGAGTTTGAACCAATAAACAAATAGAAAAACCATGTTAGTATACAACTGTGTAAAAAAAAAATTTTTTAAAAATGTTTTGGATGTCAAAAATCAGTTTGTAATTTGCTGATTTCTGGTCTAAATTGTTTAGAATAGACTTTCTACGATTTTTTCTCTTTCTGAAACATTTAGATTGTTCATTTTACAGTTTGTACATGTTCTACGAAGTTTAGACGGAAAATTTGTTCTAAAAATTTCAGATTCTGAATTTTGTATGTTCTACAAAATTTAGAATATGAATTCTACGTTTTTCTTCATTCTACTTCAATTCAGAATTCGTTTTCTACGTTTTACCCTATATACTAAAAGAAGTAGAAGATATATCATAGAAATTTTAGAATTTGTAATCTGTAAACCTTAGAATACCCTTAAAATAGAAAGAAAATAAATTAAATAAGGAAAGTGAATATTTTTTAAATATTCTTAATTTATGGTTAAGATTTCGTAATTATTGTTTAGATTTGTTCTAATAAATTTTAGAATACATATTCTAAATTATTTAGAAGCTAAACAAATTAAGAAAAATCACTATAACTAATTAATTAATTTTATTTGACAGCACACTAAGGATTTATTGTGGAAGCTCTTTGTTGGTTGTCTCATCAGTTAAGAACTGTTCTTTTTCTCACACAATTGGATATCTCAAGTTCCTTGTTGAATTGTGATTCATAGGTTGAAATCAACATGTCAGTATTACTCCCACCTCTATGAGTTCATCTTCAAGTTGTTTATAATAAGTGTATCCATAATATATCAAAGATAAGTAAAGCTCCTCTGTTTCAGTTAAAGATCAATCCAATGGACTTGATCGGATGGCTTGAGTTATAACAACTATCAAAATCACTTCAAAATATATAACATATGTCATTCAAATAGCAACATCAAGTGTACGTAGATCAAATGACAAGAGATACTAGAAAATAAAAGATTTAAATAAGCTTTTAACTCGATGATAACTAACATAATGAAAAAATTCTAATTCCTTAGTTTAAAACTCAACCCCGGACATAATTAGCCAATGCTTTCTTTGGACCAAACCCACAACGTTCTCTAATGTTCCTCCCAGAGAGAAACGGAGCTCTTTCTCCTCTTCCTCCGTTGATGGGGCTTATCAACGGCATTGGTGAATAACTTGGAGTTGATGCTGAGAATGATGGAGTTCTGTACGGAGTTGACGTGCCTGAGAATGACACAGAGAACAACGATGGAGCAGAAAGTTTCTTCCTTAGAGAGCCTGAGCCACCATTAGCTGATTCTTTAGACAACAATCTCAACTTGTCTGAACAAGAACCATCATCACCATCTTCTTTGCCACCATTAGCTGATTCTTTAGACAACAATCTCAACTTGTCTGAACAAGAACCATCATCACCATCTTCTTTGCTAATGTCGTCCATAAACAACACTTCCTCTATGCGTACGCCAATGCTATATGCCAAACTCTCTAATACCCTTGAGTAGCTCTCAAGTATAGACTTCCCTACATCCTGCAAAGAGTTTCACAAAGTTCAATACTTTTGTAAGGATAAGGTTTAAAATTGTATGGTGTGTGAAGTGAAAAGGTAATGAATCAAACCTTGTTGTATTGGATCTTGCTTGTGTCTAAAGCTGTCTGTCTAAGTCCCGGGAAACGCTGCTTGAGTCGGATCAATAAGCTTTCGGCTCTCTCCGCAAATAGTTCCCTTTTGTCACCATCGCTTTGATGCATCATCATCTCTTTCACTATCATCCCCCATCTTGTACTTGTGGATCTATACAGAGAAATCATATGCCTTGAGTGAGCTCTTCGCCTCCAAACGTGTATAGATGCTTCTACTCGATTCACCATCTCTACAACCGCGTGCTCAGATGAAAGATCTATTGACTCAAGCAAGTGATCCGCTGTGAAGTTATCTGATGTGATGTTTCTATATAGAAAATCACTAAGGCATGATCTCCCGTTCTGCAAAACAAGAACAATTCAGCTAAAAGAATTTGTATATTCAACAACATGAGAGATTTTTGGCTTTGTGTTAAAAAGTTTTATTAACCTTTGGTAGAGCTTCAAGGTATGATTGTGGAACCTCCATATCAGCTAAAGCAATGCTGTTGATTGACATACAAGATTTCAAGATCTGGTTAGTGAATTCACGAGTGTGGTCCAGTTTCTTCCTAGATTGTTCGGTAAGTCCATCGGATGGCACACGCGGCAGTGGAAGCCACCATTTGTCTCCGTCTTCACGGAAAGAGTTAGACCTTACAGATTCCACAGCTACAATCCCTTGATCAACGTACCAGAACTCTGTTGTTTCTCCAAAACTATCTAATATTTCCTAAAAGACGTCCAAAAACAGAACAACTCTATTAAAAATCTCACATTTTAAACCAATTTGAAAGCAGTCCACATGAGAGAACAAGAATGAAGGATCAGATTCTTACAATAAGCATATTGTCTAGCTTCCGTAGAGCAGGAAGACAAGTAAAGAGATCTGATCTTGGTCTGCAATTCATCACCTTACAATCCACCAAAACATCAATGAAACAAAACACAATCTACATGGACTTAAATCTCACTAAAAAGTGTAGACTCGAGTCAATTACCTCAATCTTGTTTCCATTGGGAACGTTCTGGAAGGAAGGTACCAATTCAACAATGTGATCACTAACAGACAGAAGAACTTCGATTTCTCTTCTCCACATGGATTTTTTCTCACTTGGGATTGGCTCGAGTCAACAATGTGATCGCCTATGTGATCACGGCGGAAGACGGTGAACAAATCGAACCGGCGGAAGATGGTGAAGATGGAGAGATGTCGACGATGGAGAGAGCCGACGGTGAGATGCTGACGATGGTGAGAGACGAGAGATGGTGACGACGAGATGGTGACGACGGTGAGATACGGCGGAAGGGTTTTTCTCGATTAACCTTATCAGAAATTTCTCAATCCCTTTTGTTTTCTTACTTTGTCGGGACAAAGTCACAATTTCTTTATTTTCTGAAGATCCATTACGGAAAATTAGGCCCACTAGATTGACATAATAATTTTACTTATTTTCTCAATTTTTCTTAATTCGATTTAATTTTACTATTTTTAAAATTTTAGGAGACAAAAAATCAACAAATTTAATCAGAAAATATAAGTAAGGGTATAATTGGCTATTTTTATATCCTAAATCCTATTTAACCAAACTTTTTAAAAAAAAGTGTAGATGGCCAAATTTTTGAAAAAATATCCTTTATTTATAATTTTCCCAATTTTAAATTAGGGGTAGGCAAAAAAACCGAAATCCTAAAAACCGAACCGAACCAAACCGAAATAAATGGTTTGGTTTGGTTATGGTTAAGTTTAAAAATCCGTTTGATTTTTATTTTAATTAACCATTTGGTTTAGGTTTGGTCTGGTTAAAAACCGTAAAACCGAATGGTTTTTTATAAAACTTTAGGATAATTAGATATAATAAGTTTTTCAACTTATAAATTTATATTGTATAACAATATCAGTAGTTTTTCTTTATTGATCTCCAAGTTTTTATTTTGGTTTTTTTCTAGTTTTCTTTTTCAATAGGCTTTACTTTTTAAAAATTTAAATTTCAATTAAGTATTTGGGTTTACAAAACTATATTTGGATTTTCTTTTTTTTTTGAATTATGTTTAGGTTTTACTGTTATGCTTATTTTTTAGTTATGTATCAACTATCTATTTTTTAAAGTATGGAATAACCGTTAAAAACCGGGACTAAACCGAAACCAAACAAACCGTTATACATATGGTTTTTATATGGTTTCATTTTTGATAAAACCGAAAAAACTGAACCGTAATCAAAGCGAATTACATATGATTTTTATATGGTTCAATTTTTATAAAACCAAAGAAACCGTAAATCGAAAAAACCGAACTGAAACCAAACCGAAAAACTGAACGTCCACCCCTATTTTAAATCAAGAAAAGAGAGAAAGACTGGGACATTTTGCAAGTTTTGAGATTCTTCTTATTAAACAAGTATTGCTTTTTTTTTATTAGTATAATTTTTTGTTTTTATTTTTAGAATCAAATTACCTTATAGGAAGTTAATGATATATTTTATTATGCTAATTATAAAAATCGAATTATATTTTATAGTGAGGGTGAAGATGTAATTATTAGAGGGAATTCAATTATGCGGGAAATAGTATTAATATCTCAAGCTCACAAAGTAAAGATAAAGTAAAAACCCTCAATGGCATGAACATAAAACTTGAGGAGGACGCTGAGAAACAAGGAAAAAAAAAAGAACATTCACCAACGACAGTTGAAGAAATGTGGTAAAGCTGTCGACTTGAGAAAAAGAAGGTTTCCGCAAGGAAAAACCAGAACAAGAGTCTGCAACATATGAAGAGGAAGACTCTATTTCAACTATAGTACTTTGTCTTGAACTCTTTAAAAGCTGCATCTTGCATTAAACCGAATTCCATATAGACAATTTTCAGCAATGTAGGAAATCTCCCACTGTAATATTCCAGCATTCCTTCAAGTGTCCCACTATAAATTGCCTGCGACAAACATAAAATTCAACATAAACTTGTGTGTATTATGGTTTTGAATGATATTTGTGTTTTCTGAGCTGCAAACCTGGATGTTTGGAGAAAGTTCGAAGAAGTGAGTATACTGGTTTCGGAGTAACCTTATCAATGTCCAAACACGTTCAAAATGATTCGGAGGGACTAGGTTTCCTGTTTTCTTTTGATGGTCGTTCTTCATGTGAGTGACAACCCGAGAATCAATCATCTTCTCCCAGTTACAATGTCTTCCTACAATCTGCATAAGATTCTGTTGCATCTGACTTAACATAAATGGACCAGTTTTTCTCACTTGTCATCGGTAACCTTACACAACTGCCTTCTCGAATAGTTCTGCTTCTGTTCCGCAGGTTGAAAATCCGTCTCAGACTTGCCTGCACAAAGAAACACATATTCAAGAACAACCAAAAACAAAAATTCATAATATTCAATAAAAAAAAAAACAACTTACATATTTTTTTGAGTTTAGATCTCTCTTTAGAGTTCAACTTGCTATCTTCGGTGAAGCAGAAGTTGGCAATCTTTGCACTCATAGATTTGGTTCCACACACTATAACTATATTTTGTGGCCTCAAATCTCGATGAACAAAACCCATTTGATGAAGATGGGTCAATCCTTTACCAACATCTTTCATCAAATCAACCATCAGACCATCAATATACACTTTGTTAAGCTTCACACGATTCTTCTGGATAAACACATCAAGAGCTTTAGGAGGTTCTAGTGGACTTGTTGTGTCTAGGCTGTAAAGGAAATTCACCAGATTCTCTAAAGTGAAACTCCATCTCTCTTGAGACAGGTACAAATATCTGTCATCTTGATCCAAAGACACCCAATCCAGAATGTTTTGGTGTTTTTCCCAGGCTTCCATCCACTTGTATTCTCTTTCCATTCTTTCTAAGCTCTCATCAGAGATCAACATCCGCTTCACCATCAATTTTTTCCCAGGGTCATAAAACCCTAGGCATGAATCAAAGTTGTCTCCTACTTCCACTGGATCTTTAAAAACAAAGAGCTTCGTCCCAACCTTAATCCACTGATTTTTTGCTTGTTTGTAACTCGTTGAGAACATGTTGATATGATCTGATCAACTGGAAAGGAGAACCATAATTAGATTATACTATTCACAAGATGCGGAGACAAATACATTACTTATTTCTATAGAAATCGAGGACAGTCACAGCTAAGTTAACATGAAGGATGGGTTGCAGCAGTATAAACAATAAACCACAATTTCCCGTAATTCAATAAAATCAAGAAAGCTGAATACTTTATTCGAAACCCTAAATCCTAACCTCGGTTAACAATTCCCTAAACCCTCTTTAAAAATCGAAGTAAACACTAAAGCTAAACATGTTCCAAAGCAAACATGAGACAAAGCAAACATGAGACAATGATATAAATAACAGAAACAACTAACACAACTAGATAAACGGACACTTGGTCACAAGCTCTACACAACAGAAACAACTAACACAACTAGATAAACGGACACTTGGTCACAAGCTCATCATCGAATACAAGCACACATAACAAGCACATCATGATCGAATAAACACAAGCACAAATAACAATACCTTGGTCAGGGGCCTTGAAGCTGAAGATAGACTTGTAACAGTGTATCAACCGTAGCAGTGATCAGGACCTGAAACCAATACACACAAACTTGTAAGGAACGTAACCAAAACAATCAAACAGAAATATGAAAACTCAGAAGTAAACACTTTAAAACCATTAAAACCACCAAAAACCCTTAGTAGAAACTAAACTCAAATCTAAAACCTACAAATCGAAACTGAAATCACCATTAAAATCATCAAGCGTGTATAAAGAACATTACATATACTCATCACAAATAGTCAAACACTACTGGATCTAGACTATGAGGTTAATAAACTCTGAAAAGAGTAACACTTGGTCACAAGCTCTACTTAAAAAGCACACATACAACTATACAAGCAGCTTGTAACAAGCTCATCAAGTCATCATTATCGAATACAAGCACACATAACAAGCTCATCAAGTCATCATACCTTGACAGAATTTTGGTCAGGAGCCTTGAAGCAGTGTATCAACCGTAGCAGTGACCTGAAACCAATACACACAAACTTGTAAGGAGCGTAACCAAAACAATCAAAAACTCAGAAGTAAAACCACCAAAAACCCTTAGTAGAAACTAAACTCAAATCTAAAACCTTTCCAATCAAAATCTGAGGAACATCACAATAACTCAACAATCGAAGTAAACAATGAACTCAAGGAGACTCGAACACATAACAAGCTCATCATAATCGAATACTGACACTACTTGAGTAGAAAGAGGAACATCACATTAACTCAACAAGCGTGTTTGAACATTACATATACTCTAATCGTTTCGTGAACAAATAGTCAAACACTACTGGATCTAGACTATGAGGTTAATAAACTCTAAAAGAGTAACACTACTCACCGATTTCTCAGCACAAATTTGATGAGGAAGAAGAGGATAATGAAGAGAATCAGAGGAAGAAGAAGATGATGAAGAGAATCAGAGGAAGAAGAAGATAGAGAGAAAGAGGAAGAAGACTCGCGACTCGCGAGACGGCAAGAGAGAGAAAGAGATAGAAACCCTAGTTTCGACAAAATGAAAGAAAACAAATTGCCCCCAAATTTTACAATATTACTGGATAGCCCATGTCCAAATGAGTTTGGCCCATTTATCAGTGGACTAATATGGTTTTAGGTCCATTTGACCGTTTTAAATTTGGTAATAACTAAAACCAGTCCAAATTAATTTGAACACGGACAGCCGATGGACTTAGAGACCAATTGACATCCCTAGATTCGATATGGAACGCCTAAATCCCTAATTGCTCCGAACAAGAGTCAAAGGGGCAGAAACGTTATACATACTTGTGATTTCAGAAATTTTGAAGAAAATCCCACACAAGGGTTTGTCTTGTCGAGAGATTCAGATACGGAACCTTAAAAAAGCTTGAATTGAAACTTGACCCGCAAAAAGAGCAATAAAGGGAGTAAAGGGTTCGACGTGCGTTCGATGAAACGAAGAATTGAGGAAATTGAAAGAATTTGACACACAGACACACACACAAAAAACGAAATTTTGTTCTCTCGAGAGAAAAACGATCTTTTTGAAAGAGAAAGGGCACAGAGCTACGATCGATTTCTCCGAGACTCGGATTGGGGATGTAGTTGGAATCGCCGAATGGTCGTTCTAAAGACGAAACGATGCGTTTTGGTCTTAAGATCTATAATAGGCCCACTAAGAATAGCAATCCGGCCTATGTATCCTAATATGTCTTATGTTATTTTATTTTTTTCTGTCCAACCAAAAGTTTATGTCTATGTTACTTTTTAATGTATTTTTCTAATATCGAACATAGAAATTTAGTGTATTTTTCTAATATCGAATTTCCAACTCATGACTTTTAAGACGCGATTTATTTGGACGGTACAGAAACGTTATTTTATCGAATGTTCAAATCATTTAGATAAATAACAACGAACCAGAAACAGTATATATATATATATATATATATATATATATATATATATATATATATATATATTTATATATATAGCAACTCATTGAAAATATATTGTAAATGATGATCTAGTAATCAATTATAATTTGAGTTTCATACACTTCGCTAGAAAAAAAAATATATATATATATATACTTTTCCCATAGTTATGTCTTCAAACTAATTTTTTAATATATAAATGAACTACATAAGGGAATCGGGTTTAACAATAATATCCGACAAAAACTATGTAATATATATATATATTTTCAAAAAAAAAAAAAAAAACTATGTAATATATAATTATTAGCTATATGAGGGAATCAGGTTTAAGTTACAATGATATCGAAGAAAAATATATATATATATTCTATTGTGGAATTAATTAGGACGCTTTGGCTAAATTTTTGTGAAAGTTTGTACATGCTATCACTTTTTCGGTTTTCTTTGTTATGTATTTCGATCATTTTATATGAATAATGTTTCATCATGTGTTCATACCCCATCATAAATCGTAAGTTCAATCTTCTACACTCTACAACAACTTCCAATGCAAAAACCACAATTCACAGCTCCATAAGAACCATAACAATACTGCAAACTGCAAAGTAAAGTCTATATATATCGATGTTCTAAGTATATATTAAAAACCCTCATTAATTAATGACTGTCTTGATCGTTCACTAATCACTAGCTAGTAGTATAATATGATACTAAAAACTAGTAGTATAGTTAGTATGATACTAAAGTTTTTATTTTATTTGGTTGAGCAGCTACGAGACATGAAAGGTGACGTCAATGATAGTGGGGACGACGTCATGTGAGGACGAGAATACTGGAGTTGACCAGTGCTTATCGTTTGGAAAGATGGCTCCGATCATTGAGAAGAAGATAAGGATGATAAGAAGAAGAAGGAGAAGGAGAAGGCGAAGGATGAGGGTAATAATGAGGACAGAGGAAGAGAGTGATACTGACAAGAAGCTAAAGCTTGCTTCTTTGGATGATGATGCTGACTCTGAAGAGGTATCAGAGGAGGAGGTAGAAGAAGAAGAAGAAGATACCGATGAGGACGATGAAGGTATCTATGAAGACGATGGACCAGAAATTCCGGTATAATTTTCGATTCATATGTCCTTGTTGGTTCTTGTTCTGGTTTTATATATAATGAATGATGTTCTCATGTTGCGAATTTGGTGTTGATGATGGTCTGTAGGAAGAGAACATACCGACTATCCCAGAAGAAACTCCCAGACTTGCTATCGTTAACATGGATTGGAAACATGTCTCTGTAAGTGTTCTCCATCCTTGATGTATTGTTTCGAATTGGCCTTCTTTAGTGTTTGTATCTTTGCTATGGTTGTGGAACTAATCTAATGAGTGGGAATGGTTACTAAAGGATAAAGCTTTTTGCTCGATAAATTAGAGCTTGTTTGTTTCTTTCCGTTGTTTAGAGTTTAGTGTTCTGTAAGTTTTTGCAGTTGTGCTTTTGGCTGATATCTTTTATTTGGTACTTAGGCCAAAGTCTTGTACGTTGTTTTGAATTCGTTTCTGCCAAAAGATGGGCGCATTTTGCCTGTGGCTGTCTATCCATCTGAGTTTGGGCTTCAGCGAATGAAAGAGGAGGAAATTCACGGGACGAGACAAAAAGAATGGAGATGGTGATGATGATGATGATGAAGATGAAGAGGAGGAAGATGAGGATGTGATCTTCTCTGAAGCTTCGGATACCTGAGGCAGAGAACCTTGTAGAAATTCGATTTTCGCAAGTTAGATGACCTTTTCGAGTCAATTCTCTTAGGCTTAAGTTATACTCAAGCTCTTCGCCATGCAAAGCCATTAGAACTGAATATTTTGCTATGAAAGAGTAGGGGCAAAGAGCAACGGAGGATTGTGAGAGGGAGGAAATGTACCTTTGAATGTTAAAGGCATCGTTGAGTTTTTTTTGGTTTTTTATTATCACTTAAGATATTGACTTGCTTTGTAGTTTTCTGACTCATCTTTAATTTTGTTTCGTTATATAGGGTATTTCAATATAATATCTCTTGAAAAATATTATAAGATAATTATATGTTGAACTATCATTGGATGACTTAGATATGATAAAATCTCACAATAAAGTTTAACTTTCCTGTCTAATCCATATATAGGAAACATATTCACTTGGCATGTTCCAATTTTTCCTCGAAAGGTTATGATCTATGTTAGTTCTGGTTTCTTTTTCATGTTTTAATTTGTATAGTGACAGTTAAAACTTCAAGTATGGAACTGATTAGTCTGACAAGATTGATTGATTTAACATGTTTGCCTATTTTTCACTGTTATCAAATTGGCTGAAAAAAAAATTGCAAATAGAAAAATTTATAATTTTACATGTGTGAAAATTTTATTTAATCTTATAATTAACATGTCTGAATTTTTAAAAAACTTATATATAAAGAGAAGAAAAGGAATATGTATGTACATAGTCCCAACTCATAGATGATAGTCTGTTATTGCTGTCTTTATTATAAACATTAATATTCTCGAATCTCGAATCTCGACTATATACTATTTATGAGCTACGGATGAGTTGAAAGTTATGGCAGCTGGTTCTATTCACTTATGAGTTAGTCCGGGTTGATACGCGAAGTTGATGTTTATAGTCTCATTTATGAGTGTGTGAGATATAGTGAATAAGATGTTTATCGTTCATATCATAGTCTCCTACCTATATATCCACATATCTGAAATTCACCGCAAAAGAATAATATGAAAATGACATATCTATCATTCATTGATTGATGCCTAACCTTTTTTGTAACAGCTTCTCTTCTTTAGCTGAAACCTCTAACGCTGTCCATATGTATGTTTGGACGTCAATTTCATGTTTTAGGTACTAAGAGAATCAACTATGTATGAAGTGAATTACATGTAAACAACATTTTAAACTATGTGATATTTGATAGAGCAATACGTTTTATCAGACGAAGAATCCAAAACAGACTATCATTATACAAAAGATATATTAATAATTTAGTATGAATTGAACAAGCACTCTTAGACTAAATGCAGTTTAGTGGACCGTTTTTTCATGCAGAGTTTTATTAGTGGACCGTTTTTTCATGCAATTAAGGTTTGCAATATACTTTTTGGGCAAATGTCACAATAGCATCAGAATAATAAATGTATTTCCAAATTTAGCATATTACCTCTAAAGTTTTAAAAATATAATTATATTTTAAAATTGAACAAAAATTCTAAATACTAAACACTACCTCTAAACTCCATTTTCTAAATATAAATAGATAATCCAAACCATGAATTTTTTTTCTGGGTTTTGTAAACATATGTATATGTAAGTATTAGGATTTAATCTGCGGTACACCGCGTGACAATATTTTTAATTTTAAATATTTTAAATTTATATTGTATTTATTTGTTGTTTTATTAATTAAAAAATATAAAATTTTACAGGTATTTGATATAAGTATTCAAAGTATTGGATTTTTGTAGTGTTTTCAAGGTTTTAAACCGTGTGATATATGTATAATCTAGTAATACCTTTATCTCATGGTACACATCTAAAATTGTTTTTTTTATAAAAAAAATTCCACTTAACTCCCTATATAGGATTAATGCCAACCCGTCTCACCAAAATTAAAATAAATTTTTGCGTCAAAAAAATAATCAGAATAAGTTTTTTTTATCAAATTTAATTATGTTAATTGTTTTACCAAATTAGCATACTTATATAGTTTATGATAATTAATAGAAATTTTAATTTTTGGTAATTCTTCAAAAAATAAAAAATAAACCAAATTATATGGGGGTTTTCAACATATTTAGTGTGACATTTTATAATTGGATTTTCGGTTTAGGAAATTTATTAATGTTAATATAATTATGGATATTGTAAACTTTTGCTATGGAAAATCTGTTGTATATCATTTAAATTTGAGAGATTCTATCATCCATAAAAATAGTTTTGGAGATTTAATGGGTTAAAACTTTAATGGATATGGTTGTTTTTGGAAAAATCGGAATGTATAGATGTTGTTAAGATTTTATGGTAATAAATGTAACAAATGTTGGTCAATTTAAGAAAGTTTAGTATTTGAGTTTCTCTGCAATGCTATTTATGGAATTGTTTTAGGAGTTAATGTTGTAAAAAAATAATTAAATAATTAAAACTTAAAGGGTATAAACCAAAATATACTTCAAAAATGTTAATATAGATTGAATGCTTATAATGTTTTAAATCAAAAATATATTAAAATCAATTATAATACAATTAAAATAGTGAACTGCACTATTGTTTTTACCAATCAAATTTAAATTTAAATTAGTTTTGGTATTTAAAATTCAGAAATTAAAATTTTATTTATTAAGAAAAAATGAAAAATGTATAATTATATTTGTTATTAATAAAATAATATGAAATCCGTATCGCAAATTGTTTTTCACCAATCAAATATTATTTTGTACCGCTTATTTTGGAATAACCGCACTTGTCCCGCAAATACATTTGTTCCGCACGTACCGTAGTTGAACCGTACCGCAATATCAAATTTTTTGTCCCGCACTACTAAATCTGCGGTTACCATTCAGACCCTTAGAGAGTTCGATTTGATCACTGATTACACATGGACCGTAATAATAGCCAATGCATATATGGTCAAAATGTCGGCGGTGAATATGTTTGGGTAGTGCAATAAGGCGTTATATATATTTAGGTTATACTGGTGGAAATTATTATCTCATTGAGGCTTTGGAAGTGTGAAGCGAGGACAATGCATTGACCTTCTAATACAATTTCATCCAACTTTAATATGAGTAACCTAATCGATCCGTCGAACAAATAGAAGACTTGACAGAGAAATTTTAGACTTTCAATATTGAGAAGAAAAATTGGGAAAAAGTTTAAAGGTCATATCTAAACGGCTATATCAAAGCCGACCATTGAAAGAGATTTATCATAAATGGTTCTCTTGATTCTTTATCAAAGTAACAAAGAAGTCATCGAAAAAGAGCCTAAGTGTAGGCTTAACGTATCCGATGCCCAATTAGTTTACACTGGGCATTTAGGAAGCCATAAACATGTCCCTTACAACAAGTCACATGTACTAGATTTGATTATGAACATCAATGATAAGATTCCATTCGGATTTGGTTTCGTATTACATCAATAAATCATATAAATAAATGGGAACCAAAATATGCATAACCGAGAAATTTGGATTTTATGTGGTAAGTCTATCAATGAAGTTGATGGTGGGGGGGGGGGAATTTTGGACATAAACTCATTTCTATAGCATTTTTGAGACTTGTTGGATCCTTTCTAAAACATTTTTAAAGCATTTCTAAAGTAATTTTTGAGACTTGCTAAAGCATTTCTAAAGTAAGACCACTAAAGTTAGATCCTTTACAACTTAAAAAGTTAGTTCGTAGACGTAGAGATTAAATTAATTAAGCTTCATAAAATAGCCTTTTCATTTTATTTATAGTTCACGTAGTAAATAAATGTTTAAAACCAACTGATAACTTTTTTTGACAAAGAACAAATGTAAGTTTGTATCCGAAAATGGTTATTGGAATTTGTGTAGAAGAATTGAGATTGAGATATGATGTTGCTATGTTTGGTGGTGCAGAAATTGGCCATGTAATATAGGTTGCATATGTTAATGAAAATAATAAGTAAGTGAATTTGTTTTGATGAATATATAAATTTTTTTTTGGTTGTTGTTGAACAAAACCCATCTCCAAATGCTTCAAACCTTTAGCAACATCTTTAGCAAAAAAGACTAAAATTAAAACGTCTAAAAATGATACATTTGATCTCAAGTTAATTTTAGACGTTTAAAGGTTTTAAACGTCTAATGTATAATTTTGGTTTTGTGAAATCTCAAGTTTGAATAATGTATCATTTAACTAAAGTTAATGTCGGTTTTTTTTTTTGTCATTAGAACAAGTAGTTTGTTTAACACTGTAATTTTTTTTGATACAATGGGTCATTATCTGAAACTTACCGATGACAAGTTTTGATCCAGAGTCTTTACGCTACTGAGGAGAAAAAAATATGTAGGTGGGCAAAAAATGTGTGAAGCCTATACATCTGGTCCGGGCCGGAACTGGGCCCATTACCACTTGATTTATATATGTAGTGACCGACCTATCCGCACTAAAAAAGAAAAAGAACCAAAAAAAACACACACAGAGAAATCCCTACGTACGTCGAAAGAAGAAGAAGATGGCGGATACTCTGCGGCGGATGTTGGAAAGCGGAAAGCTAACGGACGAACAATGCCTCTCTATTCTGCGGGGATTAGAATCCGATGGATGTACTTCTGAGGTATTACTCTTTTTTTTTTTTTTTTTTTGGCCATGGCGATTGTAATTTTGTATTTGTCCCAAACCTAACAACTTTCTCACACACTCTCCTTTGACCTATCAGAAAGTGATTGAGGAAAAAGTTGTTAAAAGAATCGACAACAGGAAACCTCTGACGCAGTTGTTGGACATGCGGAATCTATCTGATGAGGAATGGGACAATCTTTTACGTGAAATAGATGAAGATCAAGGAGAATCGGAAGAAGTAGACGAAAGGTACTTCCGCCAAATGATTGATTCTCAGGTATGTAGGTAACCCCTAAAAATATTACTTACCTCCTCCTCCCCGCGGCTATATTGTAATTTGTATTTTTTTCTTTTTTTTTTGGGGTTTAGTTTTTCGATATCGATCCTGACGTTCGTGTCCCACCTGCGATGGGACTCTCACATTTTTATTTTGGGGAAGAACAACCACCTCCCGAAATGGTTCTCTACGGCCAGTTGGCTGTTCATTGGTTCAACTTTGAGAACAATAGGAACTTGAAGTTCTTACGCATACCAAAATTGAATACCCAACATCCGTTTGCTCTATACTACTATATTACTGTAGAGGTTGAAGATGTTGATGCTGCTGCTGCTGCTGGTTCGTCTCCGTCTTCTCTCACTCTGCAAACTCTGGTCACAAGATCTTTTGGTGCCTCTTTGGAAGCTATGATGGAAGTTATGATTGAAGGCTGCAGAATCAAACCCACCACAACAGGTTTTCTTTATTTTATTGAAACAAGAAAGACATTTTGTTTCTCTCTACTGACCTGACCTGACCTCCTTTTCTGTTTGTAGCGTATCATCCAGACTTCCAGCACTTCATGTTTAGTAGGGTTGATGCGTTTTACAGAGGATGTATGCCTACCTTTTTGTCGGGACCACCAGAAGAAGCAGCTGATGATCAGAGATTCTACGAGGTTCCGGACGAGGACATTCGTAAAAATGATTGGCTTCGTCTGTATACCCAGTTTGCACTTTTCAAAGTTTGCGAGGCTGGATCTCATGCTTTCCCGCCAAAGGAGATGGAGTTGAAGAAGGTACTTGTGCAAACCCGAGTAACAACAACTCAATATGATGATGATGATGATGATGATGATGATGATGATGATGATGATGATGATGATGATGATGATGATGATGTTGATGATGATGTTGATGTTGATGTTGAGCCGCTGTCTCCGATTCTCAATCCCATTGATGCCAAGTCTATGAATGCCATCTTCCACATAAGCTTCAAGGCCAACTGTCACGACTACACATCCGTAGTAAGGAGAACTGTTGATGGGTTTTCAGGACATATGCACCTCGAAGTCAACACCACGGAGATTGATTGCTTCTCTTCTTCAACAGATGATGAAAGTTAGTTGGTGGTCATGCCGGTGCGCTCTGTTACAATCACTCGTCAGAATACTCCTTCTTATGCTTTATGTCGTTTTATCTATCCTTTGGTTTCTATCGTATCTAAACATTTGTGTTTGTGTTTTCTAATCCACCTCAACTATTATCTGCGTTTGTGTTTTCTATCGCATCAAACAGCTTGGTATGTTGTTGGACTTCTGTTTAAATTTGTCTTTTATCGTTTTTAATAATGAAGGTTTGTGTTTAATAATCTAAACATGTTATACTAGCGCTTTTCAATTTTATTTATTTGGTTTCCCCCACTTAAATTGTGTCTATTAACCAAAAAGAACAAATCACACTTTTACTGGAAACATAACACTGGCTAACATGGAAGCACTCTCAGTTCTGTCTTTAGTCGACAGCAAAATCCCAAACTTATAGTAGTAAAACAATATCAACATTCAGTATAACAGTGTGACTAATTGAGAAGGAAAGGGTTTGACAACTTTTTATGAAGCCGACCTCGCTTAGGTCCCCAACCTTCAAGCTTAGCAACAGGGCAGCCACAATCTAGATCGGAAAAGCAAAACAGCACGGCCACTAGGAGTAGCCATCCTTCTGAGCTCAGCTCTCAAACACTCGTAATCAGGATTCTTGTAATTTGACTCTATAATTCGTTTTGCAGGTTTCTCGTGAGCCAAGGCTGCATTAAACCGCTGTGTGATCTCCTGACGTGTCCTGATCCAAGGGTCGTCACAGCGGCTTTGGAAGGTCTATACAAGATTCTGAAAGTTGGCGAAGCCGAGAAGGCAGTAGACGGTAATCAGTATGCCCAGATGATTGATGACGCAGGAGGTTTGGAGAAGATTGAGGATCTTCAGAGTCACGATAATACTGACATTTACGAGAAAGCTGTGAAATTCCTCGAGTCGTATTGGCCTGTCAGGTAATGCTCCTACTGCTGGTGGTTTCACATTTGGTTGAATGTTTATGCCCCCGAGACTTTTCACAGGTTTATGTAGAATCAAGATATTCTTAGTTGTTTGGACGTAGAGCAGATTTCGCCTGGTGGTTTAAGAATTTGTAGGGTTTTATTTTCAATGGTCTCGACTCCCGTTTTAATTTATTTTTATTTTAGGATGTTGGATATATATATATATATATATATATACATATTTGTTATTGCATTTGTGGCGGAAGCTAATACAGTGTTGTTTGTTGTTGGCAGGATTTTGGAGTGTTAGTATCTGCTTTCGTCTTGTTTGTGTCCCATGTTTAGGAAAGCTTCACTTTACATCAGTCTCTTTTATGGCAGCGACGTAGAAGCAACTGACAACTGATGACACATGTGAACGCTGTGTTGTTTTCTAGAAATTTGATCTGTGTTCACGAGACATTTTTTTTTTTTTTTTACTCAATTCACATCGCTCTGTTCCAATAAAACATCAAAGTGAGAAGAAGACAAATTTGGTCCTAATTCTTCATTCCAATCCAGGAACAGAACGATGCTAAGTGACCACTGATGATAGTTCAAATGGATCAAGAACAATCTCTCTCTCTCTCTCTCTCTCTCTCTCTCTCTCTCTCTCTCTCTCTCTCTCTCTCTCTCTCTCTCTTAGTAAGTTAGTGGGTGTAACCCAATTTTCTAACGTAGACATTTCATCAAAAAATAAAGAAAGAAAGAAGAGTATTAGGTTTGAGTAGGTTGAGAAAGAAAGACAAAGATTCGGGGAATGCAACTTTTACAAACATAAAATGCATTAGTTTGAAAACTTGATATAAGACACTTCATGAATGACGTTGCAAACTTTAGGCAGTAGAGTCGAGAAGGAAGAAGAAGAAGAAATGGGAAGAGGTTCTGTTATTCTCCTTGAATAGTATGTTACAGAGACTCTAAAATACATAAAAGAGTATTCCAGTAAACTAAGAAATCATGATATTTACACGATCTATCTAATTCAGTCACTCTAATAAATAGACCAGGACAGTCAGCTGATACATCCTCTAAATTTCATCAATCCCCACATCTGAGAGGCTACATCCTCATCTTCTGTTACAATAGCAGTACACATCTCTGAGGTCTCTATCAGGCCACTGCTAGGACTTGCTATATGAATTATACTGTTTTCTGATCCATTCTCAGATGTGGTGTGTTCCTTTTATTCCCACTTTCAGCAACGAGCCCAAAAGTGGTTCCTGAGCCACTGTGCCCCAATACCTTAATGGCCGTGCCTTCCCTGAACTTTCTTCTTGCTCCAACCCTGTAAATAATCTGTGTTTCCCATCTTCCATCAGAAGCTCACCTTTTAATCTTTCAATACCAAAGTTTTCACGTTGTCTCAGTTTTCTCCAGCTCCAATACTGTCGTAATCTCTACGCTTAGATTGTCTGCAATTCTTGGCACAACCAGCGTCTGGTTCTCAGAAAAATTCAGGATTGAGTTTATCTTCATCTCAGTAAGATTGATCCTCTGACTGACAGCATCAGGGACCTATTCATAAAATGGTATCAGATAGATGAATATAGACAGATGCACGATGGAAAGATTTCTAAACTAAGTGCACGAGAATCGTTACCAAAACAATCTTTGGCTGCAAAACGGAAAGAAGTGTTGGGAGCTTTTGCAATCTGCAAAAGAAACTACCGCATTGAGTAATGGTTCATGGTTGACAAGCAAATTTCAGATTACACATTTGGCCTGTGGACTACATGAGACCAAGCTCAACGTATTAGCTGCTATGTTTTTTTTTTTTTTTAAACTAATATTTTGGGAGATAGTGAGAAATACCTGGTCACTAAATAACGATAAGGCATATCATTCAAGGTAGGTATGCCCTTGCACATGAACCCATGCTAATTCCTATTTTGTGCAGGCACAACTCAGATTCCTTAATTCAAGAAGACAGAACAAAAAACAACTACGAAGCACCAGAATGAAATGTAGTTTAAATCATACAGCAAGGCAAACCTTACCTTATTCCAGAAAGAAATGAACATTGGAGAACTTTCATCGCTACTGGTCTAAAAGGGAGAAGTGCTAAACCTGAACTAATTCCATCCTGCAATACATTTCTAATCAGATAAATTGACAGAGATTCACACAGGATCATCTGATGGAGCTAGGAAAGAGAGAAAGATATAAAAACCTCAAGAACAAGCAATGATTTTGGACCCATTACCACTTGAATTATATATGTGGTGATCGACCTATCCGCACTTAAAAAGAAGAAGAAACAAAAAAAAATTAAAACACACACACACAGAAAATACTACGTCGAAAGAAGAAGAAGAAGATGGCGGATATTCTGCTGCGGATGTTGGAAAGCGGAGAGCTAACGGACGAACAATGCCTCTCTATGTTGAGGGTATTAAATTCCGGTGGATGCACATCTGAGAAGGTATTATTTTTTATTTTTTTGGCCATGGCGATTGTAATTTTGTATTTGATCTTCCAATATTGCGGCGGGGGCGGCTTTAGATATTAGAAGATGATTATCCCAAACCTAAACAACTTTCTCACACACTCTCCCCCTTGTTGTTGTATGTATCTATCAGAAAGTGATTGAGGAAAAAGCTGTTAAACGACTCAACAAGCGGAAATCTCTGAAGCAGTTGTTGGACATGCGGGATCCGGAAAGCGACCTTCTTCGTCGTTATGAAGAAGAATCGGATTCGGATGAAGAAGAATCGGATTCGGATGACGAAAGGTACCACCGCCAACTCGAGGATTCTCAGGTAGGCAACCCCTAAAAATATTACTTACCTCCCTCCGTCCTCCCCGCCGCTATATTGTAATTTGTTATTTTTTTTTTATTGGATTTAGTTTTTCGATATCGATCGTGACGTTCGTGTCCCATGTTGGGGAGCAATCTCACCATTTTATTTTGGGGAAAATGAGGAAGAACAAGAACCACCTCCCGAAATGGATCTCTACGGCCGGTTGGGAGTTCATTGGTTCAACTTTGAGCACAATAGGAACTTGAAGTTCATTCGCATACCAAAATTGAATACCGGACATCCGTATTCTTCATCCTACTATATTACTATAGAGGTTGAAGATGTTGATGCTGCTGCTGCTGCTGGTGGTTCGTCTCCGTCTTCTCTCACTCTGCAAACTCTGGCCTCAAGACTTTTTTTCCCCCATTTGGATTTTATGATTGAACGCTGCAGAATCAAACCCACAACAGGTAGTGTCTTTTTTTTTTTTTTTAAATTTTATTTAACCAAAAGAAAGACATTTTGTTTCTCTTTACTGACCTGGCTGACCTCCTTTTTTGTTTGTAGTGAAAGCCGAACCACATTCAATTTTCGACCACTTCATCATTGATGGGGTAGATGCGTTTTACAGAGAATGTATGCCTACCTTTTTGTCGGGACCGCCAGAAGAAGCAGCTGATGATCAGAGATTCTACGTGGTTCAGGACGAGGACATTCGTAAAAATGATTGGCTTCTTCTGTATGCCCGCTTTGCACTTTTCAAAGTTTGCGAGGCTGAATCTCATTCTTTCCTGCCAGAGGAGATGCAGTTGAAGAAGATACTTGTGCAAACCCAAGTAAAACCTCAAGATGATGATGATGATGATGATGATGATGATGATGATGATGATGGTGGTGATGATGATGATGATGATGAGCCGATGTCCTCTCCGATTCTCAAGTCTATGAATGCCATCTTCCACATAAGCTTCAGATTCAACTGTCGCGACTACACATCCGTAGTAAGGAGAACTATAGATGGGATACCAGGACATATGCACCTCGAAGTCGAAGTCGAACCCGCTAAGAAACACGGAGATTGATTGCTTCTCTCCTCCAAGAGATGATCAAAGTAGTTGGTGGTCAAGCCGGTGCGCTCTGTTACAATCAGTCACTCGTCAGAATACTTCTTCTTATGCTTTATGTCGTTTTAGCTATCCTTTGGTTTCTAATCCTCCACCGCAACTATATCTACAATCTTGCATTTGTGTTCTCTATCGTATCAAACAGCTTGGTATGTTGTTGTGTTTAAATTTGTCTTTTTTAATAATCAAGGTTTCTTTCAAAGAGGTCCAGTAGCTATTTCCATTAACACTGTTATACTGAATGTCTCTACTCTAAATGTTATACTTAATGTCTCTACTCTAAAGTTCAAGAGATAGATGTTACCAACGGCACATCACAGAGAAGAAAGATAATCTAAACATGTTAACACCTTAATGCGCTAGCTATACTGCATGCATTTATACGAGTCATTGTTTATGATTTTTGAATATAATGGCGCTTTTCAATTTATTATTTCGTTTGCCACACTTAAATTAAACACGGAAGCACTCTCAGTTCTGTCTTTAGTCGACAGCAAAATCTCCCAAATTTATATAGTAAACAATATCTCAACCATAGTATGGAGGAGGATGGCCTGAAGGTGAAGCCCCATTGGGATCAGATGATGGGTACATATATGGGCTTCCACCATAACCTCCTCCGTATTGAGTTTGCACCTGCGGATTCTGCCAACCTGCTGGCGCTGAAGCCGAGACTCCGGCCGCCTTTTGGGCCACCATTAGGCTTAGATCAGGGAGTGTATAGTCTCTGCTTTTGTCGCTAAAAGCCTTCATTCAAACACGGGAAAATAAAAGAAGAAATTACAAGATAGAAAAGAAAAAGCAAGAAAAAAGCATACGCAAATCGATTACTATTCTCTTCCCTTCACATTTTGTTTTTTTTAGGTACACAACTCCAAAAAGCAACAAATCTTATGTACCTTAACATTGAGATCAGTATGACGAGAGTATGATAGTCGAAGCTTACAGTAGCCACCGTCATATATGCAGTGTCCTTCCAGTGCTCCTTTAGCTATTGCCGCAGTTGCTATATCTACAAAGAAGAAATAACAAACATGAAGCAGAAGATGATTGTAATCAAATGCTTAGCATAACCATAAGCTGATTAGATAATGGTTAAAAGATGTTCAGAATTCCTTAAGGGGTTGAATTGGATCACAATCAGATGTTAGTGCAAGGAG
Organism: Camelina sativa; assembly: GCF_030686135.1. Classification (NCBI taxonomy): domain Eukaryota; kingdom Viridiplantae; phylum Streptophyta; class Magnoliopsida; order Brassicales; family Brassicaceae; genus Camelina; species Camelina sativa. The sequence goes on from NC_141898.1 coordinate 612,171, forward strand.
ATGTACCAGAGTACTGAATTAAGGCTTGCGTTGAACCATTCTTCTCAAATATAGCAATCTTCTGGACAGCTCCATACGCGGAAAACACCTATGAGAAGCAAACGATATTATTGATTTAGAGAGATTAAGCATGCCTGAGAAGCAGAAATGCGCATGACTGTTGTTCCTCACCGTGTGAAGAACATCCACAGTGACAGCATACTGCATGTTCTCAATCAGACCAAGAAGGACGTTGCTCTGAGATTCTACTTTCTTGCCGTCAGCACCTAACGCAGGCTGAAGAAAATATCATAGACCACGTAAGAAAGGTAAACACTGGTGGAGACAGATAGATAAAAGTGTGAGGAGGGCAGGGGAAGAAAACGATACCTGCGTAGACCCGTCCATTGCCGTGTGATTCACTGGAAGGTATGGATTTGTGTAATCTCTGAGTAAATCAAAGAACCAAACATATGATAAAACTATTCTAGCGTAAGGTTTTCAACATTACAGGGAGCATATGCAGACAGAGAACACATTTCAAAGGAATCAAAACTCTACCTGCTCCGGTGGGACTGAAACTTGATGTTGAGATCAGTATGAGCTGAATAAGACATTCGCAAATTGCACGAACCAACATGTTCCGGGAGCAAGTATCTAAATTTAAATGTTCCAAAAACAAAAATATATATATAATCAGTAGAGTTATATCTTAAGGAGAATACAAATGTGTGCATGGAGGAAAAGCGACTATACCTGGGTATACTTCTGCTATCTAACGCATTCCTTGCCGCGGATGCAGTCTCCACATCACTAAATTGAACTAGTGCCTGGCAAGTTAGGAAAGCAGATAAAAAGGTTAATATCATTTCATTTTCTCCATAGAGACGTTTGATACAAATCTCAATGCCTTACCTGGAAACCAGCAGCTTTCTCGAAAGTGGCAATTTTGTGCACAAATCCAAAAGCAGAAAATACCTGAAACAAATTTGGACTCGATATGAACCATGACCATACGGAGGAGGGATAACAGCTAAAGGGAACCAAAACGGTAGAAAGAAACTCAAAATGATCCCGGATTGAGACTAAAAAAAGAGAAGAAGCCCAGATAAGTACAGAGTGACACCTGTCCACTTATGGGCATGATAGACCATAGATAGGAGAATGACGAACACGATACTATTTCCAAACTCTCTCCAGAAAGATTTTAATAAAGAGGCATCAACATCTGTGATTCGAGCATTTCATTAATGTTGATATACTATGATTTGAATAGTGTGTCTATGTAAAAGTTACTCAAAGAAGTTTTTTTGTTTAGTAGCAAGAGTTGAAAAATCTTCTTTATAAATTCATCTGCTCGAAGCACAACTCACTGCCTCACCCATGTAAAACATCAATCACATATCTTATCAAATATGACCAATTTTAACTGAAAAATGCCTACTGATAAAAGAAGAATTCAGTGAAAGAATCTCACACTCGGAATCATTACCAAGCTGGTCAACCCCTTGGGAAGCAAAGCAAAATCAAAGTGCTAAGCAAGCAAGGAATTTTAAAATGAAGGTAATGCACTCACCAGATGGATAACATCGATGCTCACTTCGTGAGATTCCACCCCTTCAAAGGTAACCAAGAGGACATTCCCAGGGACATCTCCAGGACTCTGATTGTTTACAATTTCATGGCGATTAGAGTACTGAATATACACAGTTTTCCCTCGAATCTGAGCTGGCTCTGAAGATGAAGCATAATACGAAACCATTGATATAGCTTGGTTCAAGTCAGCCTGTACGTCAATCAAATGCTTCAGAAACCAATTCAACATGGTTATGATTCATGATACTACAAGTTCAATTAAGTGCTTCAATTTCAAGTAAGCAGTTCCAATTTCACTTTATCGTTTCCTAACCAAATCCTCAGGAGCTAGCAAAAAAAAAAAAAAAAACAATCTGAGAGGAGAAAAAGGCTCACAAATTCGACGAAGGCTTGGTTGCGATTGGCGCCGACATTGCTCTTGGTATTAACGATCTTGCCGAATCGTTTGCAAAGGTCGATGAGCTCCTCTTCAACGCACTCCCATGGGAGATTCCGCAGATGCACCACCTTCGACGGCGTCTGCGTATAGCGGAACTGCGTATGGCCTGAGCTCGACATCTCCGATTACGGCGGCGTTCGATACTTAGTTCGGATTTGGTTAAAAACGATCACAACAGACCAAAGCCGCCGGAAAAGTAAAAGTTTCGCGATTCGATTTCTCTCGATTAGAGTAACAAATTTTCTCATCGGAACCTAACCCAGACAGCTAAATTATCAGGAAATGTTTTCAAATTTGCCCCTAATATTTATATCTTCTCCAAATTTGGCCCTTAGTTTTTAGTACCCCCTACTTGTGTTACTAAAATATTTTTTATCGATCAGTCAAGGCAGATCGATCTTTGACTATTGAAGTTACATGCATGCTTCCGTTTCAAATATTTGAATTGTTCTTTTTATATATATTATATGTTCAATATATATACTACTACCATGTACGGTCTTAGAAGCCAACCTTTACATGATTGAGAATGAGCCGAGCTTCTTCTTTGCTAGCAACCAAACTTATGGATCCCACCATGACCTGTTCTGGATTCCATGTTTTGTTTTGCTAATAAATCTGAATGTCAGGAAGAGCACAGATGTGATATACTAATCTAAGTCGGTTTGTTTGTCGTATGACTCAGAGGTGTTTAGTTGTTTGCTAAGGCTAAGGGAGTCGATTTGCCAACTTTTTTTGTACTGTTAAGACCCCCTGTAGAAAAATACTTCAACTAAACCCGAAAAAGCAAAATATTGGGGTACATATCATATGTATCGATGGACTTAGTAATTATGGGCTTGTTACGTATTTATCTCGTCTTAGTCGGTTGTATGTGTTTTGTGTAAACCCTAATCGAGTCATGTATATAAGCTGTTTAACAGTAGATTAATGAAAGCGAGGCAGTTTGATATCTAATTCTACATGGTATCAGAGCTAAGATCTTATAAACAGACCTAAATTTTTCCGTTGTCTTCTTCTTTTTCTTTTGTTCGATAGTTTCGAACTTTCTCTTTGTTTCAAAGTTGTTTCTCTCGATAGTTTCGGGATCTCTCCTCTCATCGTTTGAGAAGTCATGTCCAATTCTGAAGAATCCTCTGTTACGAAAAGTGCAGCAGCGACGATGTCTCAATCCGCGTCTGTGGTGGTCTCACCGTACACTCTTGCTAGCTCCGACAACCCTGGCTCCATGATCTCTGCTGTCGTTTTGACCGGAGATAATTACAACGAATGGGCAACGGAGATGTTGAATGCTCTTCAAGCTAAGCGCAAAACAGGGTTTATTAATGGTACGATTCCAAAGCCGGTGAGCAGTGATCCTGACTTTGAGAATTGGCAAACCGTGAATTCGATGATAGTTAGGTGGATTCGAACAAGTATTGAGCCAAAAGTCAAGTCTACTGTCACCTTCATATCCGATGCTCATCAGTTATGGGTCGATTTGAAGGAACGTTTCTCTGTGGGGAACAAGGTGCGTATTCATGAAATCAAAGCTCAGCTTGCTTCTTGTTGTCAAGATGGGCAGACCGTTCTGGATTATTATGGGTGGTTGTGTACTCTCTGGGAAGAGTATAGTATTTACAAACCGATCAAAGCATGTACTTGCGGTTTGTGTGTTTGTGGTGCTGCTCTTGAGCCTGCTAAAGAACGTGAAGAAGAGAAAGTACATCAGTTTTTGTTGGGACTTGATGAATCTAGGTTTGGAGGGATTTGCACTAACATTATTTCAATGGATCCTTTGCCTTCTCTCGGTGAAGTGTACTCTCGGATCATCAGAGAAGAACGTCGCTTGTCTACTGTTCGGGTTCGTGAGCAGCAAACCGAAGTTGTAGGATTTCTTGTTCGTCGTGATCAAAGTGAGATGTTGTCTAATGGTGCCAATCGAACTGATTCATCATTGGTGCGGTCTCGGACGGCTTGTTCTCATTGTGGACGTGTTGGTCACGAGAAAAAGGATTGTTGGCAGATCGTTGGTTTTCTGGAGTGGTGGTCTGAACGTAATAGTAACGGTCGTGGTTCTAGAAGACATGGACGTGGTGGTCGCGGTTCTGGTTTCCAGGGTTCTGGTTCCAATGTCTCGGGTCGTGGACGTGGGCAGGTTGTTGCAGCTTATGCCACCAGTGCTAATCCTTCAGCGTTTTCAAACTTTACTCCAGATCAAATGAAGGTGCTTGCTCGCATGATAGAAGAAAACTCGGGCACTCCATCTTCTGACAAATTGTCTGGTAAGCTAGCACTTGGCGATGTGTTTTAGACACCGGTGCGTCTCATCACATGACCCGGCATATGTCTCTTTTACTTGATATTGTGCCTATTCCATCGTGTTCTGTGGGGTTTGCCGACGGTAGTAAAACCAATGTCACAAGCATGGGAGTTCTTCCTCTTTCGGACACTGTCAAGTTGACTAATGTCCTTTATGTTCCTGATTTAACTTGCAATTTACTCTCGGTCTCCAAAATTGTGAAACAAACGAAGTGTTTTGCAACATTCACTGATACTATTTGTGTCTTACAGGACCGTTTTTCGAGGACTCGGATTGGGACCGGGGAAGAACGTGATGGGGTGTACTATCTTACGGATGTTGCTACTGCGAAGATACATACAGTTAAAGTCTCTTCTGATCAAGCCTTGTGGCATAAGCGCTTAGGACATCCAAGTTATTCGGTGTTTTCGTTTTTACCTATGTTTTCTCATTCATCTACGTGTGTTGGTTCTCACTCTTGTGATGTTTGTTTTCGGGCAATACAAACAAGAGAAACTTTTCCAGAAAGTATTAATAAAACCAGTGATTGTTTTTCCTTGATTCATTGTGATGTTTGGGGGCCATATCGTGTTCCTTCTTCTTGTGGTGCTGTGTATTTTTTGGCGATATTCGATGACTTTTCAAGAGCTGTGTGGACGTATTTGTTACTCAAAAAGTCAGAAGTGCGTGTTGTTTTAAAGAATTTTCTGTCCTATACAGAAAAACAGTTTGGCAAGTCGGTGAAAATGATGCGTAGTGATAATGGTACATAATTCATGTGTCTTTCTGCCTATTTTCGTGAGCAAGGTATAATTCATCAAACATCGTGTGTCGGGACTCCACAACAGAATGGACGTGTCAAACGCAAACATAGACACATTCTCAATGTTTTTCGTGCGTTGTTGTTCCAAGCACATTTGCCTATCAAATTTTGGGGGGAGGCTGTTCTTACATCTGCTTATTTGATCAATCGGACTCCTTCCTCTGTTCTTGGTGGTCGCACTCCATACGAGGTTCTTCATGGTTGTAAACCTGTGTATGATCAACTTCGTGTCTTTGGATCGGCGTGTTACACTCATCGTGTGTCTCGTGATAAAGACAAGTTTGGTGAACGTAGTCGACGGTGTATGTTTGTTGGTTATCCATTTGGTATGAAAGGTTGGAAAGTCTATGATCTTGAGCGTACTGAGTTTATAATTTCTCGTGATGTGGTCTTTAATGAAGATGTTTTTCCTTATGACCAAGCATCCTCTTCGTCTCCGGTTGTTGTCTCTCCTGCTACCTCTCATGATGATGATTGGGCGTTGTCTTCGTCTCCTATAGTAAGGGGGAGATCTGATGCGAATAATGTTGATTCGTTCGTTCATGCTGCTCAAGATAGTGTTGATGAAGATGGTGTTGTTGCATCTTTGCCTGCTCTCTCTCCTGTTACAACACTCGTTCCTACGACTGTTGTTCCGACACTCGCTCCACCTGCTAACCAAGATGGTCTTGTTGATTCGTCCTCATCACACACAGAGGGTTTGTCTCCTTCTACTGATTTACTGCCTGTGGTATCCACTGTTGAGCCAGTTGTTGAGCCAGTTGTTCCTAGACAGAGTACAAGACCCAAGAATGCGCCTATTTGGTTAAAAGATTATGTTACCAACTCCGTGATATGTACACCCGACGCATCACCCGTTCTCTCCGACTCTCCACTCCAGTCCTCGTCATCAGATCTAGGTACTGTGCTCTACCCTCTAACTGATTTTATCTCCGATAAAAGTTTTTCACCACGTCATAGGGCATTTTTTGGCGGCCATCACCACCAATGTCGAGCCTAAGCATTTTAAAGAGGTTGTCCAGATCAAAGTGTGGAACAATGCTATGCACAAAGAGGTTGATGCTCTTGAGGTGAAACGTACTTGGGATGTTTGTGATTTGCCTCCGGGAAAAGTTGCTCTCGGTAGTCAGTGGGTTTACAAGACCAAGTATCATTCCGATGGTTCCATCGAACGCTACAAAGCCCGTCTTGTTGCTCTTGGTAATAATCAAGTTGAGGGGGAGGATTACAATGAAACGTTTTCTCCTGTTGTCCGCATGACTACGGTTCGTACTTTGCTTCGTCTTGTTGCGGCTAATCACTGGGAGGTCTATCAAATGGATGTCAACAACGCATTTCTTCATGGTGATTTGGAAGAAGAAGTGTATATGAAGCTTCCCCCAGGTTTCCGTCATTCGCATCCTGGAAAAGTTTGTCGTTTACGCAAGTCTATCTATGGTCTTAAACAGGCTCTTTATTGGATTCTCTTCTTCGGTTTGGTTTTGTGGAATCCTATGATGACTATTCTTTGTTCATTTACTCTCATAAGGACATTGAGTTACGGGTTCTTGTATATGTTGACGATCTTATCATTACTGGTAACAATGGATACATGATTCAAAAATTCAAGGAATATCTCAGCCGTTGTTTCTCTATGAAAGATTTGGGTAAGCTTAAATATTTTCTTGGTATTGAAGTTAGTCATGGTAAGGAGGGGATTTTCTTGTCTCAACGCAAGTACACCTTGGATCTTCTTGTTGATAGTGGTACTACGGCTGTGCGGCCTGCCATTACTCCTCTTGAGCAAAATCACAAAATTCCTCTCGATGATGGTCCTCTTCTTACTGATCCTAAACTGTATCGTCGGCTGGTTGGTCATTTACTCTATCTCCTTCACACTCGTCCGGAGCTTAGTTACTCTGTTCATGAAAGAACCACGCGAGGCTCATTGGAATGCTGCGTTGCGTGTTGCCTGTTTTCTTAAGGGTGCTCCGGGTCAAGGTATACTTCTTAAAGCCGATCAAGATTTGTCTCTTCACGTGTACTGTGATTTGGATTGGTCGTCTTGTCCTTTAACGCGTCGGTCTCTTAATGCTTATGTCGTTTTACTTGGTGATTCACCTATCGCTTGGAAAACAAAGAAGCAAGATGTTGTTTCTCACTCTTCAGCTGAAGCTGAATATCGGTCAATGGCTTTTGCGTTAAAGAAAATTATGTGGTTACGCAAGCTATTGACAGGATTGGGTGTCAAACAGTGCTCTCCCGCTCATCTCTATTGTGATAACCAAGCTGCTCTGCATATTGCGTCCAACCCCGTTTTTCATGAACGGACTAAACATATTGAAAATGATTGTCATGTTGTTCGTGATGCGGTTCTCAATGGTACCCTTTCTACTCATCATGTGCGTACAAACGAACAGCTCGAGGACATTTTTACCAAAGCTCTTGGTCGTTGTCAGTTTGAGTATATAGTGTCCAAGTTGGGCATTCAGGATCTTCATGCTCCAACTTGAGGGGGAGTATTGGGGTACATATCATATGTATCGATGGGCTTAGTAATTATGGGCTTGTTACGTATTTATCACGTCTTAGTCGGTTGTATGTGTTCTGTGTAAACCCTAATCGAGTCATGTATATAAGCAGATTAATGAAAGCAAGGCAGTTTGATATCAAATTCTACACAAAACACTATTGATTTGGTCATAGAGACTTGGGACTTCAAAGTCCAAGCTGTTTCTTGACCCTACATTGAACTAACTATCAGTTAAATCTCAAATCCTTATTACAATCCTCTTAATATAACGTACTCGTTGTCTTTGTCGCGAGGGTCTCAAACTCTTTGTACTGTTTATGAAGGGACTACTCTATAAAGTCCATTAATACTGAAAACGCAAGAGCTATTGATATGTATGGAAACTGAGACACAAACTGAATCACAAACTAAGACAGGGGTTCTTCAAAATAAAACTTCTTTATTAGACAATTTGTTTAGTAAACTTACAAGTTTCACTCAATCAATTATCTAATCTCTCATGTTCATGGATCTATACACAATCCAAGAACCTCTCAAGACAAACCCCTTAATCCCCTTAAGCATTATGCTTTCCTACAAGAACCCACATAACCTTAATGTCTAAGAATTCTCTTGCTCTTTTGTGCTCACCTCTACAAAAGCTTAGGCTCCCTATTTATACACAATAGGTCGTGGTCATACAAGCTTAAATTCCTATTCTATTCCTAACTAGGATTTACCCCGTGGTACACTACGGGTCAATTTTTTTTTATAATTTAAATTAGTATAACAAAATAATTGTTTTAATGATACATTGTTTATATATGTGAATTAAATTTCAGTATAGATGTTACAATGTTATATTTTTTTTTGGTCGAATTTGAAAAAATATGTGAATTAAACTGAAAATGGTATTATATGCCATCTCAGATTTATACATTGAAAATAAATATCACTTATTTGAATAAAAATACAAATACATTTATATTTGAAAATAAATTAATACTTGTAAGTCTTAATACAATTCATTAGTGAATATAAGTTAGTTTACTTTGAAATAAATATAGCTTTTCTATTGGTAATATATCTATAAGAATGTAATATTCTTAAACTATAATAATAAATTATATTAATTTTTTTGAAGAGTAAAACACATTTTTAAATTTTTACAAACACAAAATATAACAATTTGGTTACAACATAACTGAAAGAAATATTAACAATTTAATCAAATATAATTATATAAACCCTAGTGTTATAAAGAAAAAAAAGATAAAAACAAATGATTATAAATATAACTAATCGATTGCAGACTCTTTGCTTGAGGTAAACAAATGATTAAAGAATTCACATAACGATTGACCAAATCTTTTTTTACTGTTGCATGGATCTTAGCATCTTAAGATCTTGATAAATAAGAAACAACAAAATATTAGAAACAAAACAATAGTATCTATAATCGTAACACTCATAATAGGTGATATTAACCTTGTAATCAAAGAAAATCAATTCTAGCTTTGCTTATGATTTATGTAGTGGAGTGTGGTGCTTAAAGGTTGTGTGAATGACATCTATTTATAATGTTGACATAATGGTAAGGTTTGGTCACCGTTAGTTGATACACGCTTGATGACCAAGTTTAAAAGATATTGACATATCTTTAATTTTAAATTTTTAGAATGGTTGGTTAGGTATATTCTAGTATTATGCTCGTATTAGGGAATTTGTTTATTCGATTAATAATCTGGGAGAGTCATTAGCGGATAATTAGGGTCGATTTTTTTGGCTTATATATAGTTTTGTTATAATCGGAATATTACCATAACTTCAGTCTACAATCAATATTGTTTCCAATTTCGACTGACATAATCAGTAAGGATCCGATTGTGATTTTGGGTTGTACATTATAATTTTGAACCGACCCATTAAAACATGTTTACGAAAATAACCTTGATGATTTTGATTAAGAGTGTTTAAAATAAGGATATTTGTGGAAATCGATTTTTTAAAAAGAGTTGCACAAAAATGTATTTCAAAAATGTTAAGATAGATAGGAATTGCCAAATCTCTTTGCAAATTTCCTTTTCTTTTATGGAATAGGAAAGTCTTTTTCATGTTTCTTTTTTACTGAAAAGCATCTTGTTGAAAAACTCAGTTAAGAATAACATCAACAAATACTGTTTTAATTCTATTATTAACTAGCCTTTAACACGGTACTAAGTTTGTTGTAGTTTCTTAACTTGCGTGGCTTGTTTCTTGCCGTAAGTTCACTTAAAGTACTTGGTCTACTGTGTTTAAGATGAGAACTGTGCTGTTTGGTTCCTTCCTCTTTGTTGACTTTTAGTTGGATAAATTGGGCCATGTCTTGCTGAAGATAGTGAATGAAAAGGTCGGAGCATAAATTACCGAGAGATGGTTGGACTGAGAACAAGCAAGTTTGGGCGCAGACATGGATGAGTTATTGAATATATTGTTACTTGAATTAAACCCCTAAAAGATAGCACAATTTGCGTTGTTTTCATCTTCTTTACCATTAGGAAAAATGGGAATTGAATGTCTAGATCCAGTGACAGGTTACAGAAGTTGGGCAGCTTAACAGTCTCTGCGTTTTTATGTCTTGAGTACTTTAGAATTTAATTACTACGCCAACTTAAAAAGTGTTTTACATAGTTTTTGTATGAAAGGTTTGAAACAGTATGAGGAAAAAGACTTGGAGCATTCATGTACGTACTTCTTGTTTACTGATTTCCCATGCGTGTGACTTCTTGTTCTTTTCGGTAGAGCGATCATACTGATGCAAAAGACTTGGAGCATTGATGTGGGAATTTAAGAAACTATATTATTTCTGGTCCAAAAACTGATGATGTAAAAAAGCAAATGGTTATCAGTTGACTTTAAAGCTTTGGCCCCTCTTCTTGGCTCATTGATTCTTAGTTTCTCACATTTTATATTGGGTGGTTCAGCTACGTGGATGGATGTGATTTTGGCAAGTGGCATCATCATCATCATCATCTATGAAGGTTAATTATCGAGCACTGTTTGGACCATAAAAGTTTGACGAGTATAAGCTGGCAATATGAAATCAGCAAGACATTTATAAAAGTGTCCCCATTGTCCTTTATATCTTTTGCAGCCAATATGATTTTTTTTTTTTTTTTTACAATTTCTTTTAGTTTTTATTGGTACAATTCGTTGAGCCTTGTGATTTTGTCTTATGGTTTGAGTCGATGAAGATACTTTCTTCTCTCCCTTCAAGCTTGGAGCCCACCTCAATAAATCCTCCTTTGCTGCCATGGCACACACTAGGATACTCTTTCTTTGTTTGGTCTAGTAAAATCTCTTTAATGTCACCGTCACCGCCATTAAATCGTCTACCTTTCTTGGCAGCAAAATTTACCTTTGTCGACAACATTTGATAACCTGTAAACTATCCAAACCATGTATGCATGGTACTAAAGAAAATGCATAATAGTTAGTAAGAAACAAGGTAAAAATTTTACGGTCGCCGAGAAATGTAGTTGCAAGTATTCATATATGATAATTTCCCAGCCTTTATGATATGCTACAGCTCAAATGGTAAACCATAACTTTTTACCTCATCAAGTAACTATTTTGATGGTTAAGTTTCAGTACACTTTTCATCATTCATTGTCTATCTTAGTTTTTCTTTGTGAAAAGAATAGATTTTCTGATGAATTGACACCAACAACAGTGGAGCAGCCAGTGTGACTTTCATTAAATGATGGAGGAATCACACAAGGAAAGGTTTTTCACCTCCTTTCTTCTTGCTCCCCACCACATTAGTGCTTCCTCTCTCCATTTACAAGGTTAGAAACTCAAAGTTACAATGGTTGAAATTCCGTTTTTACCACGGTCATAGTTTTCTGATCTAAATCTAAAGAGAAAATGACACTTAGGGTTGTAAATGTGTTTGGCATAAATCTTGTGTTGCTTCCACAGGGAGAATTTTACCATTTACAGAACAAGTCTAAGCTAATGACATCATAGATAGACAATCAATTAATTACTTGCAACTACTTTGCATTTCCCTTTTTCTTTTTTTCTAAAATTGGGATTTATAAATCATAAAGATTGTTTGCTCTTAAGTTTCTCCAAATATCATCAATCCTCTGTGTCTGATTTACTTTTTCCCATTATAGTGCCAGCTTCCACTTCTCTTCACCGTCATTTAACAGCATTTACTATTGTGGAGTTTTTGTAAAAGCTAACAAAAATGTGGAAAAAAAAAACTCAAAAAGAAATCAATAAACACGTTTTCATAAAGTAGTATAACAGTATAACTTATTAGGGTAACTAGTTATACAGTGAGTAAGAGAGAGTAACAATACAAACTTAGTAGCTTTCAAGAAACCAGACCTTATATAGGATAACCTGTAATAAGAAACCTTGAGCATCTTTTTGACCCTAGTTTAAGATACAAGTACTGAGATTTACTGATTTAGTGAACATGTAGAGAGATCAGAGAGTGTCAGATAGCGAACTTTGATGCGAGAAAAATGTGGAAAATATAACAAGATTGGTTTAAATGTGAAAACTGTTCAAGGACCACAGAGTTTGTTTAAGGCTAATGAGAAGAAATGAAAAAAAACATTCTTGTCTATGACGTTATCCTAAGTTGCAAGTTTATCAAAGTGAGTGCTATTGATAGATGTTGACCTTGAAATTTACTCCAGGTTCTGAAATTCACTGTTTTACCTTGTGTTAAGAGGGTACAATTCCAAGAGTAAAGATGGCCACTTTTTGGGTGCTCTGTAGAGTCTTTAAAAGGAAATCAAGGTGTTGGAACCACAAAGGTAATAATGTCTCTCGACCCCATCTAATTGAATGCCAATCCATGTCAGAGACCGGGAAAAGGGGCGCTTACAGGACCTAAACAGAGACATCCTCTGTTGTGTTTCTCCATCTATATATCAGAGTGACGCCAAGAGAGCAGCCTTTGTGATTATAGTGATCACTATAATGATAGCTATTCCATACATTATACACAGTGGAGGATCAGACTGAAGCTTCTTCTCCCTTCAGTAAATTAGTCTAATTTGTGTTGCGGATATAATGGGTAGATCACCGTGTTGTGATAAGGCCGGGCTGAAGAAAGGGCCTTGGACACCAGAAGAGGATCAGAAACTTTTGGCTTATATTGAAGAACATGGCCATGGAAGCTGGCGTTCTTTGCCCGAGAAAGCCGGTAAGTAACCACACATTTTTCTGCTCTTTTACTCTTCCACAAACCGTACATATATGTTCTTCTTGTCATCTATCTCTATTCTAAACCTTTCTTCAAACTCCTTATAGGTCTGCAAAGGTGCGGAAAGAGTTGCAGACTCAGATGGACTAACTACCTAAGACCTGACATTAAGAGAGGCAAATTCACTGTACAAGAAGAACAAACCATCATCCAACTCCATGCTCTCCTCGGAAACAGGTGAACTATTTATTATCAGTCAAAGTCTCTGAAAGTATCACTCCAAACAGTTCAATCTTTGGTGATTGCTTTAAAGCCAAGGCTGATCTTTTAATCTCATAGGTGGTCAGCGATTGCAACTCACTTACCGAAAAGGACAGACAACGAGATCAAGAACTACTGGAACACACACCTGAAGAAACGTCTGCTTAAAATGGGGATCGATCCAGTGACTCACAAGCACAAAAACGAGACCCTTTCGTCTTCCACAGGTCAATCCAAGAACGCAGCCACGCTTAGCCATATGGCTCAATGGGAGAGTGCTAGGCTCGAAGCTGAAGCAAGACTAGCTAGAGAATCAAAGCTTCTCCATTACCAAAACAATAACCTTAACAAATCAGCTCCTCAACAACACTGCTTCACTCACAAAACATCAACAATTTGGTCAACAAAACCAAACGAAGGTAAGAGGAGTAAAAAACTAAACTTTGAATCTTTTATAACTAAAGAACTAAACTTTGAATGGTTTTGGTAATGTATTAATGGAAACTTTGATAGGAACAGGAGATCAACAGCTTGAATCTCCGACATCGACGGTGACATTCTCAGAGAATCTTCCTCTGATGATCATGCCTTTAGGAATTCCAACGGACAACAGAAATAGAAACAATAATAACAACAATGAATCATCTGAGATTCCGGCGAGGATTGAATTCGCCGTCTCTTCCTCAACCTCCTCCGATGTAAGTCTGGTGGTTAAAGAACACGAACACGACTGGATTAGGCAAATCAACTGTCCTTGTCCTACGGAAGGAATAGGAGAAGGATTCACGAGCCTTCTCCTCGGTGATCCAATCAATCGGAGTCTACCCACCGGAAAAAACGAGGCTCCTCCGTCCTCCTCCGTTGCCGGAGCCGGCGAGAGTGAGTTTAACTACTATGAAGATAACAAGAACTACTGGAATAGCATTCTCAACTTGGTTGATTCTTCACCGTCCGATTCTCAAGCCATGTTCTGATCTTAATAAGGGTCTTACAGTCATTTCTCCATAAACATTTTTAATTCTCTCAGATTGTTTTTTTTTTTAATTGTCGATAGCTTTCCAAATACTTTTATTTTCGTTATATTATTATTACATTACATATATGGGATGAAATTTCATGAAAATGACCTTTGACAAACAAAATTTGTACACCTTGTTTTTCTTTGCTTTTCTTTTGTTGTTGCAATAATGCATGTAACAAATCCAGTTTTCAATTTATAGATTTTGCTTTTATGTTGGGGGTATATCATCTATATACAATTTTAAGAAAAAATATTTAATAACAACTATTAAATATTTAATTGTTTGTATTAATGTTATTGTCATTATGTTCAAATTGAACTATGTTTTTGGTATCCATTAATTTAGTTAGTGCATGTTGTTAATTCCAACTTCGAGATGGTATGCCTATACACATACACAAGGATGGATGTTAATAGGGAAGACGACGCGGTAAATATATATAACAATAACACGTTGACATGTTAGTAAAAAAAATTATTAAATGTTTGGTAGTTTCATGTCATTTTCATTGTAATTATCAATATATGATCCATATTAACAAAACATATGCCACATTCTATCTAAAAAAGTTACATGCATCAGCTTGGTTTTTTTTCCTTCTTTTTTTTTCCTGAAATTAATTGATTTTCAATCTTAGTTTTTTAATATCTATGTTATTCAATCACCATTCCTATTATTAAATGACATAAATTTTAAAATACAACAAAAAATGGAATAAAAAGTAAATGATGGGCCTGAAGTATTTTACTAGTATAATGGGTAAAAAAGGCCCATAAAAGCCCAGTGAATACTTAACCTAAAGGATAAGTAGATCAAAATTCAAAAGTCTCTCTTTTTTTTTCTGGTCTGTATAATAAACCCTAAGGGTTTCTTTCCCTCTCTGATTATGGCCGGATCTCTAGGTCTTATGACGGAGTCTTTGAAGGCGTCTGGTCGGAGCTCCGAGAATCTCAGCCTTCCTATCCTTCAGGGTCAAATCAAGCGTGACCCAGAGGGTTACGGAACGGAGGTCCAATTGATTTACAAACAGTTCAATGCCTCCGTCGATCTCTTTCAGCAACAGGCGGCTCTTACTTTCTCCTCCGTCGGCTCCGAAACTTCCGTTGCCAAGAAACTCGGCGACCGAGCCATGTTTCTGGCTCATGTCACTCCGTTTTACCCGAAGCATCTAGCCGCATTTCCAGCACAATTGACTGATCTACTCCGTACCTCATGCCTTGCAATGCCGTCGGGGCTTAGGAACCATGTTGCGCAAGCTCTGATTCTTCTCATGAATCGAAAGGTATGTTTTTTAACATGTGATTGATACTAATATGAGCTGCTTGTAATCGAAAGGTATGTTTTTTTTGTTGATATGATTCTTCAACTGTTTTCTTGGTGTGTTAAAAAAGAGTCTTGTCATGGAGGATCTGCTGGCTCTGTTTCTGGATATTCAGACTCTTGGTGATAAAAACTTGCGAAAGATTGCTTTCTCTCACATTGTTCAAACCATTCGTAAGATGAGTATCACTGATCCAAGGCACAATTCACTTCAGAAGATTGTGATCTCTACGTTGGAGGTTAATTCTAATCTCATTTTCCTTCTCATGGGATGATTTTGTGTTACTGAGTTTATAAAGTAGATAATATCATTTTGATTTTTTCTAGCAAGAAGATGAAGCCAAGGCTAAACGAGCACTTGTCACCCTTTGTGAGCTTCACAAGAGAAAGGTCTGGTTTGGTGATAAACATGACAGAGTAGCAATTGCTATTTGTGAAGCGTGCTTTCATACTTCACCTAGGTAATATAATATTTCTCTTTCTTTATTTTTCCTAACTGTGAAATATTTTGATATGATGATAATACTAACTTCTCTTTTTATAACATGTTCAGGATCATGATATCTTCCCTTCGGTTTCTTCTTGACTACGACAACATTGACGATGAGGATGATAGTGATGCTTCAAGTGGCGATGAAGAGGAGTCAAAGCAATCATCTCAGGTTATGATTAACAGAGACGCTGTTTACATGGTAAACAACATTATACATGAATTTTATTACAGAGTTTGAATTATGAAACGCTTACTAGTTGTTGATAGGAATTTTCACTTCCGATGTTTAGGCTAACAACAAAGGTACATCTTCTAGCAAAAAGAAAAAGCAAGCAAAACTGCAGCGCGCGATGCGAAGTATTAAAAAAAAGCAGCGTGCGTCGTCTGAGAACACCCCTTCAACTTATTCACCTCTTAATCATCTAAATGATGCACAGGTTCATTAATTTCCTAGCTTTTTGTAGTGTGTCATATGCAGGGAAAGTAATTACGGTAGTGTATAATTGAATGTTTTCCTTCTTTTACAGAATTTTGCCGAGAGGTTGCTTTCCCGGCTTCAGACTGGCAAGAACATTGGGAAAACTAGTGAACGGGTTGAGGTAACTATTATTTAAGTCGCTTCATCCATTCTATAGAAACATATGAGCTAACTAACTTTCTATTTGGTTTCCTCCATGTTGCAGACCAGGTTGATGATGATAAAAGTTATTGCACGAACAATTGGTCGTCACAAGTTGCATTTATTAAGCTTTTATACTTATCTTCAAAACTATGCTAAGGTAAGTAAGATTTGCTAACTGACTTTTTTAAAAATTCTCTGTTGAAATTTGATTAAAATAGCTAGGTATGCTCTTAAATGCAGCAAGATAGAAAGGACACTACACATATACTTGCAGCAGCGGTTCAGGCTTGCCATGATGTGGTATAGTAACATTTCCACTTTAAAGCATTATCTATTTTCTCATTCTTCAATCCTCGCAATAATTTTGTCTCGGGCAGGTACCTTCGGGTGCCGTGGAGCCACTGTTCAAGCAAATAGTAAATGAGTTTTTACACAACGGTTCACTTCCTGAGGTGTGATTTCAAGCTTTCTCACATCAAGGGACTTAACTAGAAAGCTTTGTCTATCATTTACTATATTCTTCTTCTTTTTAATTCATTGTTTTCATTTATGTAACCAGGCTATTGCTGTCGGACTCAATGTGGTACGAGAAATGTGCCTTAGGATTCACGAGGTAACTAGTTCTTAACTCTGGTTTAATATTCTCATTTATATAAATGTAGTTATACAACACCAATCCTTTTTTTTCTGAATTGTCTTTTTTGTTTCAGTTGATGACAGAAGAGTTGCTGCAAGATCTTGCTCGGTATAAAAAGGACCACGCCCATAATAAAGCCATCTCAGCAGCATCTCGTTCCCTCATAGCATTGTTCAGAGAGGTAGCAGAAGAAGCATTTGATCTGTTAATCGATGTATTGTGGTTAGCCAAATTTAACAGCATTTTGTAATTTCAGATCAACCCTTCGCTTCTAGTGAAAAAAGATCGTGGCCGTCCTGGAGGTCCCATTGCCAGACCTAAACAATATGGAGAAGTTACTGTCTTCAGCGATATTCCCAATGTTGAGTTATTGCAAGAAAGTGATAATGATCAAGACGATGATGACGTGTCGTTGCCTAGCAGTGATGATATGGAACAGGAACTGATACCTGATGAATGTGGAACTGAGGACGAGGCTGAAGAAGAAGATTCTAATGATGGTGACGATATGAATAACACTGAAGATGATAGTAGTGATGTTGATCCTTTGGTCAGTTGTGATGAAGAGGAAGAGGAGAATGACATTGATGCAGCCGAGACTGATTCGGAAAGCGAAGAAGATGAAGGAGAAGCTTCTGATTCTTCCGTGGAGGGTAGTGGAAACAAAGAGAAAGCAAAGGGGAAGAAACGGAAGATAGAAGATTTTGATGCGAGTCTTCTCGCTGCTGATACAAGCCTACGAGCACTGAAGAGATGCGCAGAAGCAAAGAGCGAACAGCCATCTTTTGGTGAAAGTGATGGCATACTTTCGAATGAGGACTTCCGAAAAATCAAAGAACTTAAGGTATAAATATACGAAAGAGAGAGAAGCTCTTTTTTCCTCTGTTTTGGTATAAAGAAGTCCAACGTGGTTGATGTTTGGGTGTCACATACAGGCAAAGAAGGATGTGAAAATTGCATTGGCTCGAAAAGGATTCAAAGTTCCGGATTCTGATCAGCTAAGTAAGAAGCTGGTCGATCCAGTCAAACTTGAAGTAAGCTGTTACTATGAGAAGCTGATCCATTTTTGTCACAAAATGTCTCGCACAGATTCGATGTTAACTGAAATTTTTTGATGACTCTTATCCACAGGCTCACATAAGGCATAAACTAACAAAAGAAGAAAGGCTGGAGTTAGTTAAAGCGGGTAGGGAGGACAGAGGGAAATACAAATCCAAGACTGCCATCAAGCAGAAGAAGGTATCTTGTTTGTTGTTTCCGTTGTTAAGCAAGCATATAATATATGTTTGTTTGATATATGATCCAATACTTAATTAATTGTGTGAATTGAAAACGAACGCAGACCGGAGGATCGAGCAATAGACAGAAGGAGCACAAGAAGAATATGCCTCTGGCTGCAATAAGAAGAAAGGCTGGGAAATCAAAGATAGCCAAGAAAAGGAAGAATAGCCTCAGCGGAAGCCAGTTCAGAGGAAGGAAAGCTTGGAAGTGAAGCAAATGACCAAAACTCTTCCTTCTTTTTTTCTTTTCTTTTTGTCTCAAAACGAAACAAACAAGTTTTGCAAATTATTGCTTTGTTCAACTTCGCTGTCTACAACATTTAAATGTTACATAAGTTTTTTTATTTATATTTTATTAATTTTAAACACATTGAGGGAATGGTGACGATATTTCTATAAATTAAATTTTATAAAAAACATGTGATGATTGTTTTTAAAAAAACCGTTATTGATAAAAAAAAAAATTATATATACATTTGATTTTCAACCTTGGTTTATTATATATACAAATTTTGTTATTAAAGGTTTGTTAAAAGTGCATAGGATAAAAAATTACAAAAAAAAAAAAAAAAAAAAAATTGGAGTAAGAAGGATATGGGCCTGAAGTATTACTAGCTATTAATTAAAGGCCCGTATAAAGCCCAGTGAATATTATTTTTTCCCTGAGAAGAAGACACGGAGACAGAGGAGCCGCTGAGGTCTTTTCATATCAATCACTCCTCGCGAATCTGAGATTTCGGAAGATTCGATCGATTTGGGGGTTTTAGGGTTTAATTAAATCTGTGCCTACGAACCTGCTGAATCAATCAATGGCGCCACCTCCAGGACTTTACTCCGGTACCAGCACTCTTGCTCTGGTAATCAATCTCTCTCTCTCTCTCTCCGATCAGTTTCTCGATCTGTATTTTGACTTGTAGGAATTTTGGTTTTTTAAGAGTTCGTCATCGAGTCTTTTGTTTTGTGTATCATCGAATTAGGTTGCTCGTGCTTCGGCTTTCGGGTTGGGTCTCATCTACGGGAACGTGAAGCTCAAGGCTTTGAAGGTACATCTCTCTATCGAATCATATGTGATGTTGCTTCAATTATACTTTCAAGTTTCGATTTTTTTGTCTTGGCTATTAGTAGATTTTATTTATATCATTGCATAGTTAAGCTAATTAGATATCTGAATTACAAGTTTGTTACTTTTCTTCTTTTACTTGGAGTAATCTATTCGCAAGTAACATGATCCTTCTCTGAATCCAATGGTTGCCTGAGTTCAAATCTCATATTACACTGTATGTTCATAGCTTTACATGATGTTTAGTAGACGCTTTTCTCATTTCTGCAATGTTTTTTTTTTGTTGCCTTTCAAAGCATCATTAGTTTGCAATGGTATGTCTGGTTTCCAAACCCAAGAAAAATAGTTATGAAGGTCAAGACTCGGTTACTACCTTAAGAGTATCCCATTGTTTGCTAAGTGATGATGATACCAACAAATGCTTCTTCATGTGCAGATAAAGAAGAACTCACAGATTAAGGCGGAAGCTAAGGCTGCTCATCACTAAACCAACTCTTCTCTCCCTTAACAATAAGAAGATAAAAAAGCAAGTGATTTGTTATCATTTCCAAATGTAGTAGCTGTTTCATCTTATGCTATATATCTCTCCCTCTTTGACGATTTTTTCTCTTTTCGATTTTTCTGTTTTTGACTAAGAAGAGGAAAACCTTTTTGTCTGAGAAAGCAAATCATATACCAACATTTTGGTTTTAAACCCGCTGTCCTTTTTTGTTGCTTTGCTATTCAATAAACACCAATCTTTTTATCATCACAACTATAGATTGATACTATAACCTATCTATTGAAACCAAAGATTGCAATCGAATGTGTTATTTGATAGTTATCGCTGATTGATTTTCTAGCCTGACTTTAAGTAACCTATATTTAGATTTTGTTGATTGATGTAGTAATCCGCAAATAAAGGTGTCAACGTTGGTTAACCTTTGGGTATACAAAAAGTCGCAGTGTTTTTGAAACCGTGGACACAAAAGAAAACTATGGAAGTTAGAATTCATAAACAAATCACTCTATGAGTCTATATGACCATTGAACATTACAATAATAGTGACACAGACGTTAATGGCAGTCATGGGACACGTAGTTATCGGTTAATTTTATTGTTGGTGCTTTCTTCATTGGACGGATGACAACTTAAAAGAATCATCATTTTTGTAACTGTTTTTGTGGTCCATTTGGCTGGCTATGATGATCAAACTGATAGTTGTTTCGATTTAAATTGGGTAGAGAAAATATAATCTTCATTATCAATCAAGAAAATCTAAATTAGACAATTGAGAAATGTTATAGGTCGTAATCATTAATTGAAACCTAGCTCATATCAAAATCTCAATCAAATGAGTTACTCAAAGATTATAGACATTTTCTTTCCTTTAATTTTTGTTTAGGATTTTTTATTTTTTCCAGCCTTATATATGGATAGCCAATTATATTTCTGGCTATAGTTAAAAGATTTAAAGCCGGCGAATTTGTAGGGTCCCAAAATTTTTAGTGAACATAACAAGTTCATAAGATTTAGAGTATTTATTTATATATTTTACAAATCAATAATGATAACCTACCTACACGGTATCTTTTGATTGTTTTCGATGAATCACATATCCTTGTGCGAATTTTATATCAGTTTTTGTTTGTTTGTAAATAAAAATACAACAGAGCTCTGAAAGGAACAAACAGCTGTGAAGTGTTTCAGAAGTCTGATATGCTGATGTGGTGTGACATACTGATGTGGAAAAAGATTATGGAGCGCGATGACAAGATGCGTGAGAAGGAAGGAAGAAGAGATCAAGATATACACGAAAATATTGAGAGTATATTTGATCGAGAGAAATAAGGAATGATATTTTCCTAGGGATAAGGAATATTTTCTTTTAGTTAAGATATACATAGATCTAGGTTAGAGATCGTATGTGCGGGTATAAGTAGACGAGGGTTAGCCACAAAAAGAGCTAGCACTCGTGGGGATTAAGTTGTGAGATTTGTAAACCTTCAAGCATTATCAAAAAGGCTTAGAAGGTGAGTGTGTTTCTACTCTTTTAGATCTGCACAGGGTGTTGTGTTAGATAGATAGGAGAGTGAGCTTAGATTCATATCTTGTAACAAACGAGAGGTTTACAATCAGGTAGTTGGGATGATGCAGGCGTTTGAGATACAGCTGAAGAAGAAAGAAAAAATGAATGAGAAGTATTTTGCCCTTAAAGCAATAGAAGAACAGAAGCTTGCAGAGTCTCAGGAGGTTGTTGATGAGGAAAAAGTGGGCTTGTTGGTTAAGAAGTACTTTCGCAAGATGGAAAGAGGTCAGCGGAAGGGAACCACATCACTCATGAAATCTGATACTGATAAGGAGATCAGGAAGAGTGACAAGCAGGAGTGGCAATGTGCTGAATGTGAAGGATTTAGACATTACAAGTCTGAGTGTCCAAACAACAAACGAAAGAACTCTCTGCAGTGCTATGGGTGTAAGGGTTATGGTCATACTAAGTTTGATTGCCCTGCACGTGAGAGCAAGCAGAAATCTTACATCACTTGGAGCGAAAGTGATTCAGATGAAGAGGACAACAAAGGTGAGATACTAAACAACTTTGTGGCACAGCTGGGTGTCGTTGAGGAAGACGAAGAAGATGAGGTGTTGGAAGAAACCAAAGTTGTAGATGAGAAGGCTGAATCCGACTCAGATGGAGAGGAGGCTGATTTGTCGGTAGAAGATCAGATAGAACTTCTCATCAAGACAGTGTTACAAAAGACCCAAGACAACACCCAATTTACTTCCGAAAAAGATACTTTGCAGCTGCATGTTGCAATGACCACTAAATAACTAAGTGAAGAGAAAGCTAAGACTCAGCGTCTTGAGAAGCAGTTAGAGGAACAGCTGAAGAATATCAGAATGCTGAATAAGGGAACTAGAGATCTGGATACACTACTTAGTACTGGATGATCAAGCAATCTGAAATGGGGCTTGGGTTATCAAGGAACGAACACCGACACCACCACCGACTTTGTCAAAGGGATGGGGTCTCAGCCCAAGCTGAAAGAGAAGGAATTCCCTCCAACGACCAGTCCGTATGGTCAGCATGTTGTGAAACAAAATCCGAGAATCTCAAGAATGAGAATGCAACCTGGGTTGTCAACAAGACAACCATATGTCTCAAATGGGTTTCAGCAGACGGCTCAGAGGCCTGTTCAACTTAATAGAAGATGAGGATGTCGGTACTATGGACATCTAACCCACTATAAGGCCTAGTGTTACCAATTTCAGAATCGTGTGTTAAGCTTGATGCAACATGGTGTGTTTTATCCAGCTATGAGAAGAAACACTCAGGGTTATGTCAGGAAAGATGACCTCTACTGTCAGGTGGCGTTCACAGCCGAAAAAGCAGAGGTTGATCAGGCCAAGTGGTACTTTGACAGTGGATGTTCCAGGCATATGACTGGTGCCCTTGACAATCTATCTCATCTGGAAGATGTTGCTGGAGGGAGAGTTACTTTTGGTGATGGAGGAAAGGAGATAATCCGAGGAAAAGATACAACTAGTGGTGAATCTCAACCACATCTAAAGGATGTTGTCTTGGTCGACGGTTTGAAGCCGAATCTGATAAGTATTAGTCAGCTGTGTGATGAAGGTCTGGCTGTCACATGTACCAAGAAAGGATGCAAGGTTGTTGATCAACAAGGATCTGTGCGACTCAGAGGAAGGTGATCTGGTAATAACTGTTACATCTGGAAATCATCAATGCAGTGTTTCAACATGACCACTGAGTTGGACACAGAGCTGTGGCATTAGAAACTTGGTCACTTGAATATTCGCACAATGATGAGATTGGCTAATCAAGAAGTTGTGCGTGGAATTCCTAAGCTGAAGGGAGAACCTCATTTCATATGTGGTCCTTGCAACAAGGGCAAGCAAGTCAAGGCATCTCATGGGCCAGTGGCGGACATTCAAACTAGTCATGCACTCCAACTGGTACATATGGATCTGATGGGTCCTATACAAGTTCAAAGCATATATGGGCGTCGGTTCATCTTTGTCATGGTTGACGATTTCACTCTCTACACCTGTTGCAATTTCTACGTGAAAAATCGGATGCTCTTGAATGTTTTCGTATTCTTGCCTTGCAGATCAAGAGTGAAAAATGCTCTATCCAAACTATTCGAAGTGATCATGGAGGTGAATTTCAGAATGACAAGTTCGATCAATTCTGTGGGCATCAGAGCATAGAGCGGAACACCTGAGCAGAATGGTGTTGTAGAGCGGAAGAATAGAACGCTGCAAGAAATGGCATGAGCTATGCTGCATGGTAATCAAGTGCCTCATCGTTTCTGGGATGAAGCTGTTAACACTGCTTGCTACATCATCAACCGAGTGTATGTTCGACCAGGGACTAACAAGTCTCCCTATGAACTGTGGAAAGGGAAGTCTCCAACAGTAAGCTACTTTCATGTGTTTGGTTGTCTCTGCTACATTCTGAATGACAAGGATCAGTTGGGTAAGTTTGACTCCAAGAGCGATGAATGGATCTTCCTTGGTTATTCAGGGCATAGCACTGCTTTTCGTGTCGACAACAAATGCACAAGATAGGTTCAAGAAACGGTCAATGTTGTCTTTGATGATACCTCGTTTCAACGAGTTGCTATGGTACCTGTTATCTCCGACAAGGACCTGGTAACTGATGATGAGAAGCATGAGCAAGGACCTGAAAACCATGGTGACTCTGTCAGTCCGGTGTTATCCTCGGATGATCTTACTCCTTCTTCTCAGGTTCATCGGAATCACTCCTCAAGTGATGTTATCAGTGCGATTCAGGGGGGTAGAGTTACCAAAGCCAAACAAATTGACTTTGCTCAACTGGCCGGTAAGAAATAGAAGGCTGTGATTCCTGACACTGTTACTCAGGATTCTGAGATTGTTCAATTCGCCTATTTTGTTTCAACTATGGAGCCAAAGAATCACAAAGAGGCACTTCAAGATGAGTTTTGGGTTGCTGCGATGCAAGATGAGCTGGAACAGTTTGAGCGAAGCAATGTGTGGGAATTACTAAACGATCTGCTAATGTCAATGTAGTGGGAACAAAGTGGATCTTTAAGAATAAGAGTGATGCAAGTGGGTGCACTGTGAGAAACAAAGCAAGACTGGTGGCTCAAGGTTATTCTCAAGTTGAATGAGTTGATTTTGATGAGACCTTTGCACCAATAGCAAGGTTAGAATCAATCAGATTCATGTTCGGTATGTCGTGTGCTCTCAAGTTCACATTACATCAGATGGATGTCAAAAGTGCCTTTCTCAATGGCATATTACATGAAAAAGTGTTTGTAGAGCATCAAAAGGCTTTGAGAATTCTCAACACCCTGAGCATGTATACCGGCTGATGAAAGCGCTATATGGTCTCAAGCAGGCTCTGAGAGCACGGTATGAGAGGTTGACAACGTTTCTTCTGGATCAAGGCTACAGTCGCGGAAGTGTAGACAAAACACTGTTTGTCTTTAACAGTAACAACGCACTGATGTTTGTTCAGATCTATGTAGATGACATCATCTTTGGCTCTACGTGTCAACCTCTGGTAAAAAGGTTTGTGGAAAGCATGTCACAAGAGTTTGAGATGAGTATGGTGGGAGAGCTGAAATACTTTCTGGATTTGCAAGTGGAACAATTTGCTGATGAGATCTTTGTGTCTCAAAGCACCTATGCTAAAGAGTTGGTACAGCGGTTTGGTTTAGGGAAGAGTAAAGAAGCAAAAATTCCAATGGACGTCAATGACAAGCTGTCTAAATATGAAGGAGGCGAGGATGTGGATGAGCGACTATACAGAGGTATGATTGGAAGTCTGCTATATCTGACAGCGAGTCGTCCAGACATTTGCCTATCGGTGGGGATATGCGCACGGTACCAAGCCAAGCCTAAGATGTCACACTAACTAGCAGTTAAGAAGATCATCAAGTACATCAAAGGGACGGTGAACTTTGGAATTTTCTTCACCAAAGATACCAACACCAGTCTAAGCGGATACTGCGATGCTGATTGGGCAGGATCTGTGGATGATCGTGGGAGTACAAGTGGGGGATGCTTCTTCATGGGCAATAACCTGATATCGTGGCACAGCAAGAAGCAGAACAGTGTCTCCCTATCAACTGCTGAGGCTGAATACATTGCCTTGGGAAGCTGTTGTACACAGCTCCTCTGGATGCGTCAAATGTCCTCTGACTACGGAATGGATTTTGATACTCTGTTGATTCATTGTGATAATTTGAGTGCAATAAACATTTCTAAGAATCATGTTCAACATTCTAGAACTAAACACATAGATATTAGACACCACTTTGTCCGTAAACTAGCTGAGCCGAAACTGATCAAGATTGACCATGTGAGCACCGATTTTCAGCTGGATGATTTGTTTACTAAGCCCTTGGACTTTAACAGATTTACAAATCTGAGAAAGTCTATTGGTGTCTATGAACTCTAACCTCTTTCTCTGAGTTGTATTGATCTAAGACAGGAACTGGAGTTAGGACAGATCATAGAAATCCTGAAATATATAGAAGATCAACACTTTGGAAAAATAGCTGTGGGAAATAACTGCCTGTCATGCCGATATGTCCATCATGTTAAACGTTGTCATGATTTAAGGAGGTCAAAGAGCTGTGAAGAGACATGCACAGTTATTCTCAGGATCAATGACCTGCTGAATAATCAGCCTTGATTCAGTGACTAACAAAATCAAGTGATGTCACTGAAGCTCAAAGTAATGAAGCAACTATCAAGAGGCTGAAAGGAATAAAAAAGAAGAAAAAAAAATGATGTGCTCTTCAAATAGATGATCTCCAGCTGCCTTAACATGTTGGGATGGATTGAAGACTGAAGGCATGCCAGTGTGAAAGACTACCCACATGCAACAGTTTTATGATCTTCGACAATTCAAGAGGTTGTGATAGTTCCTAACAAAGGTTCTGAACAAGAGGTTGACACGACTCAAGTATTGGTTAGTATTCTGATTTTTGTTAAAAAAAAAAAAAAAAAAAACAGAACAAAAATATATATATATATATATATATATATATATATATATATATATATATATATAAAGGGGGATTTTGCTCATATGTGTTTAATGTTTGATCTGGGTCCCTTAGGGTTCATCATTAGTGGTTGTGCGTATCTGTGTTTTTGATTCATGAACGTGATTTGATCTTAAAAGGGAATGAATGCAGTTTATTCATGCACTGTTATTAATTGTGATTGAATGAATTGACAGATGAATGTGGTCGAAAAAGGAAATAGATGTTGTGTGCACTGATGTTTTGTTGAGTGTTTTCAGAGTTGAGTTGGTTGATGGGCTGAGGCTTAATAGCCCATTGAGGTTCATGATGGTGTATAAAAGGAGCGGCTAGGGTTTTGAGTTTCTCTCATCCTTGCGATTTCAGATCTCTGTCGATTAAGCTTCTATTATTTCCTCTCCTCTAATTTTTTTTTTCCTCTGTCAATTCGTCTGTTCTCTCTAATTCTTGATCACCATGAAATCTGTGTTTAGCGGTTTCCACTATGACTCCAGCTCAGATGAGGAGCTTCACACCCCTCTGTCAGCCCAACCACCACTGTCACCCTATGTTCCGATTGATCCTACAACCACGATGGTCATCTACGAACCCCGCGATGAAGCAACTTCAGCACCTCCGGTGCCCGAGAAACCCTCTCCCAGGCCGCTATCTGTCGAAGCAGATCACGACACATGCGACTCTTCGTCTTCTCTACCATGAAGGACGAGATCCCGTTTCCCGGTGATTGATCTGACCAGTGATGTTTTTCCGCTACCAAATCAGGGAATTTCATCCCGGCTGCGCAAACGACAATCAGCTGCTGATGCAGATAGCCGTGATACAAAGCGACCGTTTCTTGACAGGGACAAGGGTGTGTCCACCTCTCGCAGTGCTCCATCGAAGGAGTTTGACTCCAAACGATTCATATCCGATGATACTGCTCGAAGGTACGGGTTCTTTTCCTCTAGAACCATTGATGCTGAGTTGTGTTACTCTCTGGGAAGAGATGATCCGGCTAGGGAGTTGCCTGATCAAGCTGGGCTGTTGAAAACAATCACTCAAATCGGCGCTTATGATTCCGATGTCATCTATGAGTTCTGAGCAAATCTTTCAGGAGTGAAGGTTGAAGGGAGCTCGGTTGATGTGTTGGTCCAAGACTTTGTGTATGAGTTCTCCCCAAGTCGCATTAATGCCCTATTCGGACTCCGACAGTTGATGTGCGTGAACAGAGACTGCAAACGGCTGCAATTTTGGAGGAGGATCTAGCTCTCTTTTTGTCTGGTGGCAAGGTGAAGACTTGCAAGCAGCTGGTTTCCACGGCAATCAAGGACCCGATCATCAAGGAGTTAAACAAGATGTGCTGCAGCAACTAGTCTCACACGGTGAATACAAGGTACATCTCTGCAAACATAGCCATGGTGATCTACATGATCATGCATCGCATTCCGTTTGATTTTGGGAGAATGATTTATGATCAGATCATCCAATTAGGTTTGCAAGCTCAGTCCGGTTTCCGTCTCCCGTTTCCCAGTCTCATTTATCAGCTTCTGGAAGCTCAGCGCCCTGTTTCGAACCTTCAGCCGGAAAACACGAAGAAGCCCAAGGGTAAGCTGATACACAGAGTTTTAAACCCTATTTTCCTACTGCAAGTGCACAGCAAAGAAGTAGTACTTAGGGGTCGAATCCCACGAAGACCAAGTTTTACTCTATGGTTCTATTTGTTCAATTTCAAGCTAAGACAATTCAAAGTTGGGTTTGTTTGGTAACAGTAACGCGATTAAAACGGTATAAAAAGGCAATAAGCAAAACACTAGATCAAGGGTAATTCTCGGGAATTTCAGAGATAGCAACTAAACAACTATTCAGGGCATAGATTAAGTACCAGTCTAGAACTCAAACATAAATATAAACTGATCCACTGTCGTGGTATCAATAACTCTATCTGATCGATTCTGTGCGGAAACGCGGAGCACATGCTCGGCGGTCCATAAACCCTAAACTGTCGTTTGAGCCCAGAATCGCAGACAAGCATTAAAGAACAAGAATGATAAGTTCACAAATCACCTACACATCAACTTTCGCAGGTCTAGGATAATTTGCCCACTAATGTCTTTTCTAGCAACCTATTACACTTTTGATGAATAGATAAACCTAGAATCATAGATTGGGTGATCAAATCAACCTAAGCATTAAGTCTAACAATAGTGAAGACAATCGATTATATAAAGCCCTATTTGTGTTTTGTTGCTAACCCATGAAACCCCTTTTGAAACCCCAAATCTAGCAAAGAGAACTACTCAGACATAGAGAAATGAATCATAGCAAAAGATAAAAAATTCAATGACATAAAAATAAAAAGGGTTCAGAGAATGCTTCACAAGGTAGCCGCTCTTCTTCCTCTCACCAAAAACGTCGCTCAAAAACCCAAAAGAAAAAGGTATATCTCTCTCCTAAAACCCTAGGTTAAATAGCATACAAGTAGAGAAAAATAAGGAAAGAATCCAAATTCAAATTTCCCTATTAAAAAAACGATCTCCTCCCTCTTTCTCTCACAAAGGATCGCCTAAAATAAGGGGAATTAGGCAGGGAATCGGCGCCTAGATGCTTGCCACGTGTCGTTATGAAACCGTAGAGTTGGGAGCATGTGCTCGGAAATCGGGAGCATGTGCTCCTGGGTCTAAAATCAGCTTTTCTGCTCCAATTCAACTCCTTTCTGCTCTGATTGCTCCTGCTGTTCCATTCCTTGCTTTTAGCTTCCTAGCCTCTTATTATAACCTGAAAAGGACTCAAACAACTACAAAACTATCAAATAAACGGGGTCAAAGTGAGTCAAAACCGTAACATATCATAAGCAGACTGCTTCATGACCTACGGAGTCTCATCCTAGAGCTGGAACGTCTGCCGAGCGCAAAGCCATCCGGT
Organism: Camelina sativa; assembly: GCF_030686135.1. Lineage (NCBI taxonomy): Eukaryota > Viridiplantae > Streptophyta > Magnoliopsida > Brassicales > Brassicaceae > Camelina > Camelina sativa. The sequence continues at coordinate 641,626 of NC_141898.1, forward strand.
TGGCCATTCAAATTCTGCAAGACGCCTTGGACGCTGGTAATTTGTCACATCTCTGAATATACTTTTGTGTGTCTATTGATATTTTTGACTAATTTGTGCCAAACAAGCAGGGGGAGATGAGTCTGATTCAGATGATTGAGGGAGAGTTTGAGCTGTGGGGGAGCTGGTGTTCTTATGTTTTCTACTCCTTGTTGTTGTTTTCGTTTATTTTTTCAGACTTATATTTCTTTTGGTTTTGTGCGAGACTTTTTGTCCGATACTTTTTCCTAGTCGCAATGCGGTCGTAATGCTTACCCGTTGTTTGTTTAATCTTCTGATGTTATTGCGATTTATGAGGGACTGTTAGTATAGCTGTACCTGTTGGTTGGCTTGTTGCTGGCTGTTTTTGCTTTGACAGGTTAAATGCATGGATGCTTGTTTGACAAGTTCAGTCAAAAAGGGGAGATTGAAAGTGCAACAGAGCTCTGAAGGGAACAGGCATCTGTGAAGTGTCTCTGAGGTCTGATATGCTGACGTGGCGTGACGTGCTGATGTGGAGAAAGATTGTGGAGCGCGATGACAAGATGCGTGAGAAGGAAGGAAGAAGAGATCAAGATATACACGAAGATATTGAGAGTATATTTGATCGAGAGAAATAAGGAATGATATTTTCCTAGGGATAAGGAATATTTCTTTTTAGTTAAGATATACATAGATCTAGGTTAGAGATCGTATGTGCGGGTATAAGTAGACGAGGGTTAGCCACAAAAAGAGCTAGCACTCGTGGGGATTAAGTTGTGAGATTTGTACACCTTCAAGCATTATCAAAAAGGCTTAGAAGGTGAGTGTGTTTCTACTCTTTAGATCTACACAGGGTGTTGTGTTAGATAGATAGGAGAGTGAGCTTAGATTCATATCTTGTAACAAACGAGAGGTTTATAAGATTGAATAAAAACGTTTGTTTGGCGCGTTTCCAAGCGGGTTTTTAGAATTGTGTGTTCTCTATACCTTTACAGTAAAGTGTTTCATGTTATTTCTCATATATTTTTGTTTAATGATTCAGTCATGAAATAATTCACTGATTTGTCTTCAATAAGTAAACAATAGTACTCCCTCCATTTCAAAATATAGGATGTATTAACTAAGGTACGTATATTAAGAACTTTTTTAGTTTTAACAAGTTGAATCGATCAGAAACAATACTGCATAATATAAAATACTAAATTAATTTAAAAGTTACATAGAAACTTAAAAACGTCTTATATTATAAAATAAAAAACTTTTTTAAAATATCTTATATTTTGAAACGGAGAGAGTATAATAATTTAATAAAGTCATTCGTTAATTCGCAAAATAATAATCAAAACCAACGCCACCTACCCTCAGATCTCAAAACGCACGTTCACACATTTTAAGTGGCATATTAGTAAAATAATAGTAAGAACATTTTTTTAAACTCACATTACCATTTACCCAACAAGTACAAGTAAAGCTGAGGGAGTCATCAGAGGGTTACCAAACTGTTCTGTTTTGTCTGACTGATTGACTTTTTTTTTTCCTCTTTTTCTCCAGCTATCATTCTTTTGAGGTATAACTGCGTTTTCATATGAATTTTAGATTGACTACCCTATAAGTTTCAATCGTGTTTTTTTTTCACATCTTTGTAAATATCTTGTTAATCGCTACACGAACAAGTGGCCACAAATACAAAAGCTTTTGAAGTGTGACTCATGATAGTGTCTTTAAAGACTTATATTGATGGTGTTTGGACCCAGACCACTAACTATCTCTCGTTCAAGTGGACCTTATTTATTATTATAGTTCGGGTCCAATTGTTAAACACAATAAGATTAATACACTTTTTTTTTTTAACTATAGAAGACAAATTTTCAATTACTGTAGGTGCATTTCGATCGTATTTTGGCAAATAGAGGGGGATAAAAGGTTAAAGTGTTTGCAATTGTAACAGAATGTTATCGAATCTAATTGCAAAGATAGATTCTATTTGAAGACTAGCAACAATCTTTTTAAAGAAAAAACAAGTCATAGTCAAAACAAAAACACCAAATTTGGATTAGCCAGATGATTAAGATAGAGAGGTTATATTCCTCAAAAAAAAAAAAAGTACTACTAATAGCTACTACAGTATTTAGATATCGTTCTCCTTTTTAGAAAGTTATTATTAGTAGTTTATTAAGCAAATTTTCAACATAAAAATTGAATGATTTAACAATACAAATGAGTTGGAACTTGAATTTGAAAACTCGAACAAACAAAAACACATTCTCGAATTCCAAAGATTCTTTTAATTTGGAGATAAGTTTTAAAAAATCTGGCAAGAAACGTGTTCTATATTTGTAATGTAGGAAAATTAGAATAAAATATTAGTCAAGCAAACAAAATTAGAAAATAATAATCCTAAAAAGCAAAAAAATAAAATAAAAAACCGTGGTTTAGTTTAGGATAACTGGGTTAAGTTAATCTAAACCCAAAGGAGTGGTTAAACACACAAAACGACAAAAAAGCAATATTTAGCTTGTTAAAAACCCGCCCATTGGAGAAAGAAAGCCCTCCTCACGCTAAACCACACACAGACGACACAACGAGAGAGAGAGAGAGAGAGACTCATCCCAACCGAAACGAAACAAATGGCCGTCTCTTCTTTCCAGTGCCCTTCGATCTTCTCCTCATCCTCCATCTCCGGCTTTCAATGCCGTTCTGATCCAGATCTCGTCGGTTCCCCCGTCGGTGGATCATCTCGCCGCCGTGTCAATGCCGCCGCAGGGATCTCTGCCTCATTCACCGGCGACGGTGGATTATCCTCGAGGATCTTGAGGTTTCCTCCTAATTTCGTCCGTCAGCTGAGCATCAAAGCCCGCAGAAACTGTAGCAACATCGGTGTTGCGCAGATCGTGGCGGCTAAGTGGTCCAACAACCCTTCCTCCGGGTTACCTTCGGCGGCGGCGGCGGCTGCTGCTTCCTCGTCTGCATCTGCGGTTTCTTCCGCCGCTTCTGCAGCCGCAGCCTCGTCCGCCGCCGCCGCCCCCGTGGCCGCCGTTCCTCCCGTCGTGCTCGATGAGGAGGTTTTGGTGGCCGAGGAGGGGCTTGTTAGGGAGAAGATAGGTAGTGTACAGTTGACGGATTCCAAACACTCATTTTTAAGCTCCGATGGGAGCCTTACTGTTCATGCCGGTACGTCGTCTCGTCACCACCGCTAGATCCATTTCTCTTTCCTTTTGTTTTGGGGGGCATTTCTGATTATTATTAGATTTTTGGGGGTTTTATTAAACAGGTGAAAGGTTAGGACGTGGTATAGTCACGGATGCTATCACTACTCCTGTAGTCAACACATCTGCCTACTTCTTCAAGAAAACTGCTGAGCTTCTTGACTTCAAGGTTCGTTGTTGATTGAGTAGTCCCTTGCTTTTCTTTATTTATTCGAATAGAGTAACTCATTAGGTTGAAACAATCTGTATTAGACAGGAATCATTGACTTTTTTTTTATTGTTTTGTGTGTTCAAAAACCATAATTTGTTGTAGGAGAAAAGAAGTGTGAGTTTCGAGTATGGTCGTTATGGTAACCCTACGACTGTGGTACTTGAAGAGAAGATAAGGTTATTATTATATTTTATCTTAATTATTATGTCTTTTATAATAACACTTGCCTTTTCCTGAAGATTATCTTCTTTGATGCTTTTTGGGTTTGTTTGATTAATATAATGTGTAGTGCACTTGAAGGAGCTGAATCGACTTTGGTTATGGCTTCTGGGATGTGTGCAAGCACTGTTATGCTTTTGGCTTTGGTTCCTGCTGGTGGACACATTGTGACTACTACAGATTGCTACCGGAAGACTAGAATCTTCATGGAGAATTTTCTTCCCAAGATGGGGATCACTGTAAGAACCTATTAGCACCAAAGTTTTTAGTTGCAGTCTTCCTTTTGAACTTTCCCAGTTTCTCTGTTTATAACCCACATAGATCCATTTCAAGTTGGATGATTGATATCATGTTTATGTCCAGGTCACTGTGATTGATCCTGCTGATATCGCAGGGCTTGAAGCTGCAGTGAATGAGTTCAAGGTCAGTTCTGTAACATTCTTTTCTTACAGTTGGAAAGAGAATGTCTCTCAAATTAATTCCGGCTTGTTTGGCAGGTTGCTCTGTTCTTCACGGAGTCCCCGACAAACCCATTCCTTAGATGTGTCGACATTGAGCTAGTTTCAGAAATATGTCACAAAAGGGGAACTCTTGTTTGCATTGATGGCACATTTGCGACACCTATGAATCAGAAAGCCCTTGCTCTTGGTGCTGATCTTGTCGTGCACTCTGCTACAAAGTACATTGGAGGACACAATGATGTGAGTATTAAGTGTTTCATGTATCGTAAAACATCAAAAGACCGTTCATTGGCTGTATAGTTATTAACAAAGGTTGTTACACCCTGGCTTAGGTTCTTGGTGGATGCATCTGCGGTCCAATTGAGTTGGTTTCAGAAATCCGCAATCTGCATCATGTGTTGGGAGGCACACTTAACCCGGTAAATTACTTGACCGTCTCATGAATCTCTCTCTTATTACGCCTTTAATTATTTCATGAATTCTCACAAAAAGTTTGTTAACAGAACGCTGCGTACCTACTCATCCGAGGCATGAAGACAATGCATCTTCGTGTACAGCAACAGAACTCGACTGCTTTTAGAATGGCCGAAATTTTAGAGGCACATCCTAAGGTATGCGATATCTCTTGAGTGTGCTTTTTTTGAGTAAATTTACTGAGACAACACTGTAACGATCAATGCATTTTGATTTGCAGGTGAGTCATGTATACTATCCAGGCCTTCCAAGTCATCCCGAACATGAACTCGCCAAGCGACAAATGAGTGGTTTTGGAGGTGTGGTCAGTTTCGAGGTAAAGATCAATCACCAATCTAATCTCTCTCTCTCTCTACTCAAGCAAGTTTCAGCATCTATTTTTAGAGTAAAATGATCCTGAAAACCGTGATTATCTTGATTGAGTAGATTGATGGAGACATTGAAAGGACAATCAAGTTTGTGGATTCTCTCAAGATACCTTACATTGCACCATCTTTCGGTGGCTGCGAAAGCATCGTGGACCAACCTGCCATCATGTCCTACTGGTATGTATAACAAGCTTCTGAGTTGACAAACTCATCAAATCACCGATTTGTAGTTTGACAAATTAATTTGGGCGGTTTGATTAATAGGGATCTGACGCAAGAGGAGAGGATGAAGTATGGAATCAAAGATAACTTGGTTCGTTTCAGCTTTGGAGTTGAAGACTTTGAAGATGTCAAAGCTGACGTCCTTCAAGCTCTCGAAGCCATCTGAAAATGAGATATCACCCCGTCGTTTCTTTGTCTTTGTTTCTCTCTTGCTGTTTCAGTCACCTTAATAATGTCTTTGAACTATTGTTCCGCGACATATACTGTTTCGTTGAAATAATCTCGTATTATGTATTTTTGTTATGTTTGTCATACTGATAACAAATCCCCATATAATACGTCTGTTAAAGAATGAAAAAACGTCAGCCTTTTAGAGGTTAAATTGGCTAAGAGTGTAAATGTCAACGACCAATGTGACCATTGCGTTGTGGTGTGGTGAGAACACGTTGTGTTCGAATCCTCAAGGTCTTGGCTTCGAACATTGGTCATAACCCTCATGCTCCTCTGCTTCTCCCTCTCTTTGTTTCAATCAGCATTAAAGGCTTGCCTCGTTTTTTTTTCCTTTATTTTCATTTTAAAGTACCATAAAAAAAATTGTACAGAGGAATATTGAGGAGAACGAATTTTTAACATTTCATAAGAAATCTCGTCCCTTTAAAATGAGCTTAGGAACTCTTAATGGGTACTTTTTGAGGCCCATTAACCTAACGTAACTGTATTTCTACTTTCTTTATCTATCTGATAGTATTTAATTAAAAAAACTAATTTTGTAATTTATTAGTTTTAACTACAGAAATCCAGGTGTTGCCTCTCTGACCCAGTCAGTATTGATTCTTTTTTTGAATACCAAGGCAAAAATTAAAGAAAACTGTATCATGTCGGTACAAGGGACTTATCGAATGTGATGAATGGTCAGAGCTTAGAGAAATCACCGCCTCACCTGAATCGCGCCAAAGGTTCGATCTTTTCTCCTGGTTTTTCCCTGCCTCAGAGCTCTTTTTCTTTCTTTTTATTGAAAAAGCATCAGCCTTTTGGAAGAATCGACTCTTGATTTGTGTCTAATGATCCGTATTATAAAACGTTTAATAGCTTGAAGATTTCGTTGATTGGTATGGGTTCTACTATTCCGGTTTAGCCTACTCTCCAGTCTCCATGCTCTTTACAACTATTAAATTCGCATATCTTGTGTGTCAATTTTCACATATTTGCTGAGGTCTTGCGATGATTTATGATGATGTATATATTGTGTTTGGTTTCACTCTGCATTGCAAATGAGTCTATTATTGTTCTTTTGATTCTATGTAAACTCCCTCCTAACTCTCTACTCAACTCATATTCTTTGGCAGCAGTGCTTCTCTTGGTCTAGTGCTAGGTTGAAACCAATCCCTTTTGTTGCGTTAGGAAGGCACAATTTGGAGTTATGCTTCTCTCAGCACTTTTAACTTCAGTTGGAATCAATCTTGGGCTCTGTTTTCTGTTTTTCACTTTGTATTCAATTTTGAGAAAACAGCCTGCCAATGTCACTGTATACGGTCCCCGGCTTGTTAAAGACGGGAAATCTCAGCAGTCAAATGATTTCAATCTCGAGAGGCTTTTGCCTACAGCAGGTTGGGTCAAAAGAGCACTGGAACCTACCAATGATGAAATCCTTTCTAATCTTGGCTTAGATGCTTTGGTCTTCGTTCGTGTTTTTGTCTTCAGGTGATTTGATTCATCCAGAATCTGCTTTAAAGTTTGTTCTTTTTTTCTTTCTGGACGAGTGATTTGAAACTTCAACGCATTTTCTTGACAGTATAAGAGTGTTTAGCTTTGCTTCTGTGGTTGGAGTCTTTATACTTCTTCCGGTTAATTATATGGGCACCGAGTTTGAAGAGTTTTTTGACCTGCCAAAGAAGTCTATGGATAACTTCAGCATTTCTAATGTTAACGATGGATCGAATAAGTAAGAAATCAAAGCTATGCCTAAACAACAGTATCCTGTTTTATTATTATCCTTGACTAATTTCTTATGCTTGTATGTGGTTTTGCTTCAGGCTGTGGATCCACTTTTGCGCAATATACATCTTCACTGCAGTTGTTTGCTCTCTACTTTACCATGTAAGAAGCCTTTTGTTTTTCTTTCCCTTTCATTCAACTTATTTGCTTCTCTATCTTGTGAACAGAGAATATATTTTGAACTAAATTTGCAGGAGCACCAGTACATCTCATCAAAGCGGATAGCTCATCTTTATTCATCCAAGCCTCAGCCACACGAATTTACGGTTCTGGTCAGTGGCGTTCCTCTTGTATCCGGGAACAGTATAAGTGAGACAGTGGAAAACTTTTTCAGGGAATATCATTCTTCCACGTATCTTTCTCATATAGTTGTTCATCGAACAGACAAGTTAAAAGTTCTCATGGTAAGCTTTTTAACCTAGTAAGGATTCTATATTACCTACCTATTGATATATCTGGAATTCATATATTTGTTATTATGGGTAGAATGATGCTGAGAAGCTGTACAAGAAGCTTACTCGAGTAAAATCTGGAAGCATATCTCGCCAAAAATCTAGGCGGGATGGGTTTTTAGGGATGTTTGGGAGGAATGTTGATGTGGTTGACCATTACCAAAAGAAGCTTGACAAGTTAGAAGACGACATGAGATTGAAGCAGTCTTTATTAGCAGGAGAGGTGAGCATTTTGTGTTTATGTGATGGTTGCATTCTTCGACATATTCATTCCTTTTCTCTTTTTTTTTTTTGGCAAACCCTTTAGGAAGTTCCAGCTGCTTTCGTTTCCTTTAGGACAAGACATGGTGCTGCAATAGCAGCAAACATTCAGCAAGGTATAGATCCAACACAATGGCTGACTGAGACAGCCCCCGAGCCTAGTGATGTTCATTGGCCATTTTTCACTGCATCGTTTGTGAGAAGATGGATCTCCAATGTGGTGGTGCTCGTGGCTTTCGTAACTCTGTTAATCCTATACATTGTCCCTGTTGTAGTGGTTCAAGGTCTTGCCAATCTTCACCAGTTAGAGACTTGGTTCCCTTTTCTAACAGGCTTATTAAATATGTAAGTAAAGCCCTAATTAGATAAAAGATGGTTTCTTTGTTCAGTTGAACCAACTACAAAAAGTTTTTTTCTTCTTATGATTGCAGGAAAATCGTGAGCACAGTGATTACGGGATATCTTCCGAGTCTAATTTTCCAGCTTTTCCTTTTGACAGTACCACCCATTATGCTTCTACTTTCCTCAATGCAAGGATTCAATTCTCATAGCCAGATCGAGAAATCTGCATGTATCAAGCTTCTAATCTTTACCGTGTGGAACAGTTTCTTTACAAATGTACTGTCCGGATCTGCTCTTTATCGTGTTAATGTGTTCCTTGAACCTAAGACTATTCCTCGTGTGCTTGCTGCAGCTGTGCCAGCACAGGTAATGAACACAAAACCCAGTTTTGAGGTTTCCACAATATTTTTTTTTTCAGACCATGAGTTATGTTTAATCATTGGTGCAGGCATCTTTCTTTGTATCTTATGTTGTGACATCTGGATGGACTGGTTTATCATCAGAGGTCCTACGTTTGGTTCCTCTTCTTTGGAATTTAATAAATAAACTTTTCGGCAAGGAAGATGACAAAGAATTTGAGGTTCCTTCAACTCCTTTCTGCCAAGAAATCCCAAAGATCCTATTTTTTGGACTTCTCGGTATAACGTACTTCTTCCTTTCGCCATTGATACTGCCGTTCTTGTTGGGTTACTATTGTCTTGGATATGTCATCTACCGCAACCAGGTAACCAAGCCAATCTTACTGTTCAGCTTATTTATGTAGGGAATTTATAATAATATAATATCTAAGATGATTCCAATTGGATGTTTGTGGACAATGCTAAGTATATCCTCTGTTGATGCTCCTCAAAACTCTGATAAAAAGCCATATAGGAATATCTGCTCTATAATCTATGAATCAACTACACATCCTTTTGTTATATAGAATCTCACTTTTATCGTCTCTTAATGTGTAATCTCTTTTCTAGATTCTCGAATAGCATATTTAAACCGAAAGTCCCTTTTGAAGCTTAAGTCATGACAAAAACGTTACATCAAGAATCCATATTCTCGTCACTTAATTCGTTTTTGCCTTAATGAATCCATTGCAATTAGGTAATAGAGATAACTTCACCTTATTGGTCCTTCTGTGGTGCAGCTCCTAAACGTATATGCGGCCAAGTATGAAACTGGTGGAAAGTTTTGGCCAATAGTACACAGCTATACTATCTTCTCTTTGGTACTAATGCACATAATTGCAGTCGGACTATTCGGGCTTAAAGAGGTTCCATGGGCATCTTATTTAACAATCCCGCTGCCGATTCTCACAGTCCTTTTCAGCATTTATTGCCAAAGACGGTTTTTACCAAATTTCAGATCGTATCCTACCGAGGTAAAAGGCTTTATAGAGTTTAGAGAATCACTTGTTGCTGCAAGGGGTAGGAATGTGGCTAGATACTAAAGTGTACACGTTTATGGAGTTTAGAGAATCACTTATGCATAGTAGTTAGTATGTAGTCTGGATCTTTTGCAGTCTCATATATAAATGTCAGAATAATAAAGTGTATACGTTTTTTCTCATAACCGTTATAATGGTGATGATGATTGATGTTTATTTTTAACCTTTGGCAGTGTCTGGTAAACAAAGACAAAGAAGACGAGAGAGACCAAAACATGTCTGAATTCTATTCGAAACTTGTTGTTGCTTATAGAGATCCTGCGCTTTCGGCATCACAAAACTCACGAGACATCTCACCTTGAGATCCTCCGCTTCATCATTCACGCGTTACGCGCCTGAGAAGAAAAGCTTTTACTTGAACTTTTGAAGTTTGCTGCATATACATGTTGATACTCATATACATGTTGATGTGGTGTATCATACACGGTGTATGTTAGTTACTATACACATACTAAACCGGTTGTCTTGTACATTGGGTATTAACCGAGTTTTGTATTAGATCTACCACGTGACCATAATCTCAGTACTTTTTTTTTTTTTTTTTATTTAATATATAATGAAGTAAAAATTGATTGGTAACGGTTTAATCATTAACACAAGTGACTTGCTAAACAGAGAATATTTAGCAAAAAGATGAAAGCTGATGACTCGATGCCACGTCCTCATAAGGGTATCTCTTGTAATTAAATGTAACTCTGGGGGCAGTTTTATTAAAGAGTAATCCGTTTATGGCAACAAAAATCAAATAATTTCTCTGTTGCGCCTTATAGGCTACAGACACAAGCAACGACGAGACGAGACGAGACGAGTCGAGAGAGAGAGAGAGAGAGAGAGGAAGAATCTCTCAAGTTTTCTGGGTTTAAGCTGATCTGGTGGATCTCAATCTTACTCTTAGCTCATAAATTTTAGAGCTTTTGGTGTTTGTCTTCTTTGCTGCATTTTTCGTTCTGAAGGTGAATTTGTTTTGGTAAGTTTCGGTATCTCTCAATCTTCTAATTTCAGAAATTTAAAATTCTCGCTTTTTTTGCAAATCGGGTGTGTTTTGATTCTTCTTGTTCTCTCTATCGGGTACGAGAGATCCATTCATTAGTAGTAATCCTCTCTGCAATTGAATTATTAGGGTTCTTAATTCCGATTTGGGGATTGTTGGGAATATTGCTATTTTTAAGCTCTCTTAGTTTTTGGTTAATTCTTTTATTCACTTTTTTTTTTCCTACTCTATAAATTCCTTGTCTTTTTTTAACGTCCCTTGATCCTTCCTTACAATTGAGTGGTGAAATGTGAATATTAGCAAGAATCAAGGATTTTGATTGGATAGTATAGTGAAATTTAGTAACCGATCGATCACTGAATCTTCAGATTATCAAAATTACGTTTTCTGTTTATAATATACTCTTCTTGCAGTTTGTTCTGTGTTTTGTGTAGTAGATCTGATTATATATATAACTCTTTTGGGGTTTAACTCTTTTATAATGGTTTGTGTAGAAAAATGGATGGATCAGGCGGTAGAAGTGGGGTGGAATCGATTCTACCAAATTACAAGCTTGGGAGAACTCTTGGTATCGGTTCCTTTGGTAGGGTGAAGATTGCTGAGCACGCTTTGACTGGACATAAAGTTGCCATCAAGATCCTCAATCGTCGCAAAATCAAGAACATGGAGATGGAGGAGAAAGGTTCAGTTCTTTCTTTCTATATCCACCTTACGTATCTTGATTGAATTGTGCTGTGGAATGTAAGCTTCTTTTTCATCTCCCTAAGTTGAACTCATTTGGTGTTCGTTTCTGTGTTTTTTGTTTCATGCAGTGAGGAGAGAGATCAAAATCTTGAGACTATTTATGCATCCTCACATCATCCGTCTCTATGAGGTCATAGAGACTCCGACTGATATTTATCTTGTCATGGAGTATGTGAACTCTGGTGAGCTGTTTGACTATATTGTAGAGAAAGGTAGATTGCAGGAGGACGAGGCAAGGAACTTTTTTCAGCAGGTATATTTTCTTTTTTGCTCAACTAACAAGTTTCCAAGCAACTATTTAATTTTGTAAGAGCTAAAAAATCCGCCATGACTTGGTTTTGGATGTAGATTATATCAGGAGTCGAATATTGCCATCGGAATATGGTTGTTCATCGAGACCTTAAGCCTGAAAACTTGCTTTTGGATTCTAAGTGCAATGTAAAGATTGCTGATTTTGGCCTGAGCAATATAATGCGAGATGGTCATTTTTTGAAGACAAGTTGTGGAAGCCCAAATTATGCTGCTCCAGAGGTAAGTGCTTCAGCTTTCAGGAGCACTATAAGTAGGGCACGTTCCAAATGTTCAGTTATAATGGAGATCTTTAAATTGTTTCAGGTGATTTCGGGTAAATTATATGCTGGGCCTGAAGTAGATGTCTGGAGCTGTGGTGTGATACTCTATGCTCTTCTCTGTGGGACTCTTCCATTTGATGATGAAAACATTCCCAACCTTTTTAAGAAGATAAAGGTACGGCAAAATATGTTCTGTTACTTGATCTTTTTGTTCTTTTTTTTGTCTATACAGTTGAAGTAATGGTATACACTGTTATGTTTTTTTCTCATTTCTTCCTTTAGGGAGGAATATATACATTACCTAGCCATTTATCTGCTGGTGCTAGAGATTTGATCCCTCGGATGCTTGTAGTCGACCCCATGAAACGAGTAACCATCCCTGAGATTCGGCAACACCCGTGGTTCCAAGCTCATCTTCCGAGGTATTTAGCTGTTCCTCCTCCAGATACAGTGCAACAGGCGAAAAAGGTAAACCTAACATATCTACTCTTACATTTGAGATGGTCTCTATACCCATTTTCAATGAAGGCTTTAATAGCGCTGGCTTCATTTGTAGATTGACGAGGAGATTCTCCTAGAAGTTATCAATATGGGATTTGACAGAAACCACCTCATTGAATCTCTCCGTAACCGGACCCAAAATGATGTACGTGTTTTCCAGCTCTTTTCCATTTGCTGTTTCTTTTATTTGAGAGATAAAACTTTTCCATCGAATGATCTGAAATACTGAATTATTGCTGACTGCTGTCTTCCAGGGTACTGTGACATACTATCTAATACTGGACAATCGTTTCCGTGCCTCTAGTGGATATCTCGGGGCCGAGTTTCAAGAGACCATGGTGGGTCATCATTATCCTTTTCGATTGTAGCAAAAGATCTTTGAAGTAATACTTGAATGTTTAATTTCTTTAGGAAGGTACTCCCCGTGCACATCCAGCAGAAAGCGTCGCTTCACCTGTTAGCCATCGGCTACCAGGACTGATGGAATACCAAGGAGTTGGCTTGAGATCTCAATACCCTGTTGAGAGAAAATGGGCTCTTGGACTTCAGGTTTTGATATTGTCTGTATTAATGCTATAAAGACATAAGCTTTTTTATATCTAACTGATTGATAAGATAACCACTTGATCCAACAGTCTCGGGCTCATCCCCGTGAAATAATGACAGAAGTCCTGAAAGCCCTGCAAGATTTGAATGTTTGTTGGAAGAAGATAGGGCACTACAACATGAAGTGCAGATGGGTTCCTAACAGCGCAGATGGTATGCTCAGTAACTCAATGCACGATAACAACTACTTTGGAGACGAGTCCAGCATAATAGAGAACGATGCAGCTGTTAAGTCGCCGAATGTTGTTAAGTTTGAAATTCAGGTAATCCCTCTTCTCCACTACATGATAGCACACATTCGTATGAAATAAGGCCCATGTTAGAGTAGAGAACCCTCACACAAAGTAATTATGTAACATCAGCTCAAGTGTTCAACAAGCCATCAAAAGTCATCATATCGGTTTCTCGTGTACCACATTTTTTCTGATGTGATTTCGGATAAAATAAAGCTTTGTATTTTAGTGTCCATGGCCATTTGAAACTGAAATAGAACTATAGTAAGTCTTCTTGAATCTAACTATCAATCAATGATTCCTGGGCTTGATGGTGTTTGTTGTTATGGTGAAACAGTTGTATAAAACTCGGGACGACAAGTATCTGCTGGATCTGCAGAGGGTACAAGGTCCTCAGTTCTTGTTCTTGGATCTCTGTGCTGCTTTTCTTGCTCAGCTCCGAGTACTCTGAATCCTAAGCCGGACCTCTTCAAGAATAATCTTCACTTCTTTTCTTTTTCTTCGTCTAAGAAATATTCAGAAAGAATTGAAAAGTTAGCTTTTTGTCTATTTCTGTGCTCTACTAAAATAACCTCTTTTTAACTTAAATGTAAGACCGGACAACTCGAGTAAAAAAAAAGTAAAAACAAAAAAAAAATGATATGAGCAACTTTGTACATAAGCATCCAATAGTCTTAGGGCTTATCTTATTGGTTTATGAATTTTTCCCTAATTTTTCTTTTACAAAAAAAAAATCCCTTTTAATAAAATAATTTATAATTTCAAGGAATTAATTATCAGATTAGGAAAATTAGAAGAATTCATTCGATGCCTGATCCAAAAAAAACTATACAAATTCAAAAACAAGCCCAAAAGAATTTCAAAAGTGTCCAACACGTGTGGTTTACCTACTAGTTATCTTCTTCTACCAATAAAAAGAAACAAAAAAAACTCACCTCAAGACTGTGTAATCTCTCACAAATATACAAGGAAATTTGTAAAAAAAAAATTCTTTTAAAAAATTATCTTTTCGAAAACCTGAAATTGATACATTTTCAGGCTGTCTTGGGCTTTTTTTTTTTTTTTTTTTGTGACAAATTATACAAATATGGTCTACAAATGATGGTAGGTAAAAAAAATTATATATCCTTGGCTGAAAATGCTGGTAATTAGTTTTCTTCCCCCAATTTTAACCTCTCTCTATTCGTGGTGGTCTTGGAACACCAACTCTAACATCACTTTCAGTCCTCCTTAATATTTCATTCATCCCATTAGTTTGAAAAATCTTCGGATTCGCCCCAAAATTTGTCAAATCCTGTAAAGTTTTATCAAAATAATAAAATTTAAGCTGCCAAATGATAATATTACAGAGGTTTAGTACCAAAAATCGAATATCAACTACCGGTTTAGATGGTACCGGGCCAATTTGACTCACCGTATCGTCTTCTGTTTTCTTGTGATGCAAGCCAGAGAACAAAAATACATCAGAGGAGTCGAGAGAAACGTGAGGCCTAAGAAAGCTCGGTTTCTCTTCGTTTATCGTCAACCCGAAAGTGTTCTTAGCGAAAGCCATACTCATACCACTGACATGGCTCGCAGATCCAGCCGGCTGGTTATAAGTCAGCGTTGAAGCTACGTCGTTTTCTTTCCTCTTTTTGGCTCCTGCCCAAGCGAACCCACTCGCTGGTGCGGTGGTTTGAGATAAACTGTTGTAAGGAAACTCGCTTCGCGTTGTTGCCTGAGATGTCTCTGACGGCGTCTGGATAACAATCTGTGTTTCAGCTTCCTTCTTCGTTTCCTGCAAAAAAGATTAATAAACAGAATTACCAATATTGAACCGGGAATTATACTCATCAGTTAAGTCCGGTTACCACATACCTGGTGGGTTGGTAATCTGGTGAGATTTGTAGGCTCTTTCACTGTTCTACGAGATTTCTCCAATTTCTTTGTTGCCAAATTATCTCTTTTCTTGACACTAACTCTTCTCCTGCAAAACAAAGCTTCAATCTCTCGACACAAGTAACAACCTAGGATATATATATATATACACACAGAGATGGCCAAAATCGATCCCTTGAATGATGATACCTTCGTTGAAGTTCTTCGCGGTACTTAGCATCCATTTCTTTATTAGGAGGATACGTAGGTAATGTCCATGGATCGCAAGCGTAAGGCTTTGTGTTAAAGTACTGAAAAGATATATAAGAAAAATTAAAGAGCTTTAGCTTATTTGATTATAAAAGAGGCTAGGGTTTCGTTTAGTAAGTTTTTGTCACCTCTGACATAAGAGCAGAGGAAGCAGTTCCTCGTTTCTCAGTATCAATGGACAATAGATTCTCAAGAAGATTAGTTGCCGTTTTCGGAAACTCATCAAATCTTTCTCTTAGGCAACCTTCATATTGATGTTGTGGCCTAAACATCTTAGTTTGAGGATGAAGCTTATTCTTTTCCCAAAATTCTTCATCTGGTGATCCAGCGAGTTTATAAATCTTGTGAAGTTGTTCAATCTACAAAGAAATAGCACAAGCAACACTTCATCTCCAAAATAAGATTTTATATATCTAGAATGAGTAAAATTTTAATCTATCGGTTTGGTCCCCTAATTCCCACTCACCTCTGTTCTTCCTTTAAGAAGTGGTCTTCCCGTAAGAATCTCTGCGAAAACACAACCAACACTCCAAAGGTCGACCGATACACTATAACTGGTCGAGCCCATAAGAAGTTCTGGTGCACGGTACCATAATGTCACGACCCGACTCGTCAACTGATTCTTGTTTCTTGGTGTTACAATGTTGGCTAATCCAAAATCAGCTAGCTTTAAAACTCCTTTGTTATTCACCAGAATATTTGCGGCTTTAATGTCTCTGTGCATAATCCCTCGTAGATGACAGTGTTCTACTCCCCATAGCAATTGCTTCATGTAGCATTTTATCTGAAAACGAAATTAGGGTTGGCAAAAGAAAAGAAAAAAACAGAGTTACTTGCAATAGAGGGTAGGGTTTTGTGTGTATGTGAGCGTCTCTCTCTTGCCTGTGCCTCGGTGAATTTGATGTCGGGAGATGAACATAAGCCTTCGAGATCGTGTTCCATGTAATCAAAAACAAAGTACATGCTGTTTGAATTCCTTGACGCGATGATCCCTTCGAGTTTCATAATGTTGGGATGATCTAATCTTCTCAAAATCATGATTTCTCTCGCTATGAATCTTATATTTTCAGTTTCAAAATTTTGGACCCGTATTTTTTTTCAAAGCCATAACTCGTCCCGTCGATACCTCACAAGCCCGGAACACGTTGCTATACGTCCCTTGTCCGATCTAGAAAATAATTGTTGAGAGATCATTGATAGGGTCGTTACTTTTCTGGCAAGAAAGCTATGATTAGGTTTATAGGATTAATTTACCTTCTCTCTTTTCTCGTAGTCCTCGGCCCGTAGTGGAACCCATCCATGAACGGCCTCGGGTGCGGCGGAGCTGAGCCAGGAGGGCCAACCAGCCGCCACCTGCTCAGCCTCTACATTGCCGTGGGGCAAGCTCGATCTTAGGCTAACACCGGAGGTCCTCGATCTTGGAGCATCATCGTCATTATTGTGATGTTTTTTCGGGGATGAGTTGACGACACGGCGGTGAGATGGTGGACCGGGAAGAACGTGGCGTTTATGGTGATCTTGGGGATGATTTCGGTGGTGGACAGCTATGTCGAAACGACGGCGATGAGGGCGTGGAGGACCCGCCGGAGAAGAAGAAGAATGCTTGGAGTTGAAGCAACCCATATATAATAAATTAATTGTCAGAGGAGAGGTTCCGGGCTGCGTGAGTATCGACCCGGGTCGGGTAAACGGGTCCAACGCAGGGAGGGCGATCCCCGCATTAGACCATAAAGAAACGAAAATAAAGGAGAAATTAAAAAAAAACAAAAATTTAAGGAAAAATAGTTTTTGATGTAAAATAGAGAGAACCGAATCGATTAGAGAGATAATTACGGAGAATTCGATAATCCTCCTCCTTAAACTCTGGAAGAGAAAAGAGACAACAATACAACATCTTTTTTATCTCTTCTATCTTTTTCATGTGTAATTTTAAAATAGATTTATCTTTTTACCGAGAAGAAAATTAAAGAAGATAATAATGTCTACTAACTTTCGAAGGGCGAAAAACAAAATAAAACTGAAAAGAAAGTACTGTATATAGTGTATATGTTGTTACGTACATTTGTATTCTCAAACAATGGTTAGATACAAAAAAAAAAAAAAAAAAAAAAAAAAAAATCACATATTAAGAAGAAGAAAAAGAACATATTTATTTCTTTAGTCAAAAGCATGCACTCAAATTCACATCACACTTGTTATACAAGTCATTAATCATCAGTAGTTGTCCGGTTCAGAATAAATCACCGAACGGCTAAACCAATCCTAAAACAACCTCGAAGTCGTCGGTTTATAAGTCAAATAGTAATTTTCTCTTCTTTCAACCTCAACAGGACCGGAGGTTGGCCTGAATTGTTATTATTGTTACCGAAACTCATATGTTGTTGCATATTGTTCCCCGACACTGATCTCATACGATGTTGTTCGGACGTCCCAGCAGCGGCTGCGGTTGCTGCTGCGGTACCGTTTCTTGCTGCAGGGACGTCGTGGTTGTGTTTACCTTCATAAGTTGTAATCACAGCCTTAGCATCTGTTGAAGCTCTCTCTACATGTTTACGCACCGTACAATTCGCCGTTGTACATTTATAGTAGCTCCTAATATTACCAAAATAAAAAGAGTAGTGTTTTTAGAAACAAAATGTAAAAAAAGAATTAGAATGATATCAACTTAGTTTTATGTAAACTATATGAACATTAAAAACACGACCGTAACTAAAATAATACCTTGGATGAGGATTTCCTTTGACAACTTTTTGTCCGTACTTGCGCCATCTATAACCATCGTCGAGAAGGTCCACTTCACTTCTTGTCTGGACAATAATCTTTGGCTCGGTCACCGTCCGGTGAGTCGTCGACACACCATCTATTTTCCTACAATCCCACCATTAATTAATTGGAAATGCTATGAATGTTATACTATTTATGTGCTCTTTTCATATATATGACTCACACTTGTACTATACCTTATCTTTGAACCCGGAAGATCATCATCTTCATCATCATCATCATTATTATCATCATCATGATCCTTACCATAACCACTATCATCACTAGATTCAATCATATGCCCTACACCACCAACGAAATGAATATCACCAACCTCAACGGAATCTCTGCCGCCACCGCCACGGCGATTCTGAGGCCTCTCGTGATCATGTTGACCTTTGTAAATGATCTGAGTGATTTGTCCATCCGACGACCGTTCAACTTTCTTCTTAACCGGGCAGTTAGCATGTGTGCATTTGTAATAACTCCTTGGATATTCACACCCTTTGATAGGCTTTTGTCCGTACTTCCTCCAGTTGTAACCGTCATCCGCCGGTTTATCAACATTAACCACATTATACGACCGGTTATTATTAGCCTGATTATTATGATGGTTTGGAGCTCTTTGATCAGCTTGCGAAACTTCAAAAGATTGACGTCCATGGATGGTAGACGTCGATGTCGGCATATGGTGAGAAAATGTGCCTGGTTGTTGTGGTTGTGGTTGCGGTTGAACAAAGCCAGTCTGAACTGGCGACTGCAGCATTATATATCACAAGAACGATTTAATTGATGATATTACGGAAAAAGGAAAACTATATGAAAAATGCTAGTTTGGTCCAAAACAAGGTTGTAGTGTATTGGTTAATAATACTATTTTTGTCGTATTTTTCTCAATTTTTAGACGATTGAGTGTATTAAGAACTAATTAAAATGTGAATCATGAATTAATTTAGTAAATTGGTTAATTTTATTATTAAAGTTTACATAATTAGTTTTACATACACATACAAACTCTAAAATTAATTTTATAATAGTTAAAGGCCTAAACTATTAATTAAGGATGAGACAAAGAAATAATAACCTGAGGAGGAAAGAACATGGGAGAGGTGAGAAGACTAGAAGGGCTGATACCAGAAGGGATTGTAAACATCGGACCTCCTCCGGCGAACATCCCCGTCGTAGAACGTCCTCCGCCGCCAGCGCCAGGAGACACCGACATAGCACCGACGAGAAGCTGAGAGAACGACGTCGTCCGTTGATTATCCGGCGTCAAGACGTCAGGGAAGCTGTCAACGAACAAAGAAGAGACAAAAGAAAGTGGACCTGGGCTAAGACTAAGCCCATCTCCACCGCCAAAGAAATAAGCCGCCGTTTCGATCGCAGGAGGTCTCTGAGGAACTGTGATCGTCGGTCTTGTTGGAGCCACTAACGTGGTCGTTCTTATCGAAGATACATCGTCTTCAACCGCCATATTCTGAAAAGATAAAATTTTAACAAATCTCAATCTTTGTAGATTTCTCTAGATATTGATATTAATTACTGTGTTGGTATATGTGTGTGTATATATATATATATAGAGAAACAAATAGACAAGAGTCTTCTGTTTCAATGTATGATTTTCTTTAGATCGGTTTCGTGCAGCCTTGACATTGGTTTTCGAAAGTCTACGGGCTAAACATGGAACTTCTTTAATAATAATATTATTACTAATTTATTCTGGTCCAATCACTCTGTTCTGATGAATTTCGCATTTAAGCTATTTTATTACTAGTCTTGTGCAAAATATAATTCAACTTGCATCTTTTATTACCCTTTTTATTCAATCATTTGTTTAACAAGGTTGATTGAATCACCAAATTAACTTGTAAAAGTCATCTTAGATGCTATTTGTACTTGTGCATTAACATATAGTAAATCTTGCGGACCAACAATATTAGGATGTGTGTGTGTACTAGACCGTTTCTTGTTGTAAAGTTGAAGTTAATTATTTGAGTGACCCATAATCAATTTTTTATATTATCAAATTCAAAAAAAAAAAATCACTTGGTTTATATCTTTACTATTTCTTTTTAATTTTCGGGTTGATGTCATGAGTCTTATAATCCATATGCGTATCTCTATCACATCTAAAACAACAATAATCATCAGAAGATATATAGGTTCTGCTTTACTAGTGATATATACGTGATGTCACAAGGTTTTACCAATCGCAAATATAAGTATTTGAAGACTTTTATTTGTCATTTTATATATCGTTTACATTCCATTTTGTTCTTTCATGAGGAAAAAAAATTAAAACCTAAAAGATTTTACAGCTGAACTATACAATAATATTAATAAGAATATCAGTAACTAAATGCATCTCAGTATATTATAAGTACTTATAAAGTGTTTAAAAATATGAGTAAAAAAAATAAAAAATAAAGTGTTTAAGAATTGTGTCTTTAATTTCAACGTGTTGACCATAGAAGCTTGTTTTTTCCCCCAAAGTCAGCCTCACAAGACCGGCACTGCGAGGCAACCACTCCAAGTAGCGACAAAATACACTTTTTAGATTAAATGAATGCAAGTGAAAGTATAAGTTCTTGGATTCAATGGTCGATCAAGTGGAGTGGGTGGGTATATGTTAGGTTCGGAGTTTGATTTCCAAAGCATACAAACTACATCATTGTAAATTACTAAACATAATGATCGAAGATTTTTAGGCGGTATGGTAGAGTCATTTGTTTATCGCAGTTCTATGTAGTAAAATTAATGTTGTCAATCGTGTAAGTGATGCATGCAGATGCAGGACTGTTGAGTGTTGATCATATATCTTATGATATGGTTAGTACTAAGTAGAGGTTAACAGTTTTACAGGTGGAAATTAAATGTGAGATATGGAATAGCCAATAAGCATCCACCTTATTCCTTTATGAGCCAAACACACAAGGACCAACTTGCATTTGTTATTATATGGAGTATTTATTTTTTATTTTATGCAGAACGTAATCTTCAATTAACTAAAATGGCCGACAGTAAAACTACTATGCCATTTTCATCACAGAAAAATAAAATAAAAAAGAAACTTAACCTTTTATTTTAGATAAGTTAATATATTACTAGTTCATTAAAACATTTATTTAAATGGATTGAGAAAAAAAATCCGAAAAGGATCCATTTGATTCCGAAATCATAAATTTGATTTGTGGCTAATTATTAGTAACATATAAAGTTCGATATTGCCCACGACTTTGGTCAATTATTTGATACTATATTTTACATCGTTCGAATCATCATTATAAGTACTTTTCAAGTGACCAAACTAAAAACTTGAAGCTGCAAAAATGTCAAAAGACTCAAAAATCAAATATAATATTTCTGATTATACACAGATCTAATCTCTTTGATATTAAATGACATAATGAATAATAACGTAATTTTGGGAATATTCGTGCAACGATTTGTGTTTCATTAAATTATGTTTTCGGGTTCTTAAAGCAAAACGTAACAAGTGTCTGCGTACCATGTCTTCAGAGTGTCAAGAGGATTAAAGTAATCAACTTAAACTAATTAACTGACATATGTTTTTGCAATTAGTATCATTATTTTATTGTTGTTGACACCTAAGGGACAGCGTATTGATACCTCATTAGAAATAGAAATTATCAGTTCCATTTTCTTATATAAAATCATACTCCCATATGTATTTAAAATTTAATTTATAATTCGATAATCAGAAGTTGTGTTTTTTGGTGTCACGCAGTATGAGTTATGGACGCAACAGAAAGGGAAGCAATCAAGCATATTGAAACTTTATCTCAAACAAAAGGAAAACATAAACAAAGGTTTGACATTTCTTGATATACCGTATTACGGTATTCAAATGACAAAGACAGTTTAGTTAAACTCAAGAAGGGTCAAGAAGAATTGTAACCTGGTGTTGGATAATATCAAAAGGGATACAACTTAACGAAGTTGAAATCCATGTTTGCAAGAAAATAGTCAAAAAAATGTTAAAATATATCCCTAATATTGGGGTTATGTAATTTTAATATCTAAAAAAAACTGGTGTATGAGAAAACACGGGGAACAAAAATCTTTATGACCAAAAAAAACCTTGAAGAGCTGTTTGTTTTGTCGGGACGTGTGGTTGACTTTTGGATTAGGGTCAAGCTATTATTATATAGTTACTTTAGGCCCTTTACATAGTCGAAAATCCGATAACCACACGAACAATAATTTAAAATTGAAAGTGAATTCTTTTATGGGTTTGAAGTTTGAACTATAAAATTAAACATCTTCAAATGAGCAAATCTCGTGGTCAGATTAGTTTACCATCATGTCATTATCGATGTGATGAACTAATGATACTATTTAAACTGCCAGCTTTAGTCAATAAACTAAATTAGTCTAGCTAGCTGGTTATTTTCTAACTGTTAATGGTTATCGACAATATTTTATTTAATTCCAAAAAAAAAACAAAAGATCTAGGGTTTTGATAGGTTAAGGTGACTAATCATGGTGTCCACTGTTTGGGAGATGAGTAGATTAAATAAACCCTAATCAGGGTTAAGTTTAGTATTACTAATAGTTTGGAACAAAGTATAACGATCCACACATATTATCAATGGCTAGTACCCTATATATGGAGACAATAGGCTAAAAGTCCAGAATTCCCTTGATTTAGGGAGACCCATTACAAATTTACAAGAAATAGTTTTGACACAATATATTTGTTAAATATGAATATAACTAAATAAAAAGAGCTAAACGATACATTTTCTTCAAGATCAACATGAAAGACTTGACTCATGATTAGTTATATACTTATATGTCTTATGGTTTTTAATCTACTGAAATTTCTTATCATCAACAAAATTGTTACCCGTAATCATGTTCAACATAATATTTTTTTGGGGTCAACTTAAACACACACACAATAGACAACGAAAAAAGAAAAAAAATAACCAAGAAGCAAGTAATAGTTTTTTTGGTTTTCAAAATAGAAAGTCCTTGATCGATGTCAAAAACAAGACACATGTTGGACTTGGGTTATCCACAACTAAGTTTCTTTACTCATCACACTTTTTTTTTTTTTAAACAAAAAGAATAGTCTTTACCCATCACACTATAAAACTAATGTAGTACATAGATTGTAGAGATAGTGTGCCTAGGCGTGAGATTATTATCCGTTATCCGCGGATATCCGTATTTGTATTCGAATTCGCTCCAAAAAAAACGGATATCTAAACAAACGGATACGAATACGGATAGTGAAATATCATATAAAATGGATACGGATACGGATAGTGCTAAATTTCAAAACGGATAACGGATATCCGTTTTTCTCAAATACCTTGTATTATATTCGGATACGGATATGGATAATCCTAAAATTTAGGTTAATCAAATCATTTATTTTCGTTTGGTTGATGTGGTATTTATATACGAAAATCCGGTATTTTTATCCAAAATACATGGTATTTTATACAAATATGCGGTATTTTAGTCTAAAATACATATATATATATATGTATATATTTTAAAAAATTACGGATATCCACGGATATTCGCGAATAATCGAATTTTTAACAGATGTCCGAAATTTTTGGATACGAATACGGATAAAACGGATACGGATACAGATACGGATATCCCAAAAAAAACTGGATATTCGCTCCGTTTACAGGCCTAGTGTGCCATCCTTAATGTTAATAAAACTTGATTAACAAAATTAAGAATGGCCAAGAAAAAAAAGAATAAACAAGTGGAGCAGTATAAAATATGCATAAGACGACTTGAAGATTGGAGAAAGGGTGGTTGTTGAGAGGACACTAAAAAGATAAACGTGTTCCCAAACATCCTTTTGTCTTTGATGTTATGTGACAATGCGACCAACTTGCAACTTATTATATCACCTACATGACAATACATCAATTATTGGAATAATTTAGTTGCTTTCTCATTCCACGTATAATTTTTGTGAAATACAAAAAAAGGAGCTCATTTATTTTACTGTCATAAAGTATAGAACTATAGACCTAAGACCATTCTTTGATAGTATCTTGAAATTTTCATCGGTCTACATAAAACCATTTTTCATGAAACGTAAAATGGTACTCTGGAATCAAATCTAGGAAATAAAACTACTATGTGTTAACTGATTAGAATCAGTATATACTAGGTTCATTAGCTGTGTGGTTTTCCGAAATCGAAATTTAAAAGTCCTTTCGAGTCATATGAGTTAAATTTGTGTAGAATTCTTATATGTAACGATGTACGTGTAACGTGTGGAATCTCAACAACTGGATATGGACGTGTTGTGTATATATTAGTGACAATGATCATCTATGGGTCCAAACTGAAGAAAAGATCGATAACTTAGAATCCAAGCCCAAATCGTAGGCTCATTAAAGCTAAAGCATGAATAATTGATTTTTCACACCAACAAAAGCAAAAGCAAAAGCAAGAATGAAATAATCCAACGAGGCAAAAACACACAAACACATAAAGAGATCCAACAACCTAACATAAAAGAGTACCAGTGAAAAACTATAAACGAGCTTCACTTCGTGAACATATATAAATTGAACCGGATGTCACCGTTAACAATCGTACGTTTTCTCTTTAAGAGAAACAAATCCAGGCTTGTTACCACAACCTCGGAACCGCATCCCACATAGTCCCAACTGCTGCGAAAACAGCGACCGGAACAACAAACTGATGGGCAAAAGCAGAGACCGTTGATGCACTGTTCTTATTAGGTGAAGCAGGTGGTGGAGGAGGAGGCGGTTTCTCAACTAAAACAGCAAGTTTCATACCGCCGTAACACCCACCACCATTACCACTAATCAGATAATAATGCCTGGTCTCATTAAGATGAACTAAATCCCTTCCAGCACCACGAGTCCAATTAGCGATGGGATTATTGGAATTGCAGCTTATATAGTTCGTCTCGTTCACCTCTATAACGTTGAATTGGTTTCTCTCGTACACAAAATCTATGGAGACAAGAAAGAAACCACCAAAAGGAGACACCAATGAGAAACACTATATAAGTCAACAAGAGCAACAAAAAAAAAAAAAAAAAAAAAAAAAAAACAGAGAGCCTAATCCATATCAATCAAAAGGTCAAAACTGAAACTAATATGTTCAGACTTACTACTGAGTGATGTGAAAGACCCACTTTTTAATAAATGAAAACAGAGCCTATGATTGTATTGTATCCGACATGATCTGGACTACATAATTTTCGAACGTCATCATAGATAATGAAATTACGAATATGCCAACAGATCTAACACATATAATGAATCAGAGAGTGAGTTTGTGTGTGTGTGTGATCATGTCAAGAGAAAGAGAGAGTTAGAGAGCATAATACAGAGCCAATCGTCGAGGTAAAAGTGTTTGTCCTGAGCCCAGACGGTATAGTTGATATTGGGGTTCCAGAACTGGTTATCTCCAACAGTCCACCTCTTCGCCGCTACCTCAGTGACCGGCGCCGCCATCAGAAAAGCCAGAAACGCCGCCGCAACTAACAACGCAACTCTCGCCATGAGAATAGGATGAGTCTTTCTCTTTTGATGAGTGAGTGGGGGTTTTTTTAGAAGAGATTTGGATGGTTTTTATTTGGGTCTCTTTTAAAGTTTTAGTTAAGTAGTAGTATATTGAAACGTCGTGTCGTGTGACACAAATTTCTCCTTTTCCAGGAAAAGATCTCTCTAGATCCGTAAATTAATTCATCGACCCAGCAAAAACCTTCCAATGCTAATAAATTAAACCTCGAGGTTCACGAAAAGTACAAGTTAAGCCTTAAAGCGTTATGTATTTTTTGTCTTTTTTTTGGGTCATATTTTCTTACCTTTTTGGCTGAAATTTATTTCCTTTTCCTTTGGTCAATGCTAATAAATTGGTTGTAAATACTACTAGTAATTGTTAAATGTAAAGCCAAGATTTATTTCCTTCAAGTTCAAGGACATATTGATAACATATGTACAATGAATCTTATATGTATCCAATATTGATATTGTTTTCAAAAATAAAATAAAATGAAAATAACTCTTATACAATTATATTTTATTGTAAGATCTGTATATGATGATGATACTATTACTTTTCTTTTGTTTGTAGCCGTTGGGGAATTTAACAGTTTTGAGTGTGTGGGTCTTGTCTTAATGCTGGCTAGTAGCTTTTTCGTCTTCCCATCCGCAAACGTAGCGCGTCATAACCACCACCACCCACAAAACCAAACCGATGGAATTTTAAACTTAACCTCCATTCAAAATCATAACCGAAACGGCTATTGAAAAAATAATATAGGAGGATTTGGGAAAGTTCTACGATGTTCTTCTTCTATGAATGAGATTTATGCTCTTGTCCTTAAAGTAACGTCCACACAATATTTGTTGTTGTAATATCCACGTAGGAAAAGGGAAACTATCACACTATACCCATCAACGTGTCCAAACATCAGCTTCTAGTTCCTATTGTACCAATTAAAAAAAAAAAGCTGAAGAAACCAAAAAAAAAAAAAAGAACATCGGAACTGATAAGCGAAGAAGAAAAATGGCGGCAGCGGCCATGGCCGTTCATCTCCCGAAACCGAAACTTGTAGTATTGGATAAGAACATCAACTTTGTCGGTGGGTCATTGAATTTGGGTCGACCCATGTCCGTAAACCGAGAAATTAAAGCTCCGGTGATGGTTTCTGCTTCTTCTTCGACGAGCAAGACCGTCGTTACTGATGACGTAAACGGAGATCGAAGCAAACAGTTTTATATTAACTTCACTGGCTTTCCTTTTCCTCTTGGCCCTTTTCTTAACCGGCGCACCATCAGAACCGAGGTTAGCTTTATATTAACTCCATCTCTCTATTTCTCTAGGGTTCTTTAAATTGGTCGTCTTCTCCAATCAACAGACTCCACCAAGTCAATTATGCCCAAAAACACTGTTTCAATTTTGACAAAAACACAATTATTGAACCTTGTTGTTTTTGTTTGAAGGCGGTTAAAGGTTGCATATGGATGTTTGAACAAGAACAAGCTTTAGGGTTTAGCAGTGTGTCCACCAATATACGAATGACTGTCATAAAACTCAAATCTGGAGGTTTATGGGTTCATGCTCCTATTGCTCCCACCAAAGAGTGTATTCAGGTTCCACATCTTTTTCTTCTTCCCCACCAGATTGGATTTTGTCAGAATTGTTGAATTGACAAAGTATCATACTTTCATGTCATTTCTCTTCTTGCCTTGATATTTTAACACTTAATTAGTGGTTGATAAATAGAGAAAGCGTGTAGATAGATGATTGAACACTATTTGGTTGTCTTCGCTTTGTGGCAGCTTATTAAGGAGTTGGGAGCTCCGGTTGAGTACATTGTCCTGCCAACATTTGCTTATGAGCACAAGATTTTTGTTGGTCCGTTTTCTAGAAAGTTCCCTAAGGCTCAGATATGGGTGGCACCAAGACAATGGAGCTGGCCATTGAACTTACCTCTCGAGTTTTTCGGTATCTTTCGTGCTAATATCATCAAAGACGGGGACTTATCTACCCCATGGGCTGAGGAGATTGAGCAGAAAGTCCTAAGCTCCCCAGAAGTTGGTATGTATGTTCCTTTTAAGTATTTCAATCTGGTTTGGTTGAAAGATTCAGAAATCATATTTTTCTTATGGGGTTATATATATATATATATCCAGGAATTGGACCTTATGTCGAAGTAGCCTTCTACCATAAGCGGTCAAGAACCCTTTTAGTCACTGATGCTGTGATCTTCGTCCCACGGAGACCTCCCTCTAGTATCACCAATGAGTCCTTGTTGGCCTCGGCTAAGAATGGACTAGCTGTTAAGATACTTAGCAAAGGAAAAGACGTACCAAATGATCCAGTGGTTGATAACCCCAACACCCGCCAAAAAGGTTAGCACTTCTTAAAAACTCAAGTTTCCCCTGTTTTCAATCAACCAGAAGATCTCAGTGGCTTCTGTTTTTTTTTTAAACTTGCAGGATGGGAAAGAATGGTTCTGCAAATCCTATTTCTTGGTCCCTCGAATCTCTTGGAACCAAACGCAAGCTTCGCAAAAATGTCGCAGAAGCTGATCGTTTCTCCCATTGTAAAGACTTTGGTCTTTAGCAAAGTCCCTGAGAAGGTTCCTTATCTCTATCTGTTTAAATCTTTTTGGTCCAAACGTGGTTGTTTTGATTTGATCATCACAAATGATGCAGGTGAAAGATTGGATCGATGAGATAGCACGTGACTGGCGATTCAAAAGGATAATACCAGCTCATTTCGAAGCTCCAATAAACGCAGGAAGATCAGAGTTTCTAGCTGCGTTTGGGTTCCTAGACGATCTTCTAGGGGAAAGATATGTAACTCGTCCTTCGCTCTCTCTACTCTTCACTTCGCTAATGGGGAAAGCAGCGAGCTATTTTCCTCCAGACGATATGAGAACTCTCTCTTCTCTTGATCAGTTCTTAGTCTCTGTTGGGGCTGTGAAAAAGACAGTCTCTGGTAGAAAAGGAAGATGATTTCGATATAAAATAGAAAAAGGATTCATCTTCAATAGAAGCAATTTATATTAGTGATTCTTCTTACAAAACACTGCAAATGGAATCATTCATTAATCATATACCTTTTGCCTTTTTGTTCCACCAACTAAACATGCAAAATTACTCTGCTGATCTCTGTTTCTTAAGTAAAACGTTTCAAGAGTAGTCAATTAACAATAGGACATATATCCCTTAGCAGCTCCTGATTTATCCAAATTACCTCATTATAAAACCCTGCTAATGGAATCATTAATCATAACCTTTTGCCTTTCTTTTGTTTCACCAGCTGATTTTCTGAGAACAACATTGTCCAGAATCATCCTGCCAAGAACAAATTGAACCACATATCTTCTATCCCAAGTCATCTTCTTTGCCTAAACATGCAAAATGACCCTGTTTCTTGCGTTTGTAAGTCCTCCTTACCAATAAGTTTCTTTTTGTCTAACTTTTGATACTCTCTCACTTGCTTTTGGAGAATAATCATGGCTATGACTTTTGTTGCGTGTGTACTATGAAGTGAACAGTCATGGAACCATATCATAAGAACAAACTTATCACATAAGTATTAGAGGAACTGGTTCACTGCCTTCTGTTGAACGTGAGTGAGAACATAAATGCACATACAAAAAGGCTCATGATTATCTTCACTAAAATTCTTCAATAAAGAACTACTCACATAATGAACGATCACCATTTCACCAATGAACAAAAATAAGTCTTCCCATAATTCCTAGATCTCTCTCTTGCATAACAGACAACAAACAATCATCAGACAATCATTATCCTAATCTATTTACACTGATAAATCATCCTCAATTACTAAGAATCCCCATCATCAACAACTTTACCTACGAAAGAAATTTTTAAGGAGAGAGAGAGGACTTCCGATGATCTCCTTCACCTCTTTTAACTCAGAGGTCACAACTTCTAAACCAGTCTTGATCTCTTGTAGAGAAGAATCCACATGTCCTAACAGAGATTCAATGGACTCAACCCTTGACTCCAAGACTTCCAATTGCTTCATTCCTTCTTGAGCAATCACATAGCTGCTTGAGAAAAGAAGAGCAGCATACCAAATGAGTTGAAGCAACAACAGGAGAAAATTGTGCCACAAGAGGTGCTAGAACTTCAACACCATCTTCCTTTCCAAACCTCTTCCGCTGATAAAATCCAATCTCTCTTAGTGTCGACATTTCAATCACCATGAGCTTCACATGATACACAAGAGAAGCCAATGGTCCATACTTAGCCCCAAGCCATGGAAACTTTTTCCCCAAAAAGAGCAGAAACCTTTCCATGTTGTGATCCACGATGAGACTCTTCATGTCTTTGTCTGGAATAACTGGCTTGTCACCGTGGCCACTACTACCGCTGCTAGAGGAGAATTTGTCACAAGAGGTGCTAGAACTTTAACACCATCTTCCTTTCCAAACCTCTTCCGCTGAAAAGCTCTAATCTCCCTTAATGTCAAAATTATGGAATAGCCATCCTTGATTTAGAGCATCATTAACATGTATAATTTGTACACATTTTGTATTTAACTAATTTTTAATAGACAATGATTTCAAATACACACATATCTTAACAATATATATATATATCATATCTATATTCAGTGAAGCAATTTTAAACATTTATACTATGATATCTAAGTTAAAAAAAAAAAAAATATATATATATATATATATAAGTGAAAAACAAGAAATATGACAAATTTTTGCATTTTGGTGTTGTAAAAATAAATGTTTAACATTACGTATCTAAGTTTATTAATGAGACTGTTTTTTTGCCCAAATAAAAAAAAAATAATGATTTATAAAAAGATAATCAATTATTTATAGATTATTTTTTCCGAAGAGATTGGCTTTATAAATCTGATGATATCTTCAAAATCAAAACTATAAAGGAAAAAATGTTTAAAAAAATCCTCAAATTATTTTTATTTGGATGTTTAATAACTAATAGTTTTTGGTTGGAAGAAAAAAATCCAATATATAAATTGATGTCAAATAAAACCTCCACCCGTATATATACAATCGGTTTATTGATTAGTATGAATATGTTTCTGTAGCCTAGGGGTAAGGTGTTGGTATTGTGTCAAATCGAACCGGGATTCGAATCCCCACACTTGTGTCTTTTTTTTTTTTTTCTCTCTCTTTTGAGACCGCCGACGTAAGACAAGGAACGATCATCATCATCTGCTGTAATCGTAGCCAAATTCACAATCTGATCCTCTCTGAACCACCCTTGGCCATTGTAGGGAGTTCTGGATCTGAACTTGTCTCTGGGTGGATGAGAAAACCAAAGATTACCTAGTTGTGTGATCGATGAGTCACACGTTTAAGGTCTATACAAGGAAAGAGAATGACACGTGGTGACGGATGATCATTAACATAGGATGGGCTGAATCGGATGAAGACATGGTCTACAATCACAAAGCTCAAAACCTCTACGTCTACCGTAACGATGATGCTGTCAGTATCTGCTGGTCTTTCCGTGAAGATCATCCACAAAGAGTCTTTGAAGGCCAAGTATTCTAACCCAATTGGCTTCCATTATGGTGATTTCGTCCCTGCTAGGATGCGACAGAACCGGTTACAGTGGATAGAAGATGAGGATGCATATATACGAGAGACTGATGAGTGATGACGACGCCGGCTGGGTGAACATTCTTATACCAATCACATCAAAGAACTAGCTGAATAACTCAAATACTTAAACCAAGAGTGATAACCGGTTTAGTTATTGAACATTCTATACGTACCCAATGATCCAGTGGTTGATAACCCCAACACCCGCCAAAAAGGTTAGCACTACTTAAAAACTCAAATTTCCCCTGTTTTCAATCAACCAGAAGATCTCAGTGGCTTCTGTTTTGTTAAAAAAACTTGCAGGATGGGAAGAATGGTTCTGCAGATCCTATTTCTTGGTCCCTCGAATCTCTTGGAGTTGGAACCGAACGCAAGCTTCGTAAAGATGTCTCAGAAGCTGATCGTTTCTCCCATTGTAAAGACTTTGGTGTTTAGCAAAGTCCCTGAGAAGGTTCCTTAACTCTGCATCATCTATCTGTTTAAATCTTTTTTGGTCCAACGGGTTTGTTTTGATTCGATCATCACAAATGATTATTTTAGGAATTAAGAAACAGAGCTCTAGAGCAGAGTAGAGTCTATGTCTGTCTAAAGATAATCTAAATCTACCAATACCATGATTCTCTCCACAAGACTACAACTTTTTTTTGCAGCAACCTAGAGAATAGATCTGTTTAATACTGTAGAAAACAAGGTTCAACTCTCTCATTTTTGTATCTGTAAACAATCTATACTAAACACATTTAAGAACAATCTTATGTATTGATCCCAAACCGGCAAACCTGTATGGATGAAGAAAAAAACCATAATTTGGTGATTATTTAGGATTACATATCTGAGCGGATGAAATCAAAGAACAGGCATGAGACAAAAGAGATAAATAGAAGATATCAAGAGATTGTCGAGAGCGGTCAAAGAGTTTATATTCTGGGACAAAACGATACTATTTTACACAAAGAAAAAAAAAGAAATCCCCAAACTATACCCGCCGATATCTTTCACTTTTCATGAAAAAGTGACTACCTAGTACCTACTCACACATATATATCAATTTGCCAATTTCTTCGATTCCTAAACGTGACCACTCTTATTTTCAAGAAAAGCTCTGTTTTTTTTTTTCTGCAACTGTATCGAAGAAAAAGAAAGTGAAAGGAAGGAGAAGAGCTTTTTGAAAGCGACGTCGTCTTATTTATACACGTCGTACCTATTATATGTTGACCAAACGCAGCGTTTGGCTTATAATTTTTTTCAGTTGAATAATCGTATTTTTAATAGGACCAAAAAGTTCACTTTTTACCCTTTTAAAAACCTTTTTCCTTTTATATAATAATACTAGTGTTTTATAAATTACTCGAATTTCCGTTTTTTCAGATGCAGGAAGAAAAAAAATTGTTACAAATTTATTTTTTTACGTGTGTTAATGTATTTATTTTACAATAATACTAGCATTTGTGGCTATTTGTTTTTTTTTTGTTCGGTTATTTTAATTTTTTGGGTTATTTTAATATTTTTTCCTTTAGATAATTACAAAAAAAAAAAAAAAAAAAAAAATCATCTCATTTATGTAGTAGGGTTACATTAACGAGATCGAAACCTTGTTTGAGCAGCAATGGACCCGAGCAAAAAAAAAGCTAATCGTGGGAGACAAAGAGAAGAAGTTCCGGGGGTTGCAAACTGGTCGGAGTTATGTCCCGACTTGCTGAGATGTGTTTTCAAACGATTGAGTTTCACATCTCTTAATCGAGCTAAATCGGTTTGTTCTTCGTGGCACTCTACTTCGAGAGGCTGCGTCCCTAACCAAAATCAGATTCCATGGCTGATTCTCTTCCCTCCCAACGAGGAAGCCATCAACAACAACAGTAGTTGTGTGTTGTTCGTTCCGGAGGATGAAGACAAAGTTTACAGAAGTAGAGATCTTGGTGTTGAGTTTGCCAAGAGTCGTTGTCTGACGACTTGTGGTAGCTGGCTCTTGTTGTTGAATCCTCTTATGCATCTCTACATTCTCAATCCGTTAACAGGTGAGAGGATTGATCTACCCGATACTCAATCTTTTAGTTTAGGATGCTTACAATACGACCGAGCTTGGTTTCGGATAGATAACAAAACCAAAGATTACCTAGTTGTAATGTTGCGCTCTTGTGTGTTTACCAAGAAAGGAGATAACAAGTGGCACGACCTTCCTCTCTTCGAATATTATGAAGATTTTGTCTATAATCACAAGGATCAAAAGCTCTACCTTCACTATGCCAGTGATCTTGTCAATATTTGGGATTTATCAGGAGATAATTAATCTACGCAAAGATGGAGATGTGTCTCTTGACTATTTTTGCTTCAATCATTACGATTTCCCCTCTTTTCCTAATGAAGAAGATGATGAACTCTATTGGGGAAAGTTACGTGACTCCAGGACACGCATTGCAGTCACAGTGTCCGGAGATTTTTTGATGGTATCAAGTATAGTACAACACTGCAACACATGGTATTTTCGCATCTACAAGACAAACCAAGTGGGTGGCAAGTGGGTGAAAATAGATTCTTTGGGAGATGAAGCACTGATCTATGACATGGGCATCACCGTTATCGCAAATGGCATCCCAGGGATCAAAAGGAACTCTATCTATTTCAGTGGCATCGATCATGATAAAAAGGATCCACACCACATATTTGTCTATGATCTCACCACCCAAAAGATGGAACCTTTGCCACAATGCGTCTTCTCTTCCTTACCATTCTCTAATGCTCGTTGGTTCTTCCCATGATACTCTACTTGTATCGCCTCTGTTCCTTTTAATGTTTTATGCTTGATTTGCTTTTGAGTTGTTTTATTCGTTTGTTTTTTCTTTTTCTTTCAATGCTAAATCCTGATGATACATTATCATTTCATTTGTTGTTTGCGAGTTTAGTCAAACAATTCTCTGCAAACAGTGAACGATCTACTAAATCATCTCTACCAATGATTGGGAGCTAGATATTCTAGTTTAGTCTCACAATTGACAATCCTGCTATGTTAAAATTCTTAGACGAAACACAAAGGGTTCCAGATGCAGAGGAGCTCAGAAATATAGCTAAAACAGAGTCTTCTTGTGTCTTAAAGAGGATCTGAATCATTACTACACTATAATTTACTTTTGCAACAAGCTAGAGAAGAGCTTTTGATTTATACTTATCTAAAAAAAAATGGTTCAATACTCTTTTAATTTCGTATCTGTATTAGTAAACAATCTATACCAACCACATCAGGGACCAAACTTAAAAGGACCAGAAATCTGACTCTCTCTTGAGATTTTGCTACTCTCTTACATGACTGCACAGACGCATTTGTTCATCTTCGGGTCACCTTTAGGCTTCTTTTCTGTTTCAAACATCGTAACATCTCTCTGTCAGGTCGAGAACAAAATTTGATGCTAAAGTAGACGCTGCTGTCTCTTTGAGGAGCTAGAAAAAAACGAGAAGAATCTAAAGAATGTTTTACCTTTTTCAGTAACGGGAGGTTGGATGATAACGTGCATTGTGGTGACTGCGCCTACGAGATTAGAGACTGGACTTCGGTAATCTTTAACCGTCTTGTTGTTCTCCAATACCTTCCCTGCGCTTATCAACTTCACCTCTTTCACTGTTCTCGGCCCATTCTCTTTCTCTATCATGAGTATAACACAACATAACAAAATGACAAGTGGTATGTATGATCAGTAACAAAGCGTTGAACACAAGTTTGTGTGGATAACAGAACAAGTAATTTTCCCTAACGAAGCAATCACAAGAATAAGTACAGTTCTAGGCATGGTGAGTAACATTCTAAGAATCTGAAATTTGATAATGCATAAGATATCCTAGTGGGACATGATTCTCATAACGACCAAACCATTGTTCCAAGAAGATTCAAGCTTTTACAATCTCAAAACACAAAAGCCATAAGAGTAAGTAAGCATAAATATATAAAAACGAGAACTGACCTCTTGGCCATTCAGAGATAACAGTTTCCTTCAATGCCGAAACAGTTGTAGCATCAGGGAATGCTTTAGGACCGATATCAGAACCATCGGTTAAACGAAACTTGATCTCTAGTTGATTATATACTTCTGCCATCTATCCAAGAACCAACCAACCAAACCAACAAACAAGCCCACAAAAACTTTCCCTCAAACCACAAAACAAAATCTCAAAAGACGCTTGACAGTTTCTCTATGGACCAAATCCCAAACAGGACCTTGTTCGCTCTGTATCCTATCTGCAATGAGCCAAAAAGGAACAATCTTTTCTTCAATAAGTGTGAAGATGAAACAGGGTTTAAATAGATGGATGATCTTGTAATAAACAGAATCTGATAATAAATGAATCGCATGCAAAAAAGCAATTAAGCAGAGGATTCTGAAAGGATACAGAGATAATAGATTAGCATTTTGAAAAGATTGAAGAAAATTTAAATTAGAAGAAAGGGATCTAAAAGAATGAACAAAACAGAGGAAATCTCCCAAAAAAAGGAGTAAACTTTAAAACCCCCAGATTTGATGATAGGAAGCCGGAAAAAGAAAAAGCCTTTAATTAGGTCAGGTGGTTAGGTCATAGGTGTAGGTGTGTGTGTGTGTGTAATCTAGAGAATCAAAAACCTTACTTGGGGGCTCTGTGACTGATCTGAGAGCCGATGAATCAAGAACACGCATCAGAGAGAAGAAGAAATAGAAGAGATCAACAACAAGAGATGATGTCGTGAGTGTTGTGGTTGATGAGAAGAATCAATGGCGGTCAAAGCTTCCATTTTTATCTGAGATTCTTCCCATCTATGCGCCTATCAAATTGCCCATCTCTCTCTCTTCTCTTCTCTTCTCTCAAAGCATATTGTATATGAAACCAAGACGATTCTTCTATTTGTTTTTTTGTCAAAGTCACGTGGAAAGAACGCATTACTATTTTACTCAATCGATCAAATCCAATTTTAATTATTTTCTTTGTTAACAATTTCTTGAATACACTTTTTTTTTTTTATTTTACAACAATTTTTAATTACTTGCATGTGTAAGCTTTTTGCTTCTTGTGAAGAAACTGTTGGGACATATCATAGCAATTACACTAAACAAAAATTACCTTTCTAAGCTTTCTTCATCACATCATTTTTAACATCTGCCCTAAAAATAAGAAAGCAGTGTTTTTTTTATTTATCCATCCATCAACAGTGTTTTTATTATTTAATCATCAAATTTGCTAATAATTGGTAAGTTATCTTTATTTGTTTCATTTTTATTATAAAAAAAAAATCAAGTCAACCTTATGTGATTACCAATTTCTACTTGTAATATTCTTACACATGATATTAAATTATTATCTAAAAAATATGTGGTTTCTAGTATTTACCTCAATATTTGAATTTAAGTGCACCATAATTTTTTTTCTTATGAATAATGAATTTGTGAATATGTCATAAATTCATAATTTTAGTTAGATATCTTATCTCAACAATGAGATCAAATAGAGAGAGATAAGGAGGACAAGGAGATAAGTAAATTGAATCTGCCAAAAAAAAACTTCTGCATCAAGAAAAATCTCATGATTGATCCAATAGGGACCTTAACAAAGCAATAATGTCCATATAAAATCCCTAAAACCTAATGAAATCAAAATAGTAAAAACAAAAAATTTGGAATTTGACTGTTAAAAATTGAACCAAAAAAATAATAAATAAAAAAGAGTACAAGTGGATCTGCAACAGTGTGTTGTTTGGTCCTTGGACTGTTCTGATCATGACCAAAGTCTAATTTCTTCTGAGAAACCTTTCCTGTTCTTATAACAGATCCAAGATTGGAATCTTTACTTCAAAACCAAAAAGAATCTCAAAAAGGGTACCTTCTATTTTTACAGAAGAATGAATCTTTATATCTCTTTTTCTCTTCCTCCAGCTCCTCTGCAACTGGTTTCCACTGTCCAGCTAAAATTCGAGTAAATTTGCAGAACCCGCGAAATATCCACTCTGCTTCAAGACTATCTGAAAGCTTTCTATTTGCTATTCCAAGATATGACAATTCTTAATGAAATCATTGGAGTAGTTAACATGTTTTGTCCAGAAGGGTCTAAGATGCTCGAACCCTATCTCGAGCCACGGCTTTGATTGGCCATTGTAATGAATCACTGCAGCTTTCTTTGCATTTTCTAAGTTGGTCTTGCTTTGATAACCTAATCCAAGCATATGCCAAGACGAATCTATTGGCTGAACATGACCTTTAAATGCTATTAGTGCAGGAGGCAATGTCCCAAGTTTCCACATTGTTAGATTTGACTTCAGATTCTGCACATCAAAAATCAAAACCAGAAGCAAAATCAAGGATTTGCCAATCTTCGAATCTTTAAACTCAAAAATATTGCAGGCTTCTCTGATGTTTTTACCTCTTTAAGCCAAGAATGATAAGTTTCTCTGATATTTGTCTTCCTCCAAGTCCGTAGATCGAAGATATTCATTCCATAAGCCCAAGCACATTCTTCTGGATCCAAATGCTTTGCGATGAGCGGGTGAGAGAAATTGAAGTAGTTCCTAAGACGCTTTGACATAACCCATACGTCTTCTCCTCGACAAGTCTCAACAGCTCCATTAACCTTTCCGTTAAGGTCAATATCCCAGAGCGGAGATAGATCTTTCTGTATCACTATATCATCATCTAAGAACACTACCTTGTCTAAGTTCGGAAAAAGCTGTCAAAAAGGCAAACCAAACAAACATTTACCTTCATATTCTCAATCCCAAGACAGTAAGCCATGCAAAAGGCAAAAAAAATTGAAGTTAAAAGGACAATATTTTTTTACCTCTGGTAGATATATTCTAAGATGGTTGAGCAAAGATATGTATTTGGGACTTCTTGATTGCAACTTCGAAGCAAATGTTCGAGGAGTTGTTTCGCTGAGGTTGGCACCAGCGATATGATTCCCATGGTAATAATCTCTGATACTGTTATGGTTTTCGACAGCTTCGAGAACCGGAACATTCTCTCTTGTTAACCAGTCAAACTGATGAACACTTTTGACTTCAACAATCGCAGGAGCTACAGAATTAAGCGCAAACCAAGAATGCATACCCGCATAGGTTTTCTTGTCAGTGATAACATGGAAGACAATTTTCTCGGGTTTTGAAGATGATTGAACAGCGGATGAGACCACAACCGAGGCAGCCAAGATATTGTCTGTAGCTAGAACGAAATGGTGGTAAGCATTGTCTGAGAGAACAGGGAGAAGCTCCGGGGAAGGAAGCTGTCTACGGGCATGAGCATTGGAGGAATATTCATCGGTTAGTCTTAAAGAGAGACAGTGAATTCCTTTTGGGATTGAACTTGCAGCAAAGTGTTTGTTCATAAGTTCTGCAAATTTGGATTCCCTTAAATCCCTTTCAAACTTCTCTACCTGTTCAGAAAAGAGTAATAAAATCAAATACACATTTTTGGATAAATCCACAACTTAACATTGAATTGAAGGTTACAGACTGTACCATAGCTCGAAGCACGAGTGCAAATGTTTTGGCATCGTAGTGGTTGTTCTTCATATCCGAAACAAGTTGACTAAAAGAATCTGGAAGCTTTAAACCATCTGGAATTTCTTGAGTGCTTACTTCATTTAAAATTTTGTAAAAATCTCTAACTAGTCTCTGCTGTGACAGAACGTGAGAAAAGGAAAAGAAAACCCGACTTAACATAATGATACAGAAAAAATCTGAATTGTAAAACATCTGAAAAGAAGCAATCACTCACCTCTGAATCATCTACCCTACCAAGAAGACGTGGTCCTAACCGCCTCCCAAAACAATCTGAAGCAAAAAAGACAAGAATAGACAAAAAAGAAAAAACTTTCATGAGCTCATCACATGAACATAATTAGGAAGATATTCAACTAAGGATTTTGGGTGGCAAAGCTAAGCATATGAACTACAAGCGAAAAGGGAACAACTCTAAGATTCATCTCATCAGTATCAGGTTCTGATTTAGTAATACTAATACTGTATATGTAACTTTTACTTCACACACACAAACACAACAATGGAATTAATCAAACTTGATAGTCAAACAAAATGCCATTAATCTGAGCTCGAAGCTTCATACTATGATACAATTGAAGCTCAACTGATTCCAAGCAAGAAACTTTGTTGACATAACCAATTGGATCCAAACAATTTAACAAGATCCTACACGATGTATCGAGATCCGAACCATATTAACAAAACGGAATAAAGAAGAGGGAGGGGGGTAGGGGTTACCAAAGGAGGAGCACTTGTTGACACCTTCAAGGGTAACAACAGCGGTAAGGATGAAGACAAAAGGCAACAAGAAGGCGAGGATTAAGATAGTGTGGAAGAGAGTTCGGTAAGAGATGTGACGAGCTGCGACTTTGATCTTCATCAAATCAATAAACTCATTGCTGCTCGAAATCGTAATGCTTCTCATGCTAGGCGATATGTGAAGCTGCATCCTTGATCTTGCAGCCCCAGTGTCGTTATCAGATCAACCGAATCGTTTAAAACCCTAATAATTCCACCCAATCCCCAACTCAAAAACATCACCTCCCTACGACGCGTTTCCTCTCTTCTCCTCCGATCTCGATTACCGATCTAGCCTTCTGGGTAACTCCCAAATCCGATGATTTTAGACTCTGATTCGCTCTTCTTATTCGTTGTAGTCGTCTTCTCTCACACCGCATTAGGATTTTAACGACAGCCAGCAAAAATTCGGAATTTTTGAGATTCCCGCCGACTCTTTTAGCAAATTGAATACGAGAATCCAAATGGGTTTAGCTCGAATTCGTGTTACAAGAAGGTTTCGAAGACAAAAGCAATGAGCTTGTCAAATAAGAAGAAGACAAAATATAAGAGGAGGAAGAAGAAGAAGAAGAAGAAGAAAAATCAAGCCTTTTTTTTTTTCCTCTGCCAAAGTGATGTCGCCGGTGGATCTCAAAATATAAAAACTACTATTAAAAAACCAAAAGAGAAGAAAAAAAAAAAAAAAGAATCGTAATTAATTAAAGGATCTCAATTATAAATGAATCAAATTTTTTTTTGGATGTGATAAAACCGTGTTAAAGGATTTGGGTGTCTTCACCTTGAGTTTAGGGTTTTCTATATTATGCTAATTTTAGGTTTCTTCCGGCTTTCATGCTTAAGCAATAATTATTTATTATTCACATTTGAATTTTCAGAATTCTATTAAATAATAATAAAACTGGAACAAAAATTAAAAAAAATATATTGAAAATATATGTTAAAATATACTATTTTCTAAATATTATTCTTTAACAGCTGTGTTTTTATATAAATGGAAATAAGTGGACGCAAAAGGAGAAGCAAAAGGAAAAGTATACAATTAGGAAAATCTGATTTTTTTATTTCACCACGTCAATAATAATGATCCTGAATATAAATTAGAAATTTCCGTACGAATTTTAGTATATATATGAATTTTCTTTTATTTGATTTCATTTATATAAATGAACATTCGCCAAACTATTTGAAAAGTTTTCATTTTAATGCGAAGACCAACCGACACTATACCTGATAGTGATACGGTCAAAGACATAAGATTGAAGTTTGAAGAAACAATACCTCGATATGATCTTTCAGCTCAATTTTGCGATATCATACCAACATTATGTCGTGTATTGTTAAAATTTAACCGGTATCAAACCAGGAATTTATGAGTTTTCATAAGATTTGTTTATGATTGTATTAATTTGATCCCCAAGACTCTTGTTCCGATTTTAAAGTGAGTGACACATTCAAAACGTGGAAACTAAAGGGTTAGATTTGAAAGAAAATTTCATATTTCTTCGAGAAACAAAGCAAATGGATTAGAGAATTTGAACATGTGATGTGAAATGAGCAAAAAAAAAAAAAAATGCCGCTGTACAACTTTGAATACCCATTTGTGAAATTAAAGACTACTAAAACAAAGTCTCCTCTACGTACCAAACTACAAAAAAAACATCACACATAACAAGACACAATTGAGTTTCAACACCAAAACTTCATAAGAGAAAGAGACCCAGAGCTACGTCTCTTTAATACTCCAGCTCAAATTTTCCATTCCACAAGTAACCATATAGTAACATTCACATCGAATCCAAAGGTTCTCTCCATCATTTGATCTCGTGTTGTGACACTTCTTGCCTGAACTGACCTAAAGCCTTGCCCTTGAGCACACTCTGCACTTTACGTCTCAACGTCACTGACCCATTAATCTCAGCTTCCAACTTCCAGTACTGATTCGTCTCTGCATCTCTTGGTTTGACTTTTTGACTTGTTTCTTATTCTGTGAAATGTCTGATGACCACCAAGAGCTTGATAAGTCGAGAAAACCTTGTCACAGAGCCCACACCGATGCTCATCAATGTTCATCTGAAAACCTTTATTTCCTGAATCTGAATCTTCAAAGAAAGTTTCTTGACGAA
Source organism: Camelina sativa (assembly GCF_030686135.1). Lineage (NCBI taxonomy): Eukaryota > Viridiplantae > Streptophyta > Magnoliopsida > Brassicales > Brassicaceae > Camelina > Camelina sativa. The sequence continues at coordinate 683,339 of NC_141898.1, forward strand.
CAAGTTTCTGTTCGGTTTCTTCTCTGAGCATTTCAGCTCCTACCTGCTTCTGCTGACCCGATTCATCGTCTTCCCTGGCCTTCTTGTCTGCCAAGAAATCCGAAAGCTCCTTCGAACTTCCATCAGATTCTTCACCGTCTCCATCCACAGCTTCAGCAACAAGTTTTTGCTCATTCCTCGAAAACCCATATCCAGATACTCTCTGATTCGAATCCAAAGCTTTACCAAAGAGTTCCAAACCATTCAAGAACTTACCACCACTCATAGACAACAGAATCAGAGACTCAGCGACTTCTAATAACTCCCCATCATCATCCACAGAAACAGGAAACATTGTAAACGAAGAAGAAGAAGAAGAAACAGAGAATGGAGTACTCTTCTTCTTGTACCTGGAAACTCTCTTCGATCTCTTTCTCTTCTGAACAACACTGAAGCTACACAACAAACTTGTTCTCACAGATTCTTCAGAATGCGTCACTTGGCGATGATTCATCAGACATTTCTCGTAAAGAAACCCTTTCCCACACTCTGTGCATCGAATCAAACTCTTCTTATTCGTCCTTGGATGAACGAGTAGAGATTTCTGGGTTTTCTTAGGGTTCTCCCTCAATCCGTAGTAGCAAGAGAGCTCTTCGCACTGACTCATAGATTCTCTGAAGCCATTCTTCATCTTGCGGTTTCTCGAAACTCGAGAGTTTCTGAGCTTGTTAGGGACGAATTCGAAGATGGGCTTCTCGAATTCTTGATGATGGTCTTCCATTAAAACGAAGCTTGTTGGAAAGCAGAGATGCGGGCGAAGTGAATTACGCTCATTACCCAAGAAAGATGAGCGTAGAGAAACAGCTACAAAGGCCGTCACCTTTCCGGAGAAAACGCAAAAGAAATCGTTGAGAGACAGAGCAGTAACTGTTGGGGGGGGGGGGCAAAGAAAGATACGTAATGCTATGAAAAAATCGGATTAAAGAAAGCAAGAGAGCGAGAGGGAGCAAGAGAGAAAGTGGGGAAACAGAGGAGAATCAATAAGCAGAACTGACAAGTGTGTGTGGAGAGCGAGGGAAGGAACAAAGGGCTAGTTTCGTAACTTTGGCTTTTTAGTCTATAGAGAACTTTTCGTTTCAGCTAGAAAGTTTGACGTGTCTAGGCTTTGAGCTTTCAATTACCTTCATTACATATCATATGATTGAAAATTGAAATGATCAAGATCACTGCACAATTCTTTTCCCATAAAACACTAAAGAAAGAAATATCACTCACAATGCGGAAGAATGACTCAACTGAATCAATAGCTAATAAACATGCTCAGCTATTTTATTCAAAGAACATAACTAAAACAGTTGAAAGGTAAGCATAAAACAACCAAACCAAACACACCTCTCCTTGCAACTTGTAATTCATCAGCAGAAGCAACAGCAAAATGCGGCATATAGTATTAGTGGATTCAGGCCTCGACAGTTTCTACTTCAGTGGCAGCAGTAGCCTTTGCTTGCTTCTCCTTGTAGTTTCTGACGGCGGACTTGATCGCGTCCTCTGCAAGCATACTGCAATGTAGCTTGACCGGTGGCAACCTTAGATGCTTTGCGATTTCCCTGCGAATTTAAGATTTCCTAAACAAAATGACTCATCCATCCAAATGTTCAACTTACTTAACCAGTATCATATCACTAGACTTGAGATATTCCAAACATAGTCAAAACTTCTTTGAGCGACATGAACAGAAACATGCTTTGGCAGATTGTAAAAATAGGGCACTTACGCGTTCTTGATGGTCAAAACTTCCTCTATGGTTTTGCCCTTGATCCATTCAGAAGCTGAACAAACAAACCAAAAACATACAAATCAAAAATTGCCTACTTATCCCTGACTCTGATCATGAGCGACTAACGAATAGATCAAAATTAAAAACCCTATCTTGAAGACATACCAACGGAAGAAGAGGCGATAGCAGAGCCACAGCCAAAGGTCTTGAATCGAGTATCAATGATCTGACCGGAATCATCGACCTTAATCTGGAGGCTCATGAGGTCCCCGCAGGCAGGAGCTCCTACCAATCCTGTGCCAACGTCAGGGTCGTTCCTGTTGAAGGATCCGACGTTCCTAGGGTTTTCAAAGTGGTCGATCACATTCTCGTGGTACAAGCGACGCCCTAACCCTAGTGGAGACGCCCGTAGCCCTAGAAAAGCCTTTCTCGACGTTTGCCTTAGCATCATCATACCCTCTCTCTCCTTCTCCTTTGCCGGATTCTGTGACAGGATTCTCTGGTTCACAATATCGATTATGTTTAAATTGGCTTAGCTACTTTGTTTGGTTTAATAAGCTTTGGTCAATTTTTGGTTTACTCATGTATTTTGGTTTACCTGTATCTCGTTCTAACAATATTTTTTAAAAATAGGAAATTAATAATCATCTTTAGTTTATATCTTCCACAATATCATATATTAAACAGTAATCTGAAAAACAGTAAAAGGTTTATATATTGAAAATGTTTGAGAAGCTTACAAATTTGATATCCAACGTACAAGGTGGTTAGCGATAATAACCAAATCTAGTCTCTCTTTCTAACCAAACATATGATAAAGTATTGGAAAATGTCTCATCAAAAAGAAACAGAACAAAATTATTTGATATAACCAACATATATATAGAGAAAAAGCAATCCAAATCTTGAGAATAAGACTCAAAGCTAAGCAAGAGCAGGCATGTCCTTGAGCCACTGGTCCAATGGCTTACCAATAGAGTAAACAATAAACCCTATCTTCCTCAGCTTCTCTGCATCAACAACATTTCTTCCATCGAAGACAAACGCTGGTTTCTGCATATTTTCAAAGATCCGCTCATAGTCAAGTGTCTTAAACTCGTCCCACTCAGTTAGCAAGCAGATTCCGTGGGCGTCTTTGGTGGCAGCATAAGCGTCCCAAGCGACTGAGACTTGTTTCACGGTGGTTGGACTCATGGGTTGGAGGTGAAGTGGATGGTCCCAGTCGAACTTGTTCATGGTTAAGTCTCTTTGGATCTGTTCTTCAGTGACTTGCGGATCGTAGATGCTAATTCGGGCTTTGTCTCCTAACAAACCTTTGCAGACATCAATGGCTGGAGTCTCTCTCGTGTCACCAGTGTCTTTCTTGAAGGCGAATCCGAGGACAGCAATCTTTTTGTTGGAAACTGTGTTGAACATTGAGGAGACAATGCGGTTTACAAACCGAGTTTTCTGGTAGTCATTGATCTTGATGACTTGTTTCCAGTATTCCGCAACTTCAGGGAGGCCGTTGCATTCACAGATGTAGACCAAGTTGAGGATATCTTTCTGGAAACAGGAGCCGCCAAAACCGACACTGGAGTTCAAGAACTTGGGACCGATTCTAGAGTCTTTACCAACAGCAAAGGAGACTTCAGTGACGTTAGCACCAGTGGCTTCACAGAGAGCAGACATAGCATTGACAGATGAGATTCTTTGGGCTAAGAAGGCATTGGCAGCAAGCTTGGTGAGCTCAGCGGACCAGAGATTAGTAGTTAGGATTCTATCTTCTGGAACCCACTGAGCATAAACATCTTTCAAGGCATTGACAGCTTTAAACCCTTCAGGGGTCTCACGACCACCGATCAGAACACGGTCAGGATGGAAAAGATCTTCAATAGCAGTTCCTTCAGCAAGGAACTCAGGGTTAGAGAGAATCTGGAACTTGATTCCTTTACTGTTGTGTGTAAGGATCTTCTCGATAGCTTCAGCGGTTTTGACAGGAACGGTTGATTTCTCGACAACAATCTTGTCTGAAACCGAAACATCAGCGATCATACGAGCAGCGCTTTCCCAGTAAGTCAAGTCAGCAGCTTTACCAGCTCCAAGACCACGAGTCTTGGTAGGGGTATTAACAGAGACAAAGACGATATCAGCTTCTCTGACGTGTTTCTCAACATCAGTACTGAAGAAAAGGTTCTTGCCACGGCATTGCTTGACAACTTCATCGAGACCTGGCTCATAGATTGGGAGCTGGTCGCTGTTCCAAGCAGTGATACGTGGTACAGAGATATCAACAACAGCTACTTCAACGTTAGGACATTTTAAAGCAATGACGGCCATAGTTGGACCACCAACATACCCAGCTCCAATACAGCAGATCTTCACCATTTTTAATTTAATCTGCAAAGGAAAAACATAAATTCAGAGGTTTGATATAAGCATCTCAGATCCAAGAATTAGAGCACTGTATAGTGTATATGAAATAGAAATGCAAGATAAAAGCTTTTTAAGTATTGGAAAGCAACAAGGTTGGTGGATGCAGTAAGTAAGTCAGATCCGGTACAGTAAAGAAACTGAAGATGCAGAATTCATGGTTTAGTCCCATAAGCAATTCAAGTAGAGCAATAGAAAAATTACAGGAATCACACAGAAAAAAAAAAACGCAGATCTGGTTACATGCAATTGAAACCACCGGTTTAAGGAAGAGTCGAAGAAAAGAGTGCATAAATTATGTGAATTTTGGCGGATCACAAACCAACATAGATCAAACAGAGTGCATAAATAAACCCAAAACCGAACCGGAGCGTAACAATATCAACACAAGCATTCAGATCGGAAATTCTATTACAAAAAAAGTAGACGAATTTGAGATCCAAATCGACGGCAAACACGTAATATTATTAAACGGAGAGATTAATCAAATGGCGGAAACCTAATAGGAAGATCTCGGATTACAAAGAGAGAAGCTAATTAATAATAAACGTCCGTTGATCGTACCTTATGTGGAGGAGTCAGGAGTGGAGCTACGTAACTTTTTCAGGTTCGCTCCTCACACTGTGGTTGTGGTTGTGGTTGTGGGGAATGTGTATGGAATTGCGGGGAAATTAATTGTGACGGTGGTGATCAGAAGAAGAAGCTTGTTTATATAGGTCATGATTCTCCGTAAATGCCCCTGAGACTCCCATAACGTGGCTCCTAAACTTTTATTAGTTACTTTTTTTTCCAGTTTTTATTAGTATTTTTTTTTATTCACTAGTTCTAGCCTTCTAGGGGGCTCACAAAATTTGGCAGTGCTAACTTAGCCGCAGAGCTAAACCAACAAGGCAACAACAAACTTTTACACGTAAATATTAGTAGTAATTGCCTAACATGTATTTTTTTTTTTTTTTTGCATTCGATTAATATAATATGTGAGGTGTTACATTAGTTTAGTTAAGTGAAAGGTGGATTCTGAAAAAGCAAACTTGAGATCAAAGATGCTTCAAAATCCAGCATCATTACTTTTTCTTTCTTTTTCCTTTGTTTCACCTATAAAGTGTTTCTCAAGCTACATACATGTACAACCCATAAAGTTAAATTGCATCATAAACTATGTTTGGTTGACAATAAAATAAACCGACGTAGTTTCATTTTATCGGTTTGGATTGGGCTTGGGCCAGAAACCCAATTGACAAATCATATTAGATTCTCGAGCATTAAAACCAAAAAAAAAAAAAACAAAAGTTTGAAATTAAGCAATTAATCCGTCGTGATTACGGTAATTCCAGTAAATGACTCACTTAAACCGTTACAAAGTCTCTCTCGAGTCTTCCTAACAAGTCGCAACGGTCAGATTTGGCACCCACCAATTCCCTCCTCCTCCTCCCCTGTCTCTCTCTTCTTCTTCCTTATTCTCTCACACTCTGAAGACAAAACCCTAATTTCTCATCTCCGATGGAGTCGACGAATCTGAAGAATGCTAAACACGATACTCCGGTGATGGATCCGATCACTTTCCAATCCAACAATTCTCAAGAAGACATTTCTAAATTCTCCGAGAATTCGAACCCTAACATCGTCGTCTCACACTCAACTCCACTCGCGAAATCGAGAAAATCTTATCAGAAGAATCCGAAATCGAAGCCTACTCCGGCGGTTTTCTCACCGCGGAATCGGATCAGAGAGAGGAGATTCGTGGTGGTTAAGAAGAAGAAGAAGAAGAAGAACTCTACGAAAGAGACGACGGATCCTTCGGTTTCTGTGGATTGTAAATGTGAAGCTAAAACCAATTCCAACTCGAAGAAATGTGTTTGTATCGCGTATGAGACTCTACGCGCTTCACAAGAAGAGTTCTTCAAATCTGAACCAGAGATTGGAGAATCCAGCCGTAACTTGGAAGACGGAGATGAAGAAATCGGAGTTGGAGATTCTGATGAAAACGGTGTTGCTTTGATGAAGAGGAGAAGAGAAAAGGTGCTTGAAGACGCGAGGATGAGTCTCCCTGAATATGGTAGAGTGATGCATCTTGTTAAAGCTTTTGAGAAGCTTACTTGCGTCCCATTTTCATATAAGAAGGAAGAAGACCAGAAGATTAAGAAACCTTTGAAATGGGAATTGCCTGGAATGATGAGTCAGCAGAAGCCTCCTAAGTGTCCAGAAACTGAGACTGATGAAGTCACTTGGAGTTCTTTGTTTTCTCCATCTGATTTGGTCTTAACAGCTACGAATCTTGGACTAGAACAGCCTCATGCCTCAGTTTCTTCATCATGGGACAATAGGTATACAGATAGAGATTTTATTGAAACTGTTGATCTTATGCATACTTAGTTTTAATTTGTCTGATTTGGTGTTTTTGCAGTGTTCCAAGTCTGAACTCAAATGGTGGCCGGAGGGGTAGAAAAAATGTAATGTGTTTAATTTGATGCAGCATATGATTTTCTTTGAATGGTTGATGTAGTTTGATAATCTATTTGTAACAGAGCTTGGAATCCTCTGCATCAGTGGGGAGTAGAGGATCGAAGAAGAAGCAGATCAAAGTCACCTCTTTGAAGCCATTCAAACTCAGAACTGAGGTATATACTTGGCAATACAACTTGAGAATAGCTTTTTCCGGACATGATAGTTATTGATTCGTGATTGTTGGTCTATGTCTACGCAGGAACGGGGACGAATGAAAGAAGAAGAGTTTGCAAAGAAGATACAAGAGATGAAACTGGAGGAGGAAAAAATGAGAATCCCTATAGCTCAAGGTCTTCCCTGGACAACTGATGAACCTGAGGTGAGTCCCTTTGCTCTTCATTTTTGGAATTGTAACGTAAACATAAGCAGATGAATCTGTACTCGAAAGGTTTGTTTAACACTGTAATGTTTCTCTCTGAGTTCAGAATTTGGTTAAGCCTCATGTGAAAGACATCACAATACCAGTAGACTTGAAGCTCCATTCAGACATTCGAGCAGTAGAACGAGCGGAATTTGATTACCAGGTAAAGTATTTTACACACATATCTTGTCCATAGTTGAGAGTTATGCATGTTTTCAGTTTCTCGTTATGGCCTGAACTCATCTACCACAAGCAGAGTCTTAAATTTTTATATATAAAAGCTGATCCTCAGTCATTTGCCTTCACCTTTGTTGATCTTGTATGATAAAATCCAGCATTAAATCATTGTATCAGGTTGGGGAGAAGATAAACCTAATAGAGCAATACAAAACAGATAGAGAACGGCAGCGAAAGGTATGCACATGAGAAGAAACTCCTTGTGCTTCTTATGTAATCAAATATGAAAGAATGATACACTTTTTGGTTTCTTTAGCTAGCACAAGAAGACGAGATACGAAGGTTGAGGAAAGAGTTGGTCCCTAAGGCACAACCAATGCCATACTTTGATAGGCCATTCGTTCCCAAAAGGTAAAGAAAAAGACATTCTTGAATTTTGCTTTCTTGATGGATGAAACATAGAAGTACCAGACAGATCTAACTGTTGTTGTGTTTCTTCTTTAAAGGTCGAACAAGCACCCGACTATACCCAGAGAATTCAAGTTTAATATACCGCAACACAAGAAGATAACATGGTGCAGTCTATCGTCTTGGAGCAACACTGGATCTTACATGAGCGACCTCTTCAAACAGCAAGACCTCTAAAAAAGCTTTTCATTCAATTTGCACATTTCTTCAATAAACTTGTTCCTTGTCCATATCACCTCTTTCGGAACAGAACCTTACTTTTTCCTTGAAGCAACCAAATTAGTTGCAACTTGCAAGATTAGGTTTCCTCGGTTCCATTTAGATATAATCATTGAAACTTTTATCTAAGACTCAACTATCCAAAAAAAAGAACCGTGTCTCACACACAAATTAAACTATGATCGATTCTTTTGTCTGCATTAGTTCTTCAGAAAACCACAATAACATAGCGGTTGATTTTGTTATGATTAGAATTTGCATAATGTTCAACATGGGTAAATCAATTAAAAGATACATATACACCAATAATTAATCGCACTTGCGCTCTGTTAGTTCATTTGGTTAAGATATCTCGGACGCAAAAACAACAAAAGGGAGGAAGACATAAATTTCGAAGTCCAAAGCCACCACCAAAATTTTTAAAATCTTTGAACATTAAGAGTGCAGTCTTCAGAAAGAGATGATAACAGTTCATAAAAGTAAAGATAAACACTAAAAGCACAATGGCCTGAAAAGTAGTAGAAGAACAAAAAAGAACATTAAGATCTTCAAGGTTCAACTGCAATACGGCCAGCAACCTGGTCCAAATCCCGTTGGCCACTGGAAGTGATTCTTCTTCCTCTGAAGAGAAGAACAAAAAGTGTTACTATTAGCATTATTCAAAGATCTCTAAAGAGTAAGATGTATAAAGGCAGAGATATTAATGTTACCCTTTGGTGTCGAGCTCAACAATGTTCATTGTCTCCAACTGCTGGAGGATGTGTCGGGCAATACCACCGCTGGCTTTGCAGAAATGTGGTGGACGACTACCGTTCCTCTTGCTGCCTCCATAGATTCTACGGAAAGCACCAACTCCAAGACCTCCCCTAAGGTAAACCTTCCGTGCCATAGATGCTGCATAACAAGAGTTTTCATCAGAAAAACTTTACATGCATTGAGAAATACAGAGACAAGAGGAGAGTAAAAAGAGAGGTTACCAGCTCTGATGTAGTACCAGTCTGGATCATATGGGGCAAGCTCCTTCAACTTTCCGGTCTTCACAATGTCAGTCCATTGGGGAAGCTCAATCTAAAACAAACAATAGACATTATGTCAATTCAAACAACTAAAGACGTCAATCAGTAGTTGCCCGTTTCATTCAATTCATCAGACCTTCTTAGAGAATTACGGTGTGGGTTCAAAGCATTTGTATCATACTAAACAGTTACTAACACTAACTTAGGTTACAATTATTGTTAGCAACAGATACAAATTTCAATAGATTCAACAGAAAAAAATAAGCTAACAAGACATCATATTGACCATACTGAGAAATATACCCACAAGCAACAAATCAAAATCAAAATTTGAGCTTTATTAACAATTTCACATTTCTCCGCAGTTTAAAATGACTTTTACGACAACACTAATAATAACAAAAACACACAAAAACGAGCAGATTACATAAATGTGAAGACTTGGGCTTATTCAAATTCAAGGAAAGATTTCTGATTTCAAAATTTAAGGAGACAAAAAAAGTAAAAGCGTAGATCATTTCTACTCAAAACACGAAAGAACTTGGAAGCACTCATCTACTAACCTTGCCAGATCGCTTGAGATGAGAAGCGTAAGCCTTAACGAAGTCATGGGGTGAGACATCTTTCACAGTTTTACCAGTCGCCATAGCTAAAACGAGAGATTAAGAAAGCGTGATCTTCGTCTGGGTTTCTCCCAACTCTCTCACTGTCTGTGTCTCTCCGCAAAGGCTAGGGTTTTCAATCTCCATTAACAAACTCTTTATATACGGCTCACTCTCTTTCAATTAGGGTTTTCTCGAATCCGGGTCTTAAACCCGGACCCCTTCTCATGGCCCAATCTTGTTCATAATAATGGGCCTAATACGGCCTTTTAAATTTAGTTGACTAGTATTTTCTATTGAAAACGACATCGTATTGGTAGTGTCTTAAAGTGTCGTCGTTTCATAATCGCATAACCACTGGCTATTACTTCGCATCTCGAGTCGTCTCTGCCATTTCTGGCTTTTTCAATCAAACCCTAGAGGAGAGCCAGAGAGAGAGAGAGAAGAGCAAAGAGAAGCGCCATCATCATCAGCAATGGCGATGAAGAATCTACTGTCCCTAGCTCGCCGATCTCAGAGACGGTTGTCTCTGAATCAAGTGACAAGATCCTCCTCATCGTTTTCAGCAATCGATTCGGCGCCGGCTTCCACATCTCCGGCGACTCCATCCCCGCCGCCGCCGCATCTTATGCCATACGATCACGCGGCTGAGATTATCAAAAGTAAGATCAAGAAGCTCGAGAATCCGGACAAGAGGTTTCTTAAATACGCATCGCCAATTCCGATCCTAGCTTCACACAATCACATCTTGTCAGCTCCGGAGACCCGTGTCACAACCTTGCCCAATGGTCTACGAGTCGCTACTGAGTCTAATCTCTCGGCGAAGACCGCAACCGTTGGAGTCTGGATCGACGCTGGATCTCGGTTCGAGTCTGATCAGACCAACGGAACAGCTCATTTTCTGGAGCATATGATATTCAAAGGCACGTCGAGGCGTACTGTGAGGGCGTTGGAGGAAGAGATCGAAGATATTGGTGGTCATTTGAACGCGTATACATCGAGGGAACAGACCACGTACTATGCCAAGGTGTTGGATTCGAATGTCAACCAGGCTTTGGATGTCTTGGCTGATATCTTACAGAACTCCAAGTTCGAGGAAGGTAGAATCAACCGGGAACGAGATGTCATCCTCAGAGAAATGCAAGAGGTTTGCTTTTTATTTATCTGTCTACTTAAAAATTCGAACTTTTTTGTTTTGTTTTCGATTTATCTTTGCATTGGCTTATATCTTGTGCTGTATAAGCAGATTTGATTGTGTGTTATCTGTGTTTTTAGATCAATACCGTAAGTTTCTGTTTCTCGTGTGCCTAAAAATGAAAACTTTAAAAATAGAATACACTCTAAAGTGTAGTTTTTTGGTAATTTGTGTGGCCGTAGGTGGAGGGACAAACAGATGAAGTGGTTCTTGACCATTTACATGCTACTGCATTCCAATATACACCCCTTGGAAGAACTATTTTGGGGCCTGCTCAGAACGTCAAGTCGATCACCAGAGAGGACCTACAGAATTACATTAAGACTCACTACACAGCTTCCAGAATGGTATTAATTTTGTTTACCTCTTTATTATTTCCTACAATCGGTTATTGATTTTGTTAAGATTCTTATGTTTGCTCATCCAAAACATATGTCAGGTGATTGCTGCTGCAGGAGCTGTTAATCATGAGGAAGTTGTTGAGCAAGTGAAGAAGCTATTTACCAAGTTGTCATCTGATCCAACATCTACTTCTCAACTGGTTGCCAACGAACCTGCTAGTTTTACTGGTTCTGAGGTAAAGACACAACCTATATGATTGCTACTTCTCTTTAAGCAGTATTCTTTCTCTCTTTCTTAAATCTCTAACCCTTGAAATTCTTTGCAGGTCCGAATGATTGATGACGACCTACCCCTTGCACAATTTGCTGTGGCCTTTGAGGGAGCATCTTGGACAGATCCAGATTCCGTTGCTCTTATGGTTATGCAAACTATGTTGGGTTCTTGGAACAAAAATGTTGGTGGTGGAAAACACGTGGGGTGAGTTTGCTCTCTGGCTATTATTTCTAGCCATGAGTTCAAAGAATAGCTTTTTTGCAATGTGTTGATGAACATTGTATTTCTATGTGCAGTTCTGACCTGACCCAGAGGGTTGCCATTAATGAAATAGCAGAAAGCATAATGGCATTTAACACCAACTACAAAGATACTGGACTGTTCGGCGTTTATGCAGTTGCCAAGGTCAACCGAGAGTTCCATAGCTCGCTTAGCTGTTATCTCTTTGTTGAATTTCTCGATATAAGCATATTTATATTGTAAGCTACCTTTTTAGGCCGATTGCTTAGATGATCTATCATATGCCATCATGTATGAGGTAACCAAGCTGGCCTACCGAGTTTCAGACGCTGATGTGACACGTGCACGGAATCAGGTTAGCACCCAACTAATATTGTCTCTGTTTCCCGAGATTTAGCTTTAGCTAGTTACATGTGTAAATCAGTTGTGTTCATTTATTTTTGATTTTTTTTTTAATGCCAACGGATTTTAAATTTCTCTGCAGCTGAAATCATCATTGTTACTTCACATGGATGGAACTAGCCCAATTGCTGAAGATATTGGTCGTCAGGTATGCCTTGAATCATATAAGCAACTTGATAGAACCTTGTAAATTTATAACTGAATTGGTCAAAGATTAATGAAGTCTATACTTTGCTTGGTCAAAGATAACAAACAAACCTTAGCATCCCATTATGTTCCGCTCTACAACACCATTATCTTCTAAAACGCATCAATTCTTGTGATATGTGCAGCTGCTGACCTATGGGCGTAGAATCCCAATCGCTGAACTCTTTGCTAGGATTGATGCTGTTGATGCCAGCACGGTAAAACGTGTTGCCAACAAATATATGTATGACAAGGTAAGTCATATCTCTCTCTTCCTCTCTATCCTCCAGGCTTCTTTAAATGCAAGAAAAAAAAAGAGATATGAGTTTAGACTGCTAAACAAGATTACAACACCCAAGAGTGATTAAGTGAATGCTTATGTGATTATGTGCAGGACATTGCGATCTCAGCCATCGGTCCAATCCAAGATTTGCCAGACTACAACAAGTTCAGACGCAGAACCTACTGGAACCGTTATTAAGGCTCTGAAACAACGGTCAGAGAACCGCAAGGTTCGCCCACGGGGAGATTCCGTAGGCGGAGAGAGCAGAACAAGGTGATGATGGATTCATTATTTTTGAGTTTTTTCTTACTGTATCTTTCATAATTTCACATCATCGCTGGTAAAATAAATGTACCAATTTACTCTTTATCCTCTACTGGAAAATGTTAGAGATCCTCTGTTTTGATTTTTTGTTCTCTTCATAATTTTCCCATACACACACTAATAAGTTTGTTGGATGTTTGGTTTGAAAGCTTGAATTGGATACATTTAATTTCTTTTGCATTTTATCGTTCTTTAGAAACATTGTAATAATATGCATGCATTGCGAATCTATTGAAACTTTATCAATTCACTTGTGATTTGATCCAGCTGACAAATTTATGAAGATTCTCATAAGAAACTCCATCTTTTGCAACCCCTCTCATCATGATCTCTTTAACCTTCATGGCTCGTTGTTTATACACTCCACCGTCTCTCATGATCTCATCGATATTCTTCTTCACCTCTAACCTCGGAACCACTCCTTGTTCATCTCTTTCAAATCCTAATCCAATCTTCCATACATCGCATATATATGCTTTGTTGATAAATTGGTCTGCAAAATAAGGGATGCATAAGAATGGTATGCCATTTTGGGCTCCTTCCAAAGTTGAATTCCATCCACAATGGCTCACGAAACATCCAATGGCTCCACAAGAAAGTACCTCCCGTTGTGGTGCCCATCTCACCACTTTGACCTGATCCGAGCCGACTTTGATTGGTGGTTGATAACCGGAGCCGGTGACCCACAAGACCGGCCTATTGAATCAATATAATTACTGAATATTAGTTAATAATCAGACAGAGTAAAGCGAGTGGAGTAAACCAGAACCGTCACCCGGTTATGTTCAAATTTTTACCTCTTGGTAAGCTCCAGACCAATTGCTAGCTCTTCTAACTGAGCGTTGCTGATAACCCCAAAACTCCCAAAGGCAACATATATAACCGAACCGGGAATCTGCCGGTCCAACCATTCTAGACAATCCCGGTCCTGAGGTAAAAAGCTTCCTAGTGACGTGGAAATGGAATCCTCTTCAAGACTATGAACCCAACCAATGGGACCAACTGGTAATATTTGTGGGCACAATCCAAAGGCTGCTGTTTCGAGTTCATACACGGAGTTACACAACAACCAATCCGTTGACTCAACTGACTCATTGTTTTGAAGCATAAGTTGGAATATGTTCCTTTGAGATTCTTTGTTCTTCAGACAAAACCACACAAACTTGTCTGTTTCCATCATCGGCATCCCAGGAGATAGTTGAATTGTCTTGTTTACACTCGGAGTCCCTGCATATACGATATAGAAACAATAGCTATAACTATAAGGCATCTTAGTAATTCTAAAACATCAAATATGGTTTATTATTCTTACCATCAGAATCTATGAGACCATCATCGATGAGTTTCTTAATACTAAATCCAAGAACCATAGACGCAGCTGCGGCGGGACAAAAAGCAGCACGTCTGATCCCAAACTTAACCGCAACTTCGATTGCCCATCCCAAGCTCTGATCGGCTACAACACAGCTTATGATCGTACCAGTACCACCGCTACTGTCCGCGATCATCCTCCCGATCAGTTCCTCTACTTTGGTAGGCATAAAATGCAAAACCGATTCAGACAACTTCCCTGGAATGTTCCTCTCTTCTGGTGAATCTTCTAAACCGTCAGGGATGGAAACAAGATTGATCCCATTCCCAACATAATCATCAGGGGATGATTTCGGTAAGGAACTGATGATGCGATTGTGGTTAAACTCGGTGTTTACGAATGTAATTTGGATTCCTTGTTTCGCAAGGTAACGTGAGAAACTCATTAGAGGAAGAACATGGCCTTGTGCTGGGTAAGGTATGACCACAACATGTGGCCTTACCATATTTTTTTTTTGTTTTGAGTTATAATCCAAAGGTTTTGATTCATTTAAAGGGAAATAATTTAGAGTAAGACAGGATGAATCGACAGCGAATTATATAATTGATCTTTCTTTTTGTCGTTTTTCTTTGGGAATCAAGACTAATTTGATCCCAAAGTTTGACTTGTGTATCATAAGAGAGCAAATGAGCTTACGTTATTGTAAAATATAAAATTATGATAACCAGAATACAAAACTCTTAAACAAAAAGAGGAGAAAACACATCTTTGGAAGTAACAATTGTTAGTGTAGACTCAAAAATCAGATATCTTCTTCTTCTTCTTCTTCATGAGCAATCTACGCTAACAATTGTAAAACCAAACTAAAACCCGGGGAGAAACCATCGAGCATCAGAGAATTGTATGGAGGAGAAAACACACTGAGGCAAAGGTTCAATCTCTTGGGTTGCCAGATCAAATACAAATATATGGTCTGGATTCTTTCTGCCATAATCGAGCCCACTGAAGTAGATTGAGTTTCTCTTGAACCCTGGCACGTCTTTGGCGAGAACAGTAATGCCCATGTCTAAGATCACCGCCTCATCTCCCAGGGAATCAATTACTTGCCAACAAAGGTTTATAGGGTTCATCTTGCTGACAGAGAAGAGCCATCTTTTGCACTTTTGCATTACAATAGTTACCTTATAAACTTCACCAGATACTGTACTCACTGCAATGTATAGTCCGCCGTCAAGAAGCTCTCTCACGAACAACTCCTCTTCTCTCAGATACTTCTCTTCGTCTATCCATCTATCAGTGATAAAATCCCAAATGGCAAAATGAGCTGGAGGAAAAAATTCAGACTCTTCTAATGGTTCATCTCCAGATAAATACCAGATCCTGATAGTGTAACCGTGAAAGTAGAGCGTCTGATTCTTGTGTTCGTAAACCAGTTGTTTTCCATCTTCCCAGTGAGTATAAGCAATCCGTCGCCACGTATTGTTCCCTTTCTTGGTAAGGAGCAGTTCCTCAACCACATGCCACACAACTACGTAATCTTTGCTTCTATCGTCAATCCAAAGACAAGCTATGCTTTCCCTCTCATATTTTGGTAGTGCAGGTGGGACGAAATAGTCTGAAGTAACTGGTAAAACTATATTCTCACCGGTTAACGGATTCAGAATGTTGAGATTCGAACGAGTGTCCTTCATCAGAAGCCAGCTTCCATAAGTAGCCAGACAACAACTCCGCACAAAGTC
The DNA here is from genome assembly GCF_030686135.1 of Camelina sativa. Lineage (NCBI taxonomy): Eukaryota > Viridiplantae > Streptophyta > Magnoliopsida > Brassicales > Brassicaceae > Camelina > Camelina sativa. The sequence goes on from NC_141898.1 coordinate 699,151, forward strand.
AACACCGAGATCTCTCGTTCTGTAAACTCTGTCTCTATCGTCAGGAACAAACAACACGCAACTACTGTTGTTGTTGTTGTTGATGATGTCGTCGCGAGGGAAGAGAATCAACCATGGAATCTGATTTCGTTTAGGTACGCAGCCTCTCGAAACAGAGTGCCACGACGAACAAACATATTTAGCTCGATTAAAATCTGTGAAACTCAGACGTTCCAAGACACATCGCAGCAGGTCCGGACAAAGCTCTGACCACTTGAATGTCCGGTCCTTGCTTTGGCCCATTTGAAGTCTTCTCCCCAAAGTAAAAAAAAAAAATCAATACTCTGCTGTTACCAAAGAGACTCAGAACAAAATCACCAATTTTGAGAAATTCATGGGACTTCTCTTTTTTATACTAGCTTGTTACACCTGTCTATGGGTTTTGTATATTATCAAGGAAACTGGAGATCTACCAATATCAACTAGAAGGATTTAGAAGATATATATTAAGAATATATATTAAGAATATTTACATATATCTCTTATGTATTATTAAGAATAGGAAACTTAGCCTTATCATATATTTACCATTATGTATAAATACTCATCTTGTGTTAATGAATAAACCAAGCCTTTCTAAATTATATCATATATCTAAGGTTATTTATTATCTGTTGTTAAAAAAAAAAAAGGTTATTTATTATCTTAATTATTATTGCCAAATCATTATGATTTTCTTTTTTCTGTTCAGTTTTGTTGACATAAACAAGAAAAATCAAATATAAGACAATGAAATTAAGAAAGAATATAGACTTTAACCCAAAACAACAAAATGAAAATAATAAAAGAATACATCTTACATTAAATAGAAAACTTTAATACTGGTGACTAGGCTACACAATATTATCTTAACTAGATTAGGACCGTGCTAGAGCACGGGTTGAAATTCTTTTTATTTATATTATAATTTTAGAATAAAATATAATTTATATGATTGTTTTTAAATGTTTTTTTGATAAAATACTATGCAATAAAATTATATGCTAAATATGATGACTTTGAAAAAAAAACACCTATTTTGTAAATTTAATATGAGAATATTGTTAATTTTGTAATTTTATGAATGAGAAATGGTTATGTGTTTGTTGTTTGTTTTTATTTTAATTTTTGAACATGTTTGGTGAAAATTTTTAAAATGACTCTTGCTTAGGTAAGATTTTATTTTTAACTGCATGTTAAGATATCGGAAATCACGATTAAGTATTGTGATAAATTGCCAAGATTTTCTTATTTTTTAACACCTAACAGTATATTTTTATGCCTAATAGTATATATTTTGTAACAATATATAGAATACTAATGATTTTATTTTGGAAATTGTATAAATCATTGGAATATTCTCTTTTGGAATATTCTCTTTAAGAGGATTCTTTGAGATATTTTTAAGTGTATCATATATCTCACGGATTGACCAATTAATCTATAATTTTTTTTGTAACCAACTTATATTTAATGTATAACCTATTTTTTAACCAAGTTATAAAAATTATATAGTTTACCCAAAAAAGTTGTGTACTTCCGTTTTATTATATAAGAGATTAATTATTAAATAATAGAAATGCTATTAAAAATAAGAAAATATGAGAAAAATAAATAAAGATAAAGATAAAGATAAAATGTTTTAAAGAAACAATATTGTTACATAAATTTTTTTTAACGTCTGAGACTCCATTAAAAAAGCTCTCTCTTGACTTGCATTTTTTTGCAAGCCATTAGAAGTGGCTTGCCTCTCAAGAAACACTTCACAAGGAACACGTCACTGGTACAACTGAATCAACGTCACCACTGAAAACCCAAACTCTAATCCCGCCAGCAATCATTTCCCGGTATATAGGAAGAACTGACGAATCTGTATCGTTCCAATTCCGGTTTAGCACCTCACTACCACAAAAGACCAATTCTAGTTAAAGTCAAGCTATACAACAAAAATAATTAACATGATCTTCTCAAGTTTTGATATAAACCTGCAAGCTGTCCATTTGTACGGGATCTTAGTAGTGTTGGCATGAAGAGCTTTCTGAACGTCAGGCCGGTTATAATAAATCTCTGCATATCTCTCGGTACACGGATCATACCCTGAAATTTTCCTCAATACCTACTCACAATAACCGGAAACCGATCCCAAACTTAACCGCAACTTCGATTGCCCATCCCAAGCTCTGATCCGCTACAACACAGCTTATGATCGTACCACCGCTACTGTCCTTGATCACTCTCTCGATCAGTTCCTCTACTTTGTTAGGCATAAAATGCAAAACCGATTCAGACAACTTCCCTGGAATGTTCCTCTCTTCCGGTGAATCTTCTAAACCGTCAGGGATTGAAACAAGATTGATCCCATTCCCAACAAAATCATCATGGGATGATTTTGATAAGGAATTGATGATGCGATTGTGGTTAAACTCATTAGAGGAAGAACATGGCCTTGTGCTGGGTAAGGTATGACCACAACACGTGGCCTTACCATTTTTTTTTTTTTGTGAGTTATAATCCAAAGGTTTTGATTCATTTATAGGGAAATATTTTAGAGTAAGACAGGATGAATCGACAGCGAGTTATATAATTGATCTTTCCCTTCGTCGTTTTTCTTTGGGAATCAAGACTAATTTGATCCCAAAGTTTGACTTGTGTTTGTGTTTCATAAGAGAGCAAATGAGCTTACGTTATTGTAAATTTTTTTAAAAAAAAGAAGGAAAATTATTTTTGGTTTGTTTCATTTTTTTTACTTTTTTCTTTTTTTAAATATTGGACCACAACTGACCGGCCGTTAGTCAAATTCCTACATTCGTTTGTTTCATTTCCTTCCAAAAAAGGTAAGAATTGTTAGTGTAGATTGTAAATATCTTCTTCATGAGCAATCTACACTAACAACTGTAAAACCAAACTAAAACCCGGGAAGAAACCATCGAGCACCAGAGAATTGTAAGGAGGAGAAAACACACTGAGGCAAAGGTTCAATCTCTTGGGTTGTGAGATCAAAGACAAATATATGGTCTGGATTTTTTCTGTCATAATCAAGCCCACTGAAGTAGATTGAGTTTCTCTTGAACCCTGGCACGTCTTTGGCGAGAACAGTAATACCCATGTCTAAGATCAACGCCTCATCTCCCAGGGAATCAATTACTTCCCAACGAAGTTTTATAGGGTTCATCTTGCTGAGGCAGAAGAGCCATCTTTTGCACTTTTGCACTACAATAGCTATCTTATAAACTTCACCAGATACTGTACTCACTGCAATGTATAGTCCGCTGTCAAGATACTCTCTCACGAACAACTCCTCTTCTCTCAGATACTTGTCTTCGTCTATCCATCTATCAGGGAGAAATTCCCAAGAGGCAATATTAGCTGGAGGAAAAAATTCAGACTCTTCTAGTGGTTCATCTCCAGATAAATACCAGATCCTGATAGTGTAACCGTGAAAGTAGAGCGTCTGATTCTTGTGTTCGTAAACCAGTTGTGTTCCATATCCCCAGCGAGTATAAGCAATCCGTCGCCACGTATTGTTCCCTTTCTTGGTAAGGAGCAGTTCCTCAACCACCTGCCACACAACTACGTAATCTTTGCTTCTTTCGTCAATCCAAAGACAAGCTATGCTTTCCCTCTCATTATTTGGTGGTGCAGGTGGGACGAAATAGTCTGAAGTAACTGGTAAAACTATATTCTCACCGGTTAACGGATTCAGAATGTTGAGATTCGAACGAGTGTCCTTCATCAGAAGCCAGCTTCCATAAGTAGCCAGACAACAACTCCGCACAAAGTCAACACCGAGATCTCTCGTTCTGTAAACTCTGTCTCTATCGTCAGGAACATACAACACGCAACTACTGTTGTTGTCGTTGATGATGATGTCGTCGCGAGGGAATAGGATCAACCATGGAATCTGATTTCGTTTAGGTACGCAGCCTCTCGAAACAGAGTGCCACGACGAACAAACATATTTAGCTCGATTAAAATCTGTGAAACTCAGACGTTCCAAGACACATCGCAGCAGGTCCGGACAAAGCTCTGACCACTTGAATGTCCGGTCCTCGCTTTGGCCCATTTGAAGTCTTCTCCCCAAAGTAAAAAAAAAATCAGCAATTTTGAGAAATACTCTGTTGTTACCAAAGAGACTCAGAACAAAATCACCAATTTTGAGAAATTCATGGGACTTCTCTTTTTTATAGAGCCAAAGGCCCAAAGCCAACACTACTAGCTTGTTACACCTGTCTATGGGTTTTGTATATCTAAGGTTATTTATTATCTTAATTATTATTGCCAAATCATTGTGATTCTCTTTTTACTGTTCAGTTTTGTTGATATAAACAAGAAAAATCAAATACTATAAGACAATGAAATTAAAAAAGAATATAGACTTTAACCCCAAACAACAAAAATGAAAATAATAAAAAGAATGCATCTTACATTAAATAGAAAACTTTAATACTGGCTACACAATATTATTTTAATTAATTATTAAATAATGGAATTGCTGTTAAAAATAAGAAAATATGAGAAAAATAATTAAAGATAAAAGTTAAAGATAAAAAAATTTAAAGAAACAATATTGTTACATAAAAAAAAAGCTCTTTTTTTTTAACTCTAAGACTTCATTAAAAAAGCTCTCTCTTGACTTGCATTTTTTTGCAAGCTTTTGGAAGTGGTTTGCCTCTCAAGAAACACTTCACAAGCAACATGTGGCTTGAGCAATGGCACCTCGTGACCTGCCGCCCCTCTCACCGTCACGAACGTTAGCCCTTCGTATCGTACATTTCCGTCCATCCGCAGACCTAAATCCAAAATTTCGGTTCAAATCGATTTCTTGATTAAACCGGAGATTACCAAACAAGGTTTTAGAGCTACACTACACATTCCTGTTTCTTGATATACCAAGGATTCCATGTTTCGTAAGGTAACATGAGAAACCCAATAGAGGAAGTACATGGCCTTGTGCTGGGTAAGGTATGACCACAACATGTGGTCTTCCCATATTTTTTTTTTTCATGAGTTATCATCCAAATCAAAGGTTTTGATTTATTTACAGAAAAATTTATCAGATTAGGACAGGATGAATGGACAACGAATTCTAATTGATTTGTGTTAGACTAATTTGATCCGAAGTTTGACTTGTGTATCATAAGAAAGCAAATGAACTTAACAATATTTTATTGTTGTTGTAAATAAAATAAAATAACAATGAAAAACCAATGGAAATGACTCATTTTATTCATTAGCTTAATTACGGTTAGAGTTACTAGTTATGTTCATTAATTACTTTTTTTCTATAACCTCAATCTTTTTGCTTAAGAAAATTTCTCCATTAGGAAAATACCAAAAAAAAAAAAAAATTGAAAATAAATAAGCATGTCTCTCTCAGTAGTCCATACTTGTGGTTTTCATTTTTGGGTAAGCCATGAGGAGGACGTTAAATGAAATGACTCATGGGCTTTTACGACGTTTGATTACTTTATTACAAGGCTGATTAACAATCTCTCCAAGTTATCCAAATTTTCAATAAAAAAATGAAAGCACAATGTAATTCTTACTCGGTTTCAGTTAGATATTGCAAAAGAGCGCGCATGCAATTCACTTATACAACACGTAAACGTTTTTAGACTCTTAATTTTAAACTAAAGCATGGCCAAAACTTTTAAAATGTACCTACGTTTATACTCTCATTTGTTGGTGTAGGCATAATGAGGTCGTCAATGTGAGGAAGAACTTGTATATAAATGCAACAAATCGAAGCAAGAAAAACATATCAATCTCTTTCTCTTGCTTCGTTTTTTTTCTTTATCGCTCTTTCTCTCTAAATTGTTGTTGGATATGGGTTTCACCCAGCCTTAGCAGGTTTTCCCTCAGGCCCGTTATCGAAATAGTCAGCATAACGTCTAGAAATCTTGACTGACCGAATCCCCTAGTTGGGACGAAGCTTCTAGAAGGCCCATTTGAGACGGACAGCCCAGTTAGCGGGCCCGCTAAGAAACGATTGCCGCCTTTGTTCGAAGACAATACCACATCGATCCCGAGGTAGAAAGATGAAGCGTCCCATCAACTATAAATACAGAAGGAGCAGCGCATAGAAGACATCAAGTATCAGAAGGCAGGAATCTAGAGTTAGTCCAATTCTAGCTTTCAGTCTTATTAGTCAATTTGAGAATACAATTCTCTATAATTAGCCAATCGGCTTATAACGGATACATTGTAATTCGACGATCTTTGACAATCTTAATAAAGTCATTTGTTTCGCCCTCCTTAATTATCATTCTTGAGCTAGTAGCATTACTCGTTCAACAATTGCTTTTATCAATCCTTGCATTTTCTTAGAAGAAATGGAACGAACAATCCAAGAGGATGGTGCAACCCTTTCAGCAACCTTCCATTGCACGTTGGGGAATAACGTTCCTTCCACCGAAGCAAGAATGACCATCTCCACCGTAAGCTTGTCAACCCCGGACATCGCAGTCAGAAACTTGACCACCCATTTCTGGAGTACGTATCACGAACCTTCGGGAATTGTTTCAGTGTTTACCAAGAGAGGAGAGCCCCGTGTAGGTGGTAGGTTTGTAACCCCGTCCATTCCTCGTTCAGGAACTCCCCCTTGCGTAAGATTTGAGCAAGGTAGTAGTCTTGTACGCCTCCTTGCAACTACGGCGGCGGAAGTAGCATACTTTAATCGCAACGTAATGTTTTCTCGTCCTCTTATAGTAACGGGAAAATATATCCGGGCAGCTACAAGACGAGCTAGACAAAGCGGCACTATTGTGAAACTCGTCGTCGCTGATCAAAGATTGAACCTTGGACCCAAGCCAGGAGAGTTTATTATCCGAAGGACGAGAATTCGATACACAAGGCTGGACAAGATCGAGAGGAGTGACATCGCTGCGGGGACACTCATTGTGTTCGTCGGCGTCGAACAACCATTTCCGCTTGAACCAACGAAGACCGTGAATATCTTGTCCGGTCCCCGTACGATTCCTGTAAGCTTGGAAACGAACCTTATATCGGCTTACAAAGAACTGGACAATTGTCCAGTACACATAAGGGGGTTTGTGGGATTTATTGATTTGTGCATAAATCCAATTCTTGATGGTCTACCTGATCCAAAAGAGTATTTAGATCACCTACGCGGGGGTAATTCGGGTCAAACTATTGCTATGATAATGTAGCAAGTTATCTTTGGAGCTGACATATATGATCGATGTGTCTTCAATAAGGTGCTTGAGGTTCTCGGGGCCAGGATCAATGCTTATTTGGACGATAGTTTACTGGATATCGCAAGATCTCTCGGGTTTGCCAGAGTCATTTCGAATGATATGTGATCTACCTAATTATACATATGGCGATGCCTCTCCAGTGGTGCTTCTTGGTTTAAAAGTTAATAAGTTATCTTGATTTAGTTTGGTAATATATGGATATACATAATTAAGGCCAGCTTATGATGTTATAGTATGCAATATATAATAAGGCCATGGTTTGTTTTTCTTTAATTTCTTCTATTCTCATCTTGTTATTGGAATGATATAAAATTTTATGTCGTTGACTGATTTCAACAGTCTTTTGTTGTCAATTTATTTTGGTATTGGTTTGAGATTTATGAAATTTTTTGAAGAGTTCAACAAAATCATAAAAAATGAAGAAGTGAAAAATTATTAAAGATTGTTAGAGAGTTTTGTTGATTAGTTTTCTAAAATCTTGTAAAGTCCTCCAAACAATCATTGTATTTTTATGATATTTTCCATGACTTTATTTTGTAAAGAAAGTGTGTAAAATCATGAACCAATAACATAATAATTGAACTCATTAACAATCTTAGATTCTTTTATTTTAATTTAATAACACAAATCTTTTGATGACTTTATAAAAGTCTGAATCCAATAACCCAGATTTGTTAAGATTTTAAATGACTTTTTATAAATAACAAACTAATAACACTAAACTTTAACAGAGTTTAACAAATCTTGATCTAATAACAACAGATTCTACATAACATTTAAAATCTTTAAAACTCTATTCAAATCTTAAACCAATAACCTCCACTTAATATTTTTCTCCTTCATAGAGAAAGAGTATGATATTAATAAGAAATTATGATTTTAATTTTACTTAATTTTCTTCTTTTAAATCTATTTTTACTTTCACGTTAGACTGGATAAGAATAATAAGTTATTATACTCGATCGTCGGCTCTTGCTGCTTAGGTTACAAAGCACTAGCCAAAGACCGGATTAGATTAGAAAAACTTATACACTGAAACTCTGTTTTTTATACAGTAAAAATCAGATATCTTTCATGAAAAGTGAAACAAAAAACTTGATGCAAATAACTCTAAAAGACTAATTAACCGCTAAAACCAGGGAAGAACCATCGAGCATCAGAGAATCGTATAGAGGAGAAAACAAATCGAGGGAAAGGTTCAATCTTGTGGGTTGTGAGATCAAATACAAATATATGGTCTGGATTCTTTCTGCCATAATCGTGCCCACTGAAGTAGATTGAGTTTCTCTTGAACCCTGGCACGTCTTTGGCGAGAACAGTAATGCCCATGTCTAAGATCACCGCCTCATCGCCCAGAGAATCGATTACTTGCCAACAACGGTTTATGATCAAGTATAAGTAAATGAAATTAAGAAAGAATACAGACTTTAACCCAAAACAACAAAATGAAAATTAAAAATAGAATACATCTTTACATTAAATAGAAAACTTTAATACTGGTGTATTACTAGATATTATCACATATAAGAAAATGTATATTACTAGATTTTATCACATGAACAAATTAATTAAAGATGTATCTAGTAAGAAAACGTATTACTAAACTTTAAAAATGTATTACGATATTATCACATATAAGAAAATGTATTACTAGATTTTCACTTGCAAAAGAAAATGTGTTACTAGATTTTCACTTGTAAGAAAATGTATTACTAGATTTTCACATATAAGAAAATGTATTACTAGATTTTCACATATAAGAAAATGTATTACTAGATTTTCACTTGCAAAAGAAAATGTATTACTAGATTTGCACTTGCAAAAGAAAATGAATTACTAGATTTTCACATATAAGAAAATGTATTACTAGATTTTCACATATAAGAAAATGTATTACTAGATTTTCACTTGTATTCTAATTTCAATATTACATTTCCTAACTTCCACAACCATTATCTTTGCAATTCGCCTTAAGAGAAAATACAAATGGACTAAAAACAATCATAGATTAAATACTTGTTGTCATTAATAGACTAGTTTTAATTAAATACCATCTCATAACCCAAACTTTACATTTTCTTTTCTCTCGGGCATGATTTCAAATGTTAACAATCTCTCTTGACTTAAATATATTTATTTTCAAGCCTTTGGAAGTGGCTTGCCTCTCAAGAAATACTTAAAAAGCTCAAAAGCAACACGTGGCTTGAACAATGGCACCTCGTGACCTGCTCCTCTCACCGTCACGAACGTTAGTCCTTCGTACACTTCCGTCCATCCTCCCACCTAAAATCCACAATTTCGGTTCAAATCGATTTCCTGATTAAACCGGAGAGAACCAAAACAAGCTTCGGGGTTTTAGAGTTACACATACCTGTTTCTTGACATACCAAGGATACCAAGGAACTTTGGTACTCAAGCTAAGTCTTGCTAGTGAGTATCTAGTAGCCGTCACTGGTACAACTGAATCAACGTCACCACTGAAAACCCAAACTCTAATCCCGCCAGCAATCATTTCCCGGTATATAGGAAGAACCGATGAATCTGTATCGTTCCAATTCCGGTTTAGCACCTCACTACCACAAAAGACCAATTCTAGTTAAAGTCAAGCTATACAACAAAAATTATTAACATGATCTTCTCAAAATTTTGGTATGAACCTGCAAGCTGTCCATTTGTACGGGATCTTAGTGGTGTTAGCATGAAGAGCTTTCTGAACATCAGGCCGGTTATAATAAATCTCTGCATATCTCTCGGTACATGGATCATACCCTGAAATTTTCCTCAATACCTACTCCCAATAACCGGAAAAACGAAAATTATTCAAATCGAACCATAGATAACCAATAATATGTTATCATTAGAAATAACTGAACCGTCTCTACCAAGTAATTTAAACAAGTGAACCGGAACCAAACCAGAAGAACAAAAGAAGAAACAGAGGAGATTATAGATTCTTACGGAGTGAGGAAGGTGAGGAAGCCGCATACTACGGCGGCCATAAGAACCAGTGTAGCCACCACCGTCGCTTGACTTGTTACACGGCGGTGCATAGATGTTGTACTGATCGATGTTACCAAACTCCTTCTCCATAGCGTAAGAATAAAGGGTTTCGCATTCATCAGATTCCTTCTGGCGACTAAAATCGCAAGTGTTTATCAACTGATGATACGTTCTATCGGAGATCATCGCATGGCTCCACCAATACGACACCGTTCCGAGGTTATCATAGTGATTGTCCGTCACCGCGTTTCCAACCTATACAACACAACCGAGTGTCAAAAAATTAATTTGGTAACGGAAACAGAGGATCTTGATTTCGATGATTACCATGATTCCTTTGAGATTGATGGGAGTCTTGGATCGTTTGTTGTAATTCATGATTTCTCTAGCGAGCTGAGGAACGTAATGTCCGGCGTAGCTCTCGCCGGTGATGTAGATTTCCCGGTTGTTGTATCTCGGGAACCGGTGAAGCCATTGAATAATAAACTGAAGTGAATCTTTGGCTGCAAGAAACAGAGTCATCAATAACCGAAAAAAAAGACCGGTTTAGTTAAACCGTAGAGGGAGGTTGTTATAAATATACCGGTACGACGATCACCGGTGTTGAAGAGATCAGAGGAACGGTTAGTGTAAGAGAAACCAACGCCGGCGGGAGCTTCAAGGAACAAGAGATTGGAGATTGAGTTCCACGCGAACTTATTGAGATACAAACCAGACCCACCTTTGCTTATCCTGAATGGTCCAATCTCCTCCGACGCACCGTACGCTACCGACGAACATCCCGGTCCTAATTATACACATAAAGACATTTAATAGAGAGGGTTTGAGTAATTTATTTTACCCCTAGAAAGAAAAAAAATATGAATGATAGAGGTTGAGAGAATTTATTTAACAAAAATTAAAGAAGAGACCAAAAATTAGTTGTGTATTTAATAGCGTCTATCAATGTTAGTTTGAATGAATATTGCATTTAATGTTATAACTTTTTCCAGCAATATATACGTATCTAACAAGAAAATACAACCATCTTCTATTGAATGCATGCATGTACATAGATAGCATTATTGAAATGACAAGTTGTATAATCTTAGACAAAATCATATTAATATATACAGTTAATAGTTATACATAACAAAAAAAAATAATTAAGTATTTTTATAATCGATATTATATGAGAAAAGAAAATATGGGCTCGAATACATGGTGAGTCTCCATTAGTAGTTAGGGCGTTATTATCATGCTTCAGTAGGCCAAAAACCCGAATATAGTTAATTATAACAAATACTATATAATAAAATAGATAAATCCAGTTTCATGGATAAAGCGTGGTTTGAAATTGAATAAATAAAAAATTTAAAAACGAATTTATTGCAAACCCATTCAAGAAGTGTGACAGAGATTTTTAGATAGTTGGTCTGCTAAAATTAGATCTAGCGAGATTTATAATGTTATTGAGTAAATTAACATTAAATAAATAAATGTCCAAACAAAATAAAAGCAAAAATAATCACACACAAAAAGAATGAAAACAAAAAAATAAAGGTTTTGTAAAAAAATTACCTCCGTTGAGCCAAATTACAAGAGGTTTGGCGAGAGGGAGGTGAGAAGCTTCGGTGAGCCAATAAAAGAGTGATCTTCCGGAGGGTTTATCAACGGTGACATAGCCGGAAAACTGCTCGAACGTGACGTTAGGCTGACCGGGAAGTGACGTAATTCGGTCTGCCTCAGCTTCTTTCTCTCCTCCTTCTGTTTGAACTCTTCCTTGAGATGTCATTACAAGTATGGCCATAAGAGTGGTGAACATTACACGTTTTGCCATAGCCATGGCCAGAAGAAGGAGAAAGAGAAAAATCTAAGAGTGTGTCGGAGACTTTCGAGATTGGCTTCTACAGTTCTACCTTTAGCCTGCCTGCCTTAAATAGAGAAAGAGAGAGAGTGAGATAGCCGAAATGAGGATAATATTCAAATGACATTGAAATTGTTTTTATAATATTGAATATATTATAGTTTGGAAACAAATAAAGTTATTGGCATATTTACTTCAAACCCCATTGTTTTGGCAGTTTGATTAGTACAATTGACTAACAAAAAGTCTAATCCCTAACTCATGTGATACCAATTTGCATAGTTTGTACTTTGAACCAATATGTTTTTAATCGGCATAAAATAATTAAATGGACACTTGCAATTTTATTATTATTTAAAATGTTATGTTTCTAATGCTAATGTTACATTACGAGTAACATTTTAAACTTTGTCTCTAAACAGAAATATATCACCAATAAATCCAATAGACCACTACTTCTATAGTTATTTTCACTCTACCAAAACTAGACTTTACTTAAATCAGATACTACTATCTTTCATTATTAGGTTGGAAAATTTTATTTTTATTTTATTTTTTTGGGGTGTAGGTTCATGGAGTTGTTTATGTTTCCAAAGCTCTGATGTAGAAAACATATTTGAGAAAAAAAAAAAAAGATAAATAATAGCGAAAAAATGGGTGATGGTAAGAAAAAATGGCCCACCAATATTATCAGTGACAGTAACTTTATGAATTTGGAAGAAGATACAATGATGACTTCAATGACACCACCAGCTTGTAATAGTAAATACGTTATTTGATATGACAGAGCATTAAATCAATCGTGTGTGTCCTGTGTCCATATATACATACACCACATGCATGATAGTATAACAATATGGCCAAGTGTGTTTATACGATATGATAGAAAAACTAAATGATGATTTGCAAGTACTTATTTATTTGATTACATTTGCATGTTGCCACATCATTTGTCTAAATTAGATGCTTGGAATTAGAGAGTAACTGTTAAATAAACTCATGTATGTTTTAATCCTTGCTAATAACCATTAACCATTTATAGTTTGTATAAGACCAGAAATTTTTCCCTATTAAAGAAATTCCACCTAGGTGTTATAGTTCCTTCCTTGTATTTAATAAAATATCACAACTCGAAACATCAAAAGTTAAAATTCTCTCAATAATGTTTGGTCTCTCTCTATTGTTACAATTTTTTTTAGTTGAATATATATAAACATTTGAAAGAAAAAAAAATTGGTATGTTTTTGAATAGTTGGACCCATGCAAGAAATTGATGTCTCGATGTTAGAAGAAAAACCAAAAAGTAGTCTCTCTTTACTGATTAAAAAACCTACATTACAACTTTGACCATCTTTTCATAGGTCATTATAATAAATTTCCCCTTTCGTATTATAATCTGTAACACATTTTTTTCTTGTCCATAAATTATAACATATGTGGTGGATAGAGATGATCAGATTTAGAGAACTAATATTGACAGGTAAAAAATTAAACGAGTCTAATTTTTTCTTGATATAGTTCTCTCTCTCTCTCTATGTATTCAAGTTATAATTGTGTCGACTTGATAGTATATATTTAGACCTAGCTAACTCTTTTTGACTTAGACAAGCGCATTTAATTATGTACCTTTATTGATGACTACATAAACCATTCATGTAATTTATGAATGCACTTGATATACGTAAAATATTGGCTGTTCAGGTCAGGTTAATAATATACATACATCATTTACGTACACGCGAAGTTACTGGATAAGAAGCCATTAATGGTGGCACCATATACACTGCTTCGCCTCGTATCAGCAACAGCCATGATATAATGCTCTTTTGGACTTATACAGTTTTCTGAATGAAATTATCTAATTCATTTAAGTTACATACGAATATCCAACAAACGCATACAACATCAGTACAACAACTTATAACATAATTTCTGTTTTTTGTTTTCTTTATTAAAAATCGTAATTTTCTAATATAGAATTATTGGGGTTATATCGCGGTTTGTGTTTTTGTCTATTAAGTAAAAAGCCTTTATTTGGGAAAGATCTGACAACTGCTTTAGAAGATTCTATTTCCGTGCTTAGCAGTTTTTTTTTTCTTTTTTTCTATAATTCAGATTCGCTTATAAAGTATCATCACCAACGTTGTAATAAGAAAATAAAAATTCGAAAGTGATAAAAAGTGAAAAAATGATGGTATTTAAAGAAGCACAGGAGTAGTAGTTGGCAAATGAGATGGTAGATATTTAAAGCCACATAATAATGACTCTTTTCGTATCCTCCTGCTGTTTGAAAATACTGATACAGATCATATTTGTATTGTTTTTTTTTATATATAAATACTGAATACAGATCATCATATTTGTATTGTTTTTTTCTCTATAAGAAAACAAAAGATGAAATGATTAAGAAGTAAGATAAGAAGAGAGTGGTAAAAAGGAGTGAGTGAGGGTCGTCGAATAGTGTTAAGGTCATATCAAGAACAAGAAACTCTTTTGCTTACGCATATTTTTCTTTTCCTTTGTCCAACAGATTCAGAGTTTTGTGTCAGTCTCTTTCTTCTCTCGTTCTCTCTATTTCTCTTTCTGTGACGTTTTTAAGGACACCAAGCGGTGAATCTCTCTGCTTCCCCTCACGTGCTGTTTACAGTCGCTTATGTCACCGTCCAATCATACGTCGCTGTTCCTTCCTTCTAGTTCTGTCTCTCTCATCTTTTGGGCCGCAAAAACTTTGCTCGACGTTACCTCCTCTATTGGGCCTGGCCTCACTAGCCACTACTAATTTTTTTTTTAAATGTATATACAGAGGTTTAAAATTTTCTTTATTATGGAATAATATATATTTGTGCTACTTATATGGAAAACAATATTCTAAAAATGTAAGTCAAGATACAGAGGTTTTGAATTAATCTTTTTTTACTAAAAATATATATACACATCCTTTTATTCTTTTTAATACAAACGGTCACTAATCTCATTGTCCACACAGACTTTTAGATAATGCAAAAAAATCCGACCGTTGCCAGTAACGGTAATGTTTTCAGCCAATCGCACACACATATAAATTAAACATACACCCGAATACGTCGTTTCACTTAATTGTATCGTTGTTCTTTATCTCTTTCTCTAATGGAGTCTTCTCAACAACCAAATCTTGAAACACCTATCGAAACCCAACCCGACCACCAAGAAATCACCGTTTTAAGCCCTGAATCTCCGCCTGGACCGCTCCTGGAATCTTGCCTGAGTCATGAATCTCCTCCTCCTTCTGCTCGTGTCTCCTCTTCCACCAACGAGCCAAAGAAGAAAATCGGGACTCCGGATCGACTAAAAGTTCCTATAGCTTTCAAGTACCCAGAGAGGTATAACTCGGTTAACGTGAAATAGCCGGTTTGAACCAGATCGATTGCTACTTTAAAATGATCAATTTGTTTTTGTTTTTATCTCTTTCTCAGGTACAGAAGCCCAACTGATGCAATGATGTCTCCAGTTACTAAAGGTCTTCTCGCAAGGACCAGAAAACCTTCCGGTTCTCTTATTCCACCTAGCTTTGACCAAACCAAGGTCAATTTCATTATACCAAATCGATAACCGGCTTTCCTCAGTTTGTTCTTTTGGTTTAGAGATTTACTAACTCTCTCTTCAATTTTTTAAACAAATTGTTTCATTCAGATTCAAGAACTACGCAAACCGGAATCCGGTTTATCATCTGTCAGTTGCTGAAGAAGACATTGCTAGTTCTGTGGCTTGAACCGAATACATTGTTCTTGGCTGATGTACCTTTTTATCTTATTTTCTCAAACGCTGAGGTTATTGTATTTCTTAATTCTTATTATGTTCGCAGTTCGCGTATAATCAAAGGAAATTTATCAACTGATTAAATAATAAATTAGTACTATTATATTGTTTCCTATTTTGTTTGTAACAAGTTAACAACTATGCTTTTCTTATAGTAACCTCCTAGAATGTTTAACAACGGTAGTAAGCTGTTTTTTACTTTTACAATATGTTCTTGCTAAAAATAGAGGTAAGTAAATAGCACATTTTAAATATGAAACTAAATTAAGTTTTTCTCTTAATCTCGTTACTAGCTTCGTTTAACTGACACTAATACCTTTAGCTAACTTAAATTCGAACAAACATAACAAACATCATTCAGACTTGTTTTTTTTTTGTTACTCTTGTTTCTTTTGTTGTTAGTGTTACTTTTGTATAAATAAGATAAAATAAACCCTCATAAGTTTCAGTCTTCAAATCTTCAAATTCTCAATTCCCTTTGTTCCTCTGATTTATACAATCAGACACACACAAAAACAGAGCGCTCTGTTTCTTTCTTTTTTCACCAATCAGATGACAATGGAAACAGAAACCGAAATCAAAGAAGAACAATGGAATAATTCGATTTGTTCGTTTTCATCGTCACGATGTTCATCGATAACATCTGAATCTTCAGATGGACACTTTGATATCCGACATTTTCCTCTTCCCAAGCCATCATTATCTGCTTCTGAGGCACAGAAACTGAGAGAGTCACAACAGGCTTATGATCCAAACCGGATTCCATCTTCGGTTTTCTCTAGTAAACAGGGTAATCCGATGGAATGGAGTATAGCTTCTAACGAGTCCTTGTTTAGCATCCATGACGGAGCTGCTTCAGGGTGGAGATCGGCTGAGATGATAACCCAAAACAACCCGGTTCCTGTTCCTCTTCCTCTTCCTCCGGTAAAGAAACCAAATGAATCTGAGAAAGAGACGGAGGAACCGTACCAGGTCGAGATATCAGACTCTGAGGTTGATGATAATGATGACAAAGAAGAGAAGATGAGTGAAGTCGAGAGCGACGATGAATTTGAAGAAATGATAGAAGCGGAGGTTTTAGTAGAAACTAAAACCAAAGTTCCAAAAGAGAAAGAAGTAGTAGAAGTTTTTTTTTTTTTTTTTGTTAAAGTATATTCAAATTAAAATGAAAAGGGAAATGAAAATGTTTACAGGGCCCAAATCCAAGAATAAAGCCCGAATAGAATAAAACTAGTTAGACCTATAGTGTAAAAGGAACCAAAATGAACCAAGTAGTGAATCGAACCAGTTAGACTCGGACCAGGAAAGAAACGGTTGGCATTAACCCTTCTTCACCCACCCGATAGTCTTCTTAGATTTCATCGATCTGCTTTGTCTTCTTCTTTGTTGAGAGAGATTAGGTTTAGCCACCAGTAAGGTCATGTATCACCTTGAAACCAAAGAGCTAGCAAATCAGACGAGAGAGCTGCGTTGGAGTCACGGAAACTGAGTGCCTTGTTCCTCACTAAACGGTCGATCTGGCTTAAAAGTAGGTTTGCCGGTTTGAAGCTATTCCGATGAATCCGATGATTTCTTTCAGTCTAGAGAGAGTAGATCGTGGCCTGCCAAGCTAGTAAGAGTAATTTTTTTGCTGTTGTTGAACCTCTGAAGGTTTGTAAGCTTTGAGTCGTGTGCGTCCATGAACGGTTGGGAGTGAAATTACATCTCCGAGATATGATCTCCCAAACTGACCAGCTGAAGGGGCATTCAAAGAGTAGATGATCCCGACTCTCATCAGCCAAACCACAAAGGAGACACTTAGGGTCGACCTGAAGTCCCCAGTTCGTCAACCTATCCCTAGTAGGGCAGCGATTCAACATAAACAACCAGGTAAGAAAGTTGTGTTTAGGAATACCTCCTGGAGTCCACACAATTTTGTGCCATGGTACTAACGGTTTGTCCTCCTTGATTGCCTTGTAGATTGTCCCTGTTGAGTGACTATCTCTGAGTTGATCATCAATCCACCAGACATAAGAGTCAGGTGAGTCAGATAACTGAATGGAGATTAACTCTTGCTGGAAGCGTACTTGGCGATCCGATCGTGCTGGTGGGATCCTCCAACCTCCTTGTCGCCAGAGAGTAGAGATAGTCGCACCTTTAGTAATGCCCAAGTAGCCATCATTTTGCAGGTAAGTTGTCATACGACCCAAACTGCACCAATGATCAGTCCAAAATTTGCAGTTGTTCCCATTCCCCACTTGCATTTTTATCCAGGGAGAAGCTTCTTCTCGAACCTTTAACAGTTTGTTTGTCAACCAGGAGAGACGAGTGCTTGGCTTCCGAGTCCAGAAGTTGCTCAAGCTCCCAGAGAGGACAGAAATCTTGAACCAAGCTACCCATACCGAACCTGACCTAAAAAAGAGAAGCCAGATAAGTTTGAGTAAGCACGCTTTATTCCATTCTTTCAAATCCCATATGCCTAATCCTCCATGTCTCTTTTCAGTTGTAACGTCAGCCCATGCCACACGAGCAGAGTGATGCCCTTCTGTTGTCCCCTTCCAGAGGAAAGCTCCTGAAAGAGAGTTCAATATGTCTTTGCATCTCTTGGGAAGAATCAGGGCCGAACACCAAAAATTTGTGATACCCGCTATAACTGTGTTAAGCAATTGGAGGCGACCAGCAAAGGAGAGGGTTTTTGTTGACCACCCGTTGAAGGTATTCTTAACTTTTTGAATTAGGGGAGCACAATCTAGCAGTGTAAGCTTCTTGGTGCACAAAGGCACTCCTAAGTATCTAATTGGAAGCTGGCCATGACTAATCCCAGAGTTGACTTTAATTTGATATATTTCCAGTTGAGAGAGACCTGAAGTATAGAAGCTCGTTTTGGAGAGGCTAATGGCGAGACCGGATGCATCTTCAAATTCTTTAAGAATCTAGAGAACATTCTGAACTGAGAGCGCCGTTCCTTCAACAAATATCAGCAAGTCATCAGCAAAGCAAAGGTGTGTAAGCTTTAACCCTGCGCATTTGTGATGATATTTAATTCTTCCATCCTCAGCCGCCTTGTCCAGCATTGCAGATAAACAGTTCATAGCCAGTACAAAGAGGTACGGAGATAAAGGATCCCCTTGCCTCAACCCTCTGCGACCTTTAAAGTATCCATGGACTGAGCCATTAAATCCCACAGAGAAGGAAGGAGTACAGACACAGGCCTTGAGCCATCTCAGGTAAAGCTCTGGCACCTCAATCCCCCTTAAGCAGTTAAAAATGAATTCCCATCTAATTGTGTCAAAAGCTTTGGCTATGTCAACTTTGATAGTGATGCGTTTTGGTCCCACCTGCTTATGATAGCCATTTACCAATTCTGCAGCTAGTAGAGTATTCTCAACCAATAAACGTCCTTTGATAAATGCAGTTTGACTTTTTTGGACCAGGTCAGGAAGAATAGGCTTCAAACGGGATACAAGTATCTTGGATATAACTTTATACAGCGTGTTAAGACAGGAAATGGGCCTGAAATCTGAAACAAGAGAGGCACCCGGTAGCTTAGGGATGAGCGCAAGAGTAGTGGCATTAGTGGCTTTGGGAAGAAAAGCTGAGTGGAAGAATTGAAGAATACTCGAAATGGTTTCTTGGCCAATGATCCCCCAAGCGGACTTGTAGAAAGCAGAAGTAAACCCATTAGGTCCTAACGTTTAGTTTAAACATAACTTTAGTAATTTCCTCTGAAGATGGAATTCTGATCATTGACTGCTTTGTTTCATGCGAGCACCTATAACTGATCAAGTCTTGGAGCCAAGTAAGCGAGGTAACCAGAGGATGCAAGACTGCTGGACTCAAAATGTGCTGGAAGTGACTAACAACCATCATTCCCATTTCCTGCGGATCATCAACAACAGTGCCTGCTATAGTGGAGAAAGACCTGATTGCATTGAATGCATTCCTAATACATGTCATCCGATGGAAGTAAGTTGTATTTAGGTCTCCTTCCTTTAACCAGTTGATTCGGGATCTTTGTTTAAAATAAGCTTCCTCCACTCTCCGTAACATGTCCCATTTGGAGTGCAAATCTTGCTCCTGCTGGAAAAGAGTTGTAGTTGGATTCGCCAAGGCTTGTACCTGCACAACTTGAAGCAAACGGTTAGTCTCTCTTACTCGGTTTTGTATATCCGAGTAGTTCTCTCTTGATAGTGTTTTTAACTCTCTTTTCAGCATTTTTTGCTTTGCACACAGGGTTGACAAACATGTTTCCAGGGGACATAAATTTCCAGCCAAAATCCAAGCAGTTTCAATCGTTTCTAGGAAGCGAGGGTGGGAGGTGAGGAAATTGAAGAATTTAAAAGGCTTTGTGTCAGCTTGCGGAAGCGTTGTATCAAGGTCTATAAGACAAGGGGAGTGGTCAGAAAGTTCAGGGGCCAAGAAGGAGGTTACGTTGTTCGGGTACGAGGTAAGCCAGACATTGTTAACAAGGGCTCTATCCAGTTTTTTACAAATAGGGTTGGCAGGACTTTTGTTTGACCAGGTAAATTGAGATCCTTGGTAACGCAAATCAACCAATTCCATCTGTAACAGGCAGTCTCGCAGCTCAATCATTCTAGTTGTCAAGTGGTTAACCATAGGACTAGAGTGCTCGCCAGGCTGAGTTATTTGGTTGAGATCCCCACACACCATCCAAGGAACAATATCAAAGTGAAATCTTTGCTGAAGTCCAATAAGTTCACACCACAGGTCAGTGCGTTCTTCACTCGCGTTAGGAGCGTAAACTGCGGTGAAAAAGAACCTCTGGCCGCCTTGAATTGATATTTCACTAGTTATCATATGTCTTGATTGGTGCAAGACTGAGACAGTAACTGGCGACTTCCAGATGATCACTATGCGCCCACTTTCCTCTTCAGCATGATTGGATGTAAAATGCCAGCCGGAGAAGGTAAGGTTCAGAATACGGTTCAGGTTTGGTTCCTTTATATGGGTTTCTATAATAGCACCAAAAGAAGGCTTATGAAAAGCAAGCCAGGATGCAAAAGGTCGATGCTTATCCGGGTCATTAAGTCCTCGGACGTTCCAAAAAAAGGGTTTTATATACATCAGGATGGGATTAGAGGGTTAGGCTAGGTGAGAAGTCACTCCCTTTGACAGGAGATTCTTCCCATAAGGTGGAAAAGAAGAGTTTAAAGAAGGTGGAGGAGAAGTGGTTGAACGCTTAGGCACGGGAGATGAAGGTATGACCAATGGTTGAGTCATGGCATGTGAAGGAGGGGACACAAGTTGGGTTACTAGTGGAGGGTTAGTGGTTACAGCAGGGGGTTAGTAGAAGAGGATAGTACAGCGAAAGGGTTAGCTAAGACAAGCTGAGAGGGATTACGGGATGGAGACGTGCAGTCCATAGGAGTGGGGGAAGGCGAACTTTCAGTTGGTGGTAAGGTTTCTGGGGCAGGTTCGATTACAGGAGATGGTTGAGTAGACCCAATAGGAGCCTCAGTACAGACAGCAACATGCCCAGCTTGAGGACCCTCTTCGGAAGGTACTTGTATACTTTCTTTGGGGCCCTTCGGGACATAAGCTTGCTTAGTCTGCTCTTTATCTTTACTCTCCTTCGAAGTAGTTGACTTATTTTCTAACCATGATGGCTTAGCAGATGGACAAAATTTGATGACATGACCTATTTGCTTGCAGTGAGAGCAGGAGGGTGGAATCCATGGATACTCAACTGAAATTGTGATAACCTCTCCACTATCACGGACTATCTCCACTGAGGAAGGGAGAGGTAAGTTTAGGTTTCTCTCAACCTTTACATGGGCTTCAGAAATACTTACCAGGTTTTTAGTGAAGTCATCCATTTCCTTTGGCTCACCAACTAACCCTGCCACTAAGCTTATTCCCTTATGATGCATTAGGTCAAAGGGCATTCCTTTTAGATGAGCCCAAATCGGCACTGCGTTTAGATCAGTACTGACACCACCAGAAGCGTCCCATTGCGCCACCAAAAACATACATTCGCCAATGTACCACAGCTTTTTCTCCAGAACTTTGGTACGTATGTATTCATTAGGTAGACGTACCAACATTGAGTTATTAGCGTGGTTCAAATGTACTTCCAGTTTTTGTCCTTTGCCCCACATGTGGCTGAGTACACTTTGAATGTGTCTGTAAGTCGGGAGTAGACCTTTGAACTGACCAATTATAAAATCCTTATGAATTGCAGCTCCTTCATGAAATACCGAGTCAGGGATGACTATACGAGGAATACCATCAGCCGAATAAGAAGCAGGAGCAAGACGTGTGAGCTTCCTATCCGCGTCTTTCCTTAGCTTTTGAGCTAGTGTAACAGATGGAGTGGAAGCAGTTGTGCTAGTAAGAGGTTTAGGATTGGGTACATGGGGGGGTTGGGGAGTTTCTGTTTGCTGAGGGATGGTAGTCTGAGGTTGCTTTGAGGGGGAAGGGAGGAGAGGAGGTTGCGAGGAGGGATGGGTAAGAGGGATAGGAACAACAATGGTTGGGCAAGTACTTTGGATTGGAGTGGTAACAGTATTAACAGCAACAGGAGTAGTAGACGGAGCCAGGGGAACAGTTTGGGAAGAGACAGCGGATAACCTTGTCTGAGTGGGAAGGAGCATACGAGTAACTTTTGGTTGGACAGGGCTCAGGAGACCGTCAGTTTGTGCCTGAGCCGCAGTTTTAGCTGGTGTTACTGTAGCTCGAGTTTCAGATCTAGGGTTTAGATTTAGTGATTGGTTGTAAGAGTTGAGGATTGCTTGAGCTTGAGCACACACAACCACTGGAGTAGACTTATGATGAGCAGGAAGAGCAAGAATGACATTCTCTGGCTCGAATTGAGCAGTAGGAGATTGAGGAGACAAGGAGAAAGATGAGATAGGGGAAAGAGGGGGGAATTCAGAGAGGGATATGAGAGGGGAATGGTCGGGAGGGTCAGGAGGGTCAGGGGGGAAGGGAGAGGGACAAAACGAACTGCCTTCAGCCGCGGCTGAAGTGGAATTTTGGCCGGAAATTTGGTCCGCAGGGAACCAGCGGTTCGCCATCACCATTAAACAGAAAATTCTATTAACGGGATTTTCTCTAGACGAGTGAACTAAGAAGTAGTAGAAGTTGTTAAGGAGAATAAACCAGAAGATTCGACCAATATAGTTTTGCATTCCCCGAGCATTTATTGTCGTTCGGACACCAGCAATAACAGCATTGCCTCTTTTGCATTCCAAGTGTGAGTTGTTTTCTGCAAAATCTCAATCTATCCATCTTCTTTTGACGATTCCTTGGGAAGGAAGAAACCTTTGAAGAAGCCCTAATTTATTTTCTTTGGAATTCATGTAAACAGATTGCAAAAAGATGATGTAGTTATCAAAACGCCATCTATGGAAATCAAAGGGAACGTTATCCACAAGCAAAGACCCGAGTACCAGCTGCCCCTGTCGCCGGTGCTACCGCTCCAACCGCAACCGCAACGGCAACCACAACCTTATGCAGAATCTAGTACGCTAACTGAGTTGCGGCCGGAATCACAGCCACAACCACAATGGAAGGCATCGGAAAAATTTGAGTCTCGAACGCAATCGGTAAAAGCTTCGAGAATGGGTTGGTTCTCTTGCTTCCAGTGTCCTTCAAAATGCAGTTTATTCAAGTAGATGAGGCTTTTATAAGCGTTTTGTCTTCTTCATATTTTTCTGATGTGTGTACGTAGTTAAAATATTCTTCTTCTTCTTTTTCTTCTTTGTAAACTTGTAAGTCATGATCCAAATCGAGTTCCAGTATTTAGCATTGACACCACATTTTTGGTTCGATTGAATTTGGTTACAAACCAGCCGATGGATGATATAACTCTTATGTCATTTGTGATGCATACAAACAAGGACCACATTTCCTTATTACTTTATTTCAATACGTATTATTTATAAGTAGTAGCTAAAAGACAGATATAATTCACTAAGAAAACAAACTTTTTTTTTCCTTGTAATTATTCATTTAAAAAGGTTATATAACTCAACTCTTTTTATCCCCATAAATGTTGGCTAATGGCTAATGTGTTGGGTACATGACAAAATTATGCATTTATATAGTATATGAGAAAAAAAACATTTTCTTTTGCTTTATCTTGAAGCTTCCTTTAGTTATAAATCCTTGAAAAGAGGCGATTCTGTCCCTTTTTCACTTTACATTTTCTCAATATTTTTGTTATAAAGAAACACATCTTTGTCACATGCATTTTAAGTAAGTGCTAGATTATGAATTTTTTTTTTATCAAGTAAATTTGAAATAAACACATGTCCATATACTGATATACATATATGTATCTGTAATAAATGTATAGCTTCAAGATCTTAGCATAACATTGGTGGATGAGAGATTGATACGTCTTGGGGAGATATATATAAGATACTACTACTAGGAGTAGAGTTGAATGATCGTTACATTTATTATGACTCAACATAATTTATTTCATTATCACTAAAAATAATGTGACCTCAAATTTAGTGATAAGATAACTCGTTCGCATCTACCTACTGTGTTATCAATCATGTACCTATTGCGATTTGATGCGGTGAGACTGCAATGCTAAAATAACTTTACAACATGGTTTTATTTTGTAAGTTTTTAAAACTATACTATATATAAATGAAATAAAAAGAGTTTGTGTTAGCCAATAGGAAGTAAGCAAAGTGAGCCAAGCCAACTCTTTTATTCACAGAAAGAATTTTATTTTTTTGTCTGCATAAATAAATAAATAAATAACATTTAAGATATTTTTTTATTAACGTAAAAAAAAAACAGAGAAGAAAAAAAAACGCGTCTTCCTCAGTGACAGTGTTGAATTCTCATATCTTTCTTTCTCTCTCCTCTCTCTTCTCTCTCTCTGCTTCATCTGTTTCTCTCACTAAAAAGCTTCTCATCATCCTTCCCCCTCCCCAAATTAGGGTTAAAGGGTCGAGAGCTTGAGATTGTATCGCCCAGTAAAAAAGGAAGGATCTTTTTACTCGTCAATTGCAAAATTAGCAGACTTTGCAAAGGTGGGTTTAGGGTTTTTTTTTTCGTGTGTTAAAAAAAAACCATTTTTGGGGATAAGTTACGAAGATGACTTCTTTGCCTTCTTCAGTGATCAAATGGCGTTTTTTCCGTAGACAGATGATGCCTTGGAACGTTGTGTTCTCTCTCTGGTTACTCTGTTTCGCTGCTACCTGTCTCTCTGTTTTAGCAGCTGACTCGGACAAATCGGTGTTGCTTCGGTTTAAGAAAACGTTGTCGGACCCTAATTCGATTCTCGCTAGCTGGGTTGAGGATAATGAAGATTACTGCTCCTGGTTTGGTGTATCTTGCGATTCGACCTCTCGAGTCACGTCTCTGAACATTACTGGCTCTGGAAGCGATAAAGGGAGTTCCAAAACCAGTCGGAATCGTTTCACTTGTGGTGATATCGGTAAGTTTCCTTTGTATGGGTTTGGTATCCGGAGGGATTGTATCGGAAATCATGGAGCTTTGGTGGGGGATTTGCCTTCTGTAGTCGTGGGTCTCACAGAGCTTAGGGTTCTGTCTCTGCCTTTCAATTCGTTTAGCGGAGAGATTCCTTTAGGAATCTGGGGAATGGAGAATCTTGAAGTTCTTGATCTGGAAGGGAATTTGATGACCGGGTCATTGCCTGTTCGGATTACTGGGTTACGGAATCTGCGGGTTATGAATTTAGGGTTTAACCGAGTTTCAGGTGAAATCCCTAACTCGCTTCAGAGTCTGTCCAAGTTGGAGATTTTGAATTTGGGTGGTAATAGGTTGAATGGAACTGTTCCTGGTTTTGTTGGGAGGTTCAGAGTGGTGCACTTGCCTTTAAACTGGCTTCAAGGCTCTTTGCATAAAGATATTGGGGATAACTGTGGGAAGCTTGAGCATTTAGATTTGTCTGGTAATTTCTTGATTGGGAGGATTCCTGAGAGTTTGGGCAAGTGTGGCAGTTTAAGGTCTTTGTTGTTGTATATAAATACATTGGAGGAGACTATCCCTTTAGAGTTTGGGAATCTTCAGAAGCTTGAGGTTTTGGATGTTTCTAAGAACACTCTTAGTGGTCCATTACCTGTTGAACTCGGGAACTGCTCTTCGTTGTCTGTTCTCGTGCTATCAAATCTGTACAATGTGTATGATGACATTACCAGCATTAGAGGGGTATCAGATTTACCTCCAGGCGCTGATTTAACTTCTATGACTGAGGAATTCAATTTCTATCAAGGGGGAATTCCAGAGGAAATCACTAGGCTTCCAAAACTAAAGATACTTTGGGTGCCAAGAGCTACGTTAGAAGGGAGGTTTCCAAGAGATTGGGGTTTGTGTCAAAACTTGGAGATGCTTAGTTTGGGTCAGAACTTCTTTAAAGGCGAGATTCCTGTTGGTCTTAGTAAATGTAGGAACCTCCGTCTTCTTGATTTGAGCTCGAATATGCTTACGGGAGAGCTTCTCAAAGAGACTTCAGTCCCCTGTATGAGTGTGTTTGATGTTGGCGGAAACAGCTTATCTGGTTTCATCCCTGAGTTTCTCAATAATACCACAACCCATTGTCCTCCTGTTGTCTACTTTGACGGGTTTTCTATCGAATCTTACAACAACGACCCGTCATCTGTTTATCTCTCCTTCTTCACCATGAAGTCTCAAGTTGGAACTTCCCTGATGGATCTTGGAGGTGATGGAGGTCTGGCCGTGTTTCATAATTTCGCAGACAACAACTTCACTGGTACTCTCAAGTCTATACCACTTGCACAGGAGCGGTTAGGAAAGCGAGTCTCTTACATATTTTCTGCTGGAGGGAATCAGTTGTACGGGCAATTCCCAGGAAACCTGTTTGATAACTGTGACGAACTCAAAGCAGTTTATGTCAATGTAAGCTTCAACAGGCTCTCAGGTCGGATCCCTGAAGGACTAAACAAGATGTGCACTTCTCTTAAGATTCTTGATGCTTCGTCGAATCAGATCTTCGGGATAATCCCATCGAGTCTCGGGGATCTAAGTTCACTCGTTGCTCTTAATCTGAGCTGGAATCAGTTGCAAGGTCAGATACCGGGAAGCCTCGGGAAGAAGATGACAGCTTTAACATACCTTTCGATTGCGAATAATAACCTCACAGGGCAAATTTCTCAGAGTTTTAGTCAGTTGCATTCCTTGGATGTTCTTGATCTCTCTTCCAATCATCTATCTGGCGGCATTCCTCATGATTTCGTCAACTTGAAGAATCTCACTGTGCTGCTTCTCAACAATAACAACCTCTCTGGCCCAATCCCGTCAGGTTTTGCGACATTTGCTGTTTTCAATGTTTCCTTCAACAATCTGTCAGGTCCAGTTCCTTCAACCAACGGATTGACCAAATGCAGCACTGTTCAGGGAAACCCCTATCTTCGACCTTGCCATGTGTTTTCTCTGACAACACCATCTTCTGATTCCCGAGACTCTGCTGGAGATTCTATCACGCAGGATTACGCATCTTCCCCTGCTGAAAACTCTCCACCTGAGTCGCAAGGAAAGGGTGGATTTAACTGGCTAGAGATTGCTTCAATCGCATCCGCTTCAGCTATTTTCTCGGTTCTGATCGCTCTTGTGATTCTCTTCTTCTACACAAGGAAATGGCATCCGAAATCGAAGATCATGGCCACTACGAAGCGAGAAGTCACTATGTTCATGGACATTGGAGTTCCAATAACCTTTGACAATGTTGTTAGAGCCACAGGAAACTTCAACGCAAGCAATCTGATTGGAAACGGTGGATTTGGAGCGACCTACAAAGCAGAAATATCTCAAGATGTGGTCGTCGCAATCAAACGCCTCTCCATTGGACGGTTTCAAGGTGTGCAACAGTTCCACGCAGAGATCAAAACTCTTGGTAGACTTAGACATCCGAATCTTGTGACTCTCATTGGTTATCACGCTAGCGAAACCGAGATGTTCTTGGTCTACAACTATCTCCCAGGAGGCAACCTCGAGAAATTCATCCAAGAAAGATCCACAAGAGATTGGAGAGTTCTTCACAAGATCGCCCTGGACATTGCTCGAGCACTCGCTTACCTCCACGACCAATGTGTCCCACGTGTGCTTCACCGAGATGTTAAGCCGAGCAACATCCTACTGGATGATGATTGCAACGCTTATTTATCAGATTTCGGGTTAGCGAGATTGCTTGGGACCTCGGAAACACACGCAACAACAGGTGTGGCGGGTACGTTTGGGTATGTAGCACCCGAGTACGCTATGACTTGCCGGGTGTCGGATAAAGCAGATGTTTACAGCTATGGAGTGGTGCTTTTTGAGCTGCTTTCGGACAAGAAAGCACTGGATCCGTCGTTTGTGTCGTACGGTAACGGTTTCAACATAGTGCAATGGGCTTGTATGCTGTTGAGACAAGGAAGGGCAAAGGAGTTTTTCACAGCGGGTTTGTGGGACGCGGGTCCTCATGATGATCTAGTAGAGGTTCTGCATTTAGCGGTTGTGTGTACGGTGGATTCACTATCGACGAGACCAACGATGAAGCAAGTTGTAAGACGGCTGAAGCAGTTGCAGCCTCCGTCATGTTAGCACTGATTATTATTATTTTCTTAAAAGGTTTCTTTCCTCAGTTTTTGTGTAAACCTGTTTGTGTAGTAGTTAGAAGAAGAAGAAGAAGAGAGGTTTAGTTTCCTATGGGGTTCTGGATGGTCTATATGAAGGGGAAGGCATAGGAAGGTTGATCTCTCTTTCTATCTCTCTGTGATAGGTCTCTCTAAAGGAAAGCAGAACATACATTAAAAAAATATGAGAAAGAAGAATTGTAGCTAATTTTTTTTGTTTCTGTCCCACTTGTAAATTGTTTTTAATAAAAAGTTTTGTGGGGTTTATTATTATTGTTTTAAAAAAAGTTCATTGCAGATTATGTAACGCTTAAGACCGAGGAACAAGCAAATAGATTACTCCAAAACCAACTCAAGTTCATTAATTCTCCAGTATGAATGAATGCTTCATGGATCAATGCAAAATACAACGTAGTCTATAAAATGTATTTACAATGTGTTTGGGTTCATCTTCATTCTTCAATATCAACTTTGATGTTTTAACTCGAAAAAAAAAGAATGAAATAGAGTCTCTGAATTAGTTTGGGATTAACCCTAGCAAATGAACTACAAGGAAGAAGAAGAAGGAAGTTTAACAACAATATGTCTAAGAGGGTTAATGGTAACATCACCACCACTATTGTCGTCGCTCACGGTGCATCCGCCGTGCCTAACGAACTCGGCCGGTGAAAGAAAACTGCCGTGGCAAACACAAACTATCTTGACCTCCTCCTTGTTCCCTCCGTACCAATACAGAAACCCTTCCACTCGTTTCCCGTCGGCTCCGACATCTCTCGTCGACACACACGGCATGTCTTCTAGGATGTTCCTCGCCTTCTCCATTCCCGAAACTTGCACATTCTTCTTCCTCGCATTTTTACCCTTCCCGCCGTTGACAGGACCAGAGACAACGAACCGATCTTTTTCATCCTTTTCCTTCGTCGGAGGAATCTTGAACTCCAAAAACGCCCTCGCCTTCTCTTCCTCTGTCTCGGCGGTTTGGGCTCTGTTTTTATCTTTTGACAGAGGATGAACCGGAGATTCCATAAATGCCCTCGTCTTCTCCGATCGCATCCTCTTCCTCTCTGTTGTCTCCATCTCGGTTACGACAACAGGCAGAGAACGCGTCCGATCCAGCTGGAACATGTCTTTAACACCACGCTGCGTATCTCCGCCGCCGGATCTTAGCTCATCGACGAAAAAGAAACCTTGGGGTATGGAAGAAGATCGACCCAATTCAGAGTTCTTCCTCTTCCTCGATCTCGGATCCGTACCAAACTGTCCATTAAGAGAAAGACCTAACGTGAGCTCAACATCTTTCTCCTCATCCTCCTCCTCTTCTTGAGCTTCTTTCTTGTTCGATTCTTGTTCCCGGCTCTGATCAGAGTCTGTTGTTTGACAAAGATAGTTGCTTGAGATGAAATACTTGTGCAAGAGATTGTTAGCAGCAAGATTAGGTACTTGAACGACGCCGTTGGGGATCCCACCACCTCTTCTTATCATCTCCATTAATCCAAAAAAAAAAAAATCGAAAGAGAAGAATGGGAGAAAGAAACGTCTTAGTTAGGCTATGAACTTTCTATTTTCGATCTTTGAGAGAGAGAGAGAGAGAGAGAGAGAGAGAGAGAGACTACGAACAATATCGTTTTTTCCTTAAAACAAAGCACCAAATGCTTACTAACTATGATAAACCGTAGTACTACAATTTGCAGTATTTTATAATTTTGAAGGAAAAGAGAAAAAAAGAAAAGAATGAAAAGATCATGTTAATGAATTATATTACAAGCATAGTTGACGATGTGTTAGTACGGATACTTTACTTTATTTTTAGTATATATATTTTTTTCCGCACAAGTTGGCCTTTAATATAACCAATCATAATTCCAAGTTAATAATATGCCCCATTTGAATTACAATAATCATATGACAAATTGATTTTATCGGTTGACAGACAACAAATATATAGGAATGATTCGGATTATCATCTTCTTTGAAAACTTTCCCTATAGTTAATTTATTGAAGAAACGAAAAAAAAAAAAAAAAAAAAGACGACCACCCACCGCGCCACGTGGAAAAGGGCATATCCATCATCAATCAAGTGGGCGTAGTAGACGTCGTAGGCTTCTCTCTACTTGTTCGTCTACAACTTGACACGTGTTTAATTATCAACGTGCTCACTTTATTGCCACGTGTATCCAGCCTGACTGGGCCTCCCTCGACAGCCAAAAAACCAAATTCTTTTTTTTTTAAAGAAAACATAACTCTTTTTTTTTTTTTTTGGTAGCTACTATGTGTTGTGTTGTGTTGTGTCCTCCCTACTTCACGTTCTTAGTAATTCTAAAAAAGGAAAACTGTGTGTCAACAAATATTTGGTTGTTAACCTTAATAATATATATGTTATTTGGTTGTTAACTCGTAATAAGTATTTATTTTTTGAAAGTGTAGATGAAGAAGAAGAGGAGAGGAAGGAACTGAGGATTCTCCTAAAGAGACGCAAAACAAATCGAGAGAGAAGTGGGACACGCCATCCATCGACCATAGTGGCCAACTTGTATTTCTTTTTTTTGTACAAGATTCAAATCTATTTTCTCATAATCAAAAGTGATAACATTAGTGACACGTTTCGCTTCTAGAATACGCCACGTATCTCTTTTATTCATTGCTTCACGACAATATGTTACCAAGTTGCAGCAGGGTCATTATTAATTTTTTTTATTTTTATAACAAAATTAAGCATTACTAGTCATCCACCGGCTTCGGTTTATAATTTTTGTGTTTTTTACAACATTTTTTCACATTTATTATATAAATTGGTAGTAATACATCCATTAGTTGCAAAACCTTATTTATAATATTTATAATGTAATAATTAATTTATCTTCTGTAGAACACCACATTTACATAAACATAATTTAAATGTTTTCGATATCCACGAGAAGAGATACTTCTTTACGAACAGTTTATAGCTAAACAAAGAAGAAGTTACGGACCCAAAAAGAGTCCACAAAACTTCCTCTCTCTCTCCAAAGGTATAGTCAGCTTTCTAAAACATAGGAACTGTATCCATTGGGCTTTTTCCCATCGCAGTTGGCCCTCTATAATTCTTTTCTTGGCCCAAATTCATGATCTAGGACTCAAAAAATCAACAATCACATACATATTACAAGTTGGAATTCGTGAAATAAACAAAGAAAGACTCGTTCGTACACATGGATTTGCTTAGTGGCCATCTAAGACATATATATATATATATATATATGTTGGGTTACTATCTAGTATCTACCATATGGATTGAGCATAGGGATTGGTGTTTGGGATAGGAACAGTACATAGATAAAAGTACGCATGCATTTGCTTGCACTTCCAATTTTTATATCGAATTAATTCTAACCTTTTTTTTTATGAGTCATATTCTTGTTAATTATAATTTGCAATTTAATTTCTCAAATGTATTGATATCCCAAAGTACAAAAAAGGTAAATTGATGTGCAACATTTTTATGTTTGTCTTGACAATGGATATACCAAATAAGAGACTTGTGTTTCATATCTAAACTTTCTAACAACTATGATATCTACATGCTCATATATATGCGTGTTATAATAAGATGTCAATTAGTGGATCCACTCAATCAAAGACACTATAACTGAAAGTGAAAATTTGCTGCCTGTTTCGGTATACCATTACTAGATCCACAATACAACAAGTAACACTGAAATAGAAATATAACTATTGGGGATAATTATAATAGAGGTAATTGAAATCGTGACAGGTAAAACAAAAAAGTGATAGGGAAAATTGGGGGACCATTGAGTATTAGTAAATAACTCTCTTTTTCTCTTCTGTTTTCTTCAGTTTCTCTCTCGAGATGCCCAACCCTCTCTTCACTCTTCAGCTACTTTTTTAGCAAGTATTAATATTCTTGAATACATTAATCTACCAATAACTCATACTTGCACGTTCCGAGCTAGTTTTCACATGCGGACAATATCAACGTTTCAAAAAGAAATTAAAGTGTCAATGTACGTTCTCTAGAATATTTAAAAGTCCTGGTCGTATATATATGAATATGATCATAGAATCTTAGAAATGTTATATATATATATATATATATCTAAATATCTATATGTGTATATATAAACGTGTTTGATCTCATCAACCTCAAGTGGAAGAAACTAAATTGTATACGTCTCGAAATGGCATGCGTACGCGTACCGACGGTACTGTATAGGTAGATCATTTGAATATCCACGTCGTGCGAAATTAATGATATGGTGTTCTATCTGCAATATCCACGTAACCTCACTTAACTCGTACCTTTTTTTTTTGTCTTGCCAGCTCTAGCTGACGCTTATATTATAATTGGTACGTATTAAACATGGAGAACTGTTATTTTTAAATTCTAACAAGATATGTATATTAGTTTCTTAATTAATGTTCAAACTTTGAAAATTCCTTTACTTCTATATATATGTATATTGTATGAGTTGTTTTCAATGGGTATATGTTATATATTTTATATGACTTCAAATATGTATCGTTTGGATTAGACCCGCTTTTCGGATATTATTGTCGTTGATCCTTCACATCATTAATTATTACTATTGAAAAGCTATTAAAAACCCAATCTTTGTTCATGAGACCACAAGCTTTTGGAGTCGGTGAAGTAGATATGACTTGGTGGATTTTAAGTTTGTCCGATTTCTCCTTTGTTCTCATGTGATGTCTTAAGATAAAATGATCATCATCACACTTTTTTTTTTCTCGCTCCTTTGTTTTGATTCATAAGGATATATTGCTTTCGTCCACTTCTATTTTTTCCTATTAATATTCTTACATCACTTTATTTAAAGACGATGTACAATTTAATTAAAAAAAGTTAATCTGATGTTATCGATTCATAAGATATTTATAATGCATTTAAGAAATAAAAAATTGGTTGGAATCTTATTGTGAATGGATAAGTTGCACACTTATAAAGACAATCATGTGGATACCTAATATATCGCCACTTCTGTTTTTTGTTTCTTTTTTTTTTTTTTTTTTTTGCTTTGAAAATCTGAAAAATTTTGTTTCAATGTTTTCTTAGAACATTAACACGTAAAAAAGAAAGAGAGAAATAAAGTTGTCAAGTTAAGGGTTTACATGGCCCTTTTCCTTTCACATATTGTGCTGATACAATATATAATTTCGCAAATGGATCCAGATATAAGAGTCTAGCTTGCCAGCATTTTTTTTTTCTGGTAAACAAAGGAAATGGTATCAAATAATAAGCATGCTCTCGTTGAGAGTCGCCAACAGATATTTCATTATGTATATATGATATAATTACTTAATTTTGAGGATCTTAAATTGACGAATGTTTTTTTATATTCAAATATTGTATGTGGTAGCTAACCAAAACGTATATATGCACATCTTTTTTCTTTTTCTTTTTCGTGCCAGTCAAATGTCAATTAGTTTTTTAGTAGATAACCACAATTAATTAATACAGATGTATAGAATGAAAGTCTTTGTATTTTTTTCATCATTTACCAAAGAGATTATAATTACAGAGTATATAAAGACTCTTTGATTACAAATTAAGTATGATCTCCCGACTATATCGCAGAGTATCTCTAGCTATTATTGAAACTACTATTGACCGAGTTTTGAGGAAGATATATATTCGTTCATAGAAATGTCAATTACTAGATCACGATATCCAAATATATAAATAGAAAAATAGGACAGATCCGATTATACATATATATAGAAACGTCAATTACTATATTACTATATCCAACCTTTTGATAAAACAAAGATGTTAAACCGGTTTTTATGTTTAAAAAAAAAATGAAGCAAAAGTAAACTAGGGCATAGTGATGTCTAATTAATGTACTTGTGTTTTGAAAAGGTAAAATCGTGACTCAACAAGGTACACGAGGCGTGCATCGGGTAAATTCACACAACCTTTTGCAATTGTCGTCGATATGACAGCATGGTCATGCACATATATTGATATATATTATATATACACTATATAACCATATATGATATATGTAATATGTGAGTTGCCTTTTTTTAATGAAATGTGAAATTTATGTATGTAGAAAATTGTAGACTATACAATGAAGTTTGAAAGAAAACTGAAAACAGAAAGACATCAAGGATGAAACTTGAAAGAGTTTGGTTAGCTAGAGACATTAAGGATGTGAGTTGCATTTCATAATTCATTCAGTGGGGGTATTTAAATTTATTTTCATCTTGAGAACATTAGTTAGCTGTTCTAACAAGCTACTATTATATATAACTTCACGTCAATATATGTTTATATTTTGGTATCTATAATTGATTTCTTTTAAATTTGGATATTCACGTATACTTGTTTGGAGTTTTCTTCTTAGCCGTATTATAGTTGCAAGTCATATCACATATATATAGATGATAAAATATTCGAGTTTAATTTTCTCGTCCGTATATAGATTTGAGATGATCCATAATAATAAAGATGAAAATGAACTCGACTGATTTATTCAAACGCATTTAATTTCTTTTTCCTTCGAGGATAGCGAAATCCGCCACGTGGCATTATGTTGTCCATTGCTTTTTTTTCAACATAATAAATATACTTAAGTCGCAATTCTTCTAAATTTTGGAGGCTTATGATATTATTGGTAGGGTTCTCATATTCACTTCCAAAAGCATCTTCCTCTTTTCATTTTCATTTTTACTTTTTGAAAAAGAAAATTCGAATCACATACTTTCTTCTCTCTATTACTCTATTACTCAGCATCATCATTCTTCATATATTACTTAACATCGTAGAACAGCAAAACCCTAGATTTTTCTGTTAAATCTTAAGGCCGTACAAACTTTGAAACTCAGGTAAGAAACAGTACATGCTTTATATATATTTTTTTTATCCTGTCTTATATATTGAAGGAAAAAAAGCTCAATTAAACCCTAATTTTTTTTGTTTTCTCCTTCATATAGAAAAAATTATTTTCTCTTTCCATTCTGTAATTAAGTTTTAAAGGATTGAGAAACTCGGAAGGGTATATGAGATTTCGAAATTCAAAACTAAATTGTTTTTTTTTTTTTTTTAATTCTAAATTCCCTTATATTTTCTACTAACGGTTTTACATCTGATTCATCTTTTTGTATTAAATATATATAGAGATCTTGATAATAGCATTATGAATATCGTGCCTTGGAAAGATGCAAACGACGAAGTTTCGGGCGGGGCTTTGGCAAGACGTGAAGGAGACGTAGAAGAAGATCAAGAAGAAGACCAAGCCAGAGCCACCAGTGGCAAAACCGTAATTAAAAAGCCGCCAACCTCCATCTCTTCCTCTTCTTCTTCTTGGATGAAGTCGAAGGATCCGAGGATTGTTAGGGTTTCACGCGCCTTTGGAGGCAAAGACCGTCACAGCAAAGTGTGTACGCTACGTGGGCTACGTGACAGACGCGTGAGATTATCAGTCCCCACGGCTATTCAGCTTTATGATCTTCAAGAACGACTCGGCGTTGACCAGCCTAGCAAAGCCGTGGACTGGTTGCTCGATGCAGCTAAAGAGGAGATCGACGAGCTCCCTCCGTTACCAATCTCGCCGGAGAATTTTAGCCTCTTCAACCATCATCAGTCGTTCTTGAATCTTGGTCAAAGGCCGGTTCATCAAGATCCGACCCAACTCGGGTTTAAAATCAATGGATGTGTAGAGGAGACTACTACTAGCAGCCGTGAAGTAAACAACAAAGAGAAGGGAGACAACGATGTCGTTTTCACAAACAATCATCATATTGGGTCTTACGGAACTTATCACAACAACATGGAACATCATCATCATCATCATCACCAACATCAACATTTGAGCTTTCAAGGAGATTATCATCAACATCAACTACATAGTCTTGTCCCATTTCCATCACAAATTTTGGTATGTCCAATGACGACATCAACAACGAAAACAACTATACAATCTTTGTTTCCATCATCTTCGTCAGCTGGTTCGGGAACTATGGAGACAATAGATCCGAGGCAAATGGCAAGCCATTTTCAAATGCCATTAATGGGTAATTCTTCATCTTCGTCATCCCAAAACATTTCGACTTTATATTCATTGCTACATGGAAGTAGTAGCAACAACAATGGTGGTAGAGACATTAATAATCGGATGCCTTATGTCCAATTCAGCCGAGATAATACCACTACAGCGGCTAGTATGTCGAAGCTTCGAGGGTCGGAGAGTAGTAGTACAAGTAGAGGAAGTGAACACCATATGTGAAATTAGGCTAGCTATAGAAACAATTAATGTTTTGTTCGTGTTCAGAAGTAAGGGCCGGGGGACACAAAACAAAAACAATAATTAGTAGCTAATTAATAATATTGTACTCTTTTTCTGATATATTTTTATATACAAATTAATACTATAACTGATTTATTAATTATTGTGCGTTTAGCATGTGTTTGGAACTTTCTCTCTAAATATATTTATAGCATCCTCGTAGGATCTGAATACACACTAACACACTTGCATGAAATGTTGATACATTTAGGGCTCTTAGTATAAGAACAAATAATGTATAAACTCTTGAGAATGAGAAGCTAAACAAACACAGATTCATCAATAGAGATAACGCAATAATGAGATGGAATCTATTAAGGAGGGATCATGTGTTTCTATTGGATACACAGTAGTGCATTAACTGACTCAGCTCGTGACTGTAGATAGATTGGATGATGAATAGAGTAGTAAGTTGGATTTTAACTGAAGATGCAAGGATGCCATTCCCGTTTAAAAACTTAAGATGACTAGATAGGCTAAATGCCCTCGTTGTTTACTAAAATTATGTACAGTATAGTATCACATGCATGTTCATCACAAATGCAAGAGCTAGGCTTGCAGACACAAAAAATTATTTATAGCTTTATGTAAATATATAAAGTAGGGAGGTAATTAAGAGGAGGAACCAATGAGTAAATTGGAGGAAGGAAGAACAAGTAAAATAGGGTAATAAAGACAAAAGCTAGTAAATAATAATGTATGTGTACGTATCTTTGATTGATTTGAATAAAAAGGCTGCCGATCCAATGCTCTGTGGCTCTGTCCTATATCATCATACTTTCTGCAAAAAGCTTCCCTGTCGAACTCTAGCTATATGTATATGGTACATGATATATATATATATATATATACTTTTTATACAACATTGTTGTCCTTGGTTAACCGAACCAAACCTAGAAACAAATGAATGATCTGATTTTAATTTCCAATGATAACATTATATGCTTTTTTTTTAGTCAGCATTATGAATTTGGAGTGCTAAATACGTAAAAAGACAGGTATTATTATTCACTGGATTCGCATTTTCCCTACTTAGCTTAGCTTTGCATATTACGACGTTGTGTGCTAATTGAGCCGACCAGAAAGGCCCATTGTTTGTGTTTTATAAGTGGAAAGCCCATGAACCTTTCTCGAATCCGAAAGCTATTTTTCATTATATATTATTTTCTCTATGGATCTGGTTAATTTTTCGTTGGCCCCAATAATAATTGAATTCAGTCTCTAATAATTATTACATCATCGCTGTAACCTTTTACTATAATAAAAAAAAAAAAAAAAATTCGAATTTTAAAACTCGGATAATAAAAGATTAATTTCCTTATTACTACTTAGTTGATAAAAAAAGGCAATTAGAAGATTCTTTAAAAACAAAAAAAGGGTCTCTCTGGTTTCAGTTTGCTCTTTACTTAAAAAAAATCTCAAAACCTGCAAAGATCTCCCACTCGAGCTATCTCTGGTAAGCTCTCTACTTCTCCTTACTGGATTCGTTTACTCTCTTTCTCAAATTTGGTTTTGTTGCTCTCTTATGACGTGAATTCAAACCCGATTTACGTTCTAGGGTTTTGCTGAAATCTGAGTTTTTCTTAGTGACTGAATCATAATTTAATAGTCAATTTCCTTTGATTGGGTTTTCTGGGTTAGTTCAGAATTGATTCTGATGTTTTCTTCTCTCTTATTTTGTTGTACTTAGGTGCCAAAGGGAAGAACTTTGAGGGGAATGAATTGAGTTTTTGTTTTTGTCTTCTCTCAGAGGGATGCGTGTTGTGTTGTTTTTTCATTCAAGAAATGGTTATGTTGGGTGAAGTTGCAACGAAGTTTGAATATGAGCAATGGAGTTGGGGATGGTGGAGCTCAGCAAAGTGATTTACATTGTAATAGAAAGCTTTCCCGAGGCAATGATTTCGCTTTTGCCGTTGCCAGAATGGCTGTCGCTCAGATTTCCGAGAGTGTTGAGGTTAACTCGTATCAGGATTCTCAGTCAAGGGAAGGGTTGAGGTTTGCTTCTTTTCAAGAATCTGCTCTTGATACATTAACCGATGTTGCTGTTCAGTATCTCCTGAGTATTGGCAAAGCTGCTCATTTTTATGCCAACTTAGCTGGTAGAGTAGATATTAATTCTCTCGACATTGTTCAAGCATTAGAGGATTTGGGATCTGGTTTGGGTTTTCCTGATGTTTCAGATACTGATCATTGTCTTGCTGATTCCGGTGTTGTCAAGGATATTATTCGTTATACCAGAGAAGCTGAGGAGATCCC
Source organism: Camelina sativa (assembly GCF_030686135.1). Lineage (NCBI taxonomy): Eukaryota > Viridiplantae > Streptophyta > Magnoliopsida > Brassicales > Brassicaceae > Camelina > Camelina sativa. Next base: position 738,150 of record NC_141898.1, read on the forward strand.
CTTTGTTTATTCTCTTCCCCGTTTCCCGTTCAGTAAAGAGAAAAGACCTGCTCCTAGTTTCTCTGAGGCTGGTGAAGAGCCTCCAGATGAACACATTCCTGTTTGGCTTCCTGCATTCCCCGATACTAAATTGTCTGATCGATCAGAAGAAACTAATGCAGGCACAATCGAACAAGATATCCCAAGTAAAGAAAACGGGTCATCTTTACCGAGTGTGCAACATTCTTTTGATGGTGATAGGTTAGAAATACTTAAATCTCCAAAGGATGTTCGGGACACAGCAGAAGTGGAAGGTAACCTGTTTTTAACCGCGCCTCTTCGATTTGTGGAGAAGGATGTGTCACCTCTGTTTCCTCCTTTGGAGCTTTCAAATCAAGTCGTTAGAATCAACCACGTTCTTGATAAGCATATGAGAAACAACCATCACATCCCGGTTCTAGAGGCATCTGCTCCCTCGGATGAAATCAACAACAAGAACGGGATAGATGTTTCTGAGGATGGAGGGAAGAGAGATGGTGCAAGAACACAGCGAAATTTGGTACGTTTCAAGATTGGGGCTACAAAAAGACCTACGTGCTTGGCAATAGATCGGAGCTTCCAGGAAGAGGGTTGGTTTCAAAATGGTGAAGACAATAGAAAGAAAAAGTCAGAAATCGAAGATAAGCGCGGAAGGATTGACTCGCAAATTGTCCACTCAGATGTAAAATAGGTATTATGTCATTTTAGAATTTGTAGACAAGATAGCTTTGCATCCTGAGTTTAGTGATTGTTTGCAACTGGAATACGTTACTTCTTAGGGTAAGAGATTTTTACTAATTCAAAATGATGGAGACATACAAGGTTGTTTGGCCTTTAAACTTTGCTGGTGACATGTTATTTTTGATAGCCCAATTAATATGCTCTTGGCACTTTTGTATATGCATATTATCCTTGAACTTAAAAAATACTGTTATACATTAATTAGACCTGTATATATATATATATGCTGGTTACAACAAACAAGTAGGAAGAGAACGGACCAAAGGTTCTTTCCTCTCTAAGATCCCTTCATTTACAATTCTAAGTGATAACCAAATTAGCAAAAGCAAACTTCATTAACTAAGTCTCTGAAAATCATTCTCTCAATATCTAACACAATCCCTGGAGTCTCTCCTTCAAACTCTTTCAAGTTCATGCCTTGAATTTGCAGGTCCTCCCATATGATGTCTTCCTCATCGTCCTCCAAGAGACACTTGGAGTTGTTTTGTTGTAACCTATCAATCTCTGAACACAGAGTCTGCAGAAGTTTTTCTTCTTTTGATATTTTCTCCATCTTTTTGAGTGGATTTGATGTTAAACGTGGTTTGGTACAGCCTTCTGCAGTGAATCTCTGAGCTAGAATCTCGTTCACGGTATCAAAGACCAGTTTTCTCCTGATTTTCTCTGTCGCGTTTGTCTGCTCGTGTCTGAATCCTCTGCCTCTATATTTGCTGTCCGGTAGAGTCACATAGCTGGCCTTATTCTGTTCCAGGATGAAGAACAGACCAGGATTGATCGGGAGGCGCGCTTGGTGCAGCTGAAAGCTTATCATGCTGTATTCGAGATCTCTTAGAAGCCCTGATGCCAACAATATCTCCAAGATGTACTCGTTGTCGCCGCTTTTGAAGTCTGTACCGTCTTCAGGGAAGCATTCGAGAAGATCAGAACCTGGCTGTGTTGTGCCCTGAAAAAGTATGGATCTGCAGAAGCTGGTGGGCTTGTTTATCCACTCAGATTCTTCAGAACGTGAAGCATCCTCCTCTGTGGCAAAAGAACCAAAAAAACGGTGAGAACTTTACACAAACCAAAACTTTGTGAATCCATGTAGTTAATTAGCATCGATGTACTAATGTACATGTAATTGCTACTATATAGGAAGGAGTCACTAATCAGTCTGAGATAGTTCTATTTCAGTGTCTTACCTTTAAAACTAAGGGATATCTTCCTCACAGGGGACGGTGAATCCTCTTCGTCGAAGGCTGCATCAAGAACTGAGACAGGGCTCGGTTGTTCAATTGTAACTTTTAGAGGTTTTAGGGACGGTCTGTCTTGTTTGATTCCAAAGTCCGAACTCTGCATTGGTAAACAGAAGATATTTAGTTAAATGAGTACTACTGAATTAACTTGAGAAGTGAAGATTTGTGTGAGAGAGAAAGAGATCTATTATATACCCTTTGTCTTGGGGTGTGCTGCTCTGGCAAGTCACAGTTTCTCTCCAACCTATGTCTGCTTGTAACCTCGATGTCAGCATTCGACCCCAAGCTTATGTTGCTGTCAGATCTTAGACTCCTCAAGTCACTGCTTGCATCACTTAAATGGTCATCAGGTTGCTGAAGAGTACTGCGAGGCTTTAATCCCTGTTTTCTTCTCGGGGAGGCTACCTCTGTCTGTTGCCTTCCGATTTGCTTTTTGCGTGACTCTGATTTTGGAGTTGTGGGTCGAGACTGCTTCTCGAACCCGAGCTTCTTTGGCTGTGTTCTTGGGCTGACACTGTTCTGTTGGCTCCTACCTGACTTGGTCATGGAACAAGAATCCGCAGCCAAAACTGGCCTCGACCGTAATGTTTTTGGGCTATTGCTCTTCGTGGAATCGAGTTGCCCCTTGTAAAGGCCTGGCCTTGGGGTTAAATCCATCGCGTTCTGCTTCCCCGAGGTGACTTTTCGGGTTTGTTTAGAGTTTCCAACCTTGACATTTGGTAAACCGACATTCTGTGACAGCGAAGAGGTGGAAGCTGGAGCCGCCGATTTCATAAGAACGATCGAAGATTTGAAGTTCCTGGCTGGACTTGTTGCAGCTGGAACTGACTGGTTGGTTCTCTGCATAGGAGTGGTTGTAGTCAGTGTACTGTTTTCATCTCTGCTTTCATCTATTAACTGCTGCGTTTTCTCCATAGCCTCAAGTATTTGCTTAAGAGCTCTGAGATCTTTTCCCGACTTTTTAAACTCCAACTGTGTAAGCCGCTTCTGAATTTCGCCATAAACCGTCAGTGCAGTGTCGCCTGCTTTCATTTGCTTCCATGGAGCTGGTTCCATTGGAAACTTGGAAGCAGCAGAAGCAGGTATCTTCTTGATGGAATCAACGCTTCTAGATCTCTGTAGAGCTGTTGGTTCCACTCTAGACATTGGCCTTGGAGAATCACAAAACCGGTTCTCTCTTCTCTGTTCCGTATCAGAATTGTCCGCCATGACTTCAAGACCCATCAATTTGGCAACAACACTAGAGTTCGATCTCCTGTGACTTATTGTTTCGGGTTCCTCTGGACAACTTGATCTCGGGGAATCTGCTCTCGGACTCCTAAAGGAATTTGATCTACTATCCAATGACAACCTCGGTGTCTCTTTGAACTTCGAGCCCGTCTTGTATCCGTTGTTTCTCATCTCCCTCTCATCATAAGAAAGGCGATGACTTTCCTTAAACCTCACAGCCATTCCTCTTCCTTCATTCCACTCATTAGAACTCCGACATGGTGAACGCAATGACGAGAGCAACAAGCTAGTTCGAGCTGAATTGGGCTGCTGCTGATGAGTGAAGGCTGCTTCTTCACCTCTGGTTCTTATTTCTCTATTAATAGAGCCTTTCACAAGCTCCTTTAGATCATATGGCATCATCAAGCCACCATTGGGCTGCTCTCTGATCAGATTCTCACCAGGCGGGTCAAATTGAGAAGCTGTGGTACTGACTTCTGCAGACGAGAAGCTTGAGGAGCGAGGAGAAGAGGAAAACGAAGGCCTTGAAGAGGATTCAGAAGAGGCTCTATGCTTCTCCTTTGCTGCAGACTTCTTCTTCTTGGTACTACTCCTCTCCTGCAATTCCCAAAAAAGTCCCTGTTTCTTTCAGCTTCTGTTTCCTGAATTCTCATTCTTTAACGATGAGTACTTTAACTGACTTTAGATTCTTACCGTTTCTTTATCACTTTCCATGTTAGTTTCACCGACGACATCTTTTCTTTCTCCTGCAAAAAGATCCCCATGTTCTTAGCTATAAGCCTGTTTTTGGTTCTAGTATAACTACTACTCTGTTTCCATGTGGTCCTAAACACAGAACTGAGATTTAGTAAGAGAGAGAGAGAGAGTTCAAGTTACCTGGAGGCAAAGATTTCTCTACATGGCCAGAGACATCGACTGGTCTCGCCGGACAATGTTGCCGGTAAAACACTTGAAAGATCCCATTCATGCATCCAAACTGTTTATTAAGATTTGGATTCTCATCTGACAAGTTATAGAGAAGTTTTGCAGACATGTCTTCTTCTGCTTCTTAGCACTTATCTCAAAAGGGATAATCTAAACAGACTTTCACAAATTCAAGTTTCTCTTCATATGTAGTCTCTGCTTTTGCAATTACCAGTTTCTTGGTCTTTTTTTACTCTGTTCTGGGTTAAAGATGTTTTTTTTCTTGTGTTTCAAAAGAAGAAGAAGAAAGGAAGAAATGGACAAGAAGAAGCCAACATTAAGGACAAATGATAGCTTCTTGTAAAGTAATGACCAGACAACGGATTAGGTTCCTCTGCGTTTTGCTTGGAGGCTACCTTGAAGAAGAAAGAAGAGAAGGGCAACACCAAAAAAAAAGAAAAAAAAAAAAGATTTTGTTTTTGGTCTTTGAGAAAGAGGTTTCTATCTTTAAAGGCAAAGATACAACTGTCAAAGGTGGCTTGAACCATCATATATAATGTAATGCATGTACATGTGTTAACATGTTAGAATCATACATGTAAGAGGTTTTTTTTGTTTTTATTTATTTAGTATATCTTATAATTCTTTAATTATGTCAGAGCTCTGAAAAATTCTGCTCGCCAAATAATGAGGAATCTGGTTCACCTCCTAAGATGATAATTATGCACATGACAGCACAAGGCAACTTTATTTTTAACAAAAAAAAAAAAAAAAAAAAAGCTTTTTTGAATTTTGGAAAACCAGTTAGTTATATTTTGGATCTATTATAAGAAATGTTAGCCATGTCTATCTATTTCTATTTATTTCAGTGTGTTGGTACAAATAAGAAATTGATAGGTCTTATGATATTTTTTATTTTACATTTTTCTCCAAATATTATTTTGGCCTTTTCTCTTTAGAAACGAAACTGAAGTTTTATCTTCTTCTTTTTTGAAAAATACAAAATGAATGAAGTTTTTAATCTATAACAATGAGTGAGATAATTAGCTAAAATTTCCTTACACATCCATGTGGACAAAATAATGTGGGTGGGTCTTTATAAGTCTTGGTGCCCCTTTTACATGTGCATGTGGACTTTGTCAGGAACACACAGCATTTTTTTTATAAGAAGAAGAAGAAGAAATAAATTATATATTTATCTAAGGATAAGAGAAAACAATAATTTTGTATTCTAATGTAATGGAAATGGTAACACAAAATCAAAATAAATTATTAGGGGGAGGGGAAAGTGGATTGGTGAACTGGAAGAAAGCTTGCATGGTCTGAGATTGGTGGGTCTTACAAACTGGGATTTTATTATTTCTTTTATATTTTTGTCGACCAACGACGATATATATATGTAATACTTTTTTTTTTTTTCAATAGTAATGTTGTACCATATGCAAGTTAAACGCAGAATATGATGGATATTAGTTTCTGCATATACTACGAAGGACCACATTTGTGAATATACTACGAACACTAAATATGGTTTTGTCATAAACTAAAGCTTTAGTATTAAAGAGTGGCTATTAAAAAACCATACTATTCAATTTTTTTTTGGATAATGTGTCGTATATTAATGTTGTCATGTGTGTGTGTAAGTGTGTACATATATCTGAGATATACTGATATATCTATCTACGTCCACTAGGTGAAGAGGAAATATACGATATTGATCGAAACAAGTACTAGTATAAGTATTAATTAACTATTAAGTATGATGAATCGATTCTATATCGACACAGCTTATTCATTACATTTAGTACTTTAGTATTTACATGAATTTTGTATCGTAGACTGTATCCGGTCTGACGAGTAATAAATAGGTCTTTAACAACAACAAAGATGATAAAAGAGGTCATCTTCATTTGTTTGATTCTTTAGATTAAAACACACCACCAATAAATATTTTAACAAAAAAAAAAAAAAAAACACACCACCAATAAATATGATGAAAGGAACTTATTTCCTATAATTAGATGGCTGCTAAGAAATTATTGTGCAAGGAAAACAAGTAGCCCCTTAACTATTGTTACTCATACATCTCTTTCCTGTTGTTAAAGAGTATATATGCGTCAAATCAAAACAATTAATTTATAGCCAGGCATAGTTACTTACTCTAGCTAGCCTGTTAAATATGTGATTCTCAAATCGAATAGACTAGGGTGATGATCAGTTTATTTAGTGAATGATGTTTCAAAATTTTGTACCACAAAAATATTGAAGAAACTATTAATTAGATCGATCGGAAAGTTGATTACTTTCTGATTATTAAAAAATATTAATTAGTCGGTTGCTTAATGTATAAAATAAATTAGCTTAAGATGATGTAATAACTTTTTGCATGTGATTTTTTTAGAAACTAAGGAATCTATAGCATATAAAATGAGGAAGAAAATTATTATATAGTATAATAAAGTCGTCGTCGTTTAGTTCTTTTGTCTTGGTTGATTTGAGGGTTTTATGTCCTTACTCCTTAGATGTACTAATCACAAAAAGCTTGTGGGCATATCACGTGCTTTGTTCCACAATGTGCTGTGAACCAGGTGGGGTTTGTGAGGACTTCTTCTTATCTATTTATTTTTTCTTTCTTTTCTATTTATAATAATAATGTTTGCTAATATAAAAACAAAATTAATTTGATTTGACCTTGGAAGTACCAAGGAATATACTATTACACATGGGTATTAGCTAGGTTTGGTTTCAAATATTGTACCGTAATCAATATATCGAACGCGTTACCTTCCTTTATGATGATTTGATGGTTTGAATTCTTTGGTAATTTTTCAACTCATGCGAGTTCTGTATATCTTTTTTGTCCCTTACCACATTTTGAGATACTTTTTTTTATGATTAGTGACAATACTATATTAGATAAGCGCAGTTACATTTAAGTTTACTGTTACTGAGTTACTGGTAATATTATATGGTAGAGTTCATGCAGTGTCTTCTTAATTGGTTGATTGTATTTTTATTATTTTTGGTTAAAAATTAGGTATATATCATGCGGAAACACATAAAACGTTACCATTGTTAGTTTGTTACAGTTACAATGCGATGCGATGGAGAGAAATCAGGGAAAATGGCCAAAATCAACTCCAACTATTTGTCAAACTTTTTTTATATCTAAATTTCAACACCCTGCAAATAACAATCTGAACTGTATTAAAATTCAAATTTGTTACCTAAACTATATAAAATGTTAATAATTTCAACCTCTTTTCAAACAGTGTTAAATCATAGTTTAACGATGTTGAGTCAGATGATCTGTAGCATCCACATGGCACTGAGAATTACCAAAACAAACTTGTGGTAAGAAACAAAGCGTTTGACAAAAAATGGGATATTGGAGCCTGTTTCGGGTATGTTGTGAGATTTCATTTTTGGTCAATTCTTGCTACAAAATACCCAAAAATGACCAAAACGACGTAGTTTTGGTAAGTCCCAGTGCTACGTTGATATCACATACCGTCTCACTCAACATCATTAAACTCTGATTTAACACTGTTCGAACAGAGGTTGAAATTGATAACATTTTATATATTTTAGGTAGCAAATTTGAATAATTGGTGACGAGTGAGTTCGCCCTAATTATTTCTCTCCCAGACACCATTACCGAGGCGCCGCTACCACCACCTTTATCCGACGCCGGTAGGGCTTCGGCTCGCTGGCGTCGGGTTATCTCAACCTCCTCTCTCCCTTGCTGCGTCCTTTGTTCTCTTATTCCTTTTGGTCTCCTTCTTAGTTCCGCCGGAGTTCTTTCGAGAGCTGAACTCTCAGATACGTTCATGCTTCAGCTTCATCTTCCCCTTCCCTTGACCCAGTCTCCGTTGAACCCTCCCGGTGTGCTTTCTCCTTCATGGTCCCAGCCACCAGACGCGTTCTCCGAGACCTGTGAATGCCCCGATTACTATGGCTTTTGTCGATCTCTCCGTCTCCTCTTACTGTCAACCACAACAACTCTCTGCTCCTCGGATCCAACTCCTCTCACCAAGTGCTTAGCTTGGCTGCAGCTGGACGGGAGCTCTGTTTTGACATTGGAGCCAATGAAGACCTTGACGTTGAAACCCGCATCCTCGGCGTTCCCTAGCCCACCATTGTTTTCAATCTGGTCCAGGTTTGCTCATCAATATCTAACCAAAATCCTGGTAGTTAGACTATATGGGTCAATTGGATTGTCCCTGAACTGGAAGATATCTCGATCTGTTATAGCTATATTGACCCCAACCCCTTTAGATATTTGTGTCCTCTGTTTGGTGGGTCGTACTCGACATGATGCTTCTGAGTGTAGGACCTCTCTACTCAGCTTAGTTTGTGCTAACACTACATCAAGCTCCAAATCTTTAGTACCAGATTCCCCTGCTCGGTCAAGTCGAGATTTTCTCGAAAGCAGATTCTTGATCTCTTCTATTTGGCTTGTTATCTTCTTGCATCGAGGTCAGTTGTTTATTTTGGTCTGGAGGACTGCAATGTCGAGCTACGTTAGGAAATTTGACCCGCTAGGCTGGCGGATTATGTTGCTTATGTCCGTTGCTCCTATGTTTCGCTTATCACCAAATTTGCAACTCTTTCATCCCCATCGTTTAAACAGGTTTGGTCTGAATTCCACTCTCTGACATACCAGTCAACAGTTGCTTTACTTAAGAATTTCATTAGTCCGAAGACTGCTTTTGAACCTTAAGACAACTTGGAGACTAGTTTGGTACAAGAGTCCTTGGAAAACCCTGCTTTTAGAATCGTCCAGAGATTACACCCATAGAGATCACACCGGCTTAAACCTCGGCATTATGATCCCAACTGTACGGAGAGGGGGTTACCGACGGTTTAACAGGTTGTTTTCTTCATCACCCCTCTTTACTAAGCTCTCAATGTTGAAAAACATCTACTTTTTGAAGTTCCCGCCTATAAGCTTGAAGAATAGTGGCATTATGATCATCATTCAAAGGAATAATGGTTACCGCAACCTCTTCAACCATCTCCCAGCCAACCTTAGAACTGCAATCACACATGTAGTGACAGGTTTTCAGAACGTCTTCAACTCCGTTCGCACCTTTGGCAAAGCACTACCTTGTGTAGTCCCTCTCATCCAAGTGAGACCATCAGCTTTGACTTTCTCATCGCCACCCAGTCTTCTACTCAAGACAATGGCCACTTTCCCTTCCATTGACCCGACCATGGAAGCTGCATCGATATACCTTGAACTCACAGGTTCCAGTTCGCTAGTCAGCAATTGGTTCAAAGCTCTCAAGCTCTTTCTGTCGTTTACTCCTATCTTTTCTTGTATTCTTGTTAAATTTGGTTCTGGGGAATACCCTCTATGTTGTTGTTTAAACTATCCTACTTATTGTGTATGTTACTTTCTATCTAATGGAATGAAGCATATCGTTTTGATCAAAAAAAAAAGATAGCAAATTTGAATTTTAATACGGTTCAGATTATTATTTGCAGGACGTTAAAGTTTAGGTATAAAAAAATTATATGGCAAAAATAGTTTAGGTTGATTTTAGTTGTTTTCCAGAAAGAAATCACGTCTTTGTTTTTTTTTTAATAACAATTTTGTTATCATTACTAAAGAACCTTTCATTGTTATACGTTTTAGAAACGAGAGAATGTGTGGATACAAAATTTAGGGAGCACCAGTTTTGGAATTTTTTTTGTTTTCCAAGTTGATACATATCTACATCAATCACAAAATAGACAGTGCGATAATTAAAATGTTATACTGTGAAATGAATAAGTACAATAAATTAGATAACTAAACTACGTACACTTAGATAAAGAGGCGTATATGAAATGCACCAAACATACTCCACCCGTTAAGATGAAAGTAATCGATAATCTCGTAATCAAAGAAAAATAAGAATCAAAGATTAAGAGAAAAAATGGAAAAGAATAGACAAGTGAAAAAGAAAAGACAAAGGGAACAAAATCACATGAAGCATTTGGGTAAAATGGCTTGAGTGTTAGAGTTGATAGGGAACCAACTAAGCAAAACGCATTTTAAATGATAATAATAGTTAACTTAAAACCAATCCTAAAAGTTAAGTGTGTATTCTTTTACGTTAAGTTTCTGTTCAATTTATCTATTGTTCAATTATTGGCACATGATCCCACTTATCACCCACCCATCCAACATTTGTTTAATTTCACCATTAATTTAGGTGGGGCTTCTCTCCTTTGATTTTGACTGCCAACATTACATACACATCTTTGCATAATTATATGTATCATTTGAAAGAAATTATAATTACATGCATGAGCATTTTAATTATTATGTATCATTATATAAATATTGCTATTAATTAAAATTATTATTGTTATTATTTTGGGGTTTATGTGTTGTATGATAGTTTTATATTGGGGTAAAAGAGTGTTATGCTTTTTTCTATAACTAAGTAGTATTTTTTTTACTTTCGTAGTGAATTAGTTGCGATAAAAAAATTCAGGGAAGTCGTAGTTTGATATAGTTATTTTACCATCAAGTATGATCCCTAAGAAGTTAATTAACAACAATATTTGTAAGAAAACTAAAGGATCACAATTCAACGTGAATTTATTAGTGGAATTCTCTGGCTATGTTCATGCCCACATATTTGACTAGATTTGTTGTAGTCATCTGACTAATATATAGTCACCAATTTATGAAATACTATAGTACTAATTTACTTAAGTGCTTTCAGAAAAAATAGCTAATCACTGCAAGCTTAAAAGTTTATTATCATCTTTCGTCCTAAAAACAATGAAAATTATTGGTAGTACTAAATCTATATATATACTCTAGTTAACGAGGAGCTAAGTCAAGATTCCTTTCTTCATCAATCATCATGATTACAAATTAACTATAACAACTATAATTTAATGCCACATACGACGGATCTAAGATTAGGGAAGACCCAAAATATAAAAAGAAGTCCGATATAACAATCGCTATTTTTGAGGTCATCGCTCATCGGTCTTTAATTGACGTCGGTCTTGATTAACATCCACACGTAAAAGTGTTAGGTTTTACGAAGAGATTGACTCATATTTTCAATATACTATTATTTGGTTCCAATATACGTACTGTTCTTCGATTCAATAGGTCTATTCCAGAGATCTTAGTATCATTTAGCAGAAGAAAAAAAAAAATCTTATAATCCTGGAGTTGTGGCAGTCGTCAGATGGGCCTTAACTCTCTAAAGTCTAAACCCATAAGGGTAATTAAAGCTTTCAAGTGCATGTACCTTGGAGTTTGTTTAAAATCTGCTTCTCTCGAAATGTCTCCTTAAATTAAATAATACTTCTGTTCAACACATGTGGAAAAAGAAATGTAACTATAAAGACGATCGAAGTATGGAAACCATGTAAGAGTATCGTATGCTTTCTCTGCCAATAACAAATGGTGCAACTTTTTTTCGTTTCTTATCTTTTTTTATTATCCTTGCTCAATGTGTAGTGAACGAAACATAAGTTTTGTTTTTTTTTTTTAATATATATCTTAACATTGGTTTTTCTTTTCTTTGGCAAGGAAACTATATGTTCTGCTAACAAAGCATGTTTGTAAACCAAAGTTTCATTCCTTAATTCACATTCACATAATCACATATATAGTACATGTAAAGATATATATAGGAATCAAACTTTTAAGGTCGACCAAAAGAGATAAGTCTTGTACTTTGAAAAAAGGAGAGAATGGGCGCAAAATGAAAAAGCAAAAGAGAGAGAGAGAGATTCAAAGGGAGAGTGAGAATTTTCTTTTTTTTTTTAAATTTCATTGGCATCTTTCAACATCAATTAAAATCTTCAGTAGAGTCAACTAGGAAATCTCCTCCGTAGGATGATGATGATGATGATGATCCTCAAAGTCATGGGTTCACACATTGTGGTTAGTTTCTCGTGTCAGAAATTTACAAAAGAAAATGCATCTCATTATTCTCGCCTACTTTTCCTTTTGGTTATATAAAGAAATTGTTTCTTCAAGCATGTTATAGTTTTTGTGTGTGTGATTTTAATGATTTTCTACAAAAATTCCAACAACCTATGCAAAACTTTTGTTCTATCAGTCTATGGTATTACGTAAGCCCAAAAAGGCCCGTATAAGCCCATTTCGGAATACTTTTGTTGTTGTTGTTGTTGTTGTTGTTGTGTCATTTCCACTCTGAGTGGCTCAGTGCATAATATCCATTTCCAACTGTTTCTCTTCCTTGATTTGCGGCCAATCGTTGAAGAAAGAAGAAGTAGAGAGCAGAAGATACTACTACAGAGTACACAGACTACAGAGACAGAGAGGTAAAAAAATCAATCCTTTCCTTTAGATAGATAGATCTCTCTTATTACAACGTGTGTCTTTAATGATTCAACGGTAATCTCTTTTTTTTTTTTTTTGGATCTTTCTCCATCTTTAATGTACTGATCTGATTAATAAACAAACTTAATACATTTCTACAATTCAGATCTTGACAAGATGGGTAAAGCAAGAGGAGTGAACAATGGTGTTAATGAAAGTTCTCTCGGCTATCTCTTTGGTTCCGGTCAGCCTTCTTCCACTGCTGCAGCCGCAATGGGGACTACTACGACTACAACCACCACAACTACCACCGATGGAACCGGAGGGAGACCGATTACCACCACGACTACTACGGTGACTGACAACAAGAAGACATCTGCTGGTGTTAGAGGAAGCCCTAATAACTACTTCAGATCAGAAGGCCAAAACTGTGGTAACTTTCTCACGGTAAGTCAGAGATTTTTTACGTTTTGAGATTCCAGAAGAAGAGTTTGATTCTGATTTAGAGAGAAAACTGACAAAACCCCCAAAAAAAAAATGTATTGATGAGAACAGGACAGGCCATCTACTAAGGTTCATGCAGCTCCTGGTGGAGGATCTTCTCTTGGTTACCTGTTTGGAGGACCAAGTCCTGCTGCTGGATCTGGAAACAAATAATCAAGTTTACTTTTTTTGTGTTTCCGATAACTCGGATTTGTGTAAATCAATCATCAAAAGTGTGGCTTTATCCCTCTGTAAACTCCCTGTGTGTGATTCAATTGTGATGTTTGCCTTTGAGATCTAATTCTTTGTGTTGTTACAAAAAAATCAGACAATGTTTTCTCAAAGTTTCCAAGAAAATAAACCAAGTCCTGATCCACGGACTAGAGATCGAAATCAAAATGAAACAAACAATGCCCACAAGTAACAACATTGAACTAGCCATGTTCAAAGCTGTAATCAATTGTAGGAGTAGGACAAACAAACACAGATTGATCATAATTGAGATCTAATTCTTTGTGTTGTTAAAAAACAATTTGAGACTATGTTTTTTCTCAAAGTTCCCAAGGAAATAAACTAAGTCCTGATCCTCCTAGAGATCGAAATCAAAATGAAACAAACAATGCCCACAAGTAACAGCATTGAATTAGCCATGTTCAAAGCTGTAATCAAATTGTAGGACAAACAATGAAACAAACACAGATTGAACATGATGATTACTAGCATAAGAGTAGAGAAACAGAATCCTTAAACAAGATTCATATTCATATTGAAGGAGAAAGGATTCAACTATCATAATTCATATTCAAGCATTATGCAAGTCTTAACATAGCAAAGCCAACAGAAATCCTTAACAAAAACTAAAACTTTATAGGGGTCAAAGACCCAAGAGAAGTAATTAGGAAACTCGGACGAATCTGTGTCATGGCTGTGGACTCGAGAGTGCTCTAGAACCCAAGCTTGGTACGGCGCCAGTGCCTACGCTTAGCGTTGTACCTGTGTGAAGTTGAAACAATGAAACTCACTCAGTATCAAAAAGTCTGTAACTTTATCAATGATCACAAGAAAAAAAGACCTAGAAAATCTATAAACCTGATCCTGTTGTCGGTACGGAGACGGATCCAATTAGGGATTGGCCTGTTCTGTCTCATCTTCTTCCCCAGCTTCTTCTTGATCATGAACGACTTGTGCGACGGCTAATATCAGGAATCGTGAAATCGATCAGGCAAAGAAAATGTAAAGAGAGAGAGAGAAAGAAGGATAGATACATAGAGAGAGAGAAAAGGTACCATCTTGACTGCAACGGTGGCGATCCGGCGGAACACGGCGGCGTTTAAACCCTAATCTTCTCAAATGCTAGCTGATGAAGAGATTGAATTTTATAAGGGTTGTGAACTAGAGTTCAATCCTGACCGTTGGATTTTATTATAATTTATTAGCCGTCCGATGCCTAAACCGTTAAATATTGTGAATCGGATTCGGTTCCGGTTAGCTAAACCGAAGAAGATAAAAAAAAATATAGATTAGGGTTTTCGTTTTCTTCTCTCTGCTGCTCGGCTTGCTGAAACAAGTTCTGATTTCTGAGGATTTTGTTCTTCAGCGCCGCCGAGAAGATTCGAATCCGGAGCTAAGCTATGACGACGATTGTTCCCACTTCCGAAGAAGATCCCTTTCTCGCTGTTGTCCGATTCACTTCCCAGCTCGCTTGGGCCGATGCTGGTCCCGAGGTACCACTTGTACCACACCTTTGTTTGAGAAATTTTCTCTGGGGAGATGGGAAATAGAGAAATTTGATTTCGTGTATGTTGTTTCGTTAGATGCATTTGATTGGTGTATGTATGCGTTTGTGTTCGATAGACTCAATTCGATACTCCTCTTATTTGTTGTTGTTACAGTAGTTAGATGTTTTTGGACTAGTACATTGCTCATGATTGTGTTGCGTATTCTAAGATGAGTCTGATTACGCTAGTTCACTAGTTCTGGTTTGATATTTTTTGGAACTTGTCTTCTTCATTTTAGGCTGCAGAGCCAGAAATTACCAGGCTATGTAAGGAGGCTGAGGAGTCGATAGGAGCAGGGAAGTCGCTTGAATTGGCTACGTTAATGGTAACTTCTGCTGAATTGGTATCTTCCAAGATATCTGAGAAAGGTTTGTGTTCCTCTTTTCTTTTTACTAAAACACAGTGTCCTCCTTTTTGTATGTTCCTTATTCATTTATCATTTGTTTGCCTCTCTTGATTCAGATCTTGAGTGTACCTACACCATAATTTGCAGTCTTGTTAAGAATGTGAAAAGCCCTGAGGAACTCCTCGAAATGGTGAAAGTTATATCTTCCAAGGTTGCTCAACAACCGAGTGACAAAGCTTCACTGCGTTTGAAGATGTATGGTTCTTTGCAGCTTATATTATAACGCTTTGTTTATGTATCACATACTTCTCATTTTCTTTTCCTGTCTTTGTGTAGCCTCTTCAATCTCTACAACCTTCTGGACCATCCGTATGCTCGTTTTCAAGTCTACATGAAAGCTCTCACACTGGCTGTTGATGGCAAGGTTACTGAGTACATAGTTTCTTCTTTTAAGAAGATTGATAACTTCTTGAAAGAGTGGAATATCGACATTAAAGATCAGAGGGAACTCTTTCTTGCCATTGCTAATGTGCTGAGAGAAAACAAAAGGTACTGCAACATAATTTGTATTTTATAACCCTAATCATCAGTCATTCTCTCTCTGGTTTTCTTGTGTTTTCCGTTAAGGTATAGCTATAGCCTCATGGTTTTTTTTCTGTTAATACTCCAGCTTGGTGAAAGAATCACTTACGTTCTTGACTAAGTATCTAGCGACTTTCTCCAATGAGGATGGTCAGGGCCTAGATGAAGCTAAGGAGGAGGCTGTGCGTGCAGTTATCGAATTTGTCAAAGCTTCCAGTATTTTCCAGGTATCATAATTCATAAAAGTATTAATGTGTGTTGGATGTGTGAGATTCATCTTTCTTGTTCTGACACTGCTTTTATATGTTTTACTGAAATCTCATTGATGATTTTATAAACTGCAGTGTGATTTATTGGACTTGCCAGCCGTAGCGCAGTTGGAAAAGGATGCTAAATATGCAGCGGTTTACCAGCTTCTGAAGATCTTTCTTACTCAGAGACTAAATGCCTACACAGAATTCCAAATTGCGAATTCCGATTTTCTGCAAAGCTATGGTATTTAAAACGTTATTTCATTTCCTGCTTTTCTTGAGCATGATCTCCTGATGCATCCTTTGGTGTTTATAGGACTTGTCGATGAAGATTGTCTTACGAAGATGAGATTGTTGTCACTAGTCGACTTGGCTTCTGATGAATCTGGCAAAATACCTTACGCTTCAATTAAAGACACGCTAGAGGTAAAAAAAACTCCTCTGCTGGCACAAGACTTGAAATATTGTGACTCTTTTGGTTGCTTACTGTTCTCTGTGTTTACAGGTAAACGAAGAGGAGGTCGAGTTATGGATTGTGAGGGCAATAACTGCGAAATTGATTGATTGTAAGATGGATCAGATGAACCAAGTTGTAATTGTCAGGCAAGTCACACATCTATACGAACTCTGTACTAACATACATGTCTACTTGGACATCTTTAACTTGATGGTTTGATTCATATCTTTCAGCCGCTGTTCCGAACGTGAATTTGGGACAAAGCAATGGCAATCTCTTCGAACAAAGCTTGCGACTTGGAGGGTAAAGACACATATTTTTGCTTCATTTGACTACAAAAATCATCTCATGAATCTGATTCTTCTGTGGGGTTTTTGTAGGACAACATTTCAAACATCATAACTACAATCGAATCGAACAAGGTAACCGAGGAAGGTTCTCAGGCATCATCATCATCTGCTGCAGCAATTCAAGGGTTGACTGTTCGTTGAAAAAGCTATCAAGAGAAACCGTTTGCATCCCCAGAAAAAGCTCAATTCTAGAACGAATCTTTTGTTTTCTTAAAGCTTACTCTCTCTCCGTGTATTTGCTTGCAGAGTTTTGTGGTCTTTGAATCTTTTTTGTCCTTAAAACAATGCGGAGACATTTGCTATACAATATTTTTTGCTTAATAATGTTCTTATTTCGTTGCCACATTACACAGTGCATACACCATTTGCCACCACTAGGTGGAGGACTCGCGAATGGTATTAATAACAGTTGACTGGAGACGAACAATCATATACAAAGATCATACAAAGGTTAAACCGTTGTACAGAGTACTGACAACAGTCGATAGGAAACACTAAGCTAACAATTCTCTCTTGATAAGAAAGCTACGCTCTACACTTGATGATTCTTGTTTCTTACAAGTTCCCATGTAGGAGCACAGTCAGTAACAACAAGGCCATTGCTGCAAACCGAGAACCAATTGATTTGTGTGAACCGATATTGGGCAGCCAAGGGTAAGAATCTGGAGGAGGCATGACACAGTTATCTCCATTGAAATAGATTCTTCTTGGAAATGCCCAACCTTTCTCAAATGTGAAAGCTGATGCATCTTTTTGGAAAAGTAGCTCAGATTGTACATTACCAAATGGACCAGCTTGCATCAAAAGATCATTGTAGAACTTTATTCCCCAGAGAATCCCAGTATCATCTATTATCAATGAAAAACAAAAACACATCAAGATTTGTTCCTTTGTATGGAAACAAGAGATTGATGATTGATGCTACTTACTTATGGAAGCATAAGGAGTCAAGGGTTTATAGTTGAAGCTAAAAGTCTGAGTGAGATTGTCGAAATTAGGATGCTGCACGACGAGATTCCACTGCGTATAGTTCATGTTGTAGTTGAAATTTGTGATGGTGACTTTAACTCTCCAGTACAGCTTGTAGTTAACCTTCACATGCCAGTGGATTCTAACTGGACACATATGGTGTGTACATTGCACTAGGGGCGGTATATATGCGTTCTTCCCAGGATTTGGAACGACTGATGCTATCCGAGGACCTTTTGGGCTGTGAATGGACAGACAAGAGACCAAAGTTAACCAAACAAGTTAAACATATTTTGAGGTAATGAAAGCCATGAGAAGAAGAACTTACTCTACACAATTCCCTGGCTGAGAAGTGTTTCGGCATCCACAAGAGCATGTCGGACAGGAAACTATCGTGCTGTTATAAAACGATGAAAGTGATACACAGCAAGTAGGTGTTTTCTGAGCTAAGAACTGCGAGTATGTGCAAGTTACATTCCAAGTCACTGTCACACAGCAGAAAGGAAAAAACCCAAACTTAGTTTTAATTCCACTCAAAGTTGAATAATCTTTTGGTAGATTTCAAGAGAGAGAGTAACTTACTTAATGCTTGTGTAACTCTTCGTTTGTCAGTACCGATAAATCTAGTCGGTTTTACAATCTTCCCAGGGCTACAAGTATAGCCAGGTCCAGGAGCCTTGAGAGTGAAATTCTTAGGTACCCTAACAGTCTTATTTGTGGTTCCAGCTTGTCCAACAGTGAGCTGGAAAGCAGAAACAGCAGTAGCAGGATCTTGAGCCCACGAGTTGATCACACCGCCTCTGCAACAATTAGCAATCTGCTGATTGTAAGGAGTACCGGGTAAGAGATCAACAACAGAAGGTGTCTTTTTACAGCAATGAGGAATGTTTCCTTTGAATTTCGAACAATCTCCTTGTTCTGTTGTTTGGCCTCCATTCATTCCCCATATAACCTCTCTCTTTGCCCATGACCATCCAAGAGTCCAACCTGGTGCCTGAATGTGACGATATTGCTGGAGGTTATAGATCGTTACAACCGCCTGCACCGTGAAAAAGAATTAAGGTATGTATTAAATACACAATCAAGAGTCAAGAAATCCCCAAAATTTTGAAGCTAATGTATACATACATACCACATAGCCATCTGCAGTCCAGGTCATGATATCCCATTTGATAGTAATGTTCCCACTTGGATCCAAAGGATCATAAGCTTCTGAAAAAACCCAAAAAGCAACACCATGAGCACACAGCGCTTTCTTTTTTTTTTGGTTTTCATGTCTTAAAGATTCTCTCTTTCTCTAGTAACAGAGCATTGAAGATGAAATTGAAATGTCAAAAAGATCTTCTCTTTGAGACTAATAAGCTCCTTCAAAACCATTAAACGGCTTAATATACAAAAGAACTAACTTCTCTCATTCTCTATGCACCGAGAAGCTCAAGCAATTCCTATCTACAGAACTCAATAAACACAATCGCCTAGCAGATTCTTTTAAAAATAATTAAAACATGGGGAACAAAGAAGGAAACTTGGTTCAGTTTCGAGCGAAACCCAGAAGCCAAGTTACACTCAGACTCAGAGACGAAATAAAAACCCTAGTTGGTAAATACAATAATGAACTGCAAAAAGCTTGAATAAGATGGAATCTTTCGGCTTACCTGAAGGAGTATAACAAGAGAAAGACACTAGAAAGATTATAGATATTCCCAGCTTGAAGAAGATTGAAGAAGAACACAAGAAACCCATTTTTTTTTGTTTCTGAAGAGAAAGAGAGAGAGAAAGAAACTCGTCTTCTTCTTGAATCTTAAGTCTCTGACAAGTGACAAGACAAGGACGAAGACTGAAGAAGCTCGACGTATTATAACAGTCAAGGAAAAAAGCTTAGGAAATAAAGCCAAAGTGATTAACAACAATGAAGAGATAAACAAGAAATGGCCAATTAGCTTCGAAATCTTTGAGATTAATCTACTAAGTTTAATGAGGTTTAAAAACTCATAATTGCTCATTGAAAATGGAGAAATCCAGCTTTTGGGGTTTTTTTTTTTTGTGCAGAGACAGAGAGAGATTAATGAAAGCCAAAAGAAGGTTGCTTTAGTGGGCGATGAGATGGTTTTTTTTCGTGCCAAGTGTAATAATTTGACTTAATACACAAGCATTAATGCACTTAGCTAGCACTAGCAATTTCTTTTTCAATTTCAAACATTCTTGTTCACATTTATTGTTTAGTTTACCAATGATTTTTTTAGAGTCTCTAGACAATACTAGACACGTAGGTGTTGGAAAATTGGGCCGGTACGAAACGACTATTAGGCCCGTTTAAATCCCATCACATACAAGATACAACCATAATATGATCCTTTGCTAGTCTTTGCATTGCAGAGTGAGGTCACAAAGTAAAGTCTTGTGGAAACAACAACAATAACCGGTTTTGCAAAATCTCACAATACTATCAAAATTGAGTTTACTTCTGCAGTTGAGATGGCTCAGTTGCATCACTATCTTCTCGCAAATCATGCTCATCATCACCAGTGTGATCCTCATCTGATTCAGGTCCACTCGCTTCATCATCATGGCCATGACCAGGTACAATACCATGACCAATACTCCCGCTAACTCTTCCCGACTTGTTTGCATATTCTTCAAGGGATGTTGAGGGAAACACATCGCCGACCTTGCTACTATCACTCCTTGTAGCTTCCTCTAATTTGTTCGGCTTGTTATCTTTGTTCATCTGTGTCACGCAAATACGCAGCTTTAGGACTAATAACACAAACATATACATTTACAAATCTTAAACCCTCTTAAATGTAAGATATAACTCTATTTGTTTGGAATCATAGGTAGTAAAAAGGGCACATAACTAAAGAAGCTTACCGCACGTAATAGCGTCCTTCGATCCCTTTCCCTAGCATTCTTGATAGTCTGCATCACATTAGTAAAAAAATTCAGTGAGAACCCAAAAAACATCTTTAATTTCAGTAAAAAAAACCCGCAAGCAGGAAGCAGAATAAGTAAAAGACTAACCTCATCAAGCATCTTCTGTTCAGCCTCTACCTCATAAATATCTCTGCAAGAAACAAACAATTACCTCTTCATTAGCTTAACATCATATCTACCAAACTAACTCAGAGAAGGAAACCAGCATCTTAGCAGAAGCAAAGGAAAGACTTTCTTCAAGATTAAACTTACCTTCCAAGGATTTGATCAACACGGGAACAACACTTTGCACACACCTTTTGCTCCTTGGCACAACCTGTAATCAGTTTAGGTACTATTAACACATCAACTCAAAAAACAAGATACTGATGTATTCTTCTTCATTGCCAACAAAAACAAAGAAACAAAACACTAACCAGGGCATAACTTATGGTATGCTTGACGAACATTTCGCTTAGTACACTTCTGACTGCAACAACAACCAAAAAAAAAAAAAAAAGTTCGCTCTTTTAAGAAAACTAACACAATGAACAAACAAATCAGTTCGATTCAACAGAGAATGACACATACAAAAGAACACTCTTAAATTCAATCAACAATACCATTTGGTGGCTTCAGTTAGGGTTTTGTATTTGCCGTAGCGGCGTTTCCAAGCTATCTGCTCTCTACACCGATAGCAAACTCCAGTTATCTCCGATAATGGTCTAAATCTCCCGCCTACTTCCTAAAAAACCAGAAATTTCCAGAAAAATGAAGGATCTAACTACACTAATCACTCAATTTCATTAACCTCGTAGCAGAGAAAATTGTTTACCGTTTCATTGATCTTGACGCCGGCTTTAGGAACCCAGGCGAATTTGTTCTGATGCTTCGGTGGTCCTTGCCGTGATCCCATTTTCTATGAGTTGTGATTCTAGAACGGAGAAAACAGAGGAATACGAATCTGGAAGAAGAAGAAGAAGAAGAAGAAGAAGACGAGCGGCGCGAAAAGACGAAGAAGCCAATTAGGTTTCAGGAAAAAAACACAAACAGATCCATAATTAATGAAGGTTTATTCAATGGGCCAAGTCCATAAACTTTAAAAGCCCATTTACCACTTATTTGTTGGGTTTATCGTTTCCAAACATTTTGTTTAATGTGTCAATTGTCTGAGAAAAATATTGAAACGTTCGATCATGTGAGATCCAACTAATACAAGTGTGAGATCTATAGCAATCAATGTATTTCTTGTTATTATAGGTTCACGTTTCGTTTGTAATGTTTTAAAGGGTTTTTATAAAAAGAAGATGTTATGCGGATTTTTCACGATGCATGCAATGATCAGATATATATTCGCAACGTGCATCGACGAGCTCCCCACGACGTTTAAGATCAAACTCCAATGATTTTTGATTGTTATAATTACATGTAAACAAATCATCTCAATTATTCTTTATTGATAAAATTTGTTATTCCGGGAAATGCACTGGAATTTTATCAAATCCCAACATAAGTATTGAAGTACTGTCTGTATAAAGAATATTATCCGTGGTGTCTTTTATAATTAAAGTACTAATTCGTATTATTGTATATTATATTTAGCACATTCTGTATATGTGAAGTTCTGCTAAAAGCCTAAAAGGAATGTAAAAAAAAAAAAAAATCTAAGATTGAGCTTCCCACACATGCGACTGTTCCTTCGTTCCACAGTAAAGTAGATCGAGGACAGTTTTAAAATTCATTTATTCCCGTTATGAGCTAAAAGCCTGATTACATTCTAATTGACACCTTTATTGATGTTACACTCCGGTCAAAAAGTATTAATTTATTGTTCGGTTTTTGTATCCCCAACTTTTTAATTCCTCACATACGACTTTTTTCTGTCTGTTAAAAACGCATACACGAATTTAGGTACATTTATGGTAAATCAAGTAAGAAATAATTGTAAGCCGAAAATGAATTAAATTGCTAGCTAAAAGATAGATGATCCTTCATAAGGTTAGCTTAGCTAGACCTAATATCTTAAACTCTTCAATTGACTCTCAAGTCCCAAACTGAAGAAATAATAACTAAAATCAAACGAATTGAACAAGAAACCACACTTGTTTTACTTAACTAAAGCCTTAACTAAAAATAAAATAGAAAAAGATGGCACAATCAAACAAACAGTGCCGTGTCCAGGGTTATCGGGGCTTAAGGCGAGTTTAACATTAGAAGTTACTTTAATATATTTTATGAAAATAAATAAATATTAAAATTCAAAATTATAATACAATAAATATCAAAAAGTCAAAGCTATAGAAATTTTCAAAAACAAAAGAAAAAATCTAAAAAGCCTTAAACATAATCATTTTTCTTTCTATTTCAATAAACTATTTCACCAACTTCTCTTAATCTTTCTTCTTTCTGTTTTACGATCTTACTTGGTCTTTCACAATTCAAGGTTTTGTTTTCATTTTTGTATATTTTTATAAATAAATATATTCAAAAGAATCATACATGGGTTGTTTAGGAAATAAAAAGACTCCCAAAACCATAATGATACACCATATTTTCCATAATTGAGAATAAAAAAAAACACATAAAAACTAGAAAAATACTTAGGTTCACCCCTAGGAGTGAACCTTTGTATTCACCCCCTCCCCTCTCAACCAATCAGAATATTTTATTTAAAAAATAAATCAAAATAAAATTAAAAAGCAAAACAAAATAAGGAAACAAATTCTGTATATTTTTAATTAAAAAAAGTTAAATATTAGCTTGGTTTAGATTTTACAATTAAAAGAGGTTATATATCGGTTTGGGTTTATAAATGAGAATTAGAGTTTAGATATATAATTAAAACGAAAGCATATATCGGTTTGGGTTTACAAATGAGGTGATTAGGGTTTAGATTTTACAATTGGAACAAAATAATATGTCGGTTTGGATTTACAAATGAGATTGTTAGGGTTTAGATTTTACAATTAGAACGAAATTATACGTCGGTTTGGATTTACAAATGAGATTGTTATGGTTTAGATTGTACAATTAGAACAAAATTATTTGTCGGTTTAGGTTTACAAATAAGATGGTTAGGGTTTAGATTTTACAATTAGAACGAAATTATATATCGGTTTGGGTTTATAAAAGAGCGGTTTAAGTTTCTAATTTTATAATAATATATAGAGAGTTTATTTCCTTATTTTATAAGGGGGTGAATGAAAAGGTTCACCCCTAGAGGTGAACCCAAGTATTGCTCAAAAAACTATATACTTTGAGGGCCTGAGGCAAATGCCTTTTTCCTAACCTATAGGCACGGCCCTGCAAACAAATGACAATTAATAACATAAAATAGATGATCCGATCAGATCTAACATTAAAAAAAAAAAATTGTTGACAAATTTAATATATTGACCATTAAATTAAGAAAGAAAATTATATATTTTGAATGTTTTGCACCTTTAGTTAGTCAAAACAGTAATTAGTTTCCTAAATTTCAATGGCTAAAAAACTAAACAAAAATATGTCAGACCAAAAAGTGTAAATAAAACAGATAATTCCATATTATTTGTACGTATATCTGATAAGTTAATTCAAAAATCATACATATATACAAAAAAGTATGGGATATTATTCATCACAAATATCTATTTAAAAAATATTCATATAATTTTGTTTTTTTTGTGGTGTGGAGATAAATATCTAAAAAATACAGTATATCCTCAAGACAAGAAGATTACAAGCTTCTATTTTTTCGGAAATTTATTCAAACAAAAAATGTTTTTATTTTCTAAACCAATAAGACAATTTATTAATAGCAAACAAATAATAATTAAATTGCAAAGTCCGAAAAATAAGATTAATTTTTGCATCCCCATAGAATACGGACATCAAGAGGACAAAAAATAGAAAAGTCTTCACTTCCTCACCATAACACATAACATAACACAATAACAAAGGTTTCCTTTGACCTGTTGAACGAGTCTTAATCAACCACGTGTCAAACCTCACACGTGTCTCGCAAACCCCTCGCACGTACCAAACCCAATATAAAAACCAAAGCGACGGGTCTTCAGAGTCTCCCATCTCCTCCGATCTCAAATCTCAGAACCCTCTTCCTCTTCTGCTCTCTCTGAATCATCAAAAACCATGGTTGAGCCGGCGAATACCGTTGGGATTCCGGTGAATCACATGCCACAGTTGAAGGATGAGCTCGACATCGTCATCCCTACCATCCGTAACCTCGATTTCCTCGAGATGTGGAGACCTTTTCTCCAGCCTTACCATCTGATCATTGTCCAAGATGGAGATCCATCGAAGACCATTGCTGTACCTGAAGGGTTCGACTACGAGCTCTACAACAGGAACGACATCAACCGTATCCTTGGTCCTAAAGCTTCCTGCATTTCCTTCAAGGACTCTGCTTGTCGTTGCTTCGGCTACATGGTCTCCAAGAAGAAGTACATCTTCACCATTGACGACGATTGCTTCGTAAGTTCTCCACAATTCTGTTTATTAGATCTGTCATCTAGATCTAGTGATAAAGTCTGTAGATTTAACAGATCTTAACCTTTAAAATTGAGTATTGCGATTCCAATTGTTTAGGTCAACCTGCTGAGATTAGATAACACTGTTTTTGACATAGATCTATAACACTTATCTGCCTGATTGTTCTCGATCTGTTTTCAGAATTCAGTCTTTATGTTTTGTCGGCATTGTCATGATCTCTTATGTTTAGGTAGTGTCAATGTTGTTGGACCAACCTATCTGTGTCTTAAGAGTTAACTTCACAAGATTCTTGCATGTCATTGTCCTGCCCCATTTATGTTGTTGTCATTAGGCTAAGGCGGAGAAAAGTCCAACCTTTAAATTCCCTTCTTTAGGGGTTTGTGGGGCTTTTTGAAGAATTTTGAGTTTTCAGTTACGCCATGATAGTAGCATTGATGTTGCTTTCATAATGTGGTTGGTTTAATCACGTGTAACGTATTGTTTGGTCCCTCATGGCCTTATACGTGCATTTGAATAATCCTTTCTTAGAATTTTAAATATTATTTTTGTTGTTGTCATGTTTTATTATATAGGTTGCCAAGGATCCATCTGGAAAAGCTGTGAACGCTCTTGAGCAACACATCAAGAACCTTCTCTGCCCATCATCTCCATTTTTCTTCAACACCTTGTACGACCCATACCGTGAAGGTGCTGACTTCGTCCGTGGATACCCTTTCAGTCTACGTGAGGGTGTTTCCACTGCTGTTTCCCATGGTCTGTGGCTCAACATCCCTGATTACGATGCCCCTACCCAACTTGTGAAGCCTAAGGAAAGGAACACAAGGTAGTTCATCTCACATTTTCTTTCTGCATTTTTTTTTGGGTGTTCATTAGTTAACAATTCTTAATTGGCATCACTTTTAGGTATGTGGATGCTGTTATGACCATCCCAAAGGGAACACTTTTCCCTATGTGTGGGATGAACTTGGCCTTCGACCGTGAGCTCATTGGCCCGGCTATGTACTTTGGTCTCATGGGTGATGGTCAGCCTATTGGTCGCTACGACGATATGTGGGCTGGATGGTGTGTCAAGGTACTTACTTTTTGCCACACTGCTCCTTACTTTTTAACGGATTTAAATCTATATATTTTTTATACTGAGCTTCCCTCTTATGGTTATGTTCGTCAGGTGATCTGTGACCATCTTGGATTGGGAGTGAAGACAGGTTTGCCCTACATTTACCACAGCAAAGCTAGCAACCCGTTTGTGAACCTGAAGAAGGAGTACAAGGGAATCTTCTGGCAGGAGGATATCATTCCTTTCTTCCAGAGCGCAAAGCTCTCGAAAGAAGCTGTGACAGTTCAACAATGCTACATGGAGCTGTCCAAGATGGTGAAGGAGAAGCTAAGTGTCATTGATCCTTACTTTGACAAGCTTGCAGATGCTATGGTCACTTGGATTGAAGCTTGGGATGAGCTTAACCCACCAACCAAAGCTTGAGCAGCAAAAAGACCACCACCGCAGTTTTGGTTAATTTAGCTCAATCTATCATCTATCTTCTCCCTTTTGTTTTTTCTTTTATGTTTTCTCTATTTTCCGGCGGATTCTTAAGTTCGTTTTTAAGTCGCCGGAGTTTTATTTAAATAGTGATGATGTAGCTCTATTTATGACCGAGACAATCTCTCCTTTGAGGTTTTTCGTGTGTTTCAATAATAAAATCATATCCCTTAAGTCTTGCTTGCTGGTTTGTTGACATGTTATTTATTTTGAGGAAAGTTCGAAATTGAAAAATGAAAAGACTCCAACATCATTATAAAAAGGATCTTGGAAAAGAGATGATGACCAACATCATTATGTATAAGCAAATGATTAAGTATGCAATCCTTTGACACAAAAGTAGAGGACTTTACAGAGTATGCACATTGCACAATAACCAACAGAAGAGGCAAACTGATAATATAGTTGCAGAGCCATCTTTCAAAGTCATATCCATCACTCATCAGCGACAAAATAACTGCCTACTGAAGTTTACGATTCTAAAATTGACTGATGGACTTTTACATCATATAATGCCTGCAAATAAACTCGAGTATTAATTACTAGAAACTATAGAGTAAATAAATGTTGTCTCTCTGCAAAGCAGCAAGAAGGAGACCACGAGAGGGAAGAAAGCAAAAACTAGAGAAAAGGAGAAATCTCCATATGCAGATAGCGCTAGAGAGAGACAGTGAGAGCCTAACCTCATCACGACCTATTTAGATTTTAGAGACATCCTCTGTAACGTAACTTGGTTCCTACTGAGCTTTTGAGACAAGCTTCACGTGCCTGCTAAGCCTCATCATAGTTTGTTTGTTGGGCTGCGAAACTCATTCATAGTTTTCTCCGCTCTCTTTTGGAGTTCTTCCAACCTTGTGCGTCTCTCAGTGGTGTAAGGATCCCCCTCCTGCTTTGTCTTGCTCCTCTTATTAGAGGATTCCTCAGCATGATTTCTCCTTTTTTTGGCTGCACCAAACTCTTCTTTTTGACTAGCGGTTGGACTAGGAGGTGGCACTCCATCACTATGGGGACCCGAGTTTGCATTAGAATGCAACTTAGCAAGAACCATACGGTATCTGTAGCTGGCATCATAACAAGAACGTGTCATCTGATCAGAAAGGAATCTGTTTGCTTCCGCAACCAACTTGAAAGCAGCCTCTGCACCAGCAAACTTGTTCTTGTCCGGATGAAGAAGCAGCGTGAGCTTTTTGTATTGCTTCTTGACCGTGTGGGCATCAGACACCAAAGGCTGAAGCTGAAGGATATACCGTACCAATTGTCAAGGCCATGGAATGTGTTGTTTGCAGAAGAATGCACATCACATATGGTTTTCATCTGTAGATTCGGTAAGAGTCCTTGAGCCTCGGTACCAAGTTTATGATCAGCTCCTTCCACCTCATGCCACTGAGAGAGTCCTCCTAGCCGTTGTATGTTAGTAACTGAGAATTGGGCTTCTTCCGAAGAGTTAGACCCATTGGGCTTTTTAATGTTTTTTCTTTCTCCTTTGGTGGATTATTTCACCGGGGTTTTTAACTTGTGTGTAGGATTAATGGGGAAAAAGGAGAGCGAGATGTCTGCAATGGAGATCGACGATCCCAAATCCGAAAGCTCTGACAAGATCCTTCCCAAGTTCTCGGATCAAGAGTGAAAAAATAGAAGTATGCATTTATCAAAGAACTTATAAATAGAGGTATTAATATAGGAAGTTGGGATATTTGTTATTTGTGCGATGATGAAAAAGATGTCCACAATGCGAGAGAGACCAAACTGACTCATAGGTAACAAAGAAAGCAGTAAAGAAGATCATTTTCTTTACCTTTTTATTTATTTTACCAAAAGATTACTCAGTTAATCTATGCAGTACGCGGTGGTTTTGTTTCAATTATGTTGCGACTAGTTTTGTATAAGAAATGGAAAACATTAGTATTAAAAAACAAAAGAACCACTTGATTATTAAAAAAAACGTAAATATATACACCAATTGCCATTTTATATATATACACTTATGGACTTCTTGCCTTCTTGTGCTCATCGATCCACTTGTCTGTTCACCAATCCACTTATGTTGATCTCATAGAGAAGTCTTTGATCCTTGATGGGTTTGGAGCCATATGTTATATGTAGCTGGTGGTTGGAGTTGCAAAGACATATACTTATCTAGCATTGACTTTCCTTTGTTTTTTGGCGGACACTTGTTTTATATATATATATATATTGTAGTTGCGGTTAATTGATGGAATTTTTGTTAACGGAAATAATTAACTTGGCAAGTAGCTGATGATTTGGTGATTATTAATCCATCTAAAAAATGGACAGATAGACGCAGCTCATGGAAAATAATAATTGCTTTTGACTTTCTTTTGTTTCACCGGCCGGTGAGTGTAATATTTGCGCTAGTCACGGGGGGTGCACCGTTTCACCATAGCAATCATCAGTAAGAAACATTAGCGCTAGTCATTAGTAGATGTCTGGTTTCATATGATAACTTTTTTTTTGTTTGTAAAATGCAAATATCATTCTTTGTTTGGACTTACACACGTATATTATCGGAAGTTGTTCATTAGAAGGGCGTCAACAACTTAATTTATAACTTTTGACTTTAATTTTATATTTATATATATATACACACATATAACATCCACCAAAACATGCATACGAATATTCATTCACATAAGAATTTCAAAATCGTAAAGAAATATCTTTTTTTGGGTCCTCCTCTCCACGATTGACGATTAGTTTACAGAGATGAATAAGTCGAGTTATGCCAAGTTAATAACTTCAGCTTTTCTGTTTCTCTTCTTAATTATTCTTCTTTTGGCCTTTCAAGGTTCGACCTCTAGCCCATCGTTATGTTTCTTCTTTATATATATACTCTTTTATTTGATAATATATATGATGGATCTATATATACATTTAGGTGGATCAAGAGGTGACGATCATCAGTATGTTCATGTGGCCATCCGAACAAAGGATATCTCGACGGGACGAAAGGTATATACAATTTACACAATTAACAACTAAACCCGATCGTCGAATTAAAACATATGGTTATCAATTAATTAATTAAGAGTACTATTAATACTTCATGAATTACATATTTTGATCTTAATGTTTTTTATATATCCATACAAGTATTTTCATATCTGAGAGTGTATATATACCATGATTTTGTTTTCACCATGCAGTTAAAACATCTGAAACCACAAACTGAATCGCTGACGCTAATCAATATTCCAAAAAAGAAGGATGGGGTTCATGAGTATTCAGATCAAAAATCGTATCATTTATCAGAGAAAGGGATGTATTTGTCGATCTAATGGCTAGGGACTACCAAGGAACAAAAAGCAGAAAGCCCCCAATCCACAATTGACGGCTACGTAGTTGTCATTGATAACTAAAGTTAAATTACTAATTAAATTTGTAAAATAAACGAAGAAAAAGTTCCATTTATTATGATGTTTTTGTACTGCATGTATTTAATGACTGATCCATTACATGTGAAGAAGACTTCAAATGTTTCAAGGGTTGATTAACTGTACAACTATTCACGCCGGGGAAAGATTACATAGGAAATGATCCAACGATGTGAATATATGATTCTAATTTTTCAACATACTTTCTTATTCTAAAGTGGCATCGTACACCAACAAGGCCACAAGGATTGAATCGGAGGACCCGCCCTCGTGTCTCAAAAAGAATATATCAAATTCAACGTAACATATATATATATATATATATACTCTAATACTTTTTCGTACAAACTTAATTATATATTGTACAAAACTAAGCATTTTTAGCAAACCTATGGTTGAAAAAGATGTTTGGAACTACAAAAGGAGGGACTTTATTTAGAAACCTTAAGCAGTAACCAAAGATTTTATTATTAAGTTAAGCTCCAATGTTTACTTTAGGGCACTTAAACTCATGAAAACTTCCCCATGCCTCTTTGATTTCTCCAAGAAACATATCTTTGTCTTTTAATTTATACTCCATGTCGGTACCGACTTTCTCTGGATTTACTATTTTAGGTTCTTTATTTCTCGAATTTCTCATCTAAATATACGATATTCTTTACATAATTTTACATATTTCATTCTTATACGTACTTTCCATAACAGATATTTGGTATACCAATTGAATAACTTCGTCTTATATATTTTACTTGTATAAGACCAGAGTTTTGAAACTCGATAGAACTTATTTGTAAAAGATGATGGAAAAAGACTGGAATATTGATTGTTTAGTCGTTAATTTAATTTTTAGTAGTATAACTTTGTTTGACCAATCTTCCAAATTTGTTGTTGTTGCTGGAAAGATTTTGTTTTTAAATTATTTCTCGCAACCGTTTACAATTACCGATGAGGCGATGAGAAGTACCTTTTTGTCTTGCCTATGGAACTGTCGGAAAACCCTAGCTTTCACTTTATCGGACTTCTGAACCAACTTCTACTATATATATGAGCTTCACTCACATCAGTTAAAATCCTAACCACTTCCTTAATATTGATAAGACAAAAGAGATGAAGAACACAAATGCTAAGTTAATCACACTCTTTCTAGGGCTTCTCTTCCTCACGACGATGGTGAAGTTGAACCTTCCTCATGCGCTTCAAGGTTCGTCCGATCCATTGATAAAACTCTTATTTTTTTAAATTTTTTTTCTTAGTTGATATTTTGAGTTAGATGATATTAATGATTATATATACTCATCTTAATTTAGATGATAATCATGGTGTAAAACTTGTAGTTATGACTTATGATGTGACTGTGTGTGTGTGTGTTTGACTGTTTGTCTTGTCGATATACATATAGACGACGTATAATGGTGTAAACATGTGATTATGTGAAGCTAATGTTGTATATGAAAAACTTATAAGTGGAAATATAGATGTAGGTGGATCCAAATATGAGGATTATGGTCTTATAGCGAGCGGAAGTGAACATCTCTTGACGGGACGAAAGGTACACAAAACATTTATTTGTTTATTTATCAAACTTTTTTTTTTTGAAAAACATGTGAATATCATTAGATGAAAGCTCTGGTTATCAAACTTTGGTTTAGCGTTAATTTCTCTAAAGATTATATGCGTCATACTACAGTTGATATATACAATCTAGAGGTTTTTCTAACACAAATAGTTGTGAAGAAGATTTTATATCATTAGCAAAAAAAAAAAAAAGAAGAAGATATAATCCGATTTTTAATTTTTGTTTTATCGCAGATAAAAGGTTTAAAATCAATAGACCCTGAAACAAAGAAAAGATCAAGAAAAGGCTTAGTCTCGACAGATTCAGCAAAGGGAATCGATAATCTAATGAGAAGTGACTATCCTTCACGTATGAAAGGGAGGAAAAGGACTCCAATTCATAATTGATGTGGCATATCGTATGGGGTAGTCTAAGAAACTTTTCGTTTTGGATAACCGTTTAGTATATGCATGTGAGAAGAAGATGCTACAGGTCTACTACATAAATGTATGTGTACAAAAAGTAACGTTTTGCTACTTTGTTTTTTGTTTTTCGTTTGCTGCAACCAAATGTATTCTTTCTTACTGAGGCTTATATATTACAAATGGTGACGTTAGTTTATATATGCTTAGTGCGTGCTTCCATTTCGATGAAGTGTGTCAAGATCTTATTTTTCATAATTAATAATAACAAAAGGCAGGTTGTTCATCTATGTTTTGCCAACACTTGACTATTCAATAGTACAATATTATTTATTTTTATAGTTCTTTACAAAATCACAACAGATTAGTGATTCAACGGCTATATTGATTTCTGAGAGGAGATAGCGATTGATGAGATAAGACGACAAAAGCTTTGGGACCAAGGATAAGGAAATTCGAAATCTAGGACCTTTTGTGTAATAAACAATAATAAAGAAACAAACTCCGATCCTTTATAACTTCACTTGTGGCAAATCTAATTTTATAATAACCGTTCGACCTAAATTTATTCAAAGATTCATGATTGCAAGAAAATCAAAACAGAATACTTATTTATAATGTTCATGTTTGATGAAAAAAAAAAAGAATACTTATTTATTTTGTCAAATAATAATAATATTGTGTAACATAATTTTACACTGCTTTTAATTTTATTTTAGAGCTACCAAAACTGCAAGGCCATGGATGATGGATATATGGTGTGCCAAAGGACATATTTGCCAACTTAACAATGAAAGCTTCAACCTTTCTTCTGCATTCATGCATGGAAATCTCTGTACACCAAAGAACCCTAAATAACTCCTCATCTGTTTAAGGAACCTCACCTTCGAGACTGGTATATAACTCTATCATTCATTCATCCATGTCCTGCGTCACCTTGCTCAAGCTAAATTAACCCAAAGATCTCCTCCATCCACAAAGACAAACAATGGTGGATCTGATCATATGGTTTCTTCTAGTGAATTGCCATTATTCTCATGTAATAGCTGAAGACATTCATATGGATTGGCATAGAAGTAGTCTTCTTCTTTCGGTCTATTTGGGATCACTAGCCGTCTCTTTGGCCCTCCCATTCGTGTAGCGTGAAAGGCCTTAACCGTGGATGAAAACACTTCCCAGCTCAACAACCCTTCATAGTATTCATCTATTAGCTTAACCAAGAACTTACGGTTTAGCTCAATCGTCTTCTTGAAACCCAAGAACCTGTATGTGATTTATAATGCATTAGCAGACACACATTATCTCTTCTTTAGATTAGAAAAAGTTACAGCAAATGATTTACCTGCGATGACCTTCCACAACTTTCGCCATGTTCCCATAATATGTTGGAACGAATATATCACTTTCGAGAGAGATAAGGTAATCAAGAGCAGCCATTTGAGAAGAATGGTTCTGACAAAAACTCAAATCAGAGGAATCGAGTAGAGTTTCTTTCCTGACCTGGTTTGGTCAAAATATTATCAGTTACTGTCTTGCTGACAATATATTGAGTGAAAGATTAAGGAATTGGGGAGTCTTCAGATACTAACCACATTTGGAAAAACGTCTGTCAAAGCCTTTAACCGCCTTTTACCACCATATATTTCACCGGCAGCAATGTAAATCTGAACATTACGGTCAATTCCCAATGCTGATAGAGTAAGAGCAGTTTCTTCTGGAGTCAATGGGCAAAGACCTTCTTTCCTCTTCAACTCGGAGTCTATTACTTTCTCTTTCCACCATGGATAAGCATACCTAAACAACAGGAAATAATGATAACATCATCAATATCACAACACAAAACAAAAGTCCCAACTAAATAATATAATTAAGATGATAGTTTCTTTCTTAACCTCATTCTTGTTAGTTCTTCTTCTTCATAGCGGTTGCAACCATGTGAGCAACCAGAAAATGCCAACATATCCATTTCATATCTGAGATGCAGAACAAGAAAGGGACCTTTCTCCCTCAGAATCTTGACTACTCTTCTACCCAATTCCTCAATCTTTGGAGTGAACCTAAGCCCGTTGAAATTTGCTCGGCATCGCAGCCTCTGAATCTCAACAGGCAGTTCGTTATTAGCAAGTCGTGTATCGGTCTTGTTCAGATGTACAACCTTGTGCTTCTTCAACAGTGGAAGAATCTGTTTCCATGGATTATGTACAAAGAAGCTTGTGAGAAACCAACAAAGTAAACAGAAGACTAATTTCTTAAAAGACTAAGTGTTGAATTCTTGTTGTAAGTGTAACCGAGAAAATAACCTGGTCTTGGTAGTAGGACATGTTGGACCAGCTTATAGGAGGCATGGTGTGATACATCCCAAGCCTAACCCTTCTTTTAAGCCTCGGAGGAAGCTCTTTGAGTATACGAACCTCATCTCTTAAAGAACTTATGAAGTGATCCACGTCGAATATGTCTTTGAACTCACTGCCCACATGAAAATCCAATCAGCAACATTGAGATACAAAAGAAAAGAAGAAATCAGAAAGAAGCTGTGAGTATAACATGATGGATGGCATAACACCTTGGATCATTCCAAAACGAGGTCTTGTCAAGCTCAGGCACAATAAGTGTGACATTCATGTATCTTGCAATAGTGACCATATCACATATCTGAGGAAAGAAAACAGAGTCCAAAAGTCACATCGAATAGAAACACAGCTTTCAGAAATGCAAAGAGATGTGGTTTAAGAAAGCAAGAGGATTAATTCTGATCATACCGCTGCTCGCATTTGGTTAAGTCCTCCATTGCAAGAAACCATAAGATAGCCATTGTTCTGATATATCCCTGAGATGAACAAAGAGCACAAAACAATAAAGCATAAAAATTGCGATTCTTTATAATGAAAACAAGCAGTTTGATGGAGATTCAACAATGATGAAGTACAACAGACAAAACATTGACATTCCCAGATTGTTGCAGCTAAGCTACTACATAACAAGAAAGAAACTTACTTTTAGGAGGAAAGGCGATTTTGGTGGGAAGAGAAGTCATCTCAGCAGCAGCAGCCATTGGGAAATCATGGTGATTGAAACAAGAAGGCCAGCCTTTCAACAATCTAGGTCCCCACATCTCTCCCAAAGCAACCAAATGAACAAAACAACTCCAAAGCAACAGTATAGTCATAGCACGAATCATCCATAGGCTCATACGAGACCTGGAAACCAAAGAGTTCTTGAACTTCTCTATCTTACTACTATCTCCTAGAAACTTAACCTTCATCTCCCAGAGTTTCCTGTGGTATAGAAACTTCTCCGCTTTACACATTCTCCCAAAATCCTACAACTCTCTCACTCTCTCCACAGGGGAGTTTCATCAAACAAGTTCCAGACTCAAGTCTTAGTAGGACGAATCAAAACAACAAAGCAACTTGAGAGTCTTCCTCAGAAGCTTACAAAAGAATACTAATACACAGTTGGATAAAGTTTACTCTCTCAGCGGCACTAATGAATTCTTCTTAATTTTAACACTCATAAAAATGTAATCTTTACACGCAAAACCAAGGGAATTCTGAGAACATTTATTACTCTTCCTCGAAAGAATCCAGATTCTTACTCAAGTCAACCACAGATTTCGCCCTTTTTAATCAATTAATTAAAAAAAAAAAAAAAAAAAAAAAAAAAAAAAGAGAGAGACTAATCTGAGTTTTTATGAACCTTCTTCCACCACATCCGACAAAACTCTCTCAACCCATTAAAAATCAAATACTAGAGATCTTTGGAAGCTAACTAAATCTCCTAATTACAATGCAATGACGATTCTTTAAACTAGTACTAAAAAGGAGGAAGCTTTTTGAGAATGCTTGTTAACGAGAGATTCTTCTTCGTCCAGATCCAGAGGTCAGAGAGAGATCAATGGAAACTGAATGAGATCGAAGCTACTCAGAAAGATTGGGAACAAAAGAAGAAGAAGATCAGGACAAGAATGTGCAAAAAGATTACTACTTTCTTTTTCTTCTCATCAAGAAAAAAAAAAAAAAAACAAATGAACTGTCTTTTTTTTTTTTTTTTTTTTTTTTTGTCGGTAGTCTTTTTTTTTCTTTTCTTTTTATGACCGTTTTGTAACCTTTTTTGTGTGAGACAGTTGGAACCATCCTTATATAATAGCTCCATCGTAATGTGTTTGTACTCTGATAATAAATAAATAATTATCTCTTAAAGGATACAAAATCTATAAAAACTCAAACACGGATTTGATACATTCTGATTTGATAATTTTCTTTAAAAGTTTATAAATTTCATGCACGAACCAAGTCTTAAATTATTGGTGACTGGTGAGGATAATAATCACAATATTAACATTCTACTAAAAATACTATTGTTTAATTTTAGCTTCTTAATTAATCTTAGTCACTCTATAGCTAGTAAGTTCAACTCTCCCACGACTTGATTTCAACTTTTATCTTCTCACAAGTTACATATGGTTGAAAACAGTCAACTTTCAATTTTGTTTGACCATATCGTTAATTAATTAGTGTACATTTTAATCGCTAAATCTTTTTTTTTTTGTGTGTAGCATTTATTAGGAAGTTTAAGTAAAACATACTAGCTAAAACCACATCAACAAGTCCCGTCTCAAACCATTTTCTTCATTAACTAAAACCGATGAAGTATATCGTTCAGTGCCAAACTTAAATTAAACGCAAAAAAAAAACAAAAAAAAAAGCAGAAAAAAAAACGAAATATTTCTTGATCTAAATAAATCTATAATTTTTTTTCTATTGATCAGTGTGATTACTGATGACTGATGAGTGATGATGACCACAAAATTAGTAAACATATACATTATTTATTGATAATGTAATTAATGACTACTACAATTTAGCAAACGCATACATATAACTATATAACGAATACGAAGAGGCATTTTCTAGTCTTGTGGATCTCTCTCGTTCACAGTTGTCCACATTTAGATTTTGTTTTCCAGAAGATTATATGTAGGTCCATGTTATGTTATGTATGTATAGTTTTCTTACTGTATTCTTAAATAAAATAATTGAAAGTATTAACATGTTTTCTATATAATGAGTCAAAATGAGTAAACATAAACTGAATTTGGTACCTTAGCTTCATTTGAAGCATCGTATAAATCTCACGGAACACTAAACTAAAATATAATATACTTTGTAGCATGAATATCATCAGTATATCACTATCATTTTTCATTTTAGTTTTAAGAATTAGACTTATTTATCAAGAAGATCACAAATAAATATACAACTTAACATCAAACCCAAATAGTTTTACTTCACGTGATATATACTTAATAATAATGTATATGTTTTCGCAGATTTCCTAGTGCGGACAGAAAACACAGACAGAAACTAATTTCAAAACATAGTTTATATGAGAATTGAAAAAATTCACCAGAAGAGAGGTAGAGGACAAAGCCCCGTGACCTGGCAAGTTGCTTACTTTGTTTGTATTTTACTATCTCTTCTGATCAAGTTACAATTCATAGAAACTTCAAACTTCACATGTGTGTGGTTATTTATAAGTAACACACTTACTGTCAGTAACTTACTGACATACATATCGATAGTTACATAGCGTATAACTTTTATATAAATATGTAGATTGCTAATGTATAGCCACTAGGAAATTATTTTAGAAACCAACAGAACATAAAAATAGATTAACACATTAACTTCTAAATATGCATAAGCTAGTAACAGATTAAATTTTAAATTTATGTAGTCGACCGAAAACGATTCTATTTTTTGTTTTTTCGTGAGTAATAAAGAATTTATGATTGATTAGTTTATGGTTAGAAGTCTAGAAAAGGGCTCTTAACATGCAAGACCCTCGACAACGAAGTTGATGTTTTATAAGTCTCATATGGTATTGTGATGCATGAAATGCTTATTATTTCAAAACTATATATATATTTAAAAGATTCACAACATCAGTTGTATAAGGTACATGGTACGAAAACACACAAAATAAATAAATAAAAGTACATATGCATGTTAATTAAATAAAGAAATAAACAGTTGGGGTTTGTGTGAACGTAAATGTGTGGGGGTGCATTAAGGTGGGTTTCGTTTTGGACGTAACGCGAGAGGCAATCCAATTAAATGTACCACCCAACTTGGATTGCAAATCAAGATTTTAATTCAATGATAGTTTGTTTTAGAAGACACGTATCCATTATACATTTGTCCACTTATATATGCTAAATTTATATGTACATTGTATTGTTATATACTACTAATATACATAGTCGTGAAATTTGAGATATAAACTAAACCTAAACTAATTTATAAAAATACCTTGGTTTTAATGCTTATACACACTTTTGAGTAAATTTATGAGCATGAGATTTCACAATGGCACGAAAAAAACCCGTAACTACGAAGACACTGAATTAATTACTCCATACGTAGTTAGTTTTAGAAGTTACTGAAATGCTTTTGTTTTGTTTTGACCTTTGACGTAACTGAAATGCGTTTGTTTAAGTGTAGATTCATTAATTATGATTACCAATTACCATGTCAAGAATTAGAAAGTCATTAAATTATGATGCCGTTTTATCTTTATTTGGGTTTGACCATTTGAAGTAATGGAAAAAGGAAACAAAAAATTATTTATTGTTCGGGATGTTAAACTAATTAAATAATGAAAAGGTAAAAAAATTTAAATTGGTAGAAAAGGACATTTAACAATTAATATCTCCACGAGCATAAAGAAAGTAGTGTCGGTGGCTCAATGCTTGAAGCATGACGTGCCATTCTCAAGTTTAGGCAATTATTGCTGTCCATATATTTTTACATACATTGCGTGAAAAAAAGAAAAGATACGAAAAAAAATATATAAATGAGCCATTGCGTGAAAAAAAGAAAAGATACGAAAAAAATAATATAAATGAGCATTTTGCGAATTTTGGTTATAGTCAATTTTTGGGTGCTTGAAAGAAGTTAATTATTTTGAGATTTTGTGCTAAATGACAAATTTTGAGTTTAGAAAACTAGAGAAAAAAAAAAAAAAAAAAAAAACCAAATCTTCATCAAAATAAGTCTATCTATGCTAAGATAAGATGTCACGTGCCTATATCGCGGCATGGGTTAGGGTTATTGTCCAGCCCTTTAAGATCGACCCGCGTCATCTCCTGCTTTAACGGGGCAAACACAAATTGGTTCTAAGCCCAATTCTTGACCCAAAAAGTTCAAATTGGGCTTAGACGTAAGTAACAAGACTCTTCTAAAATTTTAATCTTGAAACACCAAAACTGCTGTTAAAATTTGGAATATTCAAACCGGGCACGCTCGAGTGAGTTTGTAATTAGATGGCTCCCAAGTTAAACAAAAGAGCAATATGTGTGTTTTGCATTGATAACACAACAAAACGAGTGTTTACAACAATGACAATTTTTCTACAATGACAATCAATCACAATATCATTGACAAGAGACACAACCATATAAAACACACAGAGCTCTTCCGGCGTTCCCGAAACCAAAACTTTCTCTTAGCCTTTTCCATTCCCAACATCAATCGCTGATCTAACAAACTGGTCGCATTGTGTAACTCCTCCGGACAAAACATCAGCCAAAACTCCGACAATATCAAAAGCTTCTTGCAGATCAGTTGCAGAGTTTATTTCGTCGAGCCACGATATCAATTCCTTGGAGAAACCTACCATTTCTTTCACATTCAATAGCTTCTCTTTCATTACAATCTCCCATGGCTCAAGCTCTACTCCACTTGATGTACCTTCTTTCTTGTTTGGTTCGACGTGACCCGGTTTCTTTGCTTTGTTTGCTTTGAAGAACTGTTGAAGCTGTTCTATCATACCGGTGTAGACCAGCATTGGTTTGACAATAGAGAGCAGTTCATCGCTGGTTAAGGTTTCTGCGTCTTGAGTTTTGCCTCCTGAACTGGTTGATTCCGCAGCGAGAGAAGCTACCCGACCGTGAGCGTGTTGCATGAAAGTATGGTAAATCCCACGCTGGAGAAAAATACGACGGTGTTGGAGCCATGATTCATATGATTCTGATAGAAGCGAGTTTACCATCATGAACTGAACCGTTTCCTCGGTTCCACTTGAGGAAAGCTGAGATCCAGGAGTTAAGGGTCGGGAGTCAGATGGCGGCGTTGTTGCGGTAGATAGTGAAGACGATGAAATATAGGATGAGACCGATTTAGCCATGTTGGTGCGTTGCATGGGGCCTCCTTGGTCGAGAAGATGACGGGCCATTTGGAACATGAAAGGCAAGAAACGGGAATTGCTATCTCTTCCTCCACCTCGGCAATCCGCGCTAAACGAAGCTCCTGTTGCAAACCGAGCCAGCATCTACAGAGGAAACACAAATTGTTAGCAAATCACAGAGCAAATACGAAACGAAATTAACCAAAGCGATTGATGAGCTGTTTGGATTGACTATGAAACAAAACTAAATTTTAACACTATATAACCAAACGCCTACACCTAGTAATCGCGAACGTAACAAAATTTTAGCTTACCAGGACAATGTCGTATGTCAGTAGACGGAGTCTGCTCCCGTCGGCTCTACCAAGAGCACTGAGATTATCCCAGTACTGGTCAACATAACGAAGATACTGAGCTAAGGGAACTGAGGGACCCTTGACAGGGAAGAGAGAGTTGCAAAGAGATTCATTGTTACGTAACATAGCTCCTTCCCATTCTTTCTTCGGGGTTTTAAGAGCAGCATCTGCTCTTTTCGCCTCTTGATGGCATTGGAAATGAATGATATTGAAGTAGCTCACGGTAGTGTATACGCATTCACCACGTGCACTTCCAGAACTGCCAACACCGAGATTCACCCGTTTGCCGTAAGAGTAGACTCCTAATAAATCAGTAGGTCTGAGCTTGTAGCCTTCTCTGCACACCATGCAAGCTAATCCATCCTCTTCTTCCTCTACATCATCAAAACCTTCAAGAATTGGTTGAGAAACCACAATCCTTTCACCACCATCAGAAGATAGCTCTTGACGCATTCCAAGTCCCTGATACAAAAGAGAAAGTTGGTAAACATTGTCACAAGACCAAATTACACTTTTAATTTCCTTGCGAGAGATTCATTATTAAAATTACCTGTAGGAGCTCCTCTCTCTTTCTTAGTGCACGGCGTCTCATTTCATCTTTGGTGGCATCTCGCAATGCACGGACTTTCACTTCTAGAAATCCATTTCCTTCTTTATCAGCGAGTGTGTCTAGCAAATTTTCAGCCCTTGCACCAATCTCGTTTTCTCCAGAGACTCCTTCTAAGGCATGAAGTAAAATTAGGATACCTCCCTGGTCTATGCATGTTTGTGTAGGCAAATGCCCCATCGATAATCCTCTTAGCATTGACAAAATAAGAGGTACTGAGGGAAGTTTAAGAGCCGAAAGCCATTCCTTGCTAGATTTGAACCCAGCCTGTCCTGTGACAGCGAAAATTTCTTTGATGTGTTTGACAGCAACAGCTATGATACCATTCTCCAAAACTATGTCTTTTAACCTCTCTCCACATGAACTTGTCTTGAGAGATTCTGACACTCTTACAAAATTCTCCACAGTAAACCTCTGCTTCGCCGCTTGCTGAGCAATGCTGTCGTCCTTGGGGTTCTCCTCATGACGTTGCTGAAGCTGATCAAATTCAGACCAGTTTTGCAGGTAAGGGCTAAAATGCTCTATGAGTGCTTCCATAGCTGCAGGCTCGCCATATGTTAAGTAAGGCAAGATTCTAGCAACCATCTCCGTGTTCCTTTGTTGTTTGTTTGATTTCTTAAGCCCTGAAGGATGGCTTAGCCTTTCTAAGAACATAAGCACTATTTTCTTGGCCTGTTCCCAAGTTCCAGTTTCCTCGTTACTGACAGTCAAAGCACTTTCCGTGGCGCTGATGCTGTCACTTTCATTTGCTTCAAGTGTCAAACTCTCAACAATTAAAAGAATACCTTCAGCTGGCTCCATAGCATCTACAGAAAATGCCCTCCTAGCTGTTTCAAGAAGTACGCTTAAAGCCCCTAGCCTGAGTAGAGCTCGCCTGTTCTCTCTAATCTTGCAGCAATGGTTTAAGAGATCAAGAACTGCAACCATCTCTTCTTGGTTGGATTTGAAATCATCTCGTAAACTCTGCAAAGTGCATAATGATCAATATAAATTAAATCTGCGACCTTAACCAGCTTCGTTCAAATACATTAAATTTATCTTAAAAAGCCACTGTGGTAATATAATTATTACTCTTCACGCTGTATCTAAAAGTGCACTAAAACACTAAGGACAGACCAGTGTAACTATACAGAGCAGTGACAGAGAGTGGGAGGATCCCAATTTCGTTTTATAGTTTTACGAAGCTTACCTTGATCATATCAAGTAAAATTTCCAGACCACCATATTCCCGAACTGCACCTGCTATTGCAAACTCAATCTCTGGATCTTGTGATTCTTCTCTATCTTCTTCCAATTCCTTGATCATAGGCTCCGTAGCTTCACCATCTAGCCCCTGCCAATATTTTTCAGAGCTTTTAGTAAAAACAGAAACACGAAATAACTAGTTGTTTTATTAGGGGCCTAAACAGTAAGTAAAGGTGAGCACCATCTTTGGCCTAGCTATTCACCAGAAAAAAGGTCACAAACCTGAAGTCTGTATGTCACCGTCATCGGAGGGAAATCCCTGTTAGGAGCTGCATTTGAAGCTAAAAGTGCGGAGTTGGTCAGTGAAGTAGTAGACTGATTTGATTTCTTCCAAACCAGCTCATAAACTTGAGCTATGCTCAGGTCTAGTGAAATGATGTTTCCTGCTACAAGCAACTCCATGCCATAGTCATCTTCCAGTAGACCTAACAGGTCCAACTGCTGACAGATCTTGTTTTTAACATCCCGCATCAGTGGGCCAATCTCAGCACTCGAATATGGATTTTTCGTCATTGATCCCCGAATAAACTCTTCTTGCGTGTGTGATTTGTTCAAGATCAGCATATATACAGCCTCGGGTTTTGACGGGCAGATCAAATTACAAAGCTGCTCAAGAATAAACTGCAAATACAATTGAAATGGTCAAAACACTAGTCAAGGATATATGTTAGTTATAACAAAATAAAATGTCATCGACTTCAAGTGATGTCTAAAGAGAAGTATAGACAATCTCCAGAAATTGTAACGTGATTAATATCTCCAGAGACTGTAACGTGATTCATATCTCCAAAAATACTATTTTAAAGATGATACAGTGGTCCGAATGACAATGCTTCTTACCAAACAGGTACGTCCTTTTTTCTCTTCTGCATGGGTTTGCAGTCCAGAAACACAGGCACGGATGAATTGTCTTTTGTTTTCAATGCTTTCAAGCAGAAGTCCGTCAAGAAGATCTTTTAGGAGTCTGTTGCAATCATTTATAAGCTTCGTCTTTTGCACTATCAAGCCACGGATTACAATGAGGGCCTCCAGAACATGAGACAGCAAATTGTCTCTCATGAATCTGCCACACTCAAAACATTAGACACGTCTGAAGAAGTCAATGTAAGATCAATAGATTTAATGATGAGAAAATTACCTGGAACGAATATTTGGAACCTCTAAGAACTTTCCAAGGAGTTCTAAGAGCTTGTGGAGGGTAAATCCCTGTGAAATGTCTATCTGAAGACTCCTTTCTAGAGATTCAATGTTTCCCACCTCTTGCGAGATCAATTTGCAGATTGTTGTCAGACAGCCCCGAACAGTTAAGAATAAAAGTGCATCTTGTGTCTCTATCATTTTGAAGAGCAGTTCAAAGTATTCTGCGCTGCTTTCACCCGCTGCAAGCGTAGCGGGAAGCAAGCCTATCAGCAAATTGATCAGCCTGTAGCGCCTAGGTGAGCTTTGGGCAGAGAGTAAACTAATCAGTGTGCACATCTCGGACCTGATAGATTGAGAACATG
Organism: Camelina sativa; assembly: GCF_030686135.1. Classification (NCBI taxonomy): domain Eukaryota; kingdom Viridiplantae; phylum Streptophyta; class Magnoliopsida; order Brassicales; family Brassicaceae; genus Camelina; species Camelina sativa. The sequence goes on from NC_141898.1 coordinate 782,008, forward strand.
CACTAAGAATAAGCTCTGTGACCCAAGATCCGAGCTCAAATGACTGCAAACCACCTTTAGATGTCCTGCTAGAGCGTCGCTTCCACCTAAGTGAATATTTAAGTGCCAGGAAATCTGATCTGTGGGTTCTAGACTTTTGGTTAGCACTTCTAATTGACTGAGAGGCTTTGTATTGCCTCCTCACAAAGTCGATATATGACGCCCCTTTCTCCCATTCCAAATAACTCACAAGCTGAATATCTCGTGTCTTCTGAGACACATCCGAGCTATGTTCTTCACTTTCTGACGAATACTTTATGATGCCAGCAGCATTCTCATCCTTTCCTTGCACTGCAGGAGCAGATTTTCCCATCGTTAGCTCTTTCTCTGCTGTATCTGGTTTTGGAGGTGTACATGCCACAGAAATAATCTTAAGGCAGGGAAGAATTATGTGCTCTGATATCGCAGGATGTTTAGCACCCAATTTAATGGAAGAAAATAGTAGCTGAAAAACAAGGCGCAGTCTTGACTCCCAAAATTCATCCGTGAGAGAGCATACTTCTGAAAGCAACAACATCTCCTCACGAGTGGCGAGCGCAATGTCCATGGAACGATGGTGTTCAAGGCAGTACATTATTTTCTTCTGTACCAGATTGTTTAACTCATTCACTGCATTCAGATCACCCTCCGAGAAAGTAGAAAGAGCTGCTCTAGCTTGAGCACGAGCTGTTTTCGGACCCTGGTGAATATTGTTTTCAAACAACTCAGACAAAATACCAGCTGCAACAAGTTGTTTCCTAGATCTTGGATGCTTCGACAGAACTTGAAGAATCTCAAGACATTGAGTGACAAAAGTAGAGGCACAACCATAACAATTGTTTGGGGTCTTTGAGACCACACATCTTGAGGCACCTGAAGAAAAATTTGAATTTTTCTGATGGAGATAGCTCATCAAAACTCTGCGTAGCCCCTGTAGCGTTTGTACACTTTTGCTGACAGAATCAAACGCAGCTTTGCACTTCTCACCATACAATACACCCAAAAGCGCGATTTTGCGGTTTATCTTGCATGAGGGACCAGGTAAAGATGCCATCATTTGTTGGACAGTGTCCTTGTGCTGCGAATCCATTTCAGTTTCACCAATGCTTGATACTATCTTCAGAAGCGGCTTCTTGAAGCCCAAGAGTTGCTGATATCTCCTGTGAGCATTTTCCGACTCGGACTCTATTGCAGCCAATCCCCTCTTCATATCTTCGTCATTTTCCATATTATCAAATATGAAGCTTGGTTTTGCCATGAAGTTAAACTCAAACCTCCCATACTTGCTATAGCCACACTCGTTGCAAAGGAAAGAATCCAAATTTTCATAGTTTATGTTACGGCATTGCCTGCACTGATAAGCATTCTCATGGCAGTTGCTGCAAATACCATGTTTATCAGTAACAGGTCGACTGCATCGAGGGCACTGTAATGGTTCAAGAGATAACGCCTGAAGATTCTCATAAAAGGAATCCAACTCGATCATGAAGTTACATGCAGTAATAGGAATAGGAAATTCCACCTTCAGTTCAGTTTGGTTAAAAGACAGATGGCAACTTTTGGCACGCTTCCACAGTGACCAGTTGTTTTTAAGCTCTGATAAATCCGAGACCGGGCGATTGTTGTAATACAAGTTTAGGACCTTCACCGACTTTGACTTTCTTGCATCATGAACATTCATGGTCACAGACTGTATCGTATAACTACCAGTACATTTCACAATGATGCGGTTATCGGTAAACTTTGTCTCGGATTTCAAACTTTCAAGCTTCATTTTGCTATATGGCACATCAGGAGAACTGCAGGCAACACAAGGTTCGCTCTCAAGATAATAACCATCAAATTCCACAAGATTACCCAGAGTGCTGTATATACGGGAGTTTGGATGATTGGCAATGAGTTCGTTTTGAGAATGCAGCGTCTCAAAAAAGCACCTTATCACATCAAGGTTCAGGCAACGATCCACAAGCTCGTTAATTGCTTGCTTTGAGTTGTTTTCTGGAGCCTTGCCGAGCAACAAGGAGACAAGCTCTGTGTACTCAACAATATTCTGACCATATGCTGGCAAGTATCTAACCTTCTGCAAAAGTGCTGCTAACAGACTTTCTTTGAACGAGTGTCTTCCATGATGCCACAAGCCATAAATAACGGACTTTGCTTCAGTGCGAACAGAGCTCGAATTCCATTCCAACAAAAAGAAATCAATAAACTGTCTCAAGAGATCTCCTCCCTTGGCACTGAAGATATCTACCACCCCTTCCATATCCACATATGATTTGTCCAATCCAGAATCATGCCCATCTTCACCTTTTTTCTTCTTCTTTGAATCCACGGACTGAGATCCTGAACGGTTTGAGCCTGTCACTACATCAGTTGCTTCAGCTTTCTGCACTGAGCTGCTCACATCTTTTCCTTGATAAAAGGCCAAATTGAGGAGTTTAAGTGTCTGAATAACAGACTCTTCTGCAAAATGGAATACGCCATTTAGTAAGAAGGACAGAAAATCTCCCTGCCTGAGACAGTACTTCTGCCAGTTCCGAGGCCGCGCCAAAGCAACTTCAGCAATTGTAGAAAGCGACTTCACAATCTTTACACTCCTTTCATATGAAACACTGTTTTCAAAACCACCAGACTTTTCAACATGCTTGTATAGGCTTTTCACTTCATTGGAAAACTGCCAAGAATCTCGGACACTGTAGTATTGAGTTTTGCTTCCGCAAAGATGCAAGAACAGCCTTCTAGCATATCTCCTAACAAAAGCTGTATGAGGGTTATTAATATAGCTGCACAAAACATCCTGGAAACCGTCCAGCTTCAAATCTTTAGAAGAAGTGTTCTTGTAAACCTTTTCCTTCTCTCCCATTTTCTCTTGTTTTTCAGGTCTAACCAAGGTATAAACTAAGCGAAACACATTCTCAAGTAGCAGCCTGTGATAGTCCACAAATATATCTGCTCTATGGGCTTTTGCATATGAATCCGAAAAGAAGGGGGAATAGTTACCCGCAGGTAAATCTCTTCTGACTGTGAGCATGGCTCCACAACCTGAACCAGAGCTTGATCCACGTGCTTCAACATTTGCCGCACGGGACTTAAAAACATGCACTAGCTGCTGAAGTATGTTCATTAGATAATTAACAAAATCTTGATTCCTGAGGAAACTGCATGCGCGAATCAGCTGAGACGCAAAGTCATCTCTCTCTTGAACATCTAAAGAAGACTGGGAAGCAACTAGAGTGGAACTCTGGACACCCCTCCGATCATTTGCATCTGTATTTCCACCTAATCGTGAGCTACTACCATCGCTACCAGGCTGGTGCCAACTACGAAGCATCAAGGTGAAAAACATAAACACAAGAATCACAATTTCCCCAAAGGAAGAGCGAACTGAAGCAGCAAACGGCTTGGTGAGATTGATTTCACCCAAAAGCCATTTAATTAACTTTTCCAAGCTTATTTCTTCGGGCTTTGAGCTATCCATAAAGGCTCCACCAATGGCAGATGATAATCTGTAGAACAATTGCATGACAGGAATAGCTTGAACACCGGATACTGTCTCCATCCATCCGCTCAATTCTAGGAGTAGCTCAGAGAGAATTAAAGAATTAACGGCACGCTTTGAAGCTGAGATAGAAACAGGATCAGTCACTGAGGCAGAAAAATCAGTAGATTCACCAGGTTCCAAGACATGGATCGATGGAGTTGAAGCTTGTGGGATGCTATTTGTTATCGTCGGTGACATATTTGAAATACCTACTTCATCCGCAGAGAACTGAATCTCATTGGTGTCTGCACCAAGTGATTCCACTTCTATTGGAAGTGCTGTCATGGGATGATCTCGAGTGTGTGGTGGTGGAAGACGATCAGCATCTAACACTTCATAGCATGCCTCACATAAATCGAAATCTGGACAAACGGTGCAGTGCCACCTTCTTCTCAGGATAGGGACGGTGGAGCAGCCATCACAGCAGTATTGAACAGATGAAGTTATAGAGTCCTCCTCAATCATGGCATGCGTATTTCCACCAGCTGTTCTGATAGGCACCGAAGGAGTTGTAACATTATCTACCAAATCATCTGTTGTCAAGATTGTTTGCTTTGGGAAAGGAACCTGAAGTAATCTTGATGATATGGCCAAGCTGTAAAGAAACTTAGTTAGAAGACTGGACCATATCTAAAAGAACAGAGTATAAAAACTATACAGAAGAACACACCTGCTGGATGTTTGTACAGACTCATTGGGAAACAATATAAGTGCTTTCAGTAGCTGAACCGCAGGAGCCACAGAATGAACCCCTGTATCCTTTCCTTGAGATGCCAAACACTCTGCATAGCTATAGATTAGTTCAACGGAGGACATCACGACATTGTTCAGAGTAGGTGTATCCAGTGGCTCTGACTCCAAAATTCCCCAGAGCACTTGCATCAGATTGTCTACCACTTCAGAGCCTACAGAACAAACATATCTCATATAAACAAAGCTATATGAAAGGAACACGATAATTGCATGACAAACAGTCGCTCCTATTACATATTACAAGGGTAAAAGAAACAATATTGTGTTCGACTACATATGGAAAAAGATAGACTGTAGATATTAACAGAAAGCACATATACCATTCATCTCCAGAAAGACAGAGAAATTTGATTTACGGGTCAAAGCTATTTTAGACACCGCCCGCATCTGAGCATTGAACTCTTCAACAATCGAGCCTCCAGTACCAGAAATGCCCAACCTTGAAGAAAGTATAGAGGTCACCCTGACCACTCCAAGAAGTCGCATGGTGTCTTTGACCTATAACAGCACAGATATATCAATGCCAAAAATAACAAACAACTTTCACGCATATCTGCTCAAAAATAGCATGTGAAGATGCTAGACTGAATATGGTAGGAGCAATACCTGGTAGTATATCTCCTTTCTTGGAAAGACAGACTGCAAGACACGACAAGCTGCAGTTTGTAACAGAGTTTCCCTATCACTTTCGAAAATCGTCTCGAGTAGCTGTTTGCATTTTAGTTCGCCAAGATCTACTTCTTGCTTTGGCCTACAAACTGAATAAAAGATTGATAGGAGCTTAAGACCATCAGCGATAACTTGCTCCTCTACAGAAGCAGACTGTGCCAACGCTCTCTTTTTACTAGAGCCTGGAAGAAGCAAACCATGACCAAGCACACGAGCTTCCATATCTAGCACAGCATCCATTTTTTCTTTCCAGCCAAATTCATCTTTAGCTCTCCCGTATACTTCAAGCGAGTCTATTCGGGGCAGTGCAGTCCCACTAGTAGTCGGCCCCACAGAGATTACAACATCTTCATCAGCTAGAAGTGACTCAGCCACTGTTAATGGGATGTCATACCAGCACCTCATGCCTTCATCCATCTTAATCGATCTTTGAAAAATGGTAACTTCTGAAGGTATAGAGCTTGCTGATGTAGTACCCACATGCATCCGGATGCCAACCATAACAATGTCAGGGTTTGGATTGGAGACAGATATCTGAAAGAGAGAAGGTTAGATAACTAGACACAAGTGACCCATATCATTATAATCACACCGTCAAAATACTCTTTAAGAGTTATAATCAAGCATATTACACAGAAAAACTTATCAAGAAAAATTACTGGAGAAAACCAACCATACCTTGAAGCCCAAAGGACTGGGACTCTCAATAAAGCCATCCTCAGATGCCAAGCTCTGTTTTGCTCCCTCGGAATCACCATTTCTAATAGCATCACTACCAAATCTCACATCTGCCGTAATGCAAAAAGTCTTCTCAAAGAAATCAAGGGGAAACTCCGGCTTTGCACCCGCATAGGCTTTGTTGTTAAGTATCTTAGAACCCAATTTTTTAACCTTTTCAGCTGTGAAATTTGAGTCAGCATCAACTCCACTCCGAACATGAGAATAAATCTGAAGGCTGCCATCATCATGCAGAACAAGACAGTGAATATTGTCTTTTGACAAAGGTTTGTAAGCTGTTATTCCGACCATAGGGGAAGATGATCCAGTCGGATGACGGAGATTCTGTGCAAATACCCCATCGCCCCTCAAGGACACAGCTAAGGCAGCATTTGATTTCACACTGGAAAAGCAAATAAACAATCCACTGCCAGCCAACAACTCTCTCCAACGATGCAATCCAGCCACCTTCTGCTTACAATCTGAGTCTTCCTCAAACAGGCCAGATGTCTCAGTTAAGGATGTTGCGTCTGAGCTGAGTCGACCCATAAAAGAACTTCCGTTATGATAAGATATGAAAAGCAGTCGATATGTTGAAGAGAAATAGACAGATGCACCCTTTCCGGTAACATCCTTTCCCATAATTTGAACGATTTCCTTAAGTGGTGTTGCACCTGCATTACCGCCCCAAGATAGTTCAAACCTGTACAAATTCCCTTGTTCTGAAAGAACAAGAAGGAAAACCCTCCCGCGAGCAGCAACAAAAAGGGTAGCATCCACAATCATGTCATTTGGCAAGGTGAAGTACTGTGTCGGACTGATGCTATCCTGGGATAGATCATATATCTTCACGAATTTATTTGTAACAACCATTAACTGAACTTGTGAACCAGGAACCCATTCTATACGCCTGATGTATGCACCCTGCAGGGCAAGCTCAACAGCAAGCCTGTCGATGACTTCACCTCGATGATTTAACGTAAGTATCTGACAATCTTCAAGGCCTGCAACAGCAAGATAATTCTCCACAACTGGGTTGAATGCCAGATGAACAATCTCAAAACGAACAATATTCCTGGAAAGTGGTTTAACATTGGCCTTGTCTGCATTTATGGGTGCAATTGTTGCTTGTCCTATTAGCTGTCCAACATCAAATATAGCAACTTTATCACCTTCTCCAACTGCAAGGCGACCCCGAACACTAACACTCAGGAGAGACTTGACAAGGGAACCATTGGCTAAAAGAGATTTAAGGTCCTTTGAATTAGCATAATCAGCCTTTATTTTTAAGTCCAGTGACCCACTTTTATATGCTTTTTTCAGCTGCAAAAGATCTGTGTCAAACGAAAGAACTTTTTCTTTCCCGAGATTGACCTGCTTATCTTTCGAAAGGCCAGAGTCTCTTTTGCTAGTGATAGACGGAAGCAAAGAAGAGAAAAGCTCCAGCACTCGGTCCTCTATGCCGAGCTCTTCTAGTAGCAGTGACATCTTATATTGAGTTTCTTTAGGGATAGATAACACAACGTGGTTTTCCTCCCCGAGACCATCTTCTTCCACATCTGAATCGCTTTCTGCAAGCGGCTCTGCATCCTCAGACAAGGGTAAAAAGGATTGGAAATTATTTGTACCACGAGCTGGAGCGCTTCCAATGTCATTAAATTTGCGTGGCTTCAAGCACTGACAGCTGCTTCCCCTAACACCCCCAGCTCCACAGTCACAGAAAAAACGACTCGATCGTGAATAGACAACACGGTGACCCCGGTGGCAAACTTTTGCGCAAACAGAACAGCAACCTTTGGACACAGTAAGGTCACATGTGTAACAAAAATACCAATGTTGTTCCATGAAATTACTGCCACTGGAAGTAAAAGTGCAGACTTTTGAGGCAAGGTACCTCTCACTGTTGGCATCTTCTTCATCTTCCTTGTCTAAGCTGGCCATTTCACCATCAGATGTTCCATCATCTTCATCTTCATCGACAGAAGTGACATCGCATTCAAGTGATATTGAGCTTCCTTCCTGATTTACAGGGAGAGCCAATGTATCAGATTTTTTCGCTGTTCCTGAAAGTTTTGGAACCAATGGACCTGTTGCAGTATTCTTATTGCTTGTCAAGGACTGCCCACATGAACTCTCTCCATGACTTGGAGAACGGTTGCTCAATAAGGTGCCTATCACACCAAAAAGAAACTTCAAACCAGGAAGCAACTTCTCATCAGCAGCAAGCTTCTGCATCAGCATTATAGTTCTCTTTAAAACCATCTTCATCAGGTTGTCTTCCTTTGCAAGTTGAAGAACAAAGTTAAAATATGACATAGCCATATGGGTATCAAATGAGAGAAATGCGGTATCGAGGGAGATCAGCATGGCCTCGAATAAATGATTCTGTAACTCTCTGGTCTGTAGGTCGTTAGTAGATGACACAAGACAATTAATAAAATTCATTGCTGCCTCTCTGAAAGAAAGAGAATTCCCTTTTGCAGTCTTTTTCCCATCTATTTCCTCAATGAAGGAACCCAACAGTCTTCTCTCCAGCCACCCAGATAAAGTAATCAAATCCATGTCAATAAACTTTCGCTGTACTTTTCTCCTGAGAACAGTGGATGGAGCCACAGACAAGAGGTCAACAAGGAAGTTGAGTACTTTTATGTTAACCGGTTCCAAGGAACAGTAGTCCAATGAGTCAATAAAAACAGAGAGATCTCCACGTTGCAACTGATAGAATTCCCTGGTAGGCTCAGAGACTGCATCTACACCAAGATAAAATTTGAAAATGTCCGATTTCGAAGAATCCTTGCTTAGACTATCCATAACATCTACAATCTTGGTAATCACCCCTTCAAGCACATGGCTTCTATCTATCTGCTCAGCACAGATATCTCTTACAAACCCCTCCATGTCTTTCATCAGGAACAACTCCGTCAAATCTGGAAGCTGCAACGCTGCACATATATATTGACGGATTTCCTCGCATTTCCCATGAAAATTTTCGAATACCTGATCAAACTTAATAATCATGATAGAATCAAGTATCTGATGAAGTACACAAGTATCTACCCCAAACTTCTCCTTTGAGTTGCCCAGCTTGAGTAAGCCATCTATTGTCAGCACAATGCATCTTATGCTTCGAATACATGAAAGAAGAATCGCACTGGAAGTTTGAAGACTAGCGGGAAACCCATGTACCATAAATTCCCAAAACACTTTCCATAAAACACCCGAACCTCTTCCATCACCCAGAGCATCCAGTTTCGACAGATAAAAAATGCATTGAAGATGGAGAGAATTGTCACCAATCTTCACATATTCACCTTGGAGACTTTTGCCAAATTGAGTATGCTTCAGAAGTAGCAGAGAAGGCGAACTATGACCATGATGATTCCAAGCGCTGAAAGTTGCAAGGAAAGCTTTCTTATACACTCGTAAATATTTGCTAACCAATGATGAAAGCATTCTCAGCAGTTCTGTAATATCACCAGTCTCCATCAAGTAAGAGACTACACCTTCTGCAGCAGCAACATAATTGGCGTCAACAGATGCGCACTCCCTCCAGAATGGATCGATTTCTGAACATGAATTGTTCTTGCAATAACCCCAGACACCACCATCAAGAAAGTACAACAGAAGGGAGAGCCAGGATCCTCCGCGAATAAAGTCCCAACCCAAATCCTCAACCACCTGCTCAGGTGCTGCCTGGAGCTGACTTAAAACACCGATCAGAATGTTTCTCAACTCTATATTCTTACCAACAAAATTGATGTCGCCAACAAGCAAATGACTGGTACAGATGAGATCCACAGAGCTAGATATGTCCAATTCCTGGTAATTAACATGCAAGGAAGGCTGACTATCCAATGCACAGTTGATACGAGCAATATCCCAAGAAAGTAAGAAAATGTATCTTTCCACTAATAGGTCTTCCACTTTTCCTGCCTTTTTTCCCTTCCACAACCCCAAAACCCGGGACAAACTAGCAGATAAATCTCCATAATTCAAGTTTAGAGTTTTGGCAGCAGATACATCATTCTGAAATGTAGGAGGATGTGGAGAAAAGTCAATCATTTGACTCATCAGATGGCTGACTGACTCCTCTTCAGCCCATGAATCAGTTATGCCCCTTGCTACAACAGACGCCCAAGAAGATAAATGATCACCAATGGTTACATGCAAATTACTACCACAGCTACGAACTTCCCTCAGTTTAGACCTTAGATCTAGCATCAATGATGTTGGGCATGTGTTTGGATGTAACAACATATGGTGCAACAGCACTAACAACCTAGATATCAGCATTGCCCAGCTGGACAGCTGGGGACCATCACATATTCCTGACGGGGTATCAACTTTATGCAGACACGAAGCAATGAGATTTGAGAACTTTGCCTTTTCTTCTTCACTTGATAGATGGAAAGCCATAAGAAGAATCTCAATATGGAAAGCAGAGGGAAGACATGCAGTCAACTCCTTGAGACTCAAAGCTTCAGCACATATACTTCTTGCTCTCTCGGCAATAAAATTAACAAAACCATCATAAATTTTGGTTCTCAGCTGTGCCCCAGCCAATCCCGGCCTGCAAAGAAGAGTGTGAGCCAACAGCGCCAGAGTCTTATCATTATAGCTGAAGTCAGTATTTTCAACAACAAGGATTTGCTGAAAAAGGTAGGACTCAAGAGAATCGGACAGAGCACGACTTCTCAGGAGATTGAGTAACAGCTCAAAGGCAACGTGTCCAGGTTTCCCCTCATCTTGGAGCATGCAACCACCATCAGAAGCCTTGTCTTCAATACTACAGCCTACTATATTGAGCAGGATATCAATGTGACTAGTGTCAAGCTTTTTACATCCATCTTCGTATATACTAGGAACCCATTCTTGACATAAAATGCACGTTCTAAGAAAATTCAATAGTTCCCTAGCGGCTTGCAATGGTAAATTGCTGCTAACGGAAACAGGTGGTTGATCATTTGGTTCTATGGAACACAGAGAACGGCTACCCTCAGAAAACAAGTTCCCAAACAGGGCTTCATCGTCATGAGAAATTTGGCTTTCGACTTCCGCAAAACTGTTGGATCTTAAACTGGAATACGTCCTCTCCACTTTTGGACGTAATTTTACACCTTCGCGATGGAGGAAATAAACAAGATGGAAGCAGTCATCCATCCATTGACTTGATGAAGGAAATATCACTCTCATTATATCTACGACCGTGAAGCACTTGAGCAACGGGATCCTTTCCTGGCGCAGATGGAGATAAACAAAATCAACAGAAGGATTGGTATTGTCATAGGTGACTTCTGACTCTAAAATCCTCAAATCTTGGATATGGTATGGTTGTCTCTTGAGATCTTGAATGAGTTTCAATGTGTAGATGACAGACCGAGGGAAGTAAGCAAGTGGAGGGGACAAATTACAAGAGGACGCATCATATCTCCACACTGAGGCATCTAGATTGTTGAGAATAGAAGCTGACACACATGCCTGGACATTCTGAAAAACACTGCTCTTGCCAAAAATGAGTTGGATGAGATTAAGAAATCCCTCCACCAGCGCAAGAGAAAGACTCTCAATATTACCCTCTGTAGCTGTGTGGTTAGCGAATTCAGAAGAAACCTTAAAGAGCTTAGGAAAAGCATCCGTAAATGAAGCTACTGCCTGTAACAATGAGCCATCGTTTTCTATACTTTGAACATCTTTGGAAAGACTTCCAAGCAGCTTCAAAATTCTTAAGCAGAAGGACAATTTATCAAGGAAAGCTTGATCAACTGTCTTCTCATCTAACACACTTGGCAACTGAACAAGCTCTTTGCAGACCATAATCAGACGAAAAACACAGCCAAGGTGAACAACAGCCAGGTGTCGAGTTAAGGGATTCAAGTTTCCACAGTCTTGTTGAAAAGAGGGCTTTACTACAGACTGCGCTTGGACATCAGATTCAATGCATTCAGACATCAGCGTAATAAGAAGCCGGTCAACTGGCTTCTCTTCATTTGAGCATCTGCCCCCTGCTTGACATGTCAAAGGATGTAAAGGTAATCAGATAAGTTTGAAGTAAGAAAACAAATTTCTGAGTGGATTGGTAGCAGTAATATACCTTGAAAAGTACATTTCACAAGGCTATATGATTCCATATTATCATGCTCGCCAGAAAACGCTGGCCACAGCTCTGCAACTTCAGCGGGAGAGACAGCTGGTAATATATCATATTGCTTCTCACTTGCATCAAAAGAAGCAATTTCCAAAAGTACTTGCATGTTTATCTGATTCAAGCAAGGAAGCAAGCATTTGGAGAGATTACTAAAGCAGTCAAGCTTGAGAGAAACACAGTAAGAAACAAAAACATTAGGCCGCAAATTGTTTGGGTAATGGAAGAAGAGATACAAATGGAAGTAGACTGTAACTCTACTATAGCCATCACTGAAAAGTTACAACGAAAACATGCTGGTATGTAGCTAATATCTACGGTGCAATAATGAAACCTAAACACCAGTAAACCTGATAAAGACTTGCAAAACACCAGTGTCAAGCAGATTTCCTAGACTTACGAGCGATATCCAACGATAAAGACTCTACCCTACATACCGAATCTCTATGACAAATGTATGTAAAAGAATGACACAGATCAAAACAAAAGAACAAACCTGCATTTTCAGATCATTTTGTCTAAAATTTGACTTCTCCAAGAAGCTGAGGGAGAACTCCATCACCTCCTGGATGACACCCAAAACTATTGGTTCGAGTTGGTCCACTGAAAAAGAAACAACCGTAAGGAAAATGATTAAATTCGAGGTCATTTACAACTGCTTCATCTGGAAAATAACAACAAGTAACTCGCTCATCTCATCTCATCTAGGGTAGCAAACTTCGCACAACAAAGAAGCAAACATCAAAAGCTCAGAAAGTGGAAGACGGAGGACTATGATAATCAAACAATCAGCGAGTAGTACAGACCTAAAACCTTGATTTAAAATAAACGAATCAGTGTCAAAGTCGGCAGTACCTAAAAGAGATCGCGATAGTAGAAGGATCGCCTGGGAAATCGAAACAAGTGACTGAACTTGCGAATCGGACCAGGTCTCAAAGCGTAGCTTGCCGTTGCCGGAGGAATCATCACCATCAACATCATCATCTCCGCCGATCGGAGCGATACCCCAGCGAAGGAGGAGATAGAAAGAACGGAGACCGCGCTTGATCGAATCATCGGAGCGTAAACGGCGAGAAAAGAGATCTGAAGATGCCGAAGACGACAAAGAGGGGAAGGCGGTGTCGTCAAAAAGAAATCGGCAGAGATTCGCCAAGTCATCTGCCATTTCCTGGCGAGTTCGTGAAACAAACAAAAGGTTTCTTCTTCTTCTAGAGAGTGATATATACAAAAGGTAAGGGTTTATTATAACTACAGAATCCCCTTTTCTATCGAAGGCGGTGAAAAAAGACATAATATACTCTCTGTAGAAGGAAGACGATGTTCTTTTTTTTTTTTTTTTTCTTTCAAAATTAATATTTAAAAAATTCCTTAATTTTGTTCAAAAAAAAATCCTTAATTATTTTTGTAATTTGATTAAATCTATATAATTCGTTAGATTACCATAAGTATCATCGTTTAAAGGCTTTTTGGGGGAAAAAAAAAATCACTTTGGCGTAAGAAATAAATACGTTCAGTTTTTTTTTATTGGTCCACCACCATTACGAATTCTTTTTTCTCTAGATTATGAAACTTAAGTGATTTTAATGAAAAAAAATTTAACGACATTAATTTGTAATTTGGTCTAATACACAGATTTAATAGTTGGGAGTAAAGCCAAAAAGACCAGGAAAAATCACAATTGATTTACGGTTTATGACATAATATACAAGAGGTTGTCAAAAAAAAAAAAAAAAAAAAAGACATAATATACAAGAGAGTGCTCCGGTTTAACAAGGAAAAATCACACCTGATTTACGGTTTACATAAACCAGACTATATACCAATAATCTCATAAAGGAACATTCGGTGGAAAGCATATACGTAACAGGAGAAAATAAACCTAATTTTCGACTGGAAAAATATCTTCAAATAAAGGGATTAGGTTAACAGCAGTCGTTAGCTCTTCTGAATATGGGCGAATCCACCATGAAATAATCTTCTTAATTCTCCTTATGGATTTCTTCTTACGCACTCTTTCTTTAACATCTCTTATGCATTGGTTCTGATTACATTTTTTTCTTTCTTTTTACGTAGTTTGATGCTTCAGGACGCCGGTTTGATTCTATACTTTTTCAGTTTTTTTTTTTTTTTTTTTTTTTGGGGGGAGATGTACAGTAGAATTATTCATCAAATTGTTATTGCAGTTGCTTTAGCAGGATTAGCGTCGAGGGATTTGACACTTCGCTTTATGCGTATGATGTCGAGCTCGCGTTGAGAAAACATTTCTCTTCATGCGGAGAGGTCACCTATGTTAATGTCCGCAAAAACTTTGAAAAGTGTACCCTCCACAGGTCTGTTTGTTTGTTTCTGTTCTGGCTAATTAATAAATTCTTCCTCCGATTTCCCCCGACAGTTCAATTTAATTTTTTTCCATGGGTCTGTGTGTTCGTAACAGATATGCCTTCATGCATATTGACGGAGAAGATGCCTTAGAGAAGGCGTTGCAACTTAGTGGGAGTGACGTGAAGGGAGCTGGATGGCGTGTATTCGCTAAGGAGTCACCGATGCTGTGTGGGGGAATACCCATGGATCCTCATACTGCTGAGTCAATCAAACACGCGGATTCAGAACGCACGTAATTAATACAATTTCTCTCTCTTTTTTTTTCTTTTTCTTTTTTTTTTTTTTTTTGTATGTGTTGTTATCGTTGTTGTCATGTTGATTATATCATCACTAACTAGATGGTGTAAACAAAACTGTTAGTATCGTAGTCACGGGATATGACCCTTTGCTCCCTGAGATTGATATCCGGATCGGGCTGAATAAATACTTCTCTTCATGTGGGGAGGTCGACTATGTTTCGCTTCAAACCACCAGGTTTGTGGCTTCGTACAGGGCTGTCTCTACCCCATGGCAGAGTAGACAAATGCCATGGGTCCATCCCAAATATTAAAAAATTTCTTCAAGTAAAAGGGTCCAATTTTTTCAAAAAAAAAATTTATTAAAAGTTTTTAGGTTTTTTAAAAATTTGACAGAGGTCCCATATTTGTTTAAGACGGGGCTGGCTTCGTATATATATAATTTTCTCTCAAAAGAATTATTAGTATTTTTACAAACTAATACTTGTCCTCTTTTGATGAGTTTTTACAGGACATCTCACATTTTTATTCTGGGAGAAGGCGCAGTAGAAAAGGCCTTGGAACTAAGTGGACGTGATGTGGGAGGATGGAATATTACAGTTCTTTTTGTCTTGCCGCCACTAGGCTCCAAAAAAAACTTCCCAACATCCAGTACGTACTAACATATGACTTTGTTATTTTGTTTAATCTAATTCCTGGTAACAAAAGTAAATTTAATTAACGATCTCTCACTATTTCATTTCGTGGTTTCTTTTATTTTTTTTAGATAGTGTTCCACCCTCCTTACTTCGCTCTTTCACACAGAGGAAGAAGACTACGGAGTAGAAGAATTCTCTTTCTTAGCATTAGGAAGAGATTAAGCTCCTCTTTGCTTGGTTTGAGTGTATACACTCAAAGACTCAAACCTCCTTTCTTTCTTTTTTTATCACTTTGGTGTTTCTTTTGTTTTTGCGTGGATGTTAACTGCAAGCAATAATCATTACCAGCCTTGGTTATTTACCTTTGTATTGTATGTATTGTATGATGATGATGATCTGTATAAAGAATCATTATCTGCCTTAATTGATCTAAGCTGTATACGGTTCCATCGATTAGGTAGCATTTTCGTTAAGATCATATCTTCGTAATCCCATTTCCTTGATTGACATATCAACTCTCCTCCAGTTGTGTTTTTGTAATTAATAAGCTCTTAAAATAATTAGTTTTATTCTGCACATACATACTTGTATGCTTCCTATCTTTGCCAAAAAGAGATAAAGAAGATAAGTACATATTCTGTTTTCATTTTTTTTTTTTTTATTTATTCTGTTTTCATTGGTAAGTGGTAACTTTTGGTATGAACCAACCATTCAAAGCCTTAAATCAAACCGACAAAGCTTCAACTCCTTTTGATCAATGTTCTTACTTGCCACGTATCGTATCGGTTTAGTGCGAAGCGCCACAGAATTAAAGAGAGAGAGATTATTGACCGGAGACGCGTGCGTCGTCTTGGAGTTCATGTTTGATCCAAGCAAGAATAAAACTACCGGTTGTGTGTTGATTTATCATTGAGTCACGCTCATGTTCTTAGAGCACTTCTGAAAGAGCTATGAGGAAACCTACATTTGACTAGTATGGGTTTCTTCGTTCTCAAACTATAGTTTTTTTTTTTTTTGGAAAAGAACTATAGTTTCTACTTTCTAATATCAAAACTACGAGCGGGCATGCGAGGCTATCCAAATTTGATCTTCTCATCGCATATTCGCATGAAGCTCACTTAATTGATTAATTTTTTTTTTTTTTTTTAATTGTTTCTAAAAGATTGATTTTATAGATTACAAAATTAAAATAAAATTTCCATCTTCGTCTTTAACGAAAAGAAAATCTTGGTCATACCTAAATCCCTAGATCTGAAATATATCTTTCGAGGGTCGGGAACCGTAGCAGCCACTCTTCTCAACCTTAACCATGGGAGAATCCACCATAAAAGTAATCTTCTTAATTCTCCTTATGGATTTCTTCTTACGCACTCTTCTTTTTAATTAAACCTCTCTTGTTTCTCTAAGAATTGTTTCTTCACAAGAAGTGAAGAAAAATATTTGGAGTAGTATTATAATTTCTGATTACATCTATGTACCTGAATCTGATTAGGGGTTTGAATTTATCGATAGTAGTGATGCATCGGACATTCCAAGACACCGGTAATTATTGATTCTCAATTTTTTTTTTTTTTTTTGGTGCGGAGATGTACAAAGTATATATTTTGTTTGTCTGTTGGATATGGGCTTTGCCCCATATGCCAACTCGGCCTAACAAAGATTCACCAGAGATAAAAGGAAATAGGCCAACTTCGGAGGACAATCTCGGGATTTCACACAGAAAACCCTAGAGTGCCCTAACTCTACATTCGCTTATAAATAGCTCGAGACATCTATTGGAAAAAGGATCCAGACCCCAGAGAATACCCAGAGAGCAATATTTTGTGTGTAAAACCGTTATTGTCTTTTGTATAATCCCTTTCAACTTCCGAGCTCGTCATTATTAGCTTGTTAGTTCTCCTGTGAACTGACGAACTCAATCTTAACTCGTGTTAGTGACGACCTCACGTTTTTATCGTTAATAAAAGAACCAGCTTCACTCTTTCCCCGAAAATCTTTATTTACTTAGTGTTGTGCAATCCCCAGTACAAACATTGTCGAATTGTTATTGCAGTGGGATTAGCAGGATTTGACACTTCGCTTTATGCGTATGAGGTCAAGCTCGCATTGACAAAACACTTCTCTTCATGCGGAGAGGTCACATATGTTAATGTCCGCAGAAACTATGAAAAGGGTACCCTCCACAGGTTTGTTTGTTTCTGTTCTGGCTAATTAATAAATTCTTCCTTCGATAATTCCCCCAAACTAACTGTTTTCCATCGGTGTGTTTCGTAACAGACATGCCTACATCAATATTTACGGAGAAGGTGCCCTAGAGAAGGCGTTGCAACTTAGTGGAAGTGAAGTGGTGGGAGCTGGATGGCGTGTATTCGCTAAGGAGTCACTGATGACGGTGTGTGGGGGAGATCCTCATCATACTGCTGAGTCAATCAAACACGCGGATTCAGAACACACGTAATACCATTTTCCTTCCTTTGTGGTGGTGTTATCGTTGTTGTCATGTTGATTACATATATCACTAATTAACTCGATCGTCTGTCTGTTAGTGTGGTTGTCGAGGGATATGACACTTCGCTCCCTAGGATTGATCTCCAGATCGGGCTGACTAAATACTACTCTTCATGTGGAGAGGTCAACCGTGTTAAGATTCCCCCCAGCCCCAGCTGGTTTGTGGATTCATATATAATTTTCTCTCAGAGTTATTATCATTATTTTTACAAACTAATGGAAAAGACTTGCCCTCTTTTCTTTTTACAGGAAAGCTTACGTTTCTATTCGGGGAGAAGGCGCAGTAACAAAGGCCCGGGAACTAAGTGGACGTGACGTGGGAGGATGGAATATTACAGTTGTTCGTGTCTTGCCGCCATTGTGCGCCGAACAAAACTTCCCAACATCCTGTACGTACTAACATATGACTTTGTTATTTTGTTTTTTCTAATTTCTGGTAACAAAGTAGAAAACCTCTCATTTATTCATATATTTCGTGGTTTATTTTATTTTCAGGTCGTCCTCATCCCAGCAACAAGATCCGCCCCCCAGTTTACCTCAACCTCGGCGCCCCAATTGATAAGGAGTAGAATTCTCTTTCTTATAATTAGGATTAGGAGGAGACTAAGAGCATCATTATCGGGACCTCTTAGCCCCAAATTCTTAGGTTTTGTCTATTTAAAATTAAATCAAAACTAAGAATATTGTTAAGAATTCGCCTCTTAACTAAGAGGTTAAAGATACCATAAGAGACGACGACGTGTTCGAATATTGTTGGGTGTTGTTTTAACACAAAAGTTTTTTTTTTGTTGATTATCGTTCTCTTCATCTTCTCTCTCTTTCTCGAAGTAGAGACTGCAAAATCGATCCAGGGAGATGATGAGTCCCGATTATAGTCTCATTGGAATCGATCTACCCCTTGGTGGAACTGGTCGCCCTGATATCCCCAGATGATATAGAGATTTCTCTCAAAAATCGATTGCAAGCAGAAGAATGATTCAATTTTGGGTGGCCTCCGGCGGTTCAACCCCGTTAACTCGTCATCTCCACCGACGGCAGATCTCAACGTGACTCTGATGCATGATTCTATCTCTGTAAAAGATTCCTCTCTTTCTCTGCGTTTTTATCATCTCTCTCCTTTCGTTCTTATCAGATTGAATGTTTTTTGCTTCTTCCTCCTCTGCTTACCTTAATTGATGTAGCTTTAGGATTTTAGGTTAAGTTGGGAATCCCAAAACTTGATTCATGTGATTCAGAGCTAATTGAATCATTCCATAGGTTATCTTCTGATTAGTCTCGAATCTTATAACAAAATTGCCCTAAGTTTTAGTTCTAGTGATGATTTATAATCAAATTGGATCTAGTTTGTGTGTGCTTCTCTTTAATCGCTCTGGTGAAAGGCTTATTTTGGTTGGTTGGATTATTTTCACATTCGACATCTTCTCATTGCTTTAGTTATTATGGTCTATGATCCTTGGTCATCCTATTGTTCTTGTTCTGCTTGTTTAAAAAAATGATGGGTATTCGCAGAGACCTTGTTCAATTCATGGCGAGATGATCTCCTCAAAAAACTACAGCTCTCTAAATTAGAAAGGTATCATATCTATCTCTCTTATTAGATTGTATTGTATGTTGAATACATCTTGGATACACATCATGGCGAGATGGTCTACTATAATTTTTTTTTTCTTCTCATTCAGATCACGTGGTTGAAATATAATGATAAAGCCGCCATTTAAAACAATAACTCCATCAACTCAGGTACTAAACTCTGTCTATATGTCTAAAATTGATTGAAGTAAGCTTGAATTTCGTGTGTATTAGTTGTGTGGACTTATAGTGAGTATAATTGTTTAACAGATGCATCTCTCGCACTGTGTTTAAGTATTACGAATTGCTTTTTGATATCGATTAGGTAAGACTTGAGTCTTGGATTGATTGCTTTGTGTTTGGTGGTTGTGATAAATGGTTGAATATTAGTTGTGTGGACTTATTGTAAATTGCTTAGTGTGTGTATGAGTTCAATGTTTGGCTGTGTTAGATTAGGTAAATGTCTACATCATACTTATTGTGCATTACTAATAACAACACCCACCAACATTTTTTATTGTCATTGATTTCTAATAACAACACAACCCAAAACGTTTTCAAACTAAGTTAAACCTCACCTTATATAGTAAACCATTCCTCCTTAAAAGTAAACATATCTCTTTCATTCTCCTTCAAAGTAAACCATTCCTCCTTCAACAATCTCTTTCATTCTCCTTGTAACACGATACCATGAATCCATTTAGCCACCCTCCTGGCTTCATGGACCTATTAAATAGTCAAGGAGAAACTCACACCAATCCTTATGATATTGATTCACCAAATATTGAATCTAAGGAGACCCACACCAGAGGATCTTCAACGTTTACTCGATATTGGAGAGCTACGAGGATTTCCGGGGATGATAGGAAGCATCGATTGTATGCATTAGAAATGGAAGAATTTCCCAACCGCATGGAAAGGTCAATACACACGTGGATCCGGAAATCCAACCATCGTTTTAGAGGCTGTAGCGTCACACGATCTGTGGATATGGCACGCGTTTTTTGGACCTCCAGGTACATTAAACGATATCAATGTTCTTGATCGCTCTCCAGTTTTTGATGATATATTACAAGGTTATGCTCCAAAAGTGAATTACATTGTCAACGGCCGCGAGTATCATTTGGCTTACTATCTCACTGATGGTATTTATCCAAAATGGGCTACTTTTATTCAACATATTAAACTCCCACAAGATCCAAAGGCATCCTTCTTTGCTACATGTCAAGAAGCTGTCCGTAAAGATGTCGAGCGTGCTTTTGGAGTCTTGCAAGCTCGCTTCGCCATAGTCAAAAATCCGGCTCTTGTCCATAATAAGGAAACAATTGGAAAGATTATGAGAGCGTGTATCATACTTCACAATATGATAGTAGAGGACGAACGAGATGGGTACAACCAGTTAAATCCAGCAGAATTCGAACAAGAGAAGCAAACAGAACTTCACATGTGGACTTAGATATACATTCAAATGTCAGCAATATGATGACCATGCTGAGCAAGCGGAAGGAAGTTCGTAATCAAATAAAACATCAACAATTGAAGGATGATTTGGTTGAGCATATATGGCAAAATTTTGGCACAAATCAAAATTACAACTAAACTTTGTCTCTATTTGTGATTTCTGCTTCTATTTTTATATGTTTTTATATTTTGTATGTTTAAAAGTTTATGAATGCAATAATAAAATCTTCATAGTTTAAATATTTAAAAATTATATATGTTTTTTAACTAAAAACCTCACTTTTAAGAGTTTATCAGAGAAATACAAATTTAATTAACAAACAAAAGTTCTTAACTTATAAAAGTACACTTTTTATTACTAAAAAATGTAAGAACCCCAAAAATCAAAACCCACCAATAAAAATGCTCTAAAGCTCCTCTTTGTTTTTGTGTGTTTAAACTCGTGATACACATAAAAAAGTGATCAACCTCCTTTCTTTCTCCATAGTTATCACTTTCAGTTTTCTTTTGTTTTTGTGTGGATGTTAATAGCAATTAATAGTCATTACCAGCCTTGGTTATTTACCTTAGTATTGTACTATGATATAAATAATCATATCATCTGCCTTATTTCTAAGCTGTAACCAGCCTTCGTTATTTTACCTTAGAACTGTATGATGATCTGGAAATATTTGTTATCTGCCTTAATTACGCAACTGGTAGCATTTTCATTAAGATGATATCTTCTTCATAATCCCATTTCCTTGATTGACATATCAACTCCTCCAGTTGTCTTTTTCGTTTAAAACTCGTTATAAAAACTCGTTATAAAAACTCGTTAACATACCATGAACTAGCACGTCACGTTTAACTTGGTTTTATTCTGTAAGCACATACTGGTCAACGATTTGGGCCGTTGTAAAAAGGAAGGCCCAATAAAAATGATTCTGTAACATGTATTATCAAGCCCAATAAAAATTATTTCGTTATCGTCTTTATATGAATGAAAACGTTGTGTTTTCATTCATCTTCAAACTAGTCACGAATCCCTTAAACCAGAAAACGTTACACGACAAAAACTCTCAAAGATACAGTGATCCGGTTTAAATCATCAGACCGGGATCCGGTTTCGTTGTTTCTCTCAATCTCAATCTCCGGGTGGGCGAGGTGAAGTGGCGGCGATGGCGATGGCGATGGCAATGGGGGAAAAGCCGAGGAAGCTGCTTGTGTTGTATGCTTCTCAAACCGGAAACGCTCTTGATGCGGCGGAGCGTATTGGCCGAGAAGCAGAACGTCGTGGATGTCCAGCTTCTATCGTCTCCACTGACGAATTCGACGCGGTATGTGTTTCTGTAAAAAAAAATCCAATTGAAAGCTTGTTACTTTCTGTTTTGAAGATTGTGTTTGCTTCGTTTATCTTGCAATTAAAATTGCTCACTTTAGAAAGTAGTTGTGGTAGAGCTATTGGATTTCACAAAACTCTCTCTCTAAGATTCAGTGGTGTGACATAAAAGGTGTTTTCTGCAGAGTTACTTGCCTCATGAGGAAGCTGTTGTATTTGTTGTCTCCACTACAGGGCAAGGAGACTCTCCTGATTCCTTCAAGGTTCGTTTTTCTTTTTCTTTATAAAGTTTTACCAACTTATACCTGCAAAAACGCTTTTAATTGTTGTAGCTTATTTTGTTCATTGTCTTTTTTTTTCAATCATTCAAGTCATTTTGGAAGTTTCTTCTTGTAAGAAATCTGAGAAAAGATTGGTTGCAAGGAGTTCGCTTTGCCGTGTTTGGCCTTGGTGATTCTGGTTACCAGAAGTACAACGTAAGTTCTTTACTAGAAGAAAAAAGTAGGCTTTATGGCCCAAATTCATGACTTGCTTGTCTATCTGATGGTTTTAGTTTGTAGCAAAGAAGTTAGACAAAAGATTATCTGGTATTGGGGCCACAACCATCATTGAAAAAGGTCTAGGAGATGATCAACACCCATCAGGGTATGATACGGTATATTAAGACAAATTAAGAATACTAAGTACTCTACGTCCAGTGTTAGAATACTAAGTTATCAGTTTTGGTGTTTTCTTTATTTTTTTAGGTATGAAGGAACTCTTGATCCGTGGATGCTGTCTTTGTGGAGTACATTATATCAGATCAACCCAAAATACTTTCCCAAAGGTCCTGATGTGAAGATTTCTCAAGATGATTTAATTGATCAGCCTAAATATAGGATTTTATATCTTAAGCAAGAGAAACTGGAGTCGACATTATTGACAGACTCAGGTATGCCAAAAAAATTTGAGTGGATACTTTGCTTCATTTATCTCAACTTATTGACTATGTTATGCTACTTAACAGTGAACTGTAGTATACTTGCTAATGGTAATTGCTAGAAATCTACATTTTAAAATCAGTTTGAATGAATCTGCTGGAATTAGTCTCACAAATGTTCTGTTTCAACTGGCTCGTGAAATTATTTTCTCTTGCATCATGAAAAAGGTTAGCTAGCATTTTACCTGTTTTTGGGGATTTATCTTGCATCTTATGTTTTGGCAGACATCATACAAAGAGCTCGTGGAATGTCTCCCGGAAAATTATATAAGGACAAAAGTAAACCAGACTGCTTTCTCAAGATGGTATGCACATCTTGTTTCCCAGCAAAAATTTTCCTTTTTTTATTTGTCTGTATATGCTAGTCAACCTCACTGGTTATGCTACCAATGCTCTGTTACCTTGAATCTGGTGGAGTTGATGTTGCTTGATGATTAACATGTTTTCTTAACCTATCTGATTTTGGTATGCATTATTATGCTAAGCCTAGATGATATAGATTTTATTCCCTTGGCTTGCTTTAACATGTCAAACATGTAGACCAGAAATGAAGTCTTGACTAAAGCTGGAAGCACAAAGGATGTCCGCCACTTTGAGTTCCAATCTGTTTCCTCTGTGAGTCAGTTACGTTTAAGGTCAACTTTCAATTAATTTTGAGGGTGATGTCTTCTCATCTTATTTTGATTTCTCCTCTTTTTAAGACTATCGAATATGAAGTCGGCGATGTTGTTGAGCTTCTTCCAAGCCAAAATCCTTCAGCTATAGATGCGTTTATAGAACGCTGCGATTTAGACCCAGAATCATTCATTATAGTAAGTTAGCTCCGATCGGTTGATACTTGGATATAAAATAATTTGGGATTCAAAATAAATCCTGAGGGTTAATTTGTTTTCAGGTTGGTCCGAGAGAGACAGAGAATAGTGGTGTCAATGAAGAAATGAATACACAGCTCCCTATCAAGCTTAAGACTTTTGTTGAATTAACAATGGATGTTACATCCGCTTCACCCCGACGATACTTCTTTGAGGTAAGAACCCTTTTATCCTAATGTATTTGAATTCCAAATTTATGGAAGTTCTTTTCATCTTACGTAGATATGGCTTTGAGTATATTTATGAAACAAGTTTTTGATGCAAACCCTTGCAATGTATTATCTCTGCTCAGGTTATGAGCTTCTATGCAACAGCTGAACATGAGAAGGAGAGACTTCAATACTTTGCCTCACCCGAGGGGAGGGATGATCTCTACAATTACAATCAGAAGGAAAGAAGAAGCATTCTTGAGGTAAATTAGCACCAGATCTCACAGGTCCATGATTCTTCTTGAACACGCATTGACTCGATTAACCATATGGATCGTATTGCTAATGCCTATGTAGGTGCTAGAGGATTTTCCTTCCGTACAAATCTCTTTTGAGTGGCTAGTACAGTTAGTTCCACCGCTAAAACCAAGAGCTTTTTCGATATCTTCGTCTCCTTTGGCCCACCCTGATCAAGTACATTTGACCGTAAGCATAGTGTCATGGATCACGCCTTATAAGAGAACTAGAAAAGGTCTATGCTCCTCTTGGCTTGCAAGCCTCACACCTGAACAAGGTTAGAAACTTTGTTTCTTCTTTACCATAACTGGCTCAGTTCTTTGTTTCTGATGTGTTTTCTTTATTTCCCCGTTGTGGTTAGAGGTACACATACCGGTTTGGTTTCACAAAGGCTCCCTTCCTGCTCCACCACAGTCGCGTCCGCTCATCTTAGTGGGACCTGGAACCGGATGTGCGCCTTTCCGTGGGTTCATAGCTGAGAGATTCGTACAAGCTCAGTCAATCCCGGTGGCGCCAGTCATGTTCTTCTTCGGATGCAGAAACAAAGACACAGACTTTCTATACCGCGATTTCTGGGAGTATCACACAAGAGAAGGAGGAATGCTCTCTGAAGAGATGGGCGGAGGCTTTTACACAGCATTCTCTAGAGACCAACCGAAGAAGGTTTACGTGCAACACAAGATCCGCGAGATGAGCAAGAAAGTTTGGGATTTGCTACGCGATGGAGCTGCCATTTACGTGGCTGGCTCGTCGACGAAAATGCCGGCTGATGTAATGTCGGCTTTAGAGGAGATTGTGTCAGAAGAAGAGACGGGAGGATCAAAGGAGGAGGCTTCACGGCGGCTCAAGGCTTTGGAAAAGGCAGGGATGTACAATGTTGAAGCTTGGTCTTAAATCCAACTTCCTTACGTTATATGAAGCCAAGAAGCTTCGGTTATTGTTGTGACATTAATTTTTTTAACTTTATTTTGATAATTCATATACTATTAACAAAGTTAACTAAAACTGAAGATGATTTGTCTAATGTTATGTTTACATAGATATATTTAATGTTAAGTAACATACTGCTTGCTTTTGTTTTTACTTTTGTATGGAAGGGAAGTAAATTTCTTTTACACGAAAAAGATGA
The DNA here is from genome assembly GCF_030686135.1 of Camelina sativa. Classification (NCBI taxonomy): domain Eukaryota; kingdom Viridiplantae; phylum Streptophyta; class Magnoliopsida; order Brassicales; family Brassicaceae; genus Camelina; species Camelina sativa. Next base: position 807,389 of record NC_141898.1, read on the forward strand.
TTTTTAAAAGTAGTATTGATGATATCAGGCAATGGAATTAAATAGGATTTTAGTGTTCATAGATGAATGGTCTCTGGCTGGAGTTTGAAGTTGAGAAAGCTAATAGAGAAGCATGTCTCATCGCTCAAAGCGTCACTAGAGATCTGAGATTACAATCGTATGTTGTTGTATCTTATCCTCAGTGACTTCGTGGAGTCTTTGAAGAAGAGACCTCCTTATCCTCTTTGTGCTAAGCTTGTGTTTTTTGGGTTACAAGGTTCTAATTGTTGATGATCGGTATAGTTTAAAAGGGTGGGATTAATTTCCTTGGTTCGGAATTTTTTGTAGAAGCCTGAAACTTTGTATTTGTGCTACTGCAAGCCTAAGCAGTTTTAAATCTAATATAACAAATCAGTTGACCAAAAAAAAAAAAAAGTAGTATTGATGAAAAAAGTGAGAGCAATCGAGCATGCGTGAATAACAAAAAAAGATAAATGATTCGTTCCTCCATTAAATCCCCATAAAAGCAGTCAGATTTCTACGGACCGTAGTAAGATTAAAAAAGTGATTCAGAATTGTACAAAAGTATATATAAAAAAAGATTTAGAAATTATCTTCAAACTCATAATCTAAACATATTTAGAAATTATATACGAAAAGATGTCCTTGATTATCATTAATTTTATTGAGTAAACAACCTAAATTATAGTATATTAATTAATGGAGTTTTTTCTTCTTTTTGTTAAAAAGGTCAACTTTTTTTTTTTGGTTTCATTCTTGAAGCTCCATTGGCATCCAACAAACAAAGCTCTCTCTCTCTCTCTGTCTGTCTCTCACCCACCACCTTCACAACATACAATCATCATTCATCATCTTCTTCTTCAGTGTTTCCTCACTTTTTCCGCAATCTTTCTTCTACTGTCACCGACGAGAAGAAAAAGAAAACAAATTTCCTTTTTTTTTTTTTCACTTAGTGGGAAATTGCAATTAATTAAATAAAAATTTAAAAATTTAAAGGCTTCTCTTTCGTCAGTTATTTGTTGTTTCATCTCTCTTCTCTCTCTCTCTCTGATCGTAATAAAGTGAAGGAATCAGTTTAGGTCTTCTTGCCCTCCTCCTCTCTCTCTCTCTCTCTCCTTCCAGCTCAATTCTCGATCAAAAAGGTTTACTCTTTCTTCTTAATTATTGAAAATTACCACTATTAGAAGTGGGTTGTGATCATTCAGATCCTGATCTCAAATTGTTTATTTTCTGTATTGGTCCAATTTTGATGGATGATACACTCTGTTTTCTCACTTCTTTGTATTAATCGTAAAATTGGTTTTATCACTTTTAGGTGTCTCTTACTTATCTCAATTGGGTTTGTCTGTTTCTCTGTCGAAGCAAAGTTTTTATCTTTTTGTCTTATTATTATTGTGGATGTTGTCGGAATTTTCTTAACCTAATTTAGGGTTTTATCAGTTAATGTACTTGCATTCAACTTTACTGAAACCTCAAGTTAGTTGTTTGTGTGTGAGTGATCGAAACTCTCAGTTGCTACTAGACACAGTTTGGGTTTTGTTGAGATGAATTTGTATGTAGTTTGAAACCGCTTTATCCCATCAGCCTCTCATCAAAGATTCAAACCCCTGTTTTATCATTGCAGGTAGGTAAACGTGGAGATCAGAAACAGATTGTTAACTACATGTTTTGGGGGATCAGAGTTCTGTAGATAGTTAGTTACCTTTAAGCAACGTTGAAAAGGTTTTTGAGTGTCTTATAATCGGATGATTTTTAAACCATTTGGTCTGTTAAAGTTGAGGTTAAGGAATCTGTTCAAATTAACATAGAAAGAAAGAAAGAAAGAAAGAGAGACGAGATAGAGCAGGACAGGATGGGATGTGTTTCTTCTTGCTTTCGGGTCGAAGACATTGATGACTACATGAATCCAAATAGCTCTGTCTATAGGAACTGTCCCTGCATTAGATGCCTTGCTCATAATTTCCTTAACCTGGTACGTTTCTTCACATTGCTTATTTCATCAGTTGATGCTTTCTTATTGTTTTAATTCTCAAAAGTTTTCATCTTTCCATGATCACAGTTTCTAGTGCTTGTCACAAATATTTATTTGGATCTTTAAATCTTCGTTGCAGTATATCTCGGTCTTCAGAAGAGGGGAAACTCGCTCTCTCCCATCTTCGGTTCAAGCTACTGCATCGATGACTTCCTCTTCTTCGCACGATAACTTTCTGTCTGAAGCATTCCGTTCTACGCCAAGACCTCTGCCTTATGATGCTGATCCTAGATATTTCCGCTCACTCGTCTCAAGACGGGAGAAGGGTTCAAGTCATTCCCATGAGGAAGCTGAACCTTTAAGAAGTGATAGCGATGCAGATTCTGAATCTTTCGGCCTAGGAGGATGCAAATGGGCTAACAACAATAAGTCCACTATCTCTGATAAAGATTCCAAAGAAGAGTACTCTAGTAAATCCAGTCTCAGGATTCTGAAATCAAAGTCAAAGTCAATAATGGCAGAGTCTGAAAACATGTATATACTGTCTGAAGATGAAGATGTCTGTCCAACTTGTCTTGAAGGTGTGGAAACTCCCACTCCTAGTTGTCTTTTGCAATTTCCTTTTTGTTCCTTATAAAGCATTCATCTTCTTGTTGGTTTTTTTTGCAGAATATACATCAGAAAACCCAAAGATTGTGACAAAATGCTCTCACCATTTCCACCTTGGTTGCATTTATGAGTGGATGGAGAGAAGTGAAAACTGTCCTGTCTGCGGAAAGGTAACCACTTTTGTTTCTAAATTCTCTGAACAAAGTGCGTAGACCATATGCGTTTTGAAATTGCCCGGTCTAGAGGACTAAAAGCTAATATTTTCCTGGAATTCATAACAATTTTGCTGTTCTGATTCATTCTGATTGAAAAAAGCTCTATTTTCAAAATTTTCATATATTCTTTCCATGGCTTCTACTGGTTTTAGCTGCCTCAGAAAGTTGTTTGATAAGGTAGAACAAGTGAAGCATATATTTGCGTAGAAAATGTCCCTATAGAGAGAGTAAATCTTGCTTTTGGAATCCATAACAGTTGAGCTGCGTTGTGCTGATTATTTCAAGCTCCCATATTTGCCAATGTCCTTTGTATGCAGGTGATGGAATTCAACGAAACACCGTGATCATATCGAACCATTGATCTGTGCCCTGTATCTGAACTGAAACCGGGGAAGATAACAAGGCAATGCAAAGGAATAATTTGTAAATTTGGCTTGTTGGTTTGTGAATATTTTCATTTACGATGGTAAATATATGAAGCAGAATGGGAGAAAGTGTTCCTCTGCAACAGTTTTAAGTTTCTGAGAAAAATTAAACTCCATTAAACAAGAAGCAATGTCTTTATCTTAAAGTGTTCCTCTGTTGTATTCTCTTACATACATAAATTAATTTAAGTGTTCAATCTAAGGAATACAAAAACAGATGCAGAGTCTTCTTGTGTAGCTTTGACAAAAAAAAAACTCCTAAACTGAAAAGAGAGAGAAAATAAGAATAGAGTTTAGGGACCTTAAGTGTAAATATACCATAACTGAAGGACTTCTGGTGTTAATATCGGAACTTTCTCTCCTCTCCCGACTCGGTCCCCGAGCTCTTGGGAGCAAATGAACGACCCTCATTGCTTGTCTCTTTCCCTCTGTTTCTTCTTACACATTAACGCAACACCAAGTTTCAGCATTTGTAATTCATCCAGTTTGTAACATTTGATATTTAAGGTAAGGTTTCAGATTCTCTCTGGATTGTTGCTTTTTTTTTTTTTCTTTCTGTCAGATTCAGGAATTGAGTTTGCATTTGCGTGTGGTGTCATCTTAGTTATTCATTAAATTCGTGATTTAGCTCTAAGAATGGGTTTGGTATTGAAAAACTTGCCTGATTCGTGATCGCAGCTGCTCTTTTCTGTAAAAACAGAGTTTTGTTCGTTCGTTGATAAATTTGGAATCTTTAAGAAAGATAACATTTTTTTGTTTTTTGGTATGATTCTTCTCAAAGGGGGGAGTCTCCTAAAAGATGGATATTGGAGAAATCATTGGTGAAGTAGCTCCACCTGTGAGTATCCCAACAAAGAGCGCAATTTACGTTTGGGGTTACAATCAAAGCGGACAAACTGGTAGGAATGGTCAAGAGAAGCTTTTGCGTTTCCCTAAACAGCTTCCTCCTGACCTTTTTGGTTGTCCCTCTGGTTCCAATTCTCGTTGGCTCGATATATCTTGTGGTCGGGAACATACAGCTGCCGTTGCATCTGATGGATCTCTCTTTACTTGGGGTCTGTCTCTCTATCTCCATAAAACTTGAATCTAAGTAGTTAGTTGTTTGGTTGGATCTTGTGGTTACGCATCAGTATGTTTCTTACATTTTTATGTCCTCGTTTCAGGTGCTAATGAATACGGTCAGCTTGGGGATGGAACCGAGGTTGGGAGGAAACATCCAAAGAAGGTGAAGCAGCTGCAATCAGAATTTGTGAAATTTGTGTCCTGTGGAGCTTTTTGCACTGCAGCTATAGCAGAACCCCGTGAGAATGACGGTACTCTTTCCACTAGTAGACTCTGGGTTTGGGGCCAAAACCAGGTATAGCAGTTTTCTTATTGTGACTGGATTTGCCACTTCATGTGTAGACTCTCAAATTTTTCATTATAGGGATCAAATTTACCACGCTTGTTTTCGGGGGCGTTTCCTGCTACAACGGTATGTACTAAAACTTAATATCCATGATAGATTTATATTAGCGTAGACAGTGATTTGGTATGTGCACATATTATAGGCGATTCGCCAAGTATCGTGTGGGACAGCTCATGTTGTGGCCTTATCAGAGGAAGGGCTCCTTCAAGCTTGGGGTAAGAATGCTTTGAGATCTTGTTATGCATTATAACCTGTTTGTTTGGTAATTTTTTGTGATTTTGAGGTTTCTGTTTTCCATGGAAATTATAAGGCTATAATGAACAAGGCCAACTTGGTAGAGGAGTCACTTGTGAAGGACTACAAGCACCTCGTGTGATAACTGCTTATGCGAGGTTCCTTGATGAAGCACCCGAGCTTGTGAAGGTTATGCAAGTTTTATGTGGGGAATACCATACTGCTGCTGTATCTGATGCAGGCGAGGTGTAAGTTATCTATAAGCCTTTTCTTGAAAACTTTGTGGTTATTCACATGGCATGGAAGCTAATTCTCTGTGCAAGGGCCTGGGGGAAGGAAATCCTTCTGATGGAGATATTGATCTCATCACATCCTAACAGATGGGAATGCTTGAAGAAGCAAATGGATTCCTGACTATGCAAGTCTCCTTCCCTTTCGCTTAATTTATTTTGGTTATCTCATTCAGTGTCCACTGCTTATCTCTTTCGTTGCAGTTACACTTGGGGATTAGGAAGCATGGGTCAACTTGGGCATGTTTCTCTTCAGTCTGGGGATAAGGAGCTAATACCAAGGAGAGTCGCTGGTCTTGATGGTGTGTCCATGAAAGAAGTTGCTTGTGGTGGTGTACACACTTGTGCTTTATCTTTAGAAGGAGCACTTTATGCTTGGGGTGGTGGCCAAGCAGGACAGCTAGGACTTGGTCCTCAATCTGGTTTCTTGTTTAATGTCTCTCATGGAACCGAAATGCTTCTACGAAATGTCCCCGTTTTAGTCATCCCAACTGATGTCCGGCTTGTTGCTTGTGGACATTCTCACACTCTCGTTTATATGAGAGAGGGACGGATTTGCGGATGGGGTTATAATAGCTATGGTCAAGCAGCAAATGAGAAATCTTCATATGCTTGGTACCCATCGCCTGTAGACTGGTATGTAGCTCAAACAGTTTATATTGTTTATTTTATTGCCAAAACAAAGCAAAGAAATAAAGGAGTTTGTGATGCAAACATTGTGGTAGTTATTCAGTTAGATTAGCGGGAACTATGGTGTTGCATTCAGGTGTGTAGGACAAGTGAGGAAGCTAGCAGCAGGAGGTGGTCACTCAGCTGTTTTAACCGATGCATTCTCGTTGAAGGAGCTGTGTGAATTTCAGTTAGCAGATAGTGTGAACCTCTCAAATGCTTCAAAAATTCAAGATGTTGCATTCAGAATGGGTTCCGAAGCTTTAGCCCGCCTCTGCGAAAGTCTCAGGTAAGAAAAGTTGAAACTTTTGGACAATCTTCTTTGTTACTTCGTAAACTTTTAGACTAGAGGGAATCCAAGTTAAGCAAAGCTAAACAATTGTGGCTTGATGTGTTTCAGGGAGCAGTTACTTGACGGAGACTTTACTAATGGGGAAGAAGTATATTAAAAAGCACAAACCCCAAACTCTCGAACAATTTGGTACTGGTGGAAGTTATTACAATTCATCCTGTATCTTTGAAATATGTGTAGTAAACCAGAAAGTCCATTCTTCAGCAGAACTCTGTACCATTGTACCTTTCAGGACAATTCATTCCTGTCCTGTCTCTGTAAGAAGATCCACATGTTGTAATTAATTATCTGTTCTGTACACTAACGAATTTTAGTCATAAACCCAGTTTGGTGGCATTGTGGAGTATGGAATTTTACTGTTAACTTGAGAGTTTATTACCCTCTGTCGCAAGCTATGACGATTGCATTTAACCGTGTACTGTAATATACAAATTTGAAAGACAGGATAAGTAAACAGATGAGACATGGTCATTCTTAGCAGTTCACACATTACAATCCATACATATAAGCAAGGTTACAAAAGGCACAAACATAAGTCTGAAACAGAAGAGAGATATGGAAGGCTATCACAGCTATAGCCGCCACTTATGTCTACAAATCAAAGTCTTGTCCATACATAAACACAAAATTCATAACTATTCATTCTTATTCATATGCATAAGATCTAAGACCTCACGCCAAGACCCCACCAGTACTTGCTTCAGATCCTTACTGGGAGAAGAAGTATCACTCATAGCATCCAGCCAGGGATGTAGCCGTTTCCTGGCTGGGACTGACCTTGCGTCGTTACAGCCATTTGCTCTGAACACACTGGATGGCCATACCTGTTTTCATCACCACAACAACATAGTTTAGGAATTAACAATAGAAACCCACTTATGAAGTCTGAAAGTTTAATATTCCCTCCTTAAGACATCAAAGTGATGAAACCTTAGACTCAACAACATGAGTTTCAACTAACTATCTTTGAACAAAGACAATGTTGGGCTTAACCAGACTGTTGTTAACTGTTTATCATTTAAGTTGATGTCTAAAGACAAGAGAATTTGTTTGGTTTACCCAATTTGCAAAGTGGGATCACATTCAAGAGATTGGTATAGTCCCTGAGAATGAGCCTGATGGTGCCCATAGGCAACATTTTGTTGATCACCGGCTTCCCATGCTCCTCCTATATGGTGATGCCTCACGCCGATCATATCTTCCAGCTAAACAAAACACAAACTTTCTTGAAACCATTTCACAGAAGTAACCCAAAAGAGGCATATGTAGCAGTTCTTGAAGATATATAACCGTGAACTGAGTAGAGAGAGAGATGCACCATATACCTTAATTGACAAAGCTCTGTTGGCTTCAAGCAAGATATGCTCTTTACCTTGAAGATCAGATAGCTGGTCAAGCATATACTGCGTCTGAGAAAGAAAAAGAAAAAAGAAGCATTTTCAGATATACTCACACATCAAAAACATAGAGAGACCAGTGTTGTGTGTAAATCTTTCAGTATATATACAATATGGAAATATTTAATCACCTTGATACAGCGAACTTGCTTCAGAGAGCCGTCTAGTTGACGCTCAAGCTGCTCTAGCTCCTTTGAATTCAGAGGTCCAAGGTCCTCTCCAAGAAGATTTCTGCAGCAACACGTATACACTTACATCAATATATTCAATTTATACATGCTGTTTAGAATTTAAATGAGCATATATACAATCTAATTTATTTATATACCTCTGCTGACGCTGCAGACTTTCATATCTACCTTTCAGCTTCAAATACTCTCTGTAGCTGTTCTGAAAGATGCCATAAATGTTGGAAAGCTTAAATATATTTTGGAATCTTTGAGAAATTTTGATTTGCTTTTGTTAATATCAAACAAAATTAGTCAATCAGTAAGGATAAAAGATTAAACCTCAAGTTCTTTGGCAGGCTTGTTGTTGACTTCAATTGAGCCATAACTGCACTTCTGGTACCTTTCCAGTGTCTTGAGCATGCTGATGAAAGATCAAACCGCAAATTAGGAGAAATAAAAGAAAAAATTAATTTGATGACAGGAATTAAGAATAAACAATTATTAAATATATACAAAAATTGTAACAAAGAAGATCTTTAGATGAGATACAGATTACAATTCATGTGTGGTGCTTAAATGGCTGCAAGAGGTTCAGACTGGTTAATGCATGTAACCACAAATTATTCTACGTTGGATCTTTTTATTTTTTTATAGAAGACTGTGAATCTTTAATTTGCTTTTATAAGTCCTAATCACATATATATCTGTGTAGAGCTAGCCAGTGAGTATTAACTTATTAATCATTAATTGTATATGACACTTACCTATAGCTCCTATAAATTTTGAATCTACATATATACAGATTGCAATTTGACATGAGACGAGATCAGATCTCGAAATCCAATTAATATAAACTGAACTATACATATCCTTCTATAATCAAAACCTAAGAGATCAGATTTAGAAACTAATTAAACAAAAAAAAGGCAATCAAGAACCAAACAAAACCTTGATATAGAATTTAACAACAAAATCAAGAAAGATAAATTAAACCTCATCACAATTCACAAGATCACTAGAAAAAGTAAAGATCTATGCACAGATCTAACAAATGTTTATGAATATAGAAAGAAAGAGAAGTACTTGGAGGTGCTGCAGAATTCGTAGAGCTTGCCACGGTTGGAGAAGACGATGAGAGAGACCTCAGCATCGCAGAGTACAGAAAGTTCATAAGCTTTTTTCAAAAGACCGTTCCTACGCTTAGCAAACGTCACTTGTCTGTTGATTTTGTTCTCTATCCTCTTCAGCTCTACTCTTCCTCTTCCCATCTTTTAACTTAAGTCCCAACCCCCAAAAAAAAACAAAATTCTAATTTTCTTCTTTTTTTATAGCTGATATATATGTGTAACCTAATAAGGGTATGCAATGTTTTATCTATATACAGACACACACAAACATGACTTTTTCCGGGGGGAAAAGATCTTATCTTTTGGATAAGTAAGTAAACCCTAGTTTTATTTTTTCAAGAACAAGAAAAGAAGATCAGGAATATGTAGAGAGGATCGGAAAATAAAAAAGAGGAAACTTTAGCTTTTCTCTGGTTTGGTTTTTGATTTGATATATTAGGGCACTTGTTTATTTTCTTTAGATCTTTTCTTTTAATGAAGGGTTGTTGTGTGTGTGATGAGGTTGTGAATCTGAAGAAAAGTTTTTGTGAATCTATAAAAAAGCTATAAAGATAAGAAAAAATTGTGAGGGTGAGAGATCATTAGGGTTTGGTGTGTTCCATTCACACTATCTCTCTCTCTCTCTTTCTCTACTTCTTTACTCTTTCTCTCTCCACCCTGTATTACAAAACAAAGTAAAAAAAAACATTCTCAAACCCTCTCTCCCATTGCGCGTGTCACACAGACGTCATTGTTTTGCAAAGAGTTGCGTATAGCCGTATATACTAAATAAGAAAGTAGTATGAAGTTTTGGGGAAAAAAAGTTTTTCTGATTACATATTTCATGTCTACGTATATATATAGATAAGTAGTAGATACAATGTTTCGACTCTTTTAGGTATACACATACATTCCACAGCTTCATATCAAAAAATTTGAAACATCCATCTCATATTATAATAATTTCTACTAATTAACTTTGTTTTATTTTCTTTAAAAATCAAAATAGAATGACAACGGGTTCAAACCTTCACAACTAATAATATCCTGTAGAGAATATTTTCTCTGATTAATTCAATAGTAATAAATAGTAAGTAATAAACTTAACAGTATAATAGTAGTGTATAAAGCTTTTTATCCAGTAAACTCATTCATTACGAATTAGTATAGTTCCATTCCATCCAGTAAGGCTCAAATTAAAAAAAAAAAAAAAAAAAAATTGTCAACAAAAAAGTGCTTCTTCCACTAGTAAAAACTGGGTATATAGACGTATAGTTACGGACTTACGGTATATGGCCACAGAAAATTTCCTTCTTTTATTTCTATCAATCGTGTGATATGTACTTGTATGTCTATAAGTTTGCAGTTTGAAGGGATTTTGTGAATGTAGTACAATGTCTCCAAGCTAGTGGTGTGGGGAAATATCTCAAGCAAAGCGCGTGAGTGAGAGAGAGATTGGGAAACACATGCAGTTGGGTCATGAGTATCTAAAAAAGAAACGAAAGCAGCTATCATCATTTTCTACTTCACAAGCCGCAGAAAAGCTTCTCCTACCTTAAAATGGATAATATGTACGTGTCGCCTTCCTATTTGCTTGCCTTCCTGTCTTTTGTACAACATACGTTGAACTTTGGTTCTTATTTTTTATTTTTATTTTTTTATTATGTTTGAGAAAATCCACCCTCTTATTAATTAATTAGCTGGATATTTGCCTTTTCTTCCAAACATAGTTTTTATTAATGTTTCAAATTTATTCATCCCTATCGGTTTTGTAGGTAACGTATCTCCGTGAATCCGTGTGATTTTTGTCTACTACTATATATATCGAAGAGAACAACATATATATGGGAGATACACACCACATGGACATGCATACATAGTTTTACTTAAGTTGGGGTTCGTTCGTTGATTATTCTTTATGTTACTTAAAAAATATATTTAGTTTTGTTCTCCAATTAATCTTCTATATTTGGGCCATTGCTTGCAAGAGTTCTAAGTCTTGTAGGTGAAGGCGTGAAGCCAAGGAAGGTAATATCTGATTCGTAAGTTTCTTTTTTGGAGTCAAGGGTAATATCTGATTCGTAAGTTAAAACTAGAATTTATTCTCGTTTAATTTTTAATTACTGTTGAACAAAAAAACAAAATTAATATTTTTTGTTTCAAGGTTTAATTGCTTACTAAAATTTCATACTCGATGAAATTATTTTGGACTATAATAAAATTTGATGAACCATAAAACTATGGAAGTGTGGTTTTTCTAATAGGTGACGATTTATTATTTATTACACATGTACGCAATTGTAAATACTTAATAAATTGATTAATCATGCATTTGTCTACTATTATATATACCTGGTAGTAGCTAGATTTAAGAAATCTTAATTTTTTTCCTTTGGACAACGAATCTACCAGCAAAGATCTTTTATCTTCAGCTCAGGTGACGTAGGAAAACGTCCGTACACCTCTTGTTTTTTACAGACAGCAAAAAGACGTTACAAAGTAACTAAGTAGTAAGTAACTGGGAAAATCTAGGGTGAAATAACGCAACAAGCTGACGGACACGTGTCGAAGTATGATTGATTAGTAAGTAAGCTTAGACTTTTGTGGCCCGAAGAGAGAGAAAGAGAGTCACCTTTCTAACAGTGTCTTGTCCCTCTCTATTTTTTTTTTACACCCTTCTGATTTGTTTGGTATATTATTTTACCCGTAGTAAATATTACTACTATTCTATTCTTGTTAATTACAAATTTTGGATTAATAGTTCTTCCTTATCTAAATCTTAGGCGAGATCGACACCAAAGTCTAGTAGTCTCATCCTAGGGATGGATTTAAACACTTCTCCAAGTAAAGATTATATATGATTTGTTTGATGAGCCCTAGAAAGCGCTACACGAATGTAAAGAGCAAATTAATGACCATTTGGGAAATTTTCAATAGAAGAAAACATGACATCTATCACGTTCACATGGTTTTGATATCTCCAATGTAGAAGAAACATGTTGCCACTGTATATAGTATGCCTTAATTATAAGCAGAGAAAATCTTATACCTAACATAATTATTTCGTAAAATTATTTGAACATAATCTATTGAAATTCATTCAAGCAAGTAATTATATATAACTCTTTCTAGTTTTTTTTTATGCGACCACCACTGAAATATGCAGGGTTAGTTGTAGATTTAGTGTGTTTTTAGAAAGAAATGGGGTTTTTAATATTTTTACTATTCAATATTTTAAAATAGGTTAGTTGCAAAAGTATTACATTTTGAGAAAGTAATGTGTTTTTAGTACCTTTCCTGGTCTAATTACTTCATAACTGTTAATTAGTCACTACAAAAAAAAAAGTAGTATTACATCACTTATTTTATATATTTGCATCATATATAATTGATGCGAATAAATCTTACATCATTTATATAAGTGATTTATGATTTGGTGATGCAAATATTTTGCATCAGTTTAAAAATATTTGCATCAATTATTGTTATCGATGTTAATATATATCACTTGTAAAAAAATGATGTTAAGTTTTGTATCATTTATTATAAATGTTGTTGAATGTGTATCAATTAATAGAAGTGATATTACTATTTGTAACAATTATAATAATTGATGTTAAATTTTTGTATCAACTATAAATAGTGATGTTAAAATTAATGTCAATTTTTATAATTGATTTCCAATAATTGTGTTATTTACAATTTTTTATATAATTTTTCTTATTACTAATTTATTTTATTAAAAAAATATTTTTTAATAATTATTATATTTTGTATAGCAAAAACTGTTGAAAATATATATTAAAATCTCAATAAAAATTTATTAAAATCTTTACTAATACATTACCATTAGTAAATCAAATCTTATTCAAACCCTATTAATATACATCATCATTGGGTTTAACAATTGATGTGAAATCATATAATTAACATCACTTTTTATTGATGTAAATTTGTATCGATTTTTTAAGTGATGTTAATATAAATTATAAATTATATCGATTGTTTAAGTGATGTAAAATTAGTGTTTTGTATCAATATTTTAAAAGTGATGCAAATTAATAAAAGTATATATCAATTATACTAAATTGATGTAAATCAGATTACTGATAGCATCAGTTATTTAAATTGATGTTAAATTTTATTTTTGGTATCATTTATAAAAAAATAATTCAAATTTAAATTAATTATTTATGTGACACATATTAACTAATGCAATATGCCTATTTTTTGTAGTATAATGTGGTAACACGTGCTGGGCGGTTTCATTTATCCACCAGTTTGAAGCCCATCTGAGGTTACATCGAGTAATGAACATCTATCAATACAAGAGCTGCTAAAAAATTATGGAATAAATTAATAAAATTTAAGGGAAGATTATGATTTAAAAATGATTATTTGTTGATATTATATTCATATATATCAAACAAAATCTTTTTTTTTCTAAAAAACTATAAAATCTCGTAATTATCGATATTAGAAATATTTTAGGTAAGATTGCAATTATTTTGTAGCTTGTTAAATAATATATTATTTTTAAAGAACTCTTATTTATATGAGTTTAATCTGAATAATTATCTGAAAAAGTATCTAAATTTAATAATTCCATGTTTTCGTTTTCATGTTTGACCATAATACGCTTAATGAAGCTCTTAAATTTGACTAAATATCAATGCAGCTTTTGTACAAAATAAAGGTTCTCCATGATAGTAGTGAAATATCCTAATTGTTAAGTTTCAAAAAAAAAAAAAAAGAAATATCCTAATTGTTATGAGAGTGGAAAGAAATGGAGTTTGACAAGTTTATGGTACTTGTAGCAACGATTAAACAGAAATAACGGAAAACATACGGAAAAGATAAGCAAATCTGAAAACATAATCAAAACATAAGCAAATGGCCCATTAGCTCAGTTGGTTAGAGCGTCGTGCTAATAACGCGAAGGTCGCAAGTTCGAAACCTGCATGGGCCACTTTTTTGTAATTTATTTAATCTGGTCTTTATAATTTTCTTTTGGTCTAAAACAAATACCTGACTTTTTATTTATATATATTCACTAGATTTGGACCCGCACGTACGTGCGGAATTGATTTCAAAAGTCAAGGTTATTTATCAGGTCTACAATATATTATGTATGTGTGAGATTACGTTTGTAAACATATTTTTAACAAATATTATTAACCAAAAACCACATGAGCAATATCTTCATTCGTCCTGCGAAATTTACAAAAGCCATGGATAAAGGCGTTTAAAAAAAAATTAATCTATAAAATATATCTTTTTTCTCAACCAAACATTTATTAAAATAGAACTCTAATTTAGTCGCCCAAACTGGATGGAAGTTGTTTACAAACGTAATTTCTGACACTAATGATCCTAAATTTGGATAAATTTAAATGGCCCATTAGCTCAGTTGGTTAGAGCGTCGTGCTAATAACGCGAAGGTCGCAGGTTCGAAACCTGCATGGGCCACTTTTTTGTAATTTATTTAATCTGGTCCTTATAATTTTCTTTTGGTCTAAAACAAATACCTGACTTTTTATTTATATATATTCACTAGATTTGGACCCGCACGTACGTGCGGAATTGATTTCAAAAGTCAAAGTTATTTATCAGGTCTACAATATATTATGTATGTGTGAGATTACGTTTGTAAACATATTTTTAACAAATATTATTAACCAAAAACCACATGAGCAATATCTTCATTCGTCCTGCGAAATTTACAAAAGCCATGGATAAAGGCGTTTAAAAAAAAATTAATCTATAAAATATATCTTTTTTCTCAACCAAACATTTATTAAAATAGAACTCTAATTTAGTCGCCCAAACTGGATTGAAGTTGTTTACAAACGTAATTTCTGACACTAATGATCCTAAATTTGGATAAATTTAAAAGCATCCAAATTTTTTGAAATAATTATCCTAAAATATATATATAGATGTTGTTTTCCTCTATATATAAAATTTCAACACAATCAATTAGTGAAATTGATTAGAATCTCTAACTTCTTCATGTTTTCTCTTTAACACCATATGTAGTAACAACATTTGTTATTTTTACCGCCTGCAAACATATATATATATATATATATATATAAATCTTACTAAAACATGTTTGTTTTTGTTTTTTTTTGGCAAACTAAAACATGTTTGGCTAAAAACTATTAAATTCCTTTATATATTAATACCGCCATGAATGTATATTGGTACCTTCATGTATCTATAATCTATAAAGTAAAAGTACACTATTATAGTTAATTATATATGTACTAACATAAAAAAACCGTAATTAATCAAAAAGAATTGTAAGATTAAATCGATTATAACAACTTATTGTTTTACATCATCCGTATTTTAAAAGTTTTACACTCTTGACTTTTATGTTTCACATGTTCTTGAAGAGTTTCAAATTTGAAAAACTAAAAGATATTGAAAAATAAAAGTTAGAAAACTCAAAACTCAAAATATTGATACTCAGAGAAGTTTTTGCGAGTGAATGAAACAAAATACTCCGACGCGTCTTATATAGAGATTAGGTTAACTAAATACAATCTATTCTAAACTGTTCGATTTGTATATTAGGTAACATCAAAATCAATAATTAATATTTCCGAAAATATCTCAAAATTATATAACCAAATTAAATATATATGTTTACTTATATATAATTTTGATTTTTTTTGTGCAAATATATAATTTTGAATTTATACCCGTTTTGCAAGTAGCTAAGGTAACTACATATTTTGGTAAGTACCTAGATCTCGTATATGTGATAATTTAAAATCTTTTAAACTAAATAAAAAAAATATATGAAACGTGTAGAGTTTGTATCACATTAATTTACTTATTAAAAACGATTATGATAAATCACTGAAATTGTGGTCAAATTTAGAATGCTAATTAACAACCAATTGAGATTAATAAGATATTTGATTTGATATCATTAGATAAGGTAATTTCGAGATTTCAACTTAATGTTCATTTTAAATTTGAATTTAAATATGGATAGTTTTCTATATTGAATTATATGTTATTTAGGATTTGTGATTAATGTTCCACAGTAATAACTATGGAAGTTACTAATCACGGATACTGATTTGTTTTTACTTCCATAAAATATTTATATTATATATATTTTTGTTTGACTTTTATTATACATAATCGTGGTCTGATCGATTCTGTTTAGATCCGAGATTTTTTTTTCCTGATCCAATTTGTAAAACACGATCCGAATATAGAAAACCCGGGTCACATATAGATCCGCCTGTTTTGTTGTATAAAATTACGTGACTGTCCCTATCCTATTGTATGCTTTATAATTGATTCAATGACAATATTTATCCTAATTGTATGTTTCATTTTTTGCTTTGAAAAAGTGTTTCCCTTTTAATATAGTATAGATACCCGCTATCTTCTAATTTGATCAATTATGTCCAAATTCAATCAGATAGATAAGTAATTAGAAATCAGATTGAAGGAAAAAAAAAAAAAGAAAAAAAGGCAAATACAGTTTATGATGTGTCCGGTCCGTAGTAGGGTTTTATAAGTTTCAACTTTGAAGTTTAAGCTGCTCCTTGTTTGTATTTTGGCTCCTCGAACTCCAATCAAAATCTCATCTTTGTCTCTGAAAAGGAAGCGCATAAGATTTTTTTTAATTTATTTCAATACGTATTTGAGATTTGTCGTTGAGTTTACATAATCCGATATTGTGAATAGAGAGACTAAGATTAAGCAATGGAAACGGATCTGAATGATTATACTGTTATCAAGGAAGGAGAAGCTGAGATTCTTATGCACAAGAAGAATCAAGTCTTCTTCAATAAAGCTCAGGTTTTTTTTTTTTAATCTCTCTTCCTTTATGAATTTTTGTTGTTTCTTAAGTTAAGCTGAGATATATTATCTGAATTGGTGCTTCTGTTCCATTGTATTGGCTGCTTTGATCTGTTTTTAAATGTTTTTGCTTTGGTTAGACACACTGAACACTGATTCAAATTCAATTAGCTGAAGCCTTGCTCTGGAACTAGAGAATTAGTTTACCTTTTTTTAAAAAAATCTAGGAATCTCCCAGAACTGTCAGTGATTGTTCCAAAGTTTGGATTTTTATGTTCGTGAGAGGAACCAAAAGTATCACAAATTTTGATTGTTAGTCAGTTTTATAGTGAGTAGTTAATTTATTGTTTAGTCAATAATGTATGCCTGTTTATGTCTATAATGAATGATTAGGTGAACAATAGAGATATGTCTATTGCTGTCCTAAGGGAATTTATATCGAAACGCAAACAAGAATATGAAGGTAAGCCATCTAAAAGAACTAGACCAGCTTCCAAAGTGAACGGCAAGGATTCTTCTGATGCTTCCAAGGAAGAAACTCCTAGTGAGAACGGTATGAGTAATGGTGAACACAAAGTAGCATCTGAGGATGGCCCACCAAGCTCTGCATCAAAAGATCTTGCCAAGACAACAGAAGGATTTGCACCTAGAGAGCCTAAGCCACCAAAAGTGCTTGAGGTCCTCCTATATTCTTGTACTCACTGTCTTGTTTCATAGCTTGGTGCCTTATTGTGATCTTTGCACTTAAATAACATTGCATACTTCAATCTTCAGGCTTTGTCAGCTTCTGGGTTACGGGCTCTAAGATATGCACGCGAAATAGAAGGAATTGGTCAGGTTGTGGCGTTAGACAATGACCTAGGTAAGTTTTTCCTTCATTCCTTTATAGATATATTTTTACTCATATCTCTCCTGTATCAATACCTAATGTTGTTCCTTTTTCCTTTTAATAGCATCAGTCGAAGCTTGCCAGAGAAACATAAAGTTCAATGGCACGGTGGCTATTTCAAAGGTGGAGTCACATCATACAGATGCTCGTGTCCATATGATTACCCACCCTAAAGAATTTGATGTGGTAAGCATTATTACTGTGTTCATTTGCATATTGCTAGAGTTGCTTCTGTTAAAGTAATTTTGGTTAATAATGTTGTCAGGTTGATCTTGATCCATATGGATCACCTTCTATTTTCCTTGACTCTGCTATACAATCGGTCACGGATGGTGGATTGCTAATGTGTACAGCAACTGACATGGCAGTGTTATGTGGTGGTAACGGTGAAGTTTGCTATTCCAAGTGAGTATTTTTTTAGTTCACACCTTTCTTTTAAACAAGTAACGATGATGCCTTTTTCGCTGAACTGATCCTTAAATCCTTAATATATCAGATATGGTTCTTACCCATTGAGAGGAAAGTATTGTCATGAGATGGCTTTGCGGATCCTTCTTGCCAGCATCGAGGTCTGTTTATCTTAGCCAAATCCAGTTTTTACTAAATAATCATGTTTCTGTCATTTACTACCAATTCTCTCAGGTTTTAGATTGTTTTCTTATGTTTTCTTTTTTACCTTTTGGTTATGATTGAATGTAGAGCCATGCAAACCGCTACAAGCGGTATATTGTTCCGGTGCTATCTGTGCAAATGGATTTCTATGTTCGTGTCTTTGTCCGCGTTTACTCGTGAGTTTTTCCTTGTCTAATCAAAACACGTTACATCTCAGTTATACAGATTTTACAAAACACTTTTGTTTTGGTTTTTGATTCACTGAAACCTCAAAGCTTAATGAATTCTTAATGAAAATCATCAGCTCGGCGAGTGCAATGAAGAACACTCCATTGAAGCTTTCTTACGTCTATCAATGCATTGGCTGTGATTCATATCATCTTCAACCTGTCGGAAGATCTCTCCCTAAGGTATACATATGCTAGAAAATTTCACACATTCTCTATTCTATGCAATGCATCTCCCAAAGATGATAGAAACTTGGAATATAGCCAATGATTCTTGTTATGGTTTTACGTGTGTCAATAGTGTATGTCATAGTTCCACTTCTTTTGTGATACTCTTAAACTATCTGAGGTCACTAGTTCCAAAGTAGTTTAATTTCTATCCTGAGACCGTATTTTATTGAATCATATTTTTTTGCTTTGGTAGAACAACAGTGTGAGGTATCTACCAGCAATTGGTCCAGTTGTGCAGCAGGACTGCAGCCACTGTGGGAAAAAATATAACATGGGTGGACCAATATGGTCCGCTCCAATGCATGATCCAGAATGGGTGACTTCAATTTTAAGCAGTGTGAATTCCATGAAAGACAGATATCCTGCTTATGACAAGATCTCTGCTGTACTTACTACAGTCTCCGAGGTAAGTTGCTAAGATGTTCAGTTTTGTGTGTTCAGTTTTCTGAAGAACCGGTTAAAAATTTGATTTTTTTTTGTTATGTTTCAGGAATTGCTAGATGTTCCTCTGTTTTTGAGTCTGCATAATCTTTGTGCGACTTTAAAATGCATTTCACCATCAGCTGCTATGTTTCGATCAGCGGTTATTAATGCTAATTACCGGATCTCGGGGACTCATGTGAATCCGCTCGGCATGAAAACTGATGCTCCTATGGAGATTATCTGGGACATTATGCGCTGCTGGGTAAGCTAAGTTGATGATTTTCATAATGTGACCTTGTTTCATTTTACCTAATAATGTTTTTTGATGGTTGGTGCTGTTTTGGTGTAGGTAAAGAATCATCCTATAAAGGCACAATCCCCTGAACACCCCGGAAGTATAATTTTGTCCAAAGAACCATCACATCAGGTATTTTGCTCAGCTTTGTCTGTATTGTTTGAAACTAAAATACTGTTCTAAACTTGATCTGTTTTTTTGAAACCATCTTGTGTTTTGGACAGGTTGATTTTTCGCGTCACATTGGTTCGTTGAGCAAGGCGCAGGCGAAGAAAATAGCTCGTTTTCTTCCGAATCCTGAGAAGCATTGGGGTCCAAAGCTTAGGGCTGGTCGCCAAATCACGAGCAAACATGTTTCCCTGATTGGTCATGAAGCCGTTAATGGTCATCTTAATCAACACCATGAAGAACTTAAAGAAGAAGAAGAAGATGAAGATGAAGCAGAGCAAGAAGATAATCTCAAAGACAAGGTTGATCTGAAACGCCAGAAGACAACAACAGAGGATATTTCTTCAACATCATAAGACAAGTCAGAGATCACATTTCTGTTTAACCATTTTTGATAGTACTGAGCGTTGTGACCCATTTGTTGTGATTCTTTCTGTTGTGATCTTATTAGTTTTCTCATTTAAAAATTTACCCTTGTAGTGATTTTAAGTTATTTTGGATTAAAAATAAAAATTAAAGTATTTTATTGAAACCTCTTATAAATGTCACTATCATACTGTAGTTATTTGGAACAAAATTTCACAACTTTACATTGAACACATGTTACACATCAATGGTAGAGAAAAATTACTCAAGTAAATACACCCACATCATTTACCTGAGTAAACACATTTACTAGTAGCACCATTGGTTCTGTTCTTCTCTTTCAACCTCAGGTTCCAAAGAAGAATCACCAAACGGTTTCATTTCGCTATAAACCAAACCAAGCTCGTCATAGATCTCTTCCCATCTAGGATGAGCCTTATCTCCAACGAGAAACACATGAAGCTCATCTTTGATCTCAACCCAACTGCAACCAGGCTCCTTCTTAAGCTTAAAGCCTCTCATACTTCTTCTCAAATCTGAAACCTTTTCCCACATTCCTGCATCTGCGTATACATTTGATAAAGAGTATAAGCTGAAGAGTCTTGTGGATCCAATCTCAACAGAGCAGCAGTTGCTTCTTCTGCAATCTCTACATTGTTTCTATGTATCGTGCAGACTCCTAACAAGGTTCTCCATATAACATCGTCTGCTTCGAATGGCATCTCTCGAATAAGCTCTAATGCTCTCCTGACTTTTCCGGATTTTCCTAAGATATCTACCATGTTCGAGTAATGAGGTAGCTGAGGATCCAAACCATAATCTCTCTTCATCATGTAGAAGTACTCTAGTCCTTTGTCAATTAGACCCATATGAGCACAAGCTCGGAGTATCGATATGAAAGTTACATGATTCGGTTTTATGTTTTCTACTATCATTCTCTCAAACAGTTGTATGGCTTCCTCTCCTTTCCCATGATGTGCATACCCGCAAATCATGGCGTTCCAGGTCACGAAATCTCTTCTCCGTGACTTCTCAAACATCAATCTTGAATCATGAAGATCTCCACATTTCGAGTACATGTCAACGAGGGTGCTGCAGATATACACATCAGATTGCAATTCTTTCTTGATGACCTGAGCATGAATCTGTTTACCTAATCCAGTGGAAGCTAGATTCGCACAGGTATCAAGAACCGTTGCATAAGTAAATTTGTCGGGAGGTATACCCATCTCCATCATCCGGGTAAAAAGCATCTGAGCATCCTCACTTTGTTCCTTCAATACATATCCGGAAATGATTGAATTCCATGAAACACACATTTCCTGCAGTCTCTTATTGTGTATATTTTCAAGCTCTTCCGAGACATCGCCTCCTAAAAACAATCGACTATGTATCTTCTCCGCTTCTTCTATCATTCCACACTTTGAATACATATCGATCAGAGAGCATCCAACAGAGGAATTCGAAGTCATTCCTGATTTGACAATGCTGGAATGAATCTCCATACCGTAACCCAAAGAACCACCAGGACAAGCTTTCAATACGCTTCCATAGGTAAACTCATCAGGTTCAATCCTAGAACGGAGCATCGAGACAAAAAGAGAAAGTGTTTCACATCCTTTTCCGTTCTGTTCATGTGCTGCTATAATCGCATTCCAAGACACAGCATCTCTTCTTCTCATCTCATCAAATACACGAAAGGCTTCAGACAGAGCTTGACATTTCCCATACATGTCAATAGCAGCATTTGCAACGCAAACATCTACCGATAAGTTGCTTTTTATCGCCAAACCGTAATGCTGAAGCCCCTCTGAAAGACCTTTCACCAAGGCACAAGCCCTGAACACTCCTGATAAACTTATTTCGTCGAAACCAAGACCCGACGACATGAGACGGTGAAACAACCAGAGAGCTTTAAAACCATGTTCTTCCTGCGAATAACCAGTAATCACTGCGTTATAAGATTGTCTATTAAGATTTTCTGACTTGTCAAGCAAAATTTGAGCATCTTGCATATTATCACACTTTGCGTACATATCCAATGTTGCCGTCCTCACTATACCATCTGCTGCAAAATCTGACTTTAAGGCATGAGCATGTAACTGACCGCCTAATCTCAATTCGGATAACGCAGCACATGACCTCAAGACGCTAGCATAAATTGACTGGCTCACTCCAGCATTTACCTTTTGCATCTCCTTAAAAAACTTCAAAGCAAGGGACAACAAGTTATTCTGAACACAGCCAGCGATTATAGCACTCCATGAGACAGAGTTCTTATCCGGAATACCTTGAAACACTCTTAGAGAGTCGTCAAATCTCTTACCTTTTGCATACATATCCAACAATGCACTTGCAGCAACCACATCAGTATCACAACCCACTTGAACAATAACCCCATGAATCTGCATTCCTAAACTGGTTTCTTCTAAAAAGGAACACACTTTAAAGATGATTGCAAAAGTTCTAGCATCAAACTCAATGCCTGCTCTCCCCATGTCAATAAAAATCTCAATAGATTTCAAACTCTCACCGTTCTGTAGATACCCAGAAAGCATTGAGTTCCACGACACAACATCTCTCACAGGCATCATATCGAAGAAAGAATTCGCTTTAGCCATGTCATTACTCTTGGCGTAACCATTGATCATTTTGTTCCAAGAAACAACATCTCTCAGCGGCATTTTGTCGAACACCATAGAAGCAGACACGAAATCTCGAGAATTTGTGTAAACTTGAAGCAAACAATTCAGCACGAACGTAGTCGGACGAAACCCAGATAAGATCATATGAGCATGAGCTTGCTTCCCCAGCTCTAACGCTCCTTGCTTGGCACATTCTTTGAAAACAAACGAAAAGTTGGTCGTGCTAGCTGAGTTCACTTGAGTCACAAAATCCGTGAAATAAGAAAACATTGGAACTCTTCGGTATGAAAATTTCTCTGGAAGACATCGATTGAATGAAACCACTGCTCTGGTCATATGCAAGAATCTGAGATACTCAGCCATGAGTCATAAACCTCAGCCGTCGTATCTATGGCGGGATTGAAACGATTACAACTGATTCGGTTCGGTTTACTCGGTCTAAAAATAATGTAAACCGACTGAAACCGAATATCAATTAGCCTGCAACTCAACCGGATTAATATAATTAGATTATTATTAAGCCTAATCTCATCATATGTGTTAAATACCAAATTACTAATTCACAATTTTTTTTTGTTTTTTTTCTCGGTTATTAAATAACTAACTAAATATTTATAAATAAATAATAATAAAAAATCGACTCGTGTGATATATATTTTTCGGCATTCTTCTTCATTCCATAACAATTAAAACAATGTCAGTTCACGATCATGGATACAACTTGGTCTGCACTTTGAGAATTTGTACTCCATGTTAGATTATATCTCGTCTCTGGAATCAAATGTGGTTTTGTGTTTTTTTGTTATAAGGACTTCAAATTTAATGTGTTTTTTTTTGGATTTTTTTGTATGAATGTGGTTGGTTTGCCTTCCGTTTTTGCTTGACCTAACTAATATTGTTCAGTTTAAAAAAGAATAAAAATAATGAGTAAATGCTATTAATGTATAAAAAAATAAATACATGTATATATTGTGCAAGTAATTAATTTTGAGATATGTTTTGTAAAATGATCAATATAAAATACATAAATATATATGTTTTTGGTTAATATAAGTACGTATATACGTAATGGACTAAATATATTAAATTTAAGTAAACTATGTGGGCTTTGTATTACCAAAATTCATCTAAAGGAAGTGTAGACATAGTACACATATATAGCTAGTTACAAATTATTCTTTTGTTAAATTTAATTAATTTTGAGATATGTTTTTTTTAAAATGATCAATATAAAATACATTAATATATATTTTTTTGGTTAATATAAGTACGTATATATGTAATGGACTAAATATATTAAATTTAAGTAAACTATGTGGGCTTTGTAGTTTGTATTACCAAAATTCATCTAAACAAAGTGTACACATATATAGCTAGTTACTAATTACTTAAAACTTTTTATTTTGTAAATTAGATGATTAATCTTTTTGTAAAATATAATATACATAAGATTTAAAGTTATACATTTATTTTGTTAAACATTATATATTCCCTTTATTTTTAGTGCACCAAAATCCAAAATGTTAATTTAAATATTATCATGAATTTAGGGGCCAGTCTTGAATTACTTCTAACGTGAACATTATGAGTAAAGTATTCTATTTTGATTTTCTTGCAATCATTGAATCTTTGCCACAAGTAATAAAGGAGTTTATAATTTTATTATTATTTGTTACACAAAAGGTCTCTAGATTTCGAATTTCCTTATCCAGTCAAATATGATCGCGTCTCCACCTTACCCTTCTTATTAGGACTAGGAATTTTATGTGCTTAGTCCAGGCCTGATCTAAATTCAACGCCCAATCGTGTCCTTTCTTTTGTATAGTGTCCGAAGCCAAAATGAATAATAAACGAAAAATATAAATACCTTGTTTTTTTTTTTTTTTTGACAACAAATACCTTGTTCATAACCTAAATCCCTAGATCTGGAAAATATCTTTCGAGGGTCGGAAACCGTAGCCAGCTGCTCTTCTAAAACGTAACCATGGAAGGATCCACCGTGAAAGTAATCTTCTTAATTCTCTTTATGGATTTCTTCTTACGCACTCTTCTTTAATTAAACCTTTGTTGTTTGTCTATGAATTGTTTCATCACAAGAAGGGAAGAAAAATATTTGGAGTAGTATTATAATTTCTGATTACATCTTTTTTCTTTGTATGTACCTGAATCTGATTAGGGGTTTGAATTTATCGATAGTAGTGATGCATCAGACATTCCAAGACACCGGTAATTATTGATTCTCTATTTTTTTTTTTTTTTTTTTTTTTACGTTTTTTTTTGGGTGCGGAGATGTACAAAGTATATATTTTGTTTGTCGAATTGTTATTTCAGTGGGATTAGCAGGATTTGCGTCGAGGGATTTGACACTTCGCTTTATGCGTATGAGGTCGAGCTCGCGTTGACAAAACACTTCTCTTCATGCGGAAAGGTCACATATGTTAATGTCCGCAGAAACTATGAAAAGGGTACCCTCCACAGGTTTGTTTGTTTCTGTTCTGGCTAATTAATAAATTCTTGCTTCGATAATTCCACCGAACTAATTGTTTTCCATCGGTGTGTTTCGTAACAGACATACCTACATCAATATTTACGGAGAAGGTGCCCTAGAGAAGGCGTTGCAACTTAGTGGAAAAAAAAGTGGTGGGAGCTGGATGGCGTGTATTCGCTAAGGAGGCACTGATGACGGTGTGTGGGGGAGATCCTCATACTGCTGAGTCAATCAAACACGCGCGTTCAGAACGCACGTAATACCATTTTCCTTTGTGGTGTTGTTATCGTTGTTTGTCATGTTGATTACATATTATCACTAACTCGATCGTCGTCTGTCTGTTAGTGTGGTAGTCGAGGGATATGACACTTCACTCCCTGAGATTGATCTCCAGATCGGGCTGACTAAATACTTCTCTTCATGTGGAGAGGTCAACCGTGTTACGATTCCGGCCTGGTTTGTGGTTTCTTATATAATTTTCTGTCAAAGAGTTATCATTATTTTTACAAACTAATGGAAAAGACTTGCCCTCTTTTCTTTTTTACAGGAAAGCTTTCGTTTCTATTCGGGGAGAAGGCGCAGTAGAAAAGGCCCTGGAACTAAGTGGACGTGACGTGGGAGGATGGAATATTACAGTTGTTCGTGTCTTGCCGCCATTGTTAGCCAAAAAAAACTTCCCAACATCCAGTACGTACTAACATATATGACTTTGTTATTTTGTTTAATCTAATTCTTGGTAACAAAGTAAAAACCTCTCATTACGTAATTCATTTATTTCGTCGTTTATTTTATTTTCAGGTCGTTCTCATCCCAAAGTCAACATCCGCCGCCCCGCCCCAATTGCAAAGCGGATGCAGAAGACTAAGGAGTAGAATTCTCTTTCTTGGGATTAGGAGGAGACTCTGTTTGGTGTTTTAAACTCGTGATACACATAAAACTTATCAGCCTCCTTTCTTTCTCCATAATTATCACTTTCGGTTTTCTTTTGTTTTTGTGTGGATGTTAACAGCAATAATCATGGTACCAGCCTTCGTTATTTACCTCAATTAGTATTGTATTGTATGATGATCTCTATAAATAATCATATTATCTGCCTTATTTCTTCTAAGCAGTATACGGTTCCATCGATTAGGTACGTAGCATTTTCGTTAAGATCATATCTTCTTCGTCAGTTGTGTTTTTTGTTTATAAGCTCTTAAACTAATTAATTTTTCGTCTCTTCCCATCTGCGCCAAAAAGAGACAAAAGAAGATAGTAGATCAAATATTTATAGCAGGAATTTCATCATTTCACCAATCTTATTCTCTTTGGCACAGCCACAACTTCTGAGATCCATGGTGACTCCGACTCGGCCATACCAACACAGAGGGCAAAGAAAGTTTCTTTTGATCTCGAATCTGGAATAACCATATCTGACTAATTTATCTCCCTCCCACTGATTAGCCTGGTTCCATCTTTTGTACATCATCATCTGGACATAATCTAGAGCTTGAAGAAAAAGTCCTCGGCAGCAGATTTACCGTTTGCTTCTTGATCACACTCTCAGTATCATCTTCATCTTTCTCATTGGTGTGCATTGGCTCATATCCACATCATCGATGGCAATTCCTTCTTTATCCTTTCTCTTTTATTTTTCGTTCCAAACCATTATATATGCACTTGTTACTCATCTCATATCCATTGGCTCCTCCTCGCATGTGCACTGATCTATCATCTCTAAAGATAGGATCATATTTGCTTCCATGGAATGAAAATGAGCTGCAGTTGTCTGATCCTCCATCAAACCCAATTCCCAACAAACAATAATAATTTCCATCGTTTCAATCATTTTATTGGGGATCCTTGAATAGTTGAATTAGAAGAAAAGCATGAAACAAAGGAAAGAAAAGTATTAGGACGGACTCATTTGTCTTCTCAAGTGCACATTGTGGCAAACACATAATTTGATATTAGAAAGTAAAACTATAATTTGAGAACAAAAATATTACAATCAGAAGAAACCCATACATCCTAATTCTACTACTGCTTGTCAAAATGCAGGTTCAGTGATAAACCAAACACAACCGCTAGCTTCATTCTTGCTTGGATCAAGCATGCATGAACTCCAAGACTCTAAGAGACAGGACTTACATTAACCCTCCTCGCATAGTCGTTTGAGTATTGATAACCCATGTTCAGGAGAGAGATTTCCTGTTATCACCTGCTATAAAGATATACACACAAAACCGTAAGAAACTCACAATTTTCCGCCATCACTTTGAAAACACAACTACTCATTAGTTATATCTTCCGTGATTTGCTTACCTATATACAATTCCACATTTACATTGACAATGAGAAAGGATCTCGAGATTCGTAGATGATAGCTTTAAATGTTTATATATATGCTCACAATGAAAGTAACATAATTAAACTAGCCAACAAAAAGTCGAATTGAACTGTCACATGACCTAATCGCAGCTAAGAACCTAATTAATTACCTAAGCCAGTGAAACTAGTTGTGAGAAGTTCAAATTCTTAACTTAATCATTGGCACTCTTCGGTATGAAAATTTCTCTGTTAGACATCGATTGAATGAAACCACTGCTCTGGTCATATGCAAGAATCTGAGATACTTTGCCATGAGTCATAAACCTCAGCCGAGGTATCTACGGCGGGATTGAAACGATTACAACTGATTCGGTTCGGTTTACTCGGTTTCATAATAATGTAAACCAACTGAAACCGAATATCAATTACCCTGTAACCCAACCGGTTTAATATAATTAGACTACTACTCGGTTTATTTTTCGGTTATTAAATAACTAACTACATAGTTATAAATAAAGAATAATAAAAAATCGAGTCAGGTGTGATATATATTCTTCTACATTCCATAACAATTTCTTTTACGTTAAAGGCAAAAAAATCAAGAAAATAAAGGCAAAAAAATTAAAAAAAAGAAAGCAATGTCAGTTCACGGATACAATTTGGTATGCACTTTCTGGTACATTAAATATTGTGCAAGTAATTAATTTTGAGATATGTTTTTTAAAAATGATCAATATAAAATACATTAATATATATTTTTTTGGTTAATATAAGTACGTATATACGTAATGGACTAAATATATTAAATTTAAGTAAACTTTGTGGACTTTGTATTACCAAAATTCATGTAAACAAAGTGTACACATAGTAGCTAGTTACAAATTATTCTTTGTTAAATTTAATTAATTTTGAGACGTTTTTAAAAATGATCAATGTAAAATACATGAATATATATATTTTTGGTTAATATAAGTTTGTATATATGTAATGGACTAAATATATTAAATTTAAGTAAACTATGTGGACTTTATATTACCAAAATTCATCTAAACAAAGTGTACACATAGTACACATATATAGCTAGTAACAAATTACTTAAAACTTTTTTATTTTGTAAATTAGATGATTAATCCTTTTGTAAAATATAATATATATATATATATAAGATTTAAAGTTATACATTTTTTTTGTTAAACATTATATATTCCCTTTATTTTTACTGCAACAATATCCAAAATATTATCATGAATTTAGGGGGAAGTCATAAATTACTTCTAACTATTTATTTTGAAAACAAAAAAGTTATTAAATATATTACAACTTTTGTTTTTATATCACAAAATTCTGATACGAAACAAACATCAAGCTCATCCTACTAATATTAGGAGATTGAAGAAAAAGAAGATTTTTTTGCCTTAATTTTCTGGACAATCTCAGTGGTTATCATATTATAAACTTTATTAGTTCTTTTTTGTAAGTTAGGCCAAAAATACATTGTCAATAAGGTCTTTGTAGTATAGTGGTAAGTATTCCCACCTCTCACATGACCTAATCGCAGCTAAGAACCTAATTAATTACCTAAGCCAGTGAAACTAGTTGTGAGAAGTTCAAATTCTTAACTTAATCATTGGCACTCTTCCGTATGAAAATTTCTCTGTTAGACATCGATTGAATGAAACCACTGCTCTGGTCATATGCAAGAATCTGAGATACTCTGCCATGAGTCATAAACCTCAGCCGAGGTATCTATGGCGGGATTGAAACGATTACAACTGATTCGGTTCGGTTTACTCGGTTTCATAATAATGTAAACCGACTGAAACCGAATATCAATTACCCTGTAACCCAACCGGTTTAATATAATTAGATTACTACTCGGTTTATTTTTCGGTTATTAAATAACTAACTACATAGTTATAAATAAAGAATAATAAAAAATCGAGTCAGGTGTGATATATATTCTTTTTCATTCCATAATAATTTCTTTAACGTTAAAGGCAAAAAAATCAAGAAAATAAAAGCAAAAAAATTAAAAAAAAAGAAAGCAATGTCAGTTCACAGATACAATTTGGTATGCACTTTCTGGTACATTAAATATTGTGCAAGTAATTAATTTTGAGATATGTTTTTTAAAAATGATCAATATAAAATACATTAATATATATTTTTTGGTTAATATAAGTACGTATATACGTAATGGACTAAATATATTAAATTTAAGTAAACTTTGTGGACTTTGTATTACCAAAATTCATCTAAACGAAGTGTACACATAGTAGCTAGTTACAAATTATTCTTTGTTAAATTTAATTAATTTTGAGACGTTTTTTAAAATGATCAATGTAAAATACATGAATATATATATTTTTGGTTAATATAAGTTTGTATATATGTAATGGACTAAATATATTAAATTTAAGTAAACTATGTGGACTTTATATTACCAAAATTCATCTAAACAAAGTGTACACATAGTACACATATATAGCTAGTTACAAATTACTTAAAACTTTTTTATTTTGTAAATTAGATGATTAATCCTTTTGTAAAATATAATATATATATATATATAAGATTTAAAGTTATACGTTTTTTTTGTTAAACATTATATATTCCCTTTATTTTTACTGCAACAATATCCAAAATATTATCATGAATTTAGGGGGAAGTCATAAATTACTTCTAACTATTTATTTTGAAAACAAAAAAGTTATTAAATATATTACAACTTTTGTTTTTATATCACAAAATTCTGATACGAAACAAACATCAAGCTCATCCTACTAATATTAGGAGATTGAAGAAAATGAAGATTTTTTTGCCTTAATTTTCTGGACAATCTCAGTGGTTATCATATTATAAACTTTATTAGTTCTTTTTTGTAAGTTAGGCCAAAAATACATTGTCAATAAGGTCTTTGTAGTATAGTGGTAAGTATTCTCACCTGTCACCTGGGTGACCCAGGTTCGATCCCCAGCAACGGCGTAAACGTCATCATATTATATCCTTTGTGTACGAATGCATAAGATTTTCCCTCTGCATTTTTTTTTTTGGTTTGTACTTTTTTTCTCTGAAACACAACAATGGCGTCGACGACGAAGCCCGGTCCCGCAATCAACCTTGAAGAAGAGGCGGAAGGCGACGGTGTAGCCGTAGACGATTCGATTTTCATACCGGAGGCTACGAGCTTGCTCGTTTGTTACTCTCCGTTCGACGACAGCGACATCGATTGCAATCCTTATTTCCCTTTCTCAGGACCAATTTCAGATTCTGGATCAGGCTCTTACTCGGATTCAGAACCCGATCCGTACATATGTCCCATCGATTTCTTCGATCGAGAGTCTTCTTCCGAGGTTGACACGTCTGAGTACTTGGAATCGGAAAGGCTGACCTCCGGTGATTTCAATATTTGGGGATTTTATGACCCCAAGGAAGACGAAGATGAGATAGTTTTGGGAACTAGATGTGTATCTGGATCCGGTTCAGGATCCGTGTCGGATCATCAACCGGGTGAGCAAGGTCTTCGAGTGACCGGTATCGATTCGGATTCCGATTATGACGATGACGTGTTTGGTTATACCTCAGAGGATAGTGGGAATAGAGCAAATGATTCGGGTCGGGTCGAGGTTGGTACGGGTCTCCCTCCTGTGTGGGATGACGTCTTCGGTGAGGAAACCATCTTGGCTGATGAAGAATGGGAGGAAGTGCAGAACGCAATTAACTGGACGGATAGGGAGTTTGGTAGACCTGAAGAAGAAGAAGAAGGTGAAGATGAATTGTCTTCACTATCAAGGGATGATGATGATGAAGAGCATGAACTGGACTGGCAGGTTTTGTTAACTGTTAACAATGTTGTTAATTATATCGAACAAGCTGAAGGAATCTTGATAAACCCTGATGATGATATCGATCCGAGTTATTACCTGTATCTAGCTAGTTTGGATGAATTTGATGAAAACCATAGTGGACATTATGATGCTGATGCTATTCTTGGGCAAATGTTTGATAACGAGACTGGAATCTGGGGAAATCCTCCAGCAGCCAAAAGTGTAATTGAGGATCTTCCAGTTGTGGAATTTACAGTGGAAAAATTAAACAAAGGGAACATTGTTTGTGCGGTGTGTAAAGATGAAATTGTAGTGGAGGAGAAAGTAAGGAGGCTTCCTTGTAGTCATTTCTATCATGGAGACTGTATTATGCCTTGGTTGGGGATGAGGAATACTTGCCCTGTTTGTCGGTATGAGCTGCCTACTGATGATCTTGAGTATGAAAGGCATAAGAGCTCACAAAGCAGCGATGCCGGTTTGCCAAGTAACTTACCCGGTAGACATAGTTAATTGAATTTGAAGTTTCTGTTGTTCATGTTAATTAGCCAGGCAAGATCCTTAATCCACTTTCTTTTATGGTAAGCACTTACCTTAAATGTGATAGTGAAGTATCTATTGTTCATGTTGTAAATGTAAATATTCCTATTTTGTGAAATAAATCATGCTAAACTTGGAACCCCTATTGTTGCAAGTGTTTGTCAAGTTAATCTTCTTAAAAATATTGTAGTCATTGATCTGGATAGATCAGTACTATAAAGTTACCTTTTTGTAATAGGCTTCGATTATACACCTCTGCGATTCTTACTTGTTCTCTCAGTGAAACTTATGTTTGTATTGTTGCAGCAGAAGTCCAGCGTTTCTTACAGATTCGATGGAGTTTGTAAAAGTAATAAAAGTCTTATGTACGCCCTGTGACCCTGTCGCACTGGTATGTTATGCTACATGTCTGATCTGATTGTTTTTCCCCTCTATGATTTTTAGAGAACAAATCGGATGTAATCTGTATGACTGTACTGTATATAGTCTCTTGTCAACCCGACAAAATGTTGAAACAGGTTTATCTCTTTTGTTTAAACAAGTCGGAGACTCTTGTTGTCTGTGAGACTTGCACTCTCAGTGGGAAAAACACTGAACATCGTGATGTTTTTTTTTTATGAGAACTACGTGCCGTTGTCGTATAATTGAATTAGGCCTCATATGTCATATGGCCCAAACTAATAAGAAAAAGAGAGAATAAGGGGTGTGTAACATAAAATAAATGAAAATAAAAGGTGTGAATGTGAAATTAAAAATTTGTCAATTGATCGCATCGCACCGACGCGGAAAGCTGTGGTCTCCTCACTCGTCGCGTCAGTCGTCGTCACCATCCTCTCTCCATTACATAATTTTGTAATTAATTATATAAGTTAGTTACCACTGCACCAAAATTTATTGTTTACTTGGTAAAGATTACATGATTAGATATATTAACGTGTTATTTTCTTCACTAAAATTAAATGTTTGAGATCTATCCGTCACACTCCAGAGGTTGTGTTAACTCAGTCATCTGTGTCTGTGAGACAAAGCAAAAGAAGAACCTCACCGACGAATCGAAAATTTCCCGATCTGGAAAACAACTGACCTGTAAAAGGTGAAGTGTATCGGTTTATAAAATGGCGGTGGCCTTCCGTGGAGGCCGAGGCGGTGTCGGATCCGGCCAATCTACCGGACTTCGTAGTTTCTTCTCTTACCGGATCTTTATCTCCGCTTTGTTCTCTTTCCTCTTCCTCGCCACTTTCTCCGTCGTTCTCAACTCTTCTCGTCATCAACCTCCTCAGGATCATGTACGCATCTCCAATCTCTTTATTAGCTCCTTTGATTCATCTTGTTTTATATGCTTTTTTGATCGATTTTGCAATTATGAATCGGTTCTTTTGAATCATATCTGAGCTTCTTCTTCGTATTTGTTGTTTTAGACATTGCCGAGTATGGGAAACGCATATATGCAGAGGACGTTTTTGGCTTTACAATCGGATCCATTGAAAACGAGGTTGGATCTGATACACAAGCAAGCCACTGATCATCTCACACTTGTCAATGCTTATGCTGCTTACGCTAGGAAGCTTAAGCTTGATGCTTCCAAGCAGCTTAAGCTCTTCGAAGATTTGGCTATCAACTTCTCTGATTTGCAGTCGAAGCCTGGTTTGAAATCTTCTGTCTCTGACAACAGCAATGCTCTTGAGGAGGATACGTTTAGGGTGCTTGAGAAAGAAGTGAAAGATAAGGTGAAGACAGCTAGGATGATGATCGTTGAGTCTAAAGAGAGTTATGATACACAGCTTAAGATCCAGAAGTTGAAAGATACGATCTTTGCTGTTCAAGAACAGTTGACTAAAGCAAAGAAAAATGGTGCTGTTGCAAGCTTGATTTCAGCCAAGTCTGTCCCTAAAAGTCTTCATTGTTTGGCCATGAGGCTTGTAGGAGAGAGGATCTCAAATCCTGAGAAGTACAAGGATGCTCCACCTGATCCAGCCGCAGAGGATCCAACTCTTTACCACTATGCGATTTTCTCTGACAATGTGATTGCTGTCTCTGTTGTGGTGAGATCTGTTGTGATGAACGCAGAGGAGCCATGGAAGCATGTCTTCCATGTGGTTACCGATAAAATGAGTCTTGCAGCCATGAAGGTCTGGTTTAAGATGCGTCCTTTGGACCGTGGTGCTCATATTGAGATCAAATCCGTGGAGGACTTCAAGTTCTTGAACTCTTCATATGCACCGGTCTTGAGGCAGCTCGAGTCTGCCAAGTTGCAGAAGTTTTACTTCGAGAATCAAGCTGAAAACGCAACTAAAGATTCCCATAACCTCAAGTTCAAGAACCCGAAATATCTCTCGATGTTGAACCATCTCAGGTTTTACTTACCAGAGATGTATCCGAAGCTGAATAAGATTTTGTTCTTGGACGATGATGTTGTGGTGCAGAAAGACGTGACTGGTTTATGGAAAATCAACTTGGATGGCAAGGTGAATGGAGCTGTTGAGACATGCTTTGGCTCATTCCATCGTTATGGTCAATACTTAAACTTCACTCATCTTTTGATCAAAGAGAGCTTTAATCCCAATGCTTGTGCTTGGGCCTTTGGAATGAATATATTCGATCTCAATGCCTGGAGGCGCGAGAAATGTACCGATCAATACCATTACTGGCAGAACTTGGTAATTCCATCATGCTTAGTAGTATAATGTATAATTCTTACTTAGTAACTTAGACATATCAAAGCTCTATGGAAATTGGGAACTCTTCCTTACATTCTGTTGTTTTTGTCCGAGCAGAATGAAGATAGAACTCTATGGAAATTGGGAACTCTCCCTCCGGGATTGATCACATTCTATTCAAAGACGAAATCATTGGACAAATCATGGCATGTGCTTGGGTTAGGGTACAACCCGGGAGTGAGCATGGACGAGATCAGAAACGCAGCAGTGATCCATTACAATGGAAACATGAAACCATGGCTTGACATTGCAATGAACCAATACAAGTCTCTCTGGACGAAATATGTGGATAACGAAATGGAGTTTGTGCAGATGTGCAATTTTGGTCTCTAAAGAGAGCGATGGAAAAAAAAACAAACCAAAACCCGAGAGAGGAACATAAATACGGAGAAGAGGTAAACCTCGGATCGATTTGTTTCTGTCTTTCAGGGAAATTCTTTAACTGATACGTTTATCTTTATATAGGGTTACAAAGTATTTTGCTTCTTTTTGTCATAGCTTTGGTCTTTATTTAAATTATGTAAACTCATCACAGCAATATGTTCTCCAAC
This sequence comes from Camelina sativa, assembly GCF_030686135.1. NCBI lineage: Eukaryota > Viridiplantae > Streptophyta > Magnoliopsida > Brassicales > Brassicaceae > Camelina > Camelina sativa. The sequence goes on from NC_141898.1 coordinate 842,352, forward strand.
TCCAAGCTACAATGTTTGTCTTTGTTGTCTTTATTTCATACTAAGAATCATCAAGAAATTCATATATGTCCTTCTAAAAGGTCTATTCTTCCCGTTCTAGAATGCTCTCATAATATATAGGTTTGAACGTAGAAAGAAGTGTGTGGCTCAAACTTGGCGGTTGAGTTATAATGTCAAAGGATTGGTTTGGTGATGAATTAGGGGATATTGGTTCTAATGTCAAACGCGGTTTAAATTGCTCTTGACAAACAGAATGATGTAAAATACATTCAAAACAAGAGTTATATTATGAGTTGTAAATGAACAGGGAATGAGAACAGAATTTTATAGTTTTTTTATGTGAAGAAGATCCAATAGAAAACGAACGACCACCACCAACCCAACCCTTTTCTTACCTAACGCAGAGTGGCCAATTTTGACAATACTTTAAAAAACGAGAAAGGGAATAATATAATTATTACTCAGTGGTGGTGCGAATCAGACCGTTCATTTGCTATATAGCAATCTGATACAAAAACAAAACATCACTCATCTCAACAATTTTTACTTACCCTTCCTTCTTCTTCTGCTTCCTCAGATCTTTTCCTCTTTTATTTTTGTTTTCTTGGACAAATCTCAAAATCCATCTCTGAAGAAAAAGTTAAAAGCAGGTTTGTTTCTCCGATCACACTCACTTTCTCGTTTTTCCCAATCAATTTTGTTTTTGCCATCTGATATTCTCCAATCGCTTTTCGATATTAATGATGTACTACGAATATTTCAGGAAAAAAAACTTTTTTTGTGAATCCAGCAATTTTGGTGTCACGATCTAGTATAGAAATTGAGAATTCTCATTGCTATTATGTTATTTAGATCGCCATTTTGGGTCTAAAGGGTAATCGACTCTTTGCTCTTGGGGTGTTGTTAGTGTATGCTACGATCGATCGTAACAAATATGAGAATTTTTCATTTGTTGATTTATTGATTCCTGTGTTCTTAGAGATCTTATATTCGTGGTTGGGTTTATTTTAGATCGATCATGCAATTGAAGCTGTTTGTTTTATATATACATCACCACCCACTTGCCGCAAAGTTTAGCTTCTCTATTCATCTTTTCTTAGATTTGAGATTTGTGTTATTATTTTTTGGCAGAGAGAAGAAGACAAAGCAAAACATTATGGCTGTTCAACCTACAAGAATAGGTCTAGCTGGACTGGCTGTGATGGGTCAGAACTTAGCTCTCAACATTGCTGAGAAAGGCTTCCCAATCTCTGTTTACAACAGAACCACTTCCAAAGTTGATGAGACCGTCGAACGTGCCAAAAAGGAAGGCAACCTTCCTCTTTACGGCTTCCATGACCCTGAGTCTTTTGTCAAATCGATTCAGAAGCCACGTGTTATCATCATGCTTGTTAAGGCTGGTGCTCCTGTTGACCAGACCATCAAGACCCTCTCTGCTTATTTGGAGAAGGGTGATTGCATTGTGGATGGTGGTAATGAATGGTATGAGAACACTGAGAGGAGAGAAAAAGCTGTGGCTGAGAACGGTTTCCTCTACCTTGGAATGGGAGTTTCTGGTGGTGAAGAAGGTGCTCGTAATGGGCCATCTATGATGCCTGGAGGCTCTTTTGAAGCCTACAAGAATATTGAAGACATTGTTCTCAAGGTTGCTGCTCAGGTTAGGGATAGTGGTCCCTGTGTGACTTACATTGGTAAGGGTGGGTCTGGAAACTTTGTCAAAATGGTCCATAATGGGATTGAGTACGGTGATATGCAGCTGATCGCAGAAGCTTATGATGTCCTGAAATCTGTTGGTAAATTATCGAATGAGGAGCTTCACAGTGTCTTCACTGACTGGAACAAAGGTGAGCTTGAGAGTTTCTTGATTGAGATCACAGCTGACATTTTCGGGATCAAGGACGATAAGGGAGATGGGCATTTGGTTGACAAGGTTTTGGACAAAACCGGCATGAAAGGTACAGGGAAATGGACTGTGCAGCAAGCAGCTGAGCTGTCTGTTCCTGCTCCCACCATTGAATCCTCTCTTGATGCGAGGTTCCTCAGCGGGCTAAAAGATGAACGTGTAGAAGCAGCTAAAGTCTTCAAGGCAGGTGGGTTTGGTGATATCTTGACTGATCAAACCGTTGACAAGAAACAGCTAATCGATGACGTGAGGAAGGCTCTTTACGCATCAAAAATCTGCAGTTACGCACAAGGGATGAACCTGATCCGTGCCAAGAGCATGGAAAAAGGGTGGGGATTGAAGCTAGGTGAGTTAGCTAGAATCTGGAAAGGAGGCTGCATCATCAGAGCAATCTTCTTAGACAGGATCAAGCAAGCTTATGACAGGAACGCAGAGCTGGCTAACCTATTGGTCGATCCTGAGTTTGCGAAAGAGATCATCGAGAGACAGTCCGCTTGGAGAAGAGTCGTATGCTTAGCAATCAACTCAGGTATCAGCACGCCGGGTATGTCTGCGAGTCTCGCATACTTTGATTCTTACAGGAGAGAGAGATTGCCGGCAAATCTTGTGCAAGCACAGAGAGATTACTTTGGTGCTCATACATATGAAAGGACTGATGTGGAAGGATCTTTCCACACCGAGTGGTTCAAGATTGCAAGACAATCCAAGATCTGAGAAGATCTCTCTCTCTCCTCTTGTATTCTTCTTCTTCTTCTTCTTCTCCTCCTTCAATAATAATTTTCACACAAGAATGTTATCGTTCCCTCAATGTGTGATATATACTGTTGGCTTATTTTTATGATTGTAGAACTGAGTTTTCTCCTCTTCTGTGTTCTTCTATTTCTCTATTAAAATTTTAAACTGAGATCTTAATTTGGTTATAATTTTTCCTTTTTAATGTTTATTAGATGGGCTTCGCTATTTATTTTGTCGGCCCATAATCTGATTTTGATTAAGTGTTCTCTTATGAAAACTCTCTCACATATTCTCCTTCCTGACAAATAAAATCAGAGACTCACTCTTCTTCTTCGTCACCCAAAAAACAAAGTTCCGAGAAACACAGAGAGAGAAAAGAGAGCGTTTCAATGGTGGCGACTAGAGAGCGCCGCTCACCTGTTGAGACTAGTATAGTGTTTGCCTGTGCTATCGAAGAGAGAGCAGACACTATACCAGTCTCAACAGGTGAGGGTTGTGTTTGTTACAATTTAGATGAGAATCAATTGCGACTGAGATTTTTTGGTTGTATGATGTCTCTCTTGTAGGTGTAAATAGGAATTGCCTTTTCTGATTGTGATTAGTGGTTATAAATACTCCCATCGTCTCCTTCCCTGACAAATCAGAGAGACTCACTCTTCTTCTTCGTCACCCAAAAAACAAGTTCAGAGAGACACAGAGAGAGAAAAGCGAGCGTTTCAATGGTGGCGATTAGAGAGCGGTATCGAAGAGAGAGCAGACATATACCAGTCTCAACAGGTGAGCGTTGCTCCGTTACACTGTCGGGGGTTCTTTTTGTTACAGTTTAGATGAGAATCAATTGCTACTGAGATTTTTTGGTTGTATGATGTTTCTCTTGTAGGTATGGAAGGAGAATTAGGGTTTCTGGAGCTTCGAACTCAAAGCCCCATGGGTTCCTCCTTTTCTACCTATCTTTGGGTCCAATTTCGCGGCAAGGGTTTGTTCTCTCGATTTTATTACTATTGGCAAATCATCTTCTTCTCTTCTCCATTGACTAACATATCACCTGATGATTTTGTTCCTAAATCCTAATCTCGCTCGTTCTCTCTCTCTCTCTCAGGTTCCGAGCAAGCCAACACTAGCAGCCAAGCAATTTATGATAACCGGATAACCGATTCTTGGTGTTGGTTTTACGGGATCACGGGTTATGCAACTTTTGTCTCTTTTTTTTTTTTTTTTTATTTTGGTAACAGTTACAATTTTTAGGGTTTAGATATCTATATGTGATTGCTTTGTTCTTATAGGGTTAATGGCATAGTGTGGCTAAGTGGCTTCTCACGATTCTTTTTGTTTTCATATCTCACTGGCGCTATTTGAAGAACTATTGCCAAGAGAATCCGGTCCGGTGATGTGTACATCCCTCGGGGGTGTTTCTGTCCCAGCTCTTGATAAAGATTGTCCTTGGGACTAGTTCCTCCCAGCCCAATCAATTTTTGGTATTGTGTTTTGTTTGACTGCATATGTCTTTCTTTTGAAGTGTTCATATGGTCTTTGTCTTGATGCTTAACTAAGTTCAACTTTTTTTGTGCAGTCATAGGGAGACACAGTAACTAGTGGTGACTTGTAAGTTTACTGGTTTACTAGGAAGCAGCTGGATTCACAGTTAATGATCCTGTTCACACAATGGTTGTGAGTTCTCCTCCTTATCTTGGCTTTCGTTTCTCTTTTCTCTTTTGTAGGGTTATTCATCTGTAGCTAACATATACTTTGCCCCTGTTATTACAGCCACTTTCTCTGGAGCTAGGACCAGGAATTTTGGAAAATGTCTTCGATGGAGTTGAGGTTTAGTTGGATTTTACATGAAGTTTTATGATTTGTTTTATCATTTCAAACTGCTGACTGTGCATGGCTTCTCACGCTGGTCTTGATACATGATAGTGTTCCACTTTAGTTTGTACTCCAAATGTTTTTATAGACACACATATCTGATGGTTCTGTTTTTGGTGTTACTTTATTAAGGTTGGGAGTGCACTTTCGGATCCATATTCATCTGCAGCTGCATTAAATGGTTTAGCTAATCAGGTAACCCCTCTTATTTATCTCCTGAATGAATCTTCTAATTGGTCGAAACTACAAGTGAGAGTTCCAAGAATGACTCTTAAGCTGCTAAACTTATGATGTTCAACTAAGAATTCTGAAATCTTAGTCAGTTTTTTTTTTTTGGGTGCATGGTCTTGTTATAGGAAGTTTTGCTGTGGATTAAATCAGTTGTCGAGGAATGCGGAGAAAATATATCAAAGGAACAGCCAAAAGATAATGTCTGGAAAATGTTGAACAGTGGGAAGGTAAACAACAGAGTTGTAATTTGTATTGCATGCTAATCACGACAGGCCATAACTTGAATCATTGTTCAATTAAAACATAAAAGCTTGGGATTATGTTTTGATTTTTGGCTTTGCCTGTGAATTGTGAATGTTGCCAAAAACTTTAAATAAACATTTTCTTGCAGGTTGTTGCAGGATATAGCCATGGTGTCTTGCCTAAAACGGATCCAAGATACGTGTGCCAAAGAGAGTTTGCCTTGAAGCATCTACCGGATGATCCTCTTTTTCAGCTGGTAACGTTTTTCCCCTTAATATTTGGTCATGCTTTTAAATTTTTACTGGCTCACAAAATTAATCAACTCGATATGTCTCAAAGCTTTATGAAGTGGTGCCTCCTATTCTAACTGAGCTGGGAGAGGTACTATTTACATTATCATTTATGTGCTACCAGATTCCTGATTTACTTTGGTTTTATGAATCTTGAAATCGTTGTTACAGGTCAAGAACCTGTGGCCTAACGTTGATGCTCATAGTAGAGTGCTGATGAACTATTAATTATGGTCTAACCTAAGCAAGGTTCGAACTGCATCGTTAAGTGTGATTAACCTTGGACCTTGTTTTACTGAATCTTGGTTATAATAGAGTGATATTTCTTTCAAATATAGATACTACACTGTGTTTTTTGGCGTCTCAAGGAGTCTCGACATCTGCTCACAGGTACATACAGACATATATTGGCGCTATCGACCGGTCTCATTTAATAAACTCACACACATTTTATGATGCTGTTTTCTTTCTTTTGTTTCAGCTGATATGGGACCGGGCTCTTGGACTGCCACTAGATACGCCAAAGAGAGGACAGTGGAAACGCTAAGTTGATCACTGACGGTGGCTTGTCAAGGTTCTCTCTTTCATGAAACTAGCCTTCTCTTCCATTTGAATGGGTCTAGTCTAAATTTTTGCTGTAGAGTTATGAACTTCTAACACTGTGTTTTCTTCCAGATAGTCATAGACAGCGTAGATGCCACAGGACAGATTTCTGCTGCATTTGACTTCACAACTAAGTGAATTCTGCAGGTACGTATATTTATATAGTGATTTAGTTATTTGAGTTGTTATCGTATATCCCGCTATTTCTGTTTTGCATACATAATGTTTTCATTTACAAACACAAACGATCCTAGGAAGATCCCACATTTTATGATCTCTTTGAATATTTCCAGATATGAACACAAGGCTTGGTTAAAATGTGGTGTTTTTATTCGTTGCCCAATCATCCTTTATTTTCAGCACTTACCATAAAAAAGTGAGAAAGTATAGTTCCTTTATTCTAAAAGGTTTAAAAAGTGAGTTATCTTTGTTTACTTGTCTTTTGCATAGGCATCAACATCTTATGCTTGTAGATGGTTTATATTCGGTGCTGGCCAAGGACCCTAGTGCTAATCAAGAGAAATAAAACGATCGGATGTAATCAATCCATTCAGAAAACCTTGCTCCACTTAGGTTTCTCAGTTTCTTCACTATCTTACTCCTACTTGGCTGAATACGGTAACTATTCCCATTAGTCGAAATTGACCAATTGATGCTGATTTGCATGTTGGTTTTTGGAGTTTTTTAAATTTCTGTGGACAAAGTTGTTCTATGTTATCCGTTTAATCAACAAATCATGAGTTGGCATAAGTGGAACTGTCCTGCAACTTACGTGTACAAGGGATCTGGAACGTGTCAAGAAACAGAAGATTCTACTGCCAGAAAATAATCAAAAGGTATTTACTTTGAACCTACCTAGGTGTGTCGTCTTTCATGTCAAGTGACAACGTGTAAAATCTGCTTTTAGTTTTCTACTCATAGTGATGCATATCTCTTTCATGTGGCACCATTTCAATTAGAGTGATAGGCACTGTTCCAGAAGATAAGATTTCACCATTTCATCTATTTAGAGAGATGTTGTTTAAACACTGCAGCTATAGGAACATATCTAATTAACTCGTACTAGTTGGACAAAAGTGACAAAACTAAGGATTCATATGCGTAAATGTGGTAATAACTTGTAGAAATCCAAACTAGAAGTATTTTACAGCATGCAATCTAGTCCATCTTCGCCATAGTAGTTCAAAAGGAAGGAACAATTCCATATCCAGTCTCAGACATTAGCGATGTTGAGAAGATTTCTTCAGCATCAGCTTCAATTTCTATCCTCTTTGCGAATCTGCCCTTGATTCGTGGCCTTATCTCTGCATATGCCTTTCTTGAAGCATACCTTATTGTTTTGTCAAACTTCCTCGTCTTCTTCTTCTCTCTGTATCTCAGGACCCTAGCCTCCCTTTCCATTGGAGTAAGCTGCTGCACCATCTGAGTAGGAGGACCAGATAGTTGGTCTATCGTCTCTTTAGTTGTTCTTGGGTGTTGGACTGTTATGTCACTTGCTGGTGACTCTGGCACAACACTGATGTCCATTGATGAAACGGATGCCTAATGACAGAAACAAAGACAATTTCAATCCTCTGAGGTAATAGGAGTAAAGAATCGATGTATAGGGAAGCATACTTGTGATGAAACAACTGATTATTTTGAACTAAAGAGCTGGCATGCATATAAAAAATCTTACGCTATAGTTTAGGTCCTTTAAGGAGTTGTTGTAGTGAGCTCCTGTGGAGCAGCCATAGTTGATACCCAAGTGAAAGTTGTGTTGACTTTGTTGCAGGTGGTTTGTTGATTCTTCAACTTGAAGTGGCACAACTCCATCTCCTCCAAAGCTCCTCTGGTATTGACTGTACTGATGATCATCGAATTGGTTGTCCATGCTGGAGCTGTAATCCACAAGATCAAGGTACTCTACACCAAACAAGAAACCATTGTTCTGAGTACCGCTGTTCTTGCCTGGATTAGGCAGTAACCAGGACGCCACCTCTCGATCGTCCTCATCATTATCTGCATCAGTCTCGCTCGGGGCCATGGAGCTGCAAGAGTTTGCAGACAATGGGAGAATGGGAACACGTTGATGACGTCTAGCTAGTGGGTTTGCGGAATGAATCTCAGCATCACAGGTTGTGCAGAGAGAGGCAGCGTCCGCTTTGCACAAGAACGCAGCCGGAGCAGACTCACATGACTGGCAGACACGAACACGTTCATGGCGGGAAGCAACACGATTCGCTGCGTGAACTCGAGCATCACAGGTATTGCACAAGTAGGCAGAGTCAGCTTCACAGTAGACAGTGCAGGCGGCTGAACGACATGTGTCACATGCTCGTGCCCAATTACCACTCTCGTTACTCTCTTCTTTCAACATTATAGTAAGTTATAAAGTTTTTAAGATTAGTGGCAAAAGGAGAGATTGTTTGTAATTCAGAAAAGAGGGAAGGCTACTACTATATCTGGTGGTGGTGAGAAGAGGGGTAAAGAGATAGAATCTTTGTAGATGGACACGTGGCGCAGATTTAGTGGTTGTAAAAAGTGGTTGGATCATCTTGTGGCTGTCTGAGTTTTGAAGAAACGTTTCATTTAATCATGGAAAAGTCTTTTCTTACGTCCTTTGCAAAGGAAAACAAATCTACACCAAGTGTCTCCTATGCAAGTGTGTAAACAATCTCTTCCTATTGTAGCTTTCTCTGTAGTAGGACCCGTGAGAGCTGACATGGATAAGATTCTCAATCACGTAACTTTTACTGTTTTTTCTTTTTGAGCAAAGATGTAAACTTTTTGAATCAAATTTGAAACATGTATTTATCATATACTAGGTTAATGAGGTGTCGATCAAAAATATGTTATACCAAAAACTTTCAGAGACATGAAAAGTAAAGTGATGAAAAAAAGCTGACAGTGGTGAATCTGTTGTGACCAATGAGAATATGACAAGTAAGCCTTTTAGTGAAGAGATTAGGATGCTCATGAGCCACAAGTTATCTTGTTTCCTTTTTTCATTTTTGTTTTGTTTTGTTGTCTTGACAATCAACTATATTGACATAATGAGGGAATGATATATATCTCTGAATCAAATCAACTTTATCACTCATTTCTTGTTTGAATTTGATAATAAATAAAATCATGCATAAATTATTATTTTCCAAGAGAAAGAAAGAAGAAACTTGGATGGGCTGTTACAAAAAGGCATATCCTATTCGTGGTAACTTATGGACTGGATCGTATATTCATATAAAGGAAAGCCCATTGGGCTTGAAAGGGTTTCTGTGTTTCAGGCTTTCAGCACAGTTCCGTTCGATTTCGAGTTGACTGAACATAATCCGAAATTTCAAATTCCCAATTTGAATCACAAAAGCCAAAAAGAAAAAAAAAAAGCTTCGCCGAGACGCTTCAGTACTCTCAGTAAACGATGGTTCCGCCATTGCTGAAGCTCGAGTTCACCCAGGGTCCAAGAGCTGGCGATTCTCTAGGGTTCAAACCCGGATCCACTATCCGGATAGGTCGAGTCGTTCGTGGTAATGAAATCGCCATCAAAGACGCCGGAATCTCTACCAAACACCTCCGGATCGTCTCCGATTCGTCGGAGAACTGGATAATCCAGGATCTAGGATCTTCCAACGGCACCATATTGAACTCGGAAAGTATCGACCCAGATACTCCCGTCAATCTTAGCCATGGAGATGAAATCAAGCTTGGTGAGTACACTTCCATTGTGGTGAACTTTGTGAGTGATGTTCAGCCGCCGCCGCCGCCGCAGGAGCCTAAGCTTCCGCCCAGGCCAAGGAGGAATAACAAGCGTAACGCTGTTTCGGATCCGGATCCGGATCCTATTGAGTCGGTTCAGGAGAAGCCAAAGCGAGCGCGTGGATCGTTGAAGCAAGAGGACAATGAACTACCCAAGAAAACTAGGGCTTCGAGAAAGAAAAATCTGGCAGATATCGTCGATAAAGAAGAGGAATTGGAGGTGGAAGTTGAGAAAAAGGTCAATTCTAGGGTTGGGAGGCCCTGGAAGAACGCAAAGGAAGAGGTTCCGGAGGAGAAAGAGGTCAATCCTAGGGTTGGGAGGCCTCGGAAGAACGCAAGTAGTGCAAAGGAAGAGGTCTCGGAGGAGAAAAAGGTCAATCGTAGGGTTGGGAGGCCCCGGAAGAACGCAATTACGAATGAAGAACAAGTCCCGGAGGAGGAAAAAGGCAACTCTGGGGTTCGTAAAGGTAGCAACAGTGAGAGTATCGAGAAATTGGGTTTGAAATCGATCAAATTGGAAGTTGAAGATACCCCAAAGAGAGTAGAAATCTCAGAGGTGGAAAGCAGGAAGAGAGTGACAAGGAGCAAGCAGGTTGAGAATGTCAAGACTGAGGACACTGTTTTAGAGGTTAATGATGAGAAAAGAGCTACAAGGGCTACCAGAAGCAAGAAGACTGAAATTGGTGGAGATTCCTTTCTGGAGTTGGAGATGGTCCTGAGCCTAGCCCGGAAAAGCCGTGCAAAGAGGAGGAAAATGGAGCAGGAGCCGTCCAAGAGCGTTGTGGAGATGGAAACTAGAAATGATGATGCCGGAGAAGAGGTTTTGAAGAACTGTCATGTTGAAGAAGATAAGGAATATGAAGCTCAGGGAGGTTGTAGTGAAAGGAGTGATGACAAATGTGATAAAGAAGATGAGAGAGAGGGTGATGGATCTAAGAGGGTGGAGCAGGTAGAGACCGAGTTAAGGAAGAATAGCACAGTAATAGAAGATGACCTGAACTGTACTATTAGAGAAGATGGAGAGATTGAGAACTTGCAAGATATTGAAGAAGAAAATGGAAATAAAGCTCAGGAAGGTTGCAGTGAAAGAAGTGATGACAAATGTGTCAAAGAAGATGAGAGAGAGGGTGATGGGTCTAAGAGGGTGGAGCAGGTAGAGAGTGAGTTAAGGAAGAAGAGCACAGTTGGAGAAGATCACCTAAACTGTACTGTTAGAGAAGATGGAGAGACTAAGAACTTGCAAGATATTGTAGAAGAAAATGGAAATAAATCTCAGGAAGGTTGCAGTGAAAGAAGTGATGACAAATGTGATAAAGAAGATGAGAGGGAGGGTGATGGGTCTAAGAGGGTGGAGAAGGTAGAGAGTGAGTTAAGGAAGAAGAGCACAGTTGGAGAAGATGACCTAAACTGTACTGTTAGAGAAGATGGAGAGACTGAGAACTTGCAAGATGTTGTAGAAGAAAATGGAAACAAATCTCAGGAAGGTTGCAGTGAAAGAAGTGATGAAAAACGTGAGAAAGAAGATGAGAGGGAAGGTGATGGATCTAAGAGGGTAGAGCAGGTGGAGATTGAGTTAAGGAAGAAGAACACCATAGAAGAAGATGACCTGAACTGTACTGTTAGAGAAGTTGCAGACACAGAAAACTTACAACAAATTGAAGAAGAACGTTGTGACGAGGAAAGAGAGTGTACGGTCGAGGAGGCTGGAATTGCGACAGTAGATGATGATTGTGAAGAGGAAAAGGTTGAGCAGGTATCAAGCAATAGGATTGTAGAGAGGGTAGGAGTAGATTTAGGGAAAATGACACTAAGAAATTGGTTTGATTCCATGGAAGCTCAACTGCCAAAACAGACAATTGAAGAGACAGAGAAGATGATTGAGCCCATGAGAAGTAAGACTTTGAGAGTTTACAATCATATTGTAGAGCAAAGGGAAAAGGGCGTGTAAGTTGATTTGATCATTCCTTACAACATCCCATTTTGCTAAGCTTCATGATATGTTCTAGGATATGTTCTAACTTATACCTGAGAATACTTTGATCTCATTGTTAAGTTGCTACTGGCTTATAATGTGATTTCTTCAAGTATGGTAGGAATCTTGTTAAGAAATATTGAATGACAAAAGCTTCCTTGAAAGCATCTGTATCTATTACTCATTTTGTGCAATGTAGATCATGATCTTGCGTGTTGTGACTGCTAGGAACCACTAGTTCTTGGAGTTTTTCCATTATTATGCGACTGTAATTGCCAATATCTTTGATTAGCAAAGCCATAATGGCTGAATATGATATTCTGATCATCTGAGAGGTAGCTTCAGTTTGACGCTTTTGGATCAGTGGATCGATGTTAATTTTGTGGGACAACTCATGTGGCTTGCTTAAGCTCTATGGATTTGCTGATGCAAAGAGAGACTATATGTATATATATATATCAATATCAACATGTGAGAGTTGCTACAAATCGAAAAAAAAGAAAACACAGAACAACAAACAAACAAGAAGCTACAAGAACCGTATGAAGATTTAGCTTTCCTGTTCAAAAGGGGCTGACCTTGCCAGCCAGTTTCAGCAATAACTCTGGAACCAGCCGTTTTCTCGGTGGTGCAACTGCATCGTTTTTCAGTGCGTCACTGTCATCAGCGTGTATCATAGAGACTATATAATCAAATAGCTCGTCTTTACCACCTCTCAGAGGATCCTAGCAAATGCAAATTCTGATGATGTCATTACTTAGTTAAAATAACAAGTAATTCAAACAACATTGAGCTGTGTAGTATGTGGATCCGCTAATGCTAGTTTCTATTGCTTACCTGAAGAAATAGATCGGTATGAGTTTTACCCTTGTACATAATTAACTCGGCTTTCACTTCAACAGCTCGTAGAGCGTCTGTAAAAGTTTTGCTATAAAAGAAAGAAACTTGTCTTAGATTATGAAGATGGTTAAACCAACTGGCCTATTTTGAATTCAATGTATATGTAAGACTGTTATCCAACCTTGCTTCAGCAGGGATAGAATTATCCTCGGATCCATGAAAGAGTATATTATGAGGCAAGAGAGAAGCGGCTTTTCGTACACTCGGATTTTTCAATCTTACTTCGGGAGAGAATTGTTCAAAAGACTCTTCTCCTTCCATTATGCTGCAAATTGATGAAATGAGAGAATCATAAGTAAATTTTGGTGTAGAGCTAATGCCCTTTTGAATGTTCCAAGTTAGAAAGACATATTATTACCTTAGGAAAATTGAACGGTACAGGCCCCGATTATGGAAGTGTTCAACCAAATTGAAGAGATTGTACCTATTCAAGTTAACAAATGGAGAGCAGATCACTGAATCCGAGAGAGAGTTTTTATAGTAACGCAAAATCTACTAAGTAAATTACCCTCCAGATAAACCAAAGTAAGCTTTTATCTGAGAAACACTCCATGAGATGCTATCCCCTCTTGATTCTTTAATAGCTTGTTCGAAGAGAGCACAAGAAGAGATATGTGCACCAGCTGATTGGCCCATCAAATAAATTCTACAGACGCAAGCAGGCACGGTTCAGTCACAAGAGCCCGTGAAACAAGAAAAATTGAACCGAAAGAAGAACCAAGTAGATGAGATCAAACCTGTTAGGATCACCTCCAAAAGCAGAAATATTATTGCAGATAAATGAGATTCCTTGAGCGGCATCATTTACCATATCACTAATGGTTCCCTGAGGGAAGTTTCTGATCCAAAGACAGGGGAATGCTTGGTTAAAGCATGGGATACTTATTATATATTTTCAATGAAGTTAGATTACTAAAACGCTCTAAACTGAGGGAGATTTTGATTCAATTCTAGATTGATAGAATCCAGAGGGGAAGTGGTAAGAAAATGATAAAACTTGGTTACCTGTAATCTAAACAGGCCACAATGATATCCCTTTCTGCTAGCTGCAGTCCCAAGAGAGAACCCCAGGCCTTGTACCTAAAGGAAGAGTCAAATTAGATGAGCATAAGACTACGTAGGAGATGCGTATATATGGAAACTCCATTCAATGCATTGGCTTACCCAATAATCCAAGCTCCACCAGTGACAAAAACTACAACAGGCTTCAGGCCATCGTTCGTTGGAGTTGGAGGTATGTACAAATCAAGCCTGCCAAATAAATAAACAATTACAGACATGAAATATATCAACCATATGGTTAGAATGGAGAAAGACAAGATTATGAGAGAGGGTCATATAACCTACCTATTCCTTGGTTGATCTCCATAAACTAAACTCCTCCTGACTTGGGATGAGAAAAAATAAAGATATGCAACTGCAGATGATATAAAAAAAAAAAGCAAAGCTTTTTAAAGTAAACAGAATTGAGAAAACAAAAAACTCAATAAACAGGAGCAAAAGAAAAAGAACCTTGAAGGAAACCAGGCATAAGGAGCATTGCATAACAAGCAAGAGCAAGTAATCTTGTCATCCACCGGTAACCTACCCTGAACAAAATCTTCTAACATTTATATCAAAACAAATCTTTTCTAACATAAACAAAAACATGTCTTAATCAAGTTTTATCAAACAAATGATGCTTTATCATCGATCAAATAGAGAGAGAAATTGAGTACCCGAGATATCCAAGAAGGTTGAAGCTAAGTCGAGTAATCAAATACGTTTCGGCAGCTGCATGGCCGATATCGCGACCGAACGACTGCTGCCTGCAAATTCGAGGCGAGACGTCAACAGACGAAGAAGACTTCCTGGTGACTCTTCGACGGACCTCTTCGGGTAAAGGTAGCCTGTTGGAGCTGTGAAGCAGCGCCATGTCGTCGGACTTCGCTGCCCTTAAAGACATCGGACAGCATAATAGGTTCGGAGAAGACTGCATCTCCGCCGCGTGATATAAAGATTGGATCTCGATATTTTGTTTGTTTTCCTCTTCTTCTTCTTCTTCTTTCTTCTTGCTTCTTCTTATATAAAATTGATCGGTTCTCTGTTTTTTTTTTGTTATTTCAAATATTTGAAAAAAAGCTTTTCGACGCATGTGCGGCTCTCGAAGAGGAAACTAAAGATATAAAGTCCTCAAAACGGCGTCGTAATTATCTCCCCCGCAAGTAAATTAAATCGAATTTAACAAAGTAACAGTTAATATCCTCCTTATATATAACGACATCATTGTGAATTAGCTAAAGTATTAATTATTTATACATACGAATCAATTAAACAAATTGAGTGATACTACTACAAGTTACAACAATTGCTATTTAAATACTGTTTTATAAGGACACAAAGCAAAAAAAAATGCAAAGATAATTGTATCACTGAACCGCAGACGTAACGCTATTGAAAATCATTTGTGTTTTGGATATCTCGAAACTTTGCATATTTGCCACGTGGTATGCCAGTCTACAAACTTTTGATTTTTTGAACGTGTTCGGCGATTAAGCGGTGGCACGCACACCGACGAAAGGAATCATCTCTGAATCAATGATTGACATCTCTTCTTCCTAATATTAGGTCGCCTACCTAGTAATATGGAGTATTTTAGATTTTTCTTTTTCTACGAACAAAAACACTAATCTACATGTGCGAAAGACTCACAACCAAACAACTTTAGTTTCTATAATTACCACCTTTTAATAATATCTTCGGCCTATAATCTACTACTAGTATCTATCTAAATGATTAATTAGCCTACATACACGGATAAGCCGATATTCTAGACGCACGACGGTATTTCAGAATATTTGGCTTTTGAGAAAAAGTTGTCAAATCATTCATGTAGTCAAATACGAGTATTATAAAATTATAAGATGATCCCTATGCAAAAGAGAATTTTTAGTCAGATATCACTAAATTAGCGACCACAGTCAAAATCTTTAGTAATAAGCGATTTTTATTTCATGGATAGCAAAAAGAAAAAGAAACGTTAAAAGATAAGAGAAAGAATCTACTTTACGCTGAAGATGAAATGAAAGACGGATTGTTAAAAGCTATAATAAATCTTCTGGTTTTTCAAAGGGGTTTCAAATGTCACCTCTGCATTTTTTGTTTGTTTACTATCACCTGAACCACCATCTCTGAACGGCACTGACCGGAGTATTCAAGAAGGGAGCGTAACGTTGGATTATCGGATTCACCGTCCTCCCTATTCTGCTCCACGTGCTCTGGTGGTAACCCGCTGTTACCGGTGCTTGATACATCAGCTTCAATAGCTGCCACCAAATAACAAATACTCAGTTCATGACAACAACACTCATGATCCAACCAACAATCCTGGAATTTACCTATATCTTTATTTATTCAGGGAGAATATGAACTTGGCAGATTCTCATTAAGATTTTTAACATAAGAAACAAAACACAATTCTCATTACTAACCTAATGGTCTTAGCCAATGTAACACTTTCAGAGACTTAGATCCATCAACAAAGCAAAGCAACGATGAAGGTTTTTAAATGAAAATGGTTGTTCCTATGTGTTCACTTGATCAAATTAAACAAAGAAAACAGGGGTTCTACACTCCTACTAGGAGATGTTGAGCCATCACAAAGAAATGATGGCTACAACCAAACGAAGATTACCTGCCAGTACATGAACGTCTGTATGATATTACGTTGCCATCTGCAGTAAGTAAAAAGACAATTTTGTTCAGATAAGTGAAACCAGCTAATGCAAAGCTGGGAACTTAGTGCAAATAAACTACTATCACTTCTAACAGGTTCAAAGAGCTTACGAGAGCAGAGAGATGATCAGAAGGAAGCCAATGGCTATCTCAGCCTGCGATGACAGGATATTGAGAGTAGTAGTGTTTGACTCCACCCACACACAAGGGTCTTCCAAGTACTTTCTGATAACCATTACAGAACAGGATACATAGAACGACATTAGATCAGTAAGAATCATCACATGGAACCAACTACGACATTCAAACCTGCTAATCAGCTGGATGCAACTACCTGTATATAGTGGACCGAGCAAAGTTACGCCTCAAGAATTTGGCTACTTGTTCAAGCGCCCGGCACAAGATGGGAATCAAAGCAACTGCAACAACAGATTGATAAGCAGACTAGTCATAAGAATGTATGTGAGTTAAAGAAATTCACAAACGAGTTTTCAATCAATTCTTACACTTGAGACAGAGATGTGAAGTGACGAATGTAAGGCAGTAGATGAAATAGATGAAATCCTTTGCTGCCACAATTGATTGTAAATAAACTTGCAGCCCTTGCATATTCCATGCCCTTGGCCTCTACAGATAACAATATTGGAATTCATATGTAACAAAATGGCGCATTACATGATCACTAGAGAGAAAAATGGGAGATCACATGGCTTACCCCGTATAAGGAGTATAAAGAATATAGAGATGAGCACGCAGTTCCCATGAAAGATAGACGATAAGCCCTATTTGAGAGGTTCTTTGGTATTAGAGGTAGCACTGCCAGGACAGCTATAACAAAAACCTGCAAAAGAGGTAATGGATTTTGAGACACGAAATAGTTACATTGAAGCATGCCAGAAAAAAAGTATTAGCCTCCCTTAGTTCATATCTGAGTACACAACAAACATTCAGCAAGACAAGAGAACATAACAACGAAGACAATACACCAAAAACCATCTCATTACTCTCCAAGTTGAGGAGTGAACAACAGGTGACAACAGCAATCCCAAGTCACAGCCCTACTAAAGAGCTAGATCTGGTTTTTAGAATTGTGCAATAAGAACAAGAAACTGCAACTGGAAACATAGTCTTACCCAAGCATTGACTGAAAACTGAATCGTCTGTTGATCCCAGCGCAGTGAACTTGGGTTTGCACCGGCAGTAGCAGATGGCCCAGAGGTTCGAGGAACCGATCCTGAGGCACACAATAAAGTAAAGTAAGTTTTTGTCAGTTAGAGAAAAGTTCATCTCAACTCATCTCATATAGTATAAATTAGAAGGTCAAGGCGTCAAGGATATCAGGGAAAGAAAGTTCACCTGAGTTACGTGAACGAACTTGTTCATTTGCATTAGAAGATGCCGTTGAAGATGCAGATGTAGCAGATGGTCTGGCAGATTGTGAAGACGAAGATGAAGTCGACATAGGCTCCACAACAAGATCAGGATCCTGTAAGCACCCAGATTTAGCAACAAATCCAGACCAATACGTTTAAAAGTAAACTTCATAGGGAAACGCAAAGATGAACAGCACAAACTAAACAAGACCCAAACGAAGATGAAATCAACAGAGTGAACACAGTTTTCAATGGAAACCCCTACCCTCCGCTTAATATAACCTAATCAAGAGGAGATTCGAAACCCAACGACTACGAAAATTAGCAGAAAGAAGATCAAAACTCCCCAATCTCTGCAACAAACACACTTGTAAAACCTAAGATTCAAAGTTCTCAACCAAATCAGTAGCGCACAAACTCAAAGTCGAAACTCAAAAGCAACGAAGGATAGATAAGCAAAAAATTGAAGAGGGAAGAGAGTTCGTACGATGTAGCGTTGGTAGAATTTGCGCTTGAAATGGTCGACGACTTCAGGACGAGAAGCCATGTGAGGAGGGATGAGGATATTGGACCAGTAATCAGCCCATCGAGCGTCGCTTTCGTAGTCGAAGGCTGCCGCCGCAATTTTCTTCAGCCGCTGGGGATCTTCGCCGCCTTCCGCCATGGATGAGATCGCCGGAGAGAGAGATTCGGATTCGGATTCGACTTTGTTATGGGTTTTTGCTTCTTTGGTCCACTTTTCTTGTTTACTTACTAGTAGTAGTACTAGTCCCTTGTTGAATCTCCCCAGAGCGACGACGTTTTGGCGCAGCTGTTATTTCTGGACTTTATACGTTTATGACTTTAATTATGGGCTTTATTATAGCCCAAATGGCCGAAATTTTTCTATAAATATTTTTTATTCGACACATATGATTTTATTTTTAAATATGGTTTTTATTTTTGACTTGGATTTTTCATGATTTTATCGATAAAAAGAAGAATTTTTTACTATTTTTAAATTTAGGTTATAATTTTTAGTTGTAGAATTTAGTATTTATGGTTTTGGGTTTAGTTTGAATGTTTTAGTGTGATGATTGAAAAAAAAAAAAATACTCCATATTTTAGTAGTAATTTATAAAAATGTAGAATGTCCATCGTATAAGTTAAGTACTCCGATCCAACCTTAGAGAGTTTATTTAAATATACATACAAATCCATTTATGCGTAAACTTAGTTATGATTAGCAGTTTCTATATTATGTCTTAGCTTAGCATGGAGTATAAAACTGAAACAACATCACCTATATCAATCATCACATATTTCAAATCCAACAAAACCCATAATAATACAAACTAGTTAGAAAGATGTCGTCTTCCCTTCGGCTAAGAAACGCAAACACTCCGGCTCCGGAGCTCGACGAGTTTTCCGATCAGCCACCGTCAGAAACACGTGTGCTCAAAAGACAGATGTCAATATCTCAGCGAACCATGTCAAACACGCTGACATCAGCAGCAAATCTCTCAAACCTACTCCCAACGGGAACACTCCTCGCGTTTCAACTCCTCACGCCGGTTTTCACTTCAAACGGCGTTTGCGACCACGCAACGCGTTCTCTAACCGCCGTTCTCCTCTATCTGTTAGCCGCGTCTTGCTTCGTCAGCTCCTTCACCGATAGCGTCAAAGCCGACGACGGAACTACCTACTTCGGTTTCGTCACGTTCAAAGGCATGTGGATCGTTGACTATCCTGACCCGTCCGGGTTAGGTTTACCTGATTTATCCAAATACCGGATGCGGGTCGTTGATTGGATCCACGCCACGTTGTCCGTATTAGTGTTTGGAGCGGTTGCGTTGAGAGATAAGTATGTAACGGACTGCTTTTGTCCGTCCCCGGAGGCAGAAACGAAACATGTCTTGGACATTGTTCCGGTGGGTGTTGGGGTTATGTGTAGCTTATTGTTTATGGTTTTTCCAACAAGACGTCATGGCATTGGGTATCTTGTTACCGGAAATGTTGATCTCCGGTGAATTTACATGTAAACAAAAAAGTTCATGGTGGGTTGACTATCTTCGTTTGTTTATTTGTAAAGTTTGTATTCATACGTTGTGCATATTTATTTAATGTAAATTAATAAATTTTATCTAATCTAGCTGTTGAAAATTATATAAGCAAAAGGTCTCATATACTGTATGTCACAAAATATTATATAAATGTATATTATCTATATCGTTTCGTACGTCATATATAATGCATGATGTTAGGAAATTTTTTAATAATGAAACCATTATATTACCGTTGTGTCAAATACGTCTTCTATTTAAATTAGTTCCCTAATTCATACTTAGCTTGAATTTTAAATAATTGCCTACATGGACCTCTTGATGTAAAACACATGAATTTGACGTTTGACGTGTTACGTGGAAAACGTTGGCTGACTTCTAGAATGAGAATACTACATATCGTAAGTCGTAACCAAACAGACATACATATATCTTTTGTTGAGAAAATTTAGATTCTACTATTTTAATCTCGTTAAATCTCTGGTTTCAACATATCTAGTAAAAAATCGTTCCATGAATCAATTGGACCTGGTAGACACCAATGTACACAATCATTATATAATACAACTTTATCTTCCGGTTTATGTCCAAATCTGCTCGGATGTCCATCTGGTCTTAACAACATCACTTGTGTTACATCTAGTAATCTCAAATTTAATTCTTCATTTATATTTTTGTCTCTTCTCGCAATGCGAAACTCATCGAGTTGAATGTTATGTGTCTCTAGATTCATTCCTTTTAACTCCGTCTCATTGCTCCTAAACTCAAATTAAAGAAACCCAAAATATACGTTTCTGTTAGGAGGTGACGAATGAAAAACTCACAGTAAACCACAAATTTCCTAATTCTCATCTAGAAGAAATAATTTTTAAAAATGTTGGATGAACAATGTACCTATAGGGTCGCGTTTTCAAGCAATTTCCACCTTTATCCCATTCTCCATCTTCGAAATGTGAAGGTGCAAATGTCCTTAGAAACACTTCTCCTTTAAAATTCTCTAATCCAAGAATGGTCTTAAATGTTGTTCTCAATGCTCTTCTATACGCAAAATGTGGCCCGACATTTCTAACGCCGGGAATGTAACAATACAAGCATCCTATCCGTTTCTGTTTGTCGAAAAGGAAGAGTGGTCGGAAAAACCACTGTCCAGAGGAAATGATGATGTAATCGAACTCAACGATTTGGGAAGCCCAAGAAGGGTCAGGTTCGTCGAGGTAGAGATTGTAAAATGAATTAGGACCTGCCAGACCAGTTTCGGTTTCTTCGGAGCGAACCAAATGGGTTGTCCAAAATGTGGCAATCGTGAAGTTGTAGGTTTTGTATCTCCATCTTTGGAAATTAAAGTCTTGTTGTCGTGAATCATCCTCCGGCTCTTCCACCTGAAATTAATATATTAGAATTAAGGTTACTTAAATAGTTAAATTTGGAAGTATCTAATAAACTAATTAACATAATTTGCATCAAGTTACTATATTTGGTTGGAATTGTTTGAAATCTTAGATCACACAAATTATAGTATGTTTGTTTGTCAACCAACAGAGAAATAATTGTGTAGCGATTAGTTTGATTGGGTGAAACCAAATAAAATAATAATCAAGTAGAAGTATATAAACATATATAATTTTTAAAACAACAACACGCCAATGTTTTTAAACGCCGAGTTTGCGTTTTTAAGCTAACGTGCGGTTAGAAGTTAGACTCTATATATAGCATTACGTTTGTATCGAATAAATATGTTTTGAATGTTAATTTAGCACAATAAGATGACTCATAACCATATTAATTTTTTAAAACTTTATTAATCAAGTTAAGCGACAAAATGAAGTTATATTTATTTTAATTAGAATAAGCAGATATATGAGAGAAGAAGGTACCTACCCGAGAGAGTAGGCAGATCAAAGACTGAACGTGGTTTCTGCTAACGGAGTCACCAACAAACGCCATGTTTTTTCCTCTAACTACCTCGAGAAACTCGTAAGGATCAAACAAAGGGAGATCACACTCTTTTGGTTTCCATCTTCATTTCATGAAACCTAAATCAGGTCTTCCATACTTCATGCAGTTTTGGTGTTCGTGTATCGCCCTGCATGTCGTGTTTGTGTAGTACGGTGCTTCAGGGTTTGGGATCCACGCTCTCCCGAGAATATATCGCATTTCCGTTTTCTCTTTTCCCGGCGGTGCTCTTTCTTAGGAGTTTCTTGATACGATGAGATGGAATGATTGATATGCAAAGATGATGATGGCTTGGGGTGATCAATATCATACGTGTCGTCATAATCATTATCATACAACGATGATGGTTTTGATGATGATGATGATGATGTGTTATGATGATCTGATGATGATGAATTCGATATATGTTTGTATATTGATGTTGATGATGAATAATAGAGAGGATAACCAAAAAGGAGATAAAGGAGTACTGGAGCTATTGCAAGTAGAATAAGAGGCAAAATTACTAGTCCTATTCGTACCTTTGTCGTGTGAAGTTCCATCTCGTTATTCCGAGAAGAACCGTTTTACAAAAGAAATGAATAATAAGAAATATTTTTAAAAATTTTCTATTTTTATTTCTAATGGATGAGAGAGATGCTAGGAATAATTTATACTCTTGGATTAGCATCAAACAAGGTTAAGTAATGGGTACTTACTAAAATATGTAATGTAACCACAATGTTTAAGTGCTACTGTAAACAAGTTATTGTACACGTACTACACATTTTTTATGAGTTCAAGTAATAATACTCAACGTGAACGGTTTGATCCACGTTAAGAAAAAGAGGTTATTCACTTATTTGCCAATTTCACGTATAATTTATTGTCAAATTGGTCTGTTTGTAAACTATTTCCGGAAAAGGAATTAAAGCAATAGACATGTACATTGTAAACAGATATCAGAACACATGAAAGAAACGTACATTTCCAAAAATTTCAGATACAAAATAACCTTAGTTTGGTTTAGCTGAGACTTTGATAACCTAACGGTCCTTGTAAACCGTCTTGATCTGGTCCGTTCCTTCTAGCCAAAGATGGCATCCATGGGAACAGCTTGCTCAGCTCATTTCCTAATGTCCTTGACCTCACTTCCTTATCATTTATCCCATATTTCGCCCTCTCTATCGCTTCCATTATATCTTCCCGTGCCACCGCTTCCCCGCCTGATGAAACAATCAAGAAAATGCTAATGCAGGTTAAACCAAAAGATCAGATAATTCAAACCCGGGAAGCAACCAGATGTGGATAATCTATTTGAATCAGGAAGGGCTGATAAGATCACTTAAGGACTGACCTCTACGAGCAGCAAGCAATGCAGCTTCATTGACAATATTAGCCAGATCAGCACCTACGAATCCGGGAGTTAGAGAAGCAACTAAATCACATATGAGAAACGCATCTTCTTCTAGAGGGACGTCTCTCAGATGCACAGCCAAGATTTTCCGACGGCCTTCTTGGTCTGGTTCTGCAACCACAACTTTTCTAGAGAACCTTCCAGGCCGACAAAGAGCCGGGTCTAACGCTTCTGGTCGGTTAGTTGCTGCAATTACAATGACTCTTGTGTCTGACTCGAATCCATCCATCTCAGTAAGCAACTACAAAAGAAGTATATAAGTAATGGCAGCTACTACCAGACAAGAAGGTTTCTAAAGGGTCGCTTCTTTACCTGGTTTAGTGTCTGGTCACGTTCATCGTTGAAACTCCTACCACGTTTTCCTCCAACAGCATCAAGCTCATCGATAAATACTATGGAAGGTGAATTTTTCCTGGCTGCATTAAAAAGATCTCTGATCCGTGCTGCACCTCTTCCAACAAACAACTCAACGAACTCACTAGCGGAAACAGAGAAAAATGGAACTCCTGCCTCTCCAGCAACAGCCCGAGCCAACAGGGTCTTACCAGTCCCTGGTGGACCAACCAAAAGCACACCTCTTGGTAATCTTGCTCCTAGTTTTTTGTAGTTTATACTTCCTTGAAGACATGACACTATCTACAAATAAAAGACACCAGAAGACATCAAGATTGTACTCAAAACTCAAATCTAAAAACGTCATAATTACAAAACACTTTTTTCTACCTCCACGAGCTCGTCTTTAGCAGAATCAACACCCTCAACATCATCGAAACCAACCGTGGGATTTTTAGACCGTCGTTTCTTCGCAGGGCTGTTAGATGCTGAGAGTTGCCGATAAAGAAGCCACATAAGAGGTGTTAAAGGAATCCACAGAGATATGATAGTTATCAAAGTAGTTCTCATTGACATCAATGCAGATTGAGGAGCTGAACTATAAGTAATCCCTTTATCCCTCATTAAACTAAGAAGAAACTTCTCATCATGATCGACTTTTCTTGTCACATACTTCCACACAGGAGGCAAAGCTCGAACCTTTCGAGGAGTAACGTCTTTCGTAACAGCTTCCGTCACAGTTTCCCCTGTACCGCCATCATCAGTTTGGATTGCAGATTCATCTAAAGTTTCAGACTTGTGAACATCTTCTTTAACAGCCTCAACATTCTCATTAGTGTTGTAATAGATTCGACGAGAACCTTCTTCAAGCAAAACCTTTGAAACAGAACCACCTCGAAGATTCGTAACGAAATCAGAGTAAGGAACAGTAGATGGAGACGGAACAGCGGTTAACCTCAAGAACAGATAACACAGTCCAAATATCACAGCCACACCAGTAGATAAGATCACTCTTTTGAAATTCTTTTTCAAAAAGAATCTAAAATCCTCCATTGATGCTCTGAAATCGAACATCCCAAGTCTCATGCTCACTAATCGTAACCTAGGTCGAAGCCTAAGAGAAAATCTTCTTCTCTTCCTTTTGCTTCTACCATCTTCCTTATCTCCGTAATCACTACCGCTCATAAGTCGCTTAATCTCACTACTACAAGTAAACCCATTTCGAGAATCTCCGCCATGAAACCTAACTCCTAATCTTGATTCACCAATTTCAAGAAACCCACCAAGTCTCCTGCAACTAATAGACGATTGGTTCGTCGTCGCTCTAGCGAAACAAACATTAAGCTGACTACTCCTCGAAGACACCTTTCTAATAGATATATCAGGAGAGTTACCTCCTTTGAATAGAAAACGATTGCTACAAAGAACATTGAAAGTAGCCATGGACGATCTTTCCTAGAATCCGAATCATGCGTTGTTCATATTTATTTGGCCAATAAAAAAAAAATAGAAATCGTAAGAATTTTTACATAAGAAGAAGGGACGACGAACAGGTCATGCTCGTGAAAAGATGGACGGAACTGGAAACGCTTTCGTCTTCAAGCTGATGATGATGACGACTCTGGTTCAATTGAAAGGATAAGAAGTGTTTGCAAAAAGCTCTCAATTTTGACTCTCTGACAAAAAAGACACAGGGGAACGGATTTTTTTTTGTTTATTTGGTTTTGATCTTACGCAGTTACGCTTTTGTCTTACTGATAAAAAATGACTGGGCCAGTGACCCATTAAAATCGAGTCATGGGCCTGTAGCTATTGGGTTGTGTTCCATTTTGGGCTGATTAATGAATAAAATAATAGTGTAAATAATTGTAATTTTACAGCCAATTAATTAATTTAATCCCATGTTTTGTTCCTCAAAAACAAACCATGACATGTTTATGAATCAAAAATCTAATCCTCCAATAACACAAAATTGTGCTTATTAAGTTGTTCTACTCAATTTAGGGAAAAAATAGAATCCATTAGTTGTCATGTCACCAAACTTAGCAAGTTGGCGGTTTTAATTAGCGAGTTAACGCTTAAGACTGTATATTTTCTCGACTTGGTTATGAGATTTTGAGGAAACAAAGATGTTTCCGTTGTTTATTTACAGTCGTCCCTTAAGCTGTTCTCTTTCAAATTGAAGCTTCGATTCGTTGTTGTTGGTGAAAAGCAAATGAATCTTTAGTCGATTTCTCACCGGAATCAGGCTTTCACCGGAGGTTGGAGGTTAGCTAGCAGGTCAATCATAGTCTTGAGATTTTTCAAAAGCAAATGAATCTTGAGATTTTTCATTATACTGTCGGATCCATAAGAAAAAGAAATAATAGAAGAAGATTCAGAGAAACAGACCTTGTTAGTTGGAGGTTAGCTAGCAGGTCAATCATAGTCTTTATCAACAAATAATACTGTATCATCAGACAATAAATTATACAAGAGAAAACCTAAACGATTACAGTACAGGCCCAACTCGATTATGTTTCTAGATGCAACTCCTTTGTTTTTGTAATAGAACAAACAATTGGCAAATAACTTATTTATCCAGACCGAGGTTAACAACACTGGGATTTTCCACGGGACGCCAAAAGATCAGACACCCACTTTCTCTCTTCCTCGAACGATTCTTTTTTCTTTTTGATTTCCTGAAAAAAAAAAAAAAAAAAAAAAAAGAAACAAGATGAGATGAAGAAGTTTAAATAATAGCCAGTGATCACAACCATATTGTCAATGAAGTGTTTCTTGGTGTATAGTTTTTTACCTTCTGCCGGTTATCCACAATTTCCGATGCAAGTTCCCGAAACGAGAAATGAACTTGATACCAAAAGAATCCACAAAACAAATTAATTCAAGTCCGTCCCTTAAGAAAAATTAAGGCGAATCATAAAATATCATACCTGAGGCATATCCAATAGCTAGGCCTACACCTCGAGTAAATAACCACACGACAAATGGTATTTCTGAAATTGTTTTGAGTGAGGTTATATACATATTTTATACAAACGAAGCCAGGCGGGATCAGGGAACGAGTATCGTACCGTTGTTGCTACGGGCCGATGAAGAGACATTCCGGCTAGAACCACCCGCGGATCTCGACTTCCGTTGTACCTGCGCGATTCGCCAATCGAAGAGAGAGATTAGAGAAATTGCGGCGAGATTCAATTGCAGAAAGAAAAAAAAAGAAAGAAAGAGCGAATTTGATTGATTTAACGATGTACCTACCTGCGCAAAGACGGATCTCAGACTCGGCGACATGATCGGGGACTTGGGGCTTAGAGGGTTTGGTATTCTTCCGTTCATGGGAAAGGTGGAACACTATTTTGTAAAAATACATCCGATAATGGGCCTTTACTTTTCTTTATTGTCGGGCTCAAGCCCACCCCTGCGTTTTGAGTTGAAGTTGGCATCACCACTTTAATTAATCAAACAAAGATAAAGAAGAGGTTTCATTCTGATTTTTTTTCTTTTTCTTTTTTGGTTCGGAAAAAAACTAAATCACTTTCTTCAAGCGGATGAAAAAAAATTCAAAGAATTGGTACAATTGGAGAGTCACACACCACAATACGCGTATTTGAGTTCCCCAGATTTGATCTCCAACGTTTTATTTCTAGTTATATCTTCTCGAATTCAATCTGCGAAATTCGGCGGTCCGCAATTCTGATCTAAGAAAAAGCCAAGTTGATTGTTTCTCAACTCCTTTGATTCATCGGAAACATCGAAAATTTGGGTACGAGTCTTTTGATCTAACTACACGTTGGTTGGTAAGTTTTATATTTTATCACGGAACTTTTTCTCTAAAGTTTGTGGGCGGTCGTCTAGATAGAAACTGATCACCATGGATATTACTTTCGTTCTACATCGCGTTTCTGCTTATTGTAATTGAATACATATCATCACGGATTCAAATTATGAGAGATTTTACTTGATTAGTGGCGATGATGGTATTAATTATTAGTCTTTTCGGCAGCTTGATTACAATCTTGTGAAGAAGGAGAGACTTGAAAGCTGTGTAACACCAATGCTAGGGAGTCTCTTCTTCAGGTTAGTAGAAGAATGAGTAGAAAAAGAACCGAAAACGACAGTGTATCAGGACCAGTCGTCACTTCTCATGCTCCGGTTGATAGATTCGGGTTCCTGAAGCAAGAACATGGCAATTCTCCAGAGCGTTTTAGCAAGACTAGAACTACATCATCCACTGATCATGACAACAGGTCTGTCCTGAGTGTGAAAAACTGTATTTCGAGTTTTTTTTCTTTCATAGAGAGACAGGTTCTACAATGAGAGTGTGTGTTTTATGTTGTTTTGGTGTAGAGAGGAGAGAAAGGTGAGAAAATGGAGGAAGATGATTGGGGTTGGAGGTAGTGACTGGAAGCATTACGTTAGGAGAAAACCTAATATTGTCAAAAGGCGTATACGAAAAGGGATCCCAGATTGTTTACGAGGTCTAGTTTGGCAGCTAATTTCAGGAAGTAGAGACCTTTTGCTTATGAATCCTGGTGTTTATGAGGTAATTTTTCTGTTTATTTTGTTTGCTTTACAAGTCATCATATTCTTGATAATCTGTTGATTTTCTTATGCAGCAATTGGTGATTTATGAAACATCAGCATCAGAACTTGATATCATTCGAGACATATCCCGTACTTTCCCATCACATGTTTTCTTTCAGAAGAGACATGGACCTGGGCAAAGATCTTTATACAATGTCCTTAAGGCATACTCGGTTTATGACAGAGATGTTGGATATGTTCAGGTCTGTTCTTGTGATATATCCCTTCCATCTCATTTTTCTTTTAGTATGGTACTGTGATTCATGGTTCTAATATCTGCAGGGAATGGGGTTTATAGCCGGTTTGTTGCTTCTTTATATGAGCGAAGAAGATGCGTTCTGGCTATTGGTTGCATTACTAAAAGGAGCTGTTCATGCTCCAATGGAAGGACTGTATCATGTGAGTTTTTGGATCATCTCCACATCTCTAAATGTACCCTTGAATATTGTTGCAGTAGAGACAAAATGATATGTTCGTAAAATTTACTGGAATTATGATAGTTATGTTGATTTATCTATATGCTTACTATGTAAAATTATGCCATATGAGAGATGTCGGAATCCATCATTAAAGAGTCACTGTCTGTGTGTAATGTAGGCAGGGCTTCCTCTTGTACAGCAATATCTATTTCAGTTAGAAAGCTTGGTAAAAGAGCTAATTCCAAAGCTTGGAGAACATTTTACTGAAGAAATGATCAATCCGAGTATGTATGCAAGTCAATGGTTCATCACCGTCTTCTCTTATTCATTTCCTTTTCCTTTGGCTCTACGGATATGGGATGTGTTTCTCTCCGAGGTATCTATATTCACATCTTTAAAAATCTGTTCCGATATTTGTTGTAATCAAAGCCTGATTATGTTATATTCTCTCTGGTCATCCTTGCTTAAGGGTGTTAAAATCGTGTTCAAAGTCGGCTTAGCATTGTTGAAGTATTGCCAAGATGAGTTGGTGAGTGAAGTGTTTTTACTTTTATGAGCCGTAAGCTAACTTGGAAGAACCACCCTTTTATAAAATTGTGTATTATTAACTCTGCAGGTAAAATTACCATTTGAAAAATTAATACATGCTCTGAAACAATTCCCGGAAGACGCAATGAATCCAGATACCTTGCTTCCATTGGCCTACTCTATTAAGGTTCTCTTTCTTTTCTGAAAAGTGATGCTTTCTCCTTAATGTTCTGCTGGTTAAAATTCTATGATATAACTCGGGAGAGATATGAAAGAATCAGATTCCCGATATCGACAGGATTAACTTGATGGATAATTTAATCTTACTTGTAGTGAACAATTGAGGGAATTGATGCTGTACAATCTGTTGATAAAATCTCTGAGGTTTCTTGAGTTGTTGATTAACAAATGTGGCATTAATACTATGTTCATCCCAGGTATCAAAGCGTTTGGAAGAACTGAAACTGGACTATGAAAAGACTAATGCCAAACCGGTTCAACCATAGAAAAACCGGTTGGTTATAACCTGAACCAGACGATTGGATTCGAATTCTTTTCTCATCTTGACTTAATTTTTTTTTTGGTTGGAATATATTCTTTTTTGGGATCCCTTCTTTTTTCATCATACTTGTCAAGTTGAGGGGGGAGGAATTTCTTATCAGGAACTCTGTGGTTCTTTTTAGTAATTTCTGGGAAAAGAAGGTATGCTACAGCTAATGTGTAGATAGAGAAAGTTATGTTCCTAGAAAAAATCTCATATAATGTGTGGAAGGTAAATAATATGTTTTTTATATATCTTCTTTCAGAATTTCTGAATAATATTAATAAAAAAATGTGGATGAAATTTATGAAGGATTTAATTTGCACATGGTATGATATTGACAAGACAATCAAAATCAGTAAAACTATTCCCAGTTTTTACCATAGAGGCATAGACTAGTAATTTCAATTATAAGGCTGTTTAATAATTATCCTTATTTTAAATTTTTAAAAAGAGAAGATCGGATCACATAATTTTGTTTTAATTAAGGTTCATGGTACCAAAATAGTTTAAAATCTGAGACTTTAAAATACGAATATTATGGTTGAACAAAAAGGATTTGGAACAATTAATTGCACAAAAGAGTGGTAAAAAATGCAAGCTGATTGGTGTTATTACTCCCGTGAGTCATGAATGAGTCACGGGAGGCCCAATTTTGTCATTTAGTGGGAGCAGTTGAGAGCCTTTAGTAGAGAATTTGATTCTTCCGGCCCACGCTAACGTTACAGCTCGCCTCGAGTTATCCGCTTCAACGGCACACGTATCTGAACACGTGTCAATCGTTTAGTGGTTAGATTATATAATAGCGTGTTTCCTCATTTCGTCTTTGTTGTTTTTGTTCCGCCTAAAGATAAT
Organism: Camelina sativa; assembly: GCF_030686135.1. NCBI lineage: Eukaryota > Viridiplantae > Streptophyta > Magnoliopsida > Brassicales > Brassicaceae > Camelina > Camelina sativa. The sequence continues at coordinate 872,568 of NC_141898.1, forward strand.
GCCAACAAAAAAAAAAAGCAATGTCTAAAAATAATAAAAAAATTCTACTAGCGGCAAAAAGGAAAAATCAAATACTATTAAATTAAAAAAAACAATTGTTGCTATTATAATTAATCTGCGGTCAGGAATGGTGATGCTCTCGCACCTACCGATTCCAACGTAAAAACAGGGGTTTCATAAGGGTATATCAGGAAAAAACCTGAAAACGGCAAATTGGTACAAAAACAATCAACGGTTCAGATAGCTTCACGTGAAAAAAACGCGAAAAGGCTAAAAACGTAAATTGTGAGAGAAGCACAACCCTAAGAGTGGGTTATATAAAGAGGGACTCATTCCAGCTTACTTTTCTCCTCACGAACGCATCATCATCATCATCATCATCATCATCTCCTTCTCATTGCCTCTCATCATTACCTATAAATCTTTTAGGGTTTCCTTTGTCTCTCTCTTTTTTTTTACGAAGAAATTGTTCAATAGTTTTGCGGTTTCCTGTATCATCTCTATCTGGTTAGTTTCTCTTTTGAAATTCGTTAGATCTGCTTTTTTTACTTTCCATACGCTGATTTTTCTCATTTGTAGATCTGTTCGGTCGTTGATGAATTCTGGGGTTTTTTTTTTTTGTTTTCTTCAATTTCCAGGTTTAAGGGTCTCGTAATTCGCGATCTGGATCTATCTTTCATTTATATGTAAGTATCTCCCTCTCTCTCTCTCTCACGATTGACTTCTGTTCATCATCGTATTTTAACGGGTCTAGGATCTTGGTATTGTTGGGTAGATTCACAATTCTGATCTTAATCGAGATGCGTATGCATGTTTTTGGTTGGTGTAAATTATCTGAAAACCAACGAATTTGGTCCCGATCGTTGTTGTGTTAACGTACGTTTATAGATGACAAATATCGGATTTACGTTTTTGTGTTGTCATCCTCAATTATACCGATATGCTTAATATATATATATATATATATATATATAATTGGTTTCGTTGTTCTTGGTGTAATCATTTCGTCATGTCGTCGTTAAACGTTGTTGAGAGCTTTGTTGTTGTATACATGTTTTATTAATTTATCGTCATCTAACCTTTTGATATGTTTGTGTATTATACAGAAAAGCGTGAATGAGATTATGATGGAGTCGAAAGGTGGTAATAAGAAGTCTAGCAGTAGTAGTTCCTTATTTTACGAAGCTCCCCTCGGTTACAGCATTGAAGACGTTCGTCCAAACGGTGGAATCAAGAAATTCAAATCTTCTGTCTACTCCAACGTCAGTCTCCTAATCTTTTGTTGGTTCTCTTTTATGATTTCCCATTATTCATTCATTCTCTTAACAATGGTTTTTTTTTGTTTTGTTGCAGTGCGCTAAGAGGCCATCCTGAGTACTAGCGTGCACCGAGTCTCCTGCTATATAGTTATAGCTTTCTTTATTTTCCAGTTTATAATTTTCTTTTGTCTAAGCTCCGTTTCTGCTGGTTCCCGGATCCAATCGTTCTCTCCTCCTACAACAACTAGTCCCCTCGCTCACACTATTACTAGGCGAACATGGCCTTATCTGCAATCGGTTTCGAAGGTTACGAGAAACGGCTCGAGGTTTCTTTCTTTGAGCCTAGCATCTTTCAAGACTCCAAGGGACTTGGGCTCCGTGCTCTAACCAAGTCCCAGCTTGATGATATTCTCACTCCTGCTGCTTGCACGATCGTTTCATCTCTCTCCAACGATCATTTGGACTCTTACGTGCTCTCTGAGTCCAGCTTCTTTGTCTACCCCTACAAAGTCATCATCAAGACTTGCGGTACCACTAAGCTCCTCCTCTCTATCCCGCCACTTCTTAAGCTTGCTGGTGAGCTCTCTCTGAGTGTCAAGTCTGTCAAGTACACTCGTGGCTCCTTCCTCTGCCCTGGAGGCCAGCCTTTCCCTCACCGCAGCTTCTCTGAAGAAGTCTCTGTTCTTGATGAGCACTTTGTTCACCTGGGTTTGAACAGCGTGGCCTACTTGATGGGCAATGATGATGAGACTAAGAAATGGCACGTCTATGCTGCCTCTGCCCAGGACTCTGGCAACTGCAACAACAATGTCTACACGCTTGAGATGTGCATGACGGGTCTCGACAGAGAGAAAGCTCTCGTCTTCTACAAGGATGAATCTGACAAGACCGGGTCCATGACTGACAACTCCGGAATCAGAAAGATCCTTCCCAAGTCCCAGATCTGCGACTTTGAATTCGAGCCCTGTGGCTACTCTATGAACTCAATTGAAGGAGACGCAATCTCCACGATCCATGTGACCCCTGAGGATGGGTTTAGCTACGCTAGCTTCGAAGCTGTGGGTTACGACTTCAACACTATGGACCTGAGCCAGCTGGTGACAAGGGTTCTCTCTTGCTTTGAGCCCAAGCAGTTCTCTGTGGCTGTGCACTCGAGCGTTGGAGTGAACGCGTACAAGCCAGAGATCAGTGTAGACTTGGAAGACTATGGGTGCAGAGAGAGGACATTTGAGTCTCTAGGAGAAGAGAGTGGAACAGTCATGTATCAGACGTTTGAGAAGCTTGGTAAGTACTGTGGATCGCCTAGATCTACCTTGAAGTGTGAATGGAGCAGCAACAATAGCTGCAGCAGCGAGGACGAGAAGGACGAGGGAATCTAGCAGAATTCTATCTAATAACTATTTTCGAGCTTTCTGTTTTTTTTTTTTTTTTTCTTTTTAAAAAACTTATGAATAATGAATAATGGGCTTGTGAAGTTGAGTTTATCTCCTTCACAAGCCAAGTGTGTTGTTGTTTTTCTGCTTTATGAATTTGGGTTTTATATTACCTGAGACTACTATGTTCTTATTTTGAAATGTTACCTTTATTATTATTATTATTATTATTGTTACGTGTCTTTGCTGTTACATATTTGTTTTTTAACGATTCGTGGAAAAATAAAAACGAGTTTGCCAGTAATTTAGTAAAAGTTCAAATTCTGGTTACATAAAATATTCAACTTAGAGAGAAAATAAAACAAAAAGCGAGAAATCGACCCAGAGAAATTCATCTCGATTTTTTTACAACTTGCATGATTATTTAGTTTTCAAGATGTTTATTTAACTTGTGAAAATTAAAAAGTAGGAATATAATTTAATTTTCATCATATTATTGTTAAGAGTTCCAACTAAGAATTGCCGTTGGATGATGACTCCTATGAATAACAGTAGCAAAAGAAAAAGACCTTCAAAACCATAACACCTTGTTTTCATCCTTAGAAATTGAATCTGTTAAATTTCTCAAAACAAGAAATTGAATCTTTTATTGGACTGAAAATTGTACTTATATACAGTATGTGAAATCTAAAGTTATGAACAAACAAAAAGAAAAATAGTTGCGTGAGAAAATAATTACAAATCTTAATCAATGTAACAAAAAAAGATAATTCTTTCACTGAACATCCTATAATCGCTCAACAGACCAATACAAGCAAGTAAAATAAAGTAATAAACCATGTCGTTTTAGGATCAGCATTCGAGAGAACCACGTACGTAAGAAGCCTTTATGTCCTGGTCAAACGGTTATCCAACACGTGGATGATAAAACTAGCCACCGACGAAGGCAAGTTTCTCGAACCATTGCACGTGTCCTCGACACGTGGAGACTCCCAAGCACGTCTCTTGGTTATAAATAGCAACCAAAACTCCACTACCAGTTCATCATCAAACACAACTACAATCAATCAAAAAGCAGTCAAAGTTTAACCAAACACATAACTTGAAGAATATGGACAACAAGCAAAACGTGAGCTACCAAGCCGGTCAAGCCACTGGCCAGACTAAGGTATCTCTCTCTTTCTTAACCCTTACACTCATGTACTTTTTTATATTTTTTGTTATTAAATTGTTTTCCCGAAAATGCTTACGGATTATAAGCTGTTTGACTTCTTTTTAGACAAGATTGTTCATTGCGTAAAAAAAAAAAAAGACAAGATTGTTCTATTCTATATTAATGTATAAGGTTATAATATGTGAATATAGGAGAAGGCAGGTGGTATGATGGACAAGGCTAAGGATGCTGCTGGTTCCGCTCAAGAATCCTTGCAACAAGTTCAGTTTTTTACTCCTTCAATTATTTTGTTCCCTTCTAGTAGAAACGTTCATAATATTCAAAATTAAGTCAAATTATATAGTATATGGTCTTATAACCCTCTATTTGTACATGTGAATTGTAGACGGGACAACAAGTGAAGGAGAAGGCACAAGGAGCTGCTGATGTCGTCAAGGACAAGACCGGCATGAACAAAAACAACTAATCACTTTCAACTTCTTTTTCTAATTAATTCCCCTCTTCGACATATGATTAATAAATTGGGGGTTTTAATTCTCATTCCTGCCACTTTCTGATGTTGTTTTCTTGTTTTCCTTTTGGATGTTTAATTATGTAATCTTATCGATATAGTTAATAAAAGTTTGTCAAAAATAATGAAAGCAAAAGAAGATATAAAGTAACACAATTTCAAACAAAATTAGACCAATCAAATAAGATAAGCAAACATCATATACAGTATTAAGAATTTACGAACATTTTGCGTTTAGAAACTAGCATGAACAGGACCACAATGTATACCTTGCTGTTAATTTGGAAATTTTATCCAAAATTAAGATAATTTGGAACATTAGGTGAAGTTTTTGTTCCTCAAATAAACTTTGGAACTTTTAAAAATTGTATCTTAAAGATTTATTAAATTCATTGGAAAATTTATTGAGAGAAATATAATTGGATCATTCGATACTAACATGTTTTCAAGAGAGAATAAGATCTGGTAAGAATTTGAGTCAATCTTGTAACCTGTTGGAAAAAAAAAAAAAAAAAAATCTGGTAAGAATCAGTGAACCAAGAAAACAGGGTTGTTGACAGATTCTAAAACGGTATGGCTAAAACCGAAAACTTCAAAAAGTAGGAGGACCACAGTTAAAGAAATAAGTGAAGTCGAACCTTTTGTCTTGCTCAGAGGTTTTAGTCTAAATCCCTAACCATTTCCTCTGTCTTGCCATTGCTGCTCCATCGACTCCTTTCGTAAAAATCCAAACTTTTTTGTTCAAATCAAAACCAAGCACTAGTGTTTTTGTAACTGAGATTGAAAAACAAAAAGGATGAGGTATCAATGGCGGTTGCTGTTTGATACGATAGAGAACACAAATGCAAGATTGTAGATATAGTTGCGGTGGAGGATTAGAAACCAAAGGATAGATAAAACGACATAAAGCATAAGGAGTATTCTGACGAGTGATTGTAACAGAGCGCACCGGCATGACCACCAACTAACTTTCATCATCTGTTAAGGAGAGAAGCAATCAATCTCCGTGGTGTTGACTTCGAGGTGCATATGTCCTGAAAACCCATCTACAGTTCTCCTTACTACGGATGTGTAGTCGCGACAGTTGGCCTTGAAGCTTATGTGGAAGATGGCATTCATAGACTTGGCATCAATGGGATTGAGAATCGGAGACGGCGGCTCAACATCATCATCATCATCATCATCATCATCATCATCATCATCATCATCATATTGAGTTGTTGTTACTCGTGTTTGCACAAGTATCTTCTTCAACTCCATCTCCTTTGGCGGGAAAGCATGAGATCCAGCCTCGCAAACTTTGAAAAGTGCAAAGTGGGCATACAGACGAAGCCAATCATTTTTACGAATGTCCTCGTCCGGAACCTCGTAGAATCTCTGATCATCAGCTGCTTCTTCTGGCGATTCAGACAAAAAGGTAGGCATACATTCTCTGTAAGACGCATCTACCCAACCAATCATGAAGTGCTGGAAGTCTAGCTGATTCGCTACAAACAGAAAAGGAGGTCAGGTCAGGTCAGTAGAGAGAAACAAAATGTTTTCTTGTTTCAATTTGGTTAAAGAAAATAAAAAAAAATAAAAAATAAAGAAAACCTGTTGTGGTGGGTTTGATTCTGCAGACTTCAATCATAACTTCCATCATAGCTTCCAAAAAGGCACCAAAAGGTCTTTTGACCATAGTTTGCAGAGTGAGAGACGACGGAGACGAATCAGCAGCAGCATCAACATCTTCATCCTCATCTTCAACCTCTACAGTAATATAGTAGGATACAGAAAACGGATGTTGGGTATTCAATTTTGGTAAGCGTATGAACTTCAAGTTCCTATTGTGCTCAAAGTTGAACCAATGAACAGCCAACTGGCCGTAGAGAACCATTTCGGGAGGTGGTTGTTCTTCCTCCTTGTCCCCAAAATAAAATTGTAAGACTCCGATCAAACGTGGGACACGAACGTCACGATCGATATCGAAAAACTAAACCCCAAAAAAGAAAAAAAATATAAATTACAATATAGCCGCGGGGAGGAGGGGTAAGTAATATTTATAGGGGTTACCTACATACCTGAGAATCAAGGATTTGGTCGTGGTACCTTTCGTCTACTTCTTCCTCTTCTTCACCTTCCTCTTCTTCTATTTGGCGTAAAAGATTGTAGCTTTCCTCAGCAGATAGAAACCGCATGTCCAACAACTGCTTCAGAGATTTCCTGTTGTCGATTCGTTTAACAGCTTTTTCCTCAATCACTTTCTGATGATACATACAACAACAAAGGAGGAGAGTGTGTGAGAAAGTTGTTTAGGTTTGGGATAATCATCTTCTACTATCTAAAGCCTCTACCCACGGCAATATTGGAAGATCAAATACAAAATTACAATCGCCATGGCCAAAAATAAAAATAATACCTTCTCAGATGTGCATCCACCCACTACTTTATCATCGGAATCTAATCCCCGCATAAAAGAGAACAATTTTTCCTTCGTTAGCTCTCCGCTTTCCAACATCCGCTGCAGAGTATCCGCCATCTTCTTCTTTCGATCTAGGGTTTTCTGTGTGTTTTTTTTTTCTTCTTCTTCTTTTAAGTGCGGATAGGTCGCTCACTACATATATAAATCAAGTGGTAATGGGCCCAGTTCCGGCCCGGACCATATGTATAGGGCTTCACACATTTTTGGCCCACCTACATATTTTTTTTTCCGAATAGATTCTGGGTCAAAAATTATACCCCATTATTGGTAAGTTTCAGATAATGACCCATTGTATCAAAAAAATTACAGTGTTAAACAAACTACTTGTTCTAATAACAAAAAAAAAAACGACATTAATTTTAGTTAAATAATACATGATTCAAACTTTGAGATTTCACAAAACCAGAATTATACATTAGACGTTTAAAACCTTTGAACGTCTAAAATTAACTTGAGATCAAATGTATCATTTTTATACGTTTTAATTTTAGTCTTTTTTGCTAAAGACGTTGCTAAAGGTTTGAAGCACTTGCATGAGATGGGTTTTGTTCAACAACAACAAAAAAATAATTCATATATTCATCAAAACAAATTCACTTACTTATTATTTTCATTAACATCTTCAACCTATATTACATGGCCAATTTCTGCACCACCGAACATAGCAACATCATATCTCAATCTCAATTCTTCTACACAAATTCCAATAACCATTTTCGGATACAAATTTACATTTGTTCTTTGTCAAAAAAGTTATCAGTTGGTTTTACACATTTATTTACTACGTAAACTATAAATAAAATGAAATGGCTATTTTATGAAGCTTAATTAATTTAATCTCTACATCTAGAACCAACTTTTCAAGTTGTAAAGGATCCAACTTTAGTGGTACTACTTTATAAATGCTTTAGCAAGTCTCAAAAATTACTTTAGAAATGCTTTAGAAAGGATCCAGCAAGTCTCAAAAATGCTTTAGAAATGAGCTTATGTCCAAAATTTCCCCCCACCATCAACTTCATTGATAGACTTACCACATAAAATCCAAATTTCTCGGTTATACATATTTTGGTTCCATTTATTTATATGATTTATTAATGTGATACGAAACCAAATCCGAATGGTATCTTATCATTGATGTTCATAATCAAATCTAGTACATGTCATTTGATATAGGGGACATGTTTTTATGGCTTCCTAAATGCTCCGTGTAATAACATAAGACATATTAGGCTACATGGGCCGGATTGCTATTCTTAGTGGTCCTATTATAGATCTTAATACCAAAACGTATCGTTTCGTCTTTAAAACGACCGTTCGGCGATTCCAACGCCATCCCCAATCCGAGTCCCAGAGAAATCTCGATCGTAGCTCTATGCCCTTTCTCTTTCAAAAAGATCGTTTCTCTCGAAAGGGAAACAAATGTGTCAAATTCTTTCAATTTCCTAAATTCTTTGTTTCATCGAACGTAACCCTTTAATCCTTTCGCTGGTCTTTTTGCAGGTCAAGTTTCGTTTCATGTTGACTTTGATGAAAGACGTTGTCTCATGTTGACTTTGATGAAAGACGTTGCTAAAGGTTTGAAGCACCTTGCATGAGATGGGTTTTGTTCTGCTCAAAGGCACAAGTTAGCATATTCAACAATAACCAAAAAAATCCATATATTCATCAAAACAAATTCACTTACTTATTGTTTTCATTAACACTTGCAACTTCTATCATATGGCCAATTTCTGCACCACCGAACATAGCAACATCATATCTCAATCTCAATTCTTCTACACAAATTCCAAGAACCATTTTCGAATACAAATTTACATTTGTTCTTTATCAAAAAAGTTATCAGTTGGTTTCAAACATTTATTTACTATGTAAAATATAAATAAAATGAAATGGCTATTTTATAAAGCTTAATTAATTTAATCTCTATGTCTACGAACCAACTTATCAAGTTGTAAATGATCCAACTTTAGTGGTACTACTTTAGAAATTCTTTAGCAAGTCTCAAAAATTACTTTAGAAATGCTTTTGAAATGCTTTAGAAAGGATCCAACAAGTCTCAAAAATGCTTTAGAAATGAGTTTATGTCCAAAATTTCCCCCCACCACCAACTTCATTGATAGACTTACCACATAAAATCCAAATTTCTCGGTTATACATATTTTGGTTCCCATTTATTTATATGATTTATTAATGTAATACGAAACCAAATCCGAATGGAATCTTATCATTGATGTTCATAATCAAATCTAGTACATGTGGCTTGCTGTAAGGGACATATTTATGGCTTCCTAAATGCCCACTGTAAACTAATTGGGCATCAGATACGTTAAGCCCACACTTAGCTCTTCTTCGATGACTTCTTTGTTACTTTGATAAAGAATTAAGAGAGCCGTTTATGATAAATCATTAAATCCCTTCCAACGGTCGGATTCGATATAGTCGTTTAGATATGACCTTTAAACTCTTTCCCAATTTTTCTTTATCAAAATTGAAAGTCTAAAATTTCTCTCTCAAGTCTTCTATTTGTTCGACATATCGATTAGGTTACTCATATTGAAGTTGGATGAAATTGTATTAGAAGGTCAACGCATTGTCCTCGCTTCACACTTCCAAAGCCTCAATGAGATAATAACTTCCACTAGTATAACCTAAATATATATAACGCCTTATTGCACTACCCAAACATATTCACCGCCGACATCTTGACCATATATGCATTGGCTATTATAACGACTTTTTTTGGTATGTATTTGCAGTGTTTGCTTAGATTGAAACAGGGATGAGAGGGATGATGATGATCAGAGGGATAAGATCACCTTGTTATGTCTGATTTCCCATTGTTATGGATTAATGTTCAGTTTATGTGTTATGGATTAATCATCATAGCTCCATTTTCTCTATTTTTCAATGTTAAGTTTTGTGTTCAGTTTTATGTTAAGTTTGGAATCAAGACACCCATATCTAGGCCATCTTTATAGGAAGAACATGAGAGGTGTTCTTAGCCCCAAAAAAATAGAAAAATAATGAATAGTGGCTTAGAACACTTTTTTTTGTTCTTGATGTAGAACTGATCTTGGCTCAGTTCTAAGCTGACGTGGCAAGCTGTGAATGAATACAATTTTTTGCAAACAATTTTTCACAAATTAAAAGAAAATCTGATTAAGAATATATGGAATAAATTTGGACATTAAACTATATATTAATTAAATAAAATGTTTGTGTGTTTTAATTAAATAATATGTTTTTTTTTTTTTTTTTTGATGTTTCATAAAAATTTAGTATTGTATTTTGAATTTTAGTAAAAGTTTTATAAGTTTGCAATTAAATGTTATTTTATAAGTTTTTATAATTGTAATATGTTTAAAAATATTATATTATTAAATCTTATGATTTTAAACATGTTCTTCCAATAACTAACTTTTTAACAAAAAAATCTTAATAATAAAGATACAAAAACTAAATACAATGGGATGAAGAGATTAATATTATTTTTAATATTATTAAAAGTTAGAGACACTAATTATTTGAGGATGTGGAATGAGTTTGCTGTGAGAGAAAATTGAGTCCAATACTTTCACCAAACTGTAAACAACGTAGCTTCGTTTCTGTTCATATAAGTTCATCATCAGATTCTCTTAAAGATTCATTCTCTGATTCTTCTTTTTCTGAGCACGCAGTAGCTACATTAAAAAATTCATCCTCTGGACTCTCCTATTCACATAATCAATACTGAGAAACAAGAAAAGAAGAAGATCACAACAGCAGCACTGTTAAAAGCTCGCCGTCTCTCTCCGGTTATACTTCAGCAACACCGAAACCGCATTGAACCGAACCTGAGAACCTAAACCGGTTTTTTTCTTTCTTTTAAATGAAGTCATAACCGAACCGAACCAAATTTAAATCAGTTTCGAATTAAAACCGCCGCTTCGTCCTCGACGACCCCCATCGCCGCCTTGCATAAACCTCCGCCGTACTTCAATCTCTCAACTTTATCCCCTAAACAAGTTGATATTTTTTTCTGAAAATCTTCTATGATACGCATTATTACGGCTGTTTAGAGCTTACGTTGTATATAAAAGCTCTGAATTTTGAACAGATTCTACTATCGTTTGGTGAGTTTCTCTTGCTCTGACGTATAAGTGTTAATGTAAGTCTATATATATATATTTCGTGTGAGGTATTGGCTAAAATGAAAGCTTTGTGGGTTTTTTGCAGACATGTCTGAGTAAAGGAGATGGCTTTCACAATCCTCCTTGTCATATGCTGAATCTATGTGGTTTCAGAATCTTGATTGACTGCCCTTTGGACCTTTCGGCGATCAAAATCTTCTCACCTGTTCCATATGATGTGGGTTTTGAAGCTTCTGAATATCCATCATCTGATGTGTCTCTGGATGCTCAGAAGAAGCAGAAACTGGAGAGACAGCTAACTCCTGCTGATTTGGTGTGCGCAGAACCGTGGTACAAAAACTGTGAAGGCCTTGCATTTGTGGGAGGCTTCTTTAATTGATATAGTTCTCATCTCCAACCCTATGGGATTGCTCGGATCTTGTGCCAAGGTAAAACGTCTTCAGGTCCTATTGTGAATGATTTTGTTTGCTTGGGGTGTGCATTGTGCTGAGTTGTTACCGCTAAGATGTAGATATATATGATCAGCAACAGCCAAGATTGGACAGCTCATGATGGAAGATCTTGTCTCGATGCATAAGGAATTCAGATGTTTTTATGGACCCGGGGACTCCAGTTATCCTGGATGGATAAAGGATTTAGATAGTCAAGAGGTACCAGCCTTGCTTAGGGTGATGATCTGGGCAGTTGGATGCCTCTGTACAGGTAACTATTATTATTGGCTTGTCTAACTATATGTTGCCCCGTTATTAGTTACCAGCTCTTCAAGTTTTCATGTTTTTGATTTCTTCTTTACTTTATGTCCAATCCTTTCCACAGTTTAGATGATAATAGAGAGTTGCGTTGAAGAAGGTTCAAGTTGTAAAGTTTGCAGAAGAAGTTTGTTATCATGGGACCTTGATCATCAAGGCCCTAAGTTCTGGTCTAGATATTGGGGCGTGCAATTGGTTGATCAACGGACCTAATGGAAGTCTAAGTTATGTGTCAAACTCCATCTTAGTTTCACTTCATGCGAGAAGTTTTGATTTCCATGGTCTCAAAGGAACCGATGTGATGGTTTACTCAGATTTCTCATCCCTCCAGTCTGCAGAAGTTACTGAGAAACAATCAGGTAACTCTCACATATGACTTTATCTTACATTTATTAGGATGTTTGTTTGGGAGTTAAAGTCGAGGATCTTTCTTTACTGTTACACTTTTTTAGTAGTGACAATAAGGATGAAGACTTGGCTGCTTCATTACTAAACACAGAAGACAGCTTAGAAGAGATGGACAAACTAGCTTTTGTCTGTTCATGTGCTGCAGAATCTGCTGATGCTGGTGGCTCAATCTTGATAACGATTACTCGTGTTGGGATAGTTTTGCAGCTCCTAGAGCTAATGTCAGATTATATTGAATCCTCGTCTCTGAAGGTTGGATTTCTCTTTCTTATTATTCTATAGTTTTACTTTCTTGAGGATATGAAGCACAGAGAAAAAGGTGATTTACTTGAAATTATTCTTTAGCTCTCTCAGACTAAATCACTCTAGTCTGGATTTGCTTAGGTTCCAATCTTTGTAATATCTTCCGTGGCAGAAGAGCTATTGGCATACGCAAACACCATACCCGAGTGGCTGTGCGAGCATCGACAGGAGAAGGTATACTTCTGCCAATTTTCTTTGTTAATAATCACTGAATTTTTCATTTGAGAAAATGAATCAAATGATATTTTGATTGAAATCGCAGTTAATTTTAGGAGAACCATTATATTATTTGGCCATCTTAAATTCATTAAAGACAAGAAGATCCTTTTGTTTCCTGTCATTCACTCACCCAACTTAATGTAAGAAGGGGTTCATAGTTTTATCTCTGCAATCACTACTTGATGAGTTAGTTTGCGTGAATGCATAGTTTGCAAACACATAGCCATCCTCGTTTATAATTGAAAGTATCATCTCTGTTCCCCTTAAATCATTGCTTAGTTCAGTAAAATACCTCGCATAGAATCTGCAACCTAAATCTTGGGGTGGGGTGGTTCCATATTAAGAAGTATATTACAACATTCATTATTTTTTTTAAGTTATACGAACAGAACGAGTTGGCAAGAACCATGCATTGTATTTGCTCCTCACTGTAGTTCGCGGCTCGGCCCTTCTGTCCAACTTCTTCAGCGTTGGCGTGGAGATCCAAAATCATTGCTTGTTCTTGAGGTTTTTATATCTTTCTCTCTTTCCTAGCTCCATCAGATGATCCTGTGTGAATCTCTGTCAATTTATCTGATTAGAAATGTATTGCAGGATGGAATTAGTTCAGGTTTAGCACTTCTCCCTTTTAGACCAGTAGCGATGAAAGTTCTCCAATGTTCATTTCTTTCTGGAATAAGGTAAGGTTTGCCTTGCTGTATGATTTAAACTACATTTCATTCTGGTGCTTCGTAGTTGTTTTTTGTTCTGTCTTCTTGAATTAAGGTATCTGAGTTGTGCCTGCACAAAATAGGAATTAGCATGGGTTCCTGTGCAAGGGCATACCTACCTTGAATGATATGCCTTATCGTTATTTAGTGACCAGGTATTTCTCACTATCTCCCAAAATATTAGTTTAAAAAATAAAAAAAACATAGCAGCTAATACGTTGAGCTTGGTCTCATGTAGTCCACAGGCCAAATGTGTAATCTGAAATTTGCTTGTCAACCATGAACCATTACTCAATGCGGTAGTTTCTTTTGCAGATTGCAAAAGTTGCCAACACTTCTTTCCGTTTTGCAGCCAAAGATTGTTTTGGTAACGATTCTCGTGCACTTAGTTTAGAAATCTTTCCATCGTGCATCTGTCTATATTCATCTATCTGATACCATTTTATGAATAGGTCCCTGATGCTGTCAGTCAGAGGATCAATCTTACTGAGATGAAGATAAACTCAATCCTGAATTCTTCTGAGAACCAGACGCTGGTTGTGCCAAGAATTGCAGACAATCTAAGCGTAGAGATTACGACAGTATTGGAGCTGGAGAAAACTGAGACAACGTGAAAACTTTGGTATTGAAAGATTAAAAGGTGAGCTTCTGATGGAAGATGGGAAACACAGATTATTTACAGGGTTGGAGCAAGAAGAAAGTTCAGGGAAGGCACGGCCATTAAGGTATTGGGGCACAGTGGCTCAGGAACCACTTTTGGGCTCGTTGCTGAAAGTGGGAATAAAAGGAACACACCACATCTGAGAATGGATCAGAAAACAGTATAATTCATATAGCAAGTCCTAGCAGTGGCCTGATAGAGACCTCAGAGATGTGTACTGCTATTGTAGCAGAAGATGAGGATGTAGCCTCTCAGATGTGGGGATTGATGAAATTTAGAGGATGTATCAGCTGACTGTCCTGGTCTATTTATTAGAGTGACTGAATTAGATAGATCGTATAAATATCATGATTTGTTAGTTTACTGGAATACTCTTTTATGTATTTTAGAGTCTCTGTAACATACTATTCAAGGAGAATAACAGAACCTCTTCCCATTTCTTCTTCTTCTTCCTTCTCGACTCTACTGCCTAAAGTTTGCAACGTCATTCATGAAGTGTCTTATATCAAGTTTTCAAACTAATGCATTTTATGTTTGTAAAAGTTGCATTCCCCGAATCTTTGTCTTTCTTTCTCAACCTACTCAAACCTAATACTCTTCTTTCTTTCTTTATTTTTTGATGAAATGTCTACGTTAGAAAATTGGGTTACACCCACTAACTTACTAAGAGAGAGAGAGAGAGAGAGAGATTGTTCTTGATCCATTTGAACTATCATCAGTGGTCACTTAGCATCGTTCTGTTCCTGGATTGGAATGAAGAATTAGGACCAAATTTGTCTTCTTCTCACTTTGATGTTTTATTGGAACAGAGCGATGTGAATTGAGTAAAAAAAAAAAAAAAATGTCTCGTGAACACAGATCAAATTTCTAGAAAACAACACAGCGTTCACATGTGTCATCAGTTGTCAGTTGCTTCTACGTCGCTGCCATAAAAGAGACTGATGTAAAGTGAAGCTTTCCTAAACATGGGACACAAACAAGACGAAAGCAGATACTAACACTCCAAAATCCTGCCAACAACAAACAACACTGTATTAGCTTCCGCCACAAATGCAATAACAAATATGTATATATATATATATATATATATATCCAACATCCTAAAATAAAAATAAATTAAAACGGGAGTCGAGACCATTGAAAATAAAACCCTACAAATTCTTAAACCACCAGGCGAAATCTGCTCTACGTCCAAACAACTAAGAATATCTTGATTCTACATAAACCTGTGAAAAGTCTCGGGGGCATAAACATTCAACCAAATGTGAAACCACCAGCAGTAGGAGCATTACCTGACAGGCCAATACGACTCGAGGAATTTCACAGCTTTCTCGTAAATGTCAGTATTATCGTGACTCTGAAGATCCTCAATCTTCTCCAAACCTCCTGCGTCATCAATCATCTGGGCATACTGATTACCGTCTACTGCCTTCTCGGCTTCGCCAACTTTCAGAATCTTGTATAGACCTTCCAAAGCCGCTGTGACGACCCTTGGATCAGGACACGTCAGGAGATCACACAGCGGTTTAATGCAGCCTTGGCTCACGAGAAACCTGCAAAACGAATTATAGAGTCAAATTACAAGAATCCTGATTACGAGTGTTTGAGAGCTGAGCTCAGAAGGATGGCTACTCCTAGTGGCCGTGCTGTTTTGCTTTTCCGATCTAGATTGTGGCTGCCCTGTTGCTAAGCTTGAAGGTTGGGGACCTAAGCGAGGTCGGCTTCATAAAAAGTTGTCAAACCCTTTCCTTCTCAATTAGTCACACTGTTATACTGAATGTTGATATTGTTTTACTACTATAAGTTTGGGATTTTGCTGTCGACTAAAGACAGAACTGAGAGTGCTTCCATGTTAGCCAGTGTTATGTTTCCAGTAAAAGTGTGATTTGTTCTTTTTGGTTAATAGACACAATTTAAGTGGGGGAAACCAAATAAATAAAATTGAAAAGCGCTAGTATAACATGTTTAGATTATTAAACACAAACCTTCATTATTAAAAACGATAAAAGACAAATTTAAACAGAAGTCCAACAACATACCAAGCTGTTTGATGCGATAGAAAACACAAACGCAGATAATAGTTGAGGTGGATTAGAAAACACAAACACAAATGTTTAGATACGATAGAAACCAAAGGATAGATAAAACGACATAAAGCAAAAGAAGGAGTATTCTGACGAGTGATTGTAACAGAGCGCACCGGCATGACCACCAACTAACTTTGATCATCTGTTGAAGAAGAGAAGCAATCAATCTCCGTGGTGTTGACTTCGAGGTGCATATGTTCTGAAAACCCATCTACAGTTCTCCTTACTACGGATGTGTAGTCGCGACAGTTGGCCTTGAAGCTTATGTGGAAGATGGCATTCATAGACTTGGCATCAATGGGATTGAGAATCGGAGACGGCGGCTCAACATCATCATCATCATCATCATCATCATCATCATCATCATCATCATCATATTGAGTTGTTGTTACTCGGGTTTGCACAAGTATCTTCTTCAACTCCATCTCCTTTGGCGGGAAAGCATGAGATCCAGCCTCGCAAACTTTGAAAAGTGCAAAGTGGGCATACAGACGAAGCCAATCATTTTTACGAATGTCCTCGTCCGGAACCTCGTAGAATCTCTGATCATCAGCTGCTTCTTCTGGCGGTTCAGACAAAAAGGTAGGCATACATTCACTGTAAGACGCATCTACCCAATCAACCATGAAGTGCTGGAAGTCTAGCTGATTCGCTACAAACAGAAAAGGAGGTCAGGTCAGGTCAGTAGAGAGAAACAAAATGTTTTCTTGTTTCAATTTGGTTAAAGAAAAAAAAAAAATAAATAAATAAAGAAAACCTGTTGTGGTGAGTTTGATTCTGCAGACTTCAATCATAACTTCAATCATAGCTTCCAAAAAGGCACCAAAAGGTCTTCTGACCAGAGTTTGCAGAGTGAGAGACGACTGTTTGTACCGGGGAATTACACAGTTTAAATAAATAAGATTTAGTGGGAAAGAGCGAGCTAAGTTCTTTATTAATCGGGGAAAGCGTGAGATCGTCACTTAAACAAATCGTATTAGAGCTTGTTAGTCCACAGACGAACTAGTAAGCTTAAAATGACGAACTGAAAACGAGACGAATTATACGAAAGATAATAACAGTTTTCGATGCAAAGTGTTGCTCTGTGGGTATTGTCCGCGGGTCAGGATGATGATCCCAATAAATGCCCTCTCCTTTTATAGGAGACTGTTGACCTAGGAAAGTTTAGGGTTTCCTTCACGAATTCCCGAGATTGCCCTTCTGCGGGAATTAATGACTTGCTTCCAATCTCGCTGGGCCGAGAATGCAACTAATGAGTGTCGTTGGGCCGAGTGGCATATTGGGCGTAGCCCATATCCAACAATAGTCCCCCCCTTAGTCCGGAGAGTGGCAGTTTTTCTGCGATCGGCGGGCATACTTAAATCGTTCGTAATATGCCTGCTCGGCACAGATTGTCTCGGTTTGCCTTTGGGGAAGAAATTGCTGTAGTAGCTCTTTTTGTAATGCCAAGCTCGTCCTTCGAGGGACACCGTGAATATCCAACGGTCCATACTTCGAGCGCGGTATTCGATGAATTTTCGGAAACGGGGCATGTCGCAGATCGAGGTGACGGATTACGACAGTGAAATTTCCGTTTTATTTACTTATTTATGTATCCACTCTCTTCTCCCTCTTCTTCACTTCCTCCACTTCCATAAGAAGGTAACTTTCTCTCTCTTTCTTTTTATTTTTATGCTTTTACTTCTTTCTCTCTCTATTTTTCTCTCCTTTGCTTGGTCATATACCCTTGGAAACCTAGCGTCCGCCGCCGAGCCTCCCATCGTGAGATCGCCGATGGTCGGCTCAATACCGTCGGATTGTTTGGATCGGCAAAGGTCGGCCGCCACCGTGGATCGTTCAGCTCGGCCTTGTGAGATTGGCCGTTCCTCGTTGAAGCACGCACCCGTCGAGGGTGACTCCGCCAAGAGGAGCTCGGCACCGCCTCTCGACTCCGTCATGCAAAGCTCGGCGCCGGCACTCGATTCTGCCGGCTGCGAGGTCAGCCGTGAAGATGGTTTCGCTAAACGGAGCTCGGTCGCCACCGTGGATCGTTCAGCTCGGCCTTGTGAGGTCGGCCGTTTCTCGTCGGAGCACGCATCCGTCGAGGGTGACGCCGCCAAATGGAGCTCAGCGCCGTCTCTTGACTCCACCATACAAAGCTCGGCTCCACCTCTCGATTCCGCCGAGCGCGAGGTCGGCTGCGAAGATGATTCCGCCGAACGGAGCTCGGCGCTTCCCCTTAGTTTCGCCGTACGAAGCTCGGCGTCGTCTCTCGATTACGCCGGCTGCGAGGTCGGCAACCGTGAGGCGAGGTTGGGCAATGTCGACATAGATCCTCCCGATGGTGGAGATCTCCGAGGTCGGCTGGTCGAGGGTGAGCTCGGCAGATCGCATGAGTGGGCGATGGGATCCGCCGGTCGCAAATCTAGTGAGGTCGGCGCGTTTTTGATTTGTTCCAATGACGAGGAAGGAGATCGGCCGGTTGATTTTGAGCTCGGCGCGAGCAGTGGGGGTCGATCTGACGACCCGAGACTTGGTGGTCGGCAGAGAAGGTTCCGTTTGGGCAGAGCCAAGGTCGGCGTAGAGGCCCCCGTAGGTCGATTTGATGGTTTCAATAACGGTTGTTGTGCGAACGATGCCGACTCTGATGACGGCGATCCCGATCTTATGATGGGAGGTCGCGAGGTCGGCGTGTCTCACAGGAAAGATGACCGTCTTCCGACGAGCTGCCGATTGCCAACGCATGTGCGTGGTAAGACTCTTGCGGGAATCCGACGCGCTTTCTCCCATGAATACGGGTTTTATAAAGATGTTTTCGATGACGTTGGTATCGACATTGGAGCAGAGTGTGGAGATCTCGACAGTCTGGCCAACGAGTACAGTTTCGCTGATATTCTTGATTTCAGCGGGGACAGCGATAGTGGTTCTGGTGGGAGTCCTATGGATGTTGTTCCGGCCGAGGATACTGGTCCACGTTCGGCTGTTTTGGGTCTCAGTGCTGCGTCGATTGCTGCCAATCTTTCAGTTGGTACGGCCGATCAGGGTCCTTCGTTGTGCACATCGGATAGTATCGCTGAGATGGCGCGATGGTGTAAGATGCCCGAGGGACTGGTTCTCCGGGTTCCTGAGTCTCACGAACGTCCTTGGACGCCTCCGACAGGTTTCATCGCGCTTTTTGAGCATTACTTCACCGAATGCGGTCTTTGGTTCCCTTTGCCGGAATTTTTGATACGTTATTGTGCGAGGCGTAGGATTGCCATTTCTCAGCTTTCTGTGGGAGGTATTCGTAACGCGGTCGGTTTGGCGATGCTTGGTACCAACTGCGGTATAGAAGTTGACGTGCATTTTCTGGAGGAAGCCACCAAGTTCACGAAAGTTAGAGGTAGTCCGGGATACTTCTACACCAGTGCCAGATCGGGTCATCAGATAATCGTCGGGGCTGAGAAAAAGATTCGTCGTTGGCAGCGTTATTTTTTCTTTGTCAAGCGGGACGAGATTTCATTCGACGATCTTGATGTGTTTTGTGCTACCGAGTGGAATATGTTTCCCGGTAGCTTCATAGTTTCTTACTCATACTTGTTTGATTGTCATTTGGCTGGTTCCTGACCTTTTCCTTATTTTTGTTGGCGTCTGCAGAGCCTGTCGTCCGTTTGCGCGCTCATCCTCCAGGTTTTTTCGATAATCTCAGACAGATCCAAACACTAGGGGCGCTTCATTGGCCTTCGATTACTCAGAGATCTCGTGAGTTTCCTCCTCATTTTGTTGTATCGATTGTTGCTCTCCTTAATGGTTATTGGATTGTTATACTTCTGTTTTCCTTTTTAGGTCTACCGCGCTTAGGGATGGGAAAAGTTAACACTCGTCTTCCTCGATACGCCGATCAGTTCAAGAAGGCCGTTGAAGCTGGGTCTTCTTTGCGTGCTACAGACACTGAAGTTGCTGACCCGTCGCCGGGTGGAGGTGCCGATCCGCGAGTTGCAGGAGATCTGAGGTCGGCGGAGGTTGGCGCCACCCGTGCTGACAAAAGGGCTGCCAAGGTTCCGGCTGTCGTTCCGCGTGGGCAGAAGTCACGTGGCGAGGCTTCAGATGCTCTAGCGATTGTTGTCGCTGATTTTGGGCGTCCTACTCCATCGAGGAAGAGGGCTTCCCATGGTGAAGTGGTTGTTCCCGAGCCCGAATCGTCCAAGAGATCTAGGAGGGATGGTATTCCGCGCGACACCACTGAGATTGATGATTCGTTCTCCTTTTCTTACAAGACAAAGGATGAGTTGTTCATCAACAACGCTGCTGCTTGTGGTGAACTCGCTAGCAAGGTTCGCGGCTCCTTTGACCCGCTCCCCTCTGTGGGTTCTCTCTACGATCCCGAGCTGTATAGATCGTGGGCTCGGAAACACTTCCAGGTTGGTATTTGTCTTTATGCTCTTGATTGAATTTTCTCAATTATCATCTTAATTCTTTATTCCTTGCGTTTCAGGATGGCGGTGGCGTGAACCGCATGGTCGTCTCGTACGAGCGTCGTATTGCCGAGCTGGAGAAGCAACTTGCTGATTCTCGCACTTCTGAACCATCGAGGAGATCGGCTGAGGAGCTTCGTCAGGATCTCGATAAAGAGCGAGGGGTTTCTGCTGTTCTCACGAAGCAAAATGCCGGTTTCAGGAAGCAAGTAGCCGATCTCAAGGCTTCTCTTGACGCTTCCCGCTCTCGTCTCGAGCAGTTAGAAGTTGATCACGCGTTTCAGAAGGCGCAGTTGCAGCAGCTGCAAGCGGAGCGTCATGGCATCGATGTCGAGGTTGCTGGCTACAGATCTCGTATTGAGAGGATGAGGAAGCATATTCTTGACAACAGAGCGGCGCAGGAGTCTCTTCTGACCTTGAGCCAGGTGAGCGGCACCTATGATTGTCTTCAGGAGTTGGCGAAGAGTGGTACGATCGTTCCGTCGAAGACTTTGCTCGGCTTGGAGGCCGATGCGAAGATGTGGGAGGACAAGGTTCTTGGTTTCGATATCGCCGACGTTCTGGACAGCGACCTCGAGGCTCTCCCAGAGACTGCGATCGTTCCTACGAACCTTCAGGCGGCAGAGGTTCCCGTGATCGTAGGAGAGGAGGTCGTCACGGCAGGGGCACCTGCGGGATCGGACGCTCAGGTTGCTGCCGAGCAGTGACTCGCTTTTATCTTGTTGTTTTGTTAGAACATATTCCCGTTTGTAACGGATGTTGGGCCGTTTAGGCGATGTATTTTTCTTTTTGAACATTTGCATTATGATTGGACTTGCTTTATGTGTTGTCTGCTGGTTTTATGATATGTGTCCATCGTTCTATGGATGTGTTTTTCGAGAATTGCGGTATTGATTGCTTTGCCTCGAAAATTGCACTATTTGTTCTATAAATTGGCCTTCAAGTTACCCATTTCTCGTCATCCTCCTTTCTTGTTTTAAAGATAAATCTCTCCTTTTGAAGGTTAGTTGAGATCGGTAGTATGCCTGTGACAACGAGGTCGGCGTGGCTGAGGAGGGCGCGAGAGCGGCTCTCCGTGAGGCCCGACGACGTAGTTCGTTCCGAGATGGAGTTTTATCGTGCTCGGATCCAGAGGTTGAGAGCTTACATTCTCGCTACGCGTCGAAAGTTCGAGCGTCATTTATGGTTTCATCGTGTTGACGGAGTTATCGGATATCTTGAAACTATGATCGACGAGGGATTTTGGTCCCGAAATGGAGGTGGGATCGTTTGTTGGAGGAGCGCTCTCGTCGTGAGGAGTCAATGGCTGAGGTGGAGATTCCCGTCCTTGAACCGGACGATCTCGATCCTATTGGGAGCAGGCCCTTTGAAGGTCGGCCCGAGCTCGATGCATGCCGGACTCGGGTCGACGTATTGCGTTGTTATATTATTCAGTTAGAGTGCACGGACCATTTCTTCGTTGAAAGCAACCGTGCTGAGGGGATTCGCTCGTATCTCGAGGAGATGGCTGCTAGGGGTGCGAATGTCCCGATGGACACGCTGGAAAGTCTACGGAGGGAGTGCCAGGTCTGGCATGTGAAGATTTGTGAGCTCGAGTTTGATAAACCCTCCGATGCCGATCTGGGATTTGAAGACTAAGTTTGCACTTTGAGACTTGTTCGTTTTGTTAGTTTTTGTGTGCCGAATGTGGCTTTTCGTGTTTGGCTTTCGTTGCCTTGTCTTTTGTGTTTTTCCGGAATAAAGATGTTTATGGAATAAGAATGTTTTTGTGTTTTTCCTATCTTTGGTATCGAGTTGTATTTTACGGTGCAAGACGTCTCCTGACTTATCCTATTACGTGTTTCGAATACCAAATGTTTAGGGTGGTAGTTGAGATGAGCTCGTCGTACCTTTTAGGTGCGGCTCTGGTGTCCGGCTTACCCTGTCTGTGCCACGAGGTCGGTAAGAGAGTGCAAGTAAGAACTTGGCTTATACAAACTTAACCGCCTGCTAGCTGAATGTGATCTGGGTCGGCTTATTTATGCAGATTATTTCACTGCTGCATCCATGAGAAACGCGTTTTAAATCGTTCCCTTGGCCAGAGGGTCGATGTAAGAGCTGGACATCTCGCAGAGACGGACTCGTTCGAGAGAGCTCGTGTGTTTTGATAGGTTGAAACTTTTGTTTATAATTTTTTGGTATAGCTGTGCCGTGTGACGGGCTGCCTACGTACCCTTAGAAAAGGGATCAAGCCATTCGTAGTTCGTATTACACAGGGAGAGCTCGGTAGTACGAGCGTTTTTTTTTTTTTTTTTTTTTTTTTTTTTTTTTTTTTTTTTTAGCAAGTTCTAATGGTAATAACGTTTAAGGTTGCCGGAATTCCAAGAGCGAGGAATTGGTGTGCCGTCCATGGCGAGCAGCTGGTAGACGCCGGGAGTGACGACCTTGGAAATCAGGTAAGGGCCTTCCCAATGAGCGCCCATTTTTCCTGCGTTGAGCTCGGCCGTGTTCTCGAAGACTTTTCGGAGGACGAGGTCGCCTTCGTCGATGTTGTAATATTTAGCGGCTTGCTGTTGATAGTTCTAAATTCGAAGAAGAGCCTTGTCGCGTTCTTCTTCGAGGGTATCGAGGGTATCGAGCATCATCTTAGCATTGAGAGTAGGATCGTGCACGAGCATTGAGCGTCGTAAGGTAGGTACGCCGATTTCCTCCGGTGCGAGGGCTTCCATTCCATGCGCAAGGGAGAATGGTGTCTTTCCTGTTGATCGGCGCGGGGAAGTTCGGTGCAACCATAGAACGCCATCGAGCTCGTCGGTCCAGAGACCTTTCTTATCTTCGAGTCGTTTCTTTAGTCCGTCAATGATGGTCTTGTTGGTTGCTTCGGCCTGTCCGTTGCCCTGTGGGTAGCGGGGGCTCGACTTGCTCAAACGGATTCTCCACTTCGCGCAAACCTTCGAATTGGAGCGAAGTGAATTGCGCGCCGTTGTCGGTGACGATCTCATACGGAATTCCGTGCCTGCAAATGATGTTCTTCCACACAAATTTTTGGACTTCGTTGGTTCCGATTTTTGCGTAGGCTTCGCCTTCAACCCATTTGGTGAAATAATCCGTCATAATGAGAATGTATTTCTTTTGACGGGACGCAGGGAGAGGTCCAACGATATCCATTGCCCATCGCATAAAAGGATATGGTGGAGAGGTCGTTCTCAACAGTTCGGTTGGCGTGTGGATGATCGGAGCGTGGCGCTGGCATTTCTCGCATCTAGCGACGAACTTATCGCAGTCGTCGTTCATGGTTGGCCAATAGTGACCATTATTGCGTATGCGTTGTGCGAGCGCGCGACCTCCTGAGTGATTACCACCGGAACCTTCATGAACCTCTCTCATTACATCGTTGATTTGTTCGGGACCGACGCAAGTCAAAAGTGTACCAGATGCTGTCCAACGGAAGATGTTGCCATCGAGAAGTGTGTAATGCGCGCAGCGAGTTCGAAGGCGCCGGGCCTCCCACTTGTCTGAAGGGACGATACCGTCTGCGATAAAACAACGGATTTCTTCTTGCCAATCGTGTGGTCGCTCGTGAAGTTCAGGATTGGGTTGGGCGTGTGATGATGACGCTCGTTCGTGAGATGGTGACGATTGTTCCTGAGACGACGAGGTTCGTCCTTCTTTGCTGGTTGCGGATCCCTGCTCGGCCGAGCACTCCACAGGTGGCACATTTGCCGGTGGTTCGATGACGAATAGCGTGAGTATGGGGTCGCTGTCCTCTGTTCTTTGAATAGCGTGAGTCTTTCGAGACTTGATCGCTGAAAGCCTCGTGTTCGATGAGCTGTTGTTTCTTTTTCTTATCTTGGATGTTGGGCTCGGCGTGCGCGAGGAGATTGATACTTGGTCGATCGATGCTCTCGACAGGGATTACTCGGCGTAAGTCGGGATCGGAGGTGGATGCGAGGACGGCCAGAGCGTTGGCCGGTGCGTTGTCACTTCGGGGAATTTTGTTCAACTCGAATGTCTCAAAATTGTTGGACATATCTTGGACAACTCGGAGGTAGGCATCCATGCGGTCGTTCTTCGCCTCGTAATCGCCGCTAAACTGGTGAGTTACCAGCTGTGAGTCACAGAAGACTTGTATCTTTTTCACCCCTATTCCACCTGCCAATCGCATTCCGGCGATTAGGGCTTCGTACTCGGCCTCGTTGTTGGAGGCGGGAAAGGCGAGCCGGAACGATTGTTCGAGTACTTCACCCGTTGGCGAGACGAGGTGAATGCCGATCCCGGAGCCGTGTCGAGAGGATGCGCCGTCAACGTGCAGTGTCCACTTCTCCTCTCGCGGACAGCCGAACTCTAGCTCGGGGGGGAGTTCGATCAAGAAATCAGCGAGCACCTGAGATTTTGCACAAGTGCGGTTTTTATATTCGATGTCGTATTCGCTGAGTTCCACTGCCCATTTCGCCAGACGGCCCGATTGACTAGGGCTGTGGAGAATGGTTCGCAGGGGTTGGTTGGTTAACACTTCAACAGTGTGGGATTGAAAATACGGCCGAAGATTTCTGGCCGAAATAACTACAGCATAAGCGAGTTTTTCCAACGTGGGATATCGGAGCTCGGCTCCGTCTAAGCTTTTACTCACATAGAAGATTGGGTGTTGTTCTCCTCTGTCCTCCTTGATTAGTACGCCACTGACCGCCGAACCGGAGACAGCGATGTACAGATATAGAGTTTCGTCCTGATCGGGCTTTGCTAGGACAGGGGGAGTAGCTAGGTAGTGCTTGAGTTCTTGGAAAGCAGACTCGCACTTCTCATCCCATTCGAACTTTTTGTTGCTACGAAGCAACTGGTAGAAAGGTAGACACTTATCGGTAGAGCGTGAAATAAATCTGTTCAGGGCAGCGATCCGCCCGGTGAGGCGCTGAACTTCTCGGGTGTTGCGTGGAGATGGAAGGTTGGTGAGCGCCGAAATTTGTTTCGGGTTAGCTTCGATACCTCTCTTCGTGACGAGGTATCCTAAGAATTCTCCAGAAGTCACGCCGAACGAACACTTGGCTGGGTTCAGCTTCATATTGTATCGGTTTAGCACTTCAAAACACTGAGCGAGATGCAAGACGTGATCAACGGCCTAGGTTGACTTGACCAGCATATCATCGATGTAAACTTCCATGGTTCGTGCGAGCTGCTCGGCAAACATGCGGTTGACGAGGCGCTGATAGGTTGCACCAGCGTTCTTGAGGCCAAATGGCATAACCTTGTAACAATAAGTTCCTTGATCGGTGATGAAGGCCGTTTTCTCCTGATCGTTCTTGTGCATCATAATTTGGTTGTATCCTGAGTACGCATCCATGAATGACAAGAGCTCGTTCCCCGCGGTTGCCTCGACTAGTTGGTCGATGCGTGGCAGGGGAAAGCTATCCTTTGGACATGCCTTGTTGAGATCGGTAAAATCGACACACACTCGCCACTTGCCGTTCTTTTTCTTAACCACTACAGGATTGCTCAGCCAGTCAGGATACTTAACCTCACGGATGGATCCAGCTTCGAGTAATTTCTTGACCTCCTCGTTAACGGCGGCGGTACGCTCCGGTCCGAGCTTTCGACGCCTTTGTTTGATCGGTTTGAACGTCGAGTCCACATTGAGCTCGTGGCATGTTACATTTGGGTCGATGCCGGTCATACTGTTCATGCTCCATGCAAAGGTCGCTGCGTTCTGGCACAGGAACTTTACGAGCTCGTCCTTGATTGGTTGTGGTAGGTCGGCTCCGATTCCCACGCATCGAGTTGCGTCGGAAGAGTCAATGTTTACTTGGACGATTGATTCGGAGTTAGGGCGAACGCGACCGTCTGGGCGCTCGGCTGAGTTCGAAACGGTGAACGTCCGGGCGTGGCGTTGTTGACGCTCGATGATGAAGCAGGTTCGTGCTACCAGCGGGTCCCCTTGTAGTGTAAATATTCCTCTAGGAGTTGGGAACTTTACGCACTGGTGGTAAGTTGACGCCACGGCCTTCATCTTATGCAACCAAGGAGTGCCGAGGATGACGTTGTATACGATCGGCTTATCGACGATAGCAAAGTTGATGCAATGCATCTTCCCGCCCACATAGACCGGCAGCATGATCGTACCTTCCGTCATTACTGTATCGCCGTCGAATCCGGTGAGGGGTTGAACATCGTGTTCGGTGGTCCGCAAGTCTATTTCCATTTGAATGAGCACGTCTTTGAAAATGACGTTTACTGAACTACCTGTGTCGATCAAGATTTTGGTAACCATGCTCTCGCCGATCTCCATCTCGACCACCAGTGGGTCGTTATGAGGTCCAGTGAGACCTGATGCGTCGGCTTCTGTGAACACGATTGGGTCGGAGTTCGTAGTAGGTGGCGTGCTTTGAGCTAAACATCCTCGCTTGGCCTCTAGTCTCCGTCGATAAGCTTTGATAGAACGGACCGAGTCGCGGCAAGTCGCCAGACCACCCATGATCATGTTTATTCTTCGGCGTGGAGCCGGAGCGTTGGCATCCTCAGTTCGCTCGGGATTCCTTTTATGGGTTGGTGGGGGCAGAGGTAGAATTTCAGGTCTCGGTTGTGGTGCGGGAGCGGCGTTATATTGCTTGCTCGGGTTTTCGTTCTCAGGATTGAAGAAATGGTTATCCTTGTGAGCGGCTATTTGTCGTCGCTCGAGATCAACGTCAATATGGCCTTCTTTAAATTTGTCGAGCAATATTTGTTGGAGGGTGCGGCACTCTTCTGTTGAGTGTCCTGCTCGCTTGTGGTATTCGCAATATTTGTTGCCACCCTTTCCTGATGGGTCTCGGACCCACTTGTTATTCGAGGGCCTTGATGAAGATGCCTTGGGATCTTGATTACTAAGTGCAAACGTTTGGACTTTCTTTCCTTTGTCCAACTTGTCGGCGTATTCTTTGTCGAAGTGTTGTCGAGGCTCGTGATGCTCGTCTTGTACCTTCTCTTTTCCTTTGGACGATTTAGGGGCCGGGGGTTCTGGACGGTTTGTCCTCGATGCCTTCTCTTCGTCTAACTCTATGTATCTGTTGCTGTGGTGTAGTGGTTATCACGTTTGCCTTACACGCAAACTTCAATCATAACTTCAATCATAACTTCCATCATAGCTTCCAAAAAGGCACCAAAAGGTCTTTTGACCATAGTTTGCAGAGTGAGAGACGACGGAGACGAATCAGCAGCAGCATTAACATCTTCATCCTCATCTTCAACCTCTACAGTAATATAGTAGGATACAGAAAACGGGTGTTGGGTATTCAATTTTGGTAAGCGTATGAACTTCAAGTTCCTATTGTGCTCAAAGTTGAACCAATGAACAGCCAACTGGCCGTAGAGAACCATTTCGGGAGGTGGTTGTTCTTCCTCCTTGTCCCCAAAATAAAATTGTAAGACTCCGATCAAACGTGGGACACGAACGTCACGATCGATATCGAAAAACTAAACCCCAAAAAAGAAAAAAAAAATACAAATTACAATATAGCCGCGGGGAGGAGGGGTAAGTAATATTTATAGGGGTTACCTACATACCTGAGAATCAAGGATTTGGTCGGGGTACCTTTCGTCTAGTTCTTCCTCTTCTTCACCTTCCTCTTCTTCTATTTGGCGTAAAAGATTGTAGCTTTCCTCAGCAGATAGATTCCGCATGTCCAACAACTGCGTCAGAGGTTTCCTGTTTTCGATTCGTTTAACAGCTTTTTCCTCAATCACTTTCTGATAGATACATACAACAACAAAGGAGGAGAGTGTGTGAGAAAGTTACAATCGCCATGGCCAAAAAAAAAAAGAAAAAAACAAGTAATACCTGACATGTGCATCGACCCACTACTTTATCATCGGAATCTAATACCCTCAACATAGAGAGGCATTGTTCGTCCGTTAGCTTTCCGCTTTCCAACATCCGCCGCAGAGTATCCGCCATCTTCTTCTTCTTTCGACGCACGTAGGGATTTCTTTCTGTGTTTATATAGGTCGGTCACTAGTTATATAAACCAAGTGGTAATGGGCCCAGTACCGGCCCGGACCATATGTATAGGGCTTCACACATTTTGGGCCCACCTACACGATTAAAGATCTGGTAAAGAATCAGCGAACACAAAAAGTCAAGAAAACAAGAATGTTGACAAATTCTAAAACGTTGTGGCTAAAACCGAAAACCTCAAAAAGTAAGAGGACCACAGTTTAAAAAATAAGTATAGTCGAAACCTTTTGTCTCCCTCAGAGGTTTTAGTCTAAAGCCCGAAACCATTTTCCTCTCTCTCGCCATTGCTGCTCCATCGATTCCATTCGTAAAAATCCAAACTTTTTTATTTGTTCAAATCAAAACCAAACACTACTGTTTTTGTACCTGAGATTGAAAAACAAAAACATGAGGTATCAATGGCGGTTGCTACTTTCTCGGAGCTACCGTTCATCACATCGTCTATTACTTTCTCATCAGTCCCAGTTCCAGGTAGTTTCCAATTCGACCCGATCTTTCTCTTCTTTCCTCCATGAGCTTTCTGGAGTTGCAACTTTGCAACAAAGACAGTGTCTTTATGCCTTGAGATCGCCACTGGGGAACTCTGTTTCCCGAAGTTTTTCAACTGAGCTTGTGATTAAAGAGAAACCTCCTGCTGAGGCTGTTGTGATTGATGTTTTTAGCAGATTGAAGGGTAAGGATGAGATTAGGAAAGAACTTGATTCGAATGGTATTGTGATTAGCCATGAGTTAGGACTAAGAGTTCTGAGGGAACTTGAATCAAGCCCTGATGTTGCGGTTAGGTTTTTCCAATGGGTTTTGGTGGCTTATCCTCGAAAGCTTTCCTCCAAAAGTTATAACACGATGCTGCGTATTCTTGGTGTTAATGGTCTTGTTCGTGAGTTTTGGGAACTTGTTGATGCTATGAAGAAGAAAGGACATGGTGTATCAGCTGGTGTTAGGGATAAAGTGGGTGAGAGGTTTCTAAAAGATGGTCTGGAAGGTGATTTGGAGAGGCTTAAAGAGATTTTTGCTTCAGGTTCTATAGATAATTCTGTGGACAAGGTTTGCAATAGGGTATGTAAGATTGTGATGAAGGAAGTGTGGGGTGCTGATGTGGAGAAGCAGCTAAGGGATTTGAGACTTGAGTTTCGAAGTGACCTGGTGAAGATGATTTTGGAAAAGCTTGACGTGGATCCGAGGAAAGGTTTGTTGTTCTTTAGGTGGATTGATGAGTCTGGCAATTTTAAGCATGATGAGAAGACGTATAATGCTATGGCTAGGGTTTTAGGGAAAGAGAAGTTTCTTGATAGGTTTCAACACATTATAGAAGAAACTAGGAGTGCTGGTTACGAGATGGAGATGGAGACTTATGTTCGGGTTTCAGCAAGGTTCTGTCAGACTAAAATGATTAGAGAAGCTGTTGAATTGTTCGAGTTTGCAATGGCGGGGGGTAGCAATACACCCACCCCGCACTGCTGCAGTTTACTACTCAAGAAAATTGTTACTGCGAATAAATTGGACATGGATTTGTTCTTAAGAACAGTGAAAGCGTATACTGATAAGGGCAACGTTTTGCCTGATTCTATGCTGCAGCATGTCCTCAAGTCGATGAGAAGCGTTGATAGGTTTGGACAGAGTAATGAGGTGTTGAAAGCGATGAACGAAGGTGGTTATCTTCCTAGCGGTGATCTGCAGAGTGTGATTGCTTCAGGACGAAGCCGTAAGGGCAAGAAAGATGAAGCCAATGAACTTGTCAACTTTATGGAAACCTCTGGAGATCATCTAGATGACAAAGCCATGGCGTCTTTAGTTGAAGGGCATTGTGATGCTAAAGATCTCGAAGAAGCTTCAGAGTGTTTCAAGAAGATGATTGGCAAAGAGGGAGTCTCTTATGCAGGTTATGCATTTGAGAAGCTGGTACTTGCTTATTGCAACAGTTTTAGGGCAAGAGATGCATATAAGGTTTTCACTGAGCTAGTGAAACAAAACCAGTTGAAACCTTGGCACAGTACATACAAAATCATGGTGAGGAATCTATTGATGAAGAAGGTAGCTAGAGATGGTGGGTTTGAAGAAGCTTTGAGTCTTCTACCTATGATGAAAAATCAAGGGTTCCCTCCTTTTGTGGATCCGTTCTTGGATTACTTGTCAAATAGTGGAACAAGCACTGAGGCTTTCGCTTTTCTCAAGGCTGTGACTTTAAAGAAGTTTCCATCTATTTCAATGGTTCTGCGTGTATTCGAAGCTATGTTGAAGTCTGGAAGGCATAGTGAAGCTCAGGAGTTGCTGTCTATGTCCCCAAGTTATATCCGTCGCAATGCAGAAGTTCTAGAACTCTTTAATTCCATGAAACCTGATAAATGTTCTTTAGAAAAACCTTTACCCGCTCCTGCTCAAATAGAAGCTTGAATCATTATTATAGGTTTTTGTTTGTGGACATGGGGATTAAAAAAGATTGGTCAGAGAATATTCGGCTTATACAAATCACTGTTTCTGCTCCAATTTTGCTTGCCTTATTCTGCATACTGATACTACTCTTCTATAACATAACTTGGTCTGTTCAGAGGAGAAAGAAATCGATCTATAAAGTTTTGCAAAATTTTTTTTGACCATTTCTCGATTTATGCGTGTCATCCTTGCGCAGGGGCCATGCTAATCTTCTCTGTATGGTTCCAATTTTATCAGATGTCCCCGAAGGTGACAATCAGTTAATGACTCGAGCGTTATATAAACCCTTTGGTTTACTTCCAAGTTTATCGATGTGGGGTTACGGAATAAACAAGAGAGAATTAATTATTTGGGCTTGTGGGCTTTTTGACAGGATGTCCCATCTTGAGTTTTATTGGGTTCGAAGAAAATATATTTACTTCTCTCTTTTTTTTTTTGGTAAAGCAGCGGGGAGAAGAAAATATATTAACTTCTCTCTTTATGTGTGTGTCTACACGTCCATATGGTTTCGTTCATAAATATTGTATTTTTTAATAAAAAGTTTCAAAAGTTTTTTAGCTTTTCAAGATTACAAGAATATCTATGAGTGTGTGTACTTAAGATTTGTTAAGTAAAGAAATCAATGATTTGTGTATAAAAGATTCTATAGTGATGACTGATGAACATGCACAAGTTGTAATACGAAAGCAGTGGGAGTGGCTCTCCGATCCCCTCGGTTATTTCAAATTAAATCTCCTCACGATCAGTAGAGCATTTTCTTTGATAACATATACATATGTATATATAAATACACAAAACCATATCGCGTTTTACAGTTGGTCATTTAATGATTAAACATTTTTGTCATTGCATGTTTAGATATATATGCGACGAGGCATTTACAAAGATGAATGTAAAAGACGTCAGGTGCATGCATCAAAACAGTAAACTTCATTACTGCAAAGAGTAATAAATGATAAAACTAACTTCATAACTAATGATCGTATATTAATGACTGCTCAACTTCGCTATGTATATACATATCGGACAATACAAAACAAAAGCTACCAAAATCTTTAGCATTGACATGCGTGTGCTTTCATCTTGCCCTTGAACAAACTCATATATACACGTACATACACATGTATATATGTAATATGTTTGTATTCGTATCGTATCGTAGTATTTATTAAACCAATCAATCACGTGAACAAATGAGCATCATCACACATCTTCTAATGATGTAAATCCTTCCCTTTTGTTCTTTGAGATATTTCCCAAGTCTTCTACTTTGTGATTTCTTCTCCTTTCTCTTCAAGTTCATGATGCCTTCCATATCTGTCGTCTGCGTCCTTAAGAGTCTGGTTTTATATATGATATACCAATGAGCGTATCGCAAATACCAAAAAGATGGTGAGATTTTGTATGACTAATCCTTTGAAAATATTGTTTTCAATTCTTTCCAAGCAGGAATCTTCTATGGATGTAGAGAGTGTGACTTTGTGAAGAGAGATGAGAGCTTTGGAAGATAAGTGATTTGATGGGGAAGATACTTGTTCGAATGAGTTTTTATAGGGAGAATCAATTTGTCTTCATTCTACAATTTAATAGATAAATTAATCATATGTATCTATCAGAGTATTAAAAATTTAATTATGTTCAGTGGATCAACCATATGAATAATAAAAATAATAATGCTCGAAAAATTATTATCATTTTTCATGGTTGAGTCACGTCACCAAACTTTACATAACAATGTGAAAATCCACCAACCAAGATACATTGGTCGGCCATTTGGTTGCATAACATATTCTTCTATGCAATATACTAACAAAAAAGTAATTATTTTAATCAGTAAAAATAGTATTATGTAATGAAAAACTAGTATATATATAATTTCCTTATATATATATTTTCTATATTCTTTTTTTTTTTTTTAAACATTGACCAGTTGGAGCCAATTTGCTTCAAATGAAATATACAGATCCCATAAAATGTGGATGCTTGAGTCATTTTTACTCGCAAATAAAAATACGACATTAATTTTTATAACATTAGGTTCGTTTGTCTATACTAAAATAGCTGGCAAATCATATATAAATAAATTAACTTGCAATATACCCTTTTTCAAAACAAAATAAAACCTAGTGTAACGATACATATAAAACTCAAAACCGTATTGATATCTAGTTCCATATGAATAACATACTGGTCAAACGTGCAAAAATGCACAAATATAATGGATATTTGATTCCTTCGCCGTTAAAACGAATATATTGAACTAGTTCCACTAGCAGTAACGAGTATCTAACATCTATTGCTCTTTTAAAATGGGTTAAAGTTGAAACTTCGATTTGAAATTTTTTTGCAATTTTTTTTACTATTATTAAGATAGTGTACCTTAAGAAAACTGCACTCGTTAAAGGTGCCTTAAGAAAGCAATAATCTAAAGAAACTTCGTAAGCTCAAATACCAAAAAATATTATACTGCTAAAAGCTGCCAAAGATTATGTATATGATACTTTTCATCAAACCCAACATAATTGGAACAAGATTAAGTTTTTATTTACTTGAAATTTTCGATTGTGAGCTTTTATATACAAATTTTACATAATAGCCGAAAACATAATCCCACATGTCTTTTCTCGTGTTCCACCACGAAATCAGCCGTAACTTGAACCTGGCCCTTGCTTCACACAGTTTCCAGTACTTAACCATTCATATAGTATTACGTACACAATCTCTCCATTTTGAATAGTTATATAATAAATTTAAATTAATTTGAGTTAATAACTGTTTTCAAATACCGAAACCTACATAGATATATTTTATCAGCGCCTCAATTCTTGAAAATTTGTTTTGTGTCCCCTACTATATTATAGTCCCGATTTTTCCCTATGGCATGCATGCTTCAAAAACAGAACATTTTGAACTTGTAAATATTGTTTGTTATATGTTCAACTACGTACACACAACACACACTGCATACCGTATTACGGCCGCGTACAGTCATTATAACCACAATCCATCGAAGTTTTGTTTTTTTTGTTTCTTTTATATATCAAGGAAAATAAAAGAAAACAATAATAACAATTTTAATATCTTATTATTTGAACAAAAAGACACAAGTCTTGAACTAATGTTGTCTTGGTAGTTCTTCTTGTTCAATTATTAAGAATTTCTGAAGTAAGATAACATAATAAAAATAGAGAAAGAAAACAAAACCTAACATAAAAATAAATAAATTAGAAGAAGCATGTGGAGCATGCTGCACGTGAAATTGGCATGGCTAAGGGTTTCTGTTTGGCATAACCTAGACAATTTTCGTTCAATTGTCCCCTTACTAATTAATTTACTAATACCAATACTCTAATTCGTTTCATTAGAAACCATTAACACGATAATTTTACCATATTCAATTATATGGCTTAATTAACAATGAAGTTGAAACACAATTAAGACTCACTAACCCGTATCTTGTTGCTGGTCTTGGATGATTCAAAAGATAGTGTCCGTAGTTAAAAACTTGTCCGGTGCAACGCACCAAGAAACAATTTCGACTTTGTAATTTTGGTTTACTAATCATTCGAACTAAGGCTGATTGGATTCTTGCTAATGAAGCATCCAATATCTTGGAACTAGTATTCTAGCTAGTAATCTAATCAAGATGCTTACATATACAAACATCGATGCATTATCCATCTATATTAATATTCCTTGACCCATACTTTTGTCCTTAGTGTATTTCTATGCGCCACTTTGAACACTTATTTAACTAAAAGTCTCCTAATCATTGTGGTACTTTAATTTTCTAATGAAATTTTGTTATTAGATAAAAAAATATAGACGATATGTCTCCAAACATTTTATCATAGAGGCTTAACGGGCCATTAAATAAAGAATTAACGGGCCTTAACAGGCTAAGTTATAACTTGCGATTAAGTAACTTTTTATGGACCCAATTGAGTTTTACTGGGCTTTAAATATCGTATACTTTTGTCAAAGAAATTTCGAAGCTATAAAAAAGTCAAAAACTGATGAACACGAAAGAGCAGAGATCTCCAAAGATCCTTACTTTGATTTGATTATTTCCTGTGTTTTCTCCGACCTATTCAGATGTATAAAGGTAGGCCTGGGCATTCGGTTAACCATTCGGTTTCGGTTCGGTTGTATTCGGTTTCGGTTATTTTGGATATAGTAATATAGTAACCATTTGGATATTTTTGAAATTTCGGTTCGGTTCGGTTCGGTTTCTTTCGGTTCGGTTTCGGTTTGGTTATTTAAATAAATAACCATAACTAACATAAATTATATTAACATTAACCAAATAAACCAAATATAACCAAAACTAACCGAATATAACCAAAATTAACCAAATATACAATAACAAAAATACAAAAAAAAAAAAAAAATATTGATTCAATTTTACAAAAATAGTATTTAACTTTGTAAATTCAAAATAATAACATTTATATATATTGATTATTCAAAATATTTAATTGTTTTGAATCTAGAAATAATTTATATTTTAAGTTTATTTTATAGTTTGCATAATATTAAGTATATAATATTTGATATCTTCTAGGTTTTCGGATATTTCGGTTAACCATTTAATTGTCGGTTCGGTTCGGTTCGGTTTCGGTTAGTTTGGATATAGATTTTACTAACCATTCGGGTATTTGAAAAATTTCGGTTCGGTTCGGTTTGGTTTTTTTCGGTTCGGTTTCGGTCGGTTATTTGGTTATCGGTTATTTTGCCCAGCCCTATATAAAGGTTTCATCACAGACAAGACAACAATATAATGGCGATTGTATGATCATCATAGTGTGATGAGGAAGCTATCATAAAAGAGAAAGATAGAGTTTAATAAGATAAGAGCTGAAAGACCTATACAAAACTTGGATTTAGGTGCGGTAACACATAAAATAGTTACCATAAAATTCGAATGTCGAGTGTCCATGGAATTCAAATCTAACTCTTGTACCAAAAATAATAGCGGAATGTGTTAATTTTGCTTTCAGAGTAATTTAAATGAAAACATGGACCATAACTGAGATCAGATGATGAATGTGACATGATGATTATAACATGCACGTGGTTTACATATGCAACACAAAGCTACTCCCTCCCTTTTATTTGTCCACTTTTTTTGTTATTGTTGTTGTTGTTATCTTTGGAATGCTTAGAAAGAGAATTCCATATTTCATGCTATATATTGAAAACAACCATAAGCATTCATAGTGGGTTGGTCCATCACAACAATTCACATGTTACCTAGACCAAGCTCCTTAGAAATCAAAGATAACGTCCTGCTTAATCGATATCACATAGTTTGAAATGTTGTTTATATGTAATTCACTTTATACATAGTTGATTCTCTTGGTCTCTAAAACATAAAATTGACTTCCAAATATACATATGGACAGCGTTAGAGGTTTCAGCTAAAGAAGAGAAGCTGTTACAACAAAAGGTTAGGCATCAATCAATGAATGATAGATATGTCATTTTCATATTATTCTATTGTGATGAATTTCAGATATGTGGATATATAGGTAGGAGACTATGTTATCAACGATAAACATCTTATTCACTATATCTCACACATTCATAAATGAGACTATAAACATCAACTTCGCGTATCAACCCGGACTAACTCATAAGTGAATAGAACCAGCTGCCATAACTTTCAACTCATCCGTAGCTCATAAATAGTATGTAGTCGAGATTCGAGATTCGAGAATATTAATGTTTATAATAAAGAGAGCAATAACAGACTATGTACATACATACTCCTTTTCTTCTCTTTATATATAAGTTTTTAAAAAATTCAGACATGTTAATTATAAGATCAAATAAAATTTTCACACATGTAAATTATAAATTTTTCTATTTGCAATTTTTTTTTCAGTCAATTTGATAACAGTGAAAAATAGGCAAACATGTTAAATCAATCAATCTTGTCAGACTAATCAGTTCCATACTTGAAGTTTTAACTGTCACTATACAAATTAAAACATTAAAAAGAAACCAGAACTAATATAGATCATAACCTTTCGAGGAAAAATTGGAACAAGCCAAGTGAATTTGTTTACTATATATGGATTACACCCAAAAAGCAGAAGACAAAAAAGTTCAAACTTTATTGTGAGATTTTATTATATCTAAGTCATCCAATTATAGTTCAACATATAATTATCTTATAATATTTTTCAAGAGATATTATATTGAAATACCCTATATAACGAAACAAAATTAAAGATGAGTCAGAAAACTACAAAGCAAGTCAATATCTTAAGTAATAATAAAAAACCAAAAAAAAACTCAACGATGCCTTTAACATTCAAAGGTACATTGCCTCCCTCTCACAATCCTCCGTTGCTCTTTCATAGCAAAATATTCAGTTCTAATGGCTTTGCATGGCGAAGAGCTTGAGTTTAACTTTAACCTAAGAGAATTGACTCGAAAAGGTCATTTTCGCAGTCATGTAACTTGCGAAAATGGAATATCTAGAAGGTTCTCTGCCTCATGTGTCCGAAGCTTCAGAGAAGATCACAAGTCTTGTACAACAAACTTCACCATCCCTAGTACTCTGTCTTCTCCTGGCTACTCCCTCAAAGGTATATTAAATGTATAACCTCTCTTTATTATGATATATCTTGTTTCTTAGAAAAATGTTTTGTAATTTTGATATTTTTGTGACAGATGAGATTGACCCATCAGATTATTCCTTCACTAGTGCACTCAAGGGTAAGTTTCGAAGATTGAAACTTTTGAGAATTTCGACCTATTCTAAGCATTTGCTAATTTGAATAACTAATCAAACCATCGGGTGCTACGTCGTATTTATAGTAATTGTTGTCAATTAAGAAAAAGCTAAAAAGACAATTCTGCTAAAATCATTACGTTTCGATAAATCTTTGTTCAAATTTGAATCAACAACTAAGTCATTATATTACACTGTATTAGTTTGTTTATATATCATTGCTAATAATAAAAGGAAGCTCTGTTATACAAGAACAGAGAAAATACAATAATAACTTTTTAAAAAGTTTTGTTTTATTTGCTAAACAGCATTGCAAGCAAAAACAATGTACAAGAAGAAATGTGATTGGTTGAAACCAGAAGGGGTTGTTGAGCTAAACTCGAAATGGAACGAAGCAGAGAAGTACATCTGCAATCCTTTGTCTGGTGAAGTTCCTATAGAGTGTTTGTCTTCTAGAACCCTAAATTCAAGATCCTTCAGAAACTTATCCACCACGCATTCTCCTCCATTCACGATTTTGCCTTCCAATCATAATTTCAACAATCCAAGAACGATTAATACTCCTACCGTCAGAATCATTCATGAGGATTCTAGATCTCCATATCCTGTTCTTATCCAAGGTGATTGTTAATGATCTCGATTTATTTAATGGGTTTTTATTTATAACCAAAAAGAGTTTGGGGGTGTTTTTGAGCAGAAAAGAAAGTTGTGGGGTTGAAACGAGACGTGGGTGTCCAGAGTGCACCGGCCACGACGTCGCCGATCATGGAGAGATCAACGAAAAGACAGGTGGAAGATGATGATTCGCCGGTTGAGTATGCACTAAAGTTGAAAGCTCAACAAGAGGTACACATATGTTCAATTTTGCTATGATAATTCTTGATTTAACACAACACATTCATTATTAATTTAAACATTTTTATAAAATTTGGGTCGATAATCAAATGCTCTTACTGTATATAAGTATAACTCGTGATATAATCAACGGTAACATAGACAACTAGTACAAGATTCTTCTCTCTCAAAAAGAAGCGTTTTAAAAGTAAAATTTTGTCTAAGAAAAAAAAAGTTACTTTTATGTTAAACATGTTTAGATTAAATTTGGAAAGGGGCATCATACTCATTTAGTTATGCCCTTTGAGAACAATATTAACTTAGTAACAATGATTATCAATTCTGGTACTACGATTTTGCATTGGGCCATTCGAAATAATTGAAATCATGTAAATAAAGGTACTGTACGTAATCATTGCATAAAACTTTGAATTCGTTTGTGCAATTAGATTCTTTCACAGATAAGAGAACACAAACTACATGAATGCTCAGTGTATAATTTTCGTTTTTTTAATCATAGAGTAGACAGTGATGAGACTCCACGTTTTGTTTGTTTATACATAAAAATACTGTATCCCTTTTGAGATGTGTCTTCTTCATGATATTTTGATTATAAAAATGACAAATGGTGATACAATACGTTGATAGTAGTATCCATCATAGAAAACACAGAATCGTCCAACTTCGATTTTCTAATTATTTCATGAAAAATCTTCTATTGGACCCCATGTTATGATTTTGTGTAGTCTACATTGAAAAGGCTTAATATATATATATGTGCACGTTTGTATATATACCCAAAGATACTTTTACGAGTTGAACCATTCAACCAATAACAGTTTTTTTATAGTGATTAACCCACCTGATTAGTTGCTTATGTTGACGGGTGTTTTCAGGATTTGAAGGATGTCAAGTCAGAAGAAGAAAAGGAGCAAAATATGATAAGGAAAGAAATCGAAGAAGACGATAGAGAGAAGGAGACAAAAAAGAAAAGAGGAAGTAGGTGTTTGTCCTGGATGAGGAAAATGCATAGACAACCAAGAAAATCCAAATGCATCTTTCTCATTTGTCTTCCTCATCTTATCAATACTACTTGTTGAACCAATAATATTCTAGTAAGAAATAAAAGAAAGACCATCATTGGTTTACACAATAATAATGTAGCACTGGTTTCAACATCATATGCTTGTGTCTCTCTCCATTTTTTACTTGGTGTATTTGAAGTATGTAACTTCATATTATATGAAATTTATTGAAGTTTTTTCGTTGGTACACGTTACATGTTTTTAAATTTTGTTTTATAAGATTGTAAAAGACAACTTTTTTGTTCAAGTTTTTTTGTTTTTAACAAACTAAGGACTCTGGCATTACCAATATCTCCCACTATCAAAATTATTTGTAAAATTTTCCTTGAAATCAAAATTACTCTTACAAAAAGATTATTTCATAGGGAAATAAGCATGTTTTTGCCCCTTTCCTTTTTATAAATTACATACTCTCCTTTTGCCATCCTTAGTATGAATCACATTGCTTTTCTTCTCTTCATAACTTGTTCATTGACTGGTATGCCATTGAGGATCAAATATCATCGGACTTCCATTCAACAACTGCAAGAGTGTGGCGGCCACCACAAGCGATCGACTTA
Source organism: Camelina sativa (assembly GCF_030686135.1). NCBI lineage: Eukaryota > Viridiplantae > Streptophyta > Magnoliopsida > Brassicales > Brassicaceae > Camelina > Camelina sativa. The sequence continues at coordinate 912,660 of NC_141898.1, forward strand.
GCTGACCATTTTCCTTCTTCTTCTTCGTCGGCATGATTAAAGCTTCCTTCAGGTGGAGGTATCATTATAGGTAATTCCAATGGTTGTCCTGTTGTTACTTTCCTTCCATATCCAAGTCTACCATGATCTCCTCTACCAAACTGATCCAAAAGAGAAACATGATCAGAGAGGGACGAATGTTTTTATAAGGCTTCAGGACTAAACCCGAAAGCAGTTTTCTTGGTTTGAAGGGACTAACCGAGAAGATTCTGCCATCTCTTGTCAAAGCAACTGAATGTGTTCCCCCACAAGAAACCTAATTTTTTAGGAAAGAAGAGATCTCAAGATTATTAAAAGTTAAATGCTTTACCTGAATGATAGATCACTCACTGAAGTTTGAAGCATTACTTACCTGAATTATATCTTCTTCAGATAGAAGATTTACTTTCTGTGGAACCATTTTGCTGCTCTTGTCATTGTCACCGAACCCTAGTCTTCCGTGCTCTCCTCTTCCCCAACCATACACCTAAGAATCAGAAGACCAATTAATCATATCTACCACATGGTGAGAATGAGAATGAGAAGAGAAGGGAATATAGAAACTTTGAGAATGAGTTATTCTACTACCTCTCCTGTATCGGTTAAAGCCGTTGAATGCCACCCACCAGCAGCAATATCGACCTACAGATGCGTTTCACAACATCAGAATCACTTTTTACAAGTTTAATGGGTATAAATAGGAATCAAGAAAAGGGAAAAAAAGCCGAACCAAAGTGAGATCATCAAGGCCTTGGACTGGAACAGGATGAGATGTTGGCTGGGTGTCACCGGTTCCAAGATGTCCGTATTCGTTATTACCCCATGCCAATAATCTGCCACCTTCTTCAAGAGCCAGATTATGAAATGCTCCAACAGCGATAAGACGAACATATTCAAGACCTTGAACTCTTACAGGAACAGATATTTGTTTTCTGTAATTTGGAGGAAACCAAACTCAACACTCAAGTAATAGCTTAAGAATGCACAAAATGAATGCTATTGATATGAGTTTAATTGTTCTCTATATACATGTCACCAGGAGGCCAAGGTTGACCCCAAGTCCACACATGACCTTCACGTGTCAGAACCACCGAGTGAGTACCACCTGCAGCTACCTGTTCAGAAAATTAGACCTCAAATGGTTTATTCATACATCAACATCAAAGAGTAGAAACACAGATTTAGTTTTGAGGCAATGCAGAGAGGTTTTAGAATTAGAATACAAGCAAGTTTACCTGTCGGACTGTAAGTTTCGGGGCACAACGCTTAGGTATCACAATATCTCTTCGCACGGGCCTACCCATCTCGTCTTTTAAAGGCTCTTCACCACATTGTCCATACTCATTCCCACCTACGTGCATTTCATAATCAATTTCAATAGGTTTCAACAAGCAAAACATATAGAGAGAATGAAACAATAACACAGGTGTTACCCCACGCATATGCTCGGCCCTGATCATTAACAGCTAAACAATGCCAACCACCAATTGCTGCCTATTAAAATAACAGTACATTTTAAAGGTATTCATTACAAAACAATACATTCAAAGGTAAAAACTAAAAACACTAAACAGTAACGAAATTCACAATAGATTAGTAGAAGAAGAAAAAAAAAAAGATCAAACCTGAGTGATCTTGACATTGGCAAGAGCCTTAACTCGACTAGGGATGTTTTCTGTTTTTGTTTCTGGTGGGTGTCCTAATGTACCTCTTTGATTCCAACCCCATGTAAACATCTGAGACCAGTTCAAAAAACCATGTAACATAACTTAGTGAAATAGAGCTTTTAAAATCTTAACTTGGCCAATTCAAGTCACCAAAAGTACTGAAATAAGAACCAGAATCAGACCAATTCCATGATAACAAAACCAAAACCTGTTAAAGAAAACAACTTTGAGCTATTGGCCAACTTCTAATAAAGATTCACAGCTAGGAGACTTTTCAAACAACAGGGGAAGACAAATAAACAAACCATGTTTCTAGTTCCTTCAAATCTTAAGAGAACTTGTAAAACCAAACAGTAAACGCCCTCTTCTTTTTTGGCTATAACAGATAAATATGAGCTCCCCTAATACATAAAAGACCAAATTAAAACAAGACAAATCTCATTCCAATGAATATTCGGATAGTACCGTGCCATCATCGCAAATGGCGAGGGAGTTACGGCTACCAGAGACAACGGAGCGAACAGAGTAAGGCTCAAGAGCTTTAACGACACAAGCCCATTCCTTGTCTTCGTTGGTACCAATTCCTAGTTGCCCATCTTCTCCAGAGCCCCTGAAAAGCAAAAAAAAAAAAACAAGAAGATAACAAGATAGAGTGAGAGACCAAGTACTAACAAAAGCGAGTGAAAAAAAAAATCGAAACTTTGATAAGTAGAGAGAGTTGTGAAGAGAATAGTATTAGACCAGGCTATGATTGAAGTAGCTGAAACCATTTGAGAAAGAGAGAGAGACGAGAGAGGAGAGAGAGAAGGTGAATGAATGCACAAAGACAAGCGGAAAAAAGCAAAGCAGTGGGATTCGAGGAGGGGGATGGTAATAATAATAGCGATGTGTGTTTTTATGTTAAGTATGTGTCTAATTACTTAATTAATACTAATAGGAATAATATTCTTTTTTTTTTTCAACAAAAGAATCAGCTCAAACGAGCCAATTAGAAAGAAAATTGTCTATAAACAAAACATGAAGCGGAGACACACGCGCTTGGCGTGCTAAAGAATCCGCTCGTAATAGGAATAATATTCATAATCACTAAAAACATTTATTTGCGTATATTCGTATTTCAAAAAGGTAAATGCTCAATTAAACTATTGATTTTAGCATATGTGTTCGGAGTTATTGACGAGATTTTTTTCAGTTTCTAGTAATGTTAGTTGAATATACTCCTCCATTTCAAAATATTAAGCAAAACAAGCAGATTAAGAAATCTTTACTTTTAACAAGTTCAACCAATTAGAAACAATACTGCATAATATAAAATACTAAACTAATCTAAAAGTTGCATTAAAATTTGAAAACATACTATATTATGAAACAACAAATTTCTCTAAAACATCTTATATTTTGAAACAGAGAGAGTAAAAAAATTCTATACAAAATATAAATACACGTATGGGAAACATGAATAAAAAAGGAACAACAGAAAATGATAAATAAAGACAATAAATTTAAATGTATCATGTATGGAAAGAGACCCATGAGTGTTACTACTGCACAAAAGGAAAATAAATTATGACATGAAGAATAATGCTTTGCCCAAAAAAAAAAAAAAAAGACATTTTGGAAATTATTTTTGTTCTATTGTCTCACGATTCTTTAAAGATGAATTAAAATAGTTTTGTTTCTTCTTTCTTCACTCCTTAAGTACTTAACAAGCAATATCGCGAGAATCAGCGATCAGGAGCTTTTTAAAAGCCAACCAACTAAAGAAAAGAGAACAGAGGTTTTTAAGTTTTCTAAGAGAATATCAAATAATGATCTTTCTCGCTGCTACTACAAACCCCAATAATAATCATATCATATGTTTTTGGAAACTAAAGCCAAATCCGTACCATTACATACTTAGAAACATCTCTTCCTCTCTACCATCTGGTCAATGCCCTGTCTCTGCTGGTTTCCCCTCTTCCGGCTCATGTTTTGACGCCTCCTTGATCTCATCACCACCCACCTCATCCTGAAAATGAGCAACACATCAGCGTTTAGTCGAAATCTCTCGGTAAAGAAGCTTAGATTGCGAGGATATGGGTTAATGGGAAGAACAATTCAAGGAGGGAGACAAAAGCTTACATTGATGTCAGAAGTCCAGAGGGTCAAATTGTCACGGAGAAGTTGCATTATCAGTGTACTGTCTTTGTATGATTCTTCTCCTAATGTATCCAGCTCAGAAATGGCCTCATCAAAAGCCTGCGAAAAAAAAACAATATTAAGCAATCTTGAACAAGTGTTAAAAAGTCTGAAAGTACCATAACATCCCGTAGGGTAAAAACAAACCTGTTTTGCAAGACTGCAAGCACGATCAGGTGAGCTGAGAATCTCATAGTAGAAGACAGAGAAGTTAAGAGCAAGTCCCAATCTAATCGGATGAGTAGGAGCTAACTCAGCAAGTGCAATATCCTGCATTATAAGAAAAAGGACATATGTAAAAGCATTCATCAATACAACCCCCTTGACTGGTCTCAAGCAGCAAATTTAGATAGATGTTCAAACTTAAAAGAGTTTGTACCTGAGCTGACTTGTAAGCAACAAGGGTACTCTCTGCAGATTCCTTCCGATCAGCACCAGTCTTAAACTCAGCAAGGTACCTGTGGTAATCACCTTTCATTTTGAGGTAAAAGACTTTGGACTCAGGCAAAGATGCAGTTGGAACAAGGTGAGAATCCAAAAGATTCAATATTCCATCACAGATTCTGTTAAGTTCGGTTTCGATCTTTCCTCTGTAGTTCTTGATAATCGAAACATGATCATCGTTGCCTCTGCTTTCTTCCTTTTGTTCAATGGAAGATATGATCCTCCAGGAAGCTCTCCTAGCACCAATAACGTTCTTGTAAGCAACAGACAAGAGGTTTCTCTCTTCCACAGTAAGCTCATCGGTGTCAACAGTCTTTGCGACTTTCTCCATGAACTCAACCATTTCCTCATAACGTTCAGCTTGCTCAGCTAACTTGGCTAAGTACACATTCTCTTCCCTCAAAGACGACATCTTCTGTGTTATTAGATCCTGTTTTTTCAAAATCCATTAACAAAATTTTATGAGCATCACCACTGTATATACCAACATAATTCCCAATAAATTACGAAAATCACAAAAGAGAACAACGGTTTCGTGTTTTCAACCATTTTCTCGTACGGATCAATCCTCAATTACGAAAAAGCATAAAAGGAACAATATGCCGACAGATAAACACAAGACCTAGAAATAAACCTAGATTATGCCAGATCTCGAAATAACAAGGAACACATACGATACAAAGATACGAAGTCGAGGAAACAAAAACATGAACGAGCAACACAAGAATGGTTCGTCGAGCAGAGAGAGAGAGACCAGATCCGGGGAGCTTACCGTGGGGGGGATTTTGGAATTAGGGATTGTCGAATTCGAAGCTTGTGAGTCTTGTGACTTTGTGAAGGGGGGAAGTGAGAAATTAGGGGGAAAAAGGGAAGAAGAGACTGGGCTTTGATTTTTGGAGAAAGTAAAGAAGAAAAAGGCCCAATAATAATTCGACAAGTGTCTAACGGTGTTGACCCGTCAAAGACTTTAAATAAACGTGAAAAATAATATTTTTACACATGGATTGGGCCCTGATTCCATTTATAGGATAAAAAGTCATTAAAGAGTTTGTATGCCGTGCATTGTTGGTAATTTGACTATATTGTGTTTTCAAATAAATTTGGTTCTATTTCCGTCGAATTTGAGAAATCATAAAATTTGAGAAGAAAAACGAATTACTTTAATTTCGGCTTTCACATTGATGTTCGACACAAATTTCTTCAAATGTTCACAATACACTATAATCCTCTGTATATTAATAAAGAAACATTTTGTTGAAAATGTTGATATGTTATCCCGTAGCAATTTAAAGATTTAATAACTTAAGATAAACAATTTACAAAAATAAATCGTTTAATTTATTAAATTTACTATTAAAACATATAAAGAAATCTTTATTTCATTATTATTTACACAAATGTGTCATTAGAATATATAAAGTAATGTTTATTTTTGTTAGTTTTTAAAATGAAAGACTTCATCAACTATTAAAAAAATAAAATATAGTTAATAATTTAATTATCATTTTATAACATATTTAATTATGTAAAGTAAATTACATTTCATAAATTATTAAAAACTTATTCATCTATTTAACTTTTTGAAATACAAAACTTATTCTTCGATTTAAAAATATTTGATAACTATTCAAGTATTCCCTCTGTTTTACAATAAATGTTATTTTGACACATTTCACACAAATTAAAAAAATATTAAAAGATTCATATATATACTTATTTAATAAATGTTTAATGGGTTAGTTTAGTCATAGATTAAGGGTAAAACTATAAAATCTAATGAAAAGATGCATTGAAAAAATAAAATAGTACATTGGAAATGTAAAATGACACTCTTTGTAAACAAATATAAAATTCTAAAATGACAATCTTTATGAAACAAAAGAGTATATACTAAAATTAATTATTAAAATAATCTTATAAATAAATAACATTATCACAATTATCACAATAATTAACATTATTTTCCACAATTCACCGGAGAAATATATTATTTATACAAAATAATTAATTGTAAATTTGAATTAAAAAAAATATGTGTAAAACTATTATTATGACACATTAAATTCCAAATAATAATTTTATTTGAGTCGATTTATCTCGCATATATTGCAGATTATTACCTAGTTGTACATTAAGACCGATTAATAAAAAAAACAAATCGATTGGTACAATCACATACAAGTTGAGTCGAATTGATTGACTTTAGATGATGGCAAGGGATATACCGAGTTATAGAATATGTGTGTCGTTATCTCGATAATATAAACTCAAGACGTAAAGGATATATATACGAAAGAAAATATATAACCTGTCATAAAAATAGGAGATAAATATATATAACTTGTCGTAATTTTTTATTTTATTTTTAAAGAGAGATTAAAGCATAGATGTGCATACATGTTTTGTATAGTGTGGTTTAGTTGAATAAAAATAGGAGATAAATATAGAAATGAGGGCCGCAAGTCCAAGCAAGGCAAACTTGAACTTAAACTTCTAGGGACATCCGATACCCGCACACTTCATTTTTACTTGGTTCCGAAGCAGCAAAAGTTGTAGTTGAATTTGGCAGAAGTTGAGCATCTTAGAATTCATTTTGTCGACTCTTTCGGTATATTGAGCTTTTCTAAGTATATCCCACGACGTGACCTCTGAACACTCTTGAACCAATACACGTGCTTCATTTAATAAATCCTTGAATTTCTTCAGTTCCTCAACATCTACACCTTGAAGCAGTTCGATCTCTAAGATTATTCGAAGCAACTCCTCCAACGTTGATGCGAGCTCCTCAGATAGAGTTTTGAACCTAAACACCTTCTTAGTCTCTATAATCACCAGTAACACGAGAGCAGAGACCTCAGCTTCCCCAGCAGCACTTGGTTCGAGTTCATTCACCTCGAAATCCCCATGACTCAAATTCAACTAGCCAAAACCATCAATCAACATATCAGAAATTGGTTATTTACTCTCTAGGACTCGAGCTCAACCATGCATGAAGACCAAGTCCGTCTTTGGTTTTAGCACGAGAGGAAACTTTTGGACAATTCGTAAAACAACACACTTTTAAGTTTATGTTCCAAACATATATAGTAACATAACATTACAAGTTTTTTTTCCAAAAAAAAAATATCAAAAAAGTTTTTTTTTCCCCCAAGAATAACACAAATTCAGGATATTTTCCACTAATTTTTCGGTTTTCTATTATTATAAATTGTTTTAATTTAAAATTTAAAAATTTATAGAAGGTTACATATTACTCAGTACTCACCTTGTTTCCAATCACTCCTCCCAGGAGTTCAGAGACCCCAGCTCCTACAGCTCCCACAACAGCAGATACTGCTTCAAATTTACTCTCCATGTTCGTAATCGGCTGTTGGTTCATACAACTTTTAGTGGCTTCCATCGTAACCATAGACTCCAACTGGTTCCTAAGCTGGATAAGCTGTACTTGAAACTGGCAGAACATGAACATCTTCTCCTTGATATTCTTGACTCTTCTGGCATATACAGATTTATCGATTAAATCCCACTTCTTGATGACTGAACACTTCTCAACCAGTACACGAGCATCATCTATTGTGGCCTTGAGATTCTTTAGTTCCCCAACACCACGCATCGACTCGATCTCTGTGACTACCGGAAGCAATGCCTGCACGGTTGATGCGAGATCCTCACATACAGAACTGAACGAGCACACCATCTTAACCTCTTCAAGCAAAAGTGTCATGAACGAAGTAAGTGGAAGATGCATCCTTGATTCAGATAAAGCTCACAAAGTTGTACGATAGTAATAATTTTTTATCTCTCTTGAAGTGGAGTGCTTTTTGGCAATGTGGGTAAGGGTAAGTATATGTATAGCTAATATTTATAGCTCTACTAAGGTCTTTCATGGGTTTACGGTCATAAGACGTTAATGCTTCTTCCTCCCACTTTCCTTCCTTATTAATACTTCCAAAAATGATAGACTTTAACCTCTCGATTAGAGAACAAAGTCTATACGCGTATTTAAGAACTACTATTCCAAAAACTTCCAAAACGTATTGTCTTTGTTTAAGCAAATGTGTCTAGAGAGCAAAGTTATTCCAACAGTTAATAATTCCCAACAGTTGTTTATGTAAATTAAGCAAAAGTGTTAGAGAACAAACGTATCAACTGTTGGAATAACTGTTGGGAATTATTAACTGTTGGAATAACTTTGCTCTCTAGACACATTTGCTTAAACAAAGACAATACGTTTTGGAAGTTTTTGGAATAGTAGTTCTTAAATACGCGTATAGACTTTGTTCTCTAATCGAGAGGTTAAAGTCTATCATTTTTGGAAGTATTGATAAGGAAGGAAAGTGGGAGGAAGAAGCATTAACGTCTTATCACCGTAAACCCATGAAAGACCTTAAGGGTAAGATTTTCAATTTTTCGACCTTAGATTCATCGGATCTCTAAAGTTTAGCTTCTACATTTGGGTGTAATCAATCCCAATTTTGATTATTTTCGAACAAAATCGGAAGAACCCTAGAGTTTCTGGGTAATTTCTAATTATTGCAATCTGAAATTGATCTGTTAGAGAGAACAAAGGGAATGACAAATCGAGGCAACGACAATTAGAGGGAGAAGAGGAGGAAGAAGAGAGATAACCGGTTTAATTTTTGGTATGATATGGTTAACAGAAAACCGAATTTTTTTATATTAAAAGTTAATAATTAATTAGATAACCGGTTTAAAATTGGAATTTTGATTTTGTTGAAAAATAGCAAGAATATAACAACACTTATTACTTTGGGTTTTAAATGACACGTTTTTATTATTTCGTCTATTTTTATTCTAATCCAAAATAATTGGGTATAAACGTCTAAATAAAAATAATATTCAATTTTTTTTGTCATTTTTCTCTATTTTGTTTTATACAAACAAATTTTAAGTCTCAAACAATAATTATACTCATAATATTTTATTTAAATCGATTTATCACGGCGAATTGGTACATAGTTAGGGTTATACAAGATTAGAATGTTGTGGTTGAGATTACTTTACAATTAATTTCTCTATTTTTTTCAGAATTCGCTCATATTATTCAGTTTCGATTCAAACATTCATCCTTACTGAAAACAATGATGCATGCCTACTACAAACAAGAGTATATTAGTCCTTAGAAACCAACCACTCTCAAGATATACATCATGTTTTTGTGATACAAAAAGTTAGATCCAAAATTATCTAATGACAAACAAAAGATAACAAGTAAAAAAGAAATACTCAAAAAGAAATAATATTTCACATACTAATGCTCAAAATACCAAAGGAAAAAAACTAAACCAAGTAGAAAGTAAAAAATTGGAAAACAAAGAGACGAGTCTTTTTAAGTAGGCTTCCTCATATTTCTTCCTGCACGAATCACTTCATCCACTAATAGCAACTGCGAAGCAATGACCGGCCTGCAAAATATAACCAAACAACCGTTTTAACTGCCTGACAACTGAATTAAAGACTCCATTATTTTTAAATGCCAAATTTTAGCGTTGAGTTGCCATTTTGGCTTCGCACATACCCTGAATTGATAAGTTGGCGCTTCACTGAGTAATTGTCGAAAATTCCAGCAAGCAGAGGGTCTACGGGTTCTCCATCCTGTAGGTTTAGTCCCACAACGTTTCCTTTATCATGCTCACTCTGTATAAACATTAAAATCCAGTAAATAAACCTAAACAGAATCTTTAATAGAGCATAATCGATAGTGGCAGATGAGGAAAACACAAGTCTAATACCGTTAGAGAAATGATAACGTCTTGAGTGTCAATCCCAGCATTTTCGGCGAGTGTCTTGGGTACCACGAGAAGGGCGTTGGCAAAAGCTTCAACACCGAGTTGAGCACGCTGCAATTTGCCCACAATTAACATTAGCAACCGGAAAAAAATAAGAACTGGTATTGGAGCAAAGGGAATTTACTTTATACTTACCCCTTGAACGGTTTTCTTGACTTCATTGATCAAGTGTTGTCTTGCTGCAACTTCAAAAGCTCCAGCTCCCTACGGAAAGAGACAGATGTCAATAAACCAAAACAATCACACTGAAGTAGCAATATATTTAATCCTTGTAGACAAGAAGGTACTTACTAATACGACACACTCATCTTCTAAGGTATTCTTCACTGATCTTAAACCATCACGGACAGCGTCTTTAATTTGAGCAATAGTGTGGTCGTTAGGCCCTATAAAAAGAAAACAAATTTAAATCATAGATGATCAGTGACCAGGCGTATAAAATTAAGCAAAATAGACCTTAGCTGCCAAGAGATAAAAGATATGCCCTTTGTACCTTTTATGAGGATAGTACATGAATGAGGATTCTTCACTTGCTCGACAAATGTATACTTCTCCTCTCCAAGAACATGCTCATAAACAAGTCCAGCCCAACCAAGAGAATCGGCGGTCAAATCATCAACTGAGTTCACAGCTTCTCCACCACATGCCAAAACCAAACGTTCCATGTTCCTCCTCTTTGCTCTTCTAAGGGCGATTATCTGGAGATACACATTCAACATATATAAGGAAACGGAAATATAATTCGGCTGTAAGCCTGTAACAACTTGTAGACACGAGAAACCGAGTACAAGACAAGAAACAAGCTTATTACAAGAACCAGGCATCTGCATCTAGGTGAATACTCTTAGTGGATAACCTTTTCTCTATTTGGTTTAAAATCATTTTGTCTTTACATTAAATTAGTTCACTTGATTTCACAATATTTTTCTAGATTTTCTATACTTTTCTAGCAATCAGATGCTGAAAAAAGAAAAAACTAATCATAGCTTACCCCTTCTCGAGCAAGAAGATCCAATGACGGGGGATCAATACCCTTTTGATTTATGATAACAAAGCTGTTATCATTACCAGCACACACCTGCAAGAGAAGAAGAACAAGTAAATATCTGAAAGAATACAGCATATGGCTTGGAGGTAGTAGCGGTTTCAAACTCACCTTGTTCTTCAGCTCAATAATTTTCTGAACTCTTTCATCAACGGAACGTCGCTCAGCAGTAACCATGGCTTCCCTCTGTTCCGCATTTGAGTAGAAAAATCCTGCATTAATTTCACTGATATATACGAAGTTAGGCTACAAAAGCACAAATACATAGGATAGCTCATCTAACTTCTTCTTTATATGTCTTCAACCAATCAACTAGAGATTTGTATTACGTACCTCTTCTCATACTCTAGTGACACATTGCAAGTCAGGATGTGACAATTTTCCGCACGTCGCTTCATGTCAGGGTGTCTTGAACCATGATCAAGAACAAGCCCCTCAACCTAATACAAGAGAAACAATCTGTGTTATATTCACAACAGGTAAAGATGACAATTATGATTCCATACACAAGTTATTTTACTAGTGTGAAAATCCACAAATTCTGACTCAAGAAATTTACTGTAAAACAAAGGCATACCAATCGTGTGTCAACATCAAATTTATGGGGCATGTGCATAATCTCAACCATAAACAGATCAATAGGTTCCTCAGGCTTCCGAATGCAGAGAACCTGTTAAATGCGGGAGTTAGCTAATTAGAAGAACCAAAATAGATCCATAGATTAGTTTTCGTATATGTGAAAAAAGCATGATGATATTCAATGAGAGCTATCATCACTCATCAGTAAACTTACCGAGTTAACAACGATATCAGTCAGTTGGTCAGCTAAGCCTTCATACAACTAAGTAAGCCAGAAAAAAAAAAGCTAGTCAGAAAGCAAAGAGAAGAGTCGGTGATAACAAAAACATAAAGATACCAGCAAACAAAGAATACCTTTGTTCTTAGCGTTGTCCTGGCAACCATTTTCAGGATCTCCATGTCAGGCTCATCACCCATAACCACAGGTGTCTTGAAAGTTTCGAGAAATTGGAGAGTAGCTCTTTTAGCAATCTCGAAACCATCAACTAAGACACGTGGATGCATTCCTGAGACAAATATAAACCTTTCATTAGGACCTTTTCTCACTGAAAGTAACCAAAACATGACAAGGTAGCAGAACTAAAGAAGAAAGGTATTATATGTTAACCATGACATACAGATTAAGAAAATAAAAAGGCATCAGATCCAGACTAAATATATAAGACAGACATAGAGAAGCATAAAACTACCCAAATCAGCAACAAATCAAAGTAAAATGCAGAGACAAGTTAGTTTGGCTAACCTTCATCGATGCAACGCTCGGACTGTTTCATAAGCTCACCAATGAAGATGACAGTGCAAGTAGTACCATCACCACTTATGTCATCCTGTGCAACAGCTGTCCTCGCAATCATAATGGCAGTTGGATTTTGAATTTGCTGAAAAGATAAGCAAGTGACCACCACTGTAAGAATCAAAGTTATCCATTTAGACCAGTCCCTGATCTAAAGATCAGCTAAACCTAAGTAGGGTTTAACATGTCTTCGACCAAAACGAACCAAATTACATGGCACAGCCATAATAAACAGACTTCATATAATAAACAAGTAGGCATAATCCTAGCGTTTTACAAGCTTCTGGAGACACTCTAGATTCTAATCAATCAATCAACAAGATCTAGCATATTTATTTTATTCTACTTGAATCGGACATACCATTTCTTTTAAAAGCGTGTTTCCATCCTTGGTAAGCTTGATATCACCGGAACCACCAACAAGCCTACAAAGAGAGTGATCGATAAAATCGCGTGAAAATGAATATATATATATATACAGTGAGAGTGAAGAGACGAAGGAATAAAGCATAGATCCATCAAGAGCGAAGAGAGTTACATCTTGATAGTTCCCGTAGGACCGAGATTGGACTTGAGTACATCCTGTAAACCCTTAGCGGCGTTGATGGTCATATGAAGCGCGGCTGATTTGTTGAGAACCTCCGCATTAGGATTCAGAACGCGCACAGACATTTTCGATTATGAGAGATCGAAACAAAGTTGAAAGAGAGGAGAGGGGAGAGAGGTTGTAGATTTCTAGGGCTTTTCTTCTCTTCTGTGGGAGCTTCAGTGAGATGAGTTTTTTTCGTGAGGGCTCCAGAGAAGAAGATGCGAGTGAGAAAACCTCTTAAAAAGGCATTATGAGTAGAGTAAACGACGTCGTATTAGCAAAGCGTAGAACTCTATTTGCTCTAGAGACATCTGAGTAATAATCAGCGAAGAGCCGAAGACCAATAATGTCAATTTCTGAGAAATTTGAACTTAATGCATCCTGGTGAGGATAACTTACATTAATTTTATATATATTGTTACTATTTAGATACATATACTAAACATTACAATTTTGTAAAAGTAGGGACTAACGACGATCAAAGACAATACAAAGAAAGAGCAGAGAAGCTCCATTTTAAACTGAGAACTGAGCCATGAGCATAGACAAAGTGACGGAGATCCAAGGAAATGTCGTCTCTGGTTCAAATTTGGCATCCCACAAATATATATATAGGTAAACATATGGACCATTGACAAGAATAGAGAAAGGTAAGTTTTACTGTAGAAGCTTATTCCTCGAACTCATGCATGTGATCTAAAAGATAGTTTGCAGCCAACTCTTCGTTCTTGTTGCACGCAAAGAACACTTCCAATACTAGTGCTCTCTCGAATCCCATTGCTTCAAGCTGTTTTATCATCAATTCGAAACCGAGTTGGTCCATAAAAAGGGTGATAAAAACACTGTTTCTAAGGGGGAAGATCGAAGTTCTACAAGTGGAGAAAAGAGGGAGACAGAAAGAGAAAGGAACATACCCGTTCAATTGCTTCGCGTTCCTCAGGTGTGACTTGAATCGCTTGTGGCTGTGGCATCTCCGCCGCCAATTGGCCAAGGATATTGCCACTGAATTATACAGTGCAGAAATTATCCAAAAGGGGAATCACGGCTTAGGTAATCAAATGCCTCATAGTGTTTTGGTTTTAATGTGTATTACATATGAGTCATAATCGTAAAATAATCATCATAACACCAGGATTATACATACCTCTCACCACCTCCTTCAACAGGTTCATTTATTAAGCGTAAGAAGTCAGCCTGGTGATCTTGAATCAACCGCATCAAGTTTGGGTTTTGCTTTCCCAGTTCCTGAAGCATAGGCTGCAGAAAACGCGTGGATAAAATCATTTGAAGCGAGATATTCAATGGAAACTGACAATGATTTCAGTTCTTCTGTGAAATGGATCAACATACCTGCAGAACTTGAGGATTTGCTTGCACCATCGCTCGCAGAGCTTGGAACTAATATACACCAGAATAAAAGTATTTACGTAACACATTGATGTCTGATATACTCATTCTGTAAACAAGTGTAAGAAAGAAAAAGAAAAAACAGTTTATACCTGTTGGCTGTTGCGCAGGAAATCAAGTGTTCCGGCACCAGGATTTCCGCCAACATTTGGCAAGCCCTGTCAAAGATAAAGATAAAGAGTATATTTAGTTACACACCCATATATAATGTAGAGTTTGAATGAACCAAGTCCGCTTTCTATCTTAAGGTGTATTACCTGTGGGAAGAGATCTAACGGATTTGCAGTAGGACCACTTGCGGGTGCTGCTGCGGGTTGCTGAGTCTGTGCTGGAGGATTTGCTGGCTGTCCACCACTAGCTGGAGCACGGAAAACTGCTGGAACTTCAGCTTGCTCAGGGATCCCCTAAGACACAAATTTCGATGTTAAAATTATATATTCTCATTATAGGCATAGTGATTAGTGAGGCATCGTGATTATGACCAAAACATGCCTCTTAGACAAAGTTGCATGAAAGGACACAAATCTACAGCAAATTCATAGAAATAAATGAACTCACAGAGTAAAGATATTCCACAGCTCTTTCAGGGTTATTAAATGCAGCACGGAGTGCACGAACAACAGTGTCACGATCCCAGGTTCCTCCACCCATGTCAAGAATTTGCTGAATGGTACTGTCTAAATTACTTCCAGCGGCTAGATTTGATGCTGCTTGTCCGTAAATATCACCTTGACTTCTATCTCAACCAAAACAAATAGGAAACATAAAAAGAGTAGGTTAATTTCTGAATTGTGCAGAAGATTTAGATATCAAAGATACTACTAACCCCACAGGAGCCGAGTCTGCTGCAGGAGTGCTTGCGGGCACAGGTTCAGTTACAGCTACAGGCACAGGTTCAGGTACATTCACAGTTTCAGTTGCAGGTGTGGGCAGCGGTGTCGGTGCAGGTGGTGGCGGACGTGTCGGTGCAGGGTCCACTGGTCTGCACAGTTCAAGAATTGGGGATTGAAAATTATTGTTAGGATAGAACGTAACCACAACTTTTTCAGACAGAATCCAGAAAATCTCAAACAGTACTTGTCTCGAAAACTCACGTTGCTACAGAAGCAGCGGTCTGAGTAGAAACTGAAGGCTGTGATGTTGAGGGTGGTATTGACTTGGCCTGAACCAACACAAAAGGTAGATCAATCAACAAACAAGAAGATAAAGTTTCTAAAACAACATTTGATACTTTCGTTTCATTAATCACTAGTTGCTGAGGCAAGAGTTTTATAAAATCCCAAGTTGCAGCATCTCAGCCTTTATAATGATGTGATAACAACAGAACCGACTCACCTGCGGTGTGCCAGCAGATGCACTAGATGCTCCAGTTGAAGCAGGTTTACTCTACATGTTTAGCAGCAGAGAGAAAAGATGAGAATCTGGTTATTATAATAAAAACTAAACAAGAGAATTACTTTTGTTTCGAGATCCAAAACGCACCTTGGCCATCATAATGACAATAAAACTGTTCTCAGCAACTTTGTTCTCCTCAATTGTTTTCTCATCTTTAAGAACTTTACCTTGGTGAATAAGCATCAGTTTCGCAGCAGGATATACATCCGCACCCTGTACAGTCTCTATGTTCTTCTTCACATCAGCAACCTGAATGTAAATATTTCACCATCAATAATAGTCAAATGCATTAAAAGATTAGAAAAAATGTCCGTTACAACTACAACCAACAAACTAGTAACCTAGAGGATTCGGTATGCCCTAGAGGACTCAAAATAGCAATCAAGGTAACAATGTCTAAAACAATCACCCAAAACAAAAAAATAGAAAGTAAAAGAGCATGGAAGCATAAAGTTCAAACAAGCTAAAGTCAGCTCATCAAATAACGAAAGCTTTTGATATTTAAAACTCTCAGTTCAGTGAAAAAAAACTGTGAAATTCCCAATTGGGAAAACAACTAGGAGAAGCAGGAGAAGGGTAATGGATCCAAACCTAATGAAAAACACAATTCAAATGCAAACGAGATGGGTTTATTTCCCACTACGAACAGTGAAATAACCATACAAAAAAGACTGCTGGTAAGTATAGATTCTCTTAAGAAACCTCGAAATTACCAAAGTCCACTTACAAGAACTTATTCTCAGATCACGAAATAATGTCATAAACCAAACTAAAACCAAATCCAATCCCTCGGATACATATTTAACTAACAAGTAAGGAAACAATCAGTAGAAGAAATTGGCATACCGAATCCTCGGGTTTAACTTCGATCTCAAAGTGAGTCCCCTTGAGAGTTTTCACAAATATCTTCATATCGGCACAATTCCCCTCCCAGTGGTGACCGTTTTCTCCGGCAAAAATTCCGTTCGAATTGATCGCCGCCGGCGAAGTGAGAGAGAAAGCGAGTAGGTAAGAGAGAAAGAAGAAGATCGTGTTCCCTCGATATCTCCTCACTCGATTGTGGCCCGAAGCACATGGCTTCTGCTTTCAACTATGCCAAGTCAGCCGTTCTCAATCCAATGAAAATACGCCACGTCGTCTTGACAGTTTCCTGACTACCGTCCGTCGTCAATAGATAAGCCCAATATGACTCTTGAATATTAAAAGACAGGCCCATAACATTTTAACATCAATCCACTATTGATTTTATTATAATTTTTTCTCTTCTTTTTGGTTCACTGTATTTAATTTTAGCTTTTTTGTTTTAGTAAAAGAAACGAAAGAAATAATAATATCTCAGCCAATTCTTGAATTACTCTCTGCAAATAAGTTTGTACATTATAATAGTTACTGGCTATTCTTTTCTTTGGAAAATTATATTAAAAAGTTACCGACTCGGCTTGACGATGATCAGAGCCGAACCGAATTGAGCTGATTGCGGGCAAAACTTAACTTCTACGGAGAGAGAGATGGAAACGAAGCTCAGAGCATTAGCTCAGTCTTACACGTGCTCTCTTTCTGACACGTGGCAAACACGCCGATCCTTCTCTTCTTCACAGGCGCCACGTCATACGCACGTGACACCGGCTCAAGCCCTAGAGTTAGGTCGAGCTTAATATCGCCGGATCCCTGAACAGCCGGCGGCGAAAATGCCAAAACCTCAGAGGCATCGCTCTCCGACTCCTTACTCTCTCCTTCATGAGCAGCCACTACTTCAGACTGATGACTCAACGACGAATCGTGACTAGCCTCACCGCCGCCGGACTTTCCCTCCGATTCCGCCTGTTTTTCAAGGGCGGCGATCCTCTTAGCCCGGCGAGGTTTCCCTCGTTTCAGATCGGTTGAGCCAGTAGCCGCAGCGGCGGCGGAGTTATCATCTTTGGAGTTATGTCGGATGTCGTAGCTCTTAAGCGGCGGACCTTGGCCAATCGTCGCCGCGTCTGTGGCGATCTCAGTGATCGGCTCTCCTTTCATGACAGCCTCCACGGCGTCTTGACAAAGCTGCCAATTTCCCGACCATAACAAACCCACGGAACCATAGATCGGATTCACAATCCTCCCACAAGCTTCGTGCAACAACGATCGGAATATCCCTGCGGAAATATAAATTAACCCTAATTTGGTTAAAAAAATAACCTACCCCAAACGGTATCGTTTCAAAATAGAATTCACTACTGCCATCTAAAAAACGGCGTCGGTTTTAAACAAAAAGGTCCCTTAAACTTTACGGCGACGTTTCGAATGGAAAACAACTAACCAGGACGAAGGTGATCAGGACCGGCGTTGATGAGGTTCATGAGTCCAGCACGACCATAGAACTTGGCGAGAAAGACGGTAGCGTTAGCTTGGGCTTCAGGAGATTTGATCCAAGACAAACACGGTCTTATACTACAATCCTCGCTACACCCTTTTCGAAGAACTCTGCATCCGTTACAGCTCATCCGCATCTTTGAATTCGATTTGCTTACATTAAAACAACAACTGATCGAAACCCAAACCAACAAAACAGTTGATTGAAACCCTTTTTTTGTCTCTGGTTTATGAAGGTATCTCGGAGATTATGTGGGAGTTGGTGATGAAGATTCGCTAAAATATATAAGAAAGAAGAAGGAAGCTTTAAAGGGGATTGTGTTGCGTTTAAGAAGCCCCTGGGTTTTTGGGGGAGCGGAGAGATTATAAAAGCAAGGGTATGTTTAGAAGAGAGAAGACAAAAGATTTAAACAAGATAAGAAGAGCAGTTTTCTTCTAAAGACAAGGGTGTTTTTGTCTTTTTAATTCATCGAAATCCTTCTAATTTTTCACCCAGAACCGCCGCTGTTTTTTTGCCCTGATTTAAGGTTTTGCTTCTTGTGTTTTCTTCCCCAAGTTTTGTTTTCATCCCCATGCGCGTGTCATACACGTGCCATAGCATTTAAATAACTCTGTCCTTAAATGCTGGATTTTGAAAAGACAGAAGTAACAAAAAAAACACGTGCCTGTCACGGCCGCGCGTGAGAAGTTTGGTCGAGTCGCCACGTAATTTTCATCCAGATGGGATTTGAGTCATTTGAGAGGAGCAATTGGGCCCACGCTTAGCTCCTGGTTTTCTGGAAAAATAATCCCATCCTTATTACACAATACCGCTTTTTAAACTTATGTCCCAAAACTATTGACTGGTTTCCGGTTTCTAGTTTTTTTTTTTAATCTTTTCTTCTTCTCCTCTCACTGTGGGCGGATCTTTTTGTGACTCTGTACGCCGACGGTTTCGTATTAACGTAATCTTAAATCATCTTTAACTAAATTATACATTAAGAAAATTATCTATTTACTCACCTTTTAGTTTAATTTTTTATTCCTCCCACTTCCATCCTCCATAGTTTATTATTAATCAATACTCTATTCTTCCGTAACACCCTTAATTTATGTATACCAGAATATGTTTGCTTTGAGTTTATGGATTCTGTCGTGTTATTTCTGAAAAATCCATGCTAAGATTTTACAACAAAACAAACCATATAGTATTTCACTCATCATCCGGTATCATATTTCCACTGCAATTTTATATCCATGGTTTTTGGGTGTCAATGTTAACTAACTGGTCTTAACTTTTAGGAGTTCAAAACAAAATTCATTAGTGTAATCTAATCTATGGGTTTCATGTAATTAGAAGGTTTTATTCACGACAATATTGAAGGAACCTTCTTCGTTGAACAGACCGTTCGTAACTCCTAAGCGTCACGTTACGTAGTCAACGACGGGTGAGTCTGACTCCCTTTCGGACCCTGCCATTCTTTCCCGTTCCGTTTCTTCTCTAGACAAGACAACTAGAATCTCCAAAGGGAATTTATACAAAGCACTAACATTTTGAATTTCCAAAGAGTACTACAAATACAAAAGCATTAACATTTTTGAACTTATCAAAATTACAAATTACAAAGCTTGTGAATCTCCAAAAAGAAAATAAGAGGAAGAAACGTTACTATACAAAGGAGAACAACACTCCAAATTGCTTTTAATATGTTACAACGAGACTCAAGGAAAAAAAGAAGAAAACTTAACACATCAAGTCTCCATCTTACCTCAAGGCAGATATTTATATACATATGGATAAAATTATCATATACACAACATTGACCTCATCAATAGTAACAAAAAAAAACCTGAAGTAAAAAGCATTAACTGATGATCTTTTAATCCTCTGTTTCCTCATCGTCTTCAAAAATATATATACCTGCTTCAAACACTGGAGTCTTGATTCCGGATTTTTTATATACACTTTGTGAATCTCTCTGTTCCTTCTTCTTCGTCTTCTTCTTCTTCTTCTTCTTCTAGGCCATGGCAGAGATGCTTGAGTTTTGGCGGTCTCTGTTCAAGCAATCAAACCCTTCTACTCTAACAGTTGCTGGCTTCACCCCATACTTCACTCTACCACAACCTCCTCCTTTGACACGAGATGAAGATGAAAGAAGAGGGGAGAGTGAGGGTGAGACAGGGTTGAGTTTCTCATCTCCAAAGCGTGCATCTTGAGTTAAAGGGTTCGCTGCTCTGCTCGGGGGAGAGCCATGAAAAAATGGGTGTGATGAAGCTACAAATGATCCTGATTCCTCCTGTAAAGAAAGAAGAAGACAAGAATCATAGTTTAGACCTCAAATACACCCAATATAAGAACAATGCTTCACAGAATCAACTAAAGATCAATATCTATACGCATCAAAGAATTGATTCCATATGCAAACTAAAACAATGAGGAGCTTTGAAAATCATACATAGTTCGGTCAGGTGAAATCTAATGAAGACGTTATATGGAACACAACATCATAAACCACTTAGGAGCAACTATGTAGCTTAGTGTTGATGACTTCTATACAGAGAACTCCAATTAAGGAAACAAACAAAGGAAGACAAGTGAAAATGCAATTAGACATTGCTTCAACGCGCCACTTTGAAACATACATATTGAAAAAAGAACGAACCTTTCTACGAATTATGTCCAAAAGATCTTCCCCGGCTTTAATATCACATGCATCAGCAGCTCCTGATTGACTGTCGATCCCAAAATAAAAAAAGAGCAAATCAACATTTTGATACCAAAACCATTATGATGTTTAAATGAATAAAAAAGGAAGAGACTTTATATATACCTATAATGTAACCTAAGGGGACGAACAACGTTGTTGGGGCGACGAGGCTTAGGACAAACAACAGAGTCCATTGGATCACAAAAGATGGGAGAAACAAAACCTCTGGATTCGTCACGAGACATGATGAAGGCGTTCTGCTGAAGGTTACAATGATTCATCCTCGAACCACTTTTATCCACAGAAGAACGCCTAATCTGTGCATCAAGACGAAACACAAATTAGTTTTTTGCAATTTGAAATTCATCAGAAGGGATTAGGATATAAAAATGGAGTTTTTTTATTATAAAAACAGAAAATGCCAACGAATACGTTTGACTAAAAGAAACCAATTTTCATAGAAATCAAAGAAACACCAAAAAGAAGTATTTGACTATACTAAAAACGGAATTTTTTTTCACAAGACCCAAAGAAAACGAACAAGATAAAAGATCTACGCAACAAACCCTTTTCAAGGAAAAATCACAAAGAAAACTTCGATCTGTCAATTTCCGCCATTAACGGAGATTAAAGAAGAAGAAGAAGAAGAAGAAGAAGATAGAGAGAAAAGTAAACCTGATAACTCATTCAAGACGACGAAACAGCGGCGATAAGGATGAGAGGGTAGCGAGAGAAAAAAGGAGGAAACAGAGAGAGCGGCTATGAATGCACTTTATAAATGATGCGACTGTAGAACCGAAAAAATGTGAATTAAGGTTTTTGTGAATCAAAGCGATGTCGTTTGGTGATTTTTGCTTATTCACGTCGATTAGTTTTGTAGTTATAGTATTTGTGGACAAATTGTTATATTACTCGTAACGTAAGTCGGTTATATATGTAATTCTCTTATGTCGGCCGCAACTCATTAATTGTGTAACTTATAAACCATCAAACATTTTAATCTGTAGAGTGTTTGCTTTGAATGGTGGTGATCAAAATGTACTGTACTAGGTAACATAGTGCAAATAATTATTTAATGTTTTTACTATAATTTTTATTTATAAAATCTATTATATTTATGGGTAATTGAAATATTTAAAAATTCGATTGTGTAGTATATATATCTATAAAAAAAATTGTATAATAATTAAAATTTAACTTGTGAGAACTATTATAATATCAATCTTATATTATTATATCATATGAACAAAGTGTTTTTAAAATTCATTTTAAAAATTATATGAAAATATAATTAGAGGATATAATTAAGTTAGAAAGATAATATAAATATTTAATTTTGGATGTTAATTGTATTTTTGGAAAAATATAATGGTAAATAAATGTAAATATTTTTAAAAGCTGATGACTAGGCCTAAGCATTCGGGTTCGGGTTTTCGGGTTTTTGGATTTAGACATTTAAAATCCGTTCGGGTTTTTTATATTATCGGATCGGATTCGGGTTTTATCCGTTCGAGTTTGGATAATTCGGATATACTCGAACTCAAACAAACCAAACCATGAACAAAAAAATTTAAGTTTTATTGTTTTATAATTTTTAAAACATTTGTATATATATAAATATTTAACGTTAATTTGGTTATAAACAGTAAAGATTAAATCTAGACCGTCCAAAATAGGGATCTCAAGAAAAACCCTTGATATATAAAGCTTTGCTTCATCAGACTCGTGTCGCCCCTCTCTCTCTCGAAGACGAAAGCTGCGAAAGCCGTAAACTTTTTTTCTCACCTTCAAAGGTTCTCTAACTTGGTACGCATCAAAACGTTTCCTTTCACTGTGTAGTATCGTTTCTGCGTAATCAACGAAATGGGTCTCTTCTTGTATTGAAGGCTAATCAAATCGTCGTGATTTTTTTTCCGCGAAAGTTGTTAGTTTTAGTGAGGTGTATTATTCAGTTAGGGTTTAAAGTAGGTTGATCTGCTTACTTTTGTTTGATCATTGAACGAATAGAGATCTTCCTTTAGGGTTATTTAAGCGTTTTTGTGATAAAATGTCTCTACTTTGTATTTTGCTTTGTAATTTAGTTTTAGGGATAATGAAATTGAGTACTTCTGCTTCAGTGAGCTTTAAAGAAATAATCTTGAACACGACATATATGGGATTTTATTTGTCTGTCCTGATTTTGGAAATGTTGATCAAACCCATTTGAGCAGTCTTTGGATTTAGTTACAAGCTGAAATGTCATTTGCTAGCTTTGAAGTCTCATTACAATCATGTAAGTTACCTTTGTCACCAAATAATGATTTGGCTATCTTTTTGTTTATGTTGTAGATCTGTGAAGATGTTTTCCGCTCAGAACAAGATCCATAAGGATAAGGGTGTGGCACCAACTGAGTTTGAAGAGCAAGTTGCTCAGGTTATTGCTTTCTTGCTTTCCTTGTTGTCTAAATGCTTTGTTTTTTGTTCTTTTAATTGGTTGCTCATTGATAAGAATGTTGATTTCTTTTTATTTTGCAGGCTTTCTTTGACTTGGAGAACACCAACCAGGAACTGAAAAGCGAGTTGAAAGATCTCTACATCAACCAAGCAGTGTATGTTTCTTGTTTTGTTTGGTTGGAAGGATCTTCGTTATGGTTTCCTCACTTAAACTGTCTCCTTTTATTTCTTCATTCAGGCCCATGGATATTTCTGGCAATCGCAAGGCTGTTGTGATCTTTGTTCCATTCAGACTGAGGAAAGCTTTCCGTAAGATTCATCTCCGTCTTGTCAGAGAGCTTGAGAAGAAGTTCAGTGGTAAGGATGTCGTCTTTGTTGCTACCAGAAGAATCATGCGTCCCCCCAAGAAAGGCTCAGCTGTTCAGAGACCACGCAACAGAACTCTTACTTCTGTCCATGAAGCTATGCTCGAGGATGTCGCTTACCCTGCTGAGATAGTAGGAAAGCGAACCAGATACCGTCTTGATGGCACCAAGGTCACCAAGGTAATGCCAATGAGTTTAAAACCTCATTGATCTTCTTCAAGTGCTTTAATAAACTAGCCTTGAACAATGTCTCATCCCTTTTATCTTTGGGCAGGTCTTTTTGGACATTAAGCAGAAGAACGACACTGAGTACAAGCTGGAGACAATGATTGGCGTATACAGGAAACTTACAGGAAGAGATGTCGTTTTCGAGTACCCAACTGAAGCTTGAAGAGATGAATGGTTGTTTTATTCATTTTTGTCGGATAGAATGCTTTTGGTTGTGTTTGCTTGTTTGGGAGTAAAACTCTGTTTTAGCATCTTTGCAATCGTTTGTTCACAAGACCCTTTTGTTCTGCTAGCATTCATGGTTTAGAAACATCATATCAAAAAAATTCCCATATCGAATTTGTTATTTTAGGGCACAATTGTGATTTTGACACTTCAATTAAATCATACAATAACTGAAAATAAATACTTGTGTGTAGTTGTTTCACTATAGAGAATACAAAAACCTACTGTTCACTCCTGCTCTGTACAACTTCAAGTCGGATGAAGACCTCAAGTGAATCTCGGTATCCGCAGGCACAAATAAAACATCTCCCATTGAAATCCCATCTGCTGAAGCTTCTGTAGACATTCTTCCTTCACCTTGGAGAACAAGCAGAAGAGACGGGCCTGGAACAGAGGGAAACACCGTGGAGGCTCCAGAGGGAAGATCACACAGATCAACTTCAAACTCTTCAAAAGGCGGGAGGTATCTTGTGATGTATGGTCGAATCCTTGATCCCTTTAGAATTTCAGGATATCCCTAAAACTCAGAAATAAGACCTCAGTAACCCATCTGTAAACTAACTTTGTGTTGTGATATTGAGTTTAATTTTAAAATTTAAGGGTTTACCAGTTTATATGAGAGCATGGAACAGAGTGATTGAATATCCAGAGGCTTGGAAGTGAGGCCAGCTCTTACTACATTGTCTGAAGTCGCCATGACCTCAATGCACTCACCGAATAAATATGCATGGGGCTCGTTTGCACCGAGGTACAAGGCTTCGCCGGGATTGAGCTTCACATAATTGAAGAAGAATGCAGATATGACTCCAATATCATTTGGATATTGCTTCTCTAGCTTCAGAACAAGTCGTTCCTTGTCTGTCAGTTGGCGTTCCTGCGTAAATTGAGAAGGTTTCAGGCAGTGGAATTCACAAAGTAGAAGTAGACGGTAACAGGGCAGTTAGATGACTGACCTGACTCTCCAGATGCAGACGGCGTTTTAGTTTGAATACGATTTTCTTGGTTGTATCGGGATCTGCAGACATTAGCAGGGTGAAGATTGTTCGGACAACAGATTTCACTTTTTCCTCATCATGTTCACTGATGCAGAACACTTGGTTTGCTTCTTCACTCCCAACAAGTTCTTCAATCTCTGGAATAGCCCGAATGACACTCTTAAGCTCCTGCAACATTGGTACGTAAAAAAAGAAACTAAATCATTCAGTTCTAAAAAAGATAACAATTCTAGAGTTACGTAAACTGAAAAACATATACAAAAGATTTCATAGAGCTTCCCTCCAACTTATTTGCACAGTTTTGGTAATGTGATCATATTTGAGATATAACCAGAGAACCTTAGGCTCAAACTTAGAGCAATAGAGGAGGAGACACTACAGTCACTAAACTCATCATGGAAATTAGACGAACAGACCAAGCAAACATGATTGTCAAAATTAAGAAACTAAGTGGGCCATTGCATAGGTTCATCTCTTATGTCAAGACTTGAAGAAATGAGAAATGATACCTGAAGAGGTATAAACCCACAGAGAGCCTCGAATTGGGTATAGGCCAAAGCCATTTCAGGTTTGTGATTGTCGTCTTTATAAAGATTAGGATGAGCTTTGTGCATTTTCTTTGCTAATTTCTTATCAGGATGTGCTTGAATCGACAAAGCCCTTGCCACCGACAACACCTACCCGAAATTTACAAAATTTTGAAATCACACAATTCTGCAACTCACAAAACATAAAAAGAACTCAACAGTACAGATTCAAAATCCATATCAGACCAAAGGATCAAAATGCAGAGACTTTGGTGAAATCGAACAATGTGGCAATGTATAATAAAGTCAGTACCTTGAAGAGAAAAGGGAGATCGCAACCCCATTTCTCCAAAACCCTATTACCAAGTGATTTTGGGTTTTCAGCAATCCACGATCTGAGGGTCACGCCATTGGATCCATCAGCATCCTCCAAGTAACTCGGACCGGACTCGTGAGTCCCCATCCAAAGCTCAGCGTAAGGTCGTGTGGGATCGATCTGAACATCTGAGTTGGCCGCATAAACCCTGTAAACGAGTGAATCCGATCCAATTTTGCCCCAATCGTAATCCTTAACGGAGCATCTCAACCGGCGAAGCCGTCGTCGATCCGCTTCACAACCGCCATTAGCCTTAACGACAGTTACGATCTCCATTCACACGATCACGAATCTCTAAATCCGTGTCTCGGAGATATGTAAAAATATCTAAAAACTATATTATAAGCTAAGCGCCCATGTCAATGGAAGACTCAGAGCTTTTCTCTTTACCCGAATCGTGGAAAAATTTTCAAGTTTTTATAAACAGAGGAAGGTATGATTGCAAATTCAAAAGTGTGGGGGTCAAAACTTGGAAACAATTATAAATGTGGGGTTGAGATGTTTAGCTTAAGAAAGTGGGAAAAGTGACAGATGTTATGAGAAATCACGTGTTTTGCCGACGGAATTAACGTCCATCCGTGGTTAGTGGGCCGTTTGCTAGCTGTCCACGTGGACTCTTATGCTGACTCACACTCTCTCACGTCTCAATTACATTCGATAGTTTTTTACTAAACCGACAAAATGTAACCGAATGAATCAATCAACAATGTTCAAAACGTTCTCGTTCTCATTATTGTGGTACGATAATTCCAAATTCATTCTTTTTATTCAATAAATGTTAAAGGGCTTAATCTATGTTAAGAAACATATAAAAATGATACCAGAATAAAATCTAATTTTAAAACGGAAAAAACACTCAGGCCAATGCGTTTGTGTGAGTATTTAAACCATATCGTTGTATACGTCATACATCCAACACGAAACAGTAATAACTATAGATACGTAACTGAAATGTTCAAAAGTCGTTCATGGTTTAATTATAAATGAGCAAAATATAGTATACTGAACTAATCAAGTTTCTATAATCTGAACTTCGTATTTGAGAACTTTTGGTTTGGGTTTTATGTTTTGGGCCTTATGTTAGTAGCCCATTAAAATATCTGGGGGAAGGGGTCCAATACGGCGTTGCCGTATGATTCGTTCTGACGGCGGGTGGCGCTCGTGCCCTTCCACGTGCGGGCACGTCATCTCATAAATATAGACTAGCAACAAGTACAACAACAACTGTACAAATTGGACCAACAAGCATCTTTTTATACCTCCGCGTTGGAAATCTATCTATCAACTCCTACTTCTTTCTCTCTTACAACGACAACTCCCCCTTAGCTTTTACTTCTTTTAATAAATGTCATCCCTATATTATACTATTTCATAATGAAACACCCATACCTTTATTTTCTTGTACAACCATAAATCTAGAAACATGCGAAAGAGTCAGTTTTCGAAATGTGTTTTGGTTTACTATATGACACATGTTGAATATTCTCTCAACCTTTTTTCATTAACATGGTGAATATTCTCTGTATTGGTGACGTGGGTTTATTATATTACAATATACAAAGTATAAGGTGTAATATGTAAATATAACAAAATACGGGGTCGAAAAACGAAATACAGCTGTTTCGATAAAACCGAACCAAAGAATTGTCCCATTTGATGAACAATGACATGAGATGAGAGAGAGAGGGATAGACAGATTAGATTAGTCATAGTCAAAACATCAAAGCATGCGCATGAACTAGTGTTCCGATTCAGGAAAGAAAAAGGTAAAGTACAAAGGCGAAATCTTTTTTTGGTGTTTTCCGGCACCGATCTTTTCCCGATTTGACATGGCGGCGGCGGTGGAGAATGCGTATCTGATGCAGTTTGTGGACGAAACCTCTTTTTACAACCGGATCGTTTTGAGCCATCTTTTGCCTTCGAATCTTTGGGAACCTTTGCCTCATTTCCCTCAGACGTGGCTCCGTAATTTCCTCGCCGGAACCCTACTCTACTTCATCTCTGGCTTTCTCTGGTGCTTCTACATCTATTACCTTAAAATCAACGTTTACCTTGCCAAAGGTCTCTGCTTTCTACTTTTCTTCTTCTCATTATGCTTCAGAATTTTTTTTCATTTTAGGAAAAGGGCTTCTTCCTTGTACTGTTCTGTGATTTGGATTTAACCCTAGTATAAAACAATGTCTCTTGATGTGGATGTGATATAACTTCTTGTGCAACCAATAAGAACTCTTACATCTTCTTCTACATTATTACTTTGGCATTTAACTCCAGAAAAAAAAAAAAAAAAAGATTGAGATATCTCTAAGCTTTTGTCTTAGTTTTGAAATCTTTGATTTATTAATTTATTTGATCTGCTTTTTTTGTTTCAGATGCTATTCCGACAATAAAGGCTATGGGTTTGCAAATGTATGTGGCGATGAAGTCTATGCCTTGGTACACTCTTCTTCCAACTGTCTCTGAGTATATGATCGAGCATGGTTGGACCAAATGCTACTCTAGACTAGGCGAATTCGGCTGGATCCTCTATTTTGTTTACATTGCCATCTATCTTGTTTTCGTTGAGTTTGGTATTTATTGGATGCACAGAGAGCTTCATGACATTAAGCCTCTTTATAAGCTTCTCCATGCCACCCATCATATCTACAACAAGCAAAATACACTCTCTCCTTTTGCCGGTACGTGTAATTCCTTATACTCTTTTAGTCATGTAAAAAGATTGGTAGCATTCAGTTTCTTACTAGAAAAAAAAAGAGTTAGTGAACATCTGAGAAAGACTTATGCATTAGACTCGGATTGTATCATGGGTTATCAGAGAATGTGACATCTATATATATTTCTTACGTTTTTTTGTTTTCAGGGCTTGCGTTTCACCCAGTAGACGGAATACTTCAGGCTATACCGCATGTGATAGCTCTGTTTATAGTGCCAATTCATTTCACAACCCATATAGGTCTTTTGTTCATAGAAGCTATATGGACAGCAAACATCCATGACTGCATCCACGGAAACATCTGGCCTATAATGGGTGCAGGATACCATACGATACACCACACGACATACAAACATAACTATGGTCATTATACCATATGGATGGATTGGATGTTTGGCTCTCTTAAGGATCCTCTCTTAGAAGAAGATGACAACAAAGATGGCTCCAAGAAAGCAAAGTGAGAACGCCCACTTGGTTTCTTGTCTTTTGTCTGTTTGCTTGCTCGTTCTTTGTTCAAAGTTTCAACTATTCTTGTTCTTCATGTGTCTCTCTCTCTTATTGTTTCCAATCATTTTGTTAGAAACATTGACTGCACATTTTTCTGTCTAGTTTAAATCAGGTAAATGTTTGATCATCTCTGTAAGACTCCATTTTTTTTTTTTTTAACTGTAAACCTTGAAACAATGATTTTGACTTACATTGCCACCCATGGTTGTGGGCTTTGCCAATATCTTCACCACCAACTTATTTAATTTCTGAATAATATTCATTTACGGGTCCGGTTCTGTAGTCTTGGTACACAGACTTAACGGGTCCACGCCTCTCTGTTCTTAATATAATACGATTAGGCCATGCCCAATTATATAGTTGGGCCAGTAGACCCGGTATGTCAAGTTATTATGTTCTCAATCCCAATTCAAGAATGTTGTATCAATAGTGAATCCTTTACTTCGTAAACCCGGTATTTCGGTTTCCAGGGATCGCATTCCATCCGTTGGACGAAATACTTCAGGCTGTACTGCAGCGTGATAGGGCTGATCATCTCACAACACATCTGAGTCTTTTGTTTTTGGGAGAGATATGGACAGAAAGCATCTATGATTGCATCCATAGTAACATCTGCCCTATATATATGATACTATACCACATACAAGCATAACTATGATCATTATAGCAGAAGAAGATGTTTGGCACCCTTAAGGTTCCTTTAGCAGAAGAAGGCAGTTTTCAAGGAGAAAAAAGCAAAGGGAAAATGAATGTTCAATGCTGACATGATCACATTTTCTCTTCTTCATATGTTGTTCTTCTCATGACTCTTAAACTTTTTTAATCACTTTGTTGGAAATTGGAAACAGTGAATCAATAAATTAATGTAAGTCATTTAAATCAGGATGAAAATTAAAACTTACATGATCACATTTCTCTTCTTCATATGTTGTTCTTCTCATGACTCTTAAAACTTTTTTAATCACTTTGTTGGAAATTGGAGTCAGTGAATAAATAAATCAATCACAACATAACCTTCAATAATTAATCATTTAAATATTGTAAGTTGTTATTTTTATCTGAACCTGCTGTAGCTATAAATTAGAGAGTTCCTCCTGCTTGCGATTTATCTCACTATCTAAACATTTTCATTAGCACAGTTTAGCTTTTCTCGGCGATTTCATGGCGGCAGCAGATCATAACCCCTTCGTCAATGAGACCTCTTTTTACAACCAAATGGTTCTGAGTCATCTTTTACCGGCTAGTCTGTGGGAACCTTTACCACATTTCCTCCAGACATGGCTCCGGAATTACCTCGCCGCAAACATGCTCTACTTCATCTCCGGCTTCCTCTGGTGCTTCTACATCTACTACGTTAAACTCAACGTTTACGTCCCCAAAGGTGACATTCTTTGAAATTCCGATGTTATATATATATGTACCTTGAATTTGAAAATATTGTGGTTTAAAGTTCTGTTTCTTGTGTGTTTTGTGTTCAGAATCTATCCCTACAAGAAAGACAATGATTAAGCATATATCTGTGGCAATGAAGGCTATGCCTTGGCAAAGTCTTCTTCCAACTGTCACTGAGTATATGGTCGAACATGGCTGGACCTTATGTTACTCTACAGTTGACCATTTCAACTGGTTCCTCTGTTTCCTCTACATAGCTCTCTATCTTGCTTTAGTTGAGTTTGGGGTTTATTTTATTCACAAAGAGCTTCATGACAATAAATTTCTCTATAAGCATCTCCATGCGACCCATCACATCTACAACAAGCAAAAGACAATCTCTCCATTTTCTGGTATATGTCAAGTTATGTTGTATGATCTCTATAGTGTGACTTCTTTAACTTGACGTTTTTTTTTTTTTTTTGGTTTTCCAGGGTACGCATTCCACCCGTTGGACGGGATAATTCAGTCACTACCGCACGCAGGCCCGGCTCTAGGCATGTGCAGGGAGTGCAAATGCACATGGTCCATTTATTTTTTGGGTTTTTTTCCTTTGATTTTAGGGTCCAATTTTTTTTTTTTTTTTTTACATGAAGAAATAGGGTCCAAATTTTTTTTTAGCTCAGGGTCCAGAAAATAATTGAGCCGGTCCGCACGTGATATCGCTGTTCATCGTACCCATTCATCTCAGATCACACCTGATTCTTCTGTTTTTGGAAGGGTTATGGACAGCAAACATCCATGACTACATCCACGGCGACATCTGGCCAGTAATGGGTGCTGGATACCATACCGTACACCACAAGACATACAAGCATAACTATGGTCACTACACCATATATATGGATTGGATGTTTGGCTCTCTTAAGGCTCCTTTAGCGGAAGAAGAAGACAATTTCAAGGAGAAATAAAAAGTGTGAATGTTCAATGCTCATATGTCTCTTCTTCATATGATCACATGTCTCGTTTTCATATGTTACGTTGTTGTTGTCGTGACTCTTAAACCTTTATAATCACTTTGTTGTACTTAAATAAATAGACATGTGTATGTTGTAATCACTCTTAAACCTCTTTATATGTTGTAATAAAGTACATTATATAAATATTATTATAAGTTTGTTTCATTCGAAATTGTAGCAACAGATCTCAAAGCTCCTCCTTTTGGCCATCTCTCTCTCTCTCTCTCTCTCTCAAACGCATGCCCAGTAACGCTTAAGCACAGTTTGACTACTCTCAGCGCTTTCTCATGGAGGCAGATCATAATCATTTCGTCACTGAGACCTCTTTCTACAACCGAATCGTTCTGAGTCATCTTTTGCCGGCGAGTCTATGGGAAACTTTACCACATTTCCTCCAGACCTGGCTCCGGAATTACCTCGCCATACTCTACTTCTTCATCTCCGGCTTCCTCTGGTGCTTCTACATCTATTACCTTAAAGCTTAAACTCAACGTTTACGCTTTAAGAACCCCTCACCATTGGAGATGGTCTTTACGTCGATATGGGTCAGGTTTTGAATGTCTGTTATTGGTTAGAATAATAATAAAGCCCAAGTTTAGGGCCCATATATATATAGGAGGTTCGTGCGGTAGGGTGACCTATGTAAATCACGATATCTTTTCTCTCTCTCTTCTCCTCTCTCTCTCTCTATCTCTCTCCCTTGCTCGTCACACGTTAGCACATAGACCAGAAGAATTACATAAGAGGTTGGCGTATTTTATTTTCTTTTCCTTTGCAATTCACCTTTTTTGTTTGTCTTCTTTTTAATTACTATACAGTACATAAATAGTATTCTCTCTTTCAGCATTACTATAAAAAAATTATCTTTTTCTTGGTACATATATAGCCTGGATTTAGTTAACGCAGCCATGAAATCGCGGCGGCTGAACGTCTCGGAGGATCCTCGAACCATCCTTGGAAAGCACTCACGATTCCCTACTTCAAACTCAACTAATGCTCTAGAAAACTCAGAAGTACCGGTCCCAATTGATGTCATGATGGACATATTCTCTAGATTATCTGCAAAATCTATAGCCAGATGTAGCTGCGTATCGAAGCTCTGGTTTTCCATACTTAGAATTCCCTATTTCACCGAGTTGTTCCTGACCAAGTCTTCTGCTCGACCGAAGCTATTGTTCGCTTGCGTGAGACACAGAGAGCTGATCGTCTTCTCGACACCTCAGCCTCAACATCCATATGAGAGATCGTCTCGTTTAGCTGCCACTTTTCATATGAAAATTCCCTTCGATGGTATTTGCGATATTATTAGTCCTATCCATGGCCTTGTCTTTGTTCGAGATGTGCAGAAGTTCAAGTTGGTCTCGGTGATATGTAACCCTACCACCAGACAAACCTTAACTTTACCGAAACCAAAGACAAAGACGAGGTTATATATATAGCTATTTGGGTATGATCCGATGGAGAAACAATTCAAGGTACTTTCAATGACCGAAAGAGATGGGATTTCTGTTGAGCATCAAGTTCTAACATTATTAGGAACTAAGAAACTTTCATGGAGCATGATCGAATTGCATACCTCATTTTCCTAGATTTGATGGGATATGCATTAATGGTGTTTTGTATTACCGAGCTTCTGTCGACATATCTTCAGCTATGTCTATGATAGTTTGCTTTGATGTTAAGTCAGAGACGTTCAGCTTTATCAAAGTTATGGAACCTTTCATCAATGCTGTGGCTAGTGGAGCAACTCTGATTAACTACAATGGTAAATTGGGTTTAGTTATGTCGGAAGGGCGTCCTTACATTTGTGGAAGAGATAGACGTTTTGAGATGTGGATACTAAAAGACTCTGATAAACACGAATGGTCCAAGTTTGTTTACGAAATGCCTCCTCGGTGGCAGCGTATAAGCGAACGTAAAGTTTTTCGTTTTATTGGGGTCATTGGTACTACAAATGAAATTGTGTTGTCGTCGAGTCGTCCGCCCGACCGTTGCTATGTTTTATACTACAGTTTGGAGAGGAAAACTTTCAGAGTATTTGAAATCCAAGGGATGGGAGCGATTAAGAGAAATGGGGTTATTATGTTTTTAGACCATGTAGAGGACGTGAGACTTACGTAACACATATTTCAGAATGTGCTTGATGATACAATAATTTTATTAACAACTTTTCATATTAAATTTGTTTTTTATTTTGGTCAAAGTTTTCATATATTACAATATTATATACAATAATAACATCTTCTTTTCATACTAAATTAAATTTGTGTATGATGCATGCGTTTCCTGTCGGATTTACTCCTTGGAAAAAGAATCCTTTAGATGCATGTGTGACATGTGAGGGATCGGTGAATCGCGATGAAGCTATACGTAAAATTCGTCCAAAACTAAATTCCATGCGTGTCACAATATGAGATTTGCCAAAAGTTGCATCATTTATTTATTTTTGCTAAAGTAAAATTACATAAGTATTACCAAAGAGAATTAAATTAACCCCTTACTATTTTTTTTTCTTTTGAATGTAATGTTAAATTAAATTCAAGAAAAATTAACGTTCTCTTTACAATTGATCAGATGTGTTTTGAAACTTAGAAAGTGAAATCAGAGCAGTATATTAAAACTTTTAGAATCCTCTTGTTGCTAGCCAAGAACGTAGAACCCCTTACTATTTTAATTTTATTTTGATGTTTTCAAATGTTTTTTTGTTCCCTCAGTTATGCATCGGATCCTTTGGTTCGCATCAAAGAAAATTATGTATCCGTTTGAACCGAGTACTAAAATCGTTTTTTTATTAGTCAAATCTTACTTGTAAGAATTGTAGTCAAACGATAACCAATTGTTTATTTTAGAGTGATATATATACAAAAGAGTTTTTTAGTGGTGGGTGGTATTGTCAACAACCTATATACATATATACTGTAAATATATACTGTAAAACAACAGTTTCGTTAATTTGAGGATTCATGTGGTTTGGAAGAAGATACATTTCCCAGAGGCGTTGTGAGAAGTCGGACGATCACTAATTCTGGTACCCATGGTCCTTTTTTTTCTTTTTCTTTTCTTTATTTCAATTTTTGGTTTGGTAAGTGTGCTCGAGTGGCATACACATGTCTCTTTTTCATATGTTACGTTGTTGTTGTCGATCGTGACTCTTAAAACCTTTCCAATCACTTTGTTGTACTTAAATAAATAGACATTTAATTTGTATGTTGTAATCACTCTTAAACCTCTTTCTATGTTGTAATAAAGTAAATCATAGAAATATTTATACGTGTTTCATTCGAAATTGTAGCAACAGATCTCAAAGCTCCTCCTCTTGGCCATTTATTCTCGGCGCTTTCTCATGGCGGCAGATCATAATCATTTCGTCACAGAGACCTCTTTCTACAACCGAATCGTTCTGAGTCATCTTTTGCCGGCGAGTCTATGGGAAACTTTACCACATTTCCTCCAGACGTGGCTCCGGAATTACCTCGCCGGAAACATACTCTACTTCATCTCCGGCTTCCTCTGGTGCTTCTACATCTATTATCTTAAACTCAACGTTTACGTTCCCAAAGGTGACTTTTTTTTTTTTTTGAATTTCGATGTTCTGTTTTAAACCTTCGATTATATCGCCTGATGGATTCTGTCATACATGATACATACGTTTCAATTTGACGAGCATTACCCTCTTGCATGCATTCTTACTGTTAATTACTTTCAGTTCTTGTCTTGTAGTACTTCTCATTTGATTAGTAGTCTTTAAACCTTTTTCTTGATCTCTATCGTCGATTATATCGCATGAACGTTTCCTTTTTTTCTTTCTTCTTACTGTTAATTACTTTTAGTTATTGTCTTCTAGTATTTCTCATTTGATTAGTTTTAAAGTCTTTTCTTGATCCCTTTCGATTATATCGCCTAATGGATTCTGTCATACGTTTCAATTTTACGAACGAATTACCCTCTTGCATGGATTCTGACGGTTACTTTCAGTTCTTTTCTTCTTTTCTATTTCTCATTTTTTTTTGTCAATTTCTATTTCTCATTTAGTTAGTCTTAAATTTTAATTTTTTAGTTTTTATTTTCCAAAAAAGGGCCAGGGCTTAAAAACAAGTAAAACTTAGTTATTTCCTTGAAATATTGTGGTTCTTAGTTCTGTTTCTTGTGGGCCGGGGTTTCTTCTATTTTGTGTTCAGATTCCATTCCTACAAGAAAGGCTATGCTTTTGCAAATATATGTGGCAATGAAAGCTATGCCTTGGTACACTCTTCTTCCAGCTGTCTCTGAGTATATGATCGAGCATGGTTGGACCAAATGTTACACTACACTTGACCATTTCAACTGGTTCCTCTGTTTCCTCTACATAGCTCTCTATCTTGTTTTAGTTGAGTTTGGGATTTATTGGGTTCACAAAGAGCTTCATGACAATAAATTTCTCTATAAGCATCTCCATGCGACCCATCACATCTACAACAAGCAAAATACACTCTCTCCATTTGCCGGTAAGTCGTCGTCAAGCTATATGCTTTCAATCTAAACTCATCAAGAATGTTGTATCAATGGTTACTTTGGCTTTTCCAGGGCTCGCATTCCATCCGTTGGACGGGATACTTCAGGCTGTACCGCACGTGATAGCGCTGTTTATAGTGCGGATTCATCTTATAACACATCTGAGTCTTTTGTTCATAGAAGCCATATGGACAGCGAACATCCATGACTGCATCCACGGTAACATCTGGCCTGTAATGGGTGCAGGATACCATACCATACACCACACGACGTACAAGCATAACTATGGTCATTATACCATATGGATGGATTGGATGTTTGGGTCTATTAAGAATCCTCTCTTATTAGAAGAAGACAGTTTCAATAAGGAAACAAAATAAAGAGAATTAATGTCCAAAGTTCACATTTTTTTTCTTCTTCTTCGTTTGTTGGAACTAGAAGGGAAGTTTCCTACTTTCCTTTTTAAAAATTTATTACTCTTTTCTTTTGTATTATAAAAGATGATTTTTTTGTATTTTTTCTTGCATTACAAAAAATAATTTTCTGTATATTTTAATCAGTTAATCTTAGTTATTAAATAAGAATTTAAAATTTTGATGGATAAAATACTATTGATTAATAATTATAAAATATCTTATTATAAATACATAATACACTTATTGCTAAATATTAAATGTTTTTCTTAATTCATGTTTTTAATTCTAAAACATTATCTATCACAATACAGGGATAATAATAAACTTGTAATTAACCTTCTATAATTGCAGGATATATTTTGTTTAATAGGGTTTTTTAAAATCTGAAGGATTTAATAGGTCTATCTTGTTTAAGATCAATTGTGTATATAAATTAGCGGTGTCAAAAGTCAAAACTCTACCAAAAACGATATCACCCAAAAATCTAGCCAGAGGTTTTACAACAGTCATCTTTGAAGTTTCCCAAAATCGTCAAATTTAAATAGGTAGGTGAGGTTTGCTTAAGATATGATGACATGTAAATGAGGCAAAGTTTCCTTTTTTGTCGGTTAAGGTTGAAGAATTTTTGAAAAGCAATAAAATTTTCAAAACACAACAAATTAAATCAAATACCTAAAAATTTACACCCAAAGCATCGAAATTTACAAAACCGCGTGTCCTCTCTCTCTCTCTCTCTCTCTCTCTCTCTCATCCGCCATGAAAGTATAATACACCTTTTCGATAACTCACTTTTATTAGTATATAGTTTCTGCTAAGCACCAAAACAATTTTAAGGCGAGTCGATCAACCAACGTCAGGTATATATATCTTTCTTTCTCGCCCAAAAAAAGAAACTCCTTTATTGCTTTTGACTGGAGAGAGAGTCTCTGGTAATTTTTTCTTCTGTAATTTCATATTAAACACCATTTTTTTTTTTTGCATAAAGGTCGTTCCTTTCACATGGGGGGTCTTTGTAGATATACCAAAAAATATTTATATTGCCCACTCCCACTTGTGTGTGATTAGAATTAGATTGTCTCTGGAGATGTCACTGTTTTGTCTCTCTACTTATCGCTCTTTCCATTACTGTAATGTTGAATTGGGGGTTTCATTCATCTACTAACTACTAGGATGAAGTTTGTTGTCTCTCTCTCTTTTTCTTAATTCTTTCTCTACTTTTCGGACAGTAGAGACTCTTCTTGATTGCTCCTCTTCATCTAATTTTTGAGACTCTTTATAAGTGTTTGTTACACGCAATGGCTCGCTTCAGTTTTCCTTGTTTTCCGAATTTTGGGGGTTTTAATCAGGTTTGTTGATTCTCTCTTGTCAATGATTTTTTGGAAAAAGTTTTTAAATTGGTGGGTTTTGCTTTTGACTCTCTACTTTAGAAATTGATGTGGTTCCGTTAAGGTCGTGTTTGGTTTATTATTCAGTTCCAAATATTTAGGTGAACTTAGAGCCTTTTTGTTGGATCTCATTGTAGATTGTTAGGTCTGCTAATTAGCATATTATCAATTCAGTGGTTCTTGGTTCCAGCCAGATTCGTTTTGGTGGTCATAGTCTTCTTTAGTCATGGTTTGGTTCTAAGCGAGTAAGAATCTCTTTTGAATTTTCTCTGTTCTTCTCTGTTTGTGGTTCTGTGGTTTGAGTTCTTTGTAGATAACTGATATCTTTTGGTGTGAGTCTTGTTTGTTTCCAGATTGATTGATTGAACAGGGGAATAGTTATATTATATCAGGTGGTTAATATAGAAGAAACGTTTCAGGTTTTATGAAAACAAATACTTATGGCATATACAGATTTAGCTTACCAATGTTTGACCTAACCCCATCTCACCGGATTACAGGATTTGTATGATTAGCTGTGAATTGTACAATCAATGATTTGTTACTTGATGGAGTTTAGTTAGCTTAGTAGATATCTTTTCTTCCTTTTGCTTGATTTAAGATAACATCATGTCTTTAGCTTTACACATTGCCGCATTTCTATACCAAACCATTAAAAAACTTTGGATGTTCAATCTAAACTGCTTCTTTAATCAAGTCTTCTTAGGACTGGTTCTTCCATAATCTTGTTCCTTGAGTATTATTAAGTGGTATTCTTTGTACATTCCTGTAAACCTTCTTACCCATTAGAGTGTGTGATTTCTTGGGATGATCTTAGGCTGTGACAAACCGGGGGCCTGAGATTTCACAAACTGCTGACAATTTGGTCTCACCATCTGACATTCCACTCATAGAACCTAATAGTAAAGAGGTACCCCTAATTGTTTATTTTCGCCAACTATTTCTTGGCGAGTCTCACTGGTGTATATCAAACCTTAATCTTGTGTTGCAACGAATACCACAACTTAGACATCGACTTTTTATATATCTCTTGTTTTCACATCATTTTGGTCGTAATGATGAGCTGAATTTAGATATCACTGTAATACAGTAGGTCAATTTTGTTTGAGAGCTCAATAGCTTTTCTAATGAGTTCATGTAACTATTTTGACCCACAGCAGTGATCTCTTGTAGATTCTTTACTTTTCACATACTATAAGTATCTTTCTTGCTTACATTCCATCATTGTGGCTGAATCGAAAAGTACAGAGAGAAAGGAAAATTATTTGATCATGGTGTATTTTATATCTCTAAGCAGCACAGGATGAGAGAGGCACAGCTAGGCGCTCACACTGTGAGGTCCCATGGAATGACTGTTGCAAGGATTCACATGCATGATTGGATCATTCTCGTGCTACTTGTTAT
Organism: Camelina sativa; assembly: GCF_030686135.1. NCBI lineage: Eukaryota > Viridiplantae > Streptophyta > Magnoliopsida > Brassicales > Brassicaceae > Camelina > Camelina sativa. The sequence continues at coordinate 952,073 of NC_141898.1, forward strand.
TCTCGAGGGCGGACTCCTTATAATCCACCCGTTTTATCGCTTTGTTGGGAAAGATATGATGACTGATCTCAGTTACCCGTTAAAAAGTAACACTGTACCAATTTGGTCTGTCCCGGTAAGCGTCTAATAAGTCAACTTCTAACACTGGCCTCATACATTTTTCACAACATAAATAACATTTCTTTTCATCGGAATGACAGGTATATGCGATGCTGTTGCCTTTGGTAATCTTCATCTTTATCTATTTCCGTCGAAGAGATGTTTATGATCTTCATCACGCTGTGCTAGGTCAGCATTTCTGAAGAGATGTTTATGATCTTCATCTTTATCTATTTCTTTCACATATTTGAACAACAGTAATGTTGGCCTTTCTCCATGTGCAGGTCTCTTATACTCCGTTCTGGTGACAGCAGTACTTACCGATGCAATCAAGAATGCAGTTGGTCGACCACGTCCTGACTTTTTCTGGCGTTGTTTTCCCGATGGCAAAGCTGTAACTATGTCTCCATGTGTTTTACTATTGCGTTATAAATTATTTTCTGCCTCTTGAATCTTGTTTTTTTGCTTCTCAGGTTTATGATATCCTCGGAGATGTTGTATGCCATGGTGATAAAAGCGTCATAAGAGAAGGGCACAAAAGCTTCCCAAGCGGGCACACCTCATGTAAGACTATGTTACTGTTTTCTTTTTCTTTGTCTTCTTGAGCGTTTTAGGCGAAAAGAAAGTTTTGGTTTTATTAAACTGCAGCTTTGATTTGTTTTTGCAGGGTCTTTTGCGGGGTTGGGATTTCTGTCGCTATACTTATCGGGAAAGATTCAAGCGTTTGACGGTAAAGGCCATGTTGCAAAGCTATGCATAGTCATACTCCCTTTGCTATTTGCAGCTCTGGTCGGTATTTCCCGTGTTGATGACTATTGGCATCATTGGACAGACGTCTTTGCAGGAGGCTTGCTAGGTTTGTTTCCACTCTCTACTCAAAAAAGGTCAAAACTTGTTCCCTTTAAACAACATTCAAACCTCATACCATTGTCTGAACTCGCAGGTCTTGTGGTGTCGACGTTCTGTTATCTTCAGTTTTTCCCGCCACCATATCACACCGAAGGTGCAAACGAATTGCAGATTCCATTTGAAAAGATGTATCTTTTATATTGTGAATTGATCATCTAAAGTTTGATATTGTTGTTCTAGGTTGGGGACCATATGCTTACTTCCAAGTGTTGGAAGCTGCGAGAGTGCAAGGTACCGAGAATGGAGCGGTGCAGCAACAACCCCAAGGTGATAACGGTGAAGAAGAAGACGGTGGGTTTATGGGCTTACATTTGGTGGATAATCCGAGTATGAGGAGAGAAGAAGATGTAGAAACTGGTAGAGGCTGAGTAGAAGAAACGCTGAAGCTGGTCTGGTTGTTTATTTTTAGGACACTTTTTCTTGTTCTTTTGATTCTTTTGTTTTGACTACTTTTGCTAGATTTGTGTAAGATAACTAGTAGTCTAGTAACTACAGTCGTTTGGTTTTTGGTTTAAATGGATGGGACCAGTATTAATGGGTCCGGTATTGTTATTGGTTAATGTTCTTTTGACTAGTTCACTCTCTCTTGTATAATCGAAAATCACTTTTTGGTTAAAAACACTAAACATGTGTAAATTGTAACTGTGCATCACTTTTGTTATGGGTCACAATCAAACTCAAATCCGGCATAATTCATTGACAACAAATAACCAAAGAAATAAATAAGTAAAAAAAAAAAATCTCGAATCGTTCCTTCTTGATAACCTTTTTTGTTATTTGTTTCTGTATTTGTTGAGTACTTCCAATTCTCTGATTAAATATTGCATTGAAGTTTCGTGTTCTTTTCTTATGTTTCAAGTGTTGTAACGTCTGATTTCGTATAGATATTAGCATATACATGTTCAAAATTTCGTGGCAAGTAGACACGACACGAGCACGCCAACTTTCTCAATCAAGCCCATTTGTTTTTTCACAAATGTCATGCGTTACCAAAACTTTTTATCACATACCAAAAACGATCCGGTTAATACTTACTATAAGAACCTAAACATACCATCCGAACGTGTAAATGTTTTGTTTATTGTAAAACCAAATAATTGTGTTTGCATTTGAACTGTATATATATATTTGTAATCATATCAATATGTGTTTATGAATTTTATAGTTACAACAAAAATTATGATCGATTGCATATAAAGAATATATAAGATGAAATACTTAAACGCAAATGCAAACGGAAAGAAATTATATTGGATGTGTTGGAGTTTTGACAATTTCTTTGTCTTCGCATATACGTTTAGTAAAGATCTTTAACATATATAGTTTAAACTTTAAACCAAAAACGACTCGTCATATGTCACACAAGTGCATAGTTGCATATTATTAAGTGAATAATTAATCATATAACTATATAATAAGACTAATAATTACAGCTAAGGGGTGACATGTTTAATACTCAATCTTTTGTCAACTCATTATATATATACTACTGTCTCCTCCTAACACAAGAGGCAGAAGGGAAAGAAGAAAAGAGAGAGAAAATGACGATAGCTTTGCTCTTGAACTCGACGATGACGATGGCTAGAACGAGGCAGAATCCAGCGGTTGCGGTATCTTACCCGCCGCCTACTTACTTGGGATCTAGTTTTCCACGTCGTCGTCCTCTTCGAGTTTCGTGTGTTGCCACAAACCCTAGGTGAGTTTTTATCTTTTCAGATCTTCAAATCCTTTTCGTTGATAATATTCTAAATTTTGGCTTTTGCTTTATATTGGTTGATTCCGTGGTATACGTTTAACCCATTGAATGACAATGGAAGTGAAAAGGTGTTGGATGATCATATTATATTTAAATATTTGTCTCATTCGCAAATCCTGTCAAAACCGAATCAAAACGGTAAAAAAAACTGATCAAAAAGTTAACTATTGTTTTTTTTCTATATTGAACTTGGAAGTAATTCAAATAATGAAATGATTGCGAGTTCTAATAAAATTCATATAGACAATCAGTTAATTTGCATTTTTGAAAGGCACAAACCTGATCGAATTAACAATAATCCTAACAATTTAAAAATGTTACAGAGAAACGAGTCACAAGAAGACGTTTCGACCCATAAAAGAAGTACCAAACCAAGTGACACACACAATCACACAAGAGAAGCTCGAGATCTTCAAATCAATGGAACCTTGGGCCCAAGAAAACTTATTACCTTACCTCAAACCCGTTGAAACTTCATGGCAACCACAAGACTTTTTGCCCGAAACCAACGACGAAGACCGGTTCTACGAGCAAGTGAAAGAGCTACGAGATCGAACAAGAGAGATCCCTGACGATTACTTTGTAGTTCTTGTCGGAGACATGATCACCGAAGAAGCATTACCAACTTATCAAACGACTTTGAACACTCTAGACGGCGTCAAGGACGAGACCGGCGGGAGTCTAACACCGTGGGCGGTTTGGGTTAGAGCATGGACAGCAGAGGAGAATCGACACGGTGATTTGTTGAATAAGTATCTTTACTTATCAGGTCGTGTTGATATGCGACATGTTGAAAAGACTATTCAATATCTTATCGGATCCGGCATGGTAACGTTCTCATCATCTCATACTACTAAAAAAATATTGTGGGCAGAAATCGTAAATTATAATTTCTTTGGGGCCTAATTGATAATTTTTATAATTGTTATTCAGGACTCCAAATTTGAGAACAATCCCTACAATGGCTTCATCTACACTTCTTTTCAAGAGAGAGCCACGTTCATCTCCCACGGCAACACGGCGAGGCTAGCCACGACCTACGGCGACACAACGCTCGCCAAAATCTGCGGAACAATCGCGGCGGACGAGAAACGGCACGAGACGGCTTACATACGGATCGTCGAGAAGCTGTTCGAGATCGATCCCGACGGGACCGTACAGGCTCTAGCGAGTATGATGAGGAAGCGGATCACGATGCCGGCTCATCTAATGCACGACGGACGCGAAGACGATCTGTTCGATCATTATGCCGCCGTGGCGCAGAGGATCGGAGTTTATACCGCGACCGATTACGCAGGGATTTTGGAGTTTTTGTTGCGGCGGTGGGAGGTGGAGAAGTTAGGGTCGGGTTTGTCCGGCGAAGGAAGGAGAGCACAGGACTATCTGTGTACCTTGCCGCAGAGGATTAGAAGGTTAGAGGAAAGAGCTAACGATAGAGTCAAACTTGGGTCAAAACCTTCTCTTTCATTCAGCTGGATCTATGGGAGAGAAGTTAAACTATAAAAACGACAAAGCTTGTTGCGTTTTCACTGTACTTGGACTCAAAACAATGTAAAGTAAACTAAATAATAAACGATCTTGCGTTTTAGTGAATCACTGGGTTATATGTTATACGGCCCATGGGCTTGTGTAGTGAGCAAATAAGGAGTGGCATAGACGTAATTAGAAGTGAACCTGAGGGATAGAAGAAAAAGTAACAATTATAGTATTAATCAGTCCGTCCGTGGCTCGATCATCACGCCCAGAGTTTGGTCTTCTTCTTTCACATTTGTCTCTTTCTCACAGTCACAGAGCATAGAAATAATCGAAAACTTTTCTTGTTTCATCTGGGATTCGTTTTGCTTCTGTTCATTGGTTTATTGAGTTTGTTAGAGAAGAAGAAAAGAAAAAATGGCGATGGCTATGGATCGGATCGTCTTCTCCCTTTCATCTTACGTCTATCGTCCTTGTCAAGTTAGGGGATCCAGATCTTCTAGAGTTTTCATGGCTTCTACGATTCGCTCTGCCGCTACGTGAGTTTTATATTTCGAATTTGCAGGCTTATTTATTCCTTTATTAATGCTTTGAATTTGTCCTGATCTGGTGTTTGCTTTTTGAGTATCGATGATAAATCTCCGGTTTTGGTTGATCCAGCTTCCTGTTTTCATCAATTTTTATTCCCAATGCACTCTTGGTTCGTGAAATGATGTATTTGCTTCATTTGTATGTTGAAATCTCTCATTTTCTAACTAAGATTTATCTGCGAGCTTGGTTTTAGATCACAGAGACTCATTTATATGAAAAATGTTTGATTTTGTTAATCTGTACCTTACATGCAAAGGAAAATATTGTCTGTCTACTAAGTAACATTAACAAAATTTGGCTAATTCTCTTCTTCGTTCTGAACGCATGCATGAATTGTTTTTGTGTTTATGACTTTCTTGTTACATGGTTGTTGGCCCATAAGACTACTATGCTAATCAGTTTCTTATTCATTTATTCTCTTGTTTGTTTATCATGTTAAGTAAAAGACTATTGGGTGTTGTTGTTCAGGATTGATGTGTAGCAGCTGCTTACTCTATTTCTTGATTTCTTGCTCAACTCCTATTGAAATTTTGAAACTTTATTTGTTTTTTTTTTTTCTATTACAGAGAGGTTACGAATGGAAGGAAACTGTATATCCCTCCTAGAGAGGTGCATGTCCAAGTTAAACATTCTATGCCGCCAGAAAAGCTGGAGATCTTTAAGTCTTTAGAAGGATGGGCTGATGAAACCCTCTTGACTTATTTAAAACCTGTTGAGAAATCATGGCAGCCGACTGATTTTCTTCCGGAACCTGAGTCGGAAGGATTCTATGACCAAGTCAAGGAGTTGAGAGAAAGGTGTAAGGAACTTCCTGATGACTATTTTGTGGTGCTTGTTGGGGACATGATCACTGAAGAAGCACTTCCTACTTACCAGACCATGTTGAACACCTTGGATGGAGTTAGGGATGAGACCGGAGCAAGTCCTACTCCTTGGGCTATATGGACCAGGGCTTGGACTGCTGAGGAGAATAGACATGGGGATCTTCTTAACAAGTATCTTTATCTTTCTGGTCGAGTAGACATGAGGCAGGTTGAAAAGACAATTCAGTATCTGATTGGTTCTGGAATGGTAAGCTCTGCTAATCGTTGCCTGCTTATTTGATTTGACTGTTAAGATACAATAGGTAGGGGAACAGAAAGAGTAATAAGTTGGAACCGTTTATCAGTCTTTACCTTTTTGGAACTTATCTTGTCATTTCTTAATTGGGCTTGAATTGACGTCACAATGACTATTCGCAAATCATCATCTTAGCAACATACCCATAGTTATGTTTCAAGTTCTGAAGATAGAATTGAAGTGATCCTACTTAGCTGCCACTTTAAATACTTGTACGGTTTTTCATTGTGTATAGCTTTGTTTTACTAATATTCAATGTATGATTGATCGATTTGTGTTATGTTCTTAGGATCCAAAAACTGAAAACAACCCGTACTTGGGTTTCATCTACACATCCTTTCAAGAAAGAGCGACCTTCATCTCTCATGGAAACACTGCCAGGCTAGCGAAAGATCGTGGAGATCTGAAACTTGCGCAGATATGCGGGACCATTGCTGCTGATGAGAAGCGTCATGAGACTGCTTACACCAAGATTGTAGAGAAGCTCTTTGAAATTGACCCTGATGGCACGATCTTGGGTCTGGCTGATATGATGAAGAAAAAGATCTCAATGCCTGCACATTTAATGTATGATGGCCAAGATGATAACCTGTTTGAGCACTTCTCAACCGTTGCCCAGAGGCTTGGTATCTACACAGCCAAGGACTATGCTGATATTCTAGAGTTTCTTGTTGAACGGTGGAATGTGGAGACTTTGTCAGGCCTTTCTAGTGAAGGACACAGGGCCCAGGTAAATTACCTCCATGTGATGAAACCTCCTAGTTTATGAATACTTAGCATGTTCTTGTAGTAGTTTTTAGTCATGGAAACTATATTAGATATACTGTTTAGTATGTTTTGTGTATTTGAAGATCTGATCAGGACCTGAACTTTGAATTCTGACTTGATCATTGCCTTTGACAGGACTTTGTCTGCGGACTACCTACAAGAATCCGCAAAATTGAAGAGAGAGCTCAAGGAAGAGCCAAAGAAGCAGCCAAAAACATACCATTCAGCTGGATTTTTGGTAGAAATATCAGGGCTTAAGAAGTTTAGTACACAATTCTCTTTCGAATTATCCCAAGTAAGCCATAAAGGTCTTCACCAACCATCTCATTCTCACCAATGAAGGACCAGTTTTAAGACCACGAAAGTTCATTTGAATATGTTTTGTTTTATACGGAACATTGTAGATAAAAGTTATGTGGTTAGGTAATGTTTCTTGTTTGAATCAGTCAAGACCAGAGAAAAATGTTTGAGTGTTCTCTTAGTGATAATGTTGGTTTACCAAGAACTTACGACTTTGCTTTACCTTTTTGATTCTATTTTTGTTGTATCAGTTTAAATAATGGTGTTCTCTCTTACAGTAGTAAAGCTTCCGTTTCTTAATGTCAAATCATTTTGTTCCTATTAAAAGTTGCGAAAGTCCGATTTCTTTTATTGGTCTAGATAACTTGGGTAGACATTGTTCCATGACTATCATTAGCTAAAGTTTTCTTATGCAAGACGGTATATATGTAGAATCATCAACAAAGTAATCAACCAATTTAATTCTTCAATACATATAAACCTTGAAAAACAGATCAAACTAACATTTGATACAAGACAAACTCTCTTCTCTCAAACAAAATCACTACAAGAAGTCATTCTTTCTTCAAACTTGGAAGTCACTCTGAACCTTACCAGTCCTCTTCATAGCAACTCCATTACCATCACCTTCGACATAAGCATAGTACTTCAAGAAGAAGGCGAGAACAAGAACGATCCACTCAAGGCAAAAGATCACAACACAGAGCCCGCCAGCTAGTTTCAAGATCATAGACGCTTCTTTCTCACGGACATAAGAGTTAAGGCTCTCGAGGAAGTTGGAAGTGTTGGTGAAGAAAAGAACAGAGACTGAGCCTTGGAAAATGGCTGTAAGGACAGTAGTGATCATGTGAGCTGCGTACCACCGGTTCTTGCCATAAGATACGGCTGCACAGCCAGAGACGGCGGCTGCGATTGTGGTGGCGTGGAGGAGGATGAGGAAGAAACCGCAGAGTGAAGGGATTAAACGGAGAGAGAGAGTGAGGAAGATGCAGCTTGAGGATGCACCAAGGAGGACGTAGTTTGAGAAGAGGAAGAGTTTATGGGTGTAGAAGCTAGATTCTTGTGGCTGAGGAATTAAACCCATGATGATGTTGGATTTATCTGATTCGGATTGTTAAAATTTTTGGATTTTGAGATCGACAAGAAGAAGAAGATAGCTAGTGAGTAGTGAGTTATGAATCGGTAACATCGGAGTGGGATGATATATAAAGAGAAATTTAAACGGTCGGATTTTTCCAAATATGACCGTTGGGGTTTACAGAAGTCAGTAGGCCTGGGCACTAATACCCGTTACCCGTATTCGACCCGTTACTCGGCTCGTATCCGTCCCGAAAAAAGGTACCCGCAGCTTTAGGGTCGAGTAAAGAGTATTATAATTATATTACCCGTGAGTAAGGGACGATTATAGAGTATTGGTTTAGTTTTCAATATCCGTCCTGTTACTCGTCCCTTTATCCGTTTTGTTATCCGACCCGTAAATACCCTTTAATATTTTGTATTATTATTATTTATTATTAATTTATAAATATATTATAGAGTTAAAGTTAAAGTCTAAATTCAATTTAGTCCAATTGGACGCCCAATTGAATTAATATTTTATTTTTCTTTTTAAGTTTGTAATTTTCGAATTTTTGGACCTATATGTTGCATACATTTATGAATTTTTCCTTTTTCGGATTTTGGAATATGAAATTATTATTGCGATTATTGATAATTTTTTTTATCGGATATTCATTTTTCTGGGCAAGGGTAAAGGGTTGGGTATTTAAAGGGTCAACTATTTTTTTCTGGGTACCCGTTATTTAAGGATCGAATACGAATAATTTTTTTCTATTACCCGTTAGAGTCAGATCGGATAAAGGGTATGAGAAAATTCAAGGGTATCCGTCTCGTGCCCTGGCCTAGAAGTCAGGTGTAGGATAGATCACGGATAGAGTGTGAGTTGGTGTTGCGTAACGGCTAGTGTTTTGCTTTTACTTTTTGTTCAGAACAAGACTGGCAGGCCCAATGGGCCAGATTGGGTTCTTGTTTGTCCAATACAAGGATCAGATATGTTAAGTTGGGTTTAGAATCATTTTGGTAGTCTTTGCTTGCTTAAAACAGTTTTCATTAGTTTGCAACGTATTGAAATTCGGGGTCAGCGTCGTATTAAAGGAAGTGCCACAGTCTCCTGGTATGCCACATGTAGGTTAAGCCACCCTTTATTATACAAATGATGTACAAGGTATATATAGGGTGATACACACGGGTTTTGCTATATAGTAATTACAAAGAGATCCCTAATATATATTCTCCTTTACACCATATTTTCTCATTTCACTATCCTGTCCCCCATATTCCATGGGGTCAGAAACAGAAAGAAGACTTTGACTGATGAGGATTTGCTTCCACTGCCTGCCAAATAAGGGTTTGGAAGAATTTATTTAACAGCGTAATGTGCTTCATTTCATACAAACCTCCAAACAACGATGGCTGTCTTCTCTTCCACTCAATCGCATCAACTGTTCTTAAATTTCCGGGGAGAGGAATTGCGTTATAGCTTCGTGAGCCACCTCATTGATGCCTTGGAAAGGAATGGGATAAACATCTTCGTAGACAGATACGAGCTGAGAGGCAAAGACCTTAAAAATCTCTTTGTAAGGCTTCAAGAGTCGAAGATCGCGCTGGCCATCTTCTCTACCAGGTCTATACTATTCATTCTTTCACACTCTTGACGATTATCCAATATCTTCTTCACTGAACCAGAAGATTCAAGGAACATATATAAATCATCTTGTATTAATTATAGGTATGCAGAGTCGCCGTGGTGTATGGATGAGTTGGTTACTATGAAGAAACTTGCGGATCAAGGAAAGCTCCTAGTCATTCCAATCTTCTACAACGTAGAGCCAGAAGACATCAGAAAACAGACAGGTGAGTTTGGTGAAAAATTCTGGACTCTCGCGAAAGGATCTACTGGAGATGAGATAAAGAAATGGAAAGAAGCCTTGGAATGTATTTCCGACAAGATGGGTTTGTCATTGGGAGGCAAGAGGTACTTTAAGCGCACACTCACTCCATCCATCTTCTTCTTTTCCCTCTAATTAAAACCAAAGATAGTTATGTTCTCTCTGTAATTTTCCTGAAAATGTTGAAGTATGTTTTTTAATTTATGTGAAGTATGTTGTTCTTTCTTGGCAGCTATGAAGCCGATTTTATCAAGGAGATTGTCAAGGAAGTTCAGAGAGTTATAGCAGCAATTGGAACTGAGGACGAAGTGAATCATTTTGGGGGAAAAAACAAAAAGAATCGCAAATGCAATTTCCCACGTGAGCTTACCGTTTTCAAGAGGATCAAAACCAAAAAGATAAAGTTTTGATGTAATATTAATGTTCTGCAATTTATGTCTGGATAGTGAGTCTTTTATCTATTAAAGGTTCTATTTTTTATTCTCTATGTTGCTGTTTAAGTTCAGATCGATCTTGGGAATACCTGTGACTCAAGAAGAACCTCTCACTTTTCAAATGATTATCAATTTATCCCTAATACATATTAAAATCTACAACTTTATCTTGTTTTTTGAATCTATTGAAAAATCATAATAAAAATAAAAATATGTTTATAAAAAATAATAAACAACTCTTGATCTTATATCATTAGGAAGCAAGCAATAAGTTTTTGTTTGCTCCGCTAAATTGAACCGACTCAATCCACCCGAACCAAATACTCTATGAAAGATCGAATTGAAACTTAATGACCGTTTCAATACAATTGAAACAGAGTAAAGCTTAGATGAAACCATAACTGCAGAAAGAAGAAAAACTGAATTCTTCGTCTTCTGTTTACACTCAGATTGAAAGAAGAAGAAGACGGATTCGAGTCAAGATTTCTAGTTCTGCTTCAGAAAAATCAAAGATCATGTTACCTAACAAACCAATTATGACATCTCCAGAGCAACACAGCTTTGACGAAACTCGATGGGTAATCGATGTTCGGAAACCTCTCGACGCAGAGCTTGAAGAACACGATCTCGAACAAGTCACAGTCAGCATTTTCAATGTTCCTAAAGCATTAATGTGTAGCCATCCAGATAAATACACACCTCACCGGGTTTCAATCGGACCTTATCACTGTCTAAGACCAGAGCTTCACGAAATGGAGAGGTATAAACTAATGATCGCGAGAAAAATTCGAAACCAATGTAGTAGCTCTTTCAGGTTTCATGATCTTGTAGAGAAATTACAATCCATGGAGGTTAAGATTCGAGCTTGTTATCATAAGTATATCGCGTTTAACGGAGAGACTCTGTTGTGGATCATGGCGGTAGATTCGTCGTTCTTGATCGAGTTTCTCAAGATTTACAGTTTTAAAAAGGTGGAGACTTTGATTAACAGAGTTGGGCATAACGAGATTCTTAGAGATATAATGATGATTGAGAATCAAATCCCTCTTTTCGTTTTGAGGAGAACACTCGAGTTTCAAAACCCTCTTGATTCGATCGAATCAGCTGATGATCTCCTGGTCTCTGTTCTTACGGGATTATGCAGAGATCTCTCTCCTCTAGTTATCAGTTTCGACGATCATGAGATTTTAAAGGCTCAGCTTCATGAGTGTAATCATATCTTAGACTTCTTGTATCAGATGATCGTTCCCAGAATCGAAGAAGAAGAAGAAGAAGTCGAGGAAGAAGAAAACAGAGCATGCGACAATGGCGGAAACAGAGCAGTTAGGTTTTTGGGAGAGATTAAGCAACAATTCAAAAGGGTTTTCGCGTCTCAAACTGCGGATCTAATCTTGAGATTCCCCTGGAGAATCATATCAAATCTTCCTGGCTTCATGGCTCTGAAACTCTCAGCTGATTATCTCTTCACAAGACAAGAACGCGAAGCAGCAACAACTTCATCATCATCGGTTTCGGATCAGGATATCGAAAAGCCTCCTCTTGTGGAAGAACTCGCAATACCATCAGTCTCCGATCTCCACAAAGCCGGAGTTAGATTCAAAGCAACAACAAACGGTAACGTTTCAACTGTATCATTCGATTCAAACTCGGGTCACTTTCACCTCCCTGTTATAAACCTAGACATCAACACAGAAACAGTTCTTAGAAACCTCGTCGCTTACGAAGCTTCAAACACTTCAGGACCACTAGTGTTCACTCGTTACACAGAGCTCATTAACGGAATAATCGATTCGGAAGAAGACGTTAGGTTGCTTAGAGAACAAGGCGTGCTTGTGAGCCGTCTCAAGAGTGATAAAGAAGCTGCAGAGATGTGGAATGGTATGAGCAAGTCTGTGAGGTTGACCAAAGTTGTGTTTTTGGATAAGACTATTGAGGATGTTAACCGTTATTATACCGGACGGTGGAAGGTGAAGATTGGAAGATTGGTTGAGGTTTATGTTTACGGTTCTTGGCAGATTCTTGCGTTTTTGGCGGCGGTTTTGTTGTTGATGTTGGTTTCTTTGCAACTGTTCTCGATGGTGTTTGGCACCTTACTTCGGTTTAGAACCGGTTAGGTTTTGGGTTTGGTTCGATTTCGATTTCGATTTTGATTTCTATTTCACTTGGTTTGGTTTGTTTCGGTTTATGTTGAACCATATTAAAATTGATTTTGGTTGAAGCAATTTGTAACAAAAAGTTCTTTTTTTTTAATTGCAATAAAGATCTGAACTTGAGAGAGAGAGAGAGAGAGAGAGAGAGAGAGAGAGAGAGAGAGAGTAGGGTTTTGGGTTTAGAATCAGAAACTGCTGCTGAAGAAAATGTTGAGATCCCTTTTTTGGAGATCGCAAAATGCGACTCGGAACCTCGCCGTGACTCGATTCTCGAAGAAGAAGACCCAGACTCCATCGCTAAACTCCATTTCCAGATTCTCATACCTCGAGTCGTCTGGAAATGCTTCTACTCGAAACATCAGGTTCTTCTCCGGGAGCCCTCCTACGGAAGAGAACCCAGTCTCGTTACCCACGGATGAGATGCCAATCTCGTCAGCCGCAGAGCTTACTCTTGAAAAATCGAATCTTTCCGATTTGGGTGTTGCAGAAAGTGGTGATTTTGATGTAAATGGTGGTCTCTCTGTTGAAGCCATTGGTGGTGTTGGTGAAGATGGAGATTCAGAGATTGTTGCGATTGAAGCTTCTGAAGATGGATCCGTTGTAGAAAAGGGGGATTCTCAGGTTAGCGAGGTGTACCAATTTGATGACGAAAAGTTAGAATCTGTCCTGTCTCTGTTACGGAGTGATGAGGAATCTTTGGAGGTTGGTCTTAAGGCGCTTAATGTAGACTTGCACTTAGATTTTGTGGTAAGAGTGTTTGAATCCCCAGGAATTTCAGGTAAGAATCTGATTAGGTTTTTGAAATGGGCAACTGAGAAAGAAGAGATTACTGTTACCACCTCGCTTGTGGAATCTATTCTTGTAGCTATTACTAGTGATACACGTAGAATGGATGCTTATAGTTTGTGGGATTTGGTTAAGGAGATTGGTGAGAAGGAGAATAGTTGTGTTTTGAATTTGGAGATATTGAATGAATTGATTGCCTTGTTTGGGAAAATTGGTAAATCCAAAGCTGCTTTTGATGTGTTTACTAAAACCGAAGAGTTTGGCTTTACTCCGAATGCGAAAACATATTATTTGACATTGGAGGCGCTTTGTAAGCGGTCGTTTATGGTTTGGGCATGCTCTGTATGTGAGAAAATGCTTGAGAGTGGTGTGTTGCCAGAGGGAGAACAGATCGGTAACATCATAACTTGGTTTTGTAAGGAAGGGAAGGCTGAAGAGGCTTACTCAGTTTACGAATTGGCCAAGACGAAAGAGAAATTCCCTCCTCCTAGATCTGTGGCTACTCTGATAAGTGCTCTTTCTAAGAACGATGGGACTATTACGTTTGCTCAGGAGCTGTTGGGTGATTTGTCTGGAGAAGCTAGGCGACAAGGGATAAAACCATTTTCTGATGTTCTCCATAGTTTATGCAGGATGAGAAATGTTAAAGACGCTAAATCTTTGCTTTTGGATATGATTTCTAAAGGGCCTGCTCCTGGGAATGCGGTTTTCAATTTGATTGTCCATGCTTATTCGAAATCTGGAGATCTGGATGAAGCTAAAGAGGTTTTGAAGTTGATGGAGAGTAGAGGTTTGAAACCAGATGTGTACACATACACTGTCATCATTAGCGGTTATGCTAAAGGAGGGCTGATGAGCGAAGCTCAAGAGATTCTCGCAGAGGCGAAGAAGAAGCATAAGAAGCTTAGTCCTGTGACATATCACGCACTTATCCGAGGTTATTGCAAGATTGAAGAATATGACGAAGCTCTGGAACTTTTGAAAGAAATGGATCGTTTTGGGGTGCAGCCTAATGGTGATGAGTACAATAAGCTGATACAATCATTTTGCCTGAAAGCTTTGGATTGGAAAAAAGCAGAGATGCTGTTTGAGGAGATGAAGCAGAAAGGCTTGCACTTGAATGCGATTACTCAGGGGCTTATAAGGGCAGTTAAAGAGATGGAATCTGAAGCCAAGGTAACGGAAAATGGAAACTTACTTGCTGCAGCATAAAATTTCGATCCGATACTTGTCAAAGTTCTAACATTGTGGACTAGCTTTTGAAGATGTTTTTCTTGGTTTGAAATCCCGGAAGATACCTGGTTTGTTCTTTTGTTACTGGAATCAATCTTTTGTACTCCAGTATTCCCCAATAAGCCTTTACAGTGTTCAATCAAGATTTTTTTTTTATAGCTTTCAAGAAGTGATTCAGTTTACCATGGTCATTGTTCTGTTTGTATTTGGTTTTCTAGTAAGATAGCATCTTTTGATTTTAGCTCAGATTTAGTTTCGGTTTCAAATTTTGAGTTGAGAAAATTGATCTTCATGTTCAAAGTTCATACTTTCAAACTCTATAAGACCAACTAATACAAACACAAAAACGTATCATTGTTAATAATAATACCTTGGAGTATTTAAATTAAATATAAAATATATGAAGCTTATGAAAAATTAATGATTCAATGCTGTTATAACAAAAACAATAATAAAAAATACAGATTTGTTATAAAAAAAATCAGGAAATTCTAACGACCACTTTATTCTTCTTGCCTGCAGAAAGAACAAGACCTTTCCCTTCAACAATATCTTCTTCTTCAACTCTCTTATTCTCATCATCCACTCTCTCATTGTTCATATAAAACCCACCTTGCTTCAACATTCTCCTCGCAGCAGATTTGCTCTCAAACAAACCCGCAGAAACCGATAGATCCACAATAGATGAACCCGAGACTCGATCAATAGACAGTGAGCAAGAAGGTATATCCTCTGCTATTCTCTCAATCAAGTTCCAATCAAGCTTTGTCTCAGCTCCTGGTCTTAAAGCTTCTGTTGCTTTTATGGCTTCCTTCAAACCCTCTTCACCATGTACAAATCTGGTTACTTCTTCAGCGAGTTTGATTTGGGCAGTGTTAGGAACATACCCGGGTTTGCTCATTTGATCTTCTAAGATCTTTATATCATCCAAACTCAGAAAAGTTAGGGTCTTTAAGAAACGTATCACATCAACGTCTGGAACTGAGAAGAAGTACTGATAGAACTTATAAGGCGATAGCATCGAAGGAGAGAGCCAGATTGCTCCATCTTCTGATTTCCCGAATTTCGTCCCGTCGTTTTTCAATAGGAGAGGAAACGTTAGCCCGTAAGCTGCTTCTTCTGTTTGGAGAATCTTCCTGATCAAATCAGTTCCAGCTGTTATATTCCCCCATTGATCACTGCCACCTATCTGAACATTGATCCCTTCGTTCTTGAACAGGTGAAGAAAATCATAGGCTTGCAACAACTGATAAGTGAACTCGGTGTAGCTCATACCTTGTTCTGATTCTAATCTCTTCTTAACACTCTCCTTTGCCATCATAGTACCAACCCTAGCAAACCTACCGACTTTATTCAAAAATTCGAGCATTGTCATATCTTTCCACCAGTCATAGTTATTAAGAATCATATAAGAGCTGCTGGAACTTGGATTACTACCAAGAATCTTGATAATGATTTTTTTAATCCCCGCAATGTTTTTCTCCAGTGTATCAGCGTCAAGCTCAGGTCTTTCGAGGCTTTTACCAGATGGATCACCAACCCGTCCCGTGGCACCACCAATTAAACCAACGGCTTGATGTCCACATCTTTGGAACCAAGAAAGCACAATGATACCAAGTAGATTACCCAAGTGTAAACTCTCAGCAGTCGGATCAAATCCGCAGTAGACCCTTAGAGGAGTTACTTTAGGATCAGAACAAGCAGACCTGAGATTATTGCTAGTGATTGACTCGAGGAGTCCTCTTTCTTCAAGTATATCGACTACATTAGGGCGAGAAACAGCTTGACTTACTGTCTCAGGAGATGAAGTAGATTGAACTGAGCACTTAGCAGAGGAGAACAGAGGAGTAGTAGAAGTGGAGTAAAAGTGAGGAACTTGGACCCTTCTGAAGAAAGTGGAGGAGGATATCTCAGTAAAAACAAGTAAAGAAGCGACACGTAAGGGAGATGATAAGCTCCTGGAACAAATAGGCAAGATACTCCTTGAAGCAAGAGTCATTCCTGTTGCATATGCCATAAATTTATACGCTTGAGCCTTTCCTGACTAGCCAAGCTGGTAACTACAACTGCAAACTAAATAGAAACACAAATTAGCTGAAAAGAAACAGAGAAATTACTGATCTTTACAAGAGTTAATAGCCAAACTGCTGATTCCAAACCCAAAAATTCTCAGGCAGGCAATTTGACAAACACCTTATGGGCATTGTATCATATTATTGTCCCCATAAACATAGTAACGAGTTGATCTCCAAAAATGGGAGCTTCAAACAGAATTATAAAGGAATCCAACAAATTTTACACCAAACTATAAAGGAATCCCCATTATTGCATCGAAACAGACCCAGAGAAACTAGCTACTTGGAGATAACAATCCCAACTTCAGCGAAATTACAACACACCTAAATGGATACACATTTAAACTTCGAGAAGATGATTAAGTGAAAGAGCTTACTTTGGTTTGCAGCTCCCGGGAATGGAATTTGTTTTCGACCTTTGCTTCTTCCACAGATCAATTTGCTTCAGATTATTCGAAACAAGATAGAGAACCTTAAAGTCTCTGGTTTATTTAATAACCGGCATCAAATTTGATTTTAATCGGTTAAGATACAAAACCGAGATCTATAAAACCCAATTAACTAATCCTCTCTTTCGGATTTGAGTTAGGGTTTGTTAAAATTGAGGTAAAAAATTTTAGATTACAACTCAAAGTTTTGGGTATAAAGAAGCCAAAACAAGATAAACCAAAGAATCTCAAGTTTAATTTCATAAAACCGGACTAAGTTTGGTTAACAAAACCGGTCTCCTTAAAACCCAGTAAAGAGCACCACCGTCTTAAGACTTTCTGAAGAAACCAACTACATAAAACAAAAACCCTTCCGAACAAATTTTTATTATTGGAGCGAATCAATGGTTTGGGGTCTCTTTCCCGTTGATCCACTTTCAGGTGTTGTTCTCCGTTAGAATTCTATTGGCTTTCTAGTGAACGAGTTTGATATTTTTCCTGTTAAAATTTTTCATCTTTACGAACATTTTGCTCCATTAATTGCAGTTCTAAAACTATCCTATGAACTTGGAATCACTATTTCAGTGAAATTTGT
The DNA here is from genome assembly GCF_030686135.1 of Camelina sativa. NCBI lineage: Eukaryota > Viridiplantae > Streptophyta > Magnoliopsida > Brassicales > Brassicaceae > Camelina > Camelina sativa. The sequence continues at coordinate 969,737 of NC_141898.1, forward strand.
CATCAGCTTTAGTTTTTAGTTGTTTGTTCACCATTTTAGCAACTGTTTTCTGATGAATGTGTCAGCGAAAACCCCAAATTTATTCTGGGTTTATGCTTGAGAAGTGCGTTTGTGTTAGCTTTGGTCTTGCTTTTAGAAAATTTCTTGTTTTGTAACCTTATTCGTTGTAAAATGGTTTGAATCTATGTGTATCAGGTGAAGATAAATACTATATCTTTACAAAGGGGATTTACAAGATTGGCCGAAAGGGTATTGATACAGATTCTTCAATATTTTAAAACTTTCATTAGTCTTCTTCTTGCTCGTGTTCTGTGCCCTCATCATGGGGGTTTTTGTTTCTCTGTAGGATGTGATATAATTATCAATAAGGATAAGGGGGTATCTAGGATCCACGCAGAGTTAACTTTTGATGCAACAGCTGTTTCAACCTCTCGGAGGAACAAGTCTTCTGATGAAACCTCCTCATTTGTTATCCGTGTCAAAGATTGCTCAAAGTATGGGACTTTTGTCAAAACTGACCTGGGGCCAAAAGAAAAAGTTCATGAGCTACCTGATAAGGAGAAAATTCTCAAAGATGGAGATGTTATCACGTTTGGTACAGGTTCAGCAACTTACAGGTATTCCAAACTTGTCAGTGTGATGTTTATTTTGGTTGTAATTTCGTTTAATATGGCTTAGATTCGTCCCTTTTTGAAATATATCATTGCAGGTTTTCCTTAGTTCCGCTTGTATTTTACTTCTGCCCTTCCTCTGAGACCTTTAAGGTGGATCAGTCGGTACAAGATGCAGTTTCATCAATTGGTTAGTGTTTAAAGTTATCCGCTGCCCTCATGGAGTAAAACTGGTTAATGTAGTTTCATATTACCCACATTCCCTGAAACTATGTCCATATGTAGGTGCTCATGTTTCTCCTACTTTGAGTGAGGAGTGCACTCATGTGCTTCTTGAACCTCGTATGCAAGTGAATGAAGCTCTGGTCAAGGCAATTTTAGCCAAAAAACCAATCATTTTGACAAATTGGGTGAAGGTACGTGTGAGAATTTCATTTTCATTACTTGTCTGCTAATTGTTTTTTAACTTCACTGGTTTGTCTAGCTTCTCGCAGAGAAACGTATCTGCAGCGAAATTCCTGGATACAGCCAGTGAGTATTCAAATAAAATAAATTCTGATTATAGAATTAAAATAGAATAAATTCGGCTGTTACTGATTCAAATAATCAACGTTATCTTAGGTACAGACCATCAGTGATGATTGAAGAAGCTCTGGTGGATGTAGTAGAATTAAACGTCCGTGAAAAATGTCTAGAAGGATTTACCTTTGTGTTGGAGCCAGTAGACATGGTATAAGCTCTTATTTTCCCCTAAAAGAATCAGATTCAACTGATGGTTCCAAGTGATTTTTCTTATAGGTCTCAGTAGATCTTAGTCTTGCTAATTATTGATGAACTATGCATTTACCCATGCATGCCTTTTTCTTTATGCAGTACATATTTGGTTGCAGCTTCCCATCTTTACTTAAAGTATGTGGTGCAGAGACTGTTACCATAGCAGACATTAGCTCCATGAGTCAGGTTTGTGCTTTTAAATTTTTTTGCTCATTTTCTCTTTCCGTAGGTAGCCCTAACCGTAATCAATTCTGCAGGATTCTCAGTATGGAGAAATTAATCGCATAATATGTGTCATCCCGAAAAGTTCAGGAGACAAATTTGGCCGTTTGAAGCATCTCAGTCTGTTATCTAGAGTGAACGAGATGGATTTAGTATGCGCAGTCTTTTCCGGAAATCTATCTTCGACTTCACTGATACTACCTTCCGGTGAGTACAAAGAGCCAGATATGAGTGCTTTTCTTGGGACTATGAATCTCAAAGCACGGATCTTGACACATTTTCTGTTTGTAGTTGTAATTTCATCTTCGTGCTCTACGGATGAGACAGTGGTAGCGGATTCTGATGCCGAAGAGGAAGAAACAACATCGTCCGTTCATATGATTGATGCTACTGAAAAGGCAGAAACACCAGAGAAGCCTGCTGCTATTATAATAGAGGATAGTCCTGTTACGATATTGGAAGAAACTATGAATTTGAATGATTTTAAAACCGTAAACTTATTAGCAGATACTGAAAATAGAGGCCTCATCGACGAAAAGAACTCAGGTGATAGTGTGACAATCCGAAGGGATCGGAATGATGAGGCTGAAACTGGGAACTCGGAGATTATATACACTCAAGATCTAATTGTTAGGGACTTGCGACCAACTAGAAAAGTTCATTCTACAGGAGAGGAAGGAGTTGTGGACTTCAAGCGATTCAGAAAGGTAAAAACAGAACCTTTGGATTCTAGACATATGTAGTGTTTGCGAGATGATGAGTTTTGTTTTTGTTTTGTTAGGGAAATGTTACATGCAGAAACAGCTTCGGTAGCCTAATACCTTTTGCAAAGGATCCATACAAGTAATCCCGGGTCTTTTCTCTTGCTCGTTTGCTCATAATGATCTCTCCCCTATGTTTTATTGACTGTTTGCTTCGTGATGCCAGAGAATACGACAGCGGGGACGTGACAGATTTTATGAAAGAAGAGAAGAAAAGGAAGCAGATGGAAGCCATTGCAGAGGACTTGTTTAACACAGAAAAGGTGTCAACTTTAATATCATCTAACATCAAAATCTAAAGATCGTCCAGCGATTCTCTTTACACTAATATCATAATGTGCAGGCTAGAAAGCGTGGAACGGCTGGTTCCATTCGCGGGTTTCTCACTCGAGGTTGAGATTTCAAGGTAAAATAGTTGTTATGGGATCTTTAGTCTGTAAATTTCCCAGGCTAGTTTAGTCCTCTCTTAAAGATCTAAGCTTTCAGGTTTCTTTGTGTGTGTTATTGCAGGACTATTTCAGAGTGAATCAGAAGAAAGAACTTCTGGAACAACGTACGTTTGAGAGTACAAGGCAACAAGGCACGACTCTGGATCACTAGGAACTAAACAAAATCTTGACTTGTCTTTTTTTTGTTCTTCATGACTTAAAACCCTGTATGTATATACTGGGAAGTGTAGTTATACACTTTAATATAACGGAAATGATCTTTGGGTATCTCTGATGAAAACAAAAATTCAATCTTTCTTCACAGAGAAACATGTGGCTATTACTTGTCTGTTAACTCGAAAAGATACAAAAGTTTATCCTTTCTCTTGTTCTAAAGTACAAGCAACAATGGAGAGGCCATGGTCGGCCATCGCTGCTGCTTCTTCTTCTTCTTCAAGTTGCTTCTTTGCTTCTCCCAACTCTTGCCTTTCTGTTATTAAACGAACGAATTCGAGCTTTGCTAACAGATATCTATCGAACTCTTCGGTTAGATCATTGCGACACAGCAGATTCGACTCGAAGCATAATCTCGTTTTGATCTCTAAACGTCGAATTAATGGAGATTCCGTTGTTCGGAGAAGCACCACAAGCAGTAAAAGCACGGAGGAGACTGAACCACCGTCGTCTTCGTCTGTAGATTGCGTCGGAATGGGATCAGACGTGGAATGCGTCTATAACGGAGAAGATGAGGAGGATCGGAGCTCCGGAATCTTGAGCGGCGGAGAAGGATCGTTCCTTGAATGGACGGTTCTGATTTCACCCTTCTTTTTCTGGGGAACGGCGATGGTGGCGATGAAGGAAGTGTTGCCTATTACTGGTCCTTTCTTCGTGGCCGCGTTTCGTTTAATTCCTGCTGGTTTGTTGCTTGTCGCGTTTGCAGTTTACAAAGGCAGACCTTTCCCTAGAGGACTCAATGCTTGGCTCTCTATTGCTCTCTTTGCTCTTGTGGACGCCACTTGTTTCCAGGTCTGCTTACTTGACCTCAACTCTTTTAAGAGTTAATTTGATAGATTCTTGTCTGAACGGTGATGATGGTTCAGGGATTTCTTGCTCAAGGGTTACAGAGAACTTCCGCTGGTTTAGGAAGTGTAAGTTGTTTTCTCTGGTGTCTACTATATTGCAACACCTGAGAAAGTAATAGGGACAAATGCTTTTGGGTTGCTAATCTGTCGCGATGCAGGTTATAATTGATTCTCAGCCACTGACTGTAGCTGTATTAGCATCTTTCTTGTTTGGTGAGTCCATTGGAATAGTGAGAGCTGGAGGTTTGCTCCTCGGCGTTGCTGGACTTTTGCTTCTTGAGGTAAAAGATCTACTTAATTTATCTATATAACAACAAGTCCGAGCTAGTATCTGACTAGTGTTCTTACAACTTGAGGATATGTTTGATTCACTACAGGTTCCCTCAGTTACTTCAGATGGTACTAACTTTTCCTTGTGGGGAAGTGGAGAGTGGTGGATGCTTCTTGCAGCTCAGAGCATGGCTATTGGTACTGTGATGGTTCGATGGGTCTCGAAATACTCGGATCCAATTATGGCTACCGGTTGGGTAATGTTACTCGATCCTCTGCCCTTTCAAACCTTACTTGTTCTCATTTCTGTTCAGTGGCTTGTCTCTGAGAGTTCTTACAAGAACTCAACCAAACTAACATGTTTCAAATGTTATCTGCAGCATATGGTTATTGGTGGCCTTCCTCTCTTGGCAGTTTCCGTTATAAACCATGACCCAGTTTTTAGCGGCAGTCTTCAAGATCTATCCACAAATGACGTCATAGCACTTCTTTACACGTCCATTTTTGGCAGCGCAGTTAGCTACGGTGTTTACTTCTACAGTGCTACTAAAGGTTCTATATCACTCCCCTCTCTCAGGAGTCTTTGCTGCTTTTGGTTTGAGATCTCTGACGCTTTTATGATGCCTTTTTTGTTGTTGTTGCAGGAAGCCTAACTAAACTCAGCTCACTCACCTTCTTGACACCAATGTTTGCCTCAATCTTTGGGTAAGACCAAAATCAGCAAACGATAAATCCATGATTCTGATCACAAGTTTCTCTAGTCATTTAGTTCTTTCTGATGTGTCCAGGTATCTGTACCTTGATGAGACTTTCTCCTCACTGCAACTAGTCGGAGCTGCAGCCACTTTGGTTGCTATATACTTGGTGAACTTTCCGGAAGGGAACGACTGAGACACTTTTTTAGTTCGTACTGCTTTACAAACTTGTTATGAAGTTGAAAGAAGTATCGTAGTATCATTATGTTCAATATACGCTCTGTATATAATAAAGTGAATCATCTTAGTTAAGAGTTAACCAAAAAAAAGCCAGGTTTCAATATTTTATAATCACATAACAAATAAAGTTGCACAATTCGATACAACAGAAGCAGATTCTCTTACTCCCTCCACAACATTTACAATCAGAGATAAAACAATACTCCCAAAAGGAGCCAGTATGGTAATACAGGTGTGGGCAGTTTTGGATTAAGTGGTCATCTTATCTTCGGGTTTAGCTTCCATCTCTGACTTATCAGCCACATCAGCAACTAGTCTCTCGACAGGCACTTTACTCACATCCCATCGCATGCCTATATCTGAAATCAAGCGACTAGCACAGTACATGCCATAGCCAGCGACAGCCAGACCACCAAAACCTGCAACAAACCTGAGTGGTGAAGAAAGAAGAACACTGCCAGCTGCAACAATTGAAGCGGCTTGACCGCTCCTTCCGACGTCGGTGTTCGCCACTAGCAAACCAGTTTTGCAATAGATGGCAAAGTCTTCACAGTTGTTCTTGAAAACATTGTACACACCAAAACCATTTCGCAAGAGAAAATTAGCACGGTAGATGGCTTCTTCTGGAGGATCTGAAGGTGCTATTGTGCAGACGCCACCTCGAGGCTTCGCAAGAAAAATAGCAGGGGAGACACCGTACTCAAATACATAGAGATCACCTCCGGCAAGGAAACAATCAAGGCAAGAAGAGATGACACCGCCAATATTGGGTCGCTCTCCGCAAATAGGACAAGGGTTGTCTCCATGATTATGGGATGAACTAACGATCTTGTCCAAGAAAGTCCCAGTTCCAGTCTCTTGACCATCCCCACGAGTGAAATGGTTGACTTGTCCATCACCGACATAGATTCCTACAAAATCACTAATCACATAGTCAAATTCAGGCATTTTAAACCTATATAATAACTCCTACAATGAGAATAATAAAGCCTCGTGGAGTCTTACGACGATCAAGGATCACAATCTAGCTTTGTAACAGGGAACAGCTAATAAAATCACAATCTATTGATTTGGATCAAAACAAAATAAGCTCTTCCCCAAATTCGAAATTTCAGCAAAATCTCAAACAAATAATCGAATTGGAAACTGAATCATCTCGCGTCAACAATGAATGTGGGAATGTAAATGGTATCAAGAGTGAGATCGAACCGTGATGAGCGTAAACATAGGCCTGACGCCATGAATAGATGTGATCCCCTGGTTTCACTTCGTCTCTGGGGATTTTGTTGGAGAGAAATCCCATCTTCTCGCCGGCGAACGGAGAACCACAAGTTATAAGATTACACCCTCCGTCTCCGTCTCCGTCTCCGTCAGAGAGAGAAAGATCTGATATTGCTTAGTGTGTAGGGTTTCTCATCTTCCTTAGGATAAAATCTTAAAACTTTTCTAAAGTTCAAAAAGCCATTAATTGATTTGATTTGACGCAAAATAAAAGGAAGAAGATAGATTTTTTCCATTTTTTAATTAAATACAAAAATCTCTCTCCTTCCAACACGACACCGTTACATAATTGGGCCTCAAATATGAGTCTTCATTATATAAAAGCCCAATTTAAAGTCCGACAAACTCTTCCACCTCTACTTATTAACCAAAATCTTTAGTCTGTGACCGGGAGAGAGAGCATAACCATGGAAGTCTCGAATCAGAACAGGAAACGGAAAGCAATTGACGCCGGACATGGTCCCCCGCCGCCGGCGTATCGAGGGTCTGATGGTTACGAAGGTAGCGGTGTAGATCTTTCTCTCCTTGAAGCACTTGAGAAGTCTTCGCACAATGCAGTTGAAGCGCTTGATCTTAAAACCCTAAAAAAGCTTGTACTCTCCTTCGAGCGGCGTCTTAGGGACAACATAGCTGCTCGTCTCAAGTATATTGATAATCCAGAAAAGTTCGCTGACTCAGAGGTTGACCTACACGACGATCTTCAAAAGCTCAAGGTTCTCGCTGGAGCTCCGGAGCTTTACCCGGACCTTGTCGCTTCCAATACGGTTCCTTCGATTGTCAATCTCCTCTCCCATGAGAACTCCGATATCGCCAACGATGTTGTTCAGCTTCTTCAGGATCTGACCGACGAGGATGCCTTGGAGGATAACGATGACCAGGCGCGTGTGTTAGTCGACGCGCTGGTTGAAAACAACGTGCTCGAGCTCTTGGTTCAGAATATGAATCGTTTGTCTGAGGCAGACCCAGACGAAGCCACAGCTATATACGCAACATTGACGGTAATTGAGAATTTGGTGGAAGTGAAGCCTTCTGTAGCTGAATTGGTGTGTGAACGGACGAAGCTATTGCGGTGGCTTCTGACGAAGATTAAGGTGAGGGAATTCGAAGGAATCAAGCAGTACGCGTCTGAGATTCTTGCGATTCTGCTTCAAAACAGCACGGTGAATCAGAAACGGTTAGGGCAGATGAATGGTGTAGACGCTGTGCTTGAAGGTGTGGCCATGTATAAGTCCAAGGATCCTAAAACTCCTGACGAGGAAGAGATGTTAGAGAATCTATTTGATTGTTTGTGTTGTCTCTTGATGCCATTGGAGAACAAGGAGAGGTTTGTGAATGCTGAAGGTGTTGAGCTGATGATTATTATCATGAAGCAGAAGAAATATGCTTACGGGTCTGCAATTCGAGCTCTTGACTTCGCCATGACCAATTATCCACCGGCATGTGAGAGGTTTGTGGATGTTATGGGACTGAAAACAGCGTTTGCTGCTTTCATGGGTAAGGCAAGTTTTTCATTCCCGTTTCTTCTTACCATCGTTTGTTAGAAAATGCTTGAGAAGAACAAAGTGATGTGAAGGAGGTGATTCTGAGGCATACTTCCATATTGATTTAGTTCAGTTCTTTGAATGTTTTAGATTCCACTGAACAAGAGTATCAAAAGGGAGAGGTATAAGGAGGAGCTAGAGGAGCGGGTTATTTCACTGGTTGCGTCGTTATTTGGTAAGAAGGGAAAGTCATATGTTCATGTAAATAAATAACAGTGTTTTCCTTGCATGTACTTGATGTTAACTCTTTTTGGTTTTCTTGGCTTCTGACTGTATTTTTCAGCTGGGATTCTAAGGGGTTCTAGGAGAGATCGTTTGTTAAGTAAATTTGTGGAGAGTGAGTTTGAGAAGATTGACCGGGTCATGGAACTGTATATGAGGTAATATAACTGTTCTGTTTCTCTTCAATACTATTCCATTTTAAGCATTCGATGAAAAAGTCAAGGCTTCTTCTTTGTAGTGGTGACGACTATGGTGAAATGCAGTTACCTAAAAGTTGTGTTTCCTCTCTCATTATTGTTTTCACTTGGCAGATACTCTGAAAGGGTTAAATCAGAGGCCGAGAGGTTAGACCAGCTTGAGCTTGATGACCTTGAGGTAATTTTCACTCCATTATTTTCATAAATTTGATGTATTCATTCTGAGCTTGAATCTGTTGATGAACTGATTTCATTGTTTTTGGCTTATCAGTTGGATGAAGATGAGAAATATAATCGGAAGCTAGAATCAGGCCTCTACAGTCTTCAGGTTCGACCAAGTTTAATCATATCCAGTTTCATGTCCGTCTGGGAAATGGCAAAAGTGCCTCGTATGTGTACATACGCTACATTAGACACTTATACAGTCCTCCTACACTTGCTTTTATCTTCTTTTTCTAGTTGTTATTAATCTTGAGTAACGCTTTCTGTGAAATTGCAGCTTATTGCTGTTATTCTGGGCCATATATGGTGTTCTGAGTAAGTCCCACCCTTAAAGAGTACCCCACCAAAAAAATACATTCCTGAGCTTTCGCTTCAGACATACTAATTTTGTAATCAATACTTGATGTAGGCATTCTGGAATGAGAGCGCGGATCGAACTGTTACTGAAGCAACAGAAGCTTAGTAAAACTGATGTCAAGCAGATTCTTCAGGTTCTTCTTCTCTTCCCTCGCCTAAATTTAGTCTAGACACTAATTAGTTAGTGAGTTGACTTGACATGGATAAAAACATTTGAACAATTTGATTCACTGAAACCATAAGACTTAGTGCTAAGGACTGTGAGACATAAGTTTGTAATGTAAACCCTCGGTTACCGATAGGTTTTTTATCTTTTGTGGTTAGTGCAATTGCTAACATACACCCTTAACAGGAATATCACGACAACATTGGAGATCTTGATGGACCAGAGGAGAAAGAACGAGGACAGGCGAGAATTCAATTGTTCATATCGGCAATGTGATTTAGAGAAGGAATCAAGAACATGGGAAATATCGCCAATGGCTTTGTATTAGTTTCCAATATAGAGACTAGAGAGAGACTTTTTGTTTTCTCAAGAGGCTTTAAGTCGAGCATTATTGGTAACCATGTTGATTACTGTTTGTAGTATTGTGAGCTTTCGATTGATCTGAGTTGTTACTTTACTTAAGGTCGTTTAGCTGGCAGATTTCTTTACGATCAGTGTTCAAAATCTCAGGCTCAATTGACGTGAGAAGGTCTCTTTCTAGAATCGTAGGTATATTTGTTTAGTTGATAACAATGTACAGACAAGTGGACGTGCCGGAGTGGTTATCGGGCATGACTAGAAATCATGTGGGCTTTGCCCGCGCAGGTTCGAATCCTGCCGTTCACGGTTTTTAGTTTTTTTTCTTAATTGTTTCTAAATTGAATTTAATTTTGACATACGTGCGAAAATGAGACCACGTGTGCTCCGCAAACGTCGCCGTTACCGGATCACTCCGGTCAGAGAGTTATTATCTCTCCCAAATCCAAACGAAATAACTTCTCTCCATCGCTCTCGCTGAAAAATGGCGAAGTCGAGAAGTGTCTTGATCTTGTGCGGTGACTACATGGAAGACTACGAGGTCATCTTCTTCCTCTTTTACTTTCTTCTGTCTTCCTTGTTCTTATAATTCAGCTAGTTACTTATGTATGTGTCTTCTCTCAGGTGATGGTCCCGTTCCAAGCTTTGCAAGCTTTCGGAGTCTCCGTCCACACCGTCTGCCCCGGTAAGAAAGCTGGTGACTCTTGCCCCACCGCCGTTCACGATTTCTGTGGCCACCAGGTTTCTCTCTCTCTTTCTCTCTCGATCTCCATGTGTAGCTTAGCTGCTTGATCTATTGATATACAATCCATTGAAACTAATTTTAGAAATGCTTCATCTCTAATTGAGCTTCGAATTGGATAATAAAGTTGTATTGTTTCAAGAATTCAAAGGAGAAACACTTTTTTTCTAATTTGTATTTCTTAGAGCATTTGCAGACCTATTCTGAGTCACGAGGTCACAATTTCACGCTCAATGCAACTTTTGATGAAGTTGACCTTAGCAAGTATGATGGATTGGTTATACCAGGAGGACGTGCTCCAGAATACCTGGCCTTGACTCCATCTGTTGTTCAGTTGCTTAAAGAGTTTTCAAGCTCTGGCAAGCCCATTGCCTCTATTTGCCATGGGCAGTTGATATTGGCAGCTGCAGACACGGTTAATGGTCGAAAGTGCACAGCTTATGCCACTGTTGGACCTGCTCTTATTGCTGCAGGGGCCAAGTGGGTCGAACCAGTAACCCCGGATGTTTGTGTTGTTGATGGTAGCTTGATTACTGCAGCTACATATGAGGGTCATCCTGAATTTATCCAGCTTTTTGTCAAGGCTCTGGGCGGTCAAATAACTGGAGCTAATAAAAGAATCTTGTTTCTCTGTGGGGTAAGCGACCCTTACCATATTTTGTTGAATCAATTTATTAATATCCATGTTTCTTCATTCGTTTTGCTTTAGATTGTGCTGTAGAATGATTCATGAAGTTAAAAAAAAAACGTTTTACTCGTAGGATTGGACAGGCTTTTCTAGTGATTTCAAACATAGGTTTTGTTGGTAAATGAACACTACCGACTTGGGTTTCTTAAACATCACAGTTTTGGTTACTTTTTGACCTTTGCAGGATTATATGGAAGACTATGAAGTCAAAGTCCCTTTTCAGTCCCTTCAAGCGTTGGGATGTCAAGTTGATGCGGTTTGCCCAGATAAGAAGGCTGGTGATCGTTGCCCAACTGCAATCCATGACTTTGAGGGTGACCAAACTTACAGTGAGAAACCAGGCCACACTTTTGCTTTAACTAGTAACTTTGATGGCCTAGTTTCCTCGTGTTACGATGCTCTGGTCATTCCTGGAGGCAGAGCACCAGAATATCTGGCCTTGAACCAAAATGTCCTTAACATTGTTAAAGAATTCATGAAGTCTGAGAAACCAGTTGCATCTATTTGTCATGGACAACAGATCTTAGCTGCTGCTGGTGTCCTCAAGGTCAGTGTATTGTTCCTTTGTAGCTCCGATTTATTCCCTTTTTCTTGCCTCTAACCAGTTCTTTTGAGGAATTTTGCTTTATGTGACCTGATTGATTACTGGCTGGTGCAGGGAAGGAAATGCACTGCTTATCCAGCCGTGAAACTGAACGTGGTACTTGGAGGAGGAACTTGGCTAGAACCAGATCCGATCCACAGATGCTTCACTGACGGGAATCTGGTAACTGGCGCAGCATGGCCTGGACATCCAGAGTTTGTGTCACAGCTAATGGCTTTGTTGGGCATTCAGGTTTCATTCTAAGTTCCATGTAATGTAAACATTCCCTTTCACGCGGAATCCGTTCAACCCACTTGTTTACTATGTTCTAATATGTGTTAAACTTAACGGGTATGTTATATGTTTTTTTGCTGCAATCTCCCATGCTACCATTGATTCTCTCGTCTTTTGAATAGCTTACCAAAGCTACGTCGTATTCGTCTTAGAATTTTGACCTTTTTTGTGTCGATAGCGATGCTGTTTTTTGCACATCGATATGAAAACACCTGGGCCGAGAGAAACGAAACATGCGCCCAAATAGTATAGGCTGAGAAATGATAACTCAAGGCAGGGCCCGTTTGACCCATAAGAAACCATATATATATACAGTATGTTATTATCGCTTTGTGAATTTTCGATCATGCCGCCGAATATGATCCGTCATGTCGCTGGTAAATCGAAAGAGGAAGGAGATCGATGGAGGCTTGCCGAATTGCATGCTTAGAAATCCTTGAAACCGTACCTAAAGATATGATAAGTAATAAACATAATCTTTTTTTCTGGATGATCATATTTCTTGAAACACATTTACACAATACAAGATAAAATCTTTTGCTCACCTCAACTATAGGGTTTAGGGATAACACCAAGATTTTACATTTACATACAACCAATTATTATATGGTAAATTAAGACATGAGAAAGAGATTGGTTCATCCAGAACCAGCAGACGACGACCTAGCTGTTTCAATCGCTGCAACCAGATCATCATATTTCGCACCAGTGACTTCCTTGACGACCTTGTTGTCCTTCAATATCTTGAAAGTTGGAACCACTCTTATTCCTAGCTCCTTTGCCAATGGCTGCCACCAATAGAAAAGAGTCAAAGTTTTTTAGCAACAACATAAAAGGAGAAGTACATAGTAGCATTGTTGATGAAAGTCTTCTCTTATCTTTAGATACTATCATGGTTCAATAGATAGATATATACGGTGGTTAGAGCACAAACCCGGTTATCTGGATTGCAGTCAAGCTTTAGAAAGACAACGTCCTCATACTTCTCTGATAAAGCTTTGTACTTGGGAGCAATCACTTTACATGGACCACACCTGCATATACACAAGATATCCAAAGAGACCATCATTAGTAGGAAAGATTTGTAAACTCTCTTTAAAGAATGACCAACATCAAAACCAAACGAACCACATCTGCAGAAGAAGAATCTAACTGAGAAGACAAAGATACACCAATCCCTCAGCTAATATCATTTGTATACATTAAAGGGAAAGATATATAAACATAAGAGGTTTCATGATTCCATCGGTTCTGACCTATGATCAATTGGTTCATTGCAACAAATCAACTGAGTTGTAATCATAAAAATAGTTAAAAGCAGAGAGGAGCAGAAGAGTACCATTGAGTGTACATGTCAAGTACGACAAGCTTATCACCGGCGGCATTAACGATGGGCCAGAAGGTGTCCTTATCAACCTCCGTAACTTGACCAACACTTACATTCACGGTTTCTAAGCCACACCTCACCGCAACATATGAATCTCCTCTTTTACAAGAATCCAACGAGGAGCAGAAACCAATCTTCGTCGTCGTGACGCCGGAGTAAGGGATCCGGCACTGTTTCCTCCTCGATGGACCGAATCCTCCGGTGCTCGGAGATAAAGCCGTCGGAGACGGAGCGAGGCGGAGTGAGAGAGGCATTGTTTGTGGTGAAGCAAAATAATTTCGAAAATGTTGAGATGATCTCAAGACTCAAAGACAAGAAGAGTGTGTGTGTGTGTGTGTGGTGAGAGGTCTCAACGGACCGAGAGAGCAAACAAATGGGTACTATAGTGGAAAAGACGGTGTTATCCTCGAATAGCTGCGGATGAACAAGTATATTCGGGGGTATTTACGGTAATTACTTGTTATCGTGATAGATTGAACGGGCGGTGTAGAATTCTTCGAGGAATTAAAGATTGATATCTATGTTTTTTTTCTCACTAGGAAATTACGTTTCGGTCCCTCAAAATGGTGAGACAAATTATGTATTTTTTTTTTAAATTCCATAAATATAACTATTTTTGACTAAAGTACAAAATTAACCCAACAACATGCAATGATACCAAAAAAGAAGAAAAAAATAATAAACACAACATATTCATTCGTACGTACATGTGAATAAATGAAATTTTATTGTATACAAGTGAGAAAATAAATAAGTTACAGAAACAATTGCCGCCAAAGTGGTGAGAGCTAGTAGCAGTTATTTCAGTTTCCCTCTTTATAAGTGTGTGTGATCATATTTTTTGTTATTACTTACTATTTTTTTTATGTCTATCTTAAAAGTTAATTTCGATACGTTTGTTTAAATTATTAATTTAATTTGGAAAGTACCAACCAAACCAAAATTTTTTATTCTTTCATGTGTGTGTAATATAAGTAAGTAAGTTAAGTTCTTCTCTTGTCCTAAACCTTAAAGCATATCTAGTAGTGTATTTAAGCGTTATTCATACAATTTCTAGGGGAAAAAAAAAGAAAAACTAAAAGAATTGGGTCAAAATACTGAAACTGTTGCTCTAGGAAGTATCGGAAGGAACCATAAAAATATGCTATGTGTCAATTTCTAATTGGCTTATGATAAAATATAAAACAGATATTTTTTCTCTCACTTTTTTTCTCTTTTCCTTAATCTCTCTCTTTTCTCTGTCGACAAAACGCGAAACGGTGAATTCGATCGCTTGATCCAGCTTCAAAAACACAACGTAACTATCAATCACAAATCCACAGTAAGCTATGAGGAGAGTCACCGGACTTGCTGGGCGCACAATCTCATCCTCCGTCACAATCCATCCACCGGACTTCCATTTTTCTTCTATTTTTTTCTCTCTCGCCCGAAACAGCGATTGCCGATGCAATTCACCTCAAATCCAGTACGTGATCTTCCTCTTCGATTCATTTCGATTTCTTCCTCTTTTTGTTCGATCTAATTTCGATTTCGATGAAGCTAAGATTTACAGTTTTGTGATCTTTGAGTTTTTTTGTTTGTTTGTTTCCTTTAGATTCAATGGCTATGATTTATATTGAATCGATATATACACTATGATGATTTTTTATTTTTGTTTGCCTTGATGTAGCATTGGATTTAAGATTAGAACGATTGAGCTTGATTGCAAACGTATCAAGCTTCAGATTTGGGACACATGATTTTAAGATAAGAACGATCAAACCAACATTTAGCTTCTGTTTTGTTGGTTTAGGTTTGTAAAGGATCCTACCAGCAGAGACATTGATCGATTGTTGGTGCATTTTTATATAAGAATTGATTGAGTTCATAAATAATCAAGCATATGTTCTGTGTCGGAATGAAGAAGAATCCAGAGAGCTAAGATGAGACTTTAATTTCTTGCCCAGTTAAAAATTTTTAGGGGAAACAAGTATAATCCAATGATCGGATCAGATTCTGTTTCATAACTTCAATTGTGAAAAAATGTGTGTTTTTAGATGCATAAGTAGAAAGTTTCTCAATTTCTTCAGCTATATAATCTGATTAACTGATTGATTGCATCAATGTTGTTTCCCTTTTATTTCAGGAACTTCAGCATGTCCAAATGGCAAGTTTTACTATAGGAACATAGGAAGTTCACCAAAGTTCGTTTACTCTTTTCTTGTAAACGATGTTCTCTTGAAAACGTGCGGATTAGTTTTCAATGCTCTCAACTCTTCACCACATGACATATTTTTATTTCTTTCTTGTAACTAGGTGACGATGTTTTTGTTGTCTCTTAGGTATTCCTTGTGTTGGAACCATTCTAGGTTGTTTGAACTTTGTACCGAAGATTTAAGCCTAGGTGACGATGCTAGAAATATTGACAATTGGAGGTCCCGTATCACAGAGAAGGTAAAAAAAATTAAGGGGGATGTATTGAACTGAAGATTTTAAGAGATTTTGGGATATTCTTAAATCCCCTGTTATTTAACTGGTGATTTTTAAAAATCACTTGAAATCTTATGTTATTGAATGTGAAATTTATAAAAATATTTTACAATCTCTTGTTATTCAATCAGTAATTTATAAATTTCATCTCAAATCTACCGTTATTTAAAAAATCACAACTTTTTAAAAAAATCTATTGAATGTGATTTTAAGAGACTTTTCTAACATTTTTAGTTTAAATATTTGTCTTACAAAATCTCACCTTTGAAGGTGAAACTTTAAAATATTTGTTTAAAATTTTTTTCTTCGACACCGGTTGCAATTTGTTTTTGCAACTCTCTCTCTCTCTCTCCCTCTCTCTCTCTCTTTCTCTCTCTCTCTCTCTCTCTCTCCAAGTTGCTCTCTTTTAAAAAAAACTCTAAAATCACCTAAAATTCAGTAATTAAATCTCACCAAATCCCAAAACCAAAATCTCAAAATTATAAATTCTAATCAAATCTCTTAAAATTATACTTAAATCTCCCAAAATTCTGAAATATTAAAATTTCAGCAAATCTCCTAAAATCCTCAGTTCAATACATCCCCCTAAATTTCTTGGTCGTTTGAACTTTGTACCCAAGATTTAAGCTTCTCACTCATTTTCTTTACATACTTTCCTTTTCTTCTTGAGTTCACTATGTTAAGATTTTCAGTTATGATCTTATGCAATATAGGATCCTTGTCGTCCATGGATGTTTGATGAGACTCAAAGGATTTTGCATCTTTTGTTACCAATGTGGCAGCGGTATATAGGGAATCTCTTGGTTTCGTTTTTAAATTTGAAGTTCTCTTGAACTATGTTTCAGTTGGTAGATAAACTATCTGTTTTTGATTCAATTAAAAGGTTTTCATACTTTTTAATTCAACTAAAAGTTTACATACAATTAAGAAACTTGTAATTGTTTCAGAAATTTGAATTATAATGATTAATCAATTTTGATAGGTTTCTCTTGTGGAATGATTATTTGGTTTAAATTTTTAGTAAATTGCTTTAATTAGTTTAGTATTATTTATATAATTAATTTATATTTGAGCTAACTCTATTGAGTTGCTGGAGTGGACATGGTCTTACTCCACCGCCAAAGCTATACTTCTTCTCTTTCTTTTGCTTTTTTCTCTTTTTCACTTTTTCGTTTTTTTTTTTTCAACTAAAAATTAGTTAAGGGGTAATATCTCCGGTCATGGATCTCAAGCGGAGACAGTGGTTCTTGTCGGTTATTTTGCTTTCGGCGGCGTTGCTAATTGGACCGCAGTTTTCGTCGGCGGCGGCGACGACTCCGGTATTTGAAGTTCGAAGCAAGTTCGCCGGAAAAAGAGAAAAAGATCTTGGAGCTCTCAAAGCTCACGACGTCCACCGTCACTCAAGGCTTCTCTCCGCCATCGATCTACCTCTCGGCGGCGATAGCCAGCCTGAGTCTATTGGGTTCGAATCGCCATTAATCAAAAAAACCTGTAATTTTGGGAATTTTTGTTGTCGTTCTCTTTGTAAAGAGACAATACTAAAAAAAAAATGGGAATTTTATTTAACAACAAAAATAAAGTCGGATTTTTTGTCTTCTATAAATGAGGAATCTGAAATTAAAAAAAAAAAAAAAAAAAAAACTTTTGAGCTTTTTATTGATTTTGAATCTATTGAAGATTCTCTCAACTCTTTGATTGGTTCTTGACTCTTTTGTTCTTAGACTATGAAATGATCTTCTTCTTGTGTCTGATATGTTAAAATGTTGATTCGTTGTTCTTTGCTGTTTTGGTGTTTTTAATTTTTCAGTTTATACTTTGCTAAAATCGGATTAGGAACTCCATCAAGAGACTTTCATGTCCAAGTTGATACAGGAAGTGATATCTTATGGGTGAATTGTGCTGGTTGCATCCGATGTCCTAGGAAAAGTGATCTGGTATATATACCATCTATTTTATCCTGTCCAAAAAAGACAAGAAGAAAAAAAACAGAATTTTGAAGGTTACATTCCAAATATCTTTCAGGTAGAGCTGACACCTTATGATGCGGATGCTTCGTCCACTGCCAAATCTGTTTCCTGCGATGACAGCTTCTGCTCTTACGTTAACCAAAGATCTGAGTGTCACGCAGGCTCTACTTGTCAATATGTTATCATGTACGGAGATGGGAGCTCTACTAATGGATACTTGGTCAGGGATGTTGTGCATTTGGATTTAGTTACTGGAAATCGTCAAACCGGTTCCACCAACGGAACTATTATCTTCGGGTTAGTTTTAGTTTTATAGCTTGTGGCTTGCAAATCTCTTTAGCATTGTGCCAATTTTAATGGATATATGTGGGTTCTTATATACAGATGTGGGTCTAAACAGTCTGGTCAACTTGGTGAATCCCAAGCTGCAGTTGATGGGATAATGGGGTTTGGACAATCAAATTCATCGTTTATATCGCAGCTAGCTTCGCAAAGAAAGGTCAAAAGGTCTTTTGCACATTGTTTGGATAATAACAGTGGAGGCGGTATCTTCGCCATTGGAGAAGTCGTGTCACCAAAAGTAAAGACTACTCCTATGCTCTCTAAATCGTAAGTGAAATGCCTTACTCTCTTATAGCTGTTCTTTTTCTATTTCCTGTCAAAAAAAAGCTTTTGAATTTCTTAACACTGTTTGTGTAACTCTTTTTGACAGAGCTCACTATAGTGTCAACCTCAATGCAATTGAAGTTGGTAATTTAGTTTTACAACTTTCTTCGGATGCGTTTAATTCGGGAGATGACAAAGGAGTTATTGTTGATAGTGGTACAACTCTGGTGTATCTTCCTGAAGCTGTTTATAAGCCGTTAATGAATGAGGTCAAGACTATGTATGTTACTTGTGAATTTCTTTCTTCTGCCTTCTTCTATAAAGTTCTTAATACTTTGTTTTTTTACCCTTGGGTTTTCGTCAGATATTGGCTTCACATCCGGAGCTTAGTTTGCATACAGTTCAAGATTCGTTTACTTGTTTCCATTATATAGACAAGTAAGAATCTAACTCATCGCTTCTTTGTCATTCTCGGTGCTTAGTGTTCCAGTAATGTTTGAAACTGTACCGTCAACTGCTCTTTGAATTGAAAGGGAGTTATACATCAAGTATATGATGATTGATGTTTTGACACTCTGAAAATTTACTGTCAAATTCACAGATTAGATCGGTTCCCAACTGTCACTTTCCAGTTCGACAAGTCTCTTTCATTGGCTGTTTATCCTCGGGAGTATCTATTCCAAGTTAGAGTAAGTCGTGTTCCTTTTCAGACTCTTTACCTTGTTCGTGTTCTTGTATTCTTGTTCTGACATAAAAACTGGCTTATAGGAAGACACATGGTGTTTTGGTTGGCAAAACGGTGGATTGCAGACTAAAGGAGGAGAAGAATTAACAATTCTTGGAGGTACATATCTTTTTTTTTTTTTGTAAATGACTTTCATCCTGGAATTACTGAATAAATTGAGTCTTGATTTGTCTCCCTGCCCAGACATGGCCCTCTCTAACAAGTTAGTTGTCTACGATATCGAAAACCAAGTCATTGGATGGACCAATCACAACTGTAAGCATTACAAATCCTGTCATTGTGTTGCGTTGCCACAAATACTAAGATTTGAGTTTTTACGTGTTTTAACTGTAATGAATACTGAATCACACAGGCTCAGGAGAAATACAAGTAAAGGATGAAGAAAGTGGAGCAATCTACACAGTTGGTGCACACAACCTCTCATGGTCGTCTTCTTTAGCTATTACAAGACTTCTTACACTTGTTTCTCTCTTAATTCCTTTCTTATGTAACATGGCTTTATAGTTTCAGATAAAACCCTCTTTGGAACAAAGTTTGTTCCTTCTGTCGTTAATCATTTAAGGATCTGAAACCCCATTTGTTTTTTTTAAAATGGCATTTTCATTTATTCTGAGAGAGGAAGAAGTGATTGACAACAAATCTGTAGTTGGAATTGGAGCTTTTTGAATAGACAATAACAGGAAAATTCCCAACAGACTGACAAAATTAAGCCTGAGGGGCTTTCACAGAATCACAGACACAAAGCCATTATTACATGTGATGTTTTTTCACTCTTCTTAACTGACAAGACCAAAAAAAAAACAAACATAAACATCAACAAGAAAGAAAGACATAAACAAAAGACAAAATTGACAAAAATTTATGTTCCAAAACCAATGAATTATGACTCAAGGAAAAGAATAGAGATCAATGTAGAAAGTTGAAAAGGAAAACAAAAAGACACAGTACCTTCTTCTCTTGGGTGATTTTATTTGATATGATCTATCAAATCTCAAATTCTTCATTTCAGCTCTTCTTTCTCTTTTCACTTTCCAGGCACAAATCTTGGTAAGTTCAAAAGTGTATTAACTCTTGCAACACCTTCTAGTGCGGAATACTCTGTTCCAGGTTCTGTATCCAAGTTATCCTCTTCTTTTATCAGCTTCTCAGCTTCACTTTCGTCGAGAGCAATCTCTTTCCCCGTTCTGACAGTACTCGAACGGCCAAGACCGCTTGGTCCTGATGCATCATCATTCTCAGTTGCGGCTTTTAGTTCTTCGTCTACTTCTTCATCTTCCAGTCTGGAGACGGAAGATGATGTAGATATGACGTTTGAGTTGTTGGCGTCTAGATACAAGCAAATAGCGGCACAGTCATCGACTTTGGAAGTCGGGTATTTGTATCTCCAAGCTCTAACCGCAGACTCGACTATAGCTCTTGCTGCAGTGGAACGCGATGGAGCTGAAGCTACAATCCCCACTACATCATCATTTGAGAGAACATCCCAAATCTATCACACAAACATGATAACATTAGAAATGTGAGCAAATTTGCAAATAGAAAAGGAAATGTGTCTGAGAGAAAGAGAGATTACCCCATCTGTAGCCAGCACTATAAACTCATCTTTTTTGGTTAAGCGACGGAAAGATACATCAGGCACAGAGATTAGGCCAAAATCTTTAAGGCAAAAGTCTCCAAAAGCACGTGCCATTGCAAGCCCAGGTGAGTCACAGTTTGGCAGCCAAACTCTACAAACCTCAGGTTCATCTCTAAGAGCAAACACCCGTCCACGACATTTTCTTATTCTCTCTGCCTCAGCTGTAAAGTCAATTGAGGGCACAAAAAAAACCCAATAAAAGTGAATTAGTGGATCCATCATACATCCACAGGACAACAGCATACATCCTGCATAAGGAACAAAACCTGGGAGATTTGGCTTAAGATCCACAGTAAGTTGAACAGAGACAAGAGCATTGTTACTGTCTCTTGTACCCATTACAGCTCTAGAGTCTCCAATATTTCCAACAACGAGATACTGACCCTGCAATATTGCAGAGGATACATAATTAAGATCAAGAAACAGTGAATAAGGCTTAAACTAATAACATTCCAAACCGAGACAATACCTGCTTGATTAAGGTTACAGCTGTTGTCCCACTGCAGAAACAGTCAACACTTCCATGGAATTTCAGTTCTCTATCCATAACTTTAAAAGCCTTAAGAAACGACTCTTTCAGCGTCTGAAACAATTCCGGATGGGATTCCATGTTCTCCTCCTCCTCCATCTTAGCAGATGTCCTAGGTTCTTCTTCAGCAGATACAGAAGCAGCAGCAGCAGTATTATCTTCAGAGTTGTTAATGTTGGTTGCATTGTTAACGGTGTCGGTAGTGATAGCCTTTAGAACACCTTCAACTGGTACTTTTGCTTCCCAATAAGTACTTAATTTGAGAGGGAGATTGTCTCTGACTCTCTTTGCAACCATATGACCATATGGACCATGTCCATCAAACACTCCACAGAAGACTGTATCTGTCCTCGAACCAAAATTCTGAGCGTGAAAACAGGAAACAATCAGAATCAAGTGCATAGATCGGTAATAGAACCAAGATAATCTGGTAGATATCAATATTTCAGATAGAAGCAGTGGAGAAACAATATAAACTATGAAAACAACATAAATAGAAACAAGAAAAGAAAGGGAGGACTTTTGGATGAAACATACCTCCCAAACAACCATGGCATCTTGGTTAGGCCCTTTCTTGCCTTGTTGAGTGAAGATACAAGCAGCGTCACTTGATCCATTCAAGAACATCCGTCCAGGAACGTGATGCAACGGTTCTTCTCTCCTGTAATCAAAGGAAGAGTTCCTAGAGCCAGGTCGTTTCTTGGAGTTCTTCCTCTTCCTCACACTAAACCCAGGAGAGCAAGGAGAGCCCGGTCCAGGGCTCCTGGTCTCAGCAGATAAACAGGACCCCATTCTAAGGGCCCTGATTATATTGAGAAGGCAATCCAGACCAACAATGGTACAATCACCCCCACGGTCCTCCAGTGGGAAAGATTGAAGCTTTAGATCACGATTCTCGCCGGAAAGAGCAATGATGATTCAAACTATGCAAAGAGATCTCTCTGCAAGAAGACAAAAACTCTTTGTTTAGATTCCCAAATGATCAGCACAGAGAGCAAAATGATGATGATGATGATGATTAAGTATGCAAGAAGACTTACAAACCTCAATTTTTAGTTCCAGTGCAAGAAGAGTGACTAAATGATCACATATAAGTCCTCTCAACTGCCAGTACATACATACACACCCCAAGTGAATCTTAAACCCAAATCGTCAAAATTGAAAACAGAATAAAAAAAAATCAAGCTTTCCAAAGCTGACCACCAAGAAAAAGGCAAAGGTGAGAGACTTCTTCTGGGTCTGACCCTTTTTGAGTCTTTCAAATATGTTTATTTGTAAACACTAATGTAAACCCAAAAGGAACAGATCTACGTAGATTTTTTTTTCTATTGCCACACACACCACACACACACACACACACACACAGAGAGAAGAAATTAAGAAAGAGAAGTGTGTTTTTATTTTATTAAGACATGAGCCATCAATCAAAGAACAGCGCTTGAGAAAGAGACTCAAAACACGAGAATCATGAAACCCTTTCGTCTTTCTCTGTTTCTTCTTCGTCTGCAACCAATCAAAAGAAGAAATCACTAAACAATTGAACTCTCCACAAAAAAAGAATCAAAATTCAGAAAAATTCGAATTCGAGCTGAAAGGAGACTCACCAGGATACAGATCAATCAAAAGGATCTCAGAATCAGATTCAAATCGAGGAACAAAAACAAAAAAAGAAGAAGATGAATTTTGAGCTAGAGACTCTGTTCGTGCGTTGATAGATTTATTAAAAAAGAAGAAGAAGAAGAAGGTAACTGAAAGAGATGAAAAAAAAAAAAAAAAAAGAGAAAAAGATTGATTTTTTTTATAAAAAAAAAAAGCGAGAAAGAAACGCAACCACCAACTACAAACCCGTTCTTTCTTCTTCGTTTTTCTACTTTTGTGTATGTGCGTGTAGAGAGAAAGAGAAGAGAGAGATAGAAACAGTAATGAAGGAGATGGGTCACTCTCTCTCTCTCTCTCTAAACTTATAACCAAATGTATTATTAATTTGTAATGAGATTTTTTTCTACTGATTTTTTTAATTTTATTTTATTGTATGTGTGTGTGTTTTTTTTTTTGGGGGTTCATTCAGGCTGGCACAATTAACATGGGGGTTGGATAAGACGTTTCTTACACATAATTTCCCGACATCCACTAGAATATAATCATATGTTATAAGAATTATTATTTCTGTTTTTTGAAAATATAAATAAAAATATCCAATACCAGATCATTTATATTATTATTTAGATCAAAATCATATATAAGGTCTCTCAATCAGTCAATCAGTCAATCAATCCCACATGACATGAGAGGGTCTTTATCATATTTAATCCATGATTTACATATGCTATTTGGTGCGTTAACCAAAACAAGAAGAAGAATACTAACCAACCCACTCTGAATTCTACTAAATTCTAGGAGGATAAAACGCTGATTTCTTCTACAAATGATCATACAATTATTACTTTACTTATTTTGTCCTATTGATCCGCTTCGATTTGTAACAATTTGAAAGAAAAGTACACATCCAATTTTGAAACCTCAATTTAATTCTAACTCTACATGCATATGACTGAGTGTTTTATTGAAGCTAAAACAAGTAGAGAGACAAGAGTCAATGGAAACATGAGATGTGTGAAAATAGAGAGAAGTGATCTTTGTTAACTTGAAGCCACATGTCGGCAGGGAGGCACAGAATCCAACACGTATCAGTTTCTCTTCTCATGCAAAATGCAAAAATCAGATCTGCAGATCACATTTTTGTTTTTGGGGTTGGGGACAGGACAGCCAAACCTTACCTGCGGAGTTTTTATTTTGTCTTTGATTTTTTAGGTTCTCATGAATGAACCCAAAACCATTTTCTCTTTCGGTCTCACTATGATGACTCTTACTCTTATCTTCTTCTTCCACCTCTTCTCAATCAAAGAATCCTACCTTCTTCTTCTTCTTTCTTTTTTTCTTTTTTTTTTTCTTGTTGATAAGATCGCAGATTAGGTTGAAATAGGGGTAACGAGTACTTTTGGTTGGGGTCCCTTGATCAGAATCAGGATAAGGACTGTTTTAGAAAGAAACGTACAGTTTTTATATTTGCGTCTACACTTGCATATAAAATACGTTCATATATATTCAAATTGCAAATGGTTTCTTCTTTTTATAAGATATTTTTGAGAAAAAACATAAACAAAGCAGACGAAAATCCCAAACAAACAAAACTAGCCAGTCGAAAAACATATCAATCATTACGATCTACTCGCTGATCTAACCAACGTAAATTATCCACTAATCAAACAAACCTCATCAACATCAAAATCTCTTTTTTTAAGTTCTTATCTCCAATAACACCAGTATCAAGCAAAAAAAAAAAAAATGCAACAGTGAATGGTTCCTTTTTTTGTTTCTGGGAATCGCACCAGCAAGTCTGTACCTTTCATCTCTTTTTTCAAGAACTGAGTTCTTTCAACAAATCCCCAACGAAACTATCTTTAGAAACATCCTTCATTTCCTTTTCACTTCCCTTAACAAGCTTCTTCAATGTCACAACATCTTTACTGAGTTCTTCGTCATCTACCATCACCATCCAAGGAATCCCTGATTCCTTAGCACGATCGAAATGCTTTGACTTCCTCTTGCTCACAAGATACTCTGCGTTGATCTTAGCCTTCCATAACTGACTTACCAATTCCGCTGCTAACGCTAGTTTATTATCCTTCATTATACTAACCAAAACCTGTGTCTCCGTAGGTCGGATCACCTATATTCATAGCAAAAACAAAGTTCTAAATCCATTCTTTTAAAATAACGCCGGCCAACAAACAGCGTAAGAGTTTGGGAAGTTACTTGATTCTTTTTCTCGTTAAGTTCTTCCATTATGTTAAACACTCGCTCGATTCCAAGGCTCATCCCAACCGCAGGGACTTGCTTTGTTCCAAACATTCCTATTAGGTTATCATATCGCCCACCAGCACCAATTGATCCAACCTGCAGAAAGAAGAAATTAAAGACCATAAACTTTCTTTTTTGACTTTAAAGACCATAAACTTTCACTAATTGAATTGCAAGAAGCCAAGCCGAAGGATTTTTACCTCTGCTCCTATACAAACAGCTTCAAAGATTACGCCGGTGTAGTAATCAAGACCTCTAGCTAGACTTAGATCAAAGACTATCCTGTGACTGCACTTTGATCTTTCAAGAGCTTCAAACATGATACTCAACTCATCAAGAGCTTCTCTTGATGACTGGTTAGCTAAGAACTCACTCCCTTCTTGTTTCAGTTTAGACAATAGCTCCAAAGGAGCTCCCTTCTCCTTAACAAAGTTGCCAATTCTGTCTGCAATCTCTGAAGACAAGCCCTTCTCCTCTACCATTTCTTTCTTCACTTGCTCAAATGATTGCTTGTCTAACTTGTCGATACTCGAACAGATGGTTCTGAATTTTTCAGGTGGTACTCCACATATCTCCAGCATTCCATCAAGCAACTTGCGGTGATTCAGTTTCACCTACATTAACAAACCAGAATCAAGAACATAGCCAAAGAGAAAACCAACTAGGAAAGATTAGGACTTTCAACTAAAGTTCTTACCTCATAATCTCCAATCTCCAATTCATCGAGAAGTTCAGTTAATATCTTGACAATTTCAAAATCGGGTCCCATTGGTTCAAACAGACCAGCGATATCAAAATCACACTGGTAAAACTCTCGGTATCTCCCTTTCGATGGATTATCCCTTCTGTATACCTTTGCTATTTGGTATCTTTTGAACGATGTGATTCCATTCATAGCGACATACCGTGCAAATGGAACAGTTAAATCATATCGTAAAGAGCAGAGTTCTCCACCCTGCAATTAATGTATTTACATGAGCACGAATTTTGAGAAATAACTTTCACATAAACTGATGAAATTGCAGCAGACGAGATGAGTTTAACCTGATCAGCAATATCATAAACCAATTTCGAGTCTTCTCCATACTTCCCCATAAGGGTCTCTCTCAATTCAAAAACAGGAGTATCAAGTGCAGTTGCACCATGCCTCTTGAAAACGTTTTGTATGATTGCAAATGCTTTTTCTCGGACTGCCATTTGTTCTTTAGCGAAATCTCGAGTTCCCTGCCACAGAATCAAACAAATCAGAAATGAACTTTGAGGCCTAAATATTCTCCATCTTTGAGATTGTGATTTACCTTTGGAAGCTTGGGAAGTCTCCTGTTTTCATTACTTTCTACAATCTCTTTCACTTTATCCGAAAAGCTATCAAAACCGTGACCCGCAGGGTTGAAAAGATTTAAGATTTGTTCCACCCATTGCTTCAAAGAATTCATCAGGTCACCATCACTTGTTGCCTCATTACTCACCAATTTATCTTTAATAAACTGGAGAACTATACTCGTCCCCTTCCCCACAACTGCTTTTTTCTCATTCTTCTTCTTTTTCTTATCCGTCTTCGAATCTTCTTTGTCCGCATCTCCCCTCTTCTGAACAAACAACTCTCCACCAGCAAGAGCAAAAAAGGCAGCAACTGCCTCTAAACCAACAATTCTCCATACAATTCCCAGAGACTCATTCAGTTCATGAGCAAACCTGATGTAATCCTCTTCCAAATGAGCAGTATAAGCTAACTTATAGCTATTCTTTAGATTCTCAAACTCAACACTGCTCTTTTCAAACACTTCAGACAAACCATTCCTCAAATTCTCATTCCCAATCGACTCAAAACAAAACTTAGCACGAAGGTACGAACATACTCCTAAGTTTTTAATAGCCGTCGACAAAGGTGCCAATGATGTTCCTAAAGCCTCACCAATTCCAGTGTTTCCAGATCCAGTTTTGCCTCCTTTAACCCCAGAATTCAATTCTCTCCTCGCATCAGAGTGCAAGCTTTTCACCACAAACCTAAATTTCCCATGAATCCAAGGGATCTTCGAAATCTCCTCGATTTCTAACTTCCCTGTACCTTTATACCCGTTAAGCAAAACCTTGAGATCACCAGCAACACCAATCACATCTTTATCACCATTCCCATCTCCTGAATCCAACGAGCTAAACGAAGCTATATCAGCCTTTGTAACCTCAACACTCAACGCAGCAACAGAATCCACAATCTGGGAAAGTGTCGTCGATTTGTGATCTATAATAGAACAGAGTCCGATCAACGAAGCAAAAGATTTCTCCAACACAATGTTTTCCCCTTCCGTCACATCAATCTCACCGGAACCAAAACTCTCAGCCTCCGAATTCAAAATGTCCAAGATCTTAACCGGAAGAACAGAACGAGCGGTGGAGGAAGAAGGAGGACCAGAAGTCGACAAAATAAGCTTGTTTAAGATAACAGCCAAAGAAGCTCTGGTTTCTTCGTTTGTCAACCCTTCAGGGATACCTAAGGAGCTTCGTTTGATCGATGGAGCGTTTCTAGTGGAGAATCTCTCGATCGCAGAAGAATCAATTCGAACATTAGCGACGCCGGAAGCAATCTTGTAAACGGAGGGGGAAGTGAAAGACGATCCTTTCCCTCCGAGAGTGATGGACGATCTCTCCGCCGCCATTATTACACACTTACAGAGAGCTGAAGCCGGAGAGTGATTTAGGGTTTTCTTTCTTTAGACGTGTGACTGCGTGAGTGAGTAAAAGACGACGACACAAGAATTAGAGAACGGAAAATTGCAGAAATACCCCTAACATTATCTAGTTTTTTGAATTTTAAGCCTTGATCTACAAAAATTGCTAGACAACCCTCCAGCTCGTAAATTTGCAAATATTGGATAGTTCGAGGATCGTTTTGAAATTTAAGAAAGTATTTTCTTATTTAACTCCCAAACTCAAACATATGTAAACTCAAACAGGCAGCTAAAACAACAACACTTATTAAACGGATAATTCAATCTGGGAAACAAGGATACCATCAGTATCTGCATAAAGCCATTCGCCATCGCAAATCCGAGTGCCTGCTATGTTCAAAGGGACTCTTTGTTCACCAAGTCCTTTCTTACTCGCCTTTATTGGATGGGAAGCTAAAGCTCTCACTCCAATGTCGCAACCATTGATCTCATCAACGTCTCTGATGCAACCGTTCACTATGATCCCTGCCCATCCGTTGTTCTGCGCTTGTACTACCGGGTTTCCTCCAAGTATCGCGCAACGTAAACTCCCTCCACCATCCACCACAAGAACTCTTCCATTGCCTGTTTTTTTAACATTTGTGAGCTTTAGATGTGAAAAATACAGAGAGCAGATTGGTTTATTGTAAAAAAGACTCGGGTGTTTTGAAAGATCTATCTCATCTCTAGTCACTAAATTGATTTAGGCTACTCAACAAGTTGGTAAGCCAAAATGTAAAATCTTTTGATGTTTCTAACATCTTGCATCCTCATCATCACCATTATTATCATCATCTATAACGGGTTCTTGAATCTTGATGTAAAAATAGTATAGAAACACATTGGTTTATTCTAAAACTATCCATTTGCAAAGTGACTGAAGAAGTATTACCACTGAAGCTAGTTGACAAGTAAGTAACAGACCAATATGTGTCTATATTTCTACATCAAAATTCTATGTGTCTCTTTATACTTAGAGACTTCTTCAAACATATATAGTTTCAAGCAAAGAACCATTGAAGGAACAGACCAGAATTGAATCTAAGCCATGTCAATGATCCTCTGGAAGTTCATATCTCTATTCTCTATGAGTAAAGTTTGCAGTATTTATGAAATCTTTCTTTTGGCAAGAAATATTAAAGTACCTTTCTCTTCGAGGAAGTGACGGATTAAGCCATTGTCTTCAAATACTTTGACAGTAACTACTGGACCTGAGAATATTTGACGACGACCGTAAATCTGGAAAACGGGTTGCAGAGCTCGGAGCTGGCCACTACGAAGCATCTCTTGATTCGCATCACATACTTCCGCAGTGGTCACAAACGCCATTCTTTTTTTTGTTCTCACCTGGATTAAGGATTATGATCAAAACAAGTTATATGAGATTGATGGGAAATCACTCAAACCCACAAGGCAAGATAGTAAGATACAAATCGAGATTAATCTGGATAAAGTGATCATGGTCAATCGATCAAACCCACAAGGAAAGTTACAAACTTTAATCCAAAATTCATCTGGATAAACAGAAGGGATTAGATTTAGATCGAATCTCATTTCAATATTTCATTTACCTGAAATAGAAGAAACTCAGATGAAAGAAAAGAAGACTCTGTGGGCACAAGTCTCAGAGAAACGAAGTTGATGATCCTTTATTTAAAGGAGGACAATAAGTCTCATCAACTACTTTGCTTTGGTCATTCAATAATAGTAAAGTACGGAATTTTTTAACTTTTACATAAATCAGATCGCGAAGGTGGGTTGTCGTTAAGCTTTCGAAAAAAGGAATCTTTGCGTTGCCTTTGTCTGGTTTCGACTCTGTTTCCTTGTTATCATTTCCTCGCTTTTTCTCGACTGTTTATGCCTTTTATACATCTCAAAAAGACATAAACCATGTTAAGTCTAAGTCCAAAGCTTAGTAGAACATTCAAAGAAATTCATGAATTCAGATAAAAATGAAAACTTTATTCCCTGATGTTTCTTAGAATCTTTAAAAGTCTCTCACAACCCACAATTATTATCATCACAAAGAAAAAAAAATGACAAAGAGAACGTTTATCCAAAATCTTAAGAAAATTTTCAGAGTTTGTGGATGGTTTTCATGTCTATAGCTTCACCCAAGGTTCCTTTCTCAACATGATCCCACCACTTCATCAAGAAATTGTCCACCACCAATCTGAACCATGGAGACAGTTTCAAACCTTCCTCACCTGCATCTGCTTTCTTCACCAGCTCCTTCAGCTCTTCCCGGCTCACATACTTGATTTCAGCTACTTCGTCTGGATTTGGTTGAACCTTCACGTCCCGCACAATGAAGAGCAAGTAATCAACTGCAAAAGGAAGGCCAACACAGAAAACGCTATTAACGGTTTGTACTTGTTTTTAAGAAAATGGGAACCAAGTGTCTTGAGAAATGTTATTACGTTCGTGCTCTCCCCATTTGCCATCAGAAGGAGCCTTGTAAAGCATACGTCCCAAGGCAGTGAATTCATTGACTGGTACATCTTCAGCTACAATACCAAGCTCATCGAGAAGCTTTCTTTGTGCAGCATTCCTCACACCTAATGAGTATAATACAAACAGTGAGGTCACTTGGTTACCCGAAGCTACAATTTGTTACATAGATAGTAAGAAGTACTGAATTGTGTTGCTAGTAGATACCAACCTAGTGCATTTTCCTGGATAAGCTCTGATTCACGGTAAAGAGGATGGCTGCAACAAGTGTTTGTCCACACCAGAGGGAATGTAACCTTTGTGTTTGACCTTTGCTGTTCAAATGAGAAAAAAAATTCAGTAAGATGGCATATGAGTCAGCTTATTAAGATCCACCAACCATCTAAGATCCCAAGAGCATCCCATCATAGCAACATCCAACATGTGGAAGAAAATCTCTATATTCAAGCTTACGATCTAACCTCCCATAGTTTTGAGCTTATTTTTCTCTACAAATAGGTGATTCTAGATAAGACACAACCATGCCTATATAGAACTTGACTTAGCTACTTCAACGCACTCATATGTAAATACCTGGAGAAGCAACTCATACTTCGAGTTGAACAGAAATACACTAAAAGCCCTGTGAAGCAAATTCTTAGATTCAATATTTTCCATTAGATGACCTGCAGATTTGAAATGGTATCAGTATTTTGGACAGGTATACAGAAAGAGATAAAACAATATTCAAAAGAAAACCAAGCGGAAAGTTAATTTTCTTCAACTATTTTCCAGCAGCAAAATCTATATTCATTTGTTTTTTAAGATCTGCAGATTTTGTCATTAGAGAAAATATCCTTGGCTGGTTAAATTGGCACAATACTGCACGGTAAAGTGCCGTATAATACGTCCAAACGGTTAAGGAAGGATAATTTACAAGCTTTTTTTTTTGGTAGGCAGGATAATTTACAAGCTTAGTAGACACTGAAAATGTTACTAGGCACCAGAAATAATATGTTCGACAAATTGACAGAGAGGAATAAGACATTTGATGGAAACTCAAAGCTGCAATCTAGAGGGGCTAAGATCAATATTAAAACAAAACGCTATGTCAATCCCCCAACTGTAACTAAGTTCAGTGACTTCAGTCATAGGAGGACGGTAAAGAAAAAGAATTTCAATGGAAAATACCAAGTGATAGGACGAGACTCAAACCAAGTACACTTACAATTATATTTGCTGTCATGCCCCACGACACGATCAGTTTCATCAACAAGAATGCATCTACAAGAAAAATCGAAAACAAAGAGAAGAGTCAATAAATTAAGGTGGAGAGATCGTATAGTTTCTTATATAATACGCATCAAGAAACCTAAAACTTAGATGAAAACTTCCATCAGAGCAAAGGATCAACCATCATCATTGTAAAATTAAGTAACAGAAGACAAACACCTCTGAACATAGCTAAACCTCTAACTGTGCTCCTCCCAAAACTATGACATCTTTCACAGAAGACACTAAAGCGTTGACCTTTATTTGCTTCATTCAAGTTACCACAAGAGCTCTAACAAGTTCATTCATTATTGCATCAACCACTGTTAATTCGAAACTCCATTAAGACCTAAGCTCCTGAACCATTGTTAATTCGAAAAAAAATTCCAAATCCCATAACCTAATTTAGTTCATTTCCCTTCCATTTTATCAGCGACCCAACGATGAAGACAAAGGTACAATTTTGGCAACAAAGTAGATAGAAACAGGAATCAAGAACTTACTCATCCTCGAACATGAGACGTCTCTGAACAGCATCCATCCCAGCATCTTTAGTATCTGTCATTGCGGCACCGGAGAAAGCACGAAAGCTCGGTAACTTTCTCGGTGAAAGAGAACGATGGGCAAATCGAAAAGAAGAAGAAGAAGAAGAAGAAGAAGAAGAAGAAAGAGTGAGAGATCTGAGGCGAATCAACGGGAGATTAAATAAAGAAGAAGCAGACATTGGTGGTGGTTGTGCGCATGTGGTGATGACTGATGCGTTCTACCTTTCTGCGTTTATTTTTATCAAAAGGTCCACAGTTGTTACCGTGTACCTCTCCGTATACAATCATAACCCCAACAAAACAAAACCAGATAAGATTATTTCCATTTAAAAAAAAAATAAAATTTAGTATATATATTCATATCGGCTCTCGCGTCCTAATCTCAGAAGAGTGGGGCACAATTAGGGTTAGGGTTTCTCCCTTCCTGGCAAATACAGAACCATCTTTTTAGTTTTTAGCCGCCGTTGGTGAAGATGACTGGTAAGGCGAAGCCGAAGAAGCATACGGCGAAGGAGATTCAAGCGAAGATCGATGCTGCGTTGACGAATCGAGGAGGAGGCCAAGCTGGAATCGCTGATCGGACCGGAAAAGAGAAAGGAGGTCACGCTAAGTACGAGTGTCCTCACTGCAAAATCACGGTTCCAGGTCTAAAGACTATGCAGATCCATCACGAATCCAAGCATCCTAAGCTCACTTATGATGAATCATTGGTCGTGAATCTCCATGCTGTGTTAGCACCCGTAGCTGAGTCAAAACCTAAACCTGGTATCAGGGGAAGCTTGAAGAAGTAACTCTATTGTTTCAATTTTTTCATCTTTTTTATATTGAAAGATTCTGATTTGCTACTCTTTACCCTCTCAAATCGATAATGTTGTTGATGTTATATCAATAAACTGTGTGTAATTTGACGATTTCTCATTCTCAAATCGTTTGGTTTAGCTTCGTAGTTTCAGTCTCTCTGTTTACTTTGTGTTGGTATTACATTTTAAGGGCAAGAATCTGATTGGTAAAGAAGAGAAGAGGAGTGGTCTTACTAAATCATGAACCTCTGTTTCTTTTACACACAAGTTTTTAGATCATCAAGATAAGCAAAGCTAGCATATGATTGTGTTGTTTGTTGAAACTCTGCAAACTCGGGTGGTTTAATTGCTTAGTAAGTTAGGATTAAGGAGCTAGCTTGAAGTTTTTGTTGCCTATTGAAGCTGCGAGCGCACATCAATGTGTAGACATCTTCTTGTTTTGAATCAAATGTACTCTGTTTTCTGTTCACACATAGACAGCGGAAACCTTAGGTCAGGATGATTTGCAAAGCACGTCAATGAACAGACATCTTGTTTCTTATAGTGATATGAAATTTTCTTATAAGATTTGAGTAATTGTCACTTTGATCGGCGTCCTTGAGTTCTTATCCGATACTTGGGTGATGATTTCTAGGTGAGTGATCAGTTTCTTCTATCTGGCTACTTGGGTGATGCGGTTTTTGGATTTTTTCGGGTCACAAAGTTTGAGGATATTCAATTTTCTCGGTTTGATTATTCTTTGTCAATTTTGGTGTTTCATAGAAAATGTCAATGATAAGTTGCACACTTTTTCATATGTACAAATTAGATGAATCAATCACGCGGAGACTGAGAATAGTAAGAATTATGCTAATGAAAATTGGATATCTTAAATTATCTTTAAAGAGCATAATACTTTTCCAAACACATGTGCTAGATAGTCAGAAACCTTGTTCTTTAGTGTGCACATGGTTTAGATTTAGAAACTGACTCGATACTCTTAACCTCCTCTGTTTTCCCCTTTTTTTTAGTTATAGATCTATCTTATGATGAAAGTGTACTACCAAATTTTGATCTTTAACGTTCAGTTTGATTGGCTAGAGAAGTTCTTTGGTTGATGGTGATGGTGTAACAATTTATTCGAAAGTTACTAATGATTCTTGTAGTTAATAACTCTTTCTATTTTCTAAGAAGGAATTAATAACTTGGTGTTTTGCATAATGCTCCACTTGTACAAATTGTTATTTGTAATTTAATTGTTGTTATTCGAAAGAGAGTGTCTTTGAACAACTTAGATAAAGCAACTTTTACCAGTTGACAATGCAATAAAAAAAAAAACAAGCAACATTAAGCATTATTTGTCATCATCGAGTACAAAATGACCCCTTCTGCAACCGTTTGTAATCAAGAATAAACCCTTATCTGTACATTTCGATTTCTTGTAAAACCAACTCAAAGTCCTGAACTTTGGGATAAACTAAAATCTTATCCTCCTAAAAGAATCATCCAGCAAGCGATCATATTGAATCGAAACTCATATTAAAAAAAACGTGAGACACATATCGCGCATTAGGTTACTCTCTTTTTTAAACTTTAGTAGCCTGCGGTTTTGGTGTCTGGACCTTTTCTTCTTCATACGCTAACCTTCTCCTCTTGAATCCATAACCGTGATAGCGATACATGATGCTCAAGAGACACTTTCTCAAGCTCACTATATCAAACGCCTCTATAAAATTCAAGTCCCTTTGTCTCCACTTTAGACCCGCGTTCTTCTGGTACTCTTCGAGCACCGATGATAAGCACCAGCTCTGAACTTTTCTTAAGCATCCCACTAGACAACCTGTCCTATGCTGCATTCATATTAAAGTTCAAAATCATGAGTGCCCTGTAAAGAAGATAGGGTAAAAGTTCCTAGAAGAAATTGTAAATTTACCTTTCCACGTTTGCAATGAATGAGAATTGGATGGTTTCTTACATCTACAGAGAAACAAACAAATAATCTACTTTTAAAACTCACGAGACTATAGACATTATTAACAAGGTGTTGTTGATTCCTTACCAACTAAGACTTTGAGAGCATCCAAAACTGTATCCTTTGGCATAGGAGTGGGAGGATCCTGCAAACGATTCAACATAAGTCAACTTGAAGAAGCAACAAGATGATCAAGCGAGAGAGAGAGAGAGAGGTGTAAAGGGGAATAAAGAAAGAAACGTACCGTTTTGCCTTCGATACCAAATTGGAAAAGCTTAATGTTGTTAGCTTGAAGAAACTTGAGATTCTCCTCTGGGTATGGTTCAGGACAGAGATAACTGTTTTTGGTAGAGATTGAACAAACCAATGTTATCATCAATCAAAGCAATCAAAACAAAACCCATTAAAAAAAAACAAAAGATGAAAACTTACATGATGGAACGAAGGTTTAGGGTATCGAGGAAAGTGAAATTATCAGGTCGAGGAAGCCCAGATCGGTAAATACCATCTTCGACCATGGAGAAGTTAAACGGCGGCGATAAAACATCAGTGCCGTCGTTGTTGTTGTGGTGATCATCCTCCGAATCCATAATCAAACACATTCAGACGACGAATCAGAAAAACAGAAACAGAGAGAGAGAGAGAGAGAGAAAAGAGACCCAAACAAACAAAGATGTGATGGAATTGATTTGAGGAATACAGAAGAAGAAAGGTCTTTGCTTTTTATAGGAGGAGAAAAGGGATCATCATCATCATAATCAAGTGGGGGGGTTGTTTTGTTTTCATCATAAAAAGGAGACAACTTTGAAAAGCGGACTCATCTGATTATTTTATTATTTTGGGAGTTTTTTGGTTTTTTTTTTTTTTTTTTTAAGATTCTTTCTTCCTTAATCCTTTGCTTTTAATACTAAATCCTTTTTAAGGTTTAGTAATTTTTAGGGTGGAGGTGGACCTCACTTAATAAGGAATCTCCAGGATTCTTACACGTGTCTTTTCCTCTACAAGATCCTCATCGTTGACTATTCTTCCGAATCTTAACATTTTTTTCTTCTTGAGGTCAAATCCTTATAACATTTTTGTAAAGTAATGTTATGTCAGTAGGAACTTCGCATAAGGAAAGTGGTCGAATCAATGCAAGGAAAAGTAAACCTAAAGTGGTCTCGTTTTCTTCATATTATATATTCTAAAGACTGAAACTTTTGACAATTGTCCTCGTTGACCAACAAATTGGAAAATCCAAAGACTCCTATATCCTTAATTACATATTAGGGATAAACAAAGTATTTATCTTTATATCAAAGTTTAAGAATCTTATGGTATAAGTATATCCAAATTGAGAATCTCATTCTAATATGAGTCACATATGTATTGGCTAAGTTTTAAGATTCATATCTTGATCACATTTGGTATTGAATCTCACACTTGTCATAAGATGGTATTATTAAGTAAGATTTTTTTATGGCATGTTTAAGGAAAATACATTACATTCTTTTTCAAAAGAAGCAATTAATAGAGGATTACAAAACATGAGATTTGTTTTCTCAATACATCTTTCTTTTATCTATCAATCCAAACATCTTCATCATACATAAAAGAGATATAGACATAGAGAGATGGAGTATATATTTTGTTTAGATTATTATTACCCAATTGAGAGTTTCTAAAACCCAAAAAAAGATTCAAACTCTGTGTCATTTTAAAATGGATGAATAATTTTTTTTTTTTTTTTTTTTTTGAAAACAAGTCAGTCTTCAACAGTATCAATCTTAACCTCTGATTTTATCTGATGCAAAGAGCCTTCATTGTCATCTTCAACACGATCAACCTCATCCTCTGATTCTATCCGCTTCAAAGATGCTTCATTATTGTCATCTCTTGAATCATCATCATTATCATAGTAAACACTTTGATCATCATCAATTTTTGAGCTATGATTGTGCTCAAGATGACTATGCTTTTCCTCTTCCTCTTCTTCTTCTTCTTCTTCCTCTTCCTCTTCCTCTTCCTCTTCTTCTTTCTCTTTTTCTTCTTCTTTCTCTTTCTCTTTCTCATCCTCTCTAGGCAAATCGTGATCTCTGTCGCTATCATAGTGTGAAGAAGTGCTTTCGTCAGTTGATTTCTGGCTGCTTAGCCTCTCATCATTGACATCTATATCTTCCCAGCTATATCTATAGCTTATCTTCAAGCTTTGCGCCGCGTTCTTCTCATCAACAGGCTTTAGTTGTGGACTATCTTGGTCATTTTCATGTTCAGAGTTAGAATCAGACCCATCATCAGATTCCATTGAGCTATCTTCCTCTTCAAGTTTCTTCTTACTCACACTCTCCTTTTCGTTTTCCAAAGATGATTCTTCGTCTGATGATGTAGTACTAGACTTGTCATCTTCCGTAGCTAGCTCAGCAGCAGGAGATACAAGATTTGAATCATGCCGGCTTAAGGCTATAGACATACTCTTGTCCTTGAAGGATTCCGTAACTGTTGTGGGAACACCATCTTCTGTAGGCATTGAAAGGAAACTAAGGGCCACCATTATATCACTTATCAAAGGACGAGCTGATGCTTCCTCTTGTACGCACATTGAAGCTATTGCCACTGCTTGGTTTAACCCTCTCTCTGAGAATTTCTTCTCCAGAACCGGATCTGCCATATCCGGATATCTCTTAGGATCTCTAAATATAGGTTGTGCCTGCCATTACAAGATTTTTTTCAATATATGATTTGAAAAAGAAAAGAGCAAATTTCATGGTTTATTAGATATTTATTTACCCAAGAAACTAAGTTTTGTTCATCGTTAGGCCTAGTGGTATCAAGAGCTCTTCGACCGGTGATGAGCTCAAGCAACACAACTCCAAAGCTAAAGACATCTGATTTCATAGTGAGATTTCCTCCTCGAGTGTACTCAGGGGCGGAGTAACCATAAGTTCCCATAACTCGAGAAGATAAAGCCATCATCTTATCACCAGTCCCTGGTCCTAGCTTATGCAGACCAAAATCAGAAAGCTTAGGAGTAAAATCATCATCTAACAAAATGTTTGAAGCTTTCAAATCTCGGTATATCACGGGTGGATTCGTTTTATCGTGCAAGTAATCAAGCCCTTTCGCTGCGCCATACGCTATCTGCATCCTAGTTGTCCAACTCATCGGTTCACGGTCTGATTTTGGTTAATTATGCAAAACAAACATTCCAAAAATCTCAGCTTTTCATGTTCTAAAAAAAGTAAAAAAGATTGTTGAATAAAGAATATATCAATATAAATACCATGAAGATGGTCTTGAAGTGAACCTCCAGAGATATATTCATAGACCAAAAGCCTTTGATCTCCATCGGCGCAGTACCCAATAAGCTTAACAAGATTCGGATGATCAAGTTGGCCTAACGAGATAACCTCAGCTTGAAACTCTTTGTTCCCATGTAATCCATGCTTGTCTAGTTGCTTTACAGCCACCACCTACATTATATTCCCCAAAAAATATAAAATAGACATATTCTCTCATGATGGATCATTAAAAAAATAGTATCTTGCTTTAGTAATGAATCATGCATGATGAATGGTAAAAAGAACGTACCTGGCCAGTAGATTTAAGGGTTCCTTTATAAACTCTACCGAATCCACCTTCTCCTAACAAACATTCTTGCCGGAAATTTTTTGTCGCCGTCGCTAATTCCCGGAAAGTGAATGTCTTTAACGTCGTTTCTTCAGATTCCTCTGTTTCCTCTGTTCGTCTCCTCTCTTCAATAAAAATCAATATTTTATTTCATTTTATTGATTGTATATCAGGGTTCATTCAACATTGAGACATGCATACCAGGTGGTCTAGTTTCGTTGTCTTGAGTCTCATTCGTAGCTGAAGATTTCTTGCTCTTTAACGAAGAGAAACACGGAAAACAGTGCATGATGAATAACAAAAGGTAACGTATAATAGAAACTAAAGCAGAGAAAAGATTTAAGATTTTTTTGATAAAAAAAAAAAATTATTTAGGAATTAGCAATTGGTCGGGTCCTTCATGGAGATTGAAGGACCGACGTAACGTAAAAAGAGAAACACACGGAAAAGAAAATGAAAGTTAGAAAGAGAGGAAGAAGATGAAGTACACAAATGCAAGCCACCGGTAATCAAATTTTCGTTTTTTTTTAATTGTTTTTTTTTTTAAATGAAATTCCAAATCTCCCAAAAGCATGGAGAACCATCCTTCTTCTTTCGATTTCTGTAAAACCTAATTTTGAAAAACCTTTAATTAAAATAGTTTTTATCCCTCTTGAAGTGGATTAATCTGTCCCACAACAACAGAATAAAAGAGTTAATTATGTAATTAGATTAGATTTTGTATTTTTTTTTTTTAAATCTTAAAATTCGCGTAATATTATTATATTAAAGCGTTGAAAAATATATATATTATAATACTGTATTAAAGCTTTTTATATATTGGGCTTAGGCCGTAAGGACCCAACAAATAAAAGCCCATTAGAAATATCAGTCTCTTTACATCATCGAAACTATTCCGGCTATCGTTTTCATCTTCTTCCGTTGATATTATCTGAAAAGATGATGATGATGATGAGTCTCCGATTCAAAATGTGATCGGCGCCGTCATTGTGTGTGATTCGCTTCACTCATCAACTCCAGATCTGGGAGCTTGCTTATTCCAACTGTTTCTTCCTCTTTACAGAGACTCTGAATGGTGATTTCAACTTGTTTCTTTGTAAATTCTTCGATTCCCCCCCCCCCCTCTTTTGATCATCTCCTGCCAAAATCTCTGTTTTACTGTAATTTTTTAATTTGGCTCTTTGTTCAATTCCGAGGAGATCCTTTTTTTTTTGTGCGTGTGTTTGGTTGTACAGCGAACTCAAATCAACATTTTTGCTTGCTGTTGTTTTGGTTTACAGTGGGGTTTGTTTACGAGGCTGTGCAATTCTTAAGATGATTGGTGTTTCGCACTGAACACAATAACATCTGCAAATGCGTCATATGGCCG
This sequence comes from Camelina sativa, assembly GCF_030686135.1. NCBI lineage: Eukaryota > Viridiplantae > Streptophyta > Magnoliopsida > Brassicales > Brassicaceae > Camelina > Camelina sativa. The sequence continues at coordinate 1,009,351 of NC_141898.1, forward strand.
AGCAAACTTTTATCGCTTTAGGTTCCGACGATATTTTGGGAGCTGACCATGCTTTGGTAGTAGGGAAAGAGTTTCCCGATGTGGAAACTTGCAGAAGAACTTTGAAAGATTTGGCTTTAGCTCTGCGTTTCGATCTTCGTATTGTGAAATCAGACCGAAGCAGACTCATAGCCAAATGTTCCAGGGAAGGTTGTCCGTGGAGAATACATGTAGCTAAATGCCCTGGCGTTCCCACGTTTTCGGTTAGGACACTTAACGGCGAGCACACCTGTGAGGGTTTAGATGATCTGCATCCTCATCTTCAATCCTCGGTTGGTTGGGTTGCAAGATCGTTAGAATCACGGATTAGAGATAATCCCCTGTACAAACCAAAGGAGATATTACAAGATATTCGTGATGAGCATGGTGTTTCGGTTTCTTATATGCAGGCTTGGCGCGGGAAAGAGCGGAGTATGGCTGCACTTCATGGTACTTTTGAGGAAGGCTATCGTCTTCTTCCTGCTTATTGTGAGCAGATAAAACTAGTTAACCCTGGGAGCCTTGCTTCTGTTTCTTCCTCTGGACCTGAAAACTGTTTCCAGCGCTTGTTTGTTGCGTACCAAGCATGTATATTAGGATTCACTAGTGGTTGTAGGCCGCTTCTTGAGCTTGATAGAGCGTATTTAAAAGGTAAGTATTTGGGAACGATACTCTGTGCGGCTGCGGTTGATGCTGATGATGGTCTTTTTCCTCTAGCGATTGCGGTTGTTGACATCGAGAGCGATGAGAACTGGATGTGGTTTCTCTCGGAACTGAGGAATCTTCTCGGGATGAATTCAGAGAGCATGCCGAGACTCACTATACTCTCGGAGAGACATTCAGGGATTGTGGCAGCGGTGAAATCTCACTTTCCTACTGCTTTTCACGGGTTTTGTCTCCATTACGTGAGTGAGAACTTCCGGGATACGTTCAAGAACACTAAGCTGGTTAATATGTTCTGGAGTGCTGTTTACGCTCTCACCGCATCAGGATTCGAATCCAAGATGTCTGAGATGATCGAGGTATCGCAGGACGTTATACAATGGTTTGAGCTCTTTCCACCTGAGCTTTGGGCGGTTGCTTTTTTCCAAGGCCTAGTACGTTATGGGCATTTTGCTGTAGGTATCACGGAGATATTGTACAATTGGACTATCCAATGTCACGATCTCCCGATCGTTCAAACAGTGGAACACATTCGAAATCACTTGTCATCTTGGTTCGATACCAGGCGTGATTCAAGCTTGAGATGGAACTCTATACTCGTTCCATCGGCCGAGAAACGGATTGTAGAAGCTATCTCGGACGCAGATTGTTACCAAGTTTTGCGTGCGAACGAAGTCGAATTCGAGATTGTTTCGACGGGGAGAACAAACATCGTGGATATCCGAACACGAGTATGTTCTTGCAACCGTTGGCAGCTTTACGGTTTACCATGTGCTCACGCAGCGGCAGCACTTATCTCGTGCGGACAGAACCCCCGTCAATTCGCAGAGCCATGCTTCACGGTTGGCAGCTATCAGCAGACATACTCGCAGATGATAGGTGAAACTCCAGACATCAACTTGTGGAAAAAGAAGCAACAAGAACCCGGGAAATGCTTACCGTTAATACTACCGCCTAAGACACGGAGGCCGCCTGGTAGACCGAAGAAGAAACTAGTTCGAGCTGAGAATCTCAAGAGACCGAAAAGGATTGTTCAATGTGGTCGTTGTCATTTGTTGGGACACTCTCAAAAGAAATGCACACAACAGCCTATTTGATCCTATCTTTGTGATATAATATAAATTGAATTGTAGCCTTTTTTTTTTTCTATGATCCTTAAAAAAGTGGACTGGGACTAAAATTAAAATAAACCGGGTCGGATAATACCCGCCGGGTTCGACCCATCTAATTGTCCCGCCAACGAAAAAAGTAAAGCCGCCAAGATGTGATTTTTTCGAAGGTGGTGAATGATAAAGAAGACCTAACATAGAGAGATCGATAGAGAGAGAGATCATCAAAGGGTGATAATGGAATCAGCTCCGACGGGATGCTTCAAGTGTGGTCGTCCCGGTCACTGGTCTCGCGATTGCCCATCCTCGGCTCCGGTCGCCGGTAACAATTCCGTTTCTTCTTCTTCCGCTCCAACTCAGATCCCTAATAATGACAATCCGAGATCCTCCAAGAAAAGTGGAACCTCCATAGGGCCAGTTCCTAAATTGACGAAGACGAGAGTTCAAAGGCCCAAGCTTACTCCTGAGTTACTGCTCTCTGAGGATGGTCTCGGCTATGTTCTTCGCTATTTCCCTAAATCCTTCAAGTATCGCGGCCGAGGCAAAGAGGCAAGTCTCTTTTTTTTCTTTTTCATTATTGTTTATTTTGAAATGTGATTCAGCTGTGGGTTTTATGATAATTTGGAATATATGAATACTTTTTGGCTTAAAGGTGAGCGTTTTGGGGAATATGATACGGCTGTACAGTGAGTGGCACTCTCATTTGCTACCTTACTATTCCTTTGATCAATTTGTGCATAAAGTGCAACAAGTCGCTTCTACTAAACGTGTCAAGGTACAAATCCTCTCTTTCTGATTTTGTAAGTGTTCCTCCTTCATGCACCTTGAATGTTCCTTATGGTGGGTTGTTATTTTGATATTGATGAATCCGGATTTGAAGGCTGAAGTTATTTTGATGATTCTATCAAATCAGTATACTGAAATCAGAATTACATTGCTCCTCTCCTTGTATGGTAATCAGTCATGTGTTGCTTTAAAGTTCCAAGTATACTAGAATCTGAGACCGTGTTAGGCTGTTATGATCATTGTGCTCATCATACCTTAGTCTTTACTTACCTAACATACTTACTTAGGTTCTGCTAGTAACTATATTGAATTTGCACCTGATACATAATGATGTGTTATCCTTTTAGAATTGTATAAACGAATTGCGAGAAAGGGTTGCCAGCGGAGTTGATCCAAACAAGTTATACGAAAAGCAGGAAGAAAATACTGGTCCTTATGATGATGATCAAGGTATGTCGAACAGATCAGCCTTTCTCCCTTGAATCTTCTTTGTTATCTCAATTCTCTCAATCCTGCAGAATCTTTGAATTTGGTTGGCTACAAAAGTTTTTGGAAACTTGATATGAAAATGGAAACGCTTCTATGTGTGGCTTAATTCTACATAAGTTCAATTTCTGTTACTCCATTACATTCCTGTAGGTAATTAAACATATCTTTCGTAGGTAACCTAGACATGGATCAGCCAAGTCATGACGAAGAGAACATACCATCGAGGAGCGTTGACGCTGATGTTGATGCATTTCAAGACAGTATGTTGAATGAGATCTTTGATAATGCCTCAAAGCTACCTAGCAATGAACAAAATATGGATAAAAGCAGTGAACTGACAGAAGAGCAAAGAGAACGTATGGAAGCTAATAGATTGAAGGCAATGGAAAAAGCTCAGAACATTTCCGAGGAACAGAGAGTACGTATGGAAGCTAATAGGCTAAAGGCTCTGGAAAGAGCCAAAGCAAGGCTTCAACCAAATCAAGAATAGCTTAGCTGTTTTACTCACATGCTCAATTTACCGAATCTTTTCGTTTTGGTGTTCCCATTACAGTTAAGAATTGTAACAGAGTCTAGCATATGTATGTCTCTGGTACTGTTTTTTTTTTGTGTGTGTGTGTGTGTGTGTGTGTATTGCTCCGGTTCAAAGTCGGTTTAAGAACTATCGAACCCAAAATTATTGACCGTTGATTCGTTCCACAGCCAAGGTTGATATCATTGGCACAATAGCAGATTTGTCTTTTTCAACATTTATAGGTGATTTTGCGTAATTTCATTTTTTTTAATAAATAAATAAATAATATATAAATGAATCAATTAAATTAAAACCACATGGAAAAGGACAAAAGATAAGAAAAAAGTTTCTGACGTGTTCTCTACCGTCCAATTTTGATGGAGAGGATAAAATAAAAATTGGCAGACTCTAGTCCCTTTCCATAGTAGGGGTATATTCGTCATCGTGATCACACAAATAAAAAACTTTGAATTAATTTTATTTTAATTATTTTTGTTTTTTTTTTTCAGTGAAAATTTCTTGTTTGATTTGTGTGGAGGTGAGAGGAGAACGCTTTTTTGCTTTTCGTCTCTCTCTCTCTCTCTCTCTCTTCACTTCCTCTCTCACATCTCTCTGTTTACACGATTCTTCTTCTTCTTCTTCTTCTTCTTCTTCTTCTTCTATGTCTTCTTCCTCCTCCTCCTCCTCTTCCATTGTCATTTACCTCTCTCTACACTCCATTTTCTTGTCGGAAGAAGATCGGTTGAGAGTGATGACAGTATAATATCTGATGCTTATAACCATCATCATCGGAGACATTCTACTTCTTCTTCACGTCTATGGATTTTAATGCTGGAGTTCCCATGTCCTCTCTCTCACCTTTGATGAATCAAGGTCTGTTCAATTTCGTCTTCTTCTTTTTTTTTTTTTTTTCTCTCTCTGTTTTTGATCGGAAAAGTTTTTATTTTTCTTTTGATTATTGACAGATTTAATCTCGGATTTTTTTGTTTTTCTTTGGGGGTTCTGATCAGACGCAATGTGGCAAATGAATTTGGGTTCAGAAGAAACAATGGAAACTGGTTCGTACCCTGAACGACCAGGAGAGCCTGACTGTTCTTATTACATCAGAACTGGACTTTGTAGATTTGGCTCTACTTGTCGGTTCAATCACCCTCGTGATCGTGAACTGGTTCGATATATGTTCTTTCTGTTCCTGTCTCGAGTTTAGAGATCGGTTTAGTCGGGTTATTATGTCAATCAAAGCTTTTGCCTTTTGGAGTTGTTTTGATCTCTTCTCTCTCTCTCTCTCTCTCTCTCTCTCTCTCTCTAGGTTATAGCCACTGCAAGGATGAGAGGTGAATACCCTGAAAGGATTGGTCAGCCTGAATGCGAGGTTATCCAGTTTTCAAGCTTTTGTTTATAAGATGTTTGGTTTGTTCATTTTATAGATTAGCATTTCTTCCCAAGCTTTTGGTGTTTGAATCATCTTCTTACACGAAACCAACTTACATTGTATGTTTGCGCAGTACTATTTGAAGACAGGAACCTGCAAGTTTGGTGTAACATGTAAGTTTCATCATCCTAGGAACAAAGCTGGGATTGCTGGAAGAGTCTCACTCAATATGTTAGGCTATCCTCTACGCTCGGTATGTTGACTTTTGGACTTTCTCACTTTCATATACTACCTCATTCTCTTACTGATCCTCTGTAATATCATATAAATGCAGAACGAGGTCGATTGTGCTTATTTTCTAAGAACAGGACACTGTAAATTTGGTGGCACTTGTAAATTCAACCACCCTCAGCCTCAACCAACCAACATGATGGTTCCTACCTCTGGCCAACAGTCTTATCCTTGGTCTAGAGCTTCTTTTATTGCCAGCCCTCGATGGCAAGATCCCTCTACCTATCCTTCCTTAATCATGCCTCAAGGAGTTGTGCCGGTTCAAGGATGGAACCCTTACAGCGTAAGTTGTCAAAACAGCACCTTCAGATAATAATCTGATTTGTTTTACTTGGCTTTGATTTTTATCGCTATGTTTCTCCATTTCGATAGGGTCAGCTCGGCTCAGTTTCACCTTCAGGTACAAGAAACGATCTTAATAACTACAGAAGCTTACAACAGAGCGAGACCAAAGAGTCAGGCTCTCAGTCTCAAGGCTCATTCTCTGGTTTCAATCCGGGATCCTCTGTTCCGTTAGGAGGGTTCTATGCATTGCCGAGGGAAAATGTTTTCCCGGAAAGACCTGGACAACCAGAATGCCAATTCTACATGAAGACAGGTGACTGCAAATTTGGCACAGTTTGCAAGTTTCATCATCCTAGAGACAGACAAGCTCCTCCTCCGGATTGTCTCCTAAGTTCCATTGGCCTCCCTTTACGCCCGGTAAGCTCATGTTGCTTGGTTTTCACGTCGAAGTAGGACTTACTCGGCATTGTTTTTAATGAATCAAATTGTTTTGTGGATAGGGAGAACCATTGTGTGTGTTCTATACTCGCTATGGAATCTGCAAATTTGGTCCAAGCTGTAAATTTGATCACCCAATGCGAGTATTCGCATATGACAACACAGCTTCAGAGACAGATGAGGTTGTGGAAACATCATCAAGTGGGCATTCCAGAAGAATCTCAGTGTCTGAAACAAGACAAGCTGCTGCAACAACAACAAGCTCTGGTAAAGACACCACCATTATTGATACACAGCACTGAAGAAGAAAGAGCTTTTAAAAAAAGCTTTGATTTTTCAAAAGAGGAATATGTAAATTCTCATTTTCATTTAATCTCAGACATCTATTAATAATGTATAGAGGTGATTTATACAACTGATCTTGATCTTGATCTTGGTCTGATCGCCATTGTTGTAATATTCTTTTGGCGAATCAGGTGAGAGAATAATAATATGAAAGTAATTTCCCTCAAATTTGACTTTCGGTTTATTTAAGGAAACATTGTTGTATTCCCCGGTTTAGATCCGGTTTACCGTATTAAATTCTTTGTTTTATCAAAGCTTAGTTCTCTAGAAAAATCGTCGTCTCATGAAACAATGGTTGTTACTTGTTTCTGTTACTTACTTGGGTAGAACTAGAAGCTGTAATCTTTCTCTCTTACTATTGTCTTGTGTAAAAAAGACCTGTTATGTTGTTTGATAAATTTAATATTTTACATTTTATCTTAATAAATCCCACAAATATCAAATCAGTAGTGCCGTTGTAATAATAACACAGCTCTTGATGGGGTCAGGCAATGAGTTGATGCTTCACCTGCTGTGATGTATTTTTGATGTTTCTCTTCCCTTTTGTCTTTTGATATAGTAAAATTTAATGAGCAAAGAAAAGTTTACTGTTGTAAACGGTAGAAGGTAAAAAAAGTGACCGTTGCAATTTTTACGAGAGCCCAACTATATATATAGAAAAGGAAACAACAACGTAACCAAACCTTAAATTTCCTTTTCTTTTCTTTTAAAAAAAAAACCTAATCTCTTTGCTCTCATCTCATCAACGCATTCTTGCAAGAGTGTTTTACCTAAATAGTCAGTCTTTTTTGCTTATGGTTGCTGCTGTTGATGGCTTTTCCGGCGAGATAGTGTTGGCTTTACGCTTTACGTCGTCAGCTCAGCTCTTTCGATTCTCCCAATTAGCTTTCATCGAATCGATGATCATGCCAAATCAACACGTATCAAGTCTCTGCTCTCGCGGATCCCCGAGATCATTAATCACACCAGATCACTCTACGAGAGTAATCCATAGATGATTGAGATGCAAATCCTCGTCCGTTACTCAAACTGCGTTGGTCTAAGTGGATGATCGATCTGATTCAGGTTTTTTTTTCTCTTAACTTTTTCTTCAGTTTCTTTTTTGATTATTATATCTTTTCAAAAAATTATTTCTTTAAGTTTTCTTTACTATTCGGTAAAAAGAAAATCACTGGGTGATTTCGTCTTGGTGGATAACTGGATATCACGACAGAACATATCTGCAAGACGACGGTGGACTTTTCGAGTTTAGCATTGGTAATGGGCAAACTGCGTGGGTCCTCTTCGCTACCCTACTTCAACCAAGGTATTTTTACTTATTCATTTCTTTTTTAAAAGTAATATTTTTAACTAATAAACTAATTCGTTTGAATTCACAAAAATAATAAATAAACACTTAGATTCAACATAGTTGGTGTTATAGGTTTTGGACTAAAATCGTTTAAATTCACAAAAAACATAAAAATTAATAAATAAAATTAGTTTAAGCTGTTAAATTTTAATACATTGACGACAAACCGAACCTAGGCATCCGGTCCTTAGGATTTCCTTTGGTCGGTCAGTTGGTGTTATAGGTTCAACATGTTTTCACGTAATACAAAATTTAACACATAAACTAGTTTTTTAACCGTTTGAATTCACAAAAAAATGAAAATTAATAAATAAAATTAGTTTAAGTTGTTAAATTTTAATACGTTGATGACAAACCGAGCCTAGGCCTAGGCATCCGGTCCTTAAAATGATTTCTTTTGGTCGGTCACTTGGTGTTATAGGTTCAACATGTTTTCACGTAATACAAAATTTAACACATAAACTAATTTTCTAAAAGTTTTGGACTAAAATCGTTTGAATTCAAAAAACATGAAAATTAATAAATAAAATTAGTTTAAGCTGTTAAATTTTAATACGTTGACGACCAACCGAACCTAGGTATCCAGTCCTTAGAATTTCCTTTGGTCGGTCAGTTGGTATTATAGGTTCAACATGTTTTCACGTAATACAAAATTTAACACATAAACTAGTTTTTTAACCGTTTGAATTCGCAAAAACATGAAAATTAATAAATAAAATTAGTTTAAGTTGTTAAATTTTAATACGTTGATGACAAACCGAGCCTAGGCCTAGGCATCCGGTCCTTAAAATGATTTCTTTTGGTCGGTCACTTGGTGTTATAGGTTCAACATGTTTTCACGTAATACAAAATTTAACACATAAACTAATTTTCTAAAAGTTTTGGACTAAAATCGTTTGAATTCAAAAAACATGAAAATTAATAAATAAAATTAGTTTAAGCTGTTAAATTTTAATACGTTGACGACCAACCGAACCTAGGCATCCAGTCCTTAGAATTTTCTTTGGTCGGTCAGTTGGTGTTATAGGTTCAACATGTTTTCACGTAATACAAAATTTAACACATAAACTAGTTTTTTAACCGTTTGAATTCGCAAAAACATGAAAATTAATAAATAAAATTAGTTTAAGCTGTTAAATTTTAATATGTTGACGACAAACCGAGCCTAGGCATCCGGTCCTAAGGATTTCCTTTGGTCGGTCAGTTGGTGTTATAGGTTCAACATGTTTTCACGTAATACAAAATTTAACATATAAACTAGTTTTTAACCGTTTGAATTCACAAAAACATGAAATTTAATAAATAAAATTAGTTTAAGCTGTTAAATTTTAATATGTTGATGACAAACCGAGCCTAGACATCCGGTCCTTAGGATTTCCTTTGGTTGGTCAGTTGGTATTATAGGTTCAACATGTTTTCACGTAAAATAAATTTAACACATAAACTAGTTTCTTAACCGTTTGAATTCACAAAAAACATGAAAATTAATAAATAAAATTAGTTTAAGCTGTTAAATTTTAATACATTGACGACAATCGAGCTTAGGCATCCGGTTCTTAGGATTTCCTTTGTGTCGGTCAGTTGATGTTATAGGTTCAACATGTTTTCACGTAATACAAAATTTTACACATAACCTAATTTTTTAACAGTTTTGGACTAAAATCGTTTGAATTCACAAAAACATGAAAACTAATAAATAAAATTAAATTAGTTTAAGCTGTTAAATTTTAATACGTTGACGATAAACCGAACCTAGGCATCCAGTCCTTAGGATTTCTTTTGGTGTTATAGGTTCAACATGTTTTCACGTAATATAAATTTAACACATAAACTAGTTTTTTAACCGTTTGAATTCACAAAAACATGAAAATTAATAAATAAATTTAACAATACACGTTGACGACAAATCGAGCTTAGGGATTTCCTTTGGTCAGTCAGTTGGTGTTATAGGTTCAACATGTTTTCACGTAATACAAAATTTAACACAAACTAATTTTTTAAAAGTTTTGGACTAAAATCGTTCGAATTCTCAAAAACACAAAAATTAGTAAATAAAAATAGTTTAAGCTGTTAAATTTTAATACATTGATGGCAAACCGAGTCTAGGCATCCGGTCCTTAGGATTTCCTTTTGTCGGTCAGTTGGTGTTATAGGTTCAACCAGTTTTTCACGTAGTATAAATTGAACACATAAACTAGTCTTTTAACAGTTTGAATTCACAAAAATAGGAAAATTAATAAATAAAATTAGTTTAAGTTGTTAAATTTTAATACGTTGACGACAAACCGAGCCTAGGCATTCGGTCTTTAGGATTTCTTTTGTGTCGGTCAGTTGGTGTTATAGGTTCAACATGTTTTCACGTAATACAAAATTTAACACATAAACTAGTTTTTTAACCGTTTGAATTCACAAAAATAGGAAAATTAATAAATAAAATTAGTTTAAGTTGTTAAATTTTAATACGTTGACGAAAAACCGAGCCTAGGCATCCGGTCCTTAGGATTTCCTTTGTGTCGTTCAGTTGGTGTTATTGGTTCAACATGTTTTCACGTAAGACAAAATTTAACACAAACTAATTTTTTAAAAGTTTTGGACTAAAATCGTTTGAATTCACAAAAACATGAAAATTAATAAATAAAATTAGTTTAAGCTGTTAAATTTTAATACACTGACGAAAAACCGAGCCTAGGCATCCGGTCCTTAGGATTTCCTTTGTGTCGGTCAGTTGGTGTTATAGGTTCAACATGTTTTCACGTAATACAAAAGTTAACACAAACTAATTTTTTAAAAGTTTTGGACTAAAATCGTTTGAATTCACAAAAACATGAAAATAAATAAATAAAATTAGTTTAAGTTGTTAAATTTTAATATGTTGACGACAAACCAAGCCTAGGCATCCGGTCCTTAGGATTTCCTTTGGTCGGTCAGTTGGTGTTATAGGTTCAACATGTTTTCACGTAATATAAATTGAACACATAAACTAGTTTTTTAACCGTTTGAATTCACAAAAACAGGAAAATTAATAAATAAAATTAGTTTAAGTTGTTAAATTTTAATATGTTAAAGACAAACCGAGCCTAGACATCCGGTCCTTGGAATTTCCTTTGGTCGGTCAATTGATGTTATAGGTTTAACATGTTTTCACGTAATACAAAATTTAACACATAAACTAATTTTTAAAAAGTTTTAGATTAAAATCGTTCGAATTCACAAAACACAAAATTAGTAAATAAAAATAGTTTAAGCTGTTAAATTTTAATACATTGATGGCAAACCAAGCCTAGGCATCCGGTCCTTAGGATTTCCTTTGGTCGGTCAGTTGGTGTTATATGTTTAACATGTTTTCACGTAATATAAATTGAACACATAAACTAGTTTTTTAACCGTTTGAATTCACAAAAACAGGAAAATTAATAAATAAAATTAGCCTAAGTTGTTAAATTTTAATACGTTGATGACAAACTGAGCCTAGGCATCCGGTCCTTAGAATTTCTTTTGGTCGGTCAGTTGGTGTTATAGGTTCAACATGTTTTCACGTAATACAAAATTTAACACATAAACTAATTTTTAAAAAGTTTTAGATTAATATTGTTCGAATTCACAAAAACACAAAAATTAGTAAATAAAAATAGTTTAAGCTGTTAAATTTTAATAAATTGATGGAAAACTTAGCCTAGGCATCCGGTCCTTAGGATTTCCTCAGGCATCCGGTCTTTAGGATTTCCTTTGGTCGTTAAGTTGGTGTTATAGGTTTAACATGTTTTCACGTAATATAAATTGAACACATAAACTAGTTTTTTAACCGTTTGAATTCACAAAAACAGGAAAATTAATAAATAAAATTAGCTTAAGTTGTTAAATTTTAATACGTTGATGACAAACCGAGCCTAGGCATCCGGTCCTTAGAATTTCCTTTGGTCGGTCAGTTGGTGTTATAGGTTCAACATGTTTTCACGTAATACAAAATTTAACACATAAACTAATTTTTAAAAAGTTTCAGATTAAAATCGTTCGAATTCACAAAAACACAAAAATTAATAAATAAAATTAGTTTAAGCTGTTAAATTTTAATACGTTGACGACCAACCGAACCTAGGCATCCAGTCCTTAGAATTTTCTTTGGTCGGTCAGTTGGTGTTATAGGTTCAACATGTTTTCACGTAATACAAAATTGAACACATAAACTAGTTTTTAACCTTTTGAATTCATAAAAACAGGAAAATTAATAAATAAAATTAGCTTAAGTTGTTAAATTTTAATACGTTGATGACAAACCGAATTTTCTTTGGTCGGTCAGTTGGTGTTATAGGTTCAACATGTTTTACACATAATATAAATTTAACACATAAACTAATTTTTAAAAAATGTTAGATTAAAATCGTTCGAATTCACAAAAACATGAAAATTTTAGTTTAAGTTGTTAAATTTTAATACATTCATGGCAAACCGAGCTTAGGCATCCGGTCCTTAGGATTTCACGTAATATAAATTTAACACATAAACTAATTTTTTAATTTAAATAGATTGAAGTCACAAAAATTAAAATTTTAATAAATAAAACATATATGGACTTTTGACATTTTAGTGTTTTGTTAAATTTTAATACACTTTGATAAATGGGATATAGTAAGTTTTTAACAGTTGGACCTACGGTAGGAATAGTTTGGGTTTACGACGATAAAGCCCATATTATATCAAAACAATAACAAAACCTATTAGTTAAGTAAACGGCGTCGTTTGCAGGAGATAGCTCTATTGGGTTGCCCTAAAACATCATCTCCCACGAGTAGCCAGCGTATATAAGTTGCGTTTTCTTTCTTTACCTCTCCAATCTCATTGTTTTTTTATGGTTTAGGATTTGAAGGGAAATTGTAAGCTTTTCGTATTTGGGCAGTGTTTAATTTTGTGTTAGGTCATCTAACAAAGCAAGATTGGTTTTAACTATGTACCAATTTTGTGTCGGAAGTTGACAACATTAGTTAATTGACCTCCATGGGCATATTTATCTTCATGGAACTCTTCTCTTCCATGGTGTAGCTCTATGGAGGTCACACTTCCACATCTGTATTTTATGTATCTCTGTCCGAAACAATCTCTAATCATTGCCATTGGCTGAGTTCATGATATTAGTTATCTTGTTGTAGTCTTTGCTTAGAACAGTGGTTTTTATTGTTTGTTGAATCTTTAAGTTACTGTTTTTTTTTTAGATTCCAATTTTTTTTGTTTGCAGTCATCCTTAAAGCAAATAGGTTATATAACCTCTTTACCAAATTTGTGTCGGAAGATGACGACATTGATTTTTGCCTCTCCATGACAATTTTTTCATTGGGATGATTCTTCTCTTCCATTGAGTAAAATCTATGGAGGGGCACATTTTTGGGTTTTAAACATTACATTATTTCAGCAGCCTGATGATTTCTTGGATGAAACAATACCAACAACAAAAATTGAAACAGAGCAGTAACAAGAGAAACGGTCTTAATTTTAGTAATATGATTCATTGAGGATATTACTGAGTCTGATATATAAGTGAGACCTGCTTTGATATTATGGGTTTTGCTGAGTAATGGGAATAATTGAGTTTGAAATTGAATGTCATAAAATATTCTCCCCCAATGTCTAGGTTTCGTTTCAGTACATTTTCTTCGTATTTAACACTTTGATTAGCCTCTAAATAAAAATACCAAACTAGTAGTACTAAAGAAATGATTTTTGAAGAATTGTTATTCTAACCATTTCAACACAAAAATGGGCCTCGTATGCAAAAAGCCTACGAGCCCAAATGATCGAATTGTCCTGTCTGGTTCATCTAAGATATTCATATTAGTCTACGCGTAAAATATTAGTTTATTGGAGAAACAATGACGCGGAGAAAAGTAAACAAACACGGACCCGACGACGTATAAGCGACCCAGCCCCGAGTCGCACCGCCTGGGTGGTCTAAAGTCTTCCATACTTACTCGGTTTATCATCTTTTAAAAATTTAAAATTTAATTACTTCCCTAACACAGTCTTTACTCTTATTAAGTCTTAAGTCTTAATAAACTCTTTGATTATTACTTTTTTTATTTCAACTATGACTATTTTCTTAATTCACGAATGAGTCTCACATGCGTACTCGATACCGGTCCAAATTTTCCCATCTTTGTAATCTGTACTACATGCTATAATATATACATCATGGTCATATATATAAATTAGGACTCATTACAAATCGTATAATTATTAAAGATACAACATGGTTGGTGGGAACTAATATTTCTAATCATTGATGATATATAAACTATTCCAAATACCTCGAGTTAGGGATATATGCTATTTAATTTTAAGAGGATATACACGCGTAATCTTTTAAGTTTTTTTTATGTAATGCTACATAGGTTTTGGTATGTATGACCATATGATCGTAATAACACGCGTAATCTTTTAAGTTCCTTTTATGTAAATGCTACAAAGTTCTTCTATACAGTAAAACCTCTATAAATTAATAAGATCGGGACCATGAAATTTTATTAATTTATAAAGGCTTTAATTTATCGATAAATTAATAATTTTATTAATTTATAAAGAGATTTTCTCATTTTCATATTGAAAATTTTCTATGACAAAATAAGATACTTTTGTTATCATTCACATATTTAAAAAAAAATCTTAATTTATAATCTTGGTTATCGTAATAGGATGAATGTCAATTGTTTAATAGATTATCAAGGTAAAAATAAAAAAATGTTAGAAGTTTAGAGTTTAGAAAAAATTGTTACTACCATCCTTCATTCTAATGATGAAGCCGTAGAAGATATTATGGTACCTTTAAAACAATAACTAAATAAACAATTATCGCATCTATGACTTTTCACAATTTATGGATGCGATTTGAAAATACAACAATAAAAAAATAAGAGATGAACTTCAACAAGAATGCAAATTCAAGAATAGACAAACAACAATAGAATCATATTTCACTAGTTTATATGATTATTAATTTATAATATTGATGAGACCATATTTTTATATAGGATTTCCAAAAAAAATATTGTTTTATTGTTTTATCGAAATGTGTCATTTTTTATACTGGCCCAACTCGGAACCGAAAGAATTTATTACTTTATAGCGAATATTAATTTAAAGAGTATTAATTTATAGAGGTTTTCGTGTATGTTATAAATTTATAATGTATGTTATAAATTTATAATTACGAAGCTTTGAATATTTTATACCAATATATAAAATTATAAACGAAGGTAAATTTAATTAACCGTCGAAACATATTCAAGTCATAAATCTGGACCCGGAATAATAATAATCCACAGATTTTCAACGGTCAACATTCCAATTCAGTTCACAAACCTAAATCAAACGTTCCATTTCATACCATTTTCTCTTTCAAAGCTTCACACAACCTTTGACCATGTCTCTCTTTATATATTCGTATTATATAAGTAGACAACCACGTACATGCACATATAAAAACACGTCAAAGAAACATATATTTATACGAATCCCATAAACCCGTTTCAGCCTTCATCGAACATCTAGAAAGAATATTTGATTTTGTTAGGTACCAAACAAACAAACAAAAAGAAAGAAATAATGGTGTTACCTTGGAGATCAAGAGGAGGAGAAGTAGCAAAGAGACGTAATCAATTGACTTCCGGCGATATATCCGTCGTGGAAACCAAGATTCCCTCTCAGCTCCGATCATCATCGAGGATGGAGCGGATTAGGTCACCGCGGGTACAGTTGACACCGCGGGTACAGTTGACACCGCGTGATGCGGTTGAGATAAGTCGGAGACTGGAAATCGCGGCGGCGCGTAAGGAATATGCAGAGTGTTTCGAGCTTGTTAGCAAAATCAAGAACTTGGGAGGAGGAGAGACGAACAAAAAGTATTTGGTCCAAAACGGCTGCGTTTTCGCGTTGTCTTCTTGTTTCGAAACATTCTCTGAGGCGCGTGATATACACGTGCGTCTATTGGAGGAGATCTTGTATGTTCTGTCTTCCTGGCTGCCTCTGAGTTGGTCAGAAGGTTTCTCGAAGATGGGTTCAACGGCTTCGCTTAACTGTCTCGTACGGTTCTTGAACTCCACGGACGCTAAAACGAGACAAAACGCTGCGTTCTGCATCAGAGAGGTTATTGCAGTAGACAAGAGGTATGTGTATGCGTTAACTGATACCGAAGGAGCTTGTGAAGGATTAGTTAAGATCATCAGAGACTCTGTTTCGACTAGCTCCACGAAAGCATCTCTAATGGTGATTTACAGAGCGATTTCGTGTAACGACAAGATCGCTTCAAGATTCGTTAGATTGGGTTTGGTTGAACTGATCACAGAGATGATGGTGAACAACAATGCAGAAAAGAGCGTTTGCGAGAGATCTCTAGTTGTTCTAAACGCTACATGCGATAACGAGCTAGGCAAAGAAGACGTTCTTAGAAACGCTTTGATCGTTCCTCTTCTAGTGAAGAAGATTCTTAGAGTTTCGGATCTCGCGACACAATGTTCTGTCTCGATTCTTTGGAAGCTATGGAAGAATAACGGACAAGGTGATGATCGTTTGTTAGTTGAAGCTCTTCAAGTTGGTGCCTTTGAGAAACTTTTAGTACTCTTACAAGTCGGGTGCGAGGAGAAGACGAAGGAGAAAGCTAGCGAGCTCTTGCGGAATCTAAACCGTTGTAGAAATGAGATCGAGAAGACGAATTGTGTCGATTCTTCGATGCATTTGAAGAATGTGAAGAAATCTTTTTAATTAAGCAAACACAATACAGCACAAGACACTAATATTCTTTGTAGTTACTCTGTTTTTGGTTTTTTTTTTTTTTTTTTTTTTTGGTTTGAATCATTATGTTTCAACAGTTAAATACAGTTTTTGTCCATCACTGATCAAATCTACATCAATAATTTTACCTTCATCTTCAGACAATATACAAGAAGCTTCCGGGACATTTAGTTGCTCCGCTGCAGTTTTTACAAGCTCTTCGATGCTTCGAGGCACCCACATTACAATCCCACGTCTTCTTTTCTCTTTCGTATCATCAGGATGTAAAGAATACACTGTACACTTCTTCTTATACACTTTATCTGCAGATTGTAATAAACAAACCGCTCATTAGTCTTACATAAAATAAAAACATCATACTTTGACCTATACGCCGATTAAACTACCTTTAAACTCTTTGGAACCACTCGGAAACGAAGAGATCTGAGAACTCTTTGCGTCTTCGAGTAACTTTATCAACATCTTGTTCCCACACCCTAGGGCTTCATCCAGTGGAGTGTTTCCCCATCTAATTCAAATACAAAAAAAAAGATAAGTCCGTAACCGCAAAAAAAACAAACCACTTAGCACTTGCAAGAAAAAAAAAGGGTTTACCTGTCTTTTGCAAGAACATTAGCACTTGCTTCTACCAATTGGATTGCCAAGACATAAAATCCTTCAGAGGCAGCTACATGAAGAGGTGTTCTGTGATCATAATCTTTGGAATTAGGATCGATTCCGTTACTGAGAAGCCTTTTCAGGAAATCGCTGTCTCCTTTCGCAACCACGGTGCAAAGGAAAGTCCCGGCGTTCTCAATATTTAACGTAGCTCCTTCTTTCACGAGTAACGCCGCAACACGATCATTCCCGTTCTTGATAGCTTCTAGTAATGGCGTGTTCCCCAACTTATCTTTGACATTTACATCTACTGATTCTTGAATAAGGTATAAAGTAATGTCTTCATATCCTCTTGAGGCTGCAAGATGCTGTCAAGAGCAAAAAACATGTTAGATATGTTACAATGTCGGATTAAAGAAACCAAACAGCTCTAATTAAGACCGTACCAAAGGTGATCTTCCGTCATAATCTGTTTTATTCGGGTCACCTCCAGCTCGAATCAAACTCTTAAGCTGATAAAGATCACCGTAGAAAGCTGCGCTATTCAACTTCAAAGCTAGCTCTGCCTCTTGTTTACTGATATGAAAGGTTATATCGGATTCCAATTGCTTAATCCGGACATTAGATTCTTTCCCTTCAAGCAGATTGTTGAGAATCCTTCGTCCATCGTGGAAATAGATCTCTAGAATGTTCATAAAAGATTGCTTATCGAGCCTTAGAAGCCGACATAGCTCGGAAACTCGAACTGTGTAAGGCTGAGGAATATTGCATAGGATTGAAATCTCCCCAAAAGAATTATCTGGTTGTAGAAGTGCCACTATTTCTTCAGATCCATCCTTAGTTATACCAATCTCCTCCTGATTTAAATTAAAAACATCTTGATTTTACCAAATTTGAATTTCAAACATGTATTGACGAAAAAGGCTAAATTTTGTTTACCAATACACCGTGACAAACGAAGTAGAGTTGATCAACAACGCTTCCTTGCTCCATAATAACTTCTCCAGGGAGAAAGAACTCTTCATGTAGTCTTATAACCTGTAATAAACCAAACTTGAGTTACCTGAAGATATTTTGATATTTTTTACAGTCAAGTCTAAAGGCTTACAATCTGGTTAATGAATTCAGACGAGCACCCACGAAAGAGAGGAACTTTCTCAATATACGGCAAGTCTAAAGTTTGCGCAATCTGCAGTAAAAACGTAAGTTGACATTTTGCTCATCATCTGAATGTGAAATCTGAACAAACATCTCTAATAAAGCATTCATCATATATACCTTAGCACGGATAGAGACAGGGATGTCTTGAAGAGCAGCTACCTCGGTGTAGCTACTTTCGTACTGCAACCGCAAATGTCCTGTGATCTGACCACGGATGTTTCTACCTAGTTTGTTTCTGTTCATATACCGCATAATATCCGCCATCTTATCCCGGAATCTTTCTGTTTTCGAACCTTTTACAATCAAAGCTGTCATGTTACCAATTAAGTAAGCTCCTAGAATCATATCGAATGAAATATACACCATGGCGAATATCATTTCCCGCATATTAACCGCGTGTATATCTCCATAACCTGCATCAAAAGAAACATACCAATTAGGGGATGTGCATATAAAACAGAATCAAAGCAAAAGAGTCACCAAGTTTTCAGTTAGCAGAACTTACCAACAGTTGCCATAGTAACAACTGCAAAGTACATAGAAGTAGTGTATCTAGTCCAAAGATCGATATCTCTAAACTGCGAGTAACTGTAATCTCCCAACTTCAAACTTCCAATCCAAGTGTACCCTTCTTGAGAAGCAGGCAGCGTCGTGGCCAAGTAATAGAAGATACAAGCCGCGGTGTGAGTGCAATAGAGCTCGACGAATATAAGCTTGACGATTCTTGTGAAAAGGTAATTGATCCTTATATCTTTCTCCATCTTGTGGAAAAACAGAATCACTCTATGAACTCGATAGAGCCTTATCAACAATAGGTACCTCACTTCTTCTTTCTCACCAGCAGCCTGTTTTCAAATTCACAGTTTCAAAACACCTCGTTTGGTTTATCACAGTTTTAGCAAAATCAAAGAGTAAAAAAAAGTGTACCTTGTAGATGATATCCCATGGCATGCAAGCAAGTAAATCAATAATAAAAGATGATTTTAAGTACCTGCAAAAATGGCAAACACCAACACTTATCGTACGAGTCTACTCAACACATTGTCAAGAAGACAGAAACAGAGGAGTGAATTAATACCGTAAAGCGATAGAGCTGCGTCTATAGACCATTCTGTAAGTGTGGCTATCTCGATAAGCGACGAAGAATGTCAAGACAATATCCATTAAGAAAGCGATCTGACCAGCGATATCGAGGATGAAGAGATTCTCTGGTAATCCTCTGAAGAAACCGAATTCGAGTGGAGTGAAGAAGGAAGAATAAAGTGCCCATATCATTATAAACATCGTCCACGCCTTGTACCACCTACGTAACGCAATGGAAAAATCTTGTGATCAATCTTCTAGATTCTTTAGTAGCTAAGCTAAACTAAACTCTTTAGTAGTAACTGATATTGCTCCAAAACTAAAACTCATGGTTCGTTAGAATTTTTAACGAACGAATCAATTGTGACCATTGAGAGACAGATACGTGTCATAAACTTGGCGGGGAAACGAATGAACGAATAACCGAAGAAAAATGTAATGACAATAAAAAAAAAAAGAGAAGGTTTCGATAAACCACAGTCAAGCCCCTAAGTTTTTGTTTTCACTATAATGGACCCCAAAACTTTGTCAAGCTGACGATATTACCTCCTAAATTTATTTATTCGATTTAAGTTATGTCTCAATCAATAGCTACCCTTGAACTATAGAACAAAGTAAGTAGACTAGAATAGAATAAAATATAAAGCGTAGGGGTTACTTCTGAAATAATAGAAAAATACGAGGACTCAGAACAAGATTTTGAGAGATGAATTTTTTACCGGTTATCGGGATGGACAATGGAGCCTCTGGAGATATCTCTGATTCCATTAATGACGGTGAACTTACCGCCGCTACCTCCGGCGAAGTCTAACCCTAAGAAATTTGTGAGGGGATTAAATCTGTTTCCTCGCGATTCTACGATCCCATCACTGAAATCATCCACCTCGTAATCCTCCAATTCCACGTCCGGTTCTCCGCCGCTCCGGTAAGAAACACCGCCGCCGCCGCTGCTTCCTCCCATTATACCTCCTGATCGCGGATTCAGGTTAAACCAGATAATTGGAGTTTTCAAGAAGACAATAATCTCTTCTCTCTCTCTTTTGTTCTCTCTCTCTCTCTTATTTCCTTTTTTTTTTGTGATTTTTCAGTTATGCCTAAAACTGGCGCCTGAGTTTTCAAATTGTGAAAGATAGAGAAAAAACAAATCAGCAACCAAATTTATAGAAAATTTTTCGTTGTTATTTTTTTGGTTAGTGCTGTAAATGCTGTTGTTGTTTTTATTATTTTTAATCAAAGTTGAAATCTTCATTGTAGTTTTTGTAAACGTATTGTAAAACAAATATATATAATATATACAATATGCATTTATGTATTCACTTTTAGTTTTAGTACCCCTATGAAGAGCACCACATAAGTGATTAGAGTCTTTTATGACCACAAGAATATACAAGTTAACATGTGATAAAGTTTCTGCAGATTACGTTGAAGAGTCACTTAGCTTCTTTTTTTTTTTGGACAAAAAAGAGTCACTTAGCTTTTCTCTCATTTTTGTTCGTAAAAGGTTTCTTACTTTTTAATGCAAACCGGTTTATCTTTTATCACGTTCATTATTCATGCATAAGTGTTCAGAGAATGATACTTCGGAAGGGATAATTCAATACTTATGATTGCTGTAGTATCGAATCGAGTACTAGTTATTGTTTGGTAACGTAGGTCGAACCCGATTGGTTTGTTTGTGTTTGTCAGTGTGTGTGTGTGTGTTTTTGATGTGGATAGACTCTAAACTGAAATGTCCCTAAAATTTTGATTCCCGTTTGTGCTAACACTTTAGTACTTTACCATTTTAAAATTCACGTGACAGTTTCAACCAATGATCAAGACTAGATAATGTTAAGGTATTTAGAAGATTGAGTGCTTTCAATTAGGTCAGAGGTAATTAGTTATATAATTTATGTTCTAATGGGGGAAATAGTTTAATTATATCAGTTGTGCATTAACCGACCTTTGCTTTGGTCTGTTCTCTCTTTTGTTTTGTGGACTCCTTTTCAAGTTGTAAACAAGATAACACAACGTCGTTGTTTCCTTGCTTTTTGGTTATATATCTCCATTTGAATATTTCATGTCAATGGCTTATAGTGGAAAGCAGGATGCAATTTATATACAAGTTATATAATAAGCATTAGCCACTCACAAACAGTCCAAAATTCACTAAATATGAATATATTTAGTTAGTGGTCTTCCTTCTCGTTTACTTGACCCCTAAAGTTTCTAGACATACTTGACCCCTAATTGGTTTCCGGAACACATGTATTTGTTTAAATTTTTGCACTTTCGGTTTAACAAAACTAGAATGAAACGAACAACCTGGTATTATGTATGGTTGGCTCATCATTGTCATTGATGATTTTTTTTGTCACCAAAGTGAAAGCTTTAACCACCTGAAACTGCTAGTAACTGCCACCGATTTCAGGTTTACCGCTTACACGAATATTGACCCTTTTTGGCAACTCCGGTCATGACAATTACGTTCTTGAGTTGTACCCATAATTCCGATAACTATACTTAAAACAGTTAAACATCTATTGATCCTCTGAAACTATAGATAATAAGCTTTGAGAATTCAAGATGAGGAATTGATAGTGTTCTCTGAGAATTTTAACAGAAGATGTTTTACCAGGACAAAGATTTTGTGACAAGTCTTTTTTCAAAGATGTTGAGCTCTCCAATCAACAGCGGAAACCTCGTCATCCTCCTCATCGCTGGGGGATTCTTCCTCGGTCTTCTTCTGCTTTTTAACAGACCCCTCAGAGGTTTTACTACGCTTTGCTAATCTAGCCGCCTTAAGTTCCATTTTCCTCCTCTTCAGAATCTCCACTTTCTCGTTGTATGATCTAGCAGAAGAAGATTAAAAGGAGAAGCCAAGTGTTTACTTAATAGTTAATATTGAACAAGTCTCAACACTTTCATCTTCTTGCTAGATATAACCAACTAACGTAACAAATTACCTTTGCTCTCTTTGTTCCTCCTCTTCTATGGTTTCAGCAGCATCAACCTGAGAATTAGAGTGCGGGAAAGAGCGGTTGTCAAGTCTTAAAGACAGAGCTTATGATGTTGGCAGCAGTGTTTATAGTTACAGAAAGTTATCTGACCTCTTCTTCTTCCATGCGGCTATCCACTACTTGAAGATCTTCTTGTATCAACTTCTCAAATTCTTTATATTCATCCCTGAAAAGAGATCCATGTTTATATAAGTTCCCAAAGAGAGTTATTTGGTACAAAGTCTTTTACATTCCCAAACGTCATGAAATGTAACAGACACATAACAACAGAGCTTTCAAATTTGATTTTCCTGCATCTGGAAAAGTAAAAGCAAAAAAAAAGAAAACTCACTTGATATCTGGTTTGACGAGCTTTATTCCACGGGCAAGCAGGTCAGCTTCTTTATTATCGAAAAAACCGGACGGGAGGGCACCTTTCACCGCTGGTTTAGTTTCTGAACCACCTGTAGCCTGTGTCTGACTCTCTTGAGGTTCACTGGTGGTTATCTCAATCTGATTATCAAAGAATTTGGCTGGAAGAGGTCCCTTTGTCTTGCTTGTTTCTGAACCTGTAGACTGCTTTGATTGCTGTATATTCTTGGAATTTGCCAATTCTACTTCTCCAGATTCTGAACATATATATTTGACCAGTAAGGCTTTTCCCATGAAACACAATAACAGAAACTCAATGGACAAATAAAAAAACGACCCCTGAAAGTGCATTAGCCAGTCATGATTACCTCCAGCAGGTTCACGATTTTCGAAGAAATTTGGCGGAAGACCAGATGATGTCTGAGATTTGGATGGTTTAGACAAAGTTTCAGATTTTGCTGGCTGATGAGTTACAGCAGGTTTGCTACCCCGTTGAACTCCCGCTGCACTAGCTTTGAGATTATCAATTGCCTGTCTCAACAATTCATTAACCAAACCTAAAGTTACTACTAACATAAACAGAGACTCTAAAGCCAACAACTACTAGAAGAAGTTAATTAACAAAAGTCCCCCACAATTTAGTAGCAGCAATCCATAATCAAAATATAAAAGCATGAATTTTAACTCTTTAACACCTCTATCACAAAAGCAGGAATAGTTTACCTCGTGATGCTTACGAGAAGCTTGGTGTACATCCCAGAGTGATTCAGATTTCAACACGACATTGCAGACTCGACACACAGGCTGGTCTGATTCATTGTACCTACAAACAAATCCAAAGAACATAAATCTTCATCCCAAACTGTAATGACCTCTATAACTACAGCTCAAGCCCAATCCCAGAGAACCCCACAAAAATTTAAGATGCTACAAAGGTTTAACCTAACGAGAGGAGAATCTATGCGGGTGTCTTTCTTCTTGGCATTGAGTTTAGAGCGAAACATCGCCTTCTTCTTCGCTTGAGCATCCATCACTCTCCTTGGAAGCAACAACAAACCCAAGTAATGAAGAATTGAAGATCTGACAAATTCGTCTACACTTTAAATCCTTAGAAGATGGATTTCACCCACAAGGCCACAACCTACCAACCAAGACCGTCATCTCCCTCCTCCGTTCTTCTTCTCCGCAATCTCTTTTACGGGTCGGGTTGATCAAAGCCGGGTTTAGTCTTACAACTTTTGGGCTGATTCTGGGCCGATAGCAAATACTGGGCCTATCAATATCTAATCGGTTATTAAAAGATGGATTATTCACAGCGAAAATAAAAATAAAGTAAACTTTTTTTTTGGAGAAACTTTTCTATTTCATCTTTTGATAACTAAACATCCAAACTCAAAACTACAAAATCAAGACGATTAAGAAACAGAATTATAAGAACATTCGCATGAAGTTTTTGAATTAAGCTCACAAGGAGTTTTGTTTATTATTATCAACTTTTTGCCAACTGAGTTTAAAAGAAATAATTTCATTTGTTACCAAACTAACAAATTGTAAAGTTTTTGAATCTGAGAGTTCATCATAAGGTTGAGACCATATTTTGTAACAATAATGAATTAACTCCTTCATGCCTTTGTAAGCTGCAACGCCTCCACGAATAACTCCTTCAGAGAAGCGTTTGAAGCTGCAACTCTCTGTGATGTGATGTCCAAATCTTTACCCGATCTGATGAACAAGTACACACACAAAAAGACAGTTAAAAACAGTTAGAACGTTGAGTGTGTTTAGTCTCAACACTTACGGATCAAAAATAAGTCCGCCAGCTTCTTTGACGATCACAATTCCTGCTGCAATGTCCCTGTGAAAATTGATATTATGCCATCAAGAATGAAACTTTTTCTAATCCAAGCAATGAGTTACAAAAAAAAAGAAGACAATTTACCATGGACCACCGAAACCGACTTCATAGAAGATATCAACTCTTCCACACGCGACACCACAGAGGTCCAGTGCGCACGAGCCACTCATCCTAAGGGACCTAACCTGGTGAATGAATGAAAAAGAAGACACAATCATTAGTTTTGGCAGAGGTTTTTAGCCAAGTGGTGGAGTTCTAAATTCTCTTAATAAAATTTCACCTTTGTTAACAAACTGTTGATTCTGTTGGTTGTATCGTCTAATGTAGCTTTATCACGTTTAGTACCAGCCTGTAAGCAATATAAACGCTGAGTAGGAGGCTCCAAAGCAATCTAGTTTAGTAGTGTAACACAAAGGAAGCCAGGTTTTTACCTCTGTTACGAGCAAAGCAGTTACAAGTTCGCTCTGAGTTGACACTGCAAAAAGAACATCGTTTGAGTTGGAAAAAAAATGGAAGAACTCCAATCTCTAAACCAGCGTAAGCCATCTTCTTGATGTCATAGACAGAGATCAACTAAATCTTCAAGTCTATACTAGAACAAATGCTAACCTTTAATTGGCTTTCCATTTAAGAATGCTCCTTTCCCTTGGACACCGGTATATAGCTGTTTTATCATTGGATATCATGTGAAAAACGTCACCATACATTCATTGATCAAGGAAACTATCTATAATGGTAACTGGTTATCGATTGAAGAAACTTGAATCATTAGAAGGATCTACACATTACCTCATCCATAATCGGATTGAAAACAACGCCAACCACAGGGACTTTTCCAATGGTAAGCCCAATTGAAACACACACAAAAGGGAACCTGAGGGTAATCAGCATTTGGACTTGTTTCAATAAAATGTGAGAAACAAAACACACACAATCATTCAAATGGAAAAATCAGGCAAGAACATATATATATATATATATGTTTACCCGTGAACGAAATTAGTAGTTCCATCAAGAGGATCAACAATCCAAGTTGGTTCATCAGTCAGTTCAGTGACACCGAATGCAGCTGTAGTTTCTTCTCCAATGAACTAAACCCATAGCCAAAAAAACTCTCATCATCTCAATGCAAAGGAAGGAGGAGCTAAGAAAGATCCAACAAAAGGGGAGTTCAACGTTAGCGGAGGAATAATAAATAAATCACCTTGTGGTTGGGAAAAAGCTGCTTGAGATGATTAAAC
Source organism: Camelina sativa (assembly GCF_030686135.1). Taxonomy (NCBI): domain Eukaryota; kingdom Viridiplantae; phylum Streptophyta; class Magnoliopsida; order Brassicales; family Brassicaceae; genus Camelina; species Camelina sativa. The sequence goes on from NC_141898.1 coordinate 1,035,074, forward strand.
ACAAGTTCTTCACATCCTTTATCAGTCTCTGTCACCAAATCCACCTAACAAACAACAACAATTTCAGGAACCAAAGTAAGATGATTCCAAAAACAAAATTGACACTCTGTGATTAATTCTCACTTTGTGTGAAATAAAGATGCAATCTTGCAATAAAAGTTATATATAAGAGCAGAGGGGAAAAATAAAATAAGAAAAAAAAAACCTGGCCTTTGTGTTCAACATGTTTGGTCTCGTAAAACCCTTTACGAATGACCTGGAGAATGAAACAAAATTAAATCATGATTAGCCAGAAAGATCGATCAAAGAACAGAAGGAGATCGAGTAAGAGAGAGAGAGAGATACCTGTCCAGCTTTTTTAGCGGCATCAATGGCAGCAGCCAAGAACTGATCTAGAGAATCTACATAAATTCAATGTCGCCCAATAAAATAAAACAAAAAAAGCAAATGAGAAAACAGAGGAATAGAAAACGTAGGAGAACTGAGATTTGAACCCTGGTTGTCTTTACCATTGTCCGCCATATTCGATGAAGGGAGGAAGAGAGGAAACGAAAAGAGTGATGCTTTCTTTGGCTTTGCTTTAGTTGTGTGGATGGTTCTTATTACTTCTTAGAAACACACAAAAGTTACGGTTTTCTTTTGTGGGTTGGGCATAGGACCGACCGAATATTCTAGGTATCTCTCTAATCTTCGAATATATTCAAATTACCCAATTAGGATCCGATATTACCCTAAGGGCATGTTTATAGGGAGATCAGTTTAGGGTGTTCTTAGAGTATAAATATTGTGAATATAATGTAAGATCAATAGTTAAGAACTTTTGTTAAAAAGTTAGTTATTGGGAGAACATGTTTAAGATCTTAATATTTAATAATATAATATTCTTATAGAAATTTAAGAATGTTTAATAAATACATAGATTAATGTTTAATAAAAAATTTAAGAATGTTTAATACTATTTAATAATATAATGTTTATTAATATTCTTAAACATATTACAATTATAAAAATTTATAAAATAACATTTTAATTGCAAATTTATAAAACTTTTACTAAAATTCAAAATACAATGCCATATTTTTATGAAACAAAAAAAAACATTGTAAATAAAATTTAAAAAAAAAACAAACAAACATATTACTTAATTAATTAAACAAGACAAACATTTTATTTAATTAATACATAGATTAATGTCCAAATTTATTCTATATATTTTCAACAAATCCGAAAGAGACACGTCACACAAGATCAGGCCCAAGAACAGTTCTAGAATAAGATCAGTGAGTCTGATCTTAAGTTCACTATTCAATTATTTTCATTTTTAAAGTGCCTAAGAACACCCCATGTGATCTCCCTATAAACATGGCCTAATAATCAAACTATTCAAAGCTTTGAGAGATTGTTTTCCAAAAGCTAACTTAACCAAATTTGAAGGATTAGATTCGACCTTAAATTTGACATCCAGCTCTATCTCTTTTACGGGTTGGGGTGAATCCGTGGGCTTGATACAATTATTGGGCTAATTCTGAATTTTTATGAGCCGGACTCAGCATGCAATGTTTTTAGTCCAAAAATAGTCAAATTTTATCATTAACATAAATGGTAAAATCGTGTATCAATTTTTACGAATTTATTCCTTTCATCATACCGTTGGTATTCATTCATTCATTCATTCATTGTATCCAAATTTCAAATTACGTACTCAAAAGGAAAAGCTTTTCATTTTTTTTTTGTCATATATCACATAACAATGCTATAAACATAGATAATCATTTCACATGATCTGATCTGATCTGAGACGCCTATATAGTTTAATAAAAACGATTAAACAGTTTCCAACACGCGGTGTAAAAATTACGTATATATACAGTCTCCGTCGTCTTAGAAAGAAATCAGAATGAGTATCTTCTTTGTCTACTCCGTCGTCACCTTCTTCTTTCTCCTTCTTCTCTCTCCAGCTCGGAGCTATGATTACGGGTCGGGTCTCGAGTCACTCGCTCGTGGGATGCTCGAATCAGCCAAGGACCCTGAGTTTTTCCAATGGATGAGAGGGATCAGGAGGAGTATTCACGAGCACCCAGAGACTGGGTTCCAGGAGTTCAAAACGAGTCAACTCGTTCGAGACGAGCTTGATTCACTCGGAGTGAAGTATAAGTGGCCTGTCGCGAAGACTGGCGTCGTGGCTTGGATCGGATCCGGTTCCAAACCCATTTTCGGACTCAGAGCAGACATGGACGCACTTCCGTTACAGGTTCTTTAAAAAAAATAAAAAATAAATAAAAAATCCGATTTTTAGGTTACTTTGACTAATAAATTTGAAAATTTTGATGACTGTGATTGGGAAAAAAAAAAAAAGGAATTAGTGGAATGGGAATCGAAGAGTAAAGTAGATGGAAAGATGCATGCTTGTGGTCATGATACTCATGTTGCTATGCTTCTTGGTGCTGCTAGGCTTCTTCATTCCAGAAAACACCTCATCAAGGTCTCTCTCTCTGTCTCTGTCCATATAGTAGAACATGTGCTTGATTGATTAAGTCAATTGTGTAGTACCCCACATTCAATCATTTTGATGTGGATTGGTGTTTCCTCAGATTCTGATCCTCATTTATGTGTGTTTACTGTATGTCTATGATTGATTTTATTGTATGCCCTGCAATGAGAATGTCAACTTTCTAATATGGGCCATATTCTGTTTTGTTGATTTTTGGGTGTTTGAGTGAATCAATGGTGTGATATGGTCTATTGATTTGGTGGAACAAAATGCATAATTTTGAATGAAACATTAGTAATAAATTTTTGGGCCTTAAAATGAAACAGTAGTGTCTCTACATACACACTATAGTAACATGTTTAATTAATAGTTTTTTTGATAAACATGTGACTATTCTGATCTTCATCAATACACACAATTCCTTCTTGTTGATTTTTTTTTTTTGTTGCAAAAGGGGACTGTGAAACTTGTGTTTCAACCAGGAGAGGAAGGTTATGGAGGTGCTTATGAAATGCTAAAAGATGAGATTCTAGACGACTTAGATGGGATTCTCAGCGTTCATGTCTTTCCATCTATCCCATCCGGTGGCATTGGCTCTAGGCCTGGGACCGTTCTTGCAGGTGCGGGATTGTTTACAGTCACAGTTCACGGTCAAGGTAGCCACGCGGCTACACCACATTTCTCTAAAGACCCGGTTCTTGCAGCTTCTTCCGCTGTTGTTGCCTTGCAACAGATTGTTTCACGGGAAATGGATCCACTCGAAGCTGGTGTAAGTTTGTTTTCCACTTTTAAAGCATTGTCTTTTATGAATCAGAGTCTTGATTGAATGAGTGGAAATGAATGTTTTATCAGGTCTTTACTGTTGGATACATTGAAGGGGGTCATGCTAAAAACGTAATACCGGAGAGTGCTAAATTTGGAGGTACTTTCAGAAGCTTAAGCAACGATGGGCTTCTATATATTCAAAGACGAATCAAAGAGGTATTTTATTAAACATTTATTGTTACAACTTTATATTGTTCATTCGGGTTGGCCCTTGCCTAATCCTGTGTAAACGTTTCTTGATGATATGATGATGCAGATTTCAGAGGCACAAGCATCAGTATACCGATGCATAGCAGAAGTAAATTTCGAAGAGAAAAAGCCGTCACTTCACCCGGTAATGATGAACGACCAAAGCATATACGAGCATGGTAGAAAAGTAGCGGAAGCCATGATTGGAAAAAATAACTTCCACGATTTCCCTGTGACAATGGGAGCAGAGGATTTCAGCTTCTTCACTCAAAAGACTAAGGCTGCGATTTTCGTGCTTGGGATAAAGAATGAGACGCTAGGCGCTGGTAAGCCGCTTCATTCGCCTTACTTCTTTGTTGATGAAGCAACTCTTCCTGTTGGGGCTGCTCTTCACGCAGCCATGGCCGTTTCTTATTTGGATAAACATGGTCATGTCCATGACGATGAGGTTAAGAGTGAATTATAGAATGTGTTCAGCATTTGGGTCATTCGTAGACTTGTAATAATATAAAATTAGGTGAGGTTAGGTTTCGGGGTTGGGAAGAATGTTTGTTAGTAGTCTAAACTGAAATTAGTTCGCGGTTTGACCAGCGGGATAAACCAATAGACTGATATTGTTTACGTGTTCACCCATTTTACAACAAAATACATATTAAAAAGTCACGAGAAAGCACCCACTTTCATTTAAAATAAAATTGACACTATGTGAATAAGAAAAAAAAAAAAAAAAAGCAAAATTTGAAATTGAATAGTATCTAATTTGTAACAATAGTGATTATATCAAAATCATTAATTCATTATTGTTTCACAACTTATATTTGAATTTGTTAATATGCATGTTGTTAAAAAAAAAGCATATGAAGGTAACCAAATATAGAAGTGAATCGACTAGGAAAACCCAAAAGAACAAACTATTGAAATCTTCACAATCTAGTATCTTTAACTTATAACAATAGTGATCATATCAATATTATTAATTCATTATTTTGTCACAATTTATATTTAAATCTGTTAATATGCATGTTGCTAAAAAAAAAAAGAAAAGAAATCATATGAAGGGAACCATATATAGAAGTGAATCATCGACTGGGAAAACCCAGAAGAATGAAGTATTGAAATCTTCAAAATCTCAAGCATATATTATACTTTATATAGACCACAACTAAGTTTTTTTCTGTTGACCATTTCAATTTCATATCACATTGATACAGCCTACATAAAAAATGTCAATGGAACGTACTTATTCTCCGGCTATAGTACAAACATATAATACATATTTGTTTAAGAAGAGTAGACAGGAAATTGCAGAAACTTTTAAATCAAAATACAAAACGGCGTCCGAGACACTTGTTCGTCAACGGTAGCTCAGACCAGGCCTGTTCTTGATCACATTCAACCTGATAAATAAAAAAAAAACATAAAGAAAACAAAAAAGATAACATGGTCGTTTAAACGTCTACAAAAAAAAAACATTACTACTGCATTTGATGATGAAATTAATAATAGTAATTAATTAACATTAAGGTAACGCAATAACCAGTTTGACTCTGATAAATCGTTACAACTATACCCCTTATTGGTTAATTTTATATTTTTCTGTAAATTAATTAGCTGTCACATTTAATACATAAGATTCTCTTTATTTTACTTTTTTTTTTGGTCGAAAAGGAAAAATTCCAATTAGTAACTTTTCTTTTTCCCTTTTATCTGCTGCAATTCTGATTTTATTTAGCCGGCGAAAGAGAGAGAGAGAGAGAGAGAGAGACACAGAGAGAAACTCATGTAAAATACAAGTCTCTCTGTTCAAACACTCGTTAACGCGTTGCCGAATTAAGTTTTCTCAAAACCCCCATATCGAAAAGTCCATATATATTTATTGAATTTTGAAACCTAAGGAGACGAAGAATCGCCAGTTTTGGAGAAGAAGATGATAAAGTACAAGCCGAAGCTAAGTCTCTGTGTTGTCTACTTGTTCGTCTTCTATCTCGCTGCGGTGACTTCAGATCTAGAGTCTGACCGGAGAGCTTTAGTCGTTCTTCGTAAGAGTGTTCGTGGCCGTACTTTGTTATGGAACATGAGTGCTCCTTCTCCTTGTGATTGGCACGGAGTCCACTGTGATGCGGGTCGGGTCACTGCCCTCCGATTACCCGGAGCTGGTTTATTCGGTTCTTTACCAATCGGTGGGATTGGTAATTTGACGGAGCTTCAAACCCTTTCTCTCCGATTCAATTCTGCCCTCTCCGGTCCAATCCCTTCGGATTTCTCAAACCTTGTTCTTCTCCGTTACTTGTATCTCCAAGGTAATGCCTTTTCCGGTGAGATTCCTTCGTTTCTCTTCACGCTCCCGAACGTGATCAGAATTAATCTCGGGGAGAACAAATTCTCGGGTCGGATCCCGGATAATGTTAATTCCGCGACCCGGTTGGTTACTCTGTATTTAGAGAGGAATCAGCTGACTGGTCCAATCCCTGAGATCACGCTTCCTCTTCAGCAATTCAATGTTTCTTCGAATCAATTGGATGGTTCGATTCCGAGTTCGTTGTCGAGCTGGCCTTCAACTGCTTTCGAAGGGAACACTCTCTGTGGGAAGCCCTTAAACCTTTGTGTTGGTGGCCCTGCTCCAGAACCAGGACCAGGACCCAATCCGCCGCCGGAGAAGAAAGATAGCGACAAGTTATCCACCGGAGCTATTGTCGGGATTGTAATCGGATGTGTTGTTGGTCTGTTGGTTCTTCTCCTGATTCTCTTCTGTCTCTGTAGAAAGAGAAAGAAGAAGGAAGAGAATGGTCAAGCGAGAAACGTTGAAGCTCCTGTAGCTCCTCCGGCCACCGCCGCTGCTATACCTAAGGAAAGGGCGGCTGTTGTCCCGCCGGTTAAGGCTACGTCGTCGGAGAGTGGTGTGGTGAGTAAAGATTTGATATTTTTCGTGAAAACGTTTGGAGAATTCGATTTGGATGGGTTGTTGAAGGCTTCAGCTGAGGTTCTTGGGAAAGGAACAGTTGGGTCTTCGTATAAGGCAAGCTTTGATCATGGTTTGATTGTGGCTGTGAAACGGCTAAGAGATGTTGTGGTGCCTGAGAAAGAGTTCAGAGAGAGATTGCAGGTTTTGGGATCAATGAGTCATCCCAATCTCGTGACTCTCATCGCTTACTACTTCAGCCGCGATGAAAAGCTTCTTGTCTTTGAGTACATGTCTAGAGGAAGCTTGTCTGCAATCTTGCACGGTAAAAAAAATCGAAATCTAATGCATTTATTGATTTTTCGGATTCTTTAGTTAGTTGATGTTATGTCTCTTGATACTAGTTTATGATCTTGATGGGGACTTGTTTAGTTATTATGCTTGGAGCTCGGTTTTTAGGCTGTTTTAATGGTTTTGCAGGGAACAAAGGAAACGGGAGGACTCCATTGAACTGGGAAACCAGAGTTGGTGTAGCCTTAGGAGCTGCAAGAGCGATTAAATTCCTACATTCGCGTGACGCCACAACTTCTCATGGAAACATTAAGTCCTCGAACGTACTCTTGTCTGAATCCTATGAAGCTAAGGTCTCTGATTACGGTCTAGCGCCTATCATTAGTTCTACATCTGCACCTAACCGTATCGATGGCTACCGTGCACCTGAAGTCACGGATGCTCGCAAAATCTCCCAAAAAGCTGATGTCTATAGCTTTGGCGTCTTAATCCTTGAATTACTCACAGGTAACAAACAGTCAGACTCAATATTTATCTTTTTAACTTTGTTTCTTTGCAATTGCTGCGGTGGTTTAAAGGTTTTAACGTTGCAGGTAAGTCTCCAACACATCAGCAATTGAATGAAGAAGGCGTTGATTTGCCGAGATGGGTCCAATCAGTTACCGATCAACAATCACCGTCTGAGGTGCTTGATCCGGAGCTCACAAGGTACCAACCTGAGGGCAATGAGAACATCATCCGTTTATTGAAGATAGGTATGAGCTGTACGGCTCAGTATCCAGATAGTCGTCCTTCGATGGCCGATGTCACCAGACTCATTGAGGAGGTTTCTCATTCATCTGGCTCCTCCCCAAATCCGATATCCGACTGATTTTTTTAGGGGGGGGGGTCTAAATTGATTGATTTGAAAATTGTTTGGGGGTTAAATTGCAAATTCTTGAATAGTGTCAAGCCCCTGTCACAGTCTTTTTTCTTCTTCTTGTTTTAGTTTGTTCGTTAATTCTTCTTGAGCCTCAATTTGAGATGAGACCTTTTCAGTTTTTTTTTTTCTTCTTCTTTCTATTTTTCTTAATTTCAAAAGTTCCAAAAAATGTCTATAGAACTATTGTTTCTGCTAATTTTTTTGTATAAGTATACAATCGACGCGTGTGAATATTATCGGTTTTTTTTGTTTTCTTCATTTCACATCTTGTCTTACAACTCCAGTCAACGGTTCAGCCGGAAAAAATGTCAACGACTTTTAATCAATATTTTCATCGCCGTCCAAATATTTGAGCTAAAAAACAAAGTCAACGACAAAAATGGTCATAAATATCAGCTCACGATTGGACAGACGAGTGTTTCTCGTTTTATAATGTGAAAGTTGGTAACCACTACTAACTAGTAAACGTATTATTATTCCACAAGGAAAAGGAAATGGATTATATTATGGATGAGAGAGCAAATAAATTACTATGCTCGCATTCTCCCTCATAAACTGATGTTTCTAAAATCTTGGAAGAAAACAATAAGAAAGAGACATCGTAGAACATGGCTTCCACACAAACAACCGATATTATTTGGTCAATTATCACAAGATTCACGACTAGTAAATATTATACTGATTTTAGAAAATAATCGTATTTATGACTGGGATGTCATTATTTTGATAATAATTACAAGCTTGATGGCCTCTTTTGCTAGAGAGTTTTATTCTGGCTATATGTTTCTAGGCTCAATAAATAATGAAGCCCACTTCATAATTATGTAATGTAACCAAGATAATCTTTAGTCATCTTTACTAATGTTTGGTCATAAAGCAACAACAACAACAACAAAAAAGAGCAAAAGATATAACAAAATAAAGCCTATAAAGACAAATAGAGTTCCTACCAACTTGTAGAAACAGGTTTAAACAACATAATTGATTGATACAAAACTAGATATGATCAAGTATATATAAGAAGCAGTTTCAAGGACATTTTGGACGGCCTTCTTTAGTCTTCCAATTGTTGTAACATGGGCAACTTTGTTTGTTGCCGTAAGTGCCTGCAGGAACACAAAGGCATTTTGTGCAGCACTTGAGGCAAAAGAACATGCATGGCTTCTTGTGTGATGTTGCCGAACAACGGTAGCTACACTTTGAGTTGCATTCTACGTTTGAAGTTTCCATCCAAAAACATATCACAAAATAAAAATAAAAATCATTGAGATCTTTATGTTCGTGCATATAATTATTCGTCATATGTTAATACTAAAAAATGACAATCACACAAAAAAATATCATAATCTTAGCACATCAAAAATCATGGTCTCAACATTAGCATAAGTATATACTATATATGTATACATAATTATGTGCTGCTAGCTTAATTACAATAATACCTCCGATTCTTTTGTTTGTTTAAGGAATAACGTAAGTATGATATAAAACTACATAAGTTTTGTGTTGGTACCTTGTGGGCGGAGTTTGCCACCACCACTAGCAGCCTGTAAAAATAAGAACTTTCGATCTCAGAAGACTAATAAGGAATCCAACTATATTAATAAACATCAAAATTTTCATAGCTTTTTATTACACACAAAATATTTCAATAAAATAGAATTTGTTTTGGTGGTTTACCTGGACGAGATTGGAGACAGACAGTAAAAAGAGAAGAGTCAAGAAAAATAGGGGTTAAGATATTTATAGAGAAAATAAGGAATGGGGGAATTTGGTTATTTCCTAATCAAGAAAATCGGTATCGAATGCCAAAGTTCATGCCGTGATTATGGGGAAGTAGGTCATTATAGTTTCTACTGCCTCCCCTACTTGTCATTTTTGTCTCTTGGAAAATGTCAAAGACTCAAAATCAGTAAACAGTGTAATTTACTTAGCAGTAATTAATTACCCCAACGTATAGAAGAAGCAAAAGTCTATAAATCTTGCCTTGGAAAATCAATAAAACAAATGTTTCGAAACCTTCAGTTATGACTTATGAATGAGTGTTATGAAACGGACTAACGGAGTATTATAATAATTTTGTTAAATGTTTTACTTACGCAAATATCTAAAATCGAAAGAGAAAAATAAACGAGTTTAGGAAAGTTATTAAGCTAATGGTACGCAAATTTGGTGAAGTGTAATAGAAAGCGAAAAATGCGGCGAATATAATAAATATTTGATTTTTCAGCATGTGATCTTTGTGGGCCATTTCATTGATTTTGTGTTTGTCATATTATTATTATTATTTTAAAAAAAATATAAAGAATTTTTTCATAAAAGGCCCAAACAATGGGCTGGAATCCAATGAACTAAATATCCAATTATTTGGGCTAAAAACGGTCCATTTAGGACGATGAAAAATATGGCAGTTTTGTAATTTTCCTTATTCGTTTGGTCTAACATTTGAACGTTAACACTTAAACACATGATGGGGCTTAAACGTTTTCCCAACTGAAAAAGATAAATCAAATGAAATTACCAAAATTAGCAATTTCGTAACATGTAATTACAAATTTTGGCGTAATTTCAACTACTTATATATTTTGTGTCTGTCAGTATGTAGAAATCTGAAATTTCTAGACTAGATATTAAATGCCTTCCATGTCGATAAGAATACTAATCACTGTAAATTTTGTTGTTAAACACGTTATTTTAGTAATCTATTAAAAAAACTTGCGTGTTTATGATAGACTAAATTAGTTAGTAATTAATGAATATATTATATATAAAGAAAATATTAAGCGTGTGTGTATACGTATGTATGTCCGTACGTATCTACGTGGTGTAGGTAGAGAGAAAGATCCTTGGGGGCTTGCTTTGGTGGTGGCTATTTAATAGCAGCTCTCTCTCTCTCTCTCTCTCTCATTCCATTATCTGGAAAAAAAGCGAGAGATTCCAGAGAATTCGAACTTTTAGGGCCACGCCAGAGCGAGAGAGAGAAATTAGGAATCGAATCTGGAGATTTTTAGAGGAACTTTACTTAGGGTTTGTGTATTCGTAGTGCGGTAATCAAGGAATGGTAAGTTAGGGTTTTCTTTGTTCTCGATTGGTGGTGAATAGTGAAATGCTAATGTCGAGGATGATGATGATGATGATTTTGATTTTGATTTCGAGACCTCTACAATGTAAACAGAATCCGCTTTGATTCGTTTTAGGAATTGTGCTTATTTTGCATGTTGGTCCGTCGACGCAAGTGTTGTTAGTTGTTAAACAGCATGATTCAATCATCTGGGCTTATGTGCTTTTCTTTTTCCTTAAAATTTATGCTTCTTTTTCTTTGTTCACAGTTGGATTAGCGGATTAGAAATCAATTTTGCGAGAGTCGTGCTCATCAAATTTGTTGTTAATGGTAAGAACAGAGAGGATAACTGATTGCATTTATACGCTTCCTTTGAATGTAGATCATAGCATAAATGTCCAGTTGTAGTTGTCTCACAGTTCGTTTTTTTTTTTTTTTTGTAAATGCTATGCGTCCAGCATTAATATGGAAGTCTTCCTTATACTGTTTTTTTTTTTTTTTTTTTTTTTTAATTTACTCTTCTTTTAAGAAATTATATTTCAGTAATTTTTCCCTTTTTTTGCTCATTTAATTCACTGATTTTGTGAAAAAAAAAAGAGTTCTTCATTTTTATTCTTCTTTTCGTTGCTAACATTCTCTCTTTGTTATGCCTGAAGGCTGATAGAAGACTTGGTTATCGCTCCATGGGTCGCAGAGGTCGTCCTAAAATGCAGTCTGGAACTTGTAATGTCTGCTCTGTTCCTTGTTCATCTTGCATGCACCGTAATGCGGGCTTTACCGGTTCAAAGTCGGAAGAGTCATCAGATGAAAACTCCCATGGTGTACTGGCGAGCGAGTGTTCTTTCAACGAGCGTTCTTATGGGGTTAATGCTCTCCGGAACACTGCAAGTGAAGCGAGCAATCTGGTTAATTTTAATCATGATACTTCTTCATCTGAGAATGCTGAGAGTAAGGAAATTTTAAGATCTTCTGATATATCCCATGCCCCACTTTTAGATGGGTCTCACAAAGATCAAGATTCCATGAAGTTGGATACATGTAATGACCATAAGGCCAAAAACATTCTAGGGCAGGGAAAAGTCAAGGAAAAGTCAGGAGCAAAGAGTAACAAAGACAACAAGAACAATTCTTTAATTGAGAGTTCTACGCGTTCAGGGCCAGTGGTTAGGAAGTCGAGAGAAAATGTTCCCTCCAATAAGGCAGACGAATCAAACACATCAGCCATGTCTGAGAGTGAGAGTGAGGGTGCTGATTCTGAAATGCTGGAACTTGATGTAAGCAATGCTGTTTTGTCTCATATTAGGAGGAATTAGAGAACACATCTATTTTGTTGGCTGAATTTGTGCCTCTGTTCCTGTTTGTTTCAATGTTTACTTTTATCTCCTAGTGACAAAAATCTGAAGTGAAATTGTTCTCTATAATGTTGAGCAGGTAAAAGTATGTGATATTTGCGGAGATGCGGGTCGTGAGGATTTACTGGCTATCTGCAGCAGATGCAGTGATGGCGCAGAACACACGTAAGCCTGCTTCTGTTCATGGGAAAGAAAAAACATCAAGTAAATTTTGGCCAATTGCCATCTAGGATTTATCCTTGACCTTAATATTGGTGAAGTCTAAGTAAATTGGATTATCCTGTTATTAATAACTAATAACTGAGCACCATTTCTGTGCTAACTGTATAGTTGTGTTATCTTTTGCTCAGATATTGCATGCGAGTAATGCTTAAAAAGGTTCCTAAGGGTGATTGGCTTTGTGAGGAATGCAAGTTTGCAGAAAAGAAGAAGCTAGGTAAAGCTGAATTATATACTATCCATGATATTAGTGCAAAACATCAGGAACTTGGTTGTGAACTTGGTTTTGTTTAACGAATCTGAGTTTAAACGTGCAGAAACCAAGGGAAAAAGAGAAAGTGCAGTAAATTTGAATACACAAAGCTCCAGCAAAAGGCACATAGACAAATTTGAGGCAGCTCCTGATTCTAAAAGATTGGCGGTTGAGGCTCCAACAGGGTCACCTAAGAGATCTGTTCTTCCCAGATCGTCCACTTTATCCCGAGAAACGTCATTTAAGGGTCTAGAGAAGCCAACGAGAAAGCTAGCTCATCACTCATCTTTCAACAGCCACTCCAGTGATGACTCAGAAAGCACACGATCTCCTGACTCTCAGCTTCGGTCCCCTAAAGGTAGGAATTATCGTACGATTTTCTCAAGGGTGTTCTTCCTTGTCTAGTTTGCTGTACTTCTGGTTCATATATGATAAGGTTGTATAATATTACCTTGTTTTCTATATGTATAGGTTCATTTTTCAAGTCCAATTCGTTTAATTCTTCGAGCTCTAGACCAAAAGTGAGACCAGTGGATGATGTTATGCTTCCTCGACAGAAGATTGGGAAAGACAATTCTTCCCTTGATGTAAAAGAAGGATTTTCTAGAAATGCAGGCAAATCAATGTCAAGTAGATGTATAGACGTAGGGAGCTCTAGTTGTTATGACTCAAAAGTTAATGGTACAAAGCAACTGAAAGATCGGAGCATAGAAGCTAACCCTTCAGCATCCACAATCGATCAGAAACTAATTTCACGTGGCCGTTCGTCCAGTTCATATGCAAAAAGTCCCCGTGATTTGAAGGATTTGGATTCTGATGGTCAACAAGGTAGCTTGACAAAGCAAGCCAGACATCTAAGTCGAAATCGTCTAGAAGATATAGTTGCTTCTGGTACGATTTCCACTGTTATCGGTTATGTTTTTCACTCCATTAGTAAACAGTTATATGCGTTAAAGATATCATGATTGACTCCTTGGGATTTATTTCTCACCTATGCAGTGGGAGATTCATCTACGAATGAAAAGTGCAGTTCAAGTGAAGCGAAATGTAAAAATGAACTGGCAAATGTAGATGGTTTACTCCGGCCTCGGGAAGTCAGAGAGGCGGGGGAGAAAAGCAAAGATGCTGTTGGTAATCACCAAACGCTAAGTATTATGGAGGATAATAATAAGGGCAATAGGTTGCGAGCAGCGGTTGATGCTGCTCTGCGTAAAAAACCCAGCTTTGGGAAAAGCAGAGGGTTGGAGCAATCTGATTTGCCTTCAGTGTCTAATGTGGATTCTGGTTGTGATAAGGCTTTAAGAAATATGTCCTCAAAGGTGCCGGTCATAAGAGATTGGCCTGTGGGATTCAAAGGATTGCCAGGAGGGCATCCAGATTTACGGACAGACAAGCAGACAATTGCAGTAAATGGAACGCAGTCACTCGCTGGTTCTGATGCAATGGCTGCTTCCCAATCTGTTGTGCCCGAAGTTCATGTTCCTTCTATAAAACCTGTCATGAGAGATTTGCCTGTGGTTGCCCCAGCTGTTCTGTCGACAACCTCAGCCATCCCAGAGCCTGAGTACATTTGGCAGTACGGTTTTCGTTCCCTTTTCTTGAAGATCTCTTTTCTGGTTTAATTGCTTGCAGATTAACCTTCTACTTCTTTTGACCAGAGGAGACTTGGAGGTCCAGAAAAGCAGAAATTTATCAACAATGCATAACGGAATGCAAGCATACCTTTCAACCTTAGCATCACCTAAGGTTGTTGAAGTGGTGAACCAATTTCCTGTAAAACTTACCTTGAATGAAGTACCCAGGCTCAGTGCATGGCCTGCACAATTTCAAGATATAGGTGCTAAGGAACAGCATGTGGCTCTTTTCTTCTTTGCCAAGGACATTGAGAGGTAACTACAATGTACCTGTATTTTGTTTCATGTGGTTATTCTGGTTTTGGTAGCTTCAATGTTTTATTTCCTAATCTACTGACGGAAAATATAAATTGTTGCTTGTGACACACAGTTATGAGAAAAATTATAAGCCCTTGGTAGACAACATGATCCAAAAAGATTTGGCCCTAAAGGGAAACCTCGAGGGTGTTGAGCTTTTGATTTTTGCCTCCAACCAGCTTCCTCGGGATTGCCAGCGTAAGAATGTTAACTAGAACTCTTTCACTTCGTGAACATATGTTTTGTTGCAAGTTCCACTGTTCTGAATAGGTTTAAACTATATTTCTTTTTTTTTTTTAAGTTTATGGAATCTCACTGTCTTTACAATGTTTGCTTACAAATTAGCAGCTATGGCTCTTCTGTCATACTGGAACAATGTCTACTAAGTTTCACAAATGTTTTGCTGATGTGTTCAAGGTTTTGTTCAAATGTAAGGAAGTATATTGCTTAGTCCTATATCCGTTGGATGCAGGCTGGAACATGTTATATTTCCTTTGGGGTGTATTCCGAGGAAGAAAACAGAGTTGCTCTAATCCACTCAAGAGCACACCTCTTCCGGCGTCTTGTGTTTTGCCAAATATTGGGAAAGCTTCTTCTTCTCGTGAGACTTTTCACCATGAAAATCCAAGCAACAGAGAGTCTTTGACTGATCGCACATCGAGCAGAATGCAATTGTGCATGGAGGTGGGTTGTTCTTGTCCTCAGCTAGTTATAGAAATCTTACTCTCAGATGTATTTTAGTTTGGAGTCTTCTAGACAGTTGCTAGGTCTATCTTAATATCATGCACATATTGATGGGTACATGGATTTGAACAGGAAGAGAATGCGAAAGAGGGTAAAGTGTGCAGTGCCATTCAAAAGGAGAAGGCATTATCTGTATCATATGGAGATTGTGGAGCGGATGAAGAAACCGAGGAAGGAGAGATAGGTCCTAGTCCACAGTTGAAGGATGAGAAGACGTCAGGTAATCAAATGGATTTGCTTTCGGCTGTAACAAGCTCTGATGTTTAGTTCCCCGGCCAGGACAAAAATCTTATGGGTGTTAACAAATTATTTGTTTTTGGCACTGACAGCGCCTAGGACAGTGAATTCCTCCGATATGAACCAGAAAGTGGACTTGGATTATCTAAATAAAGAAAGGTTGTGTGACGGTCCATTGAATAAAAAGCTGAAGACAGTTACAGGAGTAGAAACTGGATGTAGCTTTTTCAGGAGGGATACATTTGGCAATGAATTTGCTTCAAGAAAATCTTGTGCTGGTCCCTGTGAGGAGGAGAAAAAGATCATCAAGAAGAAGTCTGATGCAACGGAAAGGATTGTGTTCCCTTCAGATATGAATGATGGTAAAGAAGATGATGATGAAATGATAGACAGTAATCCCAGAGCACTTGGCAGTGACAACAACAAATGGAGAGGAGTAAAGAAAACTACCCCGAGCAAGACCACGATGACAGGAGTTGTATTGCCTTCCATGGCTGGAACAACCTCCATTGAAGAACATAGAAGTAGCAGTAGTCTAAAGCCACAAGATAAGATGGTGAATCAAGAAGGTGATGCAGCATCTCTCTCACTCTCATTGTCCTTGTCATCCATAGAAAAGGAACGACAACAACAACACCAGCAACAGCAACAGCAGAATCGGAGATCAGTGTCGAGATGGGAACACAGGAAGAAGCAGAATGTGAATACGCCTATGTGACTTAGCTGACAAATCCTCAGAAGGAAACTTATCTTAGAAAATAACCAAGAAAGGTGTCTTTTATTTTAGTCCTTTGGTATCATGAAGAAGAAAGACCCAACTCACAGCTTTGTACATATAAAAGCGATGGGCAAAAAAACAGATGACAAGATGTTAGCGTTGGTTGACTTGACTGATCTGCTTAACCTGACTACTACTGTATTTCTAATTTCTCTCGTAGTGGCATAAATTGGCAATCACAAACACTGAGGTGCTAAATCTAAAATTTTTTATCTTCTTTAGAAAATATGTATCTCATAAAGGATGTTTTGGGAAATAAGTAATAAGTAAGGGGTCTAATAGAAAATAGATAACTCTTCTCGTTGGACGAACAAATGGCGTCCTAATTTCGTTTGCGTCTTCTCAGATCTCTTCTTCGTTTTCATGAACAATGGCGTCCTTCGTAGCAGCTCCTATCTCTCTCTCAGGTAACCAATCGCCTTTTATCTTATCCATTAACCAGTTCATCTGCTTTCCTCTCTCTAGGTGATACTTCCTCTACTTCTTCTTTTGATTTTGAACTCAATTTCTGATTTGCCGATTTGCACTTGCTTAGAATTGCTCGTTGTTTCTTCGAATTAATTGTGAAATTAGGGATTTAGGAGCAGGTATGATGTATAGTTTCTCGCAAGATCATCCTGTGTTGTTATAGTCTGATACAGTTCAACGTATAGCAAATCGACCTGAAGCATTTGATATTTTACTCAAAGCAGTTTCTTGATTCGTGTTCTTCGAGTTATATGGTATCAGGTGACTCTCATGTCAAAGCACACTGTTTGTTGTCTACAAACCTTAATCCGATTCGCAAGAGCTCTACATTGACTGTTAGAACAAAATCGAACCGCAGTCACAAACTCTCGGTTTCTGCAGGCTACCGGTATGTTTTCTCTATAGATAAACCATTTAAACCTCTATTGAGATATTGATAGGTTACGATTGATTATTATATATGATAGTTTACGGGGGTTGATGATTGCAGTGAAGGAAGCAGGGGCGGTGGAAGTAGTGATTTTGTTACGGGTTGTCTTCTAGGAAGTGCTGTGTTTGGTACTTTGGCTTATGTCTTTGCTCCACAGGTAAATTTTTTCTTTTATTTTCAGTGTTAAGACATAGATTATATGATTCTTGGCTTTACATCTTTGGTGATATATTGAGCTTTGTTCTCTCTGAAATCAAGAACGTGAACAACAGTCTAGTTTTGTACTTCCGGTTATTTATTTCATTCTGACAAAGATTATGTTGGCTTAAGAGAAACTACGGCTATTTGTACTTGGTGTTGCTTCCACTGCTAAGATTTCTGGGCTTTGTTCTTGAAATGATTAAATGATTCTGAGCTTGGTTACTCCAACATGAAATCAAGAACATTAACATAACATATTCTTATTCTCATGTGATCTCTTACATCCACATGCTGTCATGTTTTTTGATTCAGATCCGAAGATCGTTGCTGAACGAAAATGAACATGGTTTCAAGAAACCAGAGCAGCCGATGTACTACGATGAAGGCCTAGAGGTAAAAAAAAGAAAAACTCGGTACTCATATTATAAGAAAATCTCAACCATTACTAAACTAACGTGGGCATATTTGGTTTGGTTGTTGATAACAGGAGAGAAGAGAAATATTGAATGAGAAAATCGGCCAACTGAATTCAGCCATAGACAATGTTTCATCGCGTCTGAGAGGTGGAAGCGGAAGCGGCAAGAACAGTTCTTCGCAGTCTGTCACCGTTGAAACCGACGCAGAAGCAGAAGCTACTGCATGATTGGAGTGAAGCTCTGTTTAACCAATTGCAAGCTGCCATTTCATTTGTTTATGATTGGTTCTCTGTTTTTTTTGTTTGTTGAACCATTCGAGAGGGCTTTTCTGTAGCTTTTTTTTTCAACTATTAGAAAGATCAATCTTTTATTATCAAACTATATAAAATAGTGTAAGCGATTAGTGTTTTTTTTAGTATTCACTTTCTTGTGATAATTTGCTATTGAAATTGAATAATTTTGACACTAGAAACGTATTTTAATCAAAAATATCACTTTTTATTGTTGACAGAATCAAAATAAATTGCAGAAGTTAGCTGTAAACCGGTTCGGTCAAAAATAGAAGTGAACCGGTTGGCTCTTCATGCTAGTATCTCTCTCTCTCTCTATCTTCAACGTTACCGATCAAGTAAGAGACAAGTCTCTTCTTCTCGGCCTAAACTTCTTCCCCTATTTAAAAAAAAAAAGAACTGAGAAAAAAAAATCAAAGCAAAACCACAGATTCGATTGATATTTTTCTTAAGTCGAAATTCGCATTTAATACAATGGAAAAGACAGATTTTTTTTAAGTAATTCCTCTACCATTAGTTTGATTGGTTTTTTTGAAGGAGGGAAAAAAAAAAAAAAAAAGGTTCCTCTGTTCTTCTCTGCTTCAGATGGAAGATAACAATCCTCCCAAGGTAAATTTACAAAATCACTGATGATTACTTTACTGGGTTTTGATTCGCTATTGTTGTTTGTTTCTGTGATTCGCTCTTGTTGTAATGGAATGTATCTTTTGATACTATTCTATTATTGACTGATGTTGTTATTTGATTGTTGAAAAGGTTTGATTTTTTTTTTGTTATAATTTTGATGATTTTTTTTTTTTTTTTTTTTTTTTCTGCAAGTTTGAGTTTTTATCATTTAAAGGATTTAATTATTATGTCTCTGGTTCTTTTGAGTGGTTCATTAATATGAATCTCACTTTTTTTGAAGGATTACTATAAGATCCTAGAAGTTGATTATGATGCAACTGAGGAGATGATCAAGCTGAACTATCGGAAGCTTGCATTGGTTGGTTAAATACTCTGACTCTGTAGAATTTGTCATTAGATTGAATTTTTTTTTGAGTAAAGAATGTTTTTGAGATTCTTAACCATATGCAGAAGTGGCACCCTGATAAGCACAATGGTGATACTGTGGCTACTTCGAGATTTCAAGAGATTAATGAAGCTTATAATGGTAAAGCCTTCTTTGTATGAACATTTGATTCGATATTGAAAATAGATTTGTGTCGATTATAGCCTCTTCACGTTTGTTAACATGCAGAAGAAGTATTGGTAGTAACCTGATTTCTTCATGTAATTTGCTTATTTTGTTCTCTTATTCCTGCAGTGCTAATGGACCCTGCTTTACGTTTTGAGTATGATTTGACCGGTATTTACGAGATTCACAAATATACTTTACGGGTATGATTATGAACTGTTGTTACTTTTGAGTTTTGGAATGCGGTTTAGCTGCTTTCGCATTATCAGTGTTTTGACTGACATGTCTTTGATATCAACGCAGGAATATCTGGCTAGATTTAAGGGAATGATACTTACTTGCAATGGACTCGGCATCAGTCACTCCTCATCACCATGGTACCTCCTCTTCAACTCAAAAGGCATTATTTTTCTTCTGTTTGTTTATCCCATCTTCATCCAAACCGAACCAAAACGAAACCTTGAAAATTGCAGGACACAGCAATTGGCGGAAGGCAATATAACACAACAGATGAGCAAGGTTTCAATCTGCTTTACTCTGTTTACCTGCTGGTTACCGATTCTCTTCTTCCACGCTTTTAACTCTCCATCATCAGTAATGCAATATGTGTCTCACTTATCACCGTTTTAACAGGATACTGTATAAACTGAGGTAGAAACAGAGCTCTGCAACCTTTGATCCAAAACTCATTAGGCATTATTATAGTCTGCCTCAACAGATGGAAGTATAGCAGTGTACACCTTATATTCGACGATATAACAGCTTTTGCACGATGTTTGTATGTTTATAAATTTAGATGGTACAGTAAGAAGAAACATTGTCTGGCTGGCTAATGTATTTATTAGCTTCACACAGATTGTGGGTTTAAGCCTGTACTGTATTATTATCATTTATGGGTCACACGTAGACTGAGAGTAGATATCAAAGTGTAACAACAATAAAAGCTTCAACCTTGGTTAAGTGTTGTGGCTTTATAGCTCTGCTTATAACAACAAAATGGATATCTTACATTGTTACTTGGAATTAATAAATAAAAAAAAATTCGTCAAGGGGAATTAATAAATTGTGTTATGTTTTTTTGTAAATTATTCATTCGATTATTTTGCAAATTATTAAATATAAAATAAAAACTTGAATTTTAGCTTTTGGTGTAAGGTTGTATAATTTCTTGTATATGTTTTGGAATTTATTGATTGATAAATTTTGAAGGTGTTGATGTCAAAAAGAAAGAAAAAAAAAAAACATGAAGGTGTGTCTAAAGCAACTTCTGTGTTCATCGTCACGACGTCCATTGAATGTGCTCAAAAGTTTCGATATGTTGTCATGCTTTTGTTTTGTGCCTTTCTTATCCACCATTGAATGTGCTTCACACTCTTCAGAGTCCACACACTATTTTTCTTTTCTTTCAATTAGTGATTTTCCATGAAAAATATTTTTATCACGTAAAAGCCAGTTTACGCAATAGTTTATCAGGCTCGGTGTAAATCGTAACCAAATTGTAGATACATACAAAGTTGTAAAATCGAATTTAAACACCCACGCCCCCCTTAATATGTTCTTTATTTATAAAATAGAAAAAGAAAATGGAAAAGTTAATAAGAAAAATCGCAGATGTCAGATTCGGATTAATCCACTCAACCAGGGCTGCGTTGTGTTAAAAAAGTTGCAGGAAAAAAGTGCTTTTGACAAAGTAGTTTACTAGTTTAAAGTTTAAACTTTTTAAAAAGCTTTTAAAAGAGTACATTTAAAGTAAAAATAGAATTTTGCCAGGTGAGGTAAAAAAGAAAGAAGTACGGTGCAATTGTACTACAGCCACGGAACAAACATCCAAAGGAAGAAAACAAATAACTTTATTAGCTGTATGTATCTCTCTGTGTGTTTGTCATTGTCTCTTTCAATTCATCTTCTTCTTTCATCTCTTCGTCTTCTATTTGTCAACCAAACCAAGCTTTTACGTGCCTTTTTTTCTTTCATTTATATTCTTAAAAGTTAGTACACATTTATAAACTAGACTTCGAAAATAAAAGAAAAAAAAAATCAATAAACAGAGAATTATATATTTTTGATTGAGCTGTCCTATATTCGACCCCATAAACAATTTATCTATCCTTTAAAAAAAAGTACAGAAACAAAAAATGTTGATTTTGGTTGAGGGACTCTTTTAAAAATAAATTGTTTTGTTAGTAATTAAACAAAAAGAATGGCAACTTGGCTGTAATGTGTGGTGCTGCTACCGTCTGCGTCTACACGTAACCCAAATACACCAGCTTCTCACGCCAATTATTGGTTTATTTTTGTTTCTAAATGCCAAAAGAAAATAATAATAATAAGTTAAAAGCATAAAATTATGTAAAATTAAAGTGTTATGTACGAAATAACATATACAAATATCAACCTTATCATATTATATAATGAATGACGTATATGATACGACGTTTGCTACATTCGTCTATTAGTAAGCCCAGTGGACCTCCCCCTGAATATATTTTTTATTCATACATATTTTTTTTATTGATTTTGAAAAATCAGAATACATATTTTTACCTGAAAAATTACAACTTGGGTTCACAACTTTGATTAGTAAATTTATAATTTATCATTTTATCTTGTCATGCAAAATGAATAAAACCTATAAAAAGTTAACTAATGGCTAGTAAATTTGTGGAATTAAAGATTTATTTATAAACTATGATTAACAAGGTAGATATAACATTGTCATTTCAACAACTGGAATACAATCCCACATGAACTGAAAATGGTTATTAAATAAGAAGAAGAATAAAATAATACGGCGAGGAGATGAAAAATCCAGTACTATAAAAACGCGTCATCGGGTTTAACCCAAAAATTTCCTCACGCCCCAAAAAACAGAGATTCCTCTCTCTCTCTCTCTCTTCTCTGATTCTGATTCTATTTTCTATTTTTGCATCACCAACCCCCACACACACATACACACAAAATTCTCCGTTTGATCTCTTCTCTAGGCCTAATAATCCTTTTTTTTTTTTTGGTCTATCATGGGACTCGAAACAATGACGCCGGCGAAACAGACAACAACAACAACGCTTGTGTTCACGTACGGAACTCTGAAGACAGGATTCTCGAACCATGTCCTGATGCAAGATCTGATCCGATCGGGAGACGCTTCTTTCATAGGTGTTTACAAAACCTTAGACAAATACCCTCTCGTCTGCGGACCTTACCGAGTGCCTTTCCTCCTCAACAAACCTGGATCAGGCCACCACGTGACCGGAGAGCTTTACGCGGTTTCTCCTCGCGGTCTCTCTCGTCTCGACGAGCTCGAAGGGATCAGCCGCGGTCATTACGTAAGGCAGCCGATCCGTCTCTCCGCGGGTGAGGAGGAAGATGAGGGAGAAGATCGGGATACAGAGCCGTCTTTGGTGGAGGCGTATTACGCGCACAAGAGCTACGAGGAGGAGCTGTGGAGGAGGAACCGTGGGAGATCGTTCGGCGCGTATACGGAGAACGAAGCGCGTGGGTACGTGAAACGTAAAGATAGGCCTCAGCATCTTAGCTTCTTGGATCATATCCGTATTTTCGTATCTTCTCCATCTGATTGATTTCTCTATTTCAATTCTTCCCTCTCTCTCTCTCTTTTGTTTGTTTGTTTTTTTTTTCTTTCTTGGGAAAAAGGAAAAAAACACAAAACACAAAATACAACTAGTTTTACAGGGTCCCACAAGTTTGTCCGTCCGTCGTATCCGTACAAGTACAACCGGTTTGTTGTTATCGATTTGATTACAGAGAGGGAGGGAGATAGATATAGAGGTTCTGTGATCGTTGGATGTAAAACATACGGTTCCATCTTTGAAAATAAATGTAGGTTGTCAATAGAGTTCTTCTCGTATCCAAGATCTCTAATCCGTATATCTGAGTTTTACAGATTATTTTAGTTTGTTCGGTAGCAAAATTAAATCGAAATAAATTACGACGTTCTATATGGATAACAATCTTTAGTGATGTTACAAACAAAATGATTATATATATATATATATATCGGCTTTCAAACTAATCAATCACTAAACATAGTCGGGGATACAAAGCCTATAAATGATTAGCATTTGTATCTTTCTAACTTAACTTGAGTGTTGTTTGTGTAAACGTCTCAAGGAGATTCAGGACGCTACGGAATTGTAGTATACCTCAATTATTAGCCTTCTTTTGTTTTTTAGTTCGACTATTTGCATTTTCATATTTGTATAATGCAAACATTTCACATCGACAAGAAACAACCTGCCATTGTCATGTCACTAAATTCGGCAGAAAACGAAAGCATAATTTTTTTTTTTTGGTTAACAATGCTTTTAATCAGAAATTTAAGCTAAGTAGTCCCTTTTAAACCTTTGCCAACTCCAATGGACAAGTAGCAAGTTCGAGAAACTAGGGTCAAGTTGCTAGCTTAATATATAATTAACCACCAATGCTTCTTAATAATCTTTGTTTTTTTAATATCCATTGTCTCTCATTAAAAGATGTACGACGTGTACAGTGCTTAGATTCATTATAAAAAAAAAAAAAAAGTGAAGAAAAAGATTCTGGTACGACTACTAAAAATCAACGGCCCAGCCCAAAATTTAGATCGGATCGGGGGTCTTGAAGAGCCTTGTTCTACCTAAGGGCCTATACAAGGGGCTTTTGAACTTGCGAGGACGATTGATATGAGACGACATAAAACGATTTTCATCACGCATTTAAGGTTGATTTGAAGCATGTATCGTCCACAGTCGAGTAAACGCAGCCATCGCTGGAGAGCTGTTCTATCGCTTGCCTACCACAGAGACAAACCAGTTCTTGTCTAGAAATCTTTTTCGTTGTTATTGTAACTTTATCAAGTAAAGATAGTGAGAGAAGGGAGATAGTGACAGAGAGATATACCTGACTTGAAGCGGCGGAATCCTGAGGTCACGCGCAATTATATCACAATGAACTCCAGCTTCAGATACACTGATGAAGATTCAACATATATAAAAAAACCAAATATCACACTAATGTTAGCTTTTTCGATGAGCGAAAGAGAGGTATGATCCAATGAAAAAAGTTGAGTCTTATATTGCAATACAATTATCACTAACACGAGAACATCATCTTCTGCAATATCACAATTTCAAAAACCAGCAACAAGGCTTATTATATACTTACTTGTGCTAGTTGAATGAGCTTTTCTTACAAATTAACAAAATTTGGCTCATAAAGACTTTAGAGGTTAATTTGCTTATTTTATGAACTGAAGTTTGATCATGTGTATACAAAGCGGTACGAATGATATATGACAAGTTAATTGGGGTCATAGTAGATGAACTTACAGGTGCATAGGTTGATTTAGGTAATTCATGACCGTCTGCTTTACACCATGCATTGGATCATTGATTTGGTTCGAGAACTGGAAAAGGTTCTTCAGTAACTTAAGATGGCCACAAAAGAGCTGTAGAATTTGAATTATACATTGGATCTGTCTAATACCTGATTAGATGGACCGGTTTGGTATGGCTTTGCAGAGGTTGGTATTGTTGAATATGGCATTTGGGGCCTAGGAGTAGCAGTAGCCTGAGTAGTAGAGCCACCATGAGCAACAGAACCACCCTGACATGAGAAGTTTAAAGATGAAGGTGAAGTAGTAGAGGTTAGCATCTAACATGAGAAGTTTGAAGATGTGGGACAAAGCTTAAAATAGCGGTGAATGATAGGCTAATACCCGTAACTTGGTGTTGTACATGTGGACATACATACACTCGGTAAAGTGGTGTACAATTTCATTAAAGTCAGTGACAGGCCTGAAAGCATATTAGTAGACTCAAGTAAATATCTTTACGCAGCAAATTCATTTACTTTGGACAAAGCAAAATAGAAATGTAACATTTTGAGCCACTGAGATGATCAAACAGATATTTCAAATCTAGAAAGCCTAATAGGAAATGATTCGCTGACCAAGTATATCATAGACTGATTGAGAAAGTATGTCAGGAAAACAAACCTGATTGAGAAAACATTCACAGATCGCTTCCCTTGAAAACTTTTCACGTGTCCATGTAAGCGAACATACATTCCCAGCCTGTAACAGATGTGGAAATTTCAATTTTGTATTATAGTTATACTATACCAAATTAAATAGTTTACAAATGGACAGCAGAAACATACTTGACTGCTTCCATTTCTTCAGTTTCTTGACGTTCCTGACACCTGCAGATACAGTTGTCCACAATAAATTAGCAAGAGCAATAACGGAGCTCTTATGATAGCATTATCATATTGAGGTTCTATTAGCATTAGTATATAAGAACTTGCCATCTGACACAATCAACCCAGCCTGTACCATCATCAACAACAAAATCGACCTGAGTGATTCTGTTCTCCATTCTAGAAATTCGTCCAACGATTGCAACCTATACAAAGATAACACACCAAAGATCAAATGATTGACTCAATAGAGTTACCGTGTTAATAAACATATCAGAAAATAAGTTAAACCGCAGAGGAAGAAAGAAAAAAGAGCTTACAGTGTTAATATCAACACCGTCTACAGAGAAATTTGATTCACCATTGGTTGATGCGCCACTCAATTGCTTCAGTGTCAGGGGAAGCAAGGTACGTACATCACGGTTCTGCAAAAACAGTAGTGAAAACTGATACATTGTTGAATTGCTAAAGTAAAAATGCTGCACAGCATATGATGTCTATAACATCAGATTCACTACTCGAGACAAACATAATCTGTATTGACATGTATAGATCTATGATAAGATGAAAAATTCACGTAATCAACATCATTCCCAGAGCTCTCTGGTCAGCAATTTGTTCTTCGATACTTTATCCTAGAGTGGAACTATCATGATTTGATTCTGCTGATGTTCCCGAGAAACGACTAAGAAACTGAGAGAAATCAGATACTAAAAAAACAAGCACAGAGGAACGCAAAGCAACGATTGATAGACTTGGATTGAAGAAAACGCGGAAAGGATTGATCGAATTCGTCAGATTGAGAAGACAATCAGAGAGAGAAAGAGGGAAAACAAACCTTGAGGGACGCTGAAGAGTCATTCGCTTGCGTAGTTGCCTGAGAAGGCATGAAACCGCCGCCGGCGAAAGCGGCGTTGCCGTCAAACTCGCCTCCGTACATGTTTTCAACTCGTTTGTTGAAATCGATTCGAAACCCAAGTGGAACGCTCGTCGCCTCTCTTCAACGGAAGTGTGATTTTAATTCGATCTTCACCGCTTTCTGGAAAATTCACTCGGAGAGTTTATAATAATAATAATTTTTTACTCATTCGTAAATTTTGGTATCTTCTAATAATAATATCTACAAATTGCAAATTTCAACTTTGTTACTTTAGTAAAAGAAAAATAATAACTAATGTATAGACTTTCCGCCAAAATTGTCTCTCATTTTCCCGCGACTACATTTTGAAGTTTCCAAGTTTTTTTTTTCAAAAAGCATTTTTAATGTCTATAAATAATCCGAAATAATCATTTTTTTTGGTCTATATAATAAACAGGTAAGGGAGATATTGGTTTAGGATTTAGAAATTTTTTTAATGATTTTATGTTTTTGCTGATTGTTAGAATCATAGAAAATTGAAAGTTAAAAATGAAGGATTCTAAGAAATTGTTTAGGAAGTTTTTAAAAATCTTGATGATTTGTTTTTTCTAATCTCGTAAAATCTTTCTATTTGATGAAAGAGTTTTCATGACTTTTGTTATGAAGGAAATGATATAAAATCCTAAACCAATAACATAAAATTTGAATTCATTAACAATCCAAGATTTTTTTGTTTTACTTGAATAACATAAAACTTTTAATGACTTTATAAAACTCTTAATCCAATAACACTAGATTTATCAAGATTTTAGATAACTTTTTACAAATTCACAACCAATAACACCAAATTTTTTAAAAAATTTTAAAAGTCTTAATTGAATAACAATATATTTTACCTAACTTTTAAAGTTATTAAAAATTTTTCTAAATCCTAAACCAATACCTCAATTAAATGGTCTGCGCTTCTTTATAATTATAGAGGCACATGGAGTTTTTTTAAGACTTCAGTCCTTCTTGCGGTTAATTAATGGACCTTAAGACATAGTGGCCCACTGGGCTCAATAACATTTTTTGTCGATTGGTAGTTAGCCAATAAGAAGATTCAACAAGACATTGATGAAAAGATTTTTTTGGGAAGGTAAAAAAATTTGGTTGACTGCATTTGTAAAGGAAAAAAAAAAGTTTGGTTATCAATCAAATATAGTTTGAAAAAATTTGATTGAGTTATATCATTATATGACTACAGTTGCGAAGAAATTGGTTCTGTTTTCATCATTATCTTTTTGACATATTTTATATTATGAGCCATCACCACAAAATTTCTATTGTCGCATTGCTAAAACTTTGGTTTGTTACAAAAAAAAAAAAACATATGATTGGGTGACAGAAACAAACAAATCATCTTAAAGGAACGATATTTTTTGGCTAATAATAACTCTTTTTAATTCATTCAATAATCGGGTAATATTCTTCTACTACTAGTAGTATATTTGGTTTATACGATAGTCGATAGATAGCTTAGTCGTTATTGTTTGCGTTGATCACGTAGGATCTAGAAAACGAATCGGATTTTTTTTGTTGTTGTTTATTTATTTATAATCTAATACTCCCTTCGTTTCAAAATATAAGATGTTTTAGAGAAGTTTTTTGTTTCATAATATATGATGTTTTCAATTTTCTATCCAACTTTTAGATTAGTTTAGTATTTTATATTATGCAGTATTGTTTCTGATTGGTTGAACTTGTTAAAAGTAAAGACTTCTTAATCTGCGTGTTTTAGTTAAAACATCCTATATTTTGAAACGGAGGGAGTATAATTATACACTGTATTATAATATCTGCTTTTTTTGCGGAGGAGTGTGGCCTCTCTTGAGACCTCGCCAACTTCTATAATTCATTTTACGTTACTAGTGTTTTGTTCATATGAGATGATCCACATCATTGTCTCTCTTTCTCTTCTTCATCTCTACGCAAAAAATGGAAACCCAGTTTGAGCAAATTTGAATTCTTTTTTTTTTTCTTCAGGTTCTAAACAAGATTCAGTCAATTTTAGTAGTGTTTTTGTCTCCAATTCTCTCATAGTTCCTTCATCTGCCTCTAATGTAATTTACATCTCATTTGCACTATTGATCCCACATCAACATCCCAGCAGCGATTACGGAGACTGTGACTATGGCTTCTTCTAAGATTAAGTAAGCGTTTTTCTTTTTTTTCCCCTAAGTTTCAATGTCTGGTGGAATATTCCGTCGATTAGAATTCCGATCTGGTTTTATTTTCCTTGTTCGTTGGTTTTGGAGTTAGATCTGATTTCTATATATATATATATATAGGTATGGGTTTAGGGTTTAAATCTCCTGATTTTTAGGGGATATATAAGTAGTAGTATTATTCTGTAGCACATGACATGATCGTTCATATTATTTATTTCGTCTGATCATCCTCTCGTTTCTCTGATTCTTTTAAATCTTATTATTAAATACAACGGGCATGTCGTGTTCTTATTTAGTGTTGTTGTCTTTATCTTGATTTCTTTATGTCTTCTTCTGTTAAGTTCTTGATTTCAATTCAGATGATACATATATGTCTTTTAGCTGCAACACATTGGTGAATTTGTGATAGATAGCCTTGTGTAGTTAAAAGCAAATATGTCTGTGACTGTTTGTAGTGAAGTTCATATTAGAGAATCACCCCACTCTGCAAAATTGTTATCATGTATTGATTTTGATGGACTTATCTATGTTCCTCCTGGAATTTTTTTTTTCATCTAATCAATTTCTCACGTGTCTCCTTTTGCTTTTGCTTTTGCTTGATGAGACTTTGTTGTTCTTGTTGTTTTGTGAAGCAGGACTGGTTTATCTGAAACTCCTTTTGGAAAATCATCTCCAGCATCTCTACGAGTAGGTAAATTGACTCGGTTGGTGACTAAATCTGAATCTAACTCTCCTTCACCTACTCAACAGTCACGGCATTCCCTCGAGCGCTCTTCTTCTAACTCAAAGCCTTCTTCTACTAAAAAGAGGTCCCCCAAAGTTTCAACCCCACCAGAAGTAATCATCCCAATACTTGTATCTTTTTCGATATCTTTCATTGAGGAACCTCTTTTTTCCTTGTTGTTTAACTTGTGTTTGTGTTGCTACACTACGCTGCAACTGTTAATATATATTGTTGTTTGTCTATTGATTGTTTGCAGAAAACACGGACTCTGAAAGGATCAGAATCACAACCTCGTTCCGTTCAAATCAAGGAAGATTTGAGGAAAGCAAATGAGCTGATAGCATCGCTCGAGAATGAAAAAGCTAAAGCACTTGATGAACTTAAAGAAGCGCGGGAAGAGGCTGAAAAGACGTCCGGGAAACTAGATGAGGCTTTAAAAACTCAGAAAAAGGCTCAAGAGAAGTTTGAAATTGAGAAATTTGAGGCTGTTGAGGCGGGTATAGAGGCGGTGCAGAGAAAAGAAGAGGAATGGAAGAAAGAATTCGAAAACGTCAAGAACCAGCATGCTTCGGATTCAGCTGCTCTTCTTTTGGTAACACAGGAGCTGGAGAAGGCCAATCAAGAATTGGCTGCTGCTAATGATGCCAAGAGTAAAGTTTTGAGTCAAGCTGATGATGCTAGTAAGATTGCTGCAATTCATGCAGAGAAAGTTGAAATCTTGTCGTCAGAGTTAATAAGATTGAAGGCTTTGCTTGATTCAACCCGAGAGAAGGAAACCATATCCAAGAATGAGATTGCTTCGACACTAGGAGCGGAAATAGTGGTTCTAGAAAGAGAGCTTGAGAAAGCGAGACGTTTTGAAGCAAGGGTCGAGGAACTTGAGATGATCATTGAGCAGCTTAATGTTGATTTAGAAGCTGCTAAGATAGCAGAAACTTATGCGCACGGCTCTGCTGATGAGTGGCAAAACAAAGCGAAAGAATTGGAGAAACGGTTGGAAGAAGCTAACATGCTGGAGAGATCTGCCTCGGTATCTCTGGTATCTGTGACAAAGCAGCTGGAAGGAAGCAATAGTAGATTGCACGATATGGAATCTGAGATTACTGATCTTAAGGAGAAAATTGAGTTATTGGAGATGACTGTTGCTAGACAAAAGGTTGATCTTGAGAAATCTGAGCAGGGGCTAGTTATTGCAGAAGAAAAATTATCCAAGATTATGAAAGAAGTAGAGAAACTGAAGAATGAGCTTGAAACTCTGAATGAAGAGAAAAATCAAGCTTTAAAGAAGGAGCAAGATGCTACTTCAAGTGTTCAAATGCTCTTGGAAGAGAAAAACAAGATCTTGTCAGAACTGGAGAGCTCAAAGGAGGAAGAGGAGAAGAGTAAGAAAGCAAAAAGGAGTCTAGCTTCAGCATTGCACGAAGTGTCGAGTGAATCACGCGAGTTGAAAGAAAAATTGTTGAGTCAAGGCGATCAGGATTATGAAACACAGATAGAAGATTTGAAGTTGGTCATTAAGGCAACGAACAAGAAGTATGAGAATATGCTTGACGAGGCGAGACATGAAATCGATGTTCTTGTCAATGCGGTAGAACAAACCAAGAAACAGTTTGAGAGCGCAATGGTAGACTGGGAGATGAGAGAAGCCGGTTTGGTGAATCACGTGAAGGAATTTGATGAAGAAGTTTCTTCAATGGGGAAAGAAATGAATAGGTTGGGTAATTTGGTTAAAAGGACAAAGGAAGAAGCTGATGCAGCTTGGGAAAAAGAATCTCAAATAAGAGATAGTCTTAAAGAAGTGGAAGATGAGGTGATTTATCTTCAGGAGACTCTCAGGGAAGCGAAAGCTGAAACGTTGAAACTAAAGGGGAAAATGTTGGATAAAGAAACTGAGATTCAAAGCATTGTTCATGAGAACGATGAACTAAGAGTGAAACATGATGATTCTCTGAAGAAGATCAAGGAGTTATCTAAGTTACTCGAGGAAGCATTGGCTAAGAAATATACAGAAGAGAACGGTGAGCTCAGTGAGAGTGAAAAAGACTATGATTTGCTTCCAAAGGTGGTAGAGTTTTCTGAGGAGAATGGTCATAGAAGTGCAGAAGAGAAGTCTTCTAAAGTAAAAACTCTCGATGGCATGAACATGAAACTTGAGGAGGACGCTGAGAAAAAGGAAAAGAAAGAACATTCACCAGATCATGCGACAGTTGAAGAAATGTGGGAAAGCTGTCAGATTGAGAAGAAACCAGAACAAGAATCTGCAAAATATGAAGAGGAAGACTCGAACATGATAGACCAAAGCGAGAAAACCTCACCTGTAAAAGGATTAACTGGAGAAGATGAGCTGGTGAAGGAGAAAGACAAGAAAAAGAAGAAGACATTGTTTGGTAAAGTTGGAAATCTTCTTAAGAAGAAAGGACCCACGAACCAGAAATAAATGAAAGCCTCTCTTGATTACTCCACTTTTGAGGTATTGCAAATTCTAGCTTTTTACATCTCTAAACACACATCTCTTTGCACCATTTTGATTTCTTCATTAGTGTTCTTATTCTTTTTTTTTAGTTTATGGCTTCTGCCTTCTGGAATAGGATTGTTTTAAGTTGTTGGTTTATGATTCTTTTCTTCTTTCGATTTTTTTTGGCTTTCACTGTTATTATTTGTTCTTTTGTCAAACAAACCCAGAAACAAAATCTCTATTATATATATCCAGGGATTGATTCCTTTTCTTGCAACCTTCTAATACCATCCACATAGTATGTATATTGATTCCTATTGAAGGAGACTATCGAATCCAAAAATAATAATTCGAGGATGGAAGTTGCCAAGTTGGCCTAGCTAGGAAGGGGTTTGGAAAGAGTTTAGTATAATTGTGTTTTCTTTATTCATTGAAATATAATATGGTTGGGTTTGTATAAGGACGATTTCTCCAACGGATTTGAAAGATTTCCGGCTAAAATAGGTTTGAGTCTAATTATAATACTTCCTCTGTCCCACAAATATTGATGTTTTGTAAACTTCAAAAAGTAATCATTGAAAATATTTTAAATCTTGAATTGTTATTGGTTTAAAATTAAATAATATCTATTTAATCAAAAAAAAAATATATTTAAATTCAGTAATCATTGTTTTTTTAAAATGTGTAAAAGCTTCAAAACATCAATCTTCGTGGGATAGAGGAAATATAAATCTCTGGCGAGAGAATAGAGTGGGGGAAGGTGTGAGGGAGATAATTACGTGACTGTTTTGTGAGAGCATATCTTTCCTTACATTTTGTCTCAGTTTTTACTTTTTACTTAAATGAGCGATCCTAGTTATTTCACTAATCTATAAAAAGTCCCACATCGCTCAGACCAAAAGAAATGACTAGGGGAGCAGGAGTATAAATAAAGAAGCGGATGGTTTGGACAAATCACTTACCTGGACGGGGTCAACTCGTGATCAAGAAGACCAATGGCCTAGGCTAGTGACCTCCATTGCACATTACGGAGGTAGCTTAAGATCTTCTCAAGAGGAAGAGCCTACGCCATTATTTGTGGCAGGGGGTTTGCGTTCGCGCAGCTCCTACCATTTTTATCAGTCGTAACTTGTAGGCCCAATGAAGATAGTCTAAAAGTTATGACTGATAAAAATGATAGGGGCTGCGTGATAGGGGCTGCGCGAACATCGATAGGTATCCCCCAATACGATTGAGAATATATAGAACAAATTTGGACATTAAACTATGTATTAATTAAATAAAATGTTTGTGTGCTTTAATTAAGTAATATGTTTGTTTGTTTGTTGTTTTTTTATGTTTAATGTTTTTTTGTTTCATAAAAATATGGTATTGTATTTTAAATTTTAGTAAAAGTTTTATAAGTTTGCAATTTAAATGTTATTTTTAAAGTTTTTATAAATGTAATATGTTTAAGATTATTATATTATTAAATCTTATGATCTTAAACATGTTCTCCCAATAACAAATTTCTTAGCAAAAGATCTAAACTAATGATCTTACATTATTTTGATAATATTTTTACTCTAAAAACACTTAAAATTGTTCCTTCAATAAAGATGCCCTTATAGGTTCTACAATTAGATGACGTAATTTGTACACAATCTAGTTTCCTGAAATTTGTAATTATTTCAGTACAATAGTCCCACATCGGAAATAGATACCAAGTCAAGTTTGTGATGAGTATGTTTGTTGCATCGGTATCCCACATCGAAATAGATAATGTGGAATCATCCGCAAGAATAAATGGGGTCATTTCGTAAACAACCAACCCTAACAAAACAAGCAAGCCCAGCCCGATAGACTGAAACGACCTCGATTCCTTGGTTTCAATATTATTGCAAAACTAAAAGAACCATGCTTAAAAAAAAAAGAACCACGCTTAATTACAATAAACTGGTCGCTAGGTTCTTATATATTTACTCCCTACATTTTGACCGTGTAGAACTTTGAACTTAATTTACATAGAGCTTTTACCTATTTTTGGTTCTCTTAAATCTGGTAGGTATCTTGCAATGAAGTTTTTTCACGTTAAGTAACTGTAGGATAAAGAGTTTTAACCGGACAGAACTCAGCTAACAAGTTTCCCACGGTTAACAGAAGTTTAAAAGAACTTTTTATATGGTTCTATCCTATGATGGTCAAATTTGAGCTTAATACATTACATGAAATGATGAAAATCAGTTGTGTTTCATAATCTTTGACTTTTAAACGGATAAAAACGTTGAAAAAGGTAAAATCGTTTCTTAAAAATAGACAAATCTCTAGTTTAACGAAACCTTTGATTACTACCAAAAGTACACGTAGAAGGTAAAAGAGATATGATTGTTCATCTGTTCCATTCATCTTTACTTTAGCCACGTACGTGATAAACGTTTAATTTACACACCTATATGGGATTTTTTTTTTTTGTATCAACGATAAAATTGGACCAAATTATATTTTATGTTGCGTAATTGAATCAAACACATATATATGAGTAGACTGGTCGATACATATATATGAGTGTACTGGTCGATATATATACAATTACTTGTATTGTTTTTTGTTTTTTTTGAATTACTAAGAGATTCCGGACCTAGATCCGTACATTCCCTCATGCATGCCAGAAACCAGAGCATTTTATATAGTCTCCTCCCAAGAGCCGTCCCTCGAACCAGCCACCTCTAGACTTTGCCAGAAAGTCTTTACCAGTTGAGCTATCGACGCTTGGTAATTACTTGTATTGTTTAGTGTGTATACATATTTATATATTAATATTTTGTGCTATATAAATAATTATATTGAACGAAATAAGATATTTAAAAAAATAAACAAAAGAAAAACAGAAAGTTTGTATCCAAACGTTTTTTTTTAGTTTATTATGAACATATCTTAATAATAGCTTATGTACGATTGTCGATCAAAACTACTTTACAAAATAAACTAAATCCAATCTTTTTTTTTTGTTTTTTTTGTGCAAAGAACTAAATCAAATGCTATACGCAAAGAAATACAAAATTTTCAGTCCAAATGACGCTATATATTTGTGTGATATCATCTCTATATATTATAGGTGTTTAATTCGATCTTTGTTGTTTATAATACATATATAAGTTGATAGTGTATTTAAATCAAAAAATAAAACTGAACATTGTCCTGCATTAGATTTCAAAAAGTTCTTCCATTTTTTCGGACCCGAATTGTGTCTCTAAATTGTATATTGATCCAGAAGATTGATGTCGTTGTAATGAAGAATTGGAGATATATATATTCCTCTCAAACCAAATGCCATAAACAATTTTTTTGGAAAAAAACCTTTTAGAACCTTTGGTACATGTGTATTGTGTAGGCATTAAGGATGAAGGCCATCAGCCATGACATCATCGCAAGCCAAGTGTGGAACAATACAGAGGGAATACTAGCCGAATGGCCCGAAACAGAGTATAATCCATGCAAGTATAAAATGTATTGCATTCATGTATTGTAGGTTCTGCATTCTTTGATTATGGAGACTAAAAATCCAACTTAATTCACGGTATATGTAAAGAAAATAATCTTGACTGAGAAATCTTATTGATGGTGATCAATCGCAGAACTCATGGATAAACTCATAGAGTAATTTAAGAATCTATTGCTTATGAGTTATATTTGAATAAGAGACCAAAACATAGGCATCATAAGATTAAAGCTGGTTTCGTCCACTAGTGACAGTAAATGAAAATAGTCGTTCTCTAAATCCGAACGTAACGTTACGTACATTGCATGGGCTCGTAAGAGATAATTAAGTTTATTAATTACTATCTAAGTTATATTGTGCTATGCTTTGGGAACTACGAGTATTATAGCAACATCCAATCACGTTTTAGCTTGCGTGAGCGTATTATTTCTTTTTGTCTTTTAGCAAATACTGATGGTTTAATTATATGTGTACGTATATAAAAATACACAAATTATACTTGATTCTATTATATGTGCCGTGTACATGTACGTATATAAAAAGCACATAAAAAGGATTAACGTCCGTATTTATAATTTCATGGCGTTGGGTTGTGCATTATGGAGAAAATTAGTCTATAGATTAGGATAAATGGATAATTTAGTTTTGTCCTTATATTAATTTTAGGAGATTTTATTTTACCATTAACTTTGCTGGGAGATTTTTTATTGGAGAATCATAAAGGGATATTCTTGTTATGAAAGATTATTGTGTACTTGTAACTTTGTTAACCACCGTAATTCCGTAAATACACTTTACTTGCGATGTATCAAAGATAAGTCCTTAGGTAAGACCGAACTCCGAAGACGAATTAAAAATTGTGTTTGGCTTCAATTGTGTGGGATGGGAATGCTGTCGCATTCGGATTAGTTGGAAACTTCTATATACGAATTATTACTTTAATTTCTTCTCCTTCCAATAGTAAAAAACAATTGTTATTGAGATTTTCAAATCGTTATACCACTGATTTTAATATATTATGTCATGGATACTTTTGGCAACGTTTGTTCATGTTAGAAAAATGATGTCAGCAATGTTATTTAAAAGCCACGTAGAAAGAAAGATTTACATACAAGAATCAAGAAAAAAAAACTAGTAGTTAAAAGTATTAGGGTTTTGGGGCCCCCCATGGGTTTGCGATCTCAAACAAAATAGTTTGCGTGTCTTAATGTGCTTAAAACTAGATTTATACCAATAATGAACAACCATATCTAGACCTTGATTAAACTTTTTAGATGAACAAAACACTATATATAAAACGTTTTGAAAAAATAATATTGTAAATGTATGAGTTGAATAATATGAGCAAATCCAATCTACAAAACAGTATATAAAAGGAGAATATCATTTTGTAAAACAATTCTTTACACGTACAAACATATATTACATGAAAACCCCTAAATTTTAATATAATGTGTTAATAATAAGTGTCCATATATAATTTTTGCTATTGTTCCATACAAAATTACTAATCGTCTTGAATTTTTGAATTTTTAAATTAGACAAAACAATTGCTGAATTTTACTAGAAAATGAAAAGTGTAACTTTTCTTGGGTAGAGATAAATATAGTAGATCTTCTACCCTTTTTAAATGTTAAAAAAAAATGTTATTGAGTAGTATAAAGTTAGGTAAGATGTAACTTTTCTTAAAGACTAAATGTTTTATTCATATCTATCGACTGATCCGAACACGGTTCAGTTATACAATTTGACTTTATTTTGATCTGATATGTATATGGTTGAGATGTGTCATCAGTTGACCAATGAACAGTAATCCATACTATTATAGCTAGGCACTGTCTGTATCTCTTAGGCAATATGTTTTCATATATAGTTGTGCCAACTTAGCATTATAAATTGTTACATAATTGTTTAAGTATTAAGTAATTCAATATATAGTACATAAACATACACGATCACAGCTCAAAATCCATATGTATTATTTAATATTTTCTCAATAACGTATAATATGTTGCGTGGAGACGCACCAATTGACCAACACACAATACAGACTACAAAACTATGCCGCAATTTACAAATTTAGTGTGTATAGCATTAATTTAAGCTCAGTATGTGTATACTTTAAAATATTTACTGGAACTGTGATTTAGTACCAATACGAGAGTTTATATTCTATGATTCTTTGAATATTTTAGCTCTTGTAAGTAACTAACTTTTTTTTAATTCTCATACTTAGAAGAAAATTGAGAAACTTACATTGTCAACATGAATTAGTTGCAGCAACTTTTATTCCACACATTACTTCACAAACTTGAACATCTCCTTCTCCTCTCCTCCTCACTTTTCTTCTAGTTTCATCAAAGGGCATTTGCATCATTTCACTTATTTGATTTGATTAAAGTCAAATGGACACGTCACAAGAGCTAACTAAGATCTTGTTCCGACAAGACACAAGACAAAGACGAAAGCCTCTTCTGTGTTTCTTCTATATATAAAGTGAAGAACAAAACACTTAATTAGCCTTATTAACTAAGATATTGCCTTCACCAAAATCTTCTATATATCTTCTCAATTATTTCTCTTCCTCACAGGTATATTATATGTAAATTGTATGCTCACTAAACAATCTCTTATTTGTGATCATAAATCGAATCTCTTAGCAAAAGTGTGTTATACATATTGCATGTGCTTCTGTTTTGAAGCAATTTATATGTAGTTGATTAATTTTTTCATTTTAACTTTATGTCCAGGTACAGTTAATAGCTATATGTTCTTTAAAAAATGGGGAGATCGCCGTGTTGTGATGAGAGCGGATTAAAGAAAGGGCCATGGACGCCAGAAGAAGATCAGAAACTGATAAATCACATAAGAAAACACGGCCATGGAAGCTGAAGAGCTCTTCCCAAGCAAGCCGGTTTAAACCGGTGTGGAAAGAGTTGCCGATTGAGATGGACTAATTACTTGAGACCAGACATCAAAAGAGGAAACTTCACAGCTGAGGAAGAGCAAACCATCATCAACCTCCATTCTCTTCTTGGGAACAAGTAATTAATCTTACAAATTTCATTCTTAATTACTTTGATTAGAAATTATATTTGAGATAATTATCAAGAGCAAAAATTACAAAACCGATAAATATTTTTGAGTTTCTAAAAAATCTTAGTCTTTTTCATCAGTCATATTTATATATCACATATCTAAAAAATTTATATTTATGTGTGTATATATATGCTATTATGCAGTTTCTTTTTTGGTAGTTGAGGTATAGAAGAACTCAAGAATATGTATGAAAAACCTGCTACACTTGGAGTTTTCTTGGTGCATGCATACTTACTCGTCAATGTTCAATATAATTAGCTATCTTGTTATAGCTTGGAAATTTTATATAATACGTATAAAGCTTTACTAACCCACTAATATATTATACTTTTCCTTTTTTTTTTTTTAAGGTGGTCGTCTATAGCTGGTCATCTCCCAGGAAGAACGGATAACGAAATAAAGAACTATTGGAACACACATATCAGAAAGAAACTAATTCAGATGGGGATCGATCCAGTGACCCATAGGCCAAGAACCGACCATCTAAACGTTCTAGCCGCTCTCCCGCAACTACTAGCTGCCGCCAATTTCAACAACCTCTTGAATCTGAATCCAAGTGTACAATTGGATGCAACAAGTGTTGCAAAAGCCCAGTTGTTACATAGTATGATTCAAGTCCTTAGCAACAACAATACCTCTTCTTCACTTGAAACTCACCACACCAACAATAACCTCTTTGGCCAATCTTCTTTCTTGGAGAACCTACCAAGTATTGGTGAAAATCTTTATGATCCAACCCAAAGCCTCTCTCACATTGTTAATCAGCCTCTGGATTCGTTTACTAGCCCGATGCGAGTAGTTGCTCATCAAGATGATCAGAATTCTGTCCCACCGTTGGTTTCGGCATCTCCTGATGAGTCTAAGCAAACCCAAATGATGGTCAAGGACAAGGAAATTTTGAGGCATACGGATCACACTTCAAACCCTTCATCGACCTCAACGTTCACCCAAGATCATCAGCCATGGTGTGATATAATTGATGATGAAGCAAGCGATTCTTATTGGAAAGAGATCATAGAGTGAGTTGATGGTCGTTTTTTTTTTTTTTCCTTTTCTTAAATCTTGACGACGTCTTATTAAGTATCTTTTGTTGTTCTCTTCGCAGGCAAACTTGTTCGGAGCCTTGGCCATTTCGTGAATAGAGAGGCGACAGAAAAACATTAGCATTATTTTTTCTGTGGATATAGATGTATACATATATATTGTTAATTAACTTTCATACAGTTTGTGTATTTATTCGACCATGTATACAAAACACATTCATACTGTACAAAATTGTTTTTTCATATATTTGTATTATATTAATCTTTCATTAGTAGAGATTTCAAAAATTTGTAATAGTACCCCCAAACTATATATGAGTAAATAATACAAAAGCTATATGTAGAATCTTTGTTTGATTTTCGATTATATTTTAAGATTTCAAATTTAGTTGGGGATGGTTAAGAAGAAGTGAACTAATAAGAGTCTCGAAAGTGACACAATCTTTTGTTTTGACTTTTAGAGGAGACAAAAGAGATGTATAGGAGGAAATAGATGGTATAGCATTTAATACGTCATCGTACATATTAAACTCGTGGCTATATTAAATAGATGGTATAGCATTTAATACGTCATCGTACATATTATACATACCGGTATTATACATACATATTATACATATTATACATACAGTATATACTCCAAGCAAGATTTTTAGTCTCAACATATCGGTTATATCTTAATTCTTTTTATAGTATAACATACCGAAATATTTTTTATTTAAAACTCGGTTGAAATTAATGAAACAAACAAGACAAAACACTGTATGATTAGTGTGTTCAACGTGGACACATCATCATGTAATTTAATATGCTATATGAAAGAATTCAAAAGAGAAAAATGAACGATAACTAATTTGTATCATTGAAATCAATCGCAATTATATAGATTTTATGTCCGGATTTAATTAAGCAAACTTAAAATAATTACACACGTTGCTTTTCAGTTTGATTCAGTGAAAAATATACACTTTGCATCACCAATATTGGATCCATTAATGGATCACATTTTCTCAAAAGATGCCACATTCTATTATTGGTAAAGTGGGA
The DNA here is from genome assembly GCF_030686135.1 of Camelina sativa. Classification (NCBI taxonomy): domain Eukaryota; kingdom Viridiplantae; phylum Streptophyta; class Magnoliopsida; order Brassicales; family Brassicaceae; genus Camelina; species Camelina sativa. The sequence goes on from NC_141898.1 coordinate 1,075,358, forward strand.
TATTTTTGGAATATATTCGTATGAACAGATGTCTAATATGTATAACTTTAGAGTCAAAGCAAAAATAGATGACATTAGAATTTCTAGTGCAAATTAAACACTCAAAAGTTCATTTTTAGTGTTAAGATTGTGACCGGAGAGACTTAAGTAAACAATCAGAGAAACGTGTGTATACGAACACTAAATGCTGCTAAAATATTTCTCAAGAAAATGGAAACCTACAATTAGGACTATAAAGCCTATTCGGCTAATCGGTCGCATTATTATTCTTTATAGTCCTAATTGTAATAATTACATATTTCCAAAACCCAACATATGCTTTTGCTTGTGGCTATCGATTTGCAGGAAATATCCGTTATGCAATCACACTTACAATAAAATAAATTCTCGAAGACAAAAATAGAAACCGCACCAAACAAAACTAAGACTACGTCTAAAACACTCAAGAACCTAAAATCCAAACCATTATTACGATCGGGCAACCGAAAGCCTTCATTCAAACCAAGGTCAAAAGAGGAAACACTTTCGAAATCGTAATTAAATCTTCCCATTCTTCAAAATATTGTATTCAAACCGATTTCATACCAGCAAACCTACAGACGAGATTTTATAGTTAAGCCGGTTCAAAAGCAAACCCGTTGCTACGTGATTATATATAATAAACCACTCGGTTTAATCGAATCAACAGTTCAGTCTCGGTTTGGAACGGACGCTATTCTTAACTGGTTTTATACTTCCATCACATTGACGTTTGTTTGTTACAGTTTTTGTTTCTCAGTTCTTTTACAGAGAATAGAGATTATGGGTTTTCGTAAATGGAAGCAACTAGTTCGGATCAACACAGTTGAGAGTTGAGGCTATTATCAGAAACAGCAAATAGATGACAAAGCAAACACTTGAAACAATGTAGGTTTCTTCTTACAAAGTATCCAGAGTTGGACTTAATCAATAGACATGGGCTCGGTTATGTTCCTCTGGTCATCCAACGCTGTCCGAATCTCGTCCACCAAACACTTCTGCTCATCTTCCATAGTATTCTGCAACTCATCCACCTACATTCCCAACAAATGTTCACAATCACAAACACAATACAAATGAAGACTGCAAAACTAAAAGTCTCAGTTTTTTTTTTGAAATTACCACATGCAACAGCAGAGCAAACTGCTTCTTCCTAAGCTCAAGCAATCTCCAACTTGCAGTGCTCTCTGCTTCAAGCTCAGCAATCTCCTTGTTCAGTTCATATATGACCTTCTCAGTCTCTGACCTCGGCGGTTGCGCAGAAATCAGTTTCCTAATCGTCTCACACTCTTCTTTATGCTGCCTATCAATTTTACTCTCCTCAAGCTGCTTCTTCAGATCTTCAATCTCAGTTTTCGCCTGCGTTATCTGCCTCTCCGTCTCATCTTTCACCTCGTTAAAGCTCTCTTTCTCCCTACGGTTAGCTTCCACAACCGCTTGGCTCTTCAAAAGCGGAATTTCAAAAGTAGACAGTTCCTGTAAGAAAGCTTTCGCAAGCCTACCGCACTCGTTGTAGTTCTCTTCATCTTTATCTACTTCGAGTACAAAAGAAGTGAACTTCTTCTGAAGTTTCTTCAACGGAGGCTCCCCTCGAGTGGTAGTGGTTCTGGTCAGTAGCCGGTTTCTTATGATTTTATCATCGTCCACCGGATCAAATGCATAATTAACCTTAGTCACTACAGTCTCTAATCTACCAGAGATCCTCCTTGCTTTAACTGACATCTCAACTTACTTAAATAACTCAACCCTGCAAAAAGAGATGCACAAAGAACAGAACATTCAACAACCAAAACTTTTTTAAAAACACAAAGAACAGAACATTCAACAACCAAAACTATATTAAAGACCCAATTCGCCAAATCGCATTATCTTAAAAGCTAATGGATACAAGATTCAAGCTTGAATCTAATTAGCAGAAACGAAACGTAACGTATTTTTGATTTACGCAATAAAGATCTTCTATAATGAGCGTCGAGCGATTCATTATCAAAGCAATTTCTCAATCGTTACCATTGGATGTACTGAATTGAAATTTCCGGTGAGATTGATTTTACACAGACAAGTTCTTTAGAAAAAGACAGCAAAAGACAAAGTCTTTACCAACCTGAAGTGAACCCAAGATCCAGATTCGTCTTCTGCAATCAAAACTGGAACAAAGCAGTCCTCTTTTTTATTACAAAACAACACTTCAAATTTTGATGAACCCTAAATCCGATTTACTCATCTTCTTCCTCCCCTTCTCTCTCTCTTTTTTTTTTTTTTTTTTTTTACTTTCTTTTTGGGATAAATGCATAAAGCACTCTCAACTTATAATATATTACAAAATCAACCCCAATCTATTAAAGTATAACAATAAACCCTTTACTTTATTTTTTGATAAAAATAACTTTTTTTTGTTACACTATAGGACAATCTAGTAATCGAATCGTATATGATTTGAGTTGTGGAGACACAGAGTTTTTTAATCATTCAAAATTGAAATATATAGGAATGTGTAGCAATTAATAATAACTCAACGGGTCAATTAATAATAAAATCACATGATCGAACACGAGTGCACATTTTCGTCGCTAAAAAGCTGAGAGGGGTAAGCATGTTGGGATGAATACTGAGGAGGGTAGCTAAAGATTTTGTTTCCATCACTGTCTTCGTTCTTTTTCGTGTTCTTGTTACTGTTATCTTTGCTTTTCTCTGTGGTTTGACTTGCAAGCTCTGCATGTTTCCCAAGTTTTTTCTTGATTTTCTCTACAAGTTTTTGAGGATCCATGACTCCTCGTACCACTACCGTTGACTTTGCCCGGTCTGGTTCCACCGTTTGAATACCTTTTCAATTTGTCAAAATAACAAACGAACAAAAAATGTTAGACCACTCAATGAAACATAATATGTCTGTATATATGCGTATCATATATATTACCTTTTATCTTCTCAATGCCTCTTTTAATTTCATGAACACATCCTTCACAATGCATGTTCATTTTCAAAATTACAGTTTTGATCTGCGGAGGAGTCTGAAACCAAACATACAAAATATGGTTTATAATGATATTAGTTAATTAGTACATCTTATTTTTTCTATGATGTATCATTTATCATCTAATAAATGTGTGTATAATTAAGAGTATTTCGTACAAAATAAATAGAAAACTTACTTCTTTCTTTTGTTGTGGCTCCTTCTTCTGATCTTGTTTGGGGTTAGGTTTTGGGGAAATCAACTCAGCATTTTTACTAAATTTATTTTGCACTCTTCGTAATATCTTCATCGGATCATCAAATTTCCCAGACACAACCACTTTATTGTTGCCAATCTCTGTCTTAATTTGCTCAACCCCTAAAGACAAGATGATCAGCACTTATAGTCATTACATAACACCCATACTAGATCATCCTTAAGTTAAATTATAATTTCATTCAAACCGACATATAATAGTGATAAATGCGACCTAAACTGAAATTTAACATTGATTCTTTTGATTGAGACGATATGATTCCAATAGAGAGGGCAACCATATAATTACCATCATAGCCCCTCAAGCAATGAGAAACTTGTGATGCACATCCTTCACAGTGCATGTAAACCTTCAGAACAATTTCTTTGCATTGAGTCTTTTTATCAGACTTATCGACTGATGAATCTCCATTTTTCTGATTCTTCTTCTCAGACGAATCTCCATTTTTCTGATTCTTCTTCTCAGACTTGTCGACTGAATCTCCATTTTTCTGATTCTTCTTCTCAGACTTGTTGTCTGATTCTCCATTTTGCTTGTTCTTTTGTATAAAACAAAATAAAGTTCACATAAGTTACTTGTAACAAATACCAAAATCACGAAAGACAAAATGCACATACCTTTCCCATATCAATGTTTACTCTCCTTGTACAACGATCGAGTGCAATGAACAAATGATCAACAATGAGACTCTACTATATATATATATATATAACAAAGCTAGAGAAACTTTACTATTAATTATATTTTTAGTAACATACAAAAAATTATAAATTTCTCTATTTGGATGATCCTGTTTACTTACAATGAGTAATAATTGTAATCACCAATATGATCTAATTGATTATAGGATGACAAAGAGACTACTAATTTTGTAACGACCACTATTAGCTTCAATTAGGACTTTTGTAACCTCTCTTATTCAGTGTCAAAAATCAAATAAGTATACTATTGATTATTTGGATATTCTAAAATCATGAATGGTTACAAATCTTCGAGCTTTATTTTCTTACTTAGCTTGTTAGCGTTTTTAGTTGTCGTCAGATACTGTATTTATCTACTACTTCATGGATTTTTTTTTTCTTTTTTCTCATGAAGTTAATAGTTATATTTACAGGAGGATGGATCGGTCCAACTTTAGTTTGTCTATTGAATATTACAACAATAGATAGTATCCTTATAAACTCAAGGTTTCAATTTTGTCATAAATTAAGGGTAAAAACTGCGTAACAACATGTAATAATAACAAAGAGGTTACATAGGAGTCCAGCAAGATTGGGTCTTAGGGTCATAAACAGAAGGAATCAAGAATTTCAAGTGATTGATTCCGTGAGAATTAAAGGCTCCACCAGTAACCGGATCAACCCGAATTCTACCGGTAAAACCAGGAAAAGCTCCGGATCCAAAAGCCCGAGTGCACTCGGTCGCAGGGTCCTCGATATACATCGAAGAAGAGCCATGGTTTCTCTTTCCGTCATCGTTGAACGGTGTCGTATCAGATTTGAATAAGAACTTCGTTATAGCTGGATTGCTGGCAAAATCGGCTAAACCTGTGGCTAGCTGAATAACCAATGCGTCAGCTCCGACATCGCCACTTGGCGGTTGATAGATCATACCACGTGGACCCTTGTCAGCCGTGTGGAAAGGCCAAGCACACACTCCGGGACATTCCACCTCCGGGTTGCTTACCATTATGTACGGTTGTGGTTCTTTTTTACCTGCATGCGTGGGATTTACGTAATAACGTCAAATTACTCTGATTGTTTTCAGATCGTATTTTGTTGATAAATCAATTAGAATAAGAAGAAGAGAAGATCAAACCTTCGATTTTGGCAAGGGCATTTTGTTGGCAAGTTCTGTTACAAAACCCTATGCCATGAGCCCGAACGTGTGACGAAAGAAATACCACGGGTATCACTTTGGACATATTACCAGTAGCCGTCTCAACAAGTTTCTCACCATTACCGATTGTTAATTCATTTCCATATTTCATCTTCTCATCCACATAAGTCCGGACAATCTTTACCTTAATCCTCGGAGTTACGGTTTTGTTATTCTTCTTCTGTCGGTAAATCTCCTTCACCTCAAACCTCTCTTGGTAACTCTCCACCACTTTCCACCATGATGATACCTTCGGGTCAAGACCTTCCTTGGCGTCGAAGTTAAGCGATTCTACGAAATCGTGAACCCGCTCCTTTTGAACCGGCGTGAATTGGCCGTACCATAGTAAAGAGAGATCTAGGGTTGCGTTTGGGATTTGCAAAGGTGACTCACTTGAAAGGCAGAGAGGCGCCAAGAGGAGGAAAATGATGACGGATAATGAGGAGGAAGAAGAAGACGCCATTGCCACCGCGTGCAAATAAATCTTTTTCTGTTCTTTTGGCCTTTGATGGGGATTTTTAGGCAATCTTTTGAGGCAAGTAACTAAATTTAATGTTTAAGCTATTTTTGGCACCAAAAGCTGGCTTTATTTTGGTTTTGGATAAAAGCCAATGAAGCAAAAGAGCTATTTTCAACAAATCTAACTATTTTAAGAAGGGTGGTGAAAAACTCTTAAGAACATCAACACTTTTTTTAACAAAGGCGACAACAACAGTAACTATTTACATTTTTATTACAGAGAGCAGAATGAGAAATCAAAATGAATCGATTTTTTTTTATAGTTTAAATCAGATTAATTCGTACCCGGATGATGATGATCCGAGATTTGATTTGGTTTGTGTGGGTAAGACGCAATCCGTGTCTTTGCAAATCAGCCATTTCAAACCTTTGTCCTCCTTGTTCGCCAGCTTAGATGCCACTGACTTGATTCCACTCTTCATATAATTGACAACAAACATCGCCACCTCTCTGCAAATTGCAGTAGAATGTCTTTAACCATAATCTACTAATCATAAAAAAGGAATGAAAGAGAATCAAAAGACATGTTTTGTCTGTGTATAAATCTTCCTTACAAGGGTGAGCAAGGAGTTTGAGAATCGTTGATAAAGTAGACAAACAAGAAGGCGTCAAAATGCTGTTGTTTGATTAGATAGAATCCGGGTAATCTCCGCACACATCTGAACATCAATCTTTGGTACAAATGGATCGCAGGATTGTTGTGTGCAATCACATGAAGGTAAACTCCTCGACACAAGGATAAACCAGAAGCATACTTAATCACCTCACTAATAAGTGACATTGCTGAGAAAACAAAAGTTGCAGAAACGTCAGAATTTATACACCAAGCCAATATACAGAACAAGGTTCAGAATTGCTATATGACTCATACCGATTCCTCGGTTTCTGTATGTTTCTACAACTCCAAGTGTCAAGATGTAGGTCAAAGTCTCCTCTCCTTTCGAGGAATCGTAATAATGTATCAAATCATCTATCTGTGCAAGACACAGAAACCATCTGCCATATAAGAAATTTTAAAAACAGAACTTGACTTGTTTGCATTACCGTCCGTAGTAGTAGAGAGCGCCTGAAAGCCATGGTTCAATCATTGACTCAAATTCTAAAAATACTAGAAGCTGCTCCAGTTCTAAAGATTGTCTACAACTGAATCACTTTGCAAAGAGACGCAATTTAGTGAACAAGATAACAAACCCACCTAAAAACCTTATGAACTTATTCAATAATATTCAAAATCATTACAAGATCAGTGCTTGTAATCTCAAAATTTCTGCACAACAATCCAAAAGCTTACAGAACAAAGAGAACTCATTTCTTTTACCAGAATTATAAACCAAGCTTAAAAAAAAAAAACTAATATCAAAGATTCAAAATCTAAACTTTAAAACAGACAAAATTAACATAAGAATGGGAAACTGACCTCGCTATCTTTGGCAAGAACGAACTTAGCAGTAACAAAACCGATGAGTTCATCAGAGTGATCATCAGGGCGGCTCCGATCAACAGCAGCCCATGAGACAATATCAACTCCGTTCACAACACTGCGGAAAAACTCAGACTTATACCTGAGAGAAGATAAATAAAAGATCAATACTTTTCACAAAGACATCAAACAAATTAGGAAAATCGAAGCTCAAATATACGAAATTGATGCATACTTGATAGGGAAGATGTCGCGATGAATTTGCTCCAAGCGATATAGATCATTAGGGTTTATAGGTCTGTAGTAAATACTTGGGCAAAGAGAGATTCCTGGATCCTCCATTGATGGATCCTCAATGAATCTTCGAGGAAATTGCGACATTACTGTTTAAAGATGCTAATAAGAAGAAGAAACCTGAAAATTTCCATAATTTCCCCAAGTTGAAGTGCCAGATCACTGGATCCGACCCGTTGAACTAAATTGGATCCGGAACCAATCTGTTTTTTTTTTTTAATTTGATTGGCTAATCTTCGCCGAAGGAATCAATCAAGAATCGAGTTTCGAGCGAATGGGAAAAATAAGAAAGGTCCCTTGCTTTTGCCTCGACTAAAATCTCATATACCCCTATTCATCAAAACTATTCATCAAATTTGGTCCCTCTGTCTCTTGGGGCTCTCTCTCGTTTCAAGTGAAGCATCTTGGGGCTCACGTGCTTTACGACGATCGATCACGTGCCTCTTATAAAACGAGCAGTACTATTCTATTATGTGTTGTATACTAGATTAAATTTTGTACTTTCGATTTTATGAAAAAATCTTAAAATAATTCCCTCCCAGTAGAAAAAAAAAAAAAAAAAAAAAAGACCAAATTCGGAACCCCTGACGAAAATTGATGTTCTCTGATCGGTGGAGATGGGTATTTTTTTTTTTTGTTGTAAATTTTGATTGGGTTGATTATTCGGCTTCTGCTGTTGGTGTAATTGGGCTCTGATCACTTTGTACTCTTTCAAAATCAATGAACTAGTTTTACCATACTAAATCACACTGTATTTAATTTGTGTAATGATCTGAATTTCCAATAATTTTAATCAACCAAAAATAATGATTGTTGGTGATCTGAAAATTTAATTTTATATATGCTATCAGAGTTAGTTTCTTCTTCTCTATATTTCTCGAGTCAAATGTTGCAATTTGTAAGTCTGAATTTTTTTTTTTGCTAAGTTTTAATGATCGTTAGCTAGCTCCACTTGATTTTTTTTATTTATTAATCTAATTAAGAATGCGTTAACATGCATATTTTACTACAATCGGGAGTGTAAGGATATGGATAAATTAATTAGGGACTACAATAGTAATTTATACATAGTTTAACCCTAGACTCCCTAGTGTACATGCATGTCTATATATATAATGTATATCATTTAATCTTAATGAATCATTCAGCTCATAGCAATCTGCATAGAATTCATAAAAGAAATCACATAAAGCATTCAGTAAACAATGCTAGAAGAAAATGATTGCAAAGATGAAGAACAAAGCAGTGAAGGTTACTAACAGCTTTTAAATCATTTCTTTTATTTAGTAAATTCTTATTTTGTTTTCTTGATCCTCGTTTTTACAACTCCTTCTAACTCTCTTTCGTACCATCGCTTAAGACGAAATACGTGGTTCGCATAATCGATGCATTTGGTCCGCAAGTAGGAGTCCAAGCTGCCTTCTACCGTGTATGGATTTGACCGGAGCATCTGGATACTATGTCGTCGGAGAAGACAACATGGGTCTTGTCCGTGACTAGTAATCCCAAATTCGATCACACGTTTACTTTCCACCACCAATCTCCTATCTCGACGTTCATGCTTTCCCTTGAGGTGCTGCCGGCGTCCTCAGGATCAGTGTCGTGCTTAAGTTCATATAGGCGCGAAAAAAATGGTTTTGTTTTTTAAAAAATTTTATAAATAATATATATATAGATGGTTATCCATAAGATATGTAGATGATATGTATTTTAATTATTTATATATTTATATTATTTTTGTGACTATGATAAAATCATCTATATAAATAGAAATTATTTGATTGTTTGATACATTGAGTATAGTTTAAATTAAATTCTATATAAATATAAATTGTAGGTGTGATTGTTTATATATGATAGCAAATTAGTCATTTTTTGGTTCTTTGAAATGTTGAATAGATATTAACAAAAAAATAAGCAAAACATATACAAAATATAAACAAAACATAAGTAAAATATTTTTATAATGCATTAGATGTTTGAAAGAAAAAAAATGAAAAACCATATGAAAGTTGAAAATTTGCAACTATACTAACAAAATGCTAACGTACAAAATGCTAACGTGACAACAGAAAATAAATGATATGATAGTTGAGAGTCTATTTTATGTGTTATTACCTATTAGTATTTTGTTAGTTAATTAAAATATCTTTCGACTCGACCCGTTGAACTAAATCGGATCCGGAACCAATCTGGGATTGAATTTGATTGGCTAGTCGTCGCCGAAGGAATCAATCAAGAATCGAGTTTCGAGCGAATGGGAAAAAATAAAGGTCCCTTTACCTTGCTTTGCCTTCTCCTCTGTCTCTTGGGTCTTTTTCTCGTTTCAAGTGAAGCATCTTGGGGCTCACGTGCTTTACCACGATCAAACCACGTGCCTCTTATATAAAAGGAGTAGTAGTACTATATTATGTGTTTGTATACTAGATTAAATTTTGTACTTTCGAATCATATGATTTATTCGTTACCAACATAACTTTATGATAAAATCTTAAAATATTCCCTCCCACTAAAAAAGAAAAAGACAAAGATTCAACATTAAAAACAAAAAACTCCATTAAAAAGAATAAATTGTATTGGTCTTCCACGGTGGCAATCAGAAGAGAGACTCAACGTTTTCATTAGAGCAGAAACGTGAAACGCAGAGGTTAACGCAAACGCGAATAATAAAAAATCAATACAGTAAACGTATATTCTGGTCCAATGATAAAACGCGAGTCCAGTGCCACGTATGAAAAAAAGAGAGCTGAGGACCAGATACGTTACTAGAGAAAAAGACCAGGTACGTACTTTTTTTATATTAAAAAAAAAAGGACAGAACACGTAAGTCCGGCCCACGTGGTATTTCTTATCTTTAACACACAAAAAAACTAAATTAATTTAATAATCGGACAGTGGAGAGGAAATCAGATGAACGGTGAAGATTAAGCCACGTTAGAGCACTCTGAGCAATTCCACCGCTTTCTGGAATTAAAAAATTCAACTGTATAAATAAAAGGAGCAGAGATGGTGAAGCTATTTGCAGAGTTAAAATAAGTATAGAGAGAGCTTCTTCTTCTCTTCTCTTCTCTTCGTCGCTAAGAGAAGATCTTCCAATTAATATCTCTGTTGGTTTTTTGCGTAGAACCGAGTAGTGAATCTCGAACTCGATCTCCTCGTTGTGAAGTTGAGGGTAATCAATCGAATCAATTACGAAAATTTTGAATGGGATCGATTTGCGAATCTGTACCGACGGCGGTGACGGGGGGATCTATTCCGCCTTTTCTGAGTAAAACCTACGATATGGTTGACGATCCACTGACGGATGACGTGGTGTCTTGGAGCAGCGGGAACAACAGCTTCGTTGTTTGGAACGTGCCTGAGTTCGCCAAACAGTTTCTTCCCAAGTATTTCAAGCACAACAATTTCTCCAGCTTCGTCAGACAGCTCAATACTTATGTGAGTTAGCAGCATCCATCGATTTCGATTCTTTTTTTTTCCTAGTTCGATTTGGGGGAATCTTAATTTTCCTCTCTTGTTTTGGTTCAATCAAGTTGCTGATTCTGTCTATGAACGAGTGAATAGGATTTTAAGTGTTATTAGTTACTGATAATTATAACTTACGAATGGTTTTGGGAGAAGTCAACTCCTACTAGTAGTGTTTGGAATGATCCTGCTGATTGATGTTCCTATATACTTGTTGAACTATGCACGTCTATTAGGTTGTGTTAGTTGCACTTACTGTGTCTCGTCGTTGAAGAATTGGATCTATGTCTCTTTGTGCCTTCTCACAAACTCGTGCAACATGATTTTACATATTTGTTTTGCAGATTACTTTTCAGTAGTTTTGTGTGCATGTATACCTCGTGGACTGCAGGAATATATGTTTTTGGTTTTCTAAGTTTCTAAAGCTGCATCTGCATCTGTTAGGCTGGAATGAACTTTCTCATCCCATTTTACAAAATGATTTTTCTTGGGTCAAACAAAAGCAAGAAAAGAATACTCTGTTCCATGGCTTTGTTTTCGTCCTGTTGTTCTCTGCTTTTCCTACTTACCAAAAGGTTCACCAACTTTGCAGGCTTGTTTGGATATGTCCTCATATGTATCTGAAGATTGGTTGACTCTGCAGTTCCATTTCTGGCCAGTAGCTCTAAGTCACAAAACAAAATTTCTATCAGTAGTCCCACTTTAGTCGTTTGTATTTGTTCGTCCAGGTACATGCCCATACACTAAGAACTATTAGTTTTCTTGCACCATAGTACTTGGGTGCTGCAGTTAGGACACACAATGAAGAGATTTTATCTTATTATAATATCTCTAGAATTAGTTTTCTTTTGAAGTATTCAATGGTCTTTATGTTTTTCTCTGTACAACTCTTCTATGCTGGCTTCCTATCTTCTTCTGGTTGATGACTGTTCTGTTCCATTCTTAATGCATCATGTTTTCAGGGCTTCAGAAAAGTTGATCCAGATCGTTGGGAATTTGCAAATGAGGGCTTTTTAAGAGGCCAAAAACAAATACTTAAGAGTATTGTCCGGCGTAAACCTGCCCAAGTGCAGCCCCAACAACAACCTCAAGTTCAGCACTCATCTGTTGGTGCATGCGTTGAAGTGGGCAAGTTTGGACTTGAAGAAGAAGTGGACAGACTCCAACGGGATAAGAACGTCCTTATGCAGGAACTTGTAAGATTAAGGCAGCAACAACAAGTTACCGAACATCATCTGCAAAACGTGGGGCAGAAAGTTCATGTGATGGAGCAGAAGCAGCAACAGATGATGTCCTTTCTAGCAAAGGCTGTTCAAAGTCCTGGTTTCTTAAACCAGTTCTCCCAGCAGAGTAATGAGGCAAACCAACACATTTCTGAAAGCAACAAAAAGAGGAGGCTACCTGTTGAGGACCAGAAGAATTCAGGCTGTCATGGGGTTAATGGTCTTCTTAGCCGCCAGATTGTGAGATATCAGTCATCCATGAACGACGCAGCAAACACTATGCTCCAACAGATACAGCAGATGAGTAATTCACCTAGCCATGAATCTCTCTCGAGCAACCATGGCAGCTTTCTTTTGGGCGATGTTCCAAGTTCAAACATTTCAGACAATGGGAGCTCCTCAAATGGATCATCTGGAGTTACATTGGCTGATGTTTCATCCAATCCTGCTGCAAGCTTATATCCTGCAATGAAGTATCACGACCCTTGTGAAACAAATCAAGTCCTGGAGACAACTTTGCCTTATTCTCAAGGTGATCTCTTAGCTCCAACGCAAGGAGCAGCAGCTTCAGGTAGTTCAAATTTGGATTTTGTTGGATGTGAGATAGATAATGGAGAGTGTTTGGATCCAATAATGGCTGTTTTGGATGGCCCAATCGAACTAGAAGCTGGTGTTATAAATGAGTTACTTCCTGAAGTCCAAGATTCTTTTTGGGGACAGTTCCTTGGTGAGACCCCAGTGATTGGTGACACAGATGAGCTGATCTCAGGATCAGTGGACAATGAACTGATAATGGAGCACCTAGAATTACAATCAAGCCTGAGTAACGGGTGGAGCAAGAACCAACAGATGAACCATCTTACTGAACAGATGGGACTTCTCACATCAGATGCTCTCAGAAAATGAGAGAAATCACCATGAATTCACAATCTTTCCTCAAGAGGTTATTAGTCTTTCTTTATTGACGAGTTATAAACCACACAGTTTCCAGAATCTTTGTTCAAAACCCGTCTTCTTGTTCTCGCAGATGGGTTATGATTTTGTGTGAGTCGCAATAACAAAAAGAATATGACGGTATGTGTATGTATCAAAATTGGTGTAACTCTGATTCTTGTTAATGTGTAATAAAATAAGAGAAATATTGCCTTCTGATTTTTTTGCATTGCACTTGGGAAAAAAATCTCTGCTTGTTACACTTAATGGATAAGGAGATGCTCCAAAGTGAGATATGCTTCTGTTCTTGTGTATGTCTTTATGAAGATTGAGAATAACGATGCCTCTGATAGAGATCCTTGTTTGTAAACAATCAAACCCTTAGATACCCAAAACATGATATGCGTGAAAATATATAGCTTCAGCAATGACTATATTAGTTCTGTCGTAAGCAATGTCTTTATGAGTATACTTTGTGACTCTGTCTCTGCATTGTTCTGTCTTTGAGAATCCTAATCTCCCTAAAAACCATTACTGGTACACACATATGTAATTTAGAATCAAGCAGTTTCTTCTCAGAACCACACAAGAGATGCGTCTTAACAGAAAAAAAAATAGAAACTTGTTTACCCGAACCGTCTTAACAGTTAGTTTGGTCTGATGTTGTATTTAGGATACTACTGATGTAACTGATCATGGGTTTTTATCATCACTTTTTTTTTGTTTTGCTCATGAGATGTCTAAATGACTAAATTGTCTGGTTGTGTTCTATTTAGTTCTTTTCAACTTGCTCGCCTGTCTGGTTCAATATAATTAACTAAGTAAGTAGTAACAGGAACTTCTGGGATCTTGACATATCTTGATACTATAAGATAAACCGTTGCGAAGTTCAAGTTGTGAACAATGAAAGTATTCTGAACATATCGATTCTGCGAGAAAAACAGAACAAATTGTTGGAATAAGTTTGAAGGCCAAGCAAATCTAAAATAGAAGTTATGCAAAACTAAATTAGAAGTTATTCAATTCTAGAGAAAAGGAAATTTGTCTTTCCTAATGAGTTTAGGATTGTGTTGAGAGTTTTTCCTATATAAGGAGTTGTTGAGTTGTGGCAACCCTTAGAGAGAATTGAGAAAGAGATCTTTAGGTTTTTGAGTTATTTTTTACCTAAATCATTAAATCATTAAGAGAGAGAATTTATTGAAGTTGAGGTTTTGCAATATTTTCTTTCTAAAAGCTAGATTTGGTATCAGAGCGTTGCGATTTCCTTGGGAGCAATGGAGGAAGGAGCACTGGTCCCAGCAAAACCAAAGGATGGAGGAGGATCCACTTCTATCCTCTGTCCGATGCTAAACACCACCAACTACACCGTGTGGGCATTAAGAATGAAAGCAGCTTTACGATGTCATGAAGTTTGGGAGGCTATTGAGCCTGAAACAGAGGAAGTAGATTGCAAGAAGAACAACACGGCTATAGCCTTTCTATTTCAGTCAATACCAGAAGCGCTTGTTCTGCAAATAGGAGACTTGGACTCGACAAAGAAAGTGTGGGATTCCATAAAATCGAGACATGTGGGAGCTGAACGAGTCAAAGAGGCTCGGCTGCAGACACTTATGGCTGATTTTGAGAAATTGAAGATGAAGGATACGGAGAGAATAGATGAATTTGGAGGAAAGATTGCAGAGATTGCATCAAAGTCAGCTTCTCTCGGAGTAGTTATAGAGGAATCAAAGATGGTTAAGAAGTTCCTTAATTGTCTTCCTCCAAAGTTCATACATATAGTCGCCTCGCTAGAACAGGTATTAAACCTTAATACCACTACTTTTGAAGACATTATAGGAAGGCTTAAGACATATGAAGAGAGGATCATTGCTGCAAAGAATGTGCAAGATGACCAAACCAAACTCATGTATGCGAATTCGGAGATTCAAAACATACGTAAATACACAAACAGAGGTCGTGGTGGTCGTTTTAACAGAGGAAGAGGAAGAGGACGACATAATACGGTAAGAGACGCTTCACGTATTACTTGTTTTCGATGTGACAAGTTAGGCCACTTCGCTTTTGATTGTCATGACCGTCTCTTAAAGCTACAAGAGGCTCAAGAATCAGCAACTAATAACACTCAAGATGCCGATGAACTCATGATGCATGAGATTGTTTTTCTCAATGAAAAACGTTGCATACCAAGCCAGTTTGAGACACACACAGGGGAAGAGAACATATGGTACTTTGACAATGGTGCAAACAACCACATGACAGGAGACAAGAGGTATTTTGAAAAAATCGATGAATCAGTTACAGGGAAAGTGAGATTTGGAGATGACTCTCGCGTTGATATAAAAGGGAAAGGGTCAATCTCACTTATTGACATGAATGGTGAACCTAGAATCATGACAGATGTGTATTACATCCCAGATTTAAAGAGCAATATCATCAGCTTGGGACAGGCAACAGACGCAGGTTGTGATATAAGATTAAAGGGAAGATATCTTACAATGAGAGATGCAAACGGGAAATTACTTGCAACAACACCAAGATAAAAAAATAGATTATACAAAGTGTGTATGAACTTTCATGACAATGCGTGTCTGAACTTGTCATCCATTAGTGAGTCAAACCGTTGGCATGCACGTCTTGGGCACATAAATTTGGAAACCATCAAATCTATGAAGCAGAGAGAGCTAGTTCAAGGATTACCACATGTCACGTTTGAGAGAGAAATTTGCGGCTCCTGTATCTTTGGGAAACAAACAAGAAGAACCTTTCCGCAAGCCACTTCATACAGAGCCTCTAAAATCTTAGAACTAGTACATGGGGATTTATGTGGTCCAATAACTCCAAGTACAGCTTCTGGGAATCGATTTATCTTTGTTCTCATTGATGATCACTCACGCTATATGTGGACAGCTTTACTAAAGGAGAAGAGTTCTGCATTTGAGAAATTCAAAAATTTCAAGAATCTTGTTGAGAAGGAAACAGGAGCTCAGATTAAGACCTTTAGAACAGATAGAGGAGGTGAATTTACTTCACATGAGTTCAATGAGTACTGTAAAAATGCCGGAATTCAGAGACATATTACTGCACCATACTCACCACAACAAAACGTCATAGTAGAACGAAGAAACAGAACTATGATGGAGATGACAAGGAGCATTTTGAAGCACATGAGAGTACCAAGCTATCTCTGGGGAGAAGCAGTGAGACATTCAACGTATCTGTTGAATAGAATAGCTACAAGGGCTCTTACGGACAAGACTCCATACGAAGTCTTCAAGAAGCAGAAACCACAGATTGATCATTTACGGATTTTTGGCTGCATCAGCTATGCAAAAGTTGATTCGCAACTTCTAAAGAAACTAGATGATCGATCTAGGATGTTGGTGCACTTGGGAACAGAGCCCGGCTCAAAGGCATACAAATTACTCGATCCACAAACAAGACGAATTGTTGTAAGTCGGGATGTGATATTTGATGAGTCAAAAGGATGGAATTGGAGAAAAAATCAATCTGAGCGAGATGGAGACGGAAGCTTTACTATTACAATTGGTGAATTTGGAAATCATGGAATCATGACTGGAGAAGAAACCAATAGTAATGATGTAGAACAGACAGAAACAGAGAACAATGATAATGGAGATGATGATGAGGAAGCAGAGAACCACAGAGTTCTACCGGAAGTTGCAGAGTAAGAACTAGGAGATGAAATTGCATAAAACAATCCGCCAATGCTGAGAAAAAGTCAGAGACAAACCAACAAGCCAAAATATCTTGATGACTACGTTCTACTTGCTGAAGAAGAAGGAGAAACACTTCTTTTGTGTCTGAATAATGAACCAAGAAATTTTATGGAGGCAAAAGGATCGAAAGAATGGCTTAATGCATGTGAAGACGAGATCACTTCAATTGAGAAACATCAGACGTGGGATCTTGTTGATCTTCCTATTGGAACAACACCTATTGGACTCAAATGGATTTTCAAGTTGAAGAGAAACTCTGACGGAAGCATTAATAAACATAAAGCTCGCCTTGTTGCTAAGGGATATGTGCAACAATATGGAATCGATTTTGAGGAAGTATTTGCTCTGGTGGCACGAATTGAAACCATAAGGTTACTTGTAAACCTCGAAGCAGCAAATGGTTGGGAGATTCACCACTTGGATGTGAAAACGGCATTCCTCCACGGAGAGCTTCAAGAGACTGTCTACGTTTCACAACATGATGGATTCGAGAAGCAGGGGAGCGAAGAAAAGGTTTACAGACTCAACAAGGCGTTGTATGGATTGAGACAAGCTCCAAGGGCTTGGAACAATAAGCTGAATCAAATTCTTGAAGAGCTTCAGTTCAAAAAATGTTCAAAAGAGTCAACGGTCTATCGAAAAACAGAGAACGAACACTACCTTGTCATTGCGGTTTATGTGGATGATCTCTTTGTCACAGGAACAGATAAGTCTATCATTTACAAATTTAAGAGGGAGATGGCTACTAAATTTGAAATGAGTGACCTCGGGAAGTTAACTTATTATCTTGGGATAGAAGTGACTCAATATGAAGGTAGAATTGTGCTAAGTCAGAGGAGGTATGCTCAAAAAATCCTAGAAGAAACATGAATGCTAGACTGCAACCCGGTTCATATACCAATGGAAGTCGGGCTTCAATTGTCAAAAGCTGAAAACGAGAAAGAGATTGATGCTACAGACTTTAGGAAGAAGGTAGGCTGTCTACGATATTTGATTCATATGAGGCCTGACTTGTCATATTGTGTAGGTGTCTTGAGCAGGTATATGCATAGTCCTAGAGAGTCACACGGAGCTGCAATGAGACAATGTCTGAGATATTTAAAAGGGACAACATCGCTTGGACTGGTTTTTGAGAAACAAGTAAAGGTTCCAAGACTCATCAGGTATAGTGATAGCAGTTTGAGTATTGATCCTGATGACGGAAGGAGCACAACTGGCCACATTTTCTACTTAGGAGATGGACCTATCTCTTGGTGTTCACAGAAGCAAGACGTAGTGGCTCTATCCTCGTGTGAAGCAGAGTTTATGGCCGGAACCGAAGCAACTAAACAAGCCATCTGGTTGCGAGATATACTCAGTGAGATTACTCGAACTGAAGCCAAGAAAGCCATTATTCGTATTGACAACAAGTCTGCGATTTCTCTTACAAAGAATCCTGTTTTCCATGGGAGAAGCAAGCACATACAAAGACGTTTCCATTTTATCAGAGAGTGTGTCGAGAATGAAGAGATTGAAGTCGAACATGTTCCTGGTGTAGAACAGAAGGCCAACATTCTTACAAAGCCATTGGAGAAGATGAGGTTCAAGGAAATGAGAGAGCTCATGGGAGTGCAAGACTTGGTGAAGAAGAGCTTCAAGCTTAAGGAGGAGAATGTTGGAATAAGCTTGAAGCCCAAGCAAATCTAAAATAGAAGTTATGCAAAACTAAATTAGAAGTTATTCAATTCTAGAGAAAATGAAATTTGTCTTTCCTAATGAGTTTAGGATTGTGTTGAGAGTTTTTTTCTATATAAGGAGTTGTTGAGTTGTGGCAACCCTTAGAGAATTGAGAGAGAGATCTTTAGGTTTTTGAGTTATTTTTTACCTAAATCAATAAGAGAGAGAACTTATTGAAGTTGAGGTTTTGCAATACTTTCTTTCTAAAAGCTAGACAGATTAGCAAAACAGTGTGTTGGGTTTAATCATAACATATAAAAACGTGGGGCTCCTCAACCGAAGTAGCCAATAAACGAAGCAATCAATCTCGTGTTTAAGCAAACCCTAAATTGGAGGGGAGACAGAGGAGGAAGGGTGAGGATAACACAATCAACAATAATGTCGATGCTTTTGGTGAAGAGAAGAATGTCGAAAGTAGCCGGTGTCGGAGAATCGCGGGTTAGGGTTCTTTGATCGAGCCCCCTCCCTCCCTCTCTTTTCTGTGTGTTTTTTTTTGTGTACTGATGAATTTGTGATTTGTCGATGTCAGATACGAAGAGGAGTTCGCTTGTTGATGACGGAAACGACGTCATCATCTTTGTCACCATCTCCATATATGCTACTCCCACTTGATGGTATCAGAGACTCTCCCGCCCGTCCCCGCGCTAGCAAAGGAGACAAAATAGCCAATATCAACTTGTACGACCCAATGAATCAGAAACGAGTGACGATGGCAGACCAGAGGATCCCTGAAAGCATCTACCTTTCACGCAACATCGGATCTTCTCGTGGCTGGATGATCAGAATGAACAACGATGATCTAACCGTACATCTCACCAACATGTTCAACCCCTCAGCTCCCAGATCCACTCACAAAGTCATATCCCTCCCGATGCTTCTTACTCCTTACATCTATGCTCCTGACATTTCAAAATTCATGGCGACTGCTCAGGTTTGTAACGTCTCTCTCTCCTCTTCCCCTGACAACCTTGACGAAGAAATGTATCGTGGCCGTCAAGTTCTGGGGGAGCAGTGTCTCCTGCTTTAGAATCGGTGACTCTCAATGGCTCCACGCGCTGTCTCTTTCCAGCCGATCCAAGGGCTCATTCGTTGTCTACTCCAATAAAGATTCCACCTTTTATCTCCTATAGTTCATCATTCACTTTGATAGGTTGCGAGGTTATTCCTAATCATAAAACTTTGAGATAATCATATTACGAAACAAATTTCTTAGACAATGAGTGGACAGGCGCCGAAGATTCAGAAAAAGGTGATGGAGGTGGAGATGTCGAACATAGGAGTGAAGGTAAAACCGTCGCATACTTTCACATACATGGTCAAGATCATCGGCGCGGGCTTTGGATATTGGCGACGGACAAGACCTCTACCGCGTTTGGGTTTGGCCTGATCATGGGGAGCTCACGCCGCAAGTGACAGCGTGGGTCGGAACAGAGGTTGGCCATCCTGGCGTTCCTATTACATTTGAGTAGACACTCACGTTTAAGCACCAATCTCCTCTCTCAAAGTTCATTCTTCATCTTGAGAGTGTAAAATCAGAGGAACTTGCCGGTTTGGGGTCTACCGAAATGGTTGAATCCGTTGGCACTGGTTCGAGTTATTATTATTAGTTGTACTCCATTGGCATGAACCTCTTTTTAAGAAACAGAGCAGGTTCCATGCACAACTCTTGATCTTAACAATGTAATAAGTCAATAACGACATCAAAGTAGATGTGTTGTGTCAATGTGTCATGTATGAGTCATATGAGTAATATGACCGCGTGATTATTTTCCTTAACTTTTTAACGTTTAAGAAAGAAAAATTACTCATGTATTTATAATTTTCTAGAATAAATGGTTTCGAAGACAAAATACTCGTTGAAATTATGGTATACACACACCGTCTGCAACATCAAAGAAGTGGTTTTAACTGGCATGGCATCTGTGCGCAAGCCATACATATTATCCCGTGTTTCTTTTTCCAATTTTTTTACCGCTTAAGACAAACAACACTAATTAATTCTAAATTTGTTTTCACTCAAATAAACCTTTTGTGGGGAAAAAACAAAGAGGCGTTGAAACATTGTTGACACCGACATCATCTTTTTTTTTTTTTTTAAGTGATCTTTCTTGTTATAAATTGTCTTCTAAAACCCCCATGATGTGAGAATTTGTTTAATGTAATGACTTGTAAGTGGTAATTTGCTTTATCATGTAATGTTATGACTTGTAATTGGTAATTTGCTTCATCATGTGGACTTTGGATTTGTTGATACTTGACATTATGTGTGTGATTTGGACTTGACGATTTTAGATTATTGAATTTGAATTTAAGAGATGAAATACGTAGAAAAGAATCAGGGAAAATGAGTATGGATGAAATTTATTGCAATACGATATAAAATACGACAATAAAGAAAAGAAAAAAAAGCAGAATACGATATAAAATACGGATATCATCTTTATTCACACGATTTATATAATTAAGATTCATACACGTATTTACTATTCACCCAGACATTTTATTTTTTTTAATTAAAATTGTTTTACGATATTACCAATCAGATGAGTTAAAGCTGTACTTTTTGATCCGGTTCATCAATCATCAACACGAGATAATTCTTGGGTCACTTGGATGTTTCCTTTGTCACCGTGATCTACGTCGAAGTTGGATTCTCCGTACATGTGACTTCACAAGAGTCAACAACAACAAAGTGCCCACACTTGTTCAGTCCTTGTTGCCGTACAGTGCCAGGTGGCGTGACGCTACCTTTTCCCATCCCTTTTTACAATCCAAATCACACAGCTGTATTTAATTTGTGTAATGATCTGAATTTCCAACAATTTAATCAACCGAATATAATGATTGTTAGTGATTTAAATTTATTTTTATATATTTGCTATCAAAGTTTTTTTACTCCTCTTTATCTTTCTCGGGTCAAATGTTGCGATTTGTAAGTCTGAATTATTATTATTATATTTTGTTTGTCAAATTTTTAAAATCATTAGCTGGTTCTATATGTATAATTTACGGTTTTAAAAAATATAAATATAATATCTAGTTAATCTTCTGTGCACAACTACATACAACAAATAAAAAAAAACAATTCATAGTTTTTTCCTTATAATTTGCTTATGCTTTGCTTAATTTTATTTACATTTTATAATAATATTTCCTTTTTTTTGTGTTTTTATTCCTACTAAAAGCATCAAAATTATTGACATGTAATGAATCTGCTACCAAGATTCACAATATGTCACTAGGGCAGAAAAACATCTACTTAAAAATTTCAGATTATAGTTTTGGTTGCAACTTGCAAGTAACTATAGTATTTGTTCAATTTAAATAATTTTATTTGTAGATGATATATAATGTTCAATAATATAAAATCATATATTGTATTTAATATATATATATATTCTTCTGGTTTTTATTTGTTTCCTTTCTTTTTCATTTTTCGAAAAAATTATTTAAAGTAATGGGTTGAAGTCTTTTAGCTCACCCATATACTATAATTGAAAATAAAAATGCATAAAGCATCATCTAGGCATTGTCGATGTATGAAATTATCAAACGAAAAACGTGACGACCAAACGAAATAACAAGTCCATATGTCGTCACTTAAAGTAAGTATGCACTTTTTCTTTGTCGTCCTGATTCCTGAAGTATATTAAACTTTATATCTTGGAATAGAAATCATTCTTCCTCTTTACATTCGTGTCCCTGATTATTTTCCACATGTTTCATCTCTTTAGTTCAAATTAAATAATCAAATGGACTAAAAGTCTAAAACCGTCAAATGTTCACATGACATATATATCAAACATGTATCATATGTAAATGCAGATTCTGGAACAACTCACTCCGAGGAACAAATCGTTGTGCCGAACAGAGTGTTATGCCAATCAGGAAACTGCATCAGATCACAAGCGCATGAGTTGCTGACGTGGATGTGTGAGCTGACGTGGCAAGACGTGAGAGAATGTGATGATGTGTCGAGGAAAGTTGATGACTTGGCATTGAAGATAGAGACGAGATTGTTCTTGGAGATATGAAGAATATTCTCCACAGCAAATTAAGGAAAGGATAAACTTGAGCAGCAAACAGTTTCCTTATCCTTGGAGATATGAAGAATATTCTCTAAATAAATAAGGAAAAGATAAGGATGAGAGCAAACAGTTTCCTTATCCCTTGATACTTGGAGATTCACTTTCTAGGGTTTCTCAAGTCGTGTATATATATTCTAGGAGTAGGCCACGAGCCAAGTTGAACACTCTAGAATATTGATACAGTAAACTTCGAAGCCAGAAAAATAAAGCTTAGAAGGTGTGTTCTCAGTTCTCTGTGACGTTAATCAGGGAGGTGATTAAGTGCGCAGAGAATTGTTTTTGCTTTCTCTTAGATCTACATCGGTGAGAGTTTAGATAGAAAAGAGAGATGGTTGGGTTTCTTCTCTTATAGATAAAAGAGAGGGTTGGTTTTTTTTCTCTTAGATCTACACAGGATGTTGTGTTAGATAGAAAATAGAAAGTCTTAGATTCATTCTTAGTCGGGATAATTCCTATTGGGTAGAATAGGTTGAGTGAGGGCCGAGACAAAATTGTATCATTGTAAGAGATAAATTTTGTTAATAAAATTGAATAGAAAAGCATTGGCTTGGCGCGTTCCAAGTGTGAATCAATTTGTTGTGTGTCTCTATACCCTTTCATCATCGCTCGGACCTAACCCAGAGTGTCTCCTTCGAGAAAGAGGTTTCCCCCTCCGATATACTCTCGAGATGCCTCGGCCAAACTCGAACGCGGTAAAAGCCTCCGGCTCCCATACACCGAACGGATGCACCGATTATGCGAACCACGTATGTCGTATCGTATCAAGCGATGGTAAGATGGTTTGATCATCGGCATCTTTCGCATCGGTGCAAAGTTTGGAACTTGAAGGGCTATGACTGTTGAGATTTGTGATAGGGTCTGGGATACGCTACTGTGGAAGAATTTTATTACTATATCAAGGGATCAAGGGTATTCAGTATTCTACTATTCTCTCTTTTTTTTTTTTTTTTTTTTTTTTTTTTTTTTTTTCTTTTTTTTAAAAAAAGAGTACTCTTTATATCTATTAAAGATATGATGAGCTCTATTAAAGAGGAAAAATTAATAACCAAATCAAATTGAAATAAATTCACATCATTTTTTTTTTTTGAGAAACATCATATTTACAGTTGATATATATATTTCTGAAAACTATAAAAATAATAATTTACATTTGATAGATTCATGCATAGATTAATTTGAAAGAGGATATGAACATTGGGACTAAACATGTACTATTTGTTAAAAGAATTAATAAAGACCATATATTACGGATATAAAATTACTTTGGAAGAAAATTTGAACATTCATGCTAAAACATGCATGTAAAATCTGATTCATACATACTTAGCTACAAATGTCGAAAATATTTTATATATGAGAAAAAAATAACATTTTTTGTATTGTCAAAGTGCCAAAGTGCAAAATAACGTTTTTGAATTAGGTGTTAGCACGACTGTTTTTGCCTCCACCGAACAACCGTTGACCGTTTCAATAGTAAGGTAGGTTCGAATAATTAATCGTTAAAAAAAAAAATCGAATTCCATCCTCAATCATTTAGATGATTTAAATAATAACAGTTATTCGCTTGCACATTAATAAGAATTCAATCCTACTTGTTTTAAATTCATAATCTCATTCATACCTGTCGTTGACTCTGTCAAGAAGATACAAAAAAATCATTCTAAAAACCAAGAAAAATAAATAGAAACGTTGTTATTCATTGAAGCTTGACCGAACTCAAAATCAGATTCGAGATGAGTGACGACGGAGGGAAACCGGCGCCGGCGAGACTAGGCGACGAGCAATTAGCGGAGCTTCGGGAGATATTCCGATCATTTGACCAGAACAAGGATGGGAGTTTGACGGAGCTCGAGTTAGGCTCACTCCTAAGATCTCTCGGTTTAAAGCCGAGTCACGACCAGCTCGACACCTTGATCCATAAAGCAGATCGGAACAACAACGGTCTGGTCGAGTTTTCCGAGTTCGTCGCTCTCGTCGAGCCGGATCTGGTCAAGTGTCCTTACACGGATGAACAGCTCAAAGCCATCTTCAAAATGTTCGATCGCGACGGAAACGGTTACATAACGGCGGCGGAGCTAGCGCACTCGATGGCGAAGCTAGGTCACGCGCTGACGGCGGAGGAGTTAACCGGGATGATCAAGGAAGCAGATCGAGACGGCGACGGTTGTATCGATTTCCAAGAGTTTGTTCAGGCGATTACTTCAGCTGCATTTGATAATGCTTGGGGTTGAAGAAACAAAGGTACATATAAATATAAAAAATAGTTTGAAATATTTGTTTTTTTGTTTTTGGCTTCATCCTCAAATCAAAGACATTTTGGAAGTATATGTGTGTAGTAGTAGTAGGCGTGATGATTCCATGGAAAGAAATTATTTGTGTTATTTATAATTTCATATATTCTTTGATGAAATTTCGATAGCTTGAAGAGAAAGCTATCATTGTTGGTTTCGATCTTTAGGGGGGAAAGTAATACTTTGCGATGCTGCTATGCGTGTGAGTCAGTTCTCAATCCGTCGCTAGATTTAACCACTTTAGTTTACATAGAGATAATGAAGAAAGGTCTCTCTCAATCGCAAAAACAAAAGAAAGCGCATGACGACTTGTTTTCAAAGATGATGAGAAGATAAAATTGGTTCGTCTTCCCCTCAAGAATTCGTTTTTGCTTTTACCTCTTCATTTTCCTTCACCACGTACACGTTTCGCGCCAGATACATAAAGGACCTTCAATAAACAAAAGAAGTCACAAACAAAGCTGACTGATTTATTCGATGAAAAAAAAAAATTAGACAGAATTAAATCCAGTCTTAAAAGGAAAGTAATTTAGAAATACAGTATGTGGTCAATTTCTTGCTTAAAGGATTTTTTTATCTGTTAACGATGTAGTGTGGGGGGGGAAACTATACATGCATCTCGATACAATGTTTAGTCAATAGGCTTTTACGTTGAAACATGGAATCACTTTGTTAACTGGTAGGCACGGATATATGGGTAGAGTACGCTTCAAAGGATCGTTACAATAAGCAGCGAGTGGCTTCATTTCATCACTTCATTTCAGGAAGTTGCTTTGTCATTTATATTGGATCCGTCTTCTCTCTTGAGACAATTGTCGTATGATTATCTTCTAGTAAGACAAGTGTACAGTTCCATGTAAAAATTGGGTTATCTACTCGAAAACCATTCCCAATAAAATGGTTAAGAAGAAGGGAAAACAGATTTGTCACCGAGAAATGTCGAAAAAATAACATGCTCTCCCTTCAGCCACATTGTGGTAATTGTCAAATCCAAGAGTTATGTTACATAAGCTTTAGTCCACCTGTAACTTCATCAACATTATCAACGGGTCCTGCACAAGTACCACTCTTATTAAGAACTTGTATCTACAATATATTATATCTCCTACTACTTAACTCATAGATGATAATAACTTACCAAGAATAGCCATTACTGTCCTTGAATCTGGAAAAAAAGAACAGAACAAGTAACACATTAGATTCTTCTATTGTCAGGACTATGGTTAAGTAGGATTTAAAGTTTGAGAATGGCTTGAATTCCAAATGACAGTGACTATGGGAAACTCACTTGGAGCGATCTGTGTTTTTCCGGCATCAATGGTGATATGGGTTGGTAGTTGAAGGGACTTTGCTCTTTCCTGTTGGTAAGAACAACATTTTTAAACAGAAACATGTCAACATAAGAGATCTTATGATTTTTTTCAATCTAATTAATGTATTTTGTAAGTTAAAAAAAAATGTTCAAGAAATCTTGCAAAGGGCAAGAATATTTCTTCAGCAATAACACAAGTTTAGTAAACTCACTTGGAGAACTAGCATCTGTTCCTCACTCTCGATTTTGACAACAACTTTTGGCTGAGCACAATATTCCCATCTGCATTAGCAATCAATTTTTGATAGGCAGAAAACACAACAAAAATTTGTTAATTTCGTCTGTAGCCTATGGAGAAGAAAAAAATAGTTGAAGTAGACTACTATGGCATGGTGTGATGTACCTGTTCAAGGCTCTTGGTGCCCGTTGAAGGAGTTTCTTGTATAAACCTAAAGTTGCATGACTACATATATACATATAATGCAAACCAAAAGAGAAGAGTTACTATAATGGAATTTAAGAAATGCTATTGAAAACTAAAAGAGAATTTGATGATAAAATCACCTGCATTGAGCTGCAATCTTCCCTTTGCCCATTTTAAGATCATTCCTCACAACCAAAACCTACACAGATAGATAACACCACCAACAACAACAAAACATTCATATTGGTGTCTGTGGTACAATAATGCAAAAGACAAGAAGGCAGAGTGTGAGCTATAGAGAAACCATTTTGAATTTTTTTCGTAAATCAGCTAGTTTCTCTATCTGAAGAGGTTCCTTGGATTGAGTCTTCTTATGTCGTGCATTTATGGCGACAGATTTGGAAGACGAGACAAAGATTCTGCGGGTTAGTTGTAAAGTGCTGATGAAATATCCAAGTGCAGCTCCAACAAGTAAACCACTTATTAATATTATTAACCACATGATCATATCCACCATCCTTCAAGAAACAATGAACAGAACTTTTCATTTAAACTCAAAACAATGTTGTTGAATCAATGTGGAAAACAAAAAAGGCTGTGTGGGAACGGAGCTATTGATTCGATAGAGCTACAGAGTACTACTTCCTCAAGACATAAGGGATTGATTTGGTCGATCAAGAGAAAGTAATAAAAGCAATCTAGAAACAAATCTACGAGGGAGGATTAATCATTAATGGGAAGATACGTTACCTTTATTCTTCTGGGCCGGCGGCTGAGCAGTGAACAAAAAAAAAAAAAGTCATGTTTCTTCTTCAACGATATCGGCGGCGATTGTTATGGTGTTTGGGGGCACACGGATATCTCTATCCTTAACATGTATTAACTTCCAATTAATCTCCTTTTTAAAAATATAGTAATAAACAAAGAGTTAAATCACAGGAACAAAGACTAGTTTATTTATTGATAAAATCTCCAAAGTACCCCTAAAAATTCCCTACAACGTCTTTCTCTTCTTCGTCACTAGACAAAAGAACTGCCCAATTTTGTGAAGAAGACTTGAGAGAGCGCCGCACAAAATTTGCAGTTTCAGTCAATTTCAGCTTCGCGGTCTCAAAAATTTGCAGTGCTGGTCTTTTGGGAGGCACAACCTCAGAATCAATTTTGCTCTAGGTGAGTTTCCTATATCGCGTTGTTGTTGTTTAAAGTGTTAGGTTTGAATCAACCTCTCTCTAGTCGTAGTAGTACCAGTGGAACTGTTTTGGTAAAAATTGATTTGCTTAGGAACGTTGTGTATGTTTCTTTGAAGCAGAGAAGAATGGATCTGTTGAGCAGTTTACCAGACGAGGTTCGTTGTCACATACTGTCGTTCCTCACCACAAAGGAGGCAGCTTTAACCTCGGTCCTCTCTAAGAAGTGGCGCAATCTGTTCGCGCTCGTCCCTAATCTTGACTTTGATGACTCTGAGTTTCTTCATCCGGAAGATGGTAAGCGGGAAAGAGACGGTATCCTTGAGAGCTTCATGGGTTTTGTGGATATGGTATTGGCTTTGCAGGCCAACTCTCCCATTCATAAATTCTCCCTCAAGTGTAAAGATGGTGTTTGTGAATCTCGTCTGAATCGTTGGATCTGTCAAGTTCTGCAGCGTGGTGTGTCGGACCTCGATCTTTCCATTGATATCAGAGAGGCTTATCTGCCTCAGGAGATGTTCGTCTCTAAGACACTAGTCAACCTGAAACTAGCAAGTGCATGTGGTATTCACTGGTGGACTGGAGCTGAAGGCACTTGCTTACCAATGCTTAAAAGTCTTTGTGTTCTCTCGAGGAGGATTTTTTGTGATGATAAGCTTCAGGTGATGCTTCCAGCTTGTTTCCCTGTCCTTGAGGATTTACGAATGGCTAATATGGAGTGGATTGATTCTGATGAAACTGTGTCAAGTGCAACCCTCACTAACCTACTTATTAGCGGCTTCCCCCCCTGAAAATCTGAAGAGCATTTCCTTTGATACTCCAAATCTGATTTCCTTATTCTACTCTGATTTTGTTGCGGAGGACTATCCATTAGTCAATATGAAAAACTTATCCCTGGCTCGAATCGTCCTTAGAGCAAATGACGATCAGATCAAGCGACTTAGAGGGCCAAATAATGTTCTGTTAGAGGATGATGTCGTTCACCAGTTTGGCAATCTGGTGAAGCTCATGAATGGCATACAAAATGTTCGGGAACTTCACTTGTGTCCTGATACTCTCGAGGTATTATATTCTTTTTCCTCTGCTGCTATTATATTGTTTGTTAATTGTAATATGTCTGGTTTGGGGTTGTTTCTTACTTGTTTGTTTTCAGGTGCTTTCTCTATGCTGTGAATCTCTGCCTGTGTTCAACAATGTCAAAACTTTAGCTATTTACAGTGAAGAGGTTCGAGGATGGCAAGCTGTGCCTGCTCTTCTAAGGAATTGCCCACATCTAGAAATCCTAACCTTTGAGGTGAAAACTATAAACCATGAAAACTACTTCCACCAAACATGCAGCTTCATATATACTTACAGTAACCTTAGAATTGTCTCGTTTCTGCTTTCAGGGTCTCGTGCACTATGTGACAGATAAATGCGGGGATGCTTGCAGCTGCATTTATCGCAAGGACAAAGGCAGTTCGCTCACAACTTCTCCGGTGAAAGTGGTCAAGGTTAAAGGGTTTGGAGTAACAATGAAAGAGTTGAACATGGTCGAGCATTTCTTGGACTATTTCCCCTGTTTGAAAGAGATGAACCTCTACATTGAAGAGGATACCCTTACACAACTTGGAAAAAACCCTCAAGTGTCTGAAATCTTGGAGATGATTGAAGAGTTCAAGGAGTTATATAGTTGCAATGTCTATACGTGTCTCATACGTCGACTACACAAAGCCAAAGCCCCTTCAGAATTTGACTCATCAGATCTTTGTTTCGTTTTTTAGTTTTCTGTGTGTATCTTTTAACTATCAGATCCTCGGCTCGGCGAGACAGTATGTCGCACCTGTTTTGCCAAAATTTTCAATTGTTTTTGGGTGATTTCAAGATTATAGGGCAAGTCGTGTAGATGTTCTAATTCGTTCGGTTTAATGTCCATTCCGAGATTGCAATACACGTATGGTTTGGTGTTTACTTGCTCTTCAAACAGTAACACGCGTTAAGTAATCACAATTAATATTTTTTATTGATAAAAAAATCTCAAAATTAATAGCACTCCGTCTCTCTCTCTTCTTCGACTCGCTCGTTCACTGGACGCCTCAATGAGGAGTTGCCCTAATTTAGAGTGTTAGTTTAGTTGTGCGAAAATTTGCATTTTTCAGTATCGTTGGTGTTTTAGGTGTCACAGTCTCAAAATCAATTTGCTCTTTTTGCGTTGTTGTTGTTAGCTATTAGGTTTTGAATCAAACCGCTCTTGTATTAACCATTAGAACTGTTTGGTGAAACTGATTTGAAGATGGATCTGTTGAGCAGTTTACCAGAAGATGTTCGTTGTCATATATTGTCATTCCTCACCACAAAGGAGGCAGCTTTGACATCTCTTCTCTCAAAGAAGTGGCGCAATCAGTTTGCACTTGTCCCTAATCTTGATTTTGACG
The DNA here is from genome assembly GCF_030686135.1 of Camelina sativa. Classification (NCBI taxonomy): domain Eukaryota; kingdom Viridiplantae; phylum Streptophyta; class Magnoliopsida; order Brassicales; family Brassicaceae; genus Camelina; species Camelina sativa. The sequence continues at coordinate 1,105,507 of NC_141898.1, forward strand.
ACTCTGAGTTTCTTTATCTGGAAGAAGGTAAGTGGGATAGAGATGATGATGATGATGATGATGATGATGATATACTTGAGAGCTTCATGGGTTTTGTCGATAGAGTATTGGCTTTGCAAGGTACGTCTCCAATTCGTAAGTTCTCCCTCAAGTGTCAAAGTGGTGGTGTTTCTCAAGCTTGTGTGAATCGTTGGTTATCTCAAGTGCTTCAGCGTGGGGTCTCGGACATTGATCTTACCATCGAGTTCAAAGATGATTATTTTCCGCCTCAAGAGATGTTCGTCAGTGAGACATTAGTCAATCTGAGACTAAAAACTGAATTTGGTGGTATTCGTTGGTGGGCTGGAGCTGAAGGCACTTTCTTACCAATGCTTAAAAGTCTTGAGATAGACTCTTGGAGGTTCTTTTGTGATGATAAGATTGAGTTGATGCTTCCTTCTTTCCCTGTGCTTGAAGAGTTACGATTGGTAGGTGTTGAGTGGATAGATTCTGATGACACTGTGTCATGTGCAACCCTCAATAAGCTACTTCTTAGCGCCACCGGTCCCAAAGCCTGTCGAAAACCAAAGAGCGTTTCTTTTGATACTCCTAATCTGCTTTCCTTAGCTTACTCTGATTGTGTTGCTGAGGACTACCCATTGGTTAATATGAAAAGTTTACTTAAGGCTCGAATCATCCTTGGAGTAGATGAAGATCAAATCGAGCGGATACGAGCCCCAAGTAACAGTTTGTCAGATGATGATGTTGTTCTCCGATTTGGCAATGTGGTAAAGCTCATAAAGGGCATACAAAATGTTCAGGAACTTCACTTGCATTCTGATACTCTCGAGGTCAGTTTTTTACTTTCTTCTTTCTGGTCTAGTTGAGATATATTGGTTGCAAGATGTTATAGTTGTGTTTTTTTCTTTTTTCTTGTTTCAGGTGCTTTCTCTGTGCTGTAAATCGATGCCTGTGTTCAACAACATCAAAACGTTAGGCATTAAGAGTGACGACGACCGAGGATGGCAAGCAGTGCCTGCTCTTCTAAGGAATTGTCCAAATCTAGAAATCCTAAACTTTGAGGTGAATTCTATAAACCATGAAACTACTTGGACAAAGCATGCGGTTTCGTACTTACAGTAATCATATTGTCTCGTTTCTGCTCTCAGGGTCTCGTGCACCATGTGACAGACAAATGCGGGGAGGCTTGTGACTGCATATACCGGAAGGAAAAAGGCCGTTCGCTCAAATCTTGTCCAGTAAAAGTGATACAGATCAAAGAGTTCAGAGAAACAATGAAAGAGATGCACCTGATAGAGCATTTTTTGGACAATTTTCCATGTTTGAAGGAGATGAAGATCTGTAGTGAAGAGTATGGTCCTTCACAGCTTAGAACCGACCCTGAAGTGTGTGATCTTATCTTGGACATGATAGAAGAGTACAAGGATTTATATAGTTGCGATGTCCAACTCTACGAGCCATGTGACAAGTGTACTGAACCATGAAGTCTTTGAATAAAGCCCCCTCGGAATTTGACTTATCAGATCCTTGCTTTGTTTTTCTTATCTCATCTAAGTGTATCTTTTAATTATAATATCCTGCTGGTGGCACCTTATCCTCGGCTTAGCCAGACTGATTGTCATGCTTATTTTGCTCAAGTCTTCAGAAACTTTCCAATTGTTTTGGGATACTTTCAAGACTGATTTTCATCTTCTGACTTCTTATTGTGTGCATTTAACTCTCTTTGCATTTGATTATCACTTGTTGGTCTCACTAGATTATGCCATAAATATTTGAGTAAATCTTGATATTGTTGCAACTAGCAGATATCAGGAAAAGGTGATGAACGATACTTATTTGGTTGGTGGTTTTTACAAAAGAAAACAGTAACACGTCAAATCACACTAGCAAACTTTTAGATAAAATTTATTCCGCACTCAGTCTCTCTGCTCTCACCGACGCCTCATTACCCTAATTTTGAAGTGTTTAGTGCTGCGAAAAATTTGCAGTTTCAGTGTTGGTCTTGGAGATTGGCCTCTGTATCAAGGTTGGTGACCTAGTTAATCATATATATCTTTTTGGGTATGATGTTGATGTTGTTCTGAGTCTCAATATAAACAAATCGCTCTACTACTTTTGTGGAACTGTTTGGTTTTTGGTAAATTGATTTGCGTGGTTGTGTATGTTTTTTTCCTCAAGCAGAGAAGATAGATCTGCTGAGCAGTTTACCAGACGAGGTTCGTTGTCACGTTTTGTCCTTCCTTACCACAAAGGAGGCTGCGTCGACATCACTTCTCTCAAAGAAGTGGCGTAATCTGTTTGCACTTTCCCCAAAACTTGACTTTGATGACTCTGAGTTTCTTTATCCGGAAGATGGTAAGCGGGAAAGAGATGGAATTCTAGAAAGCTTCATGTATTTTGTGGATAGAGTATTGTCTTTGCAGGGTAATTCTCCCATTCGTAAGTTCTCTCTCAAGTGTGAAACTGGTGTCTCTCCAGCTCGTCTAAATCGTTGGTTATGTGAAGTGCTGCAGCGTGATGTTACGGATCTTGATCTCACCATTGATTTAGGGTATGGTTATTATCTGCCTCAAGAGTTGTTCGTGAGTGAGACACTAGTCAGTCTGAAGTTAAAAAGTGCGTATGGTATTCATTGGTGGACTGGAGCTGAAGGCACTTCTTTACCAATGCTTAAAAGTCTTTGTGTTTACTCGGGAAGGGTTTTTTGTGATGATAAGCTTCAGGTGCTTCTTCCTTCTTTCCATGTCCTTGAGGATTTACAAATGTCTAATATTCAGTGGATAGATTCTGATGACACGCCATATTACCGGCTTCCGCGCTCAAAATCCAAAGAGTATTTCTTTTGATACTCCAAATCTGCTTTGCTTTGTCTACACTGATTTTGTTGCGGAGGACTATCCATTAGTCAACATGAAAAACTTGTCTTTCGCTCGAATAGCCCTTAGAACAAATGAAGATCAAATCAAGTAAGTAAGATTGCCAAATAATGATCTCTGCGTTGGCAATGTGGTGAAACTCATGAACGGCATACAAAATGTTCAGGAACTTCACTTGTGTCCTGATACCCTCGAGGTCAGTTTCTGCTTTATTTATTTGTCAAAATATTAGTAATGGCAACATGTCTACTTGGGGAGGATTTCTTACTTCTTGTTTGTTTTCAGTTGTTTTCTCTATGCTGTGAATCGATGCCAATGTTCAACAACGTCAAAAAGTTACTTATTTACAGTGATGAGGGTCGAGGATGGCAAGCAGTGCCAGTTCTTCTAAAGAATTGTCCACATTTAGACATTCTAATCTTTGAGGTGGGAATACAAACCATCAAACACATGCACTTCATACTTTACAAGTAACAACAATAACCAAATATGCTGTCTCGTTTGTGATTTCAGGGTCTCGTGCACCATGTGACAGAGAAATGCGGGGATGCTTGTGACTGCATATATCGAAAGGAAAAAGGCCGGTCGCTCAGATCTTGTCCAGTGAAAGTGGTAGAGATCAAAGGTTTTGGAGTAACAATGAAAGAAAAGCACATGATAGAGCATTTCTTGGACTACTTTTCGTGTTTGAAGGAGATGAAGATCTATGTTGAAGAGGATGGTATTACACAGACTATGAACAACCCTGAAGTGTCTAAACTTGTCTTGGATGAGATGGAAGAGTACGACGAGATGTATAGTTGCAACGTTAAGCTATACTTGGATAAGAAGTCGATTAGAAATCTCTGAAGAAGAAGGCCTCTTAGAAATTTCGACTTATGTATCAGATCCTTAGCTTTGTTTTAATTATCATATTCCTGCTCGTGACATATTATCCTCGGCTCGGCCAGACTGACACGCCTGTTTTGCTTTATTCCTCGAAACTTTCTGATTGTGTTTGGTTAATTTTCAAGACTTGGAAGTACGGATTGACCTAAGGGTTACTGATTGATTTTCATCCTCTAGACTCCATCTCCTTGTGTGAATTTGCAATTTGATCATTAACTTGTTGGTTTCACTAGATTTTGCCATAAACATTTGAGTAAATCTTGATGTTGTTGCAACGAACAGATATCAGGAAAAAGTGGTGAACGTGAAGCCTCCTTCAATACGAGGAGGTCCCAGCAAATGGTGAACTTTCAAGTCGGAGAAGTTTGCTCTTGTCTTGTCTTTGAATGCCTGATGTTTTTTTTACTTTGTTTACATGTTGGTTAGGTTAGAGCAAGTCGTTTAGTGGTTATAATTAGGATTGAAATATATGTATGTGACTTCACTTGTATGACTCGTTTTTGAATTTTCTTTGACGATAATATTACTTTGGTGTTTACTATACGCCTTAATAATAATTATCAAAATACCGGAAATACCCTTAAATTATGTACTCAGTCTCCTTCAGTCTATCTTCTCTTCTCTCACTGACCTCTCCATTGCCCTAATTTGCAAGTGTTTAGTGCTGCGAAATTTTGCAATTCAAGGTCGTCCTCTTGGAGATTGGCCCCTCTGTATGAGCGAGCGAGCGTAGTGTATATTTCTCTCAGGCAGAGAAGAATGGATCTGTTGAGCAGTTTACCAGACGAGGTTCGTTGTCACATACTGTCCTTCCTCACTACAAAGGAGGCAGCTTTAACCTCGGTTCTTTCTAAGAAGTGGCGCAATCTGTTCGCGCTCGTCCCTAATCTTGACTTTGATGACTCTGAGTTTCTTCATCCGGAAGATGGTAAGCGGGAAAGAGACGGTATCCTTGAGAGCTTCATGGGTTTTGTGGATACAGTATTGGCTTTGCAGGGCAACTCTCCCATTCATAAATTCTCCCTCAAGTGTAAAGATGGTGTTTGTGAATCTCGTCTGAATCGTTGGATATGTCAAGTGCTGCGACGTGATGTGTCGGACCTTGATCTTACCATCGACTTCGAAGATGGATGTCATATGCCTCAAGAGTTGTTCGTCTCTAAGACACTAGTCAATCTGAAATTTAAAAGTGAATCTGGTATCTACTGGGGGACTCGAGCTCAAGTCCCTTTCTTACCACTGCTTAAATGTCTTGATATCGAAACAGCTAAGATCTTTTGTGATACTAAGTTTGAGTTGCTTCTTCCTTCTTTCCCTGTGCTTGAGAGATTGATGTTGGCAGATATGGAGTGGATATGTTCGGATGAAACTGTGTCTAGTGCATCCATCACAAGGCTAGCTATTAACGCCACCGGCTTCAGAAGTTATCGGAATCCAAAGAGCATTTCTTTTGATACTCCGAGTCTGCTTTACTTTGGCTACTCTGATTTAGTTGCTGAGGACTATCCATTAGTTAATATGAAAAACTTACTTACTGCTCGTATCATACTTGCTGTAACCAACGAACAAGTCAAGCGGATGAGAGTGCCAAATAATGAATTGCTAGAGGGTGATGTTGTTCTCAAATTTGGCAATGTGGTGAAGCTCATGAATGGCATACAACATGTTCAGGAACTTCACTTGGATTCTGATACTCTCGAGGTCAGCTTTCTTGTCTCGTTAGTGATATATTGCAATTGCGAAATCACTGGAACTAAAGCTCTTATTGAGATGTGTTCTGTCCTAGCTATCCGTCCTTGGAAGGAGCGAGCATTATAGTTGGTTTCTTTTCCTTGTTTTCAGGTGCTATCTCTGTGCTGTGAATCGATGCCTGTGTTCAACAACGTCAAAAGGTTGGTTATTAAGAGTCACGAGGGCCGAGGATGGCAAGCAATGCCTGTTCTTCTAAGGAACTGTCCGCATTTAGAAGATATACTCTTTGAGGTGAAATTGTAAACCATGAAAAGTACTTGGACTATGACATGTGTTAAGGATACAGTTCACTCACAATAAACCTTTATTGTCTTGTTTCTCTGCTTTCAGGGTATTGTGCACCATGTGACAGATAAATGTGGGGATGTCTGCGATTGCATTTATCGGAAGGACAAAGGCCGTTCGCTCAAATCTTGTCCGGTAAAAGTGATAGAGATTCAAGGGTTTAGAGGAACAATGAAAGAGATGCACATGATAGACCATTTCTTGGATTATTTCCCATGTCTGAAGGAGATGTATATCTTTATGGATGAGAATAGTCTTGCACAGCTCAAAAACGACCCTGAATTGGCTCTAGTCATCTTGGGGATGATAGAAGAGTTCAACGAGGTATCTTGTTGCAAAGTCGAGTTGATGAAGACAATTAAACGATGAAAGAAGGTCATAGTTTTTGCCAAAAGTCCCCTTGGAATATTTGACTTGGGTTCAATTTTGTTTAATCGGCTTGAAAACCGTCTCAAAGCAAACTGACCTCTGAATCTGTTTACTTCTGTCTTTTGTCTTTGATCTTACTATCTTTTGTCAGAGGATTGTTTTAAGAGAAACAGATTCGTTTTCAGTTGAATTTTTATTAACTGATCTAAAGCTGCTACTTGAGTTTCTTTCTCTGTCACGATCACACACAGAAGAAAGGTATTCTTGGTTATATTTTATAAAAAACTTTTAAAAATAATCATATAAATTATATTTTATAAAAAAATTACAATGTAAATAAAATGAATTTCAACCCGTGCTCTAGCACGGATCTTAATCTAGTTTAGTATATTATATGAGAACAACAAAGTACATTGCTCAAACTATATTATGTACAAAAGTTACCCAAAAAATAGATCTATAATGGAACTTTACCATATTAATCTTTTTTTTTTATTAGTTGTGACATGTCAAATTGATTTTGTTTGAGAGAAGATAGATCTGCTGAGCAGTTTACCAGACGAGGTTCGTTGTCACGTTTTGTCCTTCCTTACCACAAAGGAGGCTGCGTCGACATCACTTCTCTCAAAGAAGTGGCGTAATCTGTTTGCACTTGTCCCAAAACTTGACTTTGATGACTCTGAGTTTCTTTATCCGGAAGATGGTAAGCGGGAAAGAGATGGAATTCTAGAAAGCTTCATGTATTTTGTGGATAGAGTATTGTCTTTGCAGGGTAATTCTCCCATTCGTAAGTTCTCTCTCAAGTGTGAAACTGGTGTCTCTCCAGCTCGTCTAAATCGTTGGTTATGTGAAGTGCTGCAGCGTGATGTTACGGATCTTGATCTCACCATTGATTTAGGGTATGGTTATTATCTGCCTCAAGAGTTGTTCGTGAGTGAGACACTAGTCAGTCTGAAGTTAAAAAGTGCGTATGGTATTCATTGGTGGACTGGAGCTGAAGGCACTTCTTTACCAATGCTTAAAAGTCTTTGTGTTTACTCGGGAAGGGTTTTTTGTGATGATAAGCTTCAGGTGCTTCTTCCTTCTTTCCCTGTCCTTGAGGATTTACAAATGTCTAATATTCAGTGGATAGATTCTGATGACACGCCATATTACCGGCTTCCGCGCTCAAAATCCAAAGAGTATTTCTTTTGATACTCCAAATCTGCTTTGCTTTGTCTACACTGATTTTGTTGCGGAGGACTATCCATTAGCCAACATGAAAAACTTGTCTTTCGCTCGAATAGCCCTTAGAACAAATGAAGATCAAATCAAGTAAGTAAGATTGCCAAATAATGATCTCTGCGTTGGCAATGTGGTGAAACTCATGAACGGCATACAAAATGTTCAGGAACTTCACTTGTGTCCTGATACCCTCGAGGTCAGTTTCTGCTTTATTTATTTGTCAAAATATTAGTAATGGCAACATGTCTACTTGGGGAGGATTTCTTACTTCTTGTTTGTTTTCAGTTGTTTTCTCTATGCTGTGAATCGATGCCAATGTTCAACAACGTCAAAAAGTTACTTATTTACAGTGATGAGGGTCGAGGATGGCAAGCAGTGCCAGTTCTTCTAAAGAATTGTCCACATTTAGACATTCTAATCTTTGAGGTGGGAATACAAACCATCAAACACATGCACTTCATACTTTACAAGTAACAACAATAACCAAATATGCTGTCTCGTTTGTGATTTCAGGGTCTCGTGCACCATGTGACAGAGAAATGCGGGGATGCTTGTGACTGCATATATCGAAAGGAAAAAGGCCGGTCGCTCAGATCTTGTCCAGTGAAAGTGGTAGAGATCAAAGGTTTTGGAGTAACAATGAAAGAAAAGCACATGATAGAGCATTTCTTGGACTACTTTTCGTGTTTGAAGGAGATGAAGATCTATGTTGAAGAGGATGGTATTACACAGACTATGAACAACCCTGAAGTGTCTAAACTTGTCTTGGATGAGATGGAAGAGTACGACGAGATGTATAGTTGCAACGTTAAGCTATACTTGGATAAGAAGTCGATTAGAAATCTCTGAAGAAGAAGGCCTCTTAGAAATTTCGACTTATGTATCAGATCCTTAGCTTTGTTTTAATTATCATATTCCTGCTCGTGACATATTATCCTCGGCTCGGCCAGACTGACACGCCTGTTTTGCTTTATTCCTCGAAACTTTCTGATTGTGTTTGGTTAATTTTCAAGACTTGGAAGTACGGATTGACCTAAGGGTTACTGATTGATTTTCATCCTCTAGACTCCATCTCCTTGTGTGAATTTGCAATTTGATCATTAACTTGTTGGTTTCACTAGATTTTGCCATAAACATTTGAGTAAATCTTGATGTTGTTGCAACGAACAGATATCAGGAAAAAGTGGTGAACGTGAAGCCTCCTTCAATACGAGGAGGTCCCAGCAAATGGTGAACTTTCAAGTCGGAGAAGTTTGCTCTTGTCTTGTCTTTGAATGCCTGATGTTTTTTTTACTTTGTTTACATGTTGGTTAGGTTAGAGCAAGTCGTTTAGTGGTTATAATTAGGATTGAAATATATGTATGTGACTTCACTTGTATGACTCGTTTTTGAATTTTCTTTGACGATAATATTACTTTGGTGTTTACTATACGCCTTAATAATAATTATCAAAATACCGGAAATACCCTTAAATTATGTACTCAGTCTCCTTCAGTCTATCTTCTCTTCTCTCACTGACCTCTCCATTGCCCTAATTTGCAAGTGTTTAGTGCTGCGAAATTTTGCAATTCAAGGTCGTCCTCTTGGAGATTGGCCCCTCTGTATGAGCGAGCGAGCGTAGTGTATATTTCTCTCAGGCAGAGAAGAATGGATCTGTTGAGCAGTTTACCAGACGAGGTTCGTTGTCACATACTGTCCTTCCTCACTACAAAGGAGGCAGCTTTAACCTCGGTTCTTTCTAAGAAGTGGCGCAATCTGTTCGCGCTCGTCCCTAATCTTGACTTTGATGACTCTGAGTTTCTTCATCCGGAAGATGGTAAGCGGGAAAGAGACGGTATCCTTGAGAGCTTCATGGGTTTTGTGGATACAGTATTGGCTTTGCAGGGCAACTCTCCCATTCATAAATTCTCCCTCAAGTGTAAAGATGGTGTTTGTGAATCTCGTCTGAATCGTTGGATATGTCAAGTGCTGCGACGTGATGTGTCGGACCTTGATCTTACCATCGACTTCGAAGATGGATGTCATATGCCTCAAGAGTTGTTCGTCTCTAAGACACTAGTCAATCTGAAATTTAAAAGTGAATCTGGTATCTACTGGGGGACTCGAGCTCAAGTCCCTTTCTTACCACTGCTTAAATGTCTTGATATCGAAACAGCTAAGATCTTTTGTGATACTAAGTTTAAGTTGCTTCTTCCTTCTTTCCCTGTGCTTGAGAGATTGATGTTGGCAGATATGGAGTGGATAGGTTCGGATGAAACTGTGTCTAGTGCATCCATCACAAGGCTAGCTATTAACGCCACCGGCTTCAGAAGTTATCGGAATCCAAAGAGCATTTCTTTTGATACTCCGAGTCTGCTTTACTTTGGCTACTCTGATTTAGTTGCTGAGGACTATCCATTAGTTAATATGAAAAACTTACTTACTGCTCGTATCATACTTGCTGTAACCAACGAACAAGTCAAGCGGATGAGAGTGCCAAATAATGAATTGCTAGAGGGTGATGTTGTTCTCAAATTTGGCAATGTGGTGAAGCTCATGAATGGCATACAACATGTTCAGGAACTTCACTTGGATTCTGATACTCTCGAGGTCAGCTTTCTTGTCTCGTTAGTGATATATTGCAATTGCGAAATCACTGGAACTAAAGCTCTTATTGAGATGTGTTCTGTCCTAGCTATCCGTCCTTGGAAGGAGCGAGCATTATAGTTGGTTTCTTTTCCTTGTTTTCAGGTGCTATCTCTGTGCTGTGAATCGATGCCTGTGTTCAACAACGTCAAAAGGTTGGTTATTAAGAGTCACGAGGGCCGAGGATGGCAAGCAATGCCTGTTCTTCTAAGGAACTGTCCGCATTTAGAAGATATACTCTTTGAGGTGAAATTGTAAACCATGAAAAGTACTTGGACTATGACATGTGTTAAGGATACAGTTCACTCACAATAAACCTTTATTGTCTTGTTTCTCTGCTTTCAGGGTATTGTGCACCATGTGACAGATAAATGTGGGGATGTCTGCGATTGCATTTATCGGAAGGACAAAGGCCGTTCGCTCAAATCTTGTCCGGTAAAAGTGATAGAGATTCAAGGGTTTAGAGGAACAATGAAAGAGATGCACATGATAGACCATTTCTTGGATTATTTCCCATGTCTGAAGGAGATGTATATCTTTATGGATGAGAATAGTCTTGCACAGCTCAAAAACGACCCTGAATTGGCTCTAGTCATCTTGGGGATGATAGAAGAGTTCAACGAGGTATCTTGTTGCAAAGTCGAGTTGATGAAGACAATTAAACGATGAAAGAAGGTCATAGTTTTTGCCAAAAGTCCCCTTGGAATATTTGACTTGGGTTCAATTTTGTTTAATCGGCTTGAAAACCGTCTCAAAGCAAACTGACCTCTGAATCTGTTTACTTCTGTCTTTTGTCTTTGATCTTACTATCTTTTGTCAGAGGATTGTTTTAAGAGAAACAGATTCGTTTTCAGTTGAATTTTTATTAACTGATCTAAAGCTGCTACTTGAGTTTCTTTCTCTGTCACGATCACACACAGAAGAAAGGTATTCTTGGTTATATTTTATAAAAAACTTTTAAAAATAATCATATAAATTATATTTTATAAAAAAATTACAATGTAAATAAAATGAATTTCAACCCGTGCTCTAGCACGGATCTTAATCTAGTTTAGTATATTATATGAGAACAACAAAGTACATTGCTCAAACTATATTATGTACAAAAGTTACCCAAAAAATAGATCTATAATGGAACTTTACCATATTAATCTTTTTTTTTTATTAGTTGTGACATGTCAAATTGATTTTGTTTGAGAGAAGATAGATCTGCTGAGCAGTTTACCAGACGAGGTTCGTTGTCACGTTTTGTCCTTCCTTACCACAAAGGAGGCTGCGTCGACATCACTTCTCTCAAAGAAGTGGCGTAATCTGTTTGCACTTGTCCCAAAACTTGACTTTGATGACTCTGAGTTTCTTTATCCGGAAGATGGTAAGCGGGAAAGAGATGGAATTCTAGAAAGCTTCATGTATTTTGTGGATAGAGTATTGTCTTTGCAGGGTAATTCTCCCATTCGTAAGTTCTCTCTCAAGTGTGAAACTGGTGTCTCTCCAGCTCGTCTAAATCGTTGGTTATGTGAAGTGCTGCAGCGTGATGTTACGGATCTTGATCTCACCATTGATTTAGGGTATGGTTATTATCTGCCTCAAGAGTTGTTCGTGAGTGAGACACTAGTCAGTCTGAAGTTAAAAAGTGCGTATGGTATTCATTGGTGGACTGGAGCTGAAGGCACTTCTTTACCAATGCTTAAAAGTCTTTGTGTTTACTCGGGAAGGGTTTTTTGTGATGATAAGCTTCAGGTGCTTCTTCCTTCTTTCCCTGTCCTTGAGGATTTACAAATGTCTAATATTCAGTGGATAGATTCTGATGACACGCCATATTACCGGCTTCCGCGCTCAAAATCCAAAGAGTATTTCTTTTGATACTCCAAATCTGCTTTGCTTTGTCTACACTGATTTTGTTGCGGAGGACTATCCATTAGTCAACATGAAAAACTTGTCTTTCGCTCGAATAGCCCTTAGAACAAATGAAGATCAAATCAAGTAAGTAAGATTGCCAAATAATGATCTCTGCGTTGGCAATGTGGTGAAACTCATGAACGGCATACAAAATGTTCAGGAACTTCACTTGTGTCCTGATACCCTCGAGGTCAGTTTCTGCTTTATTTATTTGTCAAAATATTAGTAATGGCAACATGTCTACTTGGGGAGGATTTCTTACTTCTTGTTTGTTTTCAGTTGTTTTCTCTATGCTGTGAATCGATGCCAATGTTCAACAACGTCAAAAAGTTACTTATTTACAGTGATGAGGGTCGAGGATGGCAAGCAGTGCCAGTTCTTCTAAAGAATTGTCCACATTTAGACATTCTAATCTTTGAGGTGGGAATACAAACCATCAAACACATGCACTTCATACTTTACAAGTAACAACAATAACCAAATATGCTGTCTCGTTTGTGATTTCAGGGTCTCGTGCACCATGTGACAGAGAAATGCGGGGATGCTTGTGACTGCATATATCGAAAGGAAAAAGGCCGGTCGCTCAGATCTTGTCCAGTGAAAGTGGTAGAGATCAAAGGTTTTGGAGTAACAATGAAAGAAAAGCACATGATAGAGCATTTCTTGGACTACTTTTCGTGTTTGAAGGAGATGAAGATCTATGTTGAAGAGGATGGTATTACACAGACTATGAACAACCCTGAAGTGTCTAAACTTGTCTTGGATGAGATGGAAGAGTACGACGAGATGTATAGTTGCAACGTCAAGCTATACTTGGATAAGAAGTCGATTAGAAATCTCTGAAGAAGAAGGCCTCTTAGAAATTTCGACTTATGTATCAGATCCTTAGCTTTGTTTTAATTATCATATTCCTGCTCGTGACATATTATCCTCGGCTCGGCCAGACTGACACGCCTGTTTTGCTTTATTCCTCGAAACTTTCTGATTGTGTTTGGTTAATTTTCAAGACTTGGAAGTACGGATTGACCTAAGGGTTACTGATTGATTTTCATCCTCTAGACTCCATCTCCTTGTGTGAATTTGCAATTTGATCATTAACTTGTTGGTTTCACTAGATTTTGCCATAAACATTTGAGTAAATCTTGATGTTGTTGCAACGAACAGATATCAGGAAAAAGTGGTGAACGTGAAGCCTCCTTCAATACGAGGAGGTCCCAGCAAATGGTGAACTTTCAAGTCGGAGAAGTTTGCTCTTGTCTTGTCTTTGAATGCCTGATGTTTTTTTTACTTTGTTTACATGTTGGTTAGGTTAGAGCAAGTCGTTTAGTGGTTATAATTAGGATTGAAATATATGTATGTGACTTCACTTGTATGACTCGTTTTTGAATTTTCTTTGACGATAATATTACTTTGGTGTTTACTATACGCCTTAATAATAATTATCAAAATACCGGAAATACCCTTAAATTATGTACTCAGTCTCCTTCAGTCTATCTTCTCTTCTCTCACTGACCTCTCCATTGCCCTAATTTGCAAGTGTTTAGTGCTGCGAAATTTTGCAATTCAAGGTCGTCCTCTTGGAGATTGGCCCCTCTGTATGAGCGAGCGAGCGTAGTGTATATTTCTCTCAGGCAGAGAAGAATGGATCTGTTGAGCAGTTTACCAGACGAGGTTCGTTGTCACATACTGTCCTTCCTCACTACAAAGGAGGCAGCTTTAACCTCGGTTCTTTCTAAGAAGTGGCGCAATCTGTTCGCGCTCGTCCCTAATCTTGACTTTGATGACTCTGAGTTTCTTCATCCGGAAGATGGTAAGCGGGAAAGAGACGGTATCCTTGAGAGCTTCATGGGTTTTGTGGATACAGTATTGGCTTTGCAGGGCAACTCTCCCATTCATAAATTCTCCCTCAAGTGTAAAGATGGTGTTTGTGAATCTCGTCTGAATCGTTGGATATGTCAAGTGCTGCGACGTGATGTGTCGGACCTTGATCTTACCATCGACTTCGAAGATGGATGTCATATGCCTCAAGAGTTGTTCGTCTCTAAGACACTAGTCAATCTGAAATTTAAAAGTGAATCTGGTATCTACTGGGGGACTCGAGCTCAAGTCCCTTTCTTACCACTGCTTAAATGTCTTGATATCGAAACAGCTAAGATCTTTTGTGATACTAAGTTTGAGTTGCTTCTTCCTTCTTTCCCTGTGCTTGAGAGATTGATGTTGGCAGATATGGAGTGGATATGTTCGGATGAAACTGTGTCTAGTGCATCCATCACAAGGCTAGCTATTAACGCCACCGGCTTCAGAAGTTATCGGAATCCAAAGAGCATTTCTTTTGATACTCCGAGTCTGCTTTACTTTGGCTACTCTGATTTAGTTGCTGAGGACTATCCATTAGTTAATATGAAAAACTTACTTACTGCTCGTATCATACTTGCTGTAACCAACGAACAAGTCAAGCGGATGAGAGTGCCAAATAATGAATTGCTAGAGGGTGATGTTGTTCTCAAATTTGGCAATGTGGTGAAGCTCATGAATGGCATACAACATGTTCAGGAACTTCACTTGGATTCTGATACTCTCGAGGTCAGCTTTCTTGTCTCGTTAGTGATATATTGCAATTGCGAAATCACTGGAACTAAAGCTCTTATTGAGATGTGTTCTGTCCTAGCTATCCGTCCTTGGAAGGAGCGAGCATTATAGTTGGTTTCTTTTCCTTGTTTTCAGGTGCTATCTCTGTGCTGTGAATCGATGCCTGTGTTCAACAACGTCAAAAGGTTGGTTATTAAGAGTCACGAGGGCCGAGGATGGCAAGCAATGCCTGTTCTTCTGAGGAACTGTCCGCATTTAGAAGATATACTCTTTGAGGTGAAATTGTAAACCATGAAAAGTACTTGGACTATGACATGTGTTAAGGATACAGTTCACTCACAATAAACCTTTATTGTCTTGTTTCTCTGCTTTTAGGGTATTGTGCACCATGTGACAGATAAATGTGGGGATGTCTGCGATTGCATTTATCGGAAGGACAAAGGCCGTTCGCTCAAATCTTGTCCGGTAAAAGTGATAGAGATTCAAGGGTTTAGAGGAACAATGAAAGAGATGCACATGATAGACCATTTCTTGGATTATTTCCCATGTCTGAAGGAGATGTATATCTTTATGGATGAGAATAGTCTTGCACAGCTCAAAAACGACCCTGAATTGGCTAGTCATCTTGGGGATGATAGAAGAGTTCAACGAGGTATCTTGTTGCAAAGTCGAGTTGATGAAGACAATTAAACGATGAAAGAAGGTCATAGTTTTTGCCAAAAGTCCCCTTGGAATATTTGACTTGGGTTCAATTTTGTTTAATCGGCTTGAAAACCGTCTCAAAGCAAACTGACCTCTGAATCTGTTTACTTCTGTCTTTTGTCTTTGATCTTACTATCTTTTGTCAGAGGATTGTTTTAAGAGAAACAGATTCGTTTTCAGTTGAATTTTTATTAACTGATCTAAAGCTGCTACTTGAGTTTCTTTCTCTGTCACGATCACACACAGAAGAAAGGTATTCTTGGTTAGGACCGGCCAAAACCAAACCAAATGAATTCAGGACCAAAACAATTGATTTTGAGGAGTGAAGTGGCTGGGTAACATCTTTATAGAGAAGAAAGGTAGAAAACCATCAAATTAAGCCGGTTGAAGGAGCTGGATAAAGTAGGACCAACGTCTTCAGTTTATGAATTTGGTTTTGATGTCGATAGCAGCAGGAACAATAATGGAATAGAGATAACCGCGTGAATGTGATGGTTTAACTCTTTTACATTACATATTAAGTGGATGGACCAAGTTGGTTTTGATGATATTAGTAAAAATCTTAAACCAGTAATAATTATTTGGGGATGGTGTGTTTAACTTTGCTTCCCATAACACATGCGTGATTGACGGACCGTGTATTAAAAAAAAAACACACACACACGTTAAATCAACTTAAATCTCCAAAATACCCTTAAGTTGCTTACGCGTTCACTTAATCCCTTTGAATTTCCCAAAATACCCTTCTTTCCTCCTTTTTCACTTTTCCTTTGAAAAAATGAGACCTTTTAATTCGCTACCTTGTCCGAAAACCCCAAACTCAAAAAAGGATTCCAAAAGGTTAAAAAACAAAAAAAATTCTCCGCCGGTTTCTTCGCTCGCCGGCGTTTTGACAGTCGTCCTTCACTGTTACCGTCTCAAAAGCTACTGAATTTTTTTCCCAGTAAAAAAAAAAAAGAAATTTAATAGAGCTGTGAGATCTTTGGATCTTCTTCTTCTTTCATCCTCTCTCGTCTTCCTTCTTCGATTTTTTTTTATTTTTATATATCATTATTTTAATGGTAAGATCTCTCCAGAATAAAAAAATTGAGGGGGTTATCGTTTGCCATCATAACGTGTATTAGTAGTGCTGATGTATTTGCTCACGACTAAGTCCCTTCCTCGTCTCTACTTCTTCTCCCTTCTCTCTTCTCTCTTCTCTTCCTTAACTAGTTTGGGCTACACGATCACATTCTTTTATTCATAATCGATTTCTTAAATTAAAATTAAAGCCCTTTTCTTCTTCTTCTTCTTCTTCTTCTTCTTCTTCTTCTTCTTCTATAATTCCTATCGTGTGAAGAAGATCTGAAGCTTAACCTTGCTCTGTTACAGCCTCTCAGGTATTGTTCTTACATCCTTGCTTTTCTTGTTTAGTTTGTTTGTGAGATCGTCTTATAGTTGGAATGGGAAAGCTATATTTGTGGGTGTGTTGAGAGTTTTAAAATTGAGCTAAGTCATTTAAATTTTCCCTCTTTAGCTTCAGATTTAAGCTTTTTTGGTGGGGTTGTGAAACAATGATCATTGTCTTTTTTCATGTCTTTATGGCACATTATTATGAGATTTGTTCTTCTTTAAGATCTATCAATAATCATTTAAGATCTTGTGAAAATTGTTTGTGATTTGACAATGACTAGAAGGGATTTGACCATTATTACTTTTGCTTTGTTTCAGGGATCTGCCGGCTACGAAGTCCGGTGGATATTGTTATTATTTAGACCATGGCGTCTAATAATCACTTCACCAACAGTAGATCCAATCTATCATCGAACTCTGATGCTGCTGAAGCTGGGAGGTACCAGCAGCCGCTTCCGTCAAACTCTGTGACATTTGCCCGCAGGACTAACTCTGGACGCTATGTCAACTACTCGAGAGATGATCTCGATAGCGAACTCGGAAGTGTTGATTTATATACCGTCCAGATTCCGCAAACTCCTGATAACCAACCTATGGATCCTTCCATTTCTCAGAAGGTTGAGGAGCAGTACGTGTCCAGTTCCTTGTTTACTGGCGGTTTTAACAGCGTCACTCGTGCTCATCTTATGGACAAAGTGATCGAGACAACGACTAGCCACCCACAGATGGCTGGTGCCAAAGGCTCCTCATGCGCCATTCAAGGATGTGATGTCAAGGTCATGAGTGATGAGAGAGGTCAAGATCTTCTTCCTTGTGAGTGTGATTTCAAAATCTGTAGGGATTGCTTTGTGGATGCTGTGAAAACAGGCGGGATGTGTCCCGGGTGTAAGGAGCCTTACAGGAACACTGATTTGGCTGATTTTGCTGATAACAACAAGGCGCAGGGGCAGCAGCAGCAACGGCCTATGCTTCCGCCACCAGCGGGTGGGTCGAAGATGGAGAGAAGATTGTCACTGATGAAGTCGACTAAGTCTGGTTTGATGAGGAGTCAAACCGGGGATTTTGATCACAACAGGTGGTTGTTTGAGACTAGTGGGACTTACGGTTATGGAAATGCTTTCTGGACAAAAGACGGGAACTTCGGGGACAAGGATGGGAATGGTGGACAGGGTATGGGACCTCAGGATCTGATGAGCAGACCGTGGAGACCGCTTACTCGAAAACTGCAGATTCCTGCAGCTGTTATTAGTCCTTACAGGTGGAAAAGTTTTTTCTTATTTACAAAATATTTATCCGGACCGCTTACATTTGTTCAACTTTAGCTGACACATTTGAGTTTCTTGTGTAGGCTTTTGATATTTATCAGAATTGTTGTTCTTGCATTGTTCTTGATGTGGAGGATTAAGCACAAAAACCAAGATGCAATATGGCTATGGGGAATGTCTGTGGTTTGTGAGCTTTGGTTCGCCTTTTCTTGGCTTCTTGATCAGCTTCCAAAGCTGTGTCCTATTAACCGAGCTACGGATCTCAATGTTCTTAAAGAAAAATTTGAAACACCTACACCAAGCAACCCGACTGGGAAATCTGATCTCCCGGGACTCGATATGTTTGTATCTACAGCAGATCCGGAGAAAGAACCTCCTCTTGTCACTTCCAACACCATTTTGTCCATTCTCGCTGCTGACTACCCTGTCGAAAAGCTTGCTTGCTATGTTTCAGATGATGGAGGAGCGCTTTTGACATTTGAAGCTATGGCTGAAGCAGCGAGTTTTGCAAACATGTGGGTTCCTTTCTGTCGTAAACACAATATCGAGCCGAGGAATCCAGATTCATACTTTAGTCTGAAAAGAGATCCTTACAAGAACAAGGTGAAGGCTGATTTCGTTAAGGATCGGAGACGGGTCAAGCGTGAGTATGATGAGTTTAAGGTTAGGATCAACAGCTTGCCTGACTCTATTAGGCGCCGTTCTGATGCTTATCATGCAAGGGAAGAGATTAAGGCCATGAAGCTGCAGAGACAGAGCAGAGACGATGAAATAGTAGAGCCAGTCAAGATTCCTAAAGCTACATGGATGGCTGATGGTACTCATTGGCCTGGAACTTGGTTAAATTCTGGTCCTGATCATACCCGTAGTGACCATGCTGGTATCATTCAGGTACATGTCGGTTCAATTCAGTTATTTCATGTTCATTTGGTTTGGAGCATTGTAGTTCATTCAAAACTTAACTGAAGCCGGAGTTTGGTTGAATTGGATTAACAAACTTTTGGTTTGGTTCAGTTTCTTTGCCGCCTCTAATACGAATGTTTTTTCAAAATTTTGATAAATGCAGGTGATGTTGAAGCCGCCTAGTGATGAGCCATTACATGGAGTATCTGAAGGGTTCTTGGATCTTACAGATGTTGACATTCGTCTTCCGCTTCTGGTCTATGTTTCGCGAGAGAAGCGACCGGGTTATGACCATAACAAGAAAGCAGGAGCCATGAATGCACTGGTCCGAGCTTCTGCAATTATGTCCAACGGTCCATTCATTCTGAATCTTGACTGTGATCATTACATATACAACTCTCAGGCATTGAGAGAAGGAATGTGTTTCATGATGGATCGAGGCGGTGACAGGCTTTGCTACGTTCAGTTCCCGCAACGGTTTGAAGGTATTGACCCATCAGATCGGTATGCAAATCACAATACTGTCTTTTTTGATGTGAACATGAGAGCTCTTGATGGTCTGATGGGTCCGGTTTATGTCGGAACGGGTTGTCTCTTTAGAAGAATCGCTTTGTACGGATTTGATCCGCCTCGGGCTAAAGAACACCATCCTGGATTCTGCAGTTGCTGCTTCCCTCGCAAGAAGAAGAAAAGCCGTGTTCCAGAAGAAAACAGATCTTTGAGAATGGGTGGTGACTCGGATGATGATGAAGAGATGAATCTTTCTTTGGTTCCAAAGAAATTTGGAAACTCCACTTTCCTTATCGATTCAATCCCGGTCGCAGAGTTCCAAGGCCGTCCTCTTGCAGATCATCCAGCTGTGCAAAACGGACGACCTCCCGGTGCTCTCACAATACCTCGTGAGCTTCTTGATGCATCAACCGTGGCAGAAGCCATAGCCGTCATCTCTTGTTGGTATGAGGATAAAACCGAGTGGGGATCTCGGATTGGTTGGATTTATGGATCTGTTACGGAAGATGTGGTCACAGGTTACAGAATGCATAACCGAGGCTGGAAATCAGTTTACTGTGTGACAAAACGGGACGCTTTCCGTGGCACAGCTCCTATCAACTTGACGGATAGGTTGCACCAGGTTCTCCGATGGGCTACTGGCTCTGTCGAGATCTTCTTCTCGAGAAACAACGCCTTCCTCGCTAGCCCGAGAATGAAAATCCTACAGAGAATTGCTTACCTGAATGTTGGAATCTACCCGTTCACATCAATCTTCCTCATCGTCTACTGCTTCCTCCCTGCGCTCTCACTCTTCTCAGGGCAGTTCATAGTCCAAACACTCAATGTCACATTCCTTATCTACCTCTTAATCATCTCCATTACACTCTGCTTGCTCGCTCTCCTAGAGATCAAATGGTCAGGAATCTCACTAGAGGAATGGTGGAGAAACGAGCAGTTCTGGCTCATTGGAGGAACAAGCGCTCATTTAGCCGCGGTTATACAAGGACTGCTCAAAGTTGTTGCCGGAATCGAAATCTCATTCACATTGACATCTAAATCCGGAGGAGACGACGTGGACGACGAGTTCGCTGATCTCTACATTGTGAAATGGTCATCACTCATGATCCCACCGATCACAATCATGATGGTGAATCTAATAGCCATCGCGGTAGGGTTTAGCAGGACGATATACAGTGTGATTCCACAGTGGAGTAAGTTGATTGGAGGAGTGTTCTTTAGTTTCTGGGTGCTGGCTCATTTATATCCATTCGCTAAAGGGCTTATGGGAAGAAGAGGAAGGACTCCAACCATTGTTTATGTTTGGTCAGGACTTGTTGCCATCACCATCTCTTTATTATGGGTCGCCATTAATCCACCCGCTGGTTCCACCCAAATCGGAGGATCTTTCACATTCCCATGATTCAATAGGTTTGGTATTCTCAACAATTCTCTCTCTCTCTCTTTGGTCCTTCATGAAAAGATGGAGACAGAGGTTGGCCAAGAAACTCAAAAAGTACAGTTGAGCCAAACATAGAAACAAGTCAACAACTTCTCTCATTGTCTTCTTTTTTTTTTTTTTTTTGTTTGTTGGAAAAGGACATTGTTTTTTACTTGTCTTTTTAAAATTTTTGTAATCTTTGATCTGTTGATGGAATTATTTATTTTGCTACAGTTAATCTATATAATTTATTCAATTTATAAATGCCAGAGTTTGTAGTTGATTCATTCATTCATCTCCCATTGTAATTTGCTTCAGAAAGAAACCTTTTAAGAACGGGTCGGGTTATCGGGTTAAATATCCGGAATCCGACCCATAATGTTAAACCCGTAAAATTTAGCCCAACCAACAGAAAAAAAAAAAAAAAAAACTTGTCCCGTCGCATAAACCCTACGAAAACCTTTGAGAAGCTTCTCGTCGGAGGTTTGTAATGGCAACAGATATTTCGGCTTCCAATTTCTTCTTCTCCAAGCCAATTTCTTCTTCATAAATCTTTTTTTTTTCATACAGCATTCTCGAATATAGAAGAACCCTAAGTCTCTGTTTCCCAGAAAAGGAATGGCTCAGAAATGTGCGATTGGTTTGATTTCAGCCCTAGCAGCTTCGGCATCTCTTGCGCAATCTAAAGTCGCTTCTGCAGATGGTCCTTTCAATTTCTCTGGATTCTCTACTTCTTCGATTCCTCAGCAACAGCAGCAGCAGGCTTCTCCTCCGGCTTCGCAATCTCAGAAGCCACCGTCAACTGCTGCTGGTGGAGAGTCTTCTGCTCCTCCGCGAGCTCGGAATGATAATCCCAGGACCAGTTCCGGTGGTTTCGATCCGGAGGCTCTGGAGCGTGGAGCTAAGGCCTTGAAGGAGATTAACAGCTCCTCTTACGCTAAAAAGGTCTTGAACCTTTTCTTTTTTTTTTGGTTTGAATCTTCTCTGAAACCCTATCGAATCATGCTTAGGTTTAGGAAAGGCTTCATAGGAAGGTTTCTCTAGCTGATAAAGAGTTCTTATCTTTACTGCATCTTCGTTTAGGGTAGTGAAAGCTGAGAAATGGATTCTTTTAGGTTATAATTTGTATGATGAAGCTTAAAGAGATATGTGTGAGCTTAAAATGGTAGCAATCTGTGTTGGTTCTCTGAAGTTCCTCTTTCTGTGTTTTTATCAGTTGTGGTTGAGCTCATAGTTGTTGTGTATTTGGTTCATTGTAGGTTTTTGAAAGTGTTAAACAGCAAGAAGAGACAAAGCAAACTGAGTTTGCAGCTAAGGCGCAAGAGTTTAAAGCTATGCAAGCCCAATCTGAAACTGTGAGATCTACTGACTTTAACTTCATTATATATATATATATATATATATATATATATATTCTTGTATTATGGTGTTACAACTAATGGCTACCTAATAGAAATGAGTTGCGACAGAAATTGATTTATACTGTGAAGTTAGTAAACTTGAAAGTAATTTCTTGTGACAAAACCTGCTTCCAGTGATCAATATGAGACATATTTTCTGCATCATTTCATTTATTGGGTTTTTATCTGCTTCTTGGCGGCAAAGTTTTGTGTCTGACATTTTCCATTTTACAGGAGAGGCATAAGGTTATATATGATGAACAGAAAAAACTTGCTCAACACCAAGCGCAAACAAAATCGCAGATGGCCCGTTATGAAGATGACTTGGCAAGAAAGAGGATGCAGGCATGTAATTCTCAAAACAATTTTACAACACTGGTAGTTTCTTTTCTTCTTTCTAACAGCTTCTGCTGTGTAAATTGTTATACAGGCTGAGAATGAGTACCACAGAGCAAGAAATCAAGAACTTGTTAAAATGCAAGAAGATTCGACCATTAGACAGGAATCAGCTCGACGGGCTACTGAGGAACAGATCCAGGCACAGAGACGACAAACTGAGAGGGAGAAGGCTGAGGTTGAACGCGAGACCATCAGAGTGAAAGCTATAGCAGAAGCAGAAGGAAGGGCCCATGAAGCAAGGCTTGCTGAAGATGTAAACAGGAGAATGCTTGTGGATCGTGCAAATGCAGAAAGAGAGAAATGGGTAGCTGCCATAAACACAACGTTTGACCATATCGGAGGTGTGAGATTTAAATTTATACATGGTCTCTATGTAGTCTAGATTTTTTTGGCAGGTTTAACTAGACATGGAAAAATCCCTGTGTAGTTAAAATAAATTAGTGATTAGAATAGATTTGTGACCTACATAGCACTAATAAATGGAAATTGTAGTTGTTATAGGTGTTTGACATTTTACTCTTGTTTTCCTAGGCGGTTTGCGAGCAATTCTGACAGATCAAAATAAATTGGTTGTTGCTGTTGGTGGTGTCACTGCTCTCGCAGCGGGAATTTACACAACAAGGTAAAGACTACATATGTAGACCGAATGTTGAAAGGTTGTGAATATGTTTAAATTATTGATAAACAAATATTTTCTTTTGACATTTCTTGATTATGCTACCTGCCAGTCAACTTGTCTACATATATTGAAATAGGAACTTATACGGTTGTTTTATTACTTGTTGCAGAGAAGGTGCAAAGGTTATCTGGAGCTACGTGGACAGAATATTAGGACAACCATCCTTAATTCGAGAATCGTCAAGAGGCAAGTACCCTTGGTCTGGTTCGCTTTCTCGTGTAATGTCCACATTGCGCCGTAAGGAGTCGGCTTCCAAAAATGGAAAAGGGTTTGGTGATGTTATTTTGCATCCTCCACTACACAAAAGGATTAAACAGCTAGCTAATGCAACCGCCAACACAAAAATCCACCAGGCTCCTTTCCGAAATGTGCTTTTCTATGGTCCTCCAGGAACAGGAAAAACAATGGCTGCCAGAGAGCTTGCGCGTAAATCTGTATGATTTCTTTCCATATATATTTAAGTTATTATAAAATCCGTTGTAGAAGAGACCCAAATGGGCAATGGAATCTCTAGAAGATAGAGTTAGGTCGGTAGTGCAGAAGATGGTAGTTACATTTATTACTTCTGAAAGTTGAATTTGGCTCTAGTTTTAGGTGGTTCATAAATTCTCAGAGTTTTGTTCCTTCATCTATTCTTATTTTCCTATTGTTCATAATTTGTTTAGGGTTTGGATTATGCATTGATGACGGGTGGAGATGTTGCTCCCCTTGGATCTCAGGCTGTTACAAAGATTCACCAACTGTTTGATTGGGGCAAAAAGTCTAAGAGAGGTCTATTGCTCTTCATTGATGAAGCCGATGCTTTTTTGTGCGAGTAAGTGCTATTATTATTGGTATATTATTAGAAGCTGATCATTTCAGCACTTTTTTATTAATGGTTTTGTTATGTTCATGGGAATCTGACAGGAGGAACAAAACATACATGAGTGAAGCCCAAAGAAGTGCTCTAAATGCTCTGCTCTTCCGCACGGGTGATCAGTCCAAAGACATAGTCTTAGCACTAGCCACAAACAGACCTGGTGACCTAGACTCAGCTGTGGCTGACCGAGTGGACGAGGTTCTCGAATTCCCCTTACCTGGAGAAGAAGAGCGGTTCAAGCTTTTAAAGCTCTATCTAGAAAAGTACATAGCTGAGGCTGGTCCAAGTAAGCGGAGTTTGTTCCACCGCCTCTTCAAGAAAGAACAGGAGAAGATCGAGATAAAGGGTGTCACTGAGGAGCTCTTAAAAGAAGCAGCTGCAGTAACCGAAGGGTTTTCAGGTAGAGAGATTGCGAAACTGATGGCAAGTGTTCAAGCAAATGTTTATGGAAGTGAGGAATGTGTGTTGGACTCTAAGCTTTTCAGAGAGGTTGTTGATGAGAAAGTTGCAGAGCATCAACAGAGAAGAAAATTGGCTGGAACAGATTCTAAATGATCAGATAGATATATACCAAAATTCAATCAAGTGGTGTAATCTTCACGCTTTTGCCAAGAGGCACAGACTCTCTGATGTTGGTTCGGAGGTTTAGGCAGAGACTTATTCCTATTGTTTCTCCTTTTTTGGTTTAAGGAGAGGTTTTGTACTTGGCTTATAGCTTTGTCTGACCAAGCTCAAATTAAACTAGTTTTTAAATAAAATTGAGAAATATCTATATATTTCGTTCAAAACTGTTGCGATTTTAGAATTTTTGTTGTAAACAAAAAGAAAAAAGTTAGATTTGATAGTTGCTACATACTGTATTTTTTTCTTCAATAATTTCAGTTGGTTTTGCGAATGATTTTGTCGCACTCTTCCCGATTCAAATTCAACCTCAACTCTGGCTCAAACGATGAACTTTTAGATTTTGATCATCACCATCTAGTTCATACAAATCTGGAACTCAGCGGTTTTTTTTCGAGATGAAATAAAAGTGTAATCCAAGTCAAATTGTAGTTACCTGAAAGTTTCAGCAACACACTCAGCTTGTTATGTATTTAACCGATGAGTAAAAAAAAGTTAAATTGAATTTTCCACCACGCGCCTTTCTTGTAAAATTTTGTAAAAACGACGAAATCCCTGGGCTATAGACCACCCGTTTTGGCTTCGTGTCGTTGACGCGAAGATACACAAAGGCCTACCTATTAGTAAGCCTTAGTAAGCCCGGTACGTCTAATAAAATCTTGTTGGGCTCATTGTTTGTCTATTTGTCCTTCAAATTTTAGTGCAAAAATTCAACTTGTTTTAAGAAATTAAATTATGCGAATTGCTCACCCGTAATAAATAGCGAGAAAAAATCATATAAACGAATAAATCTTGGTAGCATAAAAGGCCATTACTAGAGTTGGAACTTGGAAAAGATAGCTCTTTTATGAGCTCAGTGGCATGCAAAATATAGCGATATCAGATCTTGATTGAATGTTACAAAATGACTTGAGTGCTGAAGTGAGGATGAAACAAGATTCAAACTTACCCGACTTCAATTGAATCCTTTATTATAAGTAATAGCTGAAGATACACAAACTTAGAAAATGCAATAAGCAAACGAGTGAGACTAGCGATTTCTCTTTCAGAATTTGCCTTCAGTGATGATGATCTTGAACGTAACGAAGGCCACAGTACTTGCAAATCGCAGGCTCATCTAGGTCGAGGCATATGAACTCAATTGGATGACCAAGGGCCGGATTGGTGTCTGCAAGTTTTATAGAACACAATCTACACATTAATATCTGTTTTGCTCATTAAAGAAATATACTCAATAAATTGGGCCACTGATGAGAAAAGGAGACAAACCTCCTTCACAAGCAGCAATCCTTCCATCAACTTTGATAGGTGGAACCTCACTGATCAGTTCCATTGGTGACTTCTTGCTTCTATCCTGTAGAGATTGGTTCCACAAAAGTGTTAATACCAGAAAAGTGGCAAAGAAAACAAAAAGTGATACACAAACTTCGTAGTTAACCAGAACGGACTGGTATAGATCCTATGCAATTTCTATCATATATACGGATTGAAAATCCAACCAAACTTAAAACTCCACTAGACTCGATCATTAATTTTATATGAACGCAGAGTTGCCATCTTTAACTAGGAAGAGTATGTGATGAACCATCTCTTCATAACAAACACAACCCTATAACACAAAGTCGTCTCAAGCATTGGTAAAAAAGGCAAGTTGATCTGGGTGTCAAAGGGTACTTAGGGTAGGGACAGCGTAAAGGAAAAAGCTCAAACCTACTTATTGATTTGACTAAACAACTTAAAAGTTAATAAGTAAAAACACATACTTAATTTTCTACCTACCGAAATTCATCAACGAAAGGAACTATGATTCTCAGATATTAGCGCAGATAGTTTTATCCGTCAAACCACAAATTCTCCATGTAATATTAAAGAAATAAAACAGTAATACTTGTGAAAGATAAACCTAATGTCCTTCAACTCCAAACAACTTGTAAGCGCAGTTTCAAACAGATTTTTGCCTCTATGAATACTGATCCAACATCGAAAACAATTTCTTCAGTTCTTCAAACGACTACAGAGCAGAAACTTCCTACCAACAATTTTCAGAAATCAGCATTTCCCTGTGGTTTCCAAAAAATCCAGTTCAACGATCTAACCCTAGGGGAGATCACCGAGATTAAATCCCCGAGTAATTCACGCAAAATTAGACTAATTTAAGATCTAAGTCTGGGAAAGATTTATTCGGGATGCGAAAGAGCTACAAAAATAAGGACGGTAAAGACAAATTCATGATCGCGAAAAAGTACCTGCATCCATTTGGCGGTGTGATTTCCGACTAGATCGTCTGTTGGAATGCCGAGTTGAGTGGTAGCCACACTAAAATTCCTCCTCGAAGATGGAAGAATCTGCGATCTGATTAGGGCTTTCAGGAGATTCGACGCCATTTCTCCAACACCGAGATTTTCAGAGGTAAAAAAAGTCAGTCTATCGAGAGCGAGAGAGAGAGAGAAGCTATGCCAAGAACAACGCAATTACTTGGGCTTTTTTACTCATATACACAGGCCCACTTATCTGAAGCATACAAAGGCCCTTGACTTTCTTCGTTTTTTTTTATTTATTCTTGCAAAATTCAAATTACCAACGAACATTTTGATTCTGATCGAAAATACTATAGAACTAGAGAAAATCAGTAGAAATGTAAATGAATGATGACATATTTTTAGTTGTTAATAAAAACATCAGAAGTACAAAAATTGTGAATCTATTATGATGTTATTGTGGGTGTTGTTGTAGGCACAAAATTGTAGAATAGAAATAGCGAAATTGTACAAAAATCCGAAAAGCAATCGCCTACGTACGAGAAGGCTTTATTTTCAAACCGCCTGAATCCTGATTCATTCACGAGCAACCACAATGAGTTGTTTGCCGACGTTCTTACCATGGAACAATCCAAGCAAAGCTGAAGGTCCGTTCTCGAGTCCTTCAACTACATCCTCAACGTAAGTTATCTTCCCTTCTCTTATATATGGAAGCACAAAATCCAGGAACTTCAAGTATTTGTCGAAGTAGTCAGCGACAACAAACCCTTGAATCCGAATCCGCTTGTAGATTACAGTTGCTAGGTTGTGTACACCTTCTTGGTCCTCCAGGTTGTACTGCGAGATCATACCACATACTGCGATACGGCCGTGTAACTTCATGTTTAGGAGCACTGCGTCTAGCATTTTGCCTCCTACATTCTCAAAGTATACGTCAATTCCTTCAGGGAAACACCTGCATGGTCACAAAAATATATATCATTGTTTTGAGTCAGATCTCTCTATATCACAAAGGGATAGATACGAAAAGAAGAATGCTCTATTGACCTCTTCAGTGCAGCATTAAGGTCCTTCTCTTCTTTGTAATTGAAAGCTTCATCAAACCCGAACTTGTTCTTGAGAAGATCAACCTATAACAAAACTCAACAGAGAAAAAAAGACAAGTGACACTTTTTTTCTATATTATTGGACTCCAGAAAAAAAAGTCTGATTACCTTTTCCTTACTGCCTGCACTTCCAACGACATAGCAACCCATAATCTTTGCAAATTGTCCCACGAGCTGACCAACTGCACCAGATGCAGCTGACACGAACACGGTTTCTCCTTTCTTAGGTGCACAGATTTCATAAAAGCCAGCATAGGCAGTCATACCGGGCATACCTGACAGAAACAGAGGAATTCTCTAAGACACACTAGGAAACTAATGAAGCTTGCGGAGTTTTGAACATAGTAATTAGATTTGTTAGCGATCAAAGCAACTATTCTACATGATTTGGATCTTGTGTCAATGCAGCATGCATGCATTACAATTCAAGACCAGACCAATATGACCCATCTATCATGCCAGATTTCTCACTATGCAAGTTGACAATTTCCCTATAATTACCAAGTGAATAATAACAAACATGACCAAAAGAGAAGCAGAGATAACATACCGAGAAGTCCAGTGTAGTAGGATAACGGAACATCGGTGTGTTGGATCTTGAAATGTGAAAAATCTGGAGTGATGACACTGTACTCCCCCCATCCAACTAATCCCCAAAGTAAGTCTCCTTTTTTGTAATCCGGGTGCCCAGAGTCTATCACTTTAGACACTGAAAACCCATTGATTGGCTGCAAACAATTCAGTAAGAACATTTTACACGATTCAAAATATATTTTCTCGTCAGGGTCCTTCAAGACTCTGTCTCTCAAGGAGATTAGCAAGACCATAAGAGACGTCGTACTGGTCGTAGTTTAGAATAATGTTTTCTAAATTTAAAAAACAGTGTTTCCAAATCCATATCCGCTTCAATAGTGAAATTGTTTCCGGAAACGTAACAAAATCGATCGAGTTTCTCCATATAGATTCTCATTTTTTTTTTGTCTTCCAGAGAACAATGCGTAAACTATAATAATAAGTGTTGTTTGTGGTGTACCTCACCGGGATTGTAACCTTGAGCTAGCGCAGCAGTGCCGGGATCAGGCTTTCCCATGCGAATGCGCATGTAAGGATCGCAAGAAAGGTAGAGATTCTTCACCAATACCGTCTTGGATCCCGCAGGTATCTTTAAATCGACGGTGGAGTCGATGAAGATGAGGTCAGATTCCTTGGGGAAACCGGTGACGTAATCTCGCAATATGACCTGCTTGTTGGTCGCTGTGGTTGCCATTATCTCTGTGATTTAGTTTCTCTATACCTCAAAAGATGATTTTTGTGTTCTTCGTCCTGACGAGTTCTGTACTTATAGGCTTCGCGAATCGTGCGGTGGTATAATAGCCAGAAGGCCCACACAACATGCTAAAAGAATACGTGGTATCTTATGATTAAACGCAGCTTATGTGGAACACACAAACAAAACTGCAATAGAACAAAATTTTGAATGCGTGAGTATATCTTCTTACATTTTTAAAATACAAACTAAGCAAACTTTTTGTCCAGCGCATCGATTAAAGTTTTACAGCGAGCTGCACCAATTCTTTTTTATCCATACAGTGAAAATTCCGCCGTAAACGACGCTACCTTCCGACCTGCGGTTGCTGCATTTGTGATTCATAGCCTCAAGCAATGAAGCAGCAAGTAAAATGGAGCTAAGATGAGAAAATTTTTAGAGACATTTGGCTTCAATTTCTTCAAGAGTGAGACCCTTTGTCTCAGGCACAATGAAGTAGATGAAGAAGAGAGACAATACACATATCACTCCAAATCCACAGAACAATACTCCAGCTCCTAACAGATCCTGCAAAATAAAATTAAGTGAGCTAAAACCTCAAAAGTTCGATAGTCTCTTAGGGGAAAAAACAGAAGAAGATATGCAACTAACAAGATATATGAGAGCTAACTTGGGAATCTCTCGTTACACATTCTTTCCTTAAAGTTATAGCTTAGTTCTATTGAAGATATATATTTATAGAGAAGAAGTTTCTTTACCTTTAGAGGTGAGAACGCGAATGTCACAAGTGCGTTTGCGCCGAAATTAATAAGCACTGCTAGACTGATTCCTCGACCTCTTAGTTTTAAGGGAAATATCTCTGAAATCATCAGCCAACCAATAGGGCCAAAAGATAGCTGCAAGATTAGTGGAAAGTCTCTTACGGTCGTATCCAATTTTTTGTATCAAAATACAATCTTGCATATGACATTGCCAGCAATGGAACTTTTATAAGACAAATCTGTAAGAAAATTTAACCTGGTAACAGCCCACATACAGTAGCAACGCAGCTACAGCAACAGCTGGTACATTATTATAAAAGATGTAATAGGACCCCAGGAGGAACAATGAGATCACCTGTTACACAAATGAAAATACACGAGGGTAAATTTCTGGATCGATTAGATTCTGTCCCTTGTAATCGAAAAGACAGTGAACATGTGGAAATTAGTGGAACAAACAATTAAAAAGGAAAACCATAAGAAGCCAGAGGCCATACCATGCCACTAACACCACCAAGAAGTAAAGGTCTCCTTCCAAGTCTATCAATAACTATAACAGAAACTCCTGTCATAACCAACTGCAACAGTAAAAGATCACATCAAGTCTTTGAAAGGAAAAATTCAAAATCGCTTTGCAGCATAAAAAGTTAGCTCACAAGAATAATACGGATTAAGCATTTATACTTACTACTTCTAACATTGGTAGCAGTTGTACTACAAAGCATATCAATCCTTTAATATTTTTTGCTACAAGGTTCTCACATGTCAAACCAGATGAACAAATTTTAATACCTTCAATAGACCAAGCAGAATTGAGATCCGAGTTGCATCAGCTGCAGCAGAAAAGCCGGCAGTCTAACAGGTAATGTTAGTGGTAAACGAAGTTAAGATTCTCTCATGAGTTTCCTCTTATTGAACAGAATCCAAATAAAGTAGAGATAAAAAGAAAAACCTGCAGTATTGATGGTGCATAATAAAGTACACTTGGTTGTCCAGTTATCTGCCATTTGCAAAGCAAACATATATTCAGGTATTGTTTCATTTTCTTAAGGAACAATTGATAAATTGACTGCACCAACCTGTTGGAACAAGACTAATCCTCCTGCTATAGTGAGAGCTTTCAAGCATTTTCCTCGAAATAATTCACCAAATGTAGCTTCTTTGTCCTCGCCCACAAAGGCAAGGTCAGCCAATATCTCGTTTACTTGTTCAGCTGCTGAGTCAGCTATGGCAGGCCCTCTAAGGCGGAGAAGAGACCTAATTGCAGCCTGTTGAAGATTCTCCACATTACTTTTTCCCTGGATTGCGCGCAATAAAAGCCACCTAGGAGATGCTGGTAGCCAA
Source organism: Camelina sativa (assembly GCF_030686135.1). NCBI lineage: Eukaryota > Viridiplantae > Streptophyta > Magnoliopsida > Brassicales > Brassicaceae > Camelina > Camelina sativa. Next base: position 1,136,900 of record NC_141898.1, read on the forward strand.
CACATTCCAATTCCCATAATAACCGGCACAGGGAGAATTGTTGCGTACATGTAACGCCAACCAGAAATAACCGTAACCCAAAGGCTACCGATTCCGTAACCTCCCTTCACAAAATTTTATGTGTCAGTTTAACTTGGTGGACAAAAAGGTTTCAAAAAGGATCGATGCAGTACTGTAACTTTAAACTGAGCTATAAATTTCCAAAATTCTCAGAGTTACGAAAACTTACAACCATCCCAAGGACAGTGGAGAATTCCTTTAGTGATATCATCCGTCCACGTATCTGACTTGGAGCAGTCTCTGCAATGTACATTGGAGCCGCGTGCATTGTCTAAATGCAACAGAACATATCAACTTTCAAGTTAAAAAAGAATGCTAAAAACGTACTCCATAACAGTATGGATCCATACACAGTAGAACAAACATCTTAATTTGAACGTTAAACTAGATCCATAAACAATGGCTCATGAAACTGAAAGAGACTGTACAAGAAGAATAGGAAGAATTCTATCTCATCGCTATAGGTGCATAATCTTTCCCAAATTCCACCAAAATAAATAGCTATTTTGTAGATGTTGACTTTGATTGATTACTTGGTCAAATGCATGATGCACACTGGAAACATGGGCATACAAGTTTCAGCAGGCAATAACTAAAATGTGTGGTCTATCTCACCAGTCCAATCCCGATGCCATACATAACTCGTCCAATTATCAGTACGGGAAAAACAGGTGCTACTGCAGTCACAATGGCTCCAACAAGATACAAGAATGCAGCCAAAATCAGCTCCTTTCTTCTTCCTTGAAAATCCAATACAACAATTCAATTTCTTTTAGATGGAGAGACTGTTACATATCCAGATGAAGGAAGCCGAGAAAAACCAACCTATAATGTCGGCAACACTAAATGCAACAATGGAACCAATTAAGGCACCATACAGTGAGCCACTAGTCTGCACAAAATTTTAAAAACATTGTAAAAAATTTGTTTTTCTTCCACAAGAAAGATCACACTCCAGTAGGGAGGGAATAAGAACAGTAACCAACGTGTAAAAGATCCCAGAAAGGTGAATTATAGACTCACAATGATACCAACATCCACTGAAGACAAGTCGTACCATGAAATTCCACTTAGCGTTGGCGACTGTACCGGAGGCAAAAGCAGAGTAGTTAACAGAATTTGAAAGGCTTAGTCCAACGACAGGAGGCAAAAAGCAAATACAGGTGTGAACTACGAAATAGCATTATTTAACATGGGAAACTAGTACACAGCTTTACGATATTGTAAGCTTGGAAACAAGAGCTAAAGAGATGAGAAAGCTAGAAAAGTCAAACTTGAGTACCTAAAGCACAGGCTTTTAGACAAGGTCAAAACCAAATACCTTAATAGAAATGGTTGCACAAGATGTAGCACCAATTTCATAACCAAAAAGCAACGCTCCAAGAGCTGGAAAGAGAAACCTGCAATAAATGACTTGTTTACTTCTTATCAATGCTTTTAAGACAAATCTGTGTGACGTGCATATCCAAAAGAATCCCACTTGCTTTCATAAAAAACATTGGCAAACAAACTATGAATAGCCAACAAACAAAACAATCTGGGACCACAACGTTTATTCAATTGGTATTTGATGACTAACAAACAAACAAAGTAAAAAAAAAAAAAAAAAAAAGAGACTCACGGAGGAATGGCTGCAAGAACAGAGTAGGTTTCTGGGCTGTGGTTCTCCTTAATCAGAGGTTCCTTTTCAGCACTAATCCCACCTGAAGAAGAATCACCAATCTACAAAGAACATAGTTTGAATCACCAAATCGTTATTTCAAACCCAGAAAAGCTAAGGTCAAACTCTCATGCTTAAAAAGATTGAAATCCCAATATTACACAAGCTAGACACATTACAGCGAAATCGAAATCAATTTACGAACAATCTCTTCAATTCCAAAAATCAAGTCAAACCCTAACCCCTTATACCATTTCATTCGAATTTTTTTTTATTTTAAAGCCCTTTTATATCGTCGACGAGGAGAAGAGTCAAAACAAACAAAACTCATCACAATTTTGCTCTCGGAAACCTAAAAATCGCGAACAAAGAAGAGGAGAAGGGGGGAAATAATCAAAAGACGAGAGAGTTGCGAAAACCTGTCCAACGGAAGAGATCGATTGCCTCTCGGAATCAAACCCCATGGTTACGGAAGCTTGATTATGGATCCCGTGGGTGTGGTTTGCTCAACGAGAGCCAGATAGAGAGATCTCGTTCTGGAGGGGTTCGTAGGAATTAACTTGAGCTCAACGAGCTTTGAAATTTGCAGAGGAGAAAAACGTGAGGACGGGAGACGACAAGAAGTATGCCAGGGTGGTAATCACTAATCAATGTTAACGGGACAGTGTACGACGCTTTATATAGTCGACCTTAATTTCAAATTAAGGCTTACTTTTCCTAATTTAAAATTAGTGAAAATAGTCCAAATTGACACAAAATTGAAAAAAATATTGCTAGATTGACACCCTTTCTTAAAGGAAACTAGATTGACACAATGTTATGTTTAAATTACCAAAAGGCCAACTAAAATTGAAATAGAAAATAAAAAATATCAAATTAAATACTAAATAAAATCTAATAATACTGATCGTCAAAAAAAAAAATCTAATAATACAAAAAACATAAAAACAAAATCCGATCCTCAATTATTTTTTCCTTCGTTATCACCGAGAACTTGTTTCTTCCGCCGGGGAAGAAACAGTTTTACAGTCAATATAAAAGAAATTCGGTCACTTTGGGTGATTGATTTTCGGGTTCGGTGGTTATTGATATTCGGATTCGGTGGGTGGTTGATTTTGGAGAGTAGTTGGATCTCGTTTTCCGCCGGTGAAATAAAAACTGTTTTCGGTTCCAGTGGCGTTCGATTTTGTTCGGCGGTAAATGTTGTGTTTTTTCCTTTATAGAATCGATTACTCAGTTGATTGAAATTGTAGATTAACCTTGACTTTGTTTTGGGTCTTGTTATTCAATAGTTTTGGTTTCCACTTCAAGCTCGTTTTTTGAAGTCTGATTTGATTTTGTCGTGGAACCAATAGCTTTGGTCGGTGGTTCTTCATAAATCCGGTATGTTTTCAGTTCTCTCCCTCCTCCCCCTGTTTCATTCATCATAGTTGTTTATTCAAAACTTAGAGCGCCCATAGGAGGCGCCAATTCTTTCTGTTAATTCCGCTTAGACCCACACTGATTTCTTTTCTATTGTTGGATTGAATACGGATGAGTCCATCAACCCGACTTATTTTACCTAGTAGTACTAAAATTTTGAATTGTTTGGTTTTCTAGTAATCTTGAAGTCAACAGTTCGAATAGTTTGCTTTTCGTCAAATCTATTTTCAAACACATAACAGAGACATGATAGGCTAGGTCCAGTGAACATGATAAGTGTTTATCTTCACTGTTTAATTTCTCTATTGTATTTTTGATGATTCAGATCTTCAGTTCCAAGCACAATTTAAAGGAAACCCAGTTTAGCATTTGTCCAGCTTCTTTTAGGTTCATTTAGCTTTTTATTTGGTATGTTGTTCTTTTCTGATTGTTTTCATCGGTAATATATAATAAGAACTCACATTGTGAATGATGCATTGTACTTTTTTGGGTCCCCTTTCGTTACTTCCTCTTATGTTTTAGCTTCTTTCATATTATATAAGTATTGTGTGTGTGTGTGTGTCTTTTTAAAACTGCCAACTTGTGAATGATTTAGTTTTATCCTAACTGTTTTTTTTTGTATGTTTAGGAATGGCATCATCAAGCAATATCATCAAATATCCTCCTCTACTTTATGAAGAAGGGAAATCGCCTCTCCAACATAGGAGCATGAACCACAATTGTTTTGTGTCCAAAATTGGAATTTTGAGAGAAGGATTAGGGGTGGACGTGTGGGATAAACTCAAGGACTCATCTCTTGGAGTGTTTATAAAGTTTGCTGAATTGGAATACACTTGGGCTGAGCAGAGAGTTCACTTTCTACTCACACATCAGCTGAGAATCAACAACATTCATGAGGTTTGGTCTTTGATCGATAATAGGCCAATTAGATTATCTTTAAATGAGTTTGCAGAGATAACAAGGTTAAATTGTGATGCATTTGACCCTTTAGAGAACTTTGATGTTGATCACCATAATTTCTGGAAAGAAATGAAAATACCAACAACCCTTGATGGTCCTATGTGGAGTGAGTTGGTAAAGGTTATTGATTCTAGCAAAACATGGCATCTTGATAAGAGGATGATGGTTGGTAGGTTATGTTTGTTGTCAGTATGCGTACATGGAATTCATCATACATCTAGAATCCCGTTGGCGACCTCTAAGAGAGTTTTAGATCCAGTTGCTTTTGAAAAACATCCATGGGGTCGGGTTGCTTTTAGTAGTCTAGTGAATTCTGTGAAGATGGTTGACTATTACAGAGATTCATACACCATACACGGGTGTGTTCATGCTTTGTTAATTTGGTTGTATGAGAGTGTTACTGGAATAGGAGAAAGTTATGGGTTTAGAAGGATAGAAACCACTCGTGTTCCACTTCTTGATTGGCGATCATCTCGAAAACGTATCAACTTCACAAACTTCATCCAAAACGAGAAGAAGTTGCATGGACATGTTAGTAGTGGTGCTAGTTTGTTACTATCTTTTTAAAAAAATACTTTTGACATCAACAAATAATTTGTGTGAATTTAAAGTTATTACCAGTGTTGCTGTCAGTAGTGTCCCTAAGTATTTTCCCTGTAAAAAAGTACCATCCACAACAACCACTTTCCTCAAAAACGGAAATCCTTGTATGCTTGCACCAAATGCTAGAAAACATTACTTAAATCTTTGAGCTTCATCAACATCGAGCTGTGTAAAAGTTCCAGGATTTGCCCTTTTTATCATATACAAATATGTAGGAAGCTGCTCATAACCACTCTCTGGACTACCCCTGACCAACTCGCAAGCATGCCTTAACGTTCGATATGCTTTCCAATAATCCATCTATCATCAACAAATATTTTTTTTCATTGTTGTGAAAAAAACGGAATAATGCTAAAGCTAAACAAAATAATCGAAATAATGTTAAATAAATGGAAAAATTATACCTTGATTTGAAAGCGTTTATTTAACGCTTCAGCAACATGCATTGGCAGTACCTTGGGACTAACTCCACCAATAAAATCTTTGTACAACTCTCCTAGAATATGATGATCTGCTTGCCGGGCACGTGTAGAGCGCTCCGTTACAGAACATGTATGTGCTGAAATAAACACACGCACCTCAAACTTTGGAAAGTGATTTAATGTTGCAGCTCTTACCCTCCACTTGCATCCTTTAACCCAACACTTGACAATCAATAGTGTTGGTCTCGATTTGTAAACAAAATAATCAAACCTTTGTACCAAGGTTAATATCTTCAACCGTGTTTCTAGGTGCTCCTTTGTATCATACATTTGCCCAACAACCAAATTCACAGAAGACAAGTCTACCTTTGAGACATCAACAGGTTCCTTATGTTCTTCAATATAAAAAGATGAACTCCTTTTCTTCATTGGCTATTTATGATCCTCTTCTTCTGGTGGAATTCCATACACGGTAAAATTCTCATCATCAGAATCTGTTCCGTCAGAATCATCACAATAATCAAATCTACTATCATCTTCATCCATCTCTTCTTCATTTGTGTCGCTGGCCATATCAAGATACTCTTCTCCAACCTGATCATTTTCATCTCTTCCTCGTTTCTTACCCTTGTGATTCAAATCAGTCTGTATTTTCTTCTTCACTTCAACACAAAGTCGACCTGTAACCCTTTCCAATTGTCCCATAAAAGTGTGCAACTGACGAGAATGATCGATAATAACTGGTGGTGTATCACTGGGTAAATCCTGCAATAACCTCTTTGAGATCTTGTAACTCAAGACAACATCAGATACCTTGTTATCCAGCATGTAATCCTCATATACCATTTCAATGGAATCATCAAATCTGCTTTGATCGTTACATTATAGAATTCGTGAACCCCTTTCATTATCAACAACAAACAACCATTTGTTGTTGTCAAAGATCCAATTACCACAAACGAGAATCAACTGCTTCATATTCTCTTGGTTGTGTAAAAATCACTCTAAAACGTGAAGGAAGGGATGAAAAAAAAACCACCTTAAAAGGAAAATAATAGAGAAGTCGATTATGAACCCCAAAAGCAAAGAAAGCATGATTAAATCCACATTGGAGAGGAGGAAGAAGGAATTTATGGAAAGAAATAAGATGAACCCAAAAGAGAAAAAAAAAATTCAGTCGATATAGGGGGAGGGGAGGCACGATACAAAAGAGAAAAAATAAGGTAAACCCTAGATTCTCGCCATATATGGCAACTGCTACAAAAGTCTGTCGCTTAACTTAAAAAAACATCAGTCACAAAAGACACTAATAAATCTGTCATTACCCTGAAAAAAATCTGTTATAAAAAAATATGTTATCAAACTCGAAATAATAGATTTGTCATTACAGATAACAAATCTGCTGTCACTATATCAACAAAAAAAAATCTGTTATCATTGTATTCATATATAATAAATCTGTTATCAAGTAACAAATTTTTTAGTAGAAAAAAAAAACTGTCATAACATAAGAAAATCTGCCATAACGTATATTGTGCATGTGGGTCAATATAGCAATTTTAAAAAGACTTTCGAAAATCTGTTATCAAACAACAAATTTTTCCTTCAATCCAAAAATCAGTCATAACTTCAAAAAAATCTGTCACCACTAGATGTCAAACTAGCAATTATTTTTACGTTCATAAATCTGTCGCAATGTGACAGATTTTTTTAAGTGAAAAATAAAACTGTTACAACAATCATGAAAAATCGGCCACAAAATTCCAAAAAATTTGACTAAAACAATGAAAATTTGTCATGACTTTATAAATAAGTCTGTCGCGTTAAGAAAATCTGTTGTTCACAAAAAATCTGTCGTTATACACTTCAAATAAATCTGCCATAGAAAACAAATCTGCCGTCAAACTCTGCAAATTAATCTGCCATCTAAAATAAGTCTGCCAATAAAAACTGTCATCGACAATAAATATGCCACTTACAAATTAATCTGCCATTACTTGTATGACAGACTTTTATATTTAAAAAAAAACGAAATTGAAGAAATTTTTAACCAAAGGTAATATTGACTTTTTTTTTCCTAACAAAGCGAAAAAGGATATTTTCGGTATGAAACTAACCCAATTAACCCTCAAATTTTAAGAGCTAATCTAGCAATTAATTGTTTAATTTGGGTCAAACTAGTAATTTTTCCTTAAAATTATTTATTTCACCCGTTTTGGTACGAAATTAGTCTTAATAGTGTGTTTTGCATATATTTGTTTCTGTTAAATCAAAATTGCAAATTTCGATTTTTCTTGTTTAGAGAAAGTTGGCAACAGAAGTGATAAACTTGACCTAAAAAAGACAAGGAACCAAGAAAAACTATGTAAGAAGGTGGTACACAACAGAGGTGCTGATTTTGTTTTTAATTTATTGATTTATTCCCATATAAATTTTTTTTAAAAGAAAAACAAAACATGTTTTCGGCCGGCAGTCATGTTTTTTTTTTTTAATAATTAAATTCCATTCCAGGTCCAGCAATGCGTACCATTTATCTTCTTATGATGATAGATATCCTTTTCGGGGAAAATATCTCATGCAGATGTTTTTTAATTTTTTTGGTCGACTATGCAGATGTATTTAAATATTAAGGCTTTTTTGGAAGATAAGTATATTTTTCTTTATTGGAAGATATACACGAAAAAAAATATTTCTATCTTCTGTCCACATGTGAACAAACATGATGAGAAGTTTAAGGATCATAAAGTTATTAAACAGCGTCAATTACAATATTCCAAATACAAAAAAAAAACCCAAGTGTTCAGCTTTAGATCCAAACAGCTTTAATTTATTAAAAAAGACACAGAAACAACAAATCATTCGAGAGAAAATCTCACAGAGCATCAACTAGATGTCTCATCTTCTTACTGAGTCTTAGTGGGTACCCATGATTGGTATCGAGTCCAATTCTTTTGCCCAGGGTTCAAGGCATGTCCCTTCGAATGGTATATGTATGCATCACCTTCTCCAGAGAAGTTCTCTTTGTGCTCAAGCCCATACCTTTTTGGTTTCAAACTCAATAGCTTGAAAAAACAGACAGACAATGTTATTTGTTTTCCAAGTTTTGAAGCAATTTGATTGATTGCAAATTAGAAACGGCTTTTGCTTTTTACCTCATCTCCAGTGTGATCAGTGATGAAATGAAGCCACCCATGCCATTCAGCTGGTACTTGAGATGCGTTGTAACGATACTTGGCAGCATACTCTACCCATCTGTGCCTACCTGTTAACAAAGTGATTGCTTGTTTCAGTGTAAAAGCCTATTGACTTAACATTCTATAGAGATACATGTACTGTTTCACCACTATTTCTACAGAGATACATGTATTGTTTCACCACTATTTCTACAGAGATAAAGATCCTTTAAGCAAGAAGTTGAGCACATATTTTCTTTTAAAACTATCACACAAATTTGATTTATCTGTACTGAAAAAAGCTATACAAATCTCTGGTGAAGTACGTTAACATGCTCAGTCTTCTCATGCTCTGATTAAAATTAAGTCATCAAATCATGCTGTGAGCTAATACATTTTCCATAACTATACTAAATGCTGGGACTCAGGACAAGCAAACATTTCCACTGAATATTACAAACGGTATTCTTGGAATAGATACTAGTATTTGATATCCCACACTACAGTGTCATCCATTTTTTTGGTAAAAGCATGATTTTGAATAGGTAACATATGAAACTATTGAAAAGAACCACGTACCGTATTGAGTATCACCCAGCTTCTGGTAGTATTTGTTACCGAACTTGTCAACACCAACAAGCGTTGCTCCTATGTTGTGTATCTTAGTTTGCCTTAATCAAATAGAGACATTTAACGATATTGATCAGAAAGTGAGACTCACCAGCAAGCTAAAATATGAAGACTGTGGAAACTATAAGTTAGGCAATATTCAAGCATACTGTATGATCCACTAACATTCAGAATCAGGAGCCGACAAAAGATGGGTTTTCTGCTTTAAAGAGAATGCATTCAAATTCTCTATAATGGTAGGATAATATTCTGATTTTTAGAAATAAAATGATACTACTTTGCAAATGCTCTAAGCGAAATTCACCAATTATCTAGAGCCTATAAGAATGACAGATCCAACTTATATACAATTCGTCAAGAGGCACAAATTCTTTGGTTCTTAGGAGCTTTCATGAATCAAGACTACTTAGTAAGCCAAACTCTATCCTGAAACAGACCTGACCACTTTTTGAGCTCTTCATCCTCTTCAAATTGAAATGCCTTGTGGCATAATACCGTCAATTCCTTCAGACATGTAACAAGACTATCTTTGGAATACTAAAAATCCTTCACTGTCACTGTTTCTTTACCGAGCTCCGTGTCAACTTACATTATTGCATCTATGAGGGAATTGACAGAATTATGCCAAAGTCAGCAGTCCAAGTTGAAGAGCAGTAAACAGTTCAAGAATTGGCAAGCTTCTGTTTCACAGTAGTTTAAATCTGACGTAATGATGTTCGCTCATACAGCAAGGGCCACATAAAAGAATATGATAATGAACTTAGCCTTCAAAGGATTCCTGAACAATCACTTGAATCATATACGTAATCTCTAAATAAGTGAGACAGTAAGCACAAAATATCTAAAAAGATAATTACTTACAAGAGGTTCCCATCTTTTAAACATCTCCTGTAATAAAAAGGAAAAAAAATGAAAGAAGCAATTAGAAAAATGTCATTAAGTAGATATTACCTCAAAATAAAAACAAATAAGATCTTGAAAATAATAAGCAGCCAGAAACATGTGAGCCTATCTTAAGAATTTGATGTTCACTCAGCAAAAAGTGTTCAATTTCATTTCCCATTAACAAAGATCTAACATTTGGGTGAAAAAAATCCGAAGAATGATAACTATTCATTGCAAACAAAACACTCAGCTATACAAACACTAAAGGCAGATTAAGCAGAGAATATAACGCGTGTTCATCTAGAATCTTCAAATAAAATGAAAGAATGTCTTAGAAAACAGAAAGATCTTTCGAATTCCTAGGTTTTTGGGATCCAACGAATCAAATCCAGGGTAGAAGAAGACGAGAGAAATCGATAAGAAAGACAAGGAACTAACACGAAGCCATCTTCTCGAAGCATCCTCATGAAACCGCCGAGACCTTTCTCTCTAATCGCCTCCAGCGCACTCTTCGCCGCCGTCAAAGCCATCGTCTTCCTCCGTTATCTCTCTCTCTCTCTCTCTCGGAATCAGGATTTGATTTTGATGTCGACGACGACGAAATAACAAGGGGCAACATAATCGCACCGTTTTGTATTTGTTGGGTTACGCTTTGTGTTTACATGATTCGCCTAGATCGATCGATATTTAACGGGCCATGGTCCATGGGCCACGGGCCACTTCTCGCTATGCCCTTCCTCGTGATATTGTGGCAAAAAAGGTTTATGAAGCTGAAACATTTTACTAGAATGGACATCGGAACAACACATAATTGATTCAGGTAAAATATTTGAATAATACTACTAAATATATGAGTAGCTCTGTATACAATTCAAACCCTGAGACGGTCAACGAAAAAGTAAAAGATAAATACGAAATAAAAAACAAAATTACAAGTCCTTCCTTTTTCCCAGCGTCTCCAGCGTCAATCTTAAGCTGGTCTTTCAAAAACAAACCTCTGCTCTCCCCTATATTTAAAACTGCCTCTCTCTTCCGTACCGCTCTACCTCTACCCAGAGAAAAAAAAAACTCGAGAAATTTGTTTTCCCTTCATTGATTCACTCTCGTAATCGAGTCTCCTTTTTTTTTTCGATTCTTCTTCTGGAATTTGTGAATCGTCTCCGCCATGGCTGCTGAGAAGTTACGAGACTTGAGTCAGCCGATTGACGTCCCTTTACTCGATGCCACTGTTGAGGCCTTTTACGCTACCGGATCTAAGGAAGAAGTGAGTCCATTGTTTTATCGGTGATTTTTTTAACGATGAGCGAGAGTATAGCCACCGCATTAAGCGGTCTATTTATTACTGTTAATGCGGCGTCTTTGTCGTCGCTTTTTTTTTTTTTTTTTTTTTATCGATTTGGGGGTTTAGGCGAGGGTTTAGAATTTCCGATATAAATTGGATGAGTTTGGTTGATTTTTTTCGTGGGTTTCAGATTATTTTAGTGTCGTTGCTTCGATTTGTTTGTGATTATTCTTGTAATCTGGAAAAAAAAAAAAAAACACTCAACAGTTTTATGTAATTTGTGTTGATGCTTTGGAATCAAATAGTCCAAGTTTTTGCATCTATATGCTTTCCATGAGAGATAATAATGTTTGAAAACACTTTGCAGAGAGCTTCTGCGGATAATATCTTGCGGAATTTGAAAGCTAATCCTGATACTTGGCTTCAAGTGGTTCACATTCTACAGAACACCAGTAGTACGCATACAAAATATTTTGCACTACAGGTAGGTTTCAGTGTTCTCTTTAATCTGCTCTTGTATTCTCATTATTTTGCTGCTGATTTTTCTTGACATTATCTATTATTTCAGGTGCTGGAAGGTGTTATCAAATACAGGTGGAACGCCTTACCCGATGAACAACGTGATGGAATGAAAAATTACATCTCTGAAGTCATTGTGCTGGTATGTATCTATAGGCATTAGGTTGTTTTTTTTTTGGGTTAGAACGAAGAGGATAGATTAACTGAATTGTTTTGATGATGAATTTACCGTGTAGCTCTCAGGGGATGAAGCAACTTTCAGAGCGGAAAGGCTTTATGTTAACAAGTTAAATGTCATCCTGGTTCAGGTACCTTCAGGGTTTCTGCTATAATATATATATATATACTTATTTGCATTGAGTTCTGTTTTTTGTGTTCACTATCTGGTATGGCTTTTGCTGAAGCCAACTTCGTCTGAACATTTTGCTCATGCCAATTTATCGAAAAAGTTTGTTTAGTCTTTGAGAATAACGTATGATGTGATGTGTGTGCAGATCGTGAAACATGAGTGGCCAGCAAAATGGAGAAGCTTTATTCCTGATCTAGTTAAAGCTGCGAAAACTAGTGAAACTATCTGTGAGAACTGCATGGCTATCTTGAAAGTAAGTACAATCTAGTTACCTTTGCATTAATTAAGTTCATTGTGTATTTAAATAACATTTCTTATTTTCTTAGCTCCTAAGTGAGGAGGTCTTTGACTTCTCAAGAGGAGAGATGACTCAGCAAAAGATCGATGAACTCAAACAATCTCTAAACAGGCAAGTTAGACTTTTCAAGAAGTTTACTTTATTAGAATAAAGTAGAAATAAGAATTAACTATGTTCAAGTATATGTCCGTAATTTGTAGCTAATGTTTGTTTTTCATACTTTACTGATTTATACTGCTTTCTTATGCAGTGAATTTGAACTCATTCACGAGCTATGCCTATATGTCTTCTCAGTGTCCCATAGACCAGAGCTTATACGTGCAACACTCTCTGCATTGCATGCCTATCTTTCTTGGATTCCGTTGGGATATATATTTGAGTCCCCGTTGGTAATATTTTTGGAATAAGTGGAATGAAATAAGTTAACAAGTCTTTAATTACAAAATCTCCCATTACTGATCTAGTTATTGGCAGCTGGAGACCCTACTTAATTTCTTCCCTGTTCCAGCATATAGGAATCTCTCACTTCAGTGTCTGTCAGAGGTATGCCAGTATGTAGTTCAGATTTTTCTGCTGTCACTATTTTGCTGTCATTGTCTAACTAGTGTTTTTCTGGCAGGTTGCAGCTCTTAATTTTGGGGAAGTCTACAATGTGCAATATGTCAAGATGTACAGCATCTTCATGAATCACTTGCAGGTAGTGCTGTTATCTTTGTTTGTTGGTTCTACTTGTTTTCGTGGATTTATTCATTAATGATCCTACTATAGAGTCTCACTTTTAGTTAGTCAATGTACTTTCTATGGTCGTTTACCTGTTCTGTCCTGTATTTAGATTGACTTTCATGATAATTTGGCTTCTAGGTTGATGCCCATACTTGTTTTCATATCTGCAGGCAATTCTTCCTTTAAATTTTAATATCCCTGAGGCATATTCAACCGGAAGTAGTGAAGAACAGGCAAGTTTTTTGTTGTGGGTTAGTTTCTGGCCATTGTATTTTTCGAGATAATGACTGTATATCTTCTTTACCTCTAGGCTTTTATCCAGAACTTGGCACTGTTTTTCACTTCGTTTTTCAAGGTATATCTCTTTCTTTGTTGAGTAAGTTACGTCAGGTTGTTTTGGATGTGTAACTGATGGACGATGGTTTTGCATTTGTTTTTCTACTCTTTTTTCGTTTGCAGTCACATATAAAAGTTCTAGAATCTTCACCCGAAAATATTTCTCTCTTACTTGCGGGTCTGGGATATCTCATTAGCATATCATATGTTGATGACTCTGAAGTATTCAAGGTATGTGAATTATAGTTTTTAATATTTATATATATACATAATGGTTTCATGTTATTTTTTCAATGTTTTGGAAACTGACACGTTTTGCTTGCTTACGAGTGAACAGGTTTGTTTGGACTATTGGAATTCATTAGTTTTGGAGTTGTTTGGGTCGCAACATCATGTCGGTCACCCTGCACTAACTCCAAGTCTGTTTGGAATGCAAGTATGACTCCTTTATGCTCTTGTATAGAATGGAAATCAGGATTATAGATATTGTATTGGTTGAACTTTGCTTTGATGTATTTACTTACCTGGGTCTTTATTTTCCTAGTATCAGATGGCTTTCCTTCCTCGTACGGTTGATGGTGTTAAACCTGAAGTCACAGAGCGGCATAAAATTTATTCAGATCCATTGTCAAAATTAAGGGGGCTCATGATTAGTCGCATGGCTAAGCCTGAAGAAGTGTTAATTGTTGAGGACGAAAATGGGAATATTGTCCGTGAAACTATGAAGGATAATGATGTTCTTGTCCAGTATAAGGTACCAATCGTGCATATGACCTATCTTCAGTTATGTAAGATATACTAGGTCCTCCACACACGGCATGTTCATTCATAGTTATTAAACAGAGTATTTATATTTGTGGTTAAAAAGTATTAGCTATTTTTTACAATTACTATATAATAGAAATATAAACAAAATAAATATAAATGAATGTTTATTTAGACTTTTGATTATTTTTTAATGTTGAATTAGCTCTATTTAAAACTCTCTTTTTTTTCCTTGACTCATGAAATCGGAGAGAAAAACTGACACAACTTTTACTCGCATCGCTACTCCTTTGATATAGGATACCAATAGTGTTATGATATATTAGAAGAAAGTTCTATTATATGATCCGACTTTTAGGTTTCAATTATATGGTATTCCATTTCATATTTTACACCAATGCAGATAATGCGGGAGACATTAATCTACCTCTCTCACCTTGATCATGAAGATACAGAAAAACAGGTACTTATTTTGAGGGTTGCTAGATTTTCCTATCCTCTTGACTCTAGAATGATTTAGTTTTCAGAGTTTACTTTTAATTCTTTACTATTGTTATGTGTGCTAATGGTAGTATATGTAGAAGTGTTCATGATTGTGGATTAGCCGTACTTTGAAAGGGTAGAATCTTGGCTTACCCCTGTTGTATTGATGTCAACTTTTTGTTGTTTCTTCTAAGATGTTGAGTAAGCTAAGCAAACAGTTGAGCGGGGAGGAATGGGCATGGAACAATCTGAACACTTTATGCTGGGCTATTGGGTCCATTTCTGGATCCATGATAGTAGAACAGGTAAGATCTCCGTTCTCAGTGTCTAATTGTATTTGTAATGAACTACAGTTTTAGATTTGTTTATATTTCAGTCATATACTTTTGGCCCTAGGTATGTGCTAGCATTTTTCTAATGTTTCTAATGTTATTAGTGTTCTTGAGTGGTCTCCTATTGCTTTATGGTCGATTTGTGTTACATTGGTTCTACCACCAGTGTTTTGTGACGTTTGTGTCCTTTACTAATCATATCAAACAACTCCGTCTGTTTTCTTTTCTTTTCAGGAAAACAGATTTCTAGTGATGGTTATCCGCGATTTGTTAAGTTTATGTGAAGTCGTCAAGGGAAAAGACAATAAAGCTGTTATTGCGAGCAACATCATGTGAGTTTTTTCTACATCATGGATTCTAGAATTGAAACCTATTCATTACATCTTATCAAAATTAATACCTATACATTATATTGTTGATTTTGGCTTGGATGTTGGTACTTATGTAGCGTGAGATTTTCTCTAGAAGTGGATCACTTGTTACCTGCTAGCATTATATATATCCCAAAACTTAAACTTGTCCCATGCATGATTTGTTTGAGTATTTGACTTGTGTTCTTGTACATTCGCTTCAGGTATGTTGTTGGACAATATTCAAGATTCTTAAGAGCCCATTGGAAGTTTCTGAAGACAGTTGTCCATAAGTTGTTTGAATTTATGCATGAGACGCATCCTGGTGTTCAGGTAATTCTTCCCTTTTTCAAGTTGGAATTAGAATTTCTGTAGGAGTTATAGTTTCTTGGCTGAATCTTTCATATTAAGTAGAACCAGTTGAGAATTTGATTTCATTACTATCCCTTTATATCTGATTGTACCATCGTTTATTACGTCTCAGTGTTCATAAAAAGTCATTGCTCACCTTATTGCTGTCCCTGTGGTCTTTGGGTGGTCTGGGTTATCTAACGACCTACGTTTTTTTAGGACATGGCATGCGACACATTCTTGAAAATTGTTATAAAGTGCAACCGAAGATTCGTTATTGCTCAGGTATGTACTGGTCCGTTTAAGACACCTTTTAATTCTTAGTTTATCATCTAAAAAGTGACATTCTGTGCTTTTCAGGTTGGAGAAAGTGAGCCATTTGTATCTGAACTTCTATCAAGCCTTACTACAATTGTTGGAGATCTTGAGCTTCATCAGATTCACACATTTTATGAATCTGTAAGTATTGTTAGTCGTGTCTCTTTGATGGAGATGGGAAGCTATTTCTTATTGTGATCGCATTCTTTGTCTCTATTTATCTCTCTCTCCAGGTTGGTACTATGATCCAGGCAGAATCAGATGCTCAGAAGAGGGGTGAATACCTCCAGAGGTTGATGGCTCTCCCGAATCAGGTCTGTTAAGTGTTAAGTTAAAAGGTACTGTTCAGCTTTTGTTTTTGTCATAGCTGGCTAAAGGTATTTTTTGCTATGATTTAGAAATGGGGAGAAATTTTAGGACAAGCCCGCCAAAGTGCAGATATCCTCAAGGACCCAGATGTGATACGTACTGTGCTTAATATCCTCCAGGTCTGATATCTTACAGAGTTTGGCTGGAATTTTATTTAACATTAGAATTTCATACATAAATATAGGATTCATTATGGTTGAGCTGGTGCATTGGTAGACCTTGGTTTTTCTTACATGGTATAAACTTATATATGTGTGCAGACAAATACGCGGGTTGCAACTTCACTTGGAACAAACTTCTTATCTCAAATTTCGTTGATCTACTTGGATATGCTGAATGTTTACAGGTACACTCTTTATGCAATAGTTATGTTGCAGTTAAGAGTTATGTGGTAGACATAATTGACGTAATTCTTCCTCTTCTGCACCAGAATGTATAGTGAACTTGTGTCAAGCAGCATTGCTAATGGGGGCCCATACGCATCAAGAGCATCTCTTGTTAAACTTTTAAGGTAGGAGGGCAATGTACATCAAATAAAAGCACAGATTTTGATTCCCCTCTATTTCAAACTGGAATAACATTACATCTTTATGCTTCACGGAACAGGTCTGTTAAGAGGGAAATCCTTAAGCTGATAGAAACATTTTTAGACAAAGCTGAAAACCAGCCACACATTGGAAAACAGTTTGTTCCACCAATGATGGATCAAGTACTTGGCGACTATGCAAGAAATGTTCCTGATGCCAGAGAATCAGAAGTCTTATCACTCTTTGCAACGATAATAAACAAGTATGTATCTTCTCTGTTTCAGTTTGCCTTATTAATCCACGATGTTTACAGTCTTCTCTTTTAAGAATATTTTTATTTATCATCATGGATTAATTGAATTAGTTGATGCATAGAAGTTTCAATTGTGTGAAATCGCCAAAGAAGTTTTACACAAAATGTACCATTAAATTATATTATCTTCTAAGTTGGCAACTTGTTGATGTGTTCCTGTAGGTACAAGGTTGTAATGCAAGATGAAGTTCTCCTCATATTTGAAGCTGTTTTCCAGTGCACATTGGAGGTAATGGATTCTATGCTCCATTGAAAATACTTCCCACATGTGCATTTGAAGTCAGTCCACACTTTGGAGATATTATGAACAATGTACTGTGATTCCCAATCGTAGTTATGCATCTAATGAAGGTCAATTTGTTTTTCTGTAGATGATTACTAAAAATTTTGAAGATTACCCAGAGCACCGCCTCAAGTTTTTCTCGTTACTTCGTGCTATTGCCACATTTTGTTTCCGTGCCTTGATACAGTTGTCAAGTGAGGTTGGTGATTATGTTCTTCAGTTAGTTTTCTTTGCATGATCTTAGAAAGCTACTAACTCCCTTTCCATATTGATAGTTTTCTTGTTTTTTGTGCCTCTTTATAATTAATCATCAGCAACTGAAGCTAGTGATGGATTCAGTTATCTGGGCATTTAGGCATACTGAAAGAAATATCGCTGAAACTGGGCTCATTCTCTTGCTCGAAATGCTGAAAAACTTCCAGGTTTTTTCTCGTTGTGTTAACTGTTTCACTTTTGGCCCCTTATGTTTGTTCATGATGTAACATGTTCTCTCTGATTTGTGACAGAAATCTGACATCTGTAACCAATTCTACCGAACATACTTTCTGCAAATTGAGCAAGAAGTATTTGCTGTCTTGACCGATACCTTCCATAAGCCAGGGTTCAAGTTGCATGTGTTAGTGCTGCAGCATCTATTTTGCCTGGTACAGATTCCAACTTACATAAAAATCTGCCACTTGGCTAGTTTATGCAGAAGAATTAAAGGATCGATCATAAAAATATTCAGGTTGAGAGTGATTCTTTGACGGAACCATTGTGGGATGCTGCAACGGTACATCATTCGTGTCCAAATAATGCTGCCTTTATTCGTGAATACACCATCAAGCTTCTAAGCTCATCATTCCCCAACATGACTACAACAGAGGTAACTATTCTAAACTTGACTAAACCAGAGGATTTTCTTTTCTTTGATTGCGAGTTATCTTGAAAACTGACAACACACAACAAAAACAGGTGACACAGTTTGTGAATGGACTTTACGAGACGAGAAGCGACGCTGGCAGGTTTAAGAATAACATACGTGACTTCCTTGTTCAGTCCAAGGAATTTTCTGCTCAGGTATATCTTATTGGTATCTTATTTCCGTTAAGACCACATATCATAAATAAAAAATATCTAATGAATTGGATTTGATTTGTTCAGGATAACAAAGATTTGTATGTTGAGGAAGCTGCAGCTCAAATGGAGAGAGAGAGACAAAGAATGCTTTCAATTCCTGGACTTATAGCTCCCAGCGAAATTCAAGACGACATGACTGATTCTTAAGTCTTCTCGTGTCTTAGACCAATGGATGAATTATGTTGCTTTCTTTCTGATGATAGTAAAAGGCTTTAAAGAGTTTTTTTTTTTTTTTTTTTGAGTAGTAGATAGCTTCCTAATCGATTTTGAGAAATGGAAAGCTTAGAAATGAGAGAAGTGTTAGGTGCGTTTGGATTTGGTGTAGCTTTTCTACATAACAGTTTTTGACTTGAGTAGCTAGTATTCCTCTTCTTTTCGTAAGACTGGATGATTTGATTCAGTAATCAGTATTAACAAAATGAAATATGTTTAGAGGACAACAATAATCAAATTCTTTGTTTTAAACGAAATATTAACAGGCCTAGTTGGGCCTTGACACTGCAAAGAGCAATTTCCTCCGGCATCTCGTTTTTACCCTTCAACCGGTTTTAAACCGACCCTAATTAATTTGACTTTTGTAAACCGGATTAAAATTGAATACTGTAGAGAGATGACCAAGTCGAATCTAAATACACACCTGGATTGATTCCATTGTACCCAAAAAAGAACGCAACCTTTCTCGGGAAAATCTTCAATTCCTGGAAAAATCGATCATCTTAAGCTTTTGATTCTCTCTGTTTCCTTCAGTTTTTATTAGGGGGTTTTGTGGATAAGAGAAACCAATTAACATTCGTCTTCGTGTTGTTGTGAGGGTTTAATAAAAGCTTTTAGGGGTGTGAGAGATCAGAGATGGGTCAAACTTTTCGTAAGCTTTTCGATACTTTCTTCGGAAACCAGGAGATGAGGGTACTACTCTCTCTTTCTTTTTACTGAATCCTTCTTCCCCTTTTTGTTGGATTCGTGTGTTAACCTATCTTCTGTTCCTTCCTTCATCATTTGTTACGAATTATATATGATTGATCTTTTGTTTTGTGTATATTTACCAACCCAGCTCAATTACTAGAGGTTTTGTGGTGTTTCTTATGACTAATCATCTATGTGGTTTAGGGTTTATCATGATTGTGATTTGTGATTATCTCTTGTTTGTGTGTTTCTTATGACTAATCTATGTTGTTTAGGGTTTCTCAAATATGATTGTGTGTTTCGTTTACCAGGTCGTTATGCTGGGGCTAGATGCGGCTGGGAAGACAACGATACTCTACAAGCTCCACATTGGAGAAGTTCTGTCAACTGTTCCCACAATCGGTAGGTCAGATCTCTCAAAGCGTTTTTTTTGAACTATCTCACGACTTGTTTGCTGAGAGGATTTTGAACTTTTTTTCTTATACAGGTTTCAATGTTGAGAAAGTTCAGTACAAGAATGTGATTTTCACTGTCTGGGATGTTGGTGGCCAAGAGAAGCTCAGGCCCTTGTGGAGACATTACTTCAATAATACCGATGGACTTGTAAAGTCTTCACTTCTTTTTTGCTTCTGATCATAGAGTCTCTTCTCCTCTTTTCCTGGAATCTTTAGACAGATGGTTAACGAATTGATGCATTTGCAGATATATGTGGTAGACTCCTTGGACCGAGAGAGGATCGGTAAAGCTAAGCAAGAATTTCAGGTACCTTATAAAAATTGCACTAAACTTTTGGGTAGAACTAGTCTCTGTGGACTGTCTAACCTCTGCTAATTGATTTCTTCAGGATATCATAAGAGACCCATTCATGCTCAACAGTATCATTCTAGTGTTTGCCAACAAACAAGACATGGTAAAAAAGTTCAAAGCTCTAGCTTTCCTTATGTGATATCTTTCTCATTTACCAATATTCATCCAAATTCTTTATGAATCTCAGAGAGGAGCCATGTCTCCTCGAGAAGTATGTGAAGGGCTTGGCTTACTTGATCTCAAGAACAGGAAATGGCATATACAAGGAACATGTGCTCTTCAAGGAGATGGACTCTATGAAGGCTTAGACTGGTTATCTTCTACGCTCAAAGAGGTTAAAGCTGCTGGTTACTCATCCGTTGGTCCCTCGTTTTAACACTCACTCCATTTACTAGCTATAATTGACATACGAAAAGTACCAAATCAAGCTCATGGTGTTCAGTCTATCCACCATTATATACTTTTAGTCCATGGCCAAAGTCTTCTTCTTGGCCTCTGATATGTTAGTAATATCATAAAATCAAAATCTCTCCATACTTAAGTAATGGAAGTTGTTTTTCTTTTCGTTTGTCTTCACATGGCCCTGCTTCTGAAAGCTTAATGCTAGGCTCCTTTTTGCATGATATGACTTTGGAGCTTCATTGTAAAAAATTCTGATGGATAAAATGTACACTGTCAAACTCTCATATGATCATCAAGTATCCCTTAAAGCATAAAAGATGATTGATTGATCTTTTTGCGTCTCTGTCATCCTCTGTTGAGCTTTGGCTCTTCACTTCGATAAATTAAGAACAAGCTAAATGAATTGAGAGATTATTGGAAAGGCATAAAGAAATTACGAATGAGATTATAAAAGAAATAGAATTTTTTCTTAAAAAAAGAAAAACACAGCAGAAGGAAACAACATCAATATCTTTCCAAGAGAGAAAGGAAATGATTTCAAAAAAGAGGCGGAAATAGTTGTCTTCTCTACTTAGCGCCCTTGTGTTGTTGTTGCTGCTTACTCTTAATATCAAGCTCTTTGACCAACTTTATTAGTTGCCTCACGCTCACGTCTTTGAAGCTCTCTTCAGCAGTTATCTTCTTCTTCTTTGTCTTCTTCTTAGCCTCGGCCTCTGCTTCTCCCTCTCCATTGATGTTAAGACCCATCTCCACAGCATCCTCCTTGTTCTTCTTCTTGCTCTCTACGATTGATTCTGCTTCAGATGGAGACAACGGAGTTTTTGTCTCATTACCAGCAGCAAGTGTTGACGAAGAAGAAGAAGAATCTGGAGTCTTCTTATCTGAGAGAGGAGCCTCTTCTGATTCAGTGTCAATCGATTCCTCAGATCCGCAACTGTTTTCTTCCAACTCGACCTCGTCTATCTCATATTCGGACCATTCATCGCTGTCTACTTCAAGTTCCTCCTCAGAAGCTATCTCATCGACTTCTTTTGATTCATCAGCTATCAGAACTGTTGTGACTGAGTCTACCATACTCACATTATCACCAGCAGAGACTTTAGAATCGAATGCCTCTTGGTTTGTGTCAACGGCAACAGCAACAGCATCACCCTCCTCCTGATCAGTTTCATATTCTGTTTCATCTGAATCAGACTCAGAATCAATCTTCATTTGTTCGGTCTCTGATTCTTTGTTGCAGGCCAGAGTGTTTGCGGTGGAAGTAGAAGCAGCATGGTCTACGACAACAAAGTCATCCTCCTGCGATGTTTCTTGTTCTTGGACTAGAACAAAACTGTCCGAAGCTGAAACCGTGTTGGAATCTGCAAAGAAAGCCCCCATGGAAATTAAGAAATGCAAACAAGAAAATAGTGAAGCGAACAACATTGATGGGTATGCCAGTGTGTATGCATACCTGTTCCATTCATCTGTTCCTTACTAGTGGACGCATCAAAGAAAGTGATATCACCAAGATCACCATATAATATGTCAAGATCTGAATCATTCTTTGAACCATCCCATTCCTTCTCCATTGAATCGTTCAAATCTCTCACTGACACAACTCCTTCAGCCTTTACTTTCTCTGAGATTTCATCTGATTTTGCCTGGAATTTGGAACCTGCAATTTACAACTAAACATGATTACAAACTCATCCAAATTACAAGAACATGGAAATCATCTGTTTAAAATAACGAGGCATCGCATACCTGCTGGAGAATCTTCTCTCTCAGCATCTTCGTGCTTCTTTGCAGGTACATTTACGGATTTCAAACTCAGGTCAGCCATAGATTCTTCAAGCAATCTGACAGACCTTCTGGTGCTGTACACCCTCTGAACCGACTCATCCTTCTTACAAGATGCAGCTGCCTGAGCCCTTCTCGTGCTTCTCGCCGCTGGAGTTTTGCTCACGTTGACCTCAGGGATGGCATCGGTGACGTCTAACTTTACAGCAACCGAGGTCGCTGCTGCTCTTCTACGGCCTTGAGCTACTGATGGATGTAGGAGCATATTCGTGTCTCTGTTCTCTTGCTCCATTTCTCCAGCGAGGGACTTACCCACATAACAAGAACGGGTGACCAAATCTGATGACTGAGTATCATCTTTGGTGGCCTTTTTCCGAGTAGTTCTAGCAGCAGTTCGAGCTACACTGGTTGGAGACTGATTCATGAAGTCATCAATACCTTCAACCTATCGAATCACAAAATAGTCAGACAAATGTATGATATGGATCTAGTATAATTACAAATTTGTAAAACTCACAAGCAAAGCTAATGTTACTATTGCATAACCATCACCCATCAACAAATGTTAAGATCAACCAGATCTTAGAATACGATCCAATTGAAAAGCAAGCATTATCTGAAACCCACTTCGAGGATTTTCATATTCTTCACTATCAAATGCTCTAGCAAACGCCCTAAATTTATCAATCTCAGTAAGCAAAGATGTGGATCTCAAATCGATTGCAACAATATCACTTAGACTTACAAGCAAGATGCGAAGACTACAGGAACAAAACTCTAAAGAAAGGAGAAGGCAAAAAACAAAAAGACTTACAATCTCAAGAGATTTGAGAGCATCGGCCATGGCGATATTGGTCATATTGGCTGGGATTTTGTTCCTTTTACAGAAGAACTGTAGATCTCTTCTCGGAAGACTGTCGAAATCCATGGCGACGATCTCAACTTTGATTTGGGTTTAGAAAAATGACGGTTGAATCAAAAAAAAACAAAGACGTTTCTGCTTGATATGATGAGACTGAAGATCCGAAGACGAAGGATATATATATACCATTTAGGCGAACACAAAAACCCTAACTCCCCCCCTGAGCAGATGTGACCGTTGCAGCGTCAATTTTGAATTTTGAAAATTATCTTTAAAAAACCCAACATGTTATTATACTGGGCCTACGAACTAAAAAAGCCCAAATTATTGATTAGTGAATGGGCCTATGATTCGGTAACGTAAAAAGCACGCGCTTTTCGGGGAGCGCGTGTAAATTGAATGAACTGCGAAGCTAGCATTCACCATCCGGAGGAGAGAGATTGAAAGAGAGACGGAGTCACGGAGGAGCGAGAGAGAGAGAGATAGAGAGAGACGCGAAGGTTTCAGAGAGTAAAAGAGAGAGAGACAGAGCCACTCGCTTATACATAAGTTTATGATAGACGGGCGGTGGTGGAAAGAAAAAAAAAGAGCTGCGAGGGAAAGGTTTTAACCTAACCAGCGTAAAGAGAGAGAGAGAGAGCGTAGGGTTAATGGAAATTTTCCAAATCTGAATGGAAAGCTTAGTCCTCGCCGTCTTCACTTTCTTCCCTTCCGTTTGTTTCAGTTGTGGTTTTGGATCCGCCGGGATTTCTCTGTATTACCGGCGGCTAAGCTGATTTTTTAAGGTAGATCAATCAATACACACCGCCGTATAAGATTTTTTTTATTCTTAGAGAATGGTAAGACTTTTGAGGCCTTTTTTGTGGTAGTGACGTATAAGATAAGAGAGAAAATAGTGTGATCTTGAGTGTAAAGAGAAGAATGGGAAGTCCAGGATCAGGTTCTCCGGATTGGACGGTGGGTTCTATTGTGTGGGTTAGGAGGAGGAACGGTTCGTGGTGGCCTGGGAAGATACTTGGTCAAGAAGATCTTGACTCTACGCATATCACCTCGCCACGATCTGGTACTCCAGTTAAGCTCCTCGGGAGAGAGGATGCAAGTGTGTAAGTCTCTTCTTTTTTCTTCTGTCTGTGTGAACTTTCTTTTGGACTTTGATTAGTTACTGAAAGCAGTTTTGTTTCAATTTTTTATAATGTGGTTAGGGATTGGTACAATTTAGAGAAATCTAAGCGGGTGAAGCCATTTCGTTGTGGTGATTTTGATGAATGCATTGAAAGGGTAGAATCTTCGCAAGCATTGACTATAAGAAAGAGGGAGAAGTATGCTCGTAGAGAAGATGCCATTCTCCATGCCCTTGAACTTGAAAAGGACTTGCTGAAAAAAGAAGGCAAACTAGTTCCCTACACTGCTAGAGATCACTCTCCTGATACAACCAGGGAAAGAATGGGTTTAGTTAGGGTTCATGATATCTCTAATGGAACAAGAGAGTCCACAGATTTTCTAGGGGTTGGTGATGCTACGCATTTGCTGAGAGATAAAGAGGAAGAACAGCCAAGTTGTGAGGATGAGGCTGTACCTAGAATGAGAGGCTTGCAGGACTTTGGACTTAGAACCGCCTCTTCAAAGCGAAAGATTTCACGTTCCAATGGTCCTGATACTTCCTTAAAATATCTTGCCAGAAGCAACTCTTCAGCTTCTTCTAGTGGAGATTTTAGCATGGAGAGGCCCACTTATTCCCTCGGTGAGATGAATTTGAAAACTTGCAAGTTTTAATTCCAAGATGGTTGGATACTTAAGGCTTCTGGCCCTTTTTTACATAAAATTCATTTGAAAATTTTGGCTCCCTTTCAGGAAAGGAGAACACAAGGAGTAAGGCAGAGGCTAAAAGGCCTAAATATATGTTTACACCAAATGATACTAATGATGTTTCAGACCTGCATCAGAGTTTGCGAGGCCATAGGGAGGCAATGCATTCCTCCTTTGTCCGTGGTGATTCTCGTTATTTAGATTATGACCCTCCTGAATTTTTGGAAGATATGGAATCTGATTATTCTGAATCTGAAACTGATACTTCTGATATGGAGGAGGATACTGATGATGACATTCCCTTGCCGTCAGGTGAAGTATTTTTGGAGGGCTAAAATCTTGTTTCTTATCAATATAAATGTGTTCTACTTTTGCGAAAATTGGCTTTCAATTGTGGCAAGCCGGCAATCATTTCTGAAGTTACTTTGACTAGAATTTGTGTCAAGCCTCTGAACTGTAAAAACCTATTAACCTGTTTGGTTACGTAGACCACAATTGTCTCTGTGTCGTACAGGTGTTAGTTATGCCCTAACTATTGTTTGAAATCTTCTCTTTCCAGGAGCTGGGCGTCATTCAGAGCGACGCAATACTTTTAGTAGACATATGTCAGAAGAAGATGAAAGCACCAGCAGTGAGGAAGATCATTATGAGTCATCCATTTCTGGCGATTCTTCCTACCTTTATTCCCACAATCCTGATAATGATGCTAACACGGTTTCCAAGTGGCAGCTCAAGGGCAAAAGAAACTTGCGCAATCTTCCAAGAAGGTCTGCACGTAAGAGAGAAATGCACCGTAATCGTATGGAAGATGGAAGATATTGTGAATATAAGAGAAGGGCATTTGGGCAAAAGCCTATGGGTTATGGGTTAGATTTTAATGGGACAAATGATATGAGCGATGGTACTGATGACACTGATCCCAGCGAAAGGCAGTTCGGGGACAGAATGATTGGACCAGGTGATAATTATCAGTTCTCATCTGTGGTTTCATCTGGATGTAAAAGCATCTACAGCCATGACTTTCTGGACTGGGATGATGATCCTTGGGAAGGCCGGATTGGTATGAGGAAGCGAGGGGAGGAAAAACTTGAAGGTTTAGGTCAGGAGTTTGATGCTTCTCAACGACATTTTGGCAGAAAAACGCGTTCTTCGTTGATGGATGTGGATTTAGAAGTGCGAGGAAGCTATCAGAAAGGGCCTGTCCCAATTGTCTCACTTATGAGTAAGTTAAATGGCAGAGCAATAATTGGACATCCAGTCCAAATCGAAGTCTTAGCAGATGGTTCCTCCGAGTCATATTTTCAGACAATTGATTATTTTGGTAATGAAACAACTTACCATGACAAAAGCTTTCTTCTGCCCTCTGCTTGGAAGACTGCAAGAAGGAGTAATTCCCGGGTTCCACGGCTGCAGCCATTCTCATCTTCCCTCGAAGCGGATGATGAAGCAAACTATGATCATTCTCCGGCCGATCAGGGAAGAAAACCGCTTGTAAAGAAACTCGGTCTGGGAAGTTTTAGTAATGATGATAACTCGGCGAGGAGAAACAGTTCACTGCGAATTCCACGACCACCTGCAGAGAGAAAGCAGCAGCAGCAGCAGCAAAAGAAGTTGCTGAAGAACACAAATGCTACTGCTAGTCAAAAGACAAGGGCACTATCATCATTCAGCGCAGAACAAGGGCACAATGGGATGAAGGTGTTACGAGACCGGACACACGAGCTCTCTAACAGACGGGTATTACCAGGACCACCAACTGTGGCCTGCATACCGGTCAAGCTAGTATTTAGCAGATTACTTGAGAAGATAAATAGACCGCCTTCAAAGCCAACTGCGAAAACCTTTAACGAGAGAAGAAGAGATCAATAACAAGAGCTCTACTCAAGTGAAAACGAGATTTACAGGTACCAAACATATAACAATTCCGAGTCTCACGTTTAGGGCATTACAATTTCTGGGATGATGGATCTTTTTGAGCAACCATCAGGCTTTTATTATGTGATGATTCTGAGGGAAAATTAGTCGTAGGGAGAAGAGTTGACTTAGAGAGGCTCTGGTTATTTATTGGTACAGATCGGTGAAGAAGTAGAACAATATACCACCACTGGTTCGTTTTGTATATATTTTATTTTTCTCTCTTTAGAAAGCTTTATGTATCTTTGATTTAGCTTCAGCTTTTAGTTTACTAGTCTTAGAGAGCTTTTTTTCGTTTCATTTGATTTATGACTCTTTCGCTGGTTAGTCAAATTACACATATAATTGATTTTGTTCTTGGGAGATTCGATTAGCAGATGATGTCTTTTTTATCTGTCGTGGGGTCATCACTGATCATTAACCGCACCAAATTTAAAACCAAACCTCATTTTTGATTGGTTTGAATCTTTATTGTTAACACCCATCAACATAGACATACCAGCAGAACATAAAAGTTATTTTAGGACACTATTTGACTTGGCAGATTGTCTACTTAGAAAGAACCTTATTACAACAACATTACACCAGTAAAAAGCAGGGAGAAAGAGAGAGTGGGAGACTCAAACATGGTGAGTCTTGTCCGAGTCCTCGAGACTTGTGGGGCGAAACCAAGCAGTCTCCTCCAGCACCGCAGAGTCCTGGCGTGCACCCTCAGCAGCGGGGGTGTGCTCAGCAGTGGAGGGGCCGAAAACTCCTGTTTGGGGATGAGGAGACCAATATTTATCGGAATCTGGCTTTATGACTTCGTCAGGTACTGCACTTGCATGCAGTTCATCCTCCACGTTCTTATCATACGCCGAGGAATGACCACTCCGACTGTTCAAGAGAAAAAGATTGTTAGAAGACTTTCATTTTATCTCACATTCTGTCGCATGTATAAAAAGAATCTGCCCAAAATTATTTAATCAGATCAATGCGCGATATCAAGGAAAATAAAAACAAATTTCCGGTTGGGTGGGAGATTGTTGATTGGTAGGTGAGACGTTGCCACCACAGAAAATACCCACAGGAACACAACCACCCAAAAAATAATGATTTCGTACAGTAGTCACTCTTCGTATAGATTTTTTATATATCCGGCCATTGTATATTATTTAAGATGGAAAGTTTTGATTTTCATAAAAAGTGACCCTTAAACGCCTTTTCACTATAAATTGATATAAAAATCAAGTAATGTCAAAATGTGTCATAGTCAGCCCCCATCAATATTTCTACATCTTCAAAGCTGTCGGTCCAATTCTTATCTTAATTTAACGATATGAGAAGATCAGCCAGGTCACGTCTACGTACTGATCTCATACTATTAGATGAAAATAACGTGTTTAAAAAAGATGGAGTACAGCAAAGAAGAAACTAAATGTGGTTTGTAATTAAACATGTAAGCAAAATCATTAGTTTTGGTTACAGTTTTGAGTTTGACCCCCAGTTACTTAAAACTGCGAGTAAAGAAAAAGGACTTTATTACAATATTCTTCAAGGGTATTGATGTAAATGGCAACTACCGACACGTGTCAAATCCGGAACTAGATTTGTTTTGGTATTATCCACTTACGCCTAATGGCATATGCCATTTTTTTTTGGTAGTAGAATGGTACAGTGGTACATTGCTTATTATGCTTTTCGTACGAATATAATTATTTTCAAGAAAATGTATTAATATATTAAGATATGGTAAAAGGATTTCTTGGAGAGAAAAAGACTTTTAAGACTCGAAACTAATACACTTGTTCAAATATGACAGGGGGCTTTTTCAGATCCATTGCGTTTATATTAAGCATACAGAGATACGAACAAAAAAAAAAATTAAAAGAGAGCAAATGTATGATATTGAAATATAAAATGCATAAACTAATCTGGATCCCTAGTACCTAAAAGAAGTCTGTTATCTGAACTTTCCAGATCTGGGAAACATATCTTGAATTCAAGAAAGTGGAAAACTAAAGATTGTTTGACCAAACTAGTAACACACTGAGAAATAATAACCAAACACCACAAACCTCTAATATGTTCATATCAGTTTCCATCATATATAATCAAGATGATGTTACTGTATACTACTACTGTCCATTTCATGGGGAATTACTCCACATTAAAATGTAGTTGTCATCAATATATTTTCTTTTTCTTTTTGTTACTTAGGTTCAAAGAACACATGAAATAATTTTGGAAGAAGAAAAAAAACAAGTAAAGAGAAAGAAGGTGTTTTTGATACCGTGAAGGGAAGAGAGCAGAGGCGGTGGCGCGTGCCGAAGCGCGTGTCTTGACGAGGTGCGTCCTTAAACCGGTGGTGATCAACTGAAAGCTCTTCGATCTGGTTGCCATACAAACTCTGTTTTTTTTTTTCTTCTCGTCGGAGATGAGAGAATTTGTTTCTACTGTAAGATTTTGCTTCTTTTGTTTAGTCAGTATGTGTGATGAGTCCGTTTAATGTGTGATTATATATATCCATTTATGTATCTGCTTTGAAAGTGATGTGATTAGGAGACAAAACACAATCTGATCCACGTGTTTCACCTACCAAACGTTGCCGTTTCATTTTGTATTTTATTTTTCTGACGCTGTTACTTGACAAATGGACTGTGTCTGTGTGTGAATCTAAGCCTATTTACTTTTGTAACTATTTGAGCCGAGTTTAAGTAAACGCATAAGCCCATTTAGAAAATCTTCTCCCTCTTAACCGACGTGCGACACGCGTTGACCGCCCACGTGTTCCTTACTCACATCTTCTCTTCCAAAATCCCCACACGAGAAGAAGAAGAAAAAAAAAAGGATCGGAAAAATAGAAATTTCATCAAGGTTAGGTGCGAAGAAGAGACAGACAGACTTCAGATCTAGCTTGATCCGGTGATAATGGCGCTCGAATGGGTTGTTTTAGGTTACGCGGCGGCGGCTGAAGCGATCATGGTGGTGCTATTGACGATGCCAGGACTCGACGGGCTGCGCAAGGGATTAGTCGCCGTCACGCGTAATCTCCTCAAACCGTTTCTCTCCATAGTTCCGTTCTGTCTCTTCCTCTTGATGGACATATACTGGAAGTACGAGACTATGCCTTCGTGCGACGGCGATTCCTGCACACCGTCGGAGCATCTTCGTCACCAGAAATCCATGATGAAATCCCAGCGAAACGCGCTTCTCATCGCGGCTGCTCTTGTCTTCTACTGGATCCTTTACTCTGTCACCAATTTGGTTGTCAGGATCGAGCATCTTAACCAGAGGATCGAGAGGCTCAAGAACAAGGATTGATCGGTTGGTCTCGCCTCTCGTCTCAGGTCCAATTAGTGTAATGCCTTTTCTTCTTCTTTTTTTTTTTGTCTCTGTTTCAACGTTTTTGACTTCCGGAGATTGAAAGAGTTATCCTACTTTCCCATGCTTGGATTCTTATTTGTTACCAGATTGAGATTGTTCTTGTTGAATTTTGAATTTTGATTGACTATAATCTCCAATTCAGGATATGCATTTGATGACACACACATGATTGATGGTTTTAATGAATTGAGTCTATGGCTATATACTGTGATTTCTGTTAAGCATTCTGTGAATTGGAGTAATCAGGGAACCCTTTCTAATATGTGCGTATTAACTGTTAAATACAAATGTCATGAATGATGCATCTGAAGTCTGAAGTAGTATTGTAGTCGTATGTGCTTTTGATATGTTTTGCTAGACACAAGAACCGATCATGAACCCTTGATTGACCAATACCAAACAATGGACATTGTAGACTAGAGTAATCACTCGTCCTTCAGAATCTAGACGATTCAGTTTTAAGAGTAGGGTAATTCATAAGTGGCTAATAGATAATGTAGGATAGATAAGTCAAGTAGTACCTCTTAGAATATGATCATGTACTTGCTTCCCCCATATTGACCTTGCTATGACAGACTTCATTATTTTTTCTTTGGCTTTCAGTTATTCGATTTCTCTCAATTTTACCTTTTAAAATGTTTGAACTGTGGCGAAACTTTTGAATGTATTGACTCGAAGTATACATTGAGATTCATGTGGAATATCTTAGCGGGAGGAACTCTATACAGAGCCATACTTGGCCTGACTACTGATACATAATTTAGGAATTCTTTTTTTCTTCGGTTTAAACACTGAGTTGAGTTATTTGATCAAAGCCTTTTCTGATGAAATGACTGACGTATATACATTTTGTGTTTATGTTTATAACTTGCGAAAGTGATTTTGATTGTAAATTATAGTTTCTGGTGGTTTTTGGAACAGAAACATATAATACTTTTACTTAGCATCTATAAACTCCGTCAATGAAATAAGCAATATTCGTAACCCACTTTGGGTATGTTTGGGTGGCCCTCATTAGAGGAATATAATTAAGAGTAGAGAACAGCTGATTCTGACTATATCATTTACCAATTAGAATAAAAGCAGTAGAAAAATTAGTGAACCTTTCTTTTACGCTGGAAAAAAGGGCAAAATAAACACAGTAGAGGAAAACATTCTACTTGTTCTTCAGTGAAGAAAACGTTTAGATTCCTCTAATCCTCCCAAGATAATGTTTTTAAAAAGCGATCATGTGCGAAGGGGCTTAGAATAGAAACGGTCCATAAAACGAAGTTCATTTATCAATCATGGCACAAAAAAGTCTTTGAATCTGTTCAACATAGTTCGACACGTATCGGTTAGATTCGTTACACAGAGATTCTCGATGACCTCGTCGTTCGTGCCATCTCTTTCCACCCACCACGTAACATGTATCTAATCTCCGTCCATTTCTTCTCTCTTTCCACGTGTCATCATCTCGTTCAATCATTCCCAAAATATCTTATCTCTGACATCTTTATTATTATAAAACACCGCAAAACCAGAACCCATGTTCATGGGCGTGACATGTTATTTGAGAAACCAAACTCATTAGATAATGTTTTAAATTCGAATGATTCATTACATTTTAATTACAAGCCGACTATATTGATTAAAAATATATATAAAGCTTATAAACGGTACTGTTTCTATTCTCAACTCTTTAGTACTAAATTAGGAGCGGCTTAGAAGAAAAAAATGCACTATCAAGAACAGATGGAGTCTCTTATGTTGGGAGAAGAACGCAGACGCGGAAACTTAGTCAGAGACGCAGACGTGGACGCAGATGAAGGTGTTAACTCTCCGTCTTCTTTTCCAAACTCTCTTGATGATTCGGACCGTCGAACTTCTTCTTCTTCTTCAAGGTAAATTAGAATCAGAAGGTTCCGTTTATAACCCCTGATTTTAAATCCTATCAGGATAAACCCCAATAGTTAAGATGTTTTCTTAACAATCTTATAGTTTTAAGAGTATAACACGGAAATACTTCATTTCTGGGGAGTTTAGAGAAATAATTTTTTTTAAAAATTTTGCTACGAATATTTTCTTAACCCCCAAAACGGAAATTTTCATAAACAGGAGAGGATTATCGAAACATTACAAAGGTAAATCACAGTCTTTCACATCATTAGCAGAAGCGTTAAGCGTGGAAGATCTCGCCAAGCCGGAGAATCCATTCAACGCAAAGCTGAAGCAGCGACGGGAGAGTCCTCACTGTCGTAGATTATCTGGATGCGGCGGCGCATCGGAGCGAAATCTAAGTGGTCACGACGTTTTTCTCGATAGGCCGCCACGACTTTCTGGTAGCCGACCGCTTCTAAGAGCCCAAACGCTCTCGGCGGCTCATATTTCGACTTTGCTCACTCGATCTTAAACCGGTTTCCGTTTGGGAGAGAGATCTTTTTCAATTTTTTTGTTTTTCTCTAATTTTGTATTAAGTGTTACTTAAAAAGAAAGTGTTCTCGACTCTTTTGATAGTTTTGTAATTCTTTTTTCAGTTTAATTTAGAAAGCACTTGACACTTGACAGTACATATATAAATACACAACTGACCAATTTTCTTATATATCATAATGTTTTGGGTTATGGAAAAATAAATATATATGAATTTTTGCTTGTGATGAACCAGGAAAATGAAAAATTGAAAGAGTTAATTTTTAATCTGCAACAGTGTAGCTTAATTGGCCTTTTTTAGAGATTGATTGGCTATAATGGGCCTACAATGGGCTTTCTCTTCGCTATCATATTTACGAAATTAAAAATTATTGTTTTTAAAAAAAAGGGGAAATATCGATTTGTGTTGGTTTAAAAAGATCTGGTGACAGTCGGTTTACTCGGTTATTTGCCCCTCGTTTCCCGTTTTAACTTGGTTCTCCTCTGTAATAGTAACAACAAGTACTAACGGTAACATTTTTAAAACGGTATTATCAAGTATTTAATTGAACGGTAATATTTTGTAAATTTAAGAATAATTTCCAAAAGAAGAAAACAATTTCCAATTTTCCCATTATCTAACACACTCCTCTCTTTATTTACTTGCGTTCCGTTCCGTTCTAAAAGCCCTCCGGCGATTGACGAAGCTTCGGTAGAGAAAAGCTATCCGCCTCTCGCATACTCTGTAGGTTCTCTTGTATTCTTCCCTAAGCTCTCTTCTTTTTTCCTTTTTTCTTGAGTTCGTCTCGTCTTGTGTGCCAATGTAGCACAGAGTAGAGATCATCTTCTGTTTGAGAGTGAATTTAGCTGGTTTTTTTCTTGTTATGAACTTCAAAGCTGATGGTTAGAGAATCAATGGATGAAGTTTTAGTTTCTCCATGTATGTGGTTTCTCTATCTTATATGTTTAGAACTTGTTCTCTCTTTATATATCATATGTTTAACTGGCGGCTGAGATCATGTTTGAAATTTACAGAGTGACAACATTATTTTCAGTTAAAATTTCGAATATATTTTGTAGGTGACATGGCATTCATATACAACAAACTGATGAAGTGAAGGAGTTGGTTTCTCAGTTTCCATTATTTGATTGAGGTAAGTTTTTGACTCATTGACTGATTGTATTGCTACTCTTACAAATTATTTATCCGATATCTTTTAAAAAAAAAAAAAAAAAAAAAGTTTTGACTCATTTACCTACCGTACATTTTAGCATCTATGTGTTTAATTGTTTATGCATTTGCAAATATGAAAAACTCTGTAGGGATTAATGAATGAAGAATTGCTTTTTAGGGTGTGTCATCATCTTCCACAGCTTTTGATTTGTTTCTTTTAAGACTTCATGTAATATATATAAAAATTACGTCTATTTTACTGGTCTAATGGAAAATTTGCAGGATGTGGATTATTTGGATGTGCGGAAGGAATGGCTCGGGTTTTCTCATTCTCCCTACTAAATTCAGGTTAGTTTGATACAAAATTAACCATTCACCATGATATTACAATTATAGATTAATTAAATTTGATTTACTGATTAAATATTTATTAAATAAAACTTGATTTACTAATACATGTTAATTTAACCATGTTAATTTAACATGGTTAAATTAATAAAAGAAATGAAATTGAGTATTAAATTGCAATACAATGGAAAATAATTGAGGTTGGTGTCTAATCCATTGCTTCGTCTTTGGTTCGTAAGTGGCATTACTTGTTTCACTTGTTCAATTTTTTTCAAGAAATGTAAGTTAACACTTAAATCTCTTAATATTAGTTCAAAAACAAAAATAAAAATAAAAGAAAATAAGAAAATCAATTATTATATATATAAATAAAGAAGTTATTACAAAATTTACACACAAATTAAATATACTTTTACATGGTTGGATTAATAAAAGAAATTTGAGTGTTAAATTGCAATATAATGGAGAATAACCGAGCTTGGTGTCCAATCCATTGTATCGTCTTTGGTTCGTAAGTTTGGCATCACTTGTTCAATCTTTAGCCAAGAAATGTAATTTAACACTTAAATTTCTTAATATTAATTCAAAAAAAAAGTCAATTATTATATATATTATGTTCTAAATAAAGAAGTTATTACAAAATTTATATACAAATTAAATATAATTTTTACATGGTTGGATTAATAAAAGAAACTTGAGTGTTAAATTGCAATATGATGGAGAATAATCGAGCTTGGTGTCCAATCCATTGTATCGTCTTTGGTTCGTAAGTTTTGGCATCATTTGTTCTATCTTTTTCCATGTAAAGTAATTTAACACTTAAACATCTTAAAAAATAAAAGAAAATGAGAAAATCGATTGCTATATATATAATCTTCTAAATAAAGATATTATTACAAAATTTACACCCAAATCAAATATTCTGTTGGATTAATAAAAGAAATTTGAGTGTTAAGTAATAATGTAATTATGTTGGTTCAATATGTAATTATGTTGGTTAAATATATTTTTAAATTTTTAAGTAATATAGTTTTTGACATTTTATTTTCTTAATAATAATTTGATAACCAAAAATAAATTAGTCACTATATATAGTTTATTCTAAAAAAAAGAAATTATTACAAACTTTACACTTAACTAAATATGATGAGAAATCTTGTGGGATATATTCGGTAATAATTAACAGTGAGGGGGTTCTTTTGTAATATCTCAAATATGTTTGTGTAAGATGCTGTCGCTGTCAAGATGACATGGATGATGAAGCTTTGACTCGCGCTTGCTTGGTTCCTTCTACTGGAAGTTGTTGACTCCAATTTCAACAAGATGCATATGATGATTCAAACTCTTGGGTTGATTGATTTCAGAGATTATCGTTAAAAAGAAAAATTACACTTTCTCAGATCTGAAATTTGTTTGAATTTTGTCTTCTTCTTACGTGTTTTTTTGATTGTCCAATTCGTCGTCAGTAACAATGGCTTCCTTGGAGATGAACGACCTAAAAAGTAAGTTCCTTTGAATTGTGATACATATATATATATATATATGAACTCTGTATCCGTTGATTTCGAATTCTGTTATTTTCCTTTGTCGATTGAATTTGTTGTTGAAATTTTGGTGATGATGATATATATATTTATGGGTGATGGTGGTAGAGATTGGGCTAGGTTTGACTGGATTTGGTGTCTTCTTTACATTCCTGGGAGTGATTTTTGTGTTTGGCAAGGGACTCATCGCCATGGGGAATGTAGGTATTTAAGTTACCATCTTTGTTTCTCTCTTACGATTGATTTTACCAAGCTTTTTTTTTTTTTTTTTTTTTTTAAGTTTCTGTGGTCTATTTGAACAGATCCTCTTCTTAGCTGGTGTTACTCTAACCATTGGAATCCACCCAGCAATCCAATTCTTTACTACTGGGCAGAATTTTAAGGTTCTTTCATTTTCCCTTTTTTTGCTTCCAATCTGATTCCTGAGGTCACAAGGCAAAAAGACTAAGCTATGACTACGTGAGAAGTTATTGATAGATCTTGTTGCTTTTATACTTGGTGTTGATATACATACAGATATCATTTGGTTTGGGTTTCTTCTTGTATGTTGTGTTTGGATGGCCTATCTTCGGTTTGCTTTTAGAATCATGTGGGTTCCTTGTGCTCTTCAGGTTTGGTTTTCTTCTTCTCAACAACATCTTGTGGTATTACTAGTTTTTGATTTGCTTACTTATGATGTCTTTTCTCCATTCTTTTGTCATGTTAAGTGGTTTCTGCCCTACACTTGCGGTTTTTCTTCAAAGGATACCTCTATTGGGCTGGCTTTTCCAGCAACCATACATCAGATTGGTACACTCTCAGTTTTACATTTTATTTTACACATATATCTTCCAACCCAACACAAACGAAATGTACGTAACCTTCAAAGTTTGTTTCACAAAAAAAAAAAAAAATCGACTCTTGTTATAAGTTAACTCTAGTTAAAATACGATTTGTCTATCGTTGCCATCCTAGACTATATAGTAAATATTATATTAACAATTTTCGACACGACAAGAAAAGAAATTCGATGATAAAAAGAAACAGCACGTTCCATTTCTCACCTACTTACCGGTCCATCGGATTTCGAAATATATAAGTGACTCCACAAGGAAAGCCACTCATTCTTTGGATGTTGAAATATATAATTCATGGTCTATAAATTACTCGCATCCATATTCATATGAACGATAGATTACGTATAAAAAGTTATATACATTTTTATCAGAAAATGGTGGTCAAAGTATATGGGCAGATAAAAGCAGCTAATCCACAAAGAGTATTGCTCTGTTTTTTGGAGAAAGGCATCGAGTTTGAGGTGATTCATGTCGATCTCGATCAACTTGAGCAGAAAAAACCAGAACATCTTCTCCGTCAGGTATATAACTTTAGCATTATATTTTAACTATTATCACAGAAACGTATTAGTCATTACTTTCGTTGTTTACTTGTTATTAGCCGTTTGGTCAAGTTCCAGCTATTGAAGATGGAGATCTCAAGCTTTTTGGTAAGATAAAACTCTCAAATTTATTATTGTTTTAAAGTTAAATGACCATGTAAAATAAGATGTGTACTCATTAAGTCGAAATTTTACTCTTGAGTAATTTTTATGGGTAAAATATATTTCTAAACTGTATACGACTTCTTTGTTTAGATTTTGTCTCAACAGCACATCTTTCTATTTTTATTTGATTTTTGTCAAATTTTCAAAAAATATATTTTCTTATACTAATGGTAAAAAATAAGTATTTATATGTTCCATTTTTGGCTTCAACTTCAAGAGTCGCGAGCCATAGTAAGGTACTACGCGACAAAGTATGCGGATCAAGGAACGGACCTCTTGGGCAAGACTTTGGAGAAACGAGCCATTGTGGACCAGTGGGTGGAAGTTGAGAATAACTATCTTTACGCTGTGGCTCTACCTTTAGTTATTAACGTCGTCTTTAAGCCCAAGTTTGGTGAGCCATGCGACGTCACTTTGATTGAGGAGCTAAAGGTCAAGTTCGAGAAGGTCCTCGATGTTTATGAGAACCGATTAGCTACGAACCGGTACTTGGCCGGTGATGAATTCACATTGGCTGATTTGACTCATATGCCCGGTATGAGATATATCATGAATGAAACCACATTGGGCGATGGTTTGGTTACGTCTCGAGAGAATGTTAATCGGTGGTGGAATGAGATTTCGGCTAGACCGGCTTGGAAGAAGCTCATGGATTTGGCTGCCTATTAAATTAGTTCAAGTTTACATGGATGGTGGATGGTGCTGATGATGATAAATTGATAATTATAATGTGGTATTTGAACCAAATTAAGTAAAAGTGTTTTTTTCCGAATAAAGTTAAATCGCATGTTATATTTATTTTCTATTAAAAAAACTATATTACTTAAGTAAACTATGCGAAATCTTGAGGGAAATAACAACTGAAAAAAGTATATTCCAGTTTGTTGTTGTTATACACGTATAAGAAATATTTTGCAAATAGTAAGATATACAACAATTAAATGTAAAAATATTAGTATAGATACATATGTAAGCGCCCTGTTATATCCAAAAGGGATTAAATAAAACAACAATTTTAAAAGAAAATAATCAGAAAAAAATCGCAAGACATTTGTAGTATTGCTGAGCCATTAAACTACAAAGTGTTAGTTTTGTCTTCGTGAACTTTTCAGCTCTGTGTAACCAAGAATCTTTGTCTTCTTCAATGAACAATGTTCTTTCCTCCACATTGTGATTGACGTGGACTTTCAACGTGTGAGAAGGTACGACTTGGTGATATAGAATCTTCGTTGTTTGATATGTCGAGATGAGCATTTGGTTGTTAAATCTAGTTTCCTCTTCAACCACCTCGAATCCTGGTGAATCAAGGGTTTCATTTGTATTCACATGTTCATTGTCTTCTATTCTAGTCACGTTTTCCTCGTTATATATATCAAATGAGAAAAAATCATCGATATCTATGTCGTCATTGGTATTGTTCCCTGTAAATTAAACAATTTGTAATTATCGTTAGATAAAAAAGAGCAACATGCAATCTTGTATTCTAAATCTAATTATAAATCATTCTCACCATGAAATCCAAGATCTTGGTCAGTATCATCCAATCTCGAAATGATCTTCTGCTCTTCTATATAACCGGCCTTTTCAAATGCATAAATAATATATGTTAGGCTTAAATTGACAGAAACTAACTTTAAATATAGTCTCATATACACATACCTGGTTCATATGATGATTAGACGTTCTTAGTTGTTCATCATAATTGCCAACGTGGATCACTTGATCACCAACGTTATTATAGTGGTTGGAGTTACTTGCAGCGAAAGTAAAGTCATCCAACACACCATGATCGTTGTTGTGAGTCATACTCGTGAAGAAATCGCAATCACTAACCGCAGAGTTCTCTACACGCAACGGTGGTAGAGATATATTGTGTTGTAACATTGAGCAATCGATCTCTGTATTAACCTGTATGAACATATAGAAAATTCATCATTAACAATATGTTATATGTTGATCAGTTGATGGGTGCATTTAACTTAATAGGGTAATGGATGTAAAAAACTTTGAAATATTAGTTATACCTTATATGGAGTAGGAAACGGTCTATGTGAAGAACCATAGTATTGTTGTGACCAGTCATCGTTGCTGATTGCGTTGGAATTAAAACGCTCGTTGCCGAATCGCGGTTGGAATGTGTTTTGAACTTGATGAGTAGTTGAACTGATTTCGAGATCCGAACAATTGTCAAAACTCGATGAGCAGTTACCACTTACATTCGACATCGCATGGACATATGACCGATGCTGATCTCTTGGCTTAGCTTCAATAACAATCTTTTTGAACACACGACAAAGTGCATATGCATCCTGAAATATAATTAAGATTAGACGAGCTTTTTTAATGATATGTATACAATAAAAATAATAATTAGTCGAATTAATTATAGTTAGCCGACGAACCTGCATGCCATACGCAGAAGGCTCGCATTCCGTTTCATCGAGTCGATATTCGTGCATGACCCAACCGGTTCTAATACCGTGTGGCGCACGCCCACGGTAGTAAACCAGTGTCTTCTTGGTTCCAATGGCTCGGTCTCTCCAACTCACCCGACGGTCTTTGCCAGTGGCCTTCCAATAACCGCCTTTGGTTGCGCGGTTTGTCCTTGAACCGTTGGGATACTTCCGGTCACGTGGGCTGAAGAAGTACCATTCTTGGTCTTTGCTCGGAAGCAAAGATTTACCTATCATTTAATATATACTTGATTAGCGATTACTATATATATAAACAACGTTATTTATCAATAGATATATATGAGATAATCCAAAACTTAAGCATATCTCAACAAAGTTCGTGGAATTCATGTTTACAATTATACATTGAAAAGAATTAAAGAAATACAGTTATTGAATTTAATGTCAAAAAAAAAAAACAGTCGAAATAATAACAAATTAAGAAAATAGTTATCTAACGAACTATTGTATACTTGTAGCATGTGGAATTTTCCAGGTAGAAGTTAAAAGTATATATAGGGTTTCTTCATACATGTTATATTCTTATTCTTTTCTTCAACCTAGCTCTCTCTGTTGCTTGGGTATTAGACCATAAAATAACAATTCTTATCATAGAAACTGTGATTTTTAATCCAAATAATATTAGAATTTGAAACTAAACTATAATCTAGTAATGTTTATCATAAACCATACATCCTTCAAAAAAAAAAATTAAGTCATATATCGCTAGCAACTCATGCGCATAAATGAAGAAGATCAAAATATTAGTATATATTACCTGGTAAGTCCCATGGCTCACACTTGTAGAGATCAACTTCAGCGATAACCTCAAGTTCGATTTCTAGACCGTTGATCTTTCTTTTTAGATAGTAAGTAATTAGTTCCTCGTCCGTTGGATGGAATCTGAAACCTGGAGGTAACGAGACAGGAGCCATGTGTATATATAATCTCTTGAAATTATCTTGTTTTGATCAATTTCAAAAGAAGAAAGAGAGAGAGACAGAGAGAGAGAGAGAATCGAGACTCGAGAGGAAGAAGAAGATAGAAATGTTTTGTGTTCGTTGAGGGTTTGGAGAGCAAGGGGTTATATATATAAAGAGGAAAAAGACAGAAGACATGAAAAAAGGAGAGGAATGAAGGGAAGGTCCCTATCCCAATATAACAAATACAATTATAAATTAGTTTTCTTTTTTTTAAATCCGTCAATTTTTTTGTGCTAACAAATAACATGATCACGAGGTGATTATGTACTAAACCGGAATAATTAATGAAAAATTGCCGCCCTAAAATGTAAACCGTGTTTCTTAATCAAGTGGCGATCCTCAATTATATTATCCCATGCTTCTCCAAGGGTGGTCGGTCTGGAATATTTGCGCATGTGTCAAAATATTATTGGTTGCATGGGAGATCGAATCTTGGGTTAACCCAAAACTGTTGCAATCTCTTTTTTTTTTTTTTTTTTTGGCTCTTGTTCTTTGGAGTTTGGCGGCACTTCTAACTGAAATAACTGTCCCTTTTAATTCATTTTGTACCCACTTGCATGCGAATCCTTCAATTTGTCTTCTTTCACATTGCCATCCGATCTACGTACATTGATCTTATTTTTAAAATAGATCTTCAATGTTGTAATTTACTATTTATAGTTGTTTTATATATCATTTTGTCATTTATATGTTTTCTTCAGATTCATATCTAATCGTAGTTTATATGGCTCTGCTCGACTAAAAGGAGAAATTAACTCCAATTTGTTGCATTCCTCTCTATTTACTAGGGTCGATATTATGCTGTTAATTAAAGATTGTGTGGTTCTAGGGAAAAAGTTGAAACTTCGGAGATATTGAATCCAAACCCAAAAAAAAAAAAAAAACGAGTGGCTAGAAACTTATTTCTTCACATTTTTTTAGTCCGCCAAATAATTTACCATATCATTTTGATCTATAATATAGAAAACTATTGACCGATAGTCCAAAACTAATGGATATAAAGAACTTGTTGCTCTATTTGGTCGAATCTATGATTATGAACATGTTCAC
Source organism: Camelina sativa (assembly GCF_030686135.1). Taxonomy (NCBI): domain Eukaryota; kingdom Viridiplantae; phylum Streptophyta; class Magnoliopsida; order Brassicales; family Brassicaceae; genus Camelina; species Camelina sativa. Next base: position 1,178,760 of record NC_141898.1, read on the forward strand.
ATGGTATATCGGCGATTATAAAACATAACATTTCGACAAATGAAACTAGATCAATATTTTTAAAAAAAAAAAAACAAGAAAAGGCATATGAGAATGAGATGGATATTATTATTATCATCATCATGTGGGATCCAGCAGATGTGAACATGTGAATAAATCCTTGGAAGCAATTGATGGGCCATCCCGCCGGGAGCATCACTTCTCAGCCTTTCTCATCATCGTCATAACCTTTTGCTCTCATTATTCCAAATTCCATATTCTCTTTTTCTTCTATGTATATATCACCATATTTGTATACACATAACATACATACAATACGCAAACAAATATATATTAAACATATCTACACACATATATGATATAGCCCTTCTTTACACATTTCCCCCACATGAATCCATCTTTTGGTTCTTTACTTATTTTCTTCCTAGACAACGTTCACACACTTCTCTATAAAACTAATAACAGAGATTTGTCCTCGGTCGTCCTAATAACATAGGGTGCATATAATAAGGCATTAATATTTTGATTTGTTACACCCTCAAATAACTACGTATAGAATGAGAAGAAAGTAACAAAATAAAAGTTAAAATATGTAAAATCGGTGAGCGAAATGGGCTTTTAAGTGGGCCGAAAAAAACTTATGATCCAAAATCAAAATGCGGTCACGTGATACCCAGCGGTGAGCGTACGTTAGAATAGTTTCCTTGTTCCATTATCAGGAAAGTGAACCGGACTATATCGTTCTGAGATGTGAGAGATCGATCATCAATAATAAAATCTAATGGAGATCTATCAAATATGGAAATTTTACAAAACCAAAAGAAGAGAAGAAGCCTACGGTTGTTCTGTTCCTTTCAATCTCACCAAATTTTCATCTTCGCCTTCAATTTTTGTGTTTCAATTCAGTCTGATGTGTTCTCTTCACCAAACCAATTTCGTAACCCTAGCTTCTTAAATCTATACAACAAAAGAAGAGTTTGATTCGTTTTTTTTCGAATCTGAATAAAAAAATTGGTTTTTTTTGGTCTAGATGAAATCTAGATGATAGATGTGTGTCTGATTACGAAACCCTGAGAGATGCTAGGAGCGATTCATTTCGGAGTATTAGCAGCTTGTTTCGTCCTCTTCGTTCCCATGGTTATGGCAGGTTGGCATCTGAGCAGGAACAAGATGCTCTTCTTTAGTGGCGCTTTGTTTATTTCTCTCGCGGTTTGTGTTCATCTCACGCCTTACTTCCCTTCCGTCTCCGACATCGTAGCCTCTGTTTCGTCTGTTGTCGTCTACGATCATCGTATCTCTTGTATCAACGAGGTGAATCAGATTGTCTGGGATGTTAAGCCCGTCGACTCTGTTCGTAGGCGTAGTAACAACGGCTCAACAACGAAGCTTGATTATTTCGACAAGAATTGGGATTGGATGAAATCGAGGAAAGTTTTGAGCTGTGAGTTTCAGAAGTTGGATAGGTTCGATGTTTCGGATTTGTTGAATGGATCTTGGGTTGTTGTCGCTGGTGATTCTCAGGCGAGGTTCGTGGCTTTGTCTTTGTTGAGTCTTGTTTTGGGTTCGGATTCCAAGTCCATGGGTTCGGTTAAAGATGATCTCTTTAAGAGGCATAGTGATTACACCCTTGTGGTTAAGGAGATTGGGATGAAGCTTGATTTCGTTTGGGCTCCTTACGAGAAAGATTTGGATGATCTTGTGGTTTCGTATAAGAAGATGAACAAGTATCCTGATGTTGTGATTATGGGAAGTGGGTTATGGCATATGCTTCATGTCAACAATGCTTCAGATTTCGGATCCCAGTTGAAGCAGTTGAGCAGTCATGTGGAGTCTCTGGTGCCCTTGAGGCCAAAGGAGCAAGAAGGAGGTGGATCGGTTTCTGGTAGATCTATGCATCTGTTCTGGATCGGGATGCCGGTTCTGATCAATGGGATGTTGAATACGGATGAGAAGAAGCACAAGATGAGTGATACGGTGTGGCATGAGTATGATAGGTCATTGGGGGAGAGTAAGATCTTGCGTCAAATGGGAGGTCCACTTATCTTGCTTGATATACAGTCCTTCACATGGAATTGTGGACCGCAATGTACACTTGACGGAATGCATTACGACTCTGCGGTCTATGATGCTGCTGTTCACGTCATGCTCAATGCGTTGCTTATTGAATCTCATCAAACTTTATGAGTTCTTGACACGGTTTTTTCTTTTCTTTTTTGGTTTTTTTTTTGTTTGGGGTTCTCTCATGTAGAGTTTTAAGAGAAGTGAGATGTTGATAGGAATTTTTACAACACACGATGATCCGTTTGGCCTGAATGATCTTCACATTGGAAGTAAGTGAACTTACATTCTTGGCTATAATAGGTTTACTATCTTTTGACTTTGGAAGTTATAACCTTTTTTTTAGATTTTCAGATTTTTAGTTATTATTATACATCGCACTACTCTTTTGCATTATTTTAACTGTTTTACTTTCAATCTATTTCTGATCATGGGCTACTGTTACACCAGTGTTTTTGAACGAAAACTGTAATAAGACTCAATGCTCATCATTAGATTTAAGCATTTGAAAGGATGCTCTCGATCCTTGGTAATGTAAACATATAGATACAATAGTGATGTTTGTGTGATCACTGTTCTTAGTACATTGGTGATTTTTTTGTACCTATGCGTTGGAGAAAGAGACTATGAAATGCAAAAAGACTGACCCAAGTTTCTTCCTTTTCAAACCTAAAGATAACCCTTAGACCAAGACCGATATACTTGCCATCAAAAAAATTCCGACCGGGAAAAAAAAAATCTAGAGATATCTCTCGATAAACCCTGTTTCTGTCTCATGGAGTCTCGAATTGTTTCCCTTCGAAGGTCTGTCCGTAATTCCAGTTTTTAGGGGAGACATTGTAAGCTGTCACTGTTGTTGACCTGTCACTAGAAGTTACCTCAAAAGAGAGAGCTTGGTTCTTGAGATCAGCATTGATATGCCAATTTTGTCCCCAATTCCGACCCATTGGTAACCACCCGGTTCTTGACCCTTTGATCTTCACAGCAGCTATATCACCGGATCCCGCAACATTGGTGATCAGAACTGAGATGAAAATTCCCCCACCATCAACTGTAAACCGCATGCTCCCTTCCCTTCTGCAGTTTATCCTGTTTTTTTGTAAAACCAACAACAATGGTTACATGTTTTGTAAAGCCATGAGAGACAAAACTAACCTTCCTAGCTTTTGACAATGAGAGACAAAACTATTCAGACTACATACAACATTGCTATCCTCCTATTCTACTTCTCTGAATTATTTGTAAGCACCAACTACATTACTCAAAATCAAACAGAACTATATGAGGGGTAATAGAGTAAATGGCTAAATCGAGACATCAGTTTAGGGCAAACCCAGCTCATATAAAGCACACGGATATCGAAGAAGACGGAAGAAAGCAAAAAAAAAAAGCATCATCATCGCCTCCATTATTTAAATCGTGAAAAAAGCAGAACCGCGTTCCCACCACCGCAAACGCACTTCTCCCAAAACGCGAAACTAATTTGGCAAAAAAAAAAAACAACAACAACAAAAACGCACCTCCGATACTGCACCGGCATATTCCCAGCTTTCCAAATAGCGATCTTCTCAAACGCTTCGATCGGAAGCACGAAATGTTTGTTAGGTGGATTACAGTGACCACCACCTTCAGGATCAAATCCGTAATTAGGAGCACAAAAATTCGTAGCGGTGACAATGATTGAAGTACCAGGGATACACCAACGGAGATCATCAACACATCTGAGCTCGTAACAAGCACCACAGATCTGACCACGCTCGAACAGAGTCTCGCTTAGACCAACCGTAGCCATACCGTACCCAGATTTGACGAGATCTACGTATCCACACGCACCGCCCACCGCGTCTCTAGGATTCGAAGCCGCGTAGTAGGTGGCTCGAGCTGGACGCCATTCTGATGCGTCTGAAGAGACGGAGGAAGAAGAAGGTGAAGAGGTTGAAGAAGAGTAATGAGAAATCGTCGGCGGGGTTAGTGCGAGGAAGAGTACAGCTAGAAGAAACCGTCGCATCTCTCCGGCGAGAGAGAAAGTACCAAAAAACAACAAAGCGTTTGATTTTCGAGAGAGAGAGAGAGAGAGAGAGAGAGAGAGAGAGACAGAGATTTGATTTTTGGTTTCTCTTTTTGTTTACTAAAAACAACTCTTTAGTGGGAAAACAAAAACATATTGCTTTTACCGGTTTTGTCGGTTTTCTTGAAATGACTAAAATACCCTCCAACTTAGCGGCTTAACCACAAATCAAAATCCATATGTAGTAGACATAACACTTAAAACCATATTTTATATACATGCCCATAATTTTATCAAATTTATTCGAAACACAAGTTTTTTTATTTTTTTTGTTCATTAATTACTACTACAAGCGGGTTTGATAATGGCTTCGAAATGACACTTCTCATGGATGATGTAATGCCCAGCATCGGGGACTTCATGGAGTTTTATCCATGGCAGTTTATCGCATATATAGAGTAAAACATCTCGCGAAATTTGTTTGTCTTCGAGTGCACACCACATATGAAACGACCACCCTTTGTTACTGTCCAAAAACGGATTGCTCAATTCCGTTGGATCGAATTCCCATTTCCCGTAACCCGCGATGATGTCTCGTTGTGCGCTCACATATTCACCTTGTCGTAATGTAGATTCCTATAACGAATAGCATTCATGCATGAGCATGAGTGTTTTTTTTTTTTGTCAATAAGGTTCATTATATATGCGTACGTACCTTATAGGAATGTTTTGTATGCATTTCTGCGAGTTCTAAATCTCGCTCGGTCATAGTGTCTTTGGGATTCCGACTATTTGGGAACCATTTCTGAGGCATCCACCAATATAACAACCATGGACAGTAGTGTGCGACTCCAAGTGTCCACTGAAATCCAATTGGCAATTTCTTCATCGCGGCATTCAATAAGTTTCGAGGCACACGGCTCCACCAAAAATTCACTAACGGAACCACCAACGAAGCTCCACTTAGCCTATATAAACAACATTCACATAAACACAAACCACAATCATTATATATAGTCTTTAGATAACCTCACTTTTCGTAACTTAACGATTGGGATGAAACAAGAAGAAGAAAAGTAGTGTATTTGATCCCAACTATTAGCACCGATTAGTCATTACAAAACATAAGTAGCTCTCAAGGCTCCCATGACTCCCAAAAAAAGAAGGAAGGCTCTCAGAGGGGTCATACTCGGCTCCTCCAAATTCGCTAGGCTGAATGCCCGTGCTGTCGTTGGCAAGCTTAAGCCTGCTACTCTGCCGGTCTCCGGTGACTGCTCTGTTGCTGAAGCCTCGCTCCCTGCAGTCCAGGATCCCCCTTTGGATTGCTCAACTCCTACCTCTGCAATTACGGAGGTAGATCTGAAAGTTGACGCCGCATCGGGTTCTGTGCCCTGTGCAGATCTGGTCCTCGCCCCCGAGAACTCTCCTTCTCTCATCGTTGCAGGTTCATCCTCCGGTGAAGTTCCCGCAGGAGACCACGTGGTGGGTGTTCCAGACCCTTGCCATACAGCCGACGTAGGTCCATCCTCCGGAAATGACAAGACTTCCTCTTCCACGCCGCTCAAGTACTCCACGGTTGCTCGCGACCCCTCATGCTTGGAGGAAATTAGTACTCCAACACAACATGTTTCTGGAGTTCCATTTGTACTTATCCCTGATGAGAATATCCAGGCTGCGAAGATTGAGTTTAAAGACTTCATCTTTGCTCAGTTTCATGGACCTTCCCCAGCAATGGGTAGAATCATTGGTGTTGTCAACGCGATTTGGGCCAAATCAGGACCTCGTATCTTTGTTCACCGCATTGGTGAAGGAATTTTCCTCCTTAAGGTAACTAATGGCAGAGTTAAGGACACGATTCTTAGCAGGAACATGTGGAGCATCGCAGGTCACCCAATGTTTGTAGCACCTTGGTTGCCTGACGCACCACCTATCTCGTCTGCTATCGTCACAGTTGAACTCAGAGGGGTGCCATATCTGCTATTCAACAGGGAAAGCCTCGGAAGGCTTGCGACTGTTGTTGGTAAACCAGTTGTTTTAGCTCCTGAGACAGCTCGTAAAGAGAACTTCGAGGTGGCAAAGATTCTGGTCCGAGTGAATCTCCTCAAAGATCTACCCACCCGTATTGTCTCTGGTTTTAGCGATGGGAGGGAGATGGACATTTCTGTATCCTACCCCTGGCTACCAGCGAAGTGTGATGTTTGTAACCAGTTTGGCCACAACTCACAAGAATGCAGACGTAGCCTAACTTCCCTGTCTGGAAGGAAGATTCCTCGCAGATCTACCAGTCGTAGAGGCCGTCCCTCTCGCCGTGAGAGATTATCTAGGAAGGAATCTCACTCACGAGTTGGAAGGACTAGAACTATTGTGCATTCTGACAATAACATCTCACCTTCTACAATTACTCGAGTACAAGGATTGGAGGACACACCTACACGTATAGATGACTTGGATCTTGCTGCGTCCCCGACTTCCCTAGTAGTGTGTACTAAACCATCTCTGACTAATGGGGAGATGGCAGGAGAGGCGGCTACGGAAGTGGACATGGCTCTGCAACAATCCCACTCTGATGCAATGACTACAACGAAGCAAGTTCTGCATCAGACTGATTCGGGTTTGGTCTCTTTGGACCCAGGGTCGACATCGCAGCAGCACGCACCAGACATTGTGGTTCCATTTCCACTTAGTAGTACCGTCTTTAGTATCCAGTTGGAGGAGAAACCGTTTATTCTGGTCTCGCGCCGGAAGAGTGGCTGTAAGGTCACAAAGTCACTTTAACTACCCATTATCATGTATTTTGTATGGAACATTCGAGGGCTGAATAACAGTTCTAGACAGAATTCGACTAAGGATTGGATTAATATTCGCAAGCCTTTTTTTGGAGCTTTTTTGGAGACTCATATCAGAGAAGTAAACTGTAGGAGAATTGCAAGTGCCATCCCCGCAGGATGGAAGTTCTTTGGAAACTTTGATCATCACAGCTATGCACGGATTGTGGTGGTTTGGGATCCAAGTATCTCGATGGTGATCTATAAATCATCGGCTCAGATGATAACCTGTGGAGTCTTCCTGCCGGCGAATAATGTGAGTATCACCGTATCTTTTGTCTACGGTTTTAATACCGTTGAACAGAGAAGATCGTTGTGGGAGGAGCTGACTCTTCTTAATAATACTACACCTGTGGCATCTCACCCGTGGGCGGTGCTAGGAGATTTCAATCAGATCATGCGTGAGTCCCACCATTCGGACTTTCAGATATGTGAAGTTGACTCTAGTGGTGTGGAGGAGATGAATATGGCTTTGCAGGATGCAGAGCTATTCGAGGCTCAGGCGAAAGGGTTAATTTTCTCGTGGTGGAACAGCAGTGATAATGATACTATCTCGAAAAGGATTGATCACGCACTTATCAATCAACATTGGGCCACAGCTTACCCTGACGCTTACGCTGAGTTCTTGGATCCCAAGCAATTAGATCACACACCAATTTGGTTCAATGTTTCTGCTCTCAACAGACACACTGTCTGGCCTTTTCAGTTCTTTCATCATGTGGTGGATCACCCTGATTATGCTATGACGGTATGTCGATCTTGGACTAGCTCATCTGTGGCAGGGTCGAACCAGTTCCGCGTGGCTAAGTCTCTGAAAGCTTTAAAGCCAGCTCTCTGGAAGCTGAATAGAACACACTTCAGTGGGATCTCTCAACGTGTTAAAGCAGAGGAACAAAAACTTGATATCCTTCAGAGAGCCATCCTCACGAACCCTACTGAGCAGTTGGCTAGAGAGGAGCGTCGAGTTCGCGAAATATGGAAGTTACTGAGCAATGCAGAGGAGAAGTTTTACCGGCAAAGATCGCGGATAAAATGGGCTCATCTTGGGGACAGGAACACAACCTTCTTCCACAAAACAGACATCGCCAGAACAAATAAGAACCATATCCACTTTCTATAGGACCAAAGTGGTAGAAGAATCAATGAAAGCACAGAGCTCAAGGAACATGCTGCAGATTACTTTGAGGAAATCCTTGGCTCAACGGATTTGCTGCACTCTCCTTGCTCTGTTACTGATCTCGAAGAGCTCCTTTCTTTTCGCTGCTCTGAGGTACACAAGCTTACTCTGGTAAGAGATGTAACGGAAGAGGAGATCAGAACTACCATCTTTGCCCTGCCCCTAGACAAATGCCCAGGCCCTGATGGGTATTCAGTGGAGTTCTTTAGAGCTTCTTGGAGTGTTGTGGGATCGGATGTGGTTGCGGCAATACAGGAATTATTCCGGAATGGCAGGCTACTTAAAGACTTTAATACCACGAAGATTGCTCTGATTCCTAAATTCCCTGAAGCGTGCAAGCTAGGAGACTACCGCCCTATCAGTTGCTGTAACTTGGTTTATAAAGTCATCTCTAAGATCATTGCCAATCGTCTAAAGCCCATCCTCCAGGACTGTATCTCACCCAATCAAGCAGCCTTCCTCAAGGGCAGATTACTAGGTGAAAATGTTCTTCTTGCGTCAGAGCTTATCAAGAATTATCAGAAATCGACTTGTCAAGAGAGCTCCATGCTGAAGGTGGATATTAAGAAAGCTTTTGATACGGTCTGCTGGGACTTTGTGTTAAAGCTGTTGGCGGCTCAAGGATTCCCTCCACTGTTCTGTATATGGATCAAGGAATGCATCACATCACCTAGGTTCTCGGTTGCTATAAATGGAGAATTGGCAGGGTTTTTCAAAGGTAAGAAGGGTTTGAGACAGGGCGATCCTCTCTCACCATATCTTTTCATCATGGTGATGGAGGTGTTGTCTAAACTGTTGGATAAAGCTGTCTTGGAGGGCAGAGTTGAGGTACACCCGAGATGTCAGACGCCTAGCATTACACACTTGCTTTTTGCTGATGACCTCTTGGTTTTCTCAAATGGCTCGCGGGTCTCGTTAACTGGGATTGCGGAAGTCATGAGCAGATTTAAGGAAATGACTGGATTGGATATGAACCCTGCTAAGTCCGAACTCTTCTTTGGAGGTTACACAGAATCTGATGCTAACGAATTGAGCGCTCTGGCTGGCATTTAGCTTGGAGTTTTCCCAACCAGGTATCTTGGCTTACCCCTCAACCCTTCAAGAATCTCTAATGCCACCTTACAGCCATTTATTGAGAGAATAACGAGTAAGCTTCACTCATGGACTGCTAAGTTCCTATCTTTTGCGGGTAAAGTAAGACTGATCTCTGCGGTGATTTATGGAATGGTAAACTTTTGGAGTAGTGTATTTGTGCTTCCAAAGCACTTATACGCACGAGTGGACTCCCTTTGTTCTGCTTTCTTATGGAAAAACAAAACGAGCTCTGCTTCAGGCACTAGAGTGGCATGGCGAGACATATGTAGGCCAAAAACTGAAGGAGGACTGGGTATTCGCTTGTTGGAGGATTTTGAAGTCGTGTTCAGACTCAAGCAAGTCTGGAACTTTTTCTCAAAGTCTGGGTCTTTATGGGTGGCTTGGTTGCGGGAGAACATCTTTAAGCGAAAGAATTTCTGGGAAATGAACGTATCTAGTCGTTTTTCCAAGGCAATCAACAGTATGCTACAACTCAGACCAACTCTTCAAAACTTCCTCAAGTGCGAGGTCGGGGATGGAAGCACCGCTTCTTTCTGGTATGATAACTGGACTGACTTTGGACCGCTAATCACCTTCCTTGGGGTGGCGGGTCCAAGTCAGCTTCGAGTCAGAAGAAGCGCAAAAGTTAGTGAAGCCTCGAGGAATGGTGGATGGAACCTACCACCAGCCCGATCAATCAATGGTCAGTCCCTAATGGTAGCACTCACGGAACTTCCTGCCCTTGTCGCAAGTCGCGGTCCAGACATCTTCCTATGGCGTAAAGCCTCAGGTAATTTCTCTCATACTTTCTCCTCCAAGGAAACATGGGAGCAAGTCTAACATAGATCTCCTTTGGTACCGTGGGCGAAGATTGTTTGGTTCAAACAACATGTTCCGCGCTACTCCTTCATTGCCTGGTTAGCAATGCTCAACCGGCTTCCCACTCGAGATAGACTCCACAGGTTGGGAATGAATGTTCCTACCTCTTGTGTGTTATGCTCGTCTGGGGTTGAGAGCCATGCCCATTTGTTCTTTGAATGCCCATTTGCCTCTAACTTGTGGGGTTTTCTAGCTGCAAAGTTCATTTCAAACCCTCCCTGCAACCTCCCTGCCGCTGCATCGTGGATCGCCTCTCGCAACTCGCCTTCTCAAGCTAACCTAACCGCCATCCTCAAGCTCCTCCTTACGACTATCCTCTATCACGTATGGAAGGAGCGAAATTCCAGGATCTTCGCCAACGCCGCCTCCACCATCCACCAACTCCGTACTGCTGTTGATCGTGCAATGCAGGACAGGCTTCTGTCCTTCATGGGCCCTTCCGTGCACTCCTCTCTCCTCCTTACTTACTTTTCGCATGTTTCTTCTGTATCCTTTTTGGTGTAAATAATTTTTTTTTCTGTCTAATGTTCCTGTACTAATGGGTAGTTTTTGTAATAGTAGGACTTTCTGTTTCTTTTGGAATGAAATCTTCACATTAAAATCAAAAAAAAAAAAAAAACTATTAGCACCAAAATGTTTTTCCTATTAAATTTTAATATTTGTAATTTATCGCCACCAAATTTTCAAACCGAAAATGTTATAAGAAATGGATAAAAAGATGTAAATGTCAAGTGTGTATAAAGTGAAAATAAATAAATATTGATTATTATTTATAGTTTTTTATTATTATTTTTCATAGAAAATATCCCTAATTATATATTATTTATCACCTATGAGGAATATATTTGAGGCAACCGTAAACAGGGTAAGCTCCAAGTGACATGCCGAGAACGTGGAACTTTGGACCGATTTGCAATTTGTCAGCAAGTTCTTCGATATCGTATGTATCGCTTTTCAGTGTCCGTGATGGATTAGGATCGCTCTCCCCATAACCAGCTCTATCGAAGAACAAAAAATATATCTTGAATTCGTCGAACATTTCCTGAAAGCCAGAGGAGTGTTTTGTAGTTGCAAAATCTCATTATCAATTATTAAAAGAAACCACCTAAAAATAATGTAATGGAACCATGCATTGATTCGATCCTGATGTTTATAAATCGATCTCTTTGGAGTTTCCAAATCCGTGGACGATGATTATTTTGTTTTTGGCTTTGTCCTTTGGAAACCCTAATTCTTTGTAGGCTAGATGTCTACCATCATTGAGCTTGATTCTTGGAGATACCTCGGATACATTTTCCGGCAGTGGAATCGGTGGTGGCGGTACTATGGACTTGTAGACATAATAGCTTATCAACCCCACAATCACAAGTAGAAGCAACATTATTGGGCCTATAGACAATAACAATTACACAAAAAAACTTTAATTTATCTTGTGAGAATAATTAACATGCTTAAACTGTTGCCAAAGAAAAATAAACATGCTTCAACTGTTAAAGATAATATGATGATAGTAACAAAATCATTTTTTGGGACATCATGTAAAAAATTTCATTGCCTATAAATATCAAAAGGAGTAAGTGGCCATCGTCATCGATTTGCAAATCTACGAACCAAAAAATTAAAAGAACTTCTTTAAAGAAAACGAAAGAAGAAAGAAACTCAGATAACTGTCTAGAGAGAAATGGAGAGAAAGACCAACCTAATGATATCATATAAGAGATGGCTAGCTAATGTGGTGTAATGGTGGTATCTTTGTTTGTTTGTTTGTTTTTTTTTCTTTTTTAACAAGGCATACAACAGATTTTGTAAGGATACCATCCAACTCTTATATAGTTGCGCTTGGTTTATCCGGTTCAGGAATCCGCTCTTTTGTTACAAATGTCTTTATTCTTTTTTTTTCTCTTTTGTCAAAAAAAAAAAAAAAGTCTTTATTCCTTTTCTCTTTGTTACACATGTCTTGCATCTTGATAACTTAATAGGGTTATTGATTTGAAATTTTAATAGAGTTTTAAAGATTTTAAATGTTATGTAGAATATGTTGTTATTAGATCAAGATTTTGTTAAAACTCTGTTAAAGTTTAGTGTTATTAGTTTGTAATTTGTAAAAAGTCATTTAAAATCTTAACAAATTTAGGTTATTAGATTCAGACTTTTATAAAGTCATTAAATTTTTTGTGTTATTCAACTAAAACAAAAGAATCTACTATTGTTAATGAGTTGCAATTATTATGTTATTGATTCATAATTTTAGACATTTTCTTTACAAAATAAAATTATGGAAAATATCACAAAAATACATAGATTGTTTGGAGGACTTTACAAAATGTTAGAAAATTAATCAATAAAACTCTCTATCAATCTTTAACAATCTTTCACTTATTCACTTTTAATGATTTTATTGAACTCTTCAAAAATCTTCATAAATTAGAATCCAATATCACCTCTTATATTTTGCATTACTTATATTGAATTGGTTGTCCTTTTGCATTCATTATCAATTATGTAACTCCCCTCATTTATATTGCATATTAAATTGTATCTTTGGATTTATTACAGATTTTAGATCACTAAGAAAGAAAAACAAACAAACTTATCCTTCGTGAATTTTGAAAGAAATTGCTTTGTTAATTTAAATCCAAGTGTTTGTGACACATACGGTGGTAGCAGTTTTAAACAAAAAAAGAATAAAGACCTATATTGCACGGTGATAAATTTGCCAACCATGATTGTATCGCCAGTATACATATTTTATTTTTTACTGAAACTAACTCTAGATAATATATCATTAGAAAAACCACTTCGATATAAAATTGGGATTTAAGTCGTAAAATCATGACATCAAAACATATATTTTATTAAATTCATTTCAAACACAAACTATTAAAAAAATCTTATCTTTTCACATTCAACTACAAGCGGCTTTAATTATGTCTTCAAAATGCTGCTTCTCATGAATAATAAGATGTCCAGCATCAGGGACTTCATGAAGCTTTATCCATGGAAGCTTATCACATAAGAAGAGTAAAACCTCATGCGATATTTGTTTGTCTTCGAGTGCACACCAAATGTGAACTGACCCTTTGTTATCATCTGAAAATGGATTGCTCAGTTCGGTTGGATCAAACTCCCAATTTTCGTAACCCGCAATGATGTCTCGTTGCATGCTCACATATTCACCTTGACGTAGAGCGGATTCCTGAACCGCATACATCAATCGTTTTCATGAGTGTTTTTTCCCATTAAAAAAGTATCATCGAGTTCATTATATAAGAAAATTAGCTTAAAACTACACATCAACGTTACACGTAACATACGGTTGATTAACTACATAATTTATTTATATCAAGGTACCTTGATATAAGCGTGTTTGGTATGCTTATCCGCGAGCTCTATATCGCGCTCGGTCATAGTTTCTCTAGGATCCTGACTAAATGGTGAGAACCATTTCTGAGTCATCCACCAATAAAACAACCATGGAAAGTAGTGTGCGACGCCAAGTGTCAATTGGTTTGGAATTGGCAGTTTCTCGAACGCCGACGTCGACAAGTTTAGAGGCAGACAAGGCCACCAAAAATTCAGTAGCGGAACCACCAACGTTGCTCCACTTAATCTATATATATATATATATAATATTGTTAGAGACATTCACATAATTAAGTATCCAATTATATAATATTTTATTTATATATACGGAATATGTACGTAAGTGATAAGCACGATAGATACCTATGAGGAATGTACTTGAGACAGCCGTAAACTGGATAAGCGCCGAGTGACATTCCTAAGACATGGAACTTTGGACCGACTTGCAATTTATCAGCAAGTTCTTCAATATCGTATGTATCCGTTTTTAGTGTTCTTGATGGATGAGGATCGCTTTCTCCATAACCTGCTCTATCGAACAGCAAGAAGTATATCTTGTATTCGTCGATCATTTCCTGAAAGCCAGAGCAGCATTATTAATGATATGAAACAATCAAGGAGTGTTTGCAATATAATCATCTAATTTAAAATACCTGTGTGATTTTTAAATCGACTAGCTTGGAACTTCCAAATCCGTGGAGAATGATTATTTTATTTTTGGCTTTGTCTTTTGGAATACCTAATTCTTTGTACGCTAGATATCTGCCATCATTGAGCTTGACTCTCGGAGATATCTCAGAAACATTCTCTGGCAACGGAATTGGCGGGGGAGCCTTTATGGACTTGTAGACATAAAAGGCTATTAAACCGACAACAGCGACTAGAAACAACATCATTTAGTGACCTGTGCGTAAGAGATATGAGGGAATATTAGAAAGAGTACTTTAGAAACAACATGATAAACTGATATATGATCAATTTGATCATATATGTGCGATAGTGACATATCTAATATTTGGGACATCATTTGAATCTTTCAGTCCCTAAAAACAAGGTAGCAGTAGTGATCGATTCGTCGAAAACGTCTTTTTTACTACGATCCAAGAAAATGAAAGAAAAAAAAAAGTCATAGAGAGAAAACTGACCTGATCTGTTTGATTCCAGCTAGAGATGGCTTGGTAATGTAAAAATCTTTTATTGATGATATCACTGGTCAAGCAACTTATCAATATATATATTTATTATACTGATCAAAAGGAAACAAAGACTTCAAGACTAGTCAAACAAATTAAGAAGGAAATGCAATTACGAGTTTCAGATTTGAAGAAAAAGAAGAAAAAGAAGAGCTTATCTGTTGAGATATGTTATTCATCATACATTAGTAATAATAAATTGGACGCGTATGTAACATGCCAAATGACACATAGTATATATTTAATTTTTACTTTTTTCAAGTAACTGCAATTAATGCAATTAGATCGTGACATGTATAAAACGAGAAACAGGAAATCATCTTAGATTACTACCATTAAGACTAACACACGTGTTTATACATAATTGAATATGAATATAATTGATATCTTACTATGCGCGTATGTGGTTCTCCATCGTAATTTGATTTGATACACGTACCATGTACTCAACTTGATATTTTAAAGGATTTGTGTAAAATCTATAAATTTATGTTACTTAATCATGAATTTAAAATTTTTTATTAAATTTTACTGTTATTAAATCGATGATTTAAAAATCTAATTTAAAATTTATTGCTATTTAAACTTGGATTTGGATTTTAATGAATTTTAAATACTTTGGAGGATTTGAGTAGATTTGTTTAGTTAAAAATACAAAAATCCAAATATGATGGTTTAAAGTAAGATTTGAAATTTTTTTACAATAAATCATATCAACTTCCATGAAATCATCAAAATCATGAAAACTCAAATCACTTGAAATATTTAGGGGGTGTTATTGGATTCTAATTTATAAAGAATTTTGAAGACTTCAACAAAATCATCAAAAATGAAGAAGTGAAAGACTTTTAAGGATTGTTAGAGAGTATTCTATAGTTTTGTTAATTAGTTTTCTAAAATCTTGTAAAATGTTGAAACAATCTCTGTATTTTTGTGATATTTTTTATGATTTTATTCTGTGAAAAGTGCATAAAAACATGAGCCAATAACATAATAATTGAATTCATTAACAATTCTAGATTCTTTTGTTTTAATTGAATAACACAAAACTGTTAATGACTTTATAAAAATATGAATACAATAACCCAAATTTGTTAAGATTTTAAAGGGTGTATTCAACTTGACATTTTAAGTGATTTATGTAAAATTTACAAATTCTATGTTATTCAATCATGTATTTTAAAAAGTCCATTAAAATCCGCTGTTATTCAAAACATTCAAAACAGTTTGTGGATTTGAATTTTAATAAGTTTTAGACTTTTAGGGATTCCAACTCCTCCGGATTTGATAGGATTTGTTAAAAATACACAAATCCAAATCTCATAGTTTTATGTAGGATTTGAAATTTTTTTACCATAAATCATATCAACTTCCCTAGAATCTTTCAAAATTCCAAATTTCCTAAATCTCATTAAATGATTTTTTGCAAATCACAAACTAATAATATTAAATTTTAGTCAAATTTAACAAAATCTTAATTTAATAACAACAAATTCTACATAACATTTAAATTAAAGTCTTTAAAACTCTATTCAAATCCCAAACCATTTAGATTGAATACAAGCATACATGTTATTACTGTTTGAAAAAGATCCCATATATATATTTGTTTCTAAAACTCACAATCAAAATACGAAAAATGGTCTTCGTATCTATTACATACTGATCTGTCATAAATTTTGGAAGACAAGAATCTTACAGAATAATTTGACAGGGGAGCACAGGATAAGAAATCTTGGTGATGAATCATTTCTACTTTGTCATTTGAATTTGCGATTATTCTAACTAAAAGTGAAATGCAGTAAAAAAATACTAGTAACTGCATAAGTTGATTAGAAATTAGCAAATGAGAACTATCTGGTACCTAAATGTAATAAACTATTTTTCAAGCATAGACAGAAAGTGGGTTATCAAAAAGAAGAATGATGGAGGATAGAAACCAAAATATATAATCAATACTTAATTGCTATGTTTTTTTTGGGAAAATTCAAAGAGCAAAATTTAATACTATAAAGTCCGTACTCCGTAGTGGGAAAAGACTTTGCTAAGCTGCAAAAAGGAAACATTGTTTTATTCTTTCTTCATAAACTTTGCTGTGGCACTGTAATATTTTCACACCATTTTAAATAGTATCTTTTCGAGATGTTGTGTCTTCCATGAGAGAAGGAAGAAGACTTGGAATTTGTCTTATTCAGAGATCCTCCGGACCATTGATGTTCTGTACAAAACACACATGGTGTTATTAGTCTCTGATCTTCAAAAATAATTTAGGTTTACACTAAAAGATGTGAAATGTCACTTAATCAATCCAGATGAAACCTCTAAATCAATCCTAGGTTTTAATTTTCGGAGTATCTCTGAGAAACCTCTAAATTTTTTTAAAGAAATGCTAGGAAACCGAACCAAAATCATAACCGTGCCAAGCTAAATTATTCTGTTCCTAGAAACCAATAAAACCAAACTGACAACCAGACCAAAACAAATGACCTAATCGAACTGTACCAATCGGTTCCTATATTTTCATCAGAGCCAAACAATAAAGCTTACCTTGTTCTCGATCACGGCCCCGTCCGGAATCTCGAGTTTCACGCTAGATTTTGCCGTTACAGTCACCTTGCCCTTTAAACCCCAAAAAAACCATTCTTAGTACCCACTTTGGAATCTAATGAAAACAAATTGCATGTATATAATGTAGATATACCTTGAGAACAACAGATGAGCCAAACCAGACATCACCAGAAACCTTAAGGCTGTCGAGCTCGACTATACTAGGGATGGACTTGAATCGGCTCAAGAAATTGGCCACCTATTAGAAAGATACACTATGTGAGGCTCAAAAGTCATGATACGATGTTTAAGAAAGCAAATGGGACTTGGTCAGGATATCATTTTCTTCTTTTATTACCTTCTTGAACTCCGGTCCCAATTCGATTGATGGGTTTGAGGGGTTAGTTCTAGCTTTGTTTCGGATGACAAAGCCATCAACTAAGGTGTAGAGATCAGACTGTGGAAGTATGAGAACTTAAATCATCAGTCAAATGTTTCAACAGATATCTGTGTTGCTCTGTTGATATGGTGGATAGAGTTTACCTGGACGAGCAGCAAGTCTGAACTTGCCTTCACTGGCAAGAACCGTGAGCGAGGTACATTAGCACCGATAGCGTTGTCAAAGAACTGTTTTCAAACAGAATCACATTTTAAAAATCAAAGAAAAAAAAAAGGAGTTGAGAAAAGATTACAGTTTGCATTCTATATTTCGAAATGTGCCACTAGGACAGGCATGTTACCCTTATCGCAGCACCAACTGCAGTTTCCAGTTGAAGAACTTTGACTCCATCAACTTCCTGCATAGAAGTTGCAGTCTTTCCTCGATTAGATAATAATGAAATTTGCAAATATATAAAACTGTGCATTAGGCCATGCAGGAACCTTTGGGTTTGGAATGATCTCCATTTTAAGTGCATCAGCTTCCACAAGCTTTTTGATGGCCTTCAAATTAATCCATCTGTATGCTTACACAATTAGTGTGTACAAATAAGTTTATATTGTTTTAATATCATTAGAGATGTGATCTACTTACAGGTTGTTTGTGTTGAATATCTTGAACTTCTCAATTGATTTGAACTCATTGACCTACCACAAGGATCAAAAACAAAGTGCAATAACTCTTTTAAGCAGATGATACAAGTGGGAGCAAACAAAAAGACGGCACAAACAAAAGTCTACAGATTTCACATTCTATTGTATATTCAATAAATATGGCATTTACTATATTCCCTTCATAACAATCTAAAGCACAAAGAAAAGGGAGAAATGGCTTTGCAAAGCTTCCAAGAAAGATTCTCTAAACCAAGCTCGTTTATACCAACTTTCCTAAATCTCTAATCAATATGCGTAAAGAGTTTCAAACAATCTCTAAAGAAATTGAAATCCAAACGGTAGCAGGAAGTAAAAAAAGAAGTATAGACTTACATGTTCATCAGGAACCTGAGCAATCTCCAGAAGCTGAGATAAACCAAAAAGTCGATTTTAGAGGTCAGAAAAATACTTATGTTCCTTAGTAGCACAAGAAAATGGTAGCAGTGAGAACATCATGAGTTAAAAGGAGGTTTGGAATTTTCGTTTTTTGGGTGTATTAGAGAAAAACCAAATCTGATTAGCAGTTTTTGAATAAACCATGCTTAAGAAAAGGTACATTGAAACAAGAGATGAGACAATTACGAACTTACCTGGACTTTTCCTTCATAAGAAATGAGAGTTCCTCCCTTTACGTCAGCTAAGGTTTTGGGTGTAACCTCCATACAGTATTCGTTCTTGTTCTGGATCAAATGCTTCAGGATTGCTACAGAAATTAGACACGGTAAACAAGACAGTTAGTATGGGAATTTCATGTAAAATTTCTGATTAACCATATAACTCTGTGTATACAAGAACGAAGAAACTACAAAGAAGACATACTTAAGTCAACGATTGCACCCAAGTTGTCTGAATTGGCAACAAACACATATTCTTTACCCTGAGAGACACATAAAACAAAAATTTCAATAAACATAGACGTCAATCTTCAGTGCTGGGGTAAAAACAGTAGTTGACTGCACTAAAGAAAGAACCTGTGATAAGAACGTATCGAGCTTTCCACTGTTCATGAGGGCTGGGAATACATCACCATGACCGGGAGGATACCTTCACAAAGATAATTTATTAGTAGGCGATCCAATAAACAACAGAAGATATTCCCTAAATGCAAACGTAATCTCCAATGAAAACGCATATAAAGGCAAAAAAAATATAAAATCTAGAACGACGACAGCATATGGTCAATCAGAAAACAGATGAAATTTATGCTAATTGAGAACATGTCAAATTCTCTAATAGATTTCAATATGCTGTAAAATGTTAGAAAATTCACAACTTCTTGATCTCTGCAATCATGGACAGATCATAGAGAGCACAAGCCACAAGGCATTGCAATTAAGTAAGCAGTTATGATTTTTCATCACGTAGGTAATTAACCAGTTCTAGCTTGCAGAAGAAGATAAAAATGCGATTTAATATGAACACGAGCAAACAATAGCCATTTGAAGTATTAAGATTTAAGTAAACATGAATACTGTTTCTAGTTGCTGTTCGTGATCTATACTGCAGAATGACAGATTTCAATAGTTATGAGAACGTAACAAAATGGAACTATACCAGCCATCCTTGTCGGTCTTTCCCTTGCTGGGCCATGGCACAAACTCATCTGCCACAATACGGGGATATTTGCTCTGAAAAATCAAAGTAAACGTTAGTAGTTACAGACTGATGACAGTTTTTTACAGACAAATGAGAATTTCATTTGCTAATTTTGATATGCATCCACATCACAAACCTGGTTAAAAGTGTGAATGTCAACATTTGAGTTGGTGTACTTTTCCACAATCTGAATATGACAAAAGCAGTCAGCCAAAGATAATAGCATAAATAAAGAAGCGAAGAAATATGATCCCCAGAGAAAGAAAGAAGTACCTTTTGTGTGTCATCATGTGTATTAAACGAGTTCATAAGAACCAAAGGAACCTTGCTGCCATACTTGTTGTTGAGATTCTGTGAGTGAGCAAGGCATTACGATTAGCGAAGATTATGGAGGCAGTAGGGCAGTGTTAAAAAAAAAAAAAGATAATGACAAACCTCAATCTGGATAACAATCAGATCAAGAAATGTCAAACCATCACGAACTTCGATAACCGACCTGCACAGAAACAAGGCAAAGTATTCTTTACTTACTGAATCTTGGACTGACTACTAGTAAATGACTGCTATGCAAAAAAAAAAAAAAAACAATCACAATGAATTGTTCGCTAGCTTCAATTTGGGCGTTACATCCACTAGCGATGAAAGCAATTTATAAACTATATCGAACAAGACAACATTCAACAAGAAGACAAGGATGACATGGCATATAGATCTCCTGACTAGGAAACGTACGCTTAAAGAGAAAGACAAACAATGAACTTGACATCTGAAACGTACGCTTAAAGAGAAAGGCGAAAAAAGGCTTACTTGGGGCCAGTGCATCCCATAGTTGTTCCAAGACCTCCATTAAGCTTCAACACAACAAGTTTGTCCAGCAGATTCTTGGTCTCGGAAACATCTACATCAATTTAAAATTCAAACATAGTTTTAGCATCACAGTGAGAAACCTGTAACCGTATTAAAACAAGAAATTTTTTTGTATCATCATCAGTGAAGAGAAGGTTTGACTCAAACCTTCAGAGACGGGAACCATTTTGTCGTAAGGAACAACGACTTCATCAGTAGGTGTCTGGATCTTACTCCACTCAATGTGCTGTGCCTCACCGCTGGAAAAAAAAAAAAAAAAAAAAAAATCAGTGATGGTGGAACTAATTATTAGTCTACTGTTATAACGTAAAACGACGACAGCACCCCAGATCTAATATCCAGATCAGATCCGATCGAACCAAGTTCTAATAAACGTTCAGATTAAAAGCAATATCATACAATCAATAATAACCGACAAGCTGAGAAGCTCAAAAATTGGAAACGATGAAATAGAAAGACGAACCTGAGGTAGCGAGAGACGAGGCTGATGAATCCGCTCTTCTCATTCTCACTGAAACAAAGGAGGTAAGGAAACAATCAGATCATCCAGATCTAGAATCCTCAAACTATTGATAAAAGATCCATCAGATTTAGGAAGAAACGAGGCTAAAATAATCGAATCCGAATCACGAACCTCATATCTTTAAGGCCATCGACGGCGGATTTGAGTTGAGGGAGGTTCTCGGTTGTGGCGGCCATTGTTGATTATTATTACAGATTAAGAGCTTTCGATTCAGAAGAAACGAAAAAGGAAGAGATGATAATTGTAATTTGTAAACCAGAGAAATATTTATAGGCGAAGGGGAGATTTGGGAGCGGTGGTGGTGAAGTGGCGACGATGTGTGGTGTTACCGCATTGTATTATGTATTTGTCTGTCGTCTTGTGTCAACCAATTAAAAACCTACACGTGTTACCTTGCGTGTACCGTCAAATCTTATTTCCTTTTATTTTCCAACGTCCGGTTTCTTCTAATTACCGTCAATCTTTTTTCCTTTTTTTTCCCACTGTTTCTTAAAGTCTTTTTTTTTTTTTTGTTTCTAATTACCGTCTGACGAAAAATATATATATATATATATATATATATATTACCGTGGATGTTATTTTCCATCAACTTGAAAGTGTTAAATGATGAGTATAATTGTGAAATATTTATGTATTTATAGTTTTCTAAAAAAAAAAATTATATAGTATAAAGAAAACAAAATTTACTTATAGGATTATATATGGTTAAAATCCATCTTCAAACCATAGATACTCTCATACTCATAGTATTATGGTTATTAAATACAAACTTTTTTTTTACGTCAATAATTTACTCATAGATTTCTTTTTCTTTTTAAAAAAGAATTATGAGTAAAAATATCATAACCAAACAAAAGCCAAAAAAAGAAAAAGAAACAAAATAAACTCATATAAAAAAAGAAGGGTTGCTTTATTATCATAAATCGGTCTGTAATAATACTGACCGAAAATATCTTAAATCATGTCCTTAAAATCATTATTATACCCAAAGTCATAAAACCCCCCAAAAATAATTGTCTCAAACAAAACAAGAATGAAAATAGAAGAGAAGAATCTTCCACACAGCATATTCTCTCACTCAACACTGATCAGGACAGTTGAGCAAACCTTTGATCCTTTGAACAGTTGAGCTGATCAAAGTACTCACTGTATTCACCGACTTCTCATTCACCTCTCTCGCCCTATTGGTATTGCCAGAGACAAGGATCTGAAAGGCCAGCGTGAGTAAGGTTCCGCCGTCCTCCACAGTGGATCGCCGGCCGTCGCTTGAGATGATGAAACCAGAAGGAAGGATTGGAATATCGGAAATTTTGACGTCGGCGCCGGAGAGAGTGGTATCCATTGTAGCCATGTCCATAGGAGCGTACACCAGCATGCCTCCCAAGGCGTCCATGTAGCAATCTTGCAGCATCAATATGTCGTCCTTGTCTGAGTCTTGTGCCATCATCTTGCCATTATTCTCTTCTTGCGTTGGCTGAAATGTATATTATATACACACGCACGACGATTAAAGATTATTAGATTAATATAATATGCCAATAAACTCTTAATTATATAAAAAAAAGTCGTTTAGAATTAAAACCAAAAAAAAAAAAAAAAGTCGTTTAGAAGAGATATATACATGTACCCGGAGGATGCTTAAGCAGTTGGTTTCACTTGATCCGGTGGCAATGCGCGCGATCTCAGTGACTACGGTCCCATAGGCAAGAACATCCCACTGTTACACGTAATTAAACGTTTTTTTTTTAAATTTTTGTGTTAGTACGTTCTTTAAGACATGCAACAGTAAGAGAGAAAAAAAAAATTATTCATGTTTTTAACATGAGGCTTTACACCTTTCCATCCATCATCATCGGCAGTGCTATGCATGAACTCGGGCTAGTGTAACCGGTGTAATCTATCTAACGAGTTGGACTAAAGCATACTTGAATCAAAAACCCTAACCAAAATCCGGACTAACTAGTACTAGTTTCACAAAATATGATAATGATCAATTGATCATACAGATTAAGAAAGAGATATAGAAAAGAAAGGAACCTGCTCACGAGTGTCGAGTTTCCGGAGGAGGTCGAAGACTTGCACAGGAGGGAGAGATATTGCAAGAGAGGAAGCAGCACTAACAATTAAACCGGGTGGTTGACCGGCCTCGAGGTTCATCCGCATCGAGACTCTCACTCCACATTTCGACTGCTGCGGCAAGTCAACTTTCCCGGACATGGTCAACATTTCGTTGAAATTCATTATCATTCTCTCACCTAATTTCAGTACTCTCCTCCTTTCTTCTCCTGTCCTTATGACTGCCAAAATATAATAACTTGATCAAACGCCACATTATTGTAGAAACTATACCTAAATAAACAATAACTAATGTAATAACGTAAAAGTTGCATGTCTTTCCGTCTGAACCTAGAGATACGTGATATAAAAATTATCCGACCAGCGCTAAACATTTTTTCAGCTGGTTGCACTAGCATAATAGTATGTATTTATTATATATGACCTATGACCTTCCTTAATCCAATTACTTTTACAAAATATTTCAAAATTCAAAAATTAAATTCAAGATTTGACAAGGCAAATAAAATAAAATAAAAATTTGTGACAGATATTTGTAAATATATTTGTAAATATGTCATACTTTTATAAAAATAACTAGATTAGGCCCGCGTATAACCGCATATATAAGAAAAATATGTGAAATTATAAGTTGTATTAAAAATATTAATTTTATTTCATTTGATTTTTTTAACCGGATTTAGAGTTCACACACTCCATCTTGCAATACATTTTTTGTATTTTATATGATAATAAATTAGATTTTAATTATATGCACCCAATCATAATGAGTAACATTTATAATTTTCATATCAAGAAAAATGTTCATTATATCAAATTTATATCTTACTTAATATTTTTTTAAAAACTAAAAATTCATAAAACATAATTCTCAAAAAAAAACTGAAAAATAATTTTATCTCATATTTGAAAAAGTAAAAATATCTTAAATATATTTGTTTCATATTTTGTACTCTCATACGTAATAGTTTTACTACTTGTCCAACTAATTTTAAATAAAACTATACTAACATTATCATAAATTAATTAAAATTCAAAGACGTTATCATGAGAAAATTATTTGTTTATGTAAAGATGAATATCTACAATCCTTTTTTCTTTTAGGATTAATAATTGACAGTATAATTTATTTTATTATGGTATTATAGTAATTAATTGTATAATTTTCTTAATTCTTTTTCTTATAGAATTAGTAATTTAAAATTAAAATTAGATATACATATATGAACTATCATTTTTTATATAACCTATCTTTTTATATTCATTAAATTGTCTAAATTTTTAATTTCTTATAATTTACAAATATGTTAAAACAAAGGTTTGTATAACACCTGACAAAAATTTTAATTGTTAAAATTGACACGTGTCGTGATCACATTAGTTACTAACTTTGAAAACTAAGGTTTATATAAGAACATAATATTAAATAAGCTATCAAATCATTCACCGATTGAAAAACTTAAGAAAATTACATTAATTTCTTATTTTTCTTATATTATGTTAATCACTAATTTTAACACATTAAACCTTTTTATACTTTCATCACTTTTCTGTATAAGTTTCTTTTTACTACATGATTATAATATAATAATTGTAATTAAATTGCATATATTTTCCTTATTAATTGCACATATTTTCCTATTGAAATTAGTAATTTAATAGATAACTTTCCTATTAGAATTAGTGATATAATATATTACTTTTGGTTTTATATACTTTCAAAAATATTAATTGTAATCCTTTTATTTTTAGAATTTTTTAATTTTCTTATAATTATTAAATATTTTTTTTCACAAATATCAAAATATTATTGATATACTTGACACATGTCGTGATTATATGAATTACTAACTTTGAAAACTAATGTTTATATAATAAGATAAGCAATATCGCAAAAAGATTTTTTTTTGTTTCTAAAATTAAAAATTAGAAAACTCAATTATCGGGAAATAAATTTAGATATACACGGAAAAATATCCTTTCTTTATATGCTTTTTTGAGTCAGTATATTAATTCATCTATTTGAAGATTAAAAACTTCCGTGTATTCGTTATCTAAATTTTGACTCGATTTTTTTTCTTAATTTCTTTTATAGAAATCGAAGAAAATGTTGACTAAAGTTTTTTTTAAAGAACATGTTGGTAAATTCGATTATAATCAAAATGATAGAATCATACCACTCAAATCAAGTGATAAAAATAACATATTTTGATTAACTTTCACAATTTTAAGTCATTATTTTAGTTAGTCGTAAAGATGATACGTACCTTCGCTCCAGTCACTTGCAGGAAGGGTTAGGTTGGAGGTGAGAGCCATCCTCTCACACATTCTCTCAAGTGTGGCAATCCAACGCTTAGCTCCATAGCCTGACCCGCCGCTTAAAAGCTCTCTATAGATTTTGTGTGTATCCAGTTTCTGGCCCACTTCCACATGCTCAATCCACATTACCTATGATATTTGATAGCATCAGTCAAATGCGCGCAATATATAAAATGTCATTTATGAGTTCGACCAAGAGACCATGGAGATCAGAGAGATATACCTTCGACTGAGCATTGGGCAAGGACTGGATGAGGCAACCAGAAGGACGTTTGTAACAAGAAGCATTGACAAAGTCAAAGTAAACGTTATGTGACACGTCAGCAATAATCCAGAGCCCTTTACTGATCTCTTGGCAGCACCTCACGATCATGAACTCCCTTGGTGGCACTAGCGGCGACAGAATGTGTAGTTGCTCCCACATCTTTCAAATTTCATTCACGTTCGAAACATCAAATGATGAGTATGTAATCAAACAAATTGTTTTGCCCATATTAGTTTTCTACGTGCAGGATTGTGCGTTTTTAAACAAAATAATCCCTAATTTCGATGAACGGTAATGAAAACTGTAAGTTGGTTACGTAAATAATGGTTCCAATATAAAAATAATTCTCACCACTCGCAAAATATTGCAGTTTTCTCTAATAGGAAGCTCCGACCCGAGCACATGTAGCGTCTTGGCCTTGATCACCATCGTTGGAAAAAGTTCTTTCCATTTCTCCTACAATACACAAGTAACATTTTCATATTTAATTTATTCATCATCATTAGTTCCATCCAACCCTTAATTTAGGACAAACCAAACGTGTCTTAAATTCAAAACGTAATATTTTTTCCTAGAGACGACAAATCGAATACATACCGAATCTAAGAACATTTCAATCAAGTTTGTGGCTTCTATTGGAACCACCGTGACACCTTTGGAAGACTCGACATGGGCACTCGTGCTCCTGAACTTTTTGACAGCGTTCGAGAAATTTTCATAGTTCTCTGAATCAATCACATCTGTGCCATCGATAGACGACTTAACCCAAAATTGTTCCTCAGTAAAAAACAGCCGCTTGAGCTCTTCAACCGCACTTGCCGCGGTTTCAGACAACAAGCTTACATCCATTGGTTGTGGTTGGGTGGGTTGAGAAGTTGGTGGTCCGAATGAGCTAGATGCGTCGAACATATGGCTTGGGTTGATTCCGTAAGAGGAGATGTGATCAAAGATGTGTTGGGTAGGAACAGAAGCTAATGAGCCCCCCACGGTCGGTCGTTTGGAAATGTTGGATACCAAATGGTAGATTTTGTCACGCTTCACACAAAAGTAAATAATTATATAGTGGCGTATGTGTACATGTATATAGATTCACAAGCAATATATATAATTTTTATTATGTTTTCCAAATAGCGTTTTGAAAAAAGATAAGTATAATTTTGTTAGAATTTAAATGAAAAATATGATGATTAATTATATAATGGCATACATGTATAGAGATTCACAAGCAATATATATAAATTTTATTATGTTTTCCAAATCGCGTTTTGAAAAAAAAGATTAACATAATTTTGTTTGTAAATTTAAATGAAAAAATATGATGATTAGTCAAATTAATAAAACATCCAAAATATATATATTATATGAATACCTGCTCTTTCAGACGAGCGTTTTCCAAAAGCAGCTTTTGGAAATTGAGTGCGCGTTCCTCTCTGCCAAAAGGAGGACCTCCACAATCCGGACAATTTACACTACTTAATGCCTCGACCATAGCTTCGTTCTCACTTTTGAGAATTTCGTTTTCTCCACGAAGTGCTAAGTTATTGGCTTTTTCCTCTTGGACCTATAGCATATGAAAAATAGTTTATTTATTATTAAATATCAACTGGTTAAAATATATTGAGAAATTATTGAAGAGTATGTTAAAAAGGATTTTTCAAGATGAATACTTTGCATTGAGTCCTTTTGTTCTGAAACCAAAATTTGACTTGGTCAAGCCCGAGTTTCAACTCTTCACACAACTGTTGTCTCTGTGCTTCCTCTGGATGAGGACATTCCATGAAAAAACTTGATACAATTTCAAGAAATCAAAATTAATGATTGTAATATTAAAAAAATCATAAGTTTTTATCGAAAATGTATAAATAAATAATAAAGGATTTACGCTTCAAGTCCTTGGATCTGTTGAGGGGTATGGCGATGACCGGTCCTCTTCCCGCTTTGCTTGGAGTCTTCCGAAGCATATTGTTCATTGCATGAGCTCCCACTACCATCATTCTCCATTTTCTTCTTCTCAAGAAAAAAAAAATATTTGTGTTTACTAACAATTTTTGTTTTTGTCAATGCACAAGTTAATCAGTATTTATAGGGGAAAAGGGTGATATGAAGGCCAATTATATAAAAAAAAATACATTATATCATAAATGGGAAGAAGGGGAAAAGATAGATATTACCATTGGAGTGGGTAGAATTATATATTAAAAGGTCTAAATTTAATTATATGTTCAAAGATAATATTTAATTCAAATATGTATTAGAGATATATTTCATATAATTTGTGTACAATGTATTGGGGTAAGATTTGCTTTCTATATATTATTGATCGAATTTTTTTTAGGATGAACTCAAACTAATAACACATACATTTTTCTCTCTATTTAGTTTACAATTGTGAAATTTCTTTTTTATTAAAATTAAATTTATGTATTATAAGATTTAATATTAAACTTTATAACTTGCATATAATAATTGTATAATTTAAATTATTATCATTTTATTAATTTTTGAATCTGCGAGGCCTATGTATCACCTAGTTATAACCACACTATTTATTATCCATAAATGTATATATAATATGAAAATGCAAAGTGTTAATCTCTAGTGTCAACTTAAATTTTTATTTTTTCTGTTATATTTAAATTTTTTACAGAGAAAAAAGCATGTAAACATATTTTATTTTATTACAAAAATCTTGAGTTTAAAATCTTTTGTTAAAAATAAATAAATTTAATTTTTAGTTTAAAATAAAATAAATGAAGAATTACTGTTTAAAATATTAATCAATTGGTTTTAATCTTATTTTATTATGTAAATTATTTCATAAATTAGGAGGATGGAAAGATATCATCAACTACATGCAGAATAGAAATATGAATTTATTGTAAAATATTGTTTTCTAAACAATGTAGTCAATTCAACAACTTGCAAATACTAAGAAATAAATTTTGAGAAAATCCAATGAAACATTATTAAGACGCGTATCTCATGAGGAAAGAAATATTTTATATTCGGTTTTTCTATATTATTTTTTATAATAAAATTTATCATTTGTAAGACTTATCTACGGAAAAGCAACGTCATAATTACATTCTCTATTATGTATTTTCTCACTGCAACGTCAGATATATATCTCTACTTATGTAATAAATTGTTTTTAAATGTTTTGCATATTGACTTTATAATTTTTTGATTTGATATCAATGAAATTATTTGTTGGAATATTCTTTTTTGTGGTTTATGATATTAATTTTGTTACAATTCTATATAAATTATGTCACTTTTAATTTAGTTTTAGAACTCCAAAAACTCTAGGATGACACTACTAATTAGTGATACAACTAAGTCAAGAACCCAGTTCAAGCTGGACCGGATCAATCTAGTATAGATCGAAAAGCATGAATTATATATATGATTTCATCTCAAAAATACATATTACCGGCCGAAAAAACCAGTTTAATCTCCTTGCCAATGGTGTGGAGGCTCTACTTTGGGCCATGTAGTAATAGTGCGGTTTGCTAGTGTTTCGAGACAGACTGGACAGAACTAATAGCGATGATTCAAGCTCTTGAAGACTGGTCGGCTTTTTCTAATATTCTAGACGACTTCCTTATGCTACGGGCCTGTACTCCGCTCATCTCCTTGTCCAAGATTCCTCGCACGGCAAATTTTAAGGTGGATTGTCTCGCTCGGTTGTTTCGTTCTTTAATTTCTGCAATTTCTTTTGTAAACTTTCTCCTCCGGTTTGGGCTACTAATCTTGGAGTTCTTTTTATAGTTAGTGTTTGGTTTAAAAAAAAACAGTTTAATCCATGATTGAACGCCATGCTAATTGACTATCTTAGCTATTGAACACAAGTAATGGATAATTGATCAATTCAAACTAGTTCATTATTTAACACAATGACCATGGAAAAAAAAATGATTTGGCTCGCCGTTCAAGTTTAAGCAAACTTTAACCCAGTCCATAATACATCAACGCAAATAATATCGTAAACAATCTTACGTAACAAAATACATACCTAGGAATCTAGAAAAGCCAACATAATCATAATTTGTTTTTACCAAAATTTGAATTCACCGGCTCTTTCTATATTTGAAGGTCACACATAGAAACCAACGGCTATAATTTCGAATTGGATTCACCAAAACCATCTTTGGACCATCTGATTAATTTTAATCAGTTATGACAAATGTTTTTTCACCCAAAACCTAATTCCATTGCTCACTTTCTTTATTTTCTTCATGAATGCAGAAATTTCCAAATCAGTCACTAACCGAAGAATGAAAATATAATTTCCAACGGTCTCATTCAAGATCGGATCTTCTTTCTCCTTTGGTTTACCCGAGATTGTCAACAACTGGATCGAAAAGCGTAGTTTTATAAAGATTTTCAGCCCAAAAATAAATCTTTTCAGAAACCCCAATTTCATCCGATCATATCTTGATCCAACACAATGACCTCAGGCTACCCATCTCCGCTATGTTTATAAGCCCACTTTGATAAAGTCCAACTAACGGATTAGTCTTGATAGATTGTTATCCATCTAAAACCAAAATTGCATTTTTGAAACTTATTCTTCACAGCACCAACTTCTTTTTTTTTTTCATTTGATCATTCCTTCGTTCTGATACAAAACGCTAGTACTATTTATAATAAAAGTAGAAATTTTCATTTATTGATACACACACACACACTAATCAGTTTCACGAATTTGCAAAATATCTAAACAATGCATGAGTGCCACACGTGACTAGTAATATTATTAACTTGGTCGAATTAAAGGACAAGAGAGGCTTTAATTAGCCCTTAACAACTGTGACTGGACATGTTGCATTTGTCACTACATGATTGCTCACACTACCCAGCAACATCCTACAAAATATGAAAACATATAAAATATTTAGTTAGTAGTACTAATTAAACTATAGACGCGTATCGATACATATAGAGGTGCTCAATTTAGGCCTTTTTAACCAAAATGTGACGAAGCTAGACTACAATTATAGACTTATAGTTAAAGAGTAATAAATTTACCTTTTGAGAGAACCCAAACCTCGACTGCCAAGAACAATGGAATCGAGTTTTAAATTATCGACGGCATCACAAAGTTTCTCCCTTGGATCTCCCCAATACACCTTTGCAACTACCTTCACCTTTAATTTTGTAATTTCGAGTTCAAAATAAAATGATTTAAACATCATTATATGAAAGAAAAATGATACTAAAACACTAGTTTTACCTTTTTAGCCCTAGAGAGAGTATCAAGAACATCAAGAACCTCAGGATCGTAAGCAAGTCCATACTGTTTAGAGAAATTAACCTCTCTAAATTCCTCCAGAGGAACCAGCGCTGCAATAATCATTTTTGCAAATTTTGAAAGATCAACATACAAATTTCTTATCATAATAATATGGAACTAAGATTTACTAATTTAGTTTAAGAGATGATGTATAGTAAATACGTGAACCGGTGTCCTCGAAGAGGATTTTGCGGGTATGATCGGCGTTTTGTGGTTCAACGTGGATCAAGATGACGGTGTCGCCGTCTTCAAGAAGATTCTCAGCCGTCCAACGGAGAGCTAATTTGCTCGTCGGAGAATAGTCCATTCCCACTCCCACCGTACGTACCTTTCCCATCTCTCTCTCTATCGATGATTTCTATGTGGAAATTGTTACGGTAGTTTAATGTTTATATAACCGGTCCGGTTTGATGGTTTGGACTTTTGGAGAATATTGGCGCACATAGAATTCGAGATATTTAATGATTGTCTTTTTCTTTTTAGACTGTGTTTGAATTGTGATGGGGGAGATTCTTGAAGCTACTAGGTCTCTCTCTCTTTGATTCTTTTCTTAAAACGCAACAAAAATCTTTTGTTAATGACTAATTAATTATGACTCTTTAAAATAAAATAAAAAAACTGTGATATTCAAAGTGATAAAAACATCATTTTCATTTTTTCAATACATTTTACTTTTTTTTTCCTCTTCGAATAACATATCATTCACTTCATATAGTTGAAAAGAAAAATCTCAATGTCATTTAATACAGAGTGTTTCTTCTAGAAACTATATTGGTGTCCTATGTTGTATAAAGATATTTAATATTGAAAAAATTGATTTCCAGTAATATGAGCGAGTAAGTTGATTTTTTTTTCCTTAAATAAATAGAACTATTGTAACTAAGAAATTTTATTCTGATACGAAGGCCAGAAGATTCAAGATATGTATGCATACGTTACGACGTAGTGTATTAGTGAATTCTCTTTACTTCACTTGCTCTCTAAGAAAATAATATTCTTTGGCAACTTTTTCGCAAAGGCGAATTTTATTCTTCAACTTTCCTTCTTTTATTAGTTTTTTTTAGCCTTTTATTTATTTATTCACTAATTAATGGAATAGAGATACCAACATATCAAAACCAACTTTATTCTCTTAATTTCATGTGTAGAAAGAAGTACAGTACAAATTTTTTAAAAATTGATAGCTTGGAAAGAAAAAAGAAAAAAAAACCACTAGTTTAATCTTTAAGTAAACAAAGTCTTTTGATAAAAAAAAAAAAAAAAAGTAAACAATGTCTAATCGGCGCAAATAAGTAAACTAGAAAAGACACAATAACAAAGCTCTAAAAAGGATACGGCTCAGTGGTTCCTCAGATGATAGTGAAAATGAAAGAGGATACGGTTCAATGGCTCCAAGCACAACAAGTAGAAGAAGAAGAAGCTCAAAAAGAGGTTCCATGTGAGAGACCATTAAGATCAAGTTGGAGACCCCCTAGATAGACATTGGTTAAAATGTAATATTGCCTTCTCTTAGAATAAAGTGAAGTGTTCGGGAGGGGCTGTTTGGGTTCTCCGAAACTTTGAAGGTAAAGTTTTACTGCATTCTAGAAGATCTTTTAGTATTATAGACTCTAAAAAAGAGTTGGAATTGGAATGTTGGTTGTGGACTCTAGAGAGTCTTAGAAGTCTCAAAATTAGAAGAGTCATTCTCGCTGCCGAGGAAAAAGACTTGATACAAGCTATCTTAAGACCAGAAGCTTGGCCATCTTATAAGTTCCAATCTGAGATTTTGCTAGCAGGCTTAAAGTATATACTCTTTTGGAAACTTTTGAAAGAGGATATAAGTGCAAAGAAGGGAGCATTTCTTATCGCTCAAAGTGTTACTAGGGAGGATCGAATACAATCATATGTTGCAGTGGGGCATCTCTATGGCTGCAAGACTTGTTCATTCAAGAGAGTTTTGTTCATTCAAGAGAGTTTCGTTACTGTTGGGTGACGGCTTTTTGGACTCTTCTTATTTGCTAATGATTGTTATCGATCTTTAATTTTTTTGGTAGATCTAATTAGATGGTTTCAATGCCTTGTAAATTAACTTTCATATGGTTTATAATGAATTATTCAGACAGAAAAAAAAAGCTCTAAAAAATAAAATAAAAATACCACCGCTTCTTGATTTAATCTCTGTAAAACACGTCTGAAAATAAATCATTATGAAATTAAAATAAAGATAACAACACCTTTGGCGACATATTAATCAAAATTTCATTTAAACTTTAGAGATGAATTAAGTTCCTGATTAAAAAAAAAACATAATAATATAGAACAAAGAAACAACATAAATTAGGTTAAACAAGCACAGCTAAAAAATAGACCTAATTAAACAAATTTCGATTAATTATTAGTGCAATACTGATTGACGGAACTACTAAAGTAAGAACTGTTGAATGGTTTAAAAATGGCTTATGTACAGTCTTGGTCGATTTCAAGGATGGCCTTGCAACATTCTGGTCCTATCATGATTTGACGGTTAAAGAATGACCCTAAGACTTCGGCCAGGCAGGCTTCTCCGTCTCCTAGGTCTGGAAAACACCTCCTAGCTAACTCGTCATCACTACTATTACCGCTACCGGCAATACTTCCGCCGAAAATGGAAGGAAGCGAGAATGGAAGTGGAAGCGGGAATGGAAACGGGAACAAGGAGGATGCCGTTGTGGTTTGAGGCATAAGAGAAGATGAGAGGAGACTTAGAACGAGGATGATAGTAATTGGTGATCTCATCATGATGAAGAAGAAGAAGGAGCAAATGCTAATTACTAATTAACATATATGAGTGATTGATATTAAGTGGTTTTTGATGCTTTGATCTTGGTTAAGTCTTTAAATGTTCTATTAGGGTTTTGTTTATATAACAGAGAAAAATAATTAAAAATCTTAGATATATAGAGGAATTAGATCTTTTAGTTACACTAGAAACTAAAAAGATATGAAAAGATCTGTTAGTTAGGATTCTAGTGTTTCATTCGTTTGATTTGGACTAGCTTGCTTTAATTATTGAAGCGAAAGTTTTACAGGTGACAAGTTATTTACAGAAAACTAAAGCATATCGAATGTATACACATTTGTAAAAGTGTTTTTAAACCTAAACGATTTAATTGTCTTCCATTATGAAAACATTTTGGTTTATTAGTTAACCAATTTAAGATTACGATTGTCTACATATATATAGAGATGATACTGCGTTGAAGCAACATTAGCATAATCATTATAAGTTTATAACGGTATTAACGGAACCGTCGCGTCATTGAAGCCAAAGGTTTTCTTAATGTTAGTAGATTTAAACCGAAAGCACAAAATGATCAAGCAGTGATCGAGCGTTGATCCCACGCGTGTGTATGTTCATACTTCATATATATTACCATCATATCGTGTGATGAGATGAGGTTAACAACGGGAACTGGAAGTAATAAAGCAATTCAATAAGTTTTGCTTGCGTCCTTTGCTTCAACACTTTGAGCCGCTAAGATACTTGATTAATGTACATTGTTTTTTTTTTCTTATTATTATATTTCACCATCTCCTCACGATGTATACAATGGTAGCTTCGTTGACTCTAGCGCATTAAAATAGTTTTCTTCAAATTTTACTAAATTTGAGTTATTGAGTTTATGCATTTTCTATCGTCCACAGTTTTTGCTCAAAAATATTTTTAGAAAAGTTTTTGCTCAAAAATATTTTTAGGAAAGTTTTTATATTGAATGTTATTCAATGCTTATATTCATATCCAAACAAATTTAGTTAATTTTTTCTACTATCCTTATAACCAAACACAATTAAAATATTTTCAATATCCATATATATAATGTTCCATAATTAATATAGATATTTAGAAGATTTATTTCAGATTCAAAAAATATTATTCTCCTATCTTCTTTTTGATTTTAAAATTTAAATGTAGTGAATCATCATATAATATATAAAATGAATAAAAGGTGTATTTTTCCTGCATAGATTGTGATTTGAATTTTTTAAAACAAACATATATTACTCAATTAATATAAAAAGTGTTTGTTCAACATATATATAGTAAATTATAAAATTTTAAAAAGTTTATAATTTGTAACTGATATATCTAAACTTGATAAAAAGTTTAAAATTATAAATATTTAAACACATTAAATCTTCAAAATTACACAAACAAGTTATATCATATGACAGATTGACGGGTTATATGGCATTACAAGATTGAATTAATAATACTAAAAAATAAACTATCAGTAATATGATATTTCAATACGGGTTAAATCCCCATTTTAATGTTTTAACAACACCAATATAAAATATGTCGAATCAAATTGATTTAATTAAGATTGTAGTAAACAAAAAATATTGTGCGGTATACAACAGTTTATATATTAAATCACTAAAATTAACAAAAGAGTATATTAGCAAAATTAGAATTAAAATAGTATATTAACAAAAAAAATTTTTTTAAAAACTTACCCCGACGTGTACCGCAGGTCATAATCTAGTATATGTTTAAAAGTAAAACACTTTGTATAGACAAAGAGAAAAATATTAGAAAGTTTCTGAAAATATTGGGGTGGTATTGGATTCTAATTTATGAATTTTTTTGAAGAGTTCAACAAAATCATTAAAAGTGAATAAACGAAAAATTATTAAAGATTGATAGAGAGTTTTGTTGATTAGTTTTCTAAAATTTTGTAAAGTCCTACAAACAATTTATGTATTTTTGTGATATTTTTCATGATTTTATTTTGTAAAGAAAGTGTCTAAAATCATGAACCAATAACATAATAATTAAACTCATTAACAATCATAGATTTTTTTGTTTTAATTGAATAACACAAAACTTTTAATAACATTATAAAAGTCTGAATCTAATAACCCTGATTTGTTAAGATTTTAAATAATTTTTTACAAATCATAAACTAATAACACTAAACTTTAACAGAGTTTAACAAAATTTTGATCTAATAGCAATAGATTCTACATAACATTTAAAATCTTTAAAACTCTATTCAAATCTCAAACCAATAATCCCACTAAAACATCATGTATTTTAGGGCAACTCCCCACTAATATCGAAAATTCCACATATCAAGTTTTTATTTATTTTCATAAAATATGCAGTAAACAGAGAAACTAATTATGTGATAACTGATAGACTTAATTGTCTCTTTCTAATCATCACCTTTTAACGTGGAGTAAAATGAGAAACAATGCCCATATATACACAAAGTGTTAAAGACGCGGATTCAACTATCTCTTATTGTCAACCTCTCTATATTGTTGCAACGCTGTCCATCTTCACCATATTTTATAGAAACTTATATTTGTTATTTCTAATCATTAAATCTTTGCCCTTGTATTTTTATATATATAGTCGTTCCGTTTGTCTTCTTCGATCTTCTCAAAATCAGTTTTATCTCATCTTTCGATCACTCGATAGTAGTGATTAACAGTTTAACACTCAACAGTATGGGGAACTACGCTTCATGTGGTCTATACTATACGACACCATCGTCTCAGTCGTCATCTTCATTATCACCGTCGTCGGCTAAAGTGATTCTCCCGGACGGCGGAGTGCGTGATATACACGCGCCGACGAAAGTAGCGGAGATCATGATGGAAATGCCAAGCTATTTCCTCGTCGACGCCAAATCCTTGAGAATCGGCCGGAAATTCATACCACTCGCCGCAGACGATGACCTTGACCTAGGTGGCTGCCATGTGTACGCCGCTTTCCCGATGACGCGTGTCACTTCCGCAGCCAACGCATCCGACATGACTCGGCTCTACCTCGCCGGCAAGAAACGCGCCAAAAGCGTTGACAATAGGAGAGTGTCTCCGGAAGAGGAAGGTATTCATCATCATGACGTAAGGCTGATCGGACGACCGAAGCTGAATCTTGAAGACATAGAAGAGTTCTCGGCCGCTGAGTTTATTCATCGGATCTCTGTTTCCAAATCTAAGAAACCACAGCTAGAGACAATAATAGAAGATCACGTGTCCTAATATAACCAATTTTTAATACTATGTTTTTTTCTCATTTTCTCTTCACCAACCAAGGTGCCTAGTCATTAGTAGTAACTTAACGTGTGTTTTTCATTTGTGATAACTTTTTTTTTCCGTTTACGCAAATGTGAATATGTTTTTGTGTTAACCTGCAGATTAATGTGTGTTAATATAAGGGGGATTTTCAAAAATACCCCTTTTCCTATGAACAAAAATTCAAAACAACAAATGTTTTACTTTATGATCAAGTAGCAAATCTTTTAGAGATGGGGTGTGTTTGGAGTATAAGTATATGATCGAGTTGCAAACTAGCCAGCCGTTTATAAGGAAACTGGAGATTAATCACACCCGTCTCTTACAAAGTTCGATGATGATTGATTGGGAAATTGAACGTGATTTTAGACTTGCATTAAAAGTACTTTAATTTGGGCTTGAAACCAGGTTTTGACCATATATTTGGGAAACCCTAATTTGACCTTGTTAACGGCGCTAAAAATACTCTGTTACTCTCTCTATTTATGAATACTACTATATATATTTTTTTTTCTAAAGATATAAATATCATTAAAGATGAATTAGATGTTTTACAAAGAGAAAGAAAACCTAACATAGAGCCGCCCAGGCAAAAAATAAAATAAACAAGGCTACAATATAACTAAGAAAGAAATGGAGTGTCAACGAATCCAAAGGAGAAGAAACTCTTGCCAACGCTTTCTACGTCTTCTTGAGGCGATAATATTCCGAAGCTCACGATCAACCAATTTGAAGACAACCTGAGGAGAAGCCGAAGGGAGTTATGGAGGACTATATTATATCTTGTTCTTCTTCATGCGGTCTATATGTTGCTATCTCTAGTCTCCTGTCGATTACATCTAAGAATTCTCATCTCCCACCAGAACAGAGGATTTCAGTAGAATAGCTACTTGAGTAGTATCGACTACTTAAGATGCCTTCTACGGACGATGAAACTGTGAAGACCAATGTCCAATCCCAATAGGCCTTTTTGCAAAGCCATGTCGTTTTGGACATTGGTCTTCACAGAAACCGCCGCGTTGTAGTTTTGAACAGAGTTACAGAGAGATTCTTATTTATGACTTATGCCTCAATATCTTGGCGATTTTTTGGGTTGTTTCACTTGAGAAAGGATAAGACTTACGTCAGAAAACATGAACCGGATCGCCAATTCTTACTTGGAAACATTGAAGACTGCAGATACAGAGAACATGATGATGACAAACCAAAAGGAGTGTCTTGTACGTATTACACCACATCCTTTTGGTCTTGCACAAACGTATTGGCTTTCAAAATTTTATGTATAAGCACCAGCTTCTGATGCCTTCACTAGCTCTTTCGTTTCATTACGCAACTCCTCCGGTTCAGAGAATAAGATGAAAAAGTTCGGTTTATTTAACCAGAGGTTATAAGAATTGAGACGCAAATTAACGTGTGTTGCATTAATAAGATCTTCAAATTTAATAAAAAATTCGTTATAACAAACATATGCGTGACTGTGTTTAAAATTTCGGACTAATATATATATTCTCATGGTACGCACGTCCTAGGAACTTCTTTTGTGATTACTTTTTCTTTAATTCTCTTTGCACGTATCACGTATGTGTATATACGGACAATAACAATGATCAAGATCACAAGTATGGTTGTTAGAATCAAAATTCATAGGAGAACATGGCAAGATCGCTCAAGAAATCAGTCAAGTTGAGCCTAAGACATGTCCGGATCCGTTCTTCAACCATCAGGTTTAAACCGGAGTCTAGTTCCATAGAAAGAGATCAGAGAATCGAGTTTCTCGGAGGAGACAAGGGCATCGGAGAAGAGGAAAACGATGAGGGTAGCAGCAGCGAGTATGAAGAGTTTGAAGAAGAGGAAGAAGGAGAAGCAGGGGAAGCAGAGGAACAAGATGATGGGAAGAGTGTTGTGAGGGGTGGCGAAAGTGAAGGCGAAGAGACGGAAGCAGCGGTGGAAACGGCAGAGGCAGAGGCGGAGATCACTGAGGCCGGGAATAGAGTGATGGTGGTGGTGGATAAAGTGATTGCATCAACTGGAGCTCTTGAATGGGCTTTGAAGCATACATTACAATCACAAGACTATCTCTTTCTCTTATATTTCTCCAAACCCTTTAAAAAAGGTCATTTCTCTAATCTAACATCTCAATTAGCAATTTTGGCTTGACTTTTTGAGATTGAAATTCTAATAGGATTTCAATTTGCTATTAGGCAAAAGGAAGAACCGGAAACAGGAAGTAAAGACTGATGAACTCGTCCATACTTTAAAGAAACTCTGCCAAACAAAGCGACCCGGGGTGAGTCCAAATCCTAACAAAAAAGCGTTTGTTGCGTTTCAAAACTGCTAAAATGTGATAGAATTTATCATGTCTATATAATAAAACAGATGGAAGTTGAGATAAGAAGGCTAGAAGGTAAAGAGAAGGAGAAAGGAGAGAAGATAGTGGAAGAAGCTAAAGAACAACAAGTGAGTCTCTTAGTGGTCGGAGAAGAGAAGAAACCACCGGTTTGGAGATTGTTGAAGAGATGGGGATGGAAGAAACGGCGAGGCCAAGCAGGAGTTCTCAAGTATTGCCTAGAGAAGGCTTCATGTATGACCATTGCGGTTAAACCAAAGAACCGTAAGCTTGGTGGTTACTTGATCACAACCAAACGTCACAAGAACTTTTGGCTCTTAGCTTGAATTTATTTTGGCTTTTTTTATCTGTCTTTGCATATTGTTTTGAATTTTTTTGTAGAGATTGATTTTAGTTTAGTTTTGTTATTGTTTGATTAAGACATGCGGCTATTAATGACAATTCTTTGAAATAAGAGCAAGACTGAGAGCCTAATGAGGCAGAAAGAGTATTCAGACACGTGATACTTGATTCC
This sequence comes from Camelina sativa, assembly GCF_030686135.1. NCBI lineage: Eukaryota > Viridiplantae > Streptophyta > Magnoliopsida > Brassicales > Brassicaceae > Camelina > Camelina sativa. The sequence goes on from NC_141898.1 coordinate 1,218,827, forward strand.
AAGCACACCATTTGAACTAAGATAGAACATAACACAAACTGAACTAGATAAATTTTTAATGATGAAAGAAACAACAAGCACAATTCTAATTAAGCACATGGAGCTAGCTAGATAGAATTGTGTCACACATATAACCCGCCAGTGTTTTATTATCCTAGTCATACAACATCAGATTTCAGGACATGATATGCAACCCACTAAAGGCAAAAAATTACTTGTGCATCACGATGGGCTGTATCCAGGAATTCGAAATCTTACCGTCATGAGGGAGTCTTGAGAAGGTCTGGTCGGCAATGTCGTAGAGAAAAAGCTGATTCCATTCAATGAAGTAGATGGAGTTGGGCTTAAGTCCGGGATACATGCTTGCAGGGACACAGAAAGGCTCGTTCTTTCCTAAGAAGATCCAGAGATCTCTCCTCCCTTGTGGTTGGATCATGCATATACAACATAAACCACCTTGTCCCGGTTTTCACCTCCAGACGATCCAAGCCTCGCGTCTCCCAATGGAAGACGGGTTTCCCCTTACAGGTTAGCAAAGCATAATAGACAATGATGAATACATCGCCAGAGGGTGACTGACTCCACCAAGTATTTGGTCCGAGTGCACCTTCTCAGAAGCTCGAATTCATACTCTCCCATCTTTGGATGCTTTAAGGGTCTGCGTTGACGGAAATAAGTTAGGAAGGGGAAGCTAGGTTCGGGCATATCCCTACCGTCCTTGCGGAAGAATGTATCAGTGGGAGGCGTGAGATAAAAGGTGGAATCTTTATTGGAGTAGAAAACGAATGAGCCCTTGGATCGGGTGGAAATAGACAGCGCGTGGCGCCATCGGAAGTCACCGATTCTAAAGCAGGAGACACTGTTTGCCCAGAACTTGACGGCCACGATACATTATTCGTCAAGGTTGTCAGGGGAAGAGGAGATAGAGACGCTACAAACCTGAGCAGCCGCCCTGGATTTTGAAATGTCAGGAGCATAGATGTAAGGAGTAACAAGCCTCGGGAGGGATATGACTTTGTGAGTGGATCTGGGGGCTGAGGGGTTGAACATGTTGGTGAGATGTACGGTTAGATCATCGTTGGTTCATTCTGATCATCCAGCCACGAGAAGATCCGATGTTGCGTGAAAGGTAGATGCTTTCAGGGATCCTCTGGTCTGCCATCGTCACTCGTTTCTGATTCATTGGGTCGTACAAGTTGATATTGGCTATTTTGTCTCCTCTGGTAGCGCGGGGATGGGCGGGAGAGTCTTTGATACAATCAAATGGGAGTAGCATATATGGAGATGGTGATAAAGATGGTGACGTCGTTTCCGTCATCAACAAGCGAACTCCTCTTCGTATCTGACATCGACAAATCACAAATTCATCAGCACCAAACTGTTTTTGCTCATCTGTTGTGTTTTACTCGCAGAATCGATGTTCAGAATACTTTTCATTGTTCACCACTTGTACTTCACGTTTTATCTTATAGTATCTTAGAATATCACATTGATCCAGAGACCTAGGTCTTGATGCTAAGAGTTAAGACATAACTGAAACCATGTATAGATAGATACAATGATGTATCTTATTATCCTAGTCATACTACAGCTAGCAAATCCAGGAGGAGGACTAACACTTGATGTGAACTTTTTAGCACTGAGATTACTTGTGAAGGATTGGGGGAAGCCAAAAAGGTGTAATCAGATGCTCTTGATGAGGGAGTAGATCAATGTTGTGGGTGGCAATATCATACACAGCAACCTGAGTCTTCTCGTTGAAGTAGATGGAGTTAGGCTTAAGTCCAGGGTACATACTGGCGGGGATACAGAAAGGCTCGTTCTTACCAAAGAAAATGCAGAGATCTCCAATGTCTCCCACGTAAGACACGGTTCCTTTGCTCAAGTCGTGCTTGTACAGCTCAAACCGCTTGGTCTCTACCGCATAAACATCAGATTCCTCCCTGCAGAACAAGATGCCATCCTTCACTGTTTCCATGTGACGCAGGATGGTAAAAATCTCGCCGGAGGGTGTCTCCACCAAGAATCTGCTGTCGTCGCACCTTAGCAGCAGCTTATACTCGGAATCCGACATCTTCCACGGTCGCTCAAAAGGTCCGAGTTGCAGGACATAAGCAACAAGAGGGAAACCGTTAGGTTCCAAGTTTCCGGAGTCATGTCCGAATAAAGTCCACGGCGTGATGTAGAATATCGAAGCTGTGTTGGAGTAAATGAGGGAGGAAGCCTTGAAATCCACGGGAAGAGAGTTAATGTGTGACCATGACCAGGAGGAGTCATCACGTCGTCTACAAAAGGAGATACAGGTTCCCCAAAACTTATTGGCCACAATGCAGTCTTCTTGGTCAGGGGAAGATGAGAGAGATACGTTACGAACAAGCTCAGTCAAAGGCGTGGACTCCGAGGGGTCGAGAGAATAAGGCAAAGGAAGAAGGGGAGGCAGAGAGATGACCTTGCGAGAGGACTTAGGAACTGAGGGATGAAACATGTTGGTAACATGTACGGATAGATCTTCGTTGTTCATTCGGAGCATCCAGCCACGTGAAGATCCGATGTTTCGAGAAAGGTGGATGCTTCCGGGGATCCTCTGCTCCTCTTCCATGGTCACTCGCCTCTTCTTCACCAAATCGTAGAAATTGAAATTCACGGCTCTCTCTGTCTCTGTCTCTGCACTGCCGGCGGCGGCGTGAGAGTCTCCGTCTCCGACAACATCATCCATGTGAAGCAACAGATAGATCAAAGAAGCAACAGATGGATCAAAAACACACAGAGACGACGAGAAGTAGGTCAAAGAAGCCTACCTGCGATATTCCAAAACCAGCTACTTGCCAACATCATTATTGATTATTCCCCCCCCAGAATCCTTCGCACGCACGTCTTTCTCTGGCCGCAATTTAGGTTTCTTTCTCAAATCCTCTGTTTTTTATTCCTTACATATAAAACAGAGCATTTATCAAGTATTGCCTAGAACTGTAATTAAGCTTGGTGGTTACTTGATCACAACCAAACGTCACAAGAATTATTTCTAATCAAGAATAATACAGTACAGGAGTTCTGTGGGAGAATAGAATTAACCAAAAAATAATAATGACGATAATTATTATTAATAGCCAATAGAGAGAGTCAAAGCTCTAATTCAGTTCCACAAGAGAAAGAAATCTAGGAGGCAGGAAGAGACTCTGTAAGTGAATTCAAGACTTGTTTGTAAGCCAATTTCTTGGCCATTTTCTTATCAGAGGCCTCTGCTGTGTGAGCAAAACTCATTTCCTTAGCTTTCACCTCAACCGTGAAATAAGCTTCACCATTTTTGAAACCTTTCGCTTTGCTCAACTCAAACTGCGCTTTCTGGCATAATTCTGTCAACTCTCTCACAGGATGCAACTTGACAGTCTCTGGAGTTATCATACAACCTAAGAGCGGTTTAATGCTCGCAAACACTACACCCTTGTTGTAACCTGAGTCTACAAATATCGCGCCTGCTAAAGATTCTATCACATCTCCAAGAACCTGACAATGGCAAAGACAGTGAGACAAAAAAAAAGAAAAAAAAGGTAGAAGTTAAGGTACTTGTTTTCAAAATGTGTTACCTTAGGGAAAGATACATCGGATTCCCATCCAAAAGTGGATTGCAAAGACGACCGTTCAAACTCACTGACTGTTCTAGAGATGTGCTTGTGGAGATCATGAGACGCATGCAGGATGTGTTTGTCCAGGTTTGCTTTCACTGCCACTTGAGCATAGCATTCATTGTTAACAGAAGCTGATCGCATGTCGGTTAGCAGTCCAGGAGTCATACAAGGATATTTGTCGTAAAGATGTTTTGTTATGAGATAATCCAATACCGAGTCACCGAGGAACTCCAACCGCTGCAGTAGAGTCAAATTAGTATTATTCAAAACGCCAAAAGAAAATAAAGCAAATTAGTATCGAGAAGCCATCGGACCTGATAGCATCTTGGAATTTCAGGAATCATGTATGAACCATGAGTCAATGCTTCAACTAGAAGAGACTTGTCCTCAAATTTGTATTTCAACAACGACTCCATATAATCTACATTCACAAGCTTCTCTGCTTGTATCAGGGACTCTCGCTCGATCTTCGTAGTTGTGAAATCGATCTTTATACCCACCCAATTCATGAACAACAAAGCTGCAAGTTCACCTCCCTCGCTGAGATATGCACCAATTAGTGATTCTACAACATCAGCCACACTCTTTCGTTTCAAATTCCTCCTACTAGTAACGTATATGTTTCTAGACTCAGGTAGGGTATCATTAACAAGAGTATACGCTTCAGACGATTGACCGGGAACCATCCAACATTTAGGTTCAAAACACTCATTGCGGATAAATCCCTGTATTCAAAAAAGATAATTTCACATTTTAACACTAACCACACATGCAATAATTTGATAGTCAACCTGCTGAAAACTAAACATTTCTATAGAGCCTCAATGCACTGGGTACTTCATTCCAGCAGTTCGAGAGTTGTTAAGACTGAAGAATGTTTACCTGAAGTTTCTGCTCACAACCAAGTTTGCAGAGCATAACATTTGAAATCATTCCATCTTTCTTCGTGCTAAGAAGACCCTCATGGTGAGTACGACAGTGTTGGAATAGTTGCTGACAAACAGCATATTTCAGAAAAGAGTCGCCAAGAGTTTCTAGTGATTCAAGGTGAAACTGATCTTGGCACTTTTTTGTCGTTATAGCTTCCAGAACCTGTACTCACAAGTAAACCAAAAGCATTCGATGAAAAAAAAAAAAATGAAAAACCATACAATATGTGTATCAGCTTGGAAGCCCCAAGTTCTACCTTGATTGTTGGAATATTGACTTCCGGGATGCTCTTCTTCAGGTTGTATGCTATAAGCAAAGATTCAATGCGTTGCATAACAGAAGGGATGAAAGTATATGAATAGATAATATCAACTGATATTGGGGACAAAATAATATGACACAGTTCAGGAGGTAGTTCAACAAACTCCCTGTCATGCTCTGCAGTAAAAAGAATATATCACATATGAATCTAACAAGACATGATAAGGAACTCAATCACATCCTGTGGTTAAAGATTATACCTTTCTCCTTTTTCTTCTTGGTCATGTGGAGATAATTATGCAGCGTGAATATGTGTCTTCCATTCAGAAGGGGTTCATCCACAAAATTTAAATTAATCCCATGCCTGCAACAAGATTATAGAATTCAGCATCCAAAAACAGAATAAAAGGAGCAACAAATATATCAATAGTGAGAACATATTGGATTGTATAAACATTCTGTGTATACATATATGTACCGTTTCTCATAGTACTCAATATAAGTCTTATCGCCAGTCTCTCTCTTCGTCAATAACGATTTCGCGTTTAGATTGTTAAGAATGCCATTCGTGCAGTAGACATATCCGTTATGTGGTGTGTAAACCAATGCATTTTGTACGACACAAGTACAAAACAAGCCGTCTTTTGTATGTAGCAATCGAGAAGCACCGTTGGTCGAACAATTTAAGTGTTTTTCCAAAGCTTTATGACAAGTTAGATTCACGGATCTGATCACTGCCCAATCAATAAGAGATGTTTCATGAGAATAAGTGGATGGAACTAGTAGATAATCAAGTGCTACCCCATCTCTGAGATGCAATCCATCCAAAGCCTCCATCAAATTTTCCACACTCTGATCTAAAAGAACTCGGAAAAGAGTTATCTGAAATCTTCTACACACAAGGACCTGAACAGAAGAAAATACAGAGACGGCTCAAATTTGGACTACGAGAAATGATTCCTACGAGTTTGAATGAGATAAATACCTCCTCTTGTGTAAGGTGAAACGCTCCCACATAACTCAATGTCACGGCTATTGTACCCTTATGATCTTCCAACCTGAAGCCTGTGTTCCCAATGTCATCTTCAAGTTCAACTCTAGTGCCCAGCAAAACATCGTTTAGATGAAATTTTCTTGGAGAGTTTGGCGCCATTCTTATTAAGTAGAAGTGGTATGTTGTCTGCGGCTGTGCTGAAAACTGGGAGACTAGCTCTGGGGGGAAGTAACATGGCTGTTCTGTGTTATAGTGGATTTTCTCTGCAAACTCAACCCTCATTAAACGAGAGATTTATTATACATCCCAAATTTACATATGTGCAGAAGATTTTACCGAGTTTTTGTGCGACAGTTTCCGCCACAACCATGTCCGGCACAAGATGATCACTTAAAGCTCCGACTTCGTGCAGTTGAATGCAAGCTTCTAGACAGACAATATGTTTTAACACTTTACTATTCGCTTGAGCTTTAACTTCTTTTACTGGGCAGCTCTTAGGAAGGTAAAGGGTGCAAATCCCCAGATCCTTGTTTATATCGAATCTAGGAGCTGGTTTGAAGTACCTTTTCAAGAAGAGAAACAAAGATCAGAAAGGAATTATAAAGACGCAAAGTTTTAAATAAAGGAAAAATATCTGATGAAGCTGGTATTGGACTAACTCATCTGATGGGAGCCTTGAGCAGTAATGATATATTAAGCTGACACTTGAGCTAAGAGTTACAGTTGCGCCAGTACTTTCGACGCGGAAGAATAGTTCGTCTGAATCATCTGGAAGAGGTGGACAGGGAACAAGAGAATGATGCAAAGACTCCTCACGCATTCTTTTCCCACCAGAAATATATTTCTTTAACCGAGATTGTGTTAACAGATCTCCGCTGCAAGTGGCAATGAGTGAGAAAAATATTAGATTCTGTTAAGCATGGGGCTGTAAACTCTATGAAGACCAGCCATATATGTAACATACCTTTCCACCATCATCAAATAATCTGAATTTTGCATCCTAGCACGCCCACGAGATTGTATGAAACTGCAAATGTTGGATACAGGGTCAAATCTGATAACAAGATTGCAACTTTGAACATCTAGACCCTCCTCTAGAATAGATGTTGCTACAATGATGTTTACCTACAAATAAGAACAGGTTACTCAGAACTAAAGATAACAGTAAGCAGATAATTACAACAGTTCAGAGGAACTCGACCATACCAAGCCTTTCCGGAAATCTTCCACAATTTCATTTTGCTTCTTCCGAGTTTGATTTTGTAGACCAGAGTTAATTCCTGCAACGTACTTGGTTTTCCAGTTATTACAATTTGGAAGAATCTCAGCCAAAAGGGATTCCAGTACAATGGCTGTTATCACCCTATCCACAAATATAATGCACCGTATGTTCTCCAAGGAGCTGTATCAATAAAAATTGAGAGAAACAGAATTGGAAAAATACAAAGGTTTGAAAAAAGCATTGTAGTATACAGTACTCCAATATGAGTTGATTTAAGCAATGTCAAACATTCAAGGTTTTTTCATTTCAGATCGTCATCTCAAACTCCAGTACAATAAGCAGAAACAAAACTGTGCATGCGATCCAAACCTGTAACCAAGAAGAGTCTCAACGAGGCAGACTGTTTTGGATGTTAGGAGACCTACCTCCACATTTCCTTTTATGTTCGAAACAACACTCCAATCACGACCTATTTACACATGAAATGAACCAAAGAGGTGAGAAAAATAAAGAAATGAATGAATCTTCAATCATAACATATTAACATGTCAGGAAACAAAAAACTACCATGAGGTATGTCAGCCAAAAACGCCTGTGAAGCATCAGAACAGAATTTTTTAACCAAGGTCAGGCTAAACATGTTTAGTTCGCCCCACAAGAAAAAGTCATTCTGACTGGCTGACAATGACTGAGCAGCCTGTTGTAAAAATCACAAATATTACCATACTCCTTACTTTCTTATGTAATCTAAAACCTTAAAGCAGCACCACGAAAAAATATACCTTCTGCGCCAGCAAAATTCCGAGATCATCCAAACAATATGTTAGAGTTGACTCGATCTTCGACAGTCTCTTCTTTATAGAATCAACAGTATGGGATTTGAGATCCAAGGTTGCAAGGGATAAGCAATGCTGAAAATAAGTCTACCATCAGTTAACAATTTCATAATTAAGTATGATAGAAGAATGACCATAAATATGAGCTACATTCTAAAAGACTAAAAAAAGATTCATTCTATGATTTTGTGATTCAAAACCCAAAAAAAATTTATCATACAAACTTTAATCCTTAGTTCACGTACCTTCATTGTTAGTTTTTTTAGCTTCTCTACCAAGCTTGCTCGTTTGTTATTTGATATTTCGATGTGCTGGTAGAACTTGAACCTTGGTGTAGAAAAGGGGACAAACCCAGCCAGCACAGCCTCATTCTCACAGGTATAGACCTTTATTAATCAAACAAATTTATTACTATGATGGAGTAAGCAAGATAAAACCAGCCTATAATATTATTTCCTTTTCAAAATGAAAATATGGTTCAGTTTTATAATATTGAGACAGGGCAGCACTTGAGAATCAACACTCTTGCTGCAGTTTAAAATGGCAACTACGAAATATGATGCTTCTGCATCAGATACCAATGATGTATGTTCACTGTAGGATCGAAAAATAAACGGACAACAAATATTTGCAATGACTCTGTAGTCAGTATACCAAACAAAAATATCAATCTTAAGTAAGAGTTTCTAATTCTAACGGCACCTTTGATAGGTTAGAAGAAAAAAAGAATTCATTATCTGTAACTCAAAAGCATATATAACAGGAGAGACAATACCAAAATTTCAAGATAAAGAAAAGAAGCAACCTTTGAATTCATTAGAGTTTCGAGTTCATGAATCTTCTTCCAGTAGCTATCCAGATTTTCACCTTAGTTGAGAGGAAAGAAAAAAAGACAAAGAAGAAAACCAAAACCAAACTTGAAAAGACAAATAGAAAACGCAAAAATATAATGTATAAATCCAATCAAGAAAGAATGTTAAATGCATATATACCCTTTGTTTTCACAAGGGATGCAGTCATCCCAAATATCCGTGGAAGATCAGAAGTTCCAGAATTCAACTCCTTGTGATAAAACTCCTGCATAAAAAAGGAGCCATTTTGTCAAAAGGAGCAAAGTTACATTGCAAAACTAGAAATTTCCTATGTTTCAATGAGATTTCATTCAGGTCTGAGTTCTCCAGCTAGGAGTATTTTTTTTTCGTGCTCACCCTCATGATACAAGCATAGGGGTGCTTTCCCCGAGCATGATGACACTCATCAACTATTAGAACCTTGATCATGCTGAAGTTCAGAAAACTATGCCTCAAAGCACCGAGCAAAATGGCAGGGGTCATCACCAGAACCTGCACTTGTGAAACCAAGGGAGAAAAAAATAGAAAGAGTGAACACTTGAAACTCCAAACGGTTTGAAAATGTGGGCCTACATGGATGTGCAACCAGAGCAAACATGAAACCTAAGTAGTGCCTTTCAGCAGAAAAAAACTAAATGAGAATATGAGTGGTCAAAATAAGGAAAGGAGACCTCATATTTGTCGACTTGTTGTTTCCAAGTTGAAGAATCCCAAAAGTCAACCCCCATGTCTCCCCAATACATACCCACTTGTAGATCAGTATGCATCTTCAGTGCTTCTGCTTGCTGCGTATAACACACAAGCACAAAGTCAAAAAAATTTGTACATTATTCTTTTATATCTATCTCAGTCTCACACCAATAATGGAGAAAGTGACAGTAATGTTTCTAAATTTGGAAAAAAGCAGCAATCTTTAATACATAAATTGTAGAACAAAAGGACAAGTACTAATGCATATCACATTCTATGTGTACACTATAGGAGTTAAAGAAACCTGAGTGACAAGAACAACTTGAGGAACCAAGAAGACAGAGAAAGAGGGTGAAGGCTTGCGAAAAAGGTAGGCATAGTTACGAAGAAGCATAATGGCAATAAGGGTCTTGCCAGAACCAGTCTCCAAGAAGACAATAGTGTTCTGATTGATAGCTTTATCAAGAGCCTCAACCTGATAACTGGGTAATATAAAAAAAACATCAAATATTAGATAAAGCCAGATCAATGGCTTCTCTGAGGATAGCAAAAACAGAGAGTTGAATACATAAGGAAAAAAAGAAAAAACCTTCTTGCAAATTGGAGAGGAGAGGCAGAGACGACTTGATCAACGGTCTCAGTTTCCATCACATCAGCATCCATTGTCATCTGTAACATAGACTGAGACTGATAAAATGTAGACAGAATTTGCAAAATAAAACCTAATTTAGAAACAAATATCACTAGTTGAGTACGAAGGAGCAATAACGCAAAAGAAGAAAACCTCGAATGGGATAAATAAAGCAGCGATTTTTCTGCCAAAAAAAAAAAAAAAAAGTAGTCTTCAGGTACAGACAGTGGCGGAGAGGAAGCTTACTGAAGAAGAAGAAGAAAAGGTATTACGGAGACGAATGAATTGATCAAAGCGATTGCGACTTAAATATAAATTTTGATTAATTAAAAAAAAAAACTTAACTCCACTGAATGATGTTTCCGAAAATTAAAAACTTGAAAATTGTTTCAGAAAGAAGAATTTAATTTTAAGTATTTATTTGGGTGTTTGACTGTTACGGCGACATATGATTTTGATGTGAGTTCACAGTAACACACCACGCTTTTGCTGACGTCATTCCTTATTTTATTCTAGTGAGTATTTTTTACCGGCGGATAGAGAGCTAAACCGCTTTTTTACTTTTGGTCCAGCTGTTAAAAATAATAAAAAAAAAAAAAAAGCAAAAGGATACAGAATAATTATTTGTAAAAAGTAGATATGTTTTTTTTTTTTTTCGTGGAAATCCTTTATCCCAATAGTTGGCTTACAGTTTATTAATGTTTCTACATCAGGAGATCTGGAGTTCGAGCCCCAGATATTACGATTTATTAATTGTATAAATTAATGGAGATAAATTTACAGACGATTTCCAGCGATGCGCAATTATCACCGTTCGCCGTGATTCTACATACACATGAAGGTGAACATAGAGAAGGATGTGACCATCAAGAACATGAAGCACAAGAGAGCAAGAGTGTTTGTAGTGAATCTAATAGGGTCAGAAGAAATTGCCCATGATAGAATCATATGTAATTGTTTCCATAATTTGCTATCAATAATAAATTCAGATGATAAAAAAAATATATGTTTTTTTTTTACAGAATTGGTGGTTAAGGAATATTACTTTGCTAAAGACATCTCTAATTTAGTCCAATGGTAGTTGTTGGTTGAGCCACTTATAATGGAATCTGATTCTCAAATTCGGTTTTTCCCAATTGTACTCTATAATAATGTCTCAACTCTATCAAACAACACATTACAAATATGCAACAAAATCCCTAAAGAGAAAGAGTAAGTGACGCGACATAAATATAGTTGTTAGTGTAGTATTATCAATAAAGTTCTCTAGTCTAGTTGTTCATTAGCTTGTTGTTGTCTTCATTGGTGATGGACCCAACTTCCCTAGCAAAAGCTTTCAAATTGGTGTAAAAAATCTTTTTTTTTTTCAATAAAAGAAATCAGCTCAAACAAGCCAATTTGTAGGAAAGTTATTTACAAATCAAATAGGATGCGGATTTGAAATCTTTGTTTAGAAGACATATTTCACTAAATATATTTAGAGATGTAATAGATTATTAGATTGATAAGTACGAAACTTATTGATCGATCCTTTCAAATACTTTTTGCTCGTAGATAATTCAACACATAATATAATATGGACAACCTAAGAGAATATTATGGAAAATATATCTTCTAAACAAATATGTCTTCTTATTAACTGCTTTGAAAAAAGAATCAAACTTGTTCAAACATAGTCCGAAATTATCATAATTATTGACAGAATTGCTCAACCACTTAGAGATAGCCCCCACTTTCTTCAAGATGTGGAGGCTAAACACGTGATTGATGAAAAGTGTCAGTTAACACTCTATTTGCTTACACATACAATAGAACCTCTTTAAATTAATACTCGCTCTAAATTAATAAATTTTTCCAACCTCGAATTGGACCGATGTAAAAAATGATACAATTCGATAAAATAATAAGATAATATTTTTTTTTAAATCATATGTAAAAATATGGTCTCATCAATATCATAAATTAATAATGATATAAACGAGATATATATATATATATATATATATATATATATATATTTCTCTAAGGCAATTTAGTGAAATATGGCTATATTGTTTATTTCTATTCTTAAATTTGCATTATTGTTGGAGTTCATCTATAATCTTTCTTATTGCATCAAAAACATTTGGTGTTGTTTTCTCAAATTTCATCCAAAAATTATGGAGCGTCCTATATTTCATCATGAGAGATATTAACAACAATTTATTTTAAACTCTGAACTTCTAAACATTTATCGTTTTCATCTCGATAATCTAGTAAACTATTGTCATCAATCATATTACTATAGCCAAAATTATAAATTAAAAAAAATAATTCTATAAAAATGTGAATTATGACAAAGTATCTTATTTTTAATAGAAAATATTCAAAAACTATGAAAATGAAAAAGTATATTTATAAATTAATTAATTTATTTTATTAATTTAATTAAAATTTTTATAAATTAATAAATATCTTGGTTCCGACTTTATTAATTTATAGAGGTTTTATTGTATTCCACAAGTGCATTGTATTATTTAACCGCCTCTTTGTTTGTTTCAGGTGTGGGCTGGTGTGATTTCAAAGGGCTTTGAAAATGTATATGATTTCAAGATTGGTTCCAGGTAATGCATATTGTTTTTCAACGTTTAGTGTTGTTTTTTCTTTCCCACAACTTACTGCTCTATTTTGTTTGAAGGATGCTCTCGGGAAAACCTAGGAAGGAATTATTCGCAAAGTACCATCTGGCTCTCTACTCTCTAGTGTTCTTTCCTAGTTATCATTTGATGGATTTACTTTGCACCCGCTAGAAGAAAACTTCACAATGGAGCGATCTCAACTTGGATAACAATATTTCTACGGTTAGTAACATATATACTTTATAATATACCAAGTACTGCAAATAGTCTAGGAGTTTCTTTTTATCTCAACTACTGCTCTTTGGTTCCGAGTCTTGTTCCTCTTCCTGAATAAGACGCAAAAATAGACTCTGTGTCCCTTGTTCTCGCATGAGACTTTATGCAGTATGTTCCTTCTGCTTTGTCTTGGTCTTTTCTGACTGTGTGTGTCTTGTTCTCGCATGACAGAATTCATGTATGTTCTTTCTTAACCTTTTGTCATGGTCTTTCTATTTTTATTCTTGTGTTAGCTTATGCTGTGTGATGAAACATGTGCACTTCTCTATTCATATGTTAAATGTTTCAACTATAATTTTTTTACAATATAGTCTCGTTGCATTACAAAGCAGTTGATGTAATGTGTGTGTATGTATGCGGTTTCTTTTGGATTCATATCATGACTGAACCGGACTCGTTATCATAATCTCACACACACACATACATTCATTTTTGGGTTCAGCAAAACCAAATTACTGATGGAATCTTAGTGGACCAAAAAAGACTGATATGAAGTAAATCAAATATTATTCCAAAGCAAAATCCGATATGATTCATGATACATAGTGCTAGAAGAAAACACATTGCACTTGCAGCTTGTTAAAAATACTCTTCCTATCTGATGGATACTCGTAAACTTTGATAGATAGTGCTAGAAGAAAACACTTTGCTAAAGACATATTTAATTAGTCCAATGGTAGTTGTTGAGCCACTTATAATGGAATCTGATTCTCAAATTCGGGTTTTCCCAATTGTACTCTATAATAATGTCCCAACTCTATCAAACAACACATTACAAAAATGCAACAAAATCCCTAAAAATCAAATCACTCTCATAACTCACCATTAGTTCCACAGAGCGTTCTTTTCAAATCTCATGGAACTTGATGTGTTTTCCAGATAACATAGAGTAGCAACAAAGGAACTACAAGGCTGTAACCTGGATAATGAACCACATTCATCTCATATGCTCTAGCTATAGCCCAGCAATTCTGTTATGTCAAAAAAACAATTACTTTCATTAGTGATTGCAGATATAATAAAACAACAAAACGGATGACAATTGCAAAGCAGAAAACAAACTATAGACGTAGTAGTACCTTGAAATGTTTCCAATATAGAGCCAACGAAGCCACCAAGAGCGATTTTCGAAACAGTCTTCTGTTAGAGAATAGCAGCGACCGGCGTTGTGATCTCTTCTTCCTTCCCCAGTCATGGACATGGTCATCCTCTTTCTTGCCAGAGACGGTTCGAATGTGATCTTTGTACATTTCTCTCTCGGCAACCAGACAACACACAACCACGACACTGGGGATAACAACAAATATCACATGTGGTATCACCAGAACCATTACATCGGGTTGTCCAATGTATTCATGTTTCTTATCTGCGCCTGAGCTACTGACCACCCATCCCATAATAGTCATGTATGTTCTGTTCCCCGAATCAGTAAACACTTCACCAGAGAACCAAGGAAAGAATATGAGATACAACAGGTATGCCGTGTAACCGAACCATACCACAGGCATTCTGCAGAGGTCTTGGAGAATCCACAGTACAAGTGTAATTGGTCCCTTCTTCGCAATGAACTTCTTGAGAGTGTACTGCTTCTTGAAAACTATGATCATGCATTTGGGGACAAGAAATACGAGTAACAGCATATATAAAGCAGACCAAAGAATCGGGTAATATAATGCCGCATATTGGCATCCCATGACACGAAACTCATTCCATGTCCATGAGACTTTAGAGCTTAGACCATTGATAGAAAATGGTCGCATTTCTGATAAAGTTAATCTGCCTCTGATATCAGTGACTTCTATCTGCAGCCAAAATCTATCAGGTAAGGGATCTTCAAAGGCCCTATAATTCCATGGAACTGAAAAGAATGTTGCCCCGGAAGAAGTGTCACCTCCTTGTTTTCTCATTGGAGCTTCCATGACCAGATTATCAAATCCAGGGCTCGAGTCATAAACTCTAGCTACAACTTCCACAACGAGGGAATGAGAAAACACAATGGCTCTTATTGTGTCATAGGATGATGAGATCATATGTTGGCATTCATATTTGTGACGTGCAAAGGATGTTGACATAAAACGTGAATCTAACGGAAAGGTCGGTAATATGATAATCTTCTGAGATTTTGACTTGAAGTCAAGATCAACGTATGAAACATGGCCCCTATCAATGGCCATGATCCGCATTGCCCTGTTTTTTCTCCAGTCACCCATCTCCCATTCCCAGAAGTCTGCAGCTGGCAAGGCTCCAAATGAGCAGTTGGAAGTAATTTCAGCACTACTCTGCCTCATATTCAGCTGAAACAAGTCATTATCTGATAAACTGATACCACCAGAGTGATGATGTCTTTTAAGATTCTTGCCAAACTTTGAGTGTAGATGGCCACACAAATAAGCTGAGATGGAGTGCTTCAGAAAAACATCTTTAAGGCTCTTTTGAGAACGTGACAGCGCTGTGAATGACAACGGGAAATGCCCAAACGATATTTTTGCCACAGGTTTTGCTGACTGGTTATCCCATTGCGATAGGTGTGAGTCGAGTGAGCTCAAAAGCTCATCAGTTGGATGCCCAAAGAGATTTGTTGGGCCACGTAATCCAATATGCATTGTGGTGTCAACACCGACAAACAGATGCTTACGTTCGCTAGTCTGTATAATAACAAAACACAGAACCGTTAGCACAATGTAATAGATAACCTTCATCTCAAATGCAAATCAGTCCTTCACCAACCCAAACTTAAAACAATCAATGATCTCAACCAAAACAATAGACCAAGCTGGGAGAGAGTAACCACCAACCTCAACAGTAATGGCGTTAACATTTTCTTTCCTTCCCATCTGTCCATTGATGCTATACTTGGAGAAGAAATCAGTAGATGAACCAACAGCGGGAACACCAAAGTTGTCATGGTTACCCCTAAGATCATAGAATATGCTCTTATTCAGCCCACTTCTTTTGACAACATCTTGCATCACACTCTCGTATTCTAACCACTCATCTTCATTTAGCTTCATTGTTAACATGTCTTTGCTTTTCCCATCTGATTAACCAAATTAAGAACAAGAATCAACCAGCTATATATCTAGTACAGATGAGAGGTTTATAAGTACGGGATATAGCAATATCTAACCACAATGGTTCCCAAAGCTAAAGTTTTAATTTTTAGGGGGAAAGATCGAACTCAAATCAATAAAGCTTCAGACTTGCATATAAGAAGCATAAGTAAAACCTAAGAACCCAGGAAAAAAACATCATCAAACGAACCATACCAAACGAGAGATCCACAAATTCGAACGTATAGGTGAATCAGGAGAGAGATATAAACCTGTGAGATCACCGGTGATTAGGACGAGAGAAGGGTTGATCAGAGACAGAGCAGGACCAACAATGTTTTTGAAATCAATGGCTCTTTCGGGATGATGAACACTGAAATGGAGATCGGAAAGCTGAACAACCCAAATCAAGTCTTGCCCAGTTCTCGCTTCAATCACTCTTCTTCCAGGTTCGTCAATCGAACCAGAGACCCTCGTACTAAACGAGATTAGCAGAAGGAGAGTCGTAAACGAGATTCTTCTCCGATGAGAAACTGTTTTGCTTCTGAGCTTATCGTCGTCGCCGATAGATTCCATCAGCTCTGTTTATCCGCGAATCAGTAGCATTAGCAGCTGAATCTCTCAATTTTTCGAACTGCAATGCTCCAACCCAACCCCCAAAAAAAAAAAAAAAGTCTACATTTTTATTAGTTTCTTAATTCGTCGTTTCTTTTGCCTTTGTTTTCTTTATTAAGATGTTTAATTAAGGCAAATAAATAATTAATTTCATTATATTATCTTCTTTCTTCTTTGCAACTACTTACTTATGAAAGAATGGTAATATAAAAAACATGTGAGAGTGTCAAAAGTTAAAACAAAAAAAAATATTGGTAAGGATGGATTTACAAACGGATGAAACAGAGTCATTTTGCATGTTTAGGCAAAGAAGATGACTTGGGGTAGAAGTAGAACATATGCAGGTGGTTCAATTTGTTCTTGGCAGGATGATTTTGGACAATGTTGTTCTCAGAAAATCAGTTGGTGAAACAAACAAAAAAAAAGGCAAAAGGTTATGATTGATGATTCCATTAGCAGTGTTTTGTTATGATGTTAAAAACAAAGGTCACTTGAACAAGATCAGGAGCTGCTAAGGGGATGTCTTGTGTCGTTAAATGACTAATCTTTAAACGTTTTATTAAAAAAAAAAGAGATCAACAGAGTAATTTTGAATGTTTAGTTGGTGGAACAAAAAGGAAGGCAAAAGGTATATGATTAATGCATGATTCCATTAGCAGTGTTTTGTAATGAGGATAAAACAAAGGTCATTTGAACAAAATCAGGAGCTGCTAAAGGATGCCCTGTTGTTGAATGACTAGTCTTGAAACGTTTTACTTGTTGTCCCCACTACATTATAGAAAAATAATGTAATAAGAATTCCATATCCTTTCTTTTTACGTACTACAATTCCATGCACAAACATGTCATAACTTACAATAGCATATCAATTTGATTACAATCACACTTTTTTTTTTTTTTGGGACAAAGACAATCATCACACTCTAATAATAAGAAGTTCTTTATTATTGAACTATTCAAACAAGATCCTTAATAAGTAAGCCTACCTACTAGGCTTTGGATTTAGCCAGAATCAACAACTTTGCGAGTTCTTAACTGTTCCCGTTTAGCCTTCTTAGACTCTACTCCTAACCATTGTTGGATCAGCTCAAATACTCTTTTATCACGGAGAAGCCCACGATGGCTACCGGAAACTCCTACGCTTGCAACTGCTTTAAACTGAGCAGCCTGCAAAGAAAGGTTAGAAGAAACGTATGGGTTTTGTTAAGGGATCCAAACAAGTGACAACAGAACCAGTAACAGATTCGCTTAACCAAAACCGAGAAACTCAGAGATGAACAAGAAAGTAGCTTACTGCAGCTGATTCGGCAGGTACAGTTCCATCTCCATCCACATATGTATACTCAGGCTGAAACAAGATTCAAAGATGCAGAGACTCTCAAATCAAACATGAAAGTATAATAGTAACTGAAAGAATGCCAAGAGATAACAAATCCAAGGTGGGATAGAGAAACGCAAGTTTTTCGATTTTTTACAAGGGATCTAACTACTCTTCTCAAGAAGAGTCATTTCACTCACCATAGTTTGACATATTTCAGACAAATCTTCAATCGGAGAAGTCTCTGTGCCATAACTGTAGCAGGAAAAAAATACAGCTTTTTTAACGTGGTGAAAAAGTTAGAATCGACCAACCAACAAAAAATCTCAGGCAATAGAGACACTATGATAGTTCTGGTGCATACCAAACATCCAAGGGTGTATCAAGTGACACTCCATAAATGTTATAGAAGGAAACTCCATCAGGAAGTTGAGCTTTGTTGAGAATTTCTCTTGTACTAGCAGCCCAGTCGAGGATAGCAAAGTTAAAGGGTAAAGCTATCTTATTCCCACCGTAGCTTAGCTACAATACATAATTTAGATGTTTGATTATATCTCCAGTGACCAAAATAACATCTCAAGCCAATGCACACGAGAAAAAAAAGGTGAGTGCGTTGATTTGATACCTCATTATTTTTCAGTGCATTGTTGAATAGATCAATACTCTCGATTAGGCCAAAAGATTCCAGTTCTGCAGAAGTATCATCGTCGTTTTCAGATTTCTTCTTACGCCAAACTCGAATCTCTGGTTGCTTTTTCCACTTAAAATCAGGATTTCCCATCATCTCATATATAGATGGGCACTCAACCAACTAAAACCAAAAAAAGAAAGAAAAAAAAACAGATTCATCATCAGTCTAAAATAAGAGTTTCATGGACCCTGAAGAGCTCAAATCTCACAAAAAATCTAAATGCTTTGGTGTAACTCAAACAATATATGCCAGAACCCCAAAACTTTGAGGGTATATTACCAGTTGGTGCATCGTCCACCGTGACACAAAAAAGAAACTTTCTAACCCTTCCACAAATTGCACTCCAGTCAAGAGTGAATCATTGATGCACCCTGGTGCTCCTGTCAACAAAATTTTAAGTCATTACCTATGAAATCGGCTATTTCTGTTATGAACAACTTTTTGCAAAAGAGATAATTCGTTTCACCTTGGAAAGGCGTTGCAATTGTAATCCATTTATTTACATACTTGGAAAAAGCCTGCCAACAAGAAAAACAGAGACTCACTCATTATCCTGTTTGAATAGGGGACTCTCTAAACATCAGCTAGAAGCTGTCGAACATCATATTAATTGGTGATTATAATACCTCCGGATGAAGATACATGAAACATGAAACCATAAGTCCTCCCATCGAATGGGATATGATAGTGATTTTTCGGCCCCCTGAACATTTATAAGCAGTTTCCAGTTTCTTCTTCAGACCTAGTATAAGTAGATCGATCCTGCAAGAATGACACAAGCAAAAACATCTAAAAAACTCTTGGGAACTACAATATCAGGTGAGACAGAAGTAAAGGTTTAGAAAATCACCTATTGCTTTGGCGGAAATCGTAACCATATCCGAATAACGTAGTCCCCTTCTTATAACCGCATCCAACCAACATTTCTATCATATCGTGGAAGTGGTAAACCTCCGTCAAGTGAAAAAGCTTCACAAACTAGAAAAGCAAAGTTCGTGATATCAGAGATATAACAGGTAAACGAGCTAACTCCAAATTTAGAAAGATGAAACAACCGAAAAAATGAAGTCAGGGTAACCAAAAAAAAATACAATTCCAGCAAAACAGACACTGAGGTTAGACATCAAGAAAGAACAACTTACTACAGACAAAAATGGTCGCACATAATGACATAAAGTTTCCCTTTAACTTATCCTCACTCCTAAACCTTAAGAACTACATAGAAGTAGCCATTGTACCGAGTAACAAGCAATTTTAAGGAGTGAAAGACCGATCTTACCCAGGAGGGATCTAGAATGTCAATTGCATAGAGTCCATGGTCATCATCAGGGACCACGATTTCAATATTCTCATCCAACGGCTCTGTATAACCTGCCAACCAAAAAAAAGAAATAAACACACATTAATCTAAAGTTCGAAATCATCTGATTTATAAGATAAACTGATAATTTAAAGAGTAAAGTCATAAGATAAACTGCTAATCTAAAATCATAAGATGATCTGATTCATAACTCACTTTTCTTTAACTCATAAGGTAATCTAAAAGTCCATGACTTCAAACTTAATCTAAGTTGGAAATCATCTCTCTCTCTCTGATCAAAGCTCAAATAAAGACTGCTAAAATAAAAAGTATAAAGCAAGACTCAAATTTTACAAGGAAAAGTGCAAAAAGAGAGTTGAGATTACCAGTTTTGGGATTATAGAGAGACCAGACGCTCTGCTTAAAGGCAAGGTTGGCCAAAAAAATCCGAACCCAAACGCGGATTTGAGATTTTGAACCATTCTTCATAGAATGCAGAATTGAGCCTCCGATACCAGAAACTAGAAGCACTGGATCACGATCCGCCACCTCGCCGACGTTTTCGTCGCCGTAGGTTCCCCAGCACGGACACGGAATCCAGTCCATCAAAGCGGGTCGTTCGGTAGACCCGAGAGAATATTATTTAGTTCGGATCTTTCAACAGAGGTCAGGAGAAACATGGTTAGCAGTGGTGGGGCTTATCAGATGTATATACTCTAGTCAGATCACTGAGAATATGCCATGTGTGTGACTGTGACACTCTCCACGAGAACCTTCACGTCTCTCCTTCTAGAAACCTTACACGGCACCGTTTTGAAAACGAGGTCTACACCAACACCATTGACTGTGTGACACTCACGAAAAAGGTTCTAGTAAGAGAATTTAGCCATAAATGCCATTTAAAAAAAAAAGTTGTTAGAAATGCCAGTTTATAATTTTTCTTACGAGAATTGTCATTTTTTATTTTTGTAGCATAAATAAAAAGATAAATTTACCCTTATAAAAAAAATGAGAAAAAAACTAACTATTAATTATTTGATATAAGATTTTACAGTTTCTGCGGTAGACAATATTAACTATGGACATAAATTTATTTTTCATAAAAAAGTGTGTCTACAATTTATGTCCTATATTTATAGTCCATAATTTAATACTTAAATTAACTTTTGTTGTTATCTTTTTATTTATGTCATCTTAAACATATTTCTCTTTCAATATACAAACTTTAGTAGTGTGGACATTTTTTTTTTGTTAGCAGTGGACACAAATCGTCAGACCAAACCTTGAGTGTGGTCCACTCAAGAGTTGAAGGACATAATAATGGTGGACAAAAACTTTGACTGCAGGATGTGGTCCACTGGATTTGCAGACCTGCAGTGTGGACGCGTTTTTAGTTAGCAATGGACACAAAACACATACCAAACGGATATGGTCCAATTCAAGAGAAAGAAAGACATGATAGTGGTGGACAAAAATCTGGTAGGCTAGATCTGGTCCACCAGACACCGGATCATGCAGTGTAGACAAGTTTGATAGTGGTGGACAAAAACCTGGTTGGCTGGATATGGCCCACTGGACACCGGATTTGCAGACCTGCAGTGTGGACAAGTTTTATTGCTACCAATGGACACAAAACGCATGACCAAACAGATATAGTCCACTCAAGAGAACAAGAGACATAATAGGGATGGACAAAAACCTGGTCGAATGGATATGGTCCACCGGATCTGCAGACATACAATTTTGCTTATCAATTGTTGGATATAAAAACTCTGGAACTAGACCTAGCGGTTTTGCCTACTACGGAGGAGGCAAGCGGATCAAACGGAGGTCTCGACTCTGGAACTCGCCTCAAATATTTTGTCGGCCACGACGGACGGAGGCGGAGCAGTCGGAGGATTCGACCATAGTAGAACTGACTGCATGATGAATTCATCATTGCATACAGGAAAACTCAGAGAAGTGGAAAAATCATATGACAATTTGATATTGAAGAAGAAGAAGATGAAGAGTCGTAAAAAGAGAAAAATTGAGAATTATGAAGAGAGAGAAAGAGTTTTGTTCGTTTATATCTGAAAAACAAAGAAAAAATTAATAAAAAAGATGAAGGGTATAATGGTTATTTGACAATAGATGTGTGACAGGCAGGAGAATAGAAAGGAAAAAATGGCATTGGTGATAAAATCTGTTACTGTGCACGACAGATCTGATAATATTCTCCTCTAGTAACCTTACGCCAGGGAAACGACAACGTTTGGAAAACGCGGTCAAAGTCTTATTAACAGTTTCGAATTTTTTGTAATAACATCTTGTAATATTTACAAACTTTAGAGTATTTACAAGGAGAATGAACTATTTCCTCCTGCAAATTATCATATCTAGCTAGATAGAGGATGAACTTTGACACGGAGATCACTTTGGCGAATTAAGGTTATACACAAAGATGAAGCCTCAATTAAGGTTATTATAACGAATTTTACTTAATTAAGGGTAGTTTAAAGAAGAGGCGTATCGATTCACTTTGGCGTTTTTGTTGACGAAAATGGAGCAACCAACATCGCCGGGAACAAAGTCGGTGAATCTCCGAGAATGTATGGAATCACTTCTGCGTTTTACTCTGCTCTCCCACTTAGACGAAACCGTTCCAAGTTTTGATCTTGATCTGACCAGAGACTTTTGCCTTCATCTCCTTGAGGAAGATACAGATTCTACTGGTAAGTTCTGCTAATTATGGAACTGGAATGATAAAGAGACATAACTGAAATTTCTTAAAAAAAAATTTCAATTAACAGAAAAACCAGCGGTGTATAAGCTTCTAGCAAGGGCTCTGTCTGAATGTCTAGCTTCGGAGGGTGATAAAAATTCTAACTTGGAGAAATACAGCAAACTGTTTCATGGCGTGGGACATGACTTAGTACATGTATGTAAACTTTGAAATATATGCATTAAAACAGTGGGAAAAAGTTAGTTAAATTTTTTGGTGAAATGAAAAGATTCATTCTTTCAGATGTTGAAGAAGGTCAACTTTGAGCTTCATGTCCAAGAGCCTTACTTCACTCAATTGAAAGGTACATTTTCTGTTTACTTAGAGTGCAGTAGACATTTTTAATTTGCTCCATCTCGTTTTTTTATTTCCGGGTGTCTCTCATTCGCCAGATGGTCTGAAAACTATTGAAGGAAGATGTGCAGTGGGAGACTACATGAGGTCTGATGTTTTAATCTTTTTGTTGATGAACCATCACATTCATATCTTGTTCTTGCCAATTCCGGGTTTGGACTTCAAAAAATTTCTACGTTACTAAGCTTTATGTTTCCTCCTTTGTACTCTCAGGATTAGTTCAGGAGCTTTTATATTGTTCAATAAATGCTTGCTGCTTGAAGTTCAGGTAGTCCACTAATTGTTGTATCTCTGTCAATTCTTCCTTGTGAGGTCAAACACTATACATCTCCTTATTAAACATTTTGATGAGGGCAGGACGTTCACCATTATACTTCATTCTCAGATATGCTGAGATTGGAGGGTCTTGCCAAAGTTCTTCCTGGTGTTGAGAGTATAGAAGAAGGTTTGAAGATATTTACCTATTGCTACTTAAAACAACATAAAACATTTAGAAAGCATCTCTTTTGCTATGTGGGCGTTTCTAACCTGAATGATGTTTATATCTGCAGGTGTTAAAGTTTACTGAAACTTTTACTCTGAAGAGAAAGAAAGATTGAACGGTGTTGTAGCCATTCGTGTTGCAAAACCAGCTAATCAGCCTTATGCAGCTTTGGCAGGAGTATTGTCTGTGAGTTTCTTTCTGGCAGCAATTCAAACCCCAAAAGCTTTCATTAGTTTTCAATGCATGCCTCATATAGCTTTCTTTTCGGTTCTTCATTTGTAGGACCTGAAGTCCACTGGGATCAGAAGTCTATTGGATGACTATACAGACGCAATTACCTTATAGCTCCATTTGAATTCACTTTGAGTGCAAAAAAAACTTGGATGTTGTAAAACCAACGTGGATGTTGTATGTATCTTAAATACAGAAGATGACCATCGTTTCTTACTTATTGAGCAACTCACAAGGCAACAATTGCTAGTTATTTAACAATCAAACAGACGCTAACATAAACATCAACTACATGTACGGCTTCCAAATAACCAGTTTCAGTTTGTTTTAGTCTTCTCCCCGAACAGTAAATTCCATGAGTATGTGTTGCCTTTCTTTTCGGCGACCTCCACCCGCTTCCCTCCGACCTGCAAGTCATTCATTTTCGTCAAAAAAGTTGCCTTTAACGGATAAGTAATTGCCTCTGTTCTATATTGCAATTCTCCAAGTCAAAATGTTTTCTGTCAAATGTTAATAGAAAACAAAACGAGATCTGATACCAGTAACTTCTGAAAAAAGAAAAAACGGATGAACTAAGTACCTTGTCCATGAGCCAGAAGCCAAGTGAAGGCATGTACTGCACTAGATATATCACGAGTAGTACCGGCTGATAAAGAGCGAAAATAAGCTTATATATCTGCATCTAAACCGAGTGTAACATATACAATTTGACAAAGAAGTACCTGATGTGAAATCCAAGCTTCTTTCAAGTTATGAGATGCAGCGATTATAGTCAGTTCTGCACATCGTTCAGATGACACACGCTTCTGTGTGGCAAAAGGAAATTCATGTATTAGAAGCTTGAATGGAAATAATAAGAGAAAGGATTCGGATAGAAGATCCTAATGTTGAAAAGGACAAGGATTCCATGTGTCTAGAAGACTATAGTGGTTAACAGAAATGCAGAAGTAATACAACCAGATGACAACTTAACCAAAAAATCATCATAATCAGTTAACCAACCTCAGGAGACTTCTTGTCTTCCGAAGTTGATGTTCCTGTTCCATTAGACGTTTCTATTGGACCAGGACAAACGACGGTAACCTTGATTCCCTTCTGACAAAACTGAAACCATGCAAACATACTGTAAGTTGTTATAATACTTTATGGTGCTATTTTTTCAGTAATTAGTAGTAACAAATAGTGTAAAAGAAAAAAATCGGATTAGCAAATAATTTTATAAATAATTGACATAGCTGTGAGTTTTCTATTGCGACTTTCAATAGTCATTTGCTGCCAAATAATTAGCAAGGTTCACAGTTTCTTTAACTTTCAACATACCTCAGAGCGCAAGCTGTGGAAGTAGCCGTGCAGAGCATGTTTTGAAGCAGAATATATAGCCTGTCCAGGTGATGGTACCTTTCCTGCAGCACTGCTTATCTGTAGATTGACATGAATTATTAATCATGACATTTAACCCAAGGAAATAGACAATTAACACATACAAGAATAGCTAGTCATAGCTTGACTTCTCAAGATGTGTTAAAATCATTTATAATTTAGCTAGCAGGCGATAATATAATAACCCAAAAGAAACCCTTAAGCTGTCTAGATAGCCTAAAGCCTCAAAATTAAAATATAGTATTTAGTTAAGATTTGATAGTGTGATTCTAACCTTAAAGTAACATATAAAAAGGTAATATATATCCATATAAATAAAATATGATATATATCTCAACCCTTCAACATACACACAAACATAAGGCACTAAACAAAAACTATCCCCCGTTAGTCACCACGTACCACAACAAAATGACCGCCTCCTTGGTTTAGCATGTGAGCAGCTACCAACTTTGTAAGAGTTATGGTCCCAAAGACATTCACATCGAATGTAGTCTGCACACAAAAGCCAGTGATTAACCATAAAAACCATACTTATCATCGTAGTACAGGCTAAGAAATCTCTGGCAATCAAAAATAATCTTGCCAATGGATTTTACGCAATTAATTTAGTACCTTGAGAGTTTCCTCAGTTGCATCCGATGCCTTGGATTTCTGCAAGAAAAAGTTATAATGATGACACGCCCTTAAACTATAGCTTGAACTAAAAAAAATCTGTAGCCTAAGACTCTCTATTGAGTAGATTACAAAACATTTACCGGACGCTCATAGGCAGCATTGTGAACCAAATAATCAACACCAGCCCCAGGAAAAAGCGACACAGCTTGCTCTACAACATGTTTGAGAGACTCTTCGCCGCTAGCTAAATCTAAAGGCAAAAACCTTTACATCTTCTGGTGCATATTTACCTAGAAGAATACACAGAGTCAGTTCCCATCAAGTATCAACAAGAAAAGCTCAGAGTTCAAAAGCAGAGACCTTTCCTTTATTCATTAGTACCTTTGAGCTCACTCTTAACCCGTTCCAATTCAGCTTTATTCCTCGCTGAGAGAATAAGCTTGGCATCCAAATTTGCAAACTGTTTAGCAAGAATTTCCCCTGTATCCACCAATCATAAACATTAGCCACATTAAAAGGATTCGAGAAATCTATTAACAGATAATCCTAAAAACAGAAGTTACCAATTCCACGGCTAGCCCCTGTGATCCATACAACCTGAACAAAACCACAAAACCTCTTAAACTGAAATAACTCGAAAACACAAATCATTCCAACTAAATTTCCATTTTTTTCGTATATGAATCCTAATACCTTGCCTTCAATGGCTTCGCGTTTCACATGCTTCTTCGAAATCAGGGTGAAATCTCCTACAGAAAGCAAAAAGATCAATCCTTTTCTACAGAATCTATAACCAGAAGAAACGAAAAAAAAGAGTTAACAATGCATTAGAACGCATCAGAGTTATTATTACCATCGGCGAATGCGAATTTGAAGAGCAGACCGATGAGAAGAAGGAGTCCGAGAGAGAGACAGATTAGACTCAGCATTTTTCTCGGATTGAGTAACGGCGACGCGACGAACAAAGAGAGTCCAAAATTTTCATCCAAATAGTGGGTCATGTCAACGGAAATAAATAAAGGGGGTAAATAATAAAACTGTTGATATTAAGGGACCTATATGCAATTAATCTTAAATACGTAAATCTTCTTCTTACATTACATCCAAATATCCCATGCACAAAATTGTGTCTATCAACTTCGATAAAAAAAAAACCCGAAGATGGATGCTATAAGCCTATAAGGAAGCAGCTTGATGTGCTCATGGGAGCAAACCAAAACGGCGACGTTCAGGAGGTGAACCGCAAATACTATGTGCATTGCAGGTGAAGAGAAGGAAAGATTGAACGGTGTTGTAGCCATTCGTGTTGCAAAACCAGCTAACCAGTATTGTTTCTTTTGGCAGCAAGTCAAACCCCAAAAGCTTTCATTAGTCTTCAATGCATGTCTCGGATGACTATACAGCCGCAATTACCTCCTAGCTCCATTTGAATTCACTTTTGAGCGCAAAAGAAAACTACAAATGGCGGCGGTACCAACTACCAAGGTCAAGGTGTTCGATATCTTTAAACTTTGGATGTTGTCAACCCCAACGTGGATGTTGTGTGTATTTTAAATACAGAAGATCACCATTGTTTCTTACTTATTGAGCAACTCACAGGACAACAAATTGCTAGTTTTTTTTTACAATCAAACAGACGCTAACATAAACACCAACTACATATACACCTTTTAAATAAGTAATAACCAGTTTCAGTTTGTTTTAGACTTCTCCCCGAACAGTAATTTCCATGAGTATGTGTTGCCTTTCTTTTCGGCGACCTCCACACGCTTCCCTCCGACCTACAAGTCATTCATTTTCGTCAAAAATGTTTCTTGAAGGAAGCATGGATTTAAAAAAAAACGAGATCTGATACCAGTAACTTCTGAAAAAAGAAAAAACGGATGAACTAAGTACCTTGTCCATGAGCCAGAAGCCAAGGGAAGGCATGTACTGCACTATATACATCACGAGCAATACCGGCTGATAAAGAGCGAGAATAAGCTTATATATCTGCATCTAAACCGAGTGTAACATATGCAATTTGACAAAGAAGTACCTGATGTGTAATCCAAGCTTCCTTCAAGTTATGAGATGCAGCGATGATAGTCAGTTCTGCACATCGTTCAGATGACACATGCTTCTGTGGAGCAAAAAAAAATTCATGTATTAGATGCTTGAATGGAAATAATAAGAGAAAGGATTCTATGTGTCTACAAGACTATAGTGATTAACGGAAATAAAACCAGATGACAACTTAACCAACAAATCACAATCATGATCAGTTAACCAACCTCAGGAGACTTCTTGTCTTCCGAAGTCGATGCTCCTGTACCATTCGAGGTTTCTATTGGACCAGGACAAACGACGGTAAACTTGATTCCCTTCTGACAGAACTGAAACCATGCACAGATACTGTAAGCTGTTAGTAACAAGGAGTGTAAAAGAAAAAATCAAATTAGCAAATAATTTTATAAACAATCTGGGACAGCTGTGAGATTTCTATTGAGACTTTCAACAGTCATTTGCTGCAAAATAATTAGCAAGAACCACAGTTTCTTTAACTTTCAACATACCTCAGAACGCAAACTGTGGAAGTAGCCGTGCAGAGCATGTTTTGAAGCAGAATATATAGCCTGTCCAGATGATGGTACCTTTCCTGCAGCACTGCTTATCTATAGATTGACATGAACTATTAATCATGAGATATAACCTAAAGGAAATAGACAATTAACACATACAAGAATAGCTAATCATAACTTGACTTCTCAAGATGTGTATATGGTAAAATAATTATAATTGAGCTAGCGTGCGATAAAGGAAACTATGATATATATCTCAATCTTTCAACATATCCACAAACATAAGGCACTAAACAAAAACTATCCCCTGGTTAGTCACAACGTACCACAACAAAATGACCGCCTCCTTGGTTTAGCATAAGAGGAGCTACCAACTTTGTAAGAGTTATCGTCCCAAAGACATTAACATTGAATGTAGTCTGCACACAAAGTCATTGATTAACCATATGTCAACAAGAAAAAACACTGAAAAAACCATACTTATCATAGTACAGGCTAAGAAATCTCTGGCAATCAAAACACTAATGAAAATTATCTTGCCTATGGATTTTACACAATTAATGTAGTACCTTGAGAATTTCCTCAGTTGCATCCGTTGCCTTGGATTTCTGACAAGAAAAAGTTATGATGATGACACGCTCTTAACAACTGAAATAATAGCTTGAACAAAACAATTCTCTAGCCTAAGACTCTCTATTGAGTAGATAGATACAAAACATTAGCAAGGAAATTACCTACCGGACGCTCATAGGCAGCATTGTGAACCATATAATCAACACCTGCCTCCGGAAAAAGCGAAACTGCTTGCTCTACAACATGTTTGAGCGACTCTTCGCCACTAGCTAAATCTAAAGGCAAAACCTTTACATCTTCCGGTGCATATTTACCTAGAATAATACACAAGAGTCAGTTCCCATCAAGTGTTAACAAGAAAGCTCAGAGTTCAAAAGCGGAGATCTTTCCTATATTCATTAGTACCTTTGAGTTCACTCTTAACCCGTTCCAGTTCAGCTTTATTCCTAGCGGAGAGAATAAGCTTGGCATCTAAACTTGCAAACTGTTTAGCAAGAACTTCCCCTGTATCCACCAGTCATAAACATGAACACTAAGTAGCCACAATAAAAGGACTCGAGAAAATATCTTCACAGATA
The DNA here is from genome assembly GCF_030686135.1 of Camelina sativa. Classification (NCBI taxonomy): domain Eukaryota; kingdom Viridiplantae; phylum Streptophyta; class Magnoliopsida; order Brassicales; family Brassicaceae; genus Camelina; species Camelina sativa. The sequence goes on from NC_141898.1 coordinate 1,248,279, forward strand.
ACCCTAAAAACAGGAGTTACCAATTCCACGGCTGGCCCCTGTGATCCATACAACCTGAACAAAACCACAAAATCTCTTATATTAGTGCTCAGAAACTGAAATAATTCGAAAACTCAAACCACTCCCACTAAATTTACCTTGCCTTCAATGGCTTCGCGCTTGACATGCTTCTTCGAAATCAGGGTGAAATCTCCTACAGAAAGCAAAAAGATCAATCCTTTATTACAGAATCTATAACCAGAAGAAACGAAAAAGAGTTGCACATTGCATTAGAACTCATCATCAGAGTTATTAATACCATCAGCGAATGCGAATTTGAAGAGCAGACCAAGAAGAAGAAGGAGTCCGAGAGAGACGAACAATAGAGTCAGCATTTTTCTCAGATTGAGGCAACGGCGAAGATCAAACAAGAGGTCCAAAAATTTTATCCAAATAGTGGGTCCGAAAAATATGACAACGGAAATAAATAAAGGGGGTAAATAATAAAACTGTTGATATTAAGGGACCTATATGAAATTAATCTTAAAATACGTAAATCTTTACATTACAACATCCAATGCGCACAATTGATATTATTATCATCTTCGATCAAAAAAAAAAAAAAAACCCCAAATCTCTCTCTGTTGGGGGTGGGGAGTAAAAAAGTATCATCAGAAACGAAGAGCGGAGATGGATGCGATAAGGAAGCAGCTTGATGTGCTCATGGGAGCAAACCGAAACGGCGACGTTCAGGAGGTGAACCGCAAATACTATGACCGCGATGTGTGCCGTCTTTACTTGTCTGGTCTATGCCCTCACGATCTCTTTCAATTGACGGCACGTTTCGTATCTCTCTCTATACATACATCTTCGATGAATCCCCATATGTTATTTTATTACTGCTTTTACTAGAAGAAACTCTTTGAGAAAGAAAAGAAAAAAAAAAACCCTAATTTCACTTTTGAGCTGATCTGATTCTTTTGTGTTTCTGCGTTAGCTCGAGTTGATTACTGGTATTATAGTTATATTTGATATAGTATTTTAGTAATCTTGAGCACTCCATTATTGGTTTAGTTAACACCAACAGTTTCCAGTTTCGTATCTTCTTGGTGGCTTTACTAACTCAATTGTCCTTCTTTAAACTTTGGATGTTTGAGTAATTATTGATGCTCCTTTTCACGTTTCTGTTGTTTTCAGAAAATGGATATGGGACCTTGCCCAAAGGTGCACTCTTTGCAGCTTAGGAAAGAGTATCCTTTTGTTTTAAGTATTTATCTTCTTCTTGTTACCACGAAGGCCGGCTTTGTCATTTTCAGATTAACTACTTTCATGGCTTCTCTACCGATGAATCTGGTATCTGAACACCGTTATTCCTGGTTTTGTTTAGATACTTTTACTAAATGGCTAGTGTATATGAGATTAGCTTTCCACCTTGAATATCGTGTTCCCGGCAGATTCGTTACCAAAAGAAGTCGGTGTCACTGGTATATTTAATTTAATTCTACAGTGGCTTCTTGTTTCTCTTTTCACTTCTGTGTTACTTTAACTCGCCCTAAGATATCGAGAAGCAAGGGCAAAAGGTGTTGATAACTACGACAGGGAATTGGAAGATGCCATAGACAGGCTTATCGTTGAGTGTGATAGGAAGATTGCTAGAGCCCTTAAGCGTCTTCAAGAAGAGGACGCCAAAGCTGCCATTGCCATTTCTGTCTCTGAAGTCACTCAGGTTTTCATTTGATTTTGAAATTTGGTTTATGTGTCTTTTAAGTTTGCTATGCTCAGGTTTGTTAAATCACTTACATCGTTTTAACTGCTGCAGTCACTCAGGTTATCATTTGATTTATGTGTCTTCTAAGTTTGCTACACTGAGGTTTGTTAAATCACTTACATCGTTTTTAACTGCAGTCACCTGAAATTCTCGAGTTATCAGAGAAAATCAAAGAGAAAATGAAGGAAGCAGATCTGCACGGTAAAAATTAAAAGAATATGACTTTGCTGTTTCGGCTTTTGAATCTCTTTTTGTTTTGCAAAGGATTGTTGTACTGTCAATTAAGAGTGTCTACTGGTTTGCTTATGTACAAATCGATGATCTCTGGTGTTATGATGTCTTTAAATGTTATTATGTCTCTTTGCAGATCTTGAAGGCAAAATGGATCTTAAGATTAGAGCTCTTGAGTTAGTCGAAGAAATGAGGACCAAGAGAGCTGACCAACAGGTGACCTTGCTTTCACTATTTGTTTCATAAGCATTTTTGCTTTTTAACTTTCACCTGTGGCAACTGGAAAATCCTGTGTCTTGTTTTTCGTGTAGGCAGTACTGCTGTTGGAAGCCTTCAACAAAGATAGAGCATCCTTGCCACAGCCTGTTCCAGCTCAACCACCATCTTCCGTATTACCTCCACCTGATCCTCGCACTCAAGAAATGATAAATGAGAAACTGAAGAAGGCGGAAGATCTTGGTAAGGGAAATAACCCTAATATGTCTATGGTCATCTTAATTTAAAGCTCATTAAGTAGCCATTTGTAGTGGAATATTGAAACTGCTAAAATATCCACGGTCTAGTGTTCCCTGCCGGATGGGAATTTCCGCTGGCTGATCTAAGATTTCTTGACCTATAAATTGCGTAAATTGTAGATACGTAAGATGAGGAAATATCTTCCCTTTGTATGTTACTATACCTATGTTAAGGAATCGCTGGACTTGCCAGAGTTTGAAAATAGAGTGTATGGTTAATTGATTTCTTAGGTGAACAAGGAATGGTTGATGAAGCACAGAAAGCACTGGAAGAGGCTGAAGCTCTTAAGAAGGTGTATTCTCTTGCTTAAGCTCGTTTTCTTTTCCCCCTACTTTTATTAGTGACTCATGACTGTTGTTGGGCCTATATCTGTTTCAGCTTACAGTTAGACGAGAACCTGCAGCAGATTCAACAAAGTACACTGCTGTTGATGTGCGCATTGTAAGTTAATATCATTCTTCCCAATGAGGCCCTCAAGATTCCTTATATATTTATCAGTTTTTTCTAGTGAAAGGACCGTTGAATTGAGTATGATAACAATCATATTTTAACCTTTAGGTAAAGAGTAATATTTAATTTGGGTAGACCCGTTTGTTTTCTTCCATAAAAGTATCATTTGGGACAGAAGTATGAAGATTTTGATTTCTTTCATAAAAGTATTATTTGGGACATAAGTATAACATCTTCTTATCCGCCTGCTTAATGTGTTTAAACATTGGTTTCATCTTCTCAGACAGACCAAAAGTTGCGACTATGTGACATATGTGGAGCATTCTTGAGCGTCTATGACAGGTTAATTTCCTTGCTCAAACTTTCTGCGTTATTGTTTCCCTTTTCGATTGAAAGAGAAAAAAGCTAGAAATAGATTCTTGAGTTGCAAGTGGTTCAACTTTTTTGACTCCGGCTATTGTACCTCCTCCTTTCACCAGCAGGCTTTTTGGGCAGGATTACTTTTGCAGCTATAATAAATGTGCGTTCTTTTCTTGATTTTATTGTGCTTGAAGGATCATACTAGTAGAGATTAACTAATGGAGTTTTAACGTTAAGCTGTTTTAAAATGCTATCATGAAATGATTTAGCATTTGGTTATGCTAATTGAGTTTTTTTGTGATGCTACAGTGATCGTCGTTTAGCTGATCATTTTGGTGGGAAGCTTCATTTAGGATACATGCTAGTCCGGGAAAAATTAGCAGAGCTTCTGGTAAACTAATAGCATAGTCTACTCTTTTTTGATGATGGATGAAAGCTTTATGTTCTTATATTTCTCCTCGTTTTCTTTCAGGATGAGAAGACCAATTCCCGCAAGGAAAGCCAAAGGTTAGGTTTTAGTTGTAGCTTCTATTTTCATTGTTTTTTACGGTTCTGGATCTTTGAAAGTGACTTAATGATGAAACTGAAAACCATTCTCAGGTCAAAGGAACGGAACAGTAAGGAGAGGGAATCAAGTAAAGACCGAGAGAAAGAGCGAGGAACTAGTCGTGAGCGTCGAAGAGATTATGATCGCAGGAGTAGAGAGCGAGATAGGCACCATGACCGTGATCGTGAACAAGACAGAGACTATGATCGGTCATCAAGAAGCAGACGTAGGTCACGCTCACGGTCCAGGTCCAGAGACAGACCAAGGGACTATGATCGCCACAGGTAATAAAACCAGAGTCATGGTTTGGTTTTATCCCTAACGAACTCAATATCTTTCTTACAAATGACTATGTCAAAATTCTCTGTGCAGGCGACACAACCGTTACTAGATCGGTCGTGCTGTTTAACAGGGTGTACAAGTTACACAAATGGTTTTAGGATCATCACCGAAACTTTTTTTGCCTGCATGTATGTTTTTAAAGTTTGGTAGATCAGCTTTCAGAAAAATTTCTTATCTTTTTCTGCTACCACCTACTAAAAGACTTCAAAAACGCTGAATGTTTTTATATGACTAGTTAGCTCTCTTTCATCTGAGAGGCGTGTATTACTACAACACCATTATGGAATGTTTTTTTTTCTTTTCTTTTTCTTTCACCAAATCAAACAAAACTATCTACCACGCAAATGCTTGATTCCGAAACTATCTATATACCTCGACAAAAAGAGGCTAGATTGCAAATTATATGATTTTTGGAGTTACTTTGTTACCTCAATTGAAATTTGTAAACTTAAATTAGTCTCGATTATTTCAGTTAAAAAATTTTCTTCTCGTCTCGATATTGAATAACAACTTTTAAAATTGAAAGCGGGGATTTTATTTATTTTTTCACGTACATTACTTGGAAAAAAGAAAGATAAGATACAAAATGATTTAGAAACATATAATATAGTAAATTACTCAAAAGTCATAAAGTGAGATCATGAAGTCATCATAATCATATGGGAATGGAACGAGAGACTTTGGGGTAAACATGGGTGGCCGGATGACCCATAATGCGGCGACCCTTTGCGTGTTTAAAGATATAAACCAATGCTCCGACAGGCCATTCCACTATTCCAGCTGCTACAAACGCCACAAGCCCTAACGTCGGTCCTACCACTTTGCATCTACAAGGGTTTCCGCCCGTTCCGCACTGCACGCATATCGGAATCATCGTTGGTAAAAAAGTTGATCAAAGCGATGAAATGTTTGTGGATGTTATAGGGATATGATGTATGGAATATGAGTAGAAGTAGAAGTGGAAGATTAAGGAGAGTTGGATTGTGATGTTTATATAGAGACTCAAGCGAATCATTTCACTCTCTTGTTAAATTCTTCTTCTTGTTTTATATCTTAATATTTGCTCTTAAATACGTAGGGTCGGTCCTTACTTATTCTTATTTTTCACTTCAACACGTGTTGTGTTCGAGAGCTGTACATGTGGTTTTGAGGTGGATACGTGGTTTCTTCTCTCTTTATTTAACTCAGTCATCGTTCGCAAAAGATGATTGGTAACCAAGTTGTTGATGACATCTGTAATATTTTCGGGGTTCTTCACCCAATGCACATTACATAGGTGTAATCTAGGGTCAAGTATAGCAAGACCAAAAAGAGATGGGCCTAAAGTAGGCCGGAGTCAAAATCAACCGGACCAATCCATATATCATTTATCAAGTCTACCAAAATAGTTTAGTTGAACTTATCAAAACTAAAGACTTTTTCAAACCGAAGAACTTTACCACCAAAAAATTGTAATGTGTATGATCTGGTCTCCACCAAATACATATAGGTGATGTATAGGTATGACGCTGAGTAGATTGTACATGCACATGCGTGGTGTTTATATATATCAACTTTATTGTTGTTTCCAAGTCTTGATTTTAGAAGACATTTCTCCATCAATCATCAGCATGATCATGATGAAAGCCAAACCTCTGATTCTAGTCTTATCCTCCATGTTTGTCGTGTTACATTGTCTCACTAATCAAGCTACTTCTGATTCGACCGTGGAACATACCGCAATTACAACTCAGCCACCGGCTCAAGACTCTTGCGTTAATTCGTGTGCTCAGCCACCGCCTCCGTTGCCACCACGAAAGACTTACTGCAGTAGGTCGTCTTCATCTCGACCTCCGCCGAAATACATGTACGTGACCGGTGTGCCTGGGGAACTCTACCGAACCGAGCCAGATTACCAATGGGGCTATTATTCTAGTGCAAACCAGAATTCGGTTAAGCATCTCTTGGTTATTGTAATTGTGGCCGGGTTTGGAGTACTTATAAATTTTTGAAAACAAAAAATGCTATTAGGTGTGTAAGCAATCTTTATGTGTACTGTGAGAATTATTAATTTATTATATATATTATTCTCTAATTTGTTGGGTAAATTGTAAAATTGTTCTTTTAACCGAAGCACAGATATATAATGTAAAGTTTTAAAAAACATGAAATTATCAACGACTCAATAATTTCCCACTCACTCAGACTCAGTCACTCAGTGATCTTTAAATTGATAAAACATAACACCAAATAACATAAGTAATTGAGACTGTTAAGCTTAAGCACGTACGTAAAAGTAAAACAATCACGACCAACACACAAAGAAAAAGAAAAAAAAAACACGTTACATAAACCCATTAACTGAAACAATCATGCAAACTTTTCTTATAAAGTATAAATATTAAAAAGATTATTTTGTTAGACGACCGGTTTTTCTATATTTTAAAGACTTTCGTCTTGGATGTTTTTAAAAAAGCCAAATTCCAAAAAGAGAGTTTGGTGACTTTTGGATAATTGACATTAGACATGCAAGTACTCCACTATCAATTTAACATATCATCATATAATCTAACTATAGAATTATTATTATTTTCTTAAACAACTTAGAAGCATTATTATAGACTTAATCCATCATGATGACGGTAAATTGATGATTAAAGTTCAGCTTTCTGATAATGTTTTTTTTTTTGTTCTTCCGCAATAATCAAATTCTACGCTACAAAACAAAACTGCCAAAAACAAAAAACAATATAATATAATTTAATCCCTATTTTATGACATAGTTTATAAATTAACAGCATATTTAATTTAATTGAAGTCATTGTACTAATAAAATACTTAACAAACTAATTGGAAGCACTCTATCAGATTTCTCATATATATATATATATATCTCTTCTTCCCCCAATTCGCTCCAAAGAGAGTAGAGAGAGGTCCGATCCAAAACCCTAAACCCCATTTTCCCCCGCGGATTTTCTCCCCCGAAGCTTAATGGGAGATCCGTTGGAGAGATTGGGATCACAGGCATCCATGGCTACTGAGTCTGGCATGAAGGAGGACTTGTGCGTTGAGATCGATCCTCCTTTAACCGAATCCGTTGCCACCGCCGAAGACTGGCGTCGTTCTCTCGGCAAGGTTGTTCCAGCCGTCGTCGTACTCCGCACAACGGCTTGTCGTGCCTTCGATACCGAGTCCGCCGGTGCTAGCTATGCTACTGGGTTTATCGTTGACAAGCGACGTGGGATCATCCTCACCAATCGCCATGTCGTTAAGCCAGGTTGGGGGTTTAGGCAGCTGCTTCGATAAAAATCAGAACTTTTCTCTAGTGGAGCTTTAGAAGTTATTGTATTTGCTTTAGAATTGTGCTATTACTTGTTTAATTTTGGTGGTCGAGAATAAAGATCGGAACTTTATCTAGAACGGCGTAGCTGGGCTTAGAAAAGACAATGTTCTGATTTTAATATCTAGGTCGCGTCTGGGTTTTGAGTAGACAGAGAATCTCTTTAGGTGTTACAAGTGATTCATTTGTATATTCTTTCTTCTAATGTAGGCCCAGTAGTTGCTGAGGCAATGTTTGTGAACCGCGAAGAAATCCCAATCTATCCTGTTTATAGAGACCCGGTAAGTCTTTCATCCTAATCCCACTCCAGAGTGTTTTTGTTTGGGCAGAGCCCGTCGTTTTGCTTTTGTGTTATTACGGTTCCATATGCGGTTCGTGTTTTGTTGAAATGAGCATGCATCTGAAGGAGCTAGAATTTATGTCTCATCTTAATAATTTTACTTTTCTCCCTTCTTGTCCTTTCCCTCGTCATCAGGCTTACATTCTTTGATATTCTTTTCAGGTCCATGATTTTGGCTTCTTTTCTTATGATCCCAGTGCAGTACAGTTTCTGTCTTATGAAGAAATTCCTCTTGCCCCAGAGGCAGCTTCCGTTGGACTTGAAATTAGGGTTGTTGGAAATGATAGCGGAGAAAAGGTAACATATATAATATGTCAGATTCCTTTATATCTTAAACTGTATTTTTCAGTTTGATGTTATAAAAGCAGTCTACTTACTCAAGTCAGCTGTGTCTCAATTTAAATTTTGTATGAGGTCTGAACTGTCTATCTATTTGTCAAGTTAGCTAAGTTAACTGTCATAGCTTGCAAAAACAAGAAGAATAAGTTAACTGTCATAGCTTGCAAAAACAAGAAGAATAAGTTAATTGTCATAGCTTGCAGAAACAAGAAGAATACATTTTGATGTATGGTTGGTGCATTAAGGTGCATTTATGGATAACTTTCGCTTCTGCTAACTGGAGTGTGGATTTGCAGGTTTCCATACTGGCTGGTACTCTTGCGCGGTTGGATAGGGATGCTCCACATTACAAAAAGTATTTCTGCTTCACTGATCATATTATATAGTTCTGCTTATTTCTCAACATAAAAAGTTGTTTTAGTGTTTCTTGAGACTTGCATGAAATTTTCTTGAATTCATAATATATCATTGGTACCTTTTATAGTTTTTTTATGGCTGGCTACTTGGCTTTGTAAAATCATTTTTTTTTTTTTTTGCTGCAGAGATGGTTATAACGACTTCAATACGTTTTATATGCAAGTAAGTGTTTATGTCTTCTTTGATATTTATTACTTAAAATTTTACTCACTAACTTATTTGAACTAAATTGCATGCTGTCTTCCCCAAGTCAAAATCTTGTTTTTCTTTTTAGTCGTGTCATGCTTATGGGTTTATTCCTGTTTCCACAACGAAATGTGTCTCTCAATGGTAATTGTTTTTAAATATCTCGAGTCCACCAACTAGGGTAAAAACTTCCTGTTCTTAGCTTATTGTGCAATATTCAAGTATGTTATGCTACTGTTATTTAAAGTGTAAACCTTACACATACGCTACTGTTTGCTAATATTTGTTTCTGTGTTTATAGGCAGCATCAGGTACTAAAGGTGGTTCAAGTGGTTCTCCTGTCATCGATTGGCAAGGCAGGGCGGTAGCTTTGAATGCTGGCAGCAAGTCATCAAGTGCATCAGCCTTCTTCCTACCACTCCAACGGGTAAGCAGTCTCTCTTTTTCGTTTACTCGTATTGATTCTTTAAGTTAAAAGTAAATAGTGTAACTTATTTAGTCATTGAAACAAACCCTATAGATTCAGAACATTAAATTATTGTGTAGCTTCTGCTTAAGCTAAAAATTGGTAAAAGTGTGTAGAGCCTCCATCAGAGGGTTGTTCAATGTGTTTAGTGACAAATAAACTACATTTATACTTGACATCTTTTCTTTTCATATATGGGTCCCTGACTATCAAGTAGGAAACGCTGATAAAATCAGACATGGTTCTCGATCTCATTTTTAGTGTTCCTTACAAATCATTTCGTAAACCCTATACTAATTTGAAGTTTAGTGATCAAGTATGGTTTTCTTGTTTGGAAGGTTGTTAATGCGTTAGGTTTTCTCCAAAAAAGCATTGACTCGTGCACGGATAAGCCAAAAGCAGTTCATATTCCTCGTGGTACGCTTCAGGTTTGTTTTTCCCCTTTCTGATTTTGAGACTCTTCATAGTATCGTTAAGAAAATTTCCACGAATATCAACTTTGACATCTTTATTTTCGTTAAATAGCTGGGTTCTGTATTTTGTCTGAAAAATTACTCATACTGTTACATGGTATGCCAATTAAATGTATGTGATGTGAATGTTGTGTTCAAATCCTAGAGGGAAAATGTATGCCTTGAATTTCGTGAAAATTTTCTTTTATCTGGACTACTGTGGTTGGTGATAGAAAGGTTATCCTTGGGATCTGAAGTAGTTCATTGGTTTTATTTCTCTTCACTTTCCAACGATTGTTAGATTTGCAGAGATTCAGAGGAAGTTCAATCTATTACTGGGGGTTGCTTATGTAAGTTTTTTTCTGTTTTCTTGTGTATTTAGATGACATTTGTTCATAAAGGATTCGATGAGATACGGCGTCTTGGTCTCAGGACCGAAACTGAACAGGTACATACTTTTCCGTCTTACCATCATGTAGGGCATCAGCTTTCCTCGTGTCGCACATTTAGACCTTAAAACATGCTATATCTTTGCCGTTCAGGTGGTTCGACATGCATCTCCAACTGGGGAAACGGGAATGCTTGTTGTCGATTCTGTGGTGAGTGCATTGCTTCGTTATTTACATTACAATAAATATTTTAAAGAATATAGATATTGTTTAAGCGACGGCTAAATTTGAAACGTTTTATCCTATATCTTGAAATGTGGTAGGTGCCAAGTGGCCCTGCTGATAAACATTTGGAGCCGGGAGATGTTCTTGTTCGTGTGAATGGGATAGTAAGTTGTCTTTATTCAATCTTCTTAGTGAGAATTGTTTTTTCTGTTTTCCCCAAGCAATCTAGAATTGTGATATCTTTTGCAGCAACATTAGTAAAGAACGTATTGTTTAGAGATTTGTTATTACCTGGCCATAGAACCTATTAATCAGTGTACGTACATTGTCTAGTTCCTTTTTCCTCGTTTCCCTAAAATCTGCTTTTTGATTGTTTATTTGTTATGACAGGTGCTCACGCAATTTTTGAGCTTGGAGAATCTGCTTGATGACGGTGTTGGCCAGATACTTGAATTGGAGATTGAAAGGGGTGGACAGCCACTATCTGTTAGTGTAACAGTGAGTTCCATTCTTCTATTTCTAACTTAAGTTTTATGTGCCTAGTTTTTGGTTTCTGACCAGTCACATACTGACTTGAAAAGTAAAAGACTATGCAAAGACGAGAAGTAAAATATATGTAGCCGTCTCTCTTCTTTTCTTTGGTCATTAAATTCTTTTTTGTTGTTCTTTTCGTTTTTCCCTGATAAATCAAAGAATTTATCAATACCTTACATAGAATTTTTATTTACGATTTCAAAATCTGCTTAAATGTGATTCATACTTCACATCTTTGATTAAAAGCAAGAGCCTTTTGTGTTTATGTATTTCCTGCCATAGGTTCAGGATTTACACTCAATCACTCCAGACCACTTCCTTGAAGTAAGCGGTGCTGTTATTCATCCGTTGTCTTATCAGCAGGTAACTTAACTATGACTTGGAAATATATTTTCTGGAAATCTCTGTACTTGCATGCATGATATTCTTGTGTCATACAGGCTACTGGTGGGAACTGTTGTGTTTATTTATGGCTTAGGGTTTACGGTCGGGGTATAATGTGTTGGGTTAGGGTTTATCCGTCACTGAATTATCGTACCGATCTTGCCAATTGTTAATTAAAAGCATACATGTTTTTTCTAAAGTAAGATATTTAGCTGTAATGTTAGTTGGTTGGCATGCTCGTTGTGAATATAGTAACCCTAACTGTATGATCTTGGAACTCTGAAATATACTATTTGTTGGAGAAATGTATCAATGTGCTAGATTAGATATTTTATTGATAACAAATGCTTTGCATCGACTTTCACTGACACTTTCTTATAATCATTAGCTGATCTTAAAATATCTGTGATTTAACAGGCTCGCAATTTTCGTTTTCCTTGTGGCCTGGCTTATGTTGCGGACCCTGGGTAAGCCGCTCTACTTCCGCCATAAAAAGTTTCACATTTCTTGACTTAACAGGCTCGTAACTTTCTTGACTGATGTGTCAATATTATTTACATGTGAGCTTATTGTGAATGTAAATGACTGCGTGTCTCTGTATTTTTGGATTTACTTGGAAGAGCTTTTTTTATTTATTCAGATACATGCTATTTAGAGCTGGGGTCCCTCGACATGCTATCATAAAGAAGGTTGCTAATGAGGACATTTCCGGTCTTGGGGATTTAGTATCTGTTCTTTCAAAGCTCTCCAAGGGTGCTCGTGTTCCCTTGGAATACATGTCTCACACTGATCGTCATCGCAAGAAGGTGATATACCTAGTTTGAAAATCGTTTTGCTAGACTTTCTAACCCACTATAAACAATACGTGTCAAACTTGATTCTAGCATCTATTATGATATCTTGTTAGGCTACTCCATATCAGTATATTCATTCTTGCAAACAATATGTTGATTCTGTGATAAGATTACGTCTCTTCTCGGTGCTCCTAGTATATGACTTTTTTTGCTACTGCAGTGCTGCAAGATCTCTGTGATCACTGTCTATGGAAAAAATATTATCTTTAAAACTATGATTTTTTCACAGTGTATCTTTTTGCGTTAGCAACGTTTCTGTCGTTGACATGCTTGCGGTCCATGTTTCATTTTGAACTCTGTGATAATACTCAAATGAGAAATACTTATTGTCGGGTTCCATTTCCTGCAGTCTGTGTTAGTCACAATTGATCGTCATGAATGGTACGCTCCTCCTCAGTTGTATACACGGAATGACAGTTCCGGTTTGTGGGATGTGAAACCTGCAATTGAACCTGCTTCTGTTTCACCATCTATTGGTAATAATGGCTTGCCTCTAACCCAAGATATATCTATCTGCCATCACGATACAGAAGCCATGAATGAAGTGAATGTTCGTGGTGTTACTGATATTGCAGCTATTATGGCAGCCTCTAGTGGGGATGGTTCTCAGAATGATTTTGGCTCAGAAGCAAAGAAACAAAGAGTTGACGATGATTCTGTAGATGGAAGTGCTGCAAACGGTTCCTTGTATGGCAGTGAATTTAAATCTGATGATGCAATGGCAACAGATAATACAGTTTTAAGAGATTTCAAAGGTGCAACAGCACTGTCTGCTAATGCTTCGTTGGCTGAGCGTGCGATTGAGCCTGCTCTTGTCATGTTTGAGGTAAAGACTAAAACTTCTCTCAAAAGTTATTTGTTTCACCAGCAGTTGAAATTTTATACATTTATGTGGTGTGCTATTTCTCACTGTTTCTTTCTTGATTCTTAATGGCCATTTGGTTTTCTTCATTGACAACGTGTGATAACACTTGGTTAAATATTTTTCTGGTGTATATGCGATTGTAATTATAGCTCTTTTTTTCCCTTTTTTGGTCAAAAGTACACAGTAGTTCTTATGATTAAAGGCAACTTGCATCTGTTGAAACTAATTTCCCTTATACAGGTTCATGTGCCACCATCGTGCAGTCTTGATGGTGTACACTCACAACATTTTTTTGGGACTGGCATCATTATATATCATTCTTCTAGCATGGGACTTGCTGTGGTGGACAAAAACACTGTTGCGATTTCTGCATCTGATGTTATGTTGTCGTTTGCTGCTTTTCCAGTCGAGATTCCTGGAGAGGTTAGATTTTCTGTGAGTTATATAGTTCATGGAAGGAAGCTTTAGAACTGATCTTTCTTAACTTAACTGCAGGTGGTATTTCTTCATCCTGTTCACAACTATGCTCTTATTGCCTATAATCCGTCAGCAATGGGTCCTGCCAGTGCTTCAGTCATTCGTGCAGCTGAGCTACTACCTGGTATGTTGTTAACCATTTGAAAGTTCCATCATTGCTTGTTTGAAATCACCATCTAATAGACTATGCTTTTGTGAAAAGCTGTCTAATAAGATTTATGTATATGTTGTTGCTATTACCTGAACAGAACCTGCACTGGAACGTGGAGATTCAGTCTATCTTGTCGGATTGAGTAGGAATCTTCAAGCCACATCAAGAAAATCTATTGTAACCAATCCATGTGCAGCCTTAAACATTGGGTCTGCTGATTCTCCCCGCTACAGAGCTACTAATATGGAAGTAATCGAGCTTGATACAGGTAAGGAATTCAGAGCCTTTGACATTAAATTTAGTTACTTAGACATGTTCAAATCTCACTTTGTTTTTTACTTGTTTCTTGCAGACTTTGGTAGCTCATTTTCAGGGGCACTGACTGATGAGCAGGGAAGGATTCGGGCCATTTGGGGAAGCTTTTCGACTCAGGTTCATCTTCCCACTTTGCAGTTTACCTATTTTTTATGTTATTGTTTCCTGACATGCTACGTTCTTGTGAATTGATTACAGGTTAAATATAGTTCCACTTCGTCAGAAGACCATCAGTTTGTCAGAGGTATCCCGATATATGCAATCAGCCAAGTCCTTGAAAAAATCATAACCGGTGGAAATGGACCCGCTCTTCTCATAAATGGTGTCAGTAGACCGATGCCACTTGTTCGGATTTTGGAAGTTGAACTGTATCCTACTTTGCTCTCAAAAGCTCGGAGTTTTGGTTTGAGTGATGAATGGATCCAAGTAAGCCATTTGTTTATATTGTGCGCTATATTTCTGAGTAGATTCTTTATCACATGTCTTTGTGCTTAGTGTCTTAGTCAACTATAATTATACATTCTCAAAACGATTTACTATATTGATGATTCTCACAGATCCTAGTCAAGAAAGATCCTGTTAGACGTCAAGTTCTGCGAGTTAAAGGTTGCCTGGCAGGATCAAAAGCTGAAAACCTTCTAGAACAAGGCGACATGGTTCTGGCAGTCAATAAGATGCCAGTTACATGCTTCAGTGACATCGAAGCTGCTTGCCAAACATTGGATAAGGGTAGCCACAGCGATGAAAATCTCAGTCTAACAATCCTTCGACAGGTGACACCATTAACTCCTGTTTCTTGAGACATATTATTATTTATTTTTTTCTCTGTTATCACCTTAGTCTTTCTGTCGATTGATCAAAACACCTCTTACAATAGTAGTTTGTATCCTTTTCTTGAGTTTCTTAACACAAATAATGTAGGTTAAGAAAAAAGGTCTACGTGTTTATTTAGTCTCTTGTTGGTTTGTTAGGGCCAAGAAATGGAGCTCGTAGTTGGAACTGATAAAAGAGATGGGAACGGAACTACAAGAGTGATAAACTGGTGCGGATGCGTTGTTCAGGATCCCCATCCTGCGGTTCGTGCTCTTGGATTTCTTCCTGAGGAAGGTCATGGTGTCTATGTCACAAGGTACTAGTTGTGTGAGCTATATATGAAATTTTAATTTGGTTTAACATAAAACCGGGTTCTTACCAGTATATTTGTCTCACCGACTAGAATTCATCAGTTTCTTTGGTATTCTCTTTGACAAAATTTGTTCTCAGATGGTGTCACGGAAGTCCCGCACACCGATATGGCCTCTACGCACTTCAATGGATCGTGGAAGTTAATGGGAAGAAGACTCCTGACCTAAACGCATTCGCAGCTGCTACAAAGGTTTGTCTCGTTCCTTACAGAAGTTACACTTTGCATTACTTTGGACTTGAAGAAGTGTTATATGCAGCCATTACATATATTCTTTTACTCTGATCTAAATTTTGTTCTAAGATAGTTGCTTGTCGATTTGGTTGCAATAGGAGCTAGAACACGGGCAGTTTGTGCGTATTAGGACTGTTCATCTTAACGGCAAGCCACGAGTCTTGACTCTGAAACAAGATCTCCATTACTGGCCTACTTGGGAGCTGAGGTTCGACCCAGAGAGTGCTCTTTGGCGGAGAAATATATTGAAAGCCTTGAAGTAAAAGCCTTTTTGGTAAATTCTCTGAAAAGCTCTTATGTCTCTCATTGCTCCAACGTTGTTGTATGTCTTCTATATACTCAAATTCTTCATTAATTCATACTAAGAGAACTGACACTACAGTTTACAGAAGAAAATAACTGAAGGATTTTACATCCAGTAAAAATGTTCAAATAAAGATTATCCATGTCATAAATTTGTATTTTGTTTTGACCCCTCCTTCGATCAAAACGCTCATCTAGTTCGAAATCAAAATAATTGTTTTAGGTCGGTTAAATTTAGACTCTTATCTAATCTAGTAGTATATGGTAAATTAGATCGACCAAAAAGCTTGAATTCAACATGCATACGTCAACTATCTACAATGACCAATTTCTAGGCTTGGGACCTTAAGAGGAATAGTCTACATAGTATTTCTTAGAACGCATCATCATGGTCATAAACTCCTCAAAGCTAATAGAACCATCACCATCCATATCGATAGCTCGAACAATCCGTTCGTGTCAAGCTGGACGAACATCTCAACGAGTTTGTCAGAAGGAATAGCTGGAGAGAGAGCATGAATCGCATCACGAAACTCTTCCCATGAGATGATCTGACCGTCTTTGTTCTTGCCAAACCTCTCGAAGATATCTTATTAGTAAACATGAGATCCAACTCAAAACTAATTGGCAATGAGTAGAAAGACCCATGTACTATATATATTGCCCCACAAATCTTTATTCTTTCGATGTGGGATATCTTAATACACCTCCCTCATGCTCAGGGCTGGACATCTAAAGCGTGAAGTTTGTGAGACTGGACATCCACGGATAAACCTACAATCGAGAGAAATTTACCATGGGCTCTGATACCATATTAGTAAACATGGGATACAACTCAAAACCAATTAACAATGAGTGAAGAGACCGATGTACTATATATATTGCTCCACAAATCTCTATTCTCTGGATATGGACACAGTGTTATCCCCTATTCGTATTATTATATATGCACTCTTTTGTTGAATCTTACTTTTTTTTTTTTCTGATACTTTATGTGAAAAAAAAAACGAAACACTGTGTCCTTGTATTAGGATTTTGAAGTTATATATCACATTCACGTTTGATTTGTTTTATTTTGTATGTGAAAACACTGAAAGTGGATGTTACATGCTTTGGAAATTAAACTGATTCTTGAAAAGTAGTCATCTATGTTTATTGTTTAACCCGAAATTTAACTCTATACACATAATAATACGACATTTGAACTAACAAAATATAGTCACATATTATATATTTTGTTTTTTTTCATACAATTGAGATCAAGCTTTGATCAATATCCACTAGTTGTTTGCTTATCTTTATAAGAAAGACGACAAATTAATATTACTGTTAATTTAGGATTTTATTAATATTTATAATACCAGTATATATGGCTAATGACCCAACGGCCAACACATTTGGCATGTTGTTATTTGTAAATGATATAATATAATTAGCGGAAAGAACATATGTATACTCTTATTACTGAACAAGCAATTTAGGTTGACTCTCTCATATGTCACCAATTACCAAAGCCATAAACTCGTCAAAGTTTAAATAGCCATCACCATCTGCATCCACCGCTTTAACCTTTTCGGCACAACTCTCCTCGGTGCATGTCTTTCCGATGCTAGTCATGGTCACATAGGAATCACTGACCGGTATCTTCCCATCACCGTCGACATCACAAAGATCAAACACTTCCTTCAACATCTTCTCGATGCAAGAAGTAAACTCGTCGGCGTTTAGCTCGCCGTTACCATCCGCGTCGATCTCGTTGAATAACTTTACGATGTCCTCCTGAGATAATTTGGGAGAGAAAGCAAGAGCCGCTTCACGAAACTCCTCTAACGAGAGTTTACCGTCTTTGTTCTTGTCGAACTTGTCGAAGACCCGTTTTGCAGACATTTTCTTGAACTGTATATGTTTTTGTTTATACTTTCTTCTCCTTTGTGTTTTTTAGAATTATATTTATAGTGTTTGGAAACTATAGAAATCACATATATAGTCTAATTAATGATGAATAATTACATTGGATTATATCCTAGAAATTGGATTTGTACAATCTGCATGTTATCAATAGTTGGTCACATCATTGTTTATCTTACAATAAAAACTCTCATATATGTTGTGTTAAAATGGAGTATAAGTTTTTGAGCCATCTGGAATAGTATTAAAAACCTCTAAAGTCTTGGAAATTTTGTAAAAAAATTAGATGAGATTCAGTTTGACACATGTTAGTAAGTAAGCAAGAAAAAAAATAATGTAAATCAAGTTTATCCAGTACATTAATATTTAAAATTAAAAAGTGTAAATATTTCTAGATAACTAAAGTGTATTTTGTTGTTATACAAAAAAAATTGATTAGATAAGTTCCACTAATTACAAGAAAAAAATTACCAACGTTAAAAGGAAAAAGAAGGGGTAATAAAGTAAATTACGGATTTACCCTTCCCCTAATGTTTCTCTCCGTCATCTCTCTCACTCGCCGACCATTAGAGGATTATCTCCGGCTTCTAAAAGATCGACCGCCGTCAAAACCAAAGATTCAAAGCGAACCGGGAGATTGAATGGCAGATGCAGCAGCTCCGAATTCAGGATCCGAATTTAACCCAGGAGCAAGACGCGGAAAATCTATCGATGAATGCCAAGACATGATTCAGAGAAGCTTCCGAAGTAAATATATACACACAGACTAACTAAGCATCTCCGTTTTTCAAATCTTTGTTTTTTTCCGATTCTTAATCCCATTGGTTCTTTGATCTAGCTCGCTCTTTAAATCTGAGAAATTCATGAGAATTAGAGCAATCTAGGGTTTAAGGTTTTAGAAAATCAAAGCAGTTGACGACTCGTGGGGTTTCTCAAATATCAATTGCTTTGATTTGGTCTGATTTTTTGAATGTTGTTTTGAATATATAGACCCAATTGTGAAGTTTCTGATGGAGCAAATGGAGAAATCTGGGTGTAGAGTTGGTGATAATTTCGTTAAGGCTGTTGTTTGTACTGGACCTGTAGCTGGAGGTTACACTAAAGGAAGAGGGGTAACACACACACAGTCACACACAGTTTTCTAATTTTTCTTCTTCCTTTTGATGCTGAATCTTGCTATATTCTTTTTTTTTGCTTCAAGATCACTGTCTGCAGCAACTATCTGACCATTCAAGATGAAGTGAACCAAGTAGTTATACATGAGTTGATCCATGCTTATGACGAGTGCCGAGCCAAGAACTTGGATTGGACTAATTGTGCTCATCATGCTTGCAGCGAGGTGATTTCAATGTTAGATTAAAGCTTTACTATGTAGCGCTAAACTGTTTTCATATTTCTTGATAGGTTTTTGTGTGTGTGTATTCCTTGAACACAGATACGTGCAGGTCATCTAAGCGGTGATTGCCATTTCAAGAGAGAACTTTTGCGAGGTTTCATTAAATTAAGAGGGCATGAACAAGTAAGTCACTGTATGTTGCATTAGTTAGTTCTTATAAACACTTGTTGAATCATTGTTAGTGTTAACCCAATTCACGGTTTTTTCAAAAGGAATGTATTAAAAGAAGAGTGTTGAAATCCCTTCGTGGAAACCCGTATTGCTCGGAAGTAGCTGCTAAAGACGCAATGGAAGCAGTGTGGGATACTTGTTACAATGACACTAAGCCTTTTGACAGAGCTCCTTGAAGGTAATAAGTCTCTTTGCACTCTCAAAAGACTTATTTTTGCTTCAAATATTCATCTTTGAAGATCATATAAAGCCGGAAAAAAACTGTTGGATTCAGCCTTTGATTTGTTTTTCCCCATCTATTTCTCACAGTCCAACCTTTTTGGCCAAGTTAAAAAACGATAGTATTCTTTACATTGTTGTTTGAAACAGTGGAAAAGGTGTAATACAGAATCTTGATTTCAAGTGGATTTTGCTTGAAAGTGATTTATGGATTTGTGTTTTAACATCACACTGTGGAGGAATAGTAAGCTCTGAATCTAACAGTGTAATCGAAAATTGATGCTTTTGGGACAGAACAGAGTAAAACACACATCATTTTTTAAGAAAATTTATTGATCTAATGATTGTTATGAATTCTTTTAAGCATATACAAGTTGGTAATGTTTGTTTTTTCCAATTGATAATCACAATCAGTTTTAGGATCCAAGTGATGGATTTAAATTATATGAGCTTGAGCTGAAAATGGTAGAAATGTCACAAGATGTTAACCTGAATGTATTATCGTCAAATATTGATGACAAAAGGTGGACGATCAATTTCTTTCACTATTTTCTTCTTGTTGTAACAACAATCAAAAAGAAAAAGAAAAAACAACAACTTTTGAATTGAGAGTTAATGAAAGACCAAGTCAAATTCTAATTTTGGTAAATTCGGGTTTTTCATTAAATCGCCTAATTTAAAGCATAGCCTCAGCTTAGTCACATTCAAATCTCTTTATATAACACTTAAGGTTTCATCTGATCTTTCCGACCAAAAGAACAAAAAAAAACTACAAACAATGGCTGACGCAACGGAAAAAGCTGAGCATGACCGTATTTTCAAGAAATTTGATGCTAACGGGGATGGAAAAATCTCTGCGGCCGAGCTTGGAGATGCTCTTAAGAACCTTGGCTCGGTCACACACGAGGACATTAAGCGTATGATGGCCGAGATCGATACCGATGGTGATGGATACATCTCGTACGACGAATTTTCTGATTTCGCAAGTGCCAATCGTGGTCTTATGAAAGACGTCGCCAAGATTTTCTAAGCTTAACTGACAATATGGTGCATGTGAGATTTAATCATGTTTAATTTGTTTTGTAATGACAATCATTTGATTAAGTATGTTTTTTTCTTTTATGTCTTATTTTCATGGAGTGGAAAGGTCTTGGATTATTCTTCAAACGGATTGTAACGATGTATTGAAGAATTGTCCATTCTTTAGTTTATGTCTTTTTGCGGATTTTGGCATGGTTACTTTTTAAATGCTCGAGATCTTTGGTTCTCTAGTACATAATTATAAGTCTATTGACTGAGACCATTAGAGATGATTAAGCATGAATACATAAACCCAAATATAGTCATTTCCATAAATAAATAAAAATAAAAAAAAGTAGAATTATATTTAGAACTTGCTAACTCTGAGATTTTAATAAATTTTACCATATGAATTGTGCGAAGTTTGATAATATATAGTTCTAAATATCTATAGATACCTCTCTTACACAGTCACAGATCAATTAAACATCTTAAGTTTGATGTTGGCTCTTTATCTTTATAATACTTTTAGCCATTCGCAAAAACATATCGTTTCTAGATATAGCTACAGATAAGATAAAGACCTTATAACAAAAGAAATAAAGAATGGTTGGTACCAATTGATCTCAACATTGAGGACCAAACACATATTACTTTAATAATCGAATAAAATCTCACAAATAGCTTTGAGCCATCTACATCATTCATTGTTCCCAAAAAAAAAATATCTTTTTACAACTAAAAGTTAAAAAAAAACTAGAGAAATAGAAGCCATCCTTTAGCCAAAAAAAAAAAAAAAAGGTCTTCAACCCAATTTTCTCCTATGAATTTGGATTTATTGTTTTCCTACACAATTTGTTTTATAAAATAATATAAAAATATGATAAAGTAGTTTCCCTAAATAAAATATTTGACTGAAAAATATATATATAAACAAATATGTGTATATTGCCACTCGTGTGTAGTATAAATATACACGTACTATGTAACCGTTGGCCAACGTCCTTTACTCATACGTCTCTCTCTCTCTCTCTCTCTCTCAGCAGATCTTTATTTCTTTCCTTCTTTCTCGTGAAATGGACCTCGCCGGAGAAACAAACAGCCTAATCTCCACCGTGGCTTCTTCTTCCTCTTCCTCCGTTTCATCAATCGACGCGAGCCTCGATTGCGATTCGCCACGTGGCGGAGATGTAGACCACGAATTGCTCCACCACCACCACCACACCGCGGCGGCGGTTTCTTCTTCGTCGTCGGTTTCGGTTTCTTCTTCTTCTTCCGCTTCAATCCAGAGAGTTCTCAGTTTAATCAGATCCGAGGATTCAGATTCGAGGCTGTATGCAGCAAGAGAGATCCGTCGGCTAACAAAGACGTCTCACAGGTGCCGCCGACACTTTTCCCAAGCCGTGGAGCCTCTCGTTTCGATGCTCCGGTTTGATTCGCCTGAATCTCACCACGAGGCTGCTCTACTTGCTCTCCTTAACCTCGCCGTCAAAGACGAGAAGTACGTTTCTTCTTCTTCTTCTTCCCCAATTTAAAATTTGTTCTGTTTTCTTCGTATAACTGATCTGATAGTGATTTCTTCTTAGCTTGGAATTAGTTAGTTAGGTTAACATGAGATTATACAAAATTCCTTTTTGGTCTGTTTCGTGTAAGTTCATGATTAGATTAGATATGGCGTAATGGATAATCTCGACCGTAGCGATCTTTATTTTTTTGTATGGTTTAAAAATCAGATTGGGTGGATCAATCAACTTTTGTTGGCTATTGCTTTTTTTGTTTTGCTTGGAGTATACTCTATGTTTCTTCAACCTTTTTTTTTTCCTCTTTTGTTTCCTTTTTTTTTGCTTCCTTTTGAAGGTTTTTTTTTTTTTTTTTTATTGTTACTGGGGGAATTCAAAATTTTGCCTAGGGGTTCGTCACAGTATACTACTACAAGGATAGATAGATACTCTTCTTTATTCCTTACTTTAATATTTATTCTTTGGTTTATGCGGTTTTCTGGAGAATTCTGACTTATTTTCTTTTTTCTTTTGTTTAATCGTTCATGTTTGGTGAGGTTTGATTGGTTTCTCTACTTGTATATGGCAATTTTGATTGATCTATTTCTACACAAAAAAGCTATGAGTCATGTTACCTTTTCTTTTTCTTTTTTTACCCTTAGTCTTGACATTCCAATAGCAAAGCAAAGAATCAAGTTGTAAGATAACACTAGAACAAGAATCTTTCTTTCTCTACCTATACCCGCCGCAAATTCCACGTTCTTTTGCTTGCTTCTATAGAAAGAGAGGACAATAACAGACCAATCTCGACGCATCTCAAAGATTTTGATCCAAGAAGGCCTTTAAATTTGTGTCAAACTAGAAAAACAGAGGATGATTTAAGTTTTTTTAAGGTGGAAATCACCTGAAGTTAACTAACTCTGTGCTTTGGGGCAGGTATGAATTAAGTTTGCACAGCTTAATTTATTAGCTCTTTCTGCATCTGTAGGACCCTGCTTTACCAGACTTGAGTTTTTTTGGTGTATAACTACTGAATCTTCCTTAGTTTATACGCAAACGACTTTGTAGTGAATTTCTTATTTGGTCTAAACTCTGAGATCATCGCTTTCTTTTTATTAATGGGATCCATCTAGTGGAGAGGAGAGGAGAGAAGGAGCAAGCAAAGTAAAGATACTAGACCCCAAGCCTTTCTTTTTCCTTCACTTTTCCTCTCATATAAAGTTTTCATTAAATATCTTTCCTACTTTAAATTTTGATGTCTTATAAACATTAATTAATTAGGTCGGCTTGGTTTTCCTAAGAGGTTAGGTTGGTGGCTACAACTCTATTTCCCTTTGTTACAATTCATATGACTTTTTATATTGAATGCAGAGTAAAGTCTTAGAGAAAGAAAGATTGATTTTTGCCTATTTGCTAAGAAACATATGTATGTGTCATTGTCTTCAAGACTATTCTCCTCTGAGACTATTATTCTGAGTTTTTGTTGTTGATTTTTCTAATCTTCAGGAATAAAGTCAGTATAATTGAAGCTGGTGCTTTAGAGCCAATCATCAACTTTTTACAATCAAATAGTCCAACACTTCAAGAGTATGCTTCTGCATCTTTGCTCACTCTCTCCGCGTCAGTAAACAACAAACCCATCATTGGAGCTAATGGCGTGATTCCTTTATTAGTCAATGTCATTAAACATGGAAGCCCACAAGCCAAAGCTGATGCAGTAATGGCCCTTTCCAACCTCTCTACGCTCCCCGATAACCTAAGCATGATCCTATCCACTAAACCACTCTCACCGATACTAAATCTTCTCAAATCAAGTAAAATGTCATCGAAAACATCTGAGAAATGTTGTTCCCTGATAGAATCCTTGATGGTTTCTGGCGAGGAGCCGAGATCAGGGTTAATTTCTAACGAAGGTGGAGTTTTAGCGGTCGTGGAAGTTCTTGAAAACGGGTCATTACAAGCACGGGAGCACGCGGTTGGCGTGCTTTTAACGCTGTGCCAAAGCGATAGAAGTAAATACAGAGAGCCAATTCTTAGAGAAGGTGTGATACCGGGACTGCTTGAGCTAACGGTTCAAGGGACATCGAAATCTCGGACTAAAGCTCAAAGACTTCTGTGTTTGCTTAGGGACTCGGAAAGCCCTAGATCAGAGGTTCAACCTGATACAATAGAAAACATAGTGTCAAGCTTAATCTCTCATATAGACGGGGATGATCAATCCGGTAAAGCAAAGAAGATGCTAGCTGAAATGGTGCAAGTTAGCATGGAAAAAAGCTTGAGACATCTACAAGAACGTGCTTCTACTCTTGTCCGTCCTTAAACCTGTGATCCCCAAAACCGCAATCCCGAGGTTTATTTCTAAGTATTTACTGTGGTTTGACCGGATAAGGGTGGTGAAGATTGATATATGCCAGTCCAGTTGCCGGCGTTTTGGTTCTTAGTGACTGGTTTTTTTTTCTTTTTTTTTTTACTCATAAGTGTTCATAATAAAAAGCTTTCTGTAATCTTAAGTCATTTTGTGTGTACATTACTACTATATATACAGACGCTTTTACTTTTAAAAAGTTTCATTGATATCATAATGGCATTGGAGTGTTCATTATATAATAAACCGAACTTATCCGACCAAAATACCCACACGAAAGAAGATATATTTTTGACTATCCTTCTAGATTGAATTTCAGAATTAACTTCATATATGTTTTCATAACTAATTCTTTTTTTACTGGAGTTTAGACTTCAAAGCTCCTTCTTTTTCTAGGGGGAAAAAAACATGTTTTCAAGATCATATGTATAGAATAATCATCCAAAATTTGGATCCACCGACTCTTTTGCAGAAGACCATTGAGTTTTGAGGCTTATGATCTCATTAGTACTTTTCACCTCCCATGTCTTTAAAAGTTGATTACGTACGCCAATAACAACTGCACATCCATCTTACCTCATCAAACCCATACTAAAAGTAAATAGGGAGAGAAGAATCGAACAATCTGTCTGTTCTTTTAATGTATCAAAAACAAAAACAAAATTGAAGAAAATCTTATTAAAAAAAAAACAAAAAAAAAACTGACATCAGTCCTTGAAACTGAAAGTACGTTTTGGATCCGCCTTTTTCAGAGACGCTCACGTTCACTCTACCCATGTTATCAACGAAACTGTCCAAAATTGAAAATATCACACAATCATTTACTATTTAATATTGAATGAAGTAGTAAACTAAAAAAAAAACATACAGAATCGTTATCCTTCCATTTATTGAAAACTACTATAAGCTCGAGCTACGATACAAAGATTTTTACTCATTCTCTTCTTATTAACTCTCAAAGATACGCACAAGGTCCAAAAAGATAAAAGTTGTGAACTTTTAGACAAAACAGTTAAACACACAAAAACTTCGGGGTTAAAAAGTAAAAAAAAAACATAACTAAAGGTCACGGTCTCTTTCCCTAAATCTTTAAAAACATTTATTATTGTTCCCGGTTTCATCATCTCTCTACCGCCGCGACTCCGCCGCTCCGGCGAGTTTCCAAGCCGAGGTTGTGATGAGTGGTCTCGTCTGCCACCCAAGCATAAGGCAACCATCTTTTTCTTCAACTCTGTATCCATCTCCCGCAGCAAAAACCGATAAGAGTATGCTCGCTTGTTTAAACCCGCTAGATCCGAGATGAACCGGGTCAAATCCACCGGTCTTCATCCGGTTCCTCCACTGCGGTAACGTCTCGTGTCGCTCGACCCGATCGGTTCCTTCCGCCGCAACGACGTTGAGTATCTGTCTCCCTAAATACACCTCTGACATAGCTCGGTCTTGACTCGGCAAGCTGTAGCTATCCTCGAGCGAGTCGAAAAGGCTCGAGTAGTAATGAAGCGCTTCGTTGAACCTGTCCAGGAAGACGACTCCGTTGTGGTTCGCTTCTTGCTCAACCACCGTTACGATACTCGGTTTAACTGCCTTAACCGTACCGAGAAGCTTTTCGATTGAACCGGATCGGGCTAATAACCGGTGGAGCTCAAAAACAGAATTAACCACTAAGGTTTCAGATTCGGGTCGGGTTTCGAACATCTCGGGTTCAAGATCCGATAAACTCTCAGCGGCTAAGCCTTTGAATTCGAACTCGACGCCTAGGTTCTGAGCGAACTGAGCTAATCTCCAACCTAACTGTTGAAGCGAATCCGAATTCTCCTTCTGCGGTGGTCCGACTCCGGTGAGACGAAACAACGGAGGTCCGCCGGGTCGGAGAGCTAAAGCTTGCATCAAAGCAGGCCATTGCATCCCTTGGTTAAGCCCTAAATCGATGACGTGTACTCTACGCGACATCGCCACAGCTTCGAGTATGGCTTGGTTCGCCGTAAAGTGAGCGAATTTTAGGTAAGGGCAAGACTCGTAGAAGTGCATCTGAAGAACCTCTTCGAATGAGACGTCCGTGTCCGCGGTGTAGCCACGGTAGATACGGCGAGCCAAGGCTTGGGCGAAATAAGTAGCGACTTTTCCCATAGCTCCGGCTTGAGAAGCAGCGAGTGTTCCCACGCGTTTCACTAGCGCGTCGGCTAAGGTGAGATTCTCCTGCTGAATCGCCTCACCGCACGCCACTAGCGCGTGGACGAGTCTAACCCCGGTCTCTTGAGAGTCAACGAGCACCATGGGACGAGTTGACTCACCCGTCGAGTCGGATCCTCTTGCTGCTAGCTTCTTCGTCAAAGACTTCTTCTTCCTGCTTTGGAAACGCAGAGAGACCCGGAATTGCTCTGAGATCGTATTCGGATCTATCCACACAACCTCCGGTCGTCGGGTCAAGATCCGAAGAAGCCGGGTTGTTAAGTTCGGAGAGCATGCTCTCGACCCAGTTAGAGAGATCAGATGGGTTGTAATGAACAGTGTCGTTCAAGAGAGTAGAGCTGCCTACATCGTCATTAGAAAGCACCATCTCGAGCTGCTCAAGCTTCTGTGCAACTTCAGCCATCTCAGAAGATCGAACCTTGTAGCCAAGAACAGCAAGAAGCTCATCGTCCATGTTGTTGCTGTTGTCATCAGCAGCAGCCATCTTCTTATCCACCATTGAAGGACCTTCACCGGAACAACGAGAAGATGGTGGTGGGTCCCACGTTTCGCCATGTCCTCTCTTCATCTTTTTTTACTAGCTACTTTCTTGTGATCGATTGAGTTAAAAGAGAGACTGATGATGATGATGATGATATAGTTGAAACTTGAAACAAACAGAAAAAAAAGAGACAAAAGAGATGAGTTTAGATATAAGTAGAAGAAAGGAGTTTACTTTACTTCATGGGTTGGTAAGGTTTTTTATTAATGGGGATTTGAAATAAAAGAAAAAAATATAATGAATTTGTGGGTCATTTTTTTGTGATTTGGTTAGAGACAATTTTGTGGAAAGAAAGGGAGATTCTGAGAGGAACAATATGTAATAAACACGAGGGAGAGTCAGAAATAGAGAGGTCCAATTAGAGAAGTGACCTGTGAAGTGTGTTTAAGAGATAAGAATCAGAGCATGCCACCATAGTTTGGCATCTGTTCTTCTCTCTTTCTTTTTTTCTTTTTTCTAACTCCAAAATTTTTTACTCGTTTTTTAATAAAAATTGAGTCATTAACAGCCTATTGGTTGTGAAATTATCTATTTTTTTATATATAAATTGATCTGTTAAGTAGTTTTGCTAGTGAAACTTTACTTTTAGGTTGTACTGAAGTATAAAACTTTCTTTTAATAACACTGTCATAGTCTTAATCCTTCTATACGATTACGATTACGACTTAATTGTTTATTAAGTGGAATATCGTCATATTCTTGCTTACGACTTCTTTGTTCTTAAACCGAAACGGAACCAAATGCGTGTTAAGTTAATGGTACTCAATCAATATGTATGTCTTTTTCAAAGTTTGTATTTCCTTTTGTGGAGGATATATATTTATTTTTACAATTGTTGTTTGACCGGACTAAACAATTGACATATGAGATTTTTCTAATGACAATAGTAGAAACAATTTAAAATTTGATAGATTACTAAGAGAATCCTATTCTTCTTTAATCCATTTCCTACTAATGGATAGTTCTAATTCCTACTCATGTATTTAAAGTCACGGAATAAGTTCATCCATAATTTGATAGATCATACGCACGTTCTACACCGTAACAGATTAAAATTGAAGCCAGGATGGTATGACAGAAATTTAAAGTTCGACAATACATGGAAGCAGGAATCCTATGTATGTTTTCAGTAGATACTGTCAGGTGTCATACTGCGTTCAGTATTAAGAGATTCTAACTCGAGCATCATTAGATAATTCATTATTTGTATCGGTCTACAAGACAAGTATAGTAACCAAATTACATGTTATGATTCAACCATTACTCTTTTATTTACCAAATGCTAAAGTTTTTGGCGATCATAATTATTTGTCATATTATAATAAACTAAACAAATTTGTTTGTAGTTAGTTAAGCATTATTTCATTGAGATAAAACTACGGCTCAAAGTCACTGAGGCGGACACATGAGCTACCTTTCATGTGCCACGTAGAGGAAGACATAGCCTACGAAACGTCCACAACATAAATTTATGTCATATATCCATCAGCAGGTCAATATAATATACACATCAGCATGCATAATAATTAAGGTTTTTCGAATAATTTTTGGAAATTCGTAAAAGATCCTTTTGGAATATTTAAAAAAAAAAACAAAGTTGTGGGGATTGTTGTATTGTATGGTCCCAGTCGCAGCTACGAAGAAAATGATATTCGTTGATGTGTTCAGGGAGTCACATGGTGCATGCTTTCCCATTTTTAGTCATTTGATTGTAACTTGTGTCTAAATTTGCCTGTTTTTGCTTTTGTGGTTTACATTATTTTGTTACTTTTAATTCCAATGGATCATCAACCACCGTTTGTCTCAGCTAACGCGAGAGGTAAGGAACCATACTAGCATTAGTTACGCCGGAATTAATTAGTCCACCTAAAAAAAACACTTGTTCATTGTTATTTTTATTTCACCTTATTCACTCCTACCATTCAAGTTTTAACTACATCATCAAACTGAGTCTTTGGACCACTAAACAAACAAAAAAAAAAAGAAAAATTATTGGTTCTATCCCCCTTTTACCGAATATTCAAATCAAAGTGCCCACTCCTTCGCCAGTTCTCCTGTTCACCATTTTCATTTTCTTCATCATTCAAGAAATCTTCTTCCAACGGTTCCTTCTCCTCTTTCTGGCTGTTACTATTGATATTGTTATTCCCCCATCCGTTCATCAGCATCATCATCTCATTAGGGTTCATGTTACGCCCCTGTTCTCCATGGTTCCCAATCGCATTAGCTCTCAACGGGTTGCGAGCCATCATCTCCGCATGAGATTGTTGCGACTCTGCTGCCCTCGCCTGTGACATAGCCGCCATTCTTAACCTCGCCTCCTGTTCCTTCATCTCCCTATCCAGTTCCGATTTCAGCTCAATACATGCTTTTCTCTCGTCCTGCAGCAGAAGATGTTCAATCATCAGCCTTTCCTCAGCTCTGGCTTCTCCATCGTTTCTCTTCTGAGTTATTCTGTTGAAAGCTTGGGCTTGTTCCTCAAACGTAGCCTTGAATTCTGCAAATTTGGCTGCAATGTTGTTATCCCATAGCTGACAGAGAGGTAGCTTCTTGCTTGTTGGGTCTGATTCAAGGATCTTAGCCTCCTCTTCCTCTGCTTCGTAATCTGCTACGACGTGATAAGGTAGCAATCTGCATAGAGATGGGTAAATAAACAAAGAGAGAGATATTGTAAACTAGACTCAGAATAACCCTGAAGATGTAACAAACCTCATAAAAGATAAAACCATCAATCAAGATGATTCCACATTATACTAAGCAAGAGAATAATAATAAACATATCATATTATAATGCAGCAATGAGAACCAGAAGACCTAATGCAGACCCACCAAAGCTATATAGATCAACAGACACAAATATCACATAGCCACAGGGTATTAAAAATAGAAAATTTTCTGCAATCCCAAGAAAATAAAAAGGGTGAAGAACTCCATTAATAAAGCATTGGCCTTTATGAAAAAAGATGACAAGTCAGATCCACAAAAACTAATTGGGATATTCCTCTACAGAATCTTTAAAGCTAAAGACAACAAACAGAGAGATCAATAACTCAAAAAATCACTAAAAATTTTCAAGAACCCATAAATGAATTTCAATTCTGGAATTAGACGAACCTTTCACAAGCGTCTTCGAGAGAAGCGAAAGGTCGCTTGAAATCGGGATGGCAGACACGCCAAGCGTCCTGGTAAGCGAATTGCATCTCCGATTGATTCGAAGGACGCATCAATTTCTGCTGTTGTTGTTGTTGCTGCTGTTGCTGCATCATCATCATCTGCTGCTGTTGGAGTTGATGAAAGTTATTGCCTTGTTGAATCAAATTAGGGGTAGGGTTAGCGTTCTGAAGAAACGGGTTAACGGGTCGGTTCTGGATTAACCCGGGAGGACGGAGATGAGGGTCGATGTTCATCGGAAACCTCGACATCGTCACCTGTTGCTGCTGCTGTTTCTGCAAATGCTGCATCAGAAAGAGCTGTTGTTGACGCTGTTGCAGTTGTTGTTGTTGCTGCATTTGAACAAGGAGCTGTCGTTGTTGTTCATGTAGCTGCTGCTGCTGCTTCGATTCCTCCATTCTCTCCCGTAAATTTCGAATTTTTAGGGTTCCTTCTGTTTGCATAAACTGTTCTACTACTACTCCGCCATGACAATCGGAACAACTATTTGATATATTTATATCAAAGCCCATTAAAGGCCCAATATGTTTTAACAACATACATAAGACAAATAAGCCCATTAAGCTTTTTTTTTTTCTTTTTGTGATAAATACAACATCACTTTCTCTTCCTAGGATAGATATTAGCCTTGAAAGGGTTTTTCATGACCATTGTGATGAACTGTTGCTTCTCGGACATATCAACTTCTTCACCTTCCACACATTTCCACTCGAATTTCCAAACCAAGTTGGCCACATAGTATTCTAGGTGAAGCAACGAAAGGGCGTAACCGGGACACATCCTTCGTCCCGCTCCAAACGGCATCATCTTGATCTCGCGAGTTCCGGTCATATCGAAATCATATGCTTCCCCGTTCTCTAGAAATCTTTCGGGCTTGAACGTTAGAGGATCCTCCCATATCTTCGGGTCCCGACCCATTTCTCCTACCATGAAGTTTATTGTACCTACTCCCACACGAAAAATTAATTACATGTTGGACCAAATGGGGTATTTGTTACATATAAGAGTTTCTACAACCATATCATCTCTAAAAAACTTAAATGATGATGATCCACAAATATGACCCATTTCTCCTACCATGAAGTTTATTGTACCTACTCCCACACAAAATTAATTACGTACCGATGATTGGACCAAATAGGGTATTATATTACATTTAAGAGTTTCTACAACCATATCATCTTTAAAAACTTAAATGATGATGTTTCAAAATAGTGACTAACCTAAAATCGTCTGTTACTCTTCTTTAGTCTCTTATTATACTATACTAATTTCCCAAATTTACTATATATGTTCATCATTCCAAATAAGTTAGTGCATACGGATGATATATTCTTCTTATAATTTAGTAATAATGTTTTACCTTGGCGTGGTACGAGGAATCCACCCAAAACGGTGTCGTGTGTGACCTTATGGTAAGACAAGTAGTGACCAGGAGGGTATCTTCTTAAACACTCCAAGATCACAGCTTTGAGATAACTCATCTTCCCTAAATCCTCTTCTTTGATCTCTTCTCGATCATCTGCTTCTCCGGCCAACACACTCTTCATTTCCTCGTATACCTTACTCTGTATCTCTGGATACTTCACCATGATCGCCATAATCCACTGCATCTCCGTTGCCGTGGGATCCGTAGCTGCGTTTAGAAACTCCGAGCATAGACTCACGACCTCCGATTCACTCAGCTTCCTCTTCTTCTTCTCTCCTTCTTCTCCCTCATCCGTCGGAATCTCTAGATTCAGTAGCGTATCGACGTAACAGAGAACATCTCCGGTGTTTTCTTTGCTCCTCGCGTTCACGTATCGGAGTATGACGTCCTCCTGAGACTTCCGTAGTTCTAAGAACTCTTTCCACTTTCCCCGGAGCAAGAACTTGGTTACGCTTGGGAAGATGTTGAGTACGCTGAACTTGGTGTAGCTCATAAGCATAGTGTACTGAGCTTCTTCGATCTCTCTGATCTCTTCTCTTCTCAGCTTCTCGCCGAAACACATCAGAGCCAACAAATAAAACATAGCGTGACGGAGGTGGTCTAAAGCATCGGAGACATGCCCTTTCTCTCTCTGCTCTGTTTCGAACAGATCAACGAGAATCTCGAGTGACCACTTCCTCGAGGGCGCGTGTGCCTTCACGCGCGACGGCTGGAGGATTTCTGAGGTGAGGTTCCGGCGGAGGGTTCTCCAGAGAGAGCCGTATACGGAGGAGTGGATGTCGTGTTGGTTGCTGGTGATGACTTTGGTGGTGGGGAGAGCCAGAGGACGGTCGGAGAAAACGGCGCCGTTTTGGACAAGGGCTTGGTGAGCGAGTGATCTGTCGGTGACCCATATGGAAGGTTTGGAGCCTACGTGGAGTGTTATGATTGGACCGTGACGTGAGGCTAAGTCACGGAGAACGCCTTGGAAATCGGAGAAGCTGTTTTTCTTAAGCCAGGTGATGTTTCCGACGACCGGATAACGAGGCGGCCCCGGTGGGAGTTTGTGGGTTGGTGAGAAGAAGATGCGTTTGAGGAAGATGGAGAAGGTGAGAGAGGAGGTGATGAGGAATATGATAGTGATGATCTCCATCGTACGTTGCTCCCTCTTGCTTCAAATTAAAGCTATAGTGTTTCAATAATTAAAGGTATGTGAGAAATAGGTCTGATTTCTAAAGATATATATATATATAGAGTTAACGAAAACTCTTTTGTTCGCATTATATTTTTTCTTCACATAATCTTACACCATTGATGTGATCGCATGACTTTATCGTGCATGTCTTTGTACACTTGTAAGTTTTGTCCACCCAACCTGCCTGCCTAGTTGTGGTGTATCAAACAGAAATCGGGAAAATACAAGGTGAAATTTACTTTTTTCTTTTTTCTTTTAATCAAAGACATACTTTTTCTCTTGGCATATTCAACGTATACATATTTTTTAACCGGTGTCAAACTATAACAGCAAAAATCTCTTCATAAATATACTAAACATCCTACAAAATATTTATAAAAACATAAAACACTTTATTTATCTATAAGTTGAATCATATTTAGCAAAAAAATAGAACACTTCATAAAATCACCCTACTATCTTGATATCAACTTCTCATTTGTAATAATTTTTTGACGTTCAAAAATTGATCAAAGAAAAACTATAATTATATAGAAGAAACCACACTTTGTATAATCATAAAAATAAAGAAGACAAGACAACAGTTCATATTTTGGTTGAATCATTAATTTGGGTACAAAGATAAAAAATAAATTAAAATAGATTGATCAAATAATAACCTAAGAATAGATGCAAATTAAAAGCTTGATATAAATCTCAAAATAGTGTATGTGCGTACACACTGCTTCGTATCCTCTGACCTTTTCAAAAGGGAAAAAAAGGATCGATTTTACTGTCACTATTTTTGTATTTTGTCCTGAGTTTGATTAACTAGATATTATCCCAAAGAAAGAAAAGTACTCGAATGGGAGTGGAAAGGGAATTGACGACTGACAACAATGTAAACTGTAGCGTATACGTTGCTGCTTTCTAGTTTTGTTTTCTTTCAATCGTGTAATGAATCCTGAGCTTAACACTTTCATTTACATCTTGGCTTGCTTTTTTTGTCAAACCTTTTGTTTTCATTCATTCAAGGACACAAATACAAGTACAAAAAGGTAGAGTTCCAAAGTTCAAAATAATACAAGAAAGAACATTCCCCAATGCCATAAAATTAGAAGTAAAATACATTGATTGCAAATCCAAGAGAGCTATGAACCATGAGTTTGGGAGCCCATTGGCACATGTGAGGTCAAGGTAAATCGATAGACCATCCTTGGATAAACCAGAGGACGAATGGTTGGTCTTGGTCAAACGACGCTTAGACGATGAGAAGAGAGTCGATACTTTGGAGTCCATAGGGGCAAGAAGCACTGCCCACAGTATCCAAACAGCACAGACTCGGAAGACTATATTTGTGTAGTCGAGAGGAGGTTGCTTTAACATCCAAAGCAGAGGGATTAGATCACTTCGATAAAACGCATCAAGGGCTAGTTGGTATGGGATCCGGGTGATGAGGAGGGTAGAGAAGAGATGCTTATCATCATCATATAACCAGCTTAACTGATAACTATCATTGAACCTAAAGAGTTCAAGACCATATGTACCACTTTTGCTAGCACAGTTTGAGAAACATAGACCATAGAATCGCAGAGGATGATACTCAATCCGAAAACCCCTAAAGACAACTGCAGCAAGGTTCCATACAAGAGGTGTGACTGACCAAAGCGGAACTGGTGTTACCTTTCTCCAATGGAGTCTTTGACCATCGGATAACGGGAGACTGGACAGAACTCGGCAAAGGAGACACAAGGACTGTGAGGTACTGGGCTTTACCTTGTTGTTATTGCAGGTTTGATGGAAGTTGAAGAACTTAGGCCTTTTTTGGCTTAATGGTCCTATCCTGAATACTAGGTCCACTAGGGAGAGCCCTAGTTTCAGGAAGAAGAGCCGCCGGTGATGGTGAGGATGGTGGCCGCCCGAGAGATGCGGAGAGGTCTGCGGTGCAAGGAGTTTCTCCGGTGAGTGATAGATCGGCGGCTTCCTACGGTGAGCGTAGTAAGATTCGCCATTACTAGCTAAGTCCACTGGAGATAATCCTAGCTTCAGAACCGTTTGCCAAACTGATACATGGAAATGACGATTGCCCGAAAGAAGCAGAGAGATTTGTGCTACAAGGAGCATCTCCGGTGGGTGGAAGGTCGGCAGGGAACGTCGTTGGCCTCTGTTTGGTTCGACTATGGAGACTAGGTCCACTGGGGAAAATCCTAGTTCCACAAGTAAATGACATGATGAATGGTGAATATGTTGGCTGCCCGAGTTTGGCGAAGAGAGGTTCTCCGGTGAGTGATAGATCGGTGGGGGCATGCAATGGTCTTTGAATGGATCTAAGACAAGTTTTATTCGGGATTTAAAAAGGATTAAAAGGGGAAAAAAGTAGAGAAAAAGCTTAAAAAGGGTTACACTAATCGGAATAGAGATGAACAGAGCAAGAGCTGGGTCGATTAGATCCCGACGCCGACGGGCAAAAGCCTCGCCGGCGCCGGAAGTTTTGGTTGGGAAAAGGGGTTTCGATACTCGTGCCTGGGAGAGAAATCCTACATTACATGGCTTGTTTTTTCATTATTTTTTTTCATTTAATTTTAAATTTTAATCATGTTTATACTCGTTGATAACAATGTCCCCATAATTTGGTTTAGACAGTCTATTATCACGTGGCGCATGATATATATTCCATTGTGTTGAGATTCATTTAAACCTGGAAAAGAAAAGAATGAAATTGTGGTGACGAGAAGAGAAATGCGAGTCGGTGAACGAAATGGATTGTTTGATTTAGGCCGAACATAATAATATCTTTTGGTTAAGAAATGGATTGTTTGATTTAGGTCCAACATAATAATATCTTTATGGTTTAGTTTAAGCCCATTTGGCTAAGTATGTTGTTGTTATTTTTTTTTTGTTGACAATCGTATGTTGTTGTTATTTTAGCAATAAGTCATGCCAGTTTAGTTAAAATGTTGCTTTAAGGTGGCTGTGTAAGAGAGTTGTTAAGTAGTCTTTGCTGGTGAGCTTAAACCTAAAAGTTAATGATAAGTAATTCCAATGGAAGTAGTTAATAGAGAGCTTTGAGTAAGAGAAAGTGAGTGTGTAAGACTATAAGTATAATCGTTCGTGTAAGAAAAGCATAGAAGCAATATAAATAAAAGTTAAGTTAAACTTATTCCACAAATTCTATAATCATAAAATCGTAAAGAAAGAGTTATACAGTATATCAAGAGTTCAACACACTGAATAAGTGGATATAAACAACAGAGTTACACACGTTATTCCATGAGCGTATTTAGATCCAAGCAAAAACCCAAATCAATTGAGAGGGACTCTCATAGAAAGATATAAGCTCTTCAGAGTGCCACGATCAAAACCAATAGGAGCCGTTATGAAAAATAATGCCTTTGTGGTATGCAACTATGCAAGTATTCAACCTTTAAAACTTCATTAGTCTTTAATTCAATAATTGATTAAACTGATCAATACTTTTACTGATAACGTAACGTCTCGACTAAGCTCTTAGATCTAGAGAAGACATTACACACCTAAGGATTTTGGGTTCACCTCTTAAACACATTAACCACGCCATGTAGCTCTGTTACGAACCTCTCCATCGCCCGTAGCGGCAAGCTAATCGCCACAACGGTTCCTGTCTCACCTTTTTTATTTTCAAACGGCACGTAGAAACTCACTCCCGGAAAACCTGTGATACCGGCCTTAGCGGTTCCACCATACACGGGCTTACCCCATGGCCCGAAATCAACTTCTCCTAAATCAAAATGTCGTAAATCAGATATTAGGTAGTTCCCCGCCAACACAAACATAGGCCGGCCTCTTGTCGCCATTAGGGCTGTTACCGAGCGGACGTAGTCCTCCGTTACGCTGGACTTCGTTTCTTGTATCAACCTCAAAGCAAACTCAAGCGGTTTATCCATAAGATCTCTTGCTCTCGCTATTGCCGGGGGAATGACGAACACGTTTCCATAGTAACCCGGCGATAGCGGTGGGTTACTAAGCTTGGAACGCGAGTTGATGATGCAAGTAAGTCGCATCTCAGTGTTGGGGTCAGGATTCAACGCGATTGTCCGACAACGCCATAAAAACGACGACAACGCTTCAAATGAGGTGTTTCGGAGATCATGCCGAAGGAGTCCCCGTATGGCGGAGATCTCTTCCACCCTAAAGAAGAAAGACCGGCTAACCAAAGGTTCTCTTGCCGCTACCGCATTGATTTCCACCTGATCATCGTACTCACGGTGCGTATGGGTCACACGCGCCTCGGAAGCACTCACAGTCAACAAATGTCGATCCCATACGGGTGGGACCGAGGGGGCATGAAGCCCACACGCCAACTCGCATAGTGATTTTAGAAAGAGTGAGAGACCGGCTGCATCGATCATGGTGTGGTTGCAACGGAGGGCAAATATAAATCCCCTGCATTTCAAGCGAGTGACCTGCATGCCAGTCTCTTTTCATATAATCTAACCATCTTAATAAAAACAAAATATAACCTAACATAGTTTGTCAAAAAAAAAAAAAAAAAACCTAACATAGTTTACCTGGAAAAGAAGTAATGGAGTGTTAATCACATCGGTCGAACCTTCCACGTCAAAGAGAAGCTCTTCTAAGCAAGGGAAAGGAGGGAGAAGCGCATCAGCTTCCTCCAACTCAGCAAGCGCCACGTTAGCTTCAGCTTCAATGAACAAAACGCCTTCACCGGTACAGTCCACTGCGAGTTTCCGGTTTGAAAGTTCCCGGAGCCTACCAGCGAGCGGATAGTAGTAAACCAGCGCCTCGGCTAGGGCTTTCTTTATCACTTGGACCGGATCGAGATCAGTTGTAAGATTAGGTCTATAGAAAAATATAACCGGGATTTGAAATCTTAGCCCTTGTTGGTCATCTATGTCAGAGAGAGGCTTGAGCTCTCGTGGCGTTGGTTTAGCCGGAGTGATTAGTTCCGGCTGCCGGCGATGCACCTTGAACGAGAGACCGGTGGTGGAAGATGTCGGCAAAGACACTTGATGGTCCATAGTTTGAGAGACTTTGAAGATATGGAATCACATGAGACGTACTGTCTTGAGTCTTCACCACACACATTCATATGTACAATATAATGTTATGAGATTTCTTTTCTTAACGGTTGGGTATTTAAGATCTTTTGGACACTGGAAGCAACATCTTTTAAATATGTGTTTTTCCTATATTTTTTTTGGCCCATGTTTAATCCTAGACTTCCCAGTACACACAGTTTAATCCTACTAGACTTCCAGTTTAATCCTAGTACAGTAGTACGCATGTTTCGTTCAATCTTTTTTGGCACATTTTTTTAACAAGAGTGACATATGAAAAGAGTACCACCATTCATTCAACTAGCTCTTTAAATGATTCAACAACTTCCACCAGTCCGATATTTTTGTATATCATCTACAGTTAAACACAAGCATGTGACTGGCTGTACTAATCGGAAAGGCACAATAAATAAGATAAAAGACTTCTTTTTTTTCTTTTGTGTGTGTGTGTGAAATTCCAATCATAATTTAAAACACAGCTTTTGAATTTTACACTTAGAGAATAAACGACATAATCCTTAAAAGCTGTTTGGTCCCAATCACATTATACAGCAATTTGGCGAGGACTCCAGCATCTCTGGAGATCTGAGGGTAAAAATAAACAAGAATAACATTGGTTCTTTTTTCAGGTCAGGGAGATATAAACTCAATTGAGAAAATGAGAGATATGAAACGGAGGATAGGAACTCACATTTGGCCTAGACTTGCGAAATCAAACCCGGGATCAATCTCTTTAACTATATCACTCGGGGGTTGTCCGCATTCTTGCATCTTCTGCATGATCTCCATTATCTTAGCTGAATTGTTCGGTTCATTCTCGTAAACCACATTGAGTTCTTCGATTAGTTTGTACTGTTGTGAATAACGCTTGTAGTCTTCTTCGCTTAGACTGGCTTCATTATCTTTTAGCCATTTCGGATATCTTGCACCGATCTCCTTCATTGGTTCGTGGAGGATATCTTTCGACAATAGCTGTTGCATCATTGTTTCAACTATTGATTCCAAGTCCTAAGCAAAAAACAAGAGGGAGCGTCAAACAAAGCCACAGATACCAAGTAGATAATGAGCTCCATATAACCTTAACATAGCATAAAGAACAAAATCTATCAATCAGCGACCATTCTAACTCACTGCAGGTAACTCATAACCTTTAAAATAGAGCACAAGAAGAATCACACATCTGTTCCGCGCTGAAAACATTATCCAGCAAAACAGAAGTTACACTGTTCTGCTGAAATCTACTTGTAGTAGTGAAGTAAAGACGGTTTGCAACAGATATAATACTACAGTTTCAAGTTCTAATTCGATAGAAGTAACAGAGTGAGGGTATATAATTATGTACCTTAGATCCAGCAAGATCCTCGAATTGTTTGAGGAAATCCTATACCATACCATCATCATCAGAAGCTGGCTGCTGCTTAGAAGAAGAAATGGATTCCAATCCCTTGACAGTTTCCCTAGTTTGTTCCCTAAGCTTATCAAGAGCTTCTGCAACATGATCCTCTTTTGAAACTTTCTGCTTTCCTTTCTTCTTGCTTCTCATATCTGGTAATCCCATTCCAAGACCTTGAACTCCACTCGGTAATGAACTCGTCTCTTCCTTCTTCTTCTTCTTCTTCTTCTCTTCCTCTTGGGCTTCCCTTTGATTTCTACAAC
Organism: Camelina sativa; assembly: GCF_030686135.1. Lineage (NCBI taxonomy): Eukaryota > Viridiplantae > Streptophyta > Magnoliopsida > Brassicales > Brassicaceae > Camelina > Camelina sativa. The sequence goes on from NC_141898.1 coordinate 1,287,680, forward strand.
AACACATCCCATAAACGATTCAAATTTCATAAAAACCAAGAATTCTATAACTTGGGAATCAAAAGCCTCTAACTCAACCTAGACAGAGCTGTTCATATCTGCAGAACCGATACTAAAATATGAAAAGTTTGAGACTTTGAAGCGAAAACACGTAGGATAAAAAAGAGTAACCTTTGAGAAAGATTGAGATCTTTGAAATCATCCAATGCACCTGAGAGACAAAAAAAAACCACAAAGAAACCCCCCAAAATTCTCAATAAAAAACCCTAAAAGACAAAACCTTTCAGACAATTATGTCAATAGATATGGGCAGGGAACACAATTTACATAGAATTCGAGATAACTTACTATCGAGAAGCTCGTCTAAGTCATCGGTGTGACTGTTCGCCATTTCTCTCACGCCTCTCTCTCTCTGTGTAGCAATTCACACAGATGGGGGGAATAGGAATAACAACACTCGAGAGGAGAGAAAGATTGACAGAAGAAGAAACCTTCTTTGGGTTGGTTTGCCCTTGTTAGGCGGTGCGATTTGATATGACCCACGCTTCTTTGAGTTGCGGTGAAGCAACAAGGGATCCATCCAACGGCTGTGATCACTTTTAGAAATTTTTATTATTATTTTTCCGGTAAAGCAAATTTCACAAACAAACAAAAAAAAAAACAAATCTTTAAAAACAATATCATCTCTTTGAGAGTCTCTCAGGGTCAGTCCTGTCAGCAATGGCGAAGAACTTCATGTCTGCTTCTCGTCCGTACATTGTTACTCTTCTCGATTAGAGTCTAGAGGACAAGCCTTCAACTCCTGTTCCGTTCTAAGATTAGACCCTTTTACTTCTTCTTTGCTTCCTGTCTCATTAGCGATTCGAATTGTTTTAGCTCGTTTTTGCGATTTCCGGGATTGAACATCGTCTTTTCAGTACTAGAGCTTCTCAAGTAAATGATTCTGTGTCTATTGGTCAGACCCTTATGTAATCCATGGAGAAAAAGGTGAGACTTTTTATTTCCACATTGTTACGAATCATAACTCATGATCTTCTTTTTTTTCTTTTTGGCATTAGAGCTTTAAAATTGATGATTGCTGCCACGTTTTCTTTATGTATCAAATATATACTTGAAATTGAGTTGCCAATGAGCCAACTAAGATCACATTAGAGTAAAACATGAATCACATTAGAGGCATCTCTGATTGCTTGTGTTTAAGCTTGAAGAAATGTTTGTTCATGAGGTTTTCATTGCGCAGATCAAGAAACAATTGGACGCAGATTCGTTCTCTGTCAAGGATATTTCTGATGAAGGGCGATGTGTTTGGTGGTAACTCTTGCTTAACTCTTTATTCTTCTATTAAATCATATACCAAAAAGTTCATACAAATCGAAAGTATTTGTTTACTGTAATTAATCTAGTCTTACACAAGTTAGGTTAATACGGAAAGTATTTGTTTACTGTAATTAATCTATCAAACACAAAGGTTAGTCATTTCAGTCTTCAAGTTCAAGTAAATCCAGATCAGAGTTTTGTAGCGTCTGTTAAACCTCAAACTATCTCAAAAGTCAACTCTTTTTTGTTAATCATATGATGAAACCATATCTTTTGGGTTAAGCTATTATAAACACAGTACATAAATCATCTATTATATATATGTCTCTGCAGATTATTTAAGAACCTCAAAAGAGAAGAAAGAAGTCACAGGGATCTATTAGAGCCAAGAACATCACGGTGAAAATGAAGTTGTTTGATGCTCATTGTCACCTTCAAGACAAGAGGGTCATCGACAAAGCCTCCCAGCTCATATCTGCAGCTTTAGCTGTCGGTGTTACCAATTTCGCAGTCAATGGGACCTCCGAGGTACTTTCCCAAATTTCCCTGATCATTTGGTCACTATTACACACTTGTATACTGTACGTATTTTTAAACGGGTTTTGTGTATGGAACCAGAAAGATTGGGACTTGGTGATAGAGATGGGAGAGACGTATCCTTCTGTTGTTCCTTGCTTTGGAATTCATCCTTGGTATGAATTTTTGTATGCAGGTGATTTTCAGTTGATGCAGAAAGGTTCAGATCAAAGCTTATTTCTTTTTTTTTTCTATGTTTTTGGTTTGCAGGTTTATTGCTGATAGAAGCCCTCATTGGTTTAACACATTGAAGAAGTTATTTGAGACCACTCCTACTGCTGCTGTTGGAGAAGTTAGTCTCTTATCTCTTGATTCATCTATTGTTTTCCTAAATTCTGAAATGTTTACTTTGTTGGTCTAAGATTAAGTATAAACCGCAAAATGATATGTTATATCTCCATAAAATTTTATGTCATTTTCACAGATTGGGTTGGACAAAGGTCCCTTAGCAGCAGGAATTGATTACTCAGACCAGCTAGTCGTGTTTCGCCCGCAGCTTGAACTTGCAAAAGAGCTGAACAGACCTGTAGCAGTTCATTGCATTGATGCATTTGATGATCTCCTAGAGATAATGAGGTATGTATATGCATATCTACATGTTGCATTTACATATATATTGAAGGGGAAAGCCTATAATGTTCTTTTTTCGATATGTCGCCTTAAGTTTCTCGAAATATATACATGCAGATCCGTGGGACCTTTTCCTGCTGGTGTGATTCTTCATTCATTCAATGGTTCAGCTGAAGTTGTTCCTAAACTCGCTGAGCTTGGTGCATACTTCTCCTTTTCTGGCTGGTTTACTTACATTGATGAGAAAATTGCAAAGAAGACTCTGAAATCGGTTTGTTTTTTTTTTTTTTCCCTCTGTAACAAAGACAACTTCTGGATAACGAAAGTATTGATATATTTTCTTTTTGACCGGGTCTGGTGTAGATTCCTTCTGATAGGTTCTTATTGGAGACGGATTCACCTGACGGGTTACCAAAATCAGATGAGAGTACTTCGGATCCAAAACCAACTCTCAATGAGCCTGCAAACATTCTTGCTGTATGTTATATTATCACTTGACTTTTTGTCTTGTTTCTGCTGATCAGATTACAGATTACTTGTCTGATGTTGTTTTTCCGAGATGAACAGGTACTAGATTATGTTGCGAACCTGTCAAACATGAAGAAGGAAGAACTCGCGGAGTTAAGTTATGTAAACACTGTGAGATTGTTCTCTTATCCAGGTTCTAAACTGCTTACACAGCAGTAAAAAGTGGTGTCGCTACTCTAAATGTAACATCATCTCTGATCAAAGAGACAAAAGAACAACACTAATCTATCATCTTCTGCTTCTGATTTATTCTGCTGTTGTGTGTGTTTATTATTATTATTAGTTGATGTGTTTGGAAAAAAAAAAAATTAATTCTCTTCGAAAATCGTCAGTCTTATGAATTGTAGTTTCTGTTACTTACTTGGGTAGAAGCTGTAATCTTTCTCTCTTATTATTATTGTCCTGTGTAAAAAACCAGTTATGTTGTTTGATTAATAATTAATTCGATATTTTACGTTTTCTCTTTACAAAAATCTTACAAATATCAAATCAGTATTGCGGTTGTGAAAACACAACTCTTGATGGAGTCAGGTTAGTCAGGGCAATGAGTTGATGTTCTCTCTCTCTCTCTCACCTTTTGAAATAAATTTAATGAGCAAAAAACAGTTTGACTTGTTGTAAACGGTAGAAGCTAAAAAAAAGTGACCGTTGCAATATTTTTGAGAGCCTAATCTCTTTGCTCTCATATTCTCTCATCAACGCATTCTTGCAAGAGCGTTTAACCTAAAAAGTCCGTCTTTTTGCTTATGGTTGCTGCTGTTGAAGGCTTTCCCGGCGAGAAAGCGTCGGCCTTTCGTCGTCAGCTCTCTCGATTCTCCTAATAAGCTTCCATTGGTAACAAAAAGGGTGAATTTGCTGAATCTGAGTGTTTTAGAGTCACGCGATGGGTGGACGTCACGAGAGTAGAAGAACTTCAAGACGGACGGCGGGCCGTGGGCTTTGAAGTCTGGCTTTGGCAATGGGTTGCTGTCTAGGCGCTACCTAGGTATTCCTTACCACTTCATCTTTTCTTTCCAAAATAATGATTTTAATTAAAATCACTTTTTAATTCACAATTTTTTTAAAAATAATTAAAACTTTCAAAATAACACTTAAAACTGAGCATTTTTTAAAAAAATCTTTTCTTTTTAAAATAATAATTAATTCATTAAAAATTAAAAATAAATAATAAAAAAAAACTCTTTCCTTTTAAAATATTAGTTTAAAATGTTAAATTTTAATACATTTGAAAACAAACCGAGCCTAGGGCATCTGGTCCTTGGAATTTTCTTTGGTCGGTCAGTTGGTGTTATAGGTTCAATATGTTTTCACGTAACAAAAAAATGTAACACTTAAACTAATCTTTTTTTTAAAAAATATATTTTCTTTTTCAAAAATATGATTGATTCATAAAAAAATAACTAAAAAACCTTCCTTTTTTTTAAAAAAAGTTTAAAATTAAATTTTATTACGTTTGAAAACAAACAGAACCTAGGCATCAGAATTTTCTTCTCAAGACCTTACAATTCCAATGTAATATACGTTGGTTGAATAAAAAAAATAATTATGTTTACATAATTTTTAAACCATATAAACCGAACCGAAATCATTAGTAATTTTCTTGTTTATATACCGATGGCTGATCCAAACAAGACAAGAGCTACGTAGCTACGTCTGAACGTATCATAGCTTTGTTCTGTTATTCATTCCTCTGTTTAGTTGAATCCTCTGTTGTTTCGTTCCTCTTCTCGTTCAATTACTCTGTTTGGACTTTTTTTTTTTTTTAAAGAGATACCATTATAATTATAACATGAGAGAGCGCTGTTTTTCAAAGGAGAATACATTGTGGGAAAATAAAAGAAATTGTGTACGTTTAAATCGGCTGGAAGTTTGAAAACCAAAGATGGAGATAAGTGTCTTGTGGTGATCGCGCTGGAGTAGACTTGTCTTCATTGTCAAGTCCTAGGAGACGTCTTCTTAGGATTAGTTGAATTTGTTTGCGGATGGAGTTCTCTGTTCGGAAGTTTGTTGAGTGGAGCCTGGCATTCCTTTTCGCCCGGATAGTGTAAAGGAGAGCCTGAAAGAGAATCTTACAAATGATATTAAGTTTCCTGGTCGAAGTTGGTGACTTGATCCAATCGAGGAATCCAACAAATGTATTCGATTGCGGGGGGGTCAAATGAGCAAAGAAGTCCAGCCATAGTACTCTGTTTCGACTTTACTGTACCATAAACAAAATTATTGTAGGATCCCTAGTCCTGAAAATTCCTAATGGACCTGATTAGGACATACTGGTTTAAAAAAACATTAAAAAGTAAAATGTGGAAACAAACTAAAATATCAAAGTACAAACTCTCTTCATGAAAAATATACCAAGTCTTAAATGATCAAATATCACGTTTTAACTCAAGTTCAATTATCACAAATCAAACAAGAGAACAACTTCTGAATGAAAGATTTTGGATTCGAGTGACGAGTAGATCCTTTAGAAAGATCAAGGATCTCATGTTCATCACGACCTCCCTCTTTAGCTTTTTTGGACTCACCATAGAATCTAGTGAAAGCTTCTTCTACGTACTTTGCTGCATCCAAAACCTTCATGTTCTCCGTGAGCTTCAACGGGTAAATGTCTTTTATATGATCTCCTTTTAGTACAGCCGCTGCTTGAATCAACTCAATTTGAAAATCAGTGAGATCTTCGTCTTCTTCTTGTGTTCCAATGTCTATGTCTCTTAGCCGTGGAAGTTCTGGTAACGTAACTGAAAGAATCGGAAGATGAAAAGATTATAATAGCAAACCTAATTTGCATCTACTATGGAAACATAACCGACTTGATAACCAATAGTTATACCGGGGCAGTCTGTCCTTGGGCTGGTCCGGTTGATGACAGCATCGAGTGTTCCTGCCCATTCGTCACGCTTTGTAAGAAAGCTCTTGAGGTTGAATATTTTTTTCAGTGTTGCCGGGATTGATGAGTGCTCAAACTGCGACGTTGGCTCTGGTCCGTTTGGCTCATGCAACACTACAAAATCATGTTTCGAACAATAAGTTTTATATAACAGTTGAGCAAATTATATATAAACCTTTATTTACATATAACAACAATTTTAATCAGCCCTTACTCTACTAGATTACGCACCCCTAACCCTAAGACCAATGTACACTAATCAACCCCGTTTTGAACCTAATATACAAAGGGATTGGTTCCATTTGAGAGAATATACATACCGGTTCCGGGTTCAATCCAAGGTGAAATCAGCAATGCAGGAACCCTAACACCAAGTCGATCAAACTTAAAATTGTAAGGCTCGGGTCCAACAAGACCATCAGGGTTTGGGACACCAATGACTGGCGTAGGGACATGGTCATAATAACCTCCATGTTCATCATAAACAACAACAAAGAGAATCTCGTTCCACTGAGGACTAGCTCTTAAGGCTTCGTAGATCTCCTTGACTAGGTTTTGGCCATCAGCGACGTCGTTTTTGGGGTGATCATCATTGGCTGGAGCCGACATAATCTTGAAGTATCTCGGTTCGATGACCACATAGTTTGGAAGCTTCCCTGCTTTGCAATGTCTCTTGAAACTCAAGTGATATTCATGGAAATTGTCCACGTACTTCAATTTCCTTATGTTCCTAATTCAATTCATACTTTAAATATTATTAATTTGATTAATTGGATTATTACATTTACAGGAACCATAGTGGCATAACTTATAATTTTAATGAGTATCAAAAAGTATTAATTGGACAACTTGTTCAGTCTACAGCTGGACACATGCAACCCCCATTAATGATTTTTCTTTCCAAAAATTGAATCTCATCTGATTTTTTGTTTTTGTTTTAAAATTAAGATTAGCAATCTAATTGAAATATCAAGATTAAGTACATTAATCCTGTTCTGAAACAAATTACTCCTAGACAGAAAATGACAATTTTTATTTGATTTCCTTACTATTTTTCGGAATTTAATAATATATAGTACTAAGCAACTCCACTTTCTATAAACTACATATTCAAACATTCCAAGCAAAGCATGTGTCGTTTTCCTTATACATAATCATTACGGAAACATTTTTCAAAAAAAAAAAAAAAATCAATCACCGATAATTCTTTAAGTTAATTTTCTTTATATGTCAATGAAGTAGATATATTGCAATCCAGGTGTCATTACTATTTCAGTCCGTCATTATCCTAACGTTATTTCTTTAATAATATATACTAATATTATTTGATTAATTTTACGTTTTTTATTTGTCTTATTAAATTTTTAAATATAAATAAAAAGAGAAAAACTAAGATAGTACCTGTAAAAGAGGCAATTAGGAAAAGATTGGTAATAAATCCCAAACGTGAAACCACTCTCTTCAAGCGACTCGAACACTGTCCTCTGAGGAAACCCACGTACAAGTGTGTTAGTGTCATTACTAAACGCACCGTTTGAAGTCGCCGAATGTACGTAGAGTCGGTTAGGCTGCGTCGACGACGGCAACGACGAGAACCACCGGTCACACACGGCGAATTCTTGAACTAGTTCTTTGAATACCGGAAGTCTCTCCGGCGGAAAACCTTGCATCACTACTTTCTCCGACATGCCTTTTGTGATCGCCTCTGCGTTTTGTACGAACCCGTTCATTTTCGGATCCGGGTACGGACTCTCGTGGCTGAACGGTTTCCCGAACACTTGTTCGTATATCGCCTAAAATTTTAAAGATACGTTAAACTTAACAAACCATTTCAATCGCCCGGTTCAGGTGTATCGAACCGAGAAATCCAAATAACCATACGGATTTTATATGTTCATCAGACCGGTTAAGGACTGTCTATTTCTAAGTTCGGTACGGTTATAACAATTAAACCGGAGGTCTACCTGAAAAGAGTGACCGGGATCAGGATCAATGTTCTGAGATTCTTTGCCGAAGAAGACTTGAGCAGAGTTAGGGTCGGACGTGGAGAATGGGTTGGATCTTGGTTCGGATTCGGATACTCCATCGATATCTGGGTTAAGCTCCTTGAACCAACCTAACATGTGGTCGAACGACCTGTTCTCCTGGACCAAAACGACAACGGTTTTGATCGGAGAAGATGATGAGCCACCACCAGAGCTCGTCTCCGCCACCATATTTCGTTACGGCCAAAAAACAAAAAAAAACAAAATCTGACTTCTTTAGTTGTGTTCTCTGTTTCTTGCTCTCTCTCTCTCTCTCTCTCTCTCTCTCTCTCTCTCTCTCTCTCTCTCTCTCTCTCTCTCTCTTAATTTAGCTGTATCCCGTGTAAATAATGGTCGCCATAATTCTTTATGATTACTAAATTATATAAATAAAATGGTAGTATAGTTTTACATTTAATTATTAAATTTCTTTGAAAACTCATAAACGGTAAAGTTTTGGATTTGTTTCCTCTCACGTTCGATGAGGTGGCAAAAGAACTCATCTTTTATTTTTAGTGCATATAGGAAAAAACGTTTTTGAAAATGACAGTTTATATAATGCATGTGATTCTTATAACTCTATTTACCATTGTTAAATGAAAATTTTATTAATGTTATGGGCGATACGTATTGCATTATATATTAGTCTCTATCTTTCAAAATGACAATGGAGTAGATGGAATTAGGTGTTGACCAAATTATTATTGCTAAAACTATATAGTCTGTAGCACGTCTCCGTATGAGTCGTTTTATTAGATACAGAACAAATTTTGCAAACGACAATATTTTTTCTTGGGGCGGAAATTAACCATTCGTTGATAACTGTGTACTACTAATGTTTCGTTTAGATGGAATATTAGTTAAATAATTCATATTATGTGCTATTATGACATAATGTCACATATGCATACCATATGTTAGTTAATAAATCAAAAGTTAGTATCTTTTAATCATTCATTACAATTATAATTTGGACCCAGCGGCTACTATGGTTGCCTTTAGTGACTTTAGTCTTTAGTCTTTTGATATAATTTACTCACCAATCGAATAATTAAAGTAGATCACATATAATCTAAAGATTTACGAAAGAAGATGAAATATGCAAATAATTGTGTAAGTTCTTAACTTGTTATATACAACGAAAGAAAAATATACACGAGACATGAAAGCGCTCTTATATAAGTCTTAAACAAAGTCCAAACACACACAATTTACTACAAGTAATTCTAATTCACTTTTTTTTTTTAAAAAATTTTTACCCTTTTTCAATCATGGCGAACAAAGCAAGAGAATAACTTACTGAAAAACGACCTTTGAGTTTTCGGTTTAGGAGCAGCATTTGGTGCTTCTGAATGTGATGATTGTGTTGGTGTCACAACATGATGATGATCATCATCATCATCAACACAATAAATGATGTCGTTCTCATCACATCCTCTTTCTCTTGCTTTCCTAGACTCTTCTATAAACGTATCAAACGCGTTCGTAACGTATTTGGAAGCGTCAGCAACGCAAGTTTCTTTGCATAGCTTGTGGATCAATTCTTCGTTTTTGTAGTCTCCTTTTAATCCCGCAGCCATTATTACAAGCTCTTCTTGAAATTCGCTTAATTGTGCATTTTCTCTTGCCACCGTCGCTCTTAGCTTAACCGGAGTTGATAATGTTTCTATCAAAAAATAAAAAATTAAAGCTTTATTTAATTCAAGACAACCATAAATAATGATTACATATGGTTATTAATTAAATAGTAATTTACCAGGGCAATCTTGTCTTGGTGAATCTCTAGAAATAACAGATTCAAAAGTGCCAGCCCATGAATCTCTCTTTGTTAAGAAATCTTTGAGATTGAAAATTTTCTTGACCGTTGCGGGAATTGATGAATGCTCATATTGTGACCTTGGGTACGGCCCATTTGGTCCATGAATAACTACACATTTTAAAACATTAGGAGTTGATTTAGAAAATAAGATAACTACATTAAATTAATCTACCACTAATATAATTATTTACCTGTCCCAGGCTCAATCCAAGGAGAGATGAAGAATGTCGGAACCCTAACTCCGAGCCGGTTAAACTCAAAATTATAAGGTGGTGGTCCTAAGATACCATCAGGATTAGGAACTCCGTCGATGGGAGTAGGTACATGGTCGTAAAATCCACCATGCTCGTCATACGTTATAATGAATAAAATCTCGTTCCATTGAGGACTCGATCTCAATGCCTCGTAGACCTCTTTCACAAGTTTTTGACCTTCGGAGACGTCGTGAGATGGATGATCGTCGTTGGCTGGAGTTGACAATAGATCAAACCAACGTTGTTCCACTACGACGTAGTTTGGTAGTTTTCCTTCTTTACAATATTTCTTAAATTGTATTCCGTATTGGTGGAAACGTGTCAAATACTTCAGCTTTCTCAAGTTCCTGAAAGAAACAAAATATTAATAGCTTACATTTTTTTTGGATAAGATTTTCTTTTCATTACTTACTTTGTTTATACGACTATGGACCCATTGAGATAATAGCTCATTCCAGTTCTATTATGAGTCAATTTCCTGAAAGCTGTGTATTGCTTCTTACACGTATTAAACTTGCTCCTAAATTTTTTCCAATTATGCTTCTCACCAAATGCATCATAGAACTTGGATGTAATCGTTTGTTTCCCAGCTTCATTCACTATGTGGTTTCTTATATTTCCTTTTAGATTCTCTTCAAGTCGAAGTTCAAGATAAAAACGGCTTTGTTCATCACTCCATATTAGATTCTAAACCACAAATCAATCACAAATTACAAACCCATCACAAGATACATAAGGCAAAGGCTAAACATAGATAAAGTATAAACACATAAAGCAATCACAAATCAGAAACAAATCACAAACCCATCACAAGATACATAAGGCAAAGGCTAAACATAGTAGAGTATAAACACATAAAGCAATCACAAATCACAAAGACCATACTAACTACAACTGAAGACACATAAATCGGATCACAAATCACAAACATAAGTTGCAGAGAAGTAGAAGAGGATACTTACATCACTGCCTGGTACAGATGTCATCGTTTACTCTTTGATTACACAATCTGCATTTGAAATAAGTAAAGTCACAAACCTCATTCATAGATAGCAAATCTCTTAAGAGCACAAGCTAAATCTCTTAAGAACACAAGCTAAATTCATTGTTTCATAAACACCCAAATGGAAAATATCATAGATAACACATCTCTTCAAAACCTCTAAGCTAAATCTCATGGTTTCATAAACACCCAAATGGAAAAAATCAGAGATACCAAAATTCATAAGAACAAGAGCTCTATCTCATGGTTTCATAAACACCCAAGTGGAAAAAATCAACAGTTTGCTTCTGTTGCAACACGAATTGAAAAAAAAAATCAAACCATCAACAACAAAAGACTTACGAGTTCTGTGAGCTGGAGAATCGGAACCAGAGCTGCGAGCTTCTTCTATGGTGGAGAATCGAAACGAAGCTGCAAGCAATGGATTCGAGCAATGGTGGAGCTTCTACAATGGAGTCGAGGTCTTGTGGTTGGAGAACGAAGCAGAGCTCCTACGATGGAGTCGAGCTTCGAGATTTAGGGTTTGTAAATATTAGAATTTAGGGGAATTAAAATTAGGGGTATTTTAGTCATTTATAATGTTTGGATGAGTTTACTGTAGCCAAACTCTCACAAAAATCTCATCCAGATTTTCAAATTTTTTTGGATGAGTTTTTAAAACGAATCCAGATATTGCATTCAGTTCATTTCTTAATTATGACTAAACAAACAATAACCTGTATCTGCATCTAGATACTGCATCTAACACACCAAACGAACAGCACCTTACTTTGTTTATACGACTATCTAATCTTAATGTTTTATAATTAGAAGTTTTTTTTCAATCTTCCCAACCAAGAAAACTTGTTTAAAACCTATAAATTAAAAACTGAAACGAGTCTTTTAGCTTGTTTAGTTTAAATGAAATCGTTTATTAGATGTCAAAGCAAAAGTAGAAAAAAAAAATGTATATAATACTAAATCTTTGGTTTTAATTAGTCGTAACTTGGTAGAGAATAAAAATACCTATAGAAGAGAGTAGAAGGAGGGAATTGGTGGTAAATGCCAAAGCTTAAACCAGCTTCGTCGAGCGATTCAAATATCGTCTTCTGTGGAAACCCTTCGATTAGCAACTTCTTGTCGTTGCTCGTTGCTCCATGTGATGTTGCCGAGTGTACGTATAATCGGTTTGGCTGCGTCGATGCTGGAACCGACGCAAACCACCTGCCAAACACAAAAAAACCACCAAATTTGATTTAAACCGGGGGAACTAAAGTTAAATTAATTCAAGATCAGATGAACTAAACCGCTTTACCTATCACATATGGCGAAATTTTGAACCAATTCCTTGTAAACCGGCAAAGCGTCTGGCTTGAACCCGTTCATAACCGCGGAGGACATCCCTTTCTTATTTCTCTCGGCATTTTGAGCAAAACCGGACATGGTAGCTGGACCCGGGTTTAGATCCGGTTTGCCTGAATCCCATGGCTTACCAAACACTTGTTCATAGATATCCTGAATGGAGTGACCTGGATCCTGGTCAACGTACTGAGACTGGTCTCCGAAGACGACACGGAGAGCGTTTGGGTCGGAGAACGAGACCGGGTTTGATTTGGGATCAGATTTCGTGTTGCCGTCGATTTCCCGGTTTAATTCTTTAAACCAGCCGAGGGTATGGTCAAACGAGCGATTCTCTTGAACCAAAACGACGACGGTTTTGATCGGATACGAACCTGAGCTTTCCGTCCTCTCGACCATTCTGTTTAACTTTCTTTTGCGAGTGTTAAAACGTTTTGAGTAGAAGTTTATAAATATATAGTGATCATTAGATATTTGAAGAACTAGTTTGTAGACGTAAACAACAAACCACGTACCCACGTCATGAGTTATATGTTATCCACTGAATTGGTATAACTAATCAACTATTCCAAATAAAGTTGGAGGGAAATAAAATTATTAGCAGTTTTGGTAAAATAGTAGTAATTGATACAACTACAAGTACCCATAAGCTGGAAATTTATCATTTCTGGCAAGGTTGATATTTCTTACGACAACATTTATTTTAACTATTTGTGCATGTTAAAATTGGTTTGTGTCAATAAATTCATTACTTTTTTCTCACTTTTTGATTCCATCTATTTAGTTCTAATTAATTCATGTTTTGAATTCATAGAATTTTATCGTAGTGTTGTGTTACTATATTAGTTATATAATTTGTGTGTGTAAGTGTCATTTTCATCGCAGCTAAATTACTATGACACTTCTGTTACTTGTAACTTTTAAACATAAATGAATGAGAAGAAAATTGTCAAGAAAAATAAGAACACACGGTACGGCAAAGAATATAAACGAGAATATGCGAATAAACGATAAATTAATCAAAGACAATACGTATTGTTTTGATTTAAATTAGTATTAATAGTGCATATTCCTCCACGAGATACCTTTTCATAAAATCAATATATAACTCGTGGTCTTAGGGACAGAAAAAAATGCAAAAAAAAAAAGAAAGAAAGATGAATTCGATCGTATGATCTTTGGATCTAGGTGGAATATAAATTATTGAGTGTACAATTGTATTTCTGCTTGTGATTGTGTATTCTTATTTGTGCTACGACAAATCTTTAAATTTCCTAACACGATTTTGGTCGTAAAATTAGATAGCTGTGTCCCATTTATTACCCGACCATCGAGTAGTGGAGTAACTTATACTCGATCAATTTTGTGGCGTACCACACAAGGAAAGGAGTATAAATGCTTGCCTAAGTTGTCTCTATATCGTTATCTTGGCAACTCCAACCATCATTATTATAACTTATAAGTCTTACCTCCGCAATTTAGTTCTTTCTACGTCAGCATTTACATTCAATAGATTTTTTTTTTTTTTTAAATTCTATATGAGGTCATTTGATAGACCTTAACTATTATTTACACTACACACACAACACTTTTATTTTCTAAATGAAAATACATAATACTCTATTAATCATGACAAAACGAAGCAAGAGAATCACTTATTATAAAAGAATAATCAGGTTTTAATCTGGCTTGGGAGTTTCACAACATGATGATTGGCATCATCATCCACGCAATAAACGATGTTGTTTTCATCACATCCTCTCTCTCTTGCCTTTCTTGATTCTTGTAAAAACTTCTCAAAGGCGTTCGTAACATATTTACAAGCATCTGCAATACAAGTTTGTTTGCATAGCTTGTGGATCAGTTCTTCGTTTTTGTAGTCTCCTTTTAGTCCCACAGCAACTATTACAAGCTCTTCTTGAAAGTCGCTTAGTTCTGCATTTTGTTTTGCTACCGTCCCTCTCATTTTGATCGGATTTGACAATGTCTCTATTTTAAAAATTGATGAAGTTTCATTCGAAATAATAATAAAATTTTAATAGAATTTAAATATTAGAATGAACAAAAAGTAATTTACCAGGGCAATCTTGTCTTGGTGAATCTCTAGTAATAACAGATTCAAAAGTGCCAGCCCATGAATCTCTCTTTGTCAAGAAATCTTTGAGATTAAAAATCTTCTTGACCGTTGCGGGAATTGATGAATGCTCGTACTGTGACATTGGGAACGGTCCGTTTGGTCCATGGATAACTACACATTGTACTCAAATTGTTATTTACTTTTAAACATTAATGCCTATGACTAATAATTAATTATATACCAGTCCCCGGCTCAATCCAAGGAGATATGAAGAAAGTCGGAACCCTAACTCCGAGACGATTAAACTCAAAGTTATACGGTGGTGATCCCAAGAAACCATCCGGATTAGGAACTCCGTCAACCGGAGTAGGGACATGGTCGTAAAACCCACCATGTTCGTCATATGTTATAATGAACAAAATCTCGTTCCATTGAGGACTCGATCTCAAGGCCTCGTAAACCTCTTTAACGAGCTTTTGTCCTTGAGAGACGTCATGTGACGGATGGTCGTCGTTAGCTGGATTCGACAATAGATCATACCAACGTTGTTCAACCACAACGTAGTTTGGTAGCTTCCCTTCTTTACAATCTTTCTTGAATTTTAGTCCGTAGTCGTGGAAATGTGTCAAATACTTGAGTTTTCTCATATTCCTGAAACACACACGCACACACACACAATACTTATAAAAATAGATACGTAAAAAAATACTAAAATCTTTGGTTACGGTAGATAATAATACCTGTAAAATAGAGTAGTAGGGAAACACTGGTAATAAATGCCAAAGGTGAAACCAGCTTCATCGAGCGACTCGAATATTGTCTTTTGTGGAAACCCTTCAATTAGTAATTTCCTGTCATTGCATGTTGTTCCGTGTGATGTTGCCGAATGGACAAACAATCGGTTTGGCTGGGTCGCACCTGGAACTGACGCGAACCACCTATCCAACACAAGACGAGCATCAAATTTTGCTATAAACCGGGATTTTGGCCAGACAACCAAATTAGAGGTTCTAATTAGTTGGATTAAACTAGTTTACTGTAAACCGATTTAGACAGATGAACCGGCTTACTTATCACATATGGCGTAATTTTGAACCAAATCCTTGTAAACCGGCAAAGCGTCCGGTTTAAATCCGTTCATAACCGCGGAGGACATCCCTTTCATCTTTCGCTCGGCGTTTTGGGCAAATCCGGACATTGTAGCTGGACCCGGGTTTGGATCAGGGTGAACCGAATCCCATGGCTTACCGAACACTTGTTCGTAGATATCACGAATGGAGTGACCTGGATTCGGGTCAACGTACTGAGACTGGTCGTCGAAGACGACAA
Source organism: Camelina sativa (assembly GCF_030686135.1). Taxonomy (NCBI): domain Eukaryota; kingdom Viridiplantae; phylum Streptophyta; class Magnoliopsida; order Brassicales; family Brassicaceae; genus Camelina; species Camelina sativa. Next base: position 1,303,402 of record NC_141898.1, read on the forward strand.
TGTGAGAGGAGTTTAGGTCTGAGGACAAAACCGGGTTAAATTTCTGGTCTGATTTGATGACTCCGCCGATTTCTCGGTTTAGCTCTTTGAACCAGCCGAGTGTGTGGTCGAAAGAACGATTCTCTTGGACCAAAACGACGACGGTTTTGATAGGATATGACGATCTTGAGCCTTCTTTCGTCTCGGCCATGACCTGTTTCGAAGGTTTGAGACGATCGTGGGTTTATGATGAATACACAACACATTGTATACGCTAGATTTGATAAATGTGTTTATAGTGTTTGAAAATTGAAGAGATAGAGTTTTACAAGTAAACAGCAAATCAGAAAATACGCCTCATGCATGCTTAATGTCCTTTAAATTGGTATCACGTCAAGTTAACTAAGTAAGCACCCCGAATAAAATTGTTAAGTAAACCAAAATACGCATCATGCTTATTGGTTATTGTTTTGTAGTCGTTTTGTTTACTTATTCTGTCGTCTCACATTATGCAAATATATATAGTCACCAAATCCCTAAAAAATAGCAAAATCATAGGATATGTCATTTAAGTCTAAAGAATTAGTGCAAGCATGATGTCATTATGGTGATATACTGATATATATATATAGCTAGCTAGGCTTACCAATATTAACTTGATAAACGTACGTATGATCAGTGACTAATTGTTAAAATTTATTAACTTGGATATATTTTTCTTATTCTAAGGGCATCATTATTGGAGTAACTGCCCAACATTTCTCTAAAAGATAAAAAAAAATATTTTTTTCACAAATTATTATTATTATTATTTTTTTTAATTGTTGTTTCAATGAACAAATAACACCTGTCTTATTTGTCATGAGAACCCGTTTCTCAGATTACTATGGGAAGAAAAGTTTCTCCTTTTTTTCCTTTTCTCTCGTTCATTTTTATTTTATTTTAATGAGAGTATTGGTAAGAGAATTTACCAGTGTAGATGGTCTAAATGTCGAACTATGTGTAAACATTACATTGAAATAAAAATTTCCTTAGTTTGACATTTAAATAGCGTTTACAGTATGCATGTGTTAACCAATAAATCAAGAATATACGTGCATAGATGAGAAACCATGACGGTGTTTATGAAGGGAGATCAATTTCAAGCTTTACCCCAATGTACGATGTCCAAAAACACGGGTATTGATGAGTCTGATCTTAGTCAATTCACTTAAGAAAATTTCAAAAAACGCATGATTTACCACGACAATAAAAAAATAATTTTTGTAACGGTGAATAAATATACTCGTGTCAGCGTGTCGCGTGTATATGTTGTGTATGAGATTAATTATTCTGACCAAATTATCGTAAGAATGTATTTTAACCGCTGCATAGTACATGATGATTCAAAAAACTAAAAAAAAAACGAGTGTCTTTTATTGATCTAAACAATTAAACACCAAAAAGATTACATCATGACATGATTGATCACATCTTATTCTCTCTAACAAATAACCAGTATATATGACTAAAGTTAAAAGTGACTATTGGAAAAGGTTTTATTCATATCAGTAAAAAGACATGCTAGTTTGATCGTCATACGAAGGTAGAGTTTCCCGGGAAACATAGAGGGCCAGCAGTTATTAGAAAGCCCATCAAGCGTTTTGCAACAACTTCATGTCACGAAATTTCCCTTTGAATATATCTCCAACTGTTTCGAAACAACCTTGCACACTCTTGATCGCATCGACACATTCTTTTGCATGGAACGCTTGTGGATCTTCTTCTTTTGTACCATCGCCTTGTCTTCTTCGTTGCTTGAAGGTGATATAAGATCAGCCGATGAAGACATGATCATCAAGGCAAAGAACATAATAGCTAAAAGAATTGCGTTTTTCTGAGCCACTGCGGAGAAAAAAAGAAAAAAAATAAGTTTTATGAGTGTTTAGTATGATTTTTTTTACTTTTGAACTTCTGTTTAAGGTGATATCAAAGAGGATTAATTATATATAGTAGTAGAGTGAGGTATAAACGAATCCTTGATTTCAGGAGTAATTGGAAAATTACGAAATTATATTTATTCTGTCTATAATTACAAGATTTGTGTTACATCTCAATGATCTCACAATCTCAATAATCAAAAACTCGTTTTAGGCATAGATTAATCTCTACTTTACTTATTTCATTCTCTCGCATCATGAAATTTAGGATCTCGTGAATAATCAATTAGACACTCTGCATCTAATGTCATCAAATCAAATCCCTTGTAGCAAAATCGTATTGCATAATTCAAGCTTAATAATTGTAATTAGTATACAGTAATGATGTCGTAAAGTGCATCATGATGTCATTGTTAATCTAAACTTACCAAAACTGGTATTTTCTACTTTCTAGGTATGTATAGTGGTGGTAACATTAAAAAAACAAAAATAAATAATTAAGAATATATGGGCGGTAAATTCAAAACTCTTTTGATTTTACAATTCCCTTTTACAAATTATTAAAAAAAAAAAAAAAACTCAAATTCCCTAATTTTAATCTTTTTTTTTTAACTTTAATTTGGTAAACGGTAATTTTTGGCTCTATCGTAAACAGATCGTTTCATCGCCGCCATTGAACTCCTCACAAGAAAATTCGAAATCCCGTTCGTTTGATTCGTCGTCGACCCCGACGGCGGAGGCGTCTTCTCTCCTTCTTCCCCTTCTTCCACCCGCCGAGAAGTTCCCACACCCGCCGATTCCTCCTCGTCTTCAATCTCCCTCAATATATCAGCGATCGACACCACGGCGGCGCCTGAGTTCGATCTCCGACTCACATCCTCATCTCCTCCGTCTCTAGATTCCCGCATCTCCGGCGGTTTCGGCGTCGATCCGCCGTTACCACCACCAACCGTCTCATTCCGAGATCTGGAATTTTCCAGATCTAAGTTTACAACGACGACGGGATCATCATCCGTATTGTTCTCTACGTCGATCGGTTGATCTGTCACGACGACGATCTCAGCGCCGGAGATGAAAGCGCGGCAGAGAGGGCAATTAGAGTGAGATTTCAACCAAGTGTCGATACAAGGGACGTGGAAGGCGTGGTTGCATTTAGGTAAAAGTCTCAAGCTCTCGTTCTCTTGGAACTCGCTTAAACAAACAGAGCAATCTGAAGATTCGACGAATCCGTCAATCTTTTTGTATTTGTAAACCGTAATCGATTTAATCAGAGACTCGTCGAGTCCGTCGCCAATCGCTGGATTCGGATTCGTGGCTTCTTGCCACGTGGTGTAATCGGATGAGATTCTTCCGTGCTCTGTGTTGATAGCTGCGGCTGAGGAGGAGGAGGAGTTTTGGCGGCGGCGGTGGCAGTATTTGGAGATGAGAGTGTAGTAGCTGACGAGGATGAAGGCGCTAGCGAGGATGCCGATAAGAGCGATGAGGAGAGGTGAGAAATCAGAGGAGGAAGAGTCGTCTTCGTCGTCGAGGTAGAAAGAAGGAGGAGGAGGGAAGATGACGTAACACCATTGAGGGCAATAGACACTGCATACTCCTTGTGAACAGTCTCTGTATGAATCGTATGTACCCCATGGATTAGGGTTTCCTGTTGTACCCATTGTTCAGGAGAGATAGAGAGAGAGAGAGAGAGAGGAAGAAGAAGAAGATGAAGGAGGTGAAGTTTACTATACCTCTCTTCTCTATCTTTGGGGTCTGGCTTGTCTGGTAAGTGTCTCTTTTGTTTTTGTTAGAGTTAATTTAGTAATTAATAAGGAGATCATTTATTAAACTTATGTTCATGAAAGCTTTTTGTATGATGGTTATGATACTTAATTGAATGATATTGTTTAATTTGTGATTGTTCTTCTTTAACAATTTTTTTTTTTTTAGTATAACTAAAGGTGTAGAATTTGCTTTATTCGTCTCTTTAATTATGCTTCCATTTTCTTTTCTTTTTTTCTTTTTTGAGTTGTGAATTATTATGGTTAGTATTTTTGAGTAACAAGAAAGTAATAGTAATAGTGTTTTAAGTGTTGACAAAATTTTTTAAAAGAGTCTATATCAACTATCAAGGCATAAAAATGGTTTGGTGAAGTGTTGACAAAGGTGGGAATACTATAACATGGGGCCACGTGGATGACAAATTTACTCACGTATCTATAAAAAAAAAAAGAAAAAAGCAATTTGTGGTCAGTAATACAAACCAAATTCAATTTACATGTGTTATACTACTGACTACGCTTACGTACGTACACATATCTAGCAACACATATAATTTCATTTCATTTTAACTTGAACATTCGTTATACGTTTTTTCCATCTTCGTCCTATGATTTATATATCTTATATTATTTTTACAATTGAATATGAAAACTCTATTAAATAATATTTTCGTTTGTTGTTGTCATCCAACGGATGGATGATTGATAGAAACTCTCCAACCATTCTCGCTTTACAAAGTAACATAATATATACATAGTAGTATCTATAAATGAAAAAAGAGTTCATAGAACATAATAATTGTATGAAAATAATTATAAAAATGAAAATCATATTGTAACTAGTGTAAAGTTGTCATCCTGTCATTCTGTGAATTACTCTGATCAAAATCATTACTATTAAAGTTGATTGAATGATGATACATGATCATCCTCTATTCTCTTGTAAAGAGTAACTGTAAAACCCAATTAATATACTATTGATTCAAATGATTGATTACACATCTATTTGCACATGCATAAAGTTGTCCCCCTTTTTTTCTATGTTATGCCAACTAGCTAAAGTTTGGTGTATTACTGTAAATCTCATGTTTTAGAATTAACTCTACATATTTTCGTGATTCATGTGTCTAATCCTTTGCTTTTTCTTTATTTCCTTCTTTAGCTTTTACCAGCAATTACTGAAATACTTAAAAACATTTTCTTAACTGATAAAAATAGTTGTTTTTTCATTAGTTGTGCTTACTGGCATATTCAGAAATTATTTTTACCTCGATCATAGATGTCAAAGCCTATTATTTACCATATATTCTAACTATTACACTAAGATTTCTATACAAAAAATCTTAATTTCAATATTTATGGGGTCAATTGAACTCCCTTTCCCCTTAATAGGTCTGTCGTCAGTGGTTGTGCTCTCTCGTAGTATATGATAAACTCGTAACTTTTCTACCACAAATTCAAATTACACCAGAAGACGAAAAAAAAAACAAATGAAATTAGTAGTATACAGTACGAAACCCTTTTTATAACTATTTTTGCAACCCTTCGTAAATTTTTAAATTACCTCGTAATTGATCTCATTTGGTAGAAGAACCAATTTAAAAATAGAACGCAACATAAAAGGAGAAAGGAATATTAAATGGAAAGAATCGATCTATTATTTGAGGAAAAGGAAAAAAAAAAGAAAAACAGAGAAGATTCCGACGCTTTTTAGCTTCAGTACAAAGTGAATGTTACAGTCTATTACAATAAGATTTGTTGAGAAAAAACAAAGACCTAAACGACAAAAAAAAAATAATAATACAAAAACTATAGGGATAACTCAATTATAAAAACATATATATAAATCGCAGACCCAATTTATTAAACTTGATTTGAAGGACTCGAGGTTGGATCTGTTCTGTAGTCACTAACTTTATTAAACTCGTCCTTTTCTGCGTTCGTCCAGTGCCTGCCTCATCAAATAAGATAGTTATTTACAACTATATATTACACAAGTCAGAAGTTATCTATCATTAGTTATTCTTATATCTAAATACGTGTAATCTAAATAGGTTAGTTTCAGTAATTCTCAAAGCATACCTTGCTTTGAAGCATCCTCATCGTCAAGACTAGCGTATCACGCATGCTGGTAATAACGCAAAAGTTCATTATCTTACGTGTGAGTTTGTAAGATTAACAAAATGCATTGAAATCGAAATAAAATTTACTTTATTAGCAGATAAATGTTTATATGTACCGGATATTGAGTGTGCTTATAGGATGTGAAGATCCATCATAACTTATTAGAACAAACTGTGTTGACACTCCACACGGTACTTTTATCTGCATTTTGTTTTGATGAAAAACACACATAAGTCCTTGTGTAAGATTATGAACACGAATGTGAGAAAAGCTTAAAATCAGTGTCAAGATTTCTTTTTACCTGGAGTTCCTTTGAGTATTTCTCTGAGATCACTACAGCTTCTACGTTGTTCGTTTTTATCTGGTAGCTAGATCTCTTCAAAATAACCGTTGCAGGTTCCCAGCTCTCTGATGAATCCATCTTTCAAAACAACAAGCCACGAATAAAACGGTTGTTAAAATCCACATCTAACTTAAACCTGGGACAGTGGATTCAAGCTCTGGTCTTCAAACTTACCAGAAGCTTCACATTAAAGCTTGCTTGACCATGGGATATATACGTGTCGATTTCTGTTTGCATCTCTGTATCTGTACAAGCAAAAAAGACATTCTCAGCAAAGAAGATACAGTAATAGACCTCTTCGCTATCTACAAAAGGCAGGGTTAGATTCAGTTGGATACATTACCACATCTAATCTTGTTTTGATCATTAGCAAATAATCTCACTAATTCTCCCTGCATAATCAGAAGAACCTTTGTTTTTTAAGACAACTGAGTCATTCATGCTATAGATACCCGAGAAACCCCAGAATTTTACCTGACGACCTTGATCATCCATTGGAATACACTCAACAGCAATCAGTTTATCTACATCATCCGCGGTTACAATATACTCTGGATGGGTGGCTCCTGTATATGTTTAAACCATAGTCCACTTTTAAATAGCTGAAAAAAGTCAGCAAGACAAAGAAATCAAATCTTACCCTCAATGTATTGTCTTGTGCCATCTTCAAGATGCCGAACCCACTATTCATAAAAGAAAACATACAAAGCAGGACATTTATTATTTTATCATCTTTTTGATTAGTTTCAAGTTCTTTCTGAAAGGCGCCTTGTAACCAAAACATGTTCAAAAATTCTACCTGAAACATACAGAGAGTGGTTCCTCGAACTGGAAACCCGCAACCAAGAACTTTCTCTCCAGGTATTGCATCTCCAATAATCTGAAATCCATCGATTCCTGGTCCCTCTGTTTCCAAAAGAAAGGTCAGATTAAGATTTCTAACGTATAGCCACAAGGCTCTAAGAGAACGAAGCAATATTTTTCCAACCTTCATAAACATGAGAAGCAAACTCTTCATTCCCATTGTAAGCATCAAACATGGAAGAATTCTCAGCTTTTTCTTCTCTCTCTCGAATCATTTCCTTCCCCGCCACACTACTTAGAGGATATCCAAAATTTTCCCTACCAGTGAGTATAATGAAGCAGGCATTTTTTCACTTGGAAAGAACTTAATCGATTTAAAACTGAAAGGCTTAAAGAGGACTGAGAAATGATACCGTACCTTTTCGGCTGCTGGAAATTTCCTTGAGACCCACCACCAATCTGATTATTAAATCTCAAACTTTCAGTGTCAGGCGTAAGGTTATGATACGGGTTTCTTGTAACATTGTCCATTGGTGGCAAAAGTTGTTCATTGTTCCTGTAATCATTACCACGATCCTGCATCAAGGGTAGTATATGAACACAGAAAGTAAGATTTCTTCTGAGAAGATGTCACAAATTTTAAAAAAGGTCTTTTAAGAGCAAATGACAAATTAATTTAGCAAATTACTTGCTGAGACTACCGTGGATCCATAAGAAGCTTGAGTTTTTGAATTTCTGGGATCATGGTGGTCTTTACTATTAAACTCTGTTCCAGGTTGATTTTCCACAACAGATGATAATTCTCTAATCCTATCCTGTGATTTAACATTTCGTCACAGCATGTTCGAAAAGATAACATGAAGAGTACTCACATTTCTAGCAGAGGTCTAAGTAGGCTAAAGGACATATGCAGACAACAACATACTAAGGAAATGTGTGTAAATACACTGAAATTGAGAAACTTCAGGATAGAGAGCTTACATTGCACGCTTTAGTCTTCCATTGCAGCTGATCATGCAAGTGCTGCATACGAAGAAAATATGATAGATATGTTGAGATTGTTTTAGTGTATAAATCTGAAGAGAGATGTAGTGAAAGCAAATACCTTTATGCCGCTGGAAATAGCGGTAGCATTTGCAACACGAGGCCAAACACCATACTCAGCTAATAAACCAAGCAAGGACGTCATGAATATATACCTCTCGTCTTCTGTAACCTAAAGTTAGAAAGTGAGAGAAGTATAGACGGAAGGGTAAAAGACAATGATATTCAAAGATCTGAGGATACTACTTAATTTAAGCCAAACCAATCACCTTTAAATCATGTGCCAACTTCAAATTTTCTTCAAGATCACCTTTTCGACGAGCCAATTCATTCAACGCGGAGGTGACAGATTCATTTTGTTTCTCATCAATCGCCTAAAAAGAATAAGAAACTGTTGTTCAGACACAGAAACCAAAGATGAAATCAATCTTGATAGATTAGATTAACACAAAGAAAAAGCACAAACCACACGAAGATCAGCACATTTTCTCTCTAACCCATACTTCTCATTGAGCAGCTGCATATCCTGTAATCAAAAGATTCAACTTTCAATTTCTCCATATAATTAGTATCCATTAGAAAGATTCATATGAGCATGATGTAAATACACACCTTCAAACAAGCAGCAGCAATTTGTTCCTGGAGACTATGAATCTCCTCTTCTTGTGATCTCACTTTCGCATAAAGTGCCTGAAATTTTTCCAAAGCTTAGTTTCTTCTTTAGTATGATTACATTTTTTTATTATTATTTTGGATTCAAGAAATAGAAATGATAAAGATGATTTATAGTATGAGTTACCATTTCCTCAGGATCTTGAATTAACTTAGAATTATTATTATTATTATTCTTATCTTCTAGCTTCCTCGAAGCAGTTGTCTCTTTGCCAATCTCATCATGCCTAAAGAGAAACAGATCGAGAACAAACGTCACCACCACTAAAATATAAGAAGCAAACACTGCTTCAAAAATCAAACGCTTTAAAGGCAAAAGCAGTAATATAATACCTTTTGATTGATTCAGAACTTCTTGGATTGTCATCCATGGTTGTGCTGGTGTTTAAGCTCTACAAGACCCGAGCTCGAATTTAAGGTCATCGGATTTTTGTCTTTTTTTTTGTTTTGTTTTTATTTCATTCTATCTTGAAGAAAAAAAAAAAAAAAGCTCTACAAACAGTCAATTTCAACCTCCACGAAACAAAGGGAATATTTCTAAAAAGCCCCTCATACTTCTTATTGTTTCCACGATAACCTATAAACTACGAAAATTACAAAATAGTCTTATCAAATTAACTCAAAATGTGTCATAAATTACACTCACAAAGACTTCAGGTGGTTTTTTTGTTAATTTTTCAGTCAAATGTTCTCCCAGATTAAAAAACCAATATCGATTTCGTTGGTTAACCGTTCGGTACAAGGTTGATTTTTTTAGTCATCCAAAAAAGTCGATTTCGTCGATCTAGAAGACGGCGACAACGACGACGACCAACACACTCCGCCGATCAACGGTCCACTCAACGAAGAAAGAGTGACTGACTTCGTCGTGAGTGAACCTCAGAGAGATGTCGCAGCAAATCAGCAGCGGTAATAATATCCCGCTGAGTGAAGTTTACTGGTCTCTCGTTAACAAAGCCGATAAGAAATTCTCCAAGATCAGAGACTTGCCCTTCTATGAACGCTCCAGGTACCTCTCTTCCCGATTCCGTTGATCAAAACCTCTGAAATTGAGAATCTCGATTCCATTAGAACTGTTGATTTGTGAGTTGCTAGGTTTCGATTGTGGTAGGAATCAAAGTAACAGTATGGAGAATGAGAATGTGATTCTGAAATTTCGGATTGTTGTTCATTGTGTTGATTAGGTATGAGAACTATTTCTTCAAGGTATTTAAAGTATACACACAATTATGGAAGTTTCAGCAAGAGAATAGGCAGAAGCTAGTTGAAGCTGGGCTTAAGAGATGGGAGATTGGAGAGATTGCATCTCGGATTGCTCAGCTTTACTATGGACATTATATGCGTACCAGTGATGCGGGTTACTTTTCTGAGTCCTATGTGTTCTACGAAGCAATACTCACTAGGGAGTACTTCAAAGAAGGTTTGTTTCAGGATCTTAATATTGCAAACAAACAGCTACGGTTTCTTGCAAGGTTTCTTATGGTGTGTTTGGTCCTTGGTCGCCGTGAGATGGTTCATCAACTTGTTGATCAGTTTAAACGGTTGATTGATGAATGCAAGAGGACATTCCAGGTTTTGTTCTGTAAACTCTTATTCTCTCCATCTTGACTACTCTCTTTCCGAGCCTTAAGACTGTTTCTAGGTGTAATTTTTTTTAAAACAATTAGGTTGCCTTACTAGAGATCCTCTCTTTATCTATCTTTTTTCATGTTATCAGGAAACTGACTTTAAAGAATGGAAGGTGGTGGCACAGGAAATAGTTAGATTTCTGAAATCTGACACTGCATTTATGAACATCAGACCTCTAAGATATAGTCCTGTGCTGGATCCTAATTTTGATGCTGGTACACCTCGTGCAAGTAGGTCTTTAAGGTTGACGGATGCAATCTTAAGCAGTTACTACTATAACGAGGTAGTGTTTTACTTGTTCATGTTTAGTTTGAACGCCTAATGCCTATTTAATATTCTTACCCTCTAACGTTTGCAGTCTTGCTGTATGATTTCCTTTAGGTCAAGTACTCAGAGCTCACGCTCGATTCTTTTAGAATGCTTCAATGCTTAGAGTGGGAACCGAGTGGTTCACTATATCAGTCAACTGGTGCCAAAATGGGTCAGAATGCTCCCGTTGGAGTTGCTCGTATTAACTCCCAGAGCATGAATGATCCTACTTTGCCACCTAACCCTCGCAAAGCTGTCCTATATCGTCCATCCATAACACATTTCTTGGCTGTAAGTGGAATTCAAATTTTAGCTGGTCTATCTAAATGTCTGAAACATCCTCATTCTCTGAACTCTGTTTTATCTTGGTAGGTTTTGGCCACCATTTGTGAGGAGCTTCCTTCTCATGGCATTCTTTTATTATTTCTGTCTGCTTCTGGTAATGTGTGTAGTTTAAGTCTCGTATTATGCTTCTTCTCTTTGGAATATTGAGTTCCTTAGCTTTTAATAATTACATTTCTATACAGGCAAGAATGGGCAGATTTTATCATCTCCTTTGAGTGGTAGAAATGCAACCAGTGTTGAGGAAAATATCTTGAGAGACTTTGATTCTCACATAATCAAAGAAGAGCGAGACCCATCACTTCAAATTACGCCATCTGGTCAGTCTTTGAGGCAAAACAGTGAGGACGCAGTCAGTACCCCATGTGGTTTGTCTTTTGGCAGTCATGGGCTCACAGGTATCCATTCCCGAATTTTTGAAACTTTCATGTAAACATTTATCTAATACTATTAGAATAGGCGAGAGGATACACATACACCAAGTAATAATTAGCCATGTATAACTTCTAGAGGGCAGAAGGACACTACACTGAAATTTCCAGACATTCATAAAATTTAACTATGGTTTATCTAGAATTTGCTATTTTCTGAAGTCGGATTGTTGAACTGTCTTTCCCCCAGGATCAAGCTACATCTATCCCTCTGATTTAGTTCCATTCACAAGGAAACCTCTTTTCATAATCATTGACAGTGATCACAGCACAGTTTTTAAGGTTAGATACACATGTCTCCATCTCTCTTATGATAGCATTCATTTTTTTACTTATTTTCATAATCATTCATGTTTCTTCCTTAAACTGTGAAGAATATTTGTGGAGCTGAGAAAGGAGAACCAGCAGCATTGCTTCTGTCTCCATCACATGCTCCTCCGCTAATCTCTGCTGATTTCTCTCGTCAACCTAGTGGTAGCCTTTTCACCATTTTTCTCACTGCACCAGTCCAAGCTTTTTGCTTGTTAAGTGGGATTTCCGGCTCTGATATGGAAACGGTAGGTAGAGATAAAGCTTTATCCCTTGTTTGGTACTTCTTTTTCTTGTTTGCATGCTGACTACTGTCATGTGTCAGGATATTTTTGTTAAGGCGGAGAAGCTTCTGTCCTCGTCTATGAACGATTGGGCTTTGACATTGGCAACATCAGATACCCTGCACCCCGTTTGGTCCCAGATACTAAAAGATCCCTTCTTGAGACGACTACTCCTAAGGTAAATGTTTCTCTTCCTAGTTCTAATACACCTTCAAGATTTCCTAAAATTCCAGTATCAATGAAAAAACAAACTTGATTATATGGAATATTATAAGATTGGCGGTTCATTTTTGGATATAGATTGTGTAGGAACTAGGAACATGAACATTGTTGGTTTTGTCTCTCTTATCTGCAGATTCATTTTCTGCCGGGCAGTCTTGGCACTGTACACTCCAATCTCCAATAACAAACAAAACCAGCCAGAGTGCTTTCCGTCTCTCCCGGAATCGCTAGCACCAACTGCTCCTGCGGTTCAAACTGCTGTGCTTCAGATGGCTAATGTATTTGGGGCTACAAGTAAGTTTACTTTACCTCAAGATATCACGATGCTCGAAAGCCTCTAAGAAGCTACCTCTGCGACTAGAAAAGCTTCAGTCTGAAATATTCTTGTGCTGTTGTGCAAATCGGGAAACCTCGATTTGGTCAATGCATCTTCAGTGTCCTTGGAGGTTTATAACCAAACCTCTTTTGATATTTATGGTTGAAGAACATATTGATGTGCGAAATTAACAAAGTGTATGATGCAGAACATGTGATTGGCTCTGATGTATCTTCATTTCAAAAACATGTTTGGTTTTTTTGGTTTTTGTATATTGATTCAACTTTTACAGTCTAATGGAAATTTACCATCTTTTTTTATTCGATCAAGAGATATAAGAGGTTCTCCATCTGGATATGTTGATTGCACTTTCAGTATAGGATAATAAATTGCGTAGGTTTATCAGGATACATTTTAATGAAACAGCAAAGCAAATCCATGCTCTGAATTACATCAAAGAAACTATTCACCACCGATCTTTGCAGCTACAAGTGCCGTCTTTGAAGAGATGGAACCGATTAGCATCCCGCACTAATATCTCACGTCCCACGATCTTTGATATCAGCTTTGTGACTTCATGACAATCACCACAGACACGAAGGTTTTTCATCACTTGCAACGGCGTCCCTGGTTCTGTGTTCAACAGTCCAAACGCAATCGCTAGTCTCTCACTGTGCCCACAGATCAAACGTCTCTTCTCTTCTTCTTCCTGTAGATTCTGCGACACTTCCCGTGAATCGGGTACATACCCTTCTCTAGCCATTAAACTGTAAAGTATCTCTAGTGACTTATGGATGGCTTCCGACTGAGGTGCTGAAGTATCTCCAGCACGGAACACGTGAACTTTTTTACAGATTTCGATCCAGCTATATCCCGGATTCTTCTTGATGAGTTTATCATTCAAGGATTTGCGGATTAGGCTCACTTTGTCCCATTTTCTCAACGCTGCATATGCGTTTGATGCTAGAATCGAGTAACCTGGATCATCCGGATTCAGTTCAATGATCCTCCTAGACACTCTTTCTGCGGTTTCCATGTCCCCACTTGTTCGACAAGCTCTTAGCAGAGATGCCCATATGCTCGCATCAGGTTTTATGGGCATTGCTTGGATAAATTCTTCGGCTTTCGAAATCTTCTGAGACCGAGACAGCAAATCAACCACACACGCATAATGTTCCATCATAGGGTCAATTTTGTAGTGAGTTTTCATCTTCTCGAAGCCAGCCAAGCCTTCTTCTACCAAACCAGAGTGGCTGCAAGCATAGATGATGGCAATGAAGACAACACTATCGGGAACAATACCGGATTTTTCCATATCAACAAAAGCTTCAAGAGCTTTCTCACCCTCGCCATACATTCCATATGCATAGATCATCCCTGTCCATGTTACAACATCTCTTCTACTCATACGTTCAAAAACTCTGAAGGAACTCTCCAAACAGCCACATTTTGAGTACATTTCAATTAGTGCATTCCCTATTCTCAACTCAGATTCATATCCAAACCTTAACAGACAACAATGGATCTCCTTGCCTAGTCGTTTTGCAGCAAGTGAAGCACACATAGGCAATGTAACTAAGAAAGTAGCCATATCAGGCACCACTTTGCTCTTCCTCATCTGACTAGTAACCTGCAAACCGGTTGCGAAATCCCCAAAACGAACACAGGCTGAAATAACCGTGTTCCATGTCACCGTATCCCGAGTTTCCATACTATTGAATATCTTCAGTGAATCTCCTACTTCCCCGCACTTTGCATACATATCAATCAACGCATTACCAACAGAAAGATCGAAATTAATTCCGCATTTTGTCACATTCGAGTGTAGCCCTTGCCCAAATTTCAAGTCTGCTAGACGCGTGGAGACAGATATAAGCATCAAGTAAGTGATGTGATCCGCTTGCTCTTCCGTGATCATCATCATCATCAACTTAAAGAGTCTCATGGCTTCCAAAAGATCCCCGTTTTGTATATATCCACTGATTATCGAATTCCACGAAACAGTATCCTTACATTCCAAGCCTTTGAAAACATCTCTTGCAGTGGTCATGTCACCACACTTTCCATACACATCAATTAAAATGTTTTCAACAGTAGTGTCAAGCACAAAGCCAGCTCTCAACACATGGTCATGAACGTACTTTGCTAAGCGCAAGTCCCGTAAGTGTCCACAGGCACGAAGAACAGAACTAGCTGTTAAGATATCTGGATTGAACTGATCCAAATTTTCCAAAAAAATCCTCACAGATTCTTCATGCACCTCTAAGTTGAGATACCCGCAGATTATAGTATTGTAACTAACGGAATCTCGAACAACCATCTCATCAAAAACTCGTCTTGCATCTGTTGGTCTGCTAAATTTCAAGTACATTGCAAGTAGTCCGTTGTTAACCACCACAACAGAGTTAACACCTGACTTGAGAGCAAAACCATGAAGTCCCTGTCCTTGTTTGACAACCATCAAATTCCCAAAGGCAGGCAAAACACTTGAAACCGTGAAGGAATCTGGCACAATCCAAGACTTCCTCAACTCATTATAAACATCCAAGGATTCCTCGTAGTAACCATGGGAACTATACCCAGAAATCAAACTGTTCCAAGACACAAGATCTCTCACAGGCATTTCATCGAACACTTGTCGTGCTCTACCCAACAATCCCATTCTAGCAAACATATCCACAAGTGCATTGCCTACATACAAATCAGATTCGAAACCCATCTCCAGAATCTGTTCATAAACCAAATCTCCCATATTTGCATCGAACAATCCCGCGCAGGCTTTGATAACCGAAGGAAACGTGTACTTATCAGGAGAGACCTTGGATTCCCGGAGTTTCCCGTAAAACTCGAGGGATTTAGGGAACAAACCGTTCTTACAGAACGCTCTGATGATTGAATTCCAGATGTAAACATTTTTGGCCGGAGAAACTCGCCGGAAAACGGAGAGGGAAGAGGCAGGTTCACGAAATTGAGAGTACTTGTCGATAAGCTTGCCGGAAAAGAAGTCGGAGGTGTCAAGACCGAGAGAGATCACAAGGGCGTGGACTCGACGAAGCTCATTGAGGTTAGATGACGATGAAAGAGCTCTCGAGATGAAAGACGATGATGACACTCTAGTCTGCATTCCTCCATTGCAGAGTTATTATTTTTTTAGTTACCTCTTCTTTCGTTATTTTTAGTTACCGAATTTTAACCGGAGTAAACCGGGATTACAACTATTTTAGCCAATAAACTAATTGAACCGGTTTAAACTCGCACATCAATTGTACACATCAGCGTCATTTCAATTATTGGTGTTTTTGGTATTATCAAGAGTTTGATGTCTAGAGATAACATTATCATTATTTATGACTTGATTGTGTTATTAGAGAGATGCCAACTAAAATAGATGACCAGCCATAAGATTGATTTTTCCTTGGTTAAGCTTCTAACATCGTTGTGTCTCTATAATAGCGAGCCTTTATTATTTGTGCAAACAATGAGTTTGGATATTGAATTAGACGTCATGCTTGTTTAGCTAGAAGAGCATCGTTAAATTTTTCAAGATCCCGAAAGCCTAGTCCCCCCCTCTTTTTTTGAGAATTACAGTTTTTTCCAAGCTATCCAGAGAATTCCTCTCTGCTGAGCATCTTTTTTCCACCAATATTTCATAAGTATAGATTCAATATCTGTTATAACACCCTTAGAGAGTTTTAAGCAAGACATAGCATATACAGGCATAGCTAAAGCAACTGATTTGAGCATTATTTCTTTGCCTGTTGGGGATAGTTTCCTCGCACTACAACTAGATGTTCTCTGTTTCACTTTTGTTATTATATACTCAACCATTTCTTTCTTTTTCTTGCCAAACTGCTCCGGTAAACCCAAATATTTTCCTCCACCTCCATGATTTGGGATATCTAGAATCGATTTTAACCTGTTTTGCGTTGAACCATACACGCGTGTACCAAAAGTTATCATGGATTTTGCCGTGTTGATTTGTTGGCCGGAGTAGTATTCGTAAACATCAAAGACTTCTTTCAATGCTCTACAATTTTTCACATTAGCATGGCAAAAGAAAAGGCAGTCATCTGCAAATTGGAGGTGAGTTATTCTAGGTGCATTATCTCCCACTTTAACACCTTTGATATCCTTATCCGCTACTCTTGATTGTATAAGGTGACTTAGTATGTCTGAGCATAATATAAAAGGATAAGAGGAGAGGGGGTCCCCTTGTCTAATGCCTCTTTCTGGTTTGATATGACCAAAAGGTGAACCATTGATCATGACCGAGTAACTCACCGATTCTACAGTGGCCATGATCCATGTTATCCATTTCTCGCTAAAACCAAAGAGCTGAAGAGTTGATCTCAGGAAGTCCCATTCAACACGGTCATAAGCTTTGCTAACATCAGTTTTGACCGCCATATACGATTTAGACACTCTCTTTCGGGTTTTAAGAGAATGCATGACTTCGTGGGCTAACATGACATTATCTTGAATTAGTCGTCCCGAAATGAAAGCTGCTTGTGCATCAGATATTATCCCATTCAAGTGTTTTTTAAGCCGACATACTAAGCACTTTGAAATGATTTTATACATAACATTGCATAGTGCTATAGGTCGATAATCTGAAAATGTGATTGGATTGTCTATCTTTGCTATCAAACATATATTGGTATGGTTCAATTGTTGCGGCATTGATGCTGTGTCAAAGAATTGTTGTATTTCTTTTACAACATCCGTACCAACTATATCCCAGCATGTTCTATAAAAACGCGCTGTTATGCCATCGGGACCAGGAGCTCTGTCCTCACCTATTTGACACACTGCTTCATAGATTTCATGAGCATCGAAGGGTCGAGTAAGATCAGCATTCATATCCGAAGTAACTCTTGGTTGAAAATCAGAGAACACATCTTTTGTTACTTGGTGACCACTGGTGGAAAATATATTATGAAAAAAATCTTGAGCATGTGCTCCTATTGCTTTATTACCATATAATATATTTCCATCTGTATCCTGGATTGAGTTTATTTGATTTTTCGTGAATCGTATATTAGCACAGGCTTGAAAAAAACTTGTATTTCGATCTCCTTCCAACATCCATTGATTTCTGCTTTGCTGCTGCCAATGTTTCTCTTCATCCAAATATGCCTTTGTGAGCTCATCTTGTAAGGTTGGGATATGCCTTCGAATACAAGGATTTAAGCTTTCCATAGCTGTATTAAGTTGAGATTGTAAAGCCTTTATTCGAGATTGGGAATTCAGTTGATTTTCATGTTTTAGTATTGCCATTGCTTTCCTGCAAGAGGCAATTCGACTCGAAATTGGGATATTCTCTTCTCGAGTGTGTATGTCCCAGCCTTGTTTAACCGCTTCTTTAAATCCATCAATGTCGCATAAACGTTTATCAAAGAAGAAGGCTCGTCTTCTATATGAGGATCCGATATTAAAATTTGTTAGTAGTGGTTTATGATCGGATCCTGTAAAGTCCAAGAATTCCACTTCAGCATAAGGAAAAGCAGCTCCCCATGGACCGTTTTGAAAAGCTCTATCTAAACAACATTTAACGGTATGGGAATGTCTTTCTCCTACCGAAGAGAACCTATCACCTCTGTGTCGAATATCTTCGAAATCACAACTTGTCACCATGTGATTGAAGTCACGGAAAGTCCAATCAGGCCTGATTGGACAACCAAGTTTTTCTGAGTTGTTAAGAATTTCATTAAAATCTCCTATGAGTAGCCAAGGATCATGGCGATGGTAGGATATATTTTCCAGTCTCTCCCAAAGAAGATATCTT
Organism: Camelina sativa; assembly: GCF_030686135.1. Taxonomy (NCBI): domain Eukaryota; kingdom Viridiplantae; phylum Streptophyta; class Magnoliopsida; order Brassicales; family Brassicaceae; genus Camelina; species Camelina sativa. The sequence goes on from NC_141898.1 coordinate 1,321,674, forward strand.
TCATTTTGAACTGGGTGACCATACACACAAGACAAATAAAAGCTTATATTATTAATGTTTATAGAGACATCAATGAGGCGCTCATCCATTGAAATTGGACTGAGTGCTACATTCTGTTTCCACATCAAAGCTAAGCCTCCACTCCTTCCATGAGGGGGCTGGATAAGTATATTAGCAAATCCTAGAGCATTCTTAAGTTTATATAATACATCACACTGATTAAGAGTTTCAATAAGAAAGAGAATATCACACTTAGTAATACGACATAGGCTAGTGAGTCGTGATTGTGTTAAAGGTGGACCTATGCCTTGGCAATTCCAGGAGAGGACTCTCATATTGCATCTGGGGGTACCGGGCCCCCCGCGCCTCCGTCGAATCGTTGGTTGACTGAGAAAGATCCAAAAGAATCTGTAGTCTTACTCTTCTTCTTGAATTGGCTCAGGACCGCCAATTCATTTGCTGCCTCTGCTTTGTTGAAAGCGTCCTCAAAAGATAGTCTTTTGCGCTTCATGAAGACAAACTCAGAGAGGGCGTTGTCAGAAGATGCCTCAAAAAGACTCTCGTAACAATTAGAAGCACGAACGTTGGTCTTCTGTTTAGCCTGAAAGTAGCGTATCTTTTCTGCATTTAGATCCGCATCAGGAAACACAAACGGCACCCTTGATGTACCTCTGAAGCCCTTATCTGTTTGAGTCGTGTTACCAGTTGGTGGTGGCATCTGGATCCCCGGTATAAGAGTAGCAAGGTCGATAGACGGCATGTTATTGTCTCCAGTCGAATGATTGTCATCATCACTACTATCACCCGAGTCTCCTTGAAGATCATCATCAAAGTTCAGAGTACACTCCTTGATGTCATGTTTTAGAGAACCACATTTGCTACAAAAGTTCCTCAATCTCTCATTACGAAACTTAACGATAGTGTTCTCACCAACAATGAATTGAAGTTTTTTTTGAAAACGGAGAGGATCCTCTATATTCCAGGCAATACTAACTCTAACCGCTCCTACTTGGTTAGTGTTTTCATCATAGTCAACCTCAGTAACAAATCTTAAACGATTCCCAACCCATCTAACCATAGCATTTGTTAAATAGAGTGTCGGAATACCTTGGATTTGGACCCATAAAGGGATTATCTTCATTTCTCCATCGGTTATATTTGGATACCAACGACGAGTCGTAAGCATCCAGTCATTTGAATGACCAAGGTCCACGGTTAAGCACCAGATTGAGATATTCTTCTGTTTGGAAATGGAATTGAACACGACCATCATCAATTAACCGCCCAACACAACCATCAACAAATCCCCAGACTCGAGGCAATTGGCGTATGAGTGCACGAAGATTCTGCTTCCGGGGATTCACAAGGGTCACCACCAAAGAGAAGCGATTAATGTTCGCAGCCCGTTTACAGAATTCCGGTGGGAGAGGTATTGGAAGATCATCTATACCCAGATCGAGATCTTGAACAGATTTTCGGAGATAATCACTCATTGTGAGGGTTAGGGGAAGATGGATAAGACCAGAGGGGAAAGGATTGGGAAATTGTGTAGAAAAGGATTGTTTAAATAGACATCGCCATGGCGGTTTCTTGTAGCGATTGAAACCCGAATTTTCAGGGAAGACATAACTATCGTTACATAACGATAGAGTACAACCGCCAACTGAAACGCGCAAAAAGAAAGCAACATTTTTGTTGGTCGGAAAGACACTCCTAGTCGGAGAAGAAGACCGGTGAAGCCGGAAAGGTGAATCGCGAAAAAAATTGCCTCTGCAGAGAGACGCCATTTAATCTTTATTATTTGTAGTTATCATTTTCTCCATTTATGAATTCTATTTCTATTGTAATATGTTTTATGTTTTGTATGTTTGAAAATTAATTAAAATGCAATATTTTCTAATTTTATAAAATCTTAAATGTTTACACATTTATACCACTTCTATTCTATTTAAAAATTTTAAATTTTAAAAAACAATATTTTCAAAAATAAGAGACTCAAAATAAGAACCTACTAAAGAAAAAATTTTATCTAAAAAATTATGTGTTTTTATATTAAAAAAAACACACAATTAATTCATATAAAATTTAACAACCCCTACTTAGAGACTACCAATAAACTTGGTCTAAGGCACTAAGTTATTATTATGATAGTGAATAAATTGATATAGGAAAACGTTTAGATCTTATTTGAATATTTCGTAAAAATACAGGGTTCTCTTTGCAAATTTTTCCTAAATTTTAAGATTTTGATTTCTCTGCAATTTTGAAGAAAAAAATAAAAACTCGATCCCGGGAGCAATTTTGAGACAAACAAAAATGGTGTTGAATAGTCGATTGGTGGAGACGACGGTGAATCTATCGGCGGATCTCTGGGCAATATGTTGCCTGTAACCCGGAGAGACTTCCTCGCGCCACCGTGCTCAATTTTATCTTCTGCGTACCTATCCTCCAACTCTGCTTCCTCGCTTCCTCTCTCGGATCGTACCTCTGCTTCGTTCCCGGCGCCGGAGTCGATCGCCGAACTCATTCCGATTAATTTCCCGGCGTAGTTTCCACGTATATTCTCTTAAATTTCGACTTTTATTTTGTAATTTTTTGTTTTTGTTTTTGATTGTTTATGTAAACCGAAAAGAACATCAAAATTTAACAACCAGAATAAACCGGTAAAATTTTAAAAAGACACAAAACCAAATCGGGTAGTGATGAATCATTGTGTTGTCTGTCGCCAACGGAGAGAAAGAAGAAAGAATAGAGAGGGGTCAACGACAAGAATAAAAGGAAGTCAACAAAGTGTTGTGTTTTGTCTAATGGGCCACTAAGTTTGTTCAAGGCCCAATTAAATAGTTATGTTGTGTTTGTAGTTAAAGGAGAAATATGAGATAGTTTATAGAATTGTCGTAAAAATTTAATTTTTAATTAGAAAAAGAAGCTTTAACGATAGTTAATTAATGGAAGTGTATTTGAAGAAATAAATTTTTATGAAATAATTAATTTGTTTTATATAGAATGAGTATTTTACAATATTTTATTTTTTAAGATTAATAATTGACTGATAAGATATTTATATATAATTTTACAAAATAATATAGATGCATTTACAAAAGTACCTTTTATTCTATACTATTTTGCAAAAATACGCTCACTAATTTTATTTTACCAAACAAAAATAAGCTCATGTTAGTTGTCTATTTTCAAATGACTAAATTTTAATCCCTAATCTTTCAATACTAAACCTACCTCTTCAAAACTATATACTAAATGTAAAACAAAGAATCTAAACCTAAAAAAAAAACAAAAATCCTAAAAAATTAATTTAACATATTTTGAAATAGTGTTAAAAAGTACAAAAATGAGAATTGTCTTAAAGGGAGTTCAAGATTTCAAAAGGCTTATGCCACATGATTCATATACGATTTGAGGCCATTTTCTCCTGAGCAATGATCACCTTTTCAACGCCATGAACAACGAAGTAACCACCTTCGTCATATGTGCATTCTCCAGCCTTTATCAAATTTTCACCAGATTTGCCATTCAATGCGCATTTTTCGAGTGGATCATAATGGGAACCTAAGAAACAAAGGCGGTGTTAGTTTGATTATCAGACGTCTCAATAAGAAGTGTGCAAACTGTTGAACAAAAAGATAGAAACTAACATGAGTGTGAATCTGCAAAGCTGGGGTATCACGAATAATAAATTGCAAAGACTTTGTAATAAACGTATTAAATGGGTCCAGGTGATGGCGAACATGGCTGTTGTTCTTAAAGTAAGTAGAGATAACAGAGAACGCATCATCTTCGCCAAAATCGTTGTCTGATATTACTAATGCATAGCAAAATGGAAGCAGAGATCAAACCAAAGAAACAAAATTTGAAAGTCTATCCACTTGTAGTTTTTGCACTTTCTTAGGCAACAACGGTGCTGTTCATTTGGTCGCTGCAAGCAGCTGTGACTGCGATAGACGCGAGTTAAGCTGTTCGTTTGATCGCTGTCGATAGTTGTGGTATGACGCAGCGGCAGACGCAGCATTCTGCGGTTAAATTTTTTGGACGCATATTGAATTCAACATCAACGACTTAAAAATTGCGATATATGAGATAAATGATAAATATACCTTTGTTTTCTTCAAAAATTTACAAAACAACTAACGCTAAATTAAGTAGTTTCCTTTCTCCAATTATTATATATCATTATGTCCCAAACGATATTAATTTATAAAAAGGAATGTTTTGTTGATACGAAAAAATATCCTTATTTATTATACACGTTCCAAAGCATGAGTTTTTCTTCTTTTTATGGTTAAAAATATTTATTCTTTCTTTAACGACTGGGATATATACGCTAGGAAAATTGTAAGAATTTCATTCAAAATCATGGTAATAACTTGCTGGTTAAATGTTAAAAATATATATAACTTGAATTGTTGAATTACTCTTTTGCAGTGACTCTGTTTTTTTTTTTTTTTTCCAAAGTTTGCAAATCCTTCGAGCCTACTTAAACTTGGCTCGAGCAGCCCCATGCGTAATTAGATTTGAGTTTAACAACCCATCCCAAGAGTTTAGATCTTAAGCAAAAAAATTCCTTCGTTAGTCAAACAATGTCTAGCTAGGAACAAGGAACGAAAAGAGTTAAAAAGTTATTGACAACATCCACAACATCGAAAGAGGTTGCTCAAAACCAAATTCGTCAGGAGTGTCCAAACTAAGCTAGTCATTTGTCAAGCAGTCTAGTCTTCACAAAGTGCGGGGGATGAGAACGTGATGAGCAAGCTTTATCAATGACACAAGTGCTAATTCAAGTTAAGCAAAAGGGAACCAGAGTTAGTATATATAATAAGTTAATCTCTGGTTGAGTTGTCTTTGTTGGACGCCAAAGGAGCTGCACATGTCATGACTCATGAGAAGGACAGTTTGTCCATTTGATGTTCAAGAATGGTTTCGGCAAAACCAAAACCCCCTTGGAGGAGCCAATTCAACCTTTAATTTGCAACAGCTCAAGTCCAAGGGTTTTAACGCCTCTATAAAGTGGTGTTATAGGTGACGGTGAGTGAGAGACAAGGTGAAGAAGGGTGTGTACTAATTAAATCAGGGCATACTTTGGTTTCCCGGTAAAATCAGGCCATTCCGAGAAAGAAAGAGCGATAAGGATGGTGGATGGAGTTAAGTTCCAGAGGTATACAATTTAACTCGATAAGTTTTGCCAATTTGCCTAGTTCTAGTAACACGATGAAGTTTGTGGTTTTGATATCATCATCAAACTTTTGTTCTTTCTACTCTCGGTCTTTTTAAGTTTGCCTATTTGCCATGTTAGAATTTCCTCGGTACACACGTGGAAAGCGGTATACACACGTGGGTTTAAAAAGGTAAATCTAATATGATACTATTCGAGAGACAAACTAACTAACAAAAAGTTTGGCCGTGATTAGGGTTTCTGTACTTGGCCAGTTGGCCGTGACGTCGAAGGAACACACAAAAGTTTGGCCTTCCTCTACAATTTACCGTGATCGTCTTTGTGAACTCAACTTCAATTTGATTATAGGGTTTTCTTTCCAACTAGAGAGGTGTTTCCTTTGTGTGATCTCTATCTTTTTCTTCAACCAACTTATCTCTTCGTTGAATTGTTACTAAATAATTCTTTTGTTTTCTCTTTGGTGATGTTTCAGTGTACAATGAGAAATATAAGCGAGCTGCATGACGATTTATTGTTGAAGATTTTGTCATTCCTCCCGACAAAAGATGTTGTGGCGACGAGTGTTTTGTCAAATGGCTGTATCTTTGGGAACATCGGAAACTACAATTCATGATGTCGATATTGTAGTGATTTTTCCTAGATGCTCTCCATACTGGATAGTTATTACATTTGTACTCTCATTACCACGTGACCCCTCTCGGAAATATTACACTGAAGGAGATGAAGATCCTTCCTCTCAGCGGAGATTGGCTAGTTTGCTGACGAGACTCAAAGCTGATTTGTGTATTGATTGCAATCGAAGAATTCTTGAAGGGAAAAAATTGACTACTATTTTCATCTTAGAATTTTGAACCCCAAACCGCTACCATGCTTTTTATATGGACCAAGTTGGAAGAGAAACAGCAGATGGAGATTGAGTCAGTTAACTTGCGCGATACTACCTTGTGTTATCTAACTCTTAAGTTTTTTTCTCCTCATCTTTTTAGTTTGCCAATTTGCTTTCTTAGAACCTCTTTCCTTGTGATGGACAAGGTAAAGGACAACGTCATTCAACAACAAGTCCCCCTTTATGTGGTTTTGCTTCTGTTGATAATCAGTTTGGCTTTTCAGCTTACAAAACCATATATATAACAAGGAACTAGCTAGATAAAATTACCGAAAGACAATTCTTGAAAGCAATCAAGAAATAGTGAATCAACCTAACTTGCAATATTGATTTGAATACTGAACATATGTAATTTGATTTTAAAATATATAAAAAGGTTGCATTTGAGCACTTTCAATTGTATTCTCATTTTTAAACACTTTCAAATATGTTAAAAATTTAATAGGAAAATTAAATAGGTTTGAAATCCAATGTAGAAATTTATTAAATAGTATTTGTAAAAAATTTAAGCAATAACACTAGATGACAGGAAATTTAGATGAATGGTTTAATAACATATGATTTTTGTTAGATTTTTAAATAAATTGAAAATCCACTAGTTAATAAACTTCCAAAACTTTGTTGGGGAAATATATATGTTTTTTCTTTCAAACTAGATTTGGTTTTTAATTGAAATAATTATATGCTAATTTGATATAGAAAAGAGAATATAAAAATTTGACAATCGATAAAGTCTTCGAAATTAATTAGTAGCGAAACAGAGGAGCTTACTTGGCGCTTACTTATAAGGGAAAAGGAACAGAAAAGATTTTGGCTTTTCTTCTTCTTCTGTAATGGAAAATATCACCAACACCAAACATGAAGGAATACAAAATATGATTGATTTGCCTGAAGATTTACTGGTGAAGATATTGTCACTCCTTCCGGTTAAAGAGGTTGGGGCTACAAGTGTTTTGTCAAAACAATGGCGTTGTGTTTGGAAACTGTGTTTGAAGCTTCACCTCTGATTGATTTTGTTATCAGGAGGAGAAGAAGATACAATGAATCATCTGATTTCAATTTACAATCAAAGATGCATGACATATGTACATAATAATACCCTATAATCTATGAAAATGGTTTTGTGTATATCTGCAAAAGTTATTCTGTTCTTGTCTCTTTTGTGGATTCAAAACTTTCTTCTTTCTTTAACGACTGGTGTATATATGCTAGTAAAATTGTAAATTTATTCATTCAAAACCATGGTAAATAACTTGCTGGATAAGTAATAAAATAAGCTTGTGATTTGAATGGTTTAATTACTCTTTTGCAGTGACTCTGTTTTTTTTCCAAAGTTTGCAAATGTTTCGAGCAGCCCCATGCGTATTAGATTTAAGTGTAACCCATCCAAGACTTCAGAGACCTTGTGCCAAAACATTTCTTCATTAGTCAAACCATGTTTGGGAACAGGGAACGAAAAAGAGTTAAAAAAGTTATTGACAACATTCACACCAAAAGATCACTCGAAAGAGGTTACTTAAAACCCAAATCAGGAGTGTCCAAACGAAGCTAGGTATTTTGTCAAGCAGTCTTCACAAAGTGAGGGGACAAGAGTTTTGAAATCTCCAGAAACCCAACTTTGTCTTTCCCTTCAAAGATTAGCTTCAATGTCTCATCGCAGAATATCTCCCTCTTGTCAGCTGGGTTCTGCAACCAAAAACCCAACACCAAAATGTTAAGAAAGTACATTAAAGTAGTATTCCCTAACTTGATACTAGAAGAACGTCTCAATCTAATTGCACTTTTATCCTGATAGAGATTGGTATAATTGGTTGCTTTCTAGGTTCTTAATGCCAAAAGAGAACGTTGTTTTGGAAACCAAATCATGTCACAGACAGGATAAAACATAGAATAGGCAAAACCAGAGGCTAAAGTAAAACAGGCACATGAGGGGAAAAATCATGGAGATCAAATTAGATAGAATGTGAAGATTCTAAACAAAGCAACTTCTACAACATTAGTAAACCATAGACTCCAAAAGCAATCTACATTAACCAGAACAACAAGTCGCATTCTCAGAGACAAAAGCATAAACCTTTTGGATTAGACAATTGAAGGAGATGAAAAAGATCACAAATCTGAAATCTGAAAACAAAAGTGAAAATTTTTTGGGTGGTCACCACATCCAGCTTCTCAACTAAGTTCATCAAGTAGTTCATCAAGTACCACAAAAAGCTATCTTTTTCCGGCAGTTCTCGTCTACATACAAGACCTATATTCTACGAATATGTAACAAAAGCAAAGAGAGGGAGAAAAGAAGAGGAACCTGAAGATCGTGGGACTTGATGTAGGTCCAAATCCCTTTGATGGCGTCGGTACGCGTAGTTTCACCGGTACCAAGGAACTGAGCGAGAACTGGAGACACAGGAGTCACCTTAAAGATTCCAGTAGACCTCGGTGTCTTCTTCGCTGGAGAGTCTGATTTCGCCTTAGGTTTAGGCTTAGGCTTGGTCTTCGTTTTCGCCGCCGGTTTCTTGGTATATCCAGCTGTGCTTACTACACCTCTCGAAGAAGAAAGCACATAAGAGGTCGAGCTAGACACAGGAGCTAGAAGCGATTTGCATCTCCTGAAAACCATAGCTGCAACGGAAGACATCTTCTTCCCCAATTCTAGTTTCTTTTTTTCTCCTTCTCCTTCGTAAGTAAGAGTGTGTGTGAATTTTAGAGAATTTAGGAATGTTTTTGGGAGAAAAAAGGTTTGACCTTTGACTCTGCCACGCGGGCGACGTTTGAGATATCTTGTGACACCAAAAAGTTTTGAACTTGCAACTTTTCAAGATTTTAAGACCTCTATCAAAACAGAGGAAAAGGAAAGTTGAAAACTTTCTCTTGAGTTCTCTCGTCCACAGTGATGAAATCTTCTTCATCAGCTCTCTGGGAAACTGACGTTTTCTTGCGTTTCAGAGATCTGAAGAACGTTCACGAACCATCTTCTGTCTGGTCTTACACTAGCCCTAAGAGTTTTAGACTCGTTAACCATAGAGACTGAGAAAGTATGGGAGGGTACAGTTAGCTAGGCTTGAAAGTTTGCCTAATAAAGATGTCATGGAAGTGCTGAGAGTTAGCTATTCGGATTGGATGAGCAACGGATTCTGTTTTTTTTTTTTTTTTTTTATATATTCCGAGTCTGTTCCCAATTAATGGTAAAACAGATCATCTCCCAGACACAGGGTACTAAAACATAGGAGCTATAGCAAAGATGGGCAAAATCAAAGAGTAAAACAGACCAAACATTGACAGAGGGGTTGATGGAGAACAGATTAGATACAATGTGAAGACTCTAAGCAAAGCAACTTCTACGACATTAGTAACATGGGAGTCCAGAAGTTAAACTATTTTAACCAGAACTACAAGCCACAAGCAAAGATAAAGACTACATCTTTTGGATTAGACAATTGAAGGAGATGAAAAGGATAATACAAAATCGAGAGATATAAACCTCTAAGCTTAACAACAAACTACAGAAGCGAGAGATATGACCAGCCTCACCAGAGATCTCCCAAAAAACCAAGAACATGACAGAAACTCGAATAAATTCAGTAAAGACCATAGAATTGTCACATTCAAGTTTACTAGACAGCTCAAACTTAACCTGTAGATGGGTCATTCGAAAACCTTGAGAAGTAACAATTACGATATGTCTATGCATTTCCAACAATGAGTTTACCGAAATGTAAAAACCTACAAACCCAACAATCTTACACAGGTGAGTTATCCATCAGAGAAAGCAAATCATCCATGTGTAAAAACACCCAGAGTTTCAGAGTTGAAGAAACCACAATTCTGAAGAACAATTATTCCAGACTCTGAAAAAACAACTACAAAGTTTCATACTTTTTGGTAGCAAATATCCAAATTCAAGCAGCTAACTCCTTCATCAAATCTTCATTGCTCCCATCTTTAATCCCCAACTTCCTCTGTTCCGCCACAAAGCACTTAGTAATCACATTACAGAACAAATACACAAACTTAACTGAGTCACGAGCCGGCACAGGATACGTAATCTTCTCAAAGAACTCCAACGGCACATTCGGATCAACAATCGCAACAACAGGAATCTGAAGCTTCGACGCCTCAAGTATCACAGAGCTCTTCCTCTCAGTATCAAACACAACAACACAATCAGGCATAGTAGTAGGACCAAAGCAAAGCTTTTTATGCCTAGATCGAAACTTCTTAGGACTGTAACTGTTAGTCAAGAACCCACCCATCTTCCACAGATTCATCGCACGGTTATGATTATACGAATCGCCTTGGATCTTACGAGAAGTGAGCTCTATGATCTCGTCGAAGAGAGGGTTCGTGTTGACGAAGAAGATGTTACCTCTCATGTGAGCGAGGTTAGCTACGAAATGAGCGGCGCTACGGAGGCAAATCAGAGTCTTGTCTGAGTCGATTATGGTCATCCCGTTACGCGTCCCGTAAGCGTATTGCTTGAAATGATGCTCGGCGGCTCGACGGCCGAGATGTGATCCTGTGTTCAGAAGCTTCTGGATTACTGCTGCGTGAATCGTCATTGTTTCGTCGCCGGAACCGGAGTGAGGGTTTAGGGTTTTTTAGATGAATTCGCAAATTGGATTAGATCTGTTGGAGAAAAGCTGAGAGATGGATGAATATCTGGATCACTTCGGTTCGGGTCAAACCGGTATAAGTAATCGGCCAATTTAATTTAAAAATGTCTAAACCAGAAACGTAAACCGGGTCGTATAAATTTAACCATTGCGTACACGTCGTTGACCAACAAAAGAGAAATATAAAAATTAGTTAAAGCTTTTTAGATTAAAGTAACGTTGTAAGAAGAGAGAAGAGAGGGATGGATTAATTAATCGAGAGATTTGGCGGCGACAGTTTCCTTTGGGTTTCAGATTTCGTGAGCTTATTCTTAGCTTTCTCTCGAAGGCAAAGCTCTCATATTTTCTTTTTTTTTGTTCACTCTCAGATCACGTTCCCTTGTAAGAGAATCGATCAAACCCAATTCGGTAAATTTGTGTTTTGTTTATAATCTTATCTTAATTTTTTGGAATTTGTAATGTTTCCTTGTGATTTGGTGTTGAGAGACGAATCTGAGAAATTTGGGGACTTTAGATGCGATCCTGTTTTGTGTTTGATGAGTCTATTCGTTTATCTCCAAATTAGGGTTTGTTGTGGTGGAGCTCTGTTTGATGTTCTCAATTATTATTTTTTCACAAACGATTCAATGGTTGGTGTGATTTTAACGCAGATGCATCGGTTTTGTAATTTGTTAGGTTGACAAAAATTCTATCTTTGTTTTGATTTCCGATGAAGCTTGTGTTAGGGTTGGTTTTGTCTAATTGATTTCTCTTTGCATGGATCTGTTCTGTGATCTTGTGTAGAATTTAGGGTCAAATGAAAAAGCTTTTGATTTTGATCTTTCTGCTGCATTATACAGTCTCAAATTTTCATTTTTTGTTTGTTTGTTTGATTGGTTATATCTCTGGTGTTATTATTATGCAGGGGCTTATTCGCTTGTATTTGTTGTTTTACAAGATGGCATCTGCGACTCTGAGAAGGCGGCTTCATCACGGGGATGTAGATGGGAGGAAGTATGAGCGTTATGATGCAAGTGACTCCGACACTTTAAGTGAACCTTTGTTAGGAAGTAGCGAACCTTTGTTAGGAAATAGTAGTACTGATAATCATAGTAGAGATGGGTACAATGAGGTTAGTGCTTCAGTGTGTGTTTGTTTTTGAATAGAGATGAGAAGAAGAACCCTTTTTTATGTTTTATTTATTATCTGTTGTGTGTCTCTTAGGAACGTACTCTGGAGGATATTTGGGAAGAAGAACGGAAGAGACAGCAAGTTCACTGGACGTTGATCTTTTCTCAGTTGATTGCACAATGGGCTCAGTGGATAGGTATGGCTATTATTTTCTTGTTATTATCACTCCTTGATTGTTTTAAAAGGGGAATTATCCCATTATAACTTGTTTCTTGGTTTTGCAGCCAAAGTTGTCTTTGGATCTGGCTCACTTTTTGGGAGGTTTCTTTTTCTGCCTTCATTTGGTCAAACAGGTGCTGGTGGGAGGCTTTTGCCACCGCCTCTTAGTATGTTACAGGTAATTCACAGGATCTACCTTATCTTTTGAACATTAGTTACCAAAGGATATGTTTAAGAGGAGTATAATGTATCAGCCTATACCATATCTCGTTGAAGCTCACATTTTCACATTAGGTTCTTGGTCTTAGCATTGTTGAGGTAGCTTTAGGAGTTTTATAAGACTGCTTGTGTCACTGGATTTGTACTGTCTCGTTTCTAGAAGCAACATACTTTATTGGCTTGTATTTGGAAGAATAATGGTTACTCTGGAAGGCAAATAGATATAAGAATAATAACTAGAAAAGTTATCAGATTGTGTTTCTGCTCGGTGCCTCTAAGTCTCTTACTTTTGTAATGTGGTTTATTAGGAAGCCTACTTAGTAAAGTGATGACTTTCTCGTATGGTCTCTCTCCGTTGCTCAGTTACTTGGTTTTATTGTTGGGGTACCTTTAGGAGTTTGTGTAAGACTGCTTGTGTCACTGTCTCGTTTGCAAGACTACAAAATACTTTATTGGCTTGTATTTGGAAGAATAATGGTAACTCTGGAAGACAAATAGATAAAATAATTTAGATAAGTTATCAGAGTGTGTTTCTGCTTGGTGCCTCTAAGTCTCTTACTTTTGTATGTGGTTTATTAGGAAGCCTACGTTACGTAGTACAGTGATTACTTTCTCTTATGGTCTCTCTGTTTCTCAACTGCTTGGTTTTGTTGTTCCTTAAAATTTTGTTTCCAATTATCCATGGTCCATTGTCACTATCAATTTGATCTCTGTACTGTATTTTATTACCTCTTATTAGGAAGAAAGGCTGAGAAACATAAAGCGAAGAATAGAAATCCCATTTGATGGATCTCGAATGGAGCATCAAGTAAGTGTTCTCATGGACTCTCTCTCTCTCTGTCTGCTTGATTTCTATGTTAATTCCGTATATGCAATGTTTTGTCGAAATTGAAGTAATGTCATGATTCACAGGATGCTCTTAGACAACTGTGGAGGCTAGCTTATCCACAGAGGGAACTACCACCTCTTAAATCTGAACTCTGGAAGGAAATGGGTTGGCAAGGAACAGACCCTTCAACAGATTTTCGGTACACAATATTAGCTTTGCTCATGCAAATCTTCCTAATCTCTCTCTAGTCAATTTACTGATAATTGGTCTTCTTTTTGTAGAGGTGGAGGATATATATCTCTGGAGAATCTAATCTTCTTTGCAAAGACCTATCCGGTTTGTGATGCCATCTATAGTTCACATCTACATATCTTTGAATTTTATATATGCCCATTAATAAAATTGAATTTATGCATAGGGGGATTATCTCTTCTGACTCGCTCTGACCCTAACAAGATTCAGTGATTTCGTTATGACAGGAATCTTTCCAGAGATTGTTACACAAGCAAGATGGAACGAGAGCCGAATGGGAATATCCTTTTGCGGTGGCTGGCATCAATATCTCATTCATGTTGGCACAAATGTTAGATCTTCAATCAGGTAAAGAAAAAAAGGTTCAAGAAACCAGCTAAAAAAACTGATCAAAGCTTTTCATATTTCCTATTTTCCAAATGTGTTCGTGTGTTTGTTTTTTGACAGGTAAACCATCAACAGTAGCCGGGATAAGGTTCATGGCATTTCTGGAAGAAGACGAAATGGCATTCGACAATCTTTACTGTATAGCTTTCCAAATGATGGATGCACAATGGCTTGCCAAACGAGCTTCTTACATGGAATTTAATGTGAAATGTCTTTGAGAACCAAGCTTTTTGGTTATGAATTTTTCGTGTCGGTTATGTGTTAACCGGAAATTAATGTGTTGGGCGCAGGACGTCCTGAAATCGACGAGGGCACAATTGGAACGTGAGCTGGCACTGGATGATGTTTCAAGCATCAGAGACTTGCCTGCTTTCAATCTTTTGTACAAATAAATACATTACTAATTAACTTTTTTACTTTCAAATTTTCCTATAATTTGTCTATCTGTATGACTTGTATTTAGATAATAATTTGAGAAAAATTCAGTGTAATAATATATTCATCATTATTATTGCTGAAATTGCTCGGCAAATACAGAATCATAATCTTTTCTTTTCTTTTTTTACTCGAGAGAAGAAAATAATGTCAGCACATTAGGAGTTACAAACTAGAAATTGCATTCGATTATTTTCTTTTCACTTTCGTTTTAATCCTTTCTGTATTTACTTTTCTAATCTCTACTACTCTATTTGATTTTTGAATTTTGAAGTTTCGTATACAGATAACCAAAATCAAAATACAATAGATGTAACTAAAAAAAGGATTTCCACGCGCTAAACTAATTATTACGCGATGAATTAAGAGAGGTGGCAATCACGCGCATAAAATTCGAGTCTATGTGGTCACCGCCGGTAACATCAGTGGGAACGTTGTAGAAAATAGTAAATTTGAACGTTACCAAATAGTAACTTTTTTTATTAATCTTTTCTTTTTATTCAGCATAACGGTAACATCAGTGGGAACGTGTTGTAGAAAATAGTAAGTAATTTCGAACGTTACCGAACAGTAACATTTTTATTAATCTTTTCTTTTTATGCAGCCTAACGGTAACATCAGTGGGAACGTTGTAGAGAATAGTAAATTCGAACGTTACCGAACAGTAACATTTTTTTATTAATCTTTTCTTTTTGTTTCAGCCGAACGGTAACTTATGTGACCGTTGGAAATAATCTCTATATATAGAAGACAGACACCTACGTCTTCCTTCGTTCAGACATCAAGAGGTTCTTTCTTATCCTCAAATATTTCATTTCTCAAATGTCCAAATAATACTTTCTGTTTTGTAAAAAAAATCTTTTGATATATGTTCTTCTACCAACAACTCAAGCTTATCTCTCTGATCTCCTCACTCCCCGACCGACTACCATAGAGACTCAGAGACAACTCAAGCTTATCTCTCTGATCTCCTCATTCCCCGACCGACTACAATAGAGACTCAGAATCATCACCCCTACAAGGTAACACCACGCCTTTGGTCCTTTAACATTTTTATTTTTTAAACGGCAATGTTTCCTACATCTTGCATTTATTTATATAGTTTTAAAGTGAATTTCTTAATCTCAGGCCCTGTTTTTTTTTCCTTTTTGGTTGAAGCTATCATGGTTCGTTAATTTGGTAGCATTGTTTTATTTGTCACTTTGAAATTTATATTTAAATCATGCTCTGCTTTTTGATTTAAATTTATATTTAAATCATGTAGATAGAATATATTTTTGAAACATTGTCTTGTTATCTTAGTATTTCTTCTAAAAAAGAATTAAGAATGGGCGTGCGTTAGCAAGTCTGAATGTGTTACTTCTTTTTTTCTCGGCATAAGATTTTCATTTTTGGATTTAGTGATACTTGTATAATTTGTTAAAATTTTCTGAAGGGATTGTAATGGTTTATTTATTTGATCTCGTTTTGCAGATGTTTATGAAGAACACAAATGCTAAAGGATTGTGTAGAGAAAAGGCCAAAATGGGACAAGTGGTCCGATCCGATCCCTCACATTCAAGATCCTTTGAGAAGTGCAGACGGAGAAATGATGGAAAACGTTAAGGAACAGAGAATCTTGCGAACGTGCCATATTTTTTGGTTGAGTGTGACCGAATGCTTGTAATATTTATGTGATGATTTAGATGGATGTGTAGGGTGCATGTGTGACGTGTGTATGTGTAGTATAACTGACGGCTGGTAAAAGATGTATAAGCATGGTGTGTGACGTGTACTTGTATAGATGAGACAGTGTAGGATGTGGACTTGGATGGTGTAGATGAATGTGTAGGATGTGGACTTGGATGGTGTAGATGAATGTGTAGGATGTGGATGTATGCTTGTATAGATTATGTGGACTTGGATGGTGTAGATGAATGTGTAGGATGTGGATGTATGCTTGTATAGATTAGATGAATGTTTAGGATGTGGTTGCTTATATTAGATGAATGTTTAGGATGTGGTTGCTTGTATAGATTAGATGAATGTTTAGCATGTGGATGCATATATTAGATGAATGTATGCTTGTATAAATTAGATGGAATGTTTAGGATGTGGATGCTTGTATAAATTAGATGAATATTTAGCATGTGGATGCATAAATTAGATGAATGTATGCTATGGTATGTGGATGGTGTATGCTTGTATAGTAGATGAATGTTTAGGATGTGGATGTGTGTATGCTTGTAAGTTAGATGAATGTGTAGGATGTGAATATGTGTATGCTTGTAATTAGATGAATGTGTAGGATGTGGATTTGTATGCTTGTATAGTAGATGAATGTTAGCATGTGGATCCTTGTATAAATTAGATGAATATTTCGCATGTGGATGCATAAATTAGATGAATACAAAGCATAAATTAGATGGATGCTTGTTTAGATTAGATGAATGTTTAGGATGGTTAGATGAATGTGTAGGATGTGGATTTGTATGCTTGTAGTAGATGAAATGTTTAGGATTCTTGTAGATGAAATGTTTTAGGATGTTTTAGGATGTGGATGCTTTGTATAAAATTAGATTAAATTAGATAGGATGGTTTTTTTTTTTTTTTTTGGGGACAAAGAATGTGGACAAACAAATTATCTGGCTTAATATTAGATGAATGTGTAGGATATGTGAATTGATGAACGTGAGCATGCGAAGGTGGAATGTGACGGAAGTGGATGTATGAGTTTTTTTTATACTTACGTGAGACATGTTGTAATTTGCAATCCTAGTTTAATTTGTTCCTGTTCAATTTGTTTTCGCATCGTTAATATTGCCGCCACCCATCATTCACATCGCTAACGACTAAAAATAAAACCCAGCAAAACACAGATCAAAAACAAATAATATATACCAAGCAAAACACCAAATTTTGAAAGGTTTCCAACAACTTTGCGAATCTTATAATATTTTTTTACGACAGCCTTGCGTACGTACGTATGAAACGCTCCTCACTTCCTCTCTCACCTTCTTCTTTTATGAGGGATTCGACTCTTCATTAGATGGCTTCAGGCTCCACACTTTCATGCGCTCACTTGTTCTTTTAACCTGTAAATATATAAATAATAATAAATATACAAGAAAAGTTCATTGTTTCAAGGAAGAACTAAATTTACCTCTAATTCCCAGTCAGTTTTGTAAATGATGTAGCACAATATCACTGTTTGGATCGCAATTCCAGCCAACATTCCATAGTCCCTATATAATTCAGACAATCAATCCATCACGTCTTAAAAACGAATTTTTAACATGTAAAGATATTTGAAAAAGAAAGAAGGAATTAGTACCTTAACACCAAGATGGAAAACATTAGTAAGGAGAAGACCCAAAGGAACACCAACTGCATAATACGAAGCTAAGTTCACAACTGCCACTATACTCTGCATCCCTGCTCCAACTGCTACCCCTGATTTTATTTCAACAAATCTATTACAATTTGATTCACTTCTAAAGTAGGTAGGATCCTTCCTAAACCATACATGGTTCACATAGATATAAGAAGGTATAGAGATGTGTAACCTGATAGTATAGGTTGTATGCTATTGAGTAAGACTGAAACGGCAAGGATCACCGATAAATCACTCACTGCGTCTGAAACCTCAACGCTATTCGAAAACAAATAGGATAACTGACCACAAAAAGCTAAGCACAGAGCTGAGAATATCACTCCCATCAATATTGATACTGTGAGTATCACTTTTATTGAAAACCTCACTGCATTTGCATCTCCTTTCCCAAGCTCGTTAGCCACCCGGACGCTACGTGTACATTTGTATAGAAGAGACATTATTTGTTATTTAATCAATGGATAAATATTTCAAAATTGAAACGTTTTATAATTATGAGAGAGTTTTACCAAGCTGCACCCAAGAAGCCAAGGCATATATTGAGTTCCCATGTATATATGTATTGGCTGCATATTTACAAGTAGCCTTTTAAATTTGAATTTTAGGCTAACTAATATGCAATGAATAGGAAGGTTTTCTTTTACCATATTGAGAAAGCAGAGATTGCTATTTTCGCATCTTTTGTATACCCAGCCATTAAGACAAGGATGCTCATATACCAATACTCTAAGCTGAACAAAAATTGTAGAGAAAAATATAGATTGTAAGAGAACAGTTAAAAGTATAACATTGTAACATAACTTAATGCTAAAAGAATAAACATAACTTTATACCAAAAAATAATATATTTTTACTATCATTCCTCCATCGGAATATCACTTCAAGCCTTGGAATTATAATATTCAAGTTGCTAAAAAATGCCAAAAATATGTAATTAATTACCAGATCATGATGCCTGAAGAAACAGAGAGCTTGAGCATAGGGACTAGATCAACAAAAGCAGCAGTACTAAACCCGGTCCAAGTAAACGAACACCACCCACCAAAAATGTACACAAACTCGGCCAATACCATCGCCCACGAGCTCACATTAAGCCCGAGGAGCGCACCATCAATCCCCATTTCCAAAACACTCACGCACAACCATGTGATTAGGAGGTCAATAGCCAAGGACAATGTTGAGAGAAAGCCTACGATAGCGTTCCTCATCTGTGCTTGGAGATACATTTGTATAGTCATAGTGAAAATCAAGCTATAGACATACGGGATCATCCAAGGATAGATCTCGTCAATGGTCTTTGTGATCTCAACGTTTTGGCCTAATAGACGGAGAATGGGACCAGAAAAGACAATAAAGGGTAGGAATAAAGTGGTCATGGCCATGTCCACGATCCATGAACGTTGTAGATATATCCCCATTGTGTGGTATTGTTCTGCACCGTATGCTTGCCCACACAATGTCTCCGTTGCACTTGACATACCACCCTATATATATTAACACCACAAAAACTAAAAAAAATACTATTTCCACTTTAATTAACGAACTTATATATTGTTCCCACACTAGAAAAATTGAAACTAAATCGAGAGATTTGCAGTTTTTTAATACCATTAAACCGTAGAGAAAGCGGATGAATGTGCTTTGGAGGAGAGCGTAAGCGGCTAGACCCAACTCAGAGGAGTGACCGATGAAGGCTTGAGCCACAATGATGCTCCCAAATGAAGTCATTCGGAACAAAGAAGAAGGTAATGCTATTCTCCATAGTTTATTTACTTCACTCCAAACCTTTGTTTTCAAGTAGATACTCTCCCTGTCACTGTTCTGACCCTTAGCATCTGATCCAACACGTAATAGCCTCTCCTCCATTTCTCCGTCAGTACTCATTTCAAATTGTTCTTTTGTTCTTCCGTTCTATAACTCTAATCTGAAATTTTCATTCACAAAAAGAAAAGAAAATACACTTTTAATATAAAATACAATAAAACAAACTTATAAGCTTTCGAAAATGTTTAAAGTTTCTTTGCATACAATTCCAAACTTTTTTTTAATGCCAAATAATTATCAAATTTCTCCCAGTCTCTCTTAATAATCGAAGAAAATGACTACGTCAGCCAGGAGATATTTAAAGATCAAGAAACGAGCTAGTAATGTAGTTTCATCAAAACATAATAAATCATATATACACACATGCAATTTTGTTGGATATAACTACCGAATCTATGAAGTATAGAGTGATTAGTAGTTACCTTCGTTCAAGTGAAAAGACTCAGAGCGAAAACGACGAGAGAAGAAGAGCTAGAGACAGAGAGGTCGGTGAAATCAACAAACAGAAAATGATAAAATGAAAGTCACCTGTTTCTTTTTTAAGGAAAATATGTCAGAACGGAACCGAAACGTTTTGATGTCTTATAATATACGCATCCATACATAGAAAACACGTATAGGTTTAAACGTATTCATATGTAGAATAAATTAACCTATGTTTGTGGTCTGTTTTTATATATTCATGTGTGAAAAGGAGTAAAGAACTTGAATTTGTAGTTCTCTGTATTATTTTTAGATAAACACAAAATTTAATGTCAAAATTTTATTCTTCACATTAATACTGAAATTTCATACCGTTAATTTTTCTTCTTTCCTTGGATTGGGAGACCAGTTTTATGATTATCTTGTGGTCCAACCGTGTCCATCTAATTTGTTCATACGGAATGCAATCTGGACCGTTCAAATGATATGTGGTTGTTGTTAACACCGTTCGATCATTAGTTATTATCTTCTTTTTCTTTTGCTCCGAGTGTGAAAACAGTTAGAAAACGTGAAAACCGATTTTTGTTGTTGTTGTTGTCTAGTACTATTAATTTAGGCGTCTAGCTACTAGCTACTACTTTTCAAACCACCTGAGGAATGCGACGTTGCGTGACATGTGAGGATTAAAACCATCATCCAATCTCAAGTCAAAGTGTCAAACATGCCGAGTTACCCCCCTTCAAACTCGCGTGTACTATTTGTTCCAGATACAATCTTGAAAGAAAACAAAATTACGTAGCGTTTACTCAGAATACATATGCACTGCATGCTGTTTCTACGATTTTCGGTTTTTTTTTAATAATACGGGTAACAAAGGTGTGGGGACCTGCAAAGACGCCACGTTATAGAGACACGGAGATAATAAGAAACACGTGTTCACATTTAGATCCAGTATCTTCCATGTGTAGTAGTCTTGTCCCCTTCGAGTGAGCTAGTGTCTCACTTTTCCAAATATGGACAATAAATATTCTCTGTCTCTTTGAGTCCTTGAGAAACATAGAGCTCTCTCTTTATTTTCCCACCAATTATTTTGACTATTTTTATTCGACTTGAGAAATGGACTTCAAACTAAGATGGCAAATTGGACCAACAGCCCACAAGTAGGCCTCATCCTAATTTGACTATGTTTGTAAACTTATAAGAAGAACTTCGTATTTTTTTTGTTATCATCAAAGGCAAAAAAAATTTGAATTCTAACTCTTTTACACCACCATATAGGCACATACTTGCTCACCGATCGATTTCGTAGGTCGGTGAGGTTCTCCAATCTTGGATGAGTTAATTTCTATATATATTCAACCATACACTTCTGTGACATATGAGTGAGAAGAAGAAGAAGATTAGGGTAACAAATGTCTCTAATTTTCTATACATTCACAAAATCTTAGAAAGAAAGAAAGAACAGTTTGATCTCGAGACATGTTTCTCTCTCAATTTACGTGTGAGCTCTAACCTCACGGCATTCTCAAAACCTGTAAAGGTGTTGGCTTGTAAGATAAACGCACGAAGTTAAACTTTTGAGTCAAGAAAAAGAAAAAGAAAAAAAACTTTTGATTTTTACCTCTCTTTTCGATATTGCAGAGAGAGATTTGTTGTTTACAATCTCCCAAAGGACCAAACTTGAGGGGGGATTTTTCTAATTGCTGCTACTAATATCTCATCTCTTGGATCTCTTTGTGGATGGAACTAAACAGAGCTGTTGTGATATACCGCTCGCCATGGCTCGGAAACAGAACCTAATTTTTACGAAGTCTATTAAGAGCTAAAGAACCACTAACTGTGAATTAACTAGAAAAGAAATCTTGTGCTTTCTCACCGTGATAAGTTTTCCAGCATTCTCTGCTCTTTTAGCCAAGCTGATTGCTGCTACTGCAGCGGCTCCAGATGAAATCCCAACCTAACACGTATATAGATTCCGCAAAAAGTATAAACACAATGTTATGTATAGGATAAACGCAAGCACACAAGAAGAGGTTGTTTTGTATATATACCAGCAATCCTTCCTCTAAAGCTAGTCTTCTGGCCATCTCAATCGCTTCCCCGTTGCTAACCTATTGTTTTCTTGACATGATCTTTTGTTATATTGTTGCAATTGATGTATCGTTTGAATTGTTGACTATATGATGTGCAAGTATTGCTTACCTTAAACACTTCATCAAGTAATTTAACATCCAAGATTCCTGGCAAGTAACCTGCAAAAATCGTTTAGTAGAGAGTTTTGTAAGAAAAAAGCCAATTTAAAAAAGTATTGATTTTTGAAGAGATGAAGCCTCAATTGCTCCTTACCAGGATTGTCTCCAGAGATCACACTTCTTTCAGATGGTTCAACACCAACTACCTTAATATCCTTGTTCATCATCTTTAAGAAACTTCCAGTGCCTGTTACTGTACCACCAGTTCCAATCCCGGCAACGAATATATCAACATTACCCATTGTGTCTTCCCAGATTTCTGGTCCTGTAGTTTCAAAGTGGATCTTACCAAACAAAACATCTTATCAGGTTAGGCCACACAACAAAGAATCTCAAACAAAAGAGTAAAAAAGCCTGGTAAGTTCTTTACCTTTGTATTTGCAGGATTGTCGAATTGCTGAAACATATACGCGTTCTTTGTCTTGAGAGCAATCTCTTTAGCTTTATCCACAGCTCCTTTGAGTCCCTTCTCTGGATTCGTAAGCACAATCTCTGCTCCCAGTGCACGTAAAAGCATCCTTCTTTCAACATTTATAGAAGCTGGCATTGTCACTATAAGCTTATAACCTTTAGCTGCAGCCACAAAAGCAATCCCGAGACCAGTGTTTCCGGTTGTTGGTTCTACTAACACAGTCTGCTTTGATGATACTATCGAATTAGCAAATCTACAATCTTGCAACACAGAACATCAAAATAACAATGAAAAACAAGAAGTGTAATCACCTTCCTAGGACTTATAGCTCCACTGTCTTCTGCCTCGTTGATCATGCTCAAACCAATCCTGCAGTTAAGGAGTCATTATAAAGTCAAACTTTAATCTAAGAATGTTCAATGCACAAGATTGAGAGGACGAAGTATCAATTCAGACCTATCCTTGACGCTTCTACAAGGCTCCATTGATTCAAGCTTTGCAGCAACGTCAGCCAAACATCCATCAGTGACTCTATTGAGATACACCATTGGTGTGCTTCCAATTAACTACACAAAACCACAAAAGAATCCTAAATTATAAAACTTTTATCAAAAAATCTAATCTTTTTCATAAAGAACTCATTAGCTTAGTAAAAAAATTGAATCTTTTTTGAACTTACTTGAGTGACATCTTCAGCAATGTTGACTGTTTCTGACTCGTCAATGTCTGACTCTTTGATTTCATCTTCAGTAACAACCGGCGGAGGTGGAGGAGGTTTACGTTTGGTTTTGGATTTCGATTTCGTCCCTGTCGAGGACTTCTCGGAGATAGCGCCGACGACGAAGGAAGATACCGGAGCTCTGACCGTGTGAGATGATAAAGATTCACGGTTAAAGGCAAAGAGTGAAGGTTTCGAAGAGCTGAAACGGTGTAGTTTTGAGTTTACTATACAGAACGGATTCTGAGGAAGAAAAAGACGGAACGAAGGAGACGAAAGTGCCATTGTTTCGTCGCCGGTGAGGTTTAAGGGATTAGGTTTCTGTTGTTGTGTATTAATTTTTTTATCACTATGAAAAAAAAAAAAAAATAGATAAAGAGGGTGACGAATCGGATAAAAGAACCAATTATTTTTTATTTAGATAAATATTTGTTTTTAAATTAAAAAATAAAGAATGACAATATATTTCTTAATCTTATGTCGGTCCAACTAAACTGTTATGAATAGTTAAAACAGGACATCTGTAAATGCAAAACATACAATTTTTTTTTCATGAAAATAAACCCTTTTTTACATTGTAAAAATAAAATCCATTTAAAAGGTAAATAAACTCTTTTTTCAAATAAATTTCTATTTATTTTAATTCACAATTTGATTAGTGGGACATTAACGTTGTTTCTTTCTTCTACCCAAATTATCAATTAGCTAACAAGACAAGGCTATCGAAATTAAATGGTTAGATACAAGATAATATATTTTTTTTAGTCATTTAATAATGTCACACATGTCGCTCACACCTTGCTTTAAATCTTCGTCTCGAAGTATCGATGAACCAAACAAAAATAATCTTTTTAAAAAATTCTTGTTTGTGATCTCTCTATCTCTCGAGAGAGTGAGAGACTATAAATAATGGAACACGATGAGCACGTTAACCATTTAAAAATACTATGGCATTCAAAGCTATTCTCTTTCTAGGTTTACTTCTCGCCGTGGTAGCTTCTCCGATCACCGTCAATGGTGGATCAGTGTGTCCTCAGAGTTCCACGTTTGGTCGAGGTAGCTTTCCCGATGGTTTCTTGTTCGGTGCTGCAACTTCTGCTTTCCAGGTATGTCTAATTTTGGATTTACACATTGCTCATTCCTCCGATTGACTATTTTTTTTACTCCGGCGAGCTTTGATTGAATTGTTCCCAGTAAATCTGGCTTTTTTACAAATATAATCAGCTCTAGTAGTAGTAGCTTTGTAAGTACGATTAACAAAGTTTAAAATCTCAAATCCAGTTTAAATAGATCAAACTTGCTATCTTTAGACTTAAGTGAAAGGGGAAAACTTGAAAGTTTTATCCTTTAATCCAATTTAAAGGCAGTTACTTGTCATGAATTCTCGTCTAAGGTTTAAGAAACTGAAGCTGTATTGACCACATTGGTCATTTTCAAGTCTCTTACTTTAATGATTTAGACCTAAGCTTGTTTCTTTGTCAAGGGTTTATAGTCAGTGAGTGCTCTTGATGCTTCAGTTTCATGACTCTGATCAAAAATTTGTTTCTAATTTTGCTTGTATAGCATGAAGGTGCACCAGAAGAAGGAGGCCGAGGTTCAAGCATTTGGGACTCGTTTACTCTTAAACATTCAGGTTTTTTCCTCTTCTTCTAACTAGTCAGAAGATTATTAAACTGAGTCACTGTTATGATTTTAGAACTCAATCTGGTTCTAAGATTAAAGTCATAGTTATGTTATTTAAATCTGCAGATAGAAACAATAACCTTGATGGGAGGCTGGGAGTTGATTTCTATCATCATTATAAGGTATATATATGTTCTACGAGCAGTCCCTTCTCCCTGAAGATGAGCTTAAGTGTGTAACTTAGCAAAGCTTTATCTAATCTTATCTACCTTTTTTGAAAATGTTGCAGGAAGATGTTCAACTATTAAAAAAACTGAACATGGATGCCTTTAGGTTCTCTATTTCTTGGTCAAGGATTTTTCCCCGTAAGACAAATTTAATTTCTTTGGTTAATGATTCTCTTGCAATTTGATGCACTTCTCTAATAACTTTGTTGCTTCTTGAAAACTATCAGATGGGAAAAAGGACAAGGGAGTGAATGAAGCTGGAGTTAAATTCTACAAAAACCTTATCAACGAGCTCATTGCAAATGGTTACTATATCTTCTGTCACGTTATCATTTCATATCAAATTTCTTTTTTTCCTTACATACGTTGCTTAAAATCGCACTCGTGATTGAGTTTTGCAGGTGTAAAGCCTATGGTTACATTGTTTCAATGGGATGTACCTCAGGCTCTCGAAGATGAATATGGTGGTTTCTTGAGCGACCATATTTTGTAAGTCTTTAAAGCCAAGTATTGATCTGTGTTATATCAGTTCTGTTTCCTATCTTTTTGAAGTTAGTTAATATCTTCTGAAACTTGTATATAGGGAGGACTTCCGGGAATTTACGAAGTTTGCCTTCAACGAATATGGTGACAGAGTGAAGCATTGGGTTACTATAAACGAGCCTTATGAATTTAGTCGTGGTGGATATGAGACTGGAGAGAAAGCACCAGGAAGATGTTCTAAATATGTCAATGAGAAGTGTGTTGCTGGCAAGTCTGGACATGAAGTTTACACCGTTAGTCACAATCTGCTGTTGGCTCATGCCGAAGCTGTGGAAGAATTCAGGAAATGTGGAAAGGTATAATCTTTAGAACCTATACATATTATATGCGTTTGAATTTTATTTTGGTTAATCTAACCTATGGATTTCAATATAAATAGTGCAAAGGTGGGAAGATTGGAATTGTTCAAAGTCCAATGTGGTTCGAGCCTTATGATAAGAAATCCAGCTCAAATGCTCCAGAGGAGATAGTGAAGAGAGCAATGGACTTCACTCTAGGCTGGTGAGTAGTCTTCAAGAAATAGTGTTTAAGCACTCTTGTTAGCTTAGCGTTCTGAGTGTGGAGTCTTGCTATTTGCTTGCAGGCATATGGAACCAATAACACATGGAGAATACCCTCAGATCATGAAAGATATTGTTGGTGCTCGATTACCATCGTTTACGCCTGAGCAGAAGGAGAAACTGAAGGGTTCTTACGATTTTGTTGGTATCAATTACTTCACTTCTGCGTTTGTTGCTCATGTGGACAATGTTGATCCAGAGAAACAGAGTTGGGAAGCTGATTCGGGCTTGCAGTTACATTGTATGTTCTAACTTCTAACCATTACAGTTTGCTTATTTCTGTGATAATACTTATCTTCCTCTCTAATCTTTTTTCGATTACTTGCAGCAAGTAACTCAGATGGGTTCAAGATTGGTTCTCAGGTATTGATATTGTCATTGACACCAATATTTATCTTTGTTTTAAACGATTTGAGCTTTTCCTAAGTCTCTTTCTTATGTAATGCTTCAGCCGGCAAGTGCAAAGTATCCTGTTTGCGCAGACGGGCTAAGAAAAGTTTTGAAATACATCAAAGAGAACTATAATGACCCAGAAATCATAGTCACTGGAAATGGTAAGTCATTGGCCTTGTTACTCTCTGCTTAAAAATTCACTCAGACCTCCTAAGCAAGAAAAAAATTTCATTGCATTTGCAGGGTATAAGGAGACGCTTGAAGAGAAAGATGTACTTCCTGATGCACTCAGTGATAGTAACAGGAAGTATTATCATATGAGACATCTCATGGCTTTACTCGGAGCAGTCTGGTGAGTTACATTTCACGGTTCCAAAAAGACTCTGTTTCTAACTCTCTAGTTGGAGGATTTGGTGATATAACTTTTTTTTTTGCGTTTATGCAGCGAGGACAAGGTTAATGTTAAAGGTTACTTTGTGTGGTCACTTGTGGATGGACTAGAGTGGGAAGACGGATACAAGACGAGGTCTGGACTGTACTATGTAGACTATGGACAAAATTTGGGACGGCATGAGAAACAATCTGCCAAGTGGCTCTCCAAGCTCCTTGAGAAAGGAGCGATTGAGTCAAAGATGGAGTCGGAATCAAGGAAAGAGTTGTGAATGATATGAGAATAAGTAACCTTTTCATGACTCTGCTTAATCGATCATCAAATGTAATGTTTGTTTTTATATTATAAAGAGTGTAAGCCCGACGATCTATGTAATTTATATATAATAATAAAGAAGGAACTTTTTTCTTAATGATCAAGTCATCCGTTTAGTAACATGGTTGAGTAATAAACATTTGACATTTTATTAACATTTTTGAAGTACATTCAATTGCTAATTGACAGTTGGAACTGAAACTAGATTCATTACATTTCTATATATCTACCTCAGAATTTGAAAACTTTCTTCTTCTTCCCTTCCTTATCATGCATTTTCCTCTTCCTAGTGTTGTGCTGCACGTGCTCCACGACCATGTCACTCAAGTCCACTGGCTTATTGCGCAATTTCTCCTCTTCTCTTGCCTCCTCATACTTGGCAGGTAAAACATTTTCCATAGCATCCAGCTCTTGTGGCTGTAAACTGATATCCACTCTGTCTGTCTTCTGCCCTCTCAGCAAATCAACCCTTTTGGCTCCTCCCGTCTTGTCTTGAGTACCACCAGTCTTAATAACGTACGTGTGTGAGGTTCCCAACACTGTTCCAGGAGCAACACTCTCACCCTTTTCTTCCAGAACCTGGTACAGAGGCCTATCGTCGGGTTCCTTTTTCTGATCCTTACGAAGTTCAATTGCATCCGGTGTCTCAATACCAGTAGGAGTGCTCGACAATGTATCAACAGATTCGGTGCCGTCGTCTGCTAGTTCCTCTTCATCCATCTCCTCTTCTTGTTCCTCTTCTTCCTCCTCCTCTTCTTCTTCCTCTTCTTCCTCTAGATCACCCCAGTGCTTGCTCTTATCAATAGGCTCCTCCTCATAGTTAGGTTGATCTTGTTGATTGACACCAAAGACATCTCCATACAATGGACGCCCAGATTCATCAACAGGAGGTTTTCCCCAGCCACCAGTATGAGAACCAAAGCTAGCTCCAAGTGGAATAGGGGCATTCAAACCAGGAATTTTCAGATGTGGGTAAGAAGGGGGAGGACCATATCTCTGCATATAAATTAGCCAAGGGGGAGGGGCGCCTTCAGGCATACCAAGAGCTTCTTTTAAATCATGTGATAAAAGCCCTCCTGGCTTCATCTCCCTCATCAGTTTAACGGCCTCAAATTCTTTCCCTTCAAAATACAAATCGCCTAAAGCTGACAGCTTAGGCTTCGTTTGGTATATGAAAAATGCATCATGGAGGACCTGGTAGTCAATGTCCATTTTTCCCATCTTTGGTTGCATTCGCTCCCGTTGCTTTTGCTTCAACTTTTTTTTACCATCAATGTAAGCCTGTCTAATTTTCTCTATTCCGGTTGCAGCGATGAAATCAGGAAGATGAAATGGTTGTTGCTTCTCAATACCACGCTTTCCCTGCAAATATTTCCTCTTCTGGGACCAATGTCTTGGAACAGCAACTGTATTCCGACAAGACTTCAAGAACACCAACAACTTTGGATCTGCTGAAGTTGCGTCCCAGACCTCAACGACATCAGCCCTAGCGGAAACTTGCTTCAGCTCAGCAATCTTCATCCTCCGTTGAAGCTTTTTCTTCTTATTAGACATGCCTTTCTCTCTCAGGTGGTTATCCTCCTGCTCTTCCTCGTCTGAGTCTGAGTTAACCTTCTTCTTTACATCCTCTTTCTCCTCAGAGGCAAGAGTTTCCCGGAAGTTGAACTTCTCAAAGATCTCCTTAAACTCATCATCGTTAAAACCATCTTCAAATTCAGCCTTCTCTGGAACATACTCTATCACAATCTCCTCAGAAACCTGTTTCTGCGGATCCGCATTCTCGTTGGAATCAGAAGCACCAGAAACGTCTTTTTCATCTACATCGGCCTGAGATGCTTTATTGTTCTTCTTCTGCTTCCTCCTGCGAGATTTCTTCGAGGAAACGATGGTGTTGCCGTTGGTAACAACGCTATTCTCGTGTGCGACGGTTGAATCGGCAGTCATATTGGGGCCAAGTATCAAGAAACGGTGATGCGAAAGAGAATGCGGATCATAATGTTACACTCTCTTATATATATAGAGAATGCGGATAAGAGATTTCCTAAACTGAGATAATGTAAATGTAAATTATATATTTAGATAAATGTAAATATTCCTAAACTATATATATATTCTAAATTAACATATTCTTGGGTTTGTCAAATTCCCAAAATCTCATTAGGAAAACCCTAAAAAGGCCTTTGAAACCTTTGAAACCTA
Source organism: Camelina sativa (assembly GCF_030686135.1). Taxonomy (NCBI): domain Eukaryota; kingdom Viridiplantae; phylum Streptophyta; class Magnoliopsida; order Brassicales; family Brassicaceae; genus Camelina; species Camelina sativa. Next base: position 1,351,062 of record NC_141898.1, read on the forward strand.
TGAACCTTCATCTTCACGAAAGGGGCTTTCCTCGCAACAGCTTTCCAAATCATCTGAACTGCATCATCTCCGTTGTTATCCTTGGACGGGAAACGCAAATCGAAATACTTCTCAACTTCCTTCAACCGTTTCCACATCTTATTATACTCTTCTCTACCAATGCTCCTCACAAGACCCATCAGAAACCCTTTCTTTAAAGCGTCGGATGATCGGACAAAGAGACAGAACTCGTTGTAGTTGAGAACATCCTCGTATGGTAACTCAATGTCGTCGCTGATAATCACGGGAATACAATGACTAGCTATGGCGTCGAAGAGGCGGTTGGACGACGGAGTATCCCCTGCGATGTTGAGACAGAACTTGGACGATCTCATTCCATCTCCAGCTTTAGTTATGCCGTGATTTCGTACGTTACCGAAAGAGAAGTGGACGCCTTTTTCTTCTTTTAGAAGGTAGTATAGCTCTTGCCTCACGAGTCCACCCTACATGATTGTAACTCAAGTTACTGTAGTACAGTCTAAAACTCTAAACCCACTAAATTAACGGATATATCAACTTAATGAGATTGTGAAAATCTATGGGAACTTAGCTAGAATTTCAAACTCCATATATAAAAATAAGATAATGAGCTATCGTGTAACATAAGCAAGCAAAGTACTACTACTCACAGCTTTGCGGTAGATGGCTCCTTGGAAGTAGAGCAAGATCGGACGGTCATCAAATCCCGACGTGTCATTAACGTACGATGGAACAAGGTGTTTGTATGGAGCCACAATGTCTTTCTCAACATTAGCGACACGTGGCGAGTATCTACCAAAGTCAGCGACCACAAACATCGCCGGATATAGCTTATGCCTTGCGGTGGACATACTATTGGGATGGTGCGCCATTATCACATGATCCTTCCCTCCTGAGATCTTCCACTCTTTTTGAGACGTTACATATCTCACCAATTTGTCCTATCAATAAATTCAGATCCATGTCAAGTTATATTATCTGAAGATTATTATAACACTTACGTTACATGTTAGAAATGCGTATTATACTAGAATCTTTGCAATATAGTATATTTTCAACGTTTAAGCAATCAGTATTCAGTACGAAAATGTTAAGAATTAAACTTTTTAAGGAAAGAAAACAAAAGGTGTAAAATATTTGGATTTGATTTACCTGTAACTCTCTGTCTTGGCTCTTCTTCTGCTTTTGGTTAACCTTAGAGAATCGGTTATAGCTCAATGAAGAGAAGAAGGGCACGAACACTACATCAGCTTCGCTCGAGTTCTTCACACGCACCGCAGCACGAGAGCTTCTAGAATCTTCTGGGAGCTCAGAGAACAAAAGATCTAATGTTAGCCAATACTCAACACTGTGCTGCAAGTTAAGACCACCTGGATGGTGAGGAACATTGACTCTTATATCAGGCCACACGACGTCGTTGTTTCTCTCTGGCTTCCAACCTAATAACCCAAAGTGAAACTCTGGACTCATGTCATACATGTAGACTTTCAATGGCGTCGGAGAAGGAGAAACATTCTTCTCGATGCATTGGAGGGTTTTGGCTCTGTTTTCATTGATGAATGACTCTGTTTTTGTCGCTCCTCTGTTTTCATTTTTGGTTTCCTCTGTTTCCGCACCTTCTCTGTTTTGGGGATTTGGCAAGAAGGCGTTGTTGTTCTGAGGAGAACTGTTTGAGTTCTTGATGATGATGAGAGGTGCATCTGTGGGTTCTGATACTGAGATGTAGTCGAGAACTCGGTTAGGGTTTGTGGAAGAAAAGATTAAGAACCAAGATGCGACGGTGAGGATCGATATCAGCAAGAAAATTATAGGTTTACGAGTGATGATTACTGCGAGAAAACGTGAGTTTGATCTCTCAACCATCTCTGAGAAACTAAGAGAAGAGATTGGAGAAAAGGAAATCATATATATCAAGAATCTGAATTTACGATGAACAGATTCATAGAAGAAGAAGAAGAAGAAAGATCGTGTAAGATTCAAAAACCCAGGAGATATTTCTGTAACTAGGTTTTAGGGATTAGGAGAATTTTCCCGAGAAAGTGACGAAGTTGAGACTTGTGAGAGTGATAAGAAAATTGTGAGGGGGTAGATGAGAAACGATGAAAACGCCCAAAGGGAGAAGAAGAAGAAACAAGACAACAACACGCTCTTTTACTCTTTTTCTCTCTCTATCTCGCTTGTGAAGGAAGAAACTGAGTCGTCGTCGTTGATCTTTAGACGCGGGGCGATAAAGAAACGATCTTAGAATTTGTTATACATACCCAAAAGATTTATTTTTATCATTACTCAAAAAAAAAAGAAAAAAAAAATATTTATTTGTCAATATTAATATAGTTTTAATTTAGTAAAAACGAGTAATATTTCCGGGATCACTGATCTTGAAAGGAATAGTAAAAAAAGTTTTGTGTGAAAAATTAGATAATTAATGGCTTAATGGTAGTCAGAAAATGGTCAAAACGTTATGATTGTTTAAATGGAATTTATCAAATTTTGACTCAAGATAAGAGTTTAATAAATATTGTACAGTAAAAAAATTATGTTATTGGGCCACGAAATTTATAGCATTTTTTTAGGTGAATATTAAAGACACATAGTGTGTAATCGTTTTCTTAACTATTTTATAGCTTTTTTAGTAGTATAAAAAAATTTCTTAAGTGACTTCCTGGTTATTCATATAGATAACGTAACGTCTGTAGTTTACTTATGAATAATTAATCCCTTGTATAAATGTAGATACTTCAGTTAATTAACATAAAAAATACATTTATATGAAAAGTCCATATAATTATGTAAACTAAATGTGCAAATCACATCGTCGGTTGGTCTGTCAACGTTTACGTGGGATGAAACCTGACAACTCAATAAATTTAATTTTAACAATGTTGCGTGTGTGTGACCTAATCAAATCCCATAAGCACAAGTTTTTGAGAACCGACGTTGTGAAATTCTCAAGCACTTCCAAAGTAAAAACAGATCTGATTATTTGATGAGTTGCCACGTCTTTTACACGGCCCACAATATAGCAAAGCCCACAATCATTTGGATTACATTACTTTGGGCCAACAGCAAAAGCTCATGTAACCCCCTTTCAAAATCATGACTTTTTTCTTGTCTTCTTCTTTTGTAAATTACTAAATTCCAAACTAACGAGGTTTGTAGGCTAAAAGCTGATAATAATATTTTTTTTTTTAAAGTCTAATCAGACTTGCTGATCATTCAATGTGATCATATTAGTTGTTTAAGTTTATAAGGTTATCATAAAATAAAAAGCCCTAGAGAAAGACAGAAAGTGCAACACAATGAGCGAGGAAAGGAAACTTAATGTTATTGTAAAATTCACTTATCATCATCAATAGTCACCATTTCATAATGTTGTGTGTGTACGTAGTGTTAGTATACACGCATTAGTCACCATTTCATCACAATTAACTTTTTCTACACAGTGGTAATTAAAATCACTTTGCCTAGCTATAAATTAAACCTACTCGAAAGGAAAAAGTTTAACACAAAAAAAAAACCAAAAAAGATAATGGCGGACAAAATTGCTTCCATCGTCGCGCAAATTAGTTCAATTCAGAAAGATCAGGTGACGAAAGCATTGGTCAAAGAAGAAGCATCACCGATATTCTTTCATACTAATGCACAAATCGATCAGGCTCACAATGCGGTTTCCTTAGTACAGGGTCACACTTTGCTGATCACTAATAATAACTTGGCGACAGTCCAAGCGATTCGTGCTTTGAACCCGAATGTCCACATCGTCGGGGTCACCATCGCTTTCACTCTTCAAGAGTTTGCCGAACAGAGCATTGCATTCACAGCGCGGATCAATGTGATCATATTGTTTAATTGGTTATCATACAAAAAACCCTAGAGAAAGTCCAACACATGAGAAGAAAGGAAACTTAACATTATTGAAAATTTATTAAGCAAATTAAAAGGAAAGTAAAAGCAAAAGGAAAGTAGAAAAAAAAAAAAAAAAAGTAGAAGATCTGCCGTTGCTCCAACCATCCGGCGGACCCTGACCGTTTGATCTAATATTACATGGATTTTGTTTTTGGGCAAAACAAATATTTTACTTTTCAACACATGGAATCTTTCTCTCTGACTTAACAAAGAGCTTGATCAGTATTTAAAATTTTTTTTCCTTTCAACCTAACTCAAGTTATTAATTAATGTGGTACAAAGGAATATCTTATTATATAAAGTTTGTTTTGCTTAATAAATATTGATTTTAAATATTTTTAAAGAAAAAAAAATCAAAATAATATAAAAAGGATATTTTAAAAATCATGAATTTCTAATAAGAAATCAAATTTAATTAAACAATATAACCAAAATCTAAAAATACTACAACATAATTAAATTTAAATATTAAAAAAAGAAACAATAAACAAATATTGATAGTTAGCAGATTTCCTTTTTACAATAGGTTTACAACTTTTACTTTTTAATGTTTTAGTAAATTTAGAATTGACAACATCTTATTGAGACAAGTAACACGTATCATGATATTATTAACGAGTAATTTTGACATCAAGCTTTATATAATAAGATATATTAATACATAACTAATCCTATCAACTTATGATACATGTATCATGTTCTGAAATCTATAATTACAACAATTATGACTTATATATATATATATTTTGATCTTTTGTAGATTTACAACAACATGTGTTGCAAAATCACAATTTATTACTTAGATTTCGTAAATAACATTCGAGAGGAAAATGCACCTAAGATCAAATCTATATAACACTTCACATATATATATATATATATATATATATATATCTACAATTTAATACTTAGATTTGATATAAATACACACATATTTATATATACACTTCACATAATATACATATATACATTCTCTTTAAGAAATATATATATATATATATATTTATATGTATAACTTTACTATAAACAATTTCTTACTTAAAAACTATTTGGATAATTGACAGATCTCAAATCTATAGAATAAATATTATAAACTAAAAGCTATCACACTATCATTATAAACCTAATTAAAAATAATTAACATAATCTCTTTTAGAGATTTAGTTCTATTCAAGGCTTTATAGATATGAGATACATAAATATATGTTTTCAAATATAAATTGTGTATGCTTCAGATCATGAGTGAAATATCATAAACAAGAAAAAAAGATAACAACTAGTCATCAACTCGAAACAATATAAACGAAGCACATAATCGAAACACCAGTCACGAAATGGAACTGCACCCTGACGTAGTCGAACATATTCTAGAGAAACTTCCAGTAAAATCATTGCTCAGATTCAAACTTGTGTCAGTACAGTGGAACTTTATAATCGAATCTCAATATTTCAAGAAAAAAAATTTGATCTATCGGCAATCACAAGATCCTGATATCCTTATCATCAATCCCCGTGAATTTAGTGATGATTATACTATTATCGCCAGGGAAAACGTAATAAGGATATTTACAATGAGTTCATCGGATTTGATCAAACTTCCTATTCTTTTCCCCACGTGTAAAAAGACTCATTTTGAGAACGACCCGCTTTTTCCTATTTACACATATTCAGTATCTGGAAGTTGTGACGGTATGTTGTGCTATTACAATCACGACAGTTGTATTTATGTGGTCAATCCAGTTACTAGATGGTTTCGAAATGTTCCATAATCGAGATACCAAGCAGTTGTTCTCGACACGTTAAATGGAGAAAGATGGGATTTTATGAATGACCATGCCCAATTGTGTAGTCTAGGATTTGGGAAAGACAAATTCACAGACACATACAAGCTAGTTTGGCTGTATAATTCATTTGAGATAAGCCTTGAAAACACTACAACCTGTGAAGTTTTTGATTTTAGCACAAACACTTGGAAGTATGTTACCGCTGCTCCTTGTCGTATTCTTAATTACCATATTCCAGTATACTTAGATGGATCACTTCACTGGTTTACTGATGAGTCTATTGGGGAAACAAGAATATTATCATTTAATTTTCAAACAGAAACTTTTCATATAGTTTTAAAAACTCCGTTTCCTGAAGCACCTTCGTCATATTCTAAGAATATTGTTATGTGTAACCTGAATGATCGGCTATGCGTATCGCAAACAAAGTGGCTAAGACAAGAGATATGGTCATTAAACAATTCAGACATGATCTGGGAAAAAATCTATTCATTGAATCTAGATCCTCAATTGTTCAGCACTATTCCTCCAATGTCTCTCAAGCCAAAGCCATATGCTAGTCTATGCGTCACTCCTGTTGCGGTTTTGAAGAAGAGGAAATCACTAGTTCTTTTTGATACAATTACATATCTGGGGAATCGCAAGTTTACCATATATGATCCTGAATTGAGATCTTATGATGCATGTTCCCACAGTAAGTGCTACGCTGGACATTATTCAACTGTGGTATCCTTTACTCCAAGCTTGATCTCAATAGTAGAAGAATAACTATTTTAATATCGGTTTTAATTTTAGTTTGATACTTTTGGGCTGGGCCAACAGAAAAGAGATTATGTGAGCATTTTTGGTCAAGTGATTGTAACTTTGATACTTTTGTTTGCCGTATGGTTGGTTTGTTGATTACATACATTTTAATCACTGCCGAATTTATTTACTGTTAAAACTATGTAGTGATCAGTTTTGGGTTCGTCCTATAAAAGAGAACTTCATGGATCTATACAAATCTTTTTTTAACATACATAACCTAAATAATCCTATGATAGACAAGAAACAGAGAAATAATTATCAGCATAATGAGAATAATCAATTCATTAACTATAATAGTATTTAATAAAATTATAGTCAGACAAATCTTGCATACTTTCTAACCAGCAAACGAAAAAAATAAAATAATAATCAGAATAGATATAGAATGTGGGAGGCACAAATGCTAAAAAGGTTTGGTTTCTCCTAAGTATGTCCTAAGTTATACAAAATTAGTCGGAAAATAATAAAGTTTAAGTACTAATTATCGGCATGGAAGCCTATAGGAAGCTGTGTGGACTAAGTTTGAAAAGATCCATATATGTAAGTCTAAACTGATCAGTAATTCAATATACATATGCTTTCTTCTTTGAGTTCGGAAATCAAGAATTAACCAAACATGCGTCTCCTAGCTACTGGTTATAATGGTCGGTGTTGTCACCTAGTGGCTTTATTTTATCGCTTAATTCGAATTTTAATATCTACATAATCGTCTTCTCTCTATATTAATACTATAACATTAGTGAATATTATTGTATAAATATTGGCAACACAGATTTACCTCATATTCTCTGTTCAGTTGTTGTAACCTTGTTTATTTCTTATCGATCTCTTCAATCCAAAATTAGTCAAACTACGATTGAGGTTGATAACACTATACAGAATAACGTTATGAGATCCCATTACAAAAATTTATGTAACATACTTAAAAACTTTTTTTTTTCCTGTCGCAACTCGCAAGTAAAATAATTAGGGGATCTAGTAAACTGATGACTTTTGTTGTTGTTATTAAGATTAGAGAATCAACCGAAGATAAATCTAGATTTTGCAAAGTTGATAAAAAATAGATTAATTGTTCAAAATTTTGTGAATTCATATAACTACAAATAAACATGACTACATCATTTCACGAATACCGTTTCTAGTATGGATTTTTTATTGATTTAATTTTGTGTATGTGTTTTCGATTAGTACATGTATATATATGGTTGTTTATTGTGATATAATCTAGATCCAAACCTAACATAATATATGTTTCTTAATAACAAATATACATGTATAGACGCAGATATGTGTGTGTTCGTGCCACCCTATAATATTACGGAGAGCGATGAAAGATTTTATATAAAAAAATATCTTGGATTTGTCTATGCATGATTTCAAATATATAGATTTTGTCCTTCAAATTTATCAAGTGAACGTTAAATCAATACTTTCATATGATGTTTACAAGGTTAGATCTAATGGCAGAACTTGGCTTTACAAAAAAAATAAGTTTTTTGTCTTAACTATCCGATTAAGATCTTGCTTGAAGTTGTTAATCAAGGTTTGTGTTTCGGAGAGCAGGAATCGACAAGAATACAAAATCTGATGAACCCAGCTGTCTTATGCTTTTTTTTTCCTTTTTAATAAATTAATTCAATTCAAAACTAAAATAATTCAAATTACATGTACTGATCGATATACACATTTTCAATTCGCTTTAAAATCAGATCACTAAGCGTTTCATTTACAACTTTATGACCAATCTAATTTTTATTTATTTTTAATCAGTTTTCCTAGCCGAGATCTATTAAGTACTATGTGAGCATTTGCTTTGTAAGATTTGTTAAATTTCTCTTTTTGTCTCAGATACGCATTATCGAGTGACTTGAGAAATTGCCAAGTGAAAGGAGGTGAAGAAGCTTATGACCGCTTTAAGGATTCACTTAGTATTATAATTAAGCAGCAAATTAGTTACGGGCTTTCTTTTTCGGCTTATTAATAAGTGAGAATAACGATTTATCTTAAAATGTTGAGGTTAATTATTATCTTTAAAAAAAAAAAAAATTAATTGCATAAATATAATAAGCGGAGTCCTATATTTTTTTATAATGATTAATTAATTCACGTGACAATTTGTCCTACTATAGTTGTTAACCAGATAAACTCAAAGCAAATATGTCTACTTTTTACTTTCACTAATCATACAAGTCTATTGATCTTGCACTTTGGGATTAATGTTTTGTGTTAACTAAATATAGTCAAGCTAGTTTTTTTGTTAGATTGACTAGGAGTCTAGGAGTCTAGGAGTAGTTTATGATCCTAGTTTATAATTAATTGTATTTCTGACTTGCGATTTCCACTTGAATGATTTCACATCATGCTACCATGGCCATCTATCTGAGAGGTCTCGATTCTTTTTAAATTTCAATACTATTTGATCATTACTCTCTCTACGTACACACGAACATGAAGATCCCTAGACACAAATTTTATTGCAAATCAATTATTCATATCTTACATCTAAATACCTAAATTGATAGTACGTACATACTAAATCTCTTTGTCTTAGAAGAGCTTTTTGACTTCATCTTATATATTCGAAATTAAATTACAAATGTAAAACAACAGAATAAACTTTGATTACACGATATATATAGACTATAAAAGAAAAAGAAAAAAATGGATGGAACGTTGCAATAAAGTCTAAGGTAGAAAAACAAGGCATCTGTTGCATCACCACATAAGAGTAAAGCCAGTTCATGTCTATCTTGGAACCTGTCGATAACAAAACGAAAACAACAAATAACAAAAAGAAGATATTTTATAAATTACAAAAAGAAGTAGAAAAAACAAACAACAACTAAAAGTTCTCTTGATAGGATCCCATAAAATCGACTTATTTGAAGGAAGGAGGGGAAGGCTAAATCAGGCTTTAAAACTCAAATTTGTAAGAGATATGTTTATGTGATCAAGAGAAGAGAGAGTGTGTGTATATTTTCCCAATGTTTCGTTCGCCAGGAAATCAAATAAATATTTCACGCCGCAACTATAAAATATTACTGTATAACCGAAAACTATATAGTCTTACTTCTAAAAGAAGGCACAGAAGAGACAACACACACATATATAGATGTGATCTTTCATACATAAGTTATCTATGTAGAGTTTCGTTTTCTTCAATAGAAGTAGTAAACATAAACATTTACGTTAGAACATGAAAGTTATCGAAGATAATTGACCAAGCGGAGTAGGAAAAAAATGGATCAAAACCATAAAATTATACTCCTTTTGGTTTTTTTAGTTGTCATTCGTAAATATTTTGTTTTTCAATATTTGTCATTTTAAGTTTCCAATGCATATGTTTTGTACAAAATACCAACTTTATCCCAATTATTTTAATATTTTAATCAATAAAAAAAATAGAAAATATATTAAAGAAGAGATATAATAGAATATTGATCTATTTTCTTAATTTGTTTGCAAAGCTCTAGAATGACAAGTAAAAAAATCCGGAAGGAGTTGTATTGTGATGACAAAGTTATTACGATTTGAACAACTATTTTTGAAATGTTGTTTTCAGCATTAATGTTATTAAGAACATGAATTAAAAACTTAAAATATTTGTTTGAATCAAACGTAAAAAAGACCTCGTCAAACCACAAAACTTCAGTTACAGAAAATTTCATGTAATTTTTTAAAAGAAAAAAATAATTATATTCATTGACTGCACAAACCGACACTCATCAATTCGCTTTCTCTTACGAAAGACTTTCTCTATTTATTAAATTATTATGATTAAATAAATATTTCAGCAGACAATTTAGGACTTTACCCCAATTGGGTTCCATCTCATTTCCTATTTTCAACACCAAAGTGAGGATCGAGAAAGAGAGAGACGACATAACCCAAAAAAAAGAAAAAGAATAAAAGAGTACGTTTGCTCAAAACCAAACAATATACTACAAATATATATATATATTCACGAGGAATTCAATCAGCAATAAAAAAAAGAAGCAAGACTGAATTAATTACCAGGAAATAAGCTTCACCATGTTGTAAGGTATGCATCAAAAAACCGAACTCATCGGTAGGGAGAGGAACACCTGAGGAATGCACCAAAACCAAATCTTCTCCAAACGTTGCTTTCATGTCTATTCCTCCTCTCGTCACTTCTGTCGCAACTCCGTTTATAAACACCGTTATAACCCCTGAATTTCAAACATATTTCTTATATTATATTATTTATGTAAGAAAGATTAGATTAGATAATTACTCCAGTTGTTAAAAAGGCATTTTTTAAAGAAGAATTAAGCTACTACTCATAAGAGTCAGTTCTTTCTTCTTTTAAAACCAAAAAAAAAAAAAAAAAGAGTCAGTTCTTTGGTTGGAACTCATCTGAAGCTTTTTTATTCCTATGTTTTCTTTAATAAAATTGAGATGTAGAGATGTTTCTTTCCTGGAGATAAATAAATAAAACCTTATTAATTGTTTGAAAGTGCTTGCTCTCACAAAATGTTAGGCAATACCGGATGCATGATTAACCAATAAGCAATTATTAAGTAAGTCGCCAAAAACAAAACAAAAAAAAGAACGTTTCTTTGGTTGAAGCCCACCCAGAATTGGATTTTTTTTTCCCCTACCTTTAAAACAACTTTACAATAAAATAATTGTTACATTTTGAGACTTTTTGGGGAAAGGAAGAGGGTTTAGGGGACAAAAACACTTGAGCTTATAAAGAAAAAAGAGTCATGCAAATTATTATTTTTTCTTTTCTTTTCTTTTTCGGGAGTTTTGTGTTTACCTTGTTGGTAGTGAAAATGGGAGTTTTGATCAGGTGGGCACAAAATCGATGCGACATTTGAGCTTTGATGTTGATAATGAAGATGATTAGCTTCTTGGTAACCCATTTGGCTAGACATTGTTAAGAGATTCTCCATGCCACTATTGCTTTGATTATCACATCCACCGCCACCATAAGAAGATGAAGAGCTAGCTGAAGAAGAAGTGGAAGAGGAGCTTGAACAAGAAGGAGGAGAAGAAGAGAGACTAAGGAAAAAAGAAGGAACTTGGGATGACCCACCAAATAAGTAATTAGAAGAAGTGCTACAACCTCCAAACCCCAAATCACTCCCACTATGATGTGGTAAGCTGTTGCTCACCATCATCGTCTGGTCACAAGTGTTGGTGGTTGCGGCAGCGGCTGCAGCTGCAGCCTGGAGCTGTCGCTGCCTCCTGCGGGATCTTGACCGCCGGTTTTGAAACCAATAGAAGACATTTGCATCTCCCACCGCGCCAAATTTCTCGAGCATCTTTCGTATCCTTACCGTCTCTTCTTTGGGAGGGTTAACCATACCACTGTTGAAGATCGATTCAAGTATGAGTATTTGTTCCGGTTTAGGTGACCATCGTGACCGAACCGGTTCAGATGTGGTGGAACCGGAGGCGGATGATGATGGGGGTGAGCGACTATGGCCGGTTGGGCTATGTGGAGGTTGTTCTTGGTCCATTGTTTTCAAGAATATTGATTTTTTTTTTTGTTTTTTTTTCTGGTTATGGAGAATTTAAAAGAAGCCACAAATTGTTTGCGAGAGGTGGTGAGCTGAGGGTAATGAATTTATAGGAGAATGGTTACTTAAATAATATTTTTTCCTTGTATATTAAGTTACATGTGGTTTATCTTTATCTTTTTGTGGGTTCATAAATATAATATACTTGAATGATTTAAGCATATTTTATATATTGTTACATATAGTATATAGGTGCCAAAATGTATTAAGTCTGAACTCGGAGAAACACAAACGAGTGGACTTGGCATTTGAAATCTGAAAACATAGCAACTAAGCAAATACTCTTTGACCATTGCAACTAGGGATATTCCAAAAAAAAAAAAAAAAATCAGTGTCCCTTATCCGCTTTGATTTGCATGGCAATCAAATTCATTAAATACATTTGCCATGCTTAAAACATATTTTGGCACTAACGGATACGACAAAAGAAATTAGCTATCGACTTTTGGTTTAATCCATCGTTGATCAAATTTTATCCATAAAAAATTTCTAAACCCAAAAACAAAAATTACAATTACTAAGTGAGATTGCATATACATCATCAACTACGTACAACTGATTCACTCAATAAGAATTATAATAGATAATATAATTGATCAAAAAGTGAAATATTTAATTTAAATCACTGATAAAAACTTAAAATCACTTAATTAATTACAACTTTTTAAAAAAATATCATCAGATAGGAAAGAGTACTATACACTAGAGGATAACTCAAGTAATGTTGTAACGGCTCATAAATAAATATGTAAAAATGCACAGTATTATTGAGAAAAAGTTGAAATGAGAATGAAGAGGCGCATATTGTACCGTCCACCTGAAAAAAAAAAATTATATGAGTAAGTCGTCAGTTATGATTGTCTCTCTTTCTGCTCTATAAATCATCAAAGATAAAATAAATAAGTATTCTTTTTTTTTAAAGCAATACTTGTATAGCTTAATAATGATCACACCATCGTAATTTAAATTCAGTAAGCTCATAACACATAATGAGTACCTCAAATTGAAATATAGTATTGTATAAGTATAATGGCAGATAAAACTGTTTGCGTATTGTTATATTGAAAAAGTATATTATTATAAATTTCTTAACGTTATTATCTTGTATAATATCCAATCGTCTTATCGTTACCTAGTTTGTATTTTCTTCACTGAAATAGACTAATTTTTGGCGTCATGCGACAGAGGCGCCTAAAAAGATTTTTTTTGTCACTTACATGAAAAAATATCAAAATGTTTTTCTTTGTCACTAAGTTTTGAACACTTATGAAAATGAAGAAAATCCTTGTAGGGGTAGCAAGTTCTTAAGAAAATTTATAATGGAAATTAACTGATAAGTTGTAAAATCAATTAGATATGTTGACCATGTAAATTTTCCTATAACATTATTTCAGCATATTAAGTAATTTTATATACCCAAAAGACGATCCAAAGTCCAAACGGAAGGTCAAAAAGTAAAGAAAACCATGCAGTTATTTATTACCTCTGACGTTGAGCAAACATGGCTTACAGTGGGTAGCCAGCCACTTGATGCTTTTTATTTTGTACGTGCAAAAATTTATTACACCATATTTATTTGACAGTTAAGATTTAGTTGTGCGCTTCCTTTTTTTTTAATAAGAATTTTATTATTTTTCTATCCTTTCTCTCTGTTGTTAATTTTTAAGAATTCTATTATATTGTTTGTTTTATTCCTATAGGAACCCTGATTTTTAATTTTATTGTTGGTTTCTTCTATATGTCTAGCCTGTTTTGGTAATATCAGTACTTTGGTCAAGACTCCAAGGACGATTATAATTATAAAATAGTTTTCTGATCATAGTTGATCGGAGATTCGTAGGTGTTGTAAAAAAATAATAAAAATGATGAGAAATAGATATTTAGTTTCTCAAGGGCACCTTGGTTACTGAGTCCAGATTTCCGATCAAGCATCTTAATATTGAGACTTACTGTCATTAAGTCAATATTTTACAAAGTCTCTAGTCACTGATCACTGATCACTGATCAGAGTCGTCAAACTAAATTAATACAACTAAATGGAACCAAAACATCTTATGGTGGTGTATTGGATCTCAGAGTTTATTAATTACCACTCAAGTGAATGCGTTATTAATCTTGGAGTTATCCATTGTTCATAACCATAACGATTACGAGCGTAGAGTTACACATATTCATGCATGTTATTAAATGTAAATGTGAAAATTATTTTAAAACAGATATGTGAATTAGTGTATATTCAGTGTACAAACGATGAAAGGGAATGGGGTGTATATTCAGTGTACAATGATGTATGATGGATGGATCAAAATAATTTTTCCTTTTTTTTGTTAGGGAGAATGTATTGAACTTTAAATGGAGAATAAAATAGTCCGTACATAGGTGAGTGTGCGAATACGTATGCAAAAGGTAGAGTGTAGAAAGACACAGTAGGAGACAACTTGCTTCTTCAGATGCCCTCTGTTTTTGACTGTCTCTGTACAATGGTATAGCTGTTTTGGTATTTTTTTCGTTTCATATATTTTAATATAATATACATTAATAACGTAAAAAATAAAATAAAAATACTTCTTTTTGTTTTCTCTTCTGTGTTTTGGTGTTGTTTCTAGAAATTATTATTCAATTGATCGCGTATACATGTTCTTCGTAGATATTCATATGCAGCATGGGCTCCGGCTACCTCTCTGTACCCGAGCCAATATATTATAGTTAAATTTATATAAATTTAATATTATATACTATACCTTAGTTCTTATTTCTTTTCAGTTTCTGAAATTTTATTGTTTTGTTAGATATTTTCTTTTCGTATTTTGGGTAGAAATAAATAAATAATTATAAATACCATACCTTGTGTTTTGATTTCTAATCTATTTTAAGTAAACTCATTTAAATTATATTATTTATTAACGTAACTATTATTTCATCTCTAACTGAAAATATAGCACTCTGTTTATTATATTCTAATTTTCTACAAGTTGATATCAAACTATATTGTAGTTTTTCTAACTTAAAGATTTTATATTTGTGTGATTGACAAAAAAAAATCTGGTTTAGAAGAAAAAAGAATTTATATGTGATGAAAAGATTTCCCTGTAAGCTTATATTATATTATATGAATTCGGATTGCAGGGGGACACCGACCAACATGTGGTTATGCTTTTAGGGCACAAGTGTGAGTCTCTTTTGTTTGTTTATCAACGTGTGAATAACAATAATATGTGTTTCACCCGCCCACATCAAATTCACTTTTTTTTTGGTTAATTTCCACGCACAAAAAAAAAAACCTTTGTGGCTAAAGTGAAAACTTGTCTAAAGATACTTAATCTTTTGGAAACATGCAATTATTACAGCTATATCATTGAAATTATACTTAACAGGTTTGTTTATAAGAATGTATTGCTAGTTTATCTATTTCAATATTATATTGTTCCAATTTGATCGGATATCTCCGGGAGACAGTAATTAGTTTTTTTTTTCTTTTGCATTTTAGAAAAATACGAAATGTGTGTGTGAGAGAGAGAGTAATTCATCAAACTTATACTGTATCGTTTCATTCAATTGCAACAGTTAGAGGAGCACTCTTGTAAAAAAGGGTTTCTGTTGCGATTATTGATCACGTGATTAATTAGTAAACGTATCGGGGGTATTAAAACGATATTTTGAACACCTCGCGGTAGTAGATATGCCATATATGTACTATAAACTGCAAATCTGGAAAATTAGACCTATCGTGTAAACAATAGAGTCTACAATTTAGACTAAAAAAATGGACGAGGCTTCACAAAATGAGAGGAAGAAAACCCTAGTTTAGCATATAAACGATGATCTCTGTGGTCCTGAAATTCTCAAATTCTGTAAGACTGGCTTCTAGATTTTGTTTCGTCTAAAAACATAGATATATATGTGGTCCTGCTCTCTGTGACATGTACCGATGTACGGACCATAAATATACTATACTCACCAGTCACGACTGATAGATAATGTGTGTTTGTGTTAGAGATGATAGATTCTGATGATGACGTAATTAGTAGTATCACTATATTATACATCAGATTTTTTTGGGGATTATAACCTTGGGACTTACGTACTAATTATTTTCTGGTCAGAAAGAAAATACTATATATGACCTATAGACTATAGTGTATATATGATATACGATGATAAATGATTTTCTTTTTCCTTAACACCATTAATCACAACACAAAAAACATAAAAAAATGTTATTTCCTTCATTAATAGATATATCGAATAGATTCATGATATTTGCATTCTATATACATTGTCCTGTTATAGGCTTAAGTTTTTACCAACGGAGCTGACATATGGAGTTGAGTTTTTGTGGATTTGTCCACTGAACTTGCAGAGCACTTCTGAAGATATTTAAAAAAAAAAAAAAGATACCAGGGAAAAGACAAAAATAAAAAAAGGAGGAAAGAAACAAAAAGAAAACTACAACATTGAACATTAAGTATTTATTAATAATGTATATGCAGCATGCATGAATCCTGACAAGAAACTAGAATCACCTCTCTCCTTTTCCATATTTTAAAGAAAACAAACAAATTTATTTGCCTCATATCTTAAAACTTTTGAGAAGATAAATTTGTTTGAAGGGTTTCCACAATAGTTAAGATAATGTTTTCATACAAATAGAGAATAGGCACTAAATTCTATTTATTTTTAAAAACAGTGGATAATAAACTCATAAAAAATTTGGTTTTACTTATCATTTTTTAAAAAAATAACACGGATTTCAAGTGTGTTTTCATTATATATAATTCACTGCTTTATGCTTAAAACACATAAAACATACACAGCTTTTTACGGTTTTACATACATATTTTGCCAACTTTAATTTTCTAAAATTTTGTCTATCTAGAGAAAAATACACGGAACAATTACAGAATTAGGCATTTTTTTTCAGATTCTTATGGTTTCAGGACTTATCACCCGTGCTTACAGAATTAGGCATTTTAATTTACATAATATGACAAAATTGCCCTTGAAAACTATTCTCTCTATTTCACGATTCTCTCTCGTCTTAGATCTCTCCGAACTTGCCGTCGCCGACCACCTTTAAATGGTAAGATCTCTTAGTCGATCCACGTCTTGCTGACCGCCGGCAATTTCGATAGGTATAGAGGCATCAATTATCTCATCTTTCTCTGCAGGTTTCTTGTTTGATACATGAAAAATTGAAAGGGATTTGATTACATTAATGTTTATGATTTGGATTCCTTTGGGTTCACTAGATAGTATCCCTTTAGGGTTTAGATTTCTTAATCCACAACAAAGTAGATTTAATTAAACATGAATTTATTGGATCAGAGAAGCTATAGTTATGGTTGAGAGAGGTTTTGTCTTTCAGAAGGTAAATAATTGGTGTTAAACGTGATGGAGATAGTGCTGATGGGAAGGAGAGAAGCCATGGTTTTAATCAGGAGAGGAAGCGCATGATTTGATCGGAAGAAGAAAAATAATTATTGTTGTTCGGTGAAGAAGACGAAGAAGAGATGGTGAAGAAGAGATAGGGGCAAAACTGATTTTTTACTACTCCAAAAATACCTAAATACGAGAGTATGAACTATATATAGTCCCTAAATTCAAAGATTTGGCCCAATAAAGCCTCAAATCTATAAATATCCCAAAAATACACCCAAACAAATATCTTCTCACATATCCAAAATATAGCTGATATCTATTGCAGATATTGAGAATAGTTGAGAATAATGTAAAATATTTGCCACCAAGAAATTTTCATGATTTTCTTTCCTATGCCACATCCATCAGTAAGATAGAACTGCTATATACGGTATCTTGAGAGTTGAGACTCTTGAGACAACGTCGACATAACTTTCCATTAATAATAAGTAATAACAGTATATTTATATTGGTTTGGTACAAAACACCTAAAACACATACCAAAGATACGGCGCAAGTGATTTTAAAATTAAATAAAATTCGTAGATCTCTTTTTTTTACTTACAAATAATCCTTAAGTTGTTTCAAGTGATACTGATGTGTCTCGCACTTGAATGCTTTGCCATCACAAAAAGAGCCAAAAGGCTAAAGCTCTAATCTTTCTATTTACTAATAAAACTATGTAATGATCAAATAGCTAGGCAGATTCATGCATTTATTTTAATTTATATATGTTCAGTTCATTCGAAATGTTAATTATGTGCTAAAGTTATCATTAATCATCATTAGCCGGCACTATGTTTGGCCTTTGTTCAGACAAATGGCAATGTTGTTGTGAAAAGGACATGTGAACTAAAGAAAGACAATATCTTTCCTAGTGTCACACACGAGCACAAAACATCACCATCCATTTTTAATTATTACTATCATTGTGACTAGATTCTAAATAAACTCTAGTTAGTTATGCCCATATTTTTCTACTTCTGTACGCGTGTGTAAGTGTCTATTCAAGGGAATATTAAAGATGCCTTTAGTTTCTCCAATATTTATAAATGTCCATAGATAAAAGGATGAGAATCGAATTGAAAGTCCTATTGTCAAAAGAAAAATATTATGTGTTATGGCCTACGTAAGACTTCTTTGTCCGATCAAACCTTTTTCTTTCAATAGACTACTATATTAACAAGTGCCCTCTCTAAAGAATAGTACAATCTAATTATAAAATAGCTACCTAGCTAGTCCAGAGTCCAGACTAATTATATAAATTCCGTTACAAACTACATAATTAATGCATAGCTAGCATTATTGTCTGGAGCTTGATCGTCATTATTCTCTAGTATCTCTACTACTATATGCTCCAAACTCAAAATATTGGAATCCACACCGCGCTATTACAATCTTACTTTTAGATTGCCCATAAAAGATGGAACCTCTGGATATATATCTCTTACTATGTTTATTGACTTGCTATGAGGCCGATTACTGGAGGTAAAATGTAACGAGGCCCACTAAAGGCTGTGTCACTCAGTTTTAAGATTGTGTAGTGTTGGAGCACGCTTGAGGCCTACAACTTGTTGTAGATGAGGGAGGTACAACACTTAAACATTTATAATTCAAAAATTAACCGAATAATCGTTCTTTTAACACCAAACTATGGAAGAAGATGCTCAATTTCTTTCGATACATTCAATTGAACTGAAGTCTTTAAGTAAAAATTATATATCATTGATGTTTACATTATTTATTATAAATTAAAATATTTTATTTTATTTTAAAGAAAATCAAAAGAGCAAGTCAAACACATCACAAACCACTCAAAATCTGAATATCAGATTATATGAAAAAAAACAAGTTACTTGTCGTTGAATGCCCAACAATTTGTTCTGATATCACCGTTTTCACCGGTGAGGATACCAACAGCTCCCATTTTCACCATCGCGATCGCAAACTGACGTTTGAATAAGTCGTTGTCTGCTGCGTACTGAGCCACAACACTAGAAGTGGCTTCGTCGGTTGCGAGCCGCTGGTCAAGTTGCAAAACTCCTCTGCTCGCTCGGATTTGCCCAAAGAATGCGTTATCAAAAGTCAACGGTGTTGACCTGTCCAGTCCGGTTGATGGGTTCTCTGATGCCGTACATATGCTGGTCAAACTGTATAAATAGAGTTTTCAATCAATTAGACCATCAATACTGGCAGTAACGCTCATCGTTACTCAAAATAATATATTTTAATTATTTTAATTAAATATTATTATATATTTAAATCATAAATGTGTAAAAAGAAAATTGACCAATCATACATTGGCTTATGTAAGAGGAACGATTCTTAAAATACTTCCTAGAGAATCGCTTCTCACTTTTTTGTTTGCTTTTTGATTATTATTCTATTTTTAATTATGAGTATCTTTAAGAGTATCGATGACTAATAATGCTCTTAGTCCGTCTACTTTATTTCATCGTTTCTCTTCTTCTGGTTGATATGAATCAAACCAAAATTTTTTATTTCGAAACAAAATTTAATTTAATTTAAGTCAAATTAATTTTGGATATCTGACAAAACAAAACCAAATCCTAATTCAAATCAATTAAAAAAAAATTGACACAAAAATTAAACTCTTTTGAAAAAAAATATATGTATTTGACTAAAATCCAAATTCAACACGGACCATTTTAACTAAACCGACCCATAATAGATTCGTTATAGCTACTAACTAATATTCTAAAACCAACAAAATAAAAGAAAGAAAAAAAAAACTAAAAACGTCCCCCAAATACTTATTCCTTAGACTGAAATCTAGAATTGTAAATGAAATATAAAGTTCCGGTCTAGCTTACTTTGCAACCAAATTCGAGTCCATTGACGGGTCTGGCAAGCCGGTTCCGCCAAAATTGGTGAGTCGATCCTCAAATAGATCACAAGATCCCACACCAACCGTGTGTGCCCCCAAAAGAGCCACTGCATCGAACGTGTTCAACATTCTTTCCCCAAAGAAACTAAGAAAGGCAGCTACGGAGGCGGTTGGTCCAATAAGGTCAAACACGCCGTTTGCATTCGTTGTTAACCCATCACGTCGCCCCGTGGGGATGTTGTAGTTCGGCCCTCCGGCTAAGGACACAGAGTCACGAGTGGCAAGTGCCATTATATCAGCGCACGAGACGTTCGAGGGACACTGAGCCTCAAGCTCGGTCTTGATCTCGTCGATTAGCTCAAAGCCTCTCACGCTCAAGTTTGGACCGACGAATCTTTCTGAATCTGTTGAGTTTAGAAGGATAGAACCGTCGCAGCCCTATAGGAGGTTTAAAGTGTTTTTAACAAAATTAATCCAAAAGTTTTGAGATATGATTTTACCATTTTTTGCATGTGTTAAAGGAAATATTAGTTTTTATTCTAAGCACAAACCTACTAAAACGTTAACGTCCCATTTTATGTTTTGACTCGAATTGAAATTAGTCTCAACATATCAAAATGTTCCTACAGAATTTGCAATTAGAATAAATTTTCGATGAGACTCATACTTACCCCAACAAAACAGTCGTGAAAATGCATCCGAAGCAAAGCGGCAGTAATCGTGGGGTCACTCTCGAACTCATCTGTCACAAGATTACGAACGATAGTTTCTGCAGTAGGACATGAATTGTTATAAAACCCGACCCTCAATTGAGCAAACGTGACCGGAACAATGAAGAGAATTGAGAATAGAGTAGAAAAGTTTGCAATCTTCATCTTGGTTTGTAGAAATGTTCATATACTTAAAGTGTTATTTGTTGTGGTACGGTATATGTATGTGTTATGATCGAACATTGGCATCAACCATTAATTACTATATATACACAAATTCTATCGTCTATGATATATTTCTATGGAGGGAAATTGCATACGTGTAAGTGAAAATTATTTAAACTTATTGAGAGTGGTGAATTTATAAACGCAGAGGGAAACATTCCGGTGCCTTGTAGAATATTAAATAAACTTGTTGTGCTAACTGCTAAGTAGATAATAATATTTTTAACAAAAGTAGATATCAAGAGAAATTTTTATCTTTTATTGTCGGTAAGATGTATGTTTCAAATCAACCAAGTAGTTTAAATTTAAAATCTTGCTAAAAAAAAAAGTAGTTTAAATATCCTATTTTATTTGGTAAAATTAACATTCTACACTCTAAAATACTAAAATTTATGTGATGGAAGTATAAATTTCGGAAATTGTCAGCTGCTTGCTGCTAAATATCGTACATATTATATTAGTAAAGCTAAACTTGGACATTGACCCTATAATTTGTTTACTCTACGAGACTACAACTATGTATTCTATAACTTTGATTTTTTCTTTTGGAAACTTTCTCTAAAGTACGGTAAGACTTCCGCATGGTTCTAAAAGTTAGATGAATTCAAGTCTTGGACAAATTTTATAACTCTCAATATATTATAATTTAAATTTACTCAATTTTAAAACATTAATCAAAACTTAAGTACATGAAAATATAACAAAAATGGTTTATGGATTGAATATTTGAGTTCATCTAAGATGATCCAGATATAAAATTTGGTATTATCTTATCACTAGCTTTTAAAACGTTAGGCAAAACTATGTGTTATTCAATTTACAATGATATCAAAAAAATAAGAAGAAATATAATATTAATATTAATCTTGACGTTGGTAATATTTCCTCCGTTGCAAAATATAAGATGTTTTAGAGAAGTTTTTTGTTCATAATATAGGATGTTTTCAAGTTTATATGCAATTTTTAGATTAATTTAATATTTTATATTATGCAATATTGTTTCTGATTGGTTAAACTTGTTAAAAGTAAAGACTTCTTAATCTTTTAGTTAAAACATCTTATATTTTGAAACAGATGAGTATTTTTTTTTGTAATGCTTTGAATATATACTATCTAAATTCTAAAATATAAATAAGAAAAGGATTTTTTTTTTTTTAGGTTCATCCTCGAAATATTAAAATTCATTATCAAGCAAACAAGGGTTGACTTTTTCGGGCTCATATGAACATATTCGTATTCTAATAACTATTCCTCGTTAGAGAGAGACGTCAGACTAGTGTTGAAGTAGCTAGTTCTAGCTAAATATAATAAGAAAACAAAAAAATACGACTTTTTCTATATAGAAAATCACATACACTATACTTTCCTAGTTATATGTTACATTATAAACACAATCTTAACGTAATTTTCGTTTCTGTTGTGTGTATACCGGAATTGGTTCTTCTTTTTTCCGTAACTTTTCGCTCAAGTAAATTGGATAGAGCCGGAGAAAAAAAATACATATCCAAGTTCTTGAGCATGAGAAAGATACAACTCTGAATTAGTTTGGACTCAGATCAACTTACATCACAAATCTGGTATCACTGTACCAACGAAACATCTTGCTTTTATCAAATCGATTTACCAAACCTTATTTTAAGGATATACATACATAAATAAGCAAACAATCACCATTTCACAATTCATCAGAAGCAAGAAAGAAAATAATAACAATGAATAGAAAAGGTTTATAAAGCTTTAGTTGAATGCTCTGCAATTCCTCCTGATCTCACCCGCTAAACCCGTAAGCACGTCAACGGCTCCCATCTTCACCATCGCAATCTCAAACTGACGTTGGAATAGTTCGTTGTTGGCTGCGTACTGAGACACAACATCAGAAGTGGCCGGATCGGTCGCGATTCGCTGGTCAATAAACAAAATTCCTTTCCTCTGTCTGAGCTGACTAAAAAACAAGTTGTCGAATGAAAACGGCGTTGACTGGTCCAGTGCCGCAAAGCCGCCTGGAGCCGCACATGTGTTCCTTAGGCTACATGAGAAATATTCAATATATATATTATTATAAGTCTTCTTACCAACAAATTACTAGTTTCAAATCTTTTTTTTTGTTTTGGTTGTAAATAATGTTTTTTTTTTCAACTGATTGTTTCAATCATTGTTCCGATTTAAATAATAAGAATACCCCAGGGTATAATTATCCAATGATCGGATTGAAAACATTACTAAAAAAATCTTGTTTTGTAAGAAACTTCGTCACTATATATTATCCCATCTATATAGTTAATATCTTAACTCTGATTGAAATTACCTGGCAACCAAACTGGGGTCCATAGTCGGGTCGGGCTGGCCGGTTCCTTGAAAGTTCGTGACCCGGTCCCCAAAATTACCACAAGAAGCGACCCCAACCGTGTGCGCACCCAAAAGCGCCACCGCATCGAAAACGTCCATCCCTTTGTTGCCGAAAAAACCTAGCATACCTGCGACAGAGATGCCTGGTCCAGGGAGGATCTGCTCTGCGTCTGCAAGGTTCGATACAAAGCCATCACGACGTCCGGTGGGGACCAGGTAGCTCGGTCCTCCACCTAACAACACGGAGTCACGTGCTGCGAGCGTGATTATGTCGGAGCACGAGACCGTCGAGGGGCATTGAGCTTCGAGTGCCGTCTTGATCTCGTCGATCAGTTCGAATCCTCTCACGCTGCCGTTTGGGCCGGCGGTTTTTTCCGGTGATGGTTGATTCGTCGTCGGGTCTATGAGGAGAGAAGCGTCGCAGCCCTAATACGTAGTGACAACGAGAAATTGTTTTAAACACTAATAAGTTAATTTTCTAATCTATTTTAATTTTCAGAAATTATATATTTGGTCATGTTTTTATATTTAACGGTTACTTTGTTAATGAAATTAAAGTTGATTTATATATTTTGAAATTTTAAAACTTTTTTTTAAAGAAAATATAATATAAATTTAATTGGCTATTTCGGACCTATTTCTCTTTGATTGTATCTCTTTTGGTAAACCTAACGATATCCAAAATTGAAGATGGATGATGTTTGATGAGAATCATACCTGGACAAAACAGTCGTGAAAATGCATCCGAGTCAAGGCGGCCGTGATTGATGGGTCACGACCAAACCGCTGGCGGACCAGGTTTTGTACGATAGTCTCTGCATTAGGGCACGATTGACTGTAAAACCCGAACCTTAGCTGTGCTATTGCCACGGGGGAAATCAATAAAATCAAGAGTATAACAGAAAAGTTTGCAATCTTCATCTTGTTTAGGTGGAAAGTGTTGCAATATGATAGTGTTATGTTCTTGTGCAATGGCTTATGAGACCTCTTAAACCTACCATTACTATTTATACGCCAAAATGAGCCGTTTATAAAGAAAATTAATTAAAAATGAATTAATACATCTTGTATATGTCGAATAGGTCAGTCAAATATATTTAAACTAATTAAGAGCGGTAAATCTAAAGGCGTACGTATGGACTACTTTGAAACATTCCGCTGTCTTATTGTTTACTCAATTATTTATAGACAATATATACGCCTTCTAGGAAATGAGAATGAATGTAGCTAAGTGATGGCAATTACAATCTACATTGGAAAATAGGATGAAAATATATAATCATATATATGAAGCATCAAAAATGAGTTAATATATTTATCGCTAGTTAATTATAGATTGGACATTATGGAACATATCACATGATGTCAAAACTCAGTTTATCCGATAAGCGTAATTTTTCTCCTAGAATGGAATTCGTTTTAAATAGATCGTCTGAGTCGTCATCATCTCCATCAAAGGTGTTAGGTTTTGCATTATGTGGTGAATACATTTTCTTTAGAACTAAATTTTCTTATTAAGTTATATGAAGCTTTAATTTGCCCAAAAACAAAAACAAAAAGTTCTATGAAGCTTAATTTTTTCTAAAGCTACTTGTTCTAGCAATTGGATCTTTGAATTTTTCTTGAGACCTATATACGAGATAAACTAAAGTTTTGAGACAATCTTGTTCCTATAATATATGTATGATTTAGTATATTCAACGTACGACACAAAACAACTAAATGTATTTACATAATATATAGCAAGTAGTGTACTTAAGTAGAAGATAAACGAGCCATCATCACACGATCAAATGTAAATCAACATGGAGTTAATTTAATGCGAATGCAAAGACTCGTTCTTATTGTTATTGGGTTACTTTCATGACTGTAAATATAAGACCACAACATATTTCGTAGAGATTTGTGTAAAGAAGTTGTCGTTGAGGAAAATAAAAATAAAAATTAGGATGTAAGGTGACATGCCCATTAATTACAAATAGATAGGGTCTATTTTTTTTTTTTTTTTTTGGACAACCACAAATAGATAGGGTCTAAGAAGCCTTATCTTTGACAGTTTGACTTGATAGAAATTGCTATCATTTTCTTTCCTCTAAAATATATAATTGAATCTGGGTATGTGTTTATGGAAAACGGACCAAATTAAATGGTTCATTAGTCGTTATATCCTGCTCAAGTTGATAACATTTCGTCAATCGGTGATCGGACAAACGAACAAACAAAAAAGATAATTATAAGAACAGAGTTTTTCAATTTACCTGCCTAGTAAGCGATTTCAGATTCTGCTGCATGATCAGAAATTACAAATTAGGGTTATTTGGCGTGCTCTCTCATTGGTATCCTTTATAACTAAAAAGGTGATAAAATGTGGTCTTGTGATAATGGGCCATGACCCGATTTTTTTGCTGATCCATAATTGTGAAAATTTCGGTTTGGTTCGGTTTACTTATGGTTTGGTTACCAGATTATCTCGGTTCATCATTTTTTTTTCTGTAGATTTCAAATACAAAACAAGTCTTACTTTAAAATAATTTAATCTCGCTTTTTTAGAAAAATTACATATAATTTAATCTCGTACCAGCTTCTATCAGCAATTCTGTATTGCTTACCTGAAAATAATTGATTCAAATTGTTGAAGCCCATATGAAAACAAACAAAAGTAATAATAGTTTTATACAAAATAAATACCGTTGGAGAAAACATATCTGACAGCAATTTGTGGAAAACAGTATTTATACTAGTAGTATAATTTTTATATTTGAGAAACAAATGCTTGAAGAAAAGTTATAGGACAGGCTTTCTATTTATTTACTTGAATTATTCGAATATCTTCTTGTTTTGGAAAAAATCGTTATATTTATGTCGCTAGTGTAAGAAGCTCGAAAACAAAGCAACGTTCATTTCTGCAGAGAGCAGGCAAGTAAGCAAACTAAAAAAAAGTAAAGCAAGTTGGGATATTTCACATTTTATTAATTAATAATCGACCAAAAAGGTTCTATCAATAATTGTAAATAACAAAGAGATCAAGGAAAAAAACATATACTAATATCATCTTCATGCCAAATCATCAAGATTCTCTGATGTTCTTGTTCTGAAGATCTTTTTGTTTAAAATCTCGATCTACTAAAGTTGCTTGCTTTAAATGAAAGCTTCTCTCATTGTGGCAATGACTTTGATTATTGATCTTTATTACTAGAAGTATGCTTGTGTTATGTTTTAATTTGTATATATATTTATAATAAAAAAACTGTAGATTCTTATAAAAACGCACGTCAGTTGTATTATAAAATGTTGGTCGAGTTCTTAATTAAGAGTATATATATACTTTGATATGTTCTGAGTTCACGTACGGAATTGGACTATTTTTATTTTGATAAGATTCGTAATGGACTGAGTACTTCCAAAGTTTCACTGAAAATTGCAATTAAAGAGTAGTACCATTTGTAGAATGAAAGATATGTAAATGATGAATATGTGTGCCGTGCACGTGCGCGTACTGGAACATGAACTAACGGCTTCTGATGTATTGGTTTGGTACTATATACTATTATAATATGAGTGCTATAAACAAGTGCATGGCCTCCAGAAATACATAGGAAAAAAAAAATACACCACATGTGATGTGATTGGAATAAAAAATCATGCAGATCTTATGTTTTTTTCTTTATTTTTTTCCGTGCGATTTCCATTTATGAAAAGATTCTCCCTTTCCAAAATAATATTTTGCCGGGCCATGCAAGCAAATATATCATGTTCGTAAAATCAAGAAACATTTTGGTGAAGTTTTTTTTGTATAATTAGCATAAGAAACATGGCAGTAAGTGAGTAAGGATAGAAAAAAAGTATGATGGATTGAGAATGAATCTGCATAGAGATAAGGTCATTCATGAATAGAAGCAGTTGAGGCATGTGGAACATTGCTCAAAGTGTTAGATGTCATGACTTGCATTTGCATCTAAAAATTTCGTGAATATACGCATCTCGTTCCTTTGTGGTTATATTTTGTAAAGAGTTCTAATTAGCATTCATAATTTCGTCAATAAAAGATATATAACGGTCTATAATTTGGTTAACCCTTTAAAGACCGAAAACAGACTTGAAAAAGATTTCAACTGGAAGAAGACAAACAAAATTTATGTTTATGAAATTGACATGCTTTCTTGTGTTTGGGATTCGGGATATAATGCATAACGTATATTGACACCTAAACAAATATCACTTCATTAATTAATTTGCAACGTTATAAAACCAATTTGTCACTTTGTTCATGTTTCAACACGGAATTCTCTGGTATTTTATAAATTGTTGAAACGTTTATTAATAATAACAGCAAATAAAAACTAATATGATTCCACACCACCCAGCAGCACGAAGCACGGTGTGGTTCAGAAAATATATTACCCCTGAACCAATTCTTTCTTTTATTCCGAAAAAAGTACTTTACACAAAAACACAAATACAATAAAAGATTCGTCCTCTATTTTAATATTAAATCACGTGGCAACTTATCCTACGTGTCGTAACTCTATCTCCGTCTCCTTTTTAAACCTCCACTCTCCAGCATCGAACACAAACAGTGCTTCCCCTCTCTCTCTCTCTCTCTCTTTCTCTAGGAAACAAAATTTTCAAATTTTATTTCTCTCTCTCTCTCTCAAAAGAAACTGAACAGTCTCTCTCATTCATATACTTCAATCGTAAGAAAAAAATACAGATCAGCTTCAATTGTTCTGTGTGAGACGGAAACAATGGCGGACAATGTTCTGAGGAAGCTGATAGTGGAGATCTGCAGCGCAAGAAACCTGATGCCTAAGGATGGTCAAGGAACCGCGAGCGCTTACGCGATCGTCGATTTCGACGGCCAACGGCGGCGAACGAAAACTAAATTCAGAGATCTGAATCCACAGTGGGACGAGAAGCTCGAGTTTTTCGTCCACGACGCAGCCACTATGGGTGATGAGATTCTTGAGATCAATCTTTGCAACGACAAGAAGACTGGCAAACGTAGCACGTTTCTCGGCAAAGTTAAGATCGCCGGGAGCGCGTTCGCGGCGGCTGGATCTGAAACGCTTGTTTATTATCCGCTCGAGAAGAGGAGCGTTTTCTCTCAGATCAAAGGTGAGATTGGTTTGAAGGCTTACTACGTCGATGAGAATCCACCGGCGGCGGCTCCTGCTGCGACGGAGGAGAAACAACCTGAAGCTGTCCCCGAGGCGGCGGAGAGTGTCAAAGCAGAGGAGGGGAAGAAAGAAACAGAGGCGGCGGCGAAAACAGAGGAGAAGAAGGAAGGAGATAAAAAAGAAGAGGAGAAACCAAAGGAAGAAGCTAAACCACCCAAGGAGAAGAAACCTGATTCGGCAGCTCCACCACCGCCGGATACCAAGGCGAAGGCAGCAGCTCCTCTTCCTCCTCCTGCGGCGGAGGTTCAGAATCCGCCTCTACCGCAGAAAACAGAGACGGTGAAGCAGAGTGAATTAGGAATTAAACCGGAGAATATAAACCGGCAAGATTTAATCGGAACCGATCTTGAGATTCCTTCTCTAACCAGAGATCAGAACCGTGGTGGTGGATACGATCTCGTCGATCGAATGCCGTTTCTATACATCCGTGTAGCTAAAGCGAAGCGAGCTAAGAACGACGGAAGCAGTCCCATCTACGCAAAGCTCGTGATCGGAACAAACGGTGTGAAAACCAGATGCCAAACCGGTAAAGATTGGGATCAAGTGTTTGCTTTTGAGAAAGAGAGCTTAAACTCAAGCTCACTTGAAGTCTCTGTTTGGAGTGAAGATAAAGTTGAGAACGAA
This sequence comes from Camelina sativa, assembly GCF_030686135.1. Classification (NCBI taxonomy): domain Eukaryota; kingdom Viridiplantae; phylum Streptophyta; class Magnoliopsida; order Brassicales; family Brassicaceae; genus Camelina; species Camelina sativa. The sequence continues at coordinate 1,380,474 of NC_141898.1, forward strand.
GATAAAACCACGACGACTACTGAGAGTTGTTTGGGAACGGTGTCGTTTGATCTCCAAGAGGTTCCTAAGAGAGTTCCTCCGGATAGTCCTTTAGCTCCTCAATGGTACACGTTGGAGTCTGATAAATCGCCGGGGAATGACGTCATGCTCGCTGTTTGGCTAGGGACTCAAGCTGATGAAGCGTTTCAAGAAGCTTGGCAATCTGATTCCGGTGGACTGATTCCGGAGACGAGATCCAAGGTTTACTTATCTCCGAAGCTTTGGTATTTGCGTCTAACGGTCATACAAACCCAAGACTTGCAGCTAGGTTTGGGATCCGAACCTAAGTCGAAGATCCCCACCACTGAGCTTTATGTGAAAGCTCAGCTTGGACCTCAAGTGTTCAAAACTGCTAGGACTTCGATTGGACCGTCGGCGTCTTCGTCTGGATCCGGTAACCCGACTTGGAACGAGGATCTTGTTTTCGTAGCTTCAGAACCGTTTGAGCCGTTCTTGATAGTGACCGTGGAGGATCTAACGAACGGGCAATCGATTGGTCAGACTAAGATACATATGGGAAGTGTCGAGAGGAGAAATGATGACCGGACTGAACCGAAATCGAGGTGGTTTAATCTCGCCGGCGACGAGAATAAACCGTACTCCGGGAGAATCCACGTGAAAGTTTGTCTTGAAGGTGGGTATCACGTGCTAGACGAGGCAGCTCACGTGACGAGCGATGTTCGACCTTCAGCTAAACAGTTAGCAAAGCCACCTATTGGTTTATTAGAAGTGGGTATCCGTGGAGCTACTAATCTACTTCCGGTGAAAACTAGAGATGGTACACGTGGCACCACCGATGCTTATGTGGTTGCTAAGTATGGACCGAAATGGATTCGGACTCGTACGATCCTAGACCGGTTTAATCCGCGGTGGAATGAGCAGTACACTTGGGATGTCTATGATCCGTGCACGGTTCTTACGATTGGAGTTTTCGACAATGGACGGTACAAGCGGGACGAATCCGGAAAGCAAGGGAGAGATGTTAGAGTTGGGAAAGTCCGTGTACGCCTCTCGACTCTCGACATGAACCGCGTCTACCTAAACTCATACACCTTAACCGTGATCTTACCAAGCGGAGCCAAGAAAATGGGAGAAATCGAGATCGCGGTTAGATTCTCTTGTCCATCTTGGCTAAGCATTATTCAAGCCTATGTCACACCAATGCTACCTAGGATGCACTACGTCCGCCCGCTTGGTCCAGCTCAACAAGACATTTTGCGTCACACGGCTATGCGTATCGTGACAGCCAGGCTAGCGCGGTCTGAGCCTCCATTAGGTCAAGAGGTGGTTCAATACATGCTGGACACGGACAATCATGTGTGGAGCATGAGGAGAAGCAAAGCTAATTGGTTCCGTGTCATCACGTTCTTGTCACGTGCAGCAACTATAGCCCGTTGGATTCACGGGATTCGAACTTGGGTTCACCCACCAACCACCGTTCTCGTTCATTTGCTTCTCGTGGCCATCGTCTTGTGTCCACATTTAGTCCTCCCAACAGTTTTCATGTACGCGTTCTTGATCATAGCCTTAAGATTCCGTTACCGTGGTAGAGTCAAAGTCAACAGTGTGGACCCACGTTTCTCTTGCGTTGACTCTGTCGCTCCTGACGAGCTCGACGAGGAGTTTGACGGTTTCCCGGCGACGAGACCACCGGAGGTTGTTCGTATAAGGTATGACCGGTTAAGGGCACTGGCCGGTCGGGCACAGACTTTGCTAGGTGACGTGGCGGCTCAAGGGGAGCGTGTGGAGGCGTTGTTCAACTGGAGAGACCCACGTGCGACGTGTATATTCGTGGTGTTCTGTCTTTTCGCGTCGTTTTTGTTCTACATCGTGCCGTTTAAAGTCTTCATTTTGGGGTCAGGTTTTTACTACATTCGACATCCGAGGTTTAGAGACGATATGCCTTCCGTTCCGGTCAACTTTTTCCGGCGACTTCCTTCGATGTCAGATCAGATTCTGTGACTCGGGAAAAAAGGGTTATAATCGTGTGTTTTTTTTGTTCTTTTATCTATTTTGGGTCATGTAATCCTCAGATATTCGGTTGTCCAAAAAAAAAAGTAATCCTCAGATATTCAATTATTTTATTTTTCAATATATCTTAATAATTACTTCTCTTTCTACTAAAGTAAAGCTTCTTAAATTTGAAGAGGTGGGTCCGTGAGTGGACCTTAAGATGTAAACTTCACCAATTGGTGGGAATTAGACCGTTAGTGCTTTGTAGGGACAATTATTTAATTGATAACGTAAATTATTAAATTCGCATTAAAAAAACAAACAGACAAAAGAAAATCGTATATGATTCGTGGTTTTTAGGTAACGAAGTTGGTGTAGATGACCGTTGCTGCCTCGTAGTCGTAGGAGCGCTGCTCTAGGGAAAAAGGAAAACTCAAACACGCGCCGACCAAAGACAAAGGAAAAATATTATTGATTGTGTTACCAAAAAAGGCAAAAGGCTATTTTAGGAAGCTATTAAAATGGTGTCACCGGTCACCGCCGGATTAGTTTAGACTTTAGATCAATTATCTTCAGTTTCTTATCTCATAGAAGAAGCATGTATTGTACGTGTTGAGGCGTTGTTCAACATGTACTAGTATCACAATTTCGCCCACCAAAACATTCAAATGACTTTAAAATTATATCTAAACATTTTGTTTATTCCCTTATGAAATCACTAAAGAACAAACACCAACCCCAAACAAAAAAATCAAGAAAGAATAAGATCAAATGTATTTTCATGTAGAGTTGTGTAACTCACACTTCCTATCTACATTGTCTATTGAAAAAGTTTTTTCTCAACAAAAGCCTTAATAGTAAACTCTTCAACCTTCTAGCCCCCGGACCAGGACCTGTATCTCGTTTAGACCCACGTTTCCGTTTCCTTCTCAGAATCTCTCGGTCTATCCTATTGAGAACAGGGTCATTGCTCTTGAACTTCCTTGCGAATGGTCGGTTGCTCATTACCATCTTTCTGTAATCCCTTGTCCCTAGAATCTTAGGGTGCTGCTTTGGCGGGTTGTCCCAGGCAATGTAGTGGAGGTCGTGGTTCACAGTCGTGTTCTTGAACTCATCCGAGTTGCATATAAGTGTCTGAAAATAGCCTTCCGGGGATGAAACGAAGTTTGTGTAGTAGAGAAGAAGTGTTCTTGGTAAGTTGTCATACCCTATTATGCAATATTCTGAGAACGGTCTTGAGAGGAGTGTCCAAGCAGAACCTGAAAAGATATTTTATACTATGTTATATCATCATCTTCTAACTAAAGAAAAAGACAGTTCGCCTAAGTTTACTTCTAAGTTCTAACTATTATCCCTTTTTACCTAAGTAAACTTTCTAATTATTAGGTAATCCAAAAGAAAACTTATAAATATGATATCTTCTTTAGAAAATGAAGGAAGACTTTTCCTAGTTATGAACTACTAAATATATGCACTATGACTATGTAAAGCAAGCAAGCCATTACCTGTGAAGAGCTTGAAAGAAGTAGGGAGGGCTCGCTGATTGCTAACCCACCAAATCTCTGACTTGTTGAGGCTGTAAAGCCCTGGATCTATTATTATTGGTTTCCCTCTTTTGTTCCTACACGTTTTATCATACCAACATTAAGTTCATAATTTTTTCCTTACGAAACCAACAATGCTATTAAAACCACTTATTTTTTTTTAAAACATAGTTTCACTAGTTCTGTTTTTCTCCTTTAAGAGTATTGAATAGTTAATTTCAATGACAAAATACTCGAAAAGGAAAAAGAAGAAAAACTAAAACTGACATTTTCCATCCCAGTCGGCTTGAGTGCTGTATGAAGTTGAGATCTCTAGGCAACTCAGAAAACGCATAGATCAGATCTGCATTTATTTTATAAATTAAGTAAGTTTACAAAAGACTTACATCACCACATACAAATACTAAACTATACTATAGAGTTAATTAAAAATAGATAATCACCAAAATCAATGCCTAAACCGATCGCAACAAGTGCATTCATGTATCACGACGAACTAATCCTGACCATTGCATTCTTATCATAATTCCAAAATCTAAACTACATTGTAAATTTTTATGAATCATCATTAAGTTTAGAAGCAAATAAAGAAACATACAGACTTTAACTTAGAATGGTACGTCCTTGATCACACAAACCTAGATCCATTCCTAATCGACTAATCCAAAAAAAAGTTTCTAAATAAAGATGTCAAATTAAACGAACCAACCAAATAGGAAACTTTTGATTAATCAACTAAGTTAGTTAATTCAGTTTATATCATCAATTCACTCACCGTACCGTCTTGTGTGACGAGAGGGTAATCAGAAGCACTGAGATTGATGAACCAATCCCACCGACAACATCTCAAGAGCAACGCCATTGCGTGAAGCGTCGTCGCAAGCATCGTCGGTCCTCTGTAAGTCACCAGATTCGGTTTCCCGACGATCATCACATTACCCTCCGGCTGAAACAGAGGCTCTCCGGCTACGAACCTTGCCATCTCCAGATGCTCTTCCTCGGGCGCCTCCAGGTCAAGATGGATCAAATAGTGGTTTCTTCGGTGGTAGAGAGATCGGAGGAGGCGTTTGAGTTTACCAGCGTCGCCTTTGGAGGCGGAGATTAGGTAGGCGAAACAGGGGAGGGTAGAGCTGTGGTTTAGGTTGGATTCGAGGGGTAAAGTAGGGATTTTTGAGGAAGTGAATAGAGTTTTGGTAGTGGGGATGATGTAGAGAAGAGAGAAGAGGAGTGAAGTAAGAGAGAAGCAGATCATCAACAGTTTCTTCATCGCCATTCTTGTCTCTCTCTCTCTCTCTCTGTGTTTTTTTTCTTCGAAACTCTCTTCTTGAGACGAGACAGTTTATTGTGGTTTAGTGATGGATAGTTTGTAAAATCACAAAGGTACCCCTTTATTTTTGTATGTTTATGTTATTGCCCAAATAGTCTGAAATATGAACAAACTCCCAGTTCTAATCTTAGTAATCACATAAAAACGTGTTAATCTGTTATAAGTTCTATAGTGGAATTAAATTCCGTACTTAATATATTCATCACCAATAGCTTGAGAGATATTTGTCACCAAACTTGATATAAAGATGGATCAACAAACAAATTAAGGGAAATATTAACCCCAAAAATAAAGAATGAAAAAAAAAATCAATTATTTGTGTATTGGTATGGCCGTATGAAAAAGTATTTGTATCCCCCCCAAAAACATATAAAATTTAGCCAGTGGGGTCTAGTGCTTCTAAATTTTAACCCGATAAAAGCATGTTTATTTACTACCACCACACAAAAAGGTACATTTACTGATCATGTAAAAATTGTTTTTGAAAAGAGATAAATGGAAATAGGAATGATTTTAAAAGTTCAGACAAATCTAACTATAAGAAGGGAGAGTTCAGAAAATCTAAAAGAAAAGGCAGTAAGTAAGTAAGATTTGGGGTTCCTTGCTTTGAAGCTAAGTCCTCCATCTGTCCTTATCTCTCACATTCTTCCACATGTTCTTTAGATCTTCAAACTCTCGCTACTCACGTGTGTGTGTGTGAAGTCAGTTTACGTTAATAACCTTATTCTAGCGGGTAAGATTTTGGAATTTAGCAGGGATACACTTGTAAATTCCCAACGAGCTGATATTAATGTAAGTGGTTGGCCGAATTTGTGGATGATGTCAAATTGTTTGAGTACGTCCGGTCCGACCGATGATACATTTTGTTTTTGGTTCTTCGATTTTTTATAGTAAATAAGTACATACATTTTTAAGAGACTGAAATTTACCCAATTTGATTTACTTTTTTTTTTTTCTTTCATTTTTTTTCGGATCGAACTACAGTATTCGAACAAACTTGGTTTAGTGCAGAGTAATTTACACATTTTAAAATGTCAATCCAGAACCGAGTACGTTGTTACATGTAGTGTATGATGTACTCTGGTTTGTTCGGGTTTGAACCATTTTGGTCAGGAGCTCGATAGAGGCCCAATAAGGCCTATGTACTTTGTAAATTTGTTTCTGGGGTTTGTTTAGACCTTGTCAAAGATACTTAACATGATCAACTATTATAAAATGCTAATTTCTCTAATTCATAATTTTATTTTATTACAGTTTCGTAGGGAGAGAGAGCCACGCTAAAAAAAAAAAAAAGATTTAACGTGTTGATGTAAATTTCCATGTGATAATGGTTATAGATTATCATTTGTGTACTTGTGGAATGTTTGAGTTGGTAACTAGTACGAAGGTCCACTTTACCTAATTTGTCTTTTTTGCTTTAGGTATTGATTTGTACGCTTTCGAGTACAGGAGTAAGCAATCCATCTTGACCAACCTCACCATCATCATTTTCTATTTTCTCTCTCACAATAAATCAATCTTTTTAGTTTAAAAAAAAATATATATATATATATTTATATATATATTTTAATTATTCTTCTGTCATTATAGAGAGCACAAACATTTATAGTTCTAATTTTAATTTTTATTTAATACATTCAGTTATAAAATTAAAAATGAAACTTCATTTAAGTAACAGAAAGTTGTTAGTTTCCTGACAACACAATGATACATTTTTATGGCTAAAGTTGTCGAGTAATTCTAGTTAAAGACAATGTTGAGACCTATATATCATTTATTTTAATTAATTAACTTTTTCATAACGGCTACAATTATTTGCAAAATATATGTGTTGTTCCGAAATTTCTTAATCATAAAGATTGCAAAATAAAAAGAAGACAGAATATTGAATATTCATAGCAATCCTGTGGATGATAAAGTTTCGGTACTTATCATCTCTCACGCCTAAAAGTAACAACAAAGGCATAAAGGAAAAAACTGAGCAAACGTATTTAGTTTGTGTACTCTCGTTTCTCTTTTCTTTTTCCTTTTCCTTGAAATATCTTATATAGTTTCTTTCGTTGCTTCAAATAACTTCAACTATCACTTTTGTAATTTTACTCCGCAGACCATAAGTATAATGTATAGAAAAGAGGAAGTTGACAGAAACAGGGAAACTAAATATTTGCACATTAAACTTATCATTATAATGTTATACATGTCTCCATCTCATCCATCATATGATTATGCACAAATAAATACCACCAATGTAAAAATTAACGAAAAGATTCAAAGACACCACCATCTGCCATGTTATCAAACACGTCAACAAAATCATACTTGATTGGAACCAAGGAAGTTGAGAAAGACAATTGTGGAATTTTAGATCGTATATTATATTACATGGAGTAGGTAGCCAAGATGAACCTACATGTATCAATTACTACCAACATATAAACCTAACAGAAAGAAAAGACAAACAAAACAATTTAATGTGTATGTAAAACGTATAACCATAAGTTTGTGGAGTATGTATGTTAGACCAAATGAAAAGATTGATAATGTTAATTTCTTGGGGGATCAGGAAATAAGGAAACTTTAATTAAAAAGTCAAGACAACAATATAAAGTGTAGGTTTAGTTTAAAGATGGAGTAAGTCAAAGTAATGGAACAATAAAGTATGTCTATTAAATATTCGAAACTAATTTAATAAAACATCAATAAAATAAAAGAAGTGATTGACTAAGATGTGTATGTATATACATATATACAGAAGAATGAATGATTGATGAAGATGGTTAAGTGGAACTTGGGTTTCAAGGAACACTCCTGGCAAATACAACGCAGTTATGCCTACACCAACAAGCAACGGCCATGCCTCTCGCTTGCAGATTCAAGAACCAAGAACAATGTCTCCTCTTCCTCCTTCTTCTTCTCCAATCGCCTTCAAGGTATGTTATTTCTCACTTTTGAATCAAGAAACAGGAAACTCCTTTCTTGATCTCTGTATCTTCTCCATCTCTGTTTATTTCTTGACTCAAACAAATCCAAGACTCAGTTTTCTTCTATCTTCTTGTTTCTCAATGGTGCTTTTTTTTCTTGCATCATGTTCATATCGAATTCACATTAACCAGCCTCGAATCACCCGTTGATGAGATAACCAATTTGTTTGTCTTTTGCAGGAACAACAAGGTAGACCACCTCCCACCGCACATCAAACAATAGCAGGAAAACTCTTTAGAAACCTCTTCAAGGGTCTTCTCTTCTCACAACTAACCTTAATATCGCTTCTGGTGATTGTTCTCACCATTCGCGGTCTCATCTCAGCAAGTTCACACCATTTCCACCCCAAGAAATGGTACCCTCCTTTACTAGCGTCTGTTGCTGTCTCAGGAGTTGCATCTTTAGCCTGGCAATGCATCTTTATCTACAATCCATCTAGAGCAGTCAGAGCAACGTTCTGGCTTAGTCCAATACTCACCTGCTCGGTAGGGATCTTGCTTGTTCTTATAGGCTCGGCAGTAGATGCAGGGATCGGTTCAGTTTTTGTGCTTTTCGCCATTACTCAGTCTCTGTATGGTTGCTGGATCACTACCAGGTTTGAATACACCGATAAGATATTGTCACTTGCTACAGCATTTCCACCTGCAAGAACCAGAGAAGTAGTCTGTTTATCAATCACTGTCAGCTTGGTTTACTCTGGTTTTTTGTTGACTGGAATAGGAGGAGCAACGTCCACTAGAACAAGTCTAGATCTATTGTTCATATCCGTAATCTTGATAAGCTTAGCGTGTACAATGCAAGTTCTCAAGAATGTACAACAAGTTGCGATCTCGAGGGCGAGATATGTAAACTTTGCTCATGGAGAAGAGATGGACGCTTGGGATGCTTTTCGCATCACTATGAAACACTTGGTTGGGAGCATCTGCATTGGCTCGACGCTTGTTCCAATCGTCGTATTCATCAGAGGGTCGATCAGAAGCGTTAATCTAATGTCAGGGAGCAGCGATGAGGTCATGTATTCAGGTGCTGATTGCTTCTCTTCCATTGCCAACAAACTCATTACACTTGGAAACAGATGGGGCTTTGTACATGTGGGAACTTATGATAAAGGATTCGTGGAGGCTTCGAGTGACACTTGGAATAAGTTCAGAAGTACAAGTGGGTTAGAGAAACTGATTGATTCGGATCTGACTAGCTCCTTCTGCTTCCTCAGTGCGGTTTCTGTTGGAGCTGTCTCTTCATTGACTGCTGGAATATGGATGTTGTTGATCCACAAGGACTATGCCTTGGAAGTGACTCTATATGCTTTCATGATTGGATATTTCGTGGTAAGAGATAAGTATTTCTAAGGCAATTAGCCGTAAAGATGATCAACATTGCCTTGGACAAAAAGTAGCTTATGTTATGTACCTGGTTTTGTGTGTCTGTTCAGGGAAGGGTAGCTTTGGCGTGGGTACAGGCATGTGTCTTGGCTTACTATGTAGCTTATTCTGAAGATCCTCACAGTGTGCGGTTTGACGGTACGATTCCACATCGTATTCAGCGTCTTCAAATGTTAAGTGCTCACCGAGACAACAGAGAGCTTGAGATGGGTAGAGAGAGAGAAGAAGATACTTATAATAATTGTTGACTCTTGAGGGGAGACTCACCACAAACATGTAAACATTAGCATTAGTATATTTTTCTATCTTTCTTCAAGCTTAATAGATTCTATTGATTGGCAAAATATTAGATTCAGCGTGTTCATATGTAAAACCTTCAGCTAAAGAAACAATGTACATATTTACATTGTAATTCTTATCATCTTGAGAAATCTTTCTGGAGCTTTTTGTTTGATTCCATCGATATCATCACATAAAATTTGGCATTAACATTGTAATTCTTATCATCTAGATCAAATCTTTCAATTTAGAAAAGAAAGATGAAACAATACTGTCATCTAAACCAGGACTTATATTGCAAATTCCAAATATATAACAACAAAAAAAGTTCAACAACCAGAGAATTTTTTTCTTGTTTGGTCTGCCCACAAAAACATAGTTCATTCATCTGACACACCCAGATCATGCATCGCCTTGGATACCTGAAAGACAGATGAACATCCTGGTTTAGATGTCGAGGTTTGAAGCTTAGCCTGCAAGAAAAAAATAAACATTCCTATTGAACACACAATACACATACCATTTCCTTACGACGTTGTTCCTGGATATTCAATTCTTCCTGATCTCTCTTCGAAATCATATTTTCATTAAAGACCCTAATAAATTCTGAGGTATGCAAAAAAAAAAAAAAAGGAAACAATCACCAAAATATTGTAAAATGAATAATAAATCTCACAAGAATGATATACACACACATACGAAATTCTCACTATTACCGTAACCATAAGATCCAACAACAACCCCATCGAAGTAAGTAACATTATTCCACCTTGCCGCTGCCGCAAAGAAAAACCTTCCTCTTCCTCTGATTTGTTTCTTTCTATAAAAAAGGCGAAAAATATAAATGATCTAATGGGCCTGTCGATTATTCATACAATTCAAGTATGTATTGGTCGTCGGTTATAATGGGCCTGTCGTTTATTCATAAAACCGGTCCAAATGTCCGTGGTTAGAGGGTACATTTAATCCTACAAACGTTGTCGTTTTCCTTTTTGGTCGTCGTAATCTAGTACAGTCTGTATTACTCAAACCAGGAGTAATAACCAATTATAGAGCTGAACCACTCGGTTTAACTTGCTAGTCTATCTACACGGTTGGCACATAAATCTCATTATTAAATACAAGTTAACCAGTAAATTTCTATACATTTGTGATGACATTTAGCAAATAAATCCTAAACTTAGAACTTATTTACAAACATGCCATGTATATTAATTATTAATTTGTTTTCATTTGATTAATTAATATTAAATTTTGATTTTGGAAAACAAAATCCAATTGAATTGGAAGAACTGAACACCCGATCACTCCCAAAAACACATTTAGCTTAATATAAGATATTGGATTTGTAATCTAACTTGTAAAATTATACATCAAATAAACAAACACGTTTAGATATAATGATCTTTTGTGCTATAAAGCACAAATAATAAACCCTGAAAATCAAAAACCCTAAAGATGAAATTTGGGGGTGGGTGGGAGGTGTTCACTTAGCAATTTGTATCGAAATTTTCACTTTTTATTATTATTATTATTTTTTTTTTCTGACGGATACCGAAATTGTTGGTGTTGTTGAAGAGGGTTTAGAAAAGCTGTCAATGATAAATGAGTGTTGTGGCTAGAGGTAAAAGAAAAAAGACCTTGAATATTCTCAAGATGGCTGACTGGACAATCGGAGCAAAAGCGTCTGCCAAGATTTCAGAAGCAGTGGATTTTTTTTAAAGAGTAGAAAAAGAGTACACATGTGATGATTGTCGTTAATTGCAATTTTTATTAAAAAAAATAATTCAATAAAAACACATTAAAAAAAATCAATTAGAGTATGATAAATAAAACTAACTTCAATTTGCATGGCAACTTAACAAAATATTTGTTCGGTGCAAAATAAATAAATTTGTTAAAATCCATAACAAAGAAAAATCTTCAATCGTAAATTTGTTAGTCTTTTGAGTGATGTATCTATGTATTATATATAGGTGCATGATTCAAAGGGTTTGAAGTTTTTTTTTTAGAGGATTGTCATATATATATATATATAGACCAGCTTAAAACTCGAACCAGGAGCCGAACCACTCGGTTCAACTTGCTAGTCTTTATCTACACGGTTCACACGTAAAATCTCAATATTAATAGAAATTAACCAATTAATTTCAATGTATTATTATTACTTATTAGCCATAAAAATTAAGATATTTGTATTCCAAATTACCAAGAAATCAAATCAGACCTCTAATTATTGGGTATATACTACTTTGGTTCTGCAAATATCAACTGAGTAATTAAAAAACCGGTTTAGTTCAAAACCGGAAAACGCGACGCCTGGAAACTCTCACACACACAGAGTCACAGGAGACGCTCCCGCGTCTGCAAAAGAACGGATAAAGTCTCTCTTTCTCTTTCTCTTTCTCTTTCACTCTCTCTCTCTCTCTCTCTCTCTCTCTCTCTCTCTCTCTCTCAATTCAACGAAGAGGAAGAAGAAGAAGATGCTGACGAGTCCCAGTAACGCACTTCATAGTAGTACTCCGCACTTCTGGCCAGTTCGCCGGAGCAGGCTTTGCCGTTCTCGGAATTTCCCTCGTCTCAACTCCGGCGACCGTAGCAGCCGCGGCGGAGGAGGAAAATTGTGCTCCCTCTCTCTTCTCTCCGCAAGTGGCGCCGGTAAATTCAGTGTCAGAGCTCTAGTTAGACCTGATGCTACCGAAGAAGCTGACTCTGTCGGCGATGGGGCTTTGCCTTTTCCTAACCACGTTTCTGTCAAAATCCCCTTCGGCAATAGAGAGGTAATGTATTCATAAAAGCTTTAAACTTCGGATTCGGAGATGATTTGTTTTGTAAAGTGATAGACTTTTGCCTAGGATTTGAGTCACCCTTATCTTTTATAGTAGAGAGAAGCTTCAAGCAATTTTATTTATTAAAGCTGTAGTCTTTTGCTTTGAAATTTGGTTTGGGAGATGATTTGTTTTGTAAAGTGATAGACTTGGTTGAATTGGTGTGGTTAATGACCATGGATTTGAGTTCCTTATCTTTTATAGTAGAGAGAAGCTTTAAGGATGTATGTGGTGACCTTTGTTAGTTTCTTTACTATCCAGATTTTAGTAGAGACTGGTCTTATGGGGAGGCAAGCAAGCTCAGCTGTAACGGTGACAGATGGAGAAACTGTAAGTGTCCTTCTTCGTCTTCAAATTTATCGTCTATTTACTTGTTTATTCTCTAGTCTGTTATATAAGGTAGCTGTGATGGGTGTTTCACATCTAATTTTTACTATGTTTACTTTTCCATTGTAGATTGTCTACACAACCGTTTGTCTAGCTGATGTTCCCAGTGAGCCATCAGATTTTCTTCCCCTTTATGTTCACTATCAGGAGCGTTTCTCAGCTGTAGGTCGAACTAGGTACGCGTTTCTATTCTTCAATACTTTGCTATTTTGGAGCCTCTTGCTACATGAAAACTACATCATAGCCTAAATGATGATGGAACTTCTTATGATGCAGTGGTGGATTTTTCAAGCGAGAAGGGAGGACCAAAGATCATGAGGTATTATCTTATGCTAAACGATGTTGGGCTACTTTTATTTCTCCATATTTCTTAACATGTTTCTAACACTTTATGGTTATGCAGGTTCTGATTTGTAGGTTGATCGATAGACCTATACGCCCCACTATGCCCAAAGGTTTCTACAATGAAACTCAGATATTATCCTGGGTAAGGCCTTCTTTTCAATACTATTCAAGTACTTTTTGGATGGGGTTATTTGGGAAGTAAGGACTGTTTCTTTTCGCCTCTCTTTACTCATCTTTCTTTTGTCTCTGTAAGATGGCATTTCTTGTGTTGTGTGCCTACTACTTTTTTCATGAAATAACTTACATTTTTATGATTACTTAAAAACATGTATGTGATGATTGTATTCTTTTCCTTGATTCAGGTTTTGAGCTACGATGGATTACACGCACCTGATGCTTTAGCTGTTACATCTGCTGGAATTGCTGTGTATGTAGGGTTATCTAGTTTCCGTTTTCATATTAGTGAAGTTTCTTTATCTTGGGGACGTTGACATGGCTTGTGTAATGAATGAAAACCACAGAGCTCTTTCAGAAGTACCAAATGCGAAAGCGGTTGCAGGAGTTCGGGTTGGTCTTATTGGGGGTGAATTCATCGTCAATCCAACCGTGAAGGAGATGGAAGAATCACAACTAGATTTGTTTCTAGCTGGAACAGATACTGCAATTTTAACAATAGAGGTGTGAACTCTAATCTTTACCTGAGTTTGCAAGATTTGCACATTTCATCTTGTTCTGCTTAATCTTGACTCAGCCCTTGCTCATTACAAAATATGGGATTGCAGGGATACAGTAATTTTCTTCCTGAGGAGATGCTGCTCCAAGCTGTTAAAGTTGGACAGGTATTTCGATTTTTTGATTGTGGTTATTTCAATTTTGAAAGATCTAGATTAGGTACTGAATGTGTGACTTTTTCAAATTTTTACCAGGAAGCTGTACAGGCTACATGCATTGCTATTGAAGCTTTAGCAAAGAAACATGGAAAGCCCAAAATGCTTGACGCTATTAGATTACCACCTCCTGAGCTATACAAGCATGTGAAAGTATGTTTATACACCTTGTTTCCATTTTGGTTTGCCAGAATGCAAATGCAGTTATATTATCTTGTAAATCATGTGTCAAATGAATTGCTTTCTGTACACAGGAACTTGCTGGTGAGGAATTGTCTAAAGCGCTACAAATTAAGAGCAAAATATCGAGAAGGAAAGCCATATCGTCCCTGGAAGAAAAGGTCTTAACAATACTGACAGAGAAGGGATATGTTATTGATGAGGAAGCATTTGGAACTATAGAAGCACAACCGGATCTGTTGGAGGATGAAGACGAGGATGAGGAAGTTGTTCCTGAAGGTGAGGTGGACCAAGGTGACGTTCACATTAGACCCATCCCCCGTAAACCTATTCCTTTGGTGAGTCTCTTAACCCTTTCTACACAATAACTTGAAATTGACCCTTTCTCCTACTCATTTTTTTTAATGCAATGTTAACAAAGTAGTCATTGCCTTTTACTAGCTATTTTCTGAAGTAGATGTCAAGCTGGTCTTCAAAGAAGTATCGTCGAAGCTCCTACGAAGGCGAATTGTTGAGGTATGTTGATAGGATTTTTTCTCATTGAAGCATTTATTGACTACACTACGGTAAAAGATCATGCTTAACATGTTCAAAGTCGACAACTGTCAGTATCTTTCCTAAATTTTCAATTTTGTTTTCACTTTTTTGGAACAAGTTTTATTGATTTCGTATTACACATTTCTACATCCCTAGGGAGGTAAAAGAAGTGATGGTCGGACTCTGGATGAGATTCGTCCTATTAATTCAAGATGTGGACTGCTTCCAAGGGCACACGGAAGTACTCTGTTCACACGTGGTGAAACACAGGTAACAACATGAGTGTTGTCCTCTGGGGGAATCCTGTGTTGCTATTTCATATGTCAATCCTTTGTGTTAGATGTATGTTAACGAAATTGGTTCGATAAGGAACATTATTGTATGATTGTTTCAGGCACTGGCAGTTGTTACTCTTGGTGATAAACAAATGGCGCAGAGAATTGACAACCTTGAGGGTTCTGATGAATACAAGAGGTTCTATCTTCAGGTCTCTTCAAAATTTGTTCTTCTTCTCACTCTGTTATTATTAGTCATATGCTGTGGTTTGTTGCACGTTTACATTTAATGTCTATTTCGAGAAAATTCGATTCTTAGTGTCTTCTTTCATTTTCTTGTTGAGCTTAAAGAGATTTTCTAAGATACTCATTGTGATGTTTCAGTACACTTTTCCTCCATCGTCTGTTGGTGAAGTTGGACGAATTGGAGCTCCCAGTAGAAGGGAAGTAGGTCATGGGACACTAGCAGAGAGAGCATTGGAGACCATTTTACCTAGAGATGAGGATTTTCCTTACACAATACGTGTTGAAAGTACAGTAATTGAAAGCAATGGTTCTTCAAGGTCTGCTTATTTTCTCGGGCTGTATGATCTGTATATGCCAAGTTCGTTTGAATGACAAACTTTGTGCTTGCTTCTTATGTTGTTCTGAAAATGTGACAGCATGGCATCTGTTTGCGGCGGTTGCTTGGCTTTGCAAGATGCCGGAGTTCCAGTAAAATGTTCTGTTGCTGGCATAGCAATGGGAATGGTTTGGGATACTGAAGAATTTGGTGGTGATGGACTTCCCCTTATCCTTTCTGACATCACTGGAGCTGAAGATGCATCCGGTGATATGGACTTTAAGGTCAGAAAAAAAAGGGTTCCATTGCAAGTCATTGCATTAACTTGAATACTGAATATTTGATTTGCTTATCAATAGGTTGCTGGGAATGAAGATGGCGTTACCGCCTTTCAGATGGACATTAAGGTCATCATCTGTTTCTTAATATACACTGCCAAAATGGTTTTAAATGGCAATTGTTAAATATATCTGTTGGTAACATCTTTATTTTTCTTCTTCTCTTTATTCATGAACTAGGTAGGAGGAATCACTTTAGAGATTATGGAAAAGGCTCTGATACAGGCAAAAGCTGGGCGTCACCATATTCTTGGTAAGGAATTCTTGAATATTCAGAATTTGGGATATTCAGGAATTAGTGTATCCCTGAAAAATGTATCCTTTTAAAGATGTCATTTACTATTTTTCTCCTTTTGTGCAGCTGAAATGGCAAAGTGCTCACCGCCTCCTACGTTAAGCCTCTCAAAATACGCTCCATTGATACATATTATGAAGGTTTGGCTTCAACTAATTTTACAGGATTGCTTAGTCTAATGGTTTACTGCCTTGAACTAAATATTGTTGGCGTTTCATGTGCTGCAGGTTCACCCAAGCAAAGTATACTTTCTTATTGGTTCTGGTGGTAAGAAAGTGAAGAGCATCATTGAAGAATCTGGAGTAGAGGGCATTGATATGCAAGATGATGGAACTGTGAGATATACAGAAACGTTTTCATTCTTATTAATGTTTTTGCACATTTATGGGTTTTCTCACTATAACCTCTAAATATTTACCTTTCTCAAGGTCAAAATTATGGCAAACGATGTGGCGAGTCTGGAAAGGGCAAAAGCAATTATTGGTGGATTGACAATGGTTCCCGCTCTTGGTGATATCTACAGGTATGTATTCTCCATATACCTTCTTTGACTAGGAATTGTAAATGGATTTGGATTCTGATCTTTCTTATTGTATCAGAAATTGTGAAATCAAATCAATGGCTCCTTATGGTGCCTTTGTAGAGATTGCGCCTGGGCGTGAAGGACTTTGCCATATCAGTGAGCTGAGTGCTGAATGGCTTGCAAAACCAGAGGATGTGAGCTTTACCCGTTTGCTTATCCTCTATAGCAATTGTTTCATATATTATTTGGGTTTTCACATATGCTCATTAATATTACTCTTGTCCTTTCAGGCCTTTAAAGTGGGAGACCGCATTGACGTCAAACTAATAGAGGTCAGGGAGTTCTTATGTCTAATAACTCATAGATATATTATAACTAATTGAAAATGATCATTAGATGAGTTGTTCAACAAAGAAACATGGGTAATGCAGGTGAATGAAAAGGGTCAGCTTCGGCTTAGTGTACGTGCTTTACTTCCCGAGTCAGAGACAGACAAAGACAGTCAGAAACAACAGCCGACGAGTGATTCTACGAAAGACAAGGGTTCTCCGAGGAAATATGTAAATACTTCGTCGAAGGATCGTGCATCAAAGGTTGCATCTGGGGATGACCTTGTCCTGAAGAAGAAAGATGTCAGGAGAGCAACTGGTGGTAGTAGTGACAAGACAATGAAAAGCAATAGCAGTAGCAACGAAGAAGAGAGAAGCAGTTTAGTCAACGGGGAAGCTACAATCAGCTAGTGAATGCAAACAGGATCAGTGTTCATATCTGTTTGACTGTTTCTGGTGAAGACTCAATTACGAAAGGAGGAGAGCATCTTCCAGCGGAACCGCAGGTGCGACTTGAGAAATCTTGAAAGACTTGAGACAAGACAAGTTGCAAATGTCTTTTCTTGAATTTTCTCTAATGTTTCTATAGTTATTTTTCTTGGCAGTTTCTTGAAGCTGTGCATATATCTATGTTGGGGAGTGGGAGATTCTCAAACTTTTTTGAAGATTATGTCTTCTCGTGCAAACTCATTAGTACTTATACAGCCCATTTAGGTTATTTCTATTTTTAAGTTATCGACTACTCATATCTAGATGATTTTTGTTCAAATTTTTGTGTATGTCTGCACCTTACACTCTTTATCTCCAGATTGTCAAGACTCTCCCTATTTTTGTTGATGTTTTGAAGTATATGAACTTGGCATTTTCCAAAATTCTAAGATCGTTTAAGCTGATATTGGCGAACTTAGTTGTGAATGGAAAAGTAAAAAATGATATTGGCATTTCAAGAGATATACAATAAGAATCAATGACTAACAATATACATGAAATGTTGTTGTCGTATGTATTGGCCTGTGTTTACTCTTCTGCCATCTGTGTAATTCTCTTTCGATGCTCCTTCAGCAACAACAAAGCTTGAGCTGGAGTCCCTTCAGCTGCTGCGATGAACTACCAATTTCAGGCAAGATGATCTGTTGTTTTTCTGGTAGAAGAAGTCGTTGGAACGTAAACCGCATTGTTCAATAAGCTGTGAGATCGGCCATAGAAGAGATAGATCATGCTTCCAATAAGTAGCCATATCAAGACCCTGATCCATGTCCCAGCTCTGCCAGTACAAATTATCAAGAAGGGTTTATAAACATCCCAATATATGTTGATTCAATTCCTGGGTCCATCAGACTCACCCAATGTTGATGATCAAGTAGGTGTTGATCAAAATGCAAAGAACTGGAAGGTATGGGACGCATGGGCAGAGAAACCCTGAAATCGAATCAAATATAGAATGCCAGTGAGAAAACGCAGCTCAAGTATAAATCTAAGTACTGTATATGGTTGTTGCCAACTTAGCACATGTAAAGAAACTCTTAAGTAAGCAGCACTTCTGAAGAAAGCGAGAGGTAACCAACCAATATGGCTTGCAGAATCTTAAGGTCAATTAAGTTTCTCATTTTCTGTATGAATAGGCTAAAAAGCAATAATAAGCTTCATGCCTTACCTCCTTTGTGTCCAAAATTGTGCCTTTCTTCATCCTCATCGATGTAGCCAAGAGTAATCAAACTCCCAAGCAAGATGGCTGCACTGACACCACATATAGTGAACCGTGGAAAACTGCCACAATCAAGAAGAAAACCCATTAAATATTTTAACCATATTACAAAAGATACATCCATGCATTCTCTAATCGAGTATGGTTAATGCTCTTTTTGACATGCAAGTAGCGATTTATCGTTCAAAGCTAATCAACCACTTCAACAAAAGCAAACAGATTTTGTTTAGATTTATGAAGACTTATTTAAACATGCGAAAATATATGCAGGGCGACTAGTAAAGACATAAGATATCAGATGATGAAATGACCTTGGAAGACGCTCAGCTGAAGCTGCTGAAGCAAGACCTAGGACACCTATGCACACAAGAGTTATACTCCAGGCAGCAATGTTTCTTCTCTTATCAAAATACTTCTCATCTATATAATTGAAAAAAAGAAGCAAAAGAATTAAATTACTTAAGTGCAGATAAAAGGCAGTAAAGATTGAACACCTTTTCAAACTAGATACACAAATGGTAACTACGTGATTGAGCACATTTAGTACCTCGAGCTGTTTCATTGCCAAGAAGAGGGGAATCAGAAGATTCTACAGCATCCACAAGAAAAGTTTCAGTTTCGGCTCTACTTTCATCGGTATCAGTTTGAGAGGAAGGTGGTAGGGGAACTCCATCTGGTGGTACATATCTAAGAACTAGCACACAGGCTGCAACGGCAGTGAATGCCATTAGAGTGCCTACACTAACCTGTTGGATGTATTACCAATGTGAGCTACTCAGTGTGTTTCGACCTGTCTCTGCCGCTAATTTTGTAGGTGAAAATCCTTTCTTAAGAGACATGAAATGTAGGCAAATATCAGCTTACCATCTCGGATAACTGTGCAACATCCATGAAAAAAGCGAGTGCAGCAGCCAGCACACCAATAGCTATTGTGCTTTTCACTGGTACTTGAGTTCGTGGGCTAATTTCTGAAAAGAAAGCTGGCAACAATCCATCCCTTGCCATTGCCATGAAAATTCGTGGCTAATAAAAATTCACAAAGAACTGTCAGAGAACTATCTGTTACATTTACAACTAGTAAATCTTAATTACAAAATCTCCTAAACTTGTATATTCAGAACAATAAGAATTGGTTAGTACCTGTGCAAGAAGAGAACCTAACAAACTCGCGCATAGAGCAGTTATTGCCCCAGTAGTTAAGATGTACCTGGAATATATATAGGAATAGTAAGAAAAAAGGACGTATTCACTAATGAATGCAAGAGAAATTTGAGTCTCAAGAAATGTAAATCATGCTTACGCTGCCCACTGCATCCCACTGTCTCCAAATGCAGAGGAGATAGGAGTATCAGGATTCAATGTATAGTATGGAACTAGTCCAACAATAACTATTGATAAAAGCATATACAGAACGCAGCATATCAGTAATGCAATCCCGATTCCCAGTGGAAGATCCCTTTGAGGATTTTTCACCTGTTAAGGCAATACCAAAGTTTAAGGGTTAAACAAAGAAAATTGGCGGAGTTTTGGAAGAAAGTGTTCACAATAATAAAGACCAAACCCTCATCTTCTATAGCTATTTAGTTTTATATAGAATTTTCAAAGTGACTCTTTTGTAAACAAGGATAATAATTCGAAAAGTATGAGCCTACTAGTCAATAAATTGTGTACCTCCTCAGCCGTACTAGTTACAGTATCAAATCCAATGTATGAGAAGAATACTATAGCAGATCCGGCGAGTATCCCATTTAATCCAAAAGGAAAATACCTGTAAGACAAGAATTAAACATTGATCATGAGAAATATTTGTTTGACGAAAACTAAGCTCAATGGAAGAAGAGTAATAAGCTAATTATTACCCACTCGGAAGATCATATCCAACCCATCCAGTCTTGCAAGCTAAATAGCCACCAACTACTATGATGAAAACCAAGGTGCAAACATTCACTGAGGTCACTATTGCTTGTACTAATGAACTCTGTCAAGGCAAAATAATCCGGTACTAACTCTATTAGACGATCTGATAATTCTGACTGAAGTGACTTTCATCTCAAATGTTTTCAATGAAGTACCTCCTTTATCCCAAAACATAGTAGTATCGTGACAATCATAACCAACAGTGCTGCACATGGATCAACCACAATACCAAGTCCAGGTATGGTTTGTCGAGCTAGGAATACAGGAAGTTTGTCCGAACCTCCAAAAAAAGATGCCTGGAACAAAAGAATACACTAGTCAGAATTAAACGTCAAGAGACCAACGAATACATATAACTAACTAACTCAAAGGGAAATACCAGATTTGGAGTTATGCCACGCGCAATGGCTGATCCACCAATTGTATAATCCAACACCAGTGCCCAACCAACCAACCAAGCAATCCTACGAGATAAAAAAACATCGAGAGTATCAGCTTTAAGACTAACAACAAGTACACACATTCACGCAATGTCTCAGTAACCCTGACATAAAAAAAATCAATGTACATACCCTTCTCCAAGACATATGTATGCATAATGATAAGCACTCCCAGCAGATGGACAGCGAGAAGCAAGCTCAGCATAACAACACGCCGAGAGAGCAGCCGCAACTCCAGCAATGAAAAATGAAACAGCAAGAGCAGGTCCTGTGTGCTCTCTAGCTACAGTTCCCACAAGAATATACACTCCCGCTCCAATCGTCGTCCCAACTCCTGCCAAATTTAACAGAGAAAGAAACACAATCAGCATCAATATGGGTGAAAAAGGTAGAAACTTTAATGGATACAATCATCGAAATTCGCCAAAAGTTTGAATCTTTTGACATACCAATAGCTACAAGATCAACCACGGATAGTTTCTTGGCAAGCTGATGATGTCCATCGTTTTTGATAAGATGAACAGAATCAACTTGTTTCCTTCTAACAAGACTGTTCATATCAACCCAACTTGTTTGATTTTGTCCCAATCGATTCAGAGCCAACTCATCTCAGACGAATCCAATAAAAAGATTGAAACTTTTCGTCCCCCTTAACAGAATCTAGATAATGAAGTATCGGAGCCGGAGATACTTAGAAAGGCGTGCACGATTCCAACTTTTTGTGAGATTACTTTTTGAGATGAATTAAGATTCTCTCGTAAGAAAGATTCTTGAAAAAATGAGATGACTTTTTTTTTTTTTGTGATTTTGTATATGTTTTTTTAATTCACAATTGGGCTAAAATAAAATCCTATCCTGAGAATTTGTCTACACCTCTCATATTATTATTAATAATATTTAAAAGAAACTAAAAACAGTGTTGGTGGAGGGAGTCGAACCCGGATATCTTTAGTTACGAAAGCAACCTTCAGCCGCTGGACTACGTCGATTCATTCGAATGCTTGTATAAAACAGATTATATATTTCTGTTTGAAAACGGTTTCAAGGCTGCAAGGCTTGTGCCGGCTATGTGCACAGCTAAACTCACATTAAGTGAAAGCCTTCCTCCAAGCATCAAAATAAAGATCAACGATAATGGTCGATATTTCAAGAGACCCGAAGATCTTATCAAATGTCTTCTCCTCTAAAAAAAATTCAGTATATTAATTTAGTTACAAAATATATTAATTTAGTATTTAACAACAACAAAAGTTTGCTAACCATGTAAGAAAATCAAAAACCAAATAATAATACATAAATTACAAAAGCTTGGATGCGAAATATATTTTACGTCATTTTGGATATACTAAGAAATTGTAATAGAGATACTAAAAAAACTAGAAACACTGATCTCGCAATAAGTAAAATTCTTAAAACTATTTACGAAAAGGTTGGTATCATGGAAGCTTTAATCCCAACAACTTTAGCATCTATGATTTTCCTAAAAGGCATTTTATCTTCAGCCATTTTGTCACAAGCACTCACAGTGTTTGTTTTCCATTTACTAGAGAACTTGATCAAATGAGCAAACTGCAAAAACAAAGGGATATATAGATGAATATAATATCCAAACAATGGAAAAGCATATATAATATAAATACATATGTAGATGAATATTATGTTTAGTAGAAATTACCAAACGAGCGGCCGTGTAGTAGTGATCCCCACATCCTCTAGCCATGTGTGCTAAGGCTCGGACACATATTGATTTGAAATGAAATCCTCTAGTACCATCGCCACTAGTTTTGGGAATGTATCGGCAAACATCCTCGAACTTTTGGCACTCGAATGTCGAGATCATAAGAAAAATAGACGCAGAGATCTTACTTAGAGTGGTGTAAGCTTCCAAGGGATAACCACTGCGGTCCTGAAACTCTCCAAGAACATGGGTCATGCGTTGTATACTAGATATATCAATCAATATATATTCAAAGTAAAAAGACAACAACAAAGTATAAGATATTACTAGCTAGTGTGTAGTGTACCAGTCTATTTGTAGACACAATTCATATTCTTGAGGGTTTCTGGCCTAATCTTCCATTGATAAGTGTGGAGACAGCCTCTAGCAACTTAGAATCCGTAGAAATTCTCCAATTAGGTGTCCCAACTGTGAGCTCATCAAATGATATCTTCAAAGCCTTGAGCTCATCCTCTTCATCCAAAAGTCCATTTTTCACCAAGTGGTGAATCCTCAACAGCTTAACACGTCATGAGTATCCATCAATGTACTCTTTGAAATTGAAAAGAGGTATATTGGCCATCTGCCAAGAGAAAAAACATCAAAAACCAACGTTACTTGTGATGCAAGAAAGCCAAAGGGAATGTAAAAAACAAAACAGAGGATGAGAGAGGAAGAAGCAATGTGAACCAAATTAATGAATCAAAGATGTTATTGTGATGCTATAGTGATCTAGAACCAGGTTATGGAATCGATTCGAGAGAAGAAGCAAAGACACACAAAATCTTTCACACACACGAGAATCGAACCACAAAAACCAGAGAAAGCATCAACATCATCATCATCATCCGAAAACTTGATGCGATTGTTCAAAGGTTATGGAATCGAATGGAGAGAAGAAGCAAAAAGTTACAAAAAACGTTGTCGCACTTACGAGAATCGAACCGTAAGAAAACAGAGAAATCATGATAAATCATCATCAACAACTAAACATCATCAATTAATCATCAATTAATCATCATCAACTAAGCATCATCATCAATTTCTGATTTGCTTTAAGCATCAAATACTCTCGGGCGGGCACTGCATCTGCTGATTCGGAGATGATTGGTTTGTAAAGGGGTAGAAAACAGAACAATCTTACTAAATTTATATTGATGATGAGTGTTGTTTAGTTTATCAAAAGTGACTCCAATTATTACAGGAAAAAAACGTAATACAACAACACTAAACCGTCTCCTATAATCCACACCTTTCGGTTGTGGGAAGTTACAAGATCTCAGCGATATATCTGATCCTACTTTCAGCTTACTCCTTTGGCTTTTTATTACCCTTTATTTTGGTCAATCTTCTGCCATTGGGTCATCACTGTTATTGTTGTCATTATTATTGTTTCTGCCGCTTGCATTATTAGAGTTCACAACTTGAACCCAAACACTCTGGCTTCTCTCTGCTCCTCCATTGACATCTCCCCATGTCTGTCGCTGTCTTCCGTTTCTCTCATTTGTGTCAGCTCCACCGTCTGAGAATTGCCCCCATACGCTCCTAGTCTTCCCTCCTCCGCTCAACTCCTCTTCACATCCAGCAAATGTTTTCAGAAGCTCTGATTGAAGTGATGGGCAGTGTTCCTTTAGATAATCATACCCATCTGACCTTATAACAGCTGCAACAACAAAACAAATGTTTATGAGCAACTTTTAAGTTTGGTGTGAAGCACGAGGTCGTAAGGAAATATCGCTTACCGTTGAGATTTTCTGCTGCGAATTTCAGACAAACGGATTTCAAGGCGGAAGCATTGTAGCGGTCAGCAAGCGCCAAAATATTAGCAACGGAATCTACTGATATATCCTTGCAGAGCACTGACTCGCACATTAAACTTAGTCTAGGCAACTTGTATTTATCAGCGGCTCCTAGTAGCTTTGCAGCTAATGTGTCTGATGCAGATGGACCAACAGATGAACCGGACGATGATGATGACTCCGCGTCTTCAATTAGAGCATCCTTGTATATGTAGTGGAGCAAAGCCTTCACCATTAGTGCACACAGAAACCAGAGAGAAATGTCATGCGTCTTAACTCTACAGTGTGTGCCGTGTGGTATTAAATACTTTAGTGTCAAAAAGCTTAAGAGAAAATTTACCTTGAAAACCTTAGGCTCCATGTCAGTAACTTCAATATCACGATCTTCTTCCCCAGTAACATCAAGGAACTCGCTTTCAAATACAGGAGATCGAGCAGCCAATACTAACCTGTGAGCACGGAACATTTCACCTGAGACATTAAAAGTTATATCTGAACCGTCCTCATTCTCCAGAAGCATCCCGAAATGAGATCCAATATCAGATGCAGGGACGTGAATAGAATGTAACCGTGGGCAGTCTATTTCTGAGACCACAACTCCCACGGTGCAATTAATTTTCAAACAATCATCCTTCAGAAAATCAGATGTCTCCAGCATAGCTCTTCTAAAGAAACGCTTGTAGCCCCTGTAACCAAACAAAATCAAATAAGAATCTGTCTGAGCGAAACAGGGAAGCACAAAACTCAATGAGGGAATGATTCCTCTGCATCAACAATTTGACGTTTTTCTAATGCAGAGTCAAATCAAAGCCAAAGGTATCACCTTCAAGAAGAAGAAACCAGCAGAAAGTGGTAGATTAAGTAATAAAAAGAACCTAACAATAGATTCTTAAAAGCAAAAACTAAAGGTACCATGCTGCTTAAGTCATAGAAACGGTGTAAAACCTAACATGAACAGGTTCATAAAAAAGCAAGAAAACTGGCAATTGTGCTGCTATATGCATGTGAACAGCAACCAAGGGTCCTATTTGAAAGCATTGGTTCCCATATAATGAACCATCGCAATGACAGGGCCGTTGAAAACATGCCAACACGTATAAACATATTACTTATCAAGAACAGCATAGATATCAGTCCAAACCCTCTCTCAATCCAGATTAAGTTTCCTTAAATACAGAACCAACGCTAGAAGCCGGTGAAGCAGCAAGAAACCAATCTCAGTTTTACAGGAAAGGTCAGGCAAACTGGTTTCAGAATGTCAAGAACAGGTAAACGAATCTACATTTTTGCTTCTCCTACTTCAAATTCCTCTGTCTTTCCATAGGTCACAGTTGCAAACAAATCAAAATAAATAAAGATAAGCATCAACTCTCTCACAAAGAAAAGAACTTCGTTTATCTTCTCACATCTGAAAGCTATCATCACTCATCTTTCAATTTCATATCAGGCCACACCAAAAAACAAGACAAACAGATTGAGAAATTCACAGCCAATGTATCTCACTATTCTCTAAATTTCTCAATCTCTTTCATCATTTACATTTGTGAGCTCACACCATCTTTGTTTTCAACAATCTACATCATTTTACTAATCCCAATATTTCCATCACGAATTAAACTCTTAACCACTAATAACAACATCCATAACCTCATATTCAACCCCATCAATAGAGCGAAATCAATGTCACCCAAAGAAAATTCCTAACCAAACCCTAGCAAAGAGGGCTAAAAAGCAAAAAAAAAATCAAGAATTAGAAAAAGCAATCGGGGAGACGAACCACATGCTGCCACGATACTTGAGAGTATAAGGACCGCTCTCAAGAGCACGATCGAAGTGGCTATGAACCTTATGCTTCCCTTTACCACTCTGATCAAGCAAAGAAAGCTCAAAGAGAGCCCTAACATCGGTACCATCGCTAGCTAAAGCAATGAAAACAGATACATAAGCCGAATTATCCTCAGGATTCTTCCCATCAGGATAGAAATAGATTGCCCACTGGTAACCCCCGACCGTGAAAGTATCGCTCGCGATGTGTTTTCCGATCCCGATTCCTTTCGCCAATGAGTACCCTTTGATTGTGAAGCTGTGTGATCCGTTTATCGTCTGTGTCACCGATAGAGAAGTCGTCGTCGGTGGCGACGGCATTTTTTGTCTCTCTTCTTCAGATTGATTTGGTTTTGTCTTTTTTCTTCCTGAGGAATAATTAAAAAAATATATATTAACACACGACGTCGTTTTTGTATAAACCTTATTAAACTCAACGACGGTAGTTAAAAACATAACACGACGACGTCGTTTTATGAAAAAATGCAGAGAGAGGCGCCACCGGAGAAGCGTCGTCTCGGAGAAGCTTCAGATGTTATTATTATTCCGGCCACTGATTTGTTCCTCCGATGTGCCGACTTGATTCTCCCATGGCTAAACCCTCAAGAACTCGCCGCCGTTTCTCAAACCTGCAAAGCCTTATCCCTAGTTTCGAAATCCATCACCACTCACCGATCCCTTGACGCCGCACGATCCTTCGAAAACATCACAATCCCGTTTCGGAACTCAGTCGATTCTCAGCGGTACGCGTATTTCGTCTACACGCCGTTTCAGATCCCCGCTTCGTCTCCTCCGTCGCGTCAATGGTGGGGATCCGAGTCGACGAGACCTTCTTATCTTGACTCGGTGAGTGAACGCGGACGGTTTGGGGTGAGTTTAGTTGACGAGTCAGGAGAGAGGATGTGTGGATGCGAATGTGAGCAGTGCGAGGAAGGATACTGCAAGTGCTTAACGTTCGCGGCGGGGATGGAGGAGATTGCTAACGAATGTGGGTCGGGTTGTGGATGCGGGTCGGATTGTTCGAACCGGGTTACGCAAAAGGGGATTTCAGTTGGTTTGAAGGTTGTTAGAGATGAGAAGAAAGGTTGGTGCTTGTATGCTGATCAGCTCATCAAGCAAGGCCAGTTCATCTGTGAATATGCAGGTTACAGTTACATTTTCGATTTCAGAATAGTTTTACTGATCTTTTTAAACTTTCAAAGTTGATTGATTTATATTGGAAGTTGGAAAATTTGAGCACAAGAATACATGATTAGAGGGACATTAGCATTAGCTATTAAGTTCAAAAGCATATGAGTTTGAAGATTTAGCTTGGTGCATTGGTTTAAGATTTAGTTCTAGCATTGTATTATAGTGTGATCTTCATCAGTGAAAGGTTTGATCTTTTGATGTGTTCATGTTTCAAGCGTTTAGTAGATAGTAACACGATACTGAGCTTGGACCTTGGAGATTAAATATAACAGTAAATCTTCTTTCTTGAATGTGTTTTTGTGATCTTGTTCTTAAAGACCATTTATACATCTCCTGAGAAGCCTTCAGCTTAGAGGTTTAGACCAATTTATCCAAATTTCAGAAGCTGGTTTTATGGTTTGTCTTCTTAGCTCAGTATTGTGTTATAGTGTGATCTCCATCAGTGAAATCTTTTGATGTGTTCATGCTTCAATCGTTTAGAGATGGTAACACGATGCTAAGCTTGGAGATAACAGCAAATCTTTTTTCTTGAATGTGTTTTTATGATCTGCTCTAATGACCATTTATACATCACCTGAGAGTCTTCAGCTTAGAGTTTTAGACCAGTTTTTTCAAAATTTAGAAGCTGGTTTTTTTGGTTTGTCTTCTTACAGGTGAGCTATTAACAACAGATGAAGCACGTAAACGTCAAAGTATCTATGACAAACTCAGGTCAACACAATCCTTCGCTTCGGCACTTTTGGTTGTACGCGAGCACCTCCCTTCAGGAAATGCTTGTTTAAGAATAAACATCGACGCCACCAGAATTGGGAACATTGCTAGATTCATCAACCATTCTTGTGATGGCGGGAATCTCTCCACCGTTCTGTTGAGAAGCTCGGGGGCGTTGCTTCCTCGGCTCTGTTTCTTTGCAGCAAGGGACATATTTGCAGAGGAAGAGTTAAGTTTCAGTTATGGAGATGTCTGTGTCAACGGAGAGAACAGAGAGAACAAGTTGAATTGCTGTTGTGATAGTTCTTGCTGTTTTGGAACATTGCCTTGTGAGAATACCTGATTTCATCATCACCTTGTCCTACTAATGTAGTAATGTCTTAAAACTCTTATTATTTGACTTTCGAGTTTATTTATCTAGCAAGATACAACCAACCACTTTGTCTTTCGGATGTTACAAATTTTTTTCATATTATTGATAAATTTTACCCCACAATGCAATGAAATTTCAAGCAATCATCCTTCAGATAGTTCCAACTTCCAACATAGTTTTTCTATAAAAACGTTTATATCCCCTGCTAACAAAATAAAAAAAAACTCAATAATTAAGAATCTGCTGATTAGGAGTAAGAAACTAAGAATAGGAGAAACTTATGTTTACCTTTCCCACTCTAATCAAGCAACTAAATCTAGAAGAGAGCCTTAACATCGGTGCCATGTAGTCATAGCTTGCCAAAGCAATGAAAACGGATAGTATAAAGATTGACCATTGGTAGTATCCACACTATCCACCGACGGGTGTCGCTGGCTTTGAATTTCCGATCCCGATTCCTTTGGCCAGCAAGTAATCATTGTTTGATTGTGATTTTACATTCATTCAAAAAAAAAAAAAAAATCATTGATTGTGAAGCTGTGAGCCGTGAGCATGATCTGTTTATGTTTTGCGAGACGGAGAGACAAGTTGCCATCGTCAGTGGACGACAGTGGTGACTGATAGCAACATAAGACCAGAGCCTCGGTCTGAAGCAGAGTATTTGCTTTCTTCATTGATTGCAGAGAAACGAACGACGCCGCTTCGTCTAAAGAACAAATGGGCCGCGTGAATAAAGAAGTAAGGCCCGTTTAGCCCCAATGGATCCAACGTTCGACTCCAACGGCTACTACGGCTACTACGGTCAATCCCTCACCTAACAGCAAAAGCAAAAGCAAGCCAGCTTCACTTCAAGACAAAACGAGAGAGGAAGCTACGTCTGTAATTGCCGTGTCTCAGGGTAAGAACAATAAAGAGAAGACGGTGGCCGCGTGTCCAGACAGTACAACTAAAGCAACCATAAAGCAATCAAGAGACAAAACAATAATCGAGCTGTCTAACCAATTTGCAGCCTTAGATTCAAATTGTGTAATCGGATTCTGACATCTGTTAGGATACACTAGGGTTTACGACAGTTTGTATAAATAAGCTGCTCACAGCATTGTAAACCTTTGAGCTGAATAATACAAAAGTTCCACATTTCAGAAGTTATCCTATTCTGCTTTCAGTGACGCCATTTTCTTTGATTCCGTGGACACTCTCTTAATTCGAAAACTTTAAGCATCGTACGTATTTGCATACGTATAATTTATAGAAACCCCAATACCCTAAATCGGTCGCTTTAGGAAAGTTATGAACACGCTTTTATTCATGAAAAATAAAAGTGCCAACTATGACTGAGAATCTATTTTTAGATTCCGAAAAATCTATCACTAAACATATTTCTCTCATTTAAATCTATCACTAAAATCCATATTTCTTTTTTTGGTTTCCATTTGAGCTTAAAGATTTCATACATTTAAGCAAATTTCAAACAATAATATAGTTTTAGTTTTAGCATATACTTTTTTAACGGTAGTTAAGTTAGCATGCCACTATGTATGAACGAACATTAACATATGTTACTCTATTTGTTCACTGCAGATGATGTTTATTTGAGTAATAAAAAGGTATAATAACTAATGAAATATACTCTGAATTTCATGAAGAAAAAAAAAACTATTGTAAAAATGACAAAAAGTAAGAAAAAAAGAGAAGGGAGGAATGTTGTGAAGAAAAGGAGCACGGCAGACATGAAGGTTGGTTAGCTTACAAAGAACTCCACACGAAACGGTCAACACGATTCTCGTGCCTCTCCTCTCTCAGACATTAACATTTATATATGTACTCATCTTAGTTATATCCTTATATACGATATTACGAATACGATACGTCGATACTTATATGGTGCTTCCTATACTATACTATTTTAATTTGTTAGTATATAACTATCATTGTAATCGTACGTGTTTAACCCTTTGAGACAACGAAACTAGCTATCTTTCTTTGTTTCACATTTATCTTCCTTTCAATACAGATAAAGAAAAGTTCAATGTGAATTTTCGTTATAGCACATGCCGTGCAACGAAGAGGAGACTAAAAAACAACTTAATGATCCCCTCCCTACTCGTGAAGAATATGGGCCTATGCCCAATACATCTTGGTTATGTTCTAGACTTAACCTTCAAATGAATTCGTGTACTTCGCATAATTCATATGTTGTCAATGGACAATGGCCTACGTCTCTACTTTGGTTTTCAATTTCCATACCAAATGAGTATATTTATGGGTTAATATCACAATAATTAACTTGATTAGATATATTACTTCCCCATGTATCTCATTTCAACAACTTCCGAAAGTTTCCCCCTTTTGGAAACGTTTACAAGTGTTCGTCTTTTGTAAGCAAAAAGTATTTATAACTTAAAATATTAAATGTATTGCTAATAGGTTGAGACGCAATGTACCGTACGCATTTCAATAAGTTTGTTGGACTACTGGTTCTAACCATAACTAATATATTTAAATTATAATAAGACCTAAAAGGAAAAATAGCTTATGTACATTTAACGATATAAAGTATAAGAAATACTTATATTAGTTAATCAAACACTCTCTTTGCACGTGCGCCTCAAACCTTCTTCCCCACTTAGACGCTCTTTCTTGCACCTAACAATATCAACAATACACGATATACTGTATAACCTAATTTAGTTACATCTTCTTAATCCAGTATACGCTCCTTCTTCCCACATATAAACGGTGTTACGTACGTACATCTATACTATAAGCAATAATGACTTCATTTCCAATTTTAAATTTTGTCAACAAGGCTTTCTCACGTTTTCTTGTATCTGACTAATTAAAACGTTAGTATGATTTTTTTTTTTTTTTTTTTTTTTTTTTTTTTTTTTTTTTTTATCATTGATAACTGTATAAGCTTTAGTATGATTTATGAGTATTGGTTAATTAGTTAAAGTAGAATTGTGAAGGAAATTAAAAGAAAAGTAATCAAAAAGAAAAGTTATAACTTTTAAAGCTGTTAAATGCAAAAGGCCAAAAAAACAAAACAAATTTCATTGACCAGATTCAGTTTTGGAAATGAAATAAAGGGTAGAAAATCTTTGACCAAATTTAATTTTTTGGAAATTAAATCATTATTAATTATTTTATACGCGTAACAAGATTTATGTATAAGACAATATAGCTATTGTCATGAATGGTATACCAAAAAGAAAAATTGAAAATGAAGAAAAAAAAAAAAAAAGATTACCACATTCACCTCGCGACCTCCTTCATGAAACAAACGTGGCCTCCTCCGTTTTTGCTTTTTTTTTTTACTTATATATATCCACACATTCACACACTCATATAAAATCTATAGAAATAGAGATATCATCATCATTTATCTCTCCAGAAACTCTCATCTATACCTAATAATTAATTAATGTTTGTTTGGTGATATGGCTGATCAGCAGCGACCCCACAACACCTCAGATTCTCGCCGGAAATCACTAGCCGGAAGACGAACGTCACAACAAACTCCGACGACGTCATCACTAAGTTCCGGTGGAGGATCCATTGCGGCTGCGACGACGACGGGGACAGGAACGGCGTCTCCTTGTGGGGCTTGCAAGTTCTTGAGAAGGAAGTGTGTGAGTGGATGCATATTCGCTCCACACTTCGGGTCGGACCAAGGAGCGGCTAGGTTCGCGGCTGTCCATAAAGTTTTTGGAGCGAGCAACGTGTCGAAACTGCTGCATCATATCCCGGTGAACCGTCGCCACGACGCGGTGGTTACTATCTCATACGAAGCTCAGGCTCGACTCTCTGATCCTGTCTATGGCTGCGTCTCAACCATCCTTGCTCTCCAACAACAGGTAAAAGAATTACATTTTCTTTTGATTAGCCTTTTGTTTTTCAGTATAGTTTGTAACGGTTGAAATCGACTACATACACTAGAAAGTTTTTAGATAAACATAATATAAAAGTAAAAATAAAAAACTGAAAGAAATCTATGTTATTCCCCAACCTATAGATACATTTACTTAATTCTCAATTTTTAAGAAATTTTTTTAAGTTCTTTTGTTAAGTGCAAATTTATTTCCTATGCTATTTTTAAGACTCTAATTAAGAATCATTGATGATTAAATAAAAATACTTTTGTAACCATAAATATATTAGGTGGCCTCGCTACAGGCGGAACTATCGGTGGTGCAATCACAACTAATAAACAGTAGAGTCGCAATGGCCAACGTTATGCAACAACATACTCATCACCAACAACAACAACTAGTCGTTATGCAACAACCAGAATACTCCAACAACTCCTCCGCCTCCACCACTCTCGCCGGAGCCGCCATGAACAGCTTCACCGTGGCCGCAGAGGCAGCAGCCGTCAGCTATGACGTCATGGCTCCGACTAACTTAGAACATTCGTTGCCGCCAATGCCACCGCATCAGCAAAGTAGAGGAGATCAGCATCATGAGGATGAGGAAGAGAGCGGTGCTGATTTTTCGGTGGCTGTTGGATCCACGGCGGTTGCTTCCGATGTTATATTTCCCGCGGAGGGTTTTCACCGGAGATGAATTTATTAACCTAGAGTCGTCTTTAATCTATGTGATCTATCTTTTTTTTTTTTTTTTAATAATGTTAAGAACGAGAAGAGCATAATATATAGTATTCAACATAGGTATACATACCATGTAGAGATGTCGTGAGATATTTGAATGAGATAGTTACTAGTTAATTATCATCATAGGGGTAAAATTAATTGATTTTTACAATGCGTGCGTTAATACATGTTAGTATGAGCTGAACATTCCCAATGTAATCGCAAAGAAGACCACTCTCATGTAAGAAGAAACAACATAGATTTGATTATATTCTCTACATCATGACCAAATCTGTGTTGCCAAATCTTATTTTGCATGAAAGAAACTAACGTCACAAAGAACTTTTTTTATTGAAAGAAAGATTAGAAATTGGAATTTTTATCGCAAGAAAGATTATGAATATTGCAAAGGACCTGTACTATGAATTGTGGCAGGGAAGACGATATATACTCTTTCGTGTACCAATGAGTCATGATGATCGTCATGAATTCTAACTATTATTAACTGTTTTGGTCGTTTCCAACAAAGAAAAAAAGACAATAAACAACAACAACAACAACAACAACATAAAATTACAATTAAAAAGGTTATGATTCCAAAAGGGTAGTGTTAACAACACAACGGAGACCAAACAAAAACTCTTGTCTCTCTCTACCTCTCATGTTCTTCACATCCTGCAATTTACAGCCACATATAAAGTCTCAGACCAATAAAACTTATTCAATCTCAAATTAAATTTTTCCTGAATCAAATACTACTTTAAAAATCAATATCTGATCATGAAAGACGGTGAGACATTGATTTTCAAATTACCTGAATCTCGAGGAGATTCGAGTGTTGTTAGGTGTAAACGAGAGGGAGGAGGAAGAGTGGAAGCAGCTGGAGCTGGAGAAGGCGAGCCGCGGATGCTCGGAGGATTGCTGTTTTGTAGCCAACCTTCTTGAACTTGAGAAGCAAACTGAAGATTCCACAGGACATCTTCAATGGAAGGAAGTTCTGTAGGGTCTTTAAGGAGACACCTTACACATATCTCCATCATTGTCTTCAGTGATTGGTCTGAGCAAGCTCTATGGACCGTTGGATCCACCATGCTCCTACGCGCTCCATCATCCGCTATTATGCTCGCTTGTAACTACAAATGAAAAACACGGTTTATAAAGTAGTTGTTCATGATTTTGTTTGTAGCTAATATAGTAATATTATATCGAATGGCGTTACCTGCTCTTTTAGAACATCGACTTGACCCTTTGCTCTCAGTGGTCTTCCAACTATAAGTTCTAGCAATATCACTCCAAAGTCATATATATCGATTTTATCTTCGTCTTTGATGCTGATGAGAAACAGAGGATTAAACCATATAAACAGAGGATTAAACCATGTAAACCATAGAAACAGAGTGAAGAAGACTCTACATACCTTAGAGTGCCTTTGGGACCGCTTCGAGATCCTACTTGCCCCACCTTAAAAATGAAAGCAAAACAGGTTCAAAAATAAGATTCAAAATCTGTGACATCATTTTACCTTTCCAAGACCTTCCACAAGTAATGGAAGGTTATAGCTACTGATTTTGGCCGCTAGGTTATTGTCAAGCAAAATGTCTGTTATCTTCAGGTTGTTGTCATAAACACCAGGCACAATACCAGTATGCAAGAACTGGATCCCTTTTGCTACACCTATCGCTACGCTTATGCGTTGTTCCCAAGTAAGCAATCTTCCCATATGCCCATCTAAACATAGCAAGACAAGAGAATATCAGGTGAAGTTAACAAAAGCATATGGTGTATGTATGTATGTTCTTGGGACAAGTTTCAATGTTGTACCAGAAATCCAGGTCCTGAGTTCTCCATTTGGGACATACTCAAATACGAAAAACATTCTGCTGACAGTTGAATCATCCAAGTAGCACTCGAAGCAGTGCCCGAGCACACTAACCAAGTGACGGTGCCTCAATTTTGCGATGAGCTCAATGTGATGCATCAAGTTTTGGGTGCTGCAACTTTTCTTCATTTTCAAACATCTAATTGCCACAAAGGATCCATCTTTCAACCTCCCTCTATAAATCTGGAAATAATGATGAAATACAAAAACAAGAAGCACAAAGATCTTGTTTTATTCAACTGGACTACAAAACATGGAAGCAAAAGAAAGCTTATAGCTTCACTGCCTTACCTGTCCTTGAGAACCTTCACCCATGAAAGCAGAGGATTCAAAGTTATTTGTCGCATACTCGAGTTCCTCCAGTGAGAATGTCCTGTAAGCTGGAAGACCTAGCCCTCCTAGCTTCATTGTTTGAGATATATACCCTTCAAAGTGTTGTAGCACACAACATAAGTAATCAATAAAAATCAAGTTCTATGTAAAATGTGTGACAAGTTCTCTTACTTGCATCTGATAGTAGTTTTGATGTGTACCCCATTGAAGCATTCTCTCTGATCAATCTTGGAGAAGCTTTCGTCACTGTTCTCTTAGCCTTTAATCTCTTAAGAACCACAAATAAGGCACCGGCGAGGAGAATAACCCCAAGAATGCTTGCGGTTACGCCTAAAGCAATACCCACTTTGGAAACTTTGTTCCTCCTCTGCGGTAGGATTCCAACAGCAAGAGCTTCATTGCTACAAAATGAAACTGGACGTTGATCTTCACTCGTGGTAGCCAAACAGTTGCCTGCATAGACAACATCTCTGCTAGTGCCGGAACTCGGTTTAAGGCAAGTAGGCAAACTTCCGGTAAGAAGATTTGATGACATATCAACAACCAGTAGCTGTGAGTTGCAAGAAAGATTTGCTGAAAGCCTCCCGGTGAGTTTGTTGTGTGAAATGTTCAAGTAAGTTATGGCAGGAAGAGACATCAAAGAAGTTGGTAATGGACCGACGAATGTATTGAAGGAAAGATCCAAATGTTGAAGCTGATACAAAGAGCTAACTTCTTGAGCTGAAACTGCAGATCTAAACTTGTTCTTGCTGAGTATAAGAGTAACCAACTTGTTACTTAACCGAGGAAACAACGGTCCAAAAGAGTTTCCTTCAAGATCAAGCACTTGAAGGTTTGTCAAATGGCTTAAATCAGGTAAATCTCCATTAAAGCGGTTATTAGCTAAAGCAAGAACTCTAAGACCTGACAAGCCACTCAGTGAAGAAGGCAGTGAGCCATTAAACACGTTCTTCCTCAAGCTCAACACAGCTAAACTCGGCAAAGAACCAATCCAATCTGGTAACTCACCAGAAAACATATTCTCATCGAGTATAAGCGTCTGAAGACTAGCAAGCGAAGAGAGCTGATGAGGGATTGGTCCAAAGAGGAAATTAGAACTCACATTGAGAATCTCCAATGAGGACAAACGGTTAATTTTCTGAGGTAACCAACCCCATAACCCGAGGGAGACAAACGTGAGAACTTTAACATCAGGGAGCTTAACAAGAGTAGTAACAAATGAGTTTATTGAGAAACTCTTTGGTAACATATGAGTCCCGTTGTCTCCTATAATGTGAAGCTGCGTTACACTATCTTCATAGCACACAATGGTAAGCGAAGGGCTTGGCTCAGAATTGCAGAAATCAGTAAAGTTGTTCCAGCTGCTTAACACTTTGGGATAGTAGAGAAGCTGTTGCAGCCTCAAGAGGGTTTGAGATTGAGATGACTGAAGCTGTGTAGAGCCATCAATAGAAGCTAAAAGCAGAACCAGAACCAGTAATGGCATGCCACGGAAGACTTTCTCCATAGCCATAAAAACACACACAACTACTTAAGTAGTAAACATCAGCATCATGAAAACCTGCAAAGAGAGAGACACATTAAATTCAAGAACAAGGTCCACACACAAGATCTGATCTTTTTTTAAGTCTTTTCTCGTTAATGCATTAAACAGAAGAGAATTTTGGAAACCAATCTTCGCATTTTAAGGCTAAGTGAAGACTGAAGAGGTAATTTATTAAGTGATTAGAAAAAGAAATGAACATTTTTGCATGTGGAATTCCAGAAAAACAGGACGAACTCACCACCTGGGTTACAGAATCTCCTCTTTAAGACAACTTGCAAGAAGAGAAGATGACTTTTGAACACAAAGAGATTTAAAAAAATTTATTTTCCTGGAAAACAAAAAAGTAGTTTCATCATTAGAAAAAAGAAGAATGAGAAATGAGAAGACAAATCGTTTCCTTTGAGATGAAGAAATACCTCTGCAAACTTATCAAGGAACTGTGATACGAATATTGAAATTATTATAAGGAAAAAAAAGGTAACAACTTGGATTTTAAAGAAGAAAGTGTGAAAAATTCCCAAGAAAATCTTGAAAATTCCTCAAGGAGCTTTTAATAAAAAGAAAACATTCAAGATTCCTTCACGAGTGATTATGAATTATAGTTTATAAGGATAAAAACAGAGGACACTCAGGAAACAATATAATAAAATAAAAAGACAAGAAACAAAAGTTTCTGCAAAATCAATGTAAAACATTTTAGCAACCATACGATTTAGTAAACTGTCAGTGGCTAACGACAGAGAGTTTGGTCCTCCTCTCTATCACGAGGGGAATACAACGATCAATTCTTCTTTTTTTTTTTAATTATTTTAAAAAGAAAGAAACAAAATAGAAATAGAATTTTTGTTCAATAATAATCTTGAAAGTGTTCACATGCATTATTACAAAATTATTTTTAAAAAGGGTTTGGCCGACAATTTTTTTTCTGATCTTTTTTATTTGTTTTGGTACTCTCACTATTTTATACAGTACACAAAATTTTAAATAATTTTCTCAGCATAACGTCCAAAAAAAAAAAAAAGGAAAAACCTCAGCATTAAATATGTTCATATCATATTATCGCTTTCGAAAAAATAGGGACCAAAGAGAAACCCACTCGAGCCAAAGCTGTGGCCAAGAAAAAAGTAAAAAGACCCAAAAAAAACTCAAGATGAAAAGTAAAGATAAGAGATAATATTCCTTAGGGCTTAGGGGTATGGTCTACTAAATACTACCAGTCGAGGCAAACTAGTCTTGTATATTAGTATTTAAATTTATGTTTGATATTTGTGTAAAGTTTCTCATATGCATTAGGGTTAAACAAGAATCAAGACTAAATAAATAACTAAATCTGTGTAATTCTAATTTTGTTTTGGATTTTTCATCATGAAAATATAATTGAAAATAAAGAAATCAAACTAAACATAAAAAGTACAACGTAAACAACTCAAAGGATTTTTATCAAAACATCGCTTAAGTTAAAAAAAAAAAAAAAAATGAAAGTTGTGGCACACACTGTAATGTAATCTTTTTTCGCACGATGGCATCTCCATCAAAAAGGTCACATCAGACTTTTAAAGTGACACATGTGGGTTCCAGTCTTCTCTTCCTTTAACAAATTTGAAGAAAACAATAATACAACAAATTAGCTCACATATGATTCAGAATACATGCTAGTTTAGTATTTACATTAATCGTTGTTTGTTTCTATCTAATAAACTAGGAATGAAATTTTTTAAAACTAAACCCATATACAGTATTTGTATTTTCATTTTGTGGAAACACAATATTTTACAACTTACAATATTTTAGAATTCGAAACTAAAGCATGATGTCTTAATCTCTTGACTACTCACGGCACGTGCCAAGAGAGATTCTACATATCTTGTAGTTTTTTATGATTTATAATTGGAGGTATAAGAAAGCAAGTAAAGCAAATACTTACAAACATAAGAAAACAAGATTTTGTGAGATTTTAGTCCACCTAGTTTTATAAATAGATATTTTTCGGTTAGATTTTTCTGTGCATCGTATTCGAATAATGTACAAATTCAAATTTCCTTATGGCTTCTTCATTTTGTGAGGTTCATTCTTTGGCTAGTTTCTTTTTTGTTTCTATTGGTTACATGTCTCAATAGTCAATGTCGTATTCAATAATGATTCATGGTTTAAATAAAAATAGAAATTGCTGGTGCAGCTTACAATCGACCAGCCAACTTTAGAGTTTACGAAATAGAATTGTGGTTGTTTCAATTCTAATTTTCTTAATAAAAAAATATTGATCTTTAATTTGGTAGAAGAAAAGAAAATTAACAACTATTATAACATCTTATTAAATTTTATCTCGAAAAATATAAGTAATTAACATGGGTTTATATCTAATACTATTTCATCTATTTTAATGTTCTGCTTTATCACATACAGTATATATAGATATTAAACTAAAATGATTTGTACTGATATATTTTTATTCAAAAAAAAAAAAAGATTTGTACTGATATATACCAGTGTTCTAAAATGCGCTATGCGGTCTCTAGGTGATGGACGAACGCCTAGCGCCTAGTTGTATATGTGGGTGTTTAGGCAGAGTCAATGCGGATATATATATATATGTGTATATATATATATGATAGTTAAACTATATATATAATAACAAAAGTAAGTGTTAATGATTCAGTTTTGAAGATAGTTTCTGCAATTTTGTTAAAAACAATCGAAGAGATAGTTGAGTTATCAAATATATAATATTAAAATAATCTAATCGTGATCGGGTGCTCTAAGATCAATGAAATATATAAATGATTCAAAAAGAATCTAAATTCTAACCATAAAAGTAAAATTATCAAATTATTACTAGTTTAATTAATAATACTAAATTAGAAAATAGTAAAGAACTATAGCACAAAGACGGCAATGAACGATCACGAAGCAGCTAACGTTGGAGTCGAGTCACAGAGAGATAGACGAGAGTCAAGAGATGGAGTAACATATGAGAAATAGTCGACTTTAGTAAGAGTGAAAACGAGAGATAGAGCCAAAGAGATCAGATTATTTAAGGATCTTAATTAAAGTTGTTATCTTTTAATAGAATAAGTCTTTGCCCACTTATTTTCAAAAGAAAAAAAATGTTTGCCCACTTAAAAAACACAGGAACGTTTTGGCGGTGGTTGTATATGCGCTCTATGTGGTGCATACACGCCCGTTAAGAAAATGCATAATAAATCGTATATGATATATTCGAAACGTTACACCACCGAATGGAGTATTGGGGGCGCCTAAACGGGCTATACGCCCGAGTTTTAGAACACTGATATATACTAATATACTTATTACATTAATTAAGACGGACGTTAGTGTGTGTATGTGTGTGTCATTTTCGCCTAGCGGTGTGTAATAAAGATGGTTTGTTCAGCATTGTTCTTCCCGTTAGGTGTGAGTCGTAATTGTGAAGTGATCATCTGCTAAGTTATTAACCGCATCCTCAAACTAATTGATTTTAGGACATATTAG
Organism: Camelina sativa; assembly: GCF_030686135.1. Taxonomy (NCBI): domain Eukaryota; kingdom Viridiplantae; phylum Streptophyta; class Magnoliopsida; order Brassicales; family Brassicaceae; genus Camelina; species Camelina sativa. Next base: position 1,420,982 of record NC_141898.1, read on the forward strand.
GAATATCTTAATATGTACAATTCAAACAATCATAATCCAGAAAAACAAATTATCATGTGACAATTATTTATTTTACTTATTTGTTGTCACTTTACTCTAATGCAAAGTGATTTACGTACACACCATATTAGAACTTGAGAAGAAGAAAAAACTCATAATATATCTATCACGTCATTATATGTGTAAGTGTTGCAAAATAGCATGTGTCATCATTGATCTATGATCTGTAAACAAACTATGACACATGTTGCACCTTTCATTTCATTTATCTGTATGTGTCCTTTCTGCTCTTTCTTTTACTTTAATTGTAGCTTAAAGTATTATTGCAAAATGCCAAATGGGGGATATGAAATCACTTGTGCGCAGTGTTTGTAAGAGTTATTCTTGTTTATATAAATTCGTGGTATCTCAATAATTTTCTAGGGTCAATATATATGAACTAGAGTAGCTAAATGTAGTTTTTACCTTTATCTCTCTATCCTGTCCACTCGAGAATCTTACCCTATAAGTACTAGCCAAAAGCTTGTCCCTCAATATGAAGGACAAATATAAAGTATAGAACTGAAGCCATCAATCACAGTTGCACCTTTTTTTTCTTTTTTTGTCATCTGAGTTTTATTTATTACTGATAGAAGCCTATCACCCAAATCATTCTACAAACAGTCCAGTGGACTTTGAAGAAATTAAAGTCCACAAAATAGATCCAAGATTAAACCCTCCGAGAAGGGAAAAGAGAGAGCAAAACCGACTCTTCAGCTCACATGACGCGTCAAACGAAAATAGACACGTGTTGATTACACATCCTTCGTTGCAAAAGACTCAACTCCCGATGAATTTTAGATCCTCGCCGGGAAAAACCAAACTCCGAGCAATCGAATCTTCTTTTGATCACCGGTGATAACAATCGCAGATCACCAACCTGAACTATCCACGACCGATTACTTGCCCAATTGAATCTCTGGTTCCTTAACCACATCAACGAAACGGTAATCGAAACAAGCAAAATAAATGAGCTTTTAATCAGGAACCTGACACTATCAAAACCAGAACTGTCTTAAACCGATAAGATCGGCGTAAAGATATGACAATAGAACTTTCTTTAACACCGGAAAAATCCGGTCATTATTACAGGAAAACAAACCATCGGATAAAAACAGAGAGATCCGATGTACGGCTGAAAACACAGCTTGCAAAAAACAAGAACTGGCCAACGTCCGTTGAGATAACCAGACACTGCCAGACGAAAACCGGCCACCACCACTGAAAAAGCTAGTGATGCCGGACGAGAGAACCGATAACGGTGCTAGAGAAGCCAACTGATAGCGATCACAGCAAAAACTCCGGTGTTAAAAAGAGATATTTGGTTTCTCTCTCTCTAAAAGATTTTGAAATTCTAATTGATCTAAAACAATTGTTAACTCCATAGTTAGAAGAGAGATATATAATCCATCATCACAAGAGAAAGTAACAAATAGTATGTAGTACTAGTCATTGCAATTTTAAAAGAGATTTCCAAATCTAAAACAAGCAAGAGTGACGCATGCATCACGCTTAGCATGACAAGGGACCTGAATCAAAAGTCCACCAAAAACATTCTCTCTATACATACTCCCAAGTTTACTTTTAAGGTTGTCATATCTTTTCTTTTTGGGGAAACAAATCTCTCTAATTGTGGCCAAATTGAGATATTTTCAAGAGTTTTTATCGTCTTTGAATAAATTCGTGAACTTAAGGGTCTATATGAAATACTCCAAAACTATTGGGGCCAAATGTAAATTTTACTTCTTTACCTTCTTCACTCCAGAAACCCCTAAAAAGATCGTTTCAAGTTTCCAACTTTTTTTTTGTTCCTCGTCAAATCGATCGCCGTTTCCTCCATACTCCGTCCACCGTTCACACTTCCGGCGCCTTCGTCTATCCAAAATTTACACTTTTCTTAAAACATGAGGTATCTGTTCGATTTCTAGGGTTTTTTTTGAGATTTACTAAAGAAATTATCAGTATCCTTTGGTGTATGTTTGCTTAATCCACAAATAGGTTTCGATTTTGGTTTATGTTCTAAGTTTGAGCCCTGCGTCACATTTTCTCTAACTAGACTATAGAAAAGCCCTTACCTTTAAGTTAATTTACTAAAGGGTTTTTCATCAGTCATATAGGAAGTGGTCTTCTTTGAGATGATGAGAGAGAGTTGTTTGCACAGATCTTATGGATAATGCTTACAATATATGAAAGCACTGATTTTTTTTTTTGTTTTTACTTGTGAAGTTCAATATTGAAAATCTCTACTCTGTGCTAGAAAATTTCATCATATGATGTAATAAGTTTGTCGTAATCTTCACTTTAGGTTGTGTGATTGGGGTGGTATGTTGCACTAAAATACCTCTGAGTAGAGTAAGGCAATATCATTTAACTGTTGTATTACCTTGTCTGCAGTCGTAACCCGGAGGTTCTTTGGGCTCAGCGTTCTGATAAGGTCTACCTAACCGTCGCCTTACCTGATGCAAAAGACCTTTCAGTCAAGTGTGAGCCTCAGGGTCTATTCAGTTTCTCTGCTCTTGGTGCCCTAGGGGAGCGCTTTGAATTCAGCTTGGAGTTATATGGGAAGATTTTGCCAGTAAGTGCCATTTCTTCCTTTAAATGTTTAGAACTAGCAGCAACTGTTAAGTATCAAGTAATAAGTTATCATTGCATCTATAAATCGATAAATTCAGCTAGTCTTTAGCAAGACACATTTGAATCTTTTCTTAAAGTATCCACACATACTTCTTTTAACAAATGTCCCATGCTATGTATATGTATGATGCAGGAATATCGGAAGAACGTAGGGCTAAGGAACATCATATTTTCAATTCAAAAAGAAGAGAAAAGCTGGTGGACACGACTGCTGAAATCAGAAGAGAAACCCGCACCTTACATCAAAGTTGATTGGAATAAATGGTGCGATGAGGATGAGGAGGTCAACTGTAAGTCGTAAAAAAAAACTTATGTTGCAAGCTTAAGTTCTCTTTTTTGTTCAAGTCCCTAGGGGATAATCCAAAATCTTCTTATGTTTACCTTCCAAGGACTAGGATTTCACTTTTTTTGGATGTACCCTCACCCAACCTGCCATATCTCTTGTTCTTTGCATATGACTTATGTTAATGTTGTCTAATATTGTTTGAAAAGGCGTAGGAAAATCACAAATACTCGGATCTCTTTCATCATAAGTTGTTTCTAACGATAGACTCTATTGTTTATTCTGTTTCAGCTGAAACGGCCTCTGATGATGAGAGTGCAGTGAGTGTTTTCTCATAATTGCTTATTTCTTTCCATTGCATTTTAGTAAAAGCCACCGTGTTTGATTAGTTTCCCTCCTTATTTTCATAGTTTGTTGATCAAGATGAAAGCAGTGATGATGATGGATTGCTCTGTAAGTTTCAACATTCTTTGATCTTCTTAACGCAATGATATATAGCATTTCAAAAATTATAGATAGAGACTAAGTGAAGATTGATAGAATATTGTGCTCAAGTCCGTCGTAGTGTTAGTGGCGTTATTCTCTGATTCAGTTTTTGTTAATACCAAGTATCAATCTGAACTTAGTTGTTCCGAACTTGTTCACTTCTAAATATTTATCTGGACCCTTTTGTTAGTACTGATTTGACGAAAAAAACATTATATTTGGTCAGATCTTCCTGATCTGGAAAAGGCAAGAAGAAATTAAGCTCCACGGCAACAACAACCAACCAAACCAACTGGAAGCTGAAGATAAGGTATAAGACGATGAACTGAAGCTTAGGATGATCCAGTTTGCTTTGTACCCGACTAAACCGAACAATAGTTCATGCGGTTTATGTAGCTTACCTCTGATTAGATATCTCAAAGGATTCAGCATTAGTTGTCTCTGATATAGTTTTCGAGTTTCTCTGACTTATTTTGGCTTCTTTTTTCTTTGGTTCACATCGGATCCACTTTCTAGGTCTGGTCCAGTTAGGGTTCGGTATGTGAACTCTACCAAGAGTAGGGACTAGTAAGTAATGTAAGGGTGTGATTGGTTTCTACTTTCTAATACCCATTTAATCACACTATGTCTTCTTTAAAAAGATTCAGTTTCATTTTTTTAGCTCTTGCTAATGTTAATCTTGTGCTTGATTTTATGGATTATATTTCAAAATGAAAAAACAACAACATAGCTTTACACTAATTCACATGTTTCAAAGTTACCTTTTTCTTACCCGTAATTATATAGCAAAGTTGATAAGCCAGAAGCGGGAGTTCTTTTCAAGGTTACTAGTATTATTACCACAGACATAGTTTTTATATTAATCTTGTGATTCAAAAAAACTAAATTCTTAATTTGAGTTATCAGTATCCAATACTAACAAAGATCCAAACATAATATTTCAAACTATAAAAAGAAAAACTCGAAAAGGTTAATATGAATTGAATCTAAAACCGTTTAAATTGGATGCTCGAATGACAATCATCTAAAAAACTTCAAAACCCTTTGAACCATGCACCTATATATATAATACATCGTACTCAAAAGATTAACACATCTATAGAAGATACATTAGTGAACAATATATTGAATATCAAGAAAATTAATGAATCAGAAGGAGCTAATTTTTTTTTTGTTTTTGTGAGAAATACATGATAAATCGTGAGAATTAAGCTTTAATTATATTAGTGGGACTGTGGGAGAGTCAAGGTTGAAGATTTTTCTTTGTTATGGATTTTAACAAATTTATTTATTTTGCACCGAAAATATATTTTGTTAAATTGCCATGCAAACTGAAGTTAGTTTTATCAGACTTGTAATTGATTTTTTTTAATGTGTTTTTTTGAAAAAATATTGAATTATTGTTTTTTATATAAAAATTGCAATTAATGACATGTCACAGTTTAATTACTCAAGTGATTTTTGCTTTATAACATAAAAGATAATTGTGGAAAAAAAGAGAAGATAATTATATCTAAACGTGTTTGTTCATTTGATGTTCATTCTTACAAGTTAGATTAGAAATTCAATATTAAATTAATGTTTTTAGCGATGATAATGAAGAAAAAATAAATTACAAGTGAGGGTAAACAAGTCAGTTGTGTATTCAAAACATAGAATATTCGTATTAGTCATCCAAATTACTTACTCAATTAATTTACGATGCTATATGAAGTTGAGATACACGTTTCAAATTAGTTTTCCGGAACACTTGCGCAAAATATTAACTTTTGACTTGGTAGAGATTGGATTACTTGCGAGAACCGTGAACGCTTATACCCACAATGGTTACATTTTGTCCCCTGCAACAAATCAATTTCTCCTTGTCAGTCTAAAACAGGTTGCACAGACGCATGAGTTGTTGAAAACCATGAAAGAAGGCAAGAAATATGAATACAAAAAGCTTAGGTTTGAAGAAGTTGTTGGGACTACGAAAGCCTAATGAAAAGGCTGCGAGTGTTTGTGACAAAATGGCTGAAAATAAACTAAAGTTGTTGGGATTAAAGCTTCCATGATACCAACCTCTTCGTGGATAGTTTTAAGAACTTTACTATTGCAAGGTCAATGTTTCTATTTTTTTAGTATCTCTATTGCATTTTCTTAGTATATCTGAAAACGACGTAAAATATATTCTGTATCCAAACTTTTGTATTTTATATGTTATTATCTGGTTTTTAATTTTCTTACATGGTTAACAAACTTTTGTTGTTGTGAATGTGTTTACCAAACTGAAAAGGAAAAAAAATACTAAATTAATATATTTTGTAACTAATGTAAATAACAGCTAATCGATCGATTGTTGATCTATAAGAAAAAAAAAATGATCAGATATTCATATTCTCATTTTTATATTTTTCCGCATCCAAACTTTTGTATTTTATATATTATTATTTGGTTTTTAAATTTTCTTACATGGTCAGCAAACTTTTGTTGTTGTGAATGTGTTTATCAAATTGAAGAGGAAAAAATACTAAATGAATATACTTTTAGTTAATGTAAATAACATCCAATCGATTGATTGTTGATCTATATAATAAAATAAAAAATGATCATATATCTATCTTAACATTCTTTGAGTACATTTTTATGACATCCTCTCTTATCTTTGTATCCAAACAAGTCTTAACTAAATTCTCTACAATCCTTACAACCAAATACAATTATTTCCTTATCTGATTATATTAATTTCCTAAAATATATCTATCTAATTTAAATCAATATGTTAGATTAAAATATAATTCTCCTTTCATTTTGATTTAATCTTATATTTAATTATTTTAATTACTATTTAATACATAAAGTTAATAAAATTTTAGATTTTTTTTAGCATATTATGTGATTTGATTTTTATAAATGGATATATATTAAAAATTGTCTTAGGATATTTGTAACCAAACAAGTATATCCACATATAGAGCTCGGAATACATTTTTGGAGTACAATATGGTGCCATCACTTTTTGCCAACTTTGGGTCGGGTTTTTAACTAAAATTATAACCGATTCAATTATCCGGATCCTCCTTAAGATTGCCGAATATTTTGGGCCGGTTTTTAATTCATAGCGTACTTATTTACATCCAATTAATGCCAATTAATGCCCATTGTATCTTAGGAAAGATCTAATTTGCATGCCGAATTTTTAGGGCTGAGTTTGACAAAAAGAATTGATAACTCAGATTATGTAGTCACATCTTTTTAATCACATCCTTATAATATAGCAACTAATTCAAGATGAATACATCTTAGGAAATATTTAATTTACGTTTAATAAACGATTACATATTTGGTAAGATCTTATCAGCTTTAAATGTACACTATTAATCCAATAATATTAGTTGAGAATCATAATAAGAATATGCCAGATCATTCATTCCTAAATCATAACGAACAAATCGTAAGATATATATTCTCAACTTATGAATTAAAAGTTTCTACAAAACTATACATACAATTGTTAACAGTATATATATATATAGATGCAATTTACCATGACTACAAGTACCTCTAACCTATTACAATATCATATCAACAAAATAATAGACTCGTGGTATATCACGGGATAAAACCTAATTCTCTTCGATTTGCTAACAACAAAAACAATCATATATTCACAACAACAAAAATAAAAAATGATCATATAAAAAATTAAAAAAAAATCCTCAACAACAACAACAACAGACGTAGATCTCATAATCATTCACCTACTTAGTTTACCAAACAAAATCTCAAATTTGTGTGGCATCAGATGGGCACTCTGACTCTCAAGTCTTAAGATGTCGCCGTTCAGTAGAAAAAATCAAAAAAATGAAACTAAAATAGTGAATCTCTCACCAAACTGCTGATGGGGTCCACCCACCAATCCCGCTACCTCATGTATGTATTTCAGTATTTGTATACTCATTACTCACAAACACACCAACTCTCCTCCCACATTTCACGTTTTATTAGTTCCGTAATTTAAAAGTTTAAACTTAAAACCCACACCCCTCTTCAATTAAATTAATTAATACACTAAAACCCTTTAATCAACCCTAGCCAAAGAATTGTTAAAAAAAAATTAACTAACCAGTGACAAATAAAAATATAAAACTAACCCACGCACTAAAGCAGTAATTATCATTCCATCATCAATATTTTTGGTTTTTTTTTTTTTTTTAAATCTAAACCATCGTTATAAAAGTATAATAATTTACAAAAAGTTGTACAAGATTGACCATATCCTTAAATTTAAAAAGCTAAAAATTAAACCCAGAGTTAAAACGTGCTGATACTACATTACTACCTACACATGAAAATACTATATAATAGTATCATTTATTCCGTAGAGACAACAAAAAAAAAAAACCCTAAATACACGATATTCCTTTAATAGAGAAATATTATATTCCACCACCACGAGAGAGAGTGAGAGAGAAAGGAATGAACGATGCGTAGTAGTTGATTGATTTGCTATAAATAAAACTCTAAACAACACAGAACACTTCTCCATCGTCGCTCTCTCTTTACCCTCATCTCCTCTCAATATCTCTCCGTAAGGTACGCTTCCGAGTTTCCATGGCTTCCGCATGACCATTCTTCTCTCTCCCTTTCCTACTCTCTTATTTAGCTTTCCGTCTCTTCCCCTTTCCTCTCAATTCAATTCAGTTTTTTGTATCCCGGCTCTGTTTTCATACTTAGATCTAATTCGGTGAGTCTGTTTCTTCTATGAACCCTACATGATCATATTCCTAGATCTGGTCTCCGTATCTGTGTTACGTTCTCACTGCGATCTTTTCTTTTTTTAATCATCTTTGGTTTCTGCTTTGAGTATCTCTGATTCGTTTGATCTTTAAACTCTGTTTTTCAACTAGGCTTATTATATAGAGCATCTCTCCGACAAAAAGCTGCAAAAGTTTTTACCTTTTTTTGTTTTTTTTTTTGACAATGATTGAATGGTGAAGTGGCTTTTTATGAGGACAACATTATAGGAACATCATGCTTTGATCTAATGAACTGAATTCGGTTTTGTTTTGTGGTTTTTTTTAATGTAGTTAAAAAAAAAAGAAAAAGAAAAAAAATCAAAAATGGCTTCCCACATTGTTGGATATCCTCGTATGGGACCTAAGAGAGAGCTCAAGTTTGCATTGGAGTCTTTCTGGGATGGCAAGAGCAGTGCCGATGATCTTCAGAAGGTGTCCGCTGATCTCAGGTCTGATATCTGGAAACAGATGTCTGCTGCTGGGATTAAGTATATCCCAAGCAACACCTTCTCTCACTATGACCAGGTTCTTGACACCACCGCCATGTTAGGTGCTGTTCCACCTAGATATGGATACACCAGTGGTGAGATCGGGCTTGATGTGTTCTTCTCCATGGCTAGAGGAAATGCCTCTGTTCCGGCTATGGAGATGACCAAGTGGTTTGACACCAACTAGTGAGTTTCTTCTACTCATCCTTATCTTGTGTGTTCTTGTTATTGGATTTGTGAGTTGCGTGGTTTAAACGTAGTACTTGTATTTCTGTTTTTGTTTGATGCAGCCATTACATCGTCCCAGAGTTGGGCCCTGAAGTCAAATTTTCTTACGCATCTCACAAGGCTGTGAATGAGTACAAGGAGGCCAAGGCTGTACGTACTCACTTATATTCCCATTTGAACATACTAGGCTTGTTTTTTTGGTCTACTGTTGAAAGTTCTAATATGATAATGTGGTGTTGTTAATGCAGCTTGGTGTTGATACCGTCCCTGTACTTGTTGGCCCTGTCTCTTACTTGCTTCTTTCTAAGCTTGCTAAGGGTGTTGACAAGTCATTTGATCTTCTCTCCCTTCTCCCCAAAATTCTCCCTGTCTACAAGTAAGATTTTACGTTTTGAACCTTTTCTTTGCTACCTGCTGTAATACTCAACTGTTCTCTTTGACGCTATGAAACTTATTTCTGACATACCTCTGTAATGATTAATCTGTGCTCAGGGAAGTCATTGCTGAGCTTAAGGCAGCTGGTGCATCCTGGATTCAGTTTGACGAGCCTTTGTTTGTCATGGATCTCGAGGGTCACAAACTCGAGGCTTTTAGCGGTGCCTATGCTGAGCTCGAATCAACTCTCTCTGGTTTGAATGTTCTTGTGGAGACCTACTTCGCTGACATCCCTGCTGAAGCATACAAGACCCTTACTTCCTTGAAGGGTGTGACTGCCTTTGGATTTGATTTGGTTCGTGGCACCAAGACCATTGACTTGATCAAGGCTGGTTTCCCCGAGGGCAAGTATCTCTTTGCTGGTGTTGTTGACGGAAGGAACATCTGGGCCAATGACCTAGCTGCCTCTCTCATCACCTTGCAGTCACTTGAGGGTGTTGTTGGTAAAGGTATGAATCACTTGCCTTATTTCCATCTCTTCTTGTGGATGGCTCAGTGAGAAGTGTTTATTTGTTAACTCGTTTGGTTATGTTATTTGTGTATTGGTGCAGACAAGCTTGTGGTCTCAACCTCTTGCTCTCTTCTCCACACTGCCGTTGACCTTATTAACGAGACTAAGCTCGATGACGAAATCAAGTCGTGGCTAGCTTTTGCTGCTCAGAAGGTTGTTGAAGTTGACGCATTGGCCAAGGCTTTGGCCGGTCAGACAAATGAGGTATTGCAAAGATCTAAGCATGTTTCCTCTAGTGAAGCCTTAATTTGAAAAAAACTAATGCTCTCTAAATCTTTCTCCCTTTCAGAGTTTCTTCACTGCCAACGCCGATGCTTTGTCTTCGAGGAGATCTTCCCCAAGAGTCACCAATGAGTCTGTCCAGAAGGCTGTAAGTTTCTTGCTTTCAAACTCGAGCTTTTACACACATGATGGTTTTCTCTGTAATGATGATTTGTAATTTCTGGTATCCCAGGCTGCTGCTTTGAAGGGATCTGACCATCGCCGTACAACTGAAGTTAGCGCAAGGCTAGATGCTCAGCAGAAGAAGCTCAACCTTCCAATCCTCCCAACCACAACCATCGGATCTTTCCCACAGACCGTGGAACTCAGGAGAGTTCGCCGTGAATACAAGGCGAAGAAGTTAGTCTCTTAATGAAAACCTGTCTGCATTGATTACTTAAGTATGTTGATTGTGATGCTAACTAGAATTTCACTTTGATCTCTCTTCTACTAGAATCTCTGAGGAGGATTACATCAAGGCCATCAAGGAAGAGATCAAGAAAGTTGTTGACATCCAAGAGGACCTTGACATTGATGTTCTTGTTCACGGAGAGCCTGAGGTGAGTTTCTTGCCTGTTACTAAACCGTGAAAATTACTACTCTTCTGTTTCTGACTCGAGCCATGCTTTAACAAAATTGTAGAGAAACGACATGGTTGAGTACTTTGGAGAGCAACTGTCAGGTTTCGCATTCACAGCAAACGGGTGGGTGCAATCCTATGGATCTCGCTGTGTGAAGCCACCGGTTATCTACGGTGACGTGAGCCGCCCCAAGCCAATGACAGTCTTCTGGTCCTCAACAGCTCAGAGCATGACCAAACGTCCAATGAAGGGAATGCTTACTGGTCCAGTCACAATTCTCAACTGGTCTTTTGTCAGAAACGACCAGCCAAGGCACGAAACCTGTTACCAGATTGCTTTGGCCATCAAAGACGAAGTGGAAGACCTGGAGAAGGGCGGTATTGGAGTCATTCAGATCGATGAGGCCGCACTCAGAGAAGGATTGCCTCTTAGGAAAGCCGAACACTCTTTCTACTTAGACTGGGCTGTTCACTCTTTCAGAATCACAAACTGTGGCGTCCAAGACAGCACTCAGGTAACAACACTATACACTTAGAATCTAAAGCACTGATGAAACGAACTTCTAATGGGGTTTTTGTTATCTCTTTCAGATTCACACTCACATGTGTTACTCAAACTTCAACGATATCATCCACTCCATCATCGACATGGACGCTGATGTCATCACCATTGAGAACTCACGTTCAGACGAGAAGCTTCTCTCTGTGTTCCGTGAAGGAGTGAAGTACGGTGCAGGAATCGGTCCAGGTGTTTACGACATTCACTCTCCAAGAATACCATCAACAGAGGAGATTGCAGACAGGATCAACAAAATGCTTGCGGTTCTTGAGCAGAACATTTTGTGGGTAAACCCTGACTGTGGTCTGAAGACAAGGAAGTACACTGAGGTCAAACCAGCACTTAAAGCCGTGGTTGATGCTGCCAAGCTTATCCGCTCGCAGCTCTCTAGTGCCAAGTGAAGAGCTTGAAGATGTTACTTCAATTTCCGGGATTTTATGTTTGTATTTATAAATCTACATGGGTTTGTGTTTGTTCGGGTTTCAATAACTTTTCTTACAAGAAAAAATTTCTTAGAGAAAATTAGGTTTTGAGGAAACGGGGCCTCTCTTTAGTTGAAGAGGGTTTATGTTATGGCTTCAATCTCATATTTTTCATTTGCTGCAATGTTATTATGTATCTTTGTTTTATCTTTTATGAAATATGCTTCTTTGGTCCCTTGAATGAGAATGAGGATTGTTAAAATATCAATCCACTAGTAATGTAGAATTAAAGAATTTGCGGAAAACAATATTTGTGGTATAAAGATCTTTCAGCAGTAGTAGTAGACTAGTAGTACGATAAGATTGATTTGATACCATGAAAGGTACACACTTTTTGAACCTTAATGCAAGTCCGATTCGTGCATATATATAGATCACTTGACGTGGTGTATCAGAGAAGTAAAGGTAATTAAAGTCATAATGAAATGTTCATGTTTTGATTAAGCATTTATTTTGCATGGTGTAATCATTTCTTTTTCAACCTTGTAGTGTATTTCATGATGTGAAATTCATAAACATTTTAATCATAATCTTACTATTGTAGCATGTATATAGAACTATACAATTTTCAGGGAACACTTTGTTTAAAAAGTTGGGGACCTTCTCCTTCTCTTTCGGTTGGCTGGCGGGTTCTTCTACTCATTCTCTCCCTCTCACAGCGAAGGTCAGTGACGTGGACATTGGTTGGCATGAGATCCAATAACAGATATCCACGTCATGAGATTTATGTCACGAAAGCTGACGCGTCACGTTAGGCCTTTGATTTAGCCATCCTCCTATGATTTAGCAGCATCTGTTTATCTTTTACCATTTTGTCCCTCCAATTAACATAAATAAATTTTGTTGAAAAAGTGAGAACCCTGTTTAATTAAAAATTTTAAATATTGAAAGGTTTAAAAGGGATTATTGTTTTCTTTTTTTTTCTAAGACTTAAAATAAAAAGAGGTTGAGAGAGAGAAGTTAATCTCATGCTCAGGCCTTGATTGGACACTTGAAAAGAGAAGCAAAAATGCTTTTTACCCACCAATCAATAAAAACAAAACAATTTGTGTTTTTGGAAAAAAAAAATTGCGGTTTTCTAAGTAGAATTATACACTTTGACCTCTATTCTATGGAAAATCATGAATTATCTAACGGTTTTCGGGAAAACCGCAATGACCAGTGGTCAAAAGTTTTTTTTTCTTCTTTTTTTTCTAAATTTGCTATATATAGGTTAAAACTATATTTTTTTAAAAAACATATACAAAAGCAAATAAAATAATTCTTAAACCATTTTTCATAGACTAATTATTTAATTTATGTATAACTATAGCTAATAAATTATAATCACACTTTTGTAAAATTTCAAGACATCCATTAAAAATATGTTTTTTATTTTATTTTATGTTTTGAATTGTTTATTTATTTATTTTTTTTAACAAATTTTTGAATTGTTTATTAATAATACAAAGTGGTCATGTAGTTTAAAGTTTATTCAACTATTCTTTGAATTTAAAATTTTCTTACTAATTGTATTGTAATAAAAGTATAATTTAATAACATCTACAAAACATTTACTAATTTCTTCATACAAATATTATTATAATAGTTAAAGTATAAAAAATTGTTTTTCTGTAAAAAAGAAGATAATGTATATAAATCCATATAAGATATAATTTTATTGATTAACGAAAACCAAAAATTAATAATTTACAATTACACTAACTATTAATAGATGATTTAACATATTTATCTAGAATACTTAATTTACATCTGTTTTTGTTTTTTTCCAGTTAAATAATTTTATTGTAAATTGTTTAATAGATTAAAATAAAATTATTAAAAGTTTGATTATACAATATATATGTTTTTAATAAAGTGTACCGCAAATTAGATTTCACCAATCAAACATTATTGTGTACCGCTTATTTGTATGAACCGCACTTGTCCCACAAGTACATTTGTTTTGCAGTTGATTTGTAGTGCACTATAAAACCGTTTTTCCCGTACAACCAAATACGCGGTCACTATTCGGATCCTCGGTTTCATACATGACTGTGTGTAATGTATGACTTTGTCCGCGTCTCACGTGACGACATCAAAAGGACCTTCTCTCTGTAGTTAGGTGTGGGCCGTGTGAGAGATGAGAGATGGACTTCTTCATCATCTCTTCTTCTCCGAGTCTTTAGCACGTCACGAATTAAAGGACTTTATAGTCATTTTGTTTAGTTTCTATCTAATTACAGATTTACCCCTTCGGGTCGGAGTTCTCTCTCGCTCATTCAGAAACTCTTTTCACACGGCCTCTGTTTCATATGGGAGAAGAGGGTATATTCTCTGTTTTGATTCGTTTCTGAAATTTCTTCATAGAAGATTCCATTGTGCTCTTTTCATTTATCCTCTCTTCTCTCTCTATTTGATTTCACATATATAATCTGTCTTTTAATCGGTCTCTCTGCTGTTACATCTCATCGGAGTTCAATTTCAGGTAACTTCTCTGTTTATTATTTTAAAACTCAATGTCAGTTTTGATTAAAACATCATCGACAACGGTTTTGTTTACTTCTTCTCTTTTGATTGGTGGTGAATGATTAAAGATGAGAGGCCAATTTTATTTTATTGTAAAATTAAAGTCTTGATTTTGAGTGATGGGTGCTTCCAAAGATAGTAAAATGTCCGTGATTTCTGTATTTTCTTTGGTATTTTGTGATGAATTTTGGAACTTTCTCGATTGTATTCTGCTACTCATTGTTGTCTTGGGGATCGAGTTTTATCTGTTTGCCATTTCTCGATTTTGTGTATGTGTGCTTTCTGGAGATTATTGTTTTAATGTCAATTCGTCTCTGTTTAATAAAGAGATCTAAGTTTGAGTGTTAAAAGGTGTGATCTTTTCCCCGGATTTGGTATGAGTCAGTCATAATTCGTGGACTCATTTTTTACTAAATGTATGTATGTATGTTGATTAACAAAGTTTGCTTATCGAGCTCCTTGTTTCGATTTAAGGTCTAATCTTAAGTACTTCTTGGTGTAACATCATCTGTTTGAGTGACACACTTCATGAGATTCTTTGCTTTGTGGTTGCTGCAAGTACTAGTCTTTAGAAGATGCATCTTTTTTTGGATTTGTTTTTTTAAGAAAAGGAGCGATGCTTTCCATTACTCTGGTTTACTTGTTTATTCTTTGTTGTCTAGATTCCTCACCGAAGCTACATAAGAATATTTATTAATCCATTATAACTTTTCTTATATGGACAGGAATTTTTCTGCTTCTCTTATGAAGTGATTGTGAAGATTTGAGTACACCAACCCCCCCTGAGTGATTTGTTCGACTCATTTTCAAGATGAAAAATCAGCTTTAGCATTAGTTCTATGGCATTGAACTCCATAGAGGGCCAGAAAAGACATTCTTCATTGTTCTTTTAGCTTAGTTATTAGAAACCGAGTCTTACTTTTTGGAGGTATTTGGTCTAGACACAACATTTGTGGCGAACAAGGTTTTAGTGGGAATTCTTGCCGTCTAGAAATATGGAATTGTCCGTCTCTCCTCAAGTCCAGAAAATGAACTTGCAAACTTCCCGTAAAAGCTCACTTTCAGGGTCTAGGAAAGATTTGTGGTTTGCTATACGAGAAGGGTCATTGGTTGATGTGGATTCAGCACTGACCGCGCTGAAGAAGAGCGGTGGCAATATTAATTTAAGGAATGTCTATGGTCTGACTCCTCTGCATATTGCCATCTGGAGAAACCACATTCCTATTGTTAGGAGGCTGCTTGCAGCTGGCGCTGATCCAGATGCTAGGGTTTGTGACCTTTCCTCTATTTGTGTCTTTTGATATATCTATGTATTTGTTTCTTCAGTTTATAATCTGGAATCTATAAGTTCCATGTTTATACTTAATCCTACCTATTTTACGTCATTTTTCAGTAAGTTATTTGGTTACTGTCTCTTTGTTTGTTGCAAATATTGTATTCATAATGCTTAGAAAATTGAGCTTGCCCTATATTGTATAATGTTCATTTCAGGATGGAGAATCTGGTTGGAGTAGTCTTCACAGAGCTTTGCATTTTGGTCATCTCGCGGTAGCTAGCGTACTAATTGACTCAGGTGCTTCTTTCACTCTGGAAGACATAAAACTGCGAACACCCGTTGATTTGGTCTCAGGTCCAGTGGCGCAGATTATTGGCGAGCAACAGAGTTCGGGTAACTAATCTTTTCTCAACCTTGACCTTTAAAGGAAAACATAATTCTTCTGGTCATTCTTTCAAACACTACTTTTGAGAAGCTGAAATGTTATTTTCATTTGTTTTTTTTTTCAGTGGCTACAGAGGTTTTCAGCTGGGGAAATGGTGCAAACTAACTGGCAATCAACATGTTCAGAAGCTACCCGGCAGAGTTGATTCGCTGCATGGTTGTTTAATTAAGCTGGTCTCTGCTGCAAAGTTCCATAGTGTTGCCATTAGTTCTCATGGAGAAGTATACACGTGGGGATTTGGAAGGGGTGGCCGCCTTGGACATCCTGAATTTGACATTCACAGGTATGTATTGTTGTTGTTATTACTCTGATATGGCGATTTGAGGAGGAGTTTATTTGCTTTCATTCCTACAAAATTTACATGGTGTTATTTGTTGCGTTTATATGAAGATTTCCACTTGCCTTTGGCGTTACTATTGTTTCAAAATTTGTTTTACTCTAGCAAGCTATGATTCTATGTACGCTTAGAAGACTATAATTGATCTTTCTGGTTTACTATCTCAGTGGTCAAGCTGCAGTTATTACTCCCCGCCAGGTTATAACCGGTTTAGGATCACGCCGTGTAAAGGCAGTTGCGGCAGCTAAGCACCACACTGTTATTGCTACGGAAGGCGGGAATGTATACACATGGGGTTCCAATAGAGGTACACTCAATCGGCTTCCTATTTTCCAGTGAATGGATCTCTAGTGCTCTATAATACTCAAGTTTTAGTTTCTTAGTTAATCTGAATGAGATGGATTTATGTCCAATCTATTTGGGTCACCTCGAGGTCTTTTATCCTAGAGGCTGATGTTGTTTGTGATGCTCTTGTAGAGGGTCAGCTTGGTTATACCTCTGTGGATACTCAGGCAACACCCCGCAAAGTTACTTCATTGAAGGCAAAGATTGTAGCTGTTTCTGCAGCAAACAAACATACTGCCGTAGTTTCTGAGTGCGGTGAAGTTTTCACTTGGGGATGCAACAAGGAAGGTCAGCTTGGTTATGGAACCTCAAACTCAGCATCAAACTATTCTCCCCGATTGGTTGATCACTTGAAAGGAAAAGTTTTCACGGCTGTTGCATCTTCAAAATATCACACTCTAGTGTTGCGAGACGATGGAGAGGTAAAGTTTCTTACGACATGTTAAGTTTGTCAATATGTAAAGTTTAAAGAATGTATGAGCGTGTGGAAATTTTACTTTTCTTTAGTATTCTTTCTTTCTTCTGTGACCAGGTGTACACCTGGGGTCATCGGCTGGTGACTCCAAGACGTGTTATTATTTCCCGGAATTTAAAGAAAGCTGGGAGCACACTGTTAAATTTTCACCGTAGGAGACCTCTTCGATTGACTGCAATAGCTGCGGGAATGGTACACAGCTTGGCTCTAGCAGAAGATGGTGCATTGTTTTATTGGGTTTCCTCCGACTCCAATCATCGATGTCAACAGGTTGGATTCAACCTTCTCTTGTTATCTTAAAAAAATGTAGATAACTCAATATGACTTGCATAGTAACAATCAAAATATGTTTATTCCGGTTCTTGCAGTTGCATTCGCTGCACGGTAAAACAGTTGTGAGCATTTCAGCGGGTAAATACTGGGCATCTGCTGTTACTAGCACAGGTGAAGTTTACATGTGGGATGGGAAAAATGGTAAAGATATGCCACCGTCTCTTTCTCGCCTCCACAACTTGAAAAGGGCAACCACAGTTGCTGTTGGTGAAACACATCTTCTGGTTGTGGGTTCTCTGTATCATCCTGCCTATGCTCCTACTGTGCTTAAGAAGTCTCAGACTCTGCAAGCGGATGAAAGTAGGGATGAAGAAGATGAAGAACTTGATGAAGGTTTTATGTTTGATGATGTGGAATCTGTGAATGTCTTAAAAGCCGTTCAACACGATAATCCTAAGGAGAGGACCGTACCTAGTTTGAAAAGTTTATGCGAGAAGGTGGCAGCGGAGTGTATTGTAGAGCCACGAAATGCTATTCAACTGCTTGAAATTGCAGATTCGCTTGGAGCAGAGGACCTTAAGAAGTACTGTGAGGTAATGCTAACCTTCCTTTGTGATTGCACACTACACGTTTATGTTCAGTGTTTTCTTTTTATGCTCTCGCTGATGAAAACCATATACGTTTGTGTTCTTCCTGCAGGACATTGTGATTCGAAACCTTGACTTTATTTTGACGGTTTCTCCCCAATCAATTGCAAATACATCACCTGATGTTCTTGCCAATCTCGAGAAATTATTGGATGACAGATCATCTGAAACATGGAGCTCCCGACCACTTCCAACACCAACAGCCACATTTCCTGTTGTTATAGATAGTGAAGAGGAGGAAAGTGAGAGCGACGTTCTAAGAACTCGTGACAACCATGTGAAACACTGTTCCAGTATTGCTGAGGGAAGTACTCGAATGGATTCATTCTTGCAACCAGAAGATGAGTTGGCTCAACGCAATTCCAAAGAAGTCCGAGCTTTGAGGAAAAAGTTGCAACAAATTGAGATCCTTGAAGCAAAACAATCCAGGGGACAACTTCTTGATGGTCAGCAAATAGCAAAACTTCAAAAGAAACTAGATATCGAAAGTTCACTGGTAGAACTTGGTATTCCTGTTGAAGAGTCTCCAGAGGCAAAATCATCAACAGCTTTGCCGCTAGATGGAAAGGCCAACAAGAAGGGGAAAAAGAAGAAAAAGGGAAAACAGAGGTTTGTACAGGTTGAGACATTCCCTGATTTTGGTGAAGTTAAAGTGGAAATAGATACAATGCAGGGTAAAGAAATTGAGGAAATCTCTGAAGCTATCAAGCCAAAGGTTAGTTTCAGTACCGGTTTGATCATATTAGTTACGGTTTTATCTACATCAGTTGAATTAGTTTTGTGTTGTACTTATTCTACTAGGATGGCAAAATCATGTTGGATAAGACGGTGATTAGTGGGTTCCCCAAGGAATCAGACTTTGTCTCACTCTCGCAGAAGAAAGATAATCCACCAGATTCGCCGAGAAGCAAGAAACTTGGAACGGCAGCAAACAAGAAGAAGAACAGAAAGGGTGGGCTTTCCATGTTCTTAACTGGTGCTCTTGATGATATCCCTAAACCTGTTGTTATTCCTCCACCAAAGCCTAAGTTTGAAGGTCCTGTGTGGGGTGGAGCTAAGACTCCTAAAGGATTATCTTCCCTCCGGGATATTCAAGACGAACAAAGCAAGAATCGGCCTCATGAACCTGTCAGGACAGCTAAAAATCAGCCAGGCGATGATTCTTCTGGTAAAACAGAAGGAAAGATATTACTGAGTTCTTTCTTGACTACGAAGCCAATTCCAGTGGAATCAGCTAAAAGTTTGCAGCAATCTGATATGGAAAGAGGGACTCCTCCTTGGGTTTCTTCTGAAACTCCTCGTAACCTGTCCCGACCTTCTCTCAGAGATATCCAGATGCAGGAGGTAAGTTGTTCATATGTTTGAAGAATGCTTCTAAAGAAACAGACAAGATTGTCTTGTTGCATCACACAGTTTGTGTTTGAGAGCTCATCTTCTCTCGGTGGTGTCTTTGTCTTGTCTAATGCAGGTGAAGAAGCAACAGTCTCTTTCCCACAGTCCAAAGACAAAAACATCAGGCTTCACTGTCACAACCGGGCAAGGATCTCCATCAGATTCGCCTGGAACTAATCGATGGTTCAAACCAGAGATAGATGCTCCATCACCCATAAGATCAATCCAGATCGAAGAAAAAGCCATGAAGGATCTCCGCCGCTTCTACAGCAGCGTGAAGATAGTCAGAAACCAGCCTTGATGATTGAGTGAATGAGGCATTAAGTTTTCAAGAGCTCTCATTCTCAAAACTCAAAAAGTGTTGTAGTAGTAATTGTATGATGTCTCCGCTGTACATAGGGTGTCCTCTTAACTGGTCAGCCATCTTTTTTTTTTTTTTTTCTTTCAATTTGTTAGTCTTTGGTAGTAGCTACCAAAGTAGGGCTCATGTTGATGTACATCGCTGGTGTACATGAAGCTTTTAAACCTTCTCACAAACCATTTTAGATGTACATAATCTCGTGATAATAAAACAAGCTTAGATAATTCTTTCAATATTATGTGTCCTTGTTTAGTAGCAACAAAGCGGGTACTGACTCTTTGGTTTGATTCTCCCTTGTAAAGATGCTGTCCCAAAATAAAGAGTTTGAATAGTAATTTCTGTCAACAACCGAGATTTTTTACCTCTCTCTTTTATTGTTGGTAAAAAACGAACATAAATTATAAATATAACTTGGAAATAAAAAAATCATTGGAGTAGAAGTGAAAAAAAAAAAAAAAAACGCTAAATATAGAATCCATTAATAATAGAGAGAGCTTTGGCATGGAAATAAATCCACAAAAGAGAAGGCACCAACGGACATGAGTATGTGGTACAAGCTACACCAAACACTCGTCCGGAACAACCAATATACAGTCCAACGAACAAGGTCCATTGTACATGTTGTATATGAATGGGAGAATTGAGCTGGAACATGGCAATTCCAAAAGCGAACATGGAGTAAGTGTAGATCAAGACATCTACACTTGGGTAATTGAAGGTTATGTAGTAGATTGTCGTCACAAGAATGATGGAAAAGATCACTCGTGTACCGGGTAAAGGAGGGGTAAAGGAGGTTCATGTTCTTTATAGATGCAAATAGTGGTCGGGAAGTGTAACATAAGTAACATCACCACGTACAAGGTTGTGCCACCGATGCTTGCGTATTGCAACGAACATGTTGAAGGACATAGCCTGTAAAGTGAAACGGAGATTCCCAATAACGACAATGTTGCTATTAACTTCCACCACAACCCTCTCATCTCTATTTGTTTTTTCTTTTTTTTACTTGGGAAAACTGGTTAAGTGGGAGAATATATATGCTCCAACGAGATTTTAATGAATCAATTTTCACCTTTTAAATATTTAGTATTTGATGATTTAGCCTTATCTTATCACATATCAGTATATTTTGTGTTTATCTATAATTAATTTGTTTATTGACAGGCAAATTTTGGGTTAATCTATTATTATCATTATTTTTTATTTTATTTTGGTCAACAAAATTAGAAAATATTAAATTAAATACATCAATTAATTACACCAAAGAGTGTTTCTCGGTGGGTGACATATTTCACATGTATATCTATATATATACTGTATTATGCAACTAAAAGTTTTAATTTGTACACTTCTAACCGATTCAGAGGATTATCAAGTTTCAAGTTCCTGCTTAAAGAAAGAGGAGACAAATCGTTAAACCAAAAAAAAAGAATCCACATTCCCTGATCTTGATTTGGAATCTGAAAGTTACGTTTTGTTGAACATGCATGGAAACAAATGCTAATCAGCATTTTACTATAAAGAGACGATATAATTTAATTATTAACTTATACATAAAGCATAGTCATTTGATACAGAAGAGCTGAGTTCATTAAGATAGTTTTTTTTTTGATCAAAGTTTATTAAGATAGTTCAAGCATTATTATCTCATGCTCTTGCCCCTTTGGGATGACCATATTAAGATATATATATATACAGAGTCGAAAAAAATTTCCACTTAAATCATTTTTCTGATAAGTGAGAGAGTGACAGAGAGAGATCATTTATCTTCTATAAAAGGGAGTCACTAATACACTTTTCAAGTTTCAAACCGATTCTGTTGCAGTCTCGGAAAAAAAAAAAAAACCAGAATCATTCTTCTTCTAGAGGATCAAAACTATCAGCAGTGTTCCACCAACTTTGGTCGAGAACATCAATCGATCGTCTCAAGCTCCTCAGATCCGATTGAGAGGAGCCTTGAAAGATGAAGAAGCTGAACAGATTGCTTCGACTGAAGTGACAGAGACGTTGGTGGACTCCAAATCACCAAGGCCTGTTAATGTGTCAAAACAGCATAAACCCATTAACACTTCAGCGAAGCCCAACAAGAACAATACTTTTACAAAGCCCAACAATGAGACAAAAGCTTCTCCTCTTCAACGGCTAACTCCACCTGCACAAAAGACCAAAATTAGAGTGAAGACAGAGCAAGCAAGTACGGATCCAATCAACCTCAGGAACAGATTTGAGTGTCTTGACACACTAGACACCTAATGATTGTATGAGCTGTCAGGGCAGAAAGCCCTAGCATTGTATCTACTATAAAAGCAAAACAATGTAATGAAACAATCAAGGAAATAAAAAGAGAGAAATGTTATTTACCTAAAAGAGCCGCTGAGCTTCTTCTTCAAAAACCTCCTTCGCTCTTTAGAAATCTTTCTTTCTCTTCTTCGTTAGGAAGCATCATGTTGGCGTTCGTTGCAAGAACACGATTGGTTTACCCGAGGATTCAAGCATGGGCGTGGTTGTTTGTGTGCATGATCAGTGTATTGTCGTCATCTCACAACTTGGGGAATACGGAATCTATAACTGCTGTCTTACTCTTTTCGTTTCTGGCGACTCTTCCCAAATTGGCTCCGCAGAACCGTATCAATCTCCGGGAGATTCTTAGCAACAAAGTATATGCAGTCGTTAGAACTGCAGGGTTGGTAACGTTCTTCAACTTCTTTTACTGGATTGGGAGCTATATGACGGTTGAACAAGGTTGGTCTCCTTATCTTGCTGCTGCCTTCTTTTACCTCTACGTTCTTGCGGTAGATATTGAGTTCGGAGTAGACGAAGACATCGGTGTCTCAGATGGTTTGATCTTCGCAATCTATTGCCGCGTTCTTTCTCAGTTGAACGCACCGTTCTTGGGAATCCAATTTGCGTTTGCCATGTTCATTCTTTATAAACATCTAAAGCCGGAATTGTTTCCGCTCCCAGTTCAAGATGACGTTTCCGACGTTGAGCATGAATTTTTTTTGAGGTTGGGGATGGTTTTTTCGAGATCGAAGATGATATTATCGAAGGCGATGACGCAGTTGCAGATGAAATCGATGTTTTAGGTTATCAAGGCGATAACGAATCTGATCTCAGTGGCGAAATGGAAGATTTTTACGCAGTCGAACAAGAAATTGAAGAAGTCGAACCACCAGTAAACCTCAACGCCGCCGTGATTGAAGAAGTCGAACCACCAGTTAACCCCAACGCCGCCGCAGCTGCCGTCGAAGTCCCGATCGCTAGGCTCATTCTTTGGGCTCAGTGTTTTTGCACTTGTGTTCTAGTGGGCCTAATCGTACGTCGAAGTCCCCGTCGCTAACTCATTCTTTGGACTCAGTGTTTTTGCACTTGCGTTCTAGTGGGCCTAGTCGTACGTCGTCGTTAGTTTGGTCTAGTATTCGGTTCATATTCTTTTTTTTTTTCAAATATTAGGATTTGAGAGAAAAATGCCATTGAATTTTAACCAAGACAGTTTGAAATGTAAAGGGCACTTTTTGATCTTGATATGATGATGAACAGTTTAACACAGTCATAATGTATCAATGGAGACCATGCTATTTCTTTTTCTTTTCTTTTTTAATATTAGGATTTGAGAGAAAAATGCCATTCAATTTTAACCAAGACAGGATGTCTAATTAATCTTATTTATGATATTAATATAAGTTTATATGCCTTAATCTTATTTATGATATTTTTTAGTTCCTTCTATAGAATTAGAAATAGCATGGTCTTAGTCAAGTATCTTTATAAATTATGAAAGAAACTCAGTAATTTAAAAATACAGGAGACAAAATCTCGAAATTGACTTGAATTAAAATCAAATTCTGTCAAATATAAATAAATACATAAGAGTAAACTGAGTTTTGACCAAATTCACTAGAAAATACATAAGTCCAAATTAATAGATTCATATACACTTTGACTATATATAAGAAAAAAAAAAAAACTAAATTGACAGCTGATTTCCCATCATGCAAATAATGTATAGATCGTCTCTTTATTTCGTCTCTTTATTTCCACTCATATTGGAGGAGACATCCTGATGGATAACAATTTAGTTTTTAATGGGATAATTAATATATAATGGTGAAAGCTTCGAATTTCTCTTTAAATCGGGTTTGGAGTGTAAGCTCCATTGAGATTAGACCAAATATCTGATAACACATGACATGTTGTATATTGTGAATTTCCTCAGTTGCTATAGTTTTCTTTTTATGTATTTCTTTCTCTCTCTCTCAAACGCAACTCAGTTTAACCTCTTTTAGATCTTGACATAGCTCTGAACAGTCTATAATTTCATTTTTTTATACTGGATTGTCTTTCCTTACTAGTTACTCTGTTTTATAATGAAGACAAGAAGCTTTCACTGTGCCCCTGATGATATGAATTGCTTTCATTGTATCTCATCAAATCAACCAACCAACCATATATATGACTTTGTCTCCAACAGGGACCCTCCATTGATACATTATGACTGTGTTAATCTGTTCATCATCATATCAAGATCACAAAGAGAGAGATTAGTAAATTTTAGCCACATAAAGTTTCTTTTCTAGGATTGTCATGTGATCCTATTTCTAGATATTGTTGAGAACAACTTAATTAGTGACAGAGACCCGTTGTTCTGCTGGTGAACAACTTCATGTCCCCACATAAGTTTGTTCTTATAGAAAGATTTGGTAATGTGAGAAATCAATTTCAACCAGAGAAGCTTGAGTTGAGAGAAGAGGACAAAAACATACCAGAGAGATTTCTTATGGATACATATGTGAAGGAAACAAGAGCACATGCCAATATCTATAATAGCATCTGAGAAAACATAATCATGTGATACTCTATTCTTGCATGTCCCACGAAACACTATATAGATCTATCTATAAATACCGACCTCTTAACAACATCTTCTTCATATCATCAACAACAAGAAGCAATCCAAGTACTTGAGTCTAAACAAAATCAATTTTTGGAAAACAAAAAATGGCTTTGGTAAGAGGTTTGATGGCTGCAAAGAAGATTATTGGGGGATCAGTAGGAGGAACGAGGAAAGAAACTTCAGCACCAAAAGGGTTTCTTGCAGTGTACGTAGGTGAGAGCCAGAAGAAGAAGCAGAGACACATTGTGCCAGTCTCATACTTGAACCAGCCTTTGTTCCAAGATCTTCTCATAAAGGCTGAAGAAGAGTTCGGATTCAATCATCCGATGGGTGGTTTGACGATCCCTTGTCCTGAAGATACCTTCCTCACTGTAACTTCTCGTATCCATGGATGATCATCGTCTGAAGACAATTTTTTTTAACATTCTTTTTAATTGTTAAATTAGATGACACTTTTTCATCTTTCTTTAAATTGAAAGATTTGATATAGATGATAGGGAATATTCCAATGTGTAAATGCCAAATTTTGTGTAATGATATAAGAATCAAACAAAAAGATCCAGAAAGATTTCGATCTTATGTGTTTATTGAGAGAGTTACAGTATAATACAACTGTGAAGAAAAAAAAAAAAAAAATCATACTGCAGAATCAGTGAGAATCAATCAATGATATCATATAATTATCCAAACCGGTTTTATACGCAGAGACCCGGTTTGTTTGTGTTTTGAGTAATTGAGATTTGAGGATAAAATTGGGGTTTTTTTCGAATATTATTTCCAATTGAAACATAACCGACGCCATAAACTAATGTACCTAACTTTGAACCGGCTAATCAATATGGGGTTCCGGTTAAAGAATGAGTCATAACCGGGTTTACTATTCTTACACACCAAAATCAAACCGATTGATACCCCGTTTATTTGTCGGTGTTACTCGAACCGAAGCCCTTAATGAAGGGTCAACGGGAGATATGAATCATAAATTGCGATAAATTGAATGGGGATTTGGTGATTTGGTTCTCAACCGAAAATCGTAAACCGGAATTGGAGCCGGTTATCGAAACTGTAGTGGTAGAGTCGAGTTCATAATATATATTTTTGTATGCAGCAGAGTTTGTCTGTTAACAAAGCAACCCCTCTCTCTTCCTCAGCAGAGGCTTCTTCGATTTCTGGGAAATCTGTCAGTGAGTTTTTGTCTCCCCTTTAATATACTCTCTCTCTCTCTTTCTCTCTTTCTCTCTCTTACACACCAACTACTTCCTTCCTTCTGACTCTGGCACGGGTCTTTTGTTTGTTTTCTCCTGGAAACTTCCATTGATACAAGAACAAGATGCGAGAAATCTCTCAAGTTTCTTTTAAACGCATCTCTTTGATCAGATCCTAATCGTGCCGAGGCTGTTGCAGTTCTAATTCGCCTCGTTTTTGACCCCCTGGATCTCGCCTTGAATTGGGTATAATTTAATTAACAATACATAGAGGGGACGAGCTTGTTCTCGGAGTTTGGAGAATTTTAAAATTCGTGTGTGTTTTGTGAGATATTGGCATCTGGATTTGAATTTTTAAACTGTTATTTTTGGATTTTTAGGGTTCTTTAGTTGAGGGGAATAGAGCTCGATTTCGGGCTGGGTAGAAGATGGTGTTCAAATCAAGAATAAAATGGATTGCGCTTTTTGTGCTCATCTTATCAATGGGATCCCTCATTGTTCATCTTTCCATCACAAAGTCTTCAGGTGTACAGTTGGTCTTTTCTGCTAGAGATAACCTTTGGCAAGATTTTGATTCTTTGTTAGGTTCTCAGGTACTCTATATTTATTTATATATATGGATTCAATCTGAGTGGATTGATTACTGCTGCAGAATGTTTTAATGTTTCTTTGTGTTTACTGTGTTGCAGGATTTTAGAAATAAGCACTTATGGCGGCCTGTTAGATCGTTGGAGACCTTGCAGCCTTATGCCAATCCAAGAAATACTTACCCTGGTACTGTATCTTACTTTGTTTTCATGCTCAATTTGCATTTAGTTTACACTACTATCTACAGATGTTTTAAACTATGTATCTTTTAGCTGCTTTGATGTCTGTATCTTTATTGCTCAATGTTTGTTTACTCTATTTTGTATCAAACCATAGAGGAATTATATAAGCCATTAGGGATGATGTATGTTGTGTTCGATACTTATTTGAGCAGGAAAAGCCTATTCGGATTTTTTTTATGTTTAATCTTGTTAATTTTTCGTGGCACTGTCTTTTTGCAGCGCCCAGCTCGAAAAACAATGGTTTCATTTATGCAAAGATATTTGGTGGATTTGACAAGATACGATCTTCTGTATGTATCACTTGACTCTATAATTTAAGATTCCTCTCTGTGTTTTCCGTCATGCATGTTGATAACGTCTTTGCAAATTTTCTAGATATGTGATCTTGTCACCATATCCAGGCTTCTAAATGCTACTCTTGTCATTCCAGAGCTTCAAGAAAGTCTTCGCTCTAAAGGCATTAGGTACGCCCTAGCTCTTGTCTGTTTTTTAAATATTTGCCCGTTTCTCCATGCTTTTCTGTTAGAGCATGCTTATTTGCCTTTGTATCAGACTCTTCTTTACTCTTGTTTTTATTTACATGCTGTGCAGCAACAAGTTCAAGAGTTTCTCCTATCTTTATGATGAAGAGCAGTTTATATCCTTTCTTAAAAATGATGTTATAGTTACAAAGACCCTCCCTGAGAGCTTGAAAGCCGCAAGAAAACGGAATGAGTTCCCTCTTTTTAAGCCCAAAAACTCTGCATCACCAAAATTTTACCTCGAGGATGTATTGCCAAAGTTAAAGAAAGCTAATGTTATTGGACTGATCGTCTCTGATGGGGGATGCTTGCAGGTACAGTGTTTTCTTTTTTTTTCTCCCTTCAGAGTGTTATATCTTTTGTATGCAGTAACTTCTAAATTTATAGAGATCTATGAGTAGACTTTTTGCCTGCTAACTACCATCACTCGTCATATCATGTTTTATGTTTAAGTGTGAGACAAAGCTATATAGTTAAACAAGGTGTTTTATCCTCAACAATGTTGTCTTGTTTTCAGTCAATTTTGCCAGCTTCAATGCCTGAACTTCAAAGATTAAGGTGTAGAGTTGCCTTCCATGCCCTCCAGCTTCGTTCAGAAATCCAGGTGCTGGGCAAAAAGATGGTTGACAGGTATTTGTGATACTTGCAATTCAAAACTAAATTGAAGAAGGGGACGAACTCAGGAGATAGTTGTGTATTTTGGTTAGCAAGGGGGTGGTGAAAGAACACTAGATGCTAAGGATTTGTTTCTTTAATGATGGAGTAACTAGCTGATAACTATAATAAACAAGTATCAGGGGAGGCTATTCTCTCAATTTAGCTTGGGATCTTGAGGTGGATTACTACGTGTCATGGTTTTATCCATCTACCACTAAGTACAGTGCATCCCTGACAGAATTGAGATACGTGATTTCCATTATATAGGTTACGTAAATCTGGTCAACCTTTCCTAGCTTATCACCCTGGCTTAGTGAGGGAAAAATTGGCATATCATGGTTGTGCTGAGCTTTTCCAGGTAAAATTCTCCAACCTTGTCCATCTGTATTCTTTAATAGAACAAAGTGTTTATTTCAGCTACATTGTTTTCCTGTCTACCTTTTATGCTTGAATTATATAGGGAAGTAGTTTTGATGGTGGAAACAGTTTCTGACCCTATTCATCCTTTCAATTCTTAAAGGACATTCACAGTGAACTCATCCAATATCGGCGGGCTCAGATGATCAAGCAGAAAATTATTTCAGAAGAACTTATTATAAACTCGCACTTGCGCAGGGACAATGGCTTATGTCCTCTCATGCCAGAAGAGGTACTCAAATCTTGTCTCAAGTTATGCTAAAAATGCTTATATGGGCGCCTTATTATATTTCACTACCCTCTATGTCTGCATTCGTGCTGTCTCTTGAAAGCTGAAACTGCCTCAAAAACATGTGGCCCCTATGTCCCTGAATTCTTGGAGTTTCTAGCGAAGCTAAATATATATGCAAAGTTTCTATGCTTACATGTAATACCCATGTGATACACTGTTTTCAAGCTCGAGTGTTCCTTATGCTGAAATTATAATTCACCAATTGGATTATTGGCTTACTGCTGTTCTTATGGAACTAAATTGGCTTTATAATTGGTATTGTAATTTTGCAGGTTGGAATTCTTTTGAGAGCATTGGGTTATTCTCAAAAGGCGATCATATATTTAGCTGGTTCTGAAATGTTTGGCGGCCAACGGGTTTTGATCCCTCTGCGTGCTATGTTCCCTAATGTAGTGGATCGGACTAATTTATGCAGCACAGAAGAGTTATCAGATTTGGTTGGTCCTGAGATACCGCTTCCAGAAAATACATATGAAATGCCTCCTCGAAAAAGCGATAAGCAGCTCAAAGAAGAGTGGAACAAGGCAGGTCCTCGGCCTCGACCTCTACCTCCTCCTCCAGACAGACCTATCTACCAGCACGAAAAAGAAGGATGGTATGGTTGGCTTACGGAGAATGACACAGAACCAAGCCCTTCACCAATGGATCTTAGGAATCAAGCACATAGGTTACTGTGGGATGCCCTTGATTTTGTTGTTTCTGTAGAAGCTGATGTGTTCTTCCCCGGTTTCAACAACGATGGTAGTGGGTGGCCAGAGTTTTCAAGTTTGGTGATGGGTCAGAGGCTCTATGAAAGGCCCTCTTCACGAACATATAGACTAGACAGGTAAGAAAGGCTATTGTTAATTACTGCATTTAGCTTCTTTCCATAGTTAAGTTAATTGCACACTTGTTATGCGGATAAACTTCTTACTCTTTTGGGTTCATTATTTCGTAAAATGTAGCTGATCATGCATCTTATGATTCACTAAATTTTGTGGAATCTACGTTTTGCAAATTCATTAACTATTCACTGATTTACTCAAACAGGAAAGTTATTCAAGAACTTTTCAACGTTACCCGTGAGGACATGTACCATCCTAACCGTAACTGGACACTTCGTGTGAGGAAACATCTTAACTCAAGTTTGGGTGAAAGTGGGCTTATCAGGCAGTCTATGCTTTCGAAACCCAGGTCGTTTCTCTCGCATCCACTTCCTGAATGCTCATGTAGAACATCGGCCCTTGATGATTCCAGGAAAATACGGAGTGATGATAGCAGATTTCTCTATGGAGGTGAGGATGAATGCCCTAAATGGATAAAATCAGCTGGAGTAGAAAAGAGTAAAACTGATGATGGTGATCAGCCTGATTATGAACATGATCTTCTCACTGAACAGTCAGAAACTGAAGAAGAGTTTGCAAAAAGTAAGGTGGCTTCAGCGTTTGACCAGGATGAAGAATGGGATCCTAATGACTAGCGTGACAACTATGAAAATTCTGCTGTGAGGTGACATTTGATTTTTTTTCCAGATTCTTTCAGGAAAGGCAAAAAAGGAAACATACGGAGTTTTTTTTTTTAGCGTTTTCCACAGTTCCCGGCTTTTTTTTACCCTTTCTGAGAATAAGCTTTAGTGTTATTCTTTTGTTATTAGCTCCTTGCAAGTTAGTTGCATACTCTTTATACGTCAAAACCTTCTCAAAGATAGCAGTATTGCCTCTGGACGCCCGTTATGTAGCAAAGGATGCCCGTTATGCTTCATCCTTCTCTGAGGTCTTCCTTTGAAGCAAATGTGAAGCTGGAGGTATCTTTTGCTCTTCTTTTTCTCATCATTGTAAATCTGATTAAGGTTCATATTCAGATTCTTTTATCCCTTTTTCTACAATAGTTTTTCTGGATTTGTTTTGACACACTACAGATATAAAAGATAAAGGTATATTTCTACAGAATTTTAATACAACACTTGCTGTCTCCTGATTCACATTCATATTCATTAGGCTGAGATGTTCACTACAAATAGTTAATTCATTAATCCGGTCAAAAGAATACATAATTTTCATAGTGATAGTGGAAGGTTAATAGTATGAGATGTGATGAATACACATGTATATATACTGTTGTATACAGAAGCTCCTGAAGCAGGGAGAGAGAGAAGAGAACCTTAGGCACCATTTTTCTGTGTCCATGGTTTGAGAACAGAGATAACAGTAATGATAATGATGATAAGAAGAATAAGGATGGCAATGCACATCCATTTCCTTGAACTCTTCTGGCTTTTTACTGCCTTTGCTAGGTTGTTGTTCCCGGATTGAACATGATCTACAGAGCTCGAGACCTGATATAGAAACAGAGTAAGAAGGATTTTGAAGAAATCCAAACTCAAGGTATTTAACAGGTACTGAAGAGACTGATACCATATTCTCTATGTTGTCTAACATCTCTCCCTGTGCATCCACCAGCACGGCCATATCGAGAAACACCTAACCGTAAACATAAAAGAGAAGAGAATCAGCGAAGAATTAAAATGAATTTTGAGAGTTTTAGGTAACTCGGAGAGGTTTTACCTGTTGCAGGTTAAGGAGTTTCTTCTCTAAATCTCTAACAGCGTCATGGCGTTCCTGAATCTCGGCCAGTGTATCCATTATCTGCACAGAGCCAGCAAATAACCTGAGTAAAGCACGTTATAGTTGTCTTGTTGAACAGGAGGTAATCAGATGAGTGCGGGAACTTAGTTACAAACCTGTCCTCGTCCTTGCTCCCTGATCGCTTTCTGGAATATCTGCTCACTGTCTCCAGTTTCGATCAATCTATCAACTGTCTACACACCCGAAATTGACTATTATGAACTGATTCAATAGATTCTAATCACTACAATCAGAGTTTTTAAGTCCTTGCCTCTTCATCAGCTCGTTGGCCAGTCACTAATCATTGTCAAGATCAGAACAGCAAAAAACAATTAGCTCTTAAAAGATCATTAATGGAACAATTGACTCTTAAGAGAGATTCTCAATTCAAACCTGTGAACACACGCCTCTCTACAACTTCTCTGTATTCTTGTTGAATGTTATGTCTTAGAGTCTGCAGATAACAAAGATAACAGCCAAGGACAACTTTCTTAGAGAGCTTTCCACTTTTTTAGAATTTGCGTAGAGCCTTTCTTTAAACTTACTTGGAATTCAGATATCTTTTCCTTAAATTTTTTCTTAACCGCACTGCCGAAGAAAAAAGTGTTAAGGGAGACTGAAATATATAATTAGCAATTCTTGAGTTTTGAAAGGCGAAACTCACATAGTTGTGGCTGTTCTTGTTCTGTCTACACCTGTTCCTTTCCCACAACCCGGTTTAGTCCGGTTCTCCAGATTCTGAAGAAATCAATCTGAGTGTGAGACAAGATGACCAACACTGATCATAGAAACAGATGCAAAAAATTAACAATGTAGTCATCTCTAAGCCTAACCTCTTGATCCAGTTCTTCGATCTTTCCTTTGATGAAACGAGAAATTCTTCCCACTTCATCAACATCTCTCTCCATCCTCTGTTTGATTGCTGCAGAACAGAAAAACATAGGAACAAAAGATTCAGTTTATCATCTAAAACTTGGATCAAGAACTTGCTTCAGAGTTTCCAATTCGAACTCGTTAAGGTTTACATTTCATAGCAGGAGCCTTAGTGACGGCTTTCGTCTCCTCGTGTGCTCCTTGAAGCTTCTTGAGATGCTTGTCAAGCTTCTCATATTGCTTTTCGATTTCTTGGACCTGTACAGTAGATATGATCTCAATAGGCGGCATACACGACAAGTAACACTAATTGAGAAGAGTTTGCAGAGGGATACAGAAGCTTTACTTTTTTGAAGAAACCAGAGAGCCCGAGATCTCCAGAGTTACCTGGGCCATGTCCTGACTCAATATCGCTTCTATTAGAGCGATCCCTGGAAAACTCTAACGAGCCCTGTCAAGTCAAGACACTTGTCATATCATCATCTTAGAAACATTAATGATCATTAACTTGAAAACGTTTGATCTTTTACATAAACCTTCAGATATATTTGATCACGTTGCTTCTATAAAAGTTTTTTTTTGAATCTCACAGGCAGGGGAACAATCGTCATCCACTGGTTTTTCTCGGGATAAATTTCGAATTAAAGAAACATTATCTTGTAAAAATCTTGTAACCCAAGCAACTTAAAAAAACCCTAGATTCTGAGTTTCTAATTTCAAAATTTAGAGAGGATTTATTAAAGATACACGATTTAGAGCAGAAATCGCCGTAATCTCCAAAGCAAACAGAGAAAAGTTTGAAGGAAAAAGATAAGACTAACCTTCAAGAGGTCGTTCATTGTGGGAGAACTGGAACAGAGCAAAAGATCTAAAAAAGCATAAGGAAACTTGTCAAACAATCAACAAAGATCTATAAAAGCATAAGAATTTTTTTTGCCACAATTGGAAAGATAAAAAAAAAACCTGGTTTTGTAATAAACCCAGATCTCTTTTGTTCTCTTCCTTATTTTTTTTGTTTGTTTTGATGATCCTAAAAATCAACAAGAGAGATAAATCCAGAGACAGAGAGGAGAGAGACAAGGGAGCTTCGTTACCGTATAAAGCAGAGCACAAAGATGAGAATGTTAGACACGTACGGTTAGACTCAACGGTTAAGATATCATTGATAATTTATGTTCGTTTTTTACCAACAATAAAAGAGAGAGGTAAAAAATCTCGGTTGTTGACAGAAATTACTATTCAAACTCTTTATTTTGGGACAGCATCTTTACAAGGGAGAATCAAACCAAAGAGTCAGTACCCGCTTTGTTGCTACTAAACAAGGACACATAATATTGAAAGAATTATCTAAGCTTGTTTTATTATCACGAGATTATGTACATCTAAAATGGTTTGTGAGAAGGTTTAAAAGCTTCATGTACACCAGCGATGTACATCAACATGAGCCCTACTTTGGTAGCTACTACCAAAGACTAACAAATTGAAAGAAAAAAAAAAAAAAAAAAAGAAGACTGCTGACCAGTTAAGAGGTAACCCCATGTACAGCGGAGACATCATATAGAATTTGATTATAATTCAAGTCAATTTCGAGATTTTGTCTCCTGTATTTTTAAATTAGTGAGTTTCTTTCATAATTTATAAATACTTGACTAAGAGTCTAAGACCATGCTATTTCTAAGTCTATAGAAGGAACTAAAAAATATCATAAATAAGATTAATTAAAATCTATTATATATTTCTTATTTAGATATTTATATATTTGTAATTGTACCCATTATAGTTTAGGATACTTTTCTACTATATTAACCTCTCGCATAATTAAGCTTTTGCTTTCACAATTTTTCAAACACTATTATCTTCAAATTCTGAAACAATGGAGAAAATATCAAAGAAGTGTGTTTTCCTAGTTGTTATATCCGGTAAATTTCATACTATTTTATTAAATATATTTTTACATGTCGTAAGTGTTTATTTATAACAATGTATGTTTTTTCGGCTTTATAGTGATGAGTACCGTAACAATTCGAAATGTTGAGGCAAAACGTTTATTACATGAAGAAATATCTCAAATGAAGCTGCATCATGAAGTTCCAACGCAAGTTATTACACCACAAAGATTTCACTGCGAAACAGGGTATTATATAAAATGTGTTCCCGATCCATTTTTTTGTTATATGCCTTTGTCAATGCTAAATTTATATATCATCACGTTTAATCGAATAAAGTAACAATTAGTTGAGAATTGTATTGGGAAAAAATGTTTTTTAAACACATATACTCCAATAGTTTTATGTCGGTTGGTATTGTTTATTCAAAAATTATATTTGGTGTCACTCAAAACTTTGACAACTAATCTGTATTCATTAGTCATAATTTTGAAAACTGCCCGCTCTGAGCCAAAGATTGTTGTAGAACAGTTTTTGTAGACAGATCTAATATTTTGAAAATAGTTTCAAATTAAGGATGTAATCAGAAGATTTTCTGGATTATGCATTATGCATATGTTTGATGATGCCATGTTTCTTTCACATCGAAATTTCTATCTTTGGATCAAATCTTTTGGGTTAGAAAGATAAAAAAATTGTCAATATATTTACAAAAAAATGTTGTTCCTCTTATCTAGGGTCATCATTGTTCATCCTTGGATTAGATCTGAGAAGTTATACTGATAAAAGTATATGCAGGACAACAAATCGTCAAGCCGCCCATAGGATGATCAAATCCAAACTCTTCTTCGCCTTTACTTAGAAGAGACTGAAATGAAGGCTGGTTCAAGTATGAGACTGGTACAAAGTATCTCTGCTTCTTCTCTTGGTTCTCACCGACGTATACCGCAAGAAACCCTTTTGGTGCTTTGCTCGTTCTTGCTAAGGAGCCGCCAGGAATCTTCTTTGCACTGAAGATACTTCTCACTAAAGCCATTTTTTTTTCTCGAGGTTTAACTCTTGAAGCTTTTGAATATGTTTGGGATCAAAGAAAGGACTAAAGAGATCGATTTCAAGATCTGGATTGCTTGTGGGCTGATGATGCTGATATTCTTTATATATAGATCAAATTAATGAGTTGAAACCTATCTAAAATCAATTGAGTACAATGGTGCCTACGAGTGTGGGACACACAAGGACAAGAAATTTTCACATGCTATTACAATCTACACTCACATAGGACCAAGAGAACAAGATCACATGCTAAGGCCATTGAAGAAGTTTCTCTACGTAGATTGATTGATGTATTATGAAATCCACTTAACTAACCATGTCACAGTTTGAGACTAAAGTTTTGTCATAATGAATGACAGTTTTGATACATGTTCTTAGTTAGTAACCATGACAGAAAAGTGACATTTAACAGGTCACTAAGTGTGATGTTTTGAGATTACAGCGGCGTCGTAAATAGTGACTAATTTGATATGTGATTTTGGTCATGAAATAAAACGTATTTGGGACAATAATTTTAGTAAGCAATTATGACATTTTAGATATGTTTACCAATCGTTACATTTGGTGACGAAATAGATATGTATGAGTTAGTCGTAACTCATGTGACGTTTTAGTGACTAAAAAAAATTTGTGACCAGTGTATTGTAACCATTCACCAATCGTCACAGATTCGTAACAATATTTTTATTGTGACGAAAAAAAACTTATTGTGACGGAATATTACGTGACAATGGACTCATTTTCTTGTAGTGCCTTGATCAGATAAACACAATAAGAAATTAATCAATAGATGGGACCAGATTAGCTAGGACATAGAAACTTCCAATCTACATAGCATTTGTCATGTGATATGTTCTTGAATATATTGTGATATAAACTTGTTGTTTGAAACCTGACCCCATCTGACCATAGTATGTTGTGAAGAAGGTTTTGGCCATCAGAAGCTGGATTTTGACCACAGAGATCCAATCCCTATATAAATTCAAGAAACAGGACACAGTCACACAAATCATTACAACCCAATGAAACATGGTAGAACAGAACTGACCCAATGTTTCATATATCTTTTTAATATTTTTTTCCCATTAGCATTTGACGGAAGGCAGACAGATGCATGTGAAACTCTCAATTCATATACGTCCCCACACTTTTCTAGAACACAGGTTTCATATATCCTTTCTTATTGATCTATTTATAAGGACCCAAAACAGAACACATCTTCATAACCATCAATAATAAGCAATCTAAGAACTCTAAGATTCAAACATCAAGACTTTCTAGACAAAAATGGCTATGGTGAGAAGTCTCTTTGTTGAAAAGAAGATATTTGGAGGCTCCTTAGCAGGAACGAGGAAAACAACTTCAGCACCAAAAGGGTTTCTTGCAGTGTACGTAGGAGAGTGCCAGAAGAAGCAGAGATACTTAGTGCCAGTCTCATACTTGAGCCAGCCATTGTTTCAAGCTCTTCTCAGTAAATCCGAGGAAGAGTTCGGATATGATCATCCGATGGGTGGTTTGACGATCCCTTGTCTTGAAGATACTTTCCTTACAGTAACTTCTCGGATCCAAGGATAATGATTGATCATCCGAAGATACACTTTATTTTTTACTGTAGATAGATGACAATTTTTTCTTTCAATTTTGATCATGAGGATAGAACTTCCAATGTAAATACCAGTTCTTCTTTGTGTATTGTGACAATGAACGATGGAATCAAACAAATTCCGGATATTGTTTTTTCCTTTTTCTTAAGGCAATTTCTAGTTTTACCCTCGCGGAGGTGATTCAATGTTTCTCTTCCATATGCAAACTCGAATTCAAGCTTGTCTAT
Source organism: Camelina sativa (assembly GCF_030686135.1). Taxonomy (NCBI): domain Eukaryota; kingdom Viridiplantae; phylum Streptophyta; class Magnoliopsida; order Brassicales; family Brassicaceae; genus Camelina; species Camelina sativa. The sequence goes on from NC_141898.1 coordinate 1,457,867, forward strand.
GCTCTTAATGTATTTTAGGTTTTGCTTTTTTTCTATTGGATCTCAATTTTTCTAAAAGAAACATCATTCAACGAAGCGTCTGCGGCCTAGCTAACCTTGCCACCTTGGTCATATGTATTGATCAAGGTTCTGCAGACAGAAGACTGTGACAGCCTGACAGGGTTTGTTAGGTGGATTCAATCACTACAGAGAAACTTCATATATGTCCTTGTACATGTGATCTTGTTTTCTTGGTCTTAAGTGAGTACAGATTGTGATAGCTCTGCTTTAAATGCTAGAACAGAACCATGTGAAGAAAATTGTGTTCATGTAAGCCCCACACTTGTAGACAATGTTGTTTTCAATTGATTTTGGACAGGTTTGAAGTTTCAACTCACTCTCGCAGATCTATATATACAGAAAGACATGAATTCTTTATCATCATCAGCTTACAAGCAATCGAGAACTAGAATCTCTCTCATTTATATCCATACATCTTTCTTCACAAGCTTCGAGAATCTAATTTCCAAACAAGAAAATGGCTTTGGTGAGAAGTCTCTTTAGCGCAAAGAAGATTCTTGGCGGCTCTCTAGCAAGAACAAGCAGCAAGACACCACCAAAAGGGTTTCTTGCGGTGTACGTCGGTGAGAGCCAGAAGAAGCAGAGTCGACACTTTATACCAGTCTCATACTTGAACGAACCTTCATTTCAAGTTCTTCTAAGTAAAGCCGAAGAAGAGTTTGGTTTTGACCATCCGATGGGTGGCTTGACAATCCCTTGTCCTGAAGATACTTTTATCAGTATAACGTCTCAGCTCCAAGGATGAAGATGATGATCCAACAAATAAACATTTAACACATTTATTTTTACTAGCTAGAGGAGGAGTATTCGATGTGAATAGAGATGACATTTTTTTCTTTCTCCTCTTTTCTTTTTGATAGAGTTTGTTCCAGAGGAATAGAAAATTTCGAATTTGAATGCCATTTTTGTGTAACAAAATATCAAATCATTTCAAGTTGCGGAAACTTTTTTTCTTGATCCAATACTTTTAACGAGTATGAAACAGACTAAACAAAGATATATCACTGGATGACTTAGCAATCTAAATATCAGTTACTACAATCATGTAAAAGGTCCTAAAAAGATCTCTTCATTACAGCAAATCTTGAAATTGAGTTGATAGGAGGATCTGAGTGATTGCCTAAACTAACCTGGGACGCCATGGAAGCTGAAGTGTCTGTTCTAAATCACTCTGTTCTATCATGAAGACAAAAAGATTTAATGCTACTCCTGATGATGTGAAGTTACCTTTGTCTCTCATTAAGTCAAGCTGAAGCATATGACTTTGTCTTTCACAGTGATACTTGATCATTCATATATACTTGGGACCCTCCAGTGATACGTGTTGATTTTCTTCATCCTCACATCAACATCACATGAAGAAAAGAAAAGAAAAGAAAAAAAACTTAATTAAGCCAAGCAAACTTTTATAGCATTGTCATGTGATCCGATTCTGAAAATGGTTGAGAAACAAATTAATAAGTGAAAAGAATCTATGTTCTGCTGGTGAGGAACTTCATGTCCCCAGTCACCACATAAGTTTTCTTTTATAGAAAAGATTTGCGATGAGAACTCAATTTCAGCCACAGAGTCCTATTGGAAATATGAAGAAGCAAGAGCACAGCATGTCACATTTAGAAATCTGAAAAGACAGAACTATGTGAAACTATGTCTTTGTAACTCCCTTGAAACTCTTGATAGATCTATATATAATGGCCCAAAACAGAACAACCATCAACAACAAGAAGCAATTAAACACTTTGAATCTTTTTCTCTGATCAATCCTACATCAGAAGTTTCAAAGATCACAACTTTCGGACAAAGAAAATGGCTTTGGTGAGAGGTTTCTTGGGTTCAAAGAAGATTCTTGGTCGCTCTGTAGTAGGAATTAACAAAGCAACTTCAGCACCAAAAGGGTTTCTTGCACTGAACGTAGGTGAGAGCCAGAAAGAAGCATGCAGAGACACATTATGCCAGTCTCATACTTGAACCAGCGTTTGTTTCAAGATCTTCTCATTGAGGCTGAAGAAGAGTTCGGATTCAATCACCACATGGGCGGTTTGACCATCCCTTGTCCTGAAAATACTTTCCTCAAGGATGATGATCATCTGCAGATAGCCTAACAGTAGTTTTTAACCCTAGGTGGTTTGACCAATTCAATGTATATGGATGATTCAATTTGTTTCTCTTTCTTTTAGAACTTTCTCCATGTACCCCCTTATGAATTAAAAATAAAGAGAAAACAGTTCATACCATTCTATCCACCTTTTCCTTGACTTCAAAGACCTGGTAGAAAACTAAATCTCAAGATTACTTGTACAACCGTACGTAGATCGCAAACCCAACTAACGTCCATGAGCCAGCATTAAAAGTCTTGAAAGATGGAACTGTTTCCTTCAAGGCGTCGATGATAACGTTTCTCCTGAAAGAAGAATAACAACAAATAAAGAAATCGGAAAGTTAATAGGTCTGATGAGGACGACGTTACCGTGGTTGGCTACCCCGAACTTTAATTATCCGGATGTATATATATATATATATATTTTTGGCTATTTCCAGTTTTGTCCTTTGGTTTCCGATAATCTTTGAAGGGGCAGAAACGAGATTTATTATAGCTACGGCGGTGGCATAGGAAGCGAGCGAATCGATCAGTGGCCATGGATTTGGGAAAGACCGAAAGAGTATATAGGTTTTTTAGTCCAAGTGGTTGTTTTTTTTTTTTTTTTTTTCTTTTAGTATGACTTTCTTTTTTTTTTTTGGTAGAGTTAGTATGACTTTCTTTTGTTTGGCTTTGAAAAATATTGGTAAATTCTTTTGCAACTTGAGAAGAGTATTATAGGCTTTAATAAAAGAAGTTGTCATTTTTCAATTGACTTTTTTTTTGTTTGACTTCGAGCAAAACGTCCACACACAAAAAATCGGCAACCGAGTTACATATGTAAATAATTTTGTTTTTTTTTGTTTTGTTTAACAAACAACGCATATATGTAAATTCCAAGGAAAAAAAACAATCATTGACAGAAGATCCCCAGTTTGGATAAAACTAAAAGTAGTGGGGGAGTTTGTAATAAATAAAAAAGTATTAAGGATATTAGAGTAATCAAATTGTAACGACGAGTCGTCTTCTTTCTCTGATCACCATAATAATTAAATAAAAAGGCCCTTTCCTTCCATCTGTTGACGAGGACAAGCCCTCTCTCCATCTTAAAAAAAAAAAAAAAAAAAATGAACTCAAACCCTTCATCATCATCATCATCTTTGCGTCGTAATTGGTTACACCATGTGTTCCCGAGCTTCCACGGTGCAGATGTCCGGAGATCGTTTCTTAGTCACATTCTGAAGGAGCTAAGAAGCAAAGGAATTGACTCATTCATTGATAATGATATCATGAGAGGAGAATTTATCGGCCCTGAGCTCGAAAAAGCGATCAAAGGATCAAGGATAGCCATTGTCTTGCTCTCGAGTAATTACGCTTCATCGTCTTGGTGTCTTGATGAATTGGCGGAGATCATCAAGTGCAAGGAAGATTTGGGTCAAACAGTGATGACTATTTTCTATGAAGTGGATTCAACTGACGTCCAGAATCAGGCCGGGCATTTTGGGGAAGTCTTTAGAAAAACTTGTAATGCTAAAACAAAGGAGCACTTTGAGAGATGGATAGATGCCTTGGTACAAGTAGCCCAAATCGCTGGCTATCATTCAACCAACTGGTTCGTCCTTTTGGATTTGTAGCTTTTTTTTTTTTTGTTAAATGACAAGATTGTTCATCTCCCACTTTTATTTGTTTATGTTAGGGCTACTGAAGCAGAGATGATTGAAGATATTGCCACTGATGTTTTGAAAATGTTGACTAAGAATTCAACGCCATCAAGGGATTTAGACGGCTTCATTGGAACGGGATCTCATATGGAGAAGATGAAACCGTTGTTATGCATAGACTCTAATAATAATGAAGCAAGGATGATTGGGATCTGGGGTCCTCATGGGATTGGTAAGACCACCATTGCCAGATGTCTTTTTGACGAATACTCTGGCAGCTTTGAGTTGAGTGTCTTTATGGAGAATATCAAATCAATGTATACAACACCAATTTGTTTAGATGACTACACTACAAAGTTGGATTTGCAGCAAAAGTTCATGTCTCTTATAATCAACGAAAAGGATATCAGGATTCGTCATTTAGGAGTTGCACAAGAAAGGCTCAAGAACAAGAAAGTTCTTGTTATTCTCGATGACGTCGATCAATTAGTTCAACTAGAAGACATTGCAAAAGATACTCGGTGGTTTGGTCCTGGAAGTCGGATTATCATTACAACACAAGATCTGAAACTTTTAAAGGCTCATGGGGTTGATCATATTTACAAGGTTGGTGCTTCTACTGAGTCTCTTCAAATCTTCTGTACGTATGCTTTCGGACAAAACTCCCCTAAAGATGGTTTTGAGATGCTTGCCCGAGAAGCTACAGTTCTTGCTGGTCAAATCCCTTTGAGACTAAGGGTTGTCGGCTCTTATTTTCGAAGGAAATCCTTCTACCAGAAGATGTGGGAAAAGGCACTAGTCGAGTTAAGGAGTCGCCTTGACATAGAAATTGAAACTCTTTTAAAGTTCAGCTACGATGCCTTGTGTGAGAAAGATAAAGATTTATTCCTTCATCTATCTTGTTTTTTCAACTTTGGAAGTATTGAGATTATAGAAAGTTATCTTGCCAAAACGTTTCTTGACTTCAGGCAAGGGATTGACGTCTTAGTCGAGAAATCTCTCGTATCCATTGTCTCTGGATATTTAGAGATAGATCATTTGCTAGTTCAACTTGGAAGAGAAATTGTGCGAAAAAAATATGGTACTGAACCTGGGAAATATTCCATTCGTAAGCCTGCAAAACGCAAGTTTTTGGTTGATTCAAGAGATATTTTTCAAGTACTAAGTGATGATACAGCAGTAAGTTATCTATTTCATTGCATATTTCTTCTCCCTACAAACTGAGTCTATTTAATTGATAACCTAACCGTCTCTAATATATTTTTCACGTCCGTGTCTTTTTCAGGATAGTACCAGTGTTATAGGACTAGATCTCAGTTTATCTGAGACCGACGACGACGAAATTGATATAAGTGAAAGAGCCTTTGAAAGAATGTCTAATCTCCAATTCTTAAGAATCAGTGGCGCGTGCGATGTATTGTTCTTTCCCCAAAGTCTGAACTCTATATCTAGAAAGCTTAGATATATAAATTGGATGTATTTCCCAATGCCATCTTTGCCTTCAAATTTTGATCCGAAGTTCCTCATCAACCTAAGCATGCAGATGAGCCAGCTTGAGGAGTTGTGGGGCGGAGATCTAGTAAGCAAAATAACTTATCTAGTGTTTTTGATATTTCAGACAATTTTTTAGCTTGCAAAAGTGGAATGATCTTCAAGTATTGCACCATCCACTAACCGTATATATATATATATATTTGTATGTGTGTACAGCAGCTTAGAAATCTGAAGTGGGTGAATTTGAGTCATTCCAAAAACCTGAAGGAGCTTCCTAATCTTTCAAATGCCATTAACCTTGAGGTATTGGATCTCACTGGATGTTCAAGTCTAGTCGAGCTCCCTTCCTTCCATGAAGCCACTAATCTTACGAGTTTGCATCTTAATGAATGTTCCAGTCTTGTGGAGCTCCCCTCCTCCATCGGAAATACCACTCTTCTCAAGGAATTGAATCTCGCTAATTGCTCAACTCTAGTGGAGCTACCTTTCTCATTTGGAAACCTTCACAATTTATGGAAGTTGACAATGGATGGGTGCTCAAAGCTAAAGGTTCTTCCGATCAACATCAACTTGAAGTCTCTTGAGGAACTTTATCTCAGAAATTGCTCGCTCTTGAAAACGTTTCCTGAGATTTCCACGAATATTAAACTTCTCAAGCTCAATGGGACTCCAATAGAAGAAGTGCCCTTGGCGACTAGATCATGGTCTCGTTTTGAAGAATTACATATGTCATACTGTGAAAACCTCAAGGACTCACCGCATGCTCTTAACAGTATCACAGATTTGCACTTGACTAATACAGAAATACAAGAGCTTGGTCCATGGGTCAAGGGATTCTCTCGTCTACGTCGGCTTTTACTAAACGGATCACAGAAGCTGGTATCACTCCCACATCTTCCGGATTCCCTGTTGCTCTTAGATGCAGAAAACTGTGAGTCCCTAGAGAGACTAGATTCATCCTTTCGCAATCCAGATACTTCTCTCAACTTCTTTAACTGCTTCAAACTAAATCAAGACGCGAGAGATCTCATCATCCAAGCATCTAATAGTGCAGTTGCAGTCATACCCGGTGAAGAAGTGCCTGCCTACTTTAGTGACCGAGCAACTGGAGGTACCGTAACGGTGAAGCTGAATGAGTGGCCTCTTCAGAAACCCTTGAGATTTAAGGCTTGCGTTGTGCTGGTTAATAAGGTTGACAATGAGCCTCGTGGTGTGCAGATAACGTCTGTGTCATATAAGACCATCGACAAAAAGAATGGCGTCATTGTTCCATGTATACCAGAACACCTCCCTCTACCTCGCGCTGTAACATTTACAGGGCATTTGTACACCTTTGGTTTAGAAGTAGATGGGACTTCCAACGAGCTTTCCTTTGAATTCACAGTCTTTAGTAAATCATGGGATATTAAAGAATGTGGGGTACTCCAACTTTCTTAAGTTTCTTTGTATAGTGATAACATCAGATTAGTTTATGTGCATTTTTATGTTGTACTTTTGTATGATTATCATTATGTGTTGTGGGTTATGTATGTTGCTTATGTGTATATATATGTCTTTACCTAACATAGCTTAGCATTTCTTGCGTAGCATATCTAGACTATGAGTTTTCTAAATTCTAAGTTAACCCAGCCAGATATATGAAAATGTTCCCCTAACAAACCACCCATGGTACAGAAGTCTGAAAACAGAGGAATGAAGTATGAAACCCATGGTACAGAAGTCTGAAAACAGAGGAATGAAGTATGAAGTCACATAGTATACTATATATACAGAGGACTCTGTGTGAAACAGAGTTACGAAAAATCTGAAGAAATCAAGCTTCCGTACACGATTTCAAAAAACAAATTGTGGTTTTTATTTGGCTTACAAAAGCTTTTTTTTTTTTTTTACAAAAGCTCTAATATATTCTCCCGAAAGCATTGCAGAAGCTATAGAGATTTCTTGGGCTGCAAGGATTTTGTAACCTTTCCTTTGCTACATAACATGACATTATATACAGCTAGAGAGAAAAGATTAGTCTCATATTACACCATTAAAACCGTGCTAAATCAATTCATGGTGGACGACTGGATTCAATTTCATTTTGGCTGGGAATTTTCATTTCCTAAAACCAAGCAAAGAAAAACCTCAAACTGAAATGAAACTCCTTTTCAACAAGAATAACTCGAGTGCTTATACATTTCAGCGTGTATTGAAATGGTAGTTATATTTAACGTCTTCAGAAAGTTTTTCCCTTGCTTGTTATAGCAACTTGCTAATTCTTTTTGGCTGTGACTTCGATTCTTTTTGGTATATTCTATTAGCATGTTGAGAATAAAAGAGCTATACAAATGATCAAGTTATCTTTTTTTAAGTCGCTTCTTTTTGTTTGACTTCAAATGTAATTGGTAAGTTATATTATTAGCAACGTGACAAGAGTTATTATGCCTATAATTAAAAACCCATGTTGTCTTTTGACTTTGGAAATTACTGGTAAATTCCTTTTAGCAACTTGAGAAGAGTATATATGTTTTAAACGAAGTTGTCTTTTTTTAATTGGCTGCTTTCTTTTGAGACTTCGAGCAAAACAAAGAAGTTAATTGGCCCCAAAACAACAAAAAAAAAGATCGGCGACCGAGTTACGCATATGCTTTTTAAATTCCTAGGGAGAAATAAAAATATATACCTCTATATCATTGACAGAATCACACAAGAGCCCCCCATACTGTGAAGTAATTATCAAGATAACAAAAATAATTATCAGGATATCATAATATCTTCACGTTGTTACCAACCTGGTCCCTTATTTACATCCTTTTTTTTTTTTTTTAATTTACATCTTATCTATTACTAAATTGGATATTACGATTTAGTTTGAAACCAACATGCTACACAAATCATTTTGGATTAGTCATGTGGTGTGGTATGGATTTATAGGGTTCAATATCATAGAAGTAATAAAGTAGGGGGAATTATTTGTAATAAACAAAACGTAGAAGGATATTAGAGTAATCAAAGTTTAATAACAAGTCTTCTCTGTTCACAATAAAAAGCCCTTTCCATCTGTTGACCAAAAAAACAAAGCGCCTCTCCACTTTCTTCTGCAGATTGGTTCTCATCTTCTTACGTCAAAATAACAAAAGAAAGAAATAATGATTTCAAATTCTTCATCTTCTCTCCATCGCACTTGGTTACACAATGTCTTCCCGAGCTTCCACCGTGCAGATGTCCAAAAATCTTTTCTTAGTCAAATTTGGAAGGAGTTCAGACGTAAAGGAATCGAACCATACATTCATGACGATACGGTGAGAGGAGAAGTTATCGGCCCTGAACTTCAAAAAACGATCCAAGGATCGAAGATCGCACTTGTCTTGCTCTCGAAAAGATACGCTTCTTCGCCGTGGTGTCTTGACGAATTGACCGAGATTATGAAGTGCAAGAAAAATTTGGGTCAAACAGTGATGGCCATTTTCTATGAGGTGGATCCAACTGACGTCAAGAAACAGGCTGGGGATTTTGGGAAAGTCTTCAGACAAACTTGTGAAGGTAAAACAACCGAGGTTATTGGGGAATGGAGTCAGGCTCTGACCGAAGTGGCCACAATCGCTGGTTACCATTCAATAAACTGGTTCGTCATTTTGACTTTTTATTGTGCTCTTAATCTTTCAGAATACATCAAACTATATACAATTATAGCTTTTAAACAGTAGATATATTTTTGGAGGTAAAGATTTCGTTCGTATGTGATTTTTGGGTTAGTAGTTAATGGAAGTATTCATCTCTGATGATCACTTTGTTAGGGCTACTGAAGCGGAAATGATCGAAGATATTGCCAGTGATGTTTCGAATAAGTTGATTAATTCGACGCCTTCAAGGGATATCGACGACTTCGTTGGGATGGAAGCTCATATGGAGAAATTGAAACAATTGTTATGTCTAGAGTCAGATGAAGTGAGGATGATAGGGATCTGGGGTCCTCCTGGGATTGGCAAGAGCACCATTGTCAGATGTCTTTTTAACCAACTATGTTAATCTAACAATAAATTTCAGCAGAGCGTCTTCCTAGATAATGTCAGAGCAACGTATGCAATACCCTTTTGTTCAGGTCACTACGCTGCTAAGATGGATAATTTGCAACAAAACTTCATGTCTCAAATAACCAACCACAAGAATATACAGAGTCCTCATTTAAAAGCTCAAGAAGATAAGGTGAAGGACAAGAAAGTTCTGGTTGTTCATGATGACGTTGATCAGTCTCTACATCTAGAAGCCATAGCAAAAGAAACTGGGTGGTTTGGTCCCGGTAGTCGGATCATCGTTACAACGCAAGATCCAAATCTTTTGAAGGCACATGGTATCAACGACATCTACAAGGTCGGTTTCCCTGAAGAGAAGGAGCTTAAAGAAATCTTTTGTATGTATGCTTTTGGTCAAAGATTTCCTAAAGATGGTTTCGAGAATTTGGTCTGGGAAATTATACATCTTGCCGGTAAACTCCCTTTGGCACTAAGAGTTATTGGCTCTTATCTACGGGGAATGTGCATGCAACAGTGGCAAAAGGCACTACCAACATTAAGGTCTCGCCTTGATGGAAAAATCGAGAGTGTTTTAATGTTCAGCTACGATGCATTATGTGAGGAACATAAATATTTATTTCTTTTCTTAACTTCCCTTTTCCCATATGGAAAAATTGAGAAAATAGAAGATTATCTTCCGAAGAAGACATTCTCAAACTTTAGGCAAGGGATTGAGGTATTAGTGGAGAAATCTCTCATATCCATTGTCTTCGGATCTCTAGAGATAGACAGTTTGCTCATCCAACTGGGAAGAGAAATTGTGAGAAGAAAATATGGTAGTAAGCCTTCCATTCGTAAGCCTGGAAAACGTCAGTTTTTGCATGATGAAAGAGATATTTGTGAAGTACTGAGTGATGATACAGCTGTAAGATTTAACATTGGTATTTAATTGCATTAATGATCCCTAAATTGAGTTTCTTTGATGACTAACCATCTCTCTAATTTATTTAATTGTATCCTTCTTTTCAGGGTAGTAGCAATGTCATAGGAATAAAACTCACATTATCGTCTATGACTGAGGACGAAGAATTTTATATAAGTGAAAGAGCATTTGAAAGGATGTCTAACCTCCAGTTCTTAACTATTGGTGGTGATTGCAGTAGACTGCACTTTCCGCCAAGTCTGAACTCCATATCTCGAAATCTTATATCACTAAATTGGGATCAGTATCCTATGACATGTTTGCCTTCTAATTTTTATCCACAGTCCCTCGTCAGTCTAACCATGACGGGAAGCAAGCTTGAGAAGTTGTGGGACAAAAATAAAGTAAGCAAACATTTTTATATAATCTAACATGTATTATTTTCAGTTTTATTTTGAATCTCTTGTTTTTTTAGCGGGTATAATGTTTAGCTAGAAAAAGAGCGACATAATATACTATTTTATTTTGTTCAAAAAAAAAACGATACATTTTACAAGAAAAAATTGAAAACCACACCCAATTTTAAAATGATTTAAAAACTACAATTTTATTTTAAAAAACGTCACCATAGTACCTTTTATTGATTCAAGCATTATTTTAAATAAATAAATCAAAATAGTATACATTAATTTTGTGGCTAATTTAAAATAACTAAATTTAAAAATATATAACGAAAATTCGTAATTAAAACTTTAACAAAAAAAAATATAAAAAAAAAACTGTTTCATCTTTATAGTTGTACGTAAAATTTTGAATCAAAAAAAATATATAACTATTGTTGATAATATCATTTAAAATTTTAATTTATTCAAAAATAAGTAATTCAAAATAAAAAAAAAATTCTCAAAATAATTGTTTTTTGTAAATATATTTTTCTATTTTTACTTCAATAATTTTGATATACCTGTTTCATTATATGTTAATTTTTTAATTTAAAACCATGCATATTAAGTGTCTACTATTAAAAAGTTCAACTAATCTTAACAAAACTGCATAATATAAATAATCCAAAAGTTTTATAAAAGCGATTGGAAACATTTATAATATGAAACAAAAAAAGTTATCTGAGACAAGGGAGTACAGTATTAGTTATTAATTAACGATATGTTGTTGGCTTTATTTTCCACAGAAGCTTAAAAATCTCAAGATTATGAATTTAAGTTCTAAAAGCTTGAAGGAGCTTCCGGATCTCTCAACTGCCACTAACCTGGAAGATTTGCGTCTAGGAGGATGTTCAAGTCTAGTGAAGCTTACTGATCTTTCAGCTGTCACTAATCTCGAAATCTTGATTTTAGACGACTGCTCAAGTCTAGTGGAGCTCCCCTCCCTCGAGAATGCCACTAATCTTAAGACACTGAGTCTTAAGAGCTGTTCAAGTCTTGTGGAGCTCCCATCCTCCATTGGAAAAGCCATTAATCTAAAAGATCTGACTCTCGATGGTTGCTCAAATCTAATAGAGCTCCCTTCATCAGTTGGGAGCCTTGATGAATTGTTGATGTTGTTTATGAATGGTTGCTCAAAGCTAAAGGTTCTTCCAATCAACATCAACATGAAGTCTCTTACGGAACTGCATCTCAGAAATTGCTCGGTCTTGGAAACTTTTCCTGAGATTTCCACAAACATAAAAAAACTCCATCTCACTCGGACTGCAATAGAAGAAGTTCCCTTGGGGGTTAGGTCATGGTCCCGTCTTGAAGAATTGCATATGTCATACTGCGAAAACCTCAAGGACTCGCCACATGCTCTTGACAGTATCACAGATTTGCACTTAACTGATACAAGTATAAAAGAGCTTGGTCCGTGGGTCGAAGGATTCTCTCGTCTACGTCGACTTTTACTAAACGGATCGCAGAAGCTGGAATCACTCCCACAGCTTCCGGATTCCCTTTTGTTTCTGGATGCAGAAAACTGTGTCTCCCTAGAGAGACTAGATTGCTCTTTCCGTAATCCAGAGATGTCTCTCAACTTCTATAAATGCTTCAAACTAAATCAAGAAGCGAGAGATGTCATCCTCCAGGCATCAAATCGTCCAGTAGCAGTCTTACCCGGTGGAGAAGTGCCTGCCTACTTTAGTCACCGAGCTACTGGAAGTAGCGTAACAGTGAAGCTGGATGAGAGGTCTCTTGATAAATCTTTGAGATTTAAGGCTTGCATTATGCTGGTTGAGAAGGTCCACAATGCGCCTCCTTATAGTTCGTACAGTATGTATGTGTCATTTAAGGTCATGGACAAACAGAATGGCCTCATTGTTCCATGCCCACCGGGACACCTCCATATACCTTGCGCTGCAACATTTATAGGGCATTTGTACACCTTTGATTTAGAAGTAGATGTGACTTCCAACGAGCTTTGCTTTGAACTCACAGTCTACAGTAACGAATGGGAGGTAAAAGAATGTGGAGTACTCCAACTCTCTTAAGTCTCTCTTCATGTTGATGTGCATTTTTTCATGATGTAATCTTGTTTGATTATCCTTCTGTGATGTTGGGTTATGTATATGGTATATATCTTTGCTATATATATATCTTCGTTTCTTCCACTCGAATCCTTTGACATGTGAATTTATGTCGGTTGGTATTGTTTATTCAAAAATTATTTTTGGTGTCACTCAAAACTTTGACAACTAATTTGTAGTATTCATTAGTCGTTATTTTGGAAACTGTCCGCTATGAATTAAAGATTGTTAGAACAGTTTTGTATATAGATCTACTCCGTTAAAAATAATTTCAAATTAAGGATGTAATCAGATCATAGAGGATACAAGTATACAACTTTCTAATCATGTATGAACGCAATTAACGTGTAGTGTTAACCGATGTTAATGTTGACTAATTTCCAGTCTAACAGAAATTTTTATTTTGCTAGCACAAAAGTTGATGTTGATTCCGCCATTTAGAAAAAGTTGGAGATCTTTTTGGTCTTTGTCCCATGTTTTTTGATATTTATTATTGATTTGTTACCAAAATCATTAAAATCTCCCCCATGTTATTATCGAAGATTATGCAACTTAGTAAATCATCGATCGAGCTTGTCCAAAAAAAAAAAAAAATCATCGATGGAATAATCCCACACAAATCAAAGCGTGTTATGCAAATTTTTTTTTTTTTTTCTGCAAATCAAACTTTCATTAAATTCAAAGAGTAATTACAAAGAGTCAAAGACCTTATGCAAATGTCTATTTAGGGGGTTTTAATTAACCTTAGTCAAAGTGTATTAATTTCTTACGTTCAATCTCCTGATGTTTTGGTCTTATCATTCTATAAGAATTTTGTAAGAAAGTCAATTTCATTTATATAATTTTGGTAACAAATCGATACTGTAGAATTTAATGATTTTCTACATTTACTTTGGTAAAGATTTCATTGTTGACAAAAATATGATATATGCGAGAGCATTGTATAAAAATGGTTCCACGAAAAAACCTGTACCACTATCTTTAACATATTTTTGTAATAACTAATTTTACGAGTAAAACAATGGTGAACATGTCAATGAAGTCTGTTTTCCTTGTCTTCTTAGCTGTTACATCGGGTAATTTCATAAATCAAATACATAAATGATGGTCACAACCTTCTAAGTACAAGTTACAACTTACAAGTGTCAAGGTTCTTGACACTAGAAGATAAAAATATTGTGGTCAAAGAATGGTTCCAAACATTTTTACAAAACTATCATTTTATGTTTTTTTAATCGTGAAGAATTTTTTAAAAAATTACTTCTCACGTGATTTGATTTCATCAATTTTACTCATTTGCTTGTGTTTCGGTTTTATATATAGAGCAAACATGCATATTTAACATCCTTAATTAAGGTTGAGCCACAATAATTTGAGATTAAAAAATTTAGAGAGAATGGGAACAAGACAGAAATCATTTTTCTTATGTTATATAAAGAACTAGATTAGATGGAACATGAAAATAACTAAATTAGGTAAGTGCATTATTACTATTATTAGTAGTAATGTTACTACAAATTGCAGGAAACGGTAGAGCTATAGAAGCAAGAGTGAATGGAACCAGTGGAGGATTAAAATCAGCTGTGATTGAGATCAGAACAGAAACAAGTGGAGAAATCAATATAGTCATAGGAAGGTTGTGGATGCCCCCTCTTGGCTCTTAGCGTCAAAGTCATACACAATGTTTCTGGTCTAAGTAAGCTTTGAATTTTTCTTTTCTCTGCTCACACTCATCATTCAACTTCACATAAAAAATTTTGATTCTCTTCAATCAAATACTAGTACCATACACCCATTAATTTAACATCATCCCTGTACATCCTAAGAAAATCCAAATCCATTATACACAATACAAATATTTTTTTATATATATAACACACCAACTACAGACAACGTAATAGATGACATTAACGAAGCTCAAGATCGCTAATTAAAATCCAATAGTAATAATCGTAGTGAGCCTTGTTGATATTATCTTCAATCCAGCTAACGTTTCCCTTTCTTTGAGCTATTCTCGACCGCATGAGGACAGGGAGAATACTACTACTACTACTCTACGATAGTAATTATTTGCATACGACAATTTTAGAGAGATCCTATTTTGAAATATATCTTCTTAGGTTCATATAGGCTTAGGGCAAAAAAAAAATATATAACCTTTGTTATTAAAAAAAGTTAAAAATGATATATATATATATATATATATATATATTAGATGATTACCCATACAATACGTAGATGATATGTATTTTTAATTATTTATATATTTATATTACTTTAAGACTATGATAAAATCATATATATATATATATATAAGTTATTTGATTGTTTGATATATTGAATATAGTTTACATTAAATTCTATATAAATATAAATTGTAGGTGTGATTGTTTATATATGGCAGCAAATTAGTCATTTTTTTGTTCTTTGAAATGTTGAATAGATACTAACAAAAAATAAGCAAAACATATGTAAAATATGAACAAAACATAAGTAAAATATATTTACGTATCTGTTTTCATAACACATAAAATAGACTCTCAGATACCATACTATCTATTTTTTATTGTCACATTAGCATTTTGTTAGTTCATTAAAAATATCCTTTTATATAAAATTTTAATACAAGTTCTCAACTTTCATGTAGTTTTTTATTTTACTTTCAAACATCTAATACATTATATAATAGTCTATTAATACAAATAAAAGATTAAGAAGAAGATTTAATAACAAACAAAATATCATGGATTTTTAAAATAAAATAAAAAAAGTAAACACATTTTCAAACTAAATACATATCCTAACTTAAAAAGATATGTGACTTTACAATTTTTTACTATTTTATGGCCTTGGATAAATGACCTTTTCAATACACATGAAGTATTAATTCATTGATTTTTTTTTTCTACTTTAAGAAAATATGCAATTAGTAATTTTAGGAGTCTCACATTCACAGAGAAACCAAAACCCTGCTAGAGAGTTACAGAACCGCACTTGTTCAAATGTCTCGTCTCCGGTTCTATACAAGTACGTTCATCCATCTTGAAATTATCTGATAAGTACCAGGGTAGTAAAAGTGTTATAGGCATCCATTTCTACCCATGTGAACTGTCAGGAGAATTAAATTTAAGTGAGAGAGCTTTTGAAGGAATGTCTAATTAACCTTAAATTCTTAAGATTTTACTACCGACGTGGTGACCAGAGCGACAAATTGTGCTTACCGCAAGGTTTGAATTGTCTATCCTGAAAACTTAGAATATTAGAATGGGATCGTTTTCCAATGACATGTTTGCCTTCCAATTTTCGTACGGAGTGCAGTTCAGCAAACTTCATAAGCTATGGGAAGGAAATCAGGTACGATATTGTTATGTATTTCTCTCCCATTTTTAAATTTTTAGTTTGATTTTGTTTGTATTATATGTTTTTTTTTCTTACAACTTTTAGGCTTCAAAAGGAGTAGTTTTATCATCCGTTATTATTTGAATATAATCGTAATGGTTTGGAAGTAATGTTGTCTTTTTTTTTTGTCTAGCCGCTTGGAAATCTCAAGTGGATGTATTTGAATCATTCCAAAAACCTAAAGGAGCTACCTGATCTCACAACTGCCACTAAACTTGAAGAATTATTTCTCGTTGAATGCTCTAGTTTAGTGGAGTTCCCCTCTTCCATTGGGAGTGCTGTTAAACTCCAAAGATTGTATCTTAGTGATTGCTCAAGATTGGTGGAGCTGCCCTCCAGTATTGGGAATGCCATTAATCTCGTATGGTTGAATCTCATTGGCTGTTCAAGTCTGGTAAAACTCCCATCATCAATTGGAAATGCCACTAATCTCCAGGGATTATATCTTGATATGTGCACTGGTCTGGTGGAGCTACCCTCCTCTATTGGAAACCTTCATAAATTGCAAACGTTGACTTTATTAGGATGCTCAAAGTTAGAAGCTCTTCCTACCAATATCAACTTGAAATCTCTTGATACACTTGATCTCACTGGTTGCTTGTTGTTGAAATTTTTTCCAGAGATCTCCACGAACATTATGGATCTTAGGCTCATGAGAAGTGCAATAAAAAAAGTGCCTTCGTCGATCAAGTTGTGGTCTCGTCTTCTTGACTTGGAAATGTCATACAATGAAAATCTTAAGGATTATCCACATGCTCTAGAAAGGGTTACGGAGCTTCATTTGAGCGATACAAAGATACAAAAACTTCCTTCATGGGTTAGCAGTTTCACTCGTCTAGATCGCCTTGTGCTCAAGGAATGTAAGAAGGTGGTGTCACTCCCACAACTTTCAGATTCCTTGTCATACCTAAAAGCAGTAAATTGTGAGTCACTAGAAAGACTCGATTGCTCATTTCACAATCCAAACATTCGTCTATACTTTGTTAACTGCTTCAAACTGAATAAAGAAGCGAGGGAACTCATCATCCGGACAAGTACTAACCGTGTCGTCTTACCTGGTGGAGAAGTGCCCGCGCACTTCACTTACCGAACTACTAGTGGAAGTTCCTTGACAATCAGGTTGAATGAGAGGCATCTTCCTACATCCATGAGATTTAAGGCGTGCATCTTGCTGTTTGATAAAAGTGTCAAGGAGAAGAAGGTGGAAGAGGTGTATGATAGAAAAGCTATGAAGGTATCGTACCGCATCATGGATCGTGGCTTCAGTTTTCCTTGCAGACCTACACACCACTATCTGGCTCCCCCTTTAAAAGAGCACTTGTACACCTTTGAATTTGAAGTGGACGTGACATCCAATGAGCTTTTCTTTGATTTCCAAGTCGATAGGAATGAAGCGGTAATAAAAGAATGTGGGGTACAACTCCAACTCTAAAGTCCCTTATTCAGTCTTTTTTGGTCCACTAAGACTCCATCAGTAATTGGCTTTTGCTGAACCCAAAAATGAATGTATATATGTGTGTGTGATTATGATAACGAGTCCGGTTCAGGCATGATATGAATCCAAAAGAAACCGCATACATACACACACATTACATCAACTGCTTTGTAATGCAACGAGACTATATTGTAAAAAAAAATTATAGTTGAAACATTTAACATATAGATAGAGAAGTGCACAAGTTTCATCACACAGCATATAAGCTAACACAAGAATAACAATAGAAAGACCATGACAAAAGCTTAAGAAAGAACATACATGAATTCTCTCTTGCGAGAACAAGACACACAGAGTCTATTTTTGCGTCTTATTCTGGAAGAGGAACAAGACTCGGAACGTAAAGACCGCCACATGTAAAAGTGCTACGGCCAAGTGCATACCACAGTGGTCCTGTGTCAACTTGGTTTTTGATCTCACTAATTTCGTAAAAGCTGGGACAAGCAATATCATAATCCATTATTTGTACATCATCTTTATCCTCCTCTTGGACAAGAAGTTTATCGCACCATAACATGAGACCACCACCACCACCATTGGTCTTCTCGTGGATAAAGTATGTGGGAATACCGTTAGCGTAGGGATGGGGATTCAATATAGGGAGATGAGGGTGAGTCACATTAAAATACTTAGTCCATGAGACAGCAGCAGCAGCATCAGTCACCTTGTTTGTGACCCAAACCTCGATCCTTGGGGTGTCGTCGTGTCCAACGCGGTGTTGATGCAATAAAGAAAGCCTATCTCTTCCGAAGCTTGACAAGACAACTAAATCAAGAGACTCCCCAAGGACCAGATCAACCTCAATCTTAACGGGGAAATTAGAAGAACATGTTAAGGGCTTGAATGTCTCTTTGGAGAAATCGAAACTTTGGATGAACATTTGGGAATAACCCCGCCCACTCCTGGGTTTAGCAAGCCAATACATGTTTCCCTTCATAGACACGTACTTGAAAAACACGATCCAATCGAAAGTAATGGCAGGAAAGACTCTCCAGAGTTTAGATTTGAAGTCATATATCTCATACTCACTATTAGTTGAGTAGTAGTGAAACTTCAAAACCTTGTAGTTGTGGTCATTGTCGTATCCAAAACCGTACTTATCAGAAGGTTGGTAAGAAGCATGCAAGGGGGGTTCAATCCATTTGACTGCGCTGCTGCTGCTGCTGCTTAAAACCGGATTCCAAACTGCAAGCTTGCGCCTTTCCTTGTTTCCGTCACCAAAAGCGCACAGCAATAATCCGTCGCAGTGAATAGCACATTGAAAACAATAATGGAGTTCACTACCCACAATCAACTCGGACGGGAGTGGTAGAGTTAAGAGATCAAGGGTCACCGGATTTATGATTTGAAAACTAGTATGATGAATGCGAATGAACCGTCGTCGTGCATCATTTTCCTGGGAGAGTCCCAAGTGTTTGTAGATGAATCTCTTGTCCTTGAAGACAGCGTACCATTCTTTGCACACCGACTTGGCTCGCATCACATCCTCGATCCCAAGTCTTCCAAGTATCTCTTCTTCTACCACCTCAACAGGCAGCCACGGCCAAAGCTTTTTTGACGAAGCCACCGCCATGGAGGACACACAAAACAAACACTCTTAAAAGTTTCAGTTGGAGACGACGATGCATCTCGTGACAGCGGAGAAGAAAGCTGCTTCGAGAGAAACAAGATTGATCATATTGGGCTTCTATAATATTTTTTATTAGACTTTTGGACTATTGATAACCCCATTATTTAGCACTCAAAACCCGATTTTTTTAGTTATAATTTTTTTTTTTTTTGAGGTAAATTAAAATTATTGAACCCATAATGAAATAAACCATCCAAAAACAAAATTAGTCTAACTATTAAATTAATGTGTCACGTTTTTTTTTTTAAATTTATTTCTTCTCCCTCACACTACTAGTAAAACGATAATGTTAAATTAGTAAAAGAAAAATTAATTTAATTTTTCCCATTGAAGAAAGAAAGGCAAGCAGAAATAAATGGAATTTATAAGACCGGCCGGGGTTGGGTATTTATTATTTAAATATCCAAAATATCATCAACGAGAGAGAGAGAGAGAGAGAGACCAAATCCTTCGAGAGTTTTGGCGTTTTCCGATCTGTTAAAGTTGTTTCTCTTCCGCAAACCAAAACAAAAAACAAAATTCAAAGAAAGTTTTTGGTGATCCGAGAGATTCCCCCAAATTTGTAAAAATTAGGTTTTTCTTCTTCGCCTCCTCCTCCTCCTCCTTCTCTTAAGCCCTAGCCTACTTCTTTCCTCCTCTTTATCTTAATCTGAATCATTTCTGTCTGATTTCATAATCTTGGTTTCCCTTTCCCTCCTCCAATTTTGCAGTTTCTCCAACCTAATTTTGCAATTTCGTTGTTTGTGCATTGAGAGGAGGATCCTCTTATTGATAGTTTTCTTGCTCGCTCTCTTTGTACTATTATTATTATTATTATTATTATTTACCTCTCATATGGATTCGCCTCGGGTTTGGATTCTCCTCTTCTGTGCGATAGCTCTCTCATGCTTTACGCCCGGGTTCGCTTCATCACGGGCCGTTTGCAATTACGAATTCGAGCTGTTCCGGTTCGATTTAGAAGCTAAATGTCCTCTTTATCTGTATCCAACTCCTCCTATTCAGGTACGTACGTACGTTGTCATCATCATTACCCTAGGGGTTTGTTTGTTTGTTTGTGAGTTTTTTATGATTCCTATGCAACTTCCAAGCTTTCTTATTCCGACTGGATTTGGGACTTGCTTTGTGATGAGTTTCGTGTCTTCATAGGGTTTTAGTGTGAAAGATTCCCAGTGACGGGTTGTTAGAGATCAAATGCTTTATATCTATATGTCGGATTGGACTTACTCTTCCAATTATACAATTAGGGAGCAATTGGGCGTGAAAGTTGAAGCTTTTCTCTTTTTCTTTTAAGTTTGGATCATCGTATCTACTGTGAATTGAAAGTATTGGACCGATTGTGTGATGTATTGAAATTTACTTGAGGCATGATGGTTAAGGCTTAGAGCCAAACTTTACCAATTTTTTTCAATGCTCCTTCGTCTATTGTGGAAAGTGGAAAAGTCTTTCTCTTTTTTTCCTTAGATGTTTAGGATCTGTATAACTAGGCGTAACCCATTTCTCTATACCTGTCAACACTATCATCATATTTAGTTATTTGCCATCCGAATTTTGTAACTTCATCTAGACTCTGTTTAGGTTTAGAGTTTAATGCTCTTATAATGCATACTGTGTAGTAGCTTCTCTGTCTGGAACTATGGTTTAGCAAAATTTTAATAGGTGGACTTTGGTTCTTCTAAGGGGATGAAGTTGGATCTGTAGCTTTCTTCTTAACTAAAGCAGTGTCTAAATTTTTCACTATGCAGGTAGATGGAGACTCACTGGACAGGTTAATGGCTTTAAACCATGGAAATGCTTATATATCAGTACTCTTTTATGCTTCCTGGTGCCCATTCTCACGTGCTCTGCGCCCTAAGTTTGACATGTTGAGTTCCATGTTTCCTCAAATACAGCACCTAACGGTGGAGCATTCTCAAGCACTCCCCTCGTAAGAAGCCCTACTTAGTCTTGTTTTTTGTATATAGTCTATTATTCTATTTCCATACTACTTAGTATAGCAGGGGAGTAGATTGAATGACTCGCATCATGAAATTTTGTTACTGATAGTTGACTTGAGAGTTAATCATCTTAAATTGCTTTTCCGATTTTTCATAACTTAACTTAACCCATATTAGGTGCTTCTTTCGCACTCTGATGGATAAAGTTGTTACTTAGCAGATATTTTATTGTTTGCTGTTACTCTGTCTTACACTTCATTGGCAAATATTCATTTGATTTATATTACAAGTATAGGTTAGCTATTTCATTCATCACCCTATCTGCCTTGTGTAAATGTCTCGCTAGTGGGATTTTCTCCTAGGTGCTTTTAGGTTTCTTCATGTGTGTTGGCCTTTTCATTTGTCTTACTAACTGATTCCATCAATTCCTTTGTTGCAGTGTCTTTTCTAGATATGGTATCCATAGCTTACCTTCAATCCTGATGATAAATCAAACTTTAAAAGCTCGGTACCATGGTCGAAAGGATCTTACATCCCTAATTGAGTTTTATGAAGAAGCAACAGGTAAAACACCAAACCACATAGTCTGCTTGTGTTTTCTTCCAATCTTCCTGAACAGGCTTTGCTTTATGTCCAAGATATGACTAGCACATTTCGGGTTGAAAGATTTATTAATAACTGATTGTTCTTTTTGGCTTTCCAGGTCTCCAACCTGTCCAGTATGTGGCTGAAGGGGAACCAACAGGCTTAGATGCCGGCGATGGTAATTTGATCACATGGTTGCGCAACGGGACATCTATCAGAGAAATCTTCAAACAAGACCCGTTCTTGATACTATCTCTGCTGTTTATCTGTTTACAAATGGCAATCCTTGTCTTCCCCATAGCTGAATCGCGCATGAGAGCGTTATGGGCCTCTTATGTTCCCAATCTGAACCTGGAAAGATTTAGAGAGGTAAGCCAACTGTTCAGCCGTGGTCTTCATATGGTCGATGTGAGGAGGTTATGGTTGAAACTTAGACTCATCAAAACGAGGAACTTCCATGAAAGGGCAAAGAACGCACAAGCCTGGGCTTCATCACTCGCATCTGTCTCTCTTGGCCAAACTTCATCAGACCAATCCTGATCCTAAGGGTTATAAGCAAAGCCCTTTGAAAGATATTCTAATATCTTGTCAGCGTTGGAAAGAGATAAGCTTTTAAGTGTGTTCTGGAAATCTGAAAGTTCCTTTAATGAAATGTTATATGACTTCTGAGTTTATTTGTCTGCATCAAAGCATGTAAATCCAGGAACAGCTTTGCTTCTGTTTGTGAATATCTTTCTCCCTTTTTTGTTCTATAAAATCTGAGATGTCTGTTTTGGCCTCATTTCTTTTACTGAATAATTTGATTGATTGAGTCAGCTAAATTTGTCTGAATCTTTTACGCAGCTTTGTCTTGTAATGCTTGTTCGAGTTACGTTGGTTCTGCTATATGGTTCCATGATATGGTACATTATCATCATGTGCATGATGCATTATAAGATACCACATAAACATGAAAACAAAAACCAAGGAATCGAGCTTAAATGTCCAAAAGTAGGGAACAAAAATAAAGAACAAAGCAGAAACGTTTGGAATTTTTGCAGGGCTTCGATTTTTTTTTTTTTTTTTTTTAATAAAAGGTAAAAAGAATAATCACTTTGGTTTCTTCAAGGAAAAATATATAAGAAGTAATTTTATATATAAAAAAAAGTAAAAGATCACAGCTCCAATTATGATTTTTGAAGGGTTTTAAATTCTCTAAAACCTTCTCTAGAAACTTTAATTAGTCATAAGCCAATGAATATTACCAAATAAAAGAGTACTAACCAATAAGATAGTATGAGATGAAAACACCGATTTATCTCGCAAAACTTATAAAACCCAGCACTATCACATTATTACTGAATCTGGAATATGGGTAGTGTGTTCACATCAAACTATGTAATTCGACCTTTTTTTATATTACTAGTGACATAATTAGTACCAAAGATTCTTCGTAATCTCCTTACTCCAACATGATGTATACATCAATAAAACTAGACCTTATCCAAAACTATTTAACGTTTTAGCTATATATCCATTATATGTAACCAGTAACCGACTCATAAATGGGTTTCACTACGAAAATGAACTGAACTGACATTAGCTAGGTCTGAATCTACCTAGCTCTAATCTTAACTGCTTGTCCTTCCGAAAAGGGGACTCTAGAAAGAAAGAAAAAAATAATCAAGTCATATATTATGTATTTTTTTTTGTCCAAAGCCTTGTGACTGCTATCTAAAACAATTATAGGATTCTAGCAAATTAGAAGACTTCATCAATTATGATGGAGGAGAAGAATTAAGGACCTTGTCAAAGAAGGCAATCGATGGTTCTTCTTGGAATGGGTCCCCAAAGGACCACTTCTTCTTTTGTCACTTCATTACGTTAGATAAGCTCTAAATTCACTTTCGTCACCCACATCTTAAAATCTATACTTTTATTAATTTAAATTTGCGTACATGTATCATGTATGTTTTGTGTCCACTTCGAATAATATCAATCATGTTTACAACCTGATATTGTTTCTTCCCAACATTAAAGAGCTTATTAATCAAAGCATCTTCTGTGTAGTTTAAAGCAATTATGTGTTTTTCTTGATTGTTTTGTTTTTTTTAATAAAGCAACTAGTTTGAATCTTGTGTCTTGTCTTCTATTAAAGGATCTTGAAACCCCTTCACGTGGGAGAGAGAAAGAGAGAGAGAGATGTTGTTGCTCCATGAGAATACCAAACGCACTTCGCTCCAATAATTCAAAAGATCTCTCACTTCCTCAAACAAAAATCTTCTCGCTTCCTAATTTCCTAAAACCCTAACTCTTCCCCAAGATCGGATCAAGGAGAGATATATGGATCTCGAGGATTGGGAACTACTCTCCAATAGCAGCTTCAAGGAGCTTGATCATGAAGAGGATCATCATGGAGCCATGGTGATGGATTACTTCCTCTGCCCATCTACTAAGGATCCTCTTCACGAAACAGAGTCTTCTCCAAGATCCATAATGGTCCCCAAAAAGCTTGTCCAAGTTCCCATAGCTTGGGAACCCTTGTTGGTGGTGGATCAAGACAACACGAAGATACCCAATAACCCTGATCTTGAACCGGATCCGTATCCGGATTCAAAACAAACCCTTTCGGCGGACTCTGTTTCGTCACCTAGAGTTTCCTTCAAGATAACGAAGGAAACTGAATTTGCCGACATGAAAATTGACCCACCAGCGAGGATCACGAGTCCTCTGCCTCAGATCGACGATACTGCGTCGAAACCCTCTGGTTCCGAAGGAGGAGATGACCTGGGAGATAAGAAAGAGCTTATTTTGAAGGAAGAAGATAATGATGGTGAGAGATTGAACCTGTGGAAGGTTGGTCTCAATGGGGTTGGAGCAATTTGTTCTTTTGGTGTCGCAGCTGCTGCTGCCACCGTATGTGTGTTCTTTCTCGGACACAACAATATCAAGATTTCTAAGAACAAGAACCAGTTGCTAAGGTTCCAGATTTACTCCGATGATAATAAGGTAACCTGACTTTATTAAAATTAAATTATTTCATCTTTGAATGTTCAATGTTCTTAGTTAAATAATTTAAAGAAAGTTTATTGTAGGCTCTAGTTGAGTAGTTTTTCTCGTCTTGAGAAAAAAAATATTTCTGTTTCTCTAACAAATGGTGTTTTGTATATGTTGGTAAATTATACAATGATATGAAAGATAAGGGAGTGATAGATTTGGATAAGAGACTGTATAGAATATATGAATCCTTCTACAGAAA
This sequence comes from Camelina sativa, assembly GCF_030686135.1. Lineage (NCBI taxonomy): Eukaryota > Viridiplantae > Streptophyta > Magnoliopsida > Brassicales > Brassicaceae > Camelina > Camelina sativa. Next base: position 1,482,872 of record NC_141898.1, read on the forward strand.
AAAAAAAGTAATATTTGTGAAGATGAATGTGAACCAATATAGTGGAAAGAGATGGTAGAAAACAATTTTCTGATGTTAATGGTTCATGACGATTAGTTGGTAATCTGTCTGCCTGATAGTATATTGGCTAATTGTTATAAAAGTTACAATATTTTTTGAAATTTATTCCAGATATTGTATGATTAACTGATTGATAACTTTTGTTTAAATAATAGGAACAAGTATTTTGAATATTTTAAGCGGACCAAATGATAAGCTCAAAGTTGACGTGTTCACTGGAACAATCTCTATAATTGAAAAGAAACGATTCTCGTTTTATATCTTTGTACGTTTTGTATTTCTGATTGTTTCTTGTGCTAATTAATTAGAGAGCATTATAATTTCTAGCGTAGATTTTAATTTGAAATATTGTTTCTTCTTTTTTTTTATTGGTGGAGATGCAGAGGATGAAAGAAGTTGTGAATCATGCAACAAAGATCAACGAAGCAATATTTGGTACGAAAGGTGTTCCTGTCGTAAGAGCTCAAATATCTTTCGGGGGTTACTACGATGGAATTTGAAATCATAACGAGTCTATCCATGCCCATATATAAGCTTCATTATAATACATTAATACTAGTTCATTTTTCATACTTGAATGTTCTTAGTTTAAATAAATAAAGCTTTATAAATTATATTATTTTGTTGAATTAGATCATTGTGAATATTATTTCATATGTAAATTTCCTTAACGTCAGTAATAAGAACTTATATATCATTTGACAATTTCTTAATTTTCTTAAGCATTTCTTTCAAAGTTCTTATAATGGAATTAAAAGCTTATTCTAAATTTTATTAAGGAAAAAAAAAGGAAAAGAAGAAAATAAACTGTGTAAATGTTTGGTTGGTAAAGGGGAAGAAAAGGGGCTAAACCAGAACTTAAGTAGATTTTCCGGTTAAAAGTCGATTTTAAGCCACTAGGGAAAAAAGAACCAGACCGTAAATTTCCCACTTAACAGTACTATGAAATCGGACCGTCAAATGTTAAAATCGAACGGTTAATAATAAAGAACACTCCATCAACGGCGCAGATACAAAGAGATGATGCCCTAACTAAACGAAGGCCTAAACCACCACCAAACCTTTGCCTTCTTCCCCCTCTCTCGTTTACAGAGTCGGTAGAGAGAAAGAGAAAGAGAGACGTCGTAGAAGTCATCAGAATTTCCACTTTCGTCTTTCTCACCGGTGTGAAAACATCGATCTGTGTTTGCCAATCAGATTCATTTCACTTACCGGGACTTGTGGATCCTGAGAGAAAAAAGATAGGTAACTTTTGCAGAGCTCAAGCTTCTTCTTTCTCTAATTTCCCAGAGAAATTTCACATCTTTTTGTGAATTGTAATCAATTTAACATCGATTTCTATTACTGAATCAATTTCTCTTTTGATTTTTCAGTTCTTAACAATCTCTAGTTAGTTGTCTGTTGGGACGATCGAATCGATCAGAGAGAGAGCCAGAGAAGTGCTTCCAAGTATGCCGTCAGCGTTAGAACAAGAAATCTTCTTACAGTGGGGAAACAAGAAGAGATTGAGATGTCTTCGAGCCAAAGACAAAAAGATCTCTCGCTCTAAACACTCTTCTTCTCGCTTTCTAGGTCATGAAACCTTCCTCCTTCAATCCACTCGATTCTCCAAGTATGTGTTTCTGATTTGATTGTTTCCTTTTAGTGAATTGCTCAATACTACTCTTGGAATCGTAGCCAAAGACTCACACTTTCTTGGTGGGTTTTTTTTTATTTTTTATTTTTTATTTTTTTATTTTTATTTTGATTTGTAGAGGATCAGAAGGGACAAGCCTCAGATCTGGATTACCAGAGCGACGGCCGGAGAAAGAAGAGAGGTATTATACTACGAGAGGTGTTGTGGATACCATTGGTAAAGATTGTTTTGATGCAAACAATGGAGAAGATGTCAACATCAAGGACGAGGCTATGTGGCCGAAGCTGTTTATTACGTTGTCAAACAAAGAGAAGGAAGAAGATTTCTTGGCTATGAAAGGTTGTAAACCTTCACATAGGCCTAAGAAGAGAGCCAAACTCATCCAACGAAGCTTACTTGTCAGTTCTTCTTTTCTTGTCTTTTTAGAATGTGTGTTGAAGATTCTTCTTTAGTAACAGTTTTGAGAATAATGTTTTTTTTGGTTTGGTTTATTTATATAATATAGATGGTGAGTCCTGGAACCTGGTTGGCTGATTTGTGCCCAGATAGATATGATGTTAGGGTGAAGAAGAGCTCTAAGAAGGTATGGACTTTTCTCATTTTCTAATCCAGTGATTCCATAGTAGCGATTGAGGTTAAGATTTGTTTTGTTTAGGTGAATAAATGATGTTATGTGTTTGTGTGTTGCAGAGGCGAGCAAGAGGATTGAAAGCCATGGGAAATTTGGAGACTGATTCAGATTGACAAGTTTTCGTATTGATTCAAGCTAACTTTCGTGGGTTTACTTCTCTGAAAGAAAAATGTATTTTAGATGAAATGTATTCGGTTGAGCACTTTGATGTTGAACACAAGGATAAATCATCTTCTTTGTGACAATGTATGTGCTTTGTTGTAACTTGTTGTAACATGATGATGATCTATTACAATCTTATATTGTTTCTAGATCATAATCCTATTTTGTTATAACTTGGTCACAGACTCTCAAGTGTGTAACCAATAATTGTCTGACATATATCTTTATTAGTACCACTGCAGGAAGCTAACCACTTGAGAAGCAGGATGGGGACAAATCAAACACACTGTAAAAAAAAACTAACTAATCAACATCATTGTAAGCTAAGCCCTCCAGGGTGGTGCTTACTCTTAGGGGTGGGTTTCACTCACTCGAGGCTCAAAACTGGAGATAACACAACAAACAGTTACACTATTACAGGAACAAAGATTAATCTACTCTCAAACTAGGCCAGTGAAACAAAGAAGATGGACTTGGCAAACAGTGAACTGGCTTATATTGCCCAAATGTGATAACCAAGGAGATAAATTTTGGAAAAGCCGACAACCATCCCAAAATCAACAGATATATAGTAGAGTTGATCACCTGCAAAATTTGTGACTCAAACTGAAGCGGTTTCTCTCATCCACAATCTAATATTAAAAAATGATAACTATTCGAATTTGATAACACAATTAATTACACTGGTGACAAATCAGAGAGTTAAGGTAGTTTTCCCTAATTGGATATTTTGAAAAGATAATTTTCAGTTATTTTTTTTTATTTTTTTTTTTTATATATTTTAATTATTAATAAGAGTTTGTGATTTCCTTTTTCTGTAACGGATTTTTCCTTTTTTGATTTTGCTACAATTTCATCCAGTCATTTGTTTCTCATTTCCTCTTTATTACTAAGTACATAAAAATGATATAAAAGAATATAACAAGACTTCGAATTTTGTCATTTGATCTAATTATACGTTCATTAGCGATTTCACAAATTATATATAACTTTTACAAGTATAAGTTTAGTTATACTCTTGTTATTTAAGATATATACATGATTAAATGAATGTTATTCTGCAACTTATGATAAGATAAGCATTGTGTAAAGGAGGAAGCTTTTCTTATTGTAGCGGGATTCAGAAGGTATAGCTTCTTTCCATCTTTATTTTAGCTAACTAATTGGAAACTGACTTAGCAGCTTGAAGCATTTCCACAATCAGTGTCTTCACATCCCTGCAAACACCACCACCACCACCAATTTAAGAGTTATTCAATCAGTTTTGGATCATTCTTACAGTAAAGGGAATCAGTAGTTTTAACTCTTAAGTTTCTAGTCCGAAACTGGGAACAAATTGCAACATAGAGTCTTGATCTTACTTTCTGTCTTGTGCGCGTCTTGGGAACGGAACTCGGAGTTTGAAGGTGTTCCCTTGAAGAGTAGCCTTAACGTTGAAACCAAGGCTGTCCAAATCCAGCATCAAGGCGCTCTCCACCTGATATTCAATGAAATTTACTCATTCTATAGTTTGAATGTGATCTATGTTAATATATATGTACATTACTCAAGGTCTGTGTTGACCAAGATCAAGATAATGAATTAAATCACTTACAGGTATGGATGTTATATTGTGTACAATGGCTTTGGTATCCTCTTCATGGTCTTTGTTCATGTGAGACTGCCGAAATGAAAAGGAGTTGTTAGTAAACATCTACTGCTATATGTTGACGATTGTACTAGGGATATGATTGTTATACCGTTACAGGCTTTGCATACTGAGCTATGGGATCGACTTTGGCTGCTTGGAACTCCTCTTTGCTGAATTCTGGTAATGGAGATTTCAGAGAGTAAGTACTAAGTAATATATTAGTGGGATTACGTAAACTGGATAGCATAAGATAGAATATAAATAAGATGAAGCAGAAAAGATACCTCCAGATCCCAGAAAAGCAGTTGCAACCCCTGAAACATATCTGACCACTTTCGGTTCGATCCGCATAAAGCTGAAGTCCCCAAAATCAACCTTCAACGTTTCAAGAAGAAAAGGTTTCAGTTAACTAATAAAGATGGCACGATACATTGTCTTTGGGAGGTTCTTCACTTTCTAGTCATTACAAGAAAGGGTGTTTACCCAAAAAGCAGTGGGATGCTTGGCTAAATAGGCAGATCGAACAGCTGCTTGATCTTTATCAGAAACCTAAATAACACATAGAAAAAACAATCAAGATTTCTATTTGAATGTAAGTGCATATAAAACAAACAAAGGCGAAATACATACCAACACTGCATCACCATGTACGGTGATCCTCAAACCGGTCCTATCATCTGAGTCTCTAGCAATTAGTAGAGAGCATTTTGGATTAGCTAAAAGATCCTGCAAACGGCTGAATGAATTATAAGGCCGCTCAAAGTCCTCCAATTAATTGCAGCAAAACAGAGATGAATTATCATAAGTCCTTGAATAAGCTACAAACCTTTGTATGAACTGCCAAGCTACTAACTGCCAGAATTGGTGAACCATCAGCATCACATGCAAAATCAACCATTGACCCTGAAGGATAACCCTCATACTTCTGCACCACATCAAAATTACGGTAAATGAGATAGAATGAAGGTAGCTTTTGAAATTACAATGTGTGACATAGTGAACAACAATAATCAGAATCGTAGGACTTGGGTACACACTATATTCACAGAAGAAAAAACTTAATTGCTCTCACCTGAGAAAAAGTGGAAAGCATACCGCAAAGGCTACCATTAAGCACAGTTCGGATTTCTTCGACTGGGGAAAGACGAGCAGCCTTCTCCTGAAAATAAGAAGACCACATATATCAACACTTTAAAACTCATTCACATCGCACTCAGAACAAGAATGGTTATCAAGGTAGATATATTAAGATAGCACGATTACAAGATTGGCACAGTAGTTACCTCGTGAGCTTGAATCAATTTAAAAACATCTGTATCACTGTCGACACTCCCGGAAGACACAGCCTGATTAGTACAAGTATATGACACAAAGTTAGAAGTTTCCAACAGTTGAACTCAAAGTCTCAATATAACTAACAAATACATGAGTCATCAACTAAAAATGACATACAAAAATCAAAACTGATAACACGAAATTAGAGAAGAACAAAGGATCACTAACGAATATAAACTTTCCCCTTTTCAAATCTAAAACATAGCATCCTCGTAGAGCTTACATGCACAAATCTGCCATTTTGAATAAAAAGGTTCGACCTTTTCTTTGTCTAATGACAGAAACGACACAACATTAGAGATCATCGAGCCACATCAATCAAGATACAGATACACTGAGCAATACCAATAAAACCCACCCACTAGAATCCAAAATCAGATTCATTAATAAAACTTCAAACATTGAATCCTCCAGATAGATAGATAGATACCTGAGAAGAAGACTGAGCTGCTGAGGCCATGGCGAGAGGAGAATATCGGCGGCGGACGGTGGGAAAAGAGACGGCGGAGATTATTGAAGCTCGGTGGTGATTAAGACATGAAGGGAACAAGAATCTAGAAGTGATTAAAGGCGTTGAGAAATGGGCCACTACTAGCGACTTCATCTTCTTCCCCCCTCACGAAAACGGAACCTTTCGATGTTCTCTGTTTTGCTTACACGTCTCTCTCTGCTTTCTTCTTTCTCTCCGTTGACGAGAGACACAACACAATGGTGAATGGTTCATCACAACCCGGTTTGATTTTGTGTCTTTTTTTAAATTTCCCGGTTTATTCTGGTTATTAAAATTTTAATGTCTTCGGTTTACAAACAAACAGACAGATTACATTACAATCAAAAACAAAAGGCAAAATTACATAATCAAAGTCGAGAATTTAACAGAAGATTCGTCGAAACTGCGCGTCGGGAAATTAATCGAAATGAGTGCGGCGATCGACTCCGGTGCCGGAAACGAAGCAGAGGTACGATCCGAGAGAGGAAGCGAGGCGGCGGAGTTGGAGGAGAGGTATGCAGAAGATAAAATTGAGAACGGTGGCGCGAGGAAGTCTCTCGGGGTTACAAGCAACATATTGCCAGAGATCCGCCGATAGATTCACCGTCGTCTCCACCAATCGACTGTTCAACACCATTTTTGCTTGTCTCAAAATTGCTCCCGGGATCGAGTTTTTTTGTTTTTTTTTTTTATATTGCAGAGAACTCAGAATCTTAAAATTTAGGAAACTTTGCAAAGAGCACCCTGTATTTTTACGAAATATTCAAAAAAGATCTCAACTTTTTCCTGAATCAATTTATTCACTATCATAATAACTTAGTGCCTTATTAGTGGTGTGTGTTAGTAACCGTGGTACCCTAGTATCAAATTCACAAGAACAATATTGGTAGCGCTCTTGTCGCTGTTGTACAGGATTTGAGTAGATCATCCCAAATGGAATGACTTGTTTACTTACTTATTGGTGTGATTTACCTTAAAACAGATGTAAATGCAGTATTCTGATTTAGCTTTGTAAGACTGTGCTGTTTAATGACTTGTGTTTCAGACATTCAGTATAGAAAAGTTGATAGGTTCCAGAAGAAAGAGATGGAGCTATATAGTATATATATGTGATATGTCTTCATAATTGAAAACTCCGGAAAGTAAAATAACCAGAGAGAACACCCAGAAAAGAAAAGGAAAAAATGAAACTAATCCCAGCCGTTGGATTATATGGTGAAGGGTTACTCGTTTTGAAGGAAACCTTTGTCTTCTAAATAAGAGATGACTTCTTCAGCCATAGCTACAGGGGAAGGACACTCTCCTTCTTTCTCTTTCAACTCTATCTGTTAGGTTTCACAAAACATACATACAAAGTCAGATTAACATATTTCACACACACGCAAGATAGTCTTTTAGTTTGCCATATTCTTGAAGAAGAATCATATATATATTCACATAGATCATACCTCACAATTCAAGGGAGATTCATACGGATCATCTATTCCCGTGAAACCTGAGAAAAAGGGTATGAAGAAAAGAAGAAAGAAAAGGCACTCTATATAAAGATTCAAATGATATGGAAGCAACTTTCTCTATTCTGTTTGTATGGAAGTTTATGTTATCTCACCTTTGATCTTTCCTGCACGGGCTAGCTTGTATAGGCCTTTAGGGTCTCTTGCTTCACACAATTGTAGAGACATGTTCATGTAAACCTGAAGAGTTTATGCAACAACATGAAGCCAATATCATAAACTGAATGGGGGATCTGTAAAATCTGGTTTCAAATAGCTTGCCTCAATAAATGATGAATCCTGCATCATCTCCCTGCAGGCATCACGGTCTTTTCTATACGGAGATATGAGGCTGGCGATGCAGATCAAACCAGCATCCGCAAAGAGTTTTGCTACTTCTCCTGCGTTTCAACATACTGTATAAATGGTTTTCTTTCAATATAAACTAGAACCTATCTCAGCTTTCAGGTGTAAAACAATATGTATAAATCGATGGGGTTTTGTATGAGACCCAATATAAACTAGAACCTATCTCAGCTTTTAGGTATTATGTAAGCCCTTACTATTAATACTATGAGACACATCCTTCTAAAATATTAGCATTTGTATGAATGACTTTCTTAGGATTCAGACTTTCACCAACCCGATTCGAGACATACTAAGTAACTGTGTACTTACCGACCCTGCGTATATTTTCAACTCTATCCTCTGCCTTGAAACCAAGATCTTTGTTCAAACCATGACGAAGATTGTCCCCATCAAGAATATATGATAGCTTTCCTCGGTTGTTAAGCTCTCTACTCAGCGAGCAAGCTAACGTGCTTTTCCCTGCACAATGTTTCAGGCTAAGAATTTAGAATATAGACAGAGACTTATGTATGTATAACATAAGAACTTTAGACAGAAACAAGGCATCTAAAGTAATCATCACAATGAGGAAGATTTATACATAACCTGAGCCACTGAGCCCTGTGATCCACACCACACAACCCTTCTGGTTTAACAACTTTTGTCTTTCAGCTTTCCCAATGGGTGATTCTTGCCAAAATATGTTTGTCGAATTCCCAACTGTCGACATTCTCAAAACCCTGTCTGTTAATCTGATCTATCACCAAAACTCAGAGAAACAAAACCACCAGAAACTGTAACCTGCAAAGACACGTTCAAACAACAATTAAAGATGACCACTCTTCTCGAATAAATTCCAAAGGTAATAAAGACAAGTTCACAACAAGATACACTGATTTCTCAATAGAGCAGAATAAAGATTCCTACAATCCAAGCTCCATAATGTTATGACTAGAAAATGTAATTCTTTTCATAAATCAATAGGTTCCTAAATCAGTGTCTCCAGAAGAAAGATCAACAAAACAACTTAAATTCAAATCCTTTTTGACAACCATGATTTATAAATCGATCACCCTATAATTTACCGCAAGAGAATCAAAGATAAAAAAAAAAAAAGAGAAAAGATCACAGGAAAGAGGAACAAAATGGGTCCTTTCACATGGCATCAAGAGAATAATTAATTACCTTGGGAATCAAAATGTGCTCTGATTCTCAAATGACGGAAGAGTTTTGTTGAGCTCGTTCCTGTGTCTGTTTTGGAATTTTGATTTTTTTTTCCTTTTCCTCTCGAGTATCTTGAGGGGTCATTGTGGGTAGGAGAATAGGAACCGACATTAATGGAGTGGCAGACAGATGGAGAGAAGAGAACAATGGGGAAGGGTGATCAGTGATGGTAATGGTAATGATGAGGACTTAGTCCCTAAAGACACGTTTAATTGAGCATGTTTGCTTTTCACTTAGAGATTGATGATGGGCTACAAAGCCCATAATGTTAACTGGCTTATTTTTTATTTTATTTTATTTTTAACTGGGTTATCCTTTTAAGAAGGATAATTTATGGCCTTGAATTGATTTGATCAGTGATGGTAATGAATAGGAAACGTCATTAACATCAACTAAAATCATTATTAACACCAAAATTTTATTAAGGCAGATGAAAAGTGAAAGAGACGAGACAAAGCGAGAGAAGCTCAAAATAATAATATTGGAGATACTACATTTATCAATGTGTTAAGTAATTAACGATAAATGGGAAGACAAAATAAACTATTTACATATTAAATCTAGTAGATTATTGCTTTTTATTCTAAATATAGTAGGAAATATACAATTATTGCTTTTTATTCTATTTTTTTTTGTTCAAAAGACTGTTTTTCCGTTTCTAATCTATTCCATACACACATAATTTACGCATTTTAATAATCAAAGTTTTTTTGAAAAATATAAGTATAATTGATATGAAAAGAATAACTGTCACCACTTTTATTTTCATTACCCAACAAAACTATATAATACTAAAGTATTAGATTATTTATATATGAGGAAAAAAAAACAAAATTACAAAGTCAAATGATCTTTTACTAACATTTAAAAATTTAACAATATATTATCAGTTTACATTCGGAAGTGAAATCGGTTTGACTGACATTGATCTGAGTGTCAAAGCTTTTGTTGTGTTGGAGCTCTTCAGGATTTTAAATTATGTGGGTTCAATTTTTCCATCAGTTTGATGAAGTATGGTTTATTATTTCATGCATATGTTCTTATTTTGTTAATTTTGTGGCATATTTTTGCTTGATGTTAGTTTTGTTCAGTGATTGTTTTGAAGATTTATGTTAATTACTTAATGTTCAATTATGTTGTTACGAAGATCTTTACATAAAGAATATGTTAATCATTAAATTTCTGATGTTAAAAATTATAAAAAAATTTGAAAAATAAGTAAACGAGTTCCACAAATCTTTTAATTTTCTTGTTAGAATTTGCAAACTGGTCAACAGATTAAATTTAGGGAAAATAGGAACCGACATTAATGGAGTGGCAGAGACTTGGTCCCTAAAGACACGTTTAATTGAGCATTTAAGCATCAACTTAGAGATTAATGATGGGCTATAAAGCCCATAATGTTAACTGGCTTATCCGTTTAAGAAGGATAATTTATGGCCTTGAATTGATTTTTTGAGTTAGGTTTGATTTTAGACTTCTCTATTATTTTAAATATCTGTTTGGGTTATTTTCTATATCAATTATTTTAAGAGAAAAAGGTGATATAAAAAGCTAAAGCATAACATTTTTGTAAAATAGTGAATCCGTGACAATAGCCTATCATGAACAGGATTTTTCTATTGGGGCACAATGTACGTTTATTAGTTTGTGTTTGACCAAAGAGGGTTAGATCAATTTTGGAAACACTAGAGGTTGATTATAGGTTCAAATTAATTTTATTACGAAATTGATATCTTCTTTTGGAAATTGGTAGAGAACGAAATATTGGTGGAAATCCACGATAAATCAATTTATATTAGTGGAAGCATAAATAAATCATGGGGAATCTTTTTTCCAAAAGATTCTTTCTTGATGGAATCTTGTAAATGTTTTGTTTCTTGATTTGTTGCATCCTCTCGTGTCGTCCTCTAATTCCCTAAAGATTCTGATTTGAGTATCTAAAAAAACATATGTGCGAAGAATATTTACAATCAAAACTGAATATATTTGTTTGTGTGTGTAATAATAGGTGTATACGTTTTTTTCTCCACTAAGTGTATACGTTTTTTTTTTGTCACACTACTCACGAAAGTGTATACGCTACATATGAGTAGGTGCTAGCTAATGGAATAGAATAAGTTAATAACACGTAAAGATCTTATGACATGCAAGATTCATTTGGGATCGTATAATTTAGTCGGCCTACCTATGAAAGTATAAGATACTAACTAATTCGGAATGTTATATTTGTGTTAAATATTATCATATAGTTTACTAATGATATATAAAGACTTTAATTTATTGGTTTCTACTTTCTAAAAGGAAGTATACGTATGGTATAAATAGTCATTGTATTTGGTTTTTGTTAATATTTTTACTCAAATTAAATAAATAATCTTAGAAATGAAGAAAATTGACATAGTGTGATACAGTTAGATTTAATTTTACAAACTATCTCTTTTATCTATGTAATATGTATGTCAATGTCACGATCCTGTGAATAAAATTTTGATTTTTCGTATTCTTGTAGTGATCTTTGTGGAATGAAAAGAATACAATATTATTCTGCTTAATTACTCTCCGGATTGTTTTCATTAATGAATATTCCACACTTTTCCAATTTATACACATAGAGGACATGTGCAATTTTTATAAACTAGTTTTTTTTTTTTTTTTTTAATTGTGTCTGAAAACTTTCCTACAGAGAAACATACTATTCTGAATACTCAAAATCAGAATCAATTATGGGTATGACTTTATTTAATTATTATATTCATATTCCTTATATAAATTCTCTTTTTGTTAAGAGAACAAAAAAAAAACAAAAATTCTCATTCTCATATACCGATCAACACATCAAGACGAAGTGTATACGCATCTCTCTATATAAATACACTTGCAATAACATAAGCAAGAATCACACTTGTTTCCAACTGTTTTGATATTAGAGTCTCTGATCAAAATAAACAAAAAAATTAAGAAGACAAAAGAAAGCCATGAATGCTTTGGCAGCAACCAACAGAAACTTCAAGCTAGCTTCTAGGCTTCTTGGTTTAGACTCAAAGCTCGAGAAAAGTCTTCTCATTCCCTTCAGAGAGATCAAGGTTCGAGACTCTTTCCTCTGTTTCTCATGTCCATACTATAAAAGATCAGCGGAACCGATCCGGTTCAAGATCTTTATACCGGAAGTAACCAATTATTGCAGGTAGAATGTACCATACCGAAGGACGATGGAACTCTTGCATCATTTGTTGGATTCAGAGTTCAACACGACAATGCAAGAGGTCCCATGAAAGGTGGAATCAGATATCATCCTGAGGTTTGTTTAACTCTCTTTTTTTTTGTCATCAAACCTAACCAAATTCAATATTGGCATGGAGTATAAACTAGATTTCGGTTATTGACAGGTTGAACCGGATGAAGTAAATGCTTTGGCTCAACTTATGACATGGAAAACAGCAGTGGCTAAGATACCTTACGGAGGAGCCAAAGGAGGAATAGGTTGTGACCCGAGTGAGCTAAGCATCTCGGAGCTCGAACGTTTGACTCGTGTTTTCACTCAGAAGATTCACGATCTCATCGGGATTCATACCGATGTTCCAGCTCCTGATATGGGAACCGGTCCTCAGGTTGATCTTAAAATCTTCTTCATGCATGTACTTCCAATGGAGTTCTTATGTGTTGTTGTTGTTGTCTGAAATATAGTAATGAAACTTTTCAGACAATGGCTTGGATGCTTGATGAATACTCAAAATTTCACGGACACTCGCCGGCTGTTGTGACTGGAAAACCCATTGTAAGTGACGGCTCTTATTAGGTTGGTTCGGTTTATGTGTTCAACCAATCTAAAACTGAGTGAGATGTGATTTTTAAGGATGATGTTTTGAGCAGGATCTTGGTGGATCTCTTGGGAGAGATGCAGCGACAGGAAGAGGAGTACTATTTGCAACAGAAGCTTTGCTCAACGAACATGGAATGAGCATATCAGGACAGCGATTCGCCATCCAGGTATAAGAAGTAAAAAAATGTTTACTCAGAGATGTTACTTGCGTGTGAAGTCACTCATACAGTCTCTGTTTCTTAGGGTTTTGGGAATGTTGGTTCTTGGGCGGCGAAGTTGATAAGTGAAAAAGGTGGGAAGATTGTGGCGGTGAGCGATGTCACAGGAGCAATCAAGAACAAGAACGGAATCGATATTTTGGGTTTGCTTGAGCATGTCGAAGAAAACAAAGGAATCAAAGGGTTTGATGGTGCTGATTCGATTGATACTGATTCTATTCTTGTCGAAGATTGTGATATTCTTGTCCCTGCAGCACTAGGCGGTGTCATCAACAGGTCTTTAAAGATTCTTGTCTCATAAATTAATCTTCTCTCTTTCATGACTTTCCTATGAAACTCTTGAGTTTGGTCTGTTTTTAGGGAAAATGCAAACGAAATCAAAGCGAAATTTATCATTGAAGGTGCTAATCACCCAACTGATCCTGAGGCTGATGAGGTTAGAAAATCTGATTCTTTGTTTTTTGCTCTTTCTTCTTCTTAAACTGAGCATTAACAGAGACTCTATATCATTGTCTCTGCAGATCTTGAGGAGGGAAGGTGTTGTAATCCTCCCAGATATATACGCAAACTCGGGAGGAGTCACTGTAAGTTACTTCGAGTGGGTTCAGGTAAGACTCTAATCAAGAATGTATGACCTAACCGAACCTCTAAAGCCAGTCGATCAAAAAAACTGATTCGTATAAAATCTATCTTTGTGAAGAATATACAAGGATTCATGTGGAATGAAGAAAAGGTGAACAAGGAGCTAAAGACATACATGACTAGAGGATTCAAAGACTTGAAAGAGATGTGTACGACTCACTCATGTGATCTCCGTATGGGAGCTTTCACCCTTGGTATTAACCGAGTCGCTCAAGCTACAACTATAAGAGGCTGGGGTTCTTGATAAAATCCCCATGGAAGTTCAAGACAAGATTTCAGATAATCCTTCAATATTGTTGATTTTATACTCTAGAGTAATAATTAAGTGCTAATGGCGGTTTAACCCTTTTCTAAATTTCTATCAAGCTGAGCTAATCAATGCAATTTTAATTTTTTTTTTAAGCCATAGATTAAAAACCGAAGTCTTGAAAATTGAGAATCTGGGAAAACGATAGTCATACTCATACATAAAACAAAGGGTACAAGTCTGTTGGATAAAGCTAGTAAAGCAGGAGAAGAAACTATCCTCTTCCTCGGCCTCTAAAGCTTCCACGAGGGCCGCCTCTCGATGGAAATCCTCTACCTCTTGGAGGGCCTCTACCTCTTGGAGCACCTCTACCACGGAAACTACCTCTACCACCGTCACCTCTTCCACGACTTCCACGTCCACCTGTTGACTGACCCCTGGAAAAACAAAGACATACCGTTAAATGGAGTTTGCTACAATTAACATCTTTCAAACTAATAGTGTATCTCACTAATGTGCTAATCCCCCATTGTAAGTCTTAATATGTCAGAGGGGAAAAAACTACTAGCTAAAAAGTTTCAAGTGTCTAGCTCACTAATGTTACTTCAAGTTCAGAAAAAGAGACATAATTTGACAAATGTGTTATAAAGTGAGACTTACTTAGGCTGAGGAAGGAATCGAGAGAGAGGCAAAAGCTTGTAAGGGTCGATGAAGAACTTGTCACCAGGAGAATACGAGGTGGCTACAATACCTTCCATCATTTTGATAGAAAACAACTGAAGAAGAAGAAGAAACAAAACAGAATTAATGACTGAATGAATCCTTTTGTTTGCTTATAAGAGGAACAAGAAGACAACAGAAACAGAGACAACTTACAGATTCATTAATAGGCCCGAAGATTTCATCAACTTTCCCAATCTGAGTCTTGTTCTCTAGGTAGATCGGAGCATTGAAATAAGGAATCTTCTCATTTGAGAGTTTAGTCACAGCATCTCCCTCGCAAGCATGAACGAATGTTGCGACCTCTGAAACCAAAAGAACGAAACCTCACATCACAAACGAATCAAGAAGAAACGTCTTCACAAGCATTTATACATCACTATGCATTACAACCATAAACTCAACACAAAGCTGAAACTAAACGATAAACCATACAACAACCAAATCAGTCAAAAGCATCATAAGGCTAGCTCAAGGGGAACAAAGTAGCATGATAAGATTCGTCAATGAGAAAACACTGATAAAACATTTTGTTACTTGTACATTTAATACTACACATTCAAGAAACAGCTCATTCAATTCAAAACTCCGATGACAAATGATACATATTTACTAAGTAAAAAGCTATGTCAAGTATAGAAACGAACCAACGACTTCCGCAGGAGGACCTTCGTCTCTCTGACCACCAAAGCGACCACCACCACCACCAAAGCGACCACCTCCACCACCAAATCGTCCTCCTCCTCCACCGAATCTACCGCCGCCGTCACGTCCTCCCCTACCCCTGAAACCTCCTCCGCCGCGCATTGGTGGTCTCATCTTTTCTCTTTTCTTAAATTCCGCAAAGACTGCGTTTTTTTTTGTTTGCTATCTGCCTCTTCACTCCAGTGTAAGGTTTTAGGGTTTATGTGAGAGTGACGACGCCCAAATGGGTTGCAGGGTGTGGGTATTTAGGGTTTTCTGGTAGTCGCTCGACCGGGTTTGGGTAGTTAAACCGGAAATCAATCTAACATTAAATCAAACCGGTTCATCTCTGACCGTTCAAAATCTACTTTGTTCAATTTGCGTCCATAAATTCACATATATGTTTTTCATACTACAAAAACATAACAAAATTATTGGCTGTCACAAAAAAAAAAAAATCATTCGATTTGGACAACCAACCATAGAATTATCCTTTTAATTTAATGTTTAATTGGAAAAAAAAACACTATTGAATAATAACAATTTTAATTCTTCCACTTCTTCCGAAAGTCTATGGACAAGAAGCAGCAGCAGCCAGAATTTCAAAATTTTATGCTATCTGGTCTTTTCTGGTGTTGGTATGATTGTTGGTTTATCGTTTTGGGAGTACAACGTTAAAGAAGTTGAAATCCCGCTTGTATAAGCTACTATTCAGTTGTGTAAGGTTTTTTCTTGTTAATCATACTTGTAATCGTTTTGAACACTTAAATCTTCCATTATCCTGTTAGTTGTTTTGTTTTGTATTCGTTTTGAACACTTAAATCTTCCTCTTATCTTTTGAATCGTTTTGAACACTTGAATCTTCCATTATCCCTTTAATGAAGATCCTAATGTTGAAAAGGACAAGGAATATGTGTATGATTAATTTAGTGATTCTTTTGTGGTATGCGTTATCTCGAGTTGGTTACTGGTATTTGTTATTTAATATAGTATTGGGATAATTTTAAAAATATACTAAATTTGTAAAGAAATTTTAAAATTATACTTAATATTATAGTTATTTGAAAACTACACATTTTGAAAGGGAAATTGACAGAAATATCATTATTATTAAACAATGTTAACAATTAAATTAAAACAATAAAATTTTAATTTATATTTAAAAACAAATCAATTTTAAAAATAAATTACTTTTAAAAATTATTAAATTCGGAATACATTATTTAATAATTTAAAATTATAACAAAAATTATGTATTATATTTTAAATAATGATTACATCAATCAATTAATGATCTTAAATTTTGAATAAAAAAGAATTTAAATATTTTTGTTGATATTATTTAGATTTAAATTTATTTTGTTTTAGACTTATTTTATAAATGTTGATTTATTTATAATGTCGATTTTTTGAACAATCGTTTTGTTTTTAACTTATGTTGACTTAATTATCTTCATCATCGACTTATATTAAAACAGTTGACTTATGTTATGACTAGTAGACATATAACATAGTCGACTTTTTTAACTGGTGACTTATTTTTTTTGTTCATCGATTTATATTTTTTATCTGTTGATTTGTTTATTTATTGTTGACTTATTACATTTTACATTGATTTATTAATAAGGTCGATATTTTGAATGGTTGACTTAAGTTTAATTTTTGTCGACTTATTTATTTTTCCATCGATTTATTTTAAAATTGTCGACTTTCTTTTGTTTGATTGTTTTTCTTACATAGTCGACTTTTGATGATGTTGACTTATATTTTTTTTCCGTCGATTTGTTTGGTCTTAGTAGACTTATTTCATTTTAAGTTGACTTATTAATATGATTGACTTTTTGAACTGCCGACTTATATTTTATTCCTGCTGAATTATGTTTTTTTTTATGACTTATATTAAAAAGATGATTTATTCTTTTATTAATTGATCTATTACATAGTCGATTTTTTTGAACTGTTGATTTATTTTCTAAAAGTTCACATTTTTTATTATTTTATTAGAGTTAATAATTTTCAAAATAAATTAAAATATATAATTATTTTAATAAAAACATTTATAAAATGAAAAAATTGAAGAATTATTAGTTAATTATAAATGTGATTTTTTCATTTTTGTATTGTTTATGTTTTATAAAACCACTTTTTATTTTTTTTTATCTGAACTTTAATTTTCTTTATTGATTAATATTTTCCATAATAAACTACTTCATCATTATCAAACAAATTTCAATATCTAAACTATAAGCAGTGATTTTTAAAAATAATTTTAACAATGATGAGTTTAATTATTTTGTGTTTCTTTTTTAACGTTTAATTAATTATTAATTAAGGGCATATGTTAATTATTATATCTTAATTTAATCTTTTAGTTATTGATTAATATTATATATAATAAATTAATTCATCATTTTTAAAAAAACAATTCAGCAAAATTCCGAATATCTAGTTTACAGTTTACACAATATTTTTAAAAATATATTTTTCAAATAAATTAATTTACTTATATTTTATTTAGTTTAATTGAATTTGTAACTGAGGATAAAATAGTCCTTTAGTTTAACCCATAACATACATTTCAAAGACTTAAAAGATTTAATATAGAGTTCAAATTTCCTATTAAGTTTGAGGTATGTATTCAAATTTGTTCTATAGTATTTTAGTACTCCATTATCTCTTAAAGAGAAGCTAGTCTATATGAGAGAAGCTTTCACCTTTGAATATTGCTAGGGCCCTTAAGCGTCTTCAAGAAGAGGACGCCAAAGCTGCCATCCCCAGTCTCTGAAGTCACTAAATAATAATTTGATTTTCAAATTTGATACCCTCCGGTTTTTTTTTATATCATCATTTCATTGTTTAACTGCAGACACGTGAAATTCTCTCGAGTTAACTGCTTTGTAATATCCACTTAAAATGTTTGTTTGTTCTGAGTTGTAGCATTTAGCATAGTCAATGAATATGTGTGTACACTCGAAAGATTGTTATCACAGATGGGTAGAGTAGGCATGTACACTCGAAAGATTGTTATCACGGATGGGTAGAGTAGTAGGATGTTACAACGCATCTCAATTACCAGAGCGGGATGGCACGGGTGGCTTTATTCATCACTGATCACACTGGAGATGAGGTAAAAGCAAAAGCCATTTCAAATTCGCTATCTCGTTCAATCAGTAGATTTTGAATTGCTTCATAACTTGAGAACACACATTTATGTCTCTCTGTGTCAGGCTCTTGAGTTTGAAACCAAAAAAGGTGTGGGGTTACCATTTGAAAGCAATGTACATAATCTGGCTACTTTATTCAGCGGAGCTTGATTTGCGCAGCATTGAGGACACACCTTTGGGTTGTTGCTGATTTGATCTTCAATGATCTCTCAATCTCATCCAAACTGAGAAGAGCTTTTGAGAAGCATATATCACATAAACATCTGGAACTGATGAGAGCAAGTACGGAAGAAGAATTTACAAAGCGGAGAGCCTGATTGCTCCACCTTCATGAATGCAATTTGTTTTAGAATGACATGTTTTAAATTTGAGTTGTCCATTAATTTAATGACGTCGGATATGTTATAATAATTCCTTATTCATATTATCAAAGGTGAGTGTTGACCATAAGACAAAGCAGCATCAGATTAAAAAAAATTCACATAAAACACACATTACAGTCTAAAACGCAATTTACTTAATTGATTGTCTGATCAAATTCCAAACCACACAGTGACCGGATACACTTCCCAAAGCTTGAAAATATCGTTTCCTTGGATGAAGTTTTCCTCAGACTCCTCCTCCCTCTCACTGCCTGAGAACACACACAAATAAAAGATCAAAGATATAAATGGCCGGTCATTGGACTTGTTTTCTTGGATTATGTTCCTTATATATATATATATATATACCAACCTCTTTCTTCTGCTTGCCTTTAAGTTATGATGGTGTACCATGTCAGACCAACATTGTTCATCTTTCTCGTAGAATTCGTCCAACTGTCTCAATGTCTAAACAAAACAAACAGAGAATCAAACATGATGAGAAGTTAATATTGAATCGTCTCAAGAATTTGTTTTTTATTTTATTATTATTACCTCGTTACGCTTCCCCTCAAGTTTCAAGTCGACTGCTTCTTGGAGACTTATATAAGGAGCTTAAATTAAAAAAAAAAAAAAAAAAAAAAAAAAAAAAAAAAGCCAAAAATCACAAACAAAGCTGATTGATTTATTCGATGAAGCGAAAAAAAGAAAAAAAAAACCATATCTGGATCGCTCTACATACCGATAACATATCCCCCAGCTGCTGTTATTCCTCGAAGTAAGTACCGCACAGCTGCATTCGACGCTATAAAATCACAATTCACAAAATCAATATCTATATACAATCGACACTCAAAAGAAGAATTTTTGATGGATGCGAAATCAGATAACGTTACCACTGCTAACAGGCGGTGAAGAGAAATTGCGAGCTTGGTGAGAACCCATTTGATGTATACCATCTCTATAATTTTCCCCCTTTTGAAGGAAATCAGAGACGAGAGAGGAGAATCAATTCCGAGACCGAACCCTAATTTTTTTTTTCTTTTTTTTTGGTAACGATGATGATGCAGAATCTGAGATCCATGGCGTCTCGCTATTTCTCTTCTTCACCGCGTGCTGGTAAAGTTTTCTGATTTCGCATGAAATCCATACAAATTTTGTATCATCAGTATTCTTCTTCTAATTAATTAATATTCTTCTTTTGATTGATTGCAAGGGTCGGGAGCCGGAGGAAGTGTTTTGGCAACCGGTGAATTGAAGAGTATTGTGAATACGATGGTTACGGAGTCTCCTAATGTTCGGTTTGTCGCATCTGCATGTTTTGGATATGGGTGCTACCTTGTCTCGAGTATTTTTTTTTTTTTTTTTTTTTTTTTTTTTTTTTTTTTTATTGTTGAGGAGATTTTTTTGTTTATCTTCTGAGATTATTTTTTTTATGTATGATGGATATGGATTGCTTACTTCCTTCGTTTTTTTTTTGTTTTATTTATTTATTTACATATACCTCAGACTATGTGGAGTCCCGAAAAAAGAACAACGCACTTGAGGAAGCAATAAAACTCCGGCGTGATCGTCACGAGGAAGTGGTATATATAATATTATATGAATTAATTATTTACTTCCTTTGAAAACCCAAAAACGGAAAAACCTAAACTATAGAATCGACATTTCTCTGTTTTCACTCCCTCAGGTAGCCAAGGCCAAGTCTGTTCTGCGGGGGAAGAAATGATTTTTAGAAGAGACGACAAGTTAGTGTTTGGTTTTTGTGTGTGTGTTGTTTGCTCCTGTAAAAGAAAACAAAATCCATGGTTGTGATTATTCAGAAGTTGCGTTGTCATTTATTTTTTTTAAGTATTTTGCATCTTCTGTTTCTTGTCTCTTGAGAAATATTTATGGAATCTGCTGCACCTTTCTTTGTATGTTGCATTGTTTGATCCCTCTTTCTCTCATAGAACTGTTCGCTTCATCTTCATTTAATCTGTCTTCACATGCACAATAGCATCGTCAGATCTCATTTACCGTGCAAATCTCCTCTTTCAAGAAAAACAGACCTGGTTTGCTTTGCGACAATAATGTTCCTTCAACAACCGAAAGTCAAATAAATGTTTACGAACCTCTTCCTAATCTCTATTAATTAATATAGAGATATACGCCAAACATTGGCTTACAAGATTTTATTTGACTTCCTTTCTGGAATATCATTTGAAATTTTATGTAGATTATTAATATGATAGATCTCAGCCAAAAGTGGTTTCAAAATACTCTCCAAAATCATACATTAAAACATATCATTTTGCGTTTTATACTTGATCTTGGACCAGCAAAGTAAATATTTCAGAATACAGGAAAAGAATTAGACAAATCAAGGAGAGACTAACTTCTCCAACAGCAGCAGTAAGATTGGTCTCAGAGACACATCGATGAAAATACGTAATAACTCTTACTATAATAACTCTTACCTAATCAATCTCCTTTCTTGTCAATACTAAGCAATATGAATCGTTCAGTGACACATCGATGAAAATAAGTACAACAAACATGAAACTACTTTTTCCGGCAATGGTAACGTTCTCTGTTTCCTCGTGAAATATAATCCGCCACCAACCGGATCATTGGGTTTCGATATGTATTTCTAATTTTAAAAAAAATTGTTATTACTCTTTCGATATTGCAGAGAATTTGAGAGCCGTAATTTTGGGACGTGAGTTCAAGCATTCTGAGACCGGTTCTGCGTATAAGCTCTCTTGTAACGCTCGATGTCTCGTCTAATTTCTTACAAGGAGAATAGTTTTATGATCTTGTTGATCACTCTAAAAATTTTATACTAAAAAAAAACTTTTAGTTTGATTTGAGTAGTTACATATATCATAGTTGGTTAAGTAGTAGATTGAGTTGTGGAAACAATTTTTTAAAATATAAAGCCAAATATAATTATTTATTTATTTATTTATAGTTTAAGTATTTTTCTTCTTTTTTTTTTTTTTTTTTTTTGACATGGAGAAGATCTTTGGATACATAAATTAATTATATATCTTTTTTAAATACTTGTGAGATTTTAAATTTAAGAATTGTTTGACGACATGAATTTTTAATAATATTTTTAAAAACTAATTCACAAAATTGGTTTTAGTCGTTGACAATCTGATTTTCTTTTTTTTTAATTAGAATTAAATAGTTTGTAAATTATTCATATTCATTAAGAAAAAATAGAATATATTAATAAAAAAATATAACATTTATTTAATTAATGTTAATTTTGTATCATTTTGTAAGTGATGTGAATAAAGTTAGTATATACACCAATTAAATAACTGATGTGAATTAATATCTTTGTATCAATTTTTTAATTTGATGTGATGCAAACAAATATAAATGTATCATTTTTAAAGCTATGTTAAATTTCTATCATATTTTAATTGATGTAAATAAAATTAAAAATTCATCAATTAATTAATTGATGAGAATTCATAGTTTTTTGTATCAATATTTTGGAATGATGCAAACTAATAGAAATTTGTATCATCTTATTTGAATCAATGTCAAATGTTTGAATAATAATATCAATTACAAGAATTGATGTTAAACCACATATTTTGTATCATTTATCAATATTTGATATGAATTAATATATTTGTATCAATTTTTTGATGTGATGCAAACAAATATAAATGTATCACTTTTAAAGCGATGTTAATTTTGTATCATATTTTAATTGATGTAAATAAAAATAACAATTCATCAATTAATTAATTGATGAGAATTCATAGTTTTTTATATCAATATTTTTGAAATGATGCAAACTAATAGAAATTTGTATCATCTTATTTGAATTGATGTCAAATGTTTGAATAATACTATCAATTATAAGAATTGATGTTAAACCACATATTTTGTATCATTTATCAATAATTGATGTGAATTAATATCCATTGATCGAAAGGTGGATTTAATGACTGAGAAACTTGATTTTGTCTTCGACTATGTGAATGAACAAGCAAAGAAACAAGAATTCATTGTGGAGGATGCTTTATTGTTGCATGCATATGCTCTTATTTTGCTCAGTGATAGTTTTGTGACATATGTGAAACCGTGAGCGCGACTGAATTTGATGCTATATATTGACCTGAGTGTCAAATCATTTGCCATATGGTGTCTGTTTCAGTTGTTGTTGTGTTTGGTTCCTATTTTCTTTCTCTTGGTGAGAACCGATGGATCTCCCTCCGCGGTAAACCTTCGCAAGGACGGATCTCAGACTCTGCATATTGTTAAGAAATTAGGGTTCGCTCTCGGAATTGATTCTCCTCCTCTCGTGTCTGATTAATTAATTAAATGTTATAGTTTTATTAATAAATTCTATTTTTTTAAAAAAAAAAATGAGTATGAATAATTTACAAACTATTTAATTCTAATTAAAAAAAAATCAGATTGTCAACGACTAAAACCAATTTTGTGAATTTGTTTTTTAAAATATTATTAAAAATTCATGCCGTAAAAAGCTATGCAATTTAAAATCTCACAAGTATTTAAAAACAATAAATAAATAATTTATATATCCAAAGATCTTATCCTTGTCAAAAAAAAATTCTTAATTATAAATAAAAATAATTATATTTGGCTTTATATTTAAGAAAATTGTTTCCACAACTAAATCTACTACTTAACCAACCACGATAAATAATTAATTTATATATCCAAAGAACTTCTCCATGTCAAAAAACAAGAAAAATACTTAACTATAAATAAATAAATAAATAATTATATTTGGCTTTATATTTAAAAAAAATGTTTCCACAACTCAATCTACTACTTAACCAACTACGATATATGTAACTACTCAAATCAAACTAAAAAAGTTTTCCTTTTAGTATAAAAATTTCAGGGTGATCAGAGATCATAAAACTATTCTCCTTGTAAGAAATTAGACGAGACATCAAGCGTTACGAGAGAGCTTATACGCAGAACCGGTCTCAAAACGTTTGAACTCATTGAGCCAGAGGACAAGAGAGTGTAGATTCAGGTCTATCACTTCTCTGATAGGGGAACGAGTGTTGCATGTGACGAGCTGCCATTGGAAGCAATCTGAGTTTGGCCTCCATGTCTCTAAACCTTCCAAGGTGGTTGTTGGTGTGGGGTGGTTCTCGATGTTCTGAGTCAGCAAGTTCTTGAACTCAAGAAGGGATTGTATTTGGGTCTTGTGGGAAAGAGAAAGATATGTGTGGAATGAAGAAGACGAAGAACAAGAGGACACAAGAGAGAAGACATGGATTCAGCATTATTCTCAGAGGTATTGTCTGTTGCCGCTCACAGGTTCTATGTGTCTTGTTTCATATTTATAACAAGTCCAAGAAGTGATTATTGCTACACGACTTCGATCCGAACAATGTTTTTTCTTCATAGTGATTGTGATGTGAGTCTTTGTGAGAAGTCACTAATTATAAAAATAGTTGACTTCTAAGATAGTGCTTTCTGTATGCATTTACACAAATAAAGAGTTGAATATTCCATCATGTTGACTAGCGTTGAATCCATAACATGTAATTGGTTTGGAGATTCAATGATTTATAAAGACTAAATGAAAACGATGTTTGATATATCTGACGTCTCTTAAATTTGAAATGTTATTTCTGCTCATTCGAATCTAACAAATAACATTTTGTGTAATGGCAAACCAATTTCTACATATTAATTAAAATCTAGATTATTTGATTTTAAAATCCAAACTTGGAAGCAGAAAAAGGCTTTAGACCAAAATATGAGAAAGGCTTCTTAGAGATGTATGTTCATTATAACAAACATGTTGCTTCCTCCTGATTCTGTAACACTCAAATCAGGTATAAAACAATAAGCCAGAAACTGCATAATCTTTTTCCAGCTCTTCATCAATTCTACTAATAAATGCTTTTCTTCTACTCATTTTTTTTTGTTTTTTTTTTTCCCTTTTATCTTGTACTTACTACATACATAGAGACAAATTTCATTTCATTACAGTCACACTGGTTGGCTCCTGGTTAAGGTTTACCTTTAGATTGTACTGAAACCGAAGCTACACGTTGTTAGGCTTCTGGAGAAGATCATCCCTGAAACCTAGAGCGAGAGTGAGAGAGGTTGATACAGTATACTCCATGTTTTTATCAGCAAACTGTCCGACCATAGCATATTGATGCAATGTACAGATTTTTTGCCCATTTCTCCTGAAATCAAAAATGCAGATCCAATGTCAGTTAAATAGAACAAATGGAGAAGAATCCCAATTTTCATTTCATGTGTGAAACGAAGCCAACATGCTTCATTTGTTTTCGAAGATTACCTTGACATGGGTACTAGGGAAGGCAGAAGTTCGGAGAGTCTCTTGCGTTTCATCAGTTATTTTACGTTTAGGTATACTCAATATAAGAGCTGCTTGGTCAGCTGTTGCAGCCATTGATGTTATCCTGTATCCATTTTCCCACCTTCGATGTATTCCTTCACTTGGGTACAAGAAGTCAAGCTCCACCACCTATTATATACATCACATAGACATCAATAATACATCATAGTGCCCAAAAAGGAATCAAAGAAGCATCGAAATGCCTCAGGTAAAGAGATGGGAACCTGTTCAGAGTAGCCTGAGTTCCTGGACATTACTACACCCCAACGACTCCCAGCAGTGGTCATCGAAGTTACATGGAAACCTTCTTTCCACTTTTTATTTATCCACTTGAATGGAAATGAGTCGCTGACTTTGTAAGATTGCTGGGTATAAGGCGTTCCTATCACATTACATGAAGTCGAATAGGTAAAACAGCTTTTCATGATCTAATGAATGAATAAGTAAGACGTCGGCAAAGTTATCATCAGACGTGAATACCAACCTTTTGCCATAACAACCAATGAGCTCCCATTATTTGCACCAGCTATTGAACTGATATAGTAGTTCTTTTCCCATTGTTCCATAATCCAGTCCTGCAAAGAATCCAAAAACAAATGGTGAGCTGCTATAGTCAATATAGGTATGACAAATAGATGGCTCCTAATGCTTCAGATGTTTCACCTTGTGCAGGAAGACTGAGGACAGTTCATATACTTGAGAACTGAACCCAGTACCAGCATCCATGATGATGGCCCAGAGATTAGCTGCTGATGCTACACAGCTTATGAAAAGGCCATCCTCGTTACCCTTCTCTACATGCTGGTGCAGTCTTGAGTCTGCAACGTTGTAATGATATCTACAAAAGCAACAAAGATTTGACCCGTTACGCAAAGAAATACAATGTACCAAAAAAAACAAATATTTCCACTAATATTATTTAAGTCTCAGTATCCTTCCCCATCCCACCTACTGTATCTTTCTGAAATAGGTAATAACTAAAGCCATAACATATGCAAAGCATTAGACAATATGTTTCGCTAAGACTGACAAGCAGACTGGTCAGCTAGAGAGAGGAATGATTAATGAAGGTTTTCAGAGCTTTATACTCCAGAAAGAAGTGGTGAGCAAAGCATTTAAATGTGTAAGAATTACCTCTGTTTCATAGGACGGCGTGCATTATAAACTGAAATCCACTGGGTAGCAGGACTGCCGATTCTAATTTTCTTCCTAGGCTGTTCATCCTCTTCCAAATTGATAAGCAATCTTCCTCGCTTTTGACCAACCTATTCATGCAAAAGTTAAATGTCAACACTCGCTGAAATAACTGTACATAATGAAAAAAGAAAACACAGGAACCAAAGAAAATCACCTTAAGAGCCCCATCAATTCTTATTGGTCTAGATATAGCACAAGGCTCAATTAGAGTATCAAAAATTGAGATAAGCTTGGCATAGTTGGGCTCCTCGTCAAACTTCATATTAGTAACTGCCTCGAGGAACAGCTTAAAAGGGGGTGGACAAAAACAGCACATCAATTCAGGAGACGTTGACATCTTTTTCTTGCAAACAAGAAAGCTCTTGTTGTCACCCTGCGTACAAATACCATAAATCATGGACTAGAACTGAGACTTAAAAATGCTGTAGGTTGTGAATAGAGAGATAAGAAACCCACCTGGTACCCTTGCCACGGCAACCTTCCCCGCATCAGAAATATTAATGTATAAGCCAATGACTCGAGATCATCTCTCCGACTTCCGGTGCGACCAAGATGTGCATGACAACTTGCATACCTTATTGTTCCCCTGCATATGAAGCATAATAAAGATGTAAATACATATGTATACAAAAGAAAAGTAAGAAAGATAGCATACACAACACAATTAAAATACCTGAATACATCTGGTCTTTGATCATATTCAACATGCTGGCCAGAGTGTGAATCTTTCCATCTTGATGCTAAAATAAAAGAGAATATATGTTAACATTTGTTAAAATAAAGACTATAAATATTTCAAAAGACTTTCTAGAGACAAAAGAGAGATATAAACAGCTGAAGTGTATTAGGTTCTTTGTAAGCATATTACAGAAACTCACCTAGACCAAGATCAATAAGGTATAGTTTCTTCTCGTCTGCTGTTCCAGGCTGACCAAGTAAAAAGTTTTCTGGCTTCACATCTCCATGCACAAACCTTATTTTACGTAGGGATTAAACGTGGCATGACAGTCAGCTCATTGATAGCAAATTTTTGGGTGTAATTATAAATTTGGTCGAAATAAATGGAATTATTAATTGCTATGAAGTTGGCAACTACAAAAATTAGCACTAACCCCTTCATATGCAGTTTCTCAAGAATAGATATCGCCTCCACTGCAATGCACGCTACCATGTTTGGAGACATCCTACACGTACGAAAAATAAATTTAGCATATCTGCATGAGCATGATTGGTCTGAATATAAAGCAAGATGAAAGTGCTTACGATTGAGCCAAGGAATTCCAAACATCCCAGAGGCTAGGGCCAAGCATGTCCATGACCTGAAATAATTATAATAGTTTCTTTTATAAACGACACCTCATTAATCTCGATGTGTAACCAGGCTCGTACGAAAAGCTTACCAGAATGTAAAAATCTCCTTGACGACCCTTATGATGTACAGCAGGAATTCCATAACAGCTATTGAGCGTACTTTAAAAGAGAAAAATCAAACAGAACAGATTAGTAGTGAAACATAACGAGATATATAGAATATGGGAGGAAATTTAGAAAGAAGCAGGTAAGTCTTACTTGTACACTTGCCACTCGTAAGGTGGGCCAAAATTACAGCCTTTACTATTTCGATGTTCAAGTTTAAGAGCTACCTGAAAAGGAAAAGAATTAACGTTTTTTATTTGTTCACTCTTTTGTTATTAAACCCCATGACTTTCTACAAGCTTTTGTCTAAAATACCTCAATTGCATCTGCTCCAATCCTATCACTGCCACCACTCACCCTTCTGCCAACATAAACTTGACCAAATCCACCCTTACCGAGTTTCCTCTCGGTCTTAGAAACAGGAGAATTCCTAACTTGCACCTGCACAATTAAATAATAGTGAATATCTCTCTCAAAGGTAAATAAAAAGTTGAGACAATGCTTAAACACATTAGCATGGCTCGCGAACCACATATCAGCAAAAGATCTAAGAGTTCCAAGATGATGATTGGTGATGAAACAAGCATATGTTGAACTCCAAAACGGAGGACCTTCTTTGACCTAACCCTAGAGTTTTGCAAGGATGTAACCTAGCAGAAATCCAGTGACTAATGTCATAATGTTAACAGGAATTACCCTTTCAGGGACTGGACCCATGCTGGAATCTTCTTCCAGTCCTACTATTTTCTCTGCGCTACCGCCTTCTGCAGCAAGATCCTTATCAGCTACCCCTTCGACTCGATTTAAGGCAGGTTCAGTGGCCCCTAAAGCACCTGCAGCAGGACGAACCTCACAAGGTTCTGGGTCTAAGTCTGTCAACCTGATACCCCTGCCTCTACCGGCAGCAGTTGGTCTTGGAGGTGCCGCCCCTTTAGCTAAAGCAGCATTCCCCCTTCCTCTACCACCACCTCTTCTCCTTGTCGCAGTGGGAGGAGGAGATACGATAATTTCTGGTTGTTCAACTAGCTGAGGGTTAGGCTGCTCGTCAAGGCGTCTCGATCTCCTTGCTCCACTTCTTAACTCTGGCATTCTTACTCCATGCAAAATGTAAAATAATTTTTTCTTTCAGTCACCTCTTTACATTACCTGTGTCATTAAAAAAATTGGGAGTAGAGTGTAAGGTTTTAGCAATAACAGTTTATTTGAAGCAATTGATTCTCCAACGAGATATAATAAACCAACAAATAAGAGAGAGCAAACATGGGATGAAAACAAACTCTTCTTGAGGAAAGTGCTTAAAAGGAATCAATAGAGAAAGCAATGTAATAGAATAGAAGAAACCATGGCTCACATTACTAGCATTCCAAAAATACTCTTAATGGCGTTGCATTTTTCAATCAAACCAAATCTTCACCAAAACAAAAGCCAAAATTAGAACTTATCAATGATTATGTGGCTCAACAGTTTCATATTCATCAAAGCTTCCTTCCTACCATGAACGCCATGGAAAATAACAACCCTAGTAGAACAAAAACAAAAATTACTTACTACCCCATAGATCAATCAACACAAGCTTCTCCTAGACATACACAAATCGAAAGCAAAAGTAACATATAGATTCATTCATTCACACAAACAAAAAAAAGAAACTTCTATAAAGTGAAAACATTTGTCAGTTTAACGAAACCATGTTCAATCATCTTCCAAAAATCACGATCTTTTTTCGCATAGTTCATAACAAAATGTACCAAGAAAAAAGTCACAGCTCAACAACAACAACAACCATAACAAAGGAAATCGAATCGAATCGAATCGAGATTTTAAAAGACTGTTTTACCCGAAGATCGATTTTTTTATTGATAGAACTTGTTAAGAAAACAACGATGATCGGAGGATGAAGAGAGTGGAACAAGATCGATCCAGAACAAAAACTTTCAGATCTCTCTCTCTCTCTCTCTCTCTCTCTTCAAGTTTCCGATTAGCTCCTTGTGTGACGATTTGAATGTGAAGAAAAAAAGTTTTGAGCTGTGTAGAGTACAGACAGATGAAGAAGAGAGAGAGGTAGTTGCGGCTAGATTTAGGGTTAATAATGAAGAAGAAGAAGAAGATGAAGATGAGACGATGAAGAAGAGGTGCAAATTTTTGTAAAAAAAAAAAGAGATTTTTGAGTTGAGAAAAAGAGAGACCAAAATTAAAAAAAAAAAAAAAGTTTTTATTTTTCTTGGGGGAAGGATTGATTCACTTTTTTTTTTTCTTCTTCCAATAATTTGTTTTCTATGTAATAATAATACTAAATATATTTTGTGAATTTTTACCTAATTTATTATTTCTCGTTTTTTAAAACATATATTTGCAACGTTAACTTTTTTTATTTTATTTTCTGAGACTCTCAGTCTCAGACCTAAGATTAGCTGATTGATGCCTAAATGGGCTATTGGTGTTGTGGTTTCATTGGCTATCACTGTATTGCCGCTTTGGGTTCCTCGCGTGCTTTTTTTATTTTTATTTATTTTAAATATTTTCTGCCTCTTATTTTTCATATAATAGTATTAAATTACTATATTCGTAGATGTTAATACAAAGTACAGTTTATTAGTAGTACTTAATAAATTAATGAAAAAGTACGTCATACGTGTAAGCACATTTTCTTCATAAAAATGTCATTCGTATTGTTCTAATATATAAAATGAAAAACTTACTTTAATTTTTTTTCTTTCGAAAACATCCAAAAGGAACTTAACATGTCTAAAATAAAACTCGTATGTCACATGATCCATTAATCCATGGAGATCAGTGGAACAACACATCACGCTGTATTTATAACATTGTGTGTGATTTGTATTTAGAAGTCAATGACATATTATTTGTATTTTTAGATTGGTTGACATATTTTGTCAAGTGATTCTGATATGTAGATTTTAAAACGCATTATTTCGTTAGAATTAAAGTGTGTTTGTTTGCTAGCAATCAATTTTAAGCTTGTTTGCCTATAAAAAAATACTATTAAACTTTAAAATTAGTCGGATTATATATGGCGTATATTTGATACCACAAACGATGTTTCCAAGTTGTCACGTGCTTACTTCTTCTTATTTGCATAAGAAAAGAAAAAAACTACCTCTAGTGGGACAATCCAGTGAATCCACTACTAAATAAGTAATAACGACAACTGAGTATTCTCAAATGGGAAAAAAAAAATTGTTGCAAAAAAAATAATAATCATAATTGATTATCTTGGTAATTTTAAAATTTACAAAAAAACAAGAAAAAGAAAAGTTGTAGCATGTAACACCAATTTAATGATGCAATAGTACAATAGTGGAATTAAGTTGTTGGGAATGTCTCAAAACTTTTTCCGGACTCGAGGATGATGTTTTGTCCTTCCTTACCGCCTCATATATACAACTCTCTAATGAATGAACCTAACGAGAGACAAAGGATAAACATACTGATCAATCTTGTGGAACACCATGTGATGTTTGCCAAATATAATTTAATGCTATTTAAAAAAAATTAGATACTCCCATCACGAGAAAAGGTAAAAAAGAACTTGTTAAACCAAACTCTAAAAAAGTTTTTTTTTGAGTTTATCTAGCTCTATGAATGTTTTTTCCAATCAGAACAAATTGTTTTGAATTTGACTACTGTTTTTTGTTTTATATAACCATATGCTGTTGTATGTGCGACCACAACACTAGTAAGTAAAGTAACCCCACAAATCGGTCTTAAGATTTTCCTTTCTTTGCATCATCATCATACACTACTTGTTGTACTCACTTATCCAAAGAAAACCCATATAATTAAATGAAAAATATCATTACTCTCTAGGACGACGTTTTTCTTATAACAAAAAAAAAAAAAAAAACATTCGAATGTTTTAGGTGAGGAGCAAACGTATGTATGTGGGTCGATGCCAGAACATAAGGTTCATATCCAATTGGAATCATCTAAGATTCGGTTATTGAAGCATCCTCCTTTTCATTGTGTTAAACTGGTTTTACGGGACACGATCCACCAGTAGATATAGTGTATTCGATTAGTTTTTTTTTTTTATGTAGTGCGCGCACACACATAGTTGGCTCTTTTGGCCAAACCAAAACGGCCTACAATTTGTAGAAGTTGTCTTAAGTTGAGCTGAACTCTCATGACTATTATTTTTTCTTTCTTCATATGGTGTCAATATGAAATCATATTTGTATATGTTTACAATTACAAACATTACCAAGATTTTTTTAATTTTCATCATAAGGTAGGTAGCTACGCTTTATTGCTTTGCTCTTTTGAAATTTTAATTTTGTTTTTAAAATTAAAAGTGTCTAATAACAAAAACAATCAACGTCAAAATTTCAGAATCTTCTCGTGTGACGATGAAATGGTCATTAAGAAGAAGAGCCTTATCTTTTTGGGTAAAAGGAGCAAAAAACAAAAGGAAAAATTTTGATTTTTGTCGCTTAGAATTCTTCGCTAATTTTACCCATTTGGGGGCATTTTGTGTTCTGTGTTAAAGATCACACCGCCTTACGTTAAAGGGGGAAGAAGAACAAAAAAAAAAAGAACCGAACTTTCTATAAACCCCAACAAGGCTCTCTCTCTCTTTCTCTCTGGGTTTTTCGAGGTTGCGTTTTGCTTTTCATTTGCCTAACTTTGTTTTCTAGGGTTTTCCTCCTTTTTTTCAAGCTTTTTTTCCTCGACATGGCTGGAGCCGCTTCTTCTGATCATCTCGTTACTAGCTTCCCTCTTCTGGGTATGTTCCTTTTATCCCAAAGATGACTTTTTTTTGTTTATTAGCATCGGAAAGTTATCATTTTTTTGTTTGTCCTACAAACTTGCGATTGATTTGAATCCTTGGGTTTAGGGTTTAGGGACCATTGTTGTTTTTAGTATATCTGTCGTAGGCTGTCTATTTCGGATAAGATTGGTGTCCAGAGTCTGTCTCTATGGGAAAGATTGATGAAATTATGTGTTTTTTGCAAGTTAGTTATTTTTCTACTTATGGGTTTGAATTTCACTAGTAATTTGCTTTGTTTAGACTATGCAATTGGAGTTTTGAGGCTTTGTTTTGTACAAATACTAAATTGGCTATTGTATATGATCGGTGCAGACACAGCAGATTTGTTTCAGGACTTGTCTTTAGGTTCAGATGCAAGTGAAGTCTCTAGGAACCGTAATAAGGTACTTTAACTGCTACTTCCTTTTTGGAACTTGAATTGTGTTGTGCCAAAGGATTTTTCACTGCAAATTGCTCTGTGGAGAGGTCTTGCTGCTCATTTTATATAAAATTTGATATCTTGTGTGAGTTTTTTTTTGCTAACTGGCTGTGTTTTATGACAAGGGTTCTTTTCAGCACCAGTTTGGTCATGTACCTTATGGTGCATCTTCTCATGGAAGTGAACGAAGGCCAAATATGAATGTTGGCAATTTGCTTAATGGTGGAGACTCGATTGGTTCACACCCGTGGGGTTACTTCCCAACAAACTATCCTTCTGGTGGCTACCCTGATCCGAGGTTTGGCTATGAAAACAACAGCTATCACAGCTCCTTTTCACATCTCATGGTATGCTTGTTATTTCACATGACATGACCTTACTGCCTCTTATCTGTCTTCATATAGTCAAGAGAATGTGTGTTTTGTTCACTTCGTCATCTCTGCTAGGACTTGGGATTATCTGTCTAATAATTGGCTACAACCTTTTTTTATTTACAGAATCCACACAGCTCACAAGAAGCACCAAATTTTGACCAATTTGGATATAATGATCATTTGTATTCCAACCCTGGATTGTATGGACTTTATGGGAATGTAATTGACTCTGGTCATGCATATGGAACTTTTGGTTATGATTCCTGGAAACTTGGGCGAGGTTGGTATCCTGTTGATGGTTATAGAAAGACCAGAAGCTTCAATCATGGGCGTGGTTATAGTGATGAGAAAGCAGATAGGCTTAATGAGCTTTGTCGTGGACCAAGGAGTAGTGATTTCAAAACTCCACAAGTTCTTAACTCTTCAATGCTAGAGGCTATGAAGCAAGACGTTTCAGCGGTAGATCTCCAGCGCTACAACGGGGAGAATTTCCCTGAAACTTTCGTGAAAGCGAAATTTTTTGTGATTAAGTCATACAGTGAAGATGATGTGCATAACAGTATAAAGTATGGTGCGTGGTCGAGCACACCAACTGGGAACAAGAAGTTGAATGCTGCATATTATGAAGCCAAAGAGAATTCTCAAGAATGTCCTGTGTATCTTCTGTTCTCGGTTAGTATGAGGTTACTTCACAACTCGTGCAAAATCTTTTTTAGATTTACATTAAGTAACTCACTGTAATCGGTTTTTACCTGCAGGTGAATGCAAGTGGACAATTTGTTGCTCTTGCGGAGATGGTAGGCCCAGTTGATTTCAACAAGACAATGGAGTATTGGCAACAAGATAAATGGATTGGTTGTTTCCCTGTGAAGTGGCATATCATCAAAGACATACCAAACAGTCTCTTGAGACACATAACGCTTGCGAATAACGAGAACAAGCCTGTCACTAATAGCAGAGACACTCAAGAGGTTCGTTAAACTTCCCCTAAACCCTTTCTTGGACATGCTTGAAGCTAATTTGAATCCTTAAGTCAGGCTATTTTAACTGTAACGGTGTTGGTTTTGTTGCAGGTGAATCTAGAGCATGGGATCAAGATAATAAAGATTTTCAAGGAGTACATGAGCAAGACATGTATACTTGATGATTACAAGTTCTATGAGACAAGGCAAAAGATCATCAGAGATAAGAAGATCAAACAAAAGAAACAGGTACAGTTCTTTAAACCCTGCTGCATCTAGAACTACATCAACCACCTATCTAGATCCAGTTTCTAAGCCTTTTGATTCTGATTGTTTGTTTTCTGTATATATAGGCCCTTGAAGGAGCTTCCGGGGAACCAACAATTAACTTGTGTTGAAAGCTGGAATCGATTCAAGGAAAAGAGATGACTTAATTAAAAGAAACCTACAGTAGTTTTTTTGAATCATGTTTTTTCTTCAGGCTTTGGATTTCTTAAAAACCTAATATGCACACATCTTTAATCTGTGTGTTTCTCTGCTTATCTAAACGCAAAACTTAGATTTGTCTTTTGTTTCCTTTTTTAAGGGAACGCACATCTGATCATAAAACAAAAACAACTCTATGCTTTCTTTGCTCTCTTTGCTCTCTTTGCTCTCTTTATTTCCTTCAAAGTTACATCAATGCAATTTTTGTAATCGCAAAGATAATTTCTCTTTTCGTCCCTAAACTTTCTTATAATAAGAATTTCAATCCTAAAGATTTAAAGATCTCACTCTCTGGCCCATCACCTTAAATAGTAAAACGACAACGTTTACAGAGGAAACGAAGTGTTATAAAAACCTCACGAGGTTCTTTCTAGGGCAATCTCGGGCCACTTCAACTCACAGAAGAGCTTTTTTTTTTTCTCTCTCTCTCTCTCTCTAAACAACTTTAAAAAAAGAAAAGAAAAAAACAAACACAGAGCTTCTTCTTCTTCTTCTTCGCTTTTAGGGTTTTTTTGCTCTTCTCTGTTCTAGTGACCCAAAGTTCAAAGCGTATACAGATCGTTACCTGAGAAAATGGTAGGTATGTCGATGCAGCCATATGGTATCCAATCGATGCTTAAAGAAGGTTACAGACATCTCTCGGGTCTCGACGAAGCCGTCATTAAGAACATTGAAGCTTGCAAGGAGCTCTCCACCATTACCCGCACCTCTCTCGGCCCTAATGGTTCGTAAACTTCCCCTGATTTGTTGTCCCTTGATCTATTATTGGAAATGATGAATCTCGCTTTGTTAGTAGGATCTGTCCAAACTTGATCTGTTGTTTCTAGGGATTCAGATTTCGGATTAGAACTGAGTTGTTTTGTTTTCTGATGGTTTTGTTCAGGAATGAATAAAATGGTTATCAATCATTTGGATAAACTGTTTGTGACAAGTGATGCTGGTACTATTGTGAACGAACTGGAGATTCAGCACCCGGCTGCTAAACTTTTGGTTTTAGCTGCTAAGGCACAGCAAGAAGAGATTGGAGATGGTGCAAATCTGGTTATCTCTTTTGCTGGTGAGCTTCTTCAAAACGCTGAGGAGCTTATTAGGATGGGGCTTCATCCCAGTGAGATCATTAGTGGATATACTAAAGCTATCAATAAGGTTTGTTGGTTGGTTTGGTGAATATCTGAATTACTGTATTGTGTTTTGTAATGTGTTCCTTTGATGAGTGTTTGACTAATGCTATTGATTGTGCAGACTGTTGAAATTTTGGAACAACTTGTTGAGAGTGGTTCTCAGACCATGGATGTGCGTAACAAGGATGAAGTTATTTCCCGGATGAGAGCAGCTGTTGCAAGCAAGCAGTTTGGACAAGAAGAGATCATATGCTCTTTAGTTGCTGACGTAATTATTCCTTGCTATCTGTTTGTTTCCTGTTTCACCGTTCAGATTGTTATTTTTTTTCTTGGTTTTGGTAGATTTAGTTTTTACTTGACGGGTTCGCTTATTTTCTAGGCATGCATTCAAGTCTGCCCAAAGAATCCTACGAATTTCAATGTTGATAACGTCCGTGTTGCCAAGCTTTTGGGAGGAGGCTTGCACAATTCTTGCATAGTCCGTGGTATGGTCATGAAAAGTGATGCTGTTGGTAGCATTAAGCGGATGGAGAAGGCTAAGGTGAGATCCTTTTCTTGTGTTTATGCTTTTGACCAAGTTTTTGTTGGAATTGATCAATGTTTGGCCCTTAGATGTCCCTGAATCATTTTTATTCTCTCTTCAGGTTGCTGTATTTGCGGGTGGCGTTGATACTAATGCAACAGAGACCAAAGGAACTGTCCTCATTCATAGTGCTGAGCAGGTTAGTCTTTTCTTTAAGTTTGGAATCTTTATTCTTTTACCGTATGCTTCCAGTGTGATGAGGTAGAACAAGATGAGGTTCTTTATGAATGATGCATACGAGTTTCACCTGCACTTGAATTTGTTACTTTCTTGTTAAAATGTGAAAATTACATTTCTGGCGTCTATTATATATATGCTTCCTCAAGGATGGTTGTGTGTTTTCAAATCGTTGTTGTGACAAATTTCTCCTTTTATTTTGGATTTCTAGCTAGAGAACTATGCAAAAACAGAGGAAGCTAAAGTTGAGGAGTTGATTAAAGCTGTTGCTGAATCAGGAGCCAAAGTCATTGTTAGCGGGGGATCGATTGGAGAAATGGCATTGCATTTCTGTGAACGCTACAAGTATGTTAGATCATAACTTTTTATACTCCTTTTTACGATTGTTATTACCCGCATTCTGATTCCCCATTGTCCGGTTGTAGCTTCATATGATATTACATGTCTTTACTGGCCTTTCATATACGAACATTTTTCATGGCAGGATAATGGTATTGAAAATCAGCTCAAAGTTTGAACTGAGGCGCTTCTGCCGTACAGCTGGAGCTGTTGCGCATGTAAGTGTTTCTAATTGGCTACCTGAATGAGTATCCAAGGGTGGTTTTTTTCCTACCTTTTAATACTTTAATTATCAAACAGTTGAAGCTTAGCCGGCCAAGCCCTGATGATCTGGGATATGTTGATTCTATATCAGTTGAGGAAATTGGTGGCGTGACAGTAAGTACTCTGAGTCATTTCCTATCGTTTAAGTTAATATTTCTTTGTTTTTCATTGATCATAGACAATTCTCGGTCTTCTTGTGATGTCTTTAGGTCACGATTGCTAGAAACGAGGAAGGTGGTAACTCCATCTCTACCGTGGTTTTGCGTGGAAGCACAGATAGCATTTTGGACGACCTTGAGAGAGCTGTTGATGATGGAGTTAATACATACAAGGTATTATCTGCTGGGTTAAAGATTGTTTTCCCTGTCTAGTTTCCTTTGTACCAAATATATTGTATATATCTTGACTATGATTACTGATTAGTTATATTTTCTTCTCAGGCCATGTGCAGAGACAGCCGTATTGTTCCTGGGGCTGCAGCTACTGAGATAGAATTGGCTCAAAGATTGAAGGAATATGCCAATGCAGAAATAGGGTACTTTCTTTTACTTAAATTATTAGATGATATCATTTTTGGTAATTTTTCAAAAATTATCCATTTGAGGCTAGCTTTTTATGCAAAACTGTCTATGGTTTGGCAACTAAACTCTGGTTTCACTTCTGTATTTCAGGTTGGACAAATATGCTATCTCGAAATACGCTGAGAGTTTTGAGTTTGTACCCAAAACCCTTGCAGATAATGCTGGCCTCAATGCAATGGAAATCATAGCGGCTCTGTACACTGGACATGGATCTGGAAACGCAAAACTAGGCATTGACTTAGAGGAAGGTGCTTGTAAAGATGTTTCAGAGACGAAAGTATGGGATCTTTTTGCAACCAAGTAAGTTTCACACTGTCTTTCCGCCATCAGATCTTTCAATCAGACTTCTCCATAATTGTTTAGCGGTTGTTCTTGAACCTATAATAACTGGAGTAGAATTTTCTGATACTTACAAAGAAGACCATTCATTTTAATTGATGACTAAGACGTGCAAGTCTTTGTGCAGGTTATTTGCTCTTAAATATGCCTCAGATGCTGCATGCACTGTGCTTCGTGTAGACCAGGTATGCACTAACTGACTTGATTTAATCTTTCGGTGTACGAAGCAATTTTTCATTGATATCTTAAGGTGTTGAATTATAACATGAAGGAAAAAGATATTGTTTGTTGAATGCAATATCTTACAAACTCTTCTTGTTCGTGCAAACTCTTGATTCAATATTCAGTTCCTTCGATAGATATCCATTAAGTATTCTAAAACCTGCATGTTTATACTCTAATATGTGTAAAATGTGCAGATTATAATGGCGAAACCTGCTGGTGGACCAAGGAGAGATGCAGCTGCCGCCGCAGGTGCTGGTGCCGAGGAAGACTAAGCCGGAGAATATATACCTCGTAGTGAAACTCTCTTCTTTTGTAACCCTTTGTTCTTTCAGTTCTGAGGAAATTTTGGTATGTCTCAGCTTAAGATTTGTGATCTTTGTATACACCACCAACTTAAGTGTTTTGCCTTCTTTTTGTTTTTTTGTTTTTTTAATTTTTGTCTTGTTTGGTTAGTGAAATTGTTACTAGGATTCTCTCAGTTAAGACTTCGAACGGTTGTGGCTTAATTTTGAACTAATGTGAATTTGGTTTAGATTTGCTTCGACTTTTGGACAAGTGACGTATCCATAAGGTTTTTCATTGATAAAATAACAATAGAACCAAGCTAGAACTTTGAACCTAAGAAAATATTAGTTGGGTTAACAGGAAAAGTAAACAAACAAACTTGTATTTGAACATGATCCACACATTGACAAAAGGACAAGGGAACTAAGCTACAATTCGAACCTATGTAAGTTGTAAGCTTCTTTATGTTCATCCCATAGACATTACGTCGGAACAAGATGAGGCATCATATCATCCTGGAGATGCATCCACATGAAAGAAGCAAACCCTGCAACTGCAATAGAGAAGACACCCAGCCCCAGTTTTAACACACGCTTGCTCCGTCCCAGACGTGGGTCTATTTCAGTCTCCCCTGTCTTAAGTTTGGCCTCAGAATCCAGATCTGACTTCGGTTTCTCATAGATATCTTCTGTCGGTTTCTCATAGATATCTTCTGTTGTGTTGGTTGGACTAGTAGTGCCAGATGTATCATAGATTGATGATGATGATGAGCTTTCACTGTACTGTTGCAGCTGCTCTCTGTTGTCTAGTAACTCAGTGAATGGATCTTGTGTGAAACCATGCCTGTGATGTTTTGAACAGATGTCTCCTGACTGTCTCTTCTTGGTGCTTCGTCTGGAACTTCTTGAGCGGTTCGTCCTAGAGCACACAGATTCATTAAACTCAGAGCTTCTGTTCCGCTGATGGAACCAAACTGACTCAATATTCCCATCTTCAACACCAAAACATTGAATCTGAAATCAAAGAAGCAGAACAATTGAAAATCACTGAAAAAGGACACACAAGGGAAGGCAGTTTTAAAGTTGTTATTTTACCTGATTTCCATATCTTGGACTCTCGATTACAGAATCAGTTTCTTGGTTATTCTCTCTGTAGTCAACCAAAGGAGAGCCTGAAACAGCAGTTCTTCCACTGCCTACACCAGAAAACAGAACATCATCCTCGTCTCGATCGTTTACACAACTCCCATCATGTCTACTATAAACACTCCCATCATGTGCTCCAAGACTTGGTGTAGACTTGATTGATCCACTGAGCAAGTTTCGGGGCTTGCAGTTCTCTGCATCAAACATTGGATCTGCCTCAGCTATTAATATCTCTGCTTGTCTTATGGTTTCATAAGCTGCCATTTTGACATAATGCACCTCATCTTTTTGGTGTTTCTCCATCTCGTGACATATAAGCTCTAGCTCAGAAAAAACACTCTTGGGATTCAAATTCTTCATCAGAAAGTTGAGCATCTGTATAGCTAAGAGCCGTTTCTGCGAATCATCTTCAACAACACCTAAATCCAGAATCCTCAGACCCGACTTCACCAAAAGCCTTGCATACGCCTCCACAGTGAAAGGATTGTGTTTGGCAAGTGCCATAACAAGTGCCATATGAGAGTTAGCTTCACTTGAAGTGGCTTCAAGGGCAACAGCTAAGCTTTGACAAACATTATTAACCATTTCACTAGAAGCAGATCGCCAATTATCACAATCCACAAGTGACTTCAAGCAAAGAGCAGATCCCAAAGCAAGATGCTGCTGATGTTGAGAATCAATAAGAGAATCAGAGAGCGGCTTACAAATAGAGTGAACCACATTCGTTTTCTTATCTCCCGGTGTAGTAGGATCAATTCCAAATCTAGCCATAGCAGCTACAGCCTTAGAGCAAGCCTGTTGAACACGTAAAGACCCTTCACTGAAACTCAACGTCCTTATGATCGCCGGCATGATAGTATCTACATGAGGAGCAATTTTGACTCCATGAGAACGAGCAAGGTCTTCAAAGAGAGAAACCGTGTAGCCACCAGATTCAGAACCAATCTCTTTGACTTGAGAAAGTTGATCAACAAAGACATGAATCATCCTTACATCCAAATCTTTCACAATCGATCTCAGATTGCTCATTGCAGTCTTGTGTGAATCTGGATCTTTATCAAGATTAAACAACTCTTGTCTAAATGCAGAACCGATATTTCTACCCATTGTTCCCCACTCCTGGTTCCTCTGGAAACAAAAAAAAGCCACAATGAATTCAATAAGAACAGTAGATTAAATTCTCTTGAGTCTCTTTAAGTGACAGGAAGTATTATACAGAATCAGATATAATCGTGCATCCTAATAATATAACTTTACCAAAATGAGTATACTAAGTGATTCTCAACCATATCCAAATAAGGAAAACAAATCAATCAACACACATTCTCATATTATGATTATACCAAAACCAATACTCAAATTCAATTCCAAACTCAATCAAATCAATTTATTTTGGTGAAACCAAAACGCAAAACATCATTCTTTCTCCGGATGAATTATGAAATTCCAAAGAAGGTTGAATAGATTAGATTACGTAAACTTCCCCAAAAAAAAAAACTGATCTTTTTACATAAAAGAACGAACATCATCATCTGTGAACATAATTACATAAAAACCAACGAAGGAAAGTGATAAATACACGAACTTTGGTCTCTGGAATTACAAATCCAAAAACGAATTGAATATAATTGAATGAAAGAAGAGTAACCCTAATCGAAAAAAATACAGAGTATATAGAATTCAAAGAAAGTGAAGTCGCGAAAGTGACGAAAGAAGCGTACCAGTGGCCTCACAGCGAAGATTGACCCAACAAAATTCAAGAAAGACCCAACAAGAATCTAATAGATAGATCCCAATAGAGTAATCGCTCTTCTTCTCTTTCTTCTTCACGATACGATGCGAAGGAAACCAGAAAACAAAAAAAAAGGATTCAACTTTGAATTTTGAATGTTGTGAGTTTGGTGAGATGGGCGGGTTTGTTTAGGGTTTAGATCCCTTTCTTTTATTTTTTATTTTTTATTTTTATCGAAACGGTACCAATGTTTTCAATTTATCAAACTAGAGCCTCTACAAATCGTTTTGAGGAAGAAAACAAAAAAATTGAATTTATTGAAGTGAATGCTTGTTTACTCTCTCCTCAGTAACTTCTTAAATCTTATGATCCTTTTGGAATAGTAATAAGAGATTAAGATACTTTGGAGATTTTTTACCCAACAATAAAGATTAAGATAATGGGAATTAATAGAATTATGGGTTTATTAGATAGATCGGTAAAGTTGTGGGATTTTCTCGTCATTAAGTTAAAGAATTTGTTTTCCTCTCAATTTCTGTTACTATTTTAGGAAGATAATATTTTATAGAATCTCGTAATTGATTAAATTTCCATTTTTGTCCCAATTGACCAAAATTCTTTTTTTTTTTTTTTTATTATGGAAAATTCTAAATAGTAGTCAAATGGTATTAAATCTGTGTATTCTTACTATCATTCATATGAATCTTATTTCCCTTTGTTCATTCCCCCAATTTTTGGTCCTGATCCAATGCCTTGTTTTTTTTTTTTTCTTTCAATTAGGCATCTCAAGATTTGAATTGAATCAATCCTTCTAAATTGGCAAAACAGTGAAATTTGGTAGCAAAAATAATTGACTGAAAAAAAGAATTAAGATTTAAATTCGTAATTCAAGCTTAAATTAATATTATTGTTCTAACAAAACTATAATGTTTATTATAAACTTTTTAGTAAATTTATGTTGACCAAAAAAAATAAAGTGATTTAATTTTTAAAAAAGGACAGTTCCACAATATACTAATGGGGCGTATTGTATAAAGATGCAGATATAAAAGGGGGAAACTGTAAAGAAGCGGGTAGGGGTCAATTTGTTAAAATAAAAAGTCATGAGGCTGATTTGTCAAACGAATCTATATATAAAAACAGAGTCCAATCCGATTGGTTCATCAGTCCCATTACATCAGACTACTACTAACACTCATCAAATTCGAATCGTTTTCATGGCTACACAACCGCCGCTTCCACTCGCCGGAAGAGTCGCCATTGTCACCGGCTCATCCCGTGGAATTGGCCGAGCTATAGCTATCCACCTAGCTGAACTCGGCGCTAAAATTGTTATCAACTACACATCTAAAGCCGCAGACGCCGAGCGTGCCGCGGCTGAGATCAACGCTTTCCCAGTTAGGGAAGAAGTCACAGGAAAAGGACCAAGAGCCATTGTGGTTCAAGCCAATGTCTCTGAACCAAGCCAGGTGAAATCGATGTTCGATGCGGCTGAGACTGCCTTTGAATCGCCGGTTCACATTCTGGTTAACTCCGCTGGGATTCTCGATCCCAACCACCCTACGATTGCTAACACATCAGTTGAAGATTTCGATCGCATTTTCAGGTATACATGGAGACTGTTTCATTCATTTGGTTAGGTTCTTAATCATAGAAAAGCAAACAACTTTTTGTTAATTAGTTAGGTTAATTGTACAATGTGAGATGATAAAGTCTAAGTTCTAATCAGATGTGACAATGGGCTATGGTTTGTATGTGTAGTTTATGTCAGATGTGACAATGGCATATGGTTTTGAGTTAGAAAGCTGATTCCTTTAAGATCAAATGTTCCATGTTAGTGAGCTTTTGTATGTATAGTTTCACTGTTACATCTACACTTGGTGCATTCTTTAATCTCCAAAAATCCTCTGTTTCTTTCTTATGGACTGTAGTTTATAATCAGATGTGACAATGGGCTATGGTTTTGAGTTGAAAAGCTGATTCCTTTAGTATATTTTCAACTGAGATTTCTTTGTTTCAGTCATTGTTGAACCCTGGTGAGATTTTGTATGTGTAGTTTCATTGTTACATCCAATAATACTCTGTTTTGTTTCTTATGGACTGGTAGTGTCAATACAAGAGGAGCGTAGGAAGCAGCGAATAGGCTAAAGAAAGGAGGTGGTGGTCGGATCATACTCCTTACATCTTCGACGACCCGATCCTTAAGACTAGGATATGGTACCTATGCAGCATCAAAAGCAGCTGTGGAAACTATGGTCAAGATTCTTGCGAAAGAGCTAAAAGGGACAGGAATCACTGCGAACTGTGTAGCTCCAGGACCTATAGCCACTGAGATGTTCTATGATGGAAAGAGCCCGGAGTTGGTTGAGAAGATAGCAGCAGAGTCTCCTTTTGGGGATTGGTGAAGCCAAAGACGTG
The DNA here is from genome assembly GCF_030686135.1 of Camelina sativa. Taxonomy (NCBI): domain Eukaryota; kingdom Viridiplantae; phylum Streptophyta; class Magnoliopsida; order Brassicales; family Brassicaceae; genus Camelina; species Camelina sativa. Next base: position 1,526,959 of record NC_141898.1, read on the forward strand.
GTGCCTCTTGTTGGATTCTTGGCTGGTGATGGTGGTCAATGGGTCAATGGTCAGATCATTCCTGTTAATGGTGGATATGTGTAAAAAGATTATGGTCTTTTGACTCTTGGAGAGGAGCCTCTTCTTCCTCCGGATATCTTGAGAAATAATTGGGTGTTAAAACTTGTCAAAATTGAAACATTGGGGGTTCAATTGGAATAACACAGATTTAAAATAAAACGTCTTATTCATTTTTATTAATACACACAGCCGTAATATTAAACACTCATTTACTTCACCTACAGCATATATTATATACGTCCAAAAATATTTATCCAATTTCTCTTTTTTTTTTCGTCGTCGTCGACATCCATAAATCATAATATAGATATTTTCTTACAAAACCTTATTATATCCGCTAATATCCACAGTTAATGTCATTTTTACGAACTCGTGTCTTCGTACTGACACATTCATTGAAACCACTTTATGTTTTATAATATTCAATTTTAATCACCATACGAATACAAACTACAGAATAAAAGAAAAATGGTTTAAGAATATCTCAAGTGCAACCAAACACCACCTCTGAAGCATCTTACAATCTTTTTAATAAAATATCAAATTTGTGTGACGAATAATCAACGCATGCTCTTTGTATCCATAAACTCAAAAAGCCAATCGAAAGTATTGGATAATAAATAAATAATTGCAGTGGAAAAGAAAAGATGATAAAAAAAGAATTTTTCATTACACACACCTACCCAATTACACAAAGCTTTTATATAAACAGTATCCAACCCAACCCACTTCTTTACCATCCCAAACACACAAAAAAATGAGTCAACACAACATCTTAGAAGCTCTAAATGTTCGGGTCGTGGGTACGGGTGATCGGATCCTGTTTTTAGCCCATGGATTCGGCACAGACCAATCAGCATGGCACCTGATCCTTCCTTACTTCACCCAATCCTACAGAGTCGTCCTCTACGACTTAGTCTGTGCCGGCAGTGTCAACCCCGACTACTTCGACTTCAACCGCTACACGACTCTCGATCCTTACGTCGACGATCTCCTCAACATCGTCGATTCCCTCGGGATCCAAAACTGCGCTTACGTCGGCCACTCCGTCTCCGCTATGATCGGAATCATAGCTTCGATCCGTCGCCCTGAGCTTTTCTCGAAGCTGATTCTCATCGGATTCTCTCCTAGGTTCCTCAACGACGAGGACTACCACGGAGGGTTCGAAGAAGGAGAGATCGAGAAAGTTTTCTCGGCTATGGAAGCTAACTACGAAGCTTGGGTTCACGGTTTCGCTCCGCTCGCCGTTGGAGCTGATGTTCCCGCGGCGGTTAGAGAGTTTAGTAGGACTTTATTCAATATGCGTCCGGATATATCTCTGTTCGTGTCGAGGACGGTGTTCAACAGCGATCTGAGAGGAGTCCTCGGGTTGGTTAGGGTTCCGACTTGCGTGATTCAGACGGTGAAGGATGTGTCAGTTCCGGCTTCGGTGGCGGAGTATTTGAGAACTCATTTAGGTGGAGATACGACCGTTGAGCAGCTTAAAACTGAAGGACATTTGCCGCATCTTAGTGCTCCGGCTCAGCTAGCTCAGTTTCTCCGGCGAGCTCTTCCTCGGTGACCTTTCTTTTTTGAGAATGTGTGTGTGAGAAGAAAAAATAAAAAGTAGGAATATGGAAATTGTGGGGTCCACATTGAAAGATAGTGTGATCTCTCTCTTCTATTTGTGGAGGACAGTTTGGCATTGTCAAATCTTATCTTAGGATTATGATTTGTTCACTCCACACGTGACATGTGACTTTTCTCTCTTTTTTTTTTTTTTCCTTTTGATTACTTGATATTTGATAATAACAAAACAAAATTGGCACTGGAATTATTTATTTCGGAGAATAACAAAATAATCTTATCTTTTATCTCTTTGCTTTACTCTGAATATTTTTCATATCCATATTGTTGTTTCTTTGTAAGTAGTTGTGGTCCTTTTTGTATTTTTTTACTCCGTTATTGATTTGATGCAAACCATCTAGATTGTCGAACTTGTTCTTCTTCATTCTGATGATGGAGACAAAAAGATATTATTAAAAACAAAAAAGAAAAGTGAATTAGTACTAGAAAATTCTTGTAGCATCACATCGGAAAAGCATAAAAGCATTTAGGCATATAATGGGGATAACCGGATAAACAAGTCTGATATCATATAAGTGCTAGTATTTGTCTACCGTCACATAATCTTCTTTCTTTAAAATTTTACGAGTGGCTACATTTTAGAGTACAATAAAGAAAAATAGTAAAATATAAACGAAATTATGTAATATTTTTTACAAAATTAATAGTCATTCATTCCAAACAAAAGCAAACATTGAAGCAATTCAAAATGAAATTGTATACGAATAGACTGATCCAGACAAAACTAACGATCACCACTACAATTGTCTTACACACATATAACACGATGTCATAACTACTGTCTACCCTAAATAAATGACACTAATAAATTTTTAGTAAAAAAATAAAATAAAAAAATCTCTCATTCGTATGGCTGCCGCGTCGTCAGTTTCGTCTCCCACGTTTTGCCTCGCCGGCCGAGTCGCTATAATTACGGGATCGTCTCGAGGTATAGGCCGTGCCATAGCTATCCACCTTGCCGAGCGTGGGGCTAGGATCGTCGTTAATTACACCACTAGCTCCGTCGAGGCCGACAAAGTTGCGGCGGCGATTACAGCGAACCGTCCCAAGAACGATGATTCAGAAGACGTTAAAAGCCCACGTGTCATTGTGGTGAAGGCCGATATCTCGGAGCCTAGCCAGGTGAAGTCGCTTTTTGATGAGGCAGAGCGTGTCTTCGAGTCGCCGGTTCATATCTTGGTTAACTCAGCTGCTATAGCCGATCCTAATCATTCCTCTCTCTCAGATACATCAGTTGAGCTTTTTGATCGCATCATCAGGTCAATTTATCTTAACTCATATCTAATTGATTATTCCTTATTACTTAAACGCGATTATAAAAAAATGAAAAATTCATGATTTCTCATTGTTACTACTAATCAGATTCGTTGATTGGTAACAGTGTCAACACAAGAGGTGCGTTTCTATGCGCTAGAGAAGCTGCGAACAGGCTAAAACGTGGAGGCGGTGGCCGGATCATCCTCCTCTCAACTACACTGGTCCAATCCTTACATCCACACTATGGCTCATACACGGCTTCAAAGGCAGCAGTAGAAGCCATGGCAAAGATTCTTGCCAAAGAGCTCAAAGGAACACATATCACAGTGAACTGTGTTTCTCCTGGAGCCGTCGCCACGGATATGTTTTTTACAGGAGTGAGCGATGAGATTGTTGAGAAAGTAAAGTCACTCAACTTATTCGGTAGGATCGGTGAGACCAAAGACATCGCACCTGTCGTTGGGTTCTTAGCCAGTGACGCTGGCGAATGGATCAACGGTCAAGTCATTATTGCTAATGGTGGATCTCTCTAGTAAATAGACAGAGAGGTTAGTCTTCTTTAAAAATCAAAGCCTTTTAAATTTCAAACGGTGTAAATTTGATATAATGGAAACAAACATATCAAATAATCTATGAATCAAATGATTGATTAACCCAAAGAATCAGTCATATACAACGAAACATATTTAATTAATCTCATTGTGCTAGGAGAAGAAACACCAAACCACTCATCACCAAACATAACCTAACCATCGAACTATAGCTATAATCATAATGACCAAATGATGGCTCTCCGATCTGAATCGGGAAATTACATTGTCCTTGAGATATATTCCTAGTAGTGATCGTCGCAAGCCCTTCAAAATCGCAAGCTTGAGCTTCTTGATTTTGCACTTGGAAATACATATTAAACGCATAAGACGCATTCCCATTCGCATCAAGATTGCCACAAGATGATCCGGAACCTAAAGCGGTACAGTCTGAAAGCGAACACGCGTAGTCTATATTATCTCCGAGCTTACTCATATTGCCACGAGCATTAGGATTAAACATACACCACTGGTTTAGCATGTACTGAACGTTTCTAGCTCCGGTTAAGAACTTTTTCTGCCCTTGCCCCCGAAAATCAAACGGGAACTTCGGTTGGCCATCGAATTTGAATATCCCCCAATGACGTTCGAAGTTTCCAGGCGCTACGCTTTTTGCATCTTCATCGATAAATCCGAAAAGATAAACCTCAATGTAACCTTTACGCATAGGAGTTCCTACGTTGTTCGTCAAACGCGGAAGCAAACCGGAATAAAACCGTTCCGCGTTTTGAACGTTTGCGTTCTTGTCTCCGTCCGTAGGCCAACCAACTTCTCCAACGATCACTTCCATGTCGCCGTGATTCAACGCGTTTAAAGAAGCTACAAGCGTGTCGAAACTAGCGTCGAAGACGTTCGTGTAGATAACACCGTTATCGTTAACGGTGTTTTGGCCGTCAAAGAAAGCGTAGTCGAAAGGGAAGTCACTGCTTAGGTAGAGACTGAGGAAAGGGTAAATGTTGACGGTGAAAGGAGCTTTGTTCTGCGCGAGGAAGTTAACGATTTGTGTCATTTCTTGGATGATGTCGGAACGGAATCTTCCGGCTGATGGGACTTGGTTGTCCGGAGGAGAGTTGTAAACGTCGGCGTTTAAAGGAACGGTGGCTTTGATGAAATCACCGACTCCAGCTTCGTTTAAAGCGGTTTGGATGTTGAAGAGTGCTGGATACGTTAGGTTTATGAAAGATCCGTTGTATGCTGTTAAGAATGGCTCGTTCCCTACGGCAACATATCTGCAGACAAAAAAAAAGTTGAATTCATATTACTAATTTGATTTTGCTAAAGTTGAAATTAAATCATAATTCAAATAGAATTTAAAGCTTTAGTAAATTCTATATTCTTGTGATATATTTCAGAAATTACATGATTCATATTGGTATTTTTTATAATAACATTGCGTGAAATTTCACATGACATCCAATATTTGCAAAGTTTGCATCTTTGCAATATAGAGGAACTGATGAAAAAGAAAGATTCAGACTTTTTTGGTTTTAGAAAACGTTTGGATCATGTGCAATAAATACTTGACACACACATGACGGTCCATATTTGAATATATATGAAATATGGGTTGAATAATTATGAATATGGGATATACACACACATGATTGATGGTCCATATATGGATAAACCAAATTCAAATAATTTACATTATTTAACAAGAAAAATATATACATACATATATAGATAACTGAAAGGATGTGGTGCTCAACAAACTATAATAACAGGTTAACAACTGATATAATAAAATGAAAAAAAAAAAAATGATTCGCTCATTTCGACCAATAATAGCATTTTACAGATAAATATTACTAGAAGAGAATAAAAATTTTAGTTGTCCAACTAAGTCATAACACCAAAAACAACGTGTAAAGGATTGGAGCTCACCTCAGTTTGTCTAATCAGGTGGGCTCACGACTATTATAAACCTCCAAAATCAATTATTAATTTTGAAGTTGTCAACATTTTTATTTTTCTTTGTTAAAGCAGTAACAAAAGTTATGAAATAATCGTTCTGTAAAGTTCCAGTAACCCAAAAGGGTCTATAATATCTGATTTCCCCTTTTCAGATCACCCAATATCTAAAAAGTTTCACCTTATACTATCGTTTATATATCATGGTTATAAGTTATAACTTATAACCAAAACAAAATAAGAGTCTATATGTTAACATATCAATATTTCTTACGTTAAAAATTTGAGTAATTTAATCACAAAAAAACAAAGAATTTTAAAACTTACTTGATCTTAACGCCGTTGTTAAAGTTGAATCGAGAAACGTTTCGTTGGACCCAATCTTTAGCTCTTTGAAAGTTTCCCATGGCTTTGAGAAGATCATTAGGGATCGCCACCATAACTTCGACGCCGGAGCCAGCGAGAGCTCCCATCGTGTTCGTGTCAGCATCGAACAGCTTCACTTTCTGTATGTTGTTGTCTCTAAACATCTCCACCACCGTCTTCGGCGGTAACTGATGAGTCGCCATAGTTCCCCAGTTTACTCCCAAGCCAGAGACACAGCCGGAGAAAAAACATACGGAGGAGACGATGATAAAGACAACGGTGGAGTTAGTTATGGGACTCTGTTTCGGTCGATGATTCATTTTTGTTGATTCCTCTGTTTTGTGCTTGATGGTGGAAAAGAAGAGATCTTTGATTATATTTTCTTGGAAATTTTCTAACTTTGAAGGAAGAATCTGATGGGAATTTACGAATGAGAGGATTGGAAGAAGTGTAAGAAGTATATAAATAATTTTTGTGGTTTTTTATGATCTGTTGTAAGCGAAAGAAAGAAGAGATCAAATAGGTAAGATAGACTATGGAAGGAAGAAGAAGGAAACAGAGTCAAAACCGGCCTTTGAAACAAAACCGACCATTAAAATATTAAATATCTATAAACACAAATTTTTATTAAAATATATGTAATTTGGTTAACATAATTAGCATAAGGCTATGTATGTAGTCTGTACCATGCATGTATTAATTATTTAGGCCTGACCAACATTTATAGTAGTTGGCGAAATGTTAGTGGTTTGGAATGAGGATTAAAGAATTTATACTATAGTTCTATTTCTAGTATGAAAAGTTAATCTTGTGTACAATACTTCAAGCTTTTGATTCTATGTTGTGGAGGTTCACACGTACGTATTATGAAACGTAAAAAAATTGCAGGTTAATATCGCTTTCGTAACCTTATACTATTATACTAACAACTTGGTTTTCTGCGTCCACATAACTCCAAAATTACATGATGATATATATATAATACACCAAAATCTTAATTAATTTCAAAAATATTATATAAGTCTCATCATATTATATATATCAAATAAAATAGATGCACTTAAATTAACTATGGTGTATATTTTGGCTTTCTTAATTTAAAGTAGTCATGATGAAGTATAGTTAGGTAGTGTGTGTAATAGACTCAATTTGTTTTGTTTATTAGAAAAAGTTGATTATCTTTTTCACGATCGAGAATTTACAAACGTACTACTTACGAGAAGAAACCCCGATAAGGACTATCAGAAACAACCAAATATAAGATGTGACGATAGAGATTCTTGATTTGAGAGCAGAGCACCATCAACAAAGCACGAATAATTAACACATCTTTAAAAGGCATGTAATTAAATTAGTCACGGTTGGTCTAGAGATATTATAAAAATTTGATTATCATCAGCCAGAGAAACTAGTGGGAGTCGAGTCGTCGACATGAGAAAAAAGAGTATCACGTATGCGGATAAAGCAACATATATTTGGATTTGTTGAAGATGCAATGACCAGACAAACAGTTCTACGCGCTAAAGCAAGCGCGTAATGATGATGGTGTTTAACGTCATATCTAATGGGCCTGGATATTTTGGAGTCATTATTGGGTATTTCTAACAGCACTAATGGGCCATCGGCGCTGTTCTAAACAGACCGTTACCTTTCTTGAGAGCTAACCAAAAACATTGGGAGTGAGGGTGCGCGATCGTAAAGAGGTAATTTCGTCGAACACTTGGTGAGCATAGAGCGCGATGATGAAAGGAAGCAAGACGAATCTCTCTGCACTAGCCGAGAAATGCAAAGTACCTCCTCTTATTTCTAATCTATTTTCCTTAAAGCAAATCTCTTTCTTTGTCTCGGTTCAAAATTTCTCGGCTAATTTCGTCTCCCTGTTGCAGACTGTAATCGCTTCGAACTGGCAAGGGTACCTAAATACCATCAAACCTGAAGATAAAGCTAGGTTATTTCCCGAATTTTTCATGTTTTGAAATTGCTTGATGGGTACTTAGAACACCCCAGATTTGGTTATCATAAGGATATGAAGAAGATAAAAAAAAGCTCAGATTCTGGCAAAATAAGCTTTTCTGTTCTGATTCAATGTTGATCATGGGATGTTTTCTTTTGGGCTGTTTTGGTTAGTATAATACATACTTCAAAGATTAAGTACGTGATGAGACGAGGAAAGCCCTATCTCTGGGTACCAGAAAGTGAACCACACAATGTCGTAAGCTTTCTCGTTCTTCTTACTGTTACATACTTAGTTTTGATTGATTTAAGTATATTTATAATGCTGACCATTCGCAATGTAATAGACTTAAAAGCTAATCTCTGATTTTGGGCAGAACATAATGTTTGATGAACGTGGATCCTTTTCTATTGCCCATCCGTATCCTGCTCCCCTTGCAGCTTTTTTCAAGTCTTTAGGAAAGGTTTGTGTGTCTTATCTTAGATTGGAGGTTTTTGAGTCTGCATCACTCTTACTCAAAACGGGGTTTAACTTTGTTTGCAGCTTCCAGACCGGGTTGCTTTTACTGGAGAGATTGTCCCTGTTAAAGAGAAAAGGGTAAGAACCATGGAACTTTTAATTTGGAGACAGTCATAGCTTTCTTTCTTTTAATTTGGAGAAAAGGGTAAAAACGTGGATCATTTTCTATTGCCTTGTCTTCTTGATAAAAAAGGTTGAGGCGGTGAATAAATATGTTGAGGAAGCTATACAATTAGAAGAGAAAGCGATCAGTGAGAGTCCAAATTCTGTTCGTAGTATCTTGAATTCTTGTGATCAGATGTATGCCTCCCGGTGTGAGAGTCTTAGAGCCCTGGTCTGTGATGCAAAAGAAAAATACGTTATTTATAAGTTCGTTCCAAGGTATAAAACACACAAAACCCATCTCTGTTTATGCGTAACTAAACTAATATATCAGTTTGAGCTTAATTGAAGAAAAAGATCTTACTGTTTGTTCAATCTTACTGACATTCATGTAACTCTGTCTTAAGAAATAAAAGCAGATACAATGATATAGAACCCATTATACAAAGATCTTACTGTTAATTTATTCTTACTTACATTCATATAATTGTCTTAGGAATGATATAGATTATACAAAAGATTATTTTATGATGATGAATTATCTGGTTTTCTTCTCAGCTCATGTATGTTTATTGACCCAAATGGTGCCACGAAAGAAATAGACTTAAAGGTTTTGGAACTATCAAAAGCTGATCCACTAGGTAATGAAACCAACGACATTTGATTCCAAGCTATCGTTGTAGCTTTTTGGTTTGCTTTGTGTTAAGCTTTTTGCACTGGATTTTAATTCACAGGGATTTGGTCTACAAAACTTGTGGATGGAATCAACAAGAACGAATCAAGAAGACGGGCTTTGATTCTTTTCTGTCTATACTATCTCGATATAAACGCAAGGGTAAAAAAAAAAAAAAGCGTATACAGTTTTGGATTTCGGATTCTCTATGTTAGTTTGGTCATTTAACGGTGTTTTCTTTTGGCGCGATTAGGATGCTTATATGGTATCAGTGGATAAGAAAGGTTTCAAGTTGTTGGGGAAGGTACCGAGTGAAGAAGAAGCTGGAGACGAGTATCAATGGAGAGAGTTTAGGTTTGAGTTTGAAGAAGAGGTGAAAGACGTTGAAGCTTTTTGCCACCAACTTGTGGAAATGGAACAAGAGGTTGTGAGCAAGTTCACTGACCATACCGGTCTGTGATTTCAATTATTTTCTTATGAATCACGAGCCGAACCGGTTTACATTTTAGTTAAGTTGTTTATTTACGCAAGAACAAGAGTGATTAGTGGTAATTACCGTGTATTATTAATTTAGTTCTCAACGGTCCGATACGGATTTATTGAAAGCTTTTGAGCTTTTCAATGTTCCCACAAAATAACTGAAAAGAAAAAAATTATCTGACTGGTTTGATTAAGATACGTTTGGTACGGTCCAAACGCAGTTTGACGCGTTCAATTATTACGTTTCTCTCTCTCGACTCACCGTACAAACTCCGACGAATGGCCGTTCGTATTCGCCGGTGCGACGGTGTCTCTTCGGGTTAATTCGTAATTCTTGAGTCTATGAAATTAGAGGTACTTCTCTGTATTGTATATATGAGGTAAAAATAAACAATGAATAGTTTTTGGTACATTATCCTCAATCAAGAATCTTGATTCAAAACGTTATCTTTCTATTGAGGAGTTCCCTAATAGGGTTTCTCAGTTCCAGCTGAAACCATTTAAGTCGAACTGTTTCGTACGCGTTGTTGTACTATAGCTTTCAACATGTGTGTTGAGATCTAGCTCTGTTGCTGAATCCATGCCTTTACGGTGGTTTCGTGTTTCAAACTTATGATCCTCACTTTTGTCTTTGAATCTTTCGTCTGTATACTCATTGTTGCCTTGTTGATGATGATGACCTTTGTGTCCCTGCAATAATCCTACTCCTATTGATAATCTACCTGGACTTCTCTCTGAATATGGAATTCTTTGTTCTGTTTCACTAACCATTGTTGAAAGATATGGATTATTCCCTCTTAGACCTTCTGTCCATGTGAGTTCCATGCGTTGGAACAATGGTTCTTCAATATTCTCTTTCTGCTCGGATGTTGAATCACCAAGATATGTTCTTAGTCCTATTCTGTTGTTCTCTAGCGTTTTCTGCGTTCCCTCGCTTGAGGTCAGGCAACTTTCAAGAGAGCAATCAGGTGGATAGGTGGTTGTTTGAATCTGTTGTGGGCATAGGTTTTGGAGTTCTTTTGGTTCTAGGAAACTTGAGTTTGGATACTCTGCTGATACTTTAGATACTAATTCCGAGAGTTGTACTTTGGCAGCTTCGATTCCAGCTGCACCCAGGTTCTGTCTTCCTAGAGTCTCTTGTGCTTTCTCCAACACCGATTGCAAGTACTTCCCTTGAGCCTCTATCCTGAGCTGCAAATGTCGCTGTACCTGGCTCAATTTTAAATACCAACATGTAAACTGAATGCTTTTTCTCTTTCTAGATATACTATAAGTGTTTGATGACTTGCAAGAATCTTTAACGTTTTTAATAAGAGTGCAGAACAGTGTTGTATGAATATGCTACCTCAAGTTGCTCATGAAGTCTTCTTTGGACCTCTATTTGCATTTGCAGTGCTTCACTTATTGGCGAGTTCCTGTGTGCAAGTAGTTTAGATCATTTTGTGATAAGCTAATACGTTAGATGATGATATATATAGACAAATAATAGTCATATTTTTACATGTTCGGCTGTGGTCCAATGCTTAAATTCTCACTCTGAATTTCATCTACATCAGGTGTCTTTTCTTCCATCATGGTCATCATACCTATACAAGTACATACTAGATTTAGATCTTTGTAACAATTTAAAGTTTGTAAGTTCATGAACCTGTGAATCTTGTTAATGTCAATAGACTTTACCTATCTTGTTCAAGCCACTATTAGCTTGTCCGTTGAGATTCTTGCTCAGCCTGTATTTCTGGTTACCAGTTTCATGAAGTTAATCAACCTTTTGTGAATATTTTCAGCTAGAAGTTAATAAAAGCATATGTGTGTATTTAATTAGTGTTGATATGATGGCTTACCTGAAGATGACTTTTGAGATGGTATAAGGTAAGGCCTGGAATACCCATGACTTTCATGATTGTCTTAGGAGTAGCTTCTGCAACAGACAGAACATACAATATTACTAAAAAGCCGGCTGGGTCAAAAGATGATTAATTCTCTTTGCTAATGATATATATATAACTCACTATCTGCTCCACCAAGTTGATTGACTGCTTCTATGAATCTCTCATGAAGATCCGGAGTCCATTTTAGGCGTGGCTTTGCATCCGTCGAAAGGATGAGTCCAGATTCTCCTGGACTGTTCCCTCTGAGGAATGGATTCCTTTCAGTGGTTATATGCATTCTTGAAGAAGAGAGGATGTTCTTTCCTTGGTGCTGGTTTTGGTAACACATAAAGTCTGTTCACAAAAAGGCAAATGATAAGTTAGTCCCCCAACTGCAGGAAACTGCATTAAAATAATGATTTTTCTTTTTACCTGACGTGATCTTAGTTCTTGTATTCAAACTGCTTCTCTCACAAGTTCCAAGAGTGTAAAACTCCACGAACTAAGGAAGATGTTTTTTTTTAGCTGCTTTTGCTTACTTGTTCTTTATATTTTTTTCTCAGGTTGTTTGGTGCAACTTTGCTTTATATAGGAAGTTGAATGGGGAAATTAGAGAAGGATGATTAAGGTATGGAATATGAATAACTGGTCCAATCGATGCTTTTGTTAGTTGTGTCCTTATCGTTTGAACTGTTTTTGTTTTTGTTTTTGTGGATGATTATTTTATAATTTCATGTATTGATGATTCCTATGGACTACAACTTTTCAACCCCAATTTAGATACCAGAGTTGATCCACAATTAATGCATCATATGCGCATTCTTTCGCCATTCTGGCAGAGAAGTATCTTATTCCCTGATTTTTTTTTCCTAACTTCTTCTTTTTTATAACTTGGGCTGGGGGAATCCACTCTTTTCTTATTCTTTGATATTTTCATAGTCACAGCTCTCTAACTCTTCTCTTGGAATATTCTCAATGCTTTTCATTTGTCTGAATTGTATTTGTTCCTTATTCATGGAGTCATTTTCCGTCTCTAGGTACATTATGTGTCTAATGATTTTTATATATCAAGACTTTTAGTCGTCAGCTGTTACTGATGATATTAAAAAGGGGCTGTTCATCTTGCCATGTTTGAAGAATGTGTAATATGATATAAACACTTTTGACTCTCAGTCCATCCAAGAAGCCATTTAGTTTGAGATTAAGCAAACATATGAAAGTTGGAAACATTGCTTTGCTTTAAAAGATGATAAAGAATCTGTCTCCTTCAACAAGTTTAGTACCTATTCTTTTCTCTACACAGTATATAATTTACTGGAGGGTCCCTTTTCTTATCATTCTTTGATTAGCACAAAAAACATTTGGCCCCTCCATATCCTCTGTTTTATTATGTTTGTAGCCTTTCTTGTCTGATCTACTAACAATTATCTCTCCGGTCTACATGTGTTGTGTGTGTCTATATGTTCATACATATATAGAAGTGAAGCATCACTTCATCTATTGCTTGGCTACTTTCTCACTCTATACTTTCCTGCAAATATTTAGGAGATGCCTACGGATTTGAAAGTGTTTCTGCATGCATTCATATTACCGTCAAGGCATCTCATCTTCAACAGAATAAGGTCATTTCCAAATGTTGGAGTTGCGTAGGATATTTACTACTGTATGTGCAACTGAGAATATATCCATTTTTTTTTGGTAGTCCCACATTAGCTTAGTGAGTGCTTTGATATGGTCTATTGTTCATAAGGTATATTTAACAAAACAAATATTATGTTCCTTGAATGATATCTTTGCATTTATTTGATACCGAACCAAACTTTATAGGCGATATCTCATGGTTGTGATTTCTCAATACACTTTATTCGGTTTCGGGAAGAAAGAACCTATCAAAATCTTGAGTTAAAAGTATTAGAGCATATTACCAAAATAGTTTCATCTCCATGTTGGTGAGAATATGCTTTCCATGTTGTGTGTTTCAAGAGTCTCTTAAAGTCTACTTGAATGAATCTCTCATCAAACTCACTCTTTCTCATGAAGATTCTTTCTTTCTTACCCCCAAAGTCTCTGTTTAATTACAGCGCTTTTGTAAAGGTCATCGAGTGAATTAGTTTATAAACCAATCAAGATTTCGAGACAATTCTTGATATTGTTCCACTTTTATGCACTTTTGCAACGATTACTGAGACTTTTAGTTAAATAGTTCTGATTTCTTGATAAATAGTTGCACACTCTCTAGCTCTGTTTTAGTTTGTTTACCTTTTACCCATTCGAAAGGTCACTGTTATAAGTGAAAAGAGAGGGAGTGGTGTGATAGAGACTAAATGTTCTTCCTTGTACGTTCATTTAACAGATATCTTTTTTTTTTTTGGTCACCCATTTAACAGATTCTTGTTCGTGTTTACGACTAACTTTACTAATGATGCTTCGAAGCTCTCGCGTAGGGAGCATACTTGAACACGTGGGCTACATTCGCCGGAAAAAATACTCACGGAATTGTATTCTTTTTTTTTTTTTTGTTGCTCGTAAACTAAAATATGTAACATATTTAAAACAAAAGGAAAGCAGAAAGTGGGTGATTCTGTAGAATGAGAATCAAAAACTCAGAAGAAATTAAAATGAAAAAAAAACTGAGTCGCATTCTCAAGTCAAGAATCTTTGTTATTCATCTTCACCCGAAAATAAAATTTGTTAACCAAAAAAAAAGAACACCTATATGAGGTTCGTTTACTTTTATAGCTAGGCTTGTTTCATATTTTGTTAACATTCAATGTATAGAAGAAGATTAGTCTTAAAAACTTATTGATATTTGTTTTCGTTGTTGCTCGTCGAAGAAGATTATCAACCTAATTTTGAACCTTAATTTTGGCTTTTGCAGGATTAAAAATGTGTTATTCCATCAATTTTCACCTGAGCAGATTTACTTAAAATAAGGACTTTAAATCGGTAAATTGAAAAACGAACCTGACCGGGTTATGACACCGGGTTATAACCGGGTTAGGCACTAGACCGGTCCGGTCTCAATACCGATCGATATTAAAAAGGTGGCAGTATTCATTGGCTAACTGAAAGTATACTCAGCCACAGATGATCCGTCTTCAAAACATAATATTTTAATTAACAAATACATTAATTGCTTAACAAGTTAACATCAATCCGGCTAGGTAGATCTATTTGCAAACAATGAAGACATTAAACAAACATTTTTGAAACTACAGAAATTAAAAAATCCAACAGTGTTATTATCTTTTTTTTTTTTTTTTTTTTTTTTTGAACTAACAGTGTTATTATCATAAGCAAAAGAAGCTACACACAAACTCTATTGAGAAAATAATTATTTATATAAATATATATCAACTAATTATATTTAATATTTATTAATGTTCAAGTATATAAATATAAAATTAATGACTACATACCCGATCGAGTTTTTTAAGTCTTTGAAATTAAGAAAAGAAATTTTGAATCGTTTCATACAAGCTACAAAATCAAGTGCCTATACAACTAAGACATGGCCATTATTAATCTTATTAATTAAATTATAAGTATGAAATAATTATAAAAAAAAAATATTAAGGAAAAGAGAATTATCTTCATCGATGTAAACAAAATAATCGATTAAAAGATAAATAAAATATCTACAAGGCTTTATGTGAGAACGTAGAAAAGCGAAACCCTGCCCTAATTTCAGTTCAGAGAGTCCAAAGCATGACGCCGAATCTGAGAACTGTCGTTGCGCAGGTTATATCGAACAAATATATAATTATGTCTGAGATTATCTCTTTCTATCTTTTTTTTTGTTCCATCGATCTCGATTGACGAAAAGACGTTGCAGAGCTGGAGATCGATTGTGTCTCGCCGCAATTTCTCTTCATCCCCTGGTAGCAACCACGGTAACGTCCTCATCAGATCTATACAACTCTCCGATCGTTTCTGTGGTTTGGTGTTTTATTTTGGTTCTATATTTTCTTTCAGGAGAAGATGGTATTCACATCGAAATATTCTAATCCTGTAGAACAAACTCTCTCTTAAAAAAGAAAAGAGGAGAGAAAATGTCATCTCAATTCACATTAAATAATTGTTGATGCATGCTGGATCATCATCTTCATCCTTGGAGCTGACACGTTATACAACTTATACTGATAAAAGTATCTACGGGACAAGGGATTGTCAAGCCCCCATCAGATGATTAATCTAAAACTATTCTTGGGCTTCACTTGAAAGATCATGAAATGAAGCCTCGTTCAAGTATACAAAGTGTCTCTGCTTCGTCTGGCTCCCATTGACGTACACCCCCGCAAGAAACCGTTTTGGTGGTGCCTTGCTTGTTCTCACAAATATGCTTTATTGCACAAATCTTCTACCATTAGGACAAATTGGGTGTTTGAAGAATATAAACTGATCCAATTTTGGCATTTGATACTATTGAGGGTATATAAAACTGAATGCGGAAACGTGATGAGAAGCAGAGTATATTGTATAAGTGATTACGAATCCTTCCTTAATGCAAAACAAGTTGATCATACATGATATGTCTAAATCGAATTTGCTAGTCTATGAAATTTACTGATCTGTTTGCTAATTTCGTAAAATTATTTAGAGTCTTAATGATTAGAACCTTTTAAGTTTTGTTCCCCTGTGCTTTATTTGATATTTTAATACGATCGTAGTCAAATTTGTAAAGTATTTACTCTGAAGTCTAAACTAAGCTAATACAGTAATTAGTAAAAATTCTATAGTTTGTTTCATAAATCTCTTTTTTTTTGTTTCATAAATCTCTTTATGACGGTTTATTTTTGATACTTGAGATGCAAGAACATCATTAAATGCCAAGAAGAAAATTTTTCCTTTTTTCATGTTCAGCATTAATTTGCTTCCAAAACGGTTTAAAAAACACTATTTCCAAAACGCTATTTATTTGCCCAATTTTTTAAAATGTAAAAAGGAATTAATTTACTTGATACACAAGACCGACAATAATTAAGACAATACATAAAAGTAAGTTGTTTCCTTTTCCTTTTCTTATAATGTAGAAAAGGGAATTTATTCTTTTATATATACCTTAGATACGCGACCCTAATCATCATAATCACAAACCTTTACGAGCTTTCAATCTTCTCTTCTCAAAACCTCTTAAACTTTTTTTTGGCGTTTTTAGGTTTTTGTTTTCACAATGGAGAAGTTACTTGGAGGACAAACTAACAATGGAGCCCTCAAGTCAAAGACGAAGATCGTCTGTACTCTCGGACCTGCTTCGAGATCTGTTGAGATGGTTGAGAAGCTTCTCAGAGCCGGCATGAACGTAGCCAGGTTCAATTTCTCACATGGTTCTCACTCGTACCATCAAGAAACTCTCGATAATCTCAGAACCGCCATGGAGAACACTTGTATTCCCTGTGCCGTCATGCTTGACACAAAGGTATAACCCTAATTGTCTTTTCAACTTCTTCTTATGCTGTTTAAGATTTGATTGGGGATTTAAATTTAACTCTGTTTATTTTTTTTATTGTTTTAGGGTCCTGAGATCCGAACCGGATTTCTCAAAGAAGGCAAACCGGTTGAGTTAATTCAAGGTCAAGAGATCACAATCTCAACAGATTACACCATACAAGGGGATTCAAACACAATCTCCATGAGCTACAAGAAACTTGCAGAAGATCTCAAGTCTGGCGACGTGATTCTCTGTTCCGACGGCACAATCTCTCTTACCGTCTTGTCCTGTGACAAGAGTCTCGGTCTCGTTCGTTGCCGCTGTGAGAACTCTGCTCTTCTTGGAGAAAGAAAGAACGTTAACCTCCCTGGTATCGTAGTTGATCTCCCAACACTCACGGAGAAGGATCAAGAGGATATTTTACAATGGGGAGTTCCGAATAAGATCGATATCATCGCTCTTTCCTTTGTTCGTAAAGGATCTGATCTTATCGAGGTCAGGAAATTGCTTGGAGAGCACGCAAAGAACATCATGCTAATGTCAAAGGTAAGTTCTGAAAAGAAAAAAAAAACAGAACACTTTTCTTCAAGTTAAGTTTGATTTCTTAGTTAGTTATATACTAACATTGTGATGATTCTTATTACAGGTGGAGAATCAAGAAGGTGTGATGAACTTTGACAAGATTCTGGAGAACTCTGATGCCTTCATGGTGGCTAGAGGTGATTTGGGAATGGAGATTCCGATCGAGAAGATGTTTCTTGCTCAGAAGATGATGATTCAGAAGGCTAATGCTCTTGGCAAACCAGTCGTCACAGCTACACAGATGCTTGAGTCGATGACCAAATCTCCACGTCCCACTAGAGCCGAAGCCACCGATGTAGCAAACGCTGTTATTGACGGCACAGACTGTGTCATGCTAAGTGGAGAAACCGCCGCCGGAGCTCACCCTGAAACCGCCGTGCTTACAATGTCAAGGATCTGCAAGGAAGCAGAGGCCTTTCTCGATTACGACACAATGCACAAGAAGATTCAAGAAATCGTTTCCCTGCCGTTGTCCCCTATTGAGAGCTTAGCCGCTTCAGCCGTTTCGACGGCTAGGAGTCTATGTGCGGCTGCGATTGTGGTTCTCACCAAGGGAGGTTACACTGTGGAGCTTGTGGCGAAATACAGGCCGAGCGTTCCGATTCTATCTGTTGTTGTGCCGGAGATTACTCGTACCGATGATTTCGAGTGGTCGTGTTCTGAATCTGCAGCACATGTGGCTAGACGTGGTTTGATTTACCGTGGAATTGTTCCAGTGATGGCTACGGGAGCTTCAGCTAGGTCTTCGAACAAGGACTCGACGGAGGAGACGATTAGGTCCGCAATTGAATTCGCGAAGAAGAAGGGGATATGCAAGACGGGAGACTCAATTGTGGCGTTGCACAAGATCGATGGTTCCTCTGTTGTCAAGATTTTGTATGTGGAGTAGAACTCAAGTTTTTTTTTTTTGATACGGGGTCAATTTTGAAGTTTTATTTTTTTGAGGGGTCGAATTTAATTTTTAATTTTTGTCAGCATTCTACTTTTGGTGGTTTCTTTTCAATTTAGACATTGTTTTGGACCTTTTGTCAGAATTATTAAAGTTTTTGACATTTTTTGATATTGATATTCGAGACGAGAGATGCATATCAATAACGTTTTTTTTTTTAAAAAAAGTGTGCTTGATCATATTGGGCCCATACGGAAAGCCCCAAAGGCCTATCTTTTATTGTCGGCAGATTCAAAAAATTGGAAAACCAATTAACACAAATTAAGGTTTCTCACCGGTATCGAAGTTGTTGGATCCGGTCGAGGCAAGTTTATGGGCGTGACCGTCCATTTTAGAGATTTTAAATGTTTTTTTTTGGGTCTTCAAAACGTTAGTGGTAAAAAAGAAAAAAAAAAAAAAGGATTAGAGAAAAAGATAGCAAACATATCAATCATCTAGAAACCGAAAAAGGGAACGAAGCGGTTAGCTTTGCTGCAAGTATTCATCGTAAAGCTTTGCTTTAAAAGGAAAGTGTCTTATAATAATGCGCATTAATTTATTCATCAAGAGGTTCATGCATTTTTCTATCTTTTAATTTTTGGAGTTATCTTTTCGTTGTTTTTCTTCACTTCGTGTAACACATATTTAATAACTTCATAGTTGTAGACAATCGTGTCTTTTTTACATGCAAAGTGCGTATAGTGGCCGATGAAAAGATGATAATGAAAATTTATACACCGATAGAAAAATAAAAATAAAGACTCATTAATATGGGAGAGGGGAAATTTGGTAATATTAATTACTACTTATCCGCCGTAAAATGTTACTGTACTAATTTATTGAATCGTAATGATTGTGCTCGCTCAATTTTTCGTTAAGTGTTTTGGGGTTGGTGCAGTTCTGTAAAGAATATTTATAGTTGTCGTTGTAAACGTACAAAGAACATATGTAGTACAACAATATAAACCTACGAATAAGTTTGCAGCTGCTGCTTCGGGTCCAAATTAAAAGTAAGTATAAAGGTTCTTTTAACCAAACAAAAAAATGTTTAAAAAGTTTAACTCCTAATATATATGTCTATACACACCAAAATTCAACATTTTTTTGTGAATTCTTAAGTTGATATATACTACTATATTTTTAAGTAAGAAAACGTAAAGGATCTGGAGTGTAATAACTAAGTTCCTTAAGACAGAAGACTTAGGGATCTGGAGTTTGTTTTTACAAGAAACCCATCATTAATCACTGTCCTAACTTGGCATCTTTCTAAATAAACTAAATTATTAGCCATATGAAAAAGGCTTATATGATGCCCAGATTCAAGGAACAATTCACATGCTTCGTGAGCTGTGTTTTTCTCTCAGTTTATCCAGATTCTATAGGTCCATATTTGATATTTTCCCCCTACATTGTATGTTCTGAAAATGAGAACTTATTTCGTCCCATTCTCCTTCACCCAAATAACAACATAACAGGCCTATATGGGAATGTCTCATATAGTTGTTGTTCGAGAAGTAATTTGCATTACGATTGTAAACATTATTTGCATAATCTAAAACTTAAGTAACGGTGGTTAGTAAAATGCAAAATGTCTGGTTGCTTGAGATTTTACTAACGAACCATATTATAAGCTTGTGGACTAGTACGCATATATGAGTTGATAACCGGAAAAGACCGACATTAAAAAAAGAGTTTGATACATAAATGACAAAAGATTCACTAATTGTTGATCTTGACCAAGAATCGGTGACCATTAAAGTATACAAATTATTCATGTCTTCTAATCTATTATCTAACTAATGAAGCTTAAATGAGAACTATATAATGAAGCTTAAATGAGAACTATATATCCGGTGTGGTTATACTTGACGGCTCAACGATTGAAACATTAAGATTGTGTCCATGTATATGAGTGCTGATATGCTTGTAGTCATGTACATATGTATCAGCATCACTACGAAAATTAAGTAAAAATTAGGCATTGAAACATTAAGATTGTAAACATAATTTGCATAATCTAAAAATTTATATATGTATATATTATATATGTACAAGTTAATCACAAAGAAGCATAACCCCAATGACATCCCCCAAACTAAAATCTAAGTAACCAATCATCTAACTTAAGTCCAATGCCTAAGAAACCTAATAATCTTCTTATGTATATATATACGAACTAATTACACGATTAAAAACCCTACACAAGTAATCAGTGCCACTCTTCAATCATAATTAATAAATAACCTTCTCCCAATTTTATTTAGTATATAAGTCTTCCCAGAAGATCAAGTCATCAAGATCATCACACGCTGACTTGCTACCATCCATCATTGCCCCATCGGTTGCCGGATTCATCATAAGAGGATAAGAAGATATCTCCGGCGTCGCAGTTGTGTTCACATCAGAACTTAAACCGGTTTCTTGAGACGCACTCACAAGAGAATGCTCCAACTTGATCATACCCTTATTATTAGTGCCCGAACCTGCCCCGTACCCCGAATCAGATCTGAAATTTTGGACAGAGTGGTAAGGGAAATTGAGGGTTTGGGTAGGGAGGTAAGTGTTGTTGACTAGTGCGGTTGAAGGATGGTGGAGGACGGGTTTGAGGTCGTGGCTGGCACCGGAGAAGCTTGGGCCGGGTTGACTCAAGAAACCTGGATCTATGAGAGGAGGGAGAGATGAGAAGTCTAAGAGATGATCAATGTTGTCAAGAGAATCAATCCTTGAGAGTTGGTTTGGGGTGTTAATAGTAGTAGTAGGAGCGTTCTTGTGAAAAACCCTACACACCACCCATTCATCCTATAACCACAACAAAGCAAAGAAAAAAAAGAGAGAGTTAATATTAGATTGCTAACTAATTAATTAAGATCCTAATTGAATTTTATATTTTGAATTAAATCTTGAACTAAGACGTATAAAAATGAATAACTACACGATAAACATTTCCACACCAAACAAAAACTTCTATGCATCAAACTCGAATCTATTTTATTGAACCGACCGAATCAATATTTCGCAAAAAAATGTTTTGACATACCCTTGCAGTTTTGGGAAGGTTATGATAGGAATATTTGCCATCAAGACGATATTCATGCATAACCCAATTGGTCTTTTCACCTTTAGGAGCTCTTCCTTTATAGAACACAAGTGTTTTCTTCATCCCAACAAGACACCCTTTGCCTCTAAAGATCTCCTTGTCCTTCCCGGTCGCCTTCCAATAACCGGACACAGTGGCACGGTTCGTCCTCATCCCGGTAGGATACTTCCGATCCCTCTGGCAGAAAAAGTAAAACTCCTTCTCCCCCATCTTTGCAATCTCTGCACTCAAAATCAATAATCAGAATCTTGATGGATGATCTTCTTTGAAACGGTCAAAATAATTAAAAGATCTTGATTTGACTTACTTGGTAGATCCCATGGCTCGTTCTTGTTGAGGTCGGCTTGACCGATCGCCGCCGCGGTGAATCGGATGTTGAAGACCTTCTCTTTAAGGTAGTGAGTTATAATCTCTTCATCAGTTGGGTGAAACCGAAACCCTGGAGGCAAATCCACAACCTCCTGATCTCCTCCTTGATTCACAACTACACTGCCTTCTTCCACCATCTATCTTTATGTATGTTTAATCAAGAACAAGAAAAAGAAAAAAAAACCTTGATGGATTTCAAGAAAACAAGAATTTTTATTTGAGGAAATTTAAGGTTTATCGATCGAGGGGTATGTGTTTATAGCAGATGCACGTAGGCGCTGAAGAAAGAAAGAAACAGAAGCAAAGGTTTGAGAATTTTGAGGAACTATGCAGTTAAAGGAAATGAAAATAAAAGTATGTGAAGGTAGAAAAAAATGTCTTTTATATAGAAGGAAGATAAGAATTAAGAAAGAAAGAAAAAGAAATCAATAATTGTTTCTTTTTCTTCTAGTATTCATTTTTTTTTTGTTCTCTCTCTCTGTATTTTTTGGTGATGTAGCAGAGACACGTATGCTCTAAGCAATTTCCTTACTTGTTGAAAAAGCCCGCACAATTTAGAAAACACTTATCTTAATTACTATTTGTATGAAATTTAGAGCAATTAGCAATTTAATATAGAGATGTTAGGTCTACATACAGTTTTACATTAATGTTATTGAATTTTATTTATTTTGTAATCCTAAAAGAAAAATAATTTATTTTTAGTGGATTACTGAAACATGTACTTTTACAAAAGAATATTTTGCTATATACTGTATATAATATATTGTAACAATTCATGTATTGGGATGCCCATGGAATGATGAAATTTTCCACAAAAAAAAAATAGATCCATATACACGTCTGTCGAATGATTTTATGGTTAAAATTGTATTGTTACAACATCTCATAGGACTATGTCAGTAAAGTCCTCTTATGGCTTCCTTAGCGACCCACCAAAAAAAAATGGCTTCGAACCTTCGATAGCCACATGACATGCATCTACCTTTTGAAAATAACCTCTTTTGGAAAGAAAATAAAGAGTCGTGTGGCAGAAAAAACCTTTGAAAGAAAATATACCACTCAAAAAAGTGTTAAAAGGTTTGGCTTCTCTTCGTATTATATATGTGGACCCATATTATTGAAAAAGATGTTCCTTTTTTTTTCGTTGATATGTGTTGTCCTGCTAAAAGTAATTCCTAATAAGAAGAATCTCAAAACATATTGTATGGTGTAATGTTTGTATTATTATATGAGCTTATGAAGATTTCAAGTTTCTATGAAGATGATAAGTTTCTATGAAGATTTGTATACGAGAGTAAAAACGAATACGTCGATCACATAATTTGAGGATTGTAGTATAATAGTATATGACTGAGAGTGCTCCTTTCGGATTATTTATTTGAGCATGGTTTTCCAATTAAAAAGAAAATACAAAATAGGTGATCTCGATTTTGCAATTTACTTTTTGAAATTTGTATTGTGATCTAGTTTATGAATTTGGAATCGGTTCAGTTTTCTTTTAAGCATCAAACTAACTGTATATAAGATAAACTAAACTGATTTTTTTTTTTTTTTTTTCAAATTAGATTATGGGTTTGGTGTCCTATCGTCGACTCAATCAACTTAATGTATAACATTATGTGTTTGTACTTTGTACTTTGATTAGATGTTTTTCGAACGATTTTTCGTATATTAGTAATTTAGCAACAATTAAAATGGAAAAAGAAAGAGGGACGAAAATACTACTTACTATATGATGAGTAAAATACTAGTTAATTTTTGTGCCAATAAAGCTAGTTGGATTTTAATATGAGGAAAAAAACAATTCTATGAGTGCTGCTATATATATTATCTTTGAAAAGTTTCAACTATATGACATCTAATCTCCAACTAACTTAACTGTCTAATTGTCTTTATTCTCCCCCATTACATTGCATTATCAGGATTATTACATATTCAAACACGCAGTATATATTACTAGTATTACTTAGTTAAATCATTTTCTAAGCTGCACATAAATTCACATATATGCTTTTCATTCTACAAGAATAACAAAACTATCGAATAATAACAATTTTAATAGTATTTCCGATATGAAATTATTAAAGTCAATAGTACTCGCAACAACTCACCGACTTAATTAAATTTTCAAACAACTAATAAACTCCTTGGTTTTAATTACTAGTTAAGTGCAACCTCGATTTTGACTGTTCGTATTATTAGTGACCGTCGACTCTTTCATCTTCTTTTTTTCTTCGTTACCGATCGACTTCCAAAACAAATTCTGGTATCATCAACCTATGGTATTATTGTATTATATCGCACGAATAATAATATATAACGGAAACTGGATAAGAATAACTTATCAGATAACAAAATTGACAATACAATAATATACTGTGGACCGCAAGTTATGGAATATAATTAGGGGCTTAATTAAATTATAAATCTAGGAAAGAACTTTTCTTACATATACTGTTATGTATCCTTGAAATTTCTCATATATTGTATTAATTTGTATAAATGTCCGTATTTTAAAATGTTTTGGCGCGTGGACCCCATTATATAGTAGAAGAAGAATAAAATAAGAAAAAATATAAATAAAATGTAAGCTGCTGTTAAAAAATAAAATTACAAAAATGAAAACTTAAGAAGGTTGACTTTTTGCTTCCAAAGGCAAAAAGACTTCAAAGCAAAGGGAGCCGCATCATTTTGGTGACGGCATCTGACGTAGACTATGACATCATCTACTCCCTTATTGGGTCACATGTGGCCCCAGCCCAGGCCTTTTAACTGTCAATAACACTCACTGTCTATCCTCGACGAGTCCTCTTCCATCATCTTTTGTGTTGAAATTATTTTGTAGTGGAAATAGATATAAAAAACTTACACGATAAAAAAAAAAAAAAAAAAAAAAAAAAACAATATCACTATTTAATTTCTTCTCGTCAAAAACTGTCGTATTATTATGATCAGAAATAAAAACTTGATCATGATAATAATTATGATGTCATTCAACCATTCTCAATGTCATGGCTACCACCACTAGTCCTCAGTCATGCCGTGAGTAATATACACAGAAATTTAAATACTAGTGTAGCCTTCGGAATCAAGTGGGTCGTCGACTTATTATATATACAATATAGCTAAATAAAATATAGACTTCAATTATTTATCTTTTATAGATTATTTCAAGTTAGGATATAAATTTCAGTTGCAGCTGCAAACAGTTTAGGATATAAATTTCTTTATTACTATTTAGCTATTGGCAAGTTATTGCCCTAACCTAAGCATAACTATTGGATTTTTTTCTTCTTCTTCTTCTTTCAAATTGCTTACGAAGTACGAACATGCTATTTGCCTATTTGGATTTACATTCAAATTGGGGCAGTTTTTGTATCCAAACAATTATCTAAGTTATTAACAGTATACCAAAATAATCGATAGAGACTAAGAAAAAGGAGACATCATAATTCATTGGAAGCTTTTTTTTTCTTTTTTTCTTTTTTTATTAAATTGTAACTGCGGTCATGACGGTCAAATCTATCTGCGATCTAGACCGCTCTATTTTTGGGTAGACTACAGACCGTTGCGGACCAATTCTATATGTATGCAAAAATGGTCTGTAGTTGATCCACATCGGTCTTGTCTCTGCTTTATTTGGACTGCACCACTGCGAATTACATTTGCTAAATAATAAATAAAAACTGGTCCAGTTGAAGATAAATTTGTCCATCCCAACTGCAATAACCATTCACATCCTATATTTTTTGGCTTTCAGAAGTGGTATAATTTAATCAGATGGACTTCTCAATATAGCTAATAAAATAAATCAATCAAATCTCTAGTTTTGGACACTTGTATACCCACTGGTGTATATTATAATGTCATTTAAAGTTTAGAAAATAATAACGATTGTATGGCCGGCTCGCGTCACCTCGATATTCAAGATAATATTTTTAATCAGCCTAGATATAATGACTTATTTGATTTTCTTTTCTATTAAAGTCGTTTTCTACAAATTAGAAAGCGAATTTGCTTAACATAGAAGAATCGAACCATGGACTGCCCTCAAATTTTGTGTTGTCGACACACTATCCAGAATATACCTTGTAAACTAATCATTTAGTATATATTATAGTATATATAAACGCATCTAATTATTCATATTTTACCGTATGCAGCGGCACCCACACCCACCACCAAATAATGTATGTGTGATTTCTATATTACATATCTTATGGTTTCTTAATCAGTGTGAACTTGCATATGCTATTTTTTCAACCAACATGTGGTATGGTGTCCGTAAGCATAGTTTCGTTTTCTTTTGTCTGTATATATGATTTCCTAACATGAAAAAAAAAGAAGGTGAAAAAGAAAACACAAAACAAAGAATTAGCTGATGATGGCAGTAATAGAGCCACTATTCACGTCACCACGTGATTTGCGTCTCATTCTTGATTTTTTTAAGCACCTATATACATAAAAGATTCAAATTAAGTCAGTCTTTTCGTTTTATTAAGGATATTAACGAATCCAAGTCCTCGAGATGCCTTAAAAGTTAAAAAACAATCTATACAGATTAAGCTTATATATATATATATATATATATATATATGTTAGAAACGAGTATTAATGAATCCAAGTCCTCAAGGTTCGGAGAAATTGCATTAAACCTTGATTTTAAAAAAGTCTTACCCCACGTCGTTAAACTATCCAAGATGACAATCATATTTACGATAATTCCAATGTTGGTATACGTTGTTTCGTGACCGTTCCCTTTGTATGTGTTAGCAGAACTTTTGCTGGATCCAGGTTTAGTAGATGAGACATAACTTTTAATAATATATAAATTAAGACTTACGATAAAAGAAAGTTTTAGTATTGGCATAGTATAATTCTTGAATGTTTCAAACCATTATCATCATATATAAGAAAACTGCTGGCATAACCAAATTTGTGAATCGTATGAGGATAAAAGAAACGTTGTGTTGTGAAAGTAACCCCTAAGATTCTATTCATAAAAAATGAATGTGCTTAGCTGTTACTATATATGATGTAGATGTATTTTGGGGCTGCTATATATTCTACCGTAGAATTCTTCTAATACGTGTCTAAATGATCCCGCAATAATGCAGGAAAGAAAAGAAACACAAACTCTAGCTTCACTAACAAGCCTTGGCAGTCATTTACCAAGAAATCACTTCTCATGTACTACCTACTTCTGGGGTAATTTTTTTTTTTTGAATAAAATATAAATTAATTTGCAAAAACAAAAGTTTTTACATCAAGTGCAGTATTTATTTAAACTTTTTAATAAAACGTATGCTCAAAGTAACAAAAAAAAAAAAAAGAAGAAAAAGTAATAAAACGATATATAGCCGACTTGTTCTAACCTCAATGTTATAACACCGCTTCAACCACAACGCCGTTCGATTGTTTGCATAGCTAGTGCCAAGAAAAATACTCCACATATATATACAAGCCTTTGATGCTAATAAATGGGCCTTTTATGCCTCTTTATTTATTCACACTTGTGAATTTACCACGATGATACAGATTTTGAAAAGCCGAATGTAAACGATGATTCACTGTTGAAAGACTTGTACTACTAGATCGGGATTATGATTTAAAGAGAGCAAAACAGAGGACTTTTATTGAGATAGTCAAAGATCACTGAGTTTATAAGATATCCTGCTTTAAACCGACCTACTAATTACAGAATGACGTATGCTCAAATCGACTATTTAACTTAGTGCTAGAATTGAATTGTTTCCAGACTCCTGCTCCATGTTGCTTGTTTGTTTCTCCATACTTGTCCCTCAATATTTATAGCTGATGAGACGTCTCACCCTCATACCTCAAGATCAATGTGGTACCGCTTTAGGGCAAAGTTGGTGATCGCCTCTTTGCAGGCTGTCGTTTAATGGACTGTCCGTTTTTACTGAGCCTTCTAGAAACTTTGTCGACCCGATAAGAATGATCTGGTCAGTCAACGATTCTGAGAGTTAGGTTGACTATTCGAGAATGGGCTAGGTTGGAGGCATGTTAAGGCAGGGTGAAACCCATATCCAACATTCACCGATTACGACAAAAGCAAAAAACAACGATGATTCACCAATTAGTTGTGTGCAAGTAATTACGAAGATGATGATCTTTCAAGCTAAGGGATATACGTACGAAAGAGAGACAAATGGAATTATAGTCTCGACGTGGATTTACGATACCGCAATCATGAACCGTCCAGAAGAATTACATACACTAATCTTTTATTATAGAAAATGATGGTTGTGATATCAGTATTAATCAACGGGGATGAGGACGAGTACGAGGACGAGGAGGAGGAGGAGGACGAGCACGAGCTATTTAAAAC
Organism: Camelina sativa; assembly: GCF_030686135.1. Classification (NCBI taxonomy): domain Eukaryota; kingdom Viridiplantae; phylum Streptophyta; class Magnoliopsida; order Brassicales; family Brassicaceae; genus Camelina; species Camelina sativa. The sequence continues at coordinate 1,555,130 of NC_141898.1, forward strand.
GATTTTGGCGATTTTTCATTCAATATTTCTTAAAAATGTACTTAACATTAAAAAAGAGAGGTGTTCATACTCAACATGCGTGTCCATATATGTTAGAGTCAATAATCTCGGAAATTTCTGGAAAGCTATTAAAATAGTTCGATAAGAACCGAAATGCAAAAAAATAACAAACTAATTCAGTACTTTTTAATACAAGGTTGTATTTGATTATATGATCAAACAATTCAACATCAACTACTGTTGTTATTCTATAAAAATCTTTCCTTTCCCCCCCCCCCCCCCACAATAGTTTGGTAAATTTCTAAACATATATAGACTCCTATGATTTTTTTGCAATCATTTATATATCGAACGGTCCCTAATCCGTCATTAGGTTTTCAAATTAAAATCCTCTCTAGCGGCCGTGATAATGACTGTGAGAACTCATCAAGAGTTCCTGATTCAGGAAACTAGACTGTGGAATCATACTATGATCCAGTTGATCTATACTATTATTGTAATTATAGTAGTTCATCATCTTCTTAGAAGTGTTCATCGTTTCTTCCGCAAAATCCAGTCTCTCTCTTTTGCTTCCGATCCCGCTTGTATCTGAAGTAGGAGAGCTCAGCTGTGGTAACTTTTGATCCAAGTAATGGTTTCCGTAGATGTCAGGATTAGAGAAATTACCGACCATGAAAGAAAAATCTGATTCGGTACGAATTTCAGGGGTTTCGCTTAGAAAATTTGTGAGGAACGTAAAATCTGTAGCGTCTAGTAAGTTAGAGAAAGAAGACTTCTGACGTTTAAGGGGTTGTTGTTCGTTTTGCAAAAAGGTTCCGCGGTCTACGAATGGTTCGTTTTCAATTTCCTCTTGTTCTTGATTGCTTGTGACTGATGCAACATCAGGTGATGACACTGAAGAGTGTGATTTCTTGTATATCCGGCAAAGAACCCAATCATCCAGCTGCAGGAAACAAGGATATATAAACTTCATTAGAGAGTATTGGGGTAAAAATAATAAAACAATCAAATTGAAACAACAAAGAGACAAAACAATGGTTAAATCAATATATTCCGGTTTATGCATTCCGGTTAAAATAGTTGGCGATACCAAAAAAAGAAAAAAACTTTAGCAAAAAACTTACCCTCATCGAATATTCTTTAGATTTTAAATTTCTATCTCCCAAATTATTGACTTGGCTACTAGAGGAGTTGATGATTCTTTTGGGGGATAAAGATTCGGCAAGACGATACTCATGCATGATCCAGTTGGTTTTAACACCTTTTGGAGGCTTTCCTCTATAAAACACAAGAGCTTTTTTTATACCAATGTTTTCATGAGATCCTTGACCATTTGATACCGCGATTAGTTTATCCGTTCCGGTTGCTTTCCAATAGCCAGACGCAGCCGCTCTGTTTGGTCTTGCTCCGTTAGGATATTTCCTATCCCTCGGACTGAAAAAATACCATTCTTTCTCTCCAAACGGAGCCTTAGCTGATACAAATCAAACAACATGTTAATTATAACACTAAATACAAAATATAAAATGAAATACACGTAGACAAAAAGAAGAGTGTATATATAATACCTGGTAAGTCCCATGGATCGGATTTGTAAATATCGACATCGGCGATGATGGAAAGTGGAACCGGGGAAGAGGAGACTTTCTTCCTTAGGTAATGGAGAATGAGTTCTTCATCTGTTGGATGAAATCGAAAGCCGGGTGGTAAGCTCGATCTTGGATCCTTGCTTATCATTGTTTCTTTGAGTGATAATTTAAAAATCTTATATGAATAGAAAAATCTTGATCGATAAGTAAGAAAAACAAAGGAGAAAGATTGTTTTTTTTTTTGGGTGAGGACCAAAGAGAAAAAAAGGAACTGAGCAAAGATTGAAATTTTTCGTAGAGCAGGTTGCGATGGCAATTTATGGTGTGTAGATTTTTGTCGTGTAGTACTTGTTTGTATTTAAAAAAAATGAGACTAAAAATTTGAATGAAAATACAGAATATTAATTTCTGTAAAGTAAACCGAGAGAAAAAAAAAATCTGAAATTAATGTGAAAATAGTCGAAAAAGTTAAATAAAATCAGTTAGGATTGATTTCTTTAACTAAATAAAATATAGATTTTTTAATTTTTAGAACTTTATGGAGAGAAACTAACAAATGTATAACGTCATAGATATCGAACTCAAGCATGTTTTACGAACAGAAGAAACTGGATAAATACTAATATTTTACTTAAAATTTTGGTCGTTTGTACACGTAGTCTAAATCTTCTCCTAAATATATTAAATGTATCATATATTCATATCTGTCTAATTAGATGTAAAGACTTGATTATTTATACATTTAAAATAAAAATTGCTAACAATGAATTCAAATTGGATTTTTTTACGGATTGAATCCGAAAATTTGAGTGCATATTTTTCGTATAATTATGAGAAATGGTCCCCAGTCTTTCCAACAAAATAAGCTAATTAGTATGAACACAAAAGTTCCGTTTTTAAATAGTTAAAATAATTATGGAATTGTTTATTCGTGTCATTTGTATTGAGTGTGAATAATTGAACAAGTTTTGTTAGAGAAGTGGACCCAAATGAGACAGCTGTGTCCTCTGGGATGACATCTGATTGGTTACTTTTACTTTTGTCCTAACCATATCCACGTAAGCCCAGATGCGGCTGATGACGCAAGCATCATACACTAGTCTTCTAGTTAATACTTAATAGAATCCTTTTCTCAGAGTTAAAACAAATAATTTGTAATGAACAAATTATAATGAACGTATTGCATATTGATATACTTGTATAGTTTGTACAATCTGTAGAATAAGATCGTGAGACTGTAAATATCACTTCCTTTGAATTATGCATCTTTAGTTTTAGTAAATAAATTAGTATCGATAAAACAATAAAACCATAACTTTTCTTTTTTTTTGGACAAACAGTAAAACTATAACGTATTAAGTGCGATGCTGGTTGCTTTCTCTGATAGTCTGATTCATGAATTTTTCCAGTTTTGTTAGGTTAATTGAATTTTCCCTATTTTCCTAACATAGATAGCAATTACATGATTCATAAATGGTGAAATTAGGTAGTATCTACAAAAATAGAAATCAAACATATGAAAGAGATTTTCTTCTTCCCTCAAATATATAAACTAAATGGATAAGAACAGCTTTAAGATGAAAACAACCTTTACACAATTCTCTTTCTTTCTTTCTTCATATGAATTCATCATCGTTGGCTTAAAAACATACAACGTTCTGCAGACGTTCAATAATTATGTAACTAAAACTACCTAAAAAAGAAAAGAAAAAAATGCATTGAATTGCGGATGTACAATTCTTATAAAGTTGGAATGATAAAATAAACAACCCGGTCGAGATGTGATTGGATTAAATGAGATAAGAACTAACACAAAACGTTCCACTGATAAAAACAAACGTAATCTTTGACCAGTACCACTCTCTATACCATGTGTAAAGGCTACAACAGTTCGATAATTTGTTGACAAAGAAGAAAGACCAATAATGCTGATTTAGTGTTATAAAACGTACGTGTTTTGTCTAATGAAGCAAGTATTAAACTAATCTTAATTTTGATATGTTTCTTGGTGGGATGCAAAACAAGTTTTAAACATTGTTTCTTAGAAAAGAGCAAACGTGGAATCATAAACACCCACATGATCTATTTTACGTTTTTCTTTAACACGTACTTAGTACTTAGTTAATTATTTGAATTATGTTATTAAACATACATAATTCAGATAAAGCTCTTTTATTCAAAGATAGTGACATGCCACATTGGCATTCACACACACACGCAAACCACACGCTAAGCCAAATGCCCTCCAAAATACCCTTGATTTTGATTTTTCAAATTTTAAATACGTGGCAGTTATTTTTTTTTCCAGCTAATTTATATTTCGGTATAATAGTGCGCAATCAATTAAACCAATAATAATTGAACCTTAGTTCACCGTATATATAAAGATACTTCATATATAAAGCTTTTTCTTTTCAGAAGAAAAATAAAGTGGCTGTCAATTACTATAATTTACCTGAATAACTTGGGGTGGTTCATAACTATCTCAATAGATAACATTAAGCTAGCTTTTGAAAACATGAATAGATAATTTGACACCAGTAGTTAGGCGTTTAGCAATCTAGCATTATAATACTTCCTCTGTTCTTAATAATTTGATGTTTTAGAGATTTTTTTTATCTCTCAAAAATTGATTTTGTAAATATTTTTAATACTAGAAAAATAGGAAAGTGGAAAAGTAAAGAAAATGTCAGAAAAAAATAATCATCACATATACATAAGATGACTATAAAAAAAATCATCAAAAAAAGTAAATAATAAATTAATCTTTATCTTAATATGTGTGAAAAATCATAAACATCAAATTATTAGGGACAGAAAGAGTATAAGATAATATTTAAAAGTAATATAGAAATAAGTCTACCTACTCACTATCAATTGATTTTATGTAAGTTGAAAGTCTATAAAATATATCATCGTATAATGGGGTATATATTTAAATAAAAAATATTTTGATAAAGATATAAGCAAGGCACTTGTAAGAGAAACCTATTACGGAAAAAAAAAGTAATTGTAATGTACATGTTACGCGCAAGCCTTTGCCTCTTGGACGGTTCTGGTTAGGTAACAAGTCTTTCAAAAACAGTATCAATTATAGAATGATTCACAATTAATTGATCAAATGTGACTTTTTTGTTTGTTTGGTTTGTATGAAATGAAGTTTGTCATACGCTAGTAGTAATGTAGTTAAACAAAAATTTCAAAGTTACTAATAAAACCCAAAAGTCTCCCTCATATTATTAGTCAGAGGTTTTTCAGGTCTCACGGAAATCTCCCTGTTGGAAATCAAAGCCCTTTAGCCCTTGTCAAGCCTCTACTTCGTTTTTGAAGTGTCTTCCACAAGTCTTTCATAAACAGCATCAATTTTCAAACACTTTGCAATAAATTGATCAAATGTGACTTTTTGTTTGGTTTGTATGAAATGGAGTTTTTTCTTAGGCTAGTAGTAATGTAGTTAAACAAAAATTTCAAAGTTACTAATAAACCCCAAAAGTCTCCCTCATATACATATAGTATTAAAATATTTAAAACCCACCAATTAAAACATCGTAGTAAATTAAGAAGCACGGAAAATTATATAGTCAACGTGCCAGCAACCACACGTGTGACTTTTGATTTGTCTATATGTCAACAATTTTACACCTAGCTAGAATTTATAGGTGAGCATGTTAATTTTAATACGCTTATAATCGTTGTCGAATAGGAAAATCATACTGTATGGATAGTTTGAATAACTTGAAAAAATATATAACTATGTTAAACGTTAATGCTACAATGACGAATAGTGCTGATTTGAAAAGAAAAAAATATATATACACCAGACGAGTTATTTGAATATAGACCAGCACATATACATATACGCCGCTCAATATTAATTATAGAACATTTAATATTGTTCGGATGTTCAAGAAGTTCTCTCTGTCAACATTCGAACTTATTTAATGATATATTTTGCATGTATTATATTTTTTTTCCTATATTCTTGTTTGGTAAGAAGTTGAATAAGCTAATAAAATAAATTTGATAAATCAAATATCAATTGACAAGATGTATATATATTATGAGTATTTGAATTGGTCGAGAACTCTATACTACGAAATCTGAATGCTTGCACCAAGATGAAAAGAAATAGAGGGGAATAGACGTGATAAATGAAACAAATACGAGTGTGCGTATAGATGACTTGTTATAAAGTCTAAGCTGTATAAGGAATATAATAAGGAGAAGTAGAGACGGTTGTAGAAAATTTGGAAAACGCCAAAACCTAAAGAAACTTGATAATAAGACAAACCGTAAAAGATATAGCATATGCCAAAAGAATGAAGTAAGTCCACACTCCTGATAAAAAAATGTTTGATATTATCCACTTGAATGTAACTGTTTTTTTTTTTAATTGAAAAACAGAACATGATACAGAATGATATATGGATAAATGTCATTGCATGATTTATCAAATTTGGTTCGTACCTAGCTAGATATGTAATGGGTTCAAATCTACGATCGACGATTAATGATTTGTAATGTTCTTTCTCTCATTTTACACATATTAAATTCTACTAAATTTCTTGATATTTCTCTTAATTGACATCCTTTTCTTCCTTTTTTCCCTTAAGTCTCTTTATATTTTTGAGGTAGCTTTTTTTTTGGTTTCTGGAATGATGGGTACTAACTTAGCTCAATAGTGGGTCTCTTTACGTAATTCAGGAATGGTATTTTGTACTTTTAGCACTTATTTCCTCCTCTTTCTCTATCTTTCTCTGCTTTATAAAGATAAAGATATGAAATATTATACACATAAATATGGGGTATGGATCCTTCTATTAAGAAAATATCTAGCAAAATGATAGATTTTTGTTCATCTCCTCATCAATAAGTGTGGTCTTGGTGTGGCTAGATACAATGAACGCTTACTTGTTCTACTCAAATTTGAATACCCACTTGTCAAGCTTGCAACTACTCACCAATCAACATCTTCTACTTTAAACTTCTCCAAGACAAATATTGTTTCTTTTTCTCTACCCTAAGTTTTACATGTATATTAAAGAAAAGAGAAACCTCTTTGACATGTTATAATTGGCCATGCACAGTCTACAATGGATATGTTGAAATAATCGAACCTTCGATATGCAAGCTAATTAATAAGCTGTGCAATCAAATCTGTTTAATTCCGTGTGTTAGAAGCAAATATCCGATTGAAGTTTACATGAATGTTATATTATTTATAATAAATATTGTTAATGACTTTAATGTGTAACATTGGTCTTCAAAGTCAAGTTGGTGACATGAGATTAGAATGGGTGGGCGTGTAAACGGTCATAAATCAAAAGTAGTTCAGTTTATATGATGACAAGGCAACTCATCGAACTAACGTATAAGTTCCAATCTATTATAATACCTTTGACTGGTCAATGCCAATCTCCAAGTCTTTATGCACACACACTTATCTTCGACGTTTTCTTTCTTTTCTTTTGATCGACAAAAATAGTTTCCAACATAGAACTCAAGGGAAAACATATTCGCCTACATTGGGAATTTATCGGGATTTTTTGATATAGACTACACATGGGGGATGTGTCTTCGTTCTCATAATCTTTTTTCTCTCCCAGACACGATAATCGAAGACCTCGCACAACAACTCTTCTCCTCTGACGCCAGTAAAGGAAATCTTTGCCGGCGTCGGAACTTAACCCGAATCTCTAATCCTTGTTCTCGCTCTCGTAGTCTAAGCTTTCTTTTCGTCTTTTTAAACTTTTATTCCCCTTTTATCTCTTTTTAACTCTCCCCACCAACATGCATTCAATAGTCAATCTACAACCCAAAGAGAGCAGATGCTGGTCGGAGTTCTCCAACTCCTTACCGCTGTAAAAATCGTCCTCGGAGATGCTATATGAAACCCCAATTCCTGTCAGATCTGGTTTTCTGAGCCACCAAGAGAAGCTTTCAAACCAGGTTATTTCGATGGCAGAAACAGATCCTCATCCATCAGATGCGCCTTGCCTGGTGGAGACGTCGATGGCGCACGACGACTTCCTCTTGTTAGTATCGTTTTCCTGTACCGGAGATTTCAAGCTCCCAGGGTTCTTTTCAAAAGCCTCAAGCCCCGATTCAACCCTCCAACCACCTTCCCTCCCTTCATCGGAGATGTTCAAGCCCCTGAATCAGACATCCGCTCAACCCGGCCACTGCGTGAACCCTACTCTGCCCCCGACTGCGAAACTAGGTTTTCAGCTGTTGGGCCCAATTTTCCTCGGCCCGTTAAGGTTCTTAAGCCCGTTACCAAAAGATTATCTTCTTCGATCCTCCCCTGTGTTTATCCAGGTTTGAGCGGAACTCAAATCCCTTCCACTCTAGTCAATATGTGTGTAGATTTATGGAACCTTTTGTTCGAAAACTGCATTTGGAAAGTAAACCACCATTATTGCTAGCTTGGTTAGGGATTGTTGTAGGAAACCTGTTTTTAGATCGAATTATTGATTCTGCTCTTGAAGAAAGCATGAATGAACTCGGCATTATGATCCAGACCATATGGCGCTGTGATTACCGATGTATCTTCAAGCCCCCTTCTTCACCATCCCATATGCTTATAGAGACCTTTAATCTGCAATTTATCAACTTATTGAAGTATCCCCTAAAAACCTGAAGTTTAGTGGCATTATGACCCCATCTCAATGGAGTGGGAGTTACCACTCAAGCTATCAGAGTTCTTCACTGAAGCATATCACCATCATTACCACCTGGGCTACAACCCACCGAATCCTTGCCAAGGCATTGCTCCTGCTTCTGCCCCTCTCCTCGAAGAGCTATTTGGCCCTGATTCACCTTTCAACGTCACAAAGTCGTATGACCGTGACTACTTTGTCAGCTATCGGATTTTTCGATGTTGATCAATCTTGCAACCATGACCTCACATGTCTCAGCTTGGTTCTTAGCGACTGCCTCATAGTTCCCTTGGATTATTGTTTGATGCTCTTTATCTTCTTGTTTATGACTTTGGAGAAAGTATACCTTTGTAACCTTATTTACCCTTTGAACTCTGGAATTTCAATTCCTTTCATTTGTATTGTTTCTATTTGAATGAATGGAAATGTATCTTTGTCCTAAAAAAAAAAAAAAAAAAAAAAAACTACACATGGGGAAATATTATATCATGGTTACTAAATAAATCAATCAATCCAATCTCCAATTATTGTAGGTTTGAAATAAGACACAGATGGAAGATTCTTAATGGACAAACACTACAATCTCAAATTGGAAGATAAGTGTGTGTGCATAAAGAGTTGCAAAAATAAAAATAAACGCCTCAATAAGGAAAATATTTTATAAGCAAGAAACAGAGGACACGTAAGCTGTTTTAGATTACAAAATAAAAATTAGGTATATTAAGAATCGAAACTCTTTTCTCTAGATGATTATTGTAACAAAAATCGATAGTAAAGGAACTAATTAAGGATTATGATAATAACAAAATTTCGAGGTAGGAAAAATAGCTTGGGGGAGATTTTGGGAGAAATCAAAAGAATATGGGGGTTTTGTGCAAATACCCAAAATTGGCTTCCTCATGGTGAGGATACTGCTTCTATGGCGCTTCCTAGTGGCCAAGCAGCTTCCACGGCGTAATCTCCGTATTTCACCTTCTTCACTAACGTTATTGTCTGTGATGGCTTCAATCCTGTTTTGTGGAATAAATTATGGAATATCAAATACGTTTCAAGTAGGAGTTCTCAAATTGGTGATTTCTAACGTAATTTCACCATGGCTTCCAATGATAATGATACATCACTGAACTATCAGAATCCAACAACAGGAATGTGTAACTTACCGAATCCATCCACGAGAAGAGTGTATTGGTAAACAAGATCCAAGCACAAGTAAGGAAGATTATCTTCCTCCACATGTGGGAATTTCGATTTCCCTTCTTCCATTCTCATGTTACAAGCTTTGTTGGCCGCTTTCTCAAAGTCAAGTGGTCGAACCTCAGCCACAGGTTGCTTTGGGTCAACAAAACCAGCCTGTCATCATCGTTTATGTTATTTTCCATGATGGCTCAAAAACTAGTGGTCCAATAATATGATGTTATGCAAGTGCTTAAATAAAGTCAAATAAAAGACGATTAAAATATTACCTCTGCAGCTCGATCAAAGAAAAATGATGCAACAAACATTTTCTTTTGGCCACCACCGCCTCCACCATTCCATACTCCACCAAAAGTGCATTTCATGTGTGTACACAGTGAATCATTGACTTTGAGTGCGTTAATAGCTACTCGCCGGCATTCATCTAGACTTGCACCAGATGAAGAAGCGGTGGCTTTGAACCCTTTTCCTCCATATTTATAAGTACCTGAAATGAATCACTAAGTTTAAAGTGCAATCCGATATGTGCTAGAGCTACAACATATATCTCACATGTTTAATAGTTCTAGGGTTCTAGCTTTCACTTACCAGTGTAGCCGGTCACGATGCAGGGGTTGTTAGAGCCCTCAGAAACTTTCAAAATCTCAGCTCGGGCAGCAAGTAACCCGTAATGTAGGTAGCTACAAATAGCAAGACGATAAGATATTGCATTAAAGTTAAAGGATAAATCAAACGCAGGGTTATGCATAGCATGTCAAATAGAACAAAAGTAGATCAAATTAGTACACAAGAAATGACAGTTACCCAACCTATGAACATAGAGGAAATACTTCCGTCCCTTTAGATACATTTCTCTGACATAAGAATCCTCGCCTTCTAATGGTTTTGGTGCACTTGCAGCATCTTCCTCTGATATAGCATATGCCATTTGAACCGACCCCCCTCCAAGATCAACCACTCCAACTGTATCTGAGTACGGCTTTCCCAAAGTCCTTAGCAAGTAGTTAATTGTCACCTTAAGAATGAAAGTTTTGTTACGTTAAGATAAAACAAGAATCAAGGGTAAAAAGACTTGAGTGATCTATACGGACACACAACAAAATACAGGCACAAAAGTCTAACTGTACTACATAACAGAATGAAAAAACAAACTGGATATAACAATACATGAATTTTTGGAAAGACCTTCAACATACCCACTGATAAGACCCTTCCTGAGTTCCATCCAGAACAGTCACTGCATTTGCCTCAGTCTTAAGCCTGCTTCTATCTTTCAGGAGCTCCCTAACCTTAAAACAAAATTATATTTTAGTATAAAAGCTAGATAAGCAGGCACATGTTCTAAGAAATCATATACACAAAAATTACCGCTTGCAAAATGTTTTCAGAAGCTTTGTGACCCAAAGCCCTCAAACCTGCAGTTGCCTAGAAATGATGTAATGCAAAACAGTGAAACTGATTAACATACAAATTGAACGACGACATTGATTGATAGCTCTGATTGTATTTGTGTGAAAGGAAATCATTGCCATACCCCAACTCTGACAGGAGTCTTCGGACGCAACTCACGGGGAACGGAAGCTTCTGCTTTGTCAAGAAGAGATACCAAAGAGTTCGCTGATTGCCGAGGATCATTAGGATATGCACTCAAACCCGGTTTTAGCTGAAACAGAATAAAAGTTCAGACACAAAAAGAGTGAGATAAAATGACAACAAAGTGCATAAAACATTGCAGTACAATGAAACAATAAACAGAGGGAATCTAATCCCATTCCTTTTTAAGCTTCATATTTACAGGAGTGAAGAGGTTTTAAGCCAATTTTGGAACTGGAAGACCCAAGATATAAGTTTCACACTAGTTCATAATGTGATAAAAGTATAGAAACAGAGCCCAAGCAGGTTTCCAAAACCAACAACAGAAACTTAGCTAAGACTATTCTATCATTGATTACAAAGTAGAAATAGGAATCAAATATCACGAACAGCTTAAGATCAATCTAGCATTGCCAGCGAAAGGTCGTTCTTGTGCCATTATCCGAAAAAAGCGAAACTTAGGCATAATATCTCCAACATGCTAAACTATCAAAACGAAAGAAGAGCAATACCTGTAAGAAGAGCTCGAGCTCATTCTCCAAAGGAACGAGATCCAAATTCTGATCGAAACAATAAACATGCACACGGCTTCCAGAACTTCCAGCATCGAAAATCACAGCGTAATTTTTGGGGCCCCTCGAATTCGAACCTCCTTCGTGGCTTTTCATCGTGTACTCAATGACAGAGACGGACGTCGACGACCCCGGCATTAACAAAAGCACAAGAGCGATCAACACAATGGGAATCGAAATCACAAGTAGAACACCTCGATGCCGATGGATCTTATCGGCAAGAGATTCGTGCCGTCCGATCGCTCGCTTCGCCGTCATTTTCCCTCCGTCGATAGAGAGAAGACCTTGATGAGAGTCGGAAGTAGGAGAATGGTTACCGGACAATCCGGTGGCTAGTCCTGACTCCAATAGCTCAGAAGCGGAAGGAGAACGGTAACGGATCTTGTTTCCGGTGGCGGAGGACGCCGATGTCTTCAAGGACTGCGACGGATCCTTTAACGGATCCAGATCGGCGATTGATAGCAAGTTGCGGTTGCTTACCGGGTTGATGATCCTTTGCTTCGATTCAAATTCTGCCACACAGATCTGAATCGGAGAATTTGCGTGAACGACGATATGAACCAAAACAAAGACGTTACGTCGTTATATGATTTAAAGATTACGGAAGAGAAGACAATTGGGTAACATCCACGAAAAGCTGATTTTAAGTGTAAAGTTTAAGACAAAATGTTAAAATAGGTTAGGCGAATTAGAGAGCTAAATAAATTTATTTCGGTTTGAGAAAATAAACCGGAAATTGAAACCAAACCAAACAAATTAGAGGAATGAACCGAATAGAAGCAAACTAAACCAGAAATTGATAACAATAAAATCGATTCCAAACCGAAAGAGAGTCTGAATGATTTGATTTATGAACAAACAAGAGAAAAGGTTTACGTCCTTACAAAATCTATAAATTAAGCGAGTGAATCTAAACAATAACAAGGAGGAGACTTTGATTTTTATTTTTACTTTTCTTTTGTAGGCTCCTTATTTTAGAATGGACCAACTCTGTGAGTCTTTTCTACAGCCCAAACCGGTGAAGGACCTGACTGGTGGACTCTCACAATTGGGGTTTTCCTCAAGCTTTCTTTTGTTTCTTCTTCTGGGGTCGAGGTGGAGGGAAGATAGAACGGAAGAGCAATGCAGCAGATAATGCTCCTACGAAGGAACTAATCCAGTAGACGTAGATATGATCCCATGTGTTGTGGGAGCTGTACATGTATGCCCACCCAAATGCCTGCATTGCAAACACAACATGGTTATCGATCTTTGAGGATACAATATTCATAATCCTGGGTTTACGAGTGTTGGCACTAAACGAATGATGTCAATACGTGACACAACACAATAAGGTTGTTTCTGCAATATATCAGGTGACTCTTATGGGTCTATCTCTTCCTAATATAGAATATACGAAAGACAAGAAGAGACTAGTTTTAATCGAAGTAAAGTTTTCTGATCTGCAACACAGTAAAAAAAAATGGGGAGCAACTCAATTATGACACATGTTGATGATGCATACATAGCTCTATAATCATATCTGCGAGAGGTTGATGATAACACAGTGCAAGAAGAAGCACAGAAGTAAGCATTAACCAATTGTGACACAACCTTTGGTGGTTATTATATAGTAACTAACAGAATAAACAGACTTGTGAGTGGAAAAAACAGAGCATGTGACATGATGTGAACATGCATACGGGATGTATCAGGCAAAGCAATGAGATATAATGTATACTTACGATGGCAGGATTCATGGCTGGTCCAGTGTATTTAGACCCGGCGACAACAAATGTGATGGTTGCCAGAGCAAGCAAGAACGTCTTAGCGAGCATTCTCCGTGGACCCTTGAGGATAATTAGCAAAACCGCAAAGGTAATACCAAAACTTAAGATCGTTTCTGCAATAGCTCCAGTGTGCACATCAACCTGAAGGGAAGGTCCTGCAATCATGTGCTTGTACTTCTCTGGTATAAACTCCATGATGGCCAATGCACCTCCTGCAGCACCAACTGCCTGGAACCACCAAAAAAAACATTTTACATTTGCTTTTCAAACATTTTTTTAGCAAAAGGATATCAAAATCAAGAATCAGTGAAAAGAAGGATCATTTTGTTCCAGCCAAAAGGAAATAAAGTCATTTTGCTCGATTTAACTCTGCAAAGAGTACAAGTTACTCCTTGCTAAATCAGGTTTACCAACTTTTACAATTAATAGTCTTTCCATCTCTTTATGTTATACACAGCAGGGAACACGCAAGAAGCTTCAGAAAAAGCTAAGGAACAAATAAAGGAAGATAAGGTTTTCTTTTCCTACTTTAATTAAGTGGTAAACACATAGATCAGCAAACAAACGTAAAAAGTTAGTAAAAGAATCTGATTCTCTCTGTGTTCTTCTTTACAAGAAAACTCAAACCTAACCTATATTAACAAGATCAAAGTGAGAATATACAAACAACAGAAGATCAGACTCATTGTACCAAAATGATAGGAAGAAATTGAGCAAGAAAAAGTCGAATTATACTTCAACCAAACTAAAATAGGGCTTACAAGTGGGGAAAAATCTCATGAAAAAGCATATACTATATAGATTTCATACAAAACAAGATTCTAATTCTCAGACAAAACACAAACCTATATACACATTTGAACGAAACTATCACAGATCACAGATATTTGACTAAATCAAGTAAACCCAAAACGTAAGAAGTAGAACAGGAAGTGATAAAAATTCATAATTTAGACTCAAAGCAAGAAATGATTTGGATCTTAGAATTTGTATACCTGAGCAGGTAATCTAATAGCCAAAGAGAAAAGAGTATCGCCGGGGATACCAGCGACATAAAAGGCAGCGCTTCCGGTAGGATTAAAGCTAGCACCGCCGAAGATAATAGTGAAGATCGAGACGTAAACGAAAATCATCAACGTCAAGATCACCAACGGAGCCCAAGCGATACCCTGCAAATCGCCGGCGGAGATAATCGCAGCCGTCTGAATTCCGAAGGTTGCGGAGAGGACAACCCAAGAGAAGGTCATCAACATATCACCAATCGCCGACTTCACCACACCCATCATCTTCGTGACAAATCTCTCTTGTCTGTTTTTGGGATCTGGTAGTGGTTATGTACTTCGCCTGTCTGCTTTTGGCTTTGTCACACCTATTTTCTCCTCTAATAGAAATTTTCTTTTATTTATATTTAATTGTTTATTTATCTAATGAAAACGAAGATGTCTTTTGAATGAGTAACTAACCGATGATGGTCTTATTACTCTTACTCATATAGTGATTACGAAAATTTTTCATAAAAGAATATATTTATTTCACCTATACGTGGTTTTAAATTCTAATCAAAGTGAGGGATTTTTTAAAAATGTTCAAATTAAGCATAAATTTTTCATCAGATTTGGTGGATTCTTATAAGTTTAACCTTTATATGAGAGATCGAAACCATTTTTAGATGTATTTCATGTTATATAATTTTAGAAATTTCAAAATTTTACATATTTTATGACATACTGGATATCAAACTGTAAATTCGCCATTTTACAACCACAAAATTTTAAATCCTGAATGTAATATGTTTTTGTGGACTTAAACATCTTATGACATATATATATGTTTATTTTTGCACAAGTGTTACGTTATATTATATCCCATCCTTCTCGAATTTTTTTTCTTCTACATAGTAGCTAGTGACTTCTGTTTATTTTTTTGTTTTGAAACTATGCTGATATATATGTTCCCTCTAAGGGTTAATCAAACTTGTTACCTAAAAATCAATAATTCTTCCGATCCATGAATGGTCATTTGGACGACTAGCCATTACACCAATTAGATAACCATGATATTGATATATACTAGTATTTAAAAAAGTGTTAGACGTTAATTAGGCGGTAATCCAACGCCTAACGCTTACTCGGAATTTAGAAAATTTTAGACGGTTTAGACGTTTACACTATAAACTATTATATATGATATTATATACATAATTATACAAAAATATGTATAAGAATAATAAAAATATTAAATCAAAAACAGAAAAATAAATAAAAACATTATTTCAGTTCATTTAAAATAACATATCAAACATTTATAATTATGTTTACAGAAGTAAACCTTAATTAAAAAATTTCAAATATACTAAAATAATAATACTACAATTTTAGGCGGTGCTATAGCGCCTAGCGCCTAGACGGAGTAGAGGCGGACGCCTAGAACGTGTTTTTGAATCCTGATATTTGTTGACTCATTAATTAAAGATGTGAAAGATTTTTGAATATGTTAAAGTGGTTGCCAAAATGTTTAGTCAAATTTCTTAATTAGTCAATATTTTCATTAGATTTACATTAAATGTTTATTAAGTTCATAACATATATGTATCTCTTTCTTTTCCTATAAATAGATTGTATCCAATGCCTGGTTTTATCATGACATAAAACTAAAACACCTACTAGAAATAAAACACTTCGGTTTCTGACGCAAAGAATGGGAAGAAAAACAAAGGGGAAGCAAAAGATCGAGATGAAGAAGGTTGACAACTATGGTGATAGGATGATTGCGTTCTCAAAACGCAAAGGCGGGATTTTCAAGAAATTGAACGAGCTCGTATCAATGTGTGACGTCGAAGTTGCTATCTTGGTTTTCTCTCAAGCCGGAAAGCCGTATACGTTCGCATTTCCGTCCATGACCGAAGTGGCTGCCCGGTTGAACCCATCGGGACAAGAACTTTTTGCCAAAGGCCATACGGGACCGCTAGTGGAAGCTTATAAGAAACAAAGGATCCATGACGGCCTAGTTAAAATGGAGGCACTTGAGAAGGAGCTTGCACTAGATCTAGACGAGCTGAAAGAGGTAAAGAAATCAAGTAAGGAAAAGAAGTTAGACAAAAAGTGGTGGAACATTCCTGAGGAAGGCTTGAGCATGAAGGAGATGCAGCGAAGGCACCAAGCGCTTTTCGACTTACATGATAACTTATGTGAAATGTTTTTCCCACTAATGGGGAAAGACGGTGGTAGTTCATCTTCTCGTAGTTTGGGATATGACCATTCTGGTGGTAGCGCATCTGATTAAACTAATAATTTAGCATGCATGGCTCTCTCGATTGAAAAAGATGGTGATGGTTCATTTGCTGGTTGTGCGGGACGTGGACAGTCTGGTGGTGCGTACGTGACTGCGTGTGTCATGATCATTTTTTTTCTATTGTTAATGGCTTAAAATAAAGGTTTAGTTCGATGATTATTGATATGTTTAAGAGATGAAAATATTCATCAACTTCTCTATATCTATTGGTCGTCGTTGTATTCTAAATGTTCTTTTAAATGCATTAAAATTATGTTTTTATTGGTGCTAAGAAGTTATATAAATGAACCATAACTTCGAAGCTTCTATAAGTAAAACAAGTCATAAGCTCTAGTATAGGACATATGTATAGCTTTCGATCGGGAGAGGGTTTCCTAAATTACAAGAACAACAATGTACAGTTGTAATTTTTGAAATGAATGTCACATACTCGCATGTATAATATTTAGGCCTTTAGATAATATACAGTACTTGATTTTATTTATTTGTTAGGTTTTGTTGGTTCTCTCGTATAATTAATACACAAAACAAAATATAGATATATTTTTTTTCTTATTTTGAAAATATTGGAAATCATATAAAACTTTCCAAATTTCTTAGTCCACTACACATCAATATTTTCTTATTTTTTATAAGGAAAGGTATCACAAGATAATTGACTTATATTTTCTCTTGGAATATATTATTTGGGCGTTACGTTCTAGAAAATTGGAAACCGTCTACTAAAATGGGCATCTCGTGAACTCGTGGCAGTCAAACAATGGCCGGCGCAAAGCAGCATGTCCAAAATACGCTGCGTTTCATGCCGAACCCGAACCATTCGAAGATTTAAAGAATATTCTAGATCAGCGCGTGAGATGCAGACGCCACGTCTCGCCTCAGGAATGACGACATTTGCCAAAACAATATGGATACAACTGTAAATAAGGCTAAGTGTCCATGGGTAATTCGGTCATTTAGTTAAGAAAAATATTGAATCAGATCTGACTTTTTTCCCAAGAAAAAATCTCAGCCACTAGATCTTTCTCAACCCCTTCTTCACGTTCTTCACTCTTTTAAATAGCCTCTTCACGGAGCCATCTCAGTCACCATCTCATCACACTGTAAAATCTCTCTTCCTCTTTGTGAATCTCATCTTCAACCTCTCTGTCTCTCGCGTTTTCGAATCAACGATGGGTGAGTCTATCTCTCTCTCTCTCTCTTTTCCTCAATCTCTTTGCTCGTCACTGTTATTTACGATGTTGTGTTTTCTGATCCGATCGTTTTTGGATTTTTTTTTTTTCCCTTGTAGCTGACAAGAAGATTAAGATCGGAATCAACGGTGAGTTTCGGATTGATTTTATATATTTGTTAGGTTTTGTTGGCTCTCTCGTATATCTAGATCTAGAATCTGACTCGTGGGTTTGTGTAATCGCTAGGATTCGGAAGAATCGGTCGTTTGGTCGCTAGGGTTGTTCTTCAGAGGGACGATGTTGAGCTCGTTGCCGTCAACGACCCCTTCATCACTACTGAGTACATGGTTAGTGTTTCTTCCTTGGTTTTAACGGTGTTTCGATCTTGGGCTGGTTAATATTATCTGTTAATTATAGGGTTTCAATGAGTCACTCAGATCTCCTTATTTCGTCGTCCTGATTTTGAAGATTAATCGTATATACATATATTCACGTTTATGCATGTGAGTTTGATGATTTGTTTAAGAGCTTAGATCCGAAGAGTTTTGTGTTCTCTTTTCATGTTGCTTGGATCATGTGTGAATCTAATGATTGCTTTAGTGTCCCGTTATCGTATTGATTGGCCTTGCTGTGATTACACTTAAATATGATTGAACGTTTTAATTGATTGCGCTCTGTTTTTGATTGCTGCAGACCTACATGTTCAAGTACGACAGTGTTCACGGCCAATGGAAGCACAATGAACTCAAGATCAAGGATGACAAGACCCTTCTCTTCGGTGAGAAGCCAGTCACTGTTTTCGGCATTAGGTACATATATGGTCCATTATCTGTCTTTATGCATATTTAATATCAGTTGGGAGTTTCAGTCTCATTAGTTTTTGGTATTTGTGAAGGAACCCTGAGGATATCCCATGGGCCGAGGCTGGAGCAGACTACGTTGTTGAGTCTACCGGTGTCTTCACTGACAAGGACAAGGCTGCTGCTCACTTGAAGGTTTGTCTTGTTTTGTTTGGTTATTTTGTGTGTTTGTATTGATAGAAATTGTTTCATTAGCTAGAATTTGCTTTACTGTTCATTAAACTAAACGAGTGACTTGTTGTTTGTTCAGGGTGGTGCCAAGAAGGTTGTCATCTCTGCCCCCAGCAAAGACGCTCCCATGTTTGTTGTTGGTGTCAATGAGCACGAATACAAGTCTGACCTTGACATTGTCTCCAACGCCAGCTGCACCACTAACTGCCTTGCTCCCCTTGCCAAGGTATATTATCTGATAGTGTAAAGATCAATTTGACTGTGTTTCAGACGTGAATAATTTTCGTTAACAATCTCTGGTTTCTTTGTGTAGGTTATCAACGACAGGTTTGGAATTGTTGAGGGTCTTATGACAACCGTCCACTCAATCACTGGTAAATTTCTCCATCTTCAATGAATTTTTTACAAACTTTTCGTACCTATATGTGAAAATATTGTGACCTAATGGATATGCTTTATTTCATCAGCTACCCAGAAGACCGTTGATGGTCCATCAATGAAGGACTGGAGAGGTGGAAGAGCTGCCTCATTCAACATTATTCCCAGCAGCACTGGAGCTGCCAAGGCTGTCGGAAAGGTGCTTCCAGCCCTTAACGGAAAGTTGACTGGAATGTCTTTCCGTGTTCCAACTGTTGATGTCTCAGTTGTTGACCTCACCGTCAGACTCGAGAAGGCTGCTACCTACGATGAAATCAAAAAGGCTATCAAGTAAGCGTTTGGGCACCATACAAATTCAATTCTCTTAAGATTCCAGTAGAGATCATCAAAGTAACTAACAAAGTGTTTTTACTACCGATATTTAGGGAGGAATCTGAAGGCAAGCTAAAGGGAATCCTTGGATACACCGAAGATGATGTTGTCTCAACTGACTTCGTTGGTGACAACAGGTCGAGCATCTTTGACGCCAAGGCCGGAATTGCATTGAGCGACAAGTTTGTGAAATTGGTGTCATGGTACGACAACGAATGGGGTTACAGTTCCCGTGTGGTCGATTTGATCGTCCACATGTCCAAGGCCTAAATCTAAGAAGCAGTTGTCGAATGATGGGGAGTGGAAAGTCATATGTTCATCCCTAGATTGGTCTGAATTTGTCGGTTTTTATAATAAAATTTCTTCGAACTAAAAACCTTGTTTTTTTTTGTGTGTTATGGTTTTTGCTATTCTCATTCATGTGAGGTGATGGGAATTTGTAGACCGATGTTTTAATGAAGCCTTTTTCGTTTGCCTATTGTTTTATACTACTCTACCCACAGAAGCATAAGAAATTCGTTAAAAAGTTTCGCTCATATATAATGCATCTCAACCACGCAATAGTTTCATACACATTCTTTCATAAAACTCATATTCTTGGTTGAATACAATTATTAATCACATTGAATTGGTAAGTATTTTTTTTAAAATACAGGGATTTTTAAAAATAAGGACGGTATACTTTATGTCCCCAGAAAAACAGTTGTACTTTAAACTTTATTTAGGGTTTGCTTTTGGGCTTATATTAACTTGGAAAATTAAAGTTGTAGGGCTTTTGTTTAGATTAGCCCATGTGTGTTGGTTTTATTATATAAAATTTAATATTGGAAAAAGAAAATTTCCTTTTGCGCGACAAATAAGAGATAGGAATAGGAATTTCCTTTTCTTCTTTTTTCTCATCCGTTTATAAATAATACACTCTTCCCTGAGAGACTGATGAGACTGTGAAATCAAGTTATCATCAGAGAGACTCTTCACTAGGAGAAGAGAAAGAAAAAAAGCACAACTATGAGAAACAAAAGTTGCGACTTGCGAGAGAGAGAGAGAGAGAGATAGATTCGAGGAGGATGGCGACGAGAGAGAGAGAGAGAGAGAGCAGCCAGCAAACGTACCCCAACAAGTCATCGTGCTCGTTGATCGATTTATTTGACCTATCGATGACGGACTTGGCGATGAGTCGTACGTATTTTCTTTTGGTTTTATGTTTTTTGAGATTGATTTTGTTCGATGATGATGGATTTAATGTGATTATGGGTGAATTAGGGGTTGACGAGCCTTCTAACGCCTTCACCATCTGTGTTAAGTATAATTCCTTGATAGTTTTAATTATTTCGTTATTGCTATAAGAATTTGGTCTCAGAGTCAGTCTTCTAATATTTAACTCTCTGAATCTTTTGATGATTTCAGATATGGTGCGGGTGAGGATTGGGGGGGGGGGGGGGGGGGGGGGGACCTTGTTGTTTCCATGGCGTAATTCTCTTTTATCTCTCTCTCATCTTATTATTGAATTTGTCTGATATTCTTTCTAGTGATTGATGGTTTCGTGTGGTGTTTGATTGTCTCATTGACTGCAGCGAAACTGAGTGTTACGAACACAGCTAGCTAGCTCTACCAAAATCCATGAATGAGACCCTGAGCAACGTCCAAGAAGAAGAAGAACCCCTCCAGGTTCTGTTTCAAATCATCCTTCACTCTTCTTTCAAGCTTTTATTTCAAACATCATATACTTTCTTTTTATTTTTAACCATTTTTGTTGTTGCAGGATAACCGAGAGCCGTGTTACGGACCTGTAGCTACAACACACGGTCAACACAACAAGGCCAGGTTCTGAATATATCATTCTTTGTGAGAATATTTGATAACCTCTGTCTCTTGTCTTTTAAGATTGATTCACTCTCTCATGATTTCAGATTTGGTGCAGGTGAGGACTCGGAGGATCTTGTTGTTTCCATGGCGGTATCTCTCTCTTCTTACTCCCTCTTTCATCTTATTATTTCATTTACCTCTCTATTCCTAGCTTGTGAGTTATTGATGCTTCTTTCTTTTTTTGTTGTTGTGTTGATTAATCATTGTCTCTCTTACTGCAGGGAAACGAGTGAGTGTTACTGGCTAGTGTTTAAGAAAAACATTGCTAGGTAGCACTATCAAACATATTCCGGAAAATGAAGCCATCAAAAAGCAAAAGCTAGATGATGAAAAATCAGGACAGGTGGGAGCCAAATAGTTACAAAATCATCCTGATTCACTCTGTAACTCAGTACGTGATTTAAACTCTTTTCTCCTCATCATTGATTTATGACCAAAGATGGAAATATCCAACTTCTTGCTCTTTAAGTAATCTATCTCAGAATCCTTTGCTTTTCTCTATTTTGGTCTGTATCAAGTTTAACTAACTTCAGACTAATCCCAGTGATTGACTGTTTTTTTAACTTTGTGTGTTGATTGCCTCACTAACTGCAGGGAAATATATCTAGCTACACCATTCTGATTCAGGAAAATCAAGCCTCAGGAAATAAAAACTTACTCCTACCGAAGCAAGCACAGAGATCAACAACAAAGCCAGGTTCTATATCATTCTTTGTGAGATTGTATTGTAGTTAATTAAGTGAGATCATGAGAGGCCGTTCTAATTCTTTTTTGTTTTCTTGTTCATTTAACAGTAATCTCCGGGATACAAACGTTGTGAGGTATAAAACAAGGAGAACATTCCTTTCCCAAACCATCACTGGTAGTTTTCTCATGGAGACAAGTTGATGAACATAGCTGCTCTCTCTACCAATCTGATTCACGAGTATCAAGCCAACCAAGGATGCAGAAATCAACAACAAGACCGCATATGCTAGGTATCTATATCATTATTTGTGAGATCTTACTGTAGTTAAGTGAGATGAGAAACCATTCTAATGTTTTTTTTTCTTGTTCATTCAACAGTAATCTCGGGGATGTTGACGTCGGAACAAATATAAAACAAGGAGAACATTCCTTGCCTAAACCACCACTGCAGGTTTCTCACGGTGAGAAATCAACACAAGTGCGCCAAATTGTTTCAAAATCAGATTGATCCACTCCAACTATGGTATTACGTTCCTCTTATAATTATTGTTTTCTTTGTGTATGTTGATTGCTGCATTGCAGGGAAACGAGTGTTGAAAACATAGCTAGCAATACCAAACTGAATATGGAAAGTCAAGCCAGAACCAGAAACCGCAACGCTGCTACTCCACTGGAAAAAACGAGGTCTTGCTCACACCCAAGTTTTAAGCTTGACATGTGAAAAAGCAGAGAACAAGAAGGCAATGCATCTAGTTTCACGGAGTTATATTTGTACTTCATAAATAGAAAACTAAACTAAACCAATGTGTTCTGTGATTTGATGCCGATCTCAACAGCTCCAGAATTGCCTGCATCACAAGGAAGTACACCACATCTGCTAGAATTTTCAGGTAAATGCTCTGTATCAGAAAGTCTCATCACTTTATAGCATACTTATAGCTTAATGAAACTGTTTAGTTAACCCTGCAAGGATCTCATTTCTTACCGTAAGTGTCTGTTGTCTTCTTTATTAACTCTACCACTTTATGTTCAAAATTGTTGCTCCATCTTTTTTGTTTTTAAAGCATGATACTTTTGCAGGTCTTTGATGAATAGAGTTACCAAACTAATGTCGGTAATTACAAAGGAATTAGTTTAGGATTAAGCCTTATGTTCATGAGTTTTCATGTTCTTAGTTTCAAAGTTGCAATTATTAAGTCTTTTGCTTCTCTATATCAGGTTGGGTTCTACGCGATGGATGGAAAGTCATTCTCCAGGTAAGCTCATCTTTATATGATATAGTCTAACACTTATAGCGGTACAATCTTGGTTTTTGACCGTAGATCGAATCTAAGAGGAATTAGGAATTCTATATCAGGCTTACAACTGGGAATCTCACAAACATGATTGGTGGAGAATTGAATGGAAAAGTTCCCGACATCGCAAAATCTGGGTTTGTTTCTGCATGGTTGCCACCACCATCTCAGTCTCTTGCACCAGAAGGTAAGAATAAATTGGTTTCCAAGAATTAATGAGCTTTTGTTTATATATGAGTTTTTGATCAAATAACCCATTACTGATCATCCATCACTATTGTTTCAATCATCATACTTCTTTTAACCATTCTTGTTACTGCAGGATAAAGGGCCGTTAGAACCAGTTTGATGCTGACTATGAACCATCTCACCATACATTTTTATCTCTGATCAAACAGCTGTTTGCAGTGGCGGAGCTAGGAATTCAATTCATCAGGGTCAAAATATAATTTAAGAGGTCAATTGTGTTATTAATTTTTTTTTATAGGGGTCAATTCTGCTATTTTATCAGGGTCAATTTGATTTTTTTCCTAAAAATTTAACTAAATTTAAAATTTCACCAGAGTCAATTGACCCACGCGCTTCTACCCTAGCTCTGCCCATGGCTGTTTCACAAGAGAGATTATGTAATAGAGAAAAGCTGTGAAACAGGAGAAGAAGCTTGACCGGAAATACCGATTTAGCGTTTTAAGTTTTGCCATAAAATTAGATTTTATGTTTGCCATAAAATTATGAAGCAATGTAAGTAGGCACAAGAAGCTTGTTAATAAATGGGTGGATTAGAAGATTTAAAGCTTGTCTCAATTACAACATAGTTCATTAGAAACCAGAACCCAACCGGTGCTCAAACCAAAACGGTATTTGGGCTCTAAATGGGCCACCATGTCATGTTCTATGGACTCAAAAACCCTACTCTGCGATTTAGTCCTCGTCAAATCTCTCCGGCGAGACGGCCGTCGTCTTTCTCACATTTTTACCATTGCCTCCACCTCTCAGGTACGAGCTTTTGAGTTTTAACGTCTCAATTATGTTCGTTATATGTCACCGTTAAGATCCGAATTTCATTTATGGCGATAAAAATTGGATTTTTATGTGGTTGCAGTTGAAGAACCCTCGATTCTGGGTTTTAGGAATTCTCCTGATGTCTTGGCTTATTCAGAATCGCATTGGAAACACCTTCTTACGCCTTAAACCCTCGGTTTCTATGGCTCTTACCTCTACGTTCATCAAGAATCTCTCTACAGTTTCGGAGCAGACACTTGATGAATCTTCACAGTCTGAGGAGATATGGAATGTAATTGTAGGTAGAGCAGGTGATAGAGACAGTGAAGATGAGGTTTTTAATCGTCTATCAAACGATGAACTCTGTAACAGAATCAATCTCTCTGATGGTTTGGTTCATAAGCTGCTTCATAGGTTTAGAGATGACTGGAGATCTGCGCTTGGTGTTCTGAGATGGGCTGAGTCTTGTAAAGGGCACAAACATTCTAATGATTCTTATGATATGGCGGTGGATATTCTCGGCAAGGCGAAGAAATGGGATCGTATGAAGGAGTTTGTGGAGAGAATGAGAGGAGATAAGCTTGTTACTTTGAACACTGTTGCTAAGATCATGAGGAGATTTGCTGGTGCTGGGGAATGGGAAGAAGCAGTGGGAATATTTGATAAATTGGGTGAATTTGGATTGGAGAAGAACACAGAATCGATGAATCTGCTGCTCGATACGCTTTGCAAGGAGAAAAGAGTCGAGCAGGCTCGGGTAGTTTTGCTAGAGCTTAAGTCACACATTACACCAAATGCTCATACCTTTAATATCTTCATTCACGGTTGGTGTAAGGCAAATAGAGTCGAGGAAGCTCTTTGGACGATCCAAGAGATGAAAGGTCATGGTATTCAACCTTGTGTTATTAGCTATACGACGATTATAAGGTGTTATTGCCAGCAGTCTGAGTTTATAAAGGTCTATGAGATGCTCAGTGAAATGGAAGCTAATGGGTCTCCTCCGAATTCTATTACTTACACGACTATTATGGCTTCTCTTAATGCACAGAAAGAGTTTGAGGAGGCATTACGGGTAGCTACAAGGATGAAAAGATCCGGTTGTAAACCTGATGTTCTTTTCTACAACTGTTTGATTCACACGCTTGCTAGAGCTGGTCGGTTAGAAGAAGCTGAGCGTGTTTTCAGAGTTGAGATGCCAGAGCTTGGTGTTTCCATGAATACATCTACCTATAACTCCATGATCGCTATGTACTGCCATCACGATGAGGAACACAAGGCGGTTGAGCTTCTCAAGGAAATGGAGAGTTCCAAGCTTTGTGATCCGGATGTTCATACGTATCACCGGTTGCTGAGATCTTGTTTTAAGAGAGGAGATGTAGTTGAGGTTGGAAAATTATTGAAAGAAATGGTGACTAAACATCACCTCAGCCTCGATGAATCGACTTATACTTTTCTTATACAGAGGTTATGCAGAGCCAATATATGTGAGTGGGCGTATTGTCTATTCGAGGAGATGATTAGCCAAGATATCACGCCGAGGCACCGGACTTGTTTGCTGCTCTTGGAAGAGGTCAAGAAGAAGAATATGCATGAGTCCGCTGAGAGAATCGAACACATCATGAAGACTGTGAAACTCACTGCCCCTGTAAAGTGAGATTTTTACTATGGCTGGACCTGTAATTTCTTGCGGCATCTTACCTGCTTATTGCGGTATGGTTAAGAGAGAAGGTAGACAATTTGTGGTACTGTTGAATAGGGGGAGATTGTAGATTGTGAAAATTTGGGCACTTCAGGCTTTAGAAAGAAGACAAGACCAGATCATGCGTAAAAATGTTCCTTGTGTTCTCCATTCAACCACATTGTAGTGTAGATTTATAAGTACATTGGTCATTGGTAAGAGAAAACTTCTATTTCAAATACAAGAATTGTTAAGGTTTGCAACTCTGGAGTTGATTGATTCTGACACAGTCTTGAAAGTAAAGAGGTTGGTTCGGCAAGCTGTGTTTGTTGTCTGCTCTGACTCAAATCTTTTTAAGGGTCTCTTAATTGAGACGTCTGAAGATCGAGTCTTACAAGATTTATACACATGAGAAGTAAGGAAAAACACTTTCTTTAATATATAAAGCATTGAGTTTAGGGAACAGATACATGTGCGTTTGGATGCGTCCACACAACACACCGACAGAAAGGTAGATCCATATTACTAACCCCAAAAAGCCCAAACAAAACAAAGAAATTATCTTTTTAGGATTTTTTTTGTTTTCTAATTGAGTAGTCTTCTTCAACCACGTAATGATGGTTAAGCTTTAACTACGAATCATTATGCATGTTTTAGTGAATTATTGAGTAGATATTATTAAGGGCCCTCAAGTGGTTAGCTAGCTGCCACAAGGGGGGGGGGGGCGCTTTTTATTTGGTCTACATCTATCAAATTGCAGATTTATTGAGCACAAAGTACAAAACCTACTAAGATTAAATAATACCTCCACGGCTCCACGTCTGGTTTCAACAAAACGAGCGACGCGTCTAATTAGATGAAACATCCATTCAATTATTACTTTTGAACTTTACTGAAATATACAACCATAACAAGATCCTGCTACGTATTTCTCTCGAAAAATCAAAACAAAAATTCTTGCTGCAGAATAATATTCTTTACACATTCTTCTTTTTTTCTCGAAAATTAAACTTTTTAATCTGTTAGAGATCATAAAAAGAGATTAACAAATGATAAAATAACGTCAGATATGGTCCACTCACGGGGAATGAAGGAATCTTGTATATCTTCGATGCTCCCAAAATTACTATTTTTATACTTTTTCTGGTAACACATAATCACAAGTTCCGTCCGTCTCCGCCACAACAACACGATCTTCAAGACTTCTCCTTTTTTTTGTTGTCTTCTACTTCATCACCTTGTGTTCGTCGTAAAACAAATATATCTCCATTGATTTCAAAACCATTCATATTCTTCTTTGTATTCTACTTCCTCTGTTTTCTCTTTATTTATTTCCCTCATCACATATGCTCTGTTTTTTTAAAAATCTTTGAGTCTTTAATTTTGGTTTAACAAAAACCGAGTAAAACCCGGTTTGAAATCTAAACCGGAAATGCCACCGCCGATATTTCCTCTCCGGTGGGAAAGCACCGGAGACCAGTGGTGGTACGCTTCACCGATCGATTGCGCCGCCGCGAACGGTCTATACGACGTCGTCATCGAGCTTCTTCACCAAGACACAAACCTCCTCGTTAAACTCACTTCCCTCCGCCGTATCCGCCGCCTCGAAACCGTCTGGGACGACGGAGACGGTAACAACTGCCACGTGGCTCTTAACCGCTCCCGAGTCGCTAGAAGACTAATAGAAGAGTGCGAAATCGGAAACGGAGATAACTCTCTCATCAGAGCTGGCTACGGCGGGTGGCTGCTTTACACCGCCGCTTCCGCCGGAGATTTAGAATTCGTGAAGAAGCTTCTAGAGAGAGATCCACTTCTCGTGTTCGGTGAAGGAGAATACGGCGTCACTGATATCCTCTACGCGGCCGCACGAGGTCGAAACGACGACGTGTTTCGTCTCGTCCTTGACTTCGCTTTGTTGCCGGCTGATATCGCCGGCGTCGAAGAAATCAACGGTGAAAAGTTAACTGAGAAACAGTTAATAGTAAAAGAGGAGATGGTAAAAAGAGGAGTCCACAGTGCCGCGAGAGGCGGACACGTGACAATTCTCGATGAACTCTTACTCTCTGGCAAATACGACGACGTTTCAAAACTCAGAGATGCGTTTGGTTCTACTCTGTTACACTCTGCTTCTAGCAGAGCTCAAATCGAAGTAAGAAACTACACAAATCAAATCATTTTATTTACATTAATTAATGCATATATAATTTATGGATAGTAATGCAGGTGGTGAAGTATCTTGTGTCGAAGTATGATTCGATCATGGAGGTTCAAGATAGCCATGGAAACACAGCGTTACATATAGCTGCTTACAAGGGTCATTTAGATGTAGTGGAGGTTCTTATTAACGAATCTCCACCGTTGATATCTGTTGTTAACGGAGATGGTGACACGTTTCTTCACACGGTCGTCTCTGGTTTTGCTGCGTCCGGGTTTAAACGGTTGGACCGGCAGATGGAGCTTTTGAAGAAGTTAGTCTCAGGAGAAACCGTTGACTTTTCTGAGATCGTCAACGTTAGAAATTGTAACGGAAGAACTGTGGTTCATCTAGCTGTGATGGATAATCTTAACGCCGTTAGACCTGACGTCGTTGAGAGTCTGTTGAGAATCCCTGGCGTTGATCTTAACGTCGTTGATTCGTACGGGATGACTGCCGTTGATTTGCTTAAACGGCAAACGCCGAAAACGCTGGTTTCTGAGTTGTTGATCAAACGGCTTGTTTCCGCTGGTGGGAGATCAAACTGCGGTGAGAGCGTTTCGCGGTTTAGAGAAGAGCGTTATGGATTCTGCGGTAGTCCAGGAACTTCGTTTGAGATATCTGATTCTGAGATTTTTCTATTCACGGCGGCGAGAACGGATCACACCGCTGAATTAAGAAGTCCAGACAGAGAGAGTTTTGATGGGATCAGTGAGTGTTCGACTGAAATCTCCACGCATTCGAAACGCAAACGCCGCGGTGGTGGAGGAACAGGAGCGCGTCTTAAGCTTCTTTTACGGTGGGCGAAGAAGGAAGAGTCGGAGGAGAATCGTCGTTTCTCAGGAGATAACAACAACAACCGTCGTGTTCCTCTCAGAGAGATGTATTCGCCGTCGGGTTGTAACAGAGGAGGAAGAGCGTTTCCGATGAGAACAGAGAGTGGTGATCTCCCGAGTTTGGCAGTGAGATTGAAATTTACTCAAGGGTTGATGAAAGGTGTCGTGGTTCAGGAATCTCCTAGGTTCGTGTTCTCTCCTCCGGCGGTTTCTGATTACTCTGGAGCTCCGTCGTCGGCTTGCTCGTCGCCGTTTCAGACGGTTTCTTCGGAATTAGGGAGAAGAACACCAGCGATGAAGAAAAAGGGATCTTTTATGGACAGATACTTGTGTTTTGGGGGTAAAGGATTAGCCTTTGATGGTTCTTCTGAGTTGAATAATGGCTCCTCTGGTCATCGTCTCCGTCCACGGAGTTTCAAACGAGCCATCTCTTTGGTTTCTTCTTGAAATCACATAGTTTTCTTTTGTCACACGTAATCTTTACCCTTTAACTCAAGGGGTTACATTTAAATTCATATAATTGTAAGAAAAGTGAAATAAAAATAGATTTTTGGTTTTTATAAAAGGAAAATTGAAGTTTGAAAGTATTATTTTCGTTTTTTTTTTAATTGGGATAATTAGTAATTTATATACATCTCCATATTGGAATTGGATTAGGAGTTTTTTTTTTTTTTTAATCATATTACAAATTTCCTTTTCTCTATTTCCTATCCTATCTATATGTTGAGACCAAACTCTAGTTCATGTGTAATTAGGAGTTACTCCTTTTTAAAAACTTCAAAACCGAGCTCCATATAAACTTCAAAACCCTAGTTTCTCTCTATCATTCTTCGTGTGTCTAGTTCAATCGAACACACGAAGACGCTCCGTTTGAACTGGGGTTTGTGCTTTTCTCTGTCGAGTTTTTATCATGTTTGTAAGAATGGTTACAGAAACCAAACTGCGGATAAACGTTTGCTCTGAAGCCAATCGATCGAGGAAGAAGCGTGGAGCTGAAGAGGTAGAAGAAGAGGTAGAAGAAGAGGCTGATCAGGCGAAGAAGAAGCAAAAGATGGATCGCGATAGCGAGTTGTCCTTGCATGGCCTGTGTCTAGAGGTACTAAAATCGACGAGAGACGAATGGTATGGTTGGCGTTTTGAGGAGCTCGTCATTGAAAAACCTGATTATTTCTCTGTTATATCAAAACCAATGGATTTCGTCACAATCAAGTCCAAACTCGCCAAGAATCTCTACGTGAATATTGCTGAAGAGTTTCCCAAAGATGTTCAATTAGTCTTTGCGAATGCGATTCGTTATTATCCTCCTGAGAATCCGGTTCACAAGAACGCTACGAAGCTTAAGAAGTTTTTTGAGTTAAGGTGGGAATCGGTAAAGAAGAAGATAGCTTGTGGGAGAGTTAACTTGAACCAAAAGGTTTCTCTTTCGATAAATCCAGTGAAAGAGCAGAGCAAAGAGGATAAGCCTGAGAGAAAATTCGAATTCGATCAAGGTTTAATGCCCTTATCTCCTACGAAGGCTCTTCGTGCGGCAACAATCAAGATTCGATTTGCAGATACTATCGGGAAAGCCAAATATAGAAAGCTTATTGACGAGAGTGGTGGTAACAAAGCTGATGTGATGATGAGAATGCAGAAAGAAAAGCAACGTTTAGAAAAAAGGGAACGTGAAGTGAAAGCTAGAATCGAAGGTGAGCCTAGAGCCGCCAGGTTGAAAGTGCTATGCAAGGAACGGCTTGCATTAGAGGAGTTGGAAGAAGAAGCCAAATTCAATATTGTAGATAACTTGAAAACTATGAAGGAGATGGTGAAACTCTGTGGTGGATCCTATCTGGCAAGAAGAACTCGGAGGATTGAAAAGCTTGGTCTGTTTTTAAGAATTGAGGATTATTGGCCGGAACTGGAAGAGATTAAGGAGGAAGGAGAAATCTAGTAGAGTCTCCTACATAAACGTCTCGTGTAATTACTTATGGCCAACCTTTCATTCAGCATTTGAGGAATCCTTAGCCAATTGCAGTGCTAGTTCCTTAAGTTGCAAGTTTCTCTTCAGCTGACACAAGCTGTTATATTATTGGTTTATTTTTGTTTCGTAACAGTGTTTTGTTTTGGTTTTCTGGATTTTAAGTAAAACTATATGATTATGACAGGAATTAGAGAAGTTTGAGGCAAAACTGAAATAGGAACAAAAGCAAAATCAGTACGGATTACATCACTAAACTAGTGCTCTGTCATCTACATCCATTTCCTAAAGTAACAACAGAGACTTAAAAACATAGGAGTATCTCACAATTACGATCACTTGTGGAGTTCACCATTTCTTCCCAGCAATCTCATGGCTCACGGCGTGTTCATAGCAAGAACATACTTGAATTAACTTCAATCTGTCACAACCAGAGAAGAAAAAAGAAACTGAAATATATATACATAAATGGTAACTACAGTGAAACTACAAATCCAAGAGAGCTGGAAATTGAGTATCACCAAGTGAGATAAAGACAGATAACATTCAGATGCATCAAACAAGGTAAGAATTTGGTTAGGATACAAAAGAGGATACGGATTCACACATAATTGCTCTGATGCTCCAGGTAAACTTTTACTGCAAGATCATCGGGATATAGCACCCATTTTAAAGTCAGACCAGCCCACACGGTGATAAGGAGATAGAGAGGTGGTTCTAAATTGACTTACCTTCTTTTTAATTTCACTCCCTTTCTGTTGGATTATATCTATCTTCAAACGAATTTTGATTCCTAGGTTCCCGACTGCGGCGGTCACAAGGATCATCCCTTTTGGTCCTGTAATCTGATGAACTCTTCTCACGAGATGATCTGTGGCTTCGATGATAAGACTTCTTTTCAAGGCTATGTCGTTTGGTCCTTGTGAATTCATCATCTCTTCGATCACTTTGCTTATATGATCTGTGACTCTTCTGTCTCTGCGAAATACTTGAATCATACTCCTCATGCCGGTTTACTTTATCTGTATTGTTTCTACTATCCTTTGAATATTCAGTATCTGCATGTTTCTCTCCTTTCCATTGCTTATAGACTCTTGATGATGCATCTGTTAATGTTGATGGTGCAGTATTGTATCCAACGTCACTTTCTTTCTCATCGTTGCCTATAGAAGACGGGGATTGTAATGGCATTCCTTTCTCAAAACTTCCAATCCCTCCTGCTAGCTTAATTTCTTCTGTATATTCTTCTATTATATCACGTAACACCTACAAACAAAAGATAGAGAAAAATCAGTGAAAGAAGCAGATAATGTAAGTTTATTGCTAACTGAACTATGATCATAATGAAAGTATGATGTTAGAAAGGGCCAGTTTTCTCAATCCGACACTTTTTCTATCCAAATATTCACTGATCATTTTGCATCAAAACATTCACAACACAAGAAACTGTGATTATGAATAGGCATTGAAAAGGAAACCGCTTCTTACCTGTTGAGGCGTTCGTTTCACCTTCTTACCACGGTATGACATTCTCCTACGCTTGTAATCTCTCTCTTCAGCTAAAAGCTCTTCTCTTGTCTTCCTTCTATTCATATCCTACACCATTATAAACAATATATATATAGTTCAGTTCCTTCAATATAAGTTCCCTACAGTAATATTTGTTTCTTTCATGTTATATAACAGTTAGTTTAGTATTAACCTGATTTGATGAGCGCTGTCTCGGAAGACCATCATGATCAATAATAGGCTGATAGCTAGAACGTCTTTTCCGTTCTTCCTCAGCTTTAGCTGTCATAACACCAAGCTCGGCCAACCTACAAATTGACAGAGAGACATCATGAGCAATCAAACTCAGATCCAAACATGATATGATTAATAGCCTTTGAAAGATTTCAAACCTACCGCTGATATCTTGTTAGTGGCTGGGCATATCGTATCGCCCTTATTTTCCCTTCAAGCATGGATCTTTCATACAATGCTGCAACAGCTGCTGCAACACGGGACACAGATATCACCTGAGCACTGTCCAAAGTTTTGCCTCCTTCCCCACCTGAACTACTCTCGAACGGCTTCTCCATCTTCTCATCCTTATTACTCAACCTTGCATCATCCAAATCCTCGACAACTCCAGAGGATTTAGGTGTGGTTCTTTCAGACCGAAACAACATTATTTGAGAAGCAGATTCTACTATGCACTGTTTAAACATATCCAGAGCAAAAAACTTGCCATTTCCTTCTCCATACAAGACAGCAAGTTGAGAAGCTAACCAAGAAAACACTCGAACCAAGACTGGACACTCAAATATTCTACTTTTGCAGCTCATAATCTTCTGCACACCAACAGCATTAACATCAGACTCCAACATAAATCCACAAGCTTCTTTCACAACCGGTTTCAAACACAACCGAAAGAGCAAGAATATATGATCTCTCATGTAAGTATCAATTATTACACCAAATCTTGTAGAATTAACCAGAATCCATGAGCTCAACTCGCTCGTTTCAATCACTTTCAAACCCAGAACAGCAGAAAGAACACTATAGGAATACGAATTTGGGTAATCCCTCCACTGATCAATCTCACTCTTTATTGCACAGAGATCAGACGGTAGTATCCCTAACATACTATTTTCCTCCTTCTCATCAAGAACTACCAAATCGCTACATTGCACAGATAGAACATTAGGAAGTGTTAAAGTTCGCTTTTTTACATCGAGCTCGGAGAAGTTCACAGCTCCAGGACAATCTTTGTAGAAGAAACTAGTTCCAAAATCAGCTAACTCATCATCTAAGGAGACACAGAGCTCACCATCATCGTTGTTCATCTGTACTTCACAGGGTAACTCGAGTTTGTTCCGGTAACTACTAAAAGATCCAAGAAGGTGAGTGAGGTCAAGAGGATTTGGGCAACGAAGTGAATGGAGAAAGAGAGCTTCTGGTGGCATTAAGTGATTTGAATCAAAAGGGCAACGAACGAAACCGCCATTCCCGTCCTTCTGGAGACGATGAGAGTAGTCTAAAGCTACATTTTGAGAGAGAGAATCTAGGGTTCTTTGACATTCCGACAGCAGAGACTGTAAAGAGGAGATAGTACCGGAGAGCTCGCGAATCGGCGGCGGAGATGGAGCGATGGGGTGAGTGTTAAGGTTTTGAAGAGGAGGTGGAGGAGGAGGTCGAAAGAAGAAATTAGGATTAGGGTTTGGAGGAGGATAATGGTGGAAGAAGTTTGGATTAGGGTTTTGATAGTGCGGAAACGACGGTGGTCGATCCATGAGTTCCGACGACGGCGAACTTCACTGAAAACGCTGTGAATTGAATTGTGTGATTCGAAAAAAGACGTTTCCTATATAAAGCCCATTTAACGAGGCCCATTAATTTCCTTATACGGTCCATATCCATATTTTATTTTTCTTTATGTAGATTAAAAAGAGTTTAGCTTATTAGGAAAAAATAGTATACGTTTGATCTGTATTTGTTTTATTTGTTAGAGGAAACGTTGGGAACTCTGACTATTTTATTAATCTATATTTTATTTATTTGTTAATCTGTATTTGTTACACTTTACTAGTATAAAACCATCAAATTACATATCCACAATTATTATTTATCACTAATTTTATTCATTAACGATATCATCTTCAGGAAAGAACACTGTCCGAAGATATTTCACTGTGTTGATGTCCAACGCAAACGCTTTAGCCAAAATCTTTGGATCAATCGAAGGGTTCGACCCGAAAACTGCATCACCTACCGCGATCAAACCAGGATTTTGGCTCCCAACAGCCCCAATGACAACCGCATTTGTCTTCCCGACATTTGCATGAAATTGGACCAATCCGATGGGAAAAACAAACACATCTCCTGGATAAAGAATTTTGGAGAAGAGTGTGTAGTTGTAGTTGTTCGACGACACAAAGCCGACTGAGAGCTTTCCCTTGATGACTAAAAGTATCTCGGAGGCCCGTGGATGAATGTGCGGTGGGATTTGACCACCCGGGGCAAAGTCAATGCGGGCAATGGAGACCCCAAGAGTGTTGAGACCAGGGATATCAACGGGGTTGATAAAGGAGCCAAGGCGGTTGCTGGTGTTTCCCGGGATGTTAAGGCCAGAAGCAAAGAAATCATTGGATGTTACTAGTTTTGGATCTTTGCAGAATCTTCCATTTACGAAAACTACGATTCAAAATTAAAAAAAAAAAAAGGAGCAAATCAGTTAAAGGTCTGTAAGTTTGAAAATGAACGTTATATAGTAACTATACAGTCTAGTTTGCAACTTCCAAAAAATTAGTATTCTATACTGATTTAAATAATTTGTTTTTATCTTAATTTTCTGGCAAGGTAGAGATTACTAATTTGTTTTTACCTTAATTATTATTTATTAGAGATTACCTCCATTTATATCCTGGACGCCGGCAACACAGTAGTCTTGAAGAGGAGATGGGTCGTAACAAGATACAAACGAAGATGCTAAAGCCAGCAATATGATTTTAGCTACGAGAAATTGAAGACGACCTTTCATTTTTGTTTTTTTTTTGGGTCAAATATAATTGCTCCTGCGGTTTTGATTTCCTTTTCTTTGTGGATTAAGCGATAATGCATGAGAAACATGGGTGCGCTATGTATATACTTATATAGTCAGAAAAAGTCTTTCAAAACTAACTGATTTTAGTTTACAAGTAAATTACATCTAACAATTATAGATTGATCTTGTTTGTACGTACGAATAAATATCAAGACCTAATAAAAGTAAATTATATAAATGTGGACATTCATGCATTCATTTTTCAGTTTGTACACATATAAGGTTTGATTGTTTTCTTTAACATATGTTTATATGTTAATTAATGAAGTCTGACTAGTTATCAAATTAAGGTTTGATTGTTTTCTTTATGGTGTTTTTATTATCTTCTTCTTCTTCCTTCTTTTTTGTTTCTTGTATGAATAGTTACGTTTGAAACAAATAGTTTACTTTATATAATGAATCAAATTCGTTATAAGAAGACTAGCTAGCTTCCTCATAACAAATTTTAAATATGTTAGGATTCAAAGTATTGAAGTGTTGAATCCGAAGTTTATCCGAAGTTTTCCTAAATTACCTGGAAATTTCAAACGTGAGAAGATGTAATAACGATTTGCTTGATGATTAATGTATACAAGCTATAAGCATACACATACGTATACTTGCACACAATCAAAACATTAACCGATCAGTATAAACTTTCGAAGAAGAAAAAAAACCCACAGTGTTATTATATCATGCATAAGCTACACACAAACTCTCTCCTAAGGAAAAATGATCAAGTAACTATATTAAGTTGTGTGATTATTGTTCAAGTAAATGATTAATATATCATCAATATGATGCATATGAGAGTACAAGTCTTTGGAGTTAAAAAAATGAACTTGGAATATATTGTTATATGCAAGCTAAAAATCCAGTGTCTTAATCACTAAGACGTGGCCAGTATTATTCTTTATTAAATTACAATATGAAATAATAAAACACATTTTAATAACATAAACCATGTGCATCGCAAGCTCTAAACTGTAAATTAACATGGAGCTCAATATGCAGAGAACAACATAATCCTTAATTAGTGTTAAACCCCTCTGTAAGAGTGTTTTGCTTCCATGAATACTGTGTAGTCTGTGTTGTGTCTATAATATGTAAAGTAATTTAAAACTATAAACCATGCCTTCTCTGTTATAAAGATTAAATTATGTTTGTTTTTGTTATATGGAGATGGGTTTTTTTTTTTTATTAATATCACAATGCGTTTTCTACATGGACGATTTTGTACTTATTAAGATCTCGTAGGACATTTTTAGGTTTGTGTCTTTTTCTTTTAACATATTCCACTATGAGGTCCACAAACCTCTTTTTTTATTCCCATATCTCACATCCTCTTACATTTAAAACTAAAACATATAGCTTACTTATTCATTAACTTTATTAATTTCTTACAAATTGTTTTAACATTAATCAGCACATTACAATCTTGCATAGTTATTTCCCACAATTTTTTGTTGTTTGTAATACATATGTATGTATGTTTGTATTATATCGCCTAAACTATATTTATCATCGTTCTTAATTTCAAGGATAATCACGTATGTTATGTTTAGAAGAAAACACAGCCTGAAGATATTTCACTTTGTTCAAGTTCAGCGCAAAAGCTTTAGCCAAAACATTCGGATCAATCAAAGGGTTCGATCCGAAAACCGCATCACCTATCACGATCCTGCCCGGTTCCTGGCTCCCAGCAGCAGCAATCACGACCGCATTTGTCTTCCCAATATTCACATGAAATTGTATCAAACCTTTGGGAGACACAAACACATCTCCGGGATAAAGAACTTTGGTGAAGAGCGTGTAGTTGTATTCGTTCGACGATACAAATCCAACGAAAAGCTTGCCCTTGATAACTAACAAGATCTCGCTGGCACGTGGGTGCGTGTGAGGTGGGACTTGACCTCCCGGGGCAAAGTCAATGCGAGCAATACCAACCCCGAGAGTGTTGAGACCAGGCATTCTTTCAACAGTTACGGCGGTGATTGTGGAGCCGGGACCGGTGCTGGTGTTTCCTGGGACGTTTAGGCCGGAAGTATAAAAGTCATTCGCCGTTACACGTTTTGGATCTTTACAGAACTTCCCATTTACAAAAACTGCGAAATAATCAAATTTAAAGGTTTTTAGGTTTGAAAAATATAATTAGGTTACTATGATTTTGGCATAAAATTCGGTTTGAAGAGTATTAAATTAATGAGTCATATACCGTATGTGCAATATATAGATAGAGATTACCTCCATTTATATCGTCAACTGCAACACAGTAGTCTTGAAGAGGAGATGGGTCGTAACAATATACAAACGAAGATGATAAAGCTAGCCATACGATTTTAGATAAGAGAAATCGAAGACGACCTTCCATTTTTTTTTTCTAAAATAGAAATGTTGATTAGTATGATTGAATTTTTGAACTAAGCCATGTTGCATGAGAACATGCATGCGTTATATATATAGCCAAGATGTTGCCCAAAAACAGTTGATTTTAGTTTACAAGTAAATTGAATCTACTATAGATAATAGATTGATCGAGTTTTTACGTAATACAATGGACTCAAATCCAAGGCCCCCCAGTACAAGAAAATTAAAAATTTTGGGACTTTCATGCATGCTTTTGCGTTTTATTTATTAACTCTGTAAAGCCTGGCTGTTTATCATTTGAGTTTGTATTGCATATATGTTTTTTGCCTTTGTGTTTTTATTATGTAATTACGAAAATAATGTATTTTAAGTATAAATATAATAATTTAACACATAAACGCCACCATAAAATAACTATCAACACAAAAAAAACCATTGGATTCAGGGAACATAAATTTGTTTGATGTCATGATCAAAGAAGTGGTTATCATTTGCTCAATTTCATGATCAAAGCCTACAAGCATACATAGATTTATTCTTGCACACAACCAAAACATTAACCACGCAAATTATTAGAAAATATTAACCACTTATTTTACACAATTTAAGTTCGTATATCAGTCTAGTCTTTTTGTTCTATAGACTATAGTGGAGCTTGCGGTGTATTAATAACACAAATATAATCAAATTCATTTTTTTGTGCCTTATTTATTGATTTAAAATGTTACTATCATTATATACTCTTTTAATTTACCCGCTTACAAATTTATACAATATTTTGTAGCCAAACATGTGATGTACCTCATTTTTTATCACCAATCCTAAAACCTTATTACCTTGAAATTTCCTACGACCATAATGCAGGACCATACACTATCTGGAGAAATCTAACCAAGTTAGCGTCTAACTGAAAAGCTTTTGCCAAAACCTCTCGAGGAATCGAAGGGTTCGATCCAAAAACCGCGTCTGCGATCGTAATCGTACCAGGATTCTGGCTCCCAAACCCAGCAAACGCAACCGCCCTTGTCCTCCCAACGTTCATTTGAAAATGTATCAAACCAATGGGAAACACAAAAACGTCTCCTCTTCTAAGAACCTTGGAGAGCAGTCTGTTGTTGTCTTGGTTCGAAGAGACAAACCCAACCAGGAGTGTTCCTTTGGTGACCATGAGTATTTCAGAGGCGCGTGGATGTATGTGCGGTGGGTTTTGACCTCCCCGAGCAAAGTCTAAGCGAGCGAGGGAGACTCCGAGTGTGTTGAGGCCAGGGATTTTGTTGACATCCACCGTTGTGACATTAGAACCGATGAAACTGGTTGTGTTCCCGGGGATGTTTAATCCCGAATAAGAGAAATCATTTGCTGTTACTGATTTTGGATCCTTACACACTTTTCCATTCACGAAAACTGCAAGAAAAGACTTGTTATATCAATTAGT
The DNA here is from genome assembly GCF_030686135.1 of Camelina sativa. Lineage (NCBI taxonomy): Eukaryota > Viridiplantae > Streptophyta > Magnoliopsida > Brassicales > Brassicaceae > Camelina > Camelina sativa. The sequence continues at coordinate 1,594,631 of NC_141898.1, forward strand.
GAAGCTAAAGAGATACTAGACCGAACACTAAACTATATTAGAGATAATACCTCCATTAGTTTCGTTGGCAGCAACACAAAAGTCTTGAAAAGGACTTGGATAACAGTACACAAATGAATATGATAAAGCCAATAAGATAACGTGAGCTACAAGGAGGCGAAGAAGCAATTCCATGATTTCTTTTGTTCTAATTAAAAAAATTGAGTTGAAAGAGTGTTAGATGAGAAGCATAGGCTAAATATATAGCACAGAGAAATTCATTGAATATATTTTCATGTTATTTCTTTGTTACAAGTCAATTACATCAATCTACTACTGATGATCTAAATGTTTGAGCTGTAAAATTGAATATTTGATGTAATTATGATTCTGATTTGCTTTGATGATCAGAGTAGACACTTCACATGTAACTAAAAGCATTAGCCATAAATTTCTTTCAATTCTAGAAGTTAAAAACATCGCACATTTATGATCATGAACCTAAACCACACACAAACTCTACTGATTAACAATGACCACAGTATTCATCGTAATTAAATTTCGGTAACTAATGTAATTATAAACATCTACTTCATCCCCACTGTACCTAAATCATCTTCTTCAGTTACTTTCAAACAGAGTTCTCTGTTCTCTCTGTTTCTAAACCGTAAGTAAGTACCAGGCGGTCTCCTTTCTGTCTGTTGAGTTTCGAGATGTCTGTGATGAAGGTCTCAGTTTCATCCCGAACATATCGATCTCCAAGATTCCTACACCACATGACATGCTAAGACGAAGAAGAAGCCATGAGAAGAGGTTGAACAAATTGTAGACACCGAAGCCAAGAACTAGAATCCATGAGAAGACTTTGCAGCTTGACTATACCAAAAGATATGAAATTTTTTAGTCCAGTTCTGATAGTAGTAAAGATTCCCAATAGAGAAGAGGGGAGCTCCACCAGGCTTCAGCATTTATAAAACTTTGATTTCTTGCGATAACTGACATTCCCGAACGAGGAGGGGAGTGGACTTGAGCAATCTCTAAGATACAATCTAAACGTTTACACCAAGGAACGTTTGACCCAAGGCAGTTGTTGACGGCATGACGGTATTAACCTTTTGAAACGAGGAGGATTGCTTCAATTCAAAGTTGAGGGCAACCTTAATGTAGCTACTGAAACAATTTAAGGGTAATTCATTCGGTCGTTCGTATATTCTAGAATCTAAAAATCAAAGTCGAACGCTCAGACTAGCTTTCATTTCAAGCGGTTGGGCGATTAGTAATTGATTCAACAATCAAAGCATCAGATTAGAGTAAACGAGCCAGGGAGAACGAAGAATCAATAGCATCCTAAGCAAACCAATCCATACATACCGAGGCTCGACAATTCTTGCTTTCACAAATTTCAGTTGTTTCTCATTCCGAGAAAAAACAACAAGGTTACGTTCCATGAATGAAAACAGAAGCACACAAGTGAACAAACCAAATCATCACTGAACTCTTTCTCTAACAGCATGGCTTGAAACACCATTAAACATGACAAACTTAAAAATCCGAAAGCAATATCACATTCATACAAGAAAATTCTTTTCATTTCTCTAGCAAGACAAATAGCATCAAAAACTAGCTGAGGAAATTACTTTAGCAGAGCTACTCCGAAGTCAATATCATCAATCAACATTGCAGGAGACAAGCCAGACACTTTCACAAGTAGTAACGAGTAAAAAAAGAGTGACCACGACATAATTTATCAATTCCAGAGATACAAAAAGGAAATAGCTTGAAGATAAAGTGAACATTGTAGAAAGACAAGTTCTTGAACCCATTAAAATAAACGCAAAATAGAATCTAAAAGTCTCACAATTTCAACACATTCATTCATACTCCCAAAACGTTTGATAGAGAAAAAAAAAAAAAACCAAACCAGTTTATTTTTTTTTTAACGGTAACTCTTCTGGAAACGAGCACGAGCACCACGACCACCAAACTTCTTCGGCTCGCACCTCCTCGGATCCGCAACAAGTAGAGTCCTATCGTACCTCACCAAGATATCCTTAATCTCCTTCTTCGACTGCTCATCCACATACTTCTGGTAGTAAGCAACGAGGGCCTTTGCGATGCTCTGACGGATTGCGTACACCTGAGATGTGTTACCACCACCGTTGACACGGATTCTCATGTCAACTCCGGCGAAACGGTGTTTTCCGAGGAGAAGGATTGGCTCGAAGATCTTGAATCGGAGGATCTCTGGCTGATGAAGCTCGATCGGCGAACCATTGAGCTTGATCAGACCAGTACCGCGTTTGCAGTGGGTGACGGCAACGGCCGTCTTCTTCCTTCCGAAGCATTGAACTGACTCTTTCGCCGGTTGGGTCGCCATAGCTTAGGGTTTCGTGATTTTGTGCTTCTCTGCGGCAAAATCGTATATATGAGAGAGAAGAAGGAACAAAAAAAAACCCTAATTCAGCGTGTATAATACAAGCATCAGGCTTTTATAGGTCCACGTGGTTATGGGCCTAATTTTAAGGCCCATTAAAGTAGGGTAATAATACTATGGGCTCTCTTATATATGGATAAGATAAATCGGCTGTATTTTCTGGTTAACCGGGCGGGTTTCGTACAATTTCGAAGATTGGCAAACCGATGCTGGCTTTCACTATGACACTGGTAAATGTGGTCAACCACCAGATTCAGATTAACAAGATGGGTGTACAAATTTGGTTAAGAAGTTGTCAAATTTGCGGACTTAAACGATGGTTCAAATGATGGATATATATATATGTTCTATGTAATGTTACATTGAGATATTCCACATGTTCCAGTAATGGAAAACATAGGATAACACAGCCAGCTTGTTTTATATATAGTACACAGCTCAAATAATAATAATCTTCTACCTGATAATTTTATCAATCTTTCTGCTACTAATTCTCTTCGTTTTTTTTTATTTACAATGCCGGTTTCTCCTGTGTTTTCTTTTTTTTTTAATTTTCTTTCCCTCATTGTTCGTTCATCTGTCATGTGGGAATTCTAGGTCGTTTTCCAACACCTTAAAGTGTTGTGGCTGCTGTCCAGAGCAATGGAGGTTCCACATTTTGAAGTATGACCTCTCTAGATTCTTCACCTGCAACCAAGAGAACTCATTGGTTAAGAGGAACAAACCAAAGGAGAGACGAAATAGAGTCAGAAAGTGTTTCCCCGACTAACCCAGCGCCTGGTGTCGAATAGAGGACAGGTTAAGCGGCTAGCCTTCAGTTCCTTAGTCAGTGCCTCAAGCTTTGGTTTGTTCAGTGCCAAAGAGACAGCCTTCTCTTCGTAGTCCTCCAAGCTGTTTCACAATTGTTATGAATATCTCATCAACATACATGAAAACAGAGGATAGTGAGCATACTACAAGTTGGTTTATGCTGAGACATACTTGTTAACTATCATCTCATGCCCCAGACCAGTTGCAAGGCAGAGTGATCCAGCCACTCGAGTTGCCATTTTCTCAAGTGGTAATGTTATCATCGGTACACCAGCCCACAGCACATCTGTTCCTGTTGTGTGTCCGTTGCACAGAGGCCTAATGACGGGACAGGGTAGGGGAAGGTAAACTTGTGCAGAATTAGTTTTGTGTTGTTTTAAAAATATATATAGTAACAGACGAAACGACTTGAGAAGCAAAAGAACTCACGTGTCGAGGATTACATCAGCAAGGACACTTCGCCTGATATGTTCACTCTTCATGGCAACATCAGTGAAGATAATTTGATCAGACTGTACACCTTGGGCAGCAGCATCTGGATGGAAATAAGGTCAGAAAATAAGTTAGATAGTGCACGCAGGAAGAATAAGGAAATGCTAGGCTAAGGATGGAGCCACACATACATGTGCGAAACCTCATCTCTCCAGCTGCTGGAAAGCGGAGAAGCCAAAGAGCACTGTTGGGTACTCGTTTAAGAATGTTGCACCTTAAAAACAAAAACAAATCAGTTTGCGAATGTATAAATTTACGTCTATACCGAGCTATACAGTGATTTACGCTATCATGTTGGTGTATTTAAGCTATCATGATGGTGCCAAGTGACATACGTAAATTTCCAAAGAAACCACAAAAAGCTTAGGGAAAACATTTACCAAGTATTAACGATCTCAGGATCCATTTTGTACAATTGGTTGAAGCATGCAAATATGAATTTGTCTTCGGGAAGTCCATAATCTGATCGCTTGGGCTTAGAATTTGGATCCAACACATCCTGGTTTTTCTGCAAGTAGCATTTATACGATGAGTTTTATGATAAATGACTGTGGAACTGATGAAAATGTACAAATAACTAGTACAGATAACTTTTCTCAGAGCTTACCTGCTTGTAATCATTGACAAAGTAGCAATGGGGAAGATGGACCAGCTTCTCTGAGTAAATATGTGCATATTGCAGAGGAGACACAAACTGAAAAGTAAAATAGAGTAACCAGTCATAACATAGAATAAATAAGGTTGGAAGGAAAGAAAAATGTTCTGAATAAATCTGGAAAACTCTAATTCAGTTGCAAACCTCATCAGTCACTAGATAGTCTATATAGGTTGCCCCAGTTGTACCCGGGAAGCCCATATATGAAACCTGGATCGGTGCAGGCTGCATGGCAAATATCTCATTTCTAGCCCCCTGCATAGATTAAACCACGCAAATGTTACCGAAAACAATTTCATACGAATGGGTATCCAGAGTAAGAAGTTTCTGAAATGTTTAGAGCATGCCTTGGTGTAACCGTTTAGATTAATGAGGATCTGGATTTTGTCTTCATTTATAATTTTGGCGATAGCATCAGATGACATAGCAGAAACGTCCAGGAAATGCTCAGCTTCTGACTGGACACGCTGTCTCCACTCAGTATTATCATTTGCACTCAATGCATAGCAGAAAACCTGAAAAAAAAATGTGATTTGCTTTGCTGAAATCCCAAAAAAATGTGATTTGCTTTGCTGAAATCCCATCAATTACGAAAATCCTATATTTCACACACAGGATCTGTTCGGTTCCATAAATCCTACCATCAGAAGAACTAAACCTAGCATGCACGAATTCTATAGCCTCACTACAAAACACTGGGCTGAGAAGCTAACACTCGCTATAAAATCAGAGCAGTAAGAAATGGATCAAATCTCCAAATGCAGGATACAAACCTCCACGTTTTCTCTGTTGTGCAAACCAAACACTGATCCCATGAGGTGTGACAATGGATGATTACCAAAATCACTGCTCACATATCCAATCCTTAATCTCTTAAACCCTCCCTCACGTTTAACAGGGAGCCCAGATGGATGTGTAAAAGGAGGTAGTCCAAAACGAGAAGCGATTATGGAGCAGTGTGCAGCATATTTACGACTGAAAGTAGAGGGGAATTCTAAGGATTAAGCTTAAACACAAAGATAAAATAAACACGTTTTATCATGAGCATTGAAAATAAGCCTCAAACCTGATTTCAAGGGCAAGAATAGGATCAATAGGATATGCTATCGCATGGAAGGGCTGGACACTTGGAAGGACCGACATCTAGGATCAACAGGATATGTTATCACCTTAAATCTGTAATAGCATACAAAGTACTAAAAACTTGTGTGGCGTAAATACGTACATTTATTTGCCTCCTAATAATGCTTTCAACTTCAGCGAACATTTTGCTGCGGTCCTCCCAACAGCATACACACTGGTACAGCAGCAGGAAAGAAGAAAACATTAATGGAAGACGAAGGGGAAGTAAACAAGAGCTAGGAAATAGAGACAGAAGCTATCATATCAAACGTGTGATATCATACTACGAAAAAGAAATACCTGCAAGGTGTGCAGAAGGTTGCACGTTGCTTCTGGGAAGTCTGGTCGTAGTAGCAAGGCCTGCTTATAGCTCGTAATGGCAGCTTCCACATGCCCACTGCTTATGCAAGAAGGTCCAACAAATAAATTAATAGAAAAAAAAATATTTTTCTGGTTTAACATACTATCTCGGCAGTTAAAAGGTGGTCATTAACTCATTGTAATACTGCCACATCTTGAATGTTCTAAATCCCAGAAAACAAGAGCCTAACACGTAACCACCTTAAAAACTGTAGGTAGAGATACAAAGGCTTCTAGTGAAGTAGGAAAGTTGTCAATAATTTTAAGAAATATGCCACCATAAGCTATTCAAGAACGGTGAAATACACAAAATTCTTCTTGACTAAGATCTGAAGGAAAAGATGTTTTTGCTCTATTCTTAGGTAAACGGTATTTGAACATGTGTCTGAAATACATAATAAATACAAGATACAGACAAAATTTACCTATCCTTGTAAGCTGAGGCCAGGTTCGCATGAGCTTCAGCCATTGTAGGCCGGAAATTAATAGCATGCATGTAATCCTGAATTGCTTCGGTTACTCTCCCGATCTCTTTGTAAGTATTCCCTCTATTAACCAGAGCATCAGCTGCCAATGGGTCAATACGAAGAACCTCATTATAGCAGGATATAGCATCCGAGTAATTTCCCTGCAGTGAAGGAGAAAAAACAAGCTAAATTCGTCAAACATGTACAAGACTACAAAACTAATTAAACATTGATAATGGAGCACATAGCCACCTGTTGCTTGTAAATTATTGCAAGGTTATTGAACGGAGCAGATAGCCCTGTAGTTACAGCCAGAGTGGCCTTAAATAATGAGGAAGCAGGACCCATCATATTCCTGTTCAAGTTGTGAATTGGAGTTAATGGTAGTTTATAATATTTTCTATCCAGCAAGAAGAAAGAAAGGATCACGTACCACTCCATATAAATATTTCCAAGGTTGGCCATCGCTTGTGGATGATTTGGTTGTAAAGCCAGACATTGCTGCAGTATAACCACAGGTTTGTGAGTAATATGCAAATTCACTAGCAAGTCTCAGATGAAAAACCACACATACATTATAGCACCGAATGGCTTCATCAACTCGCCCAATATCCTTCAATGCATTACCCTTCAAGTTGCAAATACAAAAAAAAAGATCATATGTTAGAATACTTAGAAATATAGTTCAGATAAAAACCGAACATAACGTTTAGGGTAAATGCTAACCAAGTTGTTGTAAGCCTCTAGAAATAGTGAATCGCGGGATATAGCCTGCTTGTAGTGTCGAATTGCTAAATCCAGTTGACCTTGCTCATAGTATATACTGGCTATGTTCCCTGCATTTTAAAAGTTATATGTCAATAATGAATAAGAGATCACGCATTTATTACAGGTAAGCATTTAGTCGATCAAATTACACTCACCGAATGCCATTGCACAATTTGGCCGCATCTGTAAGGCATGCTGATAACACATGATTGCTTCTGTAAGTCTTCCGAGAGCCTTGAAAACAAAGAAAATAAAATTTTGTTTTCAACATTGTCCACAAAACATTATTTCACTTAACTTTCAGCTACTGAACCTGAACATATCTTAATACATTAAACGTAAACATACCTTATACACATTTCCTAGATTTAAATATGCATCAGGGAATGCAGGTTTCAACTTCACAGCTTCCTGGTAAATTAAGAAAATCAGCCAACATAGTTAAAACATATAGAATATAAACTAAAAAACGCACACATAATACTGTGTCAACAGGATTTTTCTAGGACAGAATGAAACATACCTTGTAGTATTGAAGGGCTCTATTGAGATCACCCGACTCCATGAAAAGACCAGCAAGATTTGACCATGCAATAGCAAATGTGGGTTGTATGCGAACAGCTTCAAGGTAACAACTGTATGCCTGCACAAAATATTACATTCTAACTATTTGGACTCTGGCAGAAGATACTGACTATAAGACTGACGATCATCCCTGCTTGCCTTTCAGTAACAACTTGATGTCTGTATTGATTGTGGATTATGACACAGTACAACACAGAAAAATGAATGCATCTATTAGTACTTCCAGTTGATAAACCCGTAAAATGACTACAGATGTGATGCTATATTACTAGAGCATCACGTCACCGTCCATTTAGATATAATTTATTTTGATTCAATTACAAATTCTTCTGCAATGAAAAACTTCTAATCAATCAATTGTAACAATGAGGCCACATCCATAACTAAATCACAAGACAATTGCAGATAATATTTTTTTAGTGCTGGAACAGAACATAATAACTTAGCTAGTTCAATTTACAAGACTTACTTCATGAATCAATCCTTGAGCCTTCATCAGATTCCCCAGATTACTATGTGCGTCAACCTAAGAAAATTTTACATTACCAGGTGAGAAGAACAACAAAAGAAGCTAGACAGTGAATCTCCCAGAAGTGGTGAGACAGAATACGACGAAAACTTAAATAGAAGGCTCATAAATTCCATAACCAGAAGTGGGTTCAATGAGAGGGCCTGCTGACAGCATTGTGTTGCCTCACTGAGTCTTCCCTTTCGCATGTACGCACTTGCCAAGTTCGACCAAGCATCAGCAAAGTTGGGCCTCAGCTGAGAATTAGATTAAAAAATGGAGTATTAGCAACTAGCAAGAGGAAAATGAAGTATAGGTTGAAAAGTGAACAGAAGAAACCGAGACGCATATAGCACAACCTCAATTGCAATTAAGTAGTAGCGGATTGCTCGATCAGTGTCCCCTTTTTCCTGGAAAAGTCAGAACACAGATATAAGAAGTTATATATGCTGGTAATAACCAAAAATGATTAAGCAAAGGCCAAGCCACTCACCTTCCATGCGTTTGCCATGTTTCCATAACACTCAGCAAACTGAGGTTGAATACGAAGAGCTTCTTCGTTTCTAGCTATGCACATATCATACTCTTGGAGCTGCAGGACATATATATATATATATATATATATATATATATATATAATAACACGAGTAAACAAACTAATTCATGGAAAACAAAAGGATAGAGTAATAATAATGATGACTAATGTGATAAGGAGGAAAGAAACAGTTACCTGGTAGTAGATAGCACCAATAAGAAGAAGATTATCAGTACGTAATGGGTTTCTCTGGTAAACCATATTGCTGTGCTCTAAGGCTTGTTTGAAATCGCCTGCTTTGTAAAGCTGATGAGCAAGACCCAGGCGTACGTCATCATCACCTGTACGAATACAGTTACCAGATACAAAAAGCTCAGATACTACTAAACAAAAGTAATAAGCTTTTTTTTTTTGTTTTTTTATCCCAAAACGAGAATAAACCAAAATAACCAAAGCTAAAAACTTTGCACGGCCAAAAGTAGAATACGCAAAAGTCAAAGAAGAAAATCACAAGTTGCAGTTAATAGCAAGTTTGGTTTCACCAAATCTAAGATCTTTTTTAACATACCTAGAATTGGAAAATTAGACCGCACAAACCTAATAATGTTCATAGTAAAAAAAAACTGATGGAAGCTACCACACAAGGATCAGAATCAATTCAGCTGCGATTAAACAAAGCAGATACACAAACAAATAAAAATTAAAGTTGGGAGACAAATCAGAACCTTCATGAGTCTTATTGAACTGCTGGAGAAGACTCGAAGAAGAGGAAGAAGAAACAGATGATAAATCAAGCTTTCTAGAGAAGAGTTCATCAACTCGATCCGAAAGAAACACAGGTCGAGAGATCATCGCAGCTCCGTTCTTAGACGAGATCATCGCGTCTTTGATTTAAATTAAACACCAATTTCACCACAGATCACAAGTCTCCGGGACTTGGCCGGAGAATCAAAAAAAAAACCAAAACGATGAGAAGAAGAGAAAAGGGCAAAAACCCTAAATCAAAATTCCTTTTCCCCCGACCTCGACAAAAAAAAGAGAAGCTTTTTTAGCTTTCTTCTTCTTCTTCCTCTTTAGCTTTTTGTCTCTTATATTTTGCTTTTTTCCAACCAATTAAGATTGCACACATATAATTGGACTTCAATGTTTGACACGTGTAAATTTCAACGCCGTTGATCTACGGTTCAGGTCAAAGAGTCAACAAAAAATATGGGCACAAAACCAAATCCTTTTGTCTTTTAGTAAACACGTGTCTAAGACGCAACAGTGTTTACTTCTCAAACAAAGGTTGTATAATCTACATATATACAATCCCATCCAAACAAATCTGTGTTTTTCCAAATATACAATAAAACACGTTATTCTGATTGATTAATTACCTTAATAATGAATATTTGAGAGAAAACAAAAAAAAAACAATATATACTCCTAATGCAATCTCCTTAAATAAGTATATAGTATATTGCATATACTACATCGTCCAACAAAAATATTAGTAATTTTAGTATAATATAAAATCAAATTGGCCTTCTTATGTGATATTATGCAGCAAAAAAAGCCCACATAAATTATTGAAGCCCACGATTGGCCTAAGTCTATTTAGGGTTTTCTTTAGTCTTCAAGTATTTATTATACACATAGCCTCTGCTTCAAGAAAAAGGGTTTTGAATTTTTAATAGTTAAGATTTAAGAATGAAGAAGAAGATGACGATCTTAAATCTTCCAATGGATTTGGTAGCGGAGATTGTTTCTAGACTTATGAGAGCTGTGAGATTAACTTGCAAAACGTTGAACACTTTATCCCAAAGTTCGAGCTTTACGAAGTTGCAGATTGGTAAAGAAGAAGCAGCAGCAACAAGTGAAGGGGAGACTCGAATGATCATGTTGATGGATTGCAATCTCTTTCTAATTCGTGTCTTCTTTAAAGGAACTGACATTGATCCATCTACAGAGCAAATAGGTAAACTCACTTGCTTAAACGATTCAGATCAAGTCACAATATCTCAAGTCTTTCACTGCGAAGGTTTAGTGTTATGCATCTTCAAAGACGGTATTAGGTCTGTGGTTTGGAATCCGTATTTGGGGCAAACAAGGTGGATCGAACCTAGATGTACTTACCGCAACCGCTTAGAGGAATATGACAGGTTCAGTTACGCTCTCGGATACGAGAATAAGGAATCTTGTCGTAGCTACAAATTGTTGAGGTTTATAGATTGTGCCTATAAACACCTTTTACGGTATGAAATCTATGATTTTGACTCTGATTTATGGAAGAATCTTGATGTCACTCCACACTGGCTTATATCGTATCATAACCGTGGCGTTTCCCTTGAGGGAAACACTTACTTTTGTGCTTCAGAAAGGAACTCAGAAGAGGAAGGACTCAACGATCACATCATCTGTTTGGATTATACAAGTGAGAGATTCGGCCCGCTTCTAGCTCTGCCGTTTAGCGCTGGATATGATGACTATGTGACTTTATCTTGTGTTAGAGAAGAGAAGCTTGCAGCTTTACTTTCTCACTACGAAGTAAATCCTTATGAGATTGACATATGGATTACAACTAAGATTGAGCCCCAAAATGTGTCATGGAGCAAGTTCTTGGCAGTGGATACGGAACCTCACGGTCATAGTATAGAAGGCAGTTTCTTCATCGACGAGGAGAAGAAAGTCGTCATGTGTGTAAATAAAAACAGAAATTGGAACCGCCACACACTTGACATCATTGGAGATGCTGGATACTTTAGAGAATCAGATCTCGGAGAACCTGACTGCAGAAACTGTCAGCCACATGTATGCGCTTATGTTCCAAGTTCAGTGCAAATCAAGCAACCTGCAAGAGGCCAAAAAAGGAAACAAGAAAGCAATTTGCAAAAGCGAATCAAGCAGGAGCATGATGGAAGGAGAAGGACGAGGGATAGTTGCATTTTCTCTTCTTCTCTTTGAACAAAGATTACTCTACTCTTTTATGGATCCAAACTATTCAGGGTCAAATATAGCAAGAGTCAAACTATTCAGATATAAATAAATAAATAAACCATAGAAAAATGCTACTTTGACAATTTTATTTTTCTAAAAAGAACTTTGAATTTTTATAGAATTTTGTTATATTATATGCAATTATTAATTTCTTATATAATAGATGATAAATTTTATATGAACAATTAATGTTTATCTCTACAATTATAAAAAGATGGTTAGAGCCACATCATGAATATTCCACCTATCTAATATAATTATCAAGTTTGATGTTTAAAAAAAAACACAAAATAGTTGGGGCGTAAAAACAAAGCTTTAAATCGAAAAAGGCCAAAACCCAAAACTTTAATTGTCATGCGTATACATATATATCCTCTACTTCAGCGGCAAGAAATCAGAGGAGAAAGTAAGAGAAGCAATTTTTTTTTTAAGGTTAAAAAAGCCCTTGTAGCAACTTGAAAAAAAAACGACAACGATGATCTTAAATCTTCCAAGGGATTTGGTAGAGGAGATTGTCTCTAGAATTCCGATGAAGTATATGAGAGCATTGAAATTAACTTGCAAAGCGTTGTACACTTTATCCCAAAGTCCGAGCTTTATGAAGTTGCAAATAAGTAAAGCAGCATCAACAAGGGACGAAGAGTCAATGATCGTGCTGATGGATTACAGTCTTTATCTAATCAGCTTCGTCTTCAACGTTGATTCATCTGCAGAGCATAAAGGCAAACTTTCTTGCCTTGACAAACAAGTCAAGATATCTCAAGTCTTTTACTGTGAGGGTTTGTTGTTATGCATATTGAAAAACTATAATTTTAAGCTTGTTGTTTGGAATCCTTATTTGGGGCAAACAAGGTGGATCGAACCCAGACACTCTCACCGCAAAGGACAAGATATGGACATGTACAGGTACGCTCTAGGATACGTGAACAAGAACCAATCTTGTCGTAGCCACAAAATCTTGAGGTTTATAGATGATTACATCTATTCTGCCCAAAACGTCCGTGCACCCGAAAACCGCTTTTCATGGTATGAAATCTACGATTTCGAAACTGATTTATGGACAACTCTTGACGTCCCTCCATACTGGAGTATATCGTTTTATCAGCGTGGGGTTTCTCTCAAGGGAAACACTTACTTTTGTGCTACAAAATGGTTCTCAACAGAAGAACTCGACGATCACATAATATGTTTTGATTATACAAAAGAGAGATTTGGGCCGCTTATGCATCTGCCGTTTAGCGCTGGACATCATGACTATGTGACTTTATCTTGTGTTAGAGAAGAGTAGCTTGCGGTTTTACTTACGCACAACGAAATAAATCCATATGAGTTTGAGATATGGATTACGACTAATATTGAGTATGAAAAGGTGTCGTGGAGCAAGATCTTGGAAATGGATACGGAACCATTGGCTGAAAGGCCGCTTGCATTTAGAAACGGAAGTTTCTTCATCGACGAGGACAAGAAAGTCTCCATGGGTTTTGATGACAGTTTTGGCCACAGAGTTAACATCATTGCAGAGGATGGGAACTTTAATGAATTGGATCTCGTAGAGCTCGCCGACAGAAAATCTAGGCAACATTTGTGCCCTTATGTTCCAAGTTCAGTGCAAATCAAACAACATCCTGGAGGCAAAAGGAAACGAAAAACCATCCTAGAAAAGCGTCGATATGACCAAAACATGTTGAGACTTGCTGCCTTTATAAAGCGAACCAAGCAGGAGAGTAATAAATTGAGAAAACGCATACTTCAAAGCCGAGCTTAGGTCTTTCGTTTACTCTCTTTTTCTTCTCATTGAATAAGATTACTATCATTAATTAATTTGTTTCTTCCTATCTTATGCAATGGGATGACAATGAAAAATCTGTTTGCTCTTTGTCGTAATACTTTTTTTTCCTCTATAAGCACCAAAGCTATGTTGAGAATCACAATGATCATGATGATCAAACAGCTTCCTTCTGGCTCTTTATCCTTATGAAGTCGTAACAGAGCCTTTATAGTTACTCTACACAGAGATGTCATTGTCTTGATTTCGATTAAAATAATATAATTGTAGTTCAGATTCGGTCTATATACTCATTACTCAGTTTGTACACTTCTTAGAACTAGTAATAGACTAATAGTAGAGGACCTAAGTCAATGTTTTAGCTAGCTATTGTTCACTTGTACTAAAATTAAGCTTTCCTTTTTGGGAACAAAACTTTCACTAGTAAAACCAATTCAGCTGCTTCTAGCTATTTGTGTTTCTTATACAGAGAAATTCAACACTAGTAAAAGAATTAAGCATCAGACTTGAGGGACCTGGTTCAACACTAGTAAAGACTGTTTTACTCTGGGAATTACACTTGTACTTCAAATTAAACTCTCTATTGGTCTTTCCCCTTTCTTTGCAGATAATGAACAAAACTTTGAAAACTAAGACAGATTCAGCTGCGTCTTCTGATTTATGTTTGTTATAGGGAGCTTCACAGAAAGCAGCAGAAGAAGATATGATAAACTAAGAGCTTACTGTTGATGGTGGTTCTTCAGGCTCAGACCGGGGATTCTCATTGGATTGTCTAGCAGATATGACCTTGTCAATGGTTTGATCAGGGACAGCGATCCCTGTGGTTTCCATATCTGCAACTATGGCAATGGCTGCATCAAGTTCTCCAAGGTCCAAACACAATGTGATGATCTCGTCGTACAACGGGCTGCAATAAAAGACCCGGTATTAAGATTTCATTGTTTATAGTCAAGTTTGGCCATACTGACCGCCTTGGGCTAGCTTCTCTAACTGACTAAACCCAAAAGAGTGGTTGTAACTGAGTTACCTGCCAAAAGAGTAGCCAAGACTGTGTGTCGTCTGCAAGATCTTCAAGAAGGCTGAAGGCATGGGACCCCTTAAAGCAGCTCGTAATATCACCGCACAATCGCCAATAGTTGGAACTCCACCCAATTCAATCACCTATACAAACTCATGATTACGTTTATTATTGTTACATTATTCATAGAAAGTTATATAATAATGATTTAGAGGTTTGAAGGGACTCTTGCCTTTGTCATGAGTACAATTGCCAACTCGACTTCCCACTCTTGTGACCATTTTCTCGGAGTTTTGTTCTTAAAATCCTTCTCCCATGTCCAACCCCAAACATCTGCTATTGTATACATGTCAGACACGTCAAATACTTTCCTTTCCCTCATTTCTTTGAATGCTTCAAATGGGTCCTCAGGGAACCAATCCTCATCTGCATCATCCTGATGGATGTAATCGGCATTGGTAAACATGCTTAAAATATCATATTCATGAACATGTGACTAAATTCATGAACATATTAATACACACACCTCAAGTGTCATACGAGATGCCCTCTTCCCACGTTTCTTTGTTCTGTTTGCTTCATCAGATTCTTTCAAGAGTTGGACTCCAATCATTTGAAGATGCTTCTTAGCTTCAGCTGCCTTATTCTTAACTAAATCCTCTCCTTCTGCTCGATTCTCAGTTTCTGCAACTACCACTTCTTCCTCTTCATTTTCATCATCATCCTCATCCCCTTCCTGTTCTTCCTCCTCATCATCATCATCCTCATCATCATCAGCTTCTTTTGCAACATCTTTAATTGTGTTCTCCGACTCACCTGTAGCTACTGTTTCAGCTGTTTCCTTGGATTCAACTGAAGTTTCAATGAAGCCTTCTCCAAGAAACCGACGTTTCCAGAACTCTGTGTCTCCTTCATGTAGCTTGATTCGACATATTAATTCGTCTACTTCTTCATCGACCTATATTTAAAAATGAAATTCATTACATGCGTGAGTACTCATGAGTCAAGATACATGTTTTCCCAACTGAAATAAAGGAGCACAATTTACCTCCTCCTCTTCTTCTTCAATTGGAGGAACCCAAAGAGGACGACCTCGAGATTTGTTTATTCTCCTTGCTTTTTGGACTCGCTGGTAAAGAACATTCCTGGTTCCATCAATTGGCAAACCCTGAGCTTCAAGTTCTTCCTTTAACTCTGATACAACCATCTTGCTTGCTGCTTTCGGCTTCAAAAGATTCTGTGCAGGACCTCTTATTATGTTTCGTAATCTCTCCATCACTCTCATGTAATCAGATTCTGATACATCTCCTAGAACTGGAAGACCTTCACTCTGTAAGGTTCTATAGAGCTTCCTATGGTGAATTTTCCAATCTTCAAGGCATCTCTGTTTAAAGGATGTTTCAATAGGATTTGAGTATATAAAACCAGAAGCATCGGGATCTAAAGGAGTTTTCCCTTTTCGAGGTACCCAACGCTTGCGCTCACCAGTAAGCCCCCCTTCCTCTATGTACCTGAAAGGTTTACAGAGTGCGAATCTTAGTATATCAAGACAACAACATGTGAAAGAACACATAATTTCTTTCAGACCATTAAAACAGAGCATTAGAATATATAACTTGTAAAAAGTTCCAATCAAACCACGCAGAACTCCAGTTTTTTACCTTGCTAGATAATCAATCTCATAGCCAAGTTCAGCTTCTTCTTGCAATGGTTCAATCCATGAGCTGACTAGTGTTCGATATTTTCTACTCATAATCATGGCTCGTGGAGGTATAGGTTGGTTATCTTTTCGCATTGCATCTAAAGCATCTATGAGCTCAACAATTCTTCCTGGTTCAAAGATAGAGAGTATCGTTTAAAGACAGTAAATTTACAAGGAACGAAGAAAAAAAAGCTTGTCACTAACACATGTCCTAAAAATTAACAAATGAAGGTAACACATAAAAGAATAAAAATAGAGAACCATAATTATAAATAGTTCTAATAATATATTCTCACAATGTCCCAGAAGGTGTTCAACATATGCCTCTGCATAATAGTATTTACACAGGTAGAAGTGTATGCGTACCTTCTCGACACAAAGCCCGAAGATACAAAGAGAGAGGATCCTCAAAGTTCCCTGCATTGTGTAAAACTACCGTTCCTCCTTCAAATTTTTTCAGCGCTCGAAAATGTCTAATTGCTTCCTTCACAACACAATATTTCGTGAAGCACTCAACTAAGAGGCTGAAATGGATCATTATACAGATCATATTAGGGGGTTATACAATAGAACGGGTTGAAATGCAAACTGGGTATAAATGAGTGCAAGACAGAATGAAATAAAGATTCTCTCACGCGTAAGTCTTCACGTTTGGCTGCACACGTTTGTGGTCCTCAACCATCATTCCAAGTAGTTCAGCAACATCTTGAACCCTGTGATTCATGCAACAGGCTACCTAAAACTTTGTCCACTTTTAAGATGAATGTGTGCAAATAAACCTCATATGAATTACCTATCATATGACTCGGCTCTTGTATAGGCTTGAATCACCCAGTTATATGTCTCAGTGTTGGGCTTCATAAAAACTATCAAATCAAGATTACATCAACCTGTTTCAGAAGCCATTACACAACAACTAAACAAAACATTTGAAGCAGGAATCAGCTGAAAAAGAAAACAAACCTTCGCCATACTCCATATTTTCAAATGTCGCATAAGCTACCTCGGGAATCCCACATGTAGCCTACACAATGGAAGCAAAGAAAAATCATATTTGATAAAAAGAAAGAAAAAAGGCATAACTATCTTAACCAGACAAAGAAGAAGCGTGTGTATACTTTCCAAAACACCATGACAAACCTGCACACTAAGAAGACAGTTGAAATGAAAGGTTGTCGCCATTCTACCAGCTGCCTCCATTTCGTAAGAGATGTCTAAGGCATTAGAATGATCTCCAGCTTTGCAATCTTCTTCAATCATCAAATCATAAAGCTCATCGGTTGCTCTCATCCCACCTCTAGCACCCTTCAAGAAAACTTTATTTGCATCTTCCAAGTGATTTGTTCTCATGAGCTCCTCTATAAAAAAAACCACAATTCAATTATATACAATTACTCAATAACCCCAAGCATTGTAGACACAAAAGAAATACAAGCATTTGATTGTAACAAACAGTCTTGGTAAGAGAGAATACCAACAAGAATGAGCCAAGCCTGACGAATGTCATAGTTAAGCTTTTCCATAGCGGCAAGGATTTCTAAGCCTCTCGTAGCGTTTCCTTTAGAACCAGAGAGTCGAACCAAAGCAGTCATTGTTTCAGGAAGCGGACGTTGGCCTGCACCTAGCTCCTTTCTCAGCGAGTGCATCTGCAATCACACACACCAAACAAAGAAAAGTGTTCATCTTTCACTTCAAACACACCCAAGAAGCTACGAGAAAGAGGAAATTTCCAATTTGGATTAAAAGTCTTAAACCATAGCTCAAGTTCAATAAAGCAGAACAATGCAAATTCCGATAAGAGTTCTTAGCTTTTAGCATTGAGTGACTTCTTAAACACAATAAAGTATACATCTTTCATTTACCGCGCCTTGTTCGTCGCCGTTAAGAGCGTGAGCAACGACCAAGCCATGGAAAGAACGAGGTCCAGGGGTAAGCCCAGCGGCAATCATGTCATAGATAACCTCGGATACACCTGAAGTGTCTCGATTTCTAGCTCTTTCCATAAGCTCGTCCATAAAAGTGAGGCGGAGACTCCTCTCCAGGGCCGAGACAGCTTCACCGCTTCCGAAAGACGACGATGAATCGTCATTATCTCCTCCTTCGCCGCGCTTCTGCTTCCTCCTCCTCCTGGGCTTCTTCTCCGGCGCAGTAATTGAGCAACGAATGGAGGATAAACCGGCGGTGCGACGAGGAATTGGGTGGATTGAGTTAGAGGGAAATGGAGGATTGAGGAAGAAGAGTGACATTTTTTTTTTTTTGGGCTAAAGTCTTAAGATTTTTTTTTTGTTACTGGGGAATGGATAAAGTGATTTGAAATTCATAAGATTTATCTTTTAACTAAACGGGGACGATGATCATGTGCAGATCACGTGAGTAAATTTGTCTTCCAAATTTTCTTACCGAATTGGATTGAACCAGATTGCTCACATAACCGGACTTAACCAAGCGAAAACTGGCTTTCCGAGCATGTTCGTAACAAAATACCGGCCGTAAAAAAACAAGTTGGAAAAAAAAAATTAACATATGCAAAGCAAAGAATACATGAAAAGAAATTTTAATCTGAGATACCATTACTTAAAAAAAAATAACATTTAGACATTTATTTAAGAAATTATTTTCTTACGGAAGAAATTATAATTGGTTAGTTAATAAATACAAAAGACAAGAGAAAAAAAAAAGTTTATCTAGTGGTCAACCGTGTCATCATAGGCTTTTGAGCTGGTTAATGATCGGATCCATTTTTCCAAAGGTTAAGGGTTTTACCAAGCAGTGGTCAACTCCAGCTTCCATGAATGCCCTATTCTCGTCTTCACGCGACGTCACCCCCACGATCATTGACGTCACCTTCATGTCTCGTAGCTTCGTGATTAGCTGCATGCATAACCAAATCAAAAGGAAAACAAATTAGTATCGATATCATACTACTAGTGAACGATCAAAACAGTCATTAAATAATTAGGGTTTTTAAAATTATAAACTTAGGACGTTAATTAGGATTATCATGAAACTTACGGGAACACCATCGATGAGAGACATATCATTCATATCCATGATTATAAGGTTGTAATAATCACCATCACGGTGGAGTTTCACCGCCTCCTCGGCGTTTCTCGCCATGTACGCAAATCCTCCAGCCATTTGAATGATTCCCATGTAATCTCCACAGCGATATGGATCCTCGTCAACGATCAACACCGTTAGTTTCTTCTTATATATCAACGACATGTTCTTCTTCATTATTTGATCTCCTCTTGATTCTTTTTTCTTTGTCATCGAATTTTCTATAGAAACACTTCACACAATAAGAACCCACATTAATTATATATTATCTAATCATGTCGAAGCATGATTTTTTGGAAAAAAAACGGAAAGTTACTAGAAAAAAAAAGTAAAATAAAATTAAGGGAAGTTGTTGATTAAATTTACACATAGAAAAATAAAAGGAAACCAAGTTTTTAGAATTGTAGTATCACTTAGTACGTTGGGAATTTGGAATAACGTCTTTAAATCCAACTCAAAAAGATGCCCTAATCTTTTTCTCATCTCTAGCCGCCGCGGAAAAACTGGAGTCTTTCGATTTGCCTTCTCCGGCTGCCGGGCTACATGCCGGAGCTGTGGGAGGGTGTAGATCTTAGTCTTGCCTCTTAGTTTTTGTTCTCTCTGTTATGTTTCGGTGTTGAAGCAATCTTGTTGTCAGATTCCCATGTGAAGCAAAATTCGATTGAGGGTGAGAAGCCATCGGTGGTGAGTTTTGGTTGTTGTAGAGACAGATCCGTTTGTTAACAGGTTAGTCTAGGTTGTGGCTCAGTTCGGGTGGCGCTCTCGTGGTTGGTGGTTTGAAGGGGACGATCGCAAGTCATTTTCATGATCTGGTATTGTATCTCTCTCGTCTCTCTCTTCTTTGGATAGCGGGTTTTTCATCAAGGCTGTGTTGGTTTTAGTGTTGTTATGGTTTCAACCGAGGGTTTTAGTTTGCTTTGAGATGTGGTTTGTGTCCGCAAATTTGCCTTCTCTGGTTTGAATTGGGTCGTAGCTCTTCTGCTAGTTTGGGTCTGCTGGTTTGTTAGTGTTGGCGTTGCGAGCTAGGTTTCGTTCTTTGTGTTGGTCATTCAGATGTTTTTTGTTGCTAATCATCTACTAGCTCTCCTCTGTGGCTTTTTGGAGTCTTGGAGCTGAGTTCTAGATAATAGCAGTGGAATAGTCCTTCAGCTCTTCTCTTGCGAGGAGGTTACCAGTTTTGGATCGGTAGATGGCTGAAGCTGGGTTTGACGAGGGTCCGCGTGTAAGAGCTGCTGGTCTTCTTTGATTTGTCTCAGGTCGATTCGCAAGGTTTTCTTTGCTCCTAGTTTGGTTTGCCCTCCATGGGGTTCTGGTTTGTTGTGGTTTTTGTTTCTCTGTAATGGTATGAATTCTGCTTTCGTTCATGCCGGTTTGATGATGGTTCTTTTAAGGTGTGATATCTTAGTGCTTCCGGTCTTCTGGGTACTCTCCGGCGCTTACAGGTTCTTTGGGAAAGCTTAGTGGAATTCGCTTAGTTTCAGTTGGGCAGTTTTAGAGCTTTGATCCTTCTCTCATTCCCTTTGTAAACTTTTACTTTAGGTTTTTGCTTTTGTTTCTTTTCTTAAATCCTAGTTTCCGAAGGTGTGTTACCTGCCGGCTTAAGCTTCCAGAGATGGTCCTTTATCCGCTGGCTTTAGTTTCCGGAGTTATGTTGTTAACCGCCGTTTTTGTATGTTTCCAGATTATGTTGTTAACCGCCGAAAATATGTTTAACACTTCTTCTGTGAAAAAAAAAGTATCACTTAGTACGTTATATGTGTATAGCTTCTCATTTAAGTTAGGGTACGCGCGGTATTGGAGAAAAAAGCATCGACATGAGTTTAGTGTTTGAAGACTTTTGCGCCGAAAAAAAAACACAAAAAATGTGAGAGTCGCATATATTACTTTGCAGTATTGTTATGGAGATGTTAATTGTGTGGTTTTTGCATGTCAATATAGAGAATTGAATGAAGTATATATTATTATATATTTTGGTAGCATGATAGAATCATAGAAATATATATATGTATATATATGAAACTCAAACTATAATTTGATTGATTACTAGACTAGATCATCATTCCCTCAACAAACAAAAAAAAGCAAATTAACAACTATTTTCAAAGTGATGCTACATATAAGCAATTTTTCAAAAAACATAACAATATTTCTATTCTTGAAACACAAGTACTTGAGCTACACCCTTTTTTTATCTTTAATTTCATTTATTTTCTTTTATTTTTTAAATGTCTTAGAGAAATAAAGAAATCAAAGAATATGCAGATTGTAAAAAACCAAGACAAAAACAGAGCAAGTGGAGACAAATGCTGAAAAGAAACAGAGCCACAACAAATGCAGCTTAGCCAAAAGGACATAAAGAAACAGAGACAAAACACTAATCTCTTGGTTATCTAATCAAATCGTAATCTCAAAAAAGCGATGGTATATAGGAAATATTCGAACTCTAATCAAAACCTAAGGTATGAGGAAAGTTCGAAAACTCAACTTGTTTTTTTGTTGGGTTTACGCTCTCAAGCATTTCCGAAACAAACCAATACACCTGAAAAGCCAAATAAAAAATGGTTTGTCTATACATTACAAATTTTGTAACTTTCAATAGACAAAGTAGATGCTTTGAAAAGTGAAGTACAGATATGGAGTTAAAACAAAACAACTCAAATGTGTCGAATATAATCCACTTTAGACACTTACATTCAAAACTTTTAAATCCATTCTATTGTTTAAAAAAAATTCTGACGTATATGTTCTGACTTCGATTAAACTAAGTAGTTCCAAGACCCATAGTTTTGATAGTAGAAAATATGTGTAATAGAATGTCTAGACTTAATTGATCAGCCGCCTGTATAGATAGCTGCTTGACTGCTTCCCATTTTTTTTTTTTTTCGAGTATATGGAAATCATGATAGCTATGAATTTCGAAACGTATAAATGTTTAAACCTTGATTTTGTAAAAACTGTCCATTACAAAGTAGAAAATTCCACAACTATAGATAGTGCAACATCAGTATATGTACTTATGAATGTGTACCACACAATGCTTAATCATCAAATTTAGCTAAGATGATATAAGCCGTTGATAATAGAATTTACTCTTATTTCCACAACCTTATCAAATCCAAAGTAAGATATGCTGTTTCTTCTTTATGACCTATAGTATTGGAAGAAATAATTTGAAAGTATGCGGATAACAAAAAGAAATATATCTTAATAATGTTTTTATATCTAGCTAGTATACGTTATTGGAACTATAAAAATATGAAATGTAAATTACTTTTTGAAAAAAATATATAGAGAGAAGTAATTATGAATAATGAAAATATTTATCATTTAAAAGTATTCGTAACAAAATATCTATTTTTTAAATAGTATGTATATGAAACATAAATATAGTCAGATTCGCGAAATATCGATATTAAGAATATTAAGACCAAACAGCATATGTAATTTAGTTAACACTAGTCATATACTTCAACTGAAATCAGTGACAATACACACATTATCTGTTTGAAATTAATATACATACTAGTTATTTAAAATCCAAAGTGGATCTGCAAAATATGTACGAGTTTTTGTTTAAAGTTGATATGTAGCTCTTTTTTTTTTTTGATAAATAGTTGATATGGATATTGCATGTGCTGTATAATGTATACATATATATGATATTATACGTGATATGAGTATATTAATTCATTCAGAAAACCTTATTTTATATAAGCGAAAAGAAACGAGTTACATGATTCATCTCTGACGATAAAAGAATCAAACATAGATAAAAACCCTAAATTTCAAAAGAAACACATGCAGTATATGTCATATACACGTGTATGTGTAGACATTTATTTTTTAAGGATAGAAAACATAGATACGTAATGAGACGACGTCAACCATTAAGCATCCAAGAGGTGGTTAATGAGAGGGAGGAGATTTTCCTTGGATAACGGTTTTGCCAAGCAATGGTTAAGTCCAGCTTCCATAAAAGCCGCACGCTCCTCTTCATTGTCAGCTAGAGTCGTCACTCCAATGATCATTGACGTCACTTTCATTTCTCTTAGCTTCTTAGTTGCCTAATTAAAACCAACAGAGAACACAAAAAAACTATATATCAAAGAGGAGGTTGAGTAGTGTAGTGATGATTCGAGTCACTTAAATTGTCTGTTAATCGGTAAGCAAGCTAAAATCATTATATTGTACCGAAGCACCATCCCTCTCGGGCATTTCCTTATCCATTAGGATAAGGTCGAAGGATGCATTGCCGTCGCGGTGGAGAATCACTGCCTCCTCACCATTTCCCGCCGTCTTAGAAACTCCTCCTATCTGATTGATGATCCTCGCGTGGAGTGTACGGTTTATTGCATCATCATCGACGATCAGCACGTTTAGTTTCTTCTTCGTCTCTGTTGGCTTGGTTTGCTTCGACATTTTTTTTTCCACCTTCGACATTTTTTTTTTTGAAAATCTTCACGAAAAAAAAGAATTCCAAGTTAAAAATTGAAATTAAGCAGTATAGAATTATAATGCATGCATATGTTTGTGTGTGTTTTATGTGTGTGTGCTTGTGTGATCATCATTGCATGCATGGTTTCGTGTCTGTACATCAGTACATATAGGCTATAGCTAGGTGTTTAAGTATATATCACATAGGTATTACATATGAAGAATTGTAAAGTGGCTTACGATTTTGGATTCTTAAAGAAGATAGTGAATTGTGTCCTAAGAACGTAGACAATGGATCGAAATTTATAGTCGAGACAAAAGGTGAGAACTGAGAAGAAAGCATATTCTTAAAACGTGACAAAGAAAAGCATCTTTTTACATGAATTTTGCTGAAATATATATCCTACATTATTCTAACTGAGTTGTTTAACAAACTAATTATATCGATATGGTGAACAAATTAAAAGAATGTATAAGAAATGTAAGTGAAAAGGAAAAAAAAAATATCTTTAATTAATTCATCTAGATCATAGTAAGATTCTATATGATCTTTTTATTAATTTCGTTCATATTGTTTAGCGTAAAGAAAGTATGTTATTTGATATTTCAGACATAAGAAATGTAATCAAGTTCAGATACTTTCATCCTTCTGTTTGTTGGGTTAAAGGTTTTGTTGAACGGCAAATATTAACAAGATCACTACAAAATCCATGCGCGAACATACATGTATAAAGAGAAATATTCGCATAGAGTACTTTATAAAAGCATAGAGTTCATGCTTAAGCAAATTAAGCATACAAGTTGTTAACCCAGCAAAATCTACTACTTAATGTCAGTTTGCAGTTTAGTGTTCCTTATGGCTTCTTATGGAAAAGTGGCTAGTAAACATATGGAAACAAAGAAAAGAAACAAACTTTACTTTTAGATTTTTAAAACTTTATGCATTGCGTATTTGTTATTGTTTATTGTTTTATGGTGGCGCGTTTATTAAATTGACGGAGGCTCTTTGATTACCTTAATTTGACATTGATATTTTGATTACATTGGTTATCTTTAGTGAATTCTGCATACTTTAGTAAATTATTTTAATTAAATTATCTTAAATTTTAAAGAAGGGCTTCTCCTCTCCAGACATTCGTTTCTTCATTTATTTTGAAGAAACGATGAAAGGCTTAAAATTTCTAATCTTGTTGGCTGCATTATGACAAGACTCTGGTTACATCACGGGGATGTTGTAGTGTAGACTGTAGATGGACAAAAATAAGATTTGAGTTTCCAAACACTCGCTGGATCCAGCTTCCAAACACACCCCACGATCATTCATTCACTGGCCATTGCAGTCACACATTTGGCTCGAAGCTATGATCGCCTTATTTATACATTTACTAAACAAATGGGTTAATTTATTTAATGCCGATTTGAATTAAAAATCTCTCTATGTTCAAGTTAACCAAAGAAATAAAAGAAAAAGAAAAAAAAAACACAAACATGAAACTGTTTTAATAGCCCATTGGGCCCAATACGAATGAGGCCCTAAACTTTTAATATGAAGTACACCAGTGGTCCCAGTAATGTTTTAAATAGTAGTATATTATAATTTATTTATAAAAATAAAATAAAATTGGATTCTACATTGTATAATGTATATGGTTTGATAAGGGTCGATCAATAAATGTCAATAGTGGTGAAAGCATATAAAACTTATACATTAAATTTGTTAGTAAGGGGAGGTATTGGTTTAGGATTTAGAAAAAATTTTAATAACTTTAAAAGTTAGGTAAAATATGTTGTTATTCAATCAAGACTTTTAAAAACTTTTTAAAAATTTGGTGTTATTGGTTGTGGATTTGTAAAAAGTTATCTAAAATCTTGATAAATCTAGTGTTACTGGATTAAGAGTTTTATAAAGTCATTAAAAGTTGTATGTTATTCAAGTAAAACAAAAGAATCTTGGATTGTTAATGAATTCAAATTTTATGTTATTGGTTTAAGATTTTATATCATTTCTTTCATAACAAAAGTCATGAAAAATCTTTCATCAAATAGAAAGATTTTACAAGATTAGAAAAAACAAATCATCAAGATTTTAAAAAACTTCCTAAACAATCTTTTAGAATCCTTCATTTTTAACTTTCAATTTTCTATGATTCTAACAATTAGCGAAAACATAAAATCATTAAAATTCTTTTTAAATCCTAAACCAATATCTCCCCTAAGTTTTAAATACAAGGGAGGGTACATAAAGATTTCACCCACTCCACCAACTAGACCTCAATTCCATTATTCACATTTCAATGTCTGCCGAATTATGCCTCAACAAACTTCTTCTGTGTACTCTTTCCTCTTCCCTCCTTAGGCATATTAAATTATTCATTACCACATCGACAGTAATGTATAGCGACAAGATTTTTTTCGGAAAGTACGCAGCCACATATCACTGTAACAACATGCAACAGTGTACATAGATATTTCGTGTAGAGTTTACAATTACTTCCGGCAAAGAGATAAATAAGACTTAAATTGTGTCTCCTCACCCCCATGTTGAGAAAAATAGACAAATCAAGATGATTACGCAAATTTTACTATTCTTTTTTTACTCCAGACTAAAGATGAAACAAAAGAGTCGGTTGCCTTTTAACTGAAGAGGACTAAGTCATGTGCTGCCCACTCTTAAATTTCCTCGACATAGTCACTCAGTGAGTCTCAATGTTTTCAATTTAAATCAGCTACTCTGTGAATCTAAAAGCTTCAGTTTTTGCACGTGAGTTCGCCATACCATCATTATATCAATAATTATTTTAGTACTGATTTATTTTTTAAAAGTTTTTTTTTCTTTTTTTTTTGTCAACCAAAGATCATCTTTTTATCAAATCCTTTTGTTCTTTTTGTTCCGACCGAATTAGATCGATACTTATACAAGTCTAACGCTTGTAGT
This sequence comes from Camelina sativa, assembly GCF_030686135.1. Classification (NCBI taxonomy): domain Eukaryota; kingdom Viridiplantae; phylum Streptophyta; class Magnoliopsida; order Brassicales; family Brassicaceae; genus Camelina; species Camelina sativa. The sequence goes on from NC_141898.1 coordinate 1,621,260, forward strand.
TCATGTATGTAGAGCTGAATCAGTATATAATCATCTAGGAAAGAAAAATATATATCAATCACTCAAAATATTACATGATAATTGGGACACACACCAAAATGCACTAAAACTAAGCTAACCGAGAGAGTACAACAAGCAAAGGCATCCCCGACAAATAAAACTCTCTTAATTGAACTAATTATTGCCATCAAACTTACTAACCAACACAGCAACAACAATGCAAACTACAAAAGAAAGGACGACCTTGACATTTGCTTGAAAGAAATCACACTTAAACTAGATTCTTGAAGAATCCAAGAGCATGGCGGTGCTAAGGTTCATAGGGTGCATATACTTGGCGGAGCCGGTCAGGATTTGATTAACAATGATCCTATTGGCTTTCTCTGTCGGGTGAAACGCATCCCAAAACGCATATATGTCTCTGTTAGGACACAAATTCGAGACTGGCGTGCATAGTCCTATGCCATTGTATGGTCCTTGTCCACAACATGCCACCTTCGATGTCACAAACCCTACAAATACACACACACAAAAAAAATTATCAAATTATAGTTTTAATACGTCGAATCAGACATATATAATTGCTTACAACTACTATCTAGCTAAAATCTTATACGAATATTTTCGATTGAGACAGATTACGGAAAACAAAAGGTACCCTAAATATTCAAATAGAACTTTTTAGAGACCAGACAAGTCCTTTTGTTAAACATTTCCTGTTGAATGATACTGCTCATGTATAGAAACCGACACATACGTATTAATAACTTATCTAATAATTTATTTATTTTAATTTTTAAAAGTGTGAAAAATCAATTTCATGTATAAATGCTATAACATGGCTCTATAAAGTGGTCGTGCTCATTTATAAGTTTTCGTACCCATACAGTGATACAACAAAACATATATATATATAAAAGAACCATCTTTTTGGAGTAATGATATATATATATATATATATATATATTCATAACTAAACCCTTCAAGACATTTTCAAAGTATATATTATTAAACATTTCTAACTATATAATTTATTAGCAAAAGAGATGGGTTATAGTTACCGAATTGTTCCGGATTAGATAGATAATCCATGTTCATTTGATAGGAATTGGCAGCCACAAAAACGTCTTGACCAATTTCAGCATTGACTGATGCGATCAAATCAACTAATCGAGGATTGAACAAAGCGGCTGCTGTTTGGAGAGCGCCATAGCACTCGCCATTTCGGCTATGCTGAGCCAGTTCGGCGGGTGCACATCCCATCGCACCAGTTCCAGTTACTAAAACTCGTCTTGCCCCCAGTTCGTAGAGTCTCTTTTGCCATGAAAACAAAAGAGGAAGAAATATTATAGTCATGCACTATGAAAGGAAGATTAAATAGATCATCATTAATTATTATTACATTCTAAACTACTAATGTAAAGGGAAAAGTCATTAAAATTGCCCCATCATTTTTTATGTACGTTATGTTTCCTTTTTTCCAAGAGAATCATGGCATTAACTACATATTGTAATATCGAAATAAATGTTTGGGGGTCACTCACTTATTAAATGCAATATGCTATAGTGAGACAACAATATTGTAAGCTACTAAATGATAGTAATGCAAGAATAGAGATTCGATGAGTTTAGCTAATTTCGTGTAAGTCCCCATTTATATCTGCATGACTCTCAATTAAATCGGTATACACGTGAAAATATATAGAAATAGAGTATATATTTTTCTTACTCTAAGAATCTTTGCGTATTCGGAAATGAGATACACAACGTAGTCCGGTAACGCGAATTGACGAGAACGAGCTGAAAACGGAATTAGATAATAATTGTTGACGAAATCATTACCACCGAGTGTGATTAGGACAAGAGCCTGGTTAACTAGCTGTTGTGTAGCTTCTGGTCCGATCAATGCACTCACTCGTTGCTGGTACTGTTCGAAGTATTCGAACTGTTTAAAGATCCTAATTATGTTTATCTGCCAAACAAAAAACATAATCAAACAATGAGCTTTTTAAAATTACGACGGGAGAAAACGGTAGCATATATTTAAACTCAGAAACGGATAGTCAAAGTATTATAAGAGTATTTAAAGACAATCACGTGTTTATTGGTTTTTCCTGGTGGTCACTCGTAAAAGACGGATATACCTCAGTCTTTTAAGGCTAATCTTTAACTTTATTCGTATTCTCAGGCAATAGTGCCCTCGCCACGAGAGATAACAAGAGGGTAAAAATGTCTTTTTAAGAATTATATATCCCAACACTTAAAATGCGTTATTTAATGAAATATATTTTATTAAGAAACTATAGAAGTGTGCTTACGAATTGAATTCCTGTATCGTTGAGGATTCCAATTCCGGCGGAGGCGAAATTAGCGCCGACGAGAAGATTCTCTCCGGTGAGTTGCGGGCTAAGGTACGGTAATGTCGACGGCATGCCTATAGCCTCACCTAGTTGTAGAGAGATACGTATCAAAAACAATCATTAGTTAAAGATTATTAATTTAGAGAACCATTAATTAACGTATATAATATAACCATGCTTGAATCAAATATATATGCTTACTGATAATGTCGGGAATGTTAAGACCGTTAGAGAAACGTCCGGTGGGTCTACGGGTCGGGTAGTCGATACCATACGGGTAATTGTCAGCGCGTGCAGTGGTGACGAGGTAATCATTGTTTCCATTGTCGACGAGAGAGTCACCAAAGACGAAGAAAGCCCTAGACTTGACTTGTGGTGCAAGAAAAGTAACAATGAAGAAGAGTGAAATTAGAAACCCTAGTGAAGAAAATTTGATATCCATAGTTATGGAGAGAGAGACTGGGACTAGCGGACGAATGAGAAGATATGCTTTTAAAGTTGACGTGTGATATGAGAGCATATGGAGGCAGGGTGTGTTATATATACACTGGCAAAGGGTTAGTTGTGTATAAATGTATATGTTACATTTTTATTTTTATTTTTATTTTTGTTGGTGTGAGTTTTTCTTTAAGAAGAGTGACATTAATAGAGGCAGCCTACTAATACACCATAAAAGTTACTTGTTTGTTGTTTGGATGTAATAAATGTTAGGAACTGTACTATTGGCTTGTTCTCCTAAAATGGAATTCTCTTGGAGCCCTTGTAATTCAGTGTGACATAATGTTTTTTGATTGGATGTTAATCATACTGATATCAATGTCTTCAAGCTAGATATGTGTCAGTTTTGAAGTGATTAGGTATGTAGTGGATCGATCCAATGATATTCAGTTAATCGATTTGGAAAAGTATGTGAGAAACTGCTGTTACAATCATCACTTGATTCGTTTTAAATTTTTTTTACCGTGTTGTGTTTGCCCATTATCACAAATCGAGATGCAGTGACTTGACGGTCTCCAATTAGGCTCCAACAAAACTATATTGTATATATGTCAAACTACTAGCTTGGTTACGTACGTGAAAGTTGAAACATCTATATTAGACTTCACTTATCTATTGGATGAGAAAAAAAACTAAATTAGACTTGACTTCACTTATCTATTGGATGAGAAAAAAACTAAATTAGACTTCACTTATCTATAGGTTTATGTCAAACTCAATATTCCATCTAATTAAAAGTTCAATTATGGAAGTTAATTTGGTTTTGTATATAATTTAGGTACACGTTTACAACAACTTGATGTGGTTAATTACATGCCTCCCCTAAACGCTATCATTTTGAAAGTGTACAACCTACGAATTTTGGAAGCTGGAAGATTACATAAATAAAGCCTTCAGAAATTAAAACACAAATAAAGTGTCATAACAATTAGAGACTAGCGTCATTAATGAATGTCAAAGGAATGGGTCGTGCTCGATACCATGCTACTTTATAAAAGTATTCATTTTCTATTGTTGTTCGAATATGTTGTGTGTTATTCTATAGTACTATTATTTCTTGAAATGCGGGTTATTGCTTCCTAGTATTAAAATTACAAAACATTTGATGTCTATATTTAATTTGGTAAAGAACAAAGCTAACATTACATTACATGCACTACTTTTAGTTAAATAATCCATATCTGTACCTTACGTTTACTAGTGACATGAACATTAAAAGAATTGTGTCTAGAAAATACCATGCATAATGGCAAAATTAAGTATAAATTCATCAGATCAAGGATAAAAAATAAGACTTTTCTTATGTCTTGTTTTTCTATGTGTATTTTTTTATCAAAAAAAAATAATTATTGAAGAGAGAGAGAGAGATAGAAGTGAAATTAAGAGATCTACCAACTCGACCAGCTCACTTCATAAATTAACATGTTGAAGCTACCCTATCCCACTGCATCATGATTGATGAGTTTTTGAAGAAGAATACATATAAAGATACAGTAAAATATCTCATCTCCCGTCACATAGCCTCATACCAACCTTTTCCAGCTATTTAATTCTTAGTTACCCCAAAGGTGAAAAATATCAATTTCTTCATTCGAAGAGTTATAAAATTAAATGATGTCCATCGGTAACGAAAAATGGACCAACTCAGAAAGTTCAAATGCTGTTTTCGTAATAGAGAAGATTATTTCTTTTATTCTTTTAAGACAAGGATTGTTATGGGCCCAAAGAACTGTGGGGGTTGGTTTGGTCAACTACGGTTCAGATCTGATCGAATTTGGGTCTGAATTAAATCGTGGACCAGGCTTTACAACAATTCGAATCGAGATACGTAAACGACGACGTTTTTAGGTACTACACAAAAACGACGACGTCGTTATGGTGCTGTGTTGTAAGGCTTGTAGCTTGAATGTCCAGTAAAACACCAAGCTTTTGTCTACAAACTCTCTTGGAGATCGGAGTGTAAAAGAGACAGCTAGAAACAAATCAAAGGCTTTCGATGTGTGAATATGATGACCAGACCAAAATCAAATCAAGACCCTGTTTCCAAATTCATAAGGTGTGTGTGTGTGTTCACATTAACATTTGTGTTTTCATTCTATATCTGAACTTAGCTGCTACTCCTTATCACTTGTTCATATTACTGTTGTCAGAGGACTTAAATTTGAAAATACTGAGGATATGTGATGTTTTTGCATGCAATATATTAGGAGATTCATTATAGTAAGAGTACTAATCCTCACATGCCATGACATGTTAGTATGAAAAACAAACAGAGCCAGTTGAGGAAGCAGCCAAACTTGAGGTGGGCTACACAAATCAATGTCCGGAATTATCACGTATCTTCCTCTGAAGAATCAGTCAAACATTCTCGAAACTAAAAACCAAAACCATATAATCAATATACTGACGATATGAACAATCTTTACACACACACACACACACAAAAACATCTATTAGTTATCGTGTAAACTGATTTTAAAGCTACACAAATCCAGATACCAAGATTAATAATGCAATCGCAACAGCTGAATAACTTATATATAACCTGTGATAACTGATCTCAAGCTACACAAATCCGAATTAATAGTGTGCATAACAGCTGAAAAAGTTAGATCCTATTTTATCCTCTCGACTGTACCCATTTGATCACTCAGAATGCACATGGAGGCTATATTGTCCGGAGAATAGTCTGAGTTTCAGCTAAGAATACCCTGTTACTCCTAAAGACTGTGAAAAGGAAAGCATCATGGGTGCATGGAAAAAACAGAAGGGGTCCATGTGGTTGGAGACTCGATCTGGATTTTATCATTAAAGCTTGTGGAGAGACTAAATAGCATTTTGCCTTCTAGAGAAGAAACTTTCTTAATCAGGTTAATGAAATCAAGACAAGTAGAAAACTAGAGAATTTGTAATATTATATACTTCTACCATGACTATCCTAAAAAATGCAGCTTAATGAATGTATTTACTGACTTTGTTTTGTATCCATCCTGGGTCAAAGTGTTCCTTTAAAGATTCCTCTCTCCTCTTATCCCTTTCAATAGAAGGGAAAAAAGAAGAAGTCACTTTATTCATATCTGTTTTTATATATACATACACATGCAGACCAACTACTCTGTCCTTCACCATATAAATACATCTCATATACCTACTTTCTTCCTATCCTTCTTTCTCACTGTTTCGTCGGATTCTCACATTTTATCTCTTCCAAAATGAATATTGCAATCGAACGCAACCCTTCAAGCAGAAAGTTATCTGACCTTGGAGTCATGTCATGGCCTAAGTAAGTATCAAACATGCACAGACTCTCCTCCTGTCACTACTAACCACAACGGTTTTCCCTTTTTCCATTCTTTATAATATTGGTAATAACATGATGAATTTCTCTGACAAATAGATGGTCTTGTCAGCCCGGGAAATATGCATTGGTATTTGAAGAAAGAGAGACATGCTATTTAGTGAAGGGAAAGGTGAAGGTGTATCCAAAAGGGTCATCTGAGTTTGTAGAGTTTGGTGCAGGAGACCTTGTGACCATCCCCAAGGGACTTAGCTGCACTTGGGATGTATCACTTTTCATCGACAAACACTACAAGTTCGATCCTCCTACTTCTCCATAATTTTTCCTAGTTGCAATGTAGTTTTGGGTTAGTCTTTATCACCATGAAGCCTAAAAGACTCTATATTCAGACCCAAAAAGATAAAGCTTAGATAACATATAGAGCCCTACCTAGATTATGTTTTCAGATGTAACTTCTTTGTTTGTCATAGAACAAAAAATTGGCAAAGATTATGTTTTCAGATGTAACTTCTTTGTTGTCAGAGAACAAACAATTAGCACATGCCAATATTCGTGTCACTTTGAAACTTCTATTTATCCACACAACAGTAAATCAAATCACACGTAAAGGTCTCTACCTAGTTCAAATAGACTAGGGTAGGGGTTGCTGAATGCTGATCATAGGAGTAAATGTACCCATAAGCTTCTGACACTTAGTTTGAGTTAACAAAAGATGTAACTCACTTTAGACTACGATCTGCATAATAGAGTGATGGTTAGTAAAATAGATATTGTGGGTTAACTATTTACTGTATTTTTTCTCAACCTAGATATTGTTCTTTATTCTTAAAAAGGTCTTTATCAAAGATACTTATCATGAGGCCATTGGTTACTATCACTAAGAAAAAACAAATAAAGAACACCTTTGAATGTATTAATATAACATGGGAACCAAATAAATGTGAAAGCATATATTCTAGCAGTATTGCTCCCTGACTAGATAAAGTAGAAGATTATGTAATCTTAAATCTCACATACTAAAAATTAGTAGCAGTAGCATCTGGTACGCCATCACCAATTACTTGTGCTGATTATATAAAAATGGAAGATACTAATTCGGCTATACAAAACAAGAACTATTACACATTTGTTTTTAATTTTTTATGGAAACACAAATCTCTGATAGGCATGTATTCTCAACTTACAGAATATGCATAGTTATCTCAAGTAAGGGGTGTTTTCTAACTTCTAAGTTCCAAGATAATTGAAAGCTAACCTTTAGGATTTCAGGACGATTGAATTTATTTGATGACCAATCAAGACCCCTTGTCAAAATATCAATTTGGTCCATGAACCCAAAAAAGGGAAGGCAGCAATAAGCATCCTCAAGAGCAATGGCTTCTCCTTAACTCTCCACCGGCGACTAGCTTTTCTTTCAAACTGTTGTTTTGGACGAACATTCTCGTTTGCCGAATAGCCATTTCTAATCTCCCTTAGCGTGTCTAAATCATCCCATCCTCCATAGACAGTACCCATGCTGTTAGAATCAGCATCTCCTACCATCCATGACTTGTATCCTCCCTTATCCACATCACCCCTCATGTTTTCTCCTTGCTTAGCTTTCCTTCTTCTTTCACTACCTACACTCCCAGATCTTGAAAATGTATCTCTTCTGCTTCTTTTCATAGGTCTAATGCTTGGCCTGCTCCAGACCTTACTAACCACAAGAGACAACACAGACTGTACAAAAGGAACTGCTAATGCCATTAAACCCGCGTTTGAATCTGTTCCAAGAAGCATAGAAATGCCAATGGGTGCAAGCATCCAACTCAAAGTCCTAAATACCTGCAATTACAACAACAACAACAACAACAAAAACCCCTAAATTGGCTAAACTAGAGCTAACAACAACCACTATGAATCAAAAGTGAGCCACTTTACTGATTAAAATTTCCCAAAAGAAGAAGCAAATACCTCAAAAACCATAGTCCAGTCCTCTTCTTCTTCAACCATCCAATCGTCATAATCGTCATCATCATCATCGAACCACCACGGCTTCTTCTTCTTCTTACGGTTCCCGAACTGGAATCGAGCAAACCCTTCGTCGCGGAAAAGCTCCTCCTCCCAGCTAGGTCCGCGGGAGGCGCGGCAATCAAAGGAGCCCCGGCTCAAGATACTTGGGCAGAGATCAAAATCGCAGTTCATAGAACAGAATCTGCCTCTGACGACGCAAGAAGAAAGCTGAAGATACAGCAGATTCGCCATACACAATTGATGATTATTACCGTTTACATTAAACTCAATTCAGAAGAACCAAAACTGAGAACGAAAATAAAAAATAAAAATCAAATCTTTCCCCTCCACAAACACAAACTCTCTGTTCTTCGCTTTAATCTCTGCGAATAAGAACAGTGATGGAGATTGAAACCAAACCGAACTTCAACTATCGAATCAATAGTTATTACTTAAACCGAAATCAAAGCCTAAACCAAACCGGAACTTAAATTTCTTGGTAAAACACCAAACCAGCCGAGTTAAAACAAAATCGAAGAAGACATCATGGTATATGAAAGAAACAAAACGTGTTTAGGCTCTTTGACACTCAAATCATGATAATCTTCAATTACGTAGAGCAAACGTAAGAATTTACTTGCAGTGTTTATCGTCTTACCTCTTATTTCGTGTATAACTTCCAAAGGAAAGTTACACTTGACATATACATATCTTATTATATTGCTCTGATTTATTTATCTTTGGTCAATTAATTAGAAACTCCAATTTACTCGCTCGATCGCCGCCATGAAACGTGTTTATTTCTCAATTAGCTAGTACGTGGCATTGATAAAAAAATCCACTTGTAATAATCTCCTTATTCTTAGGGGGATATAAGTTTTCATGACTATGAGTGGTAGCCAAACCGTTATTTTTCTCATCTCTATAATTGTAAGTCTGTACTTATTAGTACATGCATTTACCATAAACTTCGAAAATAATAGTGTAAGATTGAGCAACAATCTCAAATGGTCATATATATAAAGGATATAGATCAATTCACGTTATATTGCAAGTTAATGAAACTTAACACTTATAAACTTAATCGTTTAATTTCTTAACTAGTTCGTTAGCTTTGACTTGGATCCACCTCGTAAGCAAGATCCATATAGTAAGGAAAAAAGAAAGTGTTTAGAAGCTTTAAGAAGCAAGTTCAACATGTGAAGGCGGCAAAGAATGGGTATTGTACCCGACCCACTATCTCCATCTCTATAAAAAGGACCTCAAGTACGAGAGAACACACCAAAAGCAAGAGAAAAACAGAAAACAATACAAAGATGAGAACATTCCGGTTGATGATGATCTCTCTCATGCTCGTTGCGATAACAACAACATCCGGTGTGGTTGGTGAGGGGACCGACGTGGTTTATGATGGCGAAGGAGATCCGGTTAAGCCCAACGTGCCGTATTACATCAGCTTCATGACGTCGGACTACAACATGTGGATATGCCGAATGAAATGGGGATCTACTGATCCCAACTCATGCCCACAACAACCGTTAATGGTCACCAATCCAAACATGTCAGCACCCACACAAGTTATGTTTGTATTGCTATCCAAGTCAGATGTTGTACGTGAATCAGCCAAGCTTAAGATCAAGTTCGTGAATCCCCGTCACTGCGGTGAATCCGGGTTTTGGAGAGTTGTCCAGAGAGGCTCTTTAGAAGGTGAAGTAGTCCTCAACGGATCTAAGTCTAAGTCAAACAATGACAGTACGTTCGCCATCCATAAAACTAACGAATACTACAAGTTCACTTTCGGTGACGACGACAGCGGTGACTATCAAACCTCTATCAGTTTGAGCAACGAATATCCAATATATAGGTTGCTATCGAAGAGGTTGTCTGGAGAGATGGAGATTTATTTTTACAAGAACATGAGTACTATAAGTTAAGGCAAATTTTCACTGGCCTTTTTGATGTAATGTTCTCTTTTCAAAATCAAAACAAAACTTGTTGTAAGAACATGAATACGCAATAACAAATTATATAATAACACAAGAAAGAACAAAACTTGGAGTCATATCTTAAGAGAATGAAGAGATCATAAGTTGGTTCATTAATTTGTTGCGTATTGGATGTTATTACTCTACTTTAAGTTGCTTTCTCTTCCCAATATATTACTAAATGTGATTTGCCAAAAAGGTTACTCGTCTCTTGTAAATTAAAATTTGTTGTAAATCATGATATTGGCTACGACTACGTGACGAAGGAACCAAAATCATTTAGAAAAAAAAAAACACAAGAAAAGAACAAAACTCGATCGGAGTTATCCTAGCGGAATAAAGAGATCATACGTTGTATTGAGTTACATTGTGACACGCTTTTGTGGGTGTGTGTGTCAGCAGAGGAAGCGCAGATTGACTTTGTTCTCGTCGTGTCACGGTTTTCTAGACCTTTGAGGAACCATCTGATTGCAAGGTGCTCTGAAGGATATAGGTCATAAACGAAACTAGAACCATGGCTACGGCTATCATCAGACCTAACCTGCTCAATATATATATAGCAGAAACTAACCAGTTAGTATACATAAACAAGTAAAACAAAATTTCATCTTGACAGGTCCAAATACACTCAAATCCAAGAACAAAGAATCATCAACATTTCTTTATCTTGGGTCAATAAGAAAGTCCACTCCAAAATTACTCCCTCGATCGCCGCCATGAAACGTGTTTAATTTCTTTACCAATTAGCAAGTGGCATTGAAAAAAAAAAACACTTGTAATCTCCATATTTTTAGGGTGGGGGGGGGGGGGGGGGGAAGTGTTTATGATTGGTATCGAAGCCATTATTATCTAAGTCTTTATAAATGTAAGTTTGGATTTTTTACATGCATGCATTCACCATCTATATGTGAGAAGAGTCTTACATAGGAAGTGACGTGAGATAAAAGTTAAAAACATTGAATGATATTATGTGGCCAATTCATTGACATTGTCAATTGGTTGTATATAAAAGTCACATTATTTATTTATGACATGTTTAGTCATCATTCTCTTCGTGAGCTAGCAAATATCATCAATTCATCATCTCAAATGGTCATATAATGTATATAAAGGATATAGAATCGAATTCACGTTATATAGGAAGTTTACGAAACATAACACTAATAAGCTCTTGCGGAGCGTGTTTAATTATTTCTTAACTGGTATGTATGTAGCTTTGACTTAGATCCACCTCGTAAACAAGATCCAGATAGTAAGGAAAAAAGAAATGTTTTAGCAGCTTTAAGAAGCAAAGTTCAATATGTGAAAACGAAAAAGAGTGGGCATTGTAACCGACCCACACTATATTAATCTCTATAAAAGGAACTAATCAAACACAAGAACACGAAAGCAAGATAGAAACAGAAAACAACACATAAGATGAAAACATTCCGGATGATGATGCTCTCTTTCTTTCTCGTTGCGATAACAACAACATCTGGTGTTGCTGGTGAAGGGACCGACGTGGTTTACGATGGCGAAGGAGATCCGGTTAAGCCCAACGTGCCGTATTACATCAGCTTCATGACGTCGGACTACAACATGTGGATATGCCGAATGAAACGGGGATCTAGTGATCCCAACTCATGCCCACAACAACCGTTAATGGTCACCAATCCAAACATGTCAGCACCCACACAAGTTATGTTTGTACTATTGTCCAAGTCAGATGTTGTACGTGAATCAGCCAAACTTAAGATCAAGTTCGTAGATCCCTCTCACTGCGGTGAATCCGGGTTTTGGAGAGTAGTTCAGAGAAACTCTTTAGAAGGTGAAGTAGTCCTCAACGGTTCTGAATCAACGTCAAACAATGACAGTACATTCGCCATCCATCAGACTAACGAATACTACAAGTTCACTTTCGCTGACGGTGATCGTGACTATCAAACCACTATCAGTTTGAGCAATGAATATCCAATATATAGGTTGCTATCGAAGAGGTATTCTGGCGAGATGGAGATTTATTTTTACAAGAACATGAGTACTATAAGTTAAGGCAAATCTTCCTTCTGATGTAATGTTTTCATTTCAAAATCAAAATAAAACTTGTTGTAAGAACATGAATACGCAATAATAAATGTTATAATAACACAAGAACGAACAAAACTCGGAGTCATATCTTAACAGAATCAAGAGATCATACGTTGGTTCATTAATTTGTTGCCTATTCATATAATTTCTCTAATTAAAAAAACACAAGAGAGAACAAAACTCGGAGGATAAGAATAAAGAGATCATAATTTGTGTCATGAGTAACAACATTGTGACACGCTTTTGTTTGTTTGTGTGGTGTGTATGTGTGTGTCAGCAGAGGAAGCAGATTGACTTTGTTCTCGTCGTGTCACGGTTTTCTAGACCTTTGAGGAACCATCTGATTGCGAGGTGCTCTGAAGCATAGGTCATGAACGAAACTAGAACCATGGCTACCGCTATCATCAGACCTAACCTGCTCGATATGTAACAGATACTAGCCAGTTAGTATATTATAAACAAGTGAAACAAAATTTCATCCTGACAGGTCCTAATCCACTCAAATCCAAGAACAGAAAGTATGATGAATCAACAACAATTTATGAGAATGAAAAACACATTCCCAGGTGATTTAAGACCAAAGAGGAACATAAGCAAATGATTTAAGATTTCCTTATCAGCGGAAAGTTATGGGTTGGTTCTTGATGCTAATGATACAGCCAATATGAAGAAAGTTACCTCAAAAATAAAGCGGTGACCCCTAAAACGTAGGGCAAAGAAATGGCAGCAACAGCCAGAAATGCCATCCCTAATCCATAATAGCATGTAGTAAAGTCAAAAGACGCATCTCCCCGCTGATGACCTGTTGATTTGTCAAGCAAGTTAGTGATAACCAACAAAAAAAATGAGAAAGATATTTGTGTCTCTGGGGCTATATAGTTCACAGAATGAGTAGACTTGGCGAAAGAGAGAGAGAGAGAGAGAGAGTAAATTATGGTTTTTATACATTGTTTTCCAGAGAATGCCAAAGATATTGATATCATGATTTCAACATGCCCATACCTTTTCCCGAATCATCCAATGACGACTCTGTTTGTGATGCAAGAGATCCTGTTTGAACTGCAATATTCTTGCCATATTGATACACTAGAAGTAGAAAGCTACCATATAAAAGGAAGAAGATTGTGAATGTCCACTCATATAACAAAATCAAGCCAGTCCATGGCATGATCTGCCTTGGCACAAACATAAAGGAAACGCCAATGGATATCAAAGCAGCCACAAAACAGACTGCAACTGAAACTGCCCCCAAGTATTGAGGAACCTTAGAGTGTGAGCCAGTGTGGAGCTGTAGTGATAAGAATTGAACATAAGAAATAAATTTTCAGCTTTAAAAAAAGCAAAAAGGCAGGTAAGTGGGCAATTATGAGCTAAAAACAGTCTGGAAAATGAAAACTAACTTGATAGTTGGGGTTCATGGTAGACAATGTTGATACACCGCTATAACCAACTGTTCCATTAGATCTAACTTTGTAATAAAGATATTTGATTTGAATGCATAATGAGCTCCTGCACATTGAACCCAAGAAGTCACGTCCCTGCAGTATAAAAATGAATTTGAGATCCAAAAGAGATGAATTTAGCTGAGATGAAAGAAATGGTTGGGTACAACATGAAGTCTAACCTGTACGGAACGATAAAGGCAGAACAAAAGCCCACAAAGTGGTAGCAAGAAAAGGAACTTGACCATGAATTCATCATTTGGGGTCCTTCCACCTCCAGTTCCAGGAAGAGTCTCCTCAAGCCTTACCCTAATGCTCTGCAGTTTCCCAGATGAAACATAACTTAGCATATCACTCCAACGAACTCAATTTTCCAGAAATAATGAGAATAAATGTACAATCACGAACAGGAATACCTACATGCCACGCCTCAACAGGTTTCACGAGCCATGCTGTCCACCAGTCCCAAGGCTTAAGAGGGCCGAGAGTGTAGTGAATAATGTGAAGCTTGCTGTCATCGACCATCCACTACATAAATAATGAGAATCTTAAGCTTCTAAATAATCAAAACTAGGCCACACACATTCCAGCTCACATCACTTAGCTTGGGAAGAGATAGGTAAAAGTAACATCAACAGACATGAAATCAAAATAAAGATTAGCTTAAACACAAATTTCAAATTGAATATACCTTGTTAGCAAGCATATAAAGACCAACATCTGCATTGTATAACGTAGATAGCCTTTCCATTTTAGGAACTGGTCTGGTCTTCATGGCTTCAGGGGACAAACTAGGATCAAAAACACGAGCATTCGGAAAGTCTGGATAATAGGAATTCAAGAACCCTTGATCTCCACCAGTATAAGACGACAAAGTCTTCACTTTCTTCATCATATCATTGAACAAAGCTTCAGAGGGCTCAACAACCATAACCCCAGAGTTCAGCCTCTCAGAGTGCTTCAGATTAGCACAAAACTTGGAGCACTTAAACATATCATCAATGTTCTTTACCACAATAGTATCAGCATCTAGATACACAACTGTAACAAAACAAAAACAGTGACATATAAATATAAACACATGGAAAAAAGCTCTAATTTTGCAGAACACAAATCACTTACCTTTCTTGTAATCAGTCATGTTAAATATTTTCAGCTTAGTGTAAACACCCCAGAATCTCTTGGGATGAACTTGGTTTGGATTTGCCAATAAACTAATCTTCTCTATCTTCCATCCATCAGCCTACATATAATCAAAAATCTAGCCTTTAATAACTCAAACATAGGAAAGCCTTCTCTTTTTTTAGATCTTTTAAAGCTTCTAGGAATAGAAAGGTTATAACCCAAACCTTGAGTAGCTTCTTAGAGTAGTCTGAAACACCATCAGAGACCAATACGACCATGTCCTTGTTGGATCCAGTGTCTCGGATCGATTTGCCCAATACCCTAACACCCAATAAGAACTCATCTCCATACAAAAGTGTGACGTAAGCTTCCTTAGTTGATGCGGATCCAAAAGAAGACTTGAATTGGATTGAAAGAAGCGTGATTGAGAAGAGGAGAACCCAGAAACTCGAGTTGAGTCTCATCATGGATTCGGGATCACGTGACAGTAGTAGTCCAGAGCCGGGCCTTGAGAGTTGAGAAGAAGAAGCAAGTCAATGCATTTGCTTCGGCTCTCGCTGTAATAAATACTGAATCGGTTCAACCGGCGGCGAATTTTCATTTGGCCCATTGGTTTCAGACACTTGTGAAATAGACTTGAGGTAACTGGTTCGATTCCTCAGTATTAGATTCTTACACAAATTCAATCTCTTTATAAATTTCATTTAATTTTAAATAAATAAATAAGTCAAAACGAATTATAAAATGTTTATTTATATAAAACAATTTCCATTTTAATACATAAGTAGATCATAAGGTATGCTAAGAAACTCTATCATCAAAATATGGAATCATCTCAATTGCTTTTTTAGGTTGGTGCACTTAGAAGTGCAGTTTCTGGTGGATCTCCAACATCAAGAAAACTCCTTGACAATGGCTGCAAACGAACAAAAAAGAGAAAAAAGAACTGTAAGCACTAAGCAGTATCAACAGAAAATGGCTAAACGTCTCCTACTACATTGATGGTCGTAATACTTGCCTCATTGTAATCAGTTCCTGAGAGAAAGAAAGGTTCCTTCTCCCGAATCCCCCCAATCTCATGTACAATTCTTTCAAGATCCTGCAAACCATACGAGGTAACCTAATTGATAAGATTTTCTATGCAGAGGTTGATAAGATCATAGGTTGTTTGGAACAATCCTTCATTCTAATTTGATCTCAACCATCGTAAAGATTTAACCTTCTGAGTTAAGATTTCAAATTCGAGTAGCTCCTCTGTGATTTTCTCAAGGACACGGCGATTTTTAAGAAGCATTACCTTTGCCTTTTCATACGCTAAGTCATAAATCTGTAGAGGAATAAGATGGTATTAGAGAGGTCATTTAGCCTTGGACAATGCTTGAAACTACCGAAAAGCTAAGCTAAAGATAGAAAATTGCGGAATGCTAGAGAGGCACCACAGACACGGCAGATACGTATGGAAAACTAGAGAGCAAAACGAACCTTTTCAACTTTATCCGCCATTTCATACTCGTGATTGTTCCCCATACTCAAAGCTGAAACCTGCTCAATCGAATCAAATAAACCAAACAGAAAAAAAAAAGTATAGGGTCAATCAACTGATCAGATGGGACATCAGAATGAATGGAAACAGTATGTAAGATCAAATCATCATGTTCAGTATTCATCATGTTGGTTCAGTGGTATCAGATATTTAATCTTGGAATGGAGCCAATTTCAGATATAAGAAAGAAGGTTACCGCGTTAGTAGCATAGTATACCGCAGGACTGTCATCGGGTCCCCAGCCATATTGAAGCACCATACGTGTTGCAATCTGTTGCAAGACACAAATAATTATCTTTATAGGGAAACGAAACATTAAGTATGTAGACGACAGCATACTGCAAAAAGAGTAGAAAGAGTTTACCTCCTGCGCTTTAGTTATTTCTGAAGAAGAAAGAAAATTTTCATCTCCGGGAGGAAGAAGCATTTGGGATGCAATATGAGATCCAAAGCAGAAAACAAGCTTCTTTTCAAGATATGATCTTGATTCCGTATTCCCAATTGCAGAGCCTCCACTTGTGACCTTGGTGATTTTTGTACACCCAATTCCTTCCCAGGAACTAGGCTCAAGCCAAAGATTTTCCACAACATCGAAGTTTGGTATTAGAAGTGCAATGAGAGCACGACCAGCCGCCCAGACAGCATGTGGGTACTTTGTCTCCCTCGTCCAAGCAACAGAAGGACTTAAAAGTTCTATTCCGTTGCTTATTTGTCCATATGGTTCCATCAGATCAACCACATTCTCCAAATCTTCTTTGGTTAAGTTGAGTCCAAGATGATTTACAAGCACTTTTCCCATTGTCTTTGCAAGTTTAGTTTTCCGCAGCCATGGGGGGACTATATGGCTAAACGTCTGTCAGAAAGAGAAAAAAATCACCTGATGAATCACACTTCGAAATTAACAAAAATGGGCTTGACCATAGGCGAAGAAGATGACACATTTCTTACCGCAAACCAGCTAACGTAACTCAGAAGTTCGTCAGTGTCCAGAAATTTGCTTCTGAAGGCACTGCTTTCGAGAGCCATTGGAACAAGTTTTAGTTCTATCGGTCGTAATAAAGTTGTCTTCTCCGAAACCTGTAAACATGAATTGGTAACTAACATAGTAGGGAACAGAACTACAGAGAGAGATAGGAGAGAGCAAGAAAGAAGAAATATGAATTGGTATAGTACTCACAAGCAAAATAGAAATGAACCATCAGATGCAAAAGAAAATAAACAACTTTGCAAAGCTTAAGATCACCTTACGCCAATCCACTAGATCAATGAGTTCTCTGTCCATGGTTTCTTCTGCAGCGTTGTGTAAAATCCTCTCCCTTTCCATTTCAGTTGGACTTTGAAGATGGAATACTCTATCCATACGACCTGGCCTTCTTAACGCCTCATCAATTTGCTTATGATTTCGTGTCGTCGCCATCAAAACTACGCCATCCTGTTTCTCAAAGCTGCATAAGTAGAAGTTATAAATTAGAATGACATCAGAAAAGTCAACTGGAAAAAGGGAGAAGCTACTTGAGTTTCTACTGGACCAGTCCCTACTGCATTAAACGCGATACTTTGAGAAAACGCTGTGAATGCTACAATTTTGGTCTTAATTGTTAACCAACATAGAAATTAGCTATTACCCATCAAGTTCAACAAGAAGCTGATTAATGAACGATTCATGATCTTGCTGTTTTGTATGTACGAACTTCCCACGTACACCAGCAAAGAGGTCAAAATCCTCCACAAAAATGATTACGGGTGCCTAGTCATCACAGTATACATCAGATCATAAGATGACATCATGAGGACAATGTAATATCTATGAAAATGATGAATAACAAAACAATATGAGGTAAGCAGCTAACCAAGTCTCTTGCAGTTTGAAAGAGTTCCCTGACATTCGCTGCACTTTGACCAACCCATAGCCCAGCTTCCAACTCTTGAGCTTCAACATTGACAACAGGCACTCTTGCTTCGGCTGCTATAGCGAGCGCCAGTGACGTCTTCCCTGTTCCTCTCTCACCCACAATAAGAACTCCCTGCAACGAGATAAAAAATGCTTATAATTGGACACTGACCCACAGGATAAGCATAGAACCGTAAAGCAACATACCCGAGGTGCGCGGGCACCCATCTCCTGAAATGCCTTTGGGTTTTGTAAAAATGCCACAACCTCGTTGATTTCTTCTCTCATAGACTCAATACTAGCAAAGTATTTCAATGGGATTGGTGGATTTTTCACTCTCTTCATTCTGTCGAATGCAGTTTTTATGGGGTCGATTCCAGCCTTTCTCTTTTGTTTGATTCTCCTTTTTCTATACGTAAAATATGATTTCTGAAAGAAGAAAAAAAAAGCGACTTTCAGTAATCAACAGTGAGTGTAAGAAACCTGAATGATCAACAAACATGAACGGTGTAATACTAGCTACAATACTACTGCTCACGACAAATTGAGAGTGTTGGAAAGAGAAGCATAAAAGGAGAGAAAAGTTACATACCACTCTAAAGAATTTCCGCACGTTTGGATCTCGGCGGAAGGGTCCATAGCCAAGAAGTCTTGGAACCTTTCTTTTCAGAAAGCGAAAAACATGATACAAAACAAACCCATATATAGAACTTCGAATTAGAAACCAGAGGAACCATTGAAAATCTTCTGTATCTCGGGACTTGAAGTTCAATTCTGCTTCAGACTGCCATTGTAAGTACCATGTTGAGCCAACAGTCTGTTCTATTTCTTCTGGCCAAGCCATTCCCAGACGCAGCCTTAACTGTGTCAGAAAAAAAGACAGGAATAAAAAAAATAGACACATGGAAGCAGGAGGAATATCTCCAGAGAGAGAATAAAGTAATACCTGGTAAGGAATGATAAATTCGATAACTGGAAACACTACCACCATCATAATGTCATCGTTAAGATTCCTTATTCTCCTTAATGCATTATCCTTCGCATTTGATACAACTTGAGTCTTCCTCAATGCGTTAAAGACTCGAGAAACCACCCTTGTAACCAGCAGAAACTGTTGTTGAAGACTTAGCTCTGTCATGGGTATCCACATCAGATGAACAGAAGTTGGGATTCCACAAGCAAGCATTTTGAGGTAAAGAGCATCAAACCCTCCGAATTTCTCAAAAAGCATCTCATATTCCTACAACCACAGACAAGAGTTAAAAACCTAAACTTAAAAATTCATCAAATAGATTAGGACTAACTAAAAAATCCATGACATGGGTAACCTTGATGTCAACGTAATACTCCTTGTCATCTCCTTTTAATGCAACATACATTATAGCATAATCATGCCTAATCCTGGCACTGTCAATCAGCTTTCTGGAAACTGCATATGGAACTGCCATAGGGTCCATCTCCCACCTATTTTTGTCCTCGTTAAACCAAGTGTTTGAAACAACTCTATCTCGATCCAGGAGTACTTGTTCCTTCAGATTTTAAAAATTCATTAACTAATTGGTGAATGGTCAATAAAATGTACAAATAAGCTCTGGCAAAGTCAGAGATATACATAAACTTTTCAACAAGGTTCCAACTAACACTGTTTCATTTTAAGCATTACAGCTAGCATCTCAGTTCTACGAATATCAAACAGTGAAAGGATCCAATCAATGGTGTAAGCCCAAAAAATGATTGCTTCTTGCTTGCCCAAGTAATCTGATTTACTTAATAGCTCGAGATCAAGATAGCACATGAACTTATATCTAATAAAAAGATAAACTTAAGAATCTACCAAAACCTAGGTGACTCTTGAGGTTTCTATCACCAATGAATACAATCTGTATAGGTTAGTCATGCTAATTATATATCTACCATGAACAACATAAAGCATTGTTCCATCCCTCCCTGGGAAAACATCCACCAATAATAAACAAACCGCATATATGTGGGCTAATACTTCATATCATAAAGTTACCTGTCTCTGCGCAATATATTGTTTACCAAAATCAACATCTTCCAAAAGTTTCTGTTTCAAATCGGCTTTTGCTTCTTCCTGCCACTTTTTCCAACCATGCCGTAGATGGAGCTGGATAGCTTTCGGAACAACCACCTCCTTCTCTCCAAACATCCATTTCACCTCAGCCTCAGGAAATCCCTTGACAGCTTCACCTTCTGGAGTCTTTTGAACAAAAAGCTTTTCTTCACCAAACTTTTTCATACGTTTTCTTATACGATTCTGGAGATCTCTCTGCAGCTTTTTTGATTCCTCAAGGCGTTTTTTGATACGTAGAGAAAAATCCACTGAGTCACGATCGAAAAGGGGGTCAACCTCCTCTAGTTCCAAAACATTAGGCAGTATCGTTTGTTCCAAGTGCTTTCTTTGAGCGTTCACTAATTCCTGCTTAATCTCAGATCTCGAGAGTTTTGTAATGGAGCTTTCAGGAACACTACAACCAGAAAATCAATTGATCTTGTAAGTGAAACATGCAACATTTATGTCAACAGGAAAAACAGAGAGCATATACATGACAATAACATGTAAAAAAACCAACAAAAGATACACTTAGACTAAGTGCAGAGGTACAAACAGGATAATTGGTTATCTTAGAAGTAAAAGATACAACTTTTACCATCGCTGCTAGAAATGCACGCAAATAAGAGGAATGCACAGAGAAATCTTGCAAATAGATGAGCTTATCACAATCAAATGCTAAAATCTCTCTAAAGGGAAACCAAATTATCAGCTATAGGTAAGATAGAATAATATCATCTCAGATAAAATCAAGGCTAGAGATATCACCTTTCAGGAAGTTTTCGATTCATTTCTCGGTTGAAGCTCTTAACCAACTCTACACACTCTCTTTCGATGAAAATAAGCTCCCTAACCCCAAAACTCAATGTTGTTGTCTCTTTCTTTAGAATTATATCGTCAATCTCATCTATTCTTTCCCATATCTTGTTGTACTCGGTCTCCATTATATCCACACTCTCTTCCAATTTCTCAACTTTGTCCCTAGCGCCTTTTATCAACAGTTTTTCACTCTCTTTCTTCAATCTTAGGGCCTCATCTACAATCCCATCAGCTCGTTTCATTAACACATCTCTCTCCTTCCTCAACCGCCTCATATCACGATACAATCCACTCATTATCTCTTTCTGCAGTTTCTCCTTCTCCACCTTCACTGCATCCAAAACCGTTCCCACTTCGGCAACATCTCCATTTTCCTTTCTAACCTTGTCAATAGTCTTCAGTAAAATCGAGACTCTCTCCAACAGCCTCCGAGTATAGTCCGAGAACTCATGATCAACAGTTTTCAAAACCACCTCTTTCTCTCTCACTACCTCTTTCTTTTTCTTCCAAATCACATTACTGACGAAAGGCACAGCTAAAGCTGGAGCTTGAAAAGAGCGAATTGGCGAAAACCCAATCGCAATACAAAACAAGGCGTAGACTAAAGGCTTTGACACAAACTGAAATACGCTCGCTCTCGTCTTTGCGTTAGACACAGACGATGGCACAAGCTCGTTTCCATCTCCACATAATCTCAATGATTCCGAAACAGCTTCACTCCCGGATTCAGACTGTTTCGACCTCAAAAAACTCGCACTGACACCACCGGAAAAACCAAAACAGCCTCTAATGGGAACAATTTTCCTAGATTTCTTGGATTCTCTAGACCCAAATCTTCGATTTTTGACCCGATATCTAGGCTTTAACGAAACTATACCTGAGCCCAGAGAAAGCGGAGACAACTGTGTGAGAAAGGGTGAAGATATGGAAGAAGCGGAGATGAATTCCATCGCAGCACTAACGCCGAAGTGAAACTCAACACCATATCTTTGTGATAGCCTCCATTAGAGCTCCTTACTATTGCTATACGATTGAAGTTTCCGCCGGAAAGTCGCCGGATTTTTAAACTGCAGCTGACGACGGAAGTGAAAAGCACTAGAGCGCAGTGTCAAGAGAGGTTTATCAGATTGAAAGAGATAGAGAGAGAATAGAGAACGGTTCAAGTTTTCAATATACAGTACCCACACTATTAAACCGATTATCAAAACCGAATTTTCAATAACCGATTTTATCCCATACCGGGAACACACTAAACCGGATTGGTTTGTGCTATTTGCTTAAAGAACGAGAACAGAGCATAATAAACACAACAAAACATTCATATTGCTCATCAGCCGGTCTTACATTATCAAGTTACAATTACAACCACCAAGAACAAACCCTAAACTAGTATACTGTAAATACATATTAGTGACAACACTACATCTTCCACTAAACCTTCTTGTTCACATAGAGGTTTCTCTTCTTTCAACAGATCTCATCTCCTTCCCAGTTATCTTTCTCCTTTGGTCCCGTAGGACCTTCTTCTCCATAAAGAGCAATGGGAAACAAATCAACAATGTTCTCAAAAGAGAACCTAACAACCAGAGGAAGAAGATTCATGATCTTATTGATCTCAGACCCTGAATCATAGGCAATGCTCGGACCCCATTCTCTCATATACTGTAACCAGCGCGGCTCCATCACAACTCCATTACCTAAATACTCTGCTGCTACAATCACATACCTTTGGCTAGATTCCAACATGTACTTACTTTTCGCAACGTCATTTCTCACTCCAATCCCGAACTTTGACGAGCCTTGGAGATACATCCCTGGATGAGGGAAACTCGCATGTCCGTGTTTAGATGAGTACACAGCCGGTTTGTTATCTTTCACAAACTCAATTTCTGACGCATCAACCCAACCACCACCACTGTGCTGAGAGAAGAACATTTGCCAAAGCTCACCAGAGAAGTTGCATACACGGAAAGTGAAATGTTCCCAGTCACCAACATGTTCTCCTATGCGGGTCATAGGTAACGTGAATATCCCGATTTTGAGCGTGGCCGGGCCATTAAAGGGACAGAAGATCCACATCACAATGTCGGTGAAGGTTCCACCAAGTGCTGGTTTCACATGAACGTAAAGCTCGGAGCTTTCAAGGTTTCCTTTCTTGAGATGACTCTTTGCTTCTTCGTCTTCAGGAAGATCTATCCAGAATTCCATATCATTGCATCCTCCAGCAGGCAAGTTCGAGCCTGTGGAGTTAATCGGTTCACCTTGTGATTTCCCTGACCGGTACAACAAAGCTCCGTTTTTAAAGAACCATTGTACGGATGAAGGCATGTAAGCTTCTTCGGGGTGGAAGTAGACGGTTGGTCCGTAGTGTTCGATAACAGCATGGACCTGGTTGAGATTTGGCATCGCGTGTAAAGTCGAATCAAGATTCTTTAAGCATCCAATATCAGGGACCTTCCTATCAGAAGATATATCATATGTGCAGCAAAAGAATGACCCAACAGCTACACCTTGTGAGAGCATTCCTCTCTCGCAAGGTTGGGTGCTCCATACACTAAAAGGAGAACCAGAGCGGTTCGACTTCTTGGAAGAACCCACCTCAAGTATCATCTCAGAGGTTTCACAACTCTCTGTAAGATCCTCTCTCACACATCTAACCTCCTCTGTCTCAGGTTCCCCTGGTTGATGGGTTACAAAAAATCCCATTGCTCTGTAACCAACCGGAGGAATAGGTAGCCAGAAATAGCCACCGCCATTTTTCTCTGAATCAGCACTCCAAACCAAGGAATAACTCACAGGCTTTTTCAGGGGCGGCAGATTATCAACACTGATGGTTTCACTAGCCCGAGCTGCAAGTACATAACCTCTCAAGGGCTTATCGGTTGGTTGACAATAGTGACCAAGGCAGTGGAAACCTTCTGGAATTTCCTCAGCTCTGTAAAATGTAGCACGTTTTGATTTTCCGTGCGATGAATCGGAGCTCCAAACTCTATGGAGCTTAGTGATTTTCACCACATCAATTTCTCCTAGGTTTATTATTCCCGTGGCAAAACCATTCCCTGCAAATTACAGAAAAGTACATCACTTTTGGCAACAAAGAAGTAGCAACACTTATAGATAGAAATAGAACAATTCATTGATTAAATGGACTTGAAAGAAATCTTTAACATGATACTCAAAAGTCAAAACTAGTAACTTCAACCAAAGATTTTTAGTTCCATGACTTCCATCAAGCATAACTTATTTTATCCCTTATAAGCGAATAAGCGATAGTTGGTACATAACTTCTGAAGAAACAAAACTGGATGAACTCCATCAAATGACATGATTACCATATCCATCCACGCTTTGAAGACATTTAATGATAGAGCCTTTTTATATAACTAGAAAACACTATCGAGCCAATACTAAAATCACATTTAATTATAGCAAAAGAAACAGTATATCTAAAAGTTGCATGTGAGAATATGTAAAGTTGAAACCAAGTCTTGTATCAGAAGAGTCAAACAAAGAAGATTGATAAAAGACAACGGGAAGTGAACCCATGCAGAATATTCGAAAGCATCTTCTCAGTCTACCCCTTTCAATAAATCAGAATATAAATTCTCTTCTCCGAAAAGAAAAATCTGTATAAAAATAAATAAGCCACAAAACTCGATAAGATTAAGACATTTCTCATTAACCAAGGACGAGAACCGACGGGTCATATTAACCTTATCTTATACTAATAGTAATAACTAATCAAGCTCAATTACTAGATTAGACCAAACCTAGCTGAAAGTGCTTTTTTTTGGTTAATGATTCAAAATGATTTTTCCAACTTACATTATTAATTCAATGATTCAAAATGTTCAAGAATCTGCAAGTTGCAAATTTCCAGTAAAAGAAAGTTTTTTTGTACCTTGTGGCCAACAAGGAAGAGGAGACGGAAGTGAGGAGGGCTTTGGCTCGGCCGATTCCGAATCCAACTCGGAGACTCCTCTGCTCCAGTAAAAACAATCACACCCAAACATCTTTGTACAAAATTCAAGACTTTTTCTCCAGAATCTCGAAAAACTAAGAGAAACCCACCAAAAACCACTAGCTGATTTCGAGTGGGTGAAGTTCAGATTCGCCGATTATAGAGAAATATCCGATTTTTCGCCGGGAACTGGGAAAATCACCGTCTCCTATGCGTCTCTCTCTCTCTCTCTCTGTGCTCCTCTCTCTATACCTCAATTTGTGAGAAATTTAGAGAAAGGAGCAACATTAAACAGAGAGGTTATGAACTTATCTACACATTCGCGGCGAATAGAAAGAGAGAGAGGCGTTGCAAGTTGTGTAATTGCGTAACAAAGAGGAGAAGGTTTGATGTTGATGATGATGAAGTTTATACTTTTATGCGTTTCTCTAAAAGCTCTAATATTTTCCCTTATCTTTACAAACTTTTCGTAATAACCCCAGTATTATACAAATATTCAGATTAGTCCCTTATTAGTAACTGAAAGTTTATTCATGCGTTTCACCTCAATACTTTCAAATTTCACAGTTTTAACCCATCATGCATCATCATCAAACGTTTTCGCACATTCAAAAAAAAAACAAAATATAAACACTTTTCTCTCTTTTTTTTCCTTTAAGCCGCAGAATGACTAAACGTTTCGTCTACAGCACTAAGATTTACTACTTTATTCTTGTTATATCTCTTCTTCGTGCTGTCTCCTTCTCCGCCGCTTCCACCGCCACAAGTTATCGATATCTCGCATCCAAACACGTTCCCGAAACATGAAAACAACCCTTTCTTACCTTCTCCTCCTCCACCACCGTTCCTCCCTCGTTGTTGTTTCTCTTTTCTTCTCCTCCTCCTACGTCTCCTTCCCGCTCCCCCTTTCCCGCTAGATTTATCGCTTGATCCAGCCGCTTCAACCGCGCCTTTTTTCTCAGCTCTCCACCGTTCGACTCTGTGCTCAATTCCCTCTGTTTTCCCTTCAAGAATCGAACTCGCGTCCTCTTTGTTATTACTATTCGTCGTCGCAACCGCTGTTTTCTGCCTGTTGTAAAGCCCTTGCGCAATCGCAGCCGCGACCACTGACGCTGATGGTCCGATATCAGAGCTACAAAGCGAACCGTTCACCATACTATCCGCACCTATAACAAGACCAC
This sequence comes from Camelina sativa, assembly GCF_030686135.1. Taxonomy (NCBI): domain Eukaryota; kingdom Viridiplantae; phylum Streptophyta; class Magnoliopsida; order Brassicales; family Brassicaceae; genus Camelina; species Camelina sativa. The sequence goes on from NC_141898.1 coordinate 1,647,499, forward strand.
CACCGCCTCCTCCTCCTCCTCCTCCGTTGGTAACAACCCCTGTTTTAACTCCGTAATCATTCGTAGACGTTGTTAAGTCCGATTGATCGCTATTTGTACGACGATGCATCATCCTTGAAGCTTCTTGATCTCTTTTATTCGTATCTCCTCTTCTACTTCCATCAAAAACCTCAATAGATAACGGCATACTCCGTTGACCACCATCAAGAAGCGCAACGCCAAGCCGTAAAAACCCTTGTAGCCTACCGGAAGGACGACGGATCTGAAGCGTCACAAGCCTCATATTGTTGTTCCCACCACCACCATCGTCACCGTCGCCGAAACCAGACCAAGGAGCGAAAAGATCGCTAAGAAGAACATTGACAGTACCAACAAGGGCGTCTTTAGCCCAAGCCGCAGCGTAAATCTCAATGACAATAGCTGAAGCGTCAGCGTCAAGGATCTTATCGTTAACCCTAAACACGAACTTCTCGTTCCATATAGGGTTAGCTCTGTTGGATTGATCAACACGCGTGGTGAGTTTCCTCATAGGATCGGTGTTGATCCAAGCGACGGAATACGTTTTCATGTTTCTTGAAACAGGGGCTAAATCTTGAGCTGAGATTAGATTGATTTCAAGAACGGGACATGCGAACTTGAGTCGAACCATGTTTATTAATTTGTGTTTTTTTTTTTCTTTTTTTTTCTAGAATCTATAATGGATTCGTTTAATCTTCGCAAGAAGCGGGAGATTAAAGAAAGCTAAAAGCTTCTTTGTTCACACTCGTCTCCGTGAGAATGATTATACGATCAGTTGAGAATGAGAATTGACAAGGAGAATAAAAGGAGAGGTTAAGAAGGAGCGTGAGACGAGGAAGAAGCTTGTGGTTTTTAGACATGATAAGAACTAGACCGTTGGTTTTATTGACTTTTTTCCAAACGGTAAATTGGTTATAAAAGTTGGAGACTTTAAGGTTACAGACATTATTTCTTTGACTCGCTCTTTCTTTGGTCTGTTTTGATCTAAAGATTTGTTTGGTTTTTCAAGAGCTTTGACTTTTGTATATTGGTGTAGAGAAAAAACAAATTAAAGATGTAGTCAAAGTGAATGATCTCTGTTATAACGAATTAACGATATTTACGGAAGAATAGGAGAGTTTGTTTTGTTCTTAGTTCTTTATATTATCATTTCTTTTTTTTTTGGGTAGGAAGCTGTTCTTTATATTTTCTTTGTATAATTTCATATTTTCTCGTTCAAAATTGATCAAATACGTTTGGTGTGCAATATATATATTTCGTTATTGGCCTTTCAAATAAACCACGATATAGGGAAATATAAATACTTGGTCTTCCTCTACTTTCAGACTATTTCGCTCTCCCAAAACAAACAAGTGTCCTGATTTTTTTCCATAGATGTACGAATAGGGTTGTTTAGAAAAATGAGAGGGTTGATAGGATAATCTAAAGCGCCGGTGGATATTTTAAAGTTAGGAGGAGGTTGTTCGGATAAGAAAAAATAATATATAGTTTACTCAACATATATCACATTATGAATTATATGCCTTTAGGTTCATGGAAATGGTTCGTGGATTTCCTAATGGATGAATTCAGTGTATGTGTTTACATGTCATGTTGTAAACAAATAAAACGTATTATTAGATGGTTGTGATATTTTCTTGTTGGTGGGATTTTAAACATATTTTGGATCAGCCAAATCCACATATTGTTAATAGTATGACGACCGTTTCACAATGCTTAAATCAGTACAAAATTTGTTAAACAACCCGAGACAGATTGAAAACATTCTTGTTTTCATTATAATATCTAATGGCTATGATCACACCAACAAAAGAAGAAAAGATCGAGAGATACCTTAGCACGTGCGCTTGACCATCTAAGTCACAACCAAATTATAAACATATGTAGACAAGTAGACATACGTAGATAAAATCTAATCTACCACAACTTCCATCTCCATTCACCAATATATTATTAATAATATATCTCTCTTCCCTGTAGATCTGTCTCAATTCTCAACCATGGTTGTCCACTTGATCTCTCTTCTCACACCAATCCTAGCCCAAATCATAATTCTGTCTCTTCCCTCTCTCATCAACACTTCCCAATTGGATTACGACACTCTAGTTTTCAAACAATGCGATTCATTGGACGCAAACATCCTTCAAAAAACAGCAACAAAATATTCAAATTACTCAAATAAGAATCTCATTCTCCGTGCACAAGCCCTTTCTTCTTTCTTACGCAAACTCGAATCCGAATCCTCTCGATCTAAGTTCTACAAGACTCTAGTTGGTAACGAAGAGCACGCCGTCTCTGGATGGTTCCAGTGCAGAGAAGATTATCCGAGTGAGATATGCCATAGATGTGTTAGTGATCTTCGTGACATTTCGTATAGACTGTGTGGAAACGCCACTTCAGCTCGTGTTCATATCCGAGGATGTCACTTGATATACCAGTTTGAAGGTGTTGAGACCCCTAGTGCTCGTAAGTATACATATTGATGTAGCTCATAAGTATACAGTCGTACGTTTGTGTCTAACACGATTATCTTCTTGTTGTTCGTGTTCAGAAGGAGCTAGGAATCATCACAACAACCACAAGTTATTCGAAACCCCCGAACACGGTCTTCTCCACAAGATATGTGATGAAGCAACGGCGGAGACGTTTGCCGGATTCGAAGAGTTGAAGAGAGAGGCACTCGCTGCAGCTGAAACAGGAGTCGTTGACGGGCACGGGTTCTTTGAGGATAGTTTCAAGCTCCTCCACGTTGTGGCTCAATGTGATGGCCACGTTGAAGCTTGCGATTGCGGCGAGTGCGTCAGTGCCGCGGCTGCTGCAGCGGCAGAAGAGTGTCGGTGGTCTATCGCGGGTCAAATATACTTAGAAGGGTGCTACGTCGGGTATACATACCACCCGCATGAAGTTCCCGATAATTCATACCACGGTACGTACGACTGAACCAACACCAGTTAAAATCAGTTGATGATGTACTTGAGTTGAGTTGCCATTTTTATTTTGTTTACTTTTGGTAGAAGAAGAAGGTTCAAAAGTAAACACGGGGAAGTCGTTGGCGATAGTTGTAGGAGGAGTAGCGGCATTGGTCCTTGTTGCTATCTTTTTTATGTTCCTAAAGAGCTTGCGTAAAAAAGGAGATGGTACGTTCTCATTAATTTAATTTCAATTGAAATATGAGTTGACTAAATAAAAACTTGATTTGAAAGGAAATATTCAATTTTGCTATTCCTATTGCAGATTGTTGAAGAGAAGGTTTACATCATAGAGATGTTAAGGGTTTAGTTAATTTTGGACAGCTCCACACAAGTATTAACTACATCTAGTGATTCGGATACGAGATACAAAATCATATCATTGACCAAATCAGACAACTTGTTTTCCTTTAATTTGCTTGACGTATTCATCAGTCTTCACCCTCTTCTACATCTTCAGGCACTAGAAAGCATTGACTTTTAAACTTTATAGACGCAGAAATTGCCGAGAGAAGAGAGTTACATGCATATATAAAAAATAATTCATGTCTAATAAAAGTTTGTCAAAAAAAAAAAAAAAAAAGTCTAATAAAAATATTGTGAGTGCACCAACATATGTAGCTGAAATGGATAAAGGAACACAATTGTTCCTGATAATTTCAAGAGGGGGAAAAAATCACAAAATCGAATTCGAATAAGTCATCGCAATTATGCTAGGTGATGAGTAAAAAGGAAGTTAGACCAAATGATATGGAAAAATGTAAACCTTCTCTTGGTGAAGTGACCAAATGATATGAATAACCCATCGCAAGCAACAACGATGGTGAAGTGACCAAATGATATGGAAAAATGTAAAAAGCAAACCTGGTTTAGAGAGCTTCACAACTCGATTGAAGGCTATTAAAAAGGAATTTTACTTACACAGATGAACAAAAATATTAAAATGCAAAAGTTGCATAACTTGCGATCCCCACGCTTTGGACGAGAAGTTGCCAAAGATCCCGTAAAACCCACGCAAGGAACCTGATATCCTAAAACACCAGATAAAGGAAGTTAGACGAATCCAGGATTTCTATCTATTTGCAAACAAGCAACAACGATGTTGTATGACAACATTTAATGAAAACATTGATGGTAGATGGCAACAAAGATGGTGTATGACAACATTTATAAGAGCGCTATGTAATAAATCCAAAGATAAATTGAGGGAAAACAAGTAGTTTGTTTACACTGAACGGTAGAAAAGATCTCCCAAGCGGGTACTTGATGAGAGTGTAAGAAATCTTTTGACCGTCCATTCCAGCTACTCTCTGAACCGCCTGCGTATGACAACATTAAATGGAATTATAGACAAAACCAATTGACATAAATCCCCACTTAGCATAGTAGATCATATAAATAATCTCATATTATTTACCTGGTTAGCTAGGTTCTAGAAATGGAAAATGTTACGCATCATCCACACGGACTTGCAGAAAGGGAAAAATTTGTCATATCTGCAAAAAAGATTCATCCAAAAGGTTTGAGAGTGAATAACCCGTTGAGAGAGAACTAAACTAAAACGAAGGGAGCCAGGAAATCTTACGCTGTAAACGCGCTTTGAGCAAGGTAGTCTTCCCTTTCTTTTAGCGTATCCTTTCCTACAAGCTGCATGCAAAACATAATGTGCGAGCCGGGTCAAATCAATTCCTTTCAGAAAGATTTATACTGATTTTCTTCTATAACTCAAGTCAAGTTTAGATCCAAGACTATTGTTCAAAACCTTAAAATGTAAATAGCTGAGACAAGAAGTACATCTACAATGAAAGTTAGGGAAGCAGCCATGAACGACATAAATACCTGCACAACACTAAGGGTTGCAGAAGTCACAGGATCTGAAAAGTCTCCTCCAGGACGTGAAACTGCACCAACAACTGTAACACTTCCATCACGGTCTGGTCCACCAAGTCATGTTAATTTACCAGCACGTTCATAGAAAGATGATAAACATGCTGCTGGATAGGCAGGATATCTACTGTCGACAGGCATTTCAGCCTAGAAAACAAAGCAATACAGGTGTCAATAAACTGAAGAAAAATAAGGAGAAGTGAGATAAGGACAACAAACATATACAACAACATACATATATTACATCGAATCAGAGGAAATAATTGTACCCTCATAGATTTATACGAGCACGAAAAAAAGTTACCTCTTTGACTTGTTATTGACCTCTGTGCTTGCTTTGTGTTGTAGCTACTGGTTCTAATAGCTCTCTATCCTGCAATGACAAGAACAGTTAAAAAAGTAGTTGAACTTAAATAATAGTGAAGACCCCATCAGATCAAATGTCTGAACTGTACGATCAATATGCAGATTCAGAATGAGAGAGATATACCTCAACCATTTAATTTCCTCTCTCTCCACAACCAACGTACACAACAACAGCAGAGTTGGAGTACTATGTATATAAGAACAAATTAGCTTTGGCAATCCAAAATATCCAGTAATTCAGTGGAACAAAACCAGAGTGTCACAACCTACCTTGGAACAGTCTTCACAGAACATCATAAAATAAGGCTAAATCAGACATCCCTATAGCAATGTTGTGACACTACAAGAACAGGAACAACCAGCACCATTATCAATTCCACTTCGTCTCAAGGTCCCTACAACAATAAAATTCCCATTTAAACAAATTTCAAATTGTTTTCAAAATTTGATACGAAGAGAAACACTGATCACCCCGAGGGATGTACACATCACCGGATATTCTCGCAATAGTCTTAAAAGGCCTCCTGTGAGATATGAAACAAAAAGAATCGTTATAAGCCAGCCACAGTCTGTCGTTTGTAATGGTAAAAGAAATCATAAACGTCAAAACTTCATGTCTGGCAAGAATATAAATCCAAAGAAGGGGAGTAAAGTAAAATTCCACAAAGAAGCACAAGAGAACGAACAAACAAACCTTGGATCGTGGCAGAGCCTCCTTCAAGATAGGGGCCATTGCTTGGCTGCAGTGTTGGCTGGCACAGATACTGAGAGAGCGAACAAAATCATAACACATATTAAAAAAAATTAGCTTATTGATAAAGTTTTGAGACATGTAGAAACAGAGAGAGGCAGAAGAAACCTGTGGATGGTGACATAAAGCCTCATAAGCTCTTTCATCTGAGGACTATCATATCTCAGCATGTGTGAAAAATTTGCAGCATAACCCCAAGAATCATCTAATGGAATGATGCTACCATCCTTGTACATCCTGCAATGTTATAAGAACACAAAAAAAAAAAAAAAAAAAAAAAATGCATACCTCTCTCTCTCTCTGACTTGTTTGCTCTCTCGTCGCCATTATAATGCTTCAACGATTCTGAGAATAAGAAGACATGAAATTTCAAATCACACACCACAACTCAGTAACAAGAAAAAAGAATCATAGATTTAGAAGAAGAAGAAGGAACAAGGAGGAAGAATCATTATAAATCTGTGATTCTTTTTTCTTGTTCCTTCCCCTTTGTCCTGAAATCAAAACGTAACTGAGGAGTGAGGACTGAGTTGATTTCAGGACAAAGGGGAAGGAAGGAAGGAAGGAAGGAGACGATGCTCCAAACGACGGCGTCTCAATTAATGAACCCTAAAGAAGTATATGGGCCGAAAACTAAAACCAAAAGCCCAATTCCTAGAATTTTCCAACCGCTGTCGTTTTCAAGCCACAACGTTCATCTTCTTCATCATTCACGATTCACGACCTAAGAAGGGTAACAAACAACAGAGCAGAGGTTAGAGTTCGCGATGGATGATGAAGTGAATAATACTCTCTCTAAGGAAATTCCTATAATTACTAAAAAAGGGAATTCATATTTTGATTATTTGAGAGGAAAAGGAAATAATGAACAGATCCGGTTCTCTAGAACAAATAATGTTGGTTTTACATTTTACGTCCAATCCAACTACTGTTTGAGTTACAAATCAATTTTGACGGTTCGGTTCAACAGACCCCGGTTCTCTATAACCTGATCCTGGTTAATACCGGTTTTGTGAAATAATAATACCTCATGAATAATAATAATAAATACCGCAATTTCCACCGGTTTTGTGAAATGTTGGTTTTTTAAAATAATGTATCCTATTCTTTGACCAACGCGGATTTGTGTTGTTACTAATGCCACTGCGAGCAAAAGAGAGAGTCTTCTTCTCAGTCATATTGATAACTTGATAAGCATAATGGTTATATATACTACATAAATACTGTGGCGGGCCTGGCCACCTGAAGAGGGCTTATAATGGTAAAAGTCTTATGCATAACTTAAGGTTCAGTTTGTTAAGATATTCAACTATCGATTAAATGTATATGCGTCTCTGTTCTTTGGTTATAACTTTGATTTTCTTCTTCATGTACTAACTAGGTAATTAGTCCACGCAATCTGTGGTTGTATGCACAATAGTTTTGATTATATTTTTTAAATTTTCTTAAACTAAAATATTGTTTTATTAATGTATAGTCTCAAAGAAGTTATACTAATGTATGAATCTAAAAAAAAATTATAGCAATTTCTCAAAATAACACTCCTGTCAACAATTTTTTTGGTATGGTTATTTATTATACGAAATTTAAAATATATAAACTTTTTTATAAATAAAAAATTAACCAATTCCACAAAAAATTATTACAAATTGATTAGTTATATTAATATAAATAATAATATAGAAATTTAAATATTTTCCTAATATGAGAGAATCTATGTTTATGATCATGTTTTATAGAGGTTAAACATTGATTTAAAGTTTTTTTTTCTTAATGACCATGTAAACATAAGACTGTACTATAGTAAAATTGAATCAAATAAAATTATCAAAAAATTTAGTATACGTATAAAATTATTGTATATAGAATATTCCTCATTTTAAAGTTTAAAGCAATTAAAATAATTAAAAAATATTAAAATTTTACCAAAAACATTTTTTCTTGAAAGATAAATATATTAGTTGGAGGAATGAATGTAAAATTATTGGGTAGGAGTTACATTTGAGTTAAATGGAGTTAAATGCCTTTAAAAGTGGGTTAATTATAAATAAATATTTTAATTTGTTTTTGACTTAAAGGAAAAGGAATACCAAGTGGCTCAATCAAAATTTAAACTTACACTTTTTGATTGTTTTGTTGATATAACTCAACACTCACACATAATATTCCAAATTGAAAATATTACTTTTGAAGTGACAAACTAAATTAGTTTTTTTTTTAAATTATATGAACTTCAATCTAAAGATTTTTTAAAACCCCAAGAATAACTTCAATCCTTTTGTTTTTTGTTTTGTTTTTCACTCATTAATATAATTTATAGTGCTAGATTTCATACTAATGGTTTCATCTTTAGAGCATTTAGTTAAATGGTATTTTAAAATAATGACTTATAAGATGTTAATCTAAAATAGATAATGAAGATAAACCTTTTTAAACAGATTCTCAAATAAACTTGATTTTTCTGTTAAAACCAACATATGTGAATTTAAATTTAGCTATGGAAATTTTAAAAATAAATATAAATAGATTAGAATATAATACTTTCTAAATTAAAATATAGAATCAAACTCTTACAACACATATTATATATAACAACATTTGATATTGGTGAGAGATGAGGAGAGAATGATTACTTATAAGATGATAATCCAAATTAGATAATAAAGATGAATCTTTAAATATAAAAAAAATGTAAAATATATATATATATTATGTAGTCTCTAAAATTAAAATTTAGCATTAAAAATTTACAATGATATTTCATTTGGTTTTTTGTAACCCATACAACAAAAATAAGAAATTGAAAACATAAAAAAAAACATAAAATGATTTGAAAAATTGTGGAAGAGAATGAGAGAATGTGAAAATAAGAAAGTAAAAATGACAATATGAGAAAATGAGGCAATGCTTATTTATATGATAAAAACTGATGCAAGATTACATTTAGAATTATTAGAGTTACAAATATTATTTATTGTATTTGAATAATATTGAGTGGTGGAATATGATTAATACATCATTTATTTTATTTTCAGTTATAATTTTATTTTAATATATGAATTAAATGTATTGTGTTAATTGGATTTTAAATATTATTTAAAGTAATTAAACAATTAAAAATCAACCAGACCAAAGTCTTACCTTTATATATATGATTTGATATATGTATGCCATTTTTAGTCAATGGGTCTTTTTAATGGACCTAGGACAAAAATAGAAAACAGTATCACTCTTTATCTTTTTCAAATCTGGAAAAATAGATCTGTCAAATAATATATTCTTCTCTCTCACCTCAGTCCTCACGCAGCAGTGAGATACAGAGTAGAAAAGTAGTTTGTCTGGGGGTCATTTATCAATTCGGAAATTGATCATATATATATATATATTTTAAAATTTATTATTATAATCCTAAAAGCTGGATCTCTCTCTCTCTCTTTTTTTTTTTTTTTTTCTGCATGCACAATCTCAACCAAATCATTCATTCGCCGTCTTCCTCAAAATTTGGTCTTGTGTTTTAGCCGACCGGCGGCTCAATTCCAGAAGAAGCTTCCTCCGATTTCGTTACAGTCTCACCACACTGAGGTTTTTGTTTGTTTGTTTGTGTGTTATTCACGCATTTCACTCGTCTTATACTCTTAATCTTCCCCTTAGTTGTTCAATGTGGGTTTCTCTACTCCGCGAATTTTGGGTTTTCTCTAGATATCTCTGTTTTTGTGAGTTTTGGTAACTGTGTAGTGCTTGTAAAAGTCGGAATCAGTTCTCCTTGTTGATTAGATCATTCTGAATTCGCCATTTTTTTCTACTCCGAACTGTCATAACCAGTTTTTAGGGTTTTTTTTCTTCTTCTATTGGTGTGATTTTGCTGATAGGGTATGGGTTTATTCGCAATTCACAGTCATGATTCAGTTCTTCAAGGATAACTATATAAAATCAAAGCATAAATTTGATCTGTTTCCTTTTTTTTTTTTTTTTTTTTTTTAATCTTAAGAGCTGCTGCATTGATGTGTCTTATTAGTTTGGTTTGATGTGTGAATTTTGCAGGTTCCGTTTAGGAAGGTGGGATCTCGATATGGAACAACCAATGATGCTCACTGAGCAAGACGACAAGGTACGCAAAGCTTTAGAGAAAACAAGGGAATTGTCTATTCCTGATGAAAAGACAATGCCAGTGCTTCTGAAGCTCCTAGAAGAGGCTGGTGGCAGTTGGTCTTTAGTTAAATTGGATAACTATTCTGCACTCATCGACGCTGTTCTCTCTGTTGACGAAGAGAATAAGAAGCTAACTGAAGGTTCATCCAATGGCAATAGAGGAAACACGCTAAGTGAAGGTTCATCCAATGGCAATAAAGGGAAGAATCCTAAGGTCATTGACTCTCCTGTTTCTCTGAAAAAAATTTACGAAACCCGTTCTGCAACCTCAGGTCCCTCCGTTCAGGTAGTCCAGAACAGTACTGGTGATCGCAAGAGGAAATATAGAAACAGAATTTCTGACATCACTAAAGGTTCGGAGAGCGTTGAAATATCTCTTGTCGATGATGTTGGAAGCGAGGATGCGCCAAAGTTTACTTACATCCCTCATAACATTGTCTACCAAAGTGCTTATGTCCACGTGTCTCTCGCTCGTATTTCTGATGAAGATTGCTGTGCCAACTGCAAAGGCGACTGTCTTTCAGCTGACCTTCCATGTGCTTGTGCTCGTGAAACCAGTGGAGAATATGCTTATACCAATGGCGGGTTGCTAAAGGAGAAGTTTCTGGACACCTGTTTAAAGATGAAAAAGGAACCAGATAGGTTTCATAAATTTTACTGCAAAGACTGCCCTTTGGAGAGAGACCACGATAATGGCACATACGGAAAATGTGATGGTCACCTTATCCGGAAGTTCATTAAGGAATGCTGGAGAAAGTGTGGATGTGCTATGCACTGTGGAAATCGAGTAGTACAGAGAGGGATAAGGTGCAAACTGCAGGTAACAATTACATTGAATCTTATATATGTTGACCATACCATTTTGGATTAGCAAACTACAGCCTTCTTGTCTTGATGGCTGGCTTCCTCATGTGACAAGCAAAATATATGTTTCAGGTTTACTTCACCCAAGAAGGGAAAGGATGGGGTCTTAGAACACTGCAGGACTTGCCAAAAGGAACCTTTGTCTGTGAATACATTGGTGAAATATTGACCAACACGGAGTTATACGACCGGAATATAAGGTTTAGTGGTGAGCGGCATACATATCCTGTAACTCTGGATGCAGATTGGGGTTCTGAGAAGGAATTAAAAGATGAAGAAGCTCTCTGCCTGGATGCCACAATCTGTGGAAATGTCGCAAGGTTTATCAATCACAGGTATCAATCAGTGCTTGTTGTGCTATGTTGTTTTTGTGCTCCCCTTGAGAGTTTATGGTTCTTAGTGATCTTTATTGTGGATGCAGATGCGAGGATGCAAACATGATTGATATTCCGGTAGAAATAGAGACTCCGGACAGACATTACTATCATGTAAGTATCTGGTTTCTTCACTTTAACCTGTTCTTCTTGAAAACACTGATTGTGAAAGTAATTTTTATTGAGCTTAAGGAATTCTGGGTTTGGAAATGTGCAGATTGCCTTTTTTACCCTACGAGACGTGAAGGCCATGGATGAGTTGACATGGGTAAGCACCATAATTCAACTACCCTGTATTGACCACAAAGTTACAAAAACTCACATGGCTAAAGATTAGAGAGCATGTTGATGATTTTGCCATTTTAGATATATATGGTGTTTGTAGATGGCCCCATGAATAGAGATGAACCAAACACGTCTTTCTACTGTTCCCATAATGTTATTCACTCTTGAGTTGTACATATACTTCAAATAACCTGTGTTTTTAATCGCAGGATTACATGATAGACTTCAATGATAAAAGTCATCCTGTAAAGGCATTTCAATGTTGCTGCGGAAGCGAATCATGCAGAGACAAAAAAAGAAAAGGTGAGTTATCTTTACACAATGTCTTTGTTGTTCAAACCGTTGTGACAGACTGCTGGCTTGCTTCCTTGGTTTGCTTACACATTCTACGTTAGAACTTGTGTAAATTTGTATGAGATCCAAGCCAAAAATTTTATTTGGCAAAGTACATTGGTTCATAGAAATGATTCCAACAAAAGAAAAAGCTTCAACGGAAACTAGAATTGCTGGCTAATTATACGATTCCGGTGATATGTCAGGATCTCAAGGCAAGTTAGAAAGAAGAAAGATTGTTCCTGCTAAAAAACAATCAGGTGAGAAAGAATGTCTAAGTATGATGTAGTAATCTTCAGACGAATAGCATCAGTAACTTTTGATTCATTATGGTTTTTTTGAAGTGAATAATTCAGTGGTTGAGTGTTTCTCCTAAAATGCAGGTTCCAAAGTGGTGGCGTTTAAGCGCTAGTGAGACTGATCATTAGTAGACATTGAAGGAAACATGACCCACGAACAAAACACTTGGATCCATTTTGAGCAATGCTGGATTCAACTTGATGACGATATATAATTTTTATGGTCGCAGATTTTTCTCTCTTGACAATTCCCTTCTTTAGGTTACAGTGTTATATGTTTGCCCAACCAAAGTAACTTACTGTTAGTTATGTTCCCTTCTTTTTCAATTGTTTAAGGGATTTCACTGCAATTGTAAACTAAATAAACCAAACAACACGGTTATGGATTTCTTAAAAGGGTCTTCGTCTTATAGATAGACTCTGGATCAAAAAGGTGCCCCCATCATTGGTAAATTCAGATTCAGCTGTACTTTGAGTATCAAAAAAAAAAGATACTATAATAACTATTGATCAAATTAATTTACTTTTTAGACGCTCAACTTCGTGAGCTTGAGATATGGGGATTAAAAAAAAAACATAATTGGGCTTTATTAGTAATATTCGTCGGCCCATAAAAATAAAATCCAGGTCAGCAGCTCACAACAACAGACGAAGAAAACCCTAGTTTAAGCATATATAAACCCTCTCGGCGCTGTCACTACAATTTCTTCTGAGGAGAGCTGCCAAGTCTGCAACCATGTCGAAGCGAGGTAACAACGCGCTTCTCTATCTCGTTCATCTTCTTCATCTGTTACGGAATCTATGTTTACGCTTTTCGATTCACCTTGAATTTTACAAGTAATTGCTATTAGCTACGTCCTGGATTATGATGAATATGAATCTTTATTCTTAGATCTTAGCTAGGTAGAAGAGATCTACGTTTTTGTTGATGCCTGTATATAGCGATATAGAGATCATTTTGATCTGTGTTTGATGCTTACTGTTTTTAAATTGATTTGATATTATATAGGAAGAGGAGGAACCTCTGGTAACAAGTTCAGGATGTCACTAGGTCTTCCAGTGGCAGCTACTGTCAACTGTGCTGACAACACCGGAGCTAAGAACCTTTACATCATTTCTGTTAAAGGGATCAAGGGACGTCTTAACCGTTTGCCATCAGCTTGTGTTGGTGATATGGTTATGGCTACTGTCAAGAAAGGTAAGCCTGATCTCCGTAAGAAGGTGCTCCCTGCTGTCATTGTTAGGCAGAGGAAGCCATGGCGCCGAAAGGATGGTGTCTTCATGTATTTCGAGGGTAAGCATTTCTGTTTGTTTCTGTGAAATGGTTGTTGTACCTTTGAGAACTTTGAAAGTCTGATTGAAAAGTTGTGATTATTGTGTGTAGATAATGCTGGTGTCATCGTCAATCCCAAGGGTGAAATGAAAGGTACAAAGTTCTTTACCTTTGTACATTGTTTCTGGTCAATTGGTTCTATTTGTTTATCTCCTGATGAGTTAGTAGTTACTAGAGGAAGTAATTTGAGCCCAAATTCTTATTAATAAGCGAGTTGTAGTCTCATGTTTAGTTGTAGCCTGATGAGTCTCTGTTACATTGTGTATTTAAGGATCTGCTATCACTGGACCAATCGGAAAGGAGTGTGCTGATCTGTGGCCAAGAATCGCAAGTGCTGCTAACGCCATCGTTTAAGCTAGCGAGCTCGGCATCTATATTTTGTGTTAAACGTTTTGCACTTATCTCTTGAAGGATGTTTTGTTTGTCTTAGACTTGTGTTATGCCTTAAACTTGATTCTAGTTCCTATAACAACTTCGTTTCTCGTGCCAGTTTCTCACATTAGCATTTCAAACCTATCGTTTACTTCTGATCTTTTTGTTCGTTCGTTACTTGTTGTTGTTCTCGTGCCACTTAACTACTTTTTAGGTTCACACCATTCTTGGTTTTATATTAGTAGATAGTAATGATCATAGCAAATAATAGATCACTGTTGAAAATCAAATTAAAGGGAAATTAATTACGAAGATGAATACATTTAAATTAGGTAAAAGTTCTGTTTTAGAAATCGTTAGGTGCTAGTTGGGCGGTCATGGTGGACTTAACGCCTAGCAAAAAAATAGGAGATTAAATAAATTAATAGTAAATTAAAAATATATTGTTTTTTAAAATTACGGTAAAAACATAAAAACATAATATTAAGAAAATAAATTATGATTTTAATTAAAAGTTTGTACATTAGTTATTATAACAAAAATATATATATATATATTTGATTTATATTTGGCTCCAAAAATAATCGGTATATAAAAAATTATGCGGGAATTAATCGGATTAGACGATATAATCGGATAATCAATACTAAGCGAGAATTAGTCATTAATTAAAGCAGAAAAGATGGGCTTAACGATTTTACAGAACATAATTGGTGCTAGTGGGGTATTTTTAAAATAGGGGTCAAACAGTTGAAAATGTCTTTAACTAATTCTGACGTAATAAGCACCAATTGACCAATCAAAATAGATTTAACAACAATTACATTGATCCCACAATTTCATTGTACAGCCGCCATAATCCTCTACGGCAAGGAGCATTCAATTCCCGTGCTCTGCATGAATCCCTTCCGTTGTTTTTTATATCACAAAACCTTCTATGGTTTAAGTGTATATCAATCCAACGGTCAGTAACAAAACCAATCAGCTTTTGTGGAACTGAGAAGACACAAAAAAAAAAAAAAAACGCAATTTTATTTTCCTTTTGTTCCACTCATCAAATAAAGACCTTTTTTTTTTTTTTGTCTAATTCATTAGGTATTGGATTCTGTATTGTTTTTGACGAGTGCTGCTGAGTCGAGTAAAGATTCTATCTTTTTTGGTTTTCCTGGCATAATCCATTCGCTCTCTGTCGGCATTCTCTTTCGTCGTGTTTGAGTTTTGGTGAGTTAGCTGATTTTTATGAATTACGAGGTTTAGAATAATCAAGTTTTGTGAATTTGCGTGAAGAGTTCCCTTTGATCTGTTTATTAAATCTTAAGCACAAAAAAGAAAGTGATTAACTTTGCTGATGCTGTCCAGTTATATTGTTGTCTCGTGTTGATTTGGAATTGGTTCACTATAGATTATGTTCTGTTTTTGATTAGAATTTTTTTTTTTTAAAGCTAAAGGTTTGTTTTTTCTCATGAAGGGGTTTTTAGAACGTTCAATCATGAGATGTTGACATGTTATGATCTACGAATCCTTCTTATTTCTATGGTCAAGGTCATTTTGTGAACAAACCTTTTTCTGTCTTTTCGATTTGGTTCTCTGTTAGATTCTCGTTCCTTCAAGGTTTCGATTTGATAAGAGTTTATTAAAAGTGGTATGATAATAATGTCCTCATGGTGACTCTCTTCTTTGCACGTCCCTGTGGTTTATGAAAAGCCATCTTTGCTTTTCTTTGCCAAATTGCGCGTTAATTTCATTCTCCCATTGCATTGGATTCCATATCTTGTTTCTGTTTGATTTTGATGCATCTGTCATCTCCATGATATCTTCGTGTGGTTCATTGCTTAGACAAGTTTAGTTTTGGATAGAGAGAATCAAAGAATACTTCTTGTGCATTTTTATCTTTCCTTTTGCGGAATTTGCTGAAGTGTAGGGGGAAAAGTGAAAGAAAGCTATCCAAGGCAGAACATATTGAGTGAAGAATATTCCTTTGGAGTGTTTTTGAAAGGGAAATAGCCCTTTTCTGTATATATAACTAGGTGATAGTGAGTCTCATATTTGCTTCTGTGTAAAGCTCCTTGTTAAGCTAAATAGCCCCTTTTGTGCTAAGATTCTGATATCTATAGTTATCTTCTCAATACTACACTTATTCAATGACACTTGCTAGCGATTATAGTTTTCCAACCGCTATGTCTTCATCTTTTGCAACTCTAGATGAGAGACACCACCGTAACTTTCCTAACATTTTGTGGGTTTCTTCAGGACAGGAACTGATGAATAACAATCCCGTCCCCTGTCAGGCATTTCCGCTGGTCTCTGGTTGCAGTTCTGGTGGGAATTCGTTTTCATCTTCTTCCGGATTCTGCAATGGTGTCTATGTTTCATCTTCCTCCCAGGCACGGCCTCCCGTTTCTACAGTGCCAAGAGGCAGTATGACTATTGCTCATGTCTCTGAAGAAGGGCAGAGGCAGGAATGCTCTATGGCTACACAATCTTTGCAAGTGATCAATCAGCCTCAAGAGCAGAGAAATATGACCTGGTCTTCAGATCAGCTTCAGGGCTTCTTTGATTTTCATGTTCCGGTTCCACAAGCGGAGAGCAGTAGAACTACGGTCTCGTCCAAGGAAGTCCATTCAAAAAGCGAATGGCCAGACTGGGCGGACCAGTTGATGTCTGATGATGGTCTTGAACCATGGTCAGAGCTTCTAGGTGATCCTGTTGCCCTCAATCTAGATTCAGAGGTTCGTTTTCTCAACTATATATATGCTTATTCATTAGCGGTTCTCTGTTAGCAATGTATTATCTTCATGATTCTGTTATTAAGACTGGCTCTACTGATGTCCTACAGATAACAACACCGTCTTCTGATATAGCAAGGCAAGAGATAGTGTTCAATAATCAGCGCCAGGTGGATCCATTAATGGATCCTTTTAATGCCAAAAACTCGCCAGCTAGTTCAGTGACAATGGATCCTTTAAATGCCAAAACCCCAGCTAGTTCAATGACATCTAAGCAACGAATGCGTTGGACACCAGAACTTCATGAAGCATTTGTCGAAGCTGTTAATCAGCTCGGTGGTGGTGAACGTGCGTAAGCCCTTTTCTTCTCTTTTTATGTCTCCAAAGTTTAGCTCAAAAACTTATTATTCTCTTGCTATACTTGCAAACTACAGGAGCCACCCCTAAGGCTGTTTTGAAGCTTATCAATAGTCCCGGGCTGACCATTTATCATGTCAAAAGCCATCTGCAGGTTATTATTATTCTCCATCTGTTTCCAGTTTGTATGCTTAAGCTCATTTTAACCATCTTTATACTGTTGACTTCTCCAGAAATACAGAAAGGCAAGATATAAACCGGAACTTTCAGAAAATAAAGGTAAGGATCAAACTCTCTTCTCAACTTTTCACAGAAGCTTTTAATTATTATACTCTGGAAACTTCTTATAAAGTTTCAATGGAATCTAAAAGAATTTTTTGTGTGAAGAAACACCTCTTGACACTAAATTTGTTTTTCTTAATGAACAGAAGAACCTCCAGTGAAGAATTTGAAAACCGTTGAAGACATCAAATCTCTTGACTTGAAGACGTAAGGAAAATTATAGTTCTTCTGTCAGAATTCTACTATGTAACACCGAGGAAAAAGTTTTTTCACTTACGTTTGGTTTTTCTTCTTTATCTTCAGGAGCATTGAAATCACTGAAGCTCTACGGTTACAGATGAAAGTTCAAAAGCAACTCCACGAGCAACTTGAGGTATAATAACAACTGCCTATAAGAAGCTTATATGGCACAAAACAGTGTCCTTTTCCTCTTCATCTGTCTGATTTAGTTTTTTTGGTTTTATCTGGTGATGTTGATCTGATCTTGGTCTTAAATACAAATGCAGATCCAAAGATCATTGCAGTTACGAATCGAAGAACAAGGTCGGTATCTTCAGATGATGATTGAGAAACAACAGAAGATGCAAGGGTCATCATCAGTGCCAGAAGCTGAAGGTTCAGCTCCATCACAAAGCCCTTCACAAGTTTTCCTCCCTAATAAAGCAACCAATTCAGAACCATCAACAATAACTCAGACACTGCAGAGTGGTGCTAACACAATATCTCAAAGTGAATCTGCTTCTGGGAGTAATAGAAAACGGGTTAGAGAAGAAGATTAGACATCTAATGACTGAAGAAGTTATGATACTTACTGACCTAAAGGTGTTGTAATTAAGTTCTTTTTTGTTCATGCTTTATGTGAAATTCACAGCAGCAATAAAATGAAACATTGATGATTTCTCCCAATTAATCAAATTTTAAATGGAGATGACGTGGACAAATCACTGTCGAGTTGGACTGTTGTCGGATGCTGAGTCAGCTGTGTAAGATGACGTGGCAAAAGACTTTGCTAATTATGACGTAATAAATACGCTTCTCTCGAAATGCGTCTTTTTTTTTTTTGTTCTCAATGGTTCTCTTCTCTCTCTATCTTCTTTCTCAATTTCTGCAATTCTGAAGAAGCTAAAGGTCTCAATCTCAGTCTAAAAAGACAAAGGTCTCGCCTTTATCAAACAATCTCACTAACTAGAAGAAGAAGAAGAGAGGGATAAAGGATTGGAGGAAGAAGATGTTGTTTCAGGTGGGAGGTGAAGGGACACGCCCCACCTTCTTTGAGATGGCTGCAGCTCAGCAACTTCCGGCTAGCCTTCGCGCCGCTCTCACTTATTCCCTCGGCGTATAATGCCTTTCTCTACTTCTTCTTCTGAGGATTGTGATTTTGGTGGTACTTATCGGTTCTGATTCTTAGATCTTTTTTTTTTTTTTTTTTTTTTTTGTGTGATTTCTTTGTTTTAGGTTTTTGCTTTGAGACGATCGTTCCTCCATAAGATTTTAGACTACGAGGATGAATTCTTTGCTGCTCTGATGCTTATTCTTGAAGGACACAGCTTACGAACCACAGGTTAGCTTCTCGAAACTGTTTTGGGATTGGGGAGTGTGTGTATTGGAATCTCTGCTTATAAAGTTTAGTTTTTGTGAGTTGTTGCAGATGCTTCGTTTGCTGAATCATTGTATGGTTTGAGGAGGAAATCAGCGAGGTTGAGATTGAGGAAAGATAGTGCCAGGAAGGATTCTAGCGAAGAAGTTCAACATTCCGGTTTAGAGAAGCGTCAAAGAATCCTTTCTGTTGTGTTTCTGGTACTGACTCTATCCTAAATTCAATACTTTGTAAATGGGTGTCTGTTGAAGGCTTTGTAAATGGGTGTCTGTTAAATTGGTACTTTTCCATCTAACGAGTGTTTTTTTTGTAGGTTGTGTTACCGTACTTCAAGTCTAAGTTGCATGCAATCTATAACAAAGAAAGGGAAGCGAGGCTCCGGGAAAGTTTATGGGGAACTGAGGATCAAGGATTTGATGAAACTGACTTCTTCACAGGGGAAGAATCAATTGTTTCAAGAGAGCCTAGTGGGAATGAAGAGCTTTCTGTTCGAGTACAATTAGCTACGAAAATTAAAAAGTTTATAGCTGTCTGTTATCCTTGGATACATGCATCAAGTGAAGGTAATTGTGGATTTATGTAGAGCATGGACTTTTCTGGCTGCCTAGTAGCTGATGATTCTGTAACATAATTAGGAGCACTTCTTACTTTACCCTGTTTAGCTTCATGCCTAGAGCTGCATTTTTTGGAGGATAGTGCATTGATCAAGAATGAAATTTTGGTTTCCCATTATGAATTGAATCCAGGCTAATAGCACTAGAAATCCTGAATAATAGACGTTATCACTGCGTTTCGTTGACATAGGGATTATTATTTGGTCGCTAGCATTTATTTGTTGTTAGCTTATCTGAGATGATCTGTGCAGGATTATCGTTCACTTACCAGCTCTTATATCTGCTGGATGCTACTGGATTTTATTCTCTTGGGCTACAAGCTCTTGGGATTCAAGTTTGTCGAGCTACAGGGCAAGAACTGGTATTAACTTCCTCCTTCCTGATTGAAATTTCGTGTCACCATTATCTTACTATGCTCCCCCATTGAATTACGGCGCTTGGCCTTTGTTGGACGATATACTTGAAATTCCACCGTTTGGTTTTCTCGATATATCTTGCTGCAGGAAGTTATATCATCATGAACTGACCTATAAAACCTTCGAGGTGTTAAATTCACATATGTTATGTCTAACACACTTTTTGTGTTTCTGTTTTCCTCTTTGATGCCAAGATAGATGGACACATCCTCAAGAATTTCAAAGATACGGAATCATGAGCGTGAGAGGCTTCGTGGTCCTCCATGGTTAAAAGTATGATCTCTGTTTTCTTAAACTTCCTGTAACCGAATGAATGAGATAGGCTCTTTCTTACTACTGCTCACACTTTAGTGATCCAAGGTCTGATGGTATTATTTTGAATATTGAATTAGACCGTGCAAGGGGCACTTCTTAGCTGCTCATATGCGGTGCTTGACTACGCTCAAACCGGTCTGATTGCAGCAGTTTTTATCTTTAAAGTAAGTATCCACAAATTTTTCCAGTTTATGGTTCTTCTCTTATGTTACTGTCTTGAAAGCTTCCAGCACATTCTGAAGGAGATTCCTTTTGGAAATGGTCCTAAGCTTAGATTATATAGATTGGATTTGATATGCTACAGCCACAGCTTTAAGTCATAAAGCTAATTGCTATCCTTTTAATATCTTTGTCTCTAGGTATATTTTTCATCGGATCCATAATTTTGTTGAACTTAAACCTCTCATTCATATTAGTGTGTTTTGGTTTTTTTAGATGATGGAATGGTGGTATCAATCAGCTGAAGAGAGATTATCAGCTCCAACAGTGTACCCTCCACCTCCACCTCCACCAGCCCCAACGGTAATCAACCAATTCGTAGGCATTGCTGAAACTATTGTAGACTTCTTTCACTCAGTCAACTAAGTGCTTTTTGGTTATTTTTCTAACAGATGGCCAAAGAAGGAATCCCTCTACCTCCCAACAGATCCCTCTGTGCGTTGTGCTTGCAAAAACGTGCAAATCCATCAGTTGTCACGGTCTCTGGATTTGTTTTCTGCTACTCATGCGTATTTAAGTATGTTACAAAGGTAAGTTCTCCAAATCATTTCTCTATATTCCCAAAACCCAACCTCGGTATAAGCTTATATCCGTGTTCTGTGGTAATGACACAGTACAAGCGATGTCCGGTGACATTGATTCCGGCCAGCGTGGATCAGATTAGGAGGCTGTTTCATGACACTTAGGACCGATCTATTTATTGGTTTTAAGCCAAATTGTGAGGGTTGTGTCACCGTTCGCTGCAGCGTGATACAGTCTGAACCGGAAGAGTTAAAAGACTGCCAAATATATATATGGATAAGCTTTCATGTAGAGCTCAGTAAGTCTGGGATCAAGTGCTTGTTGGATTGAAAACAAGCTATATTAATCCTACTCAAAGCTGAAACTGGTGAAGACCAAGAAGGCAGACAAATGGTTGTTTTTTCTTTCGTAGTTTCAGCTTCGAAATTGTTGTATATTGCACAATGGGGAAAGGAGAAAATAAAATTTATACTGATCAATTTATAAAGAAAAGGATGGAGGAGATGATTGGAGTTCAAACTTTCATGGTTTATTATTCGTTTTGCACATTAGCTCCTGAACCGAAAAGTTATGTTGATGTCAGGCTTCAAATTCGATTCAGAAATGGATTATGCCCGGTTCAGGAACGAACAAAAAAAAAGAAAAAGAGGATTAATCAATCATTAAGAGAGAACAAAGATGTTTTGTTAAGGGAATTTCAGAAATAACATGACATTACAAGAGCAATAAACAACACTACCAAAACCCTTTTTTCTCAGGGCCACAATGATGGCTCAGAAAGTGAACATCTTTGAATCCAGCCAAAGCAAAACCTGAAGAATGCAATGATTCGGTTACTCAGGACTCATCATTCTTCGGCTACTTGATTTGAACGGGTACTCGAGTCACTAGCAGCAGCGGCTTTTGTTGCCGCCTGTTTCTTCCTCTTGCTCTTAGCTTTCTTAGCTTTCATTCGACGTTTCTTCTCAGCTGAATCGACCCATGTGTAATCTGAAGGTATCGAGAAAGGGTCAACCTCGTCTTTGTAACGGTTACTATCATTGTCACCTGATTTCCCACTTCTCATCCATGAGATCCATGATGGTGATGAGTTCTCTGAAGAAGAAGACTTCGCATCATGAAATACCGGACTAGAAGGAGGCGTTGAGAACTCCTCCTCAGCCGCCTGAAGCTCTTCAAATTTTGTGAAAGTAACAACAACTCGAACGGTCGGAATAATGGGAATGGCAAGCTGCAGATCAATTACCAATCAGAGTAAATTCCCAGAGAGTGATTTATTCATATCAGTAACGCACAAGTTACGAGTAGAAGAAGATTATACCTTTACAGGGAATGTGCCTAGTGGAAGTTTAGTTGTGAGAAGCTCTCTGAGTCTCCTAACGGCTTTAACCTTGTTAGCTAATATGTCGAGGAGCGGTAAAAGCTCGTCTGTCGTAAGAGGAAAGTCCGGTGTTAACCACAAGACCGGTCTTAGTCCTTTCTTGTATTCACTCTCACGCTTAACCTCATCTCCGGCAACACCTTTCTTCTTCTTCTTCTTCTCCTTCTCCTTTCCTTTCTTCGTGCCTCCAAGATCCTCATTTGTATGATCAGATACCATTGAAGATCTCTGGCTTTTCCCTTTTTGATTCCCATCTTCTGGCGCAGACTTTGAGCCTTTCTTGAGCTTAGTATCTTCAGTGTTTAAGCCTTTCTTATTCCAACCAAACCAGCCCTTCTTATCCTTGAGGGATCCGTTTTCCTGGTGATCAGTAACTTCAGACTCTTCATCTTCAATGGCATCAGAATTTCCAGTCCGAAGCGCGGAATTCAATTGGAGTCTTTCCTCAGGCGTTAATACATCATCAAAGCCATCGGTCTCTGCACCGTTTGTTGCAGCAGTTCGCTCTTCATCAACAGCAAAGAGCTCTTCATCAGTCATTGCACCAGGAACCCGTCTTGATTTCACACTCACCATCACATGAAGCATATCGTAAACTTTAGCTTTCCAATTCCCGACCATCTCGGTTCTCTCTTGCCGTCTCCAATTCAGATGAGAAACCAGCTCAGCTTGAGTTACATCGATTCCAGGTCTATACATATTAGTCTGAGACATCAAAGCCACTTCATGAGCAACCTCAGCATCTGTCGGTTGCGCTCCAGCTCCTTCCAAAGCATTAGTCATTTCTTTTTCCTTATGAGAAAGAACAATCAACGAGCCAGGAGATAGGGACATTTTACCGTCTTCAGACGAGTAACCATCCCCTAGAAAGAGAAACGTTTGATCAGACCGCTGGATTTTAAACCCATCAAAACCGGCAAGAGTCATATCAGCACGGAGGTTCGAACCACGTTTCCATATCCTGTAAGTATCCGAAGGAGCAATGCGGCCAATAAACGGAATCACAGAGCTCTCAAAATGAAAAGTGATCTCCATGTAAAAATCACGGATACGCGATGCAGATGCAATGATCCGAGGAAGTCTCCTACACCATTTAGCCCAAGCAAGAGGCTGGTAATGCCGAGCAATGATCATGGCGATGGCCTCTTCCCTAGTGCAAACCGCCTCTTGTAATGCACTCCAACCATTCTCGTTCTGTAGACTCCAATCCGCACCAGCAGACATCAAAATCTCAGCAGAGACAGGATCTCTAAGACGAACAGCGAGATGCAATGGAGTTTCACGACCAGGAACATCACGCCTATCAATAACAGCTGAAACAGAATCAGCACGAGACTCAGACTCCATAGACTCAGCCTCTGTAGAAACTTCACCAGCCTTAGCTAACCGAGGAAGATCCGATACAATTCGCCTAAGAGCAGCATGATCTCGAAGCACAACGGCTAAATGAGCAGGACTATGAGTATACTTGGAGTAATCTTCCATTATTTTTTCCACAAACACTCACTAAGCTCCTCCAAAAAAACAAATACAAAGCTTTCTACTTTACTTGTCGAACCCTAATAGAAAAGGAATCAGATTCTTCCAAGAATCACAAAAACAAAACAAAACCCTAGAAACTCACCATATGAGCTCAAATTTGAATCAAAATTTCAAGAAAACTTCCTCCTTTCCAATACACACACACACACAAAAAAAAAAGCAACAACCTTTACAAGCTGTTCATAAGAAAAAGCTGGAGCCTTTACGAAACAAAGCACACGCCTTTTTCCCTCTTTTAGTTTCTCTATCAATGTTTCGATTTCCGAACACAAACATAACAGTGGAAAGATCCGATAAGCCGCTGGATTTATCTCACCAACCCCAACCCGGAAACCTCAAAAGACACAGAGAGAGAGAGAGAGAGAGAGAGAGAGGAAGGAAGGAGCAATGGGAACGGTAAAGAATGAATATTTTCTGGCGATTGAGAAGATCTAACGGCTAGGTTTCTTCTACTTACGCCATTATTAATGCCACCACCACCTCTACTCAGAGATACTCAGATCTATCTCTCTCTCTCTGGTCTCTCGCTCGACCAATTTGGTGGTACTGCAGAGGAGAATTTAGGATTTTGCCCTTCACTTTTACATTTAATTACGATTTTTACCATTTTTTCCCCTTTTCTTTTGGTTTCGCTTTACGTCTGAATTTCCCAGCTTGGACTTTTTCCCACTTTGGATTCTTTTTAATGACGGAAATGCCCTTCACCTTAAAAACGACACAGTATTAATTTGTTTTGCAATTACTGAACCAAAGCAAAGATTTGTATTCTCTCCCATTAAAGGATGTTATCATTGCATTTAACTTATCATACACGTGTGAGTAGCACTAAACCTGTCGAAAATACAACCAAGAGTAGTGTTGTGTGACATTAAAGATTCATCCTATAATATATATCAAATCAAACCATAGGATGCTTTGTGTTTACCAATATAAATTGGTTTTTCAATTATTATGTTTAACATAAAGACTCAAATTTGCGGTGCTCAAGACATCTGAGTGTAAGTATGTAAATAGGATGTTGTGAATCAAAATCTTCTTTTTTTTACTAATTAGTATTTTTTTTATAACTTGTTAGTACTTTTTTGGACCATCCTATTCCTATTATTCATAGTGAATCAAATTATTTTTCATTTTTCTTCTTCTGCAGAATTTTTGTGCCAGCAAATTTGTCCCCACAGACCACAATGCAATGTTTCCCCCAAAGGCATCTTGTTGGATATTTTTTATACTTTGTTTTGTTCTCTCTCTTTTACTTCAAAAATGTTTAGATTTATATAAAATAGATCCAAAAGTGTCGTCTTATACAAAAGCATATAAACATCACAGCCAAAAAGTTTCTTCTGATCTAGCACATCGATTTTTAAAAAATGAGAGGATTCATAATACAAATGTGTTATATTTTGTAAGACGTCGTATATTGTGTAGTACGTACGATCTTGGTTGTGAATAGACCAGTCATAGTTAAAAAAAATCATGCTAAAGATCTTGAATACGTATTAACATTTGTGATCTCTTATATTCTCGTGAACAAGACTAATTTGTCTGATAACCTTTTATCAAGAAAAAGAAAAGATCTTTCTTAGATCTATATTATTGTCGTGTAACATGTCACATTCTTTGCATTAGATTTATAAAACGACGTTTACTGACCTGTGTGATATGAAAGTTACATATTTGGTATCCAAGTTAAAAAATTTCTGGTAAGTAATGTATTCATTTATAATGTTACAATATAATGACCAATAATATCGTAACCATACGATACAAATAATTGATTTTTTTTGGGTTTTGGCAAAGTAAACAACAGTCTTTGCACCTCCGACTGAAACAAAAAGAAAACCAAACATCGTGCCGTTTTTCCATTTGTAGCAAAACAACTATGTGTTGTTCTTTAGCAAACGGAATTGGTCTTCCAGAAAAACAGTAAGGAATTGTCCGACTAAAACATCGTGCCGTTCTATTGGCTACCAATAGCAAATAAACGGCGGGTAAAGCACTTGATGAGCACCAAGATCAAGAAGGTAAACCTTTGTGTTGTCGCCCTTAGCTACGACCTTAGCGCAAATAGTTCACACGTGATTATGTTATCGAAGGAAGTAGAAGTGTTTCCAGCACCTAGGACAGGAACAACGTTCAAGATAGGTTCTTTCGAGCTGTCAACTTTAACTCCATCACTCTTCTCGTTAAGCTCTCTGAATGCAGACGCAAAAGTGTCTGATAATCTCTCTACGGACACACCAAGACTAGTAGATAAGTGTATTCTTAAGCTCTGCATCAACCAAAAACAAGAGATAAAGGAAAGCTTTCGATGAGAGGCTAACATT
Organism: Camelina sativa; assembly: GCF_030686135.1. Taxonomy (NCBI): domain Eukaryota; kingdom Viridiplantae; phylum Streptophyta; class Magnoliopsida; order Brassicales; family Brassicaceae; genus Camelina; species Camelina sativa. The sequence goes on from NC_141898.1 coordinate 1,673,794, forward strand.
GTGTTAAAGAAGAGTCTTTTTCTCACCGTTGTATCTTGCCAAGAAAATGAATTTTCAGACAAGGTTTTGTTGAGAAGATATACACAGAATCTTGATACTCTCTCCAGTTGCTGTTCTTCTTCTCCCGAAGCTTCCTGAAGTTTCCTCATTACTTCGGCTGAGATGGAGAGAACGGTCACACACATTTTCCCATCAACAACTCGTTTCTGCACACAACCTTGGTGCCAATTCTCTGGCTTATATCCCCCAAAACTGTAATCTCCTTCACCCGAATGATCTTGCCTGGTTTCATCTTCGGTTTCTGTATCGTCTTCCACGTATAAAACAGGTTTCACTTCAACAAGAGCCCTGGAGAACATCAGTTACTGTTAAAAACCTGAAACTGTTGGGTTCGAGGACAAGGATGTAAAGAAAGATTCTATGCAGTATTTTAACCTTTTCGGAAGATCAGGGACAAGGATATAAACGAACATAGGATCTATGGCATTTGATACCCTCCGAGAAGACTTTGCCAAATCCAAGAAAGTAACAAACTTTTCGTGGAGCTGGTTCCTCTCTGATTGTTTTGTGCGTGCTGAACAGAAAATCACAAAGAGTATAGCTGCTGAAGAGATTGAGCGGTTAAAAGACTCCGCTATTGCCTCGCTGTTCGTCAATGCTTGATTTAGCTCAGCAATTGCACCTTCGTTTCGAAGATTCATCGTGGGAGGGTCAAGTCCTAATTGTCCAGCCATGTGAAGAACACTCTTGTGCAAAGTGGCCTGAAGTAGATAATATTGAATTAACTGAAATTGCTAATCAATTTAAAACTTATTTAGAACTCCACGAGGAGATTTTTTTTCACCTGACTGTAAGGTCCAATGCAGCTAGGCGCCCAGCAAGATATACTTTGGACATGGAGAACTCTTTTGCTTTCGTCATTCGCAACTAAAACCTCGACGTAAGCTTTTCCAAGACCCGCTTGTGCCAACGGAAGTTCTATTGTACTACGTGAAGGAACACCAAAAGGGCACTTCTCTTGTGTGATAAATTTCACATATGTCTCATTCGCCACAGCAAATTCACTCATGTCAGAGATATAAAGATGAATGTACAATACATTCTGCCAGTTAAACCCGTTTTTTAAAAGCTGGGATTCAAGTTCTGTAAGAACAGTCTCGAGATCTTCTTTGAGACCTGTTTAAAGAGGATAACACAAATATCAAGTACATATGCGGAAAAATCTTGAAGATTTGGTCTGTTTTTTTTTAGTTACCTGTTGAAGAATTTAGTGAATTTTCCAACCAGCAGCAGATGGAGAATGTGTTGTGTTTCTCAGTCCTCGATATGTGAACTCTGTTACTTGTATGTTCAACTAGATCAACAATTCCACTATCTCGTTGGCGAGTAGAATTTGATGTGTTGGGACCATCTCCTAGTACCTCAGACACTAAACTCGATTCCTTTTCAAGGGAATTGGAGTCTGGATTCCCTTTCTTTTCAAGATGGAACGTGGATGGATGAAGAACACCAACAGGTGCAATGGAATCTGGAGAGTGTAGCACAACTTGACATTCATCAAGCACGATACTCGCATTCTACAGAAATGTAAATTGTCAAATTACAAATAAATGTGAGGAATCAATGAACACAAATTGTTGCTAATATTGCTAAAAGAACATACAGTGAAAAGTGGGCAATCTAGAGTCATAGTTTCATATTCTCCTCCTTCACCGCAAACATTACTTCCATATTTCCTAAGTAGAGATGCATTCAGAAGCTTTAGAACCAATGCAACACAAAGAGATAATACACTCTAAATGAAGCCATAAAAAGAGAACTGTGGCATACTCTTTTAACTTCAAAAGATAAGGTTCCATGAAGGCTAAGTCTTTCCCTAGGTGCTTTGAGGGATCTAACCCTATTGCCGCTACCTGTAAACTTGAACAAAAGCATAATTATGAGAAGATGTTGATGTTACTAGAAGCCGGAAAACTCAATAGCAATCCTTATTATTACCTTGACTAAGATAGCTTTTATCCCATTTGCTATCTTCACGGAAAACAAGAAGCGAGTTAAATAAAACAAATACAGAAAAGAATTTAATAAATTGAGATTGAAATAGGCTTGAATCTTCAGTTTCTGTTTTCCTGAAACAGTATACCATTTCCTGAAGAAGCACTGTCTGATCTTGTTTCCACAAAAATGCCAAAGAAACAAGACCTAACCTTGAACAAATACTCTCCACCCGCAGCCGTTGGTAGTCTGATGCAATCGCACCAGACGAGACTGCAGCGATGGAAGGTATCTGTCTCTTCACTTCACTTAATAACACAAACATATCTTCCACTTCATCATCTAGAGTCATTTGGTAGCTAAGTTTCTGATGCCTGCAAAAAAAACTCCTCAGAATTATTCATCAAATCAAACCCTTGGAAACTCGAGAAGAAAGCCTAACGGTTTTCACCTTGAAGATCCTCTGATTCTTCTTCTGAACAATGGCACATTCATACATTCTGCATAGCCCCCTATTATCTGGTGGCCTACCTGAAGAAGGTGCATCCAATCAAAGAAATTAGAGATACGAGGAAAAAAAAAAAAAAAAAAACAGAACTTAGGATACCAATATCATAGAATCCTATATATCATTCATACTCCCAAACATCCAATATCGAAAATATCTTAATCTTATTCTTCCCAAGAAGAACAACCCAGATTTACAAATCATGAAAACATTGACCAGATTCACAGAAACACCAATGAGAGATAGAAAAGACCCAACCTTTCTTCAAGCCCTTGTTCATATCTAAACCCATGAAACCAAAAGATAGGAGGAAGAAGCAGAATCTTACAGTTTGATACATATAGCTGTCCAATTCATCAACCGAATCACCAACCGGCAACAAATTACTCACTAAAGCCACGACCTTCATCTCTCTCTCTCTTTCTTCTTTCTCTCTTTAGTTGCAGTGAGGTTCTTCTTTTTAATGTCGTCGGAGAAAGAGAAACTCTGTAGTCGAGAGAGTCCAAGTCAATAGAATTTGAGGAGGGGCGACTTTATAAATAAAATAAAATAACTAATTTTATAAAATTTAGGAATCTGGCATGACTTTTCCACTTGTTATTCGATTGGCTCCTTTAATTTTTTTATTTGTCAAATTCTATTTACAATTTTGGAATCTTTGCTCCTATTGCTTTTATGTCTTAATCCATATTATACGATCCGATATGACAATAGTTATGTGTGTGTGTATGTATATAAAAATACACCAACGAGCGTCCGAAGTAATCCGGTCAGCAAATTAGAAATATTCAATCAAATATGTTCGAAGACTTTAAGATATGCACTTCAACCGTAACACGTAAGCATGTGACTCCTTTTTGTTTTGAGGTTTTCGATTTGATCAAGAACCTTGTTACTAGCTATACAATCCAAGCGCCATGTTTTTATCTTATACAAACACATTTATATCTAGTATATAAATAGTCCACTCAAACTATATCTCAAAATATATTTATTTCTTACCCCAGAAAAATAGTTTCAAATGTTAAACCGTAAACTTTTTATAGCTGAGTGATCGTTTCGTATATAAGAGCTAAGAGCATCCATGCTTGTGAGCATTTCACCATTCCTAAACAAAATTGTCATTATTTTGGCCTACTAATAAATTTCGTTGATAAACCAGAATTAAGATATTTGATAAAGAAATATCAAATATAGTATACTAGGAAATTTGTATCAATTCTATGACAAGATGGTTCCAAGTTCGTAAAAAAAAAATTCCAACTACTATACTAATATACTTCATTGCGTGCCTTTTGTATAAAAAGAAGCATATTAAATATTCGTAACAAGATAATCAATACTCAATTTAACAAATCGGCATATCCTGAACTCGTAATTAAACAAAAGGGAGTATGTAGCCAATTTTTTACCTGCATGTTTTCCACATGTTATTCCATCTCATGTTCTATAATACTATTAATTCACGTACATTAGTAACCAAGGATCGAATATGTATATTGATATATATCCTTTTTCTACCTTTAATGTATTGTTAACTTAAGGTATGGGAACCTATGCGTTATCCGTAGACAGCTAGAGAACGATCTACGCTTTGATTAATTTACATATATCAATATATATATATATATATATGATCAGATCAATGATGAGTGATTGATACATATTTTTCATATGATAATTAATAAAATGCATGGCTGACAATTAATTTGAATACAAAGCATTGAAAGATCAACCCCACTTTAAGTTTTACCGATCTCGCCAGCAAACTCTCCATGTTGATGTCGCCATCGAGAAGCTCTCTCTGTCTCTCATAACTTAAAGATTGCCAAAACAACAAAAAGATGATTCAACATTATTACATTAATTACCGATCGACCTCATGACCATGCTCGTTTCGTTGCATGTTCATGTAAGTTATATGTATAAACAACAATACAACATGCGCATGGCCGTTCTAACTCTATATAAGCAACGCGATTCCGTTCATAGAAAACTCGATGCCATATAGTAATTTTTCAAAAGATATATATATATTTTTTTAAATGCGTTTCAGTAACGCAACAAGTACGTAGTTGGTCGGGACTTGTATTTTCTCATGCCTTCATGTTATTGTTATACTATTTAGCTTACTTCCGATTGTCTTGTAAGTTTTAACTACCACAAAAGTCAAATATAATATGGACTGTTATGAGTGTGAAACCTTTAATTTCGATCCATTTTTGAATTTATAGTTTATATTTATTAATCTTAGGGTCAAATAAGATTTCGTCCTAATTTAAGAATTTAGGTTAAACACTTAAAACAAAAAAAAAAAAACCTTAATGTTTGAACCGGATACATTCGTAGGGCATCCTGGTTCAACTGGCAAAATCAGATTTGTTCGACTCCGAGGTTCACGGTTCATTCCAGATCACCGATGATATACCAAAAACCATCTGACTTCCGAACTGCGATTTAACTGATTAAACCGGCCGGTCCGGTCCATCGGTTCAGGTCTTTAACCTCATTGTACAAAACGCGAGGGGGGGGGGGGGGGGGGGGGGGTATTCCCGTAAATAATATGGAACTACATGTCCCAAGTTAAAGAAAAAACTCCAAAATAGCCCACAGCAGCAGAACACGCCCTTCTAAAAACACCGTTTCAATCTCTCCGGCTCTCTCTCTCACCATCGGATCCCTTTCTCCGCCATATATTACTCTTTTGCTCAACGCCGCCACTTTCCTTATTCAATCGAATCTTCATAATCTTCTTCTTCGCCGCACTTTCCAATCAAACTAGACCAGATTTTTTTCTACTTTGGAAAGCGAGGAGACTGTTGGTTTTCCCGTCTGCCGGAATCGGCGCTTCCGGGAGAAGATGTTAGGGTTTCCTAATGGAAGCGGTGTCGGTGGAGTTGGACCTGAGGATTTAGCTCAACTCCAATCTACCATGCGCGCTATTGAACTTGCTTGCTCTTACATTCAGGTCTTTTTGCTTCGTCTTTCTCTATACATACTTCGTACCATCCCTTTTCTCCTGGTTGATCTTTTTGGTTTCCTAATATATTGGAGGAACCTGCAGATGTGTGCGTGTGATTGCATTTATGAAATTGTTTTTTTTTTTTTTTTTCTTGTAATTTGCTTAGCTTGAAATTGAAGTCACTGTAGGCTATTGAAAATTATCAAGTTGCTTTGTTTGAGTTTTTCTTCTTTAGAAATTTTTTTATGGTGTTTGTTTATCTATGCGTCTCTGTTGACTAAGGTGTTAGAGACTACATGTCTCACTGAACTAGTTTACCGTTTCCGTCTTTCTGATTTTTCGAAACAGGATGGTGTTTGTTTCTGCTTAACCGAGACAAGTAGTAGAACTTCAGATGATGTTCAATTCACGTTGACTTGACATTTACTTTTCTTTTCCACAGATTAATAGTAATCCAGTTGCTGCTGAGGCAACCATTTTGTCTCTTCACAAGTCCCCACAGCCCTATAAGGCGTGTAGATATATTCTTGGTAAGTCTATCTGATGAATCCTGGCTAAGTGAACTGAGAAGTTACAGCTGTTTGACTGAAAGTGTTTTGTACTTCCAGAAAATTCTCAGGTAGCAAATGCTAGGTTTCAAGCTGCTGCAGCTATTCGAGAAGCAGCTATCAGGGAATGGAGTTTTCTTGCCACTGATGATAAAGGGGGTTTGATTAGGTAATTTCTCTTCTTTTATGTTATTTGGGTGATATATGATTAAGCTTCCAGTTAGTTGAGCGGACACCCTCTGCTCTATCAGTAGGCAACCCTTGGTGTCAAGTTTGTAAATTTTTTTATTGGCTTTGCAAATCAACTGAGAGCATTCATGCTTCACAATTTAGTAGTTTAAAATACTGCACCTTTCCTTGACTGTGAAGCCTATCACTTCTTGACTGTATAATATTTAATGGTTGGTCACATCTTTTTCCGGGGTTATCATAACTATATAAGAAGTTACATGTTTGTATTTTGAGGTTTTGGATTATATTAATACTTTATAATTAAGAAATATGGCTATATCTTTCTGCAGCTTCTGCCTTGGCTATGTCATGCAGCATGCTAATTCATCCGAGGGATATGTGCTTTCAAAATTATCTTCTGTGGCTGCACAGCTGATGAAAAGAGGCTGGTAAGCTGGGTTGGGCTGCTTCTGGTATTTAAAATTATAAGCCATACTCATGAAATGCTGGACGTTAGCTGTCACTTCTGATTCTATGCAATATGCATATGTGAGGATTCATGAAAAGGATGTTGTTATTCACAGACGCTCATGACCGGTAGCTTCTGGAAATAGAGTAGTGCAAAGAAATCTAGACAAATTAGCTAGTTCTGTTTCTTGCTTGCTTTGTTCATCTGAGGGAACTTCTAATCTGCATAAATTACTCTTACAGGCTTGAGTTTACTCCAGCCGAGAAGGAAGTCTTTTTCTATCAGGTATCTACATTGCTTTGAAATTTTACGGACTTTCATTTTTGGTTTTTGTATCCTTAGTTTGTCTAGCATTAGGTGCATATATGTTGTTAACTGATATTGGCAATTGTGAACGTAATAGTTTAATGAATATAATGTGCATGCATAAATCCGTGACGATGATGCCATGTGTACTGAGGGGGATTTTATATCTAAGAAAATTACCTGGTACTTTGAATCCTTTTTAACTGTGCTAACCTTAAATATACGGACAAGGAAGGATTTAGAGGGATTGAGTAGGTTAACTAGTAATAATTTGGGTGATTGAGTAGTAACGGGTCCTTATAATATGTGCCTCCATTATTTCAGCTAGATATTTATTGATATGCTCTATGTCTTAATAAAAAGAAATGGGGGTTTATGAGTCATGGCTTCATAGAAATGAAAATTGCGGTAGTGCTGCTAATTATTTTGAAAAATTCAGTGGAATCGTCTAATACTTATAACTTATGTTTATTAAAAGGATCATGGTTGATCTTCTTTTCTCCTTTAACAACTGCTGTTTACAGATCAACCAGGCTATTCTTGGTTCTCGTGGCTTAGATGTGCAGTTCATCGGTATAAATTTTCTTGAATCATTGGTAATGATCTGTTTCTATTGTTTCTGTCTTTATATATACCATATGTATGCTCATAATTTCTTCATCTTAGGTATCTGAATTCTCACCCTCTACTTCAAGTGCCATGGGTCTCCCTAGAGAATTTCATGAAAATTGTCGCAAGTCACTAGAGCAAAACTTTTTGAAGGTGATCGTAGGATTGCATTTGCTTTCAGATATTGTTGCACCCATCGTCTTTCGTCTGCGGAAGAAGATAGCCTATACGGAGGGTTCTGTTACGAAAATAGTGTTGTTTACTTTCTATGTTTTCAATTGCAGACTTTCTATCAGTGGGCAAAAGATGCTGCTTTGAGTGTTACAAATAAGATTATCGAATCACATTCTAGTGTCCCTGAGGTGAAGGTTTGCAATGCTACACTGCGACTTATGTATCAAATACTGAACTGGGAGTTTCGTTACAGCAAAGGTGGTGGCACAAGGGCCAGCATTAATGTATTCTCTGACGGAATTAGAGTTGATAATGCATTAGCGAGAAAGACAGAATGTGTAATAGTTCAGGTAGCCAATTGTTATATTTAAGATTTATGATATGTGCTTGAACTTCATTGTCTTGTTGAAATTCAGAGAGATCACATAGGGTGATGCTAGTATTTCAGAATTTATACTTGTTTTCTGTTAAGACAGTTACTTGAACTCTTCATTATCTCACCTCCAGTGGTGCTGATTGCAGCCTGGAGCTTCGTGGTGTGATGTTTTGCTTTCAAGCTCACATGTTGGATGGCTGATAAATTTATATTCGTCGGTGAGGCAGAAGTTTGATCTTGAAGGCTATTGGCTAGATTGTCCTGTTGCAGTCTCTGCTCGGAAACTTATTGTACAATTGTGCTCCTTGGCAGGGGAAATATTTCCATCCAGTGAGTGTTATATGCTATTGAATGTTCTTTAAATTAATAGAAGTTTCTGTTGAATACGTTACAGAAACATCAAATTTGCCCGTTATCTAGTTTGCATCGCCAATTCAAGAACGATGGATGTTCATCATGTCTTTCTTATTGAGATATATATATATATATATATATATATATATATATATATTTATCTGTGAGTGACTTGTTCAATAATTTAGACAATGCGCAGATGCGAGAGCAGCATCTGCTCCTCCTGCTGTCAGGGGTGTTGCCCTGGATTGATCCTCCTGATGTCATTTCAAAGGAAATTGAAGAAGGAAGGAGTGGAAGGTGATTCTTGTCCTGTTTGGTATCTACGGTGTTATATTTCCAAGTCTGACATTGTGTTGTTGAATTTTGTTTACAGTGAGATGATTGATGGTTGTCGCGCATTGTTATCTATCGGGACTGTTACTACTCCTGTTGTCTTTGACCAACTCTTGCGATCATTAAGGTCTTTGACATATAACCTTTTTTTTGCAGTGAAAGCCTTTTGGTATTTCTTTATTTATAAAATAGTTGTTATTTCTGTTTCTTCAGGCCCTTTGGCACTCTTACACTCTTATCTATGTTAATGGGTGAAGTTGTCAAAGTATTAATGGCAAATAGTACTGATGAAGAGACCTGGAGCTATGAGGCACGCGATATCTTGCTAGATACCTGGACCACACTCCTTGCTGTGAGTATATTTACAATTTATTTTATCGCTGCTGCATTTGTCGATAATATCATATATCACAGTGTTTATGAAATTGTGGCCATATCTGGCTCTCTGGGGGTACTTGGGCATTTGCTTTGTGATCGTCAGGGTATTTATAAAGACCGATCGTCGTCTTTGCCATCAAATATTTTCTTTGAGAGTCTAGATACATTTAAGGTTAATTATGTCTTATGAGATACTAGTGGGCACTATTTGACCAAGGGTTGTGATGTCTCGTGCTAGTCAATGGATGGTTCTGGGGGTAATGCGTGGCTACCACCTGAGGGGATGCATGCTGCAGCTAGTCTCTTTTCATTGATTGTGGAATCTGAACTAAAAGGTAATAGTTTCCAGACTTTTGGCCTCTGCTTTACAACTTTTATTGGTTTGGAACTCTTTTCTTTATCAAATTTATATACAAGCTGAAAGTTTGTTTCTCTAGTGGCATCTGCGTCAGCTACTACTGAAGATGATGCTGACTGCCTGGCTTCTGTATCTGGTGAGCAAAATAAATGCTATGATTTTCTGGCTCTTAATCTAGTCTTTTGCAGCCAGTCTTAGATGGCAGGTTTTGTACTATTCTTTGTTCAGAAGTTTGATATCATGTTTCTGGCAGCCATGGACGAGAGACTAGGCTCTTATGCTCTCATTGCAAGGGCAGCAGTCGATGCTACAATTCCATTTTTAGCAAAACTTTTCTCTGATCGTGTTGCACGCCTCCATCAGGTGCTCTTGATCGACCTTCCTATAGAATATAAGTGAAAGCAACATTCTTGCATCTACTAATCATTCTTCTTTTTGCTCTCAGCTAGTTATGCCTTCTATAGCTAACATATCAATATATAGCTACATCAAAGCTTTTTTTTTTTTTTGCGATTGAAAATCTAGCTCTATGTCGTTTTTTTCTTTCTTTCTAGTGTCCACCTGTTTACTGATGTGTCCTTAGAGTTGCTTTTGCTCACCTTAGTCTACCTGTTTTAGGGCAGGGGCACTGTAGATCCGACTGAAACTTTGGAAGAGGTCTACTCTTTGCTGCTAATAATCGGTCATGTACTTGCAGATGAAGGGGAAGGGGAGACTGCCCTGGTAATTTTCTACCTTTCCTGCATATTTTGATGTAATCACTGAAAGAAAGATACTGAAAAGCTATCCTTCCATTAATTGTCTATCTATTATGACGTCGTGGTTTTGAATTTATATTTTACTTCTTGTTTTATGATTTACTGTATCAGGTATTCTGAATGCCTTTATCTATCAAACATTAGCCACACATCTTTTCCTAAATGTTATGACCACGTTTATCAGTTTAAACCGGATAGCTCTTGAAACCAACCTTTTTCTTAATAAGGAAATGATCAGTTCTTGTAGAATAAATCTCAATTAGTGATTTCACGAGGCCTGTTATAATTCTGTTTTTTCACTTGTAAATTCTTCCCCATAGTAATTATGAGATGATGTTATCAACAAGCAGGTTCCTGATGCTGTGCAATCTCATTTTGTGGATTTTGTTGAGGCAAATAACCACCCTGTCGTGGTACTCTCAAGGTAAGCTTATATAGAAGCCTTTCCCGACTGAACAGATGAGTGAACGTGAATAATTTTGATAGTACCAACAATAGAAGCCTTCAGTTTTCTTGTGATTCTAAATTACCAATATATCTCTTTTTGAGTGTTGTACTGTTTCTAAGTATTTATAAGTTAGTCTTGAATTTTACTTGAGATACTAGAGGAATACTACTAATATACAAATTGTTGTACATAGATTTATTTTGAACAGTGGCTTGTTCATTATCCATGTAGTTACTTCTGATTGTCTTTTTTTTTTTATATATATATTGTAGCTCGATAATAAAATTCGCCGAGCAATGTTTGGATGCAGAAATGAGATCATCGATCTTTAGTCCTCGGCTAATGGAGGTACAATGCCCACAGATTCAGATGCATAAAAAATCTCATGGACATTAAGCATTAAAAGAAGAAAATTATTGCAGTTTGGTACCTTTTTTCTATATACTGATTGGGGAAACATATGTAGGCAGTCATATGGTTCCTTGCAAGATGGTCTTTCACATATCTGATGCTCGTTGAAGATTGCAATTTGGGTAGCAACCAGCTTCAGTCTCTCCCTTCCCGAGCATGTTTATTCACGTTTTTCAACGAACACAATCAGGGGAAATTTGTCCTTGATATAATTGTCCGAATCTCCTTGACATCGCTCATGTCTTTCCCTGGTGAAAAGGACTTGCAGGTCGTAATCTTCTCTTCTTCTAAAAATGTTATTAGTTTTGATAACCGTCGCACTTATACAATGGTATTTTACCGTGTATAAATACTAATTTTGGTCTGTTGGATGGATATATCATTCAGTTAGTTGTTTGCCTTTACAAATTTTGATAACTAAAAGACTTTAGGCTAGGGAATCCAATTAGCTACAGCGAGAATTCTTTTAGGGTTTAATGTGAATTTCTTATAAGCTATGGTTATAACTGTATGTTAGTTAACTCCCATTTCTTCAAGAATGGTATTCTCCTAATCCATTTTTTTTTCGCCCTCTGCAGGAGTTAACATGTTTTCAGTTACTGCATGCACTTGTTCGACGAAGAAATATCTGTTTTCACCTTCTATCACTGGTGAGTTCAGAAACTCGCCATAGTCAAGCGTAAATGGGGCCAATTTCTGTAACTTGCTTTGTTTCCAAATTCCAATACACGTGACATTTTTAACTTCGTCATTTACTCCTCTATTACATTTTTTCACCCTTGTTTTTCAGAATCCACAATCATTTATATTTGCGTAAAATGGCTGCTAGATAAGCTATATTACTGGGAATCACTCAGCTTGTTTTATTCTCTTATCATTTGGAAAAAGCCTTTTTCCTTAACTTCTTCTAGATGAATTTATTTCTGTATTTATAGTATCTAACATTCTTTATGCAAAACGTTCAGGACTCCTGGCGTAACCTGGCAAATGCTTTCGCAAATGACAAATCATTGTTTTTGCTAAATAGTGTTAGTCAGGTATATTCCTAAAGTGTGCATTTTGGCTCATTTATATTCATGCATGTTCTGTTCCTTGAAATGATGTTACTTCTTTTCAGCGTTCATTGGCTCAAACCCTTGTTCTTTCTGCTTATGGAATGCAAAGTTCAGACGCATCAAACCAGTGAGTTACCAAAGTCTGTGCACTCGCTCACATCTTAACCATAAATTTTGCCTGTCCAATAACCTTCTTTTTTTTTCGAAAAGATATGTGAAGGACCTCATGGCTCATATGACATCATCTTTAGTGGACTTGTCCAATAACAGTGACCTCAAAAATTTGGCTCAACAACCTGATATTATTATGCTGGTGAGGAAGAAAAACATGTGAAAAGTGAAAACTTAGATTTAGTTTATTGGTAAATCCTTATAAACAGAATGAATTTTTTCGTATATTGTCTTAGGTGAGTTGTGTGTTAGAGCGGCTTCGCGGAGCTGCAAGTGCCACTGAACCCCGGACACAGAGAGCAGTATATGAGATGGGATTATCTGTCATGAATCCTGTACTTCGTCTTCTCGAGGTTTACAAACATGAGGTACTATACTCTACATTTCAATACCGATGGATGATGGTGTACTATACTCTACTTGTCTTCAAAATCCTTGTGATTGGTTTTTGAGCCATTATGGTTAGAAAAACCACTAATTTTTTTGTTATTGCTTAGTCTGCAGTAATTTATCTTCTTCTTAAATTTGTCGTGGATTGGGTGGATGGGCAATTATCTTACCTAGAGGCTCATGAAACAGCCGTGGTTATTAATTTCTGCATGAGTCTTCTACAAATATATTCGTCTCACAATATTGGGAAGGTAAATCTGTTCTTCTGTCTCTTCCATACTTCTCTGTTAAGGTTGAGTGTCATTGCTTGAAAGCCGAGAAGATAAGTTTTTGTGTATCCTCACATGCACTTGCTGTCTTCGACCTCAGATATCATTGTCTCTCTCGAGTACCTTGCTTAATGAAGCGAAAACCGAAAAGTACAAGGATTTACGCGCTCTGCTTCAGCTACTTTCCCATCTGTGCTCAAAAGATATGGTAAACGTTCTTGCTTGCACGTACTGTACAAAATATACCACATTCACCTGTATTCCTAATCTTCTAACAACTGGTACTACCTTTTGCAGGTTGATTTTTCATCTGACAGTATTGAGACACAAAGCACAAATATATCCCAGGTAAATCAAGTTAATTAAGATGAATTTGACAAGAATGGTTTGTCTAATCCTTTGAACTTACAGGTGGTGTACTTTGGTCTCCATATAATCACTCCACTTATAACTTTGGAACTCCTCAAATACCCTAAGCTTTGTTTCGACGTAAGGCTTTGCATTAACCATTGACCAAACCTCTCGTAGTATTTACTGTTATAATTTTCACTTAACAATCAATTTCTGCAGTATTTCTCGCTCATTTCACATATGCTTGAGGTTTACCCCGAGACGCTCGCACAACTCAATAATGACGCATTTAGCCATGTCCTTACAACAGTTGACTTTGGTCTTCATCAGCAGGTGAAGTAAAACCTTCTCCCAGAGATAGTAAGCAATCCGTTTTGCTCTTGTTTTACAACAAAGTTAAAGCAAATCTATTTATTGATATGCTTACCAGGATGTAGATATAGTCACAATGTGCCTGAGAGCTCTAAAGGCTCTTGCTTCATATCACTACAAAGAGAAAAATGCTGGCAACTCGGGTTTGGGTTCACACGCTGCTGGACACACAGATCCAAATGGAGTATTCCATGAAGGAATACTGAGTCGATTCCTTCGTACTTTGCTTCACTTCCTTCTTTTTGAAGATTACAGGTATTAAACAATATCACTTAAAAGCGCTCTCTCGAGTGGGTTGGTTAAAGTGTTTTTTACCGGTTTCTTGTTACAGTACCGACCTAGTCAGCACAGCAGCAGATGCCTTGTTCCCTCTTATTCTCTGTGAACCAAACCTTTACCAGGTCAGTATTTATTGTTCTCACTTTAAAAAAAAAAAAAAACGTAAACCGAGTTTCTATGTATTAAGCCGCAGTAACTTAACAGTCTGTGCTACCTCCTCTAGGGATTGGGAAACGAACTGATTGAGAAGCAGGCGAATCCAAACTTTAAAACTAGGCTAGCAAACGCGCTTCAGGTGCTCACAACGTCAAATCAGCTATCCTCATCATTGGACCGTCTCAACTACCAAAGATTCAGAAAGAACCTCAACAACTTCCTTGTCGAAGTTCGTGGGTTTCTGAAAACTAGGTGACTGAATTTTAGAACTTACAGTATTTGTTTTTGCTTTTCTTTTTTTTTGGGTTGATAAAAAGAAGTTACTTGATAGAAGTGGGTTTTCCGTTTGTAACAAACAATTCAATTTTACTTTAACTAAATCCAAGCAAACCCATTATTGTTAGACAAAAAGAATATGCTTTCTAAAGATCTCCGTCTTATATTTTTTAGTGTCAAAATTATTTCATCACATTTTAAAAAACTTATGTTTTGCTTTCATTTTGAATATATATTTTTGTTTTCTACTATGAGTCGTTATTTAAAAACAAAATCATGGGAATACTCTTACAAAATCATTGGGGGTGATTGGTTACAACTTTTATGAGGATTACTTTTGAATTGCTGTAATTTTAAAAACTTTAAATGATGTGACTTAAAAAAAAATCACAAATAATAGACATAAAAAAAAGAGCGTAACAAGAACAATATGACTGACTATTCTCACTTTGTAAAGATCACCGTTATAGATAGAAGTTCTGGAATTGTATTTATGTATATTGTTCTATATATATATATATATTTTTTTTTTTTGTGTCGTTAGTAAATAGATGCTTTAAATATATATATTGTTCATATTTTTTTGTTGTAAATATATTGTAAATATTTTTTTTTTGTTCTCGAATTGTATTTATGTATATTGGTCTATATATGTATATTTCTGTTATTTGAAAATTTATTTCATCACATTTTCAAAAAATTATGTTTTCCTTTATGTTTTCTCAATTTTTGCTTAATTTTTGCTCAATTAATTGCGGTTAACATATATAGTTCTGATTTTGATTCAAACATTTCAGTTTGTACCATTTAAATAAAATTTAGTCCAAGTTCAGGATAATGATCAATTCATAATTTCATATTATAGAAAAATGTCCTTCGGCGTATATATATATATATATATACCATTAATTCTTTTTAAGAGTGATATATATATATATATATATCATTAATTCTTTTTAAGAGAGTGAGAACAGAGAACATATATACTCCGTAATAACAAAATAGTTGTGATATATATTGATATGAAATAATGTTGACGTTATTGGCGTAATGTTTTATATCCTCTCTCGACGTTATTGTACGTTCATGAAGTTTTATAATACGCCGTGTTTAGGATGTCAAATCGACAGCTTAATAATTAACTAAAAGAGGTTAAACAATTCAGCAATCTCGACTTAGATAAATTAGATTATAAGTTTTTTTAAAAAATCAGCTTCTTTGATATTTATATCATTACGTATGTCCTAAAAGCGTTTAAAACAATTCAACTGTTACCAGTTTTTATCGTAACTTTATCAATATATGAAAAAGAAGATTTTTAAAATCTTTAAGAAAAAATATATACATGAAATTATACGTGCAACATTGCGCATTTTCGGCGTAATTATGTTATATATATCATACATCTTCGTTCTTACAATCGATCCTTAAATAATTCAATTGTTTTTCATGTAATATGCATGCAGCACTGCTGTGACTGTGACCACTTTTTTTTAATAGAATTAAAAAAGAAGAAAAGCTGAGATCGAACCTATTGTGGGAACACGATTTCACCGGTTGGGGCTAAACATAGCAGCCCGACAACACATGAATACTTTATTTCACAAAACTAATAATAAAATTATTAATATAATATCTTTGAGTAACAACAGGTTTACAAAGTTAAAGCTTTACTTTTTACCACAAAAGAAAACTCATCTAATAGAGGCAAATGAGCTTCTGTTCCTAAATTTAAAATGACAAACAAAATATAAATAAATATTTGAAGAGAAAGAAAAGAAAAAAACGCAAATGGAGAAGGAAAAAAAAGGAACAGGTACTGCTAATTACCAAGTTGTGAGGCTACAACTTTCATGAGGATAAGAGTATTTTGTTGTTGAACCAACACAACAAACTTATAAAACTTGTTGAGAAAGAAAAACATACGGGATGTATTGTGCTCGAGCCTATGTTTTTTTTTGTTTTCCTCACTTTCATGTAAGCCCTTGGGAATGCCATGCATCTATCACTTGTGAAGTATGCTCTTCTTCACTGTTTTTTGCTTCTTATTGCTGTGATGCTGCAAAACCGAGAACCATCATGACTAAGAATCAGATACTCATAATAAAAAATAATTCCTTCGCAAATGTATCCATCAAAAAGTCTTGAGTCAAAATACTTGCCTTTTGTCTTTCAGCAGCCTCCTGGTCTGTTCTCTCTTTCCAGCTGCTCTTTCTTAGTTTTATCGGACGGTTTCCAACATACTTACCTGTATATTAATATGAAATCAATGCGATAAGATATCAAGATGAAACAACACATTAAACATATTGTAAATCCAGATGCTTACCATTCATTTCCTTCAAAGCTCCAGCTAGATCTGCAGGATTTGAGAAACTCACAAACCCATAACCCTTGGTTTTACCAGTCCGCTTATCTCTGATGACCTGTCATGATAGATAACATTAGAATACTCTGGAAAAGCTTTGACCACAAAACTAACACTGAACACTTCTCTTTTTGATTCAAGTACGAATGATCCGTGTTTTCTAAGGTCAACCAAGCTCACTTCTATACATACTATATGTTTGGGTTTGCAAATGCATCAGAGTTTGACAGTTTTAGCAGTCTAAAAATACGACAATCACATGACTAATGTCTCAAATATATGCTCATAGGAAACCAGGTACGAATCATCACTAAACCCTAAAAGGAGGAGAGATATACACAGACAGTTTACCTTGGCCATATTGAAGGTGGGGAATCGAGCAAATGCCTTGGACAGAACATCATCATTCACTTCATTCCCAAGATCACCACAGAACAAGCGGTAGTCATCTGCCAAATGAGGAACAAAATGTTGTTAGAAATCCATTATAACAACAGAGCAAATACCATTAACAAAAAAAAAAAGCAGAAATCAAGGGAAAGAATAAGAAGAAGAATAAGAAGAAGAAGAAGAAGAAGAAGAAGAAGAGCAGTGCATACTTTCTGGCCACTCAGAAAGAGTAGGATCCTCCCAAGACTGTCCAGCAGCTTTACGAGGAATAGCTCTCTTTTTAGTTTCTGCTTTGTGTTCGGTTTCACTACTTGCCAAAGCAGCTTTCACATTCTCAAGAGCTTCTGGTGTGATGGTTTGTGCATCTCTTTGGAACAATTGATGAGCCTGCCAACAAAAAAAAAAAGACAACAACAGAAAAATACTCAGAAACACACACAAACAAGTAAAATCATATCCAAAGTAGAAAAAATTTAAATGTAAAACATGTGAGATTCGTAATTGGTAAATTTTCTTGAAGAACCAAGCTTTACGTGACAAGCATTACACAATCATAACGAGAAACTTCAATCCTAACAACAACCAGAAAAAAAACCCTAAAATTCAACCAGAGGAATCTCGAAAACCCTAATTCGATACAGGAATCTCAAATTCACAAACAAAAAAAATAGAAATAGGAATCAATACTGGGGATTTTTAAAACCAAACTAACCTGTTGGTACTGAGGATAAGCGTAGACGGCAGGAACCGGTCCAGCAGGCTGCGGATAGACCGTGGCTCCGGGAACGGATGCTACCGGCGCTGGAACAGCAGGGGAAGGAGCCACGTAGGGCTGTGGAGGCTGATACGGTGCGGAATAGTAAGAATTAGCTGCGTATGTGTATTGAGACGAGGAAGATGAAGAAGAAGAACCTGAAGACGGCGGGATTGACATCGGAGAAAGCAAAACGCCGAAATCGCACTCAATCGGAGGTTTCAGAAAATCAAACGTCAATTTTTTATTTTTCTCTTTAATTTTTTCCCCCCACTTAAATTGGACAATTCGAGAATTAAGTACGATTTTCTAACTAATGGGCTTAGGCCCAATAGTCTCTTCACAAATATGATTGGTTCCTAAACCAGACGAGATTAAACCAATGTAAGACCAATGGACCAAGTTATTAAACCGGATTGAACCCGTTTTTCCCAACCACTTTTCTTGTTGTCTCTGAACAACAAATTCTGAAATTACTCTTGTGATGTCTAGAAAAGTCTGGTCAACAATCCAAAATTTTGTAGTCGCATTTGTAGCTAGCAAGTACTAACATTTATATACGATACTGTTCAAAATGGTGCGAGAGAATCAGAAATAAAATCCCAAAGTGGATCTATAAAACTGTATAACAAGACCCCTCCCAAATAGGGAAAACCACACATGTGGTGCTAAATTAAAAAGCAAACAAATCTTTATTTGTATAATATTTTTTTTACTGCTACACTCAAAGCCTACCTCGTACGGAGACATCGATTTCATTTGTCCACGTGGGTTAATCATGTTAGACAGTAGCCAAAAGCACAATACTGATGAAACTCGTCCATACGATTTTTTTTAACTCTTGAGTGCCCCCGAGAGACGAGACCAACACTGTTCTTTTCTCTCTACGTTAGCTTTTAATTGATGGGGACTACATTAACAGAGCCAATGGTTATGGCCTTATGGGCACACCGCTAACATTTTTCTCCTATCCTTTAGATCTTAATTAACCGCTGATTGATAGAGTGAAGAAAACATCCGATGCCATATGTGTTTGGTTATTACTTCCAATTTTCAAGTACATCAGTTTAATACAAAGGTCCAAGTTAAATGTTACTGTTAGTAAGAGGAAAGCGCATTCAAACAACATGTTAACATCAACGCTGCTGAAGTTGACATAGGCAAAGAAGGAACTCATGCGTGATAAAATTAAACTTCTAGATTGTAGATATGAGTTTGAATATTTGAGAGTGACATATTAAACACGAAATTTTTGTTGTGTACAATATTCTAAAATTGTCAAATCGACGTTCGGCTGATAAGAAGTTTGTAAGAAAATTGTGTTAAAAGATTAGCTGTCATCAATAATTGAAACTTATGTTCTTATTTTTGTCTTTTTGTAATTATATGATGCGTTTTTAGATTTAGCTTTCAAATTTTTATATTTTGTGCAACATTCTCTCCACCCACTCATGTATGTTTAGTCAACATCAATTGTGGAAAATATACTAACACAGTAAAACACACATTTATGAATATGTAAATCTTTTTTTGGGTCTTTCTTTTTAAAGAAAAAATGATTTAACACATTGCGCCAGTTCCGTACGTAACTATAATGTACATGTACATATTTTAGTAGAAAAAAAAAAAGAATAAATTCAGATAATATGCCGCGGAGTCACGAGAATTTGACGGTAAACTCACACGACGATGTGAGTAACATATAACAAAGATATAATAAAAGTCATGAAGATTAAGAAAAACCATAAATCAATAAGACCAACGTGTATCAGAATTAAATTCAACTGAATAAATATATAGATGTTCTTTTTTTGAGAGACCGATATGTACATGCCTAGTATATATAAACCCTGAAAAAGTATAGCTAATCTTTTATATTCATTAAAGTGACCTACTGACCTTACAGAAAAATACGTTATTAAACAAAACCGAAGTCGTCATAACGTCATCCCTTAATGGTCAAGAATCGAACGTTTTGAGTTCGAATTCGAATTTTATAAGACCTTGATGTGTCATAGTGATATAGACAACTGCAATATATAAAGAGGCTTTAACGTAATCATATATATTCTAAGGTATTAAGCCAAATAGGCAAATACGATCAAAGTTTAATTATACCACTCATTTGGTTATTGGAAAAGACAAAACAATAGATAAGCGGTACATGGATGAAAATAGGAATTGCATTACACAAATACAAATATTGGTACGTATAAAATACCTAGATACGACGAGCATACATATATGGAAGTAATACAATATTATCGAGTCGCACCTTGGTGGTAATTAGCCATCACTGACTGACCTTGCTGCTGTTGCGGTAAAAGCGGTAACGACTGCGGCTGAGACTGAGTTATTTGCTTATTGTTCCTTTTCCTCTTCTTTTCGTAGCTCACGCCACGTGATTTAGCCTGAAAATCTCTAACCTCCCTGAGGAAAATCCTGACGGAACGTGAGCCAAAAGGGCTAGTCTCGGGAGCTCCACCGTTCTCCTCATAGGCAGCACGGAGACGGCCGATGAGGGCGTCTAGTGAGCCCCATGCTTGTCGGAGAGGACAAGGACAAGGAGCCGGAGGATTTGGGAGGCCAAAGAAGGCGCAGTTTTGGTGGTGGACTTTGGTTTTGCCAAACTGGTCAAGGTAACGCAGAAACTCTAGGACGTGTGCGCCGCTGCAAGACGCTAGAGAGAGCGGCGGACGGTGATTTCGGATGTATTGGCAGAAAGTGTTCCAGTCACGGCGTTTTTGGTTTTCATAGCGGCTAGAGGAGGGTGGAGAAGAAGAAGAAGAAGGAGTTTGTGTCAAGAGACTGGTATTAGGGTTCTTGTTGTTGTGGTTTTGAGAGATCAAATCCATAGCTTTTCAGATGTTTCCAAACTAGGGTTCTTTCTCTAGATTTTGAGTGATTTAGGGCAAAAATTAGGTTTTTAGTTATTTTTGATAAATAATTTCTTGCAAAAATAGTTAAAAGACAGAGATAGAAAGAGGAATTGGATACTTCTTTGTACTACCAAGTGATGAGGTAGGTGATACAAAAAAAGGATATATTCAGTGATGATGATGGTGGTTGATGTTGTGCAAAAATGGGGAGGCAAAGAGGAACAACCTGCAAAATAAGAAGAGACCTCTCTCTTGCTTTTGTCAAAATGAGAGATAAAAATGGAATTTTTATTTTTCCCTTTTTTTTCTTTAGTACTGTATACTATAGATAGAAAAGATGGGTGGAAAAATACAGACACAAATGTCCATATATATATATAGCTGCAAAAACATCACAAGGTCATTTATAGAGAAAGAGAAAGAGATGAGAGTCGTGAGACTGATCATCAGAAATCATAAAGTTTCCATTTAAGACACAATAGAGAAATAGGAGAAGGGGACTTTGTGTTACACAGTGTGTAAAAGGGTAATTCTATAGAGAGAGACATAGACCAATGGGTCGACTGGAGAAAGAGAAAAACAAACTTATGATCTTTTTTTTTATCTGTCACTATTTTTCTTACTTTTCTTTTTATTATCCGTGATTCCGGAGTCAAAGTTCAAACTGTTTATTACATATATTTTTTTTTATATAGCCATATAGGTAACATAAATCATAAATGGGTTATATATTTTTGATAAAGGGTTTTTATATAAAGACAAATTCTTAGGGGTGGCTTACTGTACGTAAAAGGTAATGATTTGATATCAGCATCACGTTTATTGTCTACAAAGCATTATCATTATCTCTTTTAAATTCAAAACTTGTTTAAATCGTTCGTTTATTTATCTGTGTTGTATATCGTCGATTGTTTTTAATCTCGTGGAGACGTGGACCAAAATATATTACTCCGTTGTTTCATTCTCAATCTATCTTTTTTAGTATCTTTCTTAATCTTCAGTATTTAGTTAAAAAAAGAGATTAAAAAATTTCGGTTTTAGATGACATGTTCAAATAATATATTTGTTTTCGTCGTAGTAGGATAAAAATTAAAGTCATTTCACGGTCTGTGAATTCAGTTAAAGGTAAGGAATAGTTCTAATTCCTCACTAAAGGTTTTTCATTTGTGAACCAACAAAATAGATCAGGTGCAACCTTATACAGTCCAGGAAAAAAAGAAAAAACCTTACACAGTCCAACATGAAATTACTTAAAAGTTAAAACCAAGCCTTCTCTTGTAGCGTCGAGCTTAAAACATTTTCTGAAAATATATAAAAAAGCAATGAATCAAAAAGAGTTAAGAAATTAAAAAACCAAAGCACATCACTAGATGAAAAGCAAAATACCTCAAAGCAAGAGAGTACATATTCCACGTCAACGTCTGAGATTTGGTGGTGTAGAACAATCCTGATTCTGTTATTAGTAGAGACAATAGTTAGTTATACCATTAATTACATTAATTACTACCGCTAATGGGGCTACTCATCTAGTCCAGGCCTATGGCCCATTAAAAATTCACCATGCAAACTGTATTCGAGTGGAATACAGAAAGTATATGACAAAAAAGAGTGTACATGTACCTGAATGTAGCTTGGGGTAAGACAAGCACACCGACATCTTCCAAGCTCTTACATGCATCTTCTGCTCCAAATTTTGGATCCTCTGGTATATCTACGTATATCTGCACCAGACGATAAGAGTGTGTTAAGAATCATATAATTTCTCAGTATCCTCCTAAGATATAAGCTACGCTACCGGTTACCGGTGTAACCAATCACTCATTTCATCCACTTACAATGTTGGTTTCCACTGCTGCGACGTTTACTCTGAACCGTTCAATCCGGTTCAGTCCTTCTGGTAACGTACGAAATCGAAAACCAAAATTAACACCGGTTAGCACTCTCATATTCAGTTTTAAGATTCCGGATAAGAATATATACACCGGAAAATAACGATTACCTGCCAAGATCTTGGCTTTCTTGTGGTCATCGCCAAGCTTGGGGACGTTTTCATTGAGAGCCACCAATGCTGCGGCGCAGAGCACGCCGACCTGTCTCATTCCTCCGCCTAATGTTTTCCTCAACCACCTTGCCTACATTTCAACAACTAATTACTTGAACCGGACTTTAAAAAATGGTATTCGCCGTTTTAATTCGATTCAGAGCTACAGCTACTTACTTTAGTGATGAACTCTTTGCTTCCCACGATTACCGAACCAACTGGTGCACCTATACCTTCGGACAAACAAATCTAGTGCATCAAAGTGACCGGTTTAGATTTCAACCGTAATTTTATAACAATAAAAAAACGTTACATAGCACGGTTTTAATGATAAGTCATACCGAGACAGAATCTGCTGCTTGAACAATCCTCTTCACCGGAACTCCAAGTGCCTGTGAAATCAAGATCGAAAAAGATCAACTCAAAAGTATAAGCAAATGCATTTAATTATGAAAACGAAGTACATATTGAAATGTTTGTATACTAACCACAGAAGCGTTGAAGATCCTAGCTCCATCGATGTGAAGCTTTAAACCATGTTTCTTGGCAAATTCGCCCACTTTGTCTATATATTCTACAGGCAGGCATCTACCTCCACGGCTACATCAACAGACACCGGATTTGTCAAACGCCAATGTCAAGATAGCAAAGAGTCATATTATACAACCGGAATTTCTAATTCTCTTAAAATATTGTACCTCTGTCTAACCATGACAGCCAAAACCGGTTTTAAAATGATTTGAACTAAACCGAATACTTATTATCTTTTGGCAAGCTAGGTTAAATGTTGTAACCTAAAAATAAGAAACACTTTGCTTGAGTGTTCTCAAGACATATAAGCTTAGTAACCGGATGATGAAGATCTCCTTTCGGACCCCTCACGGCAGCTTCAATAGAACCAATCACCATCGTACCGTCTTCTTCGTTCTTCACCGTCCTCGGATGCACACCACCAAGGCTTGAAACGCCCCCGTTTTCGTATATATGAATGTGAGAGTCATCTCCGAGAATCACTTCACTCCCTCTCTCATCACAATGGATCAACACGCTTATCAGATTCGCCATTGTTCCCGACGGAACAAACATCGCCGCCTCTTTTCCGGCGATCTCAGCCATCTCTTTCTCCAAACGCATGGCGGTTGGATCGCTCCCCAAAACGTCGTCGTCTACTTCCGCTTTTGCCATCGCTGAACGCATCGACTCGGTTGGTTTAGTCACCGTGTCGGACCGGAGATCAACGGTTCTAACTGAAGTTGGCGTTACCATCTTGATTTTGGCTAACTGAGTCGGATTATAACCAAAATATATCAAAATAAAAAGATCCTGTTAGAATTAGACTCGAATAAATAATATAAATACCGAATCACTTGAGTTATCAATTAATCATACCAAGAATTTTTTTCTGTAAAGGCTATGCTTCTTTTGTTTTCTTGGCGAAGTGATGTGTTTCGAGTGACTTAAAATGGGCAAAGAGAGAGAGAGAGTGTTGAGTGATCAAATCGATTACGAAATGACTTCACACAGGGAATCTCAGAGAAATAAGATCAGTCCAACCAAATAAGCGTTACATGCACATAATGACAAATTGGTAAAGTTGTCATAACATTTCTGCCTGATGTCTTCTTATATATAATCTAACATTTTTTTTATTGACATCTCTATTAACTTTTTATGTGAAAGTAAAAGTATTATATGGTAAAATATAATAGAAAAGTTATACTTGGTAAGTAAGAAAATCTGTATTAATATATGGTAAACTATAAGTTATAACTTAGAAGAGAATCTGTATTTTTTTTTTTATAATGAGAATCTGTATTAGTTAACTATAAAGGTTATAATTTATAAGTAAGATGATCTGTATCATATGGTACATTATATAAAAAAGTTAATATATAAGTAAGAAAATCTGTATTATGTAGTAAAGTAGAAGAAAAAAATATAATTTATAAGTAAGAGAATCTGTATTATATGGTAAATTATGAGAAGGTTATAATTTATAAGTAAGAAAATCTGTATTATATGGTAAACTATATAAAAAAGTTATAATTTATAAGTAAGAGAATCTGTTCTGTTAAAAATATATATGAGACCAGTTGTTGTAACATATAGAATTAAATGAATTATTAGTGTTTGCGTGGTCTAATGGATTTATGTCTCATCGCGAACGTGGTTTTGTTTTCAGCAGTTTACTCTGTATTTCTGAAATAGAAAGCAACTACAAAACACACATTTTATATGTGACTATTACTCGACGAATTGTGTATGCGTTGGCTATTTTGGAAAATCATATTGGCACATCCAAAATTCCCCAATACTACAAGTCTACAACTAAATTATGCTCGTATATTAAAACTTCACATCCTCCAAATTCATCTCATAATCTATGAAGAAGATGATTAACATAAACCACATTGACTAATAAGCGCGAGACATGCAACAACAACAACGACACGAGATAGAGTCGTGTATAGTGGGTGTACACTGTACATACGTCATCAAACATCAATCAATTATGTCTTGACTAGCGATGGTATTTTAACGTTTAATGTATCATCATCTATGATGCTTTCGGTTTTGGTTTTGGATAAAGGTATTATTCTATATGAAAAACGTAGAATGATTATCATTTCCTACTTGTTAAATTTAATTGATTGATGATGAAAACAACATTATTGTTGCATCTAATATTTATAATCTAACATCTAATATTTAATCTAACATCTAATATTTATAATCTTCAGAAAACTGAAAGTGTAAATATGTGATTTTTTTTTTGGTGTGAACCAAAGTGGTCTATATATATATATATTGCCTAATAACTAGCCCGGACATGGTTTCTTTTGTTTGGGCGAATCATTGATCAAGAAAATGATATAATTCCGAATAATGTTTTTGTTTGATAAATTCTCAATAATGTTGTTTTCATATCTATGATCTCTACAAATACTATTATATATTCATGTCTAACAAATTTAGTCTCTAATTAAATAGATATACGGGTGGATAAGCATACCATATAAGCTTTAAAGAAATCATTTGAAGACGACACAAATAAGATCTCCGCAAAGACAGGTTATATAAGCCAAACTTAGTATTAAATAAAATCAGGCATCTTAACAACCTTTATAGATGATCCATTATTTACTAATCTAAAGCAGATATATAACTCAATTATTATTAGAGATGGGTTAGGTTATAAACTTATAAAGCATGCCACATGCACATACTTTAATGGACAGACAATTCAATAGTGTAAGAGTTTATCGTAAAAGTCATTTGAAAACTACTTAAAGTCTCTTCTAATAATAAATATAAATAATCACATCAATTATATATACTACGACCTATGTTTATCACTAATTATATACATCGTTTGTGGTCGATAATAAGGCATCTTTACAATAAGGACATGTTGAGCATGTTTTTTTCTGCGTTTGTACTTATAATATGCTATCATGAAATCGTTAAAACTATAGTTTTATAATATGCTTACATAGTACCATTTAGTGCAGGTGATATGTAATTGCACATTAAACAGACAATTAGTACTAATAATTTGCTAAACCGAATAAATTCAACGGCAGTATAACACGTGGAGAAATCTAACGCCGCGGTTAGTTAATCGAGTGCGGTTACTTGCTTGGCTTTTGCTTCTGGAAGCTTGACTTTTTTTTGAAACAGAATACTATTTCAGTTTAACCTCCTCAAACGGAATATTCTCTCTCTCTCTCTCTCTCTCTCTCTCTCTCTCTCTCTCTCTCTCTCTCTCTTTTTATTTTATTTTAGTATTCTGATTCCTCTTATATAAACAAAGCAACCTCTCTGATTCTTGTGAGATTACTCTCAACTAGACGGGAAAAAAAAGAGGAGAATACTCCGATGACCGGAGATTTCGAATTTGAAAATAACTACCAGCTTTGCGACGAGATCGGCCGAGGTCGATTCGGAACCATCACTCGATGTTTCTCACCGGCGACTAAAGAGTTCTACGCATGCAAAACCATCGACAAGCGCGTCCTCATCGACGCGCTAGATCGCGAGTGTATCGAGACGGAGCCGAGGATCATGGCGATGTTACCGCCGCATCCAAACGTCGTCAGGATCTTCGATCTCTTCGAAACGGAGGATTCCCTCGCGATCGTCATGGAACTCGTCGATCCGCCGATAACGATCTACGATAGGCTGATCTCCGCCGGGGGACGGTTATCGGAATCGGAATCCGCCTCGTACGCGAAACAGATCCTCCGCGCGCTCGCTCATTGTCACCGGTGCGGCGTCGTTCACCGGGATGTGAAACCTGACAACGTCTTGGTCGATCTCGCAACCGGCGGAGTTAAGCTCTGCGATTTCGGATCGGCGGTTTGGTTAGGCGGAGAGACGGCGGAGGGAGTCGTGGGAACACCGTATTACGTGGCGCCGGAGGTTGTGATGGGGAGGAAGTACGACGAGAAGGTTGATATATGGAGCGCCGGTGTGGTGATCTACACGATGTTAGCTGGAGAGCCGCCGTTCAACGGTGAGACGGCGGAGGAGATCTTTGAATCGATACTAAGGGGGAATTTGAGGTTTCCGCCGAAGAAATTTGGATCAGTATCAGCAGAAGCGAAGGATCTATTGAGGAAGATGATCTGTCGCGATGTGTCCCGGAGATTTTCTGCCGACGATGCTCTTCGTAAGTTGCTCTCTCTCTCTCTCTCTCTCTCTCTCTCTCTCTCTCTCTCTGTTTTTCAAATTTCAGATTGATTTAATTTTGAGTGTTTAATGAAAATTGTATGCAGGTCATCCATGGGTGATGAACGTTGGAAACCTCCAAAGCAATTAGTTGAATTGAAAGCTCATTACGATATATGATTAGTAGAGTGGTGGTACTGGTACTATAGAGAAGTGTTTTGTGTGTATATATGCTCGATTCGTATCGAGTAGTCAAACGTAGCTGTGTTTTTTTTTTTTAATAACAATCCTACGGTTTTGGCACTAGAGAAAGTTGCGTAATTGATAAGCATTTTGTAATTACGATTCGGAATAAAAATGATTTTGAGATTATGGTTTGTGTCAGTTGTTGGGTCGAAATCCGAATCCGAAAAGATAGATGGTAAAAGAGATATTAGAACAGACTTTATATTGATTGCGCTTGGTGTCGCACTTCCGGCCCGTTTTCAGCGAAATAAATTAGGAAGGTTGTGTTAATTAGTAACTTTTTTTTTGTCGACAATTTTTAATTAGTAACAGTTGTGTTAGATCAAGTTGTATAAATTGATCTAATTATGACAAATAATTATAATTATTCTAAATTATATTAAAGTGTTTAACAAACCACCAATATATGTTGCCAAAAAAATAAAAATAAATAATAACTAAAATAACACAAATATAGTATAGGATCCAATAATGTTAAGTAAAATATTTTATTATTATTATTAATATTATTGGATCCATCAATAGTAAAAAAGAAAATAAGAATCCTAAACCTCCTTTTCACAATCACAAAATCTTAAACCTCTTTTTCACAATCACAAAAACCTAAATGTTTGTTCTATAAATATAATTTATATTTACGATCTAGCAAATCAACGAACATATTTTATTTAATAGTTGATACTTTGATATAAAGAGCAGAGACAAAATGGGCATCACAAATACTTTCGTGACTTTTTTACTCTTGATAATATTGACAGTTTTTATGTCCAATTACAACATCTTGGCTTCAAGTAAGTTTTTATTGCTATGCAGTTAATTTCTAATCATGTTTCATCATTTCAAGAACATTGATATGCATGAGTGTACATAAATAATATAAATATGCATATATATGATATTCATGTGGGCTGATATTGTGGACATACATGCAGAGATCAAACCTACGGGGAGAATTCGTGATTAATGCAAGAATACTTGTTCGGCAGCGTACGAAAACGGTAAATGTAACGCGAATTGTAAAAAAGCTGGGTTCTCATCCGGACGACGTGTTACTTCTTCTCCTTTCATAAACAAATGTTGTTGCAACAAGTGATATACACTAATCTTACCTTGGATTATATGGTTTTTACCTTTTTCATAAATTAAATGAAATTTATTATTATATTTTTAGCAATCAAACATATGTAGTAGTACTATCACCATGCACAAGTCGATTAGCATACTCTTATTGCTAATTATTCAATTATTACGACAAGTTATTGATTTAAATATCGGACTGATGTCATTATTGACACACCGCGTCAAGGTCTTTTTTTTTTGAGAAATTAAAAAAATCATAAATCTTATGTAGATGCTTGGTTTTAACTTTATTAGTGCTAGTAAGGAGAGATGAACCATTGATGTGTGTATGCTCTTGATTCGGATGGTCAACGTAGCTGAGAATTGTTTGAAAATATTTTGTAAACAATTTTGAACAAAAGGGAACTTTAGGAGGTTGGTTTAAAAAGTAAAAATCAGTCTTATAAAAAACTTGGTGAACAAATTCATAGGCGGTGAAAATTTCTAATTTTAATGCAAATGTTTAAAATGGAGTTCAAAGTCTTCTCTAAACTTGTATATGATTCTCAGATAATTCGACAAAATTAGTATAGAATTTTAGTCTAGGATCCAATCAATTTTTTTTTTTTAAGGTCAACCTTTGTTTTTTTTTTTTAAAGGTCAACCTTTGTTTTTAAACAAATGAAAAAAAGAAGAAGTTCTATATGTAAGAATAGTCATAAAAACAAAAATATCTTTTAGTCACCAAAAATATTGTTTAGTATATGTGGAAGAACCACCAATGTTAAGAAATAATTTTTAGTCAAAAATATATTATTAGCATCTATTAAAGATGCATCAATGGTAACTAAAAAGAATTGTAATTTGTTTTTTGAACCACAAAATCCCAAATGCTCTATTTATAGAGCATGCACTTACAATCTAGAAAATCACATAACAGATTTATCCAATATTATACTTCATTATAATTGATAACTTGATATATACAGTATACTACACGCAAGAAAATGGGCATCACAAATACTTCATTGATTTTTTTACTCTTGATAGTATTGGCAGCTTCTTTGTCGAGTTACAATGTCTTGGCTTCAGGTAACATTTTTATCTATATGTTGTTGTTTGCTAATATAGGTTTCATCATTTGAAAGAAAGAACATTGATATATATATATATATATATACATATCTATATATGATTGTATATGATATTCATGAATTTGTGGTGACTTTGTGGATATGTAGAGATCAAACCAACAGGAAGAATCGATGATATGTGCAAGACTACTTGTTCGCCAACGTACGGAAATGGTAAATGTGGGGCTGACTGTAGGAAGACTGGGTTTGCATCCGGACAATGTGCTACTTCTGGTCCTTTCGAAAACAAATGTTGTTGCACCAAATGATAAAAACCAATCTTTATCTTTGCAATTAGCATTGATATGTGTTTTTTGTTTTTTGTTTTGATTTGCCATGAACCAAAAATGCAATAAAAAAAGATATAATTATATTATCTTATGTCTTTCTAATCAAAAATACCAAGTATACACTCTATATCAGTCTATCCAACTATCACAGTGCACAAGTTTTTTTTAAAGAGAAATTATATTAAAAAAAAAAATCATAAACTTTATTTAGATATATGCTTGGTTTAACTTTATTTAGTCTCTAATTATTTTCCTAGTTACTAAGATGGTTTATAAGTCGAGTTACAATGCTATGGAGGAAGTAATTAAGAGAATGTGCTTATATTTTAATATATGAAGCAATTGGCTTATGGTTATGGTTAATCAACACTAAAACTAGTGTAAAAGTTTTATATATCCATCATAATGATGTTCACATTCATATAAAAGTTTTTAAAATTGTCTAAAGAAGAACGCATATGGTGTAGTTAAGATTCATGACATGTTTACTTTAATTAGTGCTAGCTAGTAAGGAGAGATGAGCCATCAATGTGTGTGTATGCTCGATTCGGATGGTCAACATAGCTGAGCCATTGTCCATTGATGTGTGTAGTATGCTTGGTTTGGATGGTCAGAGTTGTTTGAAAACATTTTGTAAACGATTGTGAATAAATTATCTTTAGGAGGGTAGTTTAAAAAGGTAAAAACTCATCTAAAACTTGGAAAATTTCACCAAAAAAAATTCATCAACTGCATGGATGCGGTGGAAATTTCTAATTTTCAATGAAAATGCTCAAAATGGAGTTCTTACTATTTTCTAGACATGTATATGATTCTCAGATAATTTGATAAAGTTAGTATATGATTTTATTTTAGCATCCGGTCAACCTTATTTTTTTTTCTAAAAGGTTAACCTTAGTTTTTAAACAAATTAAAAAAAAAAGTTTTGTATGTAAAAATAGTCATAAAAATTTAAATATCTTCTAGTCAGAAAAAATATTGTTTAGTATTTGTGGAAGAGCCAGCAATGTTAAGAAATATATTATTAGTATATATGAAAGAAGCATCAATGGTAACAAAAAAAGAATTGTAAACTTTTTTTTTGAACCCCAAAAACCTAAATGCCCTATAAATAGAGCTTGCAATTACAATCTAAAAAATCACATAACAGATTTGTCCAATATTATACTATATTATAGTAGATAACTTGATATATAGAGTATACTACAATCAAGAAAATGTGCATCACAAAGACTTCAGTGACCTTTTTACTCTTGATAGTATTGGCAGCTTCTTTGTCGAGTTACAACGTCTTGGCTTCAGGTAACATTTTTATTTCTATGCTGTTTTTTACTAATGTAAGTTTCATCATTTTAAATCAAAGAACATTGACATATCCATAATCTATATATGATTGTATATGATATTTATGCATGTGTGGTGACTTTGTGGATATGCAGAGATCAAACCAACAGGGAGAATCGATGATATGTGTCCGACTACTTGTTCGGCAACGTACGGGAATGGTAAATGTAAGGTAGACTGTATGAAGGTTGGGTTTGCATCCGGACAATGTGCTACTTCTGATATTTTTAAAAACAAATGTTGTTGCACCAAGTGATCATAAAAACCAATATTTGTCTTTGCAATTGGCATTGATAATATGTTTTTTTTTTTTTTTTTGCCATGATGAACCACAAATGCAATAAAATTATAATATAATTATCTTATTTTATGTCTTTCTAATCAAAAGTACCAAGTATACACTCTATATAAGTCTATTCAACTATCACCATGCATAAGTTTTATTTTTAAGAGAAATTCTATATAAAAAAATCATAAAATTTATTTAGATATATGCTTGGTTTAATTTTATTTAGATTCTAATTATTTTCCTAGTTACTAAGACGATTTTTAAGAAATCCAAAAATTTCCTTACTCTCTGTTATGGAAAACAATATTATTGTGTGTTTGATATACATATTTTAAGAACAAAATACTCTAACCATAGTGGGATTGAGACTTAAAAACAATTGCACAATAATCATTGTTACATATGTAAATAATAAGTCATTCATGGATGATGATCAATTTAAATAGGAGACAACAAAAGCAATTAATTATTTGCAGCTATGTGGTTTCGATATGATTAATGTTTAATTAGAGTAAATTAAGAGTGTGGCAATATATATATAAGTATGCTCGATTCTAATAGAGTTGATTGATCTAGACAAGAATTTTCTTGTTCGTAAATGCTATGGAGGAAGTAATTAAGAGAATGTGCTTATATTTTAATATATGAAGCAATTGGCTTATGGTTATGGTTAATCAACACTAAAACTCTGATGCGTACTTTTATATATCCATCATAATGATGTTCACATTCATAAAAAAGTTTTTAAAATCGTCTAAAGAAGAACGCATATGGTGTAGTTAAGATTCATGACATGTTTACTTTAATTAGTGCTAGCTAGTAAGGAGAGATGAGTCATCGATGTGTGTGTATGCTCGATTCGGATGGTCAACATAGCTGAGCCATTGTCCATTGATGTGTGTGGTATGCTTGGTTTGGATGGTCAGAGTTGTTTGAAAACATTTTGTAAACGATTGTGAATAAATTATCTTTAGGAGGGTAGTTTAAAAAAGTAAAAACTCATCTAAAACTTGGAAAATTTCACCAAAAAAAATTCATCAACTGCATGGATGCGGTGGAAATTTCTAATTTTCAATGAAAATGTTCAAAATGGAGTTCTTACTATTTTCTAGACATGTATATGATTCTCAGATAATTTGATAAAGTTAGTATATGATTTTATTTTAGCATCCGGTCATCCTTATTTTTTTTTCTAAAAGGTTAACCTTAGTTTTTAAACAAATTAAAAAAAAGTTTTGTATGTAAAAATAGTCATAAAAATTTAAATATCTTCTAGTCAGAAAAAATATTGTTTAGTACTTGTGGAAGAGCCAGCAATGTTAAGAAATATATTATTAGTATATATGAAAGAAGCATCAATGGTAACAAAAAAAGAATTGTAAACTTTTTTTTTGAACCCCAAAAACCTAAATGCCTTATAAATAGAGCTTGCAATTACAATCTAAAAAATCACATAACAGATTTGTCCAATA
The DNA here is from genome assembly GCF_030686135.1 of Camelina sativa. Lineage (NCBI taxonomy): Eukaryota > Viridiplantae > Streptophyta > Magnoliopsida > Brassicales > Brassicaceae > Camelina > Camelina sativa. The sequence goes on from NC_141898.1 coordinate 1,707,210, forward strand.
TTATACTATATTATAGTAGATAACTTGATATATAGAGACTTCAGTGACCTTTTTACTCTTGATAGTATTGGCAGCTTCTTTGTCGAGTTACAACGTCTTGGCTTCAGGTAACATTTTTATTTCTATGCTGTTTTTTACTAATGTAAGTTTCTATCATTTTAAATCAAAGAACATTGACATATCCATAATCTATATATGATTGTATATGATATTTATGCATGTGTGGTGACTTTGTGGATATGCAGAGATCAAACCAACAGGGAGAATCGATGATATGTGTCCGACTACTTGTTCGGCAACGTACGGGAATGGTAAATGTAAGGTAGACTGTATGAAGGTTGGGTTTGCATCCGGAAAATGTGCTACTTCTGATATTTTTAAAAACAAATGTTGTTGCACCAAGTGATCATAAAAACCAATATTTGTCTTTGCAATTGGCATTGATAATATGTTTTTTTTTTTTTTGCCATGATGAACCACAAATGCAATAAAATTATAATATAATTATCCTATTTTATGTCTTTCTAATCAAAAGTACCAAGTATACACTCTATATAAGTCTATTCAACTATCACCATGCATAAGTTTTATTTTTAAGAGAAATTCTATATAAAAAAATCATAAAATTTATTTAGATATATGCTTGGTTTAATTTTATTTAGATTCTAATTATTTTCCTAGTTACTAAGATGATTTTTAAGAAATCCAAAAATTTCCTTACTCTCTGTTATGGAAAACAATATTATTGTGTGTTTGATATACATATTTTAAGAACAAAATACTCTAACCATAGTGGGATTGAGACTTAAAAACAATTGCACAATAATCATTGTTACATATGTAAATAATAAGTCATTCATGGATGATGATCAACTTTAATAGGAGATGACAAAAGCAATTAATTATTTGCAGCTATGTGGTTTCGATATGATTAAGGTTTAATTAGAGTAAATTATGAGTGTGGCAATGTATATATAAGTATGCTCGATTTTAATAGAGTTGATTGATCTAGACAAGAATTTTCTTGTTCGTAAATGCTATGAAGGAAGTAATTAAGAGAATGTGCTTATATTTTAATATATGAAGCAATTGGCTTATGGTTATGGTTAATCAACACTAAAACTCTGATGCGTACTTTTATATATCCATCATAATAATGTTCACATTCATATAAAAGTTTTTAAAATCGTCTAAAGAAGAACGCATATGGTGTAGTTAAGATGCACGACATGTTTACTTTAATTAGTGCTAGCTAGTAAGGAGAGATGAGCCATCGATGTGTGTGTATGCTCGATTCGGATGGTCAACATAGCTGAGCCATTGTCCATTGATGTGTGTGGTATGCTTGGTTTGGATGGTCAGAGTTGTTTGAAAACATTTTGTAAACGATTGTGAACAAATTATCTTTAGGAGGGTAGTTTAAAAAAGTAAAAATTCATCTAAAACTTGGAAAATTTCACCAAAAAAAATTCATCAACTGCATGGATGCGGTGGAAATTTCTAATTTTCAATGAAAATGCTCAAAATGGAGTTCTTACTATTTTCTAGACATGTATATGATTCTCAGATAATTTGATAAAGTTAGTATATGATTTTATTTTAGCATCCGGTTAACCTTATTTTTTTTTTCTAAAAGGTTAACCTTAGTTTTTAAACAAATTAAAAAAAAGTTTTGTATGTAAAAATAGTCATAAAAATTTAAATATCTTCTAGTCAGAAAAAATATTGTTTAGTATTTGTGGAAGAGCCAACAATGTTAAGAAATATATTATTAGTATATATGAAAGAAGCATCAATGATAACAAAAAAAGAATTGTAAACTTTTTTTTTGAACCCCAAAAACCTAAATGCCCTATAAATAGAGCTTGCAATTACAATCTAAAAAATCACATAACAGATTTGTCCAATATTATACTATATTATAGTAGATAACTTGATATATAGAGTATACTACAATCAAGAAAATGTGCATCACAAAGACTTCAGTGACCTTTTTACTCTTGATAGTATTGGCAGCTTCTTTGTCGAGTTACAACGTCTTGGCTTCAGGTAACATTTTTATTTCTATGCTGTTTTTTACTAATGTAAGTTTCATCATTTTAAATCAAAGAACATTGACATATCCATAATCTATATATGATTGTATATGATATTTATGCATGTGTGGTGACTTTGTGGATATGCAGAGATCAAACCAACAGGGAGAATCGATGATATGTGCCCGACTACTTGTTCGTCAACGTACGGGAATGGTAAATGTAAGGTAGACTGTATGAAGGTTGGGTTTGCATCCGGACAATGTGCTACTTCTGATATTTTTAAAAACAAATGTTGTTGCACCAAGTGATCATAAAAACCAATATTTGTCTTTGCAATTAGCATTGATAATATGTTTTTTTCTTTTTGCCATGATGAACCACAAATGCAATAATATTATAATATAATTATCTTATTTTATGTCTTTCTAATCAAAAGTACCAAGTATACACTCTATATAAGTCTATTCAACTATCACCATGCACAAGTTTTATTTTTAAGAGAAATTCTATATAAAAAAAATCATAAAATTTATTTAGATATATGCTTGGTTTAATTTTATTTAGATTCTAATTATTTTCCTAGTTACTAAGATGATTTTTAAGAAATCCAAAAATTTCCTTACTCTCTGTTATGGAAAACAATATTATTGTGTGTTTGATATACATATTTTAAGAACAAAATACTCTAACCATAGTGGGATTGGGACTTAAAAACAATTGCACAATAATCATTGTTACATATGAAAATAATAAGTCATCCATGGATGATGATCAACTTTAATAGGAGATGACAAAAGCAATTAATTATTTGCAGCTATGTGGTTTCGATATGATTAAGGTTTAATTAGAGTAAATTAAGAGTGTGGCAATGTATATATAAGTATGCTCGATTTTAATAGAGTTGATTGATCTAGACAAGAATTCGTAAATGCTATGGAGGAAGTAATTAAGAGAATGTGCTTATATTGTAATATATGAAGCAATTGGCTTATGGTTATGGTTAATCAACACTTAAATTCTAATGCGTACTTTTATATATCCATCATAATAATGTTCACATTCATATAAAAGTTTTGAAATCGTCTAAAGAAAAATGCATATGGTATAGTTAAGATTCATGACATATTTATTTTAATTAGTGCTAGCTAGTAAGAAGGGTGGATTCGCATTCTGACAATGTGCTACTTGTGATATTTTTGCAAACAAATGTTTGTTGCACCAAGTGATCATCAAAACCAATTGTCTTTTCATTTAGCATTGATATGTTTTTTTGTTTTCTCTCTTTTAATTTGCCATGATGAACCCCAAATACAATTAAAAAAAAACATATTCTAATTATTTTATTCTATGTCTTTCTAATCAAAAGAACCAAATATACACTACATCATCCATATCCGACTGTCACCATGCTAATCGAGTCGCATCATTAGTATTAGATGTGTGTAACAATTTCTCTAAACTAGTAAAATAAAAACTGGTAATTAAAAAAGAGAGATCTTTATAAATAAAAAAAATAGAAAAGAGAGAGATATTTATCTTGGTTCGACTAGGAGAAATATCTTTTTCTTGGTTCAAAAGGAATATACGATTTATCCCAATCCGGTTTAGATCCGTTTCCAAACCGGTTGGTTTAGTCACAATCGTTCGAGATAAGACTACGTTACCACCATCTTCGTCTACACACTCTGCAACACACCTCTCAACTCAACTCACCTTACCATGTTTTCTCTCAAATCCTCAATCTCATCCTCGCCTTTCACACAATCCACTACTCATGGATTATTCACTAACCCGAATACCCGACCCGTTAATCCGTTACCACGTACCGTTTCCTTTACCGTAACCGCTTCAATGATACCCAGAAAAGGCTCAGCCAACATGATTCCCAAAAACCCTCCGGCTAAGCGACAGCTTTACCAACCATTCCGACCACCGTCATCTCCGATTCCACCTCAGTTCCGTTCACTCGATTCCGCCGGTAAAATCGAAATCCTCTCCGGTCGATTAGCTCTCTGGTTCGAATACGCACCACTCATCTCTTCTCTCTACTCCGATGGCTTAATTCCTCCCAACATCGAAGAGCTCACAGGTATCACAAGCATCGAACAGAACCGTCTTATCGTCGGCGCGAAAGTTCGTGACTCGATTCTTCAATCTCTCCATGAGCCGGAGCTCATCGCCGCGTTCGACACCGGCGGTGCAGAGCTTCTCTACGAGATTCGTCTCCTCAGCAATACGCAGCGTGTTGCGGCGGCCACGTTCATCATCGATCGCAATATTGATTCCAAAGGCGCGCAAGATTTGGCGCGAGCCATTAAGGATTACCCTAGCCGACGCGGAGACGTTGGTTGGTTGGATTTTGATTACAATTTACCAGGAGATTGTCTCGCCTACTTGTATTACAGGCAGAGCAGAGAGAACAAGAACCCATCGGAACAGAGAACCACAACGCTTCTACAAGCATTGGATGTTGCTCAATCCGAAAAGGCCAAGAACAAGTTAAACAAGGACCTATATGGGGAGAAGGAAGAAGATAAGGAGAAGGAGAAGAAAGAGGAGGTCGTAGCTGTTCGGGTTCCGGTGGTGAGGCTTAAGTTTGGAGAAGTAGCAGGAGCGAGCTCGGTGATAGTTTTGCCCGTTTGTAAAGCATCGGAAGGGGAAAAGAAGATTCTTGAAGCTCCAATGGAGATCATAGCTGGAGGAGATTTCAAGGTGGTTGAGGCTGAGAAAGGATGGAGGAGATGGGTTGTGCTTCCTGCTTGGAACCCAGTGGCAGCCATTGGGAAAGGCGGTGTAGCTGTTTCTTTCAGGGATGATAGAAAAGTACTGCCTTGGGACGGGAAAGAGGAGCCTTTACTGGTTGTCACCGATAGGGAGAGGAATGCAGTGGAGGCTGATGACGGGTATTACCTCGTGGTAGCTGAGAACGGGCTGAAGCTAGAGAAAGGATCAGAGCTGAAGGCGAGAGAGGTGAAGAAGAGTTTAGGGATGGTTTTGTTGGTGGTGAGGCCGCCAAGAGAAGATGATGATGATTGGCAGACGAGTCATGAAAACTAGGACTGATATATAGAATCAACAATACCCATATCCTATCCTGTAATAGATTACTGAGTGATATATAATCATGTAAAATTTTTGGATAAAGTTGGAAACTTTTTGGTTCTAAGACACAATCAGAAACAGAGCACGATTTTCTCTATTTGCATTCTAGTTCCTGTCTTAGTGTAAAACATCCTACGAATCAGACTTTTTTAGATTGGTAAATGTTTTATTAACCGAGCCATTGCTGTGCACGGCGTTCACCGCTGGCTCCAACTGAGCTCCGGATGCTCATTTTCTCATTGGCGTATTTATCCTGAAGCGCTTCAAAAGCTGTCACGTCGAGTTTTCCTGTGACTGATTTGCCTTGCTTCCTACGGAGATGTTGTTCACGAACAGAAGCCCAGAGTTTCTCCACTGCTTGTCTCTGTTGTGATGTGAACCTTGACACGTTCTCAAAGGCATGTTTCACCAATATGTCTATAACAGTTTGGCACCTGAAAATTAATCCAATCATTCCTCAATTTAGCAGTTCTGACATAATAACAAGTTCAATGCTATGTATTCAGTTCAATGGATCATGTGAATCATGGAAGTGTTCTTACCATGGAACTTTGTAACGGCGTGCAGCAATCTCCAAGCATGTAATCAAAGCTTCTCTTTTTGACCTGAGAAACCTCTTGTTCTCGTCGGCATCTGCATCTTCATTTGGTCTCCTTATCTTTGTTTTACAATTTTTCTTTCCGGAACTGGGAATCAAGGCATCGAGCCCAAAGGGATCAGACTTGACATTTTCATTATCTCCAGCTGAAGCAGCTTCAGCCACGTCCTGTGTTGTCTGGCCATCTCGGTTGTCCTTCAGCGCCGCTTCTTCAAGAATAGCAGCTTCTTCCACATCATCCTCCTCAGTTGAAACCGGAAGATCAAATATAGCCTCCTTTATTCGAGTAGCAGTCTTGGAAAACTACACGAAAAAACAATGTAAATGAGACACTATGACAACCTCAAAGGATAACTATCAAGACAACAATATCCATATTACAGGTCATAACATAGTAACGGAGGCAATCTATATTCTAAAAGTACGCAACTAAAGCCAGACATAGTCCAAAATATTGGTATAAGTCAGAGACTAAGGTAACACAAAATTCTTACCACAAAGCTGTCATCAGTGAAGAGGTCATTAGCCACAACTGCTTTGTATGTCCATATGGTCAGCAGATTCTTCTGGCTTTTATCAAGGCACTGATTGAAAACAAAAGATAAGAACTTTCATAAAAATCTGCCCCTTCTGCTCTAATGATTTAGTTCAATATCTTCAACCATGAATTTTTATTTGTTTACCTCGACAACATCTTGTGCTGCTGAGAACAATGCATGAAAGTCTGCTCGAACCAATCGATCTGTACAAGGAGTGTTAGACGACATGGCAGCTTCAAGTATGGCAATGAAGTAGCTGCTTGTTTCTGGCTTCACACTTCCAGCTTGGATCAGCCGTATCGCAAGCTTTGAGGCTTTGGAGAATTTGGAAGGGTTCTTGATGTGAGATGTTATCTTCTGCATCGCTTCAATCACTTGTTCCTCTGATGCATCAGTTGATGTCTTGAACTGTAGACGCTTTTTAGGGGCTGCACCAATTATATTAAAGATTTATTACAAGTTGATGGTTACATTCTTATTCTAACTTGTGAAGCGTATAAGTTCAAGTAGCTAAAACACTACCTTCCGGTTCTGGTTCTGGTTCCCGTGTAGATACTGCTGGTTTTGATCGCTTAAGTGCGCTCTTGAGAACAGGAGGAGCTGTTACATTTGAGCACTAAATCAGATCAGTAAGAGATAGACTTAAAAAAATAGAGCACTAAATTAGGGTTTTTAAAAAAAAAGGTTCACAGCCCTAATCATCAATGTAAAACAGAGATTTCAAGAAAGCTGAAGAAGTAAGTTCAAAGCAGGAAACAAGAAGAGACGCCAAAATCAAAGAGAAAAAAATTATTAAAAACGAAATCAAATTCAGATTAAATAAAGCTAACCTGAAACATTGGGTGCAGCAGATTCATGTGGCTTCGATCGCTTCAGGGCACTCTTGAGAACCAGAGTCGGAGCTGAAGAGGAAGTTTCATTCTTCGACTCATCTAGTTTTGGAGAAATTGGTAGCTCTTGCTGCTGAGCGGAAGAAGGAGGTGGCAGCCCGGAGAATAAATTGTCCGCCATCTCTCTCTCTCTCTCTCTCTCTGGTTCGTCGACGGAGACGAAGACAGGAGGAGGAGCCTAAACTGACTTGTGTTCGCCTTTTGGGCCTTTTATGAAATATTCTCGGCCCAATTAGTTTTACGTAACCCATTAACGATATTGTGACTCTGAGATGTGTGGGGGAATTGGGATGATGAAAGTAATTTTTTTTGTTTTTGTTCCATATTCAGATTTATTTTGTAGTCTCTTACCATTGAACTCCATACCTTCAAAGACTCATATTAGCTTTCAAATCATCAACTAGTGCCACAAGTGTTAACTAAAGTACCTCTTTTTTTTTTTTTTTTTTTTTGACAAACTAAAGTACCTCTAATTTTACAAATTTATTAATGATAACAGAGATAAGACTTGTTAAAGTGTATAGTAATAGTAAAGAACACAAAACAAAATCATACAATCGGTATATACAGTTTATTTTTACACTATTAATTCTTTTTGTTTCATTATTGTGTGCGGTTTATGTAGTCCCGAGGAGTTCAACCACCCTTTGGCTTTTTTGTCTACCTCCATTTAATTAATCAACAAATAATGTTTTAGCTATATTTATACATAAATAATGTTTTAGTTGAGAGTTGTTGAGTAGCAAAAAAAAGAACAGTACTAGAAAAGACTAAAGTAAACGACTTGTAAATTTTTAATAATTTAGTTTTACTTTGGACATAATAAAATTTCGAAAATATTTATATATACATATATACAACAATATATGTAAAAAAAAAAACAATATGTGGGTATGTATGCATATCAAGTTACAATCGAAGGCGATGATAGATTAGCCTTTACCTTAGACAAATGGATAATAATAATATGATACGGAGGTGGCTGCAAAGATTGGTTAATTTTGCCATGTTGAGAGGAGTCACTGAGATATAGATACATTAATTAGAAAAACCTATTTTTGACATGCTACTAGTAAGTCGTAACTTTTAATAAGTATGCTTTGATCCATCAATACATAATCTCCTAGTTAAGTTTCTTACGATGCATGCGTGTATGCATATACTCTATATTATTCCCACCAAATATATTATTCTTAACCTGAAATGATTTTTAACATTAAAAAGTCATACATATTTGTGTAAGCAGTGTAAACTCAGTTTAAATTGTGTTTTTGATTTTTATAAGAAGTTTTAGAGGACTTCCATAATCAAATATGGAAACAAATTCTTATATTCAAAGGGAAAACTATATATGGTATTAAAACGTAAAGTTTGAAAAGGATCTGGAAACCGAAAATCATTTGTTATAACGTTTTTGTATGTATTTTCAAAATTTAAGGTATATAATGTTTTCTTGGTAAGTTTACACTTGGAAACGTCCACATACACAGTGTGAAGGTTTCAATAGAAGTCATTTCCTTCAAGTATCCAATTATATATGCTGTTGTAGATTCGATTTAAATATATTTCGATCCAATGAACACTACATAGATATTATTTTATACAGAAGTTTTATATTCGAAAAAACCTTATGATTCAACTTTCGAAATAAAATCAGTGTAATGGGAAAACGATCGTGCGCCCCATTAGTTTCAACCTCGGCGCTCGACCCCACACATCAATTATAACGCTAACTTAAAAAAGACAAAATACAAAATGACAGGTTTAAAGAAAATTATCTTAACCAATTATTATAATACTGTTTAAAGTGCCATTTAACAAAATTTATCTCAAATGACAAAATCATCTTGTACAATGCATAATACGACTTTTTTTCTTTCTTAATTAAATATATTTATGTCACTCTCTCAAGCCTTGAGTTGTGGGATTTGTTTTAATTACTGTATATTTTTTTTTTATAGACGCCTATTCGTATATACGTATTTATATATATGTATAAGATATACTTACATATGCTTCTACTTACTTTATAAGTTAGCTTACATTACATATTTTCTCTTTCTTGCTTAGTATCATTCTTTGTCGTGTTCTTTTAATTAACCTTTCGTCAGTTTGTCTTGTGTTTCTCACAACACAAAAACTTGCAAAAGTGTTAAGAAATCAAGATCTGAAAAATATTATCACCTCTTGTAGGTTTCTCGTTTTTTTCTTCATCTTCTCCTGATCTAAAATCACTTATTTCTTAGGTTTCCACTTCTTGCATATATACTCAGAATTTAACCTCTCTAGGGCTTTAATGGCGAATCCATGGTGGACAGGACAAGTGAACCTCTCCGGCCTCGAAACGACACCGCCTGGTTCCTCTCAGTTAAAGAAACCAGATCTCCACATCTCCATGAATATGGCCATGGACTCAGGTCATAACAACCATCATCATCACCAAGAAGTCGACAACAACAACGACGACGATAGAGACAACTTGAGTGGAGACGACCACGAGCCACGTGAAGGAGCCGTAGAAGCCCCCACGCGCCGTCCACGTGGACGCCCTGCTGGTTCTAAGAACAAACCAAAGCCACCGATCTTCGTCACGCGCGATTCCCCGAATGCTCTGAAGAGCCATGTCATGGAGATCGCTAGTGGAACTGACGTCATCGAAACCCTAGCTACTTTCGCCAGGCGGCGTCAACGTGGCATCTGCATCTTAAGTGGAAACGGCACTGTGGCTAACGTCACCCTCCGTCAACCATCGACGGCTACGGTTGCCGCAGCTCCTGGTGGTGCGGCGGTTTTGGCTTTGCAAGGGAGGTTTGAGATTCTTTCTTTGACCGGTTCTTTCTTGCCAGGACCGGCTCCACCTGGTTCCACCGGTTTAACAATTTACTTAGCCGGTGGTCAAGGTCAGGTTGTTGGAGGAAGCGTGGTTGGCCCATTGATGGCGGCTGGTCCAGTGATGCTGATCGCGGCCACGTTCTCTAACGCTACTTACGAGAGATTGCCTTTGGAAGAGGAAGAGGCAGCAGAGAGAGATGGCGGTGGTGGCAGCGGAGGAGTGGTTCCAGGGCAGCTGGGAGGCGGAGGTTCGCCGCTGAGCAGCGGTGGTGGTGGAGGCGACGCTAACCAAGGACTTCCAGTGTACAACATGCCTGGAAATCTGGTTTCTAATGGTGGCGGCAGTGGCGGAGGTGGACAGATGAGCGGCCAAGAAGCTTATGGTTGGGCTCAAGCTAGGTCAGGATTTTAACGTACGTTGAAATGGCTTTTTATTTTACAGAAGTTAACAATAAGAATTATAACGATATTTTTTTATGATGATGATGAAAACCAGTCAGTTGCTACTTAATTGCTACTAGTGAGCTATATAGTGTGAGTGCGTACATTATATTATGTTCTCTGATCTTGACTATGATTTTTATTTGCTAAATTTCACTTAGCTTACTTGTGTTTTTATGTTCTCTTATTATAAAGTTTTCTCTTTGTTTGATGCTCCATTTTATATAATGAAGTTATGTGTGCATATATAGATATATGTGTATGATTGATCCTCATTAAATTTAATTAAGCACCTTGGGGTTGACCATTTTTTGAATGTATGATTAGCATTAATTATAGGCTATAGTATATAATTTGAAAATGATAAACTCTAAGTGCTTGGTCTAACTCCTTTAATTTCCATGGTTAATAGATTTACACTAGAAATATAAGATATATTTTTTCTAATATATTAAGAATATAAATATACATATACGTATGTGTGCATGCATTTATTGGATTGGGAATTACAGGCCTCACACACACACACACACACCTAGCCTCATTAATCATATATTGGTTTTATTTTGCTATAAATTATACAATAAATTAATACGTGTAAACAACCCCATATATACATATATTAACAAGACAATCGGATTATAACTCGATTAAGAGAAACATTGTTTAAGCAATGTACATTAACATATATATATATATATATATATATCCTTTAGAAAGAACAAGAAAGATGAAGTCACGCCGATTCCAGGAAGTTATACGTACGTTGGTTCGAATCCACATTTATACAGACAATTTATTTAATACATTTGGGGGAGTGATTTATTTGTTGTAACATGCATAAAATATCATTTGCGAAGAGCATCAGCTCCACTATTTTTTTAGAGAATTAGGATTGCATGCAAAAATTCATATTAATATATTCCTTTAACACACTATTAAGTGCCACTATATATCTTCATTAGAATATGCACTAGTCAAAGAGATGATGTGTATACAACAAAAATATCTATAACTAGTAATTAAGTTACCCTAATTTATTTAAGTAATATATCTATTTCAAATGAAAATAAAATATTTTGCGTATAAATGCATGTGTCTTTTGGAAAATCAAATCGTTTGGACTGAAACCTAACAATATTGGATTTATAATGGTTTTGTGAATGATCTGCATTCTGCAACGGTCAAATATATACAAAGAATCGGTAGTCAGCTTCAACTAAAATAATTAAATCAATCGACTGCAAAACTTATTTGTTATATATATGTACATATATGTTTTTATGGCATAGTACTGCGAGTCCAATGCAATTAATATACCAAATTTATTTCTTAATACAAGTGTTCTATATAATAAGATACCTCTTGTAATTGCCAGCTTATAAGTGTCGTCATTTTAACAATTTTCTAGGCTTTCTTGACCATCTTTTAATCAAAAATCATAAACAATGGTATGCGAATAGAGGAGTACCTATTCACATGGTACCACATGGGTTCCTCTTGCAAAACGCAAACCCTAATGGACTTGCTAATTGTTTATTCATATCCGGCCGTACTTTCTCGGGCATATATGCATAATACTAAACATGATTAGAGAAGTGAATTTTGCATTATTCATGTTAGTTCCCTGTAGTAATGTAAATATATAATTTATTTAGATCATATCCAACTAGTACTCAAGCAGAGTAAACAACAAAAAATTATATATCCACCTTCTGAATTTCTTATAATTAATTAAGTAGTATATATGGATCTTCTGTTTTATTTATGAGAAAACTAGTTTTTGATATTAATCAGGTGTGACAAAAAAGTACATATATAAATTTATTTTTTTAGAGCCATTTTCAACAACAAAGTCAGCACTTTCTTCCAAATGATGAAGTTAAACTCAATTTAAATAATATATATCTATATATATAAATAAATAATTATCAAATGAGCAGACCTGATTTTAATGTTTAATTTGTAAGTAATTTAAGAATTCTATAGAAATTCGAAAAAGCGTTGTGTAGAAAATCATATGTTCCTTGTGATATTTTATTGAAAAGGAAGCCCTAAACCGCACTCAAAAGACAATAATAATTAATTAGAAAAAGTCTAAAACTAGAGCAATTAACAAATAATACTTTGAAAAGGAATCCATAAACGAGCATTATTAAAAGTATAACAAAGATAAAGCATTTGCTTAGGGGTCCTAAAAAAACTATATATAAAAGGATTTTTTATAAATTAGGACGCCGAGGTACTACTCATTAAACATAAATATATGTAGTAGAGATCTGGTCCTCACTTAAAATAACATTCCAAGATGATGCATATATATATATATATACGCATTAGTATATTAATAATATACCAAAAAGAAAAGGAGAATTATAATTTTTTCTTTTGTCTTTCTACAATTCGAGTACAGAATAACATAGTAGAGAATAGAGATAAATAACTTATATAGTTATATATATATGTCTTTTACTGTCTAGACACATATATACAACATATGCCGTTTTTTCTCTTTTAACATTAATTACAACGTACATGAATGATGTTTTATCAACTAACATAGATTTTTTTTTGTTTTTGTCAATTATTTGTAAGAAACGAAAATTGAATTTCTTAACTAAGTTGGAATGTGGAATTTTTTTGTCGTTGCGTATTTGTTTAGATCATCCAGTCCAAATAATTATACATTTTTAAAAATTCGAACATCACATATGTCGAAATAATATAATTTATAGCGTTACGTGATGTTTGTTCTTAAGCCTACACAAAGCATTAAATAATACTAACTTCGGTATTCGTATAAGGAAAAGAGAAAAATACAAAATATGTATGTAGTTAACATTTAATAATCAAACGCTTGTTGTGGTGGTGGTCTGGTCTCCAAGAACTGAGTCCAAAAAAAAAAAAAAAAAACCTCCAAACTAATAATTTGTCAATAAAGAAATACTATCAATTTACATTGACCAAAGTTAAAGAGATATTAAATTCCATTAAATTTATGAAAGATTTATTTATTTTTCGTCGATACAATAAGTTCCAATACCTTTGTAGTGTAGACAATGAATTTTGACAACATGTTATCAATTTAACAGCGAGATGAAATAGATCTTGTATATTTTTTTTTTTAAATAAAGAATTAATCAGGACTAAAGTAAATAATAATATTTTGAAGAGAATGACTGACTAAACTGTAAATTAATTATTATTAAATCTAATACATTTATGTTATTTTTTTCCGCTTAAAATGCGAAATCATAAAGAGTTTCGTACCCAACAGATCTCCAAACTAGGCTAACAAGAGAACTGATTCAACCGTAGAAACGAGACAAAAACAACAAAAAAAACTTCCCCAAAGAGGTCCCCTACGCGTCAGATCTTCAACGAATCCTCACTCCGCTTTCTTCATTTCTTGATTTCCTCAATTTCTGATTCTCGAATTCTTGATTCATTTCAAGATTCTTGATTCTTGAATCATTTCAAGATTCCTGGTTTCTGCTTTCTTCTCTGAGCTAGCTTCTTCACTCGCTTGCGCTCTGCAAAGCTCGTCTAAGCTCAGAAGCCATAACATGCAAAAGAACAGGTTTCTGAATCATACCATTCATCCCCATTTGCAAACATCTTTCCCTAACATGATCTTCAGTACTTGCAGTCAAAGCTATAATCAATGGCCAATGATGTCCACAAAACTTCCTTATCTTCATTGCTACTTCGAAACCATCCATCTCCGGCATCTGCAGATCCAAAATTATAACTCTATACGACATTTCCACATTTGACAAGGCACTCAAACACTCAAAACCAGACGAGACAGCAGTCACTTCACATCCGAGTTTCTCAAGAAGTCTCTTGGTTACAGTTCTGTTCACATCGTCATCGTCTGCTAGAGTGATTCTCAGACCACGAAGAATAGAATTTGAATTCGGATGTTGAAGCTCAGTAGCATTTCCTGCTAAGATTGATCTCCTAATCGAAGGTCTTGTCTGAAACCGCAGAACTAGTTGCATACTCTGTGTTTGTCCATGTGATTTAGGTGATATCCATATGTTTCCTTGCATCATCTGCAGACAAATTTCAAAAATCACATACACAGACTGTAATTAAAATCTCTCTAATATACAAATTTTCTCATTGAGATAAACCAAAAAGAACAGCAGAACACAGAGATTTGATGAGATCACTAACCTGTGCAAGTTTTCTACACATGCCTAAGCTCAAGCCTTCCTTAATGCCATTGCTATGGTACCTTCTGTTCGGAATATGCCTCATCGCCATAGCCGAACCATCCAATGGAGGATTCTGAATCTCATTAATCTCAACTTCAAATTTCACACCGAGCGAATCATCCGACATATGCGACTTCCACATTCCAGTCTCTCTTTTGCTCTTGTCCTGACTACTACCAGTACCTTCAGAGATAACCCTGAATGTAACGGTTTTGCCTCCATCAGTCATATCCAAGATATAACCAAGCATGTACATCACAAGCTGAAATGTTCTCTTCTCATCTCCCACAACTAAATTAGGCAAACGCGTTTGAACATCCATCTCAAAACCGTAGCCTTTGTAAACGCTCAAGCATTTCGCGACGCAAGCGGCTTCTCTTATCAAAGAATGTAGCTGAAACCGTTTTACCTCTAATGCAGATTTCCCGTTATCTTTAGGCGAGATGTCAATCACGTCATTGATAAGAGCCGAGAGAACAGTGCTTGTTTTCATGAGCGCATCAACAATGATCTTCTGGTCAAGACTCATACTTTCTGACTGAAACATCGAGAGGAGACCGAGGATAGTGTGCATTGGTCTCCTCATTCCATGACTCATCACTTTCTGGCAAGTGTTCCTTGCTTGACTAGCCATCATCGCGTTCTGTTTAGCTCGAAGCAAAGCTCGGTTTTGAATACCAAGTTTTTCTCTCATTAACTGTGATTCTTCAAGAACCGATGCATGAGAGATAGCAACCGCTACCTGATCAGCAACAACTTCCGCTATTTCGATCTCTTTATCAGTCCAAACCCGTGAATTCGCACTCGGAAGTACTAAAACCATTATAGCATAAGGAGTATCCACAAACTCGGGAGTTCCTCCTTTGAAATTCAATCCGTGAAGCATTGGCATACGAACTGCAGCAACTGGACCAAACTCTTCCGAACCTCCACAACCACTACTCTCAACAGCAAGAACAGAGTTTTTCCTCAGAATGGTCACAACTTTAGTCTCCCTAACCTGAACAACATCAGGATCATTGATCGGGATCACCCTAAAACTCCTCATCGGATTCGCCCTAAGCTCATGAGTCAAATGCATCTCGGTTCTGTTCTCGTTAGGCATCCAAACAGCAGAGTTCTGTAAATCAAGAATCTTGGATAGCTCGACGAGAGTAGTCCGCAGGATCATATGCTTATCTAGCGATTTCCTGATTTCACGAGTCAGCATCCTCACCTGCACACTCATTTCCTTCTGTTTCTTCATCAGTCCAACCTCTTCGTTAAGTTCCAACACATTCTGCTTCAAGTAAAGCTCTCTCACTTTCCATTTCAACAACAACGGGATCAAAGTCAAGAGCGTGATGGCCGTTGCGCACGAGACAAGCGCCGTGAGGAATTTGAAGATGGTGAGCCATAACATAAGCTGGAAAGAATGCGGTCCGTAGTACGTCCAAGCGTTAAGCAAATGAGTCATCCCACAGAGGACGATAAAGGCAATGAACTGAACAAGAACCCATTTGAAAGGAACGTTGGAGAAGCTAATGAAGTAGAGAAGCTCGAGTGGTATTGAGAAATACGCAATGGCGATCAAGAGATCACTCACTCTTTGACATTCTAGGATGGTGTGGACACTCAAGAAACCTTCGTCATCACAGTTACAGCTCACGTAATCGTTATCACCAGAAACAAGAGCAAGAAGAGCAAACAAAAGCAATCCAAGACCTAAAGATCTTAACATCTTTTGATCCAATCTCTCGCTAAACCCTAATCGAATCTCCAGCCCTCAGCCTTTATGCTCTATACAAGTGTTGAGATCCAAATGAACCAATTGATAATAACAGACTTCGTATTCATAGATTTCCACAACATGTAGACACCAATGGGATTAAACAACTCCAAACACGCATATCCAGAAGAAGAAAACGCATCAAGATCTGTGTTCCTCGATACTCGTAGTGACAAGAGAAACCGACTTGAGTTTTTTCTTTTTCTTTTCCGTTAAAATTCCAGAGGAGGGGTGATTAGAGAAATAAAACCAATAGAATTGAAAAAAAAAAAAAAAAAAAAAGAACACACCTTTCGAATCTAGAAGGAGAAATAAGAAAGACCCGTCTTAATGAAACATGATTTTGATCAACGAAATCGAGTCAATCTGAAATCTTTTGTTTTGTTCAGAAGAGGAGAAAAACAGAACCGATAGAGGAAAAAAAAAGAAAGAGAAGAGACCAAGTTGCGGTCCGGTGGGTTGGCAGATCTTTTCCGGGAGATTTCAGACTTGAGTCAACAGTATTCAAAGTTTTTTAAGACAAAAGCAGCAAACTTTTAGCTTAAGCAATTTCCGCAGAGTCGCTTAATTTTTTCAATTAAATTGGCCATAAAAGCTATAATTTTTAACAGTAATTTTTTTGACTTTAACGACGACTCGTAAAGAAACAAAATACAAGTTGACAAATGTAATCGCCATGAAAAAACAAAAAAAAAAAATACTAAAGAACTTAACAGTGGTAACAGTTTGATCAAATATTAAAGAAAATAAATTTAATTTGTGAAGTAAGGTTACACACCAAATTAGTTATTGTTATTGTCCAAATAGATCTAGGACGAACCGTTTATAGGTTATGAATTATAAACAAAATGTATATGAATTCATAAAAGAGCATTTCCTTTTTTAGTAACAAAAGAAGAAAAAAACCAAAAAAAGATATATATAGGAAAAGAAAAAGGAATGATGTGAAAAGAGAAGCAGAATCGTTACTGAAAGAAAAATGGGGATGTGGAGTTTATAAATTACACCGAACCAAGAAGAACAAAAGCATCATCTCTCAACTTATCTCTGATGAAAACCATTAAGACAAGTTTCTGTCTTATAAGTCTTCTATCAGTTCAGATTCTTTGCTTTTTGCCTTCGGTTTCTAGTTTGGATCTAAACCCTACAGTCGTAGTCTCTGGAAGCTCAGTGCTAATCAGGTATTTGCTGCTCATACTCTCCATTCTCCGATGACTCATGTCCTAACCGTCCTGCAAATAAATTACATCCATAAAGGTTCCAAGTCATACCCCAAAGGAGAAAAGCTTGATCTCTAGCAGAACTCAGTATTTTAACCATCTCCATTGCAATTGTGATTTGTTGTTGTTTCAAATTTAAAGGTTTGAGCATTTTTTACCTGAGAAGTCATACCCGCCACCGCCTCTACCATCATGACCGCTGTGGCCTCCTCTGCCCCATTCAGACGACCGGATGTGTGTCATGTGCATTCCCTGCGGCGCCTGCATCATGAGATGATGAGATCCACCTAAACCAGTTTGATGATGATGATGATGATGCTCATCGTGTCCCCGCATTGGATTTCTTCCCGTAGGTTCCATACCAGGACGAAAAACCATGTCAAGCATCGGTCCAGTGCTAGCGGGAGAAGTTAACCGACTTCCGCTGTTTGAAGCATCCCCTTTCCCACCACTCCCGACAGCATCCTTCTTTCTATCAAGCTGAAACGTACCAAGAATCACCTGCATTTGCACAGATCTAAAGCGATCAATCGAAGCCATACGTATACTAGGCAATGGTCAGTTTTGTATGATGGTTGGAAACATTAACACATAGAGACTGCAAAGTTGCAATAATGATACAAGGAATTGTACCTGAACCGGGCCAGCAGCTGTGAAGTGGTTCCCAATCGCTCCACCGACGATCTGACCATCTGAACCAGATAAAGAAGCGCTAAGGCCACCGGTTTTACCACCTTGTTCGGTCCGGATATATGATCCGGATAGTGAGAGAATCTCATACTGACCCTGAAAAAAGTAGTTGGGAATTCTGAAGCAAGTCTAACAATGATAATGCAAACTTCAAAAAAAGTATATGAATTCAATCTTTTTAGCTTTATCGGCATGCCGACTGTATTGTGAATCAATTTTCCATTATCACAGAGTAGAGAGACTCAAAAAGAAAGAAACTTCATCTCTTCTTTGTGAAGAAACAAGCGAGACTGAGTACTACTAATTTACGGCAAGAGGAAATCACCTCATATGATGTAGCCGGTTGGCGTAAGGATACATTAGAGATGGTGCCTGATGCAGAAAGAACGCATAGTTCATGCTTGCTTTGGTTTGCGAAAAGCATAATCTTTTGGGCCACATCCTGTCAGATTCACCCAAAGAACATTTAAAAGCGTGAAGATTACTCTCCAATTTGCATTGGAATCAATGAGGAAAATAGTATATTATTATAGATGAACTTCTAGCAGAATCACTTAAACATTAGATTTGAGGGTAGATATACCTAAACCAACAAAATCTATAACATGTAAGGATCTTGAGTGTACAAGAAGATGACATACCTCACCAGGAGCTATATTAACAATATGCGGAGTAAAGCTTTGCCCAGTTTTCCCTGCACCAAAGAAACTTCTTGTGAAGCTCAGAGTATAACACAAATTCCAGAAAAATCACAAAAGGATCACTTGATAAGATACTCAATGGGAGCTGAAAAGAAACAAAAGGCCATCGACTAGATAAACAAATTCAACAAAATTGATAAAACTATACAAATCCACACCCTGACTAAAGTGTTAAAAAGGTTTGTGCTCTGATATGAAATTCAAGATGTAAACTTTAAAAAGATGAATTTTACAGAGTTACGTAATACTAATTCAAGGCAATTACGTCTCAAATCATACCTACGAAATTTGCAAGCTAAAGTATCAAAAATTTAAGAAATTGACTATAAAGTTGGAAACTTTTTCATCTCAATTCGATTGAAAACAAAAAGAAAAGGGCTTTTGAGTGAACCCACCGACAGAACCACCAAGCAGAGGTTTCTTGGATGAGCCGGAATTGGACGATGCCGTACCTCCGGCAAGAGCAGCTCGCTCTCTCCTCTCTTTAGCAGAGGAACTGCTCGCAGAAGACGCCATTTTCTTAGCCGCTAGGGCTTGTTCAGGGGTCACATACTTCCTCGGTCGACCTCTCTTCCTCTTTAACGGCTCCATCGGCGCCGTCACAGCGGAGGACGGAACTGAATGAGGGTAAACCGCAATTGAGGAAGAACCATCATTAGGCTGTGGCTGCGGCGGGAAAAGCCCATTGTTGGAAGATGGAACGGTAGAAGCAGTGGTTGCTACGGTGGTTGGATGGTGGTGGAGCTGTAGTGGGTGGTGCTGGTGGAGGAAGTAAGGAGAACTGAGTCGTTGTTGTTGCTGCTGCAGTTGCTGTTGATGGAGATGGTGATGTTGATGGTGCTGCTGCTGCTGTTGTTGTTGGTGGTGATGATGGTGGCTTTCGTTAGGTTCCATTCCTTTTTTAGAAAGAGAAAACAAACAAACAAAAAATTCTAGAGAGAGAGAATTAGGGATTTTTTATTCCTTTTTTTCCTTTTTCCATTTTTTTTTCTTTTCGTTTAGGGTTTTTATTTTATTTAACAAAGAGGATATGATTATGAAGGAAAAGGATGAGATAGAATCTCAACCGTTAGATTTAGATTTGACTTCAGTGTTTTTGACTTGTATATATCTTATTAAAATTATTAATAAAGCATCTCTTTTTTTTTCTTCCCTTTTTATTTTTTTTTTGCATTTCGAGGAAACAGAAAATTTTAATTTCTCTCAGAGGTAAACCGAACGATCACCTTTTGAGTTTTCTTTAGTCATTTAGTACACGTCAGAATATTTCTTAAATGTAAAATACTTTACTAGATTATATAAATTTGGTTATTGGAACTGTGTGTATTGGTTTTACTGTTTTAGTTTGCTGCGTGACATTTTAGGATTCATCATCTTCTTCAAATTTAGGATTTGAATGATAAACAAAGAAGAAGCACGATAAAGTCAATGAGGGTGTTTACAAAAAAAAAAAGGAGATTGTACTCCTTTTTTCAACTCGCCCTCTTCAAAAAGTCGTATTTAACCAATGGCTTTAATCTCTCTAATCAATACCGGTTCCGGTTCCGGTTCCATTCCACATTTCTAAATCACAAATACTACTATACTAGGCTTCCTCAATCCTGGTTTGGCCACTTAATCAACTATTGGATTTATGCTTGAAAAATCTATGATGGGATAACAACATCTTATTTATAGACTAAATGTGGAAAGATTATTCAAGAACGATGAATGAACTTGTAATGAAAAAATGAAGTCATGGCGTTAGAGTTTTTGATTCGATATTATTGCCAATTTGTTGAGTTTGATTTGTATAGGAGGTTATTTATTACTTTCCAAAGCAAAGGTGCAATTGACAATAAAATATTAAAATTTGGCCTGGAGATTAGGGGGGTATTGTCATATTTAAAACTTGACAGCACAATTGAGAAAAACAAAAGGACTCTGACTCCTAAGCAGCAATATACATATGATTTAAACCTTGTTTCCTTCTTCGCCCACTACTAACTCTCTCAGTCGCAAAGCCGCCGCCGCATCTCCACGACCGTCTTATCACCGGATAATCCATAGGTACCTCAATGTCCTTCAGCTCTTGTTTATTAATCAAGATGAGTTGATTTAAGAATTTTGGATCCATCCATCGAATCTGACTTCTTTCTTTCTTCTAGATTTTTGCGATGGAGGTGGACAAGAAGGATGAGAGAGAGTCTGATTCTTCGGAGCAAGTGGTGAATCCATGGGAAGTATCAGCAAAAGACGGTGGAAAGATCGATTACGACAAGCTTATTGACAAATTTGGTTGCCAGAGGCTTGACGAGTCACTGATTGATCGTGTTCAGAGACTTACTTCTCGTCAACCACACGTGTTCCTCCGCCGTGGTGTCTTCTTCGCCCACCGGTTCGAAATTCACTACTATTTATTTATGAATTGTGTAGATGTGTTATGTAGAAAAGTCCTGTTATTGATGGTTTCATTGTGTGAGGGTTTATAGGGATTTCAATGAGATTTTGGATGCCTATGAGAAAGGAGACAAGTTTTATCTCTACACTGGAAGAGGACCGTCATCAGAAGCTTTGCATTTAGGGCATTTGATTCCTTTCATGTTTACCAAGTAAGTGAGAGATCTTGGAGCTATTTATATGGTAGTGAGATCAATGATAAGATGGTTTTGAAGATTTTGATTGCCACTACAGATACTTGCAAGAAGCTTTCAAGGTTCCCCTTGTTATACAGCTCACGGATGATGAAAAATGTATGTGGAAGAACTTATCGGTGGAGGAAAGTCAAAGACTTGCCAGAGAAAATGCGAAAGATATCATTGCTTGTGGATTCGATGTAACAAAGACCTTCATTTTCTCTGACTTCGACTATGTTGGCGGGTGAGTCACATTTTGAACCTTTTGAAAAAACTAGCACCGCTCTTGCTTAGTAGAGAATATTGCTTGATGGGCTCTTGGTAGTATATATAGCCTACTACATGCATATAGTTCATTGTTAGATCATATGATGTTCTTTGTTTTGTACTCTATCAAGGTCTTGATTTTGATTTATATATCATAATTTCTCTGGCTGATGATATGTAAAAAATTTGTGTGTAGTGCTTTCTATAAAAATATGGTGAAGGTTTCCAAATGCGTTACACTTAATAAGGTGACTTTACTTTCTATCTGCTTGAATTGCACTATGCGTCTGATATGTTTTGTGGCTGCTTTGCGTTTGTGATTTTCATTTGTGGATCTCCTTCTTTGTTAGGCTATGGGAATCTTTGGCTTTTCCGGTGAAGATCATATCGGGAAACTGAGTTTCCCTCCTGTACAAGTATGTCTTTTTTCCTGTTGGTGTGGGCATGTGTAATGTATTCTAATGCATATAGACTGACAATTTTAAATTGGATAATTGTTTTCCATATTATTTGCAGGCAGTTCCTTCTTTTCCTAGTTCATTCCCACATTTGTTCCCTGGAAAGGACAATCTCCGCTGCTTGATTCCTTGTGCTATTGACCAGGTGTGCTGTTTTCTTACTTTTTATATCAGCCTATTTGCTTTTTGTTTGAAGATAAATAAGTTCCCAATGGTGTAAAAATGTCTGCGACTGCGAGCCAGGGATACTTCCATCCATAATCAATCTCTTATATGTTTTCCATGTATGACATATGTATTTACAACCAATCTTTGCTTTTGGTTTTGTTCAGGATCCTTACTTTAGAATGACTCGTGATGTTGCACCCCGGTTAGGCTATAGCAAGCCCGCGCTGATTGAGTCGTCATTTTTTCCTGCTCTGCAGGCAAGTACTTTCTTAAGCACATTACACTTTCTTGCTTTCCACAACTAAATGTCTTAGTCACTTTTACGCAGGGAGAGAATGGAAAAATGTCTGCTAGTGATCCAAATTCTGCTATCTATGTGACTGATACCGCGAAAGACATTAAAAACAAGGTAAAAATTCTATAATTTGTTTTGTTCTTCCCATCTATTAGAACAAGACATTCTGGACTTTCCACATCAACCTTGTAGCTCATTCATTGTCTAGATTGGTTGCTACTCGAGTCTTTCCACTCGTTTTATCTTTTGAGAAAACTAGCCACTTTGCTGGTGTAACGGCATCTGAGACATGTTACAGAACATGAAATACCAGTCCCAATAATGAAATCAGATAATTGCTTCCAGTATCTAAACTTGGTGTGGTTCCATATGCAGATAAACAGATATGCGTTTAGTGGTGGGCAAGACTCCGTCGAGAAGCACAGAGAACTTGGAGCAAATCTTGAGGTACCAAATTCTTGTTTCCTCCTCTTTCTTTATTCTGTATTAGGTAGTGGCACGTCTCAAATGTGTTCCTTATAAGGTGATATCCAGTTAAAAATTAAGAATTTATCTTCGCTCTGTTTATGATTGTGTTCCTCAGAGTACTATCAACCCTACAAAAACTAAACCCTGACTCAGACGGGAATATAGGAGGACTTGCCAAAAACTAATTGACTACGAAACGACTCTGTTATTAGTTGCTGATTCGTGATAATTGATCTTATCGGTTCCAGTGCTATACTTGTCTTTTTTAGGGTATGATAGCCCTTGTACTTTTTACAGGTAGACATACCCGTCAAGTATCTGAGTTTCTTCCTCGAAGATGATTCCGAACTAGAACACATAAAAAAGGTAATTACATTATTACACTTCTTGTTATCTAGATCATTTGAGAGAAGGAAAAATGTGTCTTGTGGATTTCTCTGAAAAAAGTAAAAACACATTGATTGTACTGATACAGGAGTATGGAGAAGGAAGAATGCTAACCGGTGAGGTAAAAAAGAGACTTACTGAAGTGTTGACAGAAATGGTGGAGAGACACCGCAGGTCTCGAGCTGCTGTTACCGATGAGGTAAAAGATGTGCTAAAATTAGTTGGTCTCATCAACCATCAAGATTCAAATAAAACTTGTACTGACACTACAATTTTGTTTTTATCAGATGGTGGATGCGTTCATGGCCGTGAGACCTCTCCCAAGCATGTTCGAATAGAAGAACTCAGAAACCAAGGATGAATTGAACCATACTTTTGCTACTTGCATTTTTCTTAGCTTTTTAACATTTATTATTATTAAAAAAACAAATTCTAAAATGATTTATTTGCATACTTTTATTACATATAACAAGATCTATTAGACTAAAAATAAAATAAAAAATATTAAATTTAAAATCAGAAATCTAAATAGAAATGTTCATTTATTTATACACATACCTAACAAAATTAAATAAAAATAGTCATTTTTGGAGGTATATTGAAATCCAAAATCAATAAATAGTTTTTCAGAGTGAGTTGGGCCTTCTAGTGTTGGGGACTTGTAAAATCTATATAGAAGGGGGAGGGGGGGGGGCAAGTCTGTAAATAGTAGGAAACGGGAAGGGCAACGAGAGACAGACAAAAAAAGAAAAAGACAAAAAAGGGCTCGAGGGAAGAAGAAGGCAACGTGTAAATAAGGCATCATCAGGCAGAGTGGAGGAGGAAACCTAAAAAGTGTCTGCCTCTTCTGCCCCTTCTGTAAATTCCCAATCCGACCCTTTCTCAATCTTCTTCTCCGTGTTTGCCCCTCCCTCCCTTCCTTCCTTCCTTCCTTCCTTCCTTGCCCCGATTTCTTCCTTCCCTCGATTCTCTTTCTTTTTTTTTACCCGCCAAAATCACTTCTCTAACGGCTCCTTCCTCCAATTTTTGGATCCGTGGCCTTGGTTTAGGTCTTTCTCGCTCTTATTGGTTGATACCCAGATTCTGATTCAAGTGAGTTTTACTAGTTTTTAAGCTAAAGTTTCGATTTTTATATTTTGTATTTCTTTCTCTTCCTGGTTGTGTGTATCACTTATTTTTTTGTTTATTTCTTCTGATGAGCTCAGATCTTTGAGTAAAATTCATCTTAGCTGATTAAAGATTTCGTTTTTGACTTACACAACTTAGTCAAATTTCGAATCTTTGCTTATGATAGAGAGTGAATCTGAATAGTGTCGATTTTGAGATTTGGACAACGTGAAAGTCGTGTCTTTTTTTGCCTAATTTTACTCGTCTCTGTCAAGATTTTGTTCACTCACGTTAGTGTTTTTTTTCGACTCTGCTTTTTGTAGCTCCCATCATCCGATCTGTCTGAAGAAGAGTAAGTTACTGTCTTTTCGTTGTGCAAAAATTGAGAGGATGCAGACTATTAAGCTATATGATGACCATTTCCGTTTTCTCTCTGTAAGTCTTTAAATGTTTGTTATATTTCACTTCATATTGATATGTCATCTGTGATGCTTTGGTCTCTATCGTGGGGGATCTGAACCATAACTTGACGTCACGAGTCACTTTCAATATCTTTTGTCTTTTCTGGACTTTTTTTTTTGTTTTTACTTGGGTTGTATCATTCTTAGTCTTTTTGAGTTGGTATATATAGTGTTTAGTTGTCTGATAGAGCGTTCTGTTAATACAGGTACTGATAGAGCGAGAGGATTAGTTTCTGTTTTTTTTTTCCACGAGTTGGGTTGTTTTGAAGCAGTGTGTTGTTTAAAAAGAGATTGCGTCAGCAATGGCGAATCGTGATTTAATGCTTGGACAGAATCGTAATATCGGTGGTATTGGTCAGGGTCAATCTCTGGTGCTTGGTCACAACAACCACAGTCTAGGGCTTGGTCAAAACCATGATGTGGAGTTAGGTCGTCACAATATGGATTTAGGACATGGTCATCATGATCATGAAATTGATTTAGGACACCCTCATGATGATCATGAGCTAGGCTTAGGAAATGGCGAAGATCAGGATGGAGAGGATCATCATCATCATCAACATCATCACGACTATATGAACGAGAATGAAATCTCTGTGGATCAAAAGCCTGGACACGACGATGTTGATCCCGACCTGGTTCTTTCCACGCAAAACCATGACTTTTCGTTGTCTGATAATAATAATCAGTTGGTGGTTGGGGAAAACCATGAACTAGATGACAACCTTGAATTAGCCGTTGATTCAAGTCATGAACTTGAAATTGATCATCATGGTGATATGGTTATGGTTAGCACTCCGGTTCAAGCCCGAGCTCTTACTGCTGACATGACTTACCAACTTACTGTTGGGCAAGAGTTTCCAGATGTGAAAAGCTGCCGTAGAGCGTTGAGAGATATGGCGATTGCTCTTCATTTCGAAATGCAGACAATAAAATCTGACAAAACTCGTTTCACAGCTAAGTGTTCGAGTGAAGGATGTCCATGGAGAGTTCACGCTGCAAAGCTCCCTGGGGTTCCAACTTTCACTATCAGGACGATACATGAAAGCCATAGCTGTGGAGGTATAAATCATTTGGGACACCAACAAGCTTCAGTTCAGTGGGTTGCTACCTCGGTTGAGCAACGGCTTCGTGAGAATCCGAATTGTAAACCTAAAGAGATTCTTGAAGAGATACATCGTGTTCACGGGATCACCTTATCGTACAAACAAGCTTGGCGTGGTAAAGAAAGAATCATGGCGACCATGCGTGGTTCTTTTGAAGAAGGGTATCGTTTACTTCCTCAATACTGTGAGCAGGTTAAAAGGACGAATCCGGGAAGCATTGCTTCGGTTTATGGAAGTCCAGCTGATAATTGCTTCCAACGTCTCTTCATATCGTTTCAAGCTTCAATTTATGGGTTTCTAAACGCTTGTCGACCACTTCTTGGATTGGACAGGACATATTTGAAGAGCAAGTATTTAGGTACGTTGCTTCTCGCTACTGGATTTGATGGAGATGGTGCTTTGTTTCCGTTGGCGTTTGGGATTGTAGATGAAGAGAATGATGAGAACTGGATGTGGTTTTTGTGTGAGCTTCATAACCTTCTTGAAACCAATACTGAGAATATGCCTAGACTCACGATTTTGTCTGATAGACAAAAGGGAATAGTAGAAGGCGTGGAACAGAATTTTCCAACTGCGTTTCACGGTTTTTGTATGCGGCATTTGAGTGAAAGCTTCCGGAAGGAGTTTAACAACACAATGTTAGTCAATTATCTGTGGGAAGCTGCTCAAGCTCTAACGGTGATCGAGTTTGAAGCCAAAATACTCGAAATTGAAGAGGTTTCTCAAGATGCAGCTTACTGGATCCGTCGTATCCCTCCTCGGTTATGGGCTACAGCGTATTTTGAAGGACAAAGGTTTGGACATTTAACTGCAAATATAGTTGAATCCCTGAACTCATGGATCGCTGAAGCATCTGGACTTCCAATCATTCAGATGATGGAATGCATCAGGAGACAACTTATGACTTGGTTTAACGAACGGCGTGAAACCAGTATGCAATGGACTTCAATACTCGTACCAACAGCTGAGCGGCGTGTCGCCGAGGCTCTTGAGCTTGCAAGAACTTATCAGGTGCTTCGAGCCAATGAAGCTGAGTTTGAAGTTATATCTCATGAAGGAAACAACATTGTGGATATTAGGAACCGGTGTTGTCTATGTCGGGGTTGGCAGTTATACGGTTTACCTTGTGCACATGCCGTAGCAGCTCTTCTTTCTTGTAGACAGAATGTTCATCGGTTCACTGAGAGCTGTTTCACTGTGGCTACTTATAGGAAGACTTATTCTCAGACGATTCATCCTATTCCAGATAAAAGTCTTTGGAGAGAGCTTTCTGATGGAGATCTAAGCGTGAATAAAGCTGCTCTTGAGGTTATTATAAACCCTCCAAAGTCTCTGAGACCGCCTGGTAGGCCGAGGAAAAGACGGGTTCGAGCTGAAGATAGAGGACGAGTGAAGCGGGTTGTCCATTGTAGCCGGTGTAACCAGACCGGACATTTCAGAACCACTTGTGCTGCACCCATTTGATATGCAACGAACTCTGTATCTCTTACCTGTAAGTTTCTTAGCTGCTTTTGGATAAATGTTAGTGTCCTAATTGACTTCACAGATCTGATTTGTCTGTTGATTTATCTTGGGACAGGAACAATACTGTGGACTGAGCAAGTTATCGGAACAGAGGCGAAAACTGCAGGAGTCAACTCTGTTCTATGTACTGTAAAAATTTCCAAGATTCCAGGCGATAGAAGGACAGTAACACCTGAAGATCATTGCCTGTTTGTTGAATCCCTTTTTACTTAGTTTATATGCTTAGCTCGAGCATAATGTTACGCATAAACTCCCTTCTTTTTCCTGTAATTCCTGAGGTCAGATTGTACTTTCATTACTTTGTACTCTATGTAGCTTTGAACCAAAAAGAACTCGATTATTATTATTATCACTCGGTACGAAGTGTTATGTAATTCTCATTGTTTTTTTCATTACAATTCAAATAAAAATCAGTCTTGTACCAGAATATGGAACAATGAGTTCCCAAAGATTAATTTCCTGAAAAACTGGCGAGGTCGTCCGAGGCCAAGGACGTAGCTGCCGCGTGGATCAAGGAACCAGTAGATGAAACCGTGCAAGATGAAGAGTCCAGCCATCAAGAAAGGTAAGACGGCTAATTCTCTCGACTTGGACGAAATTAGATACATCCCTGAGACAAATGCAGACGTCATTGCAATCAGTGACACAACCATTAGCAGGGCAGACATGTAGAGGAAAGCAGAGCGGGCGCGAAACCCATCTCGCGACGCATAGAACAAGAAATAGACTGTGGCTACAGAGAAGCAGAAGGCGATTGTGTCAAACACCAAGAAACATTTGAAAGCTGCTTTTTCCATCAATGCAGGTGTACCGTCTGGTTTGTAACCACCAGGTAACTGGAATGCCGCAGCAAACGCTACGGTTGCAACAAGAACCGCGACTAGCAAATGAACCTCGTACATTGCACCATCATTTCTCGTATTGCTCTCTTCAATATCTGTCTTTTCCTGCTTCTTCTCTGTCTCTATGTTCTGTCGCTGAGTAGGTTGTTTGTAGTATCTTTGCAGTGCATAGTATGCCATCGCCACCTTGAAACCAATCTGAATAAAGCGAAATCATGGGGATGCACACCTTAATATAAGAATATTCTCGCTTTCAAGCTAGTTTTTATGGGGACATATTGAGCGAGGAAGCAATGTAATGTACCTCTTGCTTCTGAGAGTAGAAGAGTTCTGCAGCGCTGAAGTGATTATGGTTCATAACATGCTTATCGACTCGCTTCTTTCGCAGAAAAAGTAGCAATATGGAGTAACATTTGTAAATAACCGATAGATGGAGAGGTGTGTTTCCATCTACATCGCTTTCGTTCAACAGATGAAGAGAAATCTCCGGCATCTCTAGAATACAGTGAATGATTCCTCTTTGTCCTGATATGACTGCAGAGTGAAGAGATGTTCTGCCTTTGCAATCAAGTAGCTCCCAAACATAAGGACAGCTACGAACAAGCTCTCTATAAGCCTCAATTTGACCAGTAGACGCCGCTAGATGAAGCGGACATTGTCCTTCCTTATCAGATATATAAGCAGCCGAACTATCTTGTTGAAGCAAGAGCCGAGTTATCGCAGTTTTGCCTAGCCATACCGAATAATGCAGAGGTGTCCATCCAATAAAATCAACTTCTCTGATCATTTCTGGTCTTGTCTCAATCAGTTTTCTCATGACACCTTGACCAAAAACAACAAACTTTACATGTTATGAATCCAACATTGGAACGCAAAATGCAACTCAGAGTTATATGAGTTGGAAGTTCATGAAACTTAACACGGACATAACTGCAAATCGGATCAGTTTCAAAAGAGGATTACCAGTGCTGACATTGGCGGAATTCAAAGCGGCATGCAAAGCATTCATACCTTTAGGCCCTTTACCGGAGGCCAAAGGAAAGCTTTCCAAAATATGATCAGCAATGTCGAAACTCCCTCTTTCAATAGCCAAGTACAGAGGAGATTCGCTATTAGTCATATGTAACAACCCTGTGTCTTTTTCAACAAAGAGCTTAGCTACATCAACGTGTCCATTCTTTAATGCAACATTTAATGCTGTATCGTTTTGCTTGTTAGTTATCCTCAGTAGCTGCTTCTGTGTGTTGGTTATTCCCTGGTGTTCGACATCTGAAGTTACTTTATTGGCTGAACTGACAAGAAGTTTCGAAATTTCGAAGGAACCGATACTAGCTGCCACGTGTAGAGGTGTGTCTCCATTGTTGTTCTCTTTGAGGAGGAGTGATGGGCAAAGATCAAGTAAGGCAGCGGTGAAATCCAGCCTCTGGTGCTTAGCTGCAACATGAAGAACGTTGTTGTTTTGTGGCGTTACCTTCTCGAAATCTGATTGGTGAAATGTGGTAAGATCAAGGAGATTAGTGTCCCCTTTAGCCGCAGCTTCAAGCAATCTCCAGTCCATGCTTCTGCAACCAAACACAGTAATGTGAAGAAGTCTCAAGAATGAATCTAAATCAAGTAGGTTACCAAAATATACATGTGAAGAGGAATCTTTTGGAGAGGAAGGACAAAAGAGAAGTCAGATTGAGGCTTTCTACCACATAACATTTCGAGAGAAGTCGGATTTTTTTAAGTCTTGTAAAATTGTTGACTGACTTCGCCCTATGTCGTCAACTCCAAGTTTTTTTTGTTTTTTTCTGCTCTACTACTAATATTGAATGATATTACGGTTATTACATCTCTATCATCATCATTTGAAAATGCAATTACGATGATAGAACTCTCTTACGAAAAGAGAAAGAAAATCACCAAGTACATGATAACATAATCACTTTAAAAGTTATAACGATAATTCCGGGAAGACAAAATACTGGAGAATAAAAATATTAATTGATTCAAGAACCCCAAAGTGCTCGCTAATAACAACAAATACTCGATTAGGCATCTAGCGTTCTCACTCTTTTGCTTGCACCTAGTAAAACATCCTAAAGAAACTTAAATCTTTCATCAGTAACCGTAGCCTCCTGAGCTGTAATCCGTGGCGTATCCTCCAGGCGGGTTTGTTGGAGCCGCTGCGTAGACTGAGCCATGTGTTGCGTACGGGTTATAGCCTTGCTGCTCTGGTGCTACGGTTTGAGGCTGTGCTGGTGCCGGCGCTCCAGCTTCAGTCATGAAGTTCTGTCATAAACCACATTCAACAGTCAGATTTCATCGTCAAAAGACACCAGATACGAGGTTTTAAAGGTGACTATGGTTAAGAAATCTGGTGTGAGAATATATGGGTACCTGAATAAGCTGCATAGCAGTTTGGACTTGTGAGCCAGTTCCGCTAACCTCAACGGTCATTTCACCAGGTACTCCCCTGGTTTCCTGAATGGTTACTGTTGCTCCACTAAGACGCCTAGTGTAGCTTATGTTTGAACCTGATGTCCCAATTACAGCATCTGCGTAAGACAGTGGAATCTGCATTTGCTGTGTAACTTGCTGTAAAAAAAAAACAAATCCCCACACCAGTCAGATTTTCATGTAATTACTTATATACATACGTTGCAGTAGATTGAACAGTTAACTTCTAAGAAATCAACTTCACAGGTTGCAGAGATTGGATGAATACCTGAGCGACCATAGGTGGGGCCGATGATACGTGCACATTCATTGAAGGCTCTCTCCCATATGCAGATATACCTTGGTGCGGCTGTTTCTCCATTGGAGGGGGACGCATCTCAGGAGGAGGATAGTAACTATCATGTCTAGGAGGTGGTTGCATATACGGAGGTGGGTTGTGACCATAGCCTCCTCCGCCACCACTAGGGGGGTGACCTTGAGAAGGACCCCATGACTGGTGTGGTGGTGGCATATGATCCATTTGGCGAGTTGGCTTTTGCATCTGTTTAAAAAAGCAGAGTTAAGAGAAGAGTTTATAGAGACAAATGAGAAAATTTGCCAATGATCCAACGGAACCAAATATAACCTGATTTTCAAAGAATGGGATGATGCTACGATCAACCAAGAACTTTCTGAGATGTGATGCAATCAGTTCCAAGGCTTTATGAACACTTGTTGGTTCCCCAGCAACTTCAACAACCCTATCGTCTTGAAGAGCAAAAACAGGCAAATCCTCTACAAAAATCCACCATAATAAATTTCAGTTAGAATACCGATGGATGACGAATAAATGAAACATACACCAAAACAAAGTGTTGAAATTATTCTGAAGATACAATACAAAATTACCAGTTTCCATTACAAATAAGGGAAAATTAAGGAATAGTCCACAGCGTAAATGAAACCCAAAAACACAAAGCAAGAGAGAATTTTTTCAGCATGTAAATAGTGAAGAGAAGGAACCTGATCCAAGAACTCGGACTATACAACCGGATGCTTCTTGAATAGCTTTAACTGTTGCTCCCTGTTTTCCAATCAAACTTCCAGCCTGAGATGCTGGGACTAGTAATCTTGTTGACACCTTTGAAGCCGGAGGAGCTTGAGAAGCTTCACCATCCAAACCATCAACTATCCGCATGTGGACTCTAAGAAGGCCATCCATCGAAGGTGGTAGAGATGATTCGGGCTCTTCTTTACCAGAAACCATAACCTGCCAACAAAGAGGAAACAAGTAGACAACATTACCAAAAGAACTAAAACATTTCACAAACAGCGATCTTAGTTTCTATACCAATTATTATATTGGTGCCATATTCTCAAATCGTAAAAAAAATTCCAAAGAGGTACCGACTTAAATGCACTTTGACCAGTTAGATGTTTATTTCCTGTTATGAACTTTTAAAGTTATTACCCATGGTGATTAGGTTATCGCCTTTTTAAGATGCAATAGCAGCCATTACCAATCAACTAGACTTAAAAAAGCTCTTCCTAAACCCTTTTTCATGCAATCTTAAATTTTCTCTTTACGTAATTGTTGCCTAAACCATAACTATCGTCCACATATTGTTACATCCGGTTAAGCAGGTCCTTGCATGCTGCAGAAAGTCTGCAACAAGACATCAATCATCCAGGTACTGAAGTTACCAGAAAGAATGCAGAGAGCTTCATGGCACTGAGGTTTATACAAGAAGAATCTTGCCTATTCGATAAACTTATCAGCACTTTGTAGTGCTCAAGGCTGAATCCTTGCCATCTGGCTTTGGTTCTTCGTATTTGAGACCTTACCGATGATTGAAATGTTGCCATAAAACTTGCAAGATAAAACCTGCACAGATTCATGGTGGTCACAGCAATAAAGGGGAACCCTACTCACATCTTATCAACTTCGTCGATTAACTTCCTCCTTTCACTTGAAGGAGATAAGCAGGCCTGCTGGTTACTATACTCGATACAGGCTTAGTTTACTAAGGTGGTTTCGCTTGGTGCACTATATTCTTCAACACTTTTTTAGCAGCTCAGGATCATACACTCAGCCCAAACTAAAACACTTTTCCGACATGAATTTGTTCATAACTTATTTGAGTTGATTGGGTGTGCAGTTTCCTATCTGTTTACTTATATATTTATTGAGGTCAAGGGGAGAATATGCAAAAGGGTTGAATTTAGGCTAAAAGTTCATGGCCTTTTACATTTTTAACAAAAACTAGAGCCTGAAAACTTTAGAGCAGTGACTTATACAGCCTAAAAGTGTATGTATTCTACTATATTAGTTTTCTTGTCATTAGGATTTTAGTTTTGGTTCAAGAGCATTATTTGACTAATAGCTGCAACTCAATATAGCATGAAATGTTAAGGCAATGAATAAAGGATTTAGAGACTTACAGCTCTTTCGGTTGTGCCTGGAGGACCATCAAGAATCTTTATTCGAGCCCTTGTCTCTTCAACTATTTTCTTAATGACATCACCTTTGCGACCAATGATGCTACCCACTTTCTGTGCAGGAACCAGCATGCGGAACACCGTCTCTCCGGGCCATCCCGGCCACCTCTTCTCCTCACCTCCAACTGTTGCACCTTCATCAGGCTCTGATTGCTGTAGAGGCTGCAGATGCTCAGGAATTCCTTCTTCATCTTCTACTTTATCTTGAACTTCATTACCATCATGATCTTGTGCCTCACCTTCCACCTGATACTGGGCCTGATCATGAGCCTCGTCTTGCAAGTGATACTGCTCCTGATCTTGTGGCTGGTATTGTAGGTCATCCTGCCGCTGATCTTGTGGCTGGTATTGTAGGTCATCTAGCGGCTGATCTTGTGGCTGGTATTGTAGGTCATCTAGCGGTTGCTCTTGGACTTCTTCATGAGCCTGGTCCTGCACATGGTATCCTTGATACTCTAACTGATCTTGAACCTCGTACTGCTGGGGTTCAAGAGTCTGTTCTTGTACCACGTACGGTGGAGGATCAAGAATCGGATCTTGAACCTGGTATTGTTGGTGATCAAGTGTCTCATCATGAACTTGGAACGGTATCCCATTATGCACCTCGTCTATACCTTGATCTGGTACCTGATCTCCATTGTGTGCAACAAAATTTTGCTGATCTTCAGCTTCAGACATTCCTGTAGCTCTGAAATAAAACAAACATACACATTAGCCCTGGTAGACATATACAAACAATAAAAGATCACTGGAGAGATTTCCGTTCCTCCTAAACGTAGATAAACTTCTAAGCAAGTGTTGGAAAACAAAATACGGCCAGAATTTAAAACAATGCATCACTAGCTTCGCTAAGAACATGCTAATTCAAAAAGCTAACATAGTAAGTATAACACATCTAGTTGCAGCTTCATATCAAAGGTGTCAACTCAAGCTAAGCTTATTTTGGCACTAGCAAGAACCAAGGAGTTGATGAAACTAGAGTGAGTATATCATAATTCAAGATACAACTAAACCCAATAAAGTTCATAGGACTAAACAAGATTACTTTTAGCACAAACGAGACCAACGCACAGATACAAACGGAACCCTCTAAATTTCGACCGGAGTACTTCGGAAACTCGAAATTTTTGATGGCCCGACTACAACAAGTTAATGGAAACCCTAGATTAACACAGCAAAAATATATACAGACTCAGAGAGGAACCCTAGAATTGCCAATTAAAAAGCATAGCCCAAAAGCTTGAAGTTAGGTTTGAAGTAAACATAGCGAACTTACGTGGTAGCGATGGAACCTTCAAACGCTAGTAGAGAGATTAACGGACACTCGATTCGAAGGAGGTTCGGCGGAGAAAGAGAGAGATTCCGGTAACAATGGAGGCGGGTGAAAATTATCTTAAAGTTGAGATCGAGAACTACTGCACTTTACTTTTATTACACTTTAATCCTTCTATTTTTAATAGCTTCTCGTTTTATAAACGGACAGAGCTCGACACAAGTTAGGTCGCATTTATATAATAGTAAGTCCAATTTGTATGGACCATTCGTCTGTTTATAAATAAGTTTTTATTTATTTCAATTTTGTATAGTTTAATTTATCTTAACTTTGTATTAGTGAAATTATTTAAATTTTGTTTTCGTCCACTTTGTATTGGTTTAATTTAATTCATAATTGTTTTGGCTTTTTCGTTATAAAGGAATTTTTTTTTCCTTCATCATATAATTGACTTAGACTCACAACCTTCGCAGCTGGGACATTTATTAATTAGAATTGAAGATTTTAATTTAATCGTATTTAATAGTTTAACTGTTAATAACTTGAATTATTTCCTTAATTTATTGCCACCCGTTTTTGTGCTTACTGCTTCGCATGTATTTTTAGTTTCCCTCAATTGAATGTTTCATTTTGTGCTATTTCTGCAAAAATTGTATGGAAAATATGTAATTTCGGAAGTTGGGAAAAAAATCATAGTAACATATTGTTTATCCATATTGTTCAAAATGCTAAACGGAAACAGAGAGTGAAGGTTACTGTATCTTGCTAAACTAACAATTACTATCATTCATAACTAGCGTATTATGTTCGATATATGTCACAAAAGAAACAAAAGCAGCAAAACATAGGGTACAAAGAAATCTTTTCCTTCTTCTGTAGTGTCCCTCACAACCGCTTCCATATTAGACCTCAGTAGCGGCGGCAACTTCTTGCGCTTTCTCATCCGCCTGCGTCTCTGCATTAGCTGCCTCCTCCGGGGTCTTGCCGTTGGTCACTGGTGGCACCAATGAGTCAAACTTGTCTGATTTGCCCAACACTATCTCAATCTGCAACCCACATACAGAAGTGAATATATGGATCACAATTAATAAACGTTCATATAAATATAATTAATATAGAACTTGCCTTTGCCTTCTGAACCATCCTTCCTTTGGTCTCATCTTTCATTCCCACAGTGGATGTTAGCACCTCTGTTGTTTAGCAGAATACAAAAACAGATTCTTGAGTTAAAACGAAAGATAACGGTTTACACAGCAAGAAAAGAGTTTTGACTCACTTTTCTCTGTAGCCATGCCATTGTTCTTCAAGATCTCAGAGATTGTCACCACAGTGGTGATTGCTATATACACGAAAAAAAATAAGATCATAAACCAATCGATCTGAACACATATCATATAAAAAGATTAAGTTACAGTAAGAGTCTTTTTACCCATTCGAA
Organism: Camelina sativa; assembly: GCF_030686135.1. Classification (NCBI taxonomy): domain Eukaryota; kingdom Viridiplantae; phylum Streptophyta; class Magnoliopsida; order Brassicales; family Brassicaceae; genus Camelina; species Camelina sativa. The sequence goes on from NC_141898.1 coordinate 1,743,582, forward strand.
GTGCAGAAAGCTCAACCTCGTTGTATTGCTGAATGTACCTCTGCATCAAACGACCGAAACCAAAAGAAAAAAAATCAAACGCAATGCCAATTACATAAATTGCAGATTCTACAATCTGGATCCAATCGTTAAAGATCGATTCAGGATCAATACTGATCTGCTCTTGAAAAGTGTAGATCTGATGGAGAAAGTTAGAGTTACGATGATTACCTTGGCGAGGTTAACGTAAAAGAAGAGAGGCTTCTTGGTGTTGGAGACCTGGATCCTGTTCTTCTTGTGGGATTCAACAGTTGTGACCGGAGCGAGAACGATGTTCCTCTCCGATGGGATAGGTGCCGGAGCCGGTGTTGCTACTTCCATCGCCATCTTCGATCGATCACTCTCTTCGATTCTTTCAAAGTCTTCTTCGCTAGCTTCTCTCTCTCTCTCTGATCTCTCCCGTGAAACGTTGTGTGATCGCTTTTACGGTTGATATTGGTTAATTCTCGGGTAATCAGAGAACCGTTGTGAGGCTTAACGGCATTTATATAGCAGTCGTAAAGCCAACGAAAGCGCGACACGTGTTCGTCTTCAAGCGGTTTGTTGACCGAGTAATAGAGCGAATACCGGATTGGTTCACCTCGCTTCGAGTATTGTAAATGACCAGATTATCCCCCCGATGTTTGTGCGTCTATTATCAATCTAATTGGGCCTGAGGTAGCTTATAGGGCCTGGGATAGCAGCATATGTAATGGCCTTTGTTTCAATTAATATCTATATCATATATTTTACTATTAATCAAATATATTCGGTCTTGCGAAATAATAATATATACTTATAAAAAAATATTGACTTTTACAATTTGATGAATAATTTAAATGTTGATATAGTAATCATTTAATTTGCGTTATGAATCGAATAAATAGAGAGATTTTTTAAAATGAACTTCTTTATTTAGATAAATAATGTCAATGTTGAAGAATAGACCTTGGGCGACGATAAAGTCTATTATTATTATTATTAGTTTAAATGGTGATCCACTTTATTTCAAAAGAATCAGTTTCTTAATTTGATACTACTATAATACAGATACGGGTACGGGCAATCATCAAATTCAAATCATATACTATATTATTATGTTATCTCTTGTGTATATCATAGTTTCAAATATCAACCATTTTCGTTGAATGGTTTTGGTAGGCAAATAATAATAATATCTTTGATTTTGGGGACCAATTGATAAATTTGTTGGACCAACCGACCGATTTGGCTTTTTCCTGGTTAAAGAATTTTGCCGCCAAAAGGAAGAAAGAAGAAGATTTGCTCTAATGTTTGAGTTGCGACGTGGGTCCTACGTTTGTTCCAGTTGCAGACGTGGGTCCGTCCATGTACGTTATATTCAAAATTTGTATGTGTTTTGTTCTAAATTTCAAATTAAACATCAAAGGTGTTTATTGTGTTCTGTCGGAATCGGATGTTTCTAGTCTAGCAATTACTGTATTTTTCACTTTTTGATTTTTTTGTACATCTTATTAATTTTTGAATTAAAGAATGTTTTGACTTTTTAAAAAATATTACTAAATTCATTGTGTGTTGACAAAATTGTGCAGTATTTTGTAATTTTGTTGTGTTATTCAGGTTGCAAAAACAATGTGTGTGTGTGTGATTATTAGAGTTTTGACGTTTAAACAATGAAAAAGGCACACAAACGAATATTATCTTAGTAAATTTGTTTGCGACGTGGGGTCTTCTATGAGACTAAGACTCTACTCTAGGCGTTCATAAGCTTATAATATACTTTAACAAAGCTGCAAAAATTTTGAAACAAAGTAGCGAGGGAAAGTACAAAAAAATTACTCTTGAGAATTGAACTCGAAAAAGGTATGAAGCATTTCTATGACTGGTATCACGTTAGTCGAGAGGTGGGTTATTAAATAAGTTACTACAACAACAAGTCACATTGGTATTTATGGTTTTTATTAAATGAGAAGGTATTTGTCACATTGGTATCCGTCTTGTGACTTTAAAACCCGCCATGATTATTTATGAGTTTTAATTTCCTTCTAAGATACTACTACTTCTACTGCTTAACAAATGATTACCGTGATTTACTGGTTTTTCAAGAAAATAAATTTAACTCAAAAACTAATAGCCACATTTTATAAAATCAAACAAGATTTACATTTCCTACGAAGTCGTACGTTTTCAATGTTTACGTCTTTAGGGTGTTCAAAAAAAAAATAAAGAAGCATGCGGTAAAAGCACCAAGAAAATCCAAAAATTAAAGCAAACTGTTTTTTTTTTTTAATTAAAAAAAAAATTTAGATTTGAAAAAAAATGAAAAGTCCCAATAAATACCAAGCTTAAACAAATCAAACACAAATCCAACAATAGTCACCGCCCCCTTAAGAGAGAGAACTTTGTTGTGGATAAAAAAGACATTCATTTCTATTTTGTCTGCAAGAATTCTCACGGGCCATCGGAGAGGAGACAGAGGTGGTGCACAAGGATCCTTCTTCCTCTATCCTCCTACAAGACTTGTAAGAAGATAACAAACGTTTTTTTTTTTTTGGCATTTTTAATTAATTTTATCTTCTGTTTTTGGGTACACTCTTCTTCATCAAATTCTTGTTCTTTCTGTCAAAATTGCTTGCAAATTTGTTCGTTTACCCCTCATTATTTCCCATCTAGGTTTTTTTTTCTTTCAAATTTTACATTTTTAACAATTTGACTCTTTCCTCATCTGGGTTGTTGTTTATGCGTGTTGGTTTCAATTTTGAATTGTTCTTCCTGTGACTTTCTCTCTACAGTTTCCGCACCATTTAAGATTCGAAAATGTCATAACTTTGAACCAATCTCTGTTAATTATACAATCTAATTTTGCAATGTCAGATTAAAAAAAAAAAAAAAAAAGTTGCAAACTAAATAATAAAGATGAGATTTTGTTGTTGCTAGGGTAGAGAGAGAGAGAGAGAGAGAGCGAGAGAGAAAGTTAAAGGTGTAGATAAACCTGAGATCTTACAAATTGAATTGAAATCTTTGGTGGTTTGGATATGTGCAGTGGAATGGGAAGAGAAGTTGTTGAGGTTCTTATGGACAGAAACGCTGACGTTTTAAGCGCTAGAGTTCACGTTGCTCCTAAGATAGCTGCAGATGAGCCTGAGGAGGAATTTGAAGTCAAAGAATGCACAGAGGAGGAGAAGTCTCTTTCTGAGAACTCACCAAATGTCGCATCTGCTGACAGAATTGTAGCTCAAAAATCGCCTAAAACCCGTATTGGAAATGCTAAAGTTTCAAAGGTAATATACATCGGTTTTGAACAACTTGGAATTGTAAAACGCATTGTAGATGATAGGACTACGAGATGTGTAAATGATCGAGGCCTAAAGCAAAAACAAAAAAAAAATCCCATTTCTTTATGTTTTTTTTGCAGCAGGATGCTTCTCTTCTCGCGGTGAGGAAGCCATTGCAACCCGAGATCAAGAAGCATATCGATGATGATGATACTTGCTCCATCGCTTCTTCGTATCCTTTTACCTACTTTTTATATCTATTATATTTATATATGCGATGATGCTTAAGAAAACGACGACAATGTTACCTTAATGATATCTACTAACAGAGTGGCAACTTCAATGAGGATGGGTAAGTCAGTGACTTATGGAAGTGCTCCAACGTTTAGAAGTGCTGAACGTGCTGAGAAGCGCAAGGAGGTTAGTAAAATTATATTCAACCTTTCTGCTTCCTCAACTCAGTTTTTAGATCGAATAAGCTCTGCTCTAAAATGGGGACTCTCATATAATGTTAACTGATTGAATTTTTTTTGGTTGGGTCTGTGTGGTTTAGTATTACCAAAAGCTCGAGGAGAAAAACCAAGCGCTTGAAGCCGAAAGGAATGAGCTTGAACAAAGGCAAAAGGTAAAGTACACATTTCTGGTAGATACAGTTTTGTGTGTTTCTGGTTGTGAAGCTTCATGATTGATTTTAATGGTTTGCAGGAAGAACAAGAAGCGGCACTGAAACAACTAAGAAAGAATCTAAAGTTCAAGGCTAAACCCGTCCCCAACTTCTACTACGAAGCGCCTCCTGCAAAACCTGAGCTCAAGAAGGTATGTTTCGAACTATAATAAAACTCTCTTTTTCTTCAGACTCACTACTAGCTTTGTTCTTGTATAACTTACGTTATGTTTCTTTCTAGCTACCTCTGACGCGTCCCAAGTCGCCAAAACTGATCCTTTCTCGGAGAAAAAGCTTCAGCGACGCAATCACCTCATCTTCCCGTGAAGAGGTTCTGAAGACAGTCTCTAACCGGAACCGACACAGCACCGGAACAGTTCAGAACAAAGACGATCACAAGAGCAAGAACGCCAATGCTGCCCACGATAGCCCTCGATTCAGATCTGGCAAGGGCAAATCTGGATTGAAACCAGTGAACGAGTGTGCTGAAGAAGTTTGTGAGGCTTGAAAAGATATGATGAACGGTGGTGCTTTGTGTTGGTCTGTGTTTTTTACTCAAACTAACTTTCATCTTTCCGGAGAAAAAAAATTAAAATCAAAACAAAGACTCTTTGTTTTCCGGTTATTTCCGGTATATGTTTGGTTCACAATGTAACTTGTCTTTCTCAATTTTAACTTTATGTGGATTGATGAAGGAACGCCTAATGTTGAAATTTGTATATTTTTGAGTGTTGTTGGATTTAAATTTTAGTAGCTAAGATTATTTACCGAAGAAGTATTACTGTAGTTCTTGATTAATTGTTAGATTAGTAAGATTGAAATTGGTAAAGAAAAAGAATCATAACCTAACAACTAGCCCTGGGATTTCGGTTTGTTCGGTTTATTCGGTTCGGTTGATTCGGTTTTTCGGTTTTTTTTATTTTTGAAAATGTTGCCGAATTAAACCGAAATAAAATTCGGTTCGGTTTAGTTCGGTTCACGGTTATTTCGGTTTTTAGATTAAAAACCGAAATTTTGAGTTTTTTGTTTATATTTCGGTTCTCTGTTTTTTTTTTGGGCTGAGAAGAAATAAAATAACTAATACAAATCAAAAAACAAATGGGCCATCAAAACAAATATAAACGCAAGCCCAGAAAAGTATTTAAGCCTATAAACCCAACACCTAACTAAACTAAACAACGCTAATAAACTTGTCCCACATCGCTAACTTAAGTGGTCAATGTTTTGTTTATATATTACTCGGAAATAGAATTGTGGCAAAAGAATTTAAACCGACTGGTTCAATTCATAAAGCTTAAAAATTTTAGGGTTTATAATATTTCGGTTAACCGATCGGTTTCTTGAACCTAACCGATAACCGAATTTTAATTTTAGACGCTGCCGATCAAGTTTATTCGGTTCGGTATGTATCCAGAGAGCAAAGTAGCAAACCAGTGGGAAGCAAAACCGGTATCAAACAATTAACCTAAACCGGCAAAATCAAATAAAGAAACTCTAGAAAACCAAAACCAAACCGGCTAAAATCGATAAAACTAACCAATCGCTACCAGTTTCCCGACCGCCGCTTGAACGATGACCACCGTGGTGTGATCCGCCGCCATAAATCGGAATCGGACGTATTCCTCCTCCTATTCCTCTTCCGCGTGATCCTCCGCCAAAACTTCGTCCTCCTCCACCAAAACTACGTCCTCCTCCGCCGAAGCTGCCTCCACCTCTGCCTCCACCTCCTCCTCCGCCTCCCTTCTTAACAACGACGGCTAATTCCGTTAAATTCCGGGAGATCACATCACCTTCCGGCTTCGATTCGACTTCTTGAACCGGGGGATTGTCATGGTGTGGATCAGCGGAGGCTAGAGTTGTTGAAGATGCGGAGATCGCATGAGAAACACGGCGTTGCAGATGGAGAAAGATAAGAAAGTAAAAAACCAAAGTTGCTTTCTTTAAATCCATTAGTTTCTTTCTGTTTCTGTTTCTGTTTCTGAGTGAATTCTCTTGATTATATATATATATATATATACATCTACCTAAATTATAAAGAACCGCGTGACTAATAGAATAGCAATTCTAATTTGATTACATTTTTAATATACCTTTTTTTTTTTTCCGGTGGAAAGAACTATATCCACAAGATATATATTTTGTTTCGACCCCATTTGTGTCTTTTTTGGTCTTAATCATATTCATATCCATGATTTCATACTTTTGAATTTTGATTGTCATATATAGGAAAAATCTAAAATAAAATAAAGTACAAAGAGAGGGTAAAACAGTCAATTTTTTTGGCTCCGAAATATATTTAAAAAAGGATAACAGATAAGTGAAGCATTTTAATCTCTTAGCCTCCCTCCAAAATTAAACCATGGCCACTTCTTTAGTTCCTCTGTCTTCTTCGTTTCTTCAACCTCTGAGACTCAAAACCCTAGCTAAACCCAGAAGCCCTGACTTATCATCCACCACCAGAACAATTACAACAACATGCGATTCACAGAAGAACACTGGGAAGTCAAACCCCAGCAGCAGAAACCCTAATTTCCAGAAACGGCGTCAGTCCTCCTCCAAGTATGGAACTTCTAGAAGGTCGATCCTCAAGAAATCCTTCTTACAAGAACAAGTTACTTTCAGCTCACGGGTCTCCGATGACCCCCACGTGGCGATTATCGGCGGCGGAATGGCGGGTTTGGTCTGCGCATTGAACCTGGAAGCTCGTGGCGTCCATTCCACTGTTTTCGATACGGTTCGTTCGTCAATTTGGTTCCTTTGGATACTTTCTAATCTGAATTGAAGTTTGGTTTAATGGGTACCGAGAAATTTCTGGTTTTTAAGTGTTTTTGCTGTTCAAAAGCCAAGCTTTAGGAGTTCAAATTGTGTGTTGTGTTTATGTCACTTATGTAGGGGATACATGGGTTAGGAGGAAGGCTTGGAACAAGGATTATTGAACCACAGGGACTAATTTTCGATCACGCTGCTCAATTCTTCACTGCAAATGATTCTCGTTTTATTCAATTGGTTGATGGTTGGTTAGAGAAAGGACTTGTTCGAGAGTGGAAAGGTGCTGTTGGAGAGCTTGAAATCGGAGGTAGCTTCTCACAGTTTCCTTCATCATCACCTCCTAGATATATTGCTGCTAATGGCATGCGATCTCTTGCTGATTCGTTGCTATTAGGGGTAAGATATGTTATCTCTCCTTCAGCAAAAAAATGAGTCTTTTGAAGATTTGTATGAGATGAAGTAAGTAATACTGGTTGATTGGTTGCAGAGTCAATTGGTGAATTTGGTGAGGCCTTGTTGGATTAGTAAGTTGGAACCACTTAATGGGATGTGGCATTTAAGTGAGAATGGAACACCTCGTGGTCAGTTTGATGTCATAGTCATTGCTCATAATGGTAAGAAAGCGTATCAGTTTCTCTCTTAATAGCTTCAGATGCTTTGTTATGTCTTCTTTTTATACGAATGGTTCACCTTTTGTTCAGGTAAATGTGCGAATCGCTTGCTTTCAGCATCAGGCTTGCCCCTAGTTGCAAAACAGATGAAGGTAGAATATATCTAACGGAACAGAAACTTTTTAAGTCCTGTGGCCTCTTCTGATACAATCCTTTTTTTTCTTTTGTTTTAGAAACTGGATCTGAGTTCAATATGGGCACTATTAGCAGCTTTTGATGATCCTCTTCCTACAGTAAACTTCGAGGGAGCGTTTGTGAAAGGAGTAGAATCATTGTCTTGGATGGGAAATAACTCTGCAAAGCTTGGAAATGGCCCATCTCCACATTGTTGGACTTTTTTCAGTACTGCTGCATATGGGAAACAGAACAAAGTTCCTCAGGTTAGTTTCTTCAGAGCTATAAAAAAAATAATGTCAAAACTGCAGAAATCAATCAAATGGTTTACCTTGCTCTCTTCCTCATAGGAAAACATCCCGACGGTCACGGCAGACAAAGTTAGAGCTGGTATGCTTCAAGGTGTGGAAATGGCATTGGGCTTGCCTGAAGGCTCCCTTCCTAAACCGGTTTATACGCGTCTCCAGCTATGGTAAGTAAAAGTTGTATTGACAGACAGTGCTAAAATGTTTGAAGATATTTGGTGTGATTCAATATTTTTTGTATACAGGGGAGCAGCTCTGCCAAAGAACACTCCTGCAGTTCCATGTATATTTGATCCACAGGGCCGTGCTGGTATATGCGGCGACTGGCTTCTCGGTTCTAACTTAGAATCTGCTGCTTTAAGCGGTGCAGCTTTAGGAAACCATGTAAGAAGCTTCCCTTGACTCGTCTTAAAACAAAAAGAATCTGTGTTCTTGTCTTTATTTGCGGATTCCAGAAGAAAAGATAACAAATATGTTTTGTTATTTTACTCCTCTTCTTTCCCCTGCAGATTGCGGAATTCTTGCAGAATGGTGATGCTAGTCCTGAAGAATTTGCAATCGGTTTACATGATAGGTTAAGTCCTCTTGCTGGTCATGATATTGGACAGTTTCCTGGTCTAACATCAGTTGGAGAAAAAGAAGAAGCTAATGCATATCAACTTCTGTGAATACATAAGTCTACTTTCACTTAACCAAGAAGCAAGAGACATTGATGCAAAGAAGTCTCGGAAAAGCTTACAGTGTCTTTAGCTTTCCACTTGCATTCTTCAGCCTTCTTCTCTGGTGGGCTAAACCATGACCGATTTGATATGCTCTATAAAAATATCAAAAGAAGCAGCTGAAAGTTTTGTTTAGGCTCTACAATCAATGGAAATAGCGAAAGTGTATTCGATTGTATCAGTATGACAGTCTTTTACTCTTTGGTGTTGTCATAAGGATTTCCATTACAGCAGAAAAATAAAAGAGTACCTTTCTGTTAAGTTTGTAAAATAGAAGGTTTGACTTGCAAATTCATAAAACGGTTTACTCAGGATTTGGTATCGCCCTGAGTAAGGTAGGCCTAGGGACTAGGGTTTTCAGAGTTTGAAAAGACGAAATAGTGAGAGAGGAATTGAAAAAAGCGAGCCATCATGAAGAAAAGGGGAAGGAAGTGTAAGAATACAGAAGAACAAAGAGATGAAGAACACGACCCGTGTTCCATCATTGCTCTGGAACTTAAAGTAGAGATTCTCATGAAACTGCTGCCGGAATCCATAGCAAGGCTAGGTTTCGTTTCGAAGCACTGGTCATCAATCATCCGTGGCAAAGACTTCACCGACTTCTACCAGACACGATCTTCGTCACAGCCGCGTCTTCTTTTCGCTGTCTACCGTCGCAACACGTAGAAGCACTTCTTTCACTCCTGCTCTCAGGAGGATCCGTCTTCTGATCATCGTAGGGTTAGTTACACTATCAATTCGGATCTACGGTACTGTTTTAATCCACCCATCGGCGGTTTCATCTTTGGTCGAAACGGTACTAAAGCGATCATTGGAAACCCTAGTACAGGACAGTTTGTATCTTTGCCTAGGGTTAAAACGAACAGAAAGAACATATTCTCTGTTTTTGGATACGAACCAGTTAATGATCTATACAAAGTGTTGTGCATGACGGTGATCACTAAACGTGGATCACAAAGCTTCAAGTGGGAAGATCCTTTCTATGAGGAGCCTATGACAGAGGAGCATCAAGTTTTAACGGTAGGACCTAAACAAAAATGGAGAATGATCGAATGTAAGTTTATCCATCGTCATCAATCTGAATCTCCAGGGATATGCAGGAATGGGGTTGTGTATTATCTAGCTTCTCTCAACGATGAAAAATCTCTAGTAAGCTTCGATCTTAGATCTGAGGACTTTAATGTCAGTAAGCTACCTGATGATTATATACTACAACAGCTTGGTATTTTGGTGAACCACAGTGGAAAGATAGCTATAGTGTGTCATGGATTCAGCGGTCCAATGGACCTATGGGTTCTTGAAGATGCGACCAAAGAAGAATGGTCAAAATTTGCTGCCGTGATCCCTTCTATTAAAGATATATATTGGAATGATCAAAATTTGCTGCTGTGATCCCTTCTACCTGGGACCAACTGGACCGGCTCAAACGGGTATTCCTCTAAATGGTACTGTATCGCAAGCTTGTTCACATTCTGGATGGACTCTCCGACCGGCGCGTTCACCTCAAGCAGAACTTCTACATATCCATCTCACAACGATGCAGTCTCCTGCTCTAGGCACAGATCCAGACTCTTTCCTCTGGTCCATTGATGATGATGATCGAGATTTCTTCAGCTCAAAAGCAACGTGGGAAACCCTAAGACAAAGATCTGCTCCTCTCTCTTGGACGAAGCAAGTCTGGTTCAAAGGCGCTACTCCAAGACATGCTTTCCTCCACTGGCTAACCCATCTCAACAGGCTTCCAACAAGATCAAGATTGGAGAATTGGAGAATGCAGATTGAAACTTTCTGCTGTCTTTGTGGAGATTATCAGGAAACTCGTGAGCACCTTTTCCTTCATTGTGATTTCAGTGAAGAGTTATGGCTATATGCTACAAGAAGGCTCGGGTATCGACCCTTTGTTTTTCACACCTGGGAAGCCCTCTCAGGTTGGCTGGATCTGCCAAACACCACCTCTGCCCTTACTCTCAGGAGAATTGTAGCACAGGTACTCATCTACACTATATGGAGGGAACATAATACCAGACTTCACACCAACGTCACCACTCCACTGCATGTTCTGTTCAAGGTTTTGGATAGAAGCGTTAGAGACACACTACTCGCAAGAAGCAACCTGAAGATCTTCAAAAACCTTCTGCGAGACTGGCTCATATATGTGTAGTTTCAACTTACTTAAAGTTTTCCTAGATAGCCCTTGAGTTTATTTTTTTTTTGGCAAGGCTTATCTGCTGTATCAACCTATTGTAGCTACTACAATCCATTTTCTTCAATGAAAATTCACAAAGTTTCAAAAAAAAAAAAAAAAAAATGATCAAAAGGTCATGTTCTGCGGTATACTTGGTACCGGTGAGATAATACTTGCACCGATCCCATCCCCTAACCCGTTCTTTTTTATCTGTTACGATCCCAAGGAAAAAGATGCCAGAAAAGTTGTGATTGAAGGAATTGGAGATGACTCTGCTGTGATCCGAGTCTTTTTCGATCATGTAGAAAGTCATATGGTTCTGCCTAATTAGGTGCGTTAATTTGTTGACGACTAGCTAGTTCTTTCGGTGTGATTGCCCCAACTTCTCTTGTCTTTTTTTTTTTTGTTCAAGTTCCATTTCATTTCGAGGATAGTAGTAGTTTAAGAATCTTCCTTATTACTCGAACTGAGACATATTCTAGTCTTTGGTTAATGGTTTTGTATGCTTGCGGATTATGCAAATTTGCAGTTGCTATTTACTAAACATAATTAATTATCGATACGCCGATCCAAGTTTTAGTTTTATATATTGTCATAAACACAACCTTAAATGTACAGTCCTGAATAGTGACTAGCGAATACACACGGGATAAATTGGAATGGCCGTAAAAAGATAGGGTTTTATTTGCAAATCCTTGAAAATCGATAAACATATTATTATTAATTAGGGTTTCGTTTTTGTTTTTAATTGTCGGCGAAGATATTATATAATTAGGGCTTAAGATTTAAGAGCGAAACAGAGAAGACGAATTGAGAAACGCGCGATGAAAAGGGTCAGGACGAAAGAGACGGTCAGGGACAGTCGAAAACGTTCAAAGAAACACGATGAAACCCATTCGTTTCCTTTTATACCTCAGGATCTGATAGTACAGATACTTCTGAACATTCCGGCCAGATCAATAGCTAGGTTCGTCATCGTTTCAAAAGAATGGTTTTCGATAATCCGCAGCCAAGATTTTACCAAGTTGTACCTGACTCGATCTTCGTCTCGGCCGCGTCTTCTATTCTCAGTTTACTACAATCTTCACTTCCACATGCAGCGGGAGCAGTTCTTACAATCCTTCTCCCAGCAAAATCCATCTTCTGATCATTATCAGAGAGTTTACGTAACTCCCCGTCCCATTCATTTGTATGGATTTTCTCCACCAGTCCGCGGCTTGATTTGCCGTCAGTGTGATACTAAAGTGATAATTGGAAATCCTAGCACGGGCCAGTTCTTACCTTTACCTAGAGTGAAAACATATAGAAGAGATATATTCTCCTTTTTCGGATATGATCCGGTGAATGATGTATACAAAGTCTTGTGCATGACGGTACCTGGTCATCAAAGCTGTGGATCACCATATGTGTCCGAGGAGCATAAAGTTTTCACTCTAGGAGCTAAACAAAAATGGAGAAAGATCAAATGTAAGCGTTCCCATCTTCCTCGTCCTCGTACTAGAGGGATATGCATAAACGGGGTTCTTCATTATTTTGGTTCGATCGAATATGCAGCATATTTAGTACGCTTCGATCTGAGTTATGAAGACTTTAGTTTCATTAAGCTACCCGAATGCCTAGTTAACTACAACGGAAATTTAGCTTTAACGAACACTTGTATGTCAAACAGTAAACTTGACATATGGGTTCTGGAAGATGCAAGCAAAGGAATATGGTCAGAAGTATCTGTCCTGGTTCCTTCTTGGACAGATTTAGTTGGGAATAAATGTTTCAAGTTCACGGGTACACTTAGTACCGGCGAATTTATATTTGCACCGCTCAGAGTCAGTCCCATGAACCCGGTCTATTTGATCAGCTTCATTCTCAACGATAACACCGCCAAAAAAGTTGTGGTTGAAGGAGTTAGAGATGACCCTACTTCTCTCGAAGTCTATTTGGATCATGTAGACAGTCCTATGTTTCTCTCAAAAAGATAAATCATTTGGTGATGCATGCCTTTCATTTTGTGTTGAGGGCTGACAAATTTTGATTTTTATTTGAAGAGGACAAAGTCTTTTGGGCTGACAAACTTAATTATGATTATGATTTTTCAGTCAAAATTTTAAACTAGAGATCACCACATTTGTATAAAAAAATACTTAGATTCACCTCTGAGTGAACCTTTTTGTTCACCCCTCTTCTCTCGGCCAATCAGAATTTTTCATCTAATATTTCATTAAAAAAATAAATCAAAATTAAATTAAAAAACAAAACGAATTAAGAAAACAAATTTTGTATACTTAATTAAGGAAAGTTAAATATTGGATTGGTTTAGATTTTTAAAATTAGAACAAAATTATATGTCGGTTTGGGTTTACAAATGAAATGGTTAGAGTTTAGATTTTACAATTAAAACGAAATTATATGTCGGTTTGGATTTACAAATGAGGTGATTAGGGTTTAGATTTTACAATTAGAACGAAATTATATGTCGGTTTGGGTTCACAAATGAGATGATTAGGGTTTAGATTTTACAATTAGAATGAAATTATATGTTGGTTTGGGTTCACAAATGAGATGTTAGGGTCTATATTTTACAATTAGAATAAAATTATATGTCGGTTTGGGTTCACAAATGAGATCTTAGGGTTTAGATTTTACAATTAGAACGAAAATATATGTCGGTTTGGGTTCACAAATGAGATAGTTATGGTTTAGATTTTACAAGTATAACGAAATTATATGTCGGTTTGAATTTATTAAAGAGCGGTTTAAAGTTTTAATTTTATAATAATATATATAGATTTTATTTCATTATTTTATAAGGGAGAGAATGAAGAGGTTAACCAAGTATTGTTCTTTGTATATATATACAAGGGATATATTTGCAAATCCCTAAAATAGGTAAAGTACATTAGGAAGCGAGAAACGCCATGAAAAGGGTCAGGAAATGTTCAAAGAAACGAGAATTGGAAGAAAGCGATAGAAAAGATCCGTTTACGATTCTTCATCTGGATCTGATTGTAGAGATTCTCTTTAAACTTCCGGCCAGATCCATAGCCTGGCTCATCTTCGTTTCAAAACTCGGGTCATCCATAATCCGTGGCAAAGATTTTATCAAGTCGTACCTGAATCGATCTTCGACTCGGCCGCGTCTCCTTTTCGTTGTCTTCGCTTACTACACGAAGGAACAGTTCATACAATCTTGTTCCCAAGAAGATCCATCTTCTGATCACCATAGGTTAAACATAACTCCGGATCGGCGTAATTTGTATGGCTTTTCTCCACCCGTCCGCAGCTTGATCTGTCGTCAAATTGATACTAAGGTGATGATTGGAAACCCTAGCACGGGACAGTTCTTAACCTTACCAAGGGTCAGATCTACGAGAAGGGGTTTATACTCCTTTTTCGGATATGATCCGGTGAATGATGTATACAAAATCTTGTGCATGACGGTACTACAAGGCAGCCAAAGACGTGAATCGCAAGTTGTGTCCGAGGAGCATCAAGTTTTCACTCTAGGACCTAAACAACGATGGAGAAGTATCGTATGTAAGCATCCTCATCTTCCTCCTCCTTTTACTAGAGGGATATGCATAAATGGGGTTGTTTATTATTATGCTTGGATCAGAAGTGAAGGATCTTTGATAAGCTTTGATCTGATATCTGAAGAGTTTAATGTTATCGAATGTAAGCATCCTCATCTTCCTCTTCTTAAAACTAGAGGGATATGCATAAATGGGGTTGTTTATTATCATGCTCGGATCAGAAGTGAAGGACTTTTGATATCCTTTGATCTGATATCTGAAGAGTTTAATGTCATTCAGCCACCAGCTGACTGTTGGTTCCAAAACCTAGTGAACTACAACGGAAAGATAGCTTTAACTTCAGCCACGCAGTTTGACAATATATTTCGCCTGTGGGTTCTGAAAGATGCCTGCAGCGGAAAAAAATGGTATAGATCTTCGCTTGCGATTTCTTCTCGTTCTTGGTCAAAATTAGCTGGGGTGGTTTCCTTCGAGCTCAGGGGTACACTTAGTACCGGCGAGCTTATATTTGCACCCCTCAGTCCCATTAACCCGGTCCATTTGATCAGTTTTGATCCCAAAATAAACAAGGCCAAAAAAGTTGTGGTTGAAGGACTTTGAGATAACTTTTCTTCTCTCGAAGTTTATTTGGATCATGTAGAGAGTCCTATGTTACTCTTCTGTTAAATCTGAGTTAAATCATTTGGTATCGCCTTTCATTTAATTTAAGATCTCAGACAATAGTTGTTATGTGTTTGTGGAGCTGCCTGACAAGCTTTGATTTTCTTCTTTGTGTTGTTGGGCTAGTTGGATCTTTATCATCTGCATGCTTTACCAGTGTTGTTATCTCATTTTGATGGAGTTTTATTTAAGATGGAGTAATCTCTTACTTCAGACTTTCTTGTTGGTGTGGGGTATAAACCACGATTGATCTAAGATGCTTTAAACCTTATATATATATATTGTGGCATGCATACACATATATGATATATCTAGGAAAAAGCTCGGTTGAAACCAAATTGTCCATGTTTCTTGGTACTGCCACAGAATCCGAGTTCACAAGTGCTCTTATAATCTCATGTCAACGTGGAATATACAATTGCAAATCAGAGCTACAAAGACCGAATCTAAATATCATTCTTCTTCAAATCCAAAAGTAGACGCAAAAAAAAAGGACACGCATTGACTCTGTTTTCGTCAGGTGTGAGCTGATTGTGAAGACAATATTCTTGAATGGTTATGCTCACCTTCGTAAGTTACAATTAACATTGAAGTTTCATCGATACATCGCTCCACATGCTTCCTTGCTGGACAACCTCTCACACTGCTGCATTTATAGTATCCTCTGCAACCGGAACAAAACAAAAGAGATCTATATTAAATCGACACAAATTTATAAGGAACCTTGCATCAAAAGATGTATATATGTACCGTGGATGCGGTGAGCCCTTAATCGGTTTCTGCCCATATTTCCTCCATGAATACTCATCCGGGGGTATATCAGCAATCTTGTTACTGATTGCAGGGACCTTGATTGATCGTTTTACCCTCAGTTTCCTGTAAAAAAAGATCAAAACATTTTACAAAGAGATACCAAAACAATATTAAAAAGGTCCACAGAGAAAATGACAAACCTTTTCTTGGAACAATGACATTTGCTTCGACTTCCGCATTTCATACTACCAGAGCACATCTTCCGGGAATGCTGCGATATATGGTCAGACCCACGGGACAATCCAGTCAAATGGAACGAGTTCCTATCGTAATCAGCTACACTAGCATCCATACTAAGAGATGATACAAATGATCTTGATCCGTTTGATACGCTCGGAGTATAGCAACTACTACCAGAACCATCAAACTTAAGGTTAACACCGCTATTGCTCCTAGAGTAAGCTATCTGCTGGTGGTTGTGGATTAACTGATAAGGAGCACGAAAAGGCGGTGGCTGCTTTAACTCCAGAAACGACTTGTCAACACACATGTTGCGAGTAAGCATTAATGGAGGAGGATGACCCATATGGTGTTTTGGTTCAATTCCATCGTAAACAGCGGAAGCTGGAACCATTTGAAGAGGCTCTGGTGCAAGAACTTGAGTGTAATCACCAGTAACATCGTTAGTAAAGCAAATGGGGCTCTCCAAGAAGATGTGTTGAGGAAAAGATGACCTAAACTTGTTGATACTCCTGAACTTGCCATGACCTAACCCTCTGCTTAACAGAGAAGCTACTCTCTTGAACTTGGAAACCGCTTCTCCTGTTTCAACCACTAAGGATTTGGGATCACTGCCGGCTTGTTGAGACAGGAGATTTAACACTCCATGACAGCTTTCTATAGCTGATTTGTTAGCAGCTTCAACTTCCTCCATATCTCTTGTTTCTTCTACCCAAACTCCAGATCAGAGAAACAACAAAAAAAAAAAAAAAAAACCTAATTCACAAACTCAATCACTTACTTAAACACCCAAATCTCTCCTAAACCAAAGGAATCGAATCATACTAAAAAAGCCTTGCAACCTATAAAAAAAAAGGAAAGATCTCAAAATCTAAAATCCAGAAAGCTAAACCAGATATATGTAATAAAGACAAGAAAAAGAGGGGGGTTTACAGACACATTAAATAAAGCTAAATAGATCAAATCCAGAACTCAATCCCCAAGAAACCTAGAAAGAGACCAAACACCATGAGTTATTCTTCTCCAATTTACTTCCAAAAAAGAGTTGCTAATAAGTAAAAATCGAAACTCACAGAAAAGATGAGATCTTTTTCAACACCCAGAAAATAATATTAGCTCACATGACCAAAAAAAAGGGCAGAGATTTTTTTTTTTTTAAGTAAGAAAGAAAAATGAGATCTTTTTGAATACGCTCTGAAGAAGATACAATTGAGATCAAACATAAGTAAGAGAGAATTTTTATTGAGGATAAACTAAAGGGAAAGAAAGATTTGTCCTGTTTGTTTATTTGCAAGAAAAAAATAGAGAGATGTGTGAGAGAGATAAACAAACAAACAAAAAAAGTGTCAAAGGTTATGACTTTTGCTTTGCTCCACTTTGTGGGTGGGGAAGAGTTGAGACTTTTGCTTTTTTTTTTGTTTACTTAAAATTCCCCCACCAAAATTTTTAAAAATATTTCCTTTTTCTTCTTAATTTTATTCACATTCTCAATGAGACCAAATTCCAATTTTAAATGTCTAGCAGCTAGAGTAAATATAGTTTAAAATAAAATAAAAAAACCAAACACACAAAAAAAAAAAAACAGAGGTGGAATGGAACACTACAGAACAGAGAGAGAGATGTTGTTGTGGTCGTCGCAGTTTCAGAGGAGAGACTCTCTCTATACTAGTGGACCTACTTTATACCTACTAATTTTCGTGCAAACCAATAAAAATCTGACTATATATAAATAAAAAATGTAATTTTTCTGCTATTCGGATATATTTGAAAGCAAGATATGTAACTAAATAACTAAACTAATGGAATAGAGTTCACACGAACCTGCGCTTTTTTCCATTAATATTTTTGACATTGACCACCAAAAATTCTTCTACTATGTTCATATATTTCTTTATTTTGTTCTTATCAAAAAAAAAGAAAGGTATATATAGGTGCTATGTATATGGTAAAATTGATTTTGTATTCATTTTCTTAAAAGTATGTATGGATTTTATATTATTTTCACTATTCTCGATTCCCATAAAATGGAGAAAAACGTCCATTGTGTGACCCATTGTGTCTCTCGTCGAGATTGTAAATTAGAAAAAGGTAACGGTATAGATGTCGACACGTATCCTATATCTATTTCCTCTGGTCGTCTCTCTCTAGCATGTTGCATCAGGAATTCACGATTGTTGACTAGAATAGCTCTCTCTCTACTTTTTTTTTCTCTGTTTTTAGGGGTAAACGTTCGGTTTTTTGGTTTGGTTTCGGTTCGGTTTTTTCGGTTTACGGTTTTTTTGGTTTTATAAAAATTAAACCATATAGAAACCATATGTAATTCGGTTTGGTTACGATTTGGTTTTTCGGTTTATGGTTTTTTGGGTTTTATCAAAAATTAAACTATATAAAAACCATATGTATAACGGTTTGGTTTCGGTTTAGTTACGGTTTTAACGGTTATTCTATACTTTAAAAAATAGATAGTTGATATATAACTAAAAAATAAGCATAAGAGTAAAACCTAAACAAAAATCAAAAAAATAGAATCCAAATATAGTTTTGTAAACCCAAATACTTAATTAAAATTTAAACTTTTAAAAAGTAAAGGCTATTGAAAAAGAAAACCAAAAAAAAAACTTGGAGATCAATAACTATAAGCCCAATCAAGAAAAAAATTACTGATATTGTTATCCAATATAAATTTATAAGTTGAAAAAACTAATTATATCTAATTATCCTAAATTTTTATAAAAAACCAAAAAAACCATTCGGTTTTACGGTTTTTAACCAGACCAAACCTAAACCAAATGGTTAATTAAAATAAAAACCAAACGGATTTTTAGACTTAACCATAACCAAACCAAACCATTTATTTTGGTTAGGTTCGGTTCGTTTTTCGGATTTCGGTTTTTTTGTCCACCCCTAGTTTTTTTATTGGTTTGTATGTTGTTGTTGTTGTTATATGATATTTTCCTTTCTTTGTTTTAGTTTATGATCTTTTTACATATTGACAATGATAATAAGTGGATCTTTTCTTTCTGTAGCTAATAAATAGTCACTCAAATGATTAGGATTTTCTGTATTTAATGTCTTAGGTTATAATACAACGCAACAGTGATCTTATTATAGAATGCAGCATATCTACAGTTTAAATACCGATATAGCTATTTTTATGTTTTATTTTTACATTTTCAACTCAACGCATATCGTGGTTTTTAAACAAATAAGTTTACTTTACTATCAAGAGAAACATAATACTTAACATGTTAAATCTTTACAGTTCATTTTTTTTTTCTATTTTAAACCCTTTTGTATTCCTAGGACAATCATAAAACAGATTAATAATCTCACCTCTTTAAGGAAAAGCACAATTTAGGTTAAAAAAATATTTAATAATGCCTGCCACTTGGGTAGACAAAAACATCTAACATTCTTCGGATCCGATTCTTACTTGGAGCTTATTCAACAATATTACAGACTGAACTGATTTGAAATTGTGATAGCCAATCACACGTTAAACTAAAAACTAATGTGTGACTTTTGAATTTATTCATATATTACTACTACATTTTTTGAAATTATCCAAGGTATCTTATTCTTACCAGTGTTACCACTTGTTAACTATCAGAAGAAAAAAAACCCGACCAGAAAACAGTCAAACACGATCGATCAACTCATCAAATATACTATTCTTATACGTAGCTTATATTTTGCACAAAAAAAAATACGCAGCTTCTTTTTTATTTTTATTTTTCGGTTAGATCAGGAAAAATATAGTTGCGTGTCAACGTATAACGTTTAGGGGTTTAAAATCTAGTAGGGTGAATACATATGATTAAAATTTTTGAAGGCCCGAGCGTGTCACGTTTTATATAGCTAGTCATCATCAAATTCATATTAATGCCTAAACATGCAAGGAAAATTATTGTAATGTATGGATTTTTTTTGGGTTAAACGTTAAATTTTATATCAATAAAAAAGGTTTACACATTACAATGTAGACCCAAAAAAACATGCCTAGCTCGATAGAGAGAGCAAACTGGAACATCAAAAACAATTTTACAAGAAGAGTTGAGCCACACTTAAAAGTGGGCTTTGAATACAACCAAAATAGTATCCTAGGAAAGTTGTAGAAGCATCTGGATCCTTCGGCAAGAGGGATATCAGACGGTTACGCATGATGTGGTCAATAGTAACCTTGATCTTGGTAGTAGGGCACGCTGTTGCAGAAAATATTCTGTTGTTACCCTCCTTCCAAATCGTGTAGATGACTAATTGAAGGAGAAGCTTGAGTATTTTGCTCGCATGTCGCGGCGGCGATGACTGCACACTTTGAACCCAAGAGACGGTTGAAGAGAACGATGTGGGGGGGGAGGTTGCAGAGATTTTACCTGCAAAAACCACCCAAAGAGATCTGGAAAACTCACACTAAAAAAACAGGTGATCATGTGAGTCAATACCAGAGGAGCAGAGGACACAATCAGCAGAGACATTCATTCCCCATTGTCGTAGTCGATCTCTCGTGTTGAGCCGGCCAAGAACTGCTAGCCAATGGATGAAAGAAAACAGTGGGACTGCCTCCTTAAACCAGACAGCTTTGTACCAAGGTACCATAGGGACTGACTGCCTGATTTGTTTCCAAGTAGCCTTGCAGGAGAAAAATTTAAAGTAAGACCCCGAAACTTGTGTCTAGTGGTACCAATCAGAACCTCAAGATGAGTCTGGAGGAGCGGCCGCAGACAAACAAATTTGAAGTTGCTCCGCCTGGTGGGACCGAGCATTTGGTAGGAACCACTCACCGTGACAAGTGACTTGTGAAACGGTGGCTTCACGGTTAATGCATAACTGCCGAGGGCCAAGAGGACCAAAAAGATCAATTAACGGACCTAGCATAGTCCAAGAATCAAACCAGAATAAAGTTTTTAACCCATCCCTCATCTGACAACGGATCAGGGTCTTGAAGATAGGCTTTAACTGAATCATCTATCTAATATTCCATGAGAGCCGTGGGGAACTCTCCATCAACAAGTAACTTCTTTGACCAAAAACATTATGGTCAAGCCACTGCACCCATAATGAACCTGATCTCGAGAAAAGCCCCCAAATCTGCTTTAGACGGAAAACAGTTGCAAATTCTTCCAAGGATCACATATCTAGTCCCCCTTCCTCCTTTGTTTTACACAAATCCTTCCAAGCAACCCTTGCACCCTTTGCTGAGGATGTAGCATTATTCCAAAGAAAAGCAGCACACAGGGAGTCCACCTTCTTGTAGAAGCCCTTAGGTAAAACAAAGACTTGGCTCCAGAAATTTACTTTTCCATAGATTACCGAGACTATTAGCCGTATTTTACCTGCATAAGACATATACTTTGCCGTCCAAGAGTGGAGTTGATCTGTTAGCTTTTGGATAAAAGGTTGGAAAAGAGCCTAACCGAATCCCAAGTAGCCTGGAAAGGTTTGCTGCGTCTAAGTCATTGAAACCCCCAAGGAACAGCTCTGATTTTGCAGGGTTCATTTCAATCCCCAAGAAAGAGTGAAACTGCTGAAGGATCTTTGAGATTCCCCTCAAAGAATGTAAAGAACCGTCTGAAAAGATCAACAGATCATCCGCAAACGCTAAATGGGTTAGACAAGGAGAGATGCACAAAGGATGTGCAGAGAACCTGCCTTGTGCTTGACCCAAATTTAGCATTTTTGAAAAGACCTCCATAGCCATAATGAAGAGGTAGGGAGAGATGCAGTCTCCTTGCCTTAGACCTTTCATACCCTTAAAGAAACTAGCGAGCTCACCATTTATAGCGGTAGAGAAACGTGGGGTGGAAATACATTCCTTGATCCAGGTGATGAATAGGCATGGAAAATTTTGAGCTTCAAGGATCTTAAGGATGAAATCCCAGCAGACTGTATCGACAACCCTTCTAATATCAACCTTGAGAAGAGAGCTTTGAGGGCATAAATCTTTCTCATAGTTCTGGATGATCTCTGTTGCTAACAGCACATTTTCACCAATGCTTTGACCGCTTAAAAAAGCAGCGTGGTTTGGCGAGATACAATTGAGCAGGACTCGTTTTAAGCGATTTGCCAGAATCTTAGAGATTAGTTTGTATACGAGGTTGCAGCAACTAATAGGTCGGTAGTCTGAAAGCAAGGATGCCTCGGGTGACTTGAGGATAAGGGTAAGAACCATTGCATTGAGGTCCTTGAGAAGTCTGCCATTTTGACAAAATTCCTGAACAACCAGAGTAAGATCAGCTCCGACCAATGACCAAGAGGATCTATAGAATTCGACAGGGTATCCGTCTGGGCCAAGAGACTTGTTCAAGGGCATTGCAAATAGAGTTTCACGGATTTCCTCGTCAGTGACCTCTCGTAGCAAACTTTCCTTATGAGTGCAGAGCATCTAAACGGGAGGATGTTCTGGAGAAATTCTATGGAGACGGGTGAGGTAGGTAAGTCAGTGGAACCAATCACAGACGTGAAGTACTCCACTGCATGGGCATGCATCTCCGAAGGATCAACAATACGTTTGCCATCATCGTCTGTAAGAAAATGGATATGATTTTGAGAGTTCCTTTGAGCCACGACTTTATGGAAAAATGCTGAGTTCTTATCTCCAAGGTGCAGCCATTGAATACAAGACTTCTGCATAAAGAACTTTTCCTCAGCTAGTTGCAGCCTATTCCACTCCTCCGAGACTAGATTATCTTCTCTTGCTAGAGAGGTGGAGGGGGAGGTCAACAGGCGCCTTTGGATTTTGTGCAACCTCATCGGCTTTTTCCTTAACCCTGGCAGTGATCCCACTATAATGGTTCCTATTCAAACTCTGTAGGCTCGGTTTCAGCAGCTTAAGTGCTCGTGTGAGCTTAAACTGACTGGAACCAATGATATATGGAGCTGACCAATCAGACTCTACTGTTGCCGAGTAATTTGGGTGATCAATGATGTGCAAGAAAAATTTGAATGGTCGCTTGACCACACGATGTAGAGAAGGGACTGAGAACAGACATGGAGAGTGGTCAGACTGACCCGATTCAAGGAATTCTGCATATGCCTCAGGGAAACTCCGAGCCCAATGCTCGTTAATGAGTGCATGGTCAATGCGTTTGGAGATAAGATCTGCTTCCTTGTGGTTCCACCAAGTAAATGGAAGCCCTTTCGATGGGGCTTCAAATAGGTTCGAGGCTTGAAGAGCAAGCTGAAAATCCGAAACACTCTGAAGGTCAATGTCCATCTCTGGAAAACTTGAGTGGTGCTCGCCCCGTAAGATTTGATTGAAATCCCACAAGACAACCCAGGGACTTCTAGATAGAGGGGTAGAATCATGAAGGAGCTTTAACTCCTCCCGCAATGCCACCCGTTCTTCCATGAGGTTGAAACCATACACAAATGACACCGTGAAGGTTATATTCTCAGCCAGGTTGAAAAAACTGCAAGTAATAACCTGTGTTGATATGTTGTAAATCACCATAGAGATTCTTGGATCCCACACAACCACAATTCTCGCCGTATTGTGGCTGTCAAAATTTTCGAAAAACTGCCAACCACGAGGGATAGCTTTACTTACTCTCCTAGAATGCGTAGGTTGAATCTTTGTTTCCAAAAAAGCTCCAAAAAGAGGCTTGTGGATATTAATCCAACTTTTTGTCATCTTGTGTCGTCTATGGCTATTTAAACCTCTGATATTCCATCCAAAAAACATATCTACTTAACTTGATTAGGCACTCGCAGCCTTTGGACTGCTATTCTTCTTCTTTGTGACCAAATTAAATGGGGTCTCCTCGACTGACGGCTGACCTGGATCAGAAGGTGAAGGACCATTTTTGATAGAGACCGGTACAGGATCTTTGAGAGTTATCAGAGTAGTTCCAGCCGAAAGAGAGTTATGCTCCTGAGATTGTTCCTGAGACTTTGAGGCATGAGGGGTTGTTTCTAGGATAGGGAGAGTCCTCTCGCTTGAGGCAGGACGAGGTCCTCTACTCTTTGATCTCCTTCGAGCAGCAGGACCGCGAGACCCGGTTCTCAACTGACTTGATCCCCTAATCTTTGGTACGTCAGGTTGGGAAGAAGCTTTTGGACATGTAGCAGAGATGTGCCCAAACTCTTCACAGGCACGACATTTCGGTGGGAGCCATGGATAGTTCACATCTATCTGGAATTCACGCCCATCACTGTAACCTGAGATGATCTTCGAGGGTAACTCCTCAAGGAGGTTTACTTCAAGTAGGATCTTTGCGACTTCATAAGTTTCTCTCCTTGCTGTCTCAGGATGAAGAGCCTTCGGGTCACCTACGGTAGAGGCAATATGAGACAGGCTCTCGTCATTAAACAGCAGGTACGGGATACCTCTAAACTCCACAATTATTTGAGCTTTTGTGAGGGGTGGCTTTTCCGGGGTGAAATCAGGTGACCACGGGGCCACGAACATAGGATGACCAGCAATGTTCCACATATTTTGACTCAGGAGGATCGCTCGAGTTCGAGGGTTAGGGGTACGCAGAAGGAAAGTACCATGACCTATACGGTGGACAAAGATGTGTGGTCCCGATCGAGCCCATAGAGCGTTAACAACGCCAATAATACGACCCATATCATGAGGAGGGCCATGAAATTGCGCATAGATGTAATCTTTGAATTCCTCTTTAGCTGCGGCAATATTTTCATCCGGGATGAGAATAAAGGGGGCTCCAGAGGCATTCTTTGTGGGATTGCCAATCTTTGATAGGCCAGGGGGTCTCGCCACACTTGCGTACGACGGAGGGGCGACGGTGCCCGAGAATGCGCCTCTTTTGCAGAAGAGGAGGAGGAAGCTAGATCCTCCACTGGAGGGGAAGATAGATCTGGAGGGTTTCCGGAGGATGATTCAACAGACTTCGGAGAGTCATAGGAAGATTTCAGATCCAGATTCAGATATGGGACCAAGAAGAGATCCGGAGAGGAAGCCACCAGGATGGAACTCGGAAGCTGATCTTTCACCGGCGGGTCCGAACTTGACGCTAACCCTTAACGCATTTGAGACTTTAAGGGAGGATTTACTCGGGGCGGGTCGAAGGAAAGGCGGTGGGGGAGGGACAAGAGGGCGAAGTTTCTTCTTCTTACTCATCGGAGGATGTCGGCGAGGGACCGATCCAGCAGAGGAGGGCGGAGGCGAGGGGAACGGGGAGTTGGAAGAGGGGAACGGCGAGTCTTTTAAAATTCACAAACTGACATGGGATATTAATAGCTAGCTAGAAGCAAAACCATGCATGATCATCAGTACAGACTATATACGGTATATATATGAAATACATGTGAATAGTTTTAAAATAGTATGGAGTATTAATGTTGTTCGCTCTACGCCTCTACGATGAAATCATGGTTCTCACTCGAGGTAACCAACTTTTTCTTATATTATGTATCTTTCGTATAAACTATATTATGGATCTGGCCGTTTTTGCTTTCAAATTTCTATTATATATATGTTGGATTTCGACTTTTTTTTTTTTTTTTTTTCTAATTTATCTTGAAACAAAATTCTATTAATTTCTATTAATTCTGAAATTATAAAGTTATGAATCCTAATATTATTATAAATTTATATATGGTAAAAATAAGTTGTTCTTAGTACTTGAATTCATTTAATATAATCTTCATTTACCTGAATCTTTTCTTATTAATATAATCTTCAAACCAACACTTATATCAAACAAAATAAAGTGTGCAGGCTATTTTTATCACTGAAGTATAAATGATCATCTATTATTTCGAGAAAAAACAGTAATAAATACATTTTGACAAAAAGAAAAAAGTTCGTACAAAATTAAAAAAACTATATGTATATATTTAAGTTGTTTTTATTACAAAACATTAGTTTCAAGAAGGGAGTATAAAATTAGTTTATTACTTCACAAATAAACTACAAATTTTAAAGTGCATTGAAATTTTTTAATTATCAAGAGTTTTTCTTACAATCATGTAAACGAATAAGTTAAATAATTCCTCAATAAATATATTAACAATTATATGTACATTTTATATATAATTGTCCTTACTTTTTTTGTTGTATTGCTGACAAATTCCACCATATCCAACAAGTATGTCTTTAGTGAACACACCACTAAAGTTGACCCTTTATGTAAGAAAAAATGTGATTTTAAGAGATTTTTTTTTTGGTACGATGATCTCCAAATTTGCAACTCACAATGAAGGTGTAGTGTAGTTTTTTACTACTTATATTGTGTACCATGTGGTAAATTGTAAATAGATTTTAAAATTAATATGTTGTCACATGCATATACAGAAAAACTTATAGCAACAACACACTTTTTTTTTCTAAAAACATCACTACTTGAACATCAATTTATTTTTAATATCATAGTACAGAAATACAAACACATCTAATCCAAAGCAATCATCTTTTAAACTCAGAACTGTAAGAAAACCTTGTGCGGTTTGTATGGGACAAAACGGGCTGGCTACTTGTAAATTTTAAGTTACATAATTGAGCTGCTGCATCGTCCAAGCACAGAACATGCCTCTCTCTCTTCCCTAACTAAATCATTTCGTTGACTCAAGCCATGACAAAGATCCAGCGATCAAGAACTTGCTAGGTAACGTCCCTGGCGATGGTGCTAAATACGTTATCTTCTTCCTCGGTATATCAACTTCAGTCACATACACAAAACCAGAAACATTGCTGCATCATCAAACACAAAACCATATCAGATACAAAGAAAAAAACATCAAAAACGCAAGGACCAAAAGAAACAAAAGCTTTTGATTTTGGAAACAGCGAGAACGTTTAGAGATTACCTTGAGACAATCTGGTCTGGTTCTTCAGCGTATGAGACAGCCAGAACAGAATGCAGCAGATCCCGGTTATCAATATTTACAGGCGTCACCCTCAACGGATTTGAAACCCGGTCAGACCCTATTGGCAGAGCTGACATTGGAGCTTGTGGTCCACCACCAATTCGGAACACTTGCAGATCACTAAAACTCGATGTATTGGCATACGGAGAGAGTTCTTTCGATAGACCGTAAAAATACTCCTGGAAAATTAAGTTTTCTAGTTTATGAGTTTCACTTCCAAAGACATGAAAATTAGATATTAAAAGATATGAGACTGAAAATATTTACCTGAATCATAGAAGTCCTAGAACTTTGACGGAATTCTCTGGCCCTAGCTACAACTCCACCAGACTTGTGAAGTTTCACGACGTCAACATTACTCTTACTTCTACTAAGGAAGTCTTTAAGCCTACTGAAGAGTTTTTCCTGACCCAATACTAGTACAACCGAGGCGTTGAATGTGTCTATTGCATGTAGAAGCAGCTGCAAAAACAACGCAAATACAAATTTTTAACAGACGTTAGCACAACGAAAAATCCACTAAAAAAGGAGCTATTTTTACTAGAAAATACGCTAAAAAGGAGCTAATTTTTTACCTCATAACCCGGACCCTCGATCCATCCCATTGTGTTGATCACCATTCCAGCAGCTCGAGATTCAGGGTTTCCAACAAACTGTCTCTCCAGAACTTGAGCAAGCTCTTTCACCAGAGTTTTGTACAATTCAATGTTGACACTGAGGAAGCCACCATATAAAGTTTTAAAATTACTCATTGAGTGAAAGAACATATGATATGATGGGGAAGAGAAATTTGAAAATCACTTACCTAGGTGTGATGTGGCCGTAGTAGTATACAAGGGCCATATCAAGAGTAAACCCTTCAACTGGATCCAGTGGCATTTCAATAGGGGTAGCAGCAATCGATCCCGGTATTGTAATTGACCCTTGGCCAACATCAAGGTCAACAAATGTAGGTTTCCATCCTTGTTTAGCTGCCCAACTAAGAAGCATCTTTGTCAATGTGCTCTTCCCAGAATCGACAGGCCCTACTACAATAACCCTAGGTCCCTGCATTAAGTGAATTCTTAAAACCAAGTGTTTAAAACTTTGCCACTATTGGAATACAATAACATGATTATCGAGGAAAAGTACCTGAGAAGATTCTGGTTCATTGGATGTGGAAGCTTTGGCAAAACGTCTCCTAGCATCTAGTACTGCGTGTACATTAATGTAGCTGACCATCGGTGTCTAGAAACGAAGACATTGTTAGTTGATATATTTTGCTCTCTAAAATATCTGAAGGATATGTGGGAATGAAACAAGTAAACCTACCTCATCTGCTGTATAGTCAGTTTCCGTGACACCATCCATCTCAATTGTCGCTCCATACCAGGTGAAAACCTAATAATAATCAAAAGGCACAACAGCAAGCAAGGTGTTTCAGAGCTATGATCAGAAACAAACTGGGCAGAGTAACATTTATCATAAATCTAAATACAACCCACTTAATAATTATTTTTACATAAACCTTGGGTCTTTTATCCAACCCAAACCTAATCAAAGTTCACTGGCAAAGTATGTACCTTTCAAGAAAGATAACCACAACTTAAACCAAATCAAGAAAGGCTTGTTATTTTCTAACAACCAAAACCCCAATACCAAATATGTTACCAACAAGCTCACTGTATCTATTAGCCATAAGCATAATAATGACTTGCAAACGCTCTGAGAACCAAGGGACTGAATTTATAGGTAGAAAAAAAAGAACATACCGCAAATTTGAGGCGAGGAGGAAACGTACGCCAGATTTCAGGAGGCAGTTCAGAGCTGAAAATCTCAGCGGTACCGCTGACCAAACGGAGTCTGAGAGGCTCCTCAGAGACTTCGATCCTGAGCTCGCTTTCTCTCTCCAATTTCACTTGCTTCAGATTACCAGACCCGGGAACAGCGCCAGTCATAGCCGGTGGATTCATTGACGGACCACCGTAAGCCATTGCTTTCACTCGGACACAATTGCCTCACCTTAGACCTTCACTCCGAGTAATAGGAGCTCTCTTCACCTTAAACGCTCTCTTCACACACAATTGCCTGTGATTGCTCTTCTTCTTCTTCTTCAGCCTATAACAAAAGTACAATCTAAGTAAACAAAAATAGGAAACAGAGAAGAAAGATGCAAACTTTGCTAGATTTACACACCGTCTTTGATCAGTAGTAACAGAGAAAGATAATATCTAAAAATCGAGAGAGCCACTGATTTCTATACCCAGAAACGAACAAGAGAGAGATGAACTTACCCACAATGGCCAACGGAGAGAAGACCAACGGCGGCGAATATATGACCGGCGGCTATAAGACGGTGACGAGAGGAAGGAGGTTGAGAACTTGAGATTCGCAAACGTGTGGTGGTTTGTGGGAGAAACAGAGTTAAAAACTTAAAAACTGAAATCGTAGTTTTAGTTTAGGGTTAATATCGCTTTTTATTGTGGATTTTTTAATTTCCTTTTTTAGACAAGGGTAAAATTGTAAAACAGTTCTCAATCGACAAAACAAATTACCATTTAAAAAAATAAGGAATTCTAACTAGGAACTGTAAATACAAATATAATTGTGATTACATGTAAATATCACAAAAGGGGATATTATCTTAAAACATGTTTCGATTAATTATTTGTAAACATATCACTCAAAAGTAAAATCATCTTCAAGTTTTTAATCCAAATTCCTTTTTTTTTTTTTTTTTAATCCTGTCAATAAGAGCAAAAAAACAAAAACAAAAATTAAGACTTTAAAATTAAAATTAGGAGTAAAAATGTAAATAATACAAAATTACCTTATCGCCCTTTAGGATTTACAATCTGAGAGAAGATTCCACTGCTATCTTCCGAAGAAAGATCACTCACGTCGTCTCTGCCGGCAACGTTAACCGCCGCCATGCCTCCTCCATCGCCGACATCCTCGGAGCTTCCTCCACGATTCGGAGTCCGACGAGTCCCGTCGGCAGTTTCTTGAAGCTGAAGCGCGAATTCAAGATTCCACAAAACATCTCCCATCGTCGGCCGTTCTAATCCACTGTCTGAGAGACACTTCTCCGCCGTGTCTGCAAATTTCTTCAAACACTCCGAATTGATCTTCCCTTTCAGATTCGGATCTATTATATCATCTAGTGTTCCTCTACGTTTGCAGTTCATTGCCCAATCTCCGAGACTCACTTGTTCTTTGGGCAGATTTGGGTTCAGCGCTGGTCTTGCGCACAAGATTTCAAACAGGACAACTCCGAATGAGTAAACATCTGACTTCTCAGTCAGTTGCTGTCTTCTGAAATATTCAGGATCTAAATATCCGAAACTACCTTTGACGACGGTTGTTACATGTCCTCCGTTCATGTTTGGTCCTGTTTTTGATAACCCAAAGTCTGAAACTTTAGCTACCCAGTTCTCATCTACGAGGATGTTAGTTGTTTTCACGTCTCTGTGTATGATCGTGTACTTTGCTCCTGTGTGAAGGTAATGTAATCCTCTAGCTGCTCCGATTGCTATCTCTAGCCTTCGTTTCCAAGTTAACTGTGGTTTCTTTGTGTTGTATAGATGTTCACGAAGTGTTCCAAGTGCCATGTAATCATATATGAGACACATTTCTCCTCCATCTTCGCAGTATCCTATCAAGGAGACTAAGTGTTTGTGTCTTAGTCTTGAGAGAAGTTCTATTTCTGTCTCGAACTCGTTGAGTCCTTGTTCTGAGTTCGGGTTTGATCTTTTCACCGCCACTTTTGTTGTGCCGTCTATAACTCCTTTGTAGACTTTACCAAAACCTCCAACTCCAATGACGTTGGAATCATCGAAGTTTTGAGTTCCGTGTTTGATTTCAGGCAAAGAGAATCTACGGCATAAACCTGCTGCAAGATTGGATAAGTGACTTCCGTTGTTGCTCTTCCCTGAGATGGTTGATTTGGCTCCTGATGTGGTGGAGTTTCCATATATAGGAAGCCAGCTTGATGTGTGAGAATCGCCTCCTTGATATCTCCGTTTCTTTTGGTATACCGTGAAACACAAAGCACAAAGTAAAACCGCTGCAACTCCTCCTGCCGAGCCAATGATGAAAGCAGTTGTCTTTCCGCTTTTGAATTCTTTTTTAACCTCTGCCTCAGCTTGCATAGGAGACGGCTGTGGGTTTGGACCCGCAAGATTTTTCATGGTGTCCATCTTGAAAATCTCTAACCCGTTAAGCTGTGAATCATAATATTCCGGTTGACCAAACGTTGATGGAGTCATCTGAAGTGTAATCTCTTCACCTCCGTTGTTACCATCAACATATATTGCATAGTCTTTGTAAGTAGGGACTCCTTTTTCTCCAGTCCATCCTATTATATCTGCAGGAGTGGTATCTGCTTGCGCTGTTCTGTTATTGATGTAAATGTTGAAAGCTTTTTGGTTGATCTTGGAAAGCTGGAATTCACAGAAATGAAGTCTAAAGATGTAAGTGAAGTTTTTATCAATCTGGAACATCCATGTAAGATTGGATTTGAGGTTGATATCTCCGTTCGGGCCTTGAGATCTTGCTGTTTTGTACACATCAGCTGGAGCTACAGACACCGGCATTTTCTGGTAATTGATCCTAAAATTGTTGCTTGCTTGAAGTGTAACACCAAGACCCGCACTAAAGATGTAAGGTGCATCGTTGTACCAAGTTCTTGCTAACCCACCAGAGTCTTGGCTTCCAGGGATGTCTTGACCACCAACATTAAGCCTAAACATTGACTGAAGATTTGATGTCTTGGCATCAACTGTCTGATCTGCGAAACCAACAAGAACCGCCGTATCAAACAGTTCTGGCATTTGAATCACCTCGATACCGTTTATAAAGGCGAATGTGTCTTTATGCTTGTCTGATGGGGTAAATGTGATGCTCAAAACATCTTTGGCGGTGGGTGCAAGAGAATATTCTTTAACCAGATAAGCTTGTGTCAAAGCTTGACACGTAATCTCAGCGCTAAAATTGCTCAATAGGATAACATCGTTAGCAGCCACAGCAAAATACGAGTTTGAAATGTTGAGACCAGTGTACGTTGATGGGTAGAAATGTAACCGGAGGAAATATCTTTGGTCTCCTTTAACCGGGATTTCATAAGTTGCTGGAGCCGTAAAGATTCTGGCTGTCATATAAGGAACTGTTGAGAGAAGTGAAGGGTCTTGATATGTAGCTGTTGCGTGAACTGAGTTTCCTGTCTTTAGAAACTTTGTATCTGGTTCCCATTTTTTCTTGTCTGGGTCAGTCGAAGCTTCTGATGCCCCGCAGCCCAGCGCGAAATCCTGACCGTTACATCTAGTTGGAGATATCAGGAGAAGCGTGAGAGGCAAGAGGAAAAAGAGAACTCGAGTTTTCCCGTTCATGGCTGACACATCAACGGGTATAAACTCTCTGGCTCAAGGAAAAATCGCAAGAGCGAAGATCAAGAGGGTGATTGATCACTTTTATGCCTGGAAACAAATTGGAAGCTCTATATCTTATTTTCTCTATAACCTAACCATGGAAACTCAAAACAAGACTTGCATGGAACAACAAGAAGCAAAAAAAATGTAGGCAAGACAAGAATCTAAAGGTAGGCTTTTCTTTTCTTTTCTTTCTATTTTGTTTAGTTTGTTTTCTCTACAATGAGGTTACTGTTTTTTTCTTTCTTCTCAATCTCCGTTGTTTTGTCTGGAAGAGAAACAGAAGTAGTTAGAAAAAATTCATGGCAGAGAGGATTACTCGAACAAGCTATGTTTAGCATATTGTTGTTAAAAAGAAAATAAAAGACGTGTTTTTTCCTTTTACTACAACATGAATTTATCGAATCTAAATATAGAAACTTGTTTCAAACAATGTTACAAGCTTTTGAAGTTTTGATTTGATCGAGCTATACTAGGATAAAATTTTGAAATTCTTTTCTTAGAATGGTCAAGGATGTAAACAAAGAAAGTCTCCGAAAGATCTGGATGAGTCAATCATCAAATTTAAACAATGGAGGAAAATAGCTTTTTTGACCTCTATACATTGCATAGATCAGTGGTTGAAATTATTTTGCTATACTCCATTAAAGCACCTCGAGTCTTCTAAAAGTGTTATCTGGTCGGGTTGGGCAAAATTCTACTAGAGAAGATCATAAAGAAGACATATCTGATCAACCCGACCCATTATAACCTCTTTGTTGGCCGCGTAATATGTTGGCACGCGGCCATCAGACAAAGAACATACATAAAATATTTACAAGATTCAAAGCCCTTAGCTTTGGTAATCTCTTAAAGAGGTAAACGAAACCAGAAAGAAGAACCCTTAATCTGCATTTTACAAGCCACACCTCTTCATCACACATTAACTTCCGGTCATTCTGCTTTATATACACAACAAGTGAAAACCAAAAAAAAAGAAATGGTGAGAAGAAGAGAAGGCCTTACATTGCCAATCTTAAGATCAACATTTCCAGAGGTCAAAACAACAACAACAACACCGGTGGCCTCACAGAAACCAAAACAGCGGTTATCAAAACAACTCTCTATGTGTGAAACACCAAGAGACGTTGCTTGGGAAAGAAGAAGACGTCAGATGATAATGGTTCAAGAAAAGAAGCTGCTTCATAAAGGCATTTCAGATGATATTAGTGTACAAATGAAACTAACGGATGAGGATTTAAACGAGCTAAAGGGATCGATTGAGCTAGGTTTCGGTTTCAATGAAGAAGCAGGACAAAAGCTATGCAATACATTACCAGCTCTTGATCTTTACTTTGCAGTGAATCGTCAGCTCTCACCTCTCCCTTCACCTAGCAGCAGCCGTAGCAGCAGCGTATCTGCATCAACCTTTTCGAACAGTATACCGTGTAGTCCCAAAAAAACTGATTCAGATTCATTAAAGATCTTATGCCCAGGTAATAAAAGATTCAAAAAAAGGTCCTTCTTACAATGCTTAAAAGCATGAGTTTTAATTTGATGTTTTGTCGGGTTTTTTATTTCTTGGTAGGGGATGATCCTCAACAAATGAAGCAGAGATTGAGACACTGGGCACAAGCAGTAGCATGCTCTGTTATGCAGTCTTATTGATGAGTGTATATGTGATTGTAAGCTTCAATATTTTCTTTTGAGAGATAGGAGAAACAAATCCTTTATAAATTAGGATCCTCAAAATAGAAAATTT
Organism: Camelina sativa; assembly: GCF_030686135.1. Lineage (NCBI taxonomy): Eukaryota > Viridiplantae > Streptophyta > Magnoliopsida > Brassicales > Brassicaceae > Camelina > Camelina sativa. Next base: position 1,777,437 of record NC_141898.1, read on the forward strand.
TGAAAAAAGAAGAAGAAGATTATGGCTTTGTATATACTCTGTAAAGGGAACACAAGATGAGAAAGAAAAAAAACCTCTTGTTCATAAGCTGTATACAAAAACAAAACGATTACAATATGATCTTGAATTGGATAAATAAAATGAACTTTTTCAGATAGTCGATTTGTCTAACAATTTGTCTTTTTTTTTTTTTTGTTGATCTTAACTCTAAATTTAGAAGCTACCCATTGGGCCTCTAAAGATGAGCAAATTTGCATCTATGATTTGAGAAGTCGGGTGTATGTTTAAAGTAAATAAATTATAGGGTGCGTTTCGTAATAGTTAAAAATATCTGAGGGTGTAAATTTCAAAACTATCAAAAGATTATAAAAAAACACTCCTCTCTCGAATCTTCTTCTTAAAACCTAGAAGCCTCAAGCCTCTCTGACTCCGAGCTTTCTTCAGATTTTCTGATAATTAGACACAAACTCCGGTATCGACGAACCAAACTAACTGGAGAGATATCCGAAAACTCACTTCCAAGTTTCATTAACTTATCAGGGACACACAAGTTAGGGCTTAGTATCTGCTATGGCTCCTGATGCTTCTACTGCTCTTGCAGGTCTGCTCTCTTCCTGCTATACTATATGTTTCGAATGAATGATGTATCGATCTCTGTCTTTGAACGCGTTTCAATTCTAGATTCCTTGATGGGTTCTCTTAGTTTTCTTTAGTTAAATTGATCTGATGGACAAGTTCGTTTTTTTTCTTCCGTTTTGTATTAGTTTCAATCAAAGTAGATAAGAATTGAAGTTGAACACTTGCTGGGAGAGTCTTAAGTTTTCTAGCTAGTTTGAATGTCTAATTTGTTTCTTCTTTGAATTCTTACTCCAGCGAGGGAGAAAGTTCAGCAATTTCTGAATGCAGCTTGTACAGGGAACCTTGAATTCCTCAAGAGTAAGTTCTCTTTTTTGGCTTTTTTTTTTTTTGTTTTTTTTCTCAATAAGCAGTGATTTGTTTTGTCTACTGATATGACTTCTCCAAGCAGAGGTTGCTAAGGAGCTTGATGAAGGAAAAGACTTGACAAAAACTGTGGAGAGTATTAAAGACGCAAACAAACGTGGGGCGCTTCACTTTGCTGCAAGAGAAGGGCAAACTGATATATGCAGATATCTTTTAGAAGAGCTGAAACTCAATGCTGATGCAAAAGATGAAGCTGGTTTGTTGTGTTCTTTGTATTACTACACTTTGCTTTTGTATTCCCAAATTCATTAATTTGAAACTTGATCTGCGAGATTGTTATGGTTTTTGCAGGGGATACTGCGCTTGTTCATGCTGCAAGACAAGGACAGATTGGAACGGCGAAGTATCTTTTAGAGCACGGAGCTGACCCTAATATAGCAAGTGAACTAGGAGCCACAGCATTGCATCATGCGGCTGGGACTGGTTGGTTATCAGTTTCCCTGTTACTAATTTGATTTCAACTTTTTCCAGTCATGCAGTGTTCTGTTTTACTTATTATGTCTTCTCTATACATTTATTAGGAGAAATCGAGTTGCTAAAGGAATTGCTCTCCAGAGGTGTTCCTGTTGATTCTGAAAGTGAATCTGGCACGCCATTAATCTGGGCTGCTGGCCACGACCAAAATGATGTTGTGGAAGTCCTGTTACAACACAATGCCAACGTAAACTTTTTTTGTATATCTCTATTTAATGATCCATCTGGAACCGTACTTTCCAATAAACCTTAAAAAATAAATTCTTCGTTTGGTGATTCTGCAGCCTAATGCTGAGACTGAAGATGATATCACTCCGTTGTTATCTGCAGTGGCTGCTGGTTCTCTAGCATGCTTAGAGTTGTTGGTCAAGGTATGAATGACATCTTCTTAATCTCTTGTATTGCGTTGGTTCAGTTACCAAGCATCTGAAATCCGAGCTAACACAATAATGTTCTTTTCGTTTCTACAGGCAGGTGCCAAAGCTAACGTTTTTGCTGGTGGTGCAACTCCATTGCACATTGCGGCTGATATTGGAAACCTTGAGCTAATCAACTGTTTACTTAAAGCTGGGGCTGATCCAAATCAGAAAGACGAGGTAAAACCAACTTGGAAATCAGTTCATTAGCAAATTGCTCATTTGATCCGATATGAAACAATTCTTGTCTAACTTTGCTGATTTTACCGTAAACTCTCAGGAAGGCAACAAGCCTATTGAAGTTGCGGCTGCTAGAGACAACAGAAAGGTTGTTGAGATCCTCTTCCCGTTGACAACAAAACTCGAATCTGTTTCGGACTGGACAGTAGATGGAATTCTCGCTCACATGAAAGCAAACAAAGTATGTATATTACATCTGTCCTGGTTTTCAATCTCAATTACTTTGATACATCTTGTCTGAAACAACTTAAAACATATTCAGGAACAAGAGGAAAACGCAAACAAGTTGAAATCCGGAGAGACCGGGATCAAAAGAGATCTTCCTGAGGTACTTCATACTTTGATTGATATGCATTTCTCTTACATTGAGTTGTTTTGAGTACTTAAAGAAGATTATCATTTGTAACTTCCACAGGTCTCCCCAGAAGCAAAGGCGAAAGCTGCAGAAGCAAAAGCAAGAGGACAAGACGCCTTTCACAGAAAAGATTTCCAGATGGCTATTGACGCTTACACACAAGTATTCAACTCTAAAACTTCTAAAAATCAGAACAAGATTCTTAATTTAGGCATATATGTGATTTTGTTGAATTTTTGTTTGAACATAGGCAATTGATTTTGACCCAACGGATCATACCTTATACTCAAACCGAAGCCTCTGCTGGTTGCGGTTAGGACAAGCTGAGCATGCCTTATCCGATGCCAAAGCCTGCAGAGAACTAAAGCCTGATTGGCCTAAAGCTTGTTTCAGAGAAGGCGCTGCTCTACGTTTGCTACAGGTAAGAACCATCTATTTCCACTAAAAAGATTTGATCTTTAATCATTGAAACTGTATGATTCACCGAGTTTCTCATGAATCCCCAGCGGTTTGAGGAGGCAGCCAATGCTTTTTACGATTGAGTATTGCTTAGCCCTGAAAGCAAGGAGCTCGTTGATGCTTTCAGGTTCGTGAGAAACGCTTATGATGTTTTTGTTTCCTTATCGTGTTTCAAGATAAATGATGTTTGTTACCTCTCTTTTCTGCTACAGAGAAGCTGTAGATGCAGGAAGGAAGTTTCATGGGAAGGATGAGGTAAAGGCGAAATCATAAGATCTAGATGGCTCCATTTAGTTTCTGTATGAAGTTTTGATCTGCTTCTTATCTTATTCTCCCTCATGTGCACTTGCTTGCTTAATGGTACTGTAATATTTTTTAGGAACCAAGTTTTGTTTGTGGTCGGATTTTTTATTATTGTGAACCCTAACCCGAAAATTAATGCGATTTGATTGGAGTGAAAAGATCAGGTATAAATTATTGGACAATAGTTTATATCATCATCACCATTTGTATAACAATACAAATTACCCGGTTTATATCTTAGTAACTTGCACACAATTGTAGATTTATGAATGATCTTTATTGTGAAACATTGAATTGAACTCGTGATAGTATTTTTATCTTAAAATATATGAAATATGATAAATAACAAGATGCGAGACGGTGATTGGATGAACGTGAAGATCTTCAGCAGTTGACAAACGCGTAGTTAACAATTAAGTGCCCACGAGCGTATCCCTGACCGTTAGTATCAAGCCGCCTGAAAACGCCGTCATCTAAGTCCAAACCGCCGTTACTACACTGATCAACGATTCTCACCGTCGCTTGTGTTCCCGTTGCAGTATTCGTTACCTGCGTTTGCATATGTTTTGTTTTTTTTTTGCATATTTGATATTAATTAAATACATGACACGTGAAAATTTGCTATTTATGTAATTGGTGTTTGTAAAACGCGATTAGAGTGACTTACCCTTAAGCATCTTCCACAAGAATCACGGCCTCGCGGTCCGACTGGACCGCAGAAAGCTGTCCAACCGTACTTCCTACGCCATTCGATTGGGAGGTTTCCTTTCCATGTTGAGCAATAGGCACTTACTTTATAAAGGTCCCAACCATTTTGCTCGGGATAATAGTAATGGTAAGTTGCTCTTACATTAGTAGCGGTTTGAGCTGCTGCTTTAGCCGCAAATGCGCATAGGAAAACAAACATGCATATGCTAAGTCTTGCCATTGGCGATCTTTATGTGTTTGTACTTTAAAAATGTGTTGTGATATAATCAAAGATGGACGAACAAATATATAGGAAAATTGTTTTCATAGAATAAATAAATTGCTATACTAGATTTTTTGTCACATTGTGAATAATTTTGTTAGGGTATGAATATTCAATGGATGACTAGTTTGTGTGGGGATATCTATGGCGGCTTTGATAGGATATAAATTAGTTAATGAGGATTTTGATACCATTAAGAAAAGTTCAAGTAGTTTATATGAATTTTGTGAATGATTCAGGTTAAAAATATCATATTGTATAGATAGAAAAATACACTTTCCAAAATGTTTGGATTGAAATATACCAAAATAATTGCTAGGTTCTTAGGGCTATTAATTCAAATACAACCACCAGCCATGTCAACTTATTCGAAACATATTGTATATATTTATACAAACACGTGTGGTTAGATCTTAACATCGTTAAAAGATTCGTGACGTACGTTAAGAACAGTTAAGCCGCATGTTTAAAATTTGGAACAATTTAGATATTAAATAGTTTTATGCGTAGATGAGGTATTTTTCTTCCAACTAAAAAGAGTACTAAACGTCCAAATAAAAAATTAGATAAAATATTTTTTTTGTTTTTCCCCCTTTTACAAAAAAAACCTTTTTATCAGGTTTTTTTTATCTCAACAACAAAATCCTATTAATTTAAGAACTTAATAACATATTAATTCTGAAATAATATTATGAATCCTAATCTTATTATGAATTTATATATGATAAAATAAGTTGTTCTTAGTACTAATTCATTTAACATAATCTAAATTTACTTGAATCTTTTCTTATAAATTAATATAATCGTCAAAAAAAATTAATATATAAATTAATCTTCAACACTTATATCAAATAAAATGAAGTGTGCAAGCTATTTTTATCACTGAAGTATAAATGATCATCTATTATTTCGATAAAAACATTAATAAATACATTTTGAGACAAAAAGAACAAAGTTTGTACAATTTAAAAAAAAAAAACTAGATGTATATATTTAAGTTGTTTTTATTACAAAACATTAGTTTCAAGAAGGGAGTATAAAATTAGTTTATTACTACTTCACCAATATACTACAAATTTAAAGTGCATTGAAAATTTTTAATTATCAAGAGTCTTTTTCACAATCATGTAAACGAATAATTTAAATAATTTCTCAATAAATATATTAACAATTGTATGTACATTTTATATATAATTGTCCTTACTTTGTTGTTGTACTGATGACAAATTCCACCATACCCAACAAGTACGTATGTATCAAACGCTGACAAATGAATCAACAGTAGAAGTTTAGCTTAACTTACCGTCAGTAAATCTAGAATATGGAGATCACTGAAAGAGGTTACTGCGAGCAACCACCATAGATATAAATATTTATGTCCTTGTAAGAAGCAATAGCATGAAAAGATCTTGGAGATGGTGGTGAACCACTGCAAAAGTTTTACACAAGTTAGTTAGAACATAACAATTAACTATTAAAGAAGACAGACATATGGTGACTTACATGGTTTTTTTCTCTTCCCAGGTCATGATATTTAAATCAAGCATATGACAATCGTTTAAAGGCAAACTCTTCAAATCATGCCCGCCAAACATCATCAAAGAGTTACTTATGATTGTGACCGCCCCATCATATAAATTCTCATTGAAGTCATGAGGCTCCAATGGGCTAAACTTTTTGTTCCATATGAATGTAGCATTTTCTTCACTTCTCCATAACCTTGTTACCTTGCTAAAGTTTTGTTGTATATATGTTGGTTTTGCTTTTTTTTTTTCCTTATCTTGAGATTTGTGGTTTTTGGATTTTTAATTTCTTGCTCGCTTGAATATTCTTGGTTTGAAAATATTTAGTTATTTGTGTAAGGAATATGCAAAGGGATCATTGATACATGTTCTTTTTTTTGTTTACTAAATTGCTATACCAAAATATTTTGTCACATTGTGAATAATTTTGTTAGGGTATGAATATTCAATGGATGACTAGTCTGTGTGGAGATGTCTATGGCGGCTTTGCGAGCTTTGTGGTGGAAATTGGAAGTTTTAAGAGGAAATAAGATTGATCATTTATTAGAGGGGACAGATGTATATATGTTATGTCTCTTTAGTCTTTAGGGGTTATCGCATCGTACGGGGTCCCAATTTTTAAGTATTCGGAATTTTTGGATCAGTGAATGGATATCAAATTTGATTACTTCCTTGCTGTCGCCGGTATGTAACTTACGGATGCAAATATTTGCATAGATTAACCGTTATATTAAAACCCAATTATCACTTTATTCCTTAACAAATATAATTTCCACATACCTTATTTTATTTTTTTATGAAAGATAAGACATGGTGGCATTTATTTTCGTCTTATTAGCATATATATATAATAAGGAGATATATATGCGCTATATATATGAAAAGAATATCATTAATAGATGAACCTGATGAAGATCTTCAGCAGTTGACAAACTCGTAACTGACAATCAAGTGCCCACGAGCGTATCCCTGACCATCAGTATCAAGCTGCTTGAAAACGCCGTCGTCTAAGTCCAAACCGCCGTTACTACACTGATCAACGATTCTCACCGTTGCTTGTGCTCTTGTCGCAGTATTCGTTACCTGTGTATTGTTTTTGGTTATTAATGATATTACGTTTAAGACGCTGCGAAGCATTAAACGGAATAGGATATGTATGTGACACATGCCCACTATTTCTATTTTCTATACATGAAAACGACGTTTGCTTCAAAACGTGATTTGTGAAAGAGATAAAATTAGTGACTTACTCTTAAGCATTTACCGCAAGAGTCACCACCGGTCGGTCCAACTGGACCACAGAAAGCAGTCCAGCCGTACCTCTGACGCCACTCAAGCGGTTGGTTCCCATCCCACGTTGAGCAATACGCACTTACTCGGTAAAGATCCCAGTTGTTTTGTGCAGGATTGTAGAAATGGTAAGTTGCTCTTACGCTAGGAGCGGATTGAGCGGCTGCTTTGGCCGCAAAGGCACATAGCAACACAAACACACATATGCTAATATTTCTTGACATTCTTTTTCTCCGTTATTTTAGTGTTTCTTTAATTAATCTATGATAGATAGAAATAGAATAAAGAATTAATGAAACTCTATTTATAGAAAACATATACTATGATTTGACTAGTTTAGCCTAACAAAAAGTTTTGACCGTTGTGTTTGGCTTTGAGTTGAATATTCAATGTTCTTACTTCTTACTATTCTTTGTAGACGTTTATAGTCGTGTGTTTTGGGTTATGGAAAATGAAAAAATTGACGTAGTAAGAAAATAAAAATGAAAATAAAAATCTAAATCTGCAACATTGTAGCTTAAGTGGCCTTCTTCTTAGACATTGATTGGCTATATGGCCGTCTACAATAATAGGCTTTCTCTCCTCGCTATCATATAGGAAATTAAAATTAAATTTTTCTTTTTTAAAAAAGAAGGAAATATCGACTTGCGTTCGTTTAATAGATTTGTTGTATCTAGCCTAGGCATGTCAATTAGGGTTTTAGCCCACGGGCTGGCCCGGCCCGGCCCTGAAAAACACCAGGCTCGGATTTCAATATATATGTCCAGAAAAAATCAGGTGTTTCGGGTTCAGTCCGTTTGGACAATAGGGTTTTTTGGGCTTACTCCGACTGGGTTCGGGCCAGCCCAAAAAATCCTTTAACAAATATATTTGTACGTTTTTGTTAATATTTTTGTTTGATTACAATATTTGATTAATAATTTATTGTAAATAAAGTTGTAAACTCTAATCCTAGTTTTCATATTTACTTAATTGTCATACTTAATACTTTAAAATTTTTTATCTATGATGTTTTATATGAATTATATATTGGTTTATTTGGTTAAAGTATCGAAATTTTATTTAGTTTTCAACTTTTTCTATTAAATTGAGTTGGTTGTATTGAATATAGATGAGTTATTAAATTTTTGATTGATTTATTTTATAGTACACATTCAAACACTACTTTTTAAGGCTTATAAGTTTGAATTTTTGATCGGTAAGATAAGCCCGAAAAGCCTTGTAGCCCTGTTAGGGTCAGGCTCGGGCTTTGAAATATAGGCTCGAAAATATTTCGGACCGGGCTCAAAACATATGCGAGCTTTACGGATTTCGGGCCGGCCGGACCAACCCGATTGACACTCCTAAATTCCAGCCCACGGTGATTAGTCGGTTTACTCGGTTATTGGAAATGACTTTGCCCCTTGTTTCCCTATCCAATGGTTGAGCAAAGGAGTGACCAATATCATAGATTTGACTAAGCTGATGGCGAGGTGCTGTTCAATATTTTGAATGCCTAAATGATGCCAATCTACTAAAATTCAGGTTAGTTTGACGCAAATTTAACATTCACCATTTCTATATTAATTAAATAAATTAATACAAACTTGAATACTAGTGAAGAAATGTGAATTTTCAACTGTTTTTTTAAAAAAAAAAAAATTTGTCAACCTTTTTAAATTATAAACATTTCTTTTTGTTATTAGTTTTATTACAAGTATTTCTGTTATCTATAATCGATAAAAATACCTTTCGACAACAACAAAAAAAATATCAACAAAACTACCTAAAGACTGAGGAAAGACGAGACAAAGTTTACCAACTTGCCATTTTCCAGTGAAAACGTGCACGTCTTTGCCAAGACCACCGTTGACAATACATATCTGATCTCGCGTCATTTTGATCCTAGAAAATTCGATATATAGGTCACCTTATCCATTAGTATTCCTTTATCTATAGTTTTTTTATTCAATTAATATCCTGGTAATAACATGCACTGCCGAAGAAGTATCGATCTTTCATATAATAATATCGGGAAGTTCCTTAATTATTTATGCGAAACATATATCCTAGACACAGAAGTCTTTATTGTATGTGTAGACCGATATAACACCTCGAAATCATTACATAATATCGAACGCGATCAGTGGCCGAAACACACAGATCGCTTTTAGAATCAGGCTGCCCAATGAGTTCATTAATCCCCACAATTAACAAACTGGTAGTCAACAATGAGATGGCCTTGCTGATAGCCATTACGATCGGTGTCTATTTGATTAAACATTGCGACATCCAAATCCAATCCTCCATTGCTACATTGGTCCACTATTCTCACCGTTACTGCAGCATTTGTTCTTGTGTTTCTCACCTGTATTCATTTATACACACCGCTGTTAATCACTATATTTATCGGTCATATATATATATAACAAGCTAAAGTACGATTTTAAAGTTGAAGTACATTATAATATCTTTTAAAAATGTATATAATAATTAATCAGGTTCTTACTGGATTTTGCTGAATTTGCATGTAAAAAAAAACATGCTAATAACAAGATATGAAAGTAAATTAAAAAAAAAATACTAATTGATCTGTTAACTTTGATCCTAATATTAAAATATAAAAAAATTACTAATTGATCTGTTAACTTTGATCCTAATATTAAAATAATCTGTCAAAATCATACTTATTTTAGGTATAAAAAGGATTTGGAAATAATATTTGAGGTGCCTATTTTCAGTTAGTTTGGATTAAAAGCAGATTTAGTTGGATCATGTTCTATATAAAGATCAATTTAAAAAAAAAAGATAATTTAACATACCCTTAAGCATTTGCCGCAAGAAGCTTGACCACGAGGTCCAGCCGGTCCGTAGAAGGCAGTCCAGCCATACTTGCTCCGCCACGCGTACGGCTTATCAGCATCCCACGTGGAGCAGTAAGCACTCACGGCTCTCAGATCCCAATTGTTCTGCGCCGGATTGTAAATATGGTAACTGGCGCGTACGTTCTTGGCGCTCTCACCTGCACCGCTAGGTCCGCTACCCCCACAATTGCTCTGGCAGTTATTGGCCGGAGAACAATACTCTGGCGTGGTGCCGCAATACCCGTACTGGCTGCAGCAGATGTTACCGGGACAAGTACGACCACCAGCTTGACGGCCGCATTGTTGTCCCGCCACCGTGGCCGCGGTGTATGATAAAAGTATGATGGTTATGCAAAGTCTGATATTCATGATCGGTAGGTTTTTGTATTCTTGGTGGTCTAATGCATGTGTCTATATATATACATATGAATATATTATATATAATAGTAATGTTTTTCTTGTGATTTTAGTTTTACCCAATTGATTTAATTACATACGTTAGAGATAACGTGTTTAACCATAACCATATGCTATACGCATGAACGTTAAATATATAATACTACCTGGATATTTATTTTTTAATTTGTTGGAAACTGTATATATTACTTATGTTGTTAAATTTTTAAAATTGTAAGTGGTTTTAATTTCCTCTGAAATTAAAGTAATTTGGAAATTCGTAAACTTTTTAATCATTGGAAAAGACAATTAAACTAAAAAGTGATATAATTTGGAAAAAAAATCCATGGCATAAACTCTTATACGAGTAATTAAGATGGCGTGATGGATATGAGTGTCTAGAACCGTCGATATTCTTTAAACGGGAGCTTAACTGGTCAATGTCATATAATCGGACGGTGTAATACAAGGAAGCATTGTGTGTATACTCGTACATCTAGATACAGATGATGACTAATGAAACAGGCGGCTAATTGTGAATGGTTTTGTTCGTAGAAGAAAATAGCAGCCTTGGACCTTTGGTAGATAAGAGTCGCTCTCATTGACAATAACTATTGTATTGATTCGTTCATTTGACTAATCAAAGTCTACATGATCGATCCATTGATTTTGTCAATTTTGGATTATTTTAAGTATTTTTAATTCGCTGAGCAGCGTAAAATGGCTTCTATGGTGGTGGTGCGTAAAGAAACAATGGTTCCATACAACTCCTCGTAATAATTGTTTTGGTGACAATACAACAGATAAATTTTCCACTTTGACACCTAGAGAGGCCTCTGAATGTTGAATTCAGTCAAGTCAACTCGAGTTGTTTGTTTGTGGGCTTAATGGGCCATACGGGCTGGTTAAACGAAACTGAGCCCATATCAAGTCCGTTTCGAATTGGTTACAACTTACAACTTGCAAGGATAAACCAGCGAATAAGAGAGAAGACGAGTGGAACTGTGGATGAGTGTGTACGTTACGTACGTACGTAGGCCATATCATATATAGCCCACATCTTTGCCGATCCCCCTTTTCTCGCAATGATTTAAAATTCTAACTATGATTCTGCCCATATATGAAAGATTTATTTCAATTACATATTATTAACAATAGAGCCTCAAACGACGATGTTCTCCAAAAAGGCTCTAAGAGATTGAAGCCCAGCTCAAGTCCACCAGCATCCAAGCCCACTTCGCACCAACGGAAACCTGCAGCTGGACAAGACTAGAGAACATTCTAGAGAACGGTAAAGCCCCTGTTATCCTACTCTTCGCTCTTATGCTCACAACAAATTTGATCCTCGGTCTCTCAAATGCATTTTTCTCGGTTACACAGAAAAGTACAAAGGTTACCGCTGTTTTTATCCTCCCACGGGCCGTGTCTACTTGAGCAGACATGTGATATTTGATGAAGGATCATTCCCTTTTGCTGATACTTATGCTTCTTCACAACAGTTTGTTCCCACACCGTTGTATATTGCTTAGCTCAAATGTTCTCTTATCGAGACTCCTGATCAAGTAGAGTCTGAAACTGCTATAACAGCTCTAAGAGATATCGAGCCTCCTGCACTCACTACTGATATCGAGACTCCTGCATTGCTTCCTGCTACTGAGATTCCTGCAACATCGCTTTCAGCTCCTGAAATTGTTTCCCCTGTTTCTCATCCTGTTGCTATGGCCATTGGTGATGGGGAATGTACTGGGTGTACGACAAGCTTAGACCTTGTTCCTATAGGCAACAGCATTATCTCATCACCGACTCAGCCATTCACAACAGACTCCGCAGTTTCAAATGAGCAAACAACTGAATCCACTCATCCCATGGTCACACGATTAAAAGCAGGTATCAGTAAACCAAACCAACGGTATGCTCTTCTCTCCCACAAAGTATCTTATCCACTGCCTACAACAGTAATTGAAGCTCTACAAGATGAAAGATGGACAAATGCTATGGGTGAAGAGATGGGAAACTGTAAAGCAACCGGTACATGGTCCCTTGTTCCTCCTACACCAGATATGCATGTGTTAGGCTCCAAATGGGTATTCAGAGTAAAACTTCATGCAAATGGAAGCTTAGATAAGTTTAAAGCTTGATTAGTAGCTCAAGGTTTTAACCAAGAAGAGGGTATCGATTATCTTGAGACATACAGTCCAGTGGTTCGTACTCCTACAGTTCGAGCAGTTCTCCATGTTGCCACACTTTTAAATTGAGAACTCAAACAAATGGATGTTCGAAATGCATTTCTTCATGGAGACCTCACAGAAACCGTTTATATGAAACAACCTGCCGGTTTCATAGACAAAGATCATCCTGATCATGTCTGCTTACTACACAAATCACTCTATGGACTGAAACAGGCTCTAAGAGCTTGGTTTGACAAATTCAGCAATTTCTTGCTTGAATTTGGTTTCTTCTGCAGCATTCCAGATCCTTCCCTCTTCATATGTGCTAAGAATAATGATGTTATTTTTTTGCTTCTCTATGTTGATGATATGGTGATTACAGGGAACCCCTCTGCTCTTCTCAACAGCCTCCTTGAAGAGCTCAACAAACAGTTTTGGATGAAGGATTTGGGTCAACTGCACTACTTCCTTGGCATTCAGGCTCATTTTCATCCTGGAAGTTTGTTCCTTTCTCAACAAAAGTATGCTGAGGATCTTCTCATTACAGCTGCAATGGCAAACTGCTCTCCCGTTGCCACTCCTCTACCACAACAATTAAGCAAAGCTCCTAATCATCATAAACTTTTTGACAATCCAAAGTACTTCAGAAGCCTTGCTGGGAAGCTTCAATACTTGACTCTCACACGACCGGATGTGCAGTTCTCTGTTAACTATGTGTGTCAAAAAATGCATGCTTCTACTGTCTCTGATTTCCAACTCCTCAAACGCATACTCTGATACATTAAAGGCACCACCACAATGGGCATATCCCTCAGCAACAAGACAACTTGCAAGTTGCGAGTCTACAGCGACAATGATTACAATGGCTATCAAACAAGCAGTCGTTCCACTGGTGGTTTCTGCACTTTTCTCGGGAATACTCTCATCTCCTGGTCCTCAAGAAAACAGCCTACAGTCTCCAAAAGCTCGACAGAGGCAGAGTATAGAGCCATGTCTGAAGCCACATCTGAGATCACTTGGCTTGTGAATCTTCTTAAGAGCCTCGGCGTTCCTCAGTTTGAGACACCAAAGTTGTTTTGTGATAATCTCTCTGCCGTATACTTGACTGCCAATCCAAGTTTTCATGCTCGCACCAAACACGTTGCCACTCACTACCATTATGTTAGAGAGCAGGTGGCTTTTGGAAATCTCATTGTCAATCACATACCTGCAGCGTACCAACTCGCTGATATTTTCACCAAATCGCTTCCGCAACAAGCTCTCCGAAAAAAACTTGGTGTCGTTGTTCCACCTACTCCAAGTTTGCAGGGGAGTATTAACAATAGAGCCTCAAACGACGACGTTCTGCAAACAGGCTCTAAGAGATTGAAGCCCAGCTCAAGCCCACCAGCATCCAAGTCCACTTCGCACCAACGGAAACCTGCAGCAAGAGACAAAGTTCTTACACAACCTGCAACAAGTGACAAAACTGAGTCTCTTACACAACCTGCAACAAGAGACAAACAGAATGCTGCAGGTACGGAGTTGATCATGCAAAACAGGTTTGAGCTCCTTGAATCATGCGATGAAGATGCCAAGTGACAAACATCCCAATCACTACAGCTGGACAAGACTAGAGAAAATTCTAGACACTAGGTTAAACCTTGTGTAACACTATAAAAGAGCTTGACCTTTGTAACAAGAAATTAAGGATTGAAATAATAATAAAACAATCTTTCAAATCTTTTTACTTTCTTCACATATGACCTATAATATAATTCAACTCTGTTTTTCTATATCTATGTTATTCATAATTTGACATAGCCTACTTTATCTTTCGAATCAAGGCGATGTGACGGTGCTTGATTCACACCATATGAGCTCTCAAAATTTATTCCTTTGTGATATGATATTTTGTTTGCCGAAACTTCGCCAGCATTTTCCTCGCTAAAATCAACAACTCACAATTACTTTTATTGTGAAACTTGATTTCGTCTATTTGACTAAGTGGATCTTCATCTTAGAACACTTCTTGAATCTTTCACTTTCTTTTGTTAATTCGTACCAGCGTATTTGTTCGTAAGCAGCCATTTTTTTAACATCTTTTACAACCAATTGGTGAGTTGATCAAATTTTATCAAAAAAAATAGTTAAATAAAGATGTAATTAATAAAGCACTATCATCGTTCCATTGTTTGTTTTGTTGAGGCGATGGATGTCGATGACAGCGTAAAGCATCAATAATGGAGCATACATATTAAAGAAGACATTATTAATTTATTTAGAATACATTAAAGTATTGTCCCCCAACAACTCTACAGTCTACACTATCCACATGCTCTTGCCCTTTCCACCACCCACATCACCTTGATCTATATTGTAGTTTCTCATATATGTTTCAACCAAAAAACGTTAATTGTAACTAATTTTGTAAAACAAGTAAATTGAATTTTGGGTTCTTTGTGTGTATCTGTCTAATGTTCATTGTTGGTCTTGATCAAGTTCTATTGATACGAAAATACTATTCAACTTCAATTTGTTGTTGGTTCTTACGACTACTTAACCTTTTCATGGCATTTTAGTCCACTTATTGAAATGTTACTATTTACTAATATCAAAAATTAACAATAGTATAATTTTAAGATGGTTGTAAATGAAAAAATTAATGAGTTTACAATGCATAACATAACAAGTAATTATGAGAACTATAAACGTGAATAGTAATTTTGACACGTCAAAGTAACACATTAAGATGCCTTACGGACACTGACCATATAGACAACACGATAAATGCGTAAAAACAAAAATTGTTTTAAACGAAAATAGATGCAACCTAATAAAATATACATGTTTATATATATGCATATATATAATACATATAACAAAAACGGTTTTAAAAAAAAAATTAAAAATGTAATACATCACAATATTAATATTATTATAACTTATTAATATCATACGCAAACTCCCTGCTCGGAACAGTAGTTTCGAGCCGGTTTGGCTTTTCTCGGTTTGAGATATCCAACCGATCGAACCGGTCTTTCTTTCCTTTTTTGGGTAAGAACAAGAAATGTCGTCAAGAACTCTCAGCTTCTGTTCTTGCACTTTTCTAATGCCCTTGGAGCTGCAATTTATATAGATAGAAAATTTGTATGAGCAAATAATTACAAACTAAATCCTTAAAAACTTATAGTATGCACAAATCAATTTTAGATTTTTAAAAAATACTAACCAAGTCCGATTGCTTCTGATCCCTTCATTATTCGTATACGTTTGCATGAATCAACAAACATCCTAAAATAGAATCCAAACGAACCGTAAATAAATATTTGCACTATATATATAATTCACGTATAATTAAAGATATAAAATTAATGTAATTGGAAGATATATAAAAAAATTGAATACTCACTCCCATGGTACGTCTCCTACGAGCATCCAGTCACCATCTTTATCTTCATAAGTTGGAACATAATCTGATCCGTTTAGAAGATCGATCAATTTACTCTCGTTCAGAAAATCTTTCATTCCTTGTGGTCCATAGTTGCCTGAATATTTTTTAAAATAAAATTTAATTGACAAATATATAATAAAAAGAATTAGTAGATGTATAAGTTATATATTGACTTCTTTTTTTTTACCTATGGTAAAAGAGCTGAACATTTTGCTCAAGGCGTTGGATAGATCTTGGTAAGTTTTGTAGAGTTTCAGGTCGATTTTTCTTAGGTACGGTGCGCCGTCCATGCTAACCTTCACGTAAGCCGCAGCGGCACATGCGGAGGCGGATGAAGTGGCTCCACTGCTGCCGGGAGTCTTATCGTTTCCTTCAACGGCATCTCCGGTGATCGGTTTTTGGCCGGACATGACGTTCTTGCGGAAAGATCGTACCGGTGGCCATCCCACAACTTGTGTCCTGAAATTCCGTATTAATTTGTTATTATTATTATTTCTCAATAATATTTGTTAATTTCCTTTGTGAAAATGTTTGTAAATGATCTACTAGTTGTTTCACACGTGTCGGATGTTAGGTGGCTGTAGCTGTTCAAAAAACTATTTAAGCTTTTTGGTAGATAAAGTAAGATTCCATATGTTTTGTATTTTTCTTAATTCTTCCCGACCAAACCAAAACAAAGAAAAAAAATCAAACAGAACACTCAACCTAACTTGTATGCAAGGATATTTTGTTAATCACAACAAATACTATTTGTAAAACTATTCAGAACATGGAGCAAAACCAAAATAAAGCAATGAAAAATCAAAGATCTTACGAGAATCACTTGCATAGATATTCCGGGGTTCCCTAACCTAGCTAGTTAATCATGTTTAAGGCTTAGAGCGCATC
The DNA here is from genome assembly GCF_030686135.1 of Camelina sativa. Lineage (NCBI taxonomy): Eukaryota > Viridiplantae > Streptophyta > Magnoliopsida > Brassicales > Brassicaceae > Camelina > Camelina sativa. The sequence goes on from NC_141898.1 coordinate 1,794,197, forward strand.
CATCTCTAAATTATGACCGTTCTAGTATGCATAATCTAATTTTTCCGAATCTAGAAGCAAAAATATCAGTTGAGATTGGAATAAAAGTTTCTTACTTTGCTGGTGGTTTTACGACCTTCTCCTTCATATTCTCTAAATCAGCTTCGGAAACAGTCGATGAAAGATTCAGTTTGAGATCAACGGTCTCAGAAAATCCTCTTTTCCCATTATTTTTTACGGACATTTCTCCTCCGTGACTACCACCCGGCAGTCCTAACCTCAGCTCCGTCGCCTCAAAGTTAATCATATTTCTTTGATAATGATTATCAAACGAGTAACAAATCTGGTAATCCGACAACGAGTAAGAGATTCTTCGGCTTCTAGGGTTCTTTTGATATATAAAAAAAGTTAGAAGAGAGAAAGAGAGAGGATGTGAGATGTGTATAGAGAAACTAGAAACAAAGGGCTATATATTGGATCGTGTGTGGGTATAAAAATAAAATTATATATCAAAACTCATCATTGAGAGCGTGGTTTATTTGAACGGACGTGATACTGCCAGGTGGATGCTGGGATTGGTTGGACCGTAAAGAGTGTTGTCGGGAGAAGATGATGTCATGAATGGCGTCATTTTTTACCCTTGGGAATAATTGCGACCAAGCCAGTGGGCAAAGGCCAACTTGGCACAGTTTCTCCTTTCTGTTTCCAATTTATCCACCGAGAAATAAAATTTTAAAATAAAACTGTGCTGTATTATACAAAGTTAAATTACGAATTATGTTTAGTTTTTTTTTTTTTTAATTTACTAGTAGAAAAGGTATACATACATATAAATTCTTACAACAAAACATATATTTTTGTTAAAATAACAAGGAGAAAAAAGAGAAGAAAACTATTAATATCAATATATTAACAAAAGAGTGTTTTGTCGGAAAATATAATTTATTTAGTCGTGGACGTGATAAAATGGTCTATAATAAAAAAGGGAATAAAAATGACAGCTAAGACAATAAAGGACCCATAGATGGGAAAGAAATCGAAAGTTGTCAGCTTCAAACATGTGTTTTGATTCCATGGATTCGTTGTCCTTCTTCCTATGGGGTCCGCCATTCACAATGCCTATGCTATGCTCACCCCCTTTCTTTTTTTTTTTTTTTCCTTTCTAAATTGCTTAATTTCTCATAATTATATTAATGTAAATTGCCGAGCCGACAAAAAAAAAATGAAAATAAATCAAATTTTGAATTTGAGATAAACTAAAAGTCCTGGTCTGCCATAGCGTTTTCGTACTCTGCTTCCCACCATGTGCATCTGTCTCAGCTCTACTAAGTTTATGGATTATTGAAGTCAATATAAAATTAGCGGTTATGTTATTCAATAAATTGTGAATAATTAAACATGATTAGTTATCTGTATTATAATGTGATTAGGAAACATTCCTTCCGATATGATTAGGCTGGATATAGTATAACGTTGGGAATAACTTTAACCTAATGCAATTTTCTTGTCTTTAAAAAAAAAGAAAGGAAGTGTTTAATGCTAACTAATTCTTAATTAGTATTATGTCTATTGGATTAAAATCTTCGGTGGGAAAGGCCAAAACATGAAACTATTCAACAGTGGTTAAGTGCAGTTGACGTGGTAATTTTTTGAATGAAAATCATATTGAACTAAAGGAATCTTATTGGCTGAGAGAAATAAAGACATCAGTTCCTCATAACCACTGTAAAATAATCGCTATAATCTATATACTTTCGTAGTTTTGAAGATTAGCTATTAAACAGTCTAATTACTTTCTCATCATTTTGTCACGCGCAATCATGATCATTATTCGATAATGATCTGTTAGTGCGGTATGATATGAGGATTGAGGGGTATCTATATATACAATATTTCGAGCACACAAGTTTTTACATATTGAAAATATATAGATATAATTAAATCTATAATATGAAATGTCAGTTTCTGTTTCATTATGTCAACATGTCAATCAGGGTGTAAGAAAGAAAAAAGTCCTCTATTCCATCAAACGCGATTACGTAAATGAGAAAAAGCCTTAAAATCATATAGAAGGCAAAGACTTCGAGTTTTAATGATATTATACAATTTTTTTCTCTCTTAAATGGTCAACCATGTGGGTATGGCGGGACATGTCATGCCCATGTCGTCAACCATATTAATAAGGTTACTAGCATTTTCGAGAAGGAGCATAATAATATTAGCGTCAATAGATAAATTGCTCCTTGGAAATTTATTAAAACATAACAAAATAGAATAACATAGCATAATGATCGTCAACATCATTTATTGATAAACATCATCATCATGTCCATGCATCATTACGATGGAAGAATCTGATCTAAAAATAATGAAGGCCAAATTGACAACGACTTCATCTTAATCTACATGCCAATTATTTTATAATTTAAATTGCTAATTAGTAATTACGGTGTTTTTATTACACTGATGAACATCGCGAAAATCGTTACTGTTTATAATACATACCCCTTCTCGTATAAAAAAGTCACATGTAAACGTGAGGACGAGGAGATAAATGGGTCCACCTGGGCCTGAAAACACCAACCCCTATATAACCAGCGATAGAGAGATGTATACATGCACCCTCCTCGTGTGGGCTGGGTCCAGTGAAAAAATCCATGTCTTGTATTTCACTGGCCAATAACATCACAGGTTCACTCGTGTGCAATGCAACCCTTCGACAAAGTATTAAATTTAATGCATGAATATGGATAAGAGTCAAATGTGTCTCTGATCGTCTTAACGATGTCAACGTCTTCCCCAACCTTACCGTGTCCTTGCAACTACCCACACCTCTTCCAATTTTTCTTACATTTATTTTTCCAATAGAACTGAAAGAGTATTAATTACAAACATTCATATCTGTCAGATACATCAAAAGTTACTTTTTCAAAACTTAATAAATCGCCGTTTGATCTTTGACATCAGATGGTTAAATAATAGTATTTTTTTCAAAAATCGTTCAGAAGATTTCTTTCAACCCGGGTATGTAACTTATACCTGAACGTTCGCATCTACTAATAACTAATAACCATCTCACGTCTTCGTCCATATGAATACGATGGTTTGGTTCAGCTTGGACACACTACTACCAAAATTATGTTTCTTGTCAAAATTAGATTGAGAAAAACAATTCTTATCCATAGTGCAAGATATTAGTTGTAATTCACTATGACTAGCTTTGATTAAGATATTCACTCTGGAATTTGGTTGAGTATTAGTTTATAATTTTTATTATTATTTAACAACAAAATGCTGGTGTTAGTTTTTGTTTTAATTCAGCTAAGCAAATAATCGAAGAAACTGAATGATAAACATTTCATCGGTTGTCTATAGGTCTATTGTATTATCAGGATATGTAATGCAATGCATACACGATAGGATAACATGCATGGCTTAGCCTTAAAGTGAAACACAAGCAAAACCATAGATTTATTCATGGGAACTGGTTGATATAAGTAGACCCAATTATATTAACATCTTCATAGAAACGGACCGCGCCACCACCGTGTCGACATCTGTGTGATATTTCACATCCCCGAGTGTACGGATTCACCGGAATACCGGATGTTAGGGTGGACATGCGTAGGAACGATCTGATGAGGATCACAAGGGATATCATGTCCCATTATTCGTGGATACCCAATTATTTTCCCAACCGTCATGTTCATGTTGCTTACGAACACAACATGCTATGAATATTAGCATAAACCTACGTGTGTGTATTTGTTCAAATAATTATGAAAGGAATGTATAATATGGTCTATTCAAAAATCAAAGCTATATTAATTTTTAATTGTTATTTACTTGAAAGGAGATTACGATAGAATGTTGAATTGACTGGTAGAAAATGGACCTATAGAATTCTTTTATAAGTAGTCCTTTTTGGACAAAGTAGTCAAAAGCTTTTTAGTTATGCATATGAACTCGATAAGTATAATATATCAATAGATTAAGTGTCATTTTTTTCCAATACTGCTTGGAAGTGAAAAACATTTTTCTATACAGTAATTTTCTAACACCAATAATTTGCAATTAAACATCATAAACTAGTTTGACAAAAAAAATAATCATAAACTAATAAAATCAAAAATACACAAAAAAAATTATAGACAAGTTTGTCAAATTCTTTTATAGACAACTTTTAGAATACATATATATGGCTAGGCCTTTTTTTGGCATTGGAATCGAAGAATATACATAAAACATTCTACTTGCTGCCCAACATAATATAAATCAGTTGGACAAGTGAGTAAGGCCTTGCTACCCATTCAAACTTCACAAAACCCTTCTACTAGATAGTCTGTTACTATTGTTTCGTGGGTAAAAAGAATAACGATTAGAAGCCTAATACCAAAATCTCAAATTGGTTTTTTACTAATTGAAAAATTGGATGTTTATTTTGTGTAACAAAATTGACATTTTTACAGTTTCCTAAGCATGAGTTAGATAAGATAAAAGTGCTTCTTGGGATTAGTTACGAAAAAATGTTTAGCCTTTTTACCGATCACACGGCCAATATCAACAACTACATAATCTTACTAGAGAGAGTAATATGCATTGATGATAAACTTATACTAGTACAGATTAACTTTTGAATGATGATGATGGTTAATGTCTGATTCAATAGTAAAAAATAAAATAACCATGGACAGTTATTATTATAGTGACTTACCGCTTACGTGGATAAAAGAGAGACCCACCACAAAAAAAAAAATAGATTTTCACCGTTTTAGAGGAAAAAAACTGCTTTAAGCCGATTTTGATTTGTTTCATTCTTTCAGAGTCCGTTTCAACGTTGCCTTCGTCTCCTCCTCCGCCTTTTCAATTTTAAACCCTTTTCTCTCTTTCTCTCTTTCTCTCTTGTCCGAATCAAATCCGATTTGCTGGAAAGAGAGAAGCTTTGTGCGCGTATTGGTTTGTCGTGGGTGGGGAGGAAGCCGGAGGAGAGAACCAAAGAAAAAAAAACCCTAATTTTTCTCGAATTGTGGATCTCCCAGGTTTCTGAATCGGGCGGTGGGGATTTTGTTTCAATGTCCGCGATGGCGGATTCAGGGAAAAAGACGGTGGATTTCACCGCTCTTGTTAGTCGAGCCGCAGGGGAGTCGTACCTTTCTTTTAAGGAACTTGTGGATAAGTGTAAGACGACGGAGCTTTCTGATACTGATAAGAAGGTTAGCATCCTCAAGTATGTCGTTAAGACTAAGCAACGTATGCTCCGCCTCAATGCTCTCGCCAAGTGGTGTAAACAGGTTTGTTTCTCTTTCTCCCAATCCCTTTTTTTTTTTTTTTTTTTTTTGTTGCTCCAAGTGAAAAGTTGGAACCTTTCTTGGATTTTGGAATATCTGATATGTTGCAAGATTAGGGTTATTGTTTAAGATCTAAGATATTAGTATAGTTTTGAATTTAGTTCAGTGGGATTTTTTTCTCTACAAGTGATGGATTGGCATTGAACGTGCAATCCCATTCGTGCCACTGTTTGACGTATGTGTGTCTCGTTGCAATTTTATGAAGTTATCTCTTTTAATAACTCTGGCTTATTGATTGAGCCAAAGTTTTTTCATAAAGTTGCAGCCTTTCTTACTTCTAGTGTTAGTTTAGTTTTCTAGCTGCTTGCTTACGGAGTGTTATAAAAGCTAAGAACTTTACCCTTGGTTTAGTTCACTTTCTCCATATACACCATCAGTGGACTGTTTAGGATACTGTTCGGTTGGTGCATCTTGTAGGAAAATCGTAGACTAACCTTTAAATTTATGTAGTCTCTACTGTTTTGTAGATTTTGTGCTAGTTAGAGACAAAGTTCGGTGGAACTTCACATTCTGTTAATTGTTCATATTATAAGAGAACTTGGGGTCTAGTGTCTTTGTGAAATTATAAGGCAGCTACTTTAAGATCAACGTTCCAATTTTTTAAAGTTTTAAGATTTTCTTGATTATTGATGCTTGCTTGTGCTCACTATTGTTACAGAGTAAGTACTCGAAAATTTGTTTTAGCCGCTTATTCACTTTTGGCTACACCTCTTTGGCTGCAGGTTCCTCTTATAAATTACTTTCAAGACCTTGAGAGCACTTTATCAGCTCATGATATATGCTTCACACAAGCTGCGGATGCACTGTTTTTCATGCATGAAGGTCTACAACAAGCTCGCGCTCCTGTCTATGACGTTCCCTCTGCTGTTGAAATTTTGCTGACAGGTTCTTATCAGCGCCTGCCAAAGTGTCTAGACGATGTGGGAATGCAGAGCTCTTTGGATGAGCATCAACAGAAACCAGCTCTAAGAAAGCTGGAGGTACTTGTACGTTCCAAACTTCTCGAAATCACACTTCCAAAAGAAATAACAGAGGTGAAAATTTCTAAAGGTACAGTTACCTTATCCGTCGACGGGGAATTTAAGGTTCTTGTTACTCTTGGTTACCGTGGGCACCTAACCTTGTGGAGGATATTGCATTTGGATCTGCTTGTTGGTGAAAGAAGTGGCCCCATAAAACTCGAAGTGACAAGACGGCATATACTTGGAGATGATTTAGAGCGTCGAATGTCTGTGGCAGAAAATCCATTCACAATATTATACACGGTGCTCCATGAGCTGTGCGTTGCCATTGTCATGGACACAGTCATAAGGCAGGTCCGAGCTCATCTTCAGGGGAGATGGAAAGATGCAATTCGATTCGACTTAATTTCGGATACTGGCACCACACCGGCGAACCAAGAAGGAGAGGCAGATTCTGTTAGTCTTCGAACGCCAGGAGTGAAACTTATGTACTGGTCCGACTCCGAAAAAAATTCTGGTCCATTCATTAAAATTGAACCAGGGTCAGATCTCCAGATTAAGTGTTCCCACAGCACATTTGTAATTGACCCACTTACTAGCAAGGAAGCCAAGTTTTCCCTCGATCAGAGTTGCATTGACGTGGAAAAGCTTCTGCTTAAAGCGATATGCTGTAATAGATATACCCGTCTTCTTGAAATTCAAAAAGAGCTTTTGAGGAATGCTCGAATTTGCCGAGCTCCTAGTGACGTCATTCTTCAGGCCCTCCTGGATGAGCCTGGTATTGAGGTAAAAAAGAGTTGAGTTTAGCTTAATATGGATATTTTGGTTTTTGAAAATTCAGTTTAAGCCCAGGTTAGAGGTACTTTAACACTAGTTGGAAGTTCTCTTGAATGTCAATAGCCAGATTTCTGTTTTCTGATGCATACGTTGTTCGCTTACCACTGTGTTTAGATAAATCCCTTACTAATTTTTCCATTGTTTCATGCTAGAGAACATGACATTAAGCTTTAATTGCAAGTTTATTCAGCGATGGTGGAACTTAGGTTTAGATAAGCTATATTCTTTTTGCACAATTTCAGTTGTCAAAAGTAGCGAATTTTCTACAATGCACATGTTCTATGGCCTAGCTTCTTTTAGCTCAGTCCATATATCTCTTACTATTGACGATCTGAATTTTTTGTTGAATTTTCTCCTCCTTTTAGGGAGCTACCGTGGTAGATTCTAAAGAACAAGTAGAGCCAGAGGTCTTACGTGTCCGAGCCTATGGATCATCATTTTTCACTCTGGGGATAAATATAAGGTATATTATTTACATTTTTATATTGAGAAATATCTTATTTTATCCTGGCCTTTCTGATTATATACTAATGATTGCAGGTCTGGTCGGTTTCTTCTTCAGTCATCCAAGAGTATCTTGACCCCCTCCATCTTGGAAGAATTTGAAGATGCGTTAAATCAAGGAAGTATAAGTGCAGTTGACGCCTTCATCAACATGAGAAGCAAAAGCATTTTGCATTTTTTTGCTGCCATTGGCAAATTTTTGGGTCTTGAGGTAGTAATATCTTTGCCTCAGCTTGTTGTTTCAAGTTCACTTTTGGAATTGTGAGTATTGACCTTCTTGTTTAATGCAGGTCTATGAACATGGTTTTGGTATAAGCAAAGTTCCTAAAAGCCTCTTGGATGGGTCAAGCATTCTGACTTTGGGATTCCCCGACTGTGAAAGCACTCACCTCTTGCTCATGGAGCTCGAGAAGGACTTCACACCATTGTTCAAATTAGTGGAGACTCAAATGGATGGTTCAGGACAACCTCAGTCTTTCAATGATCCGAGCAATATATTGCGAGTTAAGAAGATTGATATTGGGCAGATACGGATTCTCGAAGATGATCTTAACTTGATTACATCCGATGTGGTTAAATTTGTATCTTCATTCTCAGATACTGAGGCTATAAATCAAGCATCTGGACACCGTCACCCTGGATTGGTTGACGAGGCTTTGGCAGAAATGAGTGGAAGCCAGTTGAGTTTCTCTAGCATCGTAGATGACGTCTTTGGACTTCAGAAAGAGACAACTTCTCTGGTCTCAAGTGATGGGCATGGTTCAGTTCTCAAGAATTTCTCTGTTGTTAACGGCCTTGGAAAAGATCCAATGCTGACTAGCTATCATTCAGATTCCTTGTATAATCTGCAGGGTCCCTTACAATCTGGGTCTTTTAATATGCTATCAATTCCCCCTGGTAAAGGTTCAGCTATGAAGAAGATAGCCATCTCCAAATCTGAGCAGGAGTTATCCATGATACTGTCTCCATCCCTATCTACTGGGAATGGAGTCTACGAGTCAGGCTCTGGATTGGTCACTGAATCCTCATTGTCACCTCTTCCCGTATGTAAGAACCTTTTCCATAGCCTATTTTTCCCTTCATTGAACTTTCACAATATCGGAATTCCTAATTTATGTTATTTGCAGCTCAAACTGCTGATCTTGCAACTTCGTCTGATAGTCTTTTGTCGAGAAAAGGCCAGAAGTCCCGGAAACGTTCAGTTTCAGATTTGCTAAGATTGATCCCATCACTCCAAGGAGTGCAAGGTGTAGCTACTCCCAATAAGAGAAGAAAAATCTCTGAATCACAGAGTGAATTAGTGAAGAGTTGGAGCCCTGCATCACAGACCTTATCCACTGCCATGACAACTTCAACAAAAACTATTGGATGCAGCTATGGGAATCTTATAGCTGAAGCAAACAAGGGTAATGCACCTTCAAGCGTTTTTGTCTATGCTCTTCTTCATGTTGTCAGGCATTCTTCGCTGTCCATAAAACATGCCAAACTAACAAGTCAGATGGACGCATTGGATATTCAATATGTTGAGGAAGTGGGACTTAGAGATGCATTTTCAGATATATGGTTCCGTCTTCCATTTGCTCAAAATGATTCCTGGCAACATATATGCTTGCAGCTTGGTAGACCTGGGAGCATGTGTTGGGATGTGAAAATAAATGACCAACATTTCAGGGATCTCTGGGAACTTCAGAAGGGAAGTAAAACTACACCGTGGGGAGGCGAAGTTCACATTGCGAACTCATCTGATGTTGATTCCCATATCCGTTATGACCCTGAAGGTGTAGTTCTGAGCTATCAATCTGTAGAAGCCGATAGTATAAAGAATCTTGTGGCGGACATACAGAGGCTTTCAAATGCTAGAATGTTCTCTCTTGGTATGCGGAAACTACTTGGTATAAAGCCAGATGAAAAAACCGAAGAATGCGCTGGTATTCCTGCTATTAAAGGACCGGCTGGAGGGAAAGGCAGTGGTGAGCCAGTTGATAGATGGAGAGCCTTCAAGATTGAGGCAGTAGGATTAACAAGCCTGTGGTTTAGCTTTGGTTCAGGCGTTTTGGCGCGCTTTGTTGTCGAGTGGGAATCAGGTAAAGATGGATGCACCATGCATGTATCCCCTGACCAACTCTGGCCGCATACGAAGGTGAGTTGTTTGCACAACTTAAAAGTTACTCTTTTCAGGGGATATATATATTCTTACTGGTTATGAATATTTACCTTTTCTCATTATGAGTTATTCTTGTACAGTTCTTGGAGGATTTCATAAATGGAGCGGAGGTAGAATCTCTATTGGACTGCATTCGCCTTACTGCTGGGCCTTTGCATGCATTAGCTGCCGCTACTCGCCCTGCCAGAGCTAGTACTACTACTGGCATGCCTGTTGTACCCGCTACAGCGTCTTCAAGACAGTCAAATCAGATACAACAAACTCCTTCATCTCTAGCAGCTGCTAATGCTGTTGGCCAGTCTGCCTCAACAATTTCAGGAAATACTGTTGCGCCTTCTGCTGCAAGCCCACTCGGTGGAAGTTTCCATGGAGTTGCAATGCTAGCAGCTGCAGGGAGAAGTGGACCTGGAATCGTTCCAAGCTCACTCTTGCCCATTGATGTCTCTGTAGTACTCCGTGGACCCTATTGGATAAGAATCATATACCGCAAACGTTTTGCAGTGGACATGAGATGCTTTGCTGGAGATCAAGTCTGGTTGCAACCAGCAACTCCACCCAAGGGTGGTGCATCTATTGGAGGCTCCTTGCCATGTCCCCAGTTCAGACCTTTCATCATGGAACATGTTGCTCAAGAATTAAACGGTTTAGAACCGAATTTGACGGGTAGCCAAGGAGCAGCAAATCCCAACAGTGCAAACCCAACGGTTAACGGTGGGAATAGAGTTAACTTTTCCCCCTCTAGTGCAATGTCAAGAGCGGCGATGAATCGTGTAGCTAGTGTTGCTTCAGGATCTTTAGTAGGTGGCTCAGGATTGCCTGTGCGTAGAACACCAGGCACTGCTGTGCCAGCACATGTAAGAGGCGAATTAAACACAGCGATTATTGGTTTGGGTGACGATGGTGGCTATGGCGGAGGGTGGGTTCCTCTTGTGGCTCTTAAAAAGGTTTTGCGTGGTATCCTTAAATATCTTGGAGTACTGTGGCTATTTGCTCAGTTACCAGATCTCTTAAGAGAGATCTTAGGTTCAATCTTGAAGGATAATGAAGGCGCTCTCTTGAATTTAGACCAAGAACAACCAGCCTTGCGCTTTTTTGTTGGGTAAGCCAAACCAAGAAACTTGAGCAAATCATACATGTGATTATATTGATACATTAGTCAGATTATGCTTAACCGTGGTCCTTTTTTTTTTTTTTTTTGTAGTGGCTATGTATTTGCTGTGAGTGTCCATAGGGTTCAGCTTCTTCTTCAAGTCCTTAGCGTAAGGCGATTCCATCACCAGCAGCAACAACAGCAGCAAAACGGTTCTTCTGCTGCTGCTCAAGAGGAGTTAACCCAGTCAGAGATTGGAGAAATCTGTGACTATTTCAGCCGCCGTGTTGCATCAGAACCTTACGATGCTTCAAGAGTTGCCTCTTTTATAACCCTGCTCACATTACCCATATCGGTCTTAAGAGAGTTTCTGAAACTGATAGCTTGGAAAAAAGGATTATCCCAATCACAACAAACTGGAGAGATTGCACCTGCACAGAGGCCTCGGATCGAGCTATGTCTAGAGAATCATTCCGGTACAGATTTAGACAACAATTGTGCAGCTAAAAGCAATATCCATTATGACCGGCCACACAATACGGTTGACTTTGCGTTGACGGTCGTTCTTGATCCTGCGCTGATACCCCATATAAACGCAGCTGGAGGAGCAGCGTGGTTACCTTACTGTGTATCGGTTAGGTTAAGATACACATTTGGCGAAAACTCTAGTTTGACGTTTCTTGGAATGGAGGGAAGTCATGGAGGTCGAGCTTGTTGGCAACGAGTTGATGACTGGGAGAAATGTAAACAGAGAGTGAGTCGTACAGTGGAAGTCAATGGTTCAGCTGCAGGAGATTTGACACAAGGAAAACTCAAGTTGATTGCAGATAGTGTCCAGAGAACATTGCATCTATGTCTTCAAGTTCTCAGAGATGGTAACAATAACAACACTCTTCAAAAGGAATTTACCATATAGAGCAGTAAAATTCTTGTCAGTTTTGGGAAATTGTTAAATCTTAATCTGTACATACGTAATATGCCGACTTTTTTTTGGTTTTCCTTTTCTTTTCTTTTTCCGTCTATTGGAACTTAGAAACAATGAGTTGTAGCCTTTGAATTTTCCAGTATAAAGAGGTTTTGTCTCAATTTTGTTACCAATCAAAGACAAAAGAGAGAAATTATTGATTTGACAAAAGAAGAAAACATTAGCAGGTTCAGAAATAATAACGATCTTAAGTTCAGAAAAATTCACATTGACAGTCAAGTATGTGACAATAAGTATTAACATTAGATACGGCTTCTTGAGTTTACAACTTTTCCTTCGCTAACATCATCTTCAAATACAGAACTTTTTTATGGATATTGTTGAATTGACTGATGATAAGGTTGATCCAAATGAAGCGATCTCTCTTTCAAGGAGGATGATTGTTTTATCCACACACAGTAAGCCAACCAGCACCGGCGTTTGTTCTCGTGGGAGCTTTCAACTGCGAAATCACGCTTTACTTTGTGTCGATAAAGATCCTCTATGATGCATGCTCTCTCAGATGCTTAGATGGCTAATTGATCTACTTTACCAACAAGTCCAAGAGATCCAATTTTTTGACTCCATTTCATCATGCAGATGCTGCAATATTCCTTTTATCTCCAACCACCTTGGATGGTTTTGCTTCTCTGCAGCCACAAAGCTATGAATTCCACCTACTCCAACTACACTACTATATCCTGCACTCTTCTTTACTCCGCGACTCTCCATTACTTCTCTTGTCTTGTCTGAATATCCCCATCGTCCAACGGTGGCATATAAATTTGACAACAAAACGTATCCGCCTTCTTTTTCAGGTTCCAACTTAAGCAATTCTGTTAAAGCCATCTCTGCGGTTTCAATGTCTTCACCTCCCCGACAAGCGCTTAAGATTGATCCCCACATTGACTGACTTGGTCTCATTGGCATCTTCTTTAGCATTAAGTCTTTAGCTTCCTCTACTCTCCCTGCCCTACACAACAGATCCACAAGGCTTCCGTAATGCTCAGTTTCAGGGTCAAAGCCGAATTTCTCCTTCATGTGGTTGAAAACGTGTAGCCCTTCTTCCACGAGTCCACTATGACTGCAAGCTGTTAGGACAGCGAGCAGAGTGACTTGGTTTGGCATCACCCCTTCTTCTTGCATTCTTTCGAATAATTGCAGAGCTTGCTGGCCATTTCCATGGAAGGCTAACCCAGTAATCATTGATGTCCATAGGGCGACATCTTTTTCGGTAGCTGTCTTGAAAACCACGAAAGCCCGCTCAATGATACCACATTTGCAGTACATATCTATCAGAGCCGAACTCAGAAAGGCATCACCTTTCAGTTGCAGACGGATCACTAATCCATGCACCCATCTTCCATGGCTCAGATCTCCATTGTTTGCTGCACCACTTATCAAACTAACCATAGTAACACGGTCTGGTTTGACCTTCTCTGCAATCAACATTTCATAGAACAATCCTCTAACGGCTCTTTGGTCACATCCCTTCTTCGAGTAACCAAAAAGCAGAGAATTCCAAGAAACAAGATCCCTTTTGGGCATCTGATCAAAAGTAGCCTGAGCAGCTTCCATGTCTCCAAGCCTAACAAACCCACCAACCATGGTGTTCCAAGAGCGCATGTCTTTCTTCGTCATCGCATCAAAAGTTCTCTTAGCAAGACCAGGTTCTCTGCATTTGAAATACATGTCTAAAAGAGCATTGGTCAGAATCAAATTAGATGAATGACCTGGTCTCCTCCTCTCAATCCAACCATGAACTCCCTTCCCAAGCCTAATATCTGATAAATGACCAGAACAAACAAGAAGCCCCAACACTGCATACTCATCAGGTTCAATACCATCACCAACCATCTTATAATAAAGTTTCAAAGCCTCTAAACTAAAACCCTTCTTGGCATAACCAACAATCATAACGTTAAAAGAGCTGACATCTGGTTCAGGCATTATATCAAACACCTTCTCTGCAAAACCAACACTTCCCAACTCCATGTATAACTTAACCAGAGAATTCCACAGGTAATTCCCAAGAGACAAACACCCAGAAACAATGATATGGCAATGGATCTGCTTCACTTCCGACAGAAAGCTCGAAGCTTTCATGCCGTAGAGAAACGTTTGCCTGTCCGGAGTAACACGGTGCTTAATCATAGAACCATACAGACCAAAGCATTCCTTTTTGAAGCTCGAAACAGCAGAGATCATTGTGTTGTAAACAAAAACATTTGGGTTTGGAGTGAAATGAAGAAACAGAAGCTTCGCCAAGTCCATGTTCTCAGGATATGTGATCGCCGAGAACAAGATAAGACGGCTCATGGGAAACGTATCGCCGACGAGATTGAAACGCATGATCTGTGCCAAAACCTGCTTGAACTGATTCCTGGAATTGCAATTCTCGAGCAGAACAAGAGATTGGTGCTTCAGCTGAAGGCATTGAACTGGATCCCATGTCTTCTTTCTCCCAGTCTCTGTGGCAAACAATCGAATTACCCGACGACCCAACATAGAAAGCTTATGGTCTAACGAACATTATTTCAAGTGTAGTCTTATTTTTATTTTTAGTTATACAATACTAAATGAATAGGTTATGTCTGCTTCTGATTCATCACAGGTCACAGACATCAAAAACAATAACAACATAACATGTTCACTTATTAATGACCAAAAGACTGAGAAGATGATCTCTGTAAAACATTAAGTAAAGGGAAAGTCCTATGCAATCTCTTGAACGAGTAGTCAGAAATGGCATCGATTCGAACAAGATCATTAGCTAACTCCATTGCTTCTGCTCTGTATCCAGCAAATCCAATGCCTTCAATGAGCACAGCAGAAGTACTTTCGTTAGGCCTACATCCATTTCCCACCATTGATTCCAAAACATCTATTGCGTCAACGATCCTATGAGTTTTACAGAATCCCAAAAGCACAATGTTGTATGTAACAACCGATGGATGAAACTCACAGCTCCTCATATCAACCAATAAATCATAAGCTTCATCAACCATCCCTTCTCTGCATAGACACGAGATCATCGAGTTGTATGTGATCTCATCGGGATCGATCCCGTGACTTACCATCTCTGATATCATATGTAACGCCCTGATCTTATCTCCGCTGCTCCATAACGCGCTGAACATTGTGTTGTAAGAGCTCGAGTTCGGTGAGCAGCCTACTTCTCCTAGTTTCCCAAAAATCTCCAACGCTTGATCAGCTTTCCCGTTCTTGCACAACGTAGCTAAAACCGTGTTGTAGTTAACTATGTCCGGTAAACACCCGTCCGAGATCATAGTTTCCAAGAACTCAATAGCTAAATCTAACCTACCTTCTCTACAAAACGCAGCGATCAAAGGATCGTAGCTATAAGCATCAGGGCTTAACCCGTTCTCCTTCATAAGCTTAAGCAGATTCAACGCTTCTTCGATCTTTCCATCGCGACATAGAGTAGTAATCAAAATGCTATAAGTCACAACATTAGGATCACACTTCTCTGAAAACATCTTAGTCATAAGCTTCTCTCCTTCTTCCCATTTCCCTTGATTCAAAAGAGCTCGAAGCAAGATGTTATAAGAGATCACATCAGGCTCACAACCTCTCAATTCAAGATTCCGAACCATCTCAAACGCGCGTTCCACCATCCCTTCTTTACACATTCCTCTAATGATTGTGTTGTAAGTAAACATATCCGGTTTTAACCCTCTAGACAACATCTCATCCAAAAGCTTCAACGCTTCATCAACTCCGCCTTCAAGCATCGTTGCTTCGATCAAAATCGTGTAAGTAATCACAGTTGGTTGACAGTTATCACTTAACAACTGATCCAAAACCTTCAAAGCAAGAACAAGCTTGCCTCTACTACACAAACTACCAATCATTATGTTGTAAGTGACAGTATCTGGTGAAAAACCTTTGCTTCTCATCCTATTAAGAACTCTGGTAGCATCATCGATTCGATTCATCTTACAAAACCCATTAATCAACGCGTTGTAAGCAAAAACATCAGGCTGTCCGAATTTCTCGAGAATCTCCATAACCCTAACAGCTTTCGGGATGTTTCTTAGAGTGAAGAAACCTTTAATGAGCTTAGTGCAGAGTATCACATCGGGATTGTAACCTTTACGTACCATGCTCTCGAGTAAGTGCAGAGACTCGATGTAGTTCCCTGAACGGCATGATCGATGGAAGATTTTGAGCATCTGGGTGTCTCTAAACCCGAGAGAATGTGAATGGGTTTGTTGTTGTTGTTGTTGTCTTCGGTCCGTGGGAACTGTAGCGTCTTGTGTTGTGGCGGCTTGAAGGTTTCTCGCCCCTGAAGATGAAAAGGATTTATGAACATTGTCGTGGTTAGGGTTAGAGTTTGCGAAGCTTAAGAGGGCGGTTCGATTGTGAGATAGTAGCAGCAGTCCGTGAGAAGGATTTGAACCGTGTTTCTGAGTTTTGGAGTAGAAAGGGATGGTGAAACCAACGAGTTCAGAGGAGAATGGAGTCATCTTCTAGATAAAGTCTCGATTTTTCATGGAAAGATAGTTGGATACTGTTGTGGGCAAAAACAGAGAGTCAATTGGGGAATTCAGACAAGAATCGAGACGCAAAACGGCAGAGATAATGCGAAAAGTTAGGATTTTTTGAAGAGAGAAGTGGGGAAAAAACAGAGCAGAGGAACACCCACCACTCGTTTTTGCAATCTCTCAATGCAACCCTTTAAATATTTTTCCTGAGGATAAGAGACTGAGTCCCCAAAATCCAATTTTGTACTTTCGTACTTCAGTGACATTTGTCAAACTCACAAAAGACACTACGTTGACACAAAACGGCGGCGTTTGTAATAAGGTTACATTCGATCGTGTAATTCAAGCCTATTGTAGATGTGTGTGTATAAAGGTTACCTGCTCAATTAATCTCTATACCGCTTACATGAGACCCTCTTTCTTCTTCAGGTGAAGCTACCAGCATTTCTTCTTCTTCATGCTACAATCATTAGCAGGTGAAGCTACCAGCATGACCTAGTCTCTCTCTCTCTAAGCTACGATCATATAATCTTTATATAAGAACAAGAAATATAGAAAATCCTAATTTACTTGATTATATATATATATATATATATATGTGTGAAACTTAAGAGAGGAAGACAAGATCATGCTGGCAGCTTAACTGCTACTGGTACATGGTATACATACATAAATACGACTATACTTGGATTTGTGTATGTGCTTTGTGTTAGTTTCTTGTTTCTCGTGTGAGTAGTGAGAGAGAAAGAGAGAGGAGGAGGATATATATAGTAGTATACAGAAATAAGCCTAATTAAGAGTGTGATCTGTGTGACTGATCAAATCATTATTTGAACATTACTATAATACATAATACGTTTCTTAAACTGTAGTTATATATGTTTACTAGTCGGTCTTAATTATTTATGTGAATTTTAAGCTCTCTCATTAACACTTTCAGTGTTTGGTTCCTCAGAAGATTAAGGCAAAATTATTAAGATACACGTGTCTATAATTTTATTTTCAAGGGAAAAGAGAAAGCTTAATTGGTAATGATTCATGTTTACATATGTTAGGTTGTTAACCAATACAACCATTTTCATCTACTTTTTTGTATTATATGTTTTTTTCCATTTCATTATAGATGTATTTTTCACTTTCTCACACATGGGAAAAACAAATTAACATACTATCAACTGATAGAGTATACCATACAGATTTTTCCGACTGACAATGTAAAATTTCTAACTTATTAATATTGCAGTTTGTAAAAAAATATAGAGAACTTTAGTTTGAATTTTGAATTGAAAAGTGAAAAGATCAAATAATATTTACATTTTGAAAACGATTTAGTAAGTATTTTGTAAGTTTAAACAAAGAAAGCATTTGGGGAGTTGCAAAAGTGAGAACATGAACTTGTGGTCCCGTTATTAATTACAGATAAAAGAAGATGCAAATTGAATATTGTCACGCCTAAAGACAACGCATGCTGACAGATACAACACCATTCTCTAATACTATATACTTAGAAAGTGAAAAATATTAGACACAAGATTTATTATTTTTCATCCAAGGCTATATACATGCACACCAAGTTAACTAACACGGATCTCTTAAGTTACCAGTCACATGCAAACCTCATCGAAGAACCAAACACTGTTATTTTAAATGCGTATGCAACAAGAGGATCGTCATTGTTTGCATTACATGAACATAAGTTGATGATCTATTGTACTATATCACAAACTGTCAGTGATATTAGTAATTAATCACTCGCAAATTGTCACAACGTTTAATGAAGTTATCATGAATGTTCTGAACCAAATAATATGTCATTTTTTCATCAGTGCGCAACATAGTTCGAATTGTCAACCTTTCTATACAAGAGAAGAGAGACACACAAAAAAAAAAAAAAAAAAAAAAGATATTGCATTAGGGTTTCTTTCGCTCCAGAAGAAAATTATTAATAATAACTCTCTATAATGTATAATAAGTTAATAACCCTCTAAAGTGCTCTTTATAGTTCGCAACTTCGCATCATCATATATGACAATTAGAGTAGTTTAATCTTTAAGGATGGTGTTAGCATGTGAACCATGAACTGTAAGACTGCAAAAATGTGATGATGAAAAGCATAGTTTATTTAAATTCTTTTGGTTAGAAATTTTGGAACACGGTTAAGTAATTAATGGGTGAGTTCATACACGCATACTTAGATACCGTTTCACTTTCGGCTAACAAAGTTAAATCTTTCACTATTATATTCCACTTTTTGGTTATTATAATGTACTATAATATATGTCGTTGGTTGCTTAGCCAACCAAGCCTCTATTACCCAATCACATGCAAGTCATTAAACAACGCTAAGTAATTTGATATCTTCGAGAAAAGTGAATGATTAACTAACCTATTCTCATTATTTTTAGATTATGGGATTAAATCGAAAGTTTTTATTGCCCGATTATTTGATTTCTGGTGATTATCATGATGAGTTACATTCTTGATAAATCATTAGTAAATTATAAATAGTTAAGACCATCTTTAATCTTTTTCCCTATTTTTTTCTTCTATAATAGAGATCTTTATAATAGAGGTGAGTTTTACACCAACTCACCTCTAAAATAAAAATTGCTATTTTTTCCTTTATATATAGAGGTACTTTTTGTAGGAAAAAATAGGGTTCTCTATAAATAGAGGAAAAAATATCAATCTTTCTTTTAGAGATGAAAATAGAAGTGAGTTAGAGTGGGTTGGAGTAAAACTCACCCCTATTATAGAGGATTTCTATTATAAAGTAAAAAATAGAATATCATTGAAAATGCTCTAATAGCTAGCTAATCTAAATATTTTTTCGACAGAAAATATATTAGTAAATGATCATATAAGAAATAATAAAGGTCAAACATATCAAAATAAAGATTAGTTTTATACAAGACTCAGTCACGAACCTTCGCTTCATCCATCGTTCGACTTTGGCATCATCATAGAAAGAAGGCCATTTTGTAAAGACTAAAGTGTAAAACCAAAAAAAAATGGAAGTAAATGTGAAATTGGTTTCCGGTTTAAGCTTTGACTGATAAGGTAAAATGTCGCAATCGGTGGTAATATTAACGGCCGACCATTGACAACATTAAGAAAAGGAAAAAACCACTGTTGGAAAACACAGCACATTAATTACATTGATTGGGTCTAATTTAATGTGACGACATTAGACCTCACCTCACTATAAATATACTGATATCTGATCATGAAGTAATGCACGATTTTACATTTCAATTCATTGTAAGGAGAATCATACATTGATTTTTTTTTTTTGCATGAGTTGAAAAAAACAACTTTTAATATAGTAGAAGATTCATCATCAATAGTTCAATATAATGAAAAAAAACTGAAGTAAAATAACTTGGAAATACCGGCAAAAAGGCACCTAATAATACTAATGGTCTCTATTTCTCAAGAGACAACGAAGCAAGAAAAGTAAAACAGAAACCAATATGGTCCTAAATCCTAATCCTCTCCAATTCTCACTAAGAACAAAAAAATCATGTCTATATCGAGTTTGAGCTAAACTATCAAGAATTACTAAGCGCCAACTGCAGGTGCAGCTGAAATCGGCTGTTGGGCTTCACCAGGCCATGCGCCGTCAGGGTTTTGAGCAGTGGTCCATTGGTCTCCACCAACCATTTCATATTCTGGAGCAGGCAACCTAAAATCAGTCTGTAGTGCAGCTTCCTCATCCCCTTCTTCCTTTGCTTCTTCAGGCTCCCTGTAGAAAAACAGATCCACCTACACCAACATAAACAAGTCAAGATTTTGTTAGGTGTTGTTGGAAAGAGAACTCTAAAAAGATATGGATACTCGACTTTACCATGACATCCCATTTCTGAGCTGGACGAATGGTTCCACGCATTTGGAGAACCATACGAGCCAAAAGCCAGAACAAGCAACCAATGCTGTGTTTTCCCTTGTTGTTAGCAGGAATACCAATGTCTACGAACCCCATTGGAGAATCCGTGTCACAGAAGGCAATGGTTGGAATGTTTCCCAAAGCACCTTCCTTTAACTGGCTGGCAACACAAAACAAAACAGCATTAGCAAAACCTAAACCTAAACCTACAAACTTGATTAAAAACAGAGAAGTTATAAACAAATCAATTTTACCTGATGGTCGGTTCTTGGGTCGGTGAGAATCAACAACCTTGGCTCACTGAAAGAAGTCTGCATCTGGTTAGTGAAGGTACCAGGAGTGTGTCTTCCAGCAATAGCAGTAGCACCAGTGTACTGAGCAAACTTCAAGACAGCTCTTTGCCCATAAGGCCTAGCTGATTGAACAATAATGTCTTTTGGGTTTTCAATTGCTACAATAACCCTAGCAGCCATCTGAAGCTTATCCCGTGTCTTTCCTAGGTTGATAATGTAAATACCTGAGAAATAAAAAATCGAAACTTTAGAAACAAACAATAGCCAAAAGAGCTCAAAACATCAAAAGACCCGATGAATACAGAAGCTTAACGTCAAACCCAAGCAAAGGTCTAGGTGAGATTGGTTTCTCGATTTACATACCCAAAAACTATGGAAAATGGAGAAACTATCAAGTCGAAAGGTACGAGATCAATACAGAATAGATAAACGTGGAAACGTTGCGTCTATATATACAATTATGTGCACAATGAAGTTTGGAAGAAAGATGAGAGTGTTACCGTCGTTGCGTCTATTGAAGACGTAACGATCCATCTGATAATTGCAGTTTTTGGTACCAAGGTGAACATCGGCTGATAACATAATCTGAATATCAGCTTCTTTCTCCGAGAGCTGACCAGCCGCCGTAGCTCCTCCGATCGCCGCCATCGTTTGTATTGTCATTCTTTCTCTCTACTCCGGAGAACCCTAAATAGTGTGTTTCACTAAGTAAATAAATAGCTAGGGTTTGCAAGGCCCAAAAGGCCAAAAAGGGTAAAAACGATATAGCCCAAAACAAAAACAGAAAAATGGGTCATTCGGGCCTGACATTGTTAAGCACTTTTTTTTGGGCGAATAGTTGTTAAGAAAATTTACATTAACAAAAAGGCCCAATTATTTAGTAGTGCATAAGGGCATCCAAAAAATCTAAAAACATTGGACCGGCACTTGGTCTACATCGAGACGTCAAAGAATTGTTTCTTTTACTATCCGGACGAAGATACGTGAGAATGCTGATCAATGCGCTACGGAAAGAATACAATCGTACTACTATCTTTACATTTATGGAAATAAACAAAGATTTTGGAAATGTGTGAAAGTTCATGGGAAGATTGACTGAGAATGTTGTTTTGTCACGTACGAGGTTATACGGTTGAAAAGGTGGTCGTGCAGAGATTAAAGTGGAAAGATAGTACTAGTATCACGATCTTATCCCTTTCCACTATTTGTTAAGATTTGATGCCCAGTTCTATCATCAATCAAATTTTACTTTTGACTTTTGTTATTGCTTCGTAAAATTATGTATTTTTTTTGTCCCTCTAAATATAATTATCAGTAATACAGACAAGAATAGAAAAACACATGAAGAGAGAAGTTGAGTCCTACCAAACTGTTTATAATTTGCAAGAGGAACTTTCAAACTGTTTATTGAACATATCATTCGTTTTGCAGTCCTCTGCAAATAGGCAATCGCAAGTTCTGGTCTATTTTAATTTAAAAACTTGAAAAAAGAAGTAATTGAAAAAGATAGAAACCACAGTAGAACACTAGAAATCAAATTGATATGTGATCATATGATCAAACCACTTTTGTTGTTTGCTCAGTGATCTTCAATCTTTTTCAATCCCTTCATATCAGTCGTCTCCACCCTGTTGATTTGTACATAATTGTTTAAGTGCCCAATACTTTGCAACTTAAAAAATACCAGAAATATGAACAGCTTAGGCCCAATATACTCTGGAGGCAGGTCATATTTATAACAAACTTGGACAAAAAAAGATGTCAGAGACTTACGTTGAACCATAGAGAGCAATCTTTTGAACCTTTGTGACCTCAGAACCCGATTGGTTGTCTTCAATGAAGATCGTCAAGCTTGAATCAAATATATATAATAAGGTTAGAACAATCTGTGATTTCGCTTAGTAGCATTATATATACACAGAGCACAGTAAAAAGTAAAAACCTTACCTACGAACATTCTGAAACTTAACATATTTAAGGACAACCGGTTTTCCCTGTAAATGGATTTGAACAGAGGTGTCAAGACAGATACATCACCAGAACATGTCACCAAATAAATAAAGAGTTTAGATTTCAGAAATATCTTACCTTAAGGTTTTCTTCAGTTAGTTCAGCAGTGTCGCTTGGAGGAAAATCGTTGACATTGCTGTATAGTTTAATAGACCCATGAGAGTCTTGAGCTTTTATCGTGATAATCAAATTGTTAGATAGATGCACGTAAGAAACAATTGACATTACCTGAAGCACATGTGCTCTTTGTTTGAGAAGAACTTTACAGTTTTAGGACCTGAAGAATAATTAAAAGACAAAAATCAGGTAAATCTTACCAACTAGCAAGAAACACCCCCACAAATCTAATTCCCGTCTCCAGTTCAGCAACAAGAAGTACTTGTAGACAAGACTAAAAGTAATGAACATCTACATATGCTTTAAATATAGAACATCGATTTTACCTTCCTCTTCAGGGCCTTTGATAGCAAAGGAATGTAGTTTGATAACTTGGTTAAAAGGAATATAGATCAAAAGCTGCTCATCAGCATCACTCTCTAAGTTCAAACCTTCATCTTCTCTATATCCCTACACGAACAACAATGTTAAATCATTCATTCTCAGGTCATTAAAGAACCAACAGAATCAGTTATTAAAAAAGTCAAAAGCTATAATTTTATATCAGGCTCGCACGCAATAATATAAACTTCATAAAAATCCAAGTTTGTACTCAATCATCTATACCTAATCTCATAAAATTAATACTAGATAACAATTAATACATGAACTACCAAACAAGTATCTGTAGATATAATAAACACAAGCAGATTCAAGAACTCAGACAAAACACAAACTTGTATACAGACAGAGAAGAACTATAAAAAAGAGAAGAACCTGTTTGAGAGCATTGGGCAAAGAGTGACTTGAGCTTTGGTTCAGACATTCAACACCAGACCAGTCAATAAAATCTAGCAGATCAACCTGAAAAAAAAAAACACAACAACCAAAACTTGAAAGAATTAAATCTAAAAAACTTCGAGCCAAGATTCGAAATAATCCAAATTCACAGAAACCACAGATAAGAACCCTAAATATAATCTACCTACCCAAATATTGAATTCCTTTTTTTTCAAAAAAACCCCATAAGAAATCTTGGTATACTCACCTGTCCCTTTGGAATTTGGCTAGCTGATTCGGCGGACATCGTGAGTTTTTTTTTTTTTTTTTTTTTGTCTTCTTTTCAAAGAAATCTCAAGATCGAGAGAAAGTGGAAGAAAATAATTAGACT
This sequence comes from Camelina sativa, assembly GCF_030686135.1. Taxonomy (NCBI): domain Eukaryota; kingdom Viridiplantae; phylum Streptophyta; class Magnoliopsida; order Brassicales; family Brassicaceae; genus Camelina; species Camelina sativa. Next base: position 1,818,009 of record NC_141898.1, read on the forward strand.
CTCCACGAAACACAAGAAAAAAAAAAAGACTTTTTATAATAACTCTGTTCTCAAAGAAACCAAAACGGCGCCGTCCGATCAAACACTCTGATTGAATCAGCAGGTTTTTATCTTCACCTACCCAAAAACAACAACAACAACCTTAAAAGCAATATTCCAATTATACCCTCAAACCAACTCCAAAACTTTTTATGACATTCCTCTTCCACTCAAAAGTCAAAAACCCAACCTTTGTTTTTTTTTCTCCAACCACTCTCAATCCTCTCTCTGACTCCAATGGCTTCCTTATCCTTCGTTTCCTCATCTCACCTTACGCTACGCACTCCTTCTTTTGCCCTCCGCACTGGCTCTTCTCCTAGAACCTCTGTTTCATTCTCCGTCAAGGCTCAGTCTGTCGCGCTTTCACAAGACGATTTAAAGAAGCTCGCGGCGGAGAAAGCTGTCGAAGCAATTAAACCAGGGATGGTTCTAGGTCTTGGAACTGGATCCACCGCAGCATTCGCCGTTGATCAGATCGGTAAACTTCTCTCTTCCGGTGAGCTTTACGATATCGTCGGCATCCCAACGTCGAAACGAACAGAAGAACAAGCACGATCGCTAGGGATTCCACTTGTTGCGTTAGATACGCATCCGAGGATCGATCTCGCTATTGACGGAGCTGACGAGGTAGATCCGAATCTTGATTTGGTCAAAGGCCGTGGAGGTGCTTTACTCCGTGAGAAAATGGTTGAAGCTGTTGCTGAGAAGTTTATCGTTGTGGCTGATGATACAAAACTCGTTAAAGGACTCGGTGGAAGTGGGTTAGCTATGCCTGTTGAAGTGGTTCAGTTCTGCTGGAACTTTAACTTGATTAGGTTGCAGGATCTGTTTAAGGAGTTTGGATGCGATGCTAAGCTTAGAGTTGATGGAGATGGGAAGCCTTATGTGACTGATAACAGTAATTACATTATTGATTTGTATTTTAAGAATCCTTTAAAGGATGGATTCGCTGCGGCGAAAGAGATCGGCAAGTTTCAAGGAGTGGTGGAGCATGGTCTGTTCCTTGGAATGGCTACTTCTGTTATTATCGCCGGTAAGAATGGTGTTGAAGTTATGAACAAGTGAGTGAGGTTCCAAAAAAATTCAATCTTTAAAGTTTTCTCCTTTGTAAAATTACCAATTGAGTTTATGTGAGATTATTTCAATTTAGATTTGCATTCATTCAACAAGATCAGCAAAATAAAAATGAATCGGATTTGGGCAATTAGATCAATAAATAAAAAATGTCAACTTTTTTTTTATACAGAGGATAATTCATAAACCCTAAATAGAGTAGCAATGATTCACTCACTTAATAGCCTAAAAGCCTCTTCTAATTCTTAAACCCTAACCTTTGAGAGATTGAGGCAAATCATCAGATTGGTACGAATCGCTTGACAGTGCTTCTCCCAGCAACCGCCGCCAAAGCCGTAACTCCACCGACAACTCCGGCAACCACAGCGGATCTAGGTCCAGAGGCAGCTCTGTACAAGACACCAGTGGCTAAACCAGCGATCACAGTAGTCAACGAACCGTCGTCTCCGTCTCTCAGATGCGTAACACCGCTCTCCATAGCTGCGAATATCAACCCTAGAGATGCTAAGCAATTCCCGCCGCGTCTTCCAACGAGTCCGCCGGAGTTCAGAATCCGATTAGTTCGGATCTTTAGGGATTCGCCCCTTTCGGCGGCCCGGATCCCATCAATTGCACCCTTGGCGGCTCCGAGAACCGATCCGGTGACATAACCACACCCGGTGAAGAAGGTGAGGTTCTCACCCCATGACAAGCGTTTTTTCGTAGCTTCTTCTTCGTAGAGAAACTCAGGCGAAGTTGGGAGTTCGTAGATCTGACGGTACGGAAGATTGATTTGATCGTCGTACGGATTGTACTGACGGTACTTCTGTTGTTGTTGACCGCCGGTGCTAGGGTTCATCGGATCCGCCATTACCAGAGAGAGCTTCTGCGTTTCTTGGTCTTAGGCTTAGGGTTTAAGGATGAAACGTGAGGGTTTATAACTTCCGCGTCAAGAGCAGGAAAAGGAAATAACTTTGGGGACAATCCGAAAAATTTGGAGTTCAAAACTTTTATATTTTTCTAAGCTTTTGGGCTTTAAATTTTTAATATTGGGCTTTTAGTTTATGGACTCTCTTTATCTTACGTGGCCTATATTACTTTGTTTGAAGAGTTATTTTTAGTAAGCTTAACCGGATTATCAAAAATACATTTGTTTCATCCCAATAATTGGAATCAATCAGCTTAACCGGAACAATAGTATTTTAAAAAAATTAGTGAATGTATTGTCCTCTCGACCATAATCCTTTTATTTATATGTTCATATAAAGTATGTATTTTCAAATCGTCCAATTCTATTTATTTCCATATAGGACACACCCATGATGGCCATGGTGAAAAGACAAGACGAGGATATAGCTACAATTGATTGGATCGAACAATGAACATCCCTGCAATTTGATTCCATATTTCTGAGATACATATAAAACTAATATACATATACAGGATGGAACATCTCTGTAAATTTGTTGCCGACCTTTTAAAAAGAACAAAAAACAAAAATAGATTTCACGTTGACGTGGTTACTATGGTTTTAAATATGCTCACGCGGTTTGCCTTTGCCCTAAACTACTAAAGTTCTAGAATAAATAGTTTCATGGAGAAGGCAATGGTATAATAATAAGTGGGTGTGAAGTAAGACAGAAATTTATTACGAAATGAAAAATGGATTTGAAACAATAGAGAAGTATTTGTTTAACGATTTTTATATTGTGCTTATGAATACACAAAGATATGATTTAGTCAATTACATTTGTTATTTATCAGTTTTCTCAGCCAATGAGTTTGAGCGACTAAATCTTTCAATACGTTGTTGGGTACCACTATGTTAAATGTTGATGTATCTAATCTATGGACTATGGTTTACTACTAATAACAGTAACACAGTCTATTACTTACTTACACCAAAAAGTTATGTCTATTTTAGATTCATCTAGTTGAACTATCCTGAATTGTAATGAAGAACGATCTGAAATACATAAGATCTGAATTAACTGTAATGGGAACTTATAATTAATGGAAATATACAAGGATTTTATAAATAGTATTTAAAAATACTGGACAACGCTATTCACAAAAACTTCATGCCTGTAAATAATGTAATTGTAATCTCAATGAAATGACATGACTCATGACACATGAGTGGATTAGATGGATAAGTATTGTTCTATTTCCGTAATTATTTAAATCGATAAGACTTAACCGTGAGTTGGACAGTGGCGAAGAATTATGTGTCCACGAGTACGACAGTTTAGAAAATTCATAAACGATCCATAAAGAATACATGTTTTAGTCACAATGCTTACGGTGCTTGATGTGGATGAGTGGATCTAACTTAGATCATCTAAAGCATCAACTATTATACCTTTTTGTTGTTGTTGTTGTTGTTGTTGATCGATACATTAACCTATAATCACTGTTTTTTTTTTTCTTCAAAGCAAGCAAGAAGAAACAAGGAATTACAAATTGTGTATTAGTTCTATTTTCTAAATTTAAAGAAGACTTGAGCTCATAAACAAAGAGACTCTTGCTTCTAGACATCTTATATACATTATTTATTTAATTTTTTTTGCATAAAGAAATGTTATAACTTATCCTTTAATTCTAGTTTAATTTATTTTAAGTAAAAGAAGTTCAAGACAAACAAAACAATCCAACTTATTGCGATAACCAAAAGCTAAAATTAGTCTATAGTAAAAGAATTGAACAATTTTCAAATCAAAAAATTTGGGAACGCGACCTATTCAATTATTGCTCAAATAGTATTTAATAATTCGTAGTGCACGAACTACAAAAATTAATATAAATTATCCCAAGACGAATTTGTCATTTTATGCTTTTTTTTTTCTGCTACAAACTTCGATTTTTTTTTTTTTTTTTTTTTATAAATAAAGTAAAGTCACATCATTCAGACAAAAGGGTAAAAATCAGATATTAAATAATTAGCATAAGATTAAATAAATAATAAAGTATATTGTTGTCTCAATTTTATATATATAAAAGGAAAAATACAAAGTCTTATTTCCCATTAAGCAAAATCTGTCGTTTTCCTCTGTGAGAGAGAGAGAGAGAGGTCTCTCATACATACATACATACAATGGCGAACCAATTTCTTCATCTTCTTCTTCTTCTTCGTTTCCTTCCAATGCCTCTTCTTCACTACCGTTGCTGTTTCTCCGGAAACGGTGCCGTTCTGTAGTTTCCTTCAGGAAATGCAGAAACTGTCTCCTCCTCTCTCAACTTCTTCTTCGTTTTCATCTTTTAAATCTGCCGATTGAGTCTCTCAACGACGCCGTTTTAGGTTTGTTCTCTCTCTCTCTCTTTCTTTACCTCTTTCCTTGTTTAAGTTTCGAACCCAAGTAACGGTTTCTTGTTTATTTAGCAAAAATGTTGTGTTATCGACTGGCTCAATTTTGATGGGCTGTTCATTTCTGTGAATGCGAGCTAATGAAATCTGTAGTTTTTTCTCATAAAAGATTTCATCTTTCACAACACCGGTACATGTAAAAAAAAAACTCAATTCTTGCATGTTTTAAGACGAAAGATTCGATTTTTTTCGACTGGGTTACCTTTTTATTTTCAAAAATTTCTGGAAAGAGTAATCCGTTTTGGTGGCTAATTGACTTTTAAGGTTGGTGGGTTTTGGGTTTTGGTTAGTGACAACACTTTTAGAAGAATCGAAGAAAGAAAGTTTTAACTTTTTTCCGTTTTATTGACTACTTTTTTTGCTCATTCTATTTGATAGTTTAGTTATAATGTCCAGAAAGGTACCATGTTTGTTAAGGATAGATTGACAATAAAATGTATCTTGTATCTTCCTTTGGATTTCAGATTCTATTGTCGACGACATTAAGACAAAAAGGAGGTGATTCTCAGAGTTTGTCAATGGAGAATTACGAGGTTCTTGAGCAAATTGGAAAAGGTTCCTTTGGGTCAGCTCTTCTTGTCAGACATAAAAATGAGAAGAAACTGTGAGTACCTTCTTCACCTCTAAACAGGGTTCTGTGACTGTGTGTAAATATTATTTCCGGATTTTGAATTTTCTTGTCATCTGCTTTGCTGTCTAAAGGTATGTTTTGAAGAAAATCCGGCTTGCTCGGCAGACTGGTAGGACAAGAAGATCTGCTCATCAAGAGGTTGTTATCTTAATCATTTTGAAGATTCTCTGTATGACAGTGACCTTTTATGTTGCTTTATTGTTTGATGTCGATAGTCTTTCAGATATGCTGTAACCGATCATACAGTATTCTTGAGCTATAGCTGTTGACTTTTGTTCTGTAGAGTAACAATATCCTGTGATCTCCTTTGTAGATGGAGTTGATTTCAAAGATACATAACCCATTCATCGTGGAATATAAAGATTCTTGGGTTGAAAAGGTATCATTTATCACATATCTTTTCATTTCGTGAACTAAGTATTTGAATATATAACCAGTTCTATTGTCTATGGATGTGTGCTATCAGGGGTGCTATGTGTGCATTATCATAGGCTACTGCAAAGGAGGAGACATGTAAGCTTATTCCTTCTCAGCAGTCTTCCCCTGTGTGGCTAGAAAAGAGGCTCTCTGATATACTAACTGACTTCTCTGCTGCTCCTGTTTCTTCTTCCTTACAGGGCGGACGCGATAAAGAAAACCAACGGCGTACACTTCTCCGAAGAGGTTTCTGCTAGACTTGTTTGATACAATTCTGACGATTTGATACTCACAATTCTGAATCTCTTGAAACTTCTTTTTTGTTTTATCAGAAACTCTGCAAATGGCTTGTTCAGCTCTTATTGGCTCTTGAATACTTGCATGCCAATCACATTCTTCATCGCGATGTCAAGGTTGGTTATGATTGTCCAGGAGACCAACACAAAATATTGAAAAATCTCCACCCATACTGATACAGAACTAACTTATTTTGATCCATTCAGTGTTCGAACATATTCTTGACAAAGGATCAAGACATACGCCTTGGTGAGTTGCTTAACATATGTGTCACATTATATCATTTTCCTAGTCAGACTAAGACAACATCGACTAAAATGTAACAAATCGGCTCTATGATCTCTGCAGGCGATTTCGGACTTGCTAAGGTCTTAACATCAGATGACCTCGCGTCTTCAGTAAGTATAGTTACTTTCAATATCTCACATATATATTTGCTTTAAACTCAGGTTTGATCGTTACCCTTCTTGAAAAACCAGGTGGTTGGAACACCAAGCTACATGTGTCCCGAGCTTCTAGCTGATATACCCTATGGGTCCAAGTCTGATATTTGGTCGCTTGGCAAGTTTCTCATTCATGGCTGAGATATTTAACCTTTAGCTTAAGATACGAAAGAATATATTCATCTGAACCTCTATCTTCTTTTCTTCAGGATGTTGTATGTATGAGATGACAGCTATGAAACCTGCATTTAAAGCTTTTGTAAGCTCTAAAAGTTAGATTTATGTTCCTCCGGGTTACGTTCATGAGAAGTTCCTAATGGTCCCTGGCGTTTCAAATGGTTGCAGGACATGCAAGGACTAATAAACAGGATTAACAGATCAATCGTTCCTCCACTTCCGGCACAATATTCTGCTGCGTTGTAAGTCTACTACCTTATTTGTCTAAATGTGTGATCTATTAGAGTTTACTGATTTTGCGTGCTGCTTTCTTCAGCCGAGGTCTGGTTAAGAGTATGCTCCGGAAAAATCCAGAACTCCGACCAAGCGTATGTCATCTGATTCTGTCCGTTGGTATATGGTCATAACCTGAAACTGAACAAACTTGATCAGTAAACATCATTGCTCTTCTTCTGTGTAGGCTGCTGAGCTTCTCAGACAACCGCTGCTTCAGCCGTATATCCAGAAGATTCATTTGAAGGTGAATGATCCAGCAGGTAATGTATTGCCTGCGCAATGGCCAGAATCTGAATCCACCAGGAGAAACAGTTTTCCCGAGCAGAGAAGGCGCCCTGCTGGCAAAAGCCATAGCTTTGGTCCAAGCAGGTTTAGGGGTAACCAGGAAGATTCTATGTCGTCCATAAAAAAACCTGTACCCGCATATCTGAACCGTGCAAAGCAACTGGATTTGTCTACAGATGAAAGTGGTGAAGGAACGGGTGTTCATAGAACTTCAGAGGTTTCTAAGAGTTCTAGGTATGTTCCAGTGAGAGCTTCAGCCTCACCTGTGAGACCGAGACAGCCTAGGAGTGACCGTGGTCAAGTAAGTGATCCATCCAAAATGCTCTTCTTACTGGTTTTATTGATTGTTTTATCAGAGTAAAAGAACGGTGGTTTCTATATGTTGCAGCTTCCTGTTTCATCACAGCGTACAAACCGAAAACCAGCCGCTTTGATTCGCAGAGCCTCCATGCCTAACTCAAGAAAACCTGCAAAAGAAATCAAAGACTCTCTGTACATTTCAAAAACCAGTTTTCTCCATCAGATTAATTCTCCGGACGTGTCAATGAATGCACCAAGAATTGACAAGATTGAGTTTCCGCTAGCGTCATATGAGGAAGAGCCTTTTGTTCCGGTTGTTCGTGGGAAGAAGAAGAAAGCATCGTCTAAAGGTTCCTACAGTCCACCTCCAGAGCCACCACTAGACTGCTTAATAACCAAAGACAAATTTACACTTGAACCAGGCCTAAACAGAGAAGGAGCGATAATGAAGGCTGTGTATGAAGATGCATATCTGGAAAACAGGAGTGAATCATCTGATCAGAATGCAACTGCTGGAGCATCAAGCAGGGGTTCGTCAGGTGTAAGGAGACAACGATTTGATCCTAGTTCTTATCAGCAACGGGCTGAGGCATTGGAGGGATTGCTTGAATTCAGTGCAAGGTTGCTTCAAGATGAGAGGTACGATGAGCTCAATGTCTTGTTGAGGCCCTTTGGTCCAGGTAAAGTCTCACCCAGAGAAACAGCAATTTGGTTGTCCAAGAGCTTCAAGGAATCTACTACTAATAAGCTGGAAGATTGATAAACGGGTGATTTCTAATTCTAACCTGTTGTGATGTGAAAATATTCCACTTTTAACAGTTTTTCCAACCAGATGTCAAGAAAATTGTTTCAAAGTTAACTACTTAGGCTGTGTTCTTAAATGAGTAGCTGACCCTCTGTATCTGATACATTGAAATTCAAGAAAAGACTTGGCACAAATACATGAATGTACACATGTTTAAAAGTATTTCCTGAACTTCAGCACAAATACATGAATGTACACATGTTTAAAACAGACAGTATAGAGTCATGGAGAGTAAGACCTCAAAGCAACTGAAACAGAGTAGTATAACCAGTAAAACTGTAGAGCAAATGCCTTTATTATACGCATTGTGTGCAAGCCACGAGGAGCGGATGTTAATCACTAGTTAAGTGTCTTGTGATATGCAACCTGCCATTAAATCCCCCAAAAGAACAGTATTCAGATGTTAAGAAATATGTTTTAACTTTAATTTGTAAACGTAAAAGTACCAAATTCAAGTGAATTCAGGAATTTCAGAAATATAGCAGTTTGAGTACTTACAGAAGTTGACGTCTTTAACAGTTCTCTGATTGCCATTGTGGCATAACAAGATGATGGAAGAGTGAGTGCCATTTTAAGCGCCATCTGTGTCTGCTTAGAATTTGGATTTCCAGTGTCTTTTTCATCCTCTTTTCTCTCTGTCTGGTCTTTCAAATCAGTTTCAGCAGGGTTAGAATCAGAATTCATTGATTCATCTTCAACTTCTTCAGCAGATCCAACTTTATCCACTGTCATGATTATCCTGTCCAGATCTGTCTCTGCCAATGGTTTATTGCTGTCAGTGTAACTGAGTAACTCCCTGCAGCAATTACCCGCGAAATTAGTCTCCCCTCATAGAGTCTCTGATTTCAAAACTGGAGAACGTTCTAACTATACACTGCGTACCATTCAAAGTCTATTGGTTTCTGGAATACACGTCTATAACCACCAGTCATGCTAGTTATCGAGAATTCCCTGAAACGATACTTTTATTAGTAGAATAAGGTAGATGCTCGTGGTGATGCAGAGTTACAACCATAAAAATCTACAAGAAAAAGAGCATAAGGGAATTTACTTTACACCGTGAATGCTGTCAGTTAGGCTGATACCGTCCTGAACAATGTACGCAAAAATTTATAGATTCATCAGCAGAGATATTTCTAGAAAGAATACACTGCGAATAAGTGACTTCAATATTTCGAGAACAATCAGGGAATGCTTGAATGTGGTATTAACAAACCTTTTTTGCCAAATCATGATAAATTTCCGCATTGTCATTGGAAGGGTAAATGACTCTTGAACTGTTGAAGCAAAGAGAAAGTTAGGTTTCAATAGTACAATGTTAAAACTACTCGTATTGAAAAATTCTTCCAGCAACTTACCCAGGTAGAGGGAGGACGATGTCACTGGTTGAGTAAGTTCCAGCTTCCAAATCCTCTATACTTGCAACCTAAAGATACAAAAGAAAGCATTACACATGAATAATGCTAGCATTAGCAAAATACCAATGAGAATGTAAATGCATCAAAGCATCTATGAATATGGAAAATGACAATGCAGAAATCTCATGAATCAAATTTCAATCCCGAAGTTCCATTAGCTCATCATAATCTGAAGGAGCAAAAAATATCAACTACGAACGGCCAAATAAGAAAAAGTTCGAAATAAAAACTAACCTTAACAAGGTCACTCCTTTCAGCTGGAAGATCTACAATAGCAGTATCGTCTACCTGGTCACAATCCAATGCCTCTTCGTTGTTTTCCTTGTGCTCAGATGTCAAACTATCAACCATTTTTGTTGCAGCATCTACCTTTGTACTTACCAAGTCCCCCAACACAACTTGGGTCGTCCCTGCCAGACCACAAGAAAAACAATGAGTGAGCAGTAAACCTACATCGACTTGCATACAGAACGGCCCAAGATTTATAAAGAAAAAAAAATCTGATGTACCATATTTTTTGACGCGCAGACTTGCTGCATTGTTCCATAAGTAGCTTTGGTAACTATGTACGTACCTGCATGAAAAGAATCACATATAAAGTATGATAAAAAAAAACTGCTTGGCATATGTCATATCTCAGTCGCAAGAGGCAAACTGTTCCGGAAGAACTTCAGCTATATAAAGAACCAAACGCGTACATCATTCTTAAAGTTCTGGGAATGCCTTTCAGAGCTTGCAGGTAGTTACCAGGGCATTTCTTCAGACACTGCAGCTGTTTCAAAACACCCAAGATTAAAACTGATTATCATGGAAACCTATGAACGAGAAAACCCATACAGGAGTAGCTGGATACTTACTATGGCTCTTTCAGCAACGAGGTATCGCGGTAGTTGCCTTAAAGTCCCGTCAATGTCGCCAGTTTCTTTGTAATATTCTCGAGCATCATTTACAACATGCCTTTGTAGAAAAAATGCTTGAAGTCAAGAAAAACATGCATTGCTGCGTTCCTAATTTCGTAGAGCCACAATATGATTTTGAGGGGGATTAGCAATTGTAGCTGAGACTAGGTCATGTTAAAGGATATCAGTTTCTCTTGGATTAAGAATCATGTCTACGGCATCTTTCCACTCTCCTTTCAATAGTGCAGCTCCGACATGGTGGGTTGGTACTGAACCACTTCCAAAACGCTGTCACACAAATACACAATTCATCAGAAAATATTAATTTTTAGTAAGATTTAAGTGACTTTTTCCGAGAAGCAGAACCCAATACTACAATGCAAAAGTTCAAGTCGATTACAACTCGACAGGTGAATAGTACCTGCAAGCCAAAATAGTTGATAAAGCCATCTTTCCCCAGGGACTCTGCAGACTTTTTTATAATTTCTTCAGAATCAGCAACCACTCCTCTGAAAAAATATGAAAATTTATACTATTAAGATATTCCATGCACAAGAAGATCTTTCATCCCTTCTCACCGAAATATAATAAAAATGTTCTTGAATAAGAAAATTTGGAAGTTAATCGACGATCATAGAGTTTCTTTTTACAATGACCAGTTACATTCTCACCTTAACGTGATGGTAAATCTGTTTCCCATGAGCTGTCCAAGGAGAAGGCCCTCTTTGACACGGCTGAAAAGTCATCATTAACATTATGAGTTTATGATCACAACAATAAAGTCAAAATGATAACATTCAAGAATATGTTGGCTTACCAGAAGTCGCCAACTTTGATCCCAAACAATCTCTTGTTCAGCGCAGCCAATTTACTAGCTTGCTGTTTGAAAACAGTTACCTAAATGCCCAAACATTCTCTTATTATGCATTGTAAATATTAAACTCATCTTACCAAGAAAACAGGTAGAAAAAACTTACACACTGAGTTGAAACAGACCGCTTATCTTTTGTTCCAGAGAATCCGAAGGACTTTGGCTGTAAAATTCAAGAACCGACACAGCTTAGCAAGGAAAGTACAATGGCTTGAGATAAAACAGCCCTTTTATATACGGAAGAAGATGGGAAACACCTGAACGCCTAGCATCTTTCCAATCAATCCCAAGGCCTCTTGTGTATCTTTGTTCTCCTTGTACAGATGGAACCTATAAACTTAAACCAATGATAAATCAAGTGACACATATGTTGCAGTTTCAAACGTAATGATCAAATAAAGGCACTGCAGAGACTATATGGTGCATAAAGCATAAAATGCACTATTTTGTTATTGAATCAGTAACTTCAAGACACCAATATAGTAGGATATCCAATTCAGGTCATACATTTTGGAAGATAGACTAATATACTAGTCCCAACACATAGTCCATTTTATGTCAGATAGAAGTTGATTTATAATTGTTACCTGAGAAACTTGCCAACATGCTCTGGCCAATGCTCTGAACCTCTGCTATCAAAAGGTTTATCGCCTCTTTCCTTCCGTTTCTTTGATCTATTACCTCTGTTGTTATGGGCTCCTGAATTCACTCGCACACGGATGCATTTTGAAGTAGAATCAGGACCATCAACAGTGTCAGTCACAAGGAACTTGAAATTCTCTTTAACAAAGTTGTGGATAGCCTGGTTAGTAGTACAAGAAAAAATAAAATATAGTAAGAAGTCAAAAGTTGATATTGATAACAGGATATGTAACTCTGTAATCAAAACCAATACCGTTCTCATGGATTTGTCAGAACTTGGATCAAGAACAACAAGTGAGATTTCATCAGTTCCTGAGGTGACTTGATTGATCAATGTTTCCAAACGCTCTGCATCAGTGGCATTGGAAATGGATTTGAATGACTCAATTGCAGAAGTATAGTTTTGGGGTTCACTATCAGAACTTTTGTTTTTATCTTCCTCCTTCACATCCTTCACAACAAACAACAACGAAATTGGCACAAACAAACTAAAAAATAAAAATCGAAACATAAACATAGCTTCATACAACAGGTGAATTTAAATGAGGCGAGAGACAAACCATCTCAGGAGGCAAGTCTAAGGATGTCAAATGAACCACATTGCCATGGATATCCACTTCATTAACAATAAAGTCTGCGTATCTACGAAACACACCCACACAAAAATGAAGGAAACAATCAGTACATGCATCAAAATTCAAAACTCAGGTAATAATTATCAAAATTCAAAACTCAGGTAATAATTATCAAAATTCAAAATTCAAAATTCAAAACTCAGGATATACCAAAGAGTTTCATTTATCAAAAAAGGTGCTTCCTTTGGATCCGTTTGTTAACCGTGATGTAAATAAAGTACCAACCACATCAAGAATCACACAGTTGATAGAAATTACAGAACCACTAAGCTCTAATCAACTTTTCTCCGTTCATATTTCGCTTAGAAAACCTTAATCTCATCCTCTAAGCTATATGGAACAAGAATGTTTATCTGTAAGAAACAACCATAATGATATCACAACCTTTGTTTGAGGATTCCGCGGAAGCCAGGGAGCTGGGAGATGAAACAGGAGATGCCCACGTCAGCTTCATCTACTGTTTTCATACCTTCAACGTTTTTAGCTGTCGTCGCCATTGTCGTTGTCCAGTGAAAGCTCGAGTAGGGTTTAAGCAGAGACGGCAAACGCAAACAAGACGACACAGTTCTGTTTAATTTCATTGCCTATGTTCCCCGCAAGGGCCAAAAGAAGACAATTGAAATCGAATGCTTTCTAAACGCACCGTTTCGTTCTCCATTGACTTGAGCCCGGTTATTGAGCTTTTGATTTCCTCCGAACCGATAAATGTTTAAAACCAGATTACTCGGATTCGAATATGTTCTAAATTAAATCGGTACGGATATTAAACCGAACCGGTTCATGTCAATGTCTTCTTTGTCGAAGAAAAGCGACTTTCGTGATCGAGCGAGCTTCCCACTAACAACAGATTACAGATCCACAAAATTCACAAGGCACAGAGAGAGATGGTGACGAAAACGCAGGAGACGCAGTTAAACCAACTCGAGAATCAAGTTGAGAATGGAGGAGGAGGTGTTTGGGAGTATCTGTCACTCGTTCGTAAGCTCAAGGTTCGCCGATCAGAGATTGTGCTCAAGCATGGTCTCTCGATCTTGAACGATCCGGGGAAGCGATCTGCTCTTGGTCCAGATGGTCTGTTTGATTTTTGAATTCCTTGGGTTTTGCTACTTTGTTTATGTGTTACTCATTGAGGGTTAGAGTGTGTTTGTTGATTTCATGAATCGTGCTCCACCCAATTGCGGCAAAAATCATGAATTTCAGCTAAACGAAATTAGTTCGTAATTCAATTTTAATCATTGCTTGGTTTTTATGGTTCTGCTTCCGTTTCCTACTGTTACTTTTTTTACTTTTTTTATATCTGCTTAATGCTAAATCTGGTGTCCTTAGATTGATTTGTTCACTGTTTCATCCTTACTTGTGAGGTTTAGCATTTTGTTTAGCTGATACAGGTTCAGAATTTAACATAGACTTTAGTTTCAAAAGAACTCATTTAGATGAATCTCTGCCAATCTGGTTCGATATGATTTTTGTTGTTAACTTTACAGAAATTGTAAATTGTTTGTTTGATAAAACTAAAGAGAAAAGTCTCTTCCTTTATTTTATGCAGAATGGACCCTGTATGAGCAGGTAGCTATTGCAGCTATGGACTGTCAATCTCTTAATGTTGCACAGGTGAATTTTCTTTACGCTTTCCATTGGTACTTTGAGGACTATATGATCCTATTACCTATTTTAAGATCAGGCTTCGTTGACAAACTTGCATCGGTTATCTTAGGCTGTATGTGTTATGCTATTTCTTAGGTTTAAACCTCTTTTATTGAATTTAGAGTTCTCAAAAAAGTCTAAATTTGTGTTTTTGTAGAATTGCATCAAGGTTCTGAAGAAGAAATTCCCGGATAGCAAACGTGTTGGTAAGGCAATATCAATCCTTTTGACAAACTGAGCAAGTCTTCAATCTTGTTGGACTTCATCATTTGCTCACATCCCAATCCTGGTAATATATTTCAGGCAAGCTTGAGGCATTGTTGCTAGAAGCAAAGGGAATGTGGGAGGAGGCTGAAAAAGCGTATACGAGCCTTTTGGAGGATAATCCACTTGATCAAGTAAGCTTTAACTTTTTTGCTTTCATGGAACCACCAACAAGCTACGTCCAAATGATAAGTGTTGTTTGTAAAACTCGATGTGTAGGTAATACACAAAAGAAAGGTGGCTATGGCCAAGGCACAGGGCAAACCTTCCTTAGCAATTGAACATCTGAACAAATATCTTGAAGTGTGAGTAATACTAACCCCAAGCTGGACTAATTTAAGTATATTAGAAAAACATACCACAGCTGATCACCTGTATCTGCTTTTCTTTCTTTATGTAGATTCATGGCTGATCATGATGCCTGGAGAGAGCTTGCAGAAATTTATGTTTCCTTGCAAATGTGTGCTTCTCTATCCTCTGTACTCGACTTTTTTTTACTTATAATTTACCATGCAACAATTAACCCAACTAATTTATAATCTATAACAGGTACAAACAAGCAGCTTTCTGCTATGAGGAGCTCATACTAACTCAGCCTACTCTTCCACTTTACCACCTAGCATATGCCGATGTAAGTCCCATTATTTATTTCCTTAATTAAACGAAGTCAAATTGTTCCTTGTCTATACTCTTACGGCTATCACCAAAGAGCCTCAAAATGTCATATACTGTACGACCTGCTCTGTTTAAGACATTGTATCTGACACTGGAAGTTAGTAGCAATAGAAGAGCGAAGTATTTTGTGAAACTTTGAGCATTTTTAGCACTGCAATCCAAAAGTTTCTAAGTTTTTATTGTTACAGAACTCTAAATTACAGCTTTGATCATGTATGAACTCTAACGAAATTCTCATTTTTCGTGCAATCGCCAAAATTAGGTTCTCTACACAATTGGTGGACTAGAGAACCTTATTGCAGCAAGAAAGTACTATGCAGCAACCATAGACTTGACAGGTGGTAAAAGCACAAGAGCCCTTCTCGGAATATGCTTGGTGAGACCCTCTTTCTTCCTCATACCGGTTTAATCCACTTTGGTTTGCAGTGACCTAATGACTGATACATCTTTCTGAAAACAGTGTGGATCAGCGATTGCACAGCTCTCAAAAGGCAGGAACAAAGAGGACAAGGACATGGCTGCACCAGAGCTTCAGTCTCTAGCTGCAACTGCATTGGAGAGAGAGTACAAGCAAAAAGCTCCGGCCAAGCTCAACCTCCTCTCTTCCGCTTTGAGAAGCTTGAAAATCTCTTAGTTCAAACCACAAAAGTTGAAACAATTTTTTGGTGTTTTGGTTTTAAAGCTTGGCAGACTTCTGTTCTTTTTTCGCTTATAAGTTTTATTCATATTCGCTCTCGGTTATACTGAATCACTGATAAGGTTTACTAATGAGTTTAATCAAATAGCCAAATAATAAATTAAACAAAATTCAATCCGAACGAGACAAGAACCAAACTTTGTCAAATGATTTTGTCTTAAAATCAGATAGATAACTACAGTATTATTAATCAGTAGTTCATAAAAAAAAAACCAAAACTTTCACAAATCCTATAATTTCATGTGTTGTATTGTTTCTCTTCTCCTCAGAGTATTTTCTGTTGTTGTGTAACTTCAAGGTTACGAGTTACGAGGAGACGAAAAAAAAAAACGATTGGGCCATTCTATGTGAGGCTTAGCCCAGTAATGGGTCGATTATAGGCCCAAAACATATGAGTGTCAAACTCAAACCCTAGAAGATGACTTTAAATTGAAGAAGCGCCGTAGAAGCATTTTTAGGTTTTTTATCTGTGTTTTTGATTCTTCTCAGTTCGTCGTCGAGACCTATCATCCGCAGCCATGGCCGTCGGGTAATTTTCCCTTGAGATTATTATTCCTCGTTTCTACTATCTGATCTGTAAATCTCAGCACCACCTAACTGCGAGTGTTCCTGTACTTGTGTTGTAGGAAAAACAAGAGAATCTCCAAGGGTCGGAAGGGAGGAAAGAAGAAGCTGTAAGTATTCTAAAATTCTTTAATTTAATTTTGATCTCCTTTACAATGTGGACGTATTGATAAGACTCTCTCGATGTTCCAAGTATTGAGCTTTTGAATCTGTTTTATTGATGGTTGTGTGAAAATGAATGATGCAGTGTTGACCCTTTCTCCAAGAAGGATTGGTATGATGTTAAGGCTCCTTCAATGTTCACCAGTAGAAATGTTGGAAAGACACTTGTTTCCAGAACTCAGGGTACCAAAGTAATGTCTCTGTCTCTCTGTTAAAATCTCCTTTAAATGACTTGGCTGTTAAGACTCTTCTCAGAATCAACTGAATTGATATGAATCACCCTAGGGCAATCCTATAATGGATTCGTTTTTAGTGTTTTGCATTAGCTGGTAGAGAGTTTAATGTCGTCTTGTATTGTATGTGATGGCTTTGAGACTGATGATCGTTGTATCTATCTAACCTCGTTATGCGAATTTCTAAACTCTCCCAGATTGCCTCCGAAGGATTGAAGCACAGAGTTTTTGAGGTTTCCCTAGCTGATCTTCAAGGTGATGAGGATAATGCTTACAGAAAGATCCGTCTCAGAGCTGAAGATGTCCAAGGCAGGAACGTTTTGTGCCAGTTCTGGGTAAGGACAAACATTGTTTCTCGACATTTGCTGTTCTGGTTTCATTTCCTCTTTTTTGATGGGATCTTGACAGTTTTCGCTGTTTCACCTGTAGGGCATGGACTTCACCACTGACAAACTTAGGTCATTGGTTAAAAAGTGGCAGACTTTGATTGAGGCTCATGTTGATGTTAAAACCACCGATGGCTACACTCTCAGGCTTTTCTGCATCGCTTTTACCAAGAGACGTGCTAACCAGGTCAAGAGGACTTGCTATGCTCAATCCAGCCAAATCCGTCAGGTATTCATCCAGCTATTATCTGAATCTGTTGCTCTCTCTCTCTCTCTCTCTCTCTTTCTCTAAGGTTTGAATGTTGAATGTTGTCACTTCGCTGAGTCTTATTTCTGCAATCTTTGATATTTTATTAATGTTGAACTAAGATAGTTCCTTTTATTGATGAGTCTTTTGCCTTCTTCATTTGATTTCCCCTCTTTAATGTTAATTTACCTGTCTTTTTGTGCATTCCTCAGATTCGCAGGAAGATGAGTGAAATTATGGTTAAGGAAGCCTCCTCATGTGACCTCAAGGATCTTGTTGCTAAGTTCATTCCCGAAGCTATTGGCAGGGAGATTGAGAAGGCAACTCAGGGCATCTACCCTCTTCAGAACGTTTTCATCCGTAAAGTCAAGATCCTCAAGGCACCCAAATTCGACCTTGGCAAGCTCATGGATGTGAGTGAAGATGAACTCGCATTTGTTATGATATAAATCATTTATCCAGGATATATATATATATATATATATATATATATAAATTGAATGCTTGTGTTTTTATAGATTCACGGAGACTACACAGCAGAAGATGTTGGTGTTAAGGTAGATAGGCCTGCTGAAGAGATGGCTGTTGAGGAACCTACTGAAATCATCGGAGCTTAAGAATGGTTTTGAGAAAATGTTAAAATTGAGAGTTCTCTTTTTCTTCTAAACTTTAGCTTTTTAATGCTTTGTTTACTATTTTGTTCCCCGCAGTTTTTTTGCTGTATTGATGACTTTTCTCAGTGTAAACTTCCGAGTTTTTGATAATTTATTAAACATCCTTTTCTCAGAATTTGAATTCTTCGACGAAACAAAACTTTCCATAATTTTCGATAAGTGTCTTATTTTCCAGCCCCCAGTGATATATTGTTTTAATATTACATTTAACACAGTAACTTTCATCAGAATTTTGTGGAGTATTGTTTGAGAGAATGATGGTTTTGAGAGAATGAATTAGCAACCATGAGAGAACAAATTTAGAACACGAAGGAGACAACGCCATTACAAAACTTTCTTCAGTGAAACACAAGCACATAATTAAAAAAGAACAGAGCAGAACAGACACACGCACATTCACATCCTAAGCAAAAACCTTCCATACATATATTATATTTATATATATATATATATATACCTACTTACTACCAAACTTGGAAAAAACATATGAAAGTGAAATCAAACAAAACCCACGACACAGCTTTCATACAGTGATTTTGATTGATTGACTCGTTGGCGTACAGAACAGGAGTCTCCTGGATCTTCACATGGTGTTTCTGAGAAGTCAGTCCCAAAGTTCAGAGAGTTTCACAGTGATGCTAAAAGGAACGGAATGCTACAGAACTTGGGAGCAACACGCGCTTCCTTCTCTCCCTCTTTGAGGTACCTTCGTTTTGGCTGAGAATGAGAACCCAGGACTGTTAATGTTTAGAGATCAGTATACACTGTCACCACGGGATTAAAACATTGCAACGTAGAGTACTAATGATACCTTGAAGCATCGCCATGATCATCATTATCTTTAGCTTCATCATTAATTGTAGCCGCATCAGATTGTCTCGCACATTTCTCTGAGAATAATGTAAACAATCTAAAATAAATCTTATACTAGAATGAAAGGGCAATAAATAATCGAAAGCTTACCATTTGTGTGACTAATATTATTCTTGCATCCCATGCATCTACAGCTCGAGGAGCATCCAACACCCATCTTGATAAAGTCATCGTAACAGCCAATGGTTCAGAAGAATGACATTAATTCGAAATATAAGTGTGAACAACAAAGCTAGACAAGTGAAACCAAAGTTACCATAAAGCATTCACAATATCTCTTTAAACAGCCTGATTTCCTGCAATTGCATCCTCTTGTATGTCTTGCTGAAGCAGGAGTCTTGCTGTTCTCGTCCTACAAGATACAAAAATAAAATCTCAGTACTATCTAGTTGCAGCCATACTTTAATAAGCAAATCAAGACAAGTCCGTAGAGTCTATGTTTCTCCTTTATTA
Organism: Camelina sativa; assembly: GCF_030686135.1. Classification (NCBI taxonomy): domain Eukaryota; kingdom Viridiplantae; phylum Streptophyta; class Magnoliopsida; order Brassicales; family Brassicaceae; genus Camelina; species Camelina sativa. The sequence goes on from NC_141898.1 coordinate 1,837,433, forward strand.
TGTATTTGAACTCATTGTTGATCTGATGATATGTCTTACCCATAAATTTATAGCAGAATTAGAAGTCGAGACCACTTTTGGAGCAAAAGCTAGTGGATTTCGAGCTTCAATCACTTCACGAGTTTTCATAACTAGATCTTCGTGAATGGGCTTATTGAAACAATCTTGACATGAACAAGGTTCAACACAGTATAGACCAGCAGCAAAACAATCGCAATACCTGTATAGCAATATGAATATGTAGTTAACAATGAATTGGTGTTTATGTTCTGCACAACCTGAGATTCAGTGTATTTAACAACTTAAGCTAGGTTTCAGAAAAAGCCCGAGGCTTTTTGGACAAGAAATTGGTATGAACTATGGAAAAAGGATTATAGAACACAAAAGCTGCCAATGCTGCAGTTTCAGCAAGACAGAACAACATCTGCAACAGACTTCATACATCATCTAATTCACTTAAAAATTGAATATGTAGTGAAAGCGACTCTCAATGGCTTTCAGAAAAAGTAGGAATAAAAACCTAATCATATCATTTAAAGAAAAGAAAAAAAAACATGAAAACACACGATTTTGGCATCTGAAAATTGTGCCCAGGGAATGGTGGTAAGGAAAGCACTTACAGCTTCAAGCATTTGGATTTCCTACATTTACAGCGCTTACAGCTGCCAAGTTCGTCAAGTCCTTGAAACAATTGCCTGCATTAATCAGTAATTTAAGTATAATTTAGTATTCGTAGCGATTTACCTACCTGATGGCTGGAATAAGATTAGGAACATCGGAATATTTTCCCACCTATATTCTGTTGCCATGTGTTGGTCAAAACATTCTCCTTCCAGTGATATCTCAGGACTCTCCATGAATTTGATATCACTGTATACTAAATCTCTTTTTGTGGAGACAGGGGTTGAGAATTCATCTTCAATATTATGATGAAATGTTGTAGGACCAGGAGGGAAAAATCGACCATCTTTGAAACTTTTTTTATTTCGGTCACTTGAGACTGAGGGGTTCACGAGACCATTCAAGTGCAGGCCAATCGTTAGTGGTAGGGGTAGAATCCCAACAGTATCTTGTTTGCTGGTATCTAAACACTCTTGTGGACTAGGAGCTTTGCTGATAGAGGTCAAATCAAGAGGAAGATCGTTAGTAGAATCACGCAAAGGTATCCTTTTGTGAGATCCTCCCACATCAAAAGTCAAGCAGCGCCTGCGGACACCTCGTTGCTGCAAGAGTCAATTTAAAGTTATTAGCTAAGTTATTTCAAAGTTTCAATCAATTCATAAGCTAGCAGATGAAGATAATTCAACTTGCAATAGGGTAACAAATGATATAGATGACAAAGACCACCTGAAGTCTAAGTTCCAAAAACACATCAAGAATTCAATGTCTTTTGAAGAACAATAGCGTAAGAAATTAAAGAAAGAAAGAAACGTAGCGTTTGAATTAGATGTAAGGAATATATTTGTACAACGAACATAAAATGTCAACTTAACACATGACCAAAGCCCACAGCGGAATCAGCACAATGTCTACACATGCCTAATGAGTAATGAGTAACCATGAGGTCTGAGAAAATATTTACCACTCCATAAAGTCAACAAAAAAAACAATTTACTGAAATGTTACCTTGCGACAGGGCTGTAGGCCTCTATCTTCCTTGCCTTCAGCTTCGGCAGTTGAATCAATAGTTGCTACCTTGGAGGAACTGCTGAGAGTAATGCCTGGAGCTCCAGCTGCAACTTGTACACTGTAATAACCTCCAGGCTCAACTACATTTGCTGAGTTATTACAACAGATAGAAATCTTCTGAGGCTCAGAAGCAAAAGAATCAGATATAGGATCAGTGACCTTCGGAATCTGTTGCTCACTGTTCTGGCTACCAGCAACATCAAACATGATTTTTTCTGTACCAAACACACTGTGGGCTTCCATTTCTTCAGTTTGAAGTACCACTTCTGAATCAGCATCAAAGTCAATTGGATCATTAGACTGTATACATAACTCATCAGACAGCTCTCTCGATCCACCACTTCTTCCTATTTCAATATCAGCATCCATTGGTTCTTCATCAGAAGAAACCATTTGAACATCAACTCCATCCCTTCCGTGTTTCAGTGAATTCGCCAACTCAATTGCTAAGCTGATCTGCTCCTGAAATGGCTTGGATTCAGAAACATTTGGCAACTGCTCCTCACTCAGACCAGTTATCTTAACAGACTTCCAGAACACCAATGAGTGCGAGATATGCTCTGGGCGTGCTGGCTTTACTGGCTCTATGGGCGAGAGGTCATTAATATATTGAAAAACTGGAGAATCCTGCAGATTCATTAAAGAGAGAGTCTTAGCTCATTGAATCTCAAATTCCACAAGTGTGTGATCCATATACAAAGTAATTGAAGAATTGAATCCAGTGTCCCCAAATTGAATTCTAAAGATACTAATCTAGTAGCCCAAAAGAACCCTAATCGATTCCAGAACAAGGCAACGAAGACGATCACAAAACCCCCCAAAAACCTAATTTAGACCGCACAGTAAAATTCAGGAAACAATTAGATGCAATTTTAATTTCACTCGGGAAACATTCATAAACGCAGAGAAAAAAAAAAGTAGGAGAAGAACATCATAATTAGAAAGTAAGGAGTTCGAGAAGACCTCAAAGTTGCGGAAGGAAACGGCGGAGATGCGGTTCTTATCAGGAGTGTCCATCTCCGGCGTTGAAGGTTTATTCTCACTGGGTCGTACTCCAGCTTCGCCTCTACGCAAAGCAGCGAAGCCCTAATAGAAGAGAGTGGATCGGTTACTGAAGGAGAAGAAGAAGACGGTGGAGATTTCTATGGAGGAGGAGCGGGAAAGCGGGAAACAGTAATGTGAAAAAGCCGTCTGATTAAAATCGACTCGTTAAAGCGAGTGAATAATTGGGCCCTTGTAGGCCTGATAAGAAACTTCATCTTACATACAGAAGCAAACTATGCGCAGTGTAATCAATCGGCCCATTGGGCTTAACTGAAGGCCGCTTTAATAAATGGAAAACTTAGGAAACAAACGTAAACTTCTTGATGTTAGGGAAACAAAAGGAAACTTATAATTATAAACAACAACAACAAAAAGAAAAGGAAAACGCGCATCGGCTCTTATCACCGACATAAAGGAAGTGTTGTTTGTTTATAAATACGGGGAGGAAGCGAGAATCGAGGCTCAAGACTCAAAGAGAGTCATAATTTTGATCTTAGAATTTTTAGTTTTCCTTCTTCTTTCTCTGTTTAGGCCAGTGTTTGTAGAATTTGGGAGATTTTTTTACAATGAATGACCCAATTCTCTTTAACTTTTTTTAGGGTTTCTTCAATTTCATTACCGTCGTTTTCGTTTTTGTTTTCTTTGGGTTTTCGTTTCGTTTTGCAATCGGATTTGATATTTGCAAAACTCAAACGAATCTGGGTTTCAAGGTTTCTCTGAATTATCAAGTTCGTTACTTGATTTTGTTTATTTGGTTTTGGTTTTTTTAATTGGTTTTGTTTTTCTTTAGTACCCAAGAGAGAGATCGATCACAAGGCAAACCCTAAAACTCAAAAGTCTTTTTTTCAGGGTTTCTTGATTTCTTTACCAGTCGTTTTTTGTTTTTGTTTTCGTTGGGGTTTTCGTTTTGTTTTCAATCGGATTTGATATTTGCAAAACCCGAATCTGGGTTTCAAGGTTTCTGTGAATTTGATTTTGTTTTTTTGGTTTTCGTTTTCGTGATTTTTTTGTTTTTGTTTTAAACCCAAGAGAGATCGATACACAAGGCAAAAACACTCAAACTAATGGTGTTTTGTCAGATTTTCTTTTGGGGACATTGTCCCTTCGAGTTTAGACCAGAGGCTGCAAAACCAATCCCTTTACCCCACGCGGCTTAATAGAATTATCTCGACAGACTATTACTGGATTGGGTTTTAAAATCATCAGTCTTTGTGCCTATGATTGGGAAAATCTTAAGTCTCTGTGACTGAGATTGGAACAACACTTTTACCCAAGATTTATGAAAAATCAAAAGTCTTTGTGACTTGAGATCGAATCACTTTTACCCAAGGGCTTATCAAACAATCATAAGTCTCTATGACTGAGATTGAATCACTTTTACCCAAGGCTTATAAAACAATCAAAAGTCTTTGTGACTTAAGATTGAGAGAAAACACAACACTTTTACCCACATCTTTACAAAAGTCAGTAGTCTTTGTGACTGAGATTGATTGGGACTCTCTTTTACACACAGCTTAACATAATCATCAGTCTTTATGACTGAGATTGAACAACTATTATCCAAGGCTTATTAAAAAATCAAAAGTCTTTATGAGTTGAGATCGGGAGAAAACATAACACTTTTACCCACAGCTTTACAAAAATCAGCAGTCTTTGTGACTGAGATTGGGACTCTCTTTTACCCACAGCTTAACGAATCACCAGTCTTTGTGACTGAGATTAAGAAACATAACATGGATTGGTTTTAGTACCCATGGCTAACACTGTGGTTGGATAAGTCTTTTAGACAAAGAAGCAGAGAACACTTTGGCTGGATCTTAAGTCCTTTCGACAGAGAAACATAAGAGTTGGATTGGGAGAAAACACAACACTAATTTTGGCTTACAAAAAAAATCGTAAGTCTTTGTGACTGAGATTGGGAGAAAACACAACACTTTTACCCAAGTTTATAAAAATCATCTGAGAGAAAATACAATACTTTAACCGAGAGCTAACAAAAAAAAAATCATAAGTCTTTGTGACTGAGTAATATGATTTCCACGGCCTTAAACATTAGTCTTTAGACTGAGACCAATTCGAACATTGATCCCTTATGTTACCCACGGCTTGAAATATTTAGACATGGATCTTGGTCGGTTTGTTGTTTCTGTGTTTAGACAAAGACTAGATTGGGAAAAACAAAGGATAGGTTTCTTTTTGGTGGAAGGAAGATGGCACCCACGACTTTAAACACTAGTTTGAGACCGATTCGAACATTGATCCCTTATGGTACCCACGACTTGAACTCTCTAGACATGGATCATGTTTGGTTTGTTGTTTCAGTCTTTAAACAAAGAGGCATAACACTTTGGAGTGGTTTTAGTACCCATGCACGGCTTCAAAATCTGACTGATTGGGAGAAATCAATCCCTTTTACCCACAACTTAAAAGAATCATCAGTCTTCTAAACAGATCACAGGTATATGGTCTTCTAAACCTTCTCTAAAACTAAAAGAATGTGTTGCTCTTCTTGTTTGTTATGAGCCAATTTACCAACATGATAATATATTAACAATACGTAGAAGGTTAGGTGACAGACACAAAAAAAGTATGGCTCTGCCTCTGAAGATCATCTTCCTATGGAGCTTTGTAATAAACTAAGAATGAAGAATTTCCAAAATAACTAAACCCAAAAGATCTTCCCATGGAGCTTGGTTGTGAAAATGCAAACTGGGATTTCTCCAACGTGCACCCATTGTTGCAAAAGCTTTCCCTGCGTTTTTCAGGAGGTTGGCTCGAGTTCTTTACCTCGTGGTATCAAGTAACTGTGTGGCTATGCCTTTTCTTCTGTTAGAAGGTGAGACCCAAATCGCTCTAATTCCACAGATAGCTGGTTTAGCTTCTTCTTCACATACAATTGCTCCATAATCTAATCTATCATCTGAAGCTCGACATCTTTTTGATACCTCTCTGTATGTTTCCAAACTGAATGGAGGTTGAAGGCGAGGAGGAGGTCTCTTGCTTTAACAGTCTTTCATCATCAGGAGGAGCTATAAGCTTGAATGCTTCCTTAATAGGTTCTGCAACTATACATCTAGAGATCCTCTGAGACGAAACGAATAGATAAACCTAACACATAACAAGGTAGTTCTTGAAACACCTATTAGTAATCGGAGGCTGCTGAAAACAGTTGGGCTATATACCATCTTTCTTGTGAATGAGATCATCAAAGGAAGTAACTCTTTTCTATCTCTCAAAATGAAATATCTTGTTTGATTCCCGGTGCTGAAGGAGAAGAAGACGGTGGAGATTTCAATGGCGGAGGAGCGGGAAAGCGGGAATCAGTACTGTGAAAAAAGCCGTCTGATTAAAAACGACTTTTTCATCAGTGAAAGCGAGTAAATAAATGGGCCCGTTGGGCCCTTGTAGGCCTGATAAGAAACTACATCATACAGTTTGCTTTTCTTATTTTGCGAATTTTAATATTGGTCCGAACCGGGTTCCGGTAAGGTACGTTGGAGGTAGGGTCGAGGTGGCATGGACTAGGAGACTTGATGCCTACTGTATTGTCATTGGCATTATTATTTACAGAACCAGACAGAAAGGCAAACATGTGATGATTCCACAAAGACCCAAAAGAAATTTTTGTTGTAGCCATAGGAAGCATTGTAAAGGACCCATCTAATATGTATGTCTTCCCCTTTCTCATTTACCTTTTCAAGATTCCCTCAGCCAAAAAAAAGGAGAGGAGAAGAAGAAGAAGAATAGATCAAACAAACGGCAAGCTGTTTCGGACATTCTTCATAAAACTGTGTGCAGTTTTGTGTTCAGGTCAGGTCCCCCCACCACCACCCCATTGAGATATCCAAATCTAAAAGTTTGAATTGACGTATAAAGTTACTTTGGCTTGCTCTAAAAGATTTTTCTCTGACTTGACAATCCAAGAGAACTTTGATGTTCTTTCAAGCAAGAGTGCTAAGTTGTACACACTTTTTTTTTAATCATAATAAACTTGGCAAAACCATCTCATGTCACGGGTTGATGTTACAACAACAGGCTTCAAGGAGAAGTTTTGAACAACATTATTGGACTACCCAAACAGTCAGTTTACAGACAATTTTTCTTATGAACAGGAGCAACTACGACGACTTTTGTTTGAATTTAAGTGGAAAACTCTAACAAGTAACAACACCATATATAACAAAATAATGTCATTCTAATGTGAAAACTTCAGCAGTCCTAGACGGCTAAGAGAATAGGCCAAACCAAGGAAAATAATTGAAACGTGAAAACTTTAACAACCATGACTTACTCATTCACAATTCAAGAATCTTCACGTACAAACCCATGTCACTCTAGATTCCTTGATAAATTGCTCTTTATACCTGCAAGGAGCTGTTGGATAATAACAAAGTGCCAGACTGAGAAGGTATGGCGAGAAACAAAGACATGAAATATCTCTCTAAGGATGAATAATCTATGTTGCTATAAAGATGCAAAGCACATGTTTGATAATTATCTTAAGAGTAACTAACTAAACTAACTACTAGCTTCAGCTCAGGCTATTGTAATATGTTTTGTCCACAAACGAGTAGCGGAAAATCATAATAGAAGAAAGACCATAACCCAAGGGAACCCGTAATGTAGTTAAACTATATATCCATATTCCATTCTAGTGAGGAACAATTGAACATTATGCACCTGAAGAACAAAAACAGAGTATCTAGACAGTTGTTTTCTTGATACAGGACCAAAGCAATCGGCTTTGAACAAGTTTCTTTACAAGTCTCATGTAGTAACTTTGACATATGAAACTGATATATACGAAGAATAAGAGTTCTTCTTGACTGATCAGGTTCCAACATTATACAGGAATATATAATCGAAACCCATAGATTGACAAGAATCAACAGTTCCTTTTATAACCTTTAGTTAGCACTCAAGTGAAAGAAAAGAACTCTCAAAACTCTTCTCCTCTACTCGTTCTTCCAAGCGTACAGAATCAATGAAAAGCCAAAACTTTGAGATTTCGAGCTCACGGGTACCTGTGTGAAAGACCATGTCTTTTCAACTGGTTGAGTAGTCCTGAACATAAATACAGCATTTCCTGCCACTGATGGTAACCCAAAGAACCAACTGTGGACATCCCAAAGAACTTCCACAGAGATCCTATTGACAATAATCGTATCATTGCCACGGAACTTCCAATGAAGCCGATTCACCTGCATCAAAATCTTCCCATCGACACGAACAATGAGGCAAGGATCACTCATACTGGTGTCACATTCGATCACAAGATCATGCGTTTTGCCATCATCTGAAAACTGAGCTTTCGTTGCGAACGTCCTCTTGCCAAAAACATGCTCTTTCTTAGCAATAAAGACAGCACCTAATGATGAAGAAGAAGAAGGTGCAGCATTGGTCTTCTTGAAAGCTTCTTTCCTCATATCACCAAGAAGAAGAGCCATTTCTTTGTCCACAACAACGCCAACATAGAAACCACCTAAAGGTTCAGGGCTGGATCCGAATTTAGCGGAAGAGAGATCCCAGAAGACATCAATATTACAGGAATAAGCCTCTAGATTCTTGGAACCTTTCCATTTGGTGAAGAGCCAGGGCTTAATCTCGACTTTACAAAGACTTCGGTTGCAAGAATCATCAACTCCCACGGTAAGACACTGACCCATGAGATTCTTAGTCCATGAGACAGTGATTAGGCAAGTCCTACCTCGGATGCGGCAACGGTAGATACAAATGACAAGATTCTGAGCATTTCTTCCGGCGCTCGAAATCGAAGAGGAAGAAGAATCCGCAATCTGAACGCCATTTTCACCAGAGCAAGATGGAAAATCTCTCATTTTTCTTACAGAGTTCACAATTCTCTTGGGAATTTCAACAAACACTTTGTGTTCTAAACTACGCAATTCAAAAGGCAGCGAATTTAACTTCAGATTAGTAGTATAAAAAAGGAAGTGTTTATAGAATTTGACCTGAAAGTGATGAGCTTTACATCATCAAAATTCAAAAGAAAGAGAAACCCAAACTCAAAAAAAAGCATTGAAATTTGGAAAATGTCAGCTAAGATTTGATCTGGGTTTTATCAAATCGATCCAGTATCCATCAAATCCAAGGAGAGAATAATGAAGTGTTAAAAAAGAAAAGCCTAAGACTCCGGGAGGGATTAAATCATGAATGAAGAAGAAGAAGAAGGAAGGCGAATTCGCCAAAATAGGAGAATGTGTAAGTTAGTAGTCAAAACAAAGACTTATACAGACAAAAAGGAGACTTTGTTTGTTTTCACGTTAAATTAAATTAATAACCCGATTATTTTTGTGTGGCAATGTACCAAATACGAATTTAATTTCCAATGATAACGACTGTAAAGAATAAATTTCAGACACACAAAAAAAAAAAAAAAAAACTTATCTATTCATTTTTTTAACTTTTGGGTCGGAAACAAACACTTATCTCAATTTATTAATTACAACAACACACAAAATATTTTTTGTGCTTGAAGTTAAATTAATTTTTTTTTTGAAGTGTATTAAATTTGGTCTCATTATTACTCTTATTATAGTGGGATTAGATAATAAATAAATTTGGGGTAAGCAAATGCAAGCCTGGAAGAAATGGTTAACACGTGTGATAGTCCATGACAAGCAGGCATGCATTTAATGTGGCCAGGACTGAGCCCATGCTGTTGTGTTATATTCTACTCTCCTGGGCTTTTCACGCCGATGGTTTTTAATTTTAGGGTATCATTTGATTGTCAACTAATAAATATGAATTTTTAGTACGATAATCAATCAATCCATATGACTTTTTTTCATTCGATTGTGAACTAATAAATATAGGTGGGTGAAGCATTTGATTGAATATATGTGGTTTAAAGCAGGGAGCACTTACCAAATAATAGCCATGCAATTTACCAATTTGATCATAAACTGTTCATTATTGTTTTTTGTCTTCGGATATATGATTTGCTCCTTTTGTTTTAGTTTGTGTGGCAATGCTACTACTGCGAACAAAAAAGTCTTCGAATAATAAATTAACAATATGGTTTTCCATTACGTTTCAAATTTTAGATTTGGACCAGCCTGTATCAATCTAGGAGGTCCCAGTTTAACATTATTTTCTTGCCATCTGATTTTTTTTATTTATTATTATTGTAGTTTCATTTTCGTTATTAATATTATCGTTTTTGCTGTTATCTGTTTATTTCTTATCGATTTTAAAATTAAATCATCCATCTCCCAACCTACTTTGAATTTGTTTGTTTTTCTCTCATGAAATAGCTAGATAGATATGTTTTCTTAGATAAATTTTTGGATATTTTATGGGGTCAATATTTCTTAAGATCTTTGTGTTTTAAACTATATGGTAAAGGGTACAAAACTAAATGGAAGAAGAAGCCAAAAACTACAAAATAGTAGATCGTATGCCAAACAATAATATTTTCTTTTTGAGTTCCTTTCACTGTTATAACTTGTATTTATTTTGTTCTTTAAAAAAAAGTATAAAATCTGTAACAAACCCAAAAAGAAATTAAGTTGATATGTTGCCCAAAAAATATTGTTGGGCTTCAGCCTTTTTAATAGACCAGCACATGATGTATTAAGTTAGCCGATATTTATAGTTAGCAAACACTCCTAACCTCTTTGGGCGGCTAACCAAACAATCCTTATGACTCTCAGGTTAAACTTTTCTTCTCGAACATAGGTAACGGATTATGGATCGTTGATACAATTTTCGTTTCAGTTTAAATTAAATTAAAACATATCATCGTTTTTTTTTTTGGTTCTAAATGCATTTAGACTCACTAAATTTTTTTAATCAACTAAAATGCTCGATTTTGAGGTTTAGGATTGGCTTTTTGTTTCGATATATTTTTGATTATATCACAAAATACAAATGTTAAGCCCACTAAAACACAGTGGTTGTTAGTGTTACACCACCACAGAGTTTATGCGGAGAGAAAGCAACATACATCATCACAAACAAGTTTCAAGTATCGTCATCGCTCTCATATTAGTCATCATGAGTGGTAGGTTTACTTCTTCGTTCTTCCTCTTTCATTTAAGGAAATAATAAACAAAAGTTGTCCTTTTTTTTTTTTTCTTTTCTTCTTTTGTTCTTCTTGTGAATAAACAACAGAGCGATAGATCAGTTTGCTCTTATCTGAGTTGATTGGCCATGGCTTCTTCTATCGTTTTCGCTGCAACTCCGGTTACTGGGTTTCTCTCTGTTCCTCCTTTGAAGTCTCGGAGATTTCTTCATGTTTGTTCTTCACTCGACGCCGATGTTTCCGACATGAGTGTTAACGGTAATTATCCAAACAAAAAAATTGAATCTTTACTGTCTCCTCTGCACTAGGCTGATTCCTTTGGATGTTTTGGGATTTCTTATGGGAAATTCTGATAAATTGACATGTATTTAGGATTAAAGGGCTTAGCTTTATGCCACTATCAACCCCAATTTTGAAGATGATGAGGTTTCGATTCTCATCCAATCTATGATTTAGATGATGAATTCTGAATTCTGAACTCTTAAGGTTTAGATGAAAAGATAAACTCTTGTGGCTCTCTATGCTTAAGGCAAACCAATAGTGTTGGAAATGGAGAGTTAGGTCTAGAGTCAAGACTTTAACAATCAGTCCAAGATGCTCTTCTGTTTATATAATCAGTTTAGTTAATCCATGGGAGTTAGTAGCGGTTGAAGAATCAAATGACATCTGAAAAAACTCACTGAAAGTCAAGTTTTTATTGGTTGTTTCATCTTGATAGGAAAAGTCAAGTCAAGTTCTTCTGATGATGTTCTGGCATATTGTAAAGTTTAGTCCTCTCTTACGTTTAAATGAACTGGATATAAATGCAGCTCCAAAAGGGCTCTTTCCTCCAGAGCCTGTTCAGTACAAGGGACCAAAGCTGAAAGTAGCTATCATAGGAGCTGGACTTGCAGGCATGTCAACTGCTGTAGAGCTTTTGGATCAGGGTCATGAGGTGTTTACTCCGCTACTTTTAGCTGTTTACCTTTGATTTGGTTACATAAAGGAGTAATCTTTGTTATTGTTTCAGGTGGATATTTATGATTCTAGGACATTCATTGGTGGCAAAGTGGGTTCTTTTGTAGATAGACGTGGGAACCATATCGAAATGGGACTTCATGTTTTCTTTGGATGCTACAACAATCTCTTCCGCTTGATGAAAAAGGTTTTGGTTTTCCAAAGCTTCCACTTCGAGTTTGCTTGATGGTTTAAACTCATTCTCATGTAAGGTTTTTTTGTAATGTAGGTGGGTGCTGATCAAAACCTTCTTGTCAAAGACCATACTCATACATTTATAAACAAAGACGGCACAATTGGAGGTATGGTTTCAGTTCATTATTCTCTTGTTATGATCGCCTCTGTGATTTTATTGTACTGAGATGGGCATATAAAATTTGTAGAGCTTGATTTTCGGTTTCCTGTTGGAGCTCCAATTCATGGTATTCGCGCATTTTTGGTCACAAATCAACTCAAGGTATAAGTTAAACTTTAAAACTGATTCCAGTAGAGACATCTGAATCCATGGATACATGTCATTTGATGTCAATGCACTTTTCCGCCGTGGAAAATGGCCAACCGCTTATTAACCGCTTCTTCTTTTGACCGAACAGCCCTATGATAAACTAAGGAATTCACTGGCCCTTGCATTAAGCCCGGTTGTTAAAGCTCTTGTTAACCCCGACGGAGCAATGAGAGACATTCGCAACCTTGACAGCGTAAAAGAATGATAGATAACCTCTTTCTTCTCATTTATACAACTATTTTTGTTCTCTGAAATTTTCTGAGATACTTTTTGCAGATAAGTTTCTCGGATTGGTTCATGTCAAAAGGTGGGACACGGGCAAGTATCCAAAGAATGTGGGATCCTGTTGCTTACGCACTCGGTTTCATAGACTGCGATAACATGAGTGCACGATGCATGCTTACCATATTCTCATTATTCGCCACCAAAACAGAAGCTTCTTTGTTGCGTATGCTCAAGGGCTCGCCTGATGTTTACTTGAGTGGTCCTATCAAACAATATATCACAGATAGAGGTGGCAGGTTCGTGCCTCTTCTTATCTAACAATACCTGATTCTTGCATTTATTATCTCATTGGCTGATCAGGTATTTATAACCTTGCCTTCAAACAGAATCCATCTACGGTGGGGTTGCAGAGAAATACTTTATGATAAATCAGCAGATGGAGAAACTTATGTCACTGGACTAGCAATTTCTAAGGTGAAGCTCTAGGCATAGGATTTTAGCGGACTGCGAAAATTCCATATAATACATTCTGAAATTTTGTTGCTTGAGGAAAAGCTTGAAACTTTGTTATGAAAGTTGATGACTTTGATAAGTTTGTCTTATAGGCTACGAACAAGAAGATTGTGAAAGCTGATGTGTATGTTGCAGCATGTGATGTGCCGGGAATCAAAAGGTTACTTCCAAAAGAATGGAGGGAATCTCGGTTTTTCAACGATATATATGAACTCGAGGGTGTACCTGTTGTTACTGTACAGCTCAGATACAATGGTTGGGTCACAGAGTTGCAAGACATTGAACTTGCCAGGTTTTTTTCCGAGAACCAAATGTTGTGAGTTAATAATGATATGATGGATTGATTTTCGTGTGGATTTTTAAGTCTTCGTTTTGCGTTGCTGAAAATTATAGGCAGTTGAAACGAGCTGTTGGTATAGATAACCTTCTCTACACTCCTGATGCTGATTTCTCGTGCTTTGCGGATCTTGCACTTGCTTCGCCTGCAGATTACTACATCGAGGGACAAGGCACTTTGCTTCAGTAAGAAAGAATAACCTCTATCTTTTTCTTGTCTACAAAAATAGCCTGTGCAGATCTCTCAGTGTCTTGAAAACTGAATTCTGTTTCGTAGGTGCGTTCTAACACCGGGAGATCCGTACATGCGAATGTCGAACGATAAGATCATAGAGAAAGTAGCGATGCAGGTAAAGAACATGGCTAAGTTCTCCAAACTCTAGATTGTTTTTGTCAGGTTGGTTGTGATTCACAAATTTTTTGTTCAGGTCACTGAGTTGTTTCCATCGTCACGGAGCCTAGAAGTCACTTGGTCATCGGTTGTAAAAATCGCTCAGTCTCTGTACCGTGAAGCACCCGGAAAAGATCCATTCAGACCCGATCAGAAGACTCCCATAAAGAATTTCTTCCTTGCTGGTTCATACACAAAGCAGGTAACCTTTACACTTCACAAGTAATCAGGCAGATCCACTATAGTCACAAATGCAAAGAAAGATTTGCCTCCAGATTCGTCTGAGAAATCCGAAAAATCAATGAGCATTTTGCTACTGGACTTGTCGCAGGATTACATAGATAGCATGGAAGGAGCGACATTATCAGGGAGACAAGCCTCGTCATACATCTGTGACGCAGGTGAAGAACTAGCAGAGCTAAACAAGAAGCTTTCTTCTTCTGCAAGTGCTGTTCCTGATGAGCTAAGTTTCGTCTAATGATGGAAAACGTTTGAAAACTAGTTCCCATGGCTAATTGATGAAAGATTTGAGAGACTGTGGGGGTACATGAAGAAGAAATCATATGTAGTAACCCTTCTTTATATCGTGTTCATAAGAGAAGCATTTGTATTATGACACAAATCTTTTGAAAACAAACATTCTTACAAAGTTACAACATTCGAAACAAGAGAGAACACAAAGGTTACACATTGGAACACAACAACAGAGGCAAAGATTTTCACCTTTAAGCTTCTTCTTCGATGGCTTTCTTTGCAGTTTCGAGGTCTTCGTCAAGGAAAATGTCCCAATGGCCATCCCAAGTGATAAAGAACTCAGTGTCTTCATGATACTTGACTCGGTGAACATCACCTGCCGGAGTGAATAGGTAATCGGCGTCAACGAGATCAGCTCTCTCCTTCTTGCTTAGATTCCACACAGTCTTCTTCCCCTTGATGACTAAAAGGTCATGGCCGAATGTGTGGTGATGCGCTGGTTCTACACTCCCCGCTTTGAACCTTACAATCGCCGACGTAGGCGTCTCTCTCATGATCTTCATCGAGCCTCCAGGCATGATGTCCACTGGAGTGAACTCTCTATTCTTGGCCAAGCAACAAATCGCGCAAGACGCGGTTGTTTCATCGACCTTTACGGTTGTTGAGTCTCTGGCGGTTGGTTTCCCGATGCGAGCCATCTCGGAGAGAGAATTGTCGAGGAAAGAAGAGATCTCTGAGCTCCACGGCTCGGATCCTGATGCAGGACAGGGGGATTTGAAAGGAGTTTTGATCCAAACGTCGAAGATTTCCACGGCGGTTTCCGGCGATGTTTTAATGCCGGAGAGTGCGAGGACGTTGCAATTGCTGATCGATCGAGCGTTCACGGCGTCTTCTACAGAGAGACACGTGGCGGCATAAACTCCCGGGAACTTGTTGGCGAACATCGCGACTCCGACGCCGGTGCCGCAGCAGACCAAACCGCGAACTTCGGAAGACGATGAAGCGGAGACGCGGCGACCGACTTCAGATCCGGCGGAGTAGTACGAAGAAACGCCGGTATCTTCCACGTCTATGCCGAGAGAACGGAGGTGAGATACCATCGCTTCCTTGAGGCTCGCTCCAAATTCGTCAGCTCCGGCGATGATTTTCAACGGTGAAGCGGCGGTGGAAGTGGAAGTAGTAGTAGCTCCGGCCATCTTTGCAGAACTTGGAAACCATAACCAGTGTGTGACAGAGAGTGACTAGAAGATTTTTTCAAGATTATCTTAAAACGGGAAATTCGAAGAAGAAAAAAAAGAGACATAATGTTATAATTTCACCCCTAAAGTTATTTTAATAGAGAAAAGACTCTCAGATGAGGTACTTTAAATCAATAAATCAAAGTTTAGGGTACATTTGTTTTTATTTTCTAAATTCTAGGGTACAATTTAATAAATCCTACAAAATCCTTTAATAAAAAAATAGGGGGCGGTGTTGAGAATTGCCGGCGACGAGAATTGTACCCTCACTCTCGGCTAAGTGAAATATGGCGGGAGTAGCTTGCCAGATATCTATAAGCTCGTCGTCATCGACCTTGAGGGTGAGTCAATCTATGGCGATTTGTGAATCCTCGGCTTATTTTGGTTCTATGTCAATTCTTGGATCATCGGGTTATGCAGAGGGTTGGTCATACTCATCATCGGCCACGATGCTTCTCTGGTTCGCCGGAGAAGAAAGCGCCGGCTGTTTTGAAGTGGGCAGTTGGTGGAGTCACTGAATTGCTCCGGCTATTCTCAGTAGCTTCGTCTTCGTCATCCACCCTTACAAATAAGGATAGGTAACTCTCAAAAGCTTTCAATTAGGGTTTCTTGATCCCCCTCTGTGCTCTCTTCAAGTTTGATTTAATTTGGCTACAGATCAAAGTCTGAGATCGTTGCTCGAGATGTCGACGATGTGATGGGGATTTTGAGATCAGATTATGGAACTGCCTATTTCGTCACAGGTAATATAATCTCAACATAAGCTTAAACTCATGAAGCTTTTCCATTTCACAGACTAAGCTTTGTTGCACATTTGTGAAATTGGAAACAGGTATCTTTACTTCTGCAATGTACTCTGATGATTGCATCTTCGAGGATCCCACTATCAGCTTCCAGGGTGAAGAATTACATATTCCTTCTCTGTTCAGTTAGTGTTTAAGAATCTGATCTTCATGCTCTCTGTTTTTTTTGTTTGTCAAGCTTGTAAGATCAGCTATCAGATCCTAAATTTTTGATGTGAGAATTAAAGTAAATCTCTTTTTTGCAGGTACAGAGTTGTATGAACGCAACTTGAGATTACTGGTTCCCTTCCTCGAAGATGCGTCCATTGTACTGCAACATATGGAGAAGGTATATAACCTTTTGTTAGATCCTAGTCCCAGATGTTTTATGAACTCAAGAGTGTGTATTTGTTCCCTTTAATTACAGAGTGAGTCGTCTCAAAGAAACTATATACTAGCGACATGGAAGCTAAGGTATTCTGATGAACTTTTGTATACACATTGGGAAACTTGTGTGCCATCTTACTGCTCTTTTAATCTTGAACTGTGTTCAGGACTTACCTGAAACTTCCATGGAGACCATTGATATCAATAAACGGGAAAACGGTCTATGATCTGGATAGAGACTTCAAAGTATGAAGGGACTGAAACTTTCTGCTATTTTCGATTATAAGTTTATTTTCGTACTTAGTCACTTGAAAACATATGGACTAATCCAGACACTGGTTTTTGTACAAGATTGTGAGGCATGTGGAGAGCTGGAATGTCTCTGCCCTTGAAGCGATTGGACAAATATTCACCGTTAACTCTTTTCCTTCCAGTGGTTGAAGAGTCTAATCACTAAGATAATCGAACAAAGAAAAAGGCATTGCCGCACGTAACTTAAGAAAAGAAAAAAAACAGTCAAAACCATCTAAAACTTAAAAGTGTTCAGGGGTTAAACCCTAGTCACATGATGGTGCAAGGTTGAGGGTTATCATCGCTGAAAATGTTCCAAAGAGAGTCGTGTGGTGGAAAGCCCAATTTTTCGTAGTAATCAAAGGGATAAGGAGCAGGCGGCTTCCTCGTCGCTACCTTCGGCTCCTCGTACTTTACCATCAACCTGGGTTTCTCACCTGGTGCTAACCATCCCGGCGGTCCCATCCTTGGCGGCAACGTGAAGGCTGGCATCTGCATCGCATTCGGTGGTGCAGCATACCCGAAACCTCTAAAAGTGTCACCTCCCGCTGGACAAGTTTCCGCTGCGTTGGTGGCAGTGGTGGGTGCGGGCTCAGAGGCTGGTTTCTCTTGGCCCTTTTTCTTTGCGTAACGCTTAAGCAATGAACGGAATTTGGTCGGAACCGTAGTTGGATCACGCTCGTAGGCGAGAAGTTGTGGACTTTGACCAATTTTTTCGACGGTTTTGATGAGAAGTGACGGTTGTGCGGTGCCAGAGACCAAAATAAGACCCTTCACCGGGTCTATGATAATGGCCTTAACTCCTTCAACTTTTCGTAGAAGCTTCTTGATCCGAGAAGGCAAGTCTTCAGAACACTCGAAATTCATCTTTAATATACAAATCGGAAAGTCAAGATCCATATTGCTTTCAATACTTAGAAACAACTATAGTCTTCTTTTGTCACGAAAGGGAGAGCGAAAAGGATCCTACTGCAATTCCCTAGCTAGTATAGATCGATCGATATTGAAAACGTAAACAAACCAATTGAGTTTTATAGTTTTGGACGCTTATCACACGAATTTATATCTTAGTCTAGGTTGTGTGTATCGTGCGTGATTTTATACATTAGAAGTCAATGGCAGATTTCATTTGATACGATTATGGAAGGAAAATATATATATATATATATTCCTTTTTTTTTTTGACAATTAAAAAAAAAATATATATATATATTCCTTATTTTTGATATCATATATGTATATTTGTGATATTAAAATCTATAGTTTTCCCTTAAAGTCAACGACTGATTCAATATTATGGAAACCATATTTTTTTATATTATTAGAGAGGCTCCAATATCATATAGAAATGTAATATATATATATATATATATATATATAAATTTATTTTTCATTTTTAAATCCTTGCCAAATAAATGGTCAAAGTTAAATTTTGAAATAAGGTCATAGTAGCAAATAGATGGAATGACCGAAATTTTTTAAGAGATTGTTTAGAAAGTTTTTTAAAATCTTCATGTTTTGTTTTTTCTAATCTTGTAAAATTTTGTAAAATCCTCCCAAACTCCTCTCCGCTGTCCCAGAAGACCCACGTTCATTATTTCATTTTTTACAAAAGAACAACAAAAAGTCAATCACAATCTCTCTATTTGATGAGAGTATTTACATGACTTTTCTTATGAAAAAAATAATATAGAATCATAAACCAATAACATAATAGTTGAATTCATTAACAATCCAAAATTCTTTTGTTTTACTACATAAAACGTTTAATGATTTTATAACACTTTTAATCCAATAAAACTAAATTTATGAAAATTTTAGATAATTTTTCACAAATCTACAATTAATAACACCAAATTTTAAGAGAGTTTTAAAAAGTTTTGATTGAATAGCAACATCTTTTACATATAACTTTTAAAGTCATTAAGAGTCTATTTAACTCTCAAACCAATAACTCCCTTAATCTTTTTGGTTTGGTAACTCAACTCAACCTTCTATTGTTAGAACGAACATACATTAAATCATGTGTAATATAAAGTCATCGTTGTGTTTTTCAATCAACATCATCAATAGAACCCCCCCAAAAAAAAAGATAGTGAAAAATTATTTACAGAGAAAAAACAACATACAAAAAAAAATGAAGAGATTTTTCATAGCGTTTCTTCTTGTGCTCGTATTCTTCTTCGCTGGTAAATAATCCTCTCGTTATACACGTATATTCGACATGCAATTTTGCATGTATTAATTCGTATATATTTTTATGTTACACTTCTAAAAAATAATATTCAAGAAGTTATAATTTTCATATAGTATAAGTTTTGATGGGTAAGTTGTTTTTTTCGATTAAATATGAAAATAATTAAATTTGCAGAGATGAAAAGAGGGGATGGATTTAAGATACCAGTAGTACCAGAACCAACAGGAAAATGGTGTGGATACTCATTGCCGATGAAACCATGCAACGACGAAGATTGCGCTAAACGATGTATTAAGGATAACACGCATGGCTGGCTCATGGCTACCGGCATGTGCACTTCTATCCCTAGTCTAAAGGATTGTTACTGTATCCATCAGTGTCCTTAACCTTTCTTTTAGCATCCACAATGTTTTTCTTTTCTTGCATTTTCCTCTTCCAATATGACATACTGTAACCACAATACCCAAATGACAAAAAAAAAAAACATTTTCCAATTACCAAAAAAGTACGTAATTTTAACTGGGCTTACTAGGCCCAGTTTATCCGGACAAATCAAACCGTTGCCTGAAGCCTAACCGAATAAAACGTAAACTAACTAATCATGTTTGGGTTTGATCTATTATTTATACTTCTCTGACTTTATAGTTTTGTTGTTCCAAGGTTCTTTTCTTGACCAATGATTCGATTGAGTTGAGTGTATTCCTTTCTCAGTTTCTTTCATATAATTTACTTTTTTTTTTTTTTTTGGACAACCTATTTCATATAATTTACAAGATTTTAAAATGACAATGAAATCGACAAAGTTTAAACTGAGTCCAGGCTTCTAGATGTATTGGATATTTCTACACTTGAGAGACTTTGACTATTTAGATTGGACATTTATATATTTTGTATGTGAAGTTTTTGATTTTTACTTTTTTTTTTTACAGAGGAAGAAACGACGCAAAATGGCAAAACTAATAAGAAATCCAATAAATAAATAAAATACATCCGCAACCAATAAAAATATAAAATCGATCGTAATTTGTATTGATTATTAATCAAATTCTATTTATTGTTAATAAATATTGAATTTATTTGCTTTTACATCATCAATCGATAAATATATCGCTCGCGCGCCACCTACTAATTATGTCCAAGCCTTTCCAATCAATAATACTAATCACCATTATTTATGTTTTTGTCAGCTAATCTTTTAATATTTTTGACAGATTACAAACATAGTTGGATCCATATTATGCATAATTAGTTTAATAATATTCGTTAAGCGACAACGATGCAAATATTGTCAGTATCTTAACAAATAGTACTATTCAAAAAAAAAACTAAATTTTGTTTTACTAGTAAGTAATTAATTGAGGTTAGGTGTTTGTGAACTTCTGATTGCTTTTGGGATTACCTTACTGAATCCGTACGGGCAACCACGGAATCTACAGCAAAGTAGTCAAACAAGGTCCGATTTAAATAATTAAATTAAAATATATCCCTTAATTAGTTATTTTTATACGTATTACCAATATTGCTAAAGTTAGGTACGTTTAACTAGTTTAGGTGTTTAAACAGATAATTTACTGTTGAATAAAATTTGATATTCGCAGTTACTTGCATATAAAGAAAATTGTTACCAATCAAACAAAAACTTTATGATAAAGTTTCATGGTGTGCACAAGGAAAAGGCCAAATGGATAAGATTTGTGGTTGGTTTGATCCATTATCACAACCAAGTCTTATTTGCTTTTTTTTTTCCTCATTTAAAAGGCTATGATGATCGTGCATGTCTTTGTATTCACCCACATGCACATGTGTGTTCTTCATCTAATATTAGATTGCCCCCATCAATCTTTATATTTCACAAAAATTATTAGAATTTTTTTTATCAAATATTTATATAGTGAGCTTTTTTGCAGTGATAAGTAGTCTAATGGTGGAAACATTCATCAAAGGTTATGTAGTCTAATGGTGGAAGGTATATCGAGAAATAATTATCCAATGCTATTTTATAGTTTACAATTAATCACACGCACGACAAATTGTTCTGAAGATACATTCATATTCCACAACCTGATTTTTATAGACTGTTCATTTATGTTCAAATGAGTGATATGATTGTGATTTACTACAAATTATATGCATTATAATTATGTAGAAAAAAAATATTGACTATATTTTTCTTTATGAAATTTTTTTGATTAATTATTGTATGTTTAGTTATAAATATATGTTAGTTCAGAAAATTTAACATTTATATAATTTAATTAAAAAAAAAATCGCGAGTAAAGTCACATTGCACATGATGATTTCTTTTGCAGTTGTACTATATATGATTTGTAAAATTGGTTGAATTGTCGTGTAAATGAAATGATGTATGGTCAAGATAACACGAGCAGCTCAACACGTGGCCAAACTAGCCTTTGTTGCCTCCATTGGAACATCCAGTCGACATGCTAATGTATGGTCTCGCTGTCTCCAATCCATTTTTAGATTTTGATTTGAGTGTTTTTATTTCCAAGCTTCTTCTAATATATATGGTTTAACATTAGTTAGTTATTTGTAACCAGAAAAAAAAAAAAAAAAAAACGTTTGTTAGTTTGTATAGCATTGTTGTTTGATGGTAGAAGTAGACTAGTCGTTGAGATATATTAGTTGCATAGGGGTATAGCTACTGTAATTGGGGCGTTTATCTATTGAGTAATGAACTTTTGTTTATTATATGAAAGTCTAATCAAAGTTTTGGTTAAAGTTAATTACAGGAAAATAGCGCATCATGAAACAGAATAAATGGATGACACTATTTTGTAGATAATATGTTTAAATAATTCATCATATTTTTGAATGTAACTTTTTACGAATTTTTACGCATGTATGTTAGAAATCTAAAAAATGCGGTAAGTTCAATAAAACAAAACTTATAATAAACTTTTTTTTGTCATTTATTTTGTATACACTTAAAAGAAAATTGTTCATTAAGATTTAAAACGTGAAAAAAATACATATGAAATCATGTAAAATGAGTGAAGACCTAAATAACATACATAGAACATGAGTTCAGTTATTTATATATTCTCATTTAAAATTAAAAAGGTACAAAAAAATCAACACAAAAAAGCATGTCAGCTAAAATAAATATTCAAAATTCGCTTTATCTAAAATATGGTCAAATACGTAGTGCATTTGGGATACCATTCCCCACCAACGAACGTAACGTAACCATACAAAAAAAGATCATTTCCAAAATACTAAAATAACAATAGTTGAAATGTTGACACATAACCATATTTTTGCATATACAAAATTGCCCATCCGCACAATGGAATAAACGTTTGGAACAGTCGATCATCCCCCAAGATACGTACGAGACCACCGTTCTATTTCCAGGGATGCGCCAAGCCGTCACTAATCTTTTATTGATCTAGCTTTTTTGATTATGAAATGAAAACTTGTTAAAGTTATTATAGTGACATAAATCTTTATAACATTATGGTTCTAAAGTCTAAACAGTAATTTGATAAAATCTCACTTTAATTGGTGGGGAACAAAAAAAATGACACGTCGTTTGGTGAAAACATTTTTATACAAAATAATTCCGTCGGCTGATGGATTTTATTACTGTTTGCAAATTGCAAGCATCTCTATACTCCTCCTAACCAAAAAATATATATTAACCCAAAAAAAAAAGGTAAAGCAATAGTGGCAATTTAGCAAGTTTTGTTCTCTCACTCTCACATGTGAATATTAATTAGTTAAAATCATAATTTCAAATATTCCAATAAGCGGCCATAAGCAATCAATGTATCATTAACTTTACTAGTATTATTATTCCACCGAACAATTTTGTTAATTAATTTCCAAAAAATAACTTTGTATTTTCGTGAATGAGCTAGTTTTTTAAAATGTTCCATAAAGTAGTAACCATAATTCCCATTAATTTATCAGTTACACACACACAAAGAAAAGAAAAAAAAAACTATTTAGTTACCGTATAAAGTATATAAATCCGTAGATATTTTTAGAGTTGTATAAGAATTGACACACAAAAAAAAAATCAAGAATTTGATATTTCTTTAATCTTTTTTTGGACCACCGTTTCCCTCAAGAAACGCACACCGTCTCTGTCTTCTCTCACGAGGTGCTTGTATCTCTCTCCCCTGTAATGTAATAATAACCCAACCCAAAAAAAAAAAAAAAGAACTTCCATTGAACTGTTTGAAGAAAGCTTGGCTTCTCTGTCTTCTTCTTCTTCTTCTAACTTTCTAAGCTCAAATCCTTCTCTCTCTTCTATTCGTATCGCTCTCTCTCTCTCTCTCTCTCTATAGAGTATTAAATATGTAATGTAATAATGAGAGTAAATACAGTTACGGTTCATTATCTTACATCTCTCTGTTCAACTCCTTTTGTCAGGAGAAAACTTAAAGAGATGATTATGAAGAATTTGCTATAAGAAGAAACCTAAAGAAACCCATATTAAAAAAAAAAAAAAAAGAGAGAAGTTTTTTTGTTATTGGTAGATCTATTATATATTTATTCTTATTTTCCTTTTGGGATTTTATTTTAATCTTGTTCCTAATTGAGAGAAAAAGAGATGAACAATCTGAGTTATCTTGAACCAGATTACTCTGAGTTTGTTGAAGTTGATCCTACTGGAAGATATGGAAGAGTAACGTTTCCTCCTATCCCAATCTAATTAATCTTCTCATGATCAAAATCTCAATTATTATTTTGTTTGATCTTTTTATTGACTTCATTCATTCTTGGTTTGTTGCAGTATAATGAAGTTCTGGGTAAAGGAGCTTCAAAGACTGTGTAAGAATCTAACAAATATCACTTACTTTTTTTTTTTTATATGCTTTCTTGGATCTGGTAATGATGATTCAACTCTAGTCTGTTGTTCTTTTTTCATAAAGTTTGAGACTTTTTGTTTCTACAATCAAAACCCATTTGTGATCCATCGAAAATCTCAGATTTTTCTGTGAGTTTTTTGATTCATGATTGAATCTTATGAATGAATCCTTTAAAACAGGAAAAAATAAAGGTTGAGTTTTTTTTTGGTCTGTCTACTTGAATCACTTCTACTTTGGTAAATTAATTTCCCACTACAGAAAATTTCCAACAACAACGACTTTGCTTTTTTTTTGGATCTCTTTATTATTGCATTGACTTATATACACCCAATTCAGATTCTTTGATCATACACAACATTAAACTTTTGTCTTCTTTCTTTCTTATTGATTTTGTAGTTACAGAGCATTTGATGAATACGAAGGGATAGAAGTAGCATGGAACCAAGTGAAGCTTTACGATTTCCTACAGAGCCCTGAGGATCTTGAGAGGCTTTACTGTGAGATTCATCTCCTCAAGACTTTAAAACACAAGAACATTATGAAATTCTATACTTCCTGGGTGGATACAGCCAATCGAAACATCAATTTTGTTACTGAGTTGTTCACTTCTGGCACCTTGAGACAGTAAGATTCTTTTACAAAAGAAGAAACTTGTTGTTCTCTCTTTGGTATTAGTTTTTATCTTTGGCTTCTTACATGATTATGGATATTCCAGGTATAGACTCAGGCATAAGAGAGTAAACATAAGAGCGATGAAGCATTGGTGTAGACAGATCTTGAGAGGCTTACATTATCTTCACAGCCATGATCCTCCTGTGATCCACAGGGATCTCAAATGTGACAACATTTTCGTTAACGGGAATCAAGGAGAGGTCAAGATTGGAGATCTCGGCCTCGCTGCCATTTTAAGAAAGTCCCATGCTGCTCACTGCGTTGGTACATGCATCTCCAAACCAAATCCAATATGCTGTTTCTTGCTGAGTTGCTTTGTTTCTGATTGTGGAAAGTTTTAATCTTTTGTTAGGAACTCCTGAGTTCATGGCACCTGAAGTTTACGAAGAAGCGTATAACGAACTGGTAGATATATACTCGTTCGGTATGTGCATTTTGGAGATGGTCACGTTTGATTACCCGTACAGCGAATGTACTCACCCTGCTCAGATCTACAAGAAAGTTATGTCGGTGAGACTCTCCGATTACTAAAACACACACAGATAAAAAAAAAAAGCTTCCTCTCTTTCTGTTTCAAATGGCTAAAAAATTCGGTTTCAGGGCAAGAAACCGGATGCATTATACAAGGTGAAAGACCCTGAAGTTAAATGTTTTATCGAGAAATGCTTGGCCACTGTATCGCTTAGAGTCTCTGCTCGTGAGTTACTAGATGACCCTTTTCTTCGAATAGACGATGGTGAATTTGACTTGAGATCAGTTGATATGGATGATTCGGTCGGGCCACTTGTTAGGCAGCCGCATCATCTTCCTGACTACTACAACTACACGTCAAATAGTAGCTCTTTGAACCGTCAGTACTCAAATGGTTATAGTAGCCCCAACGAGTACCAGAACGGATGGGCATATAATCCAGCTGAGACAGAGGAGACTCACGGAATCGAGCTCTTTGAGTGTCGAAACGATGATGATCAAGAACAAGACAAGACATCTGGTAATGTTGATATTACCATCAAAGGGAAGAGAAGAGATGATGGTGGCCTATTCTTGCGTCTTAGGATCGCCGACAAAGAAGGTAAAATATTCTCCTGTCCTTTCTTTGTTTCACAACCTATGAACAAGAGTGTGAAAACTACGATCTTTCTAAGTTCCAAAGTTCTAAACATTCATTATTTGTTGCAGGACGTGTCCGAAACATTTACTTCCCATTTGACATCGAGACAGACACGGCACTGAGCGTTGCAACAGAGATGGTAGCGGAACTAGATATGGATGATCACGGAGTCACAAAGATCGCCAATATGATTGATGGTGAGATATCTTCTCTTGTGCCGAGGTGGAGACCGGGCCCTGAATTCGAAGAATGTCTTGCGGCTGCAGCGGCAGCAAATGCTGCGAGCATTTGCAACAACTGCGTGTCGAACCGCACCTCAATGGGGTCGGTGATGGATTTCTTGAGGACCAATCCTGGTGCGAATGTGATACAATGTTGCAGAAATGGGTGCGGAGAGACTCATGGCCGGTTTGAAGAGATCACGATCAGAGAAACCGAGGTGCGTCTTAGAGAGCTATGGAAGCTGCAGCAACAGCAGGAAAGCCGTGAGCTAAGCTCAATAGACTCAGGGCAAAACCACTCCGAAGAAGAAGAAGAAGAGGAAGAAGAGGTATATGAAAACCCTGAAAACACGTTTTCTTGCGAGGCAGGTAACGGAATAATAAACCACTTTGGATCCTTCTCGTTTATACCTTCTAAATACTGCGACGAGGAGGTATACGAGAAAAGCGAAAATCAGGTCCAACAAGATTTGAGATGGCTTAAAGCTAAATGCCAGATTGAACTGAGAGATATTCAAGATGAGCAATTACAAACCCGGTGGCCGGAATCCGGAGAAGAGTCGGAGATTTCTCCTTTGGGTTCGGTTTCAGGGTTGGAAGGAGATAAGGTGAAAGAACAACAGATGTATGGAGGAAGATTGGTACCAAAGTGTCTAAAAAGGACAACTTCACTTCCTATTGATGCCATTGATTCTTGATTACTTAGTAGTGTTTTCTTCATGTATACATATATATCGTTTGCTATTATTATAAAGTCTTTTACATTGTAACAACACTCACCACACAAGTATACTTAAAAAGAGATCCATCCACTTCAAATTCTTTTGGGGTTGTTTGTACAATAATAAATACCCTTCGATCTACTCATGCATAAATCTAGTACGTATGTGAAAACTTCAAGGTGTAATAAGAGAATAATTACTTTGGAAATTTCGTTTCTAGCAACTTGTTTTTTAATCTTTTCAGGATTAACATAACTATGCTAGCAAATGACTATATACCTAGTAATCAGTATTGGAATGCATCTGTTTTCTTTTGCAAGCCTCCAAGGTCCCAAATAAATGCTTGTGGGAGATACGAATTGATGAGAAACAATAATGAAAGCAAATTATTGAACGATGTGAAAAGTAAGCAAATCAGTTTTGTCCATATAACTCCGGACATTAATATTACTCAATTTACATTTAAAAAAAAAAACTGTAATAAAAAAACCAAGAAATAAAATAAATTTCTGTCAAGAATTTTGTAAATAAAATTGGATAATGTATTGTAAAATGAAATTAAAGGAGGAAGATAAAAAAAGGAAATAGGACAAAAGAGTAAATTAATAAGTGTAAACCCCACAAGCAGCACAACGCCCATGTTCCACTGCCGACCAATCTACTAGAAATTTGGGTTCATCCACATGCATTTGTATTCATTTCACTTATTTTTCCATCAAATTCCTTTAATAAATATATATTATAACATGGTTTGGTTTGTCGTTACTATACAGAGCTGACCAGAACTACAAGCAGAGCAAGCAGGTGGTTGCGGCCGTCAGCCAATATCTAGTCATTAATCGGCTTTTTTTGTGAAGTTCTTTTAGTCTGATGGTAAAATTAGTTGATTTTTAACCACATATACCAAGGTTCGAATCCCAGCATCGCCGACTCGGTTACTATAGAAATGCTTGGACCTTTTCAATAGGACTTTTTTTTTTCTTTTTTTTTTTTTTTGTCAATACCTACACACTAGAAAATCGATTCGCCCTATTAAGAAGTACTGCTGCGCCTGGTTTTTAAAACTTTTAAGTGTTAATGTGTTATCTCAAGATTTATGACAATATATAATTTGTAAATACTAAATTACACACAAAACTGGAAAATAGAAATAACAATCACGTGTGACTTTTGATGTGGTGAGCCTATAAAGTCCGAAGCTCAGATCAGATCCAGATATATACGGTGATCTGATCTCACTGTACGTGATTGTTTTGCTGGAACAATTAAAAAAAACCTTTACGACAATAATATTAATAACGGTTTAATTTTAAAAATGAAAATGATTATGATATATACCTTTGTCACAAATTAAAAACTCGAAAATTTATGTTATACGCGTCAAGAAAATTCAATGGAACTAAACGAATAAAAAAGATAATGAGAAATGGTAGGGACATATATATGAAGAATTGAATTAGGGTGACCCATTAAAAAGGAAGATAATATTAAGGTAATAATTGATCTTTGTATATATATGTAGGAGTACAGTATATGTAATAGTCTTACAAAGCAAAATCCTAAAAATGGTCGTTTATTGAAGACATGCATGTGGGCATTGTATGTACAGATCAACGTACTCTTTTCGTACCCAACTCAATTCCACTTCAGTGCCAACCATTCTTCTCATCTATATCTTCCTCCATTCATTTTCTTGTCGGTCCTTAAACCTAATTCCCCTCAATCTTTTCTCATATTATACTTTTATATAAACAAGGTCCATTATTATGTATATAATGCAAGATGGTCATCACCACCAGCAACTAATAATTCAGATTATGGTCTTATTTAATTTGTCCTCATATATCATATACAATATGTATATTATTGTCGATCTTATATCTACGTGAAATCGTGTACAACCTTGAAATGATCCTTTGCGGTGGTGGAAGCCAACTAGCCTCATTTGAACGTACACTCGTGGCTGTGTGGCTAACAAGATCAACGAAATGATTGGTTACTTTCTTATAATCTTTAAATTAATCACTCTTCTGTCCCAACAGTTTCAAAACCTTTCTATGCATTAATTCCAGTAAACCTTTCTATGTAACACCGTTTACAAAACAAAAATGATAAATAAATTGTACTTTTTATATAGAACGAACAAAGCAAAAACTTTAAGATAAAAGAGTTATCTAATTAGCCAAATTTACATATATTTTCTAAACCTTTGCACGTTTATGTTAAGCGTCAAAAGTGACTAGATGAACCAAACATAAGTTGAGATCACTAGCTAGTTCTAACTCGAATTGCTGAATCCTTAAAAAATTTTGAACTGAATTAAACATAGATCAGTTTTGGATATACAATTCAATTACAAAGTTGAGGCTGACAAAAGAAAGTAAAATTAAATCAGGCTATAAATATTTAGGCCCAGTGGGCTCCGTTTACTTTATATTTGTTCACGTATAAAAAAAGTTTATTAACCAAGCCTGAAACTGAAAAGGCCATATTTAACAAGCCCAACTAAAAAATTCAGGCCCATAGAAACAGACAAGTGAAAGAAACCCTAAGAACCATGAAGTATATAAAAAGCTCCGACTTGCT
Source organism: Camelina sativa (assembly GCF_030686135.1). Classification (NCBI taxonomy): domain Eukaryota; kingdom Viridiplantae; phylum Streptophyta; class Magnoliopsida; order Brassicales; family Brassicaceae; genus Camelina; species Camelina sativa. The sequence goes on from NC_141898.1 coordinate 1,866,695, forward strand.
CTGCGCGTCTCTTTCTTTTTTACCCGAGCGGACGGACGAACACTCAAAGCTTGCCTGAGATCTTCTCACTTAGAGATCCTTGAGAAATCGCAACAATGTCGGAAAAGGCCGTCACCATCCGAACCAGGAAGTTCATGACCAACAGACTTCTCTCCAGGAAGCAATTCGTGAGTTCCATTTTTCTTAATTCCCTTAATCTATTTCTCTATCTTATACGTTTGGGGTTTAGCGGTGGTGGCTACATGTAATTGGATCCGAAAGATGATTGTTTAGTTTCTTCTTCGGATGTTTAATTTTGTTGGGTTTGACGTTTTAGGTCAGGTTTTCAGATTTATAATCTAATAAATTCTTAGTAACGGGGTAGTAGGTAGAGAGTGAAGTACAAGCTTTTCTATGAATCTGAGTAATTTGTAAAATTATCGCATTTGCCACTCATGTAACTCATAACCACATAGTTCCATTAGAGATTCTGAATGAATTACTAAGATTATGGTGGATTTGTGGATTGTAGGTTATTGATGTTCTTCACCCCGGAAGAGCCAATGTTTCAAAGGTTTGTTCTTTAACGTAATTGTCTTATTACTTACATATATATATTTTGAGTTCTTTAGATAGTCTGTGAGAGGTTCTAACGGGTTAATTGGTTTTAATTGTACATAAAAGGCTGAGCTGAAGGAGAAGCTAGCAAGGATGTACGAGGTCAAGGACCCAAATGCGATCTTTGTTTTCAAATTCAGAACCCACTTTGGAGGTGGTAAATCATCCGGCTTTGGTTTGATCTATGACTCTGTTGAGAGTGCCAAGAAGTTCGAACCCAAATACAGACTAATCAGGGTAAATGCTCTCTTTACTCTTGTTTCCATGATATATTCCTGCTGCCTATAATGACCTGTCTTTAGAAATGTTATATATCTCGCTATTCTATTGATTACCATCAGTACTCTTCATTCTTCATCATTAGAGTTTGTCTGTAGATTGTTAGCTCTGTGCTGTGTTTTGGAATCTATCGTATTGCACTTGGGTTTTCTACATTGTTTTACTTAAAATCCTGGCCGTTGTGTTTGGCAGAATGGACTTGACACTAAGATTGAGAGATCAAGGAAACAAATGAAGGAAAGGAAGAACAGGGCTAAGAAGATCCGTGGTGTTAAGAAGGTGAGTCTACTGGTTTTTAAATTTTTTACTATCTTGCTTTCCCTTTCCCTTTTTAAACATTGTGATTGAAGCCTTATGAATGGTTTTCGTTCAATGTCTTGCAGACAAAGGCTGGTGATCCCAAGAAGAAATGAGATCCTCAAGACGGAATCTTTATCTTGTGGGTTGTTGTTGATCTGCAATGTCATCTTTTTATGGTATTTGTCTGCTGTTAGATCGTTTCTCCAACTAGACGTCTTTCGGTTTATTTTGTTTCTGTCAACTTTTGTTTTGAGTTTAGTGAAAACATGTGATCTAAGGTTTTGTTCAATACACATCTTATTTAAACTCTTTCTTGTCTATTTCCACCATTTTGGTTGCAAATGTGAGTCTCTCTGCCCGTTGTTGAATTGTTTTTCTCACATGATAATCTTATAACTTAGAGCACAATCAAGGACATCATTATTCAAAATAACAAAAGTGTTATTCCTTACTCCATAATTTCTGATATATGAACAGTAATTATAGTTTCCTAAATCTGAAATCGTTCTTTTATGTAAAAGTTATAAACTTGATCAGCTCAGAGGGTAAATTAGCTGGCTTGTGTTAAATTTCACGTTTGTTACTTTAGCGTCCTCGTTAAAGGGTTAAAGCAAAGACGCTTTACGAAAAAACCGCGTTTAGGAAACGCTAATTTGTTTAGCTTAACAAATTTTGAGTTTGTGTGAGTGAGTGGATGAGGACTATGGTTGGGACCGAGAGAGACGTCACGGCTCAACCAATCCGCAAATAAGGAAGCGCGTGCGTGAAAGGAGTGGGTGACCACTTTGCCTCGTCTTAAACGTTAGGTTGTTTGAAATACCAAATGTAGCCCTGGTTGGGTCGACGAATCTCATGCCCCTACCACCCAATCACAAGCGTACCAATCCTCGTGAACACGCACACACACACACCTCTCTTCATCTCGGTCTCCATCTGGATCTGGGCACTTTACTCTCATCGGAGCTGAACCAAGCAGATCTGTTTTCCTCGAATTGTTCCGGTGGAGATGACATCGGATCACCGCGACGCTGTTTTCTCTCTTGAATCACCCGATCTGGAGGAAGGAGGTGTAGGAGATGGAGGAGAATCCGAGACTGACGAGGATCTCCGTGAAAACGACGACGTAGACGTGGTTATCCCGGAAACGAACGAAGCCGAAGCCGAAGACGACGATCCCGAAGAGGAGGATCTAAATTCTCCGTCTACGTCATCACTCGCCATGGTTTCTACGATCTCGGCTACTGCTGTTGTTTCCGGGACCCCGACGACTAATTCCTCAACAGGCGCCGTGACCGTTGCACTTCCGGCTGGATCCGCCGTTCCTGTCTCTGTAATTCCCGTTGATTCCGATCCGAAATGGCACCGTATGACTGAGATCGTCCATCAGAGACCTCCGATCGATGATTCCAGACGCCTTTTCCAGAGGCTGTGGACGGACGAAGACGAGATCGAGCTTCTCCGTGGTTTCCTCGATTACATGACGACGCACCGAGGCAGCAGCTCGCATCCGCCTGATACGGCGCCGTTTTACGAGCAGATAAAGTCGAAACTTCAGCTTGAATTCAACAAGAACCAGCTGGTTGAGAAGCTTCGGAGACTGAAGAAGAAGTACAGGAATGTGATGAGCAAGATCAGCTCTGGTAAAGAGGTATTCTTTAAGAGCCCTCATGATCAGTCTACTTTCGAGATTTCTAGGAAGATTTGGAACCAAACTGGGAAAATCATAGGGTTTGAAGACAACAATGTCATGGATTTTGATGAAACCAGTAACCATCATAACACCAATGGTAACTACTCGACCTTTAATAGTCCTAGTTCTAATCCGGAGCTCGATTCTGAAAACGGAGTCGAGAAGAAACTGACGATGAGTAGTAGTAGCGGATCGAGAAAACGTTCACGATCAAGAATTGGGAAGATTGAGGAAGACAACAAACCCATCATCACTCCTTTTGATGGGCAAATACCAAACGCTGCTAGCAATGTTAACCTCAACGAAACCGCAGCTGCGATTAGTATGGGAGGAAATCTCGGGGGTTTGATCGAAGAGACTGTGAAGAACTGTGTCTCTCCTGTGATCAAGGAGTTGATGAATGGGACTACTAGTGTGATGATGGCTGCGATGGGAGGAGGAGGGTTTCCGGGTAGTGGTGGTGGCTTTGGCTCGTTAAGTCCCATGTTTACACGGCAGATGAATTTCGGTTTTGGTGTAGAAGGAGGAGGAGGAGGAAACAAGGCTGTGGCGGATGAGCGGTGGAGGAAACAACAGATTCTGGAGCTTGAAGTGTATTCAAGGAGATTAGAGTTGGTTCAAGAGCAGATTAGAACGACATTGAATGAGTTAAAGACGATGCCGAGTGGTGTATGATGATGAAGAAGCGTAAGAGATGAATAAGACAAGAAATAACCAATAGGTTGATGTATCTGAGTTAACCTTCTTCTGGTGTGTGGGTGAGTATAGTATGAGATTTGAATCTTTTTTTAAGTTATAAATTGCTAAGAGGGGGGGGGGGGGGGGGGGGGGGGGGGGAGGAGGGGTTTGTGTATAACCTTTGTATTAGATTATAGTTTTTTTTTCGTAGAATCATTTGTTCAATAACAAACAGAGTTCTAGCTATTTTTCTCTCCAAAGAAAAAAAAAAGTAATAATTTTAATTTATAAATTGTGTATTACTCTTTGTCAAAAAAAAATCTGTAATAACAGGACATGTGTTTATTTCACTTTGGTTTATTTCTTGATCGGATGCTGTTTTGTTTTTTTAAGTGTATTATATTCTGACTAAAAATCCTTTAGGACAACGTGTTTTGTCAAAACATGGAAGTGGTTTATGGCAAGAAGTGGATTTCTGTTGCTAGCGTCGTTGATCAGAAAAATATGTCAAGATTAAAGTTATAAAATTAAAGAAATAATATTGAGATTCAAGAAGAGAACGCAGAAACTTCTCCACGTGAAGAGGCGAATGTTAGGTGTCGTTTGTTATGAATTTATTAAGAAGCAATTTCTAGATTTGATTACTCAACCAATTAAAAATTAAAAAATAAAAAAGAATTATCCACACGAGTTTGGGGTATCATATGATATGGGTGGTGGTGATGGTGTGTAATGTATACATCAATAAGCACCTTACAAAATTGGGACTTATCCCAGTGAATAATTCTTTTCAATTCCCTTTCTTCTTCTTCTTCTTCTTCTTCGATTGGATCTTGTCTCGTACTTTGTAAGCTGTTTAAGTTTCCGGCTTTGCATCTTTTCCACTGATCTTTTGTTTTGTCTCCAAAATTTTCATAATTGAATAATTTCGCCTCTGCAGGTTCGAATTCAGCTCAAGAACAACTCAACACGAACACTTTCGCTCACTGTCAAAACCTCGAAGTTAGTAGCTTTGTACTCTCATGACTTATTCTTTTCGAATTTGTTTGTTCTATCTCTAAGTCATGGTCTTGGTTTCAGTTTCACTCTACTCAAAACACTCTTCGGTTCATAAAAATATTTTAAAGATGACAATCTGTTGCTTGTCAAAGATTGTGTCTTGAATCTTTTCTGATTTTCTTGTGATCCATCTTCAGCAACCAAAACTGAGAAATTTCATTTTGGTGGACTTTCAAAGACCCTAAGCATGGAGAAGGACCAGTGTTCGATCAAGGATGATGTGACTCAAGTAATTCATAATCCTTTTTTTTTTTGCTTTCTGTACTGCAATAAAGAAGTTTTAGTTCCTTTGCTCAAGTTTCCCTTAGTTGTGTTTTCTTTGTTTAACAGTTGATAGGTAACACCCCGATGGTATATCTAAACAACATTGTAGATGGTTGCGTTGCTCGTATTGCAGCTAAGCTTGAGATGATGGAGCCTTGCTCTAGTGTCAAAGAACGGTATTCTTACTAGAACCCTCTCTCTCTCTCTCTCTCTCTCTCTCTCTCTCTCTCTCTCTCTTGTTTGCTCCAAGAAATATTTGTTCTGAGAAACACCTCTTGGTTCTTTTCAATGTTCTTCCGCTTGCTAGAATTGCTTATGGTATGATTAAAGATGCTGAAGACAAGGGACTGATCACTCCCGGGAAGGTAGATTGTTTTAGTTTCATACATCTGTTTTCCATTTCGACATTAGAATGGATCACTGAAACTGAAATACTGGTGGTGTTTTTTTTAAACTTAGAGCACGTTGATTGAGGCTACTTCTGGTAACACTGGGATTGGCTTAGCCTTCATCGGAGCAGCTAAAGGTTACAAAGTGGTGCTCACAATGCCTGCAACTTACAGCCTTGAAAGAAGAATCATTCTTTTATCATTAGGTGCAGAGGTTCACCTTACAGATCCTAGTAAAGGCGTTCAAGGAATCATCGACAAAGCTGAAGAGATATTAAGCAAAACTCCAGATGGTTTCATACTGCAACAATTCAAAAATCCTTCAAACCCGGATGTATGGACTCTCCTTTCACATTACATATATATTTATTTGCTTTGTCCTCTCTTTATCAATCAAAATTTGGTTTTTCTGCAGACTCACTACCGAACCACGGGTCCAGAGATATGGAGGGACTCTGCAGGGAAAGTAGATATATTGGTGGTTGGTGTTGGGACTGGTGGAACGCTTTCCGGATCAGGAAGATTCCTCAAAGAGAAGAATAAAGACTTTAAGGTAGAAATCTTCTATTTAAGTCCAACCAAATATCATTAGTTATATATATTTGGCTTTTCATTGTTTCAAGCACTTCAATTGTCGTCAACAGGTCTACGGGGTGGAACCTGCAGAAAGTCCAGTAATCAGTGGAGGCAAACCGGGTGAGTTTGTTTATCTCTTGCTTGCATTTAAGCTTTTGAAATCTTGATCTTGAGTATAAACATAAAATACCCTAAGTAAACATCATTCGTGGAGTGTCTTGCTGCTAAAGCTCTTTCTTGATCACATGACCATAAAACGCGGATACTGGTTCCCGGTTTCTAGGTCCACATTTGATCCAAGGTATTGGGGCTGGAATCATCCCAGACAATTTGGATCTCAACGTTCTTGATGAAGTCATTCAAGTAATGTAGCTGAGGTTTTATCTTTTTTTGTCTTTGTAAACGCGATGAGATGTCATAGAAATCAAACTGAGATGTTGTGATCTTTAATTCTTTTTTTTCAGGTGACAAGTGTTGAAGCAATTGAAACAGCCAAACTTCTTGCCCTGAAAGAAGGATTACTGGTAGAATCTCCGGTTTAACAACTTTGTGTTGGTATAAGCCACTAGAAGAACATTTCTGATAAATGTTATTGTCTGGCAGGTGGGAATATCTTCCGGAGCTGCTGCAGCCGCTGCGATAAAGGTGGCAAAGCAGCCAGAAAACGCTGGGAAACTCATTGTTGTAAGTAAACAAAACAGTCATAAGCTATAACCGGCTTTCCTTAACAAAAAAATCAGACTGGGAAGTTAAAAGAAGATGTATCGGTTATTGTCCGGTTTTCAGGTGGTTTTGCCCAGCGGCGGGGAACGTTACTTATCGACTTCATTGTTTGAATCAATCAGACATGAAGCAGAGAATTTGCCAATTCACTAAGAGCTTATATGCTACCTCACTCGCGGTTTGGTTTATTAAAACATTACCAAGGTTTCGGTTTGAAGGATTTCAGTTGATGCCTGATCCTCTCAATCTTAGCCTCTCTCAAGTGGACTCTCTCCTGTGTTTTCTTCTTATATCTAAATGTGTAATATAGTCTATATGATAATTGTAGTAAATTAAATTCTTATAAAACATAGTTTACTCTTTATTTTATTTTTCTTGTCAATTATCATTTCACAAACCCATATTAACACTAGACAATATGGCTTGCGGATTGTGGAAGAGGAAGAAGATCAGAGGACAAGAGACTATAAACAAACACATCATAGATTTTACCTTTGAGAAAAGTGTAACTCCTGAGCAGACCCTCTCTTTGAAAACCAACCTTCTCAAGAACTCTTTGGGATGCTTTGTTTTGAGTTTGAACAAAAGCTTGGAGCCTGAAAACATGAGGCAAGTCATTGAACACTTGTGATACCGCAACTGACACTGCCATTGTTGTTACCCCCTTTCCCCAATACTCGTGACATAATCCATACCCAATATGCGCTTTGAATCTTGAAAATACAAAATTTACAAAACATATATTTCTATGAATTCATCCTAGAACTACCAACATATGCTAAAAATAAAATCATGTACAGTAACGTACCTATCATCACCGGTCTCAGGGAAGATTGAGATGAACCCGATCGAACGCCCATCGATACATATGGAACGTCGCCATGGATGCGGCACACATACATCTCGAATGAAGACCAAAGCTTCCTCCTCCGATGTAAAAGCCGGCCAACGGAGATTTCCGGTCACTCGATCATCTCCGGCCCATCTCAGGAAATCATGAGCGTCCTTTAGTTCGAACGGCCTGAGGTTGACTCTTGAGAGATCAATCTCCATGTTTTTCTTTGGTTGGTGGAAAACTTTAACTCTTAAGGAATACTATATTATGCTTCGGTGAATATTAATTTTGTCCTGTGGGATACTATATCGTAAAGCTCATCATTTAAGTACGTGTAGTATCAGTAATAATACCCAAAAAAAAAAATATATATATATACAAGATGTATAGAGAGTTGTTTATACTTGATCTAATTATATTGACGTAGTCATTATTACTTGGTTTTTTTGTTACAAATATTTGATTTTAATTTTGTTAAATATGTAGATTTTGATTTGTTAAAAAAAACTGGAATTCATTTAATTGAGTTTTATTTTTTAAAAAATAAAAAAATTAAAAATAGTTTGTGATTCAGTGATAAACATAAATAAAATATTGGGTGATTTTAGAGCTAATATACTAAAGCTGTTTACAAAAAAAAAAAAAAAAATATTGGGTGGTTTTTAAAGTTTTAATCTCCGACCATTAAAACGCTGCGTTTCGGGTTCAGGGTTTTGCATTCCGACACGGTGAAGTGAAGAACAACGAGATCCATTCTTACTTCATCTTCTTCTACACCTGAGAAAAGAAACCCTAATTTGTTCAGAAATTGGTTTCCAAAAAAATGTGGTCTTTAAGAAATCTCAAGTATATATTCAGATTAAGACCTGAACCGATTTCTTCTTTATCCTCTTCTGCGCATTCGATCTCTCGCTTCACCGGCCGTTCTTTAATTCCGTCGCAGCACCGATCAATTACCTCCACGGCGCCGCTTCATGGATGGATGGACTCTATCAAAGGTGTTTTCACCGGAAACAAGGACACTCCTGTGGAAGAATCAAATCTACCCGTTGAAGCTTTCACTCTTCTCCGTAAGTCTTACACGAGATGATGCGTCTCTGTGTGTGTGTGTGTGTGATTGAAAAATGGGCATTGTAATGGTGGTTGGTATGGTTTAGACTAACCAAAGGTTTCATCTTTGGTTGCAATTTAGGATTTGCTGATGAATTGAAGAATGCTAGAAAGTTAGGAAAATTTAAGCAGTACATTGTTGGTAGAAGCAGCGAGGCCACCTTTGCAGAGGCTTTTGAGAAGCAAGAAGCTGTTATTAGGTATCTTGGAGCTCTTGATGTTACAGGAGAGGTTGGTTTCTTTCTTAGCATACTACTAGAGTGTGTGTTAGCTATGTATTAATCATCCGTTTCAATCATATTCACATGACTTGCTAGTAGTTTGCAAAATCAGCGGGAACAAAAAGAACCCTGTTGTTATGTTGATGATCAATATCTTGACTGTAGCACTAGGTTTCTTGATGTGTAGAATCTCAAAGCGAGTCAGAAACAAGATGCTGCTAAACATTGCAAGTGCACGATAGCGGATGTGGAGAATACGCTGGCCAAGTTTACTTGGGCCAGGCAAGCTCACAAGAAGATGGTGGAGTTGAAAGAAGGAGGCAAACCATTACCAAAGAACATGGGAGAGGTATTATTCTGACTTTATTTACTCGTATGCTTCTTAGCTCTATAAGCTCCTTTCTATGGGGCAAGTTGCATGGCTGGTTTGGTCACGTTTCTCATTTCTTAGACTTAGAAAATAGTATTTAGAGCTTATGGGATTTGTGCATTGACGCTCTCATCGTTTTGACCATCTTCAAAACATAACTTTAAGTTTCTACACCTAACTGATTCCCGGCTCAGGAACAGGCCTCTGTTATAACAAGAACTAGTTTTGTAGCTTGGTTGATTTGGATTACTGGTTTGATTCGATGTTCAGTGGTTAGAAACAGGAGTCATCCTGCACTATGTTTGCATTGTTAAGATTTCTGTTTACATATAGATAGATTGTTACCTGTTGGTTTGACTGTTTTCCTTTGTGCTGCTGCATCCACTAAGCTAGTTATGATGACACTAAATTGTTATATTTGTCTATTGGAAGCTGCAAAAAATGATGGGGTCAACACCGCTGGATCTGGCGAGATCAAACTTAGCCAAAAGTGGGCAGATCAGCCGGAATGCACTTTGTCCCTGTGGTTCCAAGAAGAGATATAAAAGGTAAACAACTTTGAAGAGCTTTCCTTTTTCCGTGAAATGCACTCAAGACTGTTAATCAAATCTGCACCTATATCATCTTGTTTTCGCTTTTATTGATTTATTTATCTTCTTATCTTCTTCCTTGAAGATGTTGTGGAAAGGATTGAAGAACACAGAAGTTGATGGAAAACATCCAAAGATCGAATTTGATGATCATTGTTGGAGTTCTATTTTTCCCTTAAGCTACAAATCTACTAGCTCTCTTTTTTTTAACTCTTTCTTGGCTTCATGTGCTATTTATGTTATATTGAAGAGTGAGGGATGGTGGATTATCTTGGGCCTCCTCTGACTCTGTTCGCTAGCCTAAAACGTTTGCAACTGTTCGATTGATTACTAAATTACCCCTAATGTTCATCAAAACAAACAACCAGACAAAAAGGGTTATTCACGGCAACAATTGTTTTTCTTTTCTTTTTTTGGGTTAACGGCTGAACCGGATGGTTCGCAGCTTTTTTACTTGGTGTGTGAATTTGACAGACTTGAACATTCTAGAAACCAAATAATTAAACCGAAATTGCACATTAAACGGGATTGGAACAAATACAATAATACAGATTCGCCGTTATTAAGAAGTTCAATATGATTATTAGCGAGAGAAAACTTAGTACTCTCTCTGTATCATAAAAGGATGGAATAATGATTTTCTAGTATTTTTTTCTTGTATCACAAAAAATAATTTTATGTATATTTTTATCAATTAATATTAAAAGATTGTAAATTTCAATAACCATTAAATAAAAATTTAAAAATTTGATGAAATACTATTAGTTAATAATTATAAAATATCTTATTATATATAAATAATACCTTTATTGCTAAACATTTAATGTTTTTCTTAATTCATATAAAAATCCTAAAACATCATCTATTGTGATATAAAGGGAGTATTAAACAAGATCGAGAGAAATGATTATTGAAAGAAACAAGACAAATTACAAACCAAACTCTAAGAAATGATTATTGAAAGAAACAAAGACAAATTACAAACCAAACTCTAAAAAATGATTATTGAAAGAAATGATTAAACGTCTAGAGCATGAGCAACTTTAACGTCTTCGGTTTTCCTAAAGAAGTCTGGACAATTTAAAACACACCAGTAAGAAAGCTAAAACACAAGTTAGTACGGACCTCCAACTGCGATTGGTCTCTTTCATAGCTACCTCCAAATCTACTAGCTATTTATGTTTTTTTTCAGGGGAAAAAAAAAAATTTGGGTGAGATATTGAAGAGTGAGGGATGGTGGAAATGGTTTATTTGTAAGGTTATTCAATAATCAGTTTTCCTGAATTCTTCATATTGTTAAAAAATTATTTCAGAACCTAACCGAATGAAATTTTTATTTGATAACAAGTTGTTTGATAGATAATCCAATGGCAAATATTGTCTTGTACTCTTGTTGTTGCACTTTAAAAGTAAATACTATCGTAGTGAATAATAAAGTCAACGGTCAAACTTGAAAAGCAATCTAAAATTCATAATTCAACGGCTGAGATCTATTGGATTTGATATAACGGTCAGAGATGAAAATAAAGTTTGGTGTTTGAGTCACGAAATAAGAATGCTTTGAGTAGTGTGTGCGCGTGGGTTCTTTCTCCCTCCCAATTCAGGTAAGATTTGTCTTCTTTCTCTCCTTTGTTTACGAAATCAGATACAAAAGCTTTCTCAATACCAAATCTCAAACCAAAAAAATCAAATCTTTTTCTTTGAGATCAAAAGCTTTCACCTTTCTAAAGCAAACAAACAAAAGCTTTAAGCTTTGAGAAACAAAACAAAAAACAAAGCTTTCGATCCATGGAACCTGCAGATTCTTCACCACCACCACGAGATACGTCGGAGCAAAACCCAATGCCCTCGTCTCCAAATGGAGAACCTGAGACTTGGTTCGTTTCTTCTAACTCTCTGTAACTGAAAATGATCTTCATTGTGTTTTGGATCGATTGTTGATTTCTCTTTGCTTCGTTTCTTATGGGAGTAAAATCTTAGGGTTGAAGATTTGAAAAACATTGCTACAGCTCTGGATGTAAGAGAACGTTTGGGCAGTAAGATCGGTGAGACCGCTTCAATGATTTTTGAGTTTTTACTTCAGTGGAAGGAATATGAAAAGGGAGTGGAGTTGAAGGAGAAATTGTTTACGGAGCGGTTTGTGGAGCTGAAGAAGAGGGAAGAGCGAGTGAAGCTTGTTGAAGAGAGAGAGATCAAGGTTGAGCTGGCTGAGGCTTCAATCTCTGACCGATTAAGTGCTTTGGAGGAGAAAGAAAATGAATGTGATATGAAACAGTTCCTGGGAGAAAATGTGATGAGAGAGTTGAAGGAGAAACATGGAGAGCTGATGAGAGAGTTTGACGCAAGGGAGAATGAGCTTAGGTTGCTTGAGTTAAAGGAGAAGGAACTTGAAGAAAGGGAGAAAAGGCTGGAATTGAAACAGAGAGAAGTTGAAGAAAGATCAACAAATGCTGAGACTTGTAAGAGATCTTGGGTTGAATCTGTATCAACAAACAAGGGTAGAGATTCTGAGTCTCTGATTCCCCCTGGCAAAAAACATAAATCCATCACAGAACTCTACGATGCTGCTGGTGAAGAGAAGAGTGTGCTACCTGTAAAGAGAAGTTCTGCTCCTGAATCTGAGCATACAAGTGAAGCAAAGAGAAGAGAGGCTTATGAAACTGTCTGCAGAGATGAAAGCGATGATGAGGATCCTGAGCCATTCACTTGTCCTGATCCAGACTTCAACGATTTTAACAACGAGATGAGCTCTTTCGCCGTGGATCAAATATGGGCTCTGTATGATCCTATAGATGTCATGCCTCGATACTATGCTCAGATCAGGAGAGTACTTTTGAAAGATATGAGTTTACGGGTGAGATGGCTCGAGTCAGTGCAGACCACAGAACATGAGGAGCTGATTCCCGTTGCTTGTGGGAGATTCAAATATGGGAAAACTGAGAACAAAAGCCTCCTTATGTTTTCTCATGAGATGAATCACATCAGACGTGGCAAAAACGTCACTATAACCCCGAGAAAAGGCGAGACATGGGCTCTTTTCACAGATTGGACCAAGGCTTGGAACAGTCACAGGGAGCAGCACAAGCCTCCTTACAAATACGACTTTGTGGAAGTCCTGTCCGAATGTGACAGTGATCATGGCATTGGAGTGGCTTACCTAGGGAGAGTGGAGGGGTTCACATCAGTCTATAAACTTGCTGCGCAACATGGACTTGTCCAAATCATGATAGGATCTGATGAAATGCTTAGATTTTCTCATAGAGTCCCGTCTGTTAAACTGACAGGAGATGAGGAAGAAGGAGTCCCAGCTGGATATTTTGAGCTAGACCCTGCCGCTATTCCCCGAGCTTATCTTAAAGCTACTAAGGTTGAAGAAGAAAAGATTAGGATATAGTCTTTGGTATGATAAGTCTGATATGTGTTCACTCTACTTCATCTATATAAATAAATATCAGGTAGAATGCTTCCTTTGTCATGTCTGTTTTCACAGTTTCATTGCTAATGAATGTATCAGATTCTTAAGCAGCTTTTGATCCTTACTGCAAATTACATGATCATATTATATAAATGTATTAAGGGAAGGAATGCAACTCCATTGGAGAGTTCTTGTGTATAATTGTGCTGTGATGGGATGTTGATGAAGACTTGAAAGCCATTTCAAAGTTCTTTAACTTCTTGTTTTGTTTTTGATTGGGGGTCAATACTCAACTTGATTAGTAAACTTGTATAATTAAATTAAAACATATATCCTTCCTAATTCTATATTTTATACTTTTATAAACACTTTTCCCAAATTTGCAAATCAACCCCTAATTCTGAAGCTACATAATAGAATTGGCCAAGTATTTTCCCAGGAAACAGAGAAAGCAACTAATTGGGTTTAACAGAAGGAGAAGGAAAAAAAAAGTGAACTTTACACGATTCCACGATCGGGGAGGACGAGAATGGCGGTACAGTGGCTTCTGGTGTGTCATGGGATGGCGACGCTAACGGTGGTCATCTCCTTCCTCTGTGGTCAATGGCCAATCTTCAAAGGCACACCTTTTCAATGGATTCATTACTTCATCACTTTCGGCGCCTACGATTACTTCCTGTAATCCCTCTACTTCCTTCCTTCCTTCGCATCTCATTAGTTCTTCCATCGCGTGTTAGCCGTTTTATCTTTGCCTCAATTTAGGGTTCCTCTCTCTGATCATTGCTCTCTGTGTTTGGGTTTTGCAGGAGATTCGTCGGATTTGTGTTTGGTTCCAAGGGTACGGATGTGATTATGTCTGTGGAGTACTTCTGCTGTGAGCGTCCTAATCCTCTACTCCAGGTGAGAAATCTTTATTCGATATTGTGATCAATTACAACAACCAAAGCTCTGCATCGTTCTTGTTCTTGGTTTTGGTTTCTAGAGTTAGTGATCGGACTAATTGGGGATTAGGAGATTCGTTTTAGTGATTGATACTTCATGTTATGAAAGTGCTTCTTTTTCATGAATTTGAGATATGGGAGGATAGATTATTATCATTAGAGGTATCTAAGTGCTTACTTGTGAGATTTAACACATGACTCTGAGAACTACTTTGTTTGGTGGTGAATATATTGAGTTTGATTTTACTGTTTTATATAATCTTCTGCAATATCAGATTCACACAAATTATTTTTCTACTCCGATGTGTAGGTGATATATATAGCCATTATTGGATCAACATACTTCTTAACTGCAAAGTCTTCATTCATCTATATACCTGGATATTATGTTGGCGATGCTCACAAGTAAGGACTGCGCTTCTTCGTTTTACCTTTTATAATGTCAAGTCCTGAGTTTATTATGCATTATCCCACTTTATATCCTTAAAAACCTTGTATTTGATTTTTGTAGGTACACGAGCTTTCTGGCTGTTATAATTGGTGTCATACTTTTCTTGTTGACAAGCTTTTCTGATCCAGGTACTGTGAACGCTGAGAATGTTTCACGGTACCTTTCTGCTTACCCCTATGATGATATCATTTACTCGGAGAAAGATTGTTCTACGTGTAAAATCCCAAAGTAAGTGGCATTGAAATCCTGTAGTTAACTTATTAAAGAGCATAGTTGCGTTATGTTAACACTTTTTACACTTATTTTCCTCATTTAGGCCTGCTAGATCCAAGCATTGCAGCATCTGCAACCGCTGTGTGGCTCGGTTTGACCATCATTGTGGGTGGATGGTTTGTACTTACCCCCTGAGCTCTGTTTCTTCTTTTATCTTCTCATACCAAAATATTGTTTGACGTGAACATTTTTCTATCGGTTTCAGAATAATTGTATAGGCGAAAGGAATACCAAATATTTCATGGCTTTCCTCTTTTGGTGAGCTTTCATTCTTGCATTATTCTTGGAAGATTACCATACGGTATATTGTGTCCTCATCATTTCTTTTGTTTCATGTTAAATGGTTCTTTAGTGCTTTGTAGGCATTTCCTTCTTTGCTTGTATGGAACAATAGCCATCGGGTTTATCCTTGCTGGGCGAGTAAAAGATCTTCGTGTTGTACATATTTTAACCGGTACACATCAAACATGCCCTTGTTGTGTTAACGATCATATCTTCTTAAATTAGTTTCGATCTTGTGATCCCTTTTTGGATTCCTAATCTGGTCTTTCTTTCTCAATTCTGCAGTCTATTACGGTGTAGATAAATCTTTCCGTAGCTTAGCTCCTCGAGTTTTACAGGTGAGTAAACCTAACTAACAAATTCACTCATGTCATGTGTGTTTAATATTGTAACATATCAAAATTTCCAATGTATTTGAAACAGTGGCTAGTTGGTACATACAACACCCAGATTCTCCTAATGGTGTTTCTCGGCATTGTTTCTCTCCTCCTTGCTGGCTTCTTCGCTTACCACGCAAAACTCTGCTTAACCAACACAACAACTAATGAGGTTTTAACTTTTTCCGCCTCTGCAAAGCAAATCATATTCATATCTGTCTCTCCCGCTAACTAACAGGTTTTCTTGGGGTTTTGTATGCTTTCTGATAGACATTTAAGTGGAGAGAATATATAGTCTTGAAGAAGAAGCTCAGTGAAGCAAAGGCGAGCACTGCTGCTCTCAAGGCAGGAGTGTCATGTGAACCGAAGAAGCCATTAGCGGAAAGCAAATGCTTTGGGCTCTGTGGGAGATCCTCTACTCATGAAACAGCTGAGGCCAAAGCCGAAGCTATAACAAAACGGAATTTGTATGATAGAGGAAGTTTCCAAAACGTTTCTGAGATCGTTTTCCCTTTATCATCAAGACCATCTTCTTCCATCAAATCAAAACCGAAACCGGAATAGTTATAGTCTTTGTATACTACACTACATTAAAGCTTTTGGTAGCTTTTTCTTGTTTTTTTAAAGCTTTTAGTTAGTGACTGACTGGCTGACTGGATTTGATGATTTGGTCTTCAATCCAATTTAGTTCATTCTTATACATGATTTGAGACATATTGATAAATCTGATTTTGGAAATTCAAAAAAGCTGAAGAAGTTGAATTATGAATTTAAACGGATGTCTCTAAAAGCTGCTTTTAGATAAACTTATAGTAATTCTCCGCTGCACAGAAAAATAACACAAACAGTGTCTCTTCTTCACTGACAACTCCATAAGCCATAGCCAAAGACAATAATCTGATAATTTTCTTGACAAAATACCAAACTCAAAGCTACCCATTAGATACTACTAATCTGGCATTAACCATATCTGCACAATCTCTGAAGATAGAAATCGAAGGCATGCTTGGAACTGTGCTCAGTCGAAGACTATTGTGCGAGTTGGAATTGCTATAGGGTCAAGCTCCCAGTATCCTCCTTTAACTAGCCTTGTTTTGACAGCCGGAATCTGATGAGAAAATCTACTCATTTCTGCCTTTGGAATGTTTATAAAATCCGCACCCGCCTCTTCTTTCCTCTGAGTTGTGTATAGAGAACTAGAGCCTTTAGCAGTCAGAGCCACCACCTTTACGATTTCCCCGTCACAGTTATCTTCCACCACTTCTACAATGTCGTGTTCTTCAGTGCTATCACAGTTCTTATATAGAGCCCATATCTCACCTTTCCTTGGGTATACTTTGACTATGAATTTCTTATTACTGTCGAAGGGTTTGACCTGATGTGAGAAGCTGGCACAAGGAAAGATTCTCGGTCTTCCCTTTTTCAACTTAAATTCCCCACAAGACACAGGGCGGGTTACGGGTTCCGTAGATGGTGGATACAGCTCCGTCGGGGTTCCACATAACACGAACTTAGGCTTGGTTTCAACTTTCGTGATCTTCACATACTCTGAGGGGATCCCCTTGTCATTGCTATAAATAGCCCATACCTGATTAACTCTGAATCTGTCTTCAGATCTCAGGTTCTTGAAGTCAAAGGCACTTCTTCGAGGTGTTTTGCAATTTGGTGACACAGGAGTTGTATTAGGGAACTCATACATGGAACCATCCACCTGAGATGGCAAATCACTCAGCTTGGACAGAGACGGTGTTTCACCCTTGGGTCCTTGTTTCTTCGAGCTCTCTCCTTCCTGACTTTCTGCTGATTGGTGAATGCCATTGGGAGATTTTCTGACTCCCAAAGAATCTGTCATAAGACCCTTATCAGTATTCTTAGGGTTATTCATCTTCCTGCCTTGTTTTGCACTTTTCTTCTCATCTCCTTGTTGGTTTGAGTTTGTTTGTAGGCGAGCAGATTTTCGGAGTGTGAAAACATCTGTGGCCTCACCATTCTTTCTGGACTCGTTTGGTGTGTTCTTTTCATCAACTCCCAAAGAATCTGTTACAAGACCCTTATCAGTTTTCTTTGGGTTATTCATCTCCCTGCCTTGTTCAGCACTTTTCTTCTCATCTTCTTGTTGGCTTGGAATTGTTTGAAGACGAGGAGATTTTCGCAGTTTAAAGACATTTGTAGCCTCACCATTCTTTCTGCACTTGTTTGGTGTGTTCTGTTCATCAACTCCCAAAGAATCTGTCACAAGATCCTTATCACTTTTCTTTGAGTTATTCATTTTGTTGCCTTGTTTATGACTTTTCTTCCCATCTCCTTGTTGGCTTGGAATCGTTTGAAGACGAGGAGATTTTCGAAGTTTGAAGCCATCTGTGGCCTCACCATTCTTTCTGGACTTGTTTGGTGTGTTCTTTTCATCAACTTCACAAAAAGAAATATTATGGCTTCTGTTTGTTCCGCGTTTGACTTCCCCAAGATTACTGCAAACGCAATTATCATCATCAGATTTTCGACGTTTCCTTGGGGATGGTGCGGTCTCTGGAACTAGCTTGACCTTCGCTCCAACCTTGGGAGCTTCGGGATAAGGGCTGTCAGCTTTACCTTTCAGGATCTCACTATCCATTTCCATTTCAACTGCATCAACCTGAAGTATATATTCTGGTAATGCCGCAGGATCCAGTTCATATGAGTCAGCTGGAACACACTCTTTCTCTTTTCTGGTCATTTTGATTGCTGGTACTTTGTGAGAAAATATAAGCATATCTTCCGGAAAAAATTGAATCAGGCAAATTCCATACTTTGCCTCCCTGTGAAATAGCGGACGAGAACCTTTTAGTTTACCCAGGTAGGCCGCTCCAACACCGTAATCATAGTCAAAATCACTCACAATTTCCACAAAGTCATACTTGTATGGTAATTTATGCTTTTCTAGACTATTGTTCCATTCCTTGTTCCATTCTCCGAAAATGGCCCATATTTCTCCTTTCATAGGATAGATGGAAACAGTCTTGTTGTAACGCAAGTGATGCATTTGACCTGAAAAGATTGAGCGGTTCTCAACTTCCTCTGTTTTCCCATTTTTGAACTTACCACAAGCAACTGGAATACTATCATCATTCTCATCACATACTGGCTCAAGGTAGGTAATCCGCAGCTTGAACTCGGCATTCAACACATTCTCTACCCGAACATATTTCCTAGGCATACCATCTCTAGAATCAGTTGTAGACCACACTTGATTGACAGCAAAATTCTCTGTGTTCCGTTCAACATCAAACACATTTAACTCCGGATCAGGTACATCAACTGTATTAGGGTTTTCATTAGCTTTGTATCCATTTTCAACTCTATCAATCTTGCTCAACAAGGCTGCATCTTCTCCATTACCATTACAGCCTCCACTAACTTTGTTTTTGGATGACAGGATGTCTTCATTTCCTTTATTAGCATGTGAAGACGCGGAAGAGACCCCAGAATCAGCCTGTTCAGCTGACTTATTATCCTCAGCCGTTTTCTTCATATTAAACTCAGACTCAGATTCACAACCTGGTTTTGTCTTTTTACTTGGAGGGTTGACAAAATCTCCATCGCTTCCCCGCTTTGTATCTGTTTTAGCCCCAGCAGCAACAGAGCTATCCACCTCAAAACTCTTAGAGGATTCCTCAACCGTTTTTCTCTTCCTTTTGTATGCATTAGTCTTCTTCGGAGCTGATGAATCAGGTATTGACTCTCCTGCAGTAGTATCTGGTTCTTTTACTTGATGCTGCGGCTTCAATACATCAGCTTTAGGTATTTCAGCAGAATCTTTCATACTACCTGTCTCACCATTCTGGGGTCTTCTTCCTTCGGTGTCACTATCGGTACAACCCTCATCTTTCTTGAGTTCCCTGTCATCAGCGCCTTTTTCCTGATTAACTTGATTCTTCCTGTAGAGTTTCCCTTCAACTGTTCCATTCTTATCCATCTCAGCTGCTGCACTTGCTGATTCTGCTTCAGTAGGAGCATTCTGCCGAGATGTATTGTACATCCCTTGATATTGAAAATCTTTTTTACCAGCAGTTGAACTACCAGGAGGCACTCCATCACACCTTATGCTGCGGGCAACGAAAGCTTTCCGGCAACTGGAACAGTGCATAACTGTGTCCATATATTCTTTCAAGTATTTATACCAACGGCCACAGTGCCTGCAACTCGTCCAGAAGGTGTGAACACTTACAATATTGTCGGCAGCATTGTTTGTAGCAGCACAGTGGCGACCCGAGTTTGCATTTGCATGCTTGTTAGCTAAATTTGAATGGGATTTGTATCTGACATCATACTGAGAGCGTTTCATCTGATCAGAAAGCACTCTGTGTGCTTCTCCAACCAACTTGAAAGCAGCCTCTGCACCAGGAAACTTGTTTTTGTCTGGATGGAGAAGCAGGACAAGCTTTCTGTATTGCTTCTTGATTGTATCGGCATCAGCCACCAAAGGCTGAACCTGAAGGATACCATACCAGTTCTCAAGCCCTTTGATTTTATTAATTGCAGCAGAATGCACATCACATATGGTTATCATCTGCAGTAAGTTTTCGAGATTGGGGAAGAGTCTTTGAGCCCTGGTAACAAATTTATGAGCTCCAACAAAATCACCAGCCTCCATCTTTTCCTCTGCAATTTGTTTTGCTTCCGCAGCATCTTCTTTATTGCATTCCATTGCAACAATAAACCTCGTAAAATCAAATCTCTCCAGTCAGCTTAGCAAAGTCTATGAAACACAGCACAGCCAGGGAAGCTATAACTCATACTCCCTGCAATACACATTGTTAATAAAACCTATCAGTTCATAATCTTAATCCGTCACTCTAAAAAATCAGTGTAAGTAAAAAACTCTACTTAGTGCTTACCAGTTCAGAACGCACACATCCTTCCATCACATAAATAAATCTAATAGGCCTTAAAGAGTCTGGAGTTAGAGGATATCACTCTTCCGTGTTCAATTTATAATCCTGCAAAAAACCCCAAAACCATGATGACAAGCAATAGATGAGTTTCATTTCATAAACCCAAGCAGCAGTGAAAAAGCACACAGTAATCGAAATCAAATCTAATACTCATAAAACTCTTTACATGGGAAATGCAATTAATATAAAAAAACTCAGAACGAGAAATCGGAACGGACGATTCGGATTCCCAGAAAGACAAACGGAAATCAAACTCTTATGATCCAAACAGTGAAATCGCCAGAGACAACAGATAAATCTTTAGGGAATCGAAAGCAGATATCGAATGTGAATGCATGTGCAACTGTGCAAGTTCCGATCAAAACGAGGCAAGCAACGGGAATATAGAAAAAAACACACCATGCGAAGAAAGGGAGAAGAAGAAGAAACTAAACCTGAGAGAATCACGGAGAATTTCTCAGAAGTCGTCAACATAACCAGAAGAAGCTCCCAGTGAAGGAGGAGACGAATCTAGTTCGAGAATCGATTAGCGCAAAATTAAGAACCCTAAAATTTGAATGGACTCAGAGAAGAGCATAATTGAGAACCAAATTATTAAAAAAAAAAAAAAAAAAAACGAAGAGGGAAGTGAAATATTAGGAGGAGGGAAAAATAATTTTATTTCTCTTTTTTTTTAATTCTTTTTCTGGGTACTTGAATAGCTTTATCCACGACGAAGATATATAGCTATTCTTTTATTATAAAATGACTAATTTCGTGTTTAAACTTAACTTTCCTTTTTTTAATTTCTGAATTTATTTATTAATATACTGACAAACTTTAATTTTTTTTTTAGTTCCTGATGTCAAATACTGTATGTGCATATGTTATCCATATGATCAAACTGAGGAAATGTGTAGATAGTATCGTCATATTTGGGTGGAATCAATAAAAGGTTCGAAGCACAGAGAACAACCGAAAGAGACCATAACATTAGGAGTTAAGGACCTACCATTGCCTCCTCATAGATGCATGTTTTAGTCCTCAGTTCTCACATCACTAACTACGGGTTACTCGTACTTACTATTTTTCTAGAGTTAACCGCCTAAACAGAAGCTCACTCACTTAATTAATAATCTCTCCTTTTTGAGTGTAAAGCTTCTCTCTTCAGTTTCCTCAGGAGTCTTTCATCGCTTCTTTCCTCTGGTCTGTCTACAAGACTTGAGGATGCTTGGTCTCATCGGTGGACGACTTAACATCAGATGATGACATAACAACAACATTGACTCCCGGAGTTAAACCTGAAACTTCCAATAATAAGCATATTATACCACTAGTAAGTGTATACTTTTATCAATAATGAACAAGTGCAAATACAAGAAAGCTTACCAAGATTGTTGTTGTCCTCCTCTACACCAGTATGCTTCACAAGCACGGTTTTCGTCTGTCCCAACTGTTTCTTCTTCAGCTCCACTTCCACAGGAGTGTTGTCCGGTGGATCCGCTTGCTCTTTCCTTGGACTTACTTCTGTTGTACAATCATCATTGACCAATGTCCTAAGCTGAACGAGTTTCTCTTCCCATGAGTTGACTTGACTCTTGACCAAATCAAGTTCTTTTCCTTTCTCTTCAATGTCCTTCTCCATCAACTCTACTTCCCTAGACCTCTTCTCAAGCAGTTTGCCAGATTCCTCAATCTGGTGAACAATCAGCGTCAACTCTTTTTTCTTTCTTTCTGTTTCCGCTTCCATTTCTTTCTTACGCTCTTGAACACTACGAGCCTCATTGCAGCGCCTCTTAAGCTCAGCCACAAGCTGTCCCAATTGTTTATCCTTTAACTCAAGCACACTCTGAACCCTGGTCAACGACTCCAGCTTTACAGTCAGGTCATTCCTCTTTAACCTTAGTTCTTGAGTACACTCTTCCGCTAGTTTCTTCAAATCACCAGCTTTGGACTTTTCTTCTTCAAAAGTTTGACTCTTTTTCTCAAGGTCTGAGCTCAAAATCTGCAGCTCCTTCTCCTTTAGATCTAGCTCCCGGGACCTCTTCTCAATGTTGCCTTCAACCATGCCAAAATGGTCGAGTAAGCCTTTCAATTGACGGACGCATGTTATTACTCCGGAAGCATCAGCTTTGATTTTCTCCATAGATTTTCGGAGTTTCTGTCTCTCCAAACCACCAAAACCCAAGTCATCTTCAACCATAGTTTCCCTCCTGCAAACCAATCAATGTCACAACAGAACAAAACAAACACAACATTGAAACAGAACTCAAAAAAAAAAAACGAAAAATAGCAGGAACTTGATAGAACTCTTAGTGTCCAGATACATCATACAACATTCTAAACAAAATCCACCACAGAGACGTTAAACAAAAGCACTAATTGTTCAAGTCCCAAAAAAAAAGACCAAGAAAAGCACAAAGGTGAACAAAAAGACCCTAGAACAGGCAAAGAAATTACCTTACTGTGCAGCAGGAAAATGAAGAGTGAGAGGAGTCTGAATAAGGATAAGAAGAATAATGGGAGAGATAAAGGAAACTTCTTTGGTGGTTCCGTACAACACAAGCGTTCGATTTAGCTAGGGTTTTGCTATTTACCGTCTTTCCGTCTGCTCTGCTCTGCCATTAATTGATTCTACCTGAGATTGTTGCCGACTTGCCTGAGACAAATGATGTGAAAGCTTACTTAACGGGCTTCTTCAGACCCATTGGGCTTTTATTCATTCTAAATCGGTAAAGCCGAACACGTATTTTTTTCCGACAAGTCAAAACAATTTATTTTTTTACATCAAAGAGATCAGACAAGTCTAAAACTCATATGTTACCACCAGTATCATATATAACATAGCCAAATTGTATATTTAGACTAACAGTCGTAAGTTTGACCATTAATTCTGCTTAAAACATGTGCATAGACCAAGTTTTTGGGGAAAAAATTCTGAAAAAAAAATAATTTCGGTAAGAAAATCATGAATTCATAATTTTCATTTAAATGTGTGTGAAGCTGATCAGAGATTCAGAGTGACAAGCACTAATAATCACTTCTCTCTACTAAACTACCATAAACATCGCAAATAACAATTACATAAAACCTTCAATTACTTAAAAAAAAAGCCAATATTTTTGGGACTATATATTTTAGTCTAAGTGGGATTACCTGAGATTATATGTTTTAGTCTAAGTCAAGAATATATCATTTCTTATGTGGGATTATATATTTGGTTTCAATACCACGTTCCAAAGCACCTTGTATAACATAGTTCCCCTTTCTTCACTAGTAAGGCCAAAATAATCGGAATGCAAACTCTGGAGATGACATAGGCTCCTCCCGCACCACTGTATGAGTTCTTGTTACCGTAGGAGGATACTTCCTCGATGCATCACTGTTGCAAAAGTGCGGTCTAACCTAGGAGATTGATAAGCCGCATACTCCATACACCGGAATAATCGCTGGCTACCCATGGTTACAACCCCATGATACATATAACCAAGCGGGTTTTGTGGAGTCATCGGATTAAATGACGGTTACAACCCCATCATACATATAGACAATCAATTTGGCTTAGACAGTACTTTGCATCATAAGTTCATAACACATGATACGTATCAAAAACATAGTGCACTATTTATGTACTATAATTACTTACTTACGCCATGTCCAAATCCAATGATAAGAAATGTGACATACATGTTAATATATTTAGTACACAGTCTATATGCTTGTTATATTATATGTTTAGAAATTAATCATATTTCTTAACGAGTGCTTTGTATCGATATTAAAAAGTGCATTCAATCATATGTGTGAGTTACATATGACTAATCGTTGCTCAACTTCGTTTAATAACTGATATTAAGGAAGAAGGAAACGAGGTGGTCTTATCTGTATTTGTGGTTTTGATTTTTCATGTATTGGTCTCGTTACGTTTTTCTTAATCTTGAATAAAATATACAAGGCCTTGAGGTTGTATTTGTGGTTTGCGTATATATAGTATATACACTTGTGTAATATGTTGAATATAGGAGTTGACGAAATATATATACATATAATAATAGTAATTAAAAGATATGTACATATAAAATATTCCGATATTATCATACGTTGAATATTGTTTAAGACAAGTCCATACAAGTTTGGCCCCACGTATGTCAAAGTTGCTGACACAAAGTTGTTAAATGAACCGAATAGTAAAAGTGAAAACAACAATAGATAACAAATGTTATTCTAGTGTAGAGATCTTGTGATATTCATTCTGATATCGATGCCAACAAATCGATATATCAATCGTAAATCTTAAGATCTACTACTTTGACCCCTATTTTCTATTAGTGGCCGGGGTGATGGATTGGATTGGAAACACAATTCTCAACCTCTCACTTGACACCATATAAAAATAATGAAAGGAAAAAAAAAGAAATTGTGTTTCCAATCATATGTAGCTCTCCTCATTTCGATATTTACTTCCATTGTAAATTAACATGTACATCATACAATTGGTTGGATACTAATTGTCATACAATTTGGTCGATCACTTGAAAAGCGCAATCAAAAGCCAAACCCTAGCGTTCTATAAAGTCCTTCATCATACCAGAATAATAAAACATGTCACTCAACGAAATTAACATCATATGTTGTGAAACTATGATGAAGAACTTATAACCATCTCCTTTGGGGAGCTTTGGAATGCGCCTATAGATTGAGAAGTAAGTTTGCTTAAGATATTCATTCCAGTATTTCGTCACCACCCACACCTATTCTATTGGTCTGACTTACCACTCATTCAGTTGGTTAAATTGTTTATTTCTAGGTAAATTATGTTTCACTGATCAAAAAAGGTCGAGGCAACCATTTTTGTATGATATTGCCAACATTGCAAACAAATCTCATTGTGATTGTTTTAATTACGACAGCATTTTGTAGGGTTTAGCCGAATGGAAATTTACAAAAAGGCTATTTATGTTCTCTAATTGGGTTAAATGTTGAAATATGAATAGTCGATCGAGTTTAATAGACGAAACAAAAGAGGAGAAAGATGTGACTTTAAAAGCCATCAAAATATATATGTCCAAGGATGATATGTTAGAGGTGAAATTAGAGATATTGATGAGCGCCAGTGGACGGACCTTCTTCACAAAGAAAATCATGTAGCCATACGTAGCTATTAATTGGGATCAAGTGACACCTCTATACGTTTAGGAAATGACCTCTCCGTAGATCGTTGAATATCAAAAGGAAATTGCTAAATTGGACCCACTCCAAGTTCCAACCAAACCCGCGAGATTTGGAAATCAAACCGGCGGTTATTAGAAATAAATTAAATTGAACCAGAAAAGGAAAAGCGACTGACATTAAGCCCATCTATGGGATCTAGAGTGAAACGGCAGCGTTTTTCAGAAGTGGCTAAGAGGTTTCTCTTTGTGCGGGAAAGAGCTCTAAAAAAAATTCTCAGCAAAATTTTGTCATCGCCGACGTCGGGAATAATCGCTGGTTACGTTGCCGGAGATGGAGATGAAGGATCAGGATCTGGAATTGGAGAAAGCTCGATTGATATGCTTAGCTACACAGCTCGGATTCGACGAAGATTCCGCGAAAGAAATGCTTGGCTCGATTCGTCGCTCTTTACGGTACCAAAATTTCGAATGTAGATGCTACGCTAGTCGTAATTGATTGGGTTACTTAGGCTTCTGTGTTTTGTCTTGAAAAGGCGATGATGGTCGGGATTTCATCACTGTTGAGTTTGTGTGATTTGATGATGCTTTTCTTGCGACGTTAGCTGATTTTGAAGAGGGAACTGAGGAATGGGATGATATACACAGAGTCTGAAGCTAACCCTAGTGATAACGGATTCAAGACTGATGATGATGATGATTCAAGAGTCCAAGTTCATGTCATTGAGGATTCTCCTGAGCCAAAGAAACACCCGGAGGTAATGGATTTGGATTCTTCTAGTGATCGGGAAGATATTGAGACACGCTTCAAGCCTTCAAGGTTCCAAGGAGATCACAGACAAGTTTTATAAATCGCTATTTGAGATCTGTCATCTATGGTAAGATTCATCATTGCAGTTACTGTTTCATGGTTTTTGGAAGAAGAAAAAAGATGAATGTCTTACAAAAGGCCCTTGAAACTCCGAGTTACGAAGTGTTGCAGGCCTTGGATGATCTGGAGTTTGGTATTCTTTGGAAACAAGGTGTTTCGACCCCTGCAGCATCAAGCATGTAGAGCATCTATGGATTGTTTTGTTCTAATGCCAACGGGAGGGGGAAAAAGTCTGTGTTACCAGGTCTTTATCCCTTAGCTTTATATGTTCCTGAAGGCGTGACTTGCCACTGTCTGCATACTGAATTTGCCCTCTTTTGTTTGTTTTACAGCTTCCTGCAACACTAAAAGCTGGAGTACATGTCAGTTTAATCATCTTTGAGAGAACTTATGGTGACACTACGACCTTACGGTCCTTCCACATAGTTGTTTGGTGATGCTTAATTTCTTAGTTTCGACAGTAACTCTTTCACTTTTGCTTTAACGCGGTGAAAGGTACCGGATCCCAAATCGGGAAATACGCCGGAGAAGACGGAGGCGAGAAGAAGAATAAGCTTGAGGTTACTGGAAAAGCTCGTGGTTTGTGTTGTTGGAGTGTTCTGTCTCTGCGCCAGAATCAGAAAAAGGAAGAAGAACGCTAAAACGCCATCGTTGAAGTGTAAAAAGGGCAAATCTCAGAGCTCAACGAGGAAGTTTAGTGTAAACCCTACTCTCGATTTCTTGTACTCAAACTCACTAGGAGTTGATACTTGGAGAGACAAAACTCTGTCAAAGAAATACAAGAAACCGAGAAGGATTTGAATGATAACAATGGTGGATTGCTTGAAGAAGAGGTAAAGAGAAGTATTGAAACAGAGATTTCACAAGATTGGGACAATGCTAGTAGTTATTCAACTAAAGAGATTGTGTCGGTGCACGAAACTGATGATGAACAAACAGTAAACTCTGTTTCTGCTCCTGTCGTTGTTATCAATGGACGCGATGATACTTCAGACGATGATGAGTCTTTTCATTCCGTTAGTGTTGGCTCTCAGCATTCAAATCCAAGTCGAACACGTATTTTTCCGACAAGTCTAAACTCATATGTTACCAGTATCATAAATAGCATAGCCAATTTGTATATTTTGACCTTTAATTCTGCTTAAAACCTGTGTACATAAATAAAACAAGCTTGAACAATTCTCTGTGCAAAGGAGATGATGATGAATTTATCCCTTTGCTCGATTTAAGCGGAAACAAAATGGTTCTCTGTGCAGATTAAACCAGAGAAACTTAGCCTACGACTTAACATTACCATTAGCACGAGCTACACACGCTTGCTTTGGATCCTACTAGTAGGCCTTAAGACATATAGCAACATTAAGATCTAGTTCAAGTAAGATTTAACCTCAGGTTTTAGGAACTTGAAGATTTCACACTTGAACTTTGAGCAGAAGCCGGATTAAGAGAACGTTGTGCAGAAACCGGATTAGGAGAAGCAGCTTGTGGATTTGATGAGGAGGTGACATGCTCTACATAGCAACGAACTTGAGGGGCTGCATTTTCTCTTTCAATCATGAGCTTGGCGATGAGGTCTCCTGGGAGATTGATTTCAAGCTTATAATCTGCCACAAGTTCTAGTATAGCTCTCAATCTTCCAGCATCTTTGTCTTTAGCCTAAAGGAAGAACCAAACATAGAGTGACTATCTCTAAATAAGTAACTAATCAGTTACAAGATCAGGGAAGTGAGCAAAAGAGTTGAACCTGAGAGGATTCAGTTGGTCTACTCTCCAGGGCAGACCGTCTTAGATTGATGATCTCTTTCCTTAAGAGATGGGAGGGTGAGAGCTCTCCAGTAAGCTTAAACAGACATATAAGCCCGACTGCAGGAATATATCGGTTTTTCTTGATGAGCTCTTTAACAAACTCTGCAAAAGAGAAAGAGTTAAATGTTAGTTTATAAGTCTTAAATGTGTGAGAAAATATATCAAAAAATGGTTCTGAAGATCTGATGGCTACAAAACTAACTTCGGATTTCAGTATTGAGACGCAGAGACTTGAAGAGTCTTGGAGCCTGTTCGTAATGAGCAATAGACGAAGCAAGTAAAGCAGCTTCTTCTTCATTGATCAAATTCTTTAATCCATATGCCACAATGAACAGAAGAAAGGCCAGGGCCTCGAGAGATGATTTTGGAGCTTCGATAGCTATCTTCTCTTTCCACAGAGTTGCAACTTGTGCGGCTTTGTTCTGCAGTTGAGGATCATCTGGTCGTTGAATTTTTGTGAGCTCCTCAAACGAAAGAATCAAAATCTGAAGCACTGAGTCTTGAAAACCCAATTCTACATTAAGATGGTCCTGCACTTCTTCCAGAACAAATTCTGCTGGATTAGGTAAATCTCTAAGAACACTGGACACTTCAGAGCGTGAAAGAGTAGCTGCTGGGATTTCATGATGTGTGAGAGCATCTTCATTAACCGGTGCAGTTTCTGCTGCAGCTGCCTGCTTCTCTTTCTTAACAAGAACAGTGCTCATATTTCTCAGCCGTTTCTTACTCAACCCAAGTTCTCTTTGAATTTTCTTCAACTCTTTAGATTTCATGTCAAGCTGTTCGCCTGAGATCGTTATCAGACTGTTTAATGATTGGACCCTCTTTTCCTTGACCTCAATGTCAAATTTGAAATGGTTGTTTGATTCTACAACGCATTCCAACTCCATCTCTTTAACAACAAGCTCTTCAGATAGTCCCTGGATTAACTGCCAGATAGAATCACGCTGATTACGCAAGACAACAAGCTCATTGGTATGTTTTTCAATCAGCTTTATGATTTCCTCCAACTCTTCAGATTTCGAGTCAATAGCTGATAGCTTGTTGTTCAATGTATGTATCATCGTTTCTTTCCGCTCGAGGACAGAAATGGATTTCTTGATAGATTTTCTCACATATCCCAACTTCTTCTTCGCAGAAAACAACTCCACTGACCGAATCTTAAGCAGTTTCCTTCGTGACCCTAGTTGCGCATCTACCGTTGCAAGCTGTTTGCCAGATCCTTCAATCTTGTCAAGAGTCAGTGCCAAAACTCTCTTCTTTCTATCCGTCTCCTCTTCCATTTCTCGCTTAAGCTGAATGTGTTCCTTTTCCTCTGACTCTATCTGATTCTTGAGCAGATCAAGTTCCTTTTCTTTACCTTCAACCTCCTTCCTAAACCTTTCAGATCTTACATTCAAATAAGTTGCTTCAGCCTCTGCTGCTTTAATCTCTTTAGCCCTTACTTCCATTTCAGAGGAGCTTCTGCAGATAGTCTCCAAAACCTCCTTGTGTGTCTTCTCCTTAGCAGCAAGCTCTTCAGATAGTACTTCGATAAACTGCTTGATAGTATCATGCTGATTCTGCAACACAACAAGCTCATCGGTCTGTTTCTCAATCAACTTTTGTCTTTCCTCCACTTCTTGGGATTTCGAGTCAATCGTTTTACTACAATCCGTTATGAAACTGTTTAGCAATTGTATCTTATTTTCTTTCAGCTCAAGGTCAGAATTGGAAAGCTCGATGGATTCCCTCAAACATCCCAACTTCTTCTCCGTAGAAACTAGCTCTATTGACCGAGTGGCAAGCCGTCTCTGTTGCGACTCTAGTTGTTCATCTAGGCTCGCAAGCTGCTTGCTAGATTTTTCAATCTTGTCAAGAATCAAAGACAAATATTCTGCCTTTCTACCTGTCTCTTCTTTCACTTCTCTCTTACGTTCTTCAAACTTAAGAACCTCATTGCAAAGCCTCACACGCTCAGACTTGACCTGTTCCAACTGCCTACTCCTTAACTCAATCTCTCTCTGAATCCTTGCCGATGATTTCTGCTTCTCACTCAGCTGATTCCTCTTTGACCTTAGTTCTGCAGTGCACTCTTCCACCAACTTCTTCAAATCACCAGCTTTAGACTTTTCTGCTTCAAAAGATTGAGTCTTTTTGTCAAGCTCTAAGCTCGAAATTTGCAGCTGCTTCTCCTTAAACTCTAGTTCTCGAGACCTCTTGTTGATATTGGCTTCAACAGTGTCAAAATGCTTACGCAAACCCTTCAATCGACGGGAGTAGGCTATGATTTCGGAAACATCAGCTTTAAGTTTCTCAACTGATTTGTGGAGATACTGTCTCTTTGACTCAGTGAGTTCTTCTTCATAATTAGACTTCTCCATAGCAGAGAGCAAAAGATAACATCAACAGTGAACAAACCCAAACCAATTACCACTTCCTCTTCGAAAAGGTGAAGACTTTTTGAAATTTCAATCTTCAAAGATCTGCAAAACCTGAAACAAAGAAAGAAGAAGAAAAAAGGAGATGAGAAAATCTTAGATCTAAGCAAAAGAAGTCTCTAGATAATGCATACATTGTTGCTAAATCGAACTCAGGGGATAAAAAAATGGAAGCTTTTTTTAGTAACTCAGAGGACGAACAGAGGAAAAATTCCCAAAGCTAAGGTGAAGAGAAACCCTAACCCTTAACTAACGAAAAAATATTTGCCTATGTATGATAGGAAACAACAAGATCAAACTGAAGTCAGATTACTAAAACCCATGAAACGATTTGAAGAACAACAACAAAAAAAAACCCTAACTTTCGTTGAATCAAAGTGGAGCAAAAAATAAAACAGAGGGAAAAGAGAGTTTGAAGGGATAAACGCAGGCTTTAGCGAGAATCAAAAGTGCTCTCACCTAAGCTCGATCTCTTGTATCTGAATTTTTGTTTTAGGTTCTGCAGGAGGAGGGAGGAAGAAGGAGATGACAACAAAATTAAATGGAGGGAGATTGAATGAAGAACAACCAAAAAAAATAAGGATCGTCAGATTGAATAAATAACAGCCGTTGGATTATGCTGACGTCGCCTCCCTGACTGATGTTGTGGCCGTTGCGATTAGAAATCTCCTGACTGATCGTTCAGATTGAATGAAGAACAGCCGTTGGATTAAGACTTGATGGGCTGATTACTTTTTGGATATGACATTTTAATTTTATACATAGATAAGAAATCTCTTATAAATAAAATTTCCATTTTTAATGCTAAACACTACAATATTCATTAAAAAGGAAAAATACCATTAATATATTGTGGCATTTTTTTGTATATTTTTTTATACGATTCATGGTATGATTGTTCAAAAACACTTTATATAGAATAGAGAAACTAATACTTGTTCAATGCCCCTTGTTCAATATTAAGTATTATAAAATTACATCCCTAATTGTAATCGGTATAATCAATTTTAAAGAAATTGGAACTAAAACCAATTGCATCCACATTCCACATAGCATAATTGTTGCATGTCCCACTTATTATTAACCAATTCAACATTCAATAAAATAAAAATAAAGTATCAAAATCAATTTTTTTTTTAACATTATTAAAAAGTAAACGCAAATTAAAAAAATCATTATCAATCTACCAGCGAAATCTGTATACGGTCTTAATTAGACTATTTTTTATGTTGTACAAAAGAAACTTGAAACTTAAACAGTTAGTATTAACGCTGATAAAATGTTAAACTCAAATTAAAAAAAAAAAAAAGCAAATTAATAAAATACAACTAATTTAACCTCTTTGAAGTAAGGCATCTTGAATTGTTTTGAATTCATGTGAAATATCGCTTTGTTTTGAGCGTTTGCTTTCCAATCTCCTCAATAAATTGAAATTCATTGTTAATCATTATCTTTATGTTATTAGTAGAAGAGAAGTACATTTTGTACATTGTTCAAAATTATTCACTTAATTACTGAAATTGCCACTAACATTATGTACAGAAAATGATTAATTACAATTTAAAATGACAATTTTGGAATTCTTATTTAAAAAAACGAAAATTTTGTTTTTACTAATTAATTTATTTAAGAAAATATTAAATTTTATCTCTCCTCTAATTATGTCAACAAATTTATTATTTTTTAATTAATTTTATGATATTTGAATATTTTATTCAAAATTTCCTCTTATTTTTGTTTGATCATAATTTAGAACATTTGCATAAACACATTATTTCAAGAATATTCTTGACTATATGTTTATCTCTCTAAGTGGAATTACGTGGGATTATATGTTTTAGTCTAAGTCAAAAATGTTTCATTTCTTACGTGGGACTATGTGTTTGGTTTCAACACCACGTTCAAAAGCACCTAGTAGCTCCTCCCATTCCTCATTCTTCTTTATTAGCTCTTTCTTACTTTGTATGACTCATAACCCAGCTCCCCTGCCTTCACTAGTCCGGCCAAAACAATTGGAACGCAAACTCTGAAGATGGCATAGGCTCCTCCGGCACCAACTTCTTGTTACCATAGGAGGATGCTTCCCCGATGCAACTCAAAGCAAAGCTGGCAAACCTATTTTGAGTTTTGGTAGCCACAACAGCAAAAATGCGGTTTAACCTAGGAGATTGATAAGCCGCATAATTAATGATATTTTAAATATTTTATTCAAAATTTCCTCTTATTTTTGTTTGATCATACTTTTAAAACATTTGAATAAACACATTATTCATTTTTTTTTTTCATATGTGTTATGATGCGAATTTTTTAAAAAACCAACATAATATACCAATTCAGTGAAGAAAAAAAATGTGAAACAACGTCCCACATCATGTTGACATTATAGGTGGTGGTTTAAAAACATATTACAAAAGAAACTAAAATGATTTTGAATTTGAATGAAATAGAAAACTTGATTAACATGCGTACATATTATATGGAGAACACATACGACCATATAATATAAAGAATAAATATATTTCCATTTCTAATGCCAAATACACAACAATGTTCATTAAAAAAAAAGGAAAAAAAAACCATTAACTATTGTGGCATTTTTGTATTTTTTGTACGATTCATGGTATAATTGCTCAAAACTCTTGGTATATTATAGAATAGAAACAATTGTGGTCTTGAGCTATTTCTTTTTTCTGTTGCACAAAAAGAAACTTCAAACTTAAACAGATAGCGTTGATTGAGGATAAAATGTGTAACTCACACTACATAATGTAAAGCAGAGCAAAAACGAAATAATGAAATGCAACTAATAAATTTTGCTCCTTGGAGAGTAATCAGAATCTTGAACTAGTAGTGGCGATTGACTTGTTGGCCTGGCGGATTTCAATGACGTCGTCACTGATTTTCCTTTGTAGTTGTGCTGATTCACGCTTCTCGTAATCCAGTTCCGCTTTAATCCGGGCCAGGTCAAGTTTTCTTCTGTCATAGGTTTCTTTAACCTCCCTTTGCGTGGCCTCTTCGTCGAGGATTCTATCCTCTACCCATCTTACATTATTATTAACAGTGTTGAGTCTTTCTTGTTGCATGTCCAGTTTTCGGTTTGTAGATGCTACCTGTTCCTTTATTGATTCCAACTCAATCTTTTGTTCCTCAACCTGCTTCGTTAAACCTATGAGATCAA
The DNA here is from genome assembly GCF_030686135.1 of Camelina sativa. Lineage (NCBI taxonomy): Eukaryota > Viridiplantae > Streptophyta > Magnoliopsida > Brassicales > Brassicaceae > Camelina > Camelina sativa. The sequence continues at coordinate 1,900,468 of NC_141898.1, forward strand.
GTAGACTAGAGGTTTTTGGTAGCTGCTTAGATTCCTCCTCCTCTAATTTTATAGTGAGAGTTTCCTTGAGACGTTGCTGATGATGAAGTTTTGCAATCTTTGTCTGCAAGTTTTGAATTTCATGTATTCTTAGAACCATCGTTTCGAGCTCTTGCCTTCTCTGTTGCCGTTGCGTTTCCTTCGTCTCTAAATTTTGAAGTCTCCGAAGTAAGGCGTCTTGAACTGTCTTGAACTCATGTGGAAGATGTTTCTGTTTTTCAGAACCAGCTATGATTTCAGCTGCTTGCCTTCTAGCGGCCTCAATAGATTGACGGATCGTTTGGTTTCTCAAAACGGAGAGAAATTCTTTGTTATCTGCCATGACCCTCATGAAGTCACTGGACTCAGCTGGCTTAACCACATGCGTTGTCTTTTTAATATCTGCATGCATAAATCCCTCGTGTTGCTTAAGCGTGTACTCATCTGTACGCTTTTCCAATTCATCCATCCTTTTCTGGAGCTGAGTGTAATCCTCCTCTGCCTTGTGCTTCATCCTCTTGTCTCTTTTAGTCCTCTCACTCTCAGCAGCACCAAAGCCATCAACCTCAGAAACATTTTTGACGAGTTCCTCAACGCTTCCTCTCTGCCTTTTGGTTGAACTACTAGGTTCATCCCCTTTGCTGCACGCAACGTAAGATTTCTGGCAAACGGTACAGCGCATAAACCTGTTCATACCTTCTCTCGAGTATGTATGTCCATGGCCACAGTTCACGCAACGCGTCAATAACTTGTGTACAATATCACCAGCCCTCATTTTCTCCCTCGCAGCCTCTTCTCTGTTAAATACCATTGTCGCTCGCTCTTATCAGGACCTCCCCCTCCCGGATCAGCCAATTAAGTCTCCAGAAAACAAAATTAATAAGCCAAAGGAACCAATAGCTCATATATAGTCCTTACACAACGCAAAATCCAGAGTACTAATTACTTTCATTGTGATTAACCTAATTTTAAAACGTTCAGAGTAAGCAAAACTCTACTTATATAGCGCTGCTAATAAACGTTTCAGAGACAAGAAATTGAAACTAAAGCAGAGAGCAATTAAACAAGACTCTCTGAACACTCAACCTAATTGTAAATAATAATTCTGGAATCAGAACTCAAAATACTGTACCTTACACAGGGAGTCAGATTCATAAGGAGATTAACAAAAAAAACCTGAATGAAACGAAGAGGAGAGGAAATGAAAAGCCTATGAATAAAATATAAATAAAACCTTTCTTCTTTTTCATAATCATAATTAAATAGTTTTCCTAATTGTACGCCTTTTGGTTAATTAAATACGGTAGGTTTTGTAGTTTTCCAAAATGTATTTATTTTCACCGGCACCGCTGGATTAACCCGACGTATCTGCTGTTAATAATGTTGGCTAGATGAGCTTATTAACGAGACATATGCTTGTTGGGCTTTCATTCGATCATTACTTAAAAAAATTCCGTTTTCGTTTTTTTTTAGATCTCAATAAAAAAATTTACATTATAAAGGGAAAAAATGATTACCAACATGAAACCAACCCTTTACACTGTTTCTTACCAAAAGGCCAATGTGTCTCAAAAAAACAAAAATCATAAAAGGTTTCTTTAGTTACATCAGGTCCGAAGAATCTACCTTCATTGAAAGTATATAGCCGACGAACTCCTGCTGGATGCAGAATCAAGCCTTGACCCGAATCACAAAAGAGCCTGTGAAAAGCACATGAGAGAAGGTTACTTACCAACCCGTAGCAACTTATAATGACAGGTAACACAGGTTTGCATATACAAGTAGTGTTCTTGTTTTAAAGTAATAAATACTATAAGGGAAATTGAGAAGAAAAAAACCAATAAGTACTAGCTACACGTAGCTAGATAATGGAAAACATATGTATATTTTTGAAACAAATATACCGTACGTCGATTTAAACAAAAAAGCTCATTAACAAGATCGAGGTTTAATTTTAAGGGTCTGATACATATACATGTGAATTTAGTGTCAGTTTAAATGATCGATGTAGACAAGTTTCTAAAATGTAAATGCTTTCAACTCGTACTACTGGATTCCAAATAGATACCAAACAAAGAAACATCCGTGCCAGATCATGCATGGCCACTGTGTGTTATTAACGTCTAAATTAACACCGTATACGTAAAGAAGTTCTAGAGATGCAGATATACAGTATATGCTTCCGGTAAGGGATTTTAGGATTAGAGCGAGTTTTGGGACATTCTTAGATTTTATTTCAATTAGTTGAAAAAACACATAAGATCATTCAAAAGTCAAACAAAAAAAGGAAAATTTTATGGTATCACGATGGAAGCTGAAAATAATGAAGCACAAAAATCGAAAGCAAGATAATATATAGCTAAGTGAGCGGTGAATTACATTCTTCGGAAAGAAGGGTAGAGTAGTGAATAATCGTAATTCTCTTGGAGTGACCTGACGTCCTGTCTGATGACTTGATAATGTAAGTCTAGGTAACGTTGTTTAGTCTCGTGCATATCTCTCAGCCGATCAAATATGTTTCGGTATTGTTTGTCCCTGGTTTCGTCGTCCTTCATCATGTTTTTGATGTTATCCGACTCAGTTGTCGTAAGCTTTCTTTCAAGAGCAGCAGCATATCTCGCTTTCTTCTCATCATACTTTCGCGTAACCGTAGTTACCAGATCCTTGGTCGCTTCCAAACTAAGCCTTTCATCTTGGATTTGTCTTTTTAGCAGTTGGAGCTCTTGTTTGGCTGTTTTACGACGCTGATGCGCATTTATTTGCGAAGCTGCATCGAGAACGGTTTGCACGTAAGCAACTTGGGCAACATTGTTCACATCCACGTCAGCGATTAGGTTATTCAAGGTGGCAAATTTAGCTAGACATTCTTCCTTTGACGGCAGCTGTTGAAGCGCCGCTGAACACCGCATCTCTATTCTATCTAATTCACGATCGCTCCTATTCGAGGCCTCTTCAATCCAATCCAAAGCATCTTCCAGATTCTTCAATTGTTGAGTAACGGCTAGAGTTTGATTGGCTACCTGGATAGCCCTCTCTAGAATTTCACGAATGATTGCCATAGTCTCTTTCAAATTAAGATTGTGGTATCAAAGCAAACTTATATAGAAAACAGTAGATAAAAGAATTCACTGATTGATTGTGGGTGATCCTTACTGATGGAACTCCTACCCTTATTTATACTGATTGATTAGTCGAGGAAAAAGGAAAAAAGGTGGAGCTGCGTAATAGTTTTTTTTTTTTTTTTTTTTTTTTGTAAAAGGAGCTGCGTAATAGTTTCCTTTTTTGTTTTGGTAAATCTCTTTTTGTTTTTCCTTTTCGAAAAAGACATTTATTAGTACTTAACTAAATAGCAGCCGTGACCCGTGAGATTAAATATGCAAATTTATTACTTATTTATACTGATTGTTTTTCCTTAAATATGCAAGTTTTCCTTCTTCTTTTTTTTAGTTTTATTTATTTACTTATTATAAACAGAAAAATATTCAAAATTTGTTCCTTTCCTTTCCCTTGACAAAACTTCCATTTACAATCACGACCTACACATTTACAAAGCCATACAATTTGGTACTTAAAAAAAGAGTAACAATAGCTAGGGTAGTTTTTAGAGACAAAATTTGCGTTTTGGAGGTCTGGAGGCGAACGAACGAGTCCATGATTAAAATTTGAAATCACGGTTTGACCGATGAGATTGACAAGATGACGACAGAGTTAAATGGAGGGAGATTGAGTAAATAAAGAAGAGCTAGGCAAAATAGTTAATGGCGAGATAGGCAATTAACTAGATAGAATATTTTTTAATCCAACGGCTGCTATATACAAAAAAAGGACCATTAACTATTTGTCGCATTTTTGTATATTTTTTTTTACGATTCATATATGGTATAATTGTTAAAAACTCTTGATATATTATAGAATAGAAACTATTGTGGTCTTGAACTATATATATATATTTTTTTGTTCCGTTGCACAAAAGAAATTAAAACTTAAACAGTTGAGGATAAAATGTGTAACTCTCACACTGCGTAATGTAAAGCAGATCAAAAATAAAATGCAACTAAAAAATTTTGAAATAATATATATCTCCTAGGAGAGAGTAATCAGAATCTTGAAGAAGTAGAGGCGATTGACTTGTTGGCCTTGCGGAGTTCAGTGAAGCTGATGCGCAATTATTCACGACGCTGATGCGCAAGTATTTGCGAAGCTGCATCGATAACGGTTTTCTCGTCAGCAACTTGGGCGGCATTGTTCACATCCAAGTCAGCGATTAGGTTATCCAAGGTGGCAATTTTAGCTAGACATTCTTCCTTTGACGGCAGCTGTTGAAGCTCCGCTAAACACTGCATCTCTATTCTATCTAATTCACGATCCTGCCTATTCGAGGCCTCTTCAATGGAATCCAAAGCATCTTCCAGATTCTTCCATTGTTGAGCAACGGCTATTGTTTGATTGGCTTCCTTGGTATCCCTCTCTAGAGTTTCACGAATGGTTGCCATTTTGTCTCTTTCCAAAAGCAGCAAATTAAAGAGATTTGTGGTATCAATCAAAGCAAACTCAGAAAGAAAGAAAACAGTAGAGAAAATAATAATTCACTGATTGATTGCGGGTTCCTTGCTGATGGTACTCCTACCCGTATTTATACTGATTGATTAGTCGAGCAAAAAGGAAAAAACTGGAGAGCGGTGTAATTTTTTCCTTTTTTGTTTTGGTAAATCTCTTTTGTTTTTTCCTTTTCGAAAAAGAGTTTTAGTACTTTATTTATCAATTGACCGTCGGATCGAATTAAATTGCAGCCGTTGGATTAAGCCGACTTTATCTCTTTTATTAACAAGTTCAAAGATGCGAATTTTCCTTTTTTTAGGTTTCCTTATTTACTTAAAAACAGAAAATATTCAAATATGCAAAATTTATTATTACCCTTTCCTTTGTCAAAATTTCCATCTACAACACCAACCTACACATTTATAAAGTCATACAATTTGGTAGCTAAAAAAAAAGAGTAACAATAGCTAGCTAGGCAAGTTATATAAAACTTAATCATTCAATATAAACCGGTAAGAAAGCAAAAACTAGAGAAAATAAATAATAAATTAAATAACTAAATATACAACACGTTTGATCAAAAAAAATATTAACAACACAAATTAAATTAAACAAACCAAAAAAAATGTAACTTGTGAGAGGTGCAACAAATTTATGAGAACAATTAACAACACTAGAGAGTTCAAAAGGTCTCCTCCGAGTCCGATCCAATGTTGTTTTACTCGGTTCCTACTAGCCTATAAGACCTCGGGGGAGCTAGTCGTCTTAAGATCCATGAACTTGACAAGAAGTTCTCCTGGGATATCGATTTCAAGCTTATACCCTGCCATAAGTTCAAGCATCTGTCTCAATCTCCAGCCATCTTCGACGTCAACCTAGAGAAATACATATAATCAACAGAGATGATGATCTTGATTATTTCTCACTTAATTAGCACACATAACATAAACCAACAATGGCATAATATATATCAGACAACTAATTGAACAAGCTAAGTGTGCGTTATTACATATTAACTGAAGGTTTTTGTAGGTTTAGCCACTCTAGCTTAAACTCTCGTACTTAGTTTCTCATTACACAGATTACACACATTTATACTAGCTAATAATTGTCTCACATTAACCTAATAAACCAACTAGACCCATTAACAAATATGGGCCCTAATTACTTTTATGGTCCAATAGCCTTTCTACTTCTTTCTTCTTCTTCCTCTTACGACAAAACACTTCTTCTTCTTTTCTTCTTCCTCACTTATTATTCTTGCACTTGACTCTTTGTGAAGGATTAATCAATGATGAGATTCCAACACTCCCTCTCTCATCTTTTGATTAATCTCCGAAATTCCCAAATTCCAATTTAGGGATTTGATCCCTTTTGCTCCTTGATCTTTCCCGGTGTATTCTCTGTGCCATGGCCATATTCCTTTCACAGCCTCTGCAAAAAAAACTTAACAGTGAGTTCATTAGCTCCCTCATCATTTGGATTTTATCGACCGTTTGAGTTCAGGCGAGATCGTTGTGATTCCCATCTCAAACAGTTTTTGCTTCTTATTGGTCTTGACTGTAATCTGAGGTTTCTTATTCTTTTGCAGGTACTGCTGTATGTAATCCATATCTCCAATCTCATCTTTGACAAGTTCCAGGTTGCTCCAGGCATGTGAGTTCATTGACTTTTTCTCCCTCATGCTTTTGTTCTCTAGGAACTGATCTCCATCCTCTCTGTCTTTGCCTTCAATCCTTTTCTTCCTCATATCCTCTCAGTTTCTTCCGGAGTCCCTTTTTCTTGTTTTATTCCTATCTCCATAGTGTAAGCGAATGTCCAAAGCTGAGCCCAACAACAATACAAGATAAGGCCCATCCCAAGTCAAGCCCAATTACTCAACCACAGAAGAAGACAAATCCTTCTGTACCTGCAAAAGACGTTAGAGAAAAGATGGAGCTGCAACCACAAGGAAACAGATTCGCAGCTCTCCTAACCTTATGTGATGACTAGAGTTGTGACCAGCTGTCTCCTAAGGATAAGAATAGAAAAAACTCTAGAGAAGTCTAGATTGTTCTATAGCCTATATAAAGTCTATCAAGACTATTGTAAACATTATTGAGAAATAAGATCATTTTACCAAAGTATTCTTAACATCTTTCACATAGGTCTCTGATTCATATCAATATCAGCCAAAACTTCAAGCTCTCTTTTGTGCAGGTGCTTTTGTGTGAGATTTATGTCTTCGTTGTCCTTCTCTGAGATTTTCAGCTCATCCCACCATGGTAGTTTCCTCATCTCAATCTCCCTTGTGCACTTATTCTTCATGAATCAAGTATTCTCTTTGTTCGTCATTCTGACTTTCTCTGGAGTGAGATTCTTCTTAATTTTCCTCTGTTTTTCTCCCATCACAGTTGATTTTTGAACCTCAATTTTCTGCAGATGATGCTTTTGTGTGGAGTCCATGTATCCTATTTCTTTCTTGGCATTCTTGGCAAGGTGCAGCTCATCCCACCAAGAGAACTTTCTCACTTCTTTTTCTCTTTGATTTTGATGCATCTGCTTCTGTTTTGTTGTAGATTTTCCCTTGTTTACTGTCTTCCCAGTCCATGATTTGATTTCCTTTGTTCTCTTCTTCTGAGATTTTACTCTCTTCCTTACCTTCACCATGGTTTTGTTTTTCAACAGCGCTTTGATTTTCTTCTCCTTGAACTGGCATATGAAATGAGCTTTTCCTGGAATCAAAGACTTGAGACTCCCTCTTGCTGTAATCTCTTTTTCTCTCTGGTTTCAAAGGTAACTCCACCTCTCTTTCCTCAGTCTCTTGTTGCTTCTCTAAGAACCTTGTACTCACTGGTTTTGTTTCAACCGACTTGCGAGTCTTCTCTGTGTCTGCTTCCAATCTCTCATGGACTTTCTTTACGTCCATGTCAGCCGCATCTCCAACCAGCTTTTGTTCCCTCTCAGGTAAGCTACACTTTCTGTGTTTGACGTCTTCCTTTAACATCGCCTTGTGTATCTCAGTATTTTGAACCATTACCTCAGTATCCTTAACCAATTGTTCTCTGTTTCCACTTGGAGAACTCCTTTGGTCCTCAACTTCCATCATTACTTTGACCTTTATAATTCTCTGACTGGTGTCATCAAATCTTTGATAGAGACAATCAGTTTCTCTCTTGATAGTTGCTGCATTATTCTGTTCCTTGAGTCTAGCACCATCCTTCAACTGTGGTAAGTATTCCCTTTTCAGATTTGTGTCCTCTCTAGACACCACTTTTTGTTTTTCGACTCCCTCGTCCATGATTTCCATATCCTGAATTTCAGGTTCACCGAAGTTCTCAACAGAGTTGTGAGCCAACTCCTCAGATCCTTTTCTTGGTGTCTTGTCTTGTACACTCAACCATTGGAAGTTGAGATTTCCTTTCATGCCCACAACTAGGTTCTCCTTTAATGTTGCATCTTGGTAAGTTACTATTGACCTCTGTAGTCTTTGCTCTGTTGTAATTTACAGTCTGATCTTGTTCCCACCTCTCTTTAACATCATGATTCACTGCAAGCTCTTCTACTTCTCCAATCCCACAACTTTGTGACTGTTTTTCTCTGTTCACTTGTAGAACTGCAGATTTAACAATACCACATTCTTCTCCATGACTTTTAGGTCCTGTAACTCTTTTCACTTGCAATGTCTCTCCTTGCTTTTCTTTGTTTTCCATCCTTTGAAACTTGATAGAATAACATTCATCTGTCATGGGTGCTTCCGCTATTTTCTTCCCTTTTTCATTCGTGATTGTGCACCCCGATCCATTGAACAAAATCCCATAGCCATGGTCCATCAGTTTAGGAATACTTAGGTAGTTTTGCTTCAAAGTAGGAACCAAAAGAACATCTCTTATGATCATTTTTCCAGTCTCTGTCATCACAGTGACTGTTCCTTTGCCTTTTGTTTGAACCAACTTTCATCTCTGACCATATGACTGGTAGCTCCACTATCAACCACCCATGCATCCTCATCAATTACATCTTGATCATGTGTAACAGTGAATAACCCTTCAAGTTGATTGTCTTGTTCCTGCTCATGTCTTTTTGCAGGTGCCTGAACTTGAGTTTCTGCTTGTTCTTGCATTCGAGTTTGATTGTGCTTGACTGTGAATGTTTCTTGCGTTTTTGTAGTTGTCTTTTGAACATTTTTAAAACTTTGTTGTAGTACATCCCATGCATCCTTGGCAGCTTCAGTGTCAGACAAGTGGCTATTATAAATCTATTCAGAGACAGCACTACACAACAACTGTAAGGCTACCTGATCTTTTGTCTTTAACTCCTTCCAATCTGTCATCATTTTCTTCTCATCTTGGGGTTTAGGGATTCCTTCAGTTACAATTTTCCACAATCCTCTAGACTTAAAGTAACACTCTAGTCTTTATTACCCATAGATTGTAATTGTTCCCATCAAACATTGAAATCACTTGTCTGTTATGCATTTCTACTTCACTACAGTTTATGAAAAACGATAAACGCAACCTATATATATATATATATATGAGGAGAGTTGTTAAGGTCAGAGTGAGTGAGTGTGTGTAGTAGTAGAAACTACTATAAAGTACGAATGTATGTGATGCAAGTATGAATGATTAAGAGAGTTAAGAAAAAAGATTATATGCTTGTATGAAGAGAGAAACAAACAAACCTCAACGGCCTCATATATATGCTGCTCAGAGATGAGCATCTTCTGGTAACATGTCAATCTCTTACCTCTTTCTCCTACCTAATTCCTTCTGATTTAAGAGCAAACTTTAACCGCAAGATACTGACATATATAGTCTTATGTCTTTCAACAGTGTACTCCACCTTAAAACATGCATGCATCTCTTTCAACTTAGTTTCAGAAATCTTCAAGAAGGATTACAGCCTTGAAATCACCTCTGCTTGACCAGTTACTTCAATCTCAAGGTCTTATATGATTCTCTGCCAAGTTCTCTTTGGAACTTTCATACATGTTAGCTCCACCTAAACCATAACTCCTTCTTGTTGCAGAAGGAGTTGTCTTTTGTAATAATTTTGGCATTTTTGAAATTTCGATGCTATTGTGGCATTTTTTTTTTTGTATAATTTTTGTGTACGATTCATGGTGTAATTGTTCAAAAATTCTTGTTATATTATTATATAGAATAGAAACTATTGTGGTATTGAGCTTTTTTAAAAAAAAGAAAAAAAAAAAGAAAAAAATAAAAATAAAACAGAGCAAAGAAAGAAAAAAAGAAAAAACAAGATGCGACTAATAAAAATTGAAATCATAATATATATATCTCCTTGGAGTAATCAGAATCTTGAACCTGTTGACTTGTTGTTGACTTGCAGTGGCGATTGACTTGTTGGCCTGGCAATGACGTCGGCACTGATTTTCCTTTGTAGTTGTGTTAATTCACGCCTCTCGTTATCCAGTTCAGCTTTAATCTGGGTCACGTCAAGTTTTCTTCTGTCATAGGTTTCTTTAACCTCCCTTTGCGTGGCCTCTTCCTCGAGAATTTTATCATCTATCCATCTTACATTATTATTAATAATGTCGAGTCTTTCTTGTTGCCTGTCCAGTATTCGGTTTGTAGATGCTACCTGTTCCTTTATCGATTCCGACTCAATCTTTTGTTCTTCCACCTGCTTCTTTAAATCTTTGCTATCAAGTTCATCTTTCTCTACCTGTTTCCAAGCGGTCCATAATAGCTGCCAACCGTCCTCCAGTTTTTTAGCGAGAGTTTCTCTGTTTTCCTGAAGTTTTGCAATCTCCGTCTGCAAGTTCTTAATTTCTTGTATGGTTAGATACTTCGTTTCCAGCTCTTTCCTTCTCTGTTCTTGTTGTGTTGCCTTCGTATGTAAAGCCGTACCTCTCTCCGTACCTCTCTCGACCAAGGCATCTTTAACTGTGTTAAACTCATGTTGAAGATTGACTAGTACTTCTGTACTAGATATGGTCTGCATTGCTTGCGCATCAGCCTCCTCAATACTTTGAGTTATCGTCTGGTTTCTCAAAACGGAGAGAACTTCGTCATCTGCCATTGCAACGAACAATTGAAAAAAAAAAGTAGAGAGAACACAAAAGACAAAAATTATATATCGAATGAGGTTGAAACAATGCAAGCTCCAAAATAGGCTATATTATTATTTATAGGGTTAGAAATCTAACATATATGCAAATTTTCCTTTTCTTTTTTTTTGTTTTTCCTTTTTTTTTTTTGGATCCTTATTTACGCAATTTTTCCTTTTTTTTTTTTTTTTTTTTTTTTTTTTTTTTTTTTTTTTAAAGCGTTTCTTATTTACTTAAAAAACTGAAAATATTCAAATATGCAAAATTTGTTCTCTTGAAAAAATTTCCATTTACAACAACGACATACACATTTGTAAAGTAACAATAGCGTATGTTTTTAGAGACAAAATTTGCCTTGCTGTTTTGGAGGTCTGGAGGCGAATGAGGCCTACGGTTTCACCGATGAGATTTCACAAGACAAACTAAATTCACCCTCTACATTAAGTTTCTGGAGGCGTACCTGAATGACAAGTTATATAAACTTCTCACAATTAAACAAGCCCAAAAATGTAACTTGCGAGAGGTGAAACAAATTTATGAGAACAACAACATTATAGAGTTCACAAGGTCTCCTCCGATCCAATGTTGTTTTACTAGCCTAGACCTCGGAGAGTCGTCTTAAGATCCATGAACTTGACAAGAAGTTCTCCTGGAATATCGATTTCGAGCTTATACTCTGCCATAAGTTCAAGCATCTGTCTCAATCTCCAGCCATCTTCGACGTCAACCTAGAGAAATATATATAATCAACAGAGATGATGATCTTGATTATTTCTCACTTAATTAGCACACATAACATAAACCAACAATGACATAATATATATCAGACAACTAATTGAACAAGCTAAGTGTGCGTTATTACATATTTACCTTGGATTGGGTTCTTAAATTGGTGATCTCTTTCTCCAAGAGATGTAAAGGAGAGAAGCTTTTAAGCTTAAAGAAACATATAAGCCGGACTGCGGGAATATACATGCCTATCTTGATAAGCTTCTCAACATACTCTGCATATAATAAGATAAACACATAAAGGCCATGCATAACCTTCTTCTCAATACTGTGAGTGTGATGGATACAAATTAAAGTAGTAATCAATCACCTGGGACAAAATGGTTGAGGCCAAGCGATTGAATTAGTGTTGGAGCCTGCTTGTAATGTGCAATACGGGAGGCAAGCTGAGCAGTCTCTTCTTGATTGATGATTGATGAATTGATCTGCGACCTATACACCCCAATGAAGTGCAGAAAATCCAACACCTCGTTAGATAAAGTTATCGGACGTCTACTTGATATCTTCTCTTTCCATACAACTGCTAGCTCTTGGACCTTCATGATGTCACTGGACTCAGGCTTAACCACATGCGTTTTCTTTTTAATATCTGCATGCATAAATCCCTCGTGTTGCTTAAGCGTGTACTCATCTATACGCTTTTCCAATTCATCCATCCTTTTCTGGAGCTGAGCCGGAGCGCAATCCTCCTCTGCCTTGTGCTTCATCCTCTTGTCTCTTTTCGTCCTCTCACTCTCAGCAGCATCAAATCCATCAACCTCAGAAACATTCTTGACGAGTTCCTCCTCAACACTTCCTCTCTGCCTTTTGGTTGAACTACTAGGTTCATCACCTTTGTTGCACGCAACGTAAGATTTCTGGCAAACGGTACAGCGCATAACTCTGTTCATACATTCTCTCGAGTATGTATGTCCATGGCCACAGTTCACGCAACGCGTCAATAACTTGTGTACAATTTCACCAGCCCTCATTTTCTCCCTCGCAGCCTCTTCTCTGTTAAATACCATTGTTGCTCGCTCTTATCAGGATCTCCCCCTCCCGGATCAGCTAATTAAGTCTCCAGAAAACAAACAAATAAGCCAAAGGAACCGATCGGAAGCTTTGCAAAGTGTACTCGGCTACCCGAGATTCTCGGTTCTGTTAGGGTGAACCGAACGGTTAGCCGATATCTTCTTCTACTTCGTTTTTGGTCCGAACTTCAACTCCTCCGCCGCCGGCAAGCTTTCGCAGGTTAGGGTTTTCTAGTCGGTGCAAAGGTTTTCTCGTTTATTTCTCCTTTTCACCGTCACCGCTGGATTAACCCGACGTATCTGCTGATAATAAAGTTGGCTAGATGGGCTTATTAACGAGACATATGCTTGTACATTTGATCAATACATTAAAAAGTCCCGTTTTCCGTTTTATATTTTTGAGATCTCAATTAAAAAAAATTTACATTAAAAAGGAAAAAAATGATTTTTTACTACGCCTTGCACTGTTTCTTACCAAAAGGCCAATGTGTCTCAAAACAACAAAAAACAGCAAAGAGTTTTTTTTAGTTACATCAGGTCCGAAGAATCTATCTTCCTTGAAAGTATAAAGCCGACCTGGAATCTAAAGCCGACGAACTCCTGCTAAATGCAGAATCAAGCCTTGACCCGAATCACGAAAGAGCCTGTGAAAAGCACATGAGAGAAGGTTACTTACCAATCCCTAGCAACTTATAACCAACTTATCTATCTTTCTTCCTCTCCGATGCGTGATTTTGAAAATATAGAAGAAAGTGAAATAATAAGATTATTTGAAAAACGATAAACGCAACCTTTATAGTATATACTACTTACATGTGGGAAGGCTTGATATGTCTGCAGAGACAGCACAAGGTATCCCCAAGTTGGAGAGGACACCTCTTATGATCCCGCATGGGAAATACAGGTACATGCTCACCGCTTGTGCTGCTTTGCTTTCCCCTGGAGTCGACGGATCTTCGGTTTCTTTCTCAGATGAAGGGTCAATTGAGACACGAGACAACCACCGGAACTTGTTGTCTTGCAATACAAAAGTACCCTGAAGAAACAAACACTTGTGAGAAACACACACACAAGAACATTGGTGAGAAATTCCATTTATTTCAAGGAAATATTACCCGGTGATTTGTCTTTAAATTATCTATCTGCTTCTTGAAGACCTCAGACCAGAAGTCTTTGCAGATAAACTTGATTGCCTCTAAATGGTCACTGAACCTTGGTCTTTCCATAGTGTACCTAACGACATTAAAAAGGATGGTGTTATGCACAATACAATAATATGCAATATCTCCCACCATACAACATTGCAACAAAAGTTTTCTCACCAAAAACATTGCATTAGAGCAATGAGAAACTAAACTGAGTCTACCATTTCAATTCAGTAAAACATGCACTCCGAATTCATGACAGATGATCTCAGATTCAAATTGCTGAGCAATGGCAATACTCAGAGCCAACCATTGATCAGTAAAACACCTAAAATCCAAGACAAACCAGTTGAAGTTCCAAATTTTCTTAATAATTCCTAGGTCACAGAACACCAGAAACCGCTATATATACCAAATTCATCTCAAACAAATTTCACAGTTGCTCAAAACTAAAACTCAGATCACATTGGCTAATTAGACTCGAGATATATGACAAATCCAACAATATCAAAGAATCAACGCTAATGATATAAAACTTCGCCATCATCCCTCAGATCTACAGCTAATACGAACATTCCATACACCTCCCGAGAAAAAATCTCATCGATAGATGAAGAATCAGATCGAAAGAAGAAAACAAACCTCTCGGAGAGCTGGTGGCCGACCTGATAACCAATGGCTTCGATCCTCCTCGCGGCGAGTTCCGGCTTGTTAGCGTAGAATCTACCACTGAACATAGCCACCATCTCCATCAACATAGTGTCTACACAGCTCTCCGCTACTTCTCTCCCCATTCTCTCAAGACTCTTTCTCTCTCTATCTCTCTCGACGACACGACGACCGGTTTCGGAATTGGGATGATGATACGATACGATACGAAAGCTCCCCCCGATCTATTGACTTGTACAATATCACATGTAAGTCCTTAACAGTTTCTGTTGTTTCCGATCTTGTGACTTAAGTTTTAAAAGTGTCATAAATAACCCTGAATCTCTCATTTTAAACCGAGATCATCTTGGTTCCTTTTTTCGTTCTCATACCCGGTTACACAATTATTCATGGTCATTCGAATTTAAATTCATTTGATTTTATTTATAATATGGTTATAAATATCGAGACCAAGTAGATACATGATCAAAACAAATAAAGTTATGGGGGGTGATGACTGAGATAGGACTTTTAACTAGGAGCGTTACTTAAAAATAAAGTGTAAAATTTCGGACTATGATTAGAACATCCATTCCCCACAATTGATTCCAAAACATCGATGGCGTACTTAACATTTCTTTCCATTTCTCTACTTAGTTTTCATTTCTTTCATAAAAACACTCTCACGTTTCTTAAAAAAAGAAACGAGATAAAACAAGATCATAATCCTACGGAATATGTGAGAATGGGATTGGTAAATATGAGAACTCATAGAAAGATATTAGTGTCTCAAATTAAAATTTTGATTTTTTTTTTTCACATTTATTTCTTACTTTTTGTTTATATATTGCTTATGTTTTGCTTATCTTCTTCTTAATAATTTTGTTTTTAAACTTAATTCATATCTTAATAATTATAATGTATTGACAGAGTTGTAATCAAATATAACCTATCTATAAATTAAATTCATTAAAAAAAATCATTTTAAATCTGTTCTATTATTTTAACTAGTCAAAGATACAACAAATTAATTTTTATAACAGATGATTTTATATACAAAAAGATACACTTTAGGGCTCTACCTCAAATTATCTATACTAGTATTTTTGCTCAAAAAAATGTTTTTGGAAACATTTACCATTGAATGCTGTTAAATTCTTATATTCATATCCAAACAAATTTAGTTAACTCTCTATCCTATCCTTATAACCAAAAAAAAATATATATATATTTTAAATATCTATATATATATATATAATGTTTTACAACTAATATAGATATTTATAAGATTTATTCTATATTAAAAACATTATTCTCCTATCATCTCTTTTTTTAATTTGTATATAATTGGTATATTGCGGATTATATACTAAATCACTAAAATCAACGAAAGAGTATATTAGCAACAGCAGGGTTGAATGGGGGATAGACTTCCCCGGCAGCATCCATGACCTTGATAATCTGTCATAGCAGATAGCTTCGCGTCCCTTGCAGCTTGCTTCTCGTTTACCTCAGCTAGGTCCCTGGTGAGAGCTCCTAGAATCTCCTTGTCTTCGCAAACCTCAGCCTTGAGTTCGAGATGCTCAGCCTTGAGTTCGCGATGCTCAGCCTCGTTCTTCAATGCCTCCTTCCTTGAATATAGATAGGCAGTCCCAGTAACAGTAAGAGATGCAACTGCCACGGCTAAATTTTTTTTGGCTTGAACAGCACCGTACACCTTGTTGGGCATGCCTAAAACCGGAGCCACACAGTTGTGTGCTCTGGTGACGGCATTTGCAACCGCGGGATGAATGGAG
The DNA here is from genome assembly GCF_030686135.1 of Camelina sativa. NCBI lineage: Eukaryota > Viridiplantae > Streptophyta > Magnoliopsida > Brassicales > Brassicaceae > Camelina > Camelina sativa. Next base: position 1,916,468 of record NC_141898.1, read on the forward strand.
GATAGAATCGGACCCGCTGCAGCTTTGACGCATCCCTTTTTCAGGAGATCAAGGGGAGCATTAGGTATTTCCGAAAAGCTTATCTGATCTTTACCTTCGTCTCCTTCTCCTTTTATGTTTCAGAACAATGATGTGCAGAAATTAGTTCTTTGCTTTGAAGAAAGATACAATGATGTGTAGAAATTAGTTTTTTTGCTTTGAAGAAAGATGATGTGTAACTAGCTAGCTCAGGGTATATAAAAGCAGAGAGAACTTGTAGTACAAGTTCATGCAAAAACCAGTTTTACCATAATGGTAAAAGTGGATAACAGCACAAAGTCTAATGAGGAATTACACGTGAAGATTGAAGAAGTTGTGTAGTTTATGTAAAAAAGAAATTCCTAATGTAGATATCATCTACAATGACAAAATCTAAACAAGAGACCTTCGATAGAATACTAATGTTGTGTAACATAACAACAGAAAAGACTAATATGAGGAATTTATGGGAAGTTAGAAGTAGCTCTTGGAAAGGTTCGAAGCATACGGGGCGGATCTAGAAATTTTGTTTGTATGGGGCACATATTATCAGTTTTTAGTTTATCTAATATACATATAATTTAAAGTTCTGTGTTTGAGTTTGGTTTTTGTTATATATCTTACTAGATATTCACCCGCGGTACACCGCGAGACTATATTTATTAATAAAAAACAGTTCATGTAATTTGTTTTATAGATTAACTATATACATAACTAAAGTTTTACTTTTTAAATGTACAACCTTACAAATATATATCTATTAGGTAGTGTAAAAATTGTTTTGTTTGAAGTTTATTGTTTTTATTATAGGAACTATATCATATAATTGTTTTTTACTTTTTAAATGTACAACCTTACAAATATATATCTACTACATAGTCGTGTAAAGTTTGTTTTTTTTATTATAGGTACAATGTCATATAATTCATTAAGTAGTGATTTATTAAAGGAAAAACTGTTTGTTTCTTTTTATTTTTCAATTTAAAGATAGTAGTATTGTTATTATATTGTAATATTCTAATATATATGTATACTATAATTTCTGTATTGCAGTTTTGTATGATTTTTTTTTAACATCTCTGATTCGATCATTCATCATAATAATAATAAAAAAACCATCGAACACCGCACCTTAACATGATGCATGGGGCAATTCTCTACCAAATAAGTTGCGAGAACTAACACAACTGCTATACATTAGATTATTTTTAACAGTCAGTGTGGAGCACGTGCCACACCCAACACTACGTAAATCCGCCCCATAGTAATATCAGGATACACTAGGTTTCTAAAAGACTATGAACAAAAGGAGAAAAGGAAATTAGGAATACCGTTGAAACAAGAAGGAGCTGGAAAACATGAGAAGGAGCTTCAAGGTAGTCAGGTCACGAAACCTTCACCTGACAAAGAAGTCCAGCGAGCTAAAGTTCAGAAATCTTCTGAAACCAAACCAGGTATGAGTAATGAACATGAAAAGACATGGAGATTACCTGGTTGGTCTGAAACTGTGTTCATAAAACTAGTTGAGGAGGTTGAAGATTGTGCTTATGTTATAGCAGAGGATTGCCTACAAAGAAGAGAACTGGGCCAGGTGAATGTATTAAAGTGAAACAGAAGAGTCAGGAGAAGAGACGGATTGAAGAGAAGGTTAGAAAGAAGAACAAGAGGGAGAACTGGGAATTGTCAAGAGAGAGACTGATGACTTGGATCACTTGCAAAAGTATCTGCATAACAAGAAAAAGCTCCAGTCGTCAGTCTCCTCCTTTTGTATGCCTTAGTCATTAGTGTTGATGTATGAAATCGACAATATAAATAATAAAAATATTAGAGGGATAAATCGGAACTGGTCCTTTTATTAGCGTAGAATCGAAGGTGAGAGTTTACGGAAAATACAATCAAAGATCTAAGCGCAGTTAATACGATAATAATTGCTCTTTTCTCTCTGATTGCCAAGATTTCGGATCCAAAGTTCTGACAATGACATCTGGTATTTATAGTGGGCCATTGACCTAGGGTCCCCTCTGTCTCTTCCGCAAATGACGATTTTGCCCCTACGACCAAATGGGCCAGATCCATGACTTTAGGCCCCAAATTTCTTGAGAATCTTCTGTTTGGGCCTCCTAGAATGTTGGGGGTGAAGCCCATATCCAACAATGGTCCCCCCTTAGTCCGATGAGCGATGGCTTGCTTGAGCTCGTCGGTTCGATTATGCGTCTCTTGGTCATCTTGCGAAAGGAACAAAAGATTTTAGGAGCTTGGCATGTACTTGTAGAATTCGAAACCATCTGGAAGGTTCTGGGATGAATAGTGTGTTGCACACATTTTTTGAGATATTCGGAAAGTTCCGGGATGAGTAGTGCATTGCGCACGTTATTCCTAGGAGTGGTGGATTTTGAACGAGAGTTTTGAGGGTTCTATGCGTAGCCATGTTCGTCGATCGGATCTCGTGGCTCCACGGTCAGGTGTGAAGATGGTTGAAGGTACAAACGTCTCGTCGTGATGATGGTTGTTGCGCGATGGCTTGTTGATTTGGAGAGTTGTGAAATATTCAAGGCTTTGGCGCGATGGAGTGGCTTGGAACGAGGCATGGAGCTTGATACTGGACATGTAGCGACTTGATACGCGGCGTGAAGCGACTTGATACGCGGCGTGAAGCGACTTAATACGAGGCACAGAGCTGTTTGATATGAGACGCAGAGCTGCTCGATATGAGGTGTGGAGTGGCTTGGTACCTATTGGCGCGTCGGCTCATTCTAAGGCATGCTGGCCTTGGGGCGATGATCTAAGAGTCGCGCAGTTCTTCGAGTGACGATGCGTGTGTGTATTGACGCTAGGGCGTGTTCTGTCCAAATTTTATTGGCGCGCTAGTCATGGCGAGGAGATCGTAGAAGCGCGTTCGACACAGTGGCGCGTAAGAGCCTGAAGGTTACGCACTAGTCGTGGAAGTCCGCGATTTGAGTGGTTGTTGCGAGTATGTTATTGTGGCGTCGAGTCGTGCGTAGGAAACGACGAGATGACGTAGTTTGACGTGGCTAGGAGCATACAAGGAAGTCGTGGCGTGAAGATGATCTCCGTAGTTGCGCGTAGACGTGTTCCAGCGAGCAAGGCTTTGTGTTTTTTTTTTGTTTTTTTTGTTATTGCGAACTCGGTTGCTTCATGAATTTGGTCATTCGTATTTTATTGATGATCTTCGCAAAGGTTGATTATTGCCGATTTTTGTCGCGCAAAGTTAGATTATTGCGAAATTACCCTCAAAATAGAGATGCGACGTTTTTGTTGTTTACAGGGCATATTTTGTAGTGCAGGACGTCTCCTGGCTTACCCTGGATATGTTGCTCCCTGAAACGTCTTGAGTAGACAAGACGGACTTGTCGTACTGTTTTAGGTGCGGTACGCGTGACCGGCTTACCCTGTGGGTGCTGCAGGAATTGCGTGTGTGCGAGTCGAGGTCTCGGCTTACTCACTCCGCTTCCTGCTAGCTTTTTGCGAGTCTGGGCTCGACTTATAAATCCTTACCAAAATAAGGATGTGAATTATTTCACCACTGCACCCATGCGGAGCGCTTGCGAGTATGGACTCGGCTTTGAATCTTTACAAAAGTAAAGTTTGTGGATTATTTCACCACTGCATTCACGCGGAACACGTTTAAAATCGAACACCTGGCCAGGGCGACGATGTGCAAGCTAATCGTTAGCAATGCAGTATTGCCTGAAAACTCATTGGGTGCGGCTCTTGCGTTCGGCTTATCCCGTAAGTATTTAGAGATAATCATATCCACAAGAATGTTAAAGCAAGAGCTCGATATTGTCGAGCGCGTTCTCGTTCAAAAAATAGTTTGGGCCTCCTAGAATGTTGGGGGTGAAGCCCATATCCAACAATTAGGTAACCACAACCACCAGTTTTTTCAAAAAACTATATGTTTTTCTGTTTTAAATAAAAACTAAGTTTTTTAAAAAAATCTTAAAAACAGGGTAGTATCTAAAATGATCCTTCAAATTATGTGGCATTTTATTTGTATAAAAAATGAATGATTTTTTTTCTTCTTCAAAGTAAGTGTTGTTTTATATTTTATATACATTTTGGTTTGCGTATATTGTAATTATTCAATTTAAATAGGGAAACGAATCTGAAAAAGGAATGAAATCTTCTATCTATTAATTCTGAAGACAAACAAGAGAAGAGAAATGTTGACCCAAAAAAAAAAAAAAAACTATATTTATAAATAAAGATTATTATTTATCATGACTTTCATTTCATAGGACCTAAAAGAAAGAGAGCCTCAAATTCTTTCTCTCCACAATTTGTTTTGCATTCGCAGCATCTTCTTTATTGCATTCCATTGCAACAATAAACCTCGTAAAATCAAATCTCTCCAGTCAGCTTAGCTAAGTCTATGAAACACAGCACAGCCAGGGAAGCTATAACTCATACTCCCTGCAATACTCATTCATTGTTAATATAACCTATCAGTTCCTAATCTTAATCCGTCACTCTAAAAAATCAGTGTAAGCAAAAACTCTACTTAGTGCTTACCAGTTCAGAGACAAGAACTGTGAACAACGCAATCATCCTTCATCACATGAATAAATCCAATAGGCCTTAAGAGTCTGGAGTTAGAGGATATCACTCTTCCGTGTTCAATATAAATGATTTGGTAGTACATTACGCCTCACAATGTATATTATATCAGTAGCTTGTAACAGACTTTCAAGATGCACAACTAGAAAGAATAATATTATCATTATTATTTCTTTTTAAATCACAGTTCCCATAGTTTAACTCCCCTATAAAATCAGATGAAATATAAAAACATGAGACAAGTAAGTTTTTTTTTTTGGGTACTGTTTGTGTGTAAAGAGTGGAAATGGGGAAAATATAGGAATAAGGAGAGCACTAATCAGAATGAAAGCTCAAGATGAGAAGGGTTGGATTCATGGTCAAGCCCTTTCCTTGATTTTTGCCAGAGCTGTGACTCTATGTTCAGCTTCCTCAGCTCCATTAGCCCTCTTTCAACTGCATCCGTTAAATTAACCAAATTCATATTCTATGTATGTTTTTATTTGCATACATCTCATTGTCAATGAGAGTGAGTAAGAATACTGTACCATCAACAGCATCTTGTGACGTGGCAGATCGAGTCCCTTGGTTTATCCAATACTGGAGACGCTCATCCGCTAGATCAGATTCAATATCATGGTTTTTAGCTCTTCTCCAGAAATATGAAAGCCAGGCCTGTATCCAAGGCCACAATGAGATGGTCACACTATACAGCTAACGTTACCTGATAATTGTGATGTGCTTTTCTTTACCTGTTTAAAACTCACATCTTCAACTTCTTCGTCGCTTAACTCTGATTGGGACAACCAAAATGCATAAAGAACGTTTGAGGTAAAAGATTCAGGGTTTTATCATATAATGACATGACCTTGCTTAGGGTCTGATCACAATAGTGCTTCGTGTGATAATGATCAATAACAAAAACATATCATGTTGTAGATATTATTGACTTACCAAAGGCTTCAAATTGTCCATCCATTGGCAGTTTCACTTCGTCTATGAATATTGGAATATGAAATATGGATTAGGAAAAGGTAAATAGTATTTGTTCAAGGAAAACATCAAGTTAAGTATCGTTTCAAGGTAGATCTTTGGTCATCACCTGAAACAAAAAACTTTGATGATGAGCTCCGTCTATTTTGAGCCATGACAAACGCAACTGCTTCCTGAACCTTTTAAGACAGAGCAACGGATAATACTTAAAACCCTCTTGAACAACCATCTAACTACAGACCTTTGCTTCTAAAAAATGGATAGAGGCGACAAGAAAAGTTCTCATGTTATGTTAAGTTTTTTCACCTTTAGTGCAGCCAGCTCCCGCAAACCTTTCTCGACCCATATCATGCTTTCGACATTTCCTTCCCCAGAAGTTTCTTGCAGATTTTCCAATGATTTTTCTCTTTCGCCTTTAGTGTTGTTAGCTGCTTGGTGGGGAAATCAGAGTGTAAAAACGAGCGAGGTCAGACTAACGACTATACATCTACCGTACCGTTAAATTTCTGCACCAAGATGAAAACATTACATTGTGAAATTCCATCCTTTGCTCTTTGTCCTGCAGACAGAACAATCTCGAAAGGAAGAGGTGCAAATGATGACCAGTATTCATGCTTTGCTCCTGCAATATCCGATTGAATGCCTGCCAACAACATTTCGCCCAACTTTAGCCCATTATGTACAATCTTACAATAAAATCAGTGTAAAGATCTGTTTTATAGATTATAATATGTGTAAGAAGTCAAGGTAGTACCATGTCTAACGCATAAGCCCCAATAACGTGAAAGCCAACACCTCTTCAGAACAACCTCTTCCTAAGATAAAGAGCTATAGATGACAAGATATCGACATAAAAAAACACTAAATGGAAACAAAATGTATAAACCTTAAACAGTAGCGTACCATTTCCTCCTGAGTCAATATCAATCTCTTGGTCACGGTCTTAAGAGAATTAAGCTCTGATACAACTTCATGAAGCTGCTCTAAAGAAGATGCTGCCTCATCCCTAGCGATCTAAATCCAGTCCAAGATCTAAAACGTTAGTACAGATGCCAGTAAGAACAACAAAATACATGAACTTGAAGTACCTCAGCTTCTGTGTGAAGAGCCGAAACATCTTCCCTCCTTCCTCCATGATTTTGTGATGCCACTCTCAAAGCAGCCTGAAAAGAAATGGTTTTATGGATTATGCTACGTTTGATTGTCAAGATCTATGCTAAGATCACAACGCATAATGAGTCAGCTGTCAAAACCATCTACACTGAAAAAATTCCTTTGCATATAAAAGAATGGAGAAATAAGTTACTGAATCCACGTTTGGACACTTCATTAGCTGATAATGAAACGTATGATGGTTGGCAGACATAATTATTAAAACTTTATAATCCAAAAATAATGAATGAGATCATGTAGAAACTTGATCGGACACTGACCTCTCTCTGTTGTAGAGCTGCCTCCTTTCTGGAGTAAGAAACACATTCACAGAATTAGAAAATGTTCATATCTCAACTAAACGTTGCACAGAAACTGAAGCTTGCCTGCTTAAAAGACGTGCGTCCATAGTAACACCTTCTCCAAGGATTTCAACCTAATAAAAAGCAGCTATGAGTTTACAGATGTAGTTAAAGTTCCAGAAAAGAAACACAGACTAATGAAACAACAATATAAACAGTACGTAAGAAGAGACTTCTATGCTATTCTGAGGCATGAACCATCTGCTTACTTGTTTCTCAAGTTGCTTAGCTCTTGCATCTGCTTCTTCACACTTATCTTCTGCAAGTCGAAGCTGGGGATGCATAAATTAGGATGGGATGCAAACTATATAGTAAAATGTACAGGTATTATCTAACTTCACAAATAATCTGCTAGACTGATATACATAAGATATGGTTTTTCCCTGAGATTAGCAACATCCGCGACAAAATTTAGATAGAGAATTTCTCAAATTCGCCAATGTAATGTCAGGAGAGATGCCATCAAACGAAGTAACTAATGCCTACTGACACAAACTGTGAAAATTTACTGCCATCACCTTTTCTAACAAACTTTCATTTTCTTCTTGTAGCATATCAACCTGAAATGAAAACGAAAAATCTTGAAATCAAAATGCGTGAAGTGTTAGGAAAGCTCTACCAAAAAAATCTACAAAAGGAGAAGGCATGAGCTAGAGACAAAATAACCAGGAACTCAGAAATCGCCGGATTAAAATATAGACTGAATTAGTTAATATATTTCATGAATATATATTATCAGCTCCAGAAGAAAGCAAACCTCATCTTGCAAAGCTGAAGTAGAACGTTGGCTGCCTAACTCTCTTAAGTTGCCAGAGCTTCCCAAATCCATGGAAAACCTGCTAATGGACAGAAACCACTGAACTAAGATCACACTTGAAAAACATGAGTAGGTGAATGTGAATGAAGTGGGCGGATGTGAACAATGATGACTAAATGAGCATCCTCTAACATATCCATAACTTTAGTTCGGATATGCTGTCGTTTAGTTACCTTTTATCTTTTCGAAGATTGGTTGGCGTGTCGGATTGAAACGCAGGAGTCACTGGTTTAAGTGATATAGGCACCGACGACGGCATTAAAGGAACTGTCCGTATTGGACGACCACTGAAAGATGAACGAGCAGATGGAGGTTGATCCAGAGCACTGAGAGACTGGGATGATTTGTTAGAGACTACAGAACGAGCGGATGCAGATTGCTCCACTTGGTTGGTTGTCTGAGATGGATGACTCGTCAATGTTGAAATAGCTGAAGGTTCTGTAGAATCCTCGCATGATGCGGATCGGCTACCTGAAGTTGGAAGTCCGGTCTGAGGTTGTTCCTTAGTACGAATTGACTAATGGAAAATAAACAAAGTTTCAGAAGACGTAAAAGAAACAAAATAAAACAGATGCTAACTGTAAAGAATGAGTCACAAACTTTGAGGCATGAAACATCTAATGCTGATGCAGATAGTCCAAAACAGTTAACTACACACTCTTCTTTCCTGGTTAATGCCATAATGCTTATAAACACAAATGCAATGGTGATACTATTACAATCTTCAAAAACACCAATAAACAGTGTTCTAGTGCTATCATGTCTTAAAATTATCAAACTGGTTCTTGATTGACGATTTTCTGAAAATCTAACAAATATCATCATTTTAGTGAAACATCTACTAGTTCATGATTCACTATTAAAGGGTAAATTTATCGAGACTAAATTTACCAAAGGAGTGCGAGGTCTCATTGATCGTCCACCTGCAAGTCCTATGCTTGGCATACCACTAGTATACGACTCATCAAAATCAGCATCACTGTCTCCATTGGCTGGTGACTTAGCTAATGCTTGTGAATGCCTTAATGGAGGGGTTTTTGTCTGTAGTACACAGTGATAGGTCAAGTTAAACGAGTAAAACTAGCAAGAACACACTCGAAAAATAGTATGAAAAAGCAAGAGATTTCTGAAATGACTCACAAATTCTTTAACTGACATACAACTACAAGTTTTAAATTGATAATGTTAAACAAACTAATTACCAGAGGAGAACGTGACCGTGCTCCCCTTCCACCAGCAAGTCCTACACTTGGAATGCCGCTTGTATAAACATATGGAGTCTCATCATCTTCGTTATCGTCATCTGCTGGCTGATGAACTGCCATCACCGGACGCCCTTGTGGCTGGCTTTTGTTCTGTGCTTTCCAAATTATTTAATCTAGACGTTAAAACTTATGTTGAAATTTTGAGAAACATGAACAAAACCTATAGTCAGCAAGTTTTCAAGAATCGGAACAATACCATAGAAGACTGTGCCCGCATTGCCCTCCCACTTCCAAGCCCAATACTTGGCCTACCAATTGAATAATCTACTGAAACAACATCATCATCATCGTCCTCATTCTTATTATCTTCATTAGCAGGTGGCGTCCGTCTCGGTGGTGCAATTTTAGTCTGCACGAAAAAAGGGTATTAGCATAATAAGGAAGAGGAAATCCAAAGATACATTTGGCAGACAAAAAGAACTTAAAAACAACCATGACAGGAGACTGAGGTCTCATTGCTCTTCCACCAGAAAGTCCAATACTTGGTCTGGTGCTGGATACATCCACTGAAAAGTCATCATCATCATTATCATCATCAGCTAACTGTGGAGTTGCCCTCTGAGGACGCCTTGCAATAGGGTTCCTTACCTGTCATTCAAGAAAAACAGAATCACATAACTAAAATCCCTAGAAAGAGACCAAAGTGAGAGAAATTAGCAAAGCCCCTCATACCACTGGAGAGCGAGAAGGATGAGATCTTCCAGCAGCGAGTCCAATGCTGCCTGTACCGGAGGAGGAAGCATTATAGTCAAAGGAAAGGTCGTCATCACTGTCTTCATCGTCCCCTGTTTGATTTGACATCACAGCCGCAAGTCTCTGAGCAGCTGCTTTTGTCTGAGCTTTCTTAGCACTCGAAGCATTGGATCCTGAACGTGTATGACGATGCATCAAAGGAGACGTCATCATCGGCGAAGATGGTGTTCCTGGTTCCGTACTCTTATTCCTAACGTGTACAGGTCTCGCGTTTCTCATCTTCGTCAACTACAAAAACTTAAGTAAATCAATCATCCACATTCACATTCACATGATTGAAAACTCAAAATTACACCATCGAATTAGAAAGTTACCAAATTTATCTCTCTTCCTAAGAACCCATCTCGGAATTTTGGAAATCACAGCAAAGTGAAATCCAGAAAAATCGAAAACCAACGCAAAAAAAAACTCAAACGCGTGAATCAAACGGAAATATCAAAAGAAAGTTTCAATCGAGAAATTGAAGAACAAATTCGCCATTTATGGCACCGAATTTTTCTCTCTCAAAAAAACGATCCGGTCGTTTAGCCAAAATTGGCGAGTGCCTTTCAACGGTCCGATTCCACACACAAAAAAACAAAAATAAGCTTTATTTATACTTTCCTCCCTAATATTTTAATATATTTCTCAATAGTACCTTAACTTCTTAAATTATACCTTCCACCCCCAATAGTACCCTGAAACTTTTGTGTTTGCTTCTTCAGTGTTTTGATTTGGTCGCCAGAGAGAAGAAATATAAGAAGAGATCATACGAGTCCTCATTTTTCTGGAATTAGGTCCTTTGAGGTGGCTCTACTTGGGTTTCTGATCCGTTCAATTTGAGGGAAAATGCGAGTTCTCGGCGAGATTGCGGAGTCGCCTTACCTGATTGCACGGCTAAGCCCTAATTCGACGGCTACTGGAGGATTTATCGGCGGATGGGTTGGGAAGTGTCATGGGTTTTTGCATAACACGGTTCTGGTATTAGCATCTATTCTATTCGTCGCTTACTTAGCGTATGAGGCGAAGAAGAGCTTGTCCAAGTTGTCGAATCGGAGATCGTACATTATGATCGCCTATTACGGTTGTCTTTGGCTTGTTAGCTTGCTCAATCTTGCTTGGTGTTGCCTTCAGGTTTGTTAATTTTTTTTGGGTTTTTTTTTTTTTTTTTTTTTTTTTTTAATTGCGTGTAAAAAGATGAGAACTTTAGATTGAAGAAGAAAAGCTTTTAGAGTGTTTTAAGGCTTAGTAAAGGTATAAACTTTGCGATCCTTTCAACATTGTTGTTCCTCTACACTGGTGATTAGAAAGCTTCTGTGTTTGTGTAAGCTGCCTAAAGGGAAATGTCTTACCTTGGTTTTAGTCTTCTTGATCATTTGCTTACTCCAGATTTCGTTTTTGGTTTCCTTTTTTCATGTGTTTAGGCATGGGAATGTACTCCTGGGAAAGAAGTGATTTGGAATCTATTAACTTTGTTCACAACATCTGGAATGTTGTTTCTTGAAGTAAGCTTGGTAGCGTTTCTCTTCCAAGGAAACTATGCAAGCGGTGCTGAAGCATTAACACGAACTTTCCTCATCTCAGGGCTTGTTATAGGTCTTGATTTGCTTCTCAAGGTACCATTGTGTTCATAACTGTTAGGTATCTACTCATATATTCTGAAAGATAGATTGAAAAAACTTCATTGAGGTATATTGTATTGATCTAGGCCTGAACTTAGCTCTGCAAAAGTTTCATACTACAGCGCAAACTTATACTGTCTGGTTACTGTATTACGCCATCAGTTTAGTCATTCAGGGTTTTCATTCGTCATTTCAGGCAATTTATCTTTTTGGATTTGGGGTACCGCTGTTTATCGACAACAATGAACATATACAAAAGCTAAAATGGGGCTTATGGGTCATCCACAAGCTCTTGCTAGCAGGCATTTATGGGATGATATTCTTCATGTACAACTCGAAGTGGAGAGAGAGACTACCCGGTAAATACATCGACCCCTCCCATCCTCCTTATGGTTGCATAAGCCACTAGTTTTTCAACGGGTTTTATTACTCATCCCATGTGTCTTTCTTTTCCGTTTTGACAGCAAGACCTGCATTCTACAAGTACATAAGTGTCATGCTCGCCTTAAATGGTCTCTCCCTATTTGCATGTGCTCTTATGGCAAACGGTGCTCATTTTGGATTATGGTAAACCCTTTAAACAAAAGCCTCACAGTCAAAAGAGTAAAATCATTTAGTCAGATTTCGCTTGTTTCTAACACTAGAAAACAAAAATTGAATGCTTGCACTTGCAGGTTGTATGGGATCACAAGTGTTTGTTACCACGCCTTCTATCTTCCTCTTTTGTATGTTACTTTTCTTGCAGACTTTTTCCAGGTAAATCCCTCATCTTAACATCTCTCTCTCTCTCTCTACATAATAACATAAATATCTATGTACCGACAAACATGCAATAAATAACCACCTTCATCACTATAGCACCAGCACCTTCTTTATCACTTTATAGAACCATCACCATCACCTTCTTTATCACTATAGCACCATCACCTTCTTTATCACTATAGCACCATCACCTTCTTTATCATTATAGCATCATCACCATCATCATAATACCATGTCCATCACTATCACCAAAACACACCCCTTAGGTAGGTGTGTTATAGCTGGATCAGGATTTGGTGCTGAATTTCAATTGGCTTTGCTGCAGGAGGAAGATCTGAATTTGGAGAATGTCTACTATTCAGAGATGAAAGATGCTGGATTCTTCGACGCCGATTGGGAATAATAAGGAGACCCCTGCCTGAGGAGGTCTTCTGAATCTGTAGATACAAGGTGAATAGGAAAACTAAAAAATCAAGCTACTGTCACTTCCTTGTAGGACCTACTCTTGACTTGTATGTTAATATACGAAGACTATGGAGACTCCCCTGTACATAGTCGTATGCATTTGCATCATGATTCGCATTGGGCATTTGGATTTTGGAAAGAGAGAAAGAAAGATTTATTGTAAATGATATTCGTTGGGATACCAAAAGTTTAAGGTGACATCAGTGGATACAGGGACTAACCCATTAGGACAAAGATAGACTCGACTGACACATTAATTAAAAATGACAGAAAGATAAAACATAATATGAAAACAAACCCAAAGCCCTTTTTTTTTGTCGTTTCCTTTTTTTTTTTTTTTTGTTATGTAGCAGCTTGTAAAAATACTAAATTACTTCTTCTCTTGCATGAGCTCTTCAATGAGTTCAGCAGCTTGCTCAACTGTTGCAATCTTCTGTGCTTTCTCTTCCGCCATTTGGATGTTAAACTCTTCCTCTAAACCCATCACTATCTCAACCTGCAAAAAAAAAAACACTCAGTTAATCAAGTATTAAGAGGTTATTACAAGCTCTGCCTGGTTTGAAATATTGGTTAGTACCGTGTCGAGAGAATCTGCTCCAAGCTCAGCAAATTTGGTAGCCGCAGTGACTTTTTGATCCGCTGCAAGTGATAGTTGCTTCTTGACAATCTCAGACACTTTGTCTATGGTCTCTTGTTTCGCCTACAAAAAACCAAACAAGTAAGTAACCAAGTCTTATTAATTTCCAACTTTGAGAGCCAATATATAAAGATTAACAAACTCGAAAATGCAATCCAACATACCGCGCAGGAAACTGAAAGGCGACGAGCAGGGCGAAGGTTGAAGGAGAGATTGGTCCTTCCATTCTTGGAAATCAAAGAAGGCTTTTGGAAACTAATCCTCGTTGTTGCCTATTGTGTTTCATCAGAGACAAAAATTACATTCATAAAATTTCATAACTCAAAAACCAAACTCTTAACTCACTGAATGTATCACTAAACAACCAAAACCAAAAAGCAGACATTCATTTCCATAATCATAATTCCAATTCACTGTAGATCTATATTACCAACCAAAATAAATAAAATCTCATCGACACCACTGATTTTTAAATTCCAAGTGGTCCAAAGATCACAAACTATTCAGAAGAAAGAAATAATCAGACAATAATAATAAAGAATCATTCTTTACTATAACCAAGATCTTCCATGCTCCACATAATTAACATGCGTCAAGAGTTTTATACGATAAAAACAACAAAACATATGAATCAGAGGCAAAAAAAAAAATGATCAAATTAAAGCGATCTCCAAGGCAAAGCATATCAAATTGTAAAATGGAGAAGAATGATTTGATTACCAGACAAGTAGTTTGCATGGAGACAGAAGCGCTGAACTGAGTCGCCATTGTTTCGTTAATCACGAGAGATCTGTCGAGAGAGAGAGAGAGAGCGATGGGGGGGGGGGGAGAGAGGGCGGAGTGTACAAAGAGCATGAACTCCTCTGGTAGCTGCTTTCATTTATAAGCTTCACTTCCCAGCACGACGTCGTTCACGACAATCACATGGGCCTGCTTCCTCTTCGACTCAGCCCATTTGGCATGTCTCGTGCCAAGTTAACCGGTTTATTACTTCGGTTCTCTCTAAAGTTTGAAGACTCATTAAATCGCTCTTACATTCTAACGACACCGGTACTAACCAAAACATATCAGTCGGATTTCCAACCCATGGTAAACGTATGTTTGATTGCATTTTCGAACCAAACCGTAACAAACCATCATATACCAATCGTGAGATCAAAGCAACCTCAAGTTCGAAGTTCTGACCAACAACAACAAACCCCATGAGGCATAAGTCAAAAAACTTAACACAGAAAGTGAAGTTTTTTTCGTTAAACAAAACAAAGACTAATAGTAATGTTATACACGAGCCCCACACGTATCTCAAAATGTAAGAAGCTTCTTCATTCACGAATTATGATTAATAAATTTACATAAGAAAATATAAAGGAATTTGTAGAACCAAAAATACCTTTACATCAACCAGTACCAGGGAACATAAGGAGGAAGAAGAAAAAGTTATTGGGTTTTTCTAATACGTTTCTGTAATCTTTCCCCTCAAGGTTTGCTGAGATCATGGGTGCTTCTCTCAGTCGGAGAACCAGGGACAAAGGGAACGAAACCGCGACCACCAAACACAGGACGCATGAAGGCATCATCAAACTGTCTCCAGTAGTGATGGACAGTGCGTGTGGGACGCATGAGGAACCCGCGAAGACTGTCTGGTCGTGGCACGTCATGGTGGCTCCCAGGTAACTCAAATGAATCTTGCTGTTCGCCATCGAGGAGTGGGATTTGGATTGACTTTGGAGTGTTATCGTCGGATAACATACTGGTTGTCGCTTTTTGATGTGGCATTAGGTATCTAATCAGCGGTTTGGTCAGCATACCAAACACCTGAAACCCGTGGAAACAAATATACATGTCAGATGTCCGGTATCAGATAAACTAAAACAGGATTTGGTGCAAATGATCCCAAATATATATAAGGGAATTGGTTTCGGTTTTCTGTATATAGAAAAGGCAAATCTTTTTTAGCCATATTAGGATTTGGTTCGGTTTTTGGACTGGTTTATCATTAGAGAAACTGCATCCAGTATTCCAAACCTGAGTGGGATATATCTTACCATGGTGCTAAAAAGACAAACGGTTATAGTACTGGTAATCATGATTGCATTCCCCCGCAGTTCCGTGTGCCCTGATCTTGTAAACTGCATTAGAGAGTACAGAGATATACATGTAACGAGGTTACGATATCTGTTAGATATTCATCAATCACCATGTGGTGTTTGCTATCCATTAAGCTTTCAGTTTACCTTATTGTAGGCAAGAGCCATAGATACAGCACCTCTCATTAGACCAGCCCACCAGATCACAACCTATAGAATAGGTGAAAGAAGATAAATAAGTATCAACAATCCTCAGAAACTTTGAATCCAATAGGCAAAGTAGATTGTTCGTACTTGCTGCTTGATGTCAATTTTCTCACTCTGATTCTTCTTGGACAAGTTTGATAAGAAGGAAAGAGGAAAAACAAAAGCTGCTCTTCCAAGCATGACCAGACCCATTAGAATTGAGCTCACTGCAACTGATGTCCCCGGGCTGTCCAAAACCAAACAAGTAAACATTTGGTGATTATGCAAATATTCAATGAACAAAAAGAGAATTTATGTTTCTACTGCGTGTCCATACCTATCACTCACGAATCTCCATTTCTCTATGTCCAATGCATCCATTCCAACGTAAAGGAAAATAAAAGTCTCAGCAAGAAACGACAAAGTAGCAAAGGCATGCCTGTATCATCGTATATGCATAGAAGGTCAGTAAGTATTGAAGATGGAAAATGTTTGAAACCCTGTTTGTTTTCAAGCAAAAGATGGAGAAAATGTAGATTATATTACTTGGTCGTTATTCTTGAGCTCTCGGTTACATTGTGCCAGGTGTAATGGGACATCACAATCCCACAGAAAAATACAGTGAGAATACCACTCAAGGTGAATAGCTGCAACCCAAACAAAATAACATCAATAACGTGTTCTCAAGATAAAACTGAATGTCTCTATGCCTAAATTATGGAAGTGATATAAGGATTCCAGGAATCTAACCTCAGCAAGCATGTATGAAAGATATGCCATAAGCATCATGAGGGCAACTTCTCGATCAGTCGAGTGCCTAAGAAATATATCCAATTTAGACCACATCACAGAACAGGCTTATGCACCTATGAAGCTAAAGCGAATTATCTACCTTCCAAAATATAGCTTCTTGATGACATAAGCACTTATCAGACCAGTCTGCACGATGAACAACAAAGAATTTGTAGTTGTAGATGGTGTTAAGTAGTAGCCAGGAGAAAGAGCAGTAGAGAGAAGTAAATGGACTTACTGCAACACCAAGGAACGTGCTCAAGATAAACAGATAGAAGAAGTTCCCAAGAAATTTAAAAGCCGCTTCATGGTTAAGGTGGGTGAGGTCAAAGCTCTGAATTGCATTGAAGAGCACAACAGATGTGGCATCGTTCACAACGCCCTCTCCAAATACAAGACTGTAAAGCAGAGGTGTCTCATCTTGATTGAGAACCTGAATCACAAATGAACATGTTAAATACACTTTGATTCTGGGCCTGTAGGTACTTCTGAAATTTGGCTAATCACATTACCTGCAGTGTGCATACAGAGTCGGTTGCAGCAAATATGGCACCGATTGCTGATCAATAAACACAAAATAAATCGAGTTTTCAGGAACAGATATCAATAAAGTATATCAATAAAATAAAAGGAAAACTCGTTAACGCATTACCGAGAAAATCACCCAAGTCGAAGGTCCCAATGTCTAACTTCTTAAAGAACTGAATTGCACCTGTTTCAAACACCACAAGAGTATTTAAGTATCCACAATTACTAATCCGAGATAAGCTTTTAACAGGGCCAATTAGAGGGAGTGGGGAGTAAGATACCTAGAGATATTATGGTGCAGGAAACTACAGTCCCAATGGCGCCAAAAGCCATAATAGTTACAAAATTTCGGAAAAATTGCTTCTTTTTTACTTGAAAGCTATATACAACGACAAAGAAATAACTGTGGATCAGAGAAAGATCTGAAAACATAGTGTGAAAGAAAAAATCTCAACCATGTCTGCATTTACGACAAAGACATAGCAGGGCCCCCTCTATTAACAGGTAGATAAAATCAAACTAAAAATTGATGATATACATTATAGCCACGTCTTATTCTGCAGTCACAATCACAAATACATCCAAAGCAGGTGTATGAAAGCATATTCATAGAATCAGCAATAATGCATATCTAAAAGAGAATGATTTAATGTAACGTTTCTCAGCAAGATTTCTGAAAATAAACGGATATTTCTTTGTTTCTACTCTATTGTACAAAATACCCAACCAAAACTATTAGTACCACAAAAGATCTATCAAATGGAGAACTAAGACGAAAACTATGAACCTATAATCAAAAGCAAGAAGCAAAAGATCAGTCTGGATGTAGAAAGAAACTTACCCAGCATTGAATATAATGGGTGGCAAAAGATATATAAAGAAAAGATCTTCACTGAAAACCAACAAATGTGAGTTTTTCCCTCTACTAATCAACAAAATGACGACACCAGTACAAAGCCCCTGCAACCCAAATTGTTTGAAAAGTCATTAAAGATGAGACATTGATATGACAATATCCGAAATGTAAGAATTTATAATCAAAAACATTCTACCGCTGCTAAAGGATGATGGGACGGATAAAGTGAACTTACAATCAATAAAGCAGTAATGGATTCGTTCATCCATCGATTCTCCTCCAAAAGATGCCCAATCACGATACAAGCACATAGAAGGGCGACAAAGAGATTAAGTGAAACAACGGAGGCGTGATCAGAGGTTGACACTGATAACAGTTTAGATGTAACAGAGGCGAAAAGAGTCATCTTCCTGAACCACTTTCTTTTTTTTTACCCTTTCAAATTTATATCTTCACAAAGCAAATTATTGAGACCTCAACTCAAATATCTGACTGGGGTATTATTAATAATCTCTCATCTTTCAGGACCCTCCATTCCAACAATTCCCTGTATTACTATTATTAAACACCAAACAAAATCTCAGAATCAGGAACCGCACAAGGATCTAACAATGAAAGCAAAATCTGAAACTGTTAAGTAGAAGAAAAGCAAGGAATCTAGAATCGCCAAAATTTATGAATAAACCTAATTATCTTACTTGTGAGAGCCATGCGAATTCAAAAAACAAAAAAAAAAAAAGGTCTAATAACTTAATCACCACTATTGGTTTCCCAAGCAATCAAAAACACAACCTTAACCCAAAAAAAAAAAGTATATATATATACAAAGAGGGTGAAAGAAATCCCAATGGCAAACCTGAAGCGCTTCCAAGGAATTAATTAGGATATCTGTGATTTGCAGCAGCGAAAGACGCAAACAATACGAGAGAAGGACGATAGATACAGATGAAGATCAAAAAAAATATATATATTCAAAGCTCCGAAGCTAAACCCGAGATTCCGCTAAACGTTCGTTCATGCAAAAAAAAAAAAAAACACAAACGGAGACGCGATTGGACAAGAAACGAAAGAGAAAGCTAAAAGGATTTTTGATTTCGCCCGGAGAAAAAACAATTTCACAGCGAGACTGAGGGAAGGAAGAAGAAGAAGAAGAGACACGTGTAGGGTGGGTGATTGCGTTGAGAGAGAGAGAGAGAGGTGAAAAGAGGATTCGTAACGCAAACGTAAAAAATAAAAATAAAAATAAAGAAGGAAATAAGATTAAACGATTTGGCGGCTTTATAGCCGTTATTTTGATTCGCTAGATCATTCTGGACTCTAGATTTGTATCCGAGTTACTGTGGACCTTGTCGTACATAAGTAAATCTCCTGAATAACAATTTACAATAGATGACATTTTTGTTTTTTTTCTCTCTCATATATTTTATCAGACAGAGATGATGATAAGTAAGTGATAACAATTATCTCTGCTGGGACAAAATAAGAAACTTATTTTTTAATAGAAACAAACACTTTTACTCTTTTTCTTGTGTGTTTTTAGTGTGTAAACATGTGTATTGTTTACATCTATTAAAATTGGAAAACAATATTTTTTTGGATCCCATAGGAAGAAGAAGCTGCTATTTTAGCCTAAGCAGAACGTAGATGATATGATAATCATTTACTTATTGTAGTTATCAAAAAAAAAAAAAAATTATAGAAGAAAAAAGATCAATAATTTAGCCTTTGTTTGTGGGGGTCTGAACCTAGAAGGTGACAAAAGTTCATGGATCTTGTGTTCAACGGAGATCTCATGAATTTTATTATGATTACCAATGCGCTGTCCTGTCACCATTCCTGTGATTGGTTTCCTTCTTTTGTTTCGTATTTACCGGTATCCATTGTTTCTCTAGATTTCTTTAATTTCGTCATTTTCAAATACACAGTTTGATTTCCGATCTTGGTCCACGATCGAAGAGGAAGACGTACGTCTACACAACATTCCTAAGAACCATACTCTGGCAATATGAAACTTGGCATTTTTATTTACTATACGTGTAGTTTGTTAATACGTACTAAAAGTCTATCTATATTATTATTTCTGCCGACAACAGTTTAAACAAAATTAAACATTTATTTCATTTTCAAAGCTATAAACATTAACCATGATTTGATGATCCGATCTCGTGAGACCAATATACAAATACAACGGTCTTACTTAGATAGTACCATAATCGGCATATAAGATCTAATTAAGGCGCTCCACGTTAAGTACTAGTTAATTATATTAATTGTAGAGAAAGCAAACAAAAGTACAAAAATAGTCTGTGAGGCTACTATTTTATTTGACAATATATATAAAATCCTATACTCATATATGACGTATGGAAGCTTTTTTTGGAAGAGTAGATTGTCCTCGTCCGTGTGTGTACGTATTGTGTTATCTCTTGTTACATTTAATGAATCTAACAAGTAAATGTAATGACTTAAGAACATAAAACAAAGGTACCTAACGTAACGTTAGAGGGGTGGCAACATCCACAACATTCATGAAGCTGCTATGATGGGTGTGTTAGTGTCTAATAATTTAAAGACTGTATGTCGTCTATCCGTTGTTTGTTGATAGACCCAACAAGTTGTATCAAGCAAACCGTGATGAATTGAGCAAAGAAAAAAAAAAAAAATCAAAATTCTCTATTCAAGCAAGAACCATATGCATAAAAAACTGGGCAAATAAAGCTATCTCAAATAAGAGTTTAGAGAGTCATCAAACATGAGATTGTCCCTGCTGTTTCGTTTTCATCACAGTAACTTGTTCACGCCTCGGATTTTATCAGGCCGGTTTCTTTCATTTTCTCTTTACTTCCACCAAACCGAACCGGACTTTAATTAAATTCTCCGGTTCGATTGAATTGAGTAAGCCGACACGCTTTGTTCAGCTCTATAACTTTGGATTCGGCACGCAGTCCAACTTAGAGATATAAATACTCCGTGTCTGGCCCACACAGAGGAAACAGCGAATTGAAAAAATGTCAGGTATGGTCGCGACGTTGCCGTTGCCGTCGCCGTCGTCAGCGCCGAGATCCGCCTCTGAATTCTTCTCGGATCCTTACGATCCCCATCCTCTATGGTTCAAACCTTCCCTCTTCCTTTCCCCTGGCTTCGACTCCGAGTCCTACATCTCAGAGCTCCGCACATTCGTTCCCTTTGACACTCTCCGATCCCAGCTCCAGTCACACCTAGCATCCCTGAACCGCGAACTTGTTGACCTAATCAATCGAGACTATGCCGATTTCGTTAATTTGAGCACTAAGCTCGTGGATATCGATGCCGCTGTTATCCGCATGCGCGCCCCTCTCCTTGAGCTCCGTGAGAAGATCACTGGGTTTCGTGGATCTGTGGAGGCCGCGCTTTTCGCTCTTAGGAATGCATTGCATCAACGTTCCGATGCTGCTGCTTCCAGGGAGGTTCTGGAATTGTTGCTCAATACTTTTCATGTGGTCTCCAAGGTACCTCATGATTTTTTTAGTCTCTGACTCTTCCAAAGATGTTTCTCCGTTGCTTTATTGATTTGTTGGTTTGAGATAATCTGAATGATTCACGTTAATTAATTGTAAATTTAGGTTGAAAAGCTTATTAAAGTTCTACCAAATACTCCTTGTGATTGGCAAAACGAGGATGCTAATTCCTTGGTAAGGGGTTCTATGAGTGATGAAATTCCCACGCAGCAAGATGGAACAACCATGAGAGAAACCCAGAGCATGCTTTTGGAAAGAATCGCTAGTGAGATGAATCGCCTCAAGTTCTATATGGCTCATGCACAGGTCTTCATCATGCTTTTTCTCTTTAATCGTTAGTGTAGTTGTTAGCCTTCAGAAGACAGTAGAAAGTTTTACAACTGATGCTTACTATCTTGTTCTGTTATGTCAGTACAGAACTTGCCTTTCGTTGAGAACATGGAGAAGAGTATTCAGAGCGCTAGTGTGTTATTGGATGCTAGCCTGGGTCATTGTTTCATTGATGGGCTAAACAAGAGCGACACAAGCGTCCTTTACAACTGTCTACGTGCATATGCTGCCATTGATAACACCAATAATGCAGAAGAAATTTTTCGTACAACGATTGTGGCTCCATTTATACATAAAATTATTTCACTTGAGACATCAGCGGATGCTACTGGAATATCTGGAGATGAACTTGAAAACGATTACAAACAGATCAAACAGTTTATTGCAAAGGAATGTAAAATGCTGCTAGAAATATCTTCAACGGGTAATACACACAAAGCTCTGTGTGATTATATTTTTTGTAGATCTCCAATCACCTTTTCAAGTTCCATTTTTCTCTGGCAAAGAAGTTTTCCTGTTTATATTCTAAGAAGTATTTTACGCAATTACACAGTAACCTAAATTTCATGGCTTATTATCTACATATTTTAATGTAAATCTAATCTTTTCGTAAATCGTAATTGGACATTGTTTCCTTCTGATTCTTTTCATGTTCTATTTCACTCATTGTACTCTTTTCTTGGTATCTTGCTGTTAAAACAGACAAATCGGGTTTGCATGTCTTTAACTTCTTGGCAAATTCAATCCTGAAAGAAGTTCTTTTGGCAATCCAGAAAGTCAAACCAGGAGCATTTTCTCCTGGAAGGCCTACCGATTTCTTGAAGAATTACAAGGCAAGCTTGGATTTCTTGGCATATCTTGAAGGTGTAGTAACTGATCTACACTATTCTCTGAGCTTGGTGGTGAAATTTTTTTTAAGTTAATTTTCAGAGTAGTCATACCATATACTTTTTGTGAAGGTTATTGTCCGTCAAGGTCTGCTGTAACCAAGTTTCGAGCTGAAGCTATATGTATTGAATTCATGAAGCAATGGAATGTGGGAGTGTACTTTTTACTGAGGTACTTGAGAATTATAATAAATGGCTGTTGGCTTACCATTATATTACGGGCTTCTCAGATCTCTAACTCGAAAATACATAATTTCAGGTTTCAGGAGATAGCTGGAGGCTTGGATTCTGCTCTTACTTCTTCTTCTCTTGTTTTCATTCAGGATTCTGACTCAGATAAACCGAGTTCGCCCAACTTAATGCTCAGACAGAGCGTTACTCTTTTGGAGAGCTTGCGATCATGCTGGAAAGAAGATGTTCTCGTTTTCTCTGCTGCTGATAAATTTCTTCGCTTGACCTTACAGCTTCTCTCGAGGTTTGTGAAATTTGGCTTTAATATTATCACCTCTGAATAGTTTTTGTTTCAGTTCTTATTTTGATAATGTGTTAATAACATGTAGATATTGTAATTGGGTGTCATCTGTGGTGAATACTAGAAAGAGTAATGCCAGCCCGAGTCCTGGATGTGAATGGGCATTTTCAGCCACTGCAGAAGACTTTATATATGTAAGTCACTTTTTATGTGGATTGTTTCTCAGTTCCACTTACTTTGGAGTTCTTTGAGATTCTGCAACTATGTTCTGTAGGATAGCTTAATAACTGTTTTCAATTTTATTTTGTTGTGAAATTTTTATTTTAATAGAGTGAAAAAATTGCTATGGTAACCAAGTAAACTCGAACTATCTGATTTTCACACACATACATGAATGCTGGTTACATAGATCATATGGTTGATCGTTTGATTTTATATTTACATGTTACCTCCCTTGTAGGTTATACATGATGTACATTGTCTAGTCTCAGAAGTTCGTGGCGATTATGCTGGACATATATCCCACCATTTATCCTCATGCTCCTCTGGAGTTCTGGATGTGGTGAGGAAGAGCATGTTACAGGGTGGAGAATCATTAGAGAACGTCATACCTTTAGTTACGAAGACAATAATTGAAGTCATTGTTGATAATTCTGTTGAGGTAAGGCCATGGAGAAAAGAAAAACCCCTTGTTTAATTTATGCACTTCAAGATTTGTTTTGACTGCCTTAAGGAGCATCCGCTAGAACAGTGTTGAGTACAGTTTCCTTTATAGTTGAATAGGTTACAGTTATTATCCTACTATCTGTACATATTCAAGTATTAGTGGTAAATGGTTTCTTCTTTCCTATAGGGCCTAAGGCAGCTGCGGGGGATAACCGCAACATTTATGATGCCTAATAAACCACTGCCTGTCAGGCACTCACCGTATGTCATTGGACTACTGCGTCCACTGAAGGTATTAGCTTTGGAGTTGTAGTTTTAAGTTCAAAATTACTTGACTGATGAGTTCTGAAGTGTGAATTATTGCACCTTTTGTATTAATAGGCCTTTTTGGAGGGCGATAAGGCTAAACATTACTTGACCCACGAAACAAGGGAGGAGTTATTGCTTGGCACTGTCACTGAAATATCCAGGCGTTATTATGAATTAGCTGCTGAACTTGTTAGCGAGGTAAGTATTTTTGTTATAAACACTTTGTAAGTATAATAATAAGCAAGTGAGTGAGACCCTAGCTTTTATAACTGAGATTTATCTCAATTTATAAATCAAGATAGAAAACACATATAATGTTCTCATCATTTTTCAATATGTAAGAAAAAGAAGATTTGTTGATGAAAAAGTAAACAAATCTTATAGATTTTAACAACAGGAGTTGAATAGACAAATAACCCTAGTAGCTATAACCAAAACCAGAATCTTTTTTCCTGAAAATCGTATTCAAATTCTTATTATTACTATAAAGATCTATATATGGTTGGATTATGTGTAGTAAAAGGTGGTAAATATGTTGCAGGCGAGAAAAAGAGAGACAGTGCTACAGAAACACAGACAAAATGCACAGAAACGAGCAGGTGCAGCATCAGGTGTACCTGACCAGAATGTATCTGAAACAGACAAGATGTGTATGCAATTGTTCCTTGATCTTCAGGTAACCCTCCTCATGATGTTTCATTGCGTTCTCTGGAAATAGTAGTTTTAGAAAGAAGTACAATCATTAGTTGAAATATCTTACCAGGAGTATGGCCGAAACATTTCTGCACTGGGGTTAAATCCAGCGGATATCCCGCCTTATTGTTCCCTCTGGCAATGCGTCGCACCTGCGGATAGGCAAAACACAATTAGTGTTTGAGGACGCGCACTGCATTTTCATACAACATGGGCGGTATCATAAGATTCATAACTTATAATAAAAACGAGCTTATTTTCTTTTGCAATGCATAATTGCTGGCTAAAATTAGAGCAGTGATATATTACTATAAATGTCATTGCACATGTAAATTGTCGGCATGTACCCCATGAGATCCTCTGATTTTAGAATCTGATTTCCTTTTATGACAAAGACCTTGTTAAGATGGTTATAGTAGAGAGCTGGCAAAAGTACCAAAGATGTTTCGATGTTCTTTCAATTACTTTAGTTGACAATAAATTCTACTTTTCTTTTTTGAAATCACGAATCCACCCGTTGTAAAAATCGATATCACAAAACCAATCGTATTATATTCTCTCTTCCGTGTTGTATCGTATTATCTCTTTTTTACCTACGAATTTTATCAAGTAAAGGTAAATAACCTAAGGACATAATAAACCTGCTTCTCTAATCTCTATTGTTGTTACATCTCAAATAAACTCTATTTATATTCTCTACAACTCCTATGGCTTCATCTCACAAAACACTCGCTCCTATTGTTTCTGGAGCGCTTGCGGGTAGGCGCGATCTTGCTGATTGCAAAAAAACACGAGGAAGAAAAGCAAAGTTTTAAACTCTGTTGAAAAAGAGAGATCATAAATGTGAAGCGAACCTGGCTTACCCGTGACATTTGTTATAGGATTTAGATTCTTTTGAGCAGCAAGTGCTTTTAAGTTATTCCCAGTACCTAACAACAACAAGCTCCTCATAAGCTGCTTTTGTTCTTTGGGACTGGAAGTTTTGGCTGCAGCTTCTTCAAAAGCATGCAAGTCGTTTGGAGAGAGACAAGGGAGCGAAAGCAAAACCTGTTAATATCAGCATAAACATGATTCAAAACTCAAAACGCCAAGGTTAATGAAGTATCATACAGAAGGCAAAAGGACTCAACCATGAATGCTTCTGGTTTAAACTTACCTGGCGAGGAGCTGGATCTCTGTCAGAGAGATATATAAATATTTCACGGCATATATTAACTAAGTCAGGGCTGTTGATGGCATTGGACTCCATGCCTAAGCCGCGGATGACTGCTGTGAACAAATCTTTTGAAACAAATTCTCGTAGCTCCACGTTATTTGTTAGTATAGCTAGAAGAACAACAACATCACAAAAACAACAGACTTTGGTGGTCGTTTCTCCATCTGTCCAGGTAAAGGCTTCTAAACAGATCTGCAGTGCTGGTAGAGCTACACTTTTGTGATTCAGGAGGAACCTACAATCCAATTCATTTTTTCCCATTATTTTGTATTTTACCAAACAACTTTTAATCTGAAGTATTTAGAGGGTAGTATATACTTACCCCACCATAGAGTTGGATCTGAACGCAAGCAAATCTGTGAGAGTAGACTTATCCACACGACCAACACGGCCTGAATTTTCCAAAACCGGAACACTTTGGTTTAGTCTATGAGAAGCCATTGTTGAAAAGAGAGTCGCAATTTCCCGAGTTAAATCTCTTAACAGTTTTTCTTCCATCACTTCAAGTTTCATGTCTGATCCACTATGTACGCCAAACAAGTCTGGAACCTTTGCTCTGCCCTCATGCAGAAGACCGGCCCAAGATGAGCTGAGAGCTTGCTGACAGTGGATAAACAATGGGTGCAGAAGCATCCCTAGCCATGAATCCCACATATCCACGGGACAAGATTTAACTATATAGATTATAAAGGTATGAATAAACAGCCGAATGTGCCTGAATTCCATAGACTGCAAATTTTCCATGAGTGCCATCGCAACATAGTTAGCATCTAAGCATTTAAAGAATGTCTCTCCAATGGTTGTTGATAGGCCCAACACGTTGTATCTAAATGTGTAAACAAATGAGTTATAAATGAGAGATTTATCAAATACTCTATGTAAGGCTTGCTTAAAGGAGGATACTACAAACTCACCCACTCTCTCGGATACCTTTCAACCAGTTTCGTATATCGGATTCACTTGCCTCGGCTTTTCCTTCTTTAGTTCCATCGAACGACCCATCGGCATAAACCGATACGCCTTTTGACAATTTAGGAATTGCTTCACCAGGGAGACTGCATCGCTCAGCATCAGTCATTGTAATTGCTGCCCTAAGTTCTGGGGGTAATGTTTGAATTACAGAGGGTGACCAAAGGGAATGAAGAGCACGGAGTAGCTGTAGATATATAAAAAAGGAATGTTGTCATGTTATTCTTGCAAAAACAAAAACAAAAATCATATCAATATTAGGACTAAGGAACTTCATTACGAATTAAACTAAGCAAGTCGGGCATACTTTTAAGAGGGGTGGCAACATCCAAGAAAGATGAGGAGCCATAGGATGTGAAGCTGGAGTAGTCACAGAGGTCTTGTTCAAATTGCTTTTCCTGTATCCACTTCTCTTGAGTGCTTTCTCAAAGAATGTAACAGTGTGGAATATAGACCACATGAATGATGTGTTGGAGCATAAGCGAACAAGACCCACTGGGTCTGATAGATAATTGTTCTGCCACTCCGGTTGGATCCACTGTTGACTCAAGGGTTCCAATAACCAAGCAAGAACTTCTTGCTGTTGTTGAGCTCTGCGCCAGGTTTAGATTATATCTAAGAACATGACTAATATATGCAATCAATTATACTTCATTTTGAATCAAATATTACCCTGCTGAGGAAGCCATAATAAGAAATGCTTCACCCAGAATGTTATGCTCCCCACGGAGTAAAGTTCCTTCTTTTTCCAAATACCCCATTGTATCAGCAATACCCTGCGCAAAATTATGTCTGTAAAGATGACGAATTTTTTTGTGCTATAGTAGAGGCAACCAAGAAAATGCAAAAGAAGAATTCTGCCACAAAAATGATACCCAAGGTTCACAAGAAAATGTTAATAAGTTTCTAGTTAACCAAAGATGTTCCAACCAGAAGGAAAATAAACCAATGAAATAATGATGCAGACCAACCACTAGCTGGTTCCCTGTTGCTCTAGTTTTAACAAGATAAAGTAACCAGACATCAGCTTAACAAATCATAGAGTTATGCAAACAATTTTCCAGCGTTTACTTATCTGAGTTCCTAACTGTAATTAGTGACAGATCAAAGCTACCTTCATGTGAGGCAGAACACTTTTTTCTGCAGCTTTGGCTATTCTAATGAAAGATGTACAAATCTGCAATCTTGCAGCTCGAGATATGCTAGTAGCTGGATCCTGCCAAAGAAACAGGCGTCAGATAACTCATCTACACCTTGACTTCTGCACTGTCAAAATTTTGAAAAGGTTATTTATATGTATGTATAAGCGCATGTATACACAGCAACAATAACAATAAACCTTCACAACGTGTGGAAGAGAGGTGAGAAGCTCAAATAATTTATTGATGACACTTCCAACTGCATCTGGAAAATACTTGAGAAAAGGACCCATTGCATCCAGATAGTGCACGTGCACTATCATAAGCTCTGGTTCATTCCATTTTAAAGAGAGAAGCTGCTGAAGCAATCCTGGCCCATCAAACAGCACAATACCGAGTATTAAAAAAGCCCAGACATAGTAAACAAAACCTTGGGAATTTGAATATGCTGCAGTATACCCTCATATATTCCACGTAATGCATAATGAACTACAGAACTTCCCCCAGCAAACTCATTTGATCCATCAAAAATCGTTGCCACAATACAATCAAGTGCTAAGTCCTGGGTGTCCATCACTGCTACATCCTGGGAATGTTTGTATCATGAGCTTAAATATGAACAAGATCATCAAAGAGCCTCCATACAGTAGATATCTAATGGTGCATGTTTGTCAAGGGAAGTCAACAGCTTAAAGTATTCGAGAGTCGAGAGAAAACCTGAAGGGGTGCTGGAGAAGCCAATAGGTGCGTAATGAGTGTAATCACCCTTTCGGATATTTTGGTACTGGCGACGAGAGGCTTGTGAGAAGCAGTATGCTTGATCAATTCTAGCTGCACGAAAGAAAGAAGTTTCTAGGTAAGTGTTTGTCTGGAAAGTAAGACCCAATGCATTTGGTTCAGGAATATACCAGCTTTGATCGGTACGGGCCAAATTCTCCCTTCCCTTCAAATTCATCACTCCAGAGTTCCAGGGGCCCAATCGAAACAGTAACACCAGGAGGAACATTTTCTTTCTTGGACATCCGCTGGAAAGATACATCCAGTAGACTGCTCGAGATATCATCATTAATAAGACTTAAAGTCTTTTTCTTTTCACTATCAACCTGGCTTGAACTAACCACACCGCCAGTTGATGATCCCTCACCACTTGGATAAGTCGCAGCCTTGGGCTTTGGAAGTAAATCCCGCATCAATGACTAATCAAAAGGAAAAGATGCTGAAGTTAGCAACAAATATGTTTGTCCTTGAAATTTCCCAAAGAAGAAGGTTGGATTTACGACATACCAGCCAAAAGAGAAGTGCCTCGAAGTGAAGGTCTAACTTGAAGTGTTGGAAGAAGCCAAGCATCTATACAAATAAAAACGATTAAGGCAACATATTCACATGATTATTTGTGAAAAATAAAATCTAATAATGCTAAATATTATTGCTGCTAACATAGGTAGAAGGATTTTTAAGTTATAAATGGCCGAGACAATCAAACTATTAAGCAAGGATACTACATTTAGTAAAAAATTGGACTCGGCTCACTCAAGAACGAGAATCTAATCTCAAATTCTCAAAATGACCAGCTGAAAACAATATAAATTTGACTGTTCAAAATCAAACTTATCCTGTTTCAGTTTGCCATTGCAGCAATTACTAACTTCAGCCTCTTCACTGAAAACATCCAGTTAAGTAACAAAAATAAGACATTAACATTACCTGCTGAAGGTAAACAGCCATAACACCACCATCAGAAGAGATGCATTGCAAGTTAGTTGAGCCTAAAGAGGCCATACTTTCACACATGCATTTTGCAAAATCATAATCATTTTCATCTAATTCGCTAGAACTTGAAGAGGATCTGAATAAGAATTCTCTGGAGACGTTCGTCAGGATCTGAAACAAATTGCTAATTGCAGAATCGAACTCTGCGGTAGAAGCA
This sequence comes from Camelina sativa, assembly GCF_030686135.1. Classification (NCBI taxonomy): domain Eukaryota; kingdom Viridiplantae; phylum Streptophyta; class Magnoliopsida; order Brassicales; family Brassicaceae; genus Camelina; species Camelina sativa. Next base: position 1,946,404 of record NC_141898.1, read on the forward strand.
TCACTGGGTCTTTTTCTACAGATAACAAAAGCTAGAAAAATTCAAAGATGTCTATGTGTGCTCACGTAAGTACATCAGATCAAACAGCCCAGTTGCATACCTAGAGCAGACTAGTTTGAAAACCTCACAAGCATGAAGACGGAAGTCAGGTGAAGAAAGTAAGAAGCTGCACCTATTATGAGTTTGCGAGCACTTCATCAGTAAAGAAAAATGCATGGCTGATATCAATATAACAATCTCCGCAAGGGTGTTAAGGAATCCGTACCCACTAAGAATTCCATATTTGGCAAGATCTGGAACAGGAGCCCAATCAGCATATGCGATGATGGCATTCAAGCAAGCTATAACCACATTTGCATGTTGTTTTGCCAGGTCAACGTGTTGCCTACCAGCTTCACTTATTGCAGCTCCAAAGTGTCTCTCAAGAAGCTGCATTTTAATAGATTCAGCAAATTACCGTGGCAGCAAACAACTTTACCGAGAGGAGCAGGAATAAATCGGCGGCATACATTATACAATAAAGGCAAAATCTCAGGCAAAGATTGAGAAAGTCCCCGCAACAATAGCCTACGCCTGTCACCTGAAGAGATGTCCAAAACAGAACTTAGAAAGGAGGATGGAGCTGAAAAGAAATGATAAGGTTGATAACTCAAGTTCAAAATGTTTGAGCTAAACCATAATGGTGAAACCAGAGTTCACCAGATTGAGTATAACTAGACTGAAAAGTTAAGGTATACAGAATTATAAAACTAACATATGTTGGCATATGTGTATTTCCATAACCGATTATATTTAGTTTAATCAAAACTTCAAGATTAGAATAAGCTTCACCCTGCGGACAGACTAATACAAAAAGAAAGTATATTTTTTACTCATAAATACCTTCCAAGTCGTCATTGTGAATTGTAATATCTTCAGGAAGCCATCTCAGCGTCATCAAGACCAATTCAGCCTATCGTTTAAGAATAGGTATGCTTTTATTAATTGCTCTGAAAAAAATTTCGTTAAAGTAAATAAATGGAAGAACATTTTACTTGCACGGGGCCCTGAGCAGACAAGGAAGTCAATAATGTAAATATCTCTTGCCAGAGATCAGGTCCTTGTCTTCTAACTATCTGCAATAAGATAAAGATATTGATTCGAGAAAGTGAACGGAAACAAGCACCAATGATGACAGCAAGTGAAATCGCAGAGCAATTTGAACTCGTACCTCAGCTACAAGGGCAGCTGACTGGCTCTTAAGAGGCCAATTCTCGCATGCATTAGCAACCTCTGAAATTAGTTCAATAGAAACATTAACAAGATCCCTGCACTCCGGAGGACTTAATTCGTCCCATCGTAGTCTGACCAGATGCTGAAAAGGAAAGATAGCTTCACAATAAGGTTTCTATGCTCTCCTAAGAAGCTAAATTATGACTATCAGGTAGCACACAGGGATATGTTATCTATTTGGGGTATGAAAGTCTCTAAATTTGACTTGCCATTCAAATTCTCTCGACAGGCGTCTCAAGCTTTTCTCATTTTACAATATGAGATTGTCAACTGACCTCCCTGACTATTTAGAAACTAACATAATAATTTTTGGAACTGGATCCGTACCACAAAGCAACTTGACTCTAAAATCAATGAGTTCTAAATCCCGTCCAGTTCATTCAGCAAGAGCAGTTTTTAAGTATAAGACAAAAATATATAAAAAGCAGAAAGCAATACATGTTTGCAACAAACCTGCAGCATCTTAAAAGCATGCAGACGAATTTCAGGAGACCACTCCTTCTTCACAAGATGAAAAGAAGTATTTGCCAAAACCCTTACATCTCCAGATTTTATCTGCAAATGTATTTTCAAAGACCGCAGATTACACAAATCAAAACAAATCCGTCACATGTATATAATTGCAAAATATCAAAATCCGCACCAACAAAAGTATAATCTGAGGAGATCAATCATCTAACTAAAAAAGTTCGCATTTTTCAGCAATCTCAAATTCTCAACCAATCAACTCTAACAAACAAAAAAGTCGTTTGCAATATAATAATAACATAATCTGAGGAGTTCCAAACTTCCAATCAATTAAAATAAAAAAAAGTTCGAATTTTTATTATATATTTTGTTTCCCCTTCAAAGCTTTGATCACTGGTAAGGCCACAAACGAGAGACGCAAACACAAAAACGCAAATCGATCAAAAGAAGTTAAAAAAGAGAGAACAATTACAGATTCAAGGAATTCGACAGCCGATTTGCGAGTGTCGGACGTGGAGCTGTAATCGAGGACGGCGAGAATCGCTCGAGCCACATTACTCGCCGTGGAGCTGACGTCGTCCATAATCACTTCCGACGAATATAACCAAAAAGGAGAGAGAGATTCCAAACAACACTTTCTTTCTGCAGAATCAGAGAGAGAGAGAGAGACAGACACGTCTGATTTGGGGGTTTGGGTTTTGGGGTTTTTACACGAAAGCTACGATTTTTATTGAATTTACAGTTTTTATACCAAATCTTTTTTTTTTTTTTCTATTAATTGCAAAGACTATTCTATACGTCAATTCTTACAATAATGACGTAATGTATATCCTAAATCTAAATATTAGGAATGTGATTAAAGCAAAGATACAAAAACAATGCTTAGTTAGGAGCTGTGTAACAAGTAAAAACTCTTCCAAAGTTAGTAAAATTAACTCCACTGATCCGAATTTACTTTTGTAACAAAACTTTATGCAAAAACGTCGTCTATGAAGATTCCTTTCTTCATCATCCAACTAAAGGACTTGGATTTTTCTTTGTATGATATATATAAAATAAAATAAATAAAGATGAAGTCAAAAAGCATAAAGTTACATAATTTACATAAAATATCATAGAATGTAATAATAATTTCCCTCGTTTCAGTGGTGTTTTTTTTTGTCAATTTTCTTGTACAATACAAAAAATCGACCAAAGAAAAAACATATAAACCCACCAAAAAAGAAAAATTGGATTTTTTTTTTTTTTTCTCAAAGTATCTCTCTATCAAAAAAAGGAAACTTTTGAAAATTTTCTGATGAATAAAAATCTTCTCAAACAACGATTCTTTTGCCTTTAACCTTAGAAGCCATTCTTCTCTCCTTGTTGATATCGTTTCTCCTCCGTGTCGTTGAGTCAGATGCTCCTCCAATGGGAGCCAAAGGGCCTGACCAAGACTGGAATGGTTCTTTGGAGTAAGATGAAGTGAATGAGTTTGTGCTATACGGTATCTCTGACGGATCCAGCCGCCGTGAAGATCCCACCTGAAAACCAAGCGACCCGTCTTGATGTGGTGGAGGAAACTTCTCGCTTTTGCTCTTTGCATTCGCGTGCGTTATCAAACGCATCCTCTGTTGTCAAGAGAAGAAGTTAAAAAAGATTCACAGACATGGAACTCAAATAATGATTCAGTTTCTTTTTGTTTGAATTCTTACATCAATGTTAGATTGATTCTCAGCGTTGGCTTCAGGAGCTGGCATTGCTCTTGGGGCTCGTTCTCGGGGTCTCATTCTTCTGCCGCTCTCTCCTTGAGCCTTACGTGCTTCTCTTTGTCTGCGCACATGAATATATTTCTCAAGCAACCATAACCAAACCAAAAACATATTCTATTAAAACTGAGAGACCTTCTTACCAAGCGTATATCTATACTAGATTCAATTCTAGTTGGTAACAAGTTTTCTAAAACTGGAATCTCAAATAACGCAATACACAAACTGAAACAGAAAACTTCACCTCCTATACTCTTCATCTCGTCTCTTGGCATCAATCTCTTTAGTTGGAGGATATTTCGGGAGATCAGAAGGTTGACATGCCAATGGCTCCGTCGTGAAGAACTGCACAACAAAAACAAATCAGCTATGGAACTTCTTTAACCACTATCAAGTCACACGCCTAAGATTCAAAAGTTTCAAGCATTTTTCATTCCTAAAACTACTTACACCACTCTCATTTCTGTAATCTTACTATTTTAAAGTTTCAAACCTTTCACTGCAAAAAACTTACATCACTCATCAATGCATCTGGAGCTGTCTGGCGCTCAGCTGGATCGAGCGATAGAAGCTTATCGAGTAGAGAAAGCGCCTCGGGAGAGAAATCTTTGTAAACCTCTCTTAATTTTCTCTTATACTGCGGTAAAGGCTTGTGATGAGCATGCTTATGAGTAGAAGGGAGCCTAATCTTCTTCCAGTACTCTTCCGAAGGCGATCCACATAACTTATATATCCTATGCAACTGCTCAACCTGCCGCGTGAACATTATCCCAATTCATCATTTCATATAAAAACTCAAACATTTTTCTCAACCTTGAAAATAAAATCATAATTTGAGAGCTAACCTCATTACGACCTGGCATAATCGGTCTACCAGCTAATAACTCAGCTAAAATGCAACCAGCGCTCCATAAATCAATACCGACACTGTACTCAATAACACCATGAAGAAGCTCTGGTGCTCTGTACCATAAAGTAACAACCCGATTTGTCATATGTTGCCTCTTACTCGCATCAAAAAACGTTGCAAGCCCGAAATCGCCTATTCTAAGAACTCCTCCGTCATCTATAAGAAGGTTTGATCCTTTAATATCACGGTGAAGAACTCCTCGGCTATGGCAATGCTCGAGCCCCGAGAGTAGTTGCTCCATATAGCATTTAACCTGAAAACATAGACATTACTAACACGGTTAGGATTTGCCTCGCAACTCTGTGTTGTGACTGAAATCTATATCACCAAGGAAATAACCTGTTGCTCGGTGAATTTAATGTCAGGACTTGCAGCAAGACCAGCTAAATCATGATGCATATAACGGAAAACCAAGTATAAACTACTCGACATCCTCGAAGTAACCAAACCTTCCAGTTTAATGACATTGGGATGATCCAATCTCCTCAAAATCAGAATCTCCCTAGCCATAAATCTCAAGCTCTCACGTTCATTAACATCACAACGCACTTTCTTTAACGCCACAATGTTTCCTGTCAACAGATCTTTCGCCTTGTACACATTACTATAAGTTCCTGATCCAATCTACACACACACATAAACAACAAAATTCAATTACACAAAGTCATTGCAAGGAACAAAACGAAAACAGATAATGCTCTCACCTTCTCAATCTTCTCAAAAGAATCAGCTTTTCGTGGAAGCCATCCGCTCAGAGCTTCTCCACAGACTTCAGACAACCATGATGGCCATCCAGCTGCAACTTGTTCACCGAGCAAATTCTTTGGCGGGTTGCTTCGTCTCGGGTCAGGCTTAGACCTTTTCCTTTCCCCTTTAGATTTCCTCTCTTTGGCCTCTGTCACAACAAAGCCATTCTCTTCCTTCTGATCCACAACAGCTTCGTGATGATTCCTAACCTCCTCACCATTAGAAGCAGAAGCGACGACAACATCAGCACTAGTGCTCTCTGTTGCCTCGGTTTTGGTCACAGACACATTGTTAACTTGTTGCCGTTTAGACTCAATCCTAGTACTAACTTCGTCTCTAGACCCAAAAACTGATCCTGATGATCCGGGTCGACCCAATACACAACCCATCTCATCAAACTAACCTTCATCTGCTCAACATGTTTCTAAAAGAGATCTCTTTGACACAATCAAAAAAGTCTGTCTCTTTGAAATCAACTTTAACTGCAACAAACACACACATAGATGGAAAATTCAAAATTGGGTACAGCTCGAAACCCAGGAAAAGTATCACATCGAAGATCAGATTTGACTAAAACAGGAAACTTTGAATAAGAAAAATAAAAAAAGGGGGTTGGTGAAATTCACTTACTTTATGATCGAGGAGACGCGAAATTCTCAACCCAGCTGGTCAAATCTGAAACTTGAACAGAGTAAAACAGCTGCAGGGAGAGAACCCAAAAAAAAGTAAGAAACAGAGAAACAAAAATTAAACCCTAGTTCTGAGAGAAAGAGAGAAGTCAGGCTGTGAGAGACAAGTCAAAGGAAGAAGGTAAAGATCTGAGAAAGAAAAAACTTGTTTAAAATTTTAGAGACATACACAGACACAACCAAAGCTGACTCAAAACTCAGGAGAAGAGACAACAAAATTGAACAAAAATAGGAATGAAAAATGAGGGATTTCAAAAATTCAACAAAGAGAGGCAAACAAACAAAAAAATAAAGAAAGACAAAAAGGAAAAGGGAAAAATGGATGATGGAGTCCAGAAGATTTAAAAATGAAACCTTTAAAGCTAAAAAGAAAAAGATTTTAAAAACCAATTAGGGCTTTGGCAAAAAAAATAAAAATAAAAGGCAAGGGTGATACTGATACATACATACATAGCTATACGGAGTTTTGTAGACCAATACATACACTATTACACCATTAATTATGAAAGAAAGAGACGGACTAAAATCTAATATATCCTTGCAATCAAACTTTTATTCTTATATCCCCTTCGATAATAACAAACATATATATATATATTTTTAATTAAAAATGTGGTTAAAGACAAAAAAAACCCTAATATCCTTTTGTTATTTACAGATCCAACCACCTTATACCCACCCAAACCCACAAAATTCAGACAATCCACTTAAAATCGGATCTCCTCTTTAACAACCAACTTTTCGAATTCCTTCATTCACGAAATCCCCTCTCCCTCGATCAAATCCCGCTTAATTATTCTTCTCCCTCAAGTGCAACTAAGGATAACTTGATTCTGGGTAAGTTGAAATCGGTTGGTGTTTCTCGAATTTGGGTTATTTGTTTTTCAAAATCGGTAATATGGGTTTCGATTTTCGGTAATTTGGTTTTCAATTTTGGGGTTTCGTCGATTTCTTTCATGAATTGGAGTGAAGTGGAAGTTGAAATCGGTTGTTTTTTTGTGTGCAAGAGTCGTAATGGTTCGTACAAAGAACCCAAGCTATGTGGAAAAATCGAATCCCCCAGCAGATCTCGAAAAAGAAGGAAATCGTGGGGATGAATCTGAACGTGATTCCGATAAGACGAACTCAATTGAGAAGTCAAATGATAAGGATTCATCGGTATGTATCTTCTCTATATTGTATAACCGTTCAAATAAGAATTCGTTCTAAAAAGTATAACTGTATAACTTAGGAAAACTTAGAAAAAGTATAACTTAGAAAAACTTGGTATAACTAGATATGTGTCTTGCAGGGATCTGAGGATGAATGCGACGTAATGCAACCTCTGAATATGTACTTCGATTACTCCCAGTATACGAAGCCTTTCAAGATGTCTGGAAAGTGTTTTATTTCAGAGACGGTAAACTTATTAGGCGGTCATCTTAAAGAAGAGGAGTTAGATTGGTTTTTAGGGCACCCACAGTTCAAGCATTTCTTCCATATGCTTAAGGATTCGAATCATAAGTTGATGGGTATGTGGATGTTGTTGCTTCGCACGGTGTAAGAAGGGGACGGGACCTTCCGTTGTCGTAAGGACTCCTATTATAACAAGGCAGAAAAACTCGAAAAAGTAAGGAGCATGTGAACCTTTATGAGTCAGTATGTGAACTTTTATGAGTCAGTATGTGAACTCTTTGGTTGTTTTTATGGTTTTTGTTAAGTACTCGGAATGTTTAACTAGGTACAACTCTCTTTTTTTAAGTACAATTCTCTTTTTTAAGTACAACTCTATGTTTTTAGGTACAACTTGGTTGGAATGTTAAAGTAAGTACAACTATGTTTTTAAGTACAACACTCAGTTTGCATCAAAATTTATGTTGTGTGTTTAAGCAGACAAAATAACACACAAGAACAAGACAAATTACCGGCAATCGGCAAATGGAACCACACAAACGAACCTTAGTTGTACTATTACAAAGAACAAGTTTTACTTAGTTGTACTATTACAAAGTACTATGTAGTTGTACCATCTTCCAAGAACAAGTTCTACTTAGTCGTACCATCTTCCGAGACATACCACAAGAAAACATCCAAAAAAAACGAGAAAACATATTTTCTTAATTTTCTTCATATCTCTGCTCCTATCCATCTTCAGCTGTCTATATTAGATTTCAAGATTTGAGATGACCCAGAAATCGCAAAAACCCAGAAATCGGAAACCCAGAGAGAGGAATCGAAAACCCAGAAATCGAAAACCCAAAAAACCCAGAGAGAGGAAATTTTGTTTTTGTTTTTGGACCCAGAAATCGCAAGAGAGAGGGAGAGGGGAGAGGAATGAATTTTTTTTGGACCCCCCAAAATCGCATAAAAATTCGCTCCAATTTAATTTTTCAAAAATTAAAATTTTGTTTGACACATAAAAAACACGTGTAGTCGCCAATTTAAACACGTGTAGCCGCCAATTTACACATGTGTAGCCGCCAAAATGCACTAGTTGTTCCAAGTTTTCAGATTGTACCGATCTTGACAAGTTGTACAATTCCGAATTTTTTATTGTAATTAGTTATACCATGTCAAAACCCAATAATTTTAGTTGCACACATGGTTTATGGTTAATTGAGATACATTTACACATGTTCATGCGATCATATGTTTGAAAACATAATTTTCTAAACTTTTGTAATTATATGTGGTTTACAACGACAAAGTAACCCTTAAAGTATAAGGTGTTTCATGATAAATTTTGAATATGATGAAAATTGTTATGACAATTCTTTCTTTCAATTAGTAATGTATATTTAATATTTTTGTTGTTAATTATTTATACAATTGTCATATTTATTTTTATTTGAAAATTTATAAATAATAATATAGTTATTTTGTTTTTTTTAATTATCAATTTTTAATTATAAAAGTTTAATTACAATTTTTAATTATAAATAATAATATAATTATTTTTGGCAACTAACCTAAGGAAGATAATCACAATTTAACTGAAATAAGTTTTTCCTTAAAGATAAGCAAACATGTCTATCAAGATAATTCACAAAAAACAAACACACACAAATGACAATAGTTGTACCGAGGGAAAAATATGTTTTACTAAGTTCTCCAAATAAGAAACTAAGTCTGAGAACTCTCACTATCAAACCAGCTCCTACTCGAATTTTTCTTCTTCTTCCTGCGTCCATGTTCTCCGGCTGATGGAATCCTTTTTGTTGGTTTTCTTCCTCTTTTTGTGACATAAAAATTAGGAAGAACAATCTTAGCACGTACATCGTCACAGACCGTCCTCGAATACCCCAATGCCCACTGCTCCATCCCCCTGATTTATTTCAACATCATTCACGACTTCCACATGCAAAACTTGGAATTGATCTGGATTCATTTCCAAATAACACATCAGATCATCATCATCACGTATGTGTATCGGTCTCTTAGGATGCACTGATTCGGGAACGTAACTCAATTTTAGCTCAGTCATAGTTTCATCAACCTTTGCCTTTCTGCATATTTTCTGAACCAATGCAGAATAACTGACCTCTTCAATAGATGTCTCCATTCTAAGAGATTGATGAACTTTTTCTCTTGAAATCCATCTTAGTTCATTTTCCCTTGTTGCATAATATCCCCCGTAATCAAAAACGATGATTATCCGACGATTATTATTCATTGTGCCTGAAATAAAATAAAAAAACTCACATTGGAACCTCTGTCGTGTAAATAGTATTACCAAGTTGTACCAAACTTGTGTTAGTTGTACCCGTCTAAGTTGTATCAAACTATTACCAGTTGTACCAAATACTAGCTAGCGATTGTACCCGTATCAGTTATACCTAGTCTACCAGTTGTACTACATCGACTCCACAAAATCACTATTTATTTCGGAATATTTTTACGATTCAGTTCGAATGAAGTGTTAGAATCCACTTAGTATGCGACCCATTTCGACACTAATACAAATGAGAATAAATTGAATGAGCATTCAAGGTATATACCCTAATTGCTTTAGGATGAACCTCAACAACACAAGAACCCTAATTGCATTGGTAAATAAATGTAAGAATATCACCTGAATCTTTTTATTCTAGAAGACGAAGAAGAAGAAGAAGAAGAAGGATTGGTTGAACTGCTTCGAATTTAGGCTTTTTATTTACTTCAAAAACTCTTTTTTTTTTTTTTTTTGAATCAGACAAAAAAAAGGAATAAATATGGAAACAGACGAATGATCTGTTGGCTGTTTATTATTATAATGATGTGTAATTGTTTTTGTTTGGACGTAACACACACAGAGGTCAAAAAGGCTCAAAGTTACTCTACTCTTCTGCGGTTTTGCCCCCACCAACTTTTAATTATAAAACATAACCTCAACATTTTCTTATTACAAGTTTCGTTGTTTATTCTCTTTTCAGATTTCAAACTAGTCATTAATAATATATATTTAATGACTAATACATATATTTCGAAATCATTTTCTTACAAATGGTTGGTTTCATAATTGCATTACAATACATGTGACTATTAAAAATGATTCTTTGTCACTAATAACGGTTAATTTCGGATATGAAACGGCTATTAGAGCAAAATTCATTTTTTACGAAGGTCTAATGGTGGTGCTAAAGAAGTGGGTTTTTGTCAATGACAAGGATCACAAAGAAGAATTTTGATCTATTGGTCAAACATTATTTGTTTTTTTAACTTAAGTGAAGAAGAATATTTGGTAATGTATCCACCTAATTTTGGAATTGTATCATTAAAAATATAACACTATGATTTCTTTTTGTTAGAAACTTAGAATAGAAAATTGGAAGAAAAAAAAAAAAAATGTAACAATTATGATACATAATGAGAGTTTTCTTCATCTGTCCAATCAAAGAAGCTCCTTTATCAAGACTCAGTTTGTAAACCAAACAAGGAACAAAGGCTAAGGTATTAGTGATTACTTCTGTCCTTTAAGAGAATATAAACCATTTTCTCTCTTCTTCTTTTTATTTCTTTTCTCTTTTTGTGACTAAAAGCTTTGTATGTTATTCATTCCAAGCATTGTAAACTACAAATCATCATTATGCCAGACAATTTTACTAATTCTAATGACCTAACTCATCAATTTTTGGGTTATTTTGAAAAATTGTGCCAGACAATATCCAAGATAAACATGCATTATACATAGTCAACAACGAAAAATAGGATCGTGAAAAAAGAGATACTCCGGCTGTAAATCTATAAATCAAATCTCAGTATTTTATATGGTAGATCTACAGACACGTTTAGTAGCAAATACTACTAGTTGATTTTATCGGAATACATTATTTCCCATTCCAGATATGATGAAATAATAGAAGAAAAACATGCTGGAAGAAGAATAATATTGTACATATAAATTATTAAAAAAAAAAGAGTTCCAAAATTAATCATCTAAGAAGATTAGAGAACATAATATAAAGTCTGAGGGTAAAGGATTTAAATATGAATTCATCATTCAAAATGATAATTTCAGGCAAATAAGTAAACGCCTTAACAGCTATTCCTCTAGATAATAATAATGCAAATTCCACAAAAAAAAACACTAATCTTACACTCAGAGATCTCTCAAAATCTGTTTCTGTCCCTCAGTCCTTGTTCTTCTTTTTCTTCTCTTTCTTATCTTTCTTCTTGGCTGGTGTTTCAGTTGTTTCTTCTTCCTCGTGCTTTCTCTTCTTCTTATTCTTCTTCTCCTCCTTTGCAACCTCTACGGCTTCAGTTTCTGCTTCAGCTTTCTTCTTCTTCTTTTTCTTTGATGCTTCCTCCTTTTCTGCTTCCTCTTCTTCTTCCACCTTCTTCTTCTTCTTTTTCTTATCTTTCTTCTTCGATGACTCCTCACCGTCCTCAGATTTAGCTGGCGTTTGCCCAAGAAGAGAATCTGCAGCAGTGTTGTAAGTCTGCACATACAAACAGTTAAAAGATTACTTCACCATAAACCCAAGCACAAGCAAATAGATATAAAACTCAACAGCAACAATTAGAAGAAGAAAGTGTAGAAACAAACAAAGAGACAATGATCTCGACCTTAGCAGGAGTGATAAGACCACCGGATCCCTTCTTCTTATCCTTGTCATACACCTCAATCTTAGGTTTGCCTTTAGCTGAACCAGACAGACGGCCTAAATCTTTTCCTTCAAGATTTCTCAACCTTGCTTCAAGCTGTGAGATATTTAACACGCACCAGAAACATCATCAGTTATGAAGGAAAAAATTATGAGCTAAGATTGTTCAGAGAGATGCCAATAATAGGAAAACTACTGAAGATTGTTACCTTAGCGCGGTTTTCAAGTCCCATAGTGTTATCTTGGCCATCACCAAGTGCATCAAACCTAATAGCAAGAGCAGATTTAGCAGCTAATGACCGCGAGATCTTTCCCTTGTGCTTTGGTGCTGCTTGACCAACAACTGATGCGTGGTAGATCAAACCGTACTTGGGTGTGGCATGTTTTGTCTTAAGAGCTCTAAAGAGAGCTTTCTCAGCTCCAAGTATCTGAACGGTACTTCCAGGTTGCTTGGAAAGGTTCAATAAACTACCTCCATGAGAAATTAGACGAGCACCAACTAGTTCTCCAACCAGGGCAGTCAGATTGGGAGCAACAGTGTTCATTCTGCTCTTCAGGTAATCATAAAGCTGAGCTCTGTACTCAGACAGAGAAAGAACCTGGTCACAGAGTTCCCGGATGTGCAGCAAGTCAAGGTCACTGACTTCTGTTCCCATGGATATCACAGCTGCTTCCTTCAGATCTGCCTCAATTTCCTCAGATAGGATCTGCAATGAAACCAGAAACAGGAGAATATAGTATCATTAATCAAAGCGTTTTTGGTTCATGGAATTCTATTTACACAGTATACAATAAACTTACCTCAGAGAAGTCAAGTTTAGCAGCATTAATCCGGTTGCCCATCAATTTAACAGATTTGGCGTATAGGATATTGTCTGATATGATCTTAGCAAGCTCGGGAAAATGCCATCCGTACCATTCTCTAACCCTCATCGCATACGTGTTTAGTTCTTTGTCAAGATCATCGAGCAGACCGATAGCTTGGATAATCATGGTATCCACCTGAGAAAAACTAAACCGTTAAGAGATGCAAGAAAAGCAAAGACAAACACAGGATACGTTGGACAATCAAATGGTAGTTTATTATAGAAGCTCCATAGTTCAACACAGGTTAGCTCCTTTAAATCCATAAACAAATTCATATACTTTAAACGTCACCATATAAAAACACCAATATAACTTGTCAGGAGTAGAAATACCTTGTCAGAGCTAAACTTGAGCTTATATCTAGCAAGGCTGTGAGACAAACCCAATCTCATAGGAGCCATGTCTTGATCACCCAAACCAGATAAGAGCTCTGTAAACTGACTTCTAACACCTCGGAGAAGCTCCATCACAGCATTGTTGTGAACACAGTCGATTTTCTGTATTGAATTAAGAACTTGCATAAGAAACAAATACAGGCCAAACAGATATAAGGGTGTAATAATGGAAAAACTCTAGTGAACTACACACCAGTTTCTCCTTGATAACATTCCCAAGCTTTGAATCAGCCACAGCCAAGGTTTCACCTTCACAATTAGCTTTCAAAAACTTGCGCAGACCTTTGCTTGGAGTTCCCTCATGCAATTTAACAACTGCTTCAAGAGCTTCAGATGTGTTGTCGAACTTGTCGAAAGCCTTTAGCTTAACAATCTGGTACATCAACAAAATTTAATGAGAAACACAAACACCAGACACTCGGCATGTAATAATGCATAAAGAAAAGCAAAAAAAAATTCACCTTTCGTGCTGAGTCTGGAGTCTCGAACTCTTTAGCCAAATCCTGCAGATAAAATGTAAAAAAAAAAAAAAAGTTGAAATTGATGACATAAAAAGAGCAACTAAAATAGAGAAGCCAAGGTTGGAGCTAGACAACTCACCTCGAGATTAGCGAGCTTTCCTTCATCTTTCACTTTAAAGAGGGCAAAACCCGCCGGTGTCTCAACTAGTACGATCATCTTCACAAAACTCTCAAGTCTGTATCCTAATTAGAAAATTAAGACAAACACTTGAATCAGAACAGTGAAGAAGATATGTAAAAGTTAACGTTTTGATATCAGAATCTAGCAATAAACACCATTCACTATAAACCCTATTCCTTATCTTGGTTACACATAAGAAAATACAACCATCAAAGCCAGTAAAACTCTGTCTACGTATTCAAAACTCCACAATCTTCATAAAAAAAAAAAGAAAAGTTCAAATATTGAAGAAGCATTCATGGTGAAGGAAAGAGAGAGAGAGAGATTCAATCAATACCTGAGTTACTCAAAGCTGCTGCAGCTGCTGTGAAAGAGTGGAAGAAGAAGAAGAAGACGGAGACGGGACAATCACTTAGGGTTTTAAGAGGGTATTATTATAGCTGTTAAAGAGAGACTCGGGCCTCTCTCAAGAACGCTGCGTTTTATAAGCTATAAAAAGGGGTATCTCTGTAACTTGCAAAAACCTGGGGTTGAGTTTTAGGCGGCCCAACAATGGTTTTATAGTTTTCAGATAATGGGCCTGAGTGAACCATTTAACCTGGCCCGTTTATATGAATCTTAAAAACGCACCGTCTTAGTGTTCTCTCTTTCTTTCTCCTTGTGAGTTTCTCTCTCTCTTTGTGAGATTTCGTCTGGAGATACCCCTAATAGAGCTCGAGAAGCTTCAAGGCACGGTTTCAAATTTTCTCGTCTTTTTCATACTTTTATACAACTTTTTTACTCTGATTTTGCCAAAGCTTCATCTAATTAGGTTCCGTAGATACTGAAAACAAAATCACGATTTCGTCTCTTGTTGTTTAGGGTTTAACTCAGTGAGTTGTGTGATTTAGAGTCTTAAGAAAGCTCATATGTTCTTTAATATGTTTGATACTTACATGGAAAAACCTAATTTTGCAGGAAGTTATGGCGAGTGAAGATGAATCGATTGAACAAAAGGCTGCTGCTCGTAAAGAGGCACTTAGAGCTCTAAGGGCAGCTCAGGAACTGTCCGAGACCAAGGAAGACGGAGAAGATGATACAGTCGAAGAAGAGTGAGTATGCTTTTTGTTCTTTGCATATAATATATGTTGTCTACTCTATCTTGATTTCTATCGACTGTCTTGTTTCGAAGAGCAATTTACCTTTAGAGGAGGAACCAATCTGTTTCTTGTTGTGTGTTGTTGACTAATGCAAAACTAGGAGCTTCCCTAGGGCTTTGGATTTGATTCTCTCTTTTACTGTCACCACCCACCATTTTGTGATATAGTGGTGTTTATTTATGCCTAGTCCTTTACCAAACAGTTTTGCTATTACAGATTGTATTCTTGTGTGTACTTTTTTGACTAGTTGATTGGTTTTTGTTGCTTGATTAATTCGTGCTAAAATACTTCTTTTTTTGTGCTTGATTGCTCGTGATTTTACAGTGGTCCAGCCATGAAATTTAGAAATTATGTTCCTCAAGCTAAGGAGCTTCAGGATGGTAAACTTGCTCCACCAGAGCTACCTCAATTCGAAGACCCGATAGTTGCACTTCCAGCTGCTGTGGAGAAGAAAGAGGTTTGTGACTGACCACAATAGCCCTCTTGTGTTTGGAATTTTTTTTTACTTGACTCGTTCCACGAAAAGCTTTAAACGGAATTTGTCTTTTGCAGGACCCATTTGTCAACATTGCTCCAAAGAAGCCTAACTGGGACCTTCGAAGAGATGTGCAGAAGAAGCTTGATAAGCTCGAAAGGCGGACTCAAAAAGCAATGTATAAACTCATGGGTAAGTGGCAACTGTTTCTATATTCTTGATATTATCTGTGGAAGCTTGATTAAGCAATTTTAAGTTTTATGAAGGATAGATTAATAAGACCTTTCATTTGTCTACGGTTCATGATTAACACTTTGAACACCAAAACTGTTGGTTTATCACTTCCAAAATAGAGTGATATGTTTGTATTTTTTAGTATGGAACTAACATATGCATTTTCATCTTGTAATTACAGCTGAGCATGAGAAAGAACGTGAGATAACGGAAGCTGATGGTAACACCATAGAAAGTTGAAAGCTGAAAGACATCATCAAAGAAGCCACCGAACATTATTATTCTACTTAATTTTGTATAACCGTTAAAGCTTCTATTCGAAGTGACTAGACCATAGGTCTTGATTTCTCCTCTTGTGAAAAAACTTACTGCCATAGGCATACACAGAGTATGTTTATGTTCTCATTTGTCAAGAAAAAAGTGCGGTTTGTGTTTTTTCAAGATTTGGTCCGTTCAACATCGGTTTTACCATAGACTGATCACTAAAGGAACTGTGTTATTTGTTTTGAATTAATTTGCTTTGGTTATGTTAACTTCGTTAAAAATAAAAACCTCCCAAATTAAAACCAAATTACAATTTGATTTCGGGATAGTTCGCCTGTTGTAGCCAGCCGAATCTGAGCAGGGAATTTGCCTGAACTTATGACAAGTTCCATGACTTTCCGACCGAGTCTGATGAGAAAACAACAGAGAGCTCCTAAGAAGTTTCTGCCGAGTATGTTGCTTCGCAGTGGGTGTTGGTTTTTAGACACAACATTGGTTTATTATTATTTGAGGAAACAATCAAAAATAGTTTTTGTTTTCCAAAGCTCAAACCTAATGTACAAGTTCAGTAAAGCTTTCGACACCATCTCATCTAAAATCTTGGACCTTTATTGGTGCCCAATTCTCATGTATCCGAGCTCCAAAGAACAGTATTATTCTCCAGCATGAAGCTGAGTAAACACTAGGCCAAGATAAACCAAGATTTATGCTTTTCGAGGAACAAGCAATGAAAAGCTATAGACTTCCATGTGATTAAAAGCACCACCAGACAGATCCCCAATCTGTAGAGCAATAAAGGATATCGTGATATTCAATTTTCAAGGCTTCGATCAACATAAACTTATATGGTCCTATCATTGTTTCAAATGGAAAAGAGCTATCTACAAAGGCTTTGGTATCCAGAGTTGTGAATAAAGCTCACATGAAAAATCTACCAACTCAGTATCTCTAATTTTCTTTCTGATGGAAATACCTATTATGAAATCACCTTCCCAAGTAAAAAAACATCAAGTCAGATGGAGCCTGAGATTAGTACTCCACAAATTCATCTTAACAAACACACCAACATCAAGCATTTTCATAAGTTTTCACCCTTTTCTAATAATTTACCTCAAAAGTTATCTAGCTATAGCCACTCTGTAGTTGAGAATTAGATCCTCAGATTTTTTCCATATATATGCCCGTACAGTTGCTAAACTCATATCTGGAGATAAGACCTGAAATAGTCACAGAAAAGCAGCTTGCTCAGCCTCATACTCCAAACAATTAATTGAGACCCGTGAAAAAGAACAACACTCTAAGTGATCAGAAGTTGAGCAAATAATTGAATCTCTTGAAGTCTGACTTACCTGGTTATTGCATAAGATTTCGATGGAAGGTCTAAGTTTCTGCCACGGCTTTAAACCAGACTGTAGTAATCCATTTCCTGCAAACAGTGGCTGAGGTTGTCCTCCTGAAACACTTGCTGCATCTATAGCTAGACTATCCAACGGATTGTCAAGGACCATCTTTTCCACAACGTAATTGGTAACCTACATAGACATGTACGAAGCCACTGAATAACAGAGATGGCAAGCAAAACTACAATTTCAACTTACAGATAAATGCATAAATGTACCTTGTGAACTCTTAAGATCCGGGGTGCACTAAGTTTCCCTAGTGTAACCACTTGCACAGTTGAACCTTCACATGGATGTAGGAAGAAGCTTAATCTGGAAATTTGAAGAACTTTCAAAGTCAGAGATTTTATGGAAGATGTTTTATCTATTTATATAAAAATGTAAGAACATATGTGATGAAAATGCTAAAAGTCCAAACTATTTTTTTGATTAGAGAACAAGGTAGTGCCGAATACTTTGTATTTTCTCTAGGTGGAAGGCGATTGTTCAAGACAGCGTCCAAGCACCACAATGGGAAGTCCTTCTCATCTTCAGTTCCAGTAAACTCGGTTATCTTCTTCCTCCATGGTCCTCCTTGAGAACCCTCGGTTATGATGGAAGGAGGGGAGACAGAAGAAAACTCGAACGGAGGATACACCGGATCACTTGCAGCACTACTGTCTTCAGTTTTTGATGCACTTAGATTTTTTTTGGTATCTTTTACAGATAAAGTATCTCCAGAGGCAAGAACTTGGGGTTTTGGTTTGTGCTTCTTCTTTGCCAGCCAGTGACCCAGCAGGCCTTTCAGTGTTTCACGAGCTAGATTAATCTACAAGTCACATAATCCAATGACAATAATAGATTTAAATTGACTAGGATAGAGCAAACAAAAGTCCAAAGATTCATTTATGGTAAAAGGAATCCATTAATTATATGCAACAAAACTGATTAGCTTCAACATAACTAAAACCAGGCATTTAATTTACCTTATCATCTTCAGGTCGCCCAGAAACTTTAAGGTCTGCTGAATACATCTCAGCTGAGAAGCATTGTGGAGTCTCCAAATGTACAGATAAGCATCCAAGTCGTGTATCCACAGTAAACCATGATGGAATGCTTACCTAAAAAAGAAATATGAGCATCATTAAGGTAAACAAATATGCTAATCTCACTAACGATAAAAAACACAACCTTTGAAAATAATCAAGAGACTTACCATCTCAAACAGTTCTTCTTTCTTCTCTTCAAATGAAATCTGCAAAGATGGAGACAGATATATTTTTTTGACTTAGTACATCTCCATTTGCATTTGGAGCTAAATGTAAATGATATTTTAGAATTGCAGCAGCAGATACATATATCAAATATCATGAACTAGAAAAAGATGTGTAGTTTCCGTAGTTACCTTTCCATAGTCCTGTACCACAACACCCCTAGTGATATCCCATAGTTTCACTGAGCCAGCTGCGTCCTGCAAAAGAAAAACCAAACACATATTATTGACCCCTCTTCAAAACTATCAGTGGCGGTCTCTTCCCAGAGCATTCAGAGAAATCTAATTTACCTTGGTTACAATTTGCCTTTTATTATTCAAAATCTCATGTTGCACAATCGGGTGAGTTCCTGAAACAGTTATTGACGGCTCCTTGTAGGCAGGGGCCTGCAGACAAGAGAAAAGTTAACCAACGCTGAATCAACAAAGGGTAAACAGAAGAATTTACAGGAACGAATTTGTTTTTGCTTACTGGATTTAGTCCTTCCAAAGACACCCTCGCCCTATTAAAGGACAAATTCCCAGCCAAAAAAGAGCCACCTCGTTGAAAGACCTTTTGAGGACTCTGTACTTCGGCAGGCCATCTCTCTACAGAGGAGTCTGTAGTTGCAACCCATATACTATCATCTTGCAAAGCTAATTGCTGAATTGGATGGTCCTTAGTGCACAGCAAAACACTCTCCCTTGTTGCCAAATCTGTCAAGTATAACTGACGGAAACATAAAACATAAATGAAATTGAAAAGGGAAGTTATACATGGAAGGGAACCAAAGAAAGAAGCAAGTTCGGTTTCTACTCACACATTGGTCTCTTCCACCGCTATAAACATGACTAAATGATGGAGTGCATGCAAGCGCCCAAACTGAATCTGTATGCACGGCATAGGTATGTAGACATCTCTGCTGACCAAGATCCCATAGTCTAGAAATAAATTTAGAACCAGTTAGAACTGAAATAATCACTATAACCTCATCCACTGGGTATCATAGTTACAAACTAATTAAGAAATACGGACCTTATCATAGAATCAGAGGATCCAGACAAGCAAAACCTGCAGTCTCAAGGTGAGAAACACGAGGAAACTCAGTCAGTCAGAGAAAAAAATAGGAACAAAATAAACCATTGCTGGCAAAAAAAAAAAACAAAAACTTTACCTGCCAGTTGAGTCCAGAAGCAGCACTCTGACATTATCTGTATGCCCCCTCAGCTTCATACTCTTTGAGCCGGTTCTCGGGTCCCAGACACGTAAAACCTGCAATAAAAAGAAAGAACTGAGTAGTATTCAAAAATCAAAAACCCAAAAAGATTTATCGGTTCTTGTTCCCAGGTATATTCTATGCAACCTGGATTGTATGAATACCTTCTCTGTTCCACCAGAGACGAGCACCGTCCCGGAATCATTCATCGCCAAAGCATACACAGACTCCTTATGGCCTTTGGCAATTGTTGGCGTGTACCCATGAGATGGAGATGACTGCACAGAGATATTGTTGCTTGAACTAACAGTTCTTAAACTTGTAACAGGACCATTTGCACCATTTGAAGAAGAGCTATCTTCATTAGCGTCATTAGGTTTCGTAACTGGTGACAAAGCAGCTTCGATATCCCATATAAAAACTTCCCCACCAAGGCCACCAGATGCAACAACATTACTCTAAAAGTTGCGACATCAAGATAGGATCAGAATGTGACAAGGAGAAGCACATATATCCTACAAAACTTGCACCACCATACCAAGAATTTTTTTTTTTCAGGTGGAACTATAAAGAAAACAAGCATGAAGAATGACAAATTACATTTTTTGCCGCAACTGCCAAACAAGTGACATAGTCAGAATGCTGTCGGAGAGTCCTCGTACAGACTCCTGCTGATAAGCCGTCCCATGTCTAGATACAGGTTATTAAGCCGCATTAAGAAACCAATATGGTAATACAAAAACAAAACAAAGTATAACGAGAACAAGAAACAAATTCACAAACCTTGACCGTAGTGTCTGAAGAACAAGAAACAAGAGTGCTTTCACCAGCCAGAGCAGCGTCGTTCACCTGACCAGTACACATGGGGGTTTAAAATAATTAGATGCAAAATAGAACAGGATTCACCTCAGTAAACACAGGATCCTAACTACCACTGATCATCCCTATACAAATACAAAATTTCAGTGCGGGGAAAACTATATACCCAGTCAACATGAGACTCAAACGTAGCAGAGCAAAAGGTAGCATCCTCATCAAATGCCCATCTCTTGAGTGTACCATCACGACTTCCAGTGAAGAGGTAACTTTGATCATGAGAAACAGACGACTTCAACACATCCAAGCAATTAATGCCAGCACAATGCTGCAGGATGCACAACTCAAAAGAAGAACATCATCAGGATTGAGTTGAGAATGAGATGTAACTTCAAACGATTTCAACTATTTTCTGATCAAGAAGAATATGAAGGAACTAGGAAAAAAAAAAAGCAAAGAAAGGGTAACACAACAAACAAAATTGGTGTAAAACAACCTGACCTTTGTGTCGTTGGCATCATTTAATACGTAAGTAAGCTTTTTCTCTTTGCGAGTGCGAACAGAACCGCCATTACTGCCGGCACTTCCAACCCGGTGCATTTCAAATGATCCTGAAAGGAGAAAAACAAAAAAGTAAGGGACAAAACAACCTCCTCTAAATAGAGCAGACTAGTTATCAACTAATCATCATCATCATCAAAAACGAAACAAGACCAACACAAATATATTGCTAAAGACAAAGCTGGTAGTAGTAAAGTGAGTAATCTGAATCGGGAACGAACATGAAAAAAACCTATGGGACAGCCATAGAGATTCCCCCAAGCTCAGAGTAAGATTCTACAGAGAATCTCAAATATTCCGGTCGAAAAAAAAAAAAACAAGAGTTATCCACATCGAATAACAGTTTTCTAAGCTCCCAAAAAAATCCTCAATTGACTCATCATCAAAGGAGGAGATCAAAAACCAAAAAGGACACACACAATTGCGATGTACAAGAGACAGATTACAAAATCAATCATCACTACTCAGCTCTCTAAAGACTCCCCAACTTTTGATCAATACACAGTACCAACCCAAAAAAAAAAAAGCAATCATCGATTTGTACATCGAACATACACGATTAGTTCCAACTACTTTGCTCAATTTCTAAGAGGAGAGAACAAAAATTTGAACAAAAAATATCTAAAGAAAAGGAAAAAAAAAAAAAAAAAGTGGAATCAGTCGTAAGCGAAATCATAAACATACCTTAAATCCGAACTTCAGATGTAATCGATGATTGTAACAACGTGATTCAGTAACCCAAAACACACACAGACGCAGTTTTTGGAAACGAAGACAGAAACCCTAGAATCGATCTTTAGCGCGGGGGAGTGAATATAACGAGAGATTTGGGAATCGGATTGATCTCAAAAACTTTAGCACAAATTTGGAAAAATTATTAGAGAAACAAAACAATTAATTAAAAGAGTCAATAAAAGCAAGAAGAAGAGCAAAGCCTTTTTTGTTTCCAAGGCGTGATTGCGTTTTGTTGGAGAGAATTGGAAGAAGAAGAAGAAGTGAAGAACGAACGAAAATTATAAAAAGTTTTTTTTTTTTTTTTTTTTAAATTTACTAAGGAAATTGAGGAAAACACAACACAAACTCGAGACTTGGTAAAATCAGCCCATATGATATCACAATTGGGGACTACTCTACAATAGCGTTTTAAGTATATCGAAATTTATTTATTTAAATTTTTTTGGGAATGGATAAACATTAATATATATGCTATTTTCTTATTGGTTGGATGACTTGCTAAAGTTTATTTCAGTTTTTGACCACAAAAAAAAATTGGGGTAATTTTGTAAATCTTATAAACCGCTAGTGATCGACCACCAAAGAGAGCACTCGAACATAATAACAAGTTTTGTAAAGTCCAATCAAAATATCTTACATTACGAATTGTAAAAGATCAAGTGAGGTCAATAACATGGTGTATGTGTGGCACACAACACACAATAGAAACTGGTATACAATAATACAATCATTAATTTCTTACAAATCTAAGCATTCAATGCGTAAAGATATCACTTATATATGCTCTTTAAAAATCTAAACTTTCAGATCCTTTTGAACTGAAACAAACAACACATGCTCGCTCACATTCACCTTGTTTTGTGTTATATTCTTCTAATTCATACTACTACTACCCATAATCATCTATCCAAACCCCAAATCTTGTTCCTTCTAGGACAAATGTTACCTATTAGAAATCATAACTAGAGAAAACAAATTATGCAACAAAAATACTTTTGATTCTAAAGCAATAACAAAAAAAACGCAATAGTAAACAATCACTTTATGTTTTTTTTTTCAAATGCAATGTAAAAAAAAAAAGTAATTATATTAGTAAATACTAAATACAATGCATTAGGAATCCATTGTCTCACTTGTTTTTTTTTTGCTTTGACATTCATTGTCGCACTTAAAAAACATAAGTCAAAGGCTTAGATGGATCAACACCTTTTAAAACGGGTAAAACATTGACAGTTTTTAAAAAAAAACATAAGTCAAAACATAAACAAACTCTTTTTGTACAAGAAAACTTATTTGACAAATTTTCTTAAAATTTATATATATATATATATTCTTACCAAACAACAACAAAAAAAAAAAGGAAAACATTGACAGTTTTACCGTTAATTCATGATTTTTTTTTATAAAAGTGTCCTGCAATGAGCATCTTGATTTAGGATTAAATCCTAAAAAGCTATACAGTTGTAGAAACCTAATAGTATTATTATAATCAGGATCTGAATCACAAAATATATATAAGAAAAAGAAAAAAAAAACTAAATGTTTACGACATTACTATTATTGGTTAAACGAACTCGTTTCCACTACTAGTTTCCTAAAGCAGAGTCGGTTTGTGGGGATCTCTCTCTCTCTCTCTCTCTTTCTTCTTCAATGGCGTTTCTCTCCTATTCTTCATCGTCTCCGGCGATGCAGAAAGGAATCTTTGTCTCCATGCCTGTACTTATACTCTCCGTTTCGTTCGCAGCTGTTGCCTTCTTCCTCATCTCTTCTTCTCTCTCGTCTTGCTCCTGTCCTCCTTCTATACCTTCCCCCGTTAACGAAGCCGTTGAAGCACCCGTCGGCGTTGATGTGAGAATATCGCCGACGCAAGATGATATTAAGTGGGTTAGAGATCTGATTAGATCCAACGGTTTGCATATGCAGAAGAATGAGCTTCGGAAAGGGATTAATCCTCGCACTAGGGATCAACAACTCGCAGATCTGAATCAGTAATCATCCCTACAGGCTCCTTTTCTTGTTCGAAACTTTTTGAGTGTTATTCTGATTTGATGTTAGCTTAGCTTAGCTCAGTGGTTAAAGTTTGGTTATTTGCCAATTCCTTCTTTACAAATCGGTATATAAAAGATGAATTTTTTTAATAGATATGTGTATGTGAAGTCAGTAGCTTTATGGCTTCATTGCATCCTCTTTTAAGTAGTTAGAAAGTGACAAATTTTATACTTTTTGAATCCATATCTATGAATGAAGTCGTATGATTTACTGTTACTCTATTGGAAATTGAAGATCAGACCTCTTACATTGGATATCTAGTGAGAGCAAACGGATCTGAGTGCTGTTTAATTAGAGTTTTAGCTATGGCTTTTGTCATGTAGATTGGTCTTATCAGAGTGTTATTTTTTTTTTTTTTTTAACTCTATAATCGTCACCGTCTTTGCAAAAGTAGTGGTTCATTTTCATTGTTCTGTTTTTATACTCTAAAGGTCTGTTTTGGCATTACCTTTTTTCTGATTTAACTCTCTTTGAAATTCAGGTACAAGGGTATATCCCATTACGAAGGAGATGAAGCAAACAACCATACAGCTCTTCCATGCCCTGGTGAGTTATTAGTTGAGCAGCATCACAGCAACTATGGTGAACCATGGGCAGGTGGTCGTGATGTATTTGAGTTCTTGGCTGAATCAGCTAAACTTAAACCAAACTCCCGTGTTCTAGAAATCGGATGTGGCACGTTGCGTGTTGGTTTGCATTTTATCCGCTATCTTAGTCCACAACATTTTCACTGTCTTGAAAAGGATGAGCTTTCGCTAATGGCTGCTTTAAGATATGAGCTTCCATCTCAAGGTCTTCTACATAAACGACCTCTTATAGTAAGAGGCGATGATATGGAATTCAGCAAGTTTGGTTCAGATACAACCTATGATCTGATATACGCAAGTGCTGTCTTTCTCCACATGCCTGATAAACTCGTGTGGACTGGACTCGAAAGACTAGTGGAAAAGTTAAAGCCTTACGATGGGAGAATCTTTGTTTCACATAACGTAAAGTTTTGTTCGCGGTTAGGAGGAGACAAGTGTGCGCAGAAGCTAGCAAGTTTAGGACTTGAGTATCTTGGGAAACAAACACATGATAGCTTGCTGTTCAATCACTACGAGATCTGGTTCGGGTTTAGACGGTTCAAAACATAAAGCCGGTTGAAGTTTTTTTGGCTGAGTCTATTTCAGTTTTCTTGACACGCCATTGTTCTCCATTCTCTGAGGACTGGATCAAGAGGTTTAGATATTGTTTTGGTGAACAAAAAGCAAAGAGTCTCTACAAAGGTTGTGAACTAGAAAGATTGTTCTGTATCAATTACTTTTATTTTTGTGTCTATGGTCAGAGAGATTCAGGTACTGTTTATATAGTAGCCAAATGATTTAAGAAATTCTTTTGTTTGTAACCAAAGACAAATTCTTTTTCATATTTTAAAAGTTGTTACCACTTTGTTTGCCAGTAATTAGATATAATGTGAAGAATGGTACTGCAAAAAAAAGAAAGGTTCCACCTGAAGTTACCATTCAAGAGACAAAGACATGTCCAAACAGATCACAGAAGGATCACAGTACCATTTTCTACAACCTTCAGCTACATCTAAAATACTACATCTTAGAAGAACTAAGACCATCAGACTCACAAATATAGACCACCCTCAATCTAAGACAATGGGGAAATCTTTTCTTAATCCATCTTGATCTTCAACCTCACCAGTTTTACCACAATCCTCGCTCTGTCTTTCTGTCTCTTCTGCTTCCTCACTGATAGAGCTATCAGGCGTGAGTGGAACACTGATGATAGCAGCAGGGTCTAGCTCGAAAGAACTAGCGGGAACTCCGTCTCTCTCCTTTCCATTTAACTTAAGTGATGGCACCCTGTGGGAGAATCTTTGCATTTCCTCTGGTGCGATCATGAGTGAGACGACTCCATGCTGCCCAGCTTGTTCATAGACCGATACAAATCCCTCAACCTTTCCTAAATAGGCCACTCCAACGCCTAGACAATCGTCAAAGTTGACCAGAACTTCCACAAAGTCGAACTTATAAGGAGGCCTGTGCTGTTCCGGGTTATTGTTCCAGCTTTTGCTCCAGTCTCTGAAAAGAGCCCACGTTTCTCCTTTCCTTGGAATCACAGCGATGAAGTGTCTGCTATGTATGATGGGATTCATCACATGAGAAAAGGTCAACTGGCTTATGGTTTCTGTACTCCCTACTTTGAACCTCCCGCAAGCAGCAGGAACAGAATCCTCATCTTTATGTTCAAACCATGTCAACTGAAGACTCGTCCCACGTTTATTAATTTTCTTGATTCGACCATACAACCTAGGCATAGAATCTATACCATCGTATAGAGCCCATACTTGACCAGCCTTGAAAGATGTCATCGTCTTGCTGAAATCTGCAAACTCTGAATCAACACACAATAATGGCTCATGTTCCTCATCACTGTCCTCAATGGAGACAAAAACTTCTTCAATATCTTTTTCATGTGCTTCACTTATTTGTACAGGAGAAGATGTAGTAGCCGAATCTTTTTCCATGTCTTCATCATTATGCTTGTGTTGTCCAAGAGCCTCAGCAGCTCTACCATTCGTTGTCAACAGTGAAGGCCCAGATTCTAGCCTACGTCTCTTCCGAGTCCCTGCTTGCATTGATAGTTCTTCTAACTCAAGAAACTTCCTCTTCACATCAACCTCTATGGCTTCTTCCAGCTTTCTCAGTTCAAAAATCTCTTCTTTCTTCTCCAGTTCAGCTGATTTCTCTCTGATGGTATCATTAAGCAACCTGAGCTCATTCTCCCTCGCTTCAAGTTCCTTAAGAGATGCTTCCATCAGCTCAGCTTCCTTTCTCCTCCTATCCAGATCCAGAATCTGTTTCCTTACAGACTCCTCCTTCAAATCCACTTCCATGGCTCGTTGCTTTAGCAAATCAAACGGCTTGTCGATTTCTTCCGACCGTAGCGATGAATCAAGAACTGATGACGCTTTCTCGTGAATCTGGTCTAGGATTTTATGCATTTCCTCCTTTTTTTTATCAACCCCCTTTAAATCACCCTCCACTACCATTAGGTCATATGCAGAAACCCTAAGCATTCAAAAATCAAAAGAAACGAACTAATAAAAAATCAATCTTTCATGAACAACAAACGATTTGAGACATTCAGAGAAATAAGAAAGGTTGTGAATTTTCCGAGAAATAAGAAAGAAAAGACCTTTCTCGAGATTCGTCTTCAGTTTGTGCCGGCGCCGGATCCTTCTCCGGCGTGTCTCTTCCGGAAGGTTGTGGATTTTCCGGTTCCATTATGATTTTGCTTCGGTTAAGTTGCTGAAAGATTTGAGCTTTTTGAGCTCTAGGAGGAAGAATACTGAGAAAGTTTGCTTTTTTTTTTCTTTCTTTTTTTTTCTAGTTAGACAGAGATCAAATTTGAAAAGAAGAGAGAGATTACTGAAAATAGAAGAAAATGGAGGGAGGAGGATCATAAAAAGTTTTTGCATACACGTTTCGGGACAAATCAGTACTTCCTTTTGTGTTTACAGCCGTTGGATTAAATTATTTAACCGTTAGATTACTCATATTATTGTTAACCGTTGGATTAAATAATTTTTGACCGTTGGATTACTGAAATCAGCAGAGTTTCTGATGATTTTTTTAGCCGTTCGATTTCGTTTGTCAGAAGATGAGAATCATTAAATAATCTTTGACCGCTGATTGATTGCAATGGAAAGGGATTGGTTTGGTAAATGGATCATTAGAAGTTGAAAAATTACCGTTAGAAGTGGGAAACATTCATCTTGTAAAGAAATTATATATATCATATACTATACATCAGTAAAATACTAAAATTACTGGTTAAAGTATCATCTCGTGTTCAAAAAATTTCTAGTTTATTAAGCTGAAAGATTAGAGCTTTTCTATGTGTTGCCATTAACTTTTTTTTTTCTGATTTCACTCTGTTGGAATTGAAGCAAAACAAGCACATAGACGAGTTACTACTTACTACTAGCTGAGTTGCGTATTTAAGTTATAGGCTAAATCAGCCAATATTAATCAAAACTCTCGTATCCTAGAAATCGGAAGCAAAACAAACACACAGATGAGTTACCATTACTTGGCTGGAAGGCTCACAAATACATGCCAACTTCAATCTAAGACAATGGGGATATCCATTCTTGTTCCATATTGATCTTCGAAGACCTCGCTTTGTTGTTCTGTTTCTTCTGATTGATCACGACTGAGTATAGAACTGCAGATAGCAGCAGGGTCTAGTTCGAAAGAACCAGCTGGAACTCCCTCTTTTTCTTCTCCATTCATTCTAAATGATGGCACTCTGTGAGAGAATCTATGCATCTCCTCTGGATTGATCATGACTGAGATGAGTCCGTGCTGCTCAGCAGCTTGTTTAAAGACCGATACAACTCCTTCAACCTTCCCTAAATAGGCCACTCCAACGCCTAGACGATCATCAAAGCTGTGCAGAACTTCAACAAAGTCGTACTTATAAGGAGGCTTGTGCTGTTTCGGGTTATTGCTCCAGCTTTTGCTCCAGTCTCTGAAAAGAGCCCACGTTTCGCCTTCTCTCGGATTCACAGCGATGAAGTGATTGTCACGTATGATGGGATGCATCTCATGAGAGAAGGTCAAGTGGCTTATGGTATCTGTACTCCCCCATTTGAACCTTCCACAAGAAACAGGAACAGATTCGTCATCTTTATATTCAAGCCATGTGACTCGAAGACTCGGCTGAGACTTGGTAACTTTCTTGATCCGAGCATACCACCTAGGCATAGAATCTATACCATCATACAGAGCCCAAACTTGACCAACCAAAAAAGAGCTCATCGTCTTGGTGAAATCATTAAACTCAGACTCAACACAATTCAGTAGTTCTGTATCCTCATCACTGTCATCTATGGAGACTATATCTCCTTCATGTCCATCACTTACTTGTACAGGGGAAGAAGCGGAAACTTGTTTCTCCTCAGTCAAGTCAACCTTCCTCGAACCCTGAAGCAAACAAGTCAGTTTCTCTTGTGCGTTAAGTTGAGAAACCACCATTTCATCGTTCTTCAGGACCAACCCCACCACATCTGCTTCCAGAAGCTGTTTCATATCACATTCATTTTCTTCCTCCTCCAATGCACTCGTTGGCTCAATGATGGAAGCCTCAGTCTTCCTCGCTATATCTTCTTCAACCAGAATCACTCGCTCTTCCTTCTTCTCCAGCTCCAGAATCTGTTCCTTTACAGATACCTCCTTCAACTCTACTTCAACGGCTAGTGATGAAGCTTTCTCCTGAATCTTATCTAAGATATTATTATGCATCTCCTCCTTTTCTTGATCTAACTCACCCTCCACTACCATGAGGTCATAAGCAGAAACTTGTTTCTCCTCAGTCAAGTCAATCTTCCTCGAACCCTGAAGCAAACAAGGCAATTTCTCTTGTGCGTTAAGTTGAGAAACCACCATTTCATCGTTCTTCAGAACCAACCCCAACACATCTGCTGCTTCCAGAAGCTGTTGCAGATCAGATTCATTTTCTTTCTCCTCCAATGCTGTCATTGCCTCAATGATTGAAGACTC
Organism: Camelina sativa; assembly: GCF_030686135.1. Classification (NCBI taxonomy): domain Eukaryota; kingdom Viridiplantae; phylum Streptophyta; class Magnoliopsida; order Brassicales; family Brassicaceae; genus Camelina; species Camelina sativa. Next base: position 1,975,886 of record NC_141898.1, read on the forward strand.
AGTCTTCCTCGCTGTATCTTCTTCAACCAGATTCACTCGTTCTTCCTTCTTCTCCAGCTCCAGAATCTGTTCCTTTACAGATACATCCTTCAACTCTACTTCAACGGCTAGTGATAAAGCTTCCTCCTTTTCTTGATCTAAACCCTCTAAATCAACATCCACTACCATAAATAAGATCATAAGCAGAAACCCTAAGAATTTCAAAAACCAACAAAAACCGGTCATGAAAGCCAAAATTAAACCGATCAGAGAGAGATCCATGTAACCGGAAGCTTCCAGAAAAAAACGAAAAATTAAACCTTTCTCGAGATTGATCTGCAGTTTGTACCGGCGCCGGAGTGTCTCTCCGGAAAGGTTGCGACTTTACCGGTTCCATTACGAGTTTTGCCGTCTTTTAGTAGCTGTGAAGATTGGAGATTTTGAGCTATAGGAGGAAGAAGACTGTAGAAAGTTCGCTTCTTTATTTTTATTATTACCGTTAGACACTTAGACACAGCAAAATTTGAGCAAGAGGGCAAAGAGAGAGAGAGAGAGAGAGAGATGATTCGACTGAAAATAGAAAAAATTGGAGGGAGACTCAGAAAAGTTTTGCATATACGATTCGAGTAAAAAACATACATACACAAAGAAGAGTCAAAGCCCGTTGGATCAAATTATTTTCAACCGTTTGATTACTTTTTTCTCTATTTGTATTTTCTTTTGAACTAATCTCTATTATTTCCTTTTTTCACATATGTGTCTGTCTATTCAGACGAGAAAGGTAAGCCCATTAACTTTCAAAGAAACATATATAATAGGCCCAATAGATATTAAAATTTGAAAAATCTGGAAATATATATTATTAGGTCAAGAATATACATATGAGAGAGTATGACTCTTGTTTTCAGCTGGGATTAAATTGTATGATTAATTGATTATTGTTTTGAATTTAGTCCTATATATATGCGTTACTGCAGTCTATGCTATGCACAAATATAAAGAAGAGAATAGTTATAAATTTTTTTTAAAAAAAAATGCATGGTTCATGATGATCGAAAGAAAGATAGTCGTCGACGTAATTAATAAAAGTGTAATAATAACAGACCATGATCCATCTACTCGGGCTAATGTACTTGAGCTATAAAAACAAAAGTTCATTAATTATTAAAGAAGTTAATAGTTTTGGTGATAAATGGATAAAAACAAAAATTGAGGGGATGGGAAAGAAAAGATAAAAAAGGTTATAGCAAAATGACAAAGAATATTAAAGAAAGATTGCGACAGCTGAGGTGTGATCATTTTGAATCCCTTAATAGGACAACTAACACTATTTTTTTAATTTATTATTTCATATATAAACTTTACAACAACAAAAAAAAAAAAGCCAAGCTGTTCTCCATAGATGTTGACCGCCAAACTCTAATGCTTCCAAATCTTATTTTCTCGTATTGTTTTTGCTATGAAGTATGAACCTTTTTACAAACCACACGCCTCTTCCCTATCTTTTTATTTTGCTAACATTTTCCATATACACATACCTTATTTCTATAGGTTTTGCTTGGTACGTTACGTACTTACGCAATATTATACAATTGTGATTATAGTGCATATACAATTAATATTAAACGTGTGTATGCCCTTACATGCAATTAAACACACAATATTTCAAGTATATGTTATATAGAGAGATTTTACCTTAAACAAAAAAATGTTACATAGAGATCTCCCAAGTAAAATTAATATCGATCAAGAAGCATATTGTTAGAACTACGTACACGTCTCCTCGAAGCTCGAATTACCCATATTATACGTTCAATGGAATCCGCCCTATATGTTTTTTTTTTTTGGTTTTAAATCCGCCCTATATGTTCTTCAGCATTAAACTTGATTATATATTTACGTTCTACCTATACTGTAGTTTGAGCATATTTGTACTTCTCAACATAATCAATCTTAGGTACTGTATGAAAAGATTACCGACACTACTTTAAAACTTTCCTAAACGATTTACCGACATGCATATTACTTTTATTTTCCATATATAAACGTTTTACCGACAATATATACTTTCTAGATGAAATTTCACGACCGAGATTGTGACACTCATTTTAACACAATTTTGAAGATTTAAAACCCAAAAAAAAAAAAAAAAACACCTGGTAGCCATTTCAGCAATTAATCTTAACCACTTTCAATTTGTTCTTTAGTCTTCATATTTTTTTTTAAAAACATACTTGTTTCATATACTACATGTTTATTAAGGACTTTCGCATAATTATATATCTTATTGATTAGCTCGACACACTTCTTTCAGTGGAGTTATATAATTAACAGAATCAACAACATACGTAGTAATAGTATTTCCCATTAAGATATTTTTATGTGTATGTAGCCCATATAGGACATAAATAATTGAGTTAAAAAAAAGTTAAAGCTATCGGTATTATTACTAAAAATAGTCATATGTTTTTTTTCGGCAGTTACTACAAGACTTACCCTTTTTAATATAAAGAGCTGATTTAATTTTTAGTTGGCATAATTATTTAAGCTTAATATTCTTGTTGTTATTTGGAAAAGAGTTGATCAACAACAATGACATACACTCTACAAAAATTATTATATGCTTTTAAAAATATACTTCCGGCCGGCCCATAGTTTTTAAAAATATATATATATAAAAAAAGTTAGAAATAAAATTGACACATGACATGATCTACTCAATATTACTACTAAACATGAACTAATCATTATACAAAAGTTGTGAGATCTATGCTTAAAAAAAAAAGAGGAATAACGCATAGTCTTTTGATGAATGATGATGATGATATATTGATATGAAGAATATACCAATTCTTATCCTAAGAACATATTCTCTCTTTTGTGTTAGTGACACTTCAAAATAAATATATATAGTTTTGGATTAATCACCCTCCTCCCCTACTCATGCGTCGACGCGTCCGAACTTATGCGCGCACGTTACATGCTACACACTCTTGTCTGTGCTAAAATACGCAGAGATATTCCTTATCCTCCACCTCTTGGCGTTGGTGGCGTAATATAAATATGATATATGATTTTTTTTCTTAGAAGCAGGAGTTTTTTTTTTTTCCCATTTCCACAGAATTCACTAATCACACAAAAAAAAGTTACGAGCTTTTCCGCTTCTCGTCCTTACTTTTGCGAATCGATCTGGGTTTTAGGTGTTTCTGTGTTGTTTTTGATTAAGTTGTTAACAACAAAGAAATCAAAAAAGGGAACTTTTCTTCAATGGCTGCGAGCAATGAAGTGAATCTTATTGAGAGCAGAGTAAGTTTAGCTTTCTTTTGTTTTTAAGTTTCTATATATGTTTTTTGGGTTGCTGATTTTGACTTGGGTCTCTTTCGATTTCCTTGTTTAATTTTGGTTCTTCCATGGCTTTTGCCTTATTTTTGTTTAATATGTGTGTGTGTTTAAAGCTTATTATTATGTAGAATAGTTTATGGTGTTTTGTTTGATTTGGGTTAATCAGTTCTTTTTCAAAAGAAACTCAAATTTGAAAGCTTTATTAGGTCTTCAATTCGATTGAAACGTCAAACGTGTCGTCTGTTTGTTTGTTTAAGAGGTCTTTACATAATAATCTCTGTGCTTTTTGCCTTTTCTGTCCTCTTCTGTTTGATTCTGAATCTTAGTGTTTGTTGATTCAAACTCTGTTATCCGATTTCAAACTGACCCTTTGTTCGATTTGGTTTATACTGTGTAGTGGTTAAGATCAAACAGTTTGATAAAGACTCTCTTTTGATGCTTCAATCGAGTACAAAACACTCTCTTTTGTTGTTTCTGTATGATATAAGCTTAAGTCCTTTCATTGGTCTCTCTTGTTGTTGTTGGTGTTTTCTGTGGTTGAAATTTCTATGATTTAAGACTTAAGTAATCTGATTCTTATGATCTGCAATTTTTGTGTGATGCAGACAGTGGTTCCTCTCAATACATGGGTTCTAATATCCAACTTTAAAGTAGCTTACAATATCCTGCGTCGCCCCGATGGAACTTTTAACCGGCACTTAGCTGAGTATCTAGACCGTAAAGTCACTGCAAACGCCTATCCAGTTGATGGTGTTTTCTCATTCGATGTCCTGATCGATCGCAGGACCAACCTTCTAAGCAGAGTCTACAGACCAGCTTACGCAGATCAAGAGCGACCTCCTAGTGTTCTAGATCTTGAGAGGCCCGTCGATGGCGAAGTTGTCCCTGTTATACTCTTCTTTCACGGAGGTAGCTTTGCTCATTCTTCTGCAAGCAGTGCAATCTATGACACTCTTTGTCGCAGGCTTGTTGGTGTATGCAAATGTGTTGTTGTATCTGTGAATTACCGACGTGCACCGGAGAATCCTTACCCTTGTGCTTATGATGATGGTTGGATTGCTCTTAATTGGGTTAACTCGAGATCTTGGCTTAAATCCAAGAAAGACTCAAAGGTTCATGTTTTCTTGGCGGGTGATAGCTCTGGAGGTAACATCGCTCATAATGTGGCTTTGAGAGCGGGTGAGTCTGGAATCGATGTTTTGGGGAACATTCTTTTGAATCCTATGTTTGGTGGGAATGAGAGAACAGAGTCTGAGAAAAGCTTGGATGGGAAATACTTTGTGACGGTTAGAGACCGTGATTGGTATTGGAAAGCTTTTCTACCAGAGGGAGAAGATAGAGAGCATCCAGCGTGTAATCCGTTTAGCCCGAGAGGGAAAAGCTTACAAGGAGTGAGTTTTCCAAAGAGTCTTGTGGTTGTTGCTGGTTTGGATTTGATTCGAGATTGGCAGTTGGCTTACGCGGAAGGACTCAGGAAAGCGGGTCAAGAGGTTCAGCTTATGCATTTAGAGAACGCTACGATTGGGTTCTACCTCTTGCCTAATAACAATCATTTCCATAATGTTATGGATGAGATTTCTGCGTTTGTAAACGCAGAGTGATGTTAACGCGGGGATAAAGAAATGAGCTCTATTTTAACAGAGCCAAGAGGTCTTTCAAACTAACAAACAGGTGAGATGCTCTCTCGGTTAGTTTTGTTTTACTGTTTAGTATCTAAGTGTGTGGGAGGTTTGTGACTGTTTTAAAACGCTGGATAATGAAACGTTGAAGCTTGTAGAAGAACAGCGAATCGTTCGGAAGACTTGAAAAAGGAACAGAGCAAGTACTATATTTTCTCCTTTTTCTTTTCGTCTGTAATGTTTGGCTTTTTAGCTTTTAGTCTTTAGCCTTTTATCTTAACTAAAAGCTGATTTCTCAGCATGGGAGTGGTAAGTAACTATATATACTTCAAGAATGTAATGTTTATATACAAAAATTGTAGTGAATTTGGTAAATTTAGGGTTTGTATTGTATTTTGTTGCTCTTTTTTTTGGTTGTACTCTATTGTTTTTACAAAAAGAAGCAGTGCATGTATAAATGCTGTTAAATACGAGTGAGTGTTTTACTAACCCTTAGTTTATTTCACTTCTAAATGTTATATTGTTCATTCAACAACTTTAACGTCGAAAAAAAAACAAAGAATAATTCTGTGTTTCAAAAAGCAAAAAAACTATAGAAGGATTTTTGTTTCTACATGTGAGGAATCTTTTGTGCAATGATGAGAAACAGCTAAAGCTTGAGGAAACAAGAAAAACGAGAGCAAATAGTTTTGCCCAATAAGACAATAAACGAAACAAAATGTACAGAAGTGGTGTCCACCTTAATTTAAGACCATATATAGAAATTGATGCAAACTGTTTTCACAAAAGAGAACACTACATGAAGAATATACTTGCCTTTGGATTATGAACTATTAACATAATCCTTGTACATTTTACAAATCGGTGTATTTTCATGGAATCTTCAACCTCTTGTTCTTGAAAACTTCCATCAGAACCCAAAAGTCTCTTCAGTCTAAACTCCAGACTTTTGCTTGGTTAATCAGAGACAGAGGCCAGCTCACAAGTCCAAAAACAAGATAAGGAAAATCAATGGATGCACAGATATATATCTCAGGGAGAAACATTATATTCCATATTATAGTTGCTGAGACCTAAAACAACATTATTTGCAAGGTATGAGTAAAAAGCTCACATGATACTCAGACTAAACTCGTAAATGTGATAAATGTCATGACTCATGATAGTGGTTAAGTGGCAAAACCATTCTGAGACGGTTTAACGAGTCCTAGCGGTATAGGCAAAAGATGCAGCAGCAAAAACTGTAGTTACTGCAGAAACGAGAGTCCAGAAGTTCTGCTTCTTGTGTGCCTCTTCCGTTGATTGCTTCATGATCTCAGCTTCTTTCTTCATTTCCTCGATCATGTCCTCTTTGTTTTTGAACGCTTTCTCTATCGACTCAAGCTCCACAGCATATGATTTTGTTCCATTTTCTCGCTTCTGTTGCTCGCTAATCAATCTATCTTCTTGGTTCTCTAATTGAGACACCATAGATGCAGCACTCTTTACCATCACAAAGCTGCGTTTTGCATCTATTTCAGCGGATTCTAGTTTTGCTTTCAGAGCATCCAAAGCTTTTTTGAGCTGTACAAGCTCCTTTTCAAGTATAGCCTTTTCGGTTTTCAGTGATTCAGACTGACTCTCCAAATCATTCTTCACTGTACACAACCTCTCGCGCTCAATCTTAATTTTCCCAAGCTCTTCTAAAGTTGTTTCAGTCATCCTCTCTGATTTTAAAACCTTTGCCTTAAGATCCTTTCCATGTCTCTTCTCCTCCTCAAGTGCCTTATCAGCTTCTTTTTTCTTGAGCTCAACTTCCACAATTGCATCATTTAGCTGACCAACTTTGCAGATAAGCTCATCGTTAGATTTGGTTTGAACATCACAATCCTTTTGCAGCACAGCAACAACATGCGTTAGCTCATCAGCTTTTTGATTCAGCTCAACAAGCTTTGCCTCCCGACTAAAAACACGCTCCTCAAGCTCAATCTTCTCCCTAGACAACTGGTCAATCAACTTCTCCTTATCAGATGACTGCATATTGACCATCTCCATCTGTTTCTCTACTGAATTATTCTCCTCCACTAACCTCTCAAGCTCAGATACCTTGACAGTCTTCTCTTTCCCTAAAGCATCAATTTCCACAATCATTCTTCTCTCTTTCTCCATAGACTCATCAAGATCCTTCTCCAACCTGATAACTAGATCCTTCAAAATCCTCTCTTCCTTTGTCAAACTCTGCACAGTCTCATTCAGCTTGTCTAGCTTTTTCTCCAACTCCAAGATTTCCCCTTTCTGTTCAATCTTTACACTCTCCATCTCATTCTTTTCACTCAATAGCGCTTTGATCTCACTCTTCAGTCCATCAATCTCCTTCTTCCCATCCTCAATTGTCTTCTCCAAACCAATCTTCTCCTTGTTTACCGCTTCGATCAACTCTTCCCTCACCTCCCTCTCCTTCACCAACTTATCGTTTTCTGATTTCAATTTCCCAATCACAATCTCCAAATCGGATTCTTTCTCCTCCAACCGAACCACACATTCCTTCAAACGATTTGCTTCCTCACTCTGTGAATCAAACCGGTTCTTGATAAAGTCCCTCTCATCACAGACCTTCCCCAACTCTTCTTTCTCCATCTCAACCTTACCCATAAGCTCATTTCTTTCCCCTTTCAAAACCCTAATCTCGCTCTCTCCATCCCTCATCAACCTCTCAACTCCAACACCCATCTCTCTAAACCGGCTCTCAACAAAATCAACAACCAAACCCAACTCAATCTTCAACCCGAAATTCTCATCACTCACCTGATCCAACTCGCCACGCAAACCCGTTTTCTCCGACGCGAAACGAGCCAACTCGGTCTCCAACTCGTCCTTGGCGTGAACGAGCGAATCGATCTGATTTCTCTTCTCCATAGCCTGTTTGAGAAGCATCTCGTTGAGAGACTTCAAGTTCTGGAACCTCTCCTCGGAAGAATCGTGTTCTTCCATGGAAGACTGACGACTGAGCGCCGTGGCTTTCTTGTCAGCCTCGTGTGCTTTCTGGTTATCATTAGTAGCGGTTTCGTTACTGTTACGCGACGCTTTCTTCTTAGCCATTGGTTTCTGCGGATTCTCGAAAGTGGTGGCGGAGATTAGGGTTTTTGGGGATTTCGATGGTCAGACTCAAACTCGTTTTGAGAGAGACGAAACGTTTTTTTTTCTTTTGGGGGTAAGTTTGCAAAATTCAAAATTCATGGCCCAGATTTTGAAGGTATTAATTATCTTATCTTATCATCATCGGTCTTCTCTGATTCTCGATATTTTTCGTAAAGTTGCACGTGACTCCCTCGTGATATTAATCGTCTCGGTTCAATCGTAATCAAAAACCATATGATTTTAGTTTTTTAGTAATCGTTTCTAGTCTTTTTCTTTTTCTTTTTTTTTTTTTTTTTTGTAAGTTTTTTCATAATTTACATTCTCCAATGATAAAAAAAAAACAAAACAAGAATAGTATTATTAAGTATTCTTGTTGAATTTTAAGAAGCTAAAGCAATCTCACGAATGCGATCAAGATCTCTCAAGTGCTTAGTTGAGTTATATTCTACACTATCTAATGATTCTTCAGAATACGTTCGTTGCATCATTTTTCTCTTGGCTTCTCTTGGAGTCATCACGACACCTTCTTGACCTAGTAATAACTCCACAACCTGAATACTCATGTCAAAAGTAATTTAACCGATTAAACCAGATTCAAAACGGTCAGCATCTAGATGACGTTTAGACTTTAGACTGGACTAAGCCGTTAAGCTAATCACACAAGGGACAAGTAGATTATGTTGGTACCGTAGATTCAGAACCGGAAACCAAACCGTGCTCTACAAGACTACAAGAATTTGACATTTGTTTCTTTACCACTTTTAAACCTAAACCGGAATGGATTTAAATTGTACCTGGCTCATCCTGGGTCGTAGAAGAGAAGACTGCTCGATGCATAAAGAAGCCGTGGAAGTTAACCGGATTAGCTCTTCTCGGTTATACTCATCTCCAAGCGATGGATCCACCAGTTCTCTTATCGCTTTTTTGTCTAGCAATGGCTTAGCCTGTGACCATATAAGAGAAAATGAAACATATATAAATCGTACCAGACTGATAAAAAGGAATGTCGAATTGACTGTGAACCGGTACGGTTTAGTCTCAAATTTCAAACCGGTCTTCATACTCACCCATAAGACTAGGCTCTGCTGAGACTCGTCAAGAGCAGGATGACCGGTTATGAGCTCGAGGAGGAGAACTCCAAAGGCAAAAACATCAGTCTTCTCGTCGACAATTCCGTGCATGAAATATTCTGGTGCAAAGTACCTATAAAACATTGTCGAAACCAAATTCTTCATTGAACTACAAAACAAAACCCATAAATGTTTTGCTAAAAGTTTCAAATAGTTACCCGAATGTTCCCTCGAATTTGGATACGTTATGGTGCGTCAATTGCTTGGGAAGCCATTTGGCTAACCCAAAATCACAAATTTGCGGTTGAAAATCTTCGGTGAGAAGAATGTTATCGGCTTTGATGTCTCGATGAATGATTCGTCTTTGACAACTCTCATGAAGATACATTAGTCCATCTGCTGTTCCTAACGCCACCTTGTAACGTCTGCTCCAAGTCAGCTTATCTTTTGATGGTCCTGAGATACGTTTAGAACTGATAAGTTTAAAAGTCAGATCTATTCGTTTAAGTTTAGGGGTGGACATACGAACCATGGAGGAGAGAGCCTAGGCTTCCAAGAGGAGATAGCCGGAAAACGAGATGCATTCCACCCTCGATACAACAACCGATGAATTTGGCTGTGTTAGGATGATCAACATGAGCTATTATACCAAGTTCCGACAAAAACTCGGCTGTTTGCTCGTCCGGTGTGCCTTTCGTCAAACGTTTCACAGCAATTAGCTTCCCTTCTGGTAAAATTCCTTGGTACACCTCCGCATAACCACCTCTTCCGATAATGTTTTCTGCAAACATTTAGTAGAAGCATCTTTTTCAATCACTGTCACAGAGAAGCACCCAAACAGTTCTTTATAGTAAAAGTAAAACAGAGTATGTATATATAACTCAGATACCGGGATTGAAATAGTCAGTTGCGATTTCGATGTCAGAGATTGAGAAGTTGTGAAGAGATGATTGGAAATTGTAGATGTCGTGAAGGATCAAACCATTGATATGTGGATCTGCGCTTTTGTTGCGTTTGGAGATAGATGGGGCAGCGCCGCTCAAAGGAGGAAAGGAAGAGAGGCGTTTCATGGATCTGCGTTTCCATAGCTTGAAGAACTTTCCCCAGTTAGAAGATGCTCTGTGATTAATGCACCGTACGTTTGCGTCTGCATCTGCATCTGCGTCTGTGTTGTTCTTATCGCTAGCTTCTCTGTTTGGAGGAGGAGGATCATCAGAGGAAGATGAGGAGGAAGAGATTGAGCATCGGGTTAAGCAGGCTTCGAGGGCTCCTCTCGGTGATTTAGGGTCTTGCTTTTCTTTCTCTACCTCTAGACATCTTAGATCTGAGAGGAGAATAAGAGAGAAAACGTTGGAAGAAGATAGGTTTTCGTGATCTACAAGCAATGCATGAGAAAACATAGGACAAGGAGAACAGAGCATGAAACAGAGGAGCTGGATGTTACCGTGAGCTGAAGCAGAATTCATGAGAAAAGCGTTGGTTCTTTTGTGTTTTGTCGTATGGTTCACGTCGTTGTAATCTTCTTCAGTGACATAACTTGAATATTTAGAGTTGTACCTGCCTCCCAAGATTCGGAATAGAAGAACAATAAGTAAATTGTCCAGGGAAGTGAGAGAAAATAGTTGGGAAAGTTCTTTAATATGCTTAAACATTTATGAAGTTTCATTGAAAAAGTAGCAGAACAATAGATAAAATTCCAAACTTTCAGACATTCATATCATGTCTACAGAGAGAACTTTATCAAATATGAGAACAAACATAAGAAAACATAGAAAAATAATTTATTTGGTATGAATAATTTACATTGGAAGAGCACAACACAAGGGAGAAGCTTCCTTGCTTTGGTCTACCGCCATGACAAAGTTTTATTTTCTTTGAAACTTTTAAGATTTTCTCATAAACCTAAAAGAACCAAAGACAGAGGAACATGGAAAAGAAATAGAAAGAAGTTTGTTTCCAAAAAGAAAAATAGAAAGAAGTTTTTGAACTTTGGTGTTCGTCTCGAGACATCCGAAAGAAAAGGTTTTGTCTTTGTGTTTAAAAATTTGATTACTAATTTAATTGTTTCTTTCGTTTACCAATGGTAGATCTACTAGTTTTTTTGTTTGTTAAGCTATTAATTAGACTCTAATATGACTAAATCCTATATTTAGCAATACCTTTTGATTTTCTCTCTTTGGATTGAATCGACACTTCTCTTAGCTTCATTTATTGCGAAAAGGGTCCGTAGAACTCGATTTGTATGTCGTCTCGTTATCCTAAGTCCTATGGTATCCCCTAATTTAGAGTCTTTTAAAGATGAAAAGATTTTCATAGTTTCTTTATCTGGTTGATCATAGATTCATAATCAAGGGATTTGTACTTTTTAGTTATTAACTAAAAGTAAAGGAAACCCAAGTAAATCTATCCAAGTATTTTACATTCTTGTATATATGTTTGTGATACTTGATCCATAAAAAAAAAGTATATATTGTGATGAGGATGAAAATAATACTTTTTTATTTGGGACAAACGATGAAAATAACACCTATTCTGTTTTTTTCAAGTAATAAAAATTACTCGTTTTGTGGTTTCTTATAAATAGGATAATTTTTGTGCGTGTATATGATGCAGAAAGCCTGCATTAAAACCTGCATTGACTTTATTGCTTTGAACCCAATTATATGATTTTTTTTTTCTGAGATATTGATGGGTTTTCTTTGTTTTTTCTTGATTCCTAACTATTATTTCAAGGGTTATCTTAGTTAAGTTTTAGATGGTTAAAGTTGTCATCACAATGATGATTGAAATGAATAATTGAAATGATTGTTCAATACTTAATTGTTGTGTAAGATGGGGGACATCGATCATTATGAACATCTTGTTAGGTACTGACGTACTGTTCTGTTTTATCAAATCAAATACCCTACGTTCTATAACGATGGTTAAATAATTTATTTCGCTAGCACTGGGTTCCAACATATTCAGTTCAACTGAGCCGACAAAAGAGGTTATAGACTGGGGGGGGATTACTATTTCACAATCTGCAGTTATAGACTTATAGTTTGAAGAGGTTGAATTTATAGACCCATTCGTTAACCATTTCACAATCTGCAGGTATACTAATTTGTATAAAGCTTTACTGGATACTATATATCACAGCTGGGGGGAAAGACCAAAGTCCAAAAAGAGCATCGGATCCGCGGGAAACAAGGGTCGTAACGGATCAAATCTTTGAGTCAATTACACGTCATTGTGTATGTCAATATGTCATAAACCATCACCAAAAAGAAATAGCAATGATAACAAAGCATGCATATTACCAATCTAGTCACACACTGCATGATGTAACATTGTATCATTTGTGAATATTTTGAGGAAAAGAAAATATTATTGAATATCAATTGTAAAAATAATATTTATTACCGTGCAATATGTAAATTAGTAGATTATATAGATGCTGGTAATTACTACTTTGGATTATATAGATGCTGGTAATTGTTGAGTCACTCAACAATTTATAATTGCTAATGCATCGGACTTTTATAGTAGTATCTAGAATAAATTAGTTCAAATTGTCTAATTCGTCCAAAATCATCATGCATGGGTTTTAACTAAGCCAGCCTAGCTATCGTTTATGCTCTACAATATATATATATATACATACATACATACATGTGTTGGTTTACAGAGAGATAAATATAGACATATATATATATATATATATATATATATATATATATATCAATAAACTCAAAACATATCAAGAGTTTTGAGATCTAAAAACACGGTGCCTTCTCCATCTCCTCCGGTAAGTTATCCAAATTCTATTTTTCCTTTTTTTTTTTTCTTGAACAGATTCACATAGCGAAAAAGTTGTTACACATCTTATATCTACGTACAAATAAAAATTGATAAGTATTCGTTGCGGTTGATTTGGAAAAGGGGAATTGCGAAGAAAATGACGAGAAGAAAAGACGACGACATGGAGAAAATGAACGGAAAATCTGAGCCGTTGCTGCTACCGGAGAAAGAATCTGACGTCTCAGAAGAAGCTTCGTGGATGGTTTATCTAAGCACATTCATTGCCGTTTGTGGTTCCTTCGAGTTTGGAACATGCGTAAGATTTTTTTTTTACTCTATCTCTAACTTTTAACCTTTTTCAATTAATCCCCTTACAAGATACGAGACAATCTTTGTGTGTGTGTGTGTTGTTTTTGTTTTAATAGGTGGGGTATTCCGCTCCGACCCAGTTTGGGATTATGGAAGAGCTTGATTTATCATATTCCCAGGTTTCTAAGCATATAAATTATGTATTCTACATTTTATAGATGTGTTGCGATATAGTATGTATATTTCTCAAATTTTTGTTTGTGTGTTTTGGCTAATCTAGTTTTCAGTTTTCGGATCGATATTGAATGTGGGAGCAGTGCTCGGCGCCATTACATCGGGGAAGATCTCCGATTTCATTGGTCGCAAAGGGGTATAACTTAGCTAAACATCTCCACAAGCACACAATAATCATTTTGTGATATGTTGCATTTTGTAATATTTCAGTCACAATCATATTTTCTAAACTAAAACATAATATATTAATATAGTTTTTGGTTCACATGGTTTTTCGAGACAGGCCATGAGGTTGGCTTCAGTGATCTCTGCCATCGGTTGGCTTATTATTTACTTCGCCAAGGTTTTTCTTTCTATGTGCAAAAAATTTCTTCACTATTTGTCTTAAAAAGAAAAAATTTAAATAATATTGAAAATTAACGATTTCAATATTGTTGTTTAATTTTTTCGATGTTATAAGGGTGACGTACCTTTGGATTTTGGAAGATTTCTCACGGGTTATGGTTGTGGTACGCTTTCCTATGTGGTATGACATGTTACAAAGCTTTTTTTTTTTCTTAGGACATGTTACAAAGCTATATACCCTTATGGATAAAAAGCCATATTATTATGCCTTTTTGTCATGAAACTCACATTTGCACTGATTTCTGTGTAGGTACCGGTTTTCATCGCCGAAATCAGTCCGAGAAATTTACGAGGAGCATTAGCGACGCTTAACCAGGTGATTTTATATGATCCCATAGAAATGTATGATGGTTACAACATAGTCATATTCAATATGAACTAGCAAATGTTTTGTGTATTAGAATTTCAAGCTTGTGAAAAAAGGGTTTATTTGTGGTAGAAAATCATAATAGTACTTGAGCTGTTTCAATTATTTTTAATTTTAATAAACAAAACATAACTATATTGGAAAATATTTTTTTGATTAGTAATATTGTTAATGTTGCAGCTCTTTCTTGTTATCGGATTGGCTTCTATGTTCCTCATAGGCGCTGTCGTAAACTGGAGAACTCTTGCATTAACCGGTAAATTTGTCTGTGCGGTAGCTTAACCGGAAACATTTGGTATTGGTTTAGTAACTATGGTAGTAAATTTCATTTGGTTATAACAAAATTAACCAGGTTTAATCAACCAATTTCAGGCGTCGCACCGTGCGTGGTTCTATTCTTTGGGACTTGGTTCATCCCTGAATCACCTAGATGGCTGGTAAGATCAAAGCTCCATATATGAATTTCGGTTTAGAACCTATGGCTGGAAACTAACCGACGTAACTCGGACGCGTTTCGTGTTTAAAGGAAATGGTTGGCCGCCACTACGATTTTAAAATTGCGTTGCAGAAACTGAGAGGTCCTCACGCCAATATCACAAGAGAAGCCGAAGATATCAAGGTACCAACTCAATTAAACCAGAAAAGTCGAAATAAGAAACCGGTTTGGTACGTCACATGACATTTCTAATATTTGGATTCCGGTTTATAGGAGTACTTGGCGACTCTGGCCCACCTCCCAAAAACCACACTATGGGACCTTGTTGACAAAAAGAACATTCGATTTGTGATTGTAAGAATCTTCAATTCCAATAACTGACGGTAATTATGTTTCTCTGTTATATTTGGTTTAGTCTTATGGTTGTATTGTATCAGGTGGGAGTTGGTTTGATGGTTTTCCAGCAGTGCGTCGGAATAAATGGTGTTATATTTTACGCACAACAAATATTCGTATCAGCAGGTTATAATTCGAACAAGATCTAGCAAAAAGTTGAACACTATCATTGTTTTTTATCTTAGACCAATATTCATCGGTTTGTTATGTTCCGGTTTTGGTAATACCAGGAGCATCCCCAACTCTTGGAAGCATTTTGTACTCGATCGAACAAGTTGTTCTAACAGCACTCGGTGCAACATTGCTAATCGATAGGCTTGGAAGAAGGCCACTTCTTTTGGTATGGTTCTTACTTAGCTTGGGTTTCCAATAAACCGCAAAATACCGGTTTAGATTGTCCGGTCTGACAATGTCGGTTGTACATTGCAGGCATCAGCTGTTGGGATGTTGATTGGATGTTTGCTCATCGGAAATTCATTTCTTTTGAAGGTCGGTTCAATCAAAATATTAAGCTTAGGTAGAGTCGTTTGAGGTAATTAGGAAATAAGGACGTATAGATTATATAACCACAATGACTTTGGTTTTAATGTTAATTAATCAGGCCCATGGTTTAGCACTTGATCTCATCCCGGCCCTTGCAGTTACCGGTGTCTTGGTAAGCAATGAACCCAATTATTGGTTTTAACATCCGGTTTAATCCTTGCTAGTTTGATCAAGAAATTCAATTTTCAGGTTTATATCGGTTCATTCTCGATTGGAATGGGTGCAATCCCATGGGTTATAATGTCTGAGGTAATTTTTAAACAATATAGAATGTTCACATATTCACATTCGATAAATATTCTTGACATTAACCTTATAACTTATTAAAAAATGCAGATATTTCCAATAAATCTCAAAGGAACTGCTGGAGGACTTGTCACTGTGGTAAATTGGTTAAGTTCTTGGTTTGTTTCCTTCACGTTCAACTTTCTCATGATTTGGAGCCCTCATGGTATTACTTTTTTCTTTTATTTACATAACTAAGGTAAATTAACAAACAACAAATGAATAGTGTTGACCATATATATATTTAATTGTTTTCAGGTGCATTCTATGTGTATGGTGGGGTATGTGTATTAGCTATTATCTTCATAGCAAAACTTGTTCCTGAAACCAAAGGCAGAACCTTGGAAGAGATTCAAGCAATGATGATGTAATTCTACAATTAATGTTTTTTCTTTATATAAGTAACAAATATCTACATGCAAAAGTTGCAAATGCATGCCATATATTTTTAAATATAACTGAACTTTCTTGTTTGTTAACCGAAGCTCTGCATATAAATTTAACAAGTTCACTAGTGATCAATTGGAATGGGCATGTTTCGTTCTTTGGTAAAAGGTTTTCCTGATCAAAGTCAATGCTTACAATTTAAAAAGATAAAAGAAGAAGGACCTAACAGGCTCCATTTTGAATGTTTTTGGAATTTAGGTAGTTTGATTAAAAGATTGAGTGTAGACTAAAACGAGTATTGTGTTATCACGGTTTCGTCTATTAATATATAATCTTTCGCTTTACACATTATGATTAAAAAAACGTTAAACTGCCAATATGTAACATCCACTTAAGTTAAATTAAAATAAGAAAGAAAACGCGTAAAGTAGCTGCTAGAGTATTGAATCTATTGACATGATCAACCACCGCGACAAATTCGTGGCCATATTTTAATTCTTATTTGTTTGTTTTTGTCTTCTTTTTATCAACTGAATTTTTTTATCCTACATTTCATTCTTACGTTTACTTTTAGTACCAATAAATTTCTTCGTGGTCGGGTGGTCACTGGTCACCGTTCTTACGTTTACCTATTAGTACAGATGCAAGGTGTTATTAGGGCCTGTATATATTCGTATTATAATTTTTAGGGTTTATCACGTTGAATAGTTGTCATACTAGTATCGTAATAATATTTTTTTAGAATTTGTTATTGACAAATTTGGATCAACTACACTTTAATCTCTCTCAGAAATATGTGATATGCAGATTGAGAGTACGTTTTAGATATTGCACCACCACATTAAACAGTTGAGAGATATATTTTTTTTAAAATGAATTTGTCCACATCACCAATTACTAACACTACAAGAAATTGTTTGAATTCCTACCGCGGAAATAAACGGAATTTAGAAGAAAACTGTTATTTGTTACCGTTTACCTACCAAAAACGAAGGAGTTAATAGCCCGAAGATAATTGAAATTTGTGCGAATTTGGAAGAAAAAATCTTTCCAATTTCCTTCAAATCTGTGTTTGAAGGAAATTTCGTAGGAAAAACGCAAGAAGAGTGAAAGGTAGCATCGTCCATTTACCTTCGATATATTTGAAGGAAATTGATTCCTTCAATGTTTCCTTCTAATAGTTTTCTTTCGTTTTCCTACGAAAGTTTCTCACAATTTCCCTTCTATTATTACCTTTCAATTTTCCTTCGAATCATTAACCACATTATTTCAAAAATTTAATTCTATTTTCCTTCAAAAACATCATTCTATTTTCCTAGATCAAACCCCAAATTAAATCTACTTTCGTATATCAGACCCCAAATTAATTATTTTTTTGTTCCCAAAATATTTTGCTTTTTTAATTTAATTTATAAACAATAGAAGGAATACATATTTCATTAAATCCAAAAACAGTACCAAAAATAGTTTCAATCCATACAATTTTACATCTTCAGTTGAAAATCAACTACCAAAAAACTTCTTGCCTGGAGACCTGCTTCTAAGGTTGTGTTGCGTCATCATCGTCTTCGACGGTTGGTGTCACCGGGCAGCCAGGTGGTTGTAGATCAGGAAACCGACCTACAAGGAGTTTGTTGCACTCCATGAGATACTTGGTCTGAGCGTCCTTCTCCAGTTCTCTAGCCTTCAAAGTTTGAATCTCCTCTTGTAATTTAGGAATCTGTCGTGGAGCTGAAGAGGAAGACGGGCATTCATCGTCAAGAAGGTTACCAAACCCATAACGTTTTCCTCTAACCTTCGGAACAATCTGTAAGATAAAACCAAGACATGTAAATTAATCTCATTGGCCAATGAAAGAGATTGTAGAAGCTTAGCATAATCTGAAAATGCAAGAGTTAAATTTTTTTTGTGTAAGAGTAACTTACACCACGCATAATAGAGTTAATCTCCTCTCGTGTAAGAGGATTTGTTTGAAGCGAAGCATCACCATCAGGTTGCCGTTGAGATTGGATGAGCTCCACCTGACTAGAAGCCATATCAAGATAGTGTTTTGTCTTCATATCGCTAATGGTTCTGGTCTTTTTGTCTAAGTGTGTTTGTTCCATGAAATGAATCATATTAGGCTCTGTTCCTAGCTCAATTGTCTGAGAAAAACAGAAACAACTACAATTACAGACAGAACACAATTGGCGTAAGAAACAAACATAGAGCTGAGTAATAGAACTACTTACTATCTCATCCCAACGTCGTTCATATGTTTTTGCACCATTGTTGTGTTTAGCCACCCCTAAACCACCTCTTGTACTTCCCCGATTGGTAGAGTTTTGGGCAGCAATCCCTATGGTTTTCTTATTTGTCCACATCCTGATGTAACCATCAAATAGACTTTTCTTTGCCTTCATCCAATCC
The DNA here is from genome assembly GCF_030686135.1 of Camelina sativa. Classification (NCBI taxonomy): domain Eukaryota; kingdom Viridiplantae; phylum Streptophyta; class Magnoliopsida; order Brassicales; family Brassicaceae; genus Camelina; species Camelina sativa. The sequence goes on from NC_141898.1 coordinate 1,994,567, forward strand.
GGTAAGTTCTCAGGACCTTTGTCCTTCCATGTTTTCTTCCACTCACGAACATTTGCTTTGAAAGATGCTTTGGCTTGCTTGTTGTAGTGTGTGCGAACATACTCTGTGATGTTGGGGTCCCAGTTGAACTCTTGCTGCATGTAGATGACCGAATGAAGACAAATTAGAAACCACTAACCAGTTATAGATTACTTTAAAACATCATACACAGAAAGGAGTTATTTACCGCAAAGGCTCTGAACCAACGTTTTTTAATTTCAAGTGGGAGAGATCGATATGTTGGATATGGCTTTGGGAGATCAGATTTTAGCATCTTTAGGATCTGCTTTGTTATCTTACCGGATCTTTAGGATCTGCCATGAAACGTTCATAGTTTTGCCGAGTATGTTCCTGAAAAAAAAACATAACACTCAAAAAACAGAACATGTAAGATGAATTGATTAAGTTCAAAAAAAAAGAGAGTATTGTATGCTTTGCAAACGCAAGAACAAGAAGCGATACCAAGAACATGTATGGCAGACCATGTCAATGGACCACCCAAATTAACAACTACTTCTATAAACCGATTCAAAGAACATGAGAGCAAGAAGATACCATTTTGGACACATAGCTAGCGTTCTAGAAAGAGCAGTATCTATTCCTGTTTAGAATCCTATTTTTTTATTTTGATTCTTCCTAGTTGTAACTGAATATTATTTAGCCTTCGTGGAGTTACATGAATGACTATACTTATCGAATAGAGATAGAACACTACTGAATCTATATAAATGAATGCCTTGCCCCTAGAAGGAAAAATAATACATTTGGTAAAATAATTAAATTGATATCAGTTGCAAAACCTAACATAAAAATCCAGAGAAAACAAGAATTAACCGAAATTACGAATCGTAAAAAATTAAAAAATTACAATGGCTTTCCAAGTTTTTGAGTACAAATACATACCGAAAATTGTGGCGATACAAGCGGAGACCACGAAGAATTGTCAGTCATCCTTTGACTCGATCCTTTCCGCTTAGACATGAGAAGAAATAGAAGGATCCGACGGTTAAGAGTTGAGAGAGATCGTCGTCCATAAAGAATCGGTGAAAAAGACACAGAAGATGAAGCAGATCCAACGGCTGATCTCTTCGTCTGTAAGTGAGAGGTGAAAGGGGTGAAAATTCTGCGTGGAGTTGTTTCTAAGATTTTTTCACCTAGAAGGAGTTTGTAATGAGGTTTCAAGCCCATTAACAAAACAATTCTGCTAAAGCCCAGTACAGAATAAGGTTGAGTAAATGCCCAATTTCAAATAATATTACATGCCTAAGTACAAATTCCTGGTTTATAAAATTATGTTTTTTTTTAATAATCATATTTTCATAAATAATTTTGTATTTTTAAATAAATTTATTGATAATATTTCTGTTGCAAATACTTTTTCTATTTCCAGTATTATTTATATAGAAAGATAAATTTTAAGTTTATTTTCTAATTTCAGTTTTCTTATAAGAATTAAAAAGCTTCAATTAAATTAACCAATTTATGCTTTTAAAATATAAAAAATTATTGACGCTTACTTTGTTTAGTCTGAATCAGATCAAGCAGAATCAAACTCTTCATCAAACTCTCCAACCTGTTTGACGTTTTTACTGAAGTAACAAAATATCAAGTTCCTATTTTGATATTATCTTTCAATTCCCTACGACTTTTCATACCACTAATAATTCGAAGGAAAGTCGAAGGGTATTTTCTTTCGAATTTTCTTCGACTTATTTTTCCTATTTTATACCTTCTGTTTTCCTTCGGATTACCCTACGAAATATGTTTCGAAGGAAAATGATAACAATTACCCCTTCCTAATTCCTTCTCCTATTTATCCTTCCCTTTTCTTGCAATTTACTTTCTACTTTTCTTTCGAAAATATATTTCGATGGATTTTCGAAGGTAATTTCCTTCGCTTTTCTTTTTTCTTTTTGTGAAGGTTTTTTCTTTTCTATTTTCCTTCCACCTCTTTTTTCCGTCAAAAGTTAGCAGGTTTTACGAAGGAAAATACTCTTTCCAAAATATTCGTAGGAAACGTTGTAGGAAAACGACCTATTTTCTTGTAGTGTAAAAACCATGCATGAATGTAATATCAGCATAAACAGTTAGCCTTTCAATGTAAACTCATTCTTATTTTAAAATATTAAATAGAAAACTTGCCATAAGCGAATCCTTTTTCTTGATAATACTCCCTCCGTTTCAAAATATAAAATGTTTTAGAGAAATTTATTGTTTCATAATATAGGATGGTTTCAAGTTTCTATGCAACTTTTAGATTAATTTAGTATTATTTCTGATTGGTTGAACTTGTTAAAAGTAAAACTTCTTAATCTGCGTGCTTTAGTTAAAACATCATATATTTTGAAATGGAGGGAGTATATATTTGCATAGTACTGTAATAGTACTGTAAGTCCAAAACATATCAGCGGTTGTTTATTTTCGCGAAATTAAAAAAAAAAAAAAAAAAAAAAATCACAACTGTGATGTGTTAAAAAAGGAAATGCCTCCTCTTATGGATCATTAAATAACTAATGATTTAGAAGAGGCTATATAGACGTGATCCACATGTGACCTTGGAACACACCACGAAAGAATTGTATCGAGGACTTAAATGTTAGAAGACTTGTTCAATTTAGATCTATTAAATCTAATTAACAAAGTCGAACCACCAATAGGAAGATGAGCGTCGATGAAGTTGCGGAACTAGATAATTAAATACTCCATCAAATAGATTGGCAAACTGGTCATTTTATGCTTCGCATTAATTAAGTATTAGAGCAAATAACATCCCAGTATCTGTGTTCTCAATTTTGGACGAAATTATTAAAAGCCTACTTGAAATAAAAACATTCAATTCCTGATAAGACTTCTGATTTTTTTTTTTTGAATAACCTCGCTGATTTAAATATGTGATCTAATTAATCTAGCAATACAAGCAAACTGTACTTTCCAACTGTCATTTACAGTTTATTTTTTATTTTTTACTTTAGCATAATAATGTTTTTTTCACATGTTATTGCATAAACATGATGAGCAATCTAGCTAAGTTTTTTTTCTTTAATTTATGACTTTCTATCAGGGATTAGTCTTTTTTTTTTTTTTCTTGTCAAACAGTCTAGCAATTATAAAACGATCGGAATAATACTACAATGATGGTACGAGCACGAATCCAATATTGCACCATAACTGCAGTAGATAGATGGCATAACAGTAAATAACGACGTCAACGCATCTAAATAAATCCATATAAAGAGAAACCATAGCTATCAGAGTCGTCTCTCTATCCCTCTTGTTCTTGTTCTTCAGCTCGGTTCAATTCTAGTTTTTTTAGATACTTTGACTGAAAAAAAAAATGGAGGGAGAGAGTAGTAGTATTGAGAAAGGATTATTATTGGTAAATAAGGAAGAGAGTGCAACTACAAGTACTCCACTTCTTTTCTTCACCACTTTCATCATCGTCTCTGCGTCTTTCTCCTTTGGCGTTGCCGTATGGTCCCATCTCTCCCTTTCTAAATTTTGATTTGATTACTTCTTTTTTTGATAAACTTTTAAAAAATCAACTGGTATTGAGAACTGGCTCATGTTTCTCTATAGAACTTTAATATTCTGATCTCTTTAGACCCATCACCATGATACATAAACTTCTATCATACCAACAGTTGACAAATTTCTAAAACCCGCCATCGCCATGATATAGAACATCATGATATAGAATGGTCACTCTATATATATATATATTTTATAATACTTATTTTCTCTATGTTTTGGAGTATTCCAAATAGCATTTTTCGAAAATCATATCAGAATGGGTTTTGCAAAGAAATATCCCAACTGTCTTAAATTGCATGTATCTTCAATTACTTTTTGATGAGAATCAGTTAGGGCATACTGCTGGTACAATGGCCTTCATTATGGAAGATCTTGATCTTAATATCGCACAAGTAAGTCTATCTTTAACTAAGTTCATAACTACTTCTGATACGTTTTAAGATATAAAAAAGGTTCAGTTTTATTAATATTTTATTTCGCAGTTTTCTGTATTTGGTTCTCTATTGACGTTTGGAGGAATGATCGGCGCAATTTTTAGCGCCACGATTGCAGATTCATTTGGTCGTAAAATGGTTAGATTTTTTTTTTAATGGTTAGATATTTACTGTAACATATTCCTTAATTAAACCTCAAATCCCTTTTTAATAATGTTTTCGTTCTAAAATATTTTCTTAAGACCTTGTGGATCGCGGATGTATTCTGCATAAGTGGATGGCTTGCAATTGCACTAGCCAAGGTTTGTTTCTTCACTAATATTCCTTTAGTATTAATTGTTACATTATAAGCTTACTCTCTGATACCGAATATTTTATCTTTGCGTAGGATATTATTTGGCTCGACTTGGGACGATTTTTCGTGGGAGTTGGAGTTGGTCTCCTTAGCTACGTGGTACTTTTTTTTTCGGTTCTGAATATAAATTTTCTATTTATCATCCCTTTACCATTTTTTTTTGGGGTTAATTATAGATATCTCTAAACTTTTAATAACGCTGGTTTATATATATATATATATATGTTTTTATAGGTTCCTATATATATCGCAGAAATAGCTCCCAAAAATGTGCGAGGCACTTTTACTTTTAGCAATCAGGTTATGTAAATTTTATAGTTAGTTTATAATCAAATATATGTATATGTAATATGTGTGCTGATGAATAATGTTTAGCTATTTACAGTTAGTTTATAATCAAACTTATATATATCATGTATATATGTGTACTGATGAATGTTTAGCTATTTACAGCTGTTACAAAACTGTGGGCTCGCAATCGCGTATTTCCTTGGAAATTTCATGTCATGGAGAACGATTGCCCTAATCGGTGATTCAGTCTCATATACTTTTATTTATTTTTCTCCAACTTTCATTTTCGATAATTTAATTTAATTTCTGGAATAATAAAACTGTTTCACTAGAGATGCTTTAACGTCTTTCAGGCATATCTCCATGCTTGATACAACTTTTTGGGTTGTTCTTCATTCCTGAATCTCCAAGGTGGCTGGTTAGTCATACTCATATGATATGAATCATATCATACGTGCTGTCTACTTTTTAGAAAAAAAATTACAAATGGAAAATATATAACGTCATTAATTAATTATTGTAGGCAAAAGAATGCCGCGACGAAGAATGTGAGGTTGTTCTTCAGAAATTAAAAGGAGAAGAAGCTGATATTAAAAAAGAAACCCGAGAAATCATGGTACATTAAAATTATGAAAATTAGTATTAAAACTTTTTTACTATCTCATCCATTATTTTATGTTTTACGTACCGAATTGTTTCTCAGAAAACTAAGTTGTATTCTAAAAATATATTGTTTGTTTTATATAAACTTTCAACATTAATTATTTTGGTCATCTTTATACTAATTTTGCAGATTTCTGTCGATGCTTCCGCGAATATCAGCATGCGTAGTCTTTTCAAAAGGAAATATACTCGTCAACTTACGGTATGAAAATGGGTTTTGTTCATTAGCAACAAATATTTATACTCGAGTAATTTCAATGACGTATAATTGGTTAACCTGATTTTTTTTTGGTTACCTAAATTTAGATCGGGATAGGTTTGATGCTTTTGCAACAGTTAAGTGGAAGCGCAGGATTATCTTATTACGTAGGCAGCATATTTGATCTTGCGGGTAAAACTTTATCAATTTCATTTAGATATTATATCTTTCTTAATTCTTATTATATGATCATCACGTAATTAAATTAATGGATTTTATAAAAAGGTTTTCCTTCTCGGATTGGGATGACGGTGTTGTCTATTGTCGTGGTACGTATATTATGTAACTTTCTTCGATTAGATTTTATGAAATTGTAATTTTAGTGCCCCCAGTAAACACATCATTGATCATGATAGGTACCAAAAGCTATATTGGGTCTGATACTTGTGGAACGATGGGGACGACGGCCACTTCTTATGGTTATAATATTTTGTATTGTTTTAATTTATTAACTACGTGTTGGACATAAAACAAAAATGATTAATTACGTTGATAAAATATCTATTTTCTTTTAATGTACAAATTTGCAGGTATCTGCATCTGGTTTATGTTTAGGTTGTATCTTACTTGCAGTAGCGTTCGCACTGAAAGGTGTCCCTGGGATTGTAAATGTTACTCCCACTTTGGCATTTATAGGAATATTGGTAAGTGAGATCCAATTTATGCAATTTCAAAAATAAAAAAAGTCATGCTTTTCATTTATTTGAATAATTAAACAACATGATATATTTTAAGTTTATAATCAAACCGACGACCCTGTTGTATTGAATGTTTTAACATATACAGTACTATATAACTGTTATTAATTTTTAGTGATATAATCTATTGTAATTACAAAATGTGATTTTGTTAATATAAAAAATCAATATCCAAACAGACATATAGTATGATGTTCGCAGCTGGATTAGGAGGGCTACCATGGATTATAATGTCTGAGGTATATGCACATTTATTTACTTTTGGCATGCGTAAGCAAAGTTATTTCTGACTTCTTATGTTGACATTTTAATTGTTCAATTAATATATTCGTTATATTATTGTTTAGATATTCCCGATGAACATGAAAGTGGTAGCTGGGAGTTTAATTACCATAACGAACTGGTTTACTGGTTGGATCGTCAGCTACAGTTTCAATTTCATGCTTCTTTGGAGCCAAACCGGTACGTCAAAACTAGTCCAGAAGCACTAAACCGGTTTATGAAATTTAAGATGTCGGTATCTTGATTTATTTTTGTAAATTCGAATTGCAGGGACTTTTAGTATATTCGCCATGATAACTGGAGTAACGGTTGTATTCGCATGGTGGATGGTACCAGAAACTCGAGGTTTAACCTTAGAAGAAATCCAACTTCGACGTTCCTAATTAATACTTCGAGTTATCTTAAATGTCTAATACAAAATGTTCGGGGAACAAAAAACAAACAGAACAGTACTCCTAAATGGTTTCCACGATGAGTTCCACAATGCTTTTTGTTGCTTCACAAGAGTTTCTACATTCACTACTTGTATTTTCTATTTTTCTTTCATCTTTTCATCTCTGCTTTGCATTCTAACTTTCAAATGTTGTCCCTTGTGAAAAAAGCAAAATAAATAAAATTATTATTATTTTTATAAAAATAATAATAATAAGATAATCAATACAGAACGTGTATATATATACATATAGATATCAGTGTAAAGCGAATATGGTCTAAATTCTATGTAAGGTCATGTTACCCATGATGCAGACAGTTGTGCTATAATCTTTTTTGTTTGTCAAACCAAACTTCCTTGGTATAGGAATTAGGAAGCCCCACCGAACCTGTTCGTTTCAGGTTAATTAGATCGTGAAAAGTCGAGCCAACCCAACCAAAAACTTCTGACATAAAAAGTGAAAATAATACAATGAATTTTTTTTTTTTTTTTGATAGGAATGTGAATATTCATATAATACAATGATTTGATCATGTGATATCGCATGCACGTTTCTTGGTCCAAAACTCACAATCTTTTAGCCTCGTGGTACCTTTCGTTTTCCGTCCAGGTTCAGTGAATGATATTAGCTTTTTCCCTAAGTCCATCTAATTCGTTCATTTAATATGCAATACATACTGTACAATGGACACACCGTATCCAGTTTCAAGACTTATTAATATACTGTATATCATTATCAAAAATATGTAAATAATATTTGCAAAGACACTGCCAATATATAATAATTTTTATATTTGCTTTTTTTTTAAAACAATTTTACATGGTATTATACAATGTAATGTTTATTTAGGTTGTCCCTGTAAGCGAAGCTTGCAATTCTTCTAGTGACTGTCCTTTGGTCTCCGGGACGAGCATCCAAATGAAAATCAATGACATTCCCCCAACCATCGCAAATATGTAAAATGTTCCTATTTTTATAGAAAACAACATAAACTGAAATTAGAGAATGTAATTTAGCAAACTAAAACTAAATAAAAACTAGATTGTAAATTAAAACCATCTTTCTAGTTTGTAATTTACCCTATCTATCTATTGTTTACTTTATGTTCGGATTAGAATTAGATTGGTTTTGTTTTAGGCGACTCTCTTTATATCCTTTCAAACCTTACATATATATTCGAATTCATTGGAAAAATATTAGAGAAAATAAAGGACCTTGAGCGCTCCATTCAAACATAAAGTTGAAAGCGTAACTCACGAACCACCCAGTGGTCCACGATGTTAAAGCGACGATTGTCCCTGCTGAAACTTTTATATTTATTGGAAATATCGGCGGTATAAGAAAAGAAAAAAACAAATGAAATGGTTGATTATTTCTTATTCTAGTGTTTACAAAATTAAAGTAAATGCTTCACCTCAGACATAATGACCCAAGGTAGCCCTCCTATACCGATTGCAAAATATCCAAAGTAGACCTAACCAAAATAATCGATTTAGGTTCAGAATTATTACTACAAATAAATACAAAAAGGTATGATATATAAGTTATATATGTAAAAAAGGAATGATCGTTTCAAAATTGAATAATTTTACAGAATGTTTATGAAGACTAAAGCTGGAATCAGTTCAGGAAGCAGATTCATTTCCTGTTCATTCCCATATCAAAAAAGAATTAAATTAACAATATCCTGTATAAATATTATTAATTGGATTCTGTAATATTTGAGACAGTCAATCTAGAAGTTTGCTCTAATTATTTCTCTCCCAGACACCATTACCGAGGCGCCGCTACCACCACTTTTATCCGACGCCGGTAGAGTTTCGGCTTGTCGGCGTCGGGTTCTCTCGACCTCCTCTCTCCCTTGCTGCGTCCTTTGTTCTCTTATTCCTTTTGGTCTCCTTCTTGGTTTCGCCGGAGTTCTCTCGAGAGTTTAGATCTCAGCTCTGTTCATGCTTCAGCTTCATCCTCCCCCTCCCCTGACTCAGTCTCCGATGAACCCTCACAGTGTGCTTTCTCCTTTGTGGTCCCAGCCACCAGACGCTTTCTCTGAGATCCGTGAACGCCCCAGTTACTACGGCTTCTGTCGATCTTACCGCCTCCTCTTATTGTCAACCACAACAACTCTCCGCTCCTCGGATCCAAATCCACTCACCAAGTGCTTTGCTTGGCTGCAGCAGGACGGGAGCTCTGTTTTGACATTGGAGCCGATGAAGATTTTGACGTTGAAACCCACATCCTCGGCGCTCCCTAGCTCATCATTGTTTCCGTTCTTGTCCAGGTTTGCTCATCAATCTTTAACCAAAATCCTGGCAGTTAGGTTACATGGGTCAATTGGCTTGTCCTTGAACTTGAAGATATTTCGATCTGCTATAGCTATATTGAACCCAACCCCCTTAGACATCTGTGTCCTCTGTTTGGTTGGTCGTACTCGACATGATGCTTCTGAGTGTAGGGTCTCTCTATTCAGATTAGTTTGCGCTAACACTACATCAAGCTCTAAATCTTTAGTACCAGAGTTCTTTGCTTGGTCAAGTCGAGATTTTCTCGAAAGCAGACTCTTGGTCTCTTATGATTGGCTTGTTATCTCCTTGCGTCGAGGCCAGTTGAGCATTTTGGTCTGGAGGACTGTAATGCCGAGCTACATTAGTAATTTTGACCTGCAAGTATGGCGGATTTTGCTGCGTACGTCCATTGCTCCTATGTGCCGTTTATCACCAAAACTTTGACTCTTTCAGCCCCATCGTCTAAACAGGTTTGGTCTGAACTCCACTCTCTCACATACCAATCATCAATTGCTTTACTTAAGAAATTCATTAGTCCGAAGACTGCTCTTGAACCTTAAGACAACTTGGAGACTAGTTTGGTACAAGAGTCCTTGGAAAACCCTGCTTTTAGAATCTTCCAGAGATGGCACCCTTAAAAGTAACATCGGCTTAAACCTCGACATTATGATCCCACCTATATGGAGAGGGGATTACCGACGGTCCACCAGTTTGCCTTCTCCATCACCCCCTTTTACTAAGCTCTCAACGCTGCAAAACATCTACTTTTTGAAGTCCCCTCCTATAAGCTTGAAGAATAGTGGCATTATGACCATTATTGTAAGGAGTAATGGTTACCACAACCTCTTCAAGCATCTCCCATCCAACCTTAGAACCGCAATCACATATGTAGTGACCGGTATTCAGAACGCTTTAAACCTCGTTCACACCTTTGGCAAAGCCCTACCTCGTGTAGTCCTTCTCATTCAAGTGAGACCTTCCCCTTTGACTCTCTCATCGCCACCCAGTCTTCTACTCAAGACAATGACCACCTTCCCTTCCATTGACCCGTTCATGGAAACTGCTGATATGCCTTGACCTCACAGGTTCCAGTTTGCTAGTCAGCAATTGGTTCATAGCTCTCAAGTTCATTTTATCGTTTGCTCTTATCTTTCCTTGTATTCTTGTTAAGTTTGATTCTGGGGAATGCCCCCCTATGTTGTTGTTTAAGCTATTCTACTTGTTGTGTATGTTATTTTCTATATAATGGAATGAAGCATATCGTTTGTTCAAAAAAAAAAATCTGTAATATTTAAACTGTCATTACAATTGATTTAAGGGTAATATTATTAGACCTGTAACGTGAAGCTAACCCCAAGAAGCAAGGACCCGCTGGATATTCCTACAGCAGAAGCCTACAATAATGTTTACAAGTAATATATATATATATATATATAAAGTTAATTAGACGAAACATATATTACAGTAATAATTATTGTACAATGGTATGTATATACTAATTAAGTTATTTAATTGTGTCTTTCTAACTAATAGGAGTGGTCGTCTTACCCATTTACCCACAAGTATCATACCAATCAAAGCTTTTGGGATATAGAGAGAGTAAAAAAAAAATCATAAACGGTATAATCAATATAGATTTGAGAAAATTAATGTATAGGTACGCACCACGAAGACACCAAATATCATTGACCCAAGTCTCTCTGAAAAACCTGTTTAAAAGATGCAAAAATATGCATATATAATACTGATAATTATTAAATATTGCCGATGATAATCATAAACAAAATACTAATACGACTTTGAATATTCTAACCAGCTTTTCTAAATACGGCATTTGAGTAAAATGTGATACCGCTAGCTCCAGATAATTGTTGTATCAACATTAGACCGATTCCAATCTGCATATGTAAATAAAATGAAAAGGTATATAGTTATGTACATAAATCATTACTTCCATCAACTGTAGAATCATAGTATATAAATAGCTTTTTCACTCTGAATTTCTCTATATATGTTAGCATACCACAAGAGTTCGTCTGTACTTCTTCTGAAACATGTCACAGAAACTGGACTTTGAAACTTCTTCGAGCATTTTTGTCATAACCTATAGTATATAATAAAAAAAATATATAATTATGAGTACTTTATAAAGAGAATATACTGATAATTTAATTTGATAACAGATACCTGAATTTCAGCGGATTCACCTGAAACATCAGTGTCTTTTCCCCTAAGTCGATGCAAAGAACTTTCTACTTCTTTGCCTGAACCGACTTTAGCCTGAAATATATATATATATATATATATATATATAATGATTGAAGTGAGGTAAAAAAAAAATGATTGAAGTAAAACTTATATATACTTATGTAAAATTTTATATCTATATTCAATGTATAAAGAAAATAAAATACTAACCAACCATCTTGGAGACTCCGGTATAAAGTATATACCGATCAGTTGAATGAAACATGGAAGAGCACCTGGACCAGAACTTAAGTAAAACCAATTTGTATATATAGTACAGTATATGTCTTTTATAGAATACTGAAATAAACAAAAGTTAAGATGTTGAAATCAGTATTATAGGAAATAATGTAAATGTCTTACGACGCTATAGTTCGTTACCTATAATAGCCAGTATCCGCCAATTAATTACAGTCCCATAAAAATATACCAGCGAGAGTCCAATGTTTAGAAGAAGCTACAAAGCCAAAAAAATGAGTATTGGTTGGCTACAATAGAAATGAAAAAAACAAGCGTTGATAGTAATAGACTGAACTTCTTACTTCTTACCTGGGTTGAAGAAGTAACTGCACCGCGAACATGTTTTGGTGTGATTTCCGCAATGTAGACAGGGACCTTGTTTGAATACATATGACAATATTTGTTTTGAGAAATGTGAAATACGATGAAGTTATATAAAATATAATATCGTATACAAATAAATTATAATTACCACGTAGCTAATCAAGCCAACTCCTATGCCCAAGGAAATTCTTCCCAAGTCCAACCAGAAGACATTCTTTTTTGTTTCCACAAAATTCAAATCTATGATTAGATATTTTGACGTATTTATTTATTTATATAGAAATCAGTTATAAGTGTTTTAGGTATTTCCACCTTTGCGAAAGCAATGGAGAGCCAGCCAAAAATGCAGAACAAATCACATGTCCACAATGTCTTTAATTGTCAACCACAAACACACGCACACACAAGAAAGAAAGAATATAAATTAGAATCTCGCTAGCTAGAATAATCGAACAAAATTACTAATCTAATTTAAAAACATTAGCTATATATACTTTATTGAAAGCAGTTTTTTTTTTTTTTTTTTTTTTTTTGAACCAAAGCAGCTACGTATACATCACATTTCCAATGTAACTTACGTATGACAGTTGCAGCATCTCCCTAAAAGTGTGTGTACAGGTGTCTCTCAAAAGATATTTCCTAGCAAGTTTTCTGTACTCATAACTTTATACCACAATAAATAGTAATACTAACAATTATTAAGTATACAGAAGAACCACAGTTTCTCTACTACGGTTTCTTTATATCAACGAGCCTTATGTACGTGTTAGGGTCTGATGGTTTATACGGAGAGTAATAATCACTAATCAGGCAAGAAAATTTACAATCAGCTGATGTTTCATACAAGTAGTTATGAATTGTGGGCATTGCATGCATGATTAATTGGGCATTAAATAAGCCGTGATAAAAATAATTAAAAAAGATACATACTTGTGCCATAGAAAGATCTAACTCCTTCATGATTGCGGTCTCAGCGCCTGAAGTATAACCATTCTACAAACCCGATATGTTAAATCAGTCTGATTAATTAATAGGACATTACATGCAATAAGATTAATTCATCAAAAAAATAAAAAAAATAAAAAAGATATTAAGAGTAAAGAGAGAAATTAAGAAACTCACAGCACATCCATAGCTAAAGGAACTACAGACAGCGACAAAAGTGCTGAAGATAACACAAGTTGTGATACGAGGATGATCTCTGTCGTTTTGATGCCAAAGAAGAAGTCCTTCCTCCATCACCACTCTTATACGATTAATCCTCTTCTCTTTATAGTTTCTCTCCCAAGCCAAGAACAGCAAGAAATCTTCTTGACTTGATATAATAAACAGAGGATGATTATAGACAGAGAGAGAGATCGAGAGACAGAGAGAGAGAGACAGAGGAAAGAGTGTTTTCATTTACGTCTGGGGTTCAAACACGTCTTTATTTATTAAAAACACGATCTCGAATTTCTATCTTTTTTCTTCAACCAATTATTATCTTGAGAGCTAGGTAGCGAGATGTAACATCAAAATTATTATTGAAGAAGAAAAAGACCTATCAGGATACTTTGCAACATAGGACGGACAGCTCAATGCCAAATAAATTTACAACTACAAATTATCTTAAGGGTAAAAACAAAAAAATGGCTCGGTCCAAAAACAAAAGAATCGTACAACTTGTATTGAGCACAGATAATGAGCCAAGTTCACTGTGATACATTCAAAGTTGTCATTATTATCTTACCATCCACAAAGAGACAACCTCTAACTCGAAATTGTTGAAAGATATTAGTAATATAGTACATCCTTTGAAAACCGAAAAAATAAAAGAAATACTACTGTCTATATATTTAAGAGCAGATGAGATTGCAAAATCAGCGATAAACTCAGCTTTTAATGTACCAGCTACTGTACCGGTTGTTATTTAATGTCAACAATCTTGAGAGAGAAGATAAAACGCAGCGTTTTTATAAAGTTTGTAAACTTTTTTTTCCATGATCTGAAACACGACAAAATGATTGACCAAAACATACTACCGTTCTACGCAAATCCGTTTTAGAAACTGTCGAATCTGTGTAACAAAAATATGCCCCATATTACGTTCTTAGATTGATTTGTATATTTATTATCTGTCAGATAATATGCCCCATGTACCAAAAATCTGGTGGATACTGAATGTAAAGTAAATAAGAGGAAAAAAAACACAAAAAACTAGAGCATCGCATATCCGAAATAAAAGAGTAGAGTGATTATATATTTCCGAGAGAGAACAATTTACAAATGGGCATATATCCTAGTGTGAGACATTCATTTGTTGTCTTAATACTAGGATAAGCCATTGTTTTGGCAACGGAAAAAAAAGGTATAAATAGTATATATTAAATATATAACACTATCAAGAATATGCAAATAAATTTTATATTTTTTTCATAAACAATATATTACAACGTAAATGTGTATTTAGTTTGTCCCGGTAAGAGAAGCTTGTAACTCTTCCAATGATTTTCCTTTCGTTTCCGGTACGACCATCCAAATAAATATCAATGACATTCCTCCCACAGCCGCAAATATATAAAACGTTCCTATTTAAATTATTAATAATCAACAAAACAATACACAAGTCAGCTTTTTGAATTGAATTAAACAAAACCTGAATCTAATAGATATATTTTCTAAATAAACATCTTTCATTTCTAAAACTGTCAAAAAATCGAAAACGATTTTAAAAACTTGTATCTCTAGCTGTATTTTTACCTTGCGTATTTATTCTTATTTTTTATGTGTGGTTAAGTGTGTGAGTGTTTTTTTTTTTAAAGCGACTCTTAAATATTTAAGAAATCTTAACTAAAATCATTATATATAGAGAGAGACTAAGGACCTGCTGCGCTCCATTCGAACATGAAGTTGAAAGCGTAACTCACGAACCACCCACTAGTCCATGAAGTTAACGCCACGATCGTCCCTGCTGAAACTTTTATGTTTATCGGAAAGATCTGCAACAAAAATTAAAAAACAGAAACACAATAAAACCTTTTTTCTTTCATAAGTAGCTAAACTATTTTATTTTTATTCTACTCTCTCTTTATTATACTACAAGATTTCAGAAGAAAAGTTGTTTACCTCAGACATAATGACCCAAGGCAACCCTCCTATACCGATTGCACTAAATCCGAAGTAGACCTAACAAGATTTCATTTAAGATTTGTAATACAAGTTAATACCACAGAAAAAAACAAATGTAAAAAGTTATGAATAAGAAAATGAATGATCGTTGATAAAAAAAAGCTATGATTTTACCAAAATGTTTACGAAGACGAAAACTCCAGTCAATTCAGGAAGTACATTCATTTGCTGTATTAGAAACAACAATCATAAAGAATTAAAAATCATATTATTAGGTGAGGTTTTTTACATTATACGTGTTGATAGTGATCTCATATTAGTCCAATTAATATATACTTAAAACACTATAACAATAACCTCTTAACAAGCAAAAAAGAAAAAGAAAAAAAAAACCTGTAACGTGAAGCTAACTCCAATAAGCAAGGACCCGATGGACATTCCAACAGAAGAAGCCTACAATAAGGTTTATCATAGATTATATTAATAAATGATTATACTGTCCTGTGCTACAATAATGTTTATCAAATATTATATTAATAAATGATTATACTGTCCTGTGCTACAATAATGTTTATCAAAGATTATTTTTCTAACCAATAGGAGTGGTCGTCTTCCCCATCTATCCACAAAAATCAGACCAACCAAAGACTTTGGGATCTACAAAGAGTAAAAGACAACAATCAATAAAGGTATAATCGAAATAGATTTGAGAAAAATGATTTCAATAAAGAAAATACAATTATAAAATACGCACCACGAACACACCAAATATCATTGATCCAAGTCTCTCAGGAAAGCCTGTTAAAAGAAGCAAAATGCATATTAATATCGATGATTATTATATATTGCTGGTAATAATCATATATATATATACTAGTATCAGACTTTGAAACAAAATTCTAACCAGATCTTCTAAATATGGCATTTGAATAATATGTGATGCCGCTAGCTCCACATAATTGTTGTATCAACATTAGACCAATTCCAACCTGTTTGTTTTTAATATAGAAAATGAACCATTACTTTCATCAAACGTAAAATGATTAGCTTTTTAACCTTATTGCGCCAATATATGTTACCGTACCACAAGAGTTCGTCTATACTTCTTCTGAAACATGTCACAGAAACTGGACTTCGAATCTTCTTCAAGCATTTTTGTCATAACCTGAACAAAACATAGCAAGCGTATAAAACACTATTACTATCTTTTTTTTTGGGGGGGAAAATAACCTCAATAACTTGTAAAGAAATTATACTAAAAATTTAACAAAAAATAAAAAGATAGAAATTATACTAATAATAAATAAGAGCTAATGTTTGTTAATAAAAAAAAAATACCTGAATTTCAGCGGATTCACCTGAAACATCAAAGTCTTTCCCTCTAAGTCGATGCAAAGAACTTTCTACTTCTTTGCTTGAACCGACTTTAGCCTGAAAGAAAACAATAAAAGTTTTTTTTTTTTTTTGAATGATTGAAGTACAAACTATAAATACTTACGTCAAAACTCATAGTCGAAATTCAATATATTAAAGAAAAAACCAACCAGCCATCTCGGAGATTCCGGTATATAGTATATTCCGATCACTTGAAGGACACATGGAAGAGCACCTGAACCGGGTAATGGAGATAAATAAAATCGACATTATGTACATGAATATTGAAAAAAAAAAACGAACATGTTTGAAAAACTATATTAGTGTTTTCAATTTGAGATATTACGTTACCTATAACAGCCATTACCCGCCAATTAATTACAGTCCCAAAGAAATAAATCAGGGAAACTCCACTGTTTTGAAGAAGCTAGAAACCCAAAAATAAAATAAAAATTGGTTGTTACGATTAAAAGAAAATAATAGCTAATTTGTTACAAAAAATAACAAAACAATAGACGTTATATAAAATAAAAAGGTACTAGTATAAAATAATAGAGTTACCTGATTTGAAGCAGTGAATGCACCACGAACATGTTTTGGAGTGATTTCCGCAATATATACAGGGACCTTTGTTTGGGATATTAAAATGGTTGTTTTTTAACTTTTAAGTGATGTGTCCAAATAAAATACTATACTAGTAGATGAAATCACAAAAGCTAAAGTAAGTAGAGAAGTAATTACCACGTAGCTAATCAAGCCCACTCCAATGCCCAAGGAAATTCTTCCCAAGTCCAGCCAGAAGACATTCTTTTTGTTTCCCACATATAATTCAAATCTATTAATTAGAGATATTTTAACAACCAAGTTATTATCTAATAAGGGTTTTTATTTCGGATTTATTATACCTTTGCGAAGGCAATGGCGAGCCAGCCAAAAATGCAAAAAAAATCGCAGGTCCACAACGTCTATAATCGCACCCAAAAAAACATATATAAATTAGAATTTTTTGTTTGGTTCAAAAAAAAATAGAATCTCATACTACGTACTACTAAACACATTTTCAAATAAAGATTAACATAGTGCATAATTAAATAATTTATTATATGAAAAATTAGGGTAAAAACAGTAATTTACTCGTCTTCTGCCGAGGATGACTGCCAATTGACCGCTGAACAAGGCGCCCACCGCACCTCCCACGTTGATGAAGGAACCAAACGCTGCAAACTGTGGGAAACAAATAACAAACAAACAAATTGATTGATTGGGTCAAGCACACTTAATTATGTTGGTCATATTTTAAATGCTAATTTTGTTTTGTCTCTATTAAATATTAATACAAACACTACATCTTTAATCACTTGTTTATATTGTTAATTTGTTATGTAAGTAAGCGCTCGTGTATTCTTTTGATTAGTTTAACTATCATATGAAATTTGTCAGAAAGCTAGTACCATATTCGATACCTAAAATAATAACGAGATTACTTATATAATTTTAAAATACAGCTATATACTTAATTTTTAAAAATACAGCTGTATAACACGTTTTAACAATGTTCATGTTATATTTTCCAAAAAGATAATGATAATAATAATGTTCATGTTCTATAACATGATACAATATACGGTATCAACTATCACATATGAATTTTAACTATATTCATTTTTTAATATAAGTTACGTATCACATATGCATCTCTCTAACTCGTCTGTGTACAGAACAGAGATGACTCTCTATCTCTCAATAGTCAATATATTTCCCAACAAAAGTTTCTCTACTCATAAGTCATAAGTCAAAACTATAAACCACAAATTACTACTACTATTTCCAGTTGCGAAAGCGAATTATTATTATTTATCAGTGATCAATGACGTCTTTATACGTAACTGCATACAGATATAATCAATTTCATTTTCTTCATACCAACCTGGCTTGTTGGGTGAGGTCTCATAGTTTAGAAATCCATACAAAAAAAAAAATTTACAAGCAGCTGATGTTTTATTTCAACAAGTATTTATGCATTTTGAACATGGTTAATTGGGTATTACTACAATATAGTGATAAAAGCTAAAAAGGAAAGACAAAAAATTCGATACTTTTTTTTTGGGGTATCAATGTTAACTGTCAAGTAAAAGATTTGTACCTGTGCCATAGAAAGGTCTAACTCCTTCATGATAGCAGTCTCAGCGCCTGAAGTATAACCAGCCTAACAACGTCCAAGAAATTACAGGAATAAAAAGATCCATCAAAGAAAAGGAAATCGAGAGTAATTAATTAAAGAGAGAAATTAAGAAACGCACAGCACATCCATAGCTGAAGGAACTACAAACAGCGACAAAAGTGCTGAGGATCACACAAGCTGTGACATGACGATCATCTCTGTCGTTCTGGTGAGGAAGAAGAAGCCCTTCCTCCATGCCTCTGTTCTCCTCCTCCTCCACCACCATTCTTACGATTTTTGTTCTCTTTCCAAAGATATCTCCCCCTAGAAAGAAACAAGAATATATCTTCTTGATTTTGATATTGGAGAGAGACAGAGAGAGGGAGAGACAGAGTGAGAGAGAGCGAGAGAGAGAGATGAGAGAGAGGGAGAGACAGAGAGTTTACTTGTAAGGTTTAATCACTTCATAAGTTGGACAAGTGGGCTTGATATATAGAATAGGGATCTTGAATATAGTATTATTTACCTTCCAATAATTTCGAGTTTGGTTGTTCCTTTGTACTAAGATAATAATGACAACTTTCTTAAGTGAATTTAGCTCATTATCTGTGCTGGATACAAGTTGCACGTTCTTTTTTCTTTGTATTAGTTCCAATAGTTTATGTATTTTTTGTATAGGTAATTAATATTTTGATTAAAGTTATGTATTAAAAATATTCTTTTTCATAATTTAATTTATTAGTATACCTTTAAAACATGGTTGAAGACTATCCAAATTACTCAAGTCCAACGTGTTACACATTCATGTCAGGAGCGTTACAAAATTAGAAATAAATACATATACTTGAAAATAAAGGCTACCAAAATTGACCAGCATATCCGCTGGACTTGCTTATCTACCGTTCATTAAATTGACAGTTCTATTTTTCAAAAAAATTAATACTCAAATTATTTTACGAACATCCCTAATATTTTTTAAATGAGCGTTGTTTAAAAAATAAGTTTGAAAAAGAGGGTTGTTTATTAAATATATACACGTATGTTCTAAAAAGGAAAAAAACTCTGAGACTATGACAGTACAAAATTATATAAAAAAAGACCGTTAAATTTGGCTACCGTTTATTATATATATTTACAGTTATGTTTTTACCTTTTCATTTCACTACACGAACATATTCACATAATTAAAAAAATCCCCAGTAGTTTTTTTTTAACTAGTGTTATTTAAAAACTTGTTTGTCAACTTGATGATACGCATATATTAATCAACGGAGAGTATTTAAATATATATATATATATATATACAAACAGACATGCCGAAAGTTACTGGATAAATACTTCTTTTTTTTGAGGTAAAGGAATATTTGTGCCTAAAGTATCTTTTTTTGGTCCGGAGAATATTAGTTCCTAGAACTCTTTTAAAACAAAGAATGGTTTACAAATGAACATGTCATTGCGATTATTTTATATTTTAATTATTTTTAATATCGGTGAAGACTATATATATATGTATAATGTATGAGAATTAGTTGAGAAAACGAAGACTCTATAAAGTAGAAACGGGAGTTTTGTTAACTAACTTGCTAAATTATAGGTAAAGCCAAGCATAGTGATAGTGTAACGTGTTTCTGTTTCCAACATGCTGATGATGATGCTGCTGCTGGTAAAACAAATAACAACATTACTTTATTTGGCGTCATCATACAGTATTATATCGTTCTTCATATCGTTGACATGAATGACTTTTTTTTCTTCTTGTGGGTGTTTGAACATGAATGATTTGATTGTTGAATATGGTGGAGAGATAAGTATCAAAGCATTGGTGGGAACAAGTGAGACCCCACCCCATCCCACCCTCTTTTCATATACTATTAAACCCTTACCCAATAGGCCAACGCCAATGCCCATCCCAGTATCCCATATATCTAATCACACGTTATTTTTGCTGGTGATCGTTCAGGCCATCTTTAAGGGGGCATCTTTTACACTGATATTGAGTATAAAAAAATAGAAAAAACTCAAACAATAGAGGAACAAGCGGAACGGTCCCATTTGTGGATGTTGTGGTACATTTGAAAGGCAAGAAATAAGAAAGTGTTTGAAAATATCTCTAAAGCTCCGCAAGATACACTGGAGAAAGCTATCCAAGAAGAAGTTTGGAGAAGAGCAAATAACAGAGATTTAGCACCAGCGGTAGTAGAAGCATGCATACCTTCGATTTCAATTCCTCAAGATTCTCTTGTATGCTTTATAGATGGATCTTGGCATACAGAGGAGGATAGGAGTGGGCATGGTTGGATTGCGTCTATCGGTGATAGAATCCTGCACATGGGGGTAAAAGGATCGCGCAGAAGCTTATCCCCATTACATGCAGAGTTAGATACCCTTATTTGGGCTATGGAGTGCTTATTAGCGTTGGACCTGGATAAAGCTCTTTTTGCTACGGATTGCTTAGACCTCCTAAGGATGACGACTAATATCGAGGATTGACCGACATTTTCATCAGAATTGAAGGATTTTATTCATTTTAGAGATAGATTTGCTAATTTTAGTATTAGATATATCCCATGAGGATAATATTCGTGCCGATAAACTTGCGAAATGTGCAAGAGCACGTGGTTTCTGTTTCTCCCATGTAAACTCGTCGGTACCTAATTGGCTCTCTCTCGAAGAGAGTCATCTCCGATAACTTAATATATGGGGTTTGATCGAGAAAAAAAAAAAAAAAACGCGGAGGAACGGTCTTGAGCAAAATCTGGTCTTAAACATTGATTTTGATTTATATATATATATTTTTCTCTCTTTCTTTCTCTTACCTCATTATAATATTATTATCTAATTATAATATTATTATAATTACTTTAAGATCGGTTGTCCCGTTAAAGATGGCCTCAGTAGCAATACTGTTGATATATAGATATAGGCATATAGCCATATAGGATTGTCAATTTGTGTACCACACGACCACTACCACTACCACCCATACTCATTCGTTGTAAATATTGGCTCCTTTTGCGGTCCTTCATAATCATTAGCGAGTAAGTACCAATTCAGTCGAAAAACTCGGTTTTGTATATGCATTGAATCTTCTCTTTCAGGACCACTTATTGTATTTAAAGAAGATTTGAATTTCCCATAAGAAGAATATTATACAAAATTATAAAATATGAAGTCTCCCAAAACGCAGCCCGTTCCAAACAGCAATCATATGGTTTTTAATTAACCTTTTAGCTAAAGCTTGTTCATCAACGTAATGAGTAATTTCGAGATTAAAGAAAAGGTCTGAAAGGAATCATAAAAAAAAAAGTGAAAAGGACAAGAAATATATCTCTTTCCACTATCCAAAATTTTCCAAGCTATTAAAAGTTTATTGTTGGTGTTTTTCAAACGCAACCTTTTATACCAATACTTTTATTGAACAAGACATGTTAGATACGTTGTAACTCAAAAAAATTCCTTTTGTGGGCGTAATAGTGACAAAATTATCTTTCTTACAAAAGGACTTGACCCAATCATTAGTCGAAAGAAATCTCATTCTTTCGTTGTCTCTCTCTTCTTCATAGTATTTTTGATGGAAATCTTTTTGTATATACATTTTTTTTGTCTGAACAAATCTTTTTGTATATACATAAAGACGTTATTATATCTGATTATCTGAAATTGAATACTATACTCTTTATATGAAATGTGTTTTTCGAAGGCCTAAAAAAATTGGCAAATGAAAGCAATGCCACGAGGCCCACGACCACGAGCACATATCTTATGATCTTTAAACTATATTTTTTTTGTTTCTATTAAATTTTCTACTTAAATAGACACGAAGAAAAAAAAATATACAAAATAAAAATTTAAAAATATTTTGAGTGAACCAAATTAGTATTACAACTAATAGGCTCTAACATGAGTATATTAACCAAATTATTGATTACCTATAGTGTCCTCGAGCAAGCGAGTGAGTTTGCTGTCACAGTTAGATATGTCTTTTCTTTCAAGAGAGAGCTAAAAACACTTGTCGAATGACACCAAAAGAGAGGTTTATCTATCACCAATGACATTAGGCTTCTTAGAATTTCCGCATCCTTCTTGTGACATGCCTCGAATCTCTATTGTGTTCCCAAAGTCAAAGAAAATAGACATGAGTAATAATGCAAAAAGGTATTATACTAAAGAACAAAATTTAGTTGATAATTTTTCTAAGATCCTAATCAGTTCCATCAATATATGTTTTTAAATTTTTTTTCTTAAGAAAAGCTAACTACTTTATTATATATTATAAGGAAAATTAATAGTTTTTTTGTTATGAAAATAATGATTTATAATATGAAAGTATTCATTATTAATTAAAAAAAGTTAATAATAAAAACATTTAAAAATTAAAATAGTATTAGATTGCAATTATTTTTAGCCGCAATTTTACAAAATCGGCTTTCCTAAAGGATAGAGAGAGTTAAATACAAATTAAGTAAAAGAATCATCTTTCGAGGTTTGGTTAAGCTGAGTAAGCTTTATCCTCTCCAGGTTTGGTTCTTTTAAGAAAATGTCATCTCTCTAATTAAGTACAAATGAAGCTCCTCCTACATAATTCTAAGCCGAAAAAAGCTAACAAAAAAAATGAC
This sequence comes from Camelina sativa, assembly GCF_030686135.1. Classification (NCBI taxonomy): domain Eukaryota; kingdom Viridiplantae; phylum Streptophyta; class Magnoliopsida; order Brassicales; family Brassicaceae; genus Camelina; species Camelina sativa. Next base: position 2,017,905 of record NC_141898.1, read on the forward strand.
ATGAGATGGTGTGCAATCATTAAATCCATTATCAAACCATATAGAACATATCTAGTAATCTTAAAGAAAATGTCAACAAGTGTAAATCCCAAATTGGCATCTATACACTCATCTACTCAATAGAGTTTTTGACCATATTATGAATCTAGAAGCTAATCCTACAAAGCAGTCCACACTTGGAACATAATTATCATGACTTGATCAAAAGTTAAAAATTTAGTGAATTGTGCTGTTTATCAGATACTCTTAATATATTACACCAACAAATGGAAAAAGGTAATGGACTTAAGGAAACAAATCTAAGCGAGTTTGCATTGACAAAAGAAAAAACAAGAAAGGGGATTAGTTGAGTAGTGTTGTATAATTAATAAATTTAAACGGTAATCTAGGTAGGCCTACTATAGATAAGCCCAATGGGTTCATCTCGCACTACGAATCTGTTACCGGGCTAATTTATTTGGTACATATAGGAGGTACGATACGATTCAATATTTCCTGTGTTGACCAAGAAATCAAAACAAAAAATTTATTTTTGCATTACCTTAACTTACTTAAATGCTTAAAACAATAAATCGTGTTGAGCTACTTTTAATTATTTTTAAAAAAAGGAAAGAGATGGTGGTTTGCCACGTTAAAAATAAAGACTTTCCAGATTGACCTTTAAATTAAATCTCTATTTAATTATAAAACTTTAATTTATCTGGTGTAATGGAGCAGACGTGGATAATATTATAATTTAGTTAATCATACAATTCCATAAATTTGTTGATATTGGAATCTTTCGTTGTATTAGTTGTATCTCTTACTGTATATTAAAAAAAAATACAAAAAAAACAAATTTTACAAACACACACCACTTTGTTATTGTTATTAAAGGCTTAAACATATTACGTAGAGAATTTAGTAAGGGGAATTGGCAGAAGTAACGTACAAAAAAACTATATTTTATTGAGTAATCATTTTAACCAAGAGAAGGTAATATTCTTTGTATTTTGCATATTATGTACTTTGTTAGTTCTGTTATATGATCAACAGTTACCTATCCTCTGTCTCTCTCTTACAAGCCAAAGAAAGAGAGAGAGTTCTTTCTGGATTGTAGAAAGATTCGTCAGCGATTGATGGAGAGAGATTCGGCGTGGACTGTGACTGGGTCGGAGGGAACGACGGCTAAACAGCTAGGAGAGCCTGGGAATCGATTCAGCAAACAAGGATTTCGATTTCTCTTTTTTTTTTCTCTCTCATCACAGAACGTAAATTAAATCTTTTTTCTTTTGTTTTTGGGGGTCATCTTCTCCGGCGAGAGAGAAAGAGCAATGGACTCTCCGTTATCAAAAACCGATGCGTCGAAAGAGAAATTTGTGGGTTCACCACGGCCATCAACAACGACGGCTGATTCAAATGCGATGAGAGGTTGTAGACTCGCTAATCTTACATGGTTTGGTGTTGATAAAGTGGAGCTTCGTCAAAAGCTTATGATGCCTGAGTATTTCCGTCTAGCTATGCGTGACTGTATCAAACTGAAGGATTCAACCAGATTTATGTGTTCAGGCCTGTCCATATTAATGGTTGTTTTCATTAACCCCAAATCTGGTGGTCATCATGGTCTTGTGCTTAAAGAGAAGCTTCAACTGTTGATGAGCGACATTCAGGTTCTGCTCTCACTACTCCAGATCATGTGTTATTCTTGTATCAACTTAATAGCTAATGTGTTAGATCTAGTGCTTTGTTTTGAATTTGGAAGGATGAGTTAAGTTCAAAGATTGAGTCTTTTTGGAAATTCTTGAGTTGATTGTTGTGGAAGTGATTTGGAGTTGTTGATATTGGAACTTTGTGATGATTCTTTATGGCTGTTGTGGTGATTCTTTACAAGTGTTTTACCTTACGGAAGTGAAGCCTCATGAGTTTGTAAGATACGGGTTGGCGTGTTTGGAGATAGTGGCAGCGAAAGGAGATGAATGTGCTAAATAATGCAGAGCAAGGTTGAAGATTATGGTGAGTACACACAACAATATATTTTTAATCTCATGGTCTTTACGTTTTTAGCAATTAGAAATGTTGACAATGGAATTTGTTCGTTAGAAATGTTGACAAGGCCCTGTTTCAAATAAGGTTGTATGATTTTCGAGTAATGAGACTGAGGTCCATCGACGAGGCTTTCGATTGTGGCTGCTTCAAGCAGGCTGTCGATCCCACATTTGGTTTACCATTCTATTCCATTTTCTAAATTTACGGTTTAACATTCTATTCCATTTTCTGGTCTTGCAAACAATTATTCTATATCATGTTCCTTGGAATGCTATTACCCAGTTTGAGTTTTGAAGGTAGTATCCTGTAGGGTTTAGTGAACCTTCTTTTTATGTGTTAAATTCAAAATTGTTCTAATATATGTGTAATTCTTCAAACTTCCGAGTCATGCCATTTACATCTATAAAATTATTAATGTTTGTATCTATATACATAACTTTTAAATTTTAAAAATAAAAGTGCAAATTTATTTTTATTCTTATTGTCCTCTGCAATGCAATTTCAGACTTAAATATGAGTTTTATACTATATCGCAGATATTTCTGTTTCATACACACATAGTATTTTAATGACTAAAAATTACGTATACACACCTACAAAACTAGACTGACACATCATCTGTACCCATTGCCACCACAACAGCGTGTGTATGACGTCTGGGCGTAGTTTGATAAATTCATATTGCCTTTTGGTCAGTTACTTAATTTTCCCAATTAACCTGCTATATTCTTCATTTTAGTTGTGATTTTGGTTACCTACCTAATTCACCCATTTAGTTAACTTGCGCATAAAATAAATAAAAAAGAGAGAAATTGAAAATGTCTCTCGTTTGGTTTTGGGGTGGGGTGGTGCTTCAGCTTGAGCAGGAAGGTAATGCAAACGAACCACTACACATATACCATAATCTAATCTCTGGAGGATGAAGAAGATGAACGATTCTACTTAGTCTTGGCAATTTCTCTCAGATTCCAAGGAGGAAGAAAAAAACCAAACCCTAAGAAAATTGTGTATCTCTCAGATTCGATGAGTCCGGAGAATAAATTGCTACCGAAGAGGCACACAAGAAAGAAACAGAACTTTTGGAGAAATTGAATATATGTTTTTAGGTACTTTGCACGAGATTATATTCATGCACGGAATTGTCAACAATAAGGCTGACGTTTTTGCCTTTGGAGTTCTCCTCCTGGAGCTCATAACCGGCCATCCTGCTCTTGACGAGTCTCTGGAGAGCCTTGTCTTATGGGTGAGTATAAATACCGGTTTGACGTTTGAGACTAAACCCGACTCCGGTTCATTGTTTATTGGACATTCCATCTTTTATCAGTCTTGTAAGAGTTTCCTTTTTCTTTTATATGGTCACAGGTTATAAGCCGTTACTAGAGGAAAAAGCGATAAGAGAACTAGTTGATCGAGCTTAATCAGTTAATTTCCACGCGGGCTTCTTTATGCATCTTCTCTTCTACAAGCCAGGGTGAGGTAGGAACAATGTATATCCATCCAGGTTTAGGTTTAAAAAGGGGTAAAGAAACAAATTAAATTGTCAAATTTTTTGTAGAGCAATTAATAAAGGTTTGGTTCCGGTTTTGAAATTGATACATAGCTTTGTACGTTACGAAACTTAATCTACTTGTCCCATGTGTGATTGTTAATAAGTCCGGTCCAAACGTCATCTAGAATTAGATGCTGGCCGTTTTGAATCGGTTATATTATTTTGAAATGTATTCAGGTTGTAGAGTTATTAAACTAGGTCAAGAAGGTGTGGTGATGACTCCAAGAGAAGCCAAGAGAAAGATGATGCAACCTACGTATTATGAAGAATTGTTAGAAAGTGTAAAATATAACTCAACTAAGCACTTGAGAGATCCTGATCTCATTAGAGAAATTGCTTTAGCTTCTTGAAATTGAACAAAAACATGGAGTATACCTATTTTGGGTTATTCAATTTTTTTGTATTCTCTTTTTTTTTTTTTTTTTTAAGAACGAAAAAAAAAACCAGAATTTTGGATGTAATCTTTAGATAATTAAAGGTAGCTAGATCTTTTGCTTTACAAACAGAGGGATGGAACAAACAAAAATTAAACCGGTTCAATTTTTTTCATATGGTTTTGATACCGATTGAACCGAGAAGATTTAAATCACGTGGGAGGCGTTGTTATTAGATTTACGCGAAAAGATCTGAAGAAGACATTAAATTCTGGGCCATGAATTTTTGCATTTTGCAAATTTACCCCCAAAACAAAAGAGAAAACGTTTCGTCTCTCTCTCTCAATAGTCAAAACCCTAATCTTCGCCACCACTTTACTTTTTTTTGCAACCTCCCTGAATCCCCAAAAAACCAATGGAGGTCGCGTCCGCTAATGGTAACAAGAAAGCGACGGCCCTCAGTCGCCGGTCTTCCATAGAGGAGAAGTTCCAGACGTTGAAGTCTCTACACGCCCTCCTCGTCGAAAGAGTTCAGGTCGATTCGTTAGAACAGGCTACTAATGCATTTGAGACCGACTTGGCTCGTTTTGTGTTGGAGAAAACGAGTTTGCGTGGCGAGTTGGATCAGGTGAGTGATGAAAATTTCGGGTTGAAGATTGAATTGGGTCTGGTTTTTGATCTTTTTGAATCCCAGGTTAGAGAGATAGGTGTTGAAGTAGAGAGGTTGATGAGGGATAGAGAGAGGGAGATTAGGGTTTTGAACGAGACTGTGAAGAATTCGACTACGGAAGAGAGGGTTTTGAAGGGTATAGATATCGGGTTGGAGAAAGAGAAGACTGACACGGACTCTGAGCTTGAGAGGTTAAGGTAGGAGAAGATTACAGTCGAGAAAGAGAAACTTTTGGAGAAGTTGATTGACCAATTGTCTAGGGAGAAGATTGAGCTTGAGGAGCGTGTTTTTAGTCGGGAGGCAAAGCTTGATGAGCTGAATCAAAGACTGATGAGCTAACGCATGCTGTTGCTGTGCTGCAAAAGGATTGTGATGATCAAACCAAAATTAACGATAAGCTTACCTGCAAAGTTGGTCAGCTAAGCAATTCCCTTGCGCAAGTTGAGCTCAAGAGAGAAGAAGCTGATAAAGCACTTGTTGAGGAGAAGAGGCATGTAGAGGATCTTCAGGAAATGGTTTTAAAATCAAAGAAGACGACTGAAACAACAGCTACAGAGGAGATTGAGGGCGAGGGTTTGCTCACAACACAGAATATTTTGCAGAGTCAATGTGAATCATTGAAGATCGTAAAGGCTATATTCGAAGAGGACCGCGTACGGCTCAAAGAAGCTATGGGTGCTCTGAAAACAAAAGTAGAAGTCGCTGGAATGGATGCAGAGCGCAACTTAGCGATGCTAAAGAGAACTGCATCTGTGTTGTGTGAATTACCGAGCCGAGAAAATGGACTGACTGGCGAGCAACAGAAGCGAGAAATTGGAACAGAATGCTATGCGGTGGAGCTAGAGTCGATGGAGAAAGCTTTCAGAAACAAAGTTTACATCATTGAGGAAATGAAGAAAGAAACTGAAGCGGGACGCAAAATGCAGAACTTATGGATTCTTCTTTCAGTTGCGCTTGCGATTTTTGGCGTTAGCTCTTTTTTCCATGCATGGACAAACTTAAAATAAAACAAAAGCAGCCGAGGGTTTTTTTGTTCTTTCTTTTTTTTTTTTTTTTTTTTTTTAACTTTTGTCCATCAATACATTGAATTGGCTCTGTTTAAAGTAGCCTCCTTTCTTTCTTTAACACCGCGTTTACAAACTCAGAAACCTCAACCAACCATGATGACATTATGGAAATGATTCTTATTAGGCAAGAAGTAAAAAACCCAATCGTAGCTTGTCTCTCTAAAATGCATAAGCAAGCTTAACCTCTTGACCCGCATTATTGAGTCCCTCTCGAATCAAATCCAAAGACGCGTCAACCACAAGAAAGCGTTCAAAAACAAAGAGGATATAATCTAGGAAATGAAAAAAAAAAAGAAGAAGAAGCTGAGATTGTCTTACGTTTATTGATTGCGCCTAAACGTACACAAAGTACAATTAACCTAGGTTACATTCACAATAAGTATAACCGGAAGCCCAATGTGGCCCAATAGAGATCATGAAGCAAGTCAACGGAAGAGGCACACAAGAAAGAAACAGAACTTTTGGACTCTCGTTATACTAAATCATCCTTGTAAACCGTTGGTGGTTTGTTTGACTTGTTCAATAATAATAATATACACTCTTGAGAAATGGAAAAAGAAAGAAAGAAAAAAAAATTGAACTTCATTATAAACAGTTGGTTAGATTATGAAGTTGACAAAAGAAAGAAACGAACAATAGCGACTTGTTTGTTCGACGCCATTTTGACATTATCAAATCTTGTTCCACCCAATTTCTCCAAAGGAGAGAGATGGTCGTTTGCCACGTTAAAAACTCTCCACATTCCTTTAAATCTGTATTTTAATAATAAAGCATATAAAACTTTAATTTATCAGGTGTAATGGAGCAGACGTGGATAATATTATAATTAGTTAAATCATACAAATTTTACACCACTTTGTTATTTTACTTTAAGCTTAAATATATTACGTACAGAAATTAGTTAACTTGCGCATTTTTAAAAAAAAAAAAAAAAAAAAAAAAAAAAAAAAAAAAGAGAGAGAGAGAGAAATTGAAAGTGTCTCTCCTCGTTTGGTTTTTGGGGTGGGGTGGGGGTGCTTAAGCTTGAGCAAGAAGGTAATGCAAACGAACCACTACACATATACCATAATCTAATCTCTGGAGGATGAAGAAGATGAACGATTCTACTTGACAAATTTTCGAATTTTTGAGTTTTGGCAAATTTCTCTCAGATTCCCCCGGAGGAGGAAGAAAAAAAAAAAACCAAACCCTAAGAAAATTGTATCTCTCTCTCTCTCAGATTCGATGAGTCCGGAGAATAAATTGCTACCGAAGAGGATCATCCTTGTGCGGCACGGTGAATCGGAAGGGAATCTCGACACAGCGGCATACACAACGACTCCGGATCACAAGATCCAGTTAACCGAATCCGGTTTGCTTCAGGCTCAGGAAGCTGGAGCTCGTCTCCACGCCTTGATTTCCTCTAATCCTTCTTCCCCTGAGTGGCGCGTCTACTTCTACGTATGAGAGCCACCAAGAAGGTCAGAGAACGATTTGGCCGCTTTTTCTATCGCTTCCCTGAGGGTGAATCCGCCGCCGACGTCTTCGATCGCGTCTCCAGTATGTTTTCCCTTCCTTCTATAATCTCTCATTGAGGACTGATCTGTGGTGCTTAATTAGTTTAGCTAAGCTTGATTCAGATCCTGTCCTGTGAAAGTAGCAAATGAATATTTTGGTTGAGTAACAGAACAATGACTATAAACCAAATCGATCTCAGATCCATGCTTGATGTTATGTTTCTGATCACGTCTTTAGATTGATACATTCAGTTGTCATGAAGTCTCTGATCCATTCTGTTATATGTTTCTGATTCACTCTGTTTTGCGGTTTACAAGTTGTGGTCTTGAATAAAGTCAGAGGCTTGGCAACTCATTGCTGCTGTCGTTTTGTTTTTCTCTTTGCTTTGTGTGAATGAACTCAAGATTCGATTTTTTTTGCGTTTTCTTTGACAGGTTTTCTCGAGTCACTATGGAGAGACATTGACATGAACAGACTACACATTAACCCGAGTCATGAGCTAAACTTTGTGATTGTATCACACGGCTTAACATCGCGAGTGTTTCTGATGAAATGGTTCAAGTGGACTGTGGAACAATTCGAGGGACTAAACAATCCCGGGAACAGCGAGATCAGAGTTATGGAATTAGGACAGGGTGGTGATTATAGCTTGGCGATTCATCACACAGAGGAAGAGTTAACGGCCTGGGGATTGTCACCAGAGATGATTGCAGATCAGAAATGGCGGGTTAACGCACATAAAGGCGAATGGAAAGATGATTGTAAGTGGTACTTTGGTGATTTCTTCGATCATATGACAGATTCGGATCAAGAGTGCGAGGCTGAGGCCACTGATGAAGAAGATGAAGAAGATGAAGAAGAGGGGAAAAGAGTAAATCTGCTAACGAGTTCAGAATATAACAATGAGGCAGAGTTATACAATGGAAAATGCTGCTGATAATTTTACAGAACAAAAAGGATACATGAGAAGAAACCATTAACTACAGAATTTGGAAAAAAATTGGATTTTGATAAAGCTTTCTGATTTCTTAGTTGGTGGAAAAGTGTGTACAAACTTGTATCTGGTGGTCTATAGATACACATCTTTATAACACCCGTTACATGAAAGTTTGAAGATTCATTTTCTTCTGTCAAAGCACTTGTCTTTGTGAAAGAAAGTTACAAAAAATGTTCCCTTTATACTGTGGCTAAGAAATCTTGAATTAATGGAAATGATCCATTTAATCAGTTTTTATTATGTCTGCATAAGGAAAATGATAATGGTAAATTTCTCAGTTACATTGCTAAAGATTTTGAGACGACACCGTCTCAGAGTATTTACCCGTGAGAATGTGTAGCGTAACAAACCGGTTTGCAGCTTCAGTGTAGTGAATGCCGTCCCAGTTAACATATTTAGAGCTATCAATGCAAGGTTTGGCGGTTTTTATTGTACCATTTGATGTTGCTGTCTTACCGCAACCAACCTGATCATCGAAGTTCAATGGCGGTCCTCCCGTTCCACAGCATACCATTATCGAATGATCAAAACCTATTATCAGACCAGAAAAGGTTTCAAACAGTGAACTAATTATACTTTCTAATCAGAAAGAGTGAACTAATTATAATACGTATACCGTATTTGGAATGATTCAGAATGAGGTCGGATTTGATCGAGAAGATATCTACGTATGTGAAATGGGAACCGGGATATAGTTGAGGGAGTTTTTTGAAAAGACCATTAAGCTGCAAATTGAAAAACTGAGCAGCTTGGTTATGGTCACTTACACAACCAAACTCATCAAGCTTAGATTTGTCTTTCCCAAATCGTGACACAACTTGAGCCAAACACCCAAGTGGCCCTGTGTTGTGTATCCAAAAATTTCTTGCTCCTTCTCCATATAATCTCTAAACAAAAATACAACATAAAAGAAAATATATATAATTAGTGTACTTATATGACTTGGTTTAAGATATATATATATATATTCATCTAAGGTATTATTGTTTAATCTGATCCAATAATTTTTGCCAGCTAGACTAAGTGTGTTTTTATTTTTTAATTAAACAAAAATAAAGATTCATGCAAAAACACCGACCGTTATTCCATCTTGAAATATATCCAAGATTGTAGGAATCAGAGCAAGAACTTGATCAAATGTCTTGGAGTAAAATGCTCCGGCAAGATCATTTTGTCCGATGTCAAACATATATAATCCATTTTTGAAATAATATTCGGACGGTAAGTATTTTTCGAGCTCTTTATCTGAAAAACAAAAGAGAAAAAACAAAAATACATGGGTCCTCGGTACTAAAGGTCTTCAACTAAAGTCTAAATTGTTGATGACTAAAATTTCGGTATAATTTGATCTTTATGTACCTTGATGTATCAGTTGAATGACTTTGGACTTAAAGGTGATGAACTGAGAGACTTGAACACCAAAACCAAAGGGGCTATACGATGCAGCATTTGCCTTCTGAATCGTTGACCCAGCCGCTGCAAAATTGCAGCCTCTCCGGTAACTTTGTCGGCTTATCGAATCTAAATAAGGTCTCAAATAGGGCCGATCAATTGCTTCCACTACAAAAACATATATAAAAGCCCATTCAAAAACTTGTCATGTTAATTAATTGCTCATTCATAAGTAAGACTCCATATATACCACCTCACAATGTAAATTACATGAGCGTGAAAACAGCGTTATATCAAAAGTCATGTTTTTCAGTCGACTAGTTTGTTGTAATTCTTGCAACACTTCTAGTAAAAAAAAAAAAGAATATAGAAACGATGAATGATGAGATTACTTAGAAAATCGACGATGAGACGTCCATTACAAAATCTTCCGGAAGATGGAGGTTTGAAGTAGGTTTGTCCATAGGAAGGCTGGAGAAGGAATCCAAGACCGGATGTGAGTTCTCCGGTGTCAGAGTTAGAGTCTCCGAAGTTGAAAACCGCCGGAAAATTATGAGAAATCGGAAAAGAACCGGCGAGATGAGGCAGAGTATGAGAGATGGCTACAAATAGTAATAATGTAAGAAAAAGGTTTTCCATGGCTGCTTAGTCAATGTATTTTTGGTCCTCTCTTTAAATCTTACAAATACACATGTATATATATATATACACTGCATACATTTGTATCCATAGACAATAAAAAAAATATGTAAATAAATACGTCATATATATATCTTTATATGTATACGTGCGTGAGTATAATTATTGAAAGTGGGAAAGGATTTTGGTTGGAATGGAAATATGAAAAGAAACAAAATGATCAAAGTCCTCTCGTGACAGTCTTTTGTTTTTTATACAAGGAATCACACATCAGTTTTGATAAGGCTCGATATATTAAAATTAACGGTCTTAATAAGACTTAGAACCATTATCAACGGGTGGTTTTACTTTTATTGTCTGAAGATAAGATAAGTGTCTGCAAATGATCTGACTTTGATCTTAAGTCTTTATGATTGTGTATACTACTGATTTTGCATTAAAAGTATTTTATTTTATCACCCATTAGACGAAACTATTTCATGCGTGTCTGCGTGAGCAAACGTGAAAGACTTATGGTTTCCTATCCCCTTTTGAATTTTGATTACAATATATATATAGTTTTTTTACAACAAATATAAAAGAGACAATTGGGGGGGGGGGGGGGGGGGGGAGGAATCGTTTACATAAGTATCAACATGCGATTATAATTTTTTTAAATAAAAAAAATCGAAGATACATTATATATATGATAAGATTGCATTACAATTTTTATATATATAAAAAAAAGGAATGTAGTGTCTAAAATATATATATGTGATAGAAAATTTCTGATGTAAAAATCACTATTCTTGATCTGGAACTGTTGTATTAATGTGATGAAATAGATTAAGGCTTTAATTAAGCTCTCATAGTTTAACTTTAAGGTAATTAATTGCGTATAAGTGCGTGTCGTTTAGGTTTGGCCCAATAAGGCCTGGTAAGCCCAAATACCCCTTTTTACTGTTTTAGGTTCTCTACTAAGAATCTCGCCGGCGCTTCGTCGTATCGACGATACGGTATCGTGTCCATCCAGATAATCGGAATTTAAAAAAAAAACAGCCAATGTAACGATGAGAAAAGCCACCAACAGTGGGGATGGCGAATTCCGATTATTCAACCACGATTCCTATACTATTAAATTGGGATCTCTTGCATTATTTTCAAGCGCTTCTATTCTATTTTAGTGGCAACACAAAGTTGGTAGGAGTATCTTTTTGTCTTACTAAATTCCAAGCAACATCATAAAAAAAAAAAAGATAAAAAAAAATAATTGAGATGCGTGCAAGGTTTCTGTCCAAATTCTTGTCGTTTTATATATTTTGGGAGTTTATGGTGGTGTTGTTATATTGACACACTTTACACTTCACTAGTTCACTTACTTTAGTGGTATTATTAATAACTAAACTTGTAATCACAGAGACCAGAGTTGAGAGTTCCGCTTTGGTTTGATCACCGTCTTCAATGACAGAACCGGAGGTGATTCACTCATGGTCTGCACCAAGATCTCTCAGCACCAGCCTCATGTACTCCTTTTCTCAGGTATCTTCCCAACTCTTTTTTTTCTATTTTCTTGATCCAAGAATATGACTGTTAGCTCTAAAGTTTATGATCATCCAAAAACATGAGATCCCTAGAAACAATCACTGTGGAAACCACGCTTTGGTGTTCTTTTGGAATTTGATGTTGTGTCCATATTTTCAGAGAGATGATACTGAAGTTGTCGATGAGCCATTATATGCAGCTTTTCTTAAAGCTACAGGTTTTGATAGGCCATACAGAGATGATGTTCTCTCCAAGATGGTATGTCTCTCTATATTTAGTACCTGATTAGGATTTAGCCTTACTATTCTTTCTTTGAGTAAACAAGTTTAATTTTCAGCCTTGTAATTGAAATAGGAGTGCAATGGAGATAAAGTTGTGAAAGATGTCATATATGGATCAGGATCAAAGAAGTACCGGTATTGTAAGGTGAAGACTCTGTTTGAAAAACTTCAAGAATCATATTTTCACACTGTCTTTGTTGTCACTTGTCTAAAATATAGTGTATTGTTCTGTTTTTTCTTTTACAGCATATCTCGAAACAAAGGCTTTTTGGTTTGCCAAGTGAACTGATGAGTAAAGGAAAGCATTTCATATTGATCCGCAATCCTCTTAACATTCTGGTTAGCTTTCTCATCAAACACCGGTTCTTCTTACCTTGATGCCTGAATCCATTGTGCTTTTAAGATCTCATGATCTTTAGTCAATGTGTTAACTAATGTTTTTATCCTTTTTGCAGCCTTCTTTTGAGAAGGTACACCCTCCATCATTTCTCGAGTTAGGCTTGGGGGAGTTAGTCTCTATATACAGTGATCTATGTCAGATGGGAACTCAACCGGCAGTCATCGATGCTGATGAGCTTCAGCGAGATCCTGAGGTTTTGTTTCCGTAATATGTTAAACATGCCACAAAGATTTCATTTCCTTTAATTGTTTACTGTCTACTCCTTACATGTTATGCCATCCATATATATATGCAGACCACATTACGCGGTCTTTGCGATGATCTGGAGATTCCATTTCAAGCTTCTATGCTTAAGTAGGTCCTCTCCTTGCTTTCTCTTGGGATTTACAAAAGTCGAAACAATAATTTCTTATTTGTTTCTTATGTTTTTTTTTAAAGATGGGAAGCTGGCCCTATACCAGAAGATGGAGGATGGGCACCATGGTGGTACAAGAGTGTGCATAAATCAACTGGTTTCTCGTCTCCAGAAAAGTGTCCTCGGGTAAGGCTCTAGTTTGTTGTGCTTAATGATTCTAAATTCGATCTAAACATGTTCGGTATTCTTGTTTTTCAGTCATTCCCTCTGTCTCATTACGATTTGTTGGAGCAAAGTCTACCCCTTTACAACATTCTTAGGAGCCATGTGAAGCACAGGTCCTCCCTATTGAGCAGTCCCTTGCCTCCTCCTAGTCTCCCAGTTCCTGAAAATGCAAAACTTCTTGCATGGGTCGGTGATGAGATTCTGCCTCGTGATATGGCAAAGGTGTGTTTGAAATGTGCAACAACACTTAACAACTCATGTTTGTGATTTGCATTATCAACATTGATCATTATGTGCTATGTCTTCTTCTTCTTGTTTAGGTTTCTGTATTTGACTCGGTTGTACAAGGCGGTGACTCGGTATGGGAAGGACTTCGAATTTACAAAGGGAAGATATTCAAACTTGAGGAACATCTAGATCGGTACGAACTTTCTAATGCAGAAACCAATAAGCGAATAACAGAGGTGTCTAAGCTATCTTGTTTTATATGTTGTAATCTTGGATTAGGCTATTTGATTCAGCAAAAGCTCTGGCTTTCGAAAATGTTCCAGCACGTGAAGAGGTTAGCATCTGATGATCGTTATGCTAAGTTTTGTTCTGTTAAAACAACGTTACCATGATAGCTTTTTATTGTGGTAAAGCATGCAGATAAAAGAAGCAATCTTCAGAACTCTCATAGCAAATGGTATGTTTGACAATACACATATCAGGTTGTCTCTAACTCGAGGCAAAAAGGTATATTACATTTATATCAACTTTCTTCGAAACAAATTTAAGAAGATCTTGTTTTCCTCTCGACCATTTAGTCTAAATAAAACTATAAAACTTGTTTGATTAAGGTAACTTCTGGAATGAGCCCTGCGTTTAACCAATATGGATGCACACTTATTGGTAAGCTTTCAGCTTTATCCTAACCATCAAGATTGGAAAATAATTGCTATGGATTTTAGTTTTACATGTAAATTTTTTGTTCTGCTCTTTCAAATAATGCAGTGCTTGCCGAATGGAAGCCTCCGGTATATGACAATGATGGTGGAATTGTGTTGGTGACTGCAACTACACGCCGCAATTCACCTAATGTATGAATTTGGCTTCACATTTATCTTCATTATGTCTTGTCTGTCAAAATTATAGATTTCTTAGATTCTTTTTGTTCTTTTTTTCAGAATTTGGATTCCAAGATTCATCACAACAACCTTCTCAATAACATACTAGCAAAGGTACTGTCTTCAAAACAAGAAAGTTCAAGAACTGACATTTTTTATGTGAGATTAATGTTCTTTGTAACGGAACAACCAGATTGAAAGTAACAATGTGAATGCTGCGGACGCCATTATGCTTGACAAGGATGGTTATGTTTCTGAAACCAATGCAACAAACATTGTAAGTATGCCATTGATGATCCATACACACCCCCTTTCGTATTGAAAATTCGATAGAAAGTTGAAAAAGCTGAGGCTGTCAAAGTATTTACTTTTTGTAATACAGTTCATGGTGAAGAAAGGCTGTGTTCTTACTCCTCACGCAGATTACTGTCTCCCTGGGATAACCAGAACTACTGTAAGAGGAGAGAAATTCAAATTCTGTTATTGAGGATTTATATAAACCGTTCTTATCTTTCTTTCTTTTTGTCGATCTTTATAAAGGTCATGGAGCTTGTGGTGAAAGAGAAGTTCATCTTAGTAGAACGAAGAATCAGTCTCTCCGAATTCCACACAGCTGATGAGGTTCTTTCAGCTTGAGTTATATGCGCCTTGCCTCTCTCTCTCTTTCTCTGAACAAAATCTGACAATGGTTTTGTTTTTCAGGTTTGGACAACAGGAACTATGGGAGAACTAAGCCCGGTAAGTAGAGTCTCTAGTAGGTTACGAATAAAACATATTTTCTGCACCTGAATCAATGACATTCACTAACCAAAAGATATTAACTTTGTAAAGGGGTGTAGCTTAAACTATGGGAAAAATAATCATTAAGCATAGTCTCCTCTGTTTACTTTTCTGTGTTACAGGTTGTGAAGATCGATGGGCGTGTGATTGGTGACGGAAAAGTTGGACCGGTAACGAGAACACTGCAAAACGCTTACAAGAAACTCACAGAGGATTCAGGTGTGCCAATACCTACTTACCAAGAAACCTGAAAATACAAAACAAGAGGTAATCGAAATTGTCTATAAAGATATATGCCTCCATCTGACTAACATCAAACCTTAAGTTGGTAAGATATGCATCCATGGTACATCAAACTTTTTTGGTTTTGATGTAATCATAACTTATCAAATGTCTTTCTAAAGTAAAATAAAATAAGATTTGATATTCCACATGATTCAATTGGGTTTTACCGATTTTTTAAGGATTCAACCACGAGGGAACTTAGTCAAAAAAGCATTCAACATTCACATGCTTCAATTGTTTTTTTTTGAGGAAAAAGCATGAAGCTTTTTATGTCATATTTAATAGATTTCCTTTTCACATAAGTAACAAAAAGTTTTCTTTCTTTTTAGGGAGGGGATACCAAGTAAGATTGTGTTGGCCTTCCCCTGCAGTCGTTTCTTCTTACTTCTGTGTTGGCACAAAACGGCGAGTAGTATATGCGTGGCGATGGAACAGTGTGGTAAGAAATGCGTGCTGTTTTTACTTCTTTAAAAAGTCATAACTATTATTATTGGTGACCCAAAAAACAAAGTCAGCGTTCGCTTGTTTGACCGGACGAGTATGACCAATTTAACAATAATAAAGCCACCACGTATCGACCGTTGATTCTTTTTCCTTTATCGACATTCAAGTTTTTATTTTATTAAAATCAATGCTACTATATATTATTAGTAACATAATTGCAATTTGCAACCTTAATCTGAATATTAGAAAGACGAAAAAGAAAAAATAAAAGTAGAGTTCAAGTTAAAGTTAGAATAAACTTATGTAATTTTTTTTCCCCTGGATTACTTATCTTTTATTTAATATATCGTAGTATTAAACATACTTTCAAATCTGTGAAGTCATGAACGTTTTTATAACTCGTAATAGAATTTTAATTGATTTTGAAGATCACTTACATTTGTTGTGTGAGATAACGCGATAGGATTGGGTCGCGTTCTGTGGCCGCCGGAGGGAGTCATCTTCCTTGATAATAAATTTAACTCACAACGCAGACCCACAGGGGTCCAACTCCAACAACGTTCGCCAAAGTGTTTGTATTATGGGAGCCGTATATATTTATAGAAAACATTCCAACTATTCTTTATTTAATTTTGTTGGTTTGTCATCATTTATTTTCGTCTTTTAAGATAATACTGTCAAAGCTTCATGATCAACGAGTAAACGAGTTTTAAAGGCATAACTTTGCTGATGGCCTTTTAAAAAGAAAAAAAAAAACACAAGTTGCTATTTACGAAATACGAATGGCTTAAAAAATTTCTTCTTTATTCTATTAATTGGAGAACCCGATTCTTTAGGACTTTTGTCGTCTCTTTTGAGTTTCTTTTACTTGAGTGGCAAGTATAGATTTCTGATTTTTCTTTATCACAAGATATTTTTGTTGATAGAAAGGACTTTTTAGAATAAATAAGGGAAAACAACTAAATAATTTATGAAGATGAGTCTTCATGTTGGCATGTATGAAAGAGGTTCCAAAATAACCGTTGAAACTTTTTAACCCAAAACAAAAAGTCCTTTCCGTGACATCCAATGAAGTGAAAACGACAATAGAGAAGTTTGAGCATAGTTTTAAAACAATAAATCACCAATAAAAATAGCTGTCCCAAATGTTATCCAAACATAGCTCCTCGTTAAAAAGTGGTAATGATTTAACAAAATTAGGCAAAGACTTCCATTTCACAAAATTGTGGAAACTATGCAAAACAAGCCATGAACAAAACTATGCAAAACAAACTGAAAAGAACGATGCTAACACTTACAACTCACAAATACATGCACTTCAAATACAATTGTGTTAGGGACGGATGATGTTTCATAATTCATAGAAATAAACACCAAACTAATGTTTCTATAATTCGAAACCAAACAAAAGAGAGAAAAATTTGCAAATGAAGTAGTATATAACTATATATAGTGTGAAAAGAAAGAAAAATTAATATCCACTGATTGGAGGAACTTTCCTCTGTGCCACGTGGAAATCAAAGACTGACACAACTACTGACGTCATCACTTATACACATCTCTTCTTCTGTGAATCTTCAAAAACTCCCTTTTACGCTATAATTAAACTCCCTTTTCTTCTTCTCCAAGAGCCAACAAAAACACACAAACGGCAAAAAGAAAAAAAAAAAAAAAAAACATGAGAAGCTCCGATCACATGGCTTTCTCCGGCGTTATGCCGATTGTATTCTTGTTTTTATTATCATCGGCGGATCTAGCGGCGAGTCAGGCACAGCCCGGTCCAGCAAACCAACCTTACAACTACGGCAGGCTAAGTCCAGCCATGGCTGTGATCGTTGTGATCCTTATCGCCGCTCTCTTCTTCATGGGGTTCTTCTCCATCTACTTCCGCCACTGCTCCGGGGTACCAGACGCCGGCGTTTCTCCAGCTGGCGGAGTTCGATCCAGAGGAACCGTCAACGCGGCAGCGCGTGGTCTCGACGCTTCGGTCGTCGAGACTTTCCCCACGTTCTTGTACTCGGACGTGAAGACGCAGAAGCTAGGTAAAGGTGAGTTGGAGTGCGCGATTTGTCTGAACGAGTTCGAAGACGACGAAACGCTGCGTTTGCTTCCCAAGTGTGATCACGTGTTTCACCCTCACTGCATCGACGCTTGGCTCGAGGCTCATGTGACTTGTCCTGTTTGTAGAGCGAATCTTGCTGAACAGGTTGCTGATGAAGGTGGATCGGTTGAACCGGGAGGAACTGAACCGGATCTTGAGTTGCAGCAAGTGGCCGCGAATCCTGAACCGGTGGTTATTACTGCTCCGGTACCGGAACAATTAGTGACGAGTGAAATCGATTCGAGGAGATTACCTGGCGTACCGGTGGATCTCAAACGGGTTAAATTCTCGAGATCGCATACAACGGGGCATTCGGTCGTTCCACCGGGAGAATGTACCGAGCGGTTTACTCTCCGGTTACCGGAAGATGTTAGGAAGAGGATAATGAATGATTGGAAATTGAACCGGTCGAATAGTCTTGTGAATCTTCCTAGGGGAGGGAGTTCGAGGAGAGGTAAAACGATTGATCGGACAAGGGCTCGGTCTGACCGGTGGCTGTTCCGTAAAACGCCGTCGTTTCTATGGAGGAATCGTGATGATGGTTCAATTAGGCTAGGTAGTACCGGTAGCGTTCGAGCCAATGCTGTACCGAACCCAACCGGTGGTGATTCGGTACGTGGAGGAGACCGGTGGGCTTTTCTAAGAAATCCGTCGTTTCTGTGGAGGAACTCTTCGGTACATGTGCAAAGAGGAGGAGTCAATAAAGACGGCGAAGGACCTTCGGTTAAATCGGCTGGTCCAAGTGGCTCAGCTAGCGGTTCGGTGAGATTACCGGTTTAGTTGAATTTGCTTTTCTTTTTTTTTTCTCTCATTTTTTGTTCATGTTTGGGATTGTTGATAAACACGAAATACATTTTCCTTAATTTTTTTCAAAAAATTATTGGATTGTTAAAAGTTTTTCTGTAACGTACATATAAAGCCAGATACGATAATGCGATTTACTTTTAAAAATTAATGTATTAAAAAAAGGCATAAACAAATATAAACGGACAGTGATGAGGTGCGGTGGTGTGCAAGTGGGTAACTCGGGCTTTTCAATATAAAAAAGGGTCGTACGTATTCCTCGACAAAGAATATTATTAGCTTATCTATCCCCTGATTTAAAAAAATATTATGCTAATAGAATATAGTTTTGTTTTCCTCGCTTCGAATAGAATATAGCTATCTCTCAGTTTCTTATCAAGTACAGAAGTGCACAGACGACAAATCAGTTCATCATGTGTTTGGTTCTTTTTAACCAGAGTTTACTTCATAGTTTATATCACACAAGATTACATGTCGTTTTGATTATAAAACACTCACTACGCTTTACAGAAAGAGATCCATATTTGTGGAACGTTTTGAGAAAAAAAAAAATTTAGTCCTTTCTAGAAGAAATAATACACTATTATAGATAATTTCATGCAAAATTTGGTTATATATGAAAAATTATTGACCGCCAACTATGTTTCCAGTCAGGTCACGGATCTCATCGGGTTTGAATAATCCATTAGTCAATTTCCATCCAGAAGGATTTAATTAATACTACTATAGTTAATCTATAGTACTGTGTTTCACATGTGAAATCAATGCGAAACAGGTCCATCATATTTGGCTCCATTAACCTCATTTAATTTTTTAAAAAATACACCTTATAATGAATTAATGAACATGTACAACTACCAAATTACTGGGCTTTGGGCTTGTAAAGTTTAGGCCCAATGAAGCCTTCGTGCTTCAAGTGGGAGAGAAGGAAGTTCAGAACGAGAAAACGGAGTCCGGGGAAAGAAGAGAGCTTTTGGGAAATTCGATCACTCAATGGCGAACGAAGACGACGACGACGGTGAGAAATCCAGAAGCGTTCATCAACAGATTGCTAATAAACCCAAAACCCAGATCTTAATTGGTGTGCCATCGTACCAGGAAGTCTTGGAAAGCTCGCAGACGAAGTCCACGCCTCCTTCTTTTTTCAAACCTTCCCAGAGTTTCTCTCAAGCATTCGCTTTCGTCAAATCGTCCGACGTTTACTCTCCTCCTCCTCCGCCTTCCTCATCCGCCGCCTCTTCTTCACATCCGCCGGGCGCTTCTCAGGTGCCCAGTTCAAGGTGTTTTATATATTTATATATGTGTGTGTGAATTGCTTTGGAATTAGATATATCTGTTGATTTCGAGGCTTTCCAAATTTAAGATTAGTTTGATCAACTTCTCTGGAGTTTGAGATTGAAAAGTCGAAACCTTTACTGTTTATAAACCTTTTTGTGGCTCATTGTGATGATATGATAGCATTGTTTCTTGCAATACTGAAAACTTCCATGTGTTGCTTTTGTTTGTAGCCAAACGTTTCAAAGTGATGGAGCCTCATCTTCTTCTACTAGTGGCTCTGTACCATCAAACACAACTCAAACTCGTAACGCAATTCTCGTCAGTAATAGACAGGTGAGGAGAGAGTTAAAACCTCCAATGATTTTCAGTTTTCCATCTTCTCCTATTGGAATTTATCTGAGTTGTACTTCTTTTGCAGAAAGGGAACCCGCTTCTTAAACATATCAGGAATGTCAAATGGGTTTTCTCAGATATCATTCCGGACTACGTGCTTGGTCAAAGCTCTTGCGCTTTGTATTTAAGGTGAAAACTCTGCAACTTTCATTTTGTATCAATGTCTATGATTCACAAATTTTTATCATATTCTAAAGTCACACACACTCACACTAGAAATATCTGAATCCACTGCAGCTTGCGGTACCATCTGCTACATCCAGATTATCTCTATTTCCGCATTAGGGAACTACAGAAGAATTTCAAGCTCCGTGTTGTTCTTTGCCATGTCGACGTGGTAAGTCTGATGTTTTGATGCTAAATCTGAAGTGAAATTGCATCTGATGTTTTCATTAATGTCTTATGAATCACTTATGCACAGGAAGATACGGTGAAACCATTGCTTGAAGTCACAAAAACCGCTCTACTTCATGATTGCACTTTATTGTGCGCCTGGAGGTGTCTATCTATATATCTATCAATCAAGTTATTTTGCAGCTAATGTGAAAACACATTTTAATCACTCTGCTTCTCGTGAAATCTCTTGCAGCATGACAGAATGTGCACGTTATTTGGAAACGATAAAAGTCTATGAAAACAAACCCGCAGATCTCATTCAAGGCCAAATGGATACAGATTATCTTTCACGGGTATGGACACTCTTTAGGCTGCTCTATTGATTTATTTGTCATCTTTGTAACTTTTCATGGAGTATATTTGTTGTTTGCAGCTAAACCATTCTCTTACAAGCATCCGACATGTGAACAAGAGCGATGTAGTTACACTTGGTTCTACATTTGGGGTTGAGCTAAAACAAACTTTTTTTTCCCGGATATAGTGAATTCTGTGATTTTAATGATTCAGACTAATATTAGAAACCTTAAAAATATGTTTTGTGCAGTCTCTTACTCATATAATGGATGCATCAATGGAAGATTTAGCTCGTTGTCCTGGGATTGGCGAACGTAAGGTACATTTTCCTTTCTATTATCCGAAAATCCAAAATAATCTTGTAATAAGAGGTCTGAAGGCACTGTAAAACCTCAGGTGAAGCGGTTGTATGATACATTCCATGAGCCTTTCAAGCGTGCAACTCCAAGCTACCCGACTGTTATTGAACCAACAATCCCGGAAGCTCCACTTCAGAAAGATGTGAACTCAGAGGAACCTGTTGAAGAAGACGAAGATTTTGTGGAAGACTCGAGAAAACGCAAGAAGAAAGAGCCCGAGAAAACTGTGAAGACCGCGCTGTCAGCTGTTTTTGCTCGATACTCGGATAGACTCAGCAAGAAGATGGATAAACAGAAGGAGAAAGATACAGGAATAGAGTCAGATGATTAACACAATTTAGTTCCTTGGGTAAGGCCATTGTGACCATATTTCTTAAAATTGTAACATAAGTTTAAAGTTTAGCTTTGATGGGTCTAATTTGTGTGATATCTGTCATAAAATTTGCTGATTATTGAAGCCTCTGTGTATTCAATATCAGACTATTGTTACTAATTTGTTAGTTTTTTTCTTGGTTTGGGCCATGTTCAATACTTTTTATGAACAAATGTAGGGTTTCTATGCTACATATGCGAGAATCAAAAAGAAGACGCGCTATATTTTGTTAGTTTGGTTTCAGTTTAGGATTCAATTTTACTAATTAGGTTTGATGATTAATATATTAGTTTGTGAACAAGAATTAGGTATGATGATTAATATATTAGTCTGTGAACAGGAATTAGGTTTATCTAGTTTGGTCTGCTTTGTATAGAGTGCGTGTTAAATGCAATTCGGCCGTTTAGCAGCTTTTTGCAATTAGATTAATTTTTAAAGATTTGTGGGTTCGTTGACATGTTTCAAACGCGTTTGTCAATGTGTCTTGTCCAACATCGACACAAACACTTGAACTTTGTGCACCACTCTTTGCATTATTATCAACAAATATAAGTACTTTATTTTTTCTTTTTCTATACATTGAAAAGAAAAAGCTTTCGGTGTAAATGGTTTTAAATTGCAATCGACAAAAAAAAGTAAGTAAAGTTGCAAAAGACTGGTAAAAGAAAAGTGCAGAGAATATTTCAAGTGTAAGTAAGTGAATCAATCGGTGGATGACTGATGAGAGACATGATGGGTAAACAAGTAAAATCAACATAAAGTAAAAGGTTAATTCTTTCGTACATATGTTCTGATCAGCCAAAAAGATTGCCGGTCCATTCTGTTTAAATCTTTCAATTGGTGTCCTATATAAGAGGAGTTTACTTACAAGTGGAAAGAAATAAAGTTAGAGCAATTATTTCCTTTGCTATTATATATGATTATGAGATTATCTACATTACTCTTTTGTAACACAACAACTCTTAATGTGTATGTAAATGTATGTATCTGAGTTTAATGAGAGTAAATAAAGTTACTGAGGATGTTGGACCATGAGGGGGACAAAAGTGAAAGTCTATGATGGGAGGAAAAGAGAGAGATCAACTAATAATAACATTACGAAGAAAAAAAAAGAAAAAAACAGGAAACTCTGCTACCTATATGAACACACAGTAGTATATACATGAATGTAAACAATGTATGTGCAGTTTTCGGAATCTGACTTCCCTCTTTTTCGGACGAAAGCAGATGTTTCATTCTGCTTCATGTCTTATTAGCCAAACCCAATAAAGTAAGTATTTTCTTGCCTGCGTTACTTCCCCTTCTCTTTTTCTTTTCTTGATCCTTGGGATTTGCTCTCTTTTACACCCTTTTTCGGTTTTTGCCCCAATATTCTTCTTTTCTTACTGTTTTTACCCTCTAAAACCCTTCGACCCCCTATAGATTCTATAACCCGTAGACCAAAACGACGGTAGGGTACACGAAAACAAATTCGCAGTTTGGTTAAAGCTTGATGAAACACGAGACTTTGATTCCTGTGTAATACACAGTTTGTTTCAGAACGCCCATAGCTTTTGAGAACAATTAAATTGAGTCGATATAACTATTTTACATCATGTAACAAAAAAACAAAAATAAAAACGTTTTCCATCATCACCTAACTTTCATGCTCGCTGTTACTCGTTAGTCGTCGTTACCAACCAATTTTATGGTTTTAACTTTTTTAGGTTGGAATAGTACTATATAGAAATACAATAATTGCAAGATATTTTAATTATTCTCCGCTTATATAGTTTTGTATGAAACATCCCAATAGTGGGTAAGTTAATGTGAATTTTGTCAGATTATGAAGTCTGTTTTCTGGTTAGGAGAGATCATCTCTCATTGTGATAGGAGGAAGTAGTTGTTGATCGATGCTTTGGCCGTGGGCTATATTGGTACAACTCATTCGCAGAAACTTCAGAAGATGTTCGATTTGTTTGTTTAGATATAGTGTTTGTCTTCGTTATTATTGGTATTTTGCCTCTATTCTTAGTTGTTGGGTTCGGTCTATTTCCTTTTTGGCCTTCAAATTCTCTATTTAGTAGTTTAAGTTGTTTCCGATGATTTATCCATTGTTCGTCGGCTTTAGACTCCTTCTTTTGGGCTTTAGATTCCGGGGATATCTTTGTTTTCCGCCGACTTAAGATTTATTTCACGATGTATCCTTTAAGTTTAATAAATAACATGAGATGACAAAAAAAAAAAAAGATAAAAAACCAAAACGAAAAATAAAATAAAACAACAAAGAACCACTAAAATCACCATCTTATCATCAACAAGAATGAGTCATTTGGAAAAGAGATATTTTTAGTGATTTGTCACTTATGTGGTATGTAAGGGTAGGTGTCCTTGCAAGTGAGGGTATATATGTCTATTACACACATATGTACACTCATATAGATTCAAAAGTTGATGCATTTGTACCTAATTCCAAACAATACAAAGCTCTCTTTAATAATTATATATATAGAGACATTGATAGATACCATGTACATGTTATATTTATTATGTACTCAAAAGTTTGTGACCCAATTTTGGATATGCAGTCCAAAGCTTCCAGCTGTGGACATCCTTACAATGTTACCATCTTCTCTTATTGAGTCTCCCTCTCACTTTCTTTTCTTTTTACCATGGTTTTTAATCATTTATTTTCCTGTTGACAGATTCTTTCAGTTGTTTATGACTTCATCCTACGAGGTGTGAGCATGACTTTAAGCAACAATAGTTTTTGCAAACCACTCACGGATTAAACACCATGTTGAAGCCCAAAGCGCACATGATGCAACACGTACGAATCGAGTTTCTTTGCAATAGAAATCGTCTATATATGAACACATTGACTTTAGATGAATCTATGCCATGTCAATTACCATTTTATCTTGTTAATTTAACCATATTATTTTTCCATAAGTTATATTTGTAATCCAGAGTTATATTTGTAAAAATAATGCAATAATAAATAGATAGACATCAAAACCTAGTGAAATTCATCCAATTTTATGTATGTGTTAGAAACGTGTGGAGTTACAACACCTTCGATATTAAGCCCCATGATATGATATGAATCATAAAGCTTTGTTTAACTTTTTGTGTTTTCACATTTTTGATGATTTATTAGAAATTTTCAGATTTTGACAAAAATAAATATCTTTTTTTTTTTGTTAAAGAAAAATAAATAAATATCTTTAGTCTATATCAATACAAATGATCAGTAATTTATATATGGTGTCGATCTCTATATCTGTTGGGGAGTGATCTTTTTTCTAAGTCAATTCATCTATCTGTTGTCCCAGTAATAAGATATTGTGACCAATGTATATCTTCTATGGTAAAGAAAAATCTATAAAAACGTGATACGAAAATGTTCAAATATATACATGTGTTTCATGTCTGCAATTCGTTAGCTTCATTGCGAAATAAACTTATAGTTCTGAGGGATATATATTTCAAAAATGAAGTCAAAGGTGTTTGACAAGTTTGCTTTTTGTAATTGGATATGAGATTTAGACTACTAACAAACTTCGTCTGTATTCCATCCCACACGTATCTTCCCATTCGTCATTTGACCTTCCTAACACGTGAAACATTAAGCTCTCTTGTGTTTGTTCTTTTTGTTGGTCGGTCGTATACAAATCCCTATTTTCATGAGAATATATATATAGTCATATATTATGTCTATTACCTATATATTTATTCTGTTTAGAAATACTATGCATTTGGCTAGGGTCGGTTAATATAATTACTCCAATTAAACTAAATGTTATAAAATATTTGACAAAACAAACAGGAAATAAACTCGTTATGAAATATTAGCTAGGTCTCAGTTGCAGCTCTATGATGTGTCTGCATTTTGTAGGGTTTTAACTATAGTTTTTAGGTTTGTTTTGAGTCTTTTCCTAGATCCAAGTGTGCTTTTAGAGTCTTTTAGTCTCTTGTGAGTCTTTACAAATCCTAGGTGACTTTGGAAGGAATCTGAGCGTTTTGGGAATGGAAACATACATCTGGAGCCAATTGGTTGAAGACTGATCGAGCTAGAAGGCAGATGGAATGAAAGCAGAAAAAAAACGTTCCGGATCGACTGATCCTCGCGAGATCGACCAATCCCGCCCCCGATGCAATCTTTCCCTTTTCGTTTTAAACCGACTTTTTAGGGATTTATTTTATTATTTAAGCACGGGGCTCGACCCTTAAAAAACAACTTTTACTCTACGTCGTTTTTGGAGCACTTGTAAGCCTGGGAGAAGATCTTTTATCCTTTCTAACCCTTTGGAGAAGAATTCTGAACCCTTTTTACTTCTTTGGCAATTCAAACATGTTTTTTTCATATTTGATTTGTGATTGTCTCTGTTCGATGTCTGAGTAGTCTTACTGTTGGGTTTCGGGTTTCAAAGGGGGTTTTATGATTCACTGATTTAGGTTGTTAGATTTTGGATTGATCTATTGAGTTCTTCATCTATTGTTGTGCTTATTTCTTAAACTAGATTAGCTACCTAGTTTATGATCTCAGGTTAAATTCATCTATGCATCAAAAGTGTTGTTGAATTACTTAAAAGAACATAGGTGAGCAAGGTGATCCTTAGCCAACGACAGTTGAAGTTGGGGCACCTTGTGAACATAATCGGACTAAAACCTAATGCTTGCTAGGATTGTTTAGATTCAAACGACGGTTTAGGGTTCATTCAATTCCTTGCATTGATAATTAACACTGCGACAATAGGTTAGTTTTATAATTGAGATTCGAGTTCAAGAACGGTTCCTAAAGCTTTCCCAACCCATCACCCACTTTCGTGATCATAATCCTTGATTGATTCCTTCAGCCTAATACTTTCTCTTAAATTTACAAACTCTAATTATTTTCTGTTTTGTTCGGTTACTTGCAATATAAACTCTCTCTTTGCTTTAGCTATACTTGGTTTATATAATTAATTTTATAGTGTATTGTTTGGTCTCTAAGGATTCGACCATGAAATGCTACAACGACACCACTAGAACGTGGTTGAGTGTGCTTTGAATTATTGATTTAACTCTAGATGTAGAACGTGGTTGGTAAAAATGTAGAACGACAGAATTAAACTAAATGCTACGTTAAGTCAACACATTTTTAAAAGTTAAACTAGCTATGAATATGTAAAACCGTTGAAATCACATATTATTATCGTTTACATAATTGTATATATACTTAATAAAGATATTAATATTATAATATTTTACTAGGATTGCTAATAAAAACCTGCAGTTGATATGGAAGCATGGTTCGTACAAGAGGAGATAAAAGCTGATGACAAGAATCAAATTGCTGGCAAGACAATCAAATTGCTGCCAAATATACATGTGAATCTTTGCAGTAATATCTCTTCTTTTTTAAGTTTTTATCTTAATTTTTAAATGAGAAAAGGGTAGATATTTCTATGATAATTTAAAAACAATTTTTTAAAAATGTCATTTAATTGTGATACATGTTATTCAATTTGTTTATGCGTGTAGAATTCTTAATAATTTCGTGAAATGTTCAGATAAATATTTATTTATAATTGAACTATATAAATGAATTTGTTTTATGGCTTTTGTCACATAGTATAAATATTTTCAAAATGTTAGTATCCGGTAGGTTTTTTGTTTTTGTTATCGTCTATGATGAGTTCAAAGTTTGAACTTCAAACTTTAATTTTTAATATCGTGTAGCCGTTACTTACGCTAAACGGTGCGTTTGAGTTATCTTTAGTACCTTTACTTTTTACTGTTCAGTATATATGATCGTCCAACTCTATATGTATTAACAAATAAACTGAGATTTGAGCCATAACATACGGGCTGACATTTAAACTACAAATCTCACTTTGATGAACTTATTAGAAGCTAAACCTGGCTTCTTCTTTCTTTTTTTGACGAGGCTAAACCTGGCTTTGAATAGAGTAAGATGAGGAGGATTTAGCATAGGTCCATGGCGTCTAAAAAAGCAAAGACAGAGTTCATAAAACAACAGTTTGATTTGGATACTCATTGGCATGTTGGTTCAAAAATACCCCACATCTTATAATGAGTCCAAAATTTTTATCAATTTTATTGATTAGTCAAAGGTGTATAATAGTGGTGTACTAAAAGCAAGTAAAAATGATCATTTTATGATAAAGTTTTTGTGGGAAAAAAAATAAAGGAAAAGTAAAACCTTCTTTAAAATAATAATAAGAAAAAACTGTAGAAATAGTTTAGAGCTATAAACAGAGTTTTACCACGGTTTTGCTTAACGAATTCTAACGCTCTTTTATAACAGCAGTGAATTTAGAGAATAAGAAATGAATAATTGAAGAAGATAACCAAATTGATAGGTGACAAAAGAAATTAAACTGACAGCAATGTTTGGTCACGAGTTTGGGTTTCTTTCTCGATACAAGACGAAAAACAACAACAGAGAAAGGTGATAATTTTGTCTAGAGGAAAAAAAAAAGGGGGTCTGAAATTTAAATACCTCTCCGAATATGATTGCTCAAAAACCCTTTAAACAATTCCATATTTTTCTTACATATATATATATATATATATAACTCTGTTTTTTTGTGTGGTCAAAACATATATATATATATAATATATTAAAACTGTCGTGTGTTAATTTGACTTCTAAGGTTACAGCATGGACCGACCTGCTATGCCTATCTACTATGTACACGGTTCGCTTGCGATGACATCCGAATCTATATAAGCTTTTATGTATAATCAAGTATGTGACTACACACCTAAACGTTAGTTATGTTTTAAATATGAATAGTATTCTTTACTTGCATCGGTTTTGCTATTTTTGCAGAATATTCCCCTTTTGAAATTATCGTACCAGTTACCAACAGCGTCATGAACCTACACGTGTATTTTTATCTACGCTTACTCGCCTAGTGTTGGGATTACTTTAATTTTATCAACTTCAACTCAGTCAAAGTTCTACGAAAATATTAAAGCTGCACGATGGGAATTAAAAAAATAACAAGCGCAATACTATATGGTTTTAGTTTCAACATTGTATGAAGAAAAATATCGCATACTATATCATCTCCGTGAAGTGGTGCACATGTGTCACATGCATTAGCAATTAAGTCGATTTTTTTATATTAAACAATTAAAATTATTTCAACTATACAATTAAAATCAAGTAGTTCATTTAATTATTATATATTTTCGGAACTAACTGGTGGTTGAAAGCTGGCCCAATAGAACTCTATCCACAGCAAAGAGTGGAAGCAACCTACCCTGTCTTATGACCCATTTTAAACCCCATCGACATTATTGTCACATTTTATTTATTAATATATATATATATATATATACATATTTTCCTTACTATTATATGATTTAAGTTGTCAAATTTAGTTTTTGGTTTAAGTTTTAGTGTTCTCAGTTTATGAGAGATATAAACGAAAAAAACTCAATTTTGGTATTATATGTTCGAGTTCTCGAATTCCATTCGAAACACGTTGATGGTTGTTATTGTTGAGTCTTCGAATCGGGTTGTCAAAAGATTTGGTTTGATACTACTAGTAAATTTTAATCGAATTATATCAATTTTAAACCAGGTGAGCTAACCACATTATGTTGACAATCTAACAGTTGATGAGAAGAAAGAAACATTTGACTATGTGGTATGTGTGAATGTGTAAGTAAGATCTAGATCGCATAATTTAGCATTATAGGAGTCTTTGATTAATGTTTTAATTCAACACTACTCGCACAGTTTACGACTTTGCGTAAGCGATGTTGTTAAACAAGTCCGTTTTGGTGACAAAGACGCTTTGTTGCTTGCCATTGGATCCTAAACCCCTCTCGTCAACGATCATTTAAATCATTGATTAACACATCATAATTACGATCCTGAAATTTTCATGTATTCTGTATCATACATCAATTATTGAAGAGTTGATCTAAGTTGTTTGCAAGGAAATGATATATGCTAATGACCATTACTTAATTAGAGATAAATTCAAGGTCTAAATATTGTTTACGCTAATTTAAAAAATATCTGGATTAAATTACTTAACACGTCTGTCTATTAATGTATGGATATTATTAACATTTTGAGAAAGAAAAAAAAACAGAGCAGAAAAATAGTAATTGACAAAATGCGAATAGCAAAAATTGATAGTCGATTTATTATAACAGTAGATAGATAATAAAACCAACTACATGATAACAACATGACAAACATAATTTTTATTTTTATTTTTATGTTTGTTAAAGAACAAACATAAATTATTGGAGCATGTATACATTAAATAAAGGTGATATTTACATCTAAACCACACATTAGATGATACGAAATTACGAATAAACAGACAATATAATTAGGGAAAAAACCAAAAACAAAAATACAGCTACGAATTGTAATTAAGGAACCTTAAAAAAAGTATTCGAATGGGGTGTTGGTGTTAATAATCAAAACGTATTGTGGAAGATGAATATACAGACAGCTAAGTACAAATGACGAAGGTGAGGCTGTACTGTACTCTTCAGTTCTGCCTCAAAGTGAAAGAAGCTGCCTTTAAGCTTCTTCTTTCCCTCAACTCTGTAAACCAAAGAAAGATATAATAAACAAAACAAAAGGTACAAAAAATTTTAAAAATTGAATTAGTAGTATTAATATAATAAAAAGTGTCAATTTAAAAAAGATATTTTGCAAAATCAAAGTTGGAAGATTTTCTTGCTACCTGTGCCACCGCCTTCTCTCTCTCTCTCTCTCTCTCTCTTAGGTTTTACAGAGACATAGAAATAAGAAACCCTGAAACAGAGATAAAACAAAACACAAGTTCTGAGTGTGTTTTTTCAGCTTCTCTCTCTTCTCTCTCTCAACCGCCTTGCCTTCATTACACAAAACACCTCCCTCTCTCTCTCTCTCTCTCTCTCTTATAATCTCTCTCACCATTTCTCCTCTTCTCTTCAGAAACTCAAAAAGAAGAACAAAAGAGTTTTGAGTTTGAAACTCTTTTTCTCTCTCTCTCTCTCTGTCTCTAAAAACAGAGTTTTCTCTGTGTAAAAAACACTCAAATCTAAGAAGAAGTTATGAATAAACAAGATGTTATGAAACTTCAGGTATACGTCATCTCCTTCTCTTCTTCCTGTCTCTCTCTTTCTTCAAGCTTCTCTGTGTGTGTGTGTATTTGTATTACTATAGAGCTAATTGTTTGCTCGGATTTGGTTCTTGCAGACTTGTGTTCTGAAAGTGAACGTACACTGTGAAGGATGTAAGCATAAAGTGAAGAAACAGTTGCAGAAAATTGAAGGTCTCTTCTTCCTCTATATTGTCATTTCAAAATGTTAATTTTGGTGAAGTTCATAATTTATGAAGTGGGTTCTCCTCAGAATCCATGGATCTATAAATATTTAGTGGTTTTTATTTAATTATCGTCTCAGATATATATGAAAGCTCTGAAATTTGTGAACTGTGTTGTCGGTAGGTTTTATATCCTGTTTTGTGATACTTTCATCTCTCACATCAAAGAGGTTTACTGCTTGTTTTCCAAAACAATAGAGTTCAAAGTTTTGAGATTTGCCATCTCTCTGTGTCCTCTTTTTATGTCAATTTCCCTAAACTACTGCCAAGAATTTTTTGAATTTTGTTTGGAATAATCTGACATAAGAAGTTCCTAATTTTAGCTATAGAGTCCAAAGTTTTGAAATTTTCCAAATGAGCTTCCCATTCCTACAAATTCATTCAAATTGTGTTTACAGCTCTCTCTCTGACATGGGTTTGCTATCTTGTTATGGTTTTCCTTGATTTCAGGCGTCTACTCTGTAAAAGCAGATGTAGAGCAGGGAAGAGTGACTGTCACAGGGAACGTTGACCCAGCTCTTCTGGTAAAGAAGCTCAGCAAGTCAGGCAAACATGCCGAGATCTTAGGCGGTGGTGGAGGCGGGGGCGGGGGCGGAGGAGGAAAAGGGTTTCCTAATATGAATGGGCAATTTGCAAATCTCAACATGAATGGGAACAGTAAGCCTAAAGGTGGAAAAGAGAGTAACCAAGTCAAGGGTAAAGCTGGTGGCGGTGGCGGAGGAGGAGGTCAGATTCATGGACATGGCCAACCAATGCAATTGACTCCTCAACAGATTCAACAAATGATGATGATGAAAGCTGCTGCTGCTGCTCATGGCGGTGGTAATGGTGGTGGTCAGATGAAGATGCCGCCGCCTATGGCAGCTAAGGATCAGAAGAAGTCAGTTAAGTTTGCGGAAGAAGATGATGATGAGTTTAGTGAGGATGACTATGATGATGAGGATTTCAGTGAAGATGATTATGATGATGATGAGTTCGATGATGATGAAGATGACCATGACGAGATGGGTCATGGTCATGGAGGAGGCGGAGGAGGTAATCACATGCCTCCTAACAAGATGATGATGCCAAACAAGATGCCTCAGATGAATGGTCATCATGGCGGTGGTGGTGGTGGACCGAAGGGGCCTAATGAGATAATGATGATGATGAATGGGTTCAAAGGCGGAGGAGGGTTTGAGATTCCGGTGCAAATGATGGGAATGAGTGAGGGTAAAAATGGAAAAGATAGTAAAAGGGGAGGTAAAGGCGGAGGAGGAGAGAAGGGTAAGAAAGAAGGGAAAGAGAATAAAGGAAATGGGGGCAAAACCGGAAAAACAGATGCCAAAAGTGGTGGTGGTGGCCTTCTAGGGTTTTTCAAAAAGGGTAAAAGCAGTAAAGGAGATGAGAAGAAGGGAGCAGGGAAGAAAGATGGGGGTGGGGGTAACAAGGTCAAATCATCTGGAGCAGGAGGAGTTCAACATTATGATAAAGGGCCTAAAAAAGGAGGCGGCGGGTCCAAAGGAGGTGGCCATGGGGGCCATGATATTGATGAGCTTATGAAACACAGCAAAGGAGGAGGAGGTGGTGGAGGTAACAAGGGCAATCATAACCACGGTGCCAAAGGGATTGGTGGCCCAATGGGACAAGTTGGTCCGATGGGTCCAGGTGGTCCGATGGGTATGATGGGTCCTGGCGGTCCTATGGGTATGATGGGTCCAAGTGGTCCGATGGGACCACCAATGGGACAAGGCGGAGCTTACCCGGCGGTTCAAGGCTTACCGATGAGCGGAGGCGGAGGATATTATCAGCAACCACCTCAAGCAAATCATCAAATGAACCAGCAACAGTATATGCAAATGATGATGAACCAACAACAACAACAACAGCAGCAGCAGCAAGCGGCAGCTCATGGAGGCTATGGAGGTGGTCACGGTGGTGACATGTACCACCCAATGATGTATGCTCGGCCTTACCCTGCAGTGAACTATGCTCACCCGCCTCCAATGCCGCCTCCTCACTCGGATTCTTATACTCATATGTTCAGCGATGAGAATCCTGGTGGTTGTAGTGTTATGTGATCTATGTAATGTTAAATTAGAATATGGACATGAATGTTTGTCTTCTTAGTCTTATGTTTTACTAGTTTTTTTGGTTGTCCTTATCTTTTTTCTTTTTCTTTTGAGGATTGGAAACAAAATGTGCTTTAATTTTGTTAGTGGGAAATGATGTTTATAATATCTCGATTTCGGCAAAAGAATGGTTATTGTAGGCTTGGTTATTGGATACATACAAAGTAAGATTTGGTGTTTATATCTTCGTCTTCTTTTTCTGTGTGTGAAAAGGATTTAGCAGCCGTCTCTATAGTTAGGTATATAGCATTATCATTCATGATATAATAAATCTGTATAGTGTGCCACTACTGTTGATCATAGACCATATTAAATTTGACCCATAAAAGTGCCCGCACTGAGACTTATGTGTGTAGATTGTGATGTTTAGCAAAAAAAAATTATCCACAAAAGTGTTGATAAGATCTTTGAGAATTAGCCATTGCACACTAGTACTACCAAGTAAATTTTCAAAAGGTCAAATTAGTGTATGAATGAATCGAGAAATAATCACTCCCAATGATTTCACTAGAAAACGTTGTGTCCTTTTCAAAACTTGAATTCATATTTTGGCCACATACAATGCAGACAATAAGGTTGTGTTTCTGACTTTTATCACTGCTTTGCTGATGGGATTTTTAGAGGAACAATTAATAATATTTTGGTACTCTTATTCTATTGGGCCTGAAAGAGTAGCATGCCTAGTACTAAACTAATTCCGGTTTAATCAGTCAACCATATCGATATTTTTGATACTCTTGCAGAAAATTCCTTTCGCTTTAAGTTTTGTCAAATTTTGTGACCAACACAAAATGTATCGGAAATTGAATATTTTGCCGATTTTCTGAAACGATTTATAATTAAACCGGGTATAGAAACCGGTTTACATGGCATCCCATCGGGGGTCATACGTGTCTTGACCAATCACATTACAGAAACGATCACTAAAGCGAGAAGTTAAAAACGCTCGTCTTCGTCTTCCTACGCGCACAGAGACAAATTTTGTAACGGAGACGGGATCGAGAGATAAGAGATCCCGGTGAAAAAAATCTCATAAGGATATTGATTAATCGTAGTAGGGGAAAGGAGCTTAAAGATGCATACTTTTGGATACAGAGCTAATGCTCTGCTCACGTTCGCAATCACGGCGCTGGCCTTCATCTGCGCAATCGCGTCTTTCTCTGACAAATTCAGTAACCAAAACCCCTCTGCTGAGATCCAGGTATTGCGAAAATGTTTTGCGTTTGCTTTACATGTATTCCATAGCTGCTTCCTATGCCGCGGATCTGCGTATGATTATTTTGGGTTTTGGTGAACATTGTGATTGATCTGTCTTTAAGTTGTTTACATGGGATTTGGAATCAAGGGAAAGCGTGTGTTTATTTTAATTTGTGTGTGTTTTGGTTGTGTTGTTGTTTTGCAGATACTTAATATCAATCGGTTTAAGAAGCAATCTCATGGAAACGATGAGGTTTGGGTTCGACCTTGACCTAAGGTTTTTGATTTCTTATATATATATATATATGTTCATGAATGCTAAAGGTGCTTGCTTTATTCCCAAGTTTAGTAATTTATCTCAAAGCTTTCGAATTAATTTACCTTAAGACTCTTCTCAGATTGTTGATTTGTGGCTAGTGAATACCCTTAAATTTACACATACATCTGTAGCTTCCTCTTCTTTACCTAAGTTTTTCGATTTCCCTCTATCGATTACTCCAATTGCTGACCATTTCTTACATTGTCATGCAGGTCAGCTTGACACTGGACATATCAGCAGACTTGCAGTCATTAT
Source organism: Camelina sativa (assembly GCF_030686135.1). Classification (NCBI taxonomy): domain Eukaryota; kingdom Viridiplantae; phylum Streptophyta; class Magnoliopsida; order Brassicales; family Brassicaceae; genus Camelina; species Camelina sativa. Next base: position 2,052,723 of record NC_141898.1, read on the forward strand.
TTACTTGGAATACCAAACAGGTTCAACATCTGAAAACCACTTAACAGTCCTTGTCCTTTTGCTATTTTACCTGAATCCATTGCAAATTGGGCTGCTCCTGCTGGATGATCTTTTATTAAACCGAACATGTTTGCAGGTTTTTGTTTTCGTAGCAGCAGAGTATGAAACCCCGAAGAATTCCCTGAATCAGGTATTACGGCTCAAATGCAAAAAGCCTTCTTCTGAGGGATTGATTGACTTAAAGATTGTTGTACCTCTTTCAGTGAATCACTAATGGATATTCACATTGGTTTGCAGGTTTCTCTATGGGATGCCATAATCCCTGCCAAGGAAGATGCCAAATTCCGAATTCAAGTCTCAAACAAGTACCGTTTCATCGATCAGGTACACTTAACTAAACAAGCCCCACAAGTATTCTGCGTTTTTACACTTCTTTAGATACGGAAACTGATCATCGTTTGGGATCTTTCAGGGACAGAATCTTCGTGGAAAAGAATTCAACTTGACACTACACTGGCATGTGATGCCCAAAACCGGCAAGATGTTTGCTGACAAAATAGTCATGCCTGGTTACAGTTTACCAGATGCATACAGATGATGAAGATTGAATGAATACATCAAACATCGCCCAAGACTTTTTGAATTTCAGTTTTTCTGAAAAGTTTCAGACTTTTCTTATTTGGATGAAAAACTAATTTAAAAGTACTAATGGTCTTAGCAGTAAACACAGATATTCTTTCAAGTGATCTCAAGTAGTTTTCATTTATCATTAAAACAAAATTTAGTATGAAGGCAAGCAGAATTTATAACATTGCTTCAACAGAACTATGACCTAACAGTTTAGCTATCCTTTTGCTTTTCATGGATTCTCTAACTAGCCTAACATCAGTCCATCGGCCAGCTTTGGCATAAATATTAGACAGAAGAACATAGATTCCGCTACCAAGTTCTTCTGATTCAGCAACCATGGATTTTATCCGATCTGCGAGATCTATATTTTCATGTATCTCACAACCATTTAACAATGCACCCCATATATTAGCATTGGGTTGTATCGGCATAGTCTTTACCAATCTCTCTGCTTCTTCAAAACAACCAGCACGGCTCAAGATATCAACCATACATCCATAGTGTTCAGCAGTTGGTTCTATGCCGTAAAGATCTCTCATTTCCGCAAAGTATCTTCGTCCTTCTTCGACCAGACCTATGTGGCTGCAAGCATATAGAACCCCAATATATGTGATTCCATCAGGTGTTGCATTACTTTCATCTTGCATACGCTGGAACATACCCAATGCTTCATTCCCGTGCCCATTACTGGCTAACCCGATGATCAATATGGTCCAAGCTATTGTATCTTTCTTCTCCAAATCTTCAAACGCTTTCTTTGCGCTCTCAGCATCCCCTGTTTTAGCATACATATTCACAACTGCACAAACAATTGCAGCATCCTTCATAAAGCCAGTTTTCAATACATAGGCATGAATCGGTTGTCCCAACTGTGAACACCCTTGAATCATGGAAGCTCTGATAATACTCAAAAACGTTACTTTATCTGGAGAGAAACCTGCAGAACGCATATCCAATAACATATGCATCGCCTCCTCTGCATCACCGTTCTGACTATACCCTGTGATAATGGAGTTCCAAGAAACTAAGTTTCTCTCAGGCATTCCATCGAACAGATACCTTGCGGTTCTCAGATCCCCACATTTTGCATACATATCAATGAGACTTGTAGCCAATATCACATTAAAATCAACTTTTGACTGACAATATGGATCAAAGCCTAATTCTTTAAGCAACCCATGAAACCATTTCCCAGCCGCAACGTCTTTGCATCTGCCACAAGCAACCAAAAGATCCACCATTATTGTCTCATTTGGCTTCACACCAATACTCTGCATCTCCCAAAACGCTTGAATCGCGTCGCTAAACCTATCATTATTCACAAACCCAGAAATCAAACTACCCCAAGCAACAACGTTCAACTTTGGGATATCCTCAAAAACCCTCAAACCACAATTCACTTCTCCACAACACATATACATATGAAGCAAACAAGTAGAAACATACATATTCACTTCAAACCCAGTTTTCACAACAAACCCATGAACAAAACTCCCAAATTGAACATCCCTTAACCCAGAACAAGCCTTAAGCACATACGGGAAAGTGAAATAATCCGGAGAATAACCTTTTCGAAGCATATCTTCGTAAAAGATCAATGCTTTATCTTGGTTTGGACTGTTTGAGTAGCCTCTGATCATCGAGTTCCATATATACACGCTTGGAAAATCGATACTTTCGAAAACTGATCTCGCGTAGCTGAGATTCATAGTCTCGGGAGAAGTAGTGCAGAAGTCTATGAGTCGGCTTAGAGGAATGACGTTTCTGATAACTGAGGATTTGATCATTAAACCATGGAGTTGATTCAGTTCAAACATGGATCTGCAATTCTCCAATTGGGAGAGAATTGGTTTGTAGTGCTTCTTCATATTTCAAACTCACCAAAGTTCTCACACCTTTCAATAGAATCGGGTTTTTGTTATTTTTAAATACTTTTGGGTTCAATTTGAATGTTGAAAGAATTTTAGGTTTAATTTTGCAATATTTTGCGAAAGAAGGTACATATATAATGGGACTTTAGTTACACGACGTCGTAATATTGAATAAGCGGAAACTGGAGAGATCCGAGTTGCTATGTCGGCGAAGGCGACCGCCGGCGGGAGTGGTTCCATCGACGACGGATCCGATAGTGATCCATGTCCTATCTGCCTTGGACCAATGCGCGAAGACTCCTACCTCGATACCTGTTTCCGTACGTTTCTTCTCTCTTTCAATTTTTCTCTGTTAAAACTTGTGATTAGATGCTGCGCCAAAGTTATAGATGATTCATCTAGAGTTTAAAGTTTTGAGATTAGTGTGAATTCAAAGATTCAATCTTTACTTTATTTTTGAACCCCTCACTTTTGTCTGTGACCAAGTTAAACAGATTTGATTAGTTAATTTTCCAAAAAGGATTGAATTGAGTAGCTCTTGTGTGTCTATGTATCTTAGAAAGGCCATAGTAGGTTTATGGTTTAGGTAATGACTGATACATTCGTAAAATTTGAACTTTAACTGATTAGAACATATATATATATATTTTGTTTTGCTTTTCTGTTGTGTTGCAGACAAGTTTTGTTTCATTTGCATCAAACAGTGGATCAAAGTTGTTTCCAGCAAGGCCTCTAAGCAATTATCCTCAGTGAAATGTCCTCTCTGTAAGGTTTGCTTCTTAGAAACGCTATTTTCTGCTCACAACAACACCTTCAGGAAGTTGTTAACAGAAATGACTATAATAACACTATGCAGAGAGATAATTCCTCGATCATCCACAACTACGATGGGTGTTCTTTTGAGCGGCATTATATCAACCGGAATATTTCAGATGGGTATGTTAGCAGTTTGGTTTTCTATTATAGTTGGGATAGATTTTGTTTAGAGAGAGTATCTAACTCTGATTTCATCTTTGATTTGCAGATTTGTATTGACAAAAGAACAGAGATACAGGTTGAGATGTTACTACACCGAATCAGGTTTTTTCCCTTCTCTGCTTGTGCATATTCTCCTGTTGTGTCGTTCCGTCTTATGATGGAACTTATGAATAGAAAACCTTTCATCCATGTTATATTACCGAGATATTAAAGATGCTTGATACAAGAGTTGGGAATCTGTTACTTAATTTAGTTTGTCAGTAGAATCAAATATGTGTCTATCAATCAAGAATGAGATTTTTATGAAATCTCTAACCTCGGTCTGTCTTAACCAGGTTTCGTGGCTGATGTATTTGATGTTGCACTGTTTTGGAAGCTGCAAAAGTTTCTTTATCCAAACCGGTGGCTTGAAGCCTGGTTGAGGAGAGAGCTCCAAGCCCTAATGCAGGTTTGAATCTATGCCCCTTTCTTGTATATTTCTGCCTTTGTGCTGTTATGTTCTTGTTGAGTTGTTGGCAAAGATGATTTGTTCTTGCTTTTAACCCGGTTTTGTCCCTTGTCTATAGGATGAAGATGTTGATATCGTTCTGCACCATTTGGTCGGTGTGATGGAGTCCTTCTGCAAAAGGTAAAAGCTCTTAAGGAAAAACGTTAAAACTTTAAAAGCTCATGGATAGATCTTTAATTGGCTAGAGTTTAACTGATCAAAGTAGAAGTTTGATGGTCTGCGGACAGCGTTTTATACGTGTTTAAGTTGCTTATGAAAGCGGTAACTTAGTCTGTATCTCTGGGTGGCATGAATGAGCATGACTGACTTTCTCTCATTTTAGATTCGAACAGAGACGCAAACAAGAAGCAAGAAGCGTGGAGACAACAAACCAAGAACAATTCAAAGCAGTCGTCTCAGAAGCAGCACGTCCATTTGTAATGGCGAGAACAGACCGGTTTGTGGATGAGCTAGAACTCTTCCTAGCAGCGGGACTGAACTTGGAGGCTTATGATGCAATCTATAAGAAGCAGTTAGGCTGGAACAATCGAAGAGAGATTGGTGTGGCTAGTGAAGAAAGAGAAGAAGTAGAAGAACATAACGTAAGAACACGAGTGACACCTTACTTGTTTATCTCTGAAGAAGACTCAGACTAAGACAACCCATACACTTCTGTACAAAACTTGTGTCCAGTCGTTATAGAAGCTCATAACTTCTTGTTAATGGTATACCACTTTTGATTTGTTTTTACTTTGTTTTATTCATTTCTCTGTTTTTTACTTTGCATTATTTATCAAACACACAAAGCAACATTCACCTTATTACATCACACAACTGTAATATACTGGATCTCTTAGCTCAAGTGTTCACGATAAGACCACCTGCACCAAAAATACGTGTGCGTTACAATATACCACAACAGAGATCAATATGTTAAAACCATGAAACAGAGGACTGTGATGGACTTAGGAATACCCAATCCGGTCTAACCGATCAAAAACCATAGGAAAAACTAACTCAGTTTCATTTCTTCATAAAGAACCGCACCAAAACCGGATTAGAATCTAATCTTCCTTAAATCCTTCAATCAGAAATCAGAACCAAAACTGAAATCAACCACCTCAAATTAGAACTTACCGTTTGGATGGAGGACCTGGCCAGTATAGTAAGAAGAGCAATGGTTACAAGCCAAGAAGACGTAGGAAGGAGCCACTTCCACAGGCTGAGCCGCTCTTTTCATTGGTGTCTCTGATCCAAACTGCTTGATCGCTTCGTCAGAGAAGGATGCGGTTATCAGTGGAGTCCAGACCGGACCAGGAGCTACTCCGTTCACACGAATACCTTTTGGTGCAAGCTGAAGAGCTAAGCCACGTGTGAAGGAAACAATGGCTCCTTTAGTAGATGTGTACTCTAGTAAGCTTGAGTTTCCTCCGTATGCAACAACCGACGTCGTATTGATGATACTGCTCCCTTCCTTCATGTGCTTCAGCGCGTACCTATGATTGATTACCACCATTACGGTACATAATAATAAGATTTGAACTCTTAACAAATCAATTAGCCGGTACCTAATAACCAAACCAGATTGAGTAATGAGTACTCACTTGACCAAGAAAAACTGTGAGAAGATGTTGGTACGAAACACTCTCTCAAGCCTGGCCTCATCGATATCTTCAATCGAAACCTCATGCTGCTCAGCTGCACAATTCACAAGCACGTCGATGCGTCCAAAGGCGTTCACAACTTCCTCAACGACCCTCTTGCAATTCTCCTCAAACCCTAAATCAGTAGCGATCATGATGATCGGCTCGCTAGCTTCCCTCGTCTTAACCTCGTGAAGCAAACGCAGCGTTTCGTCTGCGTCTTTGTCTTCTCGACCTTTCACGTACGTGAAAGCCACGCTCGCTCCTTCAAGCGCATAACAGTGACACACTGCTTTACCTATCCCCGAGTCTCCTCCGGTCACGAGTGCTACTTTTCCCTGCGGATGGTTTCAAAGATACCTTGTAATACACGTAGGTATGAATAAAACGCCCATTTTGCATTGAAATGTTATTTTTTTCCTATCGTCGCCTCAATTATGTCAAAATATGCATGTCGTACGATTTTTAGATGGATATAATTTAATTTATAAAAGTGATCCAAAACGGGAAAACGAAAAAACTACATGAAGTTTGTTGGAAGGTTTGTAGTTAGAGCTAGAGAACTCGGGAGGTGGGTCCATGACATGTTGTATCCCTGGTTGTGTCTCTTGCTTCTGCGGCGGAAACCCACTCGCCATTTTTCACAACTCAAAATTTTCCGATAAGTTTTTTCCGAGAAAATTACCCTATATATATGTATGAAAATTATGAATGATCAAGAGAAACAAATAAGCTAAGGAAGGCGTCTAAACCGAGAGCTTCTTTGAATGATGTACCACGTTGCATCTCAATTTCGATGACGTGGACACTTTGCAACGGCGCAGCTAAGAAGGAGTCCACGTGGTTAAAATCAGCTTATTTGGGATAAACATTAGTCCCACTGAGTAATTGAGATATATACAAAAACTTGCATGCTTCATGCATGGTCTACATACATGAGACAAATTCCTTATAGCTATCTTTGTTTGAGGTATGCAAATTTGGTCTTAAGGGGCTATAATTTTGAATGAAATTAGTTATCCTTTATAGGAATTTACATTGTCCCATGAAAATATCTAACTAGACTGGTCTAATCTATAGTTCTATACTAATCTAATACTAACTAAAAGAATAATATATAAGCTAAAGGGATAATATGGAAGTTGAAAAACCATAGGAAACTTGGATTACAACAATTCACAATACATCATATGATTAATGATTTAGGGTTTTCCTTTTTGTGTGGTACAACTTGTAATACTATAATACTGTAATAACGATTTTTAAAAATAATTTCCGCGATCGCAGAACGATCTGAACCAATTACATATAACACATATAAATTGGCTAATAACTAACACCTCTTGCGAATCTATAGAATAGAGCGGGATGCTTAACCAGATTTATTTTCAACATGTTGAATTTTATAGCTTAAATTAATTTAACAAAGTTACAAAAACTTAAGTTGGTTTGCAAAAAAGAACCTCCAAAATCAGTTTACATAATAAAAGGTAGTTTAAATTATAAAATTATTTTATAAACCATAAAAACTAATCTAAGTATTAAATTAACATTACATGAAATTCGGTTGAGCTAATAACACCTCTTAAGGACCCGTAAGATGGGACAGGATGTCTAACTCGGTTTGTTTTCCACGTATTGGAAATTTAACATTTGGATTATTTAAAACAAAAATACTTTATACAAAAAAAATTTAAAAGTAGAGACTTTTAAAAAAAAAACCTAGAAATCAATTTTTTTTAAAAATAATTTACATAATAAAATTATTTTGAAAACTATTAAAACTAATCTAAGTATTGAATTAATATTACATATAAACTGGTTGAGCTAAGAACACCTCTAACGGACCCGTAGAATGGGACAGGATGTCTAACTCGGTTTGTTTTTCACGTATTAAAAATTTAACACTTAGACTTTTAAAAACAAATTTTTTTATAAAGTTAAATAAAAAAAATATATTTGAAAGAAAAAAGCTTTGAGAAAAGGAAATTGAGAAAGCAACAAACCTAGTTTTGGTGACGAAAACTCCGTCTTCATGTTCATGCGTACTCCTTTACTCAATCTACGAACGTAACACGATGATTTCCTCCGACTCCGATCAATCTTACGAATAGGTTCTGAGATGAAGAATTACTCTGTTGCAGGGAGTGACATACTTCATGGATCACATCAATTGGCTCCATTAGATCGACGATCAAACATTCCATAACTTGTTCGAGAAGAAAACTCTGTATTTAAAAGAAGATAGAAAGAAAGAAAGATGATGTTTTTTGTGTGTTTCCCTAAGAAGAAGAAGAAGAGAATGAAGAATCTTTGAAATCTCTAGGACTGAAGGTAAGAGACAGTATTTATAAAAGAAAAAAGCGAAGGTCGGTTTGTTTCCTTTTTTTCTACTTATTAGGGCTGCGTAAAAAAAAAAGGAGATAGATCCTAACGGTAAGAAAAAGTAACCGTTACAAAGTAATTATGATCTACACGAAGAGCTAAAAGGGCTAAGAAGAGAAAATATGGAGATGATGATGGGACCTTTATCCCTTTATATTTAAATTACAAGCAGAAATATATAAACCTTTCACGTCTCACTAAATTTTATCTTTTACATATTTATTATGTATTTTATTTAGTTCTTTCTTTTGTATTTGATTTGACCTTGACAAATAAAAATTTGAATGGACAACACTCATCAAATTTGAAAGAAAAAACTATTAATCTTTTCTTTCCATTGTTTCTATTGACAAATATAGCTCAATCCTGTTTTTGGTTTAGCCTTCACCTTCTGACGTATACATAGAATCCTTTTGTGTCCTCTCTACACTTATGTTCATGAATGGGATACCAAGTCTCTTTCGCAGAGATTCAACTACTCATCATCATCAAGATTTCAGAGTCTATTGATCATTCTTCTCAGCATTCACGGGGAAAGATGAAGCTCTTCTTCCTCAAGATTCAATCATGAAATCTTCAAATGTAGCGAGTGACTGTAATCGCTGGCCCAGCGAAGCAATAGTTCTCTGGCACTCTGCAAATTTTGAGGCAGCTACTGCTAATTCCTTCACCTGTCATTGCCACATTGTCATAAAGGTGTTTTAAAAGAAAAAGAATTGAAATTGCAAGTCCCTATAAGAGGTATACTGTGTTATGCATTCTGTTTGATTATGATTCTATGGAGCTTTCTAAGTATCTAACACTGTTTTGAAGTATATGCCCATTGATCATTATTATTATGTAATGTTGCATTCATATGAGAGTAGAAACTCACCTGCTTCAGCTCAAAACCTTTCATATGGTTCGGCTCAAGCTCTGTTTCTTGATGAAGCTCAAGTTCTCTTTTTAGTTTTGAGATCTCATCTTGCAGTTCTTTGCATTTTGAAATGTGCTTTGATGATAAAGCACGTTCCTTTTCTGTAACATCTTCCAGAGATTTGATTTTCAAGATCAAAGATTCCGTTTCTGCTTCGACATCTCCAAGTCTTGATTCAACCGCTTCAGTTTTCGCATTTGCAGCCTTTACACCATCCTCAGCCGCTTCTTTTGCATCCTTGGTTAGACGCAGTAGAGTTTGAAGCTCTGTTAACTTTCTCTCTGTTTCCTTTAGCCGGTTTTGCGATGTCTCAAGCTGCTTTTTCGTTCCATTCAAGCATATGGTCAATTCCAGCTTCTCTGCTCTTGTAGTCTCTAGTTCTGACAGATTCACTTGAGCTTTGTTTAACTCTCTTTGAAGATCCTGATTTTGCTTTCCTGATTCACCAAACAACAACTCTAGTTCTTGGTTCTCTGCTTCTATTTTCTTTAACTCGGATAACTTCCCATCTGTCTCCTTTAGTCGACTCTGCAATGCCTCGCTTTGCTCTTTGGATCCATTCAAAGCCATCTCCAGTTGCAGTTTCTCTACCTCTAACATCTCTACCTTTTCTTCCAGTTCAGAAATTCTGTGAAGCGATGCTTTGAGTTCATGTTTTAGTTGGCTTGATTGAACATTAGATTTCTCTAACTCCTTGTTACTCTCTGAATGTTTCCTTCCCGGTTCAGAATGCGGCAGAGCTGCAAGCTTCTCCATCTCGAGAAAATCATCCATTAAACCGATGTCTACCGAAGGAGCCATCGAAGTTTTCCCGGTTGTCTTCGCAGAGGGACTCTGCATTTCATTATCACTAAAAGAAACTCTCCCGGAGTAGTCTGATTGGTTATCTATAGAAGATTTGAGCTCACTGGAATTGTCTGATCTCCGAACCATGACTCTCAGTTTCCTGCATTCTACTTCGAGTTTAGTCAGCTTTCTGATCCCTTCCAACTGTTGTTTACTGGCAGATTCAGCTGCCTGAGTGCTCAAGTCCCTCTCTATAGTTCTAATCTTGAGCTCCTCAGCTTTTGAACGTAGTTGAAGCTTCAAAGCCGAGTTCTCTCTCTCTAAAGCCTCAAGTTTCGGGTAAAGGTCTTCATTGACCGAAGCAGTAGAAGAAGTAACCTCTTTTTTTCCCGTTTGAAGTCTGGCTTGGAGCTCCTCTATTTGGGATTCAAGTTCGGACTTTCTAGTTTCCCACTCTTGGCATTTCTTGTTTACAGCTTCTTCGATCTTCTGGTTTTGTTCCTCTCTTCCTTGCCAGAGTTGTCTCACACATTCCTTAAGCGCACTATCAAGATGACTATTTCGATCCTCGAGAGCCGAAACCTTACTCGTAGAAGCATCAAGCTGTTGCTTCAGAGCCGCAGCTTCGTTCTCTGCCTTTTCCCAACCTAAACCCAAGCAAAATGCCATGTCAAAAATAAAATCCTTCAATATCTGCTAAAACGAAGAGAGACAAGAACAAAAAAACAAACCTGAGACAGCTTCCTCTGCAACTTTAGCATGTTGTTTTGCAAGATCTTCCTTTAAACTGACATTTAAAAGAGCTGCAGAGAGCCTCTCCGTCAAAATCTTGACGTCCGCCGTTGCCTCTTCTTCTCTTGTAACCGGTTTAGAGATTAATTCCGGTGATTGAGATCTCTGAAGAAGTTTCACACACATTACCCACCAAACTCAAATCAATCAAGTTCTCCATAAGAGTCACAAGTTCTTACTATAAATAGCTCTATTGATAGATAAAAGCAAAAGATCAAACAAAGGCATTGCTATATAAAGTAAAGAGCTTTTGTGCTTGAGAGAGCCCAAAGCATTATTATATTACCTGATCGTCTGAGAATCTTTCAGAATGAGAAGAGACAGAACCAGTACTCTCAGTTTCGCCGGGACTTTTCTCAGATGACTTCCGCCGCCAAAGCCAGCTCCTACGGTCCATACCCAAAACCACCAAACATTCAAACAAAACTCATCTGCAACGATCTCAACAGAAGACTTTAACCCCAATTTAGTTGCGACCTAACATTAACAAAACAAAAAAAAGAAAGAAAGGAGAAAAGCTTTTAAAATGGGGCAAATTTATTGATCTCACTTACAATTCACTCTCTGACAAAAAAAAAAAAAAAAATCAAATTTACTTTTTTTTTTTCCTAACAAGAAAATCTCTGCCAAACGCCCAATCAAAAAAAAAGAAAAAAGAGTGTTTGGTGATTTGGATTGCTTGAGATGTAAAAGATGAACAATTACGTAACAGAGCAGCACCTAACCTAACACAATACAACACATACCTCAAATCTCACGCCAAGAGCAGATGAAATAATTGAAGCAAGAAGATTTGTGTGAATCTGGCTACGAAATTCAACGGCCATGTTCAGAAAAGAACAGATTGATTAATTTAAAAAAAAAAAAAAAATTAAAAGAGAGAAAGAAAAAAAAAATGAAAATTAAAAAAGTGGTAGTCTCGATGATTGAGACCCACATGATAGATATAATGTGTTAAAAGGAAAAATTGGAATAAAAAAGGCCTACTAGTACTAGTAGTAGTTCCACATTTTTCTTCTTTTTTTTAAAATTTTTTTTTTTTAGTTTAGAATTATCTGTTGAGAAAATTCGACATTACTATTACAGCCAAACACTGAAATACAACAAAGATTTTACAAAGTTTATTAATTAAAAAAGAAGAGAAAAAAAAAATCGAAGATGTTTCGAAAATACGTTATTGACGTAATGTGGAAGAATATTTACACGAATTTGTCAGAGACGAAGATATCATTTAGTGAAAGACAGCCGTATCCGTACAAATCTTGCAAGTGACCCTATCAACTTCAAGATTCTGGGTCCTTTCTATTTTTTCCTTTCTCTTTTCCATGTGTCAACAAGGTGTTTAGAGAGGTTTTCACATTCTTTCTCTTTTCGATTTGTTATGATAAAGTTTAGAGACATAAGAGTAACTACAAATCGATTTTATTATTACACTATCTCTTCTACATGTAAAATCAATGGAGCGTAAAATGAAATGGAACAGTTTCCAAAACGGTACAAAATTGGACAAATCTTGAGGTGAAACGTTATATTATAATAGCATCTACAGATTGATATCAGAAAACATTACCTTTTACTTCTTTTTTTTTCTTCTCTTTATGAATCATACTTTGACATTGAAGATATAGAGCTTCAGCACAACTGCAAGCGCAAGCTGCAAAAGAAAGATGCTGGCGATTAGCAAGATCGATCTCTCTCCAGCGGAATTGATATGCGCTTTGAGGTTCAAAGCTACAAATGTTGCAGACATGAACCCAGCTACACCCGCGATCACCCATCTGAAAATCTCCACCGGCACGACCGAGAGGCACTGCAGAGTTGGAAACAGGTGTCAGAAAGACTTGTCAAATTCAGATGTTTCGATATGGATCACAGATTTTTCAAGGAGAGATTTGGTACCAATGCTGGGATAAAGACAAATAGGGAATATCCATAGAGACAGAAGAGTTGGACTAGGCCTGATGGTGCAGAGAAGTATTTGAGGACGACGTATAGTGCTAGAGGAACAATCGTGACATATCCGTAGAACACTCCTGCAGACCAAGTCACCAGATTAATATCGTAGTTCCATTCTTGTTTCTTCCATTTGTGTGCTATGTATGTGACAAATGTCCCGATAGACGCTGCAACGAATATCAAAGTGGTGCATATCCAGAATGGACCATACCTGCGAATACAAACAATATCAAGCACTTTGAAGACCAAATACAAAATCCCCTCTATAAGACTAAGTTGAAAAAAGATTAGAAAAGACTTACAAGTCAGGCTTATCAGCTGTCTTCTCTGTAAATGTTCCACGGAATGGGAAGAGAGATTCTTTGAGCCTCTCTACGACATCCGAAGTGTCGACATCAAAGAACGGCTTGTAAGCACCAACTGTGAATTGATGGAGCCAGCCACCAGACTGGGGTTCATCTGTACTACCATTGCCATGCCCAGAAAATGAATCTGCAAAGGTTCAAATTTTTATACTATAATCCATAAGATATACCAAATTACAAAGAGACTGGCTACGAAGCAATCAACATAAAGCAGTCGATGAACACGTTTCCACATTCTAAATTCCTCAACCAACTCCAATTCGAAAAGTATAAACATATACAGAATAAATAACTCCAGATTCGAATCTCTTACCATCAGCATCTCGAGGGGGATTACTACCACCAGAGATCTTGCCCTGAGTAGCAGATGGAGGAAAAGTTTGTAGATTTGATTCTGCAAAAACAATGCATCTCTCAATCACAACTTAACATGAGCACAACCATTGTCAAACCAACACTTTTAAAAGGTCAAGCTACAATTGCAACTAAAAGTCTTCCTCTTTCTCCATAAACAAGATTCTCGTATCTTCTATTAGCTAAACCCTTAATCTTTTCAAAATCCATAGTACTACCTAACAAATTTGCAGTAACCTTAGCTCTAACATCAACATACTCTTACGTCCGAGAGAGAACAAAAAACCTCTAATTCCAAAAATCAAATCGTTCTAATCGGTTCTATAATCAAATTCACCTCAGAAAACTGAAGAATTAAGAAAATAAGAGAATTTTACCTGCGAATTTGACGGTGGTATGGCCTGGATCTGGAACAGACTACGATTGACCCAAACAAAAGGTGGAAACAAGATCAGATCCGAAGAATCAGTGTAGGGACGAACACAAACACACGTAGATATACTTATCGAAGATCGAGAAAACATTAATGGATGAGAGAACTTACAGGTACAGATCCAGAGACTTTCTGGCTGTCGATAGTCGTGTAGTTCCCGCCGGACATCATCTTTGCTCCGATCTTCTCCGTTCGTCTCTTAGCTTTCTAATGAAATTGGCTTTTGAATGACAAAAACTAATACAGTACTAGTCCGGTCTAATTAGAGATTTGACGGGAACCAGAGGTGAAAACCTTCTTTTTCATTTAGAAGCATCGTCCAACTAGATGTTTATATATATTTTTTCCTTTTAAAAGATAAAATATATGATGATATATTATTTAGTTCAACTGTCAACGCTAGCTAACGAACTTAGGGGTACATCTAGTGATGTTAATATGGGCGGACCCGGCCCGTTTAAACCCGGCCCATTTAGCAGAAACTTTTTTATACCCATTAAAACCCGAACCCGTTTGAACCCGAATCCGTTTAAATCCGTGAAATTTACACACCCCTGTAATGCCCGTTTAAACTATTTTTTATTTTAATACTAATAACTGTTTCTAATATCTCTTACCTTCTTTTGTTAAAAAGACAAAATTCTTACCAATCTTATTGATTCTGTGTAATCAGTTTTTAGTCAAATTCACGATTATTTGGTATTTACATTTATCTTTAATTAATTAATAAAATTGAATTTTGTTAATAATTAATTAGATTAAAAAAGGGTAAACTATAAAACCTAGTGATTGGCCGGAGCTTGCTTTACACCGTCGACCACCTCCTTTTTTCTTCTCCAGCCACCAGCATCACCAACTCACCTTCACACAGCTGCTTAATTACTAATCATTTTACGCATCATCTTACTCATCATTGTATCCCTACGATGGCTATGTGCCAAACTTTAAGAGTCAAAACGGAGGCTGAAGCAGCGAGGCTCGGGAGAGAGTTGGTGAGTTTAGAGAGGCGTTGAAGTTCAGAGGCAACGAGATTTGGAGAAGATTTGTTTTGAAAACCCTAATCATAAAACGACAGCGTTTTGATAAAACAAAGTTATAATTTTTTTAACGGTCTACCCGTTTAATTTCGATTAAGCCCGTTACACCCGCGGGTTTAAACGGGTCAACCCATTGAAGCCTTTGAAGCCTTGTTTAATTTTATAGTGTAAATAAATGGGTAACGGGCTTAAATTTTTATACTGGACCCGTTTAGGCCCGCGGGCATATAGCCCATATTAACATCTCTAGGTACATCTCACAATGATCATTAAACTAATCAAAGCTCTCAGTACACAATCCGGCTACAACCAATATTTTTATGTCTCATGTGGATCATTCAATCATCTAAATACAAAGAAGCAAAGACTACAAGTCTTCACTATTCCAATTCTTTGCTTCATTTATTCATCCCAGAAAAAGAATGTTTGTATTAGAATATTTTCATGTACTGATAGGTGATAAAATCGAGATCTTTCCCAGTGCGAATCATACACACTTGCAAGCCTGTCCTTCCTTTGCCTAGAAGCTTTGGTGGTTGGTGGCAAAATTTTGCAGAGTCTCAAGGACTTTTCAACTTACCTTTAGTGAGAAACATACTTCTACGGATAGCTAGAATGAGAATCCATGTCGTTGCAGTGATTTTCTCTTTGATCATCAATAGCAATGCGGAGCTCAAGACAGTCTTCAAGATCTGAGCCTGCAAGCCCTTAAAGAACCCTAACATCCCTTCTTTTCTCCATATATCATAGACAACCCCTGAAATTGTTTTCCTTGTTCTTCTTATGGGCTTCTTAGTTTCGCTTTCCTTAGAGTTATCCGCAGCTTGAATCATCACCTTGCACCTGCAAAAATTCAGCCCAATATTATGTCTTGATCAGCCAGAGTCCGAAAAATTATGTGACTTGAGAAGTTTATCAAGGACAGATAGTTGAATCTATATCCACATAATAATTCAATACGAGTAATTTATGTCCAAAAGGCATTATTACCTGATTGCTGGATATGTGAGCACGGTGGCAACACTTTTGGAGACCGCACCTAACACAAATGCCATAAAGGCAGAGAGCACTACCGGAGAAGAAGTAGAACCATTCTCGGCTTTTGCGTTCTTCTGCTTAAGAAGGTGCTGTTTCAGCTGATCGAACACTGTATACTGCAAATAGTAGTCAGCTGTTTCAGTCAGTCATGATTTCTAGGTAACAAAATTGCAGCAAGTGAGCCACCCGAGTCGGTAGTTCATGGCTTTAAAACGAGAAACTTACCTGAATTGCAGGATTAGAAGTCAATAAAAGAGAGATTCCTAGGCCATCAAATGCGTCTCCCCAAGTACCCTCTGTTAAGGTCTTCCACAACCCTTTAGATTCCCCAAACTCACTCGTCTGCATCCTTGATGAAGCTGTATCTAGAGGCTAAAAAAAGAAGATAAGACTCAAAGGCATCCACTGATACTGCATCAAGACGATAACACCACATAATAGTATAGTAAACAAGACCTTGATTTCTCATTTTCAACACCAAAGATTTCAAATTTTTCATCTTTTACCAAAAATAAAAGAGGAACTGTATGAACATATGTAACGTAAGCCTAAATCTCAGGATTCATCAAAGTAAAACGTACCTGAATTAAGAGAGAAGTACAAGCCCCAGCAGCAGCAGCAATGAGCAAGTTAGCCTTGGTTCCAATTGATTTAGAACCAGTCCTTTCACTATGAACCCTCTTGAAATAGCTATAGCTATAAAAGTAGATGAACTGAGAAATGAAAGACTGAAAATTCTTGGTACCAAGGCCTTGATACAGCGAAAAGACTTGTCCTTTAGATATTGCCTCCCACATAACATCTGAAAGATATCTGCAAAATATCATCACCCACCCAAAAAAAAACAAAACCCATTACCACATACACAAACCGATGCATCCAAATCAAGAGGAGTGAAGCAAACAAATTCGAGGGGAAAGAAAATCAAAACCTGTATTTTTGCTGACCTCGAGCTCGAACCTCGGCTTGAAACTTTGATTTGCATGTATCAAGTGGATACAAGATCGTTGTGCTCAGAAGCGACCCAATGGCTCCGGAGGTTGCTTCCGACACAGATTCCAAATCGACACCCATCTCTCCGATCTGGTACAGCGACGAACAAGATAGAGAGAGTTTCAGAATTGGGTAGGTAAATAGCGTAAGCGATCATATATGATTATGCCTCGCCTCGGGAGTTTAAACAGACGTGAGAGTGTTAACGGCGTTAACGTCGTCCGTTATATTTGGATGTGATGCTTCCCCACTTACTACAATTGTACACATGTTACTATACTATGGTAGAGACATCACCTTTTCTTATTAGTAACATGATTATGTTTCAACTCATTGAAATCTGAATCAAGGAGAATGTATATTGATAGTTTGATACATTACATTCTAAATGGACCAAAGCAAACACACACAAATAGATACCGCGATTGAATCTTTCAGTTAGTTTTAAGGGGAAAAAATGAAAATAAGGATTTTGCAAATACATTTCTGCTTTTCTTCTTCTTCTAGAGATGACAAGAAGAAGAAAAAGAGCTTACTATAAACTGAACTTCCCCTTTGTATTCAGGAACACTTGCTCGGCGATACTCGCATCGAGTTTTATAATCTCCAGGTTAGACTTATGGTAGCTCCCAATGCCTCTCACACCATCGGCTATGATGCTATTGAATCCAATGGCTACAGCTGCTTCTGCTTTTGCCCCATACACCAACCTCTGTTCACAACCGATCAAGACGAAGTTTCAGAAAGAGGAAACTAAAAAGGAAACAAGTTTGGCACTAATAAGTTTTCATATTTCACTTTGTTATATAGTTCTTCTTATTACCTTTAGTCTTGAGAGATGGATGGCTCCAAAACACATTGGACAAGGCTCGCAGGATGCGTAAATCTCGCATTCCGATAGCTTAATTTGGTTCAGTTTCTTGCATGCCTGCGTGTTTGCCAACAAAAATCATATAAGCTTGAAAGAGGTTTTTGCAAAATGTGCAACATTCCACAAAAATGTGACTGAAAAGATGAAACCAATCCTGTTTTGTATCTTGAATATCACTACCTCTCTAATGGCTATCATTTCAGCATGTGCAGTAGGGTCTTTGTTTATCAAAACCATATTGTGGCAGCTCACAACGATTTCATCCTTATGAACAATAACCGCTCCAAACGGGCGGCCATGGCCACACTCGACTCCGATATATGCTTCTTCAACAGCTTGGGCTAACAACTTGTGGTCCCTATCATTTGCAGCTGATCAAATTGACAAAAAAGGAGAGAAATTATGTGAAGATTTTATAAACATAAACAATGATCAGTGAATGATAACTATGATTATGTTACCCAACAAACTTCATGAATTGATATGTGAATATATATATGTATTTAGAGGTATAAACTTACTTTAGGCCAATGCCATAATGCCGAAAACTATGTGCTTCTGTTCATTGCGATTACATTAGGAAAAGTAAGTATTTGTCTGTATCAAAACTTCTTGGTGACCAGCAGATGAAGAAGCCACGTACATGGTTCCATCTTTTGGTTTCACAAAGCTACA
Source organism: Camelina sativa (assembly GCF_030686135.1). Classification (NCBI taxonomy): domain Eukaryota; kingdom Viridiplantae; phylum Streptophyta; class Magnoliopsida; order Brassicales; family Brassicaceae; genus Camelina; species Camelina sativa. Next base: position 2,070,933 of record NC_141898.1, read on the forward strand.
TAGTCTAGTCAATCACAGAGCAATCAATCACCGGTGAAGAAGACAACAAAACTCAAAAGAGCTTGTGTCTAATTAAAGTCATTATCCCCTAAAAATTCCCAACACAACAAAATTCAAAAGAGCTTGTGTCTAATTAAAGTCATTATCCCCTAAAAATTCCCAACACAAACATGTGGTGGTGGATAAATAAAAACTATGGTGCTCTTCTTGATCCTTCTTTCCAAATTACCAAACATTCTTAATACGGAAACCCAAATTTCAAACAAAAGACTAGATTTTTTTTAATCTGTCGTCTTAGCTTAATCAACAGACTCGTTCTGAATCAAAAACATCTCTCTTTCCTACTTGGTAACTATCAATTAACACTAACCAACCAAAAAAAAAGAATGAAACATTGATTGTTACCAGCGAACTCGACTGTGGCATCATGGCCTGGAACTGGAACAGACTGCGACCGCCACAAAGCAAAACAAAAACTAGATCAGATCAAAAGAATCATTGTGCACTCATATGCAAGTTAATCGAGAAATCTGATGAGCTTACTTACCGGTACAGAAGCAGAGTCTTTCTGGCTGTCGGTGATCGTGTTTTCGCCGGACATCATCTTGTAATGCTCTTTTCCGATCGTCCCCTCGTCCGCTCTCATTGTCAGCGGAAACGAAGTGGGCCATCAAACTTAGCTATTTTGGCCCAATGGGCTTTTACGCTTCGTTGCCATCCCTCAGAAAACTCTTTCTCATCTAGAAGCATCATCCCAATTTTTGGCGTTATTCTCTATTAGACTGCATATCCCGCCCATTTTCATATTGTTGTTATGTATCACGTCACAATTGTAAATTCATACTAAGATTCTAATTAGACCCTTTTTTTTTAAATACTTTTGATTTTGTTACATACATATACTATTTCACAAATTCAAATCTAACAACCTATCTACTATGTACGGTGTTATTGTGTTCTCCAGATTTGATTCCCAGATTGAAACTTTTTTTGTTTGTTTGTATTAATTAAATAAATTAGCAAATAAAGGATATAATTTGTTAAATTCAAGATAAAGATATTCACAAAAATAAATGCATGTAATTAAAAGCTTTGAACCTGAAAAGGGTAAAAAACAGAAGAATACCAAGAGAAACCAGTTGTATCCACGTCAAGATCATCAATCTCGTCCGTCCGATCCTCTTCCACAAACGCTAATTTCACCGTTAATATTCACTAATTAGTAGACACATGGCCAACTTACTTAAATTGGTTCACTCAGAGCTTATCAAGTAGTATATAATAAAGATCATCAAATGATAAAGAAGAAGCTTTTTTTTTTTTCTTCTTTTGTATTTTCTCATCCTTCACCACCTTTGTTAACATCCCTTGGCTTTATACATCTTTTGATCACTTCAAGTTATACTGTTTCTGAGACTACGTAAGACTCTGATCATCTCTATGATCATTTGGTTTCTCTTTTCTCTGTTTTTGCCTCAGTTTCAGTAGTTTCATCTTGTGTGCTGTATAAAAAGTCTTCTGCTTTTCAACTTACCTGTATCTTGATTCTTTAGTCTATATTCTCAAGATTATGCCTTAGTAATGTGACACAGGCCATTTATTTAGTCTCCTTCTCTGTTTCATATCTTTTAAATGTCTTACATGATCAGTATTTGTTCATTCTGATAGTATTTGATGTCGTTTAGAAAACCAGATAATGTGGAATAGTGTAAGAGATTCTCGTGGCTCGCCGAAACCGATGAGAATTGTTGTGGTTGGTGAAAAGGGCACTGGAAAATCAAGCTTGATTATGGCTGCAGCAAGAAATACTTTCAATCCAAACATTGCTTCTCTGTTACCTTACACCAATTTACCTTCTGAATTCTTCCCTGACCGTATACCCGCTACTGTTATCGACACTTCTTCAAGGTAAAATGTGTTCTCCTAATTCTTCTATCCATTGACATCAAAAAAAGGGTATGCATATTATTTTTGATAAGGTTAAAGACAGAGGAGACTGAACTTATGGTTTACTATTTTTTTTTTGATTAACCGGGGTTAATCCCAGTCGAAATCCGGTCTAATCCCTGAGGCTTATAGAAAGCTGGGTATATTTCTATTGAAGGTATATAATGGTCCAAAATATATTCGTAGATGGTTATACTCGTTCCTTGGGCCTTGGCCCTTGGCCTTACACATACGCGAGTCCTCAACCCGGTCGAACAAACCACTTAACCACAGGCTCTTGGTAAGAAACGGAAATGTATTACTATTGAGTACTGATGTCTCGTTGATAAAATCTGCAGACTGGAAGATAAGGGAAAAGTAGTTAAGGAAGTTAAGCAAGCAGATGCAATTGTTTTGACTTTTGCATTCGATAGACCGGAGACTCTTGACCGTTTGAGTGATCACTGGCTTCCTCTGTTTCGACAACTAGAGGTTAATTTGTGTTCTTTCTTCGCTTCCATTAATCACTTTGTGAGTGGAAAACTGTAGAGCTAGCTTATGCTCATTCACCTGAAGTTTTTCAATCTTTCTGAATTTTATGTCATGTTACTCTTTTATTGAACAGGTAAGAGTTCCCATCATAGTGGCAGGTTATACTGTCGACATCAATGGGGCTTGTGATCAAATCAGCATTGAACAAATAACGTCACCTATGATGCAACAATATCGAGAGGTCGAAACATCTATCCAATGGTCTGCTCAGAGGCTAAATGAGGTCCCTTTGCTTGTGCTTGACATCTTACCTTTAGTCAGGCATTTCAAGAACATTCCCATAGCTAAAAGTTGGATCTTTGTGATTAATCACTTTTAGCTTCTATCTGTAGGCTAAAAAAGTTCTATACTATGCACAAAAAGCGGTTATACACCCAGTAGGACCTGTGTTTAATCAAGAAACCAACTCATTGAAGCCGCGCTGTATCGCTGCCTTAAAACGTATCTTTATACTTTCTGACCACAACAAGGATGGTACTCTCAGTGACGCCGAGTTAAACAAGCTTCAGGTTTCTTCTTCTTATTCCCTCCCTTACGTTGCCACAATGTTCTTCTTGAGTGCTTTTATCAAACATTTAAATTTAAAAAAAAACAGGTGAAATGCTTCGATGTACCATTGGTGCCTTCTGAAATTAAACAAATGAAAAAAGAAATGCAAGTCAAGTGTCCACAAGGAGTTGACGAAGAAGAAGAACTCACACTGTATGGTTTCTTGTTTCTAAACACACGGTTTATCGAAGAAGCAAGAATCCAAACAGTATGGACTATACTTAGGAAATTCGGGTATAATAACGATCTAAGACTTGCAGATGATTTGATTCCTTACTCGTCAATCAAACGCCAGGCTGATCAGGTAAAAAAAAAATCTGCAGAAATATAAACTCATTTATTTGTTGCTGTGTCTGATCAGGCAACACTTTTTTCTCATTGTGTAGAGTGTGGAGCTAACAAATGTAGCTATTGAATTCTTATGGGAAGTCTATGAATTTTTCGATCATGACTCTGTAAGTTCTTCTTTTTCTAATATATGTCTTAGGTTTCATTATATAGTTGTGGATTCTCTAAATCTGATGTTAATTAATTTCTTAGGACAATAAATTGGAACCTCATGAGATGGGATATCTCTTTGAAACTGCACCTGAAAGGTAACATTTTTCACATTTCAAAAGCATGCGAGGTGTGATTATAATGTTCATTCATTTGCTTCTGTGTCAATCCATTTTTTTCATCATATATGACAGTCCTTGGAATGAAGCTCCTTATAAGGAGGCCTCAGAGGAAACTAAGGGTGGAGGAGTATCTTTTGAAGTTTTCCTCTCACTGGTAATCAAAACAAAGTCTTTTTAATGGATGATTTTAAGAGGAACCCACTTTAAACTTTTACATTTTCCCCTAAATCTTTCCTATCTTTGCAGTGGTCATTGATGACACTAATTGATCCAGCTAGGACTCTAGAATATTTGATGTACATTAGATTCCCATATGATCTATCTTCAGCGGTTCGCGTAACTAGGAAGAGAGTTCTAGACCGCAAGGAGAAGAAATCCGAAAGAAAAGTTGTTCAGTGTTTTGTCTTTGGCCCCAAGAATGCTGGGAAATCTGCATTGCTCAATCAATTTATTGGAAGGTCAGTACATTTTTCTTAACTCAGTTCAAGAAATCAAACTTATAGAGCTTTGGAGTCTGATCATATGAATCTTAGGTCATACGATGATGACAGCAACAACAACAATGGATCAACTGATGAACGTTATGCTGTAAATATAGTCAAAGAATCTGTAAGGATTGCAAGTACAGATAAAACTCTGGTGCTGAAGGAAATTCGAATTCAAGAAGATGGATCCATGTTATCAAATGAACCATTGGCTGGTTGTGATGTAGCAATCTTCATCTATGATTCTTCTGATGAGTCCTCGTGGAACAGAACCATTGATTTGCTTGCTGAGGCTGCAACCACTGCCAAAGATTCCGGTTACGTGTTTCCCTGCTTAATGGTTGCAGCAAAAACTGATCTTGATTCATTCCCAATGGCGATTCAAGAAACAACTAGAGTAATATGTGTCTTCTTGGTTTTCATACAGATTTAAATATAGAAGTTGATCAATATGTCATATACTGATCTTTGCAGGTTACACAAGATATAGGGCTTGATGCTCCAATACCAATCAGCTCTAAACTGGGAGACTTCGATAACTTATTTCGCAAGATCTTAACGGCGGCAGAACATCCCCATTTGAATATTCCAGAGATTGAGTCAAAGAAGAAAAAGAGTCGCAAGCTAATCGTCAAAAAATCTCTACTGGCGGTTTCAAGTATGTTCAGTTCTTGGATTCCAAAATGTTTGGTCAAATGCTTCTGTATCTCATCATAATTCCCAAATGTTTTAACAGTCGGCACAGCGGCTTTAATCGCCGGGATAGCTACATTCTGTCTCTACGCCGCAAGAAAGCAGAGTTAACTCTTAGCTGAAGAAAGATCCTGACCTGCAGATTCCATTGTAGATGCCTTGTTCAATAAGCAATAAATTACTTTTTTTCTTCTTTCTCCTAATCATTGTTATCAGTAATTCAGAACAGTTGAAAAACAAAATGAAGAAAGAAGATTTAGGTATTGTTCTTTTTCCTGTAAAATTTACACAGCTATTTACCCCCACAAATAAACGAATTGTATAAAACAATGCCCGAAAAAACTAAATCCAATATGCCAATTTCACCCACTTGAACAAGAAACAGCATTAGAGCCATAGCTAATAGCTTGCAAGCTCGAATGAGTCATATTCGTCATCCACCTCCTTGGAACTCCCTTTGATTCACCAGCCAGATTATATGCATACGATCTCCACTCGTTTTCACCGTCTTTACAAGAACTCATAAACCCTAATCTTCTCGCCTTCTGTGTCCTCTCAAGAACAATGAGACTAGAGAAAGTCGAAAAACTATTACCAACAAAAACATCTGCTCTCAAACACACCTCATAGTCTATAGCCGATTGAATCAAATATGAGTACTTTCCATAAATCTCCTCTTTAACCCCAAGCTTCTTCTTCTCAAACGGTACTAATCCGTCTCTCCAACCCTTCAACACCGATGAATCTTCATCTTTTGCTTCCAAGAGAGTATCTGCTACTGCAAGGTAAAGAACTGTTGGAGTCTTTAAACCGGAAATGTTCCCTACTCTCTCCATAATCTCTCTTTTACTACTACAAATCTCTGAGACCTTTTTACGTTGCTCTAGCTTCTTACAATGTATCATCCAATCTATCTCTATCCTCATGTGAACCGCAACAAAAGGTATTGGACCGGAGATTTCGGTTTTGGATTCGAGTTTGGCTCTTTCTGCCTCACCTGCTTCTCGGATTTTCATCACAACTTTATCTGCTTCTCTTGAGATTTCATCAACCACAACCATACACTCAAAGACCTTAGCATAGTCTTCTACAGGCCAATGATCATGCCACAAGAACGGGTTCTTCCCTATGACACGGATCACTTCAAACCCATCGATGGACTCGTTACGTGCGGAATGATTCAGCTGTTCCAAGTCTCTTTCAACCGTCCATCTTCTTCCACTACCTTTCTCTAGATCAAACACATGTGCTCTGTTTCTAACATCAGAGAACTGAGAAAGCCGAACAAACCCTGAGCAGAGAGAGTTGAATCTTTCAAACTGAAACACTTTATCAAAAGGAATCGGGCGCAGCTTATCGACTTCCTTGTAGAACAAGGAAGCACTTAGACTAGGCATAAGAAGCGTCCTGTTCATCAATCTCGCCGTCAAGCAAGCTCGAGCGAAAGCTATCTTCTGATTGTTTAGTCCCCAGACGATCTGAGGAACCTCGAGAAACTTATCAGTTCGGATTCCATCGGTTGAGGAAGAGGAGGAGGAATCTGACATGTGACGAGCTCGAATCAATAAGCTACCGTTGAGAGCGTTTCTGGGAGAGTAAGAGAGTAACAGAGCTCTGTAGAACAGAGCAATACCAACAAGAACAAGACATTTGCAAGCAACAGAGTCTGAAAAAAGTCTCAGATTCTTGCAACTCAGCGGAGAATTCATCCCCTAAAGAGAGACCAAACTGTAACTAATCCCTTCAGATTCAAAAAAAATCCAAAATTTCCAGAAGAAAACAGAATCTGGGGTCGAGTCGAAAATATCAGAAACCTGCATCCAATCGAATCGAAGTAATTAGAGTAAATCAGAACATGCATGCAATTGCAGAGATAAGAACCCTAAAATCCCAGAAGGCAAAAGTTTGAAACTTTATTGCAAATCTTCAGGGAGGGGGGGGGATAAGTTAAATTATGAAACTTTGACATGCAAATCGATTTCAGAAGAGAGAGAGATATGTAACATACATAAAAAGGAACACTTGACGAAGAACAGAGAAATTCGAATCTCTCTTTATCGATCAGGATATAATCAAAAATCGCATCTTTTTCTGGTTTGCAGGTGAAAAAAAAAACTCAAAACGCACATAAAAAGCCTTACAATTTTAGAAGGAACCAAAAACTTAAAAGAAAAAGAAAGAAGCCAGAGAAAGAAAGAAGAGACAAATATGGCTTTACCTTTTTATTAATGTCAGATGATTTTGGTTTCCCTAATCTCTCACACTAATTTGAAGAAGAGACAAATTTAAAAACACAATTAAACCAGAATAGAACTAAATGTAAACTGACGATTAATAATATTTGCTCTAGTCACGGATTTTTCTTTTATGGAGAACGCTTTAAAGCAAAGCAAAGCGACGCGACGAGAGAATCAATAACTATAGTTGTAATTATTAAAAGCGAAACGTAAATCACTGACAAGTATATGCACAAATTTAGGTTTCGAGAAGACGAAAATTTTAATTAAAAGAAATAATAAATATTGAGGGAAAAAATGGGAGCGGAAGAAGCTTCTTGAACAGAATCACGGAGAGAAGTGCCAAAAAAAAAGGGAAATATTTTAAGAGAAATCTTGTGAATATAATAAAAGATTGCATATAGTATTTTAATATATTGTGGTAAGGGTTTGGTGAAATCTATACTTTTTTAAGTTCACGCGTTCAGTCTAATTATGAGTTTACAACGTCCTAAAAGTTAAAACCGATGCATCATTATGGGTGAATTTTTAACCTTTAAAGCAACAAAATAATTTGACCAAAAAAAATGAACAAAAGGAACAAAATAATAATATAATATCTTGTCCCTAAATTTGTTTGTTGTTGGAAAAAAAAAAGAGTGGTATATAAATTCTTTAAATGTTGATAATGGCCTCGAACAAGTCGCTATTGTTCGTTTCTTTGTCAACTTCGTAATCTAACCAACTGTTTATAATGGAGTATAAAATATAAGTAGATAACCTTTTTTATCATTTATATTTTCAAGTTTTTAAAAAATCCAAAAGTTTCATACGTTAGTTGATTTCAGATTTATCTGACGTTATTTTCCGTTCTTTTGTATTCACACGATGCTAATTTTGTCATCTTACAAACCACGATGGTATAATGGTATTGGTCAACTACCGTAACATTTAAGTCTAAACTATTCACAACTACACAATCAAATTTGGACCCAAAAAAAAAGAAGTAAAAAATAAAATACAAATAAGTTTTTCAGTACATCAAATCACCGATGGATCGATGAGTTGACTGACAACATATAAGAAGCTTCTGATCTTATGGGTGTCCAACGATTCCATTTTTTTTTACGATTTCTTTTAATCAATTCAAAGAGCACATGGACACATGCAGTAGCTAATTATCGTTTATCACGATACGACATCGTTTTCTAGCCACTTTGCCATTGTTGCCTCCCTTTTTCTTTGCTCATTTTTTCCCCCATCTCAAAACTAATGCCATTGAAACTTGAAAGTACATTTTTGCGTCTTGATTCATTCATAAGTCAACGAGACAAGGCATTAGCAATTATTAGGTTGTCGAAAGTAAAAAAAAAGACTGTTTTCGGAATTTTGTATTGCATTAACTTCTATATGGTATTTAGATTCATACTTAGCCACCAAAGAAGCTAAATATCACGTGCAGCTAAAATAAAATAAGAGTTGAAATACCATGCAAGTATTATAAAACTTTGAATGGTTGGCAGAAATGAGTATCACACTTTTTCATTAATGCTTTGCGCAACATGGAACCGACTAGGAAACTCAAACGCAATTTCAACAAACTCAATATGTATCCCATAGGATATAATAAACAAGTTGTGTGAGATTGGGGACCCAATGTTAAGGTGGTTGATAACAAGATATATTTATGTACAGTCAAAAATAACGGAAAGTGTGGTTTTGTTTGGGTTAAGAAAAATGTATTGGTTAAAAAATATTCTTTTTCAATATATATAATTATGTCGGTATAATTATATACACCGTTTTCATACGCGTATCCTACTCGTATCGAATCTGTCAAATGTCAATCATAATCGCAATACCGCCGAAACCACTTTAGAACAAATATTTTCGGGGAAGTTTTAGTCCGCATAAATGTTTGGTATGTATTCATGCTGTACTATATATTTAAGTTCTTCTAACTATATAGGGGTTAGCAAATTGTACGAAATCGGTAGACGGTTACGTTAGTAATAGTTTAGTGTTTAGGTAATAATTCTGACTCCGTGAATTAGATTAGATCGGAGGCTTGGAGGTCTTGATTAGTGCTAAAGCCTACCTAGCTGGCTAGTTGGTTTGTCAAACTTTTTTGTTTCTTCATTGTTCTTATTTGTTCAATCAATGATATCTGGATTAGGTTTGGGCCAGACATTTAGTGGACTAATTCTTTTGGACCGGATTTGTCGAGGGCCGAAAATGTCTCAACGAACGACGAAGTCATATTTAATCCGTCGTTGTTATGTGTTGTTGGGTTTGACAAACACAAAACAAATGGGCCTTAATGGGCCAGACGAAATTGGCATTAAGGAAAGGAGAATAAGATTCTGGAAATGATTTGGCCCATATGCATACATGTATAAGTGTGTTTCATCGATCAATAAAGTGGAGGTAGGTGAGAGACAAGACATCAAGGAGAGTTCTAGAGAAACAGAAGAAAAGAGGGTTCTTCTTCAAGAAGCTTTCTCCTTATTTGTTGTGTTCTTGTTCTTGTATCCTCTTGTGTACCAAAATCTGTAAACCAAAGAACATCACAAGTTAGTGGTGTGTGTAATCTCTTCATATAGTGGAAGTTGTGGGAGACAATTCCCACCCGAGACGTACGGGTTAGAGGCCGGGAACTCGGTGATCAAATTCTCTTGTGTCATCATGTGTCATGTTCAAGTTTTAGATATGTGAATCTTTAATCGGGTGTGAGGCGATGAGGGACCAAAAGCAACAATTATCCTCACAAGTGGTATCAGAGCACAGGCTCTCTGATTCATAAGATCTAAAGGAGGAGGAAGAAGATGACAGTTAAAGGTTGAAGTCATCTTGTGTGGAGGATAACAGATTCTCAGGTGAAGGTTGAGTCTGTAGCAGAGATCTCAGGTTAGGAGATCAGAAAGATCCTCTAATGACACGACACAAGAGAGTTGCATCAAGGGAGAGTTATGGTTATGGTTCAGGTCCAAGTATGCCAGCATATAAAAAAAAAAAAAAAAAGTTGGAGACTAGTGCAGAAGACACAAGATCTTGAAGGCGTTCTTGATCTGTGAAGACTAAATCAACGGTGAGTTGGTTTAAGGTGGAGTTTCTCTGCAGTAAGTTCGATTCAAGTTTAAGAAAGCATGGGTTAAGGTGACTTACTCAAGGCTGTGGAAAGAGGAATCGAATAATCATCCAAAAGGCTCAAGTCGGCGCTGCCATCACAAGGTATTTGTGATGTTCTTTACTGAAGTTTCAGGATACTCAAGGCTGCTTAAGTTGAAGGAATCTTAGCTTGGAAGAACACAAGGAGATAGACTGAGTTTAACAATGGAGAAGTCAAGATTTTTTGCTGTGAATCAGATTGTATCTTGCTTGTCTGGTTGTTGAAAGTCAGTAAGTTTGGTGTTCAAGAAGGATGTTGAAGATTCAAGGAAAAAAATCAGAGCAGATGAGTATGAGGCTAGAAACTGCTTGAGGCAAAGCAGGTCGATAACTCTGAAAGTATTCAGTAAGGTTTGAGAGGTGTTGGGTGAAGAGTTTTAGTCTCAGGTTTAATGGAGGTCAATGCATGGCTGCATTGACAGAAGGAAAGGTTATACTTGTTTTCCTTTGGCATCACAAGAAGAGAATTGAGGGCTGGTTGTGAAGCAGGCATTGATGTGTTAGTGGATTCCCAAATACTAAGGAAAAGTATTGTGTGGAATGGTGTTTTACAGCGGTAAAAGGGTTGTCACAAGTGTGGTGTGACAGGAAGTTGCTGTAAAAGGGAAGTCTTTGGTGTTATGGTTTAGGAAATTGATAAGAGATTGATATTGAGTTTCCTAGTGGAGAAACCTGCTAGTAAAAGAGGATATTTAAGCACAAGAGCTGAATGAAGGTTGTATCAAAAGTCTTCCAAATGGGATCAGTCTGGAGGCGGGTTCCATCAGTGATGATGATGGCGGTACAAGATGGATTCAGGCTATGGTTGTTGAAACAAAGGCAGTAAGCTCAATCTCAGTTTTGCTAAATGTGGTGGTTACAGCAAGGAAGTGTAGCAAAGGCTGTAAGCTGGTGATGAGTGTAAGACAAGTTCAAAGGAGGCAGCAATGGTTTTGAATTTGTGAGTGTGCACTGATGCAGAATAGTTTGAGCAAAGGATGAGCAAAGAAATTTGTGTCGGAAGTCTTCCTAGCTAGGTGGAGTTAGGCGGCGTGTTCTGTTGATAACAACAGCGGTACAAAGTGATGCTCAAATCAAAGGTGCTCAAACAGATGAAGAGTAAGTCAAAGACTGTTTCAAGGAAATGAAGCATGAGTGACTTAAGAGTTATTTCTGCAGTTGATTCAACAGGAAGTTTACTTGTCAGCAAGGTTCTGTTTAAACAAGATGTTTGGATCAAGGTTTGTGTCGAAAGTCTATCTAGCAAGATGGTAGCTTGATGGCGGGTTCTGTTAGGCTTAACAGCGGTACAAAGAAAAGTCCAAGGCATAAGAGTTTAAACAGAAAGGTGTTGGAATCATGGATTGTCTTAAGGGCTGAGGCAAGTATGATTCAAGTTTCTGGCAAGTGGTTTACTAAGGGGTTGAATCTAAGATCAGGGCACATGTGACATAAAGGAAATCAAAACAAGGTTCCACAGCAAGTCACGGTTCCAAGAAATCCAAGGGAATGGAGAAAAGAAAAGGTACCTGTGAGTAATCAGAAGTCGCAAGGTGTAGACTCTGATTGTAGGTGGAGCTGTTTTGAAGAAAGAAAAAACCAAGTTAGGTTTCATGGTGTCTTACAGAATTAAAAAAATCCAGAGACAAAAGAAAATGATTCAAGGTACAATTGTTTACCTGGAGTCATTGGAACAGCAAAAAGGACGAAACAGATCGTCGGAGTTGCTGCAAAGGAAGGAAAATGCAGAAGTGTGAGGAAGGGAAACAAGCCTGCTATGATCTCCTCAATGTCGTCTGAAGGAAGATACAGCTCCAGGTAACCCCAATCGACATTATACGCTGACAGGAAGAAGAACAGAGAAACAAGTCAGCTTTGGGAAATTAAAATTAAAACTATGTCGATAAAAGGAGATTAGGAGGGTTAAGGGAGTTACCTGTAGGCATCTGGTATTACTGTGAAGAGACTTAGATTCCAGGTGGAGCTGTTGGTTAAGATTCAAGGAACAACAATTTAGTTCTTCATTGTTAGTTCTTGAATTTGAAAGTATGAGCCAAGAAAAGGTGACCGATAATAAGAGGAGTTTGGTTACTTGTGGAGACTGGAGAATTAGTTGTCGAGAGTTGGAGACTGATTCCAAGTGGAGTTTCTGAGATGAAAATTCAGAAAATCCAAGTAAGGATTTTGGTGGCTCAAAGGGGGAAAACTCCAGCAGCTAGAGAGGAAGATGATTCATGGTTAGGAGATTACTTGAAGTCATCAAGGAGAAAGAAGAACATGGGATGTTCAACACTAGAGCTGCTGTGAGAGTAGACATGAAACTGAAGTTAGAGTTTCATGAGTCTTTTGGAAATCGGAAGAGACAGGGCTGTGAAGGAGTTACCTGGAAAAGGTTGTGGAGCCATGATGGAGAGTAATTGGTTCCAGGTGGAGCTCATCACCTAAAATGGATTCAAAATGGCAATTCTCAGAAGATCCTAATCACTAAGTGTCAGGAAGAGACAAGAGAGAGATTAGAGGGTACCTGAGCTGGACGGTGACGGCGATGGCGTGATTCGCGGGTGAAAACGGAACAGCTCGGGAGAAGAGGCATGGATAAGAGACAAAGTTGATGTCTCGGGTTCTACAAATTAAATCACCAAAGAGGAAAGAGAAGAGCTCCACCGGTAGTGATCGCAGCCGAAGGAGATTGCCAGCGAGAATGGTGGTGATACATGGTTCATCGAACCAAAGTTGAGATATGGAGATAATGTCTCTTGATTCACCGGAATTGGGAGCCGCCGTGAAACAGGTGGAGACTGAAGCTTGGCTTCGCCGGAAAACATGCAGGGATGACCGGAATTAGCCTCCAATTCCGCTATACCATGGGGAAGTAAGAAGCTACATCTTCTCCATGTCGAGAACGAGAGGGCTCGGTGAAAGAAAAAAAAAAACTGGTTGCCACCGGAGAAGAGATGCTCACCGGATAAGGAGGCGGAGTTCGCCGGAGTTTGTCGGAGGAGGTTCGCTGAAGTTTGGCTTCACGAACAGAAGAAGAGGAGAGGTTGGTTTCAGATTTCTTGTTGTCGATGAGTGTTTTGTTTTGTCAAAAGGTGGAGATTGTTGTTGGGTTTGACAAACACAAAACAAATGGGCCTTAATGGGCCAAACGAAATTGGCATTAAGGAAAGGAGAATAAGATTCTGGAAATGATTTGGCCCATATGCATACATGTATAAGTGTGTTTCATCGATCAATAAAGTGGAGGTAGGTGAGAGACAAGACATCAAGGAGAGTTCTAGAGAAACAGAAGAAAAGAGGGTTCTTCTTCAAGAAGCTTTCTCCTTATTTGTTGTGTTCTTGTTCTTGTATCCTCTTGTGTACCAAAATCTGTAAACCAAAGAACATCACAAGTTAGTGGTGTGTGTAACCTCTTCATATAGTGGAAGTTGTGGGAGACAATTCCCACCCGAGACGTACGGGTTAGAGGCCGGGAACTCGGTGATCAAATTCTCTTGTGTCATCATGTGTCATGTTCAAGTTTTAGATATGTGAATCTTTAATCGGGTGTGAGGCGATGAGGGACCAAAAGCAACAATTATCCTCACATTATGGTTGTGAATGGATTTAAAGATTCACTGTTATAAATCTCAAAATTTGAAGGAAGAGATTGTTAAATAAGTTGTGCCAGATATCACTTGCTCAATAAGAAAAGAATTGTTTAGATTCCAAACTTCACTAGGTTTTAGTTCTTGTTTTTAGGTTATTGTTCATGAGTGATGAGTCAATGACAAAACACATTAGTTTGACAACAAACTGAAGAAAAGACGATCTAACCAATGTTTATTTTTTTTTCCCTCTTCGGTGGTTTGTTATATTAAATCGCTTGGCAGCCACAAGTTATCTCTCCAAGAACTGTTCTAAGTTTTCTTGAATCACAAGGCACCGTTTCTCTCTGCAGCATGAGACAGTGCTTCTCGAAAGTCTCTGTTGTAATATTTAGTCTGAAATCAACGTCGAACAAGAACGTCCTCTCCAGAGTATTCATCTCTTCCGTGCTCACTCCTCCGATTTTCGCATAATACGCGTTGTTGTAACACCTAAACTCCAGATAAAAAAAAAACATACTAAATTAACTCTGGTTAGTTAGTGGTTACAATAATCTAGAGTATGAGAGTTTTGGTCTACTTAAGAGTTAAGAAGATATACTAACTTGCGTTCCAGGAATTTGGCTGCGACCAAGAGACTAGTAATGAGGAGGCGATGAACGTTGAGTGCTGTAAGACGACGACGAGGCGTACTTGTAGCCTCTGGTCTCTGTAGATACCTAAGCATGTAGGCAAAAGCTGCGACGAAGCACGCAGGGCTACACTGAGCGTACCTATGGATTCTCTCTGTGTAACGATAAATGCTCATCGATGGTGCTTTTGAGCCGTGGAACATAGTGATCTCGTCATCTCTGTTGCCATGAGATTCAAAGATAAGAACGTATAGCTTCTAGAAACTATATATACAAGAGAAATCTCAATTCAGACGTTAATAAACTAAACTTGTTGTGTCTTGTGTGGTGTGGTTTTTTGTTCTTCTGGATCATCTTCTCAAGGATAGAAGCGAGAAGAGTTATGACTCGAGGAGGGGTAGAATCAGAAGGCTGATGAGAATCTTCTAAAAGACCTAACCATTGGAATAGTGATGTGTTTGTGGAGTTCTTAGAAGTTTCCATTTTGTGTTGGAACCAGATCGAGAGAGCCTTAGATCATCTCTCTGGTTGTTTTTTTGCTCGAGGTAGCGAAAGTAGTGTAAATGGTAGGAAGGAAATAAGTAAAGTTGAAGCTCTTTTGTTAAAGTTTTGCCACTTTAGATTCTTTTCTTTGAGATAAAGTAACGTGTAGTATATTGTTCAACTAGTGTATAGTATTGTGTGTAGGGATATTATGGGGGCCGAGCCGATCGATTGTTTTGTTTTGGACGGCTAACCACAGTTTGGTCCATAGAACCATCAACCATATGTGCTCAAGCTAAGTCTGGGTCCTTAACAACTTCAAGGTGAAATATGGATCCCTACTTGCTGAAAAAAAAAAAAAAATGGATCCCTCTGTGTATAATAGTTTGACCTAAATAGTAATACATCATCCAGAGATATGTTATGGCTATGTCCCCCATACGTTAAATGCATATGATCAAAATCTGTGAAAGATAATGTAATAAAGATGAAAGTATTAGTCAAATTTCATCTTTAAATGCTTTTATGTCATGAAAAGGCAAGAAATTGAGAAGTGAGGACTTAAAAGCAAATGGAAGTGAGGACCTAGTTGGTAGCCCAACTTTTATTAGAGTTTTATGAAATTGGTGATATTGCCTGTTGGCTTTAAGATAACACTACAAAGTTCCCTGGAAAGTAGACCATTCCAAAAGGTCCACTACTACTAGAGAGAGAGAGAGAGAGAGAGAGAGAGAGAGAGAGAGAGAGAGAGAGCCACATAACAAGTGAACTATCATTTTTGGTCAATATCTAAAATATGATGGAAAAAAAAAAGATTTTTCTAAAGTTAAATTTTCTGACCGAGATTGTTGCATATATTAAAGAAAAAAAAAGTTATCTGTAGGTCTGTTTTGATTTGAATTCATTTTTGGGTTATATGGGTTGTAAAAGTGTGACTCCACTATAACCCAATTGCTTTTGGTATTCATATGAATTTGTGGTTTTTGTGTAAAATACCTCTAATTGATACCTAAAACTACACCCACACTTGAAACAAATACCACTTGATAAATTATTTTTTCCCCCATACGTAATTCTTGACGTTCAAACATCTGAAAGAATAACTTATCAACATCACACAAATTTAAACACATCAGAAATCAAAGAATATCTGATTGAATTACAAAGTAAGTCTTACTAGATTCTCGATTCTCCCCATCGAGAATCTCTTAGGAACCAAAACCGGACGCTGTTTCAATCCACTCACCATCTCATGATGATCATCACACTTGGCCATACTTTTCCTGCTCTTCATTGGAGACACCAGCCTCATCGCTAGTCTCGATGGCGAAAACGACCTCCTGAACTTTGCAGCCGTTGACAGCTTCTGCGACTTGTTCACCCTAGTAGGAGAAATCGAAGCTTTGGGTGACTTCTTATGAAAGTTTCCATTTCTTGCCGGAGAAAGAAATGCTTGAAGCGTGACTCTTTTTGGAGAAATGGACGACTTACGGGCCGAGTTACAGCCATTTCTCGTAGGAGTAAATGATCTTCTGAGCTTAGCAGCTGTTGATAGCTTTGGAGACCTCTTTCCCAAGTTTCTAACAGGAGAAATCGACGCTGTAGGTGACTTCTTTCCAATGGTAACGTTTCTTGTAGGAGAACTGGAACCTCTAGGTGACCTCCGAGCCAAGTTACCGCCATTTCTTGTAGGAGAAACCAAGACCTTAGGTGGGCTCTTGATCTTGACCTGAAACTTAGATGCTGATGTGGGAGGAGATTTGATCAAGAACTTGTGAGGAGTCTCTTTATTGTTCTTGATGCTTGATATCTCATTTCTGGCTATGACCGGAGACATTGTTCTACTGAACTTGGCCTGTTGTGTAGCGGTACCGGAAATAAACAGAGGGTTTGGAAAAAGAACCGCCTTTTTAACCCAAGGTTTGTGCTTTGGTGAAACCCTGTTAGCCAAATGACGAAAGCTATTGTCACCATTTCCCTTTACTTGAACCTTCTCTGCTGTTTTCTGTGGAGAGATGGTTCTGAACACAATTCTTGAGCGAGCCCTTTGTAGAGAAGGAGGATAATCTGATTCTGATCGTCTGTTCTGCTTCTCTCTCTTCCTTCTCGCTTTGATGTTGGTACTGACAGTTTCAGGGTTCTGTTCCCGGGATTTGCGTTGTGTCTCGGGTGTTTTAGGGCCATCGTCTTCTTGTGACATTGTTAATCTCCTGGACTCCCTACTCTTCTTTGGTGCTATGGCATCTACAATGTCTCTTGTGACCTGTGAGGCTTGTAAGATTTCATTTACAGTCTCACCAAGTAGCATTGCTGGGAGTGACAATTTCCTCCAGTCTCCTGTATATATTACACAAAATAAATTATACATTGCACATTCAGTAGAAACTATGACTAACTTGGTGAAAGAAGGAGATTATAATCCAATAACCTAATAACAATTGTACAACATTACCAAACACAATCGATTATCATTTGACAGCCTGTGGTGTGTGTGATCCATTATTATAAATGCATAATGCTTGTGTGTAGATGTTGTGAGAATGATGAGATAGAGCTATTACCTGGTGAGGAAGCTGGAAACTTCCCTACTGGAGATTTCTTATGAGTAGCATTCTTGATCCTACAACAACAATGTAACAAGGTAAGAGTAATGAAAACCTGAATATGGATAATTGAGGTTTTGTTTCTTTTGATTTGTTTTTTACCTTAGAGTTTCTTGCTTGCATCTAAGGCTAGTCTTCAGATAAGTTCTGGTACTTCGAGGGCTAAGGTTCACTCCAGAGACAACTTTGGTACCTCCAGCAATTGTGTATTGTAGCTCTTGCAGTCTTTCCATACATTTGTCAACCTTCACAATTTCATACCAAAATTGACCATAATCAGCTAATGTTAAGATCCCAAATTCTATAATTCATACTCTAATTAACATGAACACATCAAATGAAATAAAGTTATACTATAATTAAAAGAAAGATCTTTTTAAAACTTGGGGCCAGATGATCGAAAGGTTTTTAATTTGCAGTGGGTTCAGTTACTAATTAAAAGCTTAAAACATAGTGGGAAGGAGCCTTAGAACTGGAGCGTTTGCAAATTCTGGAAAGATAACAAAATAATTAAAAGTTGTAAACTTTATGCTAATCTTGTAGTATTAAATTGGAAAAAAATACCTTGCAGATAGTTTCCTTGAGAAGATCTGAGTTGAGAGATGGCACCACCATCGTCACTTTCCTCTGCTTTTGTGGGGTTCTTGCAACCATCTTCTTCTTCTTCTATATAGTTTTCTTGCAATTCTCAGCTACATTAACCCCAAAAAAACAAAATCTCTCTTTGCCCCTAAAAACTGGGTTTCGAAGATTTAAAAAAAGCTCAAACCTTTGTAATTATAAAACCACCCATAAGATCCAACAGCTTCAGGAAACCCAGATCTCTCTTTCTCTCTCTCTATCTCCTTTTCTCGATCTCAATTTCTCTAGAATGTCTTTTTTTTAGGTTACGGACAATAAGATAAACGCGAACTCTCTCTTCGGTTTGGGTTTTGGTTGTCTGTCTATTTGGTGAATGTCTGAACGCAAAGTCAAACAGAGAGGCACGGGAACTGAGAGAGAGAAAGAGAGCGGATAAAGGGGTTTACTTTCGTAACGGATCTTTCGTCATTCATTATTATTTTTTTTTTTTTAAATTTGATATTATTTTGGTCCCAATCCAACGGTCTATTACACTAGTACAATAACGGCTATTTTCTTTTTTGGTTTGGTTTGGTTTGCCAATTCTTCTTGGAAAACAATTACTGAGGCTCCATTGATTTGATTTGGTTTAGTTTGGTTTGGTCCCAATCCAACGGTCTATTACACTACTACAATAGACTATTTTTTTTGGTTTGGTTTGGTTTGGTTGGCCAATTTCTTCTTGGTAAACAATTCTTCTTGCTAAATTGTTTTTGATTAGTTTAACTAATCAAAAACAAGATTATAATCTCCAAAAATAAAGGGAATTTAGTATTATTTTTCTAAAAAAAACAAAATCCAAATTATATACAACCAAACTTTAGCAAGGTAAAAGAGTTATAAAGTGGAATAAACAAGGCTAGATTCGTATGAAACAAAAGGTTTAGCCCATTAGAGCCTCATGATTTCACGGACACCCTATATGATGGGGCGGTGACCATGTTCTCCTAGATAATTTTTCCAGAGTTCGAGTTCCACTTTATGCAATATTGATTTAAATTATAAAATTATATATAAAATGTACATACAATTGTTAATATATTTATTGAGAAATGATTTAAATTATTTGTTTACATGATTACAAATTATGAATTGTGAGAAAGACAATATCTCATTCTAGATTGGCTCACATCATCTTTGAATAGAACATAAGTTGTACAAAAAGTATTGTATCAAATATCCTAATTCTTAGATGTTTGTTCCCTTTCATTTCTATTAATTTTTCAAATAGTTTTTTGAATCTCTATTAACAATGTTGAAGTGCATTTGGCAAAATAACCTTTGATTTTAAGAAATTACATAGTTATCCCTTGAAAATTTGAATAAATAACAAAAAAAAATTGAAGTAAATTTGTAAAAAACTTAATATAAAACCGAGGTTATACTGTTATAGTTTAAAATAGAAATCTGACTATTTTCATAACATATTAAAACTTTTAATTATATCCTTAACAATTAACAATTAAAATAGTAATCAAAGTATAATCATTTAATCCGAAATTAATGCTTAAATTCGATATACTAATATTTCCATAAAATATTATAGCTTTTAATTCTATGATTAACAATAAATATACTAATCAAAATCGAGATCCTTCTAACGCCATAACAAATTACCGGTTTTAATTCTTACGAATTATAAAAATCATACAGCATATTATTAGCATATTTCTTAACTACTTTCTAAATTCTATTAAAAAAATACATAAGTCTTAAAAAAGCGAAAATAAAAAAATACATAAGCTTAATATCGTGGATTTTTTAAAATTCTTCACCAAGGTTATCTCTACTCATTTACATAAAACCTCCTTAAAACACTATAAATATTTTTCATCACATTCAATTCGATAAACACATGCAATGAAAAGGTTAACTATAATATTCATAGATATAGAATTATTACATTACATTATAATACTGTTACATTTCGTAGAAGGATGAGGAGATTGATGATGTGAACCTCACACAAAAGAAAGTGGAGTAAATAAAATGATGGGTGTTAAGATCAAGATTGAGAAGAACTAAGTGATATGTTACTCTGTTTGGGAGTTCAAGTTTTTTTTTGTTTCTTTCATTGAATTTCGTTTCTCATGGCTCTAATTTCCTTTATTTAAGTTTAAAGATTACTCATATAACCAACGGAACAATGTTATCAATCATTGAGCACTTTTATTTTGGTTTTGAACAAAGAAATCAGTCTCTGCACCTGCTTGAAGGCATATTAATAAAGAACAGTATAGCTGCGTTCACTGACGGACTGATCCATTATGTGCTAGGCCAACTAATATCACAGTCATGGAAACTTCATCAACTTCTTCCGTGGACTTAAATGTTCAACTTCAGAACCAGTCTACATGTTTTCCTGAAGATTCAGGTTGTTTCTTTTTTGGCTTCTGGTACCGATTGTTCTCAAACTGAGCTTTGACGATAAGAGCATAGAGAAATTCTGATTCCGCGGAACAATCATAAGGTTTTCCCAAGACACTGGACTTAGGACGAGAAATGAGTATTCACAACCACAGAGAAATATCTCAAGGAGGGTAGAGAGAAGCATATATATACCTGTCAAGTAACTCTTCTAAAATAATTCTCTGTGATGGTGTGACATAATGTATGCAATTTCTCGGGCACTGATTAACTGCAGACTGTACACGGTAATCTTCGCCATGCCCTGATCATATATATACACAGCATAAATTATTAGAAGAAACGGAGCTATATAGAGGGTGAATATGGAGGGAGTAAAAACCATCCGTACCTTGGGGCATTGCTCGAGCTGTTCCAGTTGTATCACATGAGAAGACCTGAGGAGCTGTTTTAAAGCATGGGTACGAACATCCTGAAATTGGAGAGAAACAAGTATACATTCTTAACATAATTTTTAAAAATCTTCTCTCCAAACGATGCTCAAGAAGAATTGGAGCAGCTAAAAGAGCTAAATAAAAAAGAGAGGAAGCAAGTTTGGTACTTTTTCCAACACAGAGGACTTCATTCACAAACACGTCAAGTGCCTCACACTCTGGATGGTCAAAAGGGTACAAGCATTCTCTAGTATGCAATTCACAGAAGAAAAAAAACATTACTTGGTTGTTTTGGGCCGAATTCGAAAATCATTCCTATGTTGTTATTAATAGATTTTGCTAAAAATGTATTATGAGTATACCCTTCAATTATCTCTGACCGGCTATAGTTTGTTAACATCTGCAAAAAAATTAATACTTTTGAGCTACTGTAGTTAAGTTATAGCCAAATCTGCTCACATGGTGTAGAACAAGTTAATGTTACCTCATATGCCTGGATAATGCGACGGATCATAATATCAGAGTTGCTTCTCTCTTTGTTTACATCAGGATGGTATTGTTTCACCTTTGCAAAGCACAAAATAGTCAACAAGACTGATAGATGTGAAAAATCCAAAACTTGAGAAACTAGGAGGGGAAAAACAAAGACAAGTTAAGAGTGTGTCAAGAACAACTCAGAACCCATTAACAAATCGTATCAAAAGGAAATACTTAGCGGAAAGAAAAGTACAGATTAGTGATTATTGGATGCATACTTTCGCACGAAAAGCTGCCTTTAGCTCAGAAGATGAGCAGCTTGGCTCTACGCCAAGTATAGAGTACGGTGAAGAGCTAGAGAGTGGATCTTCTCTGCTTTTCTCTCTGCAACTGGAGATGAATCGCTGAGAATTTGAATTTCTTGAATTGGAGAAGAAAGCGATTCTAGGTACCGAAGCAAATAAACGAAGACCTTCCATTGTATCTCTAACCTTCTCTCTTCCCTAAGTTTGTCCCTTTAAGGATTTAACCGGTGACCAGACAAATGTCCATATATTAAGATAGAGAGACAAAACAGTGAAGCCTCTGTTTCAGCTAGAGAGGTCTTCAACTACCAAAAATCAAACTTTACAAGACTCCATGGATATTCTCTATTCTTGATATGTATATTGAGAGAAGGCTTTTAAGGAATTAAGACACTTGTGCCGTTTCTGTCATCACCTGTATGACAGAGAATAAACCTCTTATCCGGTCTGTAACCTTCGTCCACCATAATCGGAAACAATTCAGACAGAACATCATATATAGCCTCTGCTTGTGGATGTAGTTTGTCCCCAACCACAAAGCTGTGTGTTTTATTCTCAACTTCAATCGAACTTATGCCTGTTTCTTTAGTCACTCCCATTGCTTTCATTCTCTTGATCGTCTTCGCCCTCTCCTTCCATTTCCCTCTGGATGAGTAAATGTTGGCCATCAAGATATGGGCTGCTGAGCTATCAGGTGCAGTTTGAATTAACTGTTCAGCTGCATATTCCCCTACTTCTGTTTCACCATGAAAACTACAAGCTCCAAGCAATGCTTGCCAAATTTTATAATCAGGCTTGATAGGCAATGAGTCTATAAAGCTCTTTGCTTCTGTCATAAGACCAGCACGACCAAACATGTCAATAATACAGGCATAATGCTCTGTCCTAGGCTCGATCCCATGGACATCTTGCATCACGTTTAAGAGTTCTCGGCCTTTATCGATCAACCCTACATGGCTACAAGCATGAAGTAGAGATAGAAAGGTAACATCTGTCGGCTTCACGTCTTGTGTAATCATTTCTTCGTATAGATTCAAGGCAGCTAATCCATGACCATGGCGAGCAAACGCTGCAATTATCGAGTTCCATGAAACATAGTTCCTCTTAGGCATACGTCTAAAGACAGTTAGTGAATCAGTCAGATCTCCACATTTTGAGTACATATTAATGAGTCCATTGCTGACAAAGGTGTTACCGGAGAATTTTCGTTTGATAACCAAAGAATGCAGTTGCTTGCCTAGACCCAAAGAATGATCGACAAACGAAACTCCAAGAACAGCTGAGACTACATTTGCATCAATCTCTACACCAGCTTGAAGCATTCTAATGAAGAACTGTATAGCTTCTTCCTCTGACCCATTTTGTGCAAAACCAACTAATATCACAGTCATGGAAACTTCATCAACTTCTTCAGTGGACTCAAAAATCTTCCACGCATCTTCAATGCTTCCACATTTAGAGTACATATCCATTAGCGCACTCTCAACGCATAATTCTGATTCAATCCCAAATTTCCACAAAAGGGCATGAATCTGTTGCCCTTCCACCACCCTCTGTGAGCCAGAACAAGCAGCCAGAGCACTCAAATAAGTTACTGAGTTTGGATGGACCAATCCTCTACGCATCAAACTAAACAGTCTTAGACCATCTTCATGTAACTCATTCTCTATCAGACCCGAAACCACAGCTGTCCATGTGATGACATTTCTATGTGATGCCATCTCATCAAAAACCCGTCTCGCAGAAACCGAACACCCACATTTGAAATAGGATGTGATCAGTTTGTTCCCCACAGATATGTCCTTGTCATAATAGCCACTTAAAACTGCTAAAGCGTGGATCATCTTGGTCACCAAACAAAACTCTGGCGTAACACAAACTGATAAAACAATCGTCAAGGTCGCTTGATCAAACCCACCAGACCCAAGCATTCGTTTAAGCAATACAAAACCAGACTCGGTCTCTCTGTTCCTCAGAAACCCGTAAAACAGTATATTCTGCGAGATAACATCTCTTATGGGCATTTCGTCGAACAACTGGAGCGCATCAACTAACTTCCCACATTTCACATACTGAGAAAGCAAAGAGTTCCAAACGACAAGAGCGTTTCGATGGATGTCAGCATCTACAGGCTCGAAAAATTCAGGATTCTTGATAATGGAAGCATGGAGACAAGGACCCAGATGAGGAAACCAGCCTTCTCTGCCGCAGATGGATAAGAGAAGGCTCATATCGACATGATTGAGGAGAAAAGTGGAGACTTGATAACTTGGGCTTTGCCGGATTAGGAGTTTCGAAGGGCACAAAACGGTAGACAAGCAAAGAGGAAGGTGAGAGGTCAGTTTCTGAATCATCCATCTCGAATTCATTCGCCAATAGTTTGGGATAGAAATTTCAGTTTTTAAGAGGTTGGGTTGAATTTAGCTTCTGGAAGAGATGCTTATGCAATTTGAGAATATTAGTAAAAGTTGGGACTTTTTTTTTGTGTGTAAAATACAGGAAATAGGATAGATCATATTTCTCTGTTTGTAATTTACACACACGAATACACGATCAATATAAAAGGAGCAGATTCTGGTTATAATCCTTAAGGATCAAGTCTTAGTTTGCAGGTGGAAACAACACTTGGCGGGGTTTGATCATGGTTTGGCTAACGGTCTTGTGTTGTTCCAGAGCCACTGCTGAGTTGAAGAACCTTCCAATAATGGTGAAACCTGCCAAAGAAATATTACCCGGTTCATAAAACTGCAGCTGTATGTAAAAGACTTTGATCTATTTCGCTAATAAGACAATCAAAGCCACGTTTCCTTTTTATGTGTTGATATGCCTTGCTTCGAAGGCACATGCAGGCCTTGTGTCTTAGACTCATCTACTTGTCTTTTGGAGAAGGTAAGTCAAAAGTAGTTTTGTGGACTAACCTTTTCCCAGACTTCCTCGTGGTAACTATTAAGCCAGTCAATCTCAGTATCAGATAGCAAAGAAACATCAACCATTTTTGCCTGCAAGGTTTGGTGAGTGAGAAATGTGTGAGATCAAATGCAAGGACAGGCGAAAAGCTAGAAGAAAACCAGAAGGTTCCTCTGACCAAATGAATGCGAGTTAGATCAGACGAATGGGGATCACTCCATACCTGAATGGGGAAGAATGTAAGCTTCTCAAATCCAAGGTATGTAACTCCACCAAAGCGGTTTGGTGTTTCAGCATCTCTCACATGAAGGAGATTCTGCAAAAGCAGACCATACAATTGTTAACTAATCTTATATATCTTATAAAGACTGTCATGGACTGGTGACCAAGTCGCACCTCAATTCGGATCCCAAATGCATGATCTTCATAATATCCAGGTTCATTGCTTACTATCATGCCATTCTGGAGAGGGTTCATGTTTCCATACCGAAAACTAATACTTTGAGGACCTTCATGCACATTGAGTGCAGCCCCTACGCCGTGTCCAGTCCCTGTTAGGCAGAAAAAATATCAGATCAGCATGAGTTCCTGACAAAAAGTTGTTCGTGAAGAAAGGTCAAAAGATCGAATAAAGTACCATGGCGGTAATCAAGTCCAATTTTCCACAGAGAAGAGCGTGCAAACCCATCTAATACAAAACCAGGAGTACCTTCTGGGAACACGGCTTGATCAAGAGCTATATGACCCTACAACCAAAAAACCAATCAGACAGCAACCCACACAGGTTTGTCTGTTCAAGATAGGTAATCAATGGTCATCAAAAATGATGGGAAAAAGATGAGCCAAATCTCCCACCTGCAAAACTCGAGTGAAACATTCTTTTTCTCGTGTAGAAGGTTCACTAAAATGTACTGTTCTTGTGATGTCTGTTGTTCCATCAACATATTGAGCGCCACTATCCAGCAAAAAAAGTTTTTTAGGGTCTACACGACTGCAGCTCTCTGGCTCGGGTTTATAGTGTATAATAGCACCATTTGCACCGGAACCTGCAAGAGTAATTTGAGGAAAGGAATGCATATCACTCACTGAGTGTATATTGACTATGTGGAAGGTGACAATAATCATACCACTTATTGTATCGAAGCTTGTATCCATAAAACCATCTTGCAGTGAACGAAATTCAAGGAGCCTGTCAGCCACATCTACCTCTGTTAGGTTCGCATTCTTATGCACTTCTTCTTCCAGCCAAGCCCAGAAATGAGCTAGAGCAGCAGCATCTCTGCATAAAATAAGTGGTGAGCCAAAGACATTTCACATACAAAAGAAAAAAGAAACCAAAATTTTCCAGAAATGAGCTACAGCAGCAGCATATCTCCATATAAATTTGGTCAACCTAAGTTATTTAGCATTTGAAAGTACAAAAGAAACCAAAATCTTCAAGAGGAAACTTGAATACGTTAAAGGCGGATGGATTAGGGAAAGATGGTATTGCAATGGGGTTCTCTACCTCAAGTGAGAGTTCTTCATTCCCTGTAGCTCGGCGTCATTTTTAATGGCCTTTGCCCACGAAATAGGAGATTGCATGTAGATGCCAGAGGGATTCGCAATATATCCGCTGGAGCTATCAGTAAATTTAGGCTTAGCTCTTTCTTCGCTTTCAGAATTCCTCGAATATCTTTCACACGCAGATTTGTAGGTACTAATGATAGCTACGTTGAGGGATGATGGATCCATCAGAAGCTGAGCTCCACGTGCTGCCAGACTGAGAAAACTCAAAGTGAGGTAGATTCCTTTTTCTGAAGCTTATAAATGGACATGTACAATCAATTTCTTACCTATCTATTTCTTGAAGAATGGAATCGTAAGGTCTAAGTTCGATCCCTGCGTTTTTCAGATGATCTTTTACCTCCGCCGTAACTTTAGAACTATCTATAAAGAGATGGGCTTGGTCAACCTCTACAATCAGATATGCGTACATTACAGGTGAATGTGGAACATCGCTCCCTCTCTGCAATCAGCAAAAGCACAATACAACATCAATAAATTGGGACCTAAGTGAAGAATAAGCCGAGATTAGTGGCACAAAACTAACAAATTCAAAGGTAAGGTGCTAATCTAGAGTATTACCAGATTAAGCACCCATGCAATCTCATCAAGCATGGATATCACAATGGCAGATGCGCCAGCATCCATAATTTGATTCCTCAGAGTCAACAGTTTTGAGGCCACATCGACACCAGCATACTTCAAGTCATGTATCCTTATTTGTTTGCTTGGAGGCTTTGGCCTTGAGTCCTTCCATATCTCATCCACAAGATTTACATTGTACAAGTAAACCAACTGATGATTCTTTTTCGCTATAACCTCCTTCAATTCCTCAGCAGCATCGGCGGAAAAAAGAAACTGCTCCCTTCATGAATTCCAAAGTATTGTAAATACAAATCATAAACTACAAATATTGAAGCTATCTAAGTATGAATACCAGATGAAATACAAAGGACAAAAGGAAACACATATTAGAAGGATTAAATAGTAGCTTACAGGGTCAATACCAACTCTTCCACCAGGAGCCAAAACATCAGCTACCCATTCACTTGCCGTGGGGACTCCTGGATTACCAGCACGCATGAGACTCCAACTTGAGTTCAACTGCTTCTCCGCCTTTGATACAATTAATTGCAGCGAATGTAGATAAGAAACCTCACATTTCCTTTCAAATGTATCTACAAGATAGAAATCAAAAGGATGAATATGATAAAGAAAAAAACCTGAAGAAAATAGCGGCCATCTGTCCACAGAGCTGCCTTGTCCTTGGTGACAATAGCGGTACCAGCACTTCCGGTAAATCCTGATATATAAGCCCTCCTCGCATAGCACTCTGCGATGAACTCGCTCTAGTACAAATATGACAACAAAATCACACTCAAGCCATGAAACATCCACGCAGTTTATGTATACATTTAGAAGAAGAAATATAAATTTGTGACTTTCCCATAAGATCCTAAGCTCTCCTATGATGTAAAATTCACCGAAACAACTCAAATAACCTCAAAAGAGCAACACATTACTAAAACCAATTTAACGAAAACAGGAGCAAAGCTAATTTCATGAATTCCAAACACAATTTATCATTGAAAGAACAGGTTAAAAGAGAACCTGATGTGCATCTTGTGAAGGTATGACGTAGGCATCGATTCCAACACCCGGATCAGAGAACAGCCGCCGGATCGAGGTAAGCTTTTCGTCAACGACTACTTTGGTTTGAGCTTTACGAATCTCTTTGGAAGACTTTGCGGTGAAGGAGGAAGAATTGCTGCTACTAGCATGACACCTTACGCCAAAAGGGGGTTTATACAGTAATTTCCGGTTGATCAAAGGGAGCGAACTGAAATTGCGGAGGAACGGAGAGTGAGAGTAACGTGAGGTGAACAAAACGAGACGAGTCAGAGACGGCGACGAAAGAGTTAGAGGAATCATCGCCGGCGATATAAGCAGGAGAATCACCACAAGACTGAGAGAAGATAGATTACTTTTTGTTATGTATATTTAGAGAGAATTGTAAAACAGTCCCCGTATTATTAAAAATCTTAAAAAATATGCATAACTAAAGATAATTGCATAACAACCCCCACACTAGTCCAATTTTTTTATAAAAAAAACTTGAATTTCCCAAGGCACAAGGCAGCAGCACCAATAGTGACGAGTGAGAAAAGCAACAATCTTTGGATATGAAATGAAGCACGAGTTGGAGATTTTATCTTCTGATCAGATTCCACGAAAGCATTTTATTACAATACCAAAAGGTAAAAAATTACAAACACAAAGAACATATTATTAGAGATGATGGTGTTCAACGAGCACTTTTGATGACTACTGATCTCCGCTTGTTACGACGGAACTTTTCCATGAACCACTCGTGTTTGTGTGAAGCAAAGATATGTCCAACAACTAATCCACAGAACACACCAGGTCCGTAGGCTATAGCAGCTGCTATCCAGTTAATCACTTGTTCTTTTGGTTCCGACAGTTCCTTGGATTCTCGTGGTGTAGAATTCGGGGCATGAGCTTTGCCACAGATTTTCTCGAGTCCGGAGAGCTTGAGGTTGTCCATGAATATAGAACAGTTTTGGCTTTGAAACTGTGTGCCTTGTGGGACTGGACCTTCGAGAAGGTTGTGGGAGAAGTTCATCGTTGAAAGAAAAGAGAGGCTACCAAGATCTCGAGGAATGTGACCTGACAACTGATTACGAGACACGTCTAACGTCTCGAGGTTTGTCAAATTTGCCAATGCTTGAGGGATGTTTCCAGTGAATGCGTTGCCTGACAAGTTGAGAAGACGCAGTTCCATCAACAAACCAATGGACTCAGGTATATTCCCATTAAATCTGTTTCCAGAGAAGTCAATGGCTCTGAAGGAGTATGGGATCTTTAAGAACTCTGTCTCTACTCCTTTATATATCATAGTCATCGAATTACTATGGCTGAACTCTGGCCCGTCCTCCCCCATGTACAAATCCTCCGTACCTAGATCAGAGCCCTCAGATGTCACCATCTCACGCCAATTGGAGAAATACAAAGGTGACAAAGTTCCACTGAAACCATTCTGTGATATATCGATGAACCTCAAATGTTGAAACCCAAGAGATACGTGGTCATGATATAAAGAACCGTGGAACGCATTAGACCTGAGGATGAGGACACGTAACGATGGCAGAGAAGCCAACCATGATGGAAAAGTGTCATTGATTCTGTTGCTTCCCACATTCACAAGTTCAATATAAGTGCAATTCATCAGTGATTTTGGAAGTTTTCCTTCCAACAGGTTGAAGCTAACGTCAACTGATCCTAACATGCTAGCATTGACAAATACGTCTGGAAGGATCCCGCTGAAGCTGTTGTTACGTAGAACAAGCCCTTTAAGCCAATAAGTTGAATTTTTAAAACAAGGAGGGATTGAGCCGTTGAAGAGATTGTTGGACAAATCCAAGAACTTAAAGAACCTTTGGTTACAGATCCATTGCGGAAATGGTCCTCCAAGTGAATTCGAACCAAGATCCAACTCAAACAGTGCTTCTCGGCCGGAAGATGATGATGGCTTTCCAAAACTGTTGAAAGAATTGTGGGAAAGTCTCACTGTTATCAATCCACATAAGCAACCTGGTACTTGGCCTTGTAACTTATTGTTTGAAAGCATAAGATGCTGGAGGTTGACTAACTTTGATATTGAAGTTGGGATTGTCCCAACTAAGTTGTTATGGCTGATATCTAGTAAAATGAGACTCTGAATCTCAGATACAGATTCAGGGATTGGACCATCGAATTTGTTATTAGCAAGGTATATATCCGAAAGCCTAGACGATGAAGATATGTTCCCAAACTTTATAGGTCCCCTGAACTGGTTTCCTTCCAAATCAAAATACTGTAACGAAGGAATCGTGAACAAAGACGTAGGAAAAGTCCCGGAAAAAGAATTCTCACGCACGAGAAAATATTCCAAGTTGTGGAGTCTACTCATATCAGATGGAAGCGTGGATTTAACGTGGTTAGAGGCAATGTTTAAAAAGGACAAGCTGGTTAGATTTGGTAGTACGAAAGGGAAATTTTCCAATGTAAATAGGTTGTTTGAGATGTCTAGAGTAGACAGCTTTGTGAAATTGGCAAATGAAGTAGGAATATTACCACTAAAGCTGTTATCGGAAAGTAAAAGGTCTCTAAGTTGGTTTAGGTTACTGATTGAAGCAAGAACTTCACCTGACAGTTGATTACTCGAAAGGTCAAGGTGCGTGAGACGAGAAAGGTTTCCTAGTGAAGAAGTAATCTCTCCATAGAGATGGCAATCACTAAGAGTTAGGTTCTTAAGTTGTTGGAGTTTGAAAAGACCACTATTTGGTTTCAAAGGATTGTTAAGAAGGACATTACCAAGGTCAAGTGAAATCACCTCGCCAGATCTAGCATCGCACGTGACACCACTCCAAAGACAGCAATCACTACTCTGGTTCCATGAGCTTAACGATGGAGCCGGAAACTCGTGTTTGAACTCGAGAAGAGCATCCCTTTGGTCAAGACGGCAATAGTGAAGCTTAGGAGATGCTGCAAGAGTGTGTAGAACGAGGGAACACAAGAGAAAGAAAACAATACCAGAAGGGCTTGGAATCATCATTCTTGTAGTTTGTTTTGTAACAAAAACTATGGTGTCTGGTTTCTTGGTCTGGTCTTTCTTTAAAGAGAAAGAAAACAAAACTCAATTGTAAAAAAGCTATCTAATAGACTTATCTATCATCACCTACCTAATTCGCTCTCTATAGCCAATGATGTGTGCCACTTGCGCCAAACTTGTCCCCACTTATTAGACAAATATTGACTCCGCTAACACAGTCTAAAAGACTAAAAGTGTCTTCTTACTTTATCTGTTGCTAACTTTTCCAAATTACATGAACTGATTCAACTATCAATGCTTACGGAAGTTTTCACTCTTCTTGGTACTTCTCCCAGTTTTATTTACCCTGCAGCAGAGACCAAAATACTCGGACTCTCGGAGTACTCACTTCCCACATTCTTAAAAAAGCTGTGTGAGAGAGGGGTGTCTATAAACTAGTTTCAATTGAACAAATCTTACTACTGATTCCTTGGCGAGTTCCTAGTCATCGTGACTATTCTAGTCCCGGTCGGATCTTCGCCGTCGACCGTTTTTTTTGCGGCCATGGAACCGCCTCTCTAATCTGAACTTTGAGAGGGGCTATTGCAATATATGTTATGGCTTTTTAATTGGGCTTTGTAATAAGCCCAATATAGTATCATCAGTTCGATTCGCCCGTTTATTTAAGTAAAAAGTCTACCTTATTAGAGAGATCTTCAAGAGATTGATTGTTTTTTTTACCTTCTCAATATTAAAAAAAAAAAAAAAAATCTTGTATGTTTTTCAAATATGATCCTGTGCTGCCGATACCAGAATCACAACGAGTGAAACGAAAACAATCTAACGATGTAAAGATCATTAAAATCCACGTGGACGTTCGAGATGACACATGTACTAGCTTCTGATACTCAAAAAAAAAAAGTGAGAAATCGGGAAGGAGGCTTTATTTGGCTGAAGACGTCCATATGGTGTATTCAAGTTTCGCGGCAACACAACACACTACAACACACCTCTTCCTTCTTTCTCATTATCTTTCTCTCTCTCCTCTTTTTTTTTTTTTTTAAATCTCGTCTTCCTCAGTTTACTTCTCTCTCTCTCTCTCTCTCTCTCTCTCTCTCTCTCTCTCTCTCTTAAAACCCTTCTTTTAAATTTTTTTCTCTCATACAATCTCTCTCTCTCTCTTTTATTTGAAAGTAAAGTCTCGACCTTTCTCTCTCTCTCTCTCTCACCTCCGAGGCGAGCCACCACCCCCTTTGTTTTGGTTATCTATTTCACTCTTCAAGTCACCTAATTGGTGAGTGGATCTGCTTCGATTAGGGTTTTTAATGGGTTTTCCTTTTTCTCTTTCCGTTTCAAATTTTTTCTTTCGTTTGGTTATCCAAATTTTCCCGGAAAAAAAAATTGATTTCTCTACGCTTCTTTCTGTGTTAGTAAGTGACTTGTGTCTTCAATCGAGTTCCTTTTGTTCTCAACTGGGGTTTTAATTGGTTTTTTGGAAGCTCACTAGATTGAAACTTTTTTTTCTTTATTTCAATTTTTTTTTGCAGTTTCAGATTTGTGGGAGTCGTCTGCGTTTTATTTTTTGGGTTTAGGCGATGGGATTTTCGATTCTGTGTGTTCTTCTTTCTCAAATTTAAAACACATTTTCCACTGAAATTTGGATTTCAAGCTCCTGACTTTTTTTTTTTTTTTTTCCCTTTGTGAGTGAGGTTTCGGCTGTTGGTAAAATTTGATTCCTGAATTTTTGAAATACCCAAAGTTGATTCCGATTCTGATATTTTTTTCATCTCTTCTCCTCGATTACTGCAACTATTTATCTTCCCCAACACTGCTTTTTTGTCTGATCCAAGAATTGGTTGTACTCTCCTCTTCTTTTAAAGTTTTCCTCTTAGCTCACTCAATTCCACTATTTGAGTTTTCCCCTGGTTGATATTTGCAATTCATAGTTTGTCCGGAAGCCAAATCTGCTTCTTAATTTAGAGTGTCGTGTGTCTTCTTGTCCATATCAGTTTAAAGTTTTGTCTTTTTACAATTGCATTACTGGATTCTAAAATATTTGAAATACTTGTGCAGACAAACCTGCGAAATGGCACCGGTGAGGAAGTCGAGGAGTGTGAACAAGCGTTTCACCAATGAAACTTCCGCAGGGAAAGATGCTGGCAACTCGAGAAAAAATAAGCAGCGTGTGAGTTTAATCGTGTCTTTATATCTTAAAATTTGAATTACATGTGTTACTCTGGTGTATCATAACTGTGCTTTCTTTGCTTATCGTAGAAAAAAAAATTGTCTGATAAGCTGGGACCTCAGTGGACCAGAAAAGAGCTTGAGCGTTTCTATGATGCTTACCGGAAGCACGGCCAGGAGTGGAAAAAGGTATTTAACTGTTCCACACACATATAGAGTTTATGTGAGTTTCAATGGCTTCAGAGGTCTTAAGACTATTTTTTTTTTTGTACAGGTTGCTGCTGCAGTTCGGCATAGCAGGTCCATTGACATGGTGGAAGCTCTATTTAATATGAATCGGGTATGGTTAAGGACTTGCTATGTTTCGCTTTTAGTTAGAATCGATGTGGAAAGTTTCTTTTCCAAGCTTTATTTTAATTTTTGTAAAGCCTACATAATGTTGCATTTCATAACTTTCGCTTGTTCTTCCAGGCATATTTATCTCTCCCCGAGGGAACTGCCTCTGTAGCTGGCCTGATTGCGATGATGACAGATCATTACAGTGTCATGGTGAGAAATCTATTTTACACATAGGATATTACCTGCCAGTAGATGAAAAAAATGAAATTTCGTGGTTTGTTGGTGAATAACCTTTGATAGTTAACGTGAGTGAGTAACACGGGTGACATTAAAAACTTTGAGTTTTCTGTGGCCTATCTGTTGGGTCGGTTTGTATGTTTGATAAAGTTATGTGGACAGGATTGTAACCCATTTGTATGGTATTTCTTCTAGGAAGGGAGTGGTAGTGAAGGAGAAGGCCATGATGCTTCAGAAGTACCAAGGAAACAACAAAAGCGCAAACGTGCTAAACCTCAGCTTAGCGATTCTCGGGAGGAAGTTGATATACAACATTCAGTTGCTTCGACAGATGGATGCCTCACGTTTTTGAAGCAAGCTCGAGCTAATGGTAAAGTGCTACATTGTATTAACTCATCAGTCTTGTAAATTTTTTTCTAATCTGAAGAAGCTAAATCAAATGATAATTATATGATTTTCCCCCTCATTATATCATATAAGCGGGTGAGAAAGTTGGTTACTTGTTCTGCATTTGTTATTGAATTTGTATAGTCCAGGAATTAATATCCATCTGTCTAGTACCTGCAAACCAATTATTTCAAGAATGTGTAAATTTATTTCCTAGTTCATGTAGGAACTCAGCGACGTGCCACTGGAAAACGCACACCACGGGTTCCTGTACAAACGTCACATATGGGGGATGATAGAGAAGGCTCTACGCCACCAAATAAAAGAGCTAGGAAGCAATTCGATGCCAATGATGATGTCGCACATTTTTTAGCGTTAGCATTAACAGATGCATCGAGAAGGGGAGGGTCTTCAAAAGTATCTGAATCACCAAATAGAAGAACAGAACTTAGCGATAGCACACCGATCAAGAGCTGGGGGAATATGGTATCTCTTGAGCTTTAGAAAATTTTCAAGCAGTTATCGTTTATGTTATTTTTTGTATAAGCTCTCTTCACTGGAAAACACTGTTCAACTTTGTGCTTTTGACTAGTCGCGAACAAGAAAATCTCAATCAAAGCACTGTGACAACTCCATTTTCAAGGAGTGGATGGGAAGTAGCCAAGAAAGGAAGCTTGAATCTGATAAAGATACTGCCTTGTTGATGGATATGGAAGGCGTTAGCGAAATGGAGGCTCCTCCGAAGCCGAAAAGATTCTACAAGAAAAAAGTGAAAGTCGAAGTCGAAGAAGCAGAAGGTAATGATTCTGATGACAATGGAGAATGCAGTGCCACAGAGGGGATCAGAATTCAATCACAGAGACGAAAGGCAGCTATTGAAGCTTCAAGAGGGAAACATTCACCGCGCAGCACAAAGAGAAAAGATAAAAAACTTACTTCTGGAGGTAACAACCAATCATAAATTTAACTTGAAGCCTGATTATTATATCAAAGGTCCAATTTTATGTTCCAGTGTTAGCCCTTTCTATAAGGAAAGTGTAGAAATATTTATCATCTCTTATAGGCGTTAACATGTTTTTTACAATCTCTACTCTTTATTCGATTATCTGTCTTTTATGCATTGTCCTTTTAAGTTTTAACTAACTATCTTCATATATGGGGATGTGAAACTTATTGCTATTTTTCGTGTAGATGGATTTGATGCTCTGCAAGAGTTGGCTGAATTGTCAGCTTTGCTGGAATCAGGTGCGTTTTTGTTGGTTTTCTTGTGACTTAAACCATGGCGCCTGAATGTACCTTAAACTTGGGGGTTTTCTAGATTTCCTCAATGAGTATGTAGACTGGGTTAATTCGGCAGCTTTCACTGTTCGGATTAGGGCCTTTACCTGTCTTAATTTGTTTAAGTTTAACTATATTGCATTAGGTCCAGAATCATCTGCTCGGTTGAAGGAAGAAAGAACAGAATACGACATGGACGAGAAATCTAGCACACCAGAAGCTACATCCTCAAGCAGTCATGGGGAAAAAGCAAATGCAGAACCAGATGATAGTCTCCTTCATGCAATCTCTTCTGCTGAGAATACTAACAAGAGAAAGCCAAAACCTTCAAGGCAGGCATCCACTGACTGTGATGCTGTTCCCACAGAGAAGCTACAATCCCAAACTAGTGGCAGTTTAAGAAGAAAACGTAAACCAAAGGTTAGCAAAATAGTTCTTTAAATTTTCTGTGCACTTTCTTCTCGGCATTTTTTAGCTGTATATGTGAATTGGGTTCAATTTTCAGGTACTGGGGGATGAAGCTCCAGCAGATTTTAGTCAGAACAAATCCATAAACAAAAAGGTATTCTCTATATATGTTGAATTAGTTGAAGCACTTTTTGAGTCCTACATTACTCTTTGTACATTAAACTTTTAACCTTAGTTGAATTCTGTGATCTCTGTTTTCTATCCTTTAAAACAAGTACTAGAAAATGCATACTAAACTATTCAAGTTTGTGCTTCTGAAGAAAACGTTTACCTCAGTACCTTTAAAACAAGTACTATAATTTGGTTTATTGTGTTGCAGGAATTGCATCAAGATGAGAATAATATGAAGTCTTTTGTTAGAACAAAACGTGCTGGTCAAGGTCCAGCTCAGTCAAAACAGTTAAAAACTGTTCAGGCGTTGGAGGAATCTGCTACAACAAGCGATAAGAACAGACCTGTGATGGATGTAATAGCATCAACTAAAGAAATTTCTGATTCGGGTCCAGCCAGTGTATCTCAGAAACCTCCAAACAAGCGTAAGATAAGTCTGAAGAAAAGCTTACAAGAAAGGGCTAAATCTTCTGAAACCATACATAAAGCTTCACGTAGTTCCAGAACTCTTTCAGTACAGGAGTTTTTCTTAAAGGTGGAGCCTCTAACTTCAATTCTCTTACGCACATTCAATATCTGGTACATCTAAATGTTTGTTTATTCCAATTTCAGGATAAGCTTTCTACTTCTCTGTCGTATCCCTTGGCACGTCGAAGGTGCATATTTGAATGGTTCTATAGTGCTATCGACCATCCCTGGTTTGCAAAGAAGGAGTTTGCCGATTACCTAACTCACGTGGGACTTGGTCACATTCCAAGACTCACTCGTCTTGAATGGAGCGTCGTTAAAAGGTTTGTTCAAGGTTATTGGAATGCTGCCAGAGAATATAGGTAGATTATAAAAGGTTACTCTTTCTGTTTTGGCAGTTCTCTTGGTGGACCGCGAAGATTCTCTGAGAAATTTTTACAGGAAGAGAAGGAGAAACTTAAACAGTACCGCGAATCCGTGCGAAAGCATTATACAGCGCTTCGAACAGGTGCTAGGGAAGGGCTTCCTACAGATTTGGCTAGACCATTATCAGTTGGGAACAGAGTCATTGCCATCCATCCCAAAACGCGAGAGATTCATGATGGGAAAATTCTCACTGTTGACCATAACAAATGCAACGTTCTGTTCGATGACTTGGGTGTTGAGTTGGTTATGGTAATTCAAATACAACCAGTTCCATTAACACATTTCAACTATTATGATTTATAGAGAAAATAAGATCCCAGTCATTTGATGATCTCCTTTTATAACAGGACATTGATTGCATGCCTTCAAATCATCTAGAATACATGCCAGAGGGTCTAAGGAGGCAAATTGATAAGTGTTTATCTATGAAGAAAGAAGCAGAGAGCGGGAATTCAAACCTTGGTGTGTCTGTGATATTCCCTCCTTGTGGACCTGAAAACGTCAGCTTTCCCATGAATCCTCCTCTGAATCAGGTAGGGAAAGATTGATGTTTGACTAGTTCTGTTAGACCCTTTAAACCTTCTTAGATCTTCCGGTACATGTTCATGTTTTATGCCTTACCCAGAAATTCTCTACAGGGTGATGTGGTTGCTCCCATTCAGCATGGTAAAGTATCAACCAACACTAGTAGTCCACAGCAGACTAATCATTCATATATCACAGCTTATAGCAAAGCAAGAGAAGCTGAGATTCAACGAGCACTTGCACTGCAGCATGCGTTAGATGAAAAGGTAATGGATTAGTGATGTTCTATTTTCCATAATGGTAGATATTATTGTTAATATGTTATCAAAATAGAATTGGATCATAATAAATAGATCTTTGAGTGCCCAAGGAATATAGGCCTTCTGATTAACTTGAATAAATTTATATACCTGTGCTGTGTGACAGGAAATGGAGCCAGAGATGCTAGAAATTGTTAAGGGTTCAAAGACAAGAGCGCAAGCAATGGTGGATGTAGCTATAAAGGTATCGATTCAGCCGCTTTCCTATATTCTCCAACATACATATGTTTTGCTAAGTTATGGTCACTCTACGGTCTCTAGGCTGCATCATCTGGTAAGGAAGGAGAAGATGTGAAGAAAATGATCCAAGAAGCCTTGGACTTGATTGACAAACATCAGCCATTGCGCGGCTTTAAGTTCAAACATAACGAGCACGTAAATGGCAGCATAGACCCAAATCAAAATCACAACCCATCTCCCTCAGACGCCTCAGACCCTATGGCTAACAACGATTTTAACTCACAAGATGGTTCAGAGAAAAACGAGGCTCAAATCCCTTCAGAGCTAATCACCTCCTGTGTTGCCACTTGGCTCATGATTCAGGTAATGAGGAAATTGCTTATAGAAGGATTGCATACCCAGTGAGATAATCTGGAGGCCTTTATGAATCTGTCTAGAGTTGCTTTTGGTACTAAACCAAGGCTTTAATAATCTCTATCTTTTACTGAACATTGAAATTAACTCGGGAACTTTTAAACCTTTGCTTAGATCTGCGTGTGCCAAATACCACTTAACCTAGGCAGAATTGGATCCATCATTTATCCTATATCTGAATGAGACTGCAGCTTCATAGTAATACATTGAGCTTTGCTTTCTCGTGACTCGCAGATGTGCACGGAGAGACAGTATCCTCCAGCTGATGTGGCACAGCTTATAGACGCAGCATTCACAAGCTTGCAGCCACGATGCCCCCAGAACCTACCGATCTACAGAGAAATCCAAACGTGCATGGGACGGATCAAGACTCAAATCCTGGCCCTTGTACCAACTTGAAAAGCCAACTCATTTGGGTTGAGTTTTTATTTGTTTTGATACTTCTTTAGGTAAGTCTATTCTCCTTAAAATAGAGTAGATGATGGCATCTTCACCTGAGAAAGTGGTATTAGAAGTTCACGGTTTCAAGATAACAGCTTGACCAGAGGTATTTTAGTTGCTGAACAAGCGTGTGGCTTATTCAGGGGCTTTTTGTTAGTGAACCACTGGTTCTGTAACTTAAACTGATGTTTATGCTTACATTATAATTCTCCATCAATGTCGTGTAGAAACCGCTAAAATGCCCATTTTCCTACATTTTTGGCTTTGGCCACTTTCAATGTATATAAGAAAAGTAGTCTCAGTTTAAGTTATCGAGTAAAGTGAAACAGAGCTGACAGTCTACTGTATTCAATTAAAACAAGGATTACACAATCAAATGAGTAAGAATGTCAATTACAAACGTCGAAGCTTAAAGTTTATATTGTTTTCTTAGATGGCACGAGGAGGCTTCTCCAGCAATGCAGAGAGATAAACCTCATCCTTTGATTTAGGTGAAATAGCCCACTTGTGTTTCTTGTACCTAAACTGCAGGAACATGTACATATAATCATCAAGATCCTTCTTTTTACAGAAGAATCTATCAATCCACAGTAACCCACCCGGTCTCAGCACTCGATCCCAATCATATAACACGAAATCCATCAGAAGAAGATCGATCCAACCATCCATTAATCCGGCAGTGTGAATCATATCCATTGTATTGTCGAAGAACGGTAGCCTCTGGTTCATGGAGATGTACAATGGGATCAAACCTCTCAAAGCAATCATCTCACTGAAAGGAGCTCCCAAGTTCAAAGCAGTTGTGACAATAGTCACGTTCTTCTCTCTCATTCTTGCTGCAAATGTCCCTGTCCCAACACCATAATCCAGTCCAATCCTAATCTCACCTGGCTTCGCTCTCAGAACATCATCAATCATGAAGTCGACTAACAAAGTACTGTTCTTGACCCATTTCTCACTCTCTTTCTCCATTTCAAAACATCCACTGCATTTCGTGTAACCCCTTTTAGGGTTCTTGCTTGATAAACACGCGAAGTTCCTGCATTGGTAATTTCCCCATCTTACGTTTCTATCATCAGGTAGCTTCCACAATGACTCGTTGATCGGATAAGGTTTCTGGTAAGTCATTGATGCTCTTGTCAAGCATCGTCTTCTAGGTAGCGGATCACACCCGCTAAGTATCAACTTCTGTGCTAAATTCCAATCATCATCACAATACGCTCCAACATCATAATCCATATACTTCTCTAGCTCCATCTTCATCAACACACACGCATGACCAATAGTGTTGAAAACTCTCTCTGTTCCAAACATGTTTATTTTCCCAACCCTATTATCCTTTGGTGTAATGTACTTCCTTATCTCCTCAATGAGAAACTTATTGATCAAAGGCTCTTCCTTTTCCGTTGTGTTTCTGATTCCTTCGGGTTTAGGTAACCGGATTTGCCTTAATCCGATATGAGCATGATAAAATGGCTTCATCACTTCATCTTCAAGAAACTTCTTGATCTCCTTTTTGCTTCCGTCTTTGCTCTTCTCCATCTCTTTTACCGTCTTCTCTAGCTTCTCGTACAAGTTGTCCATCTTTTCTAGTACATCATCAACACGATCGTGCAGGGACTTTAGATCGAACCCTTCGTTGCTGACTTCTTTGATTGTGTAAATATTGCGGCAAATGTCTTCGTTGTGCACGAAGTAACCCGCGGAATGGAATCTATAGAGACATGAGAAGCTCACAGTGATCACTATTAACCCTAAGATCACTTGTAACCCTGCCATTAGTCTTCCTAATCGCCATCTAGGCAGACATGATCTCCCCATTTCTTCTTCTTAACCAAAAGAGTTAATGTCTCTCAAGTGATTTATCTGACAAATCAGAGTAAAGGTGTAAATCGATTCGCTAGCTCTAATCACATTTTCTAGAGAGAACTAAACGGTCCTAATAACGTGGTGATAGGTGAAGGGAAAAAAACATTAATTATTACCAGGTAAGAAGAGATATGCCTTGATATATTGATGGAAACCTCGGAGTATATGTTCCTCTCTGGTTTCTCCAGCAAAAGTTGAAGAGATTCATGAGTTTGTTTCTCAACCTCAAAGCTGAAACGCTGCTATTTGAATCTAGAGATCCGAGAGCTGCGGAGAAAAAGTGTGTGTTTATTGTGTCTGCTTGAAGAATTAAGGAGCTGGAGATACTTAAAGCTTAAGCCTAAAGCTGACTTATTGTGACTAAGTTATTAGGACAAAACCCACTCACTGAGTGTCTCCCACTCTCCCTATCTATCTTTAACACACCAACGTGCCTAATTCCTTAATATTCGGTATTCTCTCATTCTCTGCGTCTTTGAATATATATAAAATTCAAAAGTCAACCGTAAGTGATAAAGTATATAATAACACCAACATGCATACTTTACATATATGGCAAAAAGTATACATGTGTGTTATCATTCAGACCTAAAAAATGAAAATGTATAAAAGACCAAAAACCTCGAAAAGTTGAAGTAGTTGATTTGCTATAGTGTGTGTAAACATATAAACAAACTACAATATATATATATAAAAGACAATAATCGTATTGCGTACTCGGCAGGCTATCTCGTCCAGTCAATTCTTTTGTATGGGTTTCAAATAAGATAGATCTTAACAGAATCATGACGCTGATTGATGTGAAAGTTTGTTGGAAGTTTGAATACGTCTCTCTCTTCATATCCAATCTTACCTACTTTATGTTGACATTTAGACCAACTCTTTGTAATTTTTTTGTGGGCTTCTTGTCCCAATCAACATCGAACGTCGTTTTTATGGGCCCAAATTTTTGTAGTCATGTGGAAATTGGAATTAACTAGAACTGGGAAAATTTCTAACTCTAAAATATTATCAAACCTAGCTATCGACATTATAATGAAACCGTAGCGTCAATTCAAGACAACAAGAGAGACAGTCACATGTGATGTCCATCCACTACTACAGATGACGGGGTGTGATTTGGTTGGTTTTTTAAAGCCTAATAATGATAAGGGGGTAAAGTTGACAGAAAAATTCTGATTGATTGAAATGAGAGTTAAACAAGTTATAAAATTTGTTTACTCAACCAACGTTCTTTGTACACGCTGACATTGCTATGTGGTCATACCAGACGTGTCCGTTGTTCTCTCCTTTTACTAGTAGTTTCTTTCTTTACGAAAATGATTAACCTATTATCATCTCACTTCAACGTTTTTCTCGAGTTGGATGTGTTCTCTTCTGTCATGTACTCCCATCAATTCGTATAAAAGCAAATCCGGTAACTTGACCCCCTGAGCACGACCCCTTGGGCCAAAAATCAAACTTTATGGTTGGAGGAACACATTTATTCAAAATTAAATAGTAAGATGAATAGTACTATTGAATAGTGACGACCAAAGCAAACCGGAGCCTTAAACCAGAACCTAACCGAAATATAACAAACACGGTACGTTGGTTAATACAAAACAGTGGCCATGAACCGAGACAGAAATAAATGACAGATTCATCTACGACGTCGACACAAAAATATCATGATATTTCTTTCCATTTCTGTGGTTAAAAACAGCAATACCTATACTGTGGTAGTCTATAAATAACATTCCAGCTTACGAACATGTAAATCTTTTCTTTATTCTTCTTCTTAATTATTAGTGTTTGAATGGAGAAAATGGAGGGAGAGGAAGATGCTACGGAGAAAGGATTGTTACTGGTAAACGACGAAGAGATCAATGCAAACACAACTCCACTTCTTTTCTTCTCCACCTTCATCATTGTCTCCGCCTCCTTCACCTATGGCGCTGCCGTACGTAACCATCTCTCTCTGTCTCTCTCTCTCTCTCTTCCTAATAGAACCAAAGTCAGATGTAGATATATTGGACAAATGAGCTTAAGCAAGAGATTCACGACCACTAATATCTTAGCTTTTTAGGACTATTTATTTCTTTAGGACAATTATTATACTTTAAAGGTCATTAAATTTAAATTTGTTTTTGTTTTTTTTGTTAAAAAGTTGTTGTTTAGAAAATATTTGTATACAATTAACACAATTCATAAAGAAAAGAGAAAAAACATCTTTGTTGTTTAAGTGTTTAACCAATGCTGCTAGGTCGTAAGTATATATTATTATTTAATAAGGGAAGCGGAAATAACATTCCGATACATGACGATATGCAATCGCTCTCTATGAAGATGTTAGCTAACAAGGCTAATTAAGCAAAAGAGATTATTCATGCCACTAATTTTTTTAAGTTTTTAGGACTATTTAATTTCTTTTGGACAAATGTTATAAATATTTTTTTTTTGTCAACAGAAATGTTATAATTTAAGAGTCATGATTTGTTTTTTTTGGGTTAAAATGTTGTTGTTAAAGAAAGCCATTATTCTGGGTCTCATATTTAGAACCTAAGTTTGGAATAATAATTGGAGTTTTGGATAAGTTCTGTGTGGACGTCGAAAAATGTTGGATTGGACCACTACGTAGATATATATATCTTTTATTTTGGAGTTTCTAACCACACAGAAAGTACAATAGTTGAGATATTTTCAAGGAATGGTGGTAAACTGAGAGTATGTATATGTAACTAGATCATTTCAATCATTTTTTTTCATATATACAACTTTTTCAATCAATGTATATGGTACACAGATGGGTTATACTGCTGATACAATGCACTCCATTATGACAGACTTGGATCTTTCTCTCGCACAAGTAAGTCCACATGTTTCAATATTACATTTCTTTACTTTCAAAAAAGAAAAAAAAAACATTTGTGGATTTTGTCAAGTAAATATTCCAATTTTACAAGAGGATATATCTATTTGGTTAAAATTGACTACTGGACGCCTTCATATCATGATTTGAGATAACTATAATTATTTTAACGTAAATTTATTACAGTTTTCGCTGTTTGGTTCGCTCTCGACGTTTGGAGGAATGTTCGGTTCAATATTCAGCGCCAAAGCTGCAGCTGCCTTCGGTTATAAAATGGTGAAGTATTCATGCATTATTCTTTAAATTACCCCTATATTTATTCTATTTTGTCATATGCCTCTAACTATTAATTATATCGTAAAATTCTAAACCGTCACACTTTTTTTTTTCCTCTCACAATTTTGCTTAGACGTTGTGGCTCGCTGATTTATTCTGCATAACTGGTTGGCTTGCAATTGCACTAGCCAAGGTTTCCCTCATACCCATCTAATATTCTTACTTGCTAATTTTTTTGCAACTTCAAATAGACTATATAAAATATAGTATAGCTACAAAACAAATTTTTCTTTCAAAAATTTATTTTGACACAGGATATTATTTGGCTTGACATGGGACGGATTTTGGTGGGAATTGGAGTTGGTCTCGTTAGTTACGTGGTAGAAACAAAGATTCCTTACAGTTCTAGTCCCAAACCGTAATTATAATTACTTCCAACTAATGTTTTTTTTTTAATTGAAATTGATCGTAGATTCCTGTATATGTTGCCGAAATAACACCCAAACACGTTCGAGGGGCTTTTACATTTAGCAATCAGGTGACTTACCAATCTAAACTCGAATTTCAGCTATAATCATTTAATCATTTATACATTAGTTTGACTTATATAACACTAAAATTAGTACTTCGCAGCTGATGCAAAACTTTGGAATTGCAATCGTATATTACTTTGGGAATTTCGTGTCATGGAGAACTTTAGCCTTAATCGGTGTGATTCATTCCCATCTATACTATCCCAATTTTTTTTAAGTTTCAATTCTCCTAATTTTTATTTGTTTTCTAACTAAAATCCGTTTAATTTCCAGGTAGTATTCCATGTTGGATACAAGTTATTGGTTTGTTCTTCATACCTGAGTCTCCCAGATGGCTGGTTAGTCATATAAATATATATAACATGATTGTTGTAAAGAGATAATGATATATGAGCATCATATTTATAGGCGAAAAACGACCGTGACAAAGAAGTTGAAGTAGTCCTTCAAAAGTTAAGAGGACCAAACTATGATATTGTGCCCGAAGCTTGTGAAATCAAGGTAACCCATATAATTCATTCTCATAATAATTCCAAAAAAATAAATATATAATTCCCATTTTTAGATGTTCATTCAAATTAGTCACCAAAAGAAAAGAAAAAATAATTAGTTACCTAAGAAACTACAAAAAAAGTTTTATCTTTTATCTTCAAATT
Source organism: Camelina sativa (assembly GCF_030686135.1). Classification (NCBI taxonomy): domain Eukaryota; kingdom Viridiplantae; phylum Streptophyta; class Magnoliopsida; order Brassicales; family Brassicaceae; genus Camelina; species Camelina sativa. Next base: position 2,115,636 of record NC_141898.1, read on the forward strand.
CTCACTCAGCTCATATTTGTGTAAAATTTGTAGATTTCAGTTGAAGCTTCGAAACGAAGGTCGAATATCAGCATTCGTACTCTTTTCAAAAAGAAATATGCTCATCAACTTACAGTAAGATAAACAAAGGGTTTTATATTTCCCATTCATGAAATAACTCAATAACTAATTATTCAATTTTTTGTTTGTTGTGGACTCGGTTTTATTGTGTTTAGATAGGCATAGGTTTGATGGTTCTGCAACAGTTATGTGGATCGGCTGGAATAGGTGGTTACGGAACCACTATATTTAATCATGCCGGTAATACATTTATTTCATATCTTCATTAAGATGTACTGTATAAATTGTTTTAAATTCATTTAGAATATAATAAACTAATTAACACTTTTTATCTTTTAGGGTTTCCTGCTCGGATCGGGATGATGGTGTTGTCTTTTATCGTCGTACGTAAAAATTATTAGGTTTTTCTAATTTTAAATGCATTTTGATCCCTAAATACAGTATATACTCAATATTCTCGTCCTAACAATGATTGCGTCATTGACTGCAATGATCATGCATAGGTACCAAAATCTTTTATGGGTCTACTCCTCGTGGATCGATGGGGAAGACGTCCACTTCTTATGGTTAGAATTATACACCACATTTTCTACTCGTCTATCTTTGTTTTCTTAATTAATTGATCATTAGTCGTTAATTGGACACTTAGAGAAAATTAGTGAAAAAGATGCTCAAATGAAACAAGGATAAAAAAATTCTTACGGCGCCGTTGTGGTGCATTCCAAACACTCTTAATTAAGATAAATTTATCCTTTAGTATAGTGACTATAGTCACGCGCGTAAACGGCTAACAAAAAGTGTTTTTTAGAGGTTAGTTGATGTAACGTAAATTTAATACATCGACTTTGCAGGCTTCAGGATCTGGGTTATGTATGAGCTGTATCACATTAGCAGTAGCGTTTATAGTGAAAGATGACCCGGAGCTTGGGAAAATTACTCCAATTCTCTGTTTCATTGGAATATTGGTAAGTTTTTCACTATATAATTTGATTTTCAGTCTAATATATAAACTTGTAAATTTTATTAAACTGTATCTCATGAGTTATAATTAAACCAAATTAGGCAACTATTTTGATCAAATGTGAAAACGACCAAACGCAGAAAAATTCATATATACGCATATTGATTACCATGCATGTAAAAAATGTGACAAGCTATAACAATTTATAACTCAAACAGTCATTTACGATGATGTTTGCAATTGGGATGGGAGCGTTGCCGTGGATTATAATGTCTGAGGTATACATACGAGCAAACATATTCTTACTCGTTTTTTTCTTTGGATTATGATCATTTTATTCATATGATCGTTTTTGCTGGCTATTATTATCATTTATTTTAAATTATATTCTTGGCAGATATTTCCAATGGATATAAAGGTATTAGCTGGGAGTTTAGTGACCATAACCAATTGGTTCACTGGTTGGATCGCCAACTATTGTTTCAATTTTATGTTCTTTTGGAGCCAAACAGGTGAGTAACATAAAACATATATGTGTATAAGTATATACTTATACACATGTATATATAATCCTTGTTCGATTTCAAAATGATTTTGAAATAGATCAGAAAAAAAAAGAAGAAGAAAGAATATGTTAATTAATCGTGTGTATTTTATAAAATTAAATTGCAGGGACATTTATAATATCCGCTGCAGTATGTGGAGGAACAGTTGTATTCACATGGTGGTTGGTGCCGGAGACTCGAGGATTGACGTTAGAAGAAATCCAACAGTCGTTTGGCAATGTTTAGGGTTCATCAGAGAGATATATTCAATGCATTAAAAGGTTGATATATATAATATCCTACATCCTTTGCTAATTTTAGTAGTATAAAGTTTCCATTGTGTAATTTAATTCACAAGATTTATTTTTGTAAAATAATGTAAACTATTTTTTTTTAATTTCTTTTGGTTTGTAACACAATACAGATTCCAATTCAGATGATGATTGCATTAAATGTATAAACTACTAATGTATTTGTTTCTATACTTTTTTAATTTTTTTATTTTTACATCGTTATAATACATGTGACTGTAAAAATAGTGTGGACGGTAAATGTTAAAAAGAAATTGAAAAAAAGCAAAAAAATAAAAGAGCCACGTTGTCAATGAGAGAACCTACAAACGCCGTCGTTTTAAACACGCTCTGCAGGTGATAAGAGAGAGAGAGAGTCAACCGTTCGGCAAACAACAACACTTAACGACGACCTCTCACTTTAAAGAACAACTTAACGAGAGATATGTCTCTGAAACCATACTTCTCTCTACTACACTCATCACAACCTACGAACACTAAACTCTCCAACTTCTTGATCGCTCAACAATCCTCCGGTGATCGGAAAAGCACCCCGGCGGATGAGTTTTCTCCGCTGGCTGAGAAATTCAATCGTCGGCTTCTTCTGGGTGTAGGATCGTCCTCTGTTCTTGCGGTTGGTGCCAATTTCTGTGGTATCACGAGTTTTGTACTCGGTTTATCGCCGGAACTCGGCCGGAATCTGAAACTCGACGTCGTCTATCCGATTGGAGGGTATAGCAGATGTATCGACACGGTTCAAGGATTCGGTTAGTAAGTCATCCAATTTCAATTTCTCCGGTTTAGTGATTTTATATTTATTCTCCTTTTTGTTGTCAAATTAAATTAATTTACAACTTTTGTATATATATGATCACAGAATTTATATATCCGGTTACGTGGGTTGGAGACCAGACGCTTTTGTATAGAGCGGCGGAGAAGTCAGAACGTGAGACATCGCTAGACTTTCCTCCGGCAAGAAATATTCGCCGGAAAAACGTTAATGAACCGGTTGTTGCATTTGGACCTCCCGGTTCGAGCGGCGAGCTCAACGTCAGTGTTATCGTCTCCCCTGTCTCACCCAGCTTCTCGTAAGTTTAAAAAGCATCGTTCGTCTATATTTTTGTAGATTTTGCATTGTTCATATGGTTTACACAATTTTGCAAAAAGCAAAAGACATTGAATTAGCTATGATAAATCTATTGTTATCAAGTTGTCACTCGATTCTATTTGTTATCATGGTCTCACTAGATTCAAGTTGTAATTTTCAAGATTGTTTATTACACTAGGTACTTTGAAACGGTCACATAAGTTGGTGTAGACCCCGGTTAGCTAGAAGTGTTAAAGATCTATCTTAAAGTTGTGTAGCACCTATAGACCGGTTCTCAGAACAATTGACATTTTATTTGAAGACAATCAAAACAGTCATTACGTTATGAAGTGTTTTATTGTTTATGATGTATAGGATCGAAGATTTTGGAGGGCCAAAAGAAGTAGGAGAAGCAATAGTAAGAACGGTGACAGGATCTGGTCAGCGAACAGATTTAAAAGGAACTTTACTAGAATCAAATCTCAGACAAGATTCAGAGAGAAACTTGAAGTACTATGAGTTGGAGTTTAAAGTCGAATCACCCGTTTTCAGACGGCATAATGTAGCCATTTGTTGCGCTCACGGTGGCCGTCTCTATACACTGAACGCTCAAGCTCCAGAGTCAGCTTGGTCGGAGGTGAGATCGGAGATTTACACTACAGCTAAATCGTTCAACATTATTTCTTAAATGTAAACAAATTGTAAACACCAAAAAAGAAACAAGACATTACCATCTTATTTTGTTTGTTGAGTATATATACAATCTCATGTTGATTCACTTTACAAGTAAATAAATACCAACAAAGAGACAACTATAATCATGTGTTTTATTGATCGTGCCTCTATATAAACACTGCGCCGAGCAATTACTATAAAATTCTGATTAATAAAAATATTTAAATGTTGAGAATATTTTTTTAAAATTAAATTAAAATATTTTTAAAAGTAATCTCATAAAAAACTTGCATCTTTAAAACAAACGAAACTAGAAAACGCCCACATCTCTGCTCCTGGGCTTCGCAATCTCCGATCAAATCCGCGGTTGAAGTCAGAAGAAAGAGACAAATGGCTATGGCTAGAGCAACCTCTGGTCCCGCTTACCCGGAGAGGTTCTACGCCGCCGCATCTTACGTCGGTCTCGACGGATCTGATTCGTCGGCGAAAAACGTCAGCTCGAAATTCTCAAAAGATACTGCACTACTGTTCTATGCGTTGTACCAGCAGGTCAGCAACTTCCATTTATGATCTCCTTCGATTTCTAAACTCACGATTGTGGATTTAGGTTTTGAATTTTCACGGGATCTGGTGGTTTCGATGTTGATTTCTTTGTTTTGGTTCATCGATTCATATTCATCTCCTCGGATTCTTATCAGATCCTAGAAATGACGCACTTTTCTTATCTGATTTAGCTATATTTTGATCATTTCTGACGCCCGAGATTTGATTGGAAACGTGATTAAAGTAGTCTTATTAATCAGATTTAACGTATAGTTGGTCCTTCAATCGTAGTTTGCTTAGATCTATAGTTGATTCTATAACATGTTATGTGATTATAATGTCAGAAACTTAGCCTTTTCTCATGTTTTTTTGTGAGAGAAACTTTCTCTTCTACTAATTAAATCTCGAGTCGAGCTAATTTTCCATTCCTGGCAATGATAGGCTTTAGTCTTGATGATCTCTTGGATTTATCATGTATACAGGCTACTGTCGGACCATGCAACACTCCCAAACCTAGTGCATGGAGACCTGTGGAGCAAAGCAAATGGAGAAGGTTAGATTTGGTGCTGTCTGCAATTACTTATCTATGATCAACATTCTTGCATCTATCACTGGCTCTTTTACGTTTTTATGCTTGAGTTTGTGAATCATAGTTGTAGATAGAAGTTTTTCTGGTAGATATTATATTAGGAGGTACTATAGATTTCATCAATTACTAGAGTGGAAGAATTCAGATGCCTCATTAATCAGGGGAACCGCAAAGGGGTTCTAGTGTTAGCTGTTTGAGGAAAAATAAAAATGCAGCTAGATTCTTAGTTATGTTTGCATCCCTGTGGAAAAAAACTAGATTCTTAGTTATGTTTTGGTCTACATTACCGAGGTTGTTACTGCTTAGGATGTTTTTAAGGAAAACTAACCTTTAACGTTGTCCTTGTGAACTTTCCTGAAAGAAACACATGCTACTGTTCTGAAGCATTTTTATATATATCTAGTTGGCAGGAGCTTGGAACCATGCCCTCCACCGAGGCAATGCGTCTCTTTGTGAAAATTCTGGAGGTAACCGACAGAGAGGTCTACACTTATTTTTTAAAAAGAATTTACTGAAGCATAGTCTTGATTTCTTCCCTATTGCTCAATTTTTACCAGGAAGATGATCCTGGTTGGTATTCCAGGGCATCTAATGATATTCCAGATCCTGTCGTAGATGTCCAAATTAATGTAAGTTTTTATGTCCCTTGGGTTTCGATGTCCAAACCATGGGAAATATTACACATATCTTTTTCTTGGCTGAAGAAAAGTATTCGAGTCTTTTAGTGCATTCATTCTCTGTAGCAGAGAACGAAAGATGAGGCTGTTATTGAGAATGGTAACTCATTTGGTGAGACAAAGACAATTTCCACTGAGAATGGACAATTGGCTGAAACCCAAGATAAAGATGTAGTCTCAGAAGAGTCAAATACTGTTTCTGTGTATAACCAGTGGACGGCACCCCAAACATCAGGTCAGCCGCCAAAAGCCCGTTACGAGGTATTAAATTTTGTCTCTCTTTTGGATGATAAGTATAACGTCCTGTCATTCAAGTATCTTCTGAATTTTCTGAGTCTTGTTTTTTACATTCATTTCAGCATGGAGCAGCTGTTATTCAAGATAAGATGTATATATATGGTGGAAATCATAATGGCCGTTACCTCGGTGATCTTCATGTAAGCTACTTATATGATTCTTAAGCATAAGCTGATGATGTAATTGAGATATTCATTTTCATTTTGACCTAGCTTGGCAATACCAGCCCCTGATAGTTCCTTCTGTGAAATGTATACAGGTTCTAGATTTAAAAAACTGGACTTGGTCAAGAGTTGAAACCAAGGTGGCAACTGAATCAGAGGAAACATCAACTCCAACATTATTAGCTCCTTGTGCTGGTCATTCTTTGGTTAGTTTTCAAATTCACTCGTTTGGCTTTCTTGCCCAGAAATATTCAAGACAGGGTAACAAAGAAGACTCTAGCTATACATACAAATGTTCACTTGTCTTCTTTGCTTGTTTTGTAGATACCATGGGACAACAATCTGCTGTCTATCGGTGGCCATACAAAGGATCCCTCAGAATCTATCCAAGGTTAGTGTTTATAATTCTTTGAAGACGATTAGTTGCACATATCTAATAGGAGTTTTCTGGACTATCCATGATTACATATCATTTTTCTACTGTTCTCCTGTCACAGTGAAGGTCTTTGATACCCATACCAGTACATGGTCAATGTTAAAGACATATGGAAAACCACCGGTATATTTTCGCTTCTCTCATGCTGTCTCTGTTTTCCGTTACCTTTGCATGAAAATATTCCATTATAATAAACAATTCAAGTTTTTGGCCGTCATAAGAAACAGAAAAAGAATAGTTGTTTTCTTTCCTTATTCTCCCATACTACATTCAGGGTTAAGTTGCATCTGCATACAAAACTTCTCCGTTCTGATTTGGGAGTTATATATGCAGTTTGGTTACATAAATTGAGACTTTCTTTGTCATTATCTCTTGCTTTCAGGTTTCACGTGGAGGACAGTCAGTCACAATTATGGGTAAAACTTTGGTGATATTTGGCGGGCAAGATGCAAAGAGATCACTTCTGAACGATTTACATATACTTGACCTAGAAACGATGACTTGGGATGAGATAGATGCCGTGTAAGATTTCATGATGTTTCTGCATTTTGTTCTCTTCAGAAGAAGTCAAACCCATTTAGATTAGAAAAAGAACCAGAATATGAAAACATTTAGAATTCATTCATCTCTCTCAGTAATTCAATAGTCTTTATTGAAAGATTAGTAATTCAGTGATAAAACTGGTGTCAAATTGCAGGGGTATATCTCCATCTCCGAGGTCTGATCATGCTGCTGCAGTGCATGCGGAACGTTACCTTCTTATCTTTGGTGGGGGCTCACATGCAACCTGTTTCGATGATCTGCATGTCCTTGATTTGCAGACTGTAAGTTATGCTAAGAGTGTATTTTTCAGCTGCTCTCAAACGTTCTTTGTCGTCTGATATAACTGTCACATGTAGATGGAATGGTCAAGACCAGCACAACAAGGTGATGCACCAACTCCAAGAGCTGGACATGCTGGCGTGACAATTGGGGAGAACTGGTTTATTGTTGGTGGCGGTGATAACAAGAGTGGTATATTCATGCTCTTTTCTATGGAAATTATCTCCTTTTCCCAACCATTTCTGTTTATCCTTCTCTGGAACCTTTCTGGGGAAAATAGATTAGTTGCTTTGTTTTGCGTGGTAACTGAGTTTGTAATAAATTACTGCAGGAGCATCTGAGAGTGTTGTACTAAACATGTCAACTCTTGCATGGTCGGTAGTCGCTTCAGTTCAAGGACGTGTACCTCTTGCTAGCGAGGTACTTACATGTACCGACTATAACCATGTTTATTCTCCAGATAACTATACAAGACAGAAATTCACCAAATCAGTCCTGAAACATGCTAATTGCCTTTTCAAGACTTCGAAAAATATCAGTCTTGTGTATCTCATTTTCATCTTCCTTTCCTTTTCTAACAGGGATTAAGTTTAGTCGTAAGTTCTTACAATGGTGAAGATGTGCTAGTCGCTTTTGGTGGATACAATGGGCGTTACAACAACGAAGTAGGGACTGTGATCTAAACATATAAGTACATTTCTCTTGATTTTGCATTTAATTCTGATTCTAATTCTTTCTTTGTGGTAGATTAATCTTCTTAAACCAAGCCACAAATCAACATTGCAAACAAAGACTCTGGAAGCGCCTTTGCCAGGTAGTCTTTCTGCGGTTAATAACGCCACAACCAGAGACATTGAGTCTGAGGTTGAGGTGAGCCAAGAAGGCAGAGTACGGGAAATCGTCATGGACAATGTTAACGCTGGATCAAAGGTATATATTCTTGTCAGAATTTTCCTCCTTTGTCTATTTGACTATAGCAGCATCTTCTGATTTGTTCGTGATTTGAATATAGCACCTATCTATTGCGATATTATATAGAAAAAATATGTCAGCGTATCTGTTTTGAACTTTTGTGGGATAAAAATGCATATAATGTTATATGGTACTGGTAGTCATTTTACCAACACAGGAATAGTTCAGTGCGGATCATCACCGTCTCTTTCGCTCTTACTTTGTTTTTGGGTAATGAATCCCCTAGGTTGAAGGAAACAACGAACGCATTATTACGACTCTTAAATCCGAGAAAGAAGAACTAGAGGTATCACTGAACAAGGAGAAGATGCAGACTCTCCAACTAAGGCAGGAGTTAGGAGAAGCAGAATCACGAAATACAGATTTGTACAAGGTAATAATATTATCATCTTCTTAAAAAACGCAAACCTACATGAATGAACCAATAGTTCATAAAGACTGGTTGCAGCAAACTCTTCCAATTGCATTCACATTTAATCAACTGAGTATGTCAGAATTTTTTCTCTGATACTCTGTATACCTAACTTTGTACTGACATTTTATAGGAACTTCAGTCTGTTCGTGGCCAACTTGCTGCCGAACAGTCAAGGTGTTTCAAACTGGAGGTATGAAACCTGTAGCCACACATCTCTTTTATACTGTAACCTGCAGAAGATGGAAACTCGTCAAACATGTGATTGAATCACTACATATACTTAATTACGGGATGATTTAGAACAGTGGATCCATCACAAATCTCTGTCATCTGTTGATAAAAAAGCTACGTTAGATCATGAAAAGAAAAACAAAGTAAATCTAATTACGGGTCTCGTTCTTTGAATCAATCTTTTGCAGGTTGATGTTGCAGAGCTAAGGCAAAAGCTTCAAACATTGGAAACACTACAAAAGGAACTGGAACTCCTTCAGCGTCAAAAGGCTGCATCTGAACAAGCTGCAATGAACGCTAAAAGACAGAGCTCGGGTGGCGTCTGGGGCTGGCTCGCTGGAAGCCCTCAGGAGAAGGATGATGATTCGCCATGATAATTTTTTTACAGAATTGATATCATTTGCTTTTGAGTAAAGAAATATATATTTTATATATAGAGAGAGATCCTTTTTTTTTTTTGTCAAAAGTCCCTCGCATGGTTTCTTCATCTTCCAAATAAGATATTTGAATACCGTATTTTTTTTGAGCTTTGTTCTATATTACTTTTTGATTCGTGTTAGTTCTCTGTTATTTAATACTACAAGTTATCCACCAGAATATTTTGTTGACCTTTTTGAGAGTGTCAGAAAATTAACATTAAATTTATTCTTTAAGCTATAAAATAAAGTAAAATTATAAATCACCAATCACCTCAATGAAAATTTAGTTCATTGGGTAAAGAAGACGAAAAATCACGTTTTTACCAAAACGAAAAAAAGGAACATGACGTGGCGACCTGTTATTGGATGTGAAGGTTCAACCGTTGAGCATCATCATTCATGACGCTGGAAAGTTACCAAAATGTCCCTGTCAAGCTCAAGTTCTTTTTTTTGTCATCTTCTCTAGCTTCCCTCTGTTCGTCGTATGAAGAAGATGGGTTACGTTCTTTTTGCTTTCTTTGGAGATTCTAGTTATGGTTGGTTCGATCCTTCTCACCTTATTCCTTTTGAACCTCATGTCTCAGAGAAATCACAGCAAACTGATTCGATTCACTTTGCAAAAGCTGTGGAGGAAGCTATGGATGAAGTAGGTAGAAGGTCAGCTCTTGGTTTGACTTGTAGATGTCGGAATCCTTCTAACTTTAGGCCTACTAGTTTTAAAGGTTACTTTGCTGTTGATGTGCCTGATTACGAGCTTCCAGCTGTTTACTCTTCTAAGCAGATCCAGAAAGCTAGAGATAGTTTTTCATCTGTTCAAACTCTAGCTTTTGTGAAGGGATGTGCATTAGCACCTCTAGAGTGTGATGATTCAGAAGACAGCATAAAGTCTTTCCAGAAGAGAGTAGCGGTTTATGCTTTCCGCAGGGCAGTGTTTGAGGAGTTTGATGAAACATATGAGCAGGCCTTCAGGGCAAGATCTTCAGTGACGACACAGGAACCACTTAATAGAGCACCCACTCGAGGTAGCATCACCTTTCAGCGATCCTGGCATTGTTTTCAATACATTTGTAATATTTCTGCTTCATTTTCCGGATTCGATGAAGTTATATTGAACCTTTATCCTATGTATCACAGAGATGCGGTACTCTATACTATAAATTTGGTGATCTCTATGAGGCTTTTTTTGTTTGCTGCTCGAGTCACAGAGTTTTGCGTCTTTGATATCCTTGAATTGGCCATTTTAAGGCTGTTTTGGTAGAATTTATAGACTTTAGAGTTGTATACTTAGAATGCTTCAAAAAAGGCATGGCATATTTTTTATCTTAAATTCTGCATTTTAAAGCAATTTCACAATGTTAAGTGTCATTTTACCTTTTTAGTTTGCTTTACTTACATTGTTTTTGGGTGGTTGGAATAGATTTTATCTTTCCTCATGTGTTCCTTATGTTTACAGCCCCCTTGAGTGGCTCACTGGTCAGCGCAGTAACTCTGAGCAACTCAAAGATCTCTACGCAAGCTATGAAAGTAAAGGATTCTACTAAACAAGAAAAATATCATCCCAAAAGAAGAGAGGAAGCTTGTGATATGACAGTTGAATTTGGCCAGGTCCAAGCATCTTTTCAGCTTCAGAGCATCGACGGATCTTCAGCTGGGGATCATATACTGCAGAGAAGGACTCCACATCTCCAAACGCCCAGGAAACATGAGCATACCGGAATTGTCAGCGTGAACTTTACCTCTTCAAGTGGTGATATTCCTATAAAGAAATCCTCTGTTTCAAAGCTCTCACATGATGATGACAAGGGTTTATCTAAAGAATCAAAGGTGAGAATGGGAGAAGAAGCTGCTCTATTTCCAGACCATGAGAGATTTAAAGCAATGACCAGCCTTAAACAAGATGAGACTGGCACAAATTCTAGATCTAACGAAGGCGAAGGCTCTGTCCGGCCATTTCTTGAGGGGAAATGTTCTGCAGGAGTTGGGATAAAGAAAGGCAATGACCTGAAACGGTTTTCTGAAGAAATGAATTCTGAGAATGTTCCTCCAAAGCCGAAGAAGAAGAAAATGAAGAAAGAGTCTGGGTCAGAGCTGAACCGTGACAGTCCAAATAAGAGGAAAGCTTTGTCTTCTGGGGAAGCTTGGGCCAAGAAACCATCTCAATTAGATTCATCAAAGAGACACCCCAATAAGTTGATTATGAGAAACTCTAAACTTGATAGTCTGCAGCTGTTGAGTAATTTGCAAGCTCTCTCGCTTGACCCTTTCTTTGGATCCTCGGATAGAAGTTCCACTAGAGTTGTAAGACAGTTCTTTTTGCGTTTCCGATCGTTTGTTTACCAGAAAAGCTTGGCCGCATCTCCTTCCACGACAAATCCGTCAAAATGTGCAAAAACTTTGAGCAGAACCAATAAAACATCAAACTCCAACTCCGGGAGAAAACGCCTTTCCTCTGCCCAGCAACAAGATGTCCCATCAACTAAGAAGCTAAAGAATACCAATCATTTCAAGCCAATGGCCTCTGACAAGAAAACCAACCAAGAAGCAACGAAGAGACCAAGTCTTGCACCTTTTAATCTGGTAAGAGACCGAGGTGGTCCAGTCCCCATCAATGCCAAACCGGCTATAGGTCAACCAGAAAAGAAGATGGCTCCATCTGCAAGGGTCGTTGAGCCAACAATGCTGGTCATGATGTTTCCTCCTGGTACATCTCTCCCTTCCACCGCTCTGCTTAAGGCGAGGTTTGGACGCTTTGGACAGTTGGATCAATCAGCTATCAGAGTTTCCTGGAAATCCTCGACCTGCCGTGTTGTCTTCCTGTATAAACTCGATGCGCAGACTGCCTTAAGATATGCATCAGGAAGCAACTCTATCTTTGGCAACGTGAACGTGACATACTTTCTCCGCGACATGAATGCTTCCTCTGCATCCGGAGATTATGAACTGAAGAAAGCCAAGACAGACGAACCAATCACTGAACCATTGAACGAGCGGCTAGAGCAAACACCGCCAGTTAGCCAACCAAACATCCACTCAAGTCCTGTTTGAAAAAACCGTGCAAGAACGGTAATGGTAACCACAGAACAGCACGAGTGAGATTCATGTTGGGTGGGAAAGAAACAGAGACACCATTTTTAGTTTCGGGTAGAAACAATGGAAATCACGTTTCTTCTTCATCATCATCATCATCATCTGTTGCTATGGAATATGTTAGTCAAAACACGGTTCCGTTAACATTGCCTCCGATTCTTCCTCCCTCTTGGCAAAACTCAAAACCGAAGCCTGCTGCTAATAATGAAGTGGATCACGTCGAGCCACCACTAAACCCGTCGCAGCATACGGTGGACATCTCCCAGCAGATGATAAAGCTGTTAACAAGGTGTAACGATGTTGTGGCTAACGTCACGGGTTTGTTGGGTTACGTCCCTTATCATTCCTTATGGAAATAGTACATATAACTAGATTCTACAGTATTTTTATATTACAGTAGGTAGTATGGTTTACTTGTACTCTCTCTCTATCAATATCCGGAGTTATAAACCAAATTGAACCGAAACTAAACCAACTTTATTGGGTTTCCTATTTTACCACGAAAAATTATGTATCAAATGAAATAAAAATTGATAATATATTCACTTTTAGTTTTTACACGCTAGCAAGGTGTAAAAAACTAAAAATATTACGTTTTTGTTTTGCCTTTGAACTTTGGTACGCCATGACATTTGCATATGTGATATGTCTAACATGGCATAATCATATTTTATTTTATTAAAAAGCGGATATTATCGAATCTAGCAAATATATTTTTCTTATCTAGAACAGAATAATATACCAAAAAAGCTTTTTGATTTGGATGCAAATCCTTAAAACGATATATATACAGGATATATATATTTCCCAAATCTCCTGATCCCTTTCTAAGTTACTCGTCTCTTTTCTCCTCTTCTTCATTCTTCGTCTACTGATTCTCCACACTTACTTATAATGGATTATTATCAACCGGTTGAGGTTAACGTTCTATCAGCTCAAGATCTCGACTCCGTAAATCTTTTGTTCAGACCAACCGTCTATGTTTCTGTCTCGGTCACGCGTGGTTCACGTGACCAGCAAGTCACCCCAGCTGCTACGTGCGGTAAGAAAATCTTACGGTGGAACTACTCTATGAAATTCTATATAGAAGATGACAAGGTTCGAAGGAATGAGTCAGTGTTTGTGTTTCAAATCAAGTGTAAGAGATTTTTCGGGTCCGACCAAGTCGTTGGGAAGCTTTTCGTACCGGTAAAGCAATTGCTTCACTTAATTGAAGAACAGACGATAACCGAGCATGCCAATATAAATTTTCAGGTCGTAACCGAGACTGGAAAACCAAAGGGTAGTATATGTTTAGGATTGAGATTTGGATGTATTTTTAGGGGACAAATCAGAGGTTATGATCCGGATAATGCTAGGGTTTATGAGGGTTATAGATTAGGAGTTTGGGGGAATATTAGACATGAGCCATCAGCTCCTTGTGAAGACGACAATATCTATGCTTAGAATCGATTATTCATTATTTCTAATATTTTTTTCATATCTTGTTATTATTGTTATATTACTCTATATATATGTATATCTCCGGAATTTAAGTTTAGAAAAAACAAAATAAAATTTAGCCATTAGCGCGAAAAGATATATTTCTCGATGTTACCCTTCGTGTATGGTGTCAATGGTAAATCATATTATCTTTTGTATTATAGTGTAGGTTAATTAATAGATCGAAACTTGTTATTGGTAAAATATTATCTTCAATCATAAGGTGAAAGTGAAACTAAATAATGTATTAGCAAGTAGGATATAATATATGGAGTAGATAAAAATAAAACGTGTATCGATGATACACTTAACACATCCACATTTCTCTCCCGATTGAAACTCGATCGGAAACTTCCAAATAACTGAGGTAAAAAGCTATAGCGTATAGGTCATGCAAATCTATCTCTATATATGTTGCTGGGAGCTTAATTAAATATTCGTGAGCCGTGGCATGCCTCTGTTTGCAGGTAAACCATGGACCCAGTGTTGTAAGACCACAAAATAGTCAAAATAGTAAAAAATTGTAATGCAATATCTTTTTAGTTAATTTATGTATTTAGTTCAAAAATGTGTTTACGTTTTTGTTTTAAAAATATATGATATTTTGTTTGGTATTAATGCTTCTTATTTCATATTTTTTAATATTTTATTTGTATTAATAGAATATTATATAATGTATTAGATGTTAAAAAGTAAAATGAAAAACTAGATGAAAGTTAAAAACTTATATTAAAATTTTATATGAAAAAATATTTTTAATCAACTAACAAAATGCTAATGTGACAATAAAAAAATAGATGGTATGATGATATCTGAGAGTCTATTTTATAAAAATATTTTACTTATGTTTTTGTTGATATTTTACATATGTTTTGCTTATTTTTTTGTTAATATTTATTCAACATTTCAAAAAACAAAAAAAAATGACTAATTTATTGTATATATATATATATATTTAGGGGACAATGGTGAATATCTCGATCGTGTTACCCTTCGTGTATGGTGTCAATGGTGAATCATATTATCTTTTGTATTATAGTGTAGGTTCAAACTCCGATCCCACGGACTTGATCGATGAGGATCATTACAACCCACCCATCATGCACCTGTAAGAATTACCAAAATAAACAAATATCAATAAATGAGTTTAAACATAACAACGTGTTTACACCTAGAAAAGCCCGAGTGAGATGGTTTTGACTTTGATGCATTGAATTGAAACCTCCTAACATTTTAGAAGGTTTATGAAGATTCTACCCATTCACAAAAAGATTTTGACATTTGTGTTATTTAATTAAGGATTGTTTGTTTCAAATATTTAATGCCTAGCAGTGAAAGAGAAGTACTCCCATATCTGTTAATAATATATATCGTGTTATTTAATATTTTGTAGGTTAATTAATAGATCCAAACTTTTCTTTGAAATATATATATATATATATATATATATATATTATTTTCAATGTAAGTGAAACTAAATAATGTATTAGTATTAGTATTAGTTATAAACTTATGATAAGGATCGGGGATTATACTTGGTACCGATGACCGTGCGAGGGTTTAAACGGGACCTCGTTCTGTCGTTCATATATACTCAGCATGATCATTAATTAGAGGAATAATAATCACGTTCATATCCTTATCAGATTCGGGATCAGTAACTTCACGGACAATTATATTTGTTTTTATCAGGTTTTCTACTGAATTTTATAGGTTACCAAAAATATTACTCGCTATAATTATTATTCTTAATATTATTGAACTATTTGGTTATTTCAATATAGTAATAAATGAAGTAATCAAATACTAGAAACGAGCTAGATAAGAGAGAGATTTCAATCAACATCACTACACTGATTTATAAAAATGAATATAGTTTCTCTCATATTTAATTCAATAACTTGATTTATTATATATAATAATTCTCACAAGTCAATATGTAATCATATACTATTAGTTTTATGATTTCTTTCTTTTAACATAGGCAGAGGCAGCAAATGAAAAAAAAAAATGAATAAAGATGATCATTTTGCCAACAAATTAAAAAAGGACATTTTATTATTGTTATGTCCATAAAGCTCCTAGACAATACAGTATTTAGCACCTCATGTATATTTCACAAAAACAAAAGAAAAGAAAAACGGAGAATAAAATCGTGGTCCCGAAACCTCTGTGGGAGAGAGAGGCTTTGGGTTGTCAATAACTTTGACTCTTACTTAAGCGGACTATATGTCCGGATAAAATTTCCCTGCCCTAATTTAGCCGAAAGAGAGTGAGAGAGAGGTAAGAGCTTCATCTTTTATCCTCCTTCTCCCCAAGTTATCTCTTTTTTTTTTTAGCTTTGTTAAGAGAAAAAGGTGCAGTCTTTGTTAAAAAACTTTCAACGAAACTTAGATCTTTCTCATTTTAAATGCTTTTAGATGTTAAAGATTAGATATTAAGAAAGTTGGAGTTTTATTGGTATGTTTCTTTTACATGTAGTATAGTTTCGTCTTCGTTCTCCCTGACATTTTTCTACTTATAAGGTTCTTCAAGAAAAAGGTGAAGTCTTTCCAACGAAAACTTCATTCTTTCTCATTTTAAATGCTTCTAGATTTAGATCTGTAAGAAAAAAGTTTGAGTTTTTTTTGGTATGTTTCTTTTAGTATAGTTTCCGTCTTCCTTCTCCCTGAGTTTTTTCTTCTTGGATTCCTCTAGAAAAAAAGGTCAAGTCTTTCCAACAAAAGCTTCAATCTTTTTTCATCTTGAGGGTTTTGATGTGCAAAGACTAGATTTTTATAAGAAATTTCTAGTTTTTTGGTATGTTTCTTTTACCTGTATAGTATAGTTTCGTCTTCGTTCCCTGAGCTTTTTCTTCTTGCGTTCCTCTAGAGAAAAGGTGAAGTCTTTCCAACTAAAACTTCAATCTTCTTCATTTTAAAGGTTTTTGGATGTCCGAGACTCGATTTTTATATAAGGAAAGTTAAAGTTTTGTTTGGTATGTTTCTTCTTCTAGTGGAGTATATCTTCGTTCTTCATCAGTTTTATTTGGGGTTCTTCTATATTAAAGTTGTAAACTTTTCTATGATCTTAAGACGTCGTCTCTAGTTTATTTGATTTCGCAAGTCTTTCTCTGATTCTTAGCTTTCTGTTGATTTGTTTGTGCATTAATTTCTTACTTCAACAATTTTCATCTTATAAAGGGTGGGTATTACTATTTGGGATGTCAAAGCAACATTTTCATTTCCCATCAGTTGTCTTTGGGTTCTTTTATTCAAAAATGTAAACTTTCTTTTTCTCTATCTTAACCGTATATATAATCGTATTTGTTGTCTGATTTATTTTGCAGGTCACTTCACTATCTGACTGATCTGACTCCGTTTGATATACAAGAGGAGCGAGAGGATGGATCCGGTACGATACTTACATTAATTACTAGCTTCTTTAATTCAGATTATAGTTAAATATATAACTTGCTCTTTATGTGATTGGGTTATAGCTTGATGTGATTTGATCCTTCTTAAATGTATATTGCTATCTAGGTTAATCTCTCAATAAGAAGGATCGGATATAGTTATCTAAAATATATATTGGTATCTTCGTTAATCTCTCAATTAGAAGGATCGGATATAGTTAGTTTTCAATAGTATATGACTTGTACAAAAATACTAGTATATCATTGTGGTTATTGTTTGAAACTAATAAAATATATGTCTTTTTATATAGAACAAGCATCCACTAAAGGCTCCTATTGGAGGGAAACCCAATAGAAAAAACCAAAATATCCAAGCAAAAGCCGCAGCTGAATTGAGGAAAAGAGCTGAAGCGGCGGCGTCATCCTCTCAAGCGACCAATGAAAAGACATTCCGTGAGGTTGTACAATTAATTAATGGTTATATTTTCTTAAATATATAGTACATATTACTTCTACTTACCTTCTATTTTGATATGATTATTTTTCAGCTCTTAGGCATAGTTGATTGCATCATAAAAGATTGGGGTGCTGAGGCCGGTCAAATCATTGGTCGTAATGGACCAAGGAGATAGAGGTATACATAATTAAAACACTAAATATTTTATTTTTTAAGTTTAGTGTTTCGAAAAGAAAATTAACTGCTTATTTTAATGCATCCAGACATTTGCTGGGCAATTTGCTTTGCAGGCCTTACGCAAGCTCTTCATAACATGACACGTCCAGTCAACCAGCATGTGGAGATTTCAATTGAAGAACTGATAAATCAAATCAAGCCTGGTGCATCAGAAAGCTTTGGACTTGCCAACCTTAAGATAGCCATCAAACACATTGCTAAGAATGGAATCTTGAAGCAGCCAGCAAGAGAAAAAAAATCTCAAGAGGTAAATAATTATGTGTTTATGATGTGACATTGTTAGTTTTGTTAACATTCATTGAACTGAATTATAAATATGTAAATTTTTACTAGGCCAATGCTGTGGGGACGAGATATCACGAAACTTTTCAACTCCACCAAGACGTGGACGCTGACTTTCTCCAAGCAAGACTGGATAGGTATCCTGTTGCTTTGATACTGCAGATGGACGCTGAATTTTTAGCTCTTGGCCAGGTTAGTAAAAAGGTTTAATAAGTGATAACATCATTAATATTATTATGAGTTTAAACTGAAATGATTATCTCAGTAAATTTGATCTCAAAAGAAAAGTAATTGAATATTTTCTTCTTCTTTTTTTTTTCCAGGACGGTATTTATCACATGCGAAAGAAAGCACCCATAACCAAAGACACTTCTTTTCACTGCATGCTACTGATTGGATACGGTGTAACTAGGGAAGGTAAAACTTTTTTCATTGGGCAAAATTCTCACGGTGAAGAGTGGGGCTGCAAGGGTTATGCCATCGTCTTTATCAATAACGAATGTGACATATTCTGTCGACAAGACTAGGTTGTTTCTTTTCTTTTTCCTTTCAAGGATGAACTTGTCTTTTTACTCTTCTTAATGACGTAACTTTGAATACTCAAGTTATCTGTGTAATAACTGGTTCCTATTTGTTTAGATATTTTAATTGCTTATTATCAGAAATAGCCTTAAAAAGTAGTAGATGATGGAGTACTAGAGATAAACTTAAGCCACATTCATAAAGATCCGGGTAATATACAGAATCCTACTAGAGTCGTAAAAGAAAGTAGCCCTTGTAAAATTCTTAACTGTTTTCTTCAATCTTTGAATACTCATGTTATCTGGGTAATAAATGGTTCCTACTAGTTCGGATATAGATGATGGAGTACTAGCATCAATCATAATCATAAATAGTCTTGAAATTTTATTACAACCAATTCATAGCAGAAGATAAGAAATGGAGTACCAATTCATAGCAGAAGATAAGAAATGGAGTACAAATCTCAATCAACGAGATAAACTTAACATAGCTGGCGAAATTCAGAAAGATCCGGGTAATACACAATCGGTCTTTAACGTAGAAAAATACTAGTGAATAACTAATTGGTCTACTAGACTCGTTACAGAAAGCAGCAGGCTAAAACAACAAGCTTGTGAAATTCTTCAACTGCTTTATTCCATAACCTCCTCGGC
This sequence comes from Camelina sativa, assembly GCF_030686135.1. Classification (NCBI taxonomy): domain Eukaryota; kingdom Viridiplantae; phylum Streptophyta; class Magnoliopsida; order Brassicales; family Brassicaceae; genus Camelina; species Camelina sativa. The sequence goes on from NC_141898.1 coordinate 2,134,933, forward strand.
TACCTCTTTCACTTGATCTCTTTCAACTAGCACATTGACAACAAAATCAGATGTTAACAGTAAGTTGGTAGGCTAAAAGAAACAGACAGAACCAGCCATATCTATATGCACCATTGCCATCATTTTTACGAGATAACAATCAGAGTGCCCATTGTCTAACCTAGTCTAGAAGCGACATTGTTTCATACACTCCACAATCAAGCTAAAGCAGAAGAGTCTCACACAATATATTCCATGTCGAGAAGACAAAACCAGAAGATCAAATGTGTTAACCAACCCCTAGAAGTAGATAAAATTTAGTGAAGTGTGGTTTCTTCAGTGAATGGTGTGTCTCTGTTCTAGTCATTCAATATACAAAACTACATGGAGAGATGTTAATAGAAGAGGATACCGAATTTTGGTGGAGAAGTGGGTCTGCAAAGGATGGGATAAGTAATGCCAGCAGACCAAGCCACTTTAGCTTGATACTCGACTAGAGGTGCATCAGGAGAGTCAGACTCTCTAGCAGCAAAAGTGATGTAGTACTTTGTGCAGCTCCCTGCCTTGAAATTAGCCCTCAAAACATGCTCGCAAGTCACATTTAATCCCTGGGAAACAAAATAGAGACAATTTAAGAATGGCTCTCATATATACCCTGACACTTGGAACTCTGAAAAGCCAAACTAGAGATACTAGAGACTAGAGAGAGTTGGCTTACCTTTCGTTTGTTATATTTTTCAACACAAAGAGATACCATGTCTGCTAAGAACTGACGAACTGTGATACCTCGACGCATTTTATCATCAAGACCCGGGACTGTAGCAATCCCACCCCAGCAGCAAGGTGGGAATTTGTCAGTTGCCTCGAAAAAGCCCTAAAAAGTAAAAACCAAAACAAAACAAAAACTAGGATGTTACTTGGTATTTACGTAGTGACTAGTGGAGATCAAAAAGGATGAAGATGATAATACCTTGGTTTCGATGACCGTGCGACTTTTAAAACGGGCTTTCTTCTCAAGTTCCTTGTCCATATACTCCTCCTCAAACCCAGAGGAATGATACTCCCGTCCCTCGAAGCTATCCTTATCCCATTCCGAATCACTATCCTCCTCCTCCTCCTCGACACCTTCTTCTATGTCGCCATCGTTTTCACCGGGATCCTCCTCCAGGTTCGTTGTTTCGACCTTGCGCTTCCCCAGCAAAGAAGAGTCATCTCCGGTGGGAATTTCCATGGCCTCCGTCGGTTGAGTCTCGCAAGATCCGTCCTTTCTATCGGTCTCGCTTGATTTGGTAGAAGCCATCCCCGATTATTTGAGTAAACCCTAATTCCCCTTTTCAATTCAAGTTGGGGCTTTTCAAAGAGCAAAGTTATACACGATTTTAAAAGTTATATCAGTAATTTTATGCCTCTCCGTGACACTTATTTTACGTTTGTGCCATCGAAAAGAGTCAGTTTTTTTTTTTTTCTTTATTACTCAATCTATGATTTTGTTACAAAATTTATGTTTGTAGATTTATGACACAGTTTATGTTTGTAGATTTGGATTGAATATTTTTAAATTTAGGACACAGTTTTTAAGGGTAGAGTTTAGTGTTTAGAATTTAGTTTTTGAAAGTTGAAAGTTTAATTTTAGATTTGTGGTATTTTTGATTTAAAAAATATTTTAGTGCTACTTTAGAAAACAAAGTAATTTTTAGTTTTATTTATTAATGGTATTTTTGGAAGAAAAAAAACTCATTTGAAGGTATTTAGGAGATTTGTTTTCTAGGAAATTCAGAATATATTAAAATGAGAATAATCTTGACCTCTTGTCAAACTATGGCTTGAGTAAACAAATATTTAGCATTGAAGAATATATGTTATAAGCAAGAATGATACAAAACTTGGTTCATTGAAGAGAGGTTTTGAAAATATGATTTTTATTGAATTTGTAAGAATTTAGAAATCTATACAAATTTCGTGTTATTTAATTGTGTGTTTCATTGGTTTATGAATTTTATTAAATCCTAGTGTTTGTTAGGTAGTAAAAAATTTCTAATGGCACTGTAAGTTAGTAATAAATAAATAAGTAGAAAGTAAAGGTAAAAACAAGAAGCAAATCTCAACTTTTATACAGTATGATTTGGATAGAATTTTAACAGATACTATTAAAATATCTTTCATTTTTCTATTCACTTTAACTCTTTCAATTCAGTCAATCATTTCAAAAAAAAAAAAAAAACCTTCTATAATAAACTATTTATTGTTTTTTAAAAACAATAAATTATTTATTGTTTGTTATTAATTATTAATTAATTTAATACTTATCTAACGACTAGTATTTTAACTTATAAACAGACTGACACTATCAGAGTAAGCTTTATTGATAGACTGGTGTGATGCGTGGTAACGATTTGTGTACATTTATAATAAATACATACATATTGTTGTTCAATATTATTTCCAATCGTTATGATTTATGACCAAAACAAATAAATACATATTGTTGTTCAATATTATTTCCAATAGTTATGATTTAACTACAGTGTGAGTTATGAGTGTTAGGCCATCTTTATCTGCACAACTATGAGGCTGTTCTAAGGCATTTTTAAAATAAAAATATTGTAACAGTGGATTTAGAACATTTTTTTTTTGTTCTTCAATAAGAACTGATTTAACCTCAGTTCTTATAGGACGTGGGTTAAGCTGATTGGTTGAGATTTTTTGCAAAGAAAGAAAATTTTTCATTTTTCTTTCTCTTCGAAATCGTTTTCTTTTTTCTCTCCAAAACGGCGAAAGCTTCGTGGTCACCATCTTCGCCGACTAAAAGCTACAAGGTGAGAGAGAAGTCCATTTCTGTCACCGGAGAGGGAAGAAATTAACTGGCAGCGATGTTAATCGGAAGAGCTTTTAATCGTCAACCCGATTCCGATACTCAGCCATCAGAATCTTCTTCGTCTTCGTCGTTCACGTTCGAGAAAGAAATTGAGAAACCCGTCTTAGTTCTGTATCGATGATAGATGCTAAGAAGGAGAAGCATCAGGTGCGATTGAATTGCTTTCATTTTTTTTTGGAGGTTTTGTAATGGTGCGATTGAATTGCATTGATTTGTGTAGATGTAATGGGAACTGCTGAATGGAGAGCCATGAAGAGTCCATCTTACTACAAGCGTGGTGATTATGTTCCTGGACTCAAGGTCAGCTTTTGAATCTTCTTATTTGTTTTAAGGATTGATGTGAGAGTTTTAAGATGAGGGAGGAGAAGTTTGGTTGGCTTATATTATCTTTGAGCAAATGGATTAGTTTCATTTCCTGAATCACATGAAGTTCCTAGTTTTCCATATAGAAAACAGGTAGTATGTTAGCAACTTGGTACTACAGAGCTCTTTCATTCGCTAGCCTTTCACTTTAGAGATGTAATGAAAATCATTAGTCGATAATGATGTCATGGTCCTCTATTGTTAACAGATTCATGGTGCATTATTACTGTAATCTTTCGTTTGATGTTTCTTCCCTTCTTTGCTTTCATGACTGTAATCTTAAATAAAGCATTCCTTCTTTCTTGTAGAACGAAACTTTCAATGGACATTACAAGAAAGCCCGAAGGTTTTGGTTTTAAAACTGCAGGGATTTGATTTTTAAAACTACAGGTTCTGTTTTTGTTCCAACAGGTTTTGGTTTTGAAAACTGCAGTTAATACTTTCTGGTTTTGGTTTTTAAAACTACAGGTTCTGTTTTTTTCTTCTTGCAGGTTTTGGTTTTGGAAACTGCAGTTTCTGTTTTGAATACTTTCAGGTTTTGGATTCACTGGTGTTTTCAGGCTGCCTCTAGTTGATGGTTGCAGATTGTTGGACCGTTTAGTTTCAGAGTGGAGTCTGGAATTCAGATTGATCTGAAGAATGGAGCTAACCCCGTGACTGTAGATAAGACAATATTTGCTATGGAATATGCTATTCAAGTGCTTGCTTCTGCCAAGGTTGTTGCTTGGTTCTCCCACAACAGAAAGAATTCATGGTTGAGCTTCGTTTCTTTGAGATATAGTATCAGGACTTTCCACTCAAAATGTCTAGCTTGATCCTATGAAGATTGTAGTCGTCTTGCAGAGAAGTAAATAGACAATGTTTGATTTTTTTTCAGTTTCTTATGTTAAACAGAAGAATGATTTAATAGAAGGGAAGTTTACATCTTGTTATAGTGTGATGTCTACCAAAACTAGTTACAGGACAATCCAGTGGAAGCTTCAAATGGTCTTCCTTATACTTGATAGACACAAGACAAAGACCATGAGGCGGTGCAGGCAAATTTGTATACTTTGCAAGCTCCCTCCTGTCTTTGGTTTCCAGAATCATTGGGACAATATCTGAATCCAATGCTTCTTTTCCAATCTGAACCAGCAAAGCTACCTGCAAATGTGGAAAGGACTCAGCAGACTAAAAACATTACTTCGCCTTGTCAAGCATCGTTAAAGAGAACACAAAACTAACCATGTTTCTCACTTGTCTGTACAAAAAGCCTGAACCTTCAACTTCAAGCTGTAGAAGAGATCCCTAAACACCATGTTTCTTTGTTTGGTTTTTAAAAAAAAAATTATTTACAATGTTTTGTTGTTTCATAAAAATTTGGTATTGTATTTTGAATTTAGTAAAAGTTTTATAAGTTTGAAATTTAAATGTTCTTTTATAATTTTTATAATTTATAAGTTTATAAGTTTAAGAATATGTTTAAGAATAATATATAATTGTAATAAGTTTAATTGTAATATTATATACCAAATTCATTAGATTTTATAATTGAAATATGTTTAAAAATATTATATTATTAAATCTTATGATCTTAAACATGTTCTCCCTATAACTAATTTTTTAGCAAAAGATCTTAACTACTGATCTTAGATTATTTTTCTAATATATTTAATCTAAGAACACAAAAAAAAGTTGTCCCTTTAAAGATGCCCTTATGATGACTGTATTTTTAGCCTCAACTGCACCATGAGGCACTTGATCATCATTAAATATGGTTAATACCAATTCCAATCTATCTCCATTTCTACCTCCAAACTCCATTTTTGAGAAAAATCTTCTCCAATCCCACTTTATTTCCATCTCCAAAATAGAGATTTCTATATTTGTCTCTATATTTGGAGACTTTTAATTCATTTCTCCATTTTGGAGTTGAGCTTTTTTATTTGCAAATCAGTCCATTAAATTTATATAGATTTATATTTTATATATAAATACAGTTAAATATTATTATTTTCTACTTAAACTTATAAATAATAATTTTAAAATTTAACAATTAACATATATAACATAGAAAATGGACAATACAAACAAAAGTACAAAATAACATTACTATCAATAAAAATTTAAACACATAATATGACTTAAACTGAAGATTAGAAACAACTTAATACAACAAATACTAATAATTGATGAATATTGTGTAATGTAATGTTGTTCAATAATAAATTTTAAATATAAATAACATGCTAAAAAAATTCTTTTTTGCTAAAAATAAAATAATTGGGTCAAATTTGTAATTTAAATAAATAAAAGATCATTATATAAATTAATAATAAGATGTAAGAAGAATATTCTAAGAGTATTTTCTTTTGGAGTCAAATATGGAGAAATAGGTTGGAGTAAAACCATCTACGAAATGGAGTTACTCCAAAATAGAGTAAAAAATGAAGAAATGGGTTGGAGATGATATATTAACTGCAAAAATTACTTTATAATATTTTATATTCATCGATAAGACGATAAATGATTTAAATTATCAATTTACTGAACACTTGTTGCAACTTGCAAGTCTGCATTGACTTATATTTTATCGACAGCTATTGCCTATTTGTTGTGAGTATAAATTTTTTTTCACGAAAGGTTGTCTATTTTTTGTAATTCATTACTCTGTGACTTTTTGAGTTACGAGACTTATGACTGATTATTGACCTCATATGATGTGACAACTGGTGACAATACTGAGCCTTTAAAACACAATTAAGAGCCTAAACTCTAACATGTAGTGTCTATAGGAGTGTTAACTTTTGTGCTTATACAAGTTGCTTAGCTGTTTTCCAATATTGGTTGGATAAAAAAGTCATGGATGGAAGACGAAATACTAATAAACTAGGAGATATCCCGTGCTTAAAGCACGGATCAACATTTTTTAAAAAATTATATTTTTTTTAAAGTTATTTCGTTTGAAATAATATTTATTTTTAATTGTTCTGTAAATCTATTAGTCTATTTGAATACTAATTATTTTAGAATATTATAGTATTTTATTTTTGATGTATTATTACAGTTTTATATTGTTTGTTTGTTGTATTTGCATCATATTTTGTGAAATATAAAATAGTAATTTTAATATTATAATTGTGAGAAAATAAAAATAATTAATTTATTATCTAGATAAAATAGTTTTACCAACCCGCCAATGTTAAAATTAAAACACACATTTTTCATAGATTGAGTGATATATCTTCGTTTTTTAAAATCCAAATCACAACATATGCAGAAAATTATGTATTTTATTAATCATAAGTATTATATGAAAATTCCAAACATTTGTAAATAAAATTAAATAAAGATGATAGGAGAATCATAATTTGAAATCTTAACAAAATCTTTAAATTTAGTTTTACCAAAATATTTTGTTATTATTTTTTTAGATTTTTTAATATTTAATCTGTGAGTGTTTTTTGTTTTTTAGTTAATTATATTTACTTAAATTAATTAATTAAGTTATATTAAATTTTTTTAATAGCAATTGAATGTAATTTTTTACACATTTTAAGGTTAGTTTCATATTTGTACTTTCCAATTAATATAGTAGAATAATAATTAGTACTGTATCATTAGACCATCTATTCTGGTAGATTCTCTTACCATTACTCTTATTAAAAAATTAATAAAAGGGAGACAGAAGAGAAAAAACGGGGAAACGTTTTTTCCCATAGTAACTTGAGAATCGGTACTCATAACAAATAAGACAGGTAACAAATAAGATAGGTGTTATGTGTTCAGTGGAACAACTATTAATAAATAAGTAAATAATAATAATTCGTGAAAAAAATATTTTTTTTTATCTTTTTGAAAAACATTGGCCGGTTACTCCAGTAATGATGCCCTTATAAATTATAAGAAATTGCATCATGTCATATATGCTTTGTTTTGCATAATGCTGTTTTTTTTTATTTCTTTTAAATCCTTCCGGTTTCATATGAAATGCATAGTAAGTACTACTCCCTTTATCAAATTGTTTGTTGCTTCATCAATAGATTGACTTCCTTTAACAAACAAAAAAGGGCATATGTAGATTGACGTGTATTCTCATGTTTGATATATTACACATTTACACCTTACATATATGTACGCTGATAATAAGTAATATAGTTTCCTTTGGAGTCAATATAATATATATTGAATTCCCATACTCACTACTCACTAGCATATACATTTTAGGTCTTCTCGAGTTTCCCTACCACAATGATATATTATTGTTTGTAATAAACTAGTAATGAATTTGTGTACCATCTCTAAAGTTTGAAGAATATTGAGGATATCTCAACTAAAATGAAAAAGTAAGCGGATGAATCTTTATCAAAACAAAAAGTAAGGGGATGAATCGTTTGGTATTGTTGTGGCAGGAAGATATATCGTTATGAGTATATCTATTGATAGTTGTATTGCTATGGCTTAATTATGAGTATGCAAAATCTCCTAAATATGCAATTTTTATTTAAGAATTTTAATCTATTGATAGTTTTACTATAATATCTTCAACACAATTGAAAATCATATTCAGCAAAAGCTTCACTAATTAAAGTCAAATCATTGGCATTAGCATTGGGCCGGCCACCAATACAACGAAAGCAAGAAACGAAAATTTGCCGAGAATGATCTGCTGCTCAAAAACTATAAGCAAGAAGCCAAGAATGATACAAGACTTGGTTCACTGAAGAGGGGTATTGAAACATATGATTTTTATTGAATTTGAAAGAATTTAGAAATCTATACAAATCTAGTGTTATTCAATTGTGTATTTCATAGATTCTTTTTAAATTCATTTCTTATTCAATTTATTGGTTTATAAATTTTATTAAATTCTAGTGTTATTAGGTATTAAAATTGTTTTAATGGAAATTAGAACTAGAAAGTAAAGGTTCAAACAAGAAAAAAAATCACATTTTTATGGTATAATTTGGATAGATATTTTTTGTTTTCAGATCCCCACCCCTACCTCTCTGTATTATAAACAAACAATGCTTGTAGATCTTCTAACTTTTAAAGTTTTTAAGTGCAAGTAAAATAAAAAGAGAACATTAAAAAAAAAAAAAAAAAATCCTTAACTAATCTCATTAACCAAAAAGTTCGATATATGACTTACTTACCCAACAGGCCAACACTAATCATATTTCTTTCTTCCTCTGCTTATCATTATTTGGCTGTTTGGTTTATTGGGCTTGTTATACGAAGTGGAACTGAGATAAAGCTACACGTGGCTTGCTCTCATTCGTTAATTATTTTCCTAGACTCTTCAGAAAACTCATTTAATACAAAAAGATTTTGTGTATTAAATTTTAGATATAATCTTATTAATGTGAGTAGGGATATAAAATAAAATAAAAAATCTTGTCACATTTATGTATTATTTTAATGTTATCACTGAGTTTCAAAATTTTGAAGATGTAATTACTCAATTAATTTGGTACTAGGTACTATCCCGCGGAAAATCGCAGGCTGAACTTTTTTTTTGATGAAAATTTATAATAATTTATTTTATTATTATGTTATTCATAATGGTTTGTAATTAAAACTTTATTGTTGATATTATAATTGTTGTATTTAAAAATGTTTATTGAAAATCTGTCAATCAAATATTTGTTTATAATGAAAAAAATTATTTAAACCTTTGTGAAATATTTGTTATAATTGTGAAGTAAGTAAAAAGATATAACTAACATGTAAAAAAAAGTCTTATCTGTTAGTTTTTTTTTAAATATAAATTAGTTTTGATTCTATCAGATTTTTTTTTTTACTTTTTTACAATTTATTTTATTTGATGTTCCCTTATTTTCGTTTTTTGAATTAAAAATATTTATTTAATTAATTATTTTAATCTTAATTAAATTTTTCTAATAACAATTGAACGTAATTTTTTACACATTTTAAGGTGAGTTTTATATTTGTACTTCTCACTTAATATAATAGGATGTCTCCACTAACCACTTTTTAGACACAAATAAAAATGTGGATGTTCCAAGAAAAATACAAGACCACAAATTAGTTAGAAGTAACAGATTGTTTGACATATGTAAAAAGCCAAAAAGAATATAAGAGATACGTTGTCTAAAAAAAGAAGACCAAAACAGATGTTTTATATATTTGAAATAATGTCGTCAAAATCTACTTCAAGGTCAACGCAAAAGATAAGAAATGGAGTATGAATCTCAATCAACGAAATAAACTTAAGCGACATTCAGAAAGATCGGGGTAATATACACAATCCTACTTAGTAGAGTCGTTAAAGAAAACAGCCTTGTGAAATTCTTCAACTGCTTTCTTCCATCACCTCGTCGGCTACCTCTTTCATTTGATCTCTTTCAACTAGCACATTGACAACAAAATCAAATGTTAACTGTAAGTTGGTAGGCTAAAAGAAACAGACAGAACCAGCCATATCTCTATGCACCATTGACCATCATTTTTACGAGATAACAATCAGAGTGCTCATCGTCTAACCTAGTCTAGAAGCGACATTGTTTCATACACTCCACAATCAAGCTAAAGCAGAAGAGTCTCACAAATAATATTTGCCATGTCGAGAAGACAAAACCAGAAGATCAGATGTGTCAACCAAACCCTAGAAGTAGATAAAATTTAGTGAAGTGTGGTTTCTTCACTGAGTGGTGTATCTATTCTAGTCATTTAATTTAAATATACAAAACTAATTGGAGAGATGTGAATAGGAGAGGATACCGAATTTTGGTGGAGAAGTGGGTCTGCAAAGGATGGGATAAGTAATGCCAGCAGACCAAGCCACTTTAGCTTGATACTCAACTAGAGGTGCATCAGGAGAGTCAAACTCTCTAGCAGCAAAAGTGATGTAGTACTTTGTGCAGCCCCCTGGATTGAAATTAGCCCTCAAAACATGCTCGAGAATCACATTAAATCCCTGGGAAACAAAAGAGACAATTTAAGAATGGCTTATCATCATATCCTAAAAACACTTGGAACTCTGAAAGGCCCAAACTAGAGACTAGAGATTAGAGAGAGAGAGAGTTGGCTTGCTTACCTTTTCTTTGTTATATTTGTCAAGACAAAGAGATACCATGTTTGCTAGGAACTGACGAACTGTGATACCTCGACGCATTTTGTCATCAAGACCCGGGACTGTAGCAATCCCAGCCCAGAGGTAAGGTGGGAATTTGTCACTTGGCTCGAAAAAACCCTAAAAAACTAAACATAACAAAAATTAGGATATGTTATAAATATGACAAAAGATTCAAAATTTGATGAAAGAGGATGAGACCTTGGTTTCGATGACCGTGCGACGGTAAAGTCGGGCTTTCTTCTCGAATTCCTTGTCCATATACTCCTCATCATTCTCAGAGGAATGATACTCCCGTCCATCGAAGCTATCCTTATCCCATTCCAAATCCCTATCCTCCTCATCCTCCTCCTCCTCCTCCTCCTCCTCCTCCTCCTCTTTCTCCTCCTCTACACCTTCTTCTTTGTCGCCTTCGTTTTCACTGGGATCCTCCTCCAGGTTCGTTGTTTCGACCTTGCGCTTCCCCAGCAAAGAAGAGTCATCGCTGGTGGAAATTTCCATGGCCTCCGTCGGTTGAGTCTCGCAAGATCCATCCTTTCTCTCGGTGTCGCTTGATTTGGTGGGAGCCATGCCCGATTCTTTGAGTAAACCCTAGATTCCCCTTTTCAATTATTCAATTTGGGGTTTTTTCTAAGATCAAACGCACAGATAACAGAAACACACACAATTTAAAAGTTATATTATATTCCCCTCTCCGTGACACACACATTTGTGCCATTAAAAAGAATTCAGTTTTTTTTCTTCTTTTTTTTTTTTTGTAATATATGATTTTTGTTATCTATATACTATAATATAAAATGCAATCTATGAATACTACTTATTCTATAAAATAATTTCAAAATACCACAGTTTCATTTTTCTTTTCCCAAAATACTTCTACTAATTTAATTTTTCAACAATACTATTAAAAATGTTTGTTTTTCAAAAAATAACAGACATATGAAAATTGACTTTGACCATAATGCCATAATACCAAAGCTAGTAGTCCTCGCAAGTATGATGAGGTAAACAACAAGTAGAGAATTACAAGTATCTGATTGGGCCGATAGGCTTTCTATCTATGTTAACATATGTAACGCAAAGCTGATTATTAAAGATCAGTATATATTATTTTTGATTTTTTTCTAAACACTTATGTGTCACTCGGTCAACCTTCAAAATAACATTGGTTCGAGGGATGAAAACCACCTTAGCTTGATACTCAACTAACTAGAGGTGCATCATGAGGAGTGAGTCAGACTCCCTAGCAGCAAAAGTGACTTTGTCCTGCCCCCAAAACCTAAACGCCAACAAAACATCCAATCCCGATGATTCTCTCTTGGTTACTTGATTTAGATATTTCCTCTGATCTTTCCTTGTATTTGTTTCAGTTTAAAGTTGTTACTCTATGGGAGGGAATGTTGTAATCCCCAGTTGAAGTTAATGAAAGGTATGTGTTATTTATTTATTTTTTTTTTTTTTATTTAAAAAAAAAACAGACGTGGTTAACAAGATACCCTTAAGACTAAAACTAGAATATTGTCGAATTTTAAGAGACAAAAGAGGAAAATTTATGACACGACGACAAAGGATGATACCTTGGTTTCGATGAGCTGGTGTTTATAGACGGCATTAGATGAATACTCTCTCAGATTAGATGAATCATATTGCCGGCCATCGAAGCTATCATAACCCCATTCGGGCTCTTTATTTCTGTTAATCTCTCCGTCTTCACTATCCTCATCTAATTCGTTTTCTTCGACACCATCCTTGTCAGCTGTTTGCTCGCTTTCACCGGAATCCTCAGGGTTGGGAGTTTCGGCCCTGCGCTTCCCCAATAACGATAAGGCAACAACGCCGTTGGAAGTTTCAATGGGCTTCTTCAGTTCTAGGTCGCTCGAAGATCCATCTTTCACCTCGACGTCGCTTGATTTTGGAGCCATGTCAAGTATCGAACAAACCCTAACTATATCCTTGAAGTCAATTTGGTATTTTCCAAGTAAATCACACAAATGTTATGTCCTATAATTAAGTATGGTTAATTTGGTATATGTGGTAATATATATTCTGGTTGAAATTGCCATTGGTCGTCAAACCAAAGTCCCTAATTTTATGGTCAAGCCTCTTGGGTTTGATTTGATTGGGCTTGGTTATACGAAAATAACGAAAATAAGGACCAAACAGATAAGTATATATTAAGCTATTTAGTTTTATATATTTGAAAGATGACAAGACGGGGATAGCTTGGACTTTGCATAATGTTCAAGGAAACTACATCCTCAAGGGCTACTCAGCAATAGAGCCAACAGATACCGCGCTGGAAGCTGAAGCATGTGCACTAAGAGAAGCGACCTTTCAATTAAAACGTCTTGGGTATCAAGATGTCACCTTTTGTGGTGACTCACAAATCATCTATCACTATTTGGAAGATGTCATTATGGAGCGCTCACCCAAAGAGATATCGAAGTTACAGTGTTACCTAGAGGATATTATCTCGTGGGCTAAAGGAGTTTTTCTCTTTAAGCACATCAACAGAAAAGCTAATGTTCTGGCTGATACATTAGCAAAAGTAGCTCGAATAAAAAATTCTCCTCTTGTAATCTCTTGGAGTTGCTAAAATATGTCATAAGCAAACTGTAAAATTTTAATTTAATTAATATAATAGTTGGCCGAAAAAAAAATGTCGTCAAATTCTACTTCCAAGGTCAACTCAAATCTAAAATACACTATATCTTGAGGATTTCATACTAGTGTATGTATCATATAACCTTGATAGCAGAAGATAAGAAATGGAGTACGAATCACAATCAACGAGATAAACTTAAACCACATTCACAGAAAGATCCGGGTAATATACACAATCCTACTTAGTAGAGTCGTTAAAGAAAGCAGCCTTATGAAATTCTTCAACTGCTTTCTTCCATCACCTCGTCCGCTACCTCTTTCACTTGATCTCTTTCAACTAGCAAAAAAAAAAAAAAACAGCAAGATCAGATGTTAACAGTAAGTTGGTAGGCTAAAAGAAACAGACAGAACCAGCCATATCTCTATGCACCATTGCCATCATTTTTACGAGATAACAATCAGAGTGGTTAAGTGCGCATCATCTAACCTAGTCTAGAAGCAACATTGTTTCATACACTCCATAATCAAGCTAAGCAGAAGAGTCTCAAAAATAATATTTGCCATGTCGAGAAGACAAAACCAGAAGATCAGATGTGTCAACCAAACCCTAGAAGTAGTTTGTTTAGCAAAAAAAAAACCCTAGAAGTAGTTTGTTTAGCAAAAAAAAACCCTAGAAGTAGATATAACTTAGTGAAGTGTGGTTTCTTCACTGAATGGTGTACTCTGTTCTAGTCATTTAATTTACAAAAATACAATATGTGGAGATCTGAATAGGAGAGGTGAAAAAGATACCGAATTTTGGTGGAGAAGTGGGTCTGCAAAGGATGGGATAAGTAATGCCAGCAGACCAAGCCACTTTAGCTTGATACTCGACTAGAGGTGCATCAGGAGAGTCAGACTCTCTAGCAGCAAAAGTGATGTAGTACTTTGTGCAGCCCCCTGGGTTGTAATTAGCCCTCAAAACAAGCTCGAGAATCACATTAAATCCCTGGGAAACAAAAGAGACAATTTAAGAATGGCCTTATCATATCCTAACAACACTTGGAACTCTGAAAGGCCCGAACTAGAGACTAGAGTTTAGAGAGAGAGTTGGCTTGCTTACCTTTCGTTTGTTATATTTTTCAACACAGAGAGATACCATGTCTGCTAAGAACTCACGAACTGTGTTACCTTCACGCATTTTGGTATCAAGACCCGGGACTGCAGAAATCCCACCCCAGCGGCAAGGTGGGAATTTGTCACTTGGCTCAAAAAAACCCTAAAAAAACAAAACATAACAAAAATTAGGATTTATGTTATAAATATAACAAAAGATTCAAAATTTGATGAAAAAGGATGATAAGACCTTGGTTTCGATGACCGTGCGACTGTAAAAATGGGCTTTCTTCTCGAATTCCTTGTCCGTATACTCCTCACTATTCTCAGAGGAATGATACTCCCGTCCATCGAAGCTATCCTTGTCCCATTCCAAATAGCTATCCTTATCCCATTCCGAATCCCTATCCTCCTTCTCCTCCTCTTCTTCCTCGTCCTCTACACCTTCTTCTATGTCGCCTTCGTTTTCACCGGGATCCTCCTCCAGGTTCGTTGTTTCGACCTTGCGCTTCCCCAACAAAGAAGAGTCATCTCCGGTGGGAATTTCCATGGCCTCCGTCGGTTGAGTCTCGCAAGATCCATCCTTTCTCTCGGTGTCGCTTGATTTGGTGGAAGCCATCCCCGATTATTTGAGTAAACCCTAATTCCCCTTTTCAATTCAATTTAAATTTGGGGGTCAACGCACAGATATACACGATAGACTGGTGTGATGTGTCGTAACTATTTGTCGTAACTATAGGTTTATAAAATATAAACCAAGGACCCTTTCATGACCAAAAGGTTCAATATTTTTTTTTTTTCTTTTTTTTCTTCAATATTATTTCCAATCGTTATGATTTATGACCGCAGTGTGAGTTATGAGTCTTATGACTATATATTTTTTAGCGGTCGAATATGGCTCACTGCAGCAGGACGCACTTGATCATCGTAAACTACGGTTAATATATTATTATCTGCAATATTTTTTTTTGATAATATTTCGTATTTATCGATAAATGTTTTAAATTATCGATTTATTGAACACTTGTTGCAACTTGCAAGTCTGCATTGGTTTATATTTTGTAGACAGTTATTGTCTATTTGTTGTGAGTATAATTTTTTCTCACAGGAAAGGTTGTTTATCTTCTGTCACTTTTTTGAGTTATGAAACTTATGACTGATTATTGACTTCTGATGTGACAATACTGAACCTTTAAAACAAAATTAAGAGTCTAAACCGTAACATGTCTATATATAATTGTTAAATTTTGTGCTTATACAAGTTGCTTTAGCTGTTTTCCAATATTGGTAGGATAAAAAAAGTCATGGATGGAAGACAAAATACTAATAATAGTACTGTATCATTATAAATTATAAGAATTGAACTGCATGCATTATGTCATATATTGCTTTATTTTGCATAATGCTGTTTTTTTTGTCTTTTAAATCATTCCGGTTTCTTATGTCAGATTGTTTGTTGCTTCATTAATAGATTGACTTCCTTTAACAAAAGAAAAAGGCATATGTTGACTGACGTGTATTCTCATGTTTGATATATGGTTACACCGGACATATTTACGCTGATAATAAGTAATAAGATAGTTTCTTTTGGAGTCAATAGCAAATATATATTGAATTCCCACACTCACTAGCATATACATTTCTTTAGGTCTTTTCGAGTTTCCCTATCCACAATCATATATTATATTCTTTATTGTTTGTAATAATAAATTTGTGTGGAAGCAAGTGAAAGATTTTTACCATTCTAAAGTTTAAAATAATTTTGAGGATATCTCAAATAAAATGAAAAAGTAAGCGGATGAATTGTTTGGTATTGTTGTGGTACGAAGATATATCGTTATGAGTAAATAAATCTATTGATAGTTGTATTGCTATGGCTTAATTATGAGTATGGAAGTTGAACAGAACCATCAGAGGAAGGAGAGAGTAGTTCTTGAGATGGGTCTTTGTCTGAAACGGAGGAGATGAAGAAACCAAGTTCCTCGTAGCTTCCATTCCACAGAATCACCACCGAGACCAAAAAAAAAAAAAAAAAAAAAAAAAAAAAAAAAAAAAACTCTAATTTTGCTTCCACGAATGGCTAAGGAAGACGAATAAGAACATGAGGCTACTCTACTGAGGAGCCATGACGAGCATATAAGGCGACACACTCCCAATAGACTCGTGTGATTGGATCTGCAATAAAAAAAGATGAGTGAGGCTACAATAGAATAAACATGCACAGATCGATCAAAAAGAGAAGGGTAAAACAAAAACAAATTCTTATCGACCAAAAAGAGAAGGGTTTACTAGAGAAATCTTTCTTGTTCATGGTCGAGACTTTTTTTCTCATTTAGAGGAGGAGGAACAAGATGTACAAAGGATCTAGAAGATCCACGAATTTGTATGTTATATTTCCTTATTATATAGATATGAAAATATTTAATTCTATCTTATATAGTTTAGTAAATTATTCTATCTATGTTAACATATGTAACGCACAGCTGGTTATTAAAGTCAGTATATAATATTTTTGATTTTTTTTCTAAACACTTATGTGTCACTCAGTCAACCTTCAAAGTAACATTGGTTCGAGGGATGAAAACCACCTTAGCTTGATACTCAACTAACTAGAGGTGCATCATGAGGAGTGTGAGTCAGACTCTCTAGCAGCAAAAGTGATGTAGTACTTTGTCCTACCACCTCGGTTGAAATTCGCCCTCGAGATATGTGGTCCAACTTCACATTCAATCCCTAGAAAGAAACAACGTACAAGCAAAACATGTGAAACCATACGTACCCTTTTATATAGGTGCGGGACTTGGTCTGCAAAGGATTTAATGTAAAGTTTTGTGTATAATTTAGTTTAACAAATATATAATCTTATATAATAAAAAATCTTACCAATGTGAGTTTTTGTATTATTTTAATGTTTTCACTGAGTTTGAAAATTTTGAAGATGTAATTACTCAATTAATCTATACTTGTTAGTTTGGTCTGTCTCCACTAACCACTTTTTAGATACAAATAAAAATGTGGACGCTCCAAGAAAAATACAAGACCACAATATAATTAGAAGTAACATATTGTTTAACAGATATAAAAGCCAAAGAAAATATTTAGAGATACGTTGCCAAAAAAAGGACCAAACAGATAAGTATATATTACGCTATTTATATATTTGAAATAATGTCGTCAACATCTACTTCAAGGTCAACTCAAATCTGATACTATATATTGAGGATTTCTTACTATGTATTTATAACCTTCATAGCAGAAGATAAGAATTGGAGTAAGTACGAATCTCAATCAACGAGATAAACTTAAGCGACATTCAGAAAGCAGCCTTGTGAAATTCTTCAACTGCTTTCTTCCATCACCTCGGCTACCTCGTTCACTTGATCTCTTTCAACTGTTAATCGTAAGTTGTTAGGCAAAACGAACCAGCGATAATTCACCATATCTCTATGCACCATTTCCATCATTTTACGAGATAACAATCAGAGTGGTCGTCTAACCTAGTGTAGAAGCGACATTGTTTCATACACTCCACAATCAAGCTAAAGCAGAAGAGTCTCACAAATAATATTTGCCATGTCGATAAGACAAAACCAGAAGATCACATGTGTCAACCAAACCCTAGAAGTAGATAAAATTTAGTGAAGTTGTGGTTACTTCACTGAATGGTGTCTCTATTCTAGTCATTTAATTTACAAAACTACAACATGTTGAGATCTGAATAGGAGAGGTGAAAAAGATACCGAATTTTGGTGGAGAAGTGGGTCTGCAAAGGATGGGATAAGTAATGCGAGCAGACCAAGCCACTTTAGCTTGATACTCGACTAGAGGTGCATCAGGAGAGTCAGACTCTCTAGCAGCAAAAGTGATGTAGTACTTTGTGCAGCCCCCTGGATTGAAATTAGCCCTCAAAACATGCTCGAGAATCACATTTAATCCCTGGGAAACAAATAGAGACAATTTAAGAATGGCTTATCATATATATCCTAACAACACTTGGAACTCTGAAAGGCCCAAACTAGAGACTAGAGATTAGAGAGAGAGAGTTGGCTTGCTCTTACCTTTTCTTTGTTATATTTGTCAAGACAAAGGGATACCATGTTTGCTAGGAACTGACGAACTGTGATACCTCGACGCATTTTTTTATCAAGACCCGGGACTGTAGCAATCCCAGCCCAGCAACAAGGTGGGAATTTGTCACATGCCTCGAAAAAACCCTAAAAAAACAAAACAAAACAAAAATTTGGATACGTTGTTATAAATAAAACAAAAGACTCAAAATTCGATGAAAAGGATGATGATGAGACCACCTTGGTTTCGATGACCATGCGACTTTTAAAACGGGCTTTCTTCTCAAGTTCCTTGTCCATATACTCCTCACTATTCTCAGAGGAATGATACTCCCGTCCATCGAAGCTATCCTTATCCCATTCCAAATAACTATCCTCCTCCTCCTCCTCTACACCTTCTTCTATGTCGACTTCGTTTTCACCGGGATCCTCCTCCAGGTTCGTTGTTTCGACCTTGCGCTTCCCCAACAAAGAAGAGCCTACGCCGGTGGAAATTTCCATGGGCTCCGTCGGTTGGGAAGATCCATCCTTCGTATCGCCGTCGCTTGATTTGGTGGGAGTCATGCCCCGATTATACCCTTTTCAATTCAATTTTGGGGTTTTTTCTAAGAGCAAAGCCAAACGCACGCATAGATTAAAAAGTAAAACCCCTGCAAAATACTAATCTATATAATAATAACAATCTGAAAAAATGCCACCAACAGTCGCAGTTTTTTGTTGCACCTTTTCGTAATATATTATATATATATATGACAAAAAATTCCAACAGTTGCATCTCTCTAAAAAGTTGTGTCTCTTAAATGTATAGTTGTGTCTCTTACAAACAGTTGTGTCTATTCAAATGTTCACATCTATATAAATTTTTATATATATGACTTTTCATCAATGTATACAAATTTTATTTATTTTATATTTTTGACAGAAAATTTCAACGGTTGTGTCTCTCTAAAGAGTTGCGTCTTTTAAATGTATAGTTGTGTCTCTTACAAATAGTTGTGTCTAATCAAATGTTTACATCTTTATAAATTTATATATAAGTGACTTCTCATCATTGTATTCAATTTTTTTTTTATTTTATATTTTTGACAGAAATTTTTTACAGGTGCATATCTCTAAAAAGTTGTGTCTGTTGAATATAGAGTTGTGTCTTTTACAAACAGTTGTGTCTATTCAAATGTTCACATCTTTAGAAATCTATATATAAATAACTTCTCATCATTTTATTCAAATTTTCTTTATATTTGAATTAGTTAAAAGAGAATTTGTTAGAAATGACAATTTCATCAGTGTGAAAAATTTATTGCAGTTTGATATGTTTTGTTAATCGTTGTAATATTTAATTATATTCAGTCTCTAGGTATACAACCATCTATTCATCGAGAGTTGTCATTTTCTATTGGTATCAATCCAAACCGAAATTTTTGTTTTTAGCTGTTAAAAAATGTGGTTCAAGTTGGGTTTTCAGAAAATGAGAGCATATTGGCTCGTATATTTTTTTTTGTCACAAGTAAATATATATATATATATATATATTTGTCTACTCCATGCTTTTTGATTAGAAAACTAATTGTATTATAGAAAACAATATGAATTTCTATATTTCTATTTAAAAAAAAAAAATCTGATTATGAAATATCAAGGTAAACATAAAAATAAAATTTCACAGTTTGTTTTAGTATATTTTATACAGTTGGGAATATTCAGTTTATTGGGAGATGGATAACTAGTGATCCACAGAAAGATTGACGGTTGAGATGATTGTCCAATAAACTATCTTGAAGACAAATACTTATCTACAATTTCATATAGGTTAAGGGAATTTGTATATTTATTTCTAGTCATAACACACTCAATTTGAAATCTTAATAACAAAAGATATTTAATATAAAATATTATAAAAGTTTGAAAAAGTTTTGGATTATGACTGCCAAAAAAAAGAGGAGCGTGTGAGAGCAATGAATCCGGCCGTCTGTGGCCGACCATCTTCCTTAAACGCGCACATTGTGATGCTACATCATACACCTAAATATTATTGTTATAAGTTCTAACTATTATTGTTCCCCTCTAATATTTATTATATTATTTATTTATGTGTGATTCGGGATAATTAACAAGCATCTTATGCGGAGAAAAATTAGTAATAAGTAGATTCAATATTGGATTAACCATGTATATATAATCTATTATAATTGGCAAAAAATTTAATGACTATAGGTTGTTTTATATAAAAATATGTTTCACTATAAAACGATAGTTGTTTGTATTACATATACATTTACAACTAGGTGATACCCCATGTTACAGCACGGAATTATATATTTTGTTATTTACTTTTTTTTTGTATTTTTGTAATGAAGTTTTTTATTTTGACTTATTTTATTTGTTTATATATTGTTTATTTGTATATTTGGGGTTATACAGTAAATTGGAAATCCTAATAGAATAAGTAGTTTATAGAATGTAGCTTTTCACGGAAACAGACACACCACAATATTGGATAGTAGTTTTGTAAGAGAATAGACATTCCGCAATATCAGATAGCAGTTTTGTAAGAGGATAGACACACCGCAATATCGGATAGTAGTTCTCTAAGAGGATAAGTTTTTCTTTATTTTGGTTTGTCGTCGAAATAGGAGAAGTTGCTTGTTAAATTTTAGTATGAGATATTTCAATGGTTATGAACTATTGTATTTATAGTGAGATTATGTATTTTAGGTTATCATTCAGAAGTGAATATTTGATATATCAAATCTCAGCAAAATTGTAAAAAAACCAATTTAATTTATATTTTGACAAAAATACATTTTTTAACGGATTTAACTCAAATTTTTTTTATATTTTAAAATTTTTAAGCGTAAAAATATTAATATTACTTAAATATTTTATAGACTTTAAATATATTATAATATTTTAAACTTTCGACGGAGTTCAAACATTTATAATAATTTAAACATTCTATAAAATTTTAAGTATTTATAATATCTTAAACTTTTTTAAAAACGTAAATATATTATAATATATTTACTTTTTAAAAGTTTAAATATGCTCAAATATAGAACCAAATTAAACTATTAACTTTGGATACCTGATAAATCAAACTTCTTACTCATTTGCACTCAAAACATGTTAGTCATATATTTATAGTGATTATGAACCATATTCCGAAATATTTAGTCGATGTGGGATATACATTACACCTTTTCTGTAAATTAGATTACAACTTTACGTATATATAATATCTGTTTTTTTTATTCTTTTCATCTATACTAATCTAAGTTATTACTATAATTTCGTTAAGGAAATATTGAAAAATCTAAACTAAATGATCATTTGGTTTATTTAATTGTATTAAGTTGATTTGTTGTTTCCGTAAATATCTCACAATATAAAACCAAATCAAAGAAGTTTACATATATATATATATATACAATTTCGTATTTAATTTATTGATTATTTAGGAAGCAAAAAAGTCTCAATTAATAAGTATATATATGTCGATCTCTAATACAGAAATCTTTTATATATGGTAGTCCTATATATTAGGAAATGCATATATATATATATATATATATAATACATAATCCTAAATTTCAGCATTTAATACATAATATATATATATATATATATATTATGTATTAATATATATATATTATGTATTAAATGCTGAAATTTAGGATTTACAAATGGATCTAACGGGTAAATTATTTTTCATATAATAATTCTTTGTTTTCTGTAAATTATTTGGTGGGCAAAATTCTTAAATATTTTTAAATATTGTTTTTCAGAAATATGTGAGAAATTTATAACTGAAAAAGAGAAAAAAAAAAACAAAAGATAAAGGCAGAATATATAAGTCAAATATCATTTTTGGGATAACACAAACTATTAAAAAGATTTCATAGTTATTTTAGCTTTTGTTCATTTTGTTTTGAAATATAGGAAAGGAAAGAAAAATCGTAATTTAATTATATTTAAAATTTATTCAGGTTTGTATGTTAGGTAATATCAAATCGGCAATTATTGTTACCAAAAATAAAACTAAATTTAATATGTTTACATATATAAGTTTTTGATTGTCCGATTTTGATGGTAACAAATTTACTTAAATAAATTTAAATTTAAATTCAGTTGTTTGAATCACAAAATTTTCCTTTTTAAAGATTATTTGTAAAGATCGAATATCGGTAATTAAGGAAATATCCAAATTTTTGGTAATTAAAATTTATGATTTTCATTTAAATACCTTAAAGAAAAATGAAATCAGAATGTTTGCCTATAACGAATAACTCTGTTTGGTATCTTAAATAACTAATCTTGAATGAAATAATAATATATTGGATCCGAAAAAGATTAATCTGGAGTACAAACAGATCCACAAGTTTTTTTCCTTCTGTTGTCGGATATTTTAGGATCCGCGTCCCGACCCATAATTTTTTTAAGTGATCGATCGAGGGTATAATGGTCATTTGTCAAAAACGAAACTATAGGTTAATTAGATTAAATTTTGTGATTTTCTAATCATTTTTAATGAAAAAACTACCAAAACCAAGTCATGGTCCATTTTGAGTCTAAAGAGTATTTCTGCTTTACTAGTATAGATACTGCCTTTATGAAAATAGATGTATTCTTTTTTATATGAATATATATAACTGATTTTTGATTCAAATAAATAAATATATGATAATTTTCTGTTTAGTTATATTCAAATTTGAGAGGATTGGTAATTTTCTTACTGATTGACTGAATAGTAATATTTACATTCATTTTTTATGAAGTAAAAACTGAATTTTGAAATAGAAATATGTTGGAGTTATGCTAAAAAATATTTAAAATAATTAATAGAAATTAATTTAAACAAATCATTATGTCAATTTAAGAATGGTCCTCAATTAGTATTTTTTAATATTTGTAATTTATTATATGATTATTAAAGAAATTTATAGTGTTTATACAATGTATTTATAATTTTATCATTTAAAAAAACAAAAAAAAATTAAAAAATATAATCATTTACATATCATATTTGACTACAAGAGAATAAGTTGTAACGATTCACAAAATATACAAAAATATGACTGTAAGGTTAAGAAAAGAAGACATGATTGTAGATTTCATTTATTCATTTTTCGGAAATTGAAAAATATTTTATAAAAAAATTACGACGAAAATATATAGATAAAATGTTACATTGAAAAGATGCGAACGAAAGATTAAGACGAATAAAGGTGAATGAAATAACACGACTGCAATGTTATCTCATGGCAGTTGATCGTAAAAATTTGTTTAATTTGATGTGTGTAGTATTGATAATAATTTATTTAATCATATGCTTGTTAAGATTATTTTTTAAGGAATATTTTTCAATAAAGATATAAAGAATGTTTCAAAAATTTGTATGTTTTTAAATTTTTTTATTAAATAGTTTATGAATAGCAATAGTTTAATAATTAAATTTAATTAAAAAATTTTTGTAATAAATATTTTACTAAAATGAGTTCCCCGCGATATCGCGGGGCTCCATAGCTAGTAATTATAATAGTACTGTGTCATTATAATTTATAAGAATTGAATTGCATGCATCATGTCATACATGCTTTATTTTGCATAATGCTTTTTTTTTTTTCTTTTAAATCCTTCCGGTTTCATATGATACGAATAGTAAGTACTACTTCTCAAATTGTTTGTTGCTTCATCAAAGGGCTTATGTAGATTGACGTGTATTCGCATGTTTGATATATATGGTTACACCGTATACATACGCTGATAATAAGTAATAACATAGTTTCTTTTGGAGTCAATAGCAAATATATTGAATTCCCATACTCACTAGCATATACATTTTAGGTCTTTTCGTGCATCATGAGGAGTGAGTCAGACTCTCTAGCAGCAAAAATGTAGTACTTTGTCCTGCCCCCTCGGTTGAAATTCGCCCTCAAGATCTGTGGTCCAACTTCACATTCAATCCCTAGAAGGCTAGAAAGAAACAGCGTACAAGCAAAACATGTGAAACTATATGTACCCTTTTATATAGGTGCCGGACTTGGTCTGCAAAGGATTGGATACTTTTTGTGTTGTACAGACCATGCAGCCTTAGCTTGATACTCCACTAATGGTGCATCTGGAGACTCGGACTCTCTTGCAGCAAATGTAATGTAAAACTTAGTCATCGACCCTGGGTTGTAATTTGCCCTCAAGATATGATCCAGTTTCACATTCTTTTTCTACAAACAATAAAACTTTATTAGATATATAACTGGGAATCCCAGCCAGAAAACTAGAGCAGAGGCAATAAATAGAAAAAGTGATCTACTACTTGCCTCATCTTCGTTGTAGCGTTGGAGACAAAGAGATGTCAACTTTTCGCAGACCTCACGGATGGTGAGGCCTAACATAGCCGGCTCGTCCAGATCTCCGAGCGAAGCAATTCCAGGGGTATAAACGTAAGGTGGGAACTTGTCAGAATTCTCAAAGAAACCCTAAACCCAACAAAACCAGACGTGGTTAACAAGATACCCTAAGACTAAAACTAGAATATTGCCGAATTTTAAGAGACAAAAGAGGAAAATTATGACACGACGACAAAGGATGATACCTTGGTTTCGATGAGCTGGCGTTTATAGTGACGGCACTGCTCCTCAAACTCCTTATCCGAATACTCCTCACCCAGATTAGGGGACTCATACTCCCGGCCGTCGAAGCTATCATAACCCCACTTGGGCTCTCTATTCTCCTCATTCCTGTAACTCTCTCCGTCGTCACCTTCTTCCTCATCTAATTCGTCACTATCCTCGTCTAATTCGTTTTCTTCGACACCATCCTCGTCAGCTGTTTCCTCGCTTTCACCGGAATCCTCAGGGTTGGGAGTTTCGGCCCTGCGCTTCCCCAATAACGATAAGGCAACAACGCCGTTGGAAGTTTCAATGGGCTTCTTCAGTTCTAGGTCGCTCGAAGATCCATCTTTCACCTCGACGTCGCTTGATTTTGGAGCCATGTCAAGTATCGAACAAACCCTAACTATATCCTTGAAGTCAGTTTGGTATTTTCTAAGTAGACCACACAAGTAATACTATGTTCTAAAGCATCGTTAAGTTGGTATATATATGGTAATTAATATACTGGTTAAAATTGCAATCGGTCAAATCAAAGTCCCTAATTTTATGGTCAAGCCTCTTGGGTTTGATTTGATTGGGCTTGGTTATACGAAAATAAGGTTGAAGAATTGAGATGTGTCTAAATGTGCATGTGGCTTGCTTTCATTGGCCAATTATTTGTCTAGTTAAGCCTTCAGAAAACTCATTTAATACAAAAGATTTGTGTATTAAATTTTAGAAATATATAATCTTATTAATGTGAGTTTACATTAAAAAAAAAAAAGTAAAACTTATCAATGTGAGGTTTTGTATTATTTTTTAAATGTTCACTTAATTTTAAAATTTTGAAGATGTAATTACTCACTTATTTATTAGTTTGGTTTGTCTCCACTAACCACTTTTTAGATACAAATAAAAATGTGGATGTTCCAAGAAAAATACAATACCACAATTTAATTAGAAGTAACAGATTGTTTAACATATATAAAAAGCCAAAGAGAATATTAAGAGATTCGTTACCAAGAAAAAGAAGGACCAAACAGATATATATTTTAATTATAGGCTATTTCCTATTTAGTTTGATATTTTTAATAGTACTATATATTGAGGATTTCTTACTTTTTTTTTTTTTTTTTTTTTTTTTTTTTTTTTTTTTTACAACCTTGAGGATTTCTTACTATGTATCAACTTTTTAGATTTTCTAGTCTATCAACTTTTACGTACATTGTTCTCTATAAAAAGCGATGGAGATTAGTTAGTTTATCCTTATCACTAAGCAAAATATACTGTAACATTTTTCTTTGGAGAATGAAAAGCGTTTCCTTTCAACTTCTGTTATTGGTTTCTCTTCTTCTTGTTTTTCGTAAGTGAATTAGCTTTCCAGCTTTTTAAAGTTTCAAATTCTTTAATTACTTTCTTAACCTCGCCTGAAATTAAACTTAATTATTGTTTGTATATTGACGTACTAACTGATCCTTATCACATCCTGAAGGATATCATTTGGTGCAAGGTAAGCCAAGGGATTTTTACGACAAACCTTGCAATCCAATGGATCCACATTGCGGAAAACCTTGTAATCCAGAGAATCCAAATTGTAGAATGGATACAGAAAGAGTCGATGTGAATTATTACGACAAACCTTGCAATCCATATGATCCAGGCTGCGATAAACCTTGTAATCCAGAGAATCCAAATTGCTGAAAGAAACAAGGCGTTGATGGGAAAAAGAAGCAGTAATAATGGTAGCGATGGAAATTTATGTTATAAGAAATGTGAATGTCTAGTAAAACTTATTTATTGAATAAAACGTGTTTTATCCAAATGTTTTTATCAATAAGATCTGGTTATATATATGCGCCCCAACCAGACTTGTATAAGAACCATAATTATGGAATTGGGGATAGGTAGAAACAAACAAACCCTTTTATAGTAGTGTAGGAATTAGTCCTTGGCTACCTCTTTCCATTGATCTCCCACCATCTCTATGTACCATTGCCACTATTTACGAGATAGATAGCAATCAGATGGGTTAAGTAGTCATCTAACGAAGTCTAGCGATCACTTTTTTTCATACCCCACTATAAAGCTAAGCATGATGAGATTCGAGAAGACAAAAACAAAAAGATGCATGTGTTAACAGTGTTGCCAAACCATAAAAGTATATAATATTATTATTATGGGATATGCCTGCATATGATCAAGTAAAGTGTGTTTTCTTCACAGAATGGTGTCTCTCTTCTAGCCATTTAATTTAATTTACAAAAGTGAAGTATGAAGAAAAAGCTAGAAAAAATGAATCAAAACAAGTTGAAATCTAAATAGGAGAGGTGAAAAAGATACCCATTTTTGGTGGCGGACTTGGTCTCAAAGGATGATAATTCACTTATACTGTTATACATATAAGTAAAATTAATTCTAAACTAACTAATCAGAAATATTGTATAAGTGAATTCGAAAATAATTCTTCTCATAACGGATGATACGAATACGATTAAACTTCAGAAATCCTGAGTTTGAAATTTTTTCAACTTTGGAGAAGAGGACAAACCAAAATATTACAATGTACCTAAGGGCATGTTTATAGGGAGATCTGTTTAGGGTGTTCTTAGAGTATAGAGTATAAATATTGTGAAAATAATGTAAGATCAGTAGTTAAGAACTTTTGTTAAGAAGTTAGTTATTGACAGAACATGTTTAAGATCTTAATATTTAATAATATAATATTCTTATAGAAATTTAAGAATGTTTAATAAATACATAGATTAATATTTAATAAAAAATTTAAGAATGTTTAATACTTCCTTTGTTTCGCAAAGAGTGTTATTTTGACAAAATGCACACAAATTAAGAAAATTGTTTAAATTTCTGTTTTACCCTTTATAAATACACTAAAAAAAAATCTCTTTCTAATTAATAAGCTCAAATAATAGGGATAGAAAAGAAATTTAATCTTAAAATTTGCATTGGAAACCAAAATGACATTCTTTTTGTAACAAGAAAAAAGTGTTAAAATGACACTCTTTGTGAAACAGAGGGAGTACTATTTAATAATATAATGTTTATTAATATTCTTAAACATATTACAATTATATAAATTTATAAAATAACATTTTAATTACAAACTTATAAAACTTTTACTAAAATTCAAAATACAATGCCAAATTTTTATTTAACCAAAAAAAACATTGTAAATAAAATTTAGAAAAAAACAAACAAACATATTACTTAATTAATTAAACAAGACAAACATTTTATTTAATTAATACATAGATTAATGTCCAAATTTATTTCATCCTACTATATTAATTGAGAAGTACAAAATTAAAAGTAACCCTGAAAATTGTAAACAATTACATACAATTGCCATTACAGATTGTTAAATAACTGGTAAAATCTTAGAGGGTATAAAGGATAATTATCATTATTATCATTAATTGTTTTAATTGTTGTTAATTGTTTTAACTCCTAAAAACATGCATAAAAATCGATTATAGTGGGATAAAATAACTGCTAAAATCTTTGACGTATAAAAGATTATTATTATTATTGTTAATTGTTAATTATGGCTTCATAATCAATTGTTTTAAATCCTAAAAACATGCATAACAATCGATTATAGTGCGATACAATAACTGGTAAAATCTTTGAGGTATAAAAGATTATTCTTATTATTATCCTACTATATTAATTGAGAAGTACAAATATGAAACTAATCTTAAAATGTGTAAAAAATTACATTCAATTTCCATTAGAAAAACTTAATTAAGATTAATTAATTAATTAAATATAATTAATAAAAAACGAAAATTGGGGACACATAAACTAAAATAAATTGTAGAAAAGTAATTAAAAAAAATTATTAGAATCAAAACTAATTTGTCCTTAAAAAAAATAAAAGCTAAAATTTTAAAAATCTAATCGAATAAAATCTATATAACCACTAATTTTATCAAAAAAAAATTCTAGCACAGGTTAAATTTTTTATCAAAAATCTAATCAAATAAAATATATAACAGTTTGCTTAGATTTAAAAATTAATAAACAAAAAAAAGATATAGATATAGTATCTTATCTATTTAAAAAAAATATATATTTTTCTTTTAGCTACCGTTCTTTAGGAAAATAAAACTAAGTTGAGGTTTCAATATATTAATTACTTGAAGGTGCTTATTACAAACAAAAAATGGAAGTCACAGAAAGAAAAACAATAAATGTTGTTTTCAAAAAGTTTTTTCAGAAGCTTCACTAGCTATATTTATTTTTTTACATGTTAGTTATATATTTTTAATTACTTCACAAGTATAGCAAATATTGCATTTAATTGATAAATGTTTAAACAATTTTATTCATTACATGCAAATGTTATATTGAAAGTTTTCAATAAACATTTATAAAATACAAAAATTTTAATATAAGCAAACCGAATTTTTAAACTCTTATATATAACATAATAACAAAAAAAATATTACAAATTTTCATCAAAAGAAAAGTTCAGTCCGCTGTTTTCCGCGGGTTAATACCTAGCATATTATCAATCAAGACACGTCACACAAATTAAGTAATATGCCTATAAACATGGCCTAACAACATTGCAAAAACAAGATCAAACTCACAAAAGACAAAAGTTGTTGTTTTTCTCCTTCCTCGGCACAAGATAAGACTACGACATAAGAAGCTATAGAGCAATTGTAAGCTCACATGCTCTTGAACCCCTGGTTGCAAATTCCAATTCGTCAAATATTTGTTGTTTGCCAAGGCTTGCCTTTGAGAAAGGGCAGACAGTTGCGGTCACTAATCGTCTTGCATTCTTCAAGATATAAATAGCCACTTCTTTTTGAAATTTTGTTCCGTCATAGTCTGTCCACTCAAAGGTTTTGAGATTGTACAACAAACATTCAGGAGCACAACTCGGCTCAAT
Source organism: Camelina sativa (assembly GCF_030686135.1). Classification (NCBI taxonomy): domain Eukaryota; kingdom Viridiplantae; phylum Streptophyta; class Magnoliopsida; order Brassicales; family Brassicaceae; genus Camelina; species Camelina sativa. The sequence continues at coordinate 2,164,499 of NC_141898.1, forward strand.
CCAGCAAACCTTTAAGTCAAAATCCAACAAATGATACACTGGTTTAGACTAGACCTAGATCTAAACCGGAAACCAAACATATAAAATAGAGAAATTTTCACTCTCAGGGGCAATAATGAATGTACACCGGTACGTACCTTTTCCCCAGCGTCCTGTATCCTATCAAGCTTGAGAATCTGTAATATAGGGGAATGTTGGAGCACATGTACAAGCTCCTTCGACCAGTCCTCACAAATTCCGCAGAACTCCAAACATACAAGCTGAAAGAAAACGCTACGAATAGGATACTCAGCCTACAAATGAAACACATGTAATTAATATGATGACAAAGTTAAAATCAGAGACGGTACTTTGCAAGTGTGTTAGAACTAAAATATATGAACAAAACCAGAGGAGAAGAACGAATTACCATATAATCTAAGGTTAGAGACAGACGTTTTACAAAGGTAAGAGATTCCCAACCATTCCATTTGGTTCCTATAAGATGCAAAGAAATGAGAATGTATCACAAACCGATTATAGTGATTAGCGCTATAAACTATGTTGTAAACCCATAACCTCAAAAGGGAAGGCACATTAATGGTGAAAGTATCCACATTGTGGTCCCTACAACTTTGTACAATCAAATTTTCAAGAACAGGGGAGCTAGATATAAGCCTGACGAAAGATTCCTCATCTGCGTACCTCACACGATCAACGCACAAGGTTTTGAGGGATTTAAACCTAACCGTACAAGGAACTTCCAAAAGAATCACCTGGTGGAGATCCAAGGTCTTGAGGGTTTCAAGACTAAACAAACTAGTCGGTCAACAGACTGAAGTAGTCCATGACAAGAATTCCAAAGCTTGCTTTGTGTCACGACAAAAGGAACCTCTAAGATTAGAACCTGGAAACAAAACAAAAGAATAGCTAAATTAAGTTTGTGACATCATTAAAAGTGTATCAAGCTTTTCTGAAGCAACAGGAGGAGATATATCTGAGATTTGGAAGGAGACTAATGCACACTAACTTGTTCGTCATCGATTCGAACCCTAAATCCTCTTAACTGATTTTTCATTATATGATGCCCTTTATATCAAAACCCATTCTTGTATATTTTTTTATTTTTTTTTCAGTGATTTTAGGGATTCTTCTATTATCGATGTGAAAATTCAATTTAATCCATTTTTAAAAATAATTGTTAAAAATCATTTGTTAACATCAATACCATGAAACAAGAAGCATCGTCTCTCATGCTTTAAAACATATGATACATATTATTATACAAATCCATATATATCTTCCGACCTTCACATAACCTTCCATAGACTCAAAGTCTGATTCTTTATCCACAGAAAACCCCATAACCTTTCTCTGTTTATCAATAAACAACTCAACAAAATTCATATATATAAAAAAATCCTACAGAAACCAAAACAATCAAACATAGTCAGCATTACTTATCGAAACGGAGCCAGAGGGCTAGGGCTATTGGGAACCCTAAAACACCTCAATTCTCTACAAACATGATCCAACATCCCCAGGAAATCCCTTACAATCACAAAGATCCTCAATGGGTTCTTGTCATCTCCTCTCACATCCCCATGAAAATACTCTGCGATCTCTCCAACCCTCTCCATTATCCTCTTCTCGTCTTCCCTCAGCTCTTCCAAGCTCTTCTCTCCGTACCTCAAGAACGAGCTCATCGAACTTACGAATGCTTTGTTTTCTTCGTCCCCTTTCAGCTTCTCACTCGCTAGACACCTCAACTGCCCCAACCCGTCTCTCAGATTCGTTACCGAGATAAAAAGACCTTCGAGATCAATCGTTGCAGTCTTTTTCACGTTACGTAGCTCTGTATTTAGACCTGAGACGAGATCGAGTCCCATCCTTCTGTAGTCCTCCTCTTTCTCCTCAGGTGTTTGGTTCTTGTTTGATCTATGGTTCATGATCCGTCCCATGATGCTGTCTGAAACCCTGATTCCTTCAGACCGAGAGATCTCTTGTACAACGAAATGAAGCAGAGTGGTCTTTCCATCTGTGCCTTTTACATCAGAGAGCTTCAGCAGAGCATCGAGCTTGAAGGCTTTTGCACCACCGCGTATAGTTCCTACATTCATCCTGTTCCCAGTCTTTAGGACAGCTTCTAGAAGCTTTAAGAATAACCTGCTTGATTTAAGCTCCTTGCAAGCTTCCTAGTTAAGTTACTTTTTGTTAATTACCATAACTTGAAGTGCAAGAAATCAATAAATGAATGACAATAAGTAAACACTGTACGTAATACCTCAAGCATGGAGAAGGAGTTTCTGAGATGAACCACTTCATCTTCAAACGTTTCTCTATACAACATTGCTTCAGCTCTCTGAAACGCAAATGGAACTCCGACAAGAGCTCTGAGAAATTTCTCAGCCGATCCGAGCTCATCCACCGCTCCCTTGTAGCTAGACAGCTTCAATTCTTCTTCTTTAGTCGGCACCATCTTAACCAACGCTTCTAGTTGCTGTAAACACAAGCCTTCCCCTGCAAAAAGAGTATCTAAAATTAAGATCAAGTCCATGATGTGTCGATTTGAGTTGATCTTAGTTTACCTTTCCCCAAGGCAGAGCAGATTTGGTCCGCGGTTGCGTTTAAAGCTTTCAAGAGAATGGTAAAGTTCTGAAGTCTTTTAGGTTCAAGAAGATGTTTCCCTGGTGATGGGGTTTTGCTCTTCCCTTCCTCATTCTTCGTTGAGCTTTGCATTGTATATCCGAACAGTGACTCAATCATCTCTTCGTCTAATCTGTGTATCCACAAGACAACAACACATCAATCACACATTCTTGAAACACTTTTGATGATTGTGTCTCAAGGCTAAAAGAAAGTTGTAAAACTTACTCGAAAGAGCTTGTTCTGATCTTATCCCATACCATAGTCCGGTCTGGTGTAGCCCTGACTTTATCCCAATGAAGCGGCTTCAGTTTAGGCAATGGAGCTCCGTCTTTGCCTAATGGTCTACGCTCAGAAAAATCAAGAGACAATGGCGGTGGAGGCGTTTTGTTCATTCCAGCTACTTGAAGCTGTTGTGTGGGTAACGGTGGCGGCGGTGGTGGACGCGGTAGAGATTTAGAACCATCTTCTTGTGAATTTGGTACATTGATCGGCTTCGAGGAAGAAGCACAAATTTTTTCACATAACTGCGATGAAAGCGTCTGCAGATTAGTAGTGGTTTCTGTCGTAGACTGAGTGTGAAGACGTTTGTTTGTGAACTGCGGAAGCGGTGGAGGCGGTGGCGGTGGTGGTGGTGGCGGTGGTGGAGTAGAGATTCCGAAACCGTTCCCGGAACATTCAGGAATGTCCAATTTGTGTTCCGAGAAACGTTGAGAAGATCCAGTGATAACACTACCGGAAGCAGAAGAAGCATTTGACAATCTTGGATTTGAATGCTGAGAGGAGCCAACACCAACGGAATGAAAAGACTCATCATCGTCTGAAGTATCATCTCGTCCATTGATAACAACGACAGGAAGAGCAGAAACAGAGTTTACTGTTTGTTCATCATCAGTTTCGTGCACCGACACAATATCTTTACTAGCATTGTCCCAATCTTGTGAAAACTCTGTTTCAATACTTCTCTTTACCTCTTCTTCAAGCAATCCACCATTTTGATCGTTCGAATCAGTTTCTTGTACCTCTTTGACAGAGTTTTGTCTCTCCAAGTCGACTCCTAGTGAGTTTAAGTACAAGAAATCGAGAGTAGGGTTTACACTAACCTTCCTCGTCGAGCTCTGAGATTTACCCTTTTTACGCTTAAACGACGGCGTTTTACCGTTCTTCTTCCTTTTCCTGATTCTCGCGCAGAGACAGAACACTCCAACAACACAAACCACGAAACCGATTCCAGAAGCTGTAGAGACAACGACAGGTACAAGAATCCTCTTAAAGGTTCCTCCTTTCTCGTGTTCTCGCTTTTGAATCTCGTGTTGCTTCAATGGATGAGTCCGTTGAGGTAACGGACGACGGAGATGTGGAGGAATCGGCTGTGGAGGAGCAGGAGGATACGCCGGAGACTCGATAGGACCACCGCTTGGAAACGGAGACGGTGCCGGCGCCGGCCAAGGAGATAAAGAAGCAGACTCGGCGAGGGTTCTTCTCCGGGAAGTAGAGGGTTTAATCAAATCGAGTAAAGCTCGGAGCTTTTCCAAAACCCCAAGCTTGTTCTTCTTCTCTCCACCGTCTTCTCCGGCGTATTTACCGATTTGGGTCCGATACCTCTCACCGTGTTCCACCACTAAAACCTTCCAGTCATCAAGCTCTTTAGCATCAGCAACAATGCAAAAGAATCCAACTTTGCAGCAGTGTAACGATACCACAACTACAATGATCATAAGAAGAATCTGACGAAAAGAAACCATCTTTTTTGTTCTGTTTTGTTTTTTTTTTTTACAGAGAAAAGATCTGAAAATAAAAACAAATCATCAAACTCTATAAATCACAAAAAGAAACCATTTATTAGAATAGACTCCAGTTTTTTTTAAGTTTTTTTATATTTTCTCTCCTTTCAGACTTAAATGCTACTCCAAGGAACCCCTGAACTCTGCAACTATAGTTGTACTGGTAATGGTAAACACACCCTCTTTCTCCATTAACTCCTCCTTACAGAAACAACAGTACTAATTTTGCTATTTATACACACCGTTTTAGGTAATGTCATAACTACATACATAAATTATTTAAAAAAAAAAAAAAAGATTGAACAAAGGAGCAAATGTCTATTTAAAACTTTGCAGAGTATTATTAATGCAGTGACAATCTTAAGCTTTTTTAGTTTAAAGTTTGTGAAAAAAAAACAGCTTTTTAGTTTAGTTTAAGGAAGAGACAAGAGAGATTAAAAAGGGAGAAAATCTAATAAGCAAGAGAGAGGATTGAAAGAACAAAGAAGCGTGAAGGTGTTGGTGTGAAGTGGGTCCTCTTATTGTTGGCACATTTGGCTTGTTCAAACCATTTGGTAGTTTTACTGTGCAAGCTTTCTTTGTTCCTCTCAACCCACCATTGTTTAATGAGGCAAAATAGTAGTATAAAATAAAAATTAATATTCGTATTTATTGTATAGAATTTATTCTTGTGTTTGATATGAATGAATGTGTGTAATACACTTACCTAACAACATGTACGTATGATTCTCATTCATATGTTTGGATTTTGGACTTTTGGATATATATTGTCGTTTAATAGGTTTCGTAACAAAATATGCAACTTCACCTTATAAATTAAATTAATTTAACTGATGAATTCTTTTGATTAACCATTGATGGTATAAATTTGTTAAATAGGCAAAGGAAAACATAAAATTTCTGTATACAAAAATAAATATATCATTTTGTCTCTTTCAACATATCTTCTCAGTTCTAGAAAGACTATTTAGTCTTACTCGAAATTATTGTCATATGGGGATATATATATATTTTTTTTGGTAAGGATATGGGGATAATTTTTGCTATAGTAACAAGAGGAGAAAATTCACCCTTATATAGACTAATCAAACATTTATTCTTACGGTTAAAAGTTTTCAGAATTATGATGTATATTAGTTCAATTAAAAAAAAAAACTACGGACTTAAATTGGATTCTGGTAAATCAGACCAGTAGGTGGGTGGTGACGAAGTAGGCAAAGTTCTCTATCCATAGGCACATTCTAAAGCTTCACAAAGTGAGATGGTTAGTTGTGAATCATAGTTTCACAATATAGGTCTCAAAGATTGTTTGGTAGGATTAGGATATGATGTTAATTTCGTTGAGTGACATGTTTTATTATTTTGATATGATGAAGGACTTTTAGAAAGCTAGCGTTTGGCTTTTGATTGCGCTTTTCAAGTGATCTACCAAATTGTATGACAATTAATTAGTATCCAACCAATTGCATGATGTGTTTACACTTTACAATGAAAGTAATATCGATATGAGGAGAGCTATATGATGGAAACATTTTTTTTACTTTTATTGTTTTAAAATGGTGTCAATGCAGAGGTTGAGAACTGTGTTTACAATCCAATCTATCACCCCAATAATAGAAAATATGGGTTATATATCAAAGTAGTAGATCTAAAGATTTACCACCATTGAGATATCGACTTGTTGGAATTTATATCAATAACATTTGTAATATATTGTTGTTTTCACTTTAACTATTCGGTTCATTTAACAACTTTGTGTCAGCAACTTTGACTTAAGTGGGGCCAAAGTTGTATGGACTTGTCTTAAACAATATTCAACGTATTTTATATTATGAGTTCTTGTATTGGAATATTATTATACATACTTTTTTAACTCTAATACTTTCTTAACTAATTAGTATATGTACAATACACTGTACCGGAGATCACGTAATGCTACATGGAGGTGATTAGAATATTTTCGAATGTGGTCGTTACTTGTCAATCAAATAAATTAAGAAAGGAGTTTAGGAGCCAAGGATTATATAAGTCAACGTATCGAGAAGACCAATGAAAAAGAGTAGGAAAAAACATAATAGAGGGATGATATTTTGCTAAAGTATCTAACTTTCGTCATATATAAAAAGCTGATTGCAGAAAGTTACAACTTTTGTCTGCGTTTCTCAGAGTTATATTCAAAAGAGTGATTTATCAGTTGATGTTCTGTCTACATTTAGCATTTAAAAAAAAAAAAGAGAATCCGTATTTACAGAGAGTTGTTTGTACCTACTTTTGTCTTGAGAATAAAGTAAATAAATAGTTTGGAGAAACAAACAAAAATTAAATTACAAATATACTATGCCCATAAAATTGTCAGATTATATCACATGGGTAGTATAGCTCTTGAGGTTGATTGAAAAATTGTAGATTCCATTTGCGAGAGAGAAAAATAAAATAAAAAGACAAATATTCATTTTTTATTTTCCTTTTTTTACCGAAAAAATGAATTGAAATAATTGATTTTGCGGTGTGGGTAAAAATGAAAACAGTACAATTGCGAGATTTGTCTCTGTCACGCGACAAACATATTTCACAACTTATAAATTCTGTCCCGTAGACCTAATCAATGCCAATTAAAGGATACCCACCGAACTAGTCAATGACGTCACCATACAAGACTTTGGCCCAATTCACCTTGCCATTAAAAAGCCCATTATAGGCCCATTTAAATAAAACTTCATTCTCTCTCTTTTTTTTTTTTTTTTTTTTTTTTTTTTTTTTTTTTTTTTTTTTTTTTTTTACTTTTCGCGCTTAACTCTGATTTCAGGATTTCATGGCAATCCCGCCAATCGTCACAATTTTTCTTTTTTAGGGTTCCTTAAATTTGAATTCGTTTATTTTTCTTCGAGTTAGAGAGTGTGCGAGAGAGAGAGAGATGGAGTTCAGTATCAGTGGTAATGCACTGAAGACCTTCGCTAGATCTATAACATGCCTCGCACGCGTCGGCAAAGAGCTCGTTGTCCAAGCTTCGCCGACACAGGTTCTCTCTCTCCTATTCGTTTTGTTGACTTGTCTCTCATCGATTCCTGCGTAACCCTAATTTTGATTTTTTTTAAAAGTAATTGGCGAGAAACTTGCAATTTGATTGATTATAAGTCGGATTACGTCAATTTGGAGTTACGATTAGGGTTTTTTTTGTTCGCGTTTGGGATTATATGTGTCCTGTGTCTAAGAACCCCAAGAGTTTGTTCTGGGTAATTGCTTTAAGAAGCTTGGGAACGCTTTGTTGTAGGCTACCTGAATAATTCATACATGCTTCTGAGTAATTGGGATATGATTGATTAAGGGAGTAAAGAGATAGAAACCAGATTTGTAATTATGCTACGAGACAAACTTGATTGATGCTAGTACATCTTCAGATTTGTGAATTGCTTTATTAGCCTTTTGTTAGAGATCTAATGTTTTGTTTTGGTTCGTCAAAACTTTGTAGCTGGCATTGCACACTTTGAATGCTTCACGTTCTGCGTACCAGTGTATTACATTTCAGTCAAGTTTCTTCGATATATGTACTGTTTCTGGTCCTCAAGCTCATTTCAGTGTGCTATTGAAGGTATTTACTGTTGTCCTGAAACTTTGAGCGAAGCCTATTGAGTTCACTGATTAATCAGGTGTGCAATGCTCGCGAGAGGAGTCCTAAGAACAGAACAAGCAGCCTGAGAAACAAAATAGGCTTCGCTCAAAGTTTCAGGACTAGAAAATAATGCTAACGTTAGATTAATCAGGTTTCCTGTGTAAGGCTGCTAACAATGCTTTTTCCAACTGCAGATGGCGACCCTTTGTTACACACTCAGCTATGGATAGATCCATCCGAAGAATTTATACAGTATACTCATGCAGGTGATCCTGTTGACATCACATTTTCCCTGAAGGAACTAAAGGTATAACATTCCTTCACCTGAAGCCTGATTTGATTTCTACCCATTTCACCTCTGTTGTGTTGAATCAAATATCTTCAATAAATTTCAGGCATTTCTTTCATTCTGTGAGGGATGTGAAGCCGACATTCATCTTTTCTTCGAAAAAGCTGGCGAGTAAGAACCATTCTTTTGACATCCTGTGAATTTTTGCTTAATAAATGCATCTTCCTGTGTACCCTTGGTATCTCGTAAATTCAATTGCAAGTTCATTCTGGCCAATACTTATAAACTATTTATTTTTGCTTATTGTACATGCTTATCAAGTCTGCTTGCTAAATGACCCATTTGAACACCATCTTCTTTTACATGGCTATCTTATCTGTTACTGAATATCATAACATGTACGTTGTTGCTAGGCCAATATTGATGGATCCAAAATTCGGGTTGGGTGATGGGTCAAGCTCAAGTTTTGATGCAACACTCGTTCTTGCGACAATGCTTATGTCTCAACTTCAGGAAGGGATTCCGCAAGAACCTCCTGAAGCAGCAAATTCCACAGGTGGTCATGCTGCCGAGCAAGTAGGATCGCAGCCTCCTGAACGGTCTAGGCAGAATGCCTCTGGGCACCCATCTGATCACACACGAGTTTGGTCTGAGCTTTCAGGTAGTAACTAATCTAATGGTTGTGATATTCATTATCATTTTCTGATAACTAAAACCTTATAAACATCAATGCTGGGTAGCAGGAATTGCCACTAAGAGCGTGAACGGTTCTGAGGATAGGCCACAAGCTCAGGGACAACCAGACTTGGATATCCAAAGAATTAGGGATATGGGAATATCAAAAGACGGGCCAGCTGGGAATACTGCTCCTGCAGCTCCTAACTCGTATCCTTCACTCTCATAATCACTATCATCATACGCTTCTTGGCTTGTTTAGCCGTTAAGCATTAAATCATAGTCCACACTCGATTAGAAATTTCTAATTGTGTAGTTGCCAATTTGCTTCTAAGATGCATTTCCTAGCCTGTTTAACTGCTAATCAATTCAGCATGCTACATAAACCGAAATCACATAGCTCCAGTGACTATACTTCTTTCCATATATGCTTTGTTATCTTTGACTCTATCTAAGCCAACGTCCCACACAGATAGGTCACACTGAAGGATCCCAAGGTACCTGAATTTCTATAGCCTTGTCTATCTCATGTCTTGTTACTTATTTTAAAGGGAGTCACGTCTCTGTCACTTGTTCCTCAGGACGGGTACAGAAGAACCAAACTTTCTCCCAGCGCCATCCTAGTAATTGGATAGATGTAAATGAGGATGAAGACGATGAAGAAGGTGTTGAGGCGACGCCACCTCACAATGAAGATTATTAACTCAATATCCTTTCCGTTGAAGTTTTCTTCAACTCATTCAACTGTAAGTTATCTACCCTTCTCTCTCAATCGTTCAAGATTTTTTAATTCTAATTTATTACAAGAGTAATTTATCAAAACAGCTTTGTGTCTTATTGTGTGGTAGTGATACAAAGATCTATACAACCTTTTCTTGGTTAGCTTGTAAGAAAGAAATGTTTCTAGTTTACGATATCACTACTACTGGCACCACCAAATGCTATTCAACTGTGATTAAGATTTTGTTTTCTCTCCTTATCCTTTTTTGATTAGCTTTTGTTCTCACTGGAAGCAGACTTTTACTAAACCACGATTTAATGCGTCAAGAACAAGAAACAAGGGTCACTCTTAAGTTCGTAACTACTGCTGTTCAAGCATTAGATCTGATATCTCTTTAACCTCATTGTACATCTTTTTCCAGGAAAAGGGATCCGAAGAAAATCATGGAAACAGAACAAAACATTTACGGTAAGATGTATCTCTCTATCTCTGATAAATATCTCTAATAGAAGTATAGAATAGAAGAAAAAGGTGACACTATATGCATATATGTGTAGTGTTAGCCTGTTAGGTGCTTCATCCACTACAATTAAACTTGATCCTTTCTTGGCAAAACTTCTGAATGGCGTGTAGTGTTGTTGTTCAGTCATGTTTGTTTGTTAAGCATTTGCTTTCTCTATCTAACTTGACATAAAAATAGAATGCCAACACACCATGAATCTCTGCATCTACACATAAATTCTTATTCCACCCATCCTTTTTTGCTTTTTCATCCAACACAACTTAAAAAAGTGTCCATACATATATGTCAAATTTCAAATACATTATCATCTCTTTTTTTTACTTAGACCATGATTGTTTTAAACACAAACGCAAAACCCAACCCTTTATTTTGTCCGTTTGTTTAAAGCAAAACACAATTATGAGAGAAGGTTTTTTCATGAATTGAATTCACTATAAAAAAGCAAATGAGACGGAATAAAATGAGTCATAGTTTTAAAATGTTCTTCAAAGGTACCACCAACTACTCTATCTCTCTTTATAAGATTAAATAAGTAAAAGATGGCGAACAGGTCCAACGAAAGGGACAATTATAAAATTCTGTTCCTTTCTTCTTTTTTTTTGTAATAATCTTATAGAAATATCAAACTTTGAGAATTGGCTATAATGTAGTCTTCGTTTTTTAATTTAAAGAGACCTCTCTCTCTTTTAAAAAAGAAAGGTTGGTCTAGTTGATAAAAAATGTATGTAGAAAGAGGTTCTCCATAACTTGGAATCTTTGTTTTTCTTCTCTTTTTGATTTCCTCATCATTGGTATCTTATTCGTGATAGCCTCATACGAAAAGTAATGAGATTTTGCTTTGCATTACACTTTCGTGTTTGTGTATATTCTTATTCATAAACTATTTTCGGTTGCACCAATTATTCCGCGTGATTAAGTTTCAATCTCGTGCTGTGTTTCTTGAAAACAAAATATAAACATTTGTCGTCGTCTTTTGTTGTAATCATTACTGTTTTTTTATAAACACTAAATATCATATGATTGTTAGTAATCTATCAAATGTTTGAAAAATACAATCGAATAAAGCTAATGTTGATTATCATACTTCACATATATAATAAGGATGTTACAATATTTTATAGAAAAACAATTAGAATCGGTTAAAGGAGCCAGCTGGGTTTTTTTGGGGATAAACTTGGTAACGCGCAAACGCCGTCACCTTGGTGATCTGTGGCTAGGGTCCCACTTTTGTTCTTAACGGTTTCTTCTCACGTTACGCGCCGCCTCTCTCTTTCTCTCACGCCGCTGACGTTATCCCCCGGAGAAAGAATAAACCGAAAGATTTTTTTAAAAGAGTAATAAAAAGACAAACTAGCCGTTGCTCTGTCATTTAAAAACTTTGGAGTATGGGTAAAAAAAGACCCTCTCACTCATTCTTCTCAGGTTCATAAATTAAAATATAAACATTCATCATGTGATCATCTAACGGTCTCTTAAGTTAAATAATCTATGAACTCTTACACACAAAGCCCTTATGAAACACGCATGATTTATATCGTACATATATATGTAGATAGTCATAGTCAAAGACTCAAAGTAATCTGATTTTATTTAGACATGTTTCTAGTTTCTATTTAAAATAATTTGTCAACGGAGAAATAGTGCTTAGTGCTACCCATGAATGGAGTGTATAAATTAGTAGTAACAATGTTTTGGAGAGTGGTTTACATGTCTTTTCACCTACAAGACCAAATTTGCATCTTTACCATATCTTCGCACAATATTGTGATAGAGGTTAACTTAATAAAAAACACAATCTGTCATTGAATAGTTTATTAATTACTAATAAAGTATCATGTTTATACTAAAATGTATAATGACATGATGATATTTTTTTACTTAAGGGCGACGGGGGGAAAAGAATTAGTAACGGAAAGAGGAGAAAACGTGCGTTGACGTTAACGGAATGTTGGATGGATTTGGGAGGTAGATAGATGCCGTCCGTCTAACCAAAGTTCAGACCATTCGGCCGATATAGAGAGAGAGAGAGAGAAGGAATCAGACAAACCGGTCAACCAGCTGTTGCCTATCAATGCCCTTGATTTCACCCTTTAATTACGTAAACACCATTATGTAGCCTAAACTCGTTTACATGTTAAGGAAATCATTATTCTCCAAACTCCCCCACTACAATAAATTATAACGAAGATTTTGTCCATTTTAAAGATAATTACTAAGCTCTTAAATGTTGCAATACGGATATATAAATTTGCAACATAATAACCTAATTGTAATTTTAAATTTTATGATTTGAAGCCGTCTACAAAACAAAAGTCGTGGATGCACGAAAAAAAAGCATATCCAAAACTTCAAACGAGTAAACCCAAAACGAATATTATTATTATTATTTTTTTCTTTCCAAAACGAATATTTCAAAGCTTAGACATTGTAATTTAATAAGTAAAAATAAGTCAATTTCATAATCAATCAAATAAACAAAACAAAAATAAACGCGGTACCTTTTCTAAATTTCCATTTCTTTAATCAAAGAATAATGGCAGTTTCGTTAATCTTATACATAAACAAGCCCGTTTAAACAAATATGTCAGGTTATAAGAAGCTACACACCAACGCTTAACCTTGTTGTCTTCAGCTGTGTACAGACTCAAGAGAGAGAAAGGAGAAAACACAAATTTCAACAAAAGAGAAGAAGACTCTGATTCACGGAGAAGGTTTTTGGTTTCTTTGAAAAAGAAAGATGAACACTCGCGCGATCTACGCCGTCATAGCGATCCTCGCGATCGTAATCTCAGCCGTCGAATCTAGCGGCGACTTCGTAGATTCGCTAGATTTCGTACGAACCGCCGTCGGTTCGTCGTCGTCGTCGCTATTCTCCGGAGGATGCAAAGGATCGATCGCAGAGTGCATAGCAGAGGAAGAAGAGATGGAGTTCGATTCGGATATCAGCAGGCGTATTTTAGCGCAGAAGAAGTACGTTAGCTACGGTGCGATGAGGAAGAACAGTGTGCCTTGTTCTCGACGCGGTGCTTCGTACTACAACTGCCAGCGTGGAGCTCAGGCGAATCCTTACCGCCGTGGATGCAGCACCATCACTAGGTGCAGGCGTTGAAAAAGGAAAGATGAGTTTGAGTTTTTCACACTTACGAAATTCCTATTTTGCCCCTTCTTTTGTGTTTATTTTTTTTCCGGGATATATGGGTTTGATTGATTTACACATTTGGAAACTATCATACTAGTAGTCTTTTGTTTTTTGGAAAACAAAGAAAAACAAAATTGCTTATTGTTTTTTTACTTTTTATTTTTATTTTGGTTTGTTCCATAAATATACATATAAATAAATAAATAATTCAAAGTTGCGTAGATTAAAAATAAGTTATTAGTCCGAGAAGTGGGTGATTTTGAGATCTGTGCCTAGTTTTGTGTGTGTGTGTTGATTACCGTTAATTTATTTTTTTTGAATCTGAGGTTTGACAATTTGTATATAGAGTAATACTATGTGGACCGTGTTGTTGGTAATTAGCACTTAATTAAGTAGTAGTAAAATGTTGTTAATTGTAGACAAGAAGATCAATTATAAAAGCAGAATTGAATTTTCAACTTTTATTAGCTGTTGTGGTGGCATGTTGGCTTATAAGGTTAATGATGGGACCATATCACAGCCTAACCACGCTCATTCTTCTTTCTTAGTAGTATTAATTTATCTTTTCCTCGAAACTTCGTTTCGGTTTGTCTAATTGTTTTTAATATTTTCATACTATTATTATTATGTGTCGTTTGAATATTTATATAGACATTAATAGACGAATTAGTTAACCACATTAATAACGAATGATGGACCATAATGAAAATGTGACAGACAATAAGGATAAGTTGGGAGTATTCTGTAAAAATGAAAGTAGCATGACTTCATGTAAAAGTTTATTTTAAGGAATTGTACTTTGCATATGGTTGTCTTTTAGCATGTGTGAATGAATTAGGATGACTCTTATAAAACAAATATAAACAAACGCCAACAAAAAATGTGAGGACTATCTTATTTCCATTCAAAAATAGGATAGATGCGGACTAACAGTATACCTTAGCAATTAGAATTGCACAATATAAACGGAAGAACTCAAGAATCATTCATAGTCGCTGATGATTTATTTTTCAAGAACACCATTTGCGGTTTTAACTTTTAACTATTATTATACTTGAATGAATTCGTCACATTTCCCCTACAACAAGTATCAAGTGCTGAAATTGAAATCTATAGCATATTCATTCATAAGAAGTTTAAGTAATTTCATCGATAGTGTTGTTGGGGAATATAGCTTTGGGGAAAAGGGTAAATTTCAACCCGTACTATTTCAAAAGTGTAAATTCCTACCCAAACAACAGAACCGTGTGTTTTTCAACCTAAACTCTCACTTAATTCAAATTTACTATCTAGACTTCTAATTGTTACTCATATTCCTACATTGACTCAAACAGCGTTAGTCAACTGTTAAATGTTTTGATCAATTCGACACGTAAATGATGATGTGTCAAGGTCGTTGGGTTCGAAACCTTAAAACAACGTCGTTTGGAATGAAAGATTAAAACGACGTGTTTTGAATTGGGGGAAAGATCTTTAATTAGGGTTCTTCAGTAAGTTTGATTTCAGTCTACTTGTGTCTCTCTTTCTCTTTATCTCATTGTGTGCTTGGCGAAAATGGTGAACAAGGATTGAAGATAACTGTGAGGGATAAGTGTAGAAGAAACAAGGTGTGAATCAAAGGAGTTGTGATCATCGCTTACGTGTCAAATTAATCAAAACATTTAACGGTTGACTAACGCTGTTTGAGTCAATGTAGGAATATGAGTAACAATTAGAAGTCTAGATAGTAAATTTGAATTAAGTGAGAGTTTAGGTTGAAAAACACACGGTTTTGTTGTTTGGGTAGGAATTTACACTTTTGAAATAGTCCGGGTTGAAATTTACCTTTTTTCCATATAGCCTTGCTTGAAGTCTTTTTCTCCGCGTACAGTTTGGTTGGACCTTTATTGGGCCTTATCTTGCAATATGGGCTTCTTGAATTATTATTAACATCTCCTGGATGGACTCTTATCAGTTATCATATAAGCTCATGCGACGACCAAAAAAAAACCCTTTTACTTTCTTTCTAGTTTCATTACATTTACAAACCAAAAGTTTCACGGAGAAGAGCAAATTCCATGTAAACTAAACATGACGAATATGGCTTGGACTGGTTAGTTATTTATTCTAGAGAGTGGAGATAGACAAGTCGAGATTATAACAAGCAAATTGATTTCTATACTATATATAGGCAGCTCGCGTGACGTTAGGGCCAGGTTAATTGAGAGATACAAGTAAGTGCTATTTTGCAGAGAGAACCACAGAAAGTCAGAATAAACTCAACAACGCAAATTTTTTAGTGTAGTTGGCCAAATCACGGGATGTCATAATAAATGATCACGTGACTTGGTATTTTTTTGTTTTCGTTGGTCTTAACGTAATGTAGTGGGCTTTTTAACCTTTTTGTTGTAGGGTCGATAAGACATGAAAAATCTCTTTTTCACTATGGTTTAGGTACTTGTCTAATTCTAAAGTACAAATCTTTCAAGAAGAACACATCAGTTGTTACAAAAGGTCCGTTTGTTGTTTCTTTTTTGGTTTGGTAGGTTCGTACGCTTCTCAAATCATTTAAGAGAAAGACGATGATTTCCCTCTGATGAATAATCATGTTGTACATTTCTGTTTTGATGCATCTTAATGTATACTTATGTAGTTAGGTTATAATAAGACCAACCAAGAGGTCCTACAAGGTTGTGTAAATTCCAAATATAAAATAAATTCCTCAATTCACTCTCAATATATATAGTCAAAGAGTTCTCATCGTTAGAAGAACTAGAATCTCTCTTCCAGATACTTCTAGAATATTCTTGTACTTTTTTATTTTTGGTAAACGTTTGATAATTTTCTATAATTGTTAGAAAATACCTTAAACGTTTGATAATTTTCTATAATTGTTATAAAAGAAGTTATTTTATTGTTTCCTTTTTCTTAGCAACATGCGTTTACTTAACCCACAAGTCGTCAACGGCCCACTGAAAATGAATGGTTAACGAAAAATAACACGCTCTTAACCGACCCAATTAGATCACAGGCTTACACGCGTAGTCTTACACGTGCGAATCTCCTTTACTATAAATAAAACAAATCTAGGGCACGACAATTTCTCATCACCATTGCTTTGTTTTGTTCGTCAATATCAAAAAACTCAATTTTTAAAAAAACTTCTTCAACAAATCTCCAATCGATTCGCCTTTTCTCGATAACCTCTTTGCATCCATGGCTGCTCAAACAGATCTCAATCAACCTAAACTCGATATGGTAATTTCTTTAATCTCAAACCCTTTTTCAAATCAATCAACTTTATCTTCGATTTACATCTCAAATCTTTGATTTTTTTCGTTTCTGTGATTGGAATTTTGGATTCAATTTGTAATTTTTGATTAACATGTAATTGGGTATTGTACAGATCGTAGTAAATGTTTTTAATTTATTTAGTTTTGTGGGCTAATTGCATGTTTTTTAATTTCTTGAAAATTTTGTTCAGACAAAGGAAGAGAAAGAGAGGTTGAAGTACTTGCAGTTCGTGCAAGCTGCTGCTGTTGAAGCTCTGCTTGGTTTTGCTCTTATTTACGCTAAGGCCAAGGACAAGTCTGGTCCTTTGAAACCTGGTGTTGAATCTGTTGAAGGTGCTGTAAAGACTGTTGTTGGTCCTGTCTACGAGAAGTACCAAGACGTTCCTGTCGAGGTCCTTAAATACATGGACCAGAAGGTATAATCTTTAACATAGAGATACAGTAAAAGCTTGTGTGGTTTATCTCTTTGTCTTTGTATTGAACCGTCTTGGTTATTTTGCAGGTTGACATGTCTGTGACTGAACTTGATCGCCGTGTCCCACCAGTTGTCAAACAGGTGTCTGCTCAAGCTATCTCAGCTGCTCAGATTGCACCCATTGTGGCTCGTGCCTTGGCCACTGAGCTTCGACGTGCTGGTGTTGTTGAAACCGCTTCTGGTATGGCTAAATCTGTCTACACCAAGTACGAGCCTGCTGCCAAGGAGTTGTATGCAAACTATGAGCCGAAAGCAGAGCAATGTGCCGTTTCAGCTTGGAAGAGGTTGAACCAGCTTCCTCTGTTCCCAAGGCTTGCTCAAGTTGCTGTACCAACTGCTGCTTTCTGCTCTGAGAAGTACAATGATACTGTTGTGAAGGCTGCAGAGAAAGGGTACAGGGTCACATCGTACATGCCGTTGGTTCCAACTGAGAGGATCTCTAAAATCTTCTCCGAGGAGAAAGCTGTGGCCGAGCCTTTGGAGTTCCACCCACTTGATTGATTTGGGTGTTTGCTAGTGTGTTCTTTTTTGTTTTGTTGGGATTTTACAGTGGATTGGATCCTTGTTAGCGACTGGTCCCCTGGTTCTGTTTCTTTTGTTTCTTCGTTCTTAAACTTTCGTTGTTTCGTTTAATAATCTAAAAGTTGTATAATCTAAGTTGGGATTATTGATTGTATAAAAGCTTTCTTGTTTGAGGTTTAATTACTTCCGACGACCAAAACCAAAAAAAAAAACAACTTTGGATAGACGAGTTCAGTGGACAAAGCTGACATGTAGTTTTCTTCCGTTGTGCTTTGTAACACGACTCCAGTCGAATTCCTTTTTCGTTTGATGATCGAACTCTCAAATAGACGCAAAGGACCTCAACTCACTAATGTTATGAAGTCCTTTAAGTTTGAATGGTGATGTGCTCTGAGTTGAAGAGAGAAACGAGAGCTTTGCAATCAGGAAGACATTCAGATGACTGTTGCATTGGGTTGCAGTATCTTGGATCAATGTTACCTTGTTAGTATATCCTGTATAGACCATCTCGTTCCACAGTTCTCGGTCTCTCTAAACTCGCTAAACTGTGTTTTGGAGAAAGAAATTATCTTCAGAATCACTCTTTGTTTCTCTCTTTCCAAAAGTTTCAGAACAGCCTCACGATGAATGAACCACTGCATTTAGGGTGAACAGAGCTGGAGCTAGATCCCATCCGAGACTTTTTCTAAAACATGATAGGGGACACAGCTTATAAGTAGATCATATGTGAACCTTAATGAAGCTTAAAACAAAGATTATTGTCTTTTGCAAATCTAAAAGCGGCAAAATTAAAAAAGGAGAGAATGTTTTTAAAAATGGTGGTTCAGCTGAGAGATCGAGCCAGCGAGCCATAGTGGATCTGGGTAGCGCCGAACCGTAATCCGTCCACTGCTGTAAGCGGGAAGTGATCGCTGCTCTGTGAAACCAGCCTCACGCATTACCCTCCACCTTTAGAGACCAAGTGAGCCAAGCCTTCGCTCGACCCACACAGACTACTCACAGCTTGGACTGGGCAGCTTAGAAACATGCCAACACCAGACCCGACTCGTGAACCGAACCAGTGTTCCATCATCTTAATCGTCCCCACTCGGGTTACAAGCTCTCGTTACTTAACTCGACGTTGAATAGATGGTTTCGTTTGATATATAAACAAACACAAAAGGAGCTAGAGTGACCGATGTGGGATAAAAAGACTCTTAAATAATTTTCACTTATGAATTATCTTTTTCTATTTGGGCCAAAGCCTTATTGTGAGGCCTAAAATATACTATTGAAAAGCCTGATAACAAGAATGTGGTTTGGATTTTGGAAGAAGAAAGAGGAAAGTACTAAAAAAATGGAAATTGATGACATAGAGAGATAAGAATATTTTACTTTTACCGTTATATAACAGCGGTCAGACATGAGATTTTACTGTTTTATTTATTTATTTACCGGATATTGTTAGCCTAGGCCCATGTCGGTGCTGATCCACCATATCTGTTTCTAAAACTTGATCCAATTGCTACAGTGCGCACAACTCACCGCCGTTCACGTTAGCACTTCAAACCCTTCGCCCCCACGTAAACCTCTCTCTCTATCTGCCTGTCTCTGTCTGTCACCCATCAGCAACTCCGACACTCTCTCTCACTCGCCGCCGGGAAAGTTTTTAATTCGATAGTTTCATTCGTCGTCCGGTTATCTAATTGAATCTTCCGTTTTGCTCTCAAGTAAACCTATTTATAAAAAGATCACGATTTCAGAATGGGAATTCAATTCTTTGACAAGGCAGATCTATGGAAAAGTGCTCTGTTATTGAATCTTAAGCTCCGTGATCGATTTCGCATCGCCGTAGACGATCACCGTGGTCGAGCGGTGGTTTTCTCCCCGGATGGTCACTTCTCTTCCACTATCCACCGCTGGGTGACTCGATTCCGGAACTTTCGCCGTGAATCTCTCCCTTCTCCTCCCGCTTTTTATCGCCGACGAGGTTTTTTTTAATCATCTCTCCCCCTCTTTAGTGGATCTCTCTGTCTATTTGGTTTTGTGACTTTGTCTACTCTTTGGTTATTGCAGTTTCCAAAGATTTAACGGCAGAAGAAGAGTCAGCTCTTTTCAGGATGCTACAAGCTGTGGCTATTCCCCTCATTGGAAATGCTTGTCATGTATTCATGAATGGTTTCAATCGTGTTCAGGTTTGAACATCTTATGATTTAGTGATTCCTTAAGTTTCATTCTTAGATTAGTGTTTTTGTTTAGGTGTATGGTTTAGAGAAGTTGCATGATGCTTTACTCAACAGACCAAAGAACAAGCCTCTTGTAACGGTATGAGTTTAACTACTTAATGTTGTTTGTTGGGTTTTTTTAGATGAACCTGATTGTATTCTGACTACCCAAATCATCTTCAGGTTAGCAATCATGTTGCATCTGTGGATGATCCTTTTGTCATTGCTTCGCTACTTCCACCTAAACTTCTACTTGATACTCGTAATTTGAGGTGGACGCTTTGTGCTACGGATAGATGTTTTAAAAACCCTGTGACTTCAGCTTTCTTTCGATCTGTCAATGTTTTACCAGTTTCTCGTGGTGAAGGAATTTATCAGCAGGTTACATATGCTTTTTCTTGTGTTTTTTTACTTGCTGTTTTTTATCTAAATTTTCAAATTTGCTGATGGAAACAAGTGTCATATATTTGCAGGGAATGGACATTGCGATTTCGAAATTAAACAATGGAGGGTGGGTTCACATTTTTCCAGAAGGTAGTCGCTCCCGGGATGGTGGAAAGACTATGGGCTCAGCGAAGAGGGGTATCGGAAGGTGAGTCTTGTGTGCTTTGAGTTCGCTTCCATTTTAATGTGTGTGTCTTATCATTTTATTCTATAACAACGAGCTAAACATTGAATATACTTCCTTTTAGGTTGATTTTGGATGCAGATACTCTCCCCATGGTTGTTCCATTTGTGCATACTGGTATGCAGGATATAATGCCAGTTGGAGCCAGTGTTCCTCGGATTGGCAAGACAGTGAGTATTTCTAACTCTCCAAAAAAAATATTGTCCTTGTTTGTGGGTTCGATCTCTTAATAGTTTGATGCATAACTATCTCTGCTCGTCCGGAATTAGAAAATCAATAACAAACCATAACTTTCAGGGTAGTTACCTCGATCTAAAATACAGTTTAGAGTGTATTACGTTGTTTGATTTGCAAGCCTTATGTACCCATCTAAGACCACTCATAACTTTCTTTTATTGGCCTTGATTTTGAGTGATTATAATTTAGTGCTTTAAGATGAATGGATTTGTCAATAATTGGGGGTTTCATATTTTGAGTAAGTGCAAATGTATTGTCCAATGAAAGGGTATAGGGTTAAAATGCCAGACAGTATGTAGTGCTACGAATCTGTCATTAGGTTATGTTACATTGCTTAATGTATTTACAATCTTTAATTATAAACTAACCTCAAACATTTTGCAGGTGACAGTGATCATTGGAGACCCTATTCACTTTAATGATATTCTCGGCGCTGAAGTAGCCAAACACGTCTCGAGGAAACACTTGTATGATGAAGTCTCTTCCAGGATAGGACAAAGACTGTAAGATTTAAAAACACAAGTCGATAGAGTATCTCTTGAACAACAATCTATGATGTCACACGACGCCAAAACATCCTCGGAACGTGCTACTGAGATCTTACATAGAGTCGATTGGGACTCGTTTGGGATGGGAGCACAGTTTTCAGAAGAATCATCAGCCAGCAGTAATAAACAGACTGCCCAAACCGATGATGGCAATGTCAGATATCCGAAAAGAGGAGTCTCATCTGAAGGAGCGATCAGCTTGAAGATTAAGAAGTTCATGGACTCAACTGAGATGATGGGTTTCGCTGCTAGAGGTTTGTTTATGAACGAGTACAAGAGTTGGGGTGAATCTGCCAAAATCGGGCCTTTAAAGACATGGAAAGAGTATTTGAACCGTGATGGATTACGACAAGACACACACACTTGCTAGTTAAACTCTCGTTAGGAATTTTAGTTTTGTAACGAGGCTTCTGTGCCACAACACAACAAATGTCCATGTATTTTACTTGTCTAATTTAGAATTTATATATTTTGCTTTCATTTCACAGAAACTCTTCTTACGTCGCTGTTGTAAATTAGCTTTCATAAAATCCCAGTTTTTCGAACCTTTCGATCACGAAAAAATTACTGCACGCACATTAATAAGCGAGGATGGGATTACTTCTGTAAAACGACGCCGTTTGTTAGTAAGAATGACAACGTGGCACAGTCTAATTACAAGCAAACGACACCGTTGGCGTTCATGATTACAAAACGAACGGTCGTGATTTAATCTCGGTCTCATGGATAAAAAGTGCAATGACCAATGTAACCCTCCAGATAATCGACGGCGACAAATTTCTCTTTTCTCGCTCCGGCTTACTCCTAGAGAAAAAGATAGAGAAAGCTATGGCGGGTGAAGAAGACGAGTTACCGGAGGAGACGGAACTTAGTTACGACCAGAAGAAGGAAATCGCAAAGTGGTTTCTCCTCAACGCTCCCGCTGGAGAAATCAATTACGTTGCCAAAGGTACTCATTTATTGTGTTCTGATGTGGCTCTGTTTGGTTGAAGGCGGAATCGTATCATCTCTCTCTTTTATTTTTAATTTGAGGATCAATGTGGCGTGATTTGACATTTCTCGTTTCAATTTCTGGGATTTTTTTTTTTTTTTTTTGTTTGGGATTACGAACAGATTTAAAGGCGGTATTGAGCGATGAGGAAGTCTATAACGAAGCAGCCATGGAGGCATTCCCAGTGTACAACAAATCTCATATGATTTGCCTTGAAATGCCCAGTAGGGATGGTGATGTGAGTTAACTATCGAAATTGAGTCTCTTAGTATTCTTAGCTAATTGAATTCTCGAACGTTTGTGATCTCAGTTCTGTGAAAATATGACTGATGAACAAATACGTTTTGGATTACTAACAAGGAGATAATTCAATTAGAGTTTGGTGATATTTGCCTCTCTTTTAAGTTTCTATTGCTTTGCCTAGCTACAAAGAAACTAGAGATACGTGTCATAGAAATAAGTGCTTTGAAAATCTCGTAGGAGTTCAATAATCTTGTTGTTTGAGTTGAGAAAGTTTAAGGTTTGAGTGCTTGGTCGTGTGTCTTTTTTTCTTTGCTAGAGAGTTTTCATGAACTTGCGACTTATATATATCCTAAGATAACATGTATCACTTCTATGTTTGACTACTGTTGATCAAATTGGCAATCAACATATGTCCTGCATCTCCTTTGCTTGTTTATTGAAAACGTTCTGGGAATACCATTTAGTGTTTATTCGCTGCAAGATTTATTAATACGGTTTTGTTGCGTCTCAGGTGATAGTTTCATCTTACAGTGAAATTGCTGAAAATGAGTACATTGATCCAAGAACTGCCCAGGTTGCCATAGTTGATCATGTTAAACAGGTGCATTCTTTTCTATTTTAGTTGCTCTACATTATGGTGTGTCATGATCTGTGAATCCAATTTTAATCTTACATCTCCTTCTTTGACCAGATTTGTACAAAGGTACGGCCTGCAAATGATGAAGAGCTTCCTTCTTTGTATATTGAGGAGTACAGGTATGATTTTTACACCCAGCTGTAGGATTTAGGATTAGGTTCATGCATCACCATTCACTTCGGAATGCTCATATAGTCATAGCCTCAATTCTAATGGCAACAAAGGCAAACATTAGAAACGCACTTTCAGAAGTTTAGGAATAAAGGGCAATGAACCTGGAGTGATCTGCACTTATTTTTTGTCTTACCGCTGAAAAGGTTGGTTTGCTTGTTACAGAAATGCTCTTGATGCTGAAATCCAGAGATATGTTAGTGAGTCTTATCCGAAAGGTATCTCTGCGGTTAATTGTGTGAAGGGGAAAGATACAGAGGGTCCAGGGTCCGACTTTGAGTTTGTTGTTATAATTACTGCCATGAGACTAAGTCCCCAGAACTTCTGGTGAGTACAAAAATGACCTTCTTCTACTTATCCTCCATATTAATATTGTGCGACTAAATCCAGGGTGTTTGCAGTAATGGAAGTTGGAGATCTGTATGGAACATTGATTTCCAGGATGAGTCCCAGGTGCTTGACATAAAAGGGAAACTGCAGGTAACATTCGCGACTTCGTTTTCTCTTTATGCTGGCTTTGACGTTATTCAAAGCCAATGGATGTTCAGTGAGCTGATTCTAAGTATTTCTCTTTTCCTTCAGGTAGGAGCTCATTATTTTGAAGAGGGAAATGTGGAATTAGATGCAAAAAAAGATTTCCAAGATTCAACAATATTTCAGGTACCTCACATCACATCCAATATGAGCAAATGCATTTTATCTGCGAAGTCGCGTACAATAGTCTTACCAGAAGCTAGGCCAGGATAGCATTAAATATACACCAAGAGAGCAAATATGTGTAGGCTCTAATATAATCTTATCGTTGATTTCTTCTTCCATTTACAGTCTGCAGATGACTGCGCGATTGCCATAGCCAATATTATTAGGCATCATGAAACAGAGTACCTTGCAGCTCTAGAGGTTACCAAATAGCAACTCATTATTTATCTCGTTCTTTACCATTTCCTGTGTTGTTAATCTTGTTGTATCTGACCCAATGATTAGGTAGCTTATTCTAAATTACCGGATAACACTTTCAAGGTAATCGTCTCTTCCATAAAACAATTTTAGTGGCTGCAACGATGGGAGCGCCTCTACATGTATTGACAAATTATCTGAGATGATTATGGAACTTTGCAGGATTTGAGGAGGAAACTTCCGGTGACACGAACTCTGTTCCCATGGCAGAACACTTTACAGTTCAGCCTAACAAGAGAGGTCGAGAAAGAACTTGGACTTGGCAAGTGACTTTATTTATAAACTCGCAACCTCCAGTTCTTTATTTTCGTTGTAAGGTTTCTGTGTGATTTACATTATGTAAGTGAAGGGAAAAGTATCAATGATATTATTTCTGTTGTGTCTTGTCTTTATCCTCTTGTTTTTTTTTGGAGTAATGTACAAACCGCATGCAAGTGTTGGAAGAATATAGCATTATCGATATTGCAACAGGGTTTGAGAAAAAAAAAAGCTCCGATGCCGGGAATCGAACCCGGGTCTCCTGGGTGAAAGCCAGATATCCTAACCGCTGGACGACATCGGATTTGATGACAGAGGAGTTAAAACCGAAAATCTTGTTCGCAATTTTGATAGATAGTGTTAACTTTGGATAACCCGACCCGACCCATACCCATATGGGGATATTTTCTTTATTGTCTTCTCTCCCTTTTTTTTTTTTTTTTTTTTTTTATCATAGTCGCTCGCTCCTCTGAAACCCCTAACTCTTTCATCCTCGCGATCTCTCTGTTCTTCCGATTTGGGTATTGAAATGGCTACTCCTATGGTTGAAGACACGACCAGCTTCGAAGAGGATCAGCTCGCCTCCATGTCCACCGAAGATATCGCCAGAGCTACTCGTCTCCTCGACAACGAGATTCGAATTCTCAAGGTTCGTTCCCCCTAATCTCTCTCTGTCGATCTTCCTTTTGCTTCGTAACTATAGGACGTAGTTTTAATTCAATGATTTGCTTCAGATTTGAGTAAGGTCAGGCTCCAATCTGGTTTTGATTTCTCGCTTTTTGCGGGTTTAGGGTTTGAGTTTAGTGGTAATTCATCGAAGCATGAGATGTACTAGACCTTTAATTCGATTCCCGTTCTTGTGATTTGTTGGTTTGTATTACTTCAACCTTTTGGATTTTTAACACAGCTGAGGTTGATTTGATTCGTTCTTATTGCAAATTGGGGTTCTGATTCAGTTTCGGTCTTTGATCTTATTCGTGTTCTGTGTTTTAGGAGATGTCATGGCTTAATGTGGTGAATGTTAAGATTGCTTATCTTGTTTTTTTTTTTTCTCTTTAATTGGGATACAGGAAGATACACAAAGAACAAATCTAGAATGCGATTCTTATAAGGAGAAGATAAAGGAGAACCAGGAGAAGATTAAACTCAACAAGCAGCTCCCTTATTTGGTTGGCAACATTGTGGAGGTATTCAAACAAGTTTTTTATTTTATTTTGAGTCTTGTTTGTTTAAGTTTTGGTTTGTTTGGCAGCTACCTTACTCTCCTAAAGAGTTTTACAGTGATAGTTATGTTATGGCTTGCTCATGTTTTGTTATTTATACACTTACCTGCTTGGATTTTGAAGTCTTTAACTGTTGTGATTCCATCTCATGCTATTAGATTCTGGAGATGAATCCGGAAGATGATGCTGAGGAAGACGGCGCAAATATTGATCTTGACTCCCAACGGAAAGGAAAATGTGTTGTGTTGAAAACGTCTACACGGCAGGTGAGATTTCCATATCCATTCTCTAGATTTCTACGTTTTCTGGTTCTTTTCCCCGTTTCAGGTTTGAACTAATCCTTGTGTGTCTTGATGTGGAGTGCAGACCATCTTTCTACCAGTGGTTGGACTTGTGGACCCTGATAGTTTGAAACCTGGTGACTTGGTTGGAGTTAATAAAGATAGCTACTTGATTCTGGATACCTTGCCATCCGAGTATGATTCTAGGGTTAAAGCCATGGAGGTAGATGAAAAGCCAACCGAAGATTACAATGACATTGGAGGATTGGAGAAGCAGGCAAGTTTATCCATGTCTTTGTCAGGCATATTTTATTTCCTTCAGCGTGTTGCATATTGATTCTAATTTGAGTTAATTTCTGGAACAGATTCAAGAGCTTGTAGAGGCAATTGTGCTTCCCATGACACACAAGGAACGTTTTGAGAAGCTGGGTGTTCGTCCACCAAAGGGAGTGCTCTTGTATGGTCCTCCAGGGACTGGTAAAACTTTAATGGCTCGTGCCTGCGCAGCACAGACCAATGCCACCTTCCTTAAATTGGCAGGCCCTCAATTGGTTCAGGTACTTATTAGTGTCACATTTAATTCTCATCTCGTAGAATTCTTTACCCTGTCTGGATATAAGATCGTAGTGTGAGTCTTATGACAACAATAAATATATATGATTACTATAATGTTGCTTGATTGTAATAACTTGATGACATATATCCATATATATACAGATGTTCATTGGAGACGGAGCAAAGCTTGTCCGTGATGCCTTTCAACTTGCCAAAGAGAAAGCTCCGTGCATTATCTTCATAGATGAAATCGATGCCATTGGTACAAAGCGTTTCGACAGGTACAAAATCTTTTGCTGATTCTAGTTAATCTATCCTGCACTTCCCGTGCTGTTTACTAAACCAGTTTCTAACATTCTTTGGCTGAGAGTACAGTGAAGTCAGTGGAGACAGAGAAGTGCAAAGAACTATGCTGGAGTTGCTCAATCAACTTGATGGATTCAGCAGCGATGAACGAATTAAGGTGAGAGTCTTCATCCATTCTACTCACAATTCGCACAAATCATACCCTCTTTGAGTCCTCTCCCACATTAACAATCATACCTATCAATTTTTCAGGTGATTGCAGCCACTAACCGTGCAGATATTCTGGACCCAGCCCTCATGCGTTCTGGTCGACTAGACAGAAAAATAGAGTTCCCACACCCAACAGAAGAAGCAAGAGCCAGGATCTTGCAGGTTTGTCTCTCCCAATTTTTAAATATGACACCCTTGATAAGTAAACGGCTCACATAAGTCAACTAACCCTACTGAATGAATCCAGATTCACTCGAGGAAGATGAATGTGCACCCAGACGTCAACTTTGAGGAGCTTGCAAGATCAACCGATGATTTCAATGGAGCTCAGCTGAAAGCAGTGTGTGTAGAGGCTGGTATGTTAGCTCTTCGCCGTGATGCCACAGAGGTAAAGATTATACAGAGAACTCTTGTGGATTTTAAGCTTTACGTTTGGACTTTGGTCTTGTTTTTAAAGGTTGTTCCCTGTAATTGTTGTGTGTGTTCAGGTGAACCATGAGGACTTCAATGAAGGTATCATCCAAGTCCAGGCCAAGAAGAAAGCAAGCTTGAACTACTATGCCTGATCTCTCTCTCATCCTTTATATTTCTCTATGCCGTTTATCTTTCAACTAGTTTTTACTTGTACCCTCATTCCGATTTGGATCTTTTTTAAACTTTCGAATCAGGATATCAATTATCGAAAAATATTTAAATGTGTTCATCTACTTTTGAAAAAAAATTGAATCTCCCAATCTCCAACGGTTTATAAATTATAATTAGACCTTTTCTATTGTGAAATTAGTATTAGTATGTTTTTAAAAGAAAATTTTGAGGAGCATGTGTATTTGTAATCAATATCTATCCAATTCCACTAATCAAAAGTTAAAAAAACCTTCACTCCAATATAATATGGTAAAAAATCTCAATGGTTAACCCAAAAGACAATAGAAATCGACAACTATCAAAAAGTAAAACCTTCAAAATAATAATTTTGTATAGTTTGAAGAAGAAAACAAAGAGAGGAAACACATTCAGGTGAATGTATCAGCCACGTCCAGGCCAAGAAGAAAGCAATCTTGAACTACTATGCCTGATCTCTCTCCCATCATTTATATTTCTTACTGCCGTTTATCTTTCAACTAGTTTTACTTGTACCCTTATTATGATTTGGATATTTTGAAAATTTCGAATCAGGATATCTATTATCAAATTACATTTAATTGTGTTCATCAACTTTCTTCTGAAAAAAAAAAAGTTTGAATCTTCTAATGGTTCATGGTCTATTATGAAATTACTATGTTTTTTGAAAGAAAAATTCAGGAGTATGTATATTGTAATCAATTTCTAACCAATTCCACTAATCAGGCAAAAGTTTGAAATTTCCCACTGTAATGGTAAAATATCTCAAAAGATTAATCCCAAAAGACACACAAGAAATCGACGACCAGCAAAAAGTAAAACCTCCAAACTAATTTTTGTATAGTTTGAAGAAGAAAACAAAGAGAGAAACACATTCAGCACTTGATCTCCTTCAAGCCGCAGGCTAAGTAGAGGAAAGTAGGATCAGTGGCTCCTTCTCTGTAGTAAGCAAACACCAAGCTCCCTTCTTCTCCGTCCATGCTCTCTCCCACAAAGCTGTCACGTTTGTTAAAAAAGTAATCACCAATTAGACAAAATAAACAAAAAAAGGAAATTGAAGAAAAAAAAAAAGGAAAAGACAGAGGAGCTTACAATTGGAAGTCTTTGAGCTTTGACATCAAAAATTTGGTGGCACTCTCAATGTGTTTCTTGAAGAGCTCTAGCTTTTCCGAGTCCAGCTTAGGGCTTAGTTGCTTAATGTATCTTTTCATGAACATCACAAACTGTTTCTTATCAAACGATGGTTGCTCCTGCCAGAATAATTACCCCAAGTGTTAATCTCATAAGATATTATTGCATGAAAAGAATTGAAGAATATATAAAAAGGTCCTTCGGAACCTGAAGCCTAAAAGTATCAATGATATCAACAACCTTCTCAGCTTGATCATCGACTCCTTCGTCTTCACCGCCTTCTTCAGCCGATGGATTCGCACCAATGTCAAAATCCATAGCTCCTTTCACAACCCACTGATGAACAACAAAAACACATAACAATACATCAATTTCAATTTCAACCAATGGTGATCGTTAATAAAGAAAGTCAAAGCTTTAGATAAAAAAATAGTACCTTTCCTTCAACTTCCCATAACATGCCGTTTTCGAGTTCCTTGTAAGGAAAGGAATCAGAGAGAAGCTCATCGCCTGTTTGATCAAAAAAGAGAGACAAACTTTAGCTTCTGACACAAGCAATACATACAAATATCAATATGGGGATTAATAAATACAATCGAGGTTGGATGATCAATACAAGACACGAGTTAAAAAAACCCCTAGAAAACGAAACGCTATAGCAAATCGTAAATAGCAATATCGTAATACACTACATGAACCAGAACCAGAACCAGAACCAGTATATAATTTTACCTGTAAGAATATCTTGGTAAACCAACATGTTTGAAGAGAGCTAAAGAGAGGTTTGTGTGTTGTAAGTTTTTTTTTTCTTTCTTTCGCTGATTTGTAAACTTAGAGAGCAGTAAAGATAATTTGGTGAAAAGAAGAGAAAAGAGAACTGGTCTATTTATAGAAGAGTCATCGTCTTGTTTTCCTTTTCCTTTTCGGCTTATTCCCTTTCTTCTTTTTTTATTTTCCTATAGTAAAGAGGAAAACCTCCTTTGTTAAATCAGAGCCGTGCTTTATTTACGCTAATTAAATCTTATCCGTTGTTAACAAAAAAAAAATATAATTAAACAAAAACAAAACCAAATCTTAACAGGTTATTTGAGACTTTTGAGATGTCAAACCCATTGATTACTTTTTATTTTATTTTTCAAACTCGTGGTTATCGACAAGAACCAACTTTATGAAAACTATGTTCGATTCACCTAAATATAGTAACTGTTTGGATAAATAATTTTAAAAGCATTTATCACTGTAAAAAGTAAAAGTAAAAGAGGGGAAATTGATAACTAGGAGTAGGAGGAGTAGGGAGCCAGAGCTGCAAAAGTCGGAGGGAATAAACACTTACTTTAGGGGCATGTGATGGTGGACTCAATAATTCGCTCGGGAACATCGTCACATTGTGGACTAGCTAGCTTAAACTACTTTTGACTACTAGTAGTATTTATCCTTCAAAAGTTATTTTCTCATATTTGCAAAATTTTCGTATAGGTACTTGTGAGGGAATGATTAAATGACGACACAAAATAGTACTGCTACTCGTTTAAAAAAAAAAAAGACTATTGTGTATGATTTATTACACTGAAATAGTTGTAAAATAATTAAAAGGGCACCAAAATGCGTCTTTTTAATTAAATAATATTTCAAAACTCTCAACAGTCAAATATATCAATATGTCAAAATAATGTGGCCACAAAATATTAGCTAATACTCTCTCAGTTTCAAAATATGTGATGTTTTGGAGAATTTTTGTTTCATAATATAAAATGTTTTCAAATTTCAATGCAACTTTTATATTAGTTTAGTATTTTATATTATGCAGTATTGTTTCTGATTGGTTGAACTTGTTAAGAGTAAAAACTTCTTAATCTACGTGCTTTGCTTAAAACATCATATATTTTGAAACGGAGGGAATAGTAGTAATAAAATAAGATACAATATACTTTAAGAGCAAAATTCAATCAAATCAAATTTAAAATATAGCATGACAAAATCACATAAATTCTGGAGATTTTGTTTTATTTGGCATTTGTTATCATACATTGTCAAAAATCCAATATGTACAATGCATATAGTCGATAATAACATTTTAATCAGAATCAAAAGTATTTCTTTTACCAGATAAATAATAGTACTACTAATCAGACTGAAAACCAAAGTCATTTAAGAGAGTCAAAAATAGAAAGCTAAATGACCAATATGGTAATTTAAATTTGAGGTAAAGTTAATTTACCAATATTTTATATTCAAATGTTTTTGTTTTCTTTTTAAAAAAAGGGAAATTAGCTTGGGGGAAGCAGAGCAGGCAGCTGATGTAAATAAAAAAAGGGAAAGTTAAAAAAAAACAAATCCGTAAGAGAATAAATCAGAACCGTCCATGTAAGTCTTTTATTTTGGACAGCGGTCATTGCTTCTCTTACCCTCTCTCTCGTAACCCAATCTTTCTCTCTCACACAAAACATAACGCAATCGAAACGAGAAGAAGAAGAAGAAGAAGAAGAACCAACAAAAAAAACCAAAAAAAAAAAAGAGCCAACTTTTTCTTTCTTCTGGGTTCTCTTCTCTGGTTGTGACGATCGAGGATACTTCTTCACAGATTCATCATATAGTAAATAATCGAATCGAATCGAAACGTTAAGAAATTGAGGGAGAGTGATTTTTTTTTTTTTTTTTTTTGGTGTGGTTGATTCAAAAGAAAGGAGAAAAAAAAAAGGGTTTTGAGATTTGGGGTAGTTTTTGATTTTGGATTTTTGGTGAGATGGGTTTAGGTAATAAAGGTAACAAATTCAATTTCGGCGATAATGATCTCGCCGACGAAGGTAGTGGTGCCGATGGCGACGAAGGTGATGGTTTTGGTTCGGTTTCGTGTTCGATTTGTCTTGAGGCTGTTGTTAAAAACGGCGATCGAGCCTGGGCTAATCTTCAATGTGACCATCAGTTCCATCTAGGTATAACTTTTTTTTTTTTTTTTTTTTTTTTTTTTTTTGATTTGATTGAATTTGTTCTTGATTGTTTGATTTTTAAAAAGTTAACAATTTGCTTCAGATTTTGATTTGAGTCATCCAGATCTACCTTTTTTTCTGTTGATTTGATTCATTGATTATTGAATCTACCATTGTTTGTGTGCTGTTGCTCTTCTTTTGGGTCATAAAGATGATGTTTGTGTGTATATTAAGCTCTTCTGAAGCTAATCGATTCATGCTTGGATATAGTTTTGATCTGGTCGACTTAATTATTATTATGTGAGGTTACTTATATAGCATCAATTATGGTTCGATCACTATTTCATTGCAACTGCCAATATTGTTCTCTCCACCTTGTTTGATGCATGTCGTAGCTCAGTATCTTTAGTGTGTAGATAGCTGTATCTGTGTGTTTTTTATTCATAAACCGGTCCAAGCTCTCCTCAGATTAGGGATTATTTGTATTAATCAATACCATGAGAGAGCTTTCTAGATAAAGTTTGAGCTATCGTCCAATATATGCTTAACGTTTGGTTTCTTATGGTTTTCGCAAAGTCATCTAATCTAACTCTTACGTATGTTTTCTTTGTTTTCAAGACTGTATTGGTTCAGCATTCAATGCAAAGGGCGTGATGCAATGCCCCAACTGTCGGAAAGTTGAAAAGGGCCAGTGGCTTTATGCAAACGGTTGTCGTTCATATCCTGAATTCAATGTCGAGGATTGGGTTCATGAAGAAGATATTTATGATATTGGAGCGTACTCTGAATTGGTAAGAAACTCGTAACCCCATCCATCTCAAATATTCCATTGCGCTTCTTCATTACTTTTCACTTCTTTGCCTCATGTGCTGAGTTTTTATTATCTAAAGATTGCTTTTCGTTTTATTCTATAGCTGGAATTATGTTCCATTTCTAAATTACCTTGTGTTTATGTATCTTTGCAGTCTTTTGGAGTTCACTGGTGCCCATTTGGAAGCTCAGCACGTCTTCCTTCTTTCGAGTAAGCAACTACATAATACCCGTTTTAGCTCTCTTTTCTGCTACTTTTAGCATTCTTTTCCCTTCTTTGCTGATAAATCTTTTTCAAACTTTGTAGGGATGGAGAATTTACGCCGAGTTCATGTAAGACTATTATCAGATTTGTTATTATCAGGCTTGCCATTATCTTCTTCTCACTTTTCTGGAATTTGGGTTTTACCACCTATTAATTTTAATTGCATGGCACAGATCACGATCTCTTGGGACAGCAAGGTTACTATTCTGAACCAGCAGCGCCAACCGCAGGTCATCCATGTCCATATGTAACCTACTTTGGCCCGGTTCATTCGTCTTCCTCAAGCAGCGGTGGTACTGCAGGCGTTTCAGACAGCTCAAGTTTCAGTAGTCACTGGAACACAGGCTCTTCGGTCTCTGGTGAAGTTCCAACTCCTTATGGTTTCCCTGTGGATCCGCACTATCACGGCTGGGAATATCATCCGCCTCCACCCCCACCGCCACAGCATTTCGCTGCTTCTGGCATTCCAACTCCGCCCACGCCTCCATCAGCCTCTGCGAGGACTTCCCGAGCTAACGGCTCAGATGTGATCAGAACCAGACCGCCACATTTCATGCGTCCATTTCATGGTCACAGGTATACAACATTTTCTGTCTTGGCTTAGATATATCACTAATGATCATATAAGATGACCTCAATTACAAACGTTTGGAGAATTTCTTCAGAACATCTATAACATAAAGAAACTAAAGTGTTTTACCAATAAGACCTTTTATTATCTATCATATATATGCTTTCTTGTATCTAATGGCTGGCTGGTTTGTGTGCAGTTCAAGTGGTAGAGCGGGTAGTTCAGTGGCATCAGTTCCGAGGACGCCAGCATTTCCAGGAAGCAACGCTCGTACCCGAGACAGAATGCAAGCTCTTCAAGCCTATTACCAACAGTCGTCTGCACAGTCGCACCAGCAGGATTCGCCTATAGTGTCTCGAGGGCCTGTGTTCCCATCTGGCCGGAGGTCCACTAGAGGAATAGCTTCCGGGATGGGATCAACTTCATCTTCTTCGGATCAGGCAGGGGGGAGCGGTTTTATCCGGTTTAACATATGGGAGAGAGATCCTTATATGCAATCGCAACAATCCTACCCGGTTAATCAGATGGAGAGAGAACAAAACATTTGGACAACTTCATTCAACGAAGGGTCTGGAAGCTTCCATCAGAGGCACGGTGGTGGAGGAGGATCATCGTAAGAATCGAGTCAGTACCCGTCACCGGCGGGCAATTCTCATGATGAACGTTGGACAAAACCAAAAAGAGAAAAAGAAACAAAAAAAAACATTGGCAATTTGATGATATTTAAAAAAACCTGAAAACTGCATGCTCAAGTTATGTGATGAACTGATAATATAAAAACACAAAGTGGTATGTAATGGTTTTGGAGAGAGACAGCTTCCCCCCCTGTTTGGTGGGTGACCGTGCGGGTTGTTCGAGCCAGTTTTGGTCTGGTTTGGATCGCGGGGGAGCATGAGAGGTCGTTGTTGGGTAATTTGTTTTTTAAATGTGGCTACTATGGGTATCGAAGTGAAATACCCTAATTAAACTTTTTTCCTCTGGGATAATGTTAATTTTTAAGTGTTGAGTTTCTTCTTTGTTCTGCCTGTCACAAATTTAATTGGTTTTTATTTTTTGGCTATCTGTACAACTAAATTGAAAACGAAGGTGAAATTACCAAAGACTATAGTCTATGTGTGACAACAAAATATAACATTTTGTGTCCGTCTCTTATTTGTTGTGGAAGAATTTGTGAATTACAAGCGTTTTACCTTTTTTTTACTCAGTAAAGTCACTGGTAAAATGGTTTTTCTTTTCATTAGAAACATTTTTGTAAAAAATTAATAATTTAATTATATAATGTTTTTTTAACTTAATAAATTATTTAATGTAATAAAATAGAAAGGAATATTGATGTCAGAAAAAAAAAAAAGAGACCTCAGCCTCCGTTCTTATATAACCGGCATAGGCGGACCTCTAATATTTTCTTTCAAAGTTTTGATTTTTGCCTTCGGGGCCTCCAAACATTACCAAAGCAATGGCGGAATCAAAGACCAAACTCGAAGAAATCAGAAAATGGGTCTCCGATCACAAGCTTCGTACCGTCGGTAATCAATCATCTTTGTTTCTTGTGTCGTTTTCTTCATCCACTTTGGTTTTTGTGATTATGGATCTAGATTACATTGTGATCCTTTGTTTTATATTGTCATATAGTAGAAATTGATTAGCGTTTTGCTGTTTCTGCTATGTAGCTAGTTCTCTTCAATTCATTCTAAGGTTTTCTGTACCTGTCTTGATTGAATGAGACATATGTAGCCTCTTTTTGATTTGATCTTACGACATGTTTGGTCCTCAATTCTTATTCTTCTGTGACATGCAAATATAAGAGAGAATGCAACATCTACTTTTTGTTGTTTTGTAATTTGGCTTCGTTATCTAACTCTGAAACCTGTATTGTTTTTTTATATTGACCCTTGCATAGGTTGTTTATGGCTCAGTGGTATTACCGGTTCTATCGCCTATAACTGGTCTCAACCTGCCATGAAAACCAGTGTCAAGATTATCCACGCCAGGTTACTCATTCTTTTGTTTTTTGGTTATATAGTTTCACTTCCGCCAAGTATATATGATTTTGTTGTGGAATTTTTGAGTTTCATTTGTGTGTTTTGGAACACTTTCCTTGGCCATGAACATTGTTATTTAAGCCAATACTTTATTAGTTAGTAAATTTAGTTAAGCCAATGCTATCTAGTGGCACCGTGACTCTTTCCTCTTTCTTGGCTATAAGCTATAGTTTTCATTGTGCATTCTGCTTGACTTGAATATCTGATCTATTAGGAAAGCATCAAAATTTATGTGTGGGTTTTCTTTTCTTTGTTTCTTCATTTTGTTCACCAGGTAAACGTATAATGCTCATTTTAGAATCTTCATATGTCTTACCTTTGTCATAGCTTTCATGTTCCCGCAAACAAATTCACTCTGCTGCTCCATACAAATGTATATGCACTCTGCTCTGTGAAAGAAAGAATGCTACGGATGATGGATGTAATAGGAGATGATAAATTGTATCGCAGCTTTCTTCTTACTTGGATACATTTTCACAGCATTTTGATTCTTCTCAGGTTGCACGCTCAGGCACTGACCTTAGCTGCTTTGGCTGGAGCAGCTGTGGTAGAGTACTATGACCACAAAACTGAAGCTACCAACCGATATCCGAAATTTCTGCCCCCGGAAAACATATCTCACAAAGACTAAACATGCAATGGTGGTCACTGCTTATTCTGTTTGCTACTACAGGGGACACGTAGCTAGAGAGAATTTTTGTAGACCTTTAAGCAAAAATTTCATGTATTTTTTGATTAAAAACAATTTCCTTACTATTATTATATCATTCTTTTGATACTTTCAGAGGGATTGTTCTGTGTTGCATATTGCACACAAGCTACAGATTTGTAAGACTGAAAATAATAAATCCATGATTAAATTTACCATCTAGCATTTGTTGATGATGATTCACAAGAAAAGGTATGACTTGCTGGTTACTAATTTGGAGTTGTTATTAAAATATGAAGTTTTGGGGTTATTTTGCGATTTAGAAATAAAGGGGAGGTTGAGGTTATTTATAAAATAAGAAGTATTGGGGTAATTTTGAGATATAAGAAAAACTTGAGGGAGGTTGGGGGTTATTTTAAAAAGTATAAATTAGGGTTACAAGACCGACCACTTTAAATGCGCAAAAACCCTAGCCCTTTGTTTCATTCTCCCCAGAGCTAAAAGACGCCGCTCGTCTCTTCAGAGAGTTTCACCTTCTAGGGTTTGTTTCAAGGTACACTGTTACTATCTCTCTCCAATGCAAACGCTAGCTCTTCAATTTCTGATTATAGATTCGACATAGGCTTGTCTCGCTAGATGTGAATAGAAGAATCGAATTTTTAGTTTCATTTCCTCTTAGCTCAGTTTCCTCTTACTTTTCGTCTGCTGAGAGTGTAATTGAGTATGGCTAGATAGATATTATGAATCTTAACAAGTTTCAATTCTTATCTGCTAGACAGATCTCACTGCGTCCATTCCCAGGTTTATGAGTTAGTCTAAGTAGCTTGCAAATGGCGTTTAATGTAATGTATGTGTGATTAGGATTCTTATGGATTGATGTTTGGAATTTGCAGAGAAGGGTTGGGAAAAATGAGTCGTGGAAGTGCAGCTGTTGCCAAGGGAAAGAAGAAGGGAGTTTCCTTCTCCATTGATTGTTCCAAGCCTGTGGATGACAAGATCATGGAGATTGCTTCCCTTGAGAAGTTCCTTCAGGAGAGGATCAAGGTCGGTGGCAAAGCTGGTGCTCTTGGTGATTCAGTCACTATCACCCGTGAGAAGAGCAAGATCACTGTCACTTCTGATGGCCAATTCTCCAAGAGGTAATTACTGATGAAACTTATTCATCTTTGCTCGTTTTGTTTCATTGCTTGTGATCCTGTGTCAGATGTGATAGAAAGTGGTATGATAGAAGACAAATTTATCTAACAGTGGTGGTGATTGTGTGGTTTCTTAGTATAAGTAATCTCAAGTGCAGTTGTCTGTTTACTAACTGTCTTGTTTATGTGTGTGTTTTCAGGTATTTGAAGTACTTGACAAAGAAGTACTTGAAGAAGCACAATGTGAGAGATTGGCTCAGAGTGATTGCAGCGAACAAGGACCGTAATCTCTATGAGTTGAGGTACTTCAACATTGCTGAGAACGAGGGAGAGGAGGAAGACTAAAAACCCAGTTTGGTTTAGAAGTATACTCTATTCCATGTTTCTGCTTTTTGGTTTCTACTCGGTACTGAATACAATTTGTCTTTGCCCTTCTGTCTTTTTTTGTCAGATGTTATTTAGTTTTGTTCAAGTTAACTCTCGTTGGTTATCTTATCTTTACTTTGAGCTCGTATGGATAATCTTTTTAAAAAATTCGGTAAGCATGCAATGATTCAGTTATGTTGTATTATTCGACTAGAAATTGTTTTCCTTCACAAATTGGGAAAATAATTAACAGCGATCTCCGACTCTGATTAGGATTGTGAAGTTCGTATATGTCTATATAAACAAATTCTCGAAAGTAACATTCCCTATGGTGCCTTGTGGTATAAGAAGCGAAGGATTGGTAATGAACACACAAGATGATACACCTCCATCGTCTCCAACAACGTCACGTCTTCTCGATCTCTTTCCTTGCGAAAGTGTAGTTGTTCTTGATCTCTTTCCTTGCCAAGGTGGAGAGTTTGCATGTAGGGTTCCTCCATCTGTCACAAGAAACGAAACAGGAGTTAGCCTCGCATACTTCAGAAACATGCCAGGGGTAGAGAGAGATATAATGAATGCAACAGAGTTAACTCTCTCGATAGAAGCAGATATATGGAAAATCAAGAAAACACTCACCACGAGCGACGTCGGTAGTCAGACACGGCTTCTTATTCCAAAGGAACCTGCGAATGAGCATATTCTGAAATACCTGACAGAAGAAGAGATCAAATTAGTGGAAGACGAAGGCCATCAGGGGCTAAAAATCACCGTGTTCGATAGTAAAGACAGAACTACGCGTCAGCTGTGTTTCAAGAGATGGACTTCAGCTGGAAGCTATGTATTGAATAACAATTGGAACAAGGATTTTGTTCAAAGAAAGAAACTGAAAGCAGGCGAGACGATTGGACTCTTTTGGAATCCTTATGCTTCAAGGCTCCACCTTCGCGTGCTTTGAATAGTTAGAATCAATTGATTAGATATTATGGCTTTGGTTTTTTTCTTTTTGTCATAGTTAATTCTCTTGGCAATTATTTACATTTGAATCTATTGACATACCAAATTTTCAGAAAGTGTTTACTCTTAAGTACTCTTTAAACAACTTTGATTCATTGTTTGGTGAAACAAAACTTGTCTGCAACACAATAGAAAAGCAAAACAAATATATATGTGTTCGTTCTAATCAGTTTATGTTCAACTTTACCTAAACCATAAACCTACTACTACTATGGCCTATCTAAGACACACACAGACACGAGATTGTCAATCCTTTTCGGAATCTTTGATCTTGAAAAACAAATCTCTGGAAGATGTCACAGAAAAAGGAACGTGCTTTATCATCAAAACACCTTTCAACATGCAACGAACTGCAAGATGAGATCTCAAAACTTAAAAACGAACTTGAGCTTCATCAAGAAACAGAGCCTGAGCCTAACCATATGAAACGCTTTGAGCTGAAGCAAGTGAGTTTCTCCTCTCATTTGAGATTTAGAATTAATAGATTCATAACACACTCTTTGGCACTCAACTAAAAACAATGTTTTTGACTTTTGATTTGTTATCGTAAAAATAAATTGTACTCTTCAATTTATTTACTGTAATAAATTAAATGGGTATATCCCATAAACAATAAACGAAACATACCAAACCAACAACATGTTATAGCTTGATTCTATCAGTTTCTCTACTGATCCGAGACTGTTGTCTGAAGAGGCAAAAAACTCTCTACTCCTTTAGCCTCAGCTTCATGCTTCTCTGCAACAGCCCTTGATAATCCAAACATCTGAAGAAAAAAAAATCAATCACAAGCTACTGTAAGCCAAATCACAAATAGTGTCTCTCTCAGTAATCAAGATCTATAATGTGTTTAGTAAAAGAATGAAGAACCTTCTTGATGGTCTTGTTGAAACAGTTCTTGTGATCATCCATAGAAGCATTGATGAATTCATCGATGTGATCCTTAACGTCTTCTATGAAGCTGGCATCATCTTTTGCCATCTTTCTACATGAAGACGTGGCCGGTTTTGGCGGCGGGTTCTCAGCTTGAGTTTTCTGCTGCGTCTCCATTGAATGTTATGTTCCTAAAACGAAAACATGTAGTAGATGTAGGCTCTTCAGAATCAAGATGGGAATCAAAACGTAGAATTCAAACCAATGAAACGATCAGCGATTTAAAAACACGAACCAAACAAACCTAGATAGGCTTTTGATACTCTAATGAAAGATAAGCTCTTCAGAATCAAGATGGAATCAAACGTAGACTTCAAACCCAATCATTCAAAAACACACAGGAGATAACCCAATTAGGCTTTTGATACTCTAATGAAAGATAAGCTCTCAAACCATTCTGTGATACTCTAATCACAGAATTGAAAATCAATCAAAGGAACTAGAGATATAAAGTATGCGATTATATGCAGTATTGATAACACACGGATCAAGACAAAATACCAGAGATTTAGAAACGGGAGGATAAGGAACTCACCGACGAGACTAGCGGCGGCGACGGAAGAGAGTATGTGTCTTCTTGGCTTTGAGGGATCCTCTCTGCTCGCTAAAACGTTTGCAATTGTTAGATTACCACAATACCCCTAATGTTCTTCTACACAGACTACTAGACAAAAAAGGTTATTTACGGAAATTAACCGAATTGTTATCCTTTGTAAATTGATGTCGATGAACCGGAGGATAATGGTGCGCAGCTTTTAATTTTGGTTTGTGAATTTCACAGACCGAAAAATCTACAAGATCAAAAAACTAAACCGAAATTGAATTGTAAACCGGATTGGAACGCTTCCTATGACTTAAAACCAAAAAGCCTCTTGACTACTATAAAAACTCGAGAAGGAAGAGAGGGAGAATCAGTTTTAAAGAGAAAAAAAACGAAGAAACTTGAGAGCATTCGTAGAGAGAGAGAGAGAGAGAGATTAGCTGAGAAAGATGGGAAGAAATATAACGAATTTGGTGTTTCTGGTGTTGTTGTTACGTCTCTTCATCTCCTCTTCCTCTGGTGAGTATCAAATACTTTCGGCTCTACCCTCTCCATTTTGATCTTTCTTGTTCACTTTCGCTAATGGTTTTGGAAACTTTCACTGCAAGTTTTGATCTTTTGGTTCTTTTGGATCATATTGGATTCGTTCTGATGCATAGAAACCGTTCCTTATTGATTCTTGTGATCTGTTCTACTTGAAAGTTTCCACTTTTGTTTTCGATTGTTATTGATTCTTGCGATCTGTTCTACTTGAAAGTTTCGATATTTGTTATCGATTGTACTATTTTGATTCGTTCTGATGCATAGAAACCCCTTTCAAATTGATTCTTGCGATCATCTACTTGAAAGTTTCGATTTTTTTTTGTTGCCGACTGTACAATCTTGTTTCGTTCTGATACATATAGATTCCTCTTTGAGATTGGAGTTTTGCGATCATCTTTCTACTAAAAACTTTTCCATGTTTCAGTTGTGATATGTTCTTTCAGATTGGATTTTGTATTGTACAATGTGTTGTTGAAATTGAGTGTTTTGTTCTTTAGGTGAAGCAGTTAAACCAAATGAGAATGGAGTATCACCGCCATACCAGTCAGATCCTCAGTCTGCTTATCTTCCGTTGAAGTATCTAGACCTGTGGAAACTGTTCTGTTGGAAGACTGGTTGCTCTGCTTCAACCATGCAGTCAGCTTCATTAGCTTCCAAAAGCCTGGCTACTTTTGGTGAAGCTACTCAAGATTGCTTGGATTTGTTTGAGCTGTTGGAACTTTCAGTCTGTCACCCAAAGTTTGGTATTCAATCAGGGCCTTCACGCATCTGTGCCTCCTTCTGTAACAGTGTCTTTGAAGCTTGCTCAGACGCTTACTTTACTAGTAATGGCAGTAATCAGGTAATAACCGGTGTTTGTGAATTCTTGAGATAGAAAACTATTGAGAATTCAGATTTTTTTGTGAGAGAGATCCTGTTATGTGTCAGGTCATGGTCCCGTGTGGAGCAAAAGAAGATGTCACCTGCGGAAAAGCTTCCGAATTGGAGTCTAATGGCACAGCGTTCTGCTATGCAATGGGCTTCGCTGTTCAAACAGCTGCTCATTCCGCAGAAGAGCCTTGTTACGGAAGCACTGCAATATTAGAGCTGATTATAAAGTCTTCTGGTCAGATGATGATCTTTTTGCGCCTAACATATCTTGGACTAATGCTCTTACTAAGGTTTTGCCTCTTTCTCTCTCTCTCAAATCGTTCAGTTCCCCTTTTAAAAGTTTTTAAACCGATTGATGTTTGATTGAATCTTGCTTTTGAATGTTATAACTCAGGTGGGATTTCCGGCGGGACAGGCTAGCTAGAAACCAGAGGGATGCGCAAGTATAGGGAGAAGAGGTTTTCAAAGAGGAAATATTTTTTTGAGTTCCTAAGCAATTTAACCAGTAAGACAATCTCTGTAAAAAGCACTGCTATAGTTGGGTGAAAAAAAAAGAAACCCCAAGAAATACTCGGTAAATCGAAAGGTTACTGTACAGAAGAATCAGAAAAAGTAAAAGAGCCAAACCTTGAAAGTCAAATTCAATATGGAAAAAAAAAGATTAAGAAATGTGGGAATTTGATGATACAAGAAAATTAAATGCAAAAAGAGGAGAGGCCACTCTAAGTTAAACTAAGATGTAAAAAAAAAAAAGTAACCGAAACAAGAAAGACAAATAGAACAGACCAAAAGGAGATGATGACAAATCTCCAGAAGCAGAAAAGAGATGTTTCTGCAACTATACACAGAATATTTTGGATTAACAACCTTTGTTTTTTTTTCTTTCTCTCTCTCTTGTTTTTTTCTACAGATGCTTCTTCTTCTTTGATGACTAAGTAAAGTAGCCTTTTGAGGTTCTCCTCTCCATTGCAGTTTACCTACATCTGAAGAAATGCACCGAGCCTAGCCTGATAAGCTTTATTGAGTTTCAAGACTTCCCAATTTTTGGTACCTGATTAAAAAAAACGAGAAAATATAGATAGTGGAATGTGTTAATTTTTGACTTTGAAGTTACCAAAAGAACAAAACTTGTCATGAGACTCAACAAGTCCAAAAGGCATAGTCCTGTTGGATTCAGATTTGTTGGTTTATTGTTGGTCTTTTAAACGAACCTTCTTGAGAGGATTACTAGTAGAAGCTGGAGCCGGTTTCAGAATCTCAAAGGAGCAAACGAGAGATTGATCCACGCTCAATAATGCACCGGCATTGTCAAACTCTCCACCATAGTTTGGAGCTGAGAATATTGTGACTAATCTCCGTTTTGCGAAAAACTCATACCCATCTTCCACTACCTGCAAACTCATCCCTTGCAAGTCAATATCTTCTTGAGAGGTTCTCATAAAACTAATATCAGGCATTTCTAGAGAAGTGGTTCTAAAATTTAGTCTCTAGGGAAGTCTGTTTACCTGATGGCCTCTGCAAATGAGATCAAGATCATTCTTATCCAAAAATTCAGCGACAACATCGGCTCCAAACGTGCAGGAGATACCTCGGTCGCTATCAGTCCATCCTTCATTCTTCTGATCAGGATCAGACCAAAGTAAATCACAAAGAAGACCATTGTCAGGAATCTCAGTAGGCCTTTGAATCTCCCGGATCTGCCCCAGGTTTTCCAATTCCGGTGACAAGCCACCATGCATACACAGTATCTTCTCGTCAATGAGAGCAGCTACAGGCAAACAGTTGAAGCAGTCGGTGAATATCTTCCAAAGACGTACATTAAACCTCCGTTTGCATTCGTCATAGAAACCGTAAATCCTGTTGATCTTAGCGTCTTCATGGTTGCCTCTCAAGAGAAAAATCTTGGATGGATAACGGATTTTGTAAGCCAAGAGTAAACAAATGGTTTCAAGACTTTGCTTGCCTCTATCAACATAATCTCCGAGGAAGAGATAGTTTGCAGATGGAGGATAGCCTCCATATTCGAATAGCCTCAGAAGGTCTTGGTACTGTCCATGGATATCCCCTGCTTAGAAATCAAAATGAAAAAAACCATAAGTACCTCAAAGAAGAAAGCATCAGCAGGTTTTTAGGAAACATAAATGCAAAAATCAATAAAAATCAAAACTTTCTAGAGTTTCATATGCATATGATGAAGCCCTCAATCTTCAAACACAAGACATTAAGAAAGGAACCCTAAATCAATCAATCTCTCATCTTAGGTGAGAAATTAATCATCTTTTTAACACCAATCGTGTAAAACGAATCAAACCCAAATCATCAAAACTAAAAAAAGCCAAAACTTTTTTTTCATCATCATCATAGAAAGAGAGAGAGAGAGGGAGAGACCGCAGATGC
Source organism: Camelina sativa (assembly GCF_030686135.1). NCBI lineage: Eukaryota > Viridiplantae > Streptophyta > Magnoliopsida > Brassicales > Brassicaceae > Camelina > Camelina sativa. Next base: position 2,208,399 of record NC_141898.1, read on the forward strand.
GAATGGGGGCATGAAGCTCGAGAAGATTAGGCTGAGAGAGGAAGATTTGACGGGCGTTAACGCAGAGTTGACGGATCTCGATCTCAGAAAGCTGAACCTGTTTGCCTCCTTTACCTTCCAACAATCTCCTAATGATATCATCCAACACACCCATCTCCATCATCCCTTCCGTACTCGTCATCATATTTCTTCTTCCTCTGATCCAAATTAACACAAAAAAAGGGGTTTGCGCCAAATCAGGCCAGAACCAATGGGTAAAAAGGATTAATTAGAGGAGACGATCGGAAAAACACAAGCTTTTTTTTTTTGTTTTTGTTTGTTTCTGTATTGGATTTTTTCCCGAGAAAATGAGGAAAGAAACGAGAGAGGTCAAACAAAGGAGGAAGGAAACCAAAAGAAGAAGAATAAATCTTGATTAGTCTTCAAACTTAAGAGGAGGATGAAAACTGGATGGAGATCAAATGTGCAAGTTTAGAATATTACAAAAAAAAAAAAAAAAAAAGTATTTATTTTAAAGAAAACAGATGGTTCAGATACCTCTCCTCCTCTTCTCTCTTCTCTCTCCTTTGCTGCCAAGATTTTTTTTAGATTTTTTTTATATTTCTCTGAGGTTTTTTAATGGCTAGATTACATTGATTTTTAGAGAATGAGGTCGGTAAAAAAATTATGTAATTGGGCATAATTAGTCATGGAATTAACAAGTTGAGCTTTTTTATACTACAGCAAAAAAAAATAAGTCGACTACCTTTATTATAGTATAAGATATAATTCAATAAAGAAATGTTACTTGAAGCAGATATTATAATAATGGGCATTATATAGGTAATCTAGTAGTTTAGCAGTTTCTAATTTTGTTTAGAATTAGCTACTACATGTTACATGATGTAAAAGGGATCCAATGAACTACAAAAAAAAATGATTGGATAAAGAAAAGAAAATAAGCATTACTGCAAAATGATTTGGTTTTGTCCAAACAACTTAAAAAAAAATAAGATTATAAAGAAAATGTTGTCAAATCTCAAAATAGAAAAAGGAAGAACAAGTGTAATTAGTGAAACCTTCTAAGGCAAGAATATGGGATGGATTTGAGGGTAGTGGGACGGACGGTGATGGGAAGAAGAGGATGATCCACTCCAGCCTAATTAAAGAATGAGACGTGTATGATTCTCATTGGAACTAGTCAAAGTAAAACTAGTCTCCTCTACATTTATTTACACACACACAGAGAAATATTTATTCAGGTTAATTTGTTGTCGGGGGGGGGGGGGGGGGGGAGAAAGAGAAACCGCGTCTTTTGAAAAGTTCGGTTCTATGGTTATATAAAAGCACATTTGTACGTCTGTATGTGTGTGTATACATACGTGTGGGAGTAATACTTTAATGTGTTCCATTCCACCATGCTAATTAAATAAAACAAACACTGTTTAGAAAAAATTGATACTCTCTTTTTTCTTCTTTTTTTGCCACTCATAGTTAAAACTTATGATTGCTTATGAGTTATGAATCATAAGTTCTGATTAGTAATACTTTGTAGGTTGGTTACAAATTAACAAGTATACTACACCTAATACGTGGTTTATTTCTAATCCTAAGCAAAAGAAAAGACTTTTGTTGTTGTCAAGATGGCATAAATAATTTTATTGTATAAAAATCTTGTAAAAGTTACCTATTGTAAAAAAAATATTAGAGAGGAGCTCGTAAAAAAAAAAAAAAAAATGAATGGGCCTCTACATTACATAATTTTAAGTCCAAACTACTATTGGGCTTCCAATATCATGTTAAAGAACAAAGTGAACTATAAAGCCCATATAGCGGAGGAAGGAAAAGAACCCTAAAAATCGAGATGGTGATATAAAAACCCTAGCGTCAGTATTTGAGTATCCTTTTGTTTCTTGTACAAGGTCGGCGGTTCCTGCACCACAACCCTGGACGACAATGGTACACTCTTGCTTGCTTCCCTCTGTCTTTTCAATCTCCGTTTCGCTTTTGTCTTGTGTTTCAGTAGTAATGTTTTCGAGAGATTCATGTCATTTGAAGTAGTTCGATAGTAGATTTGGGATGTAGATTAGGTTAGAGTGTGAATGATCATTTCTCTTAGATTTTTAATAAATTGAATGTTGCTTACAAGGTTGATTCTGATATTGATTGGGTTTGTGTTTTTGTAGGGTATCGATTTGATCGCTGGAGGTAAGTCTAAGAAGACCAGAAGGACAGCTCCTAAGTCTGATGATGTCTACCTCAAGCTTACTGTCAAGGTTAGTTATTTTAAAAGAGATGTCTTTTTTTTGGGGTGAGTCGTGAGGAATATCAAATTGACGAGATTTGGACTTTTTGTTTGTGAAATTTTGCAGCTTTACAGGTTTCTGGTAAGGAGAACAGAGAGCAAGTTCAATGCTGTGATTTTGAAGAGGCTTTTCATGAGCAAAGTCAACAAGGCTCCTCTTTCTCTATCTAGGCTTGTGGAGTTCATGTCTGGCAAGGTTACATTTCTTTGAATCCCTCTTCTCTTTGTTTGTGCTGGAATTAGTTTGATCTGTTCCATTTCTTAAGAATCAGTTTCTGATTTGGGAAAATAAAGTGCTTACTGTTATTAAGAACGTAGTCTGCAACATAGATTTGTTTAGTGTTCTGTTTAATGTCTCTTGTCTAGACCATATTGTTTATGCTATGAGTTTTTTGAATGTGCTTGGTGTTCTGATATTATAGGAAGATAAGATTGCCGTCTTGGTTGGAACTGTAACTGATGATTTGAGGGTGCACGAGATTCCAGCAATGAAAGTTACTGCCTTGAGGTTCACAGAGAGAGCTAGGGCTCGCATTGAGAAAGCTGGTGGTGAATGTTTAACCTTTGACCAGCTCGCTCTCAGAGCTCCACTGGGCCAGAACACGGTAATTCTCTTGAACCTACCTTCTCTTCTCCATTTTCATCTTAATACGTACAAGATTAAGTAAACTGATGTTTGGGTCTTCTTATGTTAAAGATTCTTCTTAGGGGACCTAAGAACTCACGTGAAGCAGTCAAGCATTTCGGTCTTGCTCCTGGTGTGCCACACAGTGATACTAAGCCATATGTTAGGCACAAGGGAAGGAAGTTCGAGAAGGCCAGAGGAAAGAGGAAGAGTCGTGGATTCAAGGTTTAAGAAAGTTGTTCCCACCATCGAACTTGATCTTGGAGTATTGTTGGTTCTTGATCGCTTTTGTTATCGGATTTTGTTAGAGAATTCTGCTTTTTTATTTTTTTTTTGCCTATTTCGGACATGTTTCTAATCTTGTTTCTACTGGATTCATCGTGTGCTATGTTAAACTTAATCTATGATCTTTTGTCTATAGTCTCAACATCACTAGAAGTCTAGAACCAAATTAAATGTTTCAACATTGCTACCTCACTAGGAATGTTCTTGCTGTTTAGGATTATTTCCCGTCATGTATTCTTTCACTTGGATATTTCTGTTGTATTGGTTTGCTTGCGAGGCATTGTGAAATCTACAATTCTCTGCTCTTACTACATTCATTAGACTTTGAGATCAAATTGATTCTCCATCAGTCGCTACATGACTCCGTGTGTAACATTGTCATTGATCTTCGTAATGCCAAATCTTGTTCATATTCTTGAAACAACACACGCAAGAACCAAGACTGTGGAGAGACGACATAACAGAAGCAAAAAAAGAACCTTAAAAGCTTTTGTTTTTGTTCTGAAGTTTGGTGAAGAAGTCATTGATGTGAGCAGTGACTTCTTGAGGTTTCTCTTGGTTGACGAAGTGACCAGCATCTTCAATTACCACAATCTCTTTAAGATTTGGAACAGCTGCAGCAAATCCACCACCGTGAATGTACTCTTTCATCCCTGGTGTGGTGTACACCATGTCGAAGTCACCAGTAATGAACTTCACCGGAACTTGAATCTTAGCTCCGGTCCATGGAGCAGTGAGCTCCCAATTCCTGATATTAACACCAATAACAAATTAACACAAACCTTATAAGTACGCATTCATATATTAAGAACTTACAGATCAATGGCTCTGTAGAAGTTCAATCCACCAGTAAATCCTGTCTTGTCGAATTTGGAGGCGTAGAAATCAAGATCCTCCTTCGAAAACCATGTAGGGAATTCAATGATTTCACAAATAGGGTTAGGGTTTTCTCCAAAGGGAATATTCTTAGGTAAAATAGGCGGACCGAGTGACCTCCCTGTGAAGATGTTCCTCAGAAGGCTTCTTAGATCTGCACTCGCAAACTGTCCATCAATCTTCCCCGGTTCCTGCAAATTCAATTTGTTTAAAAACACTGAAACTAAGATTTGGACACAATCAAACAATGTCATTTTTATTGGTCGATGTGAATTATTTTATTAGTACAGCCGGTTGATATAATTAAAGAATAACATAAAAGATTTATAGATAAAAAAAATGAATAACCTGAAATCTACAAACGTAGTAATCATCTCCAAACAGAGCCCTTAACCATTGAACAGGCTTGACACTAGGGTTTCTTGGTATATACGGCACACTCAAACAGACAAAGCCCTTAATCTTTTCCGGTCGAACAGACAAAGAAACCATCCGATAATGGCTCCGCAATCATGGCCGACCAGAAACACCTTCTCTTGATCTCCAGCAACACTGTCCAGAAGAGCCACGAGGTCACCAACGAAATTAAGACACGTGTACTCGGAGAAAGACTCCGGCGAATCAGAGTCTCCATAGCCTCGGAGGTCTGGAGCTACAGTACGGTAACCTAGAGATGATAACCCACTAATCTGATGACGCCACGTGTACCAGAGTTCAGGGAATCCATGGAGGAGAAGCACTACGGGACCATCTTTGGGACCTTTCTCAGCAATGTGCATTGTTATGCCATTGACACTCACCATTCTATGATCGATTCCTTCCATTTCTACTTCTCTTTGTTGGAATGTGTTTTTACTTTCTAAGCTGTGTGTGTGATGGAGAGTCAATATGGGTTGTGATAATATAAATACAGAATCCAAAGGGACAACTTTTAGTATTGAAACAATACGATATTTACTCTGTTCGCCTGGACAGAGGAACTTCTTACCTATCTTTTTAAATAGCAGGATTACTAGTTTTAAATGGTAACATAAGTTTGTTGGAAACTAGCATCTAAATAGATAAAAATACTATATATACAGTACTTCTACCAAACACATTATTTTTTTAAAATATTTTTTTTTCAATCCATACACTTATTCGAAAGACATGTAACACAACATTTACTTTTATTTATCTGAAAAACTACACAAAACATGGATGTATGTATATTGTTATGCTTCTCAAAAGAAGAGTCTTCCCCAATAATTGGTGAAATAATGATTTTTGCAAATCTCCCAACAAATTAGTAATAAAGCATACTATAATTCAGAGAGTTAAAGAAATATATGGTTGTAAGAGTGTTGAAAAATATTGTGGTTGTAATATAAGATAGAAAAATATCTCAAGGAGTATATAATAAACAAAAAATAATAAAAAAATTAGAGGACTGAATTAAATATTGTATGTGGTTTTTAGAGAGTTGAATTATATTGTGGTTGTAATGTAAGATAGAAAAATATCTCAAATAGTATGTTTGACGAATAATCATTAGGAGGTGGAGGAGAAGTAAATTGCAGACTAGCAAAATCTCTTCATAGAGGTGGTTGCGATTGTGACATTGTGTGCTTATTACACATTGAGCTTTATTATGCATGCTAAACTTAATTTATGATCTTTGTTGACCAAAAAAAGAAATTTATGATCTTATGCCTAAAGTCTCAACATCAGAAGTCTAGATGCACATCCCACATTGGTGGGATAAATAAATAATCAATGCCATATAAAGTACTAATGGTCTCCCAAACTCATAAGCTAGCTTTTGTGGTAGGCTTGGTTTAAGGTCCAATATGGACTAAAGTGGTATTAAAGTGTATCAACTGCTACATCACCAAGAATGTTCTTGCTGGTTAGGATTATTTGTTTCATTGGTTTGCTTGCGAGTTGCGAGTCATTGTAAATTAAAATCTACAATTCTCTGTTCTTACTAAATTCTCAATCAGTCAGTAGAAGGTTCCGTGTGTAACATTGTCATTGAGCTTCGTAATGCCAAATCTTATTCATAATCTTGTAGTTGGAAGAACAACACATGCAAAAAAACAAATTGATTGGAAATACAACATAACAGAAGCAAACAAGAACCCTAAAAGCTTTTGTTGTTGTTCTGAAGTTTGGTGAAGAAGTCATTGATGTGAGCAGTGACCTCTTGAGGTTTCTCTTGGTTGACGAAGTGACCAGCATCTTCAATTACCACTATCTCCTGAAGATTTGGAACAGCTGCAGCAAAGCCACCACCGTGAACGTACTCTTTAATCCCTGGCGTGGTGTAAACCATATCGAAGTCACCGGTCATGAACTTTACCGGAACCTGAATCTTAGCTCCGGTCCATGGAGCAGTGAGCTCCCAATTCCTGATATCAACACCAATAACAAATTAACACAAACCTTATAAGTACGGATTCATATATTAAGAACTTACAGATCCATGGCTCTGTAGTAGTTCAATGCACCGGTAAATCCTGTCTTGTCGAATTTGGAGGCGTAGAAATCAAGGTCCTCCTTAGAAAACCATTTAGGCAATTCAATGTTTTCGTAATTAGGTTTAGGGTTTTCTCCAAAGGGATCATTCTTAGGTAAAATAGACGGACCGAGTGTCCTCCCTGTGAAGATGTTCCTCAGAAATCTTCTTGGATCTGCCCTCGCAATCTCTTCTTCAATCTTCCCCGCTTCCTGCAAAGTGTTTAAACAAATTTATGAAACTAAAACTGGCCACGCTCAAACAATGTCATCTGAATGATTTACTTGATCAGTGCAGTCGGTTGGTTAAAGAAAAACATAAAAAGAAAGATCAGAATGCAAAACCTGAAATCTACAAATGTAGTAGTTTTCTCCAAACACAGCCTTAAACCCTTGAATAGGCTTGACATTAGGGTTTCTTGGTTTATACGGCACACTCAGACAAACGAAGCCCTTAATCTTCTCCGGTCGAAATAAACAGAGGAACCATCCGATAATGGCTCCCCAATCATGACCGACTAGAAACACCTTCTCTTGATCTCCAGCAACACTGTCCAGAAGAGCCACAAGGTCACCAACGACGTTAAGACAAGTGTACTCGGAGAAAGACTTCGGCGAATCAGAGTCTCCGTAGCCTCGGAGGTCTGGAGCTACAGCACGGTAACCTAGAGATGATAACCCAGTAATCTGGTGACGCCATGTGTACCAGAGATCAGGGAATCCATGAAGGAGAAGCACCACGGGACCATCTATGGGACCTTTCTCGGCAATATGCATGGTTATGCCATTGACACTCACCATTTTATGATCGATTCCTTCCATTTCTCCTTCTCTTTGTTTTGTTGTAATGTGTTTTTACTTTCTCAGCTGTGTTTGATATGGTTGTGATGATATAAATAGAGAATACAAAGGGAAAGAAGTCTTAGTATTTACTTCTGTTTGCCTTTACAGAGGAACTTCTTACCTGTCTTTCTAGATAGCATGAATACTAGTTTTAATTGGTATCACAAGTTGGTGCAAAATAATTAACACTAATATAAAACACATATTTGAAAGACAAATAACACAATTGTCAACAGCTAGCATTAAATATTATTTGTCCGAAAAAACTACACAAAGACATGGATGCAGACTAGTAATGTAGAGCTTCTCAAAAGAAGTGTTTTTTTCCTAATTGGTGAAGACGAATAACCATTAAGAGGTGAAGGAGAAGTAAATGCAGACTAGTACTAAAATTATAGAGTTGGTTACGATTGTTTGCATGCATATATGCCTTGGGGTTGGAGATGAACTGAATGCACAAAGTAAATGAAATAGTTAGTTGTAACTACTTCTGTTCCTCGAAATAAAATCATCTTTTTCACTGTTATGGCTCTTTTTGTTTTGCTTTTTCTCCGGTTAAGCATGGATTTGTTTTCTATTCATGTGTTGTTGTCCCCATCATAAATATTTGGAGGTGTGCTAATATCATATGGTGAAATAATTAATTTATTGAAGACATCTTTATTAGTATGAAAATACAAGTGATCAATGCGGATATTAATTAACATTTTCGTAAGATTATATCACTCAGTTTTAGGATATGTAAATTGAACACTTTTTAAATTAGAAAAACTTCATGAAACAGAGAATTACCTAGTAACGGTGAAATAGTTATTTTGTTCTAAAACAGAGTATTAATTTCGTATAGTGGATGAAACATAAAAGTTCTTTGGAACAGTTCGCGCGTACTAATTTCTACATAATAATGAGTTTACAAGATGCACTAGTTTAATTATAATATAGATTTATAAACAACATTTTTAATATACTGGGATATTAAACATGAGTTTACAAAGCTAAACATTAATCTCAACAATTTGGAAGACTTGTAACCCTGAAGGTTGTGCAAACTTTTTAATCTTTCAGGTTTTCTTGAAATAGATTAAGGCAAAACACATTATATGACATCTTAATCACTTTTTTAGGTAGACTGTGATACCATCGAAATAGAGCTTTCCGTTGAAGACATCATAACTGAAATTTCCGGGGAAGCTGCTGGAGAAATGTTGCCAGCGCCAGGGCGCTCTGCTGAACCCATCATAACTGAACTTTCAGGAGAAGTTGCTGGAGAACCTGCTGGAGAAATTGAGCCAGCGCGAGAGCTATCTTTTGAAACTATCTCAAGTGAACTTTCAGGGGAAGCTGCTGGAGAAATTGAGCCAGTGCGAGAGCTCTCTTTTGAAACTATCTCAACTGAACTTTCAGGGGAAGCTGCTGGAGAAATCGATCCAGTTCCACTTGTATCTCCGAAGGAGGAAAAACCTGGAGCATCTGAGCCGCTAGGGGTTGTGGTTGCGGCTGCCGGGTCTGCAGCCAAAAGGCCTGGAGTGTACGGAACACCTTTGCCTGGAACCCAAATATCACCTTGGATGTACTGAGCCGGTGTGAACATGAGGACTTCTTCGTCGCTCAATGTCTTGATTCCAGCCCAAGTAACCCGATTTGCAAGACCGGCTCCTGGTCCTACGTTTTTGACCTCGGAGTAAAACAATGTCTTGAGGCCGAAGTCACCGAGCCATGGTTGTCACCCTTGTGGCTGGATGAAATCTGGAATGAAAGTGTTCATGATGATGGTCCTTGAATACTCCTTCCATGGCCTTCCGAGATAGGCTTTGCTGGTTTCCTTGACAGCCAAGTAATCTGGTTCACCGGCAATGGTGCACCCTTGGAACACAAATCCGGTTGATTCCCTTGGGTCTATACGACCGTGTGCTGTGATCGGGCATGCTTGGTTTGCGAGTGGCTTCCTCACCAACAAAGTACAGTTTTGGAATACAGCAGCTGAATCTCCAAAGAGGAAATCAATGGTCCCTGAGATGGTACAATCACGGAAGAACTGACGGTGGGAGTGAGTGTAGAGCGTGTCTTGGTAGCCATCGAATCTACAATTGAAAAATATTGCCTCATCTGATTGAACCCTAAGCGCAACAGCTTGATGTTTTATTGCCCCAGCGGTGTTTTCAAACCCAATGTTCTTGGCAATGAAGTAGTCTCCAACAATAGCTGCAATAAACATTATATTAATTTGACATATATGACTACTAAAACTATATAAGCTAACGAGTGCAAAAATCATTCATACCGACAGTGCAGGTACGGTAAGTGGTGATTCCATCCTTGTAACTCTTGTTACCGGAAATGATAGTTTTGTCGGGACCATCACCGATGAACACGAGATGCGTCATGCTCTTGTTGACTTGAACATACTCATTGTAGATTCCAGCCTTAATGTGAACCACGAAAGTCGTGTTCTTCTTCTTTGGGACAAACTTCAATGCCTCGTTGATCGTTGTGTATTGGCCACTCCCGTCCTGAGCCACCACGATATCAGCCTTCGCATCGGAATAGGCTGCAGCAGCTTGCAAAAGCTTACGGCCACGCTGGTCTACCCACGAAGGGATTCCTTCGGACAAAAGCCTGCGGCTGTTAAGGCTTGGAATCTGCATTTGGCCCACGAAGTTGGACAATTCGCTGATGATCGCTAGACCGTTGTGTGTCAACTCGATTGCGGTCTTCAACGCTTTCTTCATTGTCTCTCCTGCGTTCCCTTTAGTGTCTTGAAACCCTTCAAGACAAGTCTCCTCGTGGCTGATGGCAGCGCTGAGCCAAATCCTCATGTTGATCAAAGCTTCGTCGAGCTTGTGGAACTCAAATTTCCCAAGCTCCTCAAAAGAGTTACTAAGCTCGCCCAATGCGTAATCCATCAGCTCCTTGCACTGGTCAAGGGCCATCCTTGTCCTAGGATCCTTCTGAAGCTCCATCATCGTCTGAGACTTCTTAGCTGCGTCGGTGATCTGCTTCATCGTAGCTTTAAACGCAGTCTTAACCAACTCAATAGGGTCGCTGGTGTTGTTCCCGTTCTTGATCAGAGTGTCTTCACAAGTCTTCTTGTAATCAGTCGGTGCACAAACATCCTTGACGGCCTTGACGGAAGACGTTATCTCTCCGTTACCATCAGAGTCATCGCCGCCCTTGTTGAGGCTGACGCCAACGGTAACGGCGACAACCATCGAGATCAGAAGAACAGAGGAGATGGTGATGACAATAAACCTTTTCTTCCTCTTGGAATCATCGTTGTACCCGTACGACATATTATTTTTATTGTGTTTTTTTACGTTACTATTTCTATTTATTTTTGTTGTTGTCTTCACTATTGATCAAAATGTTTTCGAACTTGAACAGCTCTGAATAAATTATTTGTAAAAAAAAAATTATATTAGAGCTGTTCTTTGTTCTTTTGAGAAAACAATGAGATTTGTGAGTTTTATGGACTCCTCCGTCGAAGGTTTCGTAAGCCTCCTTGGGAGTGTGCACCTTTTCATAATTGTCGAGATGGATTATTTATAACGGTAATGACAAATTGAGAATTTTGTTATTTTGGTTGCTCTGTTTTCTAAGGCTTCGCGGGAAATCCGGTTAGTGAGAATCTGTTGAAAAGACAAAAAATAGGTTTGTGGTTTTATTGTCTTCTCTGTTTCCTGGTAAGTTTCTAATTAGAGAAATCTTATTTTAGGGATTCTATAACTCATTGTTTTTTTGTTCTTTTCTCCACCAGATTGATCAGTGTTTTAATCGTGTTTTATTTTTCTACTACTAATTAGACTTTAATCCGTGGTACACCACAGGTCTATAATTTTTATTATTATTTATAACTTATATTGTATTTGCATGTTAAATTATGGTTGTTTTGTAAATAAAGAAATAACTAAAATTTTCAGCCGCTTAATGAATAATTTTCAGCCGTTCAAACGGCTAAAATGTTAATATTTATATTTAACATGTGGTATATTGTGTGACTATTTTTTTGTTAAATTTAGTTTGTTTTATTAAGTGTTGAGATTCGATTTGTTTTTTTAGTTATTAGAAAAAATAAAGTATTTAAATACATAATAAGTAATTTATAAGCTGTGATATCATATTTTCATAATGATTTACTTATTTTACAAAATCTTAGTTAAAGTAAGTTGATTTGATATGTCAAATATTCTAATATTAGTAGTGTTGCCAAATATTAAAATAAGGATTTAACCCGTGTTTATGCATAAGTTTAATGATATTTTTTATTAATTCCAACATGTCTTCTTTAACCTGTCCTACTATATAATCACATTGTATAGTATTTTAAAACTTTTGTAAGCTTTTATATATAATATTTTAAAGTTTTTATTAATTATATATATATATATATCAAAAATATGATTTGAAATAATGAGAATCAAAGTTTTTATCTATATTAATATTTTTATCTACATTAAGAATCAAAACTAACATTTTTTGAAAACAAAATATGAATTAAATTGTTGTTTTATTTGTTTGCAAAGAATTTAGAGATGATTTTAACCTGCAGTACACCGCTCGCGTGTCATCAATTTTTTTTGATATTAATGATTTTACATATAAATTAATGACAGTTACCTAGAAAATCAAATGAATTTCAAAAAACAATAGAAATTGTCATTAATATAGTATAGCTTGTGTTTCCATAAAATATTGATTGCAGTTTGTTCCATTTCTAATAGGAATGGAATGTAAGATATTTAGGAAATAAAATCTGGTGTAATAGTTATTTTAGGAAATTTTCTAAGGGTTAATTTTTTAAATAACTACAACTAAAAAGGCATAACACAAAATGTATTTCAAAAATGTTAGTATAGATTACCTAGAAAATCTAAATAAATTGAATTTCAAAAAACAATAGAAATTGTCATTAATATAGTATAGCTTGTGTTTCCATAAAATATTGATTGCAGTTTGTTCCATTTCTAATAGGAATGGAATGTAAGATATTTCGGAAATAAAATCTGGTGTAATTGTTATTTTAGAATATTTTCTAGGGGTTAATTTTTTAAATAACTACAATTAAAAGGGCATATGTACTTAAAAAATGTTAATATAGATTTAACATACCGGTATAGTTCCCAAAATTTCTAGAAGAAATCAATGTGCAAGTTTTTTTTTTTTTTTTTTTCTTTCTAATTGGTAACTTTTGATTGACACAAAATATGGTCTTAGAAAGAAAATACAAAACATAAATAACAATTTTGATTCTTGACGAAGACGAATCTTGACAAATAGTATGACGTAACAAAGTCAATCTGAAATTAAAAAAAAAAAAAAAAAGTCAATCTGAAAGAATTGTACATTTATTTTAAGCAATAAAATACCATTAAATTTTAGATTCATCTTTCTAATTTTGATCATGAACGCATTCATATAGATAAATCACAGAGGTAGACATATAAACATACACAAAGTTGAGTTTAAGTTAATTATTATATGTTTGTGGAGATTACATCAAGCCACCGGCATATGGAACTCCCATGTTCGGCAGCCAGCTATCGCCGACTAAAAAGTTCGAAACGGTGAACGAAACAGCTTCGGTTTCACTGATCACATGATACCCGGGCCATTTAACCCGGTTAGCTGTTTCTGAACCTGGTCCGGTATTTTTGAACTCCGCATAATACAATGTACTCAAAGCGAAATCACCAATCCATTCAATCCATCCTTTACCATCGATAAACCCATCCATGAAATTTTGTAAATAAACCGTCCTTGAGTACTCCTTCCACGGCCGGCCTAAATACGTCTTAACCGAGAAGTTACTTGTAACCAATTCAGCACTAGGTGTAATTCTACAATTTTGTATCGAAATCCCGGTGTTCTGGTTTGGATCGCTCCTGCCTTGAGCCGTTATGGCATTGAACTGTCCTTGAACTGGTAACCTTGGAATGATATTGCAGTTCTGGAGTACCGTGGCTGCGTTTCCAAATATGAAATCTACCGTTCCATATATATCACATTCTCTGTAAAACTGTCTAAGTGAATGGACGTAAAGCGTGTCTTGATAACCCTCGAAGCTACATTTGTAAAATGCTGACATGTCTGCACTGTTGCGGACAGCAACCGCTTGGTGTTTGTTAGGCCCGGCCGTGTTTCTCACCGTTATGTTTGCCGCGATGAAGCCTTCTCCGATTACAGCTAAAATACAATGTAGTCAGAATTAGTCCATTTATTTGCTGAAGGACTAGTATTTTTGAAAAACAAAAGAAAAAGTTTGTGATGGAGTTGTCCTGTTTGCATTTGCTAGTCAACACATTAAATGTTTTTAGACCGAATATTTTAATTTTACCATCGAACGTATTGTTACATGCAAATATGTAATTTTTTTAATTTTATTTTTCGTCAAAATTATGTAAGTTCTTTTTAAGGTGAAATAAAAGTAAACAATCAAGTCCAAAAGGCTTACCTAGTGTAGCAGAAGCAAAAGTGGTGGAACCGTCGACGACGTTTCTATTTCCGGTGATGATTGTTTTGTCAATGCCGTCACCAACGATCATCACGTATGATTTGTTGCTAGGGACTGTGACGTACTCTTCGTAAACCCCGGCGACAACGTAAATCACGAAGTATCCGTTGCCGGATTCTGCTTTCGTTGGCGCAGCAGCGACGGCGTCATTTATGGTTTTAAAGGTATCACCGTTGACGCCGTTTGGGTTAACGACGACCGTCTTTGCTACCTTCAGGCCACCATTGCCTCCGGGAGAAGACTGTAAAGTTTTAGAGGTTAAAAAGGTAAGTTTCTGACGATAATTATAAGATGTAAGTTGGCCAAAAATAAAAAAGGCCTAAGACAGTATTTTTCAGATTTAAAAAAAAAAAAAAATTGGAAAAAATTATTGATTAGTTATTTTTAATGTTGCCCGTTTCAATCAACGATAAATACCAGAAAATATTTTGGCAAGAAATAATTTTTTTTTTTTGAAACTGAAAAATAATAAAATTTTGTTGTAAATTATAGTAACTATTCTTTTATATGTTTTTGGGATCTAAGAAAATTGTAACTTGTAACATTCATAAGTTTAGATAGTTATAAAGAGAAAAGAAACCTGAAGAAGCTTTCGTCCAACAAACATCACTCTCTCGTAGATCATTCTCTCACGTTCCGTCGCTTTCATATACGAAACTTCCGGTGGCGACGAATTTTTCCCCTCCGTCAGAATCCTAGGCAGTGGCTTTGTCGTCGGAGCATCAGATGATATCGGCCAAGCCTCCTTGGATAATGCAAGAGAGACGCTAATCAGCTGTATACCCTCAGAAACCGCCAGGATGATGTCGTCGTGGCCGTTAACTACACTCTCTGATGATTCTCTGGCGACCTCATGAACCGAGTCTAGGCATGTGTCGTAGTTTGTAAGAGCAGCGCTAAGAAGCGTGAGCAAAACGTTGATCTCGGAGTTTCGGAGAACGACCTTCTTGATGGCATTCACACGTGTGAGCTGGTCAACGGTCAGGCCAGCGAGTAATTGGCAATCTTGAAGGGGACCTGAGGTGGGATGATGTTGGTCGAAGGAGGCAAGAAGGTCTTTAGAAGTTTCTAGAGACTTTAGAATGGCAATGCTGGCAAACTCGGTAAGCGAATGGGGTGATCCGACGGGTAAAACGGATTTACAGACGGATGGGTGAGGTGTGGTGTCACAAACAGCGTCTGAGTGAATTAGAGTTTGACAATGAGAAAGAGTAGAGAAAAGAAATAAAGAGATGGCCGTGGAGAGGATACACTTTTGAGCCATTTCTTTGTAACGAGCTCTAATTACTAATCAGGGTTGATGTTTACAAGTTTACTTACAGTTTTTGTATGTGTATTTATACAAGTTTCATTTAAAATATTAATTTTCTGTAATATGATAGTTTCCGATTTTTTCTATGAATAAATGAGTATATAATGTACGTAAAAAACTTAAAATTCTACAAAATGTTCAATTTTTAAATAAAACCTAATCCTAGACTGCTCCACAAGGCCACAAGTGATGTATTTTAAAACGTGCCAACAACAAATTACAATTCATGATATCAAAAGATATGGACAACATAGATTATACATAAAACACTGAATTTTCTAATTTCTTTTTCCAACTGTGAGACGTAAGAAACTGGCAATTATATATGTGTACGTGGATCTTTTTTAAAGTTAGTGGTAGACCATGTATCACAATTCTTCATCCGTCCTATTCAAACCAGCTCAAAATGTTCAAACAAGATCTAGAAATATTATTCGACCACTGCGAAATTAATTATTAAATACAGTAAAAATAAATGCTTTACATAAATCTATATTCAGACACAGCCTACAAATTTAAAATCTTACAGCCTACAAATTTAAAATCTTACACACACACACACTATATCCTTATGAATGTTTTTTTATTATTTTTTCTGTGCAAACCAGAGGATTATGTGGATTGACAAACCATAAATGAAAATTAATAACAATAAAAAATTCAAAAATAAGATAAAAAAAAATTAATTGAGTTAGTTAGCTAGACCAGCGGTGAATGCGACACCTGTTGCCGGAAGCCATCTCCGACCGTCAATGAACGATCCAGCGGTGAATGACAACGCAGTTCGTTTGTCCATAATATGATAACCAGGCCATTTAACCCGACCGGATGATCGCCAACCTGGTCCAATATTATTGTATTCTCCATACCACAAAGTGTCCAAAGCAAAGTTACCAAACCACTCAAGCCATCCTCTTGGCTGGACAAGCTGGCTCATGTAAGTGTTCATGTAAACTGTTCTTGAATAAAGTTTCCACGGCCGGCCAAGATAAGTAGGTTGTGTGGCCAACACGTAGCTATTCTGAATTACGAACCCTGTATTTTGATTAGGGCTTTTTCTCCCTTGCGCGGTTATCGTTACTTTCTGGAGCGGTAACGGAACCCGTGTGTAGATTTTACAGTTTTGCAAAACCGCTGCGCCATTCCCGAATATGAAATCAATCGTACCATAAATTTCACAATCTCTATAGAACTGACGGAGGGAATGGGCGTAAAGAGTGTCTTGGTAGCCTTCCACGCTACAGCGATAGAAGGCGGACTGATCGGAATCAACCCTCAATGCGACAGCTTGACGGTTTTGCGCCCCAGCTGTGTTTCTGAATGTTATGTCCTTTGCTATGAATCCTCTTCCAGAAACAGCTGATCAAACCAAAATTAAGGGTTAATCTACCTAATTAGATATGGCTAATTATGAGTAAGTAACAAATTATACTATTGAATAAGAGGTTATTTGTAACACAAGAAAAGGATAATTTATAAGAAAAGACTGCAAAAAGCTTGAAAGTCTGTAGATTCCAGAAAGCAAAAACATATGTTTAATAAAGAAGAATTCTGATATTCAGACACAATAAACAAAAAATTGACCAAGACCAATAAGAACGAAAAGGTAATAAAAAGATTAATCAATCAATTAAGTATCTAATTAGACATTGAATTAGTAGATAATTGTAGCACAAGAAAGGAATCAATAATATATAAGAAGAAAAAAATAAACTATAAAGCTTGAAAGCCTGCGGATTGCAGAAAGCATATATGCCTTTCTAATAATTTTCAGACACGCTAAATAAACAAAATTTGACAAAAACCAAAAAGGGAGGAACGTACAAAAAGGTTAATCAATCAATTAATTAATCAGTAATTTAATTAAGTAAAATAAAAATACTAACCAACGGTTGCAGTTCGGAATGTGGTAAGACCTTGCATGAAATTCCGGTTACCGGTTATAATCGTCTGTCCGATACCGTCACCAACAAGCATAATATTAGTCTTCTTCTTCTTCAAATCAATATTTTCTTTATACACACCTCTCTTCACGTATATAACATATCGCTTTGTGCTATGATTGGGAGCCTCGTTGATAGCCTCATTAATCGTCAGATACTTCCCTTTTCCATCTAGAGACACAACCGTGTTTGAGTGCATCCCACTGGGTTCATGACGCTTCATGAGGCTCTCTTCGGTCTCCGTTAGCCACTCAGGGTGTGAAGGGAAGCTCTCGTTCCTAGATGCCTTGAAAGGCAAGGCATTGAGTTGCGTGTACATGTCTAAGACGTTGCTCACAAGCTGAGTGACTTGTCTTAAGCTACCTTTGATCAACTCCTCATATTTTCTCTCTGTTCCTTCAAACCCTTCTAGACACGTGTCTTGGTTACTCATCGCTGCGCTTAGCCATGTCTTAAGGTTGCCTCCTGCTGCAGCAGCATCGTGAGAGTCCCCGTCTATTCCTCCCCCTCCGTGGAGTTTGTTCATCTCCAACATAGACCATGCAAGCTCCGTCACCGAGAAGCCTACAAGCTCTTTGCAATCCTCTATAGCGATTTGTTCACGGGAATGGACAAACAACGTCGTAACCGTTGGGATCCCTTCCATTGCTAACTTGGCTTTGTCGTGTGCTTCCTTTACCGCAGCGCTTAAAACCGAATGCGGGTTTAACCCGTGACCCGATTCCTTGATGTGCGTCCGGATGTTAGAGACGCACGACTCATGAGCATCGATAAACTGGCACGCTTTTGCGACAAGAGACTGAAAGTTTTCTTCTTTGTATGGCTTGAAAATAGTGGTTTCGGACGAGGAAGTGTGAACAAACAAAAGCATAGCTAAGAGAAGAGCCATGATGCCCATTTTGTGAGAACAAGTTACACGTTTTGGGTTAACCGAGGAAAGAGTGAAGCTATATATAGAAAAAAAAACCTAGGGTGGATTAGGTATTGATTGTTGGTGAAGAAATGTTCTTTGCCTCTTTGGGAACTGTAGGAACAAATTCAAACTTTATTTTTTTACCTTCTTTTCTTACTCTTTTCTCAAGCCAAAGTTATTCTTTCTTCATTTGTCCAAAGCTCTCTTTTATTATCGCCCTTTAGATTCTGCTTCGTTGGACTACGCTGCGTCATACTGACTTTGACCGGTACGGTTATTATCTGATTTCACCCGGTTCAATTGAAAAAAGCCGAGGCAATCGCAGTTTAACCCAAAAAAACTGGTACAATTGGTTCATCAAAGCGAATAAACTGGTATTTTCCGGTTTTGTTCCGGTTTATACTGCTCCATCCATCTCTAATCTCTTCCCTCCCGTTTGTCATCTTATCTTCTTGAGGAAAAGTGAAGCAAATCCCTAAGGAAACTGTAATCGTCGGCGTGATTCAGAGAAATTTCGGAAAATGGCACTAACCCAGATCGTGAATCCAATCATATATCCATCTCGCACAATTCCACGGCGTTTCACGACGACCTCGCCTTTCAAAACCCTAAACCCCCAATTTTCCCGCCACCCAACAACTCACGCACTGTCTCGCAGACTCTTCCTTCCTTCTGTTTCCTCGATATGGGATGCCATAACCGGAGGCGGAGACTCCAACCCTCGCGAGGCCGTCGCAACGACTCGACTCGGCATGCAGCTCTTCAGACAGGTAGAATTTGATCAATCCGACAAAACAGAACTGTTCTAACAAAAGAGACTATTTTTATTTTGGCTCCTTAAATCTGAAGATGCTTTTCGTTTTTGTTGTAAGGGTGATGTTGCTGGATCGGTGACTGAGTTCGATAGAGCTGTTGTATTGGATCCCAGGCAAAAGGCATGTACGTTTTTATCTCCTTTTATCTTTAGCTCATGACTCTATATCTCTAAAAAGCTTTGTAATTTTGAATCATGTCTTTGTTTTGATGACAGATCTTTGGCAACGGGGGCTTTCTCTTTACTATCTAGATAGGTACTACTAGCTTCCTACCTCACTGTCATATTGGTTAGGATATAGTTGATTATTAGAATATGGTGCATATATCCAACAACAGGTTTGAAGAAGGTGCAGAGCAGTTCAGGATAGATGTTGCTCAGAACCCAAATGACACAGAGGAGTCGATTTGGTGCTTTCTCTGTGAGGCTCGGCTCCATGGTGTTGATGTTGCACGGAAACAGTTTCTCGAGGTTTGTTTTTTCCTTATCCTAAAGCTTATCATTCTATATGATTAGTGGTAACAAAAGTAGTATATGAAATCTTTGTAGGTTGGTAGAGATTCTCGGCCTGTGATGCGGGAAGCTTATAATCTATTCAAGAACGGTGGTGACCCTGAAAAGGTTTTTTTTTCAGACAGGTTTCTTGGTAATTGATGTAATGATTTTCTTCCCACCAAAGTCACTTAGTAATCTGATTTTTCAAAATAACAGTTAGTTAAAGACTTCTCTAGCGGTCAAGCAAGCGAATACTTCTACGCTTCGCTGTACGCAGGGCTCTACTATGAAGCTGAGGTATTGTTCTCCATCTTGAATTTCTCCTACACGATCTGCAATGACATCTATTGTTCTTCAAGAACAAACAAAATCTCAAATAATCTTGTTTTATTCCTTGTTGTAGGGTAAATCGGAAAACGCAAAGTTTCACATCACTGCTGCTTGTGGATCTCCATATGGGCAGAGGTCTGAATCCTACCATATAGCATATTTGAAGCAATTAGAAATGGTTTTGTGTGTTTTTGATGCGTTTGAATCCCCTATTTTTTTTCAGGTCTGATGATTATATGGCTTCACTTGCTAAAGTTCACTGCCTCTGTAGAAACTGGAGCTCCGGTTTTGTTTGAACCCGTTTATATTTTCTTGGAGCCGTACATGATTTACTTTTCTGAAGGCCCAATTTGTGAATATCAGCCCAAATAAATTGTGGACACCGGTTTGCAAATTTTGACCTTTATTTGTTAAAAGACTTACAAAAAGCATGTAAAATATTAATGAGACAATTGTGCCGTTTTGGAATATCTTTCACTAGCATTGGAATTTTTCTTACCAAATATCATTATTTGGATGATGAAAAATTCACTCTCCTGAAATGAAAGTGATGGTTCAATTATGAAGGTTTTGTGTTTTATATGTTTATTACTTACTGCTCATCGTCTAATTACCTATGACATTCTGTTATTCGTTGTATACATAGATTAATTTGCTAACCATGTTGTTACGTATACGATATGGTAATTAATTGACTATACTTTATATAATAAGATTAAATAGTATCTTTAAAAAGTTGAGAGAATTCTAAATCATATGATTGATTGTACTTGAGATGAGAGACACTAATCATTTTTTGTCTTATCACAACACGTTAGATGAATTAAAATAAGTGTGTGTTTGGGAATATTCTGATAAAAGCACCAAAAAAATTGGGATATTCTTGTCGTTTTGATGCTTGCATGGCATATACTCCGAACACCATCAACTTCTGTTTCGTCAAAAGACCAAACTGTCCCTAAATACGAAGACGAAGCCATCAAAAGTTATTTTTAGCAAAGCAAAGTCTAAGGGTAAGATCGTCATATTCGCTACTTTGTCCGATTCGGTGATATATATAAATAGAAACAGAGCTCCAACGATGTAACCAAGTTGCATATACACACGGTAGGTTAGACGGGAGTTAGCATATACAATTGATCTTAAACGTACACGTGTCGATAATTATACGTGTCATCATCTGACGGCGCAACCAGGTCATTCGTTTAAAACCTAACGTGACGGAACCACTCCCCTTGCCGTTGAATATACTACTAATGATTTAAACCTTGATTCTAAAATCTACAAAATCTAATATATATAACATCGATCTGTCGATCAGTGGCTAGTTCTTCGGACATGCAATCGTAAACGGCGAGTTTCGACGACGGTGAGTGAGAAGATTTTATCGATGTCGACGGAGACTTTGCTACTTCATAACGGCGTTAAATCGGACGGCGTCATCAGAAGGAGCAGAAATTCCGGAGTTGATGCGGCGGCGGCGGCGGCGGGGTATTCAATCGGCGGTGGATGTAAGATATTCGATGAGCTTCCAAAGGCTACGATCGTCTCGGTCTCACGACCCGACACTACCGATTTTAGTCCCTTGCTTCTTTCTTACACCTTGGAGCTTCAGTATAAACAGGTATGTGTTTTACAATGCGCCTCTCTTGTAATCTAGGAGAGATTAGTTTACTCTGTTTAATTTTCATTAGGGTTTGATTTAATGCCGAAATTGACCGCAGTCTGTATTAATTATCCTTAACTTCTTACACAAGATGTTTTTTATTCATTCATATATGCAGTTCCATAAGTTTCTGTTATCTTCTGTAATAATTAAGAACAAACAAATACCTTATAAATATGTTTTCCTCTGTTTTGGGTGTATGTGTAGTTCAAATGGACACTACAAAAGAAAGCTTCCCAAGTTCTATACCTACACTTCGCTTTGAAGAAACGTTTGATTATTGAAGAACTCCACGAGAAGCAAGAACAGGTCAGAGTTTTCCGGGGTTTGTAAATTTGCTTAACACACGTACGCCAAAAAAAAAACTATTATTGAACTCGAAAAAATGCGGTGTATTTTGACAGGTTAGAGAGTGGCTGCATAGCTTGGGGATCTTTGATATGCAAGGATCAGTTGTGCAAGATGATGAAGAACCTGACGACGGTGCTCTTCCTCTTAACTACACTGAAGATAGTGTCAAGAACAGGTGCTTTTATAAGTCAACGAAACTTCTTGTCTTTGTGGATTCGAGTAAAGGTTTTATTTTCTGATACATTAGATTTTGATGGTGTGCAGGAATGTTCCTTCGCGTGCAGCGTTTCCAATCATCAGACCAACGATAGGCCGGTCAGAGACAGTTGTAGACCGTGGGAGAACTGCAATGCAAGGCTACTTGAGTCTCTTTCTAGGGAACTTGGACATTGTTAACTCCAAAGAGGTTAGAAAACTTTTGCTGGTAGATGACTATGAATATTCTAGTTGTGATTTGTATGTTTCTTGCGTCACACTTAAAACGTATCTGCAGGTCTGCAAATTTCTGGAAGTTTCTAGACTCTCGTTTGCTAGAGAGTACGGTTCTAAGATGAAAGAAGGGTATGTCACAGTGAAGCACCTTAGGAAAGTCCCCGGATCTGATGGTGGACGATGCTGTCTTCTTTCACATTGTCTCAGCTGCTTTGGAACTAACTGGACAAAGGTTTGGACAACTCAAATAAATTCATGATTGTGTAAATCTCTTTAAATTTTCTAGCTGGGATGAATAATTTCTGATTCATTTTTCCGGACTTTTAAAGGTTTGGGCTGTTTTAAAACCGGGATTCTTGGCATTACTAGAAGATCCTTTCAACGGAAAGCTTCTAGATATAATGGTGTTCGACTCATCGCTGTTCCAGGATTCAAAGGAGTTTTCTGAGCAGCAGCATTTGGCTGAACAGGTGAAGGAACACAATCCGCTGCGCTATGGCTTTAAGGTGACAAGTGGGGACCGAACCGTGAGATTAAGAACTACAAGCAGTGGGAAAGTTAAAGAGTGGGTCAAGGCCGTTAAAGAAGCTGGTTGTAACAGTCCACATCGGTTTGGCTCGTTTGCACCACCTAGAGGTTTGACATCTGATGGAAGCCAGGCTCAGTGGTTTGTAGACGGTCACACTGCGTTTGAAGCCATCGCGCTTGCAATCCAAAATGCAACATCAGAGGTTCCTTTGCTTTGCCTCAACTCATTATTGAAAACGTATCATAATATCTTAGGATTTAAAATGGAGTTTTAATTCAAAATTTCATCTGCAGATATTTATAACTGGTTGGTGGTTATGCCCGGAGCTATATCTCAAACGTCCCTTTCAAGATCATCCGTCATTGCGGTTAGATGCATTGCTTGAGACAAAAGCAAAACAGGGCGTTAAGGTATGCTTTATATGACACATTCCTTCCAATGGATTTGTCATGTTTTGTTATAAACGCTTTAACTTTAAAATTTTGTTGCAGATTTATATTCTTATGTATAAGGAAGTTCAGATTGCCCTGAAGATCAACAGTATGTACAGTAAGAAACGGCTTCAAAACATTCACAAGAATGTCAAAGTTCTTCGTTATCCAGACCATCTCTCCTCTGGCATTTATCTCTGGTACAATATTAAGCAAACCCCGTGGATGAAGCTAACTACTACTTAGCTATAACTGAAGTTAAATATTCTTTGACACTTTCAGGTCGCACCATGATAAGATAGTGATTGTAGATTACCAAGTTTGCTTCATTGGAGGGTTAGATCTCTGTTTTGGCCGCTATGATACAGCGGAACACAAGATCGGAGATTGCCCTTCTCATATATGGCCAGGAAAGGATTATTACAATCCTAGGTAAGATCTTGAACTTGTCTGAATCTTTTCTTTACAAAACGAATCATCTTTCTCACGAATGGCTACATCTACCATCAGAGAATCTGAACCAAATTCGTGGGAAGAAACGATGAAAGACGAGCTTGACCGGAGAAAATATCCAAGAATGCCGTGGCACGAAGTCCATTGCGCTCTTTGGGGACCGCCTTGTCGTGATGTGGCTCGACATTTCGTCCAACGGTGGAACCACTCTAAGGTAATCACATTGTAGAAATATCGGTGGCTGCTTAGCGATTGCATTTTTTCAAAGGTTCTGATATATTTTAGTCTTTGTTAAATTAGAGAAACAAGGCACCAAATGAACAGACGATTCCGTTGCTGATGCCTCACCACCATATGGTTCTCCCTCACTACTTGGGAACTAGAGAGATCGATATTGTTGCGGCTAAAACCAAGGAAGACCCTGAAAAACCCGTTGTTCTCTCTAGACAAGACTCTTTCTCTTCAGCTTCACCACCTCAAGATATCCCTTTGCTTCTCCCGCAAGAAACCGATGCGGACTTTGCCAGACAAAGAGGAGATCTGAAGTTAGATGATGGTTCAAGACAAGATCTCTATCAAGCTAATGATGAGTTTCCAGGGGAAACTTCAGAGGAAAGTGACCGGGACGAGACTGTGAACGAGTGGTGGTGGCAGATAGGGAAACAAAGTGATTGCAAGTGTCAGATAATCAGAAGTGTTAGCCAATGGTCTGCTGGAACAAGCCAGCCTGAAGATAGCATTCATCGAGCTTACTGTTCGCTTATCCAAAACGCTGAACATTTTATCTACATTGAGGTATATATAACTTAATCATTCAAGCATTTTCATATAAAATCTCATCATCTTAAATTAGTCCTATATTTTAATCTTGTAATCTTTTTGTTTACCAGAACCAATTCTTCATCTCCGGATTAGAGAAAGATGACACGATTCTGAACCGCGTTTCTGAAGCCTTATACAGACGCATTCTGAAGGCTCATGAAGAGAACAAGTGCTTCCGCGTCGTGATCGTTGTACCACTCCTCCCTGGATTTCAGGTACTGTTTGTTTGTTTTCCAATTGTAGTCTCAAATTGTTAACAGAACAAAACCACACAATGCCAATCATTTTCTTTCTTTATGTTTGGTAAAAACAGGGAGGTATCGACGACTTTGGAGCAGCCACGGTTCGAGCACTGATGCATTGGCAGTACCGTACGATCTCTAGAGAACGAACTTCGATTCTTGACAACCTTAACGCTTTGCTAGGTGCCAAGACGCAAGATTACATTTCCTTCTACGGTCTGAGATCGTATGGACGGTTGTTCGAGGACGGTCCAATTGCCACTAGCCAGATTTACGTGCACAGTAAGCTAATGATTGTTGATGACCGCATTGCGGTGATCGGATCTTCTAACATAAACGATCGAAGCTTACTAGGCTCACGTGACTCCGAGGTATTTTCCCAACTCCGATCTATTCTTTAGGACATAAAAAAGAGAGGTATGCATTCATTAATCAATCAATCGTGTTTCAGATTGGAGTTGTGATCGAAGACAAAGAATTTGTGGAATCTTCGATGAACGGAGTGAAGTGGATGGCCGGGAAATTCTCTTACAGTCTTAGATGTTCCTTGTGGTCAGAGCATCTCGGCCTTCACCCCGGAGAGGTACTTTTACATATATACATTTTCTAGAAATGCCTTTACTTAACATTCTTGACTTTAGTATTTTCACACTAGTTTTTGCTCTCTTCTCTGATAGATCCTATTTCTATAGTATAACATTCTTAAGCTGAAAGTTTCTTTCAACCGTTGTTAACTTCATAGCAGTTTTTAAAATCTTAATGTTTTACTTTTGTGTTTAGATGAAAATAATCGAAGATCCAATCAAAGATGCAACATACAAGGACTTGTGGATGGCGACGGCTAAGAAGAACACCGACATCTACGACCAAGTCTTCTCTTGCATTCCTAATGAGCATATACGCTCAAGGTTCATACTTCTCCTCTTAGTTTAGTTCTCCATAGACTTTAGAGATATAAAACAAAATTCTAAATTATAAACACACTTCTTGTCCTCAATATGAGATGATCTAATGATTCTTTTGATCCAAAAACACAGAACTGCCTTGAGAGAGAACATGTCTCTTATAAAAGATAAGCTAGGTCATACGACGATCGACCTTGGGATTGCACCGGAAAAGCTAAAACCATGCGGCAGCGACTCGTGGGAGAGGCTGAAGGAGACAAGAGGTCACCTTGTGTGTTTCCCATTACAGTTCATGTGTGATCAAGAAGATCTCAGACCGGTTTTCAACGAAAGCGAGTTCTACACTGCTCCTCAAGTCTTCCACTGATCACTGATTATTGTAGATGGTTAAAGACGCTCACACATTACATAGAGAGATTAGTTATATACCGTAGAGGGATGAACTTCATTTGATAGCTTGCTAGGTTTTGCAGAGGTATATGTGTGTATAGTGTACACTTCCTTTTGTGAATAATGTATATGTGTCTCATGCTGTATAATACACTCTTGAATTGTTTAAATACAATATTCACTTTTGTTTATCACGGATAGGTCTGCATACTTCTGGTTTCTAGTTCTACAGGTTTTGATCTCTAAGAGCTTATTGAAATTCCAAGTAACCGATTGTGTTGTTTAGATTGTAATAGAACTCCGGTTCGGCAAGAAATTTGATATTCAATGCGACTTAAAGCAAAATCTATTTACATCACATTATTTATCTTTTTTTCTCGCCTGGTCCCAAAACCATTACCTACTTACAAGGTCGAGTCAGGGTGGACATGTTGCGATATAGATGAGGAAGACTGTGACGTTTGGAAGAAGAGGCAAACGGCAGAGATATCATCCATGGCAATTCCACGTCTCTTTCTATTCCAAGCCTTAACCGCTTGCTGTACCAGTCGCTTGGCCGCCTTTGGCCGGTCATCGGTCGAGGAAACAATGTCTATGGCCTCTTGGTTTGATATCACATCCCATACCTTTAATATTTCAAGTAAATGACTTAGCTAACTGTAAACAAACAAAATAAAATTAAAAAGCTAATTTAAACGTTGTTACCCCATCTGTGGCCAAAATTACAAACTGGTCTCTAATGGAGATATGCCTTTGAGTGACTTCAGGCACTGAGACCAATCCGTACTCTTTGATACAATAGTCTCCGAATGCTCTTGACATTGCGAGTCCTGGATACTCCTCTTCTGGTTGCCATACACGGTGGACTCCTGGCTCGTCCTGGAGGCAGAACACTCGGCCGTTGCATCGGATTATACGCTCTTCCTCCTCTGTTTTCAAAAACAGAGGAAAAAAACAGAATTTGAAAAGAAAAAGATTTAGAATTGCTTCAGCAAAATAAAGTGAGATTTACATGATCTATGTATGATTATGGAACTAACGGGGAAGATTAGGTTTGAAGTCTACGGTGAGCTGAACCGCGACCAAGCTTCCTTCATCTGAAACCGTGGCCAATACGGCACGTGAATCCCCAACGTTTGCTATATACATAACTTCACCCTGCAGCAAGAAAACCATTTAAGCAAAGAACAGAGCAATGAACAGAGATAATGATCTTGAGAGTCTCTTTACCTGTCTCACAACTGTTAAAGCAGTTGTGCCGCTGTTGAAAGAATCGATCTTCCGGTGATGCTCAAGCTCCCGATCAACAGCTTCACAAGTTTTGAGGTATGAGTATTTCCATATGGCGAACCGCTGTAGCTTTTTATCGGATTCATCTAGGTCTGTTTCAGGTTCTGCTAGTGTGGTCTGAGAAAGCGTCTCTTTCCAGTTGCAGAGCAAAGATATAGGCATTGAGTTTCTGACTTGTTTAGAGACAAAGTGTCCCCAAGGACCGTGTCCATCAAATATCCCACAGAAGATCATGTCTTCTTGACATCCAAATCCCTGTTTACGAATCAAGAATATGATTCAAAGGAGCATTCAAAACAAGCTAGCTTTCTAGAAATAGCTTGAAGTAGAAGTAATAATGTACCTCCCAGACGATGGCACAGTCCTGATTAACGCCTTTCTCACCGCGTCTGGAGAAAACAGAAGCCAAGTTATTAGATCCATCTGCATTAATACAACCAGATGATCTAAGAATCAGGTCCTTCTTCTTCGCCTCTCTCGCCATTTCATCTGCTGCTTCCTTGGCGTAGCTTTTACCGTTCTTGTTCTTGGCTTTCTTGATCGAGAAGGATCTAGCTAAGCCGTTGAACATGGAGGAGAGATGTCCCATTTTTTTCCAAAAGGTGAAAGTATCATATGATCTTGAACCCTATAGATGATAATATACATAGAGTTTGAGAGAGTTGCATTAAAACAAAGAGCAAGAGGGATATAAAATATAATATCAAAGTAGGAAAATTTTCTTCAAAGATTCTTTTTCCCGGGGGAAAAAACAATATGAGTAATTTAAAACTGTTTTAAGGACAAGAAAAAAGATTGTAAGAGAGAATATTCATGTCTGACATGGACTTCCATTAACTCGAGCTCTAAACATTCCTCTAGAGTTATAAACAAAATTATAACTTGTACGTAACAGAGATGGAGAGAATAATATTGGATCTGATCTGAACTTGAAGCCAAATCGAGTTTTCTCTTTTAAGAAGAGATGACTTATTGATATAGAAATCATGTTACAAGATTCGGAGATTTTCTCTTTTTTACTTTTCCGGGAAAATAATCAATAAAAACCTTCGTATAATATTATATTAAACAATCTGAAAATTGGAAAACTAATATTTTTGGTATTTTTTTGGCCTAATTTTTCTGTTCCTTGTGAAACAAAATTGCCAACGAATCCACTAGATTTGTCGTTTGTACAAAAATGAAATAAGAACCTTGAAATAAAAGAGTAAAAGCTCTTTATAAAGTAAAAATAAAATAATCTGTTCTTTGGATCCGTTACATCATTTACTCGATGTATACATCCAAATTCAGAATTAAAGATACTGAAAACTTTAATGAAATATTGAAAAGCCAAAAAATTAACATTTCGAATTGCACCAAAGGTTTTCAAAAAGTAAATCAAGAACGTAAACAGTTAGGAAGAAGTGACGTAATACACACCAGGGAGAGGGAGAGAGATGACGTAATGCTACTAAAGGAATCAAAGGAAGAGGAGTGAAGACAGGGTGGGTGACCTAAGTTCGGAGAAATTGACGTAGCACCCTAACCGGAGAGGAAGCTAATGGAGTAGAGAAAGAAAGAGAGACTCACAAAATCAGAAATCATAACCCATTTAATGCTCCAAAAGATTCAAGAAAAAAAAAAATATCAAATGGAGAGAGAGATTACTGGACCCCTTTCATTTTTTTCTTGCGGCAAGATAGAGGCAGAGCTGTCTTTGGTCGTTAGTGGGTTATCTATCCTAAATTCCTAATGCAATTATTGGTTAGAAAATAAATTATTTGTACAGTATGTGAAAACAAAGAATTTGAAAGTAAATTTTACTGCTCGTCTGGTACTAGTAAACAGTAATGGCATGTGACAAAATAATCCGACCCAAAATGTATGATACGAAAACAATTTATAAAAAAAAATTATAAATTTGAAAAGTTAGGTAATTTGTATAAATAGCGCACTTAAATAAATAAAAAAGTCCAAAATGGCTACAGGTTTGGTAAAAGCAAAAGTCAATAACGAATCTATAAGGACTGTTTCGTGCAAAGGATGTTATATAACCATCTTTGAGTTTTTTGGTTAAGAAAAATAGAATTCTATCTTTGAGTTGTTAAACAAAAAAAAAAGAAGATAATTGAGTTAATTAATTTTGCAAAAATTAATTAGTTAAGTAGTAGTCTAGTAGATAACAATTAATCCAGTAGATTTCCACGTAAGTAACCTGTATAAGACCATATCGTTTTCTTTTAAAAAACTTTGGTAAGTTTAATAATGCAAAAAGATAAATTCCGTAATGGGTAAAAAAGCAGTACAGAAAGGAAATGGCTTTGGCCCTTGAGCATGCAAACTGAATAAAGTTCCGTAGATCGTAGCCATACACGTTTAACATAAGGATTCTAAAATAAGAAAAAAAGAAACGTTACAAGCTCCACGTTTGCATATAAGTCTACCTCGAAACTATGAAAACTTAAACCAAATTTTGAGATTTTAAATCAAACACTGTCTCTACATCTCATAAATACCGAAACTAACAAATATTTAGGTAGATTTGGCATTACCATCTAACCCTACGAAAAAAATTGAACTCTAGACTCTCTAGTATCAAAAGATTTCCATTTAAATATTAACCCGAATCGAAAACAGTAACATCACAGCTTTGCAATAGTAAGACACCGTGACGAAACTGTACTAGACGTAGACGAAGCCTTTCCCCACAAGAGAATGTAGTCAGTGGGAGCCAATGCGATGACTGTGTATGACTCCGCATGTGATGTTAGTCTTCTCTTGGGAAACCCACTGGTTTTTTTCTTCGGATCAAATCGGTTGATGTTTGATGTGTCGGCAACGACGGTGGAAAAACCAAAATCTTTGCATTGACTCAATTATTTGCCGAAGTTCGAACTAATAGTCATTAATTGTTTAATTTCGCGAGAGACCATATTCCCCATATCTAACGTCACTACAAAAAAAATGTGTATTCATAGCATATTATAATAGCACTAATTTTACAACTGCTATTAAAGATGATATCCGGATTTTCATAAGTATATTATAGCATTTTAGAAATGCTAAGCTCTATAATAGCATAAGGAAAAACTAAAATCGCTTAGTACCGCCAATATTTAGCCAAATTTTTTCCAACCCGCCAACACTTAGCCGAATTTTTTTGTTTGTGACATATTTATTTTAAAATAAAACAATATGTATAAGAAAACCAACAACATAAAAAAAAAAAAACAAAACACTTCAAGTCTCTCGCCATCCTTCTCTTAACACTTTCTCTTATCTTTCCCAAAAACCCTAGCTGCGTTTTTGCCTTACTTCACCACCATTTCAATGGTGACATCATCAGCTCTCTCTTCACTCTCTTTTCTATTGGATCTGGCGTTGTCCAGAAGGTGAAATCGAGAAGTAGTAAAGTCGTGTTGGAGCCAGATCTCCGGTTTACTTAGCCGCCGTTCTGGAATACCTCGCCGCCGAGGTAATAATCCACTCGCTCTTAGTTCTTTCAATCTTCAGTTTCGTAAACCCCTAATTTTTAACCGGTTTGTTGTTTTGGAAATTGGATCTGTCACTTTCAGCTTGTAGTGAGAAACGACGAGGAGCTGAGTAACTTGTTTGGTGATGTGATGACTGCAAAGGTCTGGTTTTAGCCTAATTTTGTTCAAAGGAAGTTCAAAGTTCACAGACATGTGTACATTCTAGCTTACGGAGAAGGTATTGTAAAAATATTAAGGGTTTTATTTTTAGAGTTCTCTGTGCACACAAGCTGTTCGACGAATTGTCTGAGACAGAAACCAAGAGAATTAAATCTTATTAATTTTTGTTTTGTTTGGTTTTGTAGTGAGGATTAAGGTTCACGTACGGAGGTTGAACTCACTCGTCCGCTGTAAATATTCTGTTCTGATTTCGTTTTGCTTTTCTGAAAATTTCAGACGGAGACGGTCGTGTTTCCGGTAACGATGCTACAAAGTTCTTCGCCATGTCAAAGCTTTCTCGCCAGGAACTCAAACAGGTTTATTATTACTCATACGATTAGTTTTTAAAGATTTCATAAATCGATGAGACTTGTGAGAATACGAATTGGATTTTGAAGTGTGTAGTCTAGGGTTGATTGAGAGAATTTGTTGCGATTTTGTATTTGAAGGTTTGGCTTGTTGGGGAATCAAAGCTACATGGATTTCTTGGCTTGGCGGAGTTCATCATTGCGATGAAGGTATGATGATTGTGTGAGATTCATTTATCTTACTGAGTCAATTTGAAGTCTAAAGTTCTTACTTATTTGACTGTTCTGTTGGTCTCAGCTCGTCTCATTGGCACAAGAGGAACTTGAAATTACTTTAGATCTTCTGAAAGGTTCTGGTAAGTTGCTAGTTACATCTTGAAATTTTATGAATAAAGAGGTTCCGAAGGTCTGAAGACAGTGTGGTCTTATTAGATATAGCAATTAGGTTGGATTTCTAATCAGAAATTTTTTTGGTTCTAGTTGACATGAAGAGTGTTGAACTTCCAGTGTTGGAAGGACTGGAAAACGTGGTATCTGTAAGACTCTTTCTTAAGACTTTACTAGAATTTTTGCAATAGGTTTCAAATGGGTTCGTTTCTTTTTACTAGTTTCAACAGTGAGCTTAATTGTTCTTTGTACCTTTTTTTCCAACTTGGCAGAACTAAGGTATTGTGGATTGCAAGGACCAGTTCCTGATTTGACTAGGATACAAGCACAAGAGGCCTCACTTGGGAAACGAATGGAAGAAGCCTTTTTTGCTGGTTCATTTCAGCCAAAACCATAATTTCTTAATTGTGTAAGATTTACTTCTTGTAGTTTTCTAACTTCTCTTGACCAGTGTTCTTTGTTTTCGTTATCTTTTGTACTTGGGGTTGTAATGAATATGACGTTATGTAATATGAGTTTTGTTAATGTAATATTAATTGTATGTATTTTTATAATTTTTCAAATATAAGAATTATATGTAAATCCAATTAAATAAATTTGTAAAACAAAAGTAAAATATAAATTTTTAAAATCTAATTGAATATTTTTATAGCGAAATAATAGTGTTATGACAGTTTATAAAACAGCATTAATCATGTGTTATAGAAACGTATATAAAAACATTCAATTAACGCTACAATAGAATGATTTGCAATAGGGTACAAAAAAGTGCTATTGTATGGGGTGACCTTATTATAGCTGGGGCAGAGATAGCCCCAGCTATATTTCTTGTAGTGCGTGATGTAGACCATATGGCACGTGTCGAACCAAAGGATCTAGAGGAGAACTTTCGGTTTGAGGGCCAGGCTAGGTCATTTCCCAAATGTAAGGGGAGGTTCACAGTAATATTTTTTGGTTAAGAAAAAGTTGAGATTGGCAATAAACCACGTGAGAACGACATTGATTAGTTAGGTCCTTGTGGGGTCTGGTCATAGCGAGCACAATCTAAAAAAGGATCATATCATTCTTCTGACTGACGCGTGGGTGACCCAGCAATCACATGTGGGACGGTGCACAAGATAAAGACGCTTTTTGTGAGTTTGTGTGCCGTGGCCTCCCTCTCTCCACTCCCAAGTCTCAAACAACATGACTATTTATGCTAGCTCCAAGCAATTTCTTGGTTTTTTGTTTTTTTTTTTTGTTTTTTGTTTTTAACAATGTTCTTTTATTCGAAGTGTTTTTTTGTTTCTTTCATTTTCAAGAAGACATAATTTGAGCTAAGAATAATAATTAATGATCATTGTACTTGTGACGAGTTGGACTAAGGAAAATTCAAAAAGTAGGATGAATCTAGTATTGAGTGGCTTTTAATTGGTTGGCTGTAATAAAATGAAAACTGCTTACGATCCAGTTGATATCTAGAAGCATCATGATTTACAATTACAATCATTACAAGGCGATCATATTTTCGTACATTATCTTCTTATAAAAAAAAAATCAATTAGTGGCGCATTATCTTCCTAAAATTTGGATTAAGATCAACTCAAGCAATAATTGGTCGTGCCGCCCCAAAATGATTATGTATGAAAGAATAACAATTGACATCTAAGTGAATGTTATTATTAGGAAAAGTAGAAATATAATAAGATTTCATGTGGAGTATTAGAAAAGAGAGACTATAACTGTTAGCTTGGAAGTTATAAGATTTCTGTTTAATTATGAAAGTTATTCTTTCATACATAGTTCACTATTTTCATTTAATTACATTTTTCTGTTTAATTATGAAAGTTATTAGCATGACTTATTTACTTTTGGAGTGTACTACAACCTTCTCCTGAAGTCCCAAAGAGTTGTTTAAGAGATAACGTGAAACTTCAAATGTTTCGAACATATTGGGCTGTAATAGAGGCCTACGATATATTTTTTTTGTTAAGAGGCCCATGATATTATAAACCTATGCTTCACGTTATGGTTCTGGTAGGAGAAGTTTGATCGTACCGGAGGGTTCCAGACCGGTTGAACCAAGCTATGGTTTCAATTAAACGGATACAATTTCGGGTCGGGTTTGCCCATCTTCTTCTCTCCCCTGTATCAAAACAAGTTCTGT
This sequence comes from Camelina sativa, assembly GCF_030686135.1. NCBI lineage: Eukaryota > Viridiplantae > Streptophyta > Magnoliopsida > Brassicales > Brassicaceae > Camelina > Camelina sativa. The sequence goes on from NC_141898.1 coordinate 2,242,149, forward strand.
AAATTTTTCTCCTGTAAACAAGTTCGAATCTTTATCATTCCGACCTTGAAGATGAACTCAATCGTCGTCCTAATCTCCAAGCCTTGTCTGATTCCCTCCGACGTCTCCGATCAGTGAAGGTGAGGAAGAAGAAGATCTTTTGAGTTAAGCATTCCAGAGAAGACCCCAGCTTCAATCTCATGGAGTTGATCCTCATAAAGGTTGGTGATTTCACTGTATCTCATAGGATAATGATTCACTTAGAACGCTTCTTCAAGTTTTGTGGAGCATTAACTTAGAATTCAGTTTAGGCTTTTCCAAGTGTTCAACTGTTTGTTTGTTTCTATTACCAATAGATTATTGGTCCGGTGCTGCAAAAAAATCCAATGGGAAAATCTCAATCTTTAATGCAATGGTGCCCCAATCTATAATGTTGCAGTTAGATGTGGTGATGATCGGATCATCAGGTTATGTATTCCATGGGTTATGTCCTCTGCAGTGACATTAAAATATAATTTCATCTACCTTCTGCAGTTTTATTTAGTAGTGCAGTTTCGATACCTCTCTCAGAGTTCTTGTCCATGTATTCGAGGTAGGAAACTAGGGCTGGGCATAAAACCGTATCCGAATACCCAACTCGGAACCCGACCCGAAAACCGGGTTTGGGTTGGGTACGGGTTTGCCTATAAAACTCTATTGAGTTCTATTTTCTAATACCCGTGGGTTCGGGTTAGGGTCGGGTAATACCCGGTACCCGTTTGGGTACCCATTAAACCCGAAAGCATAAACATATTTATAATATTTATCATTAATATAATGCAATTATCCCAAAATTATGATTATAATTTTGAATATTTCATTTACTTTTTTATACCTAAATATCAAAAATAATCAAAATATCTAAAATATTTTGTCACAGAAGTCAAAATTTAACTAAATTTATTTAAATTTAATTAATTTTAATTATATTTTTTCGGGTACCCGATAGTTCAGGTACTAATCGGGTTCTAAATTTTGTAACTCAAACCAACCCGAACCCAGTAGTACCCAAACCGAACCGAACCCATATATCTAAAAATACCCAATGGATTCTATTTTTCTAAACCCGAATGGATAATACCCGAACCCGAACGGATTACCCGAATGCCCAATCCTATAGGAAACAAAGTTTTTCAATTACATAGAAGCATAAAAGTTGACTAAACAGAGCTGTTAAAACTAGTTTTAAACAATAAAAAGCCCACTACAAACAGAGTAAATTTGATTTGTTGGGCTTACAGTATAGAAAAACAATATGTGGGTAAATAACGTTTAAAATATCATTAACTAGTTAATAAAATTTGCTATATTTGACAAGTCTTTTTATAAAAAAAAATTTAGAAAAAAGGAGACGACGTCATTAGACTGTGTTAGCGGCAAAGAGAAAATATACGCACAAAATTTAGGTTAATAAATTAAGATGGCGCACGAGAGCTCCACAGCCGCTTCAAGTCTTCCTATATTGTGTAACGATCGTCGTCGCGGTGGTCATCACCGGAATATTGACTTAATAAGCTCTTTGCCTGATGAGATCCTCCAACATATCCTCTTCTTTGTTCCGACGCAACTTGCCATCACAACTTGTGTCTTGTCTAGACGATGGAGGCATGTATGGTCCGGTACACCTTGTCTCTCCTTTGATGATAATAAACTGCATGCTGCTTGGATAAACGAAACATTAACTCGCTACACAGCTCCCAAGATGATCAAGTTTCATCTCAAAGCCAGAATGTATGATCACACTGTTGCCGACATGGACAGGTGGATGGAGTTCGCCATGTCCCGCAACGTGGAGAATCTATCCCTCTGCGTCGATCTAAGTTGTAATTATTATGATAGTTATAAGTTTCCTGATTTCTTCTACATCAATTCCTCTATTAAGCAACTCACCTTTGGGTTACCACATTCTTGTATGATTCCCTCATGTTCTGTATCTTGGACATCGCTAAAGAAGTTGTCCTGTCTTACTGTTCTCTCTCCGATGAATCTGTTGCTAAGATTCTATGTGGTTGTCCGATTCTCGAAAGCTTAAAATTGAATCATTGTCCACATCTTAGGGTTCTTGATCTCAGCAAATCGCTGAGCGTGAGAACATTAAAAATAGCCTGCAGCTGTTATGTGTCGGGGCCAATGCAGATTGTGGCACCACATGTCCATTCTCTCAGAATACACAACTATCAGTTAGCATGTGCTTTAGTTGATGTCTCGTCTTTAACTGAAGCTAAAGTGGACGTTTCAGTTCAAGAGACAATCAATGCTTCTCTATATCAATTCCTTCGTGAAATGCTAGAGAAGTTGCAGAATGCAGAGAAGCTTACTTTTGGGTGCTACATTCTTCAGGTATGTTTTAGGATCTAACGTCTACAACTCTCTTACTTACTTTACTAATATTGGTTTCACAGTTAACGTGTGCCGATGGATTAGTTATCATGAGGCATGTATAAGTTTACGAATGGTACTAATTATAAATATTTTGTTTTGTGGTTCACTATCTCTTATGCTAGCTTTTAACTGTCGCGGAGGTTCGTGGTATTACTTTTCCGATGTTGAAGATAAAAGCTTTGATTCTTGAGACAGAGATCTTTCAGTGTGTTATTCCTGGTATAGAAAGACTGTTGCAAAACTCACCTAATTTAAAGACGGTGACAGTTCATGCAAACACAGAGGTTCGTATATTTACCATAAACTTCTTCTTTTATTTTCCTTAAGCCTCCCTTGTAACTATCATCGAGTTCGAATAATCCAAGAATCATGTTTTTTTTTTTTTTTTTTTTTTTTTTTTTTTTTTTCCTATTGAGAAGAACTATTGTGATGACTTGGTGGGCGTGGGAGGTTTGGGATCAAAAGATGGAGCCTCTTTGAATAGATCCCAATGGGAATTAGAGTCGAAGCACGTGGCTTCATTTGTGGAACTTGTGCTTAAAAACGCAAAGGCATTAGACAAGATGGTTCTACAGTTTTACAGATATTACCCTAGGTTTAAGTTTGAAGAGTTGGTTCAAACACTTCCTCACAACAATACTGTCTCCATTGTGCTCTCAACCAGGCAGAATGGCACACATCATATGAGTGGTGAATCATAGGGTTTAGTCTTGAGTCTTGATGACCATCTTACATGGAGTCTTGAGTTATGTAAATTTTTCCCCTGTTCGAATCTTTATCATTCCGTCCGAATCTCCAAGCCTTGTCTGATTCTCTCCGACGTCTCCGATCAATGAAGGTGAGGAAGAAGATCTTTTGAGGTAAGCATTCCAGAGAAAACCCCCAGCTTCAATCTCATGGAGTTGATCCTCATAAAGGTTGGTGATTTCACTGTGTTTCATAGGATAATGATCTTCAAGTTTTGTGGAGCATTCACTTAGAATTCAGTTCCAAGTGTTCAATTGTTTTCCTTTGTTTCTATTGGTGTGGTGCTGCGACAAAAATTCCAATGGGAAAATAGACTTTTTGTAATAGGAAACATCTCAATATATTAATCCAATGGTGCCCCAATTTATATTGTTGCAATTAGATGTGGTGATGATCGGATCATCAAGTAGACCAATCTCCGTTGCAGAGATCTTTTGAGTTTTAGGAAACAGAGTTTTTCAATTACATAGAAGCATAAAACTTGACTAAACAGAGCTGTTAAACAATTAAAAAAAAACCCACTAAAACAGAGTAAATTTGTTTCGTTGGGCTTAGACGTGAATAGATTGTGACTTTGTGTATCGATTTTGATCTAACGACTTGGTATTCTTGCTAAAAGTAGCATAAGTTTGTTGGTATGTTGGATCTTAAAAGCAGTGATCGCTTTTAGAGATAAGTTTATTTATGACAGAGCAGCTGAAAAAGGTTTGTAATTCAGAGAGAAACAGAACAAAGATTTAAAGCTAAACCGATCCACATATTAAACTAAAAGTGGACATATTTGGGATGCGTTCTCCCCAAGCTTCTTGTTTGCTATGTAGTGTTACTGATTGTGATTGGGTTGCTTCATTGTCTTCTTCGTCTTGGATTTAGTAAGGCTATACAAAGACATATTAACTTATTTCGTTAGTTACCCATTATAATATATATATATACACAATAGTTTTTTATTCTTTCAAATGTAGAATATACCTCTTTTTTAAGCGTTGTAGACCTTGTGGTGCTTCTTCTTCTGCTTCTGTGTTTGTTTCGTTGAAAATGGTTCATGAACCACTGTGGTTTGTAGCAAACCAAGATGTATCCAATCATCAATCCAAAGGCAATACCAGGTCCTAGTCCTATTGCAGCTGCTAGCCAACTGAACATCATCTCTTCGTCTTCTTCCTCTGACTCCGGCTGTTCATGTTCTTGTGGTGTTGGTGCATGGATATCAACACAAACTTCGTCAAGTGAAGGGCCATAAAGTCCGTGATTGTCCTCGAAAGAAGAGCATTTTTGCCTACGAAACTGAGTTCCCCCTGGTACTAGACCTCCAAGCTGGTTGTGAGAGAAGTTCATGTATGCAAGGTACGAGAGGTTCCCTAGTTCTTGTGGAATTGCTCCTGAAAGCTTGTTTCGAGAAACGTCCAGTGACTCTAGCTCTCTCAGGTTCCCCATAGATGATGGGATATGGCCGGTGAAATCATTGCTTGACAAGTTAAGAACTTGAAGCTCTTTTAATAAACCGATAGATTTTGGAATCTCTCCTTCAAATTTGTTTTCAGAAAAGTCGAGAGCTGTGTAGATTTTTAGGATACGTACCAGCTCCATCTCAACACCTTTGTTCGTCAAAACCATTGAATCATGGTAATAGCCTGATCCCAAGTATTTTTCATTAAATCGATCTTCATCTTTTTTAAGAGACGACATTGCAGTCCAGTCCACAAAGCAATCTGATGGCAATGTTCCATTGAAGTGATTACGGGATATGTCCATGATTCGCAACTTAGGAAACCGAGTCCGGTGTATCCGCCCGTGAAATGCATTGGAGCGTAAGACAAGAACATGCAGCTTTTTTAGTGAACTCAACCAGAACGGAAACGTGTCTTTGATTCTGTTTCTTTCCACATTCAGAACTTCAAGAGTAGAGAAATGGATCAAAGATCTTGGAAGCTTTCCCTCCAATTCGTTATGACTCACATCAAGCGACCTTAAACTTTTAATTATATTCTTTGGAAGACTTCCACTCAGACGATTCCGACGTAGGTTTAGATCTGATAGAGTACTCATGAATTTTCCCATACAACGAGGGATTGAACCACTGAAGTCGTTGTTAGATAAATCGAGAATGATTAGAGAGCGTAACGAGCATATGAAAGATGGAATATCTCCACTGAAATTGTTGTTGGAGCCTAACAAGTGCTTCATAGATGGTTTCGAGGCAAATGATTTTTCAGGTTTCGTTGATCTTTCGAAACCGATGAAATTGTTGTTGGAAATATACATGTACTCCAACTGTAGTAGTAACCAGCTAGGAACTTGGCCTTTGATTTTGTTGTTGGAAATGTCTAACGTCCTCATTTGGCGTTGCATTCTTAGGACCTCCGGAAACTCGGTGATACCGCATCTTGACAAGTTCAAAGAGACTATCAATTGCGAAGGATGGTCAGGAACTGAACTTTTGTTTGTGACAAAAACATGGTTGCCTGAGAGATCCAATGAAATGAGCATCTTGAAAGATGATAAGACTGCATTCAAGTCAATTATAGTGGTGGTGTTCGAATGGGATAGGTAAAGATTTCCAAGCAACTTGAGATGCGAGAGGATATTAAAGTCAACTGGGCCTTGGATGTTGAAATGGGAAAGGTCAAGTGTCCTAAGGTTGACTAATCTAGAAATAGATCTAGGGATTGGACCTCTCAAGTTGTTACCGCCAAGTTGTAACACTAGTAAATTAGACGGTGAAGATAAATTCCCAAACTCAAGAGTCCCGCTGAATTGGTTATTTTCCAAAAAAATAAGAGTTATAAAAGGAAGGGTGAAGAGAGAAGAAGGGATGGTCCCAACGAAATTGTTTCCATTTGCGGAAAAGGACTCCAAGATGGAGAGTGAAGTGATGTTAGGAGGAAGCGTGCCTGTGAACTGATTGTGAAAGAGTGATAACTCAGACAACATTGTAAGATTGATTAGTTCACGTGGGAGGTTACCACTAAGCTTATTATTATCAACACGTAAGATAGACAATTGGTTCAAACTCCCAATAGAAGATGGGATTTCACCAACAAAATTGTTAGTAGAAAGGTCGAGAAAGGTGAGATACGACAGATTTCCAAGTGAAGATGGGATTTCACCAACAAGATTGTTACCATAGAAGCGTAGAGAGGTGAGGTGAAAAAGGTTTCCAAGTGAAGAAGGAATCCAACCACTGAAGTAGTTTCCAGAAAGGTAGAGAGAGGTGAGTTGAGAAAGGTTTCCAAAGGAAGATGGGATTTGACCACTCAAATGATTATATGAAAGGTCTAGAGTGGTTAGAAAACGAAAGTTTTGAAGCATAGAAAGATTACTATTGGAATGAAACCAGCCATGGAGGCAGCTGCACATAAGGTCTAGCTCGATTACTTCCCCGGACTTAGCATCGCAAGTAATACCTTCCCAACGACAACAGTCGCTGCTATTGCCCCATGAATTCGTCTTCGGAGGACCTGGACAACCAAAACAAGGCTTCTTAATATCAAACTTGTTCTTGAACTCAAGAAGTGCATCCCTTTGTTTGGGATGACATAAGTTTCTATTAGTAACAGCAAGAACATCTCGAAAATTATAAAAGAACAAGAAGAGAAGAAAAAAGAAAAAAGTAATAGGAATGAGACTCATTGACTGTATCGAATATGAATATAATGAAAGAGCGAAAAGGGAATTTGTGATGGTAACATGGTTTCATGCCAATCTCTTTATATACATAAGAATAGACTGTCAACTTAACTCCACAAAGATAAATCCACTCAGCTTGTCATTCTACCAAGTCTTCTTGACGTCGGACAGAGAGGGCAAAAGGTCTTTGTCTTGAATGTAGGTTTTTGTTTTATTAGTGGAAAATTCATACTGTACTGTATGTTGTTTGTCGAAACCATATTATATATTAAACCAAACATATTCCACAAAAATAGAAAAATACCAAAAATGCAAACATTCCAATCACAAAGAGAGAAACATCGATTCAGCTTGATCAAAATTAACGGAGGAGGTTAGACTTAAAAGAAGAGCATATACTTTGCAAAACCAAAAAAGTTAGTAGAGGTTACTGACTTGCAGCAAGTGAACATCTTCTATAATATTAATTAACCTATGCATGTTGAGAATTCGGTTTTGATTACAATTGCCGACATATTAATTTCAATACTTCCATCATTTTTACAAAAAAAAAATACAAAACACAGAAAATTGCAAATTGTTCTAAAGCAATCTCCCCACCTAGCAGTCTACTAGCACTACCTCCCAAAATGTATGGTCCGTAAACTGTCTTCGTCTTTTTTTTTGTATGTTGCTTTCTTTGCCGACGTCTTTCAAAGCCTGGGCCTAAATTAAGTGATTTCATTTGAACTAAAGAAAGCCCATTGTTTATTGGCCCAATTCGTAATGCACCTCCTGCTATTATGTTTTAAACGTCATGGTTTCTGAATTCTGATAAGAGAAGTTTGATCGTACCGGAGCGTTCTAAAACCGGTTGACCCAAGCTATATGGTTTTAATTAAACGGGTCGGGTTTGCCCATCTTCTCATTCAATCGCCGTCCGGATCTCCAAGCCTTGTCTGACTCTCTCCGACGTCTCCGATCAATGAAGGTGAGGAAGAAGAAGATCTTTTGAGTTAAGCATTCGAGAGAAACCCCCAGCTTCAATCTCATGGAGTTGATCCTCTCATAAAGGTTGGTGATTTCACTGTGTTTCATAGGGTAATGATTCGATTAGAACGCTTCTTCAAGTGTTTTGGAGCATTCAGTTTAGGCTTTTCCAAGTGTTACAATTGTTTGTTTGTTGTTTTCTTCTTCGATTTACGCATTCAATAATTTGTGTTAATGTTAGAGAAATCTCCGTTGCAGATGATCCTTAAGAATGGATGATCAGTCATGATCTTCAAAGTCTTGACAGGCAGTATGTTTGATCAGATGCATCCAGCCAAAGCCAGCTCAGTGGCATAGTGTTGCAGTGCACAACCAAGTGTTTGGCTCTTGGCGCGTGTTAACAAACTCGCATTTGTAGATATAAAGACCAGACCAGTAGACAAAGCATCCATTGCAGCTCATCGGTTTATGTTGAGGGGGATATATAGACTAGACCAGCAGTGAAGTGAAGACTGTTCTTGTGTTCATATAGTGATGGTATGCAGAATACATATGTCCCTTTTTTACTCTCTTCTGAGTATATTGTTTAATCTATGATCATCTGTTTGTTATTGACTTATGCTCTGGTTATGTTAAAAGTTTATGTTCCATTGAATAGATTGTGACTTTGTGTTATTGTGTATCGATTTTGATCTAACGACTTTGGTTTTCTTGCTAAAACGTGGCATTTGTTGGTGTGTTCGATCTTAAAAGCAGCGATCGCATTGAGAGATAAGTTTATTTATGAGAGAGCTGATGAAAAAGGTTTGTAATTCAGAGAGAAACAGAACAAAGTATTGAAGCTGAACCGATCCACATATAAAACTAAAAGTGGACATATTTGTTGCATTCTCCCCAAGCTTCTTCTTTGCTCTGTAGTATTACTGATTGGGTTGCTTCATTGTCTTCTTCGTCTTGGATTTAATTAGGCTATACAAACACGTTTAACTTATTTCGTTAGTTACATTATAATACACATATTTTTATTATTTCAAATTTAGAATATTACCTCTTTTTTAAACGTTATAGTGCTTTTTCTTCTTCTGCTTCTGTGTTTCTTTCGTTGAAAAAGGTTCGTGAACCACTCTGGTTTGTAGCAAACCAAAATGTATCCAATCATCAATCCAAAGGCAATACCAGGTCCTAGTCCTATTGCAGCTGCTATCCAACTGAACATCTCTTCTTCTTCTTCCTCTGACTCTGGCTGTTCATGTTCTTGTGGTGCTGGTGCATGAATATCAACACAAACTTCGTCAAGTGAAGGGCCATAAAGTCCGGGATTATCCTCGAAAGAAGAGCATTTTTGCCTACGAAACTGAGTTCCCCCTGGTACTAGACCTCCAAGCTGGTTGTGAGAGAAGTTCATGTAGGCAAGGTACGAGAGGTTCCCTAGTTCTTGTGGAATTGCTCCTGAAAGCTTGTTTTGAGAAACGTCCAGTGACTCTAGCTCTCTCAGGTTCCCCATAGATGATGAGATGTAGCCGGTGAAATCATTGCTTGATAAGTTAAGAACATGAAGCTCTTTTAATAGACCGATGGATCTTGGAATCTCTCCTTCAAATTTGTTTTCGGAGAAGTCGAGAGCTGTGTAGATTTTTAGGATACGTACCAGCTCCATCTCAACACCTTTGTTCGTCAAAACCATTGAATCATGGTAGTATCGAAAAGAATCTCCCAAGTAGTTTTCTTTAGACGACGGATCTTCGTTTCCACCAAGTGATGACATAGCATTCCAGTTCACAAAATAGTTTGACGGCAAAGTTCCACTGAAGTGATTACGCGATAGGTCGATGATTCGTAATGTAAGAAACGAGGCATGATGTATCGGTCCGTGAAATGCATTGGAGCGTAAGACAAGTACTTGTAGTTTTTTAAGAGAAGACAACCATGACGGAAACGTGTCGTTGAGTCTGTTGTTTTCCACATTCAGAACTTCAAGAGTAGAGAGATGGATGAAAGATTTAGGGAGTTTGCCCACCAGTTGGTTATGACCAACATCAAGTGACCTTAGACTTTTAAATATATTCTTTGGAAGACCTCCACCAAGACGATTCTGACGAAGGTTTAGAAATGAGAAAGTACTCTTGAGATTTCCCATACAATGAGGGATTGAACCATTGAGGTTATTGTCAGATAAATCAAGAGTGATTAGAGAGCGCAAAGCGCATATGAAAGTGGGAATATTTCCTGTGAAGTTGTTTTTTGAGGCAACCAAGTACTGAATAGATGGTTTGGTGGTGATAAAGGATGATAGTCCAAGTTCTGTTGATCTTTCGAAACCGCTAAAAGTGTTGTTTGAAAGATCCACGAATATCAAATTTGGTAGTGTCCATAGCCAGCTAGGTACTTGACCTTTGATTTTGTTGTTGGAAATGTCTAGATTCGTTATATTGTCTTGGCTCCTTAAGAGTTCCGGGAACTCAGTGATGCCGCATCCTGACAAGTACAACTGACTAATCAATTGATGATCTGCAACTGGAGTTTTGGTTGTAGCTGAAACATGGTTGCCTGAGAGATCCATTGAATAGATTGAGTTGAGCTGCGAGGATAAGAGTGCATTCAAGTCAATCGTTGTGGTGGTGTTCAAATGAGATATGTTAAGAAGTAGGAGCGACTTGAGATTCATGAAGATACTAAAATCAACCGGGCCTTGGGTGTTAAGATAAGAAAGGTCGAGGTCCTGAAGGTTTATAAAGTTGGAAATGGATCTTGGGATTGGTCCTATGAAGTTGTTATTGCTAATGTCTAACACTGTTAGTGTAGTAGATGGTGAAGATATGTTCCCAAAGTCGAGAACGCCGTTGAGTTGGTTATTTCTCAAATTAACAGACGTCAAAAAAGGAATAGTGAAGAGAGAAGAAGGGAGAGGTCCAGTAAAAGCGTTGCCCCATGCTTCAAAGTACTCCAAGTTAGAGAGTGAGCTTATGTTAGAAGGAAGCGTGCCCGTGAACAGATTGCGGGAGAGTGATAAGTCCGACAGTTTTTTTAGTTTGAGTAAAGGAAGGGGGAAGGTACCAGTAAGTTCATTGGAATCAACGTTTAAGTTGGTCAACTGGTTCATATTGCCAAAATATGGCATCTCACCAACGAACTCATTACCAGAAAGGTCGAGAAAAGTGAGGTGTGAAAGATTTCCAATCGAAGAAGGGATCGAACCACTGAAATAATTTTTAGAAAGGTCGAGAGTGGTGAGATGAGAAAAAAGTTCAATAGAAGATGGGATATGACCATTGAAATAGTTATATGAAAGGTCGAGAGTGGTTAGAAAATGAAGATTTTGAACTTTAAAGAGACTGGTATTAGAATGAAACCGGCCTTGGAGGCAGCCACGACTAAGGTCTAGCTCGAGCACTTCCCCGGACTTGGGATTGCATGTAATACCTTCCCAATAACAACAGTCACTGTGATTGGCCCATGACTCTGTCTTCGGAGGAAGAGTGCCGTCAGAGCAAGGCTTCTTAATCACAAACTCTTTCTTGAGCTCCAAAAGTGCATCCCTCTGTTCGGGATGACACAAGTGTTCAGTAGGAACCCCAAACACATCTCGAAAATTAAAAATGAATAAGAAGATCAGAGAAAACAGAGTAAAAGGAGTGATAGTCGTTGAGTTCCAAGAGACTTTCATTGAACTAATGAAAAGAAAAAGCAGAGAAAAAAAAAATGGAACTGAGAGTAACATTGGTTTATATGCACATCTCTTTATTTATACATATAATAATAGACTAGTCGACAAACGTAATTTCACTCTTTGTCTTCTTTGCAAGTCTTCTTTACGTTGGATACAGAGAGAGTCAAAGTCTTTGTGATTTGTTTACACATTAACCATGTTGAGAATTCGATGTGATTTGGTATTACATTCAACGACATATCAGTTTCGCTTTCGATCATTCAACATTTATATAAAAATAAAAAAAACAAGAAAAGAAAATTACAGCAATGTTGTCTCCACTCTCCTCCACTAAAGCATGCGCTCGCTACCTTCCGTGAATGTCTTGGTCTTCTTCTTGTAATGATTAGTAGTAGTACGTCGCTTTCTTGGCCGACGTCTTTCATCGATGGGCCTAACTTTAAGTAAGCAAGCCCATTATGCCAACCCTCATCAACAACAGAGAAACTAATCTATCAGGGCACAAAACGGAGGTCCAATCGGTATTACATGGGCCTTTGATGATTTTTAATAGAAAAAACTGCGATTGAAAATTTTTGGATAACTAAAAAAGTAGAAATGTAAAACCTACAAAAGTTATACGAGTATCGTGTAGTTCTTCTATTCTAGTTCTAGGTAAGGAATCTCTTATTAATCCATGCTCCAAAGTCCAAAGTCCAAAGTCCAAAGTCCAAAGTCCAAAGCACAGGGATGAAACCTTAAAAGGAAACTCTCACCAAAAATTGCCTGTAGAATTAGATAAATTGGAAAATGTGGAAAATGTGAAATGAGGGTGGATTTTATAAAATGTATTTTGGCTGAGTTAACTGTTAAGTTACATTTTATCGGAAACATCGTTATCTGCTAAAAATAGTAACTTCATAAACGTTTATTTTGCCATTGATTACCTAATTAAAAAAATAGTAACATAAGAGGGACCGTGCGATGCGAAACATTCGGTACGCTCAACCACAGAGTATAGCTGCCTCACGTGTTCACGCAATCATAAGTAAAATATTAAAAAGAAGTCAAAAAAGCCCAATAGCAGCTGCAACTGCCACCAGAAGCGGTCGAGGGTAATATCGTCATTAAACACAATAGTTCACACCTTCTCTCCCCTTACGCGTAGCCTCCTTTAACTACAAACCAAAAAAAATCAAAATACCTTTCCCCAATTTTGGCTTATATCAAATTAAAATTAGCTGTAAATATAGAGGAAAATAAGGCGGGGAAAAAGATCACGATTCACAAAAACAAAAGAAAAAAATTAGTGGAAAAAATCATAAGTGTTTCGTCTTCTTCATCGGAGGTTCGTTTCTTTTTTTTTTTCTTTTTTTTCTTTTCGCCCTGTGTATGTGTTTAGGTGCTGTAAATTATTTTTTTTGTATTATTATACCTTTATTTTGGGTGTTTTGACTTTTTTTTTTTTTTTTTTTTTAATTAACTATTTCTCTCTCTCTCTCTGGGTGTGGGATTGATTGAGCAATTTCATTTAAGTTGTGTGAACCCAGGAGGAGGTTGATTTCTGCTTTTGGATAGATTTTATATTTCTAAAATAGGATCGGAATTTAAAATTAGCATTACGGGTCTGTGTGTAACTGTAGAATTTTTATGGTTCGGAATCAAATCGAGAGCTTTTATGGTTTTCAATTACGTTTCTTGATTTCTTATGTGTTTCTGGGTTGATTTGCAGATCTGGTGTTTTCAATTCGAGAAACTAAGGTTCAGATTTCTCGGTGATTGATTTCGTCTTAATGGTTGTTAGGCTTATTATAAATTCCAGGACGTGACGAGCTTGACGGAATCATTGTTGAGTTTAGTGATTTGGTGGATTTTATTAACCGTAATTGAAAAGAGAGAGAGAGAGCATATGGGAAAGAGGAACACGTTTTGTGATAGAAATTCAAATAGAAGGGCTAGATCTAAGGATAAGGGTTCTGATGAATCTGATGAGGATTATGTGATTTCGGAAGAGGATGAAGAAGATGAATCTGAGGCTGATCTCAAGGAGGAGGAGAACGAGTATGCCTCTTCCGTTGACGGTGCTGAACCATCCTTTGATGGTTTTGGTGTGTCTGATGAGGAATTTGATGACGTAAGGGAGGAGGAGGAAGAAGATGCGATGCTCAGGAATGTTGAGTGGCCTAAAGTGAAAACAGGTCCTCGTGGTAATCGGAAAATCACCGGATGTAAGCCTAGAATGACCAAACAGGTCGTGTCTGACAACGAGGATGTGGATCTTGATGATGCCGATGATGACGAGGACGAGGACGAGGAGATAAGTTATTCAAGGCAGATTATTGGAAAAGTTGGGTCTTTGGATGGAGAGAAACACCCAAGAGTAGGTTTAGGGAAGCGAAGGAGAGTTTTCTATGAGAAAGAGGATGATGAAGATGGAGACTATCCAGAGGAAGATGGAGAGGAAGAGGAAGAAAGGGATGTGACAAATGTGGATTTAAATTCCTTGCATGATGCTCAAGATGGAAAGATGGTGGCATTGGAAGAGCAGGACAACGAAACAGAAAAGGAAGATGATGGAGATTACGAGGATGAAGATGGGGATGAAGATTTTACTGCTGATGAAGATGTATCATTGGACGAGGAAGAAGAGGAAGAAACAATTGCATGTAACAAAAATTCAGTCAAGGTTTGTAAGAAAAGCAAGCGTAAGCGAAGATCTGGAGTAGGGCGTAAAAGAAGAAAGAAATGCTCTGTTGCCAAAACCCGTTTAACAAGGGGAAGAAAGAGACGTGGGAAGTACACAAAGAAAGGAGTTGATGAAGATGAAGATGATGATGATGATGATGATGATGGAGATTTTGTAGATGACTGCCTACCTGCAAGAAAGAAGGCCAAGACAAAATCAACAAGGCCACGGCGTCGGTATAACGTGCCATCAGATTCAGACATTGCATCCTCTGGAGAATCTGATTATGAGTACACAATCTCGGAGGAGGAAAGAGAGCAGATAAGAGAAGCCGGTAGTTTATTGAGAAGTAGTGTGAAGCATGCATCATCTATAAGAAAAACCACGGTCAATAAGGATTTACCTCAGGTTCGCAAGTCTCCTGTGAAGAAAGCTGAAAAGAAGGTAGAGCTAGTGAAAAGAGATGTGATCAAAAACGTTTGTGGGATTTGTCTATCTGAGGAAGACATGCGAAGATTGAAGGGAACATTGGACTGCTGTAGCCACTACTTTTGCTTCACTTGCATAATGGAGTGGTCGAAAGTAGAATCTCGCTGCCCACTCTGCAAGCAGCGGTTCAGAACAATCAGTAAACCTGCAAGATCTACACCTGGAGTAGATTTGAGAGAAGTTGTGATTCCTGTACCTGAACGTGATCAGGTTTGTTTTTACTACTCTTTCTATTGCTTTACGCATATAGTGTCTTTAGTTGATCTATTGCTTATACTGGTATCCTCATGAATGTTGGTTGTGGTCTTCTTTCTAAATGGTTTCCTTCAACACTCCACTTTTGAGGTCCAAATATACATTCCTTCTTGTCGCAGTTTAACATGTCAATACATAATAGTTACCCTTAACATCAGATTTCTCACTTAGACGGGTCAGATGCATGATAGACGAGACCTTATCAACTTTTGTTAACCTATGGACGTGGTTGTGTTGTGTTTTTTGTCACTTCTTCTGTGATAATTTATCTTATATGGGATTTTACTGTGTGCAGGTCTATCAACCTACTGAAGAAGAGTTGAGGAGTTATCTCGATCCCTATGAAAATATAATATGCACCGAATGTCACCAAGGTGATGATGATGGGCTTATGTTGCTTTGTGATCTTTGTGATTCATCTGCCCATACGTACTGTGTTGGTCTCGGGAGGGAAGTACCTGAAGGAAACTGGTACTGTGAAGGTTGTAGACCCGTTGCACTTGGATCAGCTAGTTCCCAACCGCATATTACATCCGAGCAACAAAGGGTTAGTGGCTTTTACAGTAGACCATCACCTGTTGTAGTTTCAGGGCAATATCAAGATATGTCTTTGCTAGTCTCCCCACGTACACCATTTTTCAATGGAGAAAACCTATTTTCTCCAAGGCTTCCCAATGGTGATGTTCAAGGTTCTTCTCCATCCGGCTTAGGGGCAACCACATTATCAAGAAGAAGGACGCTTCACAGACACATACAAAACATTATTAACAGTGATAGACTTGTTAATATGGGTGCTAGAACTGGTGGAACATCGACTGCTAACTCGAGTGATGGTTTCGTGACTACACAAATAGGTCATGTCAGAACT
Organism: Camelina sativa; assembly: GCF_030686135.1. Taxonomy (NCBI): domain Eukaryota; kingdom Viridiplantae; phylum Streptophyta; class Magnoliopsida; order Brassicales; family Brassicaceae; genus Camelina; species Camelina sativa. Next base: position 2,257,839 of record NC_141898.1, read on the forward strand.
ATCAACCCGTCTCAGCCTGCAGCGAGACAAGAAACAGGGGGGTCGTTGTATACAATCTCTGGGGAAAGACTACCCAACAACAATCCATTGATTTCTGCCCATAACCCTGAGCTTTTGTCTCCAAAGTTAGATGAATTTGGAAGCGAAGAAGCATTCAGACATTTGTCTAATGATACATCTCTTGGCGAGAGACCTATCGATTTAGGATTACGTCATGGACTGGTTCAGGGTGACCCCTTGTTTAGTAATCAGCAATATCTACACAGCTACATGCCAAACACAATGTCTTCCATGGGAGGAGAACGACTGCAACAAAGAGTTAAAGCCCATCTCAAAAAGTTGTCCAGTAAAATCGACTTAGGTACACATTATCCAATTCCCTCTTCAAGCTCTTGGTTTATTTAACCTGACTAAGTGACTAGTATATACTGCTACTCTTTGCTTTACGCTACAGTCTTGTTTTCAGTTTCTGAATGTGAACCGGAGTTACCTTTAGGGATTTGTTCATTTAGTGGTTAAGTTTAAATTTGGAGCTAGGGACACAATATGATTGACGTTTGTGTACACCTTCTTGGATTAGTTCTTCTCTGCATGACACTTCTTTTAGATAGTTTTGGATTATAGCTACATATTTGCCTAGCTTATTTTCAATGTCGACTATGGCCTTTGGCACACATCTACATACGACTCATTAAATCTCTAGACTAGTTTCTTCTTTGCATATCTCCACCTTGAGACAATAAGTTAGATTCAATTCTTATCTGCCGTCTGATTGTAGTGTTTTGGGTAATCGTCCTTTGTTTTGTTCAGGTCAAACCACTTTCGAGGAGATTTCCACGTGCTCAATACACACGATACTGGCAGCTTGTGGACTTGAACACAAGAGCAGTGAAGTGCATCTTGTTCCGCCACCAGTGACGTGTACTCACCATCATATGACACCTGGCAGCAGCAGAAGTAGTAGCAGCAGCAGCAGCCTGATGAAAGGGTGTTGCTATTCTTGTTTTGATTCATTTGTAGAAGATGTAGTTAAGATGATTCTAGACACAAGACAGCCCCATTGGTTGAGTCTAGGGCTCCACTAAACCACTTGCTTCAATTGTTTAGATTGTTAGAAAATTAAATTCTTTTTTTTTTCTCGTCTTTCTTCAGATGCTGCATCTTTATTTTTAGAATTGTATATGAATATGATGAACAAGTGCGATTATTTCTCATTGAAAAAAGAATTAACTTTTTTTTATGTTCCACTGTTACTAAACTACTAGGAAAAAAGTTTTAAAATATCTCATTTATTTTTATTTTGGACAAAAAATACTTTATCTTTTTTGTTGGAAAAATAATACCTCAATTAATTAATTGATGTTGATTAATACCTTAATTTTTAAATGTTGTAAGATTAATACCTAGCACGTGTATTATTATTTGAAAATTACAATTTTATCCTTTAAAATTTTAATTTCTATTTGTTTTAAATAAAACTGAATAAAATAATTGAAAAAAAAAAGAAAAAAGAAAAAAAGAAACCCAAGAAGTTCGTTCATCCTCTCCACTTTTCTAAGAACCGATTTGTAGATTCAAATTCAATTTCTTCACCAAAAACCCTAATTAGATTTCATAAAAAATCTGTTCTCTCTCAATTTTTTTCTTAAAAACATGAACACGAAGTAAAAAACTAAAAATTAAAGATCTAACAAGTAAAAACAAAACAATATATATATATATATATATATATATATCTATGAACTAGCGATTTGTCTGATTCGGATTCAAGGTTTTGTTGTATGGGTGTTCCCAATTGTTTTTGGATTCGTGGTTTTGTTGTATGGGTGTCCCCAATTGTCCGATTTGGATTATGGTTTTGTTGTATGTGGGTCTTAATGAAAGCAAATCATGAAACTAAATTCTTGTGGGTTTTAGTTTTTGTCGGTGACTGACGGTGACAACTCTAGAAACAAGTTAGATTCAAGCTACCAAGGGGAGAAAACGTGATTGTCGATAATCTGATCAAGGAGATGTTTGTATAAGACCTAGCCACCACCGTCAGCTACTTCCGATTTGAGAGAGAAGAAGATGAAGAAGATGAAGAAGAAGAAGAGAGCATCAATGAAGAATAACCGAGTCAACGTAATCGTGGTCCTTTTTTTGACTTTTTTTTTTCAATTATTTTATTCAGTTTTATTTAAAACAAATAGAAATTAAAATTTTAAAGGATAAAATTGTAATTTTTAAATAATAATACACGTGCTAGGTATTAATCTTACAATATTTAAAAATTGAGGTATTAATCAATATTAATTAATTAAATAAGGTATTATTTTTCCAACGGAAAAAAATAAAGTATTTTTTGTCCAAAATAAAAATAAATGAGGTATTTTTAAGCTTTTTTCCCTAAATTACTATGCACTGTCCAACAAAAAGACAATAACAGTTTAACATATGAAAAGCTTATCAAGTTCGATACAAACTGTGGCCTTTATCCGAGTAATAATTGAATTTGGGCCACCGGCCCACCAAAAAGATTTTAAGAATTAGCGTTTTTATCAAACTCTTGCCGACACGCTGTTCAAAAAACAAAACCAAATCCAAAAACGACACGCTGTTTTACCTTTGCAAAGATAGAAACGGCGGAAAGTGTAGTAGAGCTTAGCAAAAGTCCCACATCGGATACACGAGACGAAAGAGGCTCTTGAAACAGGGTATAAAAGAGAGACTCATGACATTGAGTAAATCACTTACCTGGACGGGGTCAACTCGCGATCAAGAAGACGAGTGGCCTAGGCTAGTGACTTCCATAGCACATACCGGAAGGGTGCTATGCTTAAGGTCTTCCCAAGAGGAAGAGCCTACGTCATTATTTGTGGCAGGGGGGCTTTGCGTTCGCGCAGGCCCCCACCATTTCTCTCAGTCTTAATCTTTTGGGCGACCAGACGGTAGATTGTGTCTGCCTTCGATCACCCAATTCAAAGAACTAGAGTTCCTTGTCTAACTCGTGCCATTTATCTCAGTCTTAATTTTTTATATCATTGATTGTTCACTGTTTATGAAATCAAGTTAGAAAGGTGTAAATCAAGTTTTGAGCAAATTCTTTGTTTTGTTATATGATATCACTTATCAACATATATGGGATGGTCTACAAATATGAAAGGTTTAGCCTATCATCAAGAGCGTCATCCATTAATGATCTAATGGGACCTAAGTTCCGTGATATAGTTGCAGAGAAACCAGAAGTGATCGACAGACCGACATCCTACAATACATCTTTAGCAGGAAATATATCTCTTAGTGACTAAAGAAGGACAAGATCTTTGTCAACAGTATTTACAGACTTGTGGAAACTGCCAATGGATAATATGAAGGGATTTGGCAGAGAACACACAATGACACAAAAGGGTTAAATGACACCTACACAACAACAACAAATAATGGAACGCTTCTTCTCTCTGGACTCAGAGCTGAGGAAATGAGTTTAAGACATGCCGTTCTCCTCTTCGCCGCCGGTTAAACCCAATCTTCTCTTGGCGACTTTAGATCTGTAACACCAAACCTCGAAAGCTTCTGTTAAATCCGGATACAAGCCATTCTTGCTTAACCATTCAGTCAATATCTCAGCTTGATCTGCAGATGGCAATGCCAGAATTATCGATACAAAGGAAGATTCCAAAGCTTGCCATATCTCTCCATCAATTTTATACCTCACAACAGATTCAACCTCCTCACCTTCCGTTACCACTGACTCAACAAGAGGCTTTGTGTTTCTTACAAAAGGAAGCCATAGTTTCACCATCTGAAGCCGTTTCGCTGTTGGTAATATCACTGTTCCATAACCGATCGCTTCCAAGACTTTTGAAGTCACCTCGATGATCTTAACTCTTATCTCAACCGTCTCTGTAACTGATGTTTCCAACTTCTCAACTACCTTAACTAGCTTCTCAGATGTGTCAACCCATGTTACTACAAATTCTTTAACCACTTCCATCTTTGTTAATATCTGAAAAGCCCACGACAAGTCAGACAGAACCATCCTAAAAGATCCCTTTTTGCTAATATCCTCAGACTCCAAAGGTTTGAAAGAGGTTTCTTCTAGACATTGGAAGAATCTTACAAACAGACTCTTTACACATTCTTTTACTTCAAGCTTGATCTCTTCATCAGCAATCAACAATGGTGCATCATCATCTTCGGTTATCATATACTCAATCTGTTCTTGAGCCGAGGACTTTATGTCTCCCAAGGGCAAAGGTGGGGACGAAGTAGCAAACCTAAAAGCAGATACAAAGATACCACTAACAGCAGACTGATCAACTGGTTGGAGACGGGCAAGAACTGGCTCTGCTTCTGATCCAATTCTAGGTACAATCCTTAGAATCTCTTCCTCTTCACCTTCTTCCCATGGAACAGCTTCCAAGTAGTTCACACAAGCAGTAACAATCTGCGGACAACTAAGTTCTTTAGCTACGCAGAGGATCCCCAACGCACTTTTCACGTTATGACAAAGGTTATCCTCATGAACATCATCAGAGACAAGATAGAGAAGTCTTAAGAGATTGATATGATGATCATAATCTGATTCTTGACAGATGACTTCAACACAGTAGCGTGAATCAAGAATCTTGCAAGTAGGCCATTTATCAGAGAGACGGTCAGCGAAGTACTGGCTTTTGTTAGTAAGGATCTTGGAATGGCAATAGATCCAATCGTCCCGTCCTTCCTCGTTTCTTAGTCTAACAACTATGTCACTGCTCGATCGATCACCAAATGTATATGAAGCCTCGGCTTTATTATCCTGCTGAAAGACAAAAACCAAGAAAATAAAAAAAGGAACATTTCAGCAGTCACTAACAAAAGAAACCCACAAATCAGTAAAGCATCTCTTATATATACTTACACGAGGCTCCATAGAGCAAAAGCTGGATCTTTATGTCAGCACCTGAATCACCATGAAAATAGAGCAAGAAATGAGATCCATTTACATAAAAATTTGCAGACTCATAAACCCAGAAAAACAACAATATATCCATTTCACACAAGTGAGGTTGAACAAAAAAAAATCCATTTCACACAAGTATGAGCGAGTTCAGAGATGAAAGACGATCCGAGTATAGAAATGCAAGTTCACTAAACAAAACGAATACAGAAAGCAATTAACTTTCCAATTATGACGAACTCATCCCCAGAAATAGAAAGACATAAATTTATCAGAGAGAGAACAGTAACCTATTAAATGTTGAATCTTTTAAGATTTTCTCTCAGCAGTGGTACTTCTTCTTCCAAGACAACTTAAAAAAAGAAAAAAAAAAATTAAAGCTTTAATCTTTGCATCTACGGACAAGTCTGATATCATCAAAAACTCCACCCGATCTCCTTCGCTCTCTCCCTCTCTCTCTTTCGTTTTCTTCGTTGGTACAAATGATCTTTTCAATGCCTACTTGATGATGTGTGTCAGAAATTTGCTGGGCTTAAAGTACAAATCTTTCTTCTTCTTCTTCTTCTACTTTTTATTTTTCGAGTATGGAGTGACGTTCACCTAAAATCTAGTTGGGTCACTTAGTGGGGTCGATTTCAAATGTTCTTTTGGGCTTTAAGGCCTCTTCAAGGTTTAATGATTTTAATTACTGTAATAATTCCTTCAATTAGTATCGTTATCATGTACGTTGTTACATTATAGGATTGTAAATGTAAGATTACTAAGTCGTCTCAATGTGTGTTACTTCCCTATTCAAGTCTTTATATGCTCTTGCCGTGTACAGGCTTTGTTGTTTCGAAAAATGCCAAGTCTAGACCTTGAAGGAGGAGTCTCTCTTCTTACTAATGTACATGAATATGACTAAACAACAACAGAAAGCGATACTGATTACCGCTTTTGTTTACATATCAAAGGAAACAATGTACATGTTATTTAAACATTACAATAAACAGAAAAGCAACTTGTAAGCAAAGGGATGTATGTATTTTGCTGAAAAGTCTCTTTCTTCTCATAGCTGCCCAAGTTTTTCCTGTCAGAACCAACAAGAACAAAACCCAATTTTAGTTTCAACTCTACAAGAAACACACAAAGGTTGATGATTCAAAAAGCACATAAAAATAAGTAAACAAATCGATTTAGAAAACAACCTGAAGCATCTGCATTAACTTCGGATGTTGTTCCAGAAGCTGACACAGCTTCTCGCGGTCACTCAATAGAGACTGAAGAGGATTTTTTAAGAATTATGGTGAGCTGTGGCATATAATACTACTAAACAAAGCAGATCAGTGTATTATTTTACCAAGAGTGTGGATTACAAACCTGAATGGCTTCAGGGGACTTGAAGTAATCATGTAATGACATTCCAGATTCTTGTTGCTGGGAAGTCCCAGCTCCTTGCTGACCTTGTACAGCATGATGATGTGGCTGTTGCTGCACCTGAGAGATCTCTTGTTGTTGAAGAGGGTGGTAGTAAGGCTGGACTTGCGCCTGTTGCATCATCTGCATCTGATGCATTGGAACCTGAAATGGGTTTTGCATTGATACTCCTTGCTCTGATGGTTGAGATATCTGTATGGGTGGTCTAACATGCTGAGGAGGCTGCATAGGGCGCTGTAACTGTGAAAGCTGCATCGATGGCAGCTGAGGGATGGACTGTTGATTGAGTGATTGAGGAATGGAGGGAACCGACAACATAGTTTGCTGCTTATCACCTCCTTGATGCGAAGGATTTCCATAGAATGGCACAGGGAGAGATGACGGCCTGCTAAAATTATGGGATGACATTAAATTGGGGGGAGGGTAAGAGGTCATTCCGGTACCTGGAACAGATAGATTGCTAGACTGATGATCAGTCGCCGGACCACTCTGTTGTTGTTCAGCGGTGCCTGTGCCTGCCTGGTTGTATCCAAAAGATTGAACTGTAGATGTCCTTGGTGGTAACGAGGCATATGGGTTAGATGAGTATTGGGGAATTGCTGAAGGGAGCGGTGGCATAAGCCGGATGGGTCCTCCTGAAGACTGTGTTCCATGACTTACAAACGGGGAGGATTGATTAGAATGAGAATCAGAAGAATGTGGTATCACAGGTGAGACTGACGGAGGCGGCACTAGAGGTAAAGGAGGCTGGTTTGGCATCATTTGCTGTTCATAAACCCCCCGACCACTGAATCCACCATGAATATGGCCCGTATGTTGCTGACTAGTCTTCGAATAGAAGCCCTGGGGACCCACTCTAGGATCAATCAAATTTTGTCCTGATGATCCTGGCATGTTGTAAGCAGGTACAAACCCAGGTTCAGATATGCCAGCGGTCTTCAGAGGGGTCATTTTCTTTGATTCGTCTGCTTGCTCAACAAATTTTCTGTCAGAAGTAATGCTTGGTTCACGAATCAACGACATCTCAGGGCGTGAAACAGAAATCCTTGATGAAAATTCGCTCTGAGCGTTTTCATCAACATTAGATGCCACTGGTGTGCCCATGTGAGAGAATTGACTACTTCCATTTGCATCACTCTCGGTTTCTTCAACAATGGAGTGAGGAGAGTTTTGTTCAACCATGACGGGAGCAGGCTGCATAAGGTTCTCATCAGGCTGAAGAAAGGTGTCATCAGGTCCTTCACACTCCTCACCATCAAAAACTATATCTATTCCTTGTAGATCATCATCAGGATCGGCTTTGAATTGTTTTGGTTTACCTGCAACTTTTTCAGTATCTCTAGCAGGAGTAGGATTTTTCACTTGCACAACAGCCTCTCCAACCACAATGGTGGAGGCATTTTGGCCTCGTTCTCTCTGTCTGGCCATAAACTCATCAACATGAATAGATGGAGGTCTACCACTGCTAGATCCTGCTCGTGAAATGGTTATTGCATTAGAATTACCAGCTGTATCAACACTCCTTTCCCTAGCAACATAATCATCTACATGCATAGAGGGAGGCCTGCTGGTATTCGGCCTGCGCTGCCTAAAGCTATCTCTAGATGGACGAGCAGGAGGAAGGGATACAGAATTCAACCCCCGTTGAACTGAACTTTGGGTCGGTATGTCAACAGAAGAGTTTTCGCCTTTGGCACGCCTGCTAGAGCTCTCCAAAGTTGGTGGTTTCCTTTTCGCAGGGAGAGATGACTGGGGCAGACGCTCAGGTAATGTTTCTGGACATTCCCACCAGAACTTGTCTTCAAGTCCTCTTTGATAGAGATCATCCTCAATGTTTTCAGACTCCAAATCAACCATATCAAAATTCCCAGGAGAAACAAGAACACCTTTGCAGGAGATAATATCATCAATATTCCCGTCTTTTAGCAACGACAGCAACGACCGAGATGCCTTCAAATCCACAAATAGAATACGGAAGTCAGTGCTAAGAGGAAATCAACAAAAGAAGTGGATGATGCAAGAAAAGAGTGGATGAGGTAGTCCGTACCTCATGCAAATAGGGTTTCGTCTCAGCTGTTACTGAACTATCAGATCCCATAGTCACTGAACTCAACAGTGTCACCATTTGTTCAATCAAACCAATGGTTTCCTCTCTAAAAGTGTCTGTACCACTATACTCACTTGGAAGGCCAAAAAGGGATTTAAGTCCTGCAACCTTCTTCGAGTCCAAACTGCGAAAATGAAGAAAATTAGACTACAGAGAATTTAATTAATGTGTTAAATATATATGTAAAAGGAATGGTTTGATATACTAGTTGGAACCATTTAAATGTAAACAGCATGTCTTCTGCTTGTTAATTTTTAGGCTTATATTAATTGAACAAAACCAGATTAACTAAACTGTATGCATGCACCAACTTAAACTAAAAGGCATTGGCAGACATTATGTTTCTATCCACATACGTAGTGAAGATGGCCATACAAGGACACGTCGCCTATCAAAGTTATTAAATCCTATCAAATTTGTCCTGTATTGGGTGAGCAGAAATTTAGTAGATTATGAAGAGTATGGGAGTCACCTTTCACCATCAAGGCATAATCTGATGGAGCCCACGCTCAGAACGTTTACTGCCTTAATTGCAAGACTAGAGGACCCATCTTTTGAATTAACTGAGTTCAATAACTTGATCCAGCAAGACAGAAAAGGGGGATTCTTCTTCATTTCTAGTTGATTGAGACTCATACTACTAGTGTCACACCACCTTTCAGCAGATACAGGTTCTTCGGCCCCAGAAAACAGATGAAGCAAAAGTGAAACCAGACCATTTTGACCTTCACCACATGAGACCAGGTCTTTGAAAGCGCAAAGACAAGATAATAGCTCATTGCCAACAGGCAACACCTGTAAAAAGAAAATCATTCTTCGTAATCATATTTTAATAAGAAAATATTACAAAGATATCTCTTAGAAGAGCTCATCAATATTTCAGAATCTATTGCCACAAACAAACAATCATAATTTACAACCCATAGCATATTAGATGCAGCAATTTTACCATGTTTCCATAGGGACGAGGCGAGCAACATAAGAAGAACACAAACATAATTATATCTGGAAATTGATAAACATAGATCACTACAATGTCGACAAAATTTAATATACCTGACAGAACTTCAGCACAAAGGGAAAAATCAATGCACAATCTTTTGCACTCAAACTGGCCAATCTGTGCAAGTTAATATAAATACAAAATCGATTAGATATAAATGTAATATAGATAACGTAATCCTAGTACAATTAGGTTCCGTGTTATAAACGCACCCAAAAATGGTAACGTTAAGCAATCCTGCAGAAAAAAAGACTTACAGCTCTTTTTTCTGACAGCACGAGAGAGGCACTTGTGAATCGCATAGTAGTGAGATTGATCTGAAAGCTGGAATACACCACTGAATCACACTAGACTCGGACACAACTCCATACTCTAGAACCCTGTTTTCACTTGGATAGGTGGCATCATAACATCTTTCCAGAACTTCCACAAGCAGTTGAACAATACCCTCCTCTAACAGTAATCCCTAAAGTGAATAAATTTCAGGTGAATAAGAAACAAACAAAAAAGTGAAGGAATACTATGACATAAGGCAAAGAGTATGACCTTCGCATGCGGATGCTCTAATAAACTAGCCAGAAAGGTAAGATATCGGTAGACCTGAAAGAGAGTAATGAGACTGGTTAGGAGCAGCAGTACACAGATAGCGAGTTAGAGAGGCCGAACAAACACCATATAAGCTTCAGTGTCTCTTGTTGATGACTGATCCAAAATACCATCTCTGATAGATGAAAATATGGGCCGCAGAAGGATAGAAGCATGTTCAACCCTTTGACATGCAATACGAACTACGAAAACCCGAAGCATATCCTGAATGACCACCAATGCCTGTTGAAGAATAAGACAATCCAAATCATGCTGGATAGATGATAACAAAAGCAAAAGCAGCAGACACTGGAGCTAACTAGATATAGAAGAACATACAGATACTGCATGATGTTGGATAATCTTTGCAATCTTGTCAAGATTAGGTGTTAAATGGTTTATCAGTTTTTCAAGTGGACCAGGCTCCAGATACCAGTTGATCTGTTTCTCCTTCTGTGGACCCATCAATGTCCCAACCGCCAACTTTCTGAGACCACTTAATAAGGGCATGCCACTCTTCCAAAACCAGACTCCTTCTTCGGGGAGAATATCACTCTTGCAATGAGAAATCAACGAAGAATAAAGTATAAGATAGTATATGGAGATATTCCAGTTGATACCATTTACATTAAATGAATACAAAAAACATGATCGAAATTCCATCACAAACGTTCAGATGAGTCGTATCTATTCGGCTGGAAATATATGTTGAAAATAATTAGTGGAAGTGTAAGATTTCCATACTAGAATGCAGAGGAAACTACAGGTCTCCTTTGGACCCAAGGCAGGAACAGAGGACGTCTGGACACCCGAAAGAAGAGTGTGGAATAGCCCAGGAATCCATCCATAAACTGGCCAGCAGACAAGGGCGGACACAATGAGGTGGCACACTGCTCCAAAGCTAAGAGCAGAGTCCGGATAATGGGAGGACAAGTCAGCTGCACAAGCAGCTAGCTTCGGGCTGGAAAGAAAACAAGCCATTGTGGCTCAAAGCTTAACTTTGCTTAAAACATACATGTGATTAATACTATTAAAACAAAAGACAAGTAACTCACCTGACTTCCCGATGTAGCCTTAGGAGTGCCTTCATCAGTTTGGTGTTTCTATACTGCTCCTTAGTTCCCTTTAGACAGTAAAGACAATGTCAATGACCAGAGGGGATAATGAAGACGCATAATCCCGCAATTATAGAGTCTCAACAAAGTAAAATTAAGGCAAAAGTTCAGAAGATATGGCTTTTGAGAGAAGAGATTAATCAAATTTATTCCGCAGAATCAAAACAATTGTTGATACATGATGAAGAAACTAATAATGTTTAAAGCAACAGACCTGTAGTCTTTGCAGAACAGATATCAAAAGGGCAAGGGAAGGAATTAACAAGTCCACCAAGCTTTGCTCACGATTACGTTCAGACAAAAAGTCAGAAATAGAACTGCATCCATGATCGTCATCGACTAGATAATCTGCTTAGTACAAAACAAAAGAACTAGTTGAGTGTCACCTATAATCATCAAACGATTGATGAAAAATAACTGAAAACATCGTGAACCTATAAGAAGAAAGTTCTTGAAAGAATAAATAGAAAAAACGGTTATCCAGTCAGTGGGTGATTTTAATTCTTCCCGGCATCTCTTATTATCAGTCTAAATCTGAGAGTCAAATGGTAGCAGCAATAGAGGAGTAGAATAAAACCATAGAATAGACAGTAGTTTACCATAAATATTCGAGGACCTCTCAAACATGAAGCTGCAGTTGACCAAGATAGCATACACAACTGTAACCGCACCCTCGTCATATAAAGCAGCAGCAACAGTCTGTACAAAGCACAACATTTCAGAACACTTAGATGACTACAACATCCAAAAGAAAAACAAGTAATTTCTGGACAAAATTATGGGGAAAGATAACATACAATATTATCTGAAATCAGCGCTAAAATCCGAAGTGCTGTTGTCAACTGTGAAATTGATGAATCAGAAAGGTTAACACCTTCAAAAGATTTCTCAAAGATAACTTTTCCAAGATTATCTAGGACGTTCATCTCAGAGACATTTGTTGATTCTCCAGCACCATTCTCAGTCGGTGTTAAATCAAGTGCAAGGATGCTTGATGATGATAATTGGGCGTCTCCTCCAGAAGCCAGGACAGCAGCATAACGTAAAAGCCCAACTACACCATGTTTGTGATAAACCACACCCGCATCAATCCATTTAAGTAATCGAGAAGGAGCATCCTTTCGATTAGAACCACCGAGTGACAAAGTATGCAAGGCCTTATGAAGGACTGGGGCATGTTCAATCCAAGCATGCAAGCATGATGCAGTTGAATCAGAGACTATGACCTCAAAAATCTCAGCAGCTGAGTGACATATTGCTAGATTAAGCGGTGAAATTCCTGAAAATGAACATGTTAAACAAGTAAGGGGTTTTGAAAGAAGATAACCAAGAGACGACGCCAGGGTAGTAAATTCAGAGATAAAGCAGCAACAATACCACTATTTTCAACTGCTGGCTCCATATCCTTGGCTGAATGCAAAGCTTCAATCAAGACTGCTAAAGCCTGAAATTGATCAATAAAGTATATTAGTGAAAGCCACGAGTATCCCTACTCCAATACAAAATGCACCAATCAGAACAAGTGATTTAACAATAAAGAATTAGAACACTAGAAGAATTTGCACAAGAAACAAAGAGATTAACAATTTTGTTATCGTCAAAAATTACTTGACCAGAAAAAGGGGAACACAGATGCAATATTTTTGTCCACTAATCTCCCAGAAAACTCCCACTATAACCAAAGGAATAAAATTTGGTGAAGGTAGCTAAAGCACCACCAAACACATGATTTTTCAAACAATCAAATGTGTGCCATTACTTCACCATAAAATGGTTTACCATTTATCAAATTCAGAGGCAAAGGAGGAGGAGAAAATGAGAATTATGAATTCTTATCAGACAAGTTTATCATAGATTGTGAGAAACCACGATGAAGAAAAAGAGCAGAAGTATATTCTTTTTCTTGGTACCAGATTCATACCTCTGGAAAAGCACCTAACGTCAATAAAGCTTCACGCCCACAATCAGACCTACACTTGCAGAATGCCTTCCAGTTAATTTTAAATGAAGACAAAGACAAACAAAAGCAGATTTTGGCACACCGAGACATGGCATCAAAATATATGTCACCTAGAAACATCACGCAATTCCCATAAAATCCATAGAAATTCTTCTGTTTGTTGTGTCGACTTGAGCAAACGATCTACCGCACTCACCTGAATGAAGTATGTAAGAAATAGTAGGATACAAGTATAAATCTACGCATGTAAAGCATGTGCCCTTAATGGTAAAGTGAACCCACCACCCTCAAATGCATCTCAAGATTTATTCCAATTTCCAGTAAGCTGCAAGTAAAACCCTTGGATATTAAAATTGAAGCATAGTGGAGCGGGACACACTCCTCCTTGTTCAGATCGACAGATCCCTTCAGAGATTGTATTATTGTAGCAGTCAATTGAGGATGATGTAGCAAAAAGCTCAATCCTGGAAAACAAAAGATACATGCTGAATTACAACTCTAATGCACATAATCATCAAGTCTATTCTAGTGGGTAAGTTAAATAAGAATACCTGTGCGTGAAAACATAAATGAAAGAATTATGTTGCCAATAAACATTGCAATATCAGTAAAGACATCCATAATATCTCCAACTTTAGAATGCAATCCAGGCATTGAGAGAAGTGCTGCTGACAAAGGAAGAAACCCCCGCTCCTGTGCATTGTCAGACGCTTCAAGTAAGGTTTATTAATTAGAATACCCTCTAAAAAAATTTGATTTCAGTGACATAATAAGAAGTGGAAAAGATAATTCCATTCCGACACGCAACATATTTAGCAAATGTTTTAGCAACTAAAATAGTGCTTAAATATCTATGTCAAAGACTAATTTAACCTAAAGATTTACCTTCAAAAGTGCCAACATGTGCGAATCAATTCCAGAGCTAAAAAAGGGACATGCCCATGAAGCAGTTAGTTTACTCGTGGCTTTGTATGACAACCACCCTTCAGAATGATCAGAGACCAAACTTCTTTCAGCGTAGGCTGATGGTGAGGGATCTTCAACCGATCCAAGTGACTTCATCAGCTTCTGAATATTCAGCAGTAACACCGGTTAGAATGTTAAATGGTTGGTTTACTGATTGTAAAAGCGAGAAATTATAAGCAGAAACAAACCTGGAGCTTTTGAAGTTGTGACTTAGCATCCGATAGCATATCCAGATTATGAGTTGCAGGTCCGTGAGAATTGGAGAGACCTTCCAGTGCTGACAGCACTGCAAACTGATAGACAGAATATTAGTAACAATTTTAACATAAAGGGCCTATCAACATAATGCCAACAAAACAAGATTCTTAATATGGAGAGTACCTCATATCTTGATATAACCTCGTATATTCTCAAACGACGAAGAATATAAATTGCAAGAGAGGCAATCTCATGGCATGGTTTCTGCATAAGTAATTTCAAAAGAAGAGAGTAGCCCTCACTCTTCCCAGATGGAATACTTCCATCTTCACGAGGCCACCAACCTAAAAATCCTTCACACCCAACTGAATGGCGTGTAGCCTGCTCAACAACTTCAAGTAACAGCAAAGTAATGGTGGTAGAACTCTGAAGATCATGACCAAACAAATATACAAGTCGATCCATCCCACCCGAATTGACAAATTGGAGGCAGCCTTCTCGGCCAGAGCATAATAAAAATGTCAAACTTAAACCTAAAAGAGTGGCTTTTCCCTGAAATGAGAAAATTAGTAACAATTAACCTATTAATATCACAAATTTCTACCACCAGCGTGTGAGAGCTAAAAAGAAAATGTAATACCTTTGAAAGCTGTGGAAGGACAGTACATAAAGAATCTCTTTCAAACTGAATATATGGGCTCAACATATCAACCAATTGTTGGGAAGTAGCCAAATAAGTCTCTGATTCAAGAAAGCTGAACATTCCAAGTGCCACATCTGATTCTTGAATTTCATTGAGATCAAGAATATCTTTCTTAACCCTGTCAACTATATCATGGAATAACCCAGAATCTAGAGAACTGGCCACGGCCTGAGAATTCTTATTCTTTAAAAAGAAATCTACATTGTCTGTGACATAAGAAGAGACCCCAGACACTACCGTATCCACAAATTTATTTACTACATCATTAGTAGCTAGCTTATCAAAGACTTTTAGCAGCAGGTGCAACAATCGCTTTACTTCCACAGGCACATCTACAGCAGCCAGGGGGAGAGATACTATGTCTAGAGAGGATAGACATTCCTCTATTGTTCGGTTAACTGAGTGCAATACCAATGGCAAGTCCTCAAGATTACCCTCAGTGGAACTCACAATATCAGTTACAGAACGACCTTCAAGAATGATATTGTACTGCCCCAAATCTTTCACAATGTTCCCATAGACGATCAGGCTCAAACTCCGATAGCTACCTCTAACCACCAGATGGTTTGTTACAACAGCCTGCAATTTTGATGAGAACAGTTTAAATTTTAAGAGTTGCCAAAAGTAATGCAAGGAACTGAAACCTGCAAACAGGAATGATTGACAACTTTTCTGATAGCATAGAGGGAGATTGAATGTATGTGCCTTTTGACACACAAGATGGCATAATTAAAAGGCATTCAATACTCTAAAGTCTTCTCATTCCCAACCCAAATTAAACCCCTTACACCTACAACAAGTCATTTACTCCCTCTATTATGTCATACAACCTATTATCAGAAGACAAATATTTAAATCTAGCTTACATATATACACATCTTTAGGGGAGTATCTACAGCTGTAAGCCATATTTCTAGCCAACCGTTATGGTAGCCAATTACTCTGGTCTAAGACAGAAAACGTACGTAAGAACCATTCCCAAATGTTATTACCAGCATCAGTCGCAGATACCAAACTAATCAATCCCAACAACCGCAAAAAAATGAAAGGGAAAAGAAACAAATATCATTCTAAAGATAAATCAAGTTTAGCAGTTACCTCCACTTCCAAAGGGTAGGGCGCTGATGGAGTGTAAAGAAAAGGATTACAAAGTCGCTTAAACTTTGATTCTCCTTCACATCGAACGAACACTTCCAATGCAAATGAAGGAGGTGAAGTTGCCCTAACGAAAATATTGTCAACGTTTAGATAACCAGCCATAGATATCACCCACGCTCAAAAAAAGCTGTCGGATTCTAAGTCATTCACAAGGAACAGAAATCTGGAATTTTAGCTGAAAAAACTAACTACAAGTGGTTCAGCTACGATATCCTTCACTATTTTGTTTCTAGAAGACGAATTGACCCAAAATCTAGTTTTCTCTGAAAGTGACTAACACGGATGAAAAAAAAACTTGAACTTTTGGACATGTCAACCAAACCACTGTTTCAAAATATCACGTCTGCAAAGTTCAGTTTTTAGTTACAGTAACAAGTGCGGGGTTTTCAGAAATTCTACACAAATTTAGGTTACTTATCATTCTCCCTTCCATCCAGTGACAAGAAAATAGCTAATTGTGGACTCTAACATCCAAAACAAAGCTCAACATCAAAGAGTCAACAGAGATCACAGCAACAGAGTCGACAACATGGGACCAAGCATTTCAACAAGACTTCTAATAGTAGACATTACTACTTCAAGATCCTCAATAGTTAAAGTCAAGAACGAAATGTAATAATACACAGTAAAAAAAAGGACATACCCGACAAGAGAAACAGCTTGAGAAGATGAAGAAGCATTCTGCTCCAAAAATTCGCAAGCTGTGATAATTACTGGCTCAGCAAATATTACCTATTAAAGGGAACATAAAATAAATCTT
The DNA here is from genome assembly GCF_030686135.1 of Camelina sativa. Taxonomy (NCBI): domain Eukaryota; kingdom Viridiplantae; phylum Streptophyta; class Magnoliopsida; order Brassicales; family Brassicaceae; genus Camelina; species Camelina sativa. The sequence continues at coordinate 2,274,734 of NC_141898.1, forward strand.
CAGTAACCGTGAAACCAAAGAAGTAACTTTTGACATGGAATGAATGACAAACCAGTTTTAAGAGACTGAGATACAACAGAACCCTAATCCAACATAGATACCCATAGAATCTCAGTAAAAAGAACAGTGAAGCAATTCAAGTGTATTATTATTATAAACAAAAAATTGAGGTTACCTCGTCGACATATTCGTCCAATTGAGGATGAACAAAGGTCTGAGCGAACAGAACACAAGGCTCAGATCGTACCATGTCTACAGGATGATGGCCAGTCTTCTGGAATATCGTATTCCTCTTAGGTCAGCCAGTATAAAACTGATTCAGCCTTCGTTGCTAAAAATCTGAGATTGTTAAAATTACGCTTCTGAATTAGATTAATCACACACGAAAACGCAACTTAAAACACAAATTCAAAATCGACATCACCCAGCAAAGCCCGTTTCTGAGGGCTGCGTGAACTTAAAAGCTTACTATGTCAATAGCAACAACTAGATCACGACGACTTAATCTATGTAAAAGTAGTTGTACAAGAAAACGGAACAGTTAGGTTTAAAAATCTCTATACTTGGGGATCGAAACAGACCTTAGAAAAATTGCGCTTAGAAACGAAGCCACAAGGAGGAATGCGAAGGCAATATATGTTTAAGAGTATGAATCGAAGTAGCTTGCCTGTGAATTCGAGAGAGCACGCACGACGAAGGGCGAAGAAGAAGAAGAAGAAAAACGCCGTTGTTTGTTTTGGGATAACCCGGCGGGGGTAGCCTCTTTTTGTTTAACCGGCGTTAAGCTTTCTAGGGTTGGCCCGGTCGGTCGGTTGGTTATGCTTAACAAAAAAAAAAAAAGGCTCTATCGATTTAAACCAACAAAATCCAAAATATTTGTGCCACAATTGTTTATCAAATAAATTGCTTGCTTGCCCACTAAATATTTTACTTCTTTTTTTATTATTTGGCAAGGATGTAGTTAAAATTAAAGTAAAAAAAAAAAGATGATCAAAAATACATTGTAGTAACCTTTCACATCTATTGTTCCATTCAGAGCGTGGTAAAAGAAGGTTTCAACATTGATAATTTTACTATGCTAAAGTTATTGATTTCTATCTACCATGATTTTACTTTACATTATGTTTGGTCCTTTTAACTGATTTTGGTTTTATGTATGGATATGTTTGTTTTACTCATGTGTCATACTCATACATAACAAAAAGAGATCCTAGCTACATCATAGGAGAGAACATGTCATGCTTCCAAAGTTAATAAACACAAACGCTTAATTAGTCTCTTAAGATTTATGACACGAAGTACAAACACTGACAAGTGACAAGTTAAGTAAACTAATATAGAGATAAGCACCGAAATCTTAGATATTGGCAACACAATAAAAGTGCTTTTATTACTAAGTTGAAATGTTTAACACATTACACATACGACTTCATAATATATGATCTGGTGCGAACTTCCATCCTCTGCAGTCTGCATCAGCCAAAGATTCCATCTTCTTTTTTTTTTTTTTTTAAGATTCCATCTTCTCCATCAGCCAGTCTAATTTCTGGTTCAATACGAAAGAGAACAAAGAGAAACAGGTCAGACAACTTAGACTCTAATCACAACGGCCTTCTAGAAACGCTTTAGATGTGATTATATTCCTATCTACCCAATAAGGTTTCTTATTCTGATTCCTGAAGCCACATATAGTTCACACAATATCAGTAAAATCAGAATAGTCAAAGCTAATCCCTATAATTGTATAGATGAATTGAGAATTTTCACTAGCAAGGAAACAAAGAATAGAAAGATAAATTTGTTGATAATCTCAGCCATGTCACCAAAACAATTCGTTGAGATTGTTCTTATTGCCTTACAATTCGATCAAACAGAAGACTAAAATGGCCAGATACCATGGTATGAGAAAGCAGATATATATGACATAAATCTAAACCTGCACAAGTTCAAACCAATAGATACCTTAAGTAAATGTGGTTGGAAGGCTTTGCGTAGGAGCTGGTCTACAGAGGATAGGATAGTTCTCGTGTTGAACAAAGGTACACCATACCTTAGCTTGATACTCGACAAGTGGTCCATCAGGTTTCTCTCTAGCCATAAATGTAATGTAGGACTTGGATCTAGATCCGGTTGTATAATTACCTCTCACCACTTCCACAAACTCCACCTTGAAACAATAAGAACCGATTCGGTTACATTAGTATATACTTGAACGAAGAAGATAGAGCGTTAATTAGCGAAAAAACCTTAAAGAAAATACCAACATTTATTTCACTCTTCTCTTGGTTGTATTTTTGGAGACAGAGACAAGCCATCTCTGCAAAGTACTCGCGGTAGGTTTGGCCGAAACCCGCAGAAAATTCCAAATTACTCACTGGTTTAATACCTGAGAAGCAGTACCTTGGCCTAAGCCCTGGCTCCACGTAAAACCCCTGAACAAAAAACAAAACAAAGATTAGATTCTCTTAATACAACAAGCTAACAAATTAGGATCGGTTATAAAAAAGGGTACCTTGCTCTCGATGACAAGGCGTTTATAGCGGCGCCATTTTCCTTCAGCCTCTTCATCGGACAATTCGTTTTCCACTTGAGAGGAATGATACTCAAGACCCTCAAAGCTGTCCACATCCCATTCAGGGACGGTCCACCACGTCGGTTTTATGAGCTCATCGTCTGAGTCCACGTATTCCTCATCGCCGCTCTCTTCAACCTCATCGTCGCTCTTTTCTATATCCTCCGCTGTGTCGGACTCGGCCTTACGTTTTGTCACTGAAGCAGAAGCAACAGGCCGTGAAGATTCTTCCATGGGTTCTGTTGTCTCCATCAATTTGGTTATACAGGACATTGCATCTTCCTCTTGAGAGGAATCATACTCGAGACCATCGAAGCTGTCCACATCCCATTCAGGTTCGACCCACCACTTGGGCGTTATGGTGAGCGTACCTCCAGAAAAGTATGAGTATTCCATTACACTCTCTTCATTCTCATCGACCTTCTCTTCTTTCTCATCGCCGCTCTCTTCTTCTTCTTCTTCTTCTTCTTCTTCTTCTTCTTCTTCTACTGGACCGGCCTCACGTCTTGCAAGGAATTTATAATAGTGGGCCAAAGCTTCATTCACGGGTTCTTCTTCTTCATTCTCATCTTCATCTTCAGATTCTTCATCGCCGCTCGCTTCAACCGGGTCAGACTCGGCCTTACGTTTCGCAGAAGCTTCTTCTTCCATTGGTTCTGTTGCCTCCAGAAACTTGCTCGAGTCTCCTATTGTCGTCATCGTCTCTGGTGCGCAATTTTTGAGATCCATCGATTTATCGGATCCACCATACACAAGAAAAAAAAAAAAAAAAAAAAAAAACCCTAAACAAATTGAGAATTGTGGGAATTCGAAAAGTTTTCTCATATACCAAACCTACTAGATTAGGACCGGGTTCAAATTCATTTTATATAATTGTTTTTAATATAATTTATATGATTGTTTAATAGTTTTTCAGGAAAAAAAATTATAGGATCCGGGGTAGAGTATGGACTGAAATTCTTTCCATTGTCATTTTTATTTTTTTGTGTTTTCGATATGAATATGAGCAATATATTCTGGTGGAAGGAGATTTGCATAATTTCTATTAAAAGTTTGAAAGGTTTTCATTAAGATTTTATTTTAAATTGCAGAATAAGATCTCGGAAATCACGATTAAATGTGATAAATTGCGAAGATTGTATTCCTTTTTTATGTTTCACAGTATATTTTTATTCTCTTTAATAAGTTGGTTAATAATGTGGTCTAGCAATAAAAATCTTCTGAAAATAATTTTTTGTTGCACCCACTATTTAACTTATAACCAATTAATCTATCAATTAATCTATAACCTATTTGTAATCAACTTATTAAAATTATATAGTATATAAAACAACGTAATATATTTTCCTTTTATTGTAAAGGGGATAGATATTGCCATTCTAATATTTTATTTTAAATCTTAAAATATAATTCCAGCTGTCGTAGTTTCGCATTTATACGTACCATCATCTTTGTCTACGCGCACACGCAGATAAAATCACAAATACAAACGAGGTGACTGTTGTGAAATTTCCTTCTATTATATGCCATTTGTTATATATATCACTGGAATAAGAGAAATCGATTAACACTAAAATAGTGAATTCATTTGAAGTTTGGTTTACATAAGTATTTAAAGACGACTATTTTATTGTTTTATTCGCACCAGCACTAGCTTGCAACAAAAATAACACTATAAACGACAATCAAAGGCTATGTGCAATAGTCAAAATGATTGTCACGAGACTCACGACGGATGTTATTTAGTTAAAGATAACAAACAGACACTCAAACATCATATCTATAGACATTGGGAATTTTTTAGTACTAAGTTAATTAAAATGTTTACACAACCACATTAACGATCTGACTTCATATTATTAGATGCCATTTTGCGAACGTCCTCTCTGCATCCATCAGTCCCAGTTTCCAGTTCCGGAAAGATTAGAGAAACAAAATGGATGTTACCAAAGCCACAATACAGTAAGTTAGACTCAAAACACTATACATGGCCTTCTATAAGGTCAGTAGAGCTGACTTCTTATGTAAAATGCAGTTTCAGATATAGAGTTGAATAGTCCTTTCTATATGGACAAATCTCCTACTGCAACCATGCACACAAGTAAAATACAGTTTCAGATATAGAGTTATATAGTCCTTTCTAAACATATTTGAGCTCGGAAATAAGTATATCCAAATAAGCACAACTTCAAGCTATAGAAAGTATCCAAGACAAAAGAAATACAGAGTCGAAAACCATACCTTTACTAGTTTTGGTTTGATAACTTTAATTTGCCGTATGAGCAGGAGCAGGTCTACAGAGGATGGGATAGTTCTCGTGTATAACAAACGTAGACCAAGCCTTACATTGATACTCGACAAGAGGCCCATCAGGTTCCTCCCTAGCCATACATGTAATATACGACTTTGACTTAGATCCTGCTGTATAAGCACCTCTCACCACTTCCACAAACTCCACATTCAACCCCTTTTAGAAAACAAACAATTAGCGAAAACGTTAGCATACAATGTATATCTAAGACAAAAGAACTGTTATAACTAAACAAACCTTGTATTGGTTGTACGTTTTGAGACAGGTACAAGCCATCTCTGCAAAGTAATCGCGGTACGTTTGGCCGCCACCCGCATCCTGTTCCAAGTCACCGACAGCTCTAATTCGTGAGTAGGAGTACATTGGCATAAGCTCCGGCTCCACGTAAAACCCCTAAAAACCAAAAGCACACACACACGTTAGACAAATCAACTCATGGATAAAACATGCAGCTACCAAATTTTCCTAGATTTAGTTTGTAGAGTACCCAACCTTGCTCTGGATGAGCTGGCGTTTAAAGCGACGCCACTTTATTTCAAGCTCTTCATCGGACATTGCATCTTCCTCTTCAGATGAATCATACTCGAGACCATCGAAGCTGTCCACATCCCATTCAGGTTCGACCCACCACTTGGGCCTTATGATGAGCGTTTCTCCAGAGTAGGAGTATTGAACGCCACTCTCTTCTTTCTCATCGACGCTCTCATCAACCCAATAGCCGCTCTCTTCTTCTTCTACTGGAGCGGTCTCACGTTTTGCAAGGATAGCATAATAGTGTGCCAAAGCTTCATCCACGGGCTCTTCTTCTTCATTCTCTTCTTCAGAGTCACCGTATTCTTCATCGCTGCTCTCTTCAACCTCATCGTCGCTCTCTTCTATATCATCCGCTGTGTCGGACTCGGCCTTAGGTTTTGTCACTGAAGCAGAAGCAACAGGTGAAGATTCTTCCATGGGTTCTGTTGTCTCCATCAATTTGGTCATACCGCAGCAAACCCTAGAAATTTGATTTTATGAGAAAAGTGAAAACCTAATTGGATGTGGAACAGAGTATTATTACTCTGTCTTTGCTGTATATAAGTGATCGATATTGAGATATTAAGCAAATAATAACATAAATTTGACCAAATATACGAAAACACACGTCTTATTAAAAGTTTCTTACGGTTGTTTGCGAAACACACAAAGACTGAGAGAGAGAATGTGTTTACACAACCACTAGAGATCTTGTGAATTGTGCTCTGTATGGTTGAATTAGACTTTAGAAGGAAATAAATCGGGAATATGATTGACTTAAGAATTAAAAAAAATAGTGGAATTTTGTTATTTAGGAGTTTAATTAGGATTATTAGACAATTAATCAATTCTATATGGTTATGCTTTCCGGGTGAAGAACTTCAGAGTTCTGAGAATTACTTTGTTGAGGCTGACTTAGGAATTACTTTAATTAGTTTTCAAGAACCTTTGCACGGGATATACTACCTTAGGGCTGGAAAGACAATAGTAGGCCATCGTGGCTCAAAGCTTAAATTGCATAAAACTTATCAGCATGTGATTTATATAGTAGTTTTGTTCTTGTCACTTTGAGTATTGTGACAATTCGATAGCAGCAAACACTAGCTTGCAAAAGTAACACAATGAAAAAAAACAGAGGAAGGCTATGATGTGCAATAATAGGCAAAATGATTGTTACTACGGAAGTTATTTAGTATAGATAACAAATAGGCACTCAAACATCATATCTATAGATATTATTGGGAACAAAAGGGAAGTTTCTTGAGTAGTAAATTAATTAAAATGTTTACACAACCACATATATCAGATGCCCTATTGCGAGCGTCATCTCTGTATCCATCAGTCCAGTTTCCAGTTCCAGAAAGAAAAGAACTAGAAAGTAAGAAAAGAGACAATACATCAAGTTAAGACTCTAATCATGATGGCCTTCTATAAGGTCAGTAGAGTTAACTACTTTTGTTATCTACCCATAAGAATCTCTTATTCTACAACTATGCACACAAGTAGCATTACAGTTTCAGATAGATTGTTTCAGTGGTCTTTTTTATTTTATTTTTAGCAAAAGGGTTGAATATAGTCAAGAACTTATTCTCCAACCTTAGTGTCTTATAAATCTAGTGAATCAATTCCTGTGGTTGTATATATGGACTAAGGACCATCACTAACAAGGAACCTAATAGTGGAAAGACATGCGCTTTAGCTATTGATTATCCCCTCCTAGCTTATAGTTGGAGTGACATATATGATCAGCCAAGAAAATTTGTTGAGATGGTAATTTTCCTATCTTCTTATTAATTAACAAAACAGGAGACTGAAAAAATAACTATGACATAAATCTACATGTTTTAGCTTTGGTTCCAAAACCATACCTTAGCTTTACTACTTCTGGTTGGAAGGCTTTGCTGTAGGAGCCGGTCTACAGAGAATGGGATAGTTCTCGTTTTGAATGACAGTAGACCAAACCTTAGCTTGATACTCAACAAGAGGTCCATCAGGTTTCTCCTTAGCCATAAATGTAATGTACGACTTTGATCTAGATCCTGCTGTGAATATACCTCTCACCACTTCCACAAACTCCACATTCGATCCCTTTTTTTATAAAAACAAAGCATTTTTCAAAATGTTAGCTTACGCTGTATGTACGTAGAGACAAGGGAACAAAATGTTATAACTAATAAACCTTGTCTTTGTTGTACTTTTTGAGACAGAGACAAGCCATCTCTGCAAAGTACTCGCCGTAGGTTTGGTCGAAACCCGCATCCAAATCCAAATTAGGGACGACTTTGTAATCAGAGTAGTTGTACATTGACCAAAGCTCAGGATCCACATAAAAACCCTAAAATATAAATGCAGGCACACCATGATTTACTCTTTTATCTAGCTCTAACAAATTAGGATCGATTGCACTCAATTGAGTTCAAGTTCAATACGTTACCTTATTCTCGATGAGCTGACGCTTAAAGCGGCGCCATTCTTTTTCATCTTCTTCATCGGGGAATTCATCTTTATATTCAGAGGAATCGTACTCGAGACCATCGAAGCTGTCCACATCCCATTCAGGGACTTTCCACCATGTCGGATGTAAGAGCTCCTCATCAGGGTCTACGTAGTCATCCTCATCGCCGCTCTCTTCATCCCCATCACCACTCTCTTCATCCCCATCACCACTCTCTTCAGCCTCATCGCCGCTCTCTTCATCCCCATCACCACTCTCTTCATCCTCATCACCACTTCCTTCATCCTCATCGCCGCTCTCTTCAGCCTCATCGCCGCTCTCTTCATTCCCATCACCACTCTCTTGAGCCTCACCGCCGCTCTGCTCAACCTGGTCAGACTCGGCCTTACGTTTTGTCAGGGAAGCAGAAGCAACAGGCGAAGATTCTTCCATAGGTTCTCTTGCCTCCATCAATTTGCTTGAGTCTCCTTGTGTCGTCGTCTCGGCTACGTTTTCTTTGAGATCCATTGTCTTGATTTGTTGATTATACCGGGGTAAAACCCTAGACAATTGGGTTTATGAGTAAAGTTAAACACCTAATATTTTCCCTAGTAAACCTAATTGAATTTGAAACAGAGTTTGTTTACTCTCTATCTTTGCGGTACGGTTGATGGATATTGAAATAATAAAATAGATTGGACCAAATATACAAAAACACACGTCTTAAATATGTTACACAAGCCACATAACTTAAAGTTCTTACAGTTGTTTGAGATACACACATAAACAGAGAGAGAGCTACAAAAACAGAAAATAGCAAGAGTTTTCTTCACACACACACTACTAGTTGGAACAAGTAGGTTTAGTGACCAAACCCACAATTGTTCTTCACCAGTTTTTAACTACTTTTACACTGAAGATAAATCAAGGTTTTTTTAACCTGCCGGCGAAGAAACCTTAACTGAGAAGAGAATGAGCCAAAGATGATTTGCCTGTTCACAGCCAATTGGATTGGCAAAAAGGAGAATCCTTTAAACCAAGAAGGAAAAAAAAACTCATTATCCTTTCACAAGGCAAGAGTTCTCTTTTCCCACATTGACTGTGAAACGGTAAAGGATCAGGTTTTGAAATTGCAGCAGCTATTATCCATTGCTGCTGCTGCTATCCACTTGCTAGGCATTACCATGCCACCAAGAGAATGGACTGGAGAACTCAGAAAGTAGTTCATGCTTGTAACTTCTGATCCCGTGACATTTAGTCCATTCGATAAGTTCATGATTCCGCTTTCCGGATGAACTTCAGAATTCTGAGAGTTACTCTGCTGAGGCTTAGGTTGAGACTGAACCTGCTTGTTTCCATCAGCTTTCTTTGCATTGTTTCCGCTTTTTTCCAAGTTCTGACTTTTAGTGTTCAAGAATCTCCCACCAGATCCTCTAGGACGGCGCAATGCATGGAGATGGCGTGAATGATGCATATATGGCTGCAACACACATGTCAGAAAACAAACACACTAATTAGAATTCATTTGCAACAAAAATATCAAAATAGCTAGTTTCTATATTTTATAATTACCTTGCGACTCCTAATACTCAATTTCTTTTGATCAAGAACAGCAGCAGCCTTTGCACGAGATTGACGTCGCCTTATGATTCCATGATATTGCTTTGAGTTCACATAGATGGTTCCATCTTCTGTTTCCATGTTAAGTGGAAGCATTACTCGGCTCTGAGATCCATAGGCTGAGACAACTCCATAGTATTGTTGTTCACCATAAGGATACTTTGCGTAGATCTAAATGACAAACAAAAACAAAAAAATAGCATGCCAAAACTACATACTCAGAAACAAGAAAAGGGAAATGATCATAGGGTTCCTTGTAGATGATTCTAAACGTGGAAACCTTTACCGATGGGTGAGTAAATCCAAGTTCCAAACTAGGCGATTGCATTGAGAAAACAGATCCATGAGACTTTGACACAACTCTCGAACTCTTTACATCACCTAATAAATACGCAATCGTAATTATTCCAAGTCAGAAAATTTATGCAATTATGATTCAGAATTTGAAGCACACCACATACAGTATCTAGGACTTTTAGTTATCTTTGTATCTTGAAGAATAGTGACTGAAGATTTTGGATTTTTCTTTGAGACAATTTAGCTCAGATAACATATTCTCATATTTTAGGACTTGCCACAAAAGTCTACTGTGGACAACTCAGATATTTTCACTAGAACCATCCATTTGAGGACATTTAAAGAGGAGATCAAAAGAAGTCACTTACCAAGTGAGAAAGCTAAGTGAGTTACAGAGTTGTTCTGTTTATCTCCACTTTGTTCTGTCTCTCCGGCAGATCCGACCTTAACTCCAGCGAACGAGTCAGAATCTCCGGCAAGACTCTCATGAGCCAACGGCGCCTGAGATCCAAAAGCATTCCACCAAGAAGTCTGTGGAGCAGAGAAGAGACCTTCTCTCACAGTTTGCATAGCCATCTTCCCAAAAAAAGAAAAAACTGAAAAATCGATGTTGCTGAGAGACGAAGAGAGATTTGTTTCTGCGGAAGATATAACAAACAAAACAAGAAAAAGTCAACAAAAGTTATAAGACTTCGATGTGAAATCTTTGTCGAATTTCAAACCCGATTTGGAAACTTGCAAGAAAAAAAAGGTAAGATCTTTGGGATTGGGTATTACGCAAAACCACACGAATGACCAAACCCATATGTGAATCATCATCAAGAGACAGACTTGTTGTCTAAAGTAAGTTAAAAAAGATTGTGAGAAACGAGAAGATAAGAACTGAAATCTTTTTGAGTTCCAAATACCAAACAAACCCCAAAAAGAAGTAAATACAAACCCCCTAAATGTTGGTCAAAATCAAACACACCAAAACATATGTGAACTCTAAAAGCACAAAAAGCAAAGAAAAGGAGAAGAGATTGAGTAAAACTTACACAGATGGAGTGAAAGAGTAAAGAGTATAGAGAGTAGAGAGAAAACTTCAGATTCCTAGGAAGAGGCAGAGAAAAGCCCAATTGTTAGGAAGCCATATCGGTTCCAAAACAAGAAACAGAGATTCATTCACACACATGAGTAGAAAGAGAGAGAGAGGGAAGGGAGAAGACAAATAGAGAGAGACTAACCAATATATGAATTACAAGTGTGGCTCATCAACCAATCACCTTCAACTTTTATGCTACTCTGTTTTTTCTTTTCCTACTTTATAATTTGAGAGATATAATTGAAATTTAAATATCTTAAACAATATTGCTATATTGTGTTTATGTTAACTGTAGCGTTGGCTTGACGTGCTACAATGATCCCACTTAAAACCATTTTTTTTTCCCATAGTAGTAGTGCTTGGGTTGTCAATTGTATCGTTTTATTTTTTTTTTTTGACGATCAAACCCCATATATTAAATTATCGGAAATGATTTTCTTCGAAAGAGAGCCAATTAGGTACCGACGAGCTTACATGGGAAAAACAGAAACCTCGTGCTCTTGCACATTTCGCAAGTTTATCGGCACGGATATTATCCTCTCGGGAAAAATATCTAATACTAAAATTAGCAAATCTATCTCTGAAATGAAGAAAATCGTTCAATTCTGATGAAAAGGTCGGCCAATCCTCGATATTAGACGTCATCCTTAGGAGGTCTGAACAATCCGTAGCAAAAAGGGCTTTATCCAAGTCCAACGCTAATAAGCACTCCATAGCCCAAATAAGGGTATCTAACTCTGCATGTAATGGGGATAAGCTTCTGCGCGATCCTTTTAGCCCCATGTGCAGGATTCTATCACCGATAGACGCAATCCAGCCATGCCCACTCCTATCCACCTCTGTATGCCAAGATCCATCTATAAAGTATACAAGGGATTCTTGAGGAATTGGGATAGAAGGTATGCATGCTTCTACTACCGCTAGTGCTAAGTCTCTGTTATTTGCTCTTCTCCAAACTTCTTCTTCTTGGATAGCTTTCTCCAGTGTATCTTGCGGAGATTCAGAGATATTTTCAAACACTTTCTTATTTCTTGCCTTCCAAATGTACCACATCATCCACGGGAACATTCTCAAGTTTTGATCAGTTGCACCAGAGTCTCTGCCACGCCCATATAGAAAATCGAGGTTGCTATATAGGGAAGATGAAGGGAACACCATAGGATGGGAAGGGATTGTCGATAAAGCCCATACTTGACGTGCTGGGGGGCATTCAAATAGCATATGGTTTATAGTTTCCTCCTCCGCTCCACATCTAGGACAATCTTTATCTCTACCAATATGGCGATAATGCAGGCGTTGACATGTTGCCAAGCACCCAGTCACACATTACCAAACGAAATGCTTAAGCTTCCGTGATGTTTTTAACTTCCATGCTTGCGCCTTAAGTGTCGTAACACTAGGTCCCTGAGAAGAGAGGTCGCAAGCAAGGCGAGAGATAGCTCTCGCGGCTTCGTATCCAGATTTAACGGTATAATTTCCAGACTTTGTCAGAGTCCAAGAATAGCCGTCCCTCGAGGCATTCAAGCTCGGTTTAATCCCCAAAATAAGGGTAATTTCTTTTGGGGGGAAGAGTTCCCGAAGACGTTCAATTTTCCACTTTTTTGTGTTGAAATCTATCAAGGTGTTAACACAAATCAAAGGATTTCTCTCACTAGTTAAACTTTGGGGTGGTCGTGCTGGCGTATCTGGGATCCATGGTTCAGTCCAGATGCACGTATTAAAACCCGAGCTTATGGTCTTACGAATTCCGTATGAAAGAACCTGCTTTGCTGCCAACATGCTCCTCCAGCCATACGAAGGTCGATTTGATACTTGTATCTCTAATGGACTACAATATCGAAAGTATCTCCCTTTTAGAACTCGGCTAAGAAGGGAATCTGGATATCTCAGCAATCTCCATAGTTGCTTTGTCAAAAGGGCAAGATTAAATTCTTCTAGTGTTCTAAGGCCTAGCCCACCTTCCGAAAGTTGAGTACACAATTGCTTCCATGATATCCAGTGTAGTCCTTTACTGTCTGCTTTATTGCTCCACCAGAAATTGGCTATCGCGCTAGTTAGTTTTGAGCATATAGCTTTTGGTAAGAGAAAACACGACATTACATATGTCGGAATTGCTTGCGCCACTGATTTGATCAGGACTTCCTTGCCTCCCTTGGATAGAAATTTCGAAGTCCATAAGTTTACCTTCTTATGGAGTCTATCCCTCACGAATGCAAAGACTTGTGCCTTTGACCCATGAATCTTCTCAGGGAGACCCAAGTATGTACCCATGCCTCCTTCTTGTGCTATCCCAACAATAGATTTGATCTCTTGACGTATATGGGACGGGACCTCGGTTCCAAACATGAGAGAAGATTTGGAGAAGTTAATTTCTTGTCCAGACGCCTCACCATAAAAGCGGATTATATCGATAATTTCCTTGCATTGCTGAGGATCGGCTCTGCAGAAGAATAAACTGTCGTCTGCAAAAAGTAAGTGGGAGACACGTGGGCTTGCGTTCGAAATACGTAAACCCTGGATCTTTCCCTCTCTTTCTGCGTTCCTAATTTGAGCAATTAAGGCCTCAGTACAAAGTATAAATAGGTATGGAGAGATTGGGTCCCCCTGACGAATCCCACGTGTTGGCCTAATTCGTCCCTTGGGATCTCCATTGATCAAAATACGGTAGGAGACGGAAGTAATGCATTGCATTATCCAACCCACCCATTTTTGATCAAATCCCATTTTTTCCATCAAAGCTCTTAAGAAATTCCATTCCACCCTATCATAAGCTTTACTCATGTCCGTTTTTATTGCCATAAATTTTTTCCGGTTGGCCTGATTAGAACGGAGGGCATGGAAGTTTTCTTGAGCAATGAGGATATTATCTGTGATTAATCTTCCTGACACAAAGGCAGATTGGGTCTCAGATATAAGTTCCGGCAAAAACTTCTTGAGACGTAAGCTCAGAATTTTTGAGATGACCTTATAGCTCACATTACACAAGCTAATAGGACGAAATCTTGACATTTCACGAGGTCGTTCTCCTTTCGGGATTAAACATATATTTGTCTCATTTAGCTTGCCATCAAAAATTCCTGAGCTAAAGAAGTTCTTCACCATCTTAGTGAGATCACCTTTTATGGTTTCCCAAAAATTTTGGAAGAACAAAGCAGTCATCCCATCCGGTCCTGGAGCCTTTCCCGGATTTAGGGAAAACAAAGCTCGTTTGACCTCCTCTTCTGAGATTTCTTTTGTGAGATGCTCATTCATGTCAGGTGTGACCAATGTAGGTACATCCTTTATGGCCAATGTGGGTTCGCTCGCATTCGAGGAAGAAAATAGATTGTCAAAATACTCCACCGCTACTTTTTCTATCCCTTCTTCTGTATCAACCCAGACTCCAAGTTGATTAAGGATGCCAGTGATCTTGTTCCTTGCCCTTCTTTGTTTTGTGGAAGCGTGGAAGAATTTTGTATTTTGATCTCCTTCTGCAAGCCAAAGTTCTCTGCTTTTTTGATGCCAATAAGCTTCCTCTTCCCTATAGGCTTCGCAAAGCTGCCATTTTAGGTTGAGGAGAGTTTTCGACGATGCTTGATCATCTCCATATGTCTCATCAATCTTTTCTTGAAGTTCCTTAATCATCTTTTCTGAGTTTGTTTGATTATTTTTCTTCCAAATAGAGATTGCTCTTTTACAATTTTGGATTTTTTTCAAGATGGAACGTTCAACAGAATTGTCGTCCCCTCCCCATCCATCTACCACCGCCTCTTTGAGGCCTGGCTTACCAATCCACCTCTTGTCAAACATAAACCTTCTCAAAAACTTTTTTGGACGTGTAAGAATAGATGCAAGGAGGGGACGATGGTCCGAACCCCACATCTTCATGTACTCCACATTAGTGTGGGAAAATATATTGTGCCACTCTTCATTTCCCATGGCTCTATCCAAGCGACACCGAATCTTACCATTTGACCGTTGACCAATCCACGAAAATTGGTTTCCTTGGTAAGGGAAATCAATGAGCCCACATGAATCAATCATAGCATGGAAGGGTAGAAAGGAGGCTTCCGATCTTTTTTTATCCCCTCTTTTTTCATGATTCCCTGTTATTTCGTTGAAATCTCCAATAATAAATCAAGGCTCAGATCTCGAGACTCCAATACGCATTAGTCTTTCCCAAACATAATCACGATAATTGTATCGTTTTATTATTATTACTGTTGTTGTGGTCCTAGTAAGCTTTTTAATTTTCTTTTCTTCTTCTATATACGTCATATGGAAAAAAAGGATCACCACTCAAAAATTATAAATAAAGTAACACTCTGACAACTTCAACAATGACATTGCCAATATTTGCTATTTTATAAAAGCTCGTGACTCATTCCCTACCAAACATAATACTAGACTAGAATCAACCTTTGTATAATTCTGTAAATAGACCAAACATATTTTCACAATAGATACTTTGTTGAGGTTGTTATTCTTAACTAGGTTTTTCCAAGTGGTTTTCACACATTGTCCTTTTGTTTCCTCTTTTGTTCATGTTTCTTTAAATAGTTTTCAACTTACTCTGTGAAATCGACGGTACACGTGTTATGATTGAAGTTTACAAAGACACGCAATAAGCTCTCTAAAATATATTTTACAAGAAGAAGTGTACTTATAAATTTGTAAGAGATTAAAAGTAGCTTTGCTTTTTTTGGTTGGGACTTAATTTGGTAGATTTACAGGTTAGTTTCCTTGGACTTAATTTAACTAAATTTTTTCCAGTTTTGATTATATTAGATACACAGTAAAATATAAGAAAGATAAAGTTAAAAATCAATATTACAATATAGTAAAAATAGAGTATAGTATAGTTAGTTGGTTAAGGTTAATGCTTGCTTTTCTTTATCCCAGTAGTAGTGCACTAGTGCTTAAGCTTATCCCACTTACTACCATATAAACTTTTCTTTCCTCCTAAATACAATAATTAATTGAAAATATGCACTGGTTAGTACGTACAATCTTTTATCAAAAATATCTACTTGCACTAATTTTTAAAGCACAATCTTTTTGTGGATTAGTGATATACTATTTTAGTGTAGTTAACAGAAGCATATCATAAATACTGTAGCTCATTTTCAAAACTTTTTTTTACTCAACACTAAGATATATAAACTAATCTATTATACTGTAACAAAGAAAATTATAATCTACTATGTATATAGCTTTCTTAAAGTGATATTGCTTTTCTTCTGAAAAAAAACTTTAAACAAACCAGTAGCATTAGTTATTGTTCATCCTAATGCCCTATGCGATTTATTTGTAAGTCACTCTCAAAGGCTCCACTTGTTCATAATCTTCCAAAAACACCACGATAAATGACTAATCACCAACTATATTATACAGTATATGTTTAATTAAAAATTGCCTTTTTCCAAAGAAGTAACGCTTTGAAATATAACAACAATCAAACTATAATATGCACGAATTAACAAACTATATATTAAATGAAGTAGAGCTACATATGCATTCCACTTGAATGCACGAACTAAGGACATGGAAGTGGGAAGTCTAGTGTATACGTTTACGGTAGTAAATGAATTAAAGAACCTTTGCTTACGGGTACGGCAGTAAAGGGATTAAAGACCCTTGCTTTTAGGTCATTGCCTTTTTCCCACTTTTCGTTTTAGCGTTGGCAAAAAATCATATATATAAAAGTAGAGTTTCAGTCTCTTCTTATTGGTCCACTTGGCAATGCAATTTTAATAAAAAACAAATATTTATATTAAAACACAAATTAAAAATAATTAATTTTCACATTTAACTCACATAATATAAAACTGAAATCATATAAATTCTCCCTATAAATTATGCATTAACTTTATTTCTCCACTAAGTTGTATTAATCAATTGTATTAAAACAAAACAATAAATTAGAATTGTAACTCTTATTTTTCTAAATGTAATTTTTCATCATTTCTCTTCCTATAAATACTTATTATCTTATTCTCTTAGTCTATCACTCTTTCATTCTCTCATCTTCTTCCACTACTCTCAAATCTCTTTTTTGTTTTGTTTTGTTTTGTATTTTTTTTGTTATTGTTGTTGTATGGGTTATAAAAATTCAAATCAAATATTATTGTAAAAGCTTAGTTTTAGAGTTTATATGATATGTATATCTTATATATTTATTTTAATCTTTTAAAATGTTTATCTCTATTTTCTATTTTATATTAACATCTTATAAGTCATTATTTTCATACTTCGTTACAATATTTACCACACCATAAGATCATAAAGTTGAAATGATCCATATGTAATTATCTATTATGTCTCTGGTTATCTCACATATTCATGTATCATTTTAAATAATTTATAAAGATCAATATAATATTTAAAGATCAATATAATTATCCATTTATCCATTTATAAAAACTATTGTGTTTTGTGATCCAATTGATAAATCTGCAGAGATCAATATAATATATATATATATATATATATATATATTTATGATTTGAGGTTTTTGAAAACAAAAAGAACTTAATTAAACAATTGGTTTTTTGTGTCTTTAATCAAAATAAAAAATGATCAAAAAAAAAACATATTCAACTGGAACTTAAATATAAAAATAAAATATAATTTTAAAAATATCATTTCACTAAAATCTCTAAAGATGAAACCATTAGTATGAAATCTAGCACTATAAATTAAATTGATGAGTGAAAACTAAAAAAAATATAAGTTATCCTTGGGATTTTTAAAATTATTAAGATTGAAGAATTCATATAATTTTATAAGAAAACTAATTTAGTTTGTCACTTAAAAAGTAATATTTTTTATTTTAAAATATTATGTTTAAGTGTTGAGTTTATATCAACAAACAACCAAATCATGTGAATTTTGATTCAGCCACTTGGTATTCCTTTTATTTTAGGTTATAAAAAATTAAAATATTTATTTATAATTAAAGACATGTAACTCCATTGAACTCAAATGTAACTCCTATCCAATAATTGTACATTAATTCATTCCTCCTACTAACTTATTTATGTTTCAAGAGAAAATATTTTTGGTTAAATTTTAATATTTTTTATTTATTTTGGTTGGCTAAACTTATATTCATATTTTGGTTGGCTAAACTTATATTCATATTTTGGTTGGCTAAATTAATATATTTCTCTTGTAAAATTATTGTTTATAATGTATTTCTCATTTCAAAGTTTAAAGCAATATATTATATATATAAAAGTAAGGTTTTGGTCTCTCCTTATTGGTTGATTTTCATTTAATGTTTTCTATTTTTTTTTTTTTTTTGCTTTTTAATTACTTTAAACAATATTTAAGACCCAATAAACACAATACATTTAACTCACACATTAAAATAAAATTATAACTGAAAATAAAATAAATTATGTATTAATCATATTCTACCACTCAATTTATTCAAACACAATAAATTACTATTGTAACTCCATAGTTCTAAATTTAACTTCCATCATTTCTTATCATATAAATAAGCATTCTCTCAATCTATCATTCTCTCATATTGACATTCTTTTACTATCTCATTTTCACATTCTCTCATTCTCTTCTACAATACCTCAAATCATTTTTTCGTTTTTTTGTTATTTTTGATTTCTTATTTTTGTTGTATGGGTTGTAAAAAACAAATGAAATATCATTGTAAATTGCTAATGCTAAATTTTAATTTTAGAGACTACATGATATATATTTTACATTGTTCTTATTTTAAAAGATTTATCTCCTTTATCTAATTTGGATTATTATCTTATAAGTAATCATTCTCTCCTCCTCTCCCACCAATATCAAATGTTGTCATATCTCATATGTGTTGTAAGAGTTTGATTCTATATTTTAATTTAGAAAGTATTATATATATATATATATATATATATATATTACATTGTTCTATTTTTTAAAGATTCATCTCCATTATCTAATTTGGATTACCATCTTATAGTAAACATTCTCTCCTCCTCTCCTACCAATATCAAATGTTGTTATATCTCATATGTGTTGTAACTTGTAAGAGTTTGATTCTATATTTTAATGTAGAAAGTATTATATATATTTAACATTGTTTTCAATTTTTATTTTATTTATATAAAAAATATTTCTTTTATATTTCTTGCCTTTCTAATCTATTCATATTTACTTTTTAAATTTGCATAGTTAAATTTAAATTCACATATGTTGGTTTTAACAAAACAATCAACTTTATTTGAGAATTAGATGTTCCTATTCATTTTTAAACGATCAATGTGTAACATATAAGCATTTTGTCTTGCAATCACAAGTTCCATTTCCATTGCTTAACTTCATGGTTAAACTATAATATATGTTGTCCTATTTGTAGGAATAACAACATACTTATTTAATTTATTTAAAAAAGCACATGATTAATCGAAATAAACATTTCTCCAAATTTTATAATTCAATCAGTGAGTGTACTTATTACTTTGAAAAACTTTTACATTGAAGTTCATAAAATCATATAAGAAAACTAAGATACTATGTCACTTCAAATTTGGAAGGAAACACTTGGTATTCCTTTTTAAAAAAGTCAAGACACATATAAAAATTTATTAATATTTAATTCACTTTAAAGACATTAAAGGTCATTTAACTCAAAAATAACTTCTATCCAATAATTTCATACATTCCTCCCACAAATAAAAAATATATATATATGTTCAAGATTGTATTTAAATATTACATAATTTTTTAGTTAGCTAAATTTAAAGTCACATATATACAATATATATACATAAGAATTTATATTACTTTTTTTTTTTTGGTCAACCATTGGGCCACAACAGGCCGGCCCATTAGCCTAATCCCTACATTCGTAGGGAGCGGGACTCGATCCCGGGTGTGATGGTGCCTTGTGCATTAAGGACTTACCTTTGGCCACTGCACTAAGGTCACTTCACAATTTATATTACTTATTAACACCATAATTCGACCCATTATTTGTTTAACTCAAAATTAGTTTCAAAGCCAACTAAAAAAACAAAAAAAAACAAAAACGATCTTACTGATATTAGAGCAAAACATGGGCATACAAACATAATCACTTACACGGAAGATATTTTTTAAAAATAACTTATTATTGCAACATCAACGTATGAAGGGTTTACATAAGCAGTTAATTAGAAAATCTATAATACAATAAATGTATTGGAAACAATATCAGTCAATGATAAGATTGGATCCTCAAAAGCAAGAAACAACATCTTCATAATTCATAAAAAATAAACGCCATAATTATACACATCTAAACGAAATGGTATAAACATATAGTGTATAAATAAAAGTGACGGCAGAGCCCGTATATGCCTAATTAAAACGAAATAGTACAAAAGAGAAAACGAAAAAGACCAAAAAAACAAGAAAGTGCCAACTACACTACAACCCACGCGTTGCGTGGGAAGCACCTAGTAAAAATAAAAATAAATCTTTCTCAGATGATTCGGGGTGGAACATCGACTAATATATCTTGAAGATGGATCGATCCTTGGAAAAGCATGTCCACCATATTTTAACTAGGACGATCGAAGCTCAGCTCCAAGAATACATTAGCGAATGAATTTACTCTGCCTTATTTATTAGCTAGCGCGCATGAATGAACTACCACTATTGTGTTAAAGACTTTTGTTTTGATAACCTTTTTAATATTCAACTTTTAAAGTACGTCTTCTAGATTATATAATGTTTCGTTGGACATGCAATCCACATCACGGGTGCACTATAATTCCCTTGTGTATATAAAGTAATTTAATCAAAATTTCCCTATATTTTATATATTTTTAAATTAGATTTTTGTGCTTCAATGATTAGTTTGTATCCAACAAAAATGATCAGTGAAGATAAATAATTTAATTTGTGAATAGCGAAATCAATGTTAAAGATGCTTCAATAATTTGATCAACCGCTGAGAAATATGCAGGTTTTTGCTTTCTTTTCAAATAAGTCTGAATTCAGATAACTTAGATATTCTTGGAGATTTGCATGACTAATTATTGTTGCTTTACAAACTCGTTTAACTCTATAGCTTTAATTTTAGGCCTTAGCCAACACTATCTCCTTTTCATTTGCAATTTGCATTTCTTGATCATTTGAGGTCAGTGGATCCTCTATGGTCATAATAGTTATCTGGGTAAATAATTGAATTTGGGCCATTTAGAGAGAACGGCCCAGTATAGAATCTAAACAAAGCTGTTGGCGTTAGTGTTTTTATCGAACTCTTTCCGACACGCTGTTCATAAAACAAAACCAAATCCAAAAACGACACGATGTTTTACCTTTACAAAGTTCAGAAACGGCGGAAAGTGTAGAGCTTAGCATAAGTCCCACATCGGAAACAAGAAACGAAAGAGGCACTTGAAACAGGGTATAAAAGAGAGGCTCAGGACATTGAGCAAATCACTTACCTGGACGGGGTCAACTCGCGATCAAGAAGACGAGTGGCCTAGGCTAGTGACTTCCATTGCACATACCGGAAGGGTGCTATGCTTAAGGTCTTCCCAAGAGGAAGAGCCTACGTCATTATTTGTGGCAGGGGGGCTTTGCGTTCGCGCAGGCCCCCACCATTTCTCTCAGTCTTAATCTTTTAGGTGACCAGACTCTGTCTGGGCTTGGGAACTACAGTCCATTACATAGACTTAATTGAGCCAAACAGGTTAGATGTAGTTGTAGAGTCTAGACTCCATTTTCAGAAAATTAGGAGCAGATGTTTCAGATAACTACAGTGTCAACTTTTACGATCAGTCTCATCAACATACCAAAGCGTAAACCGTGACTAATTAAGGAATTGGAAACGAAGAACTGAGGCAAATACAATGAAATAGATTACACTTTGGTTGTTTTATGACCTACAGAAAAATAGAGCATTAACTATAGAAGCTAATGTGTTCATAAGTTACACTCATTGACTCATAATCCCTCTCTCTCTCCCTACAACGCACTCTCCTTTATTTGCTCCACACAAACAATAATTCCGTACATTTTCTCTCTGAGGCAGAACATGGAGTTTCCCTCATTGCTTAGAAGTTACCAGAAGCAATACTCCATTATAAGCCGTCATCAAGAATCGTAGAACTCATTAGCTCTTGTACAAACTCGCTCCGTTTCAACTTCTGCTTGTGATCCTCAGCTGAAAGAGATGGTTTTATTGCATTCCTATCATCCACAAAATCTTTATCAGTGATCCACACTTAAATTGGAGTATGAAGTTTCAATTTAGCTCATACAATCCCAAGTTCTCAAAAGTAATTCAAACGATACTAATGCTTTATCCAAAGATTACAAATATCATTCAAATGATCCAATGCAAAGTTGTAGAACAAACACTTAAAAGAACCAAGAATCATCATCGAGGTTCAATCAGATCTTTAGATAGATTATAACTAAAAAGGTGACCATAAGAGGTTAGGCACACCAAATGATTGAGAAGGAGGAAGCATACCGTTCAGGTAAACTCTGACTTGATATATTCTTGTCTGGACCAGTTTCTGTAGATACACATGACTCCGAAGTGAAGAAGCCATCAACGATAGGTGAAATAAACGATGATAACAATGGGTCAGCCGCTACATTGGCTGATGAGGAAGATGATACGATACAGGAAGACCCCCCAAAAAGGCTCTGAAAGTTTCCATCAGGAAACTCTCTTCTCAAGATCGATAACGTGGAATGTGACCCGCCTCTTCTTGGTTTTCTCTTGCGGTGCATGTAATATCTCGTTAAGGAATGTTACAACACAACATAACAGCAGATTGTAGAAACACTAATAGAGAAAATTGATTGTTAAATATGACTTGAGAAGACAGAAAAAAAGGATATCTTGAATATATTAGCATGCTGAAGGGTTATATGAGCAACCATATCAACACCCACCCTAACCGCACAAACTGGACATACCTGCAATAACAATTCACTAGATTAACCGCTAAGTTGTCATAGGATCCAAACAAAGCTCCCTAGGAATAGATTCAATAGATACAGCTGATTCTACTATTCCTTTGTGAATCAGATTTAAAAAATGCTAATATTCTCAGTTGCCTTTAGTCAAACCCTCCAAGAAACAACAGAGGAACCAACACTGCTCAGTCTAAGCTTTTGAGAATCATATGATGAAACAGAAATGTGTAAACACCAATATTTATTTCAAAATTGTCATAAATGGTTGTTTCAAGAAATAAAAAAAGAAGATTACCCCATTTTTGGCTTCCATGGGATGATCTTCATCAATGTGGCAGCAGAGAGATACAATATCAAAATAGTCAGAACAGAAAGGGCAAGCAAACTCTTCCCTGAACTCTTCTTCTCCATCTATCTCTTCAAACCCTAAGAACGTATCTGCAATTCCAAATAAATCCATCAAATACATAACAAAACAAAATCCAAGTCTGTGGTTACAGTAATATAAACCTAAAAAGTTCTCAGGTTCATAAACACTGAGCATAGTAGTAGCATCACAGGAGAGTAATTAAAATGCTTCAAAGACTGCAACTTTTTGAATATTTTCTCATCTAAGTTCTCACAAAACGAGTAAAACAAGAAACCAACCAATAACAAACAACAAAGCTTTGAATTTTCATATAATAATCAAACGATACTTCATCAATCAAATATAAAAGCCCCTATCTTTTTCATTTCCTCAAGTATCAATCAAATGACGAAACCTTCCAAACAAAAATCGATTATTTCCCACAAAACTTTCTGCAAACCTCGAAACAAAATCAAGATTTCTAATTCGGTACAAAAGAACACAAAGTCTATCACCTAACTACCTTCACCCATCAATTTGTCAGCCAACAAAAGATCAGATAATAATAATAATAATAATCTTTTAGAACAGAGGAAGAAAAATAAAAATCAAATCTTTAAAAAAACTAACCAGATCGTGATGGAAAAGCTAGCTGGTATCTCCTTGTAGCTGAAGCAAGACGATCACTCCATGAATCAGAATCCATTATTGACAACAAAAACTAATCAAAATCAAAACCCGGAACAGAACCCAAATAAAAAAAAAAGTCGAAATTTTTATACTTCTTCCCTCAACAACAAAAAAAGGAAAGTTTTAAAGAAATCAATCGATTTAGGAAAGAAAATAAATCCTGATGATTGTCTGAAGAAATCAAACGAAATGGGAAAGACAGATACAATTATACAAAGACCACGATGCTAAGGTCTTTGGTTTAACAAAGTTTTTGTTGTGTTTGGTTTCTCTCGTCGTTTTTAATTATTTTGGATAGAGAGTGAGAGACAGAGGAGACAAGTTCTCTATAATAATCTTTCTCTTTTATTTCGTTAAGTTATGTCTTTTTATTTCTTTTATTTGCTTTCAATGATGAGTCTTTCCCGTAAAAATAGATAAAAAGTGTTGGGCCTATTGCCACTTTTATTGTGTAAAGTCTACGAAATGCATGCCGTTTACCCGACGTGTAAACTACATTCAGTAACATGACGTTGGCAAGCTTTTTAATTTAAAACGTCATGCTGTTTGTCCTTTTTGGACACGTGACGACTATTCATTGGCTTCTTTTCTAAGATGTAGCAGTTAAAAGGTGTACCTAAAAGCAGCAGATTTCTTCTAGCTGCTACGTCTGTCTGACTTTGTTGTCAACTGTTTGCTTTTAATTAATTTTTATTTTTCTGAATTTGTAAATCTGAGAACTGTTTTTTTTAATCCGTCGGAGATTTTTCATCCCGCCGGAGATCGGCCGGTCTCCGCCGTTGCCGTCGTTGTTTCGTTGCTTTGTATATGTTGGAACCGAGATTTCGTTTAGATCTATAGCTTCCGGATCGGAGGAGAAGCTAGAATCTAATCTAGACGTTCCGTAGAGATCTTGGTTTACTAGTGTGACTGTGATTCTTCTAGGGTTTATATTTTGAGCTGTGCTATGGCGACTAGGAATCGTACGTTGTTGTTCAGGAAGTACAGAAACACTCTGAGGAGCGTTCGTGCTCCGATTGGGTCGTCGACAGTGACGGCGAACAATTCGTTGACGGGAGCTAAATCCGGGTTAGGTCCGGTGATCGAGATGGCGAGCACATCTCTATTGAATCCGAACCGCTCTTACGCTCCAGTCAGTACTGAGGATCCTGGGAACTCGAGGTACTCCTCTTCCCCTCTCTCTCTCTTGCTGCCATTACAAGCTTGGTGAGCGCATAAGAACTTGATCATAAGAACTTGATCACTTCATGTAGCTGTTCATGTAGCTGTTAGTAGGAATTGGTAGCTAGATGTTCAACATTGTTGTTTCAGCCTCTAATCGAATACATTGCTGTGGCCTAATTTGTTGAAAGCTGAAAGTTTTGTTTCTTGTTTTAAATGTCCAAGTAGAGGTACGGTAACAGTGGGATTACCACCAGATTGGGTTGATGTATCTGAGGAGATTTCAGTTAACATTCAGCGTGCAAGAATCAAAATGGCTGAATTGGGAAAAGCTCATGCGAAAGCTTTGATGCCTTCGTTTGGGGATGATAAAGAAGATCAACATCAAATCGAGTCTTTGACACAAGAGATTACTTTCTTATTGAAGAAATCTGAGAAGCAACTTCAGAGGCTTTCTGCTGCTGGACCTTCTGAAGATTCAAATGTTAGGAAAAATGTCCAGGTTGGTGTGTGCTTGACTTGATGTCTCTCTTGAAGGTGGTTCCTTTCGTTTTTCATCACTATCTAATGTTTTAAGTCTTATGTGTTTTATAACAGCGATCACTTGCTACTGATCTCCAAAACCTTTCTATGGAGCTTCGTAAGAAACAGTCTACATATTTGAAACGCTTGAGACTGCAAAAAGAGGTATGCTATGACTCTCTGTACATTTCCTATGCTTGAGCCTTCACTATTTGTGAAGCTTAAGTTGCTCAATTTTTCGAGTCTCTTGTTCTGTTCTTCACCTGAACTTTTGTTTAAATGAACTTTATTATGCACTTGTTACTCTTGTTAGTTGTTTGTATCTTTTGATTTTGTTTCTAAGAAGCTCTGACTTATGATGTATCATCAGGACGGGACGGATTTAGAAATGAATCTGAACGGAAACAGATATAAAGCAGAAGATGATGATTTCGAGGATATGGTACGACTCCTTTGTCACAATCTTATACCCATTATTCATCTGATTTCTGTAATAATGCAATACATGAATCTCACTACAGGTATTTAGTGAGCATCAAATGAGTAAGATAAAAAAGAGTGAGGAAATATCGGTAGAGAGGGAGAAAGAGATTCAACAGGTTAGAGTTTGCAACTCTTACTGCTCTTAATGGTTTCTATTTTCAGTACACAATCGTAATCTTTTCACTTTCTTCTTGTTCTGCTTCATCGACAGGTTGTTGAATCCGTAAATGAACTTGCTCAGATCATGAAGGATCTATCCGCGCTTGTGATAGACCAGGTATACCACTAAAACTGTTGTCTAACTTCTGAGTCACTGATTCTAAGAATACTATAATTTGAAACCAAAACTTGTCGTGACAGGGTACCATAGTTGATCGGATTGACTACAATATCCAGAACGTTGCTAGTACAGTTGACGATGGTCTCAAACAGCTGCAAAAGGTAAACTTTTTTTATGACCAGTGTGTATACTCTCTATAAGATTTCATGCCTAAATGTTTAAGCGTAATCACTTGTGAATCTCCGCAGGCGGAACGTACACAGAGACAAGGAGGAATGGTGATGTGTGCGTCAGTTCTTGTCGTCCTCTGCTTCATCATGCTAGTACTCTTAATCCTAAAGGAAATTCTCTTGTGACCCAAGGAAAAGTGTGATAATTCATTCTTTAATTCTTTTGAAACGCGATCACCACATTTTTGCGATACTGAGTGTTCGTTCTGTATCCTCATATGGTCTGAAGAAAAAAACGAACTGTGTTGTCTCTCTTCCTCGGTGGCTTTTGCTGCAGCCTGCGGCTTCTTCTGCTATTATTCTTCACTTCTTACGGCGTTTACATAGATGGACATCATCACTTTTGTATTGAGTGTTTGTAACTTGGGTTTTGACGAGTTTATAATGGTTTATTTACATGTAAAGATGATATTAATGATGATTCTTGAGGATCTATGGACAGAATATAATATAAATGTAAGGTTTGTTCCAGAATACAAACTACTACTACTCCTGACCAACATTGTCATTACTGTAGAAAGCAAGCAATGTATCTCTAACCTCCATTTTCAGTTAGTGTATGAACAGAGCTGAATGTATGATTGCCAAAGCTGCCTGTCCTGAATCATCAGAAAAACACCAAACAAGAAATAAAGTAAATTGAACTAAAGTCATAAATACCGAAACAAAATTGCTTTGGCTTGAGTTTCGTAAGTTTCTCTTAGACTAAATTAAACCAAATCAGACTCTGATCTATATAACAAACGCCTACTTCCTTAACGTAACAAGAGCTTGTTCCTACTAATTCCATAATGAGTAAGCAAAAAAACAAGTAAAGTTTCCGTATGGAAATATGTCTTACCTCTTAAGGTCCGCAGTACATCTCACTGAGAGTGCCTGAGGGTGTTGGCATGTTTGCAAAGTTGTCAAGTGGGACATATATCATGTCTTGTTGCCCTTGAACTCCTTCTTCTTCTTCTTCCTCCATCCAGTATGTTTCTAGAATCTTCACCGCTGTTTCGTAGATCTCGTTGTTCTCATGAGATTGCAGGCCCTCGATTTTCTCCAGTCCCTCAGCCTCTTCTATCAGCTGAGCATGCGGGTTTACATTTGTTTGAGGACATTGGTAAATACCTTCAGCGTCTCTTGTGCTGAAAACTTCTCCCACCTTCAGTATTTTCTCGAGTGCTTCTAAACAAACCATGACGAGTTGAGTATCTGAGGATGTAAGACGATCGCACAACGGTTTGATGCATTCTTGCTTTACTAGAAACCTGTCAAGACATTAGCAAACCGCGTGTGAGATTTGGAAGGATTGAAACAGACCCACACGGGTTCAAGAAATGTATAAAGTATAAAACAACCTACTGAATACTCTGCCAAGAAAAGTTGTAATAGATTCAATGGAATGAGACCATAAGATTTGGTTCTGCTGTTATAACTCTTTTCATGACTCTATATTCAAACTACTGAATATTTGATTGCCTAAATATGTCCTAGTTTGTATTAGGTTAAGTTCTACGTACATGATTTGCTTGTAAGATCCTCCAGCTATAGCATTGCAGATAGCCCAGGCAGCCTCATTCTTGACATTGAGTTCAGAGTTTTGGAGCAGATTAACAAGTGCAGGACATATACCAGCATCAATTACAGCCTATGAAGAGATTTAAACAAGTACAGACAAATATTCAGCGCGACGTCTTAATTAGATTGCGATTAAAAAGAGAAGTCCAGAGACGTGTATTGGCAAACCTGAATCTGCGACTGACAACCAGCTGTGATATTAGAGACTGCCCAACAAGCTTCCTTCCTGATGGTCTTGTTATAGGGTCCCCTTAGAAGATTTAACAAGCATGGGAGCGCTTGAAGATCAATGATATGCTAAGAATATCACAAAGAAAAGAGTTCTGAGAACACAATTATGATTAAAAGTCAAATATTATTTAAGTTTTAGTTGAGAAAGATAAAATTGCATAAAGCCAGTTATAGTAGTGCTAATACTAAATTTCTATCTGTAGCCGCATATTTACCTGAGTTTGACTATCATTTCCAGTTACAATATTTCCAATGGTGCGAAGAGCGGGAATGAGAACTAAAGGTGAACGGTGGCTGTTCAGAAAGCAAAAAAGCCATCAGTATATATGACTCTGAATATTCTTGGTTAATTAAAGTGATAAAGTCTCAAACACTCACACCGAAAGACCAATAAGTCGTGCACAAACTTTGGCTTCTATCACGGCTTGTACTTTTTCATTTGAACCATCAGACAGATAGACCAGTGCCCAACACGTATAAGCCAAGAGTTCCTTGTCATCTAATCGAATGAGTTGTGCAAGAGCTGGTAATGCAGCACTCACCTGTGGGCATATACAAGTGAGATGTCTAAAATAATAACACATTCATCAAATCCTACCAGAACAACTAAGCAGGCTCAAGAACCAAACCTTGTTACCAGAGTTTTTACAGTATTAAATATTTTAGTGCTAAACAGGCCCTGATCACCATAATATGGGCGAAAACCAATTTAACAGCTGTTAAGTATGCTGGACCAAAATATATTAAGAGTGCAAGACAAGAAGCTATAACAAGGCCCAGATAGGTTTAAAACATACCTGATCAAATGGAGGCTGAGGCTTTCCTCTGCAAAGATTAGACAAAGTCCAAGCGGCGTTTACAAGCATAGAAAGTTTGGCTCCATGGTTTAACTGCGACAATAGAGAAGGTAGAGCTGCATGTCCAAGGACTATATCACGGCATCTAGGAGAGTCTCCAGAAATATTTCCTAATGCCCAGACAACCTGATTGTCCAAGCATACAGAAGAGCTTAGTTGCAACTGAAAAGTGGGAGGGAAACAACAAACTCGACCGAACTTATTAAACCTACAACTATATATAGTCTAAACCTTATATCCTCTGTCATCAATAAATTTAAAACTTTTGCTTTCTGTTTATTGATCTTTGTCATTTTCTTTATCTTATAAATCTACTAATTGCAGAAGCAATCACATGCTCTTAGTAGTCATAAAAATTCGAGAACCACATAGCATTGGTACATGATGACCAATCAACACATCATATACCTGCTCACGGACCACATCGTATGGTGAGCTGAGAAGTCTCACTAGCATTGCAACCGCTCCATGATCAATCACCACTTCAGTGTTCTCAGATGTTCCAGATGCGATATTCGTTATTGCCCAAGCCGCTTCAAACTAAAAAATTTGTTCCATGAAACGAGAAAGCAGTGAGCTTGTGAAGCAACTGATAGAACCAGATTGATCGTACAGATGCATCGAGGCTAACCTGAAGCTGAGGAAAGTCATCCCATGTTAGGAATTCCACAAAGCGTGGAACCAAACCAGCCTGTATAACTTCTTCAACGTGTACATTAAACATTTCTACCAAAAGAACAGAATAGAGCATTAGAAAAGGCATATACATTGCTATTGCTTTACTTTTAATATTACTTTACACAGCAAAGACATCATCATAAGGTCTGGTCTGAGTTCATTGCAGTCTATAAATTATAAAAATGGCAAAAACGTTGATATTATAGCAATGTTAGTGTTATAGCAACCGAGGTAGCAAATGTCGCCAGCATAGACAAACGTGGCAGAATAGCTTTTTAATGTTATAGCAACCGAGGTAACAAATTTGTTAGTAAATAAGTGAATGGGATGTCTCTCACCACCACAAAGTAACGTTCTGATCTGAGTAGTAGCCTCGATCAACAGATCCCTCTTGTCAGACCAGATACGGCTTATCAACTGTAACCAATCGAACATACAAACTACTCAAACATAGAACTGATAATCCAATTATACATACGAAATGTTATATGTCCATTCAAAGAATTTAAAACACCATTTTCAAGGATTAGATGCTTTGCAGAACACATAAGATGCTTTAGAAGGCAACACCCAACTACGAAAGCTAAATAGGTCTTTCTGATAATTCTAGGCATCAAGCACTGTATAATCAAGCTTCCGTACATGCAAATTCTTCATAAACCAATAGCGATCATGAATAAGTTAGCAATCAGAACTATCGCATCAAGCATCAAATGTCAAATTTCAGAACGCAACATGTCAAGAAGTTTGAAACCCAATCGTCTGACATAATAACTCGAATCGATAAATTAAGAACACTAAATTCAAAAATTAGAAACACCAAAATCAATCGGAATTGGATAGATAAATGCAAAAATTAGAGACACCAAAATCAATCGGAATCGGATCTACGAATCTCCAGAAATCAACAGCCAAATTCATCAATTAATCTCCAGATTATTTTTTCGCGACGAAACTGCAAAATTGTTAAAATAAAGCGGAGAAACGGACCTTCTGATCAAGAGAAACGGCGGAAGGAGAATGAGGAAGAGCCTCGCGACGCTTCTTAAGCAAGCTCTCTTCTCTCTTAGCTTTGCGGATCTCAACCATGTCGTCCTCTCTTCGCCGACGACCACCAACTCCGTCAACCACAGCCTTGTACCCGCTCCTCCGTACTGACATCGTCCAGCTCGTCCTCATCGACGTTGTTCCTCCTCCTCCTCCTCCCTTCATCGTCGATCTCGCTTCGCTACCCAAACGATTTCGACGGTTTTATTTTTATTATACCAACTAAAAAATCAAATTTCCACCAAAGCAATGAAACACGCCCACGCTCTCTTCAAAAACAAAACAAAAAAAACGGATTTTAACTTTTTAGGGTTCAATTGGAAATTTTATAAACATGAGGGGCACAAATTCGAATTAGTAAGATAACTTGGGGAGAACAAAGATAAAAAAAGCGAGCGCAAGTTGATTCGTTCCCGCCTAATTTCTGTTACAGATATTATTTCATTAAATTTCACTATTATCTGTTTGATATCGAATCCGAATCAAATTAATTGAACTAATTGCCAACTAGTGTGCACGGCGATAATAAAGGCTTCGATAGATTTGGAAAAGTTGACATATAACTATTTTCATTTTTTTTTTTTTTTTTTTTTGGCATGCATATATTTTTATATTTTAAATATTAAATCTATCGAGTTGAAAGAAAGAACAAGCAAAAAAACACTATTTTATTTTTTGAACGTGAGAGTAAATAATTATAACTATGTTGGTTCTGACCCTTCCTATGTTGTTGACCCGTTACCAAAAAAAAAAAAAAGAGACCAAATCAGTTCAAGGTATATTGTTCGTTATAAGTTAAATTTTCTGTCTATTTTCAACCATTTTGTTGTAATTAACCATCTGTTTGTTTTCCACCACATTTTACCTCTATCAAAATACAAGGTTTTGAATAGTATAGAGATTCTATTTATTCGGAGTATTAAAGCAGAAATTTTTTTAACAAACAAGAAATAGGAGAGAAAAAACGAAGAAAAAAAGCAGAAGACAAAACCAAGATGGAGGATTTCCAATCTCCTAGAGTACGATCTTACAAGTCGTATGAAGGAGATAGGAACCTCCAACTGGTTGATCCTGCCGATCTAAAACCGGTGAGAGGAATTTATGTTGTTAGAGAATCAAAACATAACCGATCACCGATGACATCGGATCTGTGGCGCAAAATTTCTTACAAAGACTTGCCCGTTAGACCTAGCAGGAAATCTACCTCTCATTCAACATCGTTAAAAGGTAATAAAAATGATGTATAAAGGACAATTAAATTTTGTGTTTGCGTTTGATTGCAAAATTTACAAATAATGATTATATAATAGTTATAACGTTATGAAAAAATATTTTATTTTACAACAATCGCAGGATGGTGGAACGATCCAGAGATAAAGAGAAAGCGACGAGTGGCGAAATACAAACTTTATTCGGCTGAAGGAAGGATGAAATCAACTTTGAAAAAGAGTTACAAATGGATTAAGATTCAATGCTCCAAGATTATTCATGGGATATAGGTCTCTCCTATTATATAATCTGTTTAGAAGTTTGTTCTGAAATTCAATATATTTAATTTATTTTGTTCATTATGTAATTGTGTTCCTTGTGTATTTCTATTACATTCAATTGACTTGCACATCCAAAAAAAAAACTATGTTAATTTGAAAAAGTTATCTAACTGCGGTTATATATTGTGTGTTTTTTCTTTTTCAAGTAAACAACCATCAACTTAAAAAAAAGGAAAACTTTCAATGTGTGAAGATAATGGTTTGATATGAGTTTCTTAAAAAACAAAAGTTGGTTTGATATGGGAATTATTAAAAGTGGGGATCATTTTTTTCAACACTAAGCACTCATTTTCCAGCATCTATAAGTTTTTAACCTAATTGATAGAAGCATATCGAAAATTCAAGTGGGAGAAAGATTTGACTTTAAAACTTTCGGATAAGTCCGAAGAAAATATCTCACCGAGTAATTTAGAAAAATTAATGAGTAGATGACCTTCATTAAGAGCTAGATCATCAAGTGGCGGCCATTGAGCCGAGCTAGGAAGCAATTAATGGAATCAAAATCTTTTTTTTTTTTACTATAAATAAGATCGCAACCCCCATTGAAAGTATCACCCAAGTTTCTGAAAACAGTGGAGAAAGAGTTACTATTTAAGTACAAAAAGAAAAAGAACGCAAAAGCTACAAAAATGGCAAAGAACCTCAATTCCATCTGCTTCACCAGTCTTCTGCTCGTTCTCTTGTCATTTCGGCCGGTATAATTTCAGTTCTAGTCTTTCTAAGTTGTTCATTTGCATGCATATATATCTTCACACAAATATAAAGCAGGAACTATTACTAGCTATTGTATATGATTGTAACTTCTTGATCTTCTTCTTCAATATATAAATATATACAGAGATCCCGAAGAGTGAGGCTAATGACTGCGATAAGTTCTTAGGCGAAGCCACAGTGTCTTACCCATGTAGGGAAAGAGAGTGTGAAGCCCAATGCCATGAGCATTATGAGCACTCATGTAAAGGAGAGTGTGAGGATCATGACCACGAAGAGCATTGCCACTGCTACGGTCATTGAAATACTATAATGTTACAAATAATCTCGTATCGAATTACAAATTAATAAGACTGTATCTCTATAATGTAAGTGTGGTTTCGTTCCGTTGTAAGTTGTTCGTTTCTGGTAAAATTAGTAGGAAGAAGCTAATGACGGCTTCTCTCTGCGTCTATAATAAGATCATATGTTGTATGCGTTTTCGTTTTGATAATAGAATTGTTTTGCGTTTTGTCTACGTGATTCGATTGTTAAACTATATATGTAGATCAAAACATACAATCTTCGTCTTGATCTATGATCTCGTTCACAATACAATTTAATACTTTCTTCTTCTTAATTAATATTAGATGCTTTAGGAAAAAAGTGTTTCACAAAGATAAGGCTGCAAATGGTTGTATAAAATTGAAATAGTTGGAAATATTAAGCTGAACAAAATTGGGTTGAACATTATTCAATCTATTCATCTCCAAAATAGTGGTTGAACAAGTTGAACAAATTTGAATAGTTTTTTCCAATTTTTTCAACCTCTTCTATTCAAATGGTGAAACTTGGTTGAATATTTTTTTTCAACTCCTTCAAACCTTTTCAACTGTGCAACCATTTGCACCATAAGTGTTATTATATTTTCAATGTCAAAATATGTATTGTAAGATAATTTAAGTTTACCCAAAGTAAATGAACCAATGGCAATATCAGGGTATATTATGTGAGTATGAACATGA
The DNA here is from genome assembly GCF_030686135.1 of Camelina sativa. Taxonomy (NCBI): domain Eukaryota; kingdom Viridiplantae; phylum Streptophyta; class Magnoliopsida; order Brassicales; family Brassicaceae; genus Camelina; species Camelina sativa. The sequence continues at coordinate 2,308,834 of NC_141898.1, forward strand.
ATGTATGATTATCTTCAATAGCTATGGGGTAGCGACACTAAATTAACTTCTATCTTTGGTCGTCATATATGTTTAAATAAAACTTATAAGTTTGACTATTGTTATTTGTTTCCCCTCCCCGTCAATTACCAAATTAAAATTAAAAATCATAATGAACCTACAAAATGACAAACGAAAATAAATGAAAATCCAGATGCATCATCACTCATTCAGTTGGGTTAATTTGTTTCTTTCTTGGTAAATTATAAGTTTCACTGAAAGAAGGTCGAGGCAACCATTTTTGCAAGATATTGCCAATTTGCCACTACAAATCCTATTGTGAATCTGTGATTGTTTTACTACAGCATCTTTGTAAGGTTTAGCCGAATGGAAATTTACAAAAAGGTCTTATATATATATATATTAACGTACTAATTGGGTTAAAATGTTGAAATATGAATAGTCTATCGAGTTTGATAGACGAAACAAAAGAGGAGAAAGATTTGACTTACAAAGCCATCAAAATATGTCCAAGGATGATATATTAGAGGTGAAATTAAAGTCATTGATGAGAGCACTGGTCCTTCTTCACTAAGAAAATCAAGTGGCCAATATGGCCCCGAGCTACGTAGCTATTAATTGGGATCAAGTGACCTCTATACGTTTAGGAAAATGACCATTCCATAGATCGTTGTCCGTTGAATATCAAAAAGGAAATTGGCAAATTGCTAAACTGGAACCATTCCAACCAGAAATCAAACCGGCGGCTATTAGAAAATCAATTAAACCAGAAAAGGAAAACCGATGACATGGAGACCGGTTTTCAATTGAATCACAATGATCGGAGAAGTTCGGTGATCTCGCACCTTAAGCTGGACTCGGGCCTAAAAGCCCATCTATGATACAGTGAAACGGCAGCGTTTTCTAAAAATGGCGGGAAAAATTAGGCTGGAGGTTTCTCTTTGTGCGGAAAGGGCACTAAAAAAAATTCAGCAAATTTTTCATTCTAATCGCCGTCGTCGGGAATAATCACTGGTTACGTTGCCGGAGATGAAGGATCAGGATCTGGAATTGGAGAAAGCTCGATTGATAAGCCTAGCTACACAGCTCGGATTTGACGAAGATTCCGCCAAGAAATGCTTGGATCGATTCGTCTCTCTTTACGGTACCAAAATTTCGAATCTAAATTCTACACTATATGCTCTCGTAATCGATTGGGTTTACTTAGGTTTCTGCGTTTTGTCTTAAATAGGCGATGATGGTCGGGATTTCATCACTGTTGAGTTGTGTGGAGATGATTTTCTTGCGGCGTTAGCTGATTTTGATGAAGGAACTGAGGAATGGGATGATATACAGGCTATAGAATCTGAAGCTCAAGGAACATTGGCTGAAATGTTTGATAAAGCTAACCCTAGTGATAACGGATTCAATACTGATGATGATGATGATGATGATTCAAGAGTCCAAGTTCATGTCATTGAGGATTCTCCTGAGCCAAAGAAACACCCGGAGGTAATGGATTTGGATTCTTCTAGTGATTTGGAAGATGTTGAGACACGCTTCAAGGTTCCAAGGAGACCACAGACAAGTTCTATAAATCACTCTTTGAGATCTATGGTAAGATTCATCATTGCAGTTAAAAAAACTAGCTTTTTCTTTGGCAAAAACTCTCTCATTTATGTGCTGAAAGATATATCTATGTTTAAGCATCCGTAGAAGCTTTTTATCGCAAAGACTTGGCTCTTCATTCATTTGGGTTTGGTTCTTGTGACAAATTTAAAATATTTTTATTGTGAGTTCCTTTGACAGCTTCTGGGGTTTGCTATCTCTCTTCACGTTTTGAACTGTGTTTTTAGTGACAAACTTTTACTTTCTTCTTGAACTGAAACTTCTGATTTGTTCTTCTTTGAAGGATTGTTCTATGGAGGATTCAGTTTCAACGATTTCAGGAAGAAAACCTTCTGTACATATATCACAAAAGGACCTTGAAGAAACTCCGAGTTACGAAGAGTTGCAGGCGTTGGATGATCTGGAGTTTGCAAATTTGGTGATCTTTGGGAACAAGGTGTTCCGGCCCCTGCAGCATCAAGCATGTAGAGCATCTATGGAAAAGAAGGATTGTTTTGTTCTAATGCCAACGGGAGGGGGGAAAAGTCTGTGTTACCAGGTCATGATCCCTTATTAGCTTTATATGTTCCTGAAGGCGTGACTTGCCACAGTCTGCATACTGAATTTTTTCTCTTTTGTTTGTTTTACAGCTTCCTGCAACACTAAAAGCTGGAGTTACCATAGTTATTTCTCCTCTGTTGTCCCTCATCCAGGATCAGATAGTTGCCCTGAACCTTAAGTACGGGATACCAGCGACTTTTCTGAACTCTCAGCAAACAGCTTCCCAAGCAGCAGCTGTATTACAAGAGCTTAGGTGAAGATCCTCTCCCCATTTCTTTCATTTTTACAGTCAAGTACCTTAGACATCATTTATCCTTTTTCTTTAATGGAGATCTAACCATTTAAATGCTCTGAAAAGGCTTATACGTGCATTGACATTTTGCTTGCAGAAGAGATAACCCGTCATGTAAACTCTTATATGTGACACCTGAAAAAATTGCTGGAAGTTCATCCTTTTTGGAAACACTAAGATGCTTAGATCGCAAGGTAGATTCAGTTTTTCTTGTTGCTGTTACATAATATATAACAACCAAATTCTAGCGGTAAGAAAAATGTTAAACATCTTCCATCATTAACAACAGGGACTGCTGGCAGGTTTTGTGGTTGATGAAGCTCACTGCGTGAGGTACAATACTTTTCTCCCCTCCTTTCACACCTTATATCTTGTGGTCTACACAAATGTCTTCTGATTGCTCATCACCAACACCTTATCATCAAAATAGATTACTGCCTGCGACCTGAGAAAATTTTCCTTGTGATCTCATGATGTGTTGCTTTTCTTTCCAGTCAATGGGGACACGACTTTCGGCCAGACTACAGGGAACTGGGATGTCTTAAGCAGAACTTTCCCCGTGTTCCGGTGATGGCTCTTACAGCAACGGCAACTGAATCAGTCTGTCAGGTAACAACCATCACCATGATTAGATCCTTTTGCATTTGGGAACAGATTTGAATGTTCTGAGGATTTCCATTGCACCAGTTCTCAATTTAGCTTCAGAAGATAATCATATTTTATCATACATATGTTGTGGTTCCTTATGATATGAATGATAGACAAGAATATATTTTGTTACACATATCTAGGACTCTGTTAGGTTGTTAATATTGTTCCATATTGTGTAGATCCTCTCATGGATCTTCTCCTCAGATTGTGTAACCATTTTGGCTATATAAGCCTTGTACGTATAATGTAAAGGATAAGGAATTTTACAAGCTTTCATGGTATCAGAGCTTCTAGGCTTTTGATCCTCCTTCATCTCTTTTCTTCTCTCTCTTTCTTACTTTCTGTTCGCCATAAATGGCTGCTTCTAACAACTCCACCGAACGCTGTTTTGGTGTTACTAACATCAAAAATCAAATTCCGGTGCTCCTTGACGAAGATGAACACAACTACGATGCTTGGCGTGAGCTTCTTCTCACGCACTGCATGGCGTTCGACGTCTCTGGTCATTTGGATGGTTCTGTTCGTCCTGCCAATGCCAACGACGCTGCTTGGTTCAAACGCGACGGTCTGGTAAAGCTTTGGCTTTACGGCACCATGGCGCAGCCACTGTTTCGCTTTTCCTTCAAGCCCGGTGGTACTGCTCGTGATCTCTGGACCCGCGTGGAGGCTCAGTTCCGCAACAACAAAGATGCGAGAACTATTCAACTCGACAACGAACTCCGCACAATGGAGATCGGAGATATGACAGTTCGTGCTTACTGTCAAAAGATGAAGTCCACGGCAGATCTTCTCACCAATGTTGGTACTGAAGTCACCGATCGGACTCTTGTTATGTACATCATCAACGGTCTTAACGACAAGTTTGATAACATAATTAATGTTATCAAACACAAAGACCCGTTTCCATCATATGAATCTGCAAAGTCAATGCTAGAGTGGGAGGAGACCCGCCTCAAGAAGACAACTCGTGTCACGGCAACACACACAGACACCTCGTCGTCCTCGACTGCACTCACTGCCACGACCTCCACAGTGCAGAGTCAGCCGTTTCGCAACCACAACAGTGGTCACAGAGGCAATCGCAGGGGTGGACGAGGCAATAACAGAGGAAACAGAGGAAACTTATCCTACAACCGCAATCCATGGAACTCACCACCATTTTGGCCACCACCACCCCCGTACTGGATGCCGCAATACCAACAGTGGCCAAACACTCAGCGCTCATCTCCTGCACCAATACAACAGGCAAATCTTGTTGAATTCCCGCTGCAAGCATACACTTCGGACACCATCGCAGATCCTTCCGCAACAGATTGGTACATGGATTCCGGCGCCACTTCTCATTTAGCCACCGATGCAGGTACGCTCCACTCTACTCTTAAACATAACACCGGTCTGTTAGTCGTTGTAGGTAACGGTTCTACCATCCCTGTTAGAGCCATCGGTTCCTCTTCCATTCAAACCAACACCAAACCACTCAAACTTAACAATGTCCTTGTCACTCCTAATATTGTTAAGAATTTGATCTCTGTTCGTAAATTCACTACAGACAATTGGTGTTCTGTTGATTTTGATCCTTTTGGTTTCACTGTAAAGGACCTTCAAACACGGAAACCCCTGCTCCGAAGTGACAGCTCCGGTGATCTCTATTCTCTACCTCCTCAGCTCAATAAAACACCCGTAGCTTCAACTGCTCTTTTGGCCTCCACTCCAGATCTATGGCACAAACGTTTGGGACACACGAATAATGCTTCTCTTTCTTCCATTTTTCATTCTAATCCTCAGTTATGTAATAAAGGGAAAATTTCCTCTTCTTGTGAACCATGTGTTTTGGGAAAATCAATAAAACTTCCGTTTGTGCCTTTAGATTCTAAAGTTTCTCAACCTTTTGAGATAGTTCATTCAGACTTGTGGACGTCTCCTGTCCCAAGCATGAGTGGTCTCAATTATTACGTCTTATTTCTTGATCAATTCACACACTACCTATGGGTTTATCCTCTAAGACGTAAAAGTGAGGTCTTTTCAAAATTTCTTCATTTCTCAGCTTACGTTGAAAATCACTTCCACACAACAATCAAACACTTACAATGTGATAATGGGGGGGAATATAATAACAAAAGCTTTCATGATTACTTTGCTACAAAGGGGATAAATTTTCGCTTCTCTTGTCCAAACACTTCACAGCAGAACGGGCGTTCGGAGAGAATGATTCGGACCATCAATAACACGGTTCGAACTCTCCTGTTTTAGGCTCGACTCTCACCTACGTATTGGGTCGAAGCACTGCATACAGCGGTTCATATCCTCAATGTTACACCATCAAAATCCATCTCCAATCAGATACCCTACACTCTGCTATATAACAAACGCCCAGACTATAATCACCTTCGAGTTTTTGGCTGTCTCTGTTTCCCAAATCTCAATCACTCAAATCTCCCAAAACTTTCCCCACGCACAACCCCTTGTTTGTTCCTTGGCTACCCTTCCCAACATAGAGGATACCGCTGTATGGACTTAAAAACTCGAAGGATCATCATCTCACGTCACGTGTTGTTTGAGGAAGACAAGTTTCCCGCGGCAAACCCATCAGCACCGCATGAAGTGTACTCTTTTCTCAACGATGATGACCCTTCCCCATTCTTTCAGACCATCTTGCAAAGCCCATTCGTTCCACCACCACCACTACCAGCCATTACGGCACCCGCTCAGCCTCCTCGACCAGACCCAATGTTTCGAGCCCCATCTACCATTCAAACTCGATTCAAATCAGGAATCACCAAACCCAAACAAATGATATCCCTACTTGCCAAAACAAAAGCTCTTCTTCTTAAAACCAAATCCCCTATACCAAAAAGCCATCTCTCTGCTCTCTCAGACCCAAACTGGAATCCTGCAATGATTGATGAACATGGTGCTATGATTAAGACTAAGAGTTGGGACTTAGTACCTCGTCCCCCTAATGTTAACATTGTTCGTTCTATGTGTTTATTTAAGCACAAATACGATGAGAATGGTGTATTGTCTCGACATAAAGCGAGGTTGGTTCCTAATGGCAAGTCACAACAAGAGGGTGTTGACTTCACAGAAACGTTCAGCCCAGTCGTTAAACCTGCTACAATCCGGGTGGTTCTGAATGTGGCTGTCGGTTTGGCATGGCCGATACATCAGTTGGATGTCAAAAACGCGTTCTTGCAAGGAGACCTAGAGGAAACAGTCTATATGCATCAACCACCAGGTTTTGTTGATCCAAATAAGCCAAATCATGTTTGCAAGTTAAACAGAGCAATATATGGTCTCAAACAAGCGCCTAGAGCTTGGAATGCCAGATTTACATCATTTTTGAAGCAAATGGGTTTTGTTCAAAGCAGAGCGGATCCGTCATTGTTTATTTTTAGGCGAGGACGAGACTTTTCTTACCTCCTCCTATACGTCGACGACATCCTACTCACAGCTTCCACATCCTCACTACTGCAACGTGTCATTGCCAAGCTCAAATCTGAATTCCCGATGACAGACATGGGAAAACTACGACACTTTCTCGGCATTAAAGCAGAGTACAACTCACGGGGTCTCTTCTTATCACAGTCCGTTTATGCAAAAGACATACTAGCTAGGGCTGGAATGTCCAACTGTAAACCTCTGGCTACACCGGTGGACCTCAAGTCAAAACTCTCTGTTGATGACGGCATTCCCATAAATGATCCGACATTCTATCGACAGCTTGCAGGCGCTCTCCAATATCTCACTTTGACACGACCGGATATCTCTTACGCAGTTCATCAGGTTTGCCTCTATATGCACACGCCAAGACAACCTCATCTCGATGCACTAAAACGTATTCTTAGATATGTCAAAGGAACTGTGAATTATGGTATACAAATGGTTCGTGGTCAGATTGATACGCTTACGGCTTACTCCGATGCCGACTGGGCAGGATGTCCAGACACACGCCGTTCTACTTCCGGCTACTGCGTCTATCTCGGTCCTAACCTTGTATCCTGGTCCGCCAAAAGACAGCCAACACCTTCCCGTTCCAGTTCTGAAGCAGAGTACAAAGGCGTAGCAAACACTGTTGCCGAGCTCACTTGGATTCGAAACCTTATGTTGGAGCTTCATAGACCAATACGAAATGCCTCTGTTGTTTATTGTGATAATATCGGGTCAGTTTACCTCTCAACCAACCCCGTAAGGCACCAACGAACGAAACATATAGAGCTTGACATTCATTTCGTGCGCGACAAGGTAGCTATCAGTGAGGTCAAAGTGATGCACGTCCCTACATCTCTCCAATATGCAGATATTTTTACAAAAGGTCTACCCAGTTCTCTTCACAATGAGTTTCGCACCAGCCTCACCGTTCTACCGACGATGTGACTGCGGGAGGGTGATAGACAAGAATATATTTTGTTACACATATCTAGGACTCTGTTAGGTTGTTAATATTGTTCCATATTGTGTAGATCCTCTCCTGGATCCTCTCCTCAGATTGTGTAACCATTTTGGCTATATAAGCCTTGTACGTATAATGTAAAGGATAAGGAATTTTACAAGCTTTCAATGAACACTGCTATTTTACCATTTTGATCCTTTTTTTTTCCACACAACAGGACGTACTAAAAAGCTTGAGAATTCCCAGGGCTCCGGTTTTGAAGATGAGCTTTGACAGAACCAACTTGAAGTATGAGGTGATCGTCAAAACAAAAGAGCCGCTGAAACAGCTCCAAGAGCTGTTAAAAGATCGGTTCAAGGATCAGTCTGGGATTGTTTACTGTCTCTCCAAAAGTGAATGTGTCGATGTTGCGAAGTTTCTGAACGAGAAATGCAAGGTGAAGACGGTATATTACCATGCTGGTATCCCTGCAAAACAGAGAGTTGATGTACAGAGGAAGTGGCAAACAGGGGAAGTCCGAATTGTTTGTGCAACCATCGCATTTGGGATGGGAATAGACAAAGCAGACGTGGTAAGTCAAGCCTGTTCATAGCTGTGCAGCCATTTTGTTGCTAATTTCTGCCACTTTCCTCTTTTTTTTTTTTAATAAAAAAATTCGGTTTTGCTGCAGCGTTTTGTCATACACAATACCTTGTCGAAAGCTGTAGAAAGCTACTACCAAGAGTCGGGAAGAGCAGGAAGGGACGGGCTTCAAGCACAGTGCATTTGCTTGTACCAGAAGAAAGATTTCAGCAGAGTCGTTTGCATGCTGCGTAATGGACAAGGCAGAAACATGGATAGATTTAAGTCAGCCATGGCTCAGGCCAAGAAGATGCAGCAATACTGTGAGCTCAAGGTAAGTAATATCGTTAAAACGGAAAATGGATAAGCAAACGTTTTTAATTGTCTGTTTCCATTGTGGATTATATGTTCAAGATCGTACTTCATCCTTACCAAATCTTAATCTATGAATGTTTCAGACAGAATGCAGAAGACAGACGTTACTAGAGTACTTTGGAGAGTCATTCGACCGGAGGATTTGTAAAAGCAGTTTAAACCCGTGTGATAACTGTGAAAAGAGCTAAAGTAATCTCTATCAAATTTTTATGACTTGACCTCTTATATATTGATAGTTGATACATATAGTTTTCTTCATATGACCTGAGAGTTATTAGTAAAACCAAGTTATGATCCTAGTTGTAATAGTAAAACCAAAACCTGATGAGCGTTTCCAAGGTTTAGCTCTCAATTCAATTCTTCAAGGTCATGATTTTTGGGTTTGTCGTAGAAGATTAATTTGTACCCAAAGAAACAAATGTATTATAAATTGCGCAGATTACATTTGGAAAGCAGTAATTTGAGCAGACCCTGTAAAGCAGAACTACATCGTAAGGGAAAATGTGGGTAAGCCAAATATCTAGATTCTAGAAACAGAAACTAATTTGCTGTTATAAAACCAGAGAGGCAGGAAACGATGAACAAAAAAGTTGTAGACAAGGTTTTTGGTGGAAAACAGAACTACATCGTAAAGGTAAAAAGCAAACAACACTGCTTCATGATAGCATTGAGTCATTACTCATTGTCGTTTCCTTTTGTCACCCTTAGTGATGCTTGTTGTTTTGGGGCTTTGTTGCGACGTGCCTCCCAAATTCGGTCCAACATGAGGATCAGGAGAAGGTACGTTTATTTGCTGAGATGGTGGGATAACTTTCGGTGCAAGCAACTGATTTGCAGTGGCATTCTGGCTGTTATCTCCAACCGCTAGGTTTGCATGGCCATCTCCGAAGTGAAGCGAGTCTGGTAATGATGGGAAAGGGACTTCTAATGTTCTTGCCCAGAAGCTGTCTGCTACTATCTTTTTGTAGTTCTTTTCTAGAACTTTCGGATCAAAATAGAGTGCATGTCTCCTGAAAAAAGAAAAAACAAGATGAAAGAGATTTGAATCATACAAAAAGATTAGAAACAGAAGCAAATTAAAGGAACAAGCTAAGGTAAAGTCACAGGAAGCAAAATCAACCTGCAAAAAGTAGAAGGATGATCTTGAGTGTAATGGCTGATCTTTTGCCAGTTACCTGAACCACGTAGACCTTCCTCTTGGAAGAACGTTGGTGGTACTCCCAACTGCAGAGAAAAACACATACAAACTAATGAGGTTCAAGTTTTAAAGAATGTGTACTAATAATACATTACCTCGATTTCAAGGCATCCAGTTTGAACGTCGGCTTTGAGGGACAAGACATCGCCCCAATTCATCTCCATCCTTTTCCAATGTTGTCTTGTTTCAGTCTCTCCAACGACGTCAAGAATCTCCCAGATAAATTTTTGCCTTCCAAAGAAGCACCTAACAATAAGATCATAGCGGTTGACCGCAGCTTTTGTCCAATCTCCGATTGTAATCTTGGTCATTGGAAAGATACTAGATGGTATTCTCGGTGGTTTAGCCACGTATTGATTTGAACTTGCAACCTGAAGTTTTACACGATCGAGTAACAAAACCAATGGAATGGGTTGAAATGTGATTCCAATATAGCAAAGAACAGAGCAAATTGAATCAGAGAGAGTAAAGAACCTGCGATCCAGAAGTAATGGCCGGAGAATCTCCTCCAGAACTTATAGGCTGACGTCCCAGAAAAGTATCCTCTCCGAGAGACGGAGACTCAGCGGCTAAACCCAATGAAAGATCCAAGCCATGGGTTGAACTCGAGGGACCACCAAGACGAAGAGCCGCTGTGCTGTTGTTTGATGAACCCGATAAGAGATCAAAGCCATCGTTTGGGGCGAGACCTTGTGACGACACATCCGAGCCAGCGAAAGAAGAAGTAGAACTCGACGACGGAGCCGCGACCACGGGGAGATATTGGACGAGAGGCCGTGTCTCCGCTGCTGCTGTGTCGTCGGAGTTCGGCGGAGCCAAAGATAAATTCAAAGCCTCGTGATCGGGATGATCATGTTCCATTCTTGAATTCTTGAATATCAGAAGCAGAGCGAGCGAGTGATTGATTAATGAAGAAGAAGATGATGAAGTTGTTGGAGCTTTTGAGTTCTATATATAACGGTTGCCACGTGGCGTAACAAATATTTTGGCTTTTGGGTTGGGCTTTGTATTTTTTTTGGTCAACAAAAAATATAAGAAGAAGAAAAAAAGACTTTTATTTATTAATTCATGGGTTTCCAAAATATCAAAAACATTTTATCCAAATTATATATCATTTTTTTTTTTTTTTTTTGTGTGTGTGTCTGTGACATTATTTAAAATTGAAATTATTTTGGGGCAAAACGGAGTTTTTTTTTTGTTAATTATTTTACAGAAAACAATGAGAGACATTAAATTTTGGAGAGGTGGAGAGATATGTATATTGAAAAATTCAAAGTCTCTCTCTGTCACATCAATTCACACTCTGCATCTCTTTAATTAATGGACAAGGCAGAAATATGGATAGATTTAAGTCAGCCATGGCTCAGGCCAAGAAGATGCAGCAATACTGTGAGCTGAAGGTAATATCGTTAAAACGCAAAATGGATAAGCAAACGTTTTTAATTGTCTGTTTCCATTGTGGATTATATGTTCAAGATTTTGCTTCATCCTTACCAAGTCTTAAATCTATGAATGTTTCAGACAGAATGCAGAAGACAGATGTTACTAGAGTACTTTGGAGAGTCATTCGACTGGAGGAATTGTAAAAGCAGTTTAAATCCGTGTGATAACTGTGAAAAGAGCTAAAGTAATCTCTATCAAATTTTTATGACTTGACCTCTTATATATTGATAGTTGATACTTGATACATATAGTTTTCTTCATATGACCTGAGAGTTAATAGTAAAACCAATTTATGATCCTAGTTGTAATAGTAAAACCAAAACCTGATGAGCATTTCCAAGGTTTAGTTCTCAATACAATTCTTCAATGTCATGATTTTTGGGGTTTGTCGTAGAAGATTAATTTGTACCCAAAGAAACAAATATGTATTATATAAATTGCGCAGATTACATTTGGAAACAAATAAAGCAGTAATTTGAGCAGACCCTGTAACCATCATCACTCAAGTCACTCTCTATATCTGCCAATACTACTCACAAGCAAAACAGTTTAACGGAGGCCAGACGGAGAAAGTGGAACCCGTTAGTAAAAAAAATAAGGGAAAATGTGGGTAAGCCAAATGTAGATTCTAGAAACAGAAACTACTTTGCTGTTATAAAACCAGAGAGAGGCAGGAAATGATGAACAAAAAAGTTGTAGACAAGGTTTTTGGTGGGAAGCAGAACTAAATCGTAAAGGTAAAAAAGCATACAACACTGCTTCATGACAGCATTGAGTCATTTATTTACTCATTGTCGTTTCCTTTTGTCACCCTTAGTGATGCTTGTTGTTTTGGGGCTTTGTTGCGACGTGCCTCCCAAATTCGGTCCGTTCATTTGTTGAGATGGTGGGATAACTTGCGGTGCAAGCAACTGATTTGCAGTGGCATTCTGGCTGTTATCTCCAACCGCTAGGTTTGCATGGCCATCTCCGAAGTGAAGCGAGTCCGGTAATGATGGGAAAGGGACTTCCAATGTTCCTCTGGCCCAGAAGCTGTCTGCTACCATCTTTTTGTAGTTCTTTTCTAGAACTTTCGGATCAAAATAGAGTGCATGTCTCCTGAAAAAAGAAAAAACAAGATGAAAGAGATTTAAATCATACAAAAAGATTAGAAACAGAAGCAAATTAAAGGGACATGGTAAAAGTCACGGGAAGCAAAAATAAACCTGCAAAAAGTAGAAGGATGATCTTGAGTGTAATGGCTGATCTTTTGCCAGTTATATTTACATGAAAAACCTAGACCTTCATCTTGGAAGAACGTTGGTGGTACTCCCAACTGCAGAGAAAACAACATACAAACATGCATGAGGTTCAAGTTTTGAAGAATGTGTAAGCAGCTTGCAATAAATTAATTACCTCGATTTCAAGGCATCCAGTTTGAACGTCGGCTTTAAGGGACAAGACATCGTCCCAATTGATCGCCATCCTTTTCCAATGTTTTCTTGTTTCAGTCTCTCCAACGAAGTCAAGAATCTCCCAGATAAATTGTTTCTTTTGAAAGAAGCACCTAACAATAAGATCATTACACTTGACCGCAGCTTTTGTCCAATCTCCGATTGTAATCTTGGTCATTGGAAAGTTAATAGATGGTATTTTCCGTGGTTTAGCCAAGTATTGATTTGAACTTGCAACCTGAGTTTTACACGATCGAGTAACAAAACCAATGGAATGGGTTGAAATGTGATTCCAATATAGCAAAGAACAGAGCAAGTTGAATCAGAGAGAGAGTAAAGAACCTTCGATCCAGAAGTAATGGCTGGAGAATCTCCTACAGAACTTATTACAGGCTGACGCAGAGAAAGATCCTCTCCAAGAGACGGAGACTCAGCGGCTAAACCCAATGAAAGATCCAAGCCATGGGTTGAACTCGAGGGACCTCCAAGACGAAGAGCCGCTGTGCTGTTGTTTGATGAACCCGATAAGAGATCAAAGCCATCGTTTGGGGCGAGACCTTGTGACGACACATCCGAGCCAGCGAAAGAAGAAGTAGAACTCGACGACGGAGCCGCGACCACGGGGAGATATTGGACGAGAGGTGGTGTCTCCGCTGCTGCTGTGTCGTCGGAGTTCGGCGGAGCCAATGATAAATTCAAAGCCTCGTGATCGGGATGATCATGTTCCATTCTTGAATTCTTGAATATCAGAAGAAGAAAGAGCGAGCGAGCAAGTGATTAATGAAGAAGAAGATGATGAAGCTGTTGGAGCTTTCTCACTCTTGTATATAAACGGTTTGCCACGTGGCTTTAATAAAGGTAAATTTTTTTTTGGTAGGACAAAAGGTAAATTATTTTGATTGATGGAAATTAATGTAGAAAATATGGGGCGAATCGCATAATAAAAAAATATTTGGTCAACAAAAAATATATAAGAAAAAGAAAAAAACGACTTCTTTTAATTCATGGGTTTCCAAATTGGCAAATTGTATCAATTTCTTTATTTTCTTTTGTGTGTCACACCAAATATCAAAAAGCTATTTATCCAAATATATAATCATTTTTTTTGTTTTGTGTGTCACATTATGGGGCAAAAATGTCTTTTTTTTTTAGTAGAATTATTTTACAGAAAACAATGAGAGACATTAAATTTTGGAGAGGTGGAGAGAGATATATTGAAAAATTCAAAGTCTCTCTCTCTGTCACATCAATTCACACTCTGCATCTCTTTATTATTCACAAGCTCCCTCCGCTCCGCTTCTTCTTCTTCTTCTTCTTCTTCTTCTTCTTCTTCTCTAGTGCTTTAGGTCTCCATACTCTTAACCCAAATCCCCCAAAATCCCCATATTCCAATTGCTTAAACGAGTCCACCATTTTCCCCGAATTCCAAATTCCAAATTCTTCTGACCCACTTCTTAAAAATCTCAACTTTTTCGTTCTTTCCTCTGATTTATTTACTCTCGTCGTTGTTCTTGTTGGTTTTGACAAACACAGCAATACTCATTGTGAGCAAAAGAGACAAAAGTGAAAGACTTTTTTTGTTTTTTGTTTTTAGGGTTTCGAATCTTCTCAGTATCACAGATTTTTGTTTCCTTCATTGTCGTCTCGGTGCTGCCTACATTTTGTTTGTTAACGCTTACACAATTTTGAATTTGGTACCATTCTAATCATTTCTGAGTTTTTTGTTTTTGTATTTTTTGGCTGAATCATTTGATTTGTCTGTATTCTTCCTGTTGTAGACTGTTAATGTTACTGTTCCAAAGTTTGGTCCTTTTTTGTTCTTTTGATCCAAATGCCAAACAAAAATTACATCTGAAATAGTGTCCTATAATCAAAATCCAGAGTCGTGTATATATATAAGATAATGCCTTCCGTATAAGTAATTCAATTGCTGTTGATATGTTGTAGATGATAGAAATGGAGGCTGTTGAGAAGAAACGATCTAGAGGAGGTTTTCTAAATCTGTTTGATTGGTCTGGTAAATCCCGGAAGAAGCTCTTCTCCTCTAGCAGCAACTTTGAACTCGTCTTCGGTAATGTCTGCTAAACAAACTTCTTACCATCTCGATTTTTAAGTCTTAAAATCGTTCTTGTCCTGAAGCCCTTGTTTGATTTCAAGTTATGCCTTTTGATTCACTTTCTTTGATATGTAGAAATTTTATGTTCTGAATCAATACATTTCTTTGTGGAAGATGTTGGTTGGATCTTTGATGTGATGCATAGTCCTGTATATTAGATGGCCTTCTTGATTCAAACAACTTCAATAGACTCAAAGTCTTGCCTTTTTTGTGTGTTTTGGTATCAGAAGCATCAAAGCAAGAGAAACAAAATGCTCGAAACCCCTCAAACTCCTGGCCCTCTCCGGTAAGGCTTCTCAATACCATTTCTATCCATGTTCTTTTGATTTAAGTGAATGGCTGGAGCCAATGGTCTTTGATATGATATTTGTTTAACAGATTGAGAAGGATGATATTGGAAAGAATTCAACTTACAATCCGAGAAGTGACTTGAGTTGCTCTACATCCTCTGCCACTAGTGATGATGGACTAGGGTCTCGAGCTCCAAGTGTGGTCGCGAGGCTCATGGGTTTAGAGTCTCTACCTGTACACAATGCCTTGGAGTCCCAGTCTAATTTCGCTTCTGATCCATATTCTCTCAGATCCTCACGCAAGGCAAGCACATGGGATGCATACGAGAATTTGGGTTATGTAAATCTCCGCAGTGACTATGATGGTATTTCTTGGGACCATTTGGATTCAAGAATGAATACAGAGTGTAACCGGCCTATTGACCGCTTTCAAACCGAAACGTTGCCTCCAAGGTCGGCTAAGCCAATCCCTGTCACTCACAATAGGCTCTTGTCTCCTATCCGGAGTCCTGGTTTTGTTCAGTCCAGGAACCCTGCTTATGTAATGGAAGCAGCTTCAAGAATGATTGATCCAAGTCCTCGTAAAGTTGCTAAGACGCGATTTTCATCATCTGATTCTTCGTCATCACTCCCAATGAGGATCAGAGATTTGAGAGAGAATCTAGAAGCTTCACAGAAAGGACCAAGCGCTCAAATCTCTAATGGTGCCCGCAATAATAAGAACTTCAGAGGAAACCACGACGAAAAGAGAACTACATCATCACTCAAGGGACAAGAGACAAATAAGTTATTGGGAGAAAGCAGGTTTGGTGGTTTGAAGGGTAAAGTGAAGCCTCCTTCTGTATCTGCACCTGCACACGCAAAGACCAATGCTATTCACAAGCGAGACAGTTCAACGCCCTCAAGTGGCAACAGAGACCAAAAGAAGAAGATGGACACTAAGAACCGCATAGTAAGAAATGGTTTCAAAGAATCGTCTGCTAGCACTGGGAAAACTGTGGTTAAGCCGAATAGCCTGAAACAAAACCAATTTGCTGAGACGTCTGTTTCAAAACAGAGAGGCACCAAAGTGATGAACAAAGTTGCAAACAAGGTTTTGGTGGAAAGCGGAACTACAACTAAGAAGCTTCGTTTTACTGAAACATCAGCGGAAAAGAACACTGCTTCATCTTTGTCCAGCAAAAAGAATCTTCCTCGAAACAAAAAACTGCCAAATGGGGTGCAAGAACATGGAAACAACAGTGATAAACGGATCAAAAAGGGTGAAAAGTTGATAAAATGTAACATCACCGTCGATGGCAAGTTGAAGAAGACAGGGGACGACGATCGAAAGGACATGGATGTGATTTCATTTACTTTCTCATCTCCTATCAAAGGTTTATCATCCAATTCACGATCCTCCGCTAAAAAGTCTGATCAAGATGCAGAATCAGCACTCAGTTTCAATAAGATCGATGGTGATTCTCTAAATTTTCTGTTGGAGAAAAAGCTCAGAGAGCTAACCTCTAAGATTGAGTCATCTTGTAGTAGTCTTACCCAAGAAGAAGAGTCGTCTGGTTCCATTACAAAGGATTGGGTGAATGGGACGATATCATTGCCGTCAGATGATCTGGATAATGGTTTATCAGAGAGCGAATCTGATTCTGATTGTAGTTCAGTCTACAATGATAAAATATTCCAGGTTAGTCATATGGCTAATTCTTAATTCTGCACAAGGATAGGTCTACTTTTAGTTGCTTACCACCACTGTCTCTATAAGTTGCTATATATGTATTTCAGTAAAGTTTTCTGACACACTAACCTTAAAAAAATTTGATATTTCCTAATGACACAGGCGGAAGAAGATCAGGAAGTTGGTGATAGCTTCAGCACAGCCAAAACTCTCCGAATCTCTAGCAGCAAGAGTTTCTCAAATTCAAGCATTGAAAATCACAATGGAATCGAAGAAACCGAACCCTCAGCAGAATCCGTTGCTTTATCAGAAGCAGAAGAAGGTCAAGACTGGGAGCTCAAGTACATTACCGAGATCATAGCCTCTGGCCAACTGATGATTAAAGAGGTGTCATTGGGGATGGCTACTGATATATTACCTCTGAGCCTTTTTGAGGAAATCGAAAGTAAGAGAGATGTGCGAGGCAAGATTGAGAGAAAAACACTGTTTGACTTTATGAATCAGTGCTTAACACTCAAATGCGAGCAGATGTACATGGGAAGCTGCAGAGGATTGTTGTGGAAAGAAGACATATTCCTTGAAAGGGGAGGGATATTATTGGCAGAAGAAGTGAAGAAAGAGGTTGAGGGATTGAAGAAGAAGAGAGAGATGATAATGGATGAGCTAGTTGACAATGACATGAGTAATTGTGAAGGGAAATGGCTAGATTACAAGAGAGAGACTTACGAAGAAGGAGCTGAGTTTGAAGAAGAGATTGTGTCCGATTTAGTTGATGACTTAGTTAGTGAACTTCTCTTCTGTTACTGACAAACAAAACCACTTGGTCTTATTTTTCCTAGTTTCTCAAACTTCACAGTGAAATTGTTTTTATAGGATTATTATATCTGTTAAAAACAAGATTAGGCTGAACTACCTTCTCCCACAGTGTTGTAATTATGTTTTTGATAATCATTTTTTTACCTCTGTAATCCCAAATAGTGAAAGTCTAATAGACATTTTCATTACTTCTTTCTAGTGATGGAGCTGATCGCTGTGCAGGTACAATGTGTTAAAACGGGATGGGCGTTTGTGTTTTACGTAAAATAAAAAAATAAACCGGGGTATTCCAAGAATCGAACTCGGGACCTCTCGCACCCGAAGCGAGAATCATACCACTAGACCAAACACCCTAAGTGATAAATTTTCAGCGTTAAAATATTTATAATGTATCACCGTATTTAAACGGAGAGTATTGTTTTTGTTTGTTCATCGAAGAGAGAAGAGAAAATTCGAAGAATCCATATCATCAGTGTATCCCTCCTCTCTCTCTCTCTTTGCAAAGCCCTTTCAGGTTTTTTTATTTGTTCTCCAATGGCTTCTAGCAACACGGTAAGCATAACGCTAGCTTCTATGGTTGTCTATTTAGGGTAACGATGTTGACTGTGAGATTGCTTTGTGTGTTTTTTGGTTCGATTTATGTAGACTGCTGGAGTTGATAATACGTTTAGAAAGAAGTTCGATGCGGAAGAGTTTAAGGAGCGTGCTCGTGAACGCGAAAAGAAGGTTCCTTTCATTGTTTCCCTCAGTTTCAATTTTTTTCAATCTCTGATTTGTTGATTTTTCAATTTTGATTTTTTTTTTCCTGGATGCAGGAGTCAGATCGGTCTAAATCTCGATGTAGGGTTACTTCTCTGATTTTCCAGCTTATAAATACTTGAACTTGTGAAATCTTGATGACACTAAATTAGGGTTGTTTTGTTTATTGTTTCAGCCAAAGGTCCTCCTGTGCAAAGAGCCCCTTTGAAGCATAGAGATTATCATGTAGATCTAGAATCTCGTCTGGGAAAAACGCAGGTAACTTTTTAAGTCTTCTTACCTTTTTGTTTTTGTTTTGAATTGAATAGAAATTTGGTAGCTTTTCTTTTCTTTATCAGTAAGACAGAGAATTTGTATGAGTAACCTTGGTCTACTTGTTCTTGGATAATGAGTCTTAGTCACTGATGATGTTTCTATCTGGGTACCTTTTACATGAGAAGTCCATTTTTTAAGCATTGCCCTTTTTGTTTTTGATCTGAAAGCTTGAGAGTAGTTGATAATATGATAGTATCTGGTACTTCATTAGGTTTTTGTAAACATTGGGAATCTCAGTTCTTCTGTTCCTTTGAAAACAGATGAAGTTTTGTGAATACTTTACTATAATATTAATAGTACACGGCATTTATGTTTGAACTGGTTTATTGCACGATTATATTTATATATCAATCTTGTTCTTTCATTCTTTTGATATGGAAGTCTCTTCCAGTTAAGGTTTCTTCAAGAACCTAACGTTCTTGCTTGTATTACCAGGTTGTTACACCGGTAGCGCCTCTAAGTCAGCAGGTAATGGCTCTTTTCTTACCTGTACTGCAAGTATGATTTTAGAGCAAAAACTTGTGATCACGCGAGAATCTGTTCATGACCTTTTTGTTCTTCCCACAGGCCGGTTATTTCTGTCGCGTCTGTGACTGTGTTGTTAAAGATTCAGCAAACTACTTGGATCATATAAATGGGAAAAAACGTACGTGGTGAACTCTTTTACTCACCATATTTCTAACAAGTCAAACTAATGAAGTCGTATTCAATTTTGAAGCCACTGAATTGTTGGATGGATTATTCAATTTGTAAACTAAATTGGATGGTGTTGTTTCTGATTTACACAGATCAACGGGCATTGGGAATGTCTATGCGGGTGGAGAGATCGTCACTTGAACAAGTAAATATTTTCTTCCAGTTATATGCTTAATTTTGCTGGGGTTTTACTTGTGAATGAATCTGAGACAAAAGTGCTTCTGGTTAAAATGTATTAGGTCCAGGAGCGGTTTGAGGTTTTAAAGAAGCGGAAAACGCCAGGAACTTTCACGGAACAAGGTAAGACTTTTAAGAGGACCCATCTCTGAGTTATGTAGGTTGATGTTAGAAACTATCCTCTGGAAAGAAAAGCTAAAACAAATCTAAGTAGGTTGAAAAAGAACATTGAGGTTGCCACTTTGTTTTCATCTAATGCATAGTAGATCTCGGATAACTGAATCTGATCCTGATGTGGGAATAGATCTGGACGAACGCATCCGGAAACAAGAAGAGGTAGAGGAAGAACAAAAAAGGCAGCGTCGGGAGAAAAAGAAAGAGAAGAAGGCAAGTCTTTTATATATAGATATATCTCTTCTTGAGCTCTTTTTTCACTTTGATTGTTGTTCATTGTGATTGGCTTTTGGAAATCTGACTTATGTTTTTTTTCCTTTCAAATTTTCTTGTCTCAGAAAGGGAAGGTGATAGAAGAGGAGCCTGAGATGGATCCTGAGGTTGCAGAGATGATGGGATTTGGGGGCTTTGGATCTTCGAAAAAATCATGATGGTTTTTTTTTTATCACTGGTATCTGTTGTGTTCTAGCGTTTTTGATCCACACAACTTTGTAATCTAACTTCACATAACGATATTGTTTCATTGTGCAAGAAGAGGAATTTGTATCACTAAATTAATTGGTGCTATGAAAAAACTGAACAATGTGTGATGGCCCATTCATCCTGTGGCTTTGAGGGAAGAAATTGTGTTTCATGCTTAATCGTAGTGGCAATATAATCTGTTATGTTAAGTTTTTGATCAATATTCCTAAACATAACATCAATAAAGAAAGTTATTTATTTATAAACAATTTTGTGCTTAAGAAACTTTATCTCCCATGTAAGTGCTGGAAATAAGACTTGACTAACAGATCGTGCTGGAAATAAGACTTGGCTAACAGATCATTGGGGCGCGTTGGGAAGCGTATCCAAACGTAAACCTAGAACCCCAGATTTGAAAGAAGAAACAAGAACAACAAACAAGATTATATAAAGAGATATTATTTGAACAAACAAAAACAAGAAAATGAACTTAGAAATTAATCTAATCGATTAGAAACAGAATATGAGACAAAGATGAAGATGAAGATGGCAAATCTTGAAAGATCAAGTAGAAAGAACGAAGACAAGTTTTAGTAGTTTTATACCGCCTAAACTACTTTATATATTGAACATAAGGAATGTTTCCACGTATTCATGGGCTTGAAATTAGTATAATAAAATATAGTTATATACTTTTAAAATAGTTTAGTAACTTATTGAATAAATTAATTATTTAATTGTCTATATTACATAAATATTATTTTAAATAAGTATTTATCAAAACTTGTGCACAAATTTTAAAAGTGTTATTCAATTATTGTTTTATAGTTTTCTTAGTTCTCTCGATAGTATTTCCACTGTCCAATAAACTCAATAAAACTAACCTATTATTTATTATATTATTTAGATTCAATTATGAAGATAAATATTATCCGAGATAATTAATCAAAAACTAAAAGACTTTCTTCTGATATATTGATGAAGTCATATATTAAAATCATATAGGAAATAATTCAATTGTACCAATATAAGTGAGACCAAAACCTAACTTGTATATATTTACAATTCACAATAACTTGGTTTTAATAAATTATTATAAACATATATAAAATATATGTTAATTAATTGTATGTTAATAAATGATACATGATTAGAATAATATTAATAAGTGAATAGAAATTGAAAAGTAGTTTACATAATAATTTCATGTAAATTATTTATCTTAAAATATCTACAAATATAGAAGCAAAATAGGAAATATGTGACATATCTTAAAACTATACAACATGATGTTCATAATATATGAATAATACTAATATCCAAAAATAAAAATTAAGAACGAAGACAATTTAGATGATAGAAAAATTAAATATTTTATTATATTTTAAAACAAAATATCATATATAGTTATACATATATTTTTAAAATAACCAGCTATTTCAAAATTAGAATAAAATTGTAAAATAATTAAATAATCATATTATGTGAATTATTTCTATTAAAGGGGAGAAATAAAACAAAAAGTTATTATTAGTTCTTTCTAAAAAGTTTTTGAAGAAAGTTTTAAAATGAACTCAAAGATACGATATATTGAACGTAAATTTACACGTCAGCCTCCTTATATCCACATCAGCTTTTACTTTATTAAAAAAAAAATAATGATAAGGTGAAGAGTCCTAAAAAAAACATTATCCTTCACTCGGCAAATCCGTCGAATAGTGGTGTGCGACTCAGCTCTGTCATGAAGAACCTCTGAGAGGCTTCAGTGGCAGTGGCTAACCGAGTGGGATTGTGCAGTGGAATATTTACATACGTGAGTGCCAAGTTTATTACTGCAAAACCTTTTTAGAAGATGGGTCATGATTGTGGGATCTGCACAAATTAATTATGCTTCACTGTTGTTGATATTCAGAAATCTAATAATGTTGGCTGGACTTTGATCTCTACTCAATCGTTAAGGCATACTCTGCAGTGTATCTTGATTGAGGATCACACAATCTCCAATTGGATCCCTAGACATTGTTTTGTATGTGAATCTCAGAGATGAAGTAACAGCATTTATGGACGACTGGTAGGTCGATCTGACTTGGCACCAAAATCAAAATCGATGATATACAGAACCAGCTAACACTCCAGAGAAAAAAAAACAGAGTTCTTGACTTATTTATAACAAGACTCAAGAGAAAAGTTCAACACTTAAAAAAAGATTTTATACAGAACCATCAAGATGTGTGTGAGTGTGTTCCCTGCGCTGTCTCTCCTCTTCTTGAACCAATGTGCTTGCTAGATACGTTCCAACCGGAGGATACATTGAGCGTACGTTCATGTGTTGAGGCATCATCAAGTTACTTTCTGTGTGAGGTAGTGCATATGCTTGACTCCCAAGTATCCCCCTTGTGTTTTGCACTGTTTCACTCTCGTATTGGGTCATCGGATTACTCTGCCGTGAACAGTTGTAATGAATCTGCCTGTTATCATGCCCGTTGATGAACTGATCAGAAGACACCGGTGGTGGGATAGCTTGCGTCCCAAACAACTCATTTCCAGTGTAAACCCAACTATTAGCTTGACCATATGAGTTTTGACTTCCATTGTTAACCCAGTACAGAGGTGCCACGTTAGAGTTTCCTTCTCCCACTCCCACGCGACCAATTCCTAACAAAGTTATATGTTTTTATTTTCTTTCTTTTTAATCCTGACTCAGACAATAAAATGATCATTTGCGTAAGGTACAAGGTACTTTACCTTGAGAAGGGTGATGTATAAGGTCACTGTTGACATTAAAGCGACGTGTCTGGCTTAGGACGTAGCTAGATGAGTTGGTGTTATCGTTGCTTCCATAGTCAATGTCGAAGAAAACAGCTTCTCGTACCGGGAAATTGACATCATAGAGTTTGGCCCAGTAGCTATCGGACAAAAGCTTCTCCAAGTTCTTTTGAAGAACTCCGGCATCAAAATGAAGTGTATGTATGCTGTCATATATATAAACGTAAGACTATGAATCACTTTTAGCGTTACAAAAAGCAAAAGAAAATGATTCGATGGAAGATAAAAGTAGGAAACCTGAAACGGGAAGCGGCCTGATCTTCGGTGAAATCTTGATCCATTTGTTTCCATTGTGTGTGTTTCCCTGCTATTGGATTATTCTCTATGAAGAATTTTGGACGTTTCTTCAACTGCACATAAACAAAAACATCTCAAAGATTGTAAAAGCATATAAGATAAGATAAGTATATAAGCATATAAGATAAGTCTGATTAGTACCTCAATTTCGAGGACTCCAGTTTCATCACGTGGATTAATACTCTCTTGAAAAGAAGTAACATCATCCCATTGGATCTCGATCTTTGTCTTGAGCCTCGGCATGCTAGTCTCTGGATCTCCAGCGTCGAGAATCTCCCATATAAGTTTCTTCTTTGCAAAATAGAGTTTCGCCACAATATCGTCAGGGTTTGTTGCACGGTAGACCCATTGGCCAATTATGATCTTGGAGATTGGGAATTTCATAGCTTTGAGTCTCTCTGCAGGAACCTTCGGAGGAAGAATTGATGTCTTTGAGCTCTCTGACTGTTGAGGAGGACATGGGTTGTTTCCGCTGAGGTCATTCTCAGTCAAGTTGATGAGTTCCGCAGTTTTCGTTAGAGGCAAGTTTAGCCGTGAACCCTGAAAAATTAGGTTTATACAACAAAGTAAGAGAGATAACAATCAGAGAGATCCTAAGTTGAAGAAGATGACGAAGAAAAGAAACGTTTTCTTTTATGTGAACGAATCTTAAATTAGATCTATAACCAAATATATATGTATATATCTAACAACCCAAAAACCTAAAACCCTAAGGCTTAAACTCATCTGAAAGAGTTACAAAGAAAAAAAAAAACAAAAACAGAGGATGAAACAGAACGAAGAAGAGAGCACATATTAGAGAACAAAGCAAGCGTTAATTAACAGAGGAAAGAGAGAGGATAGAGCAAAGTAGAAACAGAGAGTACGATGCAGATAACTTAGAAAAGGAGTCACCTGATCATCAGCAATTCTGTTATGATGATTGTTGTTGCCGCCATCTCTTGCTTGAGATTCTTCTTCTCGTGATGTCTTCATCTGTATTTTGTTTTCGCTGCTTTAGGTTTCCTTTTATCACACTACTGCGTATTCAGATTTGGCTCGCTAAGAGAATATATAGACGTACATCTTAGGGTTTTGTATCCGTACCTATCCGTATCTGATTTTTTAAGTTAAATCTTAGGGTTTTGTATGCGTACCTATCCGTACTTTTTTAACTTTAGGTTTTAATTATGGTATTAAATTGTTTATTGGACAATAACAAATTAGATGTGGTAATCCATATTCGGCTACTTGCCCATGCGGTTTAACCGGAACCGGCCCTTTTTATGGCCCAGTTCAATCATATAATTTTATGGAGGAAAAATCTATATAGTATAATTTAATTTTGTATGTTTGTTATAAAACTTACATATTTACTAATTTTCTTCAAGAAGAAAAATTTCGAAAGAACTCAAGAAAAGTATATCGTTATAAGATAAGCCGTCACCACGCGTGCGTTATTTAGATTTCCAACTTTGTGTAGCTTTTTTTGCTTTGTTTACTTTACACTACAAAAGACCATGCAATCATTATAGATTTGATTAATGTGATTGTATAATCATTCTAAAATCACCTTTAAAAATATTCGCTTAGGTGGATGACATCAGAAAATCTGAATGTGATTCGACGTAATTAGTTCATTAGCTAAGTTCAGATAAACACCAATACGCTGTGTCATGTGTGTTAGTGTGTATCAAGAAAGCTAGTACGAATCAAACAAAACACTTTGATATTATAATGGTTCTACTGTTTAAACTTGGGAAATAAAAACAAAAAGAAAAAAAACAGTTACACATATGCATTTTGATCAAGTTTAGTTCAGTCCAAATAGGAATGAAGAGTATAAAATTACAAAATAAGTATATATGTTCGTAGTTACTACTTGAAGCTTATGACCGACCACTAGATGGTATTTATGTACTCATATCTTTTTGATTGGTACTCAGAAAAAAGGGAAAGAGCGATCTCCACCATCAACGTCAGCCTGTCACATATTTTGGCTTGTTAGGCATTTTACACACTTTGATGGGGGTTGATACAAGTTTATAATACACACACTCTCAAATTCACACGTGATTTTCTCTTTTATATTGATGAGGCCATAGAGAGCATGTGTGCTTGAAATATTTGTAGGGACGGTCAATATTGCCTTTTTCTTATGGCTTTCCATATACGGAATATTAAATAATAGTGACTCTTTCACTTCATGTATTTTTTTTTTTGTTTTCTTTATTATGATCCATAGTTTTGATTCTCTAGATTCTCTACCGTACCACGAGATATATGATATCTATCCTTGCTGCAGCTCAAAATGCTTTGATGACTCATTTTCTCATATAAAATTTCCTTATTAATTTTCGTTTTAATATTAGACCATGATGATCATATATATATATATATGCAATATAAGCTTTAAAATCCATATGACTATATATGTATGGACGTCAAAACTTTCAATCATATAAAATTTTATGGCCCAGTTCAATCATATAAAATTTCCTTATTAATTTTCGTTTTAATATTAGACCATGATGATCATATATATATATATATATATATATATATATATATATATATATATATATATATATATATATGCAATATAAGCTTTAAAATCCATATGACTATATATGTATGGCTACAATAACTATTAACTTAAATTTTGTCACTAATTTGTAACAGTTTATAGATATTATTTGTTATTAATTTTTTTGTAACAAAAAAATGTAACTATATGATACAAATTTACTAGTGTACCAAAACTGTAAGTTATTTCAGCTGTATTTATGTAATTATGTATTTTACAACTTCTTTGTTATTTAGGAAATTTTTCTACGTAGTCGTGTTTGATATCTATATTCAAAAAAGATTAAAAATTGCAAATACCAAAAGAAGATGAAGATATTGGAATTGATTGATTTTAAGATGGCGTGGGGCTTTTGTCTCATTATCAGATTTTGTGCTATTAATGGATTTCGATATAAAGTAACTCAGAGATCTTATATACCCAAACAAAAGTAATCCAAAGACGTAACTCTTACTTGGCTCTCTTTTTACGTGATAAAGAGTGCCAAGTGTATCTTGATTGAGGATCACACAAGACACAATATTCAGTTGGATCCCTACAAATTGTTCGTATGTGAATCTCAGAGGTGAAGTAACAGCATTTGTATACAGAACCAGCTAACACTCCAGAGAAAAAAAAAAACAGAGTCCTTAGACTTATTTACAACAAGACTCAAGAAGAAAGCTAACACTTGAAAAAGATTCTATAAAGAACCATCACTGATCCAAATATCAACATAACCCTAACTATTGTTATCGTTGGAATCATCTTTTTTGTCCATATCAGGAAGCACTGGCCAGTTGTTGCTCATGTATAAAAATTTCTGGTAATCTTTGAGCTGAAATTTTCCATCAAGATGTGTATGAGTGTGTTCCCTGCGCTGTCTCTCCTCTTCTTGACGCAATGTGCTCCCTAGATACGGTCCAACCGGAGGATACGTTGGGATTACGTTCATGTGTTGAGGCATCATCAAGTTAGTTTGTGTGGGAGGTAGTGCATATGCTTGACTCCCAAGTACCCCCCTTGTGTTTTGCACTGCTTCACTCTCGTATTGGGTCATCGGATTACTCTGCCGTGAACCGTTGTAATGACTTTGCCTGTTATAATGCCCGTTGCTGAACTGAGAAGACACAGGTGGTGGGATAGCTTGCGTCTTAAACAACTCATTTCCAGTGTAAACCCAACTATTGGCTTGACCATATGAGTTTTGACTTCCATTGTTAGCCCAGTACCGAGGTGCCATGTTAGAGTTTCCTTCTCCAACTCCCACGCGACCAATTCCTATAAAAGTTATAGGTTTTTATGTTCTTTCTTTTAATCCTGACTCAGACAATAAAATGATTTGCGTAAGGTACAAGGTACTTTACCTTGAGAAGGGTGATGTAGAAGGTCACTGTTGGCATTAAAGCGACGTGTCTGGCTTAGGACGTAGCTAGATGAGTTGGTGTTATTGTTGCTTCCATAGTCAATGTCGAATAAAACAGCTTCTCGTACCGGGAAATTGACATCATAGAGTCTGGCCCAGAAGCTATCGGACAAAAGCTTCTCCAAGTTCTTTTGCAGAACTCCGGCATCAAAATGAAGTGTATGTATCCTGTCATATATAAATGTAACACTATGAATCACTTTCAACGTTACGAAAAGCAAAATAAAATGATGATTCGATGAAGTAAGAAACCTAAACCGAGAAGCAGCCTGATCAACAGTGAAATCTTGATCCATTTGTTTCCATTGTGTGTGTTTTCCTGCCTGTGGATTAGTCTCTTTGAAGAATTTTGGACGTTTCTTCAACTGCACATCTCAAAGATCATTACTCACACTCATAAATTGTAGCAACATATATAATATAAGTATGATTAGTACCTCGATTTTGAGGATTCCAGTTTTATCACGTGAATTAATACTCTCTTTAAAAGAAGCAACATCATCCCATTGGATCTCGATCTTACTCTTGAGCCTCGGCGTGCTAGTCTCTGGATCTCCAGCGTCGAGAATCTCCCATATAAGTTTCTTCTTTGCAAAATAGAGTTTCGCCACAATATCGTCAGGGTTTGTTCCACGGTATTCCCACTGGCCAATTATGATCTTGGAGATTGGGAAATTCATAGCTTTGAGTCTCTCTCCAGGAACCTTCGGAGGAAGCATCGATGTCTTTGAGCTCTCTGACTGTTGAGGAGAACATGGGTTGTTTCTGTTGAGGTAATTCTGAATCAAGTTGATAAGTTCCGGAGTTTTCGTCAGAGGCAAGTTTAGACGTGGACCCTGAAAAATTAGGTTTATACAACAAAGTAAGAGAGATAACAATCAGAGAGATCCTAAGTTGAAGAAGATGACGAAGAAAAGAAACGTTTTCTTTTATGTGAACGAATCTTAAATTAGATCTATAACCAAATATATATCTAACAACCCAAAAACCTAAAACCCTAAGGCTTAAACTATCTGAAAGAGTTACAAAGAAAAAGAAAAAAAGAAAAACAGAGGATGAAACAGAACGAAGAAGAGAGCACATATTAGAGAACAAAGCAAGCGTTAATTAACAGAGGAAAGAGAGAGGATAGAGCAAAGTAGAAACAGAGAGTACGATGCAGATAACTTAGAAAAGGAGTCACGTCATCAGCAATTCTGCTATGATGATTGTTGTTGCCGCCATCTCCTGCTTGAGATTCTTCTTCTCGTGATCTCTCCATCTCTATTTTGTTTTCGTTACTTTAGGTTTCCTTTTATCACTCTGCGTATTCAGATTTGCCTCGCTAAGAGAATATATAGACGTACCTATCCGTACTTTTAGTTAAATCTTAGGGTTTTGTATCCGTACCTATCCGTACCTGATTTTTTTTTTCAACGTACCTGATTTTTTTTTTCAACGTACCTGATTTTTTTAGTTAAATCTTAGGGTTTAGTTAAATTATTTATTGGACAATAACAAATTTGATTTGGTAATCCATGCGGTTTATCCGGAACCCTTTTTATGGCCCAGTTCAATCATATAAGTTTATGAATGAAATAAACATTATATAATTTAATTTTGTTTGTTTGTTATCTTTAAAAAGAAAATTTCGAAAGAACCCATGAAAATTATATCGTTATAAGCCGTCACCACGCGTGCGTTACTTAGATTTCCAACTTTGTGTAGCTTTTTTCTTTGTTTACTTTAACACTACAAAAGACCATGCAATCATTATAGATTTGATTAATGTGATTGTATAATCATTCTACAATCACCTTTAAAAATATTCGCTTAGGTGGATGACATCAGAAAATCTGAATGTGATTCGACGTAATTAGTTCAATAGCTAGGTTCAGATAAACACCAATACGTTGTGTCAAGAAAGCTAGTAAAAATCAAACTAAACACTTTGATCTTATAATGGTTCTACTATTTAAACTTTAGAAGAAAAAAAAAGAAAAAAAAACAGTTACATATGCATTTTGATCAAGTTTAGTTCAGCCCAATTATGAATGAAGAGTATAAAATTACAAAATAAGTATGTTTTTAGTTACTACTTGAAGTTTATGATCACTAGATGGTATTTATGTACAGGACTCATATCTTTTTGATTGGTAGTTTGGTACTCAAAAAAAGGGAAGATCGATCTCCACCATCAACGTCAGCCTGTCACATCTTTTGGCTTGTTAGGCATTTCACACACTTTGATGGGGTTGGTCAAGTTTATAATACACACACTCTCACTCTCTCTCTCTCTTATTTTTATCTATAACACTCAAATTCACACGTGATTAATTTTCTGTTAGAGCAAGCACATCGGTTGGGACTTTTTTTTGGTCCCTCACATTTAATAATAATATTTAGAAGAGAATCGATACAACCAAAGTCTCGACAAATTTTTGTTCTAACCCTAGAGAAAATAGAACATCCAATGAGAACGTAACACGCGTCGAAGTGGACAACCAAAAAACGTCCCGAATGAAGATACGATTCTTCAAATTTGGGCTTTTTTTATTTATTTTAAATCAAAAAAAAACGGAGGACGGCCCAAATCATCACAGATGCACATGGTCTTATATTGATAAGGCAAGCATAGAGAGCATGTGTGCTTGAAATATTTGTAGGGTACGGTCAATATTGCCTTGTTCTTATAGCTTTCCATTTACGGAATATTAAATAATAGTGACTCTTTCACTACATGTACTTTTTTATTTTCTTTATTATGATCCGTGGTTTTGATTCATGCATCTCTAGATTCTCTACCGTACCACAAGATATATGATATCTATCCTTGCTACGTACATCTCAAAATGCTTTGATGACTCATTTTCTCATCTGAAATTTCCTTATTTTCGTTTTAATATTATGCCTGATGATCATCTACATATATATATATATATATATATATGCAATATAAGCTTAAAATCCAAAATATGTGAGGGACGTACGTATAAATACATTAACAATAATAAGCAATGTGATTAACAATAAGAAAAAATAATGACTAAAACTACTTTTAAGTTGTCTTTCAATAAATTTAGGGAACTCGTAAAACCTAGTTTAAAACGTCAAAACCGTACGTTATGTCAGTATTTATCTAATTATGTATTTTACAACGTTCTTTGTTATTTTGAAAAATTTTCTACGTAGTCGTGTTTGATATCTATGTGTGTTCAAAACGGATTAAAAATTGCAACTACCAAAAGAAGATGAAGATATTGGAATTGATTGATTTTAAGATGGCGTGGGGCTTTTGTCTCATTATCAGATTTTGTGCTATTAATGGATTTCGATATAAAGTAATTGAAAGATCTTAACCCAAAGATGTAACTCTTGATTGGACCTTTTTCTACATGCTCCAAATTAAAAAAAAAAAAAAAAAAAGTTGTTTTCTTTTTCTTCTCCGTTTTATGTGATACCTTCAAGGTTTCACAAGAGCCACAGTAAAGCGAAGCAATGAAGGTCAGTTTATCCACTTCCACTTAATATTCTTTTATAAAGTATGCCTAAGGAAATCCAATCACAAAATCAAAATTACCCAACTTAGTGAAAAATATGTCACAGAATCACTCACATTCCATCCGGCAGTAAGAAAAAAAAAAGATCATAGTGGTAAAATAATCAACAAATAATAGTTAGAAGAAAACTAGCCTCAAGAATTAACTAAAGAATCGATGATTACATGAATGCAAAGACTCCAAGTCCCAAGTTAGAGGGCAAGTCAGATTTCTTCTAATTAATGGTCATCATAGTTAAATGCTATATCGAATATTTGGTCATATTCACTTACGAAGTGAACATCAAGCCCTTCTTTCAAATCTTGTGGGAGCACCTCAAAATCTCTCCGGTTAAGAGCTGGAAGTATTATCGTCTTAATCTGATTCCGTTTTGCAGCTAAAGTCTTCATTTTCACCTGAATGAGAGAGATTTGGTGTCTTACAAAGCACTTAATACAAAAATTGGTTATCAAACAGCTAAAATGGAGTAGAAAATTCTAGTGTGTGCGTGTGACTTACGACGCCTATTGGAAGAATTCTACCGGTTAGATTGACTGCTCCAGTCATTGCAAGATCTTTCTTCACAGGTTTCTTCATGGCGAGTGATAGCAAGGAAGTGATCAAGGTGCAGCCTCGGCTAGGCCCTTCATTTGATTTGTTACTACCTGTAACATGTAGATGAAGCTTGGAATTCGCAAAGAACGGGTTCTCGGGTTCTTTCTCGAGCAAGAATCTTCTGGCAACCGTGCTAGCGACCTGCACACTTTCTCTCATTGCATTCCCAAGCTGGCCCGTTATGACAGAGAGGCCTTTGCCTTTCTCTTCTTCGATAACGTTGGTCTCAATGTACCCAATTCCTCTAGTCGTATATATAAAAAAGGCATTTGCATTAGGCGACAAAAACAAAAAATACATACATAATAGGCCACATTTTTCCTAAATTAGGCTGAACATTCATTTTTATGTGATGTTATAGGATTTTTTTGGAAACAAGACTCATATCATACACATTTATGGAAAATTTGTTTGTTTTTCCTTTGCATTAACTACTAAAATCTTGTTTTTTAGGAATTTGTTTTGAAAATGAACTATATTTCCTTTTTTATACTAAAAATAAGATAAAAAAATTTTCAAAAATAGAATGTGAGAAGTTACATATTTTATTATTAGCCTTAGGCCTCTATTGACCTTGGCACGACACTGCTGCATATAGACCTTTTCTACTTTGGTCTCGAAATTAGTCGGTTTGCCAATACAATCTGCAAGGTTCGATTCTTTAATCGAAACCTTCCTAGCTGTTTCAATTTGTGTTGTATCGGATGTATCTTCTCGTACTAGTTTAAGAGCACTCTGTACATAAAAGTCATGACTGATGTTAGATTATTGATGTTAGATTATTGAGTGTTCCATTAACTTTTTAAGCAAGTTACCTTGCGGTAAATCTTCTCAATTTGCTTCTGGAGATTTCTAACTCCTCCTACTTCTTTGCCGTAATTTTCTATCAAGGAACGAAGAGCACAATCGCTTACATCAACCTGGTAACATAAATCAACAAGAACTATTCAAATATCCATATAGTATATATGAATATCAAACATCAGAAGATGAGAGGATATATATATGCATGGTTTTACGATTAAGACCTCTTCAGGCTTAATGCCACAATCTTTTCTTGCGGTTTTCTCCAAATAGTCTCTAGCTATATGCATTTTATCAGCAAAGAGATATCCTGCAATAGTAATCACTTCCATTCTGTTTAACAGAGGAGTAGGAATCTTGTCTATTACATTTGTTGTGCATACAAAGAAAACCTGTAACCAAAAAAACTTGTATTAGCCTTTATAAGTTCTCAATTGCTAATCAGATGATAAAATTCTCATTAAGAAAAAAAACAAAAAAACCTTTGATAGGTCAATGGGAACGTCGAGATAGAGGTCCATAAAATTTGCATTCAACTCTGGATCAAGAAGCTCCAACAAGGCGTCGACCGTGTCGCCAGTGATGTGTCGTCTTCCAACCTAATCAACCGAGGAACTATAAACAATTATTGCAACTACTAACATAAGATTCTTGAATGTTACAAACCAATCCAAATAGTATCACCTTATCAATCTCATCAATCAAAACAACAGGATTCTGTGTTCCCACACTTTTTAGACATTGCACCATCTTTCCCGGTGTGCCGTTGTATATTGTTCGGGGAATCCCCTAATTATAAGAGATCAAAATCTTCAATTCCTTAATCGTTTATTTATGATCAACGCAATAGTGTAGATAAATTACATTAATGTTAGCAGCCGTAGATAGCCCTCCAACAGAGCATTGAAAGAAATTACGCTGAAGAGCACGCGCAATCGAACGCGCAATGCTAGTCTTACCAACACCGGGAGGACCCGCAAGACAAATGATCTTCCCTGATTAACATAATTATACAAAAATATATATAAGGATATGATTTGTTTATGTAAAATCAACAAACCCTAGAGGTCGACTACGTACCTTGTGAAGTGCCTCTAAGTTTTTCAACAG
The DNA here is from genome assembly GCF_030686135.1 of Camelina sativa. Taxonomy (NCBI): domain Eukaryota; kingdom Viridiplantae; phylum Streptophyta; class Magnoliopsida; order Brassicales; family Brassicaceae; genus Camelina; species Camelina sativa. The sequence goes on from NC_141898.1 coordinate 2,341,943, forward strand.
CAACGTGTTCTATTATTCTTTCTTTTACATTCGATAAGCCATAATGATCCTCATCAAGAATCTTTTCTGCACTCGTGACATCACAATTCTCACCACTGCACACAAAATAAATCAAATTTACTTAACTACAGATGATGCAATTCCTCAAGCACATGAGCATAATATATGAACTAAATATCACATGAGCAAAAACCTGTAATTTCCCCAGGGCAAAACGGTCAACCAGTCAAGGTAGTTACGGGCAATAGTAAATTCGTGACCGGTCTTAAACACCTCCAGTTTCGTAAGCTCTTCATCTATAACTTGCAATACACGTTTTGGGATTTTTAGCTTATTAGGCTCAATCCTTTCCCTAAACTTTTGCTGCAAAGAACTATTGTTTTTAGATATCTTATGATCATGATATAAGATTACTTCAAATTAAAGATACTCTTACGATGGTATTGGTACGTACCACAACAAGATTTATCATCTTTGTAATCAAATCCAAGCTCCTGCATAAATTAGATTACTTTCATTGATTAATATACGCATATGTACTAACTTCAAGGAAAAGAGTTTCCTTAGACTACATTTCGACTAAAAAGGAAAATCACCAAATGCATGTTACTTAAAAATGTAAATATTTAGCAAAAAGAGGAGAGTTATGCTTTTGTAGGGTAGGGTAGCTGAAGGTATACGAAATCAAGAATTACAACTAATTTGATGAAAGTAAAGAATTTTAGAGTTTGGATGATGGAAGATTTTGGAGTTAGATGGCATAGGAAATTAATTTGTCTCATTATCATTTCTTGTGTCAAACATGAATTCGAAACAAAATATTGAAATTATGTAAATCTGTATACAGCCGCGTGGATTGCTAAAGGAATTGTTAAAATTTAAGATTTATTTAGTAATTACCAATTTAATTAAGTAGAAGAATATGAATTTTGTTTGAAATTTACTTTTTCTATGCTCACTAATGCTAAAAAGAAAAGGAAATTTGCTTGACTTGTAAGACGTTTTTGGCTATAAGTATATATACATGGAGATTGTTTTAAAAGAACTCATATTCTGAGAACCTTTGATTGTTTTAATTCACCATTATTTTTGTTAGAAATTTGTGGTCGGGTGGATATTTTGTACACTTCATTTACAAGTAAAAATATATTTACGCGTTTGATGCGTTTACAAGTTATGTTTTGCTTAACCCAACTTGCTCCAGAAAATATTTAACAAGCTATATCATAACAAGAGGCAGATCGTGCATTTCTTTGGTCAGTTAGGAATTCTAGATAATTATACTACAATGCTTTAAAAACATTTGCAATGGCGTCATATGCATTGATTTTTCTTACTTAAAAAGTTTAATAACTAGAGGGCACAAATTTTAGTCGACAAAAAATTAATGAATAAGCATGTCATGTATAGAATATTAATTTATAAGTATTAATATATGTGGTATTCAAACTATAATGAAATAAAATATTTTCTAACATATCAGAAAAATAGGTAATTTTTTTTTGAAGTTTTCAATTTCTAAATATACATCATTTTCATAAAGCTATTAAAATGTGACAAATGATATTATTATTCATAATATAATTTAAATATATGTATGCCATGTGTATAAGTGAATTTATTTATAATATTTATAATTTATTGTCAATAATGTTGTCTAAATATTACAAATTTAATTCTAAAACCATAAAATTTATAACATTTGAAAGTCAAATCTTATATTGCTATAATTGTCCCAATACCTTTAACAAAAAAAAAAATTGTCCCAATACATAATTTTAAGAATTTTAAAAAATAAAGTATATCATTATAAATATTATTTACAGTATAAAATAAGAAATATTAATTTATAAATAAATTAATATTACTAGAAATTAATAAAATATCATGGTCCCGATATTACTAATTTATAGAGTTTCTTAATAGAAAAAAACTACATAAATAACATTTATAATGGTGACAATCAACCAAGAAGAGATATAAAATCAGCCTAAATTAGACTTGTTGTTATATATAATGGTCATAGAGCCAAAAGGCGAGCTCGAAAATCTGGTCAGTTGTTCTAATGGTCATAGCCAAAGGCTAGCTCGAAAATTTGGTCATATTTATCGACGAAATGAACATTGAGCCCTTCTTTCACGTTTTCTGCCAGCTCATCATAATCACTCCGGTTAGCCTCTGGGAGTATTATCACCTTCACTTCACTCCGTCTTGCGGCTATAGTCTTCTCCTTCACCTGAGAAAGACAGACACAGAGAGATTTTGTGTATTACACACTAAACTGAGGCTTACTAGAAATTGGTTACAAAAAAGCTAACTGTTGTGTGTGTTTCTTCTACTTACGCCGCCAATTGCAAGAATTCTACCGGTCAGAGTGACTTCTCCTGTCATTGCAAGATCCTTCCTTACAGGCTTCTTCATGGCAAGTGACAGCAACGAAGTTATCATGGTGCTCCCTGCGCTTGGACCGTCTTTTGGTGTGGCTCCTGCAGGAACATGTAAATGAAGCTTGGATTTCGCAAAGAACTGGTTCCCCGGTTCTTTCTCGTGCATTATTCTTCTGGCCACTGTGTGAGCTATCTCTGCGCTTTCTTTCATCACAGCCCCAAGCTGACCCGTTATGTGAAGCCTGCCTTTGCCTTCTCCTTCTTCTACAAAGGTTGTCTCTATGTACAATGTTGAGCCACCCATGGATGTCCAAGCTAGCCCCATTACAACCCCAACTGGTGTCTGTTCATAGATCTTCTCTGCGTGAAATACTGGCTTGCCTACATAGTCTTCAAGGTTTGATTCATCAATTACAAACTTTTCAACCGTTTCAGCTACCACTACGCTCTGCTCAGTCTTTGGTTCTGTTGAATCCCCAGTTGCCAACTCATCTGTCAACACAGTGGATCCTTCTGCAGAGGTCTCCTCTGGGGATTCCAAATCAGTCTTGGCCAAAGGTTTACTATCTTCAGTGTCAGTAACAACATCAGAATTTGCAGGCACTTCGAGAGATGTCCCTTTGCGCACAACATTTAGAGCAATCTGTAAGAAAATCAATCATTTTAGATCCTGAGGGTCCAAGTAAGAAGTTTGGAATATGTTCAGTGAATTTGTTAACTTACCTTACGAAAAATCTTCTCCATGTGCTTCTGGAGATTTCTAACGCCTGCTTCTCTGCAGTAATTTTCTATCAAGGAAAGAAGAGCTGCATCACTCACATCAACCTGGAAAGAGTACAAACAACTTGAGCAAAACAGTAAATGACATCAGAAATGACAGGAGACTGAGGAACACTGGTTGTGAGTGAGACCTGTTCAGGCTTAATGCCACAATCTCTGCGCGCAGTTTTCAGCAAATAGTCTCTAGCAATTTGCATCTTCTCATCAGTAATATACCCTGCGAGACTAATCACCTCCATTCTGTCTAGCAGAGGACTGGGAATCGTATCTATCACATTTGCTGTACATACAAATAAAACCTGCAATAAACTTGATCAGACCTAAGTTTCAAACACAAACTTCCTATTATGAAACCAATACACAGATGTAATAAAACAAGTTCCAGTTTCCCTTCAAATTTGGTGGATCACATGCGAAGAAAGAAATTGCAAGTGAGAAATGTAAAGAGAAGAGAAAAATGTTCATGAAAAACCTTTGATAAGTCAATAGTAACATCGAGATAGTGGTCTAGAAAATTTGCATTCTGCTCTGGATCCAAAAGCTCCAACATTGCGCTGGCTGGACCGCCGTCGTGGCACTTTACTCCAAGCTGCCAAAGGAACCATAGACAATTATTGCAAAAATTTTAAGCTGAAACTGAGAAACCAAGCTAACATATATTGAATACTAAAAAGCAAGCTACCTTATCAATCTCATCGATCAGAACAAGAGGATTTTCTGTTCCCACAGTCTTTAGACATTGCACCATCTTTCCAGGCATGGCACCAATATATGTTCGACGATGCCCCTAAACAATGTATAAGATTATTTATAAAAACTTCATAAACAGCGTTAAAAGTACAGTTTAATTTTTCATGTAGTATATATACCTTAATCTCAGCAACATCGGATAGTCCTCCAACAGAGAACCTGAAGAACTTGCGGTCAAGAGCACGTGCAATTGAACGCCCAATGCTAGTTTTACCTACTCCAGGTGGGCCAGATAGACAAATGATCTTCCCTGTTGCCACATTTTACAAATTTTCACCTTCAGAACTTATAAATGAAGCTAAAAGGTTTTACCAAAGACGAATGAAATAGAAAGGCAAAGATATGATGACCCTGTGAAGTGCCTCTAAGTCTCCCCACAGCAATAAACTCTAGTATTCTTTCTTTTACATCAGATAATCCGTAATGATCCTCGTCAAGAATCTTTTCTGCTCGTGAAACATCAAAATTCTCATCACTGCAAACCAAATTAGATTTGATTATAATAAATGAGATTCCTCAATCAATGTATGCACAAAAAATCAACTACGAGTGTTGTTGTTATAACTCTCCTCAAGACATAAGCATGAAGCAAATGGCAAACCTGGATTTTCCCCAAGGCAACACGGTCAACCAATCAAGGTAAGTATGGGTCACATCGTACTCGCTTGAACTGGTTTCTAACATCTTCAGTTTTGTAAGCTCTTCTTCTATGGCTTTTAGTACATGTTTTGGAATCTTATCTTTAATAGGGTCAATCCTTCCCCTAAACTTTTCTGCAGAAAAGAACAGACTTTAGCTTCAGTAGTTGTACACTCATTGATGCACAGCTCTCGGAAGTCAAAACAAAGAAAACTAGGCGTCATGAGTTCACAGTGGTGCGATCTCAAAGTTTGAATCGAAAATATCCTTATAGTAGTAGACTAGTATTAGTGTAGTACTAACCATAAAGTGCGGTTTTGGCGTCTGTCTCCACGCCAAGCTTCTGCATTGGTACATTTAACAGTCATCAATCAAAAATACTATACATCATACACACCCATAAAAAGAGCAGACATAAGTTGAGGAGGCGAGCTAAAAACCGCTTGTATAGCCTTGAGCTGCTCCTTTAGTAACATTTTATGTCTCTCGCTTTTAAATTGTTCTTCAAAAGCTTTTGCTATGGATTCCTAAACACGAATTTAAAGAGATGAGATCAGTATATATAATAAAACATTTTCAAAAATCTAGTAGCACGAGTCAGCTGGACAGATGCAGGAAAGTGAAGAAGGCGTGAAGTACTTGAATCTTGTTAATTTCCAATTCTTTTTTCACCAGTACCAGCGTCCATCCCAGACGTGTGTGAATCTGGATCAAAGAAAACAATATGAGAAGCTGGCTAAGAATGGAAATATATATCATTCTCTTTGAGGTAATTACAGCATCAAAACGTGACAATGGCTAAACTACTTACATCCAATTGTTCAAGAATCCCCTGAATTTGAGATTTGTTAGCGCCAGAGATCCCGGCTGCAAAATCGGCTAACTTTGGATAACTGAAGTCACCTATATGCTATAAAAAAAGAGAAATCTACTAAGATACCGATACTCTGACATAGGTTGTACTCGCAAGCAGTGCCAGATATTAAGAGAACATACCTGAGTATATGTCCGAACTTGATCTCTCCAGAGTGAAGTTGTCCTTAAGACATCCCTCAGTGTTGTCATAACTTCAAAGTATGTTGCCTTGATGAGATCATTGTCCTTGTCATACGGCTCATCCTGCAAAGTAACAAAGAAACACGTGACAAAGGATCTAGATTTCAGAATTTAAAAAGGAAACAGAAACCGCATGTCTTGCTCCCCTGCTCGTATTCATAAAAGGATAGACTAGTTAAAACAGAAACACACCTTTACATGGTCAACTTTGACGGTAAGAGGATCTTCACTCACCTGTGAGAAAAACAAAGTACATGGTTTTACACTGAGTGAGCCATAACTTGATAAGCGGAGGACACATGTGGAAGTTATACACACAGCTTCTGAGCTTTAAAATCTTAACTTTTCATGGAGTTTTATCCTTTTCAAAGAAATATTTCTATTAACTTACCATCTCTGTTATTTTAAGTCGTCTGTGACCAATAAGGATGACTTGCTCACCTTGGATACATGAAATCTGTAAAATTGGCAAATGGTTATGTCTTTCAAACAGAGACATAAATCCGGTTAATTAACGTGCGGGAAGAGTTTACCTGAGCAAGTGTGCCAACTTCATGAATCCGGTTAAACAACTCTTTTCCTTTCAACTTCTCTAAAATATTCTCTGTTTCAGAGCTAGAAGATGAATCAGTTGACTCGGCATCGTCATCCTTCAAAAGGAAAGCCCCCGCATATGGGGATTTTTGTCTTCTGCTCTCTTCTAAAGCTGCAAGTACTTTAGGATCCTAGACAATAAAATGCTCATACAAGGTCAGAAAAACGCAAGCAGACAGCAAACATCAAAGGCAGTAGTATTCTAATGGACATGCAAATTAAAATAGGTATCCAAAACTAGGGTGAAGTAACAGACACCTTGACATAGATTGGCATGTAAAAGCCAGGAATAAGAGGCTTGTGGAGTAATGGCAATGCTATAACCTGCAATGAAGCAACAGAAAGGTTTAATGAAAACAATCGTACCAATGTTATATAACCTGCAATTAAGCTTGGGAATGGGTATTTTGTATTAAAAGGTTCAATCTTTGCCTAGCTGTTAAACTAGGAATGGTCCATTAAAACACTAAACTTCTTCAAAATTTCGAATTTCCCTACTAATGCTGTAAAGGTTCTAGCTTTAACATCCCAATCGCTAGAATTATAAAGAAAAAAAGTTGTCAATTGAATTGATTTCTCTATGATCTTAGATCTATGGCAAAATCATAGCATATGAAGAGCACCAGCCACATTTAAGGCAGTTCAATTGATTCTTGGAATCCTACATTCCCCATGATCATAAAACTCCCCATGGGTCGGGGGTGAATAAAATAAAAAAGTGAACTTTATAATAAAATTTGAACAAACCGTTAGACAATCGTTGAGGTGAGTTTTAGTTGAGGCAATCGCGGCAGAGGAATCCGAGTCGGAGGAGAAAGCACGAAGACCCAAAGAACTCCGGTTACATCCGGTTAGCTGAGTCAGTGACTTGAACAATAGACTGTTAACCGGGTTAGACCGGACTCGAATAGCCGGAGTCAGGTGATGTGAACAGTAAATGTTCGAAACGAGGAGCTTCAACATGACCGGGGGAGGAAGATGTTTGAGTAGCAAGATTTGAGAATTTAGGGTTTAAGCTTACCCTAATAAGCAAGAAACCGTACGAAATTGAAGTCTGTAGACGAAGAAGAAAGACTTGCTGTCAAAAGCCCTTCATAAACCCCTTCGCCAAAAAAAAAAAAAACGTATTTATGGGAAAAGGACGTACATAGCCTCCAAAATGCCGTCGTTTCTTTTGCATGCTTGTCTTAACCAGACCGGATTTGTAAGAAAAATTCCGTGTCATTTAGCTAAATTTTGGGCCAGCGAAAGTAACTAACTTGATCATGGGCATGGCCATGGGCTTTTTTGTTGGAATTTATTTTTAGAAAAACATTATAGCACTCTCTTTTTTTATTTGAATTCTTTTTATGGGTTAAAGTGAAATTGAACCGGTCTATTACAATTAAGAAAATAAAAGAAGTTGCATGCTGCATGCAATAGGCTGTTAACCGGTCTATTACATTTAATTAGTACGTACTCTAATTAATAATACCTCAAATAATGTTATTCTTGGTTTCGCATGCTGCATGCAATGTACGTGCTCCGTTTAATAATTCATAAGTTTGATTTTTAACATATTATATATCAATGTTTTTGACAGAAAAAAATTAGAAGGATTCGTCTTTAAATATGTTTTTTATAAAAAAGTAGTAATACAAAAAAAGTTTTTAAGTTGAGACCAATATTTTCTTCGTAAAAAAAATCATTGTCATCATTACTAAAATAATTGTCCTGAATTGGGATAACATATAATCATCAATGAGGATAACAACTAATCATTTGATTTGGGAATAATAAACAAAACATAAAGCGGGAACATTAATAAATTAGGAAGAGTATATCAAAGCGTGTCTGACGCAAGGAGGCAAATCTCTCTGGCATGACTCACGTTTATCGCTAAATACCCCACATTTGCTTTGTTTATCTCTGCAAATTATAATACTTTCGTTTCTTATTTTTTTAACTTTTTGACAGCTTCAATAAATTACTTTTGAATAGACAACAACAGAAAAATGTCAGGCTAAAATATAATCAGTGAAAACAAATCCTGCTCAATACCGCAGTCTTAATCGTCCGTGAAGACGCGTTTCTCGCTCCCGAAGCGGAAGCGGAATCGGAATCGCGTGGAATCGCATGGAATCGCGTCGGAATCGCGATTCCCAAAATAAGGTGGTTGGAAGCGCTGTCGAATCGCACGTTTCCGATTTAGAAGCGTCGTGGTGTTAACGGAAGCGATGACGATGTAGATCGGAAAATATGAAATAGTTTTCTGCTTATAGATGAAACAAACAAGTCATTAACCTGAATATTAGTTTATTACTTTGCACCATGAGCCTGAACAGACGACGACGGAGATGGCTTTACCAGATGCGACTTTGAACGGAGAAGACAATCAGTGATAATGGGCTGGGCCTTGTTCTCATTGACTTCGTCAATTGCCCACGTCACTTGTTCTTGTGTGTTTTAATTTTTAAAGTGTTGTTTGTCTAATTGTTACTTAGTTAGTGTTCTGCTTTTTTTTTTCTTTTTTCAATTATTAGTTAACTTAAATATGTATTAGTTGTTAGATAAATGTTTAGAAGGTAATAAATTTTTTAATTTGTATGTCTCAATATTTTATTAATATAATTTTATGTTTAATACATAAATATACATGTATATGTATATACGCTTCCAACACGTACCCGCTTCCTAATTTTTATAAAAAATCAGCTTCCCCGCTTCCAAACGCTTCCGCGTACCCGCTTCCAATTCCATGCAGCTTAAATATTGACACATCTGTCATTTGAAACGTAATTTTGTTTTGTAATAGTTTGTCCTTTTTTTCTTTTTTTCTTTTTTTTTGGGTATTCTTACCAACCTAAATAAATATCATCATGCGTTTCAATGCAACACTTTATGAATTTGAGCTATATATATACAGTATACTAAGAAGCTTTGACGTACGTTATGAGTTATTAGTTAGTTCTTGATATGGATATATAATGTTATAAACATTTTTGAAGGAGAAAATATAATGTTATTTAGTATGTATATATATGACTTGTCTTTCAACGTAAAAAGTGATTGACAAGTGTAATCCAAAACTCTATTTCATGCTTTTCGAAAAAAAAAAGAATCAACTAAATCAAATTATTATTTTCCGAAAATGAAGAAAAATATAAAGAACATGTTATATGTTTCGCAAAACACCAAATACTGGAAAAATACTATATTTGAAAGAAAGAAAAAAATAGAGAAATTGTGAGCGAAAAAATTGTGGATGATAAATAGCCACAACACTAAGCCTAAGGAAGGTGTGAAGGTCGTGAAATAAAACACCGTCACATGCATCTTCTCTTTTTCCTATTCTTTTCCCTTTTATATATTTTTGGTTCCTTCTTTAAATAAAAAAACTCATTATAGGTTTTTTGTTTCTTTATGTTAAAATTTTTGTTTGATAGCAATTTGTTCTATCTATTGGTTATATTGCCACCAATCATTGCCCTCCACATTAATTACATCAAACACCTCCGGCTATGGTCATAGCCACTTTTGTTCTTTTCATAACTAAAAAATCTACAAAGAACACACATAAATTATCGCCGCTCACCATCATAAATAGGTACGTAAAAAGTTTCATATTTTGCCTATGTGTAAAATATCTGTTAAAATATCGCAATGAAGATGGATATTTTTTGTTCGACGTCGAAAGAAAGAAAAGATCTTTGTGTTCCAACCTAAAAATGCATTAATATTTACTATTATAGGATTTTTGTTTTTATTCATTCACCAGGTCAATCATCATATTGGCCAATGTGAATTTTTGACGTATATTATTAAAGAAGAAGAAAAGAAAAAATAAATCTAAATTATAGGTATTCAATTCGAAAAAGACAAAGAGAAACCTAAATAAATAAATATAGAAAATAATATAATTAAGAATGGCCACTCCAATATCTACCAAATGTTTTATATATATAGATGTCCCCTCCCAATTACTCTAAATCATTATCATAATAAGAAGAAAGAGTTCGACACATTGTTCTCTCTGACTCGATTTAACATCATCAAGAAACAACCAATAAAAACGTTTCTTACGTGGTTTTATAGATTTCTTGTGAATGTCTTCTGACCAAGTAAATGGATCGAACCCTTCGACGTCTCCGGAGATAGAAGGGACTGAAACCATCCCTCTTCGCCGGAGGTTGCAAAGAGGGCAAAGAGTGTTCGCTCCGAAGCTGCTAGAGGCTCTACGTCGATCACGGAGAAGCTCAGAAGCTCCGGCGATCCATCTTAGTCAGAGATGGAGAGCCACGTCGTCGCAAAAGGTTTATTCTTTGAAACTCTATGACGCTCTTAGGCGATCGAGGCGGAGCTCATCAACAGTTCGAGACACGGCCGACAAAGTGCTGGCGACGACAGCTCGTGGTGCTACTCGGTGGAGCCGAGCCATATTAGTGAGCCGATTAGGGACCAGTCTGCGCCGGCGGCAAAGGAATACAAAACCGGCGTGGGCATTGGCTGCGCCGGTAAGGGGAAGTGGTGGGAGGAGGAGGAAGTTGTCGGCAGTGGGAAATAGGGTTAGGGTTTTGGGTGGGTTGGTGCCGGGTTGTCGGAGAACTGCGTTACCGGAGCTCTTGGATGAGACAGTGGATTACATAGCGGCGTTGGAAATGCAAGTCCGAGCCATGACAGCTCTATCAAAGATTCTGTCCGACTTTCAGCCGTCTGATAAGATCGGCTCGGCTTTATAGCCGAGGTTTATAAGCCTTTGGTGTGTGCTATTTTAATTCTTTTTACGATTTTAATTTATCATCGGAATCTATTATTATTGTTTTTAATGATTTGTTTGTCCTCAAAAAATACAAAACAAAATTGTCAAAATCATCACGAGTTGGACGAAAATACTATGTTTTCTTCTTCTTCTTTATTTTTTTGGGTTGTCGTTTCACAAGTTTTGAGTTGTAAATATTTTTTTCTTAAAAATTTGGGATTCCTATAAATAATTGAATATTATAGGACTATATAATAAATGTTTCAAATATTACTAGAAGCGTAATTCCAGAAATTAACTTTTAAATCCAACCATTTGTCTTTAGTCCACATATGTGTTGACGATGCTCATGACAACTTTATATATTATAAAGATTAACCCGTAGATAAAAAAGTCTTCATCGGAAGTCTGAATTGGAGGATGAAAAAATTTCCTCAAGAATCACATCATATTAAAGAATAAAGACTAAAGATTAATCAGTATGTTCGACCATTTAATTCTATAAACTAACGTTAAAGAACATTCTCAAAATTTTCAAGAAATCTATTTGGTTTAATTTTCTAAAGGTGTGTCTTTTTTTTACGTACGTTGTACTGTACATCGGATATTAAAATCAATCGTTCATTCACCTAACACAGTTTCAAAAGTTGTATTTTAACCAAAAAAAAAAAGAAGAAGTAATATTTAAGAAAAAATTATTTTGATATTTATAAGCTATATGCCAAAATTTTGACTACAAAAATAAAAGTATAAATATAGACGAGAAGGCATGTGCATGACGACCCTACGGTCCGACTCTTTTGCTCAAAGTGCGTCGCATGTGAGGCCTCTTTATCTGAATTTAGTTTCTTCTAGAACAGTTTTAATTTTCTCTCTTGTACGAAAATTAATTTTATAAGAAAATATGATAATGAGTTAAAACGACTTTCGTGGGTCCTACATTTAAACAACTTTGTGAAACAAAATGAGTGCATATATCATACTTTGTCCTCACAAAATTGGATCAGGGTTATCTTTTATTTGGTATAGCTAAATTCGCACATGGCAAAAGAGGAGTCATATTTAGACTAAAGCCAACCAGTTCAGTTTGGTTTATATGGTTTGTGATTTCTAAAGTAAATTTGAACGTGGTAATTATTCAGCTGACTAAAGAACAATTTTGGAATTCTTACGATATGACTTCAAGTAGAATGATTATATCAACAAAGGAAGAAGACGTACATAACTGAAAAAAGATTGGAATTTAATTGATATTACAAAACGCCGTCAAAACAAGAAAGAACTTACAATTAAAATAAGTTAATCGAATACAATAATAATAATATATTTGCCGACCAAAAAAAAACATATTTAAAATTAGAGTAGTTTTCGTATTGGGTATAGTGGATTTTGTGACAAGATCGATCGATTTATTAGTGACGACGATCCTTTCATTTTTAAAATCACATTTGAAGTGTATTTTTTCGTGATGTTCTTTTTTTTTTTAAGTATCTTTTGTGGCGCATCATCGGTTTTTACCAACTGATATATTAAACCTATACGACGAAAACTACTTGAACTAAATGTGATAAGATCATTTAAGGATTTGGGTTTTGACTTGGCTTGTTTGTTTATTATTTTGGTCCACTTAATTAGTTATAGTGGGCAACGTATATCTTTCGCGAGATGCCAACCAAGTATGTGATATTTAGAGTAATAACCTATGAATGTAAACAACATTAGGGAAATAACTAGTAACAATTAAAAAATCAGCCTGTATCTTGTCCGAGAGTTGCGTCCAAATAAGAAGGACATGAACGTCGGTACAAAAAAATTCACTATATATGCAACCAAGTTGTGGTTGCAAGTGGTATCCATTGCATTTTTATGCAAACCATTTAAAGCATTTTCGATAGATATCATGATTTTTATCCAGTTATAAAATAAAATCTAATATATGATCTCCAATGGCGATCCATTGTATTAGTCTTTTTGGACTATAATTATAAAGAAAATAAAAACTATTGAAAATCTAAGATATGCTGTGATCATTATGTTGGATGTGAGTTCGAAGACAATAATGTTTAAGGTTAGATACAAAATGATTTGCGTTAATAAGTATTATTGACGACATTTCATCACGAATATGAAAAGATTTTTGGCTTAAAAAAAAATGAAAGAGGAAAGATTTTGCCATTAAAGAGGTGACACGTTCGAAGAGTAAAGCCTCAAGAAAAAAAGAGATGACAACGAAAACGGATGGAGACGTGAGAGAGAAGGTGGCATAATAATTGGGGTCAAGTGTGAGATGTCTTCTTTGATTCCTTCAAGGCTCAAGGACCACCCACCACTTTCTCACCTCCTCCTCCTCCTCCTCCTCCTCCTTTCTTATAATTACCCTCGTGCTTGCTTCCATATAACTTTCTATATAGGGATTAGCCAAATTTGAATCCGAAATGGACAATACATGCATATATTTCGTGAAGCACAAGCCTCCGTTGAAAACGTAAAAAAACCAAAGTAGTTGCTTGCATTTTGTTGATATATGTCTCAGTGATTAGGGTTGCCAAATGGTTCACGTTCGGTCTCTTATCTACGACTACAAGACTCCAAAAAGTATTTGTGGCCTTAATGCCGGTCTGGTCCAAAAAAAATATTAATTTGATGGCTAATTCTCTTAAATTTGATATAAAATAGACTTTATTTTTTTTTTCTCATAATACTTTCCATAATAAACATCATGATATATATAAATGGACATGTGATCTCCATGGTGGACACATCATCATCTATAGATAAAAATACTACATTGATGAAAAACAAACGAGTTATGGTTCGACCACGCAAAATTTGCACCTTATTTCTCTTTCTGTTTTTTCGGAACATCGGACTTTGCCCTTAAAACATTTTTACTTATGGCTAATTTGATAACAACAAAACTCAGCAAAATCCTTGAAATTTTGCCATTTTTGGGATCCCTTTTGTACTAACACAACTACCACATATTAACACCAAAAATGGCCCAACGTTATGGAGGAGTGGTCATTTTCTTAGAGCATCGGCAAGTTTAGTAAGTGTCATTCTCAATGCGGCTGTTTTATACACGTTGACCCGAAAGAATTGACCCATCAGAACATGAGGACATGATCTGATATTTTGTATCTTTGTTACCATTGGACCACAGACGCTGCCGACCGATCCGGTGACGGCTGTTGCCTTTTGGGTTTTAAGTGTCAATGTTTTTCAACCAAAGACAAGTTATCAACTTTTCTACAGTCAAAATTGTTGACTGATCCAAGTACTTGAATCCATATCTTATCTACAGAAGGTCATGACTTTGATGGGGAAACATTTTCAACATGTTGATGACTTTGTTGCACCTCCAAATCTCGCGATTTCAGTGTTCATGACTAAGTGATCGGGTTTACTAATTTTACATAATTAACTAGTGCGGAGACTTGGAAGTCACTTTGATATATATGGAGAAAATAAAATTTGCTACATCTGTAGGCTCCTTAACGAGATGCTCACTAGACTAGTGGAGAAAACTATTACATGAATTGCAAAATTATACTAGGTTGTTCAATACTGAACTGGTTTGACAATGATCATTCAAGTACTACAACTTATTGCGACAGTGAAACCCAGCATGAGAGACTCACAGTTCAACATAGAGACTTGATCAGGCCTTAATAGCGTCGGCTCTAGGTTTCCATAGCCCTAACCTGTATTTCTGGCCATACTTCAGTATCAGTTTCCTCTGCAAAAACAAAAAATTCATAACTGTGAAATCCATAGGCAATATAAGATAGGATAGTGAAAAACTGAGTCAACAGAACACATACAAGTATAAGATGGCGTTGTTACATAAACCCAATCAACGTTTATGTGACGGAAAGATGTCAGAATATATATGGACACATTTCATGCATTTTGGACAATAACAAGTTGAACTTATCCCACAAGATCAAGAAACATGTCGATCAGTTTCTTTCACTCATCCCTTCAAAGTTGAAATATTTCAAGAACCCAAACAATTTCCCCTTGATTAGTGATGATCATTTGGTTAAATTATGTAGATGAACACATTCAATTTAATGGGACTATCTAACCCCCCCCCCCCCCCCCCCCCCCCAAGAGCCTTGGGATGCAATTAGGGATCAGATAGTTGAATCAAAGCGACCAATGAATACTCAGTGAAACTGAGAACTGGGGACTTACATGTTTGCAAGGGATGCCAAGCTTCTTGAGTCGGAGGGTACGAGTCACAAGCAGCTTATGAAGTTCACCGATCTCAGTTTCAATTTTGGCAATGTGAGTCTCAGCTCCTCTACCAATCCCGCCTAGGAACTCTGGAATCCCAACTTTCACTACAATACCCACCAATATATACAAGAATCAAACACAAATCCACATCTTCAGAACCAAATTCCAAATCACATTGTCTCATAAGCGATTCATGAAAATATTACAAAAAAAATACAAATCAAACAATCTACAAATTCCTTCCACGATAAGAAAATGGATCTGAAACCAATCGAAACCTATTACTAAGTTCTCTAAACGGATCCCAAGCAATCAAAAGCCTAAGCTTACTCATCCATATCACTCGAAACTAAATAGAGACTAAAGACGACACGCAAATTTCCCAGCCCCTAGATAACCTAGGAAGAAGCAAAATCCACCAAAATTTTTCAATCCGCAGGAATAGAAAGCACGCACCGAAGTAAGTAGGTTTGGAGTAGAATCTGGGGAGGCCTAGAGTCGAATACGAGGGAGTTGTCCCTAGAGCTGCTCTCGCGCTCTGAATCAATCGTGCCCACGCCATCGTCGGTGCTCTTCTTTCACGTCGTCTGAGCGAACCCTCCGATTTGGCCGTTTGCGTTTTTTTTTTACTCGTGAGGAGGCTGTGTAATTCGGCGTCGTTTTTGGTGGAAAATAGATCCACTCAGCCACTCAGTTATTTGACTTACTAATGGGTCCATATGGGCCCCAGCCCATTACCTCACTATTTTTGAGAAAATAAGAAATTTTGTATTTACGCTCACAAGGTGTTTGTCAAAATTCCTGTCTGGGATTGGAATGTTTTATTCAGTTGTGTGTCCACCAAGGAAACGCGGTTATGCATATGAGAAGGTCTCAGAGAAGAGTATCATGACATCAAATTCTCCATGATTTAATTGTTTTGGTGCTCATAAAGATAGGGAATAAGAATGGTGGGTGAATCTGCTTGTAAAGTGTTCGACGAAATGCCCGTGAGAGTTTTGTTGGCACGAAAGTTGTATATGGGTTTATGACAGACGAGGGTTTTGGCTCTTGGCTTTCTCCTAGTCCAGGAAACAAACTTATTATAATCGTGAGTTTTTTTTTTGATATTGTATATTTCTGTTGACATTGATGACTTGGTTTAATAAATCCAGCTAAACTCTGGTTAGTTCTCATTGGATTATCATTAGGTATAGAGACAGGAATTTCGTTAGAGATTAAGTGCACTAAATAATCACTCTCGCTTGCTGGTCAAGTTAGTAATAACATGAACGTTGGCTTTTAGGTATGTTATGTTTCATCTGATTTCTTGGAAAATATATTTACACACCAGATGAGTTGTACTATTAGTTTGGTTAACCTGTTTAACATTTGTTGCAACAGGATTGTTTATATCCTAAGCCTGTTTATGGACAAATCCAATTTAGATAAGAATCTGAGACTTTGCTGCGGCCCGAGAGCATTTCTTCCGGCCTGCTTTGGTGAGAACGCAGACACAAGTCTCTAGAAGCTCAAGGTCTTCTTCCCAGAACAAGGAAGATGCTATTTCAGGATTTTGCAATAGTTGCTTTGAAGTTAAGAAGCCAGCAATTGTCCATGTCTGGTAAAGCCGGGACTGTTTTCCAATGAACTTCCCATTTCTCGTATCGTAGTACTCTGGCCACCGATCAGCTTGGAGCCTCTTCTCTGCCAAGGTAACTGCTTTCTCTGCTAACTCTGGTCTACCCATCTTGATGCATGCCAGTGTGAACTAACAAAATGTTTTTAACACATATGTGAGTTTATGTACAGCACTAGCAGAGATATATATATATATATATATATATTTAGTCTGATTAAAAACTCATGCTTACTTGCCAGAGAAGTGTTGGCCATGACCCGCCATTGTGGTAAGACCAAGGCCTACAGAACATATAGAGGAAGTCTGGTCCATCATTTAAAAGTATATGCAGATATAATCATCGTATACTACTTCAGCCAAAAGTATCAAAATTGGAAGAGAGAAGAACTCACGTGTTCTTTGGATCACTCCCGGTAATTATATGCCACTCTGAAGATTCCAAAGCCGGGTAACATATCTTAAGCGGCATATGACCAACGAGATCGTCCCATTTCTCTTCAATCAAATTTAATATAGCTTGGTTCTGTTTTGGTGTTCCTAATGAGGAGATGATTGACAAGAGGTTTCCCAAGGTGAAGAACCTGAAATCCATGTGAGCAGGCTGGAGGTTTCCTATCAGGAATCCACAGTCCGAACTTTCAGGAACCCAATCCATTAGCCACGGAGAAACCTGCTCTGGGTAGATATTGAACTTATTCGTGGCATCCATAGAGTACTCCTCTGTCTTGTAACGGTAAATCTCATTGATTTTGTTTTTGTCAACCCAATAGTTTTCTCTGATGTGAAAAGATAAAGCGCTGAGCCTGTTGCTAATTGTCTTTATTATGTTTTTGGAGCTGTCAGTTACAGTTAGCATCTCACGAGAAGACCGTAGAGCGGAGTAAAACAAAGCCTGTGAGATCAACAGAATCATCATGGCATGTTAGTCCAAACTTTTCTTTTTGAGAATTATAATCAAGAAGAACTTATATGCGGTAATTACTTGGATCTCAAGAGGGTGACCGTGAATACGCATTCGTCGATCTATCATACAAGAGCCATCGGTGACCAACAGTGTTGGAAACATATCAAATCCATCAGCCAAACACAGGTTCGCAATCATCTTTATCCCTGTCTGCACATCTATCCTCTCTTGCAGTGAGTAATCCCCTGTGATTTTCCCGTATGCCCTCAACAATATTATCCACCATAAACCTGAAAATTTTCTATTTAGACCAGCATGTGTGAATCGAACTGTTCAATTATAATGTTGCCAAACTGAAAGAATCAACAAATATGTACGCTTTGTTACCACGAATCAACAATTTAATCCATTCATACTCTAGTTATGGGAAAATGCAGATTGAAGAAGCTGCAAAGTACTGACCAGAATCAACGGGGGCAACACGACCTATAGCTGCTTCGCCGAAATCTGGATCCAAAACCTCTTCGAACTTGTCCTCTTCGAGAGGTAAAGTTCTGACTTTAAAACTCGCAGGCATCAATCCTTGTCCTGGACTATAACAGTCAACTGTTTTCTCCCAACTCTGGAACCACAACACACAAAACTAAGGTTCATATATTTGATTTGAATGCAAACTCTTCGCTCTTAAACAACATTTTCTGTTTCTTTCGTAGTATAACATCAGGAATGAGCATCAATACCTGCAATTGCAGCGTGTGAAGAAGGAAATTTCGAACAATTTCGCTTTCTCCCTTCAGCAGAAAAGCCAGAGCGGAAGGTACAAAATCCCTAATAAAGACCTGATCATAGTTTGATGGCATTGTGTCTGTTGGATCTTTAGCAGCCATCGTTCCTACAGGGGAATCGCAGTATGTCACTACAGAGTCCCTCAGCAATCTCCATGCCTCTTCCTCGGTTTCATTGCTCTTAATACCCTCGTAACCATCTCCATTGATCACCTCTTCATCTTTCTCATCTCCCTTTAACTTGTTCAAATCTAAAGGCTTCACATTTAAGCCGTTCTTGGTGTATATTCGATCCACGGTCGGGTCATTTGCGCAGGTGGTGGAAGCAGACAGACTTCTTGCCTCAGAAACAACCTGAGCTGTAACAGAGCTCTGCCTGTCGGTACAAAATGGTACAGCATTTGTCGGTGTGAGGATTCTGTTTGAATCCGGATTCTTGTTTTGGTTTACGCAGCTTGAGAACCGAGAAGGATACGATCGCAACGCGGGGTCTCGGATGTATTTAGATGGAGAGATTCTTGTAAAAGCACGGAGAATGCATTGTGAGGGTATCATCATCGTTGAGTTTCCAAGAAAAGTGATGGCATTCATAATCAGGATCCAATACCTAATTAGATTGGAAAAAGGGCTTCCTTTGTGTTCGTTATTTATCTGAAATTTTTGTGATTCCTCAAAATGGGAAAATCTGTATTAGGAAGAAAAATGTTTGTGGATATTGGAACTAGTTTACTGCTAATTTGATCGCATCAAGCATTATGGTTTCTATTAATACACCAAACTTCATTTTTCGAAAATTCCTATTTCTGTACAAGTCAAAAACATTAAAAATTTGCTTGCTTAATGTGTGTTCACCCTTTCTCTAACCAAGTTTTTTAAACATCTCTAAAGTGTATGTGTAACTTTAGATGCAACGTAGTACCGGACACGTGACAGAGATCCAACTAAATAAAAACAATCACAAGGATCATTACGGCGTTTTGGTCAAAAAAAAAAAAAAGACAAGAGAACAGCTTCGGTTTTTTGTGTTTATCTAACTCCGAACCAAAGAAAACCACTTGTAAAGGCCACGTGAGACAGTCCGAACCTTAAAAGTGAGTTTTCCCGTCCACCTTCTCTCGTTCCCCATCCACACATGTCCCTTAATCATAGCTTTAGCTCTACCAAATTATGATAAAATAAATACGTTTTAGTAACATTTTGTTTTCTTCTCACACTCAGATCCCCCATTGTTTATGTTGTAATTATAAAGTTTTTTTTGGTTAACTTTGCTATGTAGTTTGAAAGATGCGAATTTGGAGAATATACATATAACCGCATTAATGATTTTGTTGTACGTCCCTAGACTGTAGTTGAGTAGTTGTGTATGCCGAGGATTTTGGAGGGAAAGTTTGATTTTTGAAGTTCAAAGTTACCTTTTCTCATCTCAGTTTCTCTCTCTCTCTCTAGCCAAATTCATTTATTCTGATTTCATTGGCTAGCTGTCTGTTTACTTCTCTTTCCTTATTCTCTCTCTCCTCTGTTCTTGTGGATATAGAAAATGAGAAATTAGTTTTTAGATTCATTCCATAATCAGAGAGATCTGATCTGATCTGAAGACTTGAAAAAACCCAGAAAACGCTCTTTCTTTCACATATATGGATATAAGCTCATGTAAAGTCACAATTTTTATCACAATCTCTCGTCATTGTTTATCAAAGAGTTGGAGGAATTTAGATCAAAGCTTGACGCAACCAAGCAAACTGCAGAGGCTAGTGCTGATTCTGCTCAATCTACACATATCCAATGCTCAATGCTAAAAAAACAACTTGACGACAAAACACGTTCTCTTAGAGAACACGAAGACCGTGTAACTCAGCTCAGTCATCAGCTTGATGATCTACAGAGAGATTTAAGCCTGAGAGAGTGCTCAGAAAAGCAACTTAGAGACGAAGTTATGAGAATCGAGCGTGAGGTTAGAGAGACCATTGCAAAGGCTGAGATAGGTGGCATAGACTGCGAGCTCCGGAAACTTATAGAAGATATCTCTCCAATGAAATTCGAGACGATGAATAGACTAGTTGAGGTAAAAGACGGAGAGATTACAAAACTGAAAGATGAGATAAGGCTAATGTCAGGTCACTGGAAACATAAGACTAAGGAACTCGAATCTCAGGTGCATCCATGTTCTTCCTTTTGGAATAAAAGGCCATTGTACATTTTTGTATGTTCTATCTAAATTCTGACTGTAAGTTTCATCCTTTTGAAACAATTAACAGCTGGAGAAGCAGAGAAGAACTGATCAAGATTTGAAGAAGAAAGTACTGAAACTAGAGTTCTGTCTACAAGAAACACGAAGCCAGACAAGAAAGCTGCAGAGGGTAAATAGTATATAAGTCCATAGTTTTAAACATTCGTGTAGCTTCTTGATTTGGATCAAAAGGGTTCTTATTTTTGTTTTGTGTGTGAATGAAACACAGAAAGGAGAGAGAAGGGACATGGAGATCAAAGAGATAAGGGATCTGATGTCGGAGAAACAAGAGCTTAATGAGTCTTGGGATAAACAGAAGTTCTGGGACAATCCAGGGTTCAAGATCGTTGTATCAATGTCTATGTTGATGTTAGTGGTAGTCTCCAAGAGATGACTTTGTCTTTTTTTGGTATTGTATAAATTTAGTTGGAGATAGTTGATGAAAATTTAACTCATGTAGTAATTGGTAGTCGTGTATGTGTTAGTAAAAAGTAAAAACAAGCTCCCGTTTAACAAAACTGCCAATGCTCTTTACTTCTTAGATACTCTGTACTGCTTTCTCTTTTTTTTTATGTTAGTTTAATTATATTTACGGTAAATCTATAACAACAAGCTTCCGTAGCTCAGTTGGTCAGAGCGTTGGTCTTATGAGCCGAAAGTCGCGGGTTCGAGCCCCGCCGGAAGCATATTTTTTAAATTGTACAAGGCCCATTAAGAAGCCCAATTCACAAATAAAAACTGGCCCATGAAAA
Source organism: Camelina sativa (assembly GCF_030686135.1). Lineage (NCBI taxonomy): Eukaryota > Viridiplantae > Streptophyta > Magnoliopsida > Brassicales > Brassicaceae > Camelina > Camelina sativa. The sequence continues at coordinate 2,363,421 of NC_141898.1, forward strand.
TTTCCAAAACGTTTATTTTGTTTTTTCTTCACTCTCCGACACGTGGCCCCGGTTCAGCCTGTAATCACTCTTTGGAATATTCCGATATATATCCCAAAAAATGAATATGCGTGTATGTATGTATGTATGCATATAAGCAGTAAAATACAAAACTAGCCATACTTTGTCGTTTTCGCACCGTCCTCACTTCTCACAGCTTTGTCCAAATATTCAAAATACTTCAAATAATAAGTAAATTATTACTACTAATATACATAATAATAAATTAGGCTGGAAATGTCATTATAGTTATGGCTGTTGGTTGTTGAACTAGATACTCATAATTTTATAGCAGAAAATTGTATGACATCTATGAACTAATTTAATTATTGGACCTATGTAAGAATATGTTCTTTTTTAACAAAAGCACAGATTAGGAAGAAACAAAAAAAAAAAAAAACTGCAAAATAATGATCTACTAAGAGAGAGAAGAGGGGGGGGATTCATCATTCAATTCAATCAAAGCTTCATTAATGGATCTACTAATCATATCTTCTTGATTTATATTATTATTCTTCTTCTTTTTTCTTCGATCTCAATATTTCTGGGTTTCCCGGGTACGTTTCAATCTCTCTTATCTCTTTCTTTTTTGCGTTTGTTCTTAGATTTCTCTTTAAAATTCTGGGTTCTTATAAAGTTTTCTAATTTCCACCACAAAATTGATTCTTGATCGTATTCTTACTAGATTTGTTTTTCTCTATTTAGATCGGTGGCGATTTGTTTTTTTTTTTTTTTGGCCTAGATGAGATAGATTTCTATGTTCTTCGTTTTTTTTTTTTTTTTGGGGTGATAATTGTGTCCAATGTCTCGTTAAAAATCCAAACTTTGCATGTTGATAGCTTTAAGATGAGTTTTGCGTATAATCAAATCTATGAAATTGCCTCAATGAAACTGATTACCTTCCTTGTAACCAAGTTATTGTTAATTACAGATATGGTTTATGAATATTGAGCTAACGATCACTTTGCTTATTGTTTATCTTATCTCCTGCAGGGTTGAGTTTTTTTTTGTGGTGTCTGATTGAGATTTGAAGAGTGACAAAGGAAGACATCTTTATTTCTATACAAAATTCTTCTGTGTTTTTTTTTGTATCTTTGGGATGGCCTCGCTGGGCATAGAGCCTAGTGCCGCGGTTAGAGATTCTTCTACTACTACTGATGTTGATAGATTACCTGAGGAGATGAAAGACATGAAAATTCAAGATGATAAAGTAAGTAAGGGTTTGATCCTATTTTACAGATAGTTCTATGGTTTTTTATTTTATTTTTCACTGACATGTGTTTATGATCTATATAGGAAATGGAAGCTACAATCGTTAATGGCAATGTCACAGAGACTGGCCATATAATAGTAACTACTATAGGAGGAAGAAATGGCCAACCTAAACAGGTTTGCTTCTGCAAAACCGATCCTTCATTAGTTGATTCGATAGGAGTATCGGTAAGCTAAGTGAGTTTCCTTGTATGTTTAAATTGCAGACGATCAGTTACATGGCGGAGCGAGTTGTTGGACACGGCTCCTTTGGCGTTGTGTTTCAAGTGAGTGTTACTTTTTGTTCTTTCTTCGAGTGTCAGCTTCTCTATGAAACTGTGTCTGACCAGCTCTTTGTTTTGTTTCAGGCTAAATGTTTGGAAACAGGAGAAACTGTTGCCATAAAGAAAGTTCTGCAAGATCGGAGGTACAAGAACCGTGAGCTTCAAACAATGAGGCTACTTGACCATCCTAATGTTGTGGCCTTGAAACATTGCTTCTTCTCAACAACTGAAAAAGACGAGCTTTACCTCAACTTGGTTCTGGAATACATTCCAGAGACTGTGCATCGTGTCATCAAGCACTACAACAAACTTAACCAACGAATGCCTCTCGTTTACGTCAAACTTTACACATATCAGGTATATTAATGTCCACGAAAGTGTGCATACAGTTTTACATGTCTTGGTGGAGAGATCTTTTTTAAGAGTTTTCTACGTTTGGCAGATTTTTAGGTCTTTATCCTACATTCACCGTTGTATCGGCGTGTGTCATCGTGACATCAAACCTCAAAACTTGTTGGTAAATCCACACACTCATCAAGTGAAACTATGCGATTTTGGAAGTGCAAAAGTATTGGTGAGTTTGCTGAATCTATCTCTTACAAAAAAAAACATTTTAAAGCAGTGAGATTTAACCATTTATTGATCAATGGTGGTTCATGAAACAGGTAAAAGGAGAGCCAAACATTTCATATATCTGCTCGAGGTATTACAGAGCACCCGAGCTCATTTTTGGAGCCACAGAGTATACTACAGCCATTGATGTCTGGTCTGCAGGATGTGTCCTCGCCGAGCTTCTTCTCGGACAGGTAAAAAACTGTTGACAAATCTCAAATCAAACATCTTTGTTCTGATTAAAACCTTACTCCGTGGTTGACCCATCTGTTCTTTTGTTCATATCAGCCATTGTTCCCGGGTGAGAGCGGTGTTGATCAACTTGTAGAGATTATAAAGGTACTACCTTTGTTCTGATTTCACTCTAATAACTGTGCCAGGTTACACCTATTCAATGTGTAATGATATGTTTCATGTATTGATGAATTGAGTAGGTTTTGGGAACACCAACAAGAGAAGAAATCAAATGCATGAACCCCAACTATACAGAGTTTAAATTTCCTCAGATCAAAGCTCATCCATGGCATAAGGTTTGTATGTTCATATTACACTGCATAGTTAACATTTTTCTATGTCTTCTTTAATTAGCTGTTAATTGCAACATTTTTCATCATAATCCAGATTTTCCACAAACGAATGCCTCCAGAAGCTGTTGATTTAGTCTCAAGGCTTCTTCAATACTCTCCCAATCTTCGTTGTGCTGCTGTGAGTATTTTTCTAAGTCATTTCACCTTCCAAAATGTTTTGTTTCTTTGTCTGATTTTGTTGTGTGATGTTGCCAACTAGCTTGATGCATTGGTCCACCCATTCTTTGACGAGCTAAGAGATCCAAATGCGCGATTACCCAATGGTCGTTTCCTTCCACCGCTCTTCAACTTCAAGCCTCATGGTACTACCACAACTTCCTTATTTTCAAATTGTCAAATGTTGGCCTTGAAAAAGTATCTAAGCAGAGTATCATAAAAAAGAGAATTGAACTCTTGTTAATTTGTTGCATGTGTTGTGTGAAACAGAGCTTAAAGGTGTGCCTGTGGAGATGGTGGCCAAGTTAGTTCCAGAACATGCGAGGAAGCAATGTCCGTGGCTCGGTTTGTGATTTGTGTGCTATTTATTACCTGCAAACACGAAAACTAGAGCAAAAAGCAGTCTGAGAAATTCATCTCTACTCGTCTCTCTCCTTCTCTGTATTATTATTATGATCATATCTCAATCTTATGATTTAGTAACCCTTTGTTTGTTGTATGAGTAGAGAAAAGAGCGAATCATTTGTGGGGGGTTATGATATTTGTATAAGCCAACAAAAAAGATATATTTTTTATGAGAGTTTGGTGTTTTCTGTCGCACTCTTACCAAATATCAATAACAGAAGTAGGCGAGAAACACCGATTCAATGTGGGATGATTGTGAGTCCAACACAAAAGAAACACGATTGATGTGAAGAAACAGAGAACCTAAACAAAGATCAAAAGAAGATGAATTGCAGCTGAAAGTAAATAGACGAAAGACTGAATCTTTAGACTTTTTTTGTTTTCTTCTAATTTTTTCTCCTTTCAACCCAAACTCTTGAGACTATTCATTCAGTTATTGTCCTATTTTGCTCCAACTCGGTAAGTTTGCTCTTCAATCTAGTCAACTTTGTCCTTCATCCCCAAGCTTCATTTTCCCCTTCAATCCATTCGCAGTCGTTTTTCTTTCTTCTCCATTCCAAAAGCTTTTCAGTTATTTCAGACTTCTATTGAGTGAGAGAGCCTTTCAGCATGTGCAGGAAGACTTTGTAGACTACAGATCTTAATTTAGCCGGTTGAGTAGATGATGACAGACCAACTGTAGTAGGTTTTGTCTTTTGTGGCCATTGTATTATTGCAAGACATCTCAGATGATGACAGGCCTACTTTGGCCATTATACTTGAGAGAAGTTCACAACTTGGGAACTTTATAAAGAATTATATTGCAAATATATTTTTCCTTAGGGTCAAAATCAAGAATTATTTTCTATGAATTAGAAAATCCCATGAATGGAAATGTTGAACGTAAAAAAACTTCTTTCTTACAGATTGATCACTTTCAAGAGGTTGATGAAAGTTAAAAAAGAAAAAAGAAGTTAATAAAAAAAAAACACAAAGTGAAGAGAATTCCAAAAAGCTAGCATTCAAGAAGATACTCTTTACAAGTCGACTTATTGTGACCAAGTCCCTTGCACCGACTACATTGTAGCTGCCGCTTCATCACTTCTTCCGCAGGCGTTTTCTTCTTTGGCGGCCTCCCTGGCGGTCGCCTTGTTGGTGGAGGCGTTACCGTCACTGCCGAACCTCCAGAACTCTCTCGACACATCTCTCCTTCTAATAACTGAACTGGATTTATCGACAGTGAATACGTTGCCCTGTAGTTCTCAACAGTGAAATATCTAGAACAGTAATCATATGGATTAAGTCCGTAAGAGTTGATAACCGCGAGCGCGTGGTGACACGGCAAACCTGTTAACTGCCACCCTTTGCAGCTACAGTCACACTGCTTCATGTTCACAAGCTCAAACGTCTCTCCACGGACTTGGAACAAGTTGTTATCTGCAGGTGCTACCTGAACCGTTTGCGCTTTGACACTCTCCTTCTCTAGCTTTACTTCCATGGAAGGAGTCAATTTTCCATTGGCTTCAGTGGCACTGATCCGTCTCACGTGGATCAATCCCATGATTTTCCCACGGATCACATCGACCATTTGAGTTATTGGTAGATCATTGGCGTCGGAAGCCCAGCTAAAGAACGGTTCACCTGAGTGTGAAGTCATGTGGTTGTACCGAGCACCCGGGAAGTAAGCGTTGGCCCAGTGATCAGGCTGGCTCTTTTGCACAATCCAATCATAAGCTTCCGGTGAGAGGCCTTTGATGTTCTCAACATGTCTCTCGAATGAATCCGCTCTCGGGGCATAAGCTGCAGAGTAAAAGTCGTCGACGATTAACCGCTTGATCTCATGAGAGAATGGTCCTTTCAAGTCTCTGATGAGCTCGTCTGTCAAATACCGCAAACAATACGCATGAAACGATTTGTCAAACACTTTTGGGATCGATTCTTGCAGATTCTTCTGTCGATCAGCGACAAAAGTTATCTGGCAAGTTATTTGGCAAGACGTGGATAGTCCAGATCTCAGCTGAAGCAAGAACCATTCCCAGTTATCATCTGTCTCCGCATCGACCACTGCGAAAGCCAGAGGAAACACTTCGTCGTCCCCATCCACAGAAGTAGCAGCTAATAAAGTCCCCTGATACTTCGATTTCAACGGCATACTGTCGAGAAACACAAGTGGTCGACACGCCTGGAGAAAACCATAAACTGAGGCGTGAAACGAAACAAAAACACGGTGAAAACTTGAATCTTCCTTTGTCGTGAACGTAGCGAGACTGCCCGGGTTGCTTTCCATTATCTTCTCGCAGAACAGAGGAAGCTGTTTGTAACCATCCTTGTAAGATCCTTGAAGCTGCTCTCTTGCAATCTCTTTACCACGCCATGCCTGAAAGTAATTTAGCTGAATCCCATACTCTTCCTTGATGTCACTGACAATGTCTTTCGGTTTGTAGTTAGGAAAAACTTTCAGCTTCTCCTTGATTATGCTAGCAACCCAGCTTCTACTTGTCTGAAGCCCATTAATCCCACCCGCACCTTCACAAGTATGTGTTGGATTCATTTTCTTGATACAGATCAGCTGAGTTGTTGATAGCCTTGAAGCATGGATCCTCCAAGGACAACCTTCGGCTTTACATTTAACTGTCACTCGGTGGCTATCGTTCTTTTTGTAGCGGAATCCAAACTGATTTGCAATGGCGTATTTCCGCAGCGCTTCACGGAACTCCCCAACGTTTTTAAACCTTTGACCCACTCCTGTGATTGTGTTCTGCCACTGCTGTGTTCTTGCCTTTGTGAGAATATCTCCTTTTGGATTCGGGACTTCAACAATCGCTGACATCATATCAGATGGATTAATAACAATCTGTGCATCAGCAGCTCGGTCCATGACTTGCTCCATAGTTACAGCGGGAGGAGCTGAGACTGAGATTGAGATGGGAAGATCTTCTGGTCCCATGGTGTCATCTATCATGTCGTCCATAGGAACCGGGGGAATCGCTTCAGACAATGTTGTTCTGCTTGATCTGGAAGACAAGAGGGAACCCTTGAAAACTTCAAAAAATCCAGCAGATATATAAAGGCAAAATGATGATTAATGTACCAGCTTTGATTACCTGCTAGCCGGCATGTTTGAAAATTCAGGAGCAGCTTCTTCGGGTAAGAGATAGACATCAGCAGTGTTTGAGTTCTCGTGAAATTTGATCATCCGTTTCAAATCTTTATCGTTAGAAATCGAGATGAGCGTCTTCTTGTTATCAGGGAGGAAGTATTTGAGAGAAACTGTCCTGACATCGCAATTAAACATCTCCCCAATTTCTGAGATAAAGTCTATGAAAGTCATCTGCTCGTCCACGTCAATTGCGTGAGCATCGCCGCCTTTGTACAGCAGTGATCCGCCTTTCTCCGTCTGGAATTCCCCACCAGACATACATATTGCTATGACCCGTTTCCCTGACATGTCCTGAAACAAGCTGAAGAAGAAAATCAAAACACAACCCCATCAAATCTCCTAATTTTGTTCAAGCATTGTGGTTTCCTAAAGCTTTCCAATGTCACAAACCGAAACTGAACACAGAGGAGGAATCGAACTCCGTAAATTACCTACACACAACAATCTAAGCTCTCAATTCTGATAAAAAAAAACTATATAACAACAAGCATATGAAAAAATGATGAATGCACATTCACTGATTCAACCATCAACCAATTTGGTTCCTGAAACTTGAATCTACTGTAACTCATGAAAATCACAATCATCATCGAAATTGCAATACATAAAACAGTGAGATTGAATTCAAAAGGTGGGATATTTCGAGGAAAAGGTTTCAGCTTTAAGAAACTATCTAAAATTCCACAAACAGCTAATCCTCGTAAACCTAAAAATTGATAGCCTCAGGATCCCTCGACGCAGTTATAGAAGAATCTGCCACCTAACAACGACATAGCAATAGTAACATTACATCGGAATAGAAGATAACAACGTCGGAGAATAGCACTCAGGGTAGAATCACAGAATTTGCACAAAATTAACGAATTTGGGAAATTGGGCAGCAAGAACCCTAAATCCAAAAAAAAAAAAAAAAATTGTCTGGGTTGGTAATATAACTTATATAAGAATGAGGAGGGATCGAATTACCTCAAAATTGCGGAGAACGAAGAAACCCTAATCCTAAATTGAAGTGTGTTATGATCTGATGATTCTCGGAAGTTGCTCACGACAAGGAAGAGGGAAGACCTGACGTGAGACGACCTTTGGATTTTTTTATTTATTTATTTTTTCTTTTTCTCCTTTTGCATTTAATTTATTTCCTCACATTAAATATAAAATTGATAATAATATTGTTAAAAATTAATAATAAGTGTAGTTTTGAGTTGCTATTGGTTATCCTTAATCCAAATTAAAAAAACTTATTGCAATAAATATTTTTCTTTATTTTATCTTCATATAAGATAAATTTAAATTTGATTAGCATTGGAAAAAAAAATAACAAAGAAATATGTCAAATTATTATTAATTTCTCTTTAACAAGCAATGCAAAAATAAGTTTAAAAAAAAATCACCATATCCAAAATCAGTAGTGATTTTTTTTTTGTAATTTGGTATTTAAATTTTTTAACAAATAAATATAATATAACGGAAACAAGACGAATCTGTGGAATGTCTGCATCCCAAATCCAATTAGTTCGTAATGTTTTTTTGTAATTTAGTATGTAAGTTTAAGTTTTCATTTAATTTTTATATTTTAGTTTTTATATATATAAATATTTATTTATTTTTTAAAAATAAAGAGTTGAAAAAAAAGATTTATTTGGCTAAGGAATGGATGATTTAGGGGAAGGGAGACGATGATGATTGTTGAGCCACTTCCATCATGTGCTTTCTTATTTGTTGGACTCTTAACGTAATTTGTAGCCACACACAAAGCAAAAAAAAAAAAAGCTGTCCAGGATGGATGATATCTTCACTGCAAATATAACAAAAGATGTAAAAACAGATCGAAACTTGTAAACAAATTAATCTATTAATCTTTGGAAACTTTAGAAACTATGAGTCTATGAAGCGATTCCAAAAACCTATGACTAAACAAAAACGCATAGTAGAAAATTTTGAGGGGATATATTATAAGAGCTCTGCTTACCATAACATAAACGATTGTAATTGCCTTGAGAAGAAGAATTTAATACTCCTAAATTTCGTAGAAGCAAACAAGAGAGAGCTTCGTGATGAGTCCGTTTTACTGGCGACGAGAAGCTTTTAGAAAAAGGTAATCAAAAATCAATTCGATGGGAATGGTAAAACTTTAATTTCAACAAACAGTTTTTGTATGCAAAAAGAACTGAAGCCAACAAAGATCGAGACAGAGTAAAGTAAAAAAGTTGCCTTTTTTTTAGAACAGATTGCTTCGATAAGATTAGTCGGAGGCGTAGGGTTAAATTACGAACAGAACACATTGAATTAAATTGCCTGATGATGATCGAAGTAATAGAAGAAGAACACGGAGACGTACGTAGGGTTAGATTACGAACAGAACACATTGAATTAGATTTGATTGACGATGATCAAAAGTAGAAGAAGAAGATTAGGAGATGATGAGTCTCTTCTCTGATATATATGTCGGTTAATTTTGCACTTTTTAACAACGGATACTGGTTATAAAAAAGGAAATATTATTTTGAACGTTGGAAAGTAACGGCTACAAATGTCTATTCTGTAATAACGTTACGATTACTGTGTGTTAATCTAATCCACTGTGGAGCTCTGTATCCCCTCCCCCCCACACACACACACACGACACACTTAAGATTACTTATGGGCGTAGGGTCTGCTACTGGATCCAACTCTTTAGTTATCCACCCCAAAGCCCATCTTTTGCTAAGAAAATAGGAGAAAACCAAATAACAAAGACAATAGTATAGCTCGTATATTAGGTACTGAAATCGAAAATGTATATATGTATTGTGTGTACAACAGTACAAGTTAGCAAATCCCTTACTTTATCAATACAAAAAGACAGAAGTAAAGCAAAGGACTTGCTTCTGTCAATACAAAAAAAGCTTTTGGTGATACAATAGTAAACATGAGTTGCATTACGTCACGACCTTCTTGGGTCAGCAATCTATTTACGTCACTCTTCCTTAAGAATGCAAACTACATGTCGTTTTTGAAATCCATCTCTTATGGACACTGCTTGCCGAATCTCCAAATTCATTCGTGACATCGTGCTATCTAAAGCCAAATAACGTATCTCCCATGCTACTCGAAAGGAATGAATGGTTTACGATTTCACCAAACAAAAAAAAAAAAAAAAAAACGGCAGAATCAGACCAGAAAGCGATATGTTTATATGGACTATGGATTCGTTTTATTTTTAGGGGTATAGTTTCTGCTATGGATTCGTTTCGTTTTAAAACAAAAATAATACTATTACTAATCATTCTAATTGATTACAGCTACGATAACTCTCTATCATCTCAAAAAACAATGCGACGACTTGACCAATTGACAACATTAATAAGAACAAAGGAAATAAATGTAAATGATTCTAGAAACAAGTTGGGGCTTTTATAATCTGTTGGCTATGGTTCCTGCGCTTACGTCTTCTGATATTTCTATATAAGTTATTACTTAATTTGGTTCACGTGATGAAAAAGAATAGTTGAGTGGAGAATTTTTACCCTCGAACATAACACATTTAACTTTGCTATTCAAATCGAATCTAGAAGTTACTAACTCACACGTTTAACTAATTATTGTTACCTGTTATATTTTTAACCACATCTAGAAATTATAAGAACCTTTTTGGACGATGAGACTGAGTCGTTCTATTTTTGGCTAACAGAACTAATCACAGTTCATGTAAAAAAATTGGGATTACCTTAGCCATCAGCCATGCAAGAATAGTCGTTCTATAGCCATCAGCCATGCAAGAATTTTGCTGGTCAAACTAGGCGATGAACTCTGTTGGAGGTGGATTACCTAGCTGTGGGATTGCTGTTTATAGGTGAAAGATTACCAAAGAAGATTAGGATATATTTTATGAAAAGAGGCATATTAGATATTAATCACTTCTAATTATATATATATATATATATATATAGCTTGTAGTTGTTGGATATATATTCCACAAAGAAGCAAGAAGAAACTCTTATTGTCGTGTATATTAAAATATCAAGTCGTTTTATTCTCCAACAGATTCTTTTTCACTTATCTTTTTGACTGTGTGCATCCGCCCCACCATATTAGAGAATTCATTATACTTAAAAATCTATATAGTATTTAAATTTGGCGTTTTGATATGCAATTTACTGTAGCCATCTTCTCGATCTTGATTCTAATGTGAAACGGATGATTATTAGATCCCTCGTTTAAGTTCAATATATTATTGTTACAAACTACAACGCCTAACTTTATTTCAAGTTTAGATTATTCACATTAACTCTTAATGTCATATATGACTTATTTGCCACTGATTATTCTTCCGCTAAAAAAGAAAATTAGGGTTAACTAGTTTTTAATATGAGAAGTGTTTTGGAAAATAAATAAAAGTGGCCGTAGTTATTAGGCAAGAGTTGCTAAGATTGGTAAGGAACGGAAAGAAGGAGAAGAAAGTGAGAGTATGTTTGAAATTGATAGAAAAGAAAATTCCATTTTAACTAAAACAAATAATAAAACAATGTTTAATTAGAAAAAGATTTGGTTCCAAAAGAACTCTATAAAAAGGAGGTTGAAGAAAGTGAGAAAGAAAATTCCAAACAAAATAGAGAACTTGGACGCCTAACCAATGCTTTTTGTTTGGGTGTCAATTGAAAACAACACATTACATGAAATTTTTTTTGCAAAACCAAGAGCACCATGTGATTGTGTCACCAGTTCACGTGTTCTAATCCGTGCCGTTAATATCCCCGACTACTACTGTATGCGTTATGAGCTTGAGTCTATATAAACTTAACGTTCAATGTTCATTCAAATAGTTATATACTATAAGAAATTTTGAAAATAAAAATAAATCTTGAGTCGCTATTGAAAACTCTGAGGAAAAACAAATGTAAACGATTGAGAATTCGTGATAGAAATGTCTAGTTCTTGATATACTTTTGAGAGAAGAGCAGCATAATTTTAGATAAAATAATTATGCCACACCAAAATCAAAAGCGAACTGAACTTCGAACATATTATATCAAACTCTCTATATTTAACTTTAATTTATAAATTTTTTTTGGACAATCAAACCAAGAATCACATATGAGATCTTAACAATTTTTTGTAATAAAATAATGAGCCAGATTAAATGCAGTGATTATAGTATAAACTTAATTTAATTTGACGTAATTATTCTGCATAACATGTATAATAATATATGCTGTCATCTCTTACTATTCTTAACATTTTGGAACGTTCGGTTTATTATATTATTGGTTCACTCGTTAATATTTTGGTGGATCATATTCCTTATAAATACATGCGCAAACCCACCTCTCCACATAAGACACATCAAAACAACTTCTAATAAATAAATAAAATCTCTGTCTTCCCTTTTTTTTTTTGGGTGTATCTTCGTGTTCTTGTTGCTTTCAAGAACGAATAGTAATGGGAGGAAACAAGAGATCACAAAGCACCAAGAGGTTCTCTCTCTTCAGCTTCTTCAAATCACGAAGATCTCACAACAGAGTGGAAGTGGACGCCTCTTGGGACGACGTCGTTTACACTCGCAAAGCAATGGCTAGTGATGAAGACAAACGTCATTGGGTCGCTGAACCAGGTATCGACCGTAAAGCTTCTGCCTTCATCGCCAAGTTTCATGCCACTCGTGTCTCTGAGTCCGAGCGTCAGACAGTCTCTCCTTACCGATCCGACAAGGCATGATATATGATCGATTAAGGATGAATATGATAATCAATGGCTGATTCACTTCTCTGTAAATTGTCTTTCTCTTTTTCTATGTCCTTGTTATAATTCGTTGATTGTGTCCTAATATGAAGCTTTTCATTCTTTTTCTCTTTTCTCATCTTCTAGCTAGTTCTATCATATGGGGTGTTTTTTGGTTGTGATTATGTCGGTTAATAACTCAAAGTCATCAGATTCGTCTTTGTATAGTTCCTGCTCGTTGTAAAATCGTCATAATTTTAAATGAATAGAAGAGAATAAAGATTACTGAATCCTCGTAAATTTTGTTTTAAAATCTGCCTATTTATTTAGTAACAAAGCTTTCTGGATTAATCAAAATTAATTCCCTTCGTAAATATTTAATGAAGTGATTTAATGTCACGTTTTTTTCTACCATGATAACAGAAACAAAAAAAAATGGAGTGGATAAGACTTATGGCTTGCGAGCACCAAAATTTACGGTGTGTTTTGTTCGAATTCTCACATAATAGACGACAAATTGAACCAAATCTAATATATACATCAAGTCAGTCATGGTCAAACTGGTTTGAAATTAGAAAACCTATAAACTTTCATATAATAATCAAAGTCCAGACAACATAACCTTGATTAATCCGACCCATCCGAAATAATAATTAATGAGATGATCTCAATTGCAATGGTTCTAGTTAACGAGTGTATGGGTTTTTAATACAGTAATTTCCTAGCAAAAAAAGTTCGATCATTGAACGAGATCCATTCAAAATAAAATAACTAAAAGACAAAGATTTGAAGACAGCTATAGAATCAAACAACTTTATATGATTGATATTATTTGCATGGAGGGGAGGTCCTTGTTTAGTTCCTGCTCTCAGATAATGCAGCAGTTGTTGTACAAAAGGTACATTTACGAGTACTTTTATTCTTCTCTTTATTTCTTTCTTCCTTCGCCTTTGAGCCTTTTCTTGGTTCATATATATACTCTTTACTTTTACTGCCAATTATTACCCCAAAATATTCCCTTTAATTTAAATTTAATGGTTGTAAGTCTAGTGATCTCTTAGTGAGTTAGTGGTGCCTGCATAACTCATGATTTGTGAGTGTGTCAGTCTACAAGATTCGACCACCACGAATAATAAAATAACAATAACTCACAAAACATAGGAAAAAAACAATTAAGACTAACAAGGCCGCTTAATACTTTCTTGACGCAGCTACATTTTGTTGATTAATGCGTATACGTTAAAGAACATTGATACCATCATACCTATCTAATGGTTCGTAATTTTCGAAGAGTGAATAAAATGATGACAAACAAACAAAAAAGGTGGACAATAGTAGCCTCAATTTCGGTTCACGAAAAGAGGAATTCATAGTTAGAATCATGAAAAGGTGATTGGAGTACTACTATATATGCATAATCTTTGGAAGACTCATTAATGGCTAGTACTCATCGGTCTCAAATAATTGACTATTTAGAGAAATGACTACCATCTATCTGCACCCCACATGTAACTCCACTCCCGAATTTGTTCAACCCAAGGATCAAGTTGCACCCCAAAATAACACACAAGGACCACTTGAATAGTTGAATTCATAGAGAAAGTTGATTTTGACAAGTATTTGAAATTCAAATTTCTTTAAAGTATCATTTTTTTTCTTTTCATAAAGAAACCTACTTTCTTTCTTTTTTTTTTCTTTTCTAAAAAAGCAATGCCATTAATTATTTTTGGTTCAACTGTTTATTCTGATTGAGAAAGAGATAGTGAAGCAAGAGATTTTCCTTTGCTTTATTGGTATCAATATGGACCGAACCCTGGTGGGAAGTATAACTTTAAAAGCCATAGCCAACGGCTGAATTTGGTTGTTATACTCTTTATTTATACATTGTATAGTTTTTATATCTCTAATTAGTAAATTATAAAACTGAAGTAATAAAACTATTTTAGATGTTTATTAAAGATTCAGCATTGAAAATACAATAGGATTTTTTTTTTTTTTTTGGTGAAAACAAAATTAAAATTCTAGAAAACATGAAACAAATGGAGTAATAACTGAATACAAAAGTAATGGAGTTATAAATTCTCCAAGAATGGAATAACATAATAACTCTGATTTATTGAAATACGAAGACAATGCATATAATCTAGGGTTGCTGGCCGGTAGTAACAGTTGATGTAATCCATCAAAGGAAAACTCATTTGTTCAGGATAGGTCATCATCTGAGACCAACCATCCTTCTTGTTGATCCTGATTTTGACTCGGATTATCAATTCCATCTTGAGGCACACTTGGACGATATCCATCCTGCTGTTGATCATATTGATTATGACCAAGATGGTTAACATTTGCATTATGATCATAAACACCAACAGCTGGATTTATCACTGGATAGTAATCTTGTTGGTCAGAAGCACCAAAAAGATTGTTATTACCGGAAAAAGCATTAACCTCCTCTGGTATATGGCTTGAAGAGATTATAGGCCTCAAAGGCCATAAATCATTATTTACTTGAAGAGCGTTGGAAACATTGAGAGTTTGAAAGAATTGAGAATTCACTTCAACTGAAGATGTTGGTGCCATGACATTTGTAGCAGCTTCGGATGATTCACCATATTCAACATGGGATTGCCTTAGGATTTTGCTTTTGTGGTGATAAAGCTCTTTAAGATATTGATCAATGTACTTACACAAATCTTCACGGTGTCTGTTAGTCAGCTTAAATCTATCTTCCTTCCCACCAAGAAGCTCGAACATGGCCTCTTTCATCATCCTCTCTGCATTTTCCTTCATCTTTCTCTTGTTATTCCCCATAGCTTTTGATATGTTTTGTTTGATAAAGCCTTCATGGTTCACCATTTTTTTCTCTTGTTCCATATCTGTTAGCATCTCAAACTTCTCCACGACGTTCTTTACTCCCAAGTTCGATGGCCAGACCTCCGGGGTTGAGTTGGATGGACTATAAATCACAGCACATGCTTCGATTCCGCAGAGTACGGAAAGCTCGTGGATCTTTTTCACGAATCCTTTCTTTCTCTTATTGAACGTTGCTCTCCTCATTGAATCATTTTCAATGAAAGATAGGTTTAGCCTCTTTCTCGTCATGATAATGACCACAATTGAAGAAAAAATATATGAATTATGTTTTAGTGATTTTGTATGTTGTGTGTTATTGTTTTAATCAAAAATTCGTTTATATAGAACAAAATGAATTATTATTTTAATTAAATGATGAGTTGTTAAGCTGGCGAATTTAATAAAAAGATATTGCTTTTAATTTTATAAAAATTTCTTAATTACATTTTTTAAGAAAAAATCTTTAGTGTTGCCACTTGGTTAGATACAATAACGAACATTTATTGGTGAGATTTGCTGTTCATACTACAAGATTTATTACCATAAACAAAAATTAAAACCATCACTAATGTTGAATCCACTTGTAAAATTCTGGCTATGAAGAGTAAATGAAAACATCAAAAGTCATCATTTTTTATTTATGAAGATACACTGTCATTAAATTTGGTGAAATTGTTGTCTATATAAATTATAGTCATTTATTATTTTATTTTGAATAACAGCTAATATTACACTCAATCAGATTATTTACCTTTTGGGATATCATGACTAAACATATTTTAGCTGTAAAACGTTATCTTCTCTATCAACTTAATTATTTTTAGATATGATACAAAAAAAATTATCTGGCATTCAACTGGTTTTACAGCTTGTCAAGTATATTAGATAAGATTTTGTTAAAAAGAAAAGTTCCTTTTGTTCTTGGTTGTATCGTTCGAGTAATTCTAAGGTCGAATACATTTTTTGGTGAAATTTTTATCAAGCTCATATTTGAGGCAAAATAAAAAGTAACACTAATCAATTTTAGTGGACACCTAGGTTGCATGGAAATGAAAATGGATACACGTAAGCGAAACGATTTGGAAAACGGAAACAATTATTCTAAAATTAAGAAATAAAAACGTTTTGGAAACATACGTATATATATATATCTGGATATATGTATATATATAATAAAACACCAAACATAAAACCTATCTCTAAAGGAATTTTGAAACAACACAAATTCAAAAACATAAATATTAAATAGTTGAATTAAAACAATAGTATTATTATATATTTATATGTATTATGAATATAAGTTTTCAAATTATTTTATTTATTAAGTATTTAACCTAAAAAAAGTTTCCGACGTATTTCCAAAACAAAAACGGAGTTTCCATCTTGTTTCCAAACAAAGATTTCTAAAAATATATTCAGATATAATGTGTTTTCGTGACTTGTTTCCGTGTTTTTAAGAATTTCTGTTTCTGAAACGTTTCGGAAACAGGAAACGGATTTTTAAAAAGTTTTCATACAACATAGGTGGACACACAATAAAAACGAGAATATCACAAAATCTTTATTAAAAAAATAAAAACGAGGATATCACAAGTCCAATAACACTGAAAAGTGAAAACCCATAGTCATCACAAAATATAATAAAACGATAATAAAAAGAACATTTGAATATATTATTTGGTTTGCTTACTAGAACTTGAAACACACTCAGCCACTCTTTAAGTCTAGTAAGACCACATAGAAAGGAAATACTAACGAAACCATGTATTATTGGTAGGACTTGGATTGGTAACGGGGATCGTGCTGCTTGTAGTAGCGACGGTTAAAACAGTGGACGAATCACCAAGGATCTGTTGATCATGCTGGTGTTGGGGTTGGTGGTTATCATCCATAAATAGAAAACCCCTTTGCTGATCAGCATCTGCATAGTTCAATGGTTCAGGTTGGTGGTGCGTCATCTCCATAAACCATTGATGTTGGTTCTGACTGTAGTTCTGATTTAGGTTTAAATTCAAACTTGGAGGCTGCTCATAGAGTCCAACATGTGGAGATGACGGATAACGAAATTGTTGGTGCTGTTGTTGTTGTGGAAGAGGGTTTAGAAAAGCTGCCAATGATGAAGAACCGGCCTCATTAGTTGTGGTGGTTGGTGGGGTTGTAGACGCCATGATCTCCATTGATCCAGTCCTTTCAAAGATAGTCCTGACCGCACCTGCAGCATTGGAAGACTCGCCGATCTCCATTGATCCAGTTCTTTCAAAGGTAGTCCCGACGGCCGCACCAGCATTGGAAGACTCGCCGATCTCCATCCCAGAGTTCTGTAAAATCTCAGACCTGCGATTAATATCTTTGATATATTGTTCAATCACATAACCTAAATCGTTAAGATCCATGATATTCATATGATACTTTCCCATGTTTCCTAAAAAACACTGGGACATGAGTTCGGCAATCTCTAGCTCCCGATTATATCTTCTTTGTCTCCTGAAATGATCGGACGCTTTCGCTATCCTTTGTCTGAGAAAGGTTTCTTGGTCCACCATCTTCTTTTGTTGGTCCATTTGTGGAAGCGTCCTGAACTCTGAGACTATCCTTTGTACACCGGAATTTGATGGCCACACTTCGGGGTTGGAATCGTACGGACTGTAGATGATGGCACATGCATTGATACCACACAAAGTGGAGAGCTCACTCACTTTCTTCAGCAACCCTTTCTTTCTTTTCTTGAAAGTTGCTTTCCTCGATGCATCGTTGGTAATGAAAGCAAGTTTTACTTTCTTTCTCGTCATTGAAACTTATTCTCTCTTGTTTTTTTTTTTTTTTTTGTGTTTGTGTGTTTTGTTTTGAGTTAGCGGATGAGTGTGGTATACTTATATAGCGAGGAAGAGGTACAAACATGTGTCTCTCCTTCAATATTAGATTACAGCTAGTCATAAATATTATTAGATTACATCTAGTCATAAATATTATTAGATTACATCTAGTCATAAATATTAGATTACAGCTAGTCATGAATATTCTGTGAATATTCCTAAGATTTGTTTTCAAAATTGGGTCAAAGATTTTTTCTCAATACGTATCTGGAATTACTCGTTTTATTGGATACTTTGACTGTGGATTATTGACTTGTAAATTAGAGACGAACGAAAAACATTACAGAGATAAATTATAGTTTTATATTATATAGCTTGTAGGTTAAGAAATTTAAAATGCCTATTGTTTGTGAAATGTCGATATTTATCAATATTTGGAGTGGTGATGACAAATAATATGGAACTAAGTAGTATTACATGCTACAGTACAGATGTGATATTTTTCATTTAAATTAAAAGTTTTTAAATCGATTTAGGATTAAAATTTTAAGTTATATAATGTTAGTATTTTTCCATAAAAATTAGATGAATGTGTACAGATTATTGCACGTATGTAACCTTAACATATCTATTTTGGAATGAAAAATACTTCTCATCCTGTCTCGTCTCGTCTTGTATCATATTGTTAGAAACTTTATGTATCATAACCGCTTTCTTTTAAATAGTTATCCATTAGACAATGTATATTAAAGTTTGGCTAAGAAATTTAGATAAAATATAGTAATTCTCCATTTGAATATTTAATTTATATTTAACAAAAATCATAATTCTCAAAAAACTCTGAAAATATTTTTAAAATATTCAAAATATATGTTTTAAAGTAGTTACTTACATGTTACATAGTCAACATTCTCTTATAGGTCCGTGAAAATTAAAATTTGATTACCCGGTGGACCACAAGTAAATTTAATTGGGTTAATATATTTTAGCATAAATTAATGTGTAAATATGATTTGAAATATAACATGAAATCATTGTGAATTCATAAATGTATTTATATAAAATAGTGTATAAGTATATAATGTTATGGAGTGACTTTTTAAAAAATATTTTTAATTTTTGAATGTCAAGTTTTTTTCTTTTTGAAGTCATAAGCTCATATTTCTTTTTATCTGTCTTTTGTAAATATAATTACGACGATACATCGAAAATAAACAGTTAAAATTTTGAATCCCTAAAAGGCTAAACAGATACAAACATCAAATAACGTTGATTTTTTGGTCAAAGTGGTATAGTTCTATTAATCACTTGTATACGTTAAAAAAAATTTCTTGCACGTTAGAAGGTATAATGATCCACTACAAGAAAACATAGCTGTTTCCGACCATCAAATCCGTCGGGAAACGGTCGAAAAGGGGCATTTCTAACCATTAACTAACGACAGTGAATCGGTCGAAAATCGTCGGTTGCAAATTTATTTGGTTAGAAATCGGTCAGAAATTTCCGACCGAACATTGGTTAGAATTTCGTTGGTTAAAAATCGGTCGGATTTCGGTTAGCTAAATACCGACTAATACCGACAGCATTTCCAACCATATAAATCTGTCGCTAATTTCCTACCGATTACCGACCATTTTTTTCTCGAATCGCTTACCGGTTAGAATATGGTCGTTATTTAAACCGACCATTATATCGGTCGGAAAATTCGTCAAAACTGGTAATGTTTTCTTGTAGTGATACTATATCGTAATTAAAAAGTTTATATCAAATATTATATAATTATCCAGAACTATCATAATTAAAATACTGTTTACCCATTCTTACAACTTAACTTTTTAGTTCATATCATTTGTCCCAATTACACGTTAGATTTCTAATGTATTTTTGTAATATATTATTCTATTTAGATGCTTTGTTTATTTGTATATTATCATTAAATTGTATATGTTTAGAGGTCTCAAAGTGGATACTTAGGTTATCCAAAATTTATGTCAACCTTATTTATAATGAAAATCATTCGAGTATAGTGTTTTCGTTATTTGAATTATCCATTTGTAGCAAATATCTACTATATCTTGTCTTAATAACATAAATAAACTAAACTTTAATCAAAAATTAATTTACATGTTCTTCTATGAAATTAGTCGTATAATCATTTTCTCGATGACATTTAGTGTATATTCTTAATAAAAATATATGATTATCATATATGATGTTTTTATTGTTTTGTCTTAGTTTCAATTCTAAGATTAGATCAAGATGATGGCTTCAAGCTCTTTATTGCGGCTTATATCTAAAATAATTCCACACGTGAAATGTAATCAGACTACTAAAATAAATTATATTTACGACAATTATAGATTACACTTATTTATTATAAAAACTCTTGTATTCTTTTTTTATTTTATTTTTAAAAGCATTCTTGTATTCTTGTCCTCTATCTTTGTGACTATACTTATTTTATTTACGTACCATTCAGACAAATAATTATGATTTTGATAACTATCGGAATTAAGATTATAATCTTGCTCCAAAATTTTTTTTTAACTGTCAAAAACGAAATTAGGAAACAATCATATATGTGTGTAAATTCTTTTAAAGGGCCCATGAACATTCAAATTTGATTATTCAAGTATCCAAATCAATACAAAACTAGGAGATAGTTGTACTTTTCTAAACTTATAATATAATAATAAATATAGATAATATTATATTTCTTTTAAAAACTTATTTTATTTGAGATAGTATTTATTTTTGATATTGTAATTGTTCGGTAAATCTATATATATCTTATTGAATACTATTTATTTTAGAATATTATAGTATTTTAATTTGTTTGATTTATATTACAGTTTTATATTGCATGTTTGTTATATTTGCATCATTATTTTGTGAAATATTTGAAGTAGTAATTATATATTGTAATTATGAGCAAATAAAATTTATTAATTTATCAACCACATAAACTTAAATGATAATTTATTTTTACCAATGCGCCAATGTGAAAAATTAAAACAAACATTTTTCTTCATAGATTAAGTAATATATCTTCGATTTTAAAAATTCAAATCACAACATATACAGGAAAAAAATCTGCATATTTATTAATCATAAGTATTATATGATAATTTAAAACAAATTGTAAATAAAATAAAAGAAATGTGATAGTAGAATCATAATTTAAAATCTTAATAAAATCTTCCAAATCTAATTATTAAAAATAATCATATTGTCTACTTGGATATATAAAATCTTAATTTTAAAATTATAATTGGTTATATATTTTAAAAATAATAATAATTTTTGTCTATAATTAATTAGAGAGAAAATATGTTTTTTTGAACATTAAAAATTATTTAAAAGATTTTATTAGAAAAATTCTGATATAATGTTTATAGTTGGTCAAAGTATTTTATTCTATTAGATTTTTTTTGATTAGATGACTAATAAATTTTAATTAATTATCTTTTTTAAATTAATTAATTAATTTTTATTAAGTATTTTTAGTGGTATTTGAATGTAAATTTTTACACTTTTAAGGTTAGTTTCATATTTGTACTTCTCAATTAATATAGTAGGATATATAAACCGACTTTATCATCTTGGGTAAAGTTTATAATAATCATTTATTAACACAATAGAGGTAAATAAGATGGGTTATACTCGAGAGTGTCTACTGTGACACATATACGCAAAAAGCTTGTCCATTTGTGAGATACATACAAATTCTATCATCTTGAGTAAAGTTTAGAATATCTAAATAGTGTAGCGTTCCAGTAATACTAAGGACGAATAGTTTTTTGGTGAAATTTTTATCAAGCTCATATTTGAGGCAAAATAAAACGAAACACTAATCAAATTTAATGGACACATAATAAAAACGAGAATATCACAAAATCTTTTTATTTTTTAAAGGAGGATATCACAAAATAAGGACCATAACACCGAAAACCCATAATCATCACAAAATATAATAATAATAATAAAACGACCCCATATAAAATTGTTATGCAAGTTTATTACAACCGTAAAGAACATTTGAATATAATTATTGATTTGCTTACTAGGACTTGAAACCCACTCTTAAACTCTGGTAAAACCACATAGAAAGGAATTACTAACGAAACCATGTATTATTGGTAGGACTTGGATTGGTAACGGGGATCGTGCTGCTTGAAGTAACGACGGTAGTTGAAACAGTGGGCGAATCACCAAGGATTTGTTGATCATGCTGGTCTTGGGGTTGGTGGTGATCGTGGTGGTTATCATCCATAAATAGAAAACCCCTTTGCTCATCATCAGCTGCATAATTCAATGGTTCAGGCTGGTGGTGCGTCATCTCCATAAACCATTGATGTTGGTTCTGACTGTAGTTCTGATTTAGGTTTAAATTCAAACTTGGAGGTTGCTCATAGAGTCCAACATGTGGAGATGACGGATAACGAAATTGTTGGTGTTGTTGTTGTTGTTGTTGAAGAGGGTTTAGAAAAGCTGCCAATGGTGAAGAGGAAGAACCCGCCTGATCATTAGGTGTGGTGGTTGGTGGGGTTGTAGACGCCATGATCTCCATTGATCCAGTCCTTTCAAAGGTAGTCCCGACCGCACCAGCAGCGTTGGAAGACTCGCCGATCTCCATGCCAGAGTTCTGTAAAATCTCAAACATGCGATTAATATCTTTGAGATATTGTTCAATCAAAAAACCTAAATCATTAAGATCCATGATATTCATATGAAACATTCCCATGTTTCCTATCAAACACTGGAACATGACTTCGGTCATCTCTAGCTCCCGGTTATCTTTTCTTTGTCTCCTCAAATGATCGGACGCTTTCGCAATCCTTTGTCTGAGAAAGGTTTCTTGGTCCACCATCTTCTTTTGTTGGTCCATTTCTGGAAGCGTCCTGAACTCTGAGACTATCCTTTGTACTCCGGAATTTGATGGCCACACTTCGGGGTTGGAATCGTAGGGACTGTAGATGATGGCACATGCACTGATACCACACAAAGTGGAGAGCTCATTCACTTTCTTCATCAACCCTTTCTTTCTTTTCTTGAAAGTTGCTTTCCTCGATGAATCGTTGGTAATGAAAGCAAGTTTTACTTTCTTTCTCGTCATTAAAACTTATTCTCTTTTTGTTTTTTTCTTTTTGTGTGTGTTTGTTTTGTTTTGAGTTAGTGGAGGAGTGTAGGTTATATATTTATATAGTCATAAAAAATTTAAATGCAGCGAATAAAGCTGTATTTTAGACTTTGCAAACGTATTCTCGTATAAAAATAAATATTTTGTGAATATTTGTGATAAATTCCTATGATTTGTTTTCGTAATTGGGTCAAATATTCTTTCTCAATACGTATCTGGAATTACTTGTTTTATTCGATACTTTGACTGTGAATTATTGACTTGTAAATTAACGACAACGAAAACATTACAGAGATAAATATAGCTTGTTAGGTTAAGAAATTTAAAATGCCTATTGTTTGTGAAATGTAGATATTTAACAATATTTGGAGTGGTGATGCATGACAAATAATAGGGAATTCGACTAATTACGTCAAAAGGTCGTCAATAACCTGCATATAGTGAATGCGACTTGTAAAATTATAAAACAATAATGTATTAATGTTTCAACCGGAGGCAACTATTGTATATTTATTTTTATTTTTATGATGTATCTATGTAGATATACATGATACATGCGTATTTGATAGATTATTAGCATTTTTAAATTTGATGATGTGTAAATCTTATCAAACACTTCTTTTAGACACTACCATTTTATTTTCTTCTAAATATATGTGTATCTCTATGTAGGCATGCATATACAGACTATTATTATATACATGCATGTATGACGTCATACATTACGTTTTGTAACTTAAGATATTCATTGGATTATTGACAAGTTGTAAAATCTTTTCAAGATATATTTCCTTTTCCTTTTCATTTGGACTAACATTTGAAGAATATTCATGTGTTTTAAAATAAAGCCCTACTACTCGATTCTGTTTTTTGAAAAATAAGATTATTTCTAGATTTAAGAAAAATAATATTTAAAAGCCTCTTCAGATTTGGGCTACTAATCTAAAAACAAATTTAAGCCCAATTTGTTTCGGCCCACATAATCAGTGGAACACGTCGTCGTCGACTCTTTTTCCTTATAGTCGTTACGTCTTGCTCTTCCCAAGTCCGATCCTCGTCATTGCCACAGCGATACTTGTTTCCCGGTGAAGGATTTTACTATTTCGATTGCATCGTTTGGTTAGAACATCAACCTTCACGATTTGGTCGGAGAAATTTTCAGACTTCTGAAAGGTAATGTGTTCGGACTTTGTATTTTTGGTTCCGGTTTGAGAAAATTGGCAATTTATTAGCGTAATTACGTTTCTTGGCACTTGATTATTCTCCGTTTCACACTGATGTATCGTTCTTCCTTGTTAGTCCGATGGGTTTAGTTTGGTCTCTCGTTTCTACTTCGATTAGTTTGAGTTTGTGGAATTCACTGATCTAAATTTGATTTTTTTGCATACCAGTTGTTCGATAAAATGCCTCACAGAAAGAATATTCAATTCATATATTTCATATTTTTCTCTTATGGTTTCAGTGATTTTTTTAATGATCTCAATGCTTAACTTTGCGAGTAAATCGTGTATTAGTGTGTTGCACATTAAGACTTATACCTTCAGTTTTTCTTGTCTTTTGTAAGATTTGCCTTCTGAGTGTGTTAATTTTTACGGTCTGTAAACCATCTCTAGGTTATAGCAGGGTTTATGAAACTGATTGAAGATTTTTGTTTATACAGGAGGAAGCCATGAAAGTCAAAATCTTGCGTATCCTTTTTTGCTTTGATCTTTTTTTAGCTCTCTGTTGGAAAGTTTAGTTTAGGCTGCGTTAGGTTGCAGGTTAAGTGATGATAGAGTCACCCCAGGACTTTTGATAGTGATCATCTAATATAGTAGACTGATGATCCTTACTTAATGAGGATCCCTGGACCCTTGTGATCTGCGTAGCTGATGTTTATAAACTAGACTAAGTTTGTTCAAACTGCCTGCATTGTTGGATTTGTTGCACAAGTTAAAGAAGAAATCGAAATTGTTGCACTTGACTTTCTATGCTACTTCTGTCCTGCATACCATAAAAACAGAGTAAGTTCCTTGTCCCTTTACCTTGTGCATTATTCTCTTATACAACAACCTCAGCTCCAACATATGAGCTCTTACAATGCTGAGTTGCTTGTCTTTAACTAATTTGGTTCTCCTGTGAATAGATGGCATGCAGTTGCTTCATGGACATGGGATGCACAAGACGAAACATGTGGGATATGTCGGATGGCTTTTGATGGTTGTTGTCCTGATTGCAAACTTCCTGGAGATGATTGCCCTCTAAGTAAAGTTCTCTGCTTTCATGTCTTCACTTTTATAGTTGTTGCTTCGAACACACACTCCCTTTCTCATGCTTACCGAGAACATTGCTAAGCTTGTTTATTTTACTTATGGTAATAAAAAACAATACTGCATGTCTTAGACCTTATTGTTTTGGTGTTAGGGCAGTTTGGGGAGCTTGCAACCACGCATTTCATCTTCACTGTATATTGAAATGGGTGAATTCGCAGACGAGTCAAGCTCATTGCCCAATGTGCCGAAGAGAATGGCAGTTCAAAGAGTAAGCAAATTATAAGGAGGATTATAGTCTCAAGCTCTCATCATGGTGGATGCTTTGGAATGATCTCTTGAATCTGTATTTTGGTGTTTGAGTTTTAATCGTTGCACAAAGGCAAGAGAGATTTGGGATTATTTTTGGAGCTTGGGGTTAGTTTGATTGATTGGAACATTCATAGATGAAGCAACTTGGTGTAAGCTTCATCTCTAATCTCTATGATGTTTGTTTGTGTTAGTTAGTTATTTTGTGTCATATCGCATTTGAATTTGTTAATATTTTGCTTGATTTTTATTTTTCATTAGTTTATTGAAACGGAAAACATTGATGATGAATCGACCGGCGGCGATGAGTCGGTTATCCTCGGTTTGGTTTCTTTTCAGACTCACCACACATATGATTAATTTAGTTGTGTATACTCTATTGAATTAATTTGATTATATTTGAATAAGATATAGAATGACCCGACATATCAAAATAGAGTTATATAAGTTTTTTTTCTTCTGTATATGTGATAACAACCGGTGGGTGAATGAATGTGTAGTGTTTCTCGTGGATATCGCTAATGGTGCCAAGGAATGGGGCCAATTTATTGGTGACGGAATGATGCGTGTGACCATGTATTTCTATAACGTAGTTTTTTTAGTGGTGGTCCAAATGCAACACAATTTTCCCAATCTTTCTTTTTTTTTAATCACAAAAAAAAAGGAAACTCGAATTAGCAAATTCTTCACAACAAACCTACGATCTCATGTTTTATAATATTAAATTCAACACAACATTATATAACGATGCAAACACAACAACACTGACTTAGTTAAAACATAAAAACTCTGATGAAAGAAAGAAACGATGAATCATCAGTCATAACAAAGAGTCGGAGAACATGACGAAACAGCTGTTCCTACACAACAATAACGACAAAAGTAAAGTTAAAAGATTGGTCAGAAAATTCTCATAATCTTATCTTAACAGTACACATTTTATCTATCTTTTACTCTCTTTTGGTGTCAGACCAATATCTTATTTAATTTAGAATAATAATACTCCTAATAAAGCAAAACTATATCAAACGGTGACTCTTTTAAAATGATCAAAGATTAGAGAGATCAGTAGAGAGAGAGAGATAGAGCTTACAAGGAGAGGGATGGTTGGTAAATCATTTGGTGAGGACATAAATAGCGTATATGATCCCAGGAATATATCCAAGCAGCGTCAAAACCAAACATATCCAAAACTCAACCTGCAACCAAAAATATTAGTATAAGATTAATTTATTAATTATTAATTAAATTAAAAACTCAGTCCAAAATTATACTAAGAAGAAAGAAAGATAAGATAATTACCCCGCAACCAAATCTGAGAAAGACTCCAAGAGGAGGCAAGAGGACAGCGATAATAATATCAACAAAAGTAGCTGTACTCATTTTTTTGAAGTTCTTTCAAGATTCTGAGATTATATTATTAAAAAGCTTCAAAGTGTGTTTTCTTCTTCTTCTTTACTCTCTCCTTCAATGTATATCTCTCACATTTATATATATAGGACTTAACTTTTTCGACCAAAAAAAAAGGACTTAACTTTTTAGATATTTTTGAGCCACGTAATGCTTACCTTTTAAAAAAATATATATATTTTCCCTTATTGTTTATTTGTTTATCTTTATCTTCAAGCTAACTAATAATAAGGAATTTGTTTTTCTTTTTCTTTTGACTATATAAACAAGGCAATATGGATATTTTTTGGGGGCACACTTGGCATTTTGGAAGATATGTTCCTAATCGTTCCGGCCTTCCGGAATTAGCTACCATTTCCATTGCGTGTTGAAAGAGTGTATGGAACAATAGCATTTTTAAATTATTATTGTTACGTTGCTATGTTTGCCTTAGCCCTATCAGTCTTTCTTTGCGCGTCACGGTCAGGACTCGTGTTATACCGACGAGAACACATGTATCAACAATGTGATCTAAGAGTCAACTTCTTATTATATACATCAAAAAACCCCAGTTACGTGAGTTTTTTGTAACCGACTATAATATATTAGAAAATTAAAAGTTAAAACTCTTAACATTAGTCGATAACTTACATATGTTTTGTTTGGATAATAACAAGTCAAGACTGATCATCTAGACCAAAATCCGTCCGATCCAATTCATCTCCGGGTGAATCTTAGTTAGCTGATATGTGGCTCACTAACCGAATTTCTTTTAGTGGATATAAAGCGTAACATATGTCGACCGACTAAACAAAACGAAGAAAAAAAAAAATCTGAATCCGAAGAACGATTAAATTGTCAGTGACACCATACCAGATCTTTTACCATGCAACCTATATCACATATGTTGTTTGTTGCATTTTTTTTAATGAATACATATAAACCAAATTTATACCTGCAGTTAATATATATTTTGTTACAAACAAAGTACAGATGTTGTCACACCATCGTCATATTGACATAATATT
The DNA here is from genome assembly GCF_030686135.1 of Camelina sativa. NCBI lineage: Eukaryota > Viridiplantae > Streptophyta > Magnoliopsida > Brassicales > Brassicaceae > Camelina > Camelina sativa. The sequence continues at coordinate 2,391,372 of NC_141898.1, forward strand.
TAGTAACATGCTACTACATATATTACTTCTAATATTATTATTCATTCAATTTTTTCTATGTTTTTTTTTCTCGAGGTTTTATAAGGCTAAGCATAAACACTCGTTATTTTATTTTCAACTTTTTTCATTGCACTAGTATTTTTCAAAATTCAAAAGATCTATTAAGTGTATAAACGATGCTACTGGAGTACTGGTTCATGTCAACTATTAGATGACAAAAACGTGTATATCAAAATTTGGTTACGAACAACCGGTGGGGATGATTCTGTTGTATTTCTCATGGACCACGTGAGTTTTAACTTACGGTGCAAATTTGTTGGTGATGAGATGAGAGACATGTGACCATACGTATATGGTTTTATATAAAGTTGGGTTTTAAATTTTGAATGGTGGTCCTAAATCCAAAACTGCCCATTGTAACGTTTTATCTGATTATAATAAACAAGTTCCTCGTATAAACCAACGATTTCTTCTTCATATCAGCAGAAATTATACAATAATACAAATACAACAACAATAATTAATTTACTCATAACATAAAATAATTGAAGAATCAGTCCCAAATAGAGAACAAGACGAAACAGCTGTTCCACCTACACACAATAACAACAAATGCAAAGTTAAACTTTGGTCAGAAAAATTCCTTGTACTAATAAAAAATGTAGAAATTGAAAGGAAGATAAAAAAAAATTCACAATGTTACTTCAACTACGTTTTCTAATCGATCCTAGCACATATTATTCGATAGTTTCGGAAGATGTTACAAAGTGACTAGTTATATCAGTATCTAACTAACTTATTATCAGGGTGAGGTTAGTCTTCGTAGGTTAGAAATTGGTTCACCTAACATATATACACAAAATTTATTTCTGTAAAACATATATAACTCAACTAAATCAAAGATATTTCTTCTTAAGAACACTTGTTCTATGGCCATCACAAGTACGCATCTATGTTATTATATCAACATGTATTGAGGGAGAGAGAACGCTTACAAGGAAACAGAGGGAAAGAACAGAGGAGAGAGATCAAATCTCTCTACTTGGTGATGATGTAAAGAGCGTAAAGGATCCCGGGAAGATAACCAAACAGCGTCAAAATCAAACAAATCCAAAACTCAACCTGCAAGAAGCAAAATAAATTGTCAAAATTTGAAAGTATTCGTGTGATTGTAAGTTTTAAAAACCACTCTTTCTAATGAAAATAAATAGTAAAATTGAAGATAAAAATCTAACGAAAGTATGCGTACCTTGCAACCAAATTTGAGAAAGACACCGAGAGGAGGCAAGAGGATAGCCAGAAGAATCTCTACGAAAGTGGCTGTAGTCATCTTCAAGCTCTTGAAATTGATAAGAAAACTTTGATGGTTTATCTCTTATGAGTTTTGATGATGTTGGACTCTTTACTCTCTCTCCCCTGATATGTCTGCCTATATATAATAGGACGCGAGTACTTGAGACGTATTTTTTTATTCTGTGATACCTTATTCTGTGATTTTCCCCTTTCTATAGGGTAATAGTTTTTTTTATTTATGATTTAAGAAAACCTTGATGATTAATTAATTTTAGATATTTGGCCTTTTTATCTTTGGCGATATGAGGTATCAGGTATGTATGTGAAACTTAATTACTTAAAACAAAGATTGACTAAATAACAATTTCATACATTGAACTAGTTCTAAAATTTTATATATATCCTCAAGTTTTTTTTGTTTCACTCTATCTTCAATCAAACCAAAATTCGTAAAGAACACACAATAGCATAATTATTAATATTTAAATTAAGATTCCTAAAATATGAAGAATCAGTCATATAAACTGTATACTTGATATTTACTGTGTAATTCCTCAGATTTATTAATTCTGTACCCAAAAAAAAACAAATAATATGTAAATTTAAAGAAAAAACAGGCATTCAAATTAAGATGATATGGAACCAAATAAAAGGACCAACGGTATATAGATGGCGTGCACGAAAAGATAACAAATTTAATAAGCGTGTTCGACTACATACTTTATAATGGTAGATAATAATAAACTTTTAAAGACCAAAACAATGTTTGTTCTTGCTGGCAAAAAAAAAAAAAAATGTTTGTTGAAAGTAGTTGAAATATGGTAATTCAAATTTGGTTTAGGTTTAGAGATTTGAGTAAAATTCACTTGTCAGTTGTCAGAACTCAGAAGGGTACACGTAGCAGAACACATTATCTGTATTCTGTATCACTGTATGTAAGCCCTAATACTATTCCTCAAAACCAATACTGTTGTCGGAACACGAATGTGGGCCGGGACAATCTCCGCCGTGGAGGTCGGCGACAGGTATGGAAAGTCTCACACCTTCTACTAACAGGCTTATGACACGTGGTCCACTTACATGCCTTCAGGTCTGTCAACGCATAACCCGGCCGTCATCTCACGTGTCAAACCCATGCTCCATAACTCCATAGAACATGGCCATGGACTTTAATACTTTATGCTTAATTGCTTTACACTCTTTTGGTCTGATCATTCCTCAGTTTGTATTCATTGTATGGTATCAATATATATGTAAATACAATTTATAAGGCTGGATATAAACATAATATTTAGATGCAATGTAGATCTGCATATTGTAGTTTGAATTTAAACTCATATAGGTCGGTCTGCGTTACAATAACCGACATTTTAATTGGACTCCTTTAATATCACTAACAATACAAAATACAATTTTTTTTTTGACCGCGCAATACAAAATACAATTAGCAAACATTAATTGCACAATTCTTATGGTTTACTTTATAATGTAGCCCAATCATTAGGTAGCTTATATTTGCGTTAAAAAATTTGTAATTAACTGAACTTCGAATTTGTTTTGTTTTCATCTGGACTTCCGTTTGTTTTTTTTTTCTAGTGAAAGCAAGTGTTAAGTGACCAATATTATATAATTGTATGGATGACAACAAAGCTTAGCTGTCAAGAAGAATAATCTTTGGAGCAAAGCAAGAAAGTTGTAATTTAGAAAGATGGTTAAAGTGTGTTAGTGTGAAATGTGAATCATATACTACTCTGGCTTCGTCTGTCAGCATAAATTGCATATGTTCTTTCTTCCTAAAGTTGCTTTCGTGACACCCGGCACTCGATGATAAAAATGACCACTACTAGTTTAATATACTCATTTCTTTATGTAGTAAGTTAAAATATACTCTGGCCGACACCAACGCATAAACCGTGGCACTGAATTGACACCACACAATATTAACAGATATGATGTCCTAATCAAAGTTGTCTTTGTATATATGATGTCCTAATCAGAGTTGTAATGCCCTTTTTGATTTGTTACGAAATAAGTGATAAATGGTAATGTCTTGATTTAAATTAAACCATTTGTTCTTATCCTTTTGAGACGTTGGTCGATTCTTCTATGCAAACTTGACTTTAATATCTCGAAATTTCAAGTCCCTTTTTTTTTTCTTTGTTTTGGCGTTCAAATTCGCTTGGTACTCAAATATTGTTGACTTAAAAAATCATGGAAAAAAAAAAAAAAAAAAAAAAAAAAAAAAAAAACCTCTTCCGACATTGGTTTTGTATCCACTATTAAAAGTTGTGATTAGTTCTGAGCCCATTACGGGCCCAGATATTAAAGGATCGCTGAAACGGGGTTATTGTTTATATCTTCTGGACGATAGTAACGGAACGTGAAATTGACATGAACCAGATTCTTGATTTTCCCTCCAAAAAAAAGAAGCATCTTCTTCTTCACTCACTCACTCACGCCAGTTCGACCGCCGTCGACGTCAATTCCCGCCGCCGTATCACTTAAAAGCGTTGGATCGGCAGGTCTGTCTTTCGTGGGTAACGATTTGATTTGGTAAATTTGTGGGTAGATGCATTATGCAGAGAAGGGGTTCGATGAAATGCCGCAGAGAAAAATACAAACTTTTTGTTTCTGAGATTTCATGATGAATAATAATCTTGAAGAAATTTCTCAACACACATCCATAAAACAAAGGCAAATCTTTGTATGTTTACAGATATAAGTTATATAAACCACACAAAGCCATACAAAAAAAACAAAGAAAAAAGAATGTTCTTCTCTCCCCCCCCCCCCCCCCAAAGACGAAGCAAAACCAGCAAATTTAATAAAAGTACCTGAAAAATTTTAAGGAACCCAACTCATGAATCTTTTTTTTAATCACTTGACTTTGATTTCTTCTTTAGCTTCTTCAGTTGTGATAGTCTTAGAGCTTGGAGATTTTCCAATGATTGCTTTCTTTGCTTTGACAAGTGATTGCTTCACCTTTGATATAATGCTGTTTGAATGTTTTTGCTTCACAGGAACTTCTTTGGCTGTCACTTCTGGTTGCTGTTTCGGCTCTTCGCTCTCTTTGACAACAGGTGGTTCTGTTTCTACAACCTCTGCTACCTTTTCTGTGATTGTTTCCTCTTGTTTGGTTGCTGCAGTTTCCTTCTCTCCTGATTCTGCATCAGTTTCTTTCAAAGTCTCTTCGCTTTTGACAACTGCAGCAGGTGATTCAGGGTCTTTGGTGATGTTCTCACCTTCTGTAGCTTGTTTTGTGACGACATCTTTGGCTTCACTTACAGTCTCTTGTTCATCTTTTGATGGTTCTTCCACTACATGCTTCTCTTCAGTAATGGCCTTCTCAGTGACATCAGCTGGATAGGAAACGTCTCTTTCAGTCTCCGTTTTCGGGGTTGTGTCTGGATCCTGGTTTGTGGGTATGACTGTCTCAGGGCACAAAGCAGAACCAGATTCAGAAGGTTTTTCATCCTTTGATGGTTCATCTACTACATGCTTTTCTTCAGTTATGGCCTTCTCAATGACATCAGTAGGAGCAGAAGCGTCTCCTTCAGTCTCCTCTTTGGAGTTTGTGTCTGATACTTCGTTTGATGGTACGACTTTCTCAGGGACTAAAGCAGAACCAGAAGCTGTTGCATCCTTTGATGGTTTATCAACTGCATGCTTCTCTTCAGTAATGGCCTTCTCAGGAGAAGAAGCGCCTCCATCAATCTCTTCTTCCGGGGTTGTGTCTGATTCTTGGTTTGACGGTACAACTTTCTCAGGGCACAAAGCAGCACCAGGTTCAGAAATGTTTTCATCCACCACATGTTTCTCTTCTGTAATGGCCTTCTCAATGACGTCAACAGGAGAAGAAGCATCTCCTTCAGTCTCATTTTTAGGGACAGTGTCTGATTCTTGGTTTGTCGCCAATACAATTTCTTCAGGGCACAAAGCAGCACCAGATTCAGAATTTTTTTCATCTTTTGATGGTTCATCCACTACATGCTTCTCTTCTGAAACGGCCTTCTCAATGAGATCAGCAAGAGAAGTAGCGTCTCCTTTAATATCCTTTTTAAGATCAGTGTCTGATTCCTGATTTGTTGATACAATTTCCTCAGGACACAAAGCAGAACCAGATTCAGATATCTTTTCATCCTTGGAGTTGATACCAGAGTCTTTGGCCTCAACATTTATATCCTCCAGCTTTCCCTCAGTCTCAACCTTAGCTTGTTCTGTTGTTTCAGGAGTTTCCTCTGCCTTTACTACTTCAACATCTGGTGCTAATTCCTTTACTTTCTCAGGCTGAGTCTCAACTTTTTCCGAAGCCTCTGGCTCTGTCTCGACTTCAAGAGCCTCCACACCTTTGATTTTTTCTTCTGCCGTCTCTGCAGATACATCTCTAACAGATTGAACATCAACTGGCTCCACCAGTTTGCCTCCAGCTTCATCTGCTGATTCAGGTACATCAACAATCTTCGTCTCCTCCGTATTGTTCTCTACAACAACATTCTCCACGGTTGGCTTCTCTTCTGCTTTCTTCGCATCATTAGCTTCAACATTAACTTCTGCAACACCCTCTTTCACAAGGGTTGGTTCCTTAAGTTCAACTTCTTCAGCTCCCCTCTCACCATTTGCATGTTTCTCTGACTCTGGAGATTCCTCTGCTTTCACAACTACTCCAACTTCTTCCACCACTGCAGGAGATTCTTTCTCTGGTTCACCCGCAGGAGTTTGATCAATCTCTTCTTCTTTAATAACCTCTGTGTTTGAATCCAATGCCGGTTTATCATTCACCACATTCGCACAATCCGACGACCCAATCTCTTTCTCCATCAACTTAGCTTCCTCGTTCACCTTGTTCTCTAATGGCTGCATCAGGTAAAAGTAAAAGTCTCTTATAAGTCTCTATAAGACTATAACACAAACCTTTGATCTTAAATAGAAAATTATTGCTTCATTTATTTCTGTAACTTTTTCTAGAAAAATATGGATGAAGATGGTTCCTTTCAACAACCATGAGCATAATCTAGAACTTTTAGAATGTTCAACTTTTTTTTTTTTCCTTCTAATAATTGCTCCAGCAAAACAAGATTGTGTGTAAAAACATACATGTATATTCGACTCTGCCTCATTGAGAACATATAGATCTTACGAGAATCAAAACATGATGAAGAAATAAACTTATCAACCTCAAAAGCAACACGCATATAGGTACATGTACGTACATACAGACATGAGCATAAGCATATATAACAAGAGTCTCAGGAACAGAGGGATGCTTCTGAGTTAGTTTACCTTTTCAGGAGTAGTTGCAGTTGGAGTGTGAGAATCAGAAGCCATGGAAGAAGATGCAGACGGCAGGTGAAGAAAGAAAAAAAGTAATGGACAGGGTTCAACTTCAGAAAATTCAGATTAATATTTCAGAGTTGTTGAAGAAGTTAGTGTTTGAAAGCAAATGATAGGTGAAAAAAAAAACCACTCACACATATACACACACAAAGTGGGGAACACTAGATAGCTGTTACTCACACACCCCAGGAAAACAGGGTGTCAAGTTGTCAACACACTCTGTATATTCTTACTCTTTTCACTTTCTCTATCCCTTTACTATTTTATTTGTATTCTTATCCATTATCTGCTTTTGTTCGACACTTTATGTTATGATATACTATTAGTTAGGCTGATTTTTTTGGGACCAATCTTGACATGTCTAATTATATTTAGATCAACTACTTGCATTAACAAAAGAAAGAGCCTTTTCTCTGTGATTACATTTATGCTCTTTTTAAGCAAACTTTGTTTTGGTTTTTATTATGGTTTTCCATAACACAAATCAATTATATACCAATGAGGCATTGGTACTACCAAGGTACAAGATCTTTCCTTTTGAAAAAAAGAAACTTTCTAAGGTCTGTATATGTGATAATAGTAAAGAACAGAATCAATCAATTATCTGAACACCAAGTTGTGGCAGCTCTTGTCACACGGGTAGGGGCAATCGACCAACTTCACTTCCGCTCTATCGAAATACCAATCTCCCACGGCTATTGCCACAACCTACATACCATAGACAAAAGTCAAGATCAGATTCTTTCAAGAGCCTGACGTCCAGAGACAGCCTTGTAAGTTACATAGTTTGTGTGGGAAAGATTTGAGTGAGATTTTACCTTTTTCCTGATGACAGGAGAATCATCGGCAAACCAAGTATCTTGCCTCTCAGTTTGACAGTGAGCAAAGCAAGAGTTGATGAACAATCCATTCTGTCTAGACATTGAGAAACCCTTGACTACTCTAAGCATTTGATCCCTGAATCCTGTTCTCAAATAAACAAGATTAAATGATATGAGTGATGCAACGCTTTTAAATGAGAAGTCCACAAGTTTTTATGATCTATAGAACAACCTTGCAAGAAACGCAGTTGTGCAGGAGTACATTTTCCATGGTTTAGTCTGCAGTCATGCCAGAATCCACTAGGATCTGCTGACGTTGGAGCTATACTGCTTTGAATCTGATTAGAAGCCGTAACATAGACTTGTCAGCTTTACGCAGGATAAATTTTTGGGTTTCAGAAGAGGAAAAGAAGATAACCTGCCAGGTATCATATGCTGCGTTGACAATAAAAAGTGGAGTTTTCATCTGGCTGATCAAGTTTTGTGGGAAGAAACACTGTACAGAAAGAAGATGAGTTATCAAATCTTTGAATGGTCAGGTTCAAAAGTTTTCAACAGCATCAGTATGAGGGAACAAAAAGAAGATTACCGTTGTTGGATCGTGATGGTTTGTGCATATGCGTGGCAAGTTGTTCTTCACACTCTGTAAATGGTAAAATCTCTGAATGTGTCAAGAGGAGTTCCAAAGTTTCTTGTGCTCTTTAAATATTAAGTAAGAAGCTTTTGGGTTACTACTTGAAGATGTATAAGTTCATTAAGTGAAGAAAAAGGAATCCCACCTGCAATTCTACTACACCATTGTATAAGTTCCTGATGGTGCGGCCTCCTGAAACATCGGCTCTATGATTACAGAAACAAAGAAGAAGTCAGTAGCAGTAACTAAATTAAGGGGAAATGATGTAGCTTTAATACAATCTTTGAGTTGGGAGAAATAAACTAACGTGTCCAAGAACAAGCCTGCATCACTCAAGCACTTGACTTTGGTTGATCCAGGGAACAAGTTCCTGAACTCATCACAGCGCAAAATTGCTGCTAAACCACCAGCAGAGCATCCAGAGAGAAGTGCCTGAAAGAATATAAACAGTTAACCATCTTGATCCTGCGCGGTGGAACATATTAAGAGACTAAAATAAGGTAAAGCATCAAAACCTGGTTGGCGTATCGCATTCCTTTTGCCTTCAAATCATCTATTGCGGCTCTCCAGATTCGCTCTCCTCTAAACTGAAGCTGTGCAGCCTGAATAAAATCAAGGAAAAGATTTCTATATGCATTAGTTCACGGGTGTTACACAAAGCCAAAAGCTGCTCAACTCTACACAACGCTAAGATCAAACCAAGCGTTTTCCATGGCTAATAAACTACAGAGTTTCCAAAGGCACATCTCTTTAATCATGATCTCTATTAACTTAAACAACTAGTGATTCGAACCTGATTCTGGCCATCTCCACTGAAAGAAGCGCCATCGCAGTAACGAAGCTTAACTCTATTCCAATTGAAGAAGTCTGCAGAAGACAAGCACAAGAAAATAACAATCAGTGATTGTCAAGATTACATTACACTACTGACATGAGCGACAATTAAATAAAGATTGTGACCATACCAGGATTTTCTTGAGCTTTATCACTCAGGATTCCTGTAAACTGAAGCTGCTTCTCCATATAGTTAGAGGATCCGCGTCGAGTCTTCTTCCGGTATACACAGGTTCTGATGTTGTTGCACCATCCTCCTCCCTGTTTCAATAAAAAAACATTAACAACAAAGACTTAAAATTAAAGCCTTCATCTAGAACAAATCAATCACTATACCTCCAACTGAATGAGCCAGCTATTCGCACCAGATCCATGTCCACGGTGCAAATGATATCCAGGCAATGTTCCATCCAAACAAACTGAGAACAAACATACAGACACATGTAAAGGCTCAAACACAGACACATAGGCAGCTTCTAGCTATGTTCATCTGAACATAAACATACTGTAAACTAATAAAGATATAACATATAAATTGCATGGAAGATAACTTATATGTACACATGTGTAAGCAATAAAACAGGGAAAAACCAAGGTAATCTTGAATAATAAGATAACAAAAAAAAACGTAAAAAACAAGTTAAATCTGGAAAGGGACAATATAGAGAACAAGATGAGAAGAAGAATGTAGTTGAAGTGAATAATAAATGAAGAAACCCATTTTTTTTTTAGTACCATATTCTATATTTTTGCCATCTGAAAAGAGAAAAAGAAACAAAAGGCATGTAGAGAGATCTAGTGACAGAAGCAGAGAGAGAACAAGTACCAGCTCCAGAATCAGCTCCTCTGATAAGGGTGAGACCAACCATTAGAGGGTTCAAATTGGAGCTATATTTAGAGAAACCAAACTCTAGTTCCTCAATGCGATCTATTTCAGTGACATTGAAATCTAAATATTCATTAGCTTGAGTTCCTAGTATTAACCCAGCCACAACAAACACTACTAGAAAAAGCTTCTCCATTTCTCTCTCACTTCTCTTACTACTAAAAGAGAAGAGAAGAGAAGAGAAGAGAAGAGAGAGTGACAGCAAGAAAAAAACAGATCTCTAACAGTGGAGAGTGAGTTAAAGAAGAAAGAAAGGAACAAACTTTGTAGAAGAAAGAAACGCTCAGTGTGATTTAATAAAATAAACAAGAAAAATAAAGAATCGATCTTTGTGTAAAAAAAAGAATGGGTTTTTCTGAGCTAAATAACAAAGAAAAAAAAAAGAGAAATCGAAGAAGAAGCAGAGAGAGAGAGAGTAGTGTGAAGACTGAAGAAGCAATTATTTAAAAAAAAAAAATGTTTTTCCAAAAAGAGTTTCATGGCTGGATTCACGGTTGTGAGAGTTTCTATTTTAATTATAATAGAAAAACTAAAATCAAACAACTCTCTCTCTTGTATTGACAAAGACAGAGACCATCTTTTTTGGTTTGCTAGATCTTAGTTCACACTTAAAAAAACGCTCAGCATCATCATCAAAGAAAGAAGAGGGAGGCAACAACGACAAAAACAGATATAATTAGCACATGGAGTATATGGGTCCATGCGATTTGATATCTTATTGGCTCTCTAGCCTTGATATTTACATCTCTCGTTGTTATTATGCTGATAATAACGTCAGTCAAATTTAAAGAGATAAGTATTAAGTACTAGCTAGTATTTGGTTTCTACAAATAATCTTGAAAAATAATACTTATGTATTTCAATAATTATATCTCAGCAATTTTTTTTTTGGGTTCAATTTTACAAACAAATCATTTTACTTTGAACGGACGTTGACGTCATGACTTGTGCATAACGAACCCTTGTGAATTAAGAATTATGATCATCTCTCCCAACTCATGCTTTCCAGTTTCCACTTGGGTGCAGCAGAAACATACGTGTCAAAGAAACAAGTGCTGATGATATAATGAGGAAGTTGGGGAAACTCATAATATACCCTTTGAGAGAAGCAAAAACCACATTGATATTTATGACTGATGATGATTGTTATGTAACGTTTACGACACCTATGACCTATGCATATATGGTGGATTAATTTAATCCATCTCCAACTTATACCATTTCAGTTTTAAACATTCTCCTGATAAGTTTTGAAACACGATGTAACTGTCTTGATTTATTTCGAAGCAATCATGTCAACAAAGACCAAAAAAATACTAGTTTTGAGGAGCTTCTAACTTTAAGGTTTTCCTAATTGTAATAGCTTCATCTAAATTTTTTGTTATACTTTTAATGCTGATATGAATAATTGCATATGTTTCCAACAAAAAAAAAACAAACCTAAAAATTAGATTATGATGTCCTATTAAAAGGAGTTGGAGAAGAAAAAAAAACAAGTGTGCGTGGAAGAACGAGAAAAATATGGTCATGGTCTCTCATGCACATCACCACATGTTGATCTTACGCCGCGGTCGTCCACTTGCTTTTTGTTTCTACTTTTTTTTTGTTTTTGCGTAGAGGTCCCTGTTTTTCCTATTGTTTCTGTAAGAACTCCAATGTTTCCCAATTCACATTGCCTATTTCCAATATCCGCTTAAGTTTAATGGGCTCATTGACTCTAATGGGCCTGAGTGCTACCACTCAATATCCTCAATAGTCGATATATATACAGTAGTTGGTTTATGCATATTACATAGCACGTTTCAGGTCAACATGACTAACACGCCTAGCTATCTACAGTGACAGCGGGCACTTTCTGCTTCACATGTCATGTTTATTGAAAATCAATCAAAAATTTGGTGTATATGAGCAGGGAGGGAACTCATTAGACTTGTGACTAATCAAAAACAGGGGAGGGAGAAACAATAGAGATTCATATTTTGAGAAATAAAAAGCATAACAACATTTGATAAATTAGTCTTGGCTAAATATAGGTTTTCAGACTTGACATGAAAGGCTATGGTACAAGAAACATGACTCAGAGAATGTTGCAGCCGCTTCCACTTTCATATGTAGTAACAGACACAACATCACAGCTGTTGCAGTTAGGTGGAGGTGGCTTGCATACGTGCTTTGGTGGTTCAGGTGTTGGTGGAGGCTTTGGTTTTTCAGGCGCTGGAGGCTTTGGTGGCTCCGGAGGTTTCGGTGGTGGTCCAACGCTGATGATAACAGGTTTCTGTTTAATCTTCTTCAGCCTTGATGCAACGCAGACCGGATCCATCGTACCCACCACGGTAAGTACGCTTTTCCCTTCATCTAATGAAACATGATTCACACCTGCACCAATCCAAATCTAATGTTCAATAGGATATGTTAAGAGCACAGATTGCTTAACTAAAGACTTTTTTATTACCTTCTATATCTGTGGCTGCTTCCATGATTGCGCTGTTACATTTCCCACAGTTTATATCCACCTTGATTTCTACTTTCTGCTCAAAAACCAAAACAAAAACGTAATCAGTCGGTGTCGGGTTTCAGAAAACTAGTACTAGGATTAAGATACGTTTACCTTGACAGTCATGATGGAGAATTAGAGGAATTTTGTTTGGAGGAATGAAGAAAGGGAGAGGTGAAGTTATTAAAAACATGTGAAGACATGAGAGAGATGACAGATTGGAATAAAATGTTTGAAGCAGTTGAGTTTGTGTTTGGTCAGTTTTAATAATTAAATTATCAAGAGATTACAGTATCTACGTGCTTAGATGCATGTTTCTTATATAATTGAATACAATTTTTGGGAATTTGCTTAGTTGGTATTCAGCCACCATCTCATGGACTTACTTGGAACATTATTGAGGAGGGAATTTGTTTAATCCTGATAAATTTATAAACAAATCTTTAGTCCCATATTCTATCTAAGTTGTACTTACTTGACCCCAAAATGGTTATAAAAAAAAATGAGATATTTGGCAAAATGATACATTTTTCAAACGAAAAAGATACATTCACTATTTACAATTAGAAAAAACCACAATTATCATTGTTTGTCTATTTTCTTAGTCTTTTTTGTCATTCAGCAATCTTTTTAATTATATTTATGCCATTGGACCTCCTTTTTCTTTCCATTTCTTGATTTTTCAAATAATTATTAATGTAACTTTTTTTAGAAAACTTTTTAAATACAAAAAATCTATACTTTTTTCTTTACAATTTGATATAAATTTTGTTTAATAGTTTTTAAATATATTATATATCTTTTGTGTCCGTGCATATTTTTAATTGTACAGATGTTATACACATTATTAAGTTTACAGATGTCGGTACATATTATTAAGTGTACATATGTCGGTACACATTATTAAGTGTATAGATGAAATTTTTACAAAACTATTGCAGTACAAACATGTAGAACCCAAAGAATTAAACAAATTACATTTGTACTCTTAATAATGTGTACAGACATCTGTACACTTAATAAGGTGTACGGTATACAAAATTTGTAAAAAATATTTAACATTATCTAATAAAATCATCAAAACAAAATGCATATCAAATTACAAATAAAAAACAACATAGATTTTTATCTATGTTTAAAATTTTAAAACATAAATTTTAATTAGCCCGCATTTTTGTTTTAGATTGTTGGGAGCATATAATAAAAAGTAAAAAAAATAAAAAGAAAAAAAAGAAAAAAAAAATCAAACTCACTCCCTCTCTCTCTCCTATTTCTCGACTTTCTCCCTCTCTCACTCTCTTTTTTCTTCCCAAAACTATTGAGCATGACCTTTTAGTAATGTTCTTCCCTCTCCTGGGTCCCATTCAGAATTTTATCTCTACCACCCTCTATCTCACAACACCCTCTATTCTCTATTATAAATAGTGTATGTATGTGTTTGACAATTAAGTTTGAAAAACGTACTAAAATGATAACAAATCCAAACAAAATTTATATTGTAGTATATCATATGATCATGCAAATGCATGGATAGACAAATTTCATCTTGTCTCACCTCTATCTGGTTTAAAGTATTCTACTATATTAATTGGGAAGTACAAATATGAAACTAACTTTAAAATGTATAAAAAAATTACATTCAATTGTCATTAGAAAATTAATTAAGATTAATTAATTAATTAAATAAGTATAATTAATTAAAAATAAAAAACACTGAGAAATTAAAAATAAAATAAAAATCTAGAAAAGTAAAAAAAAATCTATTCAAATCAAAACTAATTTGTACTTAATTTTTTTTTTAAATTAACAGCTAAGATTTTTTAAAAATACAGATAATTATTAGTTAAGTTAAATAAAAAAATATTTTCTCTCTCTCTAATAAAATTATGGACGAAAAATTACTAAATTTTTTTATAAAAGAATATAAACCAATCAGAATTTCTACTAAGATTTTATATCCAAGTAGACAATAAAATTATTTTTAATAACTAGATTTCTAAGATTTTATTAAGATTTCAAATTATGATTTTACTATCATCTTTCTTTTATTTTATTTTATTTCAAAATAACTTTTTTTTAAAAAAATATAACAATAATTTTTCTTATTATATTATAATTTTTTTTTAAATGTTAGACCCGTGCGATATCTCCTACTTGATTTTATTTGGGTAGATATAGAACCGTACCTTCCAAAGTTTGATTATCACTTATCAATAATTAAGAAAGGTTTGGAATCAATTTAACCAAACAAACCTTCCTATCCAATACACAACCAAACACATCAATCATTTCGAGTTTGGTGATTATTAGAGTTTGAAGGTGTGTTTTGTTATGGTGCGTGTCATCCTATAAACTATAGGCTATTATATTAATGTCTCCAACAAACAAAAACCTTTTTCATCGAACACCAAATTTTAACCTACGATCACAACACCTAAACCTAATTATGGCAGAAAATTTTAAAATAACAATCTTATGGCCCTCCCCATATTTATCTCTTTTCCATAAGTTTATCCATTGGTTAAAATCTTCTTTACATGGATAATATAAATTGAGAAACAAGGTCAAAGGATTTCTCAAACTCATCAATAAAACATTCTCACAAGCAACGATCAAACAACAATGGCAACTTCCATGATCCATATATTCGTCACCGTCATGCTCGTGGCCGCCCACACGGCCATCGCCGAAACAATGATGCTTCAAGATTTTTGTGTTGCCGATCTCTCCAACGGTATCATATCTCTCTCTGTTTATATTCTGTTTGCACTTGCATTAACGTTTTGTAAAAATGTAAAATTTAACTGAGACAAATTTTACATGTTTTTTTTATTAGGGGTGAAAGTCAACGGATACCCTTGCAAAGACCCAACAAAAGTAACACCAGAGGACTTCTACTTCGTAGGCTTAGCCAATGCTGCAGCCACAGCCAACAGCACAATGGGCTCAGCTGTTACAGGAGCCAACGTTGAGAAAGTGCCTGGCCTCAACACTCTGGGAGTCTCCATCTCTAGGATCGACTACGCACCAGGCGGAATCAACCCGCCACATCTTCACCCAAGAGCCTCTGAAGCCATCTTCGTCCTCGAAGGCCGTCTCTTCGTCGGTTTCTTAACCACTACCGGGAAACTCATCTCCAAACACGTCAACAAAGGAGACGTTTTCGTTTTCCCTAAAGCTCTCCTACATTTCCAGCAGAACCCTAACAACGCTCCTGCTTCCGTCATCGCTGCTTTCGATAGTCAGCTTCCAGGGACTCAAGTCGTTGGACCGTCTCTGTTTGGTGCTAACCCGCCAATTCCTGATGAGCTGCTCACCAAGGCGTTCGGCGGGCTTGCAGCACCAGAGATTCAGAAGTTAAAGGGAAAATTCCCACCCAAGAAATAAATAATAGGTTTCAGACCACAGCAATAACGTAATAAATGATACAGTGATGAACATAAAAACTGTAAACTTGTAAGCAAAAGCAAAAAAGCTTTGCAACTTTTCTTCTTCTTTTTGTATTTTTATAAATTGTTGTAGATACTCTTTTGACTGTATTTTTATAATGAGACCACAGTTTCAATGAGTAGACATTCTCTTCTTTGAACAATCGACAGTGTTTGAAGCATACCTTACTGCAAGAATCTCGTGGTCCTCTGTTTGGCTTTCTGTGCTGTGGATTCAATGGCTTGAGTTTACAAACAGAAAGAAAGGATAGAGAGGTATGCTACAAGCCTACAACTCTGAAACATCTCAACCATAGCAGATAAATATCACTCTGTGGTTAAAACCAAATTTCAATACACAAATGCTTTATTGGGGAGTTATCATTTGCAAAATCAGGACTTAATAAAGCATAACTACTACAAGGGTTCTGCGGCTTCAGAGAGATACTTGAATCAATTGCAAAACCACAACTACTGCATAAAAGGGTATAAACAACACAGACAAGCTAATGATCCAAAGCAGAGGTGATGTGTCAAAGGTAACAAACACTTGACAAAATAAACTTGGCTCCTCATGGAAACAGATATCAGAGATTTTAGCAATCAATGCTCGTTGAGTGTGATACGCCTGAGAGATTTCAATTAATGCTCAATGTCCTGATCTTACAAATAGTCTTTATCAGAGAGACATAAAAAGAATGATCATCTGGAACATTGAAGTGAGACAACAAGGACCCCACAGGTAAAATAATATAAAAGATTGATTAACAAAATAATCAATTTCAATATGCTCTGCTCACAAATCTTGTGGGTATTGTTGATAAATATTTGGAAGAAGATCTATACAGATTGATGATGATACAGTAAATGGGATCTGAACTTACAAAGAGAGATGTGGATTACAGTCCTTGGAGAAGAAATCATTGGTCTGTAAGAGAACCTTAAGCGTAAAGTTCTCACCTTTAGGGCGGTCGGGATTGGAAGAAGATGACCACTCCAATGTATGGGTATTGGAAGTTTCGTTTCCACAAAAGCAAACATTTTTCAAAAACCCAGAAGAAGAAGGCGATGAGGGTCTCCTTGTGATCTTAGATACGACTCGCCTTTTAGCTTTTGAGACGAAAGGAACCAAGAAGAATCGATGATTCCCTTTAGCTTCCTCTTTCTTCTTCTTCTCGTTCCTCTCGTTCTGTTCATTGTCAACCACCGTAACGTCTGGGTAACCCACAGGCATTAACCAGAATCCGTTATTTTTTACCTCTTTCAAGATGAAAGATTTTGATGGAAAATTAAAGAATCGAGCAGAGATGTATCATAAGAATCACAGACAGTGACAGAGGCGTGGTTTCATCTTCCAACTTGATACGGTCTCCTTCACGCTTTGCGTTTTCCAAACCTCGCTGGCTCTTTTGTTCAGTATCTAATTAAAATAATTATTTAGATTCGGCGTCGCCGTTTCGGCTTGTGTATAATTTTCAACTTATTGCTATTTGAGTCCCAAGCCAAGTCCCAACCCAACCGGCCTTAGCCTTTGCCAACTTATTATCATCATATTCTCTATCAAATTATATAGCCTGGAGAACATTGTTGATATCATTGTTACTCTCTCTCTACCTATGTGATTCAAATAGTACTTTATCAATTGAATATATACATATGTCGTGTGTTTAGAAGCATAAAACACCTCACAATCTTACATACATATTTTTTAAATCCCTTATCACTATTGCAAAAGAGGAAGTAAAGCGCCGATTTTTCCTTCCAAATAGTTAGTTCCTTTATTTATAACATTTTGCAAATTGCAACGAGAGAGAAGTTAGTTCGTTGGTATTTTTGTACTGGCATGCTTGGAGTTGGAGTGTTTCTTTCACCCTTTTGTTTATTATCTGACCAAAGTCTCTTATCTTTCTTTATGCAAATAAAAAAAGGAAAAGTGGTTGTCACAAATCATCACATCCTGTTTTGTTGTTAAGTTCGAATCTTCGGTAAAGTTCAAGTGTCTTTTATGATAGCAAATCTTCTTCTCCAACAACAACAACAAAAAAACCAACTTAACTTGTATTTCACCAAGAGTGATGATGATATTAATAGAATCACTCAACCACTTGCTCTTAAGTCTCAACTATGAAACATAACAAATCATAGACTCTGCTCTTATAATCCCTTAAATTGAAAAAAAATAACATAACAGTTTACAAGAAGTACATACATGGTATGTATTATATCTCATGTAATCATTGTTTTTACATTGCTTTGTCTCATACCTTTTTGAGTTATCAACGTTTGTTGTCTTCTCTCTAACGGAACCCACCTCTTGAATTCAGCTGACCAGGGAAACCCCAATGAGAAGAGAAAACAAGATTCGGATACAAACCTTCTTTGTTCATCTGATTTGTGATACGTACATAGATGTTAAAAATCCTTCTCGGCAAAGCTAATGCCTTAAGTACCAGCTTCCTTGATCGGTTTAGTCTAAACCCTTTTGCTCGAAACTCGTTCTTCTTCCCCAAGTAAAGTCTTTTACTTGACCTTGTTGTTGTTGGTGGTGGTGGTGTTGTCAGTTTTTCATGTTGCTCAGTTAGCTTTTTGTACCGATACGATTGTTTCCACCGGTACTTCCCTACAATTTGAAACATCTTAAGTTACTATAAAAAGTTGGGTTTTTGTTGTTGTTTTAGGACAATACAAAGTCACTGTCTAATGAAGAAGGTTAAGAACGAAACAAGGAGACTAAAAGAAGCAAAACAGAAAAAACAGAGCAGGAATACAAAAAGGAAATGTTTCTGCTTCAAGAGATAAGGAGAAGAACAGTATAATGATGGTGAGAGAAGTGGCTTAAGGGCATGTGTTTTTAAAGAGAGAGAGAGAGAGAGAGAGAGAGAGAGAGAGTAAGAAAGATTCTTAAAGCACATGATTTTTTTCTTTAGATTTTTTTCTCAAAATTAAAACCCACAAAATATCCAAATTGTGTTTTAAATGGGCAGCTCTTGTTTAACCACATAGGCAGATGCTCTGTATATGGACCTACGCGGTTAAGGGCTGTGACTGCGATGCTACAAAAAGAAGACAAAACCCTTTGTTTTGGTTTCATGTGTGAATCACAGAGAAGTTTTTAATTAAACGCAAGTTCGAGATGGAGTTTTGTGGAAATGGGAAATAAAAACCATGTTCCGTTTTTAGTTTCATTCGAAATTGCTAATCCAAAAAGCTTGTCCCATTTATGACTGTTACCAAAAAATTTGCAGACACTAATTAACATCAATATTAACATTTTATGTGAATGTGTATAGTGTTTTTGTTGGTATTATGGTAATAACACATGTTTTGTTACGTGGAACAAAGGGAACTCCGATTTCGTTTTCATGAGAATGCATCTGCCAAAGATGTTTTTATAGAATGCTTTTTACTTTTTAGCTAAAAAAGAAATCGAGGGGAAGATATGAGGAGATATGGTGTCAAATGATTTGAATTTGGAAGTCTCTAAAATAAACTAAAGTTAAAGTGTTAGTTAAATGAGTTAGGAGAAGCTCTTCTAAAATCTAAGAATTATTTTTGGGGAATCACTGACACAATGTGACAACAATAACAAAGAGAGAGGAATATTACTTAAGAAATTGAAGAGAGACAAAGGTCCACAAATATTTCTATAAAACACGTATAGTTATCAATGATTGGATTGGTGACGAGGAATAAGTTGGTTGGTTAGTCTATTTTTATCCCAAATTATATTTCAACCGAACTCTGTATCCGGTTAATATAACCACTTTCGGTTCTTGATTCTCAGGTCCACTGTAAACTAAACGGACCCACAGAAGGCCCATAAGAGGCCCAATGTAGGCTTATTATTATTCTCTTAAATAAATTGGTAAGATATTTATTTAAAAAAGTCGCTTACGAAATAATATCACTGACTTGTAGGGAAGGAGACACGAGAAAAGAGGAACCTGACTCGTCTACGTTATTTGCGTAATGTGACTAATGACTATTATGATTTCATACAATACAATACATACATACTGTATTAATTATAAAAAAATACGAACATTTACTGAATCTGACGTTCAGTTCACATTTCCTGCATGATCTTTCGTATATCCTAAAGTCTCTCTCTAAATCACAATACAAAATCTTGATAACTCTTTTTCCCAAATTCGAAAAATTTGATCGCAATCCTTAACCATAACAAGATCATTTCAGTGAAATCAATTAAATGACATTAACTAAATGAAAAGATAAATCTTAATTTTTAAGCACGCAGCGAAACTAATATGCACACACAAATCAACGAAGAAACAGAGACAAGAAGAGAAAAGATAAACTCAGTAGTCAGTAGAAGCAGTAAGATGAAGGTTTGTTTGGATGAAGGAGACGAAAAAAGCGTCTACGGCGGTAGAAAAACGCTGTTTTGAGACGCGACCAAACGACGCGTTTCAGCTTCCTAGCAGATTTCAACCTTATCCAAACAACTTTCTTGACAACTCTCTTCACGGATCTTTGAATCTTCTCTGTTAAGCTCTGTTTCCTAGAGAATTGGTAGCTCTTCAGGAACAGTTGTCTCTTCTCCACGTATCCTCCTCCTCCATAACCATAGCCGTAGTAACCGCTGTTGCTCTGCCAACAAACGCCGTTGCTGCTGCTGTTTCTGCTCATTGGAATTGGGGAATTTAGAAAGTATAGAACTGAGTATAAAAAGGGCTGATGGAGATTTCTTGCAGTAGATTACGGTGATGGCTAATTTGGTTAACTTGTGTAAACACTAAAACCACACCGCCGTCGTTACAACGAATAGGGTTTGGTTTGGATATATATCAATCGTGTTTTCAAGTGCTTCACGTTCTTGCTTTAAATATTGTTGGCTTTTGGCTTTGCCTTTTGACGTACTCTTATTACTCTCTCTGCTTTTAATGGTGTTTGTCTCTCTCTTTCTCTCTTCTTTTACCAAAAATAAAAAAAGTGGTCTCGTCAAATCAAATACAATATATCTAGGTGAGACTTTAATCTAACTTCCCAACAAGTTACAAATATCAATTCAAAGTTCAATGTTCACGTTTTGCTTATAGTATTATATAAACAATGTACGTAGATTGCAAATATTATGACGGTTTTGTTTCCATTTTAAAATACTAGACTTCCAAATATAATCTAATTTATGATTTTTCCAGAATTACTTGATTGATTTAAAAAAAAAAACTGTTAAGTGACATTATGATATTGACAGTTTTTTTCCAAACGATGAATGTTTTTGGGTTTATCTTATTATGCTTGTTGGGGTCTCGGGTTTGAGTCTAACATAACTATTTATGTGACTTAAGTACGACAAAAGAAACAATTCTTTTTGGGGTGTACACTACAATGAATAATACAATGTTAGCATAAATAGCACACAAACAAAACAATTAAATACTATTATTCGTGGTCTGAAAGGAACATCAGAGGAGATAGCCTAACAGCTCCAAACTCTGCAATACACATAGTTCCAAACTCCATCTAACTCTTTTCTAATTCCACACCAAATGATTCACAACTTTTTTGAGATTGTGTAACCAATATCCCATACATTTAATTAATATCTACAAACCAAATATCGTGGAACAAGCAATAAGAAGAAACAGGCTGTGCAAAGTAAATTACCAGTGGAAGAATCATAAGAACAACAAGGGAACACATACAAGATTAAAAAAAATCACACTTATACCTCCATCTCCAACTAAAATCTTCCTGCTTAACAACACACTTGAGAAACTCCTAAATCTAACACTTTTGTTACTGTTAATGGTGGATTCTACATCAATTTAACCCACTATTTAGGTCCTCCACTTATATTTGCAGAAGGTACCTTGCTTGGGTAGCTCGATATATCAATGTCAATGAGGGACATGTCATACATTGTGGAAACTGAGTCCGAGGCATCCACAAGCAAAGAAGATTTCATGGTTTCAGGGCGTGCATGATCACAACTTACACCAGAGGTTTTGGGTGTGCTTGATTCTGAAGATTGACTAGAGACCGAAACACCATCTATCTTGTTTCCAAACATATGTTTGTTCTTTCTAACAGCATCCATTTCCTGACCAGTTGGCACAAATGTTCGTGCCCGGTACTTCCTTGTCCCTTCCTCACCACCATCATTATGATTATAGAGCACATAATCGTGATATGTCGGGGCAAACTGCAAGAATAGCAAACCAATATCATCATCACCGCAGCAAAGGGCCAAAGATCAGTCATTTCAAAACATTTGTTATCTGTTACCTGGTGAACAGTATCATGGTAGAAATCATTTAGCATTACAGCATGTGCCAGACTTCTTGAGAAACTTCGAGCTCCTCCAACATTGGCCTCTGCATATTCCTTGTACGGAAATGCATAGAAATGAGCAGCTGCGGCAATAAGCATCTCCACACATATTATAAAATTTTGGAAGAGTGCTGCTTCTTCTTCATCTCTTATAAATCCAGATTTAGCAAAAAGGAAAACTAGAACACCCTGTAACACAAAAAGGTTCGCCAGACAGTAGAAATGTGTTAAAATATTTGTAGAGAATACCAAAGCTAATGCCAAAACCAGATTCATTGATAGCAAGCGAGAAAGACATTACCTGCCAATAAGTTAGAAAGACAACAGACTTTATAATCACAAACTTTGGGACTGGATTGAATGGCTGAAGCAGATCTTTGCATGCCACATAAAAGAGGACCAGTGCGTACAAAGCTACTGTGTATGATATTGTATAGATGATGGTAAGATAGAGATAGGATTGATCAGGGCTGAAATTTCCATCCTTGTATTTTCCTTTTGCATAAAGCACAAGTGTTACAGCAACTAGGATTGGCTTTAGAATAACAAATTGCAGACAACCTTGCTTGCACCGTCGAATAAAACGCCTTCAAAAGAAGATAAGTCAGGTATCAGTTATTAGATGTTAGGTAAGGCAGTCGTCACAGACCTCAAAACCGAGATTCATAAAAATTCCTAATGCTAATATATCTGGACTAAAGAAATTCTAATGCTTATGCTTAACCAGAGTCACGCAACTGAATGATCATTCATTCCTAAAGATCCTCAGCATGGTTTAATTAAAAATTTAACAAGTTCCAAGATTTAGTGAAAAATCATATGAGAACTCAAAGAAATATACAAATGCCACCAGTATAAGCACAGTGAATGTAGGTTTAAGTCTGCAAACTAACCCGTCTAATGGCAGTGGTGGGAAGCAACATGTCATGAGATGCCATGATGGCTTCAAAGAGCGGCCAGTTAAGCTTATAACTACTGAACCTGGGCCTCCAACCCATGCCAAACACAGCGATAGAAAATTGTAAATCACCCATGCTTCGTAACTGAAACAGACAAAAGATTGCATCATTAAGAACTTAGTATAGTAACTTGAGGAATCTCGTTCAATGCTAAACTAGCTAATATGGAAAATTTAGAAACACTCACACTTCTCGGATAGAGTTAAAATATATCGAGCTCTTGGGCAACACAAGAGCCAAGAATGACATCAAGGCATAGACCTGTAGTAGTGCCAAAAGAAATAAGAACAATGTTAGCCGGAGAGAATCCAACATGAAATGGAGTTCAATAATCAGTATAGACAGAGAAAGAGAAGAAAAACAGTTGAAAGAGCAAAAACTGACCGGGACCATGAAGACGATGCGCACGATATATCTCTGATAAATGGGTTCCGTATAATTCAAAAGGTGCTTGTAGATATGGAATAAGGCCAAAGCAATGGCTACGACAGTGCATAGAAACGCCACAATAATGAGGTAAATGGGAAGCAAATCCGCCATTCTGCAAAAAAAAAAAAAAAGGAGATAACTTTGTGATTAGTTACGTTCTGAACAAACTCTCAAACTAGAAAGAAACAACGCAATTGCAAAAGGAGCTGAAGGGTTTGAAACCTGTACAAGAGCTAAGCAAGATCTGGAAAAGAGCTAATAGCCTCCTGAATTCTCCGGGAGGTGTCAAGTGGACAAAAGGATTGAAGCTTAAAGCAGAGAAAAACCCTAAATCCGAATCTGATTTTCACGATTCAAAAGCATTTAAACCCTCGATTAGCTTTTTCATAAAGTGGGTTCGAGGGATCGGTGAGTTGTTGAATTTGAAGCAGCGATTAATTTGATGGAATTAAGACAAAACCCCGGAATTTGGGAACGATCTGAGAGTGATTAAAACGCAATCAACAAAAGCGTACCTTGAAAGAGGAAGAAGAATCGAAAAACGCAATGAGAAAGCAACACACAGAGAGAGTCCCGGACTCAGATCATAAACTGAAATCGGAAAAACCCTTAGTCAGAAATCAACAACGGAGATTATACTGATCGGGGGTTTAACACTTTTCCTGATTTATCTCCAAAAAGAGAAAACTTTGGGATATGAATGAATGAAATTCAAAATTCTCAGTGGGATAAAGCAAAGCAGAGTCGAGACTCGAGAAGAAGAAGAGGAAGAAGAAGAAGAAGAAAACGCGGAGATTAAGGAATAATTAAACCTTTAATTATTATTAAACTCTGAATAAATTTAGCGAAGAGGTCCATTAAAGGCCCAACAAAATCCAGCCTGGGAACTTCAAACCCTAAAATCTTTTTGTTATCTGTAAGAAATCTTTTTGGAATAATGTTATTCCCTTCCACCGCAAGTCTAATCGATTCTCTATGGTTGGTGGTTTCATGCCTTCACACATTGTATTTATTATCAAACTACAATTGTATATAGACACTTTTTTTTTTATGATTATAGTTGTCACACAATATATTACATATTTTATTTAGATTATTTTTATTTTTTGTTTTGGTACATTTCCCATCATATTTTGATTACAGTTTCCCGTCATTCCTTTTTCAATAGTTACGAGAAAACCTTGCCTCAAGGTATCTAACCACGTTCACATCCAGCTGAAACGCTTTAGCTAAAATCTCTGGCATAATCAAAGGCGTCGATCCAAAGACCGCGTCTGCGATTGTGATCGTACCGGGGTTTTGGCTACCGAGACCAGCAAACGCAACCGCGTTAGTCCTCCCAACGTTCACTTGAAAATGTATCATTCCCACGGGAAACACAAATACGTCTCCGGGGTAAAGAACCTTTGAGAACAATCTGTTGTTGTCTTGGTTCGATGTTACAAACCCGACTAAGAGCGTTCCTTCAACAAGCACGAGTATCTCGGTGGCACGTGGGTGCGTGTGTGGCGGGTTTTGACCTCCTGGGGCAAAGTCAATTCTGACAAGGGACACTCCAAGGGTGTTGAGTCCAGGGATTCTGTCGACGTTAACGTTTGTAACGTTGGAGCCGACGCGGTTCATGGTGTTCCCGGCGATATTTAGTCCGGAAGTGAAAAAATCTTCGGCTTTCACGTATTTTGGGTCTTTGCAGAATTTTCCATTCACGAAAACTGAAACACACAGATGAAAAATCCAATCGTGTTAATTGTAGCGGAATGGTGATTAATGTTAATATATTTGTTTTGATGTTGTTCTCTTTTATTTATATGATACTGTAAACATGTCGATCATACTTTCTGTTACACTTACATATATCAGTCCATATATATTTGTTTCGAATTACAAAGAAGCTAGTGAAAATTGATCATAAACATTAGCCAAAAAGACACACAAACATGTTATTATATATAGTAAATAGAGATATTACCGCCATTAGCGTCATCGACGGCAACACAAAAGTCTTGAAGAGGACTTGGGTCGTAACAAGACACAAATGAAGATGCTATAGCCAACAAGATGGCTTTCGCTACAAGGAACCGAAGAAACCCTTCCATTTATATATTTTCGTATTTTGTGTATGTGTGTGTGCTTTTTTTTAAGCTTTGTGATAAGGATTTGAGATACATTGCAAGCTAATGATGCGCTATATATAGCAGAAGAAATCAGTAATGGTAATGGGTTTTATTAAATTATGAGTCGTACAAGTTTTTAGTGGTTATATCTCACTGGCGATTCTACTATTTTAATTCAAAAGATTTAAGTGAGTTAAGTGAGAAGATATGCAAATACTTTCGGATGGTATGTACGGAGACTAACACACAAGCGTGTTCTTAAATCGATATAGTCCTTAAACGTTAATAAGGCTAATTAACGTCTCGGTGTACTGTGTTTGCAAAATTACATATACTATATACTCCGTTCAAGACTTTCATTTATTTCTTCTACAATAAATAAGAGGTTTAATATATACAGTATACCAAGTACTTTCTGTTCAAGATTTTGGGTTTAATTTAGAAAAAAAAAAAAAAGAGTAAGGATATGTTATATGTGTGTCTTTTACCATCCTATATAACATAGAAGTACTAAACTTATCATAATTGTAGATTTTTATTTAAAGTTGAAATTAGTTAGTTTACTATAGTTTTATGATCACTTGTGAAAACTAAAAAACTGTAGATATAGTGTACATATGTGTTTACAACAAAGTGTATGATAATGATAAAGGGATTTTATGAAGTTAAGTGTGATATAATAAATATAGTATTAGTAGCTTGTCTTTTGCCTCAATGGAAAAATAAAAAAAATAAAAACTGGTCTGATGTTGATGACATACACAAATTGGAGTTTCAAGAAAGGAGGCGAGAACGTTTGACATAATGCTTAATTTTGTTTGGGTGCTCTATCCCCATATTTCCTACAAGTCAATAATAATTATCTAAATGTTTGAGCTATCTTACTAAGTATTGGATTACACGACATCTTGATATTTGAATTTTCAACCTTCGTTCCGAAAAGCAAAAAAGAATTGCGTTTTACTAGGTAACATGGAGTTTAAGTGATGGCTACGTATACATCATGAGGAGAGTGACCAAAAAGATACTAGGTAAGTTGGAAGTTGGAAGATAAACAAACATACAATTGTGCATAGCCACTTAATCAAGTGCCCTAAGCACTAGCTAGAGAATACGGTCATCGGCCATCCTTATAAAATTACAATATGTCAAATATTTATTTGATACAAAAAATCACGTGCTTTGCAAGTTGTCAATAATAAATTGGAGCGTGAGCTCGTGAAATGGTGGCAACACTTTCATTTACCTCCAACTCCTATACCACTATATTCTTATTTTTGTGGAGAAATACAAATCTGTAATAGTCCATTATGAGATCGTCTTAATTTCTCCATTCGTTTTACTGTCGTTTTCTCAAGGAGGCTGCTGAAATTTGCAATAAAGAATGATTTTAAAGCATTGATATATATATCACCTAAGTAGAATGCTATGTCTCATCATCAAATATTATTATGGACTTTTTTTTTGTTTTGTTTTACACTAATTTCATGTATCTTATCACTAATCACGTAACAAGCATTCGATATGTTTGATAGGTTACCAAATAATATATACACACAATGTATTCGACTTAATTGGATTTCAAATGAAAATTAACTTAAACATAAACTACTTGTACCAAAAAAAAAACTTGTAACTTAAAAATAACTACACAAATTTGAAAGTTGAAAAGAAAAAGAAGAAAAATAAATAGACAACATAGATGGGCTTTAATGGGCTTAATAAGATTAGAATTACTGGGCTTTACAAACCTTTATAATAAAAGTGTCTGAGAGAGCTGAGAAAGAATCCACACTTGTTTGAATTTGATCCGTCGCCGTCGCCGTCGCCGTCGCTGTTGTTGTTTCTTCTCCGGTTCTCCGTGTACGCTTTTGATCGCAGATATGAACGCACCCGTTCTTGTTCTCAGTGAGTAATTCTTCTTATGCAGATTTTGTTTCTATGAATCTGTAATTGGTTTTTTTTTTCTTAATTCTGTGTTCTGTATTGTTGTTTAATGTAATTGCTTGGTGAAAATGTTCAGAGGATTCATTGCAGCGTGAATCTGGAGCTAAGGTTCACCATGCTAATATTCAGTCTTCCAAGGTAATAAAGTCTCTATCTTTTTTCTTTTTCTTTCCCATTGTTGCTTCTCTCTCTGCTAATGAATGAATCATGGTTTCACTAGAGTTCTGGGTTCTATTTTACAGTCTGTCTCTGACATTTTACGAACTACATTGGGTCCTAGCTCTATGTTAAAGATGCTTCTTGATGCTGGTGGAGGTAGGTTTCTCTGTTTTGTATCTCCCTTGTAGTGTTTTCCTCTTCTCCATAGATCTTCAAAGGGACAAGGATTAAGTTAGGGTTTATTCCTTTTGAAAAATTCAGTCTTTCTTTACTGACTTGTAATTCAATGTACACTCTCTCTGTGTCAAAGCTTTTTTACTTCACACTGTCTAAGTTAGCTGTACATAAAAGGTCTTTATGGGTTTTGCTAAACTCTTTGGTTTTCAGGGATTGTTGTTACCAATGATGGAAATGCTATTTTGCGTGAAATTGATGTTGCTCACCCTGCAGCTAAGGTTTTTTTAACTCCTTCCCTTTCTCGCTTGTCCTTGTCGTCTTCTTACTGTTCTGTTTCTGATATCAATTTTTTTTTTGCTCTTTCTTGGTTGCAGTCGATGATTGAGTTGAGTCGCACACAGGATGGAGAAGTTGGTGATGGGACTACATCTGTTATTGTTCTTGGTATGTACATTTCATCTGGTTGAAATTAATTTGTCTGCCACTAGGTTTGCTTTGATGAGTGTAATAGGCACTGCTGTGATATTCCTCTAATGCATGTGTTTTATACGCAACAATGTTGTCCTCTATTTTGACTCTCGCTGATTTCTTTTCGTTTTTCAACAGCTGGTGAATTGTTACATGTTGCTGAATCATTTATTGAGAAGAGTTACCATCCCACAGTCATTTGCCGAGGTATACTTGCGGCTTGATTTGTGATCATTCCACAGTGTTGTATTTTTCTTACTGTTTTAATCAGATCAATGTTTTTCTCATTGCAGCTTATATTAAGGCTCTCGAGGATGCTATCACTGTTCTTGACAAGATTGCCATGCCAATCGATGTCAATGACCGTAAGTACACTTGTACCTTTGTTTTTGTTCGTGGGCATGTTTGCTGATACATGAATATTTATATTGCAGGTGCAACAGTACTAGGATTAGTCAAAAGCTGCATAGGAACAAAATTCACAAGCAAATTTGGAGATCTGATTGCTGTAAGTATTTTAATTACTGAAAATATCCACTTTTGCGAACAAGGGTGGCTTTAACCATATATGATATTTTTCTACATTACATCATAACACATTGTATACTTACAAGACACAAACACATTTCGACGTCTGCACATTTAGAAGCTACACACTTAAATCTAGCCACAGTGGGAGTAGTGACAAGCCTTATAGGTCATAGAACTTTTTTTTTTTAGCTATTTTCCCCCCACATTCTTACACGAGTTAATGTGGCTCTTGTAGGATTTAGCTATTGATGCCACCACTACTATTGGTGTTGATCTTGGACAAGGATTGAGGGAGGTGGATATCAAAAAGTACATTAAGGTTGAGAAGGTTCCAGGTGGGCAGTTGGAGGACTCCAAGGTTCTCAAAGGAGTCATGTTTAACAAAGACGTAGTTGCCCCTGGTAAAATGAAGAGAAAGATTGTCAACCCGCGGATTATTCTTCTTGACTGCCCCCTTGAGTACAAAAAAGGTGAAAACCAAACCAACGCCGAGTTGGTCAGAGAAGAGGACTGGGAAGTGCTGTTGAAACTGGAAGAGGAGTACATTGAGAACATCTGCGTGCAAATACTAAAGTTCAAACCCGATTTAGTAATTACAGAGAAGGGACTTAGTGACTTGGCCTGTCACTATTTCAGTAAAGCTGGGGTTAGTGCTATCAGAAGGTTGAGAAAGACGGACAACAACAGAATCGCTAAGGCATGTGGAGCTGTGATTGTGAACAGGCCTGATGAACTTCAAGAGTCTGACGTTGGTACCGGTGCTGGCTTGTTTGAGGTCAAGAAGATAGGAGATGATTTCTTTGCCTTTATTGTTGATTGCAAGGAACCTAAAGCATGCACCGTGCTCTTAAGAGGACCTAGTAAAGATCTCCTCAACGAAGTGGAAAGAAATCTTCAGGTGTGTGAATGATAATATTACAAAACATAAGATATTTCTCATGCTAGTCACTATCATTTACCTGATGCATTCCTTCCTGCAGGATGCCATGTCTGTCTCAAGAAACATCATCAAGAACCCAAAGCTTCTTCCTGGCGGCGGAGCCACAGAATTAACAGTTTCTGCCACTTTAAAACAGAAGAGTGCAACAATTGAAGGAATCGAAAAGGTTTGTTATGGTTTCTACTCGCTTTGCCCGTAGTTGTGAACTTGTGATATTTTCAAGTTGAATGGGTGATCTAATTTTGAATGTTATTGGAACAGTGGCCATATTGGAACAGTGGCCATAGCTTTTGAGGTTATTCCACGTACTCTAGCTCAGAACTGTGGAGTTAACGTGATCAGAACTATGACAGCATTGCAAGGAAAAGTATATCTACGTCTACCAATTTTTTTAATGTCTGTACATGTTTTAGACACCCTAAATTTCTCTGATGGATTCATTTTTTTGGGTTTAATTAGCATGCAAATGGTGAGAATGCTTGGACTGGAATCGATGGGAATACTGGTGCAATTGCTGACATGAAAGAGAGCAAGGTAAGACTGAAAAAAAGCAATGTTCTCTGGTAAAGTCTATGTTTCTTGAGACTTAATAATACTTTCAATTTTGTGATTAGATATGGGATGCGTACAATGTGAAGGCGCAAACGTTTAAGACAGCGATAGAAGCGGCGTGTATGCTTCTGAGGATTGATGATATAGTGAGTGGAATCAAGAAGAAGCAAGCTCCTGGAGCTGGACCTACTAAGCCTACCATTGAGACAGAAGGAGATGCAGACAACGAGCAAATACTTCCCGACTAGAAAATAACCAAAATAATCTTTTTCTTTTTAGCTATATATTAGTTTGTGAAACTTGACACTCCTTTCAATAGCTTCTAATTTTGCATTTTGACTTGGCAAGTAAGAGGAACTTGAGAGGATTGAGTAGAGTGAATCTTTTGTTATATATCCTTTGAAAAAGAAAGCACTGAAAGACGCTGATTAGTAGGTTATGGTTAAAATTAGCTTTGTTTTATAATTTACGGTTTACTCCTAAACCGGATTTCTTGCTTGGTTTTGTTCTTCTGTGTTCGGTACAAGCAATTAAACAGAGAATCTGATTCTGCTAACGTTGAGCAAAAAGAAACAAAACTGTAATTCTGGAATGTTCTATTCTAGCCTAAAAATTAAGGCGTTAAATTGTTAATTTTCAGAAGCTTAAGCTTAATCTACTACTGTATGATGAAACAATTCAAATAATGTAAATAAATGAGAGAAGAATGTGAGGAAAATTTCCATGGAATTTTTCATTGATAATACCCTAACCTGAATCAACAAGTTGGTCCTTATTACTACACTAATCGTCCCAACGAAACAAAAGAATTAAAGAATAGCAACCCAACAAAAGAAAGAAAAAAAAAAGTGAAGAGGTAAGGGGAAAACAAAAGACACATCAACAGAGAATGATGCACTTCAAGCAGATCTCTTCTCGACGTCAGGATGATCATCCTCCGCAAGCATATACCTTTTCCAGAACCAATGTGGCTTCCAGACACTCTCTCTCATGTCATCAATGGCTATTCCTTTTGTCTCTGGTATGAAGAACAACGCAAACAGTCCCATCACTATGATCCAGCCGGCGAAGAAGAAGAATATTCCATATCTCATCCCGCAAAGCATTGATAAGAAGGCTTGAGCAATTAAGAACGTGAAGAACATGTTGCACGAGACTGCAACAGCGAATCCTGCGCTTCGAGTCTCTAGAGGAAACGTCTCGCTTGGGATTAGCCATCCTAAAGGTCCCCATGACCACGCAAATCCCATCACGTAAACGCACACAAATATCACCACTACTAGTGCTTGTGCCTTCCCGAGTGTTCCCGTTACACCCAAGTCCTTTGCTAGGATGCTTCCAATGATCAACTGTTTCAAGAGATTTGTTAGCTACTTTAACTTGTGTGACAAGAAACCCATCTTCAAGTTACCAACTTGAATCACAAGAAATAAAAACAAAAGACAAGAGATATAGTTAATGACATGGCAGATGAGCATGTGAACGGAAGATTGGAGAAGAAGGAATCTCCGGCCAGTTCTATCAACGAGGTAAATCCCAACGAACGTGCTAAGAACATTGATCGATCCCGTGACAACGGCAGAGAGAAGCGCTGCGTTGCTACCGAACCCAACAGTTTGGAATAAAACCGGTGCATAGAACATAATAGCATTGATTCCAGTAAACTGTTGGAAGAACTGGAGAAGCATTCCGATAACCAACGGTGGGCGACTAGCCGGCTTCAACAGTTTCCTGTAAGGGTCTTTGACTTGCCTCGCGATGTCGCAGGCATGGACGATAGACTCATACTCGTCATTGATATCATCAACTCCTCTGATCTTCCTTAGGGCTTCTTTTCCTTCTTCGTTCTTGTTGCGCTCGATGAGGCTTGTGGGCGTCTCAATGATAAGCAGCGAACCGAAGAGGAGAATAACAGCTGGAATCCCGGCTCCACCGAGAGCAATGCGCCATCCGTGAGGGTGAACCGTGGCTGTGAAGTAGTTGACAATGTTGGCAATTAGGATTCCGATTGTGACCATGAGTTGGAATACAATGTTGAGACCTCCTCGGAGCTGTGCTGGAGCAATCTCAGACAAGAAAAGCGGCACTGCCTGCATATTTCAGGTGAAGTTAGGTCATTTTCAACCCCGGAGTGACCTGTTTTGACACATGTAGCTAGTTCTTTACTTATATATACCTGATTGCCAAATCCAACCCCAAAGCCAAGGAAGAGTCTTCCAATGATCAACATGACGAGGTTAACGGCTCCTGCAGTGAGGCCGACACCAATCAAGAAAAAGATAGAAGCAAACTGCATCGTGGGCTTCCTTCCGAGTTTGGAACAGATGGCGGAAGCAACGAAGCTGGCCACAAGTGCGGCTAGGTAAAGAGACGATGTGAACAGTTGCAAGAACTGGTTATCGTATTTGCAGTAGTTGTTCTCGTGTACGTGCCTCTTCCTCTCCCACACCGCCGGAAAAAATTCCTTCAAGAAATCGTCCATCGCCGTCACTCCCCCTTTTAACCACAGGTCATCATCAACATTAGCACAAGAAAACAAAAGACATGTAACTTGAGATGCAAGATATAGGTTTTATTTAGTTTTCTTGAAATGCATATGTATGTGTGAAAACTAGTACAGAGTAAGAGAATAAACCGGAAATTCCGATGTCGTATCCGAAGATCAAACCGCCAACAGCGGCAATCATAACACAGATGAAGACATAGACAGTCATCTTGGCTTCGAAAGCCGGAGCATTTGCATTAGTTACAACAACAGCCATGTTTAATAAAATCTCGATCAGACACCACCACGCAAACTCAGTATATATACGTCAAAATATATTAAGTGTTTGTATATGTGTGCGGGCGTGTCTGTGTCCGTGTAAACTAAAGAGATCACGGACCAGAGACTGAGGGAGACAGAGATCACGGACCAGAGACTGAGGGAGACAGAGATCCTGCTTGAAATGACAGACCCTGTTGGAGAGAATGATAAAAGGTGAAAGAGATCACGTATTTATAAGAGATGAAGACATGACAGAGTCACAGACCAAACTGAGATGAGATCCAGACTTGTCTAAAATTGGGACTGTGTGTTTCGAAATAGCATATGCGAGATATATGGGTTATTGTATGGTCAGTGATTAGGACTGCTTCGGATCACAATCTTGTTTTCTCTTTCCAATTATTCTTGGGTTGCACAGTCAAATCTTCTTGTACTAAATCAGGCTCAGCCGCTCAGCAGTAGTAATCGTGGTTAACTGAGCCAACCAAAAACTGAACCGAGTTTTAATAACATCTTTCTAACCGTATCACTATTTATTATCAGATATCTTTCAGCGAACGGGATAGTGAGTTGGCCGAGTGAATCCAATCTGAAGGTTACAGAAGTAGAATACGTTGAATAAGATTGTCGTTTCCTGGTAGGCCGAAGAATCTGAGAATAATATCAAACGAACGAATTGTGGAATGTTTTGCCCTTTTTATTACACAGGGGAAAACATAGAATGTAGCACCTTTATTACCTTTACTAACATTCAATAAAAATAAGTATGTGGCAAGAGAACAACAAAAAAAAGAATACAATTTGGGATGAACATAACATTTCGAGTGGGCTTTTTTTATTAATCACACGATTATACTAACATCACAAAGCTTTATTAGCGGTGGGGATCAGAAGCACCAAGTTCCTTGTACATGTTTGTTATTGCTTCTCCGAAATATTCCTTTGCTTGTGGTCTCTTAATCTACAAATATCAATCAAATCTTGCCTCAATCCATATTCACAACTGGTTTCCTAATATTATCTCACCATCGAATCTACTTGCTCAAACGGGTCTGGCAGAACTTACCTTGAATGTCGGAGTTAGCAAACCATTCTCCAGTGTAAATGGCTCCAGCACCAATGTCACCGCCTTTGCAAACTCAAAGCCTCTCAACTGCACCATATGTTTTTGTTTGTTTTCAAGTCAGTGATAGCGTACTTGAGAAATATTAACTAAACGAAAATTGTTTACTGAGATGCATTGCCTGAGCTTCTCTTCCAACAGTGTCCATGTCAGATAGTACTGCTGCTTTCACTCTCGGGTTATTGCACAATTCTCTCAGATCTCCTCCATACTACATTCAGCAAAGTGGAGGTATAAAGTTAGTTTCCTATTGTTACATTTAGAGAATTAGGTGAAGGAAGTTATATTACCTTAATGCCTTCTGAAGCAGCCCAGCTTTTCAGCACATCTGGATCAACCGATACAACAGCGACTAATGATGAATTAAAGCTATCACCTGAAAATTGGAAACGAATAAAGATAGGGAATACTTAAAGCAATGCTATACAAAATGATTTACGAAATTTTATATACTATACCATATATGAAGCATTGGCCCACAAATTTGCATTTGGCATAGACGTTTTCAATTTTCTCTGGAGCTATATACTCCCCCTGTGCCAACTTGAAGATGTTCTTCTTCCTGTTCAAAGAATGAGAAATTTTACTAATATGTTCAAAAGATATCAACAAGTCCCCAAATAAATAACCAGTCGTGGAAAACTAGAGCTTTGCACTCCCTAGACTTTTCCAGACATTCCTTGGTGCTTATATCATCAGTAAGAAGTAAAATCCAAAGATGGGATGAGAAAATACAGATGAAAAAGCAGGCTTATTCATTCTGAGCCAAGGTAATTTGACTTTACTATAAAGACAATGTATAACAAAAATCAAGTGATTCGGAAAAACCTGTCAATAATTTTTAGACGTCCTCCTGGCAGCCACAGACCTATATCTCCAGTGTGAAGCCATCCATCTTCATCAATGACCTCTCTCCTGAAAATAATACATTTTACTGAAAGAATTAGTTCTTGGTAAACTTTAATTAGTGAAAGAGGAATTTGCAATGCAAGAGGTGCACATACGTTTGAACTTCATCTTTGTAATATCCTGTAAAAATGATAGGACCTCTAACACATATTTCGCCGCGGGGATGGGGCTGATCCACTGATGTATAGTTCATTTCCGGGACATCCACAAGCTTTACTTCTGTAAAAGGAAGGCGTATTAAATCCAAATAGCGATTTAAATTGTATATTTAGTTCCAAATTATTCTACTTATCTTATGCAGACTCGGTAAAAAAGCTCACCACAAGCTGGATTAGGAGAGCCAACATGCCCAGTGAGGTTATCACCCTCGTCCATTCCAGTTATGACACAAGATGTTTCAGTCATTCCATATCCCTCTGATACCCTTCCTCCAAAGCATCTAAAGAAGATTCATACCACAAGATTAAATCAAAGATAAAAGAAAATCACAAGCTAAATTCAAACGGAAGTTATAAGAAAACAACGTTTTCATTCTTGAGGGTAAATTTTATTGGATAATATGACAGAACACAATATTTTGAAAGAAATAAACTTACATTTTCAAAAATTCCAGCACTTCAGGAGACAGAGGTGAAGCACCAGATGTCATAAAACGAACCCGTCCTCCAAGTCTGTCCTTTATCTTATTAAATACCAACCTGTCCCATATGGGCGAAGCACTCTTTCCTGAACCAACAGTAAACATTCAAAGGAAATCAAGCCCAAAACTGTTTAAAGTAAATACTTTTATCATATCTTAGAACTCAACTGTAATCAAAGTCCCTCAACTGTAACAAAGTGCCCTAGCTACATAATTCCACAGATTGGTTTCAATGTAACTAAGTATGGCAGGACCTACCATTCAAGAGAGCCTGCTTCTTTGCATTATAGGCAGCATTGAAGAGTCTTTCTTTCAGCCCACCAGAGGTTTTTACTGCATTAATGATACTGGGGACAACAACTTTACATTAGTTCAGTGTATTCGCAATAGCAGCAGAGAGCGCATATCAACAAACCAAAGCTATTATATTACCCAGCATAAATTCTATTGTATAATCGAGGGACACTGCTGAATACAGTAGGTCTCAGAGCAGCCAAGTCATCCAGTAGTTTCATATTGTCCTGCAAAAAATTTTAAAAGTGGTTCGTCCAATCAAATCAATAGAAAAGGGGCACGGTATAAGAAAAAATCAGATCACAGGTGCATAGGTCTATCATGGTTACTTAATGCAAACCAGTGCATGTTTATCAAAGGTATTATGAGAAGCTAAAGATAGAATGAACAGATTTCCAGACGTTCTGACTTCATATCTGGAATGCCAAATATTTGGCTAAAAGGAGAAAGTTCAGTTTCTAACCCCTTGGTAGAATCCAACAGCAACACCAAAGTACACTGTTAGGATCTGATTAGCTCGTTCGTAAATGTGTGCCAATGGAAGATACGAAATGTAACTGGGGAGTAGAAGAGATTATGACAAAATCAGTTACTAATAGTCTATCTGAAACAAGACCGCTTAAGAATTAAGATATATGTAGCAATAGATACAAAGGAGAACATTAAAAATCTTGAACTAGTGGTAGAAAGAAGCAAAGCACTTACACATCTGAAGAGAAAAATTTCACACTAAAGCTGGTGCCAGCAACATTAGCAATCAAGTTTGCATGAGTTAAAACGACTCCCTTTAATATATTTCATCCAGAAGAAGAGCAGGTAAGGGAGGAATGCGACATACAGGATTAGATAAACAGTAATTTAGATGTTATAGTCTGGGTAAATATGAAATAAAGAACAATACTATCCTAAATTTGAAGATAAAAATTTCAAGTGAGCAAAACCTTGGGTGTCCCAGTTGTTCCGCTTGTATAGCATATAGTTGCAACATCATCGGGTTTTGGTGGAAAAAATCGCTGAGGGTTACTACGACCCTGAAACACATTTTTTTGGTCAGAAAACAATGAAACCAACATGGACCACAACTGTGCTGCTAGCAGAGAGAAAGATACAGGGTGACTATATTAAACTACAATAGATAATATGGGAAAGGTATAACAGTAGCCCTGATATAAATTGATTTTGAATTTTTGAGTGATAGGTAGAGTAAAATGATGTGGAAGTCACTTGTATATGTGACCTACTATGTACCCAGTGTTGTATAAATATTGATGAAACCCGGGTTGGTAATAAACAGAACACGAATCATAATAGCACTGGTAAGAACTTGCAAAATCTTAAATGATAGAATGTCCTTAGTCCTACTTCTTCAGAAGACGGCTATTGAATTACAAAATTACACAAGTACCTGATTCAGTAACACCGAATATGATACAACTTTCACTCCTGCTGATGCCGGAAGGGAGGGTAAAGATTCATTCAAGCCTCCAACAACCTACTTAGTCCAGGAAAGGTACACCACGAACAAAGAGAAGAAAAAATAATAATTTGAAAACTGTAGTCATAATACTCAAATAGTAATCAATAAAAAACTCTGAGGTGTCTTCATACCACCACCAGGCGTACACTTGGCATCTCAGACAAACAGCTAAGTAACTGAAACCTCCAGCAAAAACAGGAAAGCAAGGAAAAACGAGCATTTAGCAAAAGTAGGAGCAATTGAAGGAAAACACTCAAACAGTCAGAGTAACATACACATCATTTGAGGAAGGGATAAAAAAGGTTCTCCCTTTTTTAATCTCACTATCATCCAAGTAAGCATTTAGAAAAGGAGAAAGAAATTCAAGCAGCAGACTGAAGAACTTACAGAGTTTAAAGTCTCTGCCACACAAAAAATAGCTTGCACAGTTGCATGATTGACAATAAATTTGACAGCATCAGGACCTGCACTCAAAAAAAAAAAAAAAAAGAGAGTATTATTATCATAAACATCCGTAACAAAAGTGCAATTGAAATCATAAGCTGTAACCAGAAGCTTACCAAGAGTATCATACAAAGGAACAGACACATAAGAATAAGAAGAACAAGCATGATCAACGATGAGCCACTCAGGACGGTTGATAAAGTAAATTCCAACAGATGATCCCTAATAGAAGAAAAACAGAGACTTAACAGTCAAGCTGCAAAACTCAAGATCAATCAATCGGAAAGAAAAAGCTAGAATCAAACAAATTACCATGGGGATACCATGATGAACTAAACCAGAACCAAGAGCAGTTCTTGCAGTACCAGCTTCTCCGTATGTCATCCATTTATAGCTAGAGAAGAGTAAATAAATACAAAAGAGTCACGTAAAAAGAGAAAAGCTTTCAAAAAGAAAGCATATACATAATAATTTTCTTGAGTGAAGTTTAAGAGCAGCTCACTCTCCAACAGTTCCGTCGACACGAACACGAGTTCCTAAATACTTGTAATCACGAAAATCATGAACAGCATGCCTACATACATAGTAACAAAGGAACAGTAACAATTCAGAGAGATGACTCAAAAAAAAATTGATAAATAGAAGAAGAAGAAGAAGAAGAAGAAGAAGAAGAAGAAGGGGGGGATTCTGATTGCCATACTCAAAATTGTCATGGAGAGTAGCGATGTCAGGATGATCTGGGAATCTACTAACGAGCTTGAACGGAGACTTTACAGATCTGAGTAAAATTTTGAAATCAAATGAAATTGAGAGAGAGAGAGATAGAGAAAGGAGAGGAGGAAGAAGAGGGAAACCTGTAGACATTCCAATTGCCAGTATTCAATTTCTCAGGAAGAACAACACTGTATCCGTTATCTAATTGCGATCAGAATACACACAAAAAAAAAAAGGAATCAGCAACGAGAGAGAGAGAGAGAGGAAGCTTAGCTAAGCCTAGTAGTAAAGTAAATCAAAAAGAGATTGAGAGAATACGGACCAAGACCGAATTCGCCGGAGGTTGGATTGGAACGGAGGAGAGGGGAAGAGCGAGAAGACGTGACGAGGTGAGAGTGGATAGCGTTGATACGGCGTCGTGCTGCGACGACGGATGATGAAGAATCCATAGTTTCCGATTCGGAATCAGAGAGAGAAGAGGACAATGATCCGAAGATCCGAAGATCCGAAGATTATTTATTAAATTAAAATAGAAAAAAAGGAGGCACGCTTTTCTAACTCTTTGTGTTGATAATATGATGTTGCTATCCGTTGATTTCGTGTCTTTGTTTCTCACCAAAATTTATATTATTAATTTGTAACACAAAAACAAAATAATTAAAAAAAGGGTACTTGAATGAATAATACAATCTTTTTTTTATTATTACGGAAAACTATAATCAAACACTGCATGCCCTATTAAGCCTATAGAACAAAAACAGAACAAAAACGTAACAGTTACAGCTTAGTTTTGAGATCACAAACTTGTTCCAACACTTTCATTGTAGGAAACCCAAGTACGAGGTTGCAATGCGATAATGAATCCATATGTGTTTTAAAGATTCCCAACAACGTGATCTCTCCTGGCATTCTTGCTTTTGTCTCCATCACTATTTTCCCATGCAATATATCTTGCACGATATCCCCCAAGTTGACTACAAATTTATCGATCTGAAGAACAAGAGGACATGCCAAAATCACTGAACCTTTCGCTGGTAACGTGCTTGAAGGAAGACTCAGATTTCCCACCAGCGTATCCCTGTAATAAACCATGTTTTCCACCGTCTTGTACTTGACATCCGCAACGTTCGGGTCGTCAGCAACATCTCGAGCGTGAGAGTGAAGTTCACCTGGACCTGATCTGGTGGCAATACATTTGTGGATACGCCTTCGACGGTTGAAGACACGGTTTGTAATATCGGATGTTTTGGCTTGAACACGGTTTGCGCGAGGATCAAACCAATCAAGAAGAGGGCTAAGAGGATGAATATGATTCCGGAAACTATGTAGCAAATGTTTCGTTTCGACATGATATTGTAATATTATTGTATGGGGGGGGGTGATATCTAGGTTTTGTGTATATTATAAGAATTGTCTTAGACTTATCTTTCTGTTACATATAGATTCATTCATAAAACGAAAGATGGATAATTAAGCTTAAGAAGGACACAATGAAAGCTGTACAAATCTGTATTCACTTTATGGCAGTAAATTAGAGGGAGGCTTTTTGCTATTGTTGTTGATCAATTGTAATTGTTGAGTCAAAACTATCTCTTAATTAGGAGGATTTGATTCCTTGGATGAAATTTACATACTATGTAACAGCCACTTAAAGTTTGACACTTTAATTGACGTGTTGTTTTTTTATAAGATCTTTTGCTTTTATTGTGTCCATATCCCATATATATGAGAATGAAATCCAACAGATTTAAAAAAAAAGGAAATTTACAGAAATGAAATGTTAATATATGGTTAAGCAATATGTGGTGTAAACAAAAAAAATTCCAACTAGTATCAATTTCTAGTGACTTGGTTTCCGGAATCTGTTTTTAAATAATGTCGTTTTACATTAGGTACAGTTTTTAAATAATAGAAAAAATATATTATTTTTTTTCTTTTCATATTAAGTCGGTGTATAAGTTATACTTAATTGTGTAAGTTGTAATTTGTAACTGATGAATTGTACTTACATTTCTAGGTTAGAGACTTAAATCCGATCACCGGGCGCTTTATATGAGAGTGGGCCGGAAGCAGAGAAAAATTTGGGCCTACTAAATATTGTGAAAATAAAATAATACTAAAGTAAGGGAAAGGAATCGAACCTGCCCTGCTTATATAACCTTCTCACCGCATAATTACCAAGTCCACCAATGACTTTATTGTATTGTTAAGAAGAGTGATAATTCAAAGTTCAATACCAAATCTGTAGAAATGCCAATATGCAAACAAATGATCTGACTAATAAAGAATCACCAGCTGAAGTCTTAAGTCTCCATAAACATATCATGAGTTGTATTTTGGAAAAAAATGACGTAATTATTAAAAGGATAAACTTATCATGGTTAAATTTGTTAACAGTTTTTAGTTTAGTGTTTAATTATTTTTAAAAAATAGTTAAATGTTTTAAAATTGATCATCTAGCCACTGTTTAGAGTTTTTTTTTCTTAAATTCATTATTAAGTCCCTTTTATATTTGGTTTTCAGTTTTAGGATTTTAGATTTTACTATTAGGTTTTTGTCTAACTCCAAAAAATAGCTCATTGGACACTTGTTTATATAAATTGAATACCCTTTAATAAAAAACAAAAAAAACTCCAAAAAATAGATTCTGTTTTTTGGGAAAAATTAAGTAGAATGAGTAAAAACTAGATTCCCTTAATTATAGGAAAGCTAATTAAAATCTAAATTCGTGAATAGAAGGCTATAGCAAAAAGTTTTTCTAAATTATAAGGAACCTGAAATTTAAAATTTTTAATTGGTATCAAAATGAGCTTTTGAAAACCAAAAACTAAAGTCTCTTTCATAATCTACAAAACATTCAAGACCTACATTACATTCTACCATTAAAATCCAATGAAATTATAGGATATAAGAAAGAAAAGAAGCAAACAAATCTAGTAAATATATGCATTTGAAATTTGATAAACAATATTACTTGT
Source organism: Camelina sativa (assembly GCF_030686135.1). Classification (NCBI taxonomy): domain Eukaryota; kingdom Viridiplantae; phylum Streptophyta; class Magnoliopsida; order Brassicales; family Brassicaceae; genus Camelina; species Camelina sativa. The sequence goes on from NC_141898.1 coordinate 2,433,015, forward strand.
TAGAGTAAAAAAAAAATCAGACTAACACTTGAACCGAAACGTTGACAAAAAAAAACAAAGGAAGGAGAACAAAAATTAGAACTAAATCGAGAGTGGTCCAACACCAAGAAACCCGCAGCTCCAACGTGCTTCCAAGTATTTTACTTGTATTTATTTATATTATTACGATCATATTACTTCGATATATGCATACATACCCCAATTAGATTAGATTATTATTGTCTGTTTGTTTGTCCCATACCCAATAGTTTGCTATTAGTGTTTTTTATATTATGAAATATATATACTCTCTGGACAAAAATAATTTTTCATTCAATATATAAATAGAAATATTTTTAGTGAAATGAGTATAATTTTAAAGCTGTCTGCAGATAATTTTGGACTGGTGACTTTTAAATTTAAATGATATCTTTTACAACAAAAAAAAGAATTACGTGTGCTAAACTATTATTAAAAATATGTAAATCGTCCAATCCTCGTAAACCAAGACAAAGATCATGCATGCATTCTGAAGATAATTAAACATGAGAAGCGATTTCGTAAAAGTTTCATGAAGGATGATATTTGGATCTTCAGTTGAATTTTGTTTTCTAAGCAAGAGAAACCCTATTAATTTGTGTAATTACATGCATGTGCCGACATGTGTTAACTGGTCATTACCATCCTTCCTTCATGCACTCTCTCTCGTTAATTCCCAACTCCCCCATTGACTCTATGATCTATCATCTTCTCTATTAGAAAATAACAAAAAAAAAGCGTTTTCTATCTTATATTTTTGAAGTAACCTCGATTGATGTAAGATTATATAAATATAAGTTGCATGGCTCATTTATATTCTTAAATCTCCAAACAGGCTTTTAAAGTCACAACTCTAATTACATGTCTCTAATTTGTCTGCTTGTGTCTCCCCCCAACGTGTCCATGTGGTCGTCTTCCTCATTAGTACTATATCTTCTTAACCTCAATTTATTAATCTTAATCACATTAATCAACTTACTCTGTTTCTCCTTTTCCAGACCTCATCTCTCTCTCTCTCCCCCCCTTGTTATTTATTATCTCCATCATCTATAACTCTCACAAAGTCTACCACTAGCTAGAACTCTCTTCTCTTAATACTTGGAGACAAGAATCAATCAGCCACACGTCTATACCACGATTTGCTACTTCCACCGAAGTTTATAAGCAGAGAGATCAATCACTTGTTCGTATCTATCAGATCTTCTTTATCACGAGAGAAGAAGAAAGTATAGAGAAGATATGGTTTCAGAGATGGTTTCAAACACGGAGTCCCCACCGTTGATTGGACCTCGTATATCCTTCTCAGCTGACTTATCCGACGGTGGAGATTTCATCAGCATCAGCCCCGTGATGTGTAAGGAACTAGAGAAAGATGTCGCCAAAGGGTCAGTGAAAGTCTCCGACTTTGAGTTCTTGTCGGAAAATGTGAGTCCACAGAAGATGCTTACCGCCGATGAACTCTTCTCCGAAGGTAAGTTGCTTCCCTTTTGGCAAGTAAAGCACTCAGAGAAGCTTAAAAACATTACCTTGAAGACAAACGAAGATGAAGAGAGTCGTAAAGCGGAATTGATGAAGAAAGATCAGGAGATGAATAATAATAATAACAGAGTGAGTTGGTTTATAGACGAAGATCCATCTCCTCGCCCTCCCAAGTGTACGGTTCTTTGGAAAGAGCTTTTGAGGTTGAAGAAACAGAGGAATCCGTCTTCTTCGCCGGTTACGGTGAGGACGGTGTCGTCTTTGTCTCCGTCGTCTTATACATCATCATCGAGCTCGCTTGAGGATGCGGCCAAGAGAGTGGAGAGAGAGAAAGAAGGGAAGAGAGGTAAGAAAGGGTTGGAAAGAACGAGATCGGCGAGTATGAGGATTAGGCCGATGATTCATGTCCCTATTTGCACTCCTTCTAAGTCATCTCTTCCATTACCTCCTCTGTTCCCACTTGCGCTTAAGAAAAACAGAGTAGAGAGACGCCCTTAGAAAATATCGAATCTTGAGTGTATTTCGATTGACAGTATTATTGGTTGATTTGTTCGGATTCTCGAGTGTTGCTCATTTGGTCAGTAACTCTAATGCATGTATTTTGTGTTCTATTAAGCTTTATGGTTTGAGATCTAATGTGACAGTGTTAAGTGTCAAGAAATTCGAGTTCCTCTGTTCTTCATCTTTCATTTTTATGGATCCAAAAGTATAGTAATCATGAAAAGATGACGATGTGATTTTAGATTTGTTTGCATGTTGAGATGTGAAATATACGAGACAAACGAGTAAATGTCAAAAAAAAAAAAAAATGATGAGACAGAGAAATAGAGAAGCAGAGTAGTCTGTTTGTTAGTTAATGATGAGAAAATGAAAGATGAAAGACTGATGGGCACATGCAAGATTCAGATGTTTTCTAAATTTTACTTTCTTTTTCTGCACCAATTGATTCTGCTTCGCCATTTTGGAATCGGGCTCCACTTTTGCAGACACTACAGCTCTCATTATTTTCACGTTTCTCTTGTCCTTTGTTTATATATCTTGTTTGGCATATTTGATATATAGATATTTGAGCAAGAAATATCTTAAAGTTTAGTAGATTCAGGTGAATGAATACCTTGATGACCAAAGAATATCTAGTGAGAAATATCACTGACCTCAGTAAAACCGATTTGTTATTAGAGGAAAAACACATAAACTCCATTAGTTTATCACAATATTCATAATACAACGTATGTTTTCATTACACAATAGAATGATATTACAACCCATGTAAATCAGTGTTCTCTTATCCCTCCCCCCCCTCCCAAAGTGTTCAAAGAATGAAACATATATGTTAAGTAGATTGTACACGTGAGTGAGGCTTCTAATTTACACACAAGCTCTACAAAATGCATAACACAAACTCAAATCATTGTCGTCTTCATCTTAAAAGGCTGAATCAACGTGGCTGTTGAGTCAAAAAGGGGTTACCGGAAGTCCTGAAGTGTAAAGAATCAGAGAATATTTGCATTAGCTGGTTCTAAACGAGACATTACTCAGATATGGATGGTTAAAACCACGCTGGGAATTTTGTAGCTTACCTTAGGTTAAGTCCAGGCTTCTGAAGAAGATTGCTTGGAATTTGGCCAGTTAGGTTGTTGTTTTGTAAGAACCTAATTATCCACAAAACATACATTGCTAAGTCAGAAAATTCATGCTCTTGGCAACAAAATGGCGACAATGAAATGATGTATCTCGGAAAAGTCTATAGAGGAGACATGATTACAGTTATGCTGGTATACTGCAAAATGTGTACAGGGTATATAGTTTATTATGCCCTTTGAATCTTAGAAAGCAAAGCTTAAAGACAAAAGTGCTGATGCCAAAGTAAAGAAGGGCTAACTGTTGTATTACTGAATGAATATATAAGGTATTATATCTTCTCCATCTACAAGTCAAGAATCTTGAGCAATTTGCAGTTTATTCTACAGAAACATTTAAAATCAATTATCAGAAGAATGGAAACTTACAGCTCTCGCAAGTGCGGCACTCCACCAAGAGATGGAGGAATATTTCCACTGAAACGATTGTCTTCCAAATGCCTAGTACATAGATACAAAACATGAGATTAGCTTATGAGTCTCTGTTCAATTGTAGCCTATCGTTACTGACAGGTGCAAATCTGCATAACATGTAGTGAAATAATATAATTATCCTCTCACAGTGATTCCAGCAGTTTGAGTGAACTGAAGTCAGGTAAACTTCCCGAGAGAGAATTCTTTCCTAGCCAACTGTTCATAAGACACATATATCAGCAGATGTTTTTGACATTCAGGCATAGAACTAATAGTTGCTAGTCAAGGTACTTACATAGAGGACAATGCTGTTAATTTGGTAACTGCAGGTGCTAGGGAACCTGAAATTCCCATATTAGTTAAGTTCCTGGAAAATCAATGAATTAGAAAAGTGTCAGTAATCCCAAACTGACGCATCAACAAATAAGGGCGACACATTCCGCAAAATTCCAACTCACAAGGTGACTATGCGAATTCGAGGGCCTTCAGAGCAGGTAACACCAGACCACGTGTAATTTTTAGGGAAACAAGGATCCCCATTCCAATCAGCTGGTGCGTTCTTGAAACTCCTTTTAATTGCGTTTAGAGCAGTTACTGCAGAAGGAAGAAACACAAATTCAGCATTTAATCAGCAGTTAAGCCACTTTTTAACCACCACAAAAACGAATTCAATCAATTCAGTGCTGTAATCAGTCTTACCATCTCGAACAAGAGTTTTGCCTCCAAGAGGTACCAACTCAAACATTTCACCACCATTAATAAGAGGGGCAAGGTTTGAACCACTTCTAGGACTTAAAGTTAACGTTGTGAGACCTTCAAGAGGCCACCTGCTTGCAAAGATAACCGCACCAGCTGGAGTGACAGACAGCTCTTTATAATATGTTATACCATTTACAGAAACATCAAAGACTCTTGATCCATCTCCCAACGAGTCAGAGTCATGAGCAAAGTACAACGCAATATAATAAGTAGCCTTTGTTAAGGGCATTGGAGGCCAAGTGAACTCCAAAGGCTGAACTTGGGTAGCTCTTAGATCTGTGTTGAATATCCTCGAAGGCGGAAGGTTCCAGAAACCAGAAACCTCGAGTTTCCTATTGTTTGGTACAGTCGAATTCAGCGAATAAGGCTCCCAGAACCTATCAAACTCATCATCTGGAAACCTGAATAAGATGAAGAATGTTAATATAGCAACCAAGGAACCAATTCTCTGTGGGGAAATGATCAAACTTGATATCAAAGTAGTGAACTTTATATATACCTGATGATAGGTCCGCTGTATCCAAAAGCATGCCTAGCAACAAGACTCATCCCAACAGTGGCGAAGTCAGTGGAATTGTAAAGAGTCCCATCAAGCCTGACAAGCTCCAAAGCTGAGATGAAAGGATCAGAAGTGGTATAAGAATTGGAAGCAACGCAGAAGCTCATAGATTTCCCCTGAGCCATAAAAACCCCTTCGTAATAAGAAGCGAGACCATCGGCGTAATCAGCTGTGGTATTAACGACACCCCAGAACGTGCCGTCGACAATCTGATCAAACACCGGCGGCGGAGTACCTTTTCCGTTAACCCCACCGTAGAAATAAGTCGTCCTGATCATATACTTCCAGCCACGAGAAACGCTCACCACGTAACAAAACTTGCGGCGAGTTTCAAGAGGGAAGGATCTGACGGTGAATAAAATTTGGTCGAGGGCTTTGTCCGGGACGGTCTTTGGTGTTCCGCTGGTGACGAAATCTTCGTCGGATTGCCATTTTCGGCCGTCGATTACGGATGACTCGGAGGCGCCACAATCGATCAGAATCGCTAAATTGTGGAAATTGTAAGCGAATCGTACAGATTATGAGGTATTAACACAATGGAAGGAAGAGATTGAGGTGATACCTGAAGGAGGAGAAGGCTGAGAGATGGAGGAAGAGAGAAGAGAGGAGACGGAGAGGAGGAGGAGAAAGAGGCGGAGATGAGACATGGCGGCGGAGACGGCGATGGTGGTGGTGGGTGAAGAGCAGTTAGCATGAAAAGAGAGGTTTAGGTTTGGAAGAAGGAGGGGGGTGGGTTGACCCTCCAGCTCCAGAGAGAGAGAGAGATTTTTGAAGAATGAGAGAATTAGAGGAACAGGTCAGAGGAGAAGGTTGATGAAGACGACGAACATATTTTTTTTTTCTTCAAGACGACGACAAACAAGAAATTATTATTTTATGCCGTTATTTCAGTTGCCGGTCTATTTTGAAAATTGGAAACATGACCGGCCCGGTTTAATCCGGTCCGTTGATTTACCATTTGTAATTTGCTCTACAATTATTTAACTTTCACGAAATATCTTAGAAAACTTGATCAGATTTAAGTAGGGTTTACGTTTCCTCACTTTTCTCTGCTTGTAGTTGTTTCAATGGAAATTAAAAAGCTTTCGGATGCAAAGCGTGTTCGTGCCTCACAAGATTTCATTTTCATGTGCTTTGTAATTTATACGACAATGGTATGTAATGTATATCTTCTTTGCATTTTGTTCTCATACACGTTTGCTTTGTGGCCGACCACAATGTTCCTTAAAGTCTCTAAACATATTTTATTTTTTTAGTAAAACATCGTTCTAAATTAAATTTTAGATGTTGTTAGGATTGTGACAAAAAAACAAAAAGAAGATGTTGTTAGGATTATTATAGAGCTGGAAGTCAAAGGGATGATGGTTATGCTAATTAAGAAAGTGATTATTTTAAATATAAACGCTAACTTAGAATATGATAACCGGATCGGAGTCCCAAATACATTTAGTACCAATCTGATTTAACCAAATTTTATGAGTAATTTATCTTGAATATATACAATTTTTTTGGGAAACTTTTCTATACCATATGTACTTGAACAAAAATAGCCTAAATTTAACAGAAAAGTAAGAAGAAAAATTGAACAAGTTTTAAATGTACACAACTGACAAACCACCAAATTAATAGTAGCCTTGTATCAATTCAAGGTTAACCAACACGCCTGAAAATTTTGAAGGGTACTGCATGCAGGTCCGGTCTAGTCATATGGCTACTCGTTAAATTATAGTATAAGAAAAAACATGTAATATCAAAAACCTTAAAATAATGTATATATAGAAGACATAAAATTGAATAAGTGTCACACAAACTAAAATAAACTTAAACATGTAATCTTCGCAAAAGTAAAAACGGTTACATGATGATCATCTTCTAGATGAGGCTGAGAATTAATGTTCGGTTTTCAAAACATGTAATAATCTTCGTCCCCAGCCAAATTACTCTTGGAGAATGTCCCAAACTTGGAGAAGTACTTGCTTTGAGTGTCATCATCTTCGCCTAGCTCTAGCGACTGAGGACTCGACTGCTCTTTAATCATTCTTTCAAAAAACGTAGTACCAGAAGAAACAGCACCTCGCGTAGGTCGTCCTTGTAACTTGTCAATCTTCTCGAGAACCTCATCTCTCAAAGCTCTTCCTTGTGCCCCCGATGAGTCTCCTCTATTAGAGTCAACTCTGGCTGCTAAAGTCAACTTTGCAGCCAAGAGGCCACAAGCATCATCCTGATATCTAGGAGGCGTGTTAACAATATCTGTCTCTATCAAAAAACCCTTAACAGACCCAACAAAACTCCTCTTCCTCTTGTTACCAACGTGTTGAACATTACAAGTAGGAGGCATCTCAGCAAGTTCAGATAAACCTCCAGCACTTACCATGAGCTTAGTTGCAACTTTACCTCCCACAAGCACAGACAGATTCGGTGCGATGGACCTCGCCTTCATATCGACAAACTTAACAACTTTCTTCTTCGATGAGTTAAGATCAAGAACTCGATCACACGCCTCTATAGTCTTCTCCTGAGCGTTTTCAGACATAGCTGAAGCAGCAGCAGTATCCGTCTTGTGGAAACTTTTAACAATACGAGCATACTTAATTGCGTTCGGTACTTCTGGGTACTTAAGTCTGTAATTGTGACGGAAAAAGCTGTGAAGGATGGCAAATTCCTTGTCCATCTTAACTAAGAGGTTATTGCAATCGACGAGTTCCTTGAATGCAGAATCAAAATCTAGGGCTTCTTCCACTTTTTGCATAATATCTGAAAATTCCTGAGTTTTCTGTATCTTGAAAACGCTATCAAGGTCATCGTAACTAAAGGTAGTCTCGTCCTCCTCTTCTTCTTCTTCTTCTTGTTTCTTCGGAGCATCATTCTCTTCTAATTCGGGTTCATTGTCAGATAACTCATCAAGGTCGGCGAGGAAAGAATCTTCAAAAGTCGCCATATCTTGCAGCAGACGACAATTTCTCAATGTAACGAAAAGTTTTTTATTTTACAAAACCCTAGAGATCTCTGATTTTCTACGTGTATTCTTGTGTTGGTAATGTACGGTAGCAATTAGAATATATATATATATATATATACAGGATAGAGAATAAGAGTCCTAATCCTAAACCGATCCAAACTTTCCAATTCTATCGATATTAGTGTACGAGAGAAGGTGGGCCTTGACACAAAGAATGTAGACACAATCCAAGCCCAACAAGTGAATCTCAATCCAAGTCAACGGAAGAAGACAAAGACTTCCCTAACAACACAACCCTGCAAAACAGAGGAACAGAACTGCACACAACAGACCTGCACATCAGCGGAACAGACTCGCATAACAGAGGAACAGACCTGCAACTTCAACAGTTCATCAATCCCTATCACTACAGCTGGAGGTTAAGGATAAGGTTGCCTCCAAGAAGTCTAGAATATTCGATAGCATTGTATATAAATAGAGTTGTAACTCTTGACAAAAGCAAGAAAAAGAGAAGGAGAAAAAAAGCATTATACATAAAATATATTCTTGGTCTCTCTGTTCTTTCATGGTATCAGAGCCATTCTAAGCTCTCACAGGCATTTCAATGGCAACCACATACCCCTTTCCCGACAACGTCCATGTCTCGAGCTCAGTCACGCTCAAGCTCAACGACAACAACTATCTACTGTGGAAGACACAGTTCGAGTCTCTCCTGTCCAGTCAGAAGCTCATCGGGTTCGTCAACGGAGCTGTCTCGGTCCCAGCTCAGACCCGTCGTGTTACCAATGGTGATGTCACCACCGAAGTCCCCAACCCTCAGTATGAGGCTTGGTTCTGCACTGACCAACTAGTCCGGTCTTGGTTGGTTGGAACTCTATCCGAAGAGGTCCTTGGTCATGTTCACAGTCTTGAAACCTCTCGTCAAATTTGGGTCTCGCTTGCTGAAAATTTCAACAAAAGCAGTGTAGCCAGAGAATTTTCCCTCCGTCGCAACCTGCAACTCGTGTCTAAGAAGGGTAAGACCTTCTCTGCTTATTGTCGAGAGTTCAAAACCATTTGTGACTCTCTCAGCTCCATTGGGAAGCCTGTAGACGAGTCTATGAAGATCTTTGGTTTTCTCAACGGACTGGGAAGAGAGTATGACCCTATTGCAACGGTCATTCAGAGCTCCTTGAGCAAGCTTCCAGCTCCTACTTTCAATGATGTGATTTCAGACGTTCAAGGATTCGATAGCAAATTACAGTCCTATGAGGACACAACCACCGTCACTCCTCACCTTGCCTTCATGACAGAAAAAACGAATCCATGTGCTCCGCAGTTTGCTCCAAACCAGAGAAGTAGAGGTGGTCGCTTTGCTCAAAACAGAGGCAGAGGAGGATATACAACACGAGGTCGTGGGTTCACTCAACACCAGTCCTTTCCTCAAGCTCAAGGTGAGCGACCTGTCTGTCAGATTTGTGGGTGAATTGGTCACACAGCCCTCAAATGCTACAACAGGTTCGATAACAACTACCAAGGTGATGTTCCAACTCAAGCCTTTGCCTCTCTGCGTGTATCCGATGACAATGGTCGAGAGTGGCATCCCGATTCAGCTGCAACAGCACATGTGACGTCGTCTACTGCTGGTCTTCAAGGCACCACTGCTTACGAAGGCACTGATACGGTAATGGTTGGGGATGGAGCCTATCTCCCCATAACTCATGTTGGTTCCACCACCATATCTTCATCTAAAGGTACTATTCCTGTTAACGAGGTATTAGTTTGTCCTGACATAAAGAAATCTCTGCTCTCTGTCTCAAAGTTATGTGATGACTATCCCTGTGGTGTTTTCTTTGATTCCATTAACGTGTACATCATCAATTTAAACACTCAGAAGGTGGTGTTCAAGGGTCCTCGTAAAGAAGGACTCTATGTGCTGCAGAATCCGGAGATTGTGGCTTGTTATTCAAATCGACAATGTGCAGCAAGCTTGGAAACTTGGCATCATCGTCTAGGACACGCAAACTCAAGATCTCTGCAGCATCTTCAAACCTGCAAGGAAATTCAAATCAATAAGCACAAAACATCTCCTGTTTGTGAGCCTTGCCAAATGGGAAAGAGCACCAAGCTTCAGTTTTTTTCTTCTAATTCTCGCAGTTTAACGCCTTTAGATCGGATCCATTGTGATCTTTGGGGACCCTCACCGGTTGTTTCAAATCAGGGATTCAAATATTATGTGGTTTTTGTTGATGATTTTTCAAGATTCTCCTGGTTTTATCCCTTGCATTTCAAGTCAGATTTCTTCTCAGTGTTTACTACATTTCAAAAGTTGGTTGAAAATCAATTCCATGCCAAAATACGAATCTTTCAGAGTGATGGGGGTGGAGAATTTACAAGTAATAAATTCAAGCACCATCTCCAAGCGCATGGGATTCATCATCAAATTTCATGTCCCTACATACCACAACAAAATGGTCTTGCAGAAAGAAAGCATAGACACTTAGTAGAACTTGGACTATCTATGCTATTTCACAGTCACACACCCTTGAAATACTGGGTGGAAGCATTTTTCACAGCCAACTACATCACTAATATCCTACCCTCCTCGGTTTTAAATGATGTCAGTCCTTATGCAACTCTCCTTCAAGAAAAAGTTGACTACTCTTCTCTCAGAGTCTTCGGGTCTGCTTGCTACCCGTGTCTGCGACCTCTTGCTCAGAATAAATTTGATCCAAGATCGCTTCAATGTGTGTTTCTTGGCTATCACAGCCAATACAAAGGCTACCGCTGCCTCTATCCTCCAACTGGTAAGGTGTACATCTCTAGGCATGTCATCTTCGACGAGTGTCAATTCCCATTTAAAGTGAAGTATCATCATCTCTCTCCACCATGCACAACTCCTCTGCTTCAGGCTTGGCAACAAAATGTATTCGTCTCTCTCCTCAGACCTGCAGTCTTCCCCCAAGCAGTCAGATGAGAGAACAATGCCAGTCATCAATACGGGAACAACAATGCCTGACAATACAACCTTGCCTCACAATACGGGAACAACAATGCCCGTCATCAATCCCGAAGAAGAAGAGCTACATCCTTTCCCGGATTCTGATGAAGACTCTGCTCCAGAGTTGACACATTCTCATGACTCTGATATTGATTCGGTCATAGATTCTGCTGATACTACAACTGGTGATCCTGTTCCAAATCAAGTCATCACACCAGTTGTTACGGCCAACCTTCATCCCATGACGACCAGATCGAAGGATGGGATTCAGAAACCAAACAAAAGGTATGCTCTGCTCACCTCCAAACACACTGCAGATGAACCGAAAAACATTACCATGGCCATGAAGCATCCGGATTGGAACAATGCTGTCATGGAAGAGATTAGACGCATTCACATGTTGCAAACTTGGTCTCTTACCGAGTCTACTGAAGATATGAATATCTTATCGTCCAAGTGGGTTTTCACAACCAAACTTAAGCCTGATGGAACAGTCGACAAGTTAAAGGCTCGTCTTGTCGCCAAGGGGTTTGACCAAGAAGAAGGGGTGGACTATCTTGAGACCTTTAGTCCTGTTGTCAGAACCGCCACCATATGTCTAGTCCTTGATACGGCAGTCGCTCAGTCTTGGCCTATCAAGCAACTAGATGTATCGACTGCATTTTTGCACGGTGAATTGCAAGAACCCGTTTTCATGTATCAACCTTCTGGTTTTATTGATCCAGAGAGAACTAACCATGTCTGTCGTCTCACAAAAGCCCTCTACGGATTAAAACAGGCTCCGAGGGCATGGTTTGATACATTTAGCAACTTCTTGCTTGAATTCGGCTTTGAATGCAGTACGTCAGATCCCTCGTTGTTTGTGTGCAACCAATATCAGAAAACCTTAGTGCTTCTCCTCTATGTCGATGACATACTTCTCACTGGCAATGATACGCTTCTGCTGGAACAACTCCTCACGGCACTTAACACTCGTTTTTCTATGAAGGATCTTGGTCCCCCATGTTACTTTCTTGGCATACAGTTCGAGACATTATCAAATGGTCTGTGTCTGCACCAAACAGGTTATGCCTCGGATATTCTGTTCCAAGCTGGCATGTCGGACTGCAATCCCATGCCCACTCCTCTTCCACAACAGCTGGAGAATCTCGATCCCACACCATTTGCAGAGCCGACCTACTTCAGTAGCCTAGCAGGTAAACTGCAATATCTGACAATTACAAGACCGGATCTCCAATATGCAGTCAATTTCATCTGTCAGAGAATGCACAGTCCTACCAACTCTGACTTCAGTTTGCTCAAGAGGATTCTCCGATATGTGAAGGGAACCATCAAGATGGGCCTCCCAATTCGAAAACACAACAATCCTGTCCTCTCTGCGTTTTGTGACAGTGACTATGCCGGCTGCAAGGATACACGGCGATCCACATCAGGCTTCTGTATCTTACTTGGCTCCACCTTGATATCGTGGTCTGCAAAACGGCAAAAGACAGTATCCAATTCCTCAACTGAGTTAGAATATCGAGCTCTATCTGTTGTGGCTCGTGAACTCATGTGGATATCTGCTCTTCTACGTGATATCGGTGTCTCTCAGTATCAACCCACCAAAGTTTTCTGTGACAATCTGTCTGCCGTCTACCTCTCGGCAAACCCTGCCCTCCACAACCGCACTAAACACTTTGACAAGGACTTTCACTTCATTAGGGAAAGAGTAGCTCTCAGGCTCATTGAAACTCACCACATCCCAGCGACACTGCAGCTGGCCAATATCTTTACAAAACCGCTACCACGCCCTTCTTTCCTTGATCTTCGTGGCAAACTCGGTGTGTCTGCTACTAACGTCTCACCCACGCCAAGTTTGAGGGAGGGTGTACGAGAGAACGTGGGCCTTGACACAAAGAATGTAGACACAACCCAAGCCCAACAAGTGAATCTCAATCCAAGTCAATGGAAGAAGACAAAGACTTCCCTGACAACACAACCCTGCAAAACAGAGGAACAGAACTGCACACAACAGACCTGCATATCAGCAGAACAGACTCGCATAACAGAGGAACAGACCTGCAACTTCAACAGTTCATCAATCCCTATCACTACAGCTGGAGGTTAAGGATAAGGTTGCCTCCAAAAAGTCTAGAATATTCGATAGCACTGTATATAAATAGAATTGTAACTCTTGACAAAAGCAAGAAAAAGAGAAGGAGAAAAAAAGCATTATACAGAAAATATATTCTTGGTCTCTCTGTTCTTTCAATTAGGAACATGAACTTTATTATTTTGCCTTTTTTTTTTAAAAAAAAAGGAAATTTAAAAGTCAAGGAATTATTGTAAAGTTTTAAAAATTTGAAGGATCGAAAATGAAGCGAAAAAGGAAAACTTTGGATATTTTTCAGAGTTCAGCTTTGTTATCATGGAATTGATTATTAAGTTTGTATGATCTCGAGACTAAAATTAATCATACTGTGTTTATGTATATTGTAAGATGTAAGTGCTTTTATACAATTCCTATATATTTAATCTCTCAACGTCATTAGATTCTATTTTTTAATTTATAAAATTTCAAGAAATCTGGCATATTTATTGGAAAAGTAACCATTAAAATGGCTTAAAATCTGCAGCATCATATATATAAAAAACAAATAGTTCATATATTGTAGGTAGTAGGAAACAAGACATTGGTTTACTAAGTGTAATCACGATTTAGAGTAGTTATGTTGTAATTAAAAGAGTTTGTACGGTTCATGATGTTGGATAGAGAAAAAAATTGTTTATAGTGTTTAGAAAAGAGATAAAAAGTCTAGGATATATAATAAAGAAAGAGTATAGTTAAGGTAGTGTACCAAAATCGACCCAATTGGGGTCGACTTTGGAAGAGTTGGTGGTGGTGTTGACGGCTCTAGGTATCTTCTCGGTGACCATGCCGGACAGATCCACCTCCTTGTCATGATCCTCGAAGAAGAAAAGTTTGTTGATATTGTTACAAAGCTCTTTTGAAATGAATGATAATGTCCACATTCTGACTATGTTTTCCTCAAGGGTCGCTGGCCTCAAACTTGAGCGTTTGGGTGAGACCTCTATAGCATCTATCTACCATCTCCTGTCTTGACAATGCTCAAGACAATGCTCTTGTCTTTGTCGGCTCAAGCTATGAAGATTCTCAGGTACACTAGGGTTGAATTGAATATGGTTCTCATTACATAGTCTATAGTAAATATATTTTTCTTGAAGAACGAAAACGTATTTATAGATTTTTGGTTACCACTATCCTAGTTATTTATGTCGGATTGTTATTTTCTCTGAGTTCTAGTATAAAGAAGAGCTATTAAGAATCTGAACATTTTCATTTATTTTAAATTGCAGCTTGTAAGGTTAAACTTGCAGCCGGGTGCAGAAGGTTCAACCGTAGAAGTTTTAGAAAAGTTTGTCAACGTGGGCCCTATTGTCGACTTTTGTGTAGTTGACCTTAAGAGACAAGGGCATAGTTCGGTTATAACTTGCTCTGGGGCATACAAGGATGGTTCTCTTAGCATATTTCGCAATGTGATGAGAATAAATGAACAGGTTTGATGTTAACATCTCGCAGGAAGCAGAGAATCTCTCCGTGTAACGAAAAGTTTTAGTTTTACAAAACCCTAGAGATTTCTGATTACTAGGTTTTCTATGTGTATTCTTGTGTTGGTCATCTATGTTATCAATTAGAATCATATATATAAAAAGTAAGGTTTCACTCTCTCCTTATTGGTCCATTTAAATTTAATTTTTTAAAATTAATATTTGTTTTTAATTAAACAACACATTTAATCATATACATTAATGCATACTTTAAATTCATTCTTTACTACTAAATTGAAACTGAAATTAGTGAATTGACTTTTTTTCCTCCATTCATTTTCATTTAAACATACTATTAATTATAATTATAACTTAACTAATTTAATTATGAAATGTAACTTCCATCATTTTTTATCCTGTAAATAACATTTTTCACATCCTCCTCCACCATATCTCAAATCCTAAATATTTTCTTTGTTTTTTATAATGTTCTTGCATATGTTGAAAGTTGAAACCCCAATTAAGAGTTTGATTATATTTTTTGTTTACTATATATTTTACATTGTTTTGAATTTTATTGTTTCTTTGTTTTATGCCCTTCTTCTTTTCTTCTTTGTTTTCTTATATTATTTTGGTTATAACCATCTCATAATAAGGGAATCAAACTAAAGAAAACATCTTAATTCTTTACTTTAGATGTTTGATCTCTCATTCTTTCATTATCCCATTCTCTCATCCTCTTCAACTATATCTCAAATCTTTTTTTTTTTTTTGTGTGTGTTTGTTGTTGTTGTTGTTGTATGTGTTTAAGAAATCAATTCAAATCTCATTGTAAAAGCTTAATTCTATATTTTTGGAGTGTGCCATATATATATATATATATATATATATATATATATATTACATTGTTTAAGATGTTTTAAAAGGTTTATCTCCATTGTATATTTTAGCTTATAATCTTATAAGTAATCCATTTTAAATATTCTTCTACTATATTCATCCCACAAGGTCATGAGGTTGAAAAGATCAATGTCTAATTCTCTATTCTCTTATAGCACTTAAATTCAAATGGAGTATAATATAGAAAAGAATATAATTTTTTAAAAAATACCATCTAACTAAACTCTCTAAAGATGAAACTATTAGTATGAAATCTAGCACTAGAATATAAATTGATGAGTGAAAATTAAAAAAGAAACCAAAAAGATAGAAATTTTCTTGAGATTTTAAAAAATCTTTAGATTGAAGTTCATATGATGTTATAAGAAAACTAATTTAGTTTGTCACTTACAAAATAATAAAAATTTAAATTTTTATGTATGAGTTTATATCAACAAAAAACCAAATCATGTGTAAGTTTAAAATTTTATTGGGCTACTTGGTATTCCTTTCATAGAAAAAACAAAACAAATTAAAAAAATTATTTCTAATTAACTCATATTTAATGTCATGTGTAATTCTACATTTAACTCAAATGTAACTCCTACCCAGAATTATTATAAATTTTATTCTTTATTTATCTTTCAAGATAAAATGTTTTTGGTTAAATTTTCATATTTTTTTATTTTTGTTAGCTATATTTATTTGTATATATATATATATATATATATATATATCTTCTATTTCTATTTTTTAAATTTTGAAATGAGGAATATTTATACATAATATTTTTACACATAGTTACTAATTTTGTTTGATACAATTTTACTAGAATGCAATCTTAAAATCTATTATTTAATTATGTTATTATTGTTAATAGAAAAATACAAAATTTTGTTTTTATAAATATTCAAAAATATAATAAAAACTATTATGCATGCAACCACGCATTGCCTGGACTAATATCTAGTATATATATATAGGATAAAGAATAAGAGTCCTAATCCTAAACCGATCCAAACTTTCCAATTTGATAGGAATTAGGAACATGAACTTTATTATTTTGCCTTTTTCTTTTTTTTAAGAAAAGGAAATTTAGAAGTTAAGGAATTATTATTGTAAAGTTTTGAAAATTTGAAGGATAGAAACTGAAGCGAAAAAATAAAACTTTGGATATTTTCAGAGTTAAGTTTGTATGTGCCTTTTATACAAATTAATCATACTGTGTTTATGTATATTGTAAGTGCCTTTTATACAAATTCCTATATAATCTCTCAACTTCATTAGATTCTATTTTTAATTTATAAAATTTCAAGAAATCCGGCATATTTATTGGAAAAATAACCTTTAAAATAAACTCTGCAGCATCATATTAGTAAAAAACAAATAGTTCATATAATTGTACGTAGTAGGAAACAAGACATTGGTTACAATTTAAAACATAACACTTTTTGAAGTTTAGAAACCTCTTTTGAAGTATGCTTGTTAAGACCTTCAAACACTGGCGCCAGATAACTTGCAGATATGTCGAGACGAACGTCATTACCTACGGTCTTGAAGAACCGAGAAACTTCCTTATAATCGATCTCATTACAGTTTTCGAGGATCCCTTGTTTGCTTAGGAAGCGTACGTCAGCCTTGTTGTTGATGAGGCCAGACATCAAAACTACGTAGCTCATTATGTGCTTTGAGCAATAGCCGTAGTGCCGCTCAAAAGCAACAAAGTTGAGAAAAACTTGGCTGCTCAAGTCGTCCAAGATTAATGGTGGTATCTCGAGCACACCTTCCTTGAGCTGTATATCTAACAGCGTATCTGCCTTTTCCCTCGGCTTAAGTACTAATCCATTGTTACAGAGTCTCGTGGCAGAGACAATACATGGACGGGAATAAGGGCGTGAACCAGAAATAGACCGACTTGTGTGATTTTGATTTGGGGATGTCTCTTTGTCCGGGATTAAAGTTTGGCGCATGAGATCGAGGAGATGTTTTGGTTGTTCATCAGTACTAAAGTTACTTAACCGAGAGCTTTTTGGTAGTAGTCTTGAATCGCTGAAGAATTTGAATGCCATCTTCTTCAAACTATCAGAGGTCACCGAGATTCTCGAGGTTTCTAAGAGAGTTTCGAGAAGACAGAACGGCACCTGATTCTCCACCAATAGAAGATCACTGCGGATACAGTTGAGAATGGAAGGCGTCTGAAAAATCGGATCGTCTTTTGTATCGAGTTCAAGTCCCATGGAGACGCTCAAGAAGAGCGTAAGAATGAAACAACCATCCATAAGCATCATGTTGAGCAGTTGATCCCGATCTACACCGACAAGTTTCTCCGCATACGAATCCCTCAGAGCTTCCACGCAATCAGATACAGCAAACATCAACTCTTTGCGAGCTACACCATTTTTCCTAGCTTCTTCAGCAAACATACGCAAGAATCGAGGCTTGTGCTCTTCTTCAATCGTACGGAGTTGTTCTTTCCCGTGATGGTATGGTCCAATTGAAACAAACTCTGGATCGTATGCTTTGTTGTTGTTTCCACGAATGCGATCACTGATCTTGAAGATGCAATGAGATCGGATACCGCCTGGTTCATATTGAAGATTTGGAGTCAAACGACTAATTCCATTAATCATGGTCTCTTGCTCAGATACTGTTCTTGAAAGCTCTCCGTCCATAATTTTAGAGATGGCTTCAGCTAATGGTTTCTATTTTTCTTCTTCTTCTCCTTCTTTGTTATATATATACAACAAGATATACGTTGGAGAGAAAGAAGAAAAAAGGAAAATTAACATTTTTCTTTTGACATTTACTTTTTCTTTTATTTATACGTTCTTAACATTTTTGTCTTCCTACCGTTATCCGTAGCAAAATAAGACAAGGAAGTAAGTGTCCTAAACCGATCTAAGGCCATGTGCATTGGTGAAGGATAATTTTTGGTCCTTCAAATATTTTATTCTTATTTTTGGTCCTTCAATTTTTGGTACGAGCATTGGTTGTCCATAATTCTCTTTGCTTCTTCAAGTGGATCATCCAATGGTTTGGAACCAGAACTTTTATCTTCTCCTCTGAGTTTAGGAGCTTCATCTTTGTTTAAGGCTATGAATAAGAAATATGCAAATCCTATTGTACCCTGTGCACGCAAACAACTCATAGTAAATTAGCTTTGTAAACACCGAAAAAGAGTCCACGAATAGGGATGGTGTTGCATTACATACCAATACAAAGAAAGCGGTTGATAGAAACGACTTGACAACAAACAACGAAACCGCTAATGCTGCAATCGTCACCGAGATTCTAGCAACTGGTATAGGTACAGAGACCTTCAACCAAACCAAAAAAGGAATGATCATAAAAACATAACCAAACTGTAACTAAAGACTAGAGTGTAATTGGTGACGACAGGACTAAGCGAGCTCACAGGTACAAGATTGGTTCCAGCTTCAATTCCGTCTTTCCCAATATTCCATGCGGTTCTAAGAACTGTTCAATACACACAATCAATTTAATTGATCAATTAGAGGGTATCCACACAACAATGAACAAACCCTTAATGACCCTTTTGGTCAATTACATAAACTAAGCAATTAAAACAATGAATTCGACTCATACAAAACAAAGGGGGGGGGGGGGAAGAACAAACCTTTCAAGAAACTGGACTGAGCAGACAAAACATGGGTTTTGGACCGAACTCGTTGGGGTTGAAGAGGAGCAATTCGAGTTCTCAAATTCAGTAAAGATGCGTTTTTAACCTCAAAACAGAGCATGGAGAGAGAAACGGAGAATTCGGGAATTGGGTTAGGGTTTATAAGAATCTTGGAGCGAGAGGAGAAGGACTCAAAGAAGGAAACAGAGCAAGAGAAGAAGACATGAGATAAGCAAATGAATGGATACTTTTGCCGGCAAAACAAGTCGGAGAAATAACACAAACATCTCACACGCAAACACGTGTAACGAAGGACGGAGAAATAAACGTCCCGTATGAAGGAACGTTCCTTCGATATATGTCGAATTTAGATTTAAATTAAATCATTTAATTGCATCGGACAGCCATTCATACGCCGATGCAAATGCTCTAAATTTCTAAACTTAAAAAGGAAAACAGGAAAAGAGTAACAAGAACAAGTATGGAAATGTGGGCCATAACTTATGCCCGTTTCATTTAAAATATATAACAAGCCCATTTAGGTACACAAAAAGGCCCATTATATATTTCTTCAGTAAAGGTAATTTCGGTTTTTTTGTGTATGCAGCAGATCTGTGCTTTTTTTTTCTTTTGTTCTTTGAAGTCCGAAGCCACAAGACATGGCTGAGAGGGTGATATGTCGGTTAGTGGATCCTGCTGGAATTACTTTAGGCGACCCTATCAATGTCCCTCTACAAACAGGGCCTTTGCAGCTTACCCATTTAACCAATAGACTTCTCAACAATGTAAGAATTTTTCTTGTCCTTGGTTTTAAGGAATAAATTAAGGAATGATTTTTCTGAGTTTTTAGTAATCTCTGTTTATGGTTTACATGGAATTTTCAGGAGGAGAACTTGTCCTACGCTTTCTATGTAAGATATGAGGAACTTGTTGTGCCCCTCGGAACTTACTTGGAGAGACATCAAGGTTTTTTTTTTTGCTATGATATAGTAATATATCATATTATTGATGATGCTCTGGAAAAACTTGTGTGCATTCAGTGTCCGTGGAGAATATTTTGACGATAGTGTATCGACCCCGAACTCGCCCTGTTAACCATGTTTCTGCTACCATTGATGGTATGTCAAAATGTTCCTTCCTCTCTGCCGTTTCAACTACCTGACTGACTAGTGGTAGTTTCATAGATTAGCTGACTGGTTTGTTTTTAAAAAAATATTTATTAGGTCATGAGGGCTCTGTTCTGTGTGTTTCATTTAGTCCGGACGGTAAGCAGTTAGCTAGTGGCTCAGTTGATAGGAGTGTCCGGCTGTGGAATCTCAACACTCAAACTCCATTGTTTATATGCAGAGGTACTAATCTCTTTTGCTCTCTAAGGTTTTGTCTATCTCCTCTATTAATAAACCTCAACCTGTTTCTGATATGCGTTTATTAATTGTCAGGCTACTTGAACCGTGTAGTAGCCGTCGCATGGTCTCCAGATTGTAAGCACCTTGTTAGTGGTGGTTTAGATGGTAAAGTCTGTTGTTGGATACCGGAAACTGGACAGCTAAATGGCAGCCCCCTTATATTAACGTCTTTTCCTTTTTTGGTTATGCTGTGCAACCTCCTTGTGAGTGATACTGATCGATAAACACTTCACTTCTCCCAGGGTCACAAGTATTCGATTACTAGTATCTCGTGGGAACCAGTTCACCTTAACTACCCGTGCCGTCGGTTTGTAACTTGTTGCGAAGATGGGGATGCAAGGATATGGGACATTACACTTAAGAAATCCCTAACTTGTCTCAGTGGTGTGACTTGTGTCAGATGGGGGGGAGGGGAATTATATATACAGGGTATGTTTCTAAGTTTCTTGTAGACTTGTAATGCTTTGATCATCCTCTTTTTATGTTGTAGATCATGTCCCTACTACTTGTATCAATGCCAACTAGCTAGTTCCTCTCGATCACCTGTTTCTTGCTATTCAAAAATGTTTGTTCTGTGTTTGGCAGTTGTCAAGATTGTACAGTAAAGATGTTTCACGTTACTCCGGATGGGACTCTATGTTTTGCAGCAAAATTGGAGGTAAAACGCTCATTTTGAACCTGCATATTCTCTTGTGTTTATTTCTGGCTGTTTCCATCCTGGTGCCCAACTGTGTTACGGTAGAAATAGCCAGGACCTGGATGGCTTATGCGTTTCCCCATGTTCAGCATTCACCTGTCCTTTGTGAAGAGGTTCTCCTTTGTATATCTTTTGAGCAGCCTAATTTTGAACCTGCATATTCTGTTGTTACTTCAGGGGCATGCATTTTCGGTGAAATCCCTTGCATTGAGCACAGACTACGTTCTCCGGACAGGAGCTTTTGACCACACTGGAAGACAATATTCTTCACCTGAAGAAGTTGGACAGGTACTGAGAGATAGCTATCCCTCATTCCTTGACTTTTTTTTTTTTTTGTCCATCAACCCTGTTTCTGATATCGTTTGCTTGCTTTTATAGGCTGCGCTTAAAAGATACGACCAAGCAAAAGGAAAGTCCGGTGAAAGATTAGTCTCAGTTTCTGATGACAGGAGAATGATTCTTTGGGAACAGTCTTTTAGCGACCAACCTAAAACGCATATGCTGCACGGTCATCATAATGTAGTAAAGCATGTGTGTTTCTCACCTAATGGCCAGTGGATTGCAAGTGCGTCTTTTTATAAATCTGTCAAGATATGGGATGGTGTCACGGGGGAGTATTTTGCAAATTTGACAGGCCATTTTGGTCGTGTTTATCAGATCAGGTTGGGTAGATTCTTTGAGAACATTGGTTCCCCTTTTCATGTTTCCACTAATTATTAATTAAATTAGCTTTGTAACCGCAGTTGGTCCCCGGATAGTAGGATGCTTTTAAGTGGTAGCAGTGACTCTACCCTTAAGGTAATTTTGTTTTTTTTTTTTGTCCTAAACCTCATACACAACAAAATATATGAAGGTAGTACTCACTCCTCAGCTTTCTAACTTGCACAGGTTTGGGATATTGGGGAGAGAAAGTTAAAGCAAGATCTTCCTGGTCATGCGGGTGAGGTATTTATTAAACTAACACTTTGAAAGCTTTAATTATTAATGCTTCCGGCCTGCTTGAAAATGCCAATCACTTTAATGTTTTGTTTTTTTTCATGTGTGGATGGATAGGTTTTTGCAGTGGTTTGGAGTCCTGATGGCGAGAGAGTAGTTTCCGGTGGGAGAGATGAATGTTTGAAGCTATGGGTGGCTTGAAGAGGTAGCAGCTGGAGCTTGATTTATTACTGTAGTTAATAAACAATACATTACAACTTTGAGAGGCATGTTATCACGGGGGAGTATATTACAACTTTGAGAGGCATGTTCGTCGTGTTTATCAGATCAGGTTGGGTAGATTCCTTGAGAACATTGGTTCCCCTTTCCATGTTTCCACTAATTATTAATTAATTAGCTTTGTAACCGCAGTTGGTCCCCGGACAGTAGGATTCTTTTTTAAGTGGTAGCAGTGACTAATCTTGTTTTTTGTCCTAAGCCTCATACACAACAAACTATATGTAAGGTACTCACTCCTCAGATTCTAAACCACCGGAGTTCTAAATCTTCAACGTACTGAAGAACAACCGTCGGCAATGTCACGGCTAATCGGTTATTACTGAGATGAAGCTCGAACAAAAGCTTGGGCTGGTTGAACTTGCGAGGTACATTTCCACAGAAATTATTCAAATTATCATGAAACAAAGCTTGTAGCTACAAACATTGGAGGAGAACTGATCCAATTCAAAGTAATATTGTTAGGATGAGAGAGGAAAGATGGCTTCAAACAAAGCCTCGAGAATTCTCAAAGAGAAAAGAAAACGAAAAAAAAAAAATCGAAGCCATGGATTTTCGGGAGAGAAGAATTAAATAAATAAATAATAGAGTTTACATATAGGGTAATCGAACCCTGGTTTGACAAGGTAACCAAAAAGGCAAAAAGAACTTTACCACCAGCCCAAGTTAAAGTAAATGTTAGACATTATAAATATATCATATATAAACATTGAAACACATTAGAATCACTCAGCAATTCCGCTACGTCGGTTAACGGCTGTTAATCCACAGGTTCAAAATCTAGCAACAAATTAAAGAATGAGATATTTTTTAACCAAATATATATAAATGGGGTATTTTTCTACGAAATAAAAAAAATCAGGTATTAAACATCCACATAAAAAATAAATGCGTATTTTTCGGTTTTTTTTCCCATATTGATGATACCAGATTCTCCAAATCACCAGTGGTGGATGTAGATGAACAAAGAACTCTAGCCCAAATCACCAGTGGTAGATGTGGATGAACAAGAACTCTAGCCTTTGGATATGATAAAGTTAGTTTAGGTGATGATTATGAAATAAAAACATAACTTGGTCTGATTTTAAACTTCTGCCGCAGCAGGTGTCCTTTAACGCAGAAAAGTTTTTCTTAAATCATCCTGCAAATCATCCTGCTTATGTGGGTGAAACCGGCATACCCAATATCATAAATATATTTGTACTAGTTTTGCCAACTTTATAAGAAATTAACAAGGAAAAATTATAAAGCTTGAAAAGGTTAAAAGGATTGTATATATTAGATTAATATATGATCTTGACATATGTAATATATTAAACTTAATAATAATCATACTGTTTTATGAAATTTATATTAAAAAATTTCTCTATGTAATTTAATTTAAGTGGATTTTATATCAATTCCTATATAATCTCTCAATCTGATTTAATTCGATCATAAATTTATAAATTTCAATATACTATAATCTAGTATTCTTGATGCATTATTTACTAAACTGGATATACATTAATCTTTAAATTGGCTTAAGTATATCAATCCAACAATAGATAATTTTAAAGACATACATTTTTTTTTTTTGTCATATCTTGAAGATTGTTGGATTTTATTATATTCAGTGATCTTATAATTACACCTCTGTTTTTATTATAAAGATATAAACTATTTATCCTACTATATTAATTGAGAAGTATATTTATAAAACGACATTAAAAATATAAAAAAATTACATTATAATGCCATTAGAAATACTACCCCAAAAAAAAGATATGATCATTAAGGGTAATTAAGACAATTTAATTAGAGTAAACAAAATATTAATTTATTAAATCCATTGCAAAGAAATGATATTTAGAAATATTCATTTGGTTAAACAACTTAGATTTCTTTCTGATATAGTATCATAAATATAATCTGATTTTTTTTATATGATTTTATACAATTTGTTTGGGTGACAATTGACAACAAAAAATAAAGCAAAAAAATTGAGAAATCAGATATTTTTAAAGATTATAAATAACAAAATAACAAATAAAATTCTTTCAAATTTATTTCAAATAAAATATTCAGCCCAGACCGTGGTTTAGTAACTAGTTTGAGTTTATTTTTTTTGACATATTTAAGGTTGGCCTATTGTGGTACACTAGGTCGAAATTAAAAATAAAAGGAGCTCATGGGTGGTGAATATGGTGGGCACTAGCTTAACCTAGGAGGAACCTATAGAGGAGAATACATTTATGAAACAACTTTATCTAATGGATCATAGCATAAAAGTCGGAGTTTCTATGAGCAAAGTATTTTCGAGCTTTAATTTCTTGACTGTTATTAACCTAAGTTATACCAAACTAGAGAATGAAGGTGCTATAGCTTTTGTAAACGCTCTCAAGAGTTCTGCTCCATCTCTTGAAGTTATAGAACTGGCCGGTAATAACATAACTGATGAGGCGGCTCCAGCTATCGCCGCTTGTTTGGCAGCAAAGCGACATCTGAAAAAGTTGAACTTGTCTCAGAATGATCTCGAAGACCAGGGATGTGTTGACATCGTAGAGAGTATGGAAGACTTGGAGTTAGAATATGTTGATATGAGCTACAATAAACTGACAAGAGGAGGAGCACTGAATCTGGCTCATATTGTTGTCACGAAAGAAAGTCTCAAGATGTTGAACATTGATGGGAATATGATCTCTATTAGAGGCATTGAGGAAGTCAAAGAGGTATTCAAGAACTGCCCTAAGTTACTTGGACCTTTGGATGAGATGCAGAATGACTCCTTTGGAGAAGACTATGAGGATTATGAAGAGAATTATGAAGACTATGAGGATTATGAAGGTAATTATGTGGATGATGATGATGATTTAAGAGAGTGGAATGATCTTGAAGATTTTGAAGATGAATTTGTGAGTTATTTTATCTATTATTAGTTTGTATTGTACAAATAGAGAGTTGTGCTGCTGCTATTTTACTTCTTTCTTTATCAAATACCATATTTTAGCAAGTGTCCACATAGTTCTTCTGAGAAAAATATTATACACATTGATGATAAGGGTTTTCAATTTCAAATAATCGTTCTACAGAAGAAACATAACTTAGTAATACTTTGAGAAAATACAAAAATTAACACGAGACCAATTAAAATAAATGTATTACATGTTAGATTGACATAAGTTATATTGGGAAGAAGAACATCTAACTACTTCTACAAACACACAGACACGTAGAAGACTGAAGAAGAGACCAAACTCAACTCAGATCTCACCTCACCTTCTTCACTTTCGTCTACTTCCATTAGAACTTTGAGCTCTAGAGTCAGACGAAGAGCACGTAAAAGAGTATCTTGACCTTTTCTTCTTCTGAGTATTCCACTTGAATACTGCCTTTCCATCATTCTCTTCTTCACCTTCTTCTTCTTCTTCTTCTTCTTCTTCTTCTTCAGACTTCTCCACTCTCTGTTTTCCACTCATCTCCTGTGGTATTTCTTCTTCGTCTTCCTCTTCGTTCTCCTCCTCGCTCGTTCCATCACTCACTATTGGGATAGATTCTATTGCCTTTTTACTCGTTGGTGTCTTTGTGTTGCTTGCCTTCTCACCTCTCCTATGTTTCCTGGTGAGTTTTGACAGGTCTTCACCACTCTCCACGGCTTTCAGCCACTGTGACTCGCTTAGTGTGTCGCTATAAACGATCTCTTTACGTTTTCGCTTACCTGTGACACTCCCAAAATGGAATTTTGAGCTGTTCAGCTTGTCATCTTTGCTCTGAGTAGTGTACGCCCACTCAGGGACTTCCTGCTCTTGCATCAGACGGGCTCTGTAGTTCTCCTTCCTTCGCCTCTCTTCATCCATTCGCTCAAACATCCAAAATTCATCCTCACTACGAGCCGCGAGCCGGTTTATTTCTCTCTCACTGGGGACATCTGTCCCGAGCGAGCTTGTTCCTTTGCGCATGATCTCTTCAAGCATCTCTCTTCTGTCTTGTGCTGTTGATATAATCAAAAAAACCCACATCAAGAGATTACCATATCGATACACAAAGCAGGAGCCATCACATTGTACTTTCGAGCAGACTTACCAGTGGAAGTTGTGTTAAAAAGTCCAGCTTGTATGACTTTGGCATCAATGCCCATCTTTTGTTTTGCACGCTCCAATATTACTTCCTCAACAGAGCCAACGCTAACCAAAACAAACACTCTGACTTCTTTCTTTTGCCCTATGCGATGGGCTCGATCCTCAGCCTGTTGGTCCATTTGTGGGTTCCAATCACTGTCAAAAATAATAACAGTGTCTGCAGTTTGCAAGTTCAAACCTAGACCTCCAGCACGCGTGCTCAAAAGAAACATGAAGTATGGAGAGTCTGGCTCGTTGAATTGCTTCAGTAAAAGTCCTCTTTGATCTGTCTTTGTGGTACCATCCAGTCTAAGGTACTTATAATCATTAAGTGTCAAGTAAATCTCAAGAACATCAATAAGACGGGTCATTTGGGAGAAGAGAAGAATTCTATGTCCAGCCTTGCGCAGTTTTGGAAGGAGACGATCAAGGAGTTCAAATTTCCCTGAAGCTCTCACAATCTCAGGTTTCTTCCACATATTGTAGTCTCCTCCAACAAAAAGATAGGGATGGTTACAACACTTTCTTAGTTGCATCGTTAGATTTTGCAGACTCTTTGATTTCCCAGATCCTGCACATGATGATTACGTTTGCATAAAATCAGCTTCACTTTCTGATTCAATTTCTTAACCCCAAAGATGAATGCAAAATAATGAAGACGGTATAAGTGAGTTAGGCTCCAAACCTGTTTGAAGGCCAACCCTTCCCATGTCTGTAACTTGTTTATAATACACTTTCTGCCACGCCGACATATCACACTTCAATATGACCTGTGTCTTTCCAGGAAGGAATTTCTCTACTTCGTCCTTTCTCCTTCTCAGTATAAACGGCCTTATAACCTGAAAGTGACAAAGTGAGTATCATTAAAACATTGCCTGCAAAAACTGATAAGAAATTGAAGGAAAGATAGCTAAAAAACCCACATGATGCAGACGGTGGATAATCAAGAGCTCCTCTTCATCAGTAAGACTGACATTAGCACGGTCAGCAAAAGGAGCATTAAACCATTCCTCGAAGTTCTGAACCGAGTTAAAGATATGAGGAAGGAGAAAATTTAGCAATGACCATAGTTCTTGAAGGCTATTCTGTATGGGTGTCCCAGTTAACAGAAGTCTGCGTTTTATACGATAGCTGTACCCAGGATAAAGTTTCATTAGATATATACTCAAAATTTCTCATCATTCTCGAGGAGAACCAAAGTAGCTATAAACCTAATAGTCAGCTAACATCATTCACTTGAGACAAATGAATATAGAGATGTACCCTGTTAACAGAGTCTTTGCGAGAGCAGATTCATGGTTCTTCAGCCGATGTCCTTCATCAACAATCATGTAGTACCACTCAATTTTCTTCAAAAATGCTTTATCTCTCATGATAAGATCATAATGGGTTATCAATACGTTAAATTTTCCTTCTCCTGCAATTTTTTCCCTTATTGCTTTTCTTTCCTCTAAACGCCCATCATAAAGAAAAGCGGCAATGCTGTCAATGAACAAAACGGCTGATTTTCAGACATAACATTCATACCAGTGCAAGTCCCCAGCCCCAAAAGAAAGATTCTCTGCAATATACCTTGGTACCCATGTTGCAAACTCGTTTACCCAGTTTGGTAGCACAGCTTTTGGAGCCACTATCAGATACGGCCCAGGCACACCTTTATTCTCCAGAAGATACGCAATCAAAGAAATCGTTTGAATCGTTTTTCCCAAACCCATCTCATCAGCTAAAATCCCATTCAGGTTATTGTTGAATAGAGAAACCATCCATTGGAGCCCTTCTATTTGGTAGGATCGTAGTTCCCCACCTTCTAGAAGGGAGGGTTGCTCCGTCACCTGTTAAAAGTATATATTGCTACTTAAATCCCCTGGTCTCTGAGATGGCAATGGTTTAAACAATTAACCGTACTGCTACTACTATAAGGATCAACATTACCTTCTCTTGTATTGAGTGAATAGCGGAGTTATACTGCCTCTGTCCTTCTAGTAAATCATTAGAGTCATCGTTATTGTCAGACTCAGTTATATCAATATCCTGATCAGGAAGCAGATCCTGCAATGGTTCACTTCTTGGAGCATCAAGTTCAGACAAGTCAGATTCTGAGTCTTTCAGTAGATCAATGCCTTCCGGAAGTTTAGCATCTTTCTGACGTTGAACAGCAGCTCCCAAATTAGCAAGGAGTTTGTTAGTCTCCTCTAGAAGAGTAGTTAGTCTTTCATTTTTACTCTCCTTTACTAGTTTCATGTACGCCTCTTGATCATCAGATTTAAGGGCCATGAGCCTCAACTTTTCAGCACGGGTAGCTCGTTGTCTTTGTCTCCCATGCCACGCCTGGTTGAATAATTAAAAGTACAAAAATAAGTTTTAAAAGGTTGTCTACTGATAGTATTAGAGGATAACTGAATTACCGTCACAATAATCGCGTAAACTATATCATACCTGCACACCATCATTCCTTTGCCTACGACGTTTTTGAGTCGCCTGAATTTGCAACTGGAATTCACGAACTGCATTAAGTACTTCTGCGAAGAATTTTCTCTTGGCGGTTTCAATCAGATTCTTCTCCTCTTCTTCTAAACGTAATAACCTCTGATCAAAGACACAACATATCAGTATTGCAAATCAAGAAGTATGAAAACTGTAAATAATGTATCTAAATCAATGAGTCATAGTTCAAACATTGAGTAGAGATTTCATTTCACTTCCATTAAAATCCATCTAAATGAGTTCCAATAAATCTGAAACTAGTGATATATTTTTGCCCATGTCTAGTTGTACTGCTAAGAGATATGAGCCATAGTTTGAAAGTGGCCTTATGCCAATCATTTATGCTACCCCATAGGAAGACATCTTCATCATAAGGTAAAATCAAAACCGGGAGCAGAAAAAAAGAAGAAGGTTTAACTAGAATAGCTAGCTGAAGAAAAGGTAACTGACCTCAGCATCACGCTTCTTTCTGAACTGATCATCAGCTTCCATAGCAAAAGGATCTCCAACCCCATAAAATGGACGAGGCAACCGCATCATGCCCCAGTCATATAGTTGGCTACTGACATCAGCACAGTTCAGACGTAGCCAGAACTCCGAGCTGACCTTGGTTCGAACTTTGCTTTGCAACTCTCGTAACTGCGACTCACCAAGGCAAAGTGTCAAATGTCAAAGATATCACAATTCAACTAATGTCACATAAACAACAAAAATCGCTGAGAACATATAGCAAAGACGATACCTTAAGCCCATAAAGTTCAAGTAAGCATTTTGCCTGCAAGTCTTCACCTCTAGTGGAAGGTAATTCTGATTTAAAAAAAACACACACACAAAGAGTAAGCATTCCCCATGAAGAATAGTTATCCAGTTACAAACAAAAACAACGTTGCCATGCCAAGCATAACAAAATCACAACTTGAGAATCTGCTTTGAAGTATATATATAAGTTAGGAGAATTGATAAAGACGATTATAACCTTCAAGTTCGGATAAGCGGCGTTGGATATGACTCTTATTCCGATTATCCAATAAATCTCTCAATCGAGAGCCTGCTTCAGAGTTGTTTGGTCTCTGCTTCAAAAGAGCATCCTCAAACTCCCCCATCAAATCACCTCCATAGGGAGTCAAATTCTTATTCCCCTGCAAAAAAACAAAAAAAAAACAAAGACCACAAAAGTAAAGCAAACACCTTTAGGAAATGTAAATGGACAAAACAAGCCACTCTGAGTTGAGGATAATCTAATCTCCACTAGAAAAACTCGAAAAGGAGAAAACTTTGAATCAAACAAACTCAAATCTAAGCTACGGAAACAAATCACAGGA
Source organism: Camelina sativa (assembly GCF_030686135.1). Taxonomy (NCBI): domain Eukaryota; kingdom Viridiplantae; phylum Streptophyta; class Magnoliopsida; order Brassicales; family Brassicaceae; genus Camelina; species Camelina sativa. Next base: position 2,463,112 of record NC_141898.1, read on the forward strand.
CCACAAAATCAAACCCTCCAAAAAGAAAAGCCACAAAATCAAAAGCGAGGCTATAGAAGAGATAAAGAAAGGGGGATTTACAGGTGGAGAAGTAGGCAGCGGAGGAGAGACATCGGAGTGAGAGAGAGAAGAGGAGGAGGAAGGGCCATGGTAGATAGAAGAAACAGAGGCGAAGAGGTGAGGAGGCAAAGGAAGGTCACGAAAGATGTAATTGAGAGCACAGATCAAAAACTTGGTGGTCTCAACTGGATCTTCTTCTTCTTCTTCGCATCTCTCTTGGAGCTGCTGAGCCACCATGGCGGGAACTCGTATCCCCCACCCTTTTCGATTTCAACTATCGCAAAATTTTGATTTTTTTTTTTTTGGTAGTATATTTTTTTTTTTTGGTTGTAAATCTAAATCAGTTGTGTCTCTCAAATCTCTCTCACACAACACACAACACACAACACTCGAGAGAGAGAGAGACCGAGAGACAAAGATGAGACGGAGAGATAAAAATTTTGCAAAATCTGGTTTACGAATTTACTCACCACCAAACACATCCATCCCCCCCCCCTTCTTTTCCTGTATATTTTACATATTTACCCCCCTTCTTCTTAATGGGCTTTATTGTTATCTAAGACCCAATTGATCGTCGTCATCTGTGGGCTAACACAATGGGAAGTTATTGGGCTTGAAAATGAGTCTTTGGTTTATAAATGCTAGCTATGCTAGTTCAAAGAAGCACGTGCAATGAGGAGAGTGTTTTCCGGTTGTTTGTGTTGCGATTCCGAGAAAGAGTTTTAAGAAGTTACTATATTAAGACAACAACACATGGACAATAAATGAGTTATACTTCATCCATTCAAAATATAAGATGTTTTAACTAAAACACGCAGATTAAAAAATCTTTACTTTTAATAAATTCAACCAATCAGAAACAATACTGCATAATATAAAATACTAAACTAATCTAAAAGTTGCATAGAAAATTGAAAACATCCTATATTATGAAACAAAAAATTTCTCTAAAACATCTTATATTTTGAAACAGATGGAGTAAAAAAAAAACCCTGTCGAAAAACCGTAATTTGATTGTTCTTGGGAGATGTTGTTCCCTAAAAATTCTTTGTCCTCTTTCTTTTTCAGTTGTGAATTACAAATACAATGCATGCATTATTAAATAATGAATGATATAATTATATGATATTCAAATCATTCAGTTTTCCTGATTGTAGATGTTACCCACCGATTACTAATCCATGTTATTGTCTTATCTTCTAAATTTTTTGTATATGTGTAGCAACTACTTTTTGTTTGTTTGTTTTGTCGACTTTTTTTGGCTGATATAACTTTATAATGGATGGTTCGAACGATCCTTGTTCTAGTAATGGAATAGATCGATGGATGATCCATGACTGTGTTTTGTTCGTTCGAATCACTATTCTTATCCAAATTACCCTTGTTTTGTTATAAACTGACATCTACTTTTGTGAAAGTTATAGTTTACTTGGATGATATGTGAGTGAGACAATAGTTATGGATGAGAATGATATTTTCATGTGGATGTCATGCGTCAAACAAAAGCAAAGGAGACAAACAATAACTCTATTATGTGGCCAATACATAAAATTCTTTACTGTTTATTCTTTGTCTAGTAATTTTGTGACCTATTGTTCCTTAACATGTGTAAGCATTGCTTATATATTTATAAGCTCGATTTTTTAAATTTAATTCATGCATGGTCAGAATTTAAAAGTTTAAGGAGTGGCTCATAAAGACTCCACTAACGTACATAGTCAAAAAGATTGTTTTTTTGCTTATGCAAACCATTTTGAGCCATGAGATGTACACTTTGGTTTAGAATCATGTGTTTCAGATTCGATATAGCATTAAGTTAATTTTCGGAGGATTATATGTGTTTCCATTACATTTTTCTTTTTGGAAAAATTCTTTTCGAATATAACTAAACAAGAAATTGGACGAAATCCAGAATCGCAGAATCCGAATGAAATTGGATCTTTGGAAAGCCCTGAAAGAAAGGCTTTCAAATATGCCAACACATCTAGATTAAAGATGCACACTCTCGTTTTACATTATAAATTTATAACCACACTATATATTGGTAGTTTGGTATATTGCATCAAAAACGTAATGCTTAAGTTTCTGTCTCCACTAAATTTCAAGTGGTATGACGTATTCTCTGCCTTTAGATCCTCCATTAGTTGAAACAAATAACCAATCTTGATGGATAACGATTCGTATTTCACTCTTTTTTTTTTTTTTTTTTTTTTTGTGTGTGTTTGTGCATCATGGGCTCGAGTGACACAACAAAGTCAAATTATTTTCGTATATAAAATTATCATACTTTTAATTTGCTTGTGTCGCCTGTCGGTATTCGCTTAATAATTGTAAAACTTAACAAAATAATAAAAGCATCTTTTAGTAATAGGACACAATATCAAAAGGCAAAGCACGATCGTTTGGAGCGGCCAAAGGTTGCTATGCTACTTTCTAATTCATCTCTCTATGCGTTGGTTCGAAATTTAGGACCACATGTGGTGATCAAAGACTCGGTATGTATAGTTTGATATTTGTCGACAGATTACGTCTGCAGGTCAGCTCCTTTTTCGACCTTTTCTTGATTAAATTATGTCATAACTTTTTACTCTCTCATGCTTACGTAGTTACGTTATAGGATCCTCTATTTTCATTTCATTTTTATATAATCGTTCTGTGTCAACTATATATATGATAAATCATCTCCTTCTTGATTCCTTCATGGAAAAGGAGAGATTGGAAAAACAAAATGAGGCATTCCCTACAAAAATAAAATAAATAATTATAGTGCAAATTATTCTTTTTTCGGCTTTTCTAAAAAAAAAACACAAACTAATTATCTCATCCATAAACTGTAAATATGTACAAACAACCGCTGTCATGTTTCCATATTTGAATGGGAAATTGAGTATGTCACATTACGAAAAATCTTATGTAGATATGTAACTTGTGTTGCCAACACAATTATGATTTTCTTCTCTCCATTATACCCATTTTATATGATGAATCTTTAAGCACATGATTTTAGTGGACTCTGATACTAGACGAACGTCAAAGTTGATCAATAATGAATATATGGAATTACATCAAAATCAACTAATTAGAAATGAAGTTCAGTGTATATTAGTTTGGTATCATATTTTAAATTTGGGATATATAATATTTCTATCACGAAAAAAGTTTGATAAGAATGAAAATTTACTATATAGTTTAGTTATGTGATTAAAGTTTTGCTCAAAAAAAAGTTATGTGATTAAAGATGCTTGAATGGAAGATTTGGAGTGAGATCAACAAGAAGAAGTTAATGTATATTAACATTTATGTTGTTTCAAATCATCTTCGCATCTGCTTGGCAATGCGAATACCCAAATTCTGATTCACATATGTGAAGTGCACTGAGTATTTGCTTGGTCATCATTATATTCATCCGCTAGGAACATAATGTAAATGTGGCTAGCTAGTACTAGATGCTGCGTACTAATTTTGGGAAAGAACTTAAAGGAAAAGGAAAAAACTGAGATCTACTTGTCATATATAATACACATCAAAGGTATTCTTCGTACCAAACCCCCTATGCATGGTCTCATCAAATTTTGTGAGAAACTATAATTTATAGGTCTACTTGTGAATGTCTGCTATACAACTTAGGAAAGTTTTGGTCTGCTAGTTAAAGTGATCATTATACAACACACAACTAGCATAACATATATATTATTATGCTCACAGTTCATCGATGGTGTCTAGCCTCTTATTGTATACACATTTCTTTATTCACACACAGTACACAAACTGGGAAAGCTTTTCCATTAAAGGAAACCCAGAATCTCAAAATCTCTCCCACTCACTTACAAAATTAGGAACGGCTTACACTTTCTTGCAAGTTATACGGTAAAATAACTACGGTAAAACCCCCTATGCATGGTCTAATGTAATTGTGCTTTTACATGTTTAATTTGCTGTGTTTACAAACATATTTGACAACATTTTTAGTGTTTTCATCAAGTATTATTCAAAGCTTTCAAGAGCATATATATGGAAAAATAAAAAAATCGGTTTGCCAGTTTTCCTTAAGTAGTTATTTTAATTAGTAGTTTTCCTATTATTTATTTATATTATCTTTTTACAGCCGTTTTCCTATTTTAATTTAGGTTTGTGTTTTAGAGTGTTTTATAGATTAGCGAGTTTTTTTGGTTCAATATTCGAACTTAGGGTTTTCTGTATATAGTTTCGAGTCTTGATTGATTTAACAAAAGAACTTTTGAATTTATTTTATGAGAATAGTATTCTCCATTTTTCTTGTTTCTACAGATTTATCAGGACCTTAACAATTTGAAGAGAACCTGGCGACTTGAACATTCTTATTTTAAAATCTATACGATTTTTTTGCATTATCGTTGCTTTTGTTGCGTAATAAAATTAAAAAGTTTCGTGTTTGCATATATATAAACAAAAGGTTTTAACTATCAAATGCGAACACAGTTGCGCTATAGAACATATATATTACTTTATATCATCATTCACATGGCTTAGAGTTAACGAAAAGATAGCTATAGTGAGTAGTGAGTGACCTTAGGGCATTTATTTACTTGTAAAGGTTGAATGCAAGTGTTGTTTTGTCCCTTTCTTTTTCAGAAAGAAAAGGGTTTAAATTAGGGTTTTTCGTACATTATATAATAGCGTAAGCATCTGAAAAAACAGTGAAGACAGAAGAGGGAAAGTGATAGTGGGGAATCAATTGCTGATTCACGAGTCTAATAATATGTGTCTTCCTAAGCTACTCCGTACGATTTTATAGGGGTAACATGGGTTGGACTTGGAGAGTGAAAAAAGCAACTTAGTGTTGGCTAGCCAAAGAGAAAAATGACAAATTTGATGTTAACTTAATACAACCAAACCCAACCTGGATTACTATTTATAACCACAATGTCCTGAATTTTAGAGAGAATATTCCAAAGTAGAAACCTATGTGGCTTTAAACTACTGGTCTTCTTTCTTAAGCGGAAAGTTTTTGAGTTTAATTAAATTTTGGACCTATATAATATACATATCTGTAGTTTTTTTGGAAATTTATATGTATCTGTATAAAAACCGATCATCTTAGAAAAGAAAAAAAAATGATTCACAATTTATATTTTTTGATATTCTATGTAAGTGTTTCGTTTACTACCAATTTATACAAATTTTTCACTACACATGCATGTTCACCGTTTGAATGTTTCTAGAATATTTCTCTCTTTTTATCCTTTACAAATAAATCCCACGATAACTAATAAATAAAAATAATTCCTATTAATTACAAAAGAATTCATGGGTGAACTACTCAAAATATCATGGTTAAAAATTTCTAATTATATATTTTTTTTAACTTCGAAATTCCGCTCTATAAAAACTTCAACCTGACACATATGGACCGGCGATATTTGAGAGACTTCACATCGTTAAGAAAATCACACTCCAATACTCAACAATATAAGCTATTAGTTATTATACTGTGACATGTCCCAGAGAACATGAATTTAGCGTTGTAGTACAAAAATATAGATCTAGTGAAGCTGAAACAATCTTCCTCTTAACCCGTTAAGTAATCCACTTATGTTTTTGATTCCTTTATTTCTTTCTAATATAGTAATGTAATTTTAGGGGCATTTTATATGATTTTAGGTCATAACAAGTGGGCGGAAAATGGGGTTTGTTCTTTGCATTCAACTACAGTGTTGTTGGGTAAGCGTGTTTTTGACACACTTTGTTTTTTTTTTTTTAATAGTACTTTTATTTCCGTGGATGATGCATGCATATTTTCAGTTCACGAAACATTCCTATCTAGATGTTAACGCCTAGATTGATGCCCATAATCTTATGCTTTTGGGGTTAATGGAAGAGATTTCAAAATTGTTGGGCTGTTGTTATCATGTTGGTAAATTGGGTTTAAGAATCAGCCGGCACACGAATCTTTTTGTTTAATAAAGAGTCATTCTCGTTATCAATCATGGTGAAACGAGATGTGTTGTTCATCAGTTCATTGTCGGGTTCTTTTAAATTTTGGTGAAAACAGACAAAAAGGAATATAACAAGCTTATATACAGAGCTAACAAAGATCAAAAACACCTTACGATCCACTCAACATTTTGTTTTTAACATTACTTCCGACGTATCTTTAACCTAGGTTTCATTCGGTTATAGTTTATGACATAAAGCAACATAAATGAAACAAAATTTAGTCTAATTCGATTAAATAAGGTTTTAGCTATAGTTTATCAATTTTGTTATTAACATTAATATTTTATATATATACATTAATTTAATAATTTAAAATGAGTTACATTATAAATAAAATTGTTCGATTTTTATGTCTTTGTATAGAAATATATATTCTGAACAATTTAAAATTTATATAGTTTTTGGTTAATTTTTATTCGGATTTTCAATTTGACATGACCAGGAGGATTAAATATTGTTTATTTGGGTCCAAAAATACATGTGCTCTCAAACAAGAAGATGATATGATTTTACTGCATTCATAGGACTTTCCCTTCCTTCTTTTTGTGGATTCTTTCTGGCCACATCACATGCACGAGGCTCGAGCTTTCCTCGACTCTGACTCGATCACATCTTCTTTTTTTTTTTTCTTTTTGCTATTTAAGTGCAAAAACTATGATTGCCCAAGCTCTCTTTCATTACTACATTAGTTGCTTACCACTTTTTACTACAAAGAAAGAAGAAAATAAAATACGATCTTTGTAAATGCATATTTACAATATGGAACTGTACAGTGACCCTATTCTATTCCTTCACCTTTTAATATATATATTTATTCCCATATACATTATGTGGCATACATAAATAATTTTCATTTTATTCAAGTTGTAGTGTGGAAAAAAGCTCTTTACCCACCATCTCTCTCTCTATACACTATACTAAACAATTCTTTCTCCATTTTTCTCTTTAATTATTTTCGTAAAAAAAGGTAACTTTTTGGCACTACAAATTGACACCCTCTCCCTCTCCTTATCCCTCAAATTCACTTCCAAAGCCTCTCTGATCTTCTCTCCTACTTGTCTTTCTCTGCTTCCTTGTTTCCACACAACAACAAAATCTCTTACAAGAAATTTTCATCTTAATTTAAACCACATGGCAACTGTTGTGTATCAATCTTACTTTGAGTCTCAGCACTTTGAGCCAAGGGCTCTAAGACTCAGACTCTCTTCTCCTAATAATCTTCACTTATCCACACCTCTCAGATCCCATTTTCAAGAAGATTCTTCCGTTACTCCACAAGACAACACTACTACCACAAATGCAGCCTCCTTGCCCTCATCAAGTCCGAAGCCGGACTCTAACTCGGCAAGTTGGAGCTTCCTCGAGTCCCTTTCAAATTCGAGCTCTAATGATGAAGAGAAGAAGACATTATCAGTATTTCAATCTCCATCTTCGCGTAGAACTCTCAGCGATGAGAGCTTAGCGTTGTGCACTGAGAGCCTAGGGAGCGAGACGGGTTCTGATATCATTCATGAGGACGAATTTTTGTTCTCGGTTTCATCCGAATTACAAGCAATGGAAACTAAAACTGCGTCGGCGACATCAAGATCATCACGACAAGATAAGAGGAGAAATATGATGGCTTCACTTCCACCTCCTTTGACAAGTATGAGCGGTTTTGATTGCATTGAAGTCAAGTCCCACCGTGAAAATGGAAGATTGGTAATGACAGCCGCGAAACCCCTTCCGCGTAATAGGTGCATTCAGGACCGAAGCAATGGCTGTGTAAGACTTGCAATATTGATTGATTCTGATGACCACATAGACACAGAGACCAAAGAAGAAGAAGAAGAAACAACCGAGACCATGAGAGATAATGAAGAAGAAATTCCAGAACACGATGAAGAAAAAGTTGAAGAAGACGATGAAGAAGAAGTAGAAGAAGAAATTGAAGTAAAGTGTGTTGAGAAAGTTCAAAGATCAAGAAGATGTACTGAAGGAGATCGAGAAAACAGAGGATTTCTAAATTGGGAATCTTTCTGTGTTGCCACTTCCTAAAAAAAGAATCTTTTCTTTTTTTCTTTCTTCTGGTTTCGCTGTAATCACAGTTTCACACTCTTTTTTTCTCCCGCATTTTGTTTTCATTTTGTATAAATAACAATGGGTTTTTTTTTTAATTATTCACTCGCTATGTTAATTTGCTACGTACATACATATTTAAGTTTGCGTTTACCAGTTAAAAAAATTCTGATACTATAGTATTCAAATTAGTCGTTACCTAAATATGACGTAATCTAATTAAATTATATTGTTTTATTTTACGTCAATTAAACTGAATTTAGGTAAAGGAAAATTAGAGATGAGTTAAACAGTTAGTTAAATATGGTTAGGTGAGAGATTGGAGGAAATGTCCGAATGTAGTGGCAGACTGAGATTTGGGTAAGGGACGATTGTACCACGAAGATGCCTTCATCATGGGAACACACATCACTTCCCTCTCTGTCTTTTTTTGTTATTTGTTTCCACGTTTTTTTCTTTTCAAATTTAATTATGAGTCATATCTATCTCTAAGACTTAGAATTGTATCTAATTGGACGTTAGAAAAGATACTGATCCACTTTCATTAATGTGTTTTTTTTTTTTTTTTCTTATTTCTTACCACATTTTTTCTAAAATCTGAAGCCTTCATTTTCATCACGGTTTGTCATATATCTAACGAGATTGTGAAAGTTTGGCGTTCTTAAGTAATCAAAATTATACAATATGATGTAATTATATATATATATAAAATACGAATATAGAAGAATATGAAATAGACAAGGGATTATCTATGATGCCCAAAAAAAAAAAAAGGAGAGAAGTGACTAAATTGTGTCCGTACAATGACGACGTCATATATATGCTAAAAAGCTCTCCGAGTCTCCGCCTCTGATTCCCTCAAGGCCTCAACCTCTCTCTCTTTCTCTTAGCCCCACAAAAAAAAAAGGAAGCTTTTGGTTTTTCAAACTCGTTAATTTGTGAAAACTATCTTCGTTAATTTTTCCAAAATTTTAGTTATTAATTTGTACCTCATACGTAATGTACAAATATGTAGAACCACATCTTTTCCATAAAGATTATTGCTTCTTTTTAAAAAAAAAAAATCCACGACCACTTTTTTCCCACTTTATTTAGGAAAGAATAATGTTAGAACCGGTCTGAAAATATATACTATGCTTTCTTATTCATATTTTTTATTAGATTAGCACATGCATCCAGCAGGTAATGGAAAGATTAACTTGATTTACTACCTAAGTACGTACTACTTGTTGTAAATGCCAAATTGCATGGTTTTACTTACCATAAAAAAACCTGCATCCTTTTTTTTTTGTAAAGAAAAACCTGCATCGTTTCCCTTAATTGTTTTCTATGTTTTGCAAACATAAAGGTCCACATTGAAAATCCCTAAATCTTTTGATATGTATGTTTCTTTTTGATGACTACTCGTGTTTTATACATTTTAAGTTTGTGTAATCTAATTTATAGGCTTTAACCCGGCAGAAACCAATATCATTAGTTTTTAATTTAATTTGAGTGGGGTTTGAAATTTGATGTATACGTGCGATCCTTTTCACGTTTCTTTTTCTGCAAAGTTGTTTGCATGGGATCTGCGTCTATCCATTTGCGTTCTTTTTTTTTTTTTAATTATGTTTAGACTTGCATACAAGAAAAACATTTATCTATTATAAGCCGTCGATTTTTCTCAAAAACAATTTACTAATTGTCTAATAATGATAATAATGCTATATATATATATATATATGAATTAAAACCAAACAAAACCGGCCGTGTTCACTTTATTTTGAAAGTTAGCTACACATAGCCATATATAAAGCTTCATGCCATGTCCAGTTCCCACCCTTTTAAAACGATCTAATCCATTTGCCCTAATCAACTTGGCCTTATATGATTCATGACGCAATCCTTTATTTGGTACGTTTTTCGGAAATTAGGTTAGACCTTAATATATATTAAAAAATACATATAAAGCGAGATGATGCAATGCAACAATATGTAAATTTAGAGGAGAAATTAAACGAATTAATCACGAAAAGTAGAAGTGGTTGTTTTCTTGGTGGCTAAGAAGTGCAAAAGGATTGTGTGTAACCCATTTGCCCTTCTAATATTGTTTCCTTTCAGATAAAAACAACGAAATAAATATATATGTAATTTTAATGGAGTCTTCTTTAAGCAATGGTGGATGCCTTTTGATTCTTTAAGTTGTCGCTCTCTTTGACCGGTTAATAAAACTATTATACAAATTAATTAGTTCTTTTTTTTCCCCAAATGAATTACTTCATGGCTTTAATAAGGGAAACATCATGGAATATATAATTTTCAGAAAGTAGTAACAACTAACAACTAACAACTAAACAACCAATATTCTATTCATTCACATTCTAATTGTTTAGAGGTTCGGAGGGCTAGTTAGTACGGACAAAATTAAGATCAGCACATTTCTGAAGCCAAGACTATATATATATATATATTGGTTAAAAACATGACTTATATTAGTTCGAAATATGACTTATTTGTCTTTTGTAAATCCACTAAAATGTTATTGTAATCGCAAAAACCTGGACGTAAGATCTGAATTTATATTTCGATTATGAATGCAAAGTGGTCAAAATACTATTACTCGTTTGATCGCATAAGCAGAATATGGCAATCTCTTCATTGACATAAACATTCCAACACAAATCCAAAATGGATTTTATAATATCTCTAATCAAATTTGGAGTATATTTATACATTTTTTTTTCTATTGCTAGCTCGGAGAAATGAAAGTTTGGTGTCCAAGAAAATTAAAATTAACTAGAATTAGCTCATATATATCACTTTTTATGTTTGTTTTATCAACAGCTCATATCATCACATTTTCATAAATTATTTTAGACTGAAAGTTTCTCATCACGTCATATTTGAAGATATTTTCATCATTTCATTTGTATATATTTTTCCGTTGGTTCCGGGCCCGCGTCGTAGTGCAGCATGGCGACACAAGCAAATCGTAGCAACTCTATTGGTCGACTCTTGTCCTAACTTAATTGTTGGGTATATAAATTAGAAACGTGTGCATGGTTTAATGACGTTCATCTTCATTTAATACATATATAGTTATAAACTTATAATGATTAGGAGGAACATACAAATTAAACGAAAGAGGTCCCTCCCACAAGAAGTCAGGAGATTATAATTCTTTGACACGAATATCAAAAGTGTTTTTTTTTTCTTTTCTTTTTAAATGAAAAAAAAACATCCATCACAACACATACACTAGTGCCTTTTTTTTTTTGCTTTATAATTTAGTCAAATGATTTTGGATAATGCAATGCAAAAATCCGTAGGACCCAATCAGATTTCAAAATTTTGAGTTATGTTATGTGAGACTATGTCCACGTGAATTAAGTAGCATTTGGTAGCTTCTATGAATACTTCATATATATTTTCATTAATTTTTATTTACTTTCTAATATGATATATGTGCATAAATTACTATGTTTATGTTAGTCTATGAAATCTAGCTTTACATTTCTCTCTAATATAAATAAATGTACATTGTAACTTTTATTTTATGAGAGAAACTAATACAGTTTTTGTATAACATTTCTCTCATGAAATTTAATTATTAGAACTAATAGCACAGTTAGCATATATACGAAACTACTGTATAGTTTTAGCCAATTCCTCTTCTTTTTAACCTTTCATCTTTCAAATTTTAAAAACTTTTTGTCGTAATATGAACCTTAATTATGTCTACTTATATTTGGATTTAATTTGTTCATTTGATTGGAAAAACAATTTGAACTTTGTGTCCTACTTATTACAGAGAAGATTGTGTAATATAAATCAACAGAAAATATAATAATAAAAAGTGACGGAAAAGGGGTTCTCTCGCTCTATGTATCTCTCGTATCACTAGATATGGACTTGTCGAGAACGTACACAAAACCGAAAAAATCACATGTCCTTCTCGATTCTTTTTTATTTTGGGTATTTATAAGTGTATCTACTACACATATATATGGTCAAGACTTCAATCAAAAACGGTCCAAACACTGAAAAAAAGCGGAAAGCACAAAATCTTAAGTTTGATTATTAATAGATATGGAAGAGCAAATCAAGAAATTTTAAAGCAAGAAGATCTTCATGTTTCTCTTCTTTTTTTCTTTCTTTCAGTTTTGCTCAGCTTTTTTTTTTCGACAGCCCATCCTCCAACCAACGGTCCAACCAAACACTATAATATCATTCAACAAAAATTTCGAATCAAACAAACACTTTGGTTTATTTTCTTTTTTATCTTTTTTTTTTTGGTGAGTGATTGACTGATTGATCATGTAAAGGAGAAGAGAGGCAAACAATAGACACGTTACGTCGGAGTAGAGACAATTATAATTTGTTTGTGTAATCTTTTAAATCTGTAACAATGCAACTTAGAAAATTATGTTTCTCTCAAAAGTGAGTGTTTCACTTCTTCCATATAGTCTCCCGACACATTTCCTCTTATTCCTGGGTCCAAAGTTTCATGCTGCGTTCTTGGAAATTGCTTGTTCAAATTTCAACACAATTTTTTTTAAGTGATTTGTTTTCAAACTTGATCATGACTAAAAAAATCTATTTTTTTCAAGTAATTTACTGAACAAACGACATCAACTTAAAATAGCACATTATATAGATAGCAAACTGAATCACGGATATCAATTTATTATTCTTGAACCCTTCGGTCAGTGATATGCATGTCATAATGTCATAAAATCACCAAATGTCATTGGGTAAGTAACTATACTAGTTTTTTTACTTTAAACAAAATAACCATTGCATAATCGAACAACGACACAATTCTAGAGGGTTGATACTACTTCAAGTCAGATTTCAGATATGTATATATAACAATAATAATAGTACTATGAGCCGTTTACGAACTATCAACATATATCAAATACTAGTGATTGAAATTAACCCACCAACAAAAAAAAAAGAAACAAAAAGCAATAACAATCTTTTGGGGCTAACTTAAGAAAGAAAACATACAGTTCTTCTCTTAGCCGTTCACTATCCTTTGTGGGCTGATGATAATGGAGTCTTCCCTCCTGCACCAGTGTGTCGCATATTCTCTGCACAGAGTTTTACGATAAGTAAACAATGTATCAAATCCAAAACATATGCCTCAAATGTTTCTAGGATTAAAGAAAAATACTTGCCTCGATGCCTCTCAAGCTCTTCATAGAGTTCTTCTTCCCACTTCCGCCGTATCTCTGAAAAACTGAGGATGAATTCAAAGAAGGAAACATCAGCACCAACAAAACAGCCCAAATTCAGGCTTTCAAACATTAGTAACTTCAGCACGAGCTAACTCACCAACGTCTACTAGTTACTCCCTTCTTGGTCGACTCGCTGACTTGGCTTGGTTCTGTTCCTGGTTGCATAAGTCTGCTTGTGTTCAGTGTACGTTTGGAGCTTTTGAGCGGGCTTGGCATAGCATCATTGATTGCTGAGAGTCGTCTACTCGGAAGTCGTTTAGGTGACTTGCTTATACTTGGTAGGTTTGGTAACTTGAAGCTATTTATGTCTCCAAGTGCACCTTGGGGTATTCCTGGATTCATAGCATTGTGGAATTCTTCGAGCAGAGGGGTCTGCAACTTTTTCAAATCGTGAGCCTTGACACAACAGACAAAAAAAGAACAAGTGACGAATATTCAGATATCATCACAAAATCTCATTTCGTTAGCAGAGATGCATCTAAAAATTCCAGGTAGACTAAGCAAAGAAGAGCCAGAGTTGCAAAGAAGATGATTATGAGTATTAAAGAATTGAAAAGGGAAAGCATATACCACACCAAGCATGAAAACCAGAGTCCAATGTCGCTATGTGCATATGTTCAACATTAACAAAGTTTAGTAGCTTAAAAAATTTCAAAATTTCCTATTGCAGGTCTTTTAAGTCTAAGTTTAGCAAATGAATCTTGTAAAACATGAATCATGCACAGTATAAAAGTATTAACTGATTTCTCACCCAGATACTACAAAGAGGCCTTACCTTCTCATCCAAAAATGATTTTATTTTTAACTCTGTGGCTTTATAATCTTCCTCTGCAACGGAAGAGCCACCAGCAAATGTTAAGCTGGTTTCCTCATCAAATGGAACCCCAGATTTGAGTTCAGCAGCTTGGTAAGAAAGCATGTTAGATTTGCTTCTCATCACTTCTGGGCTTTCATCAAACTTGCAAGACCAGTTATCCGTCGAATCACTCATGGGATTAAAACTCTGTTGAAAATTAAAACGTTCCTTCCCACTGTCAGTATAACTGCAATCAACAGACATGTTTGAAAATCAGAAGAATATATTACCTTGTTTAAATCAGTGGACTGTGAAAAAACATTAGTTCTGACTGATTCAATGTTGCAGAGATCATCCATGTCGGTCTGACAAAGGTCATCAGAGTCTCCATCTCCCAAACAATATCTTGAGTTATTTGACTTCTGTGTGTATATATTGGAAGTCCTCAAGCTTCCTAGTTCACAGACATCCCTTAAGCCTGAACACGTTGACCTCCGGATCGACGAGTTTATTCTGAAACAAAAGAGGAAGTAAAATAAGAATCAACAGATCAAAATCATGGATCATAACAATATAGAAACTAGAGCTGCAAAGGAAAACTTACGAACTCCTAACATTCAATCCTTGAGTGGCTATTGGGTTTCCACATTCCTGATATATAGGGGAGGGGGTCAGAAGGTTGAAGAACAAGAACAAAGTTTACTGCATAATGTACTAACCGTTAGAGAATTACTGTAAGCCGGATAAGATTCCTGGCTTCCAGTGACAAACGGGTGCTGCAAATGTTAAGCAGCTGTTAGCACTATAAGCAACAATAATAACTTAGTATTGTGCCTTGAGAGTAAGGACCCTTTCACAATTGTGGGAAATGAAGGAAGATATAAGATTTACAACACCTGAAGCAATTCGGATGCAGAGAGTCTCAAGCTTGGTTCTCTGCAAATATAATTTATCTTATCAATAAGACAACAGATATAAATGCTCCCTTGAAATAGAAAGAAAGGTGGACATCGGTCTGTACAGGAGCTATCTCTACAGAAAAGACAATAGAGGAAGTAACATGTGTACTTACTTGTGCAAGCATTTCAATAGAAAGTCTTTAGCGTCTGGTGAGAGGTCTTCTGGAATTGGAGGATGAGCTTTTGTTCTACCAATATGAAGGACAGCGGCAAACTGGAAGCAAAAATTCTTAGTTCTTCTTAGGTTTCTAAAATAAAAGGCAGTTTCATATGCATCAACAATATTGGAAAGTGTCCTTCACCCAGTGAATCTGTTTACCTGCTGCTGATACTGCTCACTCCAGGGAGACTTCCCCGTAGCCATCTCAATCACAGTGCACCCAACACTCCATATATCAGCAGAGCTACACAGGGAATTATAGATGAGAACCCATTCCCACAAACCAGAACATGTATAATCGATCATCTTCAAAAAAGGTATAAGATAAAAGAAAGTAGGAGATGAGGAGAAGATGATAACTAGTAGGGTATTCAAGAAATACTTACAAGCTATGACCAGTCTGAAGAATGACCTCAGGAGCCATCCAATACGGCGTCCCCTTCATTGATTTGGCACCATTGACTGTAGCCTGGAAGCATAACAATGACAAGTTTTAGAGTATAGAAGAGAAGAGGCAACATATTGAAATATGACTGAAGAGAAAGAGAAGCGCAATCATACTAGCTCTACAACTTTCTTGGAAGCACCAAAATCTGCGAGTCTGATGCACCCTTTGTTATCGACCAAGATATTCGCCCCCTAGGAGAATGTGACAAGAATTAGAGAGGAAATTTTTATCAACCACAGGCACATTCACATGTTGGGAAAAAGAGGAAAGTACCTTAATATCTCTATGCATGATCCCATTCTTGTGAAGATACTCCAGACCAAGCAAAATTTGCTTAGTGTACATTATAATTACCTATTCAGAAAGGTTCAACAAACACAACATTCATCACCTGTGATGCTCAAACACAAGAACTTAGCAAAGTTCAGGTATAGTAGTCAGAAACTTACAGGCTCAGGAAAAGATCCAAACTTTTCCAACAAAGAAGATATTGATCCACCAGGAACAAATTCCATCAAAATATTCAAGGAATCACTCTCTCTTACAGTACCCAAGTATCTCTGCAAACAAAAACAACAAGATAAATAGTGAGAAGAATGCAAAGACATCAATTGTAAATAAAAAGAACTAAATGGATTCGCCTACTCACAACAATGTTAGGATGTGAAAGGTTCTTAAGAAGTTGTACTTCTTCCTCAAGCTCTCGGATATGATCCTATGAAAGACCCCCCAAAAAAAAAAATAGTTCCTCAACCACTTAGGGAAACACAAACAGTTACCAAATTGGGAACAGATTTAAAAAAAAAAAAAAAAAAAAAATTGGAAATTTCACCGTAACTCTCACCTGAGTCTTCTCCTTTGAAGCACTGCTAGGAGCGATTAAAACCTAAACCCCAAAAAACAATCGCGAATCAGCAGAACAGATCACAAAATTAAAAAGCAATTGAAGGTAATTAGAACAAAGAATTTGAAAAACCCACTTGTTTAATTGCAAGAAGCTCGCCGGAATCGAGGTTCATTCCCATGTAAACCCTCCCAAAAGCACCGCAACCGATTAATTCCCCTTTCCTCCACCGAATCGACGACGACGGTTCTTCTTCCTTTCTAGGAGCAGGAAGTCCAGGAGGCGGCTTTGCGAAGAGACCAATACGAGAGCTACGGATACTGGAGTTAATCTTCCCGACGAATCCACTAAGACCTCCGCCGCCGCTACCATCGTCTCCGGCTAAAGAAGACCGGAAAACCAAGGATCGCCGAACCGATCCGAGAATATCCTGCATTTTTTTTTCCTAGTGACCCGACGGTGAATACGCAGTAGAGAGATCAGTGAAGATTAGTCATGGCTTCTTCCTCTTCTTCTTCGTGATGTGTGTAAAGGGAAAGTTCGAGGAGGAGAGGAGGGAAAGAGAAAACTCGATCTGTTTTTCAAAATTAAAGGCTCTGAGAGAGAGAGAGAGAGAGAGAGAGACTGTTTCTGGCGTTTTTCCCATTGAAACCCTCACAAAATTTTCCAAATTACCCCATTCTTTAATGGGCCTTCTTATTGGGCCCTTATGGTAAAGTTCTCACCTGTCAAAATTTCCATATTATGTTGTCGGTCGTTGTCTTTTTCCTCTACCGACAATATAATATCATCACATCATCACATGCCTTAAGTTTAAAATATCTATTCGAACAACAACAAAAAAGTTTAGAATATCTGTTCCACAATGGAACCAATAAAAGTTTGTAGTTTTCTTGTTACTATAGAGTTATTAAATTTTTGTTAAAACCTGAAAGATCAGATGAAATAAGATAATTTATTCAGTCTTAAAGGAAAAGTGTTTGAGACATATCTCAATAGAGGAAGAAACAAAAGGAAAACATGAAAACTAGCAAATAATTAACGAGACTAGCGCTAACCGTGAAGCCATTTGAATCATCATCATCATGTTTTGTATCTGTATCTGTAGAATAGCTTCCTTCAGGTGTGTTGGTAGTGAGAACCACAACGATCCAGTTATCTTCTTTACCAATACCAATCCCTGTATACTTGGAATCGTTCAAACCTAACGAGTATTGCGTCTTTGTGAAGTTTGTGAGGACGAGACTTGATTCTAAGCGAGGAACACATGCTGGCATGACCATGCCGTCTCTTGTGTCAGTTACGTTTAAGTGGCATTTGGATAGCATCTTAGGGTAGTTTGCGAACTGTGGCTCTGTTCCTGGTACTGTGAATGAGCCAGTGTCGTTGGTGCAAGGTTTGTTCTTGAATTGGTCTGCGATTTCGTCGGCTAGACACTCTGCGTTTTCGTTCTTGCTGAAGACTGTTAGATTCTGTGTTGTTCTGTAGCTGTTGATCCCTGTGAGAAGAATGTCCTCTTCATCTGCGCAACCCCATAAAAAGACTCTGGTTTAAGTCTATATAATTTGGAGGAACCATATAATATGGTCCATATTCACAATCTAAAGTAAAATTCTTGTTCTTTGGAAAGCAGATCAATACACTTGAGAGAAAGTATTACCCTTTATAAACAAGTATTAACTTTTTTATGTTTGAGATCTATGCAAAACCTTCTAAATGAAGTGACGTGAACAGATACTAAGAGATTTCAGACCAGATCTAAAGACCCTAACACCAATCAAAATATCAAATAGCAATAGAGAGAGAAAGAGTTTCAAGAACAATGGAACAGAGAAAGAAAGAGAAGAAGTTACCGGTGTCGCCAAGAACAGGGCGATTGAGGAAGAGGATGATGGAGAGAAAGAGAAGAAGTGGAAGCTTGTGAATCGCCATTGAAGCAGGTTTCTAGAGTTTCTCTACTGATATTGGCCTACTTATATTTATTATTGATAAAGGAGAGTGAGAGAAATGGTTACTTAGCTTTTACTCTTTAAAAAGAGTTGTTTGATTCTGTTCTGCTTTTCTTGTCAGCTCGATTTTGACGCTGTGCCGACCATTAAAGGCATTATTAACTAATCCCCTTGGTCCCCCTCTCATCCTATACGGTATCGTTTCTGATATAAGGATTGGACCAGGGTCACCAGACTAGCCATTGTAGCCTTGTTTCAAAAGGCTATTATTGACCAAGTTTCTACTTAATGCATGTTAAAGAATAGAGATCTTCAATTAGGATAAACCAATGTGATCAAATTTAGAAACTAATCTAAGTTTTGTTTTCGAAGTTCATCCACAAAAGCAAAATGAGAGGAAATCAAATTTACTGCAGGAAAATAAAAAAATTGGCCGCAGCTTATAGAAAGTCACTTGCAAAATACAAAGTTGAATTTGAAATTGAGTAAAGTTTTTAAAAACTCAATGACTAATTGATTTGTTATTACAAAACATCTACCGTAAGTACCAAGATGTGATCACAAGTACCAAAAAGCAAATCAAACAGAAAGCAATTGAAGTCTCAAAAGTCACTTACTCCATAACTGCGACTCCACCTACAGCTTTGATCTTGGCAATGATTTCATTAGCTTCTTCCTTTGTCACGCCTTGTTTAAGAACAGAGGGGGCTTTCTCAACAAGCTCTTTCGCCTCCTTCAGACCCAAACTCGTGAATGCTCTCACTTCTTTTATCACTTTGATCTTATCAGATACATTAAACTTCTCCAACTTCACGTCGAAAGCCGTCTTCTCTTTCTTCTCCTCTGCTTTCCCGGCTCCAGCATCTTGATTTGCTCCTAGACTCAAACCCTCCGACGAAATCATCTGTTGTTTTGGAAGCCTCAGGTGTTCATTGAGTGCAGGACCAATTTGTTGCCGTTCTTCTGGAGATAATGCAGCTATACGCTCAGCTAGCTCCACGATTTTGTTTGAAGGCTCGGGTCTAGGACCATAAGGATCATAAACTGATGGGTATTTGTATTTCTTGGGTTTAGCTTTCGCGACAGAGTCTTGCTGCAAGAAACGCACTTGCACAGACCCGAATACACTCGGTTGACACTGGCGAGAACGAACGTTTCTGACAAGTGAAATTAGCTTCATGACTATATATAATCCTCTGCTACCATACAAACTATCAACCAAAGATCATTTCAAGTCTCAAAACCTTCACAGGACAGCAACAGTAAAACTCTCCTGTGTTACAAACAAAAAAGACAATAACTTTAGCTTGCGAATCACTAATTGATGCAAAGAGATCAAAATATAGTTTCGGCCAATCTACAGCAACTATCTGATGGAACTAGTGCTTAACTTAACTACATAACAATCTCAAGAACACAATTTGTATCGTATCAGTTAAGATTCAAAAGTGTTCTCCTTTGCAGATGAAATGCATTATTTCACAAAGTTCAGTGAAGCAAAATGGTGAACTAGAAAGGATGATAAAAGAGATTCATAAGATCGATTTCAGAGTCAATGACGGCACTACGAGCCCCAAAATTAGTTTGATTTTACACAGTCGTATCAGATTCGATAGTCTAAAGGATAATTACTTACAACCTAAAAAAAAATCACTGAACCATTCCCGATAACAGAGAAACAAATCTCGAAGATTGTAAAAAACTAAACCCTAGCAAGTTCGCAAGTTTATCACAGTTCCGAAATCAAACAGTGGGATCTCATGAATCATAAACCTAAAACCGGAGAAGAAGATGAGAAAGAAGGAAATAGCTTACCTCCGGCGGCGCGAACGGCAAGCTTCGCCGGCTCTGGGGTTGATGATTTAGGTGCAGTGAGAGACGGAGATGAGTCACCACCACGAGAGAGAGAGAGGGTTTAGGGTGAAGCAACAACACTACTCCTCTCCTCTCTTTGGGCCCCAAATTAGTTCTTCCTAATGGGTTAAGCCCATTAAGGATCTCCTCAACAAATTTTCCAAAATAATAAATATTGCTAATTATATCGTTTTTTATTTAGAGTGAAAAAAATTACTCTACTTGATTAATTAATTACGGCAACGATCTGATGATGTTATTGGATCTGATGATATATATATAATTTGTGCGTATTAGAAATTATATAATAAGATATATATTTTTTTGACAACTAGAATTTATATTTATCTGTAATCTCTTGAGTTATTATTAAGCCCCAATTACGGTCTTATAATCATCTACAAAAAACAAATTCTGAGGATTAAAAAATTAAATCATGAAATATTTTGCGGAAACACCAATTTTGACAAATGATCTAATCCTACGATAAAGGTTGTATAAATTCATAATCAAGGGTTTAGATAAATTCAATTCCTTTAAGTAATATTATTCACATCTTATCAAGTAAAATAAAAAAGTCATAAATTCAATTCTTTTTTTACCAGGAGCCAAATTGTGGTTTACACTATATATAACAATACACCAATAAACTTGCACTCTCTCCATAAGCTTACTTTTGCTCTAGTTTTCGTCTACTTCACCAATTCCATCGATTTCACAATGGCTAACGCTAAAGTAGTTCGTATTATCATCGGAATTATTGGTACGATATGCTTTTCTCTCTCTCTATCTCTAATTACAACAAATATATTTATTTTTAATTAAAATAAAATCAATAAATATAAGTACTATATTTTTCAATTGCATGCATATATTCCCTGGAACGGCGGAAGCCAAACGAGGTTGCAAATTGTTTCAGCGAAGAAAGCTATGTGTTTAATTTGAAGTTTCTTCTTTTGTAACTAATTGATTCTTGCATACGTACACACACACATACACATTGATGGTTGGAAATTCTTGTGCTCTCATCAGTGAAAGCATGTTTTATTTTAATTAGCACAAGCTCGACATAGCTATGTTATAATGTTACTGATAAATTTTGTTTCCTCTCGCCTAATGCAGGGACTGTTATTTCCTCTTTGGTCTCCCTCACAAGAATGTAATTATCTTTGTTCTTCTTCTTCTTTTTTCTTTTTTTTTTTCTTTTTCTTTTCACATGTACAATATCGTCTGCGTATGTATGTTTTTTATATTAGGAACGTTTTGTAATTTTGAATTCTATACCTTCTCTAGCTTGCCACTGATTAAGATTATCTTTCACATATCTAGATAAAGATTAAATTGTAGTTAGAGTAATAAACATTTGTATATATACACAGGCCAAGGTTTATACAGATATACAAGACGAAATCAGTGGAGGATTATGCACCTCATGAACGTCATGTAGGGTTGTTGATGAAATATAGTTTGTGGGTTTTGTATGGTCTCCCTCTTTTCCACAAGGATGGCATCCTCGTCACCATTAGTAATGGCATCGGTTCCATAATCGAAGTTATCTACCTGGCTAGCTTTTTGATCTACTGCGGCGGCAATGAACGAGAACGAGAACGAGTATGTTTCATCTTTAATGTTTAAATTAATCTTTCATCATCTTTTTTTTTTGTATATATATATTGTCTATAATTTTCTCTGATGATGTTGATGTTGATGTTGATGCACAGAGGCGGGACACTCTTTTTATGGTTTTGTTTGGGATTGCAGTTGTGGTAATGTTTTATTGTTATTCTATTTTTGGAGCTGAACCTTTATCATTTCAACATACATTCATTGGTGTTCTTTGCAACGTGGTCACCACAACTATAGATATTACAATTTTGACGGTATGCTCTCTCTTTCTCTCTCTCATTTGATGGATAAATTATTAACTGATTATGGGTTTTGATTAAATTATTTTTATGGGTGATACAATAGAAATACTACGAATACGCACCCGTTTGGTTGTCCTTGGCTAGTTTGATCAAAGATGGAATTTGGACTGCTTATTCTTTGATCTACAGATTTGATATCCACGTCCTTGTAAGTATTCTTTTTTACTTTTTCCTTGAATACTTTAATACTATATCTCTCAATTGGTTGATTTTTTCATGTGTAGAATGTTTAGAGTTGTAACGTTTTGTTTCAATTTGTTTGCTTTGATGGGACAGATAAGCAGTGTTTTTGGAATGTTGTTGTGTGCTTTTCAATTAGTGTTCTGCAAATTGGTAATTGAACCCGACGAATATACCACTGGGTCCAAAGAGACAGATCGGGTTGTTGTACCCCAACTGCGAACGTGTGAAGTTTAATTGGTGTCTGGATCCTACATAGTTAGAAGTTCTGGTTTTGTGGATTTAGTTTTTCTGTCTTGTTATGTCATTCAGCTAGAGAGATCACCAATTTTAAAAGATAATTAAGAAACGGTTTTAAGGAGGATTAATGTTTTAATTAAGCTTCATATACTAAAACTAATCCATAACAGCGACTCCACCGGCAGCTTTTGACCTTTGTCATGATTTCGTTAGCTTACACCTTTGTGTACTCACGGACGAGGCATCCTCTAGAATATACATTGATTATGCCAGGGCCAAGCTCCTCAATGTTCTCAAATTAGCCCATGCAAAGACCACTTTCCTCCTTGCATCTGCGTCAAACTTGACCAACTTCACAACAAACTTCATATCCCTAAACCAATTATATTGCTCTAAACTTGCGCTCACAATTTTGACGACATCATCATATTGGTTTATACTTTATTATGATCCAGATTTACACTTTGGTGAAAAATATAAAGACATAACTTTTATTAAAACTGACACTGGAAAACAAAAAGAAAAGTGACGCTGTTACTTGGTTTGATCCTCCTTCATGTTCGGATCAAACTTATTAGCAGTTGCAACTCAGAAGAAACAACAACTCTCGAAATACTTTTTTTAGATTTGTCCTAAGATGACTTCTGCCCCCGAAACCTTGAAGTCAGATGGTGCTTCTTCCACGTTCACCGCCTTAACCTTACCATCTTCTACATAAGCCGACCATCTGAACATAGACATCACAAAGGCCAACCAATCTCTTAGATCAATGGTTCAGGCAAACGAAAAAAATTTCAACAAGTGGACTTTGCAGTGGTTTTACCTCTCAGACCGAGGCCCGAGCAATGCAGCAGAGAGATCCTTGTCAAGCCCCAAGCTTTTGTGGAATTTCCCATCAAAATCCCCATAAAACTCAATCTGGTATGACAACGTTCAAGAGCATCAAATTCTAAGTCATTTGTGCTAGCATGTAACATTACCCGAACATAAACATAAAAATCTCTTGTAAAGCTAGTCCATATCAAGTATGAAATTTCCAATGAAAGAAGATCCTTCTAACAATATTAGAGTACGATAGTCCAATCTATAAGAGGTAGATTGATATTATGACGTTCACCACTCAAACTCTTAAGACAACAAAACCAGGAACCAAAGATGCAAAATCAAGTTTTCTCAAGGCAAAGAACCAAACCAGCAGGCACTACACACACACACACACACACCAGATCAGGTTAATGTCGAAAAACAAAGCTAGGAACTTACTGCATCTTTGGCACCAATCTTCTCTGCCCAACCATTGATAGCATAAGGATCATTAACAGAGACACAGATAACAGAATCAATGCCTTTGGCTTTAAACTTATCAATATGGCTCTTGTAGCTAGGGACATGCTGCTGTGAACAAACACCCGTGTAAGCCCCCTGAACACAGAAAACGAATCAGAACTCAGAAACCTGATCAAGACATAAAAATAGAAGATGCAAAAAGATAGAAAATTTCTCTTACAGGGAGTCCAAAGATGACAACTTTCTTCCCCTGTAACCAAACCAATACACACAAACGTTATGTCAGGAAATCTGAAATGCCAATTCTGAATCAAAATTTGTCAGGAAAGAAAGATTAGATCGAACCTTGAAGATATCTGACAACGGTGTGGTGGAGAATTTAGAGGAAACGCCTTCGTCCCAGCTGCGAGCTTTCTGGAGAGAAACACCAGGCGCCGCCGAGGTTATGTCAGTGCCCTCCGCGAGCTTTGAGAAACCCCTCGAGGAAACTCCGATCCGGGCATTATTTGCGGCCGATCTTAGACCCGATAAATTTCTTAGCTTTAGAATTGACATCGCCATCGCCAAAGGAAAATGAGAACGAGTCGGACAACCTCCTCAAGACTGAAGAGTATCGACTGCTCAGACCTTTCTGAAGAAAACCTCTTGCCGTTTGTAACAGTCGAATCAAACTGCTCGTTGTTTTAACGTGAGATTCGGTTACAACGTTCGTGTGTGGCGGTTATAGTTGTGATTTGGCCCAAGTTTTGGCCCAGTAGAAGAAGAGGTCGCTAATTAATTCATCCCACATCGACTAAAACCAAAACGACACCTCAAAGTTCTCTGTAAAAGTGGCTAACTTGTTCGAGGTGTAGTTGAACGTCTGAGAAGAGAACCCCATTGACGTTCTCAATCTCAAAGCAAAAGTTTCAGCTGTTAGAAGGAAAGGAGACCAAATGGCTCTGAGAGTGTGACGTTGTAAGAAGGGAATCTCCAAATATGTGATCTGTATATTCTGAAAAAAACATTCTCTTCTTTACCAAGTAAAAAATACATTCAAATGAGTTCTTTGATTTCTCTACTAAAAAAAAAAAAGCAATTTGCTGAAAGACCGGCGATACATAGCTACTCGGAGCACTTGGCGTCATGAATCTTGACGAGTTACTATCAGCAATGTAGATATTCTGAATTGGTATAATCGACTAGCTGCCGTGGTAGCTGATTGAGATACTTCAATCTAAGAAGAAGGTTTTAAGTACTCGTCAATGTTTAAGCTTCCCCCAAAAACACTTCAATAAACTTGTCGGACTCTCTGAAATTACAAAAGACAAGCAAAATTAGAATAGCGATATAGCAGTCTAGTAAGAGGAAATTATGTTTGATGACAAAACGAACTACTTAAAGGCGTTAGAAACTTACTATTTGGTTTTGGTTTTGCTCCATTTTTCAATGGCTTTATACCAATCCCATTGAAAGAAGAGAGCAACTAATCTTATAGGCCCTGCGGTTATAACTTCAAGAAAAGCAAGCCAACATGATCTTTGAGGGGACATGCCGGTTGTCGCCAGAGACAGTAAGAATCCCTCAAAGTTGCATGAGACAGTGAAATTTCCAGCTTTTATGCCATCCATAGCTTTTCTGGCTACTTCTTCTGTTTTCATCGAACCAGAGGATGCAGCTATTATGGATGTGACTTCAGGTCTGCTCTTTTGTTCTGAGAGAGCACATCAGGAAAATCAAAATACACTAATATCATGATCTTCAACTTCATAATATGAACCAAGGAACTCAGAGCATTAGTTCATAGTTGTTTACTTAATTCTCAAAGAGACAAATAGAAGTCTTTTATGAAAGATAACAACATCCCATTATTCTCTTCTATACAGTATCACACAGACCACAGTACACATTTACGCAGAGACTTCATTCTAAACACTATCATAGTCAGTACCCAGTACTTAACACATCACTATCAGTACCTCCTAGCTGGCAATTTTGATAACGTATACAATTATTCAGACCAGATAAGGGCACAACTTTGACCTAACTAGCTCAATAATAGTTTATGTCTACTCATCTCCCAACCATATGGTACAATCTTATGTAGTAACCTGTCCTCCAACTCTTATATGCATTTAATTTCCTTAGACCTTAGTATTAAGTAGCAGTACCTAATTCTAGCTCCCTTCACGTGTTATATGATATCTATCTACTCTATGCATCCATAAAAAAAAGCTTTTGATATCGTTTTCTTACCTTCTTCAAATCCTGGTGTATCAGTGTCAGGAGGAAAAATAAGAGTGACGTGAATGTCATCAGCAATAACTTCTTGCTGCAATGCTTGCGCTAAACCTTGAAGACCAAACTTGCTTGCTGAATATGCAGTATAACCATAGATACCCACCTGAAAAGTTATAAAAGCATCATCCTTCATCACGCTATCTATGAAACTGCATTACATGAGGTCCACAACCACATGATTGCACATACACAAAGTTACTTTAATGATTTGATTTAGCTACTTAATCATCAGCTTCCAATTAAACTACAATCACCAGGATAAACTTAAATCCCTAAAGGTGGGAAATTTTGAGAGACGAACCTGACCAGCTTGAGAAGATACGAGAGTAATGGAGGCAGGTCCACGATCTTTCCTTGCTTTCATTGCAGGCAAAGCAGCCTTAATCACATTGAAGCTCCCAACAAGATTGACATCGATCGTGAACTTGACATCCTCTGGACTATGTTCCACCAGCTCCGTCGCCGTAAACACACCTTGGTTAACAACCAACACATCGATCGGCCCCGATTCGTCAATCGCCTTTGACACAGCGTCGTAATCGCGAACGTCGGCAGAGAACGTGGCGACTTCTACGCCAGTAGCGAGCTGGATCGATTTCTTAGCCTCCTCGAGCTTTCCGGCGGATCTGGCGAGGATTGAGACGCGTGCGCCCTCTGAAGCGGCGCGTTGGGCTAAGGCAAGACCAATGCCGCTAGATCCACCGGTGATGAAGACGTGACGGGACTTGATAGGGATCTTAATTGGGCGAGGACGTACAATTAGAGCTAAGATAGCGAGAAGAGAGAGTGGGATGAGAGGAATGAGGAAGAGAAGGAAGAGAGAATCGATCGCCGCCATGGATCTCGTGAAGAAGCTCTCGGCGATGTGAAGCTCCGTCAACTCCATCAAATCATCATTGGAGAAACAAAACCAACTTAACCAAAAAATCGGTTTAACGATTTCTATTTAAACCAAACAATCGGTTTAATGATTTTTATCTAAACCGGCGGTTTGAATTTCTACGAGATTGTAAATTTGTTTTGTTTATTGGTTGATAATGATGTAATTAAAATAAAACAATTGAAACTAATCACTTTATATGTTGTATAGGAAATTTAGACAAATACTATACATTTTATGAAAGAGATACATAGAAACTTATTTTCTCTTTGTGAAATTATATTTACATTTAATGAAAGAGATACATAGAAAATTATTTTATCTTTGTGAAATTATATTAAATTTCTTTTCAAAAACAATTCACAAGAGTATGTGTCACTACGTGACTACTTGTGTTAAGACTTTAAAAAGATCTGTGTTTAAACTTGTGCAACTTGTAAAGGAACAGATTTTTGAGTTTAATACTTTCATTTATGGGTGGTTAATCTTGATCTTATTAGACATTTAAAACTAATTAAGAAAATACAGCTAGCTGACAGAAAATATACAGCTCTGCACCATATAAATGTCTAAATTGTGATGTTTTCATTAAAAAGGATAAAAATGAAAAGAATATTACATATGTTTCCATGTTTGTTTAATAAAAATCACCCAATTAAAATATAGTAAAATGATTGAATGTAGAAAAAAAAAAAAAGAGGTGAGTGATGGGCATGTAGGCATGTGGGTGTGAGTTCTATGACAGTCTTTTTCCTCTTTAGATCTGACTTTTGTCTATTCAAACATTGTTGCCAACATAACTGTAACTCTGTAAATGTGAGGTCCCAAAGGATTGATTGGTTCTAGACCTGACATGCAAGATTTTCCAATCTCACATGAAACTTGTCATGATCAAGGTTCATTTTACTCCATTGATGATGATGATATGATCGTTTAGGAACTAATTCCATTGGTTTTTTTTTCTCATTTAATTTAAAATGATTAGAGAAAGTTAAAATATGATAAGAGTGAGCCTATTAATCTCTGTCGGTTGTTGAATAAATCACACCAAATCCCTTTAGATTGATGATTACTTTCTTATTATTTGCTGATTTTACAAACATCACAAAATCTATAAATATCAATATTAATCAATTATATATAATTATGAATTAATGACACAAATCCATGTCTCCCAATCTTGTTTGACTAAGTGAAGAGAGATGCTGCATCTCTGTAGGTTCTTCTTTGGTTAGTAGAAGCATGATGAAAGGTGATGCTTTCTTGGTTGTTGTTGTTGAGAGTTGTAGGATTGCTGTCATGAACATGGTGGGGAAACTGTTGCTTGGGGTTGAAGGAACCAAATCTCCCTTGCTTCTTCTGATGATTCTGTTTCCTTCTTGGCTGAGAACATTGTGGGATGAACACTCCTGTTCCTTTGCTCTCTCTTACGTTGTAATTGATCTGCTCATTGTACATCACATATGGTGTTGTTGGTGTTTGGTAGTTCCCTCTGAACAAACCCTGTTTGATTTCAATAATCAACATCACTGTTAATCACTAATCAAGAGAAATAGAGAGAGAGAGAGAGAAAGAGAGAAGAGTTAAAATTTGGACAAACCTGGAAAGAGACAGGCGAGGAAAGTGATATCGGGTTTTGTTCATCTTCATCTGTGATTAAGAGATTGAGTTGCTTGCTTATGTCTGCGAAGAAGACATCATCATCAAGCTCAAGCCCCAGCTCCACAGCCACTTCCATGGCCATTTTATCTATGCCTTAACGAGTCTCTTAATTAGCCTTTTGTTGTATGTAGAAAAGAGGTATTTAAAAAAAAAATGGTTACAAGTGGAGTTGTGAGGGGGAATGTTCAAAGAGTGGCATAAATAGGCAATGAGATTGGGGTTTAGAAGAGAGAGAGAGAGGTGCATGTGGGAGAGTGGGGCCAAAGTAAAGATTGGAGAAATGTAATCTAACCTGGCAAAAGTAAGTCCCTACACACAAATGGATCACGAAGGAAGGTTTTGTGCAATGATGTTGTATCTACTACTTGCAAATCTCATAAAGAAAGATATTAAATCAAAAGCTCACAACTCACATATATATATATATATCTATCTCAATTTATATTTTTCTACATAACACATAAAGTCACAACTCACATATATATATATCTATCTCAATTTATATTTTTCTTCATAACACATAAAAATAACCCATCCCTCTCACTCTCATCATCTCTTCCTAAAACAAAATTCGTTTCCTTGTGTAGCTCAAATTTCTTAGTTTCAATAGTCTCCACTAAAGATGGAATGCCTAACTATGGGAGTTAATAATTATATAATCATTAAAAAATTACACGTATGATATGATCATTTATGAAATTTTCATTAAAATCATTTGTGTCAAGTGCAAGTAAGAAAGAAGTTCACATTTTCAAGAAAATGAAAAAATAAAATAATCACTGTGAAACAAATACCGTAATCTAAAAAAGTTATGCATGGTACATAACTACATATTAGTTTTAACTTTTATTTTACAGTAATTTGCATTTACATCCATAAAGAAAAAAACGGGGCACATGTCCACGATGGGTGACCTATGCATATACCAAACTATATGGAACCGCGGGGTCACATTTTATATGTTTAACTATTTATCGACATTCAACATGTTAGGAGAATAAAGTCGGAACCTTTTATTTGGCTTATGAAGGAAATACGTTGATCGTTCGTTGTTAGCCTCTGAAGAAGAAAATATGTTCAACCTCGCTTCAACGAATATCATTGACCTAATCTAAACATGTCGGTTGTCGAAACGTTGATTAATTCGATATTTTTGTTAATCTAAACCTATTAATTAAAATGACTCTTAAGAAAAATATATAGTTACGGAATAGAGCATATATACCATAATGTGAAGCTTTGAGTAGTTGGTGAATTGAATCAATGTAGTTGGTCAAGTAACAAAATTAGTATTGTGGACATTCACCGGTGAGCCGCATTTGAAGTGGACATTAGCTAGGAATATGGATTTTATAGATAGGGGAGAAAGAAGAAAACAAAGAAGAATCTATCTCCAAGATTTTATTTAGTTGGAGTTTTGTAGATACTCTTTTGTGGAAGTGCGACTCCAAGTCAAGATCTTATGAGTTTGTTCTCCATTTCTATAATATTACACACTAATTCACTCACGATATAATATATATACTTTTAAACATTTTAAATAGTTCCCTTTTCTAATTTTTATTTTAGAATCTAGACTAATTAATCTCTTAAATTTCTAGTCGCCACGTAAATTATTAATAAAGTGAGAACATGTTTGCTAATTGATATATGAGATAACCAATTAACAAGTGATTATCATTGTACTATGGTTACTTATCAATATAATTGTAAGTATATATCGTATAATAATACAACAAAGAGAAACTTATCCGAATTTGGGTACGTGTTTTCATCATTTACACCCACATAAATATTTATAGGGCAAATAATACAAGACCACAAGGTTTTGTAAAGATAAGCTACTCTCTATACCCGACCCTACTACGCGTACGCTTCCAACTTGCAAGCTTCCCGGGATAATCCAGAATTCATTTTAACCGAAGTAAACCAAAAAATTAAGATCCAAGTTAAACTTTTTTTTCATCAAACAGTTAAACAAGTTTTTATATTTACAAGTTTACTCCATGATCACCAAGTGACCAAAAATTGAATAAAGTAAAGTATTTGAGTAGAGAATCACTGAGATAAATTACAATCACAGATTTCTACCCAAAAAAAAAAAAATTACAATCACAGATTCTCTCACGAGCTTCTTTCTAAAGGCTCATGTCATGTCACGATCACCGACTTGGGAGTTTTTAGCCTCACCGACGTGTCTTTTATGAATGAATTATAATGACTCGATACACTCAAAAGGGCTTTATATGATTTATAATTTATACGGAATAACAAACCTAAAAACTTATCCCTAAAAAGACTTTGGTGCATTAATGAGAGACAACAAACAATCTTTTTTGGTGCAAGAGTACGTACTGAGCCGGTGGAAGATCGTGTGGTTGAAGTGGTATCCATGTCTCGTACTTGGAATAATAATTAACGATCGATTTAAGTTGTATGGTTTAATTCACAATTGTTTCGGCAGTAAAGAGGGAACAAACATATATATAAAATAATCTATTAATAAAAAGTTTGTCAAATTTGGTTCGATGCTATTATGTTACTATTTTAGTTTGGTTGATAAATGCTATTATGAATTTCGTCGTTGTAAATTACTGTGATCATTTTAATGGTTTCCTAAATGAAAGGTGAAAAATTGCAACTTCCGAAACGTAATTGTTACAATCTCAATAAAGTTGCTTGATCTAGCTTGTAGATACAAACACATATGCACGTCACTTTTTTATGTCTGCACGTAAAAGAAAATACCTTTTGTTCAACAACTGGAAGTGGCCAGACATGCCCATATACGTGCACCCGTTAACTATCGCACCTCTCAGAAGATTACCAGACACAGATCAGCATGTTCCTGACAGTATCCATCTTTGTTCTTGTAATCGTTTCACATCTTCTCAATGTTTCAGACCAAAGCAAATCATGTAAAAGCTAAAAGCAACAGACCAAAAATGTATAAAAAATATTTCTGTGGATTCTGTAAAATTTACAGTTTTTGGGTTAGGCCCAAAACTAAAATTTTGTTTTTGGTCTCTTCCGCTGTAAGGTAGAAAAAACAGAGAAACTAATGTTTTTGGTCACTCAATCTTATATGTATTAACTTTCGGAAAATAATTTGAGATGTATTTTATCTTTACAACCATAGATTAAGATTATCCACCTAATTACATATCCCCACCCAATTAATCTAATCACTTGATCAAAAAAATCTCAAACCCTTTTTGATCTTTGAGCTCAGCATCTTCAAAAGAAAATGCCAACTTCAGAAGAAACAAGAGCTTGCTGTTGCCTTATTCTGTCCGGCGTCATGACATTGTAACATTTCCTGTACTAGTCGCTTCTTCGACTCTTCTAGACGAAGAAGAAGCTTCTTGTTTCATAAACAACGCATAGAAGAGCTCATTCCACGAGTCAGGAACACCGGGAAGGCACCAGTGGCTACAGTCTTGGCGATGAAGTGGTGCAGGACCATGCGAACCGAGATAGTAGAGCGAAGGGTGACCATCTTTTCTTTGAGAAGCCATTGTCGTTATATTCAACACTTTCATTTTAACAGTCTCTGATCTGTTTGAGTAATGTGACAACACATCTCCCAGGATCTTTAACTGTTCCCATGTCTCTGAAGAAACTAATGAGGTTCTAATCTCAGGCAATGTCTCCATGTGACATGTTCCTCCTGTTTTCCAATCTCCTCCCCTGTTTCATACAATGACACAGACGAGTTCAAACTAAATGCAGAAAGATTCTACATCCTAGACTTAATCAAGCAAAACTGACTACTACATGCGATTGAATCTTAATCAAGAAGTTAAAAGTAATACCGGACAAACCTGAAATGCACGGGGGCGAAAGTGCGAAAGAAGACTTGAGTTTTGTTTGAGTCGACCTCGGTTTGTATCCATTTCACAACGGTGTTCAGAGCTCGCTTATACGCATCATCTACATTCATCTTTAGTTTCACTTTAACTCCTTCTTGAAAGTAACATCCCCTGTTAGTAACAACATTCAAGATTTGGTCATTGGAACAAAAAAGCAGACAAGTGATTATAAATGAGACATGGAACTTACGTTCTAGTAGTTTTGCCGTCGTTCCACCAATGACCAGTATTGAGCACTAAAATGTCAGCATCTCTCCATTTGCTTGAAGTCCAATCCATAGTATCCAGTTTCAAAGTTGTCTTAACCTTCCCCGGTGATCCAATCGGTGGTCTGCTTTGGGGAACCAAAAATGGAGACCTGTAGTATTCCACAGTGCAATTGTACTCCTCGAATTTGAACACCAAGAACCCTTTGTGCTTTGTGATGGGACTCCCGTTTATTTCATAAATCAAGCTCTCGTTCTTGACTGCAGAAGACAGTAAACAAAGAAGAGACTCCCACTGGTTTCTTCCTATCGAATCTCCAACAAACACTAGCCTCTTGTCCCGAAGTTTCTCTAGCATCAGTTTTGCATCAAATCTGATTCATTTTTACATAATTCAAAAACAGAAGTAAAGAGAGTCAGCTAAGTACCAATCCTAAACATATTAGTTCATAGCTCATGAAGAACACGGATAACCTATTGTGCATACATGTTATATGGCAACCAATCCTTTTCCAAAAATGTAATTTAACTCACGGGTTCAGATAGTACAGTAGCCTCTATAAGATAAGGAGCACACACATTGATTAGCTAAGAAAAAGCTGTTTGATGTGAATGGGGAAATAGAAGAAGAAGAAGAAGAAGAAGAAGAAGGGACCATATTAAAAGATCAAACCAAGAGAAGAAAACAAAAAAAGCCATTGGCTTTAATAGCAAAAATATGATGAGCAAGTTTCACGAGATTGTGCTTATCCTAAGCCGTAACTTGCGGACAACTGGAGGAGAAGAGACCATAGAAAACGACATCAAAGCCTGAAAGCAACAAAGCTTAAAAAGAAGCTCTGACTTCTCTTCTCTCCATAGACCACAAATATTTCATAAATCTCTACAAACAAAACATAATCTCCCTTGTAATAACAACACACACACTATGATTTGATTTGGAAATCTCAAACCAAAATCTCCCTTCACTGTTCAAAATCTAAGTTCTAATAAGAGAACAAACATGAACTACTACAACAAAGAGAAACAATTTGATTCGTAGTCACGGATACGCAATTAAAGAGCACCAAGTGGCAGAAGAACAGAGGAAACTATGAATTGAAGAATATATATATATATATATATATATATATATATATATATATATACCTGGGCAAATTACAGTGTCTAGGTTGCCATCGCCACTGAGTATAGAACAAATCAGACCTTCCAAAGTCACTACACCTAAATCCTTCATCGAGAAATCTGCAATCTTTGGATTGGTACAACGGATAAGAGTCGTCCCAAACCCAATCCCCATCGAACACATCACACCCATCTCCACTCTCTTCCAGAAACCCAACTCTCATGGAACTATTACTACTACTACTGTTGCTGGTGTTGTTGTTGCTGCTGGTTTCAAGTTTGAGCCAGACGAATCTGTCTGATTTATCAGAAAGGCCATAGCTTTTAGGAACGCTTCTGTAATCAAAGTAGAAAAAACTGCAAACCAAACATAGCCCGACCAAGAAAAAACCCAAAACTCCTAAAGAAGGCTCGAACACAAGCCTCGACCTTTTGAATCTCTTCAAAGCTTCACAGATTGGCTTTGCTCCTCCATTTTCTTCAACGTTTGAGTTTATAGACATCTCAAGTTCAATAATCTTATAAGAAATCTCGAAAAAGGTTTTGTCTTTGAGGGGGAAAATTCAAGAAATTGGGAAAGTAAAGAAGAGGGGAATAATAATAATAATCATGGCGAATGAAGATGAAGCAAGTTGAGGATTGTTAATGGAAGAGGAGGAGCTTTGCTTGGTTGGTCAGTTTCGTTTCGTTTCTGTTTTTAATGGAGTATACAATTATGAAGAATGAATGATGCGAAAAACATGTGTCAAGGAAACGAGGAAACACTTTCCAATGGAAAAAAAAAAAAGTTGAGATTTTTATTTCAGACAGAAGAAGAAGAAGAAGACGAAGAGAGAAGTATATTTTGGCAAGAACAATGAACGATTCGGTTCGAATCCAGACAAAGCCAAAAACCCAAAAGAAAACTCTCAACTTTTCTCTTGTTGTCTTTTTGTGTTCACATCCGCACAAAGAGATGAGTAGTGACTATTGGTTGAAAATCGTGGAGGTTTTAAAAAAAAAATTAATTCCTCTTTATTTGTTAAATTTAATCAAAATTAATTATTTGTTAATTTCAATATCTGTGCTATTGTGGTAACTTTAGATATTTTTTATTATTTTGTAAACTTTTAATTATAAGAAGTCAAAAAGCTAATTAAAACTATCCAGACCAGAAAGAGTAAGAAATTAACGACAGTTTTGAATATTTTGCAAGAAGAAAATATTTTTTAGTTTTTACAATCTACAAGCAGTAATAACAAGTTCATCTATTTCTAAAAATTACAAACAATTCATATCAAGATTTATTTGTTTCTATAAAAGATAAATTTGTAAGAAAAAAATACAAACTATAATAATTGCTTTGTTAATAAGAGAGTAAAACCGTTTTAAAGTATGGTTAGTTTCTTACTGTTTTTGGGTATCACACTCGCTAATAAGGAGCTAGCGTGAGGTCATTCTTGTCGTAACGAGCGTGCGAAAGGAGAAGACGTGGAAGGTTAAAAACAGTGGGAAGGCGCGTGGGACAACATAATTTGATTAGTGGTGATAATGGTGGCCACCGGCCGTGTGCGCTTTTTATTTAGTGGGGTTTTATAATTTCACCTGAAAAAAAAAACTTACCACTACTAATAATAATGAGATTATATACTAGTATTACCTAAATCTTGTTAGTAAATGTACATTTACGTTTTAATCCTTTTTTTTTTTTGGGAATCATTTTTCTATTGAGTAAAAAAAATCTTGATTCCTTGCTTTAAAAGAGAGACCATTGTTCTGTTAATGGAACAAATTATACTACTAGACTAGTTGTGAAAAATAGATGAGTTGGCACCTGACCTGATTAACGCTAGACAATTATACATCCGATTAGGTTTTACACTCTAGTAATTGAAAGATATTTTACTTTGTGGTAGGCTGTAGGCTGCCCGAGTTAATTAGAAACTTAGTTATTAGAATGAAACACACAATATACGTCTATACCAATTATTATTAGTCGAGTTGATATATATATATATATATATATATATATATATATATATGTTAAGAAAATGGGGTTATTATCATGTAATAGCACCCTAGGCTCGTATATTCCAAAGTTTAATGACAAAGAAAAAACAAAAGATTTATAATAATAAAACAACGTAACGGTCCCATGCTTTGACGTTTGAGTTTGACAACCAACGGTCCCATGCTTTTTGCAAAACAATTTTTTTTTAGAAACGTGAACAAAAAATTATGGAAAGAGATTTGTCGCCTTTGACCTCTTTCTAAGTAATAAATTTAGATATACCATTTACGGGATGGTGAACTAATGTAGCAAATAGAGGTATTTGGATTATGCAAATGAAGGTCGAAAGGTTTAGCAGGCATACATACTCGAAATTGGGTTTTTAGGCATTCAGTCCACATGCAAGCTATGGATAATAAAGTTCGAGTGAGCTAAATTTGTAAAAACCAAACCGACTATACATCGAAATAAACCAAACCAATTGTCACTAGTTTTATTTGGTGCATACGTTTTTTAGTCTTTCTCCAGTAACTAAAGAAATCAAGATGATGTTGTTTTGCGATTTTGTTGTTTGTAAATATGAGTATTATATAAACTAAAAAGTTTATTTAAAATATCAATTTATGTGAGAGAATAAAAGGTGTAGGGAACAATTGCATAAATGTAATGATCAATAGCGTTAAGCATCAAAAATTTCTCCTCTATTATGTCCTATCCTTATCAGATAAGATAACTGTTATCCTTATCAGCTTTGCCACCTTTATTTGGTTCGTTGGTGTCGCTAAATTATGAGAATGGTTTAATTAAGTACTATATAATTAGCTCCAAAATATATTAAGATAGGCTATAATAATAAGAATTTCTTTGGATCGGAATATCGGATCGGAAAAGCCAAAATCCATTTTTGACAAATACACGCTTAAGACTTTTTTTTTTCTTTTTCATTTGACAATTGCTATCTCGGCACTTACGACGGTTACGTTTTTTTTTTTTGTGAAGGAAAGGACTTCAATTGAGATGAAAATAGTCAGCCGGTTAAACCGGGTACAAAGGAGAAACTAGAGAGACTTGATTTTGCTAATTCATCTGCAACACAATTATCTTTTCGTGAGACAAAACGATATCGAGCATCTTCGAAGTCCGATGATAGAAAGAGGATGTCATGAAGAATCCCATGGAGCTGCCGAATTGATTGCTTTGATCACCCGTAAGGAATCTGAAGCTAGAGAGAATTTTGTAATGCCGAGTTCTTTGGCATGGAGAACAGCTTGGTGGATGGCCATCGCTTCAGCCATAAGAGCCGATCGTACATGTCTGTAAGACAACATACTTCAAGTATATATCTAGATTATACTCTATTACTTTATAGCCCTTTATAGTGTATAGTATATACTGTATTGTTTTCCTAAGCAAATACTAATCTAACACCGAACCGAGCACACTGGATTTGGGTCCCCTGTGTGTACTTACAATTTATTAATGATTGATTCCTTTAAGTGAGATGGAATCTTCGAATGATTTTAAGTACGCAATTAAATAGAAGAAGATCGAAACTCAGACTCCTAGGCTCCGAGCCGTCCATGCCATGCCACTTGTCGTAAGGTTTTGTAGCACATCACATGTAATTTTTCTTGGGGACAATGAATCTCTCGAGCAAAGAGAAAACAAAAGCAATTATTGCGTAATGGTCAAGCTCAAAAATATACTACTATCTGATTTTAATGATCTTAATAAAAAACAGGACGCAGAAAGCATTGTTAACGCTTTGCTTAATCAATGATTTATGTTTCTTTCAACCTTTTTTTTTTAACTGATTTGAGTAGTGACGGAGTAGATGACGGATCTCGTTGCTCAACTCTTTTTTTTTTTGTGTGCCTTAAATATGATCAATTCAGGCGGTTGCAACTGCGTTTTGCGTTCTGCAAGACTAAACTCGTCAAGTATAAGGTTTTTCGTTTCAGAATTTGCGATTTCGACAGAAAGGAATGATAGTACAATCTTATGGTATTGTTATGGTGTCTAAGTGTTTTTTTTTTTTTGGATTTAATTGTATATAAATGATTTTTATTCTAATGATCGAACAGTTTCTCGAAAATAACCATCTAAATATAATCATATTTAGTTGGAATTAATCACAGTCTACCTAAAACACATGGTTTAAATTTATGCAAGTAACAGAGTCAGAGATACTATATATATCATGAGTTAATGAAATTTACTTTTATTCTTAAATTAGAAATTCTGAAATAGCATTGAATACAATGTAGCAACCTAAAACTTACTACTCCCTCCGTTTCAAAATATAAGATATTTTAGAATTTTTTTTTTGTTTCATAATATAGGATGTTTCCATGCAACTTTTAGATTACTTTGGTATTTTATATTATGCAGTATTGTTTCTGATTGGTTGAACTTGTTAAAAGTAAATGTTTCTTAATCTGCGTGTTTTAGTTGAAACGGAGGAAGTATTTTCTAGACTATTCACTAGCTCAGTCCGTCAATAAAATTTGAACCATTTATATAATGCATTAACTCACGTAAGAAAAAGGCCACAAAATCTACAAACATGCATATATCCACGAGTACGAATCATTGTTAAGAATCTTTAGTTAAGGAATAGTCGATACTAAGAAAATGAAGATGAAGAAGCTTCTTAAAGTGGTGTTCCTCTTGGTCGCTTACTTAACTTGTTCCATCGCCATGGCTAGTTACCACGGATGTGACAAGGCTGCAGAGAAGGCCAATGAGAATGAGCGTGGTCGTCGGAGAAGATTTAAGAGACGAGTTTGGGAACGACGAGGAGAAGAAGAAGAAGGTGAATTTGTGGTCGGGTCGTAAGTTAGTTTCTGGTCCAACTCGTAGAGGTTGCGACCACTAAATGTTTAGGTGTGGTAAGATTATCCCCTAGTTTGGTGTTTCTTGGTATCGTTTTTTAAGGTAGTATGAGTGTTGTTATGGATAATGAAAGGATTGGAGTTTTCATATGATTTTCCATATTATAAATTAAATATATTATTAAAAAATATATATATTTTATTCAATGCACTGTGTAATAGCAAAATGGTCAATTTGCTTACCTTTTGTATAAGACTGGTCTGTTTTCGCATCATGTAATGGCTCTAATGACCTAATGAGGATTTGAGTTTTCATGTCAATTACCTTTTAATTTCTTAAAGTATATTAACTAT
The DNA here is from genome assembly GCF_030686135.1 of Camelina sativa. NCBI lineage: Eukaryota > Viridiplantae > Streptophyta > Magnoliopsida > Brassicales > Brassicaceae > Camelina > Camelina sativa. The sequence goes on from NC_141898.1 coordinate 2,502,276, forward strand.
TTGCGCATCAAAAGATAGTTACTTTGCATCATGTTGCATGCACTAATTCTTGTGTAATATGTAGTTTTTTAAATCTAATTACATAATTCGAATCTAATTCATCATTGTTCACTGGAATTACATATTACACAAGAAGAGAACAATCAAAAAACTAGAACAGACCTTTGAGTCCGAGCTCGAATATGGACTCGCTATCGAAATCAGCTGCTTCTTTAGACTGAAGAGAATCAAAGGGCGAGTGACAAGTCTCTTCAACGGCTCTGTATCGGCCATTGACTTGACGGCCTGTAACTGCGACTCTATCAAAGAAATCATGCTCGCTATTGGGGCAAGATCCAGATGAAAATCGAAGAATATGTGAGAGAGGGAGAGATTGCACCGTAGCATAAGAGAACACCAAAAGAAATGAAAGAAAAATTCAACCAATTTTTAAGATTTCAATTGACCCGGCTAATTGTTTCACAAGTGCGTACATCTTGATAAACAAAATGTAAAAATTGCAATAAAAAATCAGAAAACAGCATGATACCTGAAAAAGCAAAAAGAAGATTCCTCGCCAATGGAATTGCTAATGGCGCATACAACTTTAATAGGCCCCTTGACCTTCACCACCTCTGCTGTCAGATCACCACAATATGCCAGCCTTCGTTCAAATCTAGTAAAGCCACCATCATCACCGGTCGGTACAAAAGTTGTATGATCTTCATCTATCCACTCAAAAGTTCCCCGTATGAGTGCTATCTAATAACTCAAGGGAACTCCAATTGATCTAAATAGGAAGTGAAGTGTACATTCCTGAAAGACAATGAAGTTTAAAAGATTTTATTAGATAACTTGAATAATCACAATCAACATAAGGCGGGGTTGATGCGGTGCCGGTGAAATCCGAGGCCCAATACGGAAAAAAAAATTAGGATTTTCTCTTTTTTTTAAGATAATAAAATACTAAAAGCTCATATTTGTTTTGTTAATTATATGGGGCCGTCAAAAGTTTTTATTTATTAACTTTTAAAATTTTGGGATTTTTTGTTAATTATGGGAACCTTTTTGCTAATTTTAAAACCTATTTTATTAATTATGGGCTATTTTTCAAATTTTTAACTAATTTTTGGACTTTTTGGAGCCTATTATTGGACATTTTTAAATTAGGATGCCTTTTTACTAATTTGGGGGGGGGGGGGGGGGGGTTGAGGCCTTATTAGTTTTTAAAAAACCTCCAAAATGGACTTCAATGAGGCCCAATACGAATGTTTCATTAGAATTGGTGAATGGCCGGGCCTGGACCGATGCAATACAATATCACATTAGGGGGAGAAATGAAACTAACATGTTCACATGTGATCTCAATAGATTTGTTTTCCCCAGGTTTCAGAGCTAGCATGCACGAGATATGACCCACAGAGATATCAGTGGGGAGTATACTCAATCCTCCAAAGTTAAACGGGATTTGGTGGGGATCAATGTGCCTAAAAAAATAGGTAAACCAAATCAGAAACTCTCTATAAATCCTAACAAGAAAACACAAACAAAAAAACAAAAAAGCAATTACCTGAATAAGGTGCAAAGAGATGTTGCTGGATAGGCCACCTCAACCTCCTTAGCTGCTCTTGGTGATCTCATGTTGTTACACGCACGGACCCACCAAGGAGACTCATCCATATTAAATATCTGTAACCAGAAATTATGCTTGTAAGAAAAATGAATGGTCAGATTCTCTAGCTAGAACGGAGATAAAAATTAAAAATGTGTTCTACCTGTTTGAAGGAAAATCCAAGGTAGTACTCTTGAGCCAAGATCAAGGCTGGTTTGGCTAGTTCGGTCACGAGGTCAAGCTCTCTCTTCGACAATCCTGAAGGATTACTACTAATATCAAGAACATGAAGAAAGCTTGGAATTCTACCGGAGGTCAAATAGTGTTTCCTTATGCACTTCTCCATGAAAAGAATCCTAGTCTTCACGAAACTAGCCACATGATGCTCCGCAATTCCCCTCTCGAATCCATTGTAGAGAAAATCGTAACACACGGGGTTGCCTTCTCTGTCGTGTCTGTGCGTGAAGACGAACTCTTCAGGAACATTCAACCTACCTTCAATCTCTGCGTCGATATTGTTGTTCCTTCTCCACTCCATGGTATTCTCTAACAGGCTTAACGACTTCTCAACATTGAAATTTTTGGCTTTTAAAAATTTCATCAAAACCATTCTGCTTCCCTCACCATCCAGCAGCGGAATTCCCCATATATTGCTTTCAAGATTAGGATTCGTTTCTAAATACCTCTGCACCAATAGCCTAAATTTGGTTGCAGCTGATGCCCTTCCTCGATTCCTTGGATAGCGTCTGTTCTGAAAATTAACCACGAAACCGAAATCCTAATAATAATTAGCCAAAAATAATTGTAAAAAAAAAAAGCTATATCCCTATACAAACACAACATGCATAAGCATGCAAATTTCCAAGCAACAAGGACGTCACACTTGGGATTACATTGTGTAGTAGCAAGCGTACTGGACTATCAGTTGACAAGCACACACCAACGTTCCCAGACCATTGATTATCTGTCCCATAAATACAAACCAAAAAAAGAACGTAAAAAAACAGTCAAATATCTTAACAAAAATATATAAATATAGTAGAGATATAATAGTAATAATAATAAAGAAGTTTTCAAGGATAATGAAAGCTTACAAGGATGTATATGTCAATTTTGTAAAACAGAGAATAAGCTGTCCAAATGCTAGCGTTGATGAAGCTTAGAAACGACAACCAAAATGGCATCATTGTATCCTGTAGTTTTAAGCATGAAATTAAACTATATATATATACTAGATAAGATCCGCGTTATTACGTGGGTAAAAATTTAAAAAATTTATTGACAGTAATTAAATAGTAACATATATGTTTTTAGATTTTATCTTGTATTATTTTGATATTGAATATGGATTTTTCATATTTCATTTTAATACTCTTTCAGTTCATTATATAAGAATCTTAAGATTTTTTTTGCTCTATTTGATAATATTTTCCCTAGTTTCTATGTAAATTTTTTATTAATATAACAATTTATGACTATTTGAACTATGCAGTATATTTTTCTTTTGGTTAAAGTTTTATAAATGAGATAATATTTATTGTTTATTAATCTTTATGCTTTTACCCAAAAATTCTTATAGGACAGGGAGTATCATTTAGATATCTATACCATCATAATAAACCATATTTTAAGTTTAATTACACATTCCATCTTAATGCATAGAAGTAAATATTTTATATCAAACACAATTAATACATGATATCAAATCTATATCTTAGTAAGAATTAAAAATACAGATAAAAATTAACAAAATATAATTTGCAAAAAAACTGAATCAATATTATTTAAGATATATTTGTTATGTTGTTATCTCATAAGTATTAATTTTACCTCATGTCATAATCAATTTTAAATGAGTGAAATTTATAAAATAAAACATATATAAAGATATAGAGACATTCTCATCAAATAACTGAAGATTCCTTCCTATAAATTATAATTTATTTCAAATTATCTCATGTTTTAACATATGCATTACAAAAATACATCTGTTGAAATTATAAAATCAAACATAAAAGAAATTACTAATATTCTTAAATGATTTTTTTTAAATGATACATATTAATATTTGAAAAAAAATTAATCTAAAATAAATTTCATCGTTAGACATTCAGTTTAGTAATCACATTTAACTATCTATTTCATCGTAAAACTATAATTCACTTCTTCATGGATTAGAGTTAAATTTTTAATAATAAAAATAATATAAGCATCATATGTATACTGATTAGTATTTTAAATTTAACAATAAAAATAATCATTAAAAAATCACTTACCATCCACAAAATTTTTGAAAATCCAAAAATATCCTAAATATTATTCTTCTATATGTCATAATTTCATATGTAATACTTTTGCCAATTTTCATCCATTGACCAAAAAGTCACTCCTACAAACTCATTTTTTTCCAGATATCTCATATTACTACATGCATTAAAATCTTTAAAATAAAACATGTAAAACTATACTAATACACATCATGTATTGATTTTTTTTTCTTTTTTAAGTTCACTATTCTTTCAAGGTTTTGTGTATTTACTTACAATAAAAATTTATATTACAAAGATAAATACAATTTATATCCGACTAAAATTATGTAAAATAACTTATTTTATTTTTTAACTTTGTTATTCATTATTTATGGATTAATATACATGCTGAATAAATTAAGTTTTGGCTTACACATGTTATATTTTTTTGAGAACATGTGTATAATATAATTAGCATACAATGGAAAATATATTAATTTTGTTAGTTTTCCTTTTTGATTTAGAATAATAAAATTTTTAAAATGTAAACATGTAAAATTCTGTAAATATAATTAGCTTTCCTACCACGTTTATGAGTAACTTTGACATTAAGTTTTATATAATAAGATATATATATCTAATTAATCGAAACTCATAAATAATTAGTTTATTTAGCTGTCAATGAGAAGGAAATTAAAAAGGCTTACCATGACAAGTGAAGCATGCATTAAAATGGTGAAAACGTTGCAAACAACACCGATGAATGTACGTCTAGCCGGTAAATGTTCAATGGACAAAAGGGTATACGAATAGAGTATTGCCACAATCATAACCTCAAAAATAAGACATATCCCAGTTGTCTGGATCTGCACATCAACATCAACAGAAAGCATCATCATAATTATCGAAATACATTAATATGATATAAAGAGATTTATGTAATTAAAGATGGGGTTAACATACACGTGATTCTTCGTTGCAATAGATAAAAAAGACAACCACGTAGATGACTTCGATTACAAGGCTGGTGCCGTTACTGGTGGTGACGAGAATGCTATCTTTTTGAACAAGAGGAAGACCATACAAAACCCACAAACAATATTTCATCACCATCACTACATGACGATGTTGTTGAAAATCCCCCACCGATTTATTTTTGTAAATTTGTATAAACTTTGGCCTGTATAAAATAATATTAACTAGCGTATTAACTACAATAATAATAGATACTAGTATTGTAGGACTGAAGAGAATCGAAGGGCGTGTGACAGGCCTCTTCAACGGCTCTGTATCGGCCATTGACTTGACGGCCCTGTAACTGCGACTCTATCAAAGAAGAACTCATGCTCGCTATTGGGGCAAGCATCCAGATGAAAATCGAATAATATGTGAGAGATTGAACCGTAGCATAATAGAACACCAAAAATAAATGAAAGAAAAATTCAACCAATTTTTTAGTTTTCAGTTGACCCGCCGGCTAATTGTTTCACAAGTGCTTACATCTTGATACACAAAATGTAAAAATTGCAATAAAAATTCAGAAAACAACATGATACTTGAAAAGAAAAAAAGAAGATTCCTGGTCGATGGAATTCCTAATGGAGCATACAACTTTAATAGGCCGCTTCACCTTCACCACCTCTGTTGTCAGACCACCACAATATGCCCACCTTCGTTCAAATCTAATCAAAGCACCATCATCGCCGGTTGGTACAAAAGTTGTCTGATCTTCTTTTATCCACTCAAAAGTTCCGGGTATGAGTGATATCTGATAACTCAAGGGAACTCCACTTGATCTAAACAGGAAGTGAACTGTACATGCCTGAAAGACAATGAAGTTTAAAAGATTTTATAAGATAACTTGTACAATCACAATAAGTCTGGGGTCGATGCAATTAGGGGGAGAAATGAAACTAACCTGTTCACATGTGATCTCAATGGATTTGTCTTCCCCAGGTTTCAGAGCTAGCATGGACGAGTTATGACCCACAGAGATATCAGTTGGGAGTATACTCAATCCTCCAAACTTAAACGGGATTTGGTGGGGATCAATGTGCCTACAAAATAGGTAAACCAAATCAGAAACTCTCTACAGATCATAACAAAAAAACACAAACAAAGAAACAAAAAAGCAATTACCTGAATAAGGTGCAAACAGATGTCGCTGGATAGGCCACCTCAACCTCCTTAGCCCCTCGTGCTCTCATGTTGTTACACGCACGGACCCACCAAGGACACTCCTCCATAATAAATATTTGTAACCAGAAATTATGCTTGTAAGAAAAATGAATGGTCAGATTCTCTAGCTAGAACGGAGATGAAAATTAAAAATGTGTTCTACCTGTTTGAAGGCAAATCCAGGGTAGTACTCCTGAGCCAAGATCAAGGCTGGTTTGACTAGTTCGGTCACCAGGTCAAGCTCTCTCTTCGACAATCCTCCAGGATTACTACTAATATCAAGAACATGAAGAAAGCTGGGAATTCTACGGGAGGTCAAATACTGTTTCCTTATGCACTTCTCCATGAAAAGAATCCTAGTCTTCACGAAACTAGCCACATGATGCTCCGCAGTTCGCTCATCACTGAAATGGACCCTCTCGAATCCATCGTAGACCAAATCGTAACACACCGGGTTGCCTTCTCGGTCGTGTCCGTGCATGAAGACGAACTCTTCAGAAACATTCATCCTACCTTCAATCTCTACGTCGATATTGTTGTTCCTTCTCCACTCCATGGTATTCTCTAACAGGCTTAAAGACTTCTCGGCATTGAAATTTTTGGCTTTTAAAAATTTCAACAAAACCATTCTGCTTCCCTCACCATCAAGCAGCGGGATTCCCCATATACTGCTTTCAAAATTAGGGTTCGTTTCTAAATAACTCTTCACCAATATCCTAAATTCTTTAAGGGCTTGCCTCTTTGAACCTGAATTTTTTTCTTCAACTATCGGCTGATGCCGTCCCGGTTGTGGCTGATGCCATCTCGGTTGGGTCTGATGGCCTTCCTCGATTTCTCGGATAGCGTCCGTTCTGAAAATTAACCACGAAATCGATATCCTAATAATAATTAGCCAAAAATAATTGTAAAAAAAAAGCTATATCCCTATACAAACACAACATGCATAAGCATGCAAATTTCCAAGCAACAAGGACGTCACACTTGGGATTACATTGTGTAGTAGCAAGCGTACTGGACTATCAGTTGACAAGCACACACCAACGTTCCCAAACCATTGATTACCTGTCCCATAAATACAAACAAAAAAAAAACTTAAAAAAACAGTCAAATATCTTAACAAAAAAAAATAATATATATATATATATATAATAGTAATAAGTAATAACAATAAACAAGTTTTCAAGGATAATGAAAGCTTACAAGGATGTATATGTCAATTTTGTAAAACAAAGAATAAGCTGTCCAAATGCTAGCGTTGATGAAGCTAAGAAACGACAACCAAAATGGCATCATGTACCTACAACCACTAGTCTCCAACATTGTATCCTGTAGTTTTACGCATGAAATTAATATATATCTAATTAATCGAAACTCATAAATAATTAGTTTATTTAGCTGTCAATGAGAAGGAAATTAAAAAGGCTTACCATCATGACAAGTGAAGCATGCATAAAAATGGTGAAAACGTTGCAAACAACACCGATGAATGTACGTCTAGCCGGTAAATGTTCAATGGACAAAAGGGTATACGAATAGAGTATTGCCACAATCATAACCTCAAAAATAAGACATATCCCAGTTGTCTGGATCTGCACATCAACATCAACAGAAAGCATCATCATAATTATCAAAATACATTAATATGATATAAAGAGATTTATGTAATTAAAAATGGGGTTAACATACACGTGATTCATCGTTGCAATAGATAAAAAAGACAACCACGTAGATGACTTCGATTACAAGGCTGGTGCCGTTACTGGTGGTGACGAGAATGCTATCTTTTTGAACAAGAGGAAGACCATACAAAACCCACAAAGAACATTTCATCACCATCACTACATGACGATGTTGTTGAAAATCCCCCACCGATTTATTTTTGTAAATTTGTATAAACTTTGGCTTGTATACAATAATAATACTATTAACTAGCGTATTAACTACAATAATAATAGATACTAGTACTCCTGGAAACTAACTAAACAAATGAAAAAACGGGGAAAATAATTAAATAAAAAGAGAGAGAGAAGAATTATATATACATTTGTGAGAGGGATATCAAAAAGGATAAAACATTGCCTGCATCATGCCATAAAAAATTTATAGGTCAGTAACAGTTCTGGAGAAATTGTGCTAATTAAATCTCGCTCTCAATAAGTAATTATGTTTTATAGTATGTGAATAGAATCGATCGAGAAAGGATTAGGATAAACAAATCAGAAATAAATAAATTAAAAATTTATATCTACTGTAGAAGATGAGTCTTATTGATAAACGATATCGTTACAGAGGTATATATAGTTGAACAGAGAGAACATTCTAGACTAGAGAGTATAAACAGAACATTCTATATACAGCATGATACGGAATATTGAGTAATGAAGAGCGTGTCCCTTGCATATCAAGGTGTATCCTTAACATGCCCTCTCAAGATGGAGGGCCGGCAGACACTCCAATCTTGTGACGTAAGTGAATGAACGGTGTACGTGGAAGAGGCTTTGTCAAGGCATCGGCTAGCTGATCTTTGTTGTTAACGTGACAGACACGAAGCTGCCCTTGCTGAATCTGCCCTCTAACGAAATGATAATCTAAAGCAAGATGCTTCATGCGGGAGTGAAACACTGGGTTTGCACAGAGGAAGGTGGCACCGACGTTATCACAGTAAACTGTCGGTATAACTCGGATATGTACACCCAGCTCGGTTAAGAGATTGCAAATCCAACGAAGTTCTGCAGAGGTATTGGCAATAGCCCTGTATTCGGCTTCAGTGGAAGAGCGAGCAACCGTTTTCTGCTTCTTTGCGGACCAGGAGACAGGATGAGTACCCATGTAGACAATATAGGCGTTTGTTGAGACATAGTCATCCCTGTCGCCTGTCCAATCAGCATCGGAGTAGGCATGGAGAGTGAGGGTATTCTTGGCAGCAAAGAAAAGACCATGAGTTGTTGTTCCCGCTAGATAACGAAGTACCCGTTTTGCAGCTTGCCAGTGTTCTTGAGTCGGGCAGTGCATAAATTGAGACAAGCGGTTGACAACATAGCTAATATCGAGCCTTGTAAAGGAAAGATATTGTAAACTTCCAACAAGACGGCGATAGTCTGTACCATCGGGAAGAGGAGAGCCAGATTTGAGAGTAAGCTTCAGAGCGGATGCCATTGGAGTTGCAACAGGCTTGGCATATAGCATATTGTAACGATGAAGTAAGTCGATGATATACTTGCGCTGACAAAGATGCAAACCTTTAGCAGTACGATGAGCTTCAATTCCCAGAAATTAGTTAAGCTCCTCTGGATCCTTAACGGAGAATCGATCAGCAAGAGAGTGAAGAACTTGTTGAATGGAGGAAGTGTCATTACCAGTGATGAGAATATCGTCAACGTATACTAAGAGATAGACACATGTTTTGTCGTGTCGGAGAACGAACAGAGAGGTGTCGGCAAGAGAATTTTGAAACCCAACACTAAGAAGATACGACCGTAACTCGGTGTACCAGGCACGTGGAGCTTGCTTGAGTCCATAGATTGCTTTACGGAGACGACAAACATAGGACGGATGATCACTATCAACGAAGCCTGGCAGTTGTTCCATGTAGACTTCCTCGTTGAGAGTCCCCTGTAAAAACGCGTTATTGACATCCAATTGAAGAATCGGCCATGAAGAGCTCACAGCAACATCAAGAACCAAACGGAGCGTTGTTGCTTTTATCACGGGGCTGAAGGTCTCTGTGTAGTCACGACCATATTGTTGGTTGTATCCCTTGGCAACAAGCCGAGCTTTACACCTGCCAAGTGTCCCATTTGGTAAAAATTTGTTTTTATAAACCCACTTACAGCCGACTATATTATGATTTGGTGGTCGTGGGACCAGATACATCGTCTGATTGCGGGCAAAGGCGTCAATCTCGCCGGACATAGCCTCCCGCCAGATCTTGTCTTTCATCGCCTGGTTCACGGTTAGAGGTTCGGTGGGATAGGGAGAGGATAATGCGACGGAGAGGTTGAGTTTGGATTTGGGTTTGACAATGTTGTTTTTACGTCTGGTCTGCATAGGGTGGCTATTTTGAACCGGTGGTGGAGGGGCGATAACGGGATTAGGTTCAGGGGACGAAGATTCAGAGGTCGATGGAGAAGAAGGTGGCGTTGAATGGGACGATGGAGATAGGCTACGAAGTGAGTTAGCAGGGGAGATGTTATTGGGCTCAAGGGGTGAATTTGGATTATGATCTGGGCTTGGATTTCGTGATGGGTTGGGCCGGATGTTATCAGGTTCTGCAATGACACTAGGTGAGTTTGAGAAACTTACCGTGGCTGTGGAATTGATTTCCGGCGACGTATTCCGGGGAGGAGCTGAGCTCGGCGGTCCAAGCGTAGACTCCGGCGACGAGACGAGTGGCAGCGGGTAGAAAGGAATGACGTCAACAAAAGGTGTGGCTGGAGAGGAGGAGGGGAGAGGTGATTCAGGAGAGGAGTCACGAGGTGATTTGAACGGGAACCGGGTTTCCTCAAATTTAACGTGACGGGAGACATAGACGCGACCAGTGCTAGGCTGAAGACACAGGTAGGCACTCTGGGTGAGAGAGTAACCCAAGAACACGCACGGAGTTGATCGGTGCTCAAGCTTGTGAGAGGTGTACGGTCGTAACCAGGGGAAGCAGAGGCAGCCAAACACTCTCAGCTTGGAATAGTTCGGCGATGAACCAAACAACCGCTGGAACGGAGACTCCATGGCGATGACCGGTGTTGGAAGTCGATTAATGAGATAGACAGCAGCGGCAAAAGCATACGGCCAATAAGTGTTGGGAAGACCACCATGTGTGAGAAGCGAGAGGCCAGTTTCAACCACGTGACGGTGCTTTCTTTCGGAAATTCCATTGTGCTCCGGTGTGTGCGGTGGGGAGGTGAAATGAGAGATACCCGAGCTTGACAAAAACTGTTTGAGGGCCACAAACTCCCCACCATTGTCTGAATATAAGGTGCCAATCCTTGTACCAAACTTGTTTTCCACGAGGGCTTTGAAGGGGATGAATGTTTCACGAACTTGGGATTTGGTTTTAAGTGGATATAACCAGGTATAATGAGTGTAGTGGTCGATTAGAATCAGATAGTATTTGTAGTTGTCTATTGACACAATAGGAGAGGTCCAGACATCAGAAAAAATATACTCAAGGGGTCGTGTGGATGTGATAGAAGTGTTTGAGAAAGGAAGCTTATGGCTTTTATTAATAGAGCAATCAGAACAAAACAAATTTTGAGAAGAAGTTGCAGAGTAAGGTAATGAGAATTTAGAGACTAGAGATTGAAGGATAGGTGAAGCAGGGTGGCCTAAGCGATGGTGCCAGTCCACTAAGGACGGTTTTGAGGATGTTGAAGCAAAGAAAGCGGAGAGAGTGGTTGGTGAAGCCGGCCACTCGTAAACATCGTCTCTAGTTTTGCCTTGGAGTAACAGGGCCCCCGAGCTCAGATCCTTCACCTGAAAGGAAGCAGGAAAGAATGCCACAGACACTTTATTATCATTGCATAGCCGATAAACAGAGATTAAATTTTTGTGGATATGAGGAACACAAAGAACTCGATTTAACAGGAGCTTTTGAGAGGGAGATAGAGAGGGTAGAGATAGTGAACCAGTGTGAGAGATATGGAGACCGGAACCATCACCAATAAGAACAGAGTCATCACCGTGATATGGCTGGTGAGTCGCAAGGTGATGGAGATCACTAGTAATGTGATGAGACGCACCACTGTCCAAGAGCCAAGGAGTGGTCGAGGATGGAGCAGTGAGAGCGAGATTAGCACGAGGCTGCCAGGGACGAGAGGGCGTGGGAAGAAGACCAGTGGACGACGCGACTTGATGAAGCTGAGGGCAGCGTTTGGCACTATGACCGAAGATACCACACAGCTGACACTTTCCTTGATAACCACCAGTAGACCGATTGTCCTGACGCGACGAGGAATATGTATTGAATGACTTATTATTCCATTGTTGATGGTTACGCTGAGCAGACTGGTGTGGATGAGTACGAGAGCGAGAAGTAGCGAGATTGGCGGTGAGAGGAACATGTGTAGGTGCGACAGTAGCAGCGGTCAACAGCTGAGCTTCTTTGTTGAGAAGTTTTTCATGAACTTCGGTGAGTTTGGGAGAGACCTCACGACCTTCAACTTGATCAACAACAGATCGGTAGTCTTCAGGGAGACCACGGAGAACCGCCTCTATTTGCTCATCGAGATCAAACGGCTTGCCGAGGAGAGCCAATTTGTCAAAACGAATAGTTAATCCTTGCATATACTCATGGATCGTTTTATCACCTTTGGAGAATTGTTGCAGTTGAAGACGTAACTGCTGAATGTGACCCTTGCTCGGTTTAGCAAAGATATCAGCAACGGTTCTCCACATCTCAGCAGCAGTTTTGGTGGTTGTAACAAGCGGTTGCACCGACGGAGAAAGAGTGCCGAGAAGGCCACTGTAGATCAGTTTGTCCTGTCTTTTCCAGTTTAGAAAATCAGGGTTCGGAATGGTGGCATCATTGGAGACAATTGTCGGAGCCGGAGAAGCAGTAGAACCATCAACATATCCGGCTAAGTCATACCCATCAAGCAGAGAGTGGATCTATAGGCTCCAAGTGATGTAGTTAAGGGAGGTAAGCTTAATAACATTACTCATGTTGATGTTAAGAAAGCTTTGGGTGGAATCAATGACTTCAGCGGTGTTGGACATGGAGACAGGTGGGGGAGAAAACGCAAAACAGAGAGGGAGGGAGAAAGTGGAGACAGAGAGAGGGAAGGAGAAAAAGAAGGAAGAAAGCGACAGAGGAAAAAAATGCAGAGATCTTTTTACTGCTCTGATACCATGTAGAAGATGAGTCTTATTGATAAACGATATCGTTACAGAGGTATATATAGTTGAACAGAGAGAACATTCTAGACTAGAGAGTATAAACAGAACATTTTATATACAGCATGATACGGAATATTGAGTAATGAAGAGCGTATCCCTTGCATATCAAGGTGTATCCTTAACATCTACATCCTCAAAGATAGATTAAAGCAAATCTTAAGATTGGCGTAAGTAATTTTGCTTGATCGGGATCGGATGAACGACGATTTAAGTTCAAAGAAAACATAATAATCTATATAGCTTCAGACTCAAATCAGTCATAAAATTACAACTACGCTAACTTAATTTGAACTATAAAAGAAACTACAACTATACCGACGATACGCAGAGATAAGCATATTGGCTGTGCCGTAAGAGAAAAGAAAAAGAAAAAAATAAAGAGAATCAGATCATACCAATAATTCCGATGATTGTACGGACTTCTTTGGCTTTCATAGCGTTCATAGTATAAACGACGGGGGAGAGAGAGAGAGAGAGAGACAGAGATGATATTTCCGTTGCCGTAAAAAGAATTAAGAGAATTTTATCTCGTCAACAAGAAAAGAGATACGTAATATTCTTTCTGTTGCATTAAATTATTTATTGATTACTTTTAGTTATTATCATCAATATCTTTTTGTAAATATTTTTTTCAAAAATACCTATTTTTATCATTTTTATTTGTGCCTTTTTTACATAATTACAATATATTAAACTAATTTATAATTTTTATTAGTTATTTTGTATATAAAAAATAACTAAAAATACATATTATTAAAAAGGGTATTGAAAATAGATAAAGAGAGAAATTATTTTTGCAAAATGGTATGGAAAAAATATATTTTTGCCAATGCATGGCCCAACATTTTTGTAGTTACCATCTCATGTGCAGTGTGAACCAGTTGATTTACTACACTGCCATTATATGTTATAATTTTTGTAGAGATTTTCGTGGCGTTTTGTTATACTATATATAATAAGGTTTCTCTTTTGATTTTAGTCCACTATCATTTTACAAATAATAATTTTAGTGTTTATTACTAAATTTATATTTTATTTAAAATAATTATTTTATTTTGTATAATAGTATTATACTCCGTTTCACAAAGAATATTATTTTAGCAATTTTTACATAAATTAAGAAAATTAAACAAATTTTTTTTATCCTTTATTAATAAACTATAGATTAGTTTCTCTAATTAGTAAGCTAAAATAGTAAAGATAAAAAAGAGATATTTAGTTTTAAAACTGCATTGGAAATATAAAAATATACTTTTTGTGAAACAAGGTTAAAACTTAAAAATAAAGAGTGAAACAGAGGGAGTATAATAATTAACTTTCGTCATGAATATTCCCAAATTATTTTTTACACGTCACTATTTGATGTTAAGGAGGACCTAAAAATAAACCGGATCGCTTCTTCGAAAACCGATTCTTCACAAGGAATAACCGAACTCTTCCTCAGCTTGAACCAGAAAATTCCTAAAGATCGGATGGTTCAGGTACGACGCGCGCACCACATATCTCCTGCAACCGCTACCAACACAGATTGCCACGTGTCCTAATGGAACATCCGACGGTACAGAATGGCTGACCGTAGATAACCGTGCTTTGTTACACCATCGCCCGAGCATTTGTCTGAGTCTCACAATGTAACGGATCTTACTGCATTTCACAAGACCTCCAGCCATTTTTTTCCCACTAGTGCTGTGTAAGTCAAATTGATTCTCAAAACTTCTGATTTAAGTTTCTTTCGAGAGAGTAAGTGAGAGAAAATGTTAAGGTGGAGGCAGAAGGGATTTAATTCTGAGAGTTTTGGGAAAGACTAGAGAAGGCAATATAACAATGCCACCCTCCCCACGTTATTTTTGTGCTAATTACGATACGAAATTGTCTTCTCTTTTTCTTACAAATTCTTCTTAATTAGTGACTGTTTGAATAAATAAACAGTGGCCATGAATATGGTTGAATTTGGCAAAGTTTATGCCACAATTTATGATGAAAAATGGGGTGAAAACACTATTTACATTCATCTAAAATTTTTTTCACCATTTGAACTAAAGATATTGAAAATTTTGATTCAACATCCAACTATCAAATGTTACCACGATGATGTTTTGAAATAGACTTTCAAATCTTTCTTTTAAATAAAAAATAAAATTTGCAAGCATTTTAACTTTTCTTTCTTTATAGTGATTAAGTGTTTACTAGGAGTTTACCAGTTGAAAGATTCCGATTGTTTAATTTTAGAAAGTATTATTTAATTTTAGTTAAATACTGTCCTAAATTCTACTTAAAAAGTTAAAATACACATGTTGATAATGCTTACATCTTCATAAACAGAATGTAAAAATTGCAATAAAAGAAAAAACAGAAAACAGCATGATACTTGAAAAGGAAAAAAGATTTGTTGCCGGTGGAATTGCTAATCACAATTATAATTTTAATAGGCCCCTTGACCTCCACCACCTCTGCTGTCAGATAATCAGAATTTGCCAACCTCGGTAATCTTGTAAAGTCACCATCATCATGGTTCGGTACAAATGTTGTTTCTTCTTCTACCAACTCAAATGTTCCCGGTATGAGCCCTATCTGGTAACTCAAAGAAGCTCCAATTATCTTCAGTTATCTTTAGTGTCACCAATTTTTGGATAGCCGCCTTTAGACTCCCAAAAGCTTGTATCCGAGAGATAGATAAATTGTGCTCCGCGTTTTTGTGGTCTGGTCCATCTCTAAACACAATGAAAACAAAGGTCGTATAGACAGAGTTTTGCCTACCGCAGAGTGAGGGGGATTAGGCTTAAGATCGCTTGAGGAAGAAAAGAAAGTGAGTATTTTGAAGCTAATTTAGAGACTCTTCTCTGCTAAAGGTTCTCTTTGGGTGGATTGGGTGAAGAGATATCTACTCCGCGCTGGTACTATATGGGCTGAGAAAGACAACACCAACAAGGGATCATGGATTTGGAAGAAGATCTTGAAATACCATGAGACAGCAAAACAATTTCATCGGATGGACGTAAAAAACGGTGAATCAACATCCTTTTGGTTCGACAATTGGTGTTCTTTGGGTCATTTGCAGGAGATAGTCGGAGAAAGCGGTCCTATTGCTCTTGGTATACTGGAGACAAGCACATTATCTGAAGTCATGAATATGTCAAGAAGGAGAAGACATCGATTCCTCTCTTCATATCAATTGAAGAGGAGATAACGAAACTTTCTTCCAATCGTTCACAAGATGATGATGTGGCCTTATGAAAGGGGAGGAACAATAGCTATCATACAAAGTTCAACACAAAGCACACCTGGATAAACACTCGCATAGAACGGCCAACAATGGCGGAACACAAAGATATCTAGTTTCCCAATGCTACCCCGAAGTATGCTTTCATTACATGGTTGTTGACAAAAAACAGATTGATGACAGGGGAGCGGATGATCCTATGGAACACAAACACTAATCCAAGTTGTGTTTTCTGTAACCATTCCATTGAGACAAGGGAGCATTTATTTTTTCAATGTCCTTTCTCACAGCAGGTGTGGGAGCAGCTAGTGAAAGGACTGTTGCAAAATAAATATATGGCAAACTGGCGAGATGTTATGACTTTACTTACGGGCGATGAACTGGAAGCAACACACAAATTCCTCTTGGGATACACCTTTCAAAACACTATACATTCTCTCTGGCGAGAACGAAATGATAGGCGTCATGGAGAACCGTTGTCAACAATGGAAAAGCTGGTCAAATTCATTGACAAGAATGTCCGAAATCGCATGAGTACCATCGGGGAGGGGGTGACTGTCGAATTCAAGTTTGGTTTGCAGCTAGACTAATTTCAAAATGATTTGTTTTTAAGTTTCAAAAAAGTATTGCATTAACAATGTATACAAGTTTATTTTTCTTTTAAATATAATTTAACATTAGATTCAAAAAAAAACAAAAAAAAAAACAAAATGGACTAATTCTTTTTTTTTCCAATCCATTATATACTGTCAATACCTTTTTCTTGTACTCTCTCTGATAATATCAAGCTCATACTACTTATTCTAGTCTTGCTTTCGTTTATTAATATTTAGAAAGAAATAGAACAAACAATTTTATTTTTTTGGACCAACGAGCAAACATTCTTCAAAAAGAAAAAGAAGCACAAGGCAGAAGGCACAGTACTCCTCTAATGTAACGCAAAAACAATTAAAAAGATATGTAAATTAAGCATTACTTTCACAGAATCATATGAACTTATTCTTATAAAATAAGTCCATGTGGCATAGAATTATATATTAGTAGTCTCTACCGAGGCCCAACGGGCTATAATAAACGTAGAGTAAAAAGTGTTTATTTGTAGGTTAACTAGATTTTGAGGTGATTAATTAACGTAAAAGTGAAGAAACGGGAGGGGAAAGT
The DNA here is from genome assembly GCF_030686135.1 of Camelina sativa. Lineage (NCBI taxonomy): Eukaryota > Viridiplantae > Streptophyta > Magnoliopsida > Brassicales > Brassicaceae > Camelina > Camelina sativa. The sequence continues at coordinate 2,519,566 of NC_141898.1, forward strand.
GGAGAAGGGCACGGCCTGGTTCTGAGGCTAATTGATCTGTATGTCAAAACACCGATGATGGCTCCAATCACCGGAGCCGTCATGTAAATCCATAAGTCCTCAAAATCCCATGCCACCACCGCCGGTCCTAGTGATCGAGCAGGGTTCATCGATCCTCCTGAAATTGGTCTGACCATACCGTATACTACAAAAACGTTAGCATTATTCGATTCTATGAAATATTTATCTTCCCATATTTTACGATGATTATAGCTTTGATTGTTTCAAATAGACGAAGTATCTTTACGATAGTGGAATATTAAGTAATTAAAGTACCCGGTAATAAGCACTCCAAGGGAAATGACTGTTCCAATCACGAACCCCGTCAAATTACCCAACTGTACAAAACAAACATATCAACCCTTAAATAAATACACAATGTATAGTTAAATTCACACTTTATGTGTTATTTTGCATACACACTTATATGGCCACTTACATTTTGATGAGGACCACAATGCAAAGCAGAGGCGAGGAATACGACAATGCTCGTAGCTATGAGTTCAACGAAAAATGCAGAAACCCAGCTTAACGCAGGTTTTGTTGCCATAAGGTCAGCGTTTACTCCGTAGACTGACACCCCAACTAATGTTGCTGCAGTTGCCCCCAATGTTTGCGCCGTTATATATAACGGAACCTGACAACAACATTCACAAGCAAGTATAACATGAGTTTTGTCTATACGCAACAAAACAAACAAACAAGACCAAAGACCTAGATAATTGAACTACAATTCTTAGATGGTCGGGTGACGGGTGGAGATTGTACCTGAGACCACGGAAAGCCACCAAATACGGCGAAAGCAATGGTGATTGAAGGGTTAAGATGGGCGCCGGAGATGTGTCCGATGGAGTAAACCACGACCACCACCGATAATCCAGCGGTGGCAGCGTACTCTAGTAATCCAACGTGGCCACCGGATAATTGGGTACTGCTTATGACCCCACACACACTGAACATTAGAATGAATGTCCCCACCAATTCCGCTATTACCTAGAACACATTATTCCCGAGATATTATCATATTTTGTAGACAAAGATATTTTTAAAAATCTATAGTATAGGATAACCTTAAAAATAATGCATAATAATAGGCTTATATGGTTTAAAATAGTGACCGTAAATGAAGGGGCTTACAATACGTAGGGGATTGAGATCTATATCATAAGGGAGACATCGGAACAGCCTTTGGGTCGATGGATGATCTTCATCTCTCAAAGTAGATGGAGTTGAGCCAGCTTCTTGGTCCAGTACTACCCTTGACCGTGCCTCACCATTCATCTTTCTTTCCCTTCAAGATAGTTGATGCAAGAATCGATATAGGATAGTCACAATCAAGCTGGCTTGATGAATGATCGGCTTTATGAATGATCTCTGATGGAACCAAAAAAAAGAAAGAGAGATAGAGAGAAAAACGCAAAGAAGATGGAAAGAGTATAATAATGTTTACAAAATAAAAAAGAAGAAGAGTCCTACTACATTCCTTTGGTTAAGCAGTTTGAAAGGAGAGGAGAGGGTGTTCAACACTTTTCTTGTGTTCAAATTTTTACACTTCCTTCCTACCAATACTTCTTAATTTTAATTTGGTGTTTTGTAAGTTATGCAATTCTTCTATCAAGTTCCTTCCTTAAAGATGGAACTCTTAATTATTAGATAGATCTTTAAAAAAAAAACCTAATTCCTAATTATAACATAACTGTAATTAAAAACCATATATACATACCACCATCTAATCTAAACCAAACTAAATTTATAAACAACAAAATAAATAAAAATACAAAAATGCACCAGCCGGGAATCGAACCCGGGTCTGTACCGTGGCAGGGTACTATTATTCCACTAAACCACTGGTGCTCGTTGTAACATGCTCTCAAATTTTTGTTTATATAGTGAAGAAAGAGAACAGCCATGTTCGTCATTGAAATTAGGGAGCAAGGCCAAAAAGTTGGATTCTGAAAGTAATCATATCGTCGTCGTCGTCGTCGTTGTCTTGTACAAGTGGAGCTAAGAGCGAGAGAGAGAGATGGAGAAAGTGGTTGATCTCTTCGGAGTTGGAATAGCTAATTCCGAGAAGCTATTCGGAGGAGTCAACGATCTCAGCGAGATCCAACAGGTTTTTTTTTGTATATTTTATCTTTCTCTCTTCACTTTTTTGAAATTGGATTTTGGATTCTAAGGAAAAAAAAACACATCTAGGGATTGTTCATAGGTTCAGTAGCTGAGGCGACTAACAGCGATTTGCTCAAAAGCTCCAACGTCACTCATGTCTTGACCGTAGCTGTGGCCTTGGTTCCTCCTTATCCTAATGATTTTGTTTATAAAGTCATCGAAGGTCTCTCACTGTGTGTGTGTGTGTTTTTACATCGATTCCTGTGTTTTAGATAAATTTTGGAGTAGATTTTTTGTAACTTTGATGTTTTCTTTTTGTGATTTTTGAGTGTGTGTGTGTGTAGTCGTTGATAGAGAGGAGACCGATTTGACTGTATATTTCGATGAGTGTTTTAGCTTCATCGACCAAGCTATTCAATCTGGAGGTGGTGTTTTGGTTCATTGCTTCATGGGAATGTCTAGAAGGTTTTGACTCTTTGTCCTGATTGATTCTGTACTCTGTAGTAGTGGAGTTAATGTTAGAATCGAGTTACAAATAGCTTCACAGAATGTAAAAGTATGCAGCTGTTTCATCCCACACTAGTAACCATTAGGAATCTATAGACTTAGATATTGCATTCTTATACATGTATCTAAGTGGTATGGTGGTGGTTAGTGAACAGATTACACAAACTAAGAGTCTTCTTGAACCTCTGTATTTTGGGTTATTGTGTCATTTTGTTATATACTTACACAGGTTGGTTGGTTTTTGGTTTCTCTTTTGAAAGTGTGACTATAGTGGTGGCTTATCTGATGAAAAATTATGGCATGAGCTTCTCTAAAGCTATGGAACTAGTAAAGAGCCGACGTCCTCAGGCACTTCCTAATTCCGGTTTCATTTCGCAGCTGCAGAAATTTGAGAAATCCATTCAAGGTATATGATTGTCTCGTTTCCTCCTACTGTATCTTCTTTAGAGTTCAGAGGATCTTTCTCTGTTTTTCTTTTGGTGTTGGAAAACCTTTTAACCTCTTTCTTATTGATTCCTAGACTCTATTATGTGGGTAAATAATCAATGAGAGACGTTTTTTTTTTAAGTAAGACTGGATTTTAGATGGATACAAAATACTTCCTATTGGAAAACATAGCTTCAGTGTTAGATGATGTAAGGAAAGATAACAGAAAAGGGATATAGAAGAAAATCGAGAAACTTTTATTCATGCAGGCTGAAATGTCAGTAAGAAGGTTTAGATTTTCCTTATAAATTCAACTCTTGTTGATACAATATATACATTTTCTCTGTTTCACAGTAAATGGTGAGGCTTCAGCTGATAAGAAGATAGTGTCCTGATGAACTCTCGAGAAGTTCCGGACAAGTCTCATGATCTCCATGATTGACCAAAAAAAACTTGATTGGTTTCGTGCTGTGTAAGGATTGTTTTCTTGTGAACTATATTGATGGTGAGCACTTTGCCATGTCCATTAACCCGATTGAAATAAATGAAAACGCAGAATTTACATTTCCTCTGTTACTACAATGAATATTTTCGTGGAGGATGAATGCACTAATTACCCAAAGTAAACGCCATTAGACTCTCATAATATAGATTAACAGTTGCATATGAGATATAACTATTACGTTAATGACATAATTATTGAGAAAGAAATTGATGGAAAAAGTATAAGATTTTCATAAGATTAGCAATATTCGTGCCTTTAGTTTTAATTTGTCAAAATGATTAATTGTATGCTTATGTACGAACCGACATCTTGATCTTACTGCAAATTGATTCTTAATATATATAAAAAAAAGGAAAAAAAAAAATCTTATCGCCTATTCGAAGATAACGTGATAGAACATGAACAAATTGAATATATTCATGTTGGAGTTAAATTCTTTACGCCTAAAAATTAATAGTTTGATTAAATGGGGCATGCACTTTTGCATGTCTTATACGGATTGTGGCCTAACATTTCCGGCTACAAACATTTTCACCAACATTTCTTTCCAGCTTCCACTTTTTTGGGACGTAATTAAGGTTTTTTTTTTTTTTTTTACATTTCATCTTCGCAATTTTCTGTTTGACAGTAATGGGAGGAAATTGTGTAATGTATGTGTAAATATGCAACCACAAACACAATATGACATCTTTTTCTTTGGTTAGGTTCAAAATTTTTACAAATCTGTAGTTTTGAACAAGCATTGAGATACTCTCTTAATTAACTTAAAAAAAAAAAAAAAAAAAAACTAAGAAACTATTGTTGGAAAGAATCTTAATGAGCCGTCCAGGTAGTTGAGACTCATGAAGAAGCTTGAACAACGGAACTTTATGTTAGCTCCGAAGGTTAATTATATCAATGTTTCTTTGTAAAGCCTACTTCATTAACAAAGTGATCCATACAAATATAGGATGTACGTAGTTCCAACTAATAACAAATTAAACGCATAATGATAAAATCATGGAAAATAAAATATTGTGTGATATGTAGTTTAATTAAAAGTTTAAAAATCGCTAAGAGTATCTTAAGTTCTGACGTTGTTTCAACGCGTTTCTGAACTTAATTTAATTATTTTTTACGATACGATGAGTCGATGACGGAATGATCGTCTTCTCACTTGAATGAAAACTTGATAATATGAGTCTTTTCTAGAGGAAACCTTCTTTTTGTTTTGTGTAATGAATTCCTTAAAATCCTCTTTTTTTTTTTTTTTTTTTTTCTTTGTTTAGGTTATGTAAACCATCCTAAGATCCTACAACATTAATTCATGCGAAAAATTAAGGGGAAAACAGAGATCACACTTTGTCAATCATAATTGCTTTCTAAATCCTCTTAGTTTGGGACAATTCAATAGTTTAACTTATTTTCATTCATCCAAAAAATCATATCTCAACATAAACTCGTATCATCCACCAGTGATCTTAACAATCAAAATTTGTATGTCCGTTAATATACACAAGGGTAGAAACAAGAAGTAAAAGAGGGTGGTATAAAGGCATGCACTCTAACTGAATGTAGGATATATCTATATTATCATAAAAGACCTCACGCAGTGAATGTAAATGTAAATGTATCCAACTTCACAAACGTGACGTATCTTTGTATATGCATACCTTTCTCTACTCTGTACTTATACATATTGAAGTAATAAGAGAGAGAGAGAGAGAGAGAGTGAAAATAGTAAGAGAGAGAAAATTAGTTAGAGACAAAAGAATGTCACGAGACAGCGACATTGTGCATTTATGAAACCTTGAAAAAAAAACTCTGAACCCTAATTATCCCTTGTTGTTGCGGCTGTATAAATACGACGTTGTTTTGAAGAATGTGTCGGAAAGAGTGAAAGTGATCATCTTCTTCTTTGATAGATAAGATTCCTAGACGAGGTATAATTAAGTGAATCTTAGTCAAGGATCATGTCTCACATCGCTGTTGAGAGGAATCGAAGAAGGCAAATGAACGAGCACCTTAAATCCCTTCGTTCTTTAACTCCTTGTTTCTATATCAAAAGGGTAACTTTCATGTGATCTCCTCTTGATCCCTCATTTCTCAATTCCAATTCATTATGATTTTCCTCAATTTGAAAGAGGTTTGGTGCTTTTTCATGTTAAACAATAGGTGCTTTCTTGGTTTCGTAAGTAAAAAGGGTCTAATTCTAGCTAGAATCATAAAATTTTGGGGCTTCACATGCAATTGAACTATTTCATATAGTTTAGTTTCTAAGAAGCAAAGAAAAACCTTCTGCGCGCGGGAGCAAAGCTCTTAGATACGTATAGGATCATGCATGGTAACCCTTCTAATACTGGATTTTCCAAAGTTACTAATTTTGGAAAATATGTTATATGATCATATCAAGTCATATAATTGGTCCAGTTCTCATAATCTTCATTTTGTATATGTGTTTATGCATATACAAGATATATTTCTCTCTGTTAACTGCTAAAAACAGATTAGCCGCATGCACCAATCCTATTGAATAATATGGTCTCGTTTTCAATAATTGATCCGTATTAGGGAGATCAAGCTTCGATAATCGGAGGAGTGATAGAGTTCATCAAAGAGATGCAGCAATTGGTCCAAGTTCTTGAGTCCAAGAAACGTAGAAAGACAATGAACCGACCTTCTTTTCCTTATGATCACCAAACAATTGAGCCATCCAATTTAGCCGCCTCCACCACCCGAGTACCGTTTAGTCGAATCGAGAATGTAATGACCACGAGTACTTTCAAGGAGGTAGGAGCATGCTGCAACTCTCCTCATGCTAACGTAGAAGCCAAGATCTCAGGCTCTAACGTTGTATTGAGAGTTGTCTCTAGGCGAATCATGGGCCAGCTCGTGAAGATCATCTCGGTCTTGGAGAAGCTATCTTTTCAGGTTCTTCACCTCAATATTAGTAGCATGGAGGAGACTGTCTTATACTTTTTCGTTGTTAAGGTACATATCTACATCTACATATGTTGGTCTAATCAGTAGAACAACCAATTAAACTCATTATATACCATGACATAAGATTGAATTCCGATAACTTATTAAAAGCCAACTACCTATTGCTAACCGATCGAATCTGATGTCTTGTGTCAATTTAGTACTTACTTGTAACCAAATTTATAAGACTGTTTAACTTTGTACAATGTTTCTTCACACAGAAAAAAAAAAAATATATATATATATATAGTTATAAGCTCAACGTATATATAAGTGATCATAGAACGTTTATATGAGTGTTTGTTTTAAACTTCGTCACAATAAAATTTACATGTGCAGATAGGACTGGAGTGTCACTTAAGCTTGGAGGAACTAACTCTTGAAGTTCAGAAAAGCTTTGTACCTGAAGGGATCGTCGTCTCTACCATATAAGAACAAAATTCTACATGTACTATACAGCGTGTATCGTGCTTTTGGGCTTTAATTATCATGTATCGTTACATGAGCATACGTTCTTGATACTTTGCCACAAATAAGCTCCTCTAAACCTTTTTTTTAGAAAACACTTACGTTTTACGTAGTTTGTTTTCGTATCTGATCTTGATCAAAGTTGTAATTTCCCATAAATAAATGATTACAGTTTTACGTTCTAATTAGTTTAATACCTTTTTTTTTTTGGACAAACAGTTTAATACCTTATCATCCGAATGTAATTGTGTGTAGACGTATAGAATGTAATATAAATATACACAATCCTATAACATATTAGATTACTTGTTCTTGGAACAAAAACAGTAACACAGTCCCTTGATTTAGACATTGACGACAAAGAAAAAATGTAGACATTTCGTGAACGATATACATGTCATCTGTCGGAGTTTCGGTCTATGGTCTCTATCTCGCTTTCGCAGATCCAACTTATAGAACTGGAAATCTCCGATTAAACAAAAAAAAATCTGGAATTTCTCATTTCTAAAACCATATAAGTTTTTGGAGTAAAAAAAAAAAGTTTTTGGAGTACAAGTAAACTATGGACTCATACATTAATATGGATGTTTTATACATCATTATAGAGTTTACCCTCATGGTTTAGAGACATCATTATGAGTTTAGTCTTTGTAACATACAAATATTTGGCAAGTTGGTAAGCATATATATATATATAACATATATATATATATAACGGAGGATTCTGCTAAATCAAATCAATTTCCTAAATCAATCTATTACCTATATACACTGGACGTAAATTATTCTAGAGATTTTTTTTATCTTTTGTAAAATTATGTAATAGAATAAAATTATATACACATATACGGTATATAATGATTGACCAAAGCCCAAGCCCCAAAGATTGGGAAAGGGGAATTTGGTGAGGTGAAGGCTTACCTGCTTCTTGGTGATGGTTAAAGGTTACCCAATTTGTCACGTGGTGATACCAGAACCATGCATGTCTGCTGCTTGTGACATTTTCATATATCCTCTTTCAATGTAAATATTGTTTTCAAGGATATCTTTACCTGTTTGTTCAAAAAAAAACAAAAAAACAAAAAATATCTTTACCTATTTTTTTCTTGTTTTTAATATATATACGGACATCTACTGCTTACACTAAAACTTTTGATTACAACATTTACTTGTTTACAGTATCATTTATCAAACAATTTTCTTATAACAAACTTCTTTATTTAATTATTAGTAAATAATAAAATTTCTGCGTCAAAAAATTGTGTTAATTTTTTTCCTGTAGAATTAACAAAATTATATTTATTGTGAGGTAAACAAATATTATTTTACTATTAAAATAAACAATTTTAAGTCTGATAATTGCTTTATGTGCAACACATATTATAATTATTGACGCATGAACAAATTTATATTGACAACTGCATTATATATTTAAAGAAAAAAAAATATATATATTTAGTGCAGAAAGCGGATTGTCAAATTCACATGATAGAATCACGAATGTGGCACACTCTGAGTTGTCAACTTCAATATATTATCAGTATGCATATTGACCCAACCAAAAGAAAATTTTCTCACTGCCATTCATTATTAATCTCACAATTCCTTTCCAAATCCTTCTTTATTATTTAATTTAATCCCATTTTTTTAATATATGCTCGTGACCGCATTCGTGTCCTTTTGATTTGATTCTTCCTCTCGTCTCAACATTTGTTTTAATCCTATGCTTAAAACCGAGCCGAATATTTTAATTTCGCCTTAAACAACAATTAATATGAGACTGAGAGCATGTAAATAAGTGAGAAGTCTGATACACACCATGTTAAATTTCAGATTAGCAATGAGTAAGACCTGTTGGATATATGGGTTGAAGTAGCGAGGTTGAAGTTTTGAATTATTGGTTCCACATTTTTACTTGTCACATATATGGCACCATATAATTATAAGCGAATCAAATTGTGGATATGTATATGGTCACTGGGCCATAATGAGAGAAAGATAATACCAAATCAAAGTGAGGGAACTTTTGAAAACGGAGATTATCCAACCACTAGGCTGCTACAATAGTAGCACCCACTCCATTTAGTCTTTCAATACATTGTATTTACGAAATTTGTAGGGAGCGTGTGTCACTGTAGAAAGAGAACTCCATGGGTTTGGTTACACATTTTTCTTCTTGGAATTTAGAGTCAACGTCCAATTGCAATTTGCATGATAAATCAATAATCAAATAAATAGTATACCCTTAAAAAGGTACATTAATTGTAAAGATTAAAGTGTGTGTTTTTAATTCATTAGTTTCCTCAGGAAATAATTAATTAATATGGATTAAGTAGATATATATAGGAGATCAATTAACATGTGGGAATGCTTGTGGTTCAATTATTGACTTTGTTATCGGACCATCAGTTTCTTGATCGATAGTTAAAGCGGTATTTGCTTGCTTCTGTCGTTACACCTTCACAAGAACGTTTTTTACTTATTCCTTAAAATAAAACTAATAATAGTGATATATGAATTTTCTTAAACGCATATTCAACGTGAAGGGATATATATACAACAACAAAACCGAATCTATACATCCATCATAAGTAACATACATACCAACTACCAAGTGCAGTGACTGTACTAATTGCAAGGCCATTGTAATAAAGGGTACACACTATATATGCGTTATTAAAACGAATCAAAAGAATAGCACTGTTTGTATTGATAGCACGTCAAAATTATGCTTGCACAGTTGCACGTACCATATTGACTGCATATTCTAAAATCATTTGTAAAATATAGAATTAGGTATTATATACGTTTTTGTAATATATAAAGATGGTGTAGCATGTTAGACTCTAGTTCACCCTCAGCCCCTCACCCAACAAACAACATTCAGACAATTTATAAATGGAGTACTTCTATACAGTGTACTAGAATATCGCATACAACTTCTCAAAAAGTTTAAACCTGATAAGAATAGCAATAATTAGTACATACAGTTATTTTTAAAACGTCAATTAGTAGAAACAATAGTAGAATATTGTTTGTTTTTATGTGTTTAGTGGACAGCTGTGTGATTCAAAGGTTTTGTAACTGATGGGTCCCACGAAAGTCCTAGATGACTGAGCTCTTGAATCGACGGCTGAGATTCAGAGGTTAACATGACAACCCATTCACTCACAATGCTGAGTTGGCAACATATTTTTTGGATAACTGAAAAATGGGAGTTTCACCAAAAACTATGATAGTGCATTTTAACATGTTGCAGTATATACGACTATTAAGCAACATAACATTTCAATCAAATTATCGGCAGAACAATTTAACTCAAGATTAGAGAGAACTGGCTGTGGCGATCTCTTTCGGAAAAGGATTGTTTTTAAAAAGGAGGTGCAACAGAAAATATTGGGTCCCAAAAGAGGAAAAAGTGAAAAGATGGGTTATTTTGTCAAATTGCTGTAAAGGGTTTTTGATTGGGAACAAGTAAGTAAAGTAAAACTAAGGTTGAAGATAGATAGACTTGGAGCTGCAACTAAACAAGAGATGAACAAATGTCGGATCTCGAGCTGCTCGCACACTTTGTTGCATTTCACTTTTTTACTTGTCTTCCACTTTTCAACTCGTTTTCTTCTATAAGCTCAACTAATTTAATTGCGGAGATCTAAATAAATGCAAACTACAGAAACATACTACTGTATATAGGATACCCTGAACACTGTTACTAGTTCGCAAGAAAAATAAAATCCATATAAAGAAATTTCATTTGTTAGGCGACAACCTTGTAACTTGTAAAGAAAAAAAAATGAAATGTTTTCAAACTTCAGAACGACTTAACAGATACTCAATTGAATTTTATTTTTCTAGCGTAATTATACCACAATTTCACTACAATAAAAATATACTATCGGGTGCCATATTAATGCATGTGTTTTCCTCACATTTTTCTCCACATACGTGTATTTTGGTCGGCAAACGTATAAAGTATATCATTTTTTTTCATCACGTGTATATTTGTACGTATTTCAAATAAGTAACAGCTAGAAAACAAATATTTATACTATACATGAGAAAGGATGTAAGCGAAAAAGGAAATTGTTACGTAGTAACAAGAATCTAGCTAGGCGAATCTAAATTCTGAGTTAATTAGTAAAGTTTGTGTGTTATATGTAAAAAGCATAAAAGCATAGAAGATGAGACATATATATATATATATGCAGCACTGAACAATTCTGGTGACGCTACACTTAGCTCTGCCGCGCATAGCCTTCATTTAATTCTTTCAACTGTTCCACTCGGCCCCATCATCATCAATACATCATGCACGATCAATAATCAATATGATATACTGTATATGTATATCTTCTTCATCTTTTTATTTATTTATTTAATATCATTAAATCGACATCATATTTGCATTTTGCAATAGTAATTACGTATGATTTTTAGTTTTTGTCGATTAAAGTCATGATAATAATTGATTTGGTTGCAAAAAGTGTTTCGATAACTAATAGTACTATACAGAGAATACAACATCGGACGTGAATTGGTGATGGAGATTGATGACCAATTTTTACGTACTAGGAAGACTATTATATATGACCACGACCCAAAATTTTTGATTATTATTTTACAAAATTAGTCATCATGAGTCGTTATATCAAATACTATTCTTTTTTCTTCCTTTTTAACTTTTGAATTTAAATGCAACCAATCATGCTGACTTTTGCTTATAATACTTTTCCCTAACTCGACGACAGAATACAGAATTCAGAACTAACAACAAGAAAATAAAAGCAAGATCCAAATATAGTGGAGAAAATTATCTTAATATAATGGTCCATAGGACAACACAACTCCACTTCCATTTAAAAGATTCCGTATCCTCTTTGAAAAAAAAATACTAATAAGATCAAACCAAAAGTGTCAATATATTCATTCATAATCAATTTGATTTGGTATCTACCGAATTTGTTCTGGGAACTCCGTATATTCACAACAATTAGCAAATATAAAGTCACATGGACTGAGAAAACCTAGTAATTTTGAAGTTTTATATTATTCTATTAAATTACCGAAGCTATCATCACAAAGTGGAAAAAAAAAACCTAAAACAACTTAGCATTCGATCCATGGAAGAAAAAAACAACCCCAACTTAGGATTTCAATACACAACTATATTGAAGTTTTATTTAGATTTGTCGACCATATATCTCACATAATATCGCAGCTTGATGTGTTCTCGTCGCTGAAGGCATGAGAGTACTGATCATTCCCATAAGGTGGTGGATATGGATACGGGTACGGGTAGGGATGCGGATTTGGCGGCATATAGTTAACTGCCGGTGGTGGACGTGCGTACATCATTGGTTGGAACCGTTCGTTACCCATAGCTCGTTTCTGGTTCATGACAGCTGCTAAATATTGCTGTTGTTGCATCGGATCTGACCCGGCCCCTTGGAAATAACCCGGTGGTACACCGCCTGGACCGGTCGCGGGTAATCCCTGAACCGCCGGTATATTTCCCATCGGACCACCCATACCCATTGGTCCTCCCATAGGCATGCTCATCTTCGGTGGTGCACCTCCGTTTCCCATGGGACGGAAACCGCCCGGAGGTCCTCCAGCCATGGGTCCACCTCCGCCGTTACCCTTCTTTCCGCCGTTTGGACCACCGCCGCCACCGTTTTTACCGTCTTGTGGATGTCCACCTCCACCGCCGTTTTTACCACCGTTCTTTCCTCCGCCTTGGTTTTGATTTTCACCGCCGCCACCGGGACCACCCTTACCACCACCTCCGCCGCCGCCGGGAGCGCCCTTACCGCCGTTTTTAGCGGGACCACCGCCAAGATTAGCGTTCTTCTGAGCGTTCATCATCATCTGCTGAGCATTAGGCTTCATCTTATTAGACGGAGGAGGGAGATCATCAAACTCATCATCAAACTCGTCGTCATCATCATCAGTAAACTTATCGTCGAACTCGTCACTAAAACCATCGTCATCATCATCCTCAGGAACATCAAACTTGACTCCTTTCTGGTTTTGGTTCTTGTTCACAGGAACAGAGCCTTTTAACTGAGGAGGAAGCTTCAGATCTTGAAACCCTTTAATCTTCTGAAGCTGTTGAAGCTGCTGCATCTGTTGTGGATTCAGTTGTTGACTCATCTTTGGCGCATTACTGTTACCTCCACCCCCTCCTCCTCCTCCACTGCCCTTCTGACCTTTCTTGTTGTTATTATTGTTTCCGCCGCCGCCGCCACTGCTTTTTCCGTTGTCAATCTGCATCCCCTTAAACTGATCCGCCAGTTGGGACTGATTGGGATTGTTGTTACCCTTAGGAGCTCCCCAGAGTTCAGCATGTTTACCAGATTTGGCGAGCTTCTTGATGAGAACAGAAGGATCTACGCTCCCTGAGACAGTCACTTTCCCTTGCTCTGAGTCAATCTTGGTCGTGAAAACACCTGATTGGTTTCAGACAACAACTCAAAATAAGTTTCTAATACTACTACTACTTTTAATTTACTCAACAAACTAAAAAAAATCTTGATTCGAGACTTTGAAAAAACAAAAAAAAAAAAGTAAAAAAAAAAAAAGAAGAGATTTTGAGTTCTCTATTTACCTTCGATTTTCTGCAAGATTTTCTTGACTTTGTGCTTACAGCCATCACAGTGTATGTTCACTTTAAGAACACAAGTCTACAAATATACATATAAATCTTTCTCAGATTAAAAAGTCAACAGAAGACACACACACTGAGAGAAGGAGTATCAGACAGTAATGGTGACGAAACCTGGATCTTCATGAACTCTTCTTTACTCATTTTTTTTTTCTAAACAAGATACTCAAATCTCTCTCACTTTAGTACCAGATCTGAGACAGCTCCTCTGCTACTTGCAACTTCAAACTGGACAACATTAGAGAACCCAAGATATTGCTATCATTTAACACATTCAAGGACACAAAAGAAAAGAAGACATCACTTCATATGTATATGTGAAGAACTGAGTAAGATAGATACCTTTCTTTCTTCAAAAACAAGAAAGAAACAGAGAGGCAGAGTGGAGAACGAGAGACGCACTAGAAAGAAGGCAAAGAAGAAGAAGGAAGAAAGATTCAGACTTTGCAGTATTAAGTTGGTGAACATTAACTTCTCCACTTCATCTTTTTCAGAGTCAGAGATAGAGAGAAGTAAAGTCGCTGCTTCAATTTATTTAGAAGAAAGGAGTGACCAATATTATTATGTTATTTTTTTTTGCCTAGACTTTCCCAATATTTTTTATGTAATATTATACTTATTGAAAAGAAAAAAAAAATTACTACCTTTTTCGAGAATTCTCCAATGTCAAAAATCTATGCCAATGAGGCATGTGGTATATTTTGCAGATTTTTAGTATGTTCAAATTATAAGACGACTTCAAAATCGACTGGGATTAAAATACTGTAAAAAAAAGTCAAAACTATCGAAATTAGATTTATACCGAACATTAAAAAGATATAGAGATACAATTAATTAAGTGAGAATTACCCATGATAACCCAATTTATTAATGATTAGTAGTATTAGTATACTAGTATTACTAATACTAGGTTTTGAATTTACGCTACGCGTGGATGTATTTGATATATTTTGATGAAAAATATAAATGATTTATAATGGTAATAAAATATTGTATTATAAAAAAAATTTAAATCAGTATTAAGAAAAAAAATAATAAATTTCAGATACACAATTTTTTAAAATATAAAAATCAGTTGTGTTATAAAACCAAATCTGATTAAAAAAAATCATGAATTTAACTCAACGTCCAGGCGAGACGAATCAAACTGATGACCTCACATATCCTAAACCATTTCTTTGACCACGAGAAAAACAAAACAATTTTATCATCATGAATTTAACTCGTTTTCATATTTAGTTGATCACTACCACCTATGTCTCGTTATTCGTTATATTCTTTTTCTTCTTCTTTCTCGTCAACTTCTTCACATTCTTCCACAAAAAAACATTTTTTTTAGACTACCACACAACTTCTTAACCCATCAAACTCCAAGAACAAAATCATTTCTTTTCTCATAAAAATAAAAAATAAGATAAAAAATAAAAAATAAAAATTAATGAAAGAATATCAACTTATCTATAAAATCATACACAAAAATATGTTTTACAACTCATAAGAAATAAAAAGCACAAACGTAGATAAATAAGATAATTTATGTTTTACATCAATATTTATAATATTTTAAACTTTTAAAAGGTTTCGAAATATAATATTTGAATTTTTTAAAAAGTTTCAATATTTATAATATTTTGAACTTTTAAAATTTAAAAATTATAATATGTAAAAACTTTTTAAAAGCTAAGAACTTTGAAAAGTTTCAATATTTATAATATTTAAACTTTTAAATTTTTTTAAATATTATAATATATTTTTTTGAAACTTTTAAAATTTTAATTTGATCAAATAAAAAACTGGATCAAACCGAATAAAACTTTTAAACTTGGATGTGTGATAAATCAAGTTTTCTTGATCATTCGTTGTTGGAAGCATATTAATCTTATTTATACTGGTTCTAAAAATTTTCTAGCCGATGTGGGATATTGTACATAGTCTTTTATTTCCATAAATTTAAAACTTTCTTTTTTCTTAAAATTCTGGAAATTTAAAAAATGTTAATGAATGTCATGTCAAATCCTAATAGATTGTTTAAAATAATTCTTAATATAGAAAATTCTGGAAATTGTATAAAATGTTAATAAGTGATATGTCAAATTTCTATTGGTTGTTTAAAATCCTAAATGAATAGAGCTTAGATATAAGGTAAAGAAAAATATAAGGATGCTTAAATTGAGTAAGGGATAGGAAAGTCTTTGTTGCAAAAACAAAATTGGTCATATCATGTAGAGAGTATAAAAATAGGAAAAAAAAAATAAGAGTGGGGGCTGCGGTATTTAAAGTTTTTAATGATGAATGGCAAAATGCCTCGTTCTCGTTCGTATTTCATAGTACTAATTTATAGTGCGACTGTGACCCTCATAATCACGTTTTCAGCCAGATCTCTCTGCAAGTTTCCCCTAATTTATTATTAGAGGTACTTGTTTAATTCCCAATTGTATTTTAATACTAAGTACATTTGTTTTTACGATCTACAATACATTATTCTTTTACACATTTACTAATCGTCTCATCGCTTCGTGTTTCGCTTTAACACTTCTTGAAGAGACTCACTATTTTTAAAAAAAATATGGATGAGCATTTATAAAGTGAGCCACTGTATACTCAAATTAATTGTCTTGTAAATTTTGTAAAATGGTTTTCTTGAAAGAAAAAAAGGAATACAGTATAATGGTTTTGTTGGTGAAGCTGAAGGACACATTCATTTGCTTATTAAATCAAAGCCTGCCTAGTGCCTAACTATATATAATTATCACATTCTTAACTAAATCTTATGAAATCATAGAACATTCAAGACTTGGATTTCTAATACATATCAGATATATGATGGTTGTTCAATTATTAAGTTAGTAAATAATGGAATCGTAAGATGCATACATTCACACATTTGGAAAGTTCCCAAAAAAAAAAATCAATTTAATTGAAAAAGCAATTGATGAGTTTTGAAAAATAATTTTGGCTTGTGAGAATGAGATTAAATGATTAATAATGGACTTTTGTCGTTGAGGGTTTTGCCTAACTCGATAGCTGTTGTTGGTCACATGAGTGTCTCTGCACATGACAATGATGACATGGCTCTTCTTCTTCTTCTTCTTCTTCCTCTTCACAAAATGACATTATTAATTCCTTTGTCGTGTTACCATCTTTTGCCTTTGGATTCGTTTTTATCTTCTTCGTATTTTCGGAAAGTGCATTATTGTACGTTTTGGCCTTTAAAAGGTAATATTTCTCATCGACGTCACCGTTGATATCATTTCGTTTTAGTCAATTTTAGAAATATTTGTTTACAAAACTGAAATTTCAGCCTAACTACGCTAAATATGTACATATAGTTGATTTATTTTTATTTTTTTTTCTTCAGTAAGCATCAGAAAGAAACTTCTAATTACGAAATCAACCAATAATTATTATCTAGTTCAGTTTAAGCTTGCGACCAAACAATAACAGATCAAATAAAGACTTTTCATAATTTAAAAGTTTGAGCATTCTGTCAAAAGAATAACTAAGACTATTTTTTTATTATTTTATAAAAAGGACCTTTTTTGTTTCTTTTAAAGCTCAACCTCAGTGGGAAACATTCTTTTTCCTCCTGCAGCTTTTTCTTCAATTGATGTTTTAAATTTAAACTTCATAGGCGAAAAAAGCAGAAAATGATTCTTCTTCTTCAACTTCACCTCTTTTTTCCTCTTTCTATTCTTTTACTATCTCTGCAAATACCAAAACTCACCATTCTCTCTTATAATCTTTGACTCTACTACATGGTAAAGAATGTGTTGCTATACAAACTCTGCAAAATGTTAATTTCTAGACCTTGAGAAGAAATTAATTATTTGGGGGTACTATGAGATTTGGACCACAACATTGGATCCTTTTGTCTAAGCTAACCAACAAAAGCATTCAATTACACACATTAAGTAGATTGGTTGAGAGTGTTAGGAAGTTATCAAAGAGGATAAATATTTGCTAAAGAAAATGAAAAAGCTCTTCTTTTTAGCACAATAGCACTACATATACTGATGCTGATATCTTCCAACTACAAACCTTTGTACCAAAACAAATCTATATGCGGTACGAAGTCACACAACAATGATTCAAAATACAGATTTAGATATGGAGGATTTCAGAAAAAAGAAGAAGAAAGAATGATATAAGAAATGGTGTTTTAAGTAAAGGAAGAACCGTTTTTGCTTACTAGTGTTGTTCATCACTACTGTTCACTTTGATCTCTAAGAGCTCTTCGATTGGTTGTCGACAAATCGGACATTTGTTCGACTGAAGCCTCAATTCTTTCGCGCAGTCGCTGCACATGCACTGCAAAGATGGACATACATACAACATTATAATACATTAGAATAAAAATGTTCCTCTCTTTAAACTGATTGCACAGTGATCTATAGATATTGTAGGTTGGATTTGATCGAAAAAAACAAGAACTTCTCATCAAAGAAAATATAAAAACAAATGCTTACCAAAAGCAAATATGCCAACTTTAGAAACCAAAAAGTAAAAGATTGAGAAAGTCTTACCAAATGTCTGCAAGGCAGCACAGCCGTGTCCATAGCCTCAGTCATACAGATCACACATTCTTTACCCGAACCACTGTCCTCTAATCCCGAGGCTGCACCTTGAGTGGTAGAACCATACAACTCGCGGAGTTCATATCGAACTCCTTCAATCCAAAGAATCTGTTTTACGACTTTCACTTTGAAAGATCCATCGTTACCCTTCTCAAGAACCGCTTGAGTGACTTGCTTATGAACTGATGATTGCTCTGAGATTGGATTTGGAGAGATTACAGTCTCAGCTGAAATTACAAGCGGATACACATCTTCTTGGAAGGGTTTTGACAGATCATCAAGAGCAAAGAAGCTAAGGTCGGTTCCTGTCCCTGAAGGCTGCAGAAACTTCTGTCCAGGACCTTTCTGAAAATGGAATCTTGCTGGTGAATAAACCTCTGGAAACTGCGGGACAAATGTGCAGTTTTGTTCCTCTTTAGCAAAGAAGGTGATAGTGAAACTGAAAATGAAATGAGAACACAATGAGAATCTTATCTTTAACATTGGTCAATACTCAATACATATCATATAAGTTTATTCCAATTCTGAAGAAAGATGAGATCTCTCTCGACGTTTCTGATCTGATTAGAGTTCAAGATTAAACCAGGGGCTCAATATACACATTACCTATTATGCAAAATCATGTAAAGATTGAACCTTTACTACATTCCATATGGTTCCAATGAGTAAAGATCTTTCCTTTATTAAACCATGCGCTCAATATACACATTACCTAATCAAAATCATGTAAAGCTTGAACCTTTACTACATTCCATATGGTTCCAATGAGTAAAGATCTTTCCTTTAATAGTTCCATCGGTCTTAATTTGCCAATTTCGTCGCAATTATGGTTCTAAGACCTAGAAATCGAATCACATTATCACGCAATGTTGATAGATCAAAAGCCCTGATGGTTGAATATTACCTGCCGTCGAAAAGGGCATCGAAGACGAAGGAAACTAGAAGGTGGCGAGGGACGAGATCGTCCACTTCGAGCCTCACCGTACCTCTATGCACATTGACGTCGTTCCTCACTTTCTTCGCGTTCTGTTGCTCCACGTACGGCGGTGGGAGCGGCTGCGTTTGAGTTTGAGGGTGAGGCGGACCGTAATACGCCGGCCTCGTCATCGGACCACCCCACCAATTGGGGTGAGCGGTGGTGAAATACTGAGGAGGCTGAGGGTAGTAATGGTAATGGCCGTAGGAACAAGAGTTGATCTGTGGCTGTGGCGGTAGAGGCTGAGAGAGATGGTAATTGTAGTCATAATGCGGTGGGAATGGCGGTGGTGGAGGAGGAGGGTCGAGGTAATAGTAAGGCGGCGGAGGATGGTTGTGGTGGAGGAGACGGCGGTTGGTGTCTCGTCTTCTGTTATTGTTGTTGTTGCTAAAGGAGATTCCCATTGGTGAGAAAAAGAATGACAAATCCAATGGGGAAAGAAAGAGACAAGACAGAAAGCACAACAGAAGCAAAGCAGAGAGAGAGACTGAGAAGAAACAGAAGATTTGGTATAAAGATGTGTGTCTCCTTCACGCTTCGGTACTTTGCTTTTTTGACTTTCTTCTCTTTTACTTTTTAAACCGACGAGTAAACAAAAATTTTATCTTTTCCGGTTTGGTTTTGGTTTACGATTCGGTTTATTATATTCGGTTAATTAATTACTAATCAAATAAAATGGTTAGGTTTCAGTTTTTTCTTCATAACTTTGACTTTAATATTCGTCTTCTTACCACCTAATCTCACTTACCGTGCCCATTAAATTGACTGATGCTTACTTAAAAGTCAACACTAGAACTATAGTGATATTACATGATCTCATGCGGAAAATCGATTTTTCTAAAACTTCGTATCCTAAAGGCTAAAGCTAAAGCTACGCACATGATTCACATCCTCCATTAAAGTTCCACTACAATTTGTTGCTGGGTACCAGAAGTCTATCATTGCATCATATGTTGAGTATTGCCATATTGAATACTACTTGGCTATATGACACAATTGCATGTATTAGATTAATGGACTATATCAAAGTGGAGAGGATCACAGAGGAAAGGTCATTATTTTGCCTGCCATCAAAGCACCTCGTTGGGTTTTGTTGCCTTTCTCCAACCGAAAAATATAAACAAAAAACACAACACACATTATTGATCATCGAGAAACGTGTCAAGATAAGATCTCTCGACCAAATAAGAGGAAATTTATTTGGTCGAGTCAGTCTTCAGTTCTTCATTTCATTATAAGAAATTTTGTTTGATTTCATCTCTGTTTTGGCAAAACGATATTAAAAGAAACCTCTATTTTTTCAATTATGACCCATTAAGATTTTTAATACTACTTTTAAGCAAAGATCACAAAAACACTTAATAACCAAGTTGTGTTAAAAACTTAACAATGCCATCTTCTGCTTCCACTACATATAGATATAGTCCTCAACTACCACAAACTTCAACCGACGACAATGACAAAATTTTGTGATTAGTTTGTAATCCGGAAGTAGTTCTAGTTACCCCTTTTGGTAAGAGATTAACTAATGATGACATTGTCTAATACCAATAAATCCAAATAAGAGTCAATATTAGAGAATGGATTACAATCATATTGATACATGCATTATGTATCACATAATAAAAAAACACACACACATATATATATATATATATATATATATATATATAGAACTTAAAATAATTTAGATGAACTAACCATAACGATAAATTTCACAAGGAGTAAATTAAGAGAAAGGAAGCATGAGAAAGAAAGAGAATCAACACAAAGCAGAAGCTCTGTCTCTTTTCTCAACTGAGACACAACCTTTCTGTAAATCCTTATAAACCCTAATCTCTGAGTAGTCCCTCAGATCCTCAAGACTCACGTACTGTTGCTTCACCATCTTCGACAAGTCCGTACCGGTCTCGTGCACCCATACGTACGGTAGACACGTTTCGTCGTAGTACAACCATCTACGTCCTTCTTGGTCATCAACGTAAGCTCTATGGATGTTACTATGTCTTAGCCTCTTGGAACGGCCGGGTTTGAGAGTGTGGACCCGTTTTAGGATTGAACCAACCCGAATCTGGAGCTCCACGGGACGGTCGGAGAGGTTCCAAAAGCGGGTGGAGGCGGTGGCAATGGGGCAAGGGAGTAGATGGGTCCGGTCGCCGCAACCACCGTAACATTGTCGGAGGAAGAGGAGGAGGAAACTAAGCCTTGGGAGCTTGCCTTTGATAGACTCTATCATCTCTTTTGTGAACTTCACCTTTGATGTTTTCATATCCATTATTTTTTTCTTCTCTCTTTCTTCTTTTGATGGCTCACAAGAGTAAGATATTGGATTTTTCTATTGTGTGCCAAATAGTAAATGCAAGGGGAATAGTATCACTGTACTTTATAATATGGATTTTCTAAAAGACTAAAAAAGAGGCAATTTCGGTTCACTAGTGGTTTATAAAGACAATTTGGTTGACCGTTCACAATAATAGTTTAACCAACCTTGTGATTTCATCATATTGACCAAAGTTAATTCTCAGTAGCTGTACATGTCTGAAAAGTCAAAATTAGCACTATAGTTTTCGACTCATAAATTTGGTTTACCATATAAAAACAAACCAATTGGAGCAATCCGTTTTTAAATATTCTTAAGTCACAATCGATAATGATCTGTTTATCAAGAGATATGTGAACAAAAAAAATATGCTTCACATATTAAGCGAGAAAATCTAAGAAATACTTATCTAAACTATTTGGAGATAGATTATATTCGTGTGGTGAAGGAAAATTTGGTATTGTGGTTCGAGACAATAAGCCAAGAAATCAAAGACGCCGACAAATACTTCGTTATTTCTCTCTTTATCAAGTTGATGATAAACTAACAAACAATAATGTGTACTTATACATTTTTTATAGGTATATTTATAATCTACAGTTTCACACATAAACACTTTGCTTGAACTGTCACCATTATGAAGTATGGAAACTTTAATCCCCCTTTTGGTTTCCAATTATTCCCTTTCTCTTCTAAATTTTAGGCTTTACAATGAAGAAGATTGTTCATTTGACCCAATCGAAATGATTAATTGTGGCATTATTTTTCTCGTCTATTTTTTTCTTCCCTCTGTCCTATAGAATTATGTAAGAAATAATTGTCTATAGACCACTCGGTTTTTGTCCGAACACTTTTGCAAATTACAGTATACTTGACATATATAAAATGAAGTTAACGTTAACTATGACACTATCGTCTTCTAGATGAAGTATTAGGACTTTTGCGAGGACCATCTGTTCAAAACATTCACGGATGCAATAATTGGCTGCGAGTAAATACGAGTTAGCTACTTGTGCCTAATTACAAGCTTGCTCCTCTTTGTATCATTCAAAGTGTTCAAAATTATTATTATTATCAGGAAAGTGTCAACCAGATATGTATAGTACACAACGGTTGTTCAAATCTCTCACTATTATACAATGAAACTCAAGTTTGATGAGTTGAGTTTTCCCAAATAATAATAATCTATACTCCAAAAAAATACAAAAGTCTACACATAAAATAAAGAATCCGTGACTCTTCCTAAACCAAACTTTACCATGTCTATTTGACTATTTCACACACAATGCATTGAGCAATACGTGAACGAGCATCAAATCCACAAAGTACTGATGTCCGATCTCCCCGTCCCTCCACTTCAATTTCGCCGGAGCTCTTCCGTAATGAACTCCGTCGTTGCACCGGTTATCATAATGCCACGGATACGTCATATCGAAGTTATCCACCACGCTTGTAACCAATCCAGCATCCCTCATTTTCTCGAGAAACACTCCGTTAAACGCCTCCATTTTGCTTGGGTTAAACGCTAACGTTCTAGCGTAGCCTCCTGTCGCGATCGTGTTCCTAAAAATCACCTCAGGCGGTTGCAGTCCCCTGCTTTTCACCTTGTCAAAAACTCCTCTCCAAAACGCAGCTGCGGTTTCAGCTCCTTTCGCAAAGGCTCTAAGACTAGTCCAGTGAATCCCATCGTGTAGACCTGAGTTCACGATCATCACGTCCGGAACACGGTCTTCCGTGAAGTACTTCTTGAGCAACTCTCTAAAGTCCGAGTCTTGAAGAGAATCAAGACCCTGGTAGTTCTTTGTCTCGTTCCAATGACCGTTGAAGATGCTCGTGATCCTAACCGTCTCCGATGAGTTCTTCGGATTCGAAAACTTCAAATCAAATCTCCTCGGTACAGCGGGGATCTCCGGATGACCCAATACAAAGTTCAGCAAGTTTCTGATCGAATCAACATGATTCGAGTCCCCCCAGAAGAAGATCCACTTGCCTTTCAAGCAATCCCAAGCCTTATCACCAGAGAAGAGCTCAAAAGAGCAATGAGTAGAGTAAACCCAACCATTGCTCTCTATAGCTCCAACCGCTCCATCGCACCACGGTTTCCTACAAGGGAAATCCGCGGCGAGGCAGCGGTAACGCCCGTCATTGCTGATCTGACACTCATCGTTCTTCCCAAGCCTAGTCCACCGTCCGGACCAAGCATCTCTGTTGAAGTCAGATCTTTTACATGACCGTAGCTCCCGCAGAGTAACGTCAGGCTTCTTGATGAATCTTAATGGGACGTAACGAAGCTTTCGATCAAAGCCTAGACGTGAGGTGCTGAACTTAAGGCCTTGGAAGTGACGGAAGAGCAAAATGACGGTGAGATTGTAATCTCCGGCGAACTCAGGATGAACCTGTAACGAGAAAGAGTAAGTTCCGTTTCCGAAGTCTTTCACCGGAGGCCTCGATTTCCAACTCTCGCCGGATTAATCAGTCTCGAAGTAGTCACCACCGATGCAAACGTGTTTACCAGATTCATCCAAGGCTTGGAATCTGAACTCATGAATCTCACCGGCGGTTAACTCTAACGAATCAATCCCGTCGACGCCGGAAACTGAAATCTCGACGGTTTTTGCTTCTCTGCACGGCGCTCCTCCCGGAGCCAACCAACTCCTCATCAAATTCGCCGTGAAACCTTTCCCCGAAGCGGCGGCGATCCACCCGAATTGAACCCGGGTCGAGTTCGAAGTGAGATTCGTCTCCTTCTTCGGATCCAGAGTTGGTTCAACCACCTTCGTCGTGTGCATAGTGAGATTGTGGCGTCCTCGAGGTTCCTCTGATGCTAGATTGGGTTGAGGTGACGTTAAAGGAGACGGAGAAGGGCTGATTCGAAGGGAGTGGGAGGAAGAAGGACTGATCTTAACAGAGTAAGCATTGAATCTCCATGGCTCAACGAAGGTTTGAATGGAACAACCATCAATGCTCCAAACGACTAACATGAGGAAGAAGACGAGTGCAGTAAGCGCACCAAGACGCCATTGAAGCAAAGGGCTTGGCCGTAGAATCAGTAATTGGCTCGGAACTGGATGCAAAATCACTCCTTTATCTGGCATCTGAATGAAGATCCGACAACAAACCCAGAAAAGGTGGATTCAAGTTAGCAAATCACAACAACAACAACAACAAAAAAAAAAAAACAAATCAATTTGACGACAAGACAATTACCAAAGATGAGTTTTTTTTTGCTTTCAAAAAAGTAAAGTTTAAGTTTTTAAATCATTCTACCGAGAAAACATTAAAAGCCAAAAAAAAAAATCCAAACTTTATATAAATTAAAACTTACTCTAAATGGTTCAGTGATGGGTTAGTTCTTGAACTCGTGGAAGATGATGATTGATGATGACAATGAATGATTCCACAATCCGCTCAGTTTTTGAATTATAGGAGTTTACAAGAACTTAAAAATCCTCCCAATTCCCGCAAGAGAGAAAAAGGAAACTATGGGAGGATTCAAAGTTTTTTTAGATTGTTCGGATGAGTGCAGCCAAATAAGAAAATATTGAGAGAGGGAGGGAGGAGGAGGAGGCGGAGACGGGGGAGAGAGAGAGATAAAGACAATTTTCGTGTCAAGACGATTATAACCCTGTCGTAGTAACGGATTTACCATGACAACAAGCCGACGACCGCGCTAAATAATTGTGCGACGACATGTGGGCAACGAAGCGTTTTCACAAAGTCGCGTCGGTGTGCCGGTAGGGTTATTTTCGTCTTTTCTGTTTAGCCAATTGAATACGTTCTGTATCTGTGTATGGTGTTTGATTGGCTTCACGTGCCTTTGTTTTTTTTTTTTTTTTGTTATTTGTCCTCTCCCACCACCGCCGCTCCTATTTCTCTGCAGGAGAATAATTTAATTAATGTTTTTGGGTGGGGATTTATAGTAATCAGGCATGTTTACAGGAAGATCAGTTTATGGTGTTTTTAGAGTATAAATATTGTAAAAATAATGTAAGATTAATAGTTAATAACTTTTGTTAAGAAGTTAGTTATTGGGAGAACATGTGTAAGATCTTAAGATTTAATAATATAATATTCTTATAGAAATTTAAGAATGTTTAATAAATATATAGATTAATGTTTAATAAAAAATTTAAGAATGTCTAATACTATTTAATAATATAATGTTTATTAATATTCTTAAACATATAACAATTATATAAAAAAATAAAATAACATTTTAATTGCATACTTATAAAACTTTTACTAAAATTCAAAATACAATGCCATATTTTTATGAAACAAAAAAAAAACATTGTAAATAAAATTTTAAAAAAAAACAAACAAACATATTACTTAATTAATTAAACAAGACAAACATTTTATTTAATTAATACATAGATTAATGTCCAAATTTATTCCATATATTCTCAATCAAATCCTCCTTTAATTTGCGATGTGCTTGTTTATCACGAATTATTGTATGGCCATCACCTAAACCCTCAAGATTTGAAGACATAGTTACTGAATATGTAAGATCCGGAGTAGTTCCAGTTCCATCTTCTTATTGGAATTCTTGTTCGTCATAGAGTGTGTATGAATCTCGTTCATCTTCGACAATCATATTATGCAGTATGAGACATGCTCTCATAATATATGCAATTTTACCCTTTGACCATAAAAGAGATGGATTTTTAATCATGGCGAATCTAGATTGCAGGACTCCAAATGCACGCTCAACATCTTTTCGTGCACCTTCTTGACGTTCTGCAAACAATCGATGTTTCGGGTGTTGTGGTTGTGGGATGGATTTAACAAATGTTGCCCATTCGGGGTAAATACCATCTGTCAAATAGTATGCCAAATTATACTCATTTCCGTTGACATAGTACGTAACTTCGGGAGCTCGACCGTAAATTATGTCATTAAATACTGGTGATTGATCAAGGACATTTAAATCATTACAAGTACCTGGAGCTCCAAAAAATGAGTGACATATCCAGAGATCTTGTGAAGCTACTGCCTCCAAAACAATTGTTGGCTTATCAGTGCCTCTTGAATACATTCCTTTCCAAGCGGTTGGGCAATTTTTCCACTTCTAGTGCATACAGTCAATGCTTCCAACCATCCCGGGAAAACCCCTCTGTTCTCCATAAAATAGTAGCCTTTGAAGATCCTCTGGTGTTGGTCGACGCAGGTATTCAGTGCCAAACAAGTCAACTATCCCGACGACAAAATGTTCCAAACATTTATGAGCAGTACTGGCAGCAAGACGTATGTATTCGTCAACCGAGTCTGATGCAGTCCCATATGCTAAAAGTCGAATTGCTGCCGTACATTGTTGTAGGGGTGATAGACCATTCCGGAAGGTTGCATCCCTTTTTGGCTTAAAATATGGAACTTCTTCACTGAGACGATTCACAATACGCAAGAACAACGGCTTGTTCATTCGAAACCGTCGCCGGAAGTGGTGAGCATTGTAAGTCGGATTATTAGAAAAATAATCGTTCCACAAACGTTCATGCCCTTCTTCTCTTTTTCTATCGATATATGCACGTGGTTTCCTTTCGACCGGAATTTCCTCTTCGACAACTTCAAACTGGTTACTAAATTGCTCTTGAAAGTATTGGTTTAAACTATCGTTATTGGGATCATAATGGTAGTGAAAATTGTTGGAAGAAGATGCCATAACAGGATTGAGAAAGAAAATGGTTTGATTTGCAATAAGATGAGTAAAAGAGAGAAGGTGAACAAAAGAAAGAAGAGTGTATGATTTGGTATGTTTGATTTGATCTTGTTCTCTTCACATATATATTGAACTTTCGGACAGAAGAGAGAAGAGACAAATTGGTGTGAACTTATTTCTTGTGAACTTGGTGCATGTGAGTGTTAAGAATGGACATTTGAACAATAAGACAAACTAAATAAATTTCTTGTGACTCTGTCTTTGTAACTAAAATCCAAACAAAGATTAGAAATACAAGTGACTTTAAAACTAGAAAACAAAATACCAAGTCCCTACAATAATCCGGTCACGGGTTCACCTTTCGGAAGCAAACAACAACAACAGAAAATGAGACAAATTTACTTGAGCTGGATCACTTCGTCCTTGAGCTGGATGACTTCGTCCTTGAGATGGATCACTTGGTCCTTGAGCTGGATCACAAGTACCTTGAGCTGGATCATTTGGTCGTTGAGCTGGATCACTTGGTCGTTGAGCTGGTTCAGTTGTGTCTCACGGCTCGATAGACTTGTGAATCCAATCGCAGGAGCTGGTTCCAGAGGATAGTAAGAGATCTCAACCTCCTCTTCTGAATCGCTACTACCGTCTAACGGGCTGTTTATACCGTAGTCGTATAAAGAGTCCATGCCTGGTTGAACACGAAAACGAAAACACATCGATTAATTAAACATAAGACGAGTCATTACAAAAACGAGTGAAACATAAACATACTTAGAACATAAGCCGATTCATTAAAACCATATACTAGAGTTAAAACAAAAGACAAACATACTTAGAACAAACATAAAACAAAGTTAAGACAAACATTCTTAAAACAACATAAACTAGGTTCCAAACAAACCTAAACTAGAGCTAAAACAGTTCAGCCATTAGCTTCTTCTTTAGAGCTTTTTTTCATCTTCATCTAGCGTTTCGTTCTTGGCAATGAGAGACCACATGAGACTAAACTCTGTCGATGGTGCAGCCTCCTCTTTGCCTTTGTTCCTTGATTTTTTCATTGCCTTTATTCCAGCAGGCCTGCTCTCGTGCTCACCCACGACAGACCATGAAGATGGTGCAGCATCATCGAATTTTCTTTTGTTAGATCTGGTTGTCTTTGGAGTGGGGTTCATAGGCTCTAAATTAATCCATTTCTGTTCATAACGAAGCATATTCCAAGCATACTCCAAACCAAACTTCTTCTTGTACAGCTTAGTGTATAGTTGGTGAGTATTCTGCAGAATATCCACATCATTCATGCCACTAGATTTCTCACCCTTTGCCTCTGCGTATGCTCCACAGAACTTACTAACTTCCCTGCTGATTTTTTGCCATCGTTGTCTACAATGATCAGGGAGCCTTGGTTCACCACCACCAAGGACATGATCACTTGTTGCATAATATTCGCCAATGCTCTTCCAAAAGGACCCATACGGTTGATCATTCCCAACAATTGCATCCTTCGTTGTGTTTAACCAGGCGCTTATTAGGACTAAGTCATCTTGTGCGGACCATATCCTTCTCTCCCTACGCTGTTCTGCTGTCTCTTCTGTTTGACTAGGAGGTTGACTCGACTGTGAACTAGTTTGTGAACTAAAAGAAGGGATTTGAGAGGAATCAATGTTTACATTGGGAGCAAAGCTGTCGTATGGGAAGTTTAGAAGACTAAAGTAGGATTGATACTGACTGTTATTAGGAGAATTATTTGATTCCATAGCAATCAGAATTAAAACGGAAGAAGGTGAGGAAGAGAGATTATTGGAAAGTTCTTAGAGATTGGTAAGAAAGAAGGAAATGAGATTGGATAATATAGAGAAGCTAAGAAGATCATTTAATTCAAAGTTTTGTGTCGTTAGAGAATTTTAATTCTAAATAACCATTACCTACTTCAGTCAAATCAGAAGTAAATAAAGGTCATTTAGTGTTTTAGATAATAAAAACCAGAAAATTTTGGTTTCGTTAAAGCCTACAACTTACTTTACAACTATGTCTACACTATCACAACTAAACAACCAACATAAACCATCGCAATCACCATCACAATAACTATAGTCTACACTATCACAACTAGGCAACTACAACACTCAACCATATTATACAGTAGACAAACAAATCAACCATCCCATTCCATCACAACTAAAGCAAGCAAACAATACTTTTCAAGCAAACAACTAAAGCAAGCAAACAATACTTTTCAAGCAATACTTTTCAACCATCACAACTAAAGCAAGCAAACAATACCATCACAACTAAACAAAGCAATAACAAATACTTACCTTTTACTTTCGAGTAAGAAATGTTGTCGATGGTGGTCCGATTTAAATCGCGCTGCTTAACCTCACCTACATGCCTCATAAACAAACCGTACTTGATTAATGATGATTTTCGATACAACAAACGCAAGAAGATTAGGTTTATAACAGACACATAATCGAAACCCTATAATGAGATTAGGTTTATAACACACAAAATCAAAATAGAAACACACAAAATCAAAATCGAAACCCTATAATGAATCAAATTTTCCCCAAATAATAAACCCTAAATCGATTAATTATCGAAACCCTAAATCAATTTTTCCCCAAATTCGAAACCCTAAATCGAAACCTAATCGAAACCCTATAATGAATCAAATTTTCCCCAAATAATAAACCCTAAATCGATTAATTATCGAAACCCTAAATCAATTTTTCCCCAAATTCGAAACCCTAAATCGAAACCTAATCGAAACCCTATAATGAATCAAATTTTCCCCAAATAATAAACCCTAAATTGATTAAATATCGAAACCCTAAATCAATTTTACCCCAAATTCGAAACCCTAAATCGAAAACTAATCAAAACCCTGAATCAATTTTTCCCCAAATTCGAAACCCTAAATCGAAAGGAGACAGAGAAGACGACGAGACAGAGGAGATTACCTAGCCGACGAGACAGAGGAGACAGGGAAGACGATGATTACTTGAGCTTGGCGACATAGAGGAGATCTCTAGATTTCGCGAGACAAAGGAGAGAGAGGAGACGACGAGAATCGGTGGACACGAGGAAACGAGGAGACGAGGAGACGAGGAGATCGGTCGACTCGGTGTTTCAATGGCCGGACAGAGGAGACGACGGTGAGGGAAAAAAAATCTCTCGCCGTTTCGCTTTTCTATTTCGCGAGAGAAGAAGAAGAAAATTATGTTCCAAAGAAATGAAAAATAAAACGAAAGTTTTTGTCCGAGAGTGACACGTGTCCCTTAGATCAGATGAAGAACTGATCTTATTCAAGATCAATTAGGCTGATCTTATGGGTACTATTCAATTAATTTCAATTTTAAAAGACCCAAGATCATTCTAACTGATCCACAGATAAATATGGTCTAAGAGACGACGATGGATGAAAGTAAAAAAAAAAAAAAAAAGTAAATTGTTATCCAATATCAATTCAGATGTTTATAATTATCATCAGTAGAGAGATGAGAGAAACCTACCGTTGGAGATTTTAGTACACAAAAACTAGATAAAAAAGACAATTAAGAACTTTTTCTTCTTAGATTAGTACTAGTCTATTTTTCAATACCATTTTAGCTTTTATTTATTTACACAATAATAGTTTCCATCTTTATTTATCTTATCCTTTTGTTTCAAGTTTTTTTTGTTTTCAATATAGAATGGTGAGTTTATAAATAAACAGTTTTGCACGTCATCTTGAGCTAATAAAGTCAATCTCAAAGGGAAACAAAATCGTTTATACCATTGAACCAAGATTTATCATAGTAGAATAGTTAATACCATCGTTTATACCATTAAATCGTTTACTAGCATAGTAGTATTAGTTAATTAATGAAGTTGCTCGCTATAACCGTAATTGAACCAAGATTAAAAAAATTCGAAGAGCAAAGAGGATATTTTAACTTGTAAGAGATTGAATTAAGTAGGGGCTTATACGGTTTATGGTTCTGACCATGAATTTATTGTTGGCTGTTCAGCATCTGTTTTGACATGTGACTTTTAACTCCAAAGCTACAAAATGTCTTGGTCCCTATAAGATAAAGAAGCACACATTATCTGAAAATCTTTGATATTTTTAGGCACCTAAACTGATGTTGATTGAACAGAGTAATATTGGGCCCGAACTAGTACCGGTCTCGAGTTTCCTTACTAGCTTAATAATAGGGCCAAATTAGCCCCGTATTAGCTCCTTAATGGGCCTGTTAATATTAGCTCGTTGGGATCTCACTCTCTTTTGATCAAAAGAAAGACTTCAGGGAAAATGGGTTAAATTGATAACTTTCATTTGTTAGGTATAGATTTAGTAATTTCTCGAAAGTTTGATATCTCTTTCCTCCATAGAACCAACACACACGAACAACAGAAGAAGAGGAGATTATTTGGGAAGTCAAACACACAAAAATTAAATTTCTCTCAAAAATAATCAAATCGGAAAGTAAGTATGGCGTGTTGTTTAGCTTCGTGCTGTGCGTCGGCGACATGTGGGCTGTGTACGTCGGTGGCGTCGGGAATTACGAGGAAATCAGCGAGGATCGCTTACTGTGGTCTCTTCGGTGCTTCTCTTGTCGTCTCCTGGATTCTTCGCGAGACTGGTGCTCCCCTCCTTGAGAAACTCCCTTGTACGTTTCTCTCTTCCATTTCTTTTTTTTCATACTCCCGTGAATACACAAAAAAGGAGGTTCCTTTTGGCTTAATGATTGGAGTTGGAACTTGGAACCATCAGTCTCGAAATTGGATTCTCTCTGATCTTGTCAATTGAATTGAATCCGATGGTTAACGATAGATTTTTGGGTGATGGCTTGTGCTTAAACGTTCTCCTTCTTTTTTTTTTCCTGCTTAAGCCTTGTTGATTCAGAGGTTTGAATACTGAGACATGATGAGCCATAGTGTTTTTAAGTATGAATCTATTGGGTCAGTGTAAAGTTTGTTCCTTTGAAACCGTGATCGTTTTTATCTCAATCTGTGATGATGGATGGATGGATGTGTTTGAATTGGGTCTGCTGATGCTTCATGTTATATACCTGCTTGATCATAGTTAAGAGTTTTGAGGAATCATCATCACCTCTATTGATACAAAATCTCCTTTTTGGTTTTTGCTTAAAAAAACAGGGATTAACACTTCCGATTCATTTACCAAAGAATGGTATCAGCAGCAATCTGTTCTTCGTGTGAGCTTTGGCAATTTCCTCTTCTTTGCGATATATGCTTTGATCATGATTGGTGTGAAGGACCAGAACGATAGGCGTGACTCCTGGCACCATGGCGGATGGGGTTTGAAGATGATTGTCTGGTTTTTGCTTGTTGTCCTCATGTTTTTTGTTCCAAATGTTATCGTCTCAATCTATGGTAAGTTTTCTTTGCTCCTCATATTTTCCCACATGTGGTGCTATCATCATCACGTTTTATTTTATGTTATTAGAATTTTACTGGTCTGCGAAATCCATTGTTGTTATCTCATCAGGTTTTAGTTGATGAGCTTTTGAATACGGACAATTTGTGTGATTTTATATATCATGTGTTGGTGTACCTGTAAGTATGACAGAGTAGTTGATAAATTTAAAAGTTGTGGATTTTTTCATCTCTGTTAGAGTGAAGCCATATATCCAGGCTGAATTCAGCGTGTGCACATTCTTTCAGGAACTTTATCAAAGTTTGGTGCTGGAGCGTTTCTGTTGGTTCAAGTGGTCTTGTTGTTAGATGCTACACATAACTGGAACGATTCATGGGTCGAAAAGGATGAAAAAAAATGGTATGCTCCACATCTTTCCTATGCATGTGTCCTGTGTTTTTGTCATGATTCTGTTTTTGGCATTTTATTTTTAAAGTTTGATTAATAATGATAATCGTCTGACTAATGGGGTTCTTTATGCAGGTATATCGCTCTGCTTGTTATATCAATCGTGTGTTACATAGCAACATATGCCTTCTCAGGAATCCTGTTCATCTGGTTCAATCCATCTGGTCATGACTGTGGACTAAATGTTTTCTTCATCGTCATGCCGATGATCCTGGCCTTTGTTTTTGCTATTATTGCTTTACATCCTGCGGTGAATGGCAGTCTTTTACCAGCATCAGTTATATCAGTTTACTGTGCTTATGTCTGTTACACGGGTCTCTCTAGCGAACCTCATGACTATGTGTGCAATGGACTTAACAAATCCAAGGCAGTGAACGCAAGTACTCTCATCCTTGGAATGCTCACTACGGTTCTCTCGGTTCTATACTCCGCCCTCCGAGCTGGCTCTTCCACCACATTCCTCTCACCACCGTCTTCTCCCAGAGCAGGTACTTCACCAAACTCTTCAATATGCTTGGACATTAAGTTTTTCAGTTTTGTAAATAGTAATTATGAACTAGACTCGGCTTTTTGTTTCTTCTGTTTTGCTGGAAACGTTATCTGCAGGTGGGAGAGAGGCATTGTTAGAGGATCCCGAGGACGGGAAGAAGAAGGGTGGTGAAGCCGAGGCGCGGCCTGTGAGCTACTCATACTCCTTCTTCCATATAATCTTTGCGCTTGCGAGCATGTACGCTGCAATGCTTCTCTCTGGATGGACCGATTCATCAGAGAGTGCATCTCTGATCGATGTGGGATGGACCTCGGTCTGGGTCAAGATATGCACCGGTTGGGTCACGGCTGTACTGTACATCTGGACACTCATTGCACCGCTCATCCTTCCGGATCGCGAGTTCTACTAAAGAGGCATACCCGAGGGTAGCACGTGTATAGTCCAATCTGGTGAATGTTATGTATATGTTTATGTAGTCACTTAAAAGTGGGTATGATTGGTAATAGTAATGGTAATGAAAGTAGCTAATGTCACGGCTAGACTTGTAATTGAAATCTAAACTAAAAGTCCTTGGATGTTGTTTGAATGGATGTGTTGTTTCTGTGACTGTTACTCTATCATATGGTTATCTAAATTTCTGTTTGCAAGTAGTAGGCGAAGATGAGAAACCCAATAGAGTAGGAGAGCTATGTAGCAAACTCTCGAGTCAAGTTGGGGATTCAGCGTTTTAAAACCTTGTTATAAACGAAAGATAAACTAAATTTGAATTATGGAAATACAAAAAAATCCAATCATAGTTTCATTGTTTAAATTTGATCTAATCCATCATTCAAATAACTAAAACCCCCTAGACATTAAGCAGGTAGCTTTGTTCCCATCTTGTTATCATTGCTATTAGAATTAGCAATCTTAATAGCCTTGGTTAAATTATTCTTGATTCTTCCTTGTGCCTTCTCCTTGGAATAATCCATAAGGACAAAATCATTCATGTTAATCCGACAAACCACGTTTTTTATTCTTCTTTAATTGTATGGCTAATAGCAATCCATTCATATCCTTCACTTTAGCCAATGCTTTACAGTTTACACATTACACTCAAAAAGTTCCAAATCTAATTTGCTCTTAGATTTTACCTATCTTAACAACAAAAAATTACTATAATCATATGACAATGGTTAGTATGTAATATCATGTTGCTCATTTTCACATGTTTGGTCTTATATTTAATCTTACCAAATCTAGTTTGCTCTTAGATTTACACATGTTTGATCATTTAACCATTACCACATATGAAGAGCATATTAATTATTACGTGTAAAATAGACCAACCTTGTAAAAGCTAAAACTCATTTGTCATTCTTGAAAAATTGAAAGCAAAAAGCCAATCAACGAAGACATGACATGACTAATTAAACGGCTAGTTGTCCAAACAAAGACATGACCTGACCTGACATGTTACGTGTGATTTGCTGAAATCTAAAATACCGTAAATATTAGGAAAATTAGTAAAACCAACTGTAAATCTGAAAATTAAATGAACCCATTATTGTTAATTTCGTGTCGTGTGTATCTAGTTATTGTATTTCCCATAATTTTTCTATATTTCAAATAAATACAACAACATCGTTTAGGTTAACCATCCATAGTAGACATAATTATATCGTTTTGGTATGTGTACGATAAAAGAAACTCATGAAAACGATTTAGCCGTAGACGTGAGCTAAATTGGTTTTAGCTACGAACTCTACTCTAGAGACATTCTCCTAAAAAAATGAATGCGAACCATGTTTCAATGTTATGGTTCAGCTCTAACTGAGCACTCTCTCTAGTAAACTAGTGTCCTGAACCAAATTTATTACACAACCATAAAGTATATATTTTGGTCATTACTCATTGGTATATGAAAGAACTCAAAAGACAAAACACATTTTTACTAGTATATATGTATTTTTGACTCTTTTTGGAATTTTAAATTCAGTTAGTATTTAGTATATTAGTAACTAAATTTTTCTATCCTAAACAATAACATGTTGATATATATATATATATATATATACCATATTTATTATTTGAAAACATACAAAATAGTTTATGTATATCTTTTGCCGTATATTATATATCAACATTCGATTCGAAGCAGCATGGCTGAGCCATTCGAGTTTTAACGAATTAGTCTCTTCGTCGTGGTGTCGAGATATGTCGACTCCGGAAGCTCTAGATTCTCTACGTGTGACGCTGAAAAAATGGAATAAGGAAAATTTTGGAGATGTGATCAAGAAAAAAGAGGGTTTGCTGGGAGAAATAAAAATGGTTCAGTACCTGCTGGAGTTCTCTCACACTGATGCTTTGTTACACAAGGAAGAGACTTTGCTTCAAGAGCTGGATACAGTTTTGGAGCAGGAAGAAACATTGGGGTTTCAAAAGTCACGGGAGAGATGGATTGTCCATGGAGATCGTAATACGAGTTACTTTCACACCTCGACGGTTATCATGCGACGTCGGAATCGGATTGAGGCTTTGAGAGATGATTCTGGGCAATGGTGTACGGATCCACAGGAGTTGGAACAACTGGCACTAACTTATTACAAGCGCCTTTTACTCTTTGGATGATCTTGATGCGGTAGTCGAGAGTTTGCCAAGGGAAGGGTTCCAGAGTCTTTCTCGTGAGGAACAATTGAGATTGAGCAAACCTTTTACTGCAGAGGAGGTAGAGTTTGCAGTCAGGAGCATGGGCCAATTTAAAGCGCCTGGTCCAGATGGATATCAGCGGTGTTGGGATATAGTGGGGGAGTCTGTAGTCTCGTTTGTGCTCCGGTTCTTTGAGACAGGGAAGCTAGAGACAGGTCTAAATGATGCGTTGGTGGTGTTATTGGCGAAGGTGGAGAAGCCGAAAAGAATAACACAATTCAGACCAATTAGTCTCTGTAATGTGTTGTTCAAAATATTGACAAAGGTTATGGTGTTGCGCCTTAAGAAACTGATAACAAATTTGATAGGACCGGCTCAATCTAGCTTCATTCCCGGTCGTTTAAGTATAGATAACATAGTGATTGTACAAGAGGCTGTCCATTCGATGAAAAGTAAGAAGGGAAGAAGAGGATGGATGCTTCTTAAACTGGATTTGGAGAAAGCTTATGACCGCATTCGTTGGGATTTCCTTCAAGATACCTTAGTAGCTGCTGGATTATCAGAAAAGTGGGTGCATTGGATCATGCAGGGTGTTACGGGTTCGTCTATGAATATTCTTTGGAATAGTGAGAAAATTGAGGCCTTTCAACCATTGCGGGGATTGCGCCAAGGGGATCCGTTGTCCCCGTATTTGTTTGTTCTCTGTCTTGAACGTCTGTGTCATTTGATAGAGTCTGCTGTTGGCCGGAAAGAATGGAAACCTATACGGCTTTCTCAAGGCGGTCCGATGCTTTCTCATATCTGCTTTGCAGATGATTTGATATTGTTTGCTGAAGCCTCTGTATCGCAAATTAGAGTTATCAGACGGGTGTTAGAACGTTTTTGTGTAGCTTTAGGGCAAAAAGTAAGTCTGGAGAAGTCCAAAATATTTTTCTCAGAGAATGTGTCCAGGGACTTGGGGAAGCTTATCAGCGATGAGAGTGGGATCAAGACTACCAAGGATTTAGGTAAGTACCTTGGAATGCCTATTCTGCAAAAGAGACTGAATAAGGAGACCTTTGGGGAAGTTCTAGGAAGAGTATCTTCGAAATTAGCGGGATGGAAGGGTAAATGTTTGAGTTTAGCGGGCCGCCTTACACTTACCAAAGTTGTGCTTATGTCTATTCCGGTTCACACCATGAGTGTCATTTCTATGCCGAAGAGCTTATTGAAGGAGTTGGATAGAGTGTCGCATTCGTTTCTCTGGGGAAGTACAGTGGAAAAAAAGAAACAACATCTAGTTGCTTGGAAGAAGGTTTGTTTACCAAAGAAACAAGGAGGGCTTGGGTTACGAGAGACTGCAGCGATGAATAGAGCTTTGTTGGCGAAGCTAGATTGGAGATTACTTCAGGACTCGGATAGCTTGTGGGCTCGTGTACTAAGAAGTAAATATAAGGTGGGTGTATGCAGAACACCTTGTGGTTATCACCTAAGTCGACTTGGTCGTCTACGTGGCGTAGTGTAGCTCTGAGTATTCGGGAGGTTATCAGTTTGGGACACAGTTGGGTGCTAGGGAATGGTGCTACCATTCGCTTTTGGCAGGATAGTGGCTCACGAATAAGCAGCTTAGTGATGGTTTGGCTGGGGTGTTATCAGAGGATTGTTTAAAGGCACCAGTTCAGGACTTTTGGCAAGATGGTGTGGGTTGGAATCTTGGCCCGTTGTTGCCTCATCTCGCTGAGGATTCCAGACTACGGCTGGGAGCTATTGTAGTTGACAAGGTTACCGGAGCTATAGATCGTTTGTCTTGGGGGACGAGCTCTGATGGGTCGTTTACGGTCACTTCGGCCTATGAGTTGATCAGACGGAGTAATAGACCAGAACCAGATATGGTTGCTTTATGGTCCTGGGTGTGGCGTGTAGTGGCTCCGGAAAGAGTCAGAGTTTTCTTGTGGCTAGTGGGAAATCAAGCTATCATGACGAATGCAGAAAGGTTTCGACGACATATCTCTGATTCCTCTGTTTGTTAAGTTTTCAAGGGCGGAGATGAAGATATTATGCACATACTACGAGATTGTCCAGCGATGTCGGGGGTTTGGAGGAGGTTAGTACCTGCGCGGATGCAGACACAGTTTTTTGGAACGTCTTTGTTTGAATGGTTGTATGAGAATTTGAATGGAGATTGGTCTACCTTGTTTGCTATGTCGGTATGGTGGGGATGAAAGTGGAGATGCGGGAATGTTTTTGGTGTTAATGGTAAGTGTCGTGATCGAGTACAATTTTTAAAAGACTTGGCCAAGGAGGTGTCGGTGGCCTCGTTGGAGACTAGCGGGTTCACACACAAACCGACAAGAGTGGAGAGGTTGATCGCTTGGAAACCTCCGCGAGAGGGATGGTTAAAGTTGAATACAGATGGTGCTGCTCAAGGCACAACCGGGTTGGCCACAACTGCTGGGGTGCTGCGTGATGAGACAGGAGGTTGGATATGTGGTTTCGCGGTGAACATAGGAATATGCTCGGCTACGTTGGCAGAGTTGTGGGGGGGGGTATACTATGGTTTTCATACTGCTTGGGATAAGGGAGTGTCTCGATTGGAGGTGGAGGTTGATTCTGAGGTGGTAGTCGGTTTTCTTCATACAGGGATAAGTGCTGTGCATCCATTGTCGTTCCTGGTACGTTTGTGCCATAGCTTTATATCGAGGGACCGGAGCGTCCGTATTTCACATGTGTATAGAGAAGGTAATCGTCTTGCGGATGGATTAGGTTCCTATGCTTACTCTTTATGTTTAGGTTTTCATGCTCTAGCGGTAGTTCCAAGTAGTGTTGCTTCAATTTTATCGGAAGATGCATGTCCGAGACAGATTTGTATATAATTTTATGTTATGAATAATTATCAGAGACTTTGTCTCCCATCTCCCATTAAAAAAATATATCAACATTCGATATAAAAACCATACTATATTTTGTATATTTTATAAACAAAAGTTCATAAAAATCATCATATAATAATCAGTAACACAATCGCTTATCTTTAATATGTTGACTTATATCATTCACATAGATGTAGAGACGAGTCAATCATATTATTCTTCATAATAAATGATCTCTTATCATAATATGTAAGATATATATATATTTTTTTCAAATATAAATGTCTACAGATTTTTAAAAAAACTTTTAATATCTAATTAATTATTTTATTTCAGTATTTATACATCTTTCTCTATCTCTCTCTCCCAATTACAGTTTTAATTTTTAGCTTTTTTTACCTTAAAAAAAAAAAAATGTATAGATACAAATAATAAGAGTTAAATTATATGTAAAGGAGGGGATCACCACCGTCGTCGACGTCTCCCTCCCTAACATGCTCCATCTCCTCCTTCTCTCCGACGAAGATCATCATCATCATCATCACACCACCAATAGCATGCCCCCTTCCTCCTCCGCCTCTAGATCCGCCGCCAATCACAGCTCCTCCTCTTCCTCTTCATCTCTCCACCTCTGCAAGCACTCACCTTCCGCGACTCTCGACCTCCTAATCCTAATCCTCGTCCTCTTCTCCGGCGCCTTCCTCCTCTCCTCTTACTTCTCCTATCTCTTCCACTCATTCTCTCTCCTCTCTTCCCACTTCCCTCCCCTCTCGTCCTTAATCTTCTCCGACGATGAAGATCTCTCTCCGATCCCTCCGGCTTCTTACTTCTTCGCCTTCGCCGTCTTCTTCGCCGCTTCGATTGCGTTTCTCGACCTTTGTTGCGGACCGAGATCGAGGAAGTGTCGAAATCCCAAGTGTAAAGGGTTGAAGAAGGCGATGGAGTTTGATTTGCAATTGCAGACGGAGGAATGTGTTAAATCTGGAGGAGGTACCAAAGAGATCGATCGGTTGCCTTGGAAAGGAGGTAGTGAGAGCAATCCTGATTACGAGTGTTTGAGAGCTGAGCTTAGAAGGATGGCTCCTCCTAATGGCCGTGCTGTTTTGCTTTTCCGATCTAGATGTGGCTGCCCTGTTGCTAAGCTTCAAGGTTGGGGACCTAAGCGAGGTCGGCGTCATAAAAAGTTAGTTCAAACCCTTTCCTTCTCTATTTTGCCAATTTCGATTTCCATTGAATTATGTGATCTCCATTGCCACTCTCAAGGGATTTCAGATGGGTTCTTATGGATTGGTAGTGTTGGTTCTTTGCTTTTGATTGTGATTCATTGGTTATGATGAATGAATTGGGAGTCTCTTGGTGAAAAGAATAGTTCTTTTTTTTATATAATATTCATAGTTGTGCTGATTAGATCTTAGAGCAGATTTGAATCGTCTAAGTGAGAAACGGATAGGGAACATTTGGTGGTCTACATCTTATATAGCAGTATTACTGAAGTTTTCAGCGTTAGTAGATTTGAATTTAAGGAAAAAGAGTACTGGCAAGTCAGATATGAAGAAATGTGGGAATTTGGTTATGGATTATGAATTCTTCTGCCTTAGCTTGCACTGATTAGAAAATAAGGTTCCGTGTAAGATTGAAACTACATTGAAAGGCATTGCCTTGTCTCATGTTTTTCGAAATGGTGGTGTCAAGGCATAATAAAACCTAAGAGTCACGTCAACAGATAGCAGCCTCTGTCTAGTTGATTGTGCTTATCAATGGGAAACTCCATTTTTGCTCCAAATGTTGTTCCTTTGCTTTCCAATCTCTTTTGGTCGAGAATCTGTATTTCATATATATAACAGCTAATGATTCTTAACTTAACAAAACTATTCCACTTTGATCTTGGACATGTTTTTTCAATGGTCATATCTGGCTCCCTTGATTTCGACCCCGTGTATACTTAGCACCGACAACATCTTAAAATTGGAGATTTGCTCAGTAAAAATACATGCTTTTATAAAGCAGAATACATGGTGCTAGGTAGCCAATTGGCAACAACCTTGAGTAGATGAATGCATTGCTTTGTATGTAACTTGTAATATTATCTACACATCTACTATGACTAAGGTCGTTGATTGGTTGTACATCAGTAGATTTTGTGATTTTTTGTCCGTGGTGCGTGCTCATATCAGACTTGTTCACTTTGTTTGTCCGGCTCACATCTAGCATTCCTTCATATAATCAAATGAAAGTTTTTTGGGTTAACGTATTGTTCATATGTCATTTTATTTCTTTTCTTCATCCTGATTCTGTCTATGCCTTTATCTTCTGCAGATCGCAAGCGAACTTGGCTCTAAAGGGAGGGGTAGATCATCGCTGATCAGGTCGATAGGAATCCTTCAATCTATCATTATAGATTTATCACATTTAATGTTTGCATAGTTCATCTTGGAAACTAGAAATATCCGAACAGCTTCGTTTGCGGATTTCTTATTTCTTTTACCTTAGAAATGTCCCAATATTACAACTTGAATACTTAACTTTTATTGAGCTCCCTTACTTACCACGCAAAAAAGGCAGAATCAACTTTCACTTTATCATATCGATCACTCGTTGCACTTCCTCTTACACATATTTTAGGGGATGAATTTATCTCTGCGTCGTGTTTGCTTTTGTTTCTTGCTTTTCATCTCCTGATTTCATTGCAAGTCTATGAAATCTTGATGAGGGTTAGCTTTCCCATCCAGAAAGTTTGATATCTTTGGCGTTGGAACTGCTCTAATCTGTTTAGATCTCCATTTTGTTCAGTTTACTTGGATTCTGGAATAGAGATTTCGGAATAAAAAATCTCGGATTTCGTAAGCTTTAATAACTGATATATGCAGTTCGAGGGATTTATCTTTGATTTCTTAACTGGATTTCAAGTTCACTGGCTTACGTGACAAGAGATTCTTCTTCTGATATCTCAAGAGTATTTAGATGATCTGTATGACTGTATCTGAAGATGCAACCTAATCAACTGTCTTTTAGTTTGGTCTAAAACTTGGTTGTTTCCTTCAATTCGGCTTTTGTCCCTTTGTGGCTCTTTAAAACTTTGTTTTGTTTCAAGTCCTGGACATAGGATACATAGGATAAGCTTGTCTATTACTCAAATGAATAAACTTTATAACCTTTTGCATCAGATATCTAGAACAGCAGTTCCCTGTGATTATTTTTGGCAGTTCAAGAATTATCAGTACATGAAACTTTTCCTTCAGAGAAGCGGTTTTGGTTATAAAATCCTCGGGAAACAAAAGAAAAAGGAAGAAAAAAGCAACATTTTCACTCTACTAGCTGAACAACACAGAACACCCACTAATCCTTTTACAATGACAAATGCACAAATCTTTACTCTTCTACAATTCTGTTTGCCACGAGTCACCATCATCAACTCAGGCTCCCAAAGTGAGTTCTATTTTCTCTCTCTCTCGGTTAGTTACTTAATGTAACCGTTGCTTCACCCGTCTTCCATTCACATCACAACCATCAGCAAATAACTCCTTCCGATTCCCCGATGATGTTACAGAGTGCTCACTTAGTCTAGCCACATACTCCAATAGCTCACTTAGTAAGGACGGGCAACTTTCCTTCAGATAATCAAACCCATCCGTTTCCATCACAGCTAAAGAAATTACAAAACATTACAGACTATATTTTAATACAAGGACGGTACGAGGTTTCAAAGATACTCAAGCAAAAAAGAAATTATCTTTCATACCTTTCAAGTTTTCTGGCAAAGCTATAAATTTAAGGCATGCGGCTTTCAGCTGGAAACAATGATGCTGCTCTGCAAGAGCCAAGGTGGTTGCAACCGTATGTATGCTGATTCCTTCACAGAGTTTCGACTCACATATTGTTCTAAGCCGCTCAAGCGCATAACGGTCTGCAGCAGCAAGCAAATGCTGAGCAACAAGAGTCGATGCCCATTTCAAGTCTGTTCCTATTAAGTCTTGCATATCAGGCAACTCGTCCCAGTAGACAAAATGGAGCAACATCTGC
The DNA here is from genome assembly GCF_030686135.1 of Camelina sativa. Lineage (NCBI taxonomy): Eukaryota > Viridiplantae > Streptophyta > Magnoliopsida > Brassicales > Brassicaceae > Camelina > Camelina sativa. The sequence goes on from NC_141898.1 coordinate 2,562,591, forward strand.
AGCAACAAAAAGAGCAAAATCAAACAAAAGTAAAAGAGAATATGTATCAGCATACACTTCAACCTTCAATTTACAGGAGTTAGGATATGGAAACTCGCACATACACTAAGGACCAATCTTAACAAAACAAAACTCGAGCTACAAAGCATAAAAAGGTTCATTCTTGGCCTTTTGACATGATCACCTATGAAAAATTATTTACCACATACGAGAGACAATGCAGCTATTTGTAAGCAAACAGAGATTCATGCAACCAGGAAGAGAAGTAGAAAGATTAAACCTTATCCCGGGTGAGTAATATTAGAGAACAGGAGCAGCAGCCCAGGAGAAGGTCTCGTAAATAGAATATCCTGTATCACACCATAATCACTCACCCGAGAAAAGGCAAGGAACCAAGAAAACTATCTCTTCCTATAAGGCCTTATAACACCTGAGACTGAAACTAACAGCCTCAAACAGTAAACCTAACAGATTTAAAACTCTACTACAACATTCCAAGAACAAAGAGATTTTAGTCCAGACAGAGAGTCAAAGGGAGGACCTTGAAAATTGGTGCTTCTATGTCTTCTATGGTAATACATTTGGTATTTTCACTTCTCAACGGACCAAAAAGCTGTGCCCTGAAAACTGGAGAACGAGCTGCAAGAACCAGTTTATGAGCAGGAAATGTCTCTCCGTCAACGTCGAAAGTAACATCAGCTCCTTTCTCACTTTCCAAAACCTTCCCAAACTGCTGACCCAAGTCAGAAACCGGCACATGGATGTTGTAACTCCTTGGTCCCTCTGTGCGTGACTTCACCACTCCAACACAACACCGGACCAAGAGACCGTTGTCCTTCAGATAGTCAGATGACTCCAAAAGAGACCTCTTGAAAAACCGTTTGTATCCCCTATATTAAAGCAATCATCAATAGATTAAACATTCAAGAAACCCCAAACAACATGTCAGTATCTAAACTCATGCAGATACTAAGCCATAGCAATTCCTGAAATCACTTCAAAAATAGAAACTTTTATTCCAGAAAGGGATAAAAAGATTCACTTACCACATACTTCCTCGATATTTAAGAGTATAAGGTCCGCTTTCGAGAGTTCTACCGAAATGGCTATGAACCTTGTGCCTTTCGTTACCGCTCTGATCGACGAGGGTGAGCTCAAACAAAGCCCTAACATCAGCACCTTCGCTAGCGAGGGCAATGAAGAGAGACACGTAGACAGAGTTATCCTCAGGACTCTTTCCATCCGGGTAGAAATAGATGGCCCAGGAGTATCCACCGACCATGAACGTATCGGAGGCAACGTATTTGCCAATCCCCATCCCTTTGACCAAAGAGTAGCCGCTGATCTTGAATTCGTGGGAGCCATTGATGGTTTCCGTGAGAGAGGTCGACTCGGAGAGAGACTGTGCGGTCGATTTCGAAGATCCAGGAACCTCCGTGGAAACCCTAATAGTGTCCATCAAGCAAAAGAACGAGAGATCCAAGAAACCACGAACTCTGTAAGAGAAATTGATTGTTTCTTCGATCTTCTCACACGGGATAAGGATCTTCGCGCGGCTAAAGACTTCGAATTTCAGAAAAAGGTTCGATCTTTTTTTTTCCCCGAGATTGAGAGGCGAAGTTAGGGTCTCGAATCACAGGGACAATCACGGCGATTTGAGAAAAGTAAATGAGGGGGATTGAGCGGAATCAGAAGAGAGAACGAGAATCGCCGGAACTGGGGAGATAAATCGTCGTGGATCGTGAAGACGACGACGACGTTGGCCACAAACGAGAGGAAAAGAGAAAGAGAGAGAGAGAGAGAGGAGGAGGAACCACTTTGATTGATCGGTTTAACTTTTTTAACACAACAACTTTGGTTGGTTGCGAATATAACGTCGAAATTTTTTAATTTTTTAATTTTAGTTTTAGGGAGTAAATTAAATTAGAACATCCTAATTGTTGTGTATTGGAATTTTTGTATATGGAAACAAAAAAAAAACTTATCTGAAATTTACTCATTTATATTTTCGTGTTAAGATATGAAAAACGATATTTAAATTACTTTGACAGTTGAACAAAAAACACTTTAATTTGAAAATAAAACTACTGTTTAAACGAGTGATTAGAATTTTTAAATTATTTTTAGGACTACTTGTTTAGTCAGTTTAGATAATATTGTTATATTTAAAACGAAAAAATCTATTAACTTCAATTATAATAAGACTATTTAATAAAATAAGTAAATAACTAGAGATTCTCAAATATAATACTAATTTAAGTTTTCTTTCAAACTTAGTATAATATATCTCTAGTTTCAAAATAGTATTATATTTCAAAATTAAATTCTAAATATATATTTTGAGAATACAGACTTAAAAAAAAATTAAAAATTAATTTTAAATATTGTAATATATTAAATAATGTTATTTTTAAAATTTATCAAGTATGTTATAATTGTTTATAAAAATTTAGGGTATTTTTTTAAAAATAATTTAGTTTAAGTTTTAAACATCTTTTATAATCAATCATAGAATGAAATTACAAAATGGGGTAAGAAAAAAGGAAAAAAAAAAAAAAGATTTGAAAGAGTAAACCCTAGTAAGTAGGTCTCATCGTGCTAAAAGGTCTTTAGTCTTCAATACCGCGCGGCAAAGCATTGAGACGAGAACATCGTCGGTGGTTCGAGTGAGTGACCCAATCTCAAACCACAAAACTCTCTGTGGGGAATCAAATCAATAATACCAAAGGTTGCACCTTTTAATATCCCCCAAATGTTTCGAAAGCTCTGTTCTTCTTCTTTCTCTCGCTCCATCATCTTCCCAAACAAACCCATCTTCTTCATCTCCTCCCGCTCTTTTCCCAAACCTCTCCGTCACTCTTACTCCTCCTTGAAAATGACCGATACCCATATCTCCGATAACCCCAATTCGTCTTCCCCGATTCAATCTCCCACCAAACCCGAATCGCTTCGTTCCCTCGAGTTTCAATTGGGTTCTTCATTCACCGTCGATCCAATCATCCCACCGCCGAATCAGATCATCATCGTCGTCAGTGGTCCTAGCGGAGTTGGCAAAGACGCAGTGATCAACAAGCTTCGTGAGGTTCGTCAAGGTCTACATTTCGTCGTCACCGCAACTAGCCGTGCGATGCGACCTGGCGAAGTCGACGGCAAAGACTATTACTTTGTCTCGAGAGATCAGTTTTTGTCGATGGTGGAGAACGAAGAGCTTCTTGAGTACGCACTTGTCTATGGAGAATACAAAGGGATTCCTAAGAAGCAGATTCAGGAATACATGGCTAAAGGGGAAGACATTGTTCTTAGAGTTGATATTCAAGGAGCTCAGACGTTAAGGAGGATACTTGGGAACTCCGCCGTGTTTATATTCCTTGTGGCGGAGAGTGAGCTTGCCATGGTTGAGAGGTTGATTGAGAGGAAGACGGAGAGTCAAGAGGAGCTTCTTGTTAGAGTTGCTACGGCGAGAGAAGAGGTTAGGCATCTTAAGAACTTTGATTACGTTGTGGTTAATGCCAAAGGGAGGCTTGATGATGCGGTTAACCGCGTGGAATCTATTATTGATGCTGAGAAATCTAAAGTTCATCAAAGGATTGTCAGGATTTGATGTGCAAGGTACTTTACTTGCCTTGCTCTGTAATGCACTCAGTTTGATATAGTAATGCATTGACTTGCGCTTAGATTCAGTTGAGGAATAGACTTTGGAAAGATTGATTTGGTAGTAGCATGTTTTGATTTGACTATAATGTGAAGTTTTGTTGCTACTTGAGGAAGAATAGATACACTTAGAGAAGCCGTTCTGACAAAGGGTTGAGAGATAGGAAGTATGAGGATTAAGCTTTTGACTGATTAAGTTGTTTACATAAATCTGTTTGTGTGAGAATTCCGTCATCCGTTGGAGAAGCTTGCTAAATTAGTTGATCTGGCATTCTCCAATACGTATTGAATCCTAGATAGAAATCACTGGAAGTAGGGAGTTTCTTGCAAAAGTTCTTAGGTTTTAGGAGCTGTGGGTATATCAGTTGCAAATGTTTTGGTATTATTAACGTTATCACGATTGTTTCTTTGCAGATTGCTTGCTGTTTTTCTTCTCTGTTTTCTGTCTTTGTCAATTGTCATCATCTTCGAAGCATTGCTTAGAGTAGATCTTCTGTGCAGGTTGATGGTAAATCTCCCTGATTCGGCAAACAGATCGAAGATCTTGAGCGTAATTTTGGCGAAAGAAGAGATGGCACAAGATGTAGATTTGGTTTGAGTGACCAACTCTCTTTGGGAGAAGTAGTAGAGGATTAAATATCGCCATCATCATATATAATCTATTGAACCGGTCTGCTCAAGTACCAACCAAACACTTGTCGTATCATTTACATTTACATTTACACTTACACTTACTTCCTCTTGTTTCATGTCTTTTTACTCTGTTTCCGAATCCATTCTGTAATATCATCAATCTAAGTTGTCAGAGTCTGCTGCTAAATAATGAACAGTTTATAGAGAATATGTTCAGGATCATTATCCATCTGAAGGAAACAACACATTTGTGTGAGTACATAAAGCACATAAGCAGAGAACCAAACACAAAAACTTTAAGGAAGATGGGCTCTTCAACAGGTGACATACATAACCGCCAAGTACACACACGAAGTCTCGTATAAGAACAATACTCCCCAAAACAGCTACCACGAGAAACGTGGAAGTAGATTATCCAGCTACAGGAATCGAAACTTTATTTCTGAAAATCACTGTAAACAGCAGTCGATGTAACCATTATCCAGGTGTTGAAGAAAAGGGTGGTTGAGAAGCTGAGAAGCTGTCCACCTCTCGCTAGCTTTCTTACCTAAACAGCAGTCGATGAAACTCTTCAACTTGTCGGAGCATTCTTCGGGGGCTTTCGGTGGTTCTCCAAAGCACACGGCGCATATTATCGCGGCCTGGTCTGGTTTCTGTCCTTGAGGAAGCAGCGGGAAGTAACCCACCAAGATCTCGAGCATCGTAAGCCCAAAACTCCATATATCTCCGGCATAAACGTTTGATCTGTCTTCTTCTGTAACACCTTCAGCTTCACTGTCGAGTCTTTCGGGACTCATGTAGGCGTACGTCCCCACGAACGAGTTGCACTTGTTTAAAGACTTGGCCACGATCTTGCTTACTCCAAAGTCTGCGATTTTGACTTCTTCTTTCGAGCTACGTAGTAGATTCGCTGGCTTGATATCTCTATGAACGATCTTGAGCTCGTGCAAGTAATTTAAACCTTGTAAAATCTGACGAGCCATCAAAGCTAGTTGATCCTCTGTAACGACTTTGCCGCGTAGAGACTCTAGAGTGCCGAGATCCATGTAGTCCATAAGAATAGATACTTCTCCGGAAGGATTCTGGAAGATGTCGTGACACTTTACGATGCTAGAATAGTTGACGAGACGGAGGATCTCAATCTCGCGGAGGAGTTGCTGGCGGGAAGTTGAATCCATGTCTTCTTTGATTTTCTTCAAGGCGTAGATCTCTGAAGTTGTCTTGTTCTTAACTTTGAAGACGGTTCCGCCGTTTCCGCTACCGAGAACATTCATCCTATCCAGATCAGTAGTCGAGATGCTGTTGCTTGCACAGGAAGTAACCATTGAAGCGGCAGCGATGGGGAAACAGCTAGGGAAAGTAGATGGAGTAGTGGTGGAAGGTTGTAACTTGAGATTTAGGAATCGAGGATTTCTAACAAGAACCATCGTGTTGTTGCTCGAAGGATGGATCTTGAAGAGGTTTTGGTTTTTATTTCTGAGAGAGTTAGTTTGGTTTCTGAATAATGACCGTCTTTGTTACTAAATTGATTGATATATACACAAATCCTATTCCTACTTCCATCTCGAGATAGGATGAATTATTTCTTATTCGTATTCGTATTTCCATCTCGAGATAGGACAAATTGATATATACACAAATCCTATTATGTCTCTGAAATTTATATATATATACCAAATTGTGATTTAGTAAACATATCTATTATATAGTGTATCATGTTTTCTTAACATTTATCACATAACTTATTTATTTATTTTTTTAGAAATATTAAACCACGTGAAAAAAATATTTTTGTTATAAATATAAAGAGATTATTAGTGGCAAATATTAACTAACATAACACTGTTATCACTCTTCAAGATTTAAGAAATCAGTTCATGTGTTCCTCATCTGTCTGTCTTCATAGTTCTACATGCAATATATAGTTATGCTTGAGTGACCCATTTAAGCATCTATAGATTCTCAAGAACAAGACTAGGAGTCTACAAAATTCCATACAAAATTCCATACAATGATCATCATCTTGTGTGGTTAATGCGGAGGGAAACTATTTTATCTGTAAAATGCACCTTTGGACACTCTCAACTCGCAGGTCCAATTATCATCATCCTTAGTAGTATCTTACTTTTTTTTTTACCCTTTAAAAAAAACGATTAAGAATAATGATTTTGATTTTTAAAACTAAACATCAGTTTTTTAAAAGTATTTTCAAAATTATTACATTTTTCAACATATTTCAACAAAATTAGAAGAAGCGAGAGGCTCAAGCGACACCGTTTTGGATTATAGAAACAGCGTCGAGAAAGGAGACAGCGGCGAAACCGCAGACGCTGCGTCTGTATCGTCCGCGAAAGCGTTTCACAGATCAACGTCACCCGCGCCGGAGCAAAAGCTCACTCTCTTCGCTCTCCGCCTTGCGATCCTCGAGAAAATCGCCACTAACCTCGGAACCCTAGGTTTCATCTGGGCCACGGTCGTTCTTCTCGGCGGATTCGCGATCACACTCGAAAAATCAGATTTCTGGTTCATCACCATCATTCTCCTCATCGAAGGCACTCGAATCTTCAGCAGAAGCCACGAGCTCGAGTGGCAGCACCAAGCAACGTGGACTGTATCCGGCGTCGGAATCAGTAGCTTCCGCGTGCTCCGATCAAGCTCAATCTCACTTCTCAGAAATCTAAAACGAATCAGGTTTTTTTTCTTTTGCTTAATCGAATTGGAATCGATTTCGATTTAGGGTTTATATCTGAGTAATGATTGTGTTTCTCTGCAGCGATGGGGTCTTTAAGAATGGACTGAGAGAAGCGACGACGAGAATCGGAATCGGACGACAAGAGACTTTTGATCGTCGAACCACTCTGACATGGAAGAACTCAGACGTTCCTCTTCTTCCTTATGCGAGATGGCTTTACATCTCCAGCTATGTGAGCCGGCTTCTCTATTGGCTCCAGCTCTTGTCAGCGATTTCTTGTGTGGCTCTGTCTTCTTACAAGCTCGTAAGGCACAACTACGGAGATATTCAAGACGGAGACTTGGATAAAAGGAACAGGCAAGCTGCTTTGAGCATCTTTTACTCGCTTGCGCTTGCTGAAGCTTTGTTGTTTCTTGCTGAGAAAGCTTATTGGGAGTGGGAGGTTAGTGTGTGTAACTTGCTTGAGAATGTGACTAGAGAGTGTGGGTTTGGGGTTACTGGAATGGTTTCGATCAAGAGATTCTTTTATGATGCATACTCAAAGTCTGTCAATGGGAGTATCTTTGATGGTGTGAAGATGGATATGGTGAGCTTTGCTATGGAGCTTGTGGGATCTAACTGTTCTGATGAACAGCTCATTGGAGCGAGGATTCTTAGGCAGTTTGTGGTTAATGAGCGGTTCGCAGAGGATACACTTGAGAAGATTGGAATCAACTTACCCGTCATTGAAAGGTCTGTTCTTTACAAAGTTAGGTTGTCAAATTATATTGCGATTGCAGGTAGTTTGGGAACTGAAGAAACAAAGCTGATCTCTTTCTTTCAATAAACGTTTAGGGTGAAACATCTAATCATATTAATACATTTTCATCTAAGTTTTTGCACTTTTATACTCCAGGTTGGTGGAGATGCTGAACTGGAAAGATATGCAAGAAGAAGAGATTAGGCGATCATCAGCAGAGATACTATCAAAACTCGCTGGCAAAAAACAGAACTCTCTCAGAGTTGCCGGAATCTCTGGTTCGATGGAATCGATTTCATCACTGTTACAGAACACCAGATCTTTAGGTGAAGCTCCTGATGAGATTGGAGAGAAGAAAATATTCCACGACCATCATCTACAGTACGATTTCTGGAGGTTCAACAATTTGGGCCTTTTGATTCTAAAGAAATTATCCAGAGATCATGACAACTGTGGAAAAATAGGTAACACAAGAGGGCTTCTCCCAAAGATCATTGACTTCACGCACACAGACGCAACACTTTTGAAAGAAGAGAATGCAGATATGGTTCTGTCACGAGTCCAGACAGTGAAACGGTCCCTGCAGCTAGTGAAAATGTTAGTAAGCACAAGTGGCAACACCGGGAAATGTCTAAGGAGAGAGATCTCAGAAATCGTCTTCACAGTCAGCAACTTGAGAGACGTACTGCACCATGGAGTGAGATACCCAAAACTACAGAAGTTAGGGATTGAGACCCTGAGCTTCCTCGCGCTTGAGACTGATGCGCGGGAAAGGATTGGTGTTACTGGAGGTGTCTTGAAAGAGTTGTTTAATATCTTCTTGCAAAGAAAAACACATGTGGATGAGAATGAGAGCCGAGTCAGAATCGCTGCAGGTGAAGCTATAGGGATGCTTGCTTTGGAGAGCAGAAGCAACTGCGTCCACATTCTAAAGCTCGGAGTCTTGGGCAGACTCGTGGAGGCACTTGAAGTTCCTTTGGTCCGTGTCAATGCAGCTAGAGTCTTGAGAAACTTGTGTATATATACTGGACATGAATGCTTTCCTGACCTGAGATTCATTAAAACAGCAGCGCCTACGGTGAGTATGCATGTCTGTTGGTACAAAAACTGTTCCAACCCCCTTCCAAAATATATAAAATTTGTTATGTTTACGTTTACTTGCAGGTGTTGAAGTCAATAACATCAGGAGACAAGAAATTACTGGAAGTGATGCTAGGATTAGCAGCACAAGTGTTTAAATTAATGAGTTCAGAAGAAGCAAGCACTGTTCTGACGGATTCGGGGATCAAAAAGCAAGAACTTGCGAATTCACTGGTTTCGATATTGAAAAAGCATGACAAGCCAGCGATCAAGGTTCCAAGAATCAGGAGGTTTGTGATCGAGCTTGCGCTATGGATGATGGAAGATGATGTAGAGAATGTTGTGATGTTCAGAGATTTGGGTATGGAGAGAGAGCTCGAGAAAGTTCTGGAAACTACGGCTGAGCTCGAGAACTTCGATGTTTTCTCTGGTGCAGTTGGAGTGAGTCGCCAGAGCAGAACGGTTCACTGGCTAGCTGAATTGGCTTTAAAAATGCTCGAGGATGAACAATCATAAGTATCATCTTCCAAGCTCTCTGTATTAGAAGGTTTGAACTATTATATATGTTTTGTAAGAACAAGAAAAAAATGTGCTAATTATGAAATATACTTATAATTATTTTGACAACCTTCGGCTAGCTTTTGTGTATTATTAATCAAATTTCATCAAAGCAGCTAGCTTTTGTGTCTTATAAATTCCAGGGAAACTAACTGGGAATATCTGAAGGGCTCGATCAAGCTCTTGATCTGCTTCAATATCTTCAAGAACTCTGAGTGATTCAAATGACACCGAAGTTTTGATGTAACTCTTGTAAAGAAGATGGAGATGAACTCTTGTCTTTTCTGATTTTAAAGCTAGATCATATTTGAAAAGAGAAGCAAGATTCCCTGAGTAAGCAAGTTTAAGAGGTGCTACTCATTGAGAGAGAGTACAAAGAGTGAGAATAACAAGACTCAAACAGAGTTTAATTAAATCCTAACAAAGATGAAACATAGTAGAGTTTTCAACCTAACGAAGCTGAAACATAGTAGACTTTGATCCTAACAAAGCTGAAACAGAGTAAAGTTTGATCCTAACAAGTAAATGTTTTTAATGTTTCTTATAACCTCTCTTCCTGCTTGTGGTGGCGGGCGAATTGAACACCTCAGCAGATTCCACAGAGATCGTTGTTGTGTCTGGACTATCAGGAGAATAGTCAGTGTCACTCTTTGCATCAGCATCAATGGTCTCTTCTTCCTCGTCTTGTATGACGCTTTCAAGAGAAATCTCATTGTTTTCATCCTCTGTCCCATCAGAGATTTCTTCAACTTCAACGGCTGCACGAATCTCCTTGCAGCCTCCGTGACCGAATATGCTCACTTCATAGAGTCGGTAACCATCAAAGACAAAAATCAAGAACTCTCCATCTTTGAGGTCATTATCGTCCACAAAATTGGCCCAGCCTCGTTCAAAATACACTTGCTCTTGCCTGCTCTTCATTACTACTTTCCAAATCTTTCCACCAGTGCCCATGAGAATGGCAGTCTTGGGCAATGGACGCGGCAAGTGTTCGTAGTACGAAACTGGTATCAGCTGCTCAACACACAAAAATTGACTCATCAGCAGCAAAACAACAAAAAAAAACCAGAGACTCTGTCTGCAGAAGAGGCTTTCAACACCCAAAAAGAAACAGTAAGGTTAAAGTTCTCAACTGACAAACTATGCACAAATATGCTTTACAAACTCAGTTCAAAAACCTACAAGATGCGGTTAAACTAGTGTTTTGTACAAGCAAGCAAGCCTCTTCTTCAAAAAATTTTGAACATAGAAGAAAAATCTGATCAAAGTAAGCCTCTATATATCTACTTGCTGACTCATTCTCAACCATATTCAAACATGTCTGATGTAAGCAGAACAATCTTAAGCTTAAGTAGTAACGAAAGTTACAATGTTGGTTCAGATCTCACTCACATCACCATTGAACATATCCAAAAAAAAAAAAAACAGGTTTGTCCATGAAAACCCAGTCAAGTCAGAGAAAAAAAAACTCACCAAGGAGTCAGAGCTGTACTGGGAAAGATAGACACTGAAGAAACGAGGAAGAACATCACCGGAAGCCATGGAGGTCGTAGGAACTGTGAGAGAGAGACAGAGAGAAAGAGAGCAGAGGAGTTAGTGAAAAATATGAAAAGCTGGTAGATTTAAGAGAGTTTGGGAACCATCAGAAGAGATTCTTACCAAGAAGCGAGTCTTTCTAGTCTTCTCTTTGATTGTGATACGAACAAGAGGAATAGAGAGAGAGAGAGAGATATCAAAGTGAGAGAGAGAGAGAGAGAAATGGTAGCAGAATACAGTTAATGTGTGTTTCTCTGTCCTTTCTCTTGGTATAGCCAATGAGAAAGTAGCATTGCTCTTACCACTTTCTTCTATTTGTTCTTATTTTTTCTTACAATGCAAAAGAGATTAATTTGGTATTCTTGGGAGTTATTAATGTTGCATGTCAAAACAACACAGTCTAGCCAAGCACATATTCGAGATCAATCATAAACGTATAAGTTCAGATTATGGTTAATGAGGAGCTTCTTTAACTGTTAAGCATTACTAATGTTAATTTCACTATTAGTGAAAAGAAAAATAAAATAAAGCGAGTGTGACAGAGACTTGAGAGAGAGATGGTGTTGGTTTGTTTTGCTTTTTACTTTATTACCATTTGATTTCCAAAACAACCCCACATTTTGTACTATACTACAGTCAATGATAGCAGAGCAGTAAATAAAAAGATGAGTCAACACCAAAATCTGAGTCTTTGATGAGTAAAAGTTTTATCTAGTTCTGCACTCAAAACCTCTGTTCTGTTTTGTCGTTTTGTTGATATTTTCATTGGAAAATTATATGTTTAGTCCGAAGAAACAAACCAATGATAATGAATCAACTTAGTAAGTTAACCAATAATTGAGTTTGTTTTTCATTATGATTAGTGAGGATGTCGTTAGCTTAGGCTCCATTAACATTTTTCGTATTAATGATTTTGTTTATCTAAACACTTGCAGGCAAAATAAGTAATGAAGAACCTCATAACAGAAATTAACTAGGGACAAATTACATATTTGTTCTATCTATATTCAATTGTCACCCAAATTAAGATCCTCATAATAGAACTTACACTATAGTGAAATTAACTATGTTCTATTAGAGAACTTACACTATCTGTTCTTATACTTACAGAACTTACACAAATTTTTTTTTGACAATCAAACTCCATATATTAAGTTATCAGAGATGACTCTTTTCGAAAGAGAGCCAATTAGGTACCGACGAGCTTACATGGGAGAAATAGAAACCTTGTGCTCTTGCACATTTCGCAAGTTTATCGGCACGGATATTATCCTCTCGAGGGATATACCTAATACTAAAATTAGCAAATCTATCTCTGAAATGAGTAAAATCCTTCAATTCTGATGAAAAGGTCGGCCAATCCTCGATATTTGACGTCATCCTTAGGAGATCTGAACAATCCGTAGCAAAAAGAGCTTTATCCAAGTCTAGCGATAATAAGCACTCCATAGCCCAAATAAGGGTATCTAACTCTGCATGTATAGGGGATAAGCTTCTACGCGATCCTCTTAGCCCAATGTGCAGGATTCTATCACCGATAGACGCAATCCAACCATGCCCACTCCTATCAACCTTTGTATGCCAAGATCCGTCTATAAAGCATACAAGAGATTCTTGTGGAATTGGGGTCGAAGGGAAGGCCGCTTATACTACCACTGGTGCTAAATCTCTATGATTTGCTCTTCTCCAAACTTCTTCTTCTTGGATAGCTTTCTCCAATGTATCTTGCGGAGACTCAAAGATATTTTCAATCACTTTCTTGTTTATAGCCTTCCAAATGTACCACATTACCCAAGGAAATGTCTGCAGATTTTGATTAAGTGCACCATAGTCTCTAGCGCTCCCATATAGAAAATCGAGGTTGCTATATAGGGAAGATGAGGAAAATACCATAGGATGGGTAGGGATTGTCGATAAAGCCCACACTTGACGTGCTGGAGGGCATTCAAATAGCATATGATTTATAGTTTCCTCCTCCGCTCCACACCTTGGGCAACCCTTATCTCTACCAATATGGCGATAATGCAAGCGTTGGCATGTTGCCACGCACCTGGTCACACATTGCCACACGAAATGCTTCAGCTTTCGTGATGTTTTTAACTTCCATGCTTGCGCCTTGAGTGTCGTAACACTAGGTCCCTGAGGAGGGAGGTAGCAACCAGGGCGAGAGATAGCTCTCACGACTTCATATCCGGACTTAACGGTATAATTCCCAGACTTTGTCAGGGTCCAAGAATACCCGTCCCTTGAGGCAATTAAGCTCGGTTTAATCCCTAAAATAAGGGTAATTTCTTTCGGGGGGAAGAGTTCCCGAAGACGCTCCATTTTCCACTTTTTTGTGTTGAAATCAATTAAGGTTCTAACACATAACAAAGGATTTCTCTCATTAGTTAATCCTTGAGGCGGTCGCGCTGGCGTATCCGGAATCCATGGTTCAGTCCAGATGCACGTGTTGAACCCCGAGCTTATGGTCTTACGGATTCCATACGAGAGAACATGTTTTGCCGCCAAGATGCTCCTCCAGCCATATGAAGGTCGATTTGATACTTGTATCTCTAATGGACTATAATATCGAAAGTATCTCCCTTTGAGAACTCGACTAAGGAGAGAATCTGGATATCTGAGCAATCTCCATAGCTGCTTTGCCAACAAGGCAAGATTAAATTCTTCTAGTGTTCGGAAGCCTAGCCCGCCTTCTGATAGTTGAGTGCACATTTGCTCCCATGAAATCCAGTGTAATCCTTTACTATCTGCTTTATTGCTCCACCAGAAATCGGCAACAACGCTACTTAATTTTGAGCTTATAGCTTTTGGTAAGAGAAAACACGACATTACATATGTCGGAATTGCTTGCGCCACTGATTTTATCAGGACTTCCTTGCCTCCTTTGGATAGAGATTTTGAGGTCCATAAGTTTACCCTCTTATGGAGTTTATCCCTCACAAATGCGAAGACTTGTGGCTTTGACCCATGAATCTTCTCGGGGAGACCCAAGTATGTACCCATTCCTCCTTCTTGTGATATCCCAACAATAGATTTGATCTCTTGTCGTATATTGGTCGGGACCTCGGTTCCAAACATGATTGAGGATTTAGAAAAGTTAATTTCTTGTCCAGATGTCTCGCCATAAAAGCGGATTATATCGATAATTTCCTTGCATTGATGAGGATCAGCTCTACAGAAGAATAAACTGTCATCTGTAAAAAGTAAGTGGGAAACCCGTGGGCTTGCGTTTGAAATACGTAATCCCTGGAGCTTTCCCTCTTTTTCGGCATTCTTAATCTGAGCGATTAGCCCCTCTATACAAAGGATGAATAGATATGGGTAAATTGGATCTCCTTGGCGAATCCCCCGTGTTGGCCTAATCCGTCCCTTGGGATTCCCATTGATCAAAATATGGTAGGAGACGGAAGTAATGCATTGCATTATCCAACCCACCCTTTTGTGATCAAACCCCATTTTTTCCATCAAAACTCTTAGGAAATTTCATTCCACTCTATCATAAGCTTTACTCATGTCCGTCTTAATTGCCATAAATTTCTTTCTGTTGGCCTGGTTGGAACGGAGGGCATGAAAATTTTCTTGAGCTATGAGGATATTATCTGTGATTAATCGTCCTGCTACAAAGGCAGATTGGGTCTCGGATATAATTTCCGGCAAGAACCTCTTGAGTCGTAAACTCAAAAAATTTTGAGATCACCTTATAGCTCACGTTACAGAGGCTAATAGGGCAAAATTTTGACATTTCACGAGGTCGTTCTCCTCTCGGGATTAAACAAATATTTGTTTCATTTAGCTTGTCATCAAAAATTCCGGAGCTAAAGAAGTTCTTCACCATCTTAGTGAGATCGCCTTTTATGGTTTCCCAAAATTTTTGGAAGAACAAGGCAGTCATCCCATCCGGTCCTGGAGCCTTTCCCGGATTCAGGGAGAACAAAGCTCGTTTGACCTCCTCTTCTGAGATTTCTTTCATGAGATGCTCGTTCATGGCAGGTGTGACTAGTGTAGGTACATCCTTAATTGCCAATGTAGGGTCGCTCGCATTCGAGGATGAAAAAAGATTGTCAAAATACTCAACCGCTACTTTTTCAATTCCTTCTTCTGTATCAACCCAGACTCCAAGTTGATTAAGGATGCCAGTGATCTTGTTCCTTGTCCTCCTTTGTTTTGTGGAAGCATGGAAGAATTTTGTATTTTTGTCTCCTTCTACAAGCCAAAGTTCTCTGCTTTTTTGGTGTCAATATGCTTCATCTTCCCTATAAGCTTCGCAGAGCCGCCATTTTAGGTTGAGGAGAGTTTACGACGATGCTTGATCATCTCCATAGGTCTCATCAATCTTTTCTTGAAGTTCCTTAATCAGCTTTTCTGAGTTTGTTTGATTATTTTTCTTCCAAATGGAAATTGTCCCGAATGAAAAAGGGTCAATAATAAATATGTTCCAAATTCTTGGAACTCAGCTGCCACCCACCATCTTGTAAACTTAGATTAAACCAAATACTAATTAAATGGTTATCAACGATGAACAATTCGAGAGAAGTGAAGGAGTTTTTGATGTTTTATTCACAAGAACCATTACAAAGATGTATATGGCTAGAAGAGCTATATCTAGTTTCCTAAAGTATTTCAATGAGAATCAAACTTCACATAATAGTACTGTAACATTACAATGAGAGCAGAACTAAGAGCGGATTGTTTTCGACGTCTTAAGTTTCAAAACATTTATTTGTATAATAAAAAAAAAGAAATATGTTGAAAAATGTAATAATTTTGAAAATACTTTTAAAAAACTGATGTTTAGTTTTAAAAATCAAAATCATTATTCTTAATCGTTTTTTTTAAAGGGTAAAAAAAAAAGTAAGATACTACTAAGGATGATGATAATTGGACCTGCGAGTTGAGAGTGTCCAAAGGTGCATTTTACAGATAAAATAGTTTCCCTCCGCATTAACCACACAAGATGATGATCATTGTATGGAATTTTGTATGGAATTTTGTAGACTCCTAGTCTTGTTCTTGAGAATCTATAGATGCTTAAATGGGTCACTCAAGCATAACTATATATTGCATGTAGAACTATGAAGACAGACAGATGAGGAACACATGAACTGATTTCTTAAATCTTGAAGAGTGATAACAGTGTTATGTTAGTTAATATTTGCCACTAATAATCTCTTTATATTTATAACAAAAATATTTTTTTCACGTGGTTTAATATTTCTAAAAAAATAAATAAATAAGTTATGTGATAAATGTTAAGAAAACATGATACACTATATAATAGATATGTTTACTAAATCACAATTTGGTATATATATATAAATTTCAGAGACATAATAGGATTTGTGTATATATCAATTTGTCCTATCTCGAGATGGAAATACGAATACGAATAAGAAATAATTCATCCTATCTCGAGATGGAAGTAGGAATAGGATTTGTGTATATATCAATCAATTTAGTAACAAAGACGGTCATTATTCAGAAACCAAACTAACTCTCTCAGAAATAAAAACCAAAACCTCTTCAAGATCCATCCTTCGAGCAACAACACGATGGTTCTTGTTAGAAATCCTCGATTCCTAAATCTCAAGTTACAACCTTCCACCACTACTCCATCTACTTTCCCTAGCTGTTTCCCCATCGCTGCCGCTTCAATGGTTACTTCCTGTGCAAGCAACAGCATCTCGACTACTGATCTGGATAGGATGAATGTTCTCGGTAGCGGAAACGGCGGAACCGTCTTCAAAGTTAAGAACAAGACAACTTCAGAGATCTACGCCTTGAAGAAAATCAAAGAAGACATGGATTCAACTTCCCGCCAGCAACTCCTCCGCGAGATTGAGATCCTCCGTCTCGTCAACTATTCTAGCATCGTAAAGTGTCACGACATCTTCCAGAATCCTTCCGGAGAAGTATCTATTCTTATGGACTACATGGATCTCGGCACTCTAGAGTCTCTACGCGGCAAAGTCGTTACAGAGGATCAACTAGCTTTGATGGCTCGTCAGATTTTACAAGGTTTAAATTACTTGCACGAGCTCAAGATCGTTCATAGAGATATCAAGCCAGCGAATCTACTACGTAGCTCGAAAGAAGAAGTCAAAATCGCAGACTTTGGAGTAAGCAAGATCGTGGCCAAGTCTTTAAACAAGTGCAACTCGTTCGTGGGGACGTACGCCTACATGAGTCCCGAAAGACTCGACAGTGAAGCTGAAGGTGTTACAGAAGAAGACAGATCAAACGTTTATGCCGGAGATATATGGAGTTTTGGGCTTACGATGCTCGAGATCTTGGTGGGTTACTTCCCGCTGCTTCCTCAAGGACAGAAACCAGACCAGGCCGCGATAATATGCGCCGTGTGCTTTGGAGAACCACCGAAAGCCCCCGAAGAATGCTCCGACAAGTTGAAGAGTTTCATCGACTGCTGTTTACGTAAGAAAGCTAGCGAGAGGTGGACAGCTTCTCAGCTTCTCAACCACCCTTTTCTTCAACACCAAGATTAGGGTTAGGGCCAGTGGCGGATCTACGTTACATTTTACTTTATAATTAGCAGTGTGTGTGTAAAGGAGTGAGCAAGTTTGTGTAAAGTTCTTGTGAAACGATGTAAACGATTAATGAAATTTTAACGGGTTTTTAAAAAATGGGCTTCAACTTTAAGGGGTTTTAACTGGACAATTAGTTAAACGGGCTGGGTCTTAACGGGCCTGAGCCGCCGGTTTTAACATCACTACATTTGACCATTAGAATCCTTAGCCCAGCTGGTAAATTGTTTCCACGTAAAGAATTTGGTCAGGAGTTCGATGACCTGTTTGGTCAGTTAGCATTTATCATCATCGCATTTTTATTCTTATTCAATTTCTTTTAAAAATAAAACTATATGCTTTTAGTTCTATTTTCACTTTTAAAAATTTAATTCTTATTTATTTTATTGCAAAGTATAAATATATTTTAATTTTAAAATGTTAGTAATAAAACTAGTAAATTAGTAACATTAAACAGTATTATCTCTTTTTATAGTTAAATTATCATTTTAGAGTTTAAATTTGTGTGATATGATAAGATAATTAATACTAAATATATTACAATATTTATATTTTACAATGAATTTTACGTTTGTATATAATGAATTATAAGTTTGTATATAAATATATTAAGTTTCTAATTAATAAATTAATATATGTAATGAAGCATTATCATGAACCAACATAAACAATACTTTCAAAATATATGTCTTATTTTTTTCGATTTCAAACCTTACAATATATTTTAACATGAACAAAAATATATATATTTATCAAAAATATTATTAATTATATATTATATGTGCCTGAAACTAAATATAAAATTAGATGGATAGTGATCCAAAGAGATCAAAAAT
Source organism: Camelina sativa (assembly GCF_030686135.1). Lineage (NCBI taxonomy): Eukaryota > Viridiplantae > Streptophyta > Magnoliopsida > Brassicales > Brassicaceae > Camelina > Camelina sativa. The sequence continues at coordinate 2,580,858 of NC_141898.1, forward strand.
ACACTAACTTAGTATGTAAAAGAGAGTAAACGAGCAAGCATGAGAGTGTCCAAATAGTGCACTCCTCCTCATCAACACTAACACATGATGATGATTAACGATCACTTAGGAAAAGTTAGGATCAAAAATTGGAAAGTGGAGGTTAAAACTTAAAACTGTTCTAAACAAAAAAAAATTGGATTGGATTTTTTAAGTCAAATTAAATCAGAAAAAAATTGATTCAGTGTATCTTAATTTTAAGAGAACAAATAGAGTTAGCTCAATAAATCGGTTTGCCTATTTAACCGGGAAATTGGAAGTTAAAAATTAAAACCGAAATTAGACCCGGATCCAGTGTTTACCGGGTTAAATTAAGATTTGCGGGTCATAAGCAGAGAGCAACCAGACGCAAACGATGAAAGCGATCCAGTTGCTGTGGGAAGCGATAATGGAGGCGACGAAGAGAGGCAGACGGAGAGAAGATGAAGACGGCGGTGAACAAGAGACCAGCCGAAAAGCTTCACCAGAATTGCTCGTTCTTCCTCCAGAGATCATCACAGAAATTCTTCTTCGATTACCGGCCAAATCGGTCGGGCGATTCAGGTGCGTGTCAAAGCTATTTTGCTCTTTATCGTCGAATCCTAGGTTCGCGAAGAGTCATCTCGATCTAATCCTCCGAAACGAAGCCGTACAATCTCTCCACCGCAAGCTCATCGTGTCTTCACATAATCTCTACTCGTTAGATTTCGATTCGATTGGATGTGAAGGAACTAGGGATTTAGCTGCTACGGAACTCAATTATCCGCTTAAGGACGATGCGAGCCTTTTCTCTGAGATGATTAGGAGTTACGTTAGGGATCATATGGAAGATGATCGTCGTGTGATGCTTACGCTGAATGTGAAACCTTATAGAAGAAACTGGGTTGAGATCGTTGGATCGTCTACTGGTTTAGTGTGTATCTCTCCTGGTGAAGGTGTTGTTTTCTTGTATAATCCAACCACCGGAGAATCCAAGAGATTACCTGAAACTATACGACATGGAGTAGACAATTTCCAAAGTTATGGATTTGGTTTCGATGATCTCACTGAAGATTACAAAGTGGTGAAGCTTGTTGCTAGTAGTGACGATGTTCTCGATGCTAGTGTGTATTCTTTGAAAGCAGACTCATGGAGAAGGATCTGCAGTTTGAATTATGAGCACAACGATGGTTTCTACACGTCAGGTGTGCATTTCAACGGCGCGATTCACTGGGTGTTCACAGAGAGTAGCCATAACCAAAGAGTGATCGTAGCATTTGATCTTCGAACAGAGGTTTTTCGAGACATGCCATTGCCTGATGAAGCTGAGGATTGTCAACATAGGTTTAGAAACTTCGTGGTCGGTAGTCTCAACGGATGTCTGTGTGTTGTCAATAGTTGCTACGAGGAGCACGATGACATATGGGTGATGTATGACTACGGTGAAGCTAAATCATGGAGCCGAATCCGGATCAGCTGGTTGTATAGGTCGATGAAACCGCTGTGTTCGACTAAGAACGATGAAGAGGTTCTTCTGGAGCTTGATGCAGGCATGGTGTTGTACAACTTTGAGACCGGTGCATCGAGTGTTCTGGGAATTCGCGGTGTTAAGCTCAGCGACGGGTTCGAGGCCAATACATACCTAGAGAGCCTCATATCACCAAACTCTTATATGGGATAGAAGTCTCTGCTCTCTGCTCTCTGCTCTCTAGAAGATAGATATAAATAACCAGTAACATTCAGATGTGCATTGTTTTAGTTCAGAAACACAAATATAGTATTCATATTGTAATATGTATCATGAAGAGATTAAAATTAATAAGATTGCGTAATGGCAAATTGTAGTGTACATAGTTGTATGATTTGTATCTAAATCAGTACTTGTTGTTTATTAAGAAGAAGAAAAAATGTAAAATCTCCGGTCTGACTGTTAAACCGGGAAATTGGGACTAAAATCGTTTTTGAGAAAACCGAATATGACCAATCGTTTTTGAGAAAAATAAAATCGTCGAGATTTAGGTTTTCAGGTCACACATATTATATAAGGATCAATCATATCAATGATTCTCTCAATCAAACATTCTCATTACTCCTCTCAATCTTGTATATATGTTAAGTAGATTATGTAATCAATCTCCCTAGAAGAATCCTTAGGTGTATATATACTTGTAACTCTCTGTTCGAATAAAATTATCCTTCACATAAACATTCATAACACACACACAAGTAAAAAGAGTAACACCAGACGAGCAACGTTTCATGAAAGCGACAATGGAGGCGGCGAAAAGAGTAGATGACGACGGCGGGGAAGAAGAGACTAAGGAGGAGAAAGCTTCACGTGAATCTCTCGATCTTCCTCTTGGTATAATCACGGAAATTCTTCTTCGAATACCGGTGAAATCGATCGGGCGATTCAGGTGCGTGTCGAAGCAGTTTTGCTCTTTATCGTCGGATCCGGGGTTCGTGAAGAGTCACCTGGAACGAACGAACCACCGGAAAAGAATCTATTCTCGTTGGATGTTGATTCGATCGGTGAAGGAGGAGGAACTAGGGAATTAGTAGCGGCTATGGAACTCAATTATCCGCTAAAAGACGACGACCCGAGCTTGATGAAGAAGGTGCCAAGACATGAGAATGAAAGAAACTGGGTCACCATCATTGGATCATCCAACGGTTTAGTGTGTATCGGTATCGGTATTGAATCTAATCTTAGAAAATATAGTGTTTTCTTGTTTAACCCAACCACCGGAGATTCCAAGGGATTACCTGACGCTGCTCCAGAAGGAGTTTATTATAGGTTCCAAACGTTTGGATTTGGCTTCATGATTACAAAGTGGTGAGGCTTGGTGTTACTAGTCAGTCTAATCCACATGTTCTCGACGCTAGTGTCTACTCATGGAGACGGATCTGCTCTTTGCACTATAAACTCAGTAAAGCCTTCTGCACTCGCGCTGTGCATTTAAACGGTGCCATTCACTGGGTGCTCACTCTTGTACAGAAGGAGAATAACCGGAAGCAGAAATTAGTCGTAGCGTTTGATCTTAATACCGAGAAGTTTCGAGAGATGCCACTGCCTGTTTCTGCTTGTTCCCATAAGAATAAACACATAAATTTTGTGGTTTCAAGTCTTAACGGACGTCTCTGTGTGGTCAATAGTTGCTACGATCATGTGGGTGATGAATGAGTACGGTGATGCTAAATCATGGACCAGAATCCGGATCAGCTTTTTGTTCTGGTGTATGAAACCGCAATGTTCAACTAAGAACGATCAAGAGTTTCTCCTGGACGTTGATGGAGACATGGTCTTGTACAACCTCAAGACTGATGCATCGAGGAGAATCACAATTCGCGGGTTCAAGTAAGGTTTTGGATTCGAGGCCGATACATACGTAGAGAGACTCGTATCACCTAGCTCTTATGGCAAAGAGAGCCGAGGAAGTCTGCTTTCTCTAAAAGATACAGCCAACAAAACATTCCCATCAGTGCGTTGTTGTTAATGTTATTTGATTTAAGTCTTTGTCTTTCAATAATGGCTCCACATTTGTAGAGTAGTTGCTTAGTTGTTGCTAAGTACACGTTCTAGTTTGTTTCGTTGTTGTAGAAAATCCTCCGTATGATAAGGAGGTGTGGTTGTTTTGCTTTGGCTATTTAAGAGCCTTATTCAATAAGATCAAGGGTACGCTTTAGTTTACAGAAAACAGAGTCTGAAAAACATGATGGTGACAACGATACCAAAGTTCGATGGAGATTTCGAACATTGGAGCATGTTGATGGAGAACCTCATACGATGCAAGGAGTGGTGGGATCTAATAGAGGAAGGCTATGTCGAGCCAGCTAGAGGGGAGGTCCTAAGTTTCTACTCCAAATCTTTCAAAAATACTAAGTTGGTAGGTTCTTCACTTTCCTAGGATTTTTTTAGGAAACAAACATGAACAAAACACGAGAACGAACATACATGTAGTCACTAATAAACCCACCGATTTTATGAATGAATACAACTGGCCACACGACTTCGACGACCACTGCCACCGACTTGTCTGATGATTTTAAGTTAACAGAAGGGTTAGGATTTACGTTGGCGGTCCGAATTCCATCTTCACTAATAAAGTAAGGCTTCATCGTCTTCTTGTTTTTCAATCTATAACAGAGCAAAGGAAGTCTTGAAGATAATAAATAAATCATCAGGGACTACAGATACAAGCCCCTCTGGTTCACGGCAAACTCATCTAGGAATATGTCGACTGGTTAGCTATGTCACATGAAACTGTATCAATCCTTTATACAGATATATAAGCCCGAACGTCATAAACTGCTAAACTATAAACTTGAATCTAATGGCAAAATGTTTCCAAGAGCTCAGACATAAATGAAATAGTGTGAATTCATAAGGAGGCTGAACAGAGGGAGAAGTCTGCAGCCGATGAAGCAACAACACAACCCAAATGAGAAACTGAGAAGGACAAGAACAGAAAAACAACCTCGCTACTACCCACACTTTTGAAGATTATAAACTCGAGAAACAAAAGAGAATCAGGACAATGACCTTACTTGGTTCCTCATCTCTGCCAACACAGTTTCTTCCCACCCTTGCGCATGATCTCATACGCAAGCTTATACTTCTCTTTGAATCAACGATCTACAAGTTCGTCTTTTGTTCGGCTATTCTTCAAATCAACGAACATTAAGACAACCCCTTTGTTCGGCTATTCCCGGGAATCAACGAACACAAGGTTTCCTATCAGTTACGCTGCGCCAATTACCTAGTGACTTTTAATTACATTCTCCCTAAGGTGACAATGTTTTCAGCAAGGTGACTTTTAATCTACAGATGACTTGGGTCGCAAGAAAATCATATATATAGAAGATATCTACACATATATATATATATCTTATTGTTGAAAACAATGATAAAGCAAAAGCCCTAGCTAGTGTAAAGGAAATCTCCTCAGGTGACTATGTTTCCAGCAAGCGTACGTGCCTGATTTGCTTGATCAAAATCTGGTTTAACGCTGGTTCATGTTTGATTCAGACCAGGGATTACGCACAGATTGATTCACGCTAAAGACAACGAAGGAAATGGCACAAACACAAATTGGAAAATAGCAGAAAAAAGCATTGGCAAGTTCGTGGAATTGGTGATTTTGATGAGCTTAGTGCGCATAGCGAGGATTCAACAACTTACCAAAATACATAAGTAGAAAGCATTACTAAATACTAACAACTTGATGAAGTTGATGCTATGGACGGAAAAAAAGGTAAGAATTTACAGCAACGGAAAGAAAAAAGAAAGCGTGAAACAAACACGGCATTCTAATTTGGTCTAATAATTACATTAGTGCGTAGAGGATGGTGAATAGATGTAAGAATGACAAACTTTTGAATTATATAATTGATAAAGACATGCAAGCTGATCTAAATTGAAGCAAGAACGCGCATCGTCATGGGTATAAATAATGCTACAACACAGAGGAAAAATCACATCATATCATTCTTACAAACACATTTACAAAACACCACTAGTTCTTACCAAAACACATTTTAGTTCTTAATTACAACAATATTGTTTTGCAAGATGACGATGAATAATTTGCAGAATTTTGCTCACGCAAACGAAGGTAAATGTACAATAAAATTTAATTACACAGAGTTATACAACTTTAGAGTTACTATTCTCTTCTTCTCGTCTAACAACAAATTATATTGTTTTTCTTTTTTTTCAAGATATCGTGCAACTTCCTCAAACTTCTAGAAACGGTTGACTTGATACGGTGGATATTCATCAGCTACTGCTCCGGTACGGTGAGTTTCCTCTGACCGACGATCTTAAGGGTACTACAGTGACCGAAGGGCTCTACATTCTAAACTTGACTCAGATCCTGACGAACACTCATGGACAGTGCCCTGCTTGGGTTCATACAGGTTTAGGACGAATAAAAAATAAAATGGCAATTTGTTATTAAAAAATGTTAAAACAATATAATACAACGGTTATTCATACAATACGTAGATGATACGTATTTTTAATTGTTTATGTATTTATACTATTGTGACTATGATCAAACCATATATATATATATATATATATATACATTGTTTGATTGTTTGATATATTGAGTATAGTTAACATAAAATTCTATATAAATATAAATTGTAGGTGTGATTATTTATATATAGCAACAAATTAGTTATTTATTTGTTTTTTAAAATGTTGAGTAGATATTAATAAAAAAATAAGCAAAACATATGTAAAATATGAATAAAACATAAGTAAAATATTTTTACATATGTATTTTCACTACAAAAAAGAAGGCTTTTAAAATCGGTTTTAATTTAACTTAACGTCAGTTTATAACTGACTCTAAATAATTCGCGTCCCACAATCGAATCAACACAATTTTGAGATCTCGATTTATTAACCTAATTTTTGTCATGTTCACACGAAGCTTTCTCTAGAAATAAGTTCATAACTTACCGTCGGTTTGTTTACGTCAGTTTAATAAACGATGTTAAATCCCTTAATATTTTTAATCTTTACGTCGTTTATTGAAGTGACGTTAATAAACTGACGTTATCTAATAAAATATAACACATAAAATAGATTGTCAAATATGATATCATCTATTTTGTATATCACATTAGCATTTTGTTAGTTCATTAAAAATATCTTTTCATATAAAATTTTAATACAAGTTTTCAACTTTCATGTAATTTTTCATTTTATTTTCAAACATTTAATACATTATATAATACTCTATTAATACAGATAAAATATTAAAAATATGAAATAAGAAGAACTAATAACAAACAGAATATCATAAATTTTAAAAATAAAAAATGTAAACACATTTTCAAACTAAATAGTAAATACATAACCTAACTAAAAAAATATGGCATTACAATTTTTTTACTATTTTGTCTTTTGTGGCTCGGCAAATGCCTTTTTGGCTTTTTCAATACACATAGACACGTCACTGCTCATGGATCAACTCGGTCTCAAGACTCTCAACTACTCTTCAAGTCCAAAATCAAAATGTTCTTAAGCTTCGATCGGCGTATCTAGATAATAGATAGCTGATGGACGAATATTGCAACCCCAAATATACCGCATACACGACGACGTCATGTAGTTAAGGTTTATACAGTAAAACCTCTATATATTAATAAGATCGGAACTATGAAATTTTATTAATTTATAGAGGTTTTTAATTTATAGATAAATTAATATTTTATCAATTTATGAAGAGATTTTCTTATTTTCATATTCAAAAATTTCTATTACAAAATAAGGTATTTTTGTTATCATTCACATTTTTAAAAAATTTTCTTAATTTATAATCTTGATTATCGTAATAGGATGACTGTCAATTATTTAATAGATTATCTAGGTAAAAATGAGAAATGTTAAAAGTTTAGAGTTTAGAAAAAATTGTTACTACTATCCTTCATACCATGAAATGAAGTCGCAGAAAATATTGCGGTACATTTAAAACTAATTACTAAAGATGCAATTATCGCATCTATGACTCTTCACAAATTATGGATGAGATTTGAAAATACAACAATGAAAAAATTAGAGATGAGCTCCAACCAAAATGCAAATTCAAAAATAGACAAACAACAATAGAATCATATTTCACTATATTTTCTTTTATATATATATATATATCAGTTTATATGATTATTAATTTATGATATTGATGAGACTATATCCTTGCATAGGATTTCTAAAAAAATTATTATCTTATTATTTTATTGAAATGTGTCATTTTTTACAGCGACCCAACTCGGGACCGGAAGAATTTATTAACTTATTGCGAGTATTAATTTAAAGAATTCTACTCTATATTATTTTATTTTCTTGCTCTTCCCATATTTTTGCTTTTTGTTTTTCTTTTTTTTCCCCAATTTTTTTTTAACTCTATTAAGTTCGTGCAGTGACGATGTCCCAAAACCGGTAATTGTGCATTACCTAATCACACCGATAATTAGTTAGGTTCATCAATCTCTTCTTCTTATTTTTTTGATTTGTTTTTTTTTAATGATATATATATATATACAACATAATAAAGGCTTCATCGTCAGTTTTTGCTTATCAAACGTCCTAACTCCTAAGGATTCATATGTATGAACTTCCAAAATGTCCAAATCTTCCAAAAATTCTAAGTTGGTAGGTTCTTCACTTTCCTAGGATTTTTTTAGGAAACAAACGTGAACAAAACACGAGAACGAACATACGTGTAGTCACTAAACCCACCGATTTTATCAATGAATACAACTGGCCACACCACTTCGACGACCACTCCACTGCCACCTCCTTGTCTGATGATTTAAAGTTAACAGAAGGGTTAGGATTTACATTGGCGTCCCCAATTCCATCATCACTAATAAAGTAAGGCTTCTTCGTCTTCTTGTTTTTTTCAATCTGTAACAGAGGAAAGGAAGTCTTGAAAAAGATGAATAAATCATCAGGGATTACAATATACAAGCCCCTCTGGTTCACGGCAAACTCATTTATGTCGACTGGTTAGGTAGAAAATATTCAACCTTTCTATCAAATGAAGTTGTCTCACTAAAGCAATTTTATACGACATCTGTCAGGATCAATCCTTTATACAGTATTAAGGCCGAGTGTCATTAACTGCTGAACTATAAACTATAAACTCATTTATGTCGACTGGTTAGGTAGAAAATATTCAACCTTTCTATCAAATGAAGTTGTCTCACTAAAGCAATTTTATACGACATCTGTCAGGATCAATCCTTTATACAGTATTAAGGCCGAGTGTCATTAACTGCTGAACTATAAACTGAATCTAATGGCAAAATGAGATCCAAGAGCTCAGACATAAATGAAATAGTTTTAATTCATAAGGAGGCAGAACAGAGGGAGAGTCTGCAGCCGATGAGGCAACAACACAACCGAAATGAGAGAAACTGAGAAGGACCACGACACAAGCTTTTGAAGATTTAGATATTTAAGATTATAAACTCGAGAAACAAGTTAAAGAGAATCAGGACAATGACCTTACTTGGTTTCCTCATCTCTGCCAACACAGTTTCTTCCCACCCTCGCGCATGATCTCATATGCAAGCTTATACTTCTCCAGAGAAGATGTCCCAAACTCTATATACTTCGAAGCTGCTTCCCTCAGGCTCCAGATCATCAAGGCCTTGAGGTCCTGAGAAGTCACGCCTGATTCTACATCGCGTACGAACCCAAACTCCGCGTTTTTGGTCCAGCGATGCAGTATATACCGAGATGGGAGTTCTCGAATGTCTAAGAGGTTGAACACTTTAAAGATATGTCTGCAGAGAAGTCCTTCGTACTCAAACATCTGACAACTGCAGCTTGCATTGAGATTCGATGCACTGAAAGTTACAGCGTGTTTCTCATTCTCGTTCCCACATTTCCTCACCAGAAACCTGCTGATAGCTCCTTCCTCATAGGTCTTTAAACCAAGGTAATTATAAGACTGAGCAAGCTCGCTCTGGAAAATCCTGAAAATGGTGAGCGTGTACAACCTTCTGCATTGTTCTTCAACGGGTTCTTTCGTTTGTAGAAACGGCTGCAAGTTATAAGAATTGAAATCCTCTTTCCGTTCCTCTTCACGGCGCTGCTCGAGTCCTTGCTCATACCGCGAGATGAACTCCGTGAGAGACGTTAGAGAATTAAGAGAAGTTCCGTAAAATGGCTCAATGGTGCCATTTACAGGGATTCCACCAAAGAAACTGGCTCTTAGATATGCCGGTACCCAATTCTCTCGTTTTTCATATATTTCTCTGAGCCACATGTTCTCCCTAAGGCCGTACTTGTTTACCAAAGCACTCCACATAGTGTCAAACTCCACCGTTGTCTGCGACTGGTATAAACATTTCTCGTACTCGTACTTGAACTCATTCGGGAATGACCCGAGATTTTCTCGTTCTTTGGACCTTATCTGCCACGCTGAGAACCGGTGATGTGCCCCGGGAAAGACTTGAGCCACTGCTTGTTGGATAGGCAAGTCTTGATCAGCTACAATAGATCTCGGACGACGCCCTGACATGGCACGAAGCCATGTCTGAAACAACCATGAGAAAGCCTCTTTAGATTCATCAGCAACTAAGGCACCCCCGAGAAGCACGGGTTGCCTATGGTGATTAAAACCGATAAACATAGCAAACGGAACAGAGTATTCTCCTTTTCTATATGAAGTATCAAAAACAACAGCATCACCAAACTGACTACAGGCGAACCTTGATCTGCTATCTGCCCAAAAAATACTCATACAGCTTCCATTACTATCAAGCTCGACGGCGTAAAAGAATCCCATGTCTTCTGCCTGTTTTGACTGAAAGTAATCGAAAAGCACTGGATACCATTCTTTTCCTATGGTGTTTTCTCTGGCTTTACTGATGTGATTGCTGAAGTCGTTTAGTTCAATAAGATCCACAGAATCCAACCCTCCTGTCACATCTTCTGTTATCTTTTTCATACCAGCATTCTTCTTTCCCGGTTCAAGCTCATGATTATGATCTTTATTGAGACGATCCACTATCCAACCTCCAGAGTCTTGTCTTTTGATCCTCATGTAAGCTCCACAGCCCATTCTCGAAGGATGCTGAAACCCTTCTTTTGAACACACAAATCTTCTTGACGTGATTGATCCGTCAACTTTTGATCGAAACAACTGACCTATCCGAACTCTAAAACCTACAACTTCTGCATACGCTTGATAAAACTGGCAAGCTTCATTAGCTGAGCTGAACTCCAACCCTGCATAAGGTTCGGTAGCCTTGGGTTGCGTTTGCCCATCACTCTCTTCAGCTCCTTTGAAGCGCTTAAAAGAGATCACACCAGAAGGGCATGACCTTCCTTTATCAGCCTCATCAACAACTTTCATCTTGGGTCTATGTGGAACCGATATGCCTAGCTTCGTGGGAGTAGGTGCTCTCTGTTGTACTGAAGGACGAGGAGTAGTCTCTTCTACTTGACCTCCAAGCTCGTGGTTGTGCTCCTTCTGAATCTGGTCAAGAACCCATTTGCCAGTATCTCGTCGCTGCACTCTGATAAACGCAGGACACCCGGTTCTTGAATTAAGCTGAAAACCTTCTTTAGAGCAAACAAACCTCCTCGACGAAACTGTTCCATCGGTCCTGGATCTATACAACTGACCCGTCCTAACCTTAAAACCAGTCCTCGTAGCATAAGAGTTGTAGTAGTCCCTTGCTTCCTCTGCAGTGTCAAACTCCAGTCCAACATACGGTTCAACTCGAGAGTCTCCTTCATCTTCACCAATGCCATTGTGATTCATAATCCGCATACCTAACGGGTAAGCTTTGACAACCATGTTGTTAGGCTCAGTATCTGCACTGCATCAAACCAAAAAGTAAAACGACAGTTATCTACTATCCAACCAATGTCAATGATGCTAAAACCTAACTAGACGTTATTCTAGGAACAATTAATTAGCCTTCAGTGCCATGTGAATACTACAGAAAATAAATCGAAATAAGAAGGAATAAATGTTGGACACAGACACAGACACAGACACTGAAACAGTAAATACAAAACCGATACAGATTGGTACTGAATTGGATTGGAAGACACTACTATCTGATCTCATACCATTAAGCTTAGATCTCTAAAACATTTTTACACATTCTTGCTTTTTATGTAACAAAAATAGCTAAAATGGAAAACTTTAAAAGAAGAAACAATGAGAATAGAGAATCAAAGAAAGCAGTGAAGTGCATATTAATCAAAAACCTCACATCTAACCCAATTACAAGCCAACAACACCAGAAGAAGAAATTAAATTCCTAAGGAAGCAGAGAAGAGAGATTATAAAAAACATATCGAAAGACAAATTAGCAAAATGGATTTGTTCATTCCAAAGATTACCTCTCCATGTCCATCGAAGCAAACAGAGAGAGACCACCGAAACAGAGAGAAGCAGCAAAACCCTTTTATTTAGTAAGGACGGAGATTGCGAGACAGAGCTCGGAAGGGTTCAAATGGTTTGTGTGGCGATTAATTAGACTCCACTTATAACGAGTCTCAATTCTTGACCGTCACCATTATCCTTGTAGAGATGATTTGCAACGAAGAAGATACAAAATTTAGGGATTGAAACGAAGAAGAAGAAGAAGAAGAAGATAGATAGACAGAGAAACAGAGAGGAGAGAGAGAATGAGAATGAGAATGAGAAGAAGCAAGCAAAGCAAAAAAAAAGCTTCCTTTTTTTATCCGTCAATTGACCAAACTTTTAAGATTTTGATGTAATAATAATTAAACAAAATAGATTTGATTACTTAAAAAGATTAAACAAACAAATTTAATTAACTTTCCAAAGGACATGGTAGTAGTACCCACCAACACCATTGTCTCCAACTCATTCTCATAAACAAAAAAAAAAGTCACCTTTTTTAACCGATTTAACATAAAGGAAACACATTTATTTTCCCCGGTGGATACAAATCGAATCGGGCGATCAGGGATCTATGTTTCGTCCGAACAGTATCTTCTTCCGATCAGAGCAGAGAGACAAGGTTATAACTGTATCGAAGACGTCTCTATATAGTCTTATATTCTGGTAAAACGCTGACTTCGATCACTCTCTGTATCCGGAATTCGAAACGGTGTAGCTTGTTTCTGTGTTTGATCGATTTGTTTTTGTGATAAAGTTTCGAAATTTCGATGATTTCTATAGAATTTAGATGATTCGATGCTCTGTTTTTTTAGTAGTATCAGATACTAAAGAGATTTTGAATTGAACAAAAAATGAATTGAATCCTCCAATTTTTTTTTGGTACCTATGTACATTACACGCGGAATATTCTAAAGGTTGAATCAAAGAGAGTGAAGAAGAAAACTGATGATAATACCATCTCTCTTGTGCTGAAACACACACTGAGCTCTCAAATGCACAATGTATTGTGTTAACATTACACTTTCTTTCACTCGTAATGAACATTTTTTGGCTCTCTTTGATCTCGTCGCTAAAAAAAACCCCTGCTTTCTTGTTGTATCTTCTCCTCTCCTATTTTATGTGCCATGGTTTAAATTTAAATGTGTTTGTCTTTTTGCCCTCTACTCTTCTAACGAATGTCTTGATGAACGGTATAGATCATATGGTGCCCATAGATGATCAACGATACAAGGCTTTCTTGAATCTAGTCTCAACCATGGCTTCCCTTTCCCGCTCCAATGAAGAAGACTTATCGGACCAGGATGCAACGTTCTACAGTTTCCTTCGAAATTATCCCCTCCGAGACCGTGCTGGTTCCACCTATGGTTAACCGCTTTTATATCACCCGCGAATATGAGCAGAAACGGAGGTAGTGATCCCAAATGGTATATTCTCTTTTGCTTTTGAATCGTCATCCACTCTTCCACCTTCTGTGTGTATGATCCTTTCCTCCATTTGTTTACATCAACTACCATCACCCCTGTGTTGAAGTAACACGGGCGTTTTCCTTCGAGTACTTTCACAAGCACCGGGTCTGACCAGAAAGCTTTTGTGAAATAGTAGGTGAAGTTTGCGTGGCAGTACTCGGGAGCTGCCACGACTTTACCTTCCATCTCCACATGCCACAGCTTCTCTATGTCGTCTACCACAACGAGGTCAGAGTCTAGGTAGATGATCCGGTTCACGGTGCTGGGGATGATGTCCGCGAGGTAGATTCTCGCGTAGTTCAGCGGCTGGTCGAGGGCCTGCCTGATGGATTTAGAGATTTTGCTGCGGACGAGGTTTGGATCGAACTGATAAATCTTGAAGTTGAGGTAAGGAAAGGTTGATTTGATGCTGGAGAAGAGGTCGTTTTCGAAATGAGGGAGGGAGAGGAAATGAAAAGAGAGGTTTTCAGGGCAAGTTGAATGCTGAAGGAGAGACAAAACGGCTGCCATTGTCCCACGGAGGTAGTTTGTGTCGAGAGTCATGGCGATATGGATGTGATCAGCCTCAAGGGTTCCGCATTGATCACCGTTTCTAAAAGCCGGGGCTTCTCTGAAAACAGGGAGAGTTGGAGCAGAGGGCTTATGAAGAATGACTCCAACACGAACCGCCATTGTGGTTGTGACCAAGAGGAGGAGGATAAAGGACAGGAGGCCTAGGAGTTGTGTATAGGAGAGGCTCCTTGAGGCCATCCTGAACCTAATTCTCAGGTGAACTCTTTTATTATTTTTTTCACTTTTTTTTTTTTTTTTTATTAAAAAAGGGTTTATCATTACAAGTTAAAGAGATGAATAGTTAATAGAGCCATTGTTTAGGGAGGGGGGGCTAGAATAAAGGATTTGGGGAGAGGCTTGTTTTATTAGCAGTCGAAATGTAGGGAAGAGATTGAACTTCGGACTGTTTCCCACACAATCTTTGTCTCAAAAGAATCCCAATTTCCTATGAAATAGGAACAAGACAAGTCTGTTTTTGTCCCAATGAAACCGAAGATAATTTTTAGATTTTGTTTCTTCTTCCTTAGATTCTTAGCAAACTGGTATATGTTTTTTTTCGGACAACAAAAACTTATGGCTTATTTTAGGACAAGATTGTGCTGATCTATTTGCTTTGCTGTCATTTCTTTTATAGTTCAATGCGCCGGCGGAATTTTTCAAGAAAAAATGGTACTAATTAAAAATAGAATAACAAACTTTTTCCTAAAATGTTCTTAATATTCTTTATGCAATTCAAACTAGAGAGTTGAATGTTGCATGAATCGGACATCTTAGTGGTGAGCAGCTAAGCTAGTAGTTTCTCTGCATATATCCATAATTTAGTATACAATTGGTTCATTTCAGATAAAACGGACACTGAACTGGTCTACTGCAATGTGTAAGCAATGACTTCGGACATGACATAACAAAACCGTAGTAGTCATGTGAAGAGCTATTAAGAAGAATACGTGTGCAAGAATAAATTATAATTTATGGACCAGAGAAGATCTTTCGATTACAAAAAAGTGCATCAATTACTGATAATGTGAATTGGCTTTTCCAAAAACGACAAAGATACGATGTTTGGTAACGCCAGTTGTATACGTAAGACTCGTCATTGCGACAAATAGAAAAAAATTGAGTTGGAACTTATTCTTTCACCAATAATAGACATTTGCAGATAAGACAAAAATAGAAATCGCAAATCGAATCTTTCTGCTACAAGATTTATTTCTCTACTTCAATGTATAAGTTGGTCTAAATTTATAACTGTGAATTTTTGGACTCACCATGTCATATATAATAGAGAGACGTTATAGTTTAGAATTAAATAAATCAGTTTTAAACAATTTGCTCATTTGTTCTTTTGAATGAAAGAAAACAAAAAATCCCAAGAAAAGAAATGTGCCGAACAGAGAGTCAGAGACGTAGCTAGTTAGGGCCCAATAACACGCTAGGCCCGTTAGGTTTATCATTGATCGGGTCGAGAAACCCGACCCGTTACGGGGGTAAAAGTAAAACAAACGAGAAAAGTTGAATAATCTTCTTCTCTCTGTCTCTCTCTCTCGGGGAAAAAAGAAAAAAAAAAGAGAAAATAATATTCATCGATTGTGTCAAAAAAAGAGTTTTTTGGTTTGATTTGGGAATTCGTGCGCGGCTGTGGCAGAAAGAGAGAGAGGCCAAACCCACCCGTGTACTCCATCATCCGTCGGATCCACCAAAACCACCACATTCATCTCTCTCTCTCTATCTCTTCATCTCTTTGTTTCTTTTCGAACAAAATTCGTCTCTGCTTCTGCACTTTTTAGGGTTTCTCTCGATTTTTTTTTTTACGCTTTCTCTTAAAAAGGGTTGTTGACGAAATAACCCTTTTGAGGAGGGGTTTGAGGAAGACCACGAAGGTGTAAGAAATAAAGAAAGAAGAATTCGAACACACAAAACCATCCTCAACAAGATAAAGTTACCAACTTTTTCCCTCTTCCTCATTCCTCTGTTTTCTCCAAAGATTCTAACTTTGGGTGTGAATCTCTTCTTTCCCCTTTTGCTTCTTTCCTTGCCGCGTTTAACACGATGACATCTGCAAAACCCTACACTTTTCTCTACGCCATTGTTGTATCCCACGATTTTTATTTTCCTGGAGATTTCTTGTTCTAACCCCTCCGAGCTACAAAGATAAAAAAAAAGTTGCGATTTTTTTTTTGAATTCTGTTTTTTTTTTTGGTGTTCTTGTGCGTTATGGGTTGTGTTCAATGCAAATGTTGTAGCCGGTACCCATCGTCATCATCAGATGGAGACTCTCGTGGACCTGTTGGAGCCAATGGTGTTGTCAAAGGGAAAGATCAGAAACCTCTTGGATCTATTCACGTTCCTTCTCCTAATTTCGACATGGTTTACTCTGTGTTATCTCAGCGAGGATATTACCCTGATTCACCTGACAAGGAGAACCAAGACACTTACTGCATCAAAACCGAGCTTCACGGTAACCCAAATGTTCATTTCTTCGGTGTGTTTGATGGTCACGGCGTGTTCGGTACGCAGTGTTCCAATTTCGTCAAGGAGAGGGTTGTTGAAATGTTGTCTGAAGACCCAACTCTGCTTGAGGATCCGGAGAAAGCTTACAAGTCTGCCTTTTTGAGGGTGAATGAGGAGTTACACGATAGTGAAATCGATGATTCGATGAGTGGTACTACTGCCATTACGGTTCTTGTTGTTGGGGATAAGATTTATGTTGCCAATGTAGGGGATTCGAGGGCGGTTCTCGCTGTTAAAGACAGGAACAGGATTTTAGCAGAGGATTTGTCTTATGATCAAACGCCTTTTAGGAAAGATGAATGCGAGAGGGTGAAAGCGTGTGGGGCTAGAGTGCTGAGTGTGGATCAAGTGGAAGGATTGAAAGATCCGAATATACAAACATGGGCAAACGAAGAGAGCGAGGGAGGGGATCCGCCGAGACTTTGGGTACAAAACGGGATGTATCCGGGAACCGCATTCACAAGGAGTGTTGGAGATTTTACAGCTGAGAGCATTGGAGTTACTGCGGAACCAGAAGTGTCTATGGTTCATCTTTCGCCTAACCATTTGTTTTTCGTTGTTGCAAGCGATGGGATTTTCGAGTTTCTTCCAAGCCAAGCTGTTGTTGATATGGTAAATCCTTTTGGAGACCTCAAAATATGTTTTATGTAGAATCATGTTTTAGTTGTGTTGTGGTCTGAATGTGGTTGGGAATGATGTTTTGCAGGTGGGGAGATACGCTGATCCGCGCGATGGATGTGCTGCAGCTGCAGCAGAGTCGTACAAATTGTGGTTGGAACACGAGAATAGGACAGACGATATCACAATTATCATTGTACAGATTAAAAAGCTGTCTAATGAATGATTCAAATTCCTATTTGCCCCTTTGTTTGATTCTGTACTGTATTGTCACAGATTCCTTCTATATAGCAGATGTTTAAAGTAATGCTTTCTCTCTCTCTGTTTCGTATATGAGCTTCTCTTACCAAGAGTAAATGACGTGTTTACTACGCTATTTGCTCTAAAACGTTGCTTGTTGCTGAGAATAAGCTCTTGACGACACAGACAAGTTTTTTATGTTTGTTTTGTTTTTTTTCCAAATTATATAATGAAAAAAACATTATTGAAAAAGCCCGCCAATGATTTACAAGAAATCATCAACTAATTTGCCTTTGATTAATAGGAAAACAACAGAAAGAAACAAGAAATACTCTTTACAAAGACATGAGACTATCGCAATTTCTTCATATATGACTCTTCTAAAGCAGTGTCGCCGTGGATCAAAATTGGTAAGGTAAATGCTGGCCTTTTTGGGCTATTTAATAAGATTACTGTCCACAGGAGAAAAGAGAAGAAGAAGACTTGTGTGTACATTCCCCTGTTGTGGCAAGGAGAAACTCACCGTGTTGTCACCTTGAACTGAGCTGCGACATAGTTGATGGAACATGGCAGGGTGGTGAAGAGTACCTCCGAGATCCAGGGGGAGCGTATCTATGGGGTTTAGGTTTAGACATAAGTTTTCATTATGTTACAAATTTAGTAATGTTAATGATAAATAGCGCCTATGAATTTTTAGTTTCACGCGCTCGTTGTAGGCGTGCTTTATTTTCTTCTATTCATAAGAACTACGAAGCGCCTCAGGCTGTGTAACACGTGTTTAGTTCACGCGCCGAGAGTGCGTATGGGGAGCCAAGACTGCGAACTGATGACACGTATTTGACAAAAACTGACATGCAACGACAATCACTAACAAAGGGTTGAATGAAACAAATCAAAAGTAAATACAGAGCTTCTCGGCTATGCTATCCTGTACTAAGTTACATTTCTTCAACAATTCATCTAGTCTCTCACTCTCTCTCTCCTTTATCGTCTTCTTCTCAGCCGCTTCTTTACCTTTACTTCTCCATGATCTCTCGGTTTCATCAGCTAACTCATCATCCTCAGTTATCATCATATCAATCCTTCCACAAGCTTCTCTGCTCTTCTCCAACATCGACTCGTCTATGTCTCTATCATCATCAATAAGAGTTTCTGTCTGAACCGATTCGACAACTCTCTGGCCTTTGTGATCATATGGAGGAGACGACTTGAAGGGGCTGCAACTGATTTGAATCATTTCATGAAGCAATGGAATATTTGGAGGAGAAGATTGGTATGATGCATCTTCAGACAAGAATTTATCTGCGTAGCTTGAAGTTGACATGGTGAGATCAGACTTCAGTACGTAAGCTGAGGAAGACGATGAATCAGACAAACCCATTATCCACCAGTTGAAGATCCTCTGGAAGATACCAATCCATCTCGGGATGATATGGTAGCGGCTTGAGTTATGGAGTTCGAGTCTAGTGTTTCTTTCGAGCATCACTCCTGTTTCTTTGGTAGCTAATGAGACTCCCATAAGATTGCTTCTCTGTGTTAAGTACTCAACTAAGCATCCCTCGAGTCGTTGCGTATGGTTCTCTATCTCAGTACGAGAAGCACATCCTAAGGTTAACCATGTCAAATCATCTTTAAAATATGGGAGCTTACAATTCTCTAGCACGGAATTAAGTGGTTCGATGTTCTCTGCACTGCTCCAGTCCAGGTTGGGGAGATACCGCTGCACCATTAGACGTTCTTTTCTATTACCCTCGAGTAACATTGTCTCGGGGCAAGGCCAACCGATAGGATTTGCTTCAGCAGCAGAAGTGATGTTTCTTTGGGATGTTTCCAATGCGTCGTTGAAGGCTGATATGCAGATGTTAGGACCAACTTCCTGATCTGGCATCTGCTTAAGCAACTCCAGGGAAAAACTGAAATGGGTCAGAACCAGTTCGCGAGGTTTAACATGATGAAGATTCGGTTGCAGCGGTGAATTGCTCGCCAGCCATTTAATCCCATCTCTTAGCCGTGAATCGTTGAAAAAATGAACTTCCTGTCCTTTTTGGGACTTATTAGCAATAGAAACTATGGAAAAGCTTGCAATCTTTGATTTGTTAATATCATTGAGACCAAGCCCCGAGACGATACCAGTATCAGGCTCCATGCGTTCCCCATTGCATGAGCTGATCACTACAAGCAGGGGAAGAACTGAACCACAGGGTACAGATTCAAGAATGCGGTTAAGCTGTTCTCTCTGGAGATTCAAAGGGAGGCCTCCAGATGCAAGGAAAAGGACTGCACTTGCACCACGTGTTGTTTCACATATATCATTATCAGCCTCCACATCCCTAGCTACTGAGAGACAGCATGTGAAATCTGAATCAGACCTATTTCCAACCCATTTGTTCCATACCGACACACTAGGAGCTGAAAATAGCAGATTCTCATCGTTGAGACTATGTTCTGCATGAGGCATAAGCTTTGACGATAACCATCGACTGGCTGCTGAATGCGTAACCTGACTTGCAGAAGATGCTGTGTTTACTGATTTAGTCTGAGTACATAAGATGACCTTCCAGCATATGCATTTTGATTCTGGATTCCTTCCAACTAGTATATCAGCTATCACATCTGAAATATTCAGCCTTGACCATGATTTTTCATGTTCTTCAAATCTTCTCCTCATGGCTTGATCAATGTCAAACTCACCACACGCCCTTGATTGCTGTGTATGAAGAGAGAAAACCGATATTAGACTACCAACCTCAATAGTACATGCCTTTTAAGACTTCTATTGCTGAAACTTACATCAGTTTTGCTAAATCGGATAGGAGTACCCAGGGATAGTGAATTCAGTGCAGCAGCTGCTGCTAACTGTCGATGCTCCCGCAATTCACTTTTTCGTGACGCCCACCGCTTCCATAATCTGCAAAGATTATTAGAGAAAAGATAAAACTACCCTAAACCAATTGTCAATTTGCATGAGGAGCTGACAAACCTTATGATCAACTTGAGTTTTGCCTTCGCCACTTCCTCATCATACTGATTTACGATGACCCCATTCTCATCCTCGTCTTCCTGTTCAATGTCATGGAAGTTCTTTTCCAAGGTACTAATAATTGCAGCTTCAGGTACTGGTTCTTCCAAAGTATATTCTTTTCCCACACTTGTCGAAGACTCTGCAATTGTAGTTACAGGCACAATCTCCATTGGCATAGACTTCGGACTTTGTTGCAAAGCTGGTCCAGGCACAAGATTCGTATGTACATCCCCTGCAATTGGAAATTTAATTTCCCCAGGAGACATACCAATACTATGGTCATTAGGTTGTTTTTCCAAATTCCAGGATTTAGTTTGAGGAAATCCAGTGGAACCAAAAGGAGAATATATCTTCACGGGAGAATGAAATCCACCAGCTGATGTAATGTCATTTTGTTTCTGTTGATGCTCCACTGGATTTATAACAGATGGCCCCACTGGATTTATAACAAATGTCCCCGCTGGCTTGTCCTCCTCTGGTAGGAGGGTTGTCTTGAAGTCAGTCATTTCTTTATCAACTAGACGCATGGATGTTTGTTTCTTAAGACTTCGAGCAGGCGGCATTTCCTGTTTATGGGGGGTAATACATGGTTGATGTCCTTTAGTTGCTTCTGTGAGCAAGGTGGGCAATGGAGAGGGAGTAGAAACATCTTCCTCTATTGATGGAGCAGAAACATCTTCCACTATGGTTCTTGACTTTTTCATGTGAACAAGTTTTGAGCATTTTGTTTTGTATTCCTTATCAACATGGAGAAACAGATCATCCTTTACCATATATGGCTCTTCAAACACTTTTATTGAAAAGCCATGGTACTCCAACAGGGCTTCTATGTCTTCTTCCTGAATTCCATCACCAGAAGAAAAATGTAAGACCTCTAGCAACTTCTCTGTAATAGATCAAAAAAGGAATACACCAAGCAACGAACT
Source organism: Camelina sativa (assembly GCF_030686135.1). NCBI lineage: Eukaryota > Viridiplantae > Streptophyta > Magnoliopsida > Brassicales > Brassicaceae > Camelina > Camelina sativa. The sequence continues at coordinate 2,602,102 of NC_141898.1, forward strand.
GATGGAAGAAATACCTCCATCCCTATCCACTTTGACGTATCTGAAACTGGGAGACCCTGATTCTGTTGAAGACCCGAGTGAAGAGAAGCGAGTGCTTGAGTTCTTAACTGATGCAACAAAATAATGCTTAGATCTCAGTCAAACAATCACACATCAACAATATTAGCTTTTATACCCACAAAAGATATAAGCACTTACCTTTGAAAAATGAGCATGCATTAAACATGCTTGAAGATAGCTTGCTTTCCGTGCAAGGCGAAAGAAGGCGATAAAATTGCCAGTTCTGCAAGCTCTGTTATTTCACGACTGGTATCAATACTTAGATCCAGTTAACAAACTAACAACCAGAAAAAGAAAAAAAAATTCAAGGAACAACCTGGCTACCCTGCGGGCAAAGAGAACTTCCGAAGTTTGCCTTATTTCTGGAGTCATATTGGCAAGATCAAGAGAAAGCTCTGAAGGTTCAACCTAACAACACGAATTTATTGTCGGGTTAAGAACTTAGCCAAAATTCCGACCGCAAATTTTACCCAGAAGGACTTACCTTATATCCAGGATGCTTGTCGAGTTTGAGAAGAGCATAATAGCCACGAAACTCTTTCTCTGTAGGAATAATTATACCTTTCTTCCTGTGATCATCATACATTTGAAACAACTCCACAGATGTCTTGTTCATCTGCTCAATATTTAAGTGGGCATCAAACCCCTCTGAAAAGCCCTCTCCTTTCGTATATTCACATAGCTCATGCATTGCAATGATGTGAAGTCTTATCTGTAGCAAGAAAATCCATAGTAAGAACACACACATCCAAAACAGAATATCGATATAATATGGGCTTTATATAAAGATAAAAAGAAAAACAAACCATTTGCTCCAGTAAAGTAATAGCTTCTCGGTTGAAAATATGTTGCATTCTGAGATCCATACGAATAGCTCTCATCCTATCCCATAAGAAATTGTACATGCCTAGAAAGTTTTCATTGTAAGGTCGATCTAGCAAACTCAGCAAATATTCCATTGTACTCTGCAGGATTGGCATTGGTCGTATCAAAACTGCTTCTCGCTCCGCCGTCCTGGTATACTATTCAAAGGCAGATATATAAGTAGTCATTACGATGAATCAGTATTTGTCATCTAAGAAACGATCTGAAGCTTAATTGATATGCAAAGCAGCAAAGGTGAACTTACTTTCTTCACAGCAAGGGATTTGCTCGTCTGGTTCCTATCTCCATCCACACGCTCATAATGGTCCAAGTCGCCCTTCCTTTCACGCTCCCCCCGTTCCGACTCTGGGAAGATGAAAAAAATCCATCATTATTTTTGTTTTACATTCACATCAGTTATGGGCAAGATAAATATTGTTTGCAACGCAAAACCTTTTTAATCAGATTATGTGAACCAAAGAATATACACTCAGTCATCATTTTATAAGCTTGTCTCAGGCTTATGCTTACCAGGACACATGTCAGGGCATAAACCAATGATAAGAGAGGGTTGCTCCGAGCTTTCATAATTAGACAAGGAATCTCCCTTCACGGTATCCCTACTTGATTCCAATGAATTGAACGTTTGATTGTTGTCCAGAGGTTTGGTAGTTTTATTTACAAATGACTTAGTAAGTTGAGTATCAACAGATCGGTCTGCAATTGGCTCCAGTTCACCCTTGAAGCGAGCAAGTCTCTTTGCCCTGGCCTGCTCTTCTCTGTAAAAATCCACACAGTTCAGAAAACTTGAAGAAATGATCCACAAATTAATATAAAGAGTCAGTACTGTGTGGTTTAACAATTTACCCTTCCGTACAGTCTTGAGAAGGGAAAGAGTTTCGCTGGATATCCTCTTCAGCTGAATATAAAGGTGGAGATCTCGTCCTTTTTGTAGCAGGTGAACTGCTTGTCTTACCCGCGTTATTGAAACTATTTACAGGGGAGGGCTGCCCAGGAAATTGAGAATCTGAACTTCTTGAAAGCCTATATGTCTTCGATCCTGACGTAGGAGGAGATGTTGAAATCCTATCACAGAAACAGCATGCGTAACTAAGAGAAAAACAGATTTGTTGCGAGGGCATTACTTAAAGCTGCAAGTGAAGTAAGCATGACTTTACAGGCTAGTTGTACAAATTTTCCATGAAACCATTACGCGTACACCGATTTACTAACGATAAAGTTTCTTAGGATTGTAACTCTATTCTTAATTTTGATTTCTCCTGTCCTTCATACTTGCATGTAGGACACGAGGTGCTGTCTACCTTGATTATATTCAAAATAATAAGCTTTACAAAGTAAGTGTCATGCTTTCTACCTTCGAGAATCATGCTGAGAAAATATGGAATCGTCTCCCAGAGGTTTATCAGAAGATGATATAGCCGAAGAATTTCTTCTTGTAGCTTCCTGAATTTCTGCTGCTTCATGTGCATAGGGAAATGAAGAGTTTGGGGTTTGGTCTTGATTAATCAACCGATTGGGATTGCTCCTTGACCTCATTGGATTATTCTCCACAGACGACGGAGAGCGCCTACAAAAACATGAGAAAAAAGTTTCAAAAGTCAGTGAGACAATAGCGTAATAATCAGCACAAAATGCAAAATAAACAGGTATGGTTCAAATTCCTATCCATAAAAACACCACAACTTGTGATATATTCTATGACCTTATAAAAAAAATTAAATCCAGCAACAAAAAGAGAGGGAGGGATGAAAAAATTATGACACTGACAATAAAAAAGCATACATCCAAGGTTGGCTAGATGGCGGCTGAAAATCATCTGCCAAGTTGCCATTCTCAAAACCTGATACTGGCGGTTGATTTCTTCGAGAAGATCCCAAATTCTGATCAGGAAGAAAATCTGACCGACTGCAAAAAAAAATAAAAAATTGAGGATTTTATAGATTTACGTTAGTTACATCAAAATTCAAAACCATGATATTCAGTAATCCCCACAGTCATGCGTATACATCTCATTTCCTAGCACCTAGACCACACAACAGACTTTTTATGAAATATAAAAGAGGAAGGTACATGATGCAAAACACATAAGGTGTACAACCCCGGCAAATAGACGAGTACTAAGAAAGCCAATGATATGATAGGGATAAAGAACAGACACAATGATTATTTTAGAAAGTGCCATGGATGGCCTTCATCTAAAGGAAATGACATAAGCGACCTTTTTCTTTTTGAATCTTGTGATCGACCAATCTCAACAGCATCAGTTCCAATTCTGGAAAGAATGTGAGACGTACTAGCTGGAAACGGGGCCTGACTATGTTCACCATGATCTTTCAAGAAATTCCTTGATCCATCGTGCCCCGATTGAGGATTTAAAGTAGGCCTGAGAGGAAAAAGATGCAGCAGGTCAAATTCAGCTAACTCATCAAGAACAATCCAGCAGCTTGCTTGCTAAAGTTTATAAGGTCAATCCGGCGACAATGATCTCTTTGGAGCTTCAAAGTCACTGCCACAGTAAGCCCTTGTGTACTAGGCAGAAAAACTTATAGCATTCCATCACATTCTACTTTCTTCCTACTGCTATAATTTCAATTGCAGAAAACTGAAAGCATATGAGATGTGTGATTAACACAGTTGCCACATATGACACTCTTCTAGTCTTCTTAGTCAAAATATTTCACGTATGCTTTTACCTCTGAACTCCAGGAAATTGGTAAGGTCTCACAGAGGGGCTTGGACGTGGAAAAGCTTCTGAACCCCATGCTATTCCATTGGAAGGTTCCGGGCTCCTAAAACAGATAACATTAAAGGGTTCCTATAATTTTCTCGGCTTAAAATCTTTGTGCAACATTTAGAAGATTCAAGCAGAAAAAAAACAAAAAAAAATCAAAGCGAAAGAAATAGAAATTTTTGTTTATCCCATCACCAGCTATTTCGAATCAGACCTTTCCTAAATATCCGTTAAAGGCATATAAGGAATGAATTAAAATAAAAGAGAGCCATAATGGCAAGTAAACTCACCTGTGAATTCCACCAGATTGGTAAGGTTGACCTGAGGAGGATGAGGGATTTTGAAAAGCCAACGGAGATGGTGTTCGATTACTTGGAAGACTACTGCAAGCAAAAACCATAATAATTTAGGCTAGAATCTAAAAGAAGAAGAGTAGAAGGAAAAATAAATTGAATAAGTAACCAACCTAACATCATCATCAGGCACATAGAACTGAAAGAGCAAAGAAATAAAATGAAGCAATACATTTAAGAATGTCTAACCTTTGAACCGCACCTGGTCGGTAAGGTTGCCCTAAGGAGGGTGGAGGGTTTTGAGAAGCCGAAGGAGGTGGTGCTCGAGGACCACTATAGGCAAAAGTTCCAATACACAGGTTACAATGTAAAGGAGATAGAATAATCAGCAAACTTGAGAAAAAAAAAATCTACAAAGAAGTAGCACAACAGCTCGCCGTAAGGAGGCTCACAAACAACCTAACATTCCCTCATTAGAGATTGGTTTATCTAACCTTTGAATTCCACCTGGTCCAAAAGATTGTCCTGCAAAGGCTGAATGGTTTTGAGACGCCGGTGGTTGAACTGAAGAATCACTACAAGCAAACCCCCAATTCACAGTGTTAGAATTCAAGAGAAAAAAAATAATAAAAAAGAGTAAAACCTGAGAAACAAAAGGCAAAAATGAAGTAACTCTCAGCTCCTCCTCCCTCCTAAGGAAGGTCTAGGAAGAGCTTACAAATTACATTCGCAATAACTGAGCTTCAAAACCCGAAGTGATACAGGACACAATTTCATACAAAAAATTAACACTTGTCACATTCGCTTGATCCTAAACACTTCAACACAACGATAGCGTGCAAATTTGACAGCTCGAAGAATCATGAGCATAATAATAGATCCATAGCGTGAAATCAATCTCAAAATCCTCAAAAACTGGAATAAAAGTCCGATTATAGGATACAGATACATCCACAGAGAAATCGAAAAGCACACCTAGTGGTAAGAGTAGGAGAAGAAGCACCGAACGACATAAACGGCGATGGCTTAGAGCTCACCGACGGCCCTAAGTCCTTCCCGAAAGGCCTAAACGCCATTCTCTGTAAAATCTCCTTTGCTAGATTATTACCGCTGCTTATCTTCTTCTTCTTCTTCTTCTCCTTCTCCTGCAACCTTCGTTCAATAACGTCGCCGGCTAAAGTCGAAACCGGAGAAAGAAAGAAAGAAAAAAAAATCGAATTTTCTGTTCTGCACTCACGCCTCTCCTCCGTCCGGCGAGGATTATTTTACGTTTTGAACCAACGACGTCGTTTTGATATTTGGGTCTTATTATATGAATCTGGGCTTTAATGGGCTTTATCATGGGATTTAGAAATAATTGTTATGATTCCGAAGAACGTGCGCATGTTGTCGCCATCTCCTTAGCCATCTTTTAGGTAGAACATCAACTTTTCATGACCGTTGACATTTTTTTTTTTTCCCTCTTTCAATTTTCCCTAAGGACTAGTTTTCTCGATCTCGATCATCTGGATTCAAGCGATTGATTGATTTACTAATGTCAATGTCTCGTATCGGATTATTGTTGTTCGTTGCTATCTTTCTCGTTTCGCTTCAATCTTCAACTTCTCTGATTAGTTCTCCAAGTTCTATCATCAACCCTTCTAAAGTCAAACAGGTTTCTTCGAAGCCCAGGTCTGATTTTTTTTTTCTCTTTCCCTTGTCTATGAAGCAAAACCCTCAAGTAAATTTGGGAACTTTGAACTCTTCAAACTGTTGAATTGTTAAAATATTTGGTGTGTTTGTTTCTTCAGGGCATTTGTGTATGAAGGTTTTTTGACGGACTTGGAATGTGATCATCTAATCTCTCTTGTGAGTTTGAGGATTTTGAGACATTTTGTATTTGGGTCTGAGCTCAATTTGGAAACTTTTTCCTTTTAAATGTGCTAATTTGAGTATATGATTTTGGGTTTTTTTTTTTTTTTTTGGGGAAAAGGCGAAAGAGAATCTGCAGAGATCTGCAGTTGCTGATAACGATAATGGCGAGAGTCAAGTCAGTGACGTTCGTACCAGCTCCGGCACGTTTATCTCCAAAGGAAAGGTGCAATTTTTACTTTCGCTTCCATTTATTACTTTGCTCGCTCTCAATCAATTGGACACAACAGATCTCATTGAATCTCTTATAGATTGGCGTTGATCTTGTTTCTGATTTATGACATTTGACTTCAAGAACTCTGTTGTTTCTGATACTAAAGGATCAATTAAGTCAAATCCATCTAGATCTGATGGAACTAGAAATTTAGAAACCCAAGTAGTGATTTGTGATTGCTAGACACAACATGTTGTCACAACATGATCAATCATGGATGATGAATGTTACTTAGTTTATTAACAGGAAGAGATGACCCGTATCATTGTAATGGTTACAATCTTTATGTGAAGCTTCTTTGTTGAATCCACAGGATCCTATCGTTTCCGGTATTGAGGACAAGCTCTCAACATGGACATTCCTCCCAAAAGGTAACTTAAAACAAGCTGAATGGTTTTAATAGTGATCTCTCTGTTTCAGAAGATCAAGTGACATGGAAACTTAACTCTTTTTTTGAAAAGTTTAATCATAAGGTAGTCTTTATTGTTTTTAAGTTGGTCACTTTTGTGGTAACAGAGAATGGGGAAGACCTTCAAGTATTGAGATATGAGCACGGTCAGAAATATGACGCTCACTTTGATTACTTTCACGACAAAGTCAACATCGCCCGTGGTGGACACCGCATAGCAACTGTTCTCTTGTATCTATCCAATGTCACAAAGGGTGGAGAAACTGTTTTCCCCGATGCACAGGTTTTTTTTTTTTTTTTTTCTGACAAAACCATCAGTTTCAGCTTATATTTTCCACAATGGCTGGCTATTCTGTATTGGTTCTATACCTACATGGGACAATTAGGTCTTTAATTCCTATCTTTCTCAGGAATTTTCTCGCCGGTCCCTTTCTGAGAACAAAGACGATCTTTCTGATTGTGCAAAGAAAGGAATCGCTGGTGAGATATGAAAAGAATCATAAGTTCTTTTCCTGAGAATGTTTTTGAACATGTTTTTAAATTTATTTTGGTAATGTTGTTGTTTAGTGAAACCAAAGAAAGGGAATGCTTTGTTGTTCTTTAACCTCCAGCAAGACGCAATCCCAGACCCCTTTAGCCTTCACGGAGGTTGTCCAGTGATAGAAGGCGAGAAATGGTCGGCTACAAAGTGGATCCACGTGGACTCATTCGATAGGATTGTGAGTCATGACGACGGTAAATGTACAGACGTAAACGAGAGCTGTGAGAGATGGGCAGTGCTTGGAGAATGCGGAAAGAACCCAGAGTATATGGTTGGAACCCCTGAGCTCCCTGGGAATTGCAGACGTAGCTGTAAAGCTTGTTAAAAAACAGGAGTTGACTATATATCTCTTTTTCTCTCTTTTGGTTTTTTCTTTTTCTTGATCGAGCTTTGTTTTTTCCATTTCTTGTTTCTGAACCTGAACTGTTTGTTATATGTATCACTGGATTCTGGTTATATTGAAATATATAAAACAAGTTACTTGATACAGTTAAGGGTGGCACAATCGTAATAAGTGATGGTATTAATTGGTTTTTCAGGGAAATATTTTTTAACCCACTGCTTTAAAATCCCAAAAAAAAAAAAAAAAAAAAAAAACTCGTCGATTCGATTCAGGTTAGGGAGAGATCACATCTAGGGTTTGATTACTCAAATAAAAATGGATCCCAAATTGATCAAGGCGGATGATGATGATGATAATTCGATGATGGAGATCTCTGAGGAGAAGAATCAATCAAAGAAGCGCAAGGCAGATGATTCTTCCCCGCTGGATTCTTCTTTCGATGATGGCGAAAACAACGAACAAGAAGAAGAACAAGACGGTGGCGATGATGAGGAGGATGACGTGTCCAGCCGTGAGAAAGGCCAAGAATGGGACGTGGATAGTTTCGACGAGGGGGAAGGATACAAACCTAAAAAGAAGTTTGATCCCAACGATGAGGAAGCTATGAAAAATGCGTCGATACAGACTTCAGATGTATCAATCCAATGTATGTTTTTAACAACTACTCTACTTTGTTGAGAAAATTTTATATCATAGAATTCAATTTTTCAGGGTTTCGACGTAGATAAAGAAAACTATCCGGGGAGAATGACCTTCCGAGATCTCTTTGCTCTTGATGAACCCTGGAATTCTAGTCTAACAGGGCGTGCCTACATGCAAAACTTGGTTGATTTGGTCCTAGAAAGATACAACAGAATCAACCAAAAGACCCTCACTTGTGAGTATATTGTCAGGGCTGTTGTCGGTACTGTCGCCGGTCACAAGTTCTACATCACCTTCATGGCCAGAGAGACTCCAGATGGACATCTTGTTGAGTATCAAGCTAAAGCTGACAAAAGGTGCTGGCAAACACATGTTCACGCCATCTTCTGCAGGCCAACTCCTCCACCAAAAGGTGTGTCTGTCTACTCTCTTACCAAACCTTATTTTTTCTCAGTTTTGGAATTTTTTATTTTGCTAGATAATGACTTGCATACAGTAGACTTGTTTTCGTGATTTTGGAATGTTATAGCTAGAGTTTAACTTATGTCTTAGAAACAATTGAACATGCAGACTCATGTAAAACTACTACCAGTTTGCTCTTCCTTCATTCTTGTGATTTTGTCTTATGATATCCATATGCATTGTTAACATAATTTTTCGTATTTTTCTGCAGTTATACAGGAGCCAATGGACGACGACGATTCTGATTCTTCCAGTGGTTGTGAGTTAAGTGACGGGTCCAGCCGCGAAAGTGACCAAGAATGGGATGTAGATAGTTTGGATGACGAAGAGTTCAAGCCCCCGGAAATGGTGGTTCTCACCGAAGAGGAAATTGAAAAAATGCGTCTATATAGACCTCAGATGTACCGGAGCAAGGTGTTTATGCTATATATTCTAGCTACTTCTTTGATTAGTTTCATGCATGAATTAATCATCAATGTGAATTGTTCAGCAACTAGTCAACTATGGATTTTGGATAAATGGTGACTCTTAATTTGGCCAAGTTTTTAAGAGTCAGAATTTTTGTTAATTTAGTTAGTTATTGGAACTTGTTTCTAATTTGGAAGTTTCAAATTTATGATTGTGCTCAGGGTTTCTACGTGGATGGAGAAAGCTACTCTGGGATAACAGACTACTTCTCTCAGGTTGTTCTTGATGAACCCCTTTGGAGATATAGGATTACAGGCCGTGAATACGTGCAAAACATGGTAGATTTGGCTCTCGAAAAATACAACAATATCAAGGTTGGGTAATTCATTTATGTTGATTCTCAATATATTATTCATGTGATACACAATTTTGCCTCTATTGTATTTGATCAACTAATTATTATTTTTTGTGGGGTAATGGTAGGGATCGAGTGTGACTTGTGAATCGATTGTGAGGGCTATTCTGACTAGGGTGACCGGATTCAAGTTGTACATCACTTTCATGGCTAGAGAGTCTCCCGATGGAGATCTTGTGGAATATCAAGCTAAGACGGAGAAGAAGGTCTGGCAACGTAAAGCTCACGCCATATTTTGTAGACCAACTCCAAAATTATAAGGTTACTCTCTATTTGATTTATTGTAAAAGCTAACAACTAACTTTGGTTTCTGATCGCTTTAGTAACACATGTGATGTTCATTTTTGCATGACAGCTGTTTCATACCATATGCAAACATAAGTAATTAATTGGTCTCAAAGTCATCAATTTTTATAAGTTGCTGGTTTTTGAATTTTGAGAGTGTGTGCGCGAGCTATTGACCCATCCATATTCACATTTTCCAGCTGCTTAATTTTCAGATTCCTAGTAGTAAATTTTGGTTTGTAACAAGCCAAATAATGGCCTAGTTCTCTCGTGGTGATATTGGTTTCTTTTCAATATCTGATAAATTTCAGCTTAATGTAATAATGTTGTTACCAAGCTTGTGAGTGTTTGTGATGAACTAGCTAAAGTCCGGAAGGCGGGTAGAGATAATTAACATGTGGTTTAAGGAAAACAAAATCAAAGTTATGCTAATTGATTAATTAATTAGTAGTAGTAGTACGTACGTACGTGCATTAATACTTTATTCAATCCAATTCGATCGGGTAATACTTTATATAATTTATTGAAAACCTCAAAAAAAAAAGAATTGAGAAAAGGAGGTCAAAAAAAAAAAAAAAAAAAAAATTGAGAAAAGGTTCTCTTGATCTAGGGTTTACTCAAATCTGTCAGCGCGGGGAAAAAAATTCGATGACGAAGCCTATGGAGATCTGTGAGGAAATTCAATCTACGGCTCCTCCGAGAAAGCGCAAGGCACCCGAGGATTCGTCCGACGAAGAACAATGCGGTGATGGGGAGGAGAGCGACGTGTCTAGCCGAGAGGAGGGCCAAGAATGGGACGTTGATAGTTTCGACGATGGATTCGATTACAGACCCAAAAGGAACCTTGACCCCAACGATGAGATAGGTCAAAAGATGCATCGATATAGATCTCAGATGTACCGTAGCAAGGTAATTTGGTTTGCTTATTCTGCTTACACTAATTTTGATTTAGGCTTCTTGGTGAATTTAATCATCAGCTCCGATTTGCTAAATTCTGTTTTGGTCCTTCACTCCTTTAGTAGTTACAAAATTTGATTGTTGGTACTGTTCAGGGTTTCGAAGTGGGTCGAGAAACTACCCTGGGACTAGCGTGATCTACCGACAACTCTATCCAATTTATCTTGATGAACCATTTAGGAATACTGGGCTTACAGGCTTCATGCAGAACATGGTGGATTTGGCTCTGGAAAGGTACAACAATGTCAAGGTTGGTTAGAATCATGCATCTTCTTAGACTTTGTTTGATTCACATTTGCCTAATTAAAACTGATGGAATTAAGTATTCTTTCTTTTCTGGTAGGGATCTACTGTGACTTGTGAATATATTGTGAGGGCTATAGTTTCCCTGGCGTCCGGAGTCAAATCTTAATTACTTTCATGGCTAGAGAGTCTCCGGATGGAGATCTGGTCGATTATGAAGCTAAGACTGAGAAGAGGGTATGGCAAAGGAAACCTCATGTCATCTTTTGCAGGCAAGCCCCAAAACCCAAAGGTATTCTGTTTTCTGTAAAGCCTCCTAGCCTTATGTCTAGATCTTGGTGTGATGTGATGTTAGCCTTAAGGCATCGTTTCGTCTTTTATGCTTATGTAAAGTTTGTGTTTTAAGTTGTATATATAGTTTACAACGTGTGCTAAACTTGCATCAGACTCGTTCATCTCTTTCATTCTCTAAATATTTGTAGTTATAACTGTTATATTTTTTTCCGTGGTTTTTGAAGATCCCACGGATGATGATTTTGTCTACACGGATACTTCAAGTGATGATGTGGATAGTGACGCATCCAGCCGTGATAGTGGCCAAGAGTGGGACGTGGATAGTTTAGACGACCAACCCGAATACAAACTCCCAAAGGTGAATATTCCTTCCGATGATGAAGTTGAAAAAATGCGCCTATATAGACCTCAGATGAGAAAGAGCAAGGTATTTTCCATATGCTACTTAACATTGTTTTAAATTTAGATCTCTTTGACTGGTTTAATTTCATGAATCAAATCAATCAGTGTGAATGATAGAATAACTTTGAAATCAGATATGTGGTGACTCTTAAGTGCAAGAAGTAGCTAGCAAATTTGTTATATTAGATGTTGAAACGTGTTCCTTTAAAAAGTTTCAATGTTATGATTGTGCTAATCAGGGTTTCTACGTGGATGGAGAATGCTATTCTGGGAGAATGCTATTCTGGGAGAATGCTTTATTTCTCTCCTGTTGATCTTGATAAGAACATCGTGCCTTATGAGGTTACAGGCCGTAAATACATGCAAAACATGGTAGATTTGGCTCTGGAAAGTTACAACAGTATCAAGGTTGGTTAATTAATACGATTATCATCTTTGACTTTTATGTGATACAACTTGCTGATATATATTTTGATTTTGGTTGCATAGGGATCAACTGTTACATGTGAATATATTGTGAGGGCTAATATGACTAAAGTGGGCGGAATGAAATCATATATAACTTTCATGGCTAGAGAGGTTCCGGGTGGAGATCTTGTGGAGTATCAAGCTAAGACAGAGAGGAAGGTTACTCAAAGGAAAGCTCATGCCATCTTTTGCAGGCCAAGTCCAAAATCAAATGGTGTACTATAATAAATTTGCTACTATAGTCGGAATGGTGTGAATGCTGTTATTATTAGTCCAGTAAAAGATGTTTTAGATAAATGCTAGTATCGTTGTATTACAATTGCAATACAAAAACACCGGAAGGGTCTATCAAACCTATCATACCATATTCCAGAATCCCCTAAATTCTGACATTTTTAAAATAAATTAAAAAACTCACCCAAAGTTGTAAGGAAAATAATATCTCGTTAAAAGTGTAAAGCACATTTCTTCTAGTTCGTTCACACGCCCAAGTTGTATAAGGAAGGAAAATATCTGATGGTAAAATGGTAATAAGTCAGTAACTAAATGGTTTTATGGGAATTATTTAAATTATTATTACAACGATCCCAAACATGTCAGATTCTGGTTAGCTGAAGCTGTGAATTGGTGGTTCATGTACATGATCGATCGATCGATCGATCTAGGGTTTACTGAAACAATGGATCCTCAATCAATCAGCGTGGAAGAAAATTGGAAGGCGAATCCGATGGAGCTCTCTGAGGAGATTCGATCTACTGGTTCGAGGAAGCGCAAGGCGGAGGATGATGGTGGCTCACTGCAGTCCCCGCTGGATGCTTTCGAAGATGATGATGATGACATGGTGGAGTACGACGAAGAAAAAGGTGGTGGTTGATGGGGAGGCTAGCGACGTGTCTAGCCGTGAGGAGGGCCAAGAATGGGACGTTGATAGTTTCGATTACAGACCCAAAAGGAACCTTGATCCAAACGATGAGTTAGGTCAAAAAATGCATCGATATAGATCTCAGATGTACCGGAGCAAGGTATTTGGATGAAAAAAATGTTAGTTATTATTAGTTATTATAAAAATCTGGATGAAAAAATTGGTCCTTTTTGGATAGTTACAATATAATGTTGTCTTCTTCTTCATCAGGGTTTCGATGTGGATGGAGCAAACTACCCTGGGAATATTGTCTACCGACCACTCGTTCCCATTGATCTTGATAAACCATTCACATATTTGGGCTGTCAGTGTCAGCATACAGCCCGGGAGTTCATGCAGACCATGGTAGATTTGGCTCTGGAAAGATACAACACTGTCAAGGTTGGTTAGAATAGTACACTCATGCATTGATTCACCATTCCTAAAACTGATCGAAATTAAGTATTATTTTTTTCTGGTAGGGATGTACTGTGACTTGTGAGTATATTGTGAAAGTTGTAGTTTCTGAAGTGTCCGGACTCAAATCGTACATTACTTTCATGGCTAGAGAGATTCCCGGTGGAGATCTTGTGGAGTATCAAGCTAAGACAGAGAAGAGGATATATCAAAGGAAAACTCATGTCATATTTTGCAGGCCAGCTCCAAAACCCAAAGGTAGTCTCTCCATTTTCTCTAAAGCCTAGCCTTATGCCATGTCATGTCGTCTTATGCTTATATAAAGTTCGTGTTGGATATATAGTTTAGAACCCACACGCAAGTTTGTTCGAATGTTTTGTGTTAGACTTGCATCATACCTGTTTCTGTGATTTTGAATAATGACAGTTACTAGATTTTTTCTTTTTTTTTTTTTTTTGAACAAAGATGACAGTTACTAGATTAGAACTATATCTTACACAACAGATTGAACATGCAGACCCATGTGGAACTATTACTAGTCTCCCCCTTCTTTATGTTTCTTCTCTCTGCTCATTGATGTCCCATCTTTTTCTGAGGATTTGTAAACATACGATTTATATTTCTTTCTGGTTTGTGAAGATCCCACGGATGATGATTTTGTCTACACGGATACTTCAAGTGATGATGTGGATAGTGACGCGTCCAGCCGTGGAAGTGGCCAAGAGTGGGACGTGGATAGTTTAGACGACCAACCTGATTACAAACTCCCAAGGGTGCATATTCCTTCCCATGATGAAGTTGAGAAAATGCATCTATATACAGTACAACCTCTATAAATTAATATTCTTTAAATTAATAAATTTTTCTTTGGGCGAGTGTAAAAAATAATACATTTCGATAAAATAATAAGATAATAATTTTTTTAGAAAAATCCTATGTAAAAATATGGTCCCATCAATATCATAAATTAATAATCAAATAAACTAAATATATATATATACATATGTATCTAAGAAAATCTTGTGAAATATGACTTTATTGTTGTTTGTCTATTCTTGAATTTGCATTTTTGTTGGAACTCATCTCTAATCTTTTTCATTGTTGTTTTCTCAATCGCATCCAAAAATTATGGAGAGTCTAGACGCGATAATTGCTTATTTAATAACTGGTTCTAAAGGTACCGCAATATCTTCATCGACTTCATCATTACCATAAAGGATAGTAGTAACAATTTCTTCTAAACTCTAAATTTCTAACTTTTATCATTTTTACTTTGATAATTTAGTAAAACAATTGAAATTCATCCTATTATGATAACCAATATTATAAATTAAGAAACTTCTTTAATAAATATAAATGATAACAAAAGTATTTTATGTTGTAATAGAAAATTTTCAAAATTATGAAAATGAAAAAATGTCTTCTTAAATTAATAAAAAATTAATTTATCGATAAATTAATAAAATTTCATGGTCCCCGACCTTATTAATTTATAGAAGTTTTACTGTAGACCTCTCATGAGAAAGAGCAAGGTATTTTGTATATGCTACTTGACATTTATTAGTGTAGATTTGTTTGGTTGATATCAATTTCATGTGTTCTTTCTAAATTTTTGTAAATATGTGATTGAGCTCAGGGTTTCTACGTGGATGGAGAATGCTACTCTGGGAGAATGCGCTACTTCTCTCCCGTTGATCTTAATGAAAACGTAACGCCTAATGGGATTACTGGCCGTGAGTACATGCAAAACATGGTGGATTTGGCTCTGGAAAGATACAACGAAATTAAGGTTGGTTAATTAATACCTTTATCATCTTAATTAGAAGACTTCATGTGATACAACTTGCCAATATTTGACCGACGATTTTTTTTTATTTTTGGATGCGTAGGGATCCAGTGTGACATGTGAATTTGTTGTAAGGGCTAATCTGACTAAAGTGGGTGGATACAAGTCATACATTACTTTCATGGCTAGAGAGGTTCCGGGTGAAGATCTTGTGGAGTATCAAGCTAAGACAGAGAAGAAGTTTTCGCAAAGGAAAGCTCATGCCATCTTTTGCAGGCCAAGTCCAAAATCAAATGGTGTACTATTAATGGGATAAAATCATAAATTTGCTACTATAGAGTATAGACTATAGTCGGTCCTTTAGAATCGAGAAATGGTGTGAATGCTTCCAGTAAAAAAATGATATAAAATGATATTATTGTCTTACGATTGCAATACAAAATCACCGGTCCTTTACACATGAACCTGTTGATCTCGACAATTCCCTTAATTTAATGGGTCTGATGTGACTGAACCAAGGGGGTGATGACAGGCTTGAAAGCACACGTTAACATTAGAGTAGGCCAAGGGTCTACCAAACCTATATAACATAAACAAGAATCCCCTAAATTCTGACAATTTTTTATAAATAAAAAAAGTGACCCAAAAATTTATACTATAATTTAATATAGAAATTATAAAATAGTTAATGGTTTTTAATGGAAAAATCCCATTAAAAATATGTAAAGCACATTTATTAGTTTTACACACGGGATTTTAGAGTTACTTTTTTTTTTTTTTCTAATTCCCAAGTCGAGTTTTTACTTTTTTAGTCTCGTTAAAAGTGGCGTCTAGTTCGTTCACACACCCAAGTTGTATAAGGAAAATATCTGATGGCAAAACGGTAAAAAGTGATGTAACTAAATGGTTTTGTGGGGATTTTATTTTATATCACCCCAAATTATTTAAATTGTTATTACAAGGATCCCAAACATGTCACACTCTGGTTAGCTGAAGCTGTGAAATTGTTCTAGGGTTTACTGAAACAATGGATCCTCAATCAATCAGCACCGAAGAAAACTGGAAGGCGAATCCGATGGAGCTCTCTGAGGAGATTCGATCTACCGGTTCGAAGAAGCGCAAGGCGGAGGATGATGGTGGCTCACCGCAGTCCCCGCTGGATGATTTCGTAGATGATGATGATGACATGATGGAGTACGAAGAAGAAGAAGGTGGTGGTGGTGATGGTGATGGGGAGGCAAGCGATGTGTCTAGCCGCGAGGAGGGCCAAGAATGGGACGTTGATAGCTTCGACGATGGATTCGATTACAGACCCAAAAGGAATCTGGATCCCAACGATGAGTTAGGTCAAAAGATGCATCGATATAGATCTCAGATGTACCGCAGCAAGGTATTGTTTCAACTTTTGATTATATTTCATCAATTTAACTATGCAAGGTTTGATTTATTTGTTTCTTTTGGATGAAAAAATTGGTCCTTTGATAGTAACAATGAGTTGTAATTGTTCATCAGGGTTTCGAGGTGGATAGAGAAAACGACCCTGGGAATGTGGCGTACCGGCCACTCGGTCCAATTTATCTGGATAAACCATTTAGGAATACTGGGCTTACAGGCCGGGAGTTCATGCAGAACATGGTGGATTTGTCTCTAGAAAGATACAACAGAATCAAGGTTAGTTAATTAATTTGGTACCACTCATGATGACTTTGTTTGATTCACATTTTTGCCTAATTAAAACTGATCGAATTAAGTATTCTTTCTTTTCTGGTAGGGATCTACTGTGACTTGTGAATATATTGTGAGGGCCATAGTCGCCCTGGTTGCCGGAGTCAAATCTTACATTACTTTCATGGCTAGAGAGTTTCCAGATGGTGATCTGGTCGAGTATCAAGCTAAGACTGAGAAGAGGGTATGGCAAAAGAAACCTCATGTCATCTTTTGCAGGCCAGCTCCAAAACTCAAAGGTACTCCATTTTCTCTTAATCCTATAGCCTTATGTCTAGGATCTTGGTGTGATGTGATGTTACCCTTAAGGCTTCATTTCGTCTCTTGTGCTTATGTAAAGTTTGTGTGTTTAGGCTGTATATATAGTTTACAACCCACACGGAAGTTTCTGGAAACTTTTGTGTGCTAGACTTGCATCAGACTCGTTCATGTCTTTCTTTCTCTATATATTTGTAGTTATAACTGTTATAATTTTTCCCTGGTTTGTGAAGATCCCACGGATGATGATTTTGTCTACACGGATACTTCAAGTGATGATGTGGATAGTGACGCATCTAGCCGTGGAAGTGGCCAAGAATGGGATGTGGATAGTTTTGACGACCAACCCGAATACAAACTCCCAAGGGTGAATATTCCTTCCGATGATGAAGTTGAAAAAATGCGCCTATATAGACATCTGATGAGGAAGAGCAAGGTATTTTTTTTAATTACTTTTTGACATTAATCAGTTTAGATTTCTTTGATTGATTTCATTTCATGTGTTCTTTCTAAAGTTTCAAAATTTATGATTATGCTCATCAGGGTTTCTACGTGGATGGAGAATGCTACTCTGGGAGAATGCTCTATTTCTCTCCTGTTGATCTTGATAAGAATGTCGTGCCTTATGAAGTTACAGGCCGTGAGTTCATGCAAAACATGGTAGATTTGGCTCTGGAAAGATACAACAGTACCAAGGTTGGTTAATCATTACGATTATTATCTTTGACTTTATGTGATACGTACAACTTGCCAATATTTGATGGACAATTTATTTTTGGTTGCCTAGGGATCCACTGTGACATGTGAATATATTGTGAGGGCTAATCTGTCCAAAGTGGGCGGATTCAAGTCATACATAACTTTCATGGCAAGAGAGGTTCCAGGTGGAAATCTTGTGGAGTATCAAGCTAAGACAGAGAGGAAGTTTACGCAAAGGAAAGCTCATGCCATCTTTTGCAGGCCAAGTACAAAATCGAATGGTAATATATATAATGGAATTATCATTGTAAAGCCTGACTAATTCATGTTTTCTGCGCCTAGGTTAGATATCGATATAGCTTGAGTTTTATAGAGTTTGATTTGTTTTGATTTCTGAATCGCAGATTGATGTTGCTACCGAGGTTATGAGTTTGTGATGAACAAGGAATATAATCGTGGAGAGGAGAAACCTATGTATTATTAAATTTGCCTTAAACTTTTAATGTATTAAATTATGAATTTGTCTTAAACGGTTAAACCCAGTTTAGGGTAAGAGTGGGATAAATTTGCTACTTTAATCGGATTTGAAGAAACACTGATGTTTATGAAAATGGCGTGAATACTATTATTTTTCCAGTAGAAAATAGTATAAATTGCACAATTCCAGCCAGTTCTTTACACATGAGCCAAAGGGTTGGCAAGGCCAAGATGCCCAAGCTTAAGCTAATCGAAGGTGTTTGTAACGTTGAGACTCTCATCAGAGAGGTTAGTTTGTAGCTTCACGGATTTAAATAATAAGATTACAAGTGGTAATAGCATATTAGGTTTTAAGTATCTTCCGAGGCAAAAAGAAGAGAAATCGACCTAGAGGTGGAGCCAATAGCTTTTCACTTTTTCAGTGTCCTGCCAAAAGTATACGATTTGATTTTGAATAAACTTAACCTCAAATCAAATCCATATTCATTAAACTTAACCTAAATGCAAATCCATATATGGTGACGTTGCTTGCTTTTTGTCCCCTCAACCTGAATCATTGACAAATATTATATTGAAAGTTGAGTCTTTATGTAGATCAAATTTACAGTGCACAAGGACTAAACAAATTTGTATGATGTTCCAAAACAAAGTTAGAGAGTTGCATGCATACCTAGATTACAGGATAAAACACTAAACATCTTATATCATTTTCAATGGCAATCCTACCATAGCCGTTGACACCCCATGTTTTGTCCCAAGAATTCTGAACTATTAGGAAATGTCGTCCATTTGGGGTGCGTCCATGGCCGGTGATCAACATCGCATGCCTTTGTACCTTACCATTGGTGTCGGGTTGTACTCGCCTCACTTTATAAATTCCCTAAATCAAAGAGAGAATTTTAAAACAAATCACGATGACAAATATTTAAATATTTCTAAAAACTTTTCAAGTTTATTCTGATCGAGATCAATCTTGCGAAGTGCGTCAAACTCAGCATCTATATCAATAATGATTCCAACGGGAGAACGGTTTAGCTTTGTTGAAATAAAAGTCATATCGGCTTTCTCCTCTGATTCAAATCCCCAATATATTTTTTGCGCTAATTCATCATTTTGCTGCAAAATGATATTAGAGAAAGAAAAAAAAAATCATCAAATCAAACAAAAGGTATATATATTATAGACTAGCTAATATATATATATATATATATATATGTAATGCAATAACAGAATTGAATATATACCACAGAAGTTGGGGATTTCTTATAGCTATGCCATCCATCTTAATCAGTTTGAAACATTTCTTAAATGATCCTATTTCCATATCATTTGTGCCCTTTTTAATCAATCTTCTTCACCAAATCATTGATTGAAACCTCAATGAACGATTTTCCGCCGTTCAGTATGTTGTAAGCCGCTTCCAGTAATCGAGCTATTACAATAGCCCAACAAATGGCTATGTAATCAAAATGGAAACGAAATTAATCATAAGAAAAGAGGACGTACGTACGTGTCAATCAATCACAAGTATTAATAAACCTGATTTTGATCTCACTGGAGGGAAAATATATACCGTACCAGTTTTTTGGTTTAATACTGGTCCAATTATAAACGCAACAGCTCTCCAATCTTTGAGTATCTCACTCTTGTCACCAAATTCCTAAAAAAACAAAAAGCTCATTAAAAGTTAATTAAATAAAGCATAAAATTATGTATATTTTATCCATTAATGATATACGTATATAACTTATGTGCTTAAACATGATTAAAACATTCATATATACCCCTAAATCTTCTTCTTCTTCTTCTTGTTGACGTTGCTGCCCTTGTCTTCTCCTAGGTTCTGCACCTCCATGTTGTTGAGGGTTATTTGCTGGATTTGGAACTCTTCCTCTTCCTCCACCTTCCCCTCTGTGTCTTGGGCGAGCTCCAGCTCCAATCTTTGCTTCAATGTTTCTTCTCTCCATAACTCTGTATGTAAGAATCAAAGACACAAACAATATAGAAACAAATCAAAATCTCTTTAAAAACTGGACATTTTTTTGTATAGAGAGACCTAAGAAAACGAAAAAAAAAAAAAAGCAAACTTTTCTTGGCTGAGCAAAATCGATGACGACTCACTGAAATATTCTCAGATTTCTTCCAATCTTCTTGACAATGTGCCTTAAGAACCAAAGAAATGAGCAAAGAAGAAAAAAGGTTTAAACTTTTCTAGCTAGCTAGGGTTTTAAAGCTCAGCGGCAGAAACCAAAGCCATGGGTTCAGATTTTAGGGTTTAAGCTGGAAGAAGTTCTCTTTTTGTCTTCACTCACCTTTTCTGCAACTTTTTTTTTTCTTTCTTTTGTTTTGAATTTTGATTTTCGATTACCGAGCTGTCAAAAGCAAGTCGAAAACTAATCTCTGTTGTTTTGATATACTACTACTTTACTAGTATTATTTAGTAGTCGTACGTTCACTTTTTTTTTATTCACTTATACTGATATTTTCTTTGCCATCGGATTAGTGATTTAAAATCGTATATCTAAGTTTAATTAATACTCCCTATTGCAGTTTAATGTGTTCATTTACACTACTGTATGCACTATACATATGTTTTACTAGATAAGTACTAAGTAGCATGCACTAGTGATAATTAACCATTAATTTTATACTTTTTTCTAGTTTTGGCATCAATCTAATCTAAGAAGAAATATTTTACATCTAAATATTGGAATTTTGAGACGTATATTATTTTGTTATATATACACAGTCATCATTAAAGTTCCTTGAAATGTTTTGTAATATATTATATCCTAATTCGATATGGCGTTGTTACATGGTTTGTACGTAGTTATTGTTTGTTCTTTAATCCCGTTCAGTAATTAGTTTTCTGGAGAAAAAAAAATACCAAAATTTTGTATATAATAATTAAAAAATAAATAAATATTACTTGGAAAGTCTGATTACAACTGAGTGTAATTGTTAAATAGTATAGTTTATGGCCTTTCTTGACGTGAAAAAAGACGTTTTATTTTCGTAGTTAACACAGCTTATAAGGGATACTTGTATGTTTGTTTACATATTATTCTAACTTTTTTATAGACTATAAAATATAAATTATTGTTGTAATAGAACTTGTAATACAAAATATATGGTTGATTATATATAATATATTTAAATTTCTTCTGATACACTGACAACTCCAATTAGCGATAAAGTTTTTTTGCCTAATTAATGTCTACAAGCCAGCTCCTTCTTGAACCTATTTTGTATTGTCAAAATTTTGATCTTTAGGATAATACTGGTTATATCCATTGGACATTAAGCTACCGAACCCATCATATCAATCATCTTTTTTGTTAAGTATCTTCTTTTTTTCTTTGACGCTACACAAGTGCTCGTTGTTCAGCATTGCAATAACCACAAATCTTCATGTAATTCCTGTATTGTAGAAGTTTAATTAGTCTTTAACAAAAAAAAAAAAAAAGAAGAAGTTTAATTAGTAGAGATTTTATTCTTTTTCACTTGGTTTCATAAATTGCATCCCAGTTTTAAGAAATTGAAGTATTGTAACTTGTGTGACATGCTATTAATATGCGTTTTTTTTTTAGAAGATAATTTTTATTCCTCCTTGTAAGATGGTTTTTACATTGTCTTTTTTCCTTTAACAGGAAATAAAATGTTTTTCTTTCCTCATAGGGAATGATATTTTGTATTTCAAATGTATTTTATTTTTGTCAATGACATTTAAAAGGTAATTCGTTGTTAAAATTGATTCGTACAGTTGGGTAATATTGTAAGTTAGTTGTAATATTTATTGTAAGAAGATATAATCATATATTCAATCTATATTCCTAGTTCGTATTTATTCAACAAATAGCATATATGGATTGAAAAGAAAAAAGAGTAATAACATACAAGGTGACAGCGGCGACTACATATTTCTACCGTATACACTATATTAAAAATTATATTATGAAAGATTTCCTTGAGAACTGAGAAGTAATTATAAGTTATAACTTATAACTATAGTTAGAAAGTAAGTAAGGAAAAAAAAACAAAAAAGTGTATTAAGTAAGAAAAAAAAAACAAAAAAAGTGTATTGGAAAAAAACAAGAATAATATATACTAAGAACTTTGGTCTATGGGTCATTGTTAAGTCGTTAGTAAGTTAGTCGAGAAAGTAAATAAGAAAGAGTGTTTTGACATCGACAAAAAGGAATACTATAAGAAGTGTGGGTCATTGTATAGTCGTCGAGCAAGTAAATATATGACAAAGTGTGTTGACAAAAAAGAATACTATAACTAAATGTGGTTCATTGCTATTATAGTATTACAAATCCCAGATGTGTGGTCATATATACAGTACTCCTCTCGATGTGTGGTCATACCCACATATTTGACACCTCAATCCCTCTTGTCTTTTTCGATTAATTCTTTCGCGGTCTTGTTTTTATGTTATATATACGCACACACTTAACTTTGTAAACCTTTACAATATATATGCATCAAATTATGTTACAAACGTATAAAACAAATTACGTATAAGTATAATTTATTAGGGCTAGTGTAAGGAACGTGGCGTCAAAAACCAGTGAATGCCTCGTGGCAGTTCTACATATGCTTTAGGCGGGCCGTAATTATGCTATAATTTTTGTTTCTGCCATTAACTTTTTTTTCTTGCATAACTTATCATCTGGGACTGAAACTCGGACCTGCTCTAAACAACTTCGAGGCTTAAAGCCGACTTCGGACAGACATTTAGCATTCAAAATTTTCTAGGCTAAACCGGTTTTAGAACAAAAAAGTTACAAGTCTTCTTGTTAATTAGACGGACACGTGAAAACATCTATCTAAAAAAAAAAAACAAATAAGAAAACATGTGGGTTACTGACTTACTGTTATATTTTGGGGGTGGGTCAGTGTTTTGTTTGAAGTATGGGAAAGTGGTATATCATTTGATTTTTGATTTTTCCACAAGTCGTAAAGCGATATTTTGTTTTTGGTGTTTATACACTGTGTCAACTGTTAAGTGTTAACAAATTTACAAGAAGACCCACAAAACAATAGCAAATAATCTCAATAAACAGAAAAGTTAACACTTTTTTTTTTTGTTTGAACAAACACAAAAGTTAACACATGTAGACGTATATTCAGGCCGAGATAAAATAGGTCATATATAGGTTCATGAGTCCTATAAGACATTGACTACCTTGATTTGAAGCGGTGCTCTATGTGCACATTACATCAATATGTCAACAAACTGATTTAAAGGTTTTGTCAGATACTACTATATCTATATGGCAGTTTTCTTCTTTCTATATATCTGGTACTGAACAATAATTTTAAAATATGTTTCGTTTTCTGTCGAAATCGTATGTGGAAGGGATAATCGAATTTGTGTATATTGATTTTGGACGAGTGTATAAATGTCTCGCACGAACTTCATTCATGGGTAGCGTACGTAGACACATGTATTGATGTATATGTATGTATGTATATAGCTAGATAGTCACACCAATTTAATATATTTGTCAAAACACAATATGTACACAGTACACACTTCAAATTTACACAAACACGTTGACAAAAAGAAAAGAAAAGCCTTGCACAAACACGAAATATGCTTTTAACTAACGCAAACCAAACTTAAAACTAACTAAGATTCTATATTGCCCTGAAGTTATGTGATCAATATACCAAATTTATAAACTGTTTATACTGCGAACATCAACTTTAATATCCCAATAACCCAGTTTAAGGTGACGTTCAAGAAGCATCTATTTATCATTTGTACATACTGTATATGGTCAGTTATTCTCAATGCTAGACATATACAATTAATAGAACGCAAAATATATTAATATATTTAGTAGATAAAATTTGAGAAAGATACACATACATACGGATCCTTGTCTGATGTACATATTTCTCCTATATGTTGGATGTGATTTTTCGCATACCAATACATAGACAATAATTATTGTTCTAAAGCAAGGCGGCGGCAAAATTATTGGTCTCGTAAACGGTCAGTTCCGATGATTTGTAAGCGTGATACCATTAGCAATTTATAGCATCTATGGGAGCCGAGGATCATGCGGTCGCTTCTCACAACCTCCCAGCAAAACAGACCCTTGTGACCGATCCTCAGAAACCAACAAGACATTTAATGCAGTCTACGAAGAGCGTCTGCATTAGAACATGCCTAACCTATCCTTCCGACGAAGACGTTGTCCAATAAATTAAAGACCAAACGGATTGCATGACACAGTCTGATCTCTTTGCTAATTGCTATACGTAGAAAGTATGCCATCGCAAATTAAATCCTTGGAAATATTGTGTTTCTTATACAAACTAAAATTTGATTTCAGTTATGTCAAGTATTAATTATAATTAATGTATGTGTAAATTTATGGAAAACCTTGTTTACATTTTGGCTTTTGCATAATATAACTGTATAGTAAGTACTTGAAGAGAGTCAAAGACTCAAATGCCTCTACTTAACTCCGTCATCTTTTAAGAAATTAAGAAACATGACATGATTTAATAATGGTCTTCGCACTACCAGAAAAGGAAACGAAGCAGCGATGGAAGAGTGTGATTAGAGTAAAGCTCAAGACTGAAAACAAAACAATTGCTTATAATTAATTAGGAGACAATAAACTTGACTTGTCATTTCAACGGACACGCTTTCTCGAAGGCTTCTTGCTCTTTCCGACACAAATCAAACTCGTTGGTGTAATAATACATGCATCCAACGTAAGCATCCATCTCCTTGGGGCATCTCTGGTGAAGATCCTTCAGCCTGCAAATTATCATTTCACCAGTTTTTTAAGAACAAACTAGTCCACAATTGCAAACTACTCAAGTTCAGATCTCGTTATAGACAATGCATGATCGTCCTATCCTATGGTTTGAACAAAGTAAGTGAACTCTCAAGATATCATCACTCGCTAGTCGCTACACAAGAGTCAAACAACAGCTTCCAAGTCCTAGATACTAAACAAATGGCTATGAGTTCAATTTCAAGCTACGGAAACAAAGGATCCTACAAACAGTAGTGTGCCATGAATTACTTTCAACTAGGAGGCCATAATGTAACAAACACTTGCCAAGTTCTAGAAAATGTTCTAATTTCGAAATCTTATTGCAAAAAAAAAACATGCACAGCTTAAATTATGTCCCTGGACCTTAAAAACACTGTAACCCACATCAAAACAAGTCTAAAGGGTACTCCTTTCTCAAACTCTATGATCAGAATCCCTAAATCTACAACGTTTGGCATTATCCACAATCCACTAAATTTCAGAACTTGTAGAGAAATTGAAACGAGAAACAAGAGGTTAGAAGACGTACAGGCCAAGAACACAGCGAGTAACTTCACGCCCCTTCTCGAGGCATTTCTCTGGATTAGGATCGTTCTTCTTGCATTTCAGGAACGCCATGTTTTCCTGCATACACCTGATTCCTATATGCTTCGCCGAAGCTGTTAAAACCGCCGACGTCGGGATCGGATTCCCCGTCCCGTCAACCGCCGCATTCGCCGCCATAGCTCAAGATTTTTTTACAACAAATCCCTAAATCTATATACTATATAATCCAAAATTGAGAATCAAAACCTCGAAATCCAAAATGAAAATTCGATTGACAACGAAACGTTATCTCACCTATTCTGTAGTCTGTAGATGATGATGACTCGAGTCTTCTTCTCCACCAGAGAGAAACAAACAATAAAAACGCCTGAAGCGATGAAGAAGAACAACCACAACAAAGCAAAGTTTGGTCATGAAAACGCTGCGTTTTTCTTATCTGGCTTTAATTGGCCGATATTGGGCTTTAATTTAAAAGCCTTTTTATTTGATTTAAAATAAAAAATAAAAAAAAACCCCTCAATCTCTCGTTTCTAGGGTTTATCACCCCGTCATCTTCGTCGGCGAGATCAGTTTCGGACTCCGTCGAATTCGATTTTACAGGTACGCTTAAATCATTCTAGGCTTCTTCGATTTTTGATTTTCGAACATCTAATTTCATCTCCTCTAAAATGGGTTCTTCTAGTTTTGAAATCGTGTTCGTCGTGTTGTAATTTGAATTCGAGCTGAGATATCTAAATTCTTAGGTGTTAAGATCTGTTTCTCCGCTTAGTTTTTCTCATCTCTAGCTTCACCAGATCTGTTTATGTCCTCATTTCTAAGTATTGTTGAGAGCATTTTTCATATTATAAGCTAAAAATGACAACTTTATACGTTTTGGTCCCTCTGTTTCATCAGTTTCTAGGGGTTTTTTTGTTCGTCCTAATGCAATCTCTGTAATGTGACGACATTTCTCATACTTGGTGTGTGTGTGTGTGTGTTTTGAAGAAGATATGGGTGACAAGAGGAAGAAGACGTTCATGTTCATCCGTCTAGTTTCAGCAGCTGGGACTGGATTCTTCTATGTCAAGAGGAAGAGTACCAAGGGACTTCTTGAGAAGCTCGAGTTCCGCAAGTACGATCCTCGAGTTAATCGCCATGTCCTCTTTACTGAGCAGAAAATGAAGTGAACAATGCTTTGATTGATTGATTTAGCTTGTTTATGCTATCAAACTTGTTACAATAATATATGCAAGTTACTTCCTCATCAATCAAATAGCTTTTCAATTTAGAACTTGTATCGAAACTGTTTGTTGGATTCTCTAAAACATAATTTTAAGTGCAGTTTGATAGTATTGTGATCAATTTTAATAATTTCAACGAGAGCACGATATTAGTTAGATCCTCCTACACTACAACTTAGCTTACCCGACGACATGTATACCTTTAGTAGTTTCATATGTCTACATAATCCAATCACTCTTATGGCTGCCTAAAAGAACAACCAAACAAACGCCTAACAATTGGAGATCTTTGTGTCTTGTTTTCCTACAAAACGTTAAAGAAGCCTAATACATAAACTTAACCATCACAATTGTTTGGCCTTTTCAAGGAAAGCTAAAAAATTGTCTCTACCTTGGATGTAAGCCTATATGCATAGCCGGCCTTGTTCCTAATCGACCCACCGTAATCTCTTTATGTTAGGTCATGACTTTGACTTGAGATGACTAAGCCAAATCTTGGATGTCAAATCGAATTTTTCTTCCATTTTAAGAAGATTCAATGAACACACACACACTTCTCTTTGGGTCGGTAGTTATATAATGATGTTTTTAGAATATATGATGACACTTTGGCAATTTTGTTTGGTAATTGATGGTGATTTAAGTAGGACATGATGTTCTCGCCCACGAGCTCGACCATATACACTAACAAAAATTATAATTCAGAACATTCAATTTTATAGTTGGACTAACATATCAATTTATACTATAGTACTACTGTATAATGACTAAACTCTAAGGTTCGACGTTGTAAGTAAAGTCAGAAATTACCTTCATATCTTGCCTTGGTGATAAGTGATAACACTATATATGTCTAGTAGTATTGGTTCAACGTACAAGCTGAAGATAAATTAGTTTGTAGAAAAGGGATATTTTTACCATGTAACTGTATAAAATTATAATTCACTGTATCGAGAACAAAATGTTAAATTTGGATTATGAATCAGTTCTCTCAAATTAATGGTCACAATATGCCTTATTTCAACATCTCAAATGACTTCCTCATTTTCTCATATATATTTTTCTATATAGTCATAACCTAACTAATACTATTATACACATTATGTTTGCGCTCATCCTAGTCTAAAAATAATCAACTATTTGTTGGTTGTGTGTGTCCATAGACGCTAAAAACATAGAATTCAAGATAACAACGGAGATACATATATACTTGTCTTGTTTAGTCTTACATCGATCGTTGTAGAAGAAACGTACGTAGAATCAAACATGAGCTATGAAATTCCCAAAGCACCTTTGTGGATTCTACTACGATATGATGATGACGATACAAACTCTTTGGGGATGTGCATCGCATTTCACACTATCTATCGTTTTGTAAACACATAAAAAAATACGCGCTGCAGAAACTAACGACTATTAAATTAAATCTATGTATGTATAAAATATGAATATATTATACGCGTAGACGATCATGATGATGATTTATAATGTTTGTCATAATAAAATGGTTTGATATGTAGCTTTGGAATTATAATTTTGACTAATCAAAAGTTATAATTTTGTTTAAGAGGAGATGATTAAAAGGTTTGCTAAATTTTGTGGTAACAAAATGTTTTAAATGCTCTTAAACAAATTCATATAATTATATAACATTGTTCCATGACATATGCATATACGAATGGGAACACAAGAACAATAGGGATAAATAATATAGATACAAATCACTAAATTAAACATATCGCGAATTTTAAAACACAACCCACCAAACCGCATTATGAGTTTTTTAGCAGAGGAAGAGTATGATAGAAGCACGTGGTGTATATATTACGTTACGTAGGAAGGACTAAGGAGATAGAAGAAGAAAATCTGGTGAGGTATTAATTAAAAGACGCCATTATCTAAAGATCGATCATCGTGTATTTGTTTAGTAGTACAGTATATAAAGCCGCTTAAGTTTATCTTTTTTCCTTTTATCGTTTAACAAAGTAGCTTTTACTTCTTACTTTCAAGTATTTTTTTTAGAAAGGTTCTATGTTATGATAATACTTTTTATCATCACATTACTACTTGTTAATTCAGTGCGTAAAGTGAACTAAGAAGAGAATGATTTGATTTATTTTCCAACGAAGTGACGGGATTCGGACAAGAAACATGAGCGACCCGTAGGCCCGTAACGTTGAATTTTCTTCGTCAAAAAAATCAACGACAAGAATATGATTTGTTGTTCTTCATCCTTCTTTGTCGATTTATATTTTTGCATATCTTAAATACGATTATGGAGATTTGACAACAACAAAAAAACGATTATGGAAAATTAAAGAAAACAGTAATAAATGAAGACAAAAAAACGTAAAACAAAAAAAAAGAACAGTGGAGTAACAACGTACGTATACTATACTAGTATAAGTGAACAAGTAAAGTAACAATAAAACATGTCAGTCGTATTATATTATTATTATTTTCTCATGTTTTACCATTTTTAGTTAATTAATATTAAATTTTTGTAAACTTTAGGAAATAATCATAAAAAAATCTGAATGATCATTGGTTTATAAATATATAATATTTTTTAATTAAGTAAACAATATTATTTTTAAAGTTAATAAAACTTTCAAATGCATGTATGTGAGACAGAGGGAGTAGTATTTAAATAAAGCATAATTATTTCTATCATATTATATATACAGATTTGCTTCTCTCTCTCACACAGTCTCTCAGAATATTTGTCGACCGGATTTGATTTCGTAATTTTGATACATATAATAGAGAATTTGAATTAAATCGGTTTAATAAATAAATTTTGGGTTCGATGATGATGCAAGATTCGGCAGCTCAACAAGCCGGAATTTCTATAATCGTCGTTGGTGATTCTTCTTCCTCTTCTTCTCAGGTAACCACAAGAACATACATATTCCAAAAACCTGACCTTTCTCTCTCCTTAATTCGCTTTTCTTTTTTCTGGGTTCCTTAGATAATCAGATTACAAAAGGTAAATCTTATTCCTCATGTTTCTGAAGAATCGCTTGAAAAAAAACGTATCTGGGTTTGTAAATTTTTGTTGTTCTTCTGTCTGATTGATTGGTACGGTTTGATTATCCAGGAAACTACCTGTATTTAAAGTCCAGGGTTTATATTCATTCAAAGATGTTATCTTTTGGGCTTTTTCTTCTATTTAGTTCTCTTCCTTTTTGTGGAATCTGGATTTTGATCAACATGAATCACTTTGTAGGTACAGAATCTGCTTTTGATTTTATTATGTGCCTTTATTATTTAGAGAACAAACTTGAGCCACTTGGGATTGTTTTATACATAAACAACAAGTAACTTTTTCTGTGGGGGAAAAAAGTGAAATGACAAAGTAGAAAAATCCATTTGTGTTTAGATCTTGCAGTTATAATTTTGGGGATGTCTTCTGTTACTACAAAGCTTTTCTTGTCCCTTATTATTGACACTGTTTTTTCTCAATATTTGGAGGTATGTAGAGATAGCTTGTGTGATTCTGTTTAACCATCTAGATTCAAATTGATAATGTTGGTTGTTTTTCTCTTTATGTGTTATAAATGTTTGTGATCATTCTTCTTATTGTTAATTTGTGTAAGAGGAAGACCTGAACCTTTGACTTGTGTGCATGAAATGCTTACAGGGTGATCATCAGGTTAAAGAAAAGACTACTGAAGATGTGCCAAGCTCTCAATCCAGCGGAACCCATTTGGATCTTTCTATACAAATACCGCCAAGACCTATTCCATTCGGTAGCGGCCGTAACCCAAAGAGCTCACTGAAGTCCACTAGTTCATTCAAAACTGGTACTACATCCTCACCTAGAGGAATCTTGCGGAATTTAAGCTTGAAAAAGAAATTTTCTTCTCAAACCGATAGCGAGAGAAGCTCCCTCCTATCTCCCGGGCTTATGGAAACTGTGCAAAAGCCCACTACTCCCACTTCAACAACGTCGCCTTATTGGAAGAGATGCTTGTCACTTCCTAGTAGACATGCCGCAAAATTGTCTCCGGTGGTATCTACACAGGTTTCAGCTGAGATGCCTGGTGAACCGCCTAATGTGAGTTAGTGCTGTCGTACATTATTGTCCTCTCTGTTATGTCAATTGTAATGTGTAAATATGTTGAAATTCTCTCAAGGAATCTCCTTTCTTGTCCAAAATGGAGCTGGAAGTACTAAAGATTGAATTTTGTTGCAGAAAGATTATGTTTGTCCAGCAGTTCCAAGGTCCTTGTCTATGCCCGGAAGAAACAAAGTGATTGTGCGATCCATCTCTTTCGACAACCACAAAGCCCGTGTTGCCAGTGAAACTAGTGCAGGTACATGTTTCTAACAGGTGTTAGTATCAGATCTTAGGCAGTTACTGGAACAATCAATGCTAATTCTCCCTTAAACATGGAGCCTTTTTTTTCTCAGTTGCCTTTGAATTCTCATTGAATTAAAAGATACAGACTTGAGGTATGGATGATGAAGATACGAGGGTTTGATTGGTTCATATGCAGTGTTTTTAGTGTAGGGGATATCAACGTTTACTCAATCATTTGCATAATCAAATGGTTGGTTCAGCAAATTTTTTTGTTTAGGAATTAGAAAGAAACTTAAAACTTTCTTCGTTTAGTCATATGCTATCTGTATACTGAATAAGATCTCTGTTCCTCCGAGTTTAGCAGATCATATCTCTCCTGTTCCTCCTGAAGAAACTGATGAAGAAATTCCCGAAGAAGAAGCAGTGTGCAGGATCTGTCTAGACGTGTGCGAAGAAAATAATACTTTGAAAATGGAATGCAGCTGCAAAGGTGATCTCAGACTTGTTCATGAAGCGTGTGCTATGAAGTGGTTTAGTACAAAGGGAACAAGAACCTGTGATGTCTGTAGACAAGAGGTCAAGAACTTACCAGTTACATTGGTTCGTGTGCCCACATCTAATCAACTAAACCACAGGCGTGATCGCAGTCAACAGAACATGCAGTCACAAACCGCTAGGTAACTTCAAGATACTTCTTTCTTTCTTTCAACCATTCTTGGAAATATTACACAACTGACTCAATGATTTGGTGCAGTGCTTGGCAAGAGTTTGTGGTGCTAGTACTAATCAGCACAGTCTGTTACTTCTTCTTCCTTGAGCAATTACTGGTAGCCACTGAAACATATTCTGTGTTTCGATTGACTTTGTTGAAAAATGCATTGACAAAAAATATTGATGTTTTTTGGTAGATTCGGGACTTGAACAAGCAAGCTATCTACATAGCGGCACCATTTTCACTTACGTTAGGCCTCTTAGCATCTGTTTTTGCCATTGTCCTCGGTACACAGAACCACTGCCTCAGAAACTCTTAAGTCGCTCTCTTTCCTTTGTTTGCCAACAAAATTAGAACGTTTCTTTTCATAATCTGACTCTGCAGCTATCAGAGAATACATATGGACATACGCAGCACTTGAGTTTGCGCTTGTGTGCATGTTGGTTCATATATTATATGCGACAGTAAGCAATACTCTCACTTATCGTTTTCCTCATTTCATTATTGATACATGAAGATCATTACAATTTCCCAAACTCTTTGTTTCAGATTAGGCTATCTGCGATCTATTCTATACTTTTTGCAGGGATTCTTGGTTTTGGGATAGCTGTGTGCCTAAACTCGTTGTACCTTCATTATTTTACTTGGCGTGTACGCATTGCAGAAAACTCAAGCCCAGTATGAAACCTCTTTTTGAGTTTGTATGTACTATGGAAGAAGTTGTTGGTGAGGAGATTCATCTGATCCAGCAGTAACCTGTAACATGTATATATGCACACACTCTTCTTCGAACATGTTACTGAAGTTTCTTTTTTGTGCCCCCTAAGTGTGTTTTTCCAGGGCACGATGAAAGTTTGTGAAAGAGATGACATTGTATCAGATGAAAAGAGTAATGTATGTGATCTGTTTTTTTCTTTTTCTTTTTCTTTTCTGGATTAAAATGCAAAAGTTATACACTGACCAAGGCATGTGATTACTGAGTACAAAACAAAAAGGGGCATTCCGAGAATCGAACTCGGGACCTCTCGCACCCAAAGCGAGAATCATACCACTAGACCAAATGCCCTTTTTGTTGTAATGTAGACGGATAAGTATATTACAAAACTCGTCTTTAATGTGTATGTTACAAGTGTTTGTGTTAGCTATCTGAGCTTAAAAACAGAAATTTCAACTGACGCTTTATTTTACAAGTGAAAAGTGGATAGTACAAGCACAATATGGCCAAATAGGGTTTTCAACAACTTAATTCAACAGTTTCTTACTCTACCAACAATGGAGTATAGAGACAAATGCTAGTTAAGTTTTAAGCCCGACTGAACCGGAAGAAGGAAAACGCAAGAGCTAGACAAAAAAATAAAAATAAACAAAAAACAACCGCCCACCAGAATCATGACTGGATCATGTCACAAGACAACAAAGAGGGATCAAGCTTATCGACGCCTCTTGAGGAGCTTTGGTTTCCCTTGTCAGTAAACCTGTACGCCTGAACAAAATAAAACAGGCTCCAAAAATCGTGATTTTAGCAATTCATGGACACAACAAAGCCTCTGATTGAGATAATATCAAGAGGCAGATCCTGAAGGTGGAGATTGATGGTCTTAGTCTTGAGCTGCTTCTTCACTTGATAGATTTTGAGAGACAGAGACCGGTAAAGCAGCTGGATCAAGCTCATACCAACCCTCGGTTACGCCTATTCCTTCTGATCCTTTTAATCTGAATGACGGAATACTATGTGAGAACCTACAGAACTCATGAGGTGGAATCTCAGAAGTGTTTGATTCATCCTTTGGCATTGGACAGAAAACACACTTAAAGCCTTTCACTTTAGACAAGAACCCAACTGATACCGTGGCTCCCTCTGCATGATCAGACAAGATCTCAACAAATTCATACTCGTACTTAAGAGGAGAAACTGTGTTAGCCGACCCTTTGATGTCCCAGTTCTTGAAAAGGGCCCATATTTCTCCCTTCTTTGGGAATACTGTAAACTTTCGACCCCTGATTCTTGTTGTCCTGCGGACCAAATGAGAGAAAATGGAACACTCAGTCGTCTCTTCCATATTCCCTACTTCAAACTTACCAACAGAGACAGGTAAATTTGGTCTTTCATTCTCGTCATCTTGGTCAACCTCTAACCATACGTACTTAATCATGAAATCAGGAGTTGTTACTTTTCTTATGATAGCATAAAATCTAGGCATTCCCTCGTCTTCATCATAAACAGCCCACATCTGGCCAACTTGAAAACAGCTTTTTTCCCTCAACTTATCGAAGTCACTGAAATCAGGATCATCATAGTTTATCAAATTTGGTTTTGCTGCACTCTCTGAACTCAAATCTTCCTCTGAATCACTCGCACCAGCAGGGGTTTCCACCTGGTCTCCTTTTATCGTCTCTTTCGTGTTTACTCTCTCAGTTGAGCTATGCTCCTCATGCATCTGCTTTTCCTCTTCTTTCTCTTCACCTTTTTCAGGAACTAAGTCTACATCATCATCACTCAGATTCTCGTTATAGGAAACCTTCTGCTTGCTACGGACTGACCTCCGAGGCTTCTCTCCTCCTTTGGACCCCAAATCTCGTGCTGCCATAGTATCATCGACCACAACATCTTCTGACTCACTGCTACTTTCACTATCAGAGCTTTCACTACATTCAATTATATTCTTTCTCTTCCTCTTGCCAGCGTTTTTAGCAGTAGAGCCCGGCATAGGGAAACTCGCCTTTGTAGAGGAAACTTTGGGAGGATGTTCTGGACGCTTTAGAAACTCGCCTTTTTGCGGTTCACTGTAAGCCTTTTGGTCTGGAAATTTGTTCTGTTGCGGGAAGGAAGTAGTCTGATATGATCCTTTCCCCGGTGGTGCATTCTGCGAAGGTACTTCAAAAGAAGTGAACTGTTTACTACAAGACGCACAAGTAATTTCCTTGTTGACATGTTCACGACTATATTCGAACCTCGTCCGGCAGAAGGCACAAGATGTCCAAAAGGTTGCACGGTGACCGAAAGCAGCTGGTTGGGCTTGAGCTTTCTGGTAGGGATGGCCGTTTTCAGGTCTCAATTCGGTGAAGATATTCCTGTTATTAACGGTTGCCCGGAAAACAGGCTGTGTGTTATAATTGGGCATCTGTTGGGTTTTATATGGTGGTCCAGGTGCAGGCTTTCTCCAACTTCTGCGTTTAACGTCATGAAGCTTCCTTTTCTCTTTGTCCAAAAGTATCCTCTGGGCGTCACCAATCAATTTAAAAGCAGATTCAGCACCAGGGAGCTTATTTTTATCAGGGTGGAGAAGAAGCGCAAGCCTCTTGTACTGTTTCTTGAGGATAACATCATCAGCGTTCTGCTCAACCTGAAGTATACCGTACCAATCCATCTCAGTTCCAAACAACTTCTCCGTTGCGGCACAGTGAACATCACAGACCATAATCATACGAGATATGTTATCCAGGCTGGCATCCATTTTCTGAGCCTTCAAAGCAAGCTTACGTGCAGCGGTAAAGTCAGTCTTTTTCATCAAACCCTCCGCTAAATCTTTGGCTCTAAGAGCCTCATCTCTGTTGATACTCATAATCAATCCAGCATAAGTATCATAGAAACCCCCAAACCCGAGAGAGTGATGTAAATGACCCCTTGTAGACACTTCCACCTCTGCTCTGATCCTGCTACATAATAATAGATAGAGATCAAAATTGTTTCAATTAGAGATGCATGTCCTTCATACAACTCCAAACAATAGGATAATCGCAATACCAAAACACGGATGCACATAAATGTACCAATTATATATGAATGGAAGAAAAATAAAAAAACACAAACCCAGATTAAAAGGTATAACCTTTAGAGGTTAATCAGAACATAATCAGAGAAAACGGTTCCTTATGAGGATTGAAGGAACCCCAAATAAAATAAAAACCCTAGACATGTGTCTACGTTCTCTAGAAATGCCATTTAAAGTCAGAAGTGATAAAAGCAGAGTAGAAGAATAAAACCAGAAAATGAAAGAGACCAACAACAAAACGAGAGTTAACGACGAATTCATCGTGGAATTGAAAAATTCGAACACCCAGAGAAAGACGATACCGGCGGCGAATGAAACAGAGGAGGATTCCCCCCCCCCCCCCCCCCCCCAAATTAGAATATCTTTATAGGATCTGACGATTTAACGAATTACACAATGGAGAAATTTGAGAAACTCACCGGCGAGAATTAACCGAACGGCGGCGGAGAGGAAGGAGTCCGACTAAAGTTCACGACGTCTCTCTGATGTGAAACTTAAAAAAGCCCATCTAACTACAAATTGTCCCCTGTAGATTTGATTAAGTTTTGGGGTTAATTGAAAGAAAACAAAATGACGTATTTTTAATTAATTGCACATAAACCCTCCAACTTTTGTTAGAATTCTGATTCCGAAATCTACACTCAGTTTTATCCTATACAATTGGGAGAAGCAAAAAAAGAGAGAGAGAGAGAGAGAGAGAGAGAGAGAGAGAGGAACAAACGCAACGTTAAGAGTCAGATTCAGATCCCTAATCATTTGATCGGAGATTTCGAATCAGTAATGGAACATGAAGAAGAAGAAGAAGAAGAAGTAAATAAAAAGACAAAAAAAAGGAAGCTTACTTTGCCGAGGGAAGACGAAACGGTGTGTAGAGAGAGAGTTATGTGATTTGTCTGGCCGGGAAAAGTAAACAACTCAACATAAAACTGATGAACAATTAGTTAAAGTACCCTTTTTGTTTTTTTTTTTTTTTTAGATTGATTTTTTTTCAAGTTGGCGGGTGAAATATGTAAAATTCCTCTTTTTCCCCCAATTTTTTTTTTGCTTTGGCGGGAGACAAAAAACCCTTCGTCGGAAATAAAGTTCTCTTTCAGTTAGTACTATGTAGTTTACTACACTTATAACGAAAAGAAACCGGGAAAAAAATATACCAAATTCTCGCACATTATTATGGGTTAGATTTGGTTGGATTTGATTCTACTACGTATACGTTGATAAATAAATTTAAGGGATTATTATTTATTGTAGTTTCAGTGTCGTTTATTGTTGTAATTATTACATTGTCAGTGGTAATTAGTATATGATACAACAACGCACATTCTGGTAAAATATGGCATTCCCAAAATTTATTGAATAGGCCCCGGGTCTCCACGGGCGCGGAACAAGAAGAACATGACCGACACAAGCCTTCTAAATCTCTTCTCTAGTACTTTGTCATGATTTGCCTGAAGAGTTCCTCTGGAGCTGCACACAACAACATTCACAATTTAGCTTATGTGATTAGCAAAGTGAGCTTTTTATGATCTCTATCGATCAATCATACCGGGCAAATCGGTTAAAAGCTCGAACTGCTCAAGCGCCTGTCGGACAAACATCTCCGAGCCGACGACTATCCTGGCTCCTGACTCTTCTGCTTCTCGTAAGAGTCTCGTCATCTTCGGAGTATAGACCGCATCAAATACCAATGAATAGTGCTTCAATGCATGCTAATCCCATCAACGAAGAAAATATTATAGTTTTCAAATTTTGCCTCACAAAAAAAAAAACAAAAACAAAAATATTTCAACAACGGTAGTTAGGCATACGAAAAATGTACCTTGGAAATGGGAGTCAAATCGACATTTGGTTGCATGCCCATTGATGTGGTGTTGACCAGAATCATCCCATCTTCCTGATGAAAATCATCTATATCCGCTAGCGATATGGCTTTGCCTCCAATTGAATCCGCGAGTTCTACGGCTCGTTCTACCAAAAACAAGAAGTGTCAAGATAAAATATGACTATGTCGTCATAGAACATTAACCGTTAAAAGTGAAAATTTTGTACTTGATGAAGCTTAATTATACCGTAAGTCCTATTAGCAATAAAAACATTAGCTCCCTTTTCTTTTGCACCATAAGCAAGTGCCCTGCCAGCACCACCAGCACCAATAATCACTACTGTTTTACCAGCTAATGGCGACGACAACGAAGGAACATTGCTCGGATCATCAGAGCCTGCAGGAAGAACCAAACAAAAATAAAACACACCAAAAGAATATAACTTGATATATAAAGAATCCCACATCGGATAGATAAATAAAAGGATATAACTTGAAAACTATAAATATTAACTGAAAACATAGAACTTACTACGCAAGCCATCCTCAATAGCAGAAATAGCACCATAACAATCCGTGTTGTAACCCAACAATTTTCCATCGCTTTCTCTCCTTCGTATTGTGTTCACAGCTCCTACAGACTGTAAGATCGATATTGCACAACGCGTTTCAGTAATTTTACTAAGATGATGATATATGCTATATGATAATGATTCGGGTCATTAGCGTATCATACATTTGCTAATGGGTCAACCTCATCACAACATTTCAATGCATCTTCCTTATAAGGAATTGCACAGCTGCATGTCAACACAAGTACTCTATTAATTCAATTTTCTTGGATATTTTATGAAAATATGTATTTTTTTCAATAAAAAAATAACCTAATTGGTTATTTACCTGAATCCAACGAAATCAAGAGATGAGTATGCTCCAAGAAAGCTAGCAATATTATCGGCTAACATGTGGATATACACTCCATCATAGCCAATTGTTTTGAAACCTCGATTGTATATAAGAGGTGATCTGCTGTGACTAATAGGATTTCCCACAACTCCATATACTTTAGTCTTAGTACCAATCTGTCTAAAGTTGTAAAGATCCAATAGATCATTAACCGTTGGTTGACCATGCGCGTTCATCTTTTCAGACTCCAAAGTGGCATATGTCAAATATCCACCAAATTTCGAACTTAGTATCCAAGAAATTAGACCTCTTTCACCCATAGCTAATCCAATTGTGGGAACCTAAACGTTTCAGTGAGATTAGTCCAAATTTGCAACAGTAGAAAGGTTCACAAACAATTAACAACAGTAAAGGTCCAAATTTATCTAGATTACGTATTGCACTTACTTGAGAATTTGAGGTTATATGGAAAAGGCGAGCAACATCTGTGATGTTAACAGCAGTCGTAACAATTTTTACTATATCAGCTCCAGTTTGTTGTATTCTTGCAACAAGATCTTTGAGATCCTCAACACTAGGAGTATCGTTATAGTTGTGCGATGAAACAACGACTTTAAAATTTTCAGGCTTCTTTCCATGAATCGATTTGATGAACTCACTTGCAACCTTATCATACGAAGAAGTCAAAGTCATTATTTATTAGCATCAACATTTACAAATCCCAAAAAAAAAAAAAAAAAGGAATTCTTAAGTTATGATATGTGACCTGAAATTCAATATCAACATAATTAGCTCCTAACTCCATAGCTAAGCGTAGCACATCTTGTCGTTCATTATCATTGCCTTCGTAATGACCACCTTCCCACTTTGGTCTAGATCATCATACGGACATTATTACTCATAATGAATGCATCATGCTTGTATATACACAAACCAACCATAGTTAATACATTAAAAAGAAAAAAAAAAGAAAAAAAAAAAACTCTCGAGCCTCTCACACACACAAACCTGTAGGTGAACAAAGTTGGTAGAGGACATTGTTGTATAATGGTTTTCAGATCCTCAAGAGGGTTGAAAACTGTTAGAGCGTCTAATCGAATTTCCACCAAGTCCGCACCCAATTCATGGGCTTTGAACATTTCAATCACCATTTTGTCTATTGAGTTCGCCATCAAGGGAGCACAAATCAGACTCGGATTCTTCACAATTTCTTTGGTTCTTGGAATTTTCATTTTTTCTTTGTTTCTGATCGTCACTTCCGTGGAATTTGAAACCACCTAACAAGTTGCAAACAAGATATAATGTCACAATCTAGATTTGTCATATCAGTTGTAGTGACAAACCAACTAATGTGTTCAAAACGAAATTTGTGAGTACTTTGGTTATGTAGAATAAAAAAGTCTATCCATATATTCATGACGATAGTGACAAAACTGACAAGTTCATAGTTGTTAGTTGCTTTACAACCTGTAGGGCAAGCAAGTTGCCAAATCCATCACTTTCGAGACTATACATATAATGTTAAATGTATTATCTATGTAGGTAAATTCGGAAAGCTAGCAGGATTTTTATTGGACTAAGTTTAATTACTACAAAATTAACTGAAAGGATTTAAAAAAAAAGATTTTAAAGTATAAAGTTTTTTTAAATAATATTAAATATACATATACATATACATATATTTGTTACTAGTAGTCTAGTACTATACTACAATTTTATTAACAAAACTTCACATTATTGCGACGGTACTATATTTTGGCTCTCTTTATGCTAGAGGGAAAACCACAGCCACTAGATAGTGTTTGGTCGCTGTGAAAAACAAAAGATAGTGCTTGGTCGTGATGGTGCATGGCCCTCACGCTTCCCTTATTGTCATGTGTTTCCAAAAAATGGTGGGTTCCCGATATGCACCGTACTTAAATAAGTTTCCCACATGTCCTAATTGAGAGAGCTAATTAGGTAGCATCACCAACTAATTTATCTATTTAGTGTAAATTATAAGTAAAATATAAAAAATATAAATTTATATTTTGCATATGAAAATGATGAAGATGGATTAGAGCAAATCAAACTCTAAACTCTATATTAGAAATGAGTATAGAGATGGATTAGAGATGGTTATATCTTTTGAAACAAATTTGATTAATTATAATATATTTCCTTTGTGAATTGTGAAGACAATTTTTTAGTCTAAATGGCTTTACTCGACCATGTTAGATCAATAGATTGTCCGGAAAGAAAAAATATATATACTAAAGTACACTTATGTTTATCTATATGTAAGATACTATAAATTTGTATATATGTAAACGACAATCATAGATCTACCACATTTATTGTGTATACTAAGAAGGCTAGTCACTTACAAAAGCATTGTTTGGTTTCAAACTCCGACGACCTGAGAACACAACGGAAACCGGTGGATTCTTGGTGGAGAAGGCATCCGATCTGAACCGGACAGCAAGATCGGTGACCAAAGAAGGAAAGTTGGAGACCACACTAGTTGAAGCAGCTGCCATAAAACCCAAGCCAATGACCATGCGGCTTCTTTTCAAACTTTCTCAAGTTTAAGCTTATTTTCTTCTTCTTCTTCTTGTCTTGTTTTTTCTCAGTTGTTTGCAATTATTGGACTAGTAGTCTTTGGTATTGTTATATATATAGGCTTAAAATGGTGATTGGCTTAACAATTTTGTTTTTTTTCTGTAGAATATAATGTATGCCGGTTTCGTCTTATTGTTTCTTTTTCTTTTACTAGAGACTTTGTGTTTTTATAGTGTCCCTGCACTCTTTGCCTTCATTGCTTACTTTAGTTGGAAAAAATCTATTAATTTTTCCAAATGCCAAGAGATGTATACACACACCCCTCATTTATTTTTTGGGTAAATGAGACACGTGAACCAAAAGGAGCCTATCTCCATTACTCAAAGCGTGACGGAATCCAACTGCTCCCAATACACTGTACTCTGTAGCCTTGGTTATTCGGAGTAGTTGGAAGAGTTATTTGCCAGTGAGATTGGTTTAATCCTCTGCCTTTGTTTGTTTGTATCAGGCTGTCTGTCTTTCGAGCCTTAGTTTTTTGTGGCTCTAACATTTTTGGCCTTTTCTAATGAGGTCCATATTGGTAGAAGCAGTT
Organism: Camelina sativa; assembly: GCF_030686135.1. Classification (NCBI taxonomy): domain Eukaryota; kingdom Viridiplantae; phylum Streptophyta; class Magnoliopsida; order Brassicales; family Brassicaceae; genus Camelina; species Camelina sativa. The sequence continues at coordinate 2,643,549 of NC_141898.1, forward strand.
GTTTAGCCACCACATGTGTATTTTTTTCTTTTCTTTTTTAAACACATTCAGAAGGAAGAACAAAAATACCTCTCATTCTATACATATTATTAGTGTCACGAATGTTAAATTATTTAAGAAAGATCACAATATTCTGATATGAATGAATTTTAAAATATATAAAAAAACGACATGTTGTAATTTCATCAAATGTTAACGCTTGTAGAAGTGTGGCGAATTACATATAAAATCTTTGCCATGTATCGGACTCTAGCCAGATGTATTAGATTTTACATGATAAGATTACACAGTAACAATCAGCTATCGCCTCAAAAACAGGACACTCTCGGAAAATACAATTGGCAATTCTATCGAGTTCCTTTGGAAGAAGAACATACACACAGACACACTTAAGTATGTCTCAGTACTTGGACATGATCTGCCAGAAGAGTTCCTTTGGAGCTACACAAGCAATTCAACATAAAGTCAGTTTAAGTTTTATGGAACAGAAGACATGATTTTTGTTTCATACGAGGTCACTTACCAGGCAAACCCGTGAATAACTCAAACTGCTCGTAAGCCTGCCTGACAAACATCTCTGAGCCAGAGACTGTTATGGCTCCGCATTCATCTGCTTCTCGTAATAGTCTGGTGATTCTAGGAGTGTAGACCGCATCAAAGACCAATGCGTAGTGCTTCAATGCATGCTGCAGAAACAAAGACAACCTAGCTTACTGATTTGTCTTATAGATTAAAGATCTGAAGAGAGTTTGCAGGTGATAAGACCGGAATTAATTCTTTACATAACAGGAAATAAAATATCCACTCTTTCGCTGTCGATAGATAACATTAGGAAAGAGTTGTTATAAGGAGAGCTTACCTTGGAAATGGGAGTCTCACTAACATTTGGTTGCATACCCATGGATGTAGTGTTGGCCAAAATCATGCCATCTTCTGGGCGAAAGCTATCTAAATCCGCTAGAGATAACGCTCTGCCACCAATTGCTTCCGCGAGTTTTAGTGCTCGTTCTATAGAAACACAACATCAGGAAGACAAAAAACCACATCATCAATTACAACCGCAAACATGACAACTAAAAAGAGATGAAGTGAAGAGTATTATTGTCAAGGCTGAGCATGACTGGTAACAGAATATTTAAAGGTGTTTTCTAAAGCGGAAAGTATCAGTTTAGGAAATGTAATTTTACCGTAAGTTCGATTAGCAATTACAACTTTGGCCCCCTTTTCTTTTGCACCATAAGCAAGTGCCTTGCCTGCTCCACCCGCACCAATAACCACTACTGTTTTACCGGCTAATGGCGAAGAAGAGGAAGGTTCACTGCTTGGATAACCTGAGCCTGACAAAAAAACAGCAAAAGAAAAGGCTCCGTTACTAAAAACGGACACTTTTCCACGAGAAGCAACAAAAGGATGGAAGCTGTGAACATAGAACTTACTTCGTAGTCCATCCTCAATAGCAGAAATGGAACCAAAACAATCCTTGTTGAAACCCAACAACTTTCCGTCGCTTTTTCTCCTTATTATAGTGCTCACAGCTCCTATAGACTGTAAGACAATATAAATTAATCATTCAGGGTGAAATAGTATGGCTATTTATTCTATCTTATAGTGATTATTAGGGTTACTATCAAAATTATCTGGTGGTTATTAGGAAACCAGACCTTTGCCAATGGATCAACCTCGTCACAACATTCCAACGCAGCTTCTTTGTGAGGAATTGTACAGCTGCAGGTAAAACAAGTTTATATCATTCACCCAAAAATTATTCTATTCCCATGCAAACCTTAAAACGTAAAAGTAAAATGTGGACTATTCTGTTCATTACTTCAGAATTGTTTATTCTGGAGAATAACTTCTCTGTCACCGTGATAGCTTACCTGAATCCAGCGAAACCAGCGGATGAGTATACTTGGAGAAAGTTCGCAAGATTATCAACTAACAAGTGGACATATACTCCATTGAATCCAACTGATTTGAAAGCTTGATTGTGAAGAATAGGTGATTTGCTGTGACTGACAGGCTTGCCAATAATTCCATACACCTTTGTGTCAGGACCAATTGTTCTAAAGTTGTAAAGATCCAACAGATCTTTGATCGTTGGTTGACCTGGAGCAGAAACTTTTCCAGAATCTAAGGTGCCAAAGGTCAAATAACCACCAAATTTGGAACAAAGAATCCGAGACATCAGACCTCTCTCGCCCATAGTAAGCCCAATTGTGGGAACCTGAAATTTGAGTGAAGATTTCAGATGGTGACAACAGGGAATCACATTCAGAGGTCGGCAAACACTCGATTTACTTCATGCTGGTAAGAAAGACACTTACTTGAGCATTTGAGGTTATATGGAACATGCGAGCAACATCTGTGATGTCCACAGCAGTAGTAGCAATCTTCACTATGTCGGCTCCAGTCTGTTGTATTCTTGCAACAAGGTCATTGAGATCTTCAACGGAAGGGGTATTCTCATAGTTGTGCGATGAAACAATTACTTTGAAATTCTCAGGCTTCTTTCCTTCAATCGATCTGATGAACTCAGTTGCAACCTTAACAATGCAAACATAGAGTAAAGAGAAACTGATAAGCTAGCATCAAAACACCTTCTGAATACTAAAATTCATCAGTTTATACAACGCTAACCTGAAGTTCAACATCAACGTAATCAGCTCCCAACTCCATGGCCAACCGGAGCACATCCTGTCGCTCCTTTTCATCACCTCCATATTGACCACCTTCCCACTTTGGTCTAGAAAGCAGACATCATACAACAAAATAACATTACTCCACAGAGGGAAAGAAGACACAGGAAGTTCCATATCAAACATTAAAAAAGTGCCAAGCTTTGAACACAAAAAAAAAAAAAAAAAAAAAAAAACAAACCTGTAGGTGAATAGAGTGGGCAGAGGAGATTTCTTTATAATGGTATTAAGATCCTCAAGAGGGTTGAAATCCTTAAGCCAATCTAATCGAACTTCAACCAAGTCAGCACCCAATTCCTGTGCTTTGAAAGTTTCAAGCACCATCATGTCTATTGAATCCGCCATCACTGGAGCACAGATCAAGCTCGGATTTTTCACAATTTCTTGACTTCCTATCTCCACTTCCGTGGAATTTGAAGCCACCTAAAGGGTCACACAGAACAGAACAAGGATCAAAATTCCCACAATCCAGATAAAGTTTCGTCTTTTTCAGTTCTATATGTATAGTTTCAAACTCAGAGCAGAACAAAATCTGAACATCAAAAGTCTTCTCCGGAACATAATCCAAAAGATAATTGAACATCAAAAGGAAGAAGAATTCACTAACATAGACGTTGGAGGGTTCCATGCTTCGCCGGCGCCGGTGATCGGGAAACAAAACGGGAACCGGCACACTCCTGGTTTGCAGGGAAAAGAACTCGGCGGAGAAGAAGGTATTGGATTTGAAGCGGAGAGAAGAATCGGCGGCGGAGAAATTGAGGTTGGCGGCGGAGGTAGGTGAGCGTCGTGGATTAGAGAGGAGACGCGGGGAGTAGGTGAGACGAGAAGAAGCAGCCATTGGGGAAGAGACGTCAAACAAAAAAACTAACAGGGGACCCTTCCTTGTTTGCCTCTTTTGCAAATATTTTGACAGATTCTTAAATTTTGGTTTTTTCCAACTCTCCTTTTTTTTATACACTGCAATATAATGTTAGGTGGCTTTTTTGTTTCGGAGTTAGGTGGTGTGTAGGCCTAGTGGTGTGGATCATTTGTGGATAAACATAATTCTATTTTTATTCAGATATTTCTTTTTAAGTAGGGACTTGTTTTTTTTTTTTGTTTTTTTAGCTTCGATTAAGTTAGTCATCATGAGAAAATTCAAAATATGTAATCAGAAAATTCAACATATGTAATTAAAAGAATGTTTGAACTGTCACAAAAGTTTTTAGAGTGTGATGTTTTAGAATTAAAGGTTTGTTCAACTCTGTAAACTCAGTAGAGCATTCGGTACCATAAAACTCGGCATGTTTTTGCATTTCATGGGCCCAAAGAAGCATATAAAATGGGCTTTTCTGAATGTTCGGGCTCATTAGTTTGGTTTGGTTTGATTACGTTTTCATATTCTTCTGACTGGTTTCGAATCGGATTACCGGATACCACTGTATAAAAAAGTAAACAAAACCTTTTAAGCAAACTCACTCACATTCAAAAAGAGATATCATTCAAACCAGCAACCCCAAAGAAACATTCTCACACCACAAAGCTTTTTTAATTTTCTTTACTCGCCAACAAACTTTGGTACAAAAGATAACAAAATATTTGGTTTGGAACAACCCAATTATACATACACTGTACTTTTTATTTGAACATCCAACAACAAACTTTTAATCACTCTTGCTTAGCAATCCGGTTTATCATTTGTATTAGTTGAGTTTCGATTTATTTATCAAGTAATACACATATAACCAAAGAAAAAAAAAATCTTAAGAAAATAGTCTATTTCATTTGCATGTATTGAGAAAACTAATTATGTGCGATATACATAATATAGCAGCTTCTACTCCCCCTCCTCAAGATTTCAACAATAATATTTTCTTTCCCACCGAACACATCCTTTCAATTAAAAAATACTAATCAACTTTTTAGAAAAGGTGAGACAGATTTCATAAATAGAAATAAAACAAAAAACAAATTCTAATATTTTACTATTAGAGCTAAAAGATTTCTTTTATAGAGACAGTATCATTACAACACAAAATGCAGATCAGTGAGTGAGAGAGAGAGAGAGAGAAAGACAACCTCAAACCAAAAAAAAAGAAGACAAGCTTTGATTTGTTCATCATTACAGTAACAAAAAGATGGCTTCATCTATAATGCTAACACTCATCATCTTCATCTCTCTCTCCTCATCATCACTCTCCATCTCTTCCCTGACGACAAACACGATCCCTTCTTCCCCAACAATCTCGCCCTTTGATCAACAGATCTCGCCGGAGATCGCTCCTCTCCTCCCTTCCCCCGCCGTCTCCTCCACCACTCAAACCATCCCTTCTTCTTCAACACTTCCCCAACCAGAATACGACGACGTTCTCGCCGATCCTGATCCCGCCTTCGCTCCCTCCGCTTCTCCACCGCTTTCTTCTCTTGCTACTCCGTCTTCTCAAGCTCCCCAAGTTATACTCTCCGTCGTCTTCGCCGCCGCCTCGTGTTTCTCGCTCCGTCTTCTTGCCGTTTCAGCTTTATAGGTCATTTATATTTTGACCCACGTACGTATTTGTTTTCATGAGTTTTATTTGTCCAAAACATATTTGTATTCTCGAATAAACATTTATTTCTAGTAAAAAAAAAACATTTACAGTATTTATCAAGTCATTTTAGTAGTCGTATATTTATTTTTATCCTCGAAATGATATATTGTTAAAATTTATGAGTAAATTAAGCGTAAGTAAATCCATTATGTCAATCACATAATTGATGCATAATTAACTAATTAATTGGAAATTTTTGAATAAATTTCTAATCTACAATTAAGTTTTTTTCTTTTTAATTACTAAGAGGTTCCGGACATAGGTCCGTACATCCCTTCAGGCCAAGGACCAAAGTATTTTATATGGTTCTTTCCCAAGCGCCGTCCCTCAAACCGGTGACCTCTAGACTTTGTTGGAGAGTCTTTACCAGTTGAGCTATCGACGCTTAGTTACAATTAAATAATTCACATACAAACAATACACTTTGATAACTTTTTTTCTTTCTTTCTTTTCACTTCATCTATTTGTTTATGCAGTTGCTTTATTTTTGTTTTTTTCTTTGCTAGTTAAAGAACCTTTCGAAAAGTAGAAATAACGTTTCGAAATAAAGGTTCATATGCTTTATACAGTATACTGTTTTCAGTAGTATCAACTTTTAAATCTTACTGTTTTCAGTACTGTTTTAAAAAATCTTACTGTTTATATGCAATTAAATCCCATAGGTATGCTAATAACAATGGAGTTTTAGACAGAAAATGGTCTACAATAATCAATTCTTATATATATATATATATGGATTTCTAGCCACTTTAAATAAAATTACACGCACTTTTTATGTATTTAGACTTAGTAACTTTGTGTTATAAGACTACTACTCGTTGTAGATATTCTCTCTTCAAATCCTTTTAGTTATTTTACCAGTTTTTAAATGGTTATTTTGTCTTAATTAATCTTGAGACGTGTATAGGAATTGAAAGACGTGTTTAGTGAATTAATAACGTATTTAAGTATATTGCATTATTGCAAAGTTCCTAAAATGCCAGAAGGCTAGAGGCGCATGCATGTGAGTTACTGCATAATGCTGCCTCACGGCTAAAAGCAAGAACAAAAAAAAGAGCTGCCTTCTTCTCTTGTCCGACGCTTTATTTCTTAATGCCATAACAACAATAACGGATCAGAAAAGGTTTCAATATTAAATTTTTATTTAGGTGAGAAAGAATATATAAAGGACGTTACTTTGTTTTCACATCATATATTTAGGGTTTTAGTTTATGCGTGACAGATTGTAATAATGTCACTTTATATAAGAGGTTGATACCCACTCACTTTAGTTTGTCCTTAGTGGGAAGACAAAGATATTAACGAGCAAGCAAATATATATTATTTGGTAATTTCGAATTCGTCAGCAAGTTTCTTGCAGAATTATGAACATTAGAAGATTTGTATGTAATGTTTGTATAAGTATGTAGAAAGTGTACACAAACTTTAAAGAAAATTCATACCAAAGAAAGAAAAAAACTTGAAAGAAAACGACCCCCCAACACAAACGGCGTATCTCAAAACGCAGCCGCTAACGTCTACGTTAGTTGGGGTGGACAGTGTTATTCAAGTCATTCTCACAAGTCACCCCTATATCAGTCACAGTCCCTATTTACATAGAGAATTACAATTTTACAACAAAACCACTAAACCAAACACCAAAAACCCAAACCACAAAAAATTGGACCGGCTCTAACAAAACCACAACAAAAACCAAAATCAAACCGGAGAAAAATACCACATCAAAATGCGCCCGTATAGCAAAAACCATTGTACCAAAACTGGAGGCAAAAAAATGAGAGACGGTCTGTTGCGTTTGCGTCCAAAATGCCATAAACGCGATCATCTAGTCAAAGATCTTTACCCATCCATATATATCAATATGGTCCATCAAGGTTCACCGTTTTGTTCCTTGATTTCTACTCCTTCACTCCACTGCCGGATACTTGTCTCAACTGGTGAACCCGGAACGACAGGAGAAACTCCTCTGCCGCCAAAAATGCGACGCATAACAGCGTTGTCAAATTTCCTCCAGTAGTGATGAATCGCTCGGGACGGAGTTTTCAAGAACATTCTAAAGGTGATCGATTGATCAATGTGGTCATAATACGGGTCATAGATACTATCACCATTGAGGAGCGGTTCCTGCAAAGAAGATCCCGGTGTGATCTGCAGCGCTGTCGTGGAAGACCGTTTTGATGAAGGGTGCAAGTGTTTTACTAACGGTTTGGTTAGCAAACCAAACACCTGCCGAAAAGGTAAGAGATGATTAGGATAAATACATTGTTACATATCAGTTTGATTTTTCTCTTTGATGTTCAATTACGTGTTAGATTGGTTAAACCCGATATGACTTTACTAGGATGCAAACCGGTTTGCGCAAAGAGTTGAAACGTACCACAGTACTGAAAAGAACAACGGTAATGGTGCTGGTGATCATGATAGCGTTTCCAAGAACCTTAGTGTGTCCTGAAGTTGTGAACTATGATGTAACAGAGAGAGAGAGAGAGAAGAGATTAGTGTGAACTTATTGAAACCCAAAGATCGTGTTATAATAGGTTTTTATCTTTGTTTCTTGTAGTTCACGGATCAAAACCTGATTATAAGCAAGAGCCATTGACACTGCACCACGCATCAGACCAGCCCACCAAATGGTTACTTGTTTCTTCCAATCTAATTTCTCATCTGGTGACTTTGTCAAATTAGATAAGAAGGATAATGGGAACACAAACGCAGCACGACCCAGAAGAATAAGCCCTAGAAGTATTGAACTCACTCCAATCGACTGACCAGGACTGCGCAAAGTAATGTTGATGAAGCAAGATCACTAAAATGAATTAACAAAAGCAAATTGTACATCATTTGACACACTATAGAAAGTCTCACCTGTCGCGTACAACGTCCCATTTCTCAATATCGAGAGCATCCATTCCAACGTAAAGGAAGATAAAAATCTCAGCTAGGAATGACAATGCAGCAAAAGTGTGTCTACGCCAAGAAATATATATTCATTTTAGTCAACCAATTTCACCAGATCGAGATTTCTGTAATTATTATTAGAAGAAAAAAAACTTACTTTGTGGTAACTTTTGATTTATCTGTTACATTGTGCCATGTATAGTGAGACATAACAATCCCGCAGAAGAACACAGTCAAGATTGAGCTTAAGTGGAATAGCTGCAAAGGAAAAATATTTCATGATTTCATATTTGTCTTGGTGAGAAAGTAACAAAAACCTTGCTTCGTTAATTATCATATTTGTCTCTATACCTCTGCAAGCATATATGATAAGTAAGCCAGTAGCATCATAAGAGCAACTTCACGATCAGTAGAGTGCCTGATTTAACCAAAAAAAGAAAGTAAAAAATGTTAAAGAAAGAACGTAACTAACAAAGCATAGAACTAACCAAAAAAGAAAGTCATGTATATAACGATCCATAAACGCGCAATATACCTTCCAATATAAAGCTTCTTCATAATGAAAGCACTGAGCAATCCAGCCTGAGAAAGAAAATGAGTGAAAACTTTTCTGATTTAACTCCAAATCCCATTGCTGAAATTTGAGGAGAAGGGAGAAAGGAAGCTTACTGCAACACCAAGTGCTGTACTTAAGATGAAGAGATAAAAGAAGTTTCCAGCAAACTCCAAAGCTATGGTTGAATTGATGTTTGTGAGATCAAATCTCTGTATTGCGTTGAAGAGCACAACAGATGTTGCATCGTTCACTACACCTTCTCCAAAGACCAGACTGTACAAGAGAGGTGTGTCGTCTTGATTTAGCACCTAGATTATAACAAAAGAGGGGTTGTTAATTCTTGACTAGGTATAATAATTTTGAAATGTTGCTTAAGAAAATTCTTACTTGCAAGGTGCAAACAGAGTCTGTAGCAGAGAATATTGCTCCAATTGCTACAAATTAAATAGACTAATTAAGCGGATGAGACACTTAAATGAGCAATAAAGCAGAAAGGGTTTTGGTTACCTAAATAATCCGAAATGGTGAGATCTCCGATATTCATTTTCTCGAAAAAATGTTTAGCACCTAACCAAAAAACAGAACCGGAAATATCATCAAAATGTATCGAGACTGATCACTTAGAAATGTAGGAGTTGATAATTGAGATTTTTGTTTTACCTAATGATATGATAACAAATGAAATGAGAGTACCAATAGCACCAAAAAACATAATGGTCGTGAAGTTGCGGAAAAATTGCTTCTTCTTAACCTGAAACCTGAAAAAAAAAACCAAAACAAAAATGTGTTATTCATCAAGAGAACCGGTTTTGAATTGAACATAACCGGTTTAACATGAAATTTAAAAGAAGAAGAAGAAAAAAAACTTACCCAGCGTTGAATATAATAGGTGGAAGAAGATAAATGAAGAAGAGATCTTCACTAAACACAAGAATCCTGGAGCTCTTGCCTCCACTTATAAGCAAGATCACAATACCAGTACATGAACCCTAATTTTCGTAATTCATAATACTTATTAGAATTGTTTGTAACCAATAAAAGTCTACGTGTACTTTGGGGGTAAAAACAAATAATAATAGTAATAATAAAAAAAAAGCTTACGATGATAAGAGCTGTGATAGACTCATTCATCCAGCGAGTCTCCTCGAGTAAGTGACCGAGCACGATGCAAGCGCAAAGCAGAGCAACGAACAAGTTCATGGAGACAACTGATGCGTGATCTGACCCTAACATAGTCTCTGTTTTTTTCAGCATTGTGCTTAATCCAATTGCCATTTTTGCAAACCTCAGCGTTTTGAGTATATTTTCCTAGAACAAAACAGGAAACGTGATTTTGTGCAATTTAGATTTATGATTCCAATTTTAACCGCCGTGAAATATTCAAAAATCAAGAAAATTTCCGAAAAAGGGAAAAATAACAAAAACATTCCAAAATCATAACTCCACCATAATCATCAAGAGTTTGAATCCGTAAAAATATCTCAAAATCATGAAATGATTATGGTGATGAAAAACCAAGAAATTGAGAAAAACTTTCTTGAACAGTAAAAGAATCTGAAAAGTATCCATCAAAAAAAAAAAACACAAACCTGGTTGTAAAGAGATTCGAACGATCAAATGATTCTCTTTGGTCGTAGAGAGAGAGATGTTACAGTTCTGTTAGGGGACAGCAAAGAGACGAACACGAAGAAGACGAGAGACCGCCAAAGATGGCCCTATATAAAATAAAAATATTTATAGATGTTAAGCAGAGAAGCCATTAAAAGCCAAGTGGAAGAGAGAGAGGTCAACGCTTTTTAAAAAATCTCACTTGAGCTAATCTCTAACCGTCGAAATATCCATCTCAAGAACTTTATTCCAAATGGACGCCTGAGATGATTCGTTACACTTACACCCCGTTGTTATGACCGTATCTGTGGAATTAGCTCATTGGTTATGATGTTGTCGTGTTAAAGATTACATGTCAAAACAACAGAGGGGGGACCCGCTTTTATCCTTTTTTCCCCCTATTTTTAATGACTTTCTTAGAACCTAATGACCAAATAAGTGTTTTGTATTCTTTTTTGGTAGATTGTTTTATGGTATGCTATATTCCTTTTAACAAATTTGTACATCTGACGACCTAAAGAGATAATAGTAATATACCAATAAAGAAATTATTTCAGAGTAACTAAGTTTTTAACCAGTTTCAGGAAATTGACCCCATACCAGAATATCGAGTTATACTAATTGTGATGGAAATGTTCTTCCTTATGTGCTTAAGACGTTTACTTGATAAAATATTGGCGGAGTCTTTTTTATAAGGTTTATGAAACTGGTTGTTATGCTAAATTAAAACTACTTTATTAAATTTCCTGGCAATATACATATGATATTGTTATGAAGTACTAATTTATCTTTGGATGTACTAGAGGTCTCTTTTTTTTTCTCTTTCTTTTATTTGACATCAACTAAAGTCTCTATTTAAATAGAGTGGTATTCATCATTACAAGAAATAGCTTTTGTGATTTTGAATAATACTTGTTGCCCAGGTGTTTCTTTTTCTCTTACTATTCTTTGTTGTCCTTGCACTGAGAGAGAGAGCAAAAGCCAATTCTCGTGTACCCCGTCTTGGGGTGAATATGATGAAAGGTTCATCATTAAATCAATTTATTATCTTTTTATTCGCGTAAATTGCTTTTCATCTTCAAAACCTTTTAACATAAAAATGTCCCCTTCATCTCCAATATATGGTTAGATATGCAATTCATCTTCGGATAAATTTTCAAAAATGGATAGAAAATTATGATACAAAAGAAATCAAAATTCATCTTGAAACAGAAAATAACTTTAAAATAATTCGTTCAACTGTTCGGAGGCCAAAACCATTAAAAAGCTAGCGTAAAAGTATATCTTTCGATAAGGGTAGGAATAAATGCAAATATTAAATAATTACATATAGTAGTATTTTCCAAAGCCCATGGGATGCTTAACTGGATGATCAAATGTTACTTAGCCAATCCCATGGATATTGAAACATTTAACTGCAAATTTCATTATAGTAGTGGGCCAAACATGTGACCCCTTTAATATGACAATTTGAATGCCTCGTGGTCTGCTTTTGTGCCTCCGATCTACACTATTATCCTAGTTGGAGTGTTACTTTTCGTTTAAGGCGCCACATGATACACACACATGTTACATGTATAATAATATTTACATCATTGTCACAGTTTCGAAGCTAGTTTACTTAGAAAACCATGAGATAGCATGGAATCTATACCTACAATGAAAGATAACGAATCTACAGTTTAGTTACGGACTTGGATTCTTTAGTTTTGTTTTTGTTGTTGTGCCTCTCTGTTTGTTTTCTTACGAGGACAGGAAGAAAGCAAAGGAATGAAGAACAAGAAACGAATCATGATAATAGACACATTAATGACCTCGACATTATGGCCGGTTTAAAAGTATCTTTCAATTAGAATATCTCTAGAGATAAACAGTAGTAGAATGCTCAAGATTTTGAAAATTTAGGGGGTTATTGGTTAGGTTTGAATAGACTTTTAAAGATTTTAAATATTATGTAGAATATGTTGTTATTATATCAAAATTTTGTTAAACTCTGTTAAATTTTAGTGTTATTAGTTCATAATTTGTAAAAAATCATTTAAAAATTTAACAAATCTAGATTATTAGATTCATACTTTTATAAAGTCATTAATTTTTTTGTGTTATTTAATTAAAACAAAAGAATTTATGATTATTAATGAATTTAATTATTATGTTATTGGTTTAGACACTTTCTTTACAAAATAAATTCATTGAAAGTATCACAAAAATACATGGATTGTTTGGGATACTTTACAAGATTTTAGAAAACTAATCAACAAAACTCTTTATCAATCTTTAACAATATTTTACTTATTCACTTTAATGATTTTGTTGAACTCTTCAAAAATCTTCATAAATTAGAGGGTGTATTAAAACCATGATTTTGAAGATTTTGATGGGATTTAGAAAATTTGAAATTTTGACAGATTTTTGAGAAGTTGATATGATATTCTGTAAAATTCTTTCAAATCCCACTTAAAATCATGAGATTTAGATTTCTGTATTTTTAACTAAACAAATTTTTTCAAATCCTCCAGAATCCCTACAAAGTCATTAAAATCCAAATTCACAAACTATTTGGATTTTAATAAACTTTTTTAAATCTGTAATTGAATAACATAAATTTTGTATATTTTACACGAATACCTTAAAATATAAAGTTAAATACATTCCCATTTCAGTCGTAGTAAAAAGAATAATACTATAAATACAGTATACTATACACGATACCAGCTAGTAGATATTGGTAAAAAATCATATTCTTACCAAAATTCTCAGATTTTTATCAGTTATCAACTTCATCCTTATCCCTATCACAGAATCAATTTATTGTATCGTTTCACAGAAATAAAAAAAACATCTCACAGAGAATTAATTAATAAAAGAAAAAGAAAAAAAATACAAATTATCTAAGAAGCGGTAAGAAGAAGAAGAAGAACAAGTTCAGAAAACGCCTCCATCCATTATTATCGATTGTGTTGGAATCTTGTTCGCCTCTCTCAAACAACAAACACTTCTCCCAACTTCTTCTTCACACCCCACACCCACCCAACCCCAAACGATTCTCCATTGACGACAACCCAGATCATGTTTTTCATGATCTCAGTCATCTCTTAAAACCCCTTTTTATAGATATAGATCTCAACGCATGACGATCCGGACTTTGATCCAGGAAATGCGGTCCAGGCCACACCGTGTGGTCCACGACGCCGCATCGATTCCTACTGTTTCAGACTCTTTCAGCTGGGAGGAGCTTCCGGAGGAGCTACTGAGAGAGATCCTAATTAGGGTTGAGACTGCTGACGGCGGCGATTGGCCGTCACGAAAAAACGTGGTGGCTTGCGCCGGCGTTTGCCGTAGCTGGAGGATTCTCACCAAGGAGATTGTATCTGTTCCTGAATTCTCCTCTAAATTGACTTTCCCCACTTCCCTCAAGCAGGTTCTCTCTTAGAAGTTAAAAAGTTTCGATCTTTTTTAGTGTTAAGTAATGAAATTGAAACATACAAATCGAGACTTTGTGCCTAGGAACTGATCACATGTGTTCTCCTTCAAGTGTTCTTCTTATGCTCAACGAAAGCTAAAGGGTTTGGTGATTTTGATTGTGTTCTATGTAGCCTGGTCCAAGGGATTCTCTGGTTCAATGTTTCATACTACGTAACCGGAATACGCAGTCGTATCATCTATATCTCGGGTTAACCAACTGTAAGCTAACTCTGTTCTTCTTCTATGTTTAAAAGAGATTACTTTGTTTCAGAGTTCTGAGATTGTTAACGAAAATCCCCTCTTTTTTTGATATTCTGGCAGCTTTGACGGATGACGGGAAATTTCTTCTTGCTGCTTCTAAGCTTAAGCGGGCAACTTGCACTGATTACATCATCTCTTTGCGTTCAGACGATATGTCAAAGAGAAGCAACGTTTATCTAGGGAGAGTGAGGTATGCATATTAATATATCTCCTTCTTTAGCTTACTAAGATCTTACGAGAGTCAGCTAACTTGTTTTGAGAGAGTAGTACAACAAAGATTCTAGCTTTATGAGTTATAGTCGGGTTGTGAGCATTAGATTATGAGATTAGATATTGAGAGATGGTGAAGTAGGCATGTTTCTTATTTACTTCTTTCGGTGTTAACTGTTGTGTCTAAACCTCTTATTGTTATTGCAAGATCAAACTTCCTTGGAACAAAATTCACAGTCTTTGATGGTAATCTGACGGCACAGACTGGAGCAGCCAAGATGCAGAAGAGCCGCTCTTCTAACCTTATCAAAGTTTCACCTAGAGTTCCTCAGGGAAGCTACCCCATCGCTCACATTTCATACGAGTTAAACGGCTTAGGTTCTCGGTAAACAATTTCCACATTCGAATAATGAAAATCTTGCAAGTCTTTTGTCCATTGTGATTTTTACAATCTCTTTCATGGTATACAAATAACAGGGGACCAAGAAGAATGCGTTGCATTATGGATACAATTCCTATGAGCATTGTGGAGTCCCGGGGAAGAGTAGCTTCAACGTCCATAAGCTCATTATCCATCCGTCCATCACCGTTCTTGAGATCTCATTCAAAACCGGTGCGCAGCAATAGTGCATCTTGCAGCGACTCAGGCAACAACCTGAGAGACCCACCGTTGGTGCTGAGTAACAAGACTCCACGATGGCACGAGCAGCTACAATGTTGGTGCTTAAATTTCCATGGTCGAGTCACAGTGGCTTCGGTTAAGAACTTTCAGCTTGTGGCGGTTAGGGATTGTGAAACAGGGCAGCCGTCTGAGAGGATCATACTCCAGTTTGGGAAAGTTGGCAAGGACATGTTCACCATGGATTATGGATATCCGATTTCTGCGTTTCAAGCGTTTGCAATTTGCCTGAGCAGTTTTGAAACCAGAATCGCCTGTGAATGAATGATGAAGAAACTAACCTTAATTCACCTTCATGTACTCGTTGTTGTGGTCTGTAGACTAGATGGTCAAAAATCTCAGGATCGTGATAGTTTTCTATCTGACTTCTCGTGACATATTATATCTTTCTGTAGTATTTATTTTTGTCTTTGCTGCAAAGAGGCTTACCTGAAATAGGCAAACGTTACATCCTTTTGTGAAATTTACAAATAAAAATTATTTACTCTGCTGTAGAAGATTTGTAATCAATCTCTCTCTCAGAGAGCTTCGGGTTTGGTTCACAGGAAAGGGGAAGGTTTGGTTTACTCTGTATCTACTGTGACTCAAGCGGCTTGCAAACCGGGTCGTGGATTTAACCTGCGCTTTCTGATTAGAAAAAGTCGGATCTGAAATTTAAAGCGGTTCTGTTTTTTTTCCATTTTTTGTTGTCTTCAGTTTAGTCTCAACCTCAGAATCAGGGTTTTTGGTGGAGCTCTGTTTGATTTTCTGAGGTATTACTAATACATATCATCTCACATAGGGTAAAATATAGGAGCTCGAGGCTACAATGTAGAATGTGAAGACTCCAAGCAAAGCAACTGCTATGATAAAATGTAGAGGCTCTATAAGCAAAGCAACTTCTACGACATAAGTAACAAGGGACGACTCCACTCCATTACTACATATCAATTAATAACGGATAAACCAAATCAGACACACACACACGTTACAAGATGGAATTAAGCTTTGTTTATGGAGTTCTCTTGGAAAGAGCTGAGCAAATGGATAAAAGTAGAAGCAGGAAAGAAGCAAATAGAGATGAGGCAAGCGAAGTTGCAATGTAACGACAAAACTTGTCGTAGACATTACAAATCTTATTCCACCCAACGTCTTCGTTTCCTTTCAATGCAAATCCTCCCGCCGTTCCCGTCGCAAACGCCAAAATCCCCAGCATCACCTATTCATATATATATATTCCGGAATTATATATTAAAAGCCCTAACTTGGACCCGAGGATTCAAGGTTACTTGTAAAATAAGCTACCGTGTCTAAGGAGGTCATGTAAACGGAGATCTGTGCAGTGAATTCATGTCTCAAGAGTAGAGAGATGGAGACAAGTGTTGAGATTAGAGCATAGAAACTAGCCACCACAAGTGCCACCACAAGGAATCTGCATTAGCCAACAACAATTTCGAGTTTAAACTAACAAGCCGTTCCTTGATAATGATCATAACTCATAAGTCATAACATGGAAGAAGAAACGAACATGAAAGCGGGCGATTCTTTGAACTCGGCAGAGACAGGAGCCGGAGATGGAACTCCGGGGATCTGAGTCATTTCGGTCTGGTCGCTGGTCACCATTACTATAAGAGCAGTCAGAGTGGCGGAGAAAAGCACAACTCTTGTTATCAGATCTATCTTCCGGAAACCTAAAAAACTGGCGCATGAAGATGGTGGTGGTGGTGGTAGTAGTACTGGTGCAGCGGACTCCGGAATTGGTTCAGATTTGCCGACTTCTGGGTCGAGGTTCCCAATAGATGCCATCAGATGATTTATAAAATCTTTTTGTGGTTAAGTTTGGACTATGTGTTATAAAATTGGGCGCTACATGAGAATATATATATATGTGTTATATAGTCCTGGCCGGTGATAATGAGTTGTAATTACCCTTACGCCAAGAAATGAGTTTATATCAATTATGGAGTGTAAATATATATTTTTGAGATTAATTATTGTAATCTGATCAATTACTGAAAGTATTTTCATTTTAAAGTTGTACGTACTACGTATATAGTTGTGGATACTGTAGATACAAATACAATGAGAACGTGTTAGGCCAATCCCGGGAAGGTTGAGGAAACTGGGCGACGAGCCGACGATAATTAAGATGGTAAAAGCAAAATCGTATAAAAGTACTTAAGGAACATTAGGGAGTGGTTAAACAATCATCTGCATGAAAAATATATAATTTTATATATGCTCTTAGGTATCACTTTGCTTTCTACTTGGGGCTGTAAAAAACATTATTAAACTGCAAGAAACAAAAGTCTATTAGCATTATTACCACTTCTCAAACAAATTATATAGTCCAGTAACTATTTCGGATATTATATAGTCTGAAGAGAGACCAGGTTTGTCTAGACTCCAAAGCAAAATCACCAAATTTTATACCAAGAAAGAGGGAGACAGTGACACACAAGTCAAGGATAACACACAAAGTCAGACATAACAGTAATAAAATATGCTAATCTATATCATCGTTTTTCTTTCACATCTCAATTATACATCTAACAATGTTTTAGTGAATCCAACTATCCAAGTAGTCAAGCAGCTTCTTTGCATATTATTAATAAGCGGGGGTAACATCGGGCTTGGGATTGGGCCATAAGGATCCATTAGGCTTATTTCTATGAGCTAACAAAGTCCATCTAAAGCCCGGGAATATTCCAAAACTCTCTTGCTCAGTTGGCGGGTAATTCCTATTCGACGAAGCGAAAGGGTACATCGTAGCCGTAGATTTAATAAACCTAATCAACGATCATAAATAACCCTGAAGCTTCGGTCGTTTCGAAGGGGTGGGTCTTCACTTAGCAATTTGTATCGAAATTTTCACTTTTTTTATTTTTTTTATTTATTTTACTTTCCCAGAAGCGAACCCTCGATCTCAAAGGCAAAACCTGATTCGTAGCTTTCCATGGCGAGGATTTCGAATTCCGATGAGGCTTTCTCGTCTGAGGAGGAAGAGGAGCGGGTTAAGGAAAACGAAGAAGTAGAAGACGAGGAGGAGCTCGAGGCTGTTGCTCGTTCTTCTGGCTCCGACGATGACGAAGTAGCCGCCGCTGACGAATCCCCACTCTCCGACGGAGAAGCCGCCCCTATGGAGGATGATTACGAGGTAATTGCAGGCTGATTTGGTTTCCATGGCCGTGATTTTCGAATTCTCAGTGAACTCTGCGTCTTTTTTTTGTTTGTACTTGGAATTACATTAGATTTGGCGTTCGTGTTTTCCTTCATTGTGGTAATATGGTGTATGCAGGACGAAGAAGATGAAGAAAAAGCTGAAATCAGCAAACGTGAGAAAGCCAGGCTTAAGGAGATGCAGAAGTTGAAGAAGCAGAAGATTCAGGAGCTGCTGGACTCGCAAAATGCTTCCATTGATGCTGATATGGTGCGTTGTTTTGAAATTAACGATTTCAGGTTTTGAGCTGCTTTTTCTTCTTGTGATTTGGGGTTTTGACGATTTTGAATCGTTCCATGTATCTAGAACAATAAGGGAAAAGGGAGACTGAAGTATCTTCTGCAGCAGACTGAGTTATTTGCACACTTTGCTAAAGGTGATGCATCTTCTTCTCAGAAAAAGGGGAAAGGAAGGTGAGTTTTGCTGCAATTGATTTCTCATATATTGGTTTATTCGTCGTTTCTGGTCTCAAAATAATTATGATGAGCATAGCCCTGATTTATTGTTGGTTTTGACTTGAACCTTCAGGGGTCGTCATGCTTCCAAAATAACTGAAGAAGAGGAAGATGAAGAGTATCTAAAGGAAGAAGAGGATGGCTTAACTGGATCTGGAAACACACGGTTGCTCACACAGCCCTCTTGTAAGTAACTGTATTTTGCTATCTAATCTAGGATTGCTACATATTGATGGTCTGTCTAGAAGCAACAAGTACAATATGATTGGCATCTCTGTCCATTTGCGTAACCTAGAAATATTGTTGTGACATTAGACACTCACAGTTACCAGGTAGAATAGTGTCAACGTTCTTGAAAGCTTGGGATTCATCTTTTACTTCTCAATTGATAGGTATTCAAGGGAAGTTAAGAGATTACCAGTTAGCTGGTTTAAACTGGCTCATTCGGCTGTATGAGAACTGCATTAATGGAATTCTTGCTGATGAAATGGTAAACAATGGCTCCCCCAAGGATCTGGGTAAAATAAGTTCTCTATTTTCCATGATGCTGATCATTAAACCATTTTTTGCCTGTGGTCTAGGGTCTGGGGAAGACGCTTCAGACGATTTCTTTGTTGGCATACCTTCATGAATACAGGGGAATCAATGGCCCTCATATGGTGGTTGCTCCAAAATCAACCCTTGGTAATTGGATGAACGAAATTCGCCGGTTTTGTCCTGTCCTACGCGCTGTGAAATTCCTTGGTAATCCTGAGGAGAGGGTAAGTGTCTGCCATTTCAGAGTTTCATGGAAAATTTTACCCCAAAATTCTGAGATGTCTGCTAAATAACGCAGAGACATATTCGAGACGACCTGTTAGTTGCTGGGAAATTTGATATTTGCGTCACAAGCTTTGAGATGGCCATCAAAGAAAAGACATCACTTCGTCGTTTTAGCTGGCGTTATATTATCATCGATGAAGCGCATCGAATCAAGAATGAGAATTCACTTCTTTCTAAAACCATGAGACTTTTTAGCACCAATTATCGACTTCTTATCACGGGAACCCCACTTCAGGTGTTGCTCGTATCTTATGCTTTTTGGACACTGAAGTATTCTTTGTTAAGTAGCTAATCATGGGCACTTTTATAGCTTCTTTAGTGTCTCTTTTCGATAATGTTGTATAGCTGGCTATACTCATGGTTCTTCATATATGCAGAATAATCTCCATGAACTGTGGGCTCTTCTCAATTTTCTTCTGCCTGAGGTTTTTAGTTCAGCAGAGACTTTTGATGAATGGTTTCAAATTTCTGGCGAGAACGATCAGCAAGAAGTTGTTCAACAACTTCACAAGGTATGCATGTAGTCATTGCTTCTATTGAGTTTATGTCATCTCTATTGTTTGGCTAATCGCTTTCTTATATCCTTTTAGGTTCTTCGACCATTTCTTCTTCGTAGACTGAAATCAGATGTTGAGAAAGGCCTACCACCGAAAAAGGAGACGATACTTAAAGTTGGCATGTCTCAGATGCAAAAACAATACTACAAGGCTTTATTGCAGAAGGATCTTGAAGCAGTTAATGCTGGTGGAGAACGCAAACGTTTGCTAAACATTGCAATGCAACTTCGAAAATGCTGCAATCACCCTTATCTCTTTCAGGGTGCAGAGCCTGGTCCCCCTTATACCACCGGAGATCATCTTATAACAAATGCTGGTAAGACTAGCATTCAATCTAAACTCTTCAGAATTACATGGAACTTCTTTTTTTTTTTTGAAGCATATTTATATTGTTATTTGTAGGTAAGATGGTTCTCTTGGATAAATTGCTTCCTAAGCTGAAGGAACGTGATTCGCGGGTTCTGATATTTTCTCAGGTGAATGTTAATACAGAACAGCTGGAGACAGTGGTTTCCTACAATTCACCTTCTTTGTTTTTTTATTTCTGTTCTATATGAAGTCTGAGCATTTTTCTTTTCTTTGCTCATGTTATCAGATGACAAGGCTTTTGGATATTCTTGAGGATTATTTAATGTATCGCGGTTATCTCTATTGCCGTATTGATGGAAATACTGGTGGTGATGAACGAGATGCCTCCATAGAAGCCTACAACAAGCCAGGAAGTGAGAAGTTTGTTTTCCTGTTATCGACTAGAGCCGGAGGGCTTGGTATCAATCTTGCTACTGCAGATGTTGTGATCCTTTATGATAGTGACTGGTAAGTCTCTTATCATTTCGACTGTAGTTTATGGGTATTCTCTTCACTTTTGACGAGTCTGGCTGATTTTGGCAGGAACCCGCAAGTTGACTTGCAAGCTCAGGATCGTGCCCATAGGATTGGTCAAAAGAAAGAAGTTCAAGTGTTTCGATTCTGCACTGAGGTTGGTATTATCCCTGTATCAATCAAGTAGGAACAGCCTAATAGAGTTTAAATTAATAGTGTTTGTTGTCTACAGTCTGCTATTGAGGAGAAAGTGATTGAGAGAGCTTACAAGAAGTTGGCGCTTGATGCCCTGGTAATTCAACAAGGGCGATTGGCAGAGCAGAAAAGTAAGTTTTAATTATATGGTTGCAAAATGCATTGTTTCATCTCTGACAGATATAATATTATCTTAATATTATCTCACTATGCAGCTGTCAACAAGGATGAGTTGCTTCAAATGGTAAGATATGGTGCTGAGATGGTGTTCAGTTCTAAAGATAGCACAATCACAGACGAGGATATTGATAGAATCATTGCCAAAGGAGAGGAGGCAACAGCTGAACTTGATGCCAAGATGAAGAAATTCACGGAAGATGCTATACAGTTTAAAATGGATGACAGTAAGGGTGTCATGGACCTTTTTCTCCCCTACTACGCTGTGTAAATTTTGTAATGTCTGGATAACCTGTTGTTTGATTTGCTGCAGGTGCTGACTTCTATGATTTTGATGATGAAAATAAGGTAACTCTTTTATATATCGCTGCATAGGTTAAGCTTTCATGTCATACCCTAGTTATGCTCTGCATTATTGAACCAAATGATTTATTTTGTCATTTTTTTTAGGATGAGAACAAGCTTGATTTTAAGAAAATTGTGAGCGACAATTGGAATGATCCACCAAAGCGGGAGAGAAAGCGCAAGTAAGTGTTCCTTTTGCTTTATACATTGTGCGTCCTATTTTCCAGTCCTCGTAAACTTTATCTAACAGAAACATACCTTTTGTTTTATCTACTATATCTTCAGCTACTCTGAATCTGAATACTTTAAGCAAACATTGCGGCAAGGTGGTCCAGCTAAACCTAAAGAGCCTAGAATTCCGCGCATGCCCCAGTTGTGAGTACCTCAGCAAACTCTACTCTCATTGTTGGATGCCTTTTCCCTATCTTGTGATATTCTTACACTAGAAATCTAATTTATTATCCATCCTTCAGGCACGATTTCCAGTTCTTCAACATTCAGAGATTGACCGAGTTGTATGAAAAGGAAGTACGTTATCTCATGGTAGGGATCTCTAAACGAAGCACTCATCACTGTTTTGATTTTCCTAAGAGCGAGTGTTGCCTAATAAAAGCAATTTGCTTCACTTTGGTTTCAGCAAACACATCAGAAAAATCAGTTGAAAGATACAATTGATGTTGAAGAACCAGAAGGTCAAGCTTTGTTTCTCAGCATGTGTCCACTTTGTTAACATGTTTTTCCAGCATACCTATTACTGATTATGAAATGTTTTGTTAAAAGGTGGTGATCCCTTAACTGCTGAAGAAGTAGAAGAAAAGGAGCAATTATTGGAGGAGGCAAGTTAATACGATTAATGTTAAAGTAGTCTTAGACGTTTGATTTGGTGGGCTTTATTTAATTCTTTGTAATTTTCAATCTCCAGGGCTTCTCCACATGGAGTAGAAGAGACTTCAATACTTTCCTTCGGGCTTGTGAGAAGTATGGCCGCAACGACATAAAAAGCATTGCCTCTGAGATGGAAGGAAAAACAGAGGAAGAAGTTGAAAGATATGCCAAAGTATTCAAAGAGCGATACAAGGAGCTGAACGGTATGTAACATCTTTCGAAGCTAAGATTCTTGCGGAATTTTTTTTTAAAAAAGAAGAGTTGATGCTAAGTAAGTTTATCATCATTCCCTCGAATTATGTAGACTATGATAGAATCATTAAGAACATTGAGAGGGGAGAGGCAAGAATCTCTAGGAAAGATGAAATCATGAAAGCCATAGGAAAGAAACTGGATCGCTACAGAAACCCTTGGCTGGAACTGAAGATACAATATGGTCAGAATAAAGGGAAGCTGTACAATGAAGAGTGTGACCGTTTCATGGTACATCTTTTTCTCGTTTTCTTTTTTGTTGTTGTATTGTTTCACTAATTTTATTATGAAGTGTGATTGTTGTGGAACATTGTGGTTAAAAACAGATCTGCATGATCCACAAACTTGGTTATGGAAATTGGGATGAGCTGAAGGCAGCATTCAGGACATCACCTTTGTTCAGGTTTGACTGGTTTGTGAAATCCCGCACGAGTCAGGAACTTGCAAGAAGATGCGACACTCTGATTCGACTGATCGAGAAAGAAAACCAAGAGTTTGATGAAAGAGAGAGGCAGGCCCGTAAAGAAAAGAAGCTCGCAAAGGTAAAAACTGCTATTTTATTCACATATATAAAGGTTGTATAGTCAGTCTTTTGATTTGACTCTTTAGGTGCTTAATCATTTTCTGGTTTTTGAATATTTGAAGAGTGCAACACCATCAAAGCGAACCGTAGGAAGACAAGCAAGTGAGAGTCCTTCATCCACGAAGAAGCGAAAGCACCTGTCGATGAGATGAGATGAGATCATGTGTTTAGAGATTTGTTAAGTCTCTGTTGTTACATATATAACTAAGCTAATTTTAAGAAAACATCAAATGGATTTCATTCTGCTTTCGTGAACATTTGTCCTGGTTTGACTTGGATTTAATGGTTAAAAAGAATTACATGGAGGATTTCTTAACAAATTAATATTCAACTAACCAGTGATTTGCCACATAAGAGCCTGATTTGTTTTTGCATTGTTCGTTTAGTGAGTAACAATGATTGAATTATAGATGTCATGTCACAGATACACAATTACAAGAACAAGGAATAGAAAACGTGAACACTAGATTTGTTTCTGCATTTTTCATCGTTAGCAAACTTTTTAAATTGCTGCTCCAAACTCATACAGGGGACTTGTCATGAATCGAATGTAGTATAGCTTGAATAAGGCCATTTATTAATCGTTTTTCAAGAAGAAAAAACAAGAGAGAGAGAGAGAGAGAGAGAGAGAGGGAGAGAGAGAGAGAGAGAGAGAGAGAGAGAGATGGCCGTATGAGAGAATATTATATATGGACAAATGGTCAATGACAGAAGCTTTGGTCTCTCTGCTTCCAACAAATCTCAGACCCCAAAAATAATCTTCTTTTCTCTTTTTTTCTTAATGTTGCTTAGTTCATGAAGAATTGAGGATATTTTTCCTCTCTTTTTTTTGTTCTTTTGTTTTTTTAACTTGAAGTCTTAGCTTCTGTGCTGCCACTGACGCTGGCCGAGTCACCACTTGTTTCAGCTGGCTCTGGACGGCTCAAGCTACTGACTATTGAAGAGGAAACTGCAGCAGTGGCAGCCTCTGTGGTGGGTTCATTGCTTGAGCTTGCTGGAGCTGATGAGCCGCTGAGCGACGATGATCTAATCGGGTATGGAGCCACAGGCATGTCGGTTAGTGAAGATGCAGACGGGCTGTAGCTAAGCGAAGAACTCATCGAGTGATCAAACTTGCACGCCGGTCCAAATTTGCAGATTCCATTTTGAGTAAAGTGTGTGCATTGCGCTACGCCCTGTCAAAATATTAAAAATGTCGTCTCAAACAAAAACTAGCAAAGAGTTACCATGTCCATAGAAAAAAAAAAAGAACAAGACTTACGGGACGAAGTGGAAGGCCAATGGAGCTGAGGACAAGGCCTGTTTTAGGTGGAACTGCATCTACAGGATGATGGTATCGGCACGAGGATCCAAATTTACAGTCACCAGTTCGCATGAAGTATTGACACTCTGGTTGATCAGGTCGCTGAGGAAATTCTTTTGAGGTATTTGAAGAAGGTCCTGATTGATATGGACCTGTATATACAGTCGCCGAAGGAGATAACGGCGCAATTCCATAAACAGAGCTCGATCCAATAGAGGGTTGAGTTCCAGGGGAAGGCATTGCACTTACAGAAGCCTTACAAAAGGGACAAAGAGTCAGTCTTTCAGCAATGACAGAAACCAAATAAGCGAGATAAAAGCTTTGTATTTTAGATTACCTGGTAAGGATGCCAACCAGGGTATGGAACCATTCCCGGAGGCAGAACCATTGGAGGACCGTAAGGGCTTTGAAGATACGGACCAGGTATAAGAGATGGCCTTGTCAAAACTAACCCATATTGTTGAGACGAAGGAACGGACTGAGACTGAAGTGTCGGATAAATAGTCTGCAGCTGTGGCTGTGGCTGTGGCTGTGGCTGTTGCGGCTGAGGTGGACCTTGTACAGCGAGTGGCACGGGATGGTTAAATCTACAAGTCAAACCAAATTTACACTGACCGGTTCTCATGTAGTAAGAACACTCTTTCTCTCCCTGCAATCAAAATTTCAAAGAGCATTAAAAGAGATCATACAATAAACAATGTAGAAACCTCAAATAAACCAATTTGGAGAGATAAGAACAACAAACAAACCTGACGTAATGGAAATCCCAAATAACTTAGCGAGACAGGCGCAACGGAACCACTTCCTCCTTGCCTAGGATGATGATACTTGCAAGAAGCTCCGAATTTACACGTTCCCGTTCGCATAAAATGCTGAGACAAAAAAAAAAACACAGATCACAATATAAAACAATAAAGCAGACAAAATTCTTATAAAACTGCATTGCTCAAAAAAAAAAAAAGAAAAAAAAGAGAACTGAGATTTAACAAAACCTGACAAACCGGATGTCCCATCCTCTCAGGTAAAGCTCCAGCTTCTCCTCTAACACCTCCTCCAATCACCTAAAACATCATCATCAAAATCAGAGCTTTACAAAAATAACTACAATCACTGGTGGTTCATTCAACGATCTGATCATCAGAATCAGTAACTGATCTGAAAAATTGAAATTGGTTAACTACATATATAATAAAAGAAGGAGAATTTTACCGCTCCACGATCTCGAGGGTGATTAAACCGACATCTTGACCCGTAACCGCAAACACCGGTTCTCATGTAATAAATACAATCAGGCTCGTCAGGTCTCTCCGGGTACGGTTCTCCTCCTCCTCCACCACCACCACCACCGCCGCCGCTCAACCCTAACCGCCACATAGAAGCTACAAAAATCACACATTTGAAACAAAATCCGTTAATTTAAAACAGCTCTAATCGCAGATTAAGCCTCCAAAAAAAAAAAAGACATTACTTTCAAGTCCGGTGTCGCCTCCATGAGAGGTCCATTCAAGAGATGGATCCGATCGCGACCCTTCTTCACCGGGGCGACCGTACCGCTCCATTGATAGACCCCCCTAATCTCTCTCTACAGCAGAGGGCAGATTAGATGAAATCCCTCAAAACAGCTAAAAGATCAAGTCTTTTTTTGCTTTTGTCGGAATGTTCAAGCTCCGATCAAAGGAAGAAGAGTGTTGCAAAAAAAATCTAAAGTTAAAAGAGAAAAAAAAAAATCGGCAGATCGTAGTTTTGCTTCCACACCACTCTCAGTCGCTTTGATCTCTCTCTCTCTCTCTCTCTCTCTCTCTGCCTTCCTTCAAAGCTGAAACTTTTTTATTTATTTTGAACGAAATAAAATAATAATTTTATAATATAATTTTTCGGCTACGAACGATTTTAATATTTTATTATTTTTTTGGGTCCGTAAACAAGTTTTTTGGTTTGTAGGAAGTGATGGGGAAGTTTTTTTGTTGATCTTTCTTAATGCGTGCTCGCTTTTTTCGTGGGTGTGTGTTTTGCCGGTGGTGGTTAATTATTATTATTCTACGCGCCCAAAACATAATCTCCTATTAATTATATTAGTGCACTTCTCTCTTTTTTTTCACATTTACATAAATATTTTTGTTGTCAGTAGTACGTAAATAAAATATAAAAAATTACAATTGAATTCAGGTAAAAATTTATTAGGAAAGCTTCTTTTTTATAAAAAAAAAAAGTATATTAGGAAAGCTTATTACAATGATACAATCAGTTAAGGGTGCCATATTTGGTTGTACTTTAAAATCATTAAGTCTATAAATTTTTCGACCTGTTTTTCTGATTCTTTGTTTATTTTGTACAATTCATTCATTCATGTATAAGGACAGGGACGTTGATTATATTGATTGTTAGATTTTAGTACAGATAATTACAGTACTAGATTATACAAAATCTACTTATGTTATTTCTTGTTTTAGTTAAAATGGTTTACATATTATATGAATCCTGTCTGCAGTTACTATGTTTAAGTATAGGATTGCAAATGAAGTTTTGTTTTGTTTTTTTTATTGTATCCGGCTAAAATTTGGAAACAATATTATTTGGGTCTAATATATGCCATTTAACATTTGACATATGATTCTTACCAAAAAAAAAAAAAAAATTTGACATATGATGACTGTTTATTTCGTATACGAAAATCTGAAATTACTTGGGACGATTTCTCTATCTTTAAAAAAAAAAAAAGATTAAAGAGATTATATCTTCTATCTTTAATCTTAATCAATGGACCACGACACGTCCATGAAGAAATTGGATTTTATGGGTCAAAGACAAGGCTGCCACTACAAAATGCAAAATTTGAATTTATAAAGCAATGAATCTCTCACTATCCTTGTTTTTTAATTGTTCAAGAAAAATAAAATAAATATAAATGATGTCTATCAGTATCAGTCCATGAGCATGGGCAAAATAGTATTATGTGATATCATCAGTTTGTTTGTTTCCATCCACCTAAACTCCATTTTCCATAAAATTTACACGTATATATAGTTTAGTTATTTCTAAATGCGACTGTAACTAGAAAAAACAACTATCAAGCCAATAAATTCCGACTGAGACACAGTTACAAATATAGATGACCAATCAAAATACCTTTTCTTTCAAATGATTTTTTTTGTCACTCACTTAGTGAGTTTTTTACAAACTTTCCATTTCCATGGTATTTACAGACTAGTTAATGCTATATACTGTGAATCTGTGATGCGATGAAACAAATAAGCAGAGTCACACGTATAGCTTAGATATTTTTTTTTAATCCCGTCTGAAGTCTGAACTGTGAAGTAAGATATTATTTTCTCAAGAAAAAAAAAAACAAATCATGTTCCCATTGCATGTTTTTTTTAATGAATTTTGGAACTATTGTAGCGTCTGACGTTCAGTTGCTAAGAAAGACGCGTGAATGGTTCAGAAGATGATTTGTGAGCAATAATAATAAGACTTTAACACCACTAAAGAGAAGTCAAATTGGTTTGGTCATGAGATGACCAATCCAACGGCAACACAAAGCATTAGGGGTGATGACAACGGTAGAGATCTGTTCCAAAGTCACTGTCCATTGAACTGATGACCAAACGAACCAGATGGCTCATTGAGTGTAGTAGGTAAAGAAGCCCATTCTCTTCATAATTTTAAAATTAAAAACTTACAGAGAAGCTTATTTATGTTCCTCTCCATGAGAATTACTTAAATAAACAAATAACAACAAAATAGAATTAAGTTTTTTTGGACCACAGATTGTTTAGCATTGTAACAACTAAACAATTATAACAATTTTTGCGTAACAAGTTATTTTGCTATTTTATATTTATCTTTTATGACTTGAACAAAAAAGGGTCGTCGGACTATATTTTATGATTGTAAAGAAACTTTTCAAAGTTCTTATTAGTATACTTAATGATACCACTAATGGAATCATTTTCGATATGCTGCATATCTGAAATTACACAAAAAAGTAGCCTAGATCTTGCATACTCAAAAGAAAATTTCATATCAAATATATAATCATGTTTTAAATTAAAAGTAGATCTCCTAATAGTACCCTAAAAATAATAAAAGTAATGAAAAAAGTCTTTATGGTTGAGACCAAATATTGAGATACTTGCATGGTAAACTATGAGTCTCAATTCCATGTCACCTCAAAGAAAGGGAAGAAAAAAAAATTCGTTTGTAAAGTCGAAAAGAGAAATTTAGTCAGCCGAATGGAGAATTAAAAAGCATTTTTCAAAGGAAGTAAAAGAGTAATAAATAATACTAAGTTAATAAAAAAAAAAATTGGTAATAAAAAAAAAAAAAAGATGAAGAAGGTTTGACTTGGACAAGAATGAGCCACATGTGATCAGCTTTTGGAGATTGTGTTTTATTCTGCCCAAAGGATCTTTTGGACCATAAACATCCCTCCTTTCTTCATCTACCAAATGTCGGCGAGATAAAATAAATCTTATTTTATTTTATCTTTTATAAAAAAATAAAAAAAGTTTCAGTGTATACATTATTTGTTTTCTAACTTTTAAAATTACTACTACTACTATTAATTATAATATTGGGCACGATAACATCGTTGTCTTATTTGTTGCATGACGTTTTTGCTTATATAATTTTTTTGAAGAGTATCTCTCTCTTTATTTTTATTTTTTATTTTTATTTGAAGGTGAATTATACAAGCACGTGTACGTCTTACGTCTAACAACACGAACAACTCCAGTAACCGAATCATACCGGTGAATAGGAGATTAGGAGAAGCTGAGTCTTTGAACCGGACTAATTAAAAACCTACTCATAAGTCATTAGTCATAAGTCATAACAACTCTTATTGGGTCTTTTCACAATGGCATCTTCATGACTTCATCCACAGTTCATCTGTTTCTTCCAAAAAACTTTTACCGACAGGAATACACAGAAACATTGACTCATAAAGATCGTAGAATCATTGTGTGAGGGAAACAACAACAACAAAAAAGAAAGTAGAAAGATTGAGATAAAAGGTGTGCATGTAATAGAGATATACACACCTTTATTCTTGTTGTTTTTGTGTTTTTTTTATTCTGTTTTCTTTTTCTTCAATATTGTGAAGCTTAAGAGGGTTTTTTTTTTTTTTTTTTGTAATACTAATAGCCCGTCTTCATCAGAGGATATATGATACCTTAGAAAGAATTTAAACAAGGTCCAAAGGAAATAGTCAACAACACATTTATTCTAAAATGTTATTCCTTTATCCAGATAGCACCAAAGAGGATATAGATACCTCAACATCTTCGAATTGGGGCTTCGACGTGTTGTATCGATCTTTCTTAATCCCAAGTCGTCCCACCTGAAAACACCAGTAGATTTATTACCTCAATCAAGATTATGCTCTGATTCCTTCTTATCAGATACATATGCAAATTCCATCAAACCAATATGCTCTAATAACATAACATACACAAGAATACGGATTTGGTTAGGACAGAAACAACATGAACATTAGAAAAAGTTTTCTGTATTAATTACCGAGACAACATGAACATGGCTGCTTTCCAAAATCTATAGCAAAGCTACTCTAAGGAGAAATGTCTCTAAGAGATTCCCAAAAACCAAACCCTAAATCCTGTCAGACAGGCAGAAGTATGGACTAAATTACACAATTCTTGATCAGAAAATAGTATGGCAAGAAAGAGTACGATCACTACAAAGATTTGTGAGGCCCAATCTAAATAGTTTGTTGACAAGTCACAAAATATTACTAAATCAAAATTTGGATCTTGAAAAAAGCCCAATCTGGCCCAAATACAGATTTAATTTGTTGTAAAGTGAAGCAATAAAGAAACGTAAATATATGTTTTTCCGTTCAGTTATTATTATATTTAGATGAATAATGTGTTTAATATATGGTAAATATCTGATGATTAAAAAGTCTAATTAAAAATTAAGTTTAGACATATGTGAAAGCCGGGAAAGCCATTAAGATGTTCATATTGATAAAAAAAAATGGCAATAGAAATACTATTAATCTTTGGTTGCGATCCACATGACAAATCTTTTTAAACAATTACACTAAACCACCACAGATTACGACCGTAGGTTTGGTTGTGAATTTCAAATATACACATTGCTATGCTTGATATCATAAATAAAATACAATAGCCTAACTAACACTGAATTGGCAATTATTACGTCTTGGATCAATTATTTTACTACTGCTATTATATAGTACCATCGTGTTTTGTAACCGACATGCTAGTAAAACCTCTATAAATTAATAATATTAATACCAAAACATTTTCTTAATTTATAGTGATATTAATTTATTTATAAATTATAATTATTAATTTATACTATAAATTAATAATTATTAATTTATAGATATATTTTTAATAGTTTAACTTTTAAAAATTATGAATTGAGACAGTTTTAACAATAATTTCGGATATTCAAAATTTTATGGTATTGGAATTGAATTTGTAATATTTAGAAAACATTATTAACAATAAATTACAAATACAATAGACAAATTCACTTATACACATGACATACATAAAATTAAATTTATGAATAATAATATAGATTGTTTTATTTTAATAGTCAATCAAACTATCAAAATGTAAGTAATGGATATCTAAAAATTGAAAACTTAAAAAAAAAATGTAGTTATATTTATGACATGTTACAAAATATTTTATATCATTATAATTTGAAAATACAACATAACAGTTGTTTTGTAGATATGAGCTTTAGGAGAAACATACATTATATTTTTTTTCTTTACATACATTATATATATATATATATGTGTATAAATTTACATGATTATTAATTTATGATATTATTGAGACCATATTTTACACGGAGATTTCAGAAAAATTATTATCTTATTATTTTATCGAATTTTGTTATTTTTTATACTAATCCAACTTGGGAATGACAAAATTTATTAATTTATAGTGTTTATTAATTTATAGAGTATTAATTTATAGATGTTTTACTGTAAATAAGAATAGATGTTTTACTGTAAATTTATTAATTTATAGTGTTTATTAATTTATAGAGTATTAATTTATAGTTGTTTTGGACAATGTATGGATGGCATCGTAACGTAACATCCCCAACTCAAAAAAGGATATACTCAGTCGGTTAATTGGTGTACTTCTAGAGTTCTTCTTTTATACTTTTGGCTCAGAACTGTCGACTTTTAAACTGAGATATATTATATAAATTAAAAAAAATCATATATAGCTATTATAATGATGGTGCCAACGCGTTAATCATTTTATATTGAGGTTAAGTAGAGAGACATTAATTAAATAGATAAAGATATAAACTCGTTGCAGAAAGAAAAGGTTAAAGATACTCCTAACTCATAAGCGATGATTTCTTCTTTAGAAATATACAATCTGTAATCGGAACATAAAATGCGTATAACAAAAGAAGCATATATAAAGAAGTTGTAGAGAAGATTGACCAAAACGGATATACGCAAAACCATATATGTATATATATTCCTATAGTTTTGCGGTTTAGCGCAAACACATTATCGCATGAGACACACAATCCAAGTCGTAGGGGACACGTTTACCGCACCGACATTGAATTTCTTAGGCCTCGTTTTACCTTATCTCCCCAAACTAACGTGCTTGCACGACACTATGTTGGACCCTTTTCTTCTTTTTTTTTTTTGGAGGAAGAACAAAACAAAACACCAAAAATGGGTTTCGTGTGTGAATCATACACATTGTCTTATTATTACTGCCATTTGTGTTACATGATTTACAAAGTCAAATGCATTTTTTTATAGCTTTTTCTGTACAATGTCAGCTAAGAACAATAATAACAACAACAAGAAGAACAGCTGACATTATTATTATTCACAAACATAAGAATGAAACAAATGGGATTATTGAGAGTGCACGCTTCACAAACATAATTAGAAGCGGCAAATCTTTTTGGTTAGCCGAAAGTTTTCTCGGTGCTGTAACACATGTACAAGAACCCATCATCCTCCTTGAAAGTATTGTAGAGAGAGTCCATGCGACTAGCTGCACATAATCAAGAGATGAAGTGTTAACTTGTTGATAATGGGAGCATGCAATGCAAGCGCAGGTAGTAAAGTCTTTTAACATAGATGATGATGATGAAGATTGTTAGATTTATAATTACCGGTTTGAGGAAGAGTGTTGTGTACAAAAACAAAGAGAGCCTTGGATGGATCTAACTGCATCCTTTGGCTAAGCATATGGATGAAATGTCCAACAGTCATGTCTCGTGGGACCAAGTATCTGCAAAGAACAAGAAAGAATGATTAATTAAATTTGGACAGGTTTCACTTTTTTTTTTGTTTCAACAACAACAGCTAAAAAATTGATGTCACAACTCACTTGTTCTTCTCCATGTCTGGGAGATCCGCGTTTGAATACTTCTCAATGATCACCTAAACAAATAATAGTTAAAAATCATCAAATACACATATACTAAGGACACAATTGATTCATAGAAGATTTCTCTGGATTGAGAAAGAAATTAAAGGGTAACATAAATAATAATACTAGTAGATGGATTAGAATAAGGTACTTAGAAGAACTTGTGTATTTTAGTGCTAATGTGACATTGACCAAGAGTGAAGGGATCAATAACAAAACGCACAAACTAAGTCAAGTATATATCAGATCCCAGATCAGAACCATCGAGCGGTAATTAATTCTTAAATTAGAACACAAATTCACATATATTAGTCTAGCAATTAGAAAACAGACACATAGAGTCAAAATTAGACTAAATCGATTCTTGAACCCTAAGGAGGAAACCCACAATCACACGGCAACTCAGAAGACGGAGCCAACAAGAAAGAAATCAAACGAAATTTCTGAAAGAAAGAAAACAAAACTAACCGGAACTCTATCTGGATATTTCGCAATGATGTTCCTCGACTCCTTCAATCGCTCATCTGCATCATCCCAAATATTCCAAGAAGACCCGATCAAAACTTGCTTCTGAAGCATGTTTTTTTTAGGGAAAAAGAAAGAAGAAGAGATCAAAAAGTACAAACCAGAGGAGAATTGATCCTTGAAAGACTTGACAACAAACCCCATTCTAAGATGATGATCTTTCCGGCGAGAATCGAATCGGTGGCTTTTTGTTTGTTTGTTTGATTACAGAGACAGCAGAGAGAGAGGAGGATGTGTTCAATATTATCTTTTGTTTCGTTTTGCTTTTGGATTTGATTTGTTTGTTTAAGAAGAAACGGTAAAAGAGATACCAAAGACCAGAGATTTTATTTATAGAACCAAAACGACACGCAGTTACCTTACCACTTAATCCACTTTTTTTGGACTTTTTCATCTATTTGGGCTTTATTTCTATTTTGTTGGCCCATCAAACTATGTTATTTATTTATTTTTATTTTACATTATACAAAAATATGTTATATTATCATTTATCATGATCCATCCAACAAAGGCAACAACTATGATGAACCAATCTTTAGAAACAATGGAAGAATTCTTTCATATGTTTTTTAGCAAAACATTTAACATAATTATATATAAAAAAGAAGCTTTATACACATAGCTGCAAGAACAATCAAGTGTATTACAAACTCTTATTCTACTGTTTTGAAAGGAAAAGCTCTCTCCTTCTGCAGAGAGATTCACAAAACTGCAATCACCCTGCCGGCAGACTCTCCTCATCTTTTGTAGCTGCTGTGCGATCCATAACCTTTTGCCTCTCTTGTTCCAAGTAATAGATCTTATCATTCATACCTTCCTTTTCATACGCTTCGACCATGATCTCAAACGTTCTTGAATCGCATACACATTGTCTCTCCTTCATTCTTGTGTACACTCTTTCCATCTCTATCAGATCATCAGCTTTAGCACACGCTGATATAACCGCATTGTAAAAAGATGTGTTCTCGGGGATCTCAAACTTTGCAGCCAACTGAACACTACTTATCACCTTGTGGAAAAGACCAGCATTGGCAAATCCGTTAATGAGACAACAAAACGTCTTTGTGTCTGCTTTCATACCTTCGCTACGCATCTGATCAAATGTCAGCTCCATGTTCTTCGCATCACCAACATCCGCAAACGCCTCGATGATATTGTTGTATGTAGATGTTGTCCATGGAAACTCAAGCTTTCGCATGTATTCCATGACAGACGACATCTTATCATACATTCTCTTCTTTCCATAAGAACCAATCAAAATATTGAAAGTTCGAGTCTCTGGCTCAATCCCAAAGTTCCTGAACTTTTCGTACCAGCTCTCCATCATATCTATCTTACCCATGTTCCCAAACACACTAAGAATAATATTCATAGTCCACACATCAGGTTTGCAAGCAGTACTCACAAGCATATCAGACAAAACTTTCTCCATCTGATCAAACCTTCCTACCCTACCGTACCCACTTAAAACTATGTTCTGCGTCACAGTGTTTGGAGTTATCATACGTTCGTCCATTTCCTTGTACAACGAATCAACCAAGTCAAACTGAGAAGCATCCACACACGCCTTGAGCAGAGTGCTGTAAGTGAAAACATCAGGTTGGCATAAAGGCAAGCTTTTCATCTTGTCAAGAACTGAGAAAGCACCATCAATAAGATTGCTGCGAGTATAAGCAGCGAGAAGAGCAGTGTAGAGCTCAGCAGTAGGTTCAAGTCCTTCTTCAAGCATTTCGTCGAACAGCTTCTGTGCATGATTTGGTTGTCCAGATTTCCCCAAAAGAACAAGCAGCTTCATATAAGTTCCTTCCTTTGGTTGATAAAACGTTTGTTCCCTCAACATACCAAAAACCTAATAATCATCAAACCAAATTGAAGCAAAATCATATCTACAGATTTACACAAAATTGCTTTTAGGAAATTCAAAATTCAGATCAAACTCAATTTTGGGGATATATATACCTCAAGAGCTTGTAACCATTGCTTTTTGGCGATGAGATCGGACAAGGTTTCAGTGACGGTGTTAGCCCATCCGTTAGCTTTGCTTCTCCTGTCAAGTTTCTTCTTCACATTCTTCATCGGAGCTCTTCTCGGAGAAACCGGCTCTGTGATTCCGGGGAATTCGCCGTCTTTCCAAAGCCTCTTCTTCGTTCCCGGAGAAGATTTAGAAGCAGCCAAAACGCATCGCACGAAGCTCGCGTCTGTGTGACGAAACCTACGCTTTCCTTCTGGGATTCGAGATGAACATAGAGATGATGAAAACGAGAGAGACATTGACGACGCCATCGTCTTCTTCCTCTCACTATCAACTCTCTGCTACGGATAATTCCCGTCTCGATAATTTTGGTTGGATATGGCAAAATTACCCGGTTTATGTAACCGAACCGGAAACACATCGTAACCGTTTAAAATTATAAAAAGCTAAAACCTTTGGAACCGGACCGAACGAACCGAAACGTTCAGAATTATAAAAAGCTCAAAACATCGTAACCGTTCAAAATTATACGAGACATATCGAACCTATTAACAAGGTAACAAACAAAAATATTTGGATTTACAAATAAAAAACAAAATCTTCCAACTCCACATGCAGAAATATATGCCGAAGAAAAACAAATAAATCTAGAGAAGATAATGATTCCCTTGACTAAATCTTCTTAACTCCCTCCTTAAAATGTACTACATAGCCTTTTCTTTTGCTCTTCGTCGATTTCACAATGATGATTAACGCTAAAGATATTCGTATAATCATCGGAGTTATTGGTAACATACATCTGCGATCTCTCCCTCCCTCTTTTACGTGTGCAATCGATATGTTTGTTTATCTTTTGTGCGCATGATCTATAGACTATAGCCATGTGTACTGTGTAGTGTAGTGTAGTGTAATTTAATTGGTACGTACTGATTCCATGCTATGCATCACTGTATCTAGTTGTTTTTTTTTTCCCTTTTTTCAAAAAGTGTAGCTAGTTGTTCTTGTCATCATGCACGGAACCAAATCGTCGTTATGATGATTGAAATGCTTATCCTAATTTTTATTTAGTGATTGATTTTAGTTCGCACAATTTCGATATAGCTAATATATATTACTCTTACAATTTTTCTCTGGCTTGGTGCAGGGAATGTTCTGTCCACTGTGGTCTCCCTCTCATATTTGTAGTTCTTTATCTTGTTTTTTTTTTTTTTTTTTTTTTTTTCACAACGGTTTGTGTATGTATATATGTGTTTAATTAAGAGTCAAAAGCAATTTTCCTATATGTACTACGTACAGGCCAAGGTTTATACAAATATACAAGAAGAAATCAGTGGAGGGATATAAAGTTAATCGTCAGTTGCTGATGCTGGCTAAATGTAGTTTGTGGGTTTTGTATGGTATCCCTTTTGTTCACAATGACAGTAATAGTATTCTCGTCTCCACTAGTAATGCCGTCGGTTTCGTTATCGAAGTTATCTATGTCGTTGTCTTTTGGATCAATTGTAACGACGAATCACGTGTACGTAGCTCTCCCTCCATTTTTTTTTATTAATAATGCATATATATATGTCTAAATATTGTATATTGATTTTGAGGATACGGCTATCTTGATGTGCAGAAGGGCCACGATTTGATATCTCTTATTTTTGTTATTGCATTCGTGTCAACTGTCTATTCGATGACTATTTTGGCATTTTGGAGTTCACCTTACAAGCATATTTTCGTGGGTGTTGTTTGCGACGTTTTTAACATTTGGCTCTATCTTCACTTGTCCCTGGTAAAGCTCTCTCTTTCTTGTGATATGGATTAGTAAACTATTTATTATATTACTCTGGTTTTGATTAATTAGTTTTAATTTTTACGCTGGTGCAATAAACATTAGAACAAAATGGAGAAGAATAAGAACTTTACGTACATGCCATTTTGGCTGTCGTTAGTTAGTTTCATTAACGCTGGAATTTGGAGTGCTTATGCTTTGATCTACAAAATTGATATCTACGTCCTTGTAAGTCTCTTCTTTCTTTTTCTTTTTGATTGACTTTCATCAGTACTTAGATTGAATTTCATTTATAACGTTGTTTTCTTTGTGTGCGTGTGTGTGTTGTGGAACAGATAAACAGTGGCGTGGAAACACTATTTTGTGCATTCCAATTAATAGTCCATGCATGTTCCTGCATACGCCAACTATGCGTTAATGTTTGATGTTTGGTGTTTATGATGATGATTAATTTTGGTATGTTTTTGTATTGTAAGGGAGTTATTATTGTTAAGAAATCGAACCTCCACATAAATTTTGATGAGTATTGCTAATTTAGTGAAAAATATCGAATTAGCAGAGAGGAAAAAAAAGATGGTCTGAAAACACAAAAGAATCCCTTAATCGCATCACTGCCGTTAGTAAAACATTGACAAATAAGTAATGACCACATGATAACCCATAAAGATTTTCCCACGTAAAATTCCTTTGGAAAAAGGTAAAACCAGTAACTCTATCCGCTAGTGTAAAACTAAAGAGGATTTAATCTTTGGAGATTAGTGAGTACAAGTAGCATAACCTTGGTCTGCATATTTGTTCTACAATGAGAGAGTTCAATCCTCTGTGTCAAGTGGCTCTCTAGCTTACACTCTTAGTATGTGACCTCTTCTTGTTAATTTTTGAAAGGATCATGGTTATTAATTACAACATGTATCTCTCTGGGTTTAGACTAGTTTTAGTCTTTTTGGCATCTATACAGTCTGAGTCTTTCCACAAGCCATGTTCATGATTGTAACCCTCTTATCCTATGATCAATATTAATCCAGTGACAAAGAAAAAAAAACCCTTGGTTTGCCGGAGTTTGGAGAAAGTAGTGTCCAGTTCATCTTTTTTACAATGATGACAATGTAAGTTATTATCGTCATTAGTGAGAACGTGTGTTTTTCAACGAGAAGTTATCATCATTACTGTGAAAGTCTGTTCAGGGGTTAGTATTTGCTTTCTGTCATATACTAGTATTATACTAACGTTCGCAGGAAGGAATTTGATTTTCGTTTTCCCTGGGACAACCCAATATATGCAACACAAAATTAAAAATTAAAAAATACTAAACAAAAAAAGAATGTTTCTGATTCAATGTGGATCAAAGTCAGAATGTGTTTTGGTTTTTTATGTATAAAAGGATATGCAAAAAGAGACGAGACACCAAATAATAGTAAAATATATCTATATTTTCATTTCAGAGTAGTGAATTATATTGATCGTGGCTTACATTTATGTCCAAACTAGAGAAAATATATATATATATATATATATATATGTTGATTCTCATGATTTAAAAAAAGTATGCGCTTATCTTGTTTTCTTACTATCTAACCTCACGGGGAGTTGTTACAGCCCATTATCTTTTTCATAATATTCACTGATTTGGATGAATCAAAATAGTGGGAAAGCTAGAAATCCGTTAATGATGTGAACAACAAAAATCCATAAAATATCGCATGATAAATAGGAAAGTTTTTTTTTCTTTTTTTGGACAAACACATGATTTCATTCATTCAAATCAAATCAACGTTCAAATGGAGATACAAAGATCCCAAAATTTAAAGAGTTACAAGAGTAGGTATTCCCCAATACCATAAGCAAGAAAATACAAGATTTCAAGGTGAACACGATGAGAGCTATGGAGCAAATGCAGTGAAGCAGATAGAAACATGAGAGATCATGGATACTCAAAAGATCATCATCGAATGAACCGATGAATGACAGAATTGTCAAGGTCAAAAGACGCGTAGACGTTGTAGGATGATCCAAAACCAAAACGCTCGCCAAGACGAGGTACACTAGAAGTGCGATGGCAGGGATTCTGAGGACCATGGTTGTTGGGTCCAAGGTAGGATGATGTAGAGCCCTGGTCAGAAGGTATCTTCCATTGGACCAAGGATAGTCTTCAAGACATAGGGTCCGAGAGCTGGAGGAGATACTGAAGTAGAGAAGCTTGAAGTCGTCGAGTGTGAAACTTGGGAAGCAGGGCGATAGACCATAAGACTTTAAGCCAATACAAACAGATCTTCCAAGGAAAACTAAAACCATAAGCCAAAGATAAAGGTCAAACTGTAACAATACTGGTGGGTTCTCTCTCACTTGGGGCCCTTGTCCAAGGAGATTAAAAAATCCACACAAAGCATGTAGCCAGTAAGACCAAACAAGAAGCAGAGTAGGTTTGGTCGATTTAGTTTTGGACAGCACGGGCATGGTTTGGTTAAAGGAGGGTGGGTGAAGCTCTGGTTCCAAACTCTTGAGGGTATAAAACATATCCCATATGAGGTTAAAATGCACATAAGTGGGAACCGGGTATGTGAGACAAGGGCTGAAGAGGCTTCGGTAATCACCGCTCTTAAGCGAGATGATCATAATGCCAAAACTTTTCAAGCCTTTCACAACATGAGTATGAATCCTAGCTGTTTTACTAGGCAAGGTTCTCATAGACATAAGAGTTGGGCACAAACAACCTTTCAAAGTTAAGCTTATAAACTCATATTCCATAGAGCTAGGTGAAACTAATGGCAGGGTTCTCAACCAAATTTCGAATAACCAGAGCAAACAAGGTATGCTATGAGCTATTTGCAGTCTTCGGACAAAAGCTTTCAGGGAGCACCACCTAAGTTGGCTAAGGGTAAACAAAGGGTGGTTAAGAGCAGACCTGTACTTTAGAGGAATGTAGTCTGGATCACCATTTGTTAGGCGGTAACAGGGAGAAGAGTCGGGGGACCACTCTCGGAGGAAAATCACAACGATGTAACACTCATCACTAGCCATCGCCGTCGTCTTTGTCGCGCAAGACTTGGGTGGTGAGGGAGGAGGAGGTTCAACAGAGGCGAGTCTAACTCCGGATCTGGGCAATGAGGAATAGGGGGACTCTGAAAATCCCGGCGGACTGGCTGATAGAGTCACAGAGGATAGAGATTGTCGTTCTCCATCTCCGTCTAGCTTCGGAGATGGACGAGCTTTAGTTGCCGCTTGGGTTATTCGGTGAGGGTTTGTAACAGTTAAACATGATCTAAAAAAGGGGAAAAAAGAAATGGAGATCGAGAAAAGGACAAGATAGAAACTTGAAATAGAGACGGGAGCCGAGATTTTCCGACGCCGGCGAACAGAGAGCCCACCGGCGTCGGAGGAAGATGGTTGAAGTGGCGCCTCGATGGTCGTGCTTGGGAGAGAAAATTAGGACGAACGATTAATTGGAAAAAACATGCATATAAATAGGAAAGTAGGTGGACATATTTTTAATCTGATCCACTAAATCTATTCGTGCATGTTCAGTTTAATCATTTTATATGAATTATTTCATCCTTATTTTTGTTTCTAACATAATTTTAATCTCAACAACTTACCAACTCCATTTGATCACAAGCCAGTTAGATGTTGGAGCTTACATCAATATCGAGTTAAGTTTAGAATCTCATAAACAAATACGTATCTTTTTTTTGGTATAATGAGAATATCAAAAATAACTGGCAACAAATACAAGGGGAAAAATAAGACACAAAACGAAAATATTCATTAAAGTAGATTAACAAAACAACACTACATACTGTTGTCAAAAAAAAAAAAAAAAAAAAAAACACTACATAGTCCATAAGAAAATACATCAAATTCCATCTGAAAATGGATTACAATGTTGATTAAAAGAACATAAAAAGACTAAAGAGACTACAAACGACAGAATCTAAAACAAATGGAGGTTCAATAGAAGCTGAATGCCCTATTAGTAGGTCCTCGATAGTTGAAAAAATAGATGATCATCTCAAAAACGGAAAGTGTCAAGAAACAGAACCAAAAAGGATGGATTTTTGGATCATAATCACAGGCAAAGATAGCTAAGAAAACCCCCAATATCATGATGCCTACCACATACATAAAGTAAAAGCCTTCAACTGGATAAAGGAGTTGAACCAAGACAAACAACCCAAAAACTACTGATAAAACCAAAACAGAGACCCAACATGTTTGGAAATTATAGATAATAAAATAGATAATGATGAAGAGAATTAGAGGCACAAAAGTTCTAAACCAACGGTGTGCCCTATAAGAGATGGAGCTTCAGAGAAAGGAGGCTACCACTAGAATCACATATAGAGATAGGCCAATCTTGTAGCTGAAAACCTCTTCAAGCTTCATCTATTTTCAAACTTTGCCATGTGGGGAATAATTTAGGGTTCATAGATGGGATAGCTTCTATAACCTTGTCTATTTTCACACACTACTGTAAATCCGATGAGAATAATTAGGATCTTCATATGCTGGATTGTCATGTTGGGAAAGAACATTTTGTTTACCGAGTGTTGTCGTCCTTGTTCCCAAGCTGCATGTAAATTCTAATATATTTGCGTTAATCAGTAAATTCTAATATAGTTGACTTTTTCGTAGCAGCATGTACATCTTGTGCACTAATCCTCAAAGCTTACTTTATTACTAAAGAAAACCAATTTATTTTATTTCTCTAAATACATAAATTTCCACAAGTATCAATAACAAATACTTTTATTTTTTGTATAATTGAATATAAAAAATACCATTGGCGGCAAATAGCAAACAAAAAACAAAAATCAAAGTACTCAATCAGTGGATTGTTTAAACAACAATACATAGTCAGATCAAATTCCGTAACAATGGATTGCAATCTTAATTAACAGAACATTAGTAGAAAATAAAGTCACTAAATATATTGGATTTGTCAGTTTTTAGAGATTAGTAATTCAAGATGTACATGTCGATTATTGAATCTATCAAGATTGAAACTCCTTTACGATTATTGCGTGTGGCGAGATTATATAATTATTTTTGGTTTGTATTTTTCTGTTTGGATTTAAATACGTATCCACACAAGTTGAAAAGAAAAATACACTTTAACTTAGTTACATGCTTGACATATCTATTCACAGCAAATAGATTGGCTCTCCTTTTGCAGCTTCTCCCAGAGACACAAAATTAGTCGAGGAGTTTGGTAATGAACAAGAATGTAATTTGATTTACAGTCACTGTTATGAAATCTTTTGTCATTGATGTACTTGACTCTTTTTATTGTCTGGTTGAACTGTTGAATCCATATCCCCATCGCCACATCTTCCAATTTGAAAAGCTTTCAACAAAAACAACATAAGAACAACAACGTCACTTAGTAATGATCTCTCTGATTAGTTATATAACCAAACTCTATGATGAAACTACAAAACTCACTCTAAGATCTCTTTGACGATGACCCTTCACCACAAACTTCGCGATATCATGAGAGATGATGTAGCCAGGGCCATGTGCCCATGGAGGATATGAATCTAAAAGCCATTCCTTCACAAAGAGAAAGTCACCATATACTGTATGAGTCTCTAAGAGGATAGAGCACACAAAGGTGTGAGAAATATTGAGAAGTCTTACCTCTTTACGGATAAACCATTTGCTGCCTTGTTCACGGTCCGGTGACGAAGCAAATGATATCAAACCGTACAAAAGGGCACTAGACGGCTTTTCTTTTAGACTTGATAGGAGTTCATCGATCCGCACAAACGCATCATCATCCGTCTTCATTATGTATTTTGCTTGGATGACTTTGGTCTGTATCAACATGGATAAACATCAGAGAGTGATTAACCAAGGCAAGGCAAGAAGTGATATGATATTTCACAGTTTCTATGTTTTGTGTAAACAAATAGCTTCTTACCCCGAGAATACAAAGCGCAACTGTTTTCAAACTAAGTAAACCATAGTAGTCAACAAACGGCATAAACTGAATGTCTCCATATGCCTTAGCTTCTCTCCACATCTCTATATTGACTTTTTCATTAGTGTGCTGAGCAAGAAGAAGCCAAGTTATTGCTAAGAAATGTATAAATCCAAGGATAAATGTTAACTTGCAGAAATACTTACAAGGCCTATGAGAAATCGAACAGCCACTTTGCCAGATCTTACTGCCTCATATTGCATCCAAGATCTTCTCAATGCCATACGCCGCTTGAAATTGTTTCCAGTGGAGAAAACACCCACCAATAATTCGATTCTTGTCCCAGAAAGAGATGGAGCTTTAAGTTTCTCTTCTATAACTAAAGAAGCATGGTCATCCGGAATGGGCAGTCTTGTGGCTAAGGCAGATAACATTTTCAAACCACCTGAGACCTTGACAGCACTGACTAACCACGGCTCGAGCTTCTACAAACTAAATATGTCAGTTTTAAAACAAAGCAACAATCTCACAAACTAACATGGCCTAGTCATCTATACCTCTCTGTAAGCAAATGAAGTCTCGTGCTGCCCATTAATTGTCATATGAAAACCTTCTACGCCAAACCACAACGTGGCAGTAAAGGGACTCCCTTTGAGAAATGGAAAATTAGCATTTGAAAGAGAAGAAGAATCCGTAGTTGCTTTATCATTGGAACTCTCCTCCGAAGTGATTCTACCGGTCTGTTTGTTGCAGAGAGGAAGTTCATCGACTACAATAATGGTTGCCAAGAAACTTTTCAACAATCATCAAGATGGCATAAAAGGGAACAAAATATGTGAGTTCTGTTACCTAAATGATTTTTGAATGATCCATGATATGGGCATCGAACTTCGTTTCCCCAACCGAGCTTTTCTGTCCATGTATTCTGCACTATGGATGGCTTAGAAAAATTTACATTGTAACGCAAGATAATAGGACGACGGGTTTCTCCTGATAATCCCGAGCCAACGAGCTGAATCTGGAAGCTTGCAGACTGTTCATCAGGAACACCAACCAAAGTTATTGAAGAATCTTCAACTAAACCACAAGGAAGCTCAAGTACAGGCCTTAAACCAGACAAATCCCCATCAAATGCAGTGACGAAATCAGGACAGTTTCTACTAAGTTCCTTGGAGACCAAAGCAGAAGATGCTCCTTTCTCTTTATTGATCAGAAAAACCAAATCTTTCATGGCCAATGTAGCTTCTTGGATCCCCTGAGCAGTTTCTGGCAAAGCATCTGGCCTTTCAAGAAACGGACGCATACGAGAC
This sequence comes from Camelina sativa, assembly GCF_030686135.1. Taxonomy (NCBI): domain Eukaryota; kingdom Viridiplantae; phylum Streptophyta; class Magnoliopsida; order Brassicales; family Brassicaceae; genus Camelina; species Camelina sativa. The sequence continues at coordinate 2,688,008 of NC_141898.1, forward strand.
CATACAAGCAAACCATTCAACTCTTCTCCTCCAGAGATGCTCATGTTTGAAAAGAGATAATCAAGATCTTCCAAAGTCATAAAATGTGGCTTTTTTGTTGGTTCCTCAACACTACTCTCTCCTTCTATACTACTAGAATCATCCGTAGTGTGATTTGTTGGAATTTTGTGATCAGATTGATCATAACGGATGAGAATGATCAAAGTAAGAACCATCATGAAGATTCCCACCAACCAGTTCCTCATTCTGACTGTAGTGAAATCAAATTTGAATCTCACCACTGACATGACTTGCATCATTTAGTAACCTAAGTAAAACCAAGATTTCGAATTAGAATTAGCATAATCCTAAGGGGTACTTGTCATAACTAAAGAAAGAAGAACTCAAACAATGGTCAACGACCCAGAACTTTGGATTTGGTGTTGGATATAACAAAACTGACCCGAGGAGGCATTACCCTAAAAGAAGAAAGATTAAACTGAATTGGTGAAGAAAAGATAAGTCTTGGATTGATACAGTTAGACCCAGAAGCAAGATCATGGAAAATTGTTGTTTAATAATATATACAGTAAGTAGCACAAACAGGGAAAATAGCTTAAAAGAGAGTTTTTTGAAACATCTAAGTCGCACTGTGTCCAAGAGGTGAGAACAAGTTCGGTTCTTTATAAAATTGAGAAGCTTACCCGTTTTATATTGATGTATTGGTGACTTTACTAGTAAACAATTCATGTAGATGGAGATCCTAGATCACTCAATTTGCAGTTGCAAGAACCCAGAGAGACCAAGGAGGCATATATTACCACAGCTGAAGCAGAGACTCTTGTTGCTCTAAAACGGTGCGTATTATGTACGACGATTTAATTACAACGAAACGATGTCGTGTCGCTTTTTTTTTTTCTGTTTAATTTTTTTTGTTGCATTGCTTTGTGAGATAACAAGTCAATATTTTGAACTTGAATGAACAGTTGTATTACATTTTCCTGAAATAATCAAACTCTTCGAGATAATAATCTTCTTTTCACTTATAAAAATCTCATATAATGACATACAAATGGAACAACTTAGCTAAAAACAGAAGGTTGCCTAAGAGCAAATATGATCGTTATACATCTTGTGCACTAATCCTCAAACTAACTTTATTACTAAAGAGAGCCAATTCATTTTCTTTCTTTAAATACATAAATTTGGACAAGTATCAATAACAAATACTTTTATTTTTTTGTATAATTGAATGTTTTTTTAAATACCATTGGCGGCAAATAGCAAACAAAAGAAACAAAAATCTAAGTACTCAATAAAGTGGATTGTTTAAACACATACTTTCAAAGAGAACCAATTTATTTTCTTTCTCTAAATGCATAAATTTCCACAAGTATCAATAACAAATACTTTTATTTTTTGTATAATTGAATATACAAAATACCGTACAACAAATGCGACGCCGGATTGAGTTGCCAGAGTTGTCCAGCGAACGGAAACACAGGTTCTACTTGTACCCGGATCCAGCCTCTTAACCCGACTTCAAAGGTTCGTGTTTTAACAATTTCTTGATTTTCTTTTATTGTTGTTCTTGAGAGAGTGATGATGGATTGCATGTGGTTTTGATGATGGGTAGGTGAATGGTTTGCCGTTTAACAAGTACTCTTGGCTAACAACACACAATTCGTACGCAATCACGGGGGCAAATTCGGCAACTGGCTCTATCTTAATCTCCCCAACGAATCAAGAAGACTCCATCACTAATCAGCTTAAGGTCTACCTACCTACGTTCATCTTTATTGACAATTTTTCGTATTAGAATTTTCCTTTGGCTAAATTTGGTATTTGACTTAATTTGCAAGTATCTTTTGCCTTAGGTTTCAATAAACGACAATGTCATCTGCTTTTAGTTGGTGGCTTTTGTTGTGAAAGATTAACTTTTTTTGTTTTTGTTACTTTCCACGTGTTAAAATGAAACACAGATCCAAAAATTTTTTTGAGCTGTTCCTCAATGATTTGTTCTTTACATGTTAGTTTGTGAATATGTGAACTGTCACTATGATGTGCTTTTTAGTTGACCTTTTGGACATTTGTTGTTGTTGTTGTAGAATGGTGTGAGAGGGATTATGCTTGATACATATGATTTTCAGAACGATATATGGCTTTGTCATTCCACTGGAGGGACTTGCTTTAACTTCACAGCCTTTGTAAGTTTGCAATTGAATCATTTGAATTTGGATTGTGAGTCAACATAAACTGATCAACGAATCAGTTAACCTTTGCAGCAACCGGCTATCAATGCGCTCAAAGAGATCAATGATTTTCTTGAATCAAACTTATCTGAGATTGTTACCATCATTCTTGAAGATTATGTCAAATCTCCAAATGGTTTGACTAAGGTACATTTGTGCCAAATAGCTTTTGACACCACCGTTTTGATAGATGTAACTAATGCAAAGAACCGATGTTTTGATACTATGTAAGGTGTTCAAAGCATCTGGATTGAGTAAATTCCAGTTACCACTTTCGAGGATGCCCAAAGACGGTACAGACTGGCCAACAGTGGATGATATGGTGAAGCAGAACCAAAGGCTTGTGGTATTTACTTCGAAGAAGGATAAAGAAGCTTCTGAAGGTTTTGCTTACCCAGTGGAATTATTCGGTGAGAGTTTGTAACAGTTAAACATGATCTAAAAAAGGGGAAAAAAGAAATGGAGATCGAGAAAAGGACAAGATAGAAACTTGAAATAGAGACGGGAGCCGAGATTTCCCGACGCCGGCGAACAGAGAGCCCACCGGCGTCGGAGGAAGATGGTTGAAGTGGCGCCTCGATGGTCGTGCTTGGGAGAGAAAATTAGGACGAACGATTAATTGGAAAAAACATGCATATAAATAGGAAAGTAGGTGGACATATTTTTAATCTGATCCACTAAATCTATTCGTGCATGTTCAGTTTAATCATTTTATATGAATTATTTCATCCTTATTTTTGTTTCTAACATAATTTTAATCTCAACAACTTAACAACTCCATTTGATCACAAGCCAGTTAGATGTTGGAGCTTACATCAATATCGAGTTAAGTTTAGAATCTCATAAACAAATACGTATCTTTTTTTTGGTATAATGAGAATATCAAAAATAACTGGCAACAAATACAAGGGGAAAAATAAGACACAAAACGAAAATATTCATTAAAGTAGATTAACAAAACAACACTACATACTGTTGTCAAAAAAAAAAAAAAAAAAAAAAACACTACATAGTCCATAAGAAAATACATCAAATTCCATCTGAAAATGGATTACAATGTTGATTAAAAGAACATAAAAAGACTAAAGAGACTACAAACGACAGAATCTAAAACAAATGGAGGTTCAATAGAAGCTGAATGCCCTATTAGTAGGTCCTCGATAGTTGAAAAAATAGATGATCATCTCAAAAACGGAAAGTGTCAAGAAACAGAACCAAAAAGGATGGATTTTTGGATCATAATCACAGGCAAAGATAGCTAAGAAAACCCCCAATATCATGATGCCTACCACATACATAAAGTAAAAGCCTTCAACTGGATAAAGGAGTTGAACCAAGACAAACAACCCAAAAACTACTGATAAAACCAAAACAGAGACCCAACATGTTTGGAAATTATAGATAATAAAATAGATAATGATGAAGAGAATTAGAGGCACAAAAGTTCTAAACCAACGGTGTGCCCTATAAGAGATGGAGCTTCAGAGAAAGGAGGCTACCACTAGAATCACATATAGAGATAGGCCAATCTTGTAGCTGAAAACCTCTTCAAGCTTCATCTATTTTCAAACTTTGCCATGTGGGGAATAATTTAGGGTTCATAGATGGGATAGCTTCTATAACCTTGTCTATTTTCACACACTACTGTAAATCCGATGAGAATAATTAGGATCTTCATATGCTGGATTGTCATGTTGGGAAAGAACATTTTGTTTACCGAGTGTTGTCGTCCTTGTTCCCAAGCTGCATGTAAATTCTAATATATTTGCGTTAATCAGTAAATTCTAATATAGTTGACTTTTTCGTAGCAGCATGTACATCTTGTGCACTAATCCTCAAAGCTTACTTTATTACTAAAGAAAACCAATTTATTTTATTTCTCTAAATACATAAATTTCCACAAGTATCAATAACAAATACTTTTATTTTTTGTATAATTGAATATAAAAAATACCATTGGCGGCAAATAGCAAACAAAAAACAAAAATCAAAGTACTCAATCAGTGGATTGTTTAAACAACAATACATAGTCAGATCAAATTCCGTAACAATGGATTGCAATCTTAATTAACAGAACATTAGTAGAAAATAAAGTCACTAAATATATTGGATTTGTCAGTTTTTAGAGATTAGTAATTCAAGATGTACATGTCGATTATTGAATCTATCAAGATTGAAACTCCTTTACGATTATTGCGTGTGGCGAGATTATATAATTATTTTTGGTTTGTATTTTTCTGTTTGGATTTAAATACGTATCCACACAAGTTGAAAAGAAAAATACACTTTAACTTAGTTACATGCTTGACATATCTATTCACAGCAAATAGATTGGCTCTCCTTTTGCAGCTTCTCCCAGAGACACAAAATTAGTCGAGGAGTTTGGTAATGAACAAGAATGTAATTTGATTTACAGTCACTGTTATGAAATCTTTTGTCATTGATGTACTTGACTCTTTTTATTGTCTGGTTGAACTGTTGAATCCATATCCCCATCGCCACATCTTCCAATTTGAAAAGCTTTCAACAAAAACAACATAAGAACAACAACGTCACTTAGTAATGATCTCTCTGATTAGTTATATAACCAAACTCTATGATGAAACTACAAAACTCACTCTAAGATCTCTTTGACGATGACCCTTCACCACAAACTTCGCGATATCATGAGAGATGATGTAGCCAGGGCCATGTGCCCATGGAGGATATGAATCTAAAAGCCATTCCTTCACAAAGAGAAAGTCACCATATACTGTATGAGTCTCTAAGAGGATAGAGCACACAAAGGTGTGAGAAATATTGAGAAGTCTTACCTCTTTACGGATAAACCATTTGCTGCCTTGTTCACGGTCCGGTGACGAAGCAAATGATATCAAACCGTACAAAAGGGCACTAGACGGCTTTTCTTTTAGACTTGATAGGAGTTCATCGATCCGCACAAACGCATCATCATCCGTCTTCATTATGTATTTTGCTTGGATGACTTTGGTCTGTATCAACATGGATAAACATCAGAGAGTGATTAACCAAGGCAAGGCAAGAAGTGATATGATATTTCACAGTTTCTATGTTTTGTGTAAACAAATAGCTTCTTACCCCGAGAATACAAAGCGCAACTGTTTTCAAACTAAGTAAACCATAGTAGTCAACAAACGGCATAAACTGAATGTCTCCATATGCCTTAGCTTCTCTCCACATCTCTATATTGACTTTTTCATTAGTGTGCTGAGCAAGAAGAAGCCAAGTTATTGCTAAGAAATGTATAAATCCAAGGATAAATGTTAACTTGCAGAAATACTTACAAGGCCTATGAGAAATCGAACAGCCACTTTGCCAGATCTTACTGCCTCATATTGCATCCAAGATCTTCTCAATGCCATACGCCGCTTGAAATTGTTTCCAGTGGAGAAAACACCCACCAATAATTCGATTCTTGTCCCAGAAAGAGATGGAGCTTTAAGTTTCTCTTCTATAACTAAAGAAGCATGGTCATCCGGAATGGGCAGTCTTGTGGCTAAGGCAGATAACATTTTCAAACCACCTGAGACCTTGACAGCACTGACTAACCACGGCTCGAGCTTCTACAAACTAAATATGTCAGTTTTAAAACAAAGCAACAATCTCACAAACTAACATGGCCTAGTCATCTATACCTCTCTGTAAGCAAATGAAGTCTCGTGCTGCCCATTAATTGTCATATGAAAACCTTCTACGCCAAACCACAACGTGGCAGTAAAGGGACTCCCTTTGAGAAATGGAAAATTAGCATTTGAAAGAGAAGAAGAATCCGTAGTTGCTTTATCATTGGAACTCTCCTCCGAAGTGATTCTACCGGTCTGTTTGTTGCAGAGAGGAAGTTCATCGACTACAATAATGGTTGCCAAGAAACTTTTCAACAATCATCAAGATGGCATAAAAGGGAACAAAATATGTGAGTTCTGTTACCTAAATGATTTTTGAATGATCCATGATATGGGCATCGAACTTCGTTTCCCCAACCGAGCTTTTCTGTCCATGTATTCTGCACTATGGATGGCTTAGAAAAATTTACATTGTAACGCAAGATAATAGGACGACGGGTTTCTCCTGATAATCCCGAGCCAACGAGCTGAATCTGGAAGCTTGCAGACTGTTCATCAGGAACACCAACCAAAGTTATTGAAGAATCTTCAACTAAACCACAAGGAAGCTCAAGTACAGGCCTTAAACCAGACAAATCCCCATCAAATGCAGTGACGAAATCAGGACAGTTTCTACTAAGTTCCTTGGAGACCAAAGCAGAAGATGCTCCTTTCTCTTTATTGATCAGAAAAACCAAATCTTTCATGGCCAATGTAGCTTCTTGGATCCCCTGAGCAGTTTCTGGCAAAGCATCTGGCCTTTCAAGAAACGGACGCATACGAGACCATACAAGCAAACCATTCAACTCTTCTCCTCCAGAGATGCTCATGTTTGAAAAGAGATAATCAAGATCTTCCAAAGTCATAAAATGTGGCTTTTTTGTTGGTTCCTCAACACTACTCTCTCCTTCTATACTACTAGAATCATCCGTAGTGTGATTTGTTGGAATTTTGTGATCAGATTGATCATAACGGATGAGAATGATCAAAGTAAGAACCATCATGAAGATTCCCACCAACCAGTTCCTCATTCTGACTGTAGTGAAATCAAATTTGAATCTCACCACTGACATGACTTGCATCATTTAGTAACCTAAGTAAAACCAAGATTTCGAATTAGAATTAGCATAATCCTAAGGGGTACTTGTCATAACTAAAGAAAGAAGAACTCAAACAATGGTCAACGACCCAGAACTTTGGATTTGGTGTTGGATATAACAAAACTGACCCGAGGAGGCATTACCCTAAAAGAAGAAAGATTAAACTGAATTGGTGAAGAAAAGATAAGTCTTGGATTGATACAGTTAGACCCAGAAGCAAGATCATGGAAAATTGTTGTTTAATAATATATACAGTAAGTAGCACAAACAGGGAAAATAGCTTAAAAGAGAGTTTTTTGAAACATCTAAGTCGCACTGTGTCCAAGAGGTGAGAACAAGTTCGGTTCTTTATAAAATTGAGAAGCTTACCCGTTTTATATTGATGTATTGGTGACTTTACTAGTAAACAATTCATGTAGATGGAGATCCTAGATCACTCAATTTGCAGTTGCAAGAACCCAGAGAGACCAAGGAGGCATATATTACCACAGCTGAAGCAGAGACTCTTGTTGCTCTAAAACGGTGCGTATTATGTACGACGATTTAATTACAACGAAACGATGTCGTGTCGCTTTTTTTTTTTCTGTTTAATTTTTTTTGTTGCATTGCTTTGTGAGATAACAAGTCAATATTTTGAACTTGAATGAACAGTTGTATTACATTTTCCTGAAATAATCAAACTCTTCGAGATAATAATCTTCTTTTCACTTATAAAAATCTCATATAATGACATACAAATGGAACAACTTAGCTAAAAACAGAAGGTTGCCTAAGAGCAAATATGATCGTTATACATCTTGTGCACTAATCCTCAAACTAACTTTATTACTAAAGAGAGCCAATTCATTTTCTTTCTTTAAATACATAAATTTGGACAAGTATCAATAACAAATACTTTTATTTTTTTGTATAATTGAATGTTTTTTTAAATACCATTGGCGGCAAATAGCAAACAAAAGAAACAAAAATCTAAGTACTCAATAAAGTGGATTGTTTAAACACATACTTTCAAAGAGAACCAATTTATTTTCTTTCTCTAAATGCATAAATTTCCACAAGTATCAATAACAAATACTTTTATTTTTTGTATAATTGAATATACAAAATACCGTACAACAAATGCGACGCCGGATTGAGTTGCCAGAGTTGTCCAGCGAACGGAAACACAGGTTCTACTTGTACCCGGATCCAGCCTCTTAACCCGACTTCAAAGGTTCGTGTTTTAACAATTTCTTGATTTTCTTTTATTGTTGTTCTTGAGAGAGTGATGATGGATTGCATGTGGTTTTGATGATGGGTAGGTGAATGGTTTGCCGTTTAACAAGTACTCTTGGCTAACAACACACAATTCGTACGCAATCACGGGGGCAAATTCGGCAACTGGCTCTATCTTAATCTCCCCAACGAATCAAGAAGACTCCATCACTAATCAGCTTAAGGTCTACCTACCTACGTTCATCTTTATTGACAATTTTTCGTATTAGAATTTTCCTTTGGCTAAATTTGGTATTTGACTTAATTTGCAAGTATCTTTTGCCTTAGGTTTCAATAAACGACAATGTCATCTGCTTTTAGTTGGTGGCTTTTGTTGTGAAAGATTAACTTTTTTTGTTTTTGTTACTTTCCACGTGTTAAAATGAAACACAGATCCAAAAATTTTTTTGAGCTGTTCCTCAATGATTTGTTCTTTACATGTTAGTTTGTGAATATGTGAACTGTCACTATGATGTGCTTTTTAGTTGACCTTTTGGACATTTGTTGTTGTTGTTGTAGAATGGTGTGAGAGGGATTATGCTTGATACATATGATTTTCAGAACGATATATGGCTTTGTCATTCCACTGGAGGGACTTGCTTTAACTTCACAGCCTTTGTAAGTTTGCAATTGAATCATTTGAATTTGGATTGTGAGTCAACATAAACTGATCAACGAATCAGTTAACCTTTGCAGCAACCGGCTATCAATGCGCTCAAAGAGATCAATGATTTTCTTGAATCAAACTTATCTGAGATTGTTACCATCATTCTTGAAGATTATGTCAAATCTCCAAATGGTTTGACTAAGGTACATTTGTGCCAAATAGCTTTTGACACCACCGTTTTGATAGATGTAACTAATGCAAAGAACCGATGTTTTGATACTATGTAAGGTGTTCAAAGCATCTGGATTGAGTAAATTCCAGTTACCACTTTCGAGGATGCCCAAAGACGGTACAGACTGGCCAACAGTGGATGATATGGTGAAGCAGAACCAAAGGCTTGTGGTATTTACTTCGAAGAAGGATAAAGAAGCTTCTGAAGGTTTTGCTTACCCAGTGGAATTATTCGGTGAGAGTTTGTAACAGTTAAACATGATCTAAAAAAGGGGAAAAAAGAAATGGAGATCGAGAAAAGGACAAGATAGAAACTTGAAATAGAGACGGGAGCCGAGATTTCCCGACGCCGGCGAACAGAGAGCCCACCGGCGTCGGAGGAAGATGGTTGAAGTGGCGCCTCGATGGTCGTGCTTGGGAGAGAAAATTAGGACGAACGATTAATTGGAAAAAACATGCATATAAATAGGAAAGTAGGTGGACATATTTTTAATCTGATCCACTAAATCTATTCGTGCATGTTCAGTTTAATCATTTTATATGAATTATTTCATCCTTATTTTTGTTTCTAACATAATTTTAATCTCAACAACTTAACAACTCCATTTGATCACAAGCCAGTTAGATGTTGGAGCTTACATCAATATCGAGTTAAGTTTAGAATCTCATAAACAAATACGTATCTTTTTTTTGGTATAATGAGAATATCAAAAATAACTGGCAACAAATACAAGGGGAAAAATAAGACACAAAACGAAAATATTCATTAAAGTAGATTAACAAAACAACACTACATACTGTTGTCAAAAAAAAAAAAAAAAAAAAAAACACTACATAGTCCATAAGAAAATACATCAAATTCCATCTGAAAATGGATTACAATGTTGATTAAAAGAACATAAAAAGACTAAAGAGACTACAAACGACAGAATCTAAAACAAATGGAGGTTCAATAGAAGCTGAATGCCCTATTAGTAGGTCCTCGATAGTTGAAAAAATAGATGATCATCTCAAAAACGGAAAGTGTCAAGAAACAGAACCAAAAAGGATGGATTTTTGGATCATAATCACAGGCAAAGATAGCTAAGAAAACCCCCAATATCATGATGCCTACCACATACATAAAGTAAAAGCCTTCAACTGGATAAAGGAGTTGAACCAAGACAAACAACCCAAAAACTACTGATAAAACCAAAACAGAGACCCAACATGTTTGGAAATTATAGATAATAAAATAGATAATGATGAAGAGAATTAGAGGCACAAAAGTTCTAAACCAACGGTGTGCCCTATAAGAGATGGAGCTTCAGAGAAAGGAGGCTACCACTAGAATCACATATAGAGATAGGCCAATCTTGTAGCTGAAAACCTCTTCAAGCTTCATCTATTTTCAAACTTTGCCATGTGGGGAATAATTTAGGGTTCATAGATGGGATAGCTTCTATAACCTTGTCTATTTTCACACACTACTGTAAATCCGATGAGAATAATTAGGATCTTCATATGCTGGATTGTCATGTTGGGAAAGAACATTTTGTTTACCGAGTGTTGTCGTCCTTGTTCCCAAGCTGCATGTAAATTCTAATATATTTGCGTTAATCAGTAAATTCTAATATAGTTGACTTTTTCGTAGCAGCATGTACATCTTGTGCACTAATCCTCAAAGCTTACTTTATTACTAAAGAAAACCAATTTATTTTATTTCTCTAAATACATAAATTTCCACAAGTATCAATAACAAATACTTTTATTTTTTGTATAATTGAATATAAAAAATACCATTGGCGGCAAATAGCAAACAAAAAACAAAAATCAAAGTACTCAATCAGTGGATTGTTTAAACAACAATACATAGTCAGATCAAATTCCGTAACAATGGATTGCAATCTTAATTAACAGAACATTAGTAGAAAATAAAGTCACTAAATATATTGGATTTGTCAGTTTTTAGAGATTAGTAATTCAAGATGTACATGTCGATTATTGAATCTATCAAGATTGAAACTCCTTTACGATTATTGCGTGTGGCGAGATTATATAATTATTTTTGGTTTGTATTTTTCTGTTTGGATTTAAATACGTATCCACACAAGTTGAAAAGAAAAATACACTTTAACTTAGTTACATGCTTGACATATCTATTCACAGCAAATAGATTGGCTCTCCTTTTGCAGCTTCTCCCAGAGACACAAAATTAGTCGAGGAGTTTGGTAATGAACAAGAATGTAATTTGATTTACAGTCACTGTTATGAAATCTTTTGTCATTGATGTACTTGACTCTTTTTATTGTCTGGTTGAACTGTTGAATCCATATCCCCATCGCCACATCTTCCAATTTGAAAAGCTTTCAACAAAAACAACATAAGAACAACAACGTCACTTAGTAATGATCTCTCTGATTAGTTATATAACCAAACTCTATGATGAAACTACAAAACTCACTCTAAGATCTCTTTGACGATGACCCTTCACCACAAACTTCGCGATATCATGAGAGATGATGTAGCCAGGGCCATGTGCCCATGGAGGATATGAATCTAAAAGCCATTCCTTCACAAAGAGAAAGTCACCATATACTGTATGAGTCTCTAAGAGGATAGAGCACACAAAGGTGTGAGAAATATTGAGAAGTCTTACCTCTTTACGGATAAACCATTTGCTGCCTTGTTCACGGTCCGGTGACGAAGCAAATGATATCAAACCGTACAAAAGGGCACTAGACGGCTTTTCTTTTAGACTTGATAGGAGTTCATCGATCCGCACAAACGCATCATCATCCGTCTTCATTATGTATTTTGCTTGGATGACTTTGGTCTGTATCAACATGGATAAACATCAGAGAGTGATTAACCAAGGCAAGGCAAGAAGTGATATGATATTTCACAGTTTCTATGTTTTGTGTAAACAAATAGCTTCTTACCCCGAGAATACAAAGCGCAACTGTTTTCAAACTAAGTAAACCATAGTAGTCAACAAACGGCATAAACTGAATGTCTCCATATGCCTTAGCTTCTCTCCACATCTCTATATTGACTTTTTCATTAGTGTGCTGAGCAAGAAGAAGCCAAGTTATTGCTAAGAAATGTATAAATCCAAGGATAAATGTTAACTTGCAGAAATACTTACAAGGCCTATGAGAAATCGAACAGCCACTTTGCCAGATCTTACTGCCTCATATTGCATCCAAGATCTTCTCAATGCCATACGCCGCTTGAAATTGTTTCCAGTGGAGAAAACACCCACCAATAATTCGATTCTTGTCCCAGAAAGAGATGGAGCTTTAAGTTTCTCTTCTATAACTAAAGAAGCATGGTCATCCGGAATGGGCAGTCTTGTGGCTAAGGCAGATAACATTTTCAAACCACCTGAGACCTTGACAGCACTGACTAACCACGGCTCGAGCTTCTACAAACTAAATATGTCAGTTTTAAAACAAAGCAACAATCTCACAAACTAACATGGCCTAGTCATCTATACCTCTCTGTAAGCAAATGAAGTCTCGTGCTGCCCATTAATTGTCATATGAAAACCTTCTACGCCAAACCACAACGTGGCAGTAAAGGGACTCCCTTTGAGAAATGGAAAATTAGCATTTGAAAGAGAAGAAGAATCCGTAGTTGCTTTATCATTGGAACTCTCCTCCGAAGTGATTCTACCGGTCTGTTTGTTGCAGAGAGGAAGTTCATCGACTACAATAATGGTTGCCAAGAAACTTTTCAACAATCATCAAGATGGCATAAAAGGGAACAAAATATGTGAGTTCTGTTACCTAAATGATTTTTGAATGATCCATGATATGGGCATCGAACTTCGTTTCCCCAACCGAGCTTTTCTGTCCATGTATTCTGCACTATGGATGGCTTAGAAAAATTTACATTGTAACGCAAGATAATAGGACGACGGGTTTCTCCTGATAATCCCGAGCCAACGAGCTGAATCTGGAAGCTTGCAGACTGTTCATCAGGAACACCAACCAAAGTTATTGAAGAATCTTCAACTAAACCACAAGGAAGCTCAAGTACAGGCCTTAAACCAGACAAATCCCCATCAAATGCAGTGACGAAATCAGGACAGTTTCTACTAAGTTCCTTGGAGACCAAAGCAGAAGATGCTCCTTTCTCTTTATTGATCAGAAAAACCAAATCTTTCATGGCCAATGTAGCTTCTTGGATCCCCTGAGCAGTTTCTGGCAAAGCATCTGGCCTTTCAAGAAACGGACGCATACGAGACCATACAAGCAAACCATTCAACTCTTCTCCTCCAGAGATGCTCATGTTTGAAAAGAGATAATCAAGATCTTCCAAAGTCATAAAATGTGGCTTTTTTGTTGGTTCCTCAACACTACTCTCTCCTTCTATACTACTAGAATCATCCGTAGTGTGATTTGTTGGAATTTTGTGATCAGATTGATCATAACGGATGAGAATGATCAAAGTAAGAACCATCATGAAGATTCCCACCAACCAGTTCCTCATTCTGACTGTAGTGAAATCAAATTTGAATCTCACCACTGACATGACTTGCATCATTTAGTAACCTAAGTAAAACCAAGATTTCGAATTAGAATTAGCATAATCCTAAGGGGTACTTGTCATAACTAAAGAAAGAAGAACTCAAACAATGGTCAACGACCCAGAACTTTGGATTTGGTGTTGGATATAACAAAACTGACCCGAGGAGGCATTACCCTAAAAGAAGAAAGATTAAACTGAATTGGTGAAGAAAAGATAAGTCTTGGATTGATACAGTTAGACCCAGAAGCAAGATCATGGAAAATTGTTGTTTAATAATATATACAGTAAGTAGCACAAACAGGGAAAATAGCTTAAAAGAGAGTTTTTTGAAACATCTAAGTCGCACTGTGTCCAAGAGGTGAGAACAAGTTCGGTTCTTTATAAAATTGAGAAGCTTACCCGTTTTATATTGATGTATTGGTGACTTTACTAGTAAACAATTCATGTAGATGGAGATCCTAGATCACTCAATTTGCAGTTGCAAGAACCCAGAGAGACCAAGGAGGCATATATTACCACAGCTGAAGCAGAGACTCTTGTTGCTCTAAAACGGTGCGTATTATGTACGACGATTTAATTACAACGAAACGATGTCGTGTCGCTTTTTTTTTTTCTGTTTAATTTTTTTTGTTGCATTGCTTTGTGAGATAACAAGTCAATATTTTGAACTTGAATGAACAGTTGTATTACATTTTCCTGAAATAATCAAACTCTTCGAGATAATAATCTTCTTTTCACTTATAAAAATCTCATATAATGACATACAAATGGAACAACTTAGCTAAAAACAGAAGGTTGCCTAAGAGCAAATATGATCGTTATACATCTTGTGCACTAATCCTCAAACTAACTTTATTACTAAAGAGAGCCAATTCATTTTCTTTCTTTAAATACATAAATTTGGACAAGTATCAATAACAAATACTTTTATTTTTTTGTATAATTGAATGTTTTTTTAAATACCATTGGCGGCAAATAGCAAACAAAAGAAACAAAAATCTAAGTACTCAATAAAGTGGATTGTTTAAACACATACTTTCAAAGAGAACCAATTTATTTTCTTTCTCTAAATGCATAAATTTCCACAAGTATCAATAACAAATACTTTTATTTTTTGTATAATTGAATATACAAAATACCGTACAACAAATACTTTTATTTTTTGTATAATTGAATAAAAGTATCAATAACAAATACTTTTATTTTTTGTATATTTTTTTGTTGCTTTGTGAGATTATAATTAGGGTATTGTCATATTACATGTTACTCAAATAAACAAACTCTCCGAGATAGATAATAGTAGTAGCTAATAATAGTGCAAGTTTCAAACACAACGTGTAACAAAAGAAAAGACAACGTCTAAGTGCCATGATTGAACTAGTAGATAATAAGTCAAGGTAGTAGTCAACAACCTAGCAGACTCAGCAAGCCTTTTATAGAAGCAAAGAAACCATAACTCACACATCTCAGATACTTGCAATATCAAACAAGATGAAAATACGAGTCAGCATACAATGATTTAAACAAAAGTCATCTCCAGATTCAGCATGCAATATATTAAGATAACAAATTTTTAACGAACATAACACAAACATTGAAACCGATTCACAAGCATATCATAACACAAGCATTAATTGAGAAGAACCGATTCACACATACTTTTAAAGAGAACCAATTTATTTTCTTTCTCTAAATACATAAATTTCCACAAGTATCAATAACAAATACTTTTATTTTTTGTATAATTGAATATAAAAATACCGTACAACAAATACTTTTATTTTTTGTATAATTGAATAAAAGTATCAATAACAAATACTTTTATTTTTTGTATATTTTTTTTTGTTGCATTCCTTTGTGAGATTATAATTAGGGTATTGTCATATTTTGAACTTGGAGAACATATTACATGTTCCTGAAATAAACAAACTCTCCGAGATAATAATCTTCGTATCAATTATAAAAATCTCATAATGACATACAAATGGAACAACTTAGCTATATCTATATGGTTTGTTGAATTGTTTGGTTTAGAAGGTTAGAACAAATATGAATAGAAAGAAAGACACTACTACACTATACTAAACAGACTTTCCTAAATTAGAAAGTCTCTGTTCTCCTCCTCCTGCTCCTCCGGCAGCAGATCGTGGACTAAACGGAGCTCTTCCAGCGGACGACCTTGGACTTATCTCTCCTCCTCCTCCTCCTCTGAAATCACTTAAGCTCCGGATGTATACTTTCTCCGACACTCTTGGATTCTGAAAACTCACCACCCTTCTCATCAACTCCACTCCCCCTCCTGCCACCGGAGAACTTACTGCCGATCCACTTCCTCCGCCGAGCTTTAAGCTGCTCACTTTCCTTATCTCTCCTCTGCTTCTTGTGAACATTCCGTCCATCACTTCTCCACTATCCGCAAACGACGTTGCACGGCTCACTTCCCCTTCCTGCATACAGACAAAGAAAGCAGTATGTTACACGGTGTATATCATCGATAAAGCCATAAACTTTTGTAGAGAGGAAAAAGAAGAAGAAGAGAGTTTTATTACCGGTTTGAGGTTGAATGATAAGATAGCAGGTGCTTCTTCATACTCTGCAGCATCCAAGTCTTGAAGATGAGCTCCTTTAAAGAAATTAGGCAACACATATTGCCTAACCGGAACAAGGAACATTATCATCAACGGGAACAAAACTCCAGCCACCGGAACCCACGTTATCCCAAAGCAGACCAGCAAGTAAACCGCTTGAAACAGAGTAAACATCGCTATTGTCTTAAACGGAACCGTTTCAACAAACACGGCATGGTTATCTTCAAGAACTCTGTATAATAAAAGACCAAAAGTCACAGAAGTTATGATGATGTAGCAGAAACAAGATAGAAAGTTTCGTTTTTTGACTTGAATCTCCTGCTTGGGGCAGTGAAGAGAAGCACGATCCTTTCCCAGAATTGATTCCCTGGGAGGCTTTCGATTGCCATGTACGCGAAGTAACCCCAAAGAACCGAGCTTGGGATTCTTTTGATTACAGGCATTGCTGCAACACATCCAGCCACCATCATAGCTTGAAGAAAGTTGCTTACTCTTTGTTCTTTTACTTCCACTGGCAATATATTCTCGACTTCTGTCTCTACATCAAACACTGTTTCATCGACCAGTGAATCTGCGTTGGAAGCCTTTTGAATATGTGACTGTTTGAGTCCCTGAATCTGATATTCCCAGTGCTAAATCAGGAATGAGTAAATATGTCAAATTATAGACTGATATAGATGGATTCAAACATACCCGAGAAGGCTCTTGGTGTATCAGAGGGCTCTGCATTTGTTGGTAAGCTTCTTCCATGCTCCCATAGACTTCTCCTATTGTTGCATTGTTTCTGATGCATTTACGTGCAGCTGCCACGAGTTTGTTTCGAAGTAACTGCACATCAATAATAAATGCCTTTTGACAAATGTGATAGAAGGCCTACATAAAACATTAGTATGATAATCAAACCTGGTGATTCAGTGTTGCCAAGCTTTTTGTGTACATTGGAGACTGAGGGATGACACCATTGGATGGAGGAATCCCAAGGAGACCGCAAAGGATTGTCTACAGATGAAAAGTTCCCAACGTTTCATTTTTTGTGAATGATCAAGTCAATAAATCAGTCAAGAAATATAGATACTACATCTCTTACCAAGAAACCTAGAAGAAACAGATCATAATGGTAAGCAGGAGGCTTTCTGAGATTGAAATCTTCCTGCTGTGCGAGTTGCGAAGCTACACTATGGTCAAAGTAGTAAAGAACTGCAATCATTGAAGCTGGAACAACCGCTAAAAGAATGTAAAGCACAGGCACATCGACCATCTCCTGCAATTTATTGATCATGCTGATGAATATCAACATAAAGCATTAATAGTAAAGAGAGTAATAATAAGTAGAGAGGAAGTGATTAGTGCCTTAATGACAGTCCAATTCTGATATGCACCAGGAGACCATGGATTAGGACTAACAAGACGTCTTGGTATTCCTTGAGGAACACTTTTCCAAGGTATGTATGATATACCAGTCCACACAACCACCATCACTGGAACACCGTAATCTGCTATAAACCCGCGTAAGCATTCTGCAATCACAAGGATACCAATGTTCTTGAGGTTCTTGCTTGAAGAATGAACACTAAGGTTTTTACTCACAGTTGGAATGAACACTAAGGTTCCTTACCAGCACCAAATCTCCAAGACCTTGCTTTCCGGCTTTTCAGTGCAGTATACAGAAGTCCAGAAGACAAAACCAAACCGATCATTCCATTTGCGAACACCCAAGCAGGTTGAAACTCAGCTAATCTTGGATTTGTTCTTCCAGGGACACCAAACTCATCCACAATGCCCTGAAAAAAGTGGAGTTTCAACATAAAGGAAGAAGCTTTTGTTGAAAAATGTTAGTATAAGTTGTAACAGTAATTAAACAAAGGAAGCTCTTTTACTTACTCTAATGGCTTCTTGCATGAAAAGCATAGCTATTAGGATACCAAAAAGTTCCCCAGCAAGTCGAGTGAATCGATTGATGAAGGTGCAAGCGCCTAATACAGCTAACAAGAACAACAACAGCCCCGTCCACAAGCAAACCCTTAAAAAGAAAACAAAGAAGACAATGCCTAATCTCATAAAAGTTTTGAGACTTTAAAAGCTTCTTGAAAGGAATGCAAAGAGAAAGATCTGAGCTTACCATCCAGTCCAAGCGAGAAAGAGAGTAGAGCCCAAATCCGTTCTACTTTTAGCGAAATTGAACATGAATGTGTACATTATAACAGTAGGCTCTGCAACACCAAGAATCAGCAATGGTTGTCCTCCAATAATGGAATGTATCACTCCACACAGTGCTGTGGAAACTAAGGTTTGTACCGCAGTAATCTTCCCATCTTGTCAAGTTGCAAAAGAAACAAAACATAAGTTTTCTGTTACTTCCATTAGAATCAAAGGTAACAAATACGAATCCAGTATCATTCTAATACCAGTATCTCTTTCCAACTGTTCTCCAAATGTAATCACAGGAATCGCGGATGCAAAGAATATGTAAGTTGTTGGTGCCAGAATCCTAGAAAATATGTTGCATAAAAGTAAGTTTAAGTATCAAAAAAAGCTCAAGCATTACTACTTCTTGTAAAAGCAAAAAAAGATGAATATACCTAAATCCAGCTTTGAGACCACTGATCCAATCTTGCTTGTAGCATTTGAGTCTCCCTCTGACATCTTTCTTTATGCCTTGAAACGGGACAAAGCTTTCTGCTTCGTCCATGTAGAGTTGTTCTGTTCAAGCTTCCAACTTGACAGTGTCCTAGTCCTACAAAACAACACTCAGTTCTGTTACTTAAAGCTCAAAACCCAGGCAATCTCAAACAAGATTATGATGAGTGGTTAAGACAAAAAAGCATTATTATAACCAAGATTGGGAATCTAATCCAACTAGAATGATTCAGATTCAATACTTTTCCAATTGCTGACACTGGCTTGACTTGTCACCAACATAAACAAAAAGGTGAGTAACAATTTTTAGCGGGCGTAATACTCTTGTTACTAAAGAAACTCAGATCCAAATATGCAGAAACCTTAAAAAGAAACTTAAAGCGCTAATTGCGGAGGATGTCTTTAAAAAAAGGAGTTGTGTAGATTTGATGATGGGGTGATTTGGCAAAAAAAGAGAGAACTTTACAACACACAATGTATTGTGGAAAGCTCAAAGAAAATCAAAAGAAGTAAAAGACATGGGGATCTAAGCTTTGATTCAAGAATGACTGAGAGAGAGAGAAAAAAAACACTTACCAGAGACAAAACAGCACAGAATGGCTAAAAGAAGACAACTTTCTGAAGACTAAAAGAGAGGGAGAAATAGAGAAGAATTTTCTAAAATGTGCGTAGCTTTCGTTTTTCTATGCTTTTGACCTCTCTCTATACAAGAGCCGTGGGAGATTTTTTAATGTATTAGTTAAACAAAACTGTTGCAGGTTAAAATTGTTGGAGAAGAAGAAAAAAAATAAAGTACTGTAAGGGTTGGATTAAAAAATGAATAAAGCGAGTGTGATGTGTTGGAATCTGATGAAAGAGATAGAGATGTCTGTCTCTGTGCTCTCTGCTGCCTCGGTATTCAGACGATGCTCGTGATTGGTTTGGTTTTGTACTCTTGTTCCGCGCCTAACCCGGTGTTTAATTGTCTGCGTCTCTTTTTTCACTCTTTACCAATTTTTCTATAAATGATATAAAGTTTAAAACTGGTGAAGTTGGTTCATTATCTTCTTCTCTCGGAAAGACAGTCCTATTTTGCCCTCGTAACTATCATATCGTACCAATTATCTCTGAAATTTTGACTTCCTACTAGAACTCCTTCCAACTTATATCCTCCTTCTAATTTCTCCCGAATTAATAATTTTATGTCTATTTCCCCATCCACCTGGATTTACACGGTTTTGTTACTAAACCCGATAGAAACCCATGTTAAACCGCTATGAAAGCAATTTATAATCCGGTAACATTTAGAACCCGACCCGACTACTTCTTCTTCTATTTTAAAACGATAACCTCAAATTCTTACTAAGAACCCTAAAAATTGAAATTGAAGAAAATCCAAATTTGTCTCTCTTTCTCTCAAAATCATGAGTAATATTTCTGGATCTTCGAGTAGTTCGACAAATGTCCACGAAAGAGGAAAAGTTGTTGGTGTACCTAAGAGATGTTGATGTGGAGAAGCAATTGTGGCCAAAAATTCAAAATCCGACCATAACCCAAATCGACGATACTTTCGTTGTGTGTATGCAGCTGGAAATAAGGTAATACAAAGTAGAACTTATTATTTGGCTTATGAATATTGATAAGGTTCTAAACGATAGCCAAATGAATTGTCCATGGTGTAGCTTATGAATGACAATCACATTTTCAAGTGGATCGATGAGGCTTTGTTGGATGAGGTGGAGACAATGAAAGAGTTCATATCAGAGACAATGAAGATTGAGAAAAAGATGCAAATGGAGCTTGAGAAGAAGATGGAAATGGAGCTTGAGAAAGAGATATTTGAGAGGATTGAAGATGTAAAAGCTGAATTTAAATCCAGGATGAATAAGATGATAATTGTTTCAATATTAGGTTATATGATCATCTTTAGTCTAGTTAAGCTAATATGATGAAATTGTATGTTGTTTTCTATGTTGGTTTTGTATGAGACAAAATGTTTTTAAGAGATGATGTTATCTTGTTTGAAAATACATTCATGTTCAAAAGAGTACATCCGACCATAGTTAATAATAAGGTTCAAAAGAGAGACAGACCATACAAAGACAGAACAACATATGTTCTGAAACAGATCATAAAACCAAAAAAAAAAAACAGTCCTACATACGCTAATCCTCCATCCCACATTACTTCTCTTGAGTGAGACAACCTTGAGAAGATTCCACTTGAGTTCCACCCTACAAATTTAATCAAATATTAGAATTAATTTAATAAAACAAAGAACCATTGTTGTATCACAAATGAATCAATTTAGAAAGAAAACTAACATGTGTTGTATTCTTCTTATTCTTCTTCTTCTGGTGGTACCTACAGTTATGATCAGCTGCACCACAAATCCCATAATGCATGATTCTTTTCTTTTGCTTTGGTTGCTTCTTGGTAGGTGACTCATTAACACCTTTCTTCCTCTTCTTGTCGATCTTCTCATCGTCCGGCTTTGGAGGTGGATACACATTTTCACCCCCAGTGGAAGGCCAAAAGCGTGGACCTCTTTGTGGAACAAGCCCGTCTGTGTAGTTCTGTCTCCATTTAGCAGTTCTGAACCATTCACACACATAGTATTCAGCTACCAATGTCTTTTTGATTATCAGTCCGTAAGCATGTTCGCATGGGATTCCACAAATCTGAAACTTCATGCAGGTACAAGTTCTGGCATTTAAACAAACTCGGTGTTTGTCGTATCCCAAGTAAACTTCATACGCTCCATTTGTGCTGGGATATACAAAGCATGTAGAAGCTGCCTTATGCTCATCAGCAAGGAAACGGGTCACATATGGAGTGCATAATCCTGCCACATCCGACCATATAGAGTACATATAAATGAATAAGAATAAGAGTGTAGTCTTACTAACCTTCATGTGAATAAGAAATAGCAGACCGTTTAGCAATTCGAACCATGGCAAGCCTTCTAACAGTCTCCAACATAGCCACAAATGGTTTCTCTCTCGCCTTGTTGATTGTATTATTGAAAGACTCCACTGAGTTGGTTTTAACATCCTCACAATAGCTGCCAATCTTGTGGAATGTCCTACACCATGTCTTTGGTTTAGTCTTCATGACATCTTCATAGACCTTGCTATCATATGCGTGAATCCTCTCCAATCCCTCTTCGTAATCTCTAGTGTTGTAGCTCCAAGCTATATCCCAAAGCAGTTTCTTCAATTGCTTCTTGTTTGGATGAGTCTTCTTTAGGTTACCATAAATATGCCTAACACATTTACGATGCTCAATCTTTGGTAATTCTAACTCAATAACCTTAATCAATCCCTGAAACAAAGTTAAATTCATTAGAAACTGATCAAACTGTATATTCACAAATCACACAAAGCATAAAACATAACAAAAAAAAAATACCTTTTGGCGATCAGAAACCATAATGTAACCATCTCCATCACCTAACTCCAAGTCTATCTTCAGCCTATTCACAAACCAGCTCCAATTATCTGTGTTCTCAACCTTAACAACACTTCATGTTATTGGGTAGATAGCATTGTCTGCATCTCTTCCTAAAGCCACCAACAACTGACCCTTAATCTTTTCCTTTAAGAAGCAACCATCAACCCCAATTAGTGGCCTGCAGTTTTTTTTCCATGTTTTCCTAAGAACATCAAAGCATACATAGAATCGCTTAAACACATCATGACCAACGTCATTCTTCACCGTATCAATCTCTACCACATACCCTTGATTTGCTTTCAATATCTCAGCTCCATAGTCTCGAAGACGTTCAAATTGAGTGTCATATTCACTCACTATCCATGCCAATGCTTTTCTCCTAGCAGCTTGACATTGACCTCTCGTAGTTGATATCTTTCACTTCTCCATTATGGTCTGTTCCATCTTTAAAGGCATGTAATAATCTGGTTCTTCTCTAATCTTATCAAGAAATAATCTAGCTATGACTGGGACCTTAAACATCTCACAATCTCCATTAGGCACACAAACATGGGTGTTCGTGTACTTCGTAATCCTCCACATTGACTCATTATGAAGAGACGCAACATAAACTTTCCATTGACATATTCCCTTAGCACCAACACACCTAAACCCGATTCTATCTCTATCGTACCTGTATTGCTTCAGATTACAACTTGTTGTCAGTGCATAGTCAGTCACACACTCCTTAAACGCGATTCCATTGTAGAAACTCTGCCCTTTATACATTATACCATCGCCACGAACGATCGGTGTCCCCCCACGCGCAGCACCACCACGACCATTACCCTCAGACTCGTCGTCACGCTCTGGATACACGTTATGATGAATCGATTCCTCCGTTTCTGTAAAATCTGTCGCAAGCTTATCGATGTGAAATTCATCTCGATCCTCGCCTTCCTCGTCGAACTCCACTCCAATAGGTGGATTAACAACGGGGACTAACGCCATCCCAAGAGCCAAGAGCAAGAGATAACAAAACGATTCGAAGAAAGAAGAATCAATTTAGGGATCTAGGGTTCGTCGATGGAAAGGGAAAAAATGATTTGGGGATTTTTGGGTTTTTTTTTATTTTTAGGTTTGTTTAGGTTAAGTGATCTAATCGGATTGTAATCGGGTTGTCAATTGGTTAAAAATGGTTTAATTTGGTTATTTTGGTTAATAAGAATTGTCTGTCGGTTAACTAAAACAGTAAACCGTGTTAATCGAGGTCGATGGGGAAATAGATGAGAAGGTTAATTTAATTGGAGAAATAGACATAAAAGTATTAATTCGGGAGGAATTAGAAAGAGAATATAAACTGGAAGGAGTTCTAGTAGGAGGTCAAAGTTCCAGGGATAATCGATACGATATGGTAGTTTTGAGGGGTAAATAGGACGTCTTTCCTCTTCTCTCCTCAAACATATATATATGTACATAACGTTTTCTAGGATTTGAAGATTTTGGAATCTTTTTTCCAAAGAGAGGTCACATTTCTGACAATGACGAATTTACAATGATTTATTGGTTTTTCACATTTATTTGGACGAAATTCCAAAAGTAAATATCTACTAGTACTAGTCGATCATCCTAATCACATTTCTAATACACGATTATTCAGCTGATCTGAAAATATTTTTTAATCGTGTATCTTGCTTGTATTTATAATACTAAAACACTTGCGAAGGCTTGTTTTTTTGGGTTTGAAGCCCAAAACAATTTTTTAAAAAACTATAGTCTCTTTATTACTATATTTTTGTAAACGACAACTCCAACCCTTTAGAACATCATTAGTGGAGCAACGCTGCTAAGTTACTCATATATTAATTAATTATATAATTAATACTAAATTAGTTAAAGCAATCTAAGAGAACTTTAGCAAAATTATCCCTCCACTAGAGAATCAAAGAAGATTGCTCAATCATTTAAATAATAATTTTTTAATTTATGTTTATTAATTATCAAACTTTAATAATCTAATATGACAAAACAATTATTAAAATTTTTTTATATTACATAAAACTTTGGAATATTAAACATATTTTACAAACTTTAGAATATTAAACATATTTTACAAAATTCAGAATAGTAAACATATTTTACAAAATTCCACAAAATTTTATAAAGTATTTATTTATATTATTTATACAAAATCATCCCTCATATCTTGATAGATTTTTCTGGTTGCATTTGTACCAATATGCAAGTCTACATTTTTCCCCATCTCCCCATTTGTAAGGCAAATATTGTACCAAGTATTACATCCATATAATGTAAAAGCATATGGTCAAGAAATCAGATGACCAAAATTGATGCACAGCCACTCACATCCATCTATAGATAACATAAATGATGATACAATGTCTTTGACTTCGATAATGAACACAAAGAGGTAACAAACGTAAAACCACCTAAACTCTTGACATTGGTACACAAGTGAAAGTAAAACTACAAGGTTGGAGAGTTTTACAAGAGAGTGAGTTGGAGTTTTGGTCGATTAGGCTGAGGCTCTACTACCTCCATGTGAATACTCTTCAAAGACAAGACATGGTGGCGATTCCATACCTGCACAAATCTGAAACAAGTCAATGAATTAGAATACTTAACTCCGGTGCTTTAGTAAAAGACGATCATCATCCAAGATCTTCAAGATAACAAAGGGAAGACAGAGTAATTTTCACTTACCAGCATATCTCCGGATAGGGGATGTAAAATGAGTCGACATCAGTAACACCAACACACACGCCACTACCCAACCCCTTCTCACGAACTTCCCCATATTTACACTTTCTCTGTCTCTCTTTCTTAATATTTACACTTCCCCATATTTACGCTTTCTCTGTCTTCTCACGAACTTCCCCATATTTACAAAAATCAAAGAATGAATGATTGATTCTATGGTCAAGTGAGATTAAAGATTTGAGATTTGGGCTTAGTTCATCACTTCTATAATATATAATAAAAAAATCTCTCCTTGTGATATATAACTACAACTATAAAACAGGGCAATCACAATTACAAACTACACATCACAATATTTGAATCCCAAATCCGAAGATCCCTAAAGCATAGCTCTCTTTCACCAAATAAATAGATGAGAAGACGAACCTTATCTCGCCGATTTGTTAGCCGGTAGACCTCGCTGTCCTCTTCCATCGCTGTGAATCGATTAAATTTCCAGATTTTCCGACGAATCGCCTCTTCCATCGCTGTTTCGAACGAGAGAGAAGAGAGAGAGTGTCGCGAAGAATGAAAGAAGAAATGGAAAAAAAAATATATTTTATATTTATGCGTCTACCAATGGAGATACGCCATTTCGCGTTACTGAGGTGGTTCCTCAGTTCCTTCCCAAAGCAACGATACTCTCATTTTTTACTCGGAAATGGGTTTTTAATTGGGATTTTGGGGCCCAATTGTGCGAGTACCCGAAAGAGTATTCTCCACTATAGATGGTCTTAAACTTTTTTCTCAACATTATTAATGATCATCACATTGATGATAACTAAATTTTACGATATTACTTTGCCACGTTATGCATGATTGATAATATAATTGATGATGCATTCCTTACGATAATGTACCTTCTTCCCACGTTAAAAATATTGACAAATCAATGCATCAAGTTATCCCACTTGAATATAGAGTAGCCGATTGGGTCATTAAGCATCTGAGCCCTTAATTTCTCTCTCCCATATCAGCGCCGGGAAAACGGAAGAGACGCGTGATTGAGTGTGAGTATTCACGACGCAATGGCATCGTTGTACTCCCATGTTCCAAAACAAACAAGAAGACGCTATGGTATCAGTTCACTCCATTTAATATGTATATATATATATATATATGTACCGTATCTTCCTCCAAATTAACTTCGACGGGGAATAATGGCATCAGTTTACTCCACCCTAACCTACTGGCTGGTGCATCACCCCTACATCGCCAACTTCACATGGACCGAAGGTGAAAACTTTGGCTCCACCGTCTCCTTTGTCTTCGTCGTAATCTCTGTTTACCTCTCCGCCACATTCCTCCTCCGATACTACATCGATGCACTCCCCACACTCGGTCCCCGCATTCTCAAACCAATCACAGCCATCCACAGCCTCATCCTCTTCTTCCTCTCCTTAATCATGGCCGTCGGTTGCACTCTCTCCCTGATCTCGTCTCAAGATCCGAAGTTGCGTTTGGTACACGCCGTCTGTCTCCCCCTCGACGTAAAACCTAGCGGACCGCTTTTCTTTTGGGCTCAAATCTTCTACCTCTCCAAGATCCTCGAGTTCGTGGACACACTTCTCATCATACTCAACAAAGCAATCCACCGGCTATCCTTCCTCCACGTCTACCACCACGCCACGGTTTTGATAATGTGCTACCTCTGGCTCCGAACACGTCAATCTATGTTTCCGGTTGGTCTCGTGATGAACTCAACGGTACACGTCATCATGTACGGTTACTACTTCCTATGCGCCGTGGGGTCGAGGCCCAAGTGGAAGATGTTGGTGACGAATTGTCAGATTGTTCAGTTTGTTATCGGCTTGGGGTTAGGTACCGGTTGGATGCTCCCAAAGCATTATTTCGGGTCGGGCTGCTCCGGGGTTTGGGGACTTTATTTCAACGGTGTGTTTAATGCTTCACTCTTGGCCCTCTTCTACAACTTCCATTCCAAGAACTATGCGAGATCAACAACCTCGACTATGTATAAGGTCGAATCTTTTATATTTATAAACGGAGAGAGGTGGGCAAGAAAAGCCATTAGATTGTTTTCGAAAAAATATGATTAAATTGTACTCTTGAGTTGTCGAATACTCTAGTTGTAAAATGTTGGGATTATTTGAAATTGTTTTATCATGAATAAGATGACAAAAGATATTAAAATGTCACATAGTTCGTCTGATTCTTCTCAGCTAATTGCATACTTCTTTTCTATGATATATATACAGGCAGCATTCGCCAGCCAACGTTTCTTCAAGAGTTGAACATTGAGATTAGTCTACAAATACACCAGTTAAGGTTGTTACTAGAACATAATTAGTTTAGTTTAAACCACTGGTCGTACAAATCCCCAAAAATGAAGATAATATTATAAACATGATTCGATGGGACCCACTTTAATGTAACCGATTGGGGTAAAGTCTCTGAACCCTTCGTATCTCTCTACAAACCATATTCATTGAAACTTCGTCTCCACCAAACCTCGCCGCTCAATCCACCGGAGGCAATGGCATCGCTAACCTCCACTCTAACCTACTGGCTCGTTAACCACCCTTACGTCGCCAATTTCACTTGGATCGAAGGCGAAACCCTTGGCTCCACCGTCTTCTTCGTCTCCATCGTTGTCTCCGTTTACCTCTCCGCCACACTCCTCCTCCGATCCGCCATCGATTCGCTCCCATCGCTCAGTCCCCGCGTTCTCAAACCAATCACAGCCGTCCACAGCCTAATCCTCTGTCTCCTCTCTTTAATCATGGCCGTCGGATGCACTCTCTCCGTAACAACAACCTCGTCTCAAGATCCGAAGTCGCGTTTCCTCCACGCGATTTGTTTCCCCGTCGACGTGAAACCTAGCGGACCTCTTTTTTTCTGGGCTCAAGTCTTCTACCTATCCAAGATCCTCGAGTTCGGAGACACGATCCTCATCGTCCTCGGCAAATCAATCCAACGGCTCTCGTTCCTCCACGTATACCACCACGCGACGGTCGTGGTCATGTGTTATCTCTGGCTCCGGACTCGCCAGTCTATGTTTCCTGTCGCGCTCGTGACTAACTCGACGGTACACGTCATCATGTACGGTTACTACTTCCTCTGCGCCGTCGGATCGAGGCCTAAGTGGAAGAGGTTGGTCACGGATTGTCAGATTGTTCAGTTCGTTTTCAGTTTCGGGTTATCCGGTTGGATGCTCCGAGAACATTTATTCGGGTCGGGTTGCTCCGGGATTTGGGGATGGTGTTTCAACGCTGCGTTTAATGCTTCTCTTTTGGCTCTCTTTTCCAACTTCCATTCTAAGAACTATGTCAAGAAGACGAACGAGGTGTCCCAAAAAGGCGATTAGATTATTTACAAGTTTTGATCTCTTGATTTCATCTTCTTCATTTGTATTTTCTAATCCAGATTTTTTTCAAGGCAGTAGAAGGTTTTTACATAAACGATAAGAATTCTTCTTCTCAAATACATTACAAACTAATTCTCCATGATACAACAAGAAAATGGGAAACCAAAAAAAAAAAAAAATTTAAATGAAAATAAAGTTACTCCGGCCAACAAATCTGAGAAGACGCATCAGCTGCCTGATTTGATGGATCTGTTCAATAACCAAAAATTTGGGGATGAGTTGTGATATCTCCGCAGTGAGGTTTTATATCATTCTAACGTTCTAGCTTTTTAGGGTTCATCAACCACTGGTCGTACTAAAGCCGCTTCTACCTCGGATTCAACAACCCCATTCCCTTGTCTCTCAGACATGGCTGTAGGAACCACGGTTTCAACCGCGTTCATGTCCGGTTTCACTACAGACTCAATTGGTGGTTTAATATCAAACCCAGAAACTCGTGGCTGTCTGTCTCGTCTTTCATAAACCGGACTAGGACTACGGCTATAGCTTCTGCTCCGCTTATGACCACCACGGTCACGGCTATGTCTAGGGCTGCGACTCCTTGAACGTGACCAACTCCTGCTACGACTACGACTGTAGCTCCGGCTCCGGCTTCTACTCCGGCTATAGCTCAGGCTACGTCGCCTTGGCCGAACCAAATCAGGACTTCTGCTACGACTTCTACCTCTTCTGTTGTCAAACCTTCCAACACCACGACCAAAGCCTCTACCACCACCACGACCAAAGCCTCCGCCATCCATATTATTATTGCCAAACCGACTAAATCCGCCTCTACCACCAACATTCATACGACCAGCATCAGGACCAGTGAAACCCCGACCACGATTCCCGCCACGTCCAAATGAGTCATCTCTGGTTCCAAATCCGCCACCACGGCCATCAAACCCAGCTTCACGGCCACCAAACCTACCCTCACGGCCACCAAACCCACCTTCACGCCCACCAAACCCACCTTCACGCCCACCAAACCCACCCTCACGGCCACCAAACCCACCACCACGGCCACCAAACCCTCCAGCAGAATCCCAACGGCTACCACCACTACCAGAGTCAAACCGGTTAGCCATACCTCTTCGATCCTGGCTATAACCAGGACCACCACCACCACGCATTGCAATGTCCCTTACTTGAGGAGGTACTTGCTGGTTCGCTCCTTCGAGGACTTTGATCAAATCAGGCGCGTATTTCCAATCTTGCTCTGTGAAGAAAGTGAATGCCACTCCAGTTGCACCGGCTCGACCGGTTCTCCCAATACGGTGGACATAGTCTTCAACGCCAGTTGGAAAATCGTAGTTGATCACAACTCTGTAGTAGTATAACACGAACAGAGATAAGGATCTTCATAACAAACAACCAAAGAAATATATACCAAGAATTGTTACAACAAACCTTATGTCTTTTATATCGAGTCCCCGGGCGGCAACATCAGTAGCTATTAATACACAAGATTTCCCGGTTCGGAACTGGCCAAGTACCCAATCTCTCTCACCTTGAGACTTGTCTCCATGGATCACAACAGCCCCAAAATGACGTCCGACACTACGTGCAAGATGGTCACAAAGCCTCTTTGTAGAGCAAAATATTATAACTTTTGAACCTCTTTCTTGCGACCTAAGGATTTGCTCCAAACGTCTCTCTTTCTCCATTTGAGGGACTACTTCAACATACTGCATTATAAGGATGGGTTTACTTCAGTAACGTCATCACCAAGTTACGTGGAACGATACTTAAGAGTGATAGAAAATGGTTTAGAAGATCATCACCTGTGTTATCGCTTTGTTAGCAGCCAACTCATCTACCCTGCCTATATTAACTTGGACAGGGTTCACAAGAAGATCACTTGCAATTTTTCTTACTTCTTTTGGCCAAGTTGCTGTGTACATAAGAGTCTGTCTCCGAGGAGGTATTTCATTCACAATCTTACGGATTTGGGGTTCAAAACCCATGTCAAGCATTCGGTCCGCTTCGTCAAGCACAAGAAGGGAAACCTGCTGGAAATCAATCATCTTCATCTCCAGTATATCATTTAGACGCCCAGGAG
Organism: Camelina sativa; assembly: GCF_030686135.1. Lineage (NCBI taxonomy): Eukaryota > Viridiplantae > Streptophyta > Magnoliopsida > Brassicales > Brassicaceae > Camelina > Camelina sativa. Next base: position 2,718,388 of record NC_141898.1, read on the forward strand.
TTGCCACCACAATATCAGCTCCTCGTTCCAACTCTTTCAATTGAGGACCCTTTGGAGCTCCACCATACAAACACTAATGACAAGAATACAGATTCGTAAAAAAAAACATTTAGTATAGGCTCTATCAGCCCTGGTGAAAAATGTCAAAGAGACTCAAATAAAACTCACAGTGCATGATATCCTGGAAGACCGCCCGAAGCGAAGGGCTTCATCTTGTATTTGTGTGGCTAGCTCCCGAGTAGGAGCTAGGATCAAAACTGTGGGGCCATTTCGGGAGTCGTTACGACAGTGCCGTAGAAGAATGAAGGCAGGGATCAAGTATCCCAAAGTTTTACCAGAACCAGTTTTTGCAATTGCAACTATATCCCTGCTCTGCAGAGCAATTGGCCATGTTTGAGCCTGGATCGGTGTTGGTGATGGAAATCCAGCAGAAAGCAACTGGAATGTAAAATATACAAACATTAGCCCACCAGAAATATGAAGAACTACACGCTAGTCGCTACACCACTTATAAAGTTCATAATAAAACTGACCTCTCTAAGGATTTCAGAAGGGAGACCACTAGCTTCAAATGTAATGTATGGTGCTGGAATGTTCTCGCCCTTCACAACAAAGGAAAAATATCTTAAAGGCCGTACACATATTAGAATAGATGAGAAAAGTGCAAGGTTTAACACTATTCTCAAATGCTATTACTTATTCCAGTTGAAGTTCGTCCAATCCCACATTCTCAGTAGAGTTTATGGACAAACATTCACTGAAACAACAATTGCAAAATATTACAGCACATTTACAGCTTTAAAAAATTAACTGACAAGTAAAGCAAAGCAACCAAGAAATATGAACTTACAGTTGTTGTGACTTCATGTTGTTTCCGGTAGCTTTCAACGGGTGAGAGATGAGGAACATCAGGAGATGTGACAAAATGAGGCCTCGCCAAGGATTTCTGTGGAAAAGCTGGACCAGCGTGTCCATAAGTTCCATGCCCTGTTTGCCCCATGGCAGGATCAGCATTTGCAGGTGGACCACCACCTATCCTTATATCCTGCATAGCATTTTACAAATGCTTCTTTCCGTAAGAAATAACCGTGAGGCAGAAATATTTAAAAAGACAGATAGGAGAAGTGATCATCTGTAGCTAACCTTAGGCATTGCAGCAGGATGATGTGGTTGGGCACCCCTAACCGGCCCTTCCATTCTTTTGTTAACATAAGAGTCATTCCCAGGTCTAGATTGTACATTATTCTCATATGTTTTATTTGATTGGAAAGGGGAAGTATGAGACTTCGGGTGCAACATTGTCGGGTCCATTTGATTTTGAGGCCTAGGTCCAAGCTGGTGGTGAATCAGGTTAGCCTCTGGCTGTTGAAACTGTGTGACTGCAACAGGATGTTGCATGTTTGCTTGAGGTCCATTGTATTTCTGAGCCATAGACAAGTTTGCATTTGTTCTTTGTGATGCTGTATTGGCTTCAAAGGGGGCATTTTGAGATGGTGAACCTTCAGAATTTGGCAAATGGGGTTGAGAAAACCCAGTTTTCTTACCCCCATGGAACTCATCCCCATCCCTCTTTGGAGCCAACGAGTTGTACTCTTGCTGGCTAGAAAACTGCTGACCCTGGTGACCACCTTGAGGTGCCTGATGTGAATTTTGAAGCCCTTGTGGTTGCATGTGAGGCCGATAACCCATGTAATGTTGTTGTGGATGTGCATACTGATGGCTCAGCTGCTGAGGCATTTGTGAATGCTGATTCTGCATGACTTGCTGCTGCGAAGTTGGCTGATAAGACTGTACAGAAGGATGTCCATGTGGCTGCGACACCATTGACTGGCTCTGTTGTTGGGGAAACTGTTGACCTGATTGTTGAGACATTTGCTGGCCCGGATGCTGCTGCTGCTGGTGCATCAATTGGGGTCTTACATGTTGGGATGGAAATTGCTGTGGCTGTTGTTGTAAACCATGCTGTTGAGACACGTGACCAACATGTTTTGCTTGTTCGTGTTGAGCTTGGTGACCTTGTCCTGAAGAGGGTATAGGAATTTGAGCGAGCTTGGGCGTTGTGGCAGAGTGCGGAGGAGCACCAGCCTGCAAAGGTGGAGGAGGCGCAGAAGGTCTTTCATATTGAGTGACATTCGTTTCAGGATTCCAGTAATACAAAATTCCAGTGCTTCCATCAACAAGTCCCTTCCATGGTTTGGGAAGAGTTGGGTCCTCTGGAGCATATCTTGGACCAGCAGAAGCTGGAGTAGCTTCTGTTGTGGCCATAGGCAAAGGCTCTGCAAGCATACAAAAACTCTCATGTTACCATACAAAAGCTTTGACATAAAGATATCATCTTCCATGATTCTAGATAATTCAACCTAAGTTTTCACACTATATCATTCAAAGCCTTTATGTGACATGTATCATCAACGATATAATCAAGCTAAGCTCACGAGCACAGACCAACCATTCAACATAATCTACTTCCACGAGACCATAAAACAATCATGTCCAATTATAATTACAATCTCAATCGCAAACTATAGAAAATATACCTAAATCAAGCGAATAAGAAACCCGAAGACAGTTTGCACAAGTAATAGCTGAGCATCAAAGCATAAAGGGATGCAACGATTTAGGGTTTGAGCTAGAGACAAAGAAAGAGACTTACATCGACAACGAAACAGCACTGCATTCGCCTACGCGAGCCAGAGTTGAATAAAGAAACACAGGTGCGAATCAGAGAGGACCTCGATGGGAACTAGAGAACACAGGGGCTGGGTTCGGCGTATGGTAGAAGAAGAAGTGAGGCTGGGGTTCACGAAAGAGAAGTAATTCTGACAAAAGAGAAGCCACACGACGTCGTAGTAGAGAAGCCGAATACGGTCTTTAAGGCAAACACGACGACGTTTTATAATCCTTATTTGTTTGTTCTTGGGAAATTTATTAGATTGGGATTTTGGATCATAAAATTGGCTCACAAGTTTTAAACCGATCAAAAAGACACTTGAACCAGTGAAGAATATCAAATAAGGTCCAATTACAGGACTATCTTCAATAACTGTTTTATCGAAGTAAACCAATAATGTTTTGCCGACATTCGGATACAAGAAAAGGGATTTGCACCGAGAAAGTACAAAGGTTTTTAAATCGAATCAAATCAAATCAGAGGAGATTAAACTCACTTGGAAAAATCTCCATAATCTGAGTCTAGGAATCAAGAAAGTATAATGAGAGATATAAATGTCTGTACATTAAAAGAAACTAGAAAAACATAAATAATTGAGTAATGTAGATCCCTCATCTACCATATTTAATATGTCAAAGCTTTCTTCACTTGTTGCCTGACATGAAGCTTCTCTTAGGGCAAAGGCTCTTGTGAATCTCCAAGACGAGACAAGTGCAAGTAAGCATCAGTCCCTGCACATTCCAACCATACACATATATATATATATATATCAAAACTGAATCTTTCTTATGAAGCTAATTGAGACATTTCAGGTCAGAACCTTTTACTGATATGATCTGAATATGTGAATATCAAATAAGTATTGGACTTACCATATCCTTCCATGGATATGATCTGCAAATCTCCACCAAAATATCGAGCATACAAGCGACTAATCGGCAAACCGTAACCATAACCAGCCATAGTCACTGGAACATCAGCTGGTCCTAGTTCCAATTCCTCCACAAGCGGGTTTCTTGCGGTACTGTAAAGATATGTGAATATTTTGGGAAGACCGCTTCTCGGTATACCTCCACCTTCATCTGACACCTATTAGATTAACCCACAACAATAGTTGGTTTTAAACCAGTGCAACATAAACATGGAAACGCTTAACAGAAAGGAGAGAAAGCACAGGATAACGACCTTTATTGTAACATCTTCGATTCCATCAGCAACTATAATGCGGATAGGTGGTGCAACTCTATCGGAGTCAACAAATCTCTCTTGAACAGCACGTAGAGAGTTCTTGACTAGCTCATACATCATAAGATGCAAGTGCGTTGGAACATACCTATAAAAAGGATGCATTGTTTGCTAGGTGAGAACAAAAGCTTATATGGAATAAATCTTAAAAACAAAGAGAAGGGTAAAACTTGAACTCACGGAAAGGTGAAACTGGGATCCCCATATATGTTTATCTCAGGTGCAGAACCATACTCTCGGAAACAAATTGAGCGAGCATCTTCACTAGCATTCCTGGCTACCTCCATAGGAGACATCTTAGTGTGTATGTAACCCACCGTATGAAGCGGTGGATTTGGATTATGCAACTCAACATGCTGCCCTGAGAATTCCATTAAAAACCTCAACAAGTATCAGCACAACAACAACAGAAAACAAAAACCTTTCAAAAAAAAAAAAAAAAAAAAAAAAAAGCAAGTCTTACCAATAAGCATACGGATCCCAATACGAGACAAGTAGAAACGATCAAGAAACTGATGAATCTCATCAAGAGTTCCGGAATTCATTCCTTTCTTAAGCTGATTAACACCTAAAGCCATCATGGGAACCACATTGTTGTGCCTTACTTTAACAGCCTTAATCATCTGAGTGAATTCTTTCTCATCATTCGAATCCTTAATCTCAGGAAAGGCTCTCATATCCCTGAATGATTCCAGATACCAATCCCGTACCTACAAAAACAACAGCAAAATTTAACACAAACATCAACAAAATTAGCCAAATCTGGTTTCAATTCCAAAGATTTGCACACAAACAAACAATGTTCTCTACGAATTCAAAAATTCACTGTAGCATTAGCTTTTAAAATCCCTTGGTTTTTAAAAATAATCAACCACAGAATCTAACATCTACTTTTTTTCATTAAATCTACAATAATCCAATTTCATCAAAAACAATCTAATAAGAAGCAACCACCACAATTCAATTCAAGTCAGAAATCATTAAAATTCAAAAATCAGAAACCCAGAATTCGCGCACCTTCAAAACGGCAGGTTTATCAGAGAGGCCATAAGGAAGCGTCTGGAGTTCGAGCGCTCGCCTGGCGACACGAATCGGAAGCTCCTTATGGAGAAACTGAGCGGAGATGAGAAGATTCCTCTCAGTAGGTTTGGAACCAAACTCCATCATATACCTGAGGCTCACACCCGTTTGCTTCATGCAACCCCATTTGTGTAAATCCTCGATCAAATTCTTGGGAAACATTTCGCTGGCTTTCTTAACTGCCATAAGCGTTGGAACCCTTATCGTCGCTCTCCAACGGCAACGTTATCTATCATCAGACTTGACGGAAACTGCGAAGAAGATGGTTGGACATCCAGAGAAACAGAGACGAGAGGATTGGCTTTTTTGGCTTTGGGAATCAGCAAAGGCCGAGATTATAATCGTGTTTTAATTAGAGATGCTTAATACTAATATGGTTTTATGTTTTTTTGTTATTTTTTGTTTTGTTTTGGCCGCTAATTTTCATGGGTTACGATTTTTACTATTTGAAGTGATTGTGTGGTAGTGCGTACTGGCTCTTTTTGGAACAAATCTCTCTTTTTTTTTTTTAGTATTTACTTATTTTTGGTACAAAGTTCTTTTTTTTTAATTTATAAATAGTCTCAGTAAATCTAGCAGCAATTTTATGAAATAAATCCTAGAGTTGGATTTATTTATAGGCATACCATCATTTATTGTTAAAGTCATTAACTTGTTACCTTAAATATTCACTAATATATTTAACTCATGATTCTATTTAAAATTATAGAAAAACAATTAAAGGCAATATTTGTTTAAAATTTAAATTTGATTCTTCTTTCATCTTAGTTTTCTTTTATTTTAAATTTTTTTGAATCATCATATAATACATGAAATCATTAAAAATCTAAATTTTTCTGCATATATTGTGACTCAAATTTTAATAAACGGACATATATTACTCTATAAATATAAGTTATGTCGATAGTGCTTCTAAAATTAGTCCAATATAAAAGTATGACGGGTTATATAATATTATAGGAACAAAGATCTAGAAACTGCAGTATACTGTGAGGCAATACTACAAGCACATGTGATTAGCAGGAAATTTGATTATCGATCTTTGATTATTACTACGAGTACATGTGATTACGGCGAATCAAATTTTAGTTTATTTGAGCTAGATCTGTTGATAATAAAAAAAATTTAGAGTTATAATACATGACGGGTTGTGATTACCCGTCCTAATCAAAAATTAGTGCTTTTATAATAAGAATTATTTCAAATTTTTAAAATTAGATAATGAAAATTTAAATCAAAATACAATATAGAAAAAATTCAAAATTGAAAAATTAGATAAATGAAAATTTAAATCAAAATACAATATATAAAAATTTGTTCCGCGGTATACCGCGGGTTATAATCTAGTAATACTTATTGATTGAGAAAAGGATGTAAATCAAACAAATATTGAAATATAAATATCAAAGACTTTTTAAAAAAGGATCTCTACCCTATCCACAAGTCCACATGGGACATGGATGATGGCTAAAGGCTGAGATCCAAAACAACATGTCGTTCGATAGATATATATAATAATGTGTCGTCGTCCTTTATCATAAAAAACTACACGGTTTCTTTGTCTCTTTTTGAAAAGAAGTAAGTAGATATTCCCAAAAGGCTCCCGACCCGTTCTTTTATTATAAGGCCCTAAAGGCCCAATATTCCTATCCTCCTTTCACTAATTTTTTTTTCTTTTTCTAATGATAAAAGGGTTTTCTCCTTTCTCAAATTTAAATGCAAGTACAAAGTCGAACAAAGCTTTTTGGGTTTAGCAGTTTGGGTGAAAGATTTTAGAGACTAGAAAGTAGGGAGTTTAAGGATACACTTAATCGATACACTTCCAACTTATAATAATTCATACAACAAGTTTTTTATAGTTTAGTGTTTAGACTTGATATTTTTGTTTTTTATTTATTATAAATCAGAATTTGTAAATTTTATGTTGTAATAAAGTATTACTTCTGTTACATTAATACAGGAAAATATAATTAGTTCTTTATCCCATGTAATTCACAGTTTTGTAGCTAGGGCAACAAAGTCTTGGGCCAAACTCATAAGCATGCCTAAGATGTAGACTGCCGAGGAGTCCCAATTTGAAGTTTCAAACAAATGTTTTGTTTCTTTTGGAACAACACAACAAAAGAGTTTGTGTTTGACTTCATTATCTTACCGACTTCCCCGAATCTCAATTGTTTGAAACGACGATGTTTTTAATATATCATTGACCTTGATCTATTTTATTCATATTTTGTTACGTCTGCTTCTGCATGCTTGTTTATCTTTGACTTGTTCACTCCATTTTCTATCGTTTTTTTTTCTCCTCGGTACGAGGTTTTGTTGGACGAAACTGAAATTAATATATCATCTGAAATCCACATTAACGAATCCAAGAATGTTCTATAACAAAAAATTCGGACTTAAAAAATAACCCCGCTAAACTACACTAGTTTGGTATTTATAGTTGTATATTTTTAACAATTAATGAACTCATCTATACGATTATTTACTTGCTTAGGACACAAGTTACTCATTTAAGTAAATTTGCTTTCGACTTTGACTACGAAATGTTACCATCTCATTTCAAATATCTTTCATGATCCGTATTTTAAAAATAAAAGTGGGTTCTGACTGAAGTTTTTTTATATTTCTACGCTAAAACTCTTGTTTGACAAATAACTTGTTGGCTCTATAACTACTTGATGGAAATCGTACATTTTATGTTAAACAATGAAATGAAATATTTGACTTCACACCAAACAATAGTAAATTAATAACCATGTAACGAAGACCTAGAAACTTGTAGAAAACTTCTATTCAACCATACCTTATTATAATCATCGTGAAAGAGGATTAAAAGGGATTTAGCTAGACTAACCACTTACTTGTGACAATTAAATAATGTAAAGTACGTTTATTTTTATGGGCTTTGGATTAACGCTTCCGTTGTTGACTTGTCAACCAAGGGGAGAGAAGAGACTACAAAACGCACGAGTGGGTTGTGATTTTAACTCGTATACCTCTTTGACTAATTGACCGGGGACACGTACGTCAAACTGATTAATAATATTCAATATATATCAAATCGAGTTACACAGGTCAAAATTTATCAAACTATTTCTAAGATACGATATTGATATTAGACATAAAAATAATATTCCTAGTAGGTTCAATCCGAGATGAATACTGTCGAGCCTCGGTTATGTCCCACATGTGTGTATATTGTTTATTAGCTAGCTCTCTTATATATGTAGTAACTAATAAGAGTATGGGAAGTTCAGCAATATACAAATGGGTGCGTAACAAGGAAATTATTTGGATTTACAACTTCTTTTCAATTTCTTTACTTAAGGAATTTTCTGATCCTAAAATTCAAAGTAGTTATACAATATTTATATACCGCAATTTGGTCAAAATGCTAATTGTTATTTACTACTTGATAGTTTATTATATAGTACATCCTCTAGAGAGAACAAATCACATATGGTATTGATCATCATCATTGTTTTAAAAGCCATCTTGCGCATATAGATTTTTTATATATATAATGTTTAATTAACTAAGATATAGCTTTTTGAATGGGGGAAAATATATGTGAGAAAGAAAAAAAGCAAAAGTATTATTAAAGCATTCTAAATGAAAACAAAATTGGGTTTAACGACAGAAATGTTTGTCTTTAAACAAACAACATGTTTCTTTTGCGAAGCATAGAGAGAAAAGACGAGAGAAAAGTAATACTAATTATCAACAAGCACTTGTGTTCTCCACTTCGGAGGAAACCAAATTGCTTATAATACTAATTTTGAAGCTACTTAAAATCCTAAATATTACTTTATGTTCCCTATTTAGCTTTGTTTTCTTTCATTAAATATATAACTTCGGATAATTGCTTTCACATCTACATTAACATTCCATCTTCTCGTTAAATTTTACTAAACGTGCGTCAATATATATAAATTCACATAATTAATTATATGAAAGTAAACTTAAATTAATTAGGATTAGAAGCTTCTAACCGATTGACTATGTAGATTACTACGAATACAAAATTTTCACCCTCATATTATTATTCATTAACAGTCATCGTTCCTATAATTATTGTGAAGCTCTTTTGTAAATTTAGACTGATGATACAGACAATTCTTTTTTGTTTTCTACTTTCACGTATGACACGACACCACTATTAATTCATTTAAGCGTATAATATAAACGTTTTGATCGAATTATTGGTTTAATTTGATTTCATTTCGCCGGTATATAAACCTTTAATCCTTAAAACTTTCTTTTTCTTTTCTTTTTTGTCAACCCCAAAACTATTAATAGATTGAAAACTGGTACTCTACGTGCCTCTTACAGCTATACATTGAAGTGGAATTAAATGTCGAGCTCCCGAACTAGAAAATCTATCGAAAATGTGAAACCGTAGATGGTGGTGTATTTTAAATAACAATAATGAAATGTTAACAAATGAGAAGTACGTAGTTGTTCAAAATAAGTAATATAATTGTCAATATGGGTCGTTTAGTTAGTCCACTTCAAATCAATTGATAATGGAATTTTACTTCCCCTACATTCTACCATATTTTCAACACAAAATTGTTTATTCCAAAAAAAAAATTATAGTTTCGTTAATTAAACTTCTAATTTTGCGGCCCTTAATCCAATTGAGTCATACCCCGATGATCAGAAGCGTGACTAGCGGGAAAATTTCACCTCCTTTTCTTTCTTTTTCAAATTATCATCCACAGGAAACTAATTAAACTGGTTTCTAGGAGATGTAGTTCCTTCAACCTCATAGTATCTGAAGTTCGAATCTTTGTTTTACACATGATACACGAGCAGTCCACGTACGTGATGTACACTCATGAATCATGATACAGAAACAATTCAAGTAGAAATAGAGTTATATAGGTTAATTAAAAGATCAATTAAGGCAACAAGTATCAAATATCTTGCAATGGAAAGAAGTCATGTATGAACAACTATGAGTCTACGACCACTTGCGTCAGTAACAAACCTATGTAATTTAACTATCGTACGTACGTATCTTACAGTAAATAATACATTATGGTGCTCTACTGTACACATTCATTTGTTATGGTGTATATAAAGAATGTCAATTGATTCAACCAATCTACTATGTAGCTATAGTACACTTTGTGAGTCATCTTGGAAAAAATGTACGAAGAAACATGTCGACCAAAAAAAGTATACAGTGTGTGACATATGAGAAAGGCAATTTTAGTATTTACGCGAGTGAGAAAAAACAAAAATATATATATATATTATGATGAACCATATATGTATAGATATATATTCAATGGAAAAATATGGACAAATATATAATACGAACATACAAACATGCCTTTAAATCTTATTTTATTTTCTCGCCAAATTTAATATTAATTAAGAGAATAAAACTCATCTAGGGTTACAAAAAATCTCACAGAAAGGGAAGTACACACCTCTAAAAGCAAACAAACGCACAAAGGGTTTGATGATATCCACTCTCATATACAATGGGATAACAATGGCTAATAGTTAATACCAAGCATAAGCGTTCTGAATGTTAAGTCATATCAACTTCGAAGTTCATTTTATTTGAAAGAATAATGTCTTCAAAAATATACAAAATAAAAATAAAAAATGATGGAAACTCAAAAGGGCTGTCATTGTTCAGGGAGGACTTTGTATGTGTAAAGGGCCATTGAATCTAGACTTCAAACTACATTCGCCTGTCTTTTTCAAATATAACTTTCATAAATCTCAGCTAATAATCATAACTATTACTATTATAAAGAAAAAGAAAAAATATTCTATTACTGATATAAATATCTACATTTATAGAAAAATCTACAGCACGTATTCCATAAACACCAGATTAACAAAAAATACATGATACAAGAGAATATAGTTGCTAAAAAAAATGATGAGAATATATATATATATATATATATATTAATTTCCACACTTAATTCGGAACCAAAGCGCGCGGGCAGCTACAATACTAGTTTCTCTAGTAACCCGCCGTTTGGATTAGCCGAGCTTAGGTCGGAGTAGGACGTAAACTCTTTTAGATGCATAAGCAAAAACAAACTAACGACGTACACTTCATGATATTTTAATATGTATCTCTATACATATTTCTGGAACAATCTCACCATCGATCGCTGTCGTCAATTTCATATGCAAATGTAGGTGTAATCTTATTCAGATTAATCTTATCTTATAACCCATCTTCATTCTCTTTGTATGTTACTTTAAATAAGATTAAAAAAAGTTGTGGTGTGATATGTGTTAATTATATGCGAAAGTGGTCCTGAAAACAGATGCCCTCGTATTAACCAACACACGTAAGAGAATATTCAAGATTTGGAATTGTGGACTGACCAATAAGTCTATTTTATTAAGATTTAGTAAAAACTTTGATGGTTGGTCCGTGTGTTTTGGACTTTTGTGTAAACTAAGACATTAAGTTATATACACTAAAGTTATTAACTTAATCAACTGAGAATGCGAGATTCGTGCTCTTCTGATTACGTTACTATGTGGTTTCATTATACAGTATTATTTAACTCGGCATTAAGATATTTGATAAAATATGTTAATCTGACCTCTACACTAAAACGAAAGAGTAAAATACACGTTAAATAGAAAGTGTAATCAGATAATTTCATCGGACGATAAAAATATGATTGGAGGGGGGGGGGTGGTTAACGTTAGTTAATTTGAATGTTTTCTACGTGTCTTTATTTTTTTTGTTAAAGATGTTGTGTACGTGTCATCATACTGTTAGAGATTGTAATAAAAATGTAGTAAAACTGTTTTGAGACTATATGATTAGCTCTGCTGGTGTTATAAAAAATGATAAATCTTAGCTGCCAAGAGATGTTAAAGTTTTGTTACAGATAATATGAATTATATCACTTTCTAGATTAAAAAAAAAGATTAGCCTTTCACTCTTTTTCAAAATTTGCAGTTTTATCTGTTCACACTACTTCGGCAAATACTTAAATCTTAAAGAAAAAGCATTTTCCTTACTAAGATTCAATTTCTTGGACTTGTTTGCGACATTCTTGACCATATATATAAGTTGTTTATTGCGGCCAAAATTTATTAAAATAAAAAGCGTAATATTTATATATAAGACAAATACCTGTATACATGAATACATGGATGTATGCGAGCGTGTGGGTGTGTGGTTCTAGCTGGTTCCTTTGGATTTGTGCCTACTAATGATGCCCACAAATATTCTTTGGCACATTGTTTATTGTTTCACAATTTGGCCTAATCACATAACTTATGAAAACCAAGTACACTTTATTACCTCTTTCTAAAAAAATTATATTTTATTAATCAGATTATGATATCGACCAACCAATCATAATAAGAGTTCAAAACTTACAAGTTTTGGAAGAAAAAGATTAATATCAGATGTATGTAAGTGGCGACGTGTCAGATATGTATGCTCAATGTATTGGCTACGATTCTTTCTTTATAAAAATAGTATTATTTGGACTTTCTAAAAGTTCTTTACAGTTTCCCGTTTCGACTTACCCCAAAATGGGGACCGATAACTTTTCCAAATCCGTCTAGAGTTCTGTCTATGCTACTGAATTATTAACGTAATAGTATATAGATCGATGGGAGTTTTCACGTTGATTTTGTTTTTGTTGTTAATATTCACATAGGGTTTTAACTTTTTAAGAAATACTAGGACCGGTCTAAAAACATCAGTTATCTAAAGAATGATGCATGCATTATTTGCATGTAACTACTACCGTATACATATCGAGTCAAAAACATTTTACAATTGCGTTCACAAGTCACAACCAACCATTAATTATCATACTTCATCAAGAAAGAAGTTATTTTTAAGCCAAGCATGGAAGTTAAAAACATCACGGAAGCTTAAGCATTTCGTGTGGCAATATATGACTGGGTGCTTGGCAACATATCAACGCCTGCATTATCGCCATATTGGTAGAGATAAAGATTGTCCTAGATGTGCAGCGGAGGAGGAAACTATAAACCATATGCTATTTGAATGCCTCCCAGCACGTCAAGTATGGGCTTTATCGACAATCTCTTCCCATCCTATGGTGTTCCTTTCGCCTTCCCTATATAGCAACCTCGATTTTCTATATGGGCGTGGCAGAGACTCTGGTGCAACTGATCAAAACTTGAGGACGTTCCCGTGGATGATGTGGTACATTTGGAAGGCAAGAAATAAGAAAGTGTTTGAAAATATCTCTGAGTCTCCGCAAGATACACTGGAGAAAGCTATCCAAGAGGAAGAAGTTTGGAGAAGAGCACATAACAGAGACTTAGCACCAGCGGTAGCCGAAGCATGCATACCTTCAAGCCCAATTCCTCAAGAATCTCTTGTATGCTTTATAGATGGATCTTGGCATACAGAGGTGGATAGGAGTGGGTATGGCTGGATTGCGTTGGGTATGGCTGGATTGCGTCTATTGGTGATAGAATCCTGCACATGGGGCTAAAAGAATCGCGCAGAAGCTTATCCCCATTACATGCAGAGTTAGATACCCTTATTTGGGCTATAGAGTGCTTATTAGCGTTGGACTTGGACAAAGCTCTTTTTGCTGCGGATTGTTCAGACTTCCTAAGGATGACGTCTAATATCGAGGATTGGCCGACCTTTTCATCAGAATTGAAGGATTTTATTCATTTCAGACATAGATTTGCTAATTTTAGTATTAGATATATTTCCCGAGAGGATAATATCCGTGCCGATAAACTTGTGAAATGTGCAAGAGTACGAGCTTTCTGTTTTTCCCATGTAAGTTCGTCGGTACCTAACTGGCTCTCTCTCGAAAAGAATCATCTCCGATAACTTAATATATAGGGTTTGATCGAAAAAGAAGAAGCTATTTTTAAGCATATTAATATCAAACTAAAAATCAAAATACAGTAAAATATTTTGGACGGATCTTTAATCATTTGTCTCTGGAATAACATTTTTATGGGTTATATATATATATATATATATATATATATATATATATATATATATATATATACTAATTATTTGGTTTTGTAGACGAATTTTTAATATAAGAGGTGGTTTCCTAAAAGAAAGACATGTGTGGAGCTAAAACAAATTGTTTTTACATATTTTACTTTATAGTGGAACACGTGATGTCCGTGCCACCAAAAATTTATCTTTTTTTGTCAAGTTAAAAGTCGTATGCGCACATATGTATTCTTATTTGTATTTTGGGGCAATGGAGAATCAGAATTTACTAACACATTATCTAAGCGACCAGAAAATATTAGATTACGGTTGAGCCAATCCAAACTAGATAAATTCGATTAAGCTGGATCGATTAGAGTTCGAATAGAGTTGCCTTTGAAAAAGGGTGATTTCAAACTATAAAACCATTACAAACTATATTATGACTGAGTGACCAGTAAATTGAAGAAACTTGGAAAGATTTGGATACCAAGTATATAGTATATATTAGATGACCGGGAAATCTATACCAAAATGCAAACTAACTTTCAAGGTTTGTGACATAGTAGTTTTGTACATATATATCAAATTACTGTGGTCTGTGGCTTAAAAGAAGATTGTACAATTCTAGATTTTTGTGCATCTGAATGACTTTATTCGTCTTAATAGAAAGATACACAGGGTTTCAAAGATTTTACACTTCTAAATAAGAAAATAAACACCATAACTTACAGTTTAAGTGGGTTTCAGTATATATCACCGTACATTTCAAATCCATAGTAAGCAGGATCTGATATATAAACCGCTTGTTATGTCTTTTTCAACATTTAGCTTGATAAGCAAAACCAGTTGATATATTACCTAGTTGACAAGTTGATGCATATATTAATTAGTTCGGCGTCGTTTAGTAGTAGGTTAAGTTTACATTATGGTGCACACAAAAGCGTAGTAAATGATGTTTAATTAACTACATCAATTAGTGTAGTTGCTTTGAGCGTGGGGTTTATTAGAGAGTGGTCCTATATTTAGATAATGTCGATTAATCTCATAATTTGTGTATTACGTTATACGTTTGTTGGAATAAGTCATGCTACAGTATATTATAGAAAGAGTTATTCAAACATATTGGTTTCGTTAGCCATTGATACGATCAAATAGATAATTAATACCACAATTTGACAAAAAAGCGAAACGATTAAAAAATAATAATTAGTAAGAAAAACAACGCCTAAAAACAACACCGTTGTAAATATAAATTTATCATAACATTCATGTCAATATATGCTGCATAGTGCATATAAAGATGCATGATTGCATGACGTATAATCTATGATACAGTGATATTAGCTTAGAGATATTATCTAGGGTATATTCTAAATCCTGTGGGCATGCGGAGGTATATGTACATATATGTAAACGTAATGCATATATACATACATGTCAGAAATTCGAGTAGTACTCATCAAAATGAATCGTGGATGAAGGCTTGAGAGCTTTCAAGTTTCAACTACTTAAAGTGAGATTATACCAAAGTTCACTATTATATCTAAGTTAACCATATCAACTTGTCCTTTTGATATTTACAAACTTTGAAAAGAAAAGAAAAATTTTAACCAAAAAAAAAAAGACATTATCGAAAGGACGTGTGATACGTAGACATTTCCACTTTTGTCTTCTGATACATACACAACTTAGCCAAATTAAGATAATACACGCACGATATATCAAATTATATATAATAGGTTACTTCAGTTTCAAATAATATTGGTTACCTCTTAAGAACCTTCACTGGAAAAAAAGATCTCTGGTGAAAATCTCTTCACCTCGCATACATAATCTTTCGAACTCTAATTATCTTCAAAAAACATATACAAGTAAGTAGTAACACAATGAAATCTAAACCTACATGGGTCAGTTGAACTATTTTGAAAACAATTATATAAATTTCGGGGCTGTAGAGTGCGTGGTTCTTGTGTAAAATGAATTCGGACTTTTTATGGTCAAATAAGAACTGGAAGAAATAAGGGGGAAGTGGAGAAACTAACAAAGGAAAAGGGGAATATATACATATATTTTTTTACAACTTGTTTGAATAAATTAGAAATCCATAAAAGGAAATAAACATATTGATTATTTGACAACAAAAAATTCAATAGAAATTAGAAAACGGAAACAGAGTTATTTTTACGCACGGAGTGGAAAGTCAGCGGGTCAACTTTTAAAACTCAGTGCTTAATTTTAAGTGCTAAGTGATAATTAACTCTTTGCTAATTATTCCTTTTAACTGATCTTTTATCTGGACGGCATCTTTTTCTACTTATAGACTTCTAGTACTATTAACACTTCATCCGCTTTTAATACTACTGTTTAGACTATTAATAATGTATAGATTTTAATTTAATTTTGCAATGTCTCTTATTTGATGTACGTTTAACTAGTAGTACTCTTTTATTTTGATATAGATGGTATTAACTAAAGACGATGACGACAAAAAGAAAAACTAAAGACGATAGGGTATTTTTTCACCAAACCAAGTAACAAGAGGAAATTAAAAACTCTTTTGGCCTTTACGGGTATGTAGATCTTAGATTAAGGTTTTTATTGAGTTTTATTTTATCAACATGACATGACAGAATAAAATAACATGTTTATTTTCTTTGTTAAAAAAAAATGAAATAACTATAAATTTTTAGCCTTATTTGTTGGCTTAGTCGTAAACATGCATGCAAATAAAAATAAAATTTACTTTTAAGTTTAGTTAAAAAAAAAGGACTCAATGTATTATTTGAAAGATGTGAATTAATCAATCCATAGTGGTTCAATGGTTAAAAAATTATTATGGGTTTGAGGACGTAATAAAATTTGAATACAAAGACTTACCTCCCACAATTAAAGAGAATAATTTTCAGCCAAGTGGACTACCCGCATTCGATTATCCTTCACGAATTTTAAAAGTTAAAGAAATGAAATCTTAAGGAAAAAGAAGCTTAGAAACAGAATTAAGGAGTACAAAGTTATAAAAAATTATAATCAATAAACATATAGTTCCTATATTACGGCTGTCTATTCCCTTCTTCGCACATGTTCCAAATAATTTAAAAAATGAAAAGAAAAATTGAAAACTATCATCTTTTTTTCTTCTATAAAACCCACAACTTCTCTTTTTCTTGTGCATTCAAAACTCATCCTTTCTCTATCTACACATAACACCAAAAAAAAAAAAAAACAATTCTCTCTCTCTTCGCAAAACCACAAAGAAAAAAAAGTAGAAAGACTCAATCTTTTTGCTGAATAATCTCTCTTGTGGGTCTCTTCTGTGTGTATCTATGGATGACAAAGGAAGAAGCTCAAAGAACAACAACAACAACAACAACAACAACAACAACATGGAAGACGAAATGGACCTCAAGAGAGGTCCCTGGACCGCTGAAGAAGATTTTAAGCTCATTAATTACATTGCTACTAATGGAGAAGGTCGATGGAACTCTCTTTCTCGTTGCGCAGGTATGATATTTTTTTTCTTTCATATACAGATATAGTTGTATATATGTATGTTCCACTTCCATGAGCATCTTTTTAAGCATAAAGAGACAAAGAACAAGTCGCATAATATAATAGATTTATTGCTTTTTGTTCAATCCTTTTCATGTTTCAATCACCATGTGTGATTGTGTTTTTTTCTTTTAAATCGCCCAACCTTTACTATTTTAAAGATCGTTTTTAGAAAAAATAATAATCCGAAAATGGTTTTTTTCCCTATATATGCATAGATGAAAAGACCCTTCATAGGTATGAATCAAAAAGTGCAAACCTCTCATGTTTTCTCTTTCTCGTCTTCTTCGTATTTCTAAAAATAATTTTCATACGAATAAATAAAGTATCCATGATGTGAGTGAGAGATATTCTAGTAATGGATTCAATTATTAACCATCTCAAATTTGAATAAAATATCCAATTTTGGTTATTCAATGGGTGAAAATAAAAGAAGAACTAATGCGAATTAATGATCATCATCTATAAGGGAAGAGCACTAACTCAATGGGAGAAAGCTTGCTGAAGAAAAAGACCCTTTAGGACAATTTGCATCATAATATATACGGTTCATTCGTTGCGGGGGAATTTATAGATATAACTTTACCGAAAATGAAACAATTATTATAATGAGTTTCTTCCGTATAAAATCATCATACTATACGTAGAGATGACCGACCGGTAAATTAATCATCATATGTACTTTTACCAATGAAACAGGACTCCAACGCACCGGTAAAAGCTGTAGACTGCGGTGGTTAAACTATCTTCGCCCTGATGTCCGCCGTGGAAACATTACACTCGAAGAACAACTCTTGATCCTCGAACTTCATTCCCGTTGGGGCAATAGGTATGTTTCACAAAAGAATAAATCAGAATATATATCCTCTATTAATATAAAATCTTCTTCCAAATAATATTATACAATTGTTTCTTTATACTAGTTGATGAATTTTATATAAATGGATTGAATCTTTTTTTTTTTAAAACATATAATTTTGCATCAGAACTATAATAGGGGGAAATATCAAATCATGTCGATGTTGATGGATAAAAGACACCACATATACATATATGATACTGAGATATCCAAAGCATTAATAATAATGTCATTGACGACCAGAAAATAAGAATTTGATTATCACTATGATTTGTTTAGAACCGTTAATTTAATCTTTGTTATGTTGATGAATAGATGGTCAAAAATCGCACAATACTTACCGGGAAGAACGGACAACGAGATCAAAAACTACTGGAGAACACGGGTGCAAAAACATGCAAAACAGCTGAAATGTGATGTGAACAGCCAACAATTCAAAGACACAATGAAGTACTTATGGATGCCTCGGCTAGTCGAGAGGATCCAATCCGCCTCGGCCTCAGCCACAGCAACAGCCGCAGCCACCACCACAACCACCAACACCACGGGATCAGCCGGCACGTCATCTTGCATGACAACCTCTAACAATCAATTCATGAATTATGACTACAACAACAACAACATGGGACAACAGTTTGGTGTAATAAGCAACAACGATTACATCACGCCGGAAAATTCCAGCGTGGCAGTCTCTCCGGTATCAGACTTGACGGAGTACTACAGCGCTCCAAACCCGAACCCGGAATACTACTCGGGTCAAATGGGGAATAGTTATTATCCGGATCAGAATATGGTGGGTCCACAGTTATTACCGGAGAATTATTTCGATTACAGTGGATTGTTGGACGAAGATCTAACGGCTATGCAAGAGCAAAGTAACCTCAACTGGTTCGAAAACATTAATGGCGCTGCTTCCTCTTCAGACAGTTTATGGAACATTGGAGAAAGTGATGAAGACTTCTGGTTCCTACAGCAGCAGCAACAACAGCTCAACAATAATGGTAGCTTCTGATCAGAGCCGGCTCTAAGATTTTAAGGGCCTCAATCAAAAAAAAAAAAGCTGTTTTGTTTTGACAAAAAAAAGAGCTGTTGTAAATATTGAAAAGAACAAAAGATAAGCAAATTATTATTTAAAGATAAGAACAAAAAAAAATTGTTACCATCGTGAGTCGAACCTAGGTTAGCATACACACACTAAGCAAAGACTAATACCACTACACTACATATATTTTCTGACGAAAAGGCCGAAATTTAACTGTTAAAAACAAGGCCACAATCACATGCTTCATGAGCTTGGCCTTTAGGCCGGCTCTGCTTCTGATGAATATAGAAGAAATGATTAGAAATCGTTTTAAGTTAATTAATTATACACTAAAGTATACGTGTGAAAGGAATTGTTGTAAGGGGAATAATTAAAAGACAAAGAATGTGTTCACGATAGTATTATATTAGGATATATGAGATCAGCTTTTTTATTCCAAGCTTAATCATATATATCATGGCGTTTTAACAAAGCGCTAAATTTGATTGGTTTTGGTTTGGGTTTTGTTTCGTTTATTGGGGACTGTAATGATATTTTGTGGATAATTCATATGAAAATAATATATGATTTAATGATAAGAAAAAATATAACTCATTCGTCGGTGGGAGATAGTATATACAATAGACATAAATAATTTGATCCTGTTTTCACACTATAGATTGAGTGATTTCCTCAATGGAAGCATAATATTTAACGTTATTCGTTTTATTATTAATATTCTAACGACGAAGCTCACAATTGGTTCCACCATGTTTAATATTTAACCCAAGATATGACACAAACAAACAAAACAAAGACATCATAAAATATTTTTTAAAAGATATATAAATAATGACTTTGGTACTATAGAAAACGGATAACCCAAGAAATACCACTTTTTAGGAACTATGTCTATAGAGCATGTATATGGAAAATAAAATGAACTAGTGTGTGTGTGTGAGTGTGAAAGCCTTTCTTTGGGTTCAAAAGAAGACATAAAAAAAAATGATTGTCATATTCGAAAGCCACGTGGCAAAATTTGGTTGGTTTTAATCTTGGCTTTGAGTTTAAGGTGGCCATTAAGGGGTTTATTCATTGAAAAGTTAATTGTTCGATAAAATATATGTTAAGTGATGATAACCCACCACTTAATATGTCCAAAAACCTTAGTTAATTATTGATAACGCATTATTGTACGGACCGTTACACCATTATCTAGACAAAACCGTGTACTCGGCACCACGTCAGCAACACTATGTTTTTCTATGTACAACCTCCCCTTCTCTGTTCTCACCCAGTTCTGTTAAAAAGAAACTCTTACAGTTTAGAAAAAAAATAACACCAGGATCCCAATATGAGTGGCATGGTCTAGTTTTAGAGCCTGAATCATAAAAAAATGAGAAGATTACTTTCCGAAGATAAAATGTTGGAATGTTATTGGAGCATATAAAAAGAAAAGAAAAAGGCTAGCTAGTTTAGCTATCAGTTATAAGCCACGCATGATACCTAATTAGTTTTAGTTGTGTATAGTTATAAAAATAATTATGGATTTTGTTATACATATATGGCTTTTAAGCTTGGGTATCTATTATTGCAGTATATATATATATATATATATATATGTATACATGTTTTTTTAATTGGATACAAAGCTTTATTTGTCTGTTATTTTTCTTTTCGCAATCCATACATAATTGAAAAGCCGTCAAGAAAACTGTAGCGGAAGTCGTTTTCTTTCAGTATACCCCAACTTGATCATTTAAGCAATAATACTGCTTAATTTCCTCGTTTTTTCTCATCGAGTAGAGCCTCCTCCAAGCTTTGCATATATAACATAAGATATATATATATGCCCGCACATCTAATGGGATTGGCACGTGACAGAGAAGATAAAAAGGCACGTGCTTAAATAGTGAATGTGAGGGAAGACTTAAAGAGATGGCGGCGGTTGAGAAAAATGAAAAGATCATTCATAGGCAGTGTGGCCAGCAAGCAAGCAGCCGACGCCTAAAAGCCATCTCAAGACCGAGAGTGGTCCCAAAATCTGAACAACTCTTTCCTCAGCAATATCTTTGATTTGGAACTTAATTCAAATTCAGTCCAAGATTGACAATATATACATTGATCCTACCAAGAATTTTCTGATCCGTTACCTCATCTAAAAGCAAGTAGTTTTACGGAGAAGCACTTGTTGATTTTACTAAATGCTAATTAGACTACCACTTTACATTTGGCAACGAAATGTTTACGTCAGTTTTTTTCTTTCTTTCTTTTTTCTCAAACACGTCAGTTTTTTTTTTCTCTCTCTCAAAACTTCGAAAAATCAAGTTCGATCCGTCCTTGATAAAGTTTAGGTCATGTGAACTTTTTCCTTTTTCAACATATATCTAGTGTAAATAAATAATCAACTTATAAATGTTTATTACATTCAGTTGGTTTAAATTCAAAATTCGTACTTATATATGCCAAAAACGAGACTCAATCTAATCAGATTCAGGTACATGTTAAGAGTGTTTCATTGAAAGTGAGAGGAGTTTTTCATTTCAATATATATTAAAAATATTTTAAAAATCCAAATATCCAATATATAAGTGTTTCTACTAGCTAATGGGTTATTAAACTTGAATTAGACGATGCAATGCATGTACGTATAAATGCGCATAGTTATGATCTATGTATATATGGATAGATTAAGATTGGATGGAAAAACCTATTCATCGAAAGCCTCTTGAACTAGTGGCTGACTTTTTTTCTCTGGTCGCTGTTGCGAACTTTATGATAATTTACTCGTAAATACAGAACATTAAACTCAGCAATATTATGTAAAATATATGCAACTCAAAAAATAATAATAATCATTGACGGTGTAAGATGAATTTCTTCTCTATTCTCACGTAGAAATGTAATTTCTTACATTAAAAAAAAAACTCTTCAAAAATCAAACTTGCGGTATCAATCAACGTTTATTCGGAAAAGACAGAACAGATAGAAAAACAGAAAACAGATTCAGATACATGGGATGGGACTAAGCGTGCGCCACATGGCATCCGATGATTCGATGAGGTGGATAATATTCCATTCTTGGGGAAGAAGAGGAAGAGACCAATATAGTCATTTGAATGGTCAAGGTCAACGCCTCCAGAGACTTACACGTCGGCGTCAACGTGTCTTTCCTTTGGGTCCAAACCTTTTCCTTTTGCATATATACATTAACAATACCATATCTTAATCCGAAAACTGCGAAGTACATTGTATTTGGAAAAAATTTCACTTTCTTTTTCGTCTTTAATTTCTACATAGAAGAATATGCTAATGGTATTTTGAAGTATATATGACAATAATATACGAATGAATAGGATACAAATGTAAAATCTTACGGGGCTTAATATTTCTTGATTCATTCAATTTTTATATACTAACGCATCCAGAATCAGAATATAGATAGTGTGGAAAAGCAATATCTATCTATTGTGGGTTAATTAATGATTTAAATATACATACATGCATGCATGCATGAATATAAATGAATATTAATTTCGATGTAGTTTTTGTGTATGGGGATCATTTGTTCCGATCGTTATGGGGAAGAAACAATAAATTGTTATGGAGATAAGTTGTACATTTTAACCCCAAGAGAAAAGAAAATATACTACTATTAGATAGTTTCTTATTATTATATAGTCATATTTAGGAAATCGGTAACTTTAGTTTTATGCCAAAAATGAGATATTATTATAATTTAAAGGAAGCAATTAATTAATGGTTCATTCCAATATTCCATGCATGTAATCACAATTTATTGAAAGATCAAAGTTATTCGTAAAAGTTAAGTTTTATGACATTATTTAAGAAATAATAATAAACCATACTATAAACTTTAGTCTTATTAATCAATTGCTTTAACTTTGATCTGTTCGTTTCTTTTTTTCTTTTTATAGAAACAAAGCATTTTAATGCCACAAAAGTCTATAAGCACTTGCGAAAAAACCATGCTAATCACGTGATAACACTGAAAAAAAAAATTAATGCTTTATCAGAGAATCCATAACACTGAATCGAAACGCAACCCCAAATATTAATCAAATTAACGAATACCCAAATCGTGTAATTGATACGACACATCACACATGAATATTCGGTTTAATTGAAACTTCATATTATTGCTAATCTAGGAAAGATATTGATTTTTCGGTTTCCGTGGTACCTTTGGACAAGAGGTTTATGTTTTGTCTGTCCGGTCGTAAGTAGATAGATACCTGCCTTGAAATTTGCCATACCTTAGCAACCACTTGTTTGTTTTGTTTGTTTGTCTGTCTTTTGTGGTTATCTTTAGTTTCTTAATAAAAATGTTGATTCATATCAAACATTTTCGTTTAAATATCAAAATTTTAAGTAATTTCAATATTCTGTTAGTTATTACTCTCTCCGTTTCATAATATAGAATGTTTAGAGAAGTATTTTTATTTCATAATATATGATGTTTACAAATTTCTATGCAACTTTTACATTAAATTTATATTTTATATTATGCAGACTTGTTTATAATTGGTTAAACTTTTTAAAAATAACTATTTCTTAATATGCGTGTTTTCACTAAAACATCCTATATTTTGAAACGGAGGGAGTATTAAATATGTACGGATTTTAGTGTTGTGAGATTTAATTATAATTACTGTGATGCCTTATGCTTATAGCGTAAGTATTGAGAAGATCCATGGTGTTAGCCGTTAGGACGTGTATGTAAATTCAAGGATGTAACATACATATTTAAACTTTCTTGTAGATTAAGATTAATCTATGTTTCCAGACTACATGAGTACGTATATATAATTTTATAGATAATTAAACTTTCATTTACATAGTATTAGTTGCGAGTTTGTGAACATATCTTTTTTTTTTGAACAACCGTGAAGATATCTAAACCACTATGTGGATAAGACCGTATAAGCTAAAAAATAGATCAAGAAGATAAACTGAAAAGCACGTTATATAATGACATGATCCTATCCCTTTCTAGGTTATTCAAAAGCAAACGTTTAGTATTAAACCCACATGCTTCAATCCTCGTGGTTAGGCATCTAATATGAACACTAACATAGATATTCTAACAATTTTGCAAATTTAACTTCTCCATTTTTCTTGCTTCCACCAAGTAATATACAGATAAGTCCAAAACAAAGTATAAAAAGTAATATTTTTTTTATGTATACACTGATTATACATATTACTAAATTTGCTTGTCCGAATTGAACTTTCCAAAAAAAGTATGATAGCAATATTGATCTTGTAGAAGTCTAAACTCCCCACTTTCGGATGAATGCATTTGAATTATCAACTTGGAAAAGAGGATTTACTTAGATTTATCGATATTAGTCATTTCAAAAAAAGAAAAAAGAAAAGAAGAAACATTTCTGTAGTATGGGCTGTAAGGGTGGAAGTGGAGATTGTCTGATAATTTTTATAAGCCGATATGTGGGCTTATTTAAGTCTATACACTTTTCACTTTATAATATAGAGAAATTAGTACATGGAAAAAGCATCAGAAGAACCCATTTAATTGTTTGACAAACAACTGCTAATTCATTAAGCTTCTACTAATGAAAGCATAAATGGGCCACAGATATTTTGGTCCAATGGGCTAAGAGGCCTGAATCCTTTTAATGCGTTTATATAACACGCGCTAAACCATAGCCTGTGGGTGACGTTTATGTCAATCGTGACAAAAAATAGCAAAGATTCATTTGCTTGAACGCCACAGACAAATTGCAAACCGAAACTGACCGCGGCGACGCGCTTGCATTAAAAATAAATATCTCAGACAACAAAATACTTTTCATTTTATATCTGACTAATAAAATTACGCCACGTAATGCACCGGTTTTGGCTTATAAGGGTAGTTCCGTAAATAGAACCGCGGCAAGGGGACAATAAGGTTATCGTCATGTATTTCTCCACATTTTTTTATTCAACGAAGAATCCATGTGGGCTCTACCACCGGCCCATCTGATCCAAACAGATACAGAGAACAATATTGTCAAATGTCGTTTATACCCCTATCCAGAAGATAAAAATACAGATAACTTAGCTAGCAAACGAGACACGTAAAATAAGCTTATTTTCGTAATTTTAAAAGATAACTGAATACTAAAAAACACATAAAGTGCACGCGCGTCAACATGTTCATGTAGTTTTACAATTTTGTCCACAGAGCTTTTTTTTTAAAGCAGCAACCTTTTTTAGAAACGGACTCAGATTTGATCATCTTCACCAAACCATTCGGACAACAAATATCTTGTATTCATTCCTCATTCTTTGATCGTCTTCTCTTCCCCTGTAAGTATATCCGATCTAAGTATTTGTTTATTTTTATTTTAACTCAAATTAGTTCAGACATTCTCCAATTCCTACGATCGGGTTCTTTTGTGTTTCGTCGATCAAGAAGCTGTAATTGGAGAGAATGAACAGTAGGAGCTGTATCTGTGTCTCAGCGATGAAACCCTGTTGTAGATTTCTGATTAGTTTTAAAAGTTCTTCGCTTTTCGGGTTTTCTCCACCGAACTCGGGCAGATTGATCAATTCGTCGAAGCTACACTGTACAAAGATTGGTTCCAGAAGTATTAGATCTGGTATTCATTGCCGTCGGAATGCTTTTTCTGATTCCGATTCCATTATTTTGGGAGGAGGATCTAGAGTTTTAAAAGCTAGAGGTAGTAGTAGTAGTAGTAGAGGAAGAGGCTGCCGCAGGGGTGTATTATTAATTCCCCGTGTAGCTTCAGATTTTAGGAACCATTCGAGTTCGTCTTTAGATTCTCATGTAAATGATAAGAGCTTCGAGCGTATGTTTGTGAAGCCACTGGTTTTCAAGGATGTGGAGAAATCTGAAGAGATATTTAATAAGGAAAGTGGTAATGGAGGAGGAAAAGATGCTAATTTTGGAAATGTGGGCGTAAGAAGGGAGACAGAACGTGGTTCGAGTCAGACTGAGGTTGAGAAGGAGGCGTGGAAGCTGCTTCGCGGTGCCGTGGTGAATTACTGCGGTTTCCCGGTGGGGACTGTAGCGGCTAATGATCCAGGGGATAAGCAGACTTTGAACTATGATCAGGTGTTTATTCGAGATTTTGTTCCTTCGGCGTATGCTTTCTTGCTTGATGGAGAAGGGGAGATTGTAAGAAACTTTCTCCTTCATACATTGCAGTTGCAGGTAACATTTTCCTGAACTTTTTTTGATTGAAATGTTTGCTCTTGAGCTATCATCTGATTGCTTCTGCATTCTTTCCAATACAACCGGTTTTAGACTGTCTATAAATCAACGATTTAAGAGATTGGAATCTGTTTCAGTTGGTTGGTCTTTAATACACGCTCCGTTTGCTATGTAAATGTTCGGTTTTTGGAGCAGTGATGTTTGGCTTGATTCTTTCAAAATAGTCTTACTTTTTCTTGGTTGCATGCACGCTCATTATTTGCCAATGGAATTTGATTTGTCATTCTAGGGAAGTTTAGCGGATTTTGAAAATGGGAAATGTATCTAGTTTGTTTACTGATTTATCTTGCCTAATGGAGAAAGGCAAGATCCAACGTTGCAGTTTCAGGTATGTCTTCTTATGTTTAAATTTGTTTAGTCCCGAAATGTCTTATTGCGTTTTTTTAATGATACTGTGATATTAAGACGCCACCAAGTTTCTGCCTGTTTGATTGCACTCTTAGAAAAAATGTTTTTATTTGTTCAGATCTCCCATACATTTGAAACCTTATTTGATTAAATTAGTGTTAAATCGTCTTCTTAAGATTCTTTTCTATTAAATACGGCTTTGATGAATTAGCTTTGGTCTAAAGATTTGCATTTCCTTGCCTGCTACACAGTTTCTGGTTCCTAGAAAGGTGTTTTGCCTTTTATTCGGTTGACTTCAGTTCTTGTGAATGTAATTATAAGGCATTTGATATATGAATCTACACCGAAGTTTATTAGTTGAGCTTTGTGTTCTTTGGTTGTTGTAGAGCTGGGAGAAAACAGTGGACTGTCACAGCCCTGGCCCAGGGCTAATGCCGGCGAGTTTTAAAGTGAAATCTGCGCCACTTGAGGGAAATGATGGTTCATTTGAGGACTTTTTAGATCCAGATTTTGGTGGATCTGCTATTGGACGTGTTAGCCCTGTTGACTCTGGTAACTCCTATGCTTTTGACATTTTTTGCTTATCATGGAGAAACAAACACTAGACAGTCCAGCAACTAAATCTTTTTTCTTTTCTTTTTAAAGTTGTGAATCTTTGATATTAGTGCAATGATTGTAATCTTTCTTAAATCTGCTATAGGTTTGTGGTGGATTATATTGTTGAGAGCTTATGGAAAGCTCACTGGTGACTACACTTTGCAAGAGAGAATTGATGTTCAAACAGGGATCAAGTTGATACTTAAGCTATGTCTAGCCGACGGTTTTGACATGTTCCCGACTCTTCTTGTCACTGACGGCTCATGTATGATTGATCGAAGAATGGGCATTCATGGGCATCCACTTGAAATCCAAGTAAAGTGACTGACTGATCATATATGATTGATGGAAATGGAGCTTTTAATAACTGATAATTAACAGTCTATCATTTTTTCATTCCCAGGCATTATTCTACTCTGCTCTCCGTTGTGCTCGAGAGATGCTTATTGTGAATGATGGAACCAAGAACTTAGTTGCTGCTGTCAACAATCGCCTAAGTGCTTTATCATTCCATATTAGAGAGTACTATTGGGTCGATATCAAGAAAATCAACGAGATA
This sequence comes from Camelina sativa, assembly GCF_030686135.1. NCBI lineage: Eukaryota > Viridiplantae > Streptophyta > Magnoliopsida > Brassicales > Brassicaceae > Camelina > Camelina sativa. The sequence goes on from NC_141898.1 coordinate 2,746,537, forward strand.
TATCGTTACAACACTGAGGAGTATTCAGCAGATGCAACCAACAAGTTCAACATATATCCAGATCAGATCCCTACTTGGCTTGTCGACTGGATTCCTGATAAAGGTGGTTACTTCATAGGAAATCTCCAGCCTGCCCACATGGATTTCAGATTCTTCACACTTGGAAACCTTTGGGCCGTTATTTCATCTTTGGGAAGTCAGGAACAGAATGAAGGAGTCATGACATTAATTGAAGAGAAGTGGGATGATCTTGTTGCTAACATGCCTCTCAAGATCTGTTTTCCGGCTTTAGAGAAAGAAGAATGGCGAATAATCACAGGCTCTGATCCAAAGAACACGTGAGTACCTTCAAAATTCTATTTCGTTTTTGTTCTTTGGGAATTTTACTGATCTTTGGTTTCATATTTGTCATTCCAGGCCTTGGTCATATCACAATGGCGGATCCTGGCCAACCCTCCTCTGGCAGGTACAAACAAACAAGCAAACATGCATCATTTAGCTGTGTTTTCAGATTGAAGAAACTCTAAGAATGCATGGATTTTTGTAGTTTACATTGGCTTGTATCAAGATGGGTAAGCTAGAACTGGCGAAGAAAGCAGTTGCTGTTGCAGAGAAAAGGCTCAAGGAAGATGAGTGGCCTGAGTATTATGACACGAAAAGCGGGAGATTCGTGGGGAAACAATCAAGGCTGTATCAGACCTGGACCATTGCTGGCTTCTTGGCTTCTAAAAAACTCATAGAACAACCTGAGAAAGCATCACTCTTGTTCTGGGAAGAGGACTATCAGCTGCTGGAGACCTGTGTCTGTGGCCTGAGTAAAAGCAGGGGACGGAAGAACAAGTGTTCGCGTTTCACACCTCCAAGATCATTGTTTCCTGAAACCTAACTTGACTCTTTTGTCTTGAAAGCTCCATATTTCAAGTTTTCAACATGTGATCAGAACTCATAAACAAACTACGCTAGTACGTTCATAAGTTAGACACGCTTATATATTTACTGATGTAAATATAATTATAAATTAATTATGTACGACTCAGGAAGAAGTAACAAGGGTTATATATATACCTAAATATAATTATATATACACTTGATTGAAACATGTATAAGTAAAGGAATATATGTTTTTGTTACCCGGATTCCTATTTCGCTAATTAATTTTAATGATTTGGATATATATATAACACTAAAATCACATTAAAGTTATATCAGTTAGCGTTCTGGCAATCACGGAATGTTCATCGAAATGGTGCGAGCAGTGGAAGATGACGTCCCATGATGTCAAGGTGCTAGGTCCTTCTGCATGAAACCAATTTGCTTCAAGTAGTACGGAAATCTAGTAAATGTAATGGGCTAATGGCAAGGAAAAAGTAAGGGCTTCAGGCTTACTTTCGTCATGCGTGAAACATATACATAAGTAACATAAAAGGTGGGTGATTAATAAGCACAAGAACAGAAGGCCATATTTGATGATCATTATTTTATTTTACTAACATTATGTGATATTTACAAAACCAAAACCTAAATTTTCCAGCTAGTAGGAAGAAAAGACCTTTTTCTAATTAGGGCGAATCAACAGTTTTTATCTGTCAGCCGAAAATGTAAAAATTGAAGAAAAAAAGGAAACTAGTACTGTAGAGTTTGTTTCCTTTACTGTCAAAAGAGTGAGACTAGAGAAAAAAGCCATTGTACATTTTGCGTGGCTGAGGAAGAAGATAAGAAACTCCAAGTGGATCACTCACCATAATACACATACCACTCAGAGACAAAATCCATCCGACTTCGGACAACAATCACAAGTAAACAATTTACAACCACAAGTTATCATCACATGTCAAGTTGGAACTTGGAAGGTATTAATCCTTAATCCAAATATCCAATTGGAGACTGACTATATATAGCTTTCAATAAATTAGGACTTAGCAATTGATCATGTTATTATATGAGACTACTTAAGTGAAAAGATAAGGTTTAAAGTGGAAAGACCTGACAATACGAGTAGAGAGATACAAAGAGACGTACACGGACTGTGGAGCTAAGCCACCCACACGAAACGATAAGGTAGAGCGAGCAGCAAAGTGATCACCACCACAACCAACCACTTTCACGTCACGCCGTTTCAATGGGCCTTTAATGGGCTCTCCTTTTTCATAAACCCGTTTTGTTTTTTTATCTTTCTACGCGCCGGTACGAACCATAAAAAGTCCCGGTCGTCAATTTCACCATCGGGGGGGGGGGGGGGGGGGGGGGGCGACGATTATGGAATTAGTCGCATTGCTCATAAAGGTCGCCGGTCTTTTGGCCACTATCACCGTCGGAGCCAACGCATACTCCTACTCTCGTTTCCGTCGCCAGAGCCTCTCTAAGTTTCGCTCTCCAATCGACGAATCTAAAGAAGTTCTCGCCGATTTCAATTCCATTGGTAAGAAGCGAAGCAGCTCTTGAAATGTGTTCTTCCTTTTGGTTAAACGATTTTTTTGGATTCAGAATTAATCTCTCCTCTACGTTTTTATCAGTTTTATGTAGAAATTGAAATCAGATTTTTGTGATGGAATTGCTTTTTTAACATGTTTGTATGTTTTCAGAACACAAGGAAGGCAAATTCTTCTTTGGGTTGGCTACTGCTCCTGCTCATGCTGAGGACGATCTTGATGATGCTTGGCTCCAGTTTGCAAAAGAAACACCATGTTCAGAAGCAGATGCAGAGGTCACTGATAAAAAAGCTAAGAGGAAGAAAGTTAAGCTTGCTGTGGGAGCTATAACCAAAGGGTTGGCGAAGAACACACATGGGAAAGAAGATAAGTCTGCAGCTGATAAGCCACCCGTTAAAAATGTTGCTGCGTGGCATAATGCTCCCCATGCGTGAGATTTCTAACATTAGTTTCACCAAGATAGTTAAATGCATGTGTATTAGTAAACATTAGTTTTGATAGCTCAATTCTGGATTTTTTTCTCAAATTTTGTTTCAGGGAGGAAAGGCTTAAATTTTGGTCAGATCCTGACAAAGAAGTGAAGCTAGCCAAAGATACTGGCGTTACTGTCTTTAGAATGGGAATCGATTGGTCTAGGATCATGCCAGTAGAGCCTACCAAAGGAATTAAGGAAGCAGTGAGTCTAGCATACATAAACCTTGTCTCTGGATATGCTTCTTGTAGAGAACGCACCTCACCTTTTATGCTTTGTAGGTTAACTATGAGGCCCTTGAACACTACAAATGGATACTTGGTAGAGTTCGTTCGAATGGAATGAAGGTGATGCTAACCTTGTTTCATCATTCATTGCCACCTTGGGCTGCTGATTATGGTGGCTGGAAAATAGAGAAGACAGTTGACTACTTTATGGAATTTACCAGGTGTCTGTCTCTTTAAATGAACTTTATTTATGGAAATTATGTAGGTCTTAATCATCTTTCTATAACATTCCAGGCTTGTAGTGGATTCCATGTACGATTTGGTAGACTCTTGGGTGACATTTAATGAACCACATGTCTTCACCATGCTTACCTACATGTGTGGATCTTGGCCCGGTAATAACCCTGATTTTCTGGAGATAGCTACATCTACTCTTCCTATGGGTGTATTTCATCGAGCCTTACACTGGATGGCTGTTGCTCACTCAAAGGCCTATGACTACATCCACGGGAAATTGTTAGTTTTCCTCCTTTTTTCTTAAAAAAATACCATAGAAATTTCTCTCACTAGCACATCTTAATAGCTTCCAACTCTTATTTTGCAGTTCTTTGAAAAACCCTTTGGTAGGGGTTGCACACCATGTCTCCTTTATGCGACCATATGGACTCTTTGATATCGGGGCCGTTACTATTACAAATTCGCTCACTATGTTTCCATATATCGATAGCATTTGTGAGAAGTTGGATTTCATAGGCATCAACTATTACGGACAGGTAAGAGAGCTAAGAGTTCAAATTGCTTTTAGGTCTCAAATTTGGATCAATAATATTGCTTTCTCTCGAATAAGTATGTTGGAATCTGACCCCGAGAAATCAGGAAGCAGTGTGTGGTGCTGGACTAAAGCTTGTAGAGACTGATGAATACAGTGAATCTGGAAGAGGGGTATATCCTGATGGTCTCTACCGCGTGTTGTTGATGTTCCACGAGAGATACAAACATCTGAAAGTTCCTTTCATCATCACAGAAAATGGCGTGTCTGATGAGACAGATGTGATTCGACGACCTTACCTGATCGAGCATCTCCTTGCCCTTTATGCTGCAATGCTTAAGGTTTTTGTCCCTGAAACACGCTGAATCATCCAAACGTGATTAACTTCTAAATATTGATATTTGGTAGTGTTGTTGTGACTGGCTGGCCCCGCCCATTTTGAGCCTGACCTGTTATGAGCTTATCTAAGCTTTAAAATCCTACCATGATTTCGGCTCGGCTCACAGGCCAGCCTGGCAACCATTACGAAAAATAGTGGGTACCTGGCTCGCACGTGACGGGCTTAGACTCAAAATGGGTCACGCTTTGGGTCCGCCATAACAACCCTAGATATTGGCATATCTCTCACTGTGTTTGTGGCTTTCACGACAGGGTGTCCCTGTGCTTGGTTACATATTCTGGACTATTTCCGACAACTGGGAATGGGCTGATGGATATGGTCCAAAATTTGGACTTGTTGCGGTTGACCGATCCCATAATCTTGCTCGAACCCTTCGGTCGTCATACCATCTCTTTTCCAAGGTATATCATTATAATCCCTTGTGGTTTCCACTACACTTGAGATCACCGGATTGCTGTTCTTCTTAAATGGCTTTTGTGTTTTCTCTTTCCTTTCCTGCCCTCCAGATAGTTAAAAGCGGAAAAGTCACTCGTAAAGACCGGTCTCTTGCATGGAACGAACTCCAGAAAGCTGCCAAAGCAGGAAAACTACGGCCATTCTATCGAGCCGTTGATAATCATGGTCTTATGTACGCAGGTTGGTTACAGCATCCACCTTACGTTTATCAGTTTTTCCAACTTTTACTGTATAATCTTATTTCCGAGGCTGTGTTTGTTTATAAGATGGTCTCGACAAGCCTCAGTGGAGACCTATTGTTGACCGTGATTGGCGGTTTGGTCACTACCAAGTGGATGGTCTTCAAGACCCGTTGAGTCGCGTGGCTCGAACCCTTCTCATATGGCCACTTATCATGAAAAAGAGGATAAGAAAAGTGAAGATCAAGCACACTGAAGATGCTGGGCTCATTCTACATCCCGCTTTAGCCTCACCCTTTGACTAGAGAAAGAGAGTAGGTAAAACCCGAGTGTAAAAAAAACTCGTTTCCCTGTACGATTTGCCAAACCTTTGGCGCAATTAGAGACGATTCACCATCTTGTTGTTAATGTTTAAATAAAGGCAAAACGGCACGATGTTCAAACGTTTGCCTACGGATGAGGCGCTGTTTTCACCTACGCGTCGGTTCGACCAATGATTAGCAAGACTGTCCGGTTATTATGCTTAGCCTCATTCCTTACTCGGGATAAAAACGGCAAGTATTCAGTTACAGAAAGAGGGAAACTGCACGACTTTCCTTGTTAATAACTATAGGATGGTGTGGGCTAGGCCGGCCCATTTTAATTTTAACTGTCCGTGAATGTTTTACTCGAAGACTTGAACTCCACGCTAGTCACAGAGATCAATTCAACGGTTTCTACTTTTGACACGTGAGGAAAAACACACACAAACACCTCCTCTCCGCGTTGTGTCTAAAGTAAATAAAAAAACAGCAGGACGTTGTATTACATAAATTAGAAACGAGGTGTTGTTTTGGAGTTTTCCTTTTTTTTTTCCGTTGACCAATCTTGACCAGCCAGACTCCCCATAAAATAAGCGTGTTCGTGTTGCCACGGTCTCTTTCTCTATCGCTGCCCTCAGTCACTCTGTTCTCTTCTATTCTCTTCTCTGATTTGCTTCTCTGTAAAAGCAAGGTCTCTAGAAACTTCATCTTCATTCAGTAATTCTCTCGTTCGTTTGCATCAAAAATTGATTACTGATGATGACGAGCGATGGATTCTGGCGCGGCGGCGACCGAGTTGAGGTGGAACGACTCGTTTCCGGCGCGACGGCGTACTTCCCGGCGACTGTGGTCAGCGCGCCTTCGGTGAGAAAGAATCACGTTTTGGTGGAGCACGAAGCCCTAATGGTTGGAGGTTCCGTACGTATGAAGGAGTACGTTATTCCCACGCGCCTTCGCCCATCTCCGCCGCGTGAGCTAAATCGACGGTTCAAAGCTGAAGATGAGGTTGACGTCTTCAGAGACACCGAAGGTTGCTGGGTTAGAGGCAATGTCACGACCGTACTTGGTGATTCAAGGTACATTGTGGAGTTTAAAGGGGGAAATCGTCCAGAGATAGAGGTTGGTCAGCTCGATTTGAGGCTCCACGGTGAGTGGCAAGATGGTTCGTGGGTTCCCTCTCTTTCTCAACAGGTAAAAATTTATCTGCTTTTGAATTGAATTTATTAGGGTTTCAAGTATGACGCAGATTTAGAATCAAATTTAGGACTGAGGTGATGACTAATACGTTAATTACAGTAAACCTCTATAAATTAATAATGTTGGGACCAAGACATTTTATTAATTTATAGTGATACTAATTTATAGATATATTTTTAATTGTTTATTTTTTTTAAATTACGAATTGGAACAATTATAGCAAAATAAGATTAAACTTTCAGATGTTATAAATTTTATGGTTTAGGAATTGAACTTGTAATATTTATAAAGCATTATTGACAATAAATTACAAATACTATAAACAAATTGACTTATACACATGACATACATAAATTCAAATTTATGAATAATAATAATATTAATTCTCATATTTTAATAATCTGTCTAATTATCAAATTGTAAATGATGCATATCTAAAAATTAAAACTTTAAAATTTAATTATTTGTACGACATGTTATAAAATATTTTAGAGATATCATAATAGTTTGAAAATACAACATTACAAATATTCTATAGAAATGAGTTTTAGGAGAAACATACACTATTATATCAGTATATATATATATATAAATTTACATGATTATTAATTTATGATATTATTGGGACCATATTTTACATTGAGATTTCAAAAAAATTATTATCTTATTATCTTATCGAATATTGTTAATTTTTACACTGGCCCGACTTGGGACCAGCAAAATTTATTAATTTATAGTGATTATTAATTTATAGAGGTTTTACTGTAATAAGATTTGTTGGGGTTTTAGCTCAATATACTCACAATGCTTTTTTTTTTTTTTTTTTTTTTTTCAGAGCAATGTTATGGAATCGACTCCCCAGCGTATTAAACTGAAGATAAAAATCAAGACAAGAGACAATCTATATGAGAAGGGAGCTCTTGTGGAAGTCAGAAGTGAAGAAGAAGTTTACAAGGGTTCTTGGTATTGTGCACGTATACTTTGTTCATTAGGTGACGATAAGTACATTGTTGAGCACTTGAAATTTAGTAGAGATGACGGTGAGTCGCTCCCATTGAGAGATGTTGTAGAAGCACAGAACATGAGACCAGTTCCTCCTCCAGACGTTTCGCCTGTTTTGTGCTATGAACCAGGGGATGAAGTTGATGTTTGGTTCAACAAACGGTGGTGGATTGGTCGTGTTTCCAATGTTCTCGGAGGAGGTTCCAAGTATTCTGTTTTTATCAACTCAAGAGGGGAAGAACCGACAGTCCTAAATTTCAACTTAAGGCCCCACAAAGATTGGATCAATGGAGCATGGAGTAATCCTTCCAAAGCCAAGGTATTGACTGATCTTGTTATTGGTTTAAGATCTAAATGTTTATGCCGTCATACTTACAGTTTGTGTATACCTTGTTATGTGCAGGGAGAATGTAACAGACCTCCATTCAAGAAGCTCAAAACCTGTGAGAGAGCAGAGATGGTGTTTAAAATTGGAATGATGGTGGAAGTTAGAAGCGATGAACAAGGTTACGAAGGCTCATGGTTCTCTGCGAAGGTCATAAGTTACTTGGGGAACAACAGATACACGGTGGAGTATCAAACACTGAAAACAGATGATGAAGGAGAGTTGTTGAAGGAAGAAGCAAGAGGTTCAGATTTAAGACCTATTCCTCCTCCGCTGATTCCAAAGGCATATCGATATGAATTGTATGAAGAGGTGGATGCTTGGTACAATGAAGGATGGTGGTCTGGTCGAGTCTATACGATAAATTACAACCACACGAGATACGGTGTCTACTTCAAGACGAATAATGAGAGATTGGAGTTTGCTTACAATGATCTAAGGCCTTGCCAAGTGTGGAGAAACGGAAAGTGGAGTCGTACTTAAAGATGAGAATAAGTTGACTGACTTCAGTTACAGCTGTTGATTAAGAAGATAAGAAAACTAAGTTGTTTATAAGCAGTAGCACTGTTTTGTTTATATAACAATTATGAAGTTGGTCGGTGTCGTTAATTGTATAACTCCTAGTGAGAGAGGTCAAGTGTTAAATTTTCTTGTAGTTCTGTGTTTTGTAGTGAGCTTTTAACATGTTTTTTCAATTCCATTTTAATTGAAATTCTTGGATAAAACTTCCATTGGAAGTGATGAGTGTGTTACAAATGGAATGTAACAAGTAATAAAACCTGAAGTAAAAATTTTAAATTTTTATCAAATACAGTTTCTTAAATATCCTTTTCTCGGTAAGTCGGTATAGAATGGAGAGAGTTCTTCCACTCTACTTGTTTTCAGTTACTTTGTTGGATTCAAAGGATTCTCTGTTTAACCAAACGTACCGTTTCATGACAATAGCTGCAGACTAGAGATGGGTTTTAACCAAATTTTACAAGTTTGGGGTTTTAAACGTAAAAATCAAAAATTAGGTCATGCTTACGCAAATCCATTAAAACTCAAGGGTTTCCTTTTAATTTTATTTTTATCCTATAAGGCTATAACTATTTGTCCGATTAAAAAACATGAGGATCGTTAAACCCTAAACCCGCTTCTTCTTCCTCTTCACCGCCGCGTCTTTTTTTTTTTGTGTGTTTTTGTTTTTGGTGTTCTTCTGCTACGCCGCGCCCTCTCTCTCCCTCGAAACTTATTCTTCGATTTTTCATCAGAAGAAACAATCTTTCCCCAATAGCGAGAATGAGTTCTACAATGGAGTCGCAGTTACAGGCTCTCAAATCAGTGATAAAAACCCAGACAGAGCCTTCGAAGAGACCTTTCACACGCCCTTCGATTCTCTTCAGTCCTAAAGAAGCAGCTGATTTCGATATCGAGTCCATATTCGAGCTCGGACTCAAAGGTCTGTTCTATTTTTCTTAATTGTTCTCTTTCTTGTCATATGTAATTCCAGTGTTACAAGCTCAATGATGGATTAGATTCTAATCGTAATTTCGTGTGTTTGTTGTTAATTCAGGTCTAGAAGTACTTGGAAACAAAGATGAGAGGTTTAAGAATTACATGAATGACTTGTTTAGTCATAAAAGTAGAGAAATCGATAGGGAGTTGCTGAGCAAAGAAGAAAATGCTCGGATTGATGCATCAATCAGTTCGTATCTACGTTTACTCTCAGGCTATCTTCAGTTTCGTGCTTCCTTGGAGACCCTTGAGTATCTGATTCGAAGATACAAGTATGTGTTTACTTATCACTACTATTGGCTATGTTATATTTGCCTTTTGTTCGTTCCTCAGGTTGTCCTAATTTGCTCTATTTTTTGCAGGATTGATCTATACAACGTAGAAGATGTTGTTCTATGCGCTTTGCCCTACCACGACACACATGCGTTTGTCCGCATTGTTCAACTGCTTTCTACTGGGTGAGTATGGATCTTTCACTTCCGATTTTCAAGTGAAGTCACAATATTTATCAAGCCGATTTATAAACCTTGGTTCTCACTTGCATTACAGAAATACCAAGTGGAAATTTCTGGATGGTGTTAAAAATTCAGGTGCTCCACCTCCTAGATCGGTTATTGTTCAGCAATGTATACGTGATTCGCAAGTTTTGGAGGCCTTGTGTGACTATGTAAGTAGCTGCAAATATATCTCTCGTTCACAAACTAGTTTTTGATTGGCTATATTAAACTGAACATCTTATTTCTTGGTTACATTGTAGGCATCTCGTACTAAAAAGTATCAGCCTTCAAAACCTGTGGTTAGTTTCTCCACAGCGGTTGTTGTTGGGGTGCTTGGTTCAGTTCCAACTGTTGATGGAGATATTGTAAAGAGTATTTTGCCATTTGTGGACTCTGGTCTTCAATCCGGTGTGAAAGGATGCTTAGATCAACAGGTTTGTAAAGTGGATTTATACCAATTATTGTTCTCTAATTGATTTTGTTATTCAGTTAATGTGACTTTTGTGACATATTTAAATGGTTCTAGGCTGGAGCGTTAATGGTTGTTGGCATGTTGGCTAACAGAGCCGTACTAAATACTAACCTTATCAAGCGCTTTATGAGGGCCATAATCGACATTGCTCGTGAACATGCTAAAGAATCTTCTGACCCACAGTCCCTTCGATTGCCATTTATGGCCTTGATCAATTTTGTTCAGGTGCAATAACTTTCTGTTATCATGAACCTCTTGCATTTTAACTTTCAATACTACGAATATATAAACATTTAATTATGAGGTGAACCAAATTTTCTATTTCTCACTGAGAGTTCCGCTCACAACTGGTTGGTGTTAGTCTTTTTGAACTAATTGTGTTTCTTCATCAACTACAGCTGCAGTCCGTGGACTTGATCCCAAGGAAAGCTTTGGATCTTTTGAAGGAAATAAGGTAGTTGAATATGAACCATGTTCCATCTTAAGCTATTTTAATCATATCCATTGTCAGCATTTTTCCATTGACGGCTTCAATTTTGTGCAGAGATATTTCTGGTATTCTTTTGGGCTTGTCCAAAGAGTTTAACATCAAAAGATTCATGGCAGTGCTATTGGATTCTTTGCTTCTTTTCAGGTGTATATCTGACACTTCTTATCATTTCAAAGCGGATGGATATATTTTTTTAGTTCATGTGTTGACTTACTTTCATCTGCTCTGCAGTTCGTCTGATGATCAATGCTGTGAAGCTTTAGCTTCAATAATTGAGACTGTTCCAATAAACAATTTGGTTGAACATTTGATCTCCAAGGTTTTCTCATTGTGTATGACACAATACCAGAAGAATAGTGATGTTACATCTTCTACACATGGTGCGTGAAATGTCAACTACCCAGACCTTTGGTTTTGGATTTTCAGTTTTGATGATTCTTCTTCAGATTCCTCTTTATATAACAACTATTCTTGTGATCTAATCGCAGGGGGCTGGGCCAAGAAAATTCTGCTTGTTGTAAGCAAGAAGTATCCTGCTGAACTACGCGCAACTGTTCCTAAATTTCTAGAGGTCTGTGGTCCAACTCTCGATTACTTATCTTCTTTTTGTTTGTTATATGGTCCTCTGAGTCATCGAGTATTTGTTGCAGGGTACTGAAGGTCAGTCGAAGAAAGACGATTTAAAGCTAGAGATGTTGTCTTGCATGCTGGATGGAAATTCTGACATGTCCCACCCATTCGTGGATTCAAAATTGTGGTTCCGGCTCCACCATCCCAGGGTAATATAAACTCTAATCTTTATTATGTGAAGAAAATTTCTATCTCCTTTTTTGCGCACGACTGATGGCTTAATATGTACCATAGGCTGCTGTACGTTGTGCCGCGCTTTCTAGTCTGAATGGTGTTCTCAAGGATGATAGCTCTAAAGCAGAGGTATGTATGGGGTACTCATTACAAGCATTTTCTGACTCTGTACTTGCACTTCTTGTCATCTGACTATTCTTCAACTTTTTTTCTACTCCCCATAGAATCTTGTCACAATTCAGGATGCTATACTGCGTCAGCTTTGGGATGATGATCTGGCTGTTGTTCAGGCTGCCCTGTCTTTTGATAAGTTGCCAAATATAATAACCTCTTCTGGTCTTCTAGATGCTTTGCTACATGTGGTGAAACGATGTGTTGGCATTCTCCTATCAGGTGATTGAAGATACTCTGTTCTTTCCATAACTTGGTTCAGTGTTGTTGTTTAGAGCCTTCTTAGCATATAAATAAAGAGTGTTGATCTTTAGTGTATTATCTAATATATCTTTTCTGTTAGCAGTAATACTTTGATCAAATGAGACATTATGCGGACGAAATCCGGATATTCTAGTGTGCTAAAATCAGTCAGACATGTTTTAGGCTGTACTGTCTTTGTGAATTGAATTTCTTCCCTGTCCACAGCTGATACACTGTTTTATTTATAGGCTCTTGAACTGCTGAGGCCATAGTCGTGTTGCTTTTCTTATTATGGCCACTTTTCTTTAATGTTATGCATATTATAAATTACTGGATGGATCATTACCTGAAGGAAAACTCTGTACACTGTTCTCGTCCAGTTTCTTTAATATCTGATGTAATGTTTTTTTTTTCTTTTTTTTGTTCAATCAATTTATCTAAAATCCTCCATTCTTGTTGCAGGAGTATCACATAATGTTGAATTGGCTGTTGATGTTGTTTCTTTGTCTCTTAAAATTGCTGTCTCAAGCTTCTGTAATCAAGCAGACTCTACTGAGAAAGTTACCTCTGCAATGTTACCTTTTCTCTTAATTCAACCGAAGGTTTATTCTTGTACTCTTCATTCCATACAGCTATGACGATATTCTTTTATTACTTTTGCTAATTGTTGTAATCATGTCTTTTTATAGACGTGGAATTTAAATATTCATGTGCTAAAATTGGGAAAGGATGTTAACTGGCCACTTTTCAAGAATCTTGCTGCTGATGATGGAATGGTAAATTTGAGTTTACGATTCTGTTTTCCTTCATACCCCTAGTCGGAATCACTAATCTTTTTGTTGATTATTATTATCATGTCATCTAAGAAACTCTTTGTTGCAGAAAAAGATCCAAGATATCATGTCTACAACCTTATCCTCGATTAGCATGGATATTATCAACAATTTGGGGGAAGCACTTTCCTTGGATCCTGATGAGCGTAGGATTGAGCTTATTGAGAGTGCGTGCAACTTTAAGCTCTCTGAAGTTTTGGGAACATGCAGCAATATGAAATTGACAGAACAGGAACGTAACAAGTTGCAGGTTCGCCATTACTTTTTAAATCTTTTCTTGTCTTCACATATTTGGTATATTTCTTTCTGAGTTTTTTTGAATGCTCTTAATAAGTTATTAATTTTTATCTCATATCAGAAGGGACTACTGATCCGTGAAAGTGTGTCCGCATTGAACATGGATATTATTAACATGCTGGTGGAAGCATTTATGCTGCACCCTGGTGATTATATTCCGTGGCTTACTGTCAGTTGCCAAGATTTCACCTTGTCAAAGACACTGTTCTATATGTTGTTGATGCATTCGCTGCAGAAGATAAATTCTTCATCTGGTAAAGATCTGTCTATAACTGATGTGTTAATTACTATACATGCTGATAATCAAGTTCTTTCTATATCTAAGCACCGTCAGAAAAAAACATTTGTCTCATATGATAAGTAATCATGATGTGATATTGATGGCTGTGTTTTCCTATGATTTAGACACAAGCCAATTTTTGGATCTTTTCGAACTTTGCTTTCCTGTTTTGAAGACTGAGTGGGAAGAACTTGAGGTCGAAGTTGATGTTTCTTTGAAAGAGGTATAGTTTTCTACAGGCTGATGTAGATTTTTATGGTTGACACTTTTAATCTTGTTAATTTTTGATGTATTTGTGCATTACTTGCAGCTGTCGAAAAGCAACTGCCAAGAACTCCTATACCAACTTCTTGATACCTCTGATTTTACTGCTCTGAATTCGAAGCTCATGATCTGTTTGTTTTGGAAGTTGAGCGAGTCATTTATTAAACTTGAACCCGCCCATGTTGCTTCGGTAGGTGATGCTCAAAATGATCAGGTTAATACATGGTTATATTGAAATTCTTGCACCCAGTCAATAGCAATGCTCACAACTGTATGTGTGCTACTTCTCCTTCATTTAGGTTTTTAGCAAAAGGTTGTGTAGCGGACTTGAGGACTTGTTTTTCTTTTTTGCAACAACTCGGTCACGGCATGTCTTTAAGGAACACCTTCGTTACCGTGTTAGAGAAGCTAAAGTCTGTCCCGTTTTGTTTCTATCCCCACTGATCTCACGAGAAGGTTTGCATGGAAATTTATATTTCTGTTAGTTGTTCACTGGTGTTATAAACACTTGAGCTTTCTCATTTCTTCAGATGATTTTTTTTTGTTTTCCTAGCATTCTCGATTTCTTAATTTCTCGTCTGTTTTGTGCCGTTAATGGCTCATGGAATCTGGTATCTGGCAACTGTGTATGTTTTCTGTTTTCTTATGCTACTTTTTTCTTCTTGCAGATGTTCCTCCAGTGGTCCAAATTGAAAGTCTCAAGTGCTTTTTGTATCTTTGCTCTAGCGGGAATAATGAATGGTTGACTCAAATTTTGTCAAGCTTTCCTGTACTTTTGGTTCCGTTGTCCAGTGATAATCAGGTGACACTTAAATTTTTTTTAATGGTATTATGTTTTGGTCTCTCTTCTTTTCTTAAAACCAGTTTTGATCTTCGTACTTTCACTTGTAGGACCTTAAAGTAGCTGCCATGAATTGTATTGAGGCGCTCTTTAGCCTTCGGTGTCGTGTCGACTCGAGCAAAAAAAATGGTAATCTTAGTTTGGTATGAAGTGTCATGTTTTATCATAACATTATTTAAATTACCTTTCTGAAATTGACAACCAGGGAGTGCTGCAATCTATAGTAGTTCTTTTGATGAACTTGTGGGAATGATCGTGCAACAAAGGAGGCTTATATTGTCGGACAATAAGTTTCTCCCATCATACTTGACATCATTGCTCAGCTCAAACCCTAATGACCTTCTAGTGCCAGTTGACCTTCAAAAAAGGTAGTCAGCTGGGTATCTCGTACTAAAACTAATAGTAGTAAACTTTTCTTTTACTTAAGAATAGTTGTCTAGTGACACTGGGGTACTACTTTTTATTGTTTCCACCATGATAAAAAGTGCAAAAGAACATGTTAGATAACAGTAATACCTAATTGCGATAAAAACTTACATCTGACTGAAGAAACAATTGTATACATGTTGTTGGCTTTTTTTTGGAGTTCTATCGATCCATTTGGCTTCTCATATTCTGTCATCTCTTCCTTATTTTCAACTTCAGGTTTGATCAGTCCACAAAAGAAAACATTCTTTCGCTCATTTTATTGTCTTCGCTAGAACTACCCGCTTATGGGAAGGTGTGTTTCCTCTACCGTTCTTTTATCTATTTATGTTCCCTTTCCATTTGAAGGCCAGGAATCCTAATGGTTTGGGCAATTATTTATGAGTATTAAAAACTTACTTTTTTTCTTATACAGCTGAGAGTCCTTTCATTACTAAAAAATCTGGGCAGCATGCTTCTGCATGAAGAAAATGTTAAGTTATTGTCTCAACTTCTAGATAAGCGTAGTCAATACTACATCAAACTGGACAAAACTTCCCAGCCAATATCAAACACCGAGGTCGATTTATTGTGCCTTCTTCTGGAGGTAAATTCACTTTTCTCCATTTTTGCCAGAGGAAACTGTACATACTGCATTGCACAACAGTTTAATTAAATTTCCCTTTTGCTTTTCTCTCCCGGTGTCAGTGCTCCATGATCCGTTCAGCATCATGTAAAGGGCAGTCTCTTGATGATCATATACTGAGCGTATTGAAAGTAAGAATAGTTCATTATCTGATATTTTCCTTGTTAGCTTGGAGACCTTTTCGTTTCGGTGACAGATGCTTGCTTTTGCAGATGGATTGTATGGCATCAGAACATCCTGCTGTTATTTCTCCTTGTCTTACCATTTTGGAGAAGCTAAATAATCAATTTTATGGTGCACTGAAGACTGAAGTTCAGGTCAGTCTTAATGGCATAGTGTAATATAAATGCAATGTTCTTTAATAGCTGGGTACTCGTCATATATATCAGCTTATCAGGATAGTTTTCAACTTGTTTTTCTTTTCTGGATCAGATTCGTTTCTTCCATAAACTGGTGTCGATATTTCGAAGCACAAATGGCAGTATACAAAATGGTGCCAAAGAAGCTATCTTACGCCTGAAGGTATGTTCATTTTTTAAAAAAAATAATGGAAGAACTGATCATTTTTACTCAAAAGAGTTTCTGCCTGTTGTATTTTGCCCTAATTACGTGGTATTTCCATGTTACTGCAGATTCCTTCTTCAACTGTGGTCCATGCGCTTGATCATATCACTCAGCAGGATACACTTGTTATTGGTTCTTTGAGCAAGAAGAAGAAACAGAAGAAAAGTTCAAAGTCATGTCCAGAAGAAGACGTAAATGGCGGGGAATTTCTAAGTGGGGAAAAGGCTATCTCTTTCATTGCCGCGTTACTTGACATACTGGTTCTAAAGAAAGATCTAGCTTACAGGTCTCTTGAAAATCAATATGCTTATATTTGCATTCCATTGTTAATTTTGGTGATCTGAGACTTTTTTATTGCCCAACTGAAATTTTCTTTTTGTTTTGTTTTTGTGCTTAGGGAAACCCTCGTAGGGCCCTTGTTTAAGCTCCTAGAAAGATCTATGTCTAAAGAATGGGTAAAAATTGCTCCTTCTGTTGAGGAAACCTCAGTCCAACCTCCACAGGATGTTCGTGAAACAACTCCTACATCTATTTCTTCCATCCAACAGACAGTGCTCTTAATCCTGAAAGATATATTTGATTCTGTGAATATGAGTACTTTGAAGGTATGTTAACATTTTAGTAGGTGATTAACAATATTATTGCCTGTTTTCTTCTCTTAATTCTCTTCTGATGGCAGGCTGAAATAGCAAATGAAATCAACGTCAAAATGCTGATTGAGTTGGCTCATTCATCAAATGATGGAGTCACACGGAATTATATCTTTTCCCTATTCACTGCAATTGTTAAATTTGTCCCTGATAGAGTTTTGGACCATATTATCAGCATACTTACACTTGTTGGGGAATCCACTGTGACACAGGTTTGTTAGTCTACATCTTCTTAGTCTTGTGCAATATTTCATTTTTTCCTTAAGACTCTTCAGATCTCTGGATCTTTCTTGGCATTCCCCAGTATTTTTGTCATGATTCCCTAACTGCTGGTTTGTTATTTTGATTTGTAGATTGACAGTCACTCGAAGTCTATCTTTGAGGGGTTTATATCAGTGGTCATTCCATTTTGGCTGTCTAAGACTAAGAGTGAGGAGCAGTTGCTGAAGGTATTTTTTCCCTTAATAGTGTACTTCAAATGTAAAATCAATTGGCAATTAATATTTCTTATTTTGAATTTGATGTATAATCAATTGGCAATTAATATTTCTTAATTTGAATTTTATTTTTCAGATTTTTGTGAAAGTGTTGCCTGATATTGTTGAGCATAGAAGGCGTCAAATTGTAGCATACTTGCTGGGGTAATGTTTTCATTGTAAACATATTTATAAATAGGATTTTGCGTTTTTTATCTGAAAATACTGAATGTCAATCCTTTTATTGCTGCAGAGTTGTCGGTGAACGAAATGGCTTGCCTTCTTTGCTTGTCCTCTTATTCCAGTCTTTGATTTCAAGGAAAGACCCAGCTTGGCTTGGTAATGCCAAGGCTTCGGAAAGTTTTGCTTCCGTTGTTAAGAGAGAATGGGAGTATGCTTTTGCTGTGGAAATATGTGAACAATATTCTTCTTCGACATGGCTCTCATCCCTGGTCACACTTCTTCAAACTACCAGCAAAGACAGTAAACAATGTCTCTTACAGACGCGGCTTGTCTTAGAATTTATATTCCAGAAGTTGCAAGACCCAGAATTTGCATTTGCAGTGTCACTTGAACCACGAATCCAGGTAAAAAGACTCTTCCGTCGTTTCTTTTTCATTCAGCTTGTTACTAAACCTCCGCGTCTATCTCTACGCATGTTTTTTCTGGCATATTCAATATATAGAGATCTTTTGTTACCTTGTTCTCTGTTTGTGTGCTTTCTTATATGTCCATTTTTAGTAAGTACTTTTTGTTAAATTTTTCAGCAAGAACTACAGGAGCTTATGAAGGGTTGTATATCTCTCCTGCAAGCTATTGATGCCAAAAAGGAAAAAGATGTGACTTCTGCAGTTAGAAATGAAATCAGAATGCGTATACATGATGTCTTAATGACTGTGACGGGAGCGATGGATCTGTCTATATATTTCAGAGTTGTTACTAGCTTGCTTCAGCAGCAGTCTGATCGTAATGGGACGAAAAAGGTATATGATATTGCCATTTAATACAGAGAAGTTTTCATAGTAATTGTGTGGCTGTAATGAGTACACATATATCTATTGTGTGGCTGTAATAACATATATCTACCAAAGATTCGTTGTTTTGTTTGCCTGGATGTAGCATTGTCTTATGAATTCCCTTGAGAATGCACAGATCCTTTGAAGTTACCTTATTCTTTATCGGGATTTTGATAGTTGGCTTAATGACTTTCTTTGATGCAAATGTTGCTATTATTCGTGAATGCAGGTACTTGGACTTATAAGTGATAGAGCTAAGGACACCTCTTCTTCTAAACTGAAACACAAGAGGAGGCTCCCCAATCAAAAAGGAAAAAATCCGTGGTTGAACTTGGATGAGGTAGCTGTTGATTCTTTCGGGAAGATGTGTGAGGAGATTGTCCATCAGATTGATGAGACAGATGATGAGTCGGGTGTTCCAGCTAAACGAGCTGCCATTTCTGCACTGGAAGTTTTGGCTGGCAGGTTTCCGTCAGGTCATCCAGTCTTCAGCAAATGCCTTGCTTCTGTTGCAGAAGGCATCAGTTCAAAGAATTTGGTAGTCTCGTCAAGCTGTCTTCGCACAGCTGGTGCACTGATCAATGTTCTTGGACCAAAGGCGCTCGTTGAACTTCCACGCATAATGAAGAATTTGGTTAAACAATCGCGTGAAGTATCATCGGCATCCAAGGGTGTTGGAAACGCAACAGCTGAAGAACAGTTGCTCATGCTGTCTGTTCTAGTCACCTTGGAAGCAGTGATTGATAAACTTGGAGGTTTCCTAAATCCTCATCTTGGAGATATTTTGAAAGTCATGGTGCTCCATCCTGAATATGTTTCTGACTTCGACAAGAATCTCAAGTCCAAAGCCAATGCCATTAGGAGGCTCCTTACCGATAAAATACCTGTAAGTTCTTCACATACATATATGAAGCTAATTCTTTTCCTTATTTGTAGTGATCTTAATTAATAGTAACCCTTTCTTCCAGGTTCGTCTCACTCTGCAACCACTTCTACGAATATACGATGAGGCTGTTAGTTCTGGGAATGCAAGCTTGGTGATTGCTTTTGATATGTTAGAAAATCTAGTTGTGAAAATGGACAGATCATCTGTCGTTAGCAGCCATGAAAAGATTTTTGATCAATGCTTAGTTGCCCTCGATATTCGACGTCTAAAGCCAGCAGCAATTCAGAACATTGATGATGCTGAGAGAAGTGTAACGAACGCAATGGTTGCTCTCACAAAGAAGCTAACTGAGTCTGAGTTCAGACCTCTCTTTATTAGGAGTATTGATTGGGCTGAGTCAGATATTATAGACGGATCAGGGAGTGAAAACAAGAGCATCGACCGGGCTATATCTTTCTATGGTCTGGTGAATCGACTATGTGAGAGTCACAGGTGAGTAAACATATGTCAAATACGGTGGTATCTTTTGCTTATACTTCTAGATAATTGGGAAATTAACTTCAAAGCTCTCTTACTTTGGAATGCAGGTCCATCTTTGTACCATATTTCAAATACGTGCTTGATGGTATTGTGTCACATCTCACCGAGACCAGTGCTGAAGCTTCTGTTTCAACAAGGAAGAAAAAGAAAGCCAAAATTCAGGAAACCTCTGACGCTATACCACCAAAAAGCTGGCATCTTAGGGCATTGGTGCTTTCTTCCTTGAAGAATTGTTTTCTGCATGATACCGGCAGCTTGAAGTTTCTAGATGCAAATAACTTCCAGGTCATTATTATGTATAAATATTACTTTTCTTGGATCAAACATATCTCCCTGTCTCTTGGAGTATTGATTTGGATTCAAATTGTCTTCCCTCCACAGGTGCTACTGAAGCCTATTGTATCACAGCTAGTTGTTGAACCTCCATCTTCTTTAAAGGAGCATCCACATGTACCATCTGTGGAAGAGGTTGATGAATTATTGGTTTCATGCATCGGTCAAATGGCAGTAGCCTCGGGCTCCGACCTCCTCTGGAAACCGCTGAACCACGAGGTAATAACATTATCTCGAGAAAGCATGTCTCAGCTACTTTGACTTATTGTTCACAACACTTGAATTTTTCAACTGACTTAAAATCATATCTGGTCAGGTGCTAATGCAAACGAGGAGTGAGAATCTACGGTCAAGGATATTGAGTTTGAGAAGTGTGAAACAGATGCTGGATAATTTGAAGGAAGAGTATCTTGTGTTGCTGGCTGAAACCATTCCATTCTTAGGTGAGCTACTCGAAGACGCCGAGCTATCTGTTAAATCTTTGGCTCAAGATATTATCAAACAGATGGAAGAGATGAGCGGTGAAAGTCTAACGCAATACCTCTGAAACACTTAAGAATACTAAGAAAACCTTTGATTCTCAGTTTTGATTCCTTTTCTTTTTTCTGTGTTGGTAAATAACTAGATATGGAAAGTACAACTTTCTGAACTTTTTGGGTTTATGATACAGTTTTGAGATCCTTTGTAATATGACTTTGAGAATATATGTATCGGTTTCTGTTGTCATTCGTGTTAAAATTTTAATTATTCTATAGCACAAAACTTTAATATTTTAGCAGAAGGTTAATGAATAACTTTTTTCTCCTTTATAATATGAATCAAGATCACAAATTTTTTGGATCACAATCTGTGGGGAAGTTGATCCATGTTTCAGTGTTCGAGTCAGTCGGCTTCTTATTATCTCCTGCGAATAAATTAAAACGTGAAATCGTGTCGCTATATTAAGCCACGCGCTGCGATCCTCTTTATTTCCCATTTATGCCAAAAAGCCCCAAATCGGAGGGTTATAACCCACGGGTTTTAGTCTCACGCCCTCAACGCGCCGTTGGTGCGAATGGTTATGGATTTTTCAATTCTCCTGCAACACGTGACGCCCACCTTATTACTTTTCGTCATGGTTGAGATTTTTATCTCTTTCTTTAGCGATCAAGTTTGGGGCTACGTTGTATCTCTCTATAAAGTTAAGTTGTTTACTCGCCTAATCTGATATATTTCAGATGAAAAAGATAAAGAAACTGCGAAAAAAAAAAAAAAACACTTGCCTCGCTGAACTATATTATATATATGTTATAACAAAAACAAATCAATGTCACAATGTGTATTACAAGTTTTAAAACCAAAATGGTTTCAATTTTCATCTATTTCAACACCACCCTCGTTTTCCTCCGTTGTGTTTTCCAGTGAGGTCTCTTCTTTAAATAACTCTTCACTCCCCATGATTTGTTCATATAGCTACCAAAATCCAAAGATGATATCTTGTTTATACATAACATTATCCAAACCATACTTAATAAAGCAGTGTTTTCGTGTGGAGCCTTTACTAACCTTCACGGCTGATTCCACTGTCTCTTTGTAGTTCAAATTTTCATCTGGACTAGGCATGGAACTGATGACACCTCCAAATTCACCCTGATCCAAATCAAAATTTAGTGAAATGACCTTTAACCAATGTCAGAAATGAAGAGATAGATTCCCAATCACATTTCCCACCTTGACTAGCTCTTGCACGTACAGTGCTCTCCAGAGTAGAAGTGGTTTTGCCTCACAAGTAACATTCTCCACAACAGAATCGCTCTCAGGAACAGGCAATCTGATGAGATTACCCATGGCTGATAACAGCGCTTTTATCCCTTGGTCATCGTTCTTGCAGAGAGTGGAAAAATACAACACATGCCTGCAGCAGCAAACATATGACTTAGAGAACAGTTCAAGAGAAGCAAATGGAAAGAAACAGAACCAAAATGAGAAAGGAGCATCTTAGAATGAACCACAACTTACATGTCAGCAGGACAAACTGCTAAACCACTACCAAGCTGCAGAACCCGAATTGCAGTTAGCTGTTCAGGAAACAAAGCTAAGAGGAAAAACCTATTAGTGTTAGAACCCTCAAAACGATATATGTGCAACTGCAACAACTAACAAGTGGATCTTTAAAAAATATCTTACATTTAGGTGGATATACGATAAGAGCGTTTGATACATCAGATTTCACAGAACCTCTAATGACGCATATTCCTCTTGCAATTTTCTCCTTATTGATCATCGCCTTTGGGACAAGAACCCTGAGAGTTTCATTTTGCTGATCTGTCAATGACGACAGCGACTCCAATCCAACATTAATACATGGATCCAGAATCAATTTTTGGCTGAATATCTCTTGACCAGAAGCTAATCTAACCCCTTTGTAACCCCCAGTTTCCTGAAAAGAAAAAGTATAACATAAGCAAGTAAGAAACCTTTACTCAACAAAACCAACTAAACTTATCTTATGCTACAACTGTCAACTCACTTGCCTTGTCTAAAAGCAGAGCAGTAATAGGCATCCGGAGAACCTGCGAGTACATTGAATGGCCAGATAAGTAACAAATACCACAGCAGCAACACAATATACACAATGCAGAAAATTGTTCCAAACGTACATAGACACATCCTTTAACAGCAGCCCGACGACAAAAGGCTTGAGGAAGTTCTCCTTGTCCATAAATTGGGTATATCAACGCTCCAAGTGCATTCGAAAACCTAAGGTCCAGAGAATGATAAACAGATAAAACCAAATGAGAAAGATGATCACAAATTTTAAAAGAGCCAAGAAAGACAAAAACGATGAATGACCTGACCTGCCCATAGATTTGATGTACAGAGCCAATCGATCTATACCCTCTTTGGTCTTGAGTAAATGTCTACACGTTTCCATATTGTCCTGATCATAATCTAGCATCGCAATGGCATACAAGATAATCCTAAACAGAGTAAACAAAAACCTTACCATCAACAAATTCAAATACAATATTTTGAGAAACGAGGAAGTGATGGAGAAGGAGTCTATACGATTTGATGTTGGGTGGCAAACGCATCTTTGTCAAGAAGTCCACAAATGGACTCTCCATGTCTTCCTCCGATATCTTCACTGTTGTTGTATCATCATCGCTTTTGGCCAATTGACTTTGAACAAGCTTGAAGAACTTCATCAGCAGATTCTTCTCCAACAGAGTCAAGCTCTTGCTCTTGAAAATCGCAGCTCTCGAATCCGGCACGTTCCGTAGCTCACCGCTCGAATCCCCGACGAAGCTCGCTTCGATACTCTTGAACTCAACGTAATTGTTAGCTCCTGATTTCAACATGAGATTAATCGATTCATCGGCGCAGAAGACAACCCTAGGACCACACAAGTCAACGTTAAATCTCCTGGAGTGTTCTTCGAGGATCTCCGAATCGAAGCTCGAAATCTCGACGGAGGAGTACAAGGATCGGTGGACAAGATCCACTGAGATGAGTTCATGACTGTTTGACGGCGGAATTGGAGGAGATGACGGCGGAGGAGAGACGGAGTTTGAGTGAAGGAAAGAAGTGAGATCGGGAAGAGAAAGAGCGGCGAAGTGAGAGCCGTAGAAGGGGTTAGGGTCGAGGTGGAGAACAGAACTACCGGAGGAGGAAGCAGCGGCGGCGGAGACGGACTCAGAAACTCCGGTTCCGACGACAATGAGATCGTAGTTAGAAGGATCAAGCGGCGGGTAAGGAGGGAGGTCACTCATGGTGTGTGTGGCTCGAACCGATTAGGGTATCAAAAATCTACAGTTTTAAGCTGATGACACCGGAGAAGAGTTCGGTGATCGGATAAAAGCTTTCGCTAAGGCAAAGTAAACAACTTCTGGATTTGGGTCAAATATCAAAATATAAGGAAAAGCCCAAATGGCCTAATCAACGACGAAACCCATTAGTACTTCAAGCATATCATTGATCCGAGTACAACCCACACATTTTTTGTTATTAATATAAACAATTTAACTTAATAAATTAGCTGATGAAGAAGAATCTGCTGATGAAGTTCTTCAAGCTTGTTCAAAGTCAATTTAACACACATATTTGTATATGTGTATAATTTATAATTGTTAGAAGATTTTGTTAATCACAAAGAGAAATCTTCGCAATCTTTATCTAACAATTTTTCTTTTTGATACACATATACTTTTAATTATATTCCACAAAAGCAAATACAAATAACCAATTAAAATTGTCTCAATTTATAATTTTTAAAAAATTAAAATATATATTTATAATTTAATAATTATTAATTTATACTAGAAAATAATTATTATTCATTAATATCACTATAAATTAATAAAATGTCATAGCCCAACATTATTAATTTATAGGTTTTACTGTATTTTCAACCAAGTTTGAAGACCTACACCACCCGCATATATCGATATCTCTCAACCTTAGTTTTCAGAAATGTTATACATTCTAATTTCTATGCTCCACATCATTTTTTCACATCAAAAATAAAAATATCAAATTTAGTACACTAGGCATCGAAAGGTGGAAAAAAAAATGAACAAAAAATATATATTTGTTACGTGTGTATGTATATTTATAATATATATATATATATATATGTTATATCTATATATATCTAACAATAGTAAAAGACTGTTTAATCAGTCGCAAACTTTTACAGCGGCAGAACTCTTACATGTTCCAGAAACTGCAAGAGTTGGTTTGAGCAGCGACGAATAATTTTTATTATTAGTCATCTTTACCGTATACATAATCTATTAACCATTCAGATTCTTGCAAGTTGCTATGAATAGAAGAATGTGTTATGTTGTATTAATAGAGCAATAGTAGTATTTATACAAGAGAGATCCTAAACGTAGGGGATATGCGATGATCATAAACAATATATAGATTACAATCATAGATATTTATCCTTTATCTTTATACCCCTCAAGTTGGCCGTCAAAGATCTGGTTGCTATAATATTACTCCTAGCCTAATTACTCCCATGGATTTCCTTAACTTGGGGTAAACAATAACAATAAGTCTTTACAATTACATCATCGTCAACACAAACATAAATAAACAAGAAAGAAAGAACACCGTATTCATAAATAAATATACAGAAAGGTGACACTACAGCAACATTGTATGCATCTACCTCTTGACTTCTATCTTCATGTATCTACCACATCGCGTAGTTCAACAAGTCCTATGAATCCATTCAAATAATCCAGTCCGGTTCAGAATTGCCTTCACACCTGTTGTTTCCAATGAAATAACAAAACGTGAGAAGTTACAATCGAATATGAGAGAATCGCATTTTGCTTGCTTTGTGTATGCACTAACATATAAATGAACTGAAAAGTAAGAGAATTTTTTTGACTTGCCAGTTTTTGGGGAATTGTGATAAGAACAAATGAGAAAAAGTAGAGACAAGTGCAGATTACGAGTGCTGCGATTGTGTTGTAGACAAGGCGTTTGTCGTCCTTGGTTGGTATGAAGGCTGTTTTCAAAGTGTTGGTAAGCTCAAAGAGCCTATAAGAGATCTGAAACAAAGCAGCAAATCGCCAATCAGTTTTTTTGTATCTGTCTGGCTTTCAAATTGTTTCTATCTGTTATAGCAGGGTTTGCGGGTTTGCTTACAGCGACGTAAATCGAAGTTGTGAGCATGAAGTTCAACAATGGGTAATCCGGGATAAGAGAGAGTAACAATTTGGGTTGACCATCAGGAACTCCAGATCTGTGGGTGAATTATATTATTTCATAGTTCAATGGGTCAAGAACATATTAATAGCTTTGTATCTATCCTCAACCATCAATTTCCGACTTACTCTACAGTTGAGAACTGCGACAAGAAAAAGTGTGACATACCTGAGCCATATATGAAACTGGGAGATATATGTCTCCAGTGTTATCTTCCCAAGCCACCTGAAAGTTCATGAACAGATTTATTTTGGAAAAATCGTAACAAGAGGACGAATATCACTATTGACTGAAATATTTTTTCTTACGCCAAGAGGGTCAAACTGTAGCCGCGGAAAGACTGAGTGATGTTCCGGAGACAGATATAAACACTGAAAGAAAAGCAAAACAAAATATACATGTTAGGACTGGTTCTTGGATGAATCTGATGTATAGAGATTTGCAAGTAAAGTGGAATACGTTATAGGAATCCAAGAGGTGTAAGGATGATATTTGTTGTAAGTTAGCTTGTCCAGCTTGTAAATGTACTCGTACCAAAAATATCCCACCTAAAAGTTTCATAATAACAATGACAGATTAGCTGGAAGAACAGTACGTAAGGCTCTTTCACCTAGAAGAAAGTGAAATGATGACTTGTTATACCGTTATTGCTATAAGTGCCACAGTTGTTTTGATAGCCATCCTGAACTTAATCTCAGCTTCCTCCAGTTTATCCATCCAACTTTCAATCTAGAAGATACATAATCATGGAAATGAAGGACGAAAATTGGCAAGTCTTTATCACTAAACTACCCATTTCTGAACAGAGTTGATGTGAAATTCTAGTATTAGGAACTTACAGTTGGGTGGTAGTATGCATATAGCATCCCGATTATCCATATGTACCGATCAAGGCCAGAGCGGAAATGCCACTCATGCAAGAGGGGAAGCTGTGGTTTTGCGGGATCATTGTAACCTGGAATTGTTGTTTTCAAGTATTTTTTTAGAAAACAGCCGTCTCATGAGCACATTGTTTATAGTGGTAAACAAAGTTTTAGGATGTCACTAACCCATTAGGAGTGTAAATGGACTCCAAATCCATTCAAAAACGCCAGGAATTTCCCAAACGATGATGACAACAACGAAGCAGGTAAAAAATTTGGCAGCTATGACTGAGCCCATCTCATTATACTTGTTCATAATACCAAGTGCTCCATAGACCATCAGAGTAAACAGAGTGTGCATTGGGCAGATGTAGTATAGCATATAACTGTTGTTGAGGACGATGCAGGAGAATATGACCAGGAAATTTAGTCGCCACATCATCTGTAGAACAAGAGTATGTTAGAATATAAAGAAGCTGACAGCTTGAAATAAGAAACAAAAAAAAGGGAGAAAATAGCTACCTGTGCAAACCTTGGAAGGCTAAAGTCCTTGCGAATATAATAATAAGAAAAATTCCCAAATCCAGTCATCCATACGTAGCACGCAATGAAGACACGGATTGCATTATAGTACTCTGCAGCAGCAAAGTAGTGGTACATCAAAAAGAGGACCTACAACACCAGAAAAAGAAAAAAAAACAATGATGAGGCAACAGCAAATGAACTGGCAGATCCAAAAAATGAACACTAGATACTTTTCTACAAATATTCCCAGCAGATGCAGTAACAGACATGAACAAAATCGGAGGGCAAGTAACTAACATAAAAGTTAAACGACAAACCTGCATCCACCCTTTCCACTCCTCGGTTTGATGCCTATTCAAGTACATGATGGATTTTCCGTTGAATGCCGATTTATCATTATGAATAGTGAATGAAGTTAACGCTGAAACGATGATGAGAAGGAAGTATATGAACAGAAAAAGATCCCGGTTGTAACTCTGTGTCAAAAGATAAACAATGAAAGCTAGTCAGAATGTACGAATGAAGCGACACAAGCAGGAAATTCATCATGAAATATCAAATTTACTATCCTTTTTTTTTTTGTCACATCAAATTCAGAATCTTGTGGAGTCTTTTCTTTCCATGTAACATTTTAGACCAAGCTTAATGATAATAAACAAGTGTATATAGGATGTTGCTGAACAATGTAAAGACTCTGTAACTACTCCAGAATCTACTAAGCAAGAAATAATCATCACCTTCTTTGACGAATTGAAGATATCCGTGCGGTCACATATGTAAAAGTACACCATAAGTGCCGCAAACTCAATTCTGCATAGAAAACAAGATAATTCAGATATAAAATGGGAGTCTTGAAGATAATGGACCTGTCAAACATACAAAGCATTACTGTAGCAAATGGAACCCAGTACTCACATTGCTCTTAACGTCAGTCTGTTCTCAACCAAGAAGGACTCATCCAATAGCACAAATCTGCATAGAACCCAGCATATAATTAAGCATAAGAAAAAAAAAAAAAAAAAAAAGACTGAAGAAGAAAAGGAACCTGATGAGAGGAGAATGTGTGGAAAGGGCCTTGGCTCTAGGAGAAGTAGACTGAAGACCACCTCCATCTTCAATCAAAAGAGCTTTGTCATCTTCTTTAACAAAGTCTTTAGCAATTTCCACCAAATTGACATCAGAGTGCCTACTAACAACACACAGACAAAATATCAAAATACAAAACTCAAAGCAAAAAGTTCATTAATCACTTCAAAAAAAGAAACGTTTGTATCAACATACGCTTTGGCGGAGACGGAGTGTTTGGCATAGTGGAGATACTCGGAGTATAGCCAAGCGACGATCACCGGCACAATCCCAAGCACTACCGACATCTGCAATTTCCCAAACAAATCACTCTCAGTATCACTTCACTACCAAAACAAACTCAGAAGAAGAACCTTAGATCAAGCGAGATCTAATAATCAAACAAATGAAGAAAAAAAAGCTGAGAACAACAACAACAAAAATAGCTAATAAAGACGTACTAGCCCAGGTGTAACAGGGCTTGAAATCGTCATTCCCGATCAGAGAAGCAACAACGATCAAAACGGGATTAATTCGTCGGATTCCAAAGAAACTGTAATAAATTTGCGAGCAATTTAGCTTCGCTCCAGAACCAGATCTGGTAGATCTCGCCTGATAAATCGAACAAATAGAAAGACAAAAGCAATGATGAACCAAAGAATCAAGTATGAGTATAGAGATAGATAGAGCTGAATCCTAATTATAAGAAAAGTAGTAACAACAACTCACAGATAGGAACGAGTGAACGAACTGTGTGTTTTTGAACGGTTTAGTAAGCTTTTAAGCTCTCTCTCTCTCTCTATACATTTTAATCAATTTTTTTGATTCTCCTCCAGAACAAAAAAAATTACTAACCGACAAATTTAATTATAAATTAGAATGAAGAAGAAAAAAAAGAATATATTACTTATGAAAAATACGGTTTTGGGATTTTATGCTCTTCTATCGAAATCAAGGGGCCATCGATAGAAAGGGAATGCTTGCATGGTTACAAAAATATAATTTGTGTAGTGAGGATTTTAACAACCAATACTACACGTTTTATTAGATTTGTGTCCTAGCTATTAGTTAGAACTTTAGAACGAGACAAGTTCAGGGATAAAAATAAAGAGACATATTTTGTTTTACACTCGCTGGATCATACATTTTGATTCTCAATTTTTATCGATTACAGTACGTATAGATTCCAATAATCAAGAAGGACATATATATTTTTGGATGTAATTTTGAGTGGTGATGCTGAGATTTATATACGTTTTTTTTATTATTTCTCACATTTTTGTGAGACATGTAATGTTTCAACTTTCAAACCTTATCTCATCATTGTACTCTAAATATTAGTACTAAAAAGACTAGTGAATGATTGATTTCGGATCACCATCCTCAATGGTGAAGTGTATCGTATGAACCAACGTCTAATAACCTAACAGGAGTCATGGTCATATACATATTTTTTTCTTTTTCTTCGTATAAGCAATTATTTGTGTTCGTATCAAACATTTATAATAATGACGAGGCTGTGCTATAATGTATGTCGACGTCTGTATTCATATTGTTTGTCAAAGACGCGTTTCTTTAATTAGGCAGACTTTATTTAGTTACATGCCGTAACAAGAAGTTTATTAACATTGCAATCATTTTCGAGTAAGAAAATTGAAACTTTAATAATATTCACCGACATTAGATTGTAGCTTAGGTACTCTGTCCATATTCATATAGTATTAATTGAATTTTTAGGATCCATGTATATTATATTGACTTTGTGAATTTCTAATTAGTCTCACCCGTAGGCCGTACGTAGTAGTCTCTAACAGATAGTGTGTATACTAAGTCTATTAAATCTATTAGTCTGTTTTAAAGACACTTTATTTGGTTATACATTATTTGATGATCAAAATGTAGCTTATATAAAAGTTAGCTAGTTCTTGCACAATTGCTTGAAGAGTCTTTCAATCATTTTGCTACGTTAGTAACGAAGATAGGAACTTAACATTGAAGAAGACAGTACTGTGGTTTGTTTTCATTGACCGACGACAAAAAGTTGAAGACGATAGAAGAAAATGACCATCGAGAAAAGTTATTCGATCTGAAGCCGCCGAACCGATACTCGAATACACTGGTGACTTGGCTTATGTTATGTTGTTTTAAAAGGTAAATTAACCGGTTAATTTAATTATATTTTGGTTAAAGAATAAACCGGTGATTAAAACTAAAAAACTAAGGAGAAAATTGCAAGTTAACAGGCCGAGAACATATAACATATGCCATAGGGCCCAAGAGGCCAAGACCCAAAACATCAAAAACCCTAATTTCGTTTTATCAGAAGAGTTCCTTCTCAATCCCAGTCTCGAAGATATCACTTTAACAGTTTCTCCTCCCTCAGTTAATTTTAGTTTTTCGTTATTTAAAGAGTGTTTGAAAAAAATGGCTGGGGGATCATCAAAGAGCTCTAAAAGAGCAAGACTTTGTGATGACAGTGAGTCGGAAGACATAAGCGACCAAGAAGAAAACGTTAAGGTATAATAGTTTGTTGTTGCTTGCTTTCGTCTGGTTTATGTTATTTTTAGATGGCTGTGTAGGTGAATTTATTGTTTGGGGATTCTATTTATTTACACAGGTCAAAAGCGATTATGAATTATCTGATGAGATAGAGGATGATAGTGAGGATGATGACGAAGGAGAAAGCGAGGAATTTGAAGATGGAATTGATATAGAAAGTGAGAGCGGCGATGATGACAGACAATGAAGATGCTGAGATGGAAGAGCTTGCGAAAGAGTTCAAGGAGCTTCGTTCACAAGCACAGTAGGTAAAATTCCATTTTTGAACTTGGTAATATTTTCTCAAGACTGTCATTAGTGAATTCTTCTAATTTGTTTCTAGAAGTGGTAGAGAGATAGTCTTATCAAAGAGTAGTGTTGGCGAAGTAGCTTCAAATTTATTCAAGCAATTGGATTTATGTCAGATACTAAAATGAGGCCAAAAAAAAGAATCATCTTTGTTGAATAACTTGGTTCCTTTTGGTACAGGGATATATTGAGGAATCTGAAGCGTGATAAGGGCGAGGATGCTGTTAAAGGTCAAGCCGTGAAGAACCAGAAGGTATGACATTTTTTTCTACAGTTTGTGAATTAGTCTACTAGAAGAAATCAAATGCATGCAGTTGCACATGTATTCTCTATAGTTAATCTATAGCGAATTCCTGTTTAAGAGACAATTCAATTTCATTTCTATGTGAAGGCTCTTTGGGATAAAACTCTGGAGTTCAGATTCTTACTTCAGAAACCATTTATTAGTTCAAACAGATTGCCACAGGTACGCTATAGTCTCTTCTTCTTCTTCTATTTATGGTTGTTTGTTTCCTTCATGCTTATGACATAAGCTAATCCTCCTCTTCAGGAGCCTGTGAAATCGTCGTTTTGTTCGGAAGATGATGAGAATGTCTCGACAGCATATACAGATCTAGTTACTTCATCTAAGAAGACATTAGACTCCCTCTTGGAGTTGCTAGAGGTATGTATGCCTAGGCTTGAGATTCAGTAGTAACTGTATACTGTCACTTAATTAATGTGTTTTGTCTCTCCGCCACCTTTGGTTTACTCTTTTTATCCAAAATAATTATTTTTGCAGGCTTTGCTTGAGAAGAACCCCTCGGTTGATCTACAACAAGTGAATAGTAGTATGCCTTATTTTATAATACAGAAAACATAATTATTTTCAGTATAAGCAAGGGTCAATTTATAATATCGCTGTTTTTCTATCTGGTCAGGAACAGCTAGTGCAGAATCCAATAAATCAGATACAGAAGATAGTGATGAATGGCAACAAATAGCTGAGTTACAGAAAAGGTATTCAAGCCTAACTGTACAACTTAAAAGCTCTTGTCCTGTCACAAGCAAAAGATTTCAATTTAGTAAAAAACTTGATTGACTTCATTCGGAAATCAGTCTGAACTGATTATGATTTAAATTTTCATTGCTAACACAAAACTGGTCTTTGCCATGTAGAATGTCTGTATTCCGAAACAAAGCTGTGGACAAATGGCAGAGAAGAACACAAGTCACAAGCGGTGCAGCTGCTATTAAAGGAAAGCTCCACGCCTTTAACCAGGTATAGACAACAAACCCCATAAACCTTTAACCAGCTCCACGCCTTTAACCAGGAATCTAACTTGACCATTTTTTCTATATATATATAAAAAAAAAACAGAATGTTAGTGAACAGGTGGCTTCATACATGAGGGATCCAAGTAGAATGATCAAACAAATGCAACAGTCAAGAT
Source organism: Camelina sativa (assembly GCF_030686135.1). Taxonomy (NCBI): domain Eukaryota; kingdom Viridiplantae; phylum Streptophyta; class Magnoliopsida; order Brassicales; family Brassicaceae; genus Camelina; species Camelina sativa. The sequence continues at coordinate 2,778,996 of NC_141898.1, forward strand.
CTACTGTTGCTGTATTTGGCACTGTAAGTTTTATTTCGTTGATAAGAAAAGCATCCAAGATCAGCTTCTCTTCAGTAAGTTCTAATCTTGAAATTTCCATCCACAGGTCCCTGGGGAAGCCATGGAACCAAATCAAGAAGAGGTAGAGTTACAATTTTCTCTAACCAAGTCAATTGTATCAGTCTTATTGATTATCTTTATTAGGCCAATTGTCTAACATGTGTTACTCTCTTTCTTGTTCAGGAAAGACAACTTGAAGGAGACCCTGAACTTATAGAAGATGTTGAATTCTATCAGCAGTTACTGAAGGAGTTCATTGAGACCATCGATCCAGCTTCCTCAGGTATTCATCTCGGTGTCGGAATGATTAGATTGTTATATCCAACAACTTGGAACTTGATTTGTAGTTTCTGGTTTCCCGTAAAGACAGTCTATGGTATATACTGAAAAGCTCTATTTTCCAATGGCAGAAGCGGCTTACTATGCAATGAAGAAGTTTCAGACGAAGAAAAGGAAACGTGTGGATCGGCATGCCTCTAAGAGCAGAAAGATCAGGTATAATAATAAATACAACACACATACAGTAGTTTTCAAGTCTTTTTTTCTATCTTTTTGAATCATTTGTGTGTGAAAAAACGAAACAGGTATAATGTTAATGAGAAGATTGTCAACTTCATGGCACCACGACCGGCAAAGATACCTCCAAACACAGCGGATTTTCTGAAGAATCTGTTCGATCTAAAGACCAGAAACGTTCTCTGTGAAGCATAAACTATATTTATTTATCAAACAAACCGCAATTTTGAAACGCAGGAAAATATGACTCTATTTTCGTGTGGTGTTTTGTTGTATTACTAGCGACATTGTAAACCAGAAGTTATAGTTTTAAAAATATACAGAATATAAAAGAATTAAAACATATATACCACGTGTCAAGAAGTTGATGGGACTGAAACTATATAGTAACGCTGGAATTAGGCAATTCTTTTAGTCGTTTCGTTTCATATATAACAAAGTTCAAAACAAAGAGATCTTCGTATTCACCAAATTTTGCTTCTTCGTGATTTCTTTTTTTCTCCCAAGATTTTCTCGGGAAACAAGGCAAGAAAATCTGACATTCCTGGAAAATGATCAAGGGAGGTGGGAGAAATATAGGTTAGTTTTTTCCCGGCATAATCTTCTTCTCTCTTTCTGAGTTTTTTTCGTTTGTGTAAATTGCAAACCGCAAAAAAATTGTCCAAGTCGTCACTGCCGCCCTTTCGTCACCGTCCTCGCGTTTTATTTGATTTTTTTTTTTCTATACTAAACGCTGATTTCGCCTTTTCTCCGATAAACCCTTTCTTCTTTCTCACGTAACGGCTCTGGTCTCTTTTGTCCCTAGGTTTTCCTCCTTCTATGTCTGAATTAGAAGATGAACGCTCGATTTCGCTTCGTCAGGTAAAAAAATTACTAGGGTTTTTGCCTATTTCGTGTCAAAGTGATCATCATATATTCAATTCATTGGGTTCTGTCTGGTCATCTTTGCCTTTTATCTTTCTCTTGTGTGGTGTAGCTTATGGCTAACGAAGGAATCATTCCGTCTTATAAAGACGAGGAGAAACGTAGAGTTGTTATTAGTAAGCTACGAGGGGTACGGTACATTCGATTTTTTTTTTAATTAAGTCTTTGTTTTTTTTGTTTTGTTTCTTGAGTTGAACAGTGATTGATTGATGTCTCTGAGTTCAATGAACAGATAGTGGAGAGATGGCTTAAGAATGTAGCCTGGGAACGCCGTCTTTCTCAACATCATGTTGACGCCACCAACGCCACCATTCTTGCTTACGGCTCTTACGGTCTTGGGGTGATTTTTTTTTATCTTTCTATTATTCTTTCTCCCAATCCCTTGTTTTAGTAACGAGTACTCTGTAATGAATTCAACCTTTAGAACTTATCATATGTAACTACGTTAGCTAACTGCTATTGTCTTTCTTGACATCGGCCAGGTTTATGGTTCTGAATCAGACATTGACGCTCTCTGCATTGGTCCTTTCTTTGCCTCTTTGGCTGTGAGTTTGGCATCCTTTGTTGAATGATTCTTAATTTTTTTTTGTTTCCGTAAATTTGAGATTGTTCTCTCTTATTGGTACACAGGAGGATTTTTTCATCGGTTTGCGTGATATGTTGAAAACTAGATTAGAAGTTTCCGAGCTTCTTTGTGTTAAAGATGCAAAAGTTCCTCTGATCCGCTTTAAGTTTGATGGGATCTTGGTTGATCTTCCATATGCTAAGCTTAGAGTATTAACCATTCCACATGTTGGTTCTCACAACTTTCTAAGTCCCTGTTGCTTTACTTACACACTAGATGGCTTTTTAATATAAATCTTATTCAAAATTTGCGAGCACTTCAGAATGTAGATGTGCTTAATCCTTTCTTCTTGAGGGATATTGATGAGACAAGTTGGAAAAGCTTGTCTGGAGTTCGCGCAAATAAATGCATACTTCGATTAGTGCCTTCCTTAGAGGTAACAGAGTGATTCTTAATTGATTCCTCCAGCGTTACTGATATATAGACCATGTCTAACTTCTATTTTATTGAGTAATCTTCTTCTTATTTTAGCTATTCCAATCATTGCTGCGGTGTGTCAAATTATGGGCAAAAAGGCGAGGTGTATACGGTAACGTAAGTGTGATATAAATTAATATCAACCATTGCTCATAACTTGTTTAATTGAGTTTGTTTTTAACTTGTTTCAGTTGAATGGATTCCTAGGGGGAGTTCATCTGGCTGTTCTTGCTGCATTTGTTTGTGGATATGAACCGAACGCTACACTAAGTTCCCTTCTGGCAAATTTCTTCAACATATTTGCTCATTGGCCATGGCCTACACCGGTGGTGCTGCTAGAGGATGCTTATCTACCTACTGGGTCTCCTCCAGGCTTAATGCCCATCCAATTGCCCTGCGGTCCACATCAATTCTGCAACTCCAACATAACAAGAAGCACATTTTACAAGACAATGGCAGAGTTTCTACGAGGGCATCATTTGACAAAGGTTAAAGTCTTACTTTCTCACCGTTCCACCTAACCAAGTAGTGGTTTCTCTGTAGGGTTATATCCTGTTTGGCTATGGTTTTTTAAGTCTTTGGATCTTCCCTGAGGTTTTATGTGGTAGTCCGAGTCCTTTTATGATGTTTTTTGGTCTATCTCACACACTTACGATGACAAATTTCAGGATTACTCAAAGCTTAACTTCAGTTGGAAGAATTTGTTTGAGCCCTATCCATATGTAAACACATACACGTGGTTCATCAAGATACACCTCTCAGCTGCTAATCAGGAAGATCTCAGTAATTGGGTTGGTTGGGTTAAGTCACGTTTCCGTTGTCTTATGCTCAAGGTACGCACTTCCATCTTTGGTTCAACTCTTTCAGTATGACATCTTACAAAACACTCTGCCTGTTCTGTGGGTCTGTCTTACAGTATGGCCTTTGCTTTATGCCACATATGATCTTTAATGCAGATAGAGGGAGTCTATGGCATTTGCGACCCAAACCCAACAGAGAATGTCGAAACCTATGCGAAGCAGCCAAACATTGTGTTTTACTGGGGATTACATTTACAGCTCAGAACCATAAATGTTTCAGACATTGAATATGTGGAGAAAACCTTTCTGACGAATCTTAACAGTGGAAGCTTCCAGGTACCAGGTGGTAGAATCCATTTATCGGTTGTGAAAGCATCCCAGCTGCCTTTGAATGGAGATTGTGCTAGCAACAACAGAAGCAAGGTGACAAGGACTTGTTGGAGAATCAGAATCCCGGAAGATAAGCAGCATTGCAAGAATGTACCGGTTTACTCAAAGCATATGCCCAGCTATGTGGTTGGGTATAAGAAGATGGATAACAAAGAGGCTGAGGGTATGGAGGTTCAATGTTAGGTTGTGTTAGTAATGATGGTTGTCTTTACACTCTTTTTATTTCTGTCTTTAATTTTGAGCTTTTGGCCGATAAGTGTGTGTGCCTGTGAGTAGAGATGTAATGTTTGCAGGAAGAAACTAGTTTGACTTTTCACTTTCTAATTTTGTAAAATGTCTCCTGACATAGTTTCTCAGTTAGTTTCCTTTGACATGACATGATTAGAAGTGAAACAAGAGACAACAACACAGTTGCAGATACCAAAAGTACACAGACATCCTCAAAAGACAACAACTTTACCAAAAAAAGAAGAAAGATGTTCATATTCATCAAACAGTAACAGCAAGAGCTTTGACTAAATGAGAATCTATAGGGACTGTAAGCACATGATCAAGCCACTAAACGATCCCCCAAATTTCACAACTACTGCGTCTTTCAAGCGCAGCTATCTTTCCACGACAATTAGCCAATCTTATCTGAGAACAACCATGATGGAAGAAACGTCGTGGCAAACCCATGAAGCTTCTCCAAGTACCTGAGTGTCATACCATCTGAGCCATCCGGTGAAAGCAGAGTACAAAACATTATCGATCTAGCAATAAGCATTTTTACACATAAAAGCACCCATCACCGGATCAACCTGTTCCCATCTAGTTTCCTTGGAACTGTAAGCAGCCACACATCTCCTAGTGCAAGGTATCACGTGCAACTTCCCGTCAACAGATTCAGTATAACATGCCTTTAGTCTCACCGTATATATCACTTGAGTCAAGTGATTATATATTGCATTATTTGATAAATTACTAAAATAACGTGTAAACAATTGTGAAAGAAAAAAGGTTGTCAATTGATTTCAGACGGAACATATTATTAAAAAAATATGTATACGAAGTGAAGTTGGGAAGTGGTACAATTGCAAACAATTCAGATTGAATAAAATTAATAAGAGAGGGAGATATGTGTTTAGAGGTTGAAGATGGCAGCACCACTTGAAGGCTTGGAGGCAAATAGGTAAAGCTCCATATCTTCTTCCTTCACAACTCCTTTCTCTACTCTCTTCGTGTAGTATTTCTCCTGTAAATGGAATACCACAATTCCATTCTTTTACTCCCAAAAACATGACAATAACATTACTGTCCTAAAACCATAAGGAAGCTATTTATTTATTACCTTGACTGCGGCGATGAATTGAGTAACACCAGATTCCTTAACCAATGCCACTGCGCAACCTCCCCATCCAGCTCCAGTCAGTCTTGCTCCAAGTGCTCCATTCTCCCTGCAAACTTCAACCAGTTCTTCTAGCTCGGGGCAACTGCACGATTTCATGAAACTCAAAATCAAAATCCTCTTTCACACATTCACTGGTTTCACTCTGAACATTTGATCTTTGAGTTTATGCACCTGCACTCGTACAGGACACTGCAGCTGTGATGGCTTTCATTCATGAGATCACCGAGTTTCTTTAACTTCTCTTCGTCACTGCACGCAGTTTATGTTTCAAAGTATTAAGGTTCCGGTGAAGATATTTAATCAGAAGTTTCATGGGAAAAAACGGTCTCACCTTAAGCTTGAATAGACTGTGTCCTTGAAACCATGAACCCTCCGGGCTTCTGAATAAACGTGTGCAGCTCTCTGTTGATGATCGTAATCATACCATTATTGTTATGACTCAGGGACAAAAATGAAAACAATATTCCACAGGGTTTGTACATTTATACTTTACCTGATGCAATTTGAAATGTGTGGCAGCATTGAGTACAGCCAAAGATGTTGGATCATTATTCAAGATTGATGGTAATTCCTCTTCCAGGACTTTCTCAATCTCCTCAGCCGTGTATGGTTCTTCTTTTAGATATTCCTACAGCATAGAAAAGAACGCATAAAACTCCAAATATCTTTTTAGATATCAACTAAATAGATTTAGAGATATATTAACATCAAGCCGTCTGTTTTGGCAGAGACTGATTGATGAGTACCTTAACAGCAAGAAGAGGATCAGATGACCCACGATCACCAGCAAATGACACACATAATCCCTCCACATCAGAGAGAGTCTTAACTTTTGATATGGCTTCTTTTGGTTCCATTCCGAGCTTAACACCAAGAATGATCTACAAAGCCACATGGTAGAGAGAATCATATTACCAAACAAAGTCAAAGATATTGCAGCAGAAAAGTTATACACTATGACTTACAGAAGCAAGTCGACATTCAACGACCCTGTTATTGTAATTCGTAGCAGCCGTGACGGCCTTCTTCGACTCTGCAAGAGAATGAGCAATTACAAAACTCCCTCCATCAGGGAGTTTCACATCAGTTACCCGGACTGGGTTGAAGTCAATAAGCTCAGCAAATCCAGTTTTAGCCATGATAGATATTGCCTGTGGAAATGATTAAAAATTGATCAATCAGAGTCAGAGAAGGTAAACAAATCATGGATTATTCGAGAAAATTTCTGACCTGGTCCATCCCACCAGACTGTGTTCCAATATGTCGTTCACAGTCACATGTAAGCTGTGCAAGTTCTTTCTGAAAGGAAGAGAGGACTTGGAGATTTCAATAATCAAAAAGAGATGTGTGAAAAGCCATGCATAGAGCACGATTGAGTAAGGTACCTTTTCAAAGTTTTGCCCAAAGACAGCCATAATAGCAATAGTTGCTGAGCAAACGAATGCAGCAGAGCTTGACAACCCAGAACCTACATCAAGACAATCAAGTTAAAGTTTCAAATAAAACTTTCCTGTTCCGTAAGTATCATGATGCAATCTCATTAATTGGGAAACTATACCTGTAGGAACAATTCCATCAACAAGCACATCAAGTCCAACTGGTGAACCAAGATTCACACCTTTTGACTTTGCATACTCATGGAAACCTTTGTACCTGTAAGAATCGAAAAAAAAATCATAAGAAACCTCAAAAAAAAAAAAAAGGTGAGATATCTCAGTTGCTAATGGGACACTAGAGCACCAAAACGAAACCCCTTACGCGCAAATGAAGTAATGGCCCCATTTGTGATTCTTCAAGTCAATTTCCTGCAAAATTTAGCATATATGATAAGAAAGGCAGTGGTATTCTAACAGTCCAAGATCTCATCTCTATAGTGTGAAAAAACAGACATAATTTTTACAGCAAATTCGACATTACAGCTGTAATGTAATAAAAGAGGAAGAACCTGGTCAGGATCAGCAGGATAAGTACACATAGAGTACTTATCATTAACATTTGCAATCCGAAGCTGCTGCTTTTGATCTTCAGATATCCGAATTGCCATAATTGTATCCTGACGAATAGCCATTGGTAACACAGAGTATCCTTCATAGTCTATGTGCTCTCCTATCAAATTCACTCTTCCTACACACACACACACACACAAATAATTTTTTTTTTTTAAAAAAACACCTTTCACCATCAATTTCGCAATCTCTGATCTCATCCTCCAACTCTACGATAATTAATTAGCTAGAAACCAAATTAATCATAAGTCAACGAATCTCTCCAAAATTGTTCAGGAAAATGATTCATACCAGGAGAGCGAGCGAAGAGTTGGGGAGAAGCACCGAAGGTTTGGTTGAAACTAGCCATCAAAACATCGAATCGTTGTGTAGCGTCTTGGAGCAGAGATCCATCGCCGTAGACAGGCTCAAGGGATGTGAAGATCGGGACCACCGATACGTCTTCTTGTTTCGCCATTTTTTTTTCTTGTTTCTTTGGCTCGATCGATCGATCACTTGTCGTCGTCACTCTCAACCTCGCTGTTTATCTTTATCTTATCTTATTATGACGAGGTTTTCACAGTTGTCACGAAGCGTGTTCCTTGGCTTGCGCATAATTATTAGGGATTGGATTGCCACCGATCTTATTTATTTCTTGTTACTATTCTTCATTCTTAGATTAGATCTGTTTCCGGAATTATTTGATAGATATACAAATGAAATATTTTGTGAATATCTTACTTATCCATAACCTTTAGATAATTCTGGATTCCGGAACACGTTTGGATATCTTTTGTCCTATTGATTCGTTGACGATATTATATATTCCAAATAAAATGATGTTTTTGACTCAAAAATTAATTTTGTAATTAACACTAGATAGATAGTGTCGAGCGTACTTAACTCGAATTTAATTTTTGACGTGTGTGAGTTATACATACACAATAAAAACATGAAATAAAAAATTGGCGGTTATGATACAAATTTAGTATATAATCAAACTATTAAAAAATGAAATCGAAATTTTTGCAACAAGATTTTGCAAAATAGTATTCCTCAAATGGAGTCTCTCCCGGAAGAAAGTGATTTTGCAACACGAGTGGCTTCTTCTTCACTCAAAAAACCTGTTCAATCTCAGCCTCGTCTAAAAGCATTGATGAGTTTTCTAACGCAGAAGCATTGTCTCGTGAAGGAATTATATATGAAGTGCTAGCTTTTACCAAACAAGTAGTGATGAAGAAGGGGAAGGGATCAAATATCTAGCAAAAGCCGCGTCTAAAGGACACAAAAGCGGCAACATATAGATATGGAATGATCTCCTTTTCTCGTGATGGCCAAGTTGCGCAAAATGGTATATGGAGATATATATATTCAAGTCTTCCTTTTGTCGTGGAATTTTCCCCCGTGAAGACTAGGAGAAACATAGTAGAGTGTCTGCTATGGATAAAATACAAATATAAAGATTGTTTGTGGGGAATATTGAGGCTCCTTGATCGTACGTAGTTTGGGCTCGCCATGACACGAGGTTTATCACGGCAAGAGATCAAGAGTGTGAGTCTTGTCTTTTGTTTGCATGCGGAACCTGCCCGTTTCGTTTTCTTGTCTCATAAAGGTTCCTAATTAGGGCTCCCTCTTAACGTCTCCAATTTTGAACCCAAACCTCTCAACAATAGTACTGCGATCTTTTATTCTAGTAGTGGTTTGTCACAAAAGAGTTAAACAATGCAAGTTAATAGAGGAGGAGGCTTGAAGAGAAAGAAGAGGACAACGCATGGCCACTCCCATGTGCCTCCTCATACCTTTTATAAGGTCACTTCTCTCCATATTTAATTCAAATAATTTTGCTTTTGTCACTTCTCTCTTGTTGTCGCTTAGTCATACTCCAGTGTTCATCCTCAAAAATTGTAAAATATAGACAACAACAATTATTCGTAATAACTAATCTAGGGTCACTCTCTCTTTTTTAGTTTTTTTTTCCCCTTTTCTTTTTGGGGTCATATCCCTACCATACGAAGCTAATGAATCAATCATGGTTAGTCCATATAGGTTCGTAAAATTTTTGTTTGGTGACGAATACTTAAGAACGTACATCCAGAATTGCAGATTAGTGTTCGAAACAACTTATTTATTATATTGGCAGGGAAGAACCGAAGAATTAGTAAAGATTTTCCTTTTTTTTTTTTGTTTCGTGTGAAATAAGTTATAAAAAAAAACAAAGAAAAAAGGGAAAAGAAGACAAACAACCTAAAAGTGTCAAATATGAGAAAGGGAGTGGATGATTGAGTGAGACAGATATATCATCTCATGATTGAATTCAATGCATTTGATTGTATGATTTCATTCTCTAATTATTGCATCAACACATGCTTACCATAATCAAAAACTACAAGTGTCTAACCCATTTCATCAATGGGAAATTATTTTCTTTACACTTTACTGTTTGGGGTTAAATTTCATATATATGGTAGTTAACTAGTAAAGATGCCATATTAAAAGCACATCAAAGTTTCCATATTAGTTTATTTAAAATTTAAAAGACCCATTTTCCCCACTAACTGCAATATACGTAGACGTCAATTTCAATCCACTACGATTCTGAAGCTTAATGGTAACGACTAAAAGACTTGATGAATCATATACTACTGTATTATTATATGAGCTGAGGATCGTGAAATTGGGATAATTAATCTATTTAATCAGTTCAAAACCACTACTAACCTTATAGTTACAGCGGAGAAGAAATCAACAGTTGGGACAGATGATATATACTCAAACCGAATCTTCTATTTATATGAAAGTTTTGGTTGTACAGAGAGAGACAAGAGGAAAGGGATGAATATTGGGAAAATGACGAATTTAACCTTCATCAAATCGGCGGAGGAGGTGCTGAGCCTGAACCGTAGCTGGAGAGAAGCTCAGCTAAAGAGTTCATGGCTCTGACTTGCATCTCCAGAGCCTGAATGTAATCCGTTGCTTCTTCTAGAATCACCGGTACTGATTCTTTTCCACAACCCGGAACTAACCGGCCTAGAACTCGAACTTTCCTGTTTACAGCCGGTATACTCTTCTTATTCAATGTCACCACCGCCGAGACTCTTCGTTTCCTCCATCTGTTGTTGTTGGTGCTCATCATGGCCGGGATCGCCGTCGTCGGCGCTCTCGGACGTTTCTGTTTACGAAATTTCAGTTTGATCCGATTAGCTAAGATCGCTCTGCTCCATAGCGTTCTTCCGCGAGCGGAAACGGCGAGAGCTCGGTCCGCGGCTTCACGGACGGCTCTGCCTCGTTTCTGAGCCGTGGGAGACGATGTCGCCGCGGCGGAAGAGTTGAGGCGGACTTGTTGCAGCGCTTGGATCAGCTTGGCTGAGTAGATCCGTTGCTGCTTCTCGGATCTCCATCGCGTGTGGCTCTCACCGGAGACGGAAGCTGCGGTTGTGCGAGACGATGCGGCGGAGGAATCAGAGGATCTCTTCTTCTTCTTCTTCTTCCTCCGAACGAGATCTGTAGTAGTACTCGTCGGCGGTTCATTATCCGAGATCAGAGACGCCATAACCAGACGAATAGGTTTTGATCTCTCCTCAGTCTTTCTTCTCGTATTCACAAAGCTACAGAGTCTGAGGAGGATAAAATTATGAATTTGTAGAGAGAATATTGGAAGGGAAGTAGACGAAGATATATATAAAAATAAAAGGGACAGAGAGGTATCGGGAAGACGTAGCAGTTAATAAACGGCGTCGTTTTTCGAATGTAGCAGTTTTTAGTTGGACGGCGTCGTATTGTCTATTTGCATTTGTTTTGTTCACTCGGGGAATTATTATTGTTGTAGACTTGTAGTGCATGATAAAGAATTCGTGAAAGCAACCAAGAAAAATATAATTTAATTTTCAACAGAAGCCTAATGGAAATAATATGTTATAATTAACTGGCTCGCAGAAGAGTAGAAGACTGGTTATGGAATTATTAAGAGGCAGGACAATATTGTGAGTTGTGACGTAAAAAGCGATGTTTATGGAAATACATATATACTTACAAAGATCATAATGTGGGACTGTGGGTAGTATTAGTAATAGGGGTATCTTTAACGATAGTTTCCCATCACGTTTAGGGTTCAATCTTAGTTAGTAGTTTCTTCTTGCCTTCCTGGTAGGAGTTAAAATATGCTTGGTTCATATCTAAAATTGTTTAAGAAAAACAAACTTGTATCGTATGCGTCATAAACTCATATAGCTAGTAGTCATATAAAGGCCGATACGTTGGTGGTGTAATGGAGGAGAGAGGTAGATTCAAATGGGATGAATGATGACATGTCACGTTACTATTGGAGAAACCCATTTATGACTTCTAGTGGTCGTTTAGTGGACTGACAAGGGAAAAGAGAGGGGCCGAAAACTAAAACTTTGGATTTTGTATTCAGTGCAATCATTTCGTAAATATTGTTGAAATTTTGTTTAAATACAACAACTTTACACATAAAGCAAAATACCAAACGAAATGCATGTGCGATGTAGGGTAGTGGCACTCCCTCTCTTTAAGGCTTTATCATTTTTTTTTCCCATGTAAAGATCACTAAAATTAACTCGTTTATTTTATTAAAAGAAAAAAGAGTTTTGTATGTGTATGTATCAACATGTATTAATAAATCTTCATTATATTGTGTGGATGTTTAAGTAAGTATTAGTCTATTAGATTAATGAGTTTGTCACTTTGTTGGGTGGGTGTGTGGGAGTGGCATTTGGTCCATATGAAAGAGGAGACACGATCAAAAGAATGTTTCTCTATATTATTGTGGAATGCATAATCATCCCTTATGTACTACAGAGAAAATCTCCTACACATTAATTACAATCAATTACAGTTATTAGCGTATCGTAATCATATATTTCCATATCGTGTGACTTGATTCTTGAAGACGTAACGTGATGCCCAAGGTTTCACTGATACCCTCCCTCAAGTTGGAGCATGCAAATCTTGTATGCCCAGCTTGACACAGAACTGAGCGTAGTCTTGAGTGCCCAATGGTTTTGTAAGTATGTCTGCAAGCTGCGACCCAGTACCAACATGAAGAAGGCGGATGTTCTTGGTTAAGACTTCATTCCGAACAAAATGGCAATCCACTTCGACGTGTTTAGTCCGTTCATGGAAGACGGGGTTTGTGGCGATGTGAATAGCTGCTTCGCTATCACAACGAACAAGCATGGAGCCGTCATGCTTAACTCCAAGAGACAATAGAATTCGCTTCAGCCATATCAACTCTTGAGTAATGTGTGCCATTGCCCTATATTCGGCCTCTGCCGAGGATCGACTGACTGTCTTTTGTTTCTTCGTTTTCCATGATATCGGAGAGCCACCCAGTTGAATGAAATAACCAGTGATGGAACGTCTTGTTAACGGACAGCCGGAGTAGTCACTATCACACCTACCTGTGAACTGAAAAGAACCAGCTGCACGCAGCAAAATACCTTGGCCAGGATTGGTTTTCAGATACTTAACGACTCGGAGAGCAGCCTCCCAATGATCTTCCCTTGGCTTCTGCATGAACTGAGCAAGGAAATGAACACAATATGCCAAGTCTGGTCGCGTGACAGCTAAGTAGATTAAACGGCCGATCAACCGTCGATACTTTGCTGGATGTGGTAGATAAGGTGAGGCCGACAATGCTAGCTTGTTATTCGACTCAAGAGGAAATGCCACCGGTTTAGCACCAAGTAAGCATAAATCCGAGATGATATCAAGGGCATATTTTCGCTGACAAAGGTACATCCCAGAGGGACTGCGTGCCACTTCAATGCCCAGAAAATACTTCAAGGGTCCTAAATCCTTCATGTGGAAACATGTAGATAAGTAGTCTTTGAAGGCTTGCATCACTGTCATGGTGCTGCCGGTGATGATAAGATCGTCAACGTAGACTAAAACATGAAGTTGTTCACCGTCTTTATCCATTGTAAACAGCGAGTAATCTGACAAGCTCTGTTCGAAACCAAATTTTTTCAAAGCCGTTGATAGTTTCTCAAACCAGCACCGAGGACTCTACTTTAAACCGTATATGGACTTGCGAAGACGACATACCTTCTTTGGGTCATAAGCTTTGAAGCCAGGAGGGAGTTTCATATAAATCTCTTCTTCGAGGTCCCCATGAAGAAAAGCGTTGTACACATCCATCTGATGGACCTCCCAGTTTCGTTTCATTGCAGTGTCCAAAAATAGTCGAACAATACCCATCTTTGCCACTGGCGCAAACGTCTCGCCATAATCCTCACCCTCTGTTTGTTTATTGCCAAGAGCAACAAGTCGCGCTTTGTGTCTCTCTAAGGTCCCATCAGATCGATATTTGAGTTTATACACCCATTTACAGCCAATTGCTTTTTTTCCTGGTGGTAAATCACCCACATCCCATGAATGATTCCGTTCTTGAGCATCAATTTCGCTAGACATAGCATTGTTCCAACGTTCATCTTCCATGGCCTCTTTAAACGATTTAGGTTCCACACCTGAAGTTATCTTTGCCAAATATGCCTGATGTTGAGGAGAAAACCGCTCACAATTGACGTAATTAGCAATTGGATACTCAGACGTGGATGAACTTTGAGAAGTTGTCGCCTTCGAAGTGGTATTTACCACAAAATCCTTTAATTTGACAGATTGGGTTTTCTGGCGTTGCCCACGACCCAATGTAGGAGCAACGACCGGATCTGACACAACCGGTGTGGGAACCGGAACCACCGGCGGACGAGGTGCTCTAGGAGGTGGTTCGACTGTGCAGTGGAGTCATCGTGAAGACCCGTAGTTGCGGGTTGCGGTGTTACACGTTCATCGGGGGCAATTGCAGGTTCAGTAAGAAATGGGCCTCGTGAAGAAACATGTGGAACTGGGCTTGGTGTAGGCCCATTATCAATGTCTGAATTGAGTGAACTATGAGACAGACCCAATAAGTCTTCTTCTTCTTCGTGAAATAAACTCGACAAAGGAAACACTTCTTCGTCGTCGTCTGCAACCGTCGTGAGGGAGCGATATGGAAATTCAGTTTCACAGAAGATGACATCTTGGGAAACAAAAAATTCTTGTTTTGCGAGATCATATAGACGCCAACCTTTCTTCCCATAAGGATACCCCATGAACACACTCCGGCGACTACGAGCCGCAAATTTGTCTCCTTTGTGGGATTGGTCATGAGCATAACACAGGCTGCCGAAGACACGCAAATGCTCATAAGAAGGCTTGGAGTTATAGATTCGTTCATATGGTGTGACTCCCTGTAAAACTGAACTTGGTGTGCGATTGATTAAATAACCAGCCGTTAAAACGCATTCTCCCCAAAATTCGATTGGCAAATTTGCTTGAAATCGTAAAGCTCTAGTGATATTCAGAATGTGACGGTGCTTCCTCTCAACCCTCCCGTTTTGTTGAGGTGTCCCGACACAAGACGTTTTGTGTAGGATGCCTTGTTGCTTAAAGAACTCTCCCAAGCAAAGAAACTCAGATCCATTATCACTCATGATCATTCGAACAAGCTTGTCAAATTGTCGTGTAGTCATTGCAATGAACTGTTTGAGATGCGTAGGAGCCTCTGATTTTTCATTCAACAAGTGAATCCACACACCACGTGAATAATCATCAACAATGGTTAAAAAATAACGGGCTCCGGAATAAGTTGGAGTCTTATAAGGACCCCATAAATCACAATGAACCAAATCGAAAATCCTTGTTGTTTTATTCTCACTAATTGGAAAACTTCTTCTTGTTTGTTTAGCGCGGAGACATACATCACACGCTTTATTCGAAATTGCAGAAGGAATGACATTAGAAACTACAGGAAGTAGACCAACTACTTTAGCTGCAGGATGACCCATCCTATTGTGCCAAAGCTCAAAAGACTTCTCATCTCTAATCACTACCGATGCAGCAAACTCCATACTCCTAAAGTGGAAGGTCCCTCCCATACGTCTACCAACTCCCGTCACCGTCCTCGTAGTACGATCCTAAACAACAAGGAAATGATCAGCCAACTGTACTACACACCGATTCTCATCCATTAACTGAGCAAGAGAGATCAAATCAGATTGAAACCCTTTAACATAGTAAACAGATCGCAAGATCAGATTCGGCCCAAGTCGTATAGACCCTTCTTTGATAGATACTCGTTCTCTACCATCAGCTAATATAATTCCCACAGGCAACATGTCTTTAACATCCGTTAACAGATCTAATCTCCCAGTTAAATGATGAGAAGCACCTGTATCCATGATCCAAAAAGGAATAGAAGACATACCGCTTAACTTCTTCAGTTCGTTGAGAACACCAGCATTGAGAAGACTCTTAATTGCTCGCCACTGAGAGTCGCTCACCTTCACAGCATCACGATCATTGTCCGTCACAACATAGTGGGCACTCGCGGAGTTTGAAGGTGCCGCAACGTGAACCGCATTAGCAAATGAGACTCCACGTCCACGTCCAGCGCCTCCATTGGATACACCACAGCCTCGACCACGTCCTGTTGAAGTGCGAGATCTCGGTCTCTCTCCCCACCACTTTGGATAACCGATAACACCGTAACAACTATCACTGGAATGGCCAACACGGTTACAATGTTTGCACACCACCGGCTTGTCTTTTTTTTCTCTTCGGTAAGGTGGTGTTGTTTGAATCGCAAATGCAGTCGCACCACTAGATTCTTCCATGTTTGTAGTGCCGTTTTTCACCAAGTCTTCTTCCTGACGAACAATGTTGTAAACTTCCTCCATTGGTTGAATGGGAACTCGCAAGACTAAGCTTGATCTCACGGTCCGATACAACGTGTCATCAAGTCCAAACAAGAATTGGTGGACTTTATCCTCTTCTCGAAGAGTTCCAAGATCACACTCGCATTTCCCACATTTGCACAGCCTTAATGGACGATAGCTAGCCATACTATCCCAAATGCGAGTCAGCTTCCCAAAGTAAGTCTCAATCGGGAGACCTCTCTGTTTGCAGCATGCAATATCAGCCTTGATTTGCTGAATTCGAGGTCCATTGGTGACAGAGAACCTCTTGTTCAAATGATCCCATAGATCCTTGGCCACATCTCGGTGAGTGATATTAGAACGGAGTGTCGGATCAATAGACATCTTGATCCACGACACTAGAAGCGCCTGAATGGTCCACCAATCCTCCAAATCTGGTGAACCTTCCGCTGGTCGTGCAATGGTCCCGTTAAGGAAACCAAACTTTTTTCGAGAGCATAGAGCTGTCTTCATCCCACAAGCCCACTCATCGTAGTTTGCACCTGTGAGCAATGGATGTGAGATTACAGCCCCTGGATTATCGGCCGCCGTCAAGTCGTAAGGAGAGATGGTTCGTCGCACCTCCGTCGTGGTCGTTGTTGTCGCAGCTGTCGTGGTCGGGTTCGGGTTCATCGGAGGAATAATACCTTCGTTGTTCGTCATCGGTCGGGTTCGTTTGGTTTCTTAGCAAAGGAAAGAAATCAAATTTCGTGCTTTGATACCATAAAGAGGAGACACGATCGAAAGAATGTTTCTCTATATTAATGTGGAATGCATAATCATCCCTTATGTACTACAGAGAAAATCTCTACACATTAATTACAATCAATTACAGTTATTAGCGTATCGTAATCATATTTTTCCATATCGTGTGACTTGATTCTTGAAGACGTAACGTGATGCCCAAGGTTTCACTGATACATATATCCTGCTGGAAAAAAGAGCTTTTGAACTTCTTCATTTGGTTAGTATAAAAGCTTTGAATGGTTGGTCATACACTCCATACTAAACAATGCGTACTAGTAATTTGGAATGCTCAGTTTCATACTAGAGTATGAAGCATTTTTGAAGCAGACTAGAAAAATGTGAATAGATAGTTATATTTCAGTATGGATTTACTGTTCACTCCATACTAACATGTATTTTATTGGTCTGCACTTGATCCGACATTGGTATGGAGTTTATCAAACAAGTGTGTGAATGGTAGAAAAAATGCGGATTAGTCCAACTTTAGTCCGGTCTGGAGCGTACCAACCAACCATTCAAAGCCAAAATAGAAATGTATAGCTAAGACCAACTTCTTTTTCTAGAATATTGTACTGTTAGTTTGATTTTTGGATATCATTTATGTTATATAGTTCAATAAATTAGAGATTAACTAAACATTATTTCTGTTAGACAAAAGTACCACAATAGCATAAATTACTGTATAAAGATGTTTCATGCGTAGAATGCGAGGGTGGAAAAGATGTTGGGTCTGATTGGTAACGTATCCAAAGCTGTAAGCTGGAGCTGTAAGCTGGAGCTGTAAGCTTTTACGGAATAGTGCAAAACTGTAAAAAATAGTTGTATATGAAAACGGTACAAAAAAGCTGAAAGTAAAGTTTTTAATAAAGTGTTTAGTAAAGTTTTCGTGATTGGTAAAAAATCAAAGCTGTACCGCTTTGTTTTTGGTTACCAATCACACACGTTAAAACAGAGTGGATGCTTAATATTCATTTGACCTAAGGGCCGGTTAATTATTGTATAAGTAATGTGGCATATTCTCTGTACCTTTAGAAAGTTATAAGTTACAATGATTGCACATGACAAATTAGTATGATAAAGAAACAACATACTGTATTATATATCCAGTTATCCACTAAAGTGCCACTTACAATAAAAAATAGTTTATCTGTTTCGATCTTTCGACTTTTAAGAATGTATTTTCGACTTGGATACTTCAATTTTCTCAATTAATACTTTAGAATCCAGCTACATTTATAAACACATGATTCTTTTCCTCGGATAATTCTACATTTCTTTTGTTGGTCAAAACACAAAAGCAACCTAATGAATTATCTGAACTGAGTCAAAGAAACCATTATTCGTCGTATCTGCGTGTAATTCTCTTGGCTCTACTTCGAAAACAATCGGCAACAAAAATATACGTATTCACAAATTATACTTGTTGACTAATAAATAATTATGCAAAATTAGCGTAATCCATACTTAAAATTTTAGATGTGTAAGGATTTCAATTCATTTGTGAATCAATAAAGAAAACTTGTACTACTGATTTGGGATTATGTGAGGATCCTCAGCTTATCCAACATTAGACGGATCAACAGGCCATCCATTAAACGTGGACCTAATTGAATTCTATTTGAAATCCGGAACCCTATTACCTAGGGTTCTATATAAAATTGAATTTGGAAATAATCATGAAGCTTATCCATACTCGTTAAAAGAAATAATTGCAGCATGTGCGGATATTATAGTAACAAAACAATCATACAGAATAATACTCGATAAAAACGTAAAAGTAAATAATAAATGAAAAGGAGTTTTGGAATTCTATTTTTAAAATGTAAAAACTTGTTTAATTTATGTTTATGTTATAGATGTTCTATGTAGGATGTAGTTGTGTCTTTTTTTTTCCTCTTTTTTCTCATATGTTTATATATATATATATATCGATAGAAAAGTTGATAAGAAAGGAAAATTAAGTATAAAGTATGATGAAGGTGGTACAGAGATTGCCTCCCTAATTCTAGACACCAAAGAAACTACGTGAACGACAGACAATGGAAGGAGAAGGACTATTTTTAAAAAGAAGAAAAAGAGAAGCACTGATGGGATAACGGATGATGCTCAATCATTGTTTTTTCAACGGTCTACTTTGAATTGCTAATATGAAATGATTAATAGTCTTTTGGTAAATTTAATATCAACTAAACGCTGTTCTGAGCCAAACATGAAATACTAACCTGTGTACGTTTTTTTTTTGGTTTTTCATATGATCTATTCCAACTTTTACATGCTTCGCGCTTCTGAAGTAGTGTTGAGTTTTAGGTCCCCGGTTCCCAGTTATATATCAGCCAAACCTGTTTAAACAGCACATATATGATTATTGTAAAGATTACGTACACTAAATTATAAGCATTTCGAAGCCTAACTCTTAAGTTGCTATCATTGTTTTACCAACAACACTGAGAAAACGTGACAGTTACTTGACCAATGACAACCTTTGTTGCGAATCTAAAAGCTGAATTTCCAACCCATGATTTGCCTAGATGCCTAGGTTTAATACCAGCTTTTCATCATAAACGTGAAATATGTTTAGTGGGAATTCGAATTTGAAAGCAATACTCCGTTCTCACAAAAAAAAATTCCCTAGACTTAACTATACAAACGCCACAAAAGCAAGCAAGAAAAATGATACAGACCATTGCTTAAAAAACACAAAATATGGTCACTATTCACTAATCAATGTCAAGACACAGACTATTATCATGAAAAAAAAACTCCAATAATTGGTTTCTAGTATCCCACTAATTCAAATCACTAAGCCGGATTTTTTTTTAATCACACAGAAACAGAGAAACTTTACTTCATC
The DNA here is from genome assembly GCF_030686135.1 of Camelina sativa. Classification (NCBI taxonomy): domain Eukaryota; kingdom Viridiplantae; phylum Streptophyta; class Magnoliopsida; order Brassicales; family Brassicaceae; genus Camelina; species Camelina sativa. The sequence continues at coordinate 2,798,457 of NC_141898.1, forward strand.
GACAAGAGCTGCTTTTCTTTAACACATGTCATATATTAGTATATTTTTTTCCTGTGTTAAGTGGCCTACTACTATAATCTCCAGTAGAAAAGCCAAACACCAGTCTGGATTATTCTGTCATTCAGTTTTAAATTACAGGAATAGTTCCCAAATCCTAATCTTTGTATCATTATCCATAATGGAGAATAGACCTAACTTAACACCTCAGAAGAGTTTATCCTAATATTTCTAAAAGATCAAATCAAGTAATTACATAAAAAAGCTTCACATGCTGGACTTTCCACAGGGTTGTCTGGCTTATTATACTAAAAAGCTAAAAAGTAAAGAACAACTTGCATAAGAATGCAAACAAAGACTAGCACATGTCTTGGTAAGATCTATAACCTATTGATTTGAGAAGCACATGAAACGAAATATAAGAAGCGAAGAAATTAGGTGGGGTTGCATCGCATTGTATCAAACAGAGCTAAGAATGGAAACATCAAGGTATATTAGAACCTAGCAACGTAAATGCTACAGAAGCCTATGCATTAAATTTGTGATGCAGAGAAGACTTTGCATTTGGATAACACAAGTCACCATAGATGAGACTATCAAGTGTCATATCAGTTGATGTGCCAATAACGTGTTAGGGATCATTCATCGGTTAGGAATGAGACTAACTAGCAGCTTATGAGGCCTACTTGCAGCCTCACTCTCAACCTACCAATGGATCTAGTGAGACTACCTAATTGGGCCTCTCATGTGCTAAATTTTCAACTTTCAATCAAAAGACTGAGGAAGTTTAACACTCAACAAAAAAAAGTCAGAGAGAGAAGTAGGAGGCATTTCTACCGCATAGGACTTCACTGAGATACTGTACTACTTTTGCTAGAGAATGTATATATTCAGCAATACAAACAGATCTGTAAATTCTAAAAACCGACAAAAAATGTTAAAACTGTTCATTCCTTTGGTAGACACATCCCAAAACTTGAAATATGTTATAGCGATGAAGCTCTACAGATGCCTAGTAGCTCACTTGAAAATTTGAAATTAAACAGTTGGGGACTTCATAAGCAGAGATGCAACTAAAAATGACAATCAGGATAGATGTGTTGTTGAAGGCAAATCACTATACAACCCCAATCCTATGCAATATTATGACTGTAATCATCTAATGAAAAGGAAACCAGAATCAATGTAAAAAAGGTAAGAAACCTAAAGTGAGTTACCTTCATGTTGGAAGTGGTCCATAGTAATCAACGTTCTCTCCTGAGCTGAAGAAGACCACAAACGCAGCTAAGATAGCCCAAAGGATGAAACTCAAAAGCACAATGCGGAATTTCACAGTAACAATTCCATCGACCCAGCTACTTTCTTCAGAAGTGTTAACTGAGCAGATCAGTTTTTTAAGCTCGTTGATCTCTGCACGCAAGGATTGCACAGAAACAGACAAGTCCACAATCGAATGGATCCGATCAGTAGAAGAAGTGTCAATACGAGCCTCCACACTAGTAATGGTTGAAACTGGAGAATCATCAGTCGGAAGACAAATCTCTGGCGTTGACGAGAAGTCTAGGTTCGATCCTTGGATAACACTCTGAAGAGAACATCATAATTCGAGCATCATCAGAGAGCACCCAAACACAGAATCGCTACGATTAAGGTTTAATTCTTCCTACTCGTTATCAATCACAGACCCAATCGATTCAATTTCCAAAAACAAACATCCGAATATGAACAGATCTGGGCGTTTGCAAAATAACAGATAAGAAAACATCGGCGGAAACGAAACCTAGTTTAAAACGCGGCGGAGAGAAGCTTACCTCAGCCTCGGAATCAGAGATCACACTAGAAATCTGAGAGATCGGAGTAGATTCGATTAAATCTTTCGTGCTTTCAAAAGAAACGTCGGAGAAGGTAGCGCTCTGTCTCTTCTCCGCAACCTTCAGTTCAGAGAAGCAAAAATTGATTGGAAAACTCAGTAGTACGGTGGAAGGAAGAAGAAGAAACAATGGCGATTTCAAGGATTGATCCGAGTAAATTTACCTTGCGATTCTTCATCTCAGGATCCTTGACTCTCTTAGCTCCGAGATCGGATGAGCGCGCGAAGTTTTTCCTGGGGATTTGAATATCCTTCATCTCTCTCTCTCCAATGTTTTCAAATTTGGAGCTCGTCAATGTTTTCGTAAATGTGAAATAGTGAACTAGAAAATATCAAACAAGAAGATATTTTTGTAGTATGCTTCTCTTCCATGGGCTTATAAGGGCCGATGACACTTTGATGCAAAGCCCAATATAGATAGTTCTCAACCAACTAAACCGTCCGATTTTTGGTTCAATTGAGGTTTAATGGCATTATTTACCGAATCAGAGTTGTTTCAGTTTGTTTTGGGTTCGGTTTAGGATAGTTAACTAAATTAAAATTGAAATAAAACGGTTTGAAACTTGAATTCGGCTCGGTTTGGTATTTTGACCGGATAGCTTTATTAAGCTGCCTTCCTTTATTAGGGTTTCTAACGTTGAAGATTGAACACTTTTCGAACCTCAAAATCTCTCTGTTGCCGGAGATATCATTCACCGAAACTCAAAGAGGAGAGAGAAGAGTTAGAAGCAATGGAGGGAACAGATGAAGCTGGTGCGGAGATAGCGATTGATTCAAAGGACTTGCAGCAACAAAGCAAAGCTTTCGACAAGCTTACCGATCGTGTCGAGGATCGCCAGCTCGATTCGTCTCGTGTTCAATCGGTTTGTTTCTCTTTTTTTTCTTTCGCAGATTAGTAGTTTTGATTTGGGAATAAATTGGGAAAATCTGAAAAATATTTGAGCTCAGTTAGTAAATTGAAAGGTTGGTGTTGTGTTTTCAGGCTATGGCTTCGATTGCTGCTTCTAGGGAAGCTGATCTGAATGCTAAGAGATTGAGGTAAAAAAACCCTTAGCTTTCTTGTGTTCTAAATTCTGGGAAAGGAGATTGATTAAGGAAGCTATAACATAAGTCAAACTAAGTTGATACTGCATTACACTTGTAGTTGAGACTTTAGCTAATGTGTCTGTAGAAATTGGTGGTGTTTTATCTGCTTTTTTTGGGGCTTAGTACACCAAGAGAGTGAATTTTAGAGATTCTGTTTGTTTCTTTACTTGTACACTTGAAGGCTATCTTATTTAGTAGACTAATAGAGTGAATTTTAGAGGATCTGTTTGTTTCATGACATTAGTCACATGAAGGTAGCATATATATCAGTTGTGCTGTAACCGCTTTTACAAGAGAATACAGTGAGACTGAGAAATCAGAATGGTCAAACGAAACAAGTGGCTGGCAGTCATGTGATTTACGGATGAGTTTCGGAAAAGATAGGATTAGACTTTTTTCGTTTTATTAGATTGACAGTTTGCTGGAAAATTACTGCAGGGAGAAAGAACTGGCTTCTGTGAAGATCAATCCTGAAGATGTTGAGATTATTATGAACGAACTAGAGGTTAGCTTTTTTTTCCTTTTATCCATCACAAGCTTAAACATGTATACTTATGCCTGTGTGCACAAAGCTCAGAAGTTTGTCTCATTTGTAAATGAGCAGCTGGAAAAAAATGTGGTGGAAAGAACCCTAAGGGAGCACAAAGGGGATGCAGTTGCTGCGACTAGGGAATTGCTTTCTCGATATCCTCTATGATGGGCCATCTTTCTTTCTTTTTCTTACTTCCAAGGTTTTTTTGTTTGTGTGAGAGAGGTTGAGAGATCCAAGTCTCCAAATATTTAATTGAGTTGAAGTTGTCTATTACTGAATCAATCTCTCTTAAGATGCCCTGAATACAGATACAATTAATTCTGGGGTGATGTTTTGTGTTTCTATCTTATTATCAAGAACTTTTAAGAAAGTTGTTCCGGATTTACTTGGTCTTGGAGCTGTAAAAAGCATGTGGGGATTATCATGGAACATTAGTACTACTTTCAAAGCAAAAGAAAACAAAACTGAAATAGTTGCTAGCAAAAGATTAAAATTAGTCTGATTCATTCTTATATTGGAGGATACACAACGAGAACTTGCAAGTTCCAACCGAAGATATTCACACCTGATATTTGTTGATTAACAAACTTCCAAGTTCTAATTTGACAACCTTTCCACGTGAGTTTGCATACTTTGGCCTAATTCCAATAGATACAACTACATAAAAAAATCCCCCAATGTCTACTCCCAAACAAATCCCCCCATTGGTGTCACCACATTCACTCACTCATAACTGGTGTTCTAAATCCCTTTTGTTTTCTCTCACTGTACAAAATATCATCAAATCTGTCACTCTTCAACGCATTAACATTTAGTATGCATATAATCTTAGTAACATATGCAAGTGCAATCTCTTGCCCATCTAACCAACTAGCGCGTGGTATTTTTGCAATCAACCTCACATCATATTCCTTTCACGCACTTCCTTTAAGCTTTCACAATGGAAATAGAGAGCAGAAGCCAACCACCGAAATTACAGTAACTAACCTGAGCCATACGTTTTTTTTTGTAGTTTGTGTAATGACCCCAATACATCACACAACACAAGTCTCAGAATTCCAGTGGCTGTCTCTTCACACAGTCTCCTCCACGTTGCCATTACACCATGCTACTGTTACTGCTCAAAATTAGACCAATTCTCTATCTTTCTCTGTTTTCATGAACGTCTTTAGAGTCTTGAAGCAGTGCGTTGAGGAACAAAAATGCAAAAACTTTTCTTCTGTTTAGCTGTCCTTTAGAGGAGAGTTGTCAGATAATGCAGCACGAGTCGCTTGGAACTGTATAGTATACTTTCTTTGTAGGTCTCTTAGTTTCTCCATCAGCTCTTGGAATGTAGGTCTCAGCTTTGTATCGCTGCCATGTGGGACAGACCAAAATAGACACAAATCAATGTCAGCATTCGCTGTGAAATATGTAGAACACTTAAATCAACGAGAACCATAATAACTAAAGGCTACACAGAGATTAATGCATGTTCCCTATGTTAAAGTACCTGTGCCAACAGCTCTCCATTAGTGAGATCCAACGAGGATCAATGTCTTTGGGGATTTCCAGCCTCTGGTTCATGAACCCCACAGCTCCGATCACCTGCACATATTTCAAATAAGTGTCTCTCCATACTTGATTTGTGTATGTGTAACAAGAGGAAATGCAGTGAGACTAAAAACGAAAATTTTCAGCAAGCAGGTCGTGAAAGGGAGTTAGGACATCAAATTCGTAGAGATGTTGTAATATATACCTTTTAAGTATCTAAACAATATATAAAATAACATTTCACTTGTATCAGTATATTTTAAGGCGAGTACAATGCTTCCTATGATTATCACAGATCTACCCTTAAACCAATCTTTTGACATAAAGATTCTTGTTAAATTTCTTAAGCATAACTGACAGCCCAGAAAATGTAGGTCATAAGTAGAAAATTTGAATCTCTGATCTCTAGGCCAGATTGTCAGTTGGAGACATCTTTTTATTTCTCTATTTATCAAAAACGATACCTGCATCGAGTTGAGAGTTTCCCATGGGATCTTCTCAGTGGCAAGCTCCCATAGTACTACTCCAAAGCTGTAGATATCAGACCTGTAACAATGAATTAGAGATAGTCACCGATGAAGGCTAAAAATATCAATTAATCAAGGCAACTTAATTAAAGAGAATACAGAAGTATACTTCTCATCAGCAGACTCATTTCGAAGAACTTCTGGTGCCATCCATTGAGGCTGCATAACCAGGAAGAATTCAATTACGATCATTGTGAGAGATCGAATATAAATGAAGATCTGAAACAAGGAGAATGTTAAGTACCGTTCCTTTCCCAGACTTGCTGGTTAAGTATGTTTCATGCTTGATACGAGAGAGACCAAAGTCAGCTACCTGTCAAATATGTCGCTGTAAGTTGAAGATGTTTCTAGTTCTATTTGGATAATCTGAGTCTCACTTTACCAGTTCATTTTACGTAGAATGATTTTTTTCCCCCTTTTTTCTTTCTAAAGCTTAGTTTTCTTTGAGAAAGCTATATAATCATGATGGAATACAGGAACGTAAATGTATCTCAAGATGAGTATCTTACTTTAACAGTCCAGTTCCTGTCTACCAGCAGATTTGATGACTTCAGATCACGATGGATAATGGGTGGACTACAATGGTGAAGATAATTCATACCGCGAGCCTGTGTGAAGAATTATGTAATATGTTCGGTGAGATGAACGGTGACTAAGCCAAATATGGGGGAAAGAAGGATCACAAGACAAATAATAAAAAGAAGGATCACACGTCAAATGAACGGGTAACTAACACTCACAATGTCTAAGGCCATATGGATACGCCGTCTCCAATCCAGTTTTGACGTGCTCCTCTGTAATAGACGGAAGAGACTTCCACTGCAAATAGTAATTCAAAAGATTAGGGGCATAGATCAGAGTATGGCTTGAGGGCCGAAAAAAGTAGAATGAAAGTGAAAGAATAATAAGAAATGAGACCGAACCGTGGAAGGAACTCGGACACTATACAGAGGCGCTGAGGTGAAGTCACAGCTCCCATAAACAGCAGGACATTAGGGTGTCTGAGTCTTTTCATCAACAATACCTTTACAATAAGACAAGACCAACATAAATAATTTAGAATATGGAAGTAATTATTCTCAGAAATGATTCATTCTTCAGTGTGATGCAGTTTGCAAGTGAATATTTTGTAAAGATAATTGTTGTAGTTGAAGAAGCAATCTGACTACTAAGAAATGAAAGACAAGAGTTAGAAACCAATATAAATGTCAACGGTCTTTTTTCCAAAACTATACTCAGAGCAATCACTGTGGAGAAGGGATTAAAAATGACACCTCTTGTTTGAAAGATTCTATGACCTCTTCTGAATATTCTTGTTTGGAGAATACTTTTACAGCTACATCCTGCGGGACATTAGCAGCTGTCAATAAAACAGATTTTTGAACTTGAGAATGCCTTTTTGTTCCCATGGACCCGTATTAACAAATACATATTCTACAATATCACAAAGAAGCCAAAAAACGTACCGATCCAAACCAGAGACCGTGATAAACAGTTCCACATGAACCTGTAAAATGGAAATTACTGCATGTTAGAATGACAAAAAAAGTATTCAGTTTTAAAATGAACGAATGTGTCTGGCAAACGAGATAATCTGTTTGAGAAAATAAGTAACCTTGTCCGATTTGTTCTACAATTGTCAAATCATCCCATAAAATTTCATATTCCAAGCTTTCGCTATCAGTATCAACCTTGTTCATGACACTGCTTTTGGTACTTCCGCAGCTACTAGCGCTGCTTGTACTGTTCGCATTTATAGAAGACGACCACAAACTAGAAGCCTCATTATTGATAGGCTTACTTTCAAAGGGAGGGCTTTCAGACTCGACACCAGCAAAAGGATGAATCTGGAGAGACTTCTCTTTCTCTTGTTCATTCTTTACCCAAGGCCATACAGAATGAGTAGGTCTTCCTTTTGAACCTTCCTGCTCATTCCCTTTCCATGGCCATGACAAACCTTTCTTTACCATCCACTCTTCAGCTTTTGAGGAGAGAACCTTATGGATTGCAGGCTTTCCATCACTCTCGTCACTGGAATCTTTGAAGGGCTTCGAAGAAAGCTTCTCATCGTTACATGTGAATACACCAAAAGGAGACTGGATAAAATCCCCTCTTGGTGTGCTGGCACCACTTGACGCTGCATCGTCCCTATGGTCAGCGAGAGAAGCACCGAAAACACCATGGTCTGAATAATGACTATCCCCACTGCCACCCTCGGAGAGTGTGGCACTATTATCGCCTGACCGCATTTTCGACCTGACCTTGTTGCTCACCCTGGATGCCTGCAATTTTAACATTAGTCAAAATGTGTAAGAGCAAAATAAAAAGGTGAGAATATGCAACCCTACAATTGAACTTACCAGATCTGATATCGTCGATGCTATGGCGACTTGTATAGGCTGATCGGAGTCAAGGCCAAGTTTTGATACAACAGCTCCTCTGGAGTTTAAACCAAGCTTAGAGGCAAAACTATTCCTTACAGGGTTAACGCTCGTTTCACCTTCCGGCGCCTTTAATTTAGCTAATGAGATTCTCGGGTTCAGATACGGCATGGTGTTACTTGTGATACAAATGATCCCCATAAGAGCACCGTCATCATCACAGAATGCAGAACATGTAGTGACAGCTGAAAATCTCTCCCCTGATTTGCTCTTGACAGGAAACTCGCCGGTCCAGCTCTCTCCACTGGCACAACGTCGAGCAATATTCATTGCAAAGGCAGCGTCACGATCATCAGCAATAACATTAATTGGATTCTCCCCAAGTGCTTCTGCTGCAGAGTACCCATATACCTTTTCCGCCATGGCATTCCTGGAACAGTCATGTCACCGAGAATTGGAATCTGAAGTAATAAACAGTAACGGAACAATGCAACTCAAACCTAACTCCCTAATTAGGATCTAACATCTGAAATATCTGACTAGACATTCTCTATATTCCATAAACTGCATTTCACAAGACGGAAGCTACTCACCAGAAGATAATTCGCATATTAAGATCAAAAGCATGAACAGCTTGTGCCATGGACTGTAGTATATTCAAATACTGTTTATCAGTGAATTTACCAGCCGATGGTCCACCGCCACCAACTTCAGACCTCAATCTCATCGAACTCTGGATACGGCTCTCCTTCCGCAACGGCGAAGCGTTACGAAACGAGGCGGAACCGTTTCTCCTCCACGAAGGAGCTACTACATCTCCGATGTTCCTCCTAGCCGGAGACACCGAATGCGATCGATGCCTAAGCTCAGTAGAAACCTTAAGCCTAGACATCTCTTGCTTTAGATGCTCCTGACTCTCTTCTAGCTCTAGTATCTTCTTCAGCAGCTCCTCCGCAGGTGGATTCTCCATTTGCGCTCCCGATCAAAATCTGAAAGAGCTAAAACGAGTTTGAATCGGGGATCGGTTGTTCGAGTTGAATCGGAGCTTTGTGAAGAAGGTGATTTAGTTGCTTAATCCATGATGAAACGAAATAGGGATTTTGATTTTGACTAAAGGACACTGAAAGGAGAGATGATGATGACAATCTCAGCTGGCTCCCTAACCAAAGAACAAAAGTCTCTTTGGAATGGGAGAGGCGAGAGAAACGTTTTCTCAAGCGGTCAACAATAATGGAAACCTTTTTTCTCCGCTTGTCTTTGCTTCTTCTTGGTTTTTTATTTTTTCTTTTTTCTTTTTTTCTTTATCTTCACTTTCCACTTAATTATATATTATTTGATTTTTTTTTGGCGGTTTATTCTTTTCTTACATTTATTTTGGGTAGATTTTGAATTATATTTTTTTGGAGAGAAAATCAAGATTCTGATTATTTTGTAATTTTGGTTTTTATTGTTCTATATATGTACTCTTCTAATAAGAGTGATATTTGCTGTAAATTGTTTTTATGAATGAACCAAGAAGATAGATACAGAAGAATTGATTTGTTCCCAGTTTATTGGGAGTCCTATGTATTCATTGTATATAAAGAGTGTCATGCATATGTATCACTGATTTGCAATATAAGCTTAGATTTTATTGTGGGAGTAAATCTTCTTAAACGTACACATAATAAGAAAGCTTGTGTTGTTGATGTGGACGACTTTATTTGTTTGCTTTTGCAATTAGACAACCTAGTTTTTATTAATTAGTACTAAGCAAGTGGAGTAATTAAAAGAAACAAACGAATTAAGCACTAGATCACATGTTTGTTTTGGCACCTAACTTATACTACAATTTAAGTGAAGCTGTTTCTCTGTATTTTTTTTTTTAACTCACACTACCGTATTATCTTTGCGGTAGATTGTTTATATAAATAATAGCCAGTTAAACTATGATCTAGAAAATCTTATCTAAATCTTAGAAATGCATTTTTAAATTAATGAATTGAAAGTTTTGACCTAAACTTTAGAACGAGAAAAAGGAGGTTGGCCGGTTCTAGTCGACAATTTGTTGGTTATGTAGACAAAAAAAAAAAAAAAATCATGATACGTAAGAAAGATGCAAATTGTGTAGAGAGTGTTGACAACTATATAATCCACAAACATAAATACAATCACTTGTACATTAATTTCTTACGTGTTTCATTTTTCTTTTCTTTTTTTTTCTCGAAGGGAAAAAGTTTCGATTTCAAAAATAACAAAAATAAATATGAACTCGTCGTCGTCGCCCCACCGCTTCAACTCCAATATTGGAATTGCTATATCTTGTACGTCGGCCAAAATATCAGCAACTAACTCACCTTCACAGATTGAAATCATATATACTTACTATTTTTTGTCATTTCCTTTTTTTTTTGATGTCTTTCTTCATTTATTAATGCTAACTTGCCAAGGACCAAGGTGGCATAGTTTACGTTTTAGTATTTGGATATGACCGATCCAATATATTATTATTATTATTTTTATTTTTTTGTAAAAGCTAAAAGATTCAAAAACTTATCGTAGAAGAAAAGAGCTTAACTCCACTCAATATCACATGCAGAAGAATCCCTAAGAAACTTGACTACCGACATTGCGAGATAAACGATTTTTTATTTATTTTCTTTCTAAGATAAGCAAAATTGTTGTCTTCACCTTAATTTGACTTGAAACAAAGATACATTCTCATCATAAATAATTTTTCTTTTATAAGATATCCAAAGTTCGATGCGTTTGTAAGTTGTAACTAAAACTCGGGACTTGAGAGTAATATAACCAAACTTATTTGGGACATCACAACAAAAGACTCTCAGATTAAGCAAGGCCTAATTGGAGGGGAGGGAATACCTAAAACTAATATGGATGAATGATGATGACAAGAAGTGAAGTGAGGTGAGGTGAATAATGACTTGGTATAGAAGACATCCTCCCATGGGTGGCTTCTTCAGTCTCTTCTGATCACATGTGTGCCTGCAACCATTTTATTCACAGAATTCCAAATCAATTAAAGTGACTTGAACAGAATAGATGAAATGATGGATGTGTCCGGTTAGGATAGTTACCCGATCGAGCAAGGAGCCCAGCACGAAGAGTCTACCGAGATAACCAATCTGGGATAATTTTGTCAATCTCTTGCTTAGTGAACATCCCACTTTCCAGCTAGAAGGTCCAAGAAGAGAGATATAATGGCTCCATCAACGTTGAGTACGAGGCTGTTGGCTTTAGAGAGTGTGGTGACTGTCTCTACTTGGACTGCATATTCATGTACTTCACTGTAGGGAAATTAGACCGCGCAAAATTGTCTGAAGCAGCTCCACTCTTTTGTTCAATGATGAAAAAGACATCGGCAGACCACCACAGCAGTGTGTCAAGGAACAAAAAGGCATAAGAGAGAAGGGGTCAACTTTTGTTTTGTTTAGTTGTTCTTGAGGAGAGGGTTGTCAAGTAACCCTGCACGAGTCACTTGGGATTGTATAGCATACTTTCTTTGCAGGTCCCTTAGTTTTTCCATCAGTTCTTGGAATGTGGGTCTCAGCTTCGTATCGCTGCAGCGTGAGACAAACAAAAATAGAAACACAAATTAATGTCTCCATTAGCTGCGAAATTTATAAATCAAGGAGAAACATATACTTCTAGCAAGGCTAAGGCGATGTTCAATATTTTAGTTACCTGTGCCAACAGCTCTCGACTAATGAGATCCAAGCAGGATTAATGTCCTTTGGAATTTCCAGCCTCTGGTTCATGAAGCCCACAGCTCCAATCACCTGCAGATAATTCAAATATGCATCTCTTCGTAAGCAGAATAGTCGTGCGATTGATATAGGACATCAAACTCGTAGAGATGTTGAAATTCTTTGGTTTTGAGTATGGCTAGACTATATGTTTTGGCTTAAAGATTCTAGTTATTTTTCAGCTCCATTGATAGAGCAAAACATGTTATTTTAAAATAAGTTCTGCCCAAATATGTTAGCTAAAGACACTTTCTTTTCAGCATTCTATCGCTCAAAAACAATACCTGCATCGAGTTGAGATTTTCCCATGGGATCTTCTCTGTGGCAAGCTCCCATAGTACTACTCCAAAGCTGTAAATGTCAGACCTGTCTCAAGAAATTAGAAGAGCTAGTTAGCGATTGAGTCTAGAAAAATAAGTAATCAAGCGAATTGACCCAACAGAATACAAGAATATACTTCTCATCAGCAGACTCATTTCGAAAAACTTCCGGTGCCATCCATTGAGGCTGCAAAACAGGTACAAAGCCAAACATGATCATTGAGGGAGGCTGACTATAAAGGATTCAAATCGAAAAGGGTCCATGTTAAGTACCGTTCCCTTTCCGGACTTGCTGGTCAGGTATGTCTGATGCTTGATACGGGAGAGACCAAAGTCAGCTACCTGTTAGAGATGTCATTGTAAGTTGACGACCTTTCTGGTTTGGGGATCATCAATTTGAAGATGGAAGTTCATTCTTCGTCTTGGTTACGGGAAACCAAACTTCTTGCAAGATAAACATGTTACCTTAACGGTCCAATTCCTGTCTACCAGCAGATTTGACGACTTCAGATCACGATGTATGATAGGTGGACTACAACAGTGAAGATAATTCATACCACGAGCCTGTGCGAAGAATCATTTAATACGCTGTATGAGATGTACGGTGACTAAGTCAAATAGAAGAATGTTTACAGCAAAAATACAAAAAAAAAAAAAAAAAAAAAAATCAAATGGAGCAGGTCATACTTAGAAAATCGATTTTTTCGTGTCAATGATCACAGAAATAGAAAAATAAGATGTCTAATTAATGTATAACTAATACTCACAATATCCAAGGCCATATTGATACGTCGCCTCCAATCAAGTTTTGATATACTCTTCTGTAGTAGACGGAAGAGACTTCCCCTGCAAATTGTAATTAAAGGAGCTATGGCTTAAACGCCCAAAAACACAAAGAATGTAAAGGTAGAGACCGAACCGTGAAACAAACTCTGACACTATACAGAGACGCTGAGGTGAAGTCACAGCTCCCATAAACAGCAGAACGTTAGGATGTCTAAGTCTTTTCATCAACGATACCTTCAAAGCAAAACAGGACCAATGTATATAACTTGGAATTTTTGGATGTTGGTTCTACTAAAAAACAATTAAAATGTCATATTTCTTTCGGCAAAAGCCGCAAAACTACATTCAGAGAATTGATGATGGACAAAAGATCAAAACCAGTACCTCTTGTCTAAAAGATTTTATGACCTCTTCTGAATATTCTTGTTTGGAGAACACTTTCACAGCTACATCCTGCGGTGACATTAGCAACTCTCAATAAGACGGATTTCTGAACTTACAATTTTCTTTTTACCATGGAAGTGTGAATAAATCAACAAATGCAGATTCTACAATATCACCAGGAGCGAAAACGTACAAATCCAAACCAGAGTCCATGATAGACAGTTCCACATGAACCTGTACAATGGAAAATTATTGAAGCATATTAGCAGAACAGAGACAGAACATCACATAAATTAGTAAAATGTAGATGTTATAAAGAATGGATATGTCTAGCAAACATGATAATCCGTTTATGACATAAACTACCTTGTCCAATTTGTTCCCCAATTGTCAAATCATCCCATAAAATTTCATATTCTAAGCAATCACTATCTGAATTAATCTTATCCATAACACTCCTGCTGGTACCTCCGCAACTACTAACACTGCTTGTGCTGTTCGCATTTATAGAGGAAGACCACATACAAAAAGCCTCGTCATCAGTAGGCTTAACACCAGCAGAGGGATTAATCTGGAGATACCTATCTTTTTCTTCTTCATCTTGTACCCAAGGCCATACAAAATGAGTAGGCTTTCGTTTTGAACCTTCCTGCGCATTCCCTTTCCATGGCAGTGACAAGCCTTTCTTTACCATCCATTCTTCAGCTTTTGCGGTGAGAACCTTATGGATTGCATGCTTTCCATTACTCTCAACACTGGAATCTTTCAAGGGTTTTGAAGGAAACTTTTTATCATCACATGTGAATACACCAAAAGGAGACTGGATAAAACCCCCTCTCGGTGTGCTAGCACCATCTCTGTGGTCAGAGAGAGTAGCACCAAAGACACCATGATCTGAATGATGACTATCCCCAGTGCCACCCTCAGAGAGTGTGGCACTGGTATCACCTGCTTGCATTTTCGACCTGACCTTGTTGCTCACCTTGGATGCCTGCAATTTTTACACTAGTCAAAAATATGCAACAGCAAGATAAAAAGGTCAGGATATGCAACCTAGAATTGAACTAACCAAATTTGATATCTTCGATGCTATAGCAACTTGGAGTGAAGACCAAGTTTCGATATAACAGCTCCTTTGGAGTCCAAACCAAGTTTAGAGGCAAAACTATTCCTTGGAGGGATAGAACTTGTTTCTTCTTCTTGTGCCTTCAGTTTAGCCAAAGAGATTCTCGAGTTCAAATACGGTGCTATGTCACTTGTTATAGAAATGATCCCAATAATAGAGCCGTTATCATCATAGAAGGGTGAACACGTAGTGACAGCCGAAAAGATCTCCCCTGATTTGCTCTTGACAGGAAACTCGCCGGTCCAGCTCTCCCCATTGACACAACGTTGAGCAACATTCATCGCAAAGGCAGCATCATGATCATCTACAATAACATGAAGTGGGTTCTTCCCAACTACTTCTGCAGCAGAGTACCCATAAAGCTTTTCCGACGTGGCATTCCTGGAACAATCATGCCATGGAAATAGCAATCTGAGCACTAGTACAAATGAACAATACAACATATAATGCAAAGAGTCTATCCATGAAACCATATCACCACCTTATCAACAAACAAAGGGTTAATTAGGTTGAATCATAGCTGCTAACTGACTGACTATACAATTCCGAAGTTCAGGGCATCAAACAAAATAGGAGGAAGCCATAAACTACTCACCAAAAGATAATACGCGTATCTAGATCTAAGACATGAACAGATTGAGCCATGGACTGCAAAATATTTAGATACTGTTCATTGGTGAACTTCCCTGCCAATGGTTCTTTGCCACCACCAACTCCAGCTCTCGAACTCATCGAACCCTGGATACGTCGTTTCTCCTTCCGCGACGGCTGACCCTGCAACATCAGATGCGATGGCTGCTTAAGCCCCGTGAGCCTCGACATCTCATGCTTAAGATGGTCCTGACTTTGCTCTAGCTCTAGCATCTTCTTCAGCAGCTCTTCCATAGGTGGAGTCTCCATTATTGCGGTCAGAAAACGGAAACCCAACTGCACCAGACCACCGGAATCAAAACTCTACCCTCCGAAATCAGAATTGAATCTGGGAATCGCGCGAATTGAAATCGGACATTGAAGTGTGCTTAAACCATGGTGGTCAAAACTCAAAAATAGGGATTTGATTTGACTATGGAGAGTGATGAATGATGACGACACTGTCTCTCTCTCTCGCTCCCTAACAAAGATACAGCAATGTTTCTTTCTCTCGGGAATGAAATCTTAAGAAAAGTTGACCGTCCAGAAACAAC
The DNA here is from genome assembly GCF_030686135.1 of Camelina sativa. Lineage (NCBI taxonomy): Eukaryota > Viridiplantae > Streptophyta > Magnoliopsida > Brassicales > Brassicaceae > Camelina > Camelina sativa. The sequence goes on from NC_141898.1 coordinate 2,813,929, forward strand.
TACTAGCTAGTGTACTAGCTACTGTACACATAAGAAAGATACTACTGTATTCTACATCCTTCTATATTTTGTTTCTTTATTACCCTACCCCCACCTATAAAACGTAGTCTTCAAACCATGTTACATGGATCTAAATTTATGTACATACGGCCATATTTACAGATACAGTAGTAGTTAGTGTTAGTGAATAGAGTGATCGACTCGGGCATGGGTCCGTCCGTCGTCGGATTATATCATATAGATCTTTGATTGGTAACGGCTGTTACTTATGGCCGTAAGAACTTTGATTTTAAAATTTTAGCTGTAGAGAATTTGGATGTTGATGTTTTAACTGTAGAAACTTTTAAAACTGTAAACTGTTAAAATCTGATTGTTTACCAACAACTTTTAAAGTTATAGCTGTTATTTTTATTATTATTATAAGTATTAATAATAAATATATATTATGTAAGAAATTAATTTAATAAGATTTTAATGACAAAATAAATTTTATTAATGATAAATTAAAATTTTTAAAAATATAAATCAATCAAATATGAAATTTTGTTTGAAAACTAATTAAAAACAAACAACTATAAGAATATAAAAAATAAATAATTGAAATTGTAGACATCAATTTATTAACTTATTAAATTTTAAATAATGCAAATATCAATAGTGTCTTTTAATTGTTTTGAATGTTTTATTTTTCTATTGAGTAGTTATATGAGCAGTAAACATCCATTAACCACTAATCAATGCATTGTTTGAATAGTTATTTTTTTATTAATGATGTATTTCATAAACACTTTTGTAGTATTATTAGTGATGATGATGAAAAAAAAAAAATTATTATTAAAATAGATCTTAAAAGAAAGAGAAAAAAATGAGAATAATTAATTTATAAAAATAAAATATATAAAATTTTATATATACTTTTAGATAGTTTTTAAATATAAAAGGGTGAAAAAAAAGAATGTTTTAAAAATTATTTAATTTTAAAGTTTGGGTTTTGACGTTTAAAAAAAGAGAAAGAAAAAAAAGAAAAAAAAGGTAATTTTTAAAATTTAAAAAAAAATTAAAAACTAAAAAAGTCTGACAAAAAATTGGCTATCAAAACTTTAGACATTTTTAAAATTTTAAAAATGGGTCACCAATCAAGATCATAGTATTGATTTAGAAAAATTAGTTCGAAGTCCTCGCTCCACCGCTTCAATTACAATATTGTAATCGCTAGCTACAACAAAAAAAAAGCTCGTGTACGTCGGCTGAAATATCAGTCTAACTAACTCACCTCTTTTTTATATTCAAAACCATACTTTATTTTTTTCTTCTATCTCTCTCTGATCATATGTTCTTTCCATATAGTATATGCTGGCCGCTAACTTGCTGCTATTGCTAAGGTGGCTTCGTTTAGTATTTGAATGATATACCAATTCATGTCTTTTTGGTTTCATATCGAATTATATAGGATTTAAAGGAACTTATCAAATCATGATTTATTCTGAACTGAAATAAAGATATAGATACAGACTCACCGCAAAGTTAAAGAACTTCACACTTATTATTCTTAAAAGTTTAGATGCGATGATAAATTTCTAATGTAACATTTTTATTGACTCACAAAAGTAAAAGCCAACCAAATTTGTTGGAAAGGTTATCAGCTATATAAGCCTATAAAGCACAGGTCCTGCTCACCTGTTGTTGGAATATATATATGGCGACTTTTTGAGATGACAAACTCACCTGACCCGAGAGTCTGAAACAAGACTCGAGACGAGATATTTTTCCTGCTCTTGCTGTTACAATGATCTAATAAAATGCTAATAAATTTGCATGTGCCAACAGCTCTCAATTAATGAGATCCAACGAGGATCAATGTCCTTTGGAATATCCAGCCTCTGGTTTATGAACCCCACAGCTCTGCTCACCTACATATATGTCAAAGGAAGAGTGTATGTGCATATACAAGAGGATCAATGCAATATGAGACTGATCAAATGTAAAATTTAGACAAGCAGAATAGTCAGTGCAATGGATATAAGACATCAAGTTCATAGGCTGTGTCACAAAAAACATTGTTTCAAGTATGGCTAGATTATATAACCAGCACAGCTCACTTAGTCACTTGGACCTTTTAATCATTATGGATATAGATCAAAACATATGTTTCTAAATATAATTTTCCCAAATATGTAAGATGTTTTAGGACCTATTGTCATTTGGAGACACTTTGTAACATCCCGATTTTGATGTTGGGCTAAGAGCAGCCCAGTAGGACCCAACATCTTGCTAAACGACAAGGGTTTATGTTTAGCAATTAGCAATGTGCGTATGTTGGCCATATCGCCGTCTACCTTTTGGACGAATGAAAGAAAGCTCGAGCAAAGCAAATCTCATCATGGATCAGTATTGATATGGTGTTGTAGTTGTCGTTCCGTGATGGAGTCCACCGTCGTTGTTGTCGTTCCTTCGTGGTGTTGTGCTTGAAGGAATCCGAGAACGTGAGAAGCGAGATCGGTGCCGTTCGACACCACCGCCACCGTGAGTAGCCACTGGAGGTTGCAGCTTGCAACCATGAGTCACCGGATGACCGCAGCTGTCACCGGAGCAGTTTTGGTCCATCGGGGATGTCGTTAAGGGTAAGGAAACCCTAAGTTTCATTTGTAGCTTGCACGTGAAGTTTCTGACGTTGTCTTAGACCGGTTTGCTTTGTTTTTGGTTTTGATTTCTGAATCATGAGGAAGTGACCACAACAGCGGATCTGTGTTGCGGAGTCGTCCACCTAGCCGTTCTAGCTGTTGTGTAACCACTAGAGCCGAGAACCAGTGTTGTCGTCAAGGTATTGCTACACTTAACTCGTGTCGTAGTTGTGTTGTTTTGTCTATTAAACCGAAGCTTGTCTCTGTGGGAACGGGAAGTTGATTGGAGTTGTTTATTAAACTGAATTCTGAAATGGTCTGTGGTGCTTAATTAGTGTTTATCGTGAAGAAGAACTGGAACAACCAGGAATGCCTATTGTAATTAAAGTCCACAAAACCATAGCGCTATAGGTTTTGTGATGGGAAGTGAATCGTGATGCTGTTGTTGTTTGGTTATTAAACCGGATATTAAAGTGGTAAAGTTATCATGTTCACGTGAGTCATTGTGGTGCTGTGTAATGGTGTGAATTGGGCTCGTTTATTAAAACTAAACTCATGTATTCGTGAATTAATATTGATCGGTGGAGTTGGTGTAGCGCTATGTCTTTGTATTTAACATTAAATTGTTAGATTTCTGTTTGATTTAATCATTAAACTAAGTCTAGATAATTTAATTGGAAAATACGAGCACAATTAAATCGAGTTTGGTTATTAGATTACATCATGGATTTTGATTGAGAGTTAGTTGCAGAGAACTTAGGACTATAATTATCATAATAATAGTCAAAAGTCATTTACCCGTGCCGCTAGCTTCCTAAGTAAGCATCGACGTAATTGATAAGTGTACACAGTGTCGACATCACACCAACACTCCAGTTCCTGATGCTGGAATCCTTTTCCCTCTTATCCCTCATCTGTTCCCTCATCTTCAACTCTTTAAGCTGCTCATTTACTACATAAGGAACCACACGGTTTGAGGAACCAAGATTAAAAAACACAGAAGGTACTATATATTAAGAGTAATGATTGACTATATATATTAAGGAACTATATATTAAGACTAATGATTGAGTAATGATTGTCACATTCACTCAAAACACCATGGCTGAGGGTTTAATCGACAAAAAATACATTATAATGTTGCACAAATATAGTACATCATAGATTAGTCTTAATTACTAGCTAGTACTAGTGTTTAATTTGTAGTGTTCATGTGTGTGTTTTAGATGTGCTAGGGTTTGTGTACATATGTGTTTTTAGATATTTGCATACATGTTTGATCAAATATCTTACAAAATTTGATCAAGTGTTTATTTTGTTTGAGATAATATTTACTTTTAATATTACAATTATTTGGTAAAACTACATACATCTTTTTGAATTTGACATGCATATTTTGTATGTATAGATAAACAAATAGAGTGATGGCAAGAAAAAACAAATTATATGTATAGTATACACGGCTTTGTAATTAAATTTATTTATTTTAAGAATTATATATTATTTGAGAGTATAATTAAATGGATAGTCATATAAATGAATTGAAGTTCAATTCGAACCCACAAATTGTCTACAACATATTAGCAATAAAATTCAAAAAATTAGAAAAACATAAGTCCCCGCAACTATTGGCAAATTAATATTTGATGTATATTAGTATATTGATAATCATAACTTTGTTGGTATAGTATGATTATTAGTGTAAATTTGGTTTAGTACATATTATTAGAGTTTTATTTTGGATATGGTGAAATAATTGTATGTATATAGTTTTAAAGCATTTATTATTTCATATTCTTTTCGGATTATACCCAAGTAATCATATGATAATCCCATTATACCAATTAGTATTTTAGAAGATTAGAGTATTTTAATTTGTTTGATGTATATATAGTTTTATATTGTTTGTTGTATGTGTATTACTATTTTGTGAGATATTTTTAAGTAGGAATTATAATATTGTAATTATGAACAAATACGGTGCTATGTCACTGGTGCCTTGATGAATGATGATGATGACACTGTCTCCCTCTCTCGCTCCCTAACAAAGATACAACAATGTTTCTCTCTCTCGGGAATGAAATTTTAAGAAAAGTTGACCGTCCAGAAACAACTACTAATACTACTGTATTCTACATCCTTCTATTTTGTTTGTTTATTATGTTACCCCCTATAAAACGTAGTCGCCAAACCATGTTACATGAATCTAAAGTTATGTACATACTGCCATATTTACAGATACAGTAGTAGTTAGTGTTAGTGAATACTGAATAGAGTGATCGACTCGGGGATGGGTCCATCGGATTATTCATATGTTCTTTCTATATAATATATGCTGGTGGCCTAGTGCTAACTTGTTGCTATTGCTAAAGGTGGCTTCGTTTAGTATTTGGATGATACATACAAATACTAAACTGAAATATAAGATACATCAAGGATTTAAAGGAACTTATCAAATCATTATTATTCTGAACTGAAATATAAGATACATACATACTCATCACAAAAAAGAAACTTCACACTTAATTAAGTTATTATTCTTAGAAGTTTAGATGCGATGATAGATTTCTAATGTAACATTTTATTGACTTACAAAAGTAAAATCCAACCAAATTTGTTGGAAAGGTTATCAGCTATAAAGCACAGGTCATGCTCACTCACCTGTTGTTGGAAGGTATATATGGCGACTTTTTGAGATGACAAACTCACCCGAGAGTCTGAGACAAGACACGAGATTCAGTCTTTTTCCTGCTCTTGCTGTTACAATGGTTTAGTGATGAGAGCCGGAGACGCATGGGCCTTGGTCAGCACTAAGCATTAATTATGCATATCTGATCACAGCTCCAGTGTCAGAAAACAGAGTCGTCAACCTCACTAGCTAATAGTTGTCAACATTTGTGTCAGACGATGATGGAAAGATGAGCAACCTCAATGAATTTGGTACAGTAACGGGGAAGACCCATTTGAACCATAGGGATAAGAGAAAGTGTCAACTTTTGCCTGTTTAGTTGTCCTTGAGAAGAGAGTTGCCAGCAGGTAGCGCAGCAGGAGTTGCTTGGAATTCCATTGTATACTTTCTTTGTAGGTCTCTTAGTTGCTCCATCAGTTCTTGGAATGTGGGTCTCAGCTTTGTATTACTGCAGTGTGGGACAAACCAAAATAGTCACACAAAGTTAATGTCAGCATTAGTCAAATATATAGAAACATCTAGATCAATTGAGAACCGTAATAAGTAAAGGTATATATGTGTTCCTTATATACATGTGCCAACAGCTCTCCATTAATGAGACCCAACGAGGATCAATGTCCTTTGGAATATCCAGCCTCTGGTTCATGAACCCCACAGCTTTGATCACCTACATATATTTCAAAGGAAGAGTGTGTGTGCACATTATACAAGAGGATCAGTGCAATATGATACTGAATGGAAAGAATTTAGACAAGCAGAATAGTAAGTGCAATGGATATAAGACATCAAATTCATAAGCTGTGTTGCAAATAACATTGTTTCAAGGTATAACTAGATTATATACACAACCAGCACAACTCACCCTGCTTGTATCTTTAATCATTAAATATATAGATCAAAACATGTTTCTAAATATAATTTTCCCAAATAGAATTTTTTTAGGACAAATTGTCACTTGGAGACACTTTCTTTCATCGTTCTATCGCTCAAAAACGATACCTGCATGGAGTTGAGATTTTCCCATGGGATCTTCTCTGTGGCAAGCTCCCATAGTACTACTCCAAAGCTGTAAATATCAGACCTGTACAAAGGAATTAGAAGAGCTAGTTAGCACTTGAGGCTGGAAAAACAAGTATACAAGGGAACTTAACCAAACATAACACGAGAATATACTTCTCATCAGAAGATTCATTTCGGAGAACTTCTGGTGCCATCCATTGAGGCTGCATAACAAGTGAAATGCCAATCAAGATCATTTTGAGCTGTTGACTAAATAAAGAGGATCTGAATCAATAAGGATCTAGAATATATACCGTTCCCTTCCCGGACTTGGTGGTTAAATATGTTTCATGCTTGATACGTGAAAGACCAAAGTTAGCTACCTGTAGAGGTGTCCTGGTAAGTTGACAACTTTTCTAGTTCCATTTTGAAGATATGAGACTCACTTTCCCAGTTCATTTATTTATCTAAAGCTGATCATTTTCATTTTAAAAGCTATTATGTAGATGGAAAGTTATTATCCATCTGGATTAGAGGAAACCAAGTGCATATCTTACCTTAACGGTCCAGTCCCTGTCTACCAGCAGATTTGAAGATTTCAGATCACGATGGATAATGGGTGGACTACAGCGGTGAAGATAGTTCATACCGCGAGCCTGTGTAAATAATAATGGAGTATGTTGTATGAGATGTACCGTGACTGAGTCAAACATAGTGGAAATGAAGTATCACAAGACAAATACTAAGAGGTAATAAATAGAGAAGCTCATACTTGGAAGCTTTTCAATGTGAAATTGTGAATGATCAGAATGTTAACTAATACTCACAATGTCCAAGGCCAAACGGATACGCCGCCTCCAATCCAGTTTTAACGAACTTCTCTGCAGTAGATGGAAGATACTTCTACTGCAAATTGTTTCCTCGGAGGATTAGGGACAAGGATAAGAGCTATGGCTCGAAGGCCTAAAAAAACACAAAGAAAGTGAGAGTAGTAATCAAAGTGCATGAGACCGAACCGTGGAAGGAACTCTGACACTATACAGAGACGCTGAGGTGAAGTAACAGCTCCCATAAAAAGCAGAACCTTAGGATGTCTAAGCCTTTTCATCAACGATACCTTCACAGTTCAAAACGAGCAATACCAATAAAAATGTCAACTCTTTTGCCAAAACTACACTCAGAGAAATCATTATGGATAAAAGATCAAAATTAGTACCTCTTGTCTAAAAGATTGTATGACCTCTTCTGAATATTCTTGTTTGGAGAAAACTTTTATAGCTACATCCTGTAGAGGCATTAACAACTCTGAATAAGACAGATCTCTGAACTTGCAATTTTTTATTTGTCATCATTGAAGCGTGAATAAATCAACAAATGCATATCCTACAATATCACAGGAAACATAAAACGTACAGATCCAAACCAGAGACCGTGATAGACAGTTCCACATGAGCCTGTAAAATGAAATATTACAAAAGCATGTTAGCAGACCTGAGACTGGAAATTACATAAACTTAGTATAATTTATGATGCTAAAAGAACAGATTTGGCCGGCCAAACGAGGTAATCTGTCTAAGAGAGTAAATAACCTTGTCCAATTTTTTCTCCCATTGTCAAATCATCCCATAAAACTTCATAGTCCAAGCCTTCGCTATCAGTATCAACCTTGTTCATAACACTGCTTCTGGTACTTCCGCAGCTACTAGCGCTGCTTGTATTGTTTGCAATTATAGAACAAGACCACATACTAGAAGCCTCATCATTGGTAGGCTTATTACTTTGGTGAGACTTCTCTTTCTCTTGTTCATTCTGTACCCAAGGCCATACAGAATGAGTAGGCTCTCCTTTTGAGCCTCCGTGCTTATACCCTTTCCATGACCATGACAAACCTTTCTTTACCATCCATTCTTCCGCTTTTGAGGTGAGAACCTTGTGGATTGCAGGCTTTCCATAACTCTCATCACTGGAATTTCTGAAGGGTTTCAAAGTAATCTTCTCATCCTTACATGTGAATACACCAAAAGGAGATTGGATAAAATCCCCCTTTGGTGAGCTGGTACTCGTTAATGCTGCATCGTCCTTGTGGTCAGAGAGAGTAGCATTGACACAACCGTGATTCGAATGAAGACTGTCCCCACTGCCACCCTCAGGCAGTGTAACACTACTATCACCTGCTGGCGTTTTCGACCTGACCTTGTTCCTCACCTTGGATGCCTGCAATTTTTATAGCACAGGTCAAAACATGCAACAGCAACGTTAAAAAAGTGAGAATATGAAACCAACAATTAATGAACAAACCAAATCTGATATCTTTGATGCTATAGCAACTTGTATAGGCTGAGCAGAATCAAGGCCAAGTTTTGACACAACAGCTCTTTTGGATTCCAAACCAAGTTTAGATGCAAAACCAACAGGGCTAGAGCTCGGTTCAACTTCTTGCGGCTTTAATTTAGCGAAAGAGATTCTCGGGTTCAGATAGGGTGCAATGTCACTTGTGATAGAAACGATCCCAATAAGAGAACCGTCGTCAGCATAGAAGGGGGAACAGGTAGTGACTGCTGAAAATTTCTCCCCTGATTTTCTCTTGACAGGAAACTTGCCAGTCCAGCTCTCTCCATTAGAACAAAGCTGAGCAACATTCATAGCAAAGACAGCATCCCGATCATCTACCATAACGTTAATTGGGTTCTGCCCAACTGCTTCTGCAGCAGAGTACCCATAAAGCTTTTCTGCCATGGCATTCCTGGGGAACAAAACATGTAATGGAACAATGTAACACTATCCATGAATATCATTTACAATATGTTTTTTTTATTACTCACCAAAAGATAATTCGCATATTAAGATCGAAGGCATGAACAGATTGTCCCATGGACTGCAAAATGTTCAGATACTGTTTTTCCGTGAACTTCTTCCCGGCAGATGGTCTCCATATCATCGAATCCTTGCAAAGGATCTCCTTGCGCAACGAGGAGGCACAGCTATTCCTCAAGGCTGGATGTGATGGCTGCTTAATCTCCGCCGTAGAAGAAACCTTAAGCCTAGACATCTCCTGCATTAGATGCTCCTGACTTTGCTCTATCTCTAGCATCTTCTTCAACAGCTCCTTGTCAAGTTTACCTTGGAGAAGCTTAACCATGGTCGATATTCTAATCAAAAGATTCACACTTTCTTTCTCTCTAGAGTCAAGAATAATGGAAACCGCTAATTTCTATATATTGGTTAGGCCTAGGCTGACAAAAATATACAATAACTCAAAATAAAATCTATAATACGTAAGAAAGATACTGCTGTTAACCAACTGTCCAACTCTAGTCCATGCACATTCTCTCCTCCTTCTATAATATAGAAGTTTTATACTGTATGTTACCTCTTAATCCGTGCCTTTTTGTGTGGCAGATATGTTTCTTCTTCTTCGTTCAATAAAATAGAAAATGAAATATGACATATATACTCAAAAACGCACCAATTCGTGACGAAAGAAAGTTTTCGAGTATATCTTTAGTGTTGTTAAGAAACTTTGGTATAGTGTGTCATAGTTTTCAACTCGTTTTGTAATTTGGATTTTACTGATTCGTATTACTACTAGTTTCTTTACAACACTAAAGATAGACTCAAAAACCTCTGGTCGAAAGAAACAGCTTCATCTCGCAAACTCTATCTAGACTGTAGAAGAATCCAAAAATATAATCAATTGATACGTCGGATCATATCATTGGTTCTTATAAAATTGAAATAAAATACACATTCTCATTAAGTCATCATAGATTCATAGACAAATATAACTTTCTTTTATTATTAAAAGCATTGAGAGAAATCACAACAGATAATTGTCCAAACAAATATAAAAACACAAAGCCTAACTGAATGGGAGAGAATAACAATATGACGATGACAAGAAAGTAATTAATGATACGATTACTTGGTGTACAAGACATCTTCCCACGGGTGTCGGTACAGTGGCTGCTTCAGTCTCTTCTGATCAAATGTGTGCCTGCAACCATTTTTTTTCACAGAAATCCAGATCAATATTAAGTCACTTCAAGAACAAGATATAGATGGATAGATGTGTCCGGTTAGGATATTTACCCGATTAAACCGATGGATCGAGCAAGGACGAAGAGGCCGTTCAGATAACCAATCTGGACGATTTCGTCAATCTCTTGCTTAGTGAACATCCCACTTCCAGCGAGAAGGTCCAAGAAGAGAGATCCAATGGCTCCGTCAACGTTGAGTACGAGGTTGTTGGCTTTGGAGAGTGTGTATGTCTCTACTTGGACTGCATATTCCATGTACTTCACTGCAGGGAAGTTAGACCGTGCAAATTTCTGAAGCAGCTCCACTCTTTTGCCTCTGTTGTCTCTGCTCTTTATCCTATAACAATCCCATTAAGATGTAAGTAAAAAATCCAATAAGAAAATGCTCTGTTTCTGCTGCTTCTGAAAAGAAAGATTAGGCTTCAATTGTTTATTTCAACAAAATGAAACCTTTCTGTAATGGCTTGTTCTTACCTGTGACCAATCCCAGGGACCCGGATTCCTTTCTTCTTCATGCCTTCCACAAATTCATATGGTGTGAGACTCTGGAAAAGGCAAAATGTTTTCGTACAAATTATATCCACGTCTCAAGAAATACATGAGGCAGTTAGACCGAAGGAGATAAGGAGTTTTACCCTGTCACAAGCGTCCTTGAAGTATCGTGCTGCGTCATCAATTGCACCACCAAATCTAGGACCAATTGTTAATAGACCTGTGTGTTGGAGGGATTATCACTTATTATAAGCATAGATTATTATTGTATAGCAAACTTCACCTAAAAGAGTCGACGAATTGGGATGTTAATTTACCTGAGACAAGACTTGAGACAAGGTCTTTTCCTGCTCTTGCTGTGACGATGGTGTTGTGAGCGCCGGAGACGCATGGACCATGGTCAGCGCACAACATTATGCATATCTGATCAAAGTTCAGAGTGTTAGAAAGCATATTCATTCTCAGTAGCTAACAGTGTTAAATATCTGTGTCAGTACATGGAAAGATGAGCAACCTCAATAAATTTGGTACAGTAACGGGGAAGGCTACGTTTGAACCATAGGAGAGAAATGACATCTCCCACACCATAACCCTGTTCAATGATGGATGACATTGGCACACCAGCATAGCATGGTTCTTCCCCTGCAAATTCAATGCAAAAAGAATTTTGTTTACAACAATTTTGTTGTTTTATTCATGATAATCTGGTCTGGTTTCAATAGAATTATTACCTCTGTCATCAGATATGGTGGAGATGATGTGAGTAGGAGCCCGGACTTTCCCACTCTTAATTGCAGAGCTGAGATCTTCTGGGATTTGTGGAGGAGTGACTTCCTTAATAGGAGAGACCTTTCCTTCTTCAACCTAGGAGGAACAGAAGAAAGGAACGTAAGATCACAACAACACAAATGCAAGCTAAGACCAAATTTGATTGGAGACTGACCAATTTGTCAAAAGTTTCCTTGATTGCAGATTCTAGGGCTTCAAATGAAGTGGGTACAGTAGCTCCAGCGTCTTTCAGTGCTTGATTCTTGGCTTGTGCAGATTCCATCTCTCCACCACTTTTGGCACCCTGATTCATATAAGATCAAAGGATGATTTATATCGCTAGCAGAGGAACATTAGTGTCCAAAGTTCTTTAAGTCAGTTTCTGGGTGACACTTACTGCATGACCAAATTGTACTTCGGACTTGAAGAGACGTGCACAAGTCCCGCTGACCCAAGCAACCACTGGTTTGGTCACTTTCCCCTGTTTCAAGGCCTCAACTAGAGAATATTCATCTCGTCCTCCAAGCTCTCCAAGTACAACCACCATCTTAATCTGCAATATTTAAAAATGAAAACAAAAATTTGGAGTTAAAGCATAGCTTTTCTCATAGTTTAACACTAGTTAAAATGATTAGGCTTGAGGATATCCAGTGGGGCAAGAAAATTTAAGTCGAGATTAATATACCTGTGGGATGTTATTAAATCGCAAGATATGGTCAGATAATGTAGAGCCAGGAAACACATCCCCACCAATAGCAATGCCTGTGGCCATCACGAAGCGAATTTCAGCTTAAGATTCTTCAGAATGATAGGAATGAGGAGACATTGAGTAGTAGATTCTGAACATAATATAGAAAGTTACCTTCATAAATCCCATCTGTCACACGGGCAATGGTATTGTACATTTCATTAGACATGCCGCCCTGTAGAAAAGGGAGAATGACAAATAATTTCTCAGAGGAGGATACAAAAGAGGATAATAACGAGCTTAGGCAGACTTCAAATAACGAACTTAGGCAGAATACAAAAGAAGAACAGGACATACAGATTTCGAGACAAAGCCAACAGATCCAGGCCTGTACAACTTGCATTGGATGATATTGTCAATTGTTCCAGCAGTGTCACCAATTTTAAAGGCACCAGCTTGAACGCCTCCAACAGTAGCTGGTCCAATAATAACCTTTAACGACCAATTGATGAGAAGATTAACTCAGAAAGTTTGCATCAATAAAAAAAGATTGATACGTAATGTGTTTCGAAATGAGACAGTTCAGTCTTATAAATCACCTTATTGTTAGCACGAGCATAAGCAATCAACTGCTTAGTGTCAGACTCCGGAACACCTTCTGCTATTATGGCCACAACTTTAATAGTTGGCTGCTTCAAAGCAGCCATGGATGAAGCAGCAGCACTAATACAAGCGAATGAAAAAATACATTACAAAAGAATCACAAAGAGAGACAGGAGTGAAACATTAAACGAACCTTCTAAACGATGCAAAGTTGATGAATACATCAGCTGTGGGATGCGCAGCGCATGCTGCCTCAATGCTGCAAGAAACAGACAACTAAGTTAAAACTGTCTGAATCATGTCTTTCTCTTTCTCTATCTAAGATGGTATTTTAACTTACGCTGCGTGGACAGGGATGGCTATTTCCTCCTGACCAAAAAATAGCTTTTGGAATCCCTCAGAGCCTGGGTTAATGATACCAGCAACAGAAGGAGTTTCTCGCCCTGGAAAACGAGTAAAGAAACCAAATTTAACAGTCAAGTCAAGTAAATCCAGAGAGAGAGAGAAAAAAACTGATGAAGACGACAAGGAGAAACAGAGACAAAACCGAGATACACTCACCGCAGAGGAAATCAAAATCAAGCATCCGCTGAATGGGAAGCTGCTTGTAATTGTAGAACAGGGCTTGTGTGTTGCGTGAAAACAGCTGTCCCGTGGCCATGTTATTGGCTCGTAAGGAACTGAAAAATCAGAAAGAAAGAAAAAGGTGAAAATTTGAAGCTGTGAATAAAAAAAAATATTACATTCCAAACCAAGATGAAGATGTAAAAACTGAAAAAAAAAAACCCAATCCAACGGTCACACACCAAGCAAAAGTTTCTCCCTTTCCATGATGATAAAACTAAAAAATTGATTCATATGATCGAGAAACAAATCAAAGAAGAAGCTTTTTTTGGAAAAAGTTCCAATTGTTTCTTTCGGATTAAAAAAAAAAGATTACGCTTTTAGGGATCGGAACAAAGGACCCACTAGTGCATAAATCTCAACCACTGCTATTATATTTACAGAACTCCCAATATCGCTTTAGATCTCTCAGACTCAGCCTCGTATAAACACAAAAACTAGTCTCCACTATCGAATCATCACTTACTTAACTTAGCCTTCTAAACCCCAAAACCCAATCCGGATCGATACTTTTTTTTTTTTTTTCTGATAGAGAGATTAACAGAAAAACACAGATCGGAACACGGATCTGAACTCAATTAGAATTGGAAAAGTTAAGAGAAATCAGAAGACGAACGAACCTGCTGAGTCGAGAGAAGGGAGTCAGAAGAGAGCAATGTTAAGTGTTAGGTGGAGGAGAGTAGATTGATGTTAGGAAGGTAAAATGGCTCAGAGGAGACAACCAATAAATGGAAAGAGAGAGAGAGAGAGTAAGTAATGGGGGGAGGGAAACAAATAAGATCAGCTCAGCTACCCACCACCAGAGAGAGACAGAGACACTCACGTGGCTCGTGTTAGTTAGCTCACAGCTCCTGATCTCCGATCCATACTTTGTATTTTCTTCTTTTCTTTTTTGTTGTCAATGCATCAACAATCAACATGTCTTTCTTCTATGGAATTACACAACAGAAACAAACAAACAAACAAAAAAAACACAAATTATGTGACTAAATAAGAAAATATACAAAATACTTATGACAGAAAAAGAACTATACTAGTATATAACTATAGTATTAGTTTAAGATAACAGCAAATATTAGAAATTTAATTTTGTTTTTGATTAGTATTAGCATTTTTTTTTCGTAAGTATAAGCAGTTTTTTATATATAATCATATACTAAGTACTACTGTAGGATCTCGTGTAACTTTTATATAAGCATTTTTTTTATATATAATCATTTTTTATATATAATCATACATATATATATATATATAACTTTTAATATGATTTTAGTGTTATTTATATCCAAATCATTAGTTGAGTCTTTGGTACGTTTATGAAGCTGATCATCAGATGCTTGCGGTTGGGTTTGAAGTAGGACATGGAATTGATTCTTCTTGAAAACCTTCCGGTGAAGCGACAAACGGACAAAGCATGTTAGTTTAGCAACTTTGCATGCTTAGACAATCCCCTGAACATTGATCTGGCTGGTTAGAATGTTTATTCTTTGTTTACCTTTCCTCACTCTGTCCGATGTGACTCGGCATCATAATGTGATGATTCTTTCAATTGGTTGCTGCGAGGTTTGGAGACCAAGATGAAAAGCTCGCCAAACTTTACGGTATCTCAGCCACATTAACATTGAAAAGCACTATCCTAAGCGACCTAGTAAAAGTATGGCTCAAGGTGCTAATTTGCTCTTTTGGATTGTGATTAGTAGACTAATTTGATGTTTCACATTTTGCAAGGTGTATGCAAAGGGTGGAAGGACTATTGTGTCCTTCATGACCACCTCAAAGATGCTTCAGGTCCGCACCTCTCTCTTCTTCTTCTTTCTCACGGCTTCTCTGCCGTCTCCTTCTCTGTCTTTTTTTCTTTGCCGTTTTCTTCTCACGGCTCTTCTTCGTCTTTGCCGTCGTTCTCTAACGACCACCTTTCCAAGTTTGATATGGAAGAGTTTTTTTTGTCAGAAGCTACTCGCGGGAAATGGAGTAGAGCTGCAACTATGGCACACCTAAGTGGTTTCTCTCAGCCTCCATCTTCTAGACCTCTCATCATTCATGAGCAGGGTTAGATTTTCAATCATGCATAAACATTAAAAATGACACCAAAGAATTGTTCATTGATATGTCTTTGGCAATGACGAGTTGGGGTGACGTTGCAATGATGTTGACATTTGCTCTTCTAACCTCTCTTTGACACTTAAGAGGTTATATAGTTCCCTCATTACCTCTGTTTCACTCTTTGTCTTAATCTCTGTTCCAGTTTGCTTGTTCAAGAGTGAAAGAGCAAGAAACGGTTTTCTTTGTAAGACTACATTTTTAATTAACTCGGATAATTTTCTTACAAGACAGCACACACATACATATACTACTTCTAATTGAAACACACACACACACACTTGCAGTCTTGCACCCATGCTTCGAGACCATACTCCTACTAACTACTCTCTTACACAAGACAAGTAGCCACCCTACACATTGAAACTCCAATTCCCTTATTTACTCTTCTTGCACAACACTTGGACTTAGTAGAGTTTAGTTAGCACAACCTCATCTTCTCTTGGACTTTAACTAAACCAACACAAAACACAAACCTCATGTGGGCTTTGGTCAATGTGAACTGAATATATAGTTCTCTTGTAAAAATTGCTCAGCATCTTCGGAGTTGAGAGTTTCTCACAGTCAGTGGTGACTACGGACTGCTCATCGAGATTGTGGGCAGGGCCGGCGATAGGGTGGTGCAAGGTGTGCATTTGCACTGGGACCATATTTAATTAGTATAAAAAGTAGTGTATTTTAAGGCTAAAAAATTTTGCAAAAAAATTTCTATGTAATTAAGACTTATTTTCTGAAAATTGAATATGGACTACAACAATTTTTGTGATTTTTACACCAGCTCTGGGAGCAGTGGAAGATGACATACCATGGCGTCAAGGTTTCTATTTCAGGACTTTGTGTACGTATCATGCCAATTGGCTTCAAACCATACATAATCTAGTCTTGATGAGATCACCATTGGGGAACCATCACGATGCAAGATACCACCGTCTTCTCGAACCCTTAAAGGAAAACCACAATGTATCTCTTAGGATCAGAGATCTCCAAAAACTTATTTGATAGGGTGGCTAGGAAGAGGTAGCAGTTCCTCAGGAGCAACCCAGGCCCGGCCCACAGGGGAAGCCACTGAAGCCAAAGATTCGGGCATCAAATTTTGAAGGCTTTTTTGTTTAGAAATAAAAGGCCTTTTTTGTTGGATATGTATAATGGTTCATATGTAAAAGGCTTTAAAAGAGTATGTAAAAAGCTTTAAAATGACACATTTTTAATTTTTTTGCTTAGGGCACTCCTAATTGCTGGGCGTGCACTGGAGCAACCTACACAGTTTGGATAACAATGATGCAAGTTTTAGATCACTTTCAATCTAAAGTTGTAACCCACGTGAGACTGGTTTGCTGGGAATTTAATAACTCTGATTCTTATTAAGAGTAGTAGTAAAGAGGTTAAATCCTAGATTAATAAGGAAGAAATTCTCATAAACTGATTGATTATCTTAGAAAATGTCTTTTTATCCCTTCTTAGCTCGAAATTTTGACGATAATATATAAAACAGAATATGGTTAAATATGGACTCACTTTTATTCGTGTGCTTATTAAACTCTTAAGTTTTTTTTTACCTAGTATACGTCATGAAGAACAAAACGTGTACAGTCATAAAGCCAATCAAACATACAAAACCATCACCTCCATGACATAAAGCCTCCGACTAAGCATTATTAGTTGTTATTTGTGTTTACTGTTTATCTTTTCAATCATATATTTGCTTTAGATTTTGGATTTATAGGTTTTAGTTTGTAATTTTTACCATTGGTGGTATTATTATCATTATAATAAAATGATATAATAATCTGCAATTGATATTAAATTTTACTTATTTATTGAAAAATAATTAAAATAAAATACTTAAAATTACTGTTAAAATTAATTATTGTTGAGAAATAGAATAATAAGGGCTTCAAGCAGCAGTTTTATATAGAATTTTATGGGCATCAAAAGTCAGAGTAGTCTGTAGTCTAGTGGTTCAAATGTTGAAGCACTGATGGGTGCATTGAAGTAGTCTTCGTGTGACCACAATCACACGCATAAAAATAATTATTATTTATGTTGTATAATTTAATATTATAGGAAAATAAAATAAATTACAATAAATTAAGAATTTAATCGTGTTAGGGTTTAAGGCGTTATCTGTCACTCCCAAATCTGTTTGGGGTTTATGCAACTCAACTCACTCAAGTGTTAAGACTTAAGAGAGAACTCTCCTCTCGCGTTATGGAGTAGATAGATAGCAACAAACCAGTAATTTTGGATTGTTCATCGAGTTTTTTTTTTTGTTCTAAATGGATTCTACTGATGACGATTTTGGTGAGTTGTACGTTGATGACAAGGTTCATCTGGGGAAGAAGAAGGGGAGTGATGCTTTCGCCGGCGGCGATGCAGGCTTCGTAAAATCGTCTGAAGAATCGGAGTGTGCGACGGATTCCGGCAAGGATATGGGTTTCGATGGGTCACTAAAGCCTGATTCGGAAGGTGAAACCAAGAAATTGACTGTGGTGGCTGAGGATTCGAGTCCGTGTGACGACGACGACGCTTGTGCTGTGAATCTGAGCGAGGCGAATGAAGAAGAGTCTGAGTATAGTGACAGTGATAGTGACGATGATTTGAAAATAGTCCTGCAAGACGACGACGATTCTAAAGCTGATGCTTGTGTTGGTGCCGTCGAACCTTCCAAAGCTTGCTCCTTTCAGAGACGGTGGACTGGATACGCTTCAGCTTGTACCGATCCTTCTTTAGGAATGTCTCAGTATGGATATAGTTTCTCTAACAATTGGTCCAGGTTAGTCACATTGGTGATAATCATAACATCTGATTGGGTGAATCTGTTGTTTTTAGATATAATCAATGTGTGTGTGTGTTTTGGTTTATTTAATGTGATTTGGAATGAACAATGGTTAATGTGTTTGTAGATACATGATATGTGTATTCTGATGTGTGTTTTCTCTTATGCTCAGGACACCTTTTGATGTTAATTTGGATCTGTTGGAGACTAAGCCATGGAGGAATCATGGTATGGATATCAGTGACTTCTTTAATTTTGGGCTTAACGAGCAAAGCTGGAAAGATTACTGTAAACCCTTGGTGAGTTAAACATGTTTTCGTTCTTGTTTTCCTATCATTGTGGCAAGGGCGTATTTTGGTTTCAACTTAATGAGTTACTTTTTCCTATTTAACTGAAGGGAAGAGCAATTGAGGTTGGAGGTGGAACTCTTGAGCGAATACCTTCTGTGGATTTGCGTCGTCGACGTGATTCAGACCCTGATGTAGTGATACAGGTCAGAGATTGATTAAAACTTGGTTTGTTATTTTCTTTGCTTTTTTTCATCTTCTATTGCTGATTAAATGTATGAAACCAGATCCCAGTTACTAATGATGTTGAGGAGACACCTGAAAAATCAAGGTGTGAGGATTCACATTCGAATAATGGGAAGGATTTGAATTCAGTCGATGATTCTCTAAAAGATAAAGCTTTTGAGGGGTCTCAAGATGAAAACACTGGAAGCTTCGATGGTGAGCAATCTCCTCCAACAGAAAATTGCTGCAGTAAGGAAGTAACAACACCTTCTGATAAGGAAATGATTGAGGATGAGAAAGAAGAGAGTTTTTGCAGTTCTGATGAGGCGGATCCATCCTCAGTGGAGAGGGAATCATCTCTTGGAGATCGCATTCGTTTGAGCCCTACATCTTCCTGTTCTGTTCGTAATAATGAGGAATCTGATGATTACGAAACAGAGTCATTGAAAGACAGTGCTACTGATGACCAACGTGAAGTCAGTACCCCACCACGACAAGCTAGACTTGCAGAACATGAATCAATTAGTATCGAAAGAAAGGAAAGGAATGGGACAATGCATTTCAGACACGAAAGATCTCACGAAGACTCAAGCGAAAAGCACTGTGGGAGAGCTGGCTATGCTGTACATGGGAGAAGAAAACACAGAATTGTGAAGGATGCATCGCCTACACCAGATCCAAGTTGTGGCAGAAATGTTCGTCCTCGACATGAAAGTTTGTATCGTGATTCAAACAAAAACCGGCAGGATGGACCACGTATTACATTAGAAATGGATGAGACTGAAGGTAAAGGCTTTCATTACTCAAATAGAGAAAAACGTCATGTTAGATCGTATCCATCTGTGTATCATGCTCGGCATAGAGAGCAGAGGTTTGGTTGGCGCAGCAACAACAAAGAATCATCACTGGGTCGAGCTTTTGGTCATTCTAATAGTTACAACTGTGAGGCGCGTCGTAAAGAGTATACCTCACATTCATCCTTGGATCTTAATCAGAGAAACTCTAGATCAAGTTTTAATGAAGAGGATGATCGATATGGTTGGCATCATTGTGAAAGAAAATATGGTCATGAAAGAAGTCCTGTCCGAGCCTATGAGAACAACAAACAAAGAAACGGGTATGATTGGCTAAGAGAACGTTATTATGAGGACTGTTTACCAATTACTGACATGGACTATAGGTACCGGTCAGAGTACTCTTCTCCATATGCAATCCATAACCTCGAACAGAATCGCGAGAATGATCTTCACTGCAGAAGAAGGGGTGATTACGATTATAATGTGCATCGTCATAGATATGAAGATGGATGTCACAGGGCAGAAAGTAGACTTTCCTTTGACAGGGAGATGCGTTATTTGGCTGAAGTGGAAAGGAGAGAATTTCAAGGGTATAAAAGACATGAGGAACTATCTGAAATAGAGAAAAGACACTATTACACTCATGATTGGCATCTTGATAGATTTGTTTCAGAGGAAGATGGTTATAAGTGCAGAACCCGAGATGCTTGGCCCTCACCGTCTTTATCTTTGAGAGATTCTTGGTACACAAATGAAGGAAAAGGTAATTTCTGGAGAGATGATACCAGGGACTTCAGAACAGTTGATGCATATGACAGCCAGAATGACCAGTATCATAAGGCTGCACCGAGAGATGGTTGGACGCAGAGTCGTGGTCGTAGGGATAATGTGAGCGTAAAAGATAGACTAAAGTATGCTGATGATTGGGTTGGTCCTGATAGAGGGAGATATAAGTTGGCAGATGACACTCGATGTTCAGTGACAGAAGTTAGTCATTGTGAGCATCCATCATATACTGATGAGATATTACTCCACAACATAGGAATACCAACACATAATCGAATGGCTATCAAACAAAGGTCTGGATACAAGAAGAGCCATATTCATGAAATTGATGAAAGAGATGAAAGACATCACAGATCCAAAAGGCTGAGGGGAGGAGATGGGCAAGCTTTCATCAAACGTCAGGATTCGGTTGACGTAGTAGCTGGTAGGCAAGGAAAGGTAAAGATGGAATCTATATGCTTTTAAACCTAGATTTAGCTAGTATAAGCGCCTTTCAGTTTTCCAGATTAAATCAATTTTTTAGTCTCCTTCCAGTTATAATTTCACTCATACATGACCCTTCTCATCTAATAATTTGTGTTTGTGTGTGTGTGTGTTTCAGCTCTCTAACCAATCAAAAAGACGATTCTCCAATGGCCAAGACACAATAGAACAACAACAACAAGATGGTCAGAAATCAGGAAAGTTAATGTGCAGAAGTGAAGAGAAAGCTGTGCGAGTTGGAAATACAAATAATGATAAAGAAGAAGGCGAGATCATAGAAGGAGAGACGAACGCGAAAGTTGTTGAAATAGACAACGAAAGGATACAAGCGAGTCTGAAGAAGATGGAGAAACGGAGAGAGAGGTTCAAGGATACCAAAATGGCGAAGACGTTAGAAGCCACATTCGAATCTCAAACCGAACCGAGAGCTAAAACCGATGTTGTTGTTACTACTAATCAACAAAGACCGGCTAGAAAGAGGCGATGGTGTGCAGCAGCAAGTTAAAAAAGTTGATAGGTTAACACAGTAGAGCGGTTAATTGATGGTAGGTTATGTATCAACTAGAAGTGGCTGCTGATCTAACAAAAGTCACAAAACCGAACAATTTGGCTGTGTGATGATCTTTTTTTGGATTTTGACTATTATAAAGTAGGTTTTAACTAGAAGATTTGATTTGACTTTTGACAAATGCATTCATATTGTAAACCGAAGACAATTAGAGCGTATGATAACCACTAGAACATAACCAGCAGGTAAGAGAATAAACCAGACCGAACCGAACTTCAAATTTTCGACTTTTGTTTTGTTTTGTTTTGTTTTTTTAATATATTTGGGAATAATTTTCGTAGCCGTCGGATAAGACGCGGCTGATCTGAAGCGTCTCTGCCAAAAACAAAAACAAAAATAAAAAAGACAAGAGAGGAGGAGGAGAAGAGAATTCAAACCAGTTTCCATCGACGAACGAAACGAGAGGACCTATTTTACAGTCACGATTCCTCCTCTCTCTCTCTCTCTCTCTCTCTCTCTCTCTCTCTCGCGTAGAGCTCTTCTTTCATCTAACTTCCCCAGGTGCGTTTTTTTCTATTTTCCAATTTCGAACCCAATCAAGGACAGGTCCTCCTTCCAATTCATTTGATTTTTTTTTTTTTTTTTTTTAAACTTTCGAAGTCTCTCTATAGAAAGATCCGTTTTATTATTATCTGATTAGAACATGACAAGCTGCTCAGAATATTATTTGTTAAAAATTTATTTCGATTTTGATTTAGAACTGTGAAAGTACTGGATCTGGAAGTTACTGGTTAAGACGAGAGGAGAAACAAAAGCGTTGATTCCTTTAATACAAATTTGCTAGCTTCTGAAATCGTGTCAATACGTAGAGTATTAGGGTTTCTCTGAGTTAGATCATTACGCAGTTTTTGAACTTGAATTGTAAACTAGATAGATACGAATCTGGAGTTTTTTTTTTTTTTTTTCCCATTGAGATTGCTTGTTACTTACCGCTAATTTATGGTTTGTAGACACACAAGTCGTTAGCTTGGAACATAAGTAGGGGGGGTGCAATGGCGAGGATAAAACCTCAAGCTCTTTTAAATCAAAGCAAGAAGAAGAAGACTCCTAGTCGTATTAGTATTTCCACTATTATCGTGTGTAATCTTGTAGTCGCTGTAGTCATACTCTCCTTGGTCACAACTTATCGACATTGGTCCCAAAGGTTTGTTTCCAATTTCCATCTCTGAATTTTTTTACTACTGCTTTTCATTACTTCTGCTGTGATGTCTCTTTTTTTACTATATGCTGCTTATAGCTAGAAAAGTTGATATTATTGGTTTATCTCCCCACCAGGTCAAGAAACACAATTGAACATGAAACTCAGAGTCAGCCATTTGAGGTACTTTTTTTATTAGTTTTCTTTTTTTTTTTGTCAATTTTGGTGAACTTCCGAGCGCTTAGGTTTTAGAGTTGTTGATATGTTACATATGTGATCTGGCTTTGCTTTGTGCTTCAGGACACAAATGCTGCATCGGAGCATAAGAGTTATGACCTTCCTGGTTATGCTGTAAGTTGATATATCTATCTCATCATTGTCTTATTATATGATCTGTTTCATCAGTATTTGAAAGTAGAATTGTTGATGTAACTTGCTTCTATAATTTCTGATCTCATTGTAGGATATAAACACATCAAAAGGACTTATAACTGTTGAACTCTTCAAAGAAGGTTCCCCTGAAGTTGTGGACAAGTTTCTAGATCTATGGTTAGTATCAGAAATTCATTTGTTATCATTTTAAGCTAGATAGATAGATAACGAAAAGTTTAGGGATTTGATTAAGCCAGGCCATGACTTTTTTCTTAAGTAGGAGTATTACTTGTAGCTTGATACGATTTTAGTAACGCCAGTTTCTTCGTTGATTGATTTTTAACCCTTGGCTCCTGTTGTACCCCTTCTTGGAGTTTAGAATATGGAACCTCATAAAAGAGAAAAAGGCTGAATCACTATTTGACGCTATTACAGCTTAATATGATAGTACAACTTATTCGTTGAGTATTGTTTTTGCAGTCAAAAAGATCACTTCAAGGGAATGCCGTTTCATCGGGTTATAAAAAACTACTTGGTACAAGCTGGTCACTCGCCGAGCTCTATACCTGTAGAAGAATGGACAGCTAAAGGAAAACTTCGTGGTCGCCTTCACACAGGGTATCTTTGCTTGTGCTCTGCTTTTTGGATTTTCATTGTACATTCATCATCTCTCGTTGATTTAAAGTCTAAAACCTACCTGTATGTTCTCTTGTTATTCAGCCCAAAACATGAGGCATTTATGTTGGGGACACCAAAAACCAAAGGGAACAACAAGGATTTTGAGCTTCTTATCACAACGGCGCCAATCCCGGATCTGAATGATCAGCTTATAGTGTTCGGAAGAGTCCTTAAGGGAGAGGATGTAGTACAGGTTTGATCCAACCGAACGAACCACACTCTCTTTTCAGTTTTATTCATGTATTAACGATTCAGTTATATCATTACAGGAGATCGAAGAAGTGGATACGGATGAGCATTACCAACCGAAATCGCCAATAGGGATCACTGGCGTTGTACTGAAACGAGAGATATGAAAATGAAATGAAAATCTCTATTCCTTCCTTCCTCTGTAAATGAGGCCCACGCCAAATCTTTTTCTTCATACTCACTGTTTGTATAAACCCTCTTTTTGAGGTTTCTCTTTTCTTTCCTATTTTACAGTTTCTTCTTGTTTTTGTAATTTTATTTGATCTTTCTCGAGGAAATAGAATCTTTGTTTGATATGCTTCTCTCCTTATATATGCATTACAACAACACAAATTTAGATGCCTAAAAATTACATAAGTAGATTTTATCTTTCGTTGTGATATACAAACTTTAAAACTATACTTATCTAACTCTCTCGCTCTTTTATTTTTCTTTAATAAAATACATTATTTCTTCTTATAACGCTACAAAGTTCTTCAAAAACTTTTAGAAAACTCTTAAAATATTCTTTTTAATTTTTTAAACAATTCTTAAAAGGTTCTCAAATCGTGGCTGTTAAAGAAATACAATATAAAATCTTGTTTATAATAATAAACAAACAAATTAGTTCATATATAAGCATCCAAAATAACTTTTGTGTATATGAGTGGAAATACTTAAATTGTTGGTGTACTTTTTTTTTTTAATTTTGTTAAAAAGAAATATTCAAAGTATAGACAAAATCTGTATAAAGAAAAGAAAACAAGTCTTCTACTCTCATTAGCAATTTTTAAGAAATAGGAATTTTTGGAAATAATCTATTGTTTTTAATAGATTAAAAAAAATAATCATATATTCTGCAAGAAACCAAAAATTACAAACTCACAACCCATCGATCATCAAGAAGAAGATTCAATCAATGATCTTGTAGCAAACACCTTTGTTACATTTCTATCATATAAAATAGATAACTAAGACAAAATGAAAGCTCCAAACCGGTCTTGTTATTTTTGATTCCTCACTTGCATAACTGCATGCTAACATCACTAGAGAGAACCAATAAAGAAGACGAAGCCTGCATATTATCACGGTTAATTTGGATGCCCACTTGCACTTTCTTCATCTTAGCTTCAAATTCCTTGAGCTCCTCAAGAGTAAACTCCTCAATGGGCTTATTAAACCTATCTTCTTCAGCAGATTCAAGCCACATGTGAAGATCTTCCCCATGTTTCTTCTCAGCTTCAGCTTCTTCGATGATGGAGTTGAGGCGTTTACATATCTTCTTATCTTGCCTAGCTCTGCTGCCTCTACTACTGTAGCCCGATGTTTCAAAGCTATCTGATTCTTCGAATTCACTCTTGAACCGTTCTGCAATCAAATCAAAATTCGGTTTCCCGAAGGAATAAGGTTTGTTTCCTGGAGAAAAGACAACAATACCAATCTCGGCGTTGCACAGAGTCGCAAGCTCGCTCGCCTTCTTGAACAAACCAAGTCTACGTTTCGAGAAGGTTACTTGCTTTGTGTTTGTGTCTTGCACTTGCTCCATCTTAATCTTTCTCCTACCCATTTTTTTTTTTTAGTGAAATGTTATGATGTGGTTGTAATCTATGTTTATGTGTAAATAAGAAGAAGATTGATTTTTTTTGTTCTCATTTATTTCTTTATGTATTTATTGTAATGAATGTGGAGAAAGTTGTCATTGGACCTCATCATCATATATGTGTAGTTTTAGTAAATTTTTGTTTTTGCATAAATTCATTTTTAGTAACTCCATTTTAAAATCTTGCATTGCCTTCTAAGAGCATTGAATAGTTTCTATGTATTCAATCCATATCCATAGACATTTAACTATTATTAGTACTGTTGTACTATTGGACCTCTTATATTAATTGGTAGTTTGAATTACCCAAGAGAAAGTTATCAAGTTAACAAAAGAAATTTCTTTTTGTGCCAAAATAGATTACTTTCACCCAAACAAAACTAAAGTAGTTTGACAAAACTAAATCTTACATAACTTTTTCATAAATTATTAACATTTATGTATTATTATATTATTATATTAAATATGTGTGATATTAAAGAATTTAAAAATAGTAATAGCTCTAGATATAATTAATTATAAACAAAGAGAAATTTTAAAATAATAATATTTCATTTACAACTCATATATATTATTATTTTGACAGCATTACAACTCATATATTAATTTATATTCAATTAATTTACAATTGCAGGTATACATTAAAATTAAAGTAATGAATGGAGGATTTGAAGAAACCAAAATGACAGTTTCCTATTATAAGCAAAAGTGCATTTCAAATATTTCACAAGTCACAAAGTCACAAATCGCCCTTCCCAGCCAAACCGAGTCTTTCTGAGGCTTGTATGTAAAACCCAAAAGGCTCACCACTAATAATAAGTAATAACCAAAAAATTAGCTTGCAATATCAGCAACTCAGGTGACGCATGTAAAGAGTAAAAATGTTTTATGTGGACACCAAGTTGTTCGTCATTGGTCTTCAGTGGCTCTTTCTAGTTCTGCTGACGTTAGAGCTCTGATCCGTAAGGAACTTGAGGACATCAATTAGGGATCTTAGCCGGTCCCAAATGTTGAGTCCGTAAAGTGTTTCCACTAGTGCCTCCTGGAATTCAAACGCGTTTTCTGCTACCGGGTACTGTGATATGACCATCACAGAGAAATGTTAACAAATAATTAAGATAATCAGATTAGATTTTCAGTGTTTGTTAAAAAAAAAACTTGCCTGAATAGGTTTTGGAATCTTGGTTTTGATGAGTGGCCAAAATCTATCTTCAACCACGGATTTCACGAGGCAGCATGCTCTTAGACCTTCTATACCAGCAAACCTTCCAAACCCACTATCTTTTACACCTCCAAACGGGAGCGACTGCAAAACCAAAAGAGAAAGTCTTACGCTTAATCATGGAAATGATGGTTAACCTTTTTTTCTCTTTTCCAGAGGTAAAATCCTAGGCTAAAGCCAGTGATGAGTACCTGGCACATGTAGTTTGATGCAAAGTCATTGATAGCAGCAACACCGCACTGAATCTGAGAAGCGATTAGTTTGGCACGACTTTTGCTTCCAGAGAAAACAGCACAGCCAAGTGCATAACGTGAATCATTCGCCAGCTTTACTGCCTCTTCATCGGTGCTGAATTGCATGATCGGCATTATTGGTCCAAAGGCCTGATTCTCACACATTAATAAATATCTTAAGAACTCAGAGTGTGCATTGTGTGATGCACCAACATGCAGCAACAGAAGCAAGACGAACCAATGAAGGTAAGGTCACATACCTCTTCTTTCATTATTTTCATGTTGTGGTTTACATTGATGAGAACAGTTGGAGGAAAATATTGTTCGACTGCATCTTCGCCTAGATGACCAAAGCTGCCACGGACTGCAATTTCTGCTCCTTTGTCTAAGGCGTCATTTACAAGGCTCTGTAGGTGCTCAGAGTGCTCTTGCAAACATATAGCACCCATGTCATACCTCCCAGTTAGAGGAGGACCCTGATGTAAAAGAAGGATTTCAATAAGAACATAGGAGAAAATTTGAGAAAGAGAAGACTAATGTGGCCGGAAGTAATAGATTTTTGGTTAACTCAAACGTCCACAGCATCACATATCACAATGCCAGTTAACCTCCTATGTGGCTTACATATACTAGTAGGAAACATAGGAATAGGATTCGAGGGTGGTGAAAACAAAACCCATTACGACATTTCTAATAAAGAGGCTGGAGTCAAGATGACAAACAAATCACAAGACAAACAAGTATCAGAAACCGCCTGAATTTCTGTTTATAATAAGGATCAAACTAAATGGCACGCAAATTGTTATACCGTTTATTTAATCACAGAGCACTTACAGCAGAAACTGACTTCACAATCTTGGTTACTTGGCTAATGAATGCACTGTAAATTTCTTTGTGAACATAGAATCTTTCAGCACCGGCACAGTTTTGCCCGCTTGACTGAAGAGTGCCCCTAACAGCCACTTGTGCAACCTATATTGTACAACAGAAGCATTAGTTTTATCAAGGGGACACCCTCCTTTTTCCAATAATAAACCATAAAAGCACAGAAGAGAGTACCATGACACAGAAAGAACACTTACATGTGAGACATCTGCGTCTTCACATATGATAAATGCATCTTTACCACCAAGCTCGAGAGTGACAGGTGTCAATGTCTCGGCAGCATTTCTCATTATCTGCAACATATTGCATAAGTACAACTCGTAATAAACTGATTAGAATGAAGAACCAAGTCTGAAGACTATACCATCTTGCCAACAGCTGTGGATCCAACAAATATCATTTTATCGACAGACGAGACAAGTGCTTCTCCGGTTTCCGAAAACCTGCAAAGAATGTGTTAATTGATGAAATCAACTTAATACCAACATGCATGCTAAGGAGAATTCCATAAGTAAAATACACAGACCCTGTTATCACATCGACTAGATTTTCAGGTGCTCCAACAGCAGCTAAAGCTGCCTGGATAATGCGGAAGTAAAAGCATCCTGACCAGCTAGCGTGTTCTGAAACCTGCAGAAAAGGTGTTTTAACTATCAGAAACATATACAAAATCTAAAGAAAGATATATGCTTTGAAGAATTCTAATCAACTTCCTCTCAGTGGTTGCATTGCTCACGATGTTAACATCATATAAACAGTAACATGCTAACTTATTCAAATATGGAATACATATGAATGGCATTGCCTTGGCAAATCTATAATCAAAAGGGTCAGCGAGCTATAAAAATAGAAAAAAAGACTTAGCAGTTTACCTTAATAACAATACCATTCCCAGAGAAGACTGCAGCCAGCATAGGATTGAAAATATTGTGGAAGGGATAATTCCATGGGACTATAGCTCCAATGACACCAAGGGGATGGAACTCTACTCTTGATATTTTATGAAGCATCGCTCTTCCTGAAGACCTGCAGACAAATTAAATTTGACTTGAAATCATCTCTGTGCAAGAATCAAGGAAGAACTACGATTCATACTGATATTTAAACATGCTATGATTGAATTACCGAGATTCAGGCTTTAACCATCGTTCGCCCTCAGAAAGAAGCCAAGTAATTTTCTCACAAGTAGTCATTATTTCTCCCAGAGACGCATCTACCATAGTCTTTCCAGTATCACGTGAAGAGACTCTAAATAACGGGTGATATATTAGCATCATTTGATAAAAAGTACCGAGAGAAAGCAAAAAGCTGTATATCAAACCACTCAGTAACACAGAAACAAATCCTTACTCGCATATAAGCTCTTGGTGTTCAATAATGTACTTCAAAAGAATCCGCAGAAACTGCCTTCTAAGCTTGAAGCTACTTTGAGCCCAAGTTTTTTGAGCCTTCCTTGATAGTGCTACTCGCTCCTTCACCTGAAACACACAAAAATGTAAATCACATGTCAGGATAAGGTGAATCGCCTAGAGAGATCCATTCGATTGAGATTTAAAGATAACATAAGTTCTTCACAGAAGGGACAGCAGTTACTAACCTCAGCGGGGGACAGAGCAGGGAAATATCCCAGATATTTCATTGTGGCAGGTTCATAGCATTGAACTTTTTTGTCTGACTGTTGGCTCCTTCCTCTCGGAGGAATCTAAAGCCAATGTCAAAGAGAACTTATGATTCAGTATGCTAATACACAAGAACAACTGATTTAACAATTAATTGGCTATCATGATAAATCAACTACAGTGGACAAATATGGAAATCATGAGTTAATTTTCATAGTACTGAGATGAATGACTGATACCTAAGTCCTAAACCAAAACAATAGGAGAATATATATACGACCAACAGCTTAAATCTTATAACAACAACAACGAGGATAGAAGAACTCACATAGATGAAGCTATTCTCCTCCGTCTCTTTCCCATGAGCCAACACTGTTTCCAAAATTTCATATTAAAAACCAATAAATCAAACATCCACGCAGTACTGAAAACAACCGAGCAAAAAAGCCATTAGAGGAAAGGAGGAGGTGGTACAGACAGAGAAGGAAAGATACCATCGGATGCGTCAACGTCAATGGAAGGAACATTGGGAGGAATGAGCATAAGAAGGAACTTGCAGATCGCGTAAGCGAAGGCGAGAACGATCAGTGGCCACCAGAACGGCATTTTTTTAAATGTTCAAAGATTCCTCCGCTAGGGCTTTGCGATTCCACCGAGGCGACAACGTCGAAGAAGGATAAATCTCGGCGTCTCCGTCAAATCGGAAAAATGGAAATAGGAATCAACGAAGAGCAGATGATGGATTTTTTTTAATATTCTCTGCTTTGAATCGCCTTTTTTGTTTGTTTTCTCATTTCTGGTTTTCGAGTCCACTGGAACTGTGAGAATGGTACGGGTGGTAATTTTTGGAAACTTTAAGGGTAATTTCAAGTAGAATTAAGATTAATTTTAAAAGTACTGCGTTACCCTTATAAAAACGAGCGTCCACGTTGAAAGCTACACGCCAAGAACATGAACGAAATAATTAATCAACACGCGACATATATAATATATGTGGTGCGTAATTGCGTTTGTTAAACCGAGTTAAAGTGTTTAAACCAAAAATTTGAACCGAGTGGTTCATATTGTTTCAAATTAAACTAAAATCGAAGGCTCCAAAGCGTAGAAAACTGTCAACAAGAATTCCATATCCCCTATATATCAATAAAGGAACATTTTGGCAAAAAAGCTAAGGTGTCACGAGGTGTCACCATTATAATATGAGAGGTGTCAGGACACTCTTTTTTTTTTGTCATCAG
This sequence comes from Camelina sativa, assembly GCF_030686135.1. NCBI lineage: Eukaryota > Viridiplantae > Streptophyta > Magnoliopsida > Brassicales > Brassicaceae > Camelina > Camelina sativa. The sequence goes on from NC_141898.1 coordinate 2,844,685, forward strand.
CTTTTAAAATTATTTACATTTATTTACCATTGTATTTTTCCAAAAATACAATTAACACCCAAAATTAAATTTTTATATTATCCTTTTTACTTAATTATATCCTTTAATTATATTTTCATAAAATCCTAAAATGAATTTTAAAAACCCTTTGTTCATATGATATAATAATATAAGATTGATATTATAATAACTCTCACGAGTTAAATTTTAATTATTATACAAATTTTTTTATACATATATACTACACAATCGAATTTTAAATATTTCAATTACCCATAAATATAATAGATTTTGTAAATAAAAATTACAGTAAAAATATTAAATAATTATTTTATACCGCACTATGTGCGGGTTGCTACCTAGTTATCGTCAAAAGAAAGACACTATACAACATGTCTCTACTCTCAAAATTTGGTTTCCTCTAATTACTGTAAAAGTGAGAAACCTAAAGATAATAATAACATGCATATCGACTTGTCTATGAACAGAAAGCAAAAAGAGTCCTTGTTGGTCATACTCCATAGATGATTATCCTTTGCTCTACATCTTCTTCAGTCAGATTGTCCACTCTTTCACCTACCAGATATCGTTCATTGAAGACCATCTGGTGAAGGTAGATAATAACATGACGTGTTAGCTTCGCCATTAACCAGACCGTGATCAGAGCTAATAACGCCGGCCAAATAAATCGTTCAACAGCTGAGTTGATGCTTTGGGGATATCCAAGCAACGGGAACAGAGCCTTGGCAAGCAGGTAAGGGATGGAGAGTGTAGTTAGGAGTGTGTTTACGATGGAACCAATCACATCTCGAAGCAGCCACATTGAAGGAAGTCTATTGATCCCCACGGTTCTGATTCTCTCAAACTTCCCCCGCCATGCCTTAGTCGTAAAATAGCTGACTGGTGTGAACATTGTCTATGAGATAAAGGAACAAAAAGCAAATACATTAGTTGCTCTGCAGTAGAAAAAAAGCTCAGGCCTTGTTTAAATCATCGTTTCATGATTTTCTTACCAGAAAGGTCCATATGTGAAGCACCACTACCCCAATTAACCAATCTTGGATCAAGAAATAAACCGCTGATTCATTTAGTGGCACTCGTGATGGGATGATGATCATAAGATCGATAAGTAGACCAAGCAATCCCGGTATGACAGTGATCTGTTCATCAGAATTTGCAAAAGGTTCTAGAAGTCATACTTCCCAAGAGGTTTTGGTGGAAATGGAAGTTCTTTTCTTACCCAGATGGTGAAAAACAGGCCATTTCTTGTCCGTATCAAGATATACTTGAGAAGCAAATCCGTTCTTCCCTTCTGAATATGATCAGATACAAAGCAAGTGCTGATATAGATTCTTCGCAGGATAAAACATCCAATCCAAAAAGCACAAAAATCTACAATAATCACGAGATTTTCAATTAGAGACTTAAAAAGATTAGAAGCATATAGAAGAAAAAAGGTCTAAGAAAAAACAACAACAAACCGTCATGTTTGACTCCAAATCTTAGCATGATGAAAGAAATAGAGTGAGAGAAAATTCTTCCCGCCAAAATAGGCAAAGCCATGAAGGCTGTGCTCATGAGGAACAAACTCAAAGCGGCTAGCACCAACATCAATGCAATCCTCGGAAGAAACCTGAAAGTGCAACTTGTCACAACAGTTCTATGACTTTATGAAAATATTGTGTATTTCTATTAACTACCTTTACCTGTCATCTCTTTGGTCGTGATCCTCATCTTCAGTATTCTGATATTCATGCATAATGACCACTGAGCCTTCAGCTATGGAATACAATAGAAACATTCCATTAATATCATATGGCCTTCTTGGTTCCATCATTGGTCTCACATTCTGATCAGCACGGTGAAAGCCCTCTCCTCGGGGATTTACGAGCAAGAAATCTCTCAGCTGAAGCCAAGAACTAACAGTTGTAATCCAGTTGTGAATTACGATTTGGATAGCTGGTTTATTTTGATCGATTAACCATTCGATACCGTATCTTATTAGGTTGATATAAATTGAGTATGCACCAAAAAATGGCTTTTCTTGGGTAACCCTGCGTTTTGGTCAAGATACAAGAAATTAAAAACGATATAAGGTAAGGACCAGAGGGAAGCAAACGCACCAAGCTTACCATAAATCAAGAGGGAAAAATGATGGGCTGATACGAGTGATTGCTTTAATTGGTAAGTGAGCCAAAATCACCAACAATACCCCATGAGAAGCCAGCACAAAGAAAGTGTAACCAAAATTCAATTTGGTGATCTTGTACTCTGGATCTGTGACATCTAGGAGATACCAAAAGGCTCGTTTATGAATGATCTGTAAAGAAGAAGAAAAAATAAGGAAAATATAATTCTAATAAAAGAACAAGATCCGTTGGGATGATAGTGAAACAGAAATTTAAACTATTACCTTCTGGATGAGTTCCCTGTAAGAGTCTGCAATTACCAAGCAACAGAACCCTGACCACCAACGAAGGATCAGTGTGAAGTGTGAAAGAATCTCAAATCTTCGGGAAATTGTGGTTCCAAACAATGGGGAGGTGCAGATTTCGAGCCACCATCCAATCATCCAAGGCAGAACACAAATTTTGAAGCACAAGACGAGAGCATCCTTAACGAGAAACAAGTTTTTGCAGGCTTTTACTGAGAAACCCCACAAGAGACATGGCAATATCACTGTTATGAAGTGAAACCCCAGTGAAAACCACCTGACTATGGCTGGAAATGAGTAATGACGAAGAGTGAAGAGGAATCCAAAGTAAGCATAGGAAACTGACAGCATCATTATGCTTCCAAGAATAACAGGAGAGTTTCCGAATAGATAGCTGCCTCCAACAGTTGCTAATACAGTCCATCCAATCAAAAATGGTATAAGAACAAAGAGGATAGACACATATACGCTGATGGCAAGACCCTATAGGGAACAAACAGGACTTGTTAGTTGTTACTCAACATTCTTTACTATAGTTATTAAGATGCAGGAACGAAGAGAATTGATAAACAAGCGTAAAACTGGAAACTTACAGCAAAGGCATCATCATCCATAAAGAAAAGCAGCCTCCGGATAACCCCAAATTCTTGAAGTGGCGCATTTGGAGGAAAACGTACTGGTCGACCAGGTTGCCCCAAGATATAGAAAAGTTTATAAAAATACCAATCACAAAGGATCTTCGTATATTTGAATAAGACCTTCACAACTTCACCAATAACCCCTTGTAGTTGTAGTAGTAGTAGGTTAAAATTCTCAGCGTGAACCCCATCAGGAAATCCCATGAGATTTAGATCTCCTACTTCCATCCTCAGAATAGTGACAATGGTCATGAAACACACGATCATAAGGCTGTATAGCAGACCAACACACAAAGAAGCCGAGTTGGGAGACATCCAAAAACCATTCTGGAAGTCAGCAGCAAATGCTCGTCCCAAAGGATGTAAAGAACTGCAGTAAGTGTTGAAGAGGATCACCAGAATCCAAGGAACAATCAATTTCAAGTAACGTACAGCTCTCAATAACAATCCAATCACAAATTCGTTAAAGGGAAGCCTCTCCGGAGCATTCTCGGAATAAACCGGAACAAAAGAGTAGCTACGCCCACAAACCTGAGGGTGGAAACAGAGAGTAACAAATTCAAGAACCACACAACTTTGACATAAACGTTAATTAAACCCTAAAATCAGCCCAAGTTAACATCTTGCATCAGAGATTCTTCATTAAACCCACAGAAATAGAGAGAAATCGGTAAAAAACTTAAAACCTCAAAACCTAAAAACAAAGTTCTTGGAAAAGGGTAAAGTAAGCAAAAACCTCGCATTTCTTGTATCCGCGACGATTCAGCCAAAGAAGAAGACAATCTTAATGAACATACTTGATAGACCCACGACACAAACACGGATACCTCAATGGGTTACCAGGCTCCTCCGGTGATCGACAAATCCGGCACAATTCTTCATCTTCCTCGTTCTCCTCCGTGTCTTCCGCCGGAACATTTTGATCGCATATCGCCGGCGAAACGTCCATCTTTGGAAATGCAAAAACCTCTTTTGCTCTCTCAACTTCCTAAAGCGGCAAATGGCATAGTAGTGGTAACAAACCTTAAAACGAGTATATTATACTAATAATTTTTTTTTTTTGTAAGTGTTTTATTGATTCATCTGTTGCTTTTGTGACAGCTACAGCCTACAGTGTTACAGTACCCCGTACAGGATGAGTTTGTACGTTGCTTCAGGAATAGTTCTATTCTATCTATTAATTACCACGGTCAAGTCACACTTTTACCAGAGTAAAAAGTACGTTTTTATTATAAAGTGAGTCTTTTGCCATTAACAAACTAACTTCTTTTCTTATTTCATTTCTCCATCTGTATAGATATTAAGTGATTACCATATATAACAGTTTCTCTTAATACTACTTTTCTCTAAAAATAACTTTGAGAGCAACAAAATAGAACGCATATTTAAAAGGAAGGAAAATTGAAATGTTAAAGACGTACGTCAACAAGAATTCCATATATATCTTGTTCAAAAAAAAAGAAACTATACAACATGTCTACTCTCAAAATTTGGTTTCCTCTAATTACTGTCAAAGTGAGAAACCTAAAGATTATAATAACATGCATATTGACTTGTCTATGAACAAAAAGCAAAAAGAGTCCTTGTTGGTCATACTCCTCCATGGATGATTATCTCCCTTGCTCTACATCTTCTTCAGTCAGATTGCCCACTCTTTCACCTACCAGATACCGTTCATTGAAGACCAATCGGTGAAGGTAGATAACGACATCACGTGTTAGCTTCGCCATTAACCAGACCGTGATCAGAGCTAATAACGCCGGCCAAATAAACCGTTCGACAGCTGAGTTGATGATTTGGGGATATCCAAGCAATGGGAACAGAGCCTTGGCAAGCAGGTAAGGGATGGAGAGCGTAGTTAGAAGTGTGTTTATGATGGAACCAATTACATCTCTAAGCAGCCACATTGAAGGAAGTCTATTGATTCCCACGGTTCTGATTCTCTCAAACTTCCCCCGCCATGCCTTAGTCGCAAAACAGCTGACTGGTGTGAACATTGTCTATGAGATAAAGGAAGAAAAAGCAAATCTATTAAGTTGCTCTGCAGTAGAAAAAAACATCGATCCGTCCTTGTTTAAATCATCGTTTAATGATTTTCTTACCAGAAAGGTCCATATGTGAAGCACCACTACCCCAATTAACTAATCTTGGATCAAGAAGTAAACCGCTGATTCATTTAGTGGCACTCGTGATGGGATGATGATCATAAGATCGATAAGTAGACCAAGCAATCCCGGTATGAAAGAGATCTGTTCATCAGAGTTTGCAAAAGGTTTTAGAAGTCATATATACTTCCCAAGAGGTTTTGGTGGAAATGGAAGTTTTTTCTTACCCAGATGGAGAATAACAGGCCATTTCTTGTCCGTATCAAGATATATCCGAGAAGCAAATTCGTTCTTCCCTTCTGAATATGATCAGATACAAAGCAAGTGCTGATATAGATTCTTCGCAGAATATGACATCCAATCCAAAAAGCACATAAATCTACAATCACGAGAGTTCCAAAGAGAGACTGAAAAGGTTAGAAGAAGGTAAAGAAGAGGGGGAAGAAGATAGAAAGGTCTATATATAAGAAACAAGATGAAGAAACTACGACACACCGTCATGTTTGATTCCAAATCTTATCCTGATGAATGAGATAGAGTCAAAGAATACTCTCCCCAACAAAATTGGCAAAGCCATGAAGGCTGTACTAAAGAGGAACAGGCTCAAAGCAGCTAGCACCAACATCAGTGCAATCCTCGGCAGAAACCTAAAACTGCAACTTATCAGAACAATTCTATAAATTATTAAAAGTTTGTTATATCAGTTAATTACCTGTCATCTCTTTGGTCTTTAATATCTTCTTCAGCATTCTGAGAATTATGCGAAATGACCACAGAGCCCTCAGCTATGGAATACAATAAAACCCATGAATTATCATTGAACTCCCTTCTTGGTGGAGGCACTACCATCAAGAAATCACTTAGCTGAAGCCAAGAACTAACAGTGATAAGCCAGTTGTGAATTATGAGTCGGAAAACTGGTTTAACTAGTTCGATTAACCAATGGGAGACGGATGGTAGTAGATTGAAATAAACTACGTATACACCAACAAAAGGCATTTCGTCGGTGACCCTGTGTTTGGTTCAATGTACAAGAAATTAGAAATGATATAAAGGTAAAAGGTTGAGAGGGAAACAAACGCAGAAAACTTACCATAACTCAAGAGGGAAAAATGATGGGCTGATAAGTGTAATTGCTTTCATTGGCAAGTGAAACAAAATCACCAACAATACCCCATGAGACGCAAACACAAAGAAAGTGTATTCAAGATTCAGTTTGGTGATCTTGTAGTCTGGATCTGTGACATCTAGGAGATACCAATAGGCTCGTTTATGAATGATCTGCCAAAAGAAGAAGAGAATGAGGGAATATATGATATAAGAGTAAGGCTCTGTTGGTATCAAACACAATTGAAATCTATTACCTCCTGGATAAGTTCTATGTAACTGAAAGCTATCATCAAACAGAAGATTCCTGACCACCAGCGTATGATCATCATGGCTGGGAATTGTGAAAGAATCTCAAACCTCTGGGACATTGTGGTTCCAAACAAAGGGGAGGTGCAGATTTCAAGCCAACATCCAAGTACCCAAGGCAGAACACCAATTTTAAAGTACAAGACGAAGCAATCCTTAATGAAAAACAGCTTTTTGCAGGCTTCTACTGAGAAAACCCACAAGAGACATGGCAATATCACTGTTCTGAAGTGAAATCCGAGGGAAAACCACCTGACTATGGCTGGAAAGGAAGTTGACAGCATGATTATGTAACCAAGAGTAACAGGCGAGTTTCCAGGTAAGTAGCTGCCTCCAACAGTTGCTATTACAATCCATCCAATCGAAAACGGCAGAAGAACAAAGAGGATAGGCACATAGACGCTGATGGCAAGACCCTATAGGGGATACAAACAGAACTTGTAACTCAACATTCTTTATTATGTTTATTAAGCTAGTTAAGAGAATTGATGAAGTAGAAAGATAAAATCAAATTGGGAACTTACAGCAAAGGCATCATCATCCATAAAGAAAAGGAGCCTCCGGATAACCCCAAATTCATGAAGTGGCACATTTTGAGGAACAAATAGTAGTAATCCATGAGGTTGGCCGAAGAGACGGATGAATTTCACAAAATACCAATCACAAAGGATCTTCATATATTTCCCTAAGATTTTGACAACTTCACCAATAGGTCCTTGTAGTACTAGTAGGTGAAGAAGATTCTCAGCGTGAACCCCATCAGGAAATCTCATGAGATTGAGATCTCCTACCTCCATCCTAAGAAGAGTGACAGTGGTCATAAAACACACGATCATAAGGTTGTACAGCAGACCAGCACACAAAGAAGCCGACTTGGGAGACATCCAAAAACCATTCTGGAACTCAGCAGCAGATTCTCGGCCCAAAGGATGCAAGGAGTAGCAGTAGGTGTTGAAGAGAATCACAAGAATCCAAGGAACAATCAATTTCAAGTAACGTACAGCTCTCAATAACACTCCAGTCACAAATTCGTTAAAGGGAAGCCTCTCCGGAGCATTCTCTGAATAAACCGGAACAAATGAGTAGCTACGCCCACAAACCTGAGGGTGGAAACAGAGAGGGGATTTTAGACATATATGTGTTGCAAGATTCTTCCTACAACAGAGAGTAGAAATTAAAAACCACAAACTCGACATTAATGTTAAACCCTAAAATCAGCCAAGTCAAAACCTTGCACCAGAGATTTCTTCTTCAGACCCACAAAACAAAAAAAATAGAGAGAAATCGCTAAAACCCTTAAAACCCAGCAATTAATGTCAAAACCTCAAAACCCTTGATAGAAACAAAGTTGTTGGAAAAGGGTAAAGTAAGCAAATAACCTCGCATTTCTTGTGTCCGCGACGATTCAACCAAAGACGAAGACAATCTTGGTGGACATACTTGATAGACCCACGACATAAACACGGATACCTCAATGGGTTTCCTGGTTCCTCCGGTGATCGAAAAATCCGGCACAAATCTTCATCTTCCTCGTTCTCCTCCGTGTTTTCCGCCGGGACATTTTGGTCGCATATCGCCGGCGAAACGTCCATCTTTGGAAAATGCAAAACCTCTTTTTTTTTTTTTGGTTCTCTCTCTCTCTTTCTAGTCTCTTCTTCTCAACTTCCTTAAAGCGGCAAATGGCATAGTATTGTTTAATATACATAAACATTAATTAATGTTTTTTTAATTAAGAATAGATGTGTTTGATTCCTCTGTTGCTTTTTTTGTTGACAGCTACAGCGTTACAGTCTACGACTCTACGTACAGAAGAGTGATGTTTCGACGTTGCCTCCCTCCCATCTATTATTTAATTACCACGGTAAAGTCAAACTTCTTACCAAGGGCCAGAGAGTAAAAGATCCGTTTTCAGTATTAATAAGAAGGTAAAAAAATAAACAACAACAGTGTGTGGTGGTTCTTGATTTTACTCTTTTTAAAATAGTAAAATCCACAATTGCGAATAACGTTTCCAACTCTTTTTTAATAATATTTTAAATTTATTTTTTTTAAATCCACCAAAGCCCATTTTGTCTTTACTCTTTAGTACTAGTAAAGTAAATTTATTTTTAAATGTGCCGATTTTTCGTACTTTAGAACTACAAGACAAAAATTCCTAATCAAAACTTTAACAATATTATATGAAATTCATTCATAATGTCGGACTAGCTTGTAAACTAACAAAATTAACGTTTTTCCCTTTCATTTCTTCATAAGTTTAGATATTTAAAAGTTATTACCATATAACAATTTCTCTTAACACTACATTTCTCTAAGAACTCTTAAGGGAAAAGGAAGATACATTTGAAATGGTGATGGTTTTTAAGGTAAAACAAAGACGAAACAGAAAAGTGCTTAAGACGTACGTCACCAAGAAATCCATTAATCTCTTCAAAAGTAAGACACTATACAACATGTCTCTACTCTCACAGAATTTGGTTTCCTCTAATTACTGTCTAAATTAAATAAAACATAAACATTGCTAAAGATAATAACATATGTCTTGATCGACTTCTAGTCTATGAACCAAACAAAAAAAGCAAAAGAGTCCTTGTTGGTCATACTCCATGGATGATTATCCCCTGCTCTAGATCTACACTCAGATTGTCTACTCTTTAACCCACCAGATACCGTTCATTGAAGACAAGCTACCGTCTGCAGCAGAGCAGAGTGTTGAGTACAACAGAGTGACCTTCTACGTTGCTTCCTATCTAATTATTACTATGGTAATTAATCTCAAAGTTTTTTTTCTTTTTACCTTAGTTAAAGTACTAGTACTTTTTATTGTCCATTTTTAGTATAACAAAGCCAAAAAAATAAAGGGCGCGTGTATTCCAACTTTACAAAAAAAAGGAAGTTGTTGTATATTGTAGAATTCTTATTAGTTTCAAATTTCAAATGTATCTGATGACTTGAAGTCCAACTAAGCTGATTTTCGATTAAACGGTACTATTCAAATAAGTCCGATAAAACACTGTTTTCATACATTATAAAATTTTTAGAGTAAAAAATCTCAAACTAACGTGTTCAATTGTTTTTCCAAAAAAGGTCTACAACTAGTGATTAAAGGAAGAAAATTTGAAATGGTAATAGCTATGTTTTTTAAAGCCATACTTTTAGAATTTAGATTTTGGATTGAATAAAGGAATAAAAAGGTTTAAATTTTTAAATACAAGATACGTTAAAAGGTTAAGTTGACGTGTTGACCTACTTTATCGCAAAAAACTTCACATTTTAATTAGTAAGTACCCCTGTTTTAAGAAAACACGAATGTTACAATTTGGAAAATTGAATCGCCGCCATTTACGTTCATCCAATCCCCATACTATTTTTTTTCCATTTTTTCATCTATTTGTTCCCTTTTTATCTTTCATAAACCTAAACTTTTTTTTTTCTTTTTTTCTTCTTCTTTCTCAACGGAAGAGAAAAAAAGAAAAAAAAAATGGAGTCGAATAAAACCTTTCTTCGCATCATCGTGATCGTCACGGTTTCTACTTTGGCCACGATCTTTATAACCCCCGTAGAATCCAAATACGTCGGCTCGAGATCTCTACTCCATGTGTTTCCACCTTCCTCCGAATCAGAATCTCCATCTCCTGCACCAGCTCCGGGACCCGAAGTTATGAATCCGATCACTAGTCCGGCTTATTCTCCGGCTGATGAGACAGATATAGAAGACTATCCCGCAGCATCACCTGAAGCTCCCACCCCGGCTGAGGCAGATATAGACTCTCCCGCCGCATCACCTCAATCTCCCACTCCGACGGAGTCAGACATCATCGACTCCCCCGCAGCGTCACCTGAAGCTCCCACTCCGGCGGAGTCAGACATCGACTCCCCCGCGGCGTCACCAGAGGACTCGAATCCACCGTCTGAGGAAGATGATCTCGAGACTTCTTCTTCTACTTCTCCATCTGCACTATCTGGAATCGACGTTTTGAGTTTGGCCAAAAACATTTTGAATACGCCATTGTTGTCTCCGGAGATCAAAACCATCTGCGGCAAAACCGACTTCCCTCCGTTATGCGAATCCTCCGTTAGTCCTCTGTTAACCGCTCAGCTGAAACCAGACGTGTCCTCCGTCCTCGTTCTCGCGATCCAAGCTTCGGTCAACGCGACCAGAGCGGCGATGGCCATCGTAGAAAAAGTAGCCGCGGATGATTGCAAGGAACTGTACGACGACGCCCTTGCGAATTTGGAAGACGCGACTAACGCCGTTAAGTCACGTGACTTTGCCACCGTTAACACTAACTTGAGCGCGGCGATGACGGACTACAGCACGTGCAACGACGGCTTCGAAGAAGCGGGAGAGCCTAACCCGTTGACTGACGTGGGCGGCAAGCTTACGAAGATGGTTAGTAACTGTCTCGCTATCTCTACGTTGATCAAGTGATAAGATACGACGGCGTTTTGAATCGCTAGAGAATGTAAAGTGTTTGTTTTCTTTAAAATTTGGGGCTTGGACTGGTTTCTAACGTGGTACTACGTCGTTTTCATATATCTAAAATTCCAAGTTTAAAGAAGGAAGAACGTGAAAGCTTTTTTAAGCTCATGTTGTAACGTTTACCCCTCGCTGTTGTATTGTCATACGTGGATCTCTATTTCTTGTGAAACAAATTAGAGTGCTATATATTTATTTATTTTATTTATATATAAGTAAATGTATGTGTAGAGATAGTGTGACACTGTGACTCATGAAAACATCAATTAAGCCCACAAAGTTTATTTTTCAAAAAAAAGAAGATAGTGACTTTTTTTGTTGCACCAGTCACCCACTCCTTCTTACTGGGTAGGTTCGGTACAGGTCCATGATGATTGGGTATAAATAATCTGTCACCAATCCATGCATCAAATTATTATTCATCATATATATCCAATGACTAACTTTGCTTCATTTTCATTTTTTTTTTTTGGCTCAATTTCAACTATTCATTAACCAAAGTTCTGACAACTTACATATTAATTTCTTACATTACTTAACCAACTAGGCTTTATTTTCATTTTATTTCCTAACTAATTGAGATACATATATACATATATATATATGGATAATTGTTGTTTGAAATGAAAGAATAGATTATGTCAAGTTTTCTAGAGTTCAACAAGTGAAAATGTGAATTAAAAATTGGTATTTCAATCAGATATTTTTAATTAAATACCAATTAAAAATATCTGATTGAAATTGGTGTAAACTGCAAATATTTGTCCGTCCGAACCAATCTGAACCGGTTACTGAATTACAAGCTTTTCATGTCCATCGGTCCGCTCTATTCGATAACCGGTTTGAAACTACCAAATGAAGGGATGCTTAATGCTTATACTTTATTGTCGATAAATACGAACCAGGATTTTAATACCATGTAAATAAAATAAACTAATAGGCAATGAGGGAATTGCTCAATTGGCAACGAAGTTTTTATACTATAATCCAAGACTTGACCGTTCTATTGACGTGATCCTGTCACGTACCGTATATTTTACTTTTTGGGGATCAGACATATTATTATAATAGCTTAAAAACAGATAGAACAATCATAACAATATTATCAAATTTGTCATTTTTTAAAATAACATTGTACGTGTGCATGGTACAAAATGAATACAGTCGATACCGTCCAAAATTTGTATCAAGTCCTTTTTCTTTTGAAAAAGAATATGTATGGTTTAACTTTTTGATTATCTTATTTATTTGTAGTCATAACCTAGGCCATATATGTAAATTCTACTCATTAATTAAATTAGACAGTTAGTTAGATATATATTTCAATCAGATATTTTTAATCTACACACCACCAAAGAAAAGCCAAAGAAAACAAAAAAAACGCTCTTCCCTCACTCCTCTCTCTCTCTCTCTCTCTCTCTCTCTCTCTCTCTCTCTCTCTTTCCTCTCTCGTCCCTAACCTCTCGCTCTCTTTCCTCTGTCTTCTCCTACCTCTCGCTCTCGCTCTCTGTATCTGTTCTTAAACACACATGTCGTTAGCCTAACTGTTTACCAAGAAAAATGGATAATGCTGAGATGATCGATGCTCCTAATGTTGCCGGTGGAGGAGGTTTTGCTGTTGTTGGCGGAGTAGCTGAAGAAGGTGAATCTGATCTTCCTCCGATCTTTCATCAGTTTCCCGAGGGACTTTTAGTAAACATTGAGTACTGTATCAAATTCGCGTTCTTCCACCCAGAGGTACATCTCATAGTCGGAATCATCTGCCTTTGTCTTGCTTTCTTTTGCACCGCAAAGATCGCACATTGGACTATATTGATGATAGCGCCGCTGATGATTTGTGGCTTGCTTATCCTCTTCGGAACTGCAATTTGGTTTGTAGCCGGCTACGACTATGCAAGAAATTGGGTTAACGCGTGGGTGACGAACTATAGGGTTACGAACAACTGCATCAAAGCTTTGGGAAGCATCGCCGTTATTACTGGGTTTGTTTTTCTCTCTAATGAGATCGAGGAGGAGAAGAAGAATCTCGGTTTCTTTATGATTGGGTTACTTCTCTTGATGTACTTGTTTACCGCCGTAGTGTCCAAGTTATTCGGCACTAACGATATATTCGGATTCGCCGATGGAGTAATGGCTGTGAATTTTATGGTTTGGATCACGAAACGCCACGAAACCCTTAAAGGTCTGAGTGGGGGCGGGGGGCAATAACTGGTCTATGGGTTGGATTTTATGTGATCTCTTTTGTCCTGGATTTATTCAAAATGACGAGTATACCGCTAAGAGCTGTTCATGCTGGTGAAGGAGGTGTAGCTGTTGTTGTGGGCGGAGGTACAGAAGGAGATGTTGCTGTTGTTGTTGGCGGAGTTACAGAAGAATGTGAAGCTACTCTTCCTCCGTGCTTACAGGCTTTTCCCGAAGGACTTTTGGTAAACGTGGAATATGGGATCAGATTCCTGTTCTTCCACCCGGAGGCACTTGTTTCACTCGCAAGCATCTGTTTCGGCTTGGCTTTCTTGTGCGCCGTAAAGATTGGACACTGGAGCATCTCGTTGGTAACTGCGATGGTCATTTGTAGCTTGCTACTCCTCCGCGGAGCTACAGTTTGGTTTGTAGATGGCTACGACAATGCAAGAATATGGCTTAAAGAGTGGGTGGCGAAATACAGGGTTTTTAACAGTTTCCTCAATGCTGTGGGAAGCATCGCCGTCATTACTTGGTTTGTTTATATCTCTAGTGACATCGAGGAGAAGGCAAGTGCATTAGGTTTTGTTGGGATTGGGTTACTTCTCTCGATATACTTGGTCGTCGTCTCAGTTACCAAACTGGTACATAACTCTACCTCTCTTTTTAAAGGTGCATAAAAAAAAAAGTTGAAGGATATCTTTGGAGTAGCTGATGCGATTATGGCTGTGACTGTGATGTTATGGGTCAAACTCTGCATAAAGAAACATATGCTAGATGGTTTTAGAGGGTGGGAAAAGGCTGGGTTTTGGTTTGGGTTTTATTTGATAATTTTTGTCCTCAGTCTTTTCAAAATGACTGAAATACCGCTCAGACCTGTCCCCCAAAATGCTGTTGCTGAGATAACTGAAGAGGCAATGGTAAACGATGGAGTAGTAGCAGCAGAGGCAATGGTAAACGATGGAGGAGTAGCAGCAGAGGCAATGATAAACGATGGAGGAGCAGCAGAAGTGGCAATGGTAAACGATGGAGGAGTAGCAGCAGAGGCAATGGTAAACGATGGAGCAGCAGAAGAGGCAGTGGTAAACGATGAAGGAGTAGCAGCAGAGGCAATGGTAAACGATGGAGGAGTAGCAGCAGAAGCACTAATGGTGGACAACACAGTGATGGATTGTTATACGATTCCTTCGAATATTGTGGCTCTTCGAATATCATACTTCGAGAGCCTGCAGGAGTAGAAGAAGTTGCGGTAATGGTAGACGATGGAGGAGTAGCAGATGTGCTAATTGTAGAGGAAGCACCTATAGACATGGAAGGCACTCTCGTGGGTGCAAATAAAACCTCCAGAGTTAAGACTGAGAAGGAGACATGAGAACCGTAAAAGAAAGCTTCGGGCAACCACCGGAGGAAGAAATGTATAGTGAACGCCATTTGAGAGGTAACAGGTTCTTCGTCCTTAGTGTTTGCAGCCGTTTTTTTTAAAAAATTCATCTTTGAAAAAACTTAGCAGTCTCTGGTCTGGTCAATTGCCTATTGTATAAGACATGGTCTATCAGCAACTAACTCTTCTTAATTCAAAGTTCCTAATGGTTTCCTTCTTTAAATCTCTTTGGTTTTTCTGGAAGTTTGTCTCTCGTCGCTGTGCGTTAGGTGGTAGATCAGGCAAAGTGTGTTATAGTTTTCTTTTTTTAACAGTTAGATGTTACACATGAGATATAAGATTTTGATATTTTTGTATTCAGTTTTTGGATTTTGTTTTATATCATGAAGAGGTTCTTTAGGCTACAAGTTCTTAATATGAAATAAATCCCACACAACTACCATACTTAAAAAGTCATTCACTTCCAACATGCTTGACATAATTCAAGTCCTTATACCAAATTGTATAGTCTTTAACAACTAAAGAGAAGGCTAATCAAGAACGCGAGTACCAATAAATTTGTATAGTCTGCTTTCTCCATGGGTAAAGCTGTAGGGGTATCGTAAGAGAGGATACAACACTCGATTCTTGGTGGCTCCAAGAAGTCCACCAAGTTGGCAATTTCTCTTCATTCCGAGCTACCGGTTTCGTTTCTTCCTCTCTACATATGCAAAGCTCAAAGAAAACGACCAAATAATTCTGAAATTAGATAACATATTTTGGATGGTTATCTAATTTATAATTCTACACTAGTCAACAAATGTGGCTGTACAGCCACACATTTTTCCTTTTTTTATTTTTTTTTTAATTTTTTTTAAACTTCATTTATATCCATTTCGATTTTTACTGTAAACCTAACTAAGTGAAATACAATTCTGGATGAAAAGAAACTGTTTTTCTAACACAACTTGTATCAACTTTGAGTTTTTAATTGTCTTTTTACATTTTTAATTTTACCAAGACTTTGTTCAATAAGTATATTAGAACTTAGAAGAAAACCCACAAACTACATTTAGCAAGTGGATTGGTTTAGATAATCTGATTCTACCGGCCTTGCTCAGATTAAAAAAAAGGAAACCAAATAAAAAAAGATTCTAGTATATCTAATTTTTATTTTAATAACAATTTGTTGATTTTTGCATCCCCACACATCACGCAGGACCTGTATAACTATACCTACTCTAATCTATTTATAAGGAGTGGTGGTGACCGGTGAGCAAAATATGGTAACAAAAAAAAAAGGATTTACAAATATGCCACGGAAAATTAATCCAAAAAGATATTGACTCCTTGACTAAATCTCTTTTTTTCCCTCATATACACACACACGCAAAAGGAAAAAAAAAACACATTGTTGAATTAGCCTCTCTATTACACTTCGTCTGCTTCATCTATTTTCGCAATGGTTAATGCAAAAGATATTCGTATAATCATCGGAGTTATTGGTACGATCTGCGTCCACTCTCCCTCCCTCCCTCCCTCTTTTACGTGCAATCGATATGTTGTTTATCTTTGTGCGCATATCTATAGCCGTGTCACGTGTGTAGTGTAATTTGGTACTGGTTCCATGCATCAGTGTAGTTGTTGTAGTGATCATGGAACTAAATCGTCGTTATGGTCGAGATGCTTATCCTAATTTATGTCGGTCGGTTCGTTTTACCTATGTCTATGGGTGTATATATATATATATATATGTAAATATAAATAAAGAGAGCGAGTAACTGATTTAATTAGCACAATTTTAATATAGCTATTAGCTATATACATATTTTACTAACAGTTTTTCTCTGGCTTGATGCAGGAAATGTTTTGTCCACTGTGGTCTCCCTCTCATATACGTAGTTCTTTATCTTGTTCTTTTTTTTTTTACACAACGGTTTGTGTATGTATATATGTGTGTAAGAGTTAAAAGCAATTTTCCTATATGTACTACGTACAGGCCAAGGTTTATACAAATATACAAGAAGAAATCAGTGGAGGGATATAAAGTTAATCGTCAGTTGCTGATGCTGGCTAAATGTAGTTTGTGGGTTTTGTATGGTATCCCTTTTGTTCACAATGACAGTAATAGTATTCTCGTCTCCACTAGTAATGGCGTCGGTTTCGTTATCGAAGTTATCTATGTCGTTGTCTTTTGGATCAATTGTAACGACGAATCACGTGTACGTAGCTGTCCCTCCATCTTTTTTTTTATAATGCTTATATATATATGTCTAAATATTGTATATTGATTTTGAGGATACGGCTATCTTGATGTGCAGAAGGGTCATGATTTGATATCTCTTATTTTTGTTATTGCATTCGTGTCAACTGTCTATTCGATGACTATTTTGGCATTTTGGAGTTCACCTTACAAGCATATTTTCGTGGGTGTTGTTTGCGACGTTTTCAACATTTGGCTCTATCTTCACTTGTCCCAGGTAAAGCTCTCTCTTTCTTGTGATATGGATTATTAAACTATTTATTATATTACTCTGGTTTTGATTAATTAGTTTTAATTTTTATGCTGGTGCAATAAACAATTGAACAAAATGTTGAAGAATAAGAACTTTACGTACATGCCATTTTGGCTGTCGTTAGTTAGTTTCGTTAACGCTGGAATTTGGAGTGCATATTCTTTGATCTACAAAATTGATATCTACGTCTTTGTAAGTCTTTTTTTATTTTTCGCTTGAAAACTTAATGTATTAAATTAATTTCCATTATTTATAACGTTGATTCTATTAATTTTTTTTTCTGTGTGTTCGTGGAACAGATAAACAGTGGTGTTGAAACGTTGTTTTGCGCTTTCCAATTAATAGTCCATGCATCTTTCTGCATACGCCAACTATGCGTTAGTGTTTGAAGTTTGGTGTTTGGATCATACTACTTTATTATATGTAAGGGTTTATATTACTATTAAGAAATGGATGCAGGACACCCGCATAAATGGAGTAGCAGCAGAAGCACTAATGGTGGACAACACAGTGATGGATTGTTATACGATTCCTTCGAATATTGTGGCTCTTCGAATATCATACTTCGAGAGCCTGCAGGAGTAGAAGAAGTTGCGGTAATGGTAGACGATGGAGGAGTAGATTGTAGAGGAAGCACCTATAGACTGGTTTGAGCTTTCAGCGAATATTATGGCAGCGATTTCCCAAAGATTTAATGCTGTTACCATCGAACGTTTCTATCTCCATCGAACGTTGTTGACTTTCATAAAACGATGTCGCTATTTTTTTCAGTGATGTATGCAGATATTACTGAATCTCTTTCTACCAAAAAAGGATATTAATAAAGCTCAGAAATTTTTATTATTTTGTGAAGGAGTGGGTTAATTTGTGATGTCCCTATAATTAACCCAAACATTTTCGCTATTTTGTTGACAAAATTTTTTAAAAATTACTTTTTAATCTACCAACACTCCATATTTTCAAACGTGTTTGTATTTTACAAATATATACATGCCATATAATATAGGGAAAAAGTTAAGAGGCCACAACTTAAAAAAGTGATATAATTATGACCATCTAAGGAATCTATATAGCCATGTCATATGTCATATTTCGCTGGATGGAGCCCGAGACGTTAGGGTTGTAGACATTGTCCTAGGATACATAAATTGTAAGACGACATGTTAAGGTTATAAGAGAAATTTTGTATATATTCCATGTCAACTTTTACAAAATTTATAAAATTTATAAAATTTCTCTTACAGTGCTACGTATTTGGATTTTGAGATCTCAATGAACGATCTTTCTCTTGGACGGCCAAATAGCACCAATATATATTGGAGTAGGCAAGACCAACTGGAGAAGACACTCCCAAAACATAATATATTGCACGGCCAATTGTTGTGACCTCATCATAGGGTTTCGTATCTTCCATCTTGATTAGCAACATATTAAGAGACAAACCTCATAGGAATATATAGAAAACCCTAACGGGAACCCACTCTGGGATGGGAACGGTTGCAACCATCGTCAGACGTTAGGGTTGTAGACATTGTCCTAGGATACATAAATTGTGAGACGACATGTTAAGGGTATAAGAGAAATTTAAAGTGTGCCTATAAGTACATTTCGAATCTCAGGGAAGTATGAACATGACTTGTATTCTGACAAGGTTTGAAATGCAATAAGCACATATAATCTATATATGCAAGACATGCATGGTTTATATATTGACATGGATTTTTCTACAAAAAGTTTCATTATTTTGTTTGTGATATGGATTAGTTACTGGAACATTAATATTTTTTGATAGAATATAGGAGACTCTTGTTACAACTACTTATATAATCTCGTAAATATATTTTATACGATCCCACAATATGTGGAGCAACTCTGTAACATCCTCCGCTATTTAAAGCCTTTGTAAATCAATGAATAGCTAAAACGGAACAGATTATCTTTCATAGTATCAGAGCTAGATAGCTTTTGATTTCTCCTTCCTTCTTCTTTCATCCTCCTCTTGCTTTTCATTTTTTTCGTTTCTTTCAATTTTGTTCTCAATGGCTGCCCGGCGACACCATTACTATTGAAGACGAGAATAGTGTCCTTGTGAACAAAAGGGAGACCATACAAAACCCACAAACCACATTTAATCAGCATCATTAACGGATGATCGAGTTGATATCCCTTCACTGATTTCTTCTGGTATATATGTATAAACTTTGGCCTGTAGATATATATATATATATATATATATATATATATATATGAAAATGCCTAAGATCACTCTTGACTACGATCGATAAATGCTTATCTAAATCTGAAAACAATTATACTTATATATAAATCGGAAATCATGATCCTAGCTAGGAACCACGTACTAAAAGACGACAGATAACACGCATTATAAATTAACCCTCGCCAATAATGTAGAGATTATGTTGGTGACAAACTGTAGAGAAACCAATAATTCAAAAAGTATAATAAAGTACATATATATAAACACAAACATACATACATGACAACACGAATGTGAAAAAGGGGGAAAAACAAGAGAAAGAAGAAAAAGGATTATTACATATGTGAGAGGGAGATCAAAGTGGACAGAACATTCCCTGCATCAAGCCAGAGAATAAATGTCAGTATATTTATATCTTTGGCGATAATCATCATTGTGAGATTGACGGAGGGAGAGAATGGAGATGTAGTGAAGGACGAGTCAATATTTCTCTTCTTTTTTTACCTTTTGGCATATATAAATATATAATATATGGAATTTTTAGTCCAAAGATCGTATTTTTAATATGTGAATCCAACAATAATATATTGTTTGTTAGCTACATTATATTTTTCCTTGTTACTAGGTAGGGTTCGGTACAGGCTGAAACTAGAAAAGACTAAAAAGTAGAAGAAACTGAACAATAAATTAATTTGCCATAGCCGAAGGCTGATAATGCATAGAAGTGGATTGGTTTAGAAAAGATTGGGCCTGAATATTAAAGGCCCAACCCAAAAGCAGAATAGTCGATCGTCGTCTCGTCTTCACTCATTAACTCCGACAAAGAAAGGATGAGCGTTTCGCCGGCGGCGTTATTTAAACGGGACGGCATGAAAAAAAAAGAAAAAAAGGAAAAAGAAAAAAAAGGAAAAAAAAAAAAAAGAGAGGAGAGAAAATCAGAAAAAATGGAGGAGATAAAGATTTGGGGACATCTCTTCCACATTTACCCTTCAGTTAAAGCCAATCCCACTTCTTCTTCTTCCTCTTCTTCTCAAGGGACTCCATTATCTAATACTAATGCTAGGGTTTTTCTCTCCTTCGTCTTCCCGTGTCTCTTTCTTCTCTTTTTCCCGCCGACTGCTTCTTTCCCTCGATATTTATTGGTGTCTGTGTGAGATTCTCGTTTGAATTTTGGGGATTTTCTTAACGAATTCACTTAATTGAGAAGAAGGTGTTTACTGTATTTATCGTTTCTCGTCTTGTTGTTGATATCACTCTACTTGACTTGTTTGATTTCTGAGAAGACGCTTAGTGGTGGTTTTGGCTTCTCTGGTTTCACTGTTTTTGTGTCAATTTGAGAATGATTTTGTCTAATTTCAAATTTGAGAAAGCATATATATATATTTCTGTAGTTTCAATTTTGAAGCTTTTCTCTTGCAGATGTTATGTAGTTTTGTGTATTATTATTATTTAACTGGTGTTCTTTGTATTCTATACTGCAGTTAATTCTTGTGTATGGTTTGTCCTGAAAATATTTGATGATTATGGAGGGCTCTCAAGTTTCTGCTTCTACTACTTTAGCTGGTTTCTCCGGCAGGAGAAGGAGAAGCTCTTTGCCTCGTCGACCACGCTATATCAAAGGGTGCTTGCATAGTTTCACCTTTTTGCCTCCTTCAACACAGTCAGACACTGCTCTTACTAAACAAGCTAACTCAAGTTTTAGGAACGCCACTAGTCTCTGTGGTTCTGTTGTGAGTGAGAACCCACTAAAACTGAAGCTTAAGCTTGGTGGTGTAACACGAACGATCCAAACCAACTCTGAGGTGGGTGTTTGTAACCGATACTTTGGTTTTGATTTTGTTCTTCATCATGCATTTAGTTGTTGTGAAACTTGTTTTCTTTCTGATATCCATGAGTAATGCAGGATGACCGACAAAAGCCATTACAGAATAAGGTTAATGGCAATGTACCAGAGCGCAGACATGGTCAGAAAACACTTTTTTTAAAGGAGATTCATCATCAATCTAGAGGATATACGTCTGAGACTGTGAATGGTGGTGCATCCATGTCCGAGAAGAGCAAGCGTGGTCTTAAGATACGCGTTTTGGATCCAGAACCAGACAGTGATGATGATGGAGATGAGGAAATCAGATACCTCGAGAAGTTAAAGTCTAAAAGGGTTAGGGACCCTCATGAAGGTAAAGAGATTGAAGGAGGCAGAAGGCTACACAGCAATAATGGTCATGGCATGGAAGACACAGAACAATTCTCATCTGACAAACTTGCTGTATCCGGAAGGAAAAAGCCAAGAATGGGAATGGTTGACTCGCTTCCGGCAGGAGCAAGTAGACAAATTCCTACAACAACACGTACTCGGGCTCTCCAATCAGGAAAAGATCCATATTCTGTCATCGGGTCGGGACCTCTTGAATTCCCTGATGGATCACCTTGTCCCTCATCTAAAAGTGAGTTGCTCATTTTTTACCTTTTCTTAGAACAAATCGGTTGCTGTAAATACTGAAATCTGTAGACCGTGAACAATTCCAGGACAAAAACAGAAGCTTTCTGAGGTGGAGCAACAGTCCAAGAAGGCCGAAGCTGCACAGAGACGGCGAATGCAGTCCGAGAAGGCTGCCCAAGAAGCCGAGGTAAAGTTAAATACATTTTATCCGGTTACTTTATAATGCCAAAACAAGCTGAACTACAGTCTAACTGCCTCTTCGTTGTCTCTTCACCAGGCTGAAGCTATCAGGAAAATACTGGGGCAAGATTCTGGGAGAAAGAAAAAAGAGGAGAAGATGAAAAAACAACAGGAAGAACGAGCTCAGGTTCTTCCTATTGCAAATGACACATCTTATATAAACTCTCTCGCTCTCTGTATCTATGTCTGTTCTGACTTTATTTTTTCCTCTTCACAGGAGAAAGCTGCAAGATCAAACACACTTGCATCAAACACTATCAGATTGGTTATTGGTCCAAGTGGAACAACAATGACATTTTCTGAAGACATTGGTCTTCCGGATATCTTCAAGCCGATCACGTACAGGTAAGCAAAACATTTAAGGAGGATATATACATCATATATGTAGCGTTGTGAGGTATTATTAACTAAGAGTTTTGATGGATCCGTCTTCAGTTATCCTCCTCCGCGTGAGAAATGTGTGGGACCAAATTGCGAGAAAGAGTACAAGTACAGGGATTCAAAGACGAAGCTACCATTATGCAGTCTCGGATGTTACAAGGCCATTCAAGAGAAGATAGAACAACCACTGATTCATTGCTAATTTGCTGAACATGTTTTTGTTAGAAGTTATATATATAACAGGTAGTAATTGTTTCTTAACATGAACCAAACTTTTTCGCCTCCTTTGCTCAACTCTTCGTCGAGGGAAATTTTTGGTTGCTGAGCCCATAAAAATCGAAGTGACCTTTAATTTCTTCTAAGTTCTAATATACTTATTGAACAAAGTCTTGGTATTCATTTTTTTTTCTTCTAAGTTCTAATATACTTATTGAACAAAGTCTTGGTAAAATTAAAAATGTAAAAAGACAATTAAAAACTCAAAGTCGATATAAGTTGTGTTAGAAAAACAGTTTCTTTTCATCCAGAATTGTATTTCACTTAGTTAGGTTTACAGTAAAAATCGAAATGGATATAAATGAAGTTTCATACTGGAAAAAAAAAATTAAAAAAAGAAAAATAGGAAAAATGTGTGGCTGCTGGGATTCGAGCCCAGGTCTCCACGGCCACAACGTGGAATTCTTACCACTAAACTACAGCCACATTTGTTGACTAGTGTAGAATTATAAATTAGATAACCATCCAAAATATGTTATCTAATTTCAGAATTATTTGGTCGTTTTCTTTGAGCTTTGCATATGTAGAGAGGAAGAAACGAAACCGGTAGTTCGGAATGAAGAGAAATTGCCAACTTGGTGGACTTCTTGGAGCCACCAAGAATCGAGTGTTGTATCCTCTCTTACAATACAATACCCCTACAGCTTTACCCATGGAGAAAGCAGACTATACAAATTTATTGGTACTCGCGTTCTTGATTAGCCTTCTCTTTAGTTGTTAAAGACTATACAATTTGGTATAAGGACTTGAATTATGTCAAGCATGTTGGAAGTGAATGACTTTTTTAAGTATGGTAGTTGTGTGGGATTTATTTCATATTAAGAACTTGTAGCCTAAAGAACCTCTTCATGATATAAAACAAAATCCAAAAACTGAATACAAAAATATCAAAATCTTATATCTCATGTGTAACATCTAACTGTTAAAAAAAGAAAACTATAACACACTTTGCCTGATCTACCACCTAACACACAGCGACGAGAGACAAACTTCCAGAAAAACCAAAGAGATTTAAAGAAGGAAACCATTAGGAACTTTGAATTAAGAAGAGTTAGTTGCTGATAGACCATGTCTTATACAATAGGCAATTGACCAGACCAGAGACTGCTAAGTTTTTTCAAAGATGAATTTAAAAAAAAAAACGGCTGCAAACACTAAGGACGAAGAACCTGTTACCTCTCAAATGGCGTTCACTATACATTTCTTCCTCCGGTGGTTGCCCGAAGCTTTCTTTTACGGTTCTCATGTCTCCTTCTCAGTCTTAACTCTGGAGGTTTTATTTGCACCCACGAGAGTGCCTTCCATCCCCAGCCTGAACTATAGAGTCCAGAGTGTTTAATTCTCAGGATCCATTTACAGCCATTTCAGGTGATGATTTTGAAGCTACTACAAGAGACTCTTCCCCATTTAGCTTCCCGTTGTCTGATGTTCCGTGTTCTGAACTAGAAACTCCATCATCCTTCTGATTTTCATCATCTGAACTGCTGCTATTATTCTCTTCACTACTTCTCGAATCCTCGGCTCCCTTAGCTACTATGGACCGGGCTGCAGATCTAGTGCTGCCTGAACTTTTCTTACCCGTAAGAACTGCATGGCTCAGCGTCGAACATAGCACAGCAAATACATTTTCCCTTTTTGAACTTTTACCCAGCCGCGGTTTCTTGGACGGCTCTTGTTCTCTTTCTACACAAGCGGATTTGCGTTTCAGCCTAAGAAGCTCGCCTTCCTCATCCTCAGAGACTTCTGGCTGTTTCCGTGGAGGAGGTTTATAGTCTTCATCATCTTCATCGTCCTCATAATCGACCAAGCCTCCCGACCTTGGACTGTAGCATTAATAGCAACAGCAGGCAATTAAACAATAGATGTTGCATAAATATAAAGGTTTCATGAATCTCCTTTGTGGAACTATACCTTGACGAAGTAGGGCTTGCAGCCACTCCATTGGAAAGGTGAGGCTTAGGTTGTTCTTTCTCTGTATTAGAAGCAGGTTTTTCCTTCTGTGTATTAGAAGCAGAGGCTATATCTTCTTCATCACTGTCAATATTAAAATGTGTGACTAAAGGTGAAGAGGAATCAATAAATAGTCATTGTTTTAACAATGAGGGGCAAACCTGTCTTCATTGAAATAATCTTCCTCTTCTTTATCCAACGCACGCTCGTCAACTCGTCTTCTTGGATCAACCGCATCAGCAGTGCTTTTTGGTCCGGCACTTTCTAAACACTGAGGACGTATTGTTACAAAACGATACAGAAAAATGTTTCCCAAGTATTACGTATAAATAAAGACCAAGAAGCGGTACCTGTTCATACTTGACCTTGAAAGCCTGAATGGAGGTCAAGGACTGAAATGGGGCCAACTGATCCCAGAATGTATCGACTATGTATTTGAGCAACAGAGTTGCATTTCCCTACACACACACAAAAGTCAATGAAATTAAATACAATTAGCAGACTACAAGATAGGTAAAAGGGGAGAAAGATAGAAAAAAAAAACCTTGCGTATATGCTCAAGCAGATCCAAGACTGCAGAGTTCAGCAGATTGTACCGGTTTCCATTGGCAATGAAGACATCTATGATCGGTTTCAGCATGTTGTTTTTAACAACATAGTTCTGGACATAATCATCCTGAAATAGAAATATATTTCAGTAATTACAGAGCATTTCAAAAAAATTCATGATGAGCTATTTTGTAGTCATGCAAAGAATCAAAGGTTATTTGTCACAAGCTGATTAATCAATTACACAAAGCCTACTCCAGGATACCTATCACTTGCAAGTAGGATAAGTTTATCTAACTATTTCAACAAAAGCATAATTAGCTATACCAATATGCTTCCACAAACAGCTACAGGAAGCATTCAGGAAATAATTCGGGTACCAATATATGTTGTCTCAGGTTCAAACAATCTACTCACATGGACAGATAGGAGAGTACGGACAAATCGTATAGCAGCAACCACTAGGAATTTTTCCTTTCTCCGTGTGAGATGCAAAACCTTTTCAGTCACATTATTTTGGAGAAAACTGCATCTGTAGACATGAAGAAATTGCACAGCAGATATAAAAATGAATGGCACCATGACAAGGGAATATAGAATCATTAAAATAAGGATCATAATGAATTACTTTGTTCTGGATGCATCTTGCATGATACAAAAGCACAGCAATTCACATATGTTCAATAGGACTTCAGGCTTTGTGAAAATCCGTCTGGATGCACCTTCAGATGTGTTGCCCGACTTCTCAGGACACGAGGCAGAAACGACATCCACTAACTCAGGTAGATGCTTTTCGTAAAAAATATCCATGATATTCGCTCTCTGCTAAAAAAATGCAATAGAAATCAGGAATTCAATCTACCAGATTGACGGAGAAAAATGGATAAGGTAACACAACATAGCATGGCCTTAAACACTCTAGCTGATATATTGATGAACATCAAATACAAAGTATAAGTAACACCACCATTATAAAATAATACACTTGAATATAGTGTTCTCTGCTTATTCACAGACATGCAAAAAAAAACCAGTTTAAGTGGGAAGTTAGTAAAAATCTTAGAAAATTTTCTTAGGAAGCTCAACAATGAACGATTTCAAAAACTGTACACACCAAAAACAGCGGGAGAATTAATATGCACCTGAGCTCCGCCAGACAATGCATTTGCATCCAGTAAGGTTCGGATAATTTCTAGAAATTGGCAATGCATCCTATCACCAAAGTCTTCCATCATTCCCTTGACCTATTACCCAAACAAGGGAGCCAATTATTATTCCAGTTTTATAAAGAAAGAAAACAGGTAAGATCCTTGCAACTGAAGAAACAATCCAAAGGCTATTAAATATTACAGAAAATTACCAGGAGACCGAGGAGGGGGTTTCCTTCTGTCCGAACAACATATGAACGTAAAAGGTTGGGGTCTTGATTCAAGAAAAGAATCAGGATATCTGTCCTGCATCCACAACAATTCTTAAAGGAATAAGAAACTAGAGAGTGACCACGAAGAGTTCTCATGTCTAATTAGTCAGTAAAAATTGTATACCCAGTCAACACAAGTTTTTTGTCGGGAATCCGCAAGACTTCTTCTATGACATGAAAAATTCCTTCAGTAATAAGGTCCCTGAAAAACCATTGAAAAGTAAGCCAATTGATAAACAGATCATTAAAGACGACTTTCTCAACAAAGCAAGAGCAGTAACAATAATTTAATAACTGCTACATACGTTCTGAAGTCACCACTGTTCAACACTGATTACATTGAGTTTCTGGTGAGTACATACCTAAAAAGTCGCAACTGCTGCACCACTTGAAGGCTCTTGCTTAAACTACAAAATTCATGCAAGAAATATACCTATTTAAAGAGAATGAAAACACATTAGTCTGACTAACTCAACGGAACAGCCATATTTTGCTAAAGGAGACATATCGTTTCCATCTGTTGCTACATGTAGATCATCTCAATATCGAGGGATAGAGAAAGGGATCCCAATAAATCTCTTACTCCCAAAATAAGTCAACTAAAGTAAACTTTATGATTGTCCTTAACGAATACAAAACCAATGTGGCTAAAAATAAAATAACATATGCCTCTTAAGGCCGGGCAATACCAAATTTTTCTTGGATTCCACAGACGTAGTAGGTGACCTAAACCTTGCAAATAACTCTTGAATAAAAGTGCTATCGTCCTTGAGCAATGAAACAACCTAAAGAAGAGACACTTTAGTAAAAGAAAGAATATGGAATATGACTTTCCATAACATATTTGTTGGCATTTATATGGACAGCTTACAATGGCATTGTTCGCATGGATTACTGAATTCAAGTTTGCAACTATAGCATCATCTAGTACTCTAGCCAGAACAACATCCTGCAACAGGTGACAGAAGGTGAGAAACCTACGACAACAGAAAAAGGGCGAAAAGGTTTTAAAAAAAATTATGGGATCCAACCTTCAAGTAACCAATTCTGTACGTTTGGTGTATCTTTGACAAGACTAACGGATCCTTAATTGGTATAGCCTGCAAATATAAAGGAGTATAATAAAGAATTCCAGAAAAATTCCAAATATCCTGTTATTCTATATCGATCTCATTTCTAAAAGCCAAAGGGAGTTGATCCCAAAATATCCATAATGAGCAATTGAGCATGTTTTTTCTTACCAAAAAAAAAAAGCAAGCGTCTCTAATATTTCTAGCAAGTATTTTCTGTTCTCGTGAAAGGAAAATGTCTCTAATATTCCCTAAGTACAGTCTATGATAACTTTCTCTTAACTACATTAAATCAATAGCATAAATGACGTTTGAGTTACCTCCTTAAAGACTACATGCTCCTTCAAGAAATTCCGGTGATGCTGGGAGTGAGGAACACCGGGGTCATCTGTATGGGGACAACAATGCAGCGTCATTTATTGCTTCATAATGGGAGACAGCGAATATAAGAAAAACATCAAATTGGCTATTATATAAGTCGCTGATGGTAACCCTTAAGAACATGGCTATTTGATCCAACAAGATACTATCCACCTAATAATCAAAGAAACCTAAGCTTTTGGTGTCCATGTACGACGTAGGATATGAAACCATAAGTAGAGTCCTCAGCATTTTATGGGCAAGAAAGTCCTAATAGGAGTCGCAACAGAATCCAATAACGTCTAAAGGCTTATGCAATAGATATCAAACCGCTATATTCTGAAGGTAATGCCTATCATTATTTTTTAAAATATATAAATCATCTAAATTCGACCAGAGATATCAATCTTACATTCAAGGCATCCGATAATCTCCATAATCAGTTCATCTCCAAATATTTTCTCCAAGATTTGAGAACTGTTCAGCAAAACTGCATATAAAAGATATAAGAAATGAGTCACAAGATAATTCTAAGATAAGTGGATGTAAGAAATGATAATAATCTGTTTAAGAATACTAACTGATTCCCTTGACAATGTTGAATATCATGTGAAGGCCATCAACATTTTCCAAGTCCTCACATATTTTAAATACACCCATCAGATTCCGGAAAAAATCATGCTGCGCCAAGGGATTAAAGGTAAGATTAAGGAGGTTTCCAGAATCTACTTCTCTAAGACATAATAAACTATAATAATAACAGTATATAAAGTTACGAGGTGAGAAAGAAAACTTTGATTACCTTAAAGATGAAAGTAAAAGAAAAAAGGGCTCAAAATTTATCAATAAAGATAGCATCACACTAAACTGAACTGGAAAGGAAAATAATGCTCATAACTTACATCCTTCAAAATAAGTTCAGTTAGCCGCATCTGATCCGTAATGCCACTCTCTGTAACAATCTGCAAGGAAGATGGAAAGATATTACAAAGTTTCTGAGAAAATAAAAACCAGGAAACAAATTCAGAGTAATAATGGACATTATCAGTAAACAAGGAAACTTCGACAGATATAGCACATTCTTGCACTTTGAAAGAATATATCTAACAGTGAGAAAAATAATTCTAGTTCTGGGTGTCACAAATGAATAGAAGTAGATTTGTCAAATAATAATATCAATTCTTCAGACAGTAAAAAGGCACCGCAAAACATTTCCGAGGAGAAATTTTACGATGATGCCTTCACAAATATTTTGCACTTGTCACCACACATGAGACAGGTAAAGAAGGGGTAAACAATCTAAAAGAAATACAATATAACTAAAGCATAGGGGCAGTAGAATCTTACAACCTTCAGTATTAAGGGAAGAGTAGTAAGTTCTACAGCAGGAAGCTCCCTCAACTCACTATTCAGGCTGTGAAATGTTTCACCTGTTCAATAAAAGATGATTACATAATCGGTAAAATCCTCAAGTAACTTTTATCGTCAAATTGAAATTCAAACATCGGATCAAACTAGGATACAGTTGAATAGATTTAGCATATTAGATATGAGGGAAATATTATGGTTAGTAAGAAAAGCTTTAATCACCATGCCTGTTGCTAACAAATCTTTACGATCAAATATTCTGATATCCAAATGCCCACAATCAACAAACCTAGCTAAAGCCCTTGCATTACTACAATTAAAAAAACTCACAGACTCCAAACTCCACTTACGTAACACAACAGAAAATATAGAATAAGCAACAGAAAATATAGAATAAGCATATGTTAATTATACTCGATAAAAGAGGCTAATTACGATTAACAAGGATATTCTAAAGTAATAAAATCCTCCAAAAGAAAATTCTTACTGTTCAAAGAGCTGAAATGCAAATTTCGTTGCATAGTGCAGATTTGATCCCTGAATAATACAAACACAAAATTTGCAGTCAAGAGTATTGTTATATGTAAAAAATGAGGATGAGAAGAAGAAGAGAATAAGAAATACTTTTTTAACTCACCACACATAAGAGCACCCCGCAGTCTCTTGAAAGCTTAAAGCCAGTTCTGTTGAGCGTTCTGGATCTCTCCATGAGATTATTGTGTCTGTAAATTGAAACAAATACCACTTATCCAAGAATATAGAAAATCCAAAAGATATTACAGCAATTTAACCATGACACAAAAAGGCTACCTTCTTGCTTCCTGTAAATATCGTCAGGGTTGATGGGATGCACAAGTAACGTCTCGTTATCTTCCTCATCAATTACACATAGACTAAGTTCTTCAGATCGCTGCATCATATAGCACTTCCATTTAGCTACGAAATTCTATAAGTTAATTTACATAATAAGTGGAATTCAGCAAGTCAATTAGAATCACAACAGACCTCCACATAGTCGATGCTTACATGCCCAGTTCCACGATCGTCCCATTTACCATCTTCATTCAAATGATAGACCTTCACTCTCTGAACAACGAATACAAGAGTCAGACGGCTGTTCCCAATTCACAGCAAACAAACCCTTCCTCACAATTTTACAAAAGTTATCAAATAACGGCGACTTTCTAATGTTTTTTTCGATGTATCAACCATCAAGATCAGTTTTATCTCAAGAAGTAAAGTATACCACAAGGCGGGATAGCTACTCCAAATTTATCAGGTACGTTACACTGTTCTAAAGAGGATGAACCTCCAGAAACTAATGAAATACGTTACACTACCTAACAGGGTGAATATATACCTCCAAAAAGCAATTAAAATAACCTTAGATTCTAAATCAAATGAAAAATCTCATAACCAAGATACCTATTGAATTGGACAGTAATTTGCTGGGTAAAGATGAATTTCTTCAACAAACATTACAGCTAATTAGGAAGTGCCTTAACAT
This sequence comes from Camelina sativa, assembly GCF_030686135.1. Lineage (NCBI taxonomy): Eukaryota > Viridiplantae > Streptophyta > Magnoliopsida > Brassicales > Brassicaceae > Camelina > Camelina sativa. Next base: position 2,875,594 of record NC_141898.1, read on the forward strand.
AACGAGGGCAAGTGAAATTAAACTAATTGATACAACCCCAGCTCGAATTAAGGAACCAATTACAAATCTCATAGTCTGTGTGCTCTACAAACCGATACACTTACTGAATTCGACAGTAATTTGCTAATTTTCTTCAATAAATACACAACCCCGACGCATGAGTGCTTTAATATAAATACATAAGCTCTACAGGAAATTATACTAATCAAGACAAGCCCAGCTCGAATCAAGTGAGCCAAATAAAGTAAACGAAAGGGAGAGAGCTCGAGAACACACCTGCATCGAATTGGTATTAGATTGAGACTTTTCGGGGGCGCCCATCACTGATTTAACGACCTCCAACACCAAATCGAGCCGAGAAAGTGTGAATAATGACCGACGGTAGTAAAGTTAGGGTTTTGGAGCAACGAGAGAAAAAAAAAGGAAATGAAATTAGACGCCGTCGATATAGGCGGGAGATTCAGTTCTCCAGGGGGACGAAATCAAACCCAAGAACAAAAAAAACAAACCCTAATTACCATACGAAGCATAAAAAAAACATTGACATTCTCTCTCTCTCTCTCTCTCTAGCTTTTTTTTTTTTTTTTTTTTCTTCTGCGAAAGCTTTCCCCAACCTTCGAAACGCGAAAGAAGAGAGAAGAAAGAAAAGAGGCAAAAAAAAAGAAAAAAAAAATTAAAGCAGCAGAAAATAATAATATAATTCTTCTTCATAAGTTATGAAACCAAATTCCATGTATACCCTCAGAAACCATTTGTATTCACTAAAAAGCCATACAGCGTCCTCCACGCGCTTCCTTGCCGCGAGTTGGGTCGCTCTCTTTAAAAATGACAGCCTGTGACGTAGAAAAAAATGACGAGCTGAGATGTTTTGTCTGTGTAAAAAGCACGTTATATCCAATCAGAAAACGCCAGGTGCGGCTTTGATAGTTATGCCGCGTGAGATTAGTGGAAGCTCTGAAGGTGCATAGGCTTATGTGGTCAAAGAAATAACCACGTGGCTTTAGGTTGTTGGTAGATCTATCCGAAGTGCGAACTAAAAAAGGCCGAGACAAAGGAATCGAAACCTGGACACACTAGCTTTGTTATACTTATATCATCATCCTTCGTGTTGCTGCTGCTTTGCCTTAAACTAAGGGTTCTTTCGTCATCATCATCGCTACTTTATTCATTTGTTTTTATATTATAAAAAACACACAAAAAAAAAATTATTTAATCTTACAATTTGCTAAATTGACCAATTTGAGACACTATGGTTTGGCGTCTACACATATTTTCCAATCAATGTACCAAATTAAGAATTAATCTTTTGACGTATTATCAACAGGGGAGTTGACAAACAAAGACTTTTTAACAAGGGTTATTTTCATATGATAAGACTAGAACCAGTACACAAATTTCGCGAAATCAGAACCTAAAAATGTAACAACAGGCATTGCTGAATAAAACTATTCCAAGTCACATAGCTAGACAAACCTAAATCGAGTTCAATTTTCAGATTCTAGGTCTACATGAACATAAACGAACAAGTGAAATAATTGTAACAAAATCAAGTAACTCGCAAGATAAGAGAATCTGAAATGAACAATCTCTGATATTACATTGGTTCCTTTGTCTTAAGAAGAAAAAAGTCATAAATTTCATAAGAACCTCAAAATATCTTTTTTTTTTTTTTTTTTTTTTTTTTTAGATACCGGTTTTCATTAATAATAATAGTGGAAACCTTACAATTGTTAAGGATAGAGTACTTAGGAAGATAAACACATTCAGCGGAGTAATAGAAAACTCCGCTGAATGTCAATCAGAAGACGATCAAAAGATCTATTCTTCAACGCTAGCATTCTCGCCGCTCTTGACGTTGTGCTTCCTCGCATACCTCTGGTTCCTCAGGAACTTTGGATCCATCTATAACATTTCACACACACATAAAAAACAAAAACAAAAAGAAGAAGCAAATCAAACCCAGAAACTAAAATCAGAATCTGGATCAATAATTAGACTGAAAATGCAATCGGAGACTTACTCCTCTGGTGGGGGGTGTGACGGTGCCTCCTTGGCTTCTTGATTCCGTTCTTATGCGCCTTGGCAGACTGATTGTGCGCCGTGTGATTCTTCGACTTGGCCATCTCTGTCACAAGCCCACGATACTAATCAGTAACGAACGAAACAACAGAAAAGAGAACACAAGTCAATTTATTAGCTCCAGAGATCGGCCGGATATAAGAAGCTAACCTGAGCAAAGGGTGAGAGAGCGAGAGGAGACAGAGTTGCTTTCCGCGAAAAGGATTACAAAACCCTAGTGATGGGTTTTAAAATTCACCAAAGTGCCCTAATAAATAATATATCGGCCTTACAATATGGCCTGTTTTAAATTGTATAAAGCCCATAAAACTATCCCAAAATACAGGGATCGCTAAATGACCATAAGATAACGTCCTAACGTTTGTAACAAATGCTGCGAATTGAAGGTTGGTTTCAGTTCAGTGCGTACATTTTAACTGAAGAGATTTCAACTCACATCAGTGGTTATTTTTAACACAATTATTGTTCCAACTCACCTTTTCGGACTAGAAGATTTAAGCTGAAAAAAACCATTTTTGATAGATAATTTCCTTGAGATAGATAATTCTCTAACGTGTACGGGATACGTTTGTGAAGGAAATACCAAATATCTAATAACATGTGGCTTGACCTTGATATAAAATTCATCGACTATCACAAATATAGAGAGACAAGTAATAGAAACCTCCACATGAGCTTATTATATAGGCGTTTTGAACAAGATTTAAGATTTTAGACAAAATGTTGACGTTTACGCCAAGACTCGATAATGAGAATGTAAATTGATACGCAATTTTTCATAGACGAATAAATAAAGATTAACTATCTCCATTTAACTGAACGATAAAGACCCATCAAGACAAATACACCTAGAAGTAAAAAAAAGACATATCTAACAAAAAAGTGCAGATGGTCATCACTCTAATGGCAAAACTAACACAAACAAGGCTTAACATATTCAAAAGGGCAAAATGATCTGGGTGTTACACAAACAAAACTGCATAAATTTAAACTCTACCGGGAAAATGAAACCATATGGTGTTTATGAAGAACATACGAAGTACACAAACAAATTAAACTCACTATCTACTAACAGTAGCAACAAATGTAGATCGTAGATCAAATTCGGCATCAGGACTCCAGATTTCACAAACATACTAAGCAGAACATACGAACAAACGTAACAACTAAAGAATTGGGCATAAAATCGCAGATGAATAGAAAACACTGATGAAATCAAAAATAAGGCCAGGATAAGAGAGAGTACACAAACTTAACCAACATAGCGTAAACATATTCAAAAGGGGAAAGTGAATTGGTTCCTTTGTCTAAGAAAAAGTCTCAAAATTCATAAAAACTTAGAAATGTCTCACAGATAATATTAAAAAAACAAAGAAGCTTATTCCTCAGCGCTAGCATTCTCGCCTCCCTTGATGTTGTGCTTCCTTGCGTACCTCTGGTTCCTCAGGAACTTAGGGTCCATCTAAAAACACATTTCAGACAAAAGAGAGGGCGCAAATCAAACTCTGAAACTAAAACTGGAATCTGAAATCATTTCAAGTTACGATGCAGTAATAAGAGACTTACTCCTCTGGTAGGGGTGTGACGGTGTCTCCTTGGCTTCTTGATTCCATTCTTATGGGCTTTCGCCGACTGGTTATGCGCCGTGTGATTCTTCGACTTGGCCATTTCTGAGACAAGGTCACAGCACAACTATTCAATTCAATCACGAAACGAAACAACTGACAGAAAATAAAAACACAGATCGTAAGGATATAAGATAGAAGCTAACCTTAGTGAGGCGAGAGAGAGAGAGAGAGAGAGAGAGAGATCTGCTCGTCTAGGGTTTGCTTACAGCGATACAAATACGGCCTCTGCAACAAAACCCTAATTTGGTTGGATTTATAGTCAAATGTTAATGACCAAGGTGCCCTCATAAATCATATATGGGCCTATAAATCTGTCTCGTTATTAATCATAAAAGCCCATATAACTAACCCAAAAGTCATGGAGACATGGACTATAGAAACGTGAACTGGTGTATAAAAAAAGCTTGGTTTTACTGGTAATTGTTGTAAATTGGAAAAAAAAAAAAAACACATTAAATCCATTAATCCAATACTCAGTATTTCTTAAATTTATTTGGCTGTTTACATTTATTTGATCTGTATTGCATCTCAGCCATTTTTCCTCAGCCAAAATCTAGGATTAATTATGTAAATAACCTTAATATTATTACAGAAATACAGATAGATAATAGGCATAAATAAAGAGTGGCAAAATTGTAAATAAGTGAATATTCTTTTCCTTTTTAGCATTTATAAATTGGGAACAAATGGTCCCTCTCTGTCTCTCTCGCTGCCTCTTTTTTTTCTTAACTCTTTCTTCACTTTTTCACTCCCAAATCAATTTTTTAGGGTTTTTAATTTTTGTTGTAATTTGCTCTCCTCCGCATATATATCTACACAAAACCACTGTGAGCGTGTGTCTGTATTCATCGATCTTGTTAAGTAGTATCCCGTTATCAGATTTTTCCTAGTCGACCTGCCTTTTAAGAGTCATCAATCATGTCGCTGAGACCCAACGCTAGGACGGAGGTTCGCCGGAACCGGTACAAAGTTGCGGTGGATGCTGAGGAAGGAAGACGGAGGAGAGAAGACAACATGGTTGAGATCCGTAAAAGCAAGCGTGAGGAGAGTTTGATGAAGAAGAGACGTGAAGGTATGCAAGCTCTTCAGGATTTCTCTCTAGCTTCCTCCGCTCCTCATGCCGCCTCTAAGAAGGTACAAATACTGGGGTTTTTTCTTGGATTGGTTCGATTGTTCCTAGAGTCAAAAGTTTTTTTTTTAGGGTTTTAGGGTTTTAGGGTTTCTTGGATTCTGGATACTTGTTGTTGTTAGGGTTGATGATTGGCTTGAAAAAATCCATTGTAGTTGGAGAGTTTGCCGGATATGGTTGCTGGGATTTGGTCCGATGATCCTGCCTTGCAGCTTGAGTCCACTACTCAGTTCAGGAAGCTTCTCTCTATCGGTACTTATTTTGTATTCTTAATTCTCTCTTTATTATGCGTTTTGATATTACGTATTCTTTTTAACTGTTTTGTCTCTCTCTCTCTGTCTGTGTTGTGTTTTTGCATAGAGAGGAGTCCTCCAATTGAGGAAGTGATAGGTGCTGGTGTTGTTCCTCGGTTTGTTGAGTTTCTTAAGAAAGAAGAGTATCCTGCGATTCAGGTGAAGAAGAACAGTCTTGCCTCTTTTACTTGATTCAATCTTCGTTGGAATCTTGTTTCCTGAATTCTGATTTGCTTTGATCGTTTTTAGTTTGAGGCAGCTTGGGCTTTAACAAACATTGCATCTGGAACCTCGGATCACACAAAGGTTGTAATCGATCACGATGCTGTTCCAATCTTTGTCCAGCTTCTTGCTTCCCCTAGCGATGATGTCCGTGAGCAGGTATGGAACTTCGAATGTTTTTATCATTTAGTATGGGACTTCTGATGATTACTGAATCATGGGAAATTATGCAATTTGTAAGATATTGATCATGAGATTGCGTGCTAACTTGCAGGCTGTATGGGCGTTGGGTAACGTTGCTGGTGATTCACCACAGTGCCGTGATCTTGTTCTTAGTTACGGGGCACTAATGCCGCTGCTCAATCAGCTTAATGAGCATGCCAAATTGTCCATGCTTCGAAATGCCACCTGGACCTTGTCAAACTTCTGTCGTGGCAAGCCTCAGCCTCACTTTGACCAGGTCTTCTAACTTTTTTTCCGTCCAGGCTTGTTTCTTCATTGTTTATGTTTAGTATTCTTTTTAACATATGAAGCATGATTAACAGGTGAAACCCACTCTTCCAGCCCTTCAACGACTAGTTCATTCGAACGATGAAGAAGTCTTGACAGATGCCTGTTGGGCACTCTCATACCTCTCTGATGGGACCAATGACAAAATCCAGACTGTTATCGAGGCCGGTGTTGTCCCAAGACTTGTTGAACATCTCCTGTCAGTAAACTTCTTTAACTCTCTTTATTTTCTGTCCCCATCATACATGTGTTGATAATTAACTTGACACCTTGCTCTTGATATTTCAGCCATCCTTCTCCATCTGTGCTAATTCCTGCACTTCGCACCGTCGGGAATATAGTCACTGGAGATGATCAACAAACGCAGGTATGATATCAAAATCCTGTCTACTGAAGTTCTCACAGTACTTCTCTGAATTATATATGATAGTATACCTTTTGCTTTTGGTGAAGGATAGCTTTGGTTATAAGCACATCAATTAATTATGAGAACCCTTGGCCTTTAGGAATTACCGAATTGGTTCAAAGTACGACTAGAACTTTTATAATTGATATGGTAACAGAAACATTTTGTAGTGATATATACCATGCATACATCTAATCAAAGACTGGTATATATATACGATATAGTGTTGGGCAATTGCGTGCTACCCGCTTGTTCTTCTCTCATAGCCAACCTTTCATCAAGACAATGGGAGGGTTGAATGCTTATCACTTGACCCTCCCTCTGTGCCACTCTGTACATATTATTAGATATGCAATGCCGTTTCTGTTATATGTTGCTTGTGTCATATGTTTTTGTTGCAATTAATTCTTGGTTTAAATTTGTTTTTTCCGTAATCTATCTAAGCCGACTTTTATACATCTGAAAAACATCTTACAATCGTTTTTACTTGGGAAATCCAATGAACTTCTTCTCCAGTGGGTGATCAATAGCGGTGCTCTACCTTGTCTTGCCAACCTTCTAACTCAAAACTATAAGAAAAGCATAAAGAAGGAAGCTTGCTGGACGATTTCAAACATCACAGCAGGCAACAAAGACCAGATCCAGGTGCGCAGTTGCTACTTTTTCATCATGTGTGTTCTACAGTTTTCCATCCAGAACCTTTTTAACATTACTAGTTGTGTTTAAAATCTTTTTGTTTTCCAATGGTTGCAGACAGTAGTTGAAGCTAATCTGATTACCCCTTTGGTCAATCTACTTCAAAATGCTGAATTTGACATTAAGAAAGAAGCTGCATGGGCAATTTCAAATGCAACTTCAGGTGGATCTCATGATCAAATCAAGTATGTCACTGTATTCTTTACCTTCTTCTTAACTTCTAGTTACTTCGCGTTATGAATTACGTTGGGTCTATATATCAATTTTTTGTTCCCGTTGGTTATACAGATACCTGGTGGAGCAAGGATGCATAAAACCATTATGCGATCTCCTGGTATGCCCAGATCCTAGAATCATAACTGTCTGCCTTGAAGGATTGGAAAACATTTTGAAGGTTGGAGAGGCAGAGAAGAACTTGGGTAACACAGGGGACATGAACTATTACGCTCAGCTGATTGATGATGCAGAAGGGTTAGAAAAGATCGAGAACCTTCAGAGCCATGACAACCAGGAGATCTACGAGAAGGCAGTCAAAATTCTGGAGGCATACTGGCTTGAAGACGAAGATGAGGAGACACCACAACCTCCAGGTGTTGATGGTTCTCAGGCTGGGTTCCAGTTTGGAGGCAACCAAGCTCCGGTCCCATCCGGGGGATTTAACTTCAGCTGAAGGTAAGAAGAAAAAACCCTTCAACTTTCTAACTTGAAAACCTGCAAATTCTGATGTTCAGATATGAAACACAAACCCACAGGAATAGAACTGGAAGAGTGCAGCTTGAGAATGATGAAAAGTCAGAGTCAGTCAGAGTCTAGTTTCATTACCGGGGTTGTCTGGTCTCGGACGGCTATTCCGGGTGGTCGGTTTAAAAGTACAGAGTCTCAGAAAGTGTTTGGTTTCATTGTCCAGTCCCCAGAGCTTTTTTTTTTTTTTTTTGGAAGATACCGGTATACACACACCGGTCGTGAGTCTACTTTTGTGTTGTTTTTAAATTTTGGAGGGTTATACATTTTACACTGGAGTCTTTGATTTTTTTGTTTTGTGTTCACAACAATTTGTATGTCGGTAAAATATGAAACCACAAACCATTTGGTCTAAAATTTGTGGAAAACAAATAGCGCTTTTGGTGTCTTTGATATACAGAAGGAAGGGTTTATCTTCGAGCTAAAAGACTCGAATCTTGCAGTGAATAAGTTAATCGTTTTTATTGCAGAATATTTAAAATATAGAATTAAGACATGAAAAACTGCATTGAGTAAAATAAAATTGACTTTACCTGAGCCTTAAAAAGTGTACAAAGACAAGAACTAGTTCACTATTGTCCAAGTACGAAAAAAGTAAAACACTGTTGTTCAATTGCCTTATCGTCTAAAACCCCTCAAAAGGCGAAAAAACTGAAATCATTATTGCAGTCATCGAAAATGGCTCTTGTTCAATCCAGAACTCTTCCACACCTCAACATCCCGTTGTCGCCGGTTCTATCCTCCATTCATGCTCCGTCGTCTCTCTTTCTCCGGAGAGAAATCCCACCGGTAGCCTCGCCGTTCTCCTCCTCCACCGCCGGGAACTTTCCCATCTCTCCGTTGACGCGCCCGCGGAAGCTTCTCTGTCCTCCTCCTCGCGGAAAGTTTGTTAGAGAAGATTATCTTGTGGTACAGCCAATTTCTCTCTCGCTCCCATCTCTCCATTTCGTAATTTTTCATGTTTGTTTTCGTTTTACGACTTCTCTTTTCTTCGTCTTTCTGGGAAATTGAATTGGTTGGACGCAAAATTTCATCTTGCCCAGAAGCTGAGCATTCATGTAGTCAATATAAGAATTTGGATATATGGTAGCTTTTATCAAATGCTTCAGGATTGAGATTCCTTTTATTTGAATCTTATGGATAACTCTTGAGACCATCAAGTGGGAGCTTTACTGATCGCTAGATGTTTTTTTTTTTCCTTTGCCTATGGTTTTGGCAGAAGAAATTCTCAGCTCAAGAACTTCAAGAACTGGTGAAAGGAGACAGGGAGGTGCCCTTGATTGTAGATTTTTATGCGACATGGTGTGGACCTTGTATCTTGATGGCCCAGGAACTAGAAATGGTACCATAGATTCTCATCACTCATTATTTTATACATTCTCCATTTCATTTGCTTCATGTATAGACTCTAGAATGCTTATATATATTTACACACAATGGTTCTTGTTACTGGTTCTTGTTATGATAAGGTCGTATTACAAAGTCTAGTGTAGAACTATTGTAACTAGCCTAGGAGTTGAGCTGTGAATTGTAGCTTTGCTAGCTCAGCAACAAACCTTACCGTTTGTTGAGAGCTCAATGTTTAAACAGGAGCTATAAAAATGTATTTGTTTATGGTCTTGGTTTGGCAATGGACCAGAGTTGAAAAACCCTTTTCATTAATCAAGTCTCTTCTATGGGTTTAGTTCTTTGATGAATTATGTATATGAGTTTACCGGTTCCAATCTTAATAACTGTTTCACCCATCCTACATTTTCAAAAGACTTGTTTTGAATTGTGAGCATCTACTACTTCTTGATTAGCTTTATCTACCCGCTTTTACTCTGTTTCAATCTCATTACACTCGTGTTTAAATAGTTATGCTCTTTGTGAAACAGCTCGCAGTAGAGTACGAGAGCAATGCAGTAATTGTGAAAGTCGATACAGATGACGAGTACGAGTTTGCACGCGACATGCAGGTAAACAAACTGTAACTTGCAGGTTCAGATCTCCTTGCAGCATTAACAATGCAACTCATTTACAATAACCAAAAAAAAAATCTTTGTGATGGCAGGTTCGGGGGTTACCAACATTATTGTTCATCAGTCCTGACCCAAGCAAAGATGCAATAAGGACAGAAGGACTAATTCCATTACAGATGATGCGCGATATCATTGACAACGAGATGTGAAAGTCTTTTGTCTTGTTGCTTTTAGGATTGAATAGAATTCGCCGTAATTTAGGATTGGTACTGGGTTATATTTTGCATTTGAGAGAAAAAATGTCATCTGAGGTTATCTTTTAAAGACATTTTACATGTATGCAATGTTAGTTATGAGCCGTTGATCTGATCAGTTAGAAATTTTGACGCACATCTCTATCTAAATCACGGGTGGCGTCATTAAAGACTTTTCCCAATTCTTAATTATAAACACCATTATTATTATAAAAAAAAAAAGGCACCACGCCACTCGAAATGGCGCCCAAATTATGCGAAAGTTTTTTTTCAATCAGGATCGAGGGAATACTTGGCGGGCGGCACTAAAATGATCCTAGAGTAAAGAAATCAGGGGTAATTTCGTCATTTAACACATTACAATTGAAACTAGGGTTTAGCTTAGCCGGTCGAAATTTCCACTTATAATTGGTTTAGTTTTGTGCGGTATCTCTCTATCTGCTGTTGGTTCGTTCGTTTCTTTGAACCCAAAATAAAAGTAAAAATATATATATATATATATATTAATAATCTCTGTTTCTCCTCTGACACTCACTCACTCTCTCTCTTTCTCTCTCTCTCTCTGTTTCTACTTTCAAGATTCAAATTTTTTAGGGTATCCTGATCCACTCTCGTCTCTTTGATCTTCTTCTCAACTCTTTATCTCTTCTTCTTCATACTCTGATCTCTCTGTTTGAAATTCATATCTTCTCGAATTGACAACCAGATCACGATCCAGATATTGGAGACGAAGTTTTTGGTAATGCTAGATCCAACCGTTAAAGTGAGTGATCTGATTCCCTCTTCTTGCTTTTTGATCTCTGTTCTCTCTATTAGTGATCCGATTAAACGGTTTACTTTATGTGTTTTGTTTAGGTTTTCGAATCAGAAGAAGCGATGGGAAGAACATCAGTAGATTCGATCGAAGAACACAGTAGTAGCAGCAGCAACAGTAATGGAGGAGGTATCAGCAGCAACAGTAATGGAGGAGGTATCAGCAGCAACGAGAAGAAGAGTTGTGCTATTTGTGGTACTAACAAAACCCCTCTTTGGCGAAGCGGTCCCGCCGGTCCCAAGGTTTTTTTATTCTCTCTTCCCGATCTTGAAGCTTTAAAACCCAATTCGAAATTTCGATCCGATCTGATCTGATCTGATCTCTCTCGATTGATTTTTGTGTAGTCGCTTTGTAACGCATGCGGGATCAGAAACAGGAAGAAAAGAAGAACAGTGATCTCAAACAGATCAGAAGATAAGATGAAGACGAAGATCAAGAAGAAGAAGAATCCAAAGTTGGGTGACTCGTTGAAACAGAGGTTGATGGAATTGGGGAGAGAAGTGATGATGCAGAGATCAACAACGGCTGGGAAAAAACTCGGCGAAGATGAGCAAGCCGCTGTGTTACTCATGGCTCTCTCCTATGCTTCTTCCGTTTATGCTTAAAACCGAATTATTTTTCACCCTTTATTAATAATGATGAATTTTTGTAGGATATGTTGTTAATTGTGTAATTTTTGTTCGTGTTTTTGCGTTGTTGAATTAACTTTTAAATTTTCAAAATTTTGTATCACTGGTTTGTATCTGTGTGAATTGTGATCAATCTCTTGGAGAAGAATGAAAGGTCAAAGATAAGATAATTTTCTTACTTGGGACAATTATTTTATTGGAAGCTTTTGTCTTTATTAGGACAAGAATGAAGAGGAGACTGCCTATCTGTCAAGCACATTAGATTTGTGTCTTTTTTTTTTTTTTGAAAATTTTTTAGCTAAATTTGTGATGTTCCAATTTGCCGCTTCTTTTCAAGTGAAAAAGAACCAAACTTTCCTATGTACTTTCCCTCCCTTAATTCAATTTTTGTTGTTTTTAATAAAACCTTACTTATAAGAATGATCATGTAAGTTCAAAAAAAAACAAACAAACCTTCTTTGGGCACCAAAGACCCATATGAGTACTGCAGAAGAATATAATACTCTTAGAGTTTAAATTTTGTTGCTTGATGGTGTTTGTTGTTTCCAATCATTTCGAAAGTAAAAGGGATATATGGATATCTAAAGATTGCTTTGTAAGTTATTCTAATATTAACAAAAAGATCTCTCAAAGCGGGACCAACAACAACAACAAAGAGCTTGAACTCAATGCGAATGTTATGGGGTGATCTCTACATTTGCAATAAATGTAGCATACAGTACACGGTATGTTGGCCTATAGGCTATAGTAACCTTAGTTGGATGTGAAGCAGACGATTTCGAATCATATTACATTTTTCATAGGTGTCACGTGACTGGTCAAAGGGTTTGACTCATTCATCCCATCCTATTCGCATTTCACCCAAAAAAAAAAGTATATTTACAAATGTATCTATATATGAAATTGGGCTGACCGGCCCAACGTTTTTGTTAAATTGTTACAGATCAGATAGCTTCGTCATCTACTACCTTAATCGACGAATCTTGAGGTTGAATTGGTTCCGACAACTTTACCTAGATTTTCCTATCTAAAAAGTCCTGGAACCAACTTACTTACATAAATTGAAAATAACTTTTATTTTGTCAACTCATAAGGGCATAAAACAACTTTTAGTCTCTACTTTAATCATTTGTTTTTCCAAAACAGTAACATAATAGATAAATACACCATTGGATAAACGGATACCATGTTCCTCAAATAGTCGAATCAATTCAAAGTTAATTATTTTCTTCGCTTTATCCCCTTTCCCTCTTGAAAACTACAGAATCTAAAATAGATGTTCTTTATCATCAAAAGTAAATTAAAAAATGCCTACAACAAAAAAGATTCTACCAATAATTTGATCACATCAATTTCCCCCCATCAGACGACTATCAGAGGATCCATAATCTTACAGATTAAAAAAGAAAAACTACAAAGTTACTATAAAGCAAAGCCCAAAACTTAAAAGGGCAGCCTAGCCCAATAGATACAATTGACCGGTTCGGTAAAGCGATTTAATCTCGGTTAACTCTCTGGTTAGGCTTTTGAATTTGTTCCTTACGAGTAAAATGGGACACTCGTGAAGATTTAAAGAAAACAAAACACACGCAAAAGAGACTCAGATAGTAGATACTGACAGACGTGGATTGGATAGATTGATTGATAATCCAGTAGTCAACTAAAATTCAGTATTCCAATAATGCAATAAAGAAGAAGAACCAGGTCAGACGTCAGAACATTGTACCGGATTATACCGAATTTGTGTTAGATCGGCTTGGTGGGGAGCGAGGGACCACAACAAACCCATTACTACTCGCACGTGCTAGCCAGCTAATATTTTCACATTTCCTTTAAGAAAGTTTTAAAAAAGGTAGGCAATCTAAATATTGAAAAGAAAAAGATGGAACAAAAATTAAAGGAAGAAGAAGATACGATCACATGGCCAATGAGTAACTCATGGCCGAAACTTGAGCTGTTGGTGGTTACTACTCACTTGATCTTTGTCCTCAGCAAATAATTTCCTCTTATCGTTATATGTAAGTTTTCATATTTAACTTACTTCATTTAAGAGGAAAGGATAAAAGTTGTCTTCGAGCAAAACTGACCGTCTAATTTATGAGGCGATGTTCAGCTAACGACAATCACATCAAATGTCACACAAAAAAACTAACAGTACTAATTGATTAATTTTGCGCCAATGCAAAATTACGTGGATGTATTTAACAGAATATGAATCATATAATTCTCGCATAGTTCGTTTATTAACAGATAATCGAACCGACAAAATAGTGCAAGTGAACTACTACTTACCTTGTACTTCATGCACACAGACACAGTAACTGAAGCTCAAGTTGTGCCACAATTACTTAGATATACATATACTAATATATATAATCTGAAGATAGTTTACAAAGAGTAACGTATAAAATGTTCTTCATTGATTAAAAATATATATATTAAATACAAATTGTCAACAAAAATGTAAAAAAGATAAGTTAAAAAAGTAAAAGATAATTCAGTTCTTGGTACATTTATCCAGGTAGGTAAATCAAGATGAGTCGGTCACACAAAGCAGAGCAAGACAACGAACAGAGCAAAGAGAAGAGAACCCTGTAAACGATCCGATCCAGAATCTAAATACCCCTGCTGACCCTGAGGAGGTGTGTGATAGTAAAACGGGAAGTAAGGAACGATCGGATTCGGCGGTGGCGGCGTCCCGTAATTTCCGTAGTAAGGAGGCGAATAATAGTAACCTTGTCCACCGTCGCCGCCGTAAGGAGGCGGGTACTTAGCACCACCTGAGCTGGAAGGAGGAGGAGGTGAGTAATAATAAGAACCACCGCCACCGGAGCTTGAAGACGGAGGTGGAGGAGGATAAGAAGAAGATGGGACAGGATTGCAAGGATTGTCGCAAGAGGAACACATTGTGCAAGAAACAGTTTGGTCTTTTGAAGTCACAGAGAGAGGCAGTGACACTAACAGTACAAGAAGAGCTGACAGAGTAGAGAATCTATTTGCTTCCATTGTCAGAAGTTTTTGTAGTCTGACAAATATGAGCTATGGAAGATCAAGTGATAAGGAAGAGAGAAGATGAAAGGAAACGAGAGAAAGAGAGAGAGAGAGAGAGAGAGGGAAGAAGAAACACACATTCAGAGGCTCAGAATAAGAGTGAATTCCTCTTTTTATTAACGAATTTAATATATGTTATTTTAAAAATTCATCAAATCGAAAAATAATTGTTCATAGTAGTATTAAAAGATTTTATTATTAGTATCAAAAGTTATGCGCATTTGCCATATATCGTTTTCATAAATTTTATATTTCATAGATATATTCGTACACTGACAGTATCTCAAAAATGTTGATTTGGGTAGTTTAAATCTCTGTAAATTTCTTCTTTATAATATATATTTCTCTCCTTCTGAAAATTTGATTACATGAAATAATTAATTATCTAGGACATAAATTAATTTAAAAGAGACTAGAGAGAAAGATAAATAACACGGAAGAAATAAAACAGCGTAATTTTGGAGAATGTAACGCGGAGCAGATACGTTTGACATCTATAACCAAAGATTTGTGTAATAAAAGCACTGAAATACTCGGTAAATGCCAAATGGTAACATGTATTGTAAGTACATATCAATTCTAATTTCTCAACCGAAAGTTTTGAGATCATCCTTCTTCTTTTTTAACATATAAATAAACTAGTAATTTGGAGTCTTTGACTTTTACAATAACCTTTATAAATTTTATCTAGACCTGGTTTGGACATGGTGAAAAGATATGCACGTCTATAAAATCTTTACTTCTTTTGTATAAGTATACATAACTCAAGTAAAGATTCTGTGGCTTCTAGTTAAATCTATGAAATGAAGTTTAAATTTTCATATATACCTTTACATCATGGTTATTAGGTAAGTAAAAAATGTTATTAGTTTAAATCTATTCCGGCTCTTCGTGAAAAATGGATATACGATTTTCGGATTTTAAGTAAAACAAAAATCTTCAAATACAATTGTTTATTGTTAGGCGAGGAATATTTTATACGTGGCACTTAATGATTGGTGAGTAGAATGAAAACACGTGGCTATGGGAAAGCCGAATGTTTTGGTGCTATTTCGTTGAGTTATGTATCTTATACAAAAGCAGTAACCTAAGAGGGCCAAGAGCTAATGAAATCAAATCTTCATACAACTCTATTTAATTGTTAGAGTAATCATGATAATACCTGAAAATTAAAGCCTATGTTCTTTCAACAACAAAAGTACAAAACATTTATGCCTTAACATCGTTGTAATCAGCGTTAACAACAATTTCTCCACCTTTTTTTTAGGTCCTAAACAACTTTGGGTTACACTTATCTTCTAACTAATGTCGCTAGCGTCGGCGTTTCAAGCAAAGGGGGACACATTCGTCGGCGTTATTATTTTCAGACGGTGTTTTCAAACCATGTCTTATTACCCTATCAAACAAGGCCGACATATGATTTGTTTCATTATTCGTATGTAAGTCAATTTCATTCATACATGAAAAGTAAAAAACACAGCTCTTCGAAAATGGGTTTCACTTTAAAACATTTTAGCAAATTCATTCGAAATATTAGAACAGTTTATAATTCTCTTCTTTTCTTTTCATCCACACTCCCAATCACACCAGTTGTGTTGTATTGTCACAAAAATCTTCGAAATTTGCATAGGTGATAGAGACAAAAAGGGAAAATGTTGTCTGTTGATTGTTTACGTTTATGTACCTAACGTGAATGGTGAAGTGAAATAAGCTTGCACTATGAAAATGAAAGAGAGGATCAAACAAAATCGCAAGAAAAAAAAAAGAGAAAAGAAAGCTCTCTATATTTGTTGGTTGCCAAACATTAATTGGATTCTTCCTTGTTTGTTGATAAAAGATCGTATTAATTTCACACCACCACTTTATTCCCCTCTTCCCTCACATGCAGCTATTTTTCCAATACCTTTTTTAATTAAAATTTTGAGATGACTCATGTCGCTGTCGAGTTTTTTTTTTTTTTTTTTTTTTTAATTATGAGAAAAGAATAATTCGTATGTGAATCACCTGTTACAATATTACAATTTTCTTAAACTAATTATAACTCCTTCAATCAAATCAAACCATTTTCAACCAAACAGTTAGACATAAAGCTTATCTGTGAGATATAAAAGACAAAAAAATTTCACTAATTTGCAATAAATAACTCACAGCCCATTTATACACCATTCTAACTTTTTAATTAACTTATGCTTAAGATTTGGAAGCAATAAATTTAAAGAAAGTCTTATTATGAGCAATTGATCATTTTGGCTACAGTCACTATTCAGTACTAGTATTCTGATTCAGTATTCACTAACAACTAGTAGTAATTGAAAGTTGAAAGTTGAAAGTCGAAAGTAACAAAAAGCCTTGGAATCGCCGACAAAACTCGTCACAGCAGATCCTCCACAACTTTTACAAGGATGGTTATATAATGATATACTAGATGGGTATTTGTGGTAAAGTTTTAAATTGAGGAAATAATTAAAGCAGTTTATTAGATTCCTAAAATTAATTAGTAGGGTATTAATAATTAATAAAGGTGGGCAGTTTAATTTCTCAGGCAGGGACTTTGCGGTAGACCAAAGGCTACACGTGTGAAGCATTACAACATAACCCCTTTCCTTTGTTTGGTCCAATCGAAACCAAACCGCGTGAAGTGAACGACTTGTGTAATAAAAAGGACAAAAACTATAAATAAACATAAAACTGAAGGGTATAACAGGTAAAAACAAAAGATTACAATACAAAGCATTTGTCTTTCATGTGTCATCATCTCCGACTCCGAAGTTGTAGTTCGGTGAAACAAATTAACAAAGTCTCTCGCTTCTTACCCCCCCCCCCCCCCCACTCTCTCTCCATCTCCTTCCATTTCTTCTTCTTCTTCTCTCTTTCTCTCTCTCTCTCTCTCCCTCTCTCTCTCTCTCTCTCTCTCTCTCCCGTGCTTCTAGGGTTTCGTTGATAATCCACATTCAAATTTCTCTCCTTTTAATCTTTTGTATTATTATTTCTATTTTTCTTTTGGTATAATTCTCTGTAACGATCAGAAGATATGGATTCTTCCAATTCATGGATCAATTGTCCCTCTGTTTTCTTCTCTTCTTTGAGACGGTGTCAATCCCGATCAGGTTCGCGCTACTTATTTAATTGGGAATCTCGTGTTTTTGTTTTTTAAGATTTTGTCATAAGATTTGATCTTTGGAGTTTTGGTGGCAGATTTGTATCTAGGAGGAGGAGGAGGAGGAGGAGGAGGAGGGTACGAGGATCTTGAAGGAGAAGACGATTTGAAAGCTGAGTTTATATGCCCTTTCTGCGCAGAGGATTTTGACATTGTTGGGCTTTGTTGTCACATTGACGAAGAACATCCCGTTGAAGCCAAGAACGGGGTAATTCAAATGATTCATACCTTCTCTAGCTAGCTTTAGGAAATCCTGATTAAATTGTTAGATTCTACCAAAGCGTTGGTTTTTATTTAGAAAAAAAATCAATGCTTGCTTGAAAACTTGAAGATGTTGGTTGTGCTCTTCGTGTGATGATGAAATGTTTGTTCTCTGGCTACCTGTGTTGTTTGTTTCTTCTTATCAGATGAGCACTGTGTATTCCATTTAGCAGCCTTGTGAATTCCAAATCTTTGGAATATTTCGTTTATTCGGTCGGTAAAAACTAGTGATCTTTTTATGATCATCCAGATTGAAGCTACTTCTCTGTTTGCTCTTTAAAAACGTGGACTTGAAAAAATGTCTTCTTTGTTTTCCTCCCCAGGTCTGTCCTGTATGCACTAAGAGGGTGGGATTGAATATCGTTGGCCATATTACGACGCAGCATGCCAATTTTTTTAAGATATCCTTTTCAAATTTCAATATCTGATGCTTAAATCTGTTTATAGCTTCTTGGTTCTCTATAGTACATATAATAATCATTTGGTAGAACTTAGAGTGGATTTGTTTATTTCCTTGATGAGAGGTTTTTACGTTCAGCGAAAGAGAAGGTTGCGAAGAGGAGGATATAGCTCTACCTATCTCGCCTTGAAAAAGGAACTACGGGAAGCAAACTTACAGTCTCTTCTTGGTGGTTCTTCGAGTTTCACTTCTTCAACCAATATCGATTCTGATCCGCTGCTGTCATCCTTTATGTTTAGTCCTCCTTCACTCAATGAGTCTGCAAACAAAGCTGCTACACCTGTTGTGACTGAAGAAAACTCAGCTACAAAAGTCTCATATAGAGAATCTCTCAAAAGGTATATATTGTGATCCTCTGGTGCCAAGAAAGCTTTTTTACATAGAGATTCTTTTTTCTCATTTGGTCTTTTGGCTTTCGTTTGCGCAGAGACATTCAAGAAGCTCCACTTTCAGGTGAAGATCAAGAGAAGGCGAAAAAGAGCGAGTTTGTGCGGGGTATGTTGTTGTCAACCATGCTTGGAGACGATTTCTAATTTTCCGTTAAGTCCCTTCGCCTTGTTGCGGTTGATGCATGAGGCATAAGGAATCTGAGGTTGAAATTTGTTAAGAGTGGCCATAATGTATGATGCGAAATCTTGTAAGTTAAAGGGGATGGAGAGTTGCATCCATATATTATTGTCGTTTATACCTTGGAACCTTTATGTGCATAAGCGGAATAAAGTACTTCCCTTATTCGAAAGACTACTACTACGGACAGGGTTTCTTTTTTAAGGATGATAACAGAATAGTTTGTCTTACAAAACAACTACTACGGACGTACGTACTGTAGTCAGTCACAAAGACAAACAATTAGGAAAGCTGCTCATCATCAGGATGACTTGAACACGGCTCCATAACAGCGACTCCACCGGCAGCTTCGATACTGGTAATGATTTCAGTAGCTTCCTCCTTTGTGACACCTTGTTTGATGAGGAAGTTGGGGACGTTTTGCACACAAAAAAAGCGATGGTGCCACACCCAACTGATCGGACAATGATTAGAGCACTTTTACATTACTAAATTTGGCCCGTGCAACTGCTCCAACCACATGCATCCTTTTCTCTGGGTCAAACTCGACCAACTTCACAGCAAACTTGTCCCCGGTGTCTATTTCCGGGAGAGGAGGAGGTTTTGGAAGGCCCAGCAGCTGACTGAAGATATAACCATATTTTACCTTTTCATCAGGATGCAGTCTTTTCATAGCCTTAATCAAATCCATGACGAAGGGCCTCGGCCTCGGCCTACCAAACGGATCTCTTGCCACCAAATGAACGACAGGCCAATTCTGTGTAGTTTTAGGTGGAACTCGAGGCCCAGTCACTGGAGGTTTAGGTAGGAAACGACCACCTTTCAAATACCAGCTCATGGCGGACTGTGACTAGTGACTCCTAAATATAGAGCCAGAAATTAAAAACGATATCTAGAATAACAAAATCTCGCAAGAATTTATTAAGAAAAATGATGAATAACTTCGGTATCAAGCAAAAGCAGAGATTCAAAAACTAAGTCTAAATACTCTCTTTCTTATTATATAAGCTCCAAAATCACTCAAATAGGATCCGAGAATCACAGATAAGTGATGTGATAAAAAGAAAGATCTGAAAGCGAAGAATGATATATGAGAAAAAAAGAAGAGCGTGTATGTATGAGTATGATTTACCTCCGGCTAGCTTCACCGTCTCTAGGTTGATGTTGATGATCAAATGACAGACAAGACAGAGAGGGTTCTAGGGTTACTTAGGTGAATTTCGATTTTAAAGGGGTTACAAATCTACGAAATGGCCTTGGGCCCCCAATATTTTAAAACATCATCGAAATAAAAATAATATTTTCGAAAATATTCAAACTTTTTAAATATCTATCTGCTATCTTTAGTATTATCATCATCTAGACTAATACTATATAAGATTTATTCGGGTATGGAACATGGTCTACTACTACATAAGATTTATTCGGGTACGTAGACCATAGACAGGCTAGCTCATAGTTAGCTCCAGACGAAAGAAGAGGAGAGGAAGAAGAAGTCTTTTTTTGAAATTTTCAGATGCTATTGAGAGATAAATGAAGAAATGAACCTGTACAGAATTCTTATCTCACAATATGCAAACAACATAGAATAAAAATAGTAAACCCGAATAACCAAAAGAAAAATGTATGATCTAAGACAAATGTGGTTTTATCTTGCGGAAAGAATCTGACCTAGCTAACTTCACAAAAATATGAAATGAATCCTAGAAAAGAATCTCAAGAAAAGTACTTCTTGCTTTTTTTTCTGTTTTTGCAGTCGCTTTCATAAAATTAGACTGCAGCTCTACCGTAAGCATCATCATCATCATCTCTCTTCAGCTCGGGACACGGTTCAGGAATGACGGACTCTGAGGACCCGTAAACATAGGAACATTGCCAAGAAACACTACAACCTGAGTTCATAGACAAAGAGACATTCCACAAAGCCACTGAGGTAAATGGAGACTCTTTGATCCCAACCAATTTCCCCGCAACGCCGATGTTTACTCCAGAAATCTTGTTTAATCTTATGTGACTCACAAGTGGGAGAGCATTTGCGTCGTATTTATCATCCGGATGAGATCCAAAGCTACCATTAGCCACAATGGCAGTACCTATTCTCGACATATCGATGTTTGAAATATCAATCTCTTTGATGTAACCACCTCTGCCTTTCGTGGTTCTAAAGGCAATGCCGGTTAATGAGTTGTGCAAAAAGGCGTTATCGACCACGACATCGGATATTCCACCGGACATCTCACTGCCAAAGGAGATAGACGAACCAGAAGCTCCTCGGAGGTAAACATTTCTTATATGAACATTCTCAGTGGGACGGGAACAGGCGATTCCATATTCATCCCAACCGCTTTTAAGGGATATGGCGTCATACCCCACGTTAATGGTAGAGTTTTGAATGCATACATTATCAGAGGAATCTGAGAAACATAGCAAAACAGAAGACATTTCATTTTCTATTCCATACACAATAAAAAAAGGTTTTAGTGTATAGAAAACAGAGCCAACTAACCTGGTACAATGCCGATTGTATAAGGAGATTCAGGGGAAGAATGAGCCAATATCTTATGAATATATACATGACTGCAGACATAAGGATAGAAGTTAGAACCAAGACTTTATCATTCCAAAAAAAAACAAAAAAGCTTAGGCCTATGAGATCTTACCTAGAGTAGATTGAGTGGATTGTATGAGCTGGAGCATTCAAGAATGTAAGATTCGAGACAATTACATTTTCGGATAAAATAAACTCGATGAGGTGAGGTCGGTTATACTTTAAGGAATGAGAAGTAAACCGATCCCACCAAACCAAGCCTTGTCCATCTATGGTTCCATTATCACCTAACCATGGGGAAAAAAACAAAAGAGTAGCCACATCAAGATTTGAAGTATATTTAACAAGAATTGGAAAAATGAGATGAAAGATTTGAAGCATTGTTTTGTGTTACCTGTCACAACAACATCATGTAGCATGTTAGCGTTGATCAAACTCTTGTATCGCTTCCCGGGCAAATCAAGTCCCCGTCCATACGAAGGTAACGGATCAACAACTTCCCAATGCGAAGGATCCTTATTTTGGAGTAACAAAAATTCATCACATGCAACAAGTAAAGTAGAATTGGGTTTTCAGAACAGCTTTAAAAAAAAAGAAGCACCTGAGAGGCAACTATAACGGCGCCGTTTTCGAGAAAGAGGGTGAGATGGCTGGTGAGGCTGAAACTACCGGTGAGCCATCTTCCCGGGGGAACATAAAGCTGGGCGCCACCTTTGTCAGCGAAAGACATCAGGTAGAAAACGGCGTTTTGAAACGCGAGAGTGTTGAGCGTTCTGCCATCTCCCACCGCACCAAAATCTGTAATGGAAACACTGTGTGGTCTCGTGCTCAATGATCTTCGGCTAAGTTCGTCGCATATTTTCCCGGCGCCGTCAACTTTTGCGTTAACCGGAATCAGACTGGTTAATGCCAGTATCAAGATTATTGCCACCTGTTACAAAACAGGAAGGAGACAAAAATCTGTGTGTTTAAAGTCTCCAAAATATGACCTGTCACAAGCTTAAATTGAGATGAGAGTTACAATTTTGAGCTCTGTGTAACTCAGAAACAGAAGCTAATCCTTAAAAGAAAGGATGAAGAGTTTGGTTTTAAAAATCGACCAATCCGAGATAGGGGCAACACAAAGAAAAGAGAGAAAGCACTTACTGACATCTTTATTTGTAGCGAAGCTGTCGGAACAAATAAAAAGAGAAAAAGCTATAAAGTGAAGAACTTTTTTGCGCCAAATGTAATCAGACACAAAGAGAGAGAGAAGAATCAGAAGTAGAAGAAGAAGAAGACGAAGAAGAAGAAGGAGAAGGGGTTCTCTCTTCTTTGTGCGTAAGCAGACCACACAGAAACAGAGAAGCTTTTTTTTTTTCTTCTTAATTATTATTATTCTGAGACAAACAAAACGGTATGATTGACAGAAAAAGACGAAATTTTTTATCAATTTACAGATATATAAATAAGGAAGGAAGAAGATTGACGCAGAAATGACAGCCTTATAAAATGATTTTGTTAATGCAAATAAAGGAAAATAAAATAAGAAAAAATGGACACAAAATATAGAGAAAAAGGAAAGAGATTAGAAGAAAAAATGGTATGTAATCATTAATTAATTAATATGGGTATAATCAATTTAAGCAATTAATATCGAAATTTGTCTTATAGACATTGATTAAGGGATCTGGTAACGTATTTCTCTTATTATTATCGCCGACAAATCTTCTCAAGCAAATAGCGAGAGTCGAGAGAGACATATGGCTGTTTCAAGCCAACAAAATAAAAATATTATTGTAGTTTTGTTTTAGACAATGCATGTGTTTTTTTTTTCTTCATGCTATTTAATCAATGATCATTTTTTTGGCTGAATTTGAGACTTTTATAACATGTGGATGTCAAAAAAAAAAATGTTTCTGACTCTAACAATACCATCGGAATAAAAAGAAAAAAGCTCAGAATCAGATACAATGAAAATAATAATTTTGAGTAGGAGGAATAATATAAAACATTCGACTTGTGAAATACCACAAAGGGAATAGAAGAAAATGGTGATAATAAACAAGACTGTAAATTGTAGGGGGGAATGAGAAAGGAGCATGTGGACTGACAGCGCGGAAACGGGGCCCACTCCAGTTTGCCAGCCTGGCACTTTTTTTTTTTGTGTCGTCTAAATCAAAATTAATTAACACAGCTGATGGTATTATTATTCCAACTCTGTTTTTCATAAACAGAAAAATAATTTGTGTGACATGTACGATTCAAGGATCCAATTAGTAAGAAAACGGGCTAGGGCCCAATATGACCGACCCATATATCCCTTTGATGATAAATCGGCAGTTTAATTTTGCGTTTTGACACTATCAAACAAGTAAGAACGAAGAGAAAATCTATGGTAATGGTGTGTATGTTGCTCACTTGCTCTATGTTTGGTGGTTTGTTTTCATCTATGGTAAGCTAAAATTTGTACTCTTTTTTCATACAATTTTACAAGTCCTACTTATTATTAACGCCAAGTTTGGCCTAAACTCATTGACTGATCCACTAACAATCCTGATTTAATGAGCCGTTGGTTTGTTTAATTGACCGAGAAGAACATTATTAGAGATAATAATACTTTAACTAAAAGGGTGTCAATTTTTTTTGTAACCAACAATCGAATGAGATACATTATGGGCATGGCTGTCCATTCGGCTACATAAACTAAGAAAGACTAGTTTTCAATGAAATACCGAACCTCAGATCAGCCATTGCGATGGTAACCAGTTCAATATACCAAAAATAAAGAAACACATTATAAATTTTGTTTTGCGTGGATTGATTGAGTGTGTCTTCCCATAGATCCTATCATTCGAATGAAATCAACTAAGGTTCCGTGTCTTTCAACTTTGGCTAACTTATCATTGTATAATTTGTATTGATGTGATTTAATAAAGAAAACAAGAACAAGAAGATATGATTTTGTAGTCGAAAGATTTGAATAATGAAAGAATACAATGAAGCTACCAAATTCAATAGATATTTTCTCACTTATTTGAGCTAAAAATGTATAATAAAAGAATAGAAAGAAAGCTACATTATCACGATGAGTGAACACAAGTGGATCTGCTTCTCATAAACATGCCCCAATCCGACAAGTTGTTGTCCAACACCCGATTTCTCACATGTGGATAACCCCATAACCTGTAATCTGATGGATTAAAAACAGGCGACTCTTTATTTAACCGGTTTCGGTTTGGTATACTACCATAAACAGGGATTTCCTCGGTTATGTTCCCCCTGAATCTTGAACTATTGGTTTTAAGACATCTCTCTATCACCTTGTTCTCTTCCCTGAACTTGTCCCTAATGTCCCTGAGGGTTTGACAGAACCGGTTCGGTTTAGAATCGTTGCGGTTCTCTTTGGTTTTGTGCGAGACTCGGCTGCTGCATTTTAGACAAATGTTCTTTCGTCGGTCCGTGTTGAAGCATCTTCTTTTTGTTTCGTCTGAAAGACATAAGTAAGCCTACATGCGTCGAAGCCACAACATTAGTAAAGTAAGCATATACCTGATAATGCTCATGCTCTCTAGTTAAGTATATCCACACAAATACACATTTTTTTTTTTATTAATATTAATGTATTATTATTTGTCTCTCATGAGAAAATGATAAAAATATATACTACATGACTACATGTCAAGAAGATTGCTAGGATTTTTGTTATATATATAATTGGGATAAAATTAACAAACAAGATAGCTGACCTCGTGGATGAGCTTAAAAGCAATATCTGCTTTTGGGTGATTGTTTTTATCAGGATGAACCTTCAAAGCTGAAAAGATAGCATAGCTTAAAACTAATTCAAATGCAACAATGAAATCAAAATCATAATCGATAATGAAACTGAAACAGAATCGGACCTAATTTGTGATATCGTTTACGTATGACCTTGACCTCTGCATCTTCTTGGATCTGTTTTTTTTAAAAATCAAGATCAATCCAATGTTCTTTGTTTCTTTTTTTTTTTTTACTTGACTTAAACGCAACCAAAAAGCTCGTCCAATCTATTTAAAATAAATTGAGAAAAAAAAAGGAAATAACATACACCGAGAATGAGATACCAGTCGATGAAACACGAACCGGAGATGCGATTGATGTGAATGCAGGAGATTGGTGATCTCGATAGGGATAGAATATCTGAGACCAATGCCGATTTTGGATCCATTCCGGGTCGGATCTTACCCATTTATGCTACAAATAGTTTCAAGAACCTTTTCCAAGAAAATGGAGAGGTGAAGGGAACAAAAAATTATGGAAGGAGTGAGTAGAATAGAGAGAGAGAGAGAGAGAAGACGTTAAGAGAAGGCAGGCAGACTTTGCGGGATTGACATTTTAAATTGGAAGAGATCAGAGAGAGAGAGAAACGTAAATTAATCCTTCTACGATAAATCTTTTCTCCTTCGAATTATTTAGTTTACTGGTAAAAAACTAAAAATCAAGTTAAACAAAATTTATTGAAAAAAATAAAAACAAAGAACGAGTAAAACTAAAAGGTGGGATCAGTCGTTTAGGCTTTAGCCACGTTTTAGCTCGCTTTTAATTACTGCAAAGATTGTACTGTATATAATAAAATCCTACTTAAACAGAATTATGTAAACAAATTTCTTTCTTACTAGAATTCAATTGTTGTAATTTGTAAATTGAATTATTAAACGGATGTATCATTAAATTTTACCGACATAATTGTCGATTACTTTGAAGTTGTTAAACAAAATAAATATAACGGTAATTACACAGCTATCTAGGTTTTGGTAAATGTACTATTTACAAAACTGTTAACATCTATATTTAGGTAAACGAATATAACTTTCATATGTTAAATCATGTTGCATGTTGTTAATGATATCATATATTGTGGTTCCATTCGTTATAGATTAGATTGCTTTCTTTAAGAATATTTAAGAGGGTTGCATGTTGTGGGTAGTAGATTTCCATGTACATAATGAGTGGTTAGGTGAAGTTTTCTAATATGAATGAATTCAATTCATAGTAAAAAAAAGTACTTCATAAATCAGTTACGACGTTAGATAGCTGTTAAATGTAGAGAATTTAATAGTTGAACACGAAACTTGTGATACATACATAGAAGAGAAGTGAACATACACTTTTATGCTTTTATTTGAAATCAAATGACAAAGGTGAATACAATCAAAGTAGATAAAGCGACTAACCCAACTCCTCTTATCTTCTCACAGTTTACATGAAACATATTGAAGCTGAGAGAATTTTATATTGGTTGCCTTGCACAATATTTTCGTATGGGTTGAATCAAAAACCTTGGAAGTCTAATACTCCTTTCGTTTCAAAATATATTTATATATACTGTATATGTCTAGATACACAAAAAGATGTTAATCTGAATATAGTAGTACTATATTAGCTAGTAGTATATCTCTGGCTTTGCTTTGAAAATTGGATTCCGATGGGATTTCGTGATTTGTTTTCTGGTGTTTTGATGTTTGACTATAACTTGAGACAACAAAAACAGTACTATATGAAAGTGGCTTTGGACATAAGCCAAGTATGTACCTAATGTTACAAACACGTTTTATCTATAAGAAAAACAAAAAGAAAAAGCTGAAAAAATACTTAGCGTTTTGAATCAAGGAAATTAATAGTTAAACTATAGGTTTTTTCTTTAACTTGGTTGACTTGTTGTAATGAAGCCAAACAAATTTCAGTAATATATTCCAAACCTAATTCATCACTGCTCAAAATCAGTATTAAGTCAAACATAGCTGTTGTAATTGGTCACCCGAAAGTAATAATCACATGGTGGATGCTAACGTCTTGATTATTAGTAAAAAATGGCCAATTACTTCCTGAACTTTTTTTTTTTTTACTTAAACTAGCTATTATTGATTTTTAAAAAAAAAATATAATCAGTGTTCAGATTGTATCGTAACTAAAAACATGAGTTAAGTCGAATAAAGTAGACATTGAAAATTAACTTCGATGATATATAGATGATAAAACTAAGTAGATGGTGTGGTCTTAGCTATCTTAATTAGGTGCTTCGAGTTATCTGCCCAGTCCCCACCAATTCGATTCGTTTCAAAGGAGACATATTGCGTTCTTTAGCCACATGCTGCGGCATAGACCTTCGTGATCAGATAAAAATATCCTAAACTTAAAGAAGTATAACTAGACCATATACCAATATTCATATTATGTGTTTTTTTTAGAGAAGGCATAACGAACAAACTTGTAAGAACATTAGACATGCAAAAGATGTCATCGAGAATGGTGTAAAAAACTCACATATAAATTTAAATCTACTTTGATTCGAATCATCTAGGTAGAAAAATTCCCTTGAGATATGAATAAGATGAACATCTTCATGCTCCCACGGTTATTGCTGCTTTGACCCATACTTCCTTATATTCATGAATAGAACCCCGCATATTTATTGTAGAATCCCATAAACCCACAGCTTTGGGCTTTCACGTTTTAATGGACAGGACCGGACCCCTTATTGCGTGCTACTCACGTGCGAATACACCAAGACACGTGGCTTCTCTATTCAACGCGCAAATCGATTACGTGTCGGATTTATCCGCCTCCATCGGATCCGAATCAGGTCCCCGTATATATCTCCGTCATTGCCCGAATTTGCCGGCAAGGTTGCAATAATCCGTTATTCGTGGATTTGGGAGATCCTCGTCGTGTATTCATCATGGAGTTCTCTTTAGTCGCCGATACACTCACTGTTTATACGGCTAAGCAAGGTATCGCGTTTGGCAAATCTCTCCTTCAAAGGTTGGATTTAGCTAATCACCTCTCTTTCGCCGATTCCGCCGTAGATCATCAATCTCCCGGTGGTGGAATCGTTCAGTCAACGGCGATTATCTTTCCCGTTGATGCAATCGCTCCTCCACCAGTCAGATCTAGCTCTTACAAGACCATCCGACGGATCCGTAAAAAGCGACGGACGAGGCGAGTTTCGTTTGGCGGTGATGGAGACGACGGGGGAGATTTTAATCGTTTTCTGTTAGATGGTGATTTCGGTGGTAACGACGGTCCATTCGGATTTGGAGGCGGAGGAAACGATGGTGGCGGAAAGGGATGGAACTACGGCGGCGGCGGTGGTGGTGGTTTCGGAGGGGAGAATTGGGACGAGTCTTCGTTTCCGTCTTGGTCGGATCCGGCAATGGAGTTCGTGTACGAAGTGATTTGCTGGATCGCGTTGTCTAATTGTGTTCACTTCGCCTTCAAGAGGATAGTGAGGATCGTGACCGACGGTGAAAGGGAGAAGTTGAACATCACATTATCCCCTGTGTGCTGACAAATTCGTGTGATTCCTGCTTGGTTTAAGATTCTTAATCTCAGTTCCAACTATATCAGATGATCTCTCTTGTGTGTATATATTATTTATTATATACATTGTACATATATTTTTAATTTCAATTCACCTTTGAGTTTGGTTTAGTCATTCATTAGAGACAAGAATGATGATTTGATTGATAGCTTCTATGGATAAATTGAAAAATCTCTTACAAAGCTGGCATGTAATAATACCATAACCCTAATAAACTCCATAACAGACGCATAGTTTGTTCATGTCAACAAGGTTTTATTATATTAAGCACTAGGCTTGTTGAACTCTCCGGGAGTTGCTGGAGCTTGATGATGACCCATGGATGGCTCTCTCCTCTCCACTTGCATTGTCTCACGGCGCCTATCATACCTTGGCCTAGACCGGTTCCTAGTCTGGCGCTGTTCTGTGAACCTATACTGTGGTCTGGGTATGACCTTTCCTTCAATGTACAAGTCACCTGGACATCAGAGTCAAAGCCAGGATGGTTTCAGTAAGAATCATATCTCATATCCCAAGTATTCAGAAGAAATCCAAAAAACGTTACATTACCTCCATAGTCTTTGTTTGGTACATCGAGGTATGAATCAGGCAGCACCCAAAGAACACCAGGCAGTCCTAATGAATCACAACTCTGGATCAGATTTCTGACTTGTATAGTAAATATGTTCTCATGATCGTACTAGAACAGACAATAACCGAGATATCAAATGATCAAAGAGAAGTTCCCTCCTAGTCCTAGCAGCGAAACCAATTGAACAGAGCAAAAACCAAAATATAGATACCCTTTTACATTTCACAGCATAACATAAGTAAGTATTCTACCAGAATTGCGATCTCAGATCAAGGAAAGCTTAAACCCCTTATTGAAAAAATGATACCTTTGACTTTGCAAGAAAGCTCTTCAGAGATCAAAGCACCAAAGCCAGTGTAGGTCGAAGTGCAAACAGAGTAGATCTTCTTCTTTGCCTCTTCCTCGCTGTAAAACCATAACCCACAAAAACGCAAATTCATCATCAAATGATCAAACGAATTGGGAAGAATTGAAGCAAAAAATTGAAAAGGAAGAGAGAACTTGCCTGCCAAGGACGGAAGTTAAGGTTTTGACATAAGAACTGATCATCTCTTCTTCAGTGGGTTTAGGATCAGTGAACTCCATGACGATGAGCCAGTGCTCGTAATCGCAACCATCGAGAAGAATCGTCTCCTTAGGCGGACGGTTGCTCCAATTCGGCGAAGGATCGTTCAGCGGAGAGTATCCGGACCCGGATGTCTTGAGTCGGGTCGAGATGTAACACGGGCCTAGTCCGGTTCGGGATGATGAAACCTTTTCAAGCAGAGGCAAAGCGAATCGAGAAAGAGAAGAGAGCGTAGAGAAAGAAGAAGAAGGAGAGGAAGAGAGGGTTTTGTTTAGGAGTGTCGCTAATGAGCGCCGTGTAAGAGCCATCGCCGGTGAGGGTTTCGGTTTCTGTTGTATCTTTCTTTTTCTCTTCAGTCTTTTCCAAATGCTTCGAGTTCGAGAGAACTATATGGGCTAAGTGGGCTTTTATTGTATGTTTTTAATAATGGGCTTTTAGAATTTTAAAATGTCAACTGTATCAAGCCCTTTCGAAGTTTCCAATTATAGCTTGACCAAAATTGTTGTTCATCAACCTCGCAAGTGGTTTTTTTTCTTTCTCAGATGTCTTTTTGTAGATGAATAAAACGTATTCATTTTGTATAAGCTTTCTTAGTGTGAATATGACTTCCTAAGTCAAATCACCTAATCTAAACTTTTTAATTTGAGTTGGCTAACTGTATCCTTGTTTTTTTTGGTTTTTTAGCTGCATATAAATCACGATAACATAATGTAACAAGTTAACAACGATGATTATCGAAATCAAATAAACAAATCGAGAAATAAGACAAATATAGAATTAGAGCATCATTAGTGGAATACCTCTCCTAAGTTACTCACAAATTAATTAATCATATAATTAATATTAATTTAAATAAAGCAATTCTAAGAGTATTTTTGCAAAATCATATCTTTACTAGAGAACTCAAAGAAGGTTGTTCAATCTTTTAAATAATAATTTTTTTAATTTGTGTAATTTTCTAATCTAAAATGAGAAAACATTTAAAAGGAACATCTACAATAAAAATTCAATTGATATAGAAGAAAACTCAAAATGGTGAAATATCTACAAGGAACCTATATTGCAGAACAAAAAAAGCTCACTTAAACAATGTTTCAAGAAGTTGTCCACACTCATCCTTAAACAATGTTTCAATGATTCACAATTGTGGATATGAAAAGATTAACAATGATTCACTTAAACATTGTTGTAACATTGAATTTTAAATTTACAAAGAGTACTTGAAGCAGCATGCCATAACACAGAATCTGCAACTCTTATACAAGACCGTTGATGTTTTTTTTCTTCATGGGATTCCACTGAATCCAAAATAGCTTGTTGTATGTTCTGTATCACACCAACATATTAATAAGAACCATGAAAAAAAGGAACCTGGTAGAATGTTCCACAAGCTCTGGCAGAATAAAAACCATCAGGTATAAAACAGGAGATGCAACCAATTACAGACCACAAAACAAGTACTATAAACTAAAGATATGAGAAAGAGCAAGAGAATCCTATACAATACAAACGTAACAGAGTCATCAACAATGGAGGAGAAAAAAACATCTACACCAAAACCATATTCAGTTATAAAAAGAGATCGGCAGTCTATGTCTACTATATTTATCAAAGTTAGAAACGATTTGTAGAAGAAACTGTAAAATTACCTTGGTCAGTAGTTGTATGAGGAGCCTAGTCAAAAACAAGATGTTGAGCTTAACACTCTGTTCGATGTCTTGAGATGTTGAGCTTAAGCTTGAGCTTGTGCTTGATTGCTACTGAGGAGAAGGAGCAACTAATCCTACTCCTGATCCTGGTGATCTGAATCTCCCTGCTCCTGCAAAATCAAGAAATTAATGAATGATCAATCAATAACAACCTATTAGCTGTCTAGAAAACCAACTCAACGAATGTTTCTTGACAGGGGAAAAGGGAAAAATATCCAAAGAACTAGACCTACAACTAGAGATGCAATTGAAAGAGATAAACAAATCCTAGAGAATATTTCACAAGTAGGAACAAACCCTCTAATCTTAAGCTGGAAAAATTAATCGATTCAGGGTGATCGATTGATTTCTATGGATTCCCGTCAAGAGATAAAAGAGAGAGATGTCGCGAAGAGATAAAAGAGAGAGAGAGAGAGAGAGATAAAAATTAATCGATTCAACATATTCTTTCTTCTTCTCCTAGTGCTGTGGTTTCTCCTCCTGACTAGTGACGGCGTCGTTTTTAGTACCATCTTCATAGCTGATTTCACGTTCGCTGGCAGTCTCGAATCCGTCGGAATCATCTCCGTCGACTTGTTTCGTCTCCGTCGTGGGTTGCTGCGGTGAAGACGAAGACGAGGGCTTTGGTTCGGTTTTGATGAGAATCTTATCCTCCGGTGGCCATCAATCCTCCAGTCGAATCGATTGATTTTTTTAGACCATCGATTCGCCTTTTTAGATCGAGAGAGCAGAGAGAGAATATCGGGAAAGAAAGAAGGAAGAAAATAATAATAATAAAAAAAATCTTTTATATTTATGTATTAACGTACCAAAACATGCCACGTACCGTTGCTTAATGGGTTACGCAATTCCTTCCCGGAGAATCAATTCTTTCGTTAATAGACGAATAAATGATTTTTTAGAGAGTACCCATTAGTCTTAGATATCTCCTAAAATCAGAAAAAGTAGATAAATAATATTAAATAGGTAAAAAAATTTCTAAAAAAAAATATCCAAAGGATGAGACTTTCCGTAAATGGAATTGTTTTGTGTTAGCGAGAGAGAGAGAGAGAGAGAGAGAGAGAGAGAGAGCTAATTCTTCTTGTGCATGAATAATCATAATCTCTTGGATTTGGGTATTGTTGCACAACTCTGAGGATAGAGGAGTGAAGAAGGAAACATGGGAAGCAGTACGGGCGATCTTGTGACACGTGTCCAATCAGCTCATCTGTTCGATCACGATGCTTTGTTTCGTTTCGCCGCCGACAACGTCTCCGGTTTTCCGACCAACCCATTCCAATTCAAAGTCTCACAGGTAAAAAAACTGTCCAAATCGCCGTCGATCTTTTGTGGGTTTCTCCGGTAAGAAAGAAACAAACTTTATCTGAATTTTTGTCTTTTTTTTTTTGTGAACAGTTCGGACATGGGCAGTCGAATCCGACGTTTCTGATTGAGGTTGGCTCAGAGAGTTCCTTGAAACGATACGTTTTGAGGAAGAAGCCTCCTGGGAAGCTCCTTCAATCTGCTCATGCTGTTGAAAGGGAGTTTCAGGTTTCAATTCTTCAACTCTATAAATTCCCCCAATCATGTCAATCTACTCGATTTTTTGAAGAAGATGGGAATTTTTTCTTTTTGTAGTACCGTTTTTAAACTGTTTCTGAATCATTGTAACTGCTCGTGATGCTGCTTATAATTTGTAGATTACGGTATGCAGGAATAAAGGTAGATGCTTTTTCGCTTAATACTTACTTTTGATGGTGGGATTTGTAGGTGCTTCGGGCTTTAGGTGAACATACACAGGTTCCTGTCCCTAAAGTCTTCTGCTTATGCACTGACCCTACTGTGATTGGGACTGCCTTTTACATTATGGAGTTTATGGAAGGACGTATCTTCATAGACCCCAAGTTGCCGGTAAGATATTTTGTTATGTGAATGCGGCTGTTTGATTTTCTAGCTTGAGATGTGAGTCATCGTGATATGAAGACGTTAGTTGTGTGTCATTGATTTTGACTTAGAATGTAGCACCTGAAAGGAGAAGTGCGCTCTATCGTGCAACTGCCAAAGCCTTAGCATCTCTTCACTCTGCTGATGTGGATGCCATTGGTCTTGAGAACTATGGTCGGCGAGGCAATTACTGCAAAAGACAGGTTTGTTCTTTTTAATCTGGGGCTGGTGAATTTCGTCATCATTACTCACTAGTTTGTTTTTCTCTTAATGCTTTATATGCTCTTGCTTAAGTTTTTCTTTTGGATATCTCTCTTTCAGATAGATAGGTGGTTCAAACAATATTTGGCTTCAACAAGTGAAGGTAAACCAGAAAGGAATACAAAGATGTTTGAGCTTGTTGATTGGTTACGCAAAAGCATCCCCGCGGAAGATTCAACAGGTGCAACATCAGGCCTTGTTCACGGAGACTTCCGCATTGACAATCTCGTGTTTCATCCTTCTGAGGTCTGAATACTTTCAAGCTCCTTTTTTCTGTTCTTTGGTTAGTCTCGGAGACTCTGCTGAAAATTCCTTAAGCTGCAGGATCGAGTTATTGGAATAATTGACTGGGAATTGTCCACGCTTGGGAACCAAATGTGTGATGTTGCATACAGCTGTATGGTAATAAGCTATTCTTGTTTGTTATATTGTCCTCACAAAGCAGTTTTCTTTGCGTCCTGCTCTGATATACAGTTCATGGTGTTGGCAGCATTACATTGTGAATGTTCAGCTTGATAACGAGCACGTTAGTGAAGGTCTTGAAACTGCTGGACTACCGGAAGGAATGCTTTCACTGCCAGAATTTCTCTTAGAGTACTGTTCTGCATCGGTAAGTCCTGTGTAGCCTTGAAAAGGTAACAAGTCGGTGTTCCTTATAAATTGCCAATATTTTACAAATTTTGATTGTTGTGATATATTGGCAAATGAACTTTAGGGAAAACCATGGCCTGCTGCAAACTGGAAGTTCTACGTAGCGTTCTCTATGTTTCGGGCTGCTTCAATTTACACGGGGGTGTACAACAGATGGTTAATGGTATTAATAGCCTGGGAATATTTTTCTATTCTAAGATTTTGTGCTATGCAGTTGTAGAGCCATTGACATTGTGCTGATCATGCAGGGGAATGCTTCTGCCGGTGAACGAGCTCGAAATACAGGAACTCAAGCTAATGAGCTTATAGAGTCTGCCTTGGGTTATATTGCACGTGACAATGTTCTTCCAGAACACCCTCCATCTGGTGATTGACCTCTTCGAAATTCAAGTTTGTTAAGGATAACTGTTTACATTTCTTATATAGGATAAACTGTAATTTGATCGCCACTCTACTTTCCTCGTTTGTGATGCAGTTCAAAGAGACATGTCCCCGTCATATGAAAGCCTTGTAGATGGAAGTGGGAGATTCATCCCTAACAGAAAAGTATTGGAGTTAAGGCATAAGTTGATCAAGTTTATGGAAACTCACATTTACCCAATGGAAAACGAGTTCTCCAAACTTGCCCAATCAGATAAGAGATGGACCATTCACCCCGAGGAGGAAAAGCTAAAGGAAATGGCAAAGAGAGAAGGCCTATGGAACTTATTTGTTCCTGTATGCATCTTTTCTGTACTTATCTTTTATTGCTTTTATTCTGAGTGAGACTGTACTCATGGATTCTTGGTTCTTGCAGGTAGATAGTGCTGCTAGAGCTAGAAGAGAACTGGCAGCTACCGAGAATAAACATAATCTCTCGGGCAGGTCTTTTGATCAATTGTTTGGTGAGGGCCTCACGAACCTGGAGTATGGTTACCTTTGTGAGATCATGGGTCGTTCTGTTTGGGCTCCACAGGTGTTTAACTGTGGTGCACCAGATACTGGAAACATGGAGGTATAAAAGACTAATTTTGTTTACGGGTCCAGGTGTTGTCTCATTGCTTGTTACTTGTATCTATATAATCTGTACTATCTTGTAGGTGATACTGCGGTATGGAAACAAAGAACAAATTTCTGAATGGCTTATTCCGTTACTTGAGGGAAAAATTCGTTCTGGATTTGCTATGACTGAGCCACAAGTTGCATCTTCTGATGCAACCAATATTGAGTGCTCTATTCGAAGGTAGGGGAATTTCTTCAATTCTCTTCATGTTGGAATCTACTTTCATTCGAATTTTCACTAAAAAAACGAAAGAGTATGAATACTATGTCATCTTCAATTTCTCTACCGGTGATTTCTAAAAACTGAGGCTGAATCCACATTAGTCCTCATAGCTATTTCTGTTGTTGATACAGACAAGGTGATTCATACGTCATTAATGGCACAAAATGGTGGACAAGTGGAGCCATGGATCCCAGGTGCAGAGTCCTTATTCTCATGGTAAGTTTTCTTTCCTTGTTCCTTGTCTCTCTAAAATTTATGTATCCATCTATCTATTTATATATTTGTTCCATCTGCTAGTTAGTCAAAGAGATTATATCTGTGATGTACAGGGCAAAACTGATTTCAACGCCCCAAAACATAAGCAGCAGTCTATGATATTAGTGGACATGCGAACTCCAGGTATACGTGTGAAGAGGCCTCTCACAGTGTTTGGTTTTGATGACGCGCCTCACGGACATGCTGAGATTTCTTTTGAAAATGTGGTTGTCCCGGCAAAGAACATTCTCCTGGGAGAAGGCCGTGGATTCGAGATTGCTCAGGTAATACTACAATTGATACACAGATTCAGTGCTTACAGTATCAGAGAGAGTATTGATTGTATTTATCGGTTCGCTTGCTTTGTTTGTTATATCAGGGTAGGTTAGGCCCTGGAAGATTGCACCATTGCATGAGACTGATAGGTGCAGCAGAGCGTGGGATGGAGCTAATGGCCCAGAGAGCTCTTAGTAGGAAAACTTTTGGGAAGTTCATTGCACAGCATGGTTCTTTTGTCTCTGATCTTGCAAAGGTAAACGACACTGTGTATTTTAATCACCCAAATGCTTCTTTATGAGTTCTTCTTATATGAGTGATTGTATGATACAGTTGAGGGTAGAGCTGGAAGGAACTCGATTGTTGGTTCTTGAAGCTGCTGATCATCTCGATAAGTTTGGAAACAAAAAAGCTAGAGGAATTCTCGCAATGGCCAAGGTAAAAACCGTAATAATCTTTGCAATTTTTTTGTTTCTGTCAGAAATCGACCAAAGTAGATCGTTAAGAAGCAAAATCATTTTGGTACTCAGGTTGCAGCTCCAAACATGGCATTGAAGGTATTGGACACGGCAATACAAGTTCATGGAGCAGCTGGAGTATCCTCGGATACAGTTTTAGCACATCTGTGGGCTACTGCTAGAACACTGAGGATTGCTGATGGACCTGATGAGGTTCATCTTGGGACCATTGGCAAGTTAGAACTACAGAGAGCTTCAAAGCTTTAAAGTTTTTACAGATCTGCGAATTGGTTTTCAGAATAAGAATCAGATGAGTCTTATTTTGCGTACATCATATA
The DNA here is from genome assembly GCF_030686135.1 of Camelina sativa. Taxonomy (NCBI): domain Eukaryota; kingdom Viridiplantae; phylum Streptophyta; class Magnoliopsida; order Brassicales; family Brassicaceae; genus Camelina; species Camelina sativa. The sequence goes on from NC_141898.1 coordinate 2,912,613, forward strand.
ATAAAGCTTAAGCTGAATAAGCTTTGTGTGAGTTATTAGGCCTTTTTATTAAATCTGAATAAGTTTATAGAAGATCTTCTCATCTGTTTCATATTGTTTATACTTTTTTTTTTTTTGATAGGAACATATTGTTTATACTTAAAATGATGATTTGCATTGTGACATTCCACAGCAAAAGGAACTTAAGTACTTAACCCTTATGAGATTCTTCTCATGCGTCGTTACTGTTACTTGTACTTTTGACCTCTAAGTCAATTCTCCAATTAGTAAGAAATCAATCGAATCACAGATTTTCTAAAAAATCTTCAAGATTTATCTTTAACATATATCACTTCAGCCAACAAATTCATGACTCCAAGACCATACTATTCATAGGCTATCATAAAAGCGGGAAATTTTAATTTTTAGACAAGACAATATTACTAAAGACAGAAAATGTAACATAGCCTCATGTCTTTTCCTGGGACCCCAGGAATAGCATTACAACTCTTCTCTATATTATCCCCCATCGATCTTTCAATCCATTTGTTCTAAGCATATTCCAAACACTAAAACCTCCCCTTCCCCCTAAAAACACACAAAAAAACTCAGAGCTAGAAGGGGCCTTATATAGCCACAGAGACAGGCCCCATCTGCTCCATTTTTAACACGTCTAGAAAAAACATATTAGAAAAGTAAGAAAAAAAAAACTTGAAAACTACAGCAAATTCCTTTTTGGACGTATAATTACAGGAAACAGAAAAAATGGGTTTTGATGGTGATAAGAAAAAGAAATGCATTATCGCCGGTAGTGTTTCCGGTTTGTTAGTCATCATGGTTGTCTCAGTAGCCGTTGTAACGTCTAAGCACTCACCAAAAGCCGATGAAAATCAGATCAAGAAAACCACCAAAGCAGTTCAAGCAGTATGTGAACCAACTGACTTTAAAGAAACTTGTGTTAACAGCTTAATGAGCGCTTCTCCCAAATCCACTGAGCCTATCGACCTCATAAAACTCGGCTTCGACGTCACTATCAAGTCCATCAACGAAGGCCTTAAAAAAGCCTCAGAAGACGTTAAAGCAAAGGCTAGCAAAGACCCAGAAGCAAAGGGTGCTTTCGAGCTGTGTGAGAAGGTGATGGTTGATGCTATCGAGGACTTGAAGAAGTGTATGGATCATGGATTCTCGGTTGATAAGATTGATGCCTTTGTTGAGGATCTACGGGTTTGGCTAAGTGGCTCCATCGCATTCCAGCAAACATGTATGGACTCCTTTGAGGAAATTAAGTCCGATCTTATGCAAGAAATGCGACACATCTTCAAAACAACAAAAGAGCTTAGTAGCAATAGCCTTGCCATGGTTACTAGCATGTCCACCCTTCTCCCGAACTCCAACGCCACAGGTACCTTTCAATCAATTCACAAAAGATATCACAACAATATCAATCATAATCAACTAATGTGATTCTTGATAACAGGTTCAACCGGAGGTTTTGCAAACTACGCGAGAAAGCTTCTGACAACAGAAGATGGTATCCCAACATGGGTTGGACGAGAGGCACGACGGCTCATGGCAGCACCAGGACCAGTGAAGGCTAATGCCGTGGTGGCTCAAGACGGAAGTGGACAGTTCAAGACTATAGCAGATGCTCTAAATGCTGTGCCTAAAGGAAACACAGTGCCATTCGTCATCCACATCAAACAAGGCATCTACAAGGAGAAAATTATGGTCACCAGGAAAATGCCATACGTCACTTTCATCGGCGATGGACAAACCAAGACGGTTATCACCGGTAATCTCAATTACGGTATCGGAAAGGTCAAGACCTTCCTAACAGCACCACTCAGTAAGTCTCAATTCTCCACCACTGTCTCTCAAAATAGGGATTCTAAATTCTAATTAGGATTTACCAAAATTTCGCAGCAATCGAAGGCGACCACTTCACAATGAAGAACATCGGAGTAGAGAACACAGCTGGACCAGAAGGAGGACAAGCGGTGGCGTTAAGAGTGTCGGCTGATTACGCCGTGTTCCACAGCTGTCAATTCGACGGGCACCAAGACACCTTATACGTTCACTCTCACAGGCACTTCTTCCGTGACTGCACAGTCTCCGGAACCGTCGATTTCATCTTCGGAGACGCCAAATGCATCCTCCAGAACTGTAAAATCGTAGTACGAAAACCTAAGTTAGGTCAATCGTGTATGGTCACCGCTCAGGGACGAACCGACGTCCGTGAATCGACCGGGTTGGTGCTCCATAACTGCCACATAACTGGGGATCCGGCGTATATTCCGGGGAAATCGGTGAGCAAGTCTTACCTAGGAAGGCCGTGGAAGCAGTTCTCGAGGACGATCGTCATGAAGACGATGATCGACGACGTCATCGACCCGGCGGGATGGCTTGCTTGGAGTGGTGATTTTGCGCTCAAGACGCTATACTACGCCGAGCATTTGAATACTGGGCCTGGATCCAATCAGGCCCAAAGAGTTAAATGGCCCGGGATTAGGAAACTAACTCCCCAAGATGCTCTTTTATACACCGGCGACAGATTCTTAGGTGGCAATACTTGGATCCCACCAACACAAGTTCCCTATACCCCCAACATGTAGGAGATTCCAATGTGTAAAGAAGATCAACTCCACCAAGAATCTCTCAAATAGGTCTCTATATTTTTGTTAAATGGGTTTCTCATTTGAGAGATTTATACTCTTAAGAGACTCTTTAGTGACACTTGCCATTACACAAGTGGTTCAATTCTTTTTTCAAATTCAAATTTAATTGTATTATAAATATAAGTATACTGTTTGAAGAATGATTAATTTTCGCTATCTTATTGCCTCGTCTCATCGTGAGTTTAGCATCTCAACCTCGATATGTTTAAGACATCTTAAATATACTAATTAGCTTAGCTAGGACGAGTTGCAGTGATTTTCAAAATTAAAACGTTGAGTGAGCTGCATGCGTGCGTTATTTTGGAGATTCACGTGATCCTTCATGCTTATGCACATGTATCATGTATCGTCGTTCGAGATCCAATATTGTGGCTTTGAACGGTGAAAACAAATAACATTCCTCGCTTCGGGAAGTTAAAAAGGAACCACGACTTTGTAGCGTACGATGCAGTAAGTTTTACTTACGCGTCTTTTTCTGCTTATTAAGTTATTATCATATGGAGAAAAATATATGGAGTACTTATTTTTTTAAGCATTGTGATCAGTACTTAGTAGTATTAAATTAGTATTGGTTTTTTTTAATTTTAGTTTGGTACTAGAAAATGATATAATTGACTTTTCTTTTACTATGAAAATGAAATGTAAATCATCGTTTTAAAAAATCAAAGGATAGAAAAAAAAAAGAAATTGACAATGAAATGAAAGGAAAAATAATGATATTGTACTAACTAAAAAAGGAAATGAAAAAGAGGAGATTTAATAACATGTATGGCCTTTTATGAACTAAAAGTAAAATTAGAAAAATACTACAAAGGAAAGAAGAAGAAAGTAAAGGCTTGTTTGGAAAATGACACAATAGACGACTCTCTCGTTGCATTGAATTTGAGTGAACCCCACACTCTCTCCCAACGGCCATCTCTTTCTATCCATCCCTTCTTCACAAACTCTTTCATCCATTTCTCCGCCATTAATTAAAGAGCACCCTCAAAGCTTCGGAGCACTCCAACGTTTTAGTTAGGAAGAGAAAAAATGTCAAACATTTCCCCAATATTCTCCATCCCCGATTCTCAACATTTCAGCGACTATGGTTTCGATCCTCAACTCCACTACTTTCAGGTATATTTTTACCTTTTTACTATGGGTTTTGTTTCGTTTCTGAACTAATAAAATCAAATCGAAAGCTTTTTTTTCTTTACTTTTCATTAGCGTTCGACTCTGTTTCTGAATACATTTGCTCTGTTAAAGATTCTGTTTTTTTTTTTAAATGGTTTTGGTTGAAAAGGTTATGGAAGAAGCGAGGAAGCATGAGAGAGAAACGTCGGCAAAGTCTTCCATAAACGGTCTTCAATTCAAGATCCAAAAACCCATTTCGAAAGATGACCCGACCCGATCCACAATGCACATCAACAAGAGGAAGAAACGATGCTGGTGGAAAAAAGCTCTCCCTTTCTTCAAATGGCGGAAATCGCCAATCTCCACCTTGAACGAAGACCGTAGTAGTAGTAGTAGTAGAGCTAGGAATTTTCGCAGCGTAACCGGGTCGATGTCTGGTCCGATTTACGCAACGGAGAGTCTGAGCAGGTCGAGCACACCGTACCGTACGACGACGACGACAAACAGACATTCGTCAGGACCTATAGCGGGAACATTAACGCCGGCGAGGGCGATCCCATATATGAATTTACGAGAGCTTAACATGGAGCAGCCACAGAGGATTTCTATCTGCTCTTCCCCCATTTACTTGGTCACGTAAAAAAGTTGTTACTTTTTGCTTTTAATATCTTTTGTTTTACAAACTGGTGAAAGCTGCAAAGTTTCATCTTTTATCTATTTTTTTAAAAAATCATCTCTCTCACGTGAATCAATGTATGGATTATATAGATTTATTGCCTACTTGTTTGTATGCTTTGTAATTTTCAAATCGTGATGGTGGAAAGTGACTGGAGCCGGTAAGGGTGGATATTCTTTTGTCTTGTACGACTCCTTTTAAAAAGTAATTAAAAGCTTTGGAAAGCGAACTGTTTTATTACACTGATTCGAACATTGATCCTTAACGCGCCTCCTTATTAGATATAGATACATTTTCATTATTTACAAACTGTTCCTTGAAGACTTTTTTTTTATCAATTAAGCTAGCTAGTGTGTTGATCGCTGTGGAGGTATTTAGGATATGACTTTTTATTATTTTTGTTTAGTTTACAGGTCACAGCACACAGGTCATGATCATATTCGAAGATGAAGATTCATACAATTGTGTCATTCATAATGATTCACAGATAAACATGAACCTCTCTTTCCTTCTTTATCTCATTTGAAGCATCAGCAACTCTGGTTTCTCTATGTACTCTTTCCACTGGCAGCAAAACCGAGCTACTGTTGCTCCATCTAGTACTCTATGATCCGCAGCAATGTTAACCTGAATCATAACCAGAGACTTTGGTTATTAAAAACAGCTCTTGTAACTGAGAAATGGTGAACAAGATAAAAAAAAAAGCCTTTACCATCATTATTGATGCAGGATAAACAGTTCCTTCTTCTGAGAATTTTGGAACTTTCTCGATTCTTCCAAGAGCGATGATTGCAACTTCCGGTAAGTTTAGAAGAGGGGATCCGAATTTCCCACCGATTGCTCCAATGTTACTCAGAGTTACGGTTCCACCAGTTATATCCTCGGGGTTAAGTTTGTTGTTTGTCGCCAAATGTTGTAACCGTGACAGCTCTTTGGTTATCTCTAGCAGAGATAATGACTGAACATTCTTTATATTAGGAACGACAAGGCCATGTTCAGTGGCCATTGCAACTCCAATGTTATGTGATCCTGCAATAAACCAATAATATATCTTTATCTATAATCCAAGGATATCAAACTCAATAAATCAAAACGCCAAATAAGAAGTTCCTATACCTTTGAGAATGATCTCGAGAGATTCTGCGTTGAAGCAACTATTCACTAAGGGATATTTGGCTAGAGCCATTGACAGTGACTTGATTAAAGTAGGAAGAAAAGTGTGTTTGATGGTGGAATCTGTATTGTTCTCTTTGAAGAATTGCTTAAGCTCCACAAGTGCGTCGCAGTTTATTTCTTCAACGAAATGAAAATGCGGTACACTTGTAGCCATAGTCATTGTCTTGACCATTGCTCGGTTGAATCCCCTGAGAATAAAAGAAAACTTCAAAGGTTAATATAGACACAGGATGAGTTGATTTAGCATGATCGTAGGCGTACCTTAGAGGAACTGTTTTATCTTCAAAGTTACTGGCTATAGTGGAACCCGAGTCTCCTCCTACAATAGTATGCTCAGAAGAAACTGAATCTGTTACGAATCCTTTCTGGTCACCAAATCTAAGAACATCCTCTTTCAAAACCCTTCCATCTTTACCAGTTCCAGTTATAACATTGATATCTATACCAAGGTCTTTTGCAAGGTTACGAACAGCAGGCGTTGAGAGAGAACCAACAACATTGTCTGTTTTCTGCTTTGAACCTCCCGGAATTACAATTTCTGGACTATCAGCGGTTACTAGAAGAGCATCCTGCGCGTCTTCAACCGCCAGCCTAACCAGAGTCTCTCCAACCTTGCATCAATAGATTTTTTGCACATATAAGTACTTGTGATGATAGTAAAACATCTGATATCTGCTCTTTCGGAAGCTTTAAAAACATATAAAAGATTAACATGTCAAAGTCGTTTAGCAGATAATCCACCATCACTTAGGTTCAAAGTTAGAATGAGTGTGACATACTTAATCTTAGTCTCTAAGGCCATCAACTCTACGAACCTATAAACATTCCAGAAAGAAAGAACAAGTATCCATTTCTTTTTCATGCTGTGAAGCTCTAACCTTAATAATGTCACCTGGAGAATGTGAAATGAGAGCCACTTTCCCCTTAAAACGACTAGTTATCTCTATTGTTGCTTTATCGCTCTGAACTTCACAGAGTGGCTGAAACTCTTCGATCGGATCTCCCTGCAAAAAGCAAAACACCAAAATGGTTGCGTCATAACGCTTGTTTAGAACGAAACAGAACAATATAAAAACAGAAAAAAAACAAAAAAAAAAGAATGAAAGATTGAGCGGAGAAACCAAGAGAGACCTCTTTCACAAACCACTTGAGAAGCTCACATTCAGCAATACCTTCCCCAGTTTGTGCTAGTGGCACATCAATTAGCCCTACATTCGAATCTATGGCCATGGCTTCGTTCGAATACCAGCTTCTACTTCCTCCACACCATTTCATCAACTACGAAAAACATAACAAAAGCTTGTTTTTGATTTTTTATTGATCCAAAAAATTACCATAATAATTCCAAACATTCTTAGCAAACGAGTTTTTTTCTCAAAGTTTCCAACTTTAAGTCCCTATTAATTTATACTTTAGCTAATGTCAGAGTGAAGCCAGAAGAACAATCATGCCTCAAGAATAAGAAAATTGGTGTAAAGAAGAAACTTACAGTGAGAGGGTGAACAAGGAATGGACGCGACGCCGGAGAAGAAGACGACTGAGAATGAAACTCCGGAACCCGAAACGGCGGAGCGCAAACAGAAGACGAGCTGAATGGGCGGAGAAACCGATGGCTCCGCCAGATCCTTCGCGCGATCATCGTTGTTAACGGTTGGTCTTTCTTTGGTAAAAAAAAAAAAAAGAAGGGAGAGATAGAAAAAGACAGATGAACGAACTGATGAGAGATTGTCTCTAAGAAGAACTTGAAAAGATAAAATGTTACGTACGGTGTTTCTGTTTCTCTGTTTGAAAATCGGATTAAGACTAAAAAGTACTGGTCTATTATTTACAGTATTGCCCTACTACTATTGGGCATTAAATTAGTGCAAAAGAAAAAAAGAAAAAGAAAAACACAAAGTATCGGATTGGTTTATCTGTGCCACATCAGCAATTACTCAAAGAGGATCAACGGTACACGCGTATCCTCATGTACATATCAATCATCATCACTTTAAGAAAGTGATAAGAAGAATGACCAAACAAGTTACTATAGAGATTCCAATGTGAGGCTAATCAAAATTCATCCCAAGATCTCTGAAAGAAGTGAGCTAGAGCTACCAACCAACCGAAAAACTCACGTTTTTTTTTTTTTTTTTTTCTCTTTTGAGTTTTGCCAACCCTACTTTCTTTAACTTGTCTTCGAGTTTCGACCTTGGAAAAATATTATACTCGCCGACCAAATCCATCATTTTTATAGTCAAGTCTTAAAGTCGAGAAGTTTTGCTAATGTTATGGTTAACTGTGTGAAAGCTGATCCAGTACCTCTCTATCTAGTCTCTCTACTAGTCATGGATTGTTTTTTGCAATACATGGGAAGTAAATATTAATATAAGGTACAATATGGTTTGAAGCAGTGGCGGATCTACAGTATAAGTAGGTGGGGCACGTGCCCCACACTGATTATTTTTTATTATTTAGTAAACATGTACAATTACTATCTGTTGGATCAGTTGGTAATAAATATTGTTTGTTTAAACCGCAGGTGGCGTGTTCGATGCCATCATTTACCGTTTTTTTTACCTTCTTCCTGCATATAGTATATTTATGTATTAAATTTTAGATATATTAATAATATGTACTCCAGGTTCAAAACTCTCCTGAATCCGCCACTGGTTTGAAGTATTCTCTAAAGCTTTTAATTACATTTTTTGTTTGTGAAGCTTACACATGATGGCGCAAGCTTATATAATAAATAGATTTAGCATGATCGAATATATCAGAAAGATCCCAAAAAAAGAAAAGAAAATTTTAATAAAAAATAGCAAAAAAATAAAGTACAACACTTTTTTTAACGCTTTCATTCAGATATAAGAAGATAATCCAAAAGAAAAAAGTTTAGACAAAACAATAACAAAGCAAAAGCTTGTTTTGATGTGATATTATTTCGAATGAAATTTTTATTTAAAGCTGTAAAATCTATACACGGTCGTTTAATTACAAGTCCGTGGTACACAATTAAGATCCGCCAAGTTAGGTTTGTCACAGGACTATGACAAAAAAAGAAACACACACACACACATATTTAGTAAAGAATCCGCAGATTTGAACATAACAAATACTGTATCTCTTGTTCTTAATTCGTGATTAATCTTATACTATAATAAGTGAATAAGGAAAAAGAAAAAAAAAATCACTTATCGAAAACATTATCAAAGAACCGTTACGTTGAGGAGTGTGCCACTGGTACTATTATTAATCAGACAGACGTCATCTCTTAGCGAATTTATAAATCTGATTTCTCACGTCTTCTCTCTTTTCATTTAATTCCGGAGTTCTTATTTTTATTTTTTTGACTCGCAATCTCTCTCAAACGAAGCCCGAAGAAGAATGGATTCACGAACCAAGGGGAAGACGGTGATGGAAGTTGGTGGCGATGGCGTTGCCGTCATCACACTCATCAATCCTCCTGTCAATTCTCTCTCTTTCGACGGTACTCCTCTCTGATTTACTCCTTGAATTTTAATTTGATTTTGATATCTCATCATCAGATTTCTTCTAGGTCAATTTTGTTTTATATTGTTTCGATTGATCTCCGAAATTGCAATTCAGCTTCCGGATCGAACTTAAATGATCTGATTATGTGTGTCTGCTTAATTTACAGTGCTATACAACCTCAAAAGTAACTACGAGGAGGCTTTGAGCAGGAATGATGTTAAAGCTATTGTTATTACGGGTATGTTTTTCGAGATCATGCCTCTTCTTCCACGCTTAAAATGTGAATTTTATTATGCAAATTTTGGAGATGATCTGATACATATGGTACAGGTGCAAAGGGGAAATTCTCTGGTGGCTTTGATATATCTGGTTTTAGTGAAATTCAGAAGGGGACTAGTATGTTACACACTCTCTTGTTTGCTATATCTTTGGTGATTTTTACTTGCTTTTTATGTATTGATGTAGTAGGTAATGTTTGCTTCTGTTTTTTTGCGCAGTGAAAGAGCCAAAGGTTGGATTCATATCCATCGACATCATCACCGACTTGCTTGAAGGTTATTATCTGTCTATGTACCTACTTAATTGATTTTGATGTTGTGGGGTTTCTGATTATGTTGTTTGCTGAGGGATCGGTTTATTTCTTTTTGATTTAGCTGCAAGGAAGCCTTCTGTTGCTGCCATTGATGGGCTTGCCTTGGGAGGAGGGTTAGAACTTTCAATGGTACGAGTTTCTATGCTATCCACTACCTTCCTGGATTATCATCTCGAGAATGTTGAAAATGGTGATCTTTTTTCTTATTGAGAATGGGTGGTGATGCAGTTGTATGATTTTATTTGTAGGCTTGCCATGCAAGGATTTCAACTCCTGGTGCACAGTTAGGTTTGCCCGAGCTGCAACTCGGTGTTATTCCTGGGTTTGGAGGTAGATATTCAAATTTTTTTATTGTCAAGTCCTTAATGTTTGCCTTTCAGCGGTGTACGAGTTTTTATGAGATAGGAGTCATAAAATCTGCCTCTTATCAGACGAACGTGAATCATATGTTTTTATAAAATGAATCAAGTCACGTTCGTTTTTGTTTTTCCTAATTATGGTCCTTTGAATTGACACAGGAACGCAGCGTCTTCCGCGTCTTGTTGGTCTCACAAAAGCCCTTGAAATGATTTTGGTATGTAGGTGCCTTAATTTCTATAATAGTGTTAGTCTGCTTTAGTTAAAATGTAACGACATTTCTTTTCTTGAAACATGTAGACATCTAAGCCAGTTAGAGCTGAGGAAGGTCACTCGTTGGGTCTTATTGATGCTGTGGTTCCATCTGCCGAGTTATTAACCACTGCTCGTCGTTGGGCCCTTGACATAGTTGAGAGGAGAAAACCATGGATTACTAGTCTTTTAAAGACTGACAAGTTACCTCCTCTTGGAGAGGCAAGGGAGATACTGAAGTTTGCCAGAGGACAGACACGCAAGCAAGCCCCGAATATGAAACATCCCTTAATGTGCCTTGACGCTCTTGAAATGGGTATTGTTTCTGGTCCAAGGGTTGGTTTAGAAAAGGTATATTATCTATCTTTCAATCGCTCTGTTACATGTTCTATTTGACCTTTTCTCCCCCAGACTATTGACCCGTACGAGTTTTCACCACATTGTTACGTACAGGAGGCTGAAGTCGGCTCTCAAGTGATCAGCCTTGATACCACCAAAGGCTTGATCCACGTATTCTTTTCTCAGAGAGGAACTGTAAAGGTTAGTGTTTATGCAGTCATGTAATTTGGACATAGGTACCACTATGCGTCTATTTGTCTTCTTTAAAAGATGTTAACTAATAGCATGAAAGCTATCCCTCTTTCTGATATCTTCCAATCTATCGTATGGGCAGGTTCCTGGAGTTACTGATCGTGGGTTGATGCCTCGGAAGATAAAGAAGGTAGCCATAATTGGAGGCGGGTTAATGGGGTCTGGAATTGCCACCGCATTGATCTTAAGTAACTATCCAGTGATTCTCAAGGAGGTGAATGAGAAGTTCCTGGAGGCGGGAATTGGCAGAGTTAAAGGTGGGAATGGATTATTGTATTGCTATTCAATGAACTAGAATAGCTTGATCTGACGAATTTCATAATTTGATCAGCTAATCTCCAGAGTCGTGTAAGGAAAGGAAGCATGTCTAAGGAAAAGTTTGAGAAAACCATGTCTCTCCTTAAGGGTTCTCTTGATTATGAGAGCTTTAGGGATGTGGACATGGTCATTGAGGTAATAATGAACAAATCCAAGCTGAAGTTGATTTTATTGGGTTATATGATGTAAGTGAGTTGATTTTTTATGATGTCTTTTTTTGTTTCTTGAACAGGCTGTTATTGAAAACATATCTTTGAAGCAACAAATTTTTGCTGATCTGGAAAAGTACTGTCCTCAGCATTGTATCCTCGCTAGCAACACATCTACCATTGACTTGAACAAAATTGGGGAGCGGACTAAGTCTCAGGATAGAATTGTTGGAGCTCATTTTTTCAGGTGACTACATGTCCTTTGGAGTTTAGATGAATTTCAGGGAAAATTTTATGCCCAGAGTGGTTTTGCTCATTCTACACATGTGTATTCTTCCTCATGCAGTCCAGCACATGTCATGCCACTACTTGAAATAGTTCGGACCAATCATACCTCTGCCCAAGTAATTGTTGACCTGTTAGATGTTGGGAAGAAGATTAAGAAAACACCAGTCGTGGTGGGAAACTGCACAGGGTTTGCAGTGAATAGAATGTTCTTCCCTTACACACAGGCAGCTATGTTCCTGGTTGAGCGTGGAGCAGATCCATATCTCATCGACAGTGCAGTCAGCAAGTTTGGGATGCCAATGGGTCCCTTCAGGTATATATCGCAATGAAAAGCTCCATGTCATTCACATGCACCATATTTTAACTATACTTTTGTTACTTATCTGAACGAGCAGATTGTGTGACCTGGTTGGATTTGGTGTGGCGATTGCAACTGCAACACAATTCATTGAGAACTTCCCAGAACGGACATACAAATCAATGATTATCCCACTTATGCAAGAGGACAAGAGAGCTGGTATGTCTGAAACGAGAGCTAGCTAATGTTTATCGATTCAACATTTCTTCTAAATTATGTGTTATTTCCTGTTGAATTCAGGTGAAGCCACTCGTAAAGGTTTCTATCTGTATGACGATAAGCGCAAGGCTAAACCTGATCCTGAGTTAAAGAAATATATCGAAAAGGCAAGGAGCATATCTGGAGCAAATGTTGACCCTAAGGTATCTCTCTGTCCAAAAATCAAGTAAAGTTCGTCTTTTGAGTTTTGAGAGGATCTTGCTGTTCTTTTTTCTCACTCTGACTGGTTGTTGTGTAATGCAGTTGGTGAAACTGTCGGAGAAGGAAATAATTGAAATGACGTTTTTCCCAGTAGTAAATGAGGCGTGCAGGGTTTTTGCTGAAGGTATTGCAGTCAAAGCAGCAGACCTTGACATTGCTGCCATAATGGGAATGGGCTTTCCACCTTACAGGTCAGTGTTTTCATCAAATACATGTTGCAGCTCTGATATCCTTATCAAATTCTCTTTTGCCTATTTTGGTTTCAAATCTTAATCTCTTGTGGAACAGAGGAGGAATCATGTTCTGGGCTGATTCCATAGGATCGAAATACATTTACTCGAGGCTAGATGAGTGGTCGAAGACTTATGGTGATTTCTTCAAGCCTTGTGCTTTTTTGGCTGAAAGGGGATCTAAAGGAGCTCCTCTGGTGAGTATTTCTTTGCTCTTCTTCCTTTCTTTTTGTTTGGCTCGTGTTTTTCAGTGTTGTGCGCTTGTCTATGGAGGAGCAGTTGTTTTAAACACAATCTATATCAGCTTGGTTTATATTACATGACCATTCCTTAATTAAGTCGACATAGTGACAAGACTATTTATGTAATCTTGTCCAATTTAGCTCCTCATTCTTATTTGTTACAATTTCATTTGTGTTGCAGAGCGCTCCCGTGGAGCAAGCGAGATCGCGGTTGTAAGGTCAGCGTTTCAACGGAGCCGCTTCTGCATTACTGCATCTACTCTGTGTTTTCTTTATGTGCACATTTACTTAGCCGGAAAAGTTGGGATATTGTGGCCACAGAAGCCGCCTTTAAAATAAAGTCTCATCTCAGATCGATGAATCTGGGAGAAAGTTAGGGATTAAGTTGGAGAAGCAAATAAGATTTACTTATGGTTGTGCTTGGTCAGATACATTTTGTTAAAGTTCTATGATTTATTATTGATAAATGTCATATGATACTGTTAAAATAAGTTAGTGAACTTGCGAGGATAACAAAGAAGCAATTCGTAATAATTAAAATCATGACACTATGACAAAATTGGAGAAAGATAAGACACAAGACAAAGACATGTATTCAAGTTTAGAAAAGACACGAATACTCAAATTTTGGACCACTTTTTGTTTTTCTCTACGGCTCTCTCCTTATCGGTACGTCACATCTCCGTATATCAATATCAACTCTTTTTTTCTACTTGAAAATCCGTTAAAAAAAATTTTGGTTTATCGATTTGGTCATACATGTTGGTAGATTGTTCATATGTACATTCTCAAGGATCGGGTTTTCATATCTATAAATAGACCCTTGATAAATGGATATATAATGAATTATCTAATCTATTATCTATATCGTGCCAAAAGGTGGAGTTTACGAATAGTGTGATTCAGTTGCTAAGTTTTGCTTACTAAAGGTTAATAGGTTATGGACCTTTTACCAGATTTTTGATGAGTAGCTTCCACATCACAATCTTATACAAGTACTAATAACCAGTATCACGACTCACGAGAGTAAAACTTCTATAAATTAATACTCGTTATTAATTAATAAAATTTTTCGGTTTTAAGTTGGGTCAGTGTAAAAAATGACACATTTCGATAAATTAATAAGATAATATTTTTTTTGGAAAACCTATGTAAAAATATGGTCTTATTAATATCATAAATTAATAATCAAATAATATATATATATATATATATATATTTAAGAAAATCTAGTGAAATATAACTCTATTATTGTTTGCATAATTTGCATTCTTGTTGGAACTTATCTCTAATCTTTTTCATTGTCGTCTTCTCAAATCGCATCCAAAAATTGTTTAGTGTCCTATATGCGATAGTTGCTTCTTTACATATAATTAGTTCTTAAATTACCGCAATATCTTCTTCGACTTTATCATTGCCATGAATGATAATAGTAACAATTTCTTCTAAACTCTAAACTTCTAATATTTATCATTTTTATCTAAACTCTAAACTTACCAATTATGATAGTCAAAATTATAAATTAAGAAAATTCTTTAAATAAATGAATGATAACAAAAGTATCTTATTTTGAAATATAAATTTTTTAAAATTATGAAAATTAAAAATCTCTTGATAAAATAAAAAAATTAATTTCGATAAATTAAAACCTCTATAAATTAATAAAATTTCATGGTTTCGACATTATTAATTTATAGAAGCCTTACTGTATTAGGAACTATCCATCCATCTCTCCCTTCTCCCCCGAGGCGAAATCCCAGCGAACAAACAAAACCACTTTTTCTTCTTGTTTTTCCGGACCGCCGGCGTTTGCCGGTGGTTCCTGTCCAGTTTTTTAATTATTTTTTCTTTTACTAATAACTAGTATGGGATTACATTGGATTTGCCGATTAAATTTCTTCTTCAGGATGGCAACGACGTTTGTGATCGTTTTCCCAACTGAGACAAACGGTTACCAATTTTTTTCAAAACTGTTGCCAGATCCGAAATCAGAAACACCTTTCCCAGAGATGGTTACATCGATTGATTTGATTATAGGTTTATGTGTTCTACGATGGCTAATTGCAGTTTTTTTTTCTCTTTCTCGTGGTGATGGTTGTGTTGGTGATTGTACCAACGAATTGGGTTGATCAGATTCAGAGTCAATCAAGACTGAATTTGTTTCCAACGACGTCAACAATTAGTCAAACGCAACCAACTTCGATTAGAGTCTTTAATTATGGTGATCTGAAACGAAATCGTTTCTGGCGTTTTTCTCCGATAGTGGAGCTGATTATTGCTTGGCGAGTAAATGTGATTTCTTTTGCTAGATTTAATCAAGTCAAGCCCGTGATATCCGTGAAGAGTTTGTCAACTCTCCATGATGACCAATATTTTCAATATTCTTGTGAATAATATATAAAGCACAAAATTCAAGGAATATATTGGTGTTTTGGTCGGTGAATATGGGATCCTGGAAAGTCAAGTCTATATAGGAACAACACATCGATGAAAGGTAAGGTGACGTGTAAAACTAACCGGCAGAGAAAGATATGACATCCCAGAAAACATGATCAATATCCACTTCAAGCAACATATCAGTGTTTATGGTTAATCAAAGTGATGCAAAAAGCATATGAGAGTTTCATCTATAAGATGTTAGCCCTTAACTAATATATGAAGTGGGTTACTTCCACTTCTTCATCAAAATTGATTCAATTTCTTTTATTTGATATAATAGTTGTATTTAAATGGATATATAATATATTATTTTACCGTTCAATAATATAATAAAATTGATTTGCCAGTAATAATATAATAAAATTGATTTGCCGTTAAGAAAAGGAACTATCCATCCATAATCAACACAAATGATAAAACGCTTTCACATTCACATAAAATAGAACTCACTCGGTAGTATAATTTATACTAATTTTTAGAAGTTGAAAAAAAGGAGAAATAAGTTTGTTGATAGTAAATAAATGATTTTGTTTGCATGGTTGGCCCTATAAGAAGGAAGACGGTGAATTTTCATAATTAACAAAGCCAAAGGATAAGTGATATTTAATACACTAACATGGGACCGGATTATTTATAAAAATGACTAACATGGGAAACAACTAGGGTATTTGCAATAGTAATTGTATTTGTTTTTTTTGTTTGTGAACAATTAATGTTTATTGATGTTAACCCCAACTACTAGTAGTATTTTATTATAAAAACCTCAATCAATAATGAGGAAAATCGACGACCAACATGGTCATACAGCTTTTATTTTCCGTTACATCGATTTAACAAAACACCATTGCAGTAGTAGTGAAATTATAACACCATTGATATGATAATCAAATAGAAAGCTAACCCTACTAAATAATCAAAGTGGTAATCTTTGTAGAACGGTCACTTAAACCCATGTAGTTAAGTGTTTCCATAAAGGCTAAACAATGGTTAGAAAGACACGTGGACATCGGGGGTTGATAATGGACCATTGGACCCCAAAAAAGAAAGAGAGATTAGTGAATTGGAAACACAAAACAAGTTAACAAAGATGTAAAACAATAAACAAAGCAAAGAAATAAAGAGAGAGAGAGAGAGAGGTCGAGAGAGAGTACAGGTCAGAACTCCCACGTGCACTTGGGGAAATCAACAACGCCTTTCTCTTTCTACTTCCCTACTACAAACTCTCCCACACACACACCTCTCTCTCTCTCCTCACTCAACCCTTTTCATCTCACTCAACTCACAACAAGTCACCCCTCTCTCAAAAGAAGCTAAAATCTAGATTCGTCCTTCTTCATTAAGATAGATACCGTGAACCACACACAGAAACAGAGGAAACAAGAGAGAAACATCACGATCTTGATTCTTATATTTCTTCTTCTTGTTTCTTTATTGCAATGGTGGAGCTCAAAGATCAAGACATGGGAGAAAGTATGCAATGTGTAACACATCCTTACACAAAGAACCCAGGTGGTATCTGTGCACTCTGTCTCCAGGAAAAGCTTGGTAAGCTCGTTACTTCCTTTTTCCCTGTTCCAAAATCCAACAGCCTCTCTTCTTCTTCTTCTCCTCCTAAATCCTTCAGTCCTTCCACTACATCTCTCGCTCTGTGTCTCTCATCCGGAAGTAACGGAAGAGACTCCACAAACAACAACAATCTCCCGTTTCTGCTTGCGAAGAAGAAGAAGAGTATGCTCGCAGCTTCTTCTTCCTCTTCTTTTTCTTCCTCTTCGTCTTCTTCAGCTAATCTGATCTACAAGAGAAGCAAATCCACGGCTGCTGCTTACGGTGAGAGTTTCGGGCAAAGGAAACGAAGTGGGTTTTGGTCTTTTCTTCATCTCTACTCTTCGAAACATCAGATCAGCACCACCACCAAAAAAGTCGATAACTTTAGCCATTCAAGGAGGAACCAGAGAACAGAGACAGGAACAGAGTCGTCTAAGAGGGTCGGTGGTGGTGGAGGCATTGATGTGATAGCTGAAGAAGAAGATGAAACTCCTGCTAAAGTGGTTCCAGAAACGCCAACGAATGGTATTGGTAATGGTGGTGGTGGTTCGTCTTTTGGGAGGAAAGTGTTGAGATCTAGATCTGTTGGCTGTGGAAGTAGAAGCTTCTCTGGTGATTTCTTTGAGAGGATCTCTAATGGGTTTGGTGATTGTGCCTTGAGAAGGATTGAGTCTCAGAGAGAAGCCACCAAGGTTATTAGTAATGGAGGTGGTGAAGCAGCGGATGCCATGAGTGAAATGGTCAAATGTGGTGGCATCTTTGGTGGGTTTATGATCATGACATCATCATCTTCTTCATCATCAACAACATCTTCATCGACGGTTGATCATCACAATCATAAGATAGGGAACAGAAGCTGGGGATGGGCTTTTGCTAGTCCAATGAGAGCCAAGGCTACTACTAATCATAGAGGTCGTACTATTACAGAGTCTTCAGCTGACAACAAGAACACATCTCCTAATTTGGACTCAATTCCTTCATTGTTGGCTTTGAAAAGCTAAAGAGAGAGAGAAATGCATTACTAAGTATTTCTAATCTTTAATTCTAGAGATTTTCATATTTCATTCATGTGCTTTTAGTTAGGCTGTTCTTTTGTTCTTTGGACATTTGTTTGAATCTTTTGATTTCAATGAGTAATGTAATGTCATACTACTCTCTTGTTCATTTCTATGTTTGGCATCTTGGTTATAGTCTGGTCATCATCATAAAGCTTGAAACCTTTCGGAAGAATGAGCTTAGGATACTTGCTGCTTTGTCTTATTCTTCTATGATTATATATAAAATAGTAAAATACACATTGTCTAATTCTCCCAAGACTATTTGTCTTGTGGTGTCACTGTGATGGTAAACCAGATTTGTTAATTATACTACTATTATAATAGTTTCAAAGCCCACTTGAAAAAAAGCAGTCAACAGGTTTAAGGAGTTTGAAGTTGTTAAATGAGAGGAATCAAAAGGCACATGCCTTTGCACATGCATTATGATGCTAATAGTCTCATTAGTTTTATCTTCTTTGTGTGTTTGAGCCCCACAAACTTTGAGTAAAGACATGCAACAACAAGAAGTCAACAATATCTCTCTAAAAAACTATCATCATGATCATCAATTCATCGTCACCAACCAGCTAATCTCTTATTACATTTATGCAAGGCCAACATATTGAGTGAGGTTGCTGTCCGACAAAACCATAGGTTATGTATTTGTTTCACATAAATATAAGAGGGAAGAAAAAAACATTGAAACGTCAAGTCGATCAAGACATAACAAATCTGTTATGAATCTATATGATATATCAGTATATTCATATCATATATTCATAACTGTTTAAGATACAATAATAAATTGAGATTGATAATCAGATGATATATAATGTGTGGAAGAGATGGTCGGGACAAGGACATCAAAAGCGGGTCCAAGAGATGAAATAAAGACTAACAATTCTGCAAAGAGACAGAAGGCAAAAAAAAAGGCTGCCTTCTGACTTAACTCTATTCATCATATTACAACAAAAATATGAATTTTATTTTCTTCGTGGGGACCAAGTTTTGGACTTCTCATGCATATTCCAAAAATCTGCGTAAATAGATTCTTCAGACGTGACCATGTGAATACTATCAAATTTTCG
Source organism: Camelina sativa (assembly GCF_030686135.1). Taxonomy (NCBI): domain Eukaryota; kingdom Viridiplantae; phylum Streptophyta; class Magnoliopsida; order Brassicales; family Brassicaceae; genus Camelina; species Camelina sativa. The sequence goes on from NC_141898.1 coordinate 2,931,612, forward strand.
CTGTGATAATTTTTTTTTTATTAAGCATCTTTATATCAGAATGTAGGACCTCTTAAGATCTCTGAGTCTAACTTTTACTCCTTATTAGTCTGATTCCATCCCACAGTAATTATTGTCTTTCGTGTTACTAATAATGTCTTTTTAGTACTCCGTCCTTGTTAAAGCATGATCTTTTTTTTTTGGTCAGAAAGCATGATCTTCTTTACAAAATCACTATCTACACAGAAGTGAATGGACTACTCAACTAAATCTTACATATAATGCTATGTAACACATGTACAAGTATCACATAGGGCAGCTTCACTTCACTCTAGTTTAAGCTGTGTATATTTACTTCTTCATGTATCATATCATAACTTTGAGCTGATTGTTCAAATTGTAATGGTTACCTCAGATACTCGTCCTCACTGCTCTTTATAACGGAATCCATCCCTGTTTTGTCCTAAGATATTAGTCTCGATCTTCTAAGTGGTTATATACAATTAAAATGGTTTATAGCTTGTGTGTATTATTCACCTTAATAAATCCAGCTTCTGTACCGCAAAAAACAATATCATTAGCAGTAAGGAGGCTTGTTATCTTGCTTCCTGCTGATAATCTTCCCACTTTCTGTTGTGTCCTTCTCAACCAAATCTTGTTTTCATAAACCATATGATTTTACTTAATATATTAGATAGAATAGTGATGATAACAATGTAGGAAAATAAGCAAGTATAGGCCTATCTCTCTGCCCATTTGATTAGGTCTTGGTCTAGGAAATGTTTTAATTTTGCAAAAAAAAAAAAAAAAAAAAAAAAGAATTACCTGAAGAGTGTTTGCGGATGAACTTCGATTCAGGTAGATAAAGTCTTCAACAACACCCATTGCTACTATATTAGACCCCTTTTCTGCTGGTATTGACATTTGGGGATCATAATTCCTTCTCAAATCCTGTAAACCATTTTTTGTTTACGTCACTCGCTTTAGTCTATCACATTGTGAAAACTGTTAAATGTAGTTTTTTGGTTTTACCTTTATATTAGACATCTCAACATGTGTGCTTGAGCTATATAACATATCTTTGTACACAACCACTGAATTGATAGGCTTGTTTTGAAGTCTCCAGCTCCTCGTCGGTGCTTTAATTTCTTTCTCCCGTTTATTTGTTAGGATTAATTCCTGAAACAGCTATGTTACTCTGTGTGTCTTTATAATTCACTATTGTTTGGGTGAAAGACAACCACACACATACCTGTATGCTTGTATCTATACATCCTATATAAATCTTTCCTTGGGATGCTACCATACTCTTCATACCTTTACCTTTGAAGATACTTTGAGATATTCTTGATGAATCAAGCAGCTGTAGAAGATTAGTAGCCTCTGAGTTTTTATTTTTTAGAGTTGGAGATTATTATATGATATTACTAATGTAAATAGCCTCTGAGAGACATCTACCTTTATCTTGTGCCCTTTGGTTATGACAATTATCATATTTCCGTATGCTTCCAATCTCCTTATTGAATCTTTTGTTTTTATGACTTCAGCACATTCCAGTTTTCCTTTAGCTATCTGCCATACCTATATAAATAACAAGGATATACACTTTCAGAAAATTTAGTTTTCTCCTGATCCTAGTGATGTTTCCTGAAAGAGTTGAATGATTATCATACCCTGATGGTTTTATCTGCAGATCCACTTAAGACACTCTCTCCTGATTCAGAGAGTGAAAAGCATGTTACGGTGCTTTTGTGCTCCTTGATGTCCCATAATAGCGTAGCTACTTTCTTATTCACATTCCACACCTGATATATAAGTTTGTATGCTCAAGGATAAGGTTTCTTTTAAACATTTTTCTTCCTATTCAATACTATTGAAAGTATAAATACATACCCTGATTGAACCATCTGAGTATCCACTAAAGAGCAAGCCTTTATGGTAGATGAGAGCTGTTACAGCTCCACTGCCAGATTGATGTATTTCTATGGTTTGTGTATGAACACAAGATATGCGCTGGTCCTATATATCAATATCGAAATTTTGAATTATGAGTTCATGTGTGACCTAAGACTGACTATGATTCTGTTAACAGGGTTGGTTTAACTTGTGGTTGGTAGAGATTGTAATGATATATATGCAGGTGAAGAAAAACTTACAGTTTTGCTGAATAAATAATATGTTGCTTTATGCAATTCGTCTGCCATCCAAGTCACTTGTGAAAGACGTCTCAAAGACTCTCTAACTCCTTCCGAGAAATTTACTAGTTTGTGGATTCCTGTGTGACAACTACACTTTAGTATAAAACTTACAGTTACATGCTTTAGTTTTCATATGAACCATTATTTCACTTTACAGTTAAGAAATTCACCTTTGCCAGAGCTAAAATTGTAGATGCATATACAAGCAAGAAGTCTTTCTTCAAGCTCCAAACCAGGGTGTAGAAACTGTGATATCTCATCAAGTAAGACTTCACATGCTGAGTACTTCAAACTATTTGGACCTTTTGAAATCTCTATACTGAGCCATGTAATGGCTATAAGACATGCCTTCGAAACACTCCTGTTTTTACTCTTTAACCCTTCTTGTAAACCACAAAACGTGGCTTTGCCTGTATCAATAATCCTTCTTGCTATTTTACAACACCATCCATCTATTCCTGGATCCTGAAAAAGTAATAAACCTTTCCATAAGTCACTCTTTTTGGCTTGGCTATTCTATTAGAATGATAAAGTTAAAAAAATTTCCTGTAAGCAATCATCTGACCAGTTGATGTTTCTTATCATATTCATGTGTGACATAGAAGTTAGACCTCCTCTTTTCATTAACCAAGCAGCAGTATACTGTTCTCCCGTCCATGAATAAGTTCCACCGATATTCGAAAGAATGAATGTTGATAACAGCTGCATATTTGGAACTTCACTATATGTAACTGCATCAAGCAGAGCTCTGGTAGCTTCATTTCTGTACTTTTTATTCTCAGGTGGGGAATCCTGTAGAGAATATAATTATTTACCTAGAGATGGAATCAACAACATAAGTTTTTTTTTTAACATTCAGTACTAACCAGTGCATTCAACTGAAGCAATATATCTGCTGCGAAGAGTTTGTGATCACCCTGCAATTGTTTAATACACTGCAATAATGTATCCTTAATGTCAAAACTTCCTTCCTTTTTCATCTGTTGCAGAATCTTAATTGCTGACGACCTGAAATTACAAGTATGTCATATGGAAAAGTGTGACTGGTAGATAAAAAGAGAATTGTATTTGTTGAGATATGTATACCTTGGTATCTTCAGGACCTCTTGAAGAAATTGAAGAGCAGTGAAAATTTCTTCTCTGTCTTGGCTCTGCAGGAGATGCGCAAAAGGAGCCACTCGAGTATGCTGATAGATATACTTCCTGTTAAGTCCATCAAACTGCATGCATTTTACTAAAATAGTAGCCAAGGAGATGAATTCCCCTGAGCTTCCACTCTTAGCAACATCAAGAAGTCCACAAAGAACAGAAGGTGAGCTGATTGCAGCCAAGTGCATTGTGTTTGTGGCATGATCAAAAGCAGTAACAAGAACTTTAATTATCATCAATGATGCAGCAGGCGGCGTCAAAAGAGGAGGTGAAGGTCTAAATGTGTAACAAGAAGAATAAGAAGAAGTGGATGCAACAACATCTACAAGAGCTGGTAAAAGCTCAAGACTCTTTATTTCTGTTGGAGATGGCTTTATCAGGTAGATGAGAATAGCCGCTTCTTGCACATTTTGCTTCAGGGCATTTGCTAAGTGACTTAAATTTAAACCCTTCCTCTTGACCTCCTCAAGAGCTGTCCTATTGACTGATATGATCTTGGTTAGAGCAGTCATCGATGCCTTTATCACAGTTTTCTCCTCGGAACTAGAAATAGCCATAAACAGCTGATCCAGAATGACATCTTTTAGCATGCTGTACTTGAATCCTTCTTTCCTGTTCAGCATTTGATAAATCATTGTAACCTCTGAGACATATTTCTCATCTGCATTCCCTAACACTTCCTTTATCAAGCTCTGAAGGTTCTTCCATAAATCCATTGTCGGAGCTCTTCTAGAATGCGTCTCAAGTCCATTTCCTCGTTTTTTGTTTTGCAAATTTCTCCTCATCCCTTCAAAAGTTATGGACCCTTTGTGTCCAAATATTGAAATTTCTTCCAACTCTAGTTGCCTCAGAGAAGACGCATCTTCTAAGTGGTTATTCCAAGTTGTATTTGATTGTTGAGCCTGAATATCAATGATGGAACGGTTAAACTTACCGATCAAACTGTGGGATCTTTTGACTAATGTGTCCTCATTATATGCTTCCTTGTGAGCTTGTTGTTGGGAAACACAGAAGATGTTGGCTAATGTGTCCTGATTCACAATACATATATTTGGAAGATGTTAATTTTTCATTCTCTGAAATTTAAAGCAATGAAAGTGTTTGGTTTAGAGAAGTTCACCGTGCCAATGTCTTCTCTATTATCGCATTTTGAACTTGACGTATCTAGGTGAGACTCGTTCAAGAATTCATTAAGGGACCTGACTCTTGTACTTCTTCCAAGCTCTGGATTGTAATCTTCCTGCAGGTTCCAATCCAAACATGGAGAACCTTGGAAGTTGTTTGCAGATTTTTCAATCTTCCTTGATGCTTTGATTTTCTTGAAGATTTCATTAAATTCATCCTCTTGCAAATCATTACTGTGGAGGTGATTCTGGTACTGCAGTAACTTCTTCAAGATGGAGACCAAGAAGTGAAAGAAGGTAATTGTTACTCTTTTACCCAATTTTAATGATTAAATATCACTGATAATCTCCAAAAGCATGTCTTTGTCATTAGTAAACTTACCTCACAGGTTTCTGACAACTCTAGCTTCTCTGCAACTGAATGTGTATTAGCCGCAAATATTTCTTGCCTGTTCATGTGTAGAGGGTTAGGATATGAAGCAAATAGACATAAAGACAAACAGAAGTAATCTATTTTGATGATAAGAATTGAATCCTTCTTACCCATATCTCTTCTGCCTTGGAAGCGGTTTCTCTGTACATTCACTTGGTGGCTGATGAGTTTCTCCATAGTACATAACCTGGTAATAAGTTGCTCTGTATTTATACTTCCTTGCAATCTCTCTGATCTCTTCATCTGACTTGTACACACCAGGAGTGAAGAAGATGCTCTCGCAGAGTTCAGGGGCAATGCCTGTTCTTACAATCTCCGGCGAGACCAAAACCGACTGGAGAAAATGCAATGTGGTCTGCAAGGAATCACCTTGGAGATAGCTTACAATAGAGAGGTAGAAGTAAGAGAAAGCAACCAAGACTGTGTTTGGAACACCTGAAGTGGTGGTCCCTTGTTCGTCAAGCAACGCAGGCATTTGAAGCATTCTCTCTGAGTTTTTCAGACGAGACGTCTTCTCTTCTGAGCATTCGGGCTGTTGTATAGAAGCTTCGATGCTATCGATTCCCCAATAGAGATTCGAGAGAGCAGAGTGTTCGGAAGAGAATTCAAAGAGAGTATCATCTTCTTCAATGCTCAGCCATGTGATGCATTTATGCTTAAGCGACATCCATGCTTCGAGGTCTGATATGAGGCTAAAGATGTAGTCGTTGATCGAAACTACAATCGAATCAAGAGAAGAATTCTCATTACATGAGATAAAACTCGATTGGGAAGATGAAAGGTTAGCCATTGTCACATACTCTGTTGCACACAAGTTACGATGGTTTTATGGGATAAGATGAGAGAGGAAGCAAAGTTGGAGATTAAAGAGAGAGAGGATGTGTAACAAAAATGTAGTCTCGTGAAGGAACCAGCCAAACTCTAGAGAAAAAAGAAAATGATTGGTCCTACTTTGTAATCTTTTGCTGTCGAAAGGACACTTACAAACAAAAGTCAAGTGTGTTGCGTGTGTTTGAGGAAAACGCAAGATAAAAGATCCTAACTTTTATTAACCATATGATTCATATACGTAATTTATAGTATTTCACTTCCCAGCCTTCGTCTCATTAAGTTATACTATACATGTGTAAAATGACTATTTCAATTAATTATCACGTTAAAGTAAGCCATATATGAAAGGTTTTAATAGAATACTATTTTATACATGTTGAAAAACAGCATTACGAAAGAATTAGTAAAAGGAGGGCTACGATTTGTGTGAGTAGTGGAAGAGGACGGTTGATGAAAGTAATTAAGTTTAGATATCTCAGCTCAACCACGTTAATTATGAACATTAATGTCCATCAATGATTTTAAACTTATACACTAGGTGGGACGTGGACTACTAATCAACTTTCACAACTTACACCGGCGTAAGCCGTAAGGTTTGGAACTTATGTAAGATGGTTAGGTTATTTTGCTTTGAGGTTCTACGAAAATACTAATAAAAAAGATTGGACCCCAAGAAAAAGAAGGAAGAGTTTGAGAATTTTCTGTCACGGAGAACCAAGAAATTATGAGCTTTGGAAAATATATAAAGAGGACAAATAAAATTTAAAAATAAGGTCAAAGAGCTCTTTTCCCTCAGCAATCCAACATATTGGTTCTTAACTCTTATGTCCTTTGTGTTGGTGTGAATTTTGATTCATGAAAGCTATATCCCATATACAAATGGGATTGGCTCTTGATTAAATTCGGGTTTGTTATGTTCGGTTGACATTCAGAGTTGGTTAAGATTCGATTAATTAAGTTTACATTGTTCAACTTCGAACGCAATACCAATTAATATGTGAGAGTTACAATATATATGATCATTTTTTTTTCATAACAACATATTGTAAAAAACTGCTTTTAAAAAAAATATTACATGTAAATAATGTAGGAATTTCGATGAAATTTAGTTAAAAATTGTTAAAATAATAATAAAAATGTATGAGAAATGCTTTAAACTTTTTTTCAAAAGACAAACGCGTCCCTCATTACCATTATAATAATTATTATTAAAAAAAAAGCAAACAGCTAAACAAACCAAATTATACAAATCCTTCTATAACTCCAAAAATAAAAGAGAAGAGAGAAAAAGCAAAAAACAAATCGATTAAAACATAAAACTCAATCACTAGAATTTACATCATCGTGTTGATCAATTGTTTATTATTAATTAAATAAGGGTTAAGCAGACAGAAATCACAGATCAAGAAAGCATGGCGATACCCTTTACTTTACATTTATTGAGAAATGTAGATTTTTTAAAGAATGAATGCCTCACCCGAGATTAGGTTACAAGTGGTTATATCAAAGCTTTAAAACATTCTTCTATAATATTGGATCTTCTTAGTGGTGATGTGCGGTCAAAGGAATATGTTATTTCTCGCATCAAAACAGCTACTGCTAGCATTTCTTTTCCTAACAAGGAATTTTTGGACCCTTATCCAAATTGGTTCTTAACTCTTATGTACTTTGTGTTGGTGTGAATTGTGATTGATGAAAGTTATATCTCATATACATATATGGATTGGATCTTGTTTAAATTCGGGTTTTTTATGTTCTGTTGACATTCATAATTGGTTAAGATTCGATTAATTAAGTTAACATTGTTCAACTTCGAACCGAATACCAATTAATATGTGAGAGTTACAATATATATGATCAATTTTTTTTCTTTTCAATTATGATCATTGTTTTCGCATATATATATTCTTGGTAAAGTTATCAGTGGATCGTGATGTTCAATTGTTCATGTACACACAACAACAAAATATGTAGAAACAACTTAATTATTATTTTTTTTTTTTGGTGCAAAGTAGCAACAACTTAATCAATACACTGTACCAACAAATAGTCTCTTATTGAGACCATTGATGTGTTATTCGCTTATTGGGTTGGGCTTTAGCCATTCTTATGTGACCAATTTTGAGGTAAACTCAAAACCAATTTGCCACTTCTCTTACTATGCCTTTAAAGTTTGATATATATATTTTTTTTAAAGCAAACAACAAACAAACCAAATTTTACAAATCTATAACCCCGAAAGGAAAAAAGAGAAGAGAGAAAAAGCAAAAAAAAACAAAACTCACTCTGCGTCGATTCAAAAACAAACTCAGTGACTAGTTATTAACAATGTATCAAGATCGACAAGGCGTTGTAGGAGGAGGAGGTGGTGGATCTGCGCCACACGGAATCATACTCGCCGTCGTTGTAGCATTGGTTGTACTCGTTCCGTTCTTCATCGGAGACGGTGGTGAAGCCATTACAGATGCGATCGCAGAGCTTTTAAGTCCGGTGGGACTTCTCTTGCTTCCCATCGTCCTTCTCCTCGTCATCCAGTTTCTCTCGTCGGAACGTGGTTCTTTCGTATCGGCCATTTTCTCCACCGGAGAACCTGAGTCGATTCACCGTGTTAGTGGATCTCCCGTCGGTGTTGCTTTGTTCCTCGTACTGATCTTGTTCTTACTCTACAACCGCTTCTCCATCTTCGGCGGAAACGATGACTCCGATGACTGATGCGACGTCGTTTTTCCAGATCTAGTATTGTTTTTTAATTTCTTTATTCGATTATGTTTTTATTTTGTCTGACGGTTGAAGTCAAAAAAACTACACAGCCGCAGTTTTCCTGTAATGTAGGTATATGCACGTGAGAGTCACGTGACATTGCTGATGAATGAGTAGTACTGTAGTAGTGCACTGAGAGGTTTGTAACTTTGTATTCTTTTTACGTATAAATTGCCAAATGCCAACGTACGTGACATATAATGTGGTTATGTTTATTAATCAATCCCGAAACTTCAAAACTAGTACGCCAATTTATGAGGTCAAGCGTGATAACAAAATACAAATAGACAAGTTTTTATTGTAGCAACAAAATTGTGAGATATATGAATATGAGGAGTATTATATTTTGATTGAGGGGGGACAAATTGGAGTTTCGGACTCGGTCGCCACATGACGACCACGTGAGAGAGAACTGAGAGAATAGTTTTTCAGACATTTTTGTGATTTCTCATTTGCAATTCCTATAGAATAATATTTTCGTATCCCTTTTTATTCGTACCCTTCATGTTACCACTACTAACGGAAAAAACAACTTTCTTTCTTTTTTATAGTACAAATATAACATATCGAAATTCAAAAATCAAGAGTATATGATAGTGAAAAATAGAATCTTTAAATAATAATTCGATTTTCACTATCAAGCCCTCACCATCATATAACCACTCTGTGTTACCCTTTTCTATATAATACGTACATCAAATTATCAAACACACACAAGTGCATCATCTAACTTCTCAACACTATCTACATGAAGAAGAAGAAGACCTTTCTCAAAACTATTCTCTTTCAAGAGTTTCCTTATTTTGCTCACATCACTCAGCTTTCAGTTGCAGAATCTCCTTCGCTGTCCTATCCCGGAAATATGGCATTTGTTCCTGTCCAAATCACACAAACACTTTCTATTTTAAGCACTCTTAATAAGTCTTTCAATATGACACTCATGACCTACTATACTACTATAGTTATGGCAGGTTTAGTAACTTTCTGCGATTTTACCTGAGTGAAACAAAGATCCAGACCTCTGCTGTAGAAGTCTATGTATTTCAGCATAAACATTCCACAATCGTATCTACAAAAAATGCAGAGTCAAAGTTAACGAATGTACTACATATATGGATGTATGAGCTTAGATGTAGCTGACATCTTTATAAGGAAGACGATACCCATTTCTCTGCATTGGAAGGTCCTGGACAAATTCTTGTCTCCATCCACTTACATCAAGGTCTACTTTACTCTTGTCATTAACTTCATCCACAAAATATCTAGCCTGACAAGTGAAAAACTACAGTATCAGGATATATATGTTACAACACAAAAACAAAAATTGTTTCCTTACTTAAATAACATTACCAGTGCATCGAGGATTTTAGGCTCCCTTCCTTTGAATGAGTCAAGATACTGGAATTTCCGGTCCTTTATATTTATTACAGCCAAAGTCCAATGGATGTTCATATGGATAGGGATAAATATCTGACAACAAACAAGGTCTCTTAGACAGATGGTATGATGAATATAGAGTTTGGGTATCTCAACAAGGAGTGTAATATAGAGAGTGATAGCAGAAGAAGCACACAACAAGTTTACCTTGTCACAGTCTTTGAGATAGTAGCCCAACCTCTTCATTGAAGTCCATCTCCTGACTGCGCCGTAGTTGTATCCAGTCCCCGAATTAACTAACTGAGGTGTGATTTAAGGTTATATCTTCTTGTCAAAATTCATGAGCATATTATAGGGGCTAAAATCTCAACTTCATATAGAAGAAATGGGTATAACCTTAGTGAAGAAAAATGTATTGAAAAAATGACATTTTAGAAACTTCTTTGGTTCTCTAGCTTCCCTTTCTTTCAGCAATACCATATAAAGATTAATGACCTGCACAGAACAAAGTCCAAGATTTTACCAAATCACAGAGGTTCTAACAGGACAAAATATATTATATCCAATCTCTAAGAAGAAATCACGTGAGATTTAAATGCGTTGACTAACCTCATCGTTCAACCATTCACCTGGTTTAAGGCACCTCAGGATCTTCCCTGTAATGTCAATATTCGAGTTCTCATGTGCAACCAAGATGGTCCTGCAGTGAGAGACGTTCATAGCATTACATAACAAAAACAAATCTGTATTCTTAGAGCAAGTAAATAAGAGACCAAAAATGAAAATCATACGAGTCATAAGCCGAGAATGCACGCTTGACCACTGTTTCCTCCTCTCTAGAAAGAGGCAGAAATGCTTCACGCCGTACATCCTGAAATAACAATCAAAGTACAATGAAGCATAAAAGCTTAAACTTTAGCCACATCTATAAAGACAAAAGGGAAAATAGCCAAACGTCTACTGGTTCTTCATCTTGTTTCCAAAACGAAAAAGAAAAAGGAAACAAGCTTCGCAGTAAAGCACGGCCTCTCTCTTTCAGAGAATCACCATAGCCTCTGGCTTTCAGTTTAGAAATCCGGTGCTCAGCACTCTCAACAGCCTTTCTGTCTGCTTCATAACTCGTAACATCAGTCACAGGGAGATTCAAAACAAATGAACTATTAGCTTGAGAACCATCATCCACCATAAAGCTCCTATTTTTCAGATTAACAAATCCGTTCCCCATCTCTGCCTTCTCATCCACCTCCATAGCCACGTTTTCCACACTCTCCATACTATTATCACTAGATATCATTTCCACATCTCTACACTCATCGTCAACATCAATCACTTCTCTATCCGTTCTATAAGGCAAAGGCAAATCAAGTCCATTTCTTTTAAACAAGTCATAGTTCCTTGTGAGAAAAGCAGCTCCAAACCCATTACCAGAAACCTGCCGTGTGCTACGATCTCGACCGCTCTTCAGAATCCGCGAAGGCCCATGAATTTGTCTCCGCAACGGAGATTTCACTTCTGGGTAACGGTAATTTCCAGGAGCCATGACTCTTGATGAACGTAATAAACTGAAGAAAGTGGAGTTTTCACAAGGGTTTAAACCACCACCGCTGCGTTTGTGGTTACTCATTACTGTTCTGATATAGAAGTAACCATAACCCTACACACGAATTTAAAACCAATCCCACAAAACTGAAAGGTCGAAAACAAAAAAATCCCAAATTTAGGGTTAATTGATTTCGATAAAATAACTCGGGAGCAAGCAAAGTTTGAATACACACTGACGTTTCCGACTCGCAACGCTCCCGATGACGACCCGGACAAAATAGGGTAGACCCGGCCTGAATTGACCCGGGAGGTTTTGTTTTGGAAGAGAAAGGACAAACTCAAATTTGTTGACTTTTTCTAAAACCCTCTAGATGATAGGGAGGTTTCTGGGTCTTGTTCCTCCGATTCGGCTAAACCTATGTTTTGTTTTGTTTTGTTTTATTTCATCTCGTTAAAGTTAAACCCTCTCTACTCTCTTCTCCTGAAAGCTGGGCTTTTTTTCACTTCAGGGAGTTTCGTTAAACATAAAAGCTTTGATTTTTATTTCTTTTAATTGGTATCTTCTTCGATCGTGTTGGATTTTGAGATTAGTCGGTTGTTTGAAACTCGGAAGTCAGGAAGATGCAGATGCGGATGCTACTAAGACCAGGTAAATATGCTTTTGTGCATTTCAGTACCTGAGCTGAATTGTTGTGGCTTCTTTACAGTACTGTTGCTTTAGAAACTGATGAATCTCATATGAGATTGTTCCTGATTTGTGTTATGTTTGTCTCTGTAGGTATTATACTTCACACCGATACAAAATCCTCTCGTGTTGTTGTCAGAGTTTGTAAGCAATTATCATCTTTGTCTGATAATGGCGAGAATCATGAGAAACCGTATACATTTGAGGGTAATAGGCAAACTGTTGATAATATTTGCAATGTTTTGGAGACTGGTCCATGGGGACCTTCAGCTGAGAATGCTCTATCTGCTCTAAGCTTTAAACCACAACCAGAATTTGTCATTGGGGTTTTACGGAGGCTGAAAGATGTTAACCGGGCGATTGAGTATTTCCGTTGGTATGAGAGGAGAACCGAGCTGCCTCATTGTCCTGAATCATACAACTCCTTGCTTTTGTTGATGGCTCGTTGCAGAAATTTTGATGCTTTGGAACAGATTCTTGGAGAAATGAGTGTTGCAGGATTTGGTCCTTCTGTTAACACTTGTATTGAGATGGTTTTGAGCTGCGTTAAGGTGAATAAGCTTAGGGAAGGTTTTGATGTTGTGCAGATGATGAGGAAGTTCAAGTTCCGACCTGCTTTTTCAGCTTATACAACTCTTATAGGTGCTTTCTCAGCGATTAATCATTCTGATATGATGTTGACTCTCTTTCAGCAGATGCAGGAGTTAGGATATGAGCCTACTGTTCATCTCTTTACGACATTGATTCGGGGATTTGCCAAAGAGGGTCGAGTTGATTCTGCTCTATCTTTGCTCGATGAGATGAAGAGCAGCTCTCTTGATGCCGATATCGTTCTTTATAATGTATGCATAGATAGCTTTGGTAAAGTGGGCAAGGTTGATATGGCATGGAAATTTTTTCACGAGATTGAAGCGAATGGTTTAAAGCCTGATGAAGTCACTTATACTAGCATGATAGGAGTTCTGTGCAAGGCAAACAGATTGGATGAAGCTGTGGAGATGTTTGAGCATTTAGAGAAGAATAGACGGGTACCTTGCACTTATGCTTACAACACTATGATTATGGGTTATGGTTCGGCTGGAAAATTTGATGAAGCATACAGTCTTCTAGAGAGACAGAGGGCAAAGGGATCTATACCGAGTGTGATCGCATATAATTGCATTCTTACATGCTTAAGGAATATGGGAAAAGTGGACGAAGCTTTGAGAGTGTTTGAGGAGATGAAAAAAGATGCTGCTCCAAATCTTTCAACCTATAATATTCTCATTGACATGCTGTGTAGAGCTGGTAAACTTGACTATGCTTTTGAGCTACGTGATTCTATGCAGAAGGCTGGTCTATTTCCTAATGTTAGGACTGTGAACATAATGGTTGATCGGCTCTGTAAGTCCCAAAAGCTTGATGAAGCATGTGCTATATTTGAGGAGATGGATTATACGGTTTGTACGCCAGATGAGATTACATTCTGCTCCCTCATAGATGGCTTAGGGAAGGTCGGAAGAGTTGATGACGCTTACAAAATCTATGAGAAGATGTTGGATTCTGATTGTCGTACTAACTCTATTGTTTACACATCCCTGATAAGGAACTTCTTCAACCACGGTAGAAAAGAAGATGGACACAAGATATATAAGGAGATGATTTATCAAAATTGTTCTCCTGACTTGCAGCTTCTGAATACGTATATGGATTGTATGTTCAAAGCTGGAGAACCAGAAAAGGGAAGGGCGATGTTTAAAGAAATAAAAGCCCATCGGTTTGTCCCAGATGCTCGAAGCTACTCGATTTTAATTCATGGACTAATAAAAGCAGGGTTTGCAAATGAAACATATGAGTTGTTTTATTCCATGAAAGAGCAAGGCTGTGTCTTGGACACACGTGCTTACAATATTGTCATTGACGGTTTCTGCAAGTGCGGAAAAGTTAACAAAGCTTATCAGCTGTTGGAGGAAATGAAGACAAAAGGTTTTGAGCCAACTGTCGTTACGTATGGTTCGGTCATTGACGGGCTTGCAAAAATAGATCGGCTTGATGAAGCTTATATGCTCTTTGAGGAAGCAAAATCAAAGAGAATAGAACTAAACGTGGTAATCTACAGTAGTCTTATTGATGGGTTTGGGAAAGTTGGTAGGATTGATGAAGCTTACCTTATCCTGGAAGAGCTTATGCAGAAAGGATTAACTCCTAATGTTTATACATGGAACTCATTGCTTGATGCATTGGTCAAGGCTGAGGAAATCAATGAAGCCCTTGTCTGTTTTCAGTCGATGAAAGAATTGAAATGCACGCCAAACCAAGTTACTTACGGTATCCTAATAAATGGTCTTTGTAAGGTCAGGAAGTTCAATAAAGCCTTTGTCTTTTGGCAAGATATGCAGAAACAGGGGATGAAACCTAGCACTATTTCTTACACCACCATGATATCGGGACTTGCAAAGGCTGGGAATATTGCAGAGGCTGGGGCGCTTTTTGATCGGTTTAAGGCAAATGGTGGTGTTCCAGACTCTGCTTGTTATAATGCCATGATAGAAGGTCTGAGTAACGGGAACAGGGCAATGGAAGCTTTTTCTCTTTTTGAGGAAGCACGTCGAAAAGGATTACACATCCATACTAAAACCTGTGTTGTTCTTTTGGATACTTTGCATAAAAATGATTGTCTTGAGCAAGCAGCTATTGTTGGCGCTGTTTTGAGGGAAACAGGAAAGGCACGGCATGCTGCACGGTCTTGGTAGATAGTTATCGAGAATCTCGTTTCTTGCATAGGAAAACCAACCAAAGACGTTTTGGATTTTGTCTGATTGAAGTGAGCATTCTGAATACCAAGTTTCTGGCGGTGACAATGATTGTTTAATATCTGTGAGTGTTCACAGATCGAGAAAGATGGGTGTCGTGCCTGCACTTTCAGATTGTTATCATTGCCATTTTTGCAGGATTTGATTAGAGACTATTGCTTGGTCTACAAGTCGACTTCAGTGGATGAGCTCTTATTTATCACAAAGGTTGTATATTCTCTGACGTAAGAGTCAGCTCCTTGTGTAGTGTAAGAAGCAGAAATCTTAAGAAGATTGTGACTATATAAGTGAATTTCATAAGAAAATGTCTGTGCTGCTCTGTCTTACATTGCATTATAACAGAGCACCAGTTTGATCTTATATGACCTGTTTCTTTTAAAATTATGTTGTGCTACTTCTGTAGATCTGCGGCTTTTTCTGGAGATGAGATATAAACCTCCTTCCAACTCATTTTTGGCTCACTTTTTTACTTTCATTAGCTTAGTCTACGTCTACTTTAATCAACCTGAACTCGATATACAATGAATATTATGATTTTTTTTAATCAAAGAACTTGATTCTTGTTTCATTTGGTACATTGCGTGTGGATGTTATTAGAGTATAAAAGATCATGTGAGTAGATATTAAAGACACCTTTAGCTTAAATAATTGGTAAGTTAAATGTGAAAAAAAAAACACACATACAAAGGTCCAAAACACACCAAAACTCCCAAGACACCAAGAACATTTTTCTTTACCTTCTCGACGTTACAAACAAAAATTCCAAGTTATACGACTGGTATCTAAAGATGATATCATCATCGCTCACCTTCATTTCACTTATTAGCTTCTACAGCTGGGTACTCGGATTCTGTGGCGGTTGTTGCAGTAACTCTTCTTCTAATTCATCGTTTTGTGTTTGTATATCCTGCTAACAGTAAATGCATATATATCAATACACGTTAAAACAAAAAAGCATCCATACCTATTCTATTTGCTGAATGCAATTTTACCTGTGTACTTAGCTCCGACTGTGGTTGTAGAGGTAGTTCTTGTGCAACAGGGTATGCTTGTGGCTGAGACATTCTATAATATGGTTCTTTCAGACACTCCATATGATATGATAATAACTTAATAAGCAGAAAAAGACGCGTAAGTAAAACTTACTGCATCGTACGCTACAAAGTCGTGGTTCCTTTTTAACTTCCCGAAGCGAGGAATGTTATTTGTTTTCACCGTTCAAAGCCACAATATTGGATCTCGAACGACGATACATGATACATGTGCATAAGCATGAAGGATCACGTGAATCTCCACCATAACGCACGCATGCAGCTCACTCAACGTTTTAATTTTGAAAATTACTGCAACTCGTCCTAGCTAGCTAATTAGTAGTATATGTTAATCAGCTTATATGTTTACATAAGCTGATTCTCTTAACTCGTGCCACAAATCAGATATCATGTGTACATCAAATAACACACACACACATACATAAATTCGAAAGGCAACTCCATAATTTATATGACGTCTGACTGGTCCACGAAATACAAAGCTTACAGATTATTAGAAAAATTCCAATTACAGCTACGGACGGCCCCCATCGGATTCCTCAAATCTACTCTCTGGCACACTCCACTGAAAAAACAACAACAACAACAAAGATAATGCAAATGAAATAAACGCAGTAGTCACAGTGTGTCATCAAGGAGCTTCTTGATTTTTGTTTTTACCTTTCGTAAATAATCTTCTATCTCATCTTCTCCTAAAAGATCCTGGAGGGGATGTTTTGTTACCACCACACCTTAACACCACACACACACACACACAGTCACACACAATTAAACAAGAAAGTTTAAACAAATTCAATTCAGGTAAGAGAAAATTCTCTCTCGCTCTCTCTGGATCCATATCAAACAAATATCCCCCCATCAGGTAAAGACCTCGTTTTACTAAACCACTACGATTAATGGTGAGCCATAATAAAACCGTCCTGCCCCCGCTCTTAAACTCTACCAATCACAAATCAGAGATTTTTGTTTTAGTTACCTCTCCAAATACAAAACACAACCAAAACGAACCGATCGAATTATATAGACCCGAGATAACTTTACCGTTAATACTACCAAACGATGATGAAGACAAAGTCCCGCGAGAGCGAATCGATCTCCAGCCCTGTTAACTTTTCGTCAATTGATCGAAACAAGAAGAAAAAAACAAGCGGGGGTGGGGGAGATAGTAAACATAATAATAATCATATTTCTCGATCGATCTCTTACCTAGATCTCAGATTCGGCGTCATTGCACTGAAAACTAGGGTTTCACTCTTCTGTCTAAAAACTAATCTCTTATGTTATTAACATTTTTTGACAAAAGTAATTTTTTTCTTTCTTTCTAAGATTTACATAATTAATCCCCTTGACATATGAATAAATATTAAAACTTGAAGGTAATATTTGTAATAGATTCACACAGCAAACAGTTAAAGATTTACATTAACCCAAACAATCCCGTTTTTATTTGGACCCCAAGTGTCTATCGCGGAGCATTTACGTGACAGCGACTGTTGATCTGCTTAATTGGTGTGACAAAAAAAAAAAAACGCAAACGCAAACGAATTTGTCACAAACAACGTTGGTCCAAGATGAACAAAACTAGATAAATTGATTGATACGTGTAAAATAAATTAGAACAGAAAATTATAAAGGGAGTTTGAAAATTCATCTTAAACTCGATAATAAACAATGAAAAACAAAAACTTGAAAATAAACCCTAATAAAAAACTAGTTCAATTTGTGTATAATAATCTAAATAAACACCTTTTATTTACATGGGTGTCCTGCACTAAAAGAATGAGTGGCCAATCTTCTAAAGCGGATTTGTATATATTCTATTTCTTTTTCATTCAAAGTTTTTTGTTTACTCGGTATAGTTTTTATGGGGACTTTGGAAGTTATGTAATTTTAGTAATCTAATTGTGATCAATCCATTTTAGGACCCCATTTAAATGTACATAATCCTGCAACTAACATATATTACAACGTACATAGTATCATTTATCAATGTGGAACGATGAAATGTGCTATATGTGCTAGATTTTTTCCGTGGCAATTAACTTGCTACAAAAGCTTTAAATTCAAAGTTTGCTTTTTCACGATATTACTAGTGCCTATGTAATGATTAAAATAACTGCAGCTAGCGACAAATAATCTCTTGATACGTTCTGTAGTGTTTATATATTCTATGTGAATATAAAAAATTTAAGAAAGTGAAAAGTTATTTTTTTTATTTGGTTGGTGGGGTGTTTAATTTCCTGCATGGTTCCTCTAGGATTCCAACTTGTCCCAGCCTTATATATAAAGGACCACCAAACACGGCTGACACGCACGGTGGATCCGGAGAATTGATCGGGACCTTGAGTTTTGAACCCTAAACCATCAGACTCTTCTTCCTTCACATGCTTATGTATCTTTAGATATATACACGCAAAATACATCCCTCTCTCTATCTCTCTCTTAATTATCTCTCTCTATCTCTCCCTAGCTAAAGAATCATAATGGGAGGTTCGTGGCGTTTCTTCTTTAGCTTCTTCGGCAGCTTCAAGGCGTGGTGGCGACGCAGACAGAGATCAAACCAGGCAGGAACGGATGAAGAGATGTATGGTGAAGATAGTGAAGCCAACTTCTATAATTGGTACCTCGTCGAACCAGCTATTAACCGGAGATCCACTGATTTTACCAAAAGGTTCCACGAGACTCGCGACTGATTCTTCTCTCACCTTTTCAGCCTTCACCAGCTCCGCAACGTTAATTTGTAGTCTGAAAGAAAATTTGTTTCTTTCTTTTGTTCTTTCTGTTTTTGTCTAGCTAGTGTATATGTTTTCTATGTGATTTTAATAAACATAATCATCATTTGGTTAAGTCTGTCCAGTTTGCTTATGTGCTTTTATCTATATATATACAATACGTTATCATTGCATACAATTCATATTTACACTTTCACTATGTTTGGTAGAACTAAAGTATCAAACCGGTTGGTCGTCTTGATTTTAAATGCGTAATTAGCCACTTTAGCCGTGTCTAAGTGATTTTACGGCGGAAAAAAGATTGTTAGTTAGATGGAGTATGCGAGAATGCATGGTCACACATTCCAATGTCAAGTATAATATTGTATTCTCAATTTTTTTTATATGCATGAACTATATAACGTCATGTGGTTAACATTATAAACATACAATTTTGATATATCGGTTGAGTGACTCCAGCATTGATCAATATTGACCAAAAAATATTTCAATTTTCTTTTTTGGTATACTTTTAAAACCAAAAAATTTAAATTGCTATATGAAATAGTTTATAGTTTTTTAAATTAAGACATATTCTATAATATATAATTAAATATTTTGTTTATATCTTTAGTGTATTCATTCGTATAATTAGTAATTTTAATTTTGAAGCTAAATTAATATTAATAGTCAATTTTTTTACAGTCAAATATATTGTTTTGCAAAATCATTTTTTTGGATCTTCTATCTTAGCTTCTATATATTAAAAATAAATATTGTGTATTTTTGTTGTTTACAATCAAATATATTGCTTTTATTAAATAATAAAAAATTGTATTTAAGTTGTCAAAAAAATGTATTTAAATAAATAAAATAATAAGTTGGTGTTTTTAATTTCAATAGAAAAAATTAACTATTATAAGACTTAATAAAAGTGAAACGAAAAATCATTAATATTTTCTAACATATATAAAATATATTTTCTATTGCAAAACTTAATAAAAGTGAAATGAAAAATCATTAATATCTTTTCAGATATTATAATAATTCTTAATAAAAGTGAATTATGAATATTTTCAATAATTCTAATGATATTGATATGTATTGGCTTTGGTTCTAAGTATTTTTGTTGTAGAAATATTTTTTGTGGTTGAGAATATTAAATAATATTAATTTTATATTTACATAAATTAAGTAATAAGAAGTTGATGTTTTTAAATTAATATTGTTAAAATAAGTAGTTTTCTTATTTGATTTATTACAACAAGATTACCTGGTTTGAATTTAAGTTTTAATACCTTATGAATGATTTTTATTTCAATTTTATTTAAGTTTTGAAATTGAAAAAGGTGACTATTATAAGACTAAATGAATGAAATATATTTTTATTTTGGATCCAAATATGTTTTTAATTATAAAACACCATAAATGATTATTAAATAATTCAATTAATTTTTTTATTTGGTTTCTAATACTAAAAACAAAGTATAAGTATCAATTACACTATTGCTGCACCGGGCCTATTGCTGCACATGGCCTTAGAAGAAGAGTATAAATATTAGATTCCATCTGGATAAGTAAAGAGGCAGGAAAACACATCTTCAACTACCGCTACCTTAGAAGATAGAAAAGGACTCTTACTTACCGTTACACCATCAATTTCCATCAAGTTCCTCACTTGAAACATGCTTATATCAGTTAAACCCCAAATAATTACTTCTGTTTCCCTTCGTCGTTTGATTCAGTTCTTGAGAACCACCAAAATCTTCATGGTACCTCCCATCCAGATGCATCTTCTGCATTCTTCCTGATGTCGAGCCTACACATTCAGATTGTTATAATTGCCATCTTTTTAAGGATTTGATTGGAGACTATTGCTCGGTCTATAAGTCACTTTGGTATGAGCTCTTCTTTATAACAAAGGTTGTATTTTCTCCGACATAAGTAAGAGCCAGCTCCTTGTGTAGTGTAAGAAGCAGAAATCTTAAGAAGACTGACTAGAAGTGAATTTCGTAAGAAAATGCCTGTGTTGCTATGTTTTTATCCCTTTTGTTAAGGTTGTGAAATCCTTTTTCTTTTAAAATTATATTGTGCTACTTCTGTAGATCTGCGGATTTTTCCGGAGATGAGATAAAAACCTCCTTCAAATTCATCTTTCGCTCACTTTTTTTACTTCCATTGAATTCTCTTCCGATTCTTGCTTGGGGTAATTAAAATTATTATTTCATCAACCTGAACTCGATATACAATGAATATTATGATTTTTTTGATCAAAGAACTTGATTCTTGTTTCATTTGTTTACGCTGCGTGTGGATGTTATTAGAGTATAAAGATCATGCGAGTATTTAAAGACAACTTGAACTTAAATAATTGATAAGTCGAATGTGAAAAAAAACACACACACACAAAGGATCTTTCCATGCTCATCATCTAGATAGAACCACACCAAGAACATTTTTTTTTTACCTTTTCGACGTTACAAACAAAATTCCAAGTTCAAATATGACTGAGATCTAAAGAATGATATCATCATCTCTCACCTTCAATTCATATTAGCTTCTAGAGCTGGGTACTCGGATTCTGTGGCGGTTGTTGCAGTAACTCTTCTTCTAATTCATCGTTTTGTGTTTGTATATCCTGCTAACAGTAAATGCATATATATCAATACACATATAGAAACAAAAAGCAAGCATACCTATTCTATTTGCTGAATGCATTTTTACCTGTGTACTTAGCTCCGGTTGTGGTTGTAGAGGTGGTTCTTGTGCAACAGGGTATGCTTGTGGCTGAGACATTCTATAATATGGTTCTTTCAGATCGAATTTGCATGTTGATGATTGGAGAATTCCGCCTTGACTTGCACCGGGACCCCACATTTTAGCTGTTAAGAAAACACAATACTATTGTTATCAGTTCTGGAAAGAAGTTGAAAGTTGGATGATGGTGCTTTCGAATGAGGAAAACGCAAGAAGAAGTAAATCGGACCTGATAAAGTTAGATCTATGGTGTAACTCTGAGCACTGTGGGCTATCAAATGAAGTCTACCAGTGATCTCTTGACCTGCCATTACGTAAATAGGCTGCGAGAGTACACATCTAATTTGGTACCAATGTGTTGTAGGTGCACCAGGAGCAGTTGTGAGCCATCTTTGGACCGTGCTGTTGAAAATATAGTAAAAGAACGAGTTTGAAATAAAATATTCTTCAACTGCAAAGACAAACATGAAAAATAAGAATGAAGAAAAATAAGAAGCAAAGTTACCTCCCGTCGAATAGAACGTCGAACCAGCAGGCAAGTCCATGCAATCTGGTGCACATGGAAGCCGTGAACTTCAATGGGATATCAATCTCGTAAAAATCTTCTTCCTGTGAAAATGAATTCAGGGGTAAAAATGAGATTGAAAGTCATTCACGTGCACCATGAAAGATCAAATTTCGTGACATAGAGTGGAACACTGAGGAACAGTCTTAAGTAGCCTAAGTACCTTCATTTGGGTGAAATCTACCATGTGAAACATCGGAGGAGCCACTAATACTCTCGGATCAAATGCATCAACCACGGGCTGTGAAATCAATAGATATGATTCATTAATACTGGTTATGATGAGAATAAACAAATACGTTAGTGGTATAAATACATATTACAAAAATGCTTGGGTGATAATAGATATACCTGAGAAAAATAACCTTGGTGTGCTGATCCATATAGAGGTGTCAGATCAACTCCATAATAGTTCTGCTGTTGCCAAAACATAGCCTGCATAGAAAAGGAATGTGTATTATTGAATGATTGAGACTGAAAACCAAAATCAAACTAAGCTAGCAAGTTTTGTGGGAAACAATTCTTAGTATAACCAGTGGCATTCCGTACCTTATTTGCCATCTCAATAAATAAGAATTCATCGGAAAATGGTGCCATGTGAATCCTACAGAGATAAAATTACATGAGAGTGACGACATAGTAAGAAATAAAAGAAGTAAAGGCTATCAAAGGTTACTTTACCTTCCGACAGTGGGAAACATTTTGCCCTTGGGAGACATAAAACGATCCCTAGCAATTACATATGATTCTAACATTCTCTCGTTGACCAATAAGGTGCCTGGTTCAGAACATAAGACATGTCATTTAAATGATTAAAGGAACTTTCAATCACTAGTGATCTTTTCTCTGAACAAAGTTTTTGCTGGTCTAAAGATTCTAAGTTTCCAATTTTTTAGGAAAAATACACATTTAAAAGTCTGTCTCTGAGACACATACCCATCGGTTCAGATATCAAAATATCTGCTTTCTCAGGCAACTCGATATCCTCAACTTTACCCTTAATGACCTACACTTGTGCCAGTTTCAACATCATCAGAAAAATGCATCTATCACAAATATATATGATGATCAAAACTGAATTAGGAGTCTTACTGTGATCCGTTCAGCGAATAGTGGGTTTCCAGCAATCAGTTTACGTGCATACTCAGCCATTTCTGATGCTTCAACCGCATACACATGCTTGGCACCAGCCTAATTAAGCAAAAAAAAAAAATATGCATCAAGAAGACAGAAGAAAAAATGCACAAGTACCATAACCACCTGATAGCTATGACAGCCGCCGTCACCAAGGTATATAAGTAGAAGATAGTTCACATTTACTTTGGTATTTCTGTCTATTGCATTTAGGGATCATCAATTCTACTCGGTGGATTAAGGCAAGGGTAGGTTGGAATCAGAGATGTAATTGTAAAAGAGAGCGAGGACTTCTCAGTAAACAACTCCCCTTTAGTCTTTATTCATTTTCTAGCTTTACAGATAAAATTCTCCCTGTCTATCAACCTATTCTTGTTCGAGCATACCAAATTCTTAATTCTGTAACCTTTAGCCTAAATATTACCTGGGCAGCAAACATTGACAAAATGCCACTCCCAGCACCCACATCGACCACAATACGACCAGCAAAATCTGAACGATTCTCCATGACTGCAGCGTAATATGTACCTGAAGACATGCATAAGGTTCATAAAGAGCTATTCCAGGGCAAAGAAACGGTGAAAAGAAAACTGAAACAGTTCTGAAACAAACAACACATTGAGGCCAGATGTTTTACCTGTCCTCACATAATCTTGAAGCATATTTTGCTGATGTAGAAGTTGTCCATAATAATGGAAATACATTTTTGCCGAGGAAGCCTCTATCTTATTGTCAAACTTGCTTTTCTTAGCTGAAACTGTTCCATTTTGCAAGGATGATCCTAGAAACGAAAAAAAAATGAGTAGACAGTAAAGGAGACTGCACAAATATTATGCATAGATTTTGAAATCGGCAAAATGGTAGTGAAGAGTGGATAGTGAATGCACAAGTAGCCAGAACAAACTTAAATTCTGGTATAACTAGTCTAAAATGGGTTTCAGAATCTTTCGTAAAAGCGAACATAACGCATACATGCTAATACATCTCTAAATGATACAAAGGCTCACCTTGAACAACAGCATCCTTTGTCCACTCTTCAAAAGATTCACAAAAATCCTTGCTATCCTTCTCAGTTATAAATTTTATATTGACTCCTTGGGAAAATGATTTCTGTTTCCAAAAGAAAACTTATTTCATGAATCATGAAGAAAAATAAACCAAACATCTTGTAACACATTATTGATGGGCACATAAGGATATATCAACAAGGCGAAACAAGATATTCAATTTCAAGAATAACAATAGAAATTTATCTCAAAAGTAGTCAAACAAACGTACCTCCTCTGATGAACTCGAACTATCAGATACACAGATGAAATGGACTGGCCCCAACTTGAATAACTGAGGAAGAAAAAAACATAAACAAAGATGAAATACAATCAACGCATGCCTTCTCAGACGTAACAAGACCCCAATAAGATTATAAAACATAAGCCAAACGAACTTTACCAAAATTCAATTTTTTCAGAGTTTAAAATATTTGCTTCAATTGTAATATTAGTATGAACCCCAGACAAAATGGTGAAGCAACAATGTGGAACGAAGTAATTTCTAGAAAATAACAACAGAGTTATGTTTCTTCCAAAGAAACCGTTCAAAAAAATCTAAACCGATGAAGAACCAGGGGAACAGTAACATAAGAATGTGAATCGACATTCACCTGAGCAGAAGCGAGATCAAAATTGAAGCAATGGGTCGAATCCGATTGCAGAAATCGGAGCTCCGTGACTCCATCAACGCAGGAAAACGTAGCTACAGCTGGAGAGGACGACGAAACGGAAGAAGAGGAGAGATCAGTGACCGATTCTAAAGAGAACTCCATCTGCTCAAGCTTTTTCACTGAAGAGACCTCCATTATTACAAAACACGCTACGAAGAATGTACAGATAGATACAGTCTCCTCTTCTGTTGTATGTGTAAACGAAGCTTTTAAGAATTTTAGGGTTTTTCTGCCTGAGAGAGAGAGCTCTCTGAGAGAGAGATAAAGCCGCCAAAAGGATTAATGAAACGGTGGTAGTTTCGTAATTTACTACGACTATAAATGTCTACTTTTAAGCCATGTAACCAAAGCCTCCTGACATGGGACTAATATCGAATGTGAGTGATATTAGCAATATATGTTGCACGAAAACTCTTTTTGACATTGATTTTTTTAGAAACACGAATCTGTGAAAATAGACATAATGGAAATAAATAGAAATCCATGAAAATACGGAAATAAATAATAAAAACATAAGTTTTTAAAAAAAATTGTTTGAAAACACGTTGGAAATTCCGTTTCCATTTTGGAAATACTAACGGAATTTTTTAAGTTTAAAAACTTAATAAATAAATATTTAAAATATAAAAATTAATTATACATAGAAATATATAATATTTTTAGTGTTTTAATTCAATTATTTAATATTTATGTTTTGAATTTTTGTTGTTTCAAATATTCTTTTTGATATATTTTAATATGGTGTTTTATTTTTTTGTATATATACATATGTTTCTAAAACGTTTTCATTTCCTATTTTCTTTAAAAAATCGTTTCTAGTTAGCAATTTCATAGATCAAAAAGTTGAGTGTCATGGGATCAACGAGTTCTGCTGCGAAAATAAAAAATCTCGCATTGGTTTGAAAACGAACGAGATTTTTTATTCTTCATTACAAAAAAGAAGAGATATCCAAAATCATCTACTTTAAAAAAAAACTAACCAATACATATCCTAACTAAGTAGCTTTGCAGGTTTTTTTGTTATGACCTAGTCCCTTGCACTTGCTACACTGTAGCTGACGTTTTATCATGTCCAACGGCTCAACCTTCTTCATTTTCGGTCTCCCCGGTGTTCTCCTTGTTGGTGGAGGAGTCACGCTAACTAACCCCTCGGGAGCCTCGTCCAGCATCATCCTGTCCATGTTCGGCACAGGTTGAATCGACTCTGCGTATATTAACCTGTGACTCTCTACTGTTAAGTATGTAGAGCAATACTCATACGGGTTTTTCCCTATGCATTGAATCACAGCAAGCGCATGGCTACAAGGTAACCCAGTTAGCCGCCAGGTCTTGCAGTCACAATCACACTGGTTGATATCAACTATGTTGACTGAAGAAGATTCTCCTCCGTGAACCTGGAATAAGCTACCTTCTGGTGGTGAAACTTGAAGTGATTGCGCAACTTCTATTTCTTTCTGTAACTTCTCCTCGTTAGATGGTGTTAGAGCTGTGACCCATTCCCGTGATTCAACCTGATGGGTATAAATAGATTGCATCATCTTTGCTCGGAATTCATCAATCATTTGGGTAATGGGAAACTCATGTGCTTCAGATACCCAGCTGTAGAAGTCTAGCCCAAAGGTTGAGTACATCTGGTTATATCTCTCTCCTTGGAACAGCGCATTTGCCCAATGGTGCGGTTCATTTTCTATAACCCAGTTGTAAGCATCAGGAGATATACTTTTTATATTCTCCAAGGCACTGTAGTAACCCTCTAGTGTTGTTGCATATGCCACAGAGTAGAAATCGTTGAGCATATACCGTCTTGCTTCATTAGAAAACTGACCCTTCAAGTCCACATTTAGTTTTTCAGCGAGCTGGCGTAGACAATATGCGTGGTGTGCATCTTCAAAGACCTGCGCTATTGCATTCTTCAGACCATTCTGGATATCTGCAACAAATGTGATTCTTCGCGACTCAGACAAAGCAGATTTGAGTTGTTCCAAAAACCAAAGCCAGTTGTCTTCTGTCTCTGAATCCACAATAGCAAAGGCTACTGGAAATATGCCATCTTCAGCATCGCAAGCTGTTGCAACGAGCATAACCCCTTGGTATTTTGAGTTTAAGATAGCGTTGTCAAGGAAAAGAAGAGGGCGGGAACCTTGTTTATACCCAGATATTGAAGCATAGAACGATATGAAAAGACGATGGAAGCTCGAATCTTCTTTTGTCATGAAAGTGGCAATACTGCCAGGATTTGTCTCCTTGATCTTCTCACAGATTAAGGGTAGTTGACTATACGACTCTTTATAAGAACCTTGGAGCTGCTCTCGGGCAATCTCTTTTGCTCTCCATGCCTGTGAGTAATTCAATTGAATACCATACTCTTTCTTTATGTCCTCAGCAATATCCTTGGGCTTGTAGTCTGGGAAGGCTTTCAACTTCTCTTTCAAGATGGTTCTTACCCATCCTCTAGTTGCACGGTAACCAGGTTTGATGACTGCTCTCTCACACGTGTGCCTCGGGTTCATTTTCTTGATGCATATCAACTGAGTGGTTGATAGCCTCGCTGCAGTGATACGCCATGGACAACCTTGAGCTTTGCATTTAACAGAAACTCGATGGCTGTCATTTTTCTTGTATCTGTAACCAAAACCATGGGCGACTGAGTACTTGTGCAATGCATCTCTGAATTCAATAAAGGTATTAAACCGTTGATCAACACCCGTGATAACGTTTTCCCACTGCTGTATCGCTGTGTTATGTTTCTGATCAACGAAAACAAAATTGCACGGCAAAGGACTATCATCAGGCATATCCATTTCAATTTGAAAATCTTCTGTCATATCTTCCTCGACAACATCTCCTGCAGCACAAACTGCAGGTACCACCCCTTCTGATGCTGTTGTCCTACTTGACCTGTAAAAGAAATTCACACATTAGCTACTTTCTTTTATCTAATTCAGGCATGATACCAATTGTGTTTCATTAAATTATTTCATTAGCTACAAACAACTTAGACACAACCATACAATTCTCTAACTACGACCAGCTCAATGGACCAACACAAGTTCTAGAACAAAGGGACCATTACAAAGGAAGTAAAACAAAGCAAAATAAAACATCTACCTACTGGCTGGCATGGTGGATAGATTTTTGGCAGCAGCTTCCTCAGGAATGACGAAGATCTCGACAGTCCCTGCATCAGCAGAAAAGGTGACCATGCGTTTGAAATCTTTATCCTTAGAGATGGTAATAAGGGTCTTCTTGTTTCCAGGGAGAAAATACTTTAGAGTCATTGTCTCCAAACCAAACCCAAAATTTTCAGCCAACTCTGACTTGAAATCACTCATTGAAGTGTTCTGATCAATATCTATCGCAAAAGCATCGCCACCAGAATACGATAACGATCCATCTTTAATAGTCACAAACTCACCACCTGACTGACATATAGCTATGACTTTGTTGGTGGCCATGAGCAATCAAACCTATAAAAAACCAAAACCAGACTCTACATTACACACCTCTTTGCATAAAAACACGAACTTTCAAATGTACACAATTTTAATCAAATTCAGCCGACGCCATGGTGGGCACAATAAGAAATCGAATCGTATACATAAGTTAGGAACCCTAATTTCCAAAAACGAATCCGAAATTGAATAATATAGATCACAATTCTGATATCAGAAACGACGATCAGAAGGGGAAAATAAAAACAAACCCTACTAACGAATGGAACCAGCTTAAAATCATAGGATTATAAAGTAGCCATTAGAGTACCTAAAACAGAAAGCTCAAGAATTGGGTTCTCTGTTCTGAGAAAACATTGAAATTGCCGAGCTTTTTCTTCTTCTACAGAGTGTCAGAGATAGAGAGAGTTTGAAACTTTCACGTACGGCCCAAAAGAGAAAAAATGGTGACATCAAAAGTCAAAACGCTGCGTTTTAGAACGTCTTAGAAAATAACTTAACAATTAGCGTAATCTTTGTACTTGGTGGATAATTTAACGATTGGGCCCATCCATCGGGAAACTCAGTTTGCAAAACTAAAACATGTTGTTGAGTTTGGGACAGTGCACTGCATGCGATGCGTGAGAAACTCGATAGAGACTTTTTTAGCAGTTTCGGTATTGTAATTACAGTGCTTAAATTGGAGATCGATCATACTTGGAAATATTTGTTTACTTTTTTATTTATTTATTATCATTCATATCATTGAGAAATACATGAGATTCTAAACCGGTTTGCTACCAGCAACAACAAGCAATTTGAAAAGCAAGTTTTTGACAACCTCCTAATTTATAACCTTGCATGATGCAGCTCTTTCTGCATGAATCCTCGTGACATGGATATGCCCTATCAAAACATTGTTTGTGACTTTGTCCTAATTTATTCATAAAAAAAAAATCATTAACAAAATTGTTAGTAAAACAGTAATGATCAGTTTAATATTTAGCATGCAAATTTTCAGTACGAATGCCTCAAGTGGTGAAAAGTTCATGAATGTTTAGAGAATTATTTATCGAATTATTAAAGAAAATTTCTGCATTTGAGTAAATCTTGTTTAACAAATATATATGTTACCTGAAATCACGGGCAACATGATGAAGAAAGCAAACATCATCAATGAAAGTAACATAAGACATGAAAACTTCTTGGTTGCCATAACTTGTTTGAGGATGCAGCAACTTATTTTTGAATATTCTTCAATCTCACGAACAAACAAACCTATATAAAACAATGGTAGAATTAAGATCTTCTGGTAGATGAAGTATTTTAACAATTCATACAAAATTTAACATAATTTTATAAGTAGATTTCCAGTCTTTATGATATTTTGCTTGTTACAAAGAACTGATTTTGTTGGACTCTTATGTGTATACAATATGTGTATAAATGCATACACATAAGAGTCCAACAAAATCAGTTCTTTGTAACAAGCAAAATTTACAATATGTGTATAAATGCATACACATAAGAGTCCAACAAAATCAGTTCTTTGTAACAAGCAAAATATCATAAAGACAGTAAATCTACTTATAAAATTATATAAGATTTTATAAGATTTGAATAGAGTTTTGTGTATGCATGGAAAATATCATAAAGACGGTAAATCTACTTATAAAATTATATAAGACATTCCATAAGATTTGAATAGAGTTTTCCACAAAAGAAAATTAGACTAGAAATTTGGTCAAAATATTCATAAATTTAGAATGTTTCCATTGGAGTTTGTGTTGACATGTGTTATTATGTTTTAAATTTTTAATTAAAGAAAAGGCACTTGGTCATCTAACTATTAATATGCTTCCATACAAAAAAAAAATTATATCGACTAAATTTTTATTACTTCGATGACTAAATTATATTGACTAAACTAATATTTATTAGTCTACTTTTTGTATCTTTGCCCCAACTCTTTTTCTGTAAAGGCGGAGAAGATATATATAGCTTCTATGACAATTGAACAAACAATTTCAGATGCAGAAGTAAACAACCTGCAAAAAAAAGAATTGTTTTGTAAAATTGCAGTCAAGTATGGAAGAATATCAAATGTAAGAAAAACATTAATTGTGATTTGGTAACTAACATATCTCCAAAAAAAATTATCTTTCTAATTAATTATGTACGAAAATTACTAATTAATTTTAAAAATTTGTAAACCAAACAGAATTTTAAAAAGTAAGAATTTATATATAAGTATCTAAATTATTATTTTAATAACTATATTTGAAAGATTTTGTTAAGATTTTAAATTATGAATTTCCTATCATCTTTTCTTAATTTTATTTACAAATTATTTTGAATTATCATATAATACATATGATAAATAAATATGTAGATTGTGATTTGAATTTTTTTAAATTAAGATATATTACTCAATCTATAGATAAAAAAACGTGTGTTTTAATGTTCCACATCGCTGGATTGGTAAATCTAAATTTATGTGGTTGATAAATTAATAATTTTATTTGCTCAGAATTAAAATATAATAATTCTACTTTAAAATATTTCACAAAATAATGATGCAAATACAACAAACAAAAAATATAAAATGGTAATATACATCAAACACATTAAAATATTATAATATTCTAAAATATTTAGTATTTAAAAATATATATGTAAATTTACCAAACAATTATAACATAAAATTAAATATTGTC
The DNA here is from genome assembly GCF_030686135.1 of Camelina sativa. Lineage (NCBI taxonomy): Eukaryota > Viridiplantae > Streptophyta > Magnoliopsida > Brassicales > Brassicaceae > Camelina > Camelina sativa. The sequence goes on from NC_141898.1 coordinate 2,962,569, forward strand.
TCAATTCTCAAACAATATAATATTTGAAATTATATATAACAATAATTTATTATTATATTATAAATTTTGGAAAAATATTGATCGGGATATCTCCTAATAACTTTGTTATATAAAAAAGCATAATTCACAATAATTGAAGAAAACTGATTTGGTAGGTTTTAATATTTTATAGAACTGTGTCATAGACATGCTTTGGTATTATTTTGGTCCGGTCTGATCTAAATAATCGCCATACGCACCGTTTTACTGGCCTTGTCCTAATCAGAAATTCAGAATCATCGGATTACACGACTCACACAGAGGACAAGCAGAGGAAGAAGAAGAAGAAAAAGAAGAAGAAAAAGAAGAAGAAGAAGAAGAGGATGAGTTGCGCTACACCAGCGCTTCCTCCTTCACTCTTTACTAATGGGTCTCTCTCGTCTCCTCAGAATGTCTCCGTAAGCTCCACAGATACAATCTCTTTCTCCGAGTTGCGACTTCTCTGCTGGCTTTCGAAATGCCAAGAAAGTCTTATTTCATGATTTAATCTGAATTTGTGTGTTTTCAGATGACGAGCTTAAACAATTTGGTTAAAGTTAGTGATTCTGGTGGTTTTAAATGGCGCCTTGTGATAGCCTACGATGGCACCAACTTTGCAGGTTCGTTGTGTATTAGTTCGTAGCAATTCAAAAGTGCACAGTCCTAATCCTCAAGGAGTATATTTTTTACCTATACTAGAGTTGCATCATAGACTCTAGAAGATTCTGTTAAAGATAAAAAGTGTTACTTTCTTGAAATTTCACTTTGAATCTGCGTGACAAAGAGTGGAAGAAGAAATTGTTTGTGACACTTCCGTCATTGATGTCCGATAACGTTTCTTATGGCTCTTGATGTCCGTTATCTTTCTTGTATATTTGAAAGCGTACCTCAAGATTTCTCCAACTTTGTAGTCTTTAAGTTTTGGATTTTGCTCCTACCTTGGACCCTTTCTATCATTCTTGTTTCCTTACATCGAATTGAATGGTGTGTTGGCTTCAGGTTGGCAGTATCAGGAGTCACCACCAACGATCCAATCAATGTTAGAGAAAGCCTTGATTCATATAACAAAGCTCGAAAGGAAAGAGCTGCATCTTGTTGGAGCAGGCAGGACCGATGCTGGTGTTCACGCTTGGGGTCAGGTTCGGCTTATATCCCAAATCTCTCTTTCTGAACTCTTTAAGAAATTTTGATCTGACCACAAACTCTTTGGCCAATCTTGTTTTTTTCTTCTTCAGGTAGCTCATTTTGTCACTCCTTATAATTATACTAGTTTGGATAGCATCCACGCTGCTTTAAACGGTCTTCTCCCTAAAGATATCCGTGTCAGAGAGATGAGTGCAGCGGTTCCTGAGTTTCACGCTCGCTTTTCTGCCTCTAGCAAGATTTACCGCTATCAGATATACAACGACACTTTCATGGACCCGTTCCAGCGTCATTGGGCATTCCATTGTGCTTATAAACTGAATGCTTCTAAAATGCGGGAAGCTGCTAAACTTTTTGTTGGAAAGCATGATTTCTCTGCATTTGCTAACGCTACACGGGAAGATGGAATGCCTGATCCTTTGAAAACTATATCCCGCTTTGATATCAGTCAAATGGTAAAATTTCTTTATTCTTGAAAAAGTTACGAAAAGGGTCATATGCTATAACCTTTGCTATGTTTGGGTGTTTAGGGATCTCTTCTACAGCTTGAAGTTGAAGGTTCAGGCTTTTTGTACAGACAAGTGAGAAACATGGTTAGTTCTGTGTTCTCTTTAACGATGCTTGACACGGCGAAGTAATGTTTTTAGTCTGCTGAGTCCTTTCCACATTTGCAGGTAGCTTTGCTGATTCAGATTGGAAAAGAAGCATTGAATTCAGATATTGTCCCAATGATTTTGGAAACCAAAGACAGAAGGGAGCTTGCAAAGTATACTACTTTGCCTGCACGGCCTCATGGTCTTTGTCTTGTGTCTATCAAGTATAAGGAAGACCATTTAAAGCTTCCACTGGATTGTCCTGTAACTAGTTTTGGTAGACATCACACTATAACAAGATGTAAACTTCCCTTCTATTAAATCATTCTTCTGTTTAACATAAAGAAACTGAAAAAAATCAAACATTGTCTATTTACTTCTCTGCAAGACGACTACAATCTTCATAGGATCAAGCTAGACATTTTGAGTGGAAAGTCCTGATACTATGTCTCAAAGAAACGAAGCTCAACCATGATTTCTTTCTGTTGTGGGGAGAACCAAGCAACAGCCTTGGCAGAAGCAAGCACTTGAATAGCATATTCCATAGCAAATACTGTCTTATCTACAGTCACGGGGTTAGCTCCATTCTTCAGATCAATCTGAATTCCAGACTCCACTCTGAAACTAAACGGTCCAACAATCTGCAACCAAATCCGTAGAATACTATTACGAATCAAGTAGCTGAAACTATGAATTTAAGAATTTCTTTTTGTCTGGTAGACTATTTGGTCAGAGCAGAATATACTTTCTTTTACCTGTTGCTGTAACGAAACTAATACTTCAGGGCAGATTTTCTGAAATGCTTCTAAACTAGGCTGCCGAGAATTTAAAAGATCTTGTGCGACGCTAGTGGCACCGGTAAGAAACCTCAAACCATGCGGAAAGTCTAATCTAGCATGGAAACGGGTGAGATCAAAGAAGTTCTTCTGGAAGCTTCCATATTGAGCTGTGAGTGATGCTCGCCCTAAGGCATCAGCCATGAATCCGGAATTTACAGATGGAATATGAAGAGAGAACCCTCCAACACCCTCAGAATCATTCTCAAATTTCGATCTGATTGAATTTTCACCATATGCAGCGGTCATCACAGAGCCTGTGGGATTATTAATGAAACTTATTATTAACACCAAATAGATTATCAAAAAGACCAGTGCTTCCTAAGCAGAGTGCTCACTCAAACATAAAACTTTCAATCAGAGGATAACAAATTAGCTATTCAATAGCCGTAAGAAACCAAAAGATCCTACAAATTAACTTTTTGCATCACTGGTTTTGTCACATCAAATATTATAGTTGCAGAATTCAGATGACCAGAGTAGCACAAAAACGTATTAGAGAAAACACAAAACTTCCAGTCTTGAAATTAAAAATACTTCTGAAGTGAGTCGAATAAACTTATACTTACCGATAATCCCAGATACTGCAACATGAGGACTACTAAGGAAGATGTCAAAGGGCTTGCAAGTTTCGAGCTTTGGGGTGGTACCCCTCCAGAGATCCATGTTTGACCTATAGGAGACTGCAGATTTTAGAGACAATCCAGGAAGCAGAGACGGTGGAGGCACTTCCATTGTATCAGAATTAAACTTCTTGGGTGATCCACTGTTATGGTGTAAACATAAATGGTAACTTAGACCAGACTCAGCAGGAAGAGAAGCTAAATCTATAGCCATTGAGAGTGGCACATCCCAATATTCACCATGTTTATCCACAAATAGTCCAGGCCAAAACGCCTCTGCTGTCAGATTGTGAAGAGGAAACTGAAACCCACGAAGGAGAAGTGAATCAGAACAATGGAAATCACAAGTCTAGTTCCGTAGCTCTGTAGGATAATATGACTGACCTACCAGACCAAAATCTCCATATTCCAAAATCAACAAATAAATCACATATCAACCAAAATTGAGAAAGATCAATAGCATCAAACAAATAAAAAAGAAGGCAAGAAAGAAATTGCCTTGTGATTGAAGATAGCCTTAGCCCTAGGAGTCTTCTTAAGATCACCTTTGTAAGTATCATAGCTAAGAAGCAAAGTATCATCTGGTGTTAACAACAACTCAGAGCAAAAACCCAATGCATACAAAGACTTGTCCTTTAAATGCTTGCCAATTGCGTTTAAACGAGAAGCTGCTGTAGACGAAGCCCTTCGACCAAAAGCTTCATTCTTTTTAACCTCCGATACGAATCTCTGAACATTGAATTGACCCAGAAGAGACACAAACCTTGGAATTTCAAAAAAGCAAATCAATCATCGTGGAAACTATCAGGATAAAGTTAGGGTTTTGAAATTGGTTTTAAGTATGTATACCAGTTATTGGAGAAAGGAAGAGTGAGGACTCTTTGAAGAGAGAAACCACCATCGCCGCCTCCATCTCCGGTGTTGGAACGGATAGAGGAGAAGGAAGGGATGAGAGGTGCGGCCATGAATCGGTGAAAGAACTCAACTTGCTTTGAGCGAGAGAGATGAGTGCCTCTGGAGACACCTAGAGGAAGAGGATCGTCTGAAACAGCTCGTGCGGTGGCCTCGAGTGTCACCGGAGTTGACATATCGAGGTCCCAGATGTCTCCCTCTGCGACCCATCTTAGTCTGTTCATCGCCGTCGTCTCTGCCGCCGTCGCTCGATTTCTACAACCAGCTGACCTCGAGATGACCAAACAACACAGTCTTACTCTGGATTAGTCCAATACACACCTTGCCGTTTTTTATTTTCATATAGAGGAGTGCCTACCGTTTTTATTTGGACCCCAAGTGACGGAGCATTTACGTGACTACTGTTGTTGATCTGCTAAATTGGTGTGACAAAAAAAACGCAAACGCAAACGATTTTGTCAAACAACAACGTTGCACCAAGATGAACTTAACTAGATATATTGATACTAGTAAAATAAAATAGAACAGATAATTTACTAAGGGAGTTTGAAAATTCATCTTAACCTCGATAATAAACAATGAAAAACAAAAAAAATGAAAAATAAATAAACACCTTTTTTTATTTCCATGGGTGTCCTGCACTAAAAAATGAGTGGCCAATCTTCAAAATGCGGATTTAGATATATTCTATTTCTTTTTCATTCAAAGTTTTTTGTAAACTCTATATATATAGTATTATGGGACTTTGGAAGTTATGTAATTTTAGTAATCTGAATGTGAATCCATCTTAGGACCCCAAAAAAATGTACATAATATTGATTTATCAATGTGGAACGATTGAAATGTGCTATATTTTCCGTGGCAATTACAAAAGCTTTAAATTCAAAGTTTGCTTTTTTTTCACGATAATTACTACTGCCTATGTAATGATTAAAATAACTGCAGCTAGCGACAAATAATCTCTTGATACGTTCTGTAGTGTTTATATATTCTATGTGAATATAAAAATGTTAAGAAGTGAAAAGTTCTTTTTAATTGATTGGTGGGGTGTTTCGTGCATGGTTCCTCTAGGATTCCAACTTGTCCCAGCCTTATATATAAAGGGACCTTGAGTTTTGAACCCTAAACCATCAGACTCACCTTCCTTCACATGCTTATCTAGCTTTAGATACATATATACACGCAAAATACATCCCTCTCTCTCTATCTCTCTCTCCCTAAAGGATCATAATGGGAGGTTCGTGGCGTTTCTTCTTTAGCTTCTTTGGCAGCTTCAAGGCGTGGTGGCGACGCAGACAGAGATCAAACCAGGCAGGAACGGATGACGAGATGTATGGTGAAGATAGTGAAGCCAACTTCTATAATTGGTACCTCGTCGAACCAGCTATTAACCGGAGATCCACTGATTTTATCAAAAGGTTCCACGAGACTCGCGACTGATTCTTCTCTCACCTTTTCAGCCTTCACCAGCTCCGCAACGTTAATTTGTAGTCTGAAAGAAAATTTGTTTCTTTCTTTTGTTCTTTCTGTTTTTGTCTAGCTAGTGTATATGTTTTCTATGTGATTTTAATAAACATAATCATCATTTGGTTAAGTCTGTCCAGTTTGCTTATGTGTTTTTATCTATATACAATACGTTATATCATTGCATACAATGCATATTTACACTTTTGCTATGTTTTGGTGGAACTAAAGTATCCAACCGGTTGGCCGTCTTAAGATAACTTTAAATGCGTAATTTTCCACTTTACCCGTGTCTAAGTGATTTTACCGCTCACCTATCACAACTAAAACAAATATAACCGTCTTAGAATGAATGAATGAATATGATGACTATATAATTAGTCTCCTCAAACTAAAAAGAAAACAAAGCTTCCCCCTTGGAAAACAATATAGTAAATAATTCACATAGAGTTTACATAAAGCTGTTAATGAGAAGATTGATTGTAATGCATGTACAAGTATCGGTGAGAGAAATTAGTATGTATCCGATTGGTCAACACTAGTCTTAAACCGAAAGTTATATATTTTAGATAGGACCATCTTTTCTAAAAAAAGGTTATCTTGGAAACCAAGAAAATTTGTTCTCGAGGTTAAACTTCGATAGGGAATAGATCTACGGGATGATTTTTAATAAAACCAATATAATCTGATAATATACTCCCTTTTGTTAACAAAATTCACTATTTAATTACATTTATTTACTATGATTTTTGGATAATTTGTGACTTCACTAGACAAAGTTGAAGAGGTATAAGTTGGCCAAATAATCAGCCGTTCTTATTATAAGACGATATGCACCATATAATCGAAATCAAAACTCACTTCTTTATAATACAAAACTTTTGGAAAAGGAAAACGAATATATGGTACGTAGAAAGAAGAAGCTTTTGTAGCTAGGCACGAATCGATACAAAAGCAACGAAAGAATCAGTCAGAGCTCGATATGCTTATAATCGAGAAGAAGAAAGAAGATATTTGTGTTTACTAATAATCCATGTGCGGTGTGTCTAGCTCCTTTTTCTAGTAGTATTTTGTACCACCAACTTTAAGCCAGCTTGAAAGCACTCCTTGGTGGTTAAGTATCCACCATTCTATTTCTATATATAGGCTTAGTCACTTTCTTACCCTTTCTAAAATTCTTACCTTCTCCCAAGTTTCTCGCCTTTGGATTTTTTTTTTTTTTTTGTTTTTAAACCTTTTGGGAACATGTCCTACGGCTTTTACTTTAAATATTTTACCCTTCTCTTTGTTTATATGATGAGAAAATATAATATTTGCTGTTATCAAAATAAAGTTTGTACTTCACATGACCTTAAATTCTCTTGATGAAAAAGAAAATCATATGATTAGACGATACGTACAATCTAGAGTAATAAGTAACTTTGCTATATTCCAATTTATATAGCTACATTCGATTCCTCGCCAAAAGTATATATTGCGCTGGCTTAGATTAATAGTACCTAAGATGGTCCGTAAGGTCAAGCAAAGGAGCAAGAACCAAATCCCAAAGTACATCTCAACGTACATAAAACTCCTACTTTTAATGTGTGCCCATCATTCTATCTCTAGAAAAGGGAACTACCCACGGAAAATATATATCAAATTTGTTAACTCAGCATATATACCGAATACAAAAGACGAGAAACTACTAACTTACCAAAAAAAAAGACGAGAAACTACTACATAACTAGTTAGGTTCCATACCTTAATATATATGTGCATGCGTATATAACCCCTCCATAATGCTATTAATTATGTACTAACTAGAGTCTAGAGTAAATATTGGATAATAAAAAAGTATCGTACTAAATAACAGTAGTTAATTAATAGAAGAAGAAAAAAAAGTTTGATGGTAATGCAAATGTGGTTTGTTTCTCGTGTCTCTTTTCACCATTGTTTACATGACCAACATCGTTTAATTATGGAGTTTCTTCAACTACATATTCAACGACTCTCTCGTCTTGGTGTGTAACCTCAATTCCGTTGTCAAGCTCTATTGTTACATCTTCGTCTTGTTTGGTGTCATGTCTTTGTTCACACATGCTTTCTACCGTTTGTTGATCAACATCTGGTTTTGTAACCGCCTCTTCATTGTCATGGTGCGCAGCATCCGCGATAATTTTCTGATCAGTTTCGCTAACACTTTCAATCCGAACCGATGATCTTTGAGATACAGCTTCTCCATCAGTTTCATTGTTAACTTCAACACATCGAAACGATGATCTCTGATTTGAAAAAGTGACGGCATGTCGTGGGTTTGGCTGATGCCACTGCGTCATGAATGGTAAACCATATGAGCAACAAATCCGCAGATACACCATTAGTAAAATTTGAAAAGAGTTAATCAAAAACACAATATATACTATATGGAAATATAAGTTCTAACCATGTCTGTTCGTGTTGGTGTTGGTGTTGGGTAAAAATTATAATATGGACTATACGTGTATGGATTGTGAAACGAGTAGAGATAGCATCCTCTAACCGTATCCGGCCTGTACATATTAAAAAAGATAAATCCAAAGAAATTAGATGAAAACAATATTCAGTTTTAAACAAACTTATATCGAACTTACCAGACAGGGGGAAGACAAAATGGAGGTGGTTGCTGATATTGATGTGGTGGTCTCACCTGATTTAACGATCCTGAAAATTTTAAAAATATGGAAAACACAAATTTATTTGAGAAATTTTCGCTACAGAAAAAAAAAAACTCGAATTAAAAATAGAATAAACCATTTTGGTTAGGAAGGTTCATGTTTTTCTTTGCACCACCACGAGTAGCCAAATTGCAATTGGTTGTTCTCTCATCAATGACCGGGGTCGGATTTTCTAGAGCTCTAACAGCAGACTCTGTCTCTTTAAAAGTAACCTAAATTTTCAAATCCCCAAAAAACAAAACAAATTTTTATAAATAGTGTAAAATTTTTGAGATTAGAAAACATCAAAAGCATTGAATATATAGAAGTACAGAAAAAACATGAGAATATATACTCCAATATAAACGAAATTCTTATGAGAAATATAAACGAAGTGTTTAAAAAAAAAGTGATTGGATATTAGCAAAAAAAACCCTAATGATATCTCTAGCATTAAATATCATATATACAAACGTTTTACAAATTTTAACCTACAGAGAACACGTACGTCTTTGTTCAAAGGATATCTATCACAATAAATTAGAAGAAAAAATCGTATTATACATACAAACAAACGTGAGCATAGTCCCAAGGCTCACAACAACAAATATACTTTTAAAAGATATATCAAACCAAACATGAGAATGTAATTCACAAGAAGCATGCAAATTGTAAAATAAATTGTTCATCATTATGAAACAGAATTAGGGAAAAAAGAAGGTACTTACAAAACCATAGCCTTTGGATCGTACAGGATAAGTTTCACAAACAACGTTAGCATCAATCACTTCTCCGAATTGTTCGAAGTGTGTTTTCAAATCCTCTGATGTTGTTCTCCATGTTAAATTCCCAACAAAGATCTTATTAGGCTGATTTGTTTGAGACATGATGAATGAATGAAGCGATCTCTAACACAGCAGAGAAAACAGAAGCTGCAATCGTTGTTAAAGAGGAGTTTAGTAGTGTGGTATTTATAATGAGAGAGAGATTAGGTAAATTTAGTTTCCTAATTGAAATATAAGTCAAATATTTAGTTTGACTTTTTTTTCATTTTTTTTCTTTTTCTTTTGGGTTTGGGTAATGTCGTCTCTCTCATATGGCCTTATCTCGAATCTTCTCTACACCTTTACCGTTTATTTTATTTTCCCACTCTACTCTCTGCTTAGCTTTAGAAGAAGTGTTATAGAGGAGGAGAGACCAAAGGAAGAAGAGACGAGATACTTGGTGGTAAGAGGGAGAGGGAGAGATGTTGGCGAGAGCTCCACCACCGTGTTTTAATTTTCCGGCGAGGAATAATAATAATATCTGTAATCGGAGTGAGATTGTGCGATTGTTTCGTAACCGCGGAGGCGGAGGAGTGGTATCTAGTGGTGGTTTCACTCGGCGGCCGTTGGAAACTTCGAGCTCTTACGACGATTCCACCGACGACGGATTCGTTATCATCACTGCGGCGGATAAGGATAATGGCTTCTCTCATCCTCCTCCGCCTTCTTCCGATTCGATTCCCTCAGGTAATAATATCATATTTGGTTTGATTCTTTTGTCTTCCTCCTCGAATTGTGGTTTTTGTGATTGATGATTTTGGTGATTTGATATGGAATTGTAGAATCTGGGAGAAGAAACGGTTCGCGTTCGAGAGGTGTAACTGCTAGTTTCGGAAGGCTAAAGGCTCAAAAAGTAAAAGCTCTTGTTGGAAAGGTAACGCAGAAAAAGCAGCATATGAGTCATAGTGAGGAGGACGAAGATGAGGATGACGCCTCTGATGATGGGGATTTTAACGAGGATGAAGGTTTTGTTGGTTCATCTTCAATTCTTGATTTGATGAGGAAGAAGCTTGCTATGAAGGCTATTCCTAGATCAGGCAAATCTTTTGAGAAAAAAGAGGTTCAAAGATTCAGCAAAGTGAGGGAATCTAGAGAGTCAAGAAAGGATTTTGATAGATTAGGAGGAGATGATGAAGATATTGAGAGAGAAGGGTCACGGAGTTCATATTCAAAAGGTTATGATGCTAACTCCAGGGGTAAGGGAGATAGGCTTTCGGTTGCAAGAGATTTAGATCCATTTGAAGGACGTGATAGAGCTATTGATGAGGTTTCAAACCCTCGAAAGTATACTGACAATGAGAGAGCAGGATCACGGAGTTCATATTCAAGAGACTCTGCTGTTAACTCTAGGGGTAGGGAGGATAAGCGTTTTGTTGCCAAAGACTTGGATACATTCCAGGGACGTGATAAAGCTTATGATGAGGTTTATAATCCTCAAAGGTTCAGTAATAACGAGAGAGGAGGATCGTATTCAAAAGGCTCTGCTGGTAACTCTCGGGGTTGGGGTGATAGGCGTTCTGTTGTATATGCAAGAGATATGGACGATTGGAGAGAGCAAAGGAATAAAACCAATGCTACTAGGGAGACTGGCTTTTTTAGCCGGAAAACTTTTGCTGAAATTGGATGTAGTCAAGATATGATGAAGGCCTTAAAGGAACAGAATTTTGATCGCCCGGCACACATTCAGGTTCAGACTTTATTTTCCTTCTTAATAAATGATCTAGGTGCATGTGTATGTATACAATTTTCTTAACTGTTATTGTTTTACCATTCTTGTTTACCATGATGCAGGCTCTGGCTTTTGCACCAGTTATTGATGGAAAGAGTTGTATCATAGCTGAACAAAGTGGATCAGGCAAGACACTCTCATATCTTATCCCTGTTATTCAGCGTCTCAGAGAAGAAGAACTTCAAGGAATTAGCAAATCCTCCCCTGGGTGTCCTCGTGTTATTGTTCTGGTACCAACTGCAGAGTTGGCTTCTCAGGTTAGGTTGATTCATTGCTTAATTATGTGAATGGTTTTAGCTGAAGACAATTGGTTGATACATATGAAATACTTGACAGGTTCTTGCTAACTGTAGATCAATATCAAAGTCTGGGGTCCCTTTCCGTTCCATGGTAGTGACGGGTGGCTTCAGACAACGAACCCAGCTAGAAAACTTAGAGCAAGGTGTTGACGTTTTGATTGCAACACCAGGGCGTTTCACGTACCTAATGAAAGAAGGAATTTTGGGGTTATCAAATTTAAGATGGTACTTTAAATCTTTCAACAAAGCAAAATTTCCATGCTCTTTTGAATAAAGATCAAATTTAACAAGATGAACATTAACTTATGTACGGAAGTTGATGGGGTACAATCTTGGTAACGTGTCTTGCAGTGCCATCTTGGATGAAGTGGATATACTCTTTGGCGACGATGAGTTTGAGGCAGCCCTGCAAAGTCTAATAAACTCTTCGCCTGTTACTGCACAGTATCTGTTTGTTACAGCAACCTTGCCGCTTGAGATATATAACAAACTTGTTGAAGTTTTCCCAGATTGTGAAGTTGTAATGGGACCTCGTGTGCACCGTGTTAGTAATGCTCTCGAAGAGGTTGGTATAAAAAATTAGTGATTGGGAAATATATACTTGATTGCTGAATTATCTTCTTTTGATCGTACCTACCCAATGTTGAGTTGCTCCATGCAGATTCTTGTTGACTGCAGTGGAGATGATAATGCAGAGAAAACTCCTGAGACTGCTTTTCAGAACAAGAAAACTGCTCTTCTTCAGATTGTGGAGGAAAACCCTGTTCCCAAAACTATCATTTTCTGCAATAAGGTGCCATAGTGCCCCACCTACCGCTGTTCGCTACTACTTGAGTCTATTTGGACGTCTCAGTCTCATGTAGAAAATTCTACCCTATTATTTGCAGATTGAGACATGTAGGAAAGTTGAGAATATATTTAAGCGGGTTGATAGAAAGGAAAGGCAGTTGCATGTCCTACCTTTTCATGCAGCACTTGCACAAGGGTCAAGGCTTACAAACATGGAAGAATTCACCTTATCTCAGCCGGAAGAAAATTCACTGTTTCTGGTTTGCACGGATAGGTACTTCATTTTTGGGTTACTAGTATCACTTCTATGATGCTATATTGCCTGAACATTATTTTAACCTTTTTTTCTTTCTCCTTTTTTCTTTCCGAATCAATGGCAGAGCCTCCCGTGGGATAGATTTCTCTGGTGTTGATCATGTGGTGCTCTTTGACTTCCCGCGTGACCCCAGTGAATACGTGAGACGTGTAGGAAGAACAGCAAGAGGGGCTAGAGGAGAAGGAAAGGCTTTCATCTTTGTGGTGGGGAAGCAAGTAAGGTTGGCACAGAGGATAATTGAGCGAAATCAGAAGGGTCACCCAGTTCATGATGTCCCAAGCGCTTACGAATCCACAACATAAAGTAACTCTTTCATCTGTCTGCTCCTTCTCCTTACTGCAATCTCTGTGTCAAGTTATGGAGCCGTTCAAGTCATCATGATGAGCAGCTGGGTAAGCAAGGGTAATGGTACTTCTTTTTGTTGTTGTAATGTGATGCAAGATGGCTAATTTAGTCACGTAAGAAGAGCTAGTGATGAATCAAGCATGGCATCCTTGTTAATCAACATGCGGAGCATATTTGCTGTATATTCCTTTTTGCAAATTCAAGTTATTGAGTTGTTGACAATTTTGATTGGATATTTAACTTGTTTCTAAATCTCAGGTACTTAAATTTGTTGCATGACCAAAAAATAACTTGTTATATAAAAAAGCATAACTCACAATCGTTTTCCATACGATGACTAATTAATTAAAAAGTTGATTAGGTAACTTTATATATTTTATAGAACTGTGTCAGCTTTAGTAACCAACAATCTTAAAAACAACAAAGCTTTGTTACCTTCGTAGAATCCCGAAACCGAATACATTACTTCCTTCAGTTAATCGACGTTACGACTTACGATCATGAGCATAGCCGGCGCAATAAATATATGGGCCGCAAGCAACAAAAAAATATTGGGCCTACAAAATTAATGAGCTTAAAAAGAAAAGTAAAAATATATAACAGCAGCATGTTAGATTTTCGAACCGTGCACCTATTCCTTACTCAAGACTAAACGTAACCAACTTGACTAAAGGAACTTTTGTAGAAAAGGGGGCCGAAAATATATTTACTTTTAGACCGCTGCAAGCAATATGGGCATATTTGGTGCATCAACATTTAGTCTAAATGTTATGTTTATTTGTAATTAAAGGGTTATTTTATTTGTAAGATTTTCAACAGAGATGTCAACCATTTTTAAAGCTTTAAATGATCTAAAGTTTACGTTGGGTAAAAAGAATTGAAATGACAACTGCCTAAATTCACAAATTGGTAAGGAAGTGTTAAACACAAATCCTATGTTTATTTTGGCTTTAAACAAAATTTACCCAAATCTTTGTGGTTATACTTTCGATTGTTGTTTGATGGCTAGCTAATTTTCTCACTAATCAATGTCTTGCGGAACGTTTTATGAAAAAGAATCAGATTATTTTCTTTGCCGTTAAAGTCCATGTGCTTCTCTCTATGTAGTTAGTTCATATATCAGTGGTTAATTGGTTATTTTTCTTGTTTACAACAACCAATTGATCCATATATGAGCAATTTCAGACAGATGGGAAACTCTTAGAGGTAACTGTGTCATTCTACTTTTTTTCTCGGCTTTGAGAGTTCATCAGACGTATGTATCTGTCTTACAATGTTAGTCCCTTGCCTTCTTATTGTGTTTTTTTTTTCTTTAATTGCGTAGTGCTTGTTCACGACATTGCTTGTCCTCCAGTATGAGTGTCTCCGGTGCTGCAGTTGGTTCAGGTTAGTATATTCTTTTTTACTTATTGTTTCGTTTTTGAGTGAGCTTGAATGGAAAAATATTAAAGACAATTCTTAATTGCAACACCATCTCAGAAAGAAATTTTAGAAGAGCAGTTGAGTTTGGGAAAACTCATGTGGTTAAGCCCGAAGGGAAGCACCTAGCAACTATTGTCTGGCTACATGGGCTTGGGGACGTTGGCTCAAGGTAATTCCTTTCTGTCCCAATGTCCCAAGGAAAAAATCACCTAGCATAGTAGTTATTGAATCTAGGCTTCATGACATTGTAACCATGGTATACATATCAACACATCTTTATCAGCTGAAGTTTTGTGATAAACATCTTTGCCTTGTGTGTTAAGCATTCTCACTTTTATGTTTACACAAGTTTTTTAAAATTTGAATTTTTAGATCCTTCCATTGGACTATGTCAAAACTAATAAACTTGCTCCAATGTCTAACTTTTAACTTTTTCATTTTTTTCAGTTACAAATATTGCTAGATCCCAAAAAATGGATCCAACCATTGGAGATGCTCAGTAATTTTGCTTTTAAAAAAAAACTCTCCCATTTAAAATTTATTTACTATTAACTTAATTCATATCTAAGCACTCCAAAGGTCTCCATCATCATTCGTCATACTTCTTGTCACACACTTTAATTTCCGCTCTTTTTCTCACTATATTTGTAGCTAAAATTTATTTTCTGGGTTCATCTCTGGATTTGAAAAAAAACTAGAATTTTGGGAAAAAAGTAGATTAAAGATTACATTTTTTTGTTGTTCATCTCTCGTTTTTTAAATTTAAAAAAAAAAAAAAAAAAAAAAAAAAATCAGAACTGTAACTTTTGGAGAATAGCTTTACCCAAAAGTTGAGTTTGGCTTTTGGGTAAAATCATTCAAATGGAGAAAAGCCAAGATTACTTCATTCGATGATTTTGGCTTTAAACAACTCAACTTTAAACAAAATTTTGATTTATTTGTTGTATTGGTGGCCCGTTAAAAAAAAAAAACTCAACTTTAACCAAACTTTTGGAGTTTTCATTCTCTTATAGACATACTTCATTATAAATACTCAGATGCTATTGGCAGATCAATTCACCCCCTTCTGAATCCCTAAATCTCATCTAAACAGTATCACACAAACCACTTCATTATAAACACGATAATAGTTAGTACTTAACACATCACTCAGTCAGTTTCTCCTAGCTGGTAATTTCGTAAAAGAAGAAGAAAATGGAATACTACTTGTATGATAGAGTATACAAATTACTCATACAAGATAAGTCTAATGCGTCTCATACAAGAACTAAACACAATAAAAGGTCTCATACAAGAATTAAACAAAATAAAATGTCTCATACAAGAATTAAACAAAAATAAAAGTGAGAGAAGGAGTCTGTCTAGAATTAAACACAATAAAACTAGAAGAGATAGAGCTAGTCCGATAATTCTTGATCTTCTCCAAAGCAAATAAGGGTGTATTCAATGTTTTCAGACATTGCAAAGATCACCCAGTGAGACTTCAAGAGCTGATCATGTGACTCTTTATGAGAGCTTAAGCTGATTATAACCACCATGTTGTCTTCTAAATCTATCCTCACATATTCATGTGAAGATACTATTAGCTCACACAATTGTTGGAGACTGTTCACTGTCTCTCCATTAGCGCAAATCATCGAATGAAGTATATATCCTGTTAACATCATCCTCCAACACCTACACCAACAGGATTACTCTAAGTCTCATGCTCAAGGAAACACACACGGAAACATAAATTAAGAAAGAGGAAGACATAAACGGAAACAGAAATCAAGAAAGAGGAAAAATAACTGAAAAACTGAATCTAGAAATTAAGAAAGAGGAAAAATATTTGTCACACTCCCACCTTCGATACATTCTGTGAAAACTAATACTGCAAATATATAATAACTTGGAGAAGGATAATCGGTTGTAATTGTACACCAATCATCAATCTAACAAAAAAAAAACAATGAGAACTTTCAAACTTTTTTTGATCTCTTCAACAAATCAGTCACAAACAATTGACCCAGTTGTTTAAGTATTAATTAATGAAAGAACTTACTATTGAATCAAGCTTTAAGAATTTCAACAAGAATAAAAGTAAAACTCACTTTATTTGCTCAAGAAAATCATTCAAAACTTAAGCTATCTTCTCTCAAATCTCTTTTCTCTCTCACGTCTAATGCCACAACTCGACATTAGCTTTTATAGAGACCAAGTAAATATTTAGCCTAACAACCTTTAGGAAATATTACATAATTTAGATTCCTCCTAAATCTTTAAATATGTATATTTAGATATCTCCTAAATATACTAAGCTTGCTCCTCAAGCTATTAAGCTTACATCAACATTGTCCCTTCTAAGCTTGAAGTGATCTCCCTTCACATCTTGAACTCCAATAAGACTTCTCATTTCCTTAAATTTGATCCTTGCAAGTTCCTTTGTTAAAATGTCAGCATTTTGCACACTCCCAGGAACATGCTCAACCTCTATCTGCTCACACTCAACACATTCACGGATGAAGTGGTACCTAGTATGTATATGCTTACTCCGACCGTGAAACACCGGGTTCTTAATAAGTGCAATGGCAGACTTGTTATCAACACGAAGTGTTACCTTTTCACTTGTCACTCCAGTAGACTCTCCAAGAAGGTCTTGCAACAAATCGCCTGTTTTGCAGCCTCCGTGGCTGCCATGAATTCTGCCTCGCACAAGGATAAAGCCACCGTCTCTTGTTTCTGCGTACACCACGTGATAGGACACCCATCGAGATAAAATATATGACCGGTTGTACCCTTACTGTCATCCTCATCCACGTTGTGACTACTATCACTGTAGCCAACCAGTCCACTCTTATCCATGTGATTAAACACGAGACCATAGGAGAGTGTCCCAAGCAAGTATCGAAGAACTTGCTTTAATGTTGCACCATGCGATACCTTTGGTTCGTGCATATACCTTCTTAGCACACCGACGGAATAAGAAAGATCAGGTCGTGTATGGAGTAAATACCTTAAGCATCCAATGTTCTTTCTATACTCTTGTCCATCGATACACTCTTCTTTTGGTGCTTTAGACAGCTTCAACCCCGGGTCCATTGGTATGTGAACCGGATTGCATTTACTCATTCCAGCTTCCTCAAGAATCTTCTCCGCATATTTTTCTTGTTTGAGCACAATGCCACCGCTAAACTGAGCAACTTCGATTCCAAGGTAGTAAGTCAACTTTCCCAAGTCACTCATTTCAAACTTTGAAGCCATTCCTCTCTTGAAGTCGAGTATCATTCTTAAGTTCGAACCTGTGACCAAAAGGTCATCCACGTAGACTGCGACAAGAAGGAGGTGACCTTGTTCTTGTTTACGATACAGTGATGGTTCCTTCAAGCACCTTATGAACTTAAGCTCCTTAAGAATCTCGTTTAGCTTCTGATTCCAAGCCCTTGGTGCTTGCCTTAACCCGTAGAGTACTTTATTCAATTTATACACTTTATCCTCTCCTTCCTCGACTATAAATCCTTCCGGCTGAGTTATGTATACTACTTCCTTTAGCTCACCGTGAAGAAACGCGGTTTTGACGTCAAGATGGTGAACCTCCCATCCGTGCAATGATGAATCGAACCGTCTCAATCCTTGCTACCGGAGCAAATACCTCATCGAAGTCAACACCGTGTCTCTGCACATAACCTCTAGCCACCAGTCTTGCTTTGTGTTTATTAATGCTTCCATCTGAGTTTCTTTTCAGCTTAAACACCCACTTCAAGCCAATTGGCTTAACTCCAGAAGGAAGATCAACTAAGTCCCAAGTTTTGTTTCTTTCAATAGAAGAAATTTCTTCTTCACATGCTTCTCTCCATGTTTTAAGCTGCTTGGCTTCATCATAATCCCATGGTTCTTCATTCACTACTTGCAACAGTTGCCCACTCTCCAATTCAGCCATCAAAACATAATCGTCAAGATACTTGGGCTTTACGACTTATCGCTGCGATCTCCTCAACGTCGGTTGACTCTATTCTAGTATAGAGTCATCCTCTATTTCGAGCCTGGGAATATCAGCCGTGATTTCATCTTCATCAACGTCACTCTCATCTTTCTCCTCTGTATCATGTTCTGCTTCTGAATTTCTTTCTTCGACTGCAACTTCTTCTCCTTGAAGACCATTGTTTCCAAACTCCCCAAACCTGAATCTTAACATTCCTTGTTTTTCAGTTTCTTCACCACCTACAGTGCTCCATTCCCAACCTTTTAATTCATCGAAGATCACATCCCTACTAACCACAATTCTTCGAGTGGTTGGGTTTAATAATCGATAGGCCTTCGACCTAGGCTCCGTACCGAGGTGAACTAACGGTCTTGAACGATCGTCCAGCTTCTTGAGAAATGGTGTCTCTGTTTTCGCGAACCCAATACACCCAAAGACACGAAGGTGCTGGATGTTTGGTTTTCGTCCCTTGTAGACCTCGTACAGAGTCTTCTCGATCATAACCCTTGTTGCAACTCTGATTAAGAGATATGTAGCATGTCTTACCGCCTCACCCCACAAGTAATTGGGTACATTCATATGTTTTAACATGCTCCTAGTCATCTCCATTAGAGTTTTATTCCTCCTCTCTACGACTCCGTTCTGTTGAGGAGAGTATGGTGTAGTCAAATGTATCTCAATTCCAGTGGTTTCACAAAACAAATTGAATTCATGTGACATGAATTCACCTCCCCTATCTGTCCTGAATGTCTTGATCATGGCACCAGTCTCTTTCTCCACTTGCAGTTTGAATTTCTTGAATTTGTCGAAGGCTTTGCTCTTGTCTTTTAACAGTATAGTCCACATGTAACGGGAGAAATCATCAATCAACACAAAGATATACCTATTCCTTGCCAATGTAGATGGAGATATGGGTCCACACAGGTCTCCATGTATAAGTTCCAGTGTTCATGCAGCGTGAAACGAGGTAGCTTGGGGAAAGACTTTTCTTACTTGTTTACCAAGTAAATATGAAGCACAAGTTTCCCTTTCAATTATAATACACGGCATTCCTACAACCAATTCTTTCTTCACCATTGTTCTCATTGTTTCAATGCCGATGTGCCCCAATCTTGCATGCCATTTAGTTGACTCACTCACCGTTGCAACTTGCAGACACTTAGCGGGTTCTACGTCCATAACCACCTTATCGTGCCTGTTTCTCGATCTACTTGCTTTGACCAGAAGTCTGCCATCTTGATCATGCAAGGTTAAGTAGTCCTCTCTCATCCTCATGTCACATCCGGACTCGATAGCCTGCCCAAGCCTGATTATATTACTTTTCAGTCCTGGTATAAAGTAGACATTGGCTAACACCTTCTTCTCTCCATCTCTAGTTACAAACAGTATAGATCATTTGCCTTTGATGTCGATGTGTGAGTCATGTCTGAACCGGACTTTTCCTATGATTGTATCATCAATCTTCGAAAAATACTTGTTGTTGCCCGACATGTGATTGCTAGCCCCGTTGTCCAAATACCATATGTTTTCAAAATGTGCATCAAGCTCGCTTGGCTTCACTTTCCTTTCATTGAGATACACCACCTCATGCATCATCAATTCTTCAGCCTTTTGTGTGTCATCACCTTCAACTTCTTGTGTTTCTTGAAGTTTAAGCAACCTGTCGGGACAATTTGAAGCGTAATGTCCCACCTTGTCGCACCGATAGCATACAATCCTTGACTTATCTCGTTCTTGTTTGTACCCACCAAACTGTGGATTACCGAACCGTCCACGTCCCCTTCCACGGCCATAGAACCGACCACCTTGTCCTCTTCCACGTCCCGGACCATTGTTCCCTTGATAGGACTGTGTATCCATATTTGCATACATGAGTTTGGCGTGATCAGTGGTTTGATCTTCTTCTTCCTCACGAGTACGCTCCTCATAAGTTTTTAACCTTCCAACGATGTCTTCAAAGCTCATTGTGTTTAGGTCAAGAACTTGTTCCAGTGATGCAATAATATGAATATACCTCCTCCGTGGCAAACTTTTAAGAAATTTCTTAACAAGTTTTGGTTCTTCAATGATTTCT
This sequence comes from Camelina sativa, assembly GCF_030686135.1. Lineage (NCBI taxonomy): Eukaryota > Viridiplantae > Streptophyta > Magnoliopsida > Brassicales > Brassicaceae > Camelina > Camelina sativa. Next base: position 2,982,592 of record NC_141898.1, read on the forward strand.
CCTAGGCTTGCGGATTTTGTGGATAGTTCCGAGAGACGACCTACGAAATCATCAATAGTATCCCTATCTTTCATCTTCATTCTGTCAAACTCTGCCATCAAAGTTTGTAACCTTGCTTCCTTCACCCGCTCAGCTCCAACATGTCGTGCTTTGATAGCATCCCAGACAGCCTTAGAGGTATCTAAGTTTCCGACCTGTAAGATTAAAGCTTTTGGTATAGACTGGAACAGAAGAGCTCTAGCCAAATCGTTGTGGTCTCCGTTGTCTGATCCAGGTTCGATAGACTCCCAAACTTTGTTCACCTTGAGTAATACCTTCATACGCATCGCCCATACTGTATAATTTACAGCATTCAACATCAGACACTAGATGCTAGAAGAATTACCTTCTTTCGGCTTGGCAAGAACGATGTCACCCATGGTTCTTTCTTAACAAGAAAAGTTTCTCTCGAGATTGTGTTTGATTCAATACTAGCTCTGATACCAAATATTGAATCAAGCTTTAAGAATTTCAAGAAGAATAAAAGTAAAACTCACTTTATTTGCTTAATAAAATAACTCAAAACTTAAGCTCTCTTCTCTCAAATCTCTATTCTCTCTCACGTCTAATGCCACAACTCGACATTAGCTTTTATAGAGACCAAGTAAATATTTAGCCTAACAACCTTTAGGAAATATTACATAATTTAGATTCCTCCTAAATCTTTAGATATGTATATTTAGATATCTCCTAAATATACTAAGCTTGCTCCTCAAGCTATTTCAAGCTTACATCAACACTTACAAGCGTCAATGGCATGTTGTTGTTAACTTCTCCATCTCTCCCAACTTTGATAGATACTCGTTCAGTGTGTTTCTTCAAAGCAATAAAGCCATTCAAATTTATCCAAGGTTCTCATATAAAAGTGTAGAGTGCAAAACAGAACAAAAAAAATTGAGAAACATATTGAAACAACCAAAAATTCAAAGTCAACTAATTTAAATCCATTAGATATATATATATACCTTTCCCATTGTCTTCTACTGCCACCCCATCAACTTCGAGGATCACATCATTCACTTCCAAAAATGAGACAACTGGTGAAATCTCACTAACCTCTGTCACTATAATGTCGGTCATATGCTTCTTCATATTTAAGTAGTCTCGCATCATAGCATTCTTCACAGGTTGGAAACAAATGCCAAGTGAACAAAACCCTCTTCCATTGTTGTCAATACTGGCTAAGAAAATATTCACAATTGAAGATGGAATGACTTATCCGCAAAAAAAAAAAAAAAAAAAAAAAAATAGCTAGAATCCATTAAATCAGCAAAATCATATACGCAAATTTTCATATATGATTTTGCAGATTTTTATGCTGATTTAATGGATTCTAGCTATTTTTTTTTTTTTTTTTTTTTTTTTTGTGGATAAATCATTCTATCTCCAATTGTGAGTATTTTTTTAGCCAGTTTTAGCCAAAAAAAAAATTTTAATTACAAGTATAATGAAAAAATGCTAAAAACAGTATGCCGTTTCTTCTGATAGCTCACCGTTTCTTAATTTTTTTTTTTAAAACTAGTGCCTCCTCCTCTCCCGGAAAAAGACACCGGAGAACAAGTTTGCTGTGAAGTTGGTCAAGTTTGACCCAGAGAAAAGGTGGCAAGTGCTTGGAGCAGTTGCATGGGCCAAATGTGATGAAAAAGTGCTCAAATCATTGACCGAGTTGGGTCTGGCACCATCGCTAGTTTGTCTAGAAAACGTCCCCAACTCCCTCATCAAACAAGGTGTCACAAAGGAGGAAGCTACTGAAATCATTACCAAGATCGAAGCTGTCGGTGAAGTTGCTGTTATGATGATGACCAGCTTTCCTAATTGTTTGTCTTTGTGACAGACACTCAGCACGTACGTCCGTAGTAGTTGTTTTGTAAGAGAAACTATTTCTGTCATCATCCTTTAAAAAAAACCCCTGTCCGTAGTAGTTGTCTGGTAAGAGAGCTATTCAGTCATATCCTAAAACCCCTATCGTAGTAGTTGTTTCCATTACTGTCTCGTGACTTATCTCACTTCCATGAAATATATGATCTTCATGGACCGTAGCAGATGACACAATACACCATGGTCATAAATGATGCTTATATTGTAGCATTCGCTATCTAAAAAATCTCAAAGGAAATTAAACAGTTTTATTGAAATAAACGTAGCTCAAAAAACAGAGTCTAAAGTCCACCAGCTCAATATATTGTAGGTTGAAACATTTGTGGGCAGAGACTCTCACACGTCTCGAAATGCTCAAACATCCCTACAGTGTTTCATCCAATCTGATAGTGGTGTAACAGTATCAGTGACTTTAAACCATTCGCTTCAATCTTATGGGAAAATTTCCATGCCATATCAACCTTGCCCACTTTATACTAACGTTATCTATCCATACATACCATTATACCAATGTCGGCATCAAGAGAGCTGATCATCAAGCAAAGATAGAGCAGAATCAACTCGGCCCTCCCCAAAACAATGTTGTAAACAGAACAGATGAGCGGGGTTGGTTCATATCTTATCCTAACTCCTGCATATTTGCTGAACGAGTGTCAACATCATATCAGAACGATCAACTGCTGAGAAAGAACCCATAAGAGTTGTGTAACCTTAAAAATCAGGTCGGAACTTGAACTTCCTCATCAACTGCACAACATCAAAACTTTCCCTAATTAGCCTTAACATAAAAAAAAAAAAGCTCAGACTGATTTATAGGAAAATGGATTCATACAACTCAGACTGAGCTATTTTTTCTGTGTTGTTGTTATTTTTTCCCCCTTTTGAATGCTCCACTTCAATTTCAAAGATCATCATCATACGTATCTACGTAACTACCAAACTCAGACTCGAATAAAGAATCATCTTAAAAAGCAGAAATGCATTCTCTCTGATTCAAATAACTCCTCTTTCTCCTTTGTCCTTTGCATTCAGCTACAGAAGAATGCCAAAGAAGCGTGAAAACACACACATGGCTTGCGGCATAAAGTCTGACTGAACCAAACTAAAGAGATTTATTATAATTTAGTCCAGATGATGAATTGAAGGCTCTTTCTTTGTCGCCGCTTGATACTTTTGTACTTTCCTAACCGAACCAAACGAAACGAAGTGGGACGCAAAGTTAGAACTTCTCTAACTTCAACAAGACACAATTAAGGGGGAAAAAAAAAACTTACGATCCAAATAAACCTCTTGCCTGTAAACACAAGACTCTAAAACAGTGAAAATTACCAAAACAAAAATAAAACCATTTTACATGTAAAAGGATTTGATGGAATCAAAATCTCTTTAGATTTGAAATTAAGTTTTTGAAATATGCCATTTAATTAATAAAAAAATTAATAAAATTCAGATTTTAAATTTGTACTATCTATATATAATTAGAGAAAAACATAAATATCCTTGGATTGGCAAAAACCATTTAAAAGTCTTAGTTGGGGAAAACTAATTCACATCAGATTTTGTTTGAGTGGCAAAAACCTTATATAAAGAGCTCATAAGAACAGATCTAAAAGCAAACGTGATATATATTGGCAACAACAAAAATGAATTGCAAAATTGGATTCATGAGCTCCCTGGTGATTACTTCAATAGTCATCCTATTTCTCTTGGTTTCAGGTTAGACTCTTTCGATCGTGTCTGTTTTAATAGCACGCTATGAGAAATATTAGTAAGGTGTTATCGTAACTCAAGTCTATTTTCTTTAACATTGGTATTGGGCGAAAATGTAGGAAACGTTGAAGCTGAACCCCAAAACTGCATTGGATTATGTAAAATGCTTTTTGACTGTTCGGCCGCTTGCATCAAGATGGGATATGTAACTGGCCAATGTGTCGGCTCGAAAAACCCCGATATATGTTGTTGCAACCATTAAATGTTTCGTATCTATATGTATTTAAAATACATCAACAAAAATTAATAAATTTATATAATTAATAGATATTATATAACAAACTCGAATGTGTGAGTTTTGACAACTTTGATTTATTTAAACAATAAAAAAAAAGAGAGAGAATTTTGTATTTAAGTAATACTTAATTCGAAAAACATAAAAAAAAAAACGTATACAAAAGTAAAAGTGATATATTAGCAACAACGAAAATGAATTGTAAGATTGGATTCATGAGCTGTGTGGTGATTACTTCAATAGTCATCCTATTTCTTTTGGTTTCAGGTTAGTCTCTTTGTATCTGTTTTTATAGCAAACTATGAGAAATATTAATAGTAGTTTTTTTATATATATAAAAAATGGTATTTGGTGAAAAGCAGGGGATAGTTGAAGCCAAAAAGCCCAATGCAATGGAACATGTGAAATACTCTTCGACTGTTCGTTCGCTTGCAGCAAGAAGAGATACAAAACTGGCGAATTCGTTGTCTCGAGATTTCCCAATGAATGTTGATGCAACAATTAAATGTTTCGTATCTCTTTATGTACTGAAAATTATCAACAAAAAATATCTATGATTATTAATAATACTATATAACAAGTGAGTGAGTTGTTGATATACTTGATAACTTTGCTTTATTCAAATACTGAAAAAAAAAAAGAAGAAACAAAATATTTGCATTTCACTAACAATTATTTATAGTGTATACTGACCCGATCCATTTGACAAAAAGAATTAAGAACAAAGTCCCTACTCCCTAGTTATAACACAAACTCTTACACCGTCTGAGAGTTTATCTAAAATAGTTAGAACTTAGAACACATTATAAGTGGCGGACCCAGGAACAAAATTTAGGAGGGTCAACTTTTTTCTTTAAACTGTTTAAATGTAAACAAAATCCTATTTGTGTAATACATCATTGGTTTTACATGCAAACACAACTATTTTAATATTTTAGGGGGGTCAATTGACCCCCTACCTTCTACATAGGTCCGCCACTATAACATTTTCATTTTTCTTCCCTTTATATTCCAAAAATTATGCCTCTGACAATAAAATGGGTTTCTTTTTGTTGCATGAACATATATAGTCAATAAATTGTTGATGAATCACGTGAATTTGTGTTATTGTGTTGTGTGTGTGTTTTTTTTTTGGGTTAAAGATTGTGTTAGTGTAGACGGAACTCTTCCTTCTGAAGCTTCTTTTGTTCCATGTTATAAAAAAACTAGATTAGGACCTGCAATACACCGCAGAACAAATTATTTATAACTAAAACATTTCAATTATAAGTTGTATTTGTTGGTTAAATATATTATAATTATATAATAATTGTTAATTTTATGGTTTAAACTATATAATACCGTAATATAAATTAATTTTTACATGATAATTATTTAATCAATATAATTAGATATGTCTATTCTCTGATATAGAAATTATTAACAAAATAATGAAATGATGTTTTACCAGTGTAACACCAAATTAATGATATTTTAAATTTTGATAATTATCACCGTCCAGCTATATAACCCGTACCGAGATATTTAACTCGCACTATAACATCTTAATTTTTAATATTTATTGTTTTGTATTATAAATATTAGATTGGGTTGATTTGTTATTTATTAAGATTATAACCATTTACATTTTATAAGATTGATGCTTCTTATAAAATTTAAATATTATAATACTTAGAATTTTTAAAATGGTTGTCTATTTCTCATATTTGTAGTTTCGTAAAAGTTTAAATATATTATTAATATTTTAAAAGTCTTATAACTTTTTAAAAAGTTGAAATATTTATAATAGTTAAACTTCTTATAAAGTTTAGATATTTATAATATTTGAAACTTCATAAACGTTTAAATATTATTAATATTTTTAACATTTTAAGAACTGGAATAAACCAAATATTTTTTATTTTTATTTTGAATGTCTGACAAATCAAGCTTTCTACTCATTTGTATTCTGAATATTTTGGACTCTTTTATAGTATGATTCTGAACCATTGCCCAATTTTTTAGGCGATGTGGGATATTGTATCCGTATATTTTATTCATCTATTGAGTAATATATGTCCGTTTTTAAAAATTTGTATTACATCATATGTAGGAAAAAATCACAATTTTTATTAACTAAATATATTATAGAATAATTCAAGATTAATAAATATAAATTTAAATAAAAATGAAAGAGAAGCATATATTTATGTTTGAATAAGATAGAAAAATTTTCTTATTTTTTAAATGTTACATATAATTAATTTTGAAAATTTTAGTAACTAATATTAAAAACAATACTAGTATAGATTCCAAGTTTCTATGTATTATTTAATAATTTTTTACTACTTAAATTCTGTAGTATTTTTTCTGTTAGTTGAAGTTTGTTAAATGATAAAAAAATCTTTTGTTTCTTAAACTCTGTGTTTCTTTTGCCAAAAACTCTTATACAATGAGATAGAGAGAATATAAGTCAGATTTCAAAGTTGTACGCATAATTAATATCCTTGGATCGAGAAAAATTTATTTAAATGTCTTCGTTCGTGAAAACTAATTCACATCAGATTTTGTTTGAGTGGCAAAGGTATTATAAAAAGAGCTCGCATACGAACATGTCCAAAGCAAACGTGATATACTGGCAACAACGAAAATGAATTGCAAGATTGGATTCATGGGCTAATGGGCTGCTTCTTATGACACTAATTGGGCCTTCAATGTGTGCTCTAATATCATGAGCTTCATGGTGATTATTTCAATAGTCTTCCTATTTCTCTTGGTTTCAGGTTGGTTCTTTCATTTCATGTCTGTTTTTAAGCAAACTATGAGAAATATTAATAATGTTTTACTGTAACTTAAGTCTTATTTTCTTTGATATTGGATGAAAAAGTAGGAAAAGTTGAAGCTCAACCCCAAAAGTGCATTGGATCATGTACAAGCAGTTCTGCCTGTGGAAACTCTCGCATCAAGATGGGATACAAAATTGGAGAATGCGTTGGCTGGAAAAAACCTGATAATTGTTGTTGCATGTTTCGTATGTACTAGATGCATTTAAAATCATCAGCAAAAAATACTTGATTAGTAATAGTACTATATAACAAAAGCGTGCGAGTTCTGATAACCTCGGTTTACTCAAATAATGGAAAAAAAAACATATTATTACATTAACAATTAGTTATAATGTATCATAATGTATACACATATCACAATCCCATTTGACGTAAAAAAAAGTTTAAGAACATAGTCATCGGTCATCACATACACTTCTACTGTTCTACACCACATGTCATCCATATATCTAAATTATGTAGTTACAACTTACAAAACACATTATAACATTATTTTTACTACGTACGATGTGCATTTATTTTATATGGACCACATTTTCTATTAGTCAATTTAATGTCGAAGCATCCTTTAATTCATCTTAATAGAGTTTTTATTTTCTTTCAAAGAAAATATACATCGTCGAAGATCCACATAAACTTGTTTTCTATGAGTTTCTATACATTTAATATATTGTTCAGGTTATTATATCATCGACAAATGTGTGAGTTGTTGACACTTTTGATCCGTTTGATTTGGTCTCCGAAACTAAGAAACACAAAAGTAATTTTGCTGACAAACAAACAAAAAAAAATGTAAAGAATGAAGTCAGAATCGGTTATATATCATCAATTGGACAGTCAATTAGTATGATGGAAGTCAACGTTTTGATCACAGCTTCAACGAAGTTTTATAGATATTTGGTTGTGAGGAGTCGGCCAGGCGCGAGAAAATGATAGAGAATGAAAATTAGGTTGTTTTGGAGTTAGATATGTAGAGGAATGTTTATTTGATATATCTTTACAATAATACAATGGGTGTTTATATACAGAAGAGGTGAGGGAACCTCTAGGTCAAGCCATTACTATACATTCCTAAACTAGAGATATCATATGATCTTGTGTATCAAGGAATATCTCTTACAAGATAATCTTCTACTGAAACTATGGTTGAAACTTGAAAGTAAATTGAAGTAAGAAGTCTGCATAAGGATGTACTTACTACAAAGTCTACGATACTACTTAAATGTCGTCCAATGTTTGAGTAACGTACGCCTTGCATGGAAAAAGATTGAGAAAATCAAAATCTCCTTACATGGGCAATAACTAATACAGTCAACGAAAAGATATGTAACAACAATATATTTGAAATATGCTACTATTAATGAAAACGAAAACCAAGGTATAAATATTTTCACTCGAGTCTGAATATCAATAAAACAGATTTTGAGACAAAGCAAAGTAATAACACAATGAAAATGAACAGCAAGATTGGATTCATGAGCTTGCTCGTGATTACTTCAGTAATCTTCCTCTTTCTGGTTTCAGGTTAGGCCGTACATCTCATTTTGTCTATATCAATAGCTAATTATGAGAAATATGAAATATTGTGTTATCATATTTCAGTTTTATTACCATCGGTGCAGTGGGCTAGTGGTTTAAATGCAGGAGTTGGATCTTTGTGCTCCCTAATTCGATTCCTGGTGGGAGGGATGTTTTACGCCATGTCATAAGGTATTAACAAAGGCTGGTCCCGAGCCATGGAAGAGATTAAGGTCCAGGCCCGAACTCTTCCTAATTAACAAAAAAAAAATATTTCAGTTTTATTTATTTATTTTTTCCTGGTTTTGAGTGAAATATAGATAAGGTAGAAGCCCAAAAAGAATGTGTTGGACCTGGACCATGTAAACAGGTTCGGAACTGTATGGCGGCTTGCATTAAGAAAGGATACAAAGTTGGCCAATGTGTTGCCTGGAAGGATGACGATCCTTTCAAATGTTGTTGCACCTAACTAGTTAACTCAATAACTTAACATTGCATACCTAAATCTAAATGTTTTGAAAATGATCAAAATCCCGAAGTGAAAATATGCTGTTATTAATAATATGCTCCGATATTCTAGAACCGCACCGTTAATCATAAAGCCATGTAAGTTTTGGATACTTTGAGAGCAGATATATATATGCACAAACAAATTAAATGGGATATAATTACAATTAACAAATAAGCACATTCCTCTAAAAATAAGAGGGTGTTAATGACTTTTAATAATCATAGAAAGTACACATGAAAGACTTTTAAGATCTTGTTAATTTGTTTTTCCTAATCTTTGAAAATCTCTCAAACTTTTATAGTGTATCTCAAACTTTTATTATAAAATAATTCAAAAATATTGCACAATATTCAATTGTTTATAGTCAGTAAACAATTGGTTCTCTCATCTTCTAAAAAATTAATATCATTTTAATTTATGTGTTCATATATTATTATATTCCAGGTGTTTGGGTGTTTGATTCTTTGTTTCTTTGACTGATGAGATAACCTAGTTGGCAATAAAGTAAGTAAGTTAACTAATACAGTCAACGGAAAAATATGGTAACAAAATATTTGAAATGTGCTACTATATTAATGAAAACGAAAACCATGGTACAGTATATAATATTTCACTCGAGTCTGAATATCAATAAAACAGATTTTGAGACAAAGCAAAGTGATAATACAATGAAAATGAACTGCAAGATTGGATTCATGAGCTTGCTCGTGATTACTTCAGTAATCTTCCTCTTTCTGGTTCCAGGTTGGGCCGCACATCTCCTTTTGTCTATATCAATAACTAATTATGAGAAATATCAAATATTGTGTTATCATATTTCAGTTCCTTTATTCATTTTTCCCGGTTTTGAGAGAAATATAGATAAGGTAGAAGCCCAAAAAGAATGTGTTGGACCATGTGAACTGATTGGGAACTGTATGGCGGCTTGCATTAACAAAGGATACGAACTTGGCCAATGTGTTGGCTGGAGGGAGGACGATCCTTTTATATGTTGTTGCACCTAACTAGTTAACTCAATAACTTAACATTGCATACCTAAATCTAAATGTTTTGAAAATGACCAAAATACCAAAGTAAAAATATATTATGTTATTAATAAATATGCTCCAATATTCTAGAACCGCACCCTGAATCAAAAAGCCATGTAAGTTTTGGATACTTCGAGAGCAGACATTGAATTGGCCGTTGGTGAATAATGTCGTAACTCTTGAGTAGTAAGTAAAGACAAATCAAATTAGTTCAAATCGGGTTGTAATAGAGGATATATAATCAAATGACATGATCGTTGGCCAAACATCACATGACTCAAAAGAAAACAGACCTTTCTTCTTTAAAGCACACTTGCATCTTTGCAATCTCATGTGCTTCTTGTCTCTCCTTTGTTTCCTTGTAATGTTCCACGTTTCCCCACCACATTCACTTCCCTCATATTTTTCAACCTATTCACACGACATTACTATTGATTCCTTTTGAAGCGACTGGCCAAGTACATTTATGCTTTAAAGCCACTAAAAGCAAGATAACGACTAAAAGCAAGAAGATAGAGACTTAAGAAACAACTTTTATATCAATGGAGGTGAAAATAATAATCATACAACAATTATATTACAGTTGAAGCCATTTTAATTAGGCCTCCACATCCAATAGGAAGTGTATATCGCAACAACCCCAAGAGTGAAAAAAATAAAGTGAGAAAAAGCAGAGTTGCCTGATGAGTAAACTTGTCGACTTCTGCACAACCAAAAAAAGGTTTTTTTTTTTTTTCCTTCTCTGATTTCTTGATTAATTAACATCGACGACCAGCTCTGCAGTTAAGAGCACCCGAGTAAGAGGTCATTGTGCCTACAAGTGAGGATGATTTGGCTGATAAACTCGAAGCTCTAGCATAGTTAGCTCCAGCTCCAGCTCCAGAACGTGTGAAAAACGCTCCGTTTAAGAAAAGATCTCCTTCTGATCTCCAATTCCAGTGCTTCCATTTCGATTGTCCTGTGTACTCTCTCTTAGTAACCTGCCATATTATCAATCATCGTATTAGCAAAACTCAATGTCACAGTTTGTGTTTTCATTGCTACACAATCGTGACAGAACCAATGTCCAAACACACAATAAAGATCCATCCTTTGAATCAGGTGATAGTCAAAAGAAACATACCTCCTTAGCAAATGGGTTAGTAGGAGCAAGAAATCGATTTCCCTGACTGTTGATGGTGGGACTGGCACTACCACCAATTGCATACATTTCCCAATGCGTATAGTCATTGTTAACTACATGAAAATAACCATGCCTACACCTACAAACACCAAAAAGTTTCTTACAATCAACAAAACTGGCAGGTACTCTAATAAAAAACGTTAAAAACATCTTCTTCAAGTAAGTTAGTTACCTTGGCATCCTCTGGATTAAACCCTCACCAAAATGGTTATAAGCAATTGTGACTTGCATCACCTTATCTCTTGTGTATGAATCACTGTGTCCCAACAACATAACCTAGTAAAACACATTCTCTAATCAATTTCTGCTAAAACCACAATTCCCAATTCCATGAACAGAGCCAAAGTGTTATATACCTCATTGTGATGGGTAAAGAAATTGTTAGAGACAGTAATAGCGGTGGAGCTCATAACAGCATCAACAAGCCCATCAGCACAATTAGAAAGCGAATTGTGATCAATCCAAATATGACTCGACCCAAAAATCGAGATAGCGTCACCATCAGCCATCGATCTCCACCCGTAATGCGACGGAGAGCTTCTAACCATAGCGTTACCCGTAGGTTTACAGTCATGTATATGAATCCCGTGTACGATAATGTTCGTAACGTACTGAATCGTGAGACAAGCGCCATTAGCGATGTGGACATTGACACCACGGCCATCGATGGTTTTGAAGCTGTTCATGATCAGCTCTTGTTTTAAGGTTATGACCATGTCGCGTTTGAAGATGATCCAGAGTGGTTCTTCTTGGATTACGGCGTGACGGAGTGTTCCTGGTATGGGGTTAACCGGGTTGTCGTCGTTAGGGTTGGTTACGACGTAGTAACGACCGTCTCGGCCTCCGATTGCGTTGCGGCCGAATCCGATTGAGCAATCGGCTAAACGTTTGCGACGGAGCTGCCATTTACGGTCGCAACGCCAGCAATCGTCGATTGGGTTGCCGGTGGAGCAGGAGAAGTAACCTAATCGTCTCCGCTCTGTGCTGTTTCGTATGCTCCTATGTTCATCGGTTAACAAAAACGTTTTACCCAAATTTAGTAAAACTTTTTACTTAATCAGTAAATAAATTAGTAAATCTGATTTACTTTTATAACAAGTAAACTCTAAGTAAGATACAATTTGGAAAGACTTTTTTAGTACCACTAACTAAACTTGCAAAGTCAAGAGACATGATAATGTGTTATACTGTTATGTATCATCGACTAGAAAGAAAAATCCAAATTGTTTGTTAGAAAAAAAAAAAAAAAAAAAAAGAGAAAAAGAAAGAAACATGTTATGAACTATGAAGTGTACGTGTCAATGCATGTGGGCATGATGAGCATGTGCATCTGCTCTGTCAAAATCATTGTTTTGAAAAGAAACGATTAGTGCTGGAAACATAACACATGTTCTCGAGACTGGACCAATTAATAATAATGGTATATCGTTTGGTTTGTATGATCTAAATGCATTATTGCTTTTAATGAAGAAGAAGAAGCTACCGATTACTACTTTTACATGTGAGCTAGAGTAGGAGAATAAGCATAAAGTATGTCCTCACTCACGACAGTTAATATAAATTATCGAATGACATAAATATGTATATCTGGTACAACTGTTTTTTAATTTCCTTTTCTAGATGTGTAGTTTAAGTGGAAAAACAAAGCTAGAAAATTGTGACAAATCCGGACTTCTTCTTATTTTTATTTTATTTTTTGGGGTTAAATTTCTTTCTTTTCTGTTGGTTTGAGCTTTATGTGATTAATCCATCATTTTGGTATTAATATAAACTAAAAATATAATACTGTTACTGAATTATCTTAAGAAAAACTGATGTTATATACTTATATATGATGGGTGAAAGAGTATGTATGAATATTATCTAAGAATATATTTAAAAATTTATTATAAAAAATAGGGGAATAGTGTCAGAGGAATGTGGCTTTGGTTTGGACCCATTTTTGACTAGAGATGATGAAAGTGATTTGTCAAAACTGTTTCAAAGAGAGAACTTCATGATCATGTGAGGCTGCTGCTCTGTTTTCTCATAAATGCTACTACCTGTGTTTTTTTTCCCCTCGGTTAAAAGAAATATCAAGAGGGCATATTAAAAAGTTTAACGATTGTATTCAGAAAATAAGAAAACCATCACGAGATGCTATATATATGTACCCCTGGATGTAATAGTTTTATTTTTGTTTTTTGATAATTGAGTTTACTATAGATGAAAAAAATACATATTATATAGTTCATCATTGTTAATAAAAGACATGATGATATCATTGTTGATTATTATTAGTAAAGTTTTTTCAAAACATGAATATTGGTGGAATAAACTTTGTTTTATGGAGAAACTCACATGTCCACCATGGCAGCTACTTCCTCTGGGTTCTCAACTGCATGTTCATGCCATGTTTCATTCGACCTGGCAAAACATATAGTATACAATCCAACAATTATTGTCTCATTTATGACCTTATATTAAATTCATCTACACAATGATTTTTTTATATTCTTTTGAATTGAGATTGCTCTTTTTTTTTTTTTTTTGACAACGAGATTGCTCTTGGTGAACAAGAAAGAACACGTATAAATCAACCTACATTGAGCTAGAATATATTTGATGGATGATGTCATACGTCTTGTAACATTCCAGGACATTACAAGTCTACTTAAGGAATGTACAAAATAATATGACAATCATGATGATGATACTAAGTGGTTGGTTACCTGGATGAATTAACGCCGATAAAGAGAGTTGCTAGAAGTAATGCAGAAGCAAATTTAAAGAGAATAAGTTCTGTGACATGAGCCATTGTTATATGGCTATATTATTCTTGCTCTGGTTCTTTCTAGTTGTATCTGTCTAAGGCAGAGGCTTTTCTCGAAATGAAAGAAAGGAAGAGGAATAGGAGAAGAAGAGTAGAAGAAAGGCTACGGGAGAGAGAAGTTAATATAAGAAGAAGATTGAGTGACCCATTCCCATTATCTTATTGGCCTAATTTCATAGAAAAAAAAAAGAATAAATAAAGAGAAACTTCAAAAGTAATACGACTAAAAATACCATATACTATAGGATTTTCAATATTTTAATTCCGCAGAGTCATGAATCTGGGTTGTGATTGCTAATCTAGACGATGATTAAATTATTCAACCATTATGTAAGATTTTAACTATAAAAAAATTATGTGAAATGTGAGCTTCATTCATCATCTCCCCGAGATTAATTAGCAAATATAGCTGTGAAATCGTAATCATTGGTTTTACAGTTAAATAAATAAATAAATAAAAGTTAAACGATTATTTTTATATTTATTCAGTATACAATTTTTAAACAAAAAAATTGAACATTGATAAATTAGGATACAAAAACTATTTGACTGTTGTCACAACTCGCGAGTCATACGTCGTCCTTTCATGCCATAAACTCGACCGACAGATTCAATCTAGTGGGTTAACCGAGTCAATTCAACCTCCGGTATAAATCCAAAAACCCATTCTCAAAATATTTGTTCTATTTCCAATTAATTTGAGTTGATCCTCCTAGTTCAGTCCGAAGATTATTAATGCTGACTCATGACCATAGTCGTGTATATGTATTCATAACTAATAAGCTTTCAAACACATATGAGGCTTAGATTTCGAAAGCATTTATTTTTAGTTTTTTTGGGGTTACTTTTAGCAAATGAAAACACATGTGCATGTGTACTTGTATATAAAATCGTACAGTGATAACAATAATGAGTCTGGCCAACAACGGTATCATGTCATGTGATTGTTATTCGTCATACCTCTCTTTTTTTTCTTCGCAACTCGCGAGTCATTGGATAATAATGTTTTGTAAAAGACAATAAAAAGAATAATAAAATTTTAATATAAAGTTTATAGACAGCTAATTGAAACTTGTAGGCTTCTCATATTGGTTCCGGATCATTTTTATTTCCTTAATTCGCCACAATTGACTTTCCCCATGTGACCATTATACCTTATGTTCATTACAAAAGTTGATCATTCATTTTTTTTAACCGCTAATAATGTTATAATTATGCAATAATCACCTAATCATCGTTTTGATAAGCAGACAATAACTTTTTTGGTAAGGCAACTAAAGTTAATTACAAAAAAACCATGTATCTGCTTATTACACATTCGGTAGTTAATGTAGGCTCCCACTTGATGATTGTCGGCAACAACGTTTAATGGCCAAACATTCACTTTCATAGGCCATGGATGGAGCTTACGAAGTTACGAGTATAACGTAAAAACAAACAATGCAAATGACAAAAGAAGAGATAAACAAGAAAAACAACAAAAAAATAGCTCATCACGTTTGAAAAATTCATTCATCTGCCGTAGCAACACCGTACCGCAATCAAGCATGTTCTTACATTGATCAATTAATGACCAAAAAAGGTAACAAACAAACACAATTTAATAGAAATAATAATAGAGATTTGTTGTTTCTGTACACCATTCCGTAGAAGTTGCAGCTCAAGTCAAGACACTGAAACAAAATATGTCATTGTATTAATACTTGATCCCACAATGTCCACTATCATCTCCCTTATCTTCAGAAATTCGAATTATATATCTTTTTTTGGCTGCTTAAAACAATTTTAAATTATATGCATTCACCTAAAACATCAAATTCCAAAGCACTTCACAAACGTTAACTTTTCCTAAGCCAAAACCGAAGAAGAAAACAGGACATAAAGAAGATAAACAATACAAAGGAGAAAAGAGGAGATTCTGGAGGGGGAGAAAGTTACGAACAGCCAAAGCATCTTCTAAAAGAGAGAAATCCAGCAGGTTCAGGGACCGGATCTGGAACATTCTGTTTCGTACTCGGAAGATGTTTAAAGAAAGCTTTCACGGCTCCAGCCACACCATCCTCGTCCTTCATCGCTTTTGCTAGCGTCTCTGCACTGCTCTTCACCTGATCCCACTTAGATGCTCAGTTTCATTGTAATAAAACCATGCCATGGTCCATAACTAGAAATGGTCATATCAACCAAGCCGGAATGCTTAGACTGCAATCGAACCAAAACTAAAAATACTATTTACCTTATCCTCGAGCATGAAGTTTATGGCACCTTCAAGCTTATGAAGTGAGAATTCATCAACTGGGATTGGTGCAGGACCTACACCTCTAGCATGCACTCGTTCTCCCCAAAAAGGCTGGTCTCCAAAGAATGGCACGATTGTAGTTGGGCACTGTATTCAAGGAAAAAGCAAAACACTTTCATATTAACAACTTAAATCCTATCTCAAGACTTCAACTTCCACTCATATTAAACTTACCGAAGCTTTAAGACCAGCAGCCGTAGTTCCAGCACCACCATGATGAACCTGAAAGCAGATGAGCAACAATTTCAGTCTTAAAGATGAGACTCATAAACTACTAATCCAGATAAGCAAAATGTGTGACAAATTTTCCAGAACCAAATAAAGCAACAAGATAATCAAGGCTAAACTACGAGATTTCCAGATTATTAGACATACCACAGCCTTGCATCTCGGGAATAACCAGTCATGTGGGACATTATCCAACAAGTAAACGAAGTCCTTTGGTTCTTTCACTACATGAAAACCACACCACGCACATGTTATAGTACCATATACCAAACATGCAAAAATCCAATAATGAAAAGGTAATACAGATTGAAGAACCTACAGTTTCCAAGTCCACCCCAGCCTTTGTTGATGATTCCTCTCTGTTTAGTTCTTTGAAGTGCTTCCACAATGATTTCTGTCATTTTCTCTGGTTCTTGCACAGGCTTTTACCACAATTAAAAATGGGAGATGCATTATTTTCAAAATCTCAGAATATGGCTATCATTTTCAGTTTCTTAGAGAATCCTAGAGAAACACAATTTAGTAAATAAAAGACTCACCAGACTACCAAAGCCGATATATATGGGCTTGTCACCAGCTTCTAGCCATTC
Organism: Camelina sativa; assembly: GCF_030686135.1. Taxonomy (NCBI): domain Eukaryota; kingdom Viridiplantae; phylum Streptophyta; class Magnoliopsida; order Brassicales; family Brassicaceae; genus Camelina; species Camelina sativa. The sequence continues at coordinate 2,999,505 of NC_141898.1, forward strand.
CACAAGCTCTGCAGGAGGTTCATAGTTGGATGCAAGATCAAGAAAGCAAAATCCCACAACATCAATTTGAGGCCCCCAGTCTGAGAAAAAAGAAAGACAGAGAGGAGAGTAAAGATCTAAAAGTAAAAACATCACTATTTCATCAGTAAGCTAATTAGTCATAGTACCTTTTGGCTTTGGGACAAGGTGAGGACTCCACATATATCCATGTGGGATATTAGATCCAGATCCTTGTGTTCCACTTAGATATGTAACAGGCCGTAGTTTCAATTTCTTTTTCCTCAGGTCATTTACCATATCTCTTATCCCAAGCCAGATCAACGAGTCAACAATTTGATACGAAAGCTGAAAATGCATGATGTCGATTATGAACAAAGAAGTCGAGTTTAAAACAAACAACAATCAGATGATATGTCAATAAACGAGTCTCACTCTGTATCCTGCTGGTTGTTTGACACGTGACAATGGGTGTGGAAATTCACTTGTAGGTCTGCATCATTATTTAATAGCAAAAAGATAGTGAATGATTCAGAACAAAAAGAAGAATAAGAATAAGAATGTGTATAAAATAAGACTCATTCAGCCATAATCTGTCGCCACTACAAGACTTACGTCCATGGCATGGTGAAAAATACGTGAATCGGTATCTTCAGTGCTTCTGCCACATGGGTATGTCCTGAAACGTCGATTTCCAAGTTAGTCGCGCCATTAGAAATGAATCTATAATAAGTTGGAAAGCCAGAAAAAACTATGCATCTCAAACTATAGCATCATTGCATGTATTTGCAGGAAAGATCTAAGTCTGCAAACGATTATGTCATCAATAGTGTGGACACACCAAACTATGATAAAGTAGTAGCTAATCATCCAGAAACTGAAGAAAACTAACCATATGCTGGGGGATTGGCAATAATTGCATCAGCTTTAAAGGAAATCCCAGAATCAGGATCAGGTTCTTTACATGCTGGAAGTAGAGAATATATGATGTCTTTCATCTGGTTTCTTTGAATTGGAATCTCTGAAGGGCCTGATGGCAAAAACCCCTTGTTCTTAACCATATCTGTATGAAAACATAGCAAGGCAACTGGTGAATTGCTGATAACTTTGAAACTTAGAATCAGTTTAACTTAAAAGGATGAAGAAAGAAAGAAAATGTTTGTAAGATACTTACAACCGGCTAGCACTTTTGGATCTCCACCTAGAGGATAGAACTCAAGTCCAGCAGTCAAAACAAACTCTTTAAAATTAGCATGAGTGGCAAGTCTAACTCGATGCCCATAGTCCTACATAACCAAAACAGTTCATTACTTTCTACCAAACAATTTAGATTCAGAACTATTCAAGGAACTATAATAATAGTGTAAAAAGGAAGAAATAAGCCAACCTGAAGCCGTTTGGCTATTGCAACAAAAGGTTGAACATCACCGCGAGTTCCAACAATCAGCATCACGATTTGCATAGGAGGAATATACTGAAGATCAACCCCGTCAATAGACTCATCACCACAAACACCGTTTTTGGATTCTTCACGGTCAACAACAATAGGTTGAGGGATAGCATTAGCCGGAACTTCAAACTCAACAGTCCCATCATGTTTCACAGTAGCTATACGGTTCAGCAATTTAAGCTGCAAGAAAAAAGACGACATTTTTAAAAAGTGAGGACAACTAATAACATTGCCCAGAAAAGTAGGAATCAACAAAGTCAAAGAGATTTCACATGTAACAGATAGCTAAAAATAGAACCAAAGGACAAGATTGTTTTTTATTGAAAAAGAAAGAAACCAAAAATAGATGATGATGATGTTGTGTAGTGTAACCTTCTTCCCAGCAGAGATTTTGTCATCGAAGATCTTAGCAGCATCCTCAGCAAGAATGTGAGTAACTCTTTGTTGCCTCTCAGTCTTTGATTTATCTAACCTATACGGTTGCTTTGTTGTTGTTGTTGTTGTTGATGTTGATGATTCAGCCCTTTCACTACTCGATGAACCTTCCACTGGCATTGTCCATACTCGAGAAAAGCTTTTATTACCACCACCTAAAGAAAGAACAAAACCCAATTACGAAACGGATCCAATCCCAGACAAAGAAAAAAAAAGAAATGAACAAATTAAACCAATTTGATATCGCAAGGGAGAAAAACGAAACCTGAAGAAGATTCAGCAGCAACGGTGTTATCAGCAATGGAGGCAACAACAGTTTTTGGATTGGTCTCAAGTTCTTCAGAGACAATGACGACGCCGCCGCCTTCAATCTCCTCGATTTTAGCCGAAGCTCGGTCGGAACTTGAGGAAGAAGATGATGAAGAAGAAGAAGAAACCTTGGAGAGCTCAGCCGGCGAAATCTCCGGCATCGTGATTCACTCTCTCTCTTTATCTCTCGCGGCCAGCAGCAACGATCTGGATCCTCCTTCGTTTTTTAAATACGGACTAAATCTTTCTTCTCTGTTGTATCTCGTCGAATTTTGCGTATGCGTGTTTCGAATCCCAGCGAAAAATAAATTAATAATACGATTCTTTTCTTGCTTTTCTTGTAATTCTCCGATTTTTTTTTTTTTTTTTTTTAAATAAAAAGAGAAAAGGTTCAAAGATTATGTATGGGCACGTTCGAACGAAGTGCGTCACAGTGGCTACGTGATGGGTTCGCCCCGGTTCAGGCGCGGGGGGGACTTGGTAATTAAACTGTCCGAGTGATGGATAGTTTCGTCAATGAATATATCGAAAAAATATTTCTCTTCTGTCCGGAAAACTAAAAGATATTCTTGCAAAACGCTGTCGTATTTATGCTTCGACAGCGAATCTTCTCTTCTGTCTGTCATTTCGTATTTTTACGTCCTTGTCGCTTTCTCTTCTGTCCCTCTGAATATGTTTATTTATTTGATTTTTTTTTCTTATTTAAGAAATTTTGCAATTAAGATACTTCCAAATTTTGACTTAAGAAAATATCTGAACTTTATATAAAGGATACCCTTAATTAATGTTTGCCTTTTTTCTTTAATGTTCTTACCATTACCAGTTTAATACTATTTCCTTTATGAATGGCTTATTAATGGGGTTAACCGGTTAACAGTTGTTATGGATTTAATTGTAAAATAATTTGATTATCAAACTTCAAGTTGTCTATCAATAGGTGCTGTGGTGTAGTGGTTATCACGTTTGCTTTACACGCAAAAGGTCTCCAGTTCGATCCTGGGCAGCATCATTTTTTTTTTAGCTTTTTTTAATAGTTTTTTGGTTAGCATTTAAAAACCACCATCTTGTTCATATATGTATCACAATTTTTCATAACGATTATGTGAACAAGATCAATGGATATTTTCGTTTATACTGGCAAATCTTTAGATCAAGTCATCCTAATATTTTAGTTCATCTAAACCTAATCAACTTTTCTTTCAAACAAAGGATTAAAATAGAGTTATTATATATGCAACCAAGAGGAGTGCAGCCAAGTTTGGCTGTCTTTTTTGTTCTTTTACTCTATATCCAATTTGCACATCTGCACTAAATCTTTTCTCCATTTAGAAAGCATTTAGATATCCTCCACAATAGTTAAAAACTTAAAATATACAATAACACGTTATGGAGAGATTTGGACAAATTACTAGAAAAAGTAACCATAGTTAATTACAGGAAGCTGATTTTGCACTTAAGGCTAAATTTGTGCAGAAAAAGAAGGTAAAGAGAACCAAAACAAAAAGAAACCCCTTCCTTAAACTCTCCCTTGGGCTTTAATATGGAAATTACCAACGAGGCGTTTTTACTGAACCACATCATTTAACAACGAGAAAAATGTCGTTAAAATCACGAACTTTCAAATTGTGGCCATTTTAATCACGAACTCTAGGTAAGGCCATTAAAAACATGAACTTCTGTTGACTTACCGTTTTAATCACCATATTTTTGTTGACCAAGACGAAAACGACATGTCGTTAACTCCCTAAACGGAGCAATCAGCCGGCGTTAACAGGTCGTTAATACTTTCCCGTTAATGTCAAAACGACACCATTTGAACCCGAGAGAAAACATATCAAAATTCCCAAATCGATCCCATTTGAAATCACAATCCCTAATTCTCTTCTCCCCAATCTGATTTTTCGATTCTTATCTCAATCCAAAACTTTTATCTCATTCCCCAACAGATATGAGTTGCAATTCTGGACAATCAAGTGGTGAGAAGAAAGTCGGCGGATGCCATGGTGTTCCCTCGAAGTGTCATTGCGGCAAAGATGTTGTTTTCTACACATCGAACACGCAAGCAAACCCAGGAAGACCTTTCTTTCGTTGTCCAAACATAGGAGATGTATGTAATAGAATTGTTTTGCTTTTGTGTGTTATCGAGTTTTGATTCATGTTTTTGTTTTTTCAGGACCATTTGTTTAAATGGGTTGAAGAAGGTGTATACGAAGAGGTTGTAGATGCTTTACCAAAATTTTCTATCATTGGCAGAGAGATTGAAGATTTGAAGGAAAGGATTGAAGAACTGAAGGAAGATGGAATGTTGATCAAAAGAGACACTAAGAAATGGAAGTTGATGAGCTCATTGTGCTTGGTGTGTCTTACTTTTAGTGTCATTGTCATTGTGATCCTTCTTCTTAAAACCAAAAACCCAAAATTTGTTCTTGGTTACTAGAGTCTTTTGTATTCTGTTTTGAGTTTGTTGTAATGTGACTTTGTAATGGTAGTTTGACAATGGAAGACTTTGTTGCAAGTACCAATTCATCAATAGAACTTGTTTTGACAACAAACCAAAAAACTTGACAACAAAACAAAACAAATCCTTGACAACATAGATAGGTTCTACTTTGGTTCTTGCCCTTGTGAGAAAACAAAACAAAAAACTAGTTGGAACATTCAAACCATGATCCAAATCTACCAAGTCCTTGCCCTTGTGATCCTTCTCCTTGTGATCCTTGCGGTTGTGGTCCTTGCGGGTGTGATCCTTGACTTTGTGATCCTTCTCCTTGTGGTCCTTGCGGTTGTGATCCTTCTCCTTGTGGTCCTTGCGGTTGTGATCCTTCTCCTTGTGGTCCTTGCGGTTGTGATCCTTCTCCTTGTGGTCCTTGCGGTTGTGCTCTTAAGACGTGTGCTCTTGATCCTTGTGGTACTTGAGAAGATTGAGGTACTTGAGAAGATTGAGATCCAACCGGTATTTGATGAGGTTGAGATCCTTGTTGTCCTTCATGAGCTCCTCCTTGTGGTACCTAATTCAAATGTATGTACAAAAAAAAACTTGTAAGCTATGCTAACTTACTTGTAAGCTATGCTAAAACTTGTAAGCTAGGCTAAACCTGATATTTTCGTGGTCTTCCTCTTGGTCTCTTTGGTACACTAACGGTAGTTGGATTTTTGCAACTGCCCTTGTTGTGGCCTTCTTGATGACATTTAGAGCATGTCATTATTCTTTTTTCTCTTGACATCTTCTTGGTATTTGAGGAAGACAAAGATTCATTTCTTCCTTTCCTCCTATCATGGTTATAAGGCCTTCCGGGATTTCCTCTTCTCTATGGTGGTGGCAATACAGGCAACCGGTTCAATCTAGGCCACAATGGCATCCCTTGCACAGGCCTAATACCATCAAGGTATGTCTCTCGCCACATTTTCTTTGTGTAGTAGTCGTTGACATAATCCTCAACCTTCTCTTTTTTCCCTATTATCACACATGCCGCATGAGAACATGGGATTCCAACCATTTGCCACTTCCTGCATCCACAAGTTCTTGCATCCATATCAACACTATAACCTACACCATTGTTCCATCTCTCATGTATGTTGTTTCTGGCCATATATCTCTGGCCATATTGGGCTCCAACAATTGCTTTTTCAATCTCAGCATGAGCTCTTTTTGTGAATCGTGTCTTCAACCTATCAGCTATGATGAACCTCTTTGCATTTCTGACCATGCACTGTCGTCTTATGTCCTCAAGCATATCGAGCAAAGGCTTTTTCCTGGCTTGTCTAATAGTCCTATTTGAATGACTCACTAAGATTGTTAAGATTATCAATATTTTACAGTAAGTCAACAGAAGTTCATGTTTTTAATGGTCTTATCTAGAGTTCGTGATTAAAATGACCACAATTTGAAAGTTCGTGATTTTAACGACATTTTTCTCATTTAACAACCATAGTAACCTAAAGCAAATATCAAAACCCTTGGGAGTGGTCGGTAGATTGTGCTACGAATTTTAAGGGTCTTTTAGGTAACGGAAAAATAAGCAGCATATTACCCACATAGCTTCGAAAATGGGAAATCAAACAGCTTAGGCTTCGTTTTGGTTACTAGCACCACCCCTTGAACGGCCACCATTACCCATACTTCCACTTCCACGCCCACGACCATATCCACCTCTTCGTCCACGGTATCCACCTTGCGCTCCCTCATAACCATCTGCACGATCTCCTCCATATCTGTCACCACGACCTTCATACCCATCACCTCGGCCTCCACCATACCCATCACCTCTTCCTCCACCGTACCTATCACCTCGGCTTCCACCGTACCCATCACCTCTCACTCCACCGTACCCATCACCTCGGCCACGGCCTCCCCCATATCCTTCATCTCTGCCTCCAACGTAGCTATCATCTCTACCTCCAGCACGGCCGCCTCGAAATCCGCCTCTCCTACCCCCATACCCATCATTTCTGCGTCCACCGTATCCATCGTCTCTCCCTGCACCATATCCATCGTCCCTTCCTCCACCATATCCGTCATCTCTCCTCCCACCATATCCATCGTCCCTTCTTCCACCATATCCGTCATCTCTACCACCATCATACCCACCTCTGCCACCCTGATATCCAGCGCCTAACACATAGAAAGTGGTGCTAATTACAAACAGAGAGTAAAGATTGAAACCAAAAGAGAATAACACTTACAAAGACGGAGATAAAGCAATGTGACAAACAAATTCACTAATCAATGTTGATCTAGAGTATAGCCTCATATCACCCTAAACCTTGCAAGTTCGCTTGGTTTTGCTAATTCAAAATGTTCTGACTTACCACGAGAGCCATAACTCCGTCCACTCCGTCCACCACGTCCACGGCCTCTGCCCCTGTTTGAATACGCGCCTTCATTTTCTAATTGTACCACCACAAAGCACGAGTCAGTTACAAACTAAACAAACAGTAACACATGTTAATTATTAGTCTTATAAAATTTAATAATGTCACTGAAAAATCAATATCAGATTCACAGACACATAACCAAAAGATTCCTTGATAATCTTCAGAAAAAATCAATAAAGGAAACTGAATGAGTTCAGTTTCTTCAATGACATAGCAATACACCTTGATAATCTTCTTGATAGTTCCCTTGGTAATTTCCTTGATAACTCTCTAGCTGATTTCCATTTCCATATCCACCTCTTCCCCTGCCTCTTCCTCTGCCACGACCTCTCCCTCGACCATACGAATCTACATTCCAAATTTTCAAAAGTCAGTATTATGATATAACCTAACAACGTTAACAGCTTAAAGTTTTCAAGAAAGTTTCAGGCATCACCTTCACCATAAGCATTGTATGGTACGCGGGCTTGTCTTCCTTGCTGTGGCTGATATTGAGGCTTAGATTGATCTGTCTGTGCTGGAGCTTGATACCTGAACACAATATTGTAGCTATATCTTAAGAACCAAGGATACCATGTGATGTAAAAATCAATAATAATATGAGTCTGAGATGAACAAATTATTAAAAAGCAAAGGAAGTGTATAAATCAAAATTTCCACAGTTCCTAGAAAGAAAAGAAAAACTCACCCAGGAGAATCCTTATTCAGCTCACTCAGAGACAATGTGATTGAAATCATGGAAACATGGCGCGTCAACTCAACCCTGCATCATATAGAGGAATACACTTAAAAGCCACCCAAAAAGAACAAAAAAGAAAGGAACAGAGTAAAGCAAGACACTCACGGAACAAGACCCTCCTCTATAGGCTCCCAGACATCAGTGATACTCATAGAACTGATTGCAATATCTTGATGCAAACCTGGAATTTTATTCTGCAGCATAGATTACACAACATCTTAGCAACTTTTATATATAAAACAAAGAAACGCACATTTAGATGAGTTATATCTTCCCAAGTTTATCAAAAAGCGTACTCACTTTAAGTATCTCAGAGATGGCCACAGTCTTGCTAATTGCTTGCCCCATTGCCTTCAACACAATATCTTTCACACCCTTCTCCTGAAAGCACAAGAATACGACAATTACACACACACAAAAAAAATGAAACTTATCATATCGCAAAAGGAAAAACAAAATCTTTATAAGCAAGAACATTCGTAACCTAAACCTTACAACAGAGCAGTAACCTAAATGAAAAATTACACATTCCAGAGGTGAATTACGATATAAGCGAATGAGTTGGGATGAAACTAGAGAGAAAGAGAGAGAGAGAGGGAGAACCTGAAGAAGGCTGGTGGCGTAACTGATGTAGTTTCGGATAAGGCCTTGACTGGTGATACGGATCTCATTCTCGTTAATCGGAGACTCAGGCTTGGGTTTATCGACTCTCTTGTATCTATCCATTGTACCAGAAGATTGAAAAGATCGAAAACCCTAGTTTTTTAGAGAGACAAGTGAACAAGCGCTCTGGAGAGAGTTTGGGAGAGAGAAACCCTTAAGTAAAGTATAAACCCTAGGAGAAGGATTTGTGAGTTTTCAAGAAGAAGAAAGAGCGAAGAGGAGAAAGCGCATAGGGAAAAAGGCCCGAGATTTTTGTAAAATACGAAGAGACACCAAAGAGCCTTGATGAGCTTTTCTTTTTTTTTTTCCTTTTTGACTTGGCCCAAAAAAAAACGAGGGTTCTTTTTGGAATTTGGAAAATTAAAAAGAAAAACAAAACAAACCGCTTTAAAACGGGTCGGTCAGCTTTTTTCGGATCCGGATCCTATTTTCGGGGGTCTTTTACGCGCGTAACTTACACGAACGGTCAGATATCCATAGATCCCTCCATCTTAACCGCCGCGGACCGTTGATAACAAGATTGCTTTTTTTTTTTTGCCAGAACAAGATTGCTTTTTTATTTATTTATTTTATTTTTTACTTATTTTTCTCAAAATTTCAAAACTTTCAGTCAGTTTTGGACTTGTATTTTTTGAGATGTAGGTTAATTAATTAAGGGGCAAATCTCTGGTTATTTCAAATAGTAAAGCTCGTAAATTTTTGGGATTGTGAAATGTGAATGAACCACTTCAATATCAACGATTTATAGCTTGAAGCCGAAACATAAAAAGAACAATGTCAACAATAGAGTATTAACAAAGTAATATCTTGTATGATGAAGCTTGCCTTGGTCACTCATCAAGATGAGAGGCTCACATAGAAAGTGCCTTTATCAGTTCTGAAAAAATGTTTAATCGCAGGTATGTGTTTAACCCTTGACCGGTCCACACTCCCTTCTCCGCTAATGCCTTGTACTAACTGATCAGAAACTTGAGTCAAATGCAGTTCTTGAAGATCTTTTAGATTCTCAATCCCTTTAGGTACTGCCTCTAACTCTCTGCAAGCTCTGACATAAAGCTTTTGAAGACCAAACATTGCACCACCTTCTACAACTACTTCTGTCAGATGTTGCATCTGTACTATATCTAGAATCTTCAGACTCTGAAACCCTTGTGCAAAACACAACCTTGGCCCCATGTATGCATTGTATAATGAAAGCCATACCAATTTAGGAAGCGTTTGGATAGAGAGAATGGTGTCTCCTTGCAACTGAGATCCACGCAAACCCAAATAGTTAAGGTTTTGAAGAGTGTTGAACCAGCTTGGAACTCTCTCCAGTTTCCCAGCAAGAAACAACTTCTCAATGCTTGCGGTTGCTATCAGGTCATCTATCTCTAATGGCTCCTCTTCATGAACCGAAGTTAGAGATAAGAATCGAAGTCTTTTAATCTTATTCAGCGAGTTGCATAAGTCACCTCCATGTTCTCTTCTAACCATGACAAGACTTATTCTTGTGAGTTGAGTCATGTTCCCCAGGTTTTTGATAAGCTCAGTTTCTGCGTTGAAGCAGTCCATGACTTGCAAGTCCTTCAACTGCCAGATTTTAGGAGAAACCCTTGTACCTAAAACATAGTTCCAATTGGAATCATGTCCATCATTGCGGCGAAAAGTAATCAAATGACGCAATTTCTGCAACTTTGACATCCCTGGAGGAAGTTCCTCAATCTTGGAGTGCTTTGTGTTCAATGTCTCCAAATTGATGAGTTTATGGAAGTTTTTTGGCAGTGTCTTCACCTGAGTTTTCGACAAATTCAAGTACTTTAAGTTGAACAAAGTTACTAAACAATCTGGCAGCTTGCTGATGGCAGAGTGTTCAAGGTCTAAGGCTCTCAAAAAGTTCAGACGTAGAGGTAACTTAATATTGTGTTTGGCAGAAGAGCAAACCAAAAGAGAGTGAAGGTTTGTTGTACGTATACTACCTGGTCTCATCTCTCTCTGAATGCATAAATGGCGAGTATCGGTTGTTTCTCCATCATCATGATGATGATCATCATCATTGTCACCATTATATACATCAGAAAACCTCTCAGTTTTGGATATAGACAGAGCAATCTCCCTTATCACATCATGCATCTTGAATGCCTTGGGTCGTCCAAAAGGATTCCACAAGATAACTTGAAGCATGTTTCTGTAAACAAGCTCATTGAGGTAACCATCAGCCACTTCCTCTGCTTTCACTCCTCTGATTGGTTCCACAAACCTTTGTGCCATCCACATCCGAACGAGCCTCTTTCTTTTCATTCCATAGTTCACAGGGAAAAGAGAACAGTATAAAAAACAACGTTTAAGCGGGTACGGCAAATCGTTGAAGCTAAGCAACAAAATGCTCCGAACAACCTTGAGTTCAAGATTGTTGTTCAGTTCCCAATTCAAAGAACTGTATACCTTCTTCCATTCTGATTCCAACTTCTTTGTTGACATCATGCTCCCCAAAGAAGCAATAGCTAATGGCAAGCCTTGACATCTCTCGAGTAATTTCCGTGCTATCGGCTCCAGATTTCGCTCTCTGCATTGCTCAAGACTTCCTGAAAACGCTCTGTTGCAGAAAAGCACCCAAGCTTCGTCTTCTTTCAAGAGCTCAATCTCGTGCTTTTGGCTCCCAATGCCATATGAGAAAGAAGCCACGTTCATGCTCCGAGTGGTTATCATAACACGACTTCCACAAATACCATCTGGTAGAGCGATACTTATCTCCCTCCATAGACCGGTGGTCCATACATCATCAAGCACAACAATGTACCTCTTTGACTGCAAATACTCCACAAGTTTTTCCACCAACTCTCTGTAGCTTAAGGAGTATAATTCAGCTGGAATCTGTGTTTGTGCTTCTTTGTAAAACTCCTTGATCATGTTCCTAAACACATCTTCAATAACATAAGATTTCGAGATTGTTACCCAAGCGTTAGACTCAAAATGTTTCCGGACACTTTGGGACTTAAAGATGTTCGCTGCGAGTGTGGTTTTCCCTGAACCCCCCATTCCAACCACCGAGGTAACTATTCGCTGAGGTTCTGGAGTAAGAAGCCATCCAATGAGTTTTCCCTTGGCTGCATCAATCCCAACAAGACTATTTTCACTGAAGAAAAGAGATGACTCGCTAATGTTATTCACTAACTTTGCACCACCATCATCAACAGAGGAAGCTACTTGTCCTTGATAGTTTTCAGAACGATAGTACCTTCTCATGGAATCAGAAATGGATTGAATCATGACATTCACCATTCCCAGCTTCTGAGCTATAGAGTGCCTAGCCCACATGTACCTGGGGAAATGAAACGCACGCCAAAGATTGTTGCAGCTACGATAACCATGGATGTGATAAGCAAACTCGTCTATAATGTCTTCGACTTGGTAAGACAAATCTCTCATGTTTGCCACAAAAGTTTGGAATAGTTGGGTTGTTGTTGTTGTTGATCCATTTCTAGCGTGTTGGGTGTCCTCAAGAAAGGACTCCATGATCAGCAATTCCTTCTTCATCTTCTCAATCTCACCATAGACTCCTGACAACAACAAGGTCTCGTTTTCCAGGACGCTAAGAATCCGCCCAATCCCAAAATCAATAGTAGCCGAAGCCATCCTCTCTGCAGCTTAGCCCTCAGTCACTTTTTCCCGTCAAGATTAGTATCTTGCTGTGAAGTTGAATATGAGCAAAGCCAAGTTTTGATTCCCTCAGATTTAGTATCTTTTTGTGAACTTGTTGAATTTGAGCAAATAAAAGTATCAATTCCCACCTCACCGGCCTGCCACATAAACATCTTGATTAGTTATCCTCAACAAAGTCAACTTCTTTAGCTCATTCTATAGTCAACACATGTTTAATCTGCTTTCACACTTGCAACTTGGAATTTAATTTGATCTTAGATTTCCTGAACATTAATACACTTACATGTGATAAAAAATAAGAAGGACAACATTTTAAAAGAGCAGCAAGTTTGGAAAATTAATGAAACATACCCTGAGGGTTTCATGGTGGCTCCACTCAATTTCAGAGAATAGATGGTCCAACAGATAATAAACATGACCAGCTTGAAGCCTCAAGAACCTAAAACAAAATTCTTCATCATACTCAAATTGATGTACAGGAAAACTGAACTGGAAAGAGAGAGAGAGAGAGAGAGAGAGAGAGAGGACAGACCACCAGAAGTTCTTGACCGAGTGTGAGACTATCCTTCTCGGGCTCAAAAGAAAAGAGCAACAACTCTTCTCTTATAATATTGACGGTGTTTTCGTCATTCGTTTGTTATCTGTTTTAAGGGGTTTTAAAGAAGAATAACTTACCTGAAGAACTTAAGAAGAATTGGAGAGTAAAAAAGATAAGTTAATTGTAGAAATCAAAATTGCTTCAGTGGCACTGCTACTAGTCCATGAAGCACAACATATACTATATCAAAAGTTTTAACCGACCAAATCATAAACGCAAAAATACACAAATGAAAAACAGGTTTCCAATCACTCATTCTTCAGGTAAAAGTCCAGCCATTGGAATTTTAACCTCGATCTGGGCTTCTTTCATGGCGGAATCTTTAATCTTCTTATAATCCACTTTGAAATCATAATCTCCCTCCATCAGATCCTCATCACCAGCTGCTTTCTTTGCTTTCTTCCTCCTCTTCTTCTCTGCTTTCTGCATTTTTGTATTCAACATGTTTTCTGCTGAGTATAGCTTCACGTTCTGCCTGCCCGCCTCAGATTTCTCCTTCGCCTTTCCTGCCTCTTCCTCCTCATCCCCTCCCATAGACTCATCATCACTCTCATGGTCAACACTCTCATGGTCAAGCTCTTCTTCCATCTGAGTCTTAGACTCATCCTGTGTGTTTTTTGTTTTGTTTTGAGATGCATAAACCAAGATTAAACCAGATTGAATCATTTACAAGCAAATGGAGAATTTTACCAACCTCGATCATAGTTTCATCAAAATTGAGAGGACCATTTGAAGGAACTTCAACAGGGTTGAACTCGTTAACCGTCTTCAAACTCCCGATGAAAGACGATTCACCACTGTAAACCTCATCGATGTTGAATTCCTTGGCCAGCTCGTTCACAATCTTTGACTCAGCGTGTCCACCTTGGTCCCTCTTTGGCGGCACTGTATAGTATGGGATTTTACCTGCACAACCATTCATATTTGAGATATTGATGAGTTAGAAACTGGTTTTAAAATACTCTTTATGCTTCTAAATTATAATGAACTAAAAAAGATGTAACCGCACCTTCATTCCAGTCATGCAAAACAATTCTCGCAGCAGCTTCAATATCCACAAGACCACCCTTTTTAAGTTTACCCCTAACGGTGGCGACCTTGTAGAGAAAATCATCGACTGCCTCGAAGCTCGGGATTTTGTAGAGAGTCACCAGCATTTGTGTTGGACAAAGCTTGAGAATTTCCTTAACTAAATTTTCCACAAAGCAAAAGATTTCCAGGTTAGGTACTGTGGTTTATAACTTTTAGAAGACAAAGCGATGTGTGAGTCTATCTATAGCTTATTTCCAATTACCTGGACTAACTGGGACATCCAACTTCTCGATTCTTTTACAGTTGCGGAGGGCTATAGAAGCATCATTTCCTGCAGATTTGAGCATCACAACTCCAGGACAATCCAACAACTTCACGTTTTTGTCCAAGTGAACCTCTTGCAGAGACCTAGTCAGTCCGGGTGTGGCACCGACATTGACAACATGAGCTCTCTTCAAACTGTTAATAAGACTACTCTTCCCGACATTAGGCAGTCCAATAATACCAACTGTGATAGATTTTTTCAACTGCGAAAGAACAGCAAAGGAAGGATTCAATTGAAACTGAACAATAGAACTTCATGCTAAGGGTAGGGTGATTAAAGTGAAAATAATGAAAAACCAACCTCATGACTTCTAGAGTAGTTTTTCAACAGTTTGATAAGAGTGTCTGCTCCAAGACAATCACTAGTCTGCAACATATTGCTTGGTTTTGATGCCTTAGAGGATTTCCAACCCAAGTTTGATCTCTGTTCCTGGGTGCTACATTTGAAGGCAACAGCAGGAAATTCTTCCCTAAGGTACTTAAGCCATTTCTCAGCAGCCTCACGGGGAACAAGATCTAGACAAAGGAGATTCGGTTACAATAAGTAAAGGCAAGACCAAGAGGAAATAAACAACTTTTTATGTCCAAGAGCAAAAGACTAATAAAGGAACTTACCAATCTTGTTCAACAGCAAGACAAGATGCTTATTGGGACCAGCTTGCATAACCATCCTCTCCATATCAGTACATCTAGTGCCAAGGGGATCACGGGCATCAAGAACCTCCAAAATGACATCAGACAATTCAATGACTTTAACAAGCTCCTTGTAGAAAGCCCTCTCCGAGTTATCTGTTAAACAACAGATAGACATTAATGAATGTAAAGAACGAAAGAAAATCACAAAAACGTGTAGAGAAGATATCCAAATCAAAGCACCAAATCACCTCGAACATTGACAACTCTAGTTGGCTCCTCTCTGGTCTCTTCTTCAGTCTTGGTGTCCTCATCCTCATCATCAACCAAACCAAGTTTCCTCTTTTTGGCCTACACAGATATCATTAAGAGAGATCAGAACACAAACACCAGATCATAACACGAGCAAATCAAACAGCAAGACATGGAAAATACTACTTTGATCAATCAATTAAAACCCAGAAACACAAAGGCAATGTCTTTAACAATTGAATTTGAAGTGATATGGTTTTTGTGCTATTACTAATTATCAAGACATCAATAAGCAAACAAATTGAAAGTAAGATGAATAAGGATACCCTTTCTTTGCGGGCGACTTTTTTCTGCTCCAACTCTTCGAGAGCACGGGCACGTCGAACTTCAAGGGCCTTGAGCTCTTGTTCCTTGAAAGGCCAGTCATTGGGGATACCTGGGTCCTTCTCTACTCTTGGCTTACGGTTAAGCCCTAGCTTTTTAGCATCCTTTGCCTTCTTCTTGTGGTGCTCCTTCACCTTCCTCAGAACCTTATGCTTCTGCTTCAAGGTCACCCTCTTACTCTTACTCTCTGCAACAAAAACCAAAAAAAAATCAATAAAGACCCAATAAAAATCCTGAACTGAGTAATTGATTCAATTCAATTCATAGACTATGACAAATATGAATGAAGGATCTATCTTACTTTTACTTCGTTTCACCATCTTTGTCGCCTTCGGGATGAGAGCGAAGCAAAATGAAAAAAAACAAATTAGGTTAAGAAGAAAAGGGTTTATGAAGAAGGAGATATCGGCGACAAATTAGGGTTTTGCCATGAGATGGATTTTGGATCCATGACCCGACCCGGTCGAGTTAACTTAAAAAAAATTAATGCAATTGGGGTGAGAAAGGCTCGAACTCTCGACATCCGGATTACTCTGATAGCTATGAGACCGACGCGCTAGCCAACTGCGCCACCACCCCAACGTGTTTTCGACGTTTACAATATTTTGTATAAACCAATAATATAGTTGAGTTTCCTTGTCCAAAGTCATAACCTTGACTTCGACCGGTCGCCTGAAAGTCTAATTTTTTTTTTTTTTTTTTGGCTTTAAGATCCCGCCGGGTTCCGGTGGTAGCGGTTAAACCCTTCAAAAAAAACCTGACTTTTACTGAAATTCGTTGAGCTTAGGATAGACAAGTGAAGCTTACGATTCAGAAATGGCTAACAGAAGCTTCCATTTGAAGAAATTTTCATGGCTTTCTTCACGGATTCTCTCAGGTTTCGAGAAATTCGATCGTCTTCTTCGATTCTAGCTTTCTGGGTTTTCGCTATTTTAATGTTTTTTAACCATCGTTTGTTCACCAGACAGTGTTTACGGGCGATGTCAGCGACCCATTACTACTACTCCAGCCATTTGTTTAGCTCCTTTACTCGATAGAGATATGAACATTGGGTCCAAGACATTGCTCAGCCAATGTCTTTCTCGCGGGTAATTGGATTTATAAATGTTGAGTTTAGGGTTCTTAGTTCTGAGTTTCTAATTTGTAATGGACAGTCTCTTTCAGATTTGCATCAGTACGACGAGTATCTCGACCTTCTTCTTCTTCTTCTTCTCCTTCTTCTCCACTTGTTGATTTGCTCTCTTTTATTAAAGCTTCACTTGATCAACTTGAAGGTAGCTCTGATTCTCATATATGAGTTTGATTGTCTTGAAACATTTATTTGTGTTGTAAAACAAAGTTTGTAAATTGAACTCTTTAGGTCCTTCTCATCATTGGTTGAATCGAGACATTGGGAACAAACAACTTTTCAAGGATAAAGGAGCTTATGTTGTTCTTGCTGGAAATTTGCTAAACGAAGCAAGTGATCCCAGTGGTTTCTTTGAGAAACTAAAGTTGCTTCAACAGAGGTTTAAGAATGCTTTCAACCAAAAAGCACTTCATGGCAACTTAATGGGAATTATAGCTAAGTATTTGGTTTTATTTGTGGTCTTTTAAGGTCCCCTGGTGTCTGTTTCATGGGTATCCACTTCAGTGATCAAGCTCGTATCACTGATGATCGAACTGCTTTAGCTGGGTTGATTGTGAAGGAATACCTCACTTTTCCTGTACTACTTTCTGAAAAAGAATTTCCCAAGGTATATTTTTCGCTGTAGATTACATCTTTGTATATCGTTCCTCTCAAGTTATATGCAAATACCTCAGTTTCAATTGAAGGTGTGTTGTTTTTTTTTAGTTGTATCAGACAAGTGGGGAAGTACGTTACATCCTGTTTAAAGATTTTAAGAACCCTTTAATCTACGAAGAGAAGGATCTCGATATTGCTTCTGTAGCTAAAGGTATAGCTACTTTATTATCGTATTCACTACAAATATTCTCTACAATGTCATACTTATGGTTCCATGTTCACCTTAAGAGAAAAGAAAAATGTTCATTATGGTGCTCTTAGCTTGTGAACATTCTCGTGATTTGTGTGCTTAATACATATTCTGGTTTCTTCTTCTTGCACTATGCTGCAGCTCTTGACAGTCTCGCTCAAGATATTGAGAAATCCAAGTCTGTCAGACTTTTCACGAACACTTGGTCAAAACAAGCTGAAGCTATCAAGGAGTCACATTACTCTTCTTTTTTTCAAGATTTGTTACTTTACTTTCCAGGTATATCTTGAATTTCTTTCCCTTTTTGGGTCGTTTTGAGTTTTATCAGGAATTTTCATTTTTATCTTTAACGCTACTCTCTAATATTTTGTTCACGGACATTTTCTGTGACAGGTTGTATCTCTTCAGACGAGGTTGGAGACCGTCTGTTTCTTTCTGATACCAACCACCATCGTGTAATTATATTCGATGACAGTGGGAAGATTTTAGATAGTGTAAGTGAACTGAGTCAGATTTGCGGAATTGTTATCTTTATAGAGTTTCTTTGCTCAATTTCCTTAGAAGGGCAATAGTAGAGAGAAACTGCATTTAAAGCTCCTTGTTTAACAAAACTAAACTTCAAGACAATGTTTTTATTTCAGATTGGTTGTTTCCCAGGTTTTGAGGATGGAGAATTTGAATCTGCAAAGATGTTACGTCCTACAGGGACCCTTTATGACGAAGAGGAGGATTGCCTTTACATTGTAGATTCTGAGGTATGACTCCTAGAAATATATATACACGGGTATGAATTATGATAACTGATTGTGCCATTGAATGTTTTCATGCTAAGATTGTTTTTCCTCTTTCTTTCCTTTCTTTTCCCCCATTCTTTGAGTTAAGAACCACGCAATTAGAAGAGCAAATATAGATAGCCGGGTCTTGGAAACAGTATATCCAAAGGTTATTAAGAAAAGTGGTGGCTTGTGGTCTTGGATAATGGAGAAAATGGGTCTTGGAAAAGATGATGAGACAACAGTTGATGCTGATGCCAAATCAGAAGAATTTGATGCTCGCTCTCTGTTGTTTCCATGGCATATACTGAAGCGTGATGATGAGAATCTATTAGTCAGTAACAAAAGGTAAAAAGACTAGTTGCAGAAGATTGCTTCTTTATAGTATTAGTTGTGATAGCTCGGTCTCTCTCTCTTTCTTTCTTTTGCCACCCTTTTACGCTCGTGCCCAAAGAGTTTTCTCATATCTTTCAGCTTTACGAAGTTATGGATAATAAATTTAGCTTCAGGAGAGATCGAAGAAGTCGTGGAAGGTTAGATACAAGAATTGGCATCTTTTTCTTTTATTTTATTTTGGCTTCTTGACTCATTGTATCTAACAGATCCTTTATCAAAAATTTAAGGGTTTTCGAAGATAGTGGAGATCTGCGGACAACCAATCACAGAGAAGCTATCAGTGTTGAAACATATGCCTTCTAATTGGTTGCAACAGCAAACTGAGGCTATCGCCTCATGCAAGGAGCAGCCAAGTGCTTCCCTTTTTTCTTCTTTTACTAACCTTGGAGACAACATTGTCATGACAGATATAGGTAAACGCCATATATACAACTTTATTTACATCTTTATGCATCAACTAACACATTTTTGTCTTGTACATTAAGCTTGTCAGCAGGTGTTGAAGCTAAATAGAGAATCTGGAGCATGCTCTAGCATTCAGTTCTCAAACATTGGGATACTTGGGTTACCCTATTGGTTGTTCATTCCGCTGGAGAGAGTTTTCAATCTGTTAGTGATTTCTTTATTCATTATCTTATCCATTAACAAGACTTCACGTGTTCTGAAACTTACTAATTGATGTCGTGTTATTTTTGCTTAATTATAACCAGAGCTAATGGAGTTCAGGAAGCACATCTCAGTCATACTCAGGAACTCCGGTTATTGCCAGGTGCGGTTTGCTAGTCAGACCCTAATATTTTGCTCATTCTCTTATGCTAGTCTTGATGTTAGAAGTTCATCACCCCAGTCCGAATTAGCTGCAGCATGAAGATGGTTATAACATTGTTCGGATCCGACAATCTAGATATCCGGTTTGATTCAGCTACTACTTTTTCATTTAACAGGTAAAATTAGCATACGGTTGAACATAGAGATTCCTCCATGCACAGAGCTTATTGAACCGATACAAGAAAGCTGCATATGGCGACAGACAAGAGGCGCAATAAGTGAAGTCTCGAGTGCTGGAAGTGCAGTTGAACCTTCAGAAAAGGTTAATTTAGAGAATTGCATTCAACATTGCTCTGTTTTAAATCCGAGTTAGCTCAGAAATTTTGTTTTCATGACCTACAGGTTGGAGTTTCACAACAATGGTATGATGAATTAGACAGCCTTGCCAAAGAAATAGCCAACCCTGAAGCAGCTGAGGAAGAGGAAGAAGTAGATGTTAATCCTTCTGAGGTTGAAAAAGAAGAAGACGGACGTATTCACATCGATTGTACTGTCAAATCAAGTCCTGGCACAAGTGAGGTATGCCTAAAATCTTCTCTCAAGTCTCTGTTATCAACAAAAGCCAAAGTTTACTATAGAAAAGAGTATAACTTTGTCGACTTGGGATTGTGCAGCTTATTGTTTATGCAGCATTGTATTTAAGACTGGCGAGAAACGAGGAGACAGAAAATGCAAGCCAGGAAGAACTGGCGAGAAGAATAGCAGAGATTTTGAAGCCAGTACGGAACATAACGACTATGAAGGAAGATTTATTTGTGAAACTGTTGTCCAAGTCAAAGAGAGAATTGAGAGACATTGTCTTCTTGAAGCCAATGCATGTGCGGATAATGTTAGACTCGATGGATCATCCAAAAGCCGATAACTCAAGAGACGTGATCTTGACCGACTCCTCTGTTGAGGTTGATGTCTCTCTTTGAACGCGGGGCAATAACGATGCGTTGCTGCATTCTTTCTCATACGTACCGAAGGGCTACTTCTAATTCTTTTTGTTTGAGGTGGTAAAGATGAGCTCAATAAGACTTCTAGAAGTTTATAAACATTATACAGAGAAATATTATATGAAATGATTCACAGTTTGTTTAAGATGGTCAAAATCTCTCTAATGGATTCTCTATTTTAGTGTTTCTTCTTCTCTTTCTTTTTTAGTTAAAATTTTGAAAATATAATCGAAATTAGCAAATTTTGAGGGCAATTAGTAAATAACAAAATGAGTGAAAAATAAGAATACTTGAGAACATGAAACAAATAAAACAGCTGTTTCTGATTCTGTTAAAACGGGACGACAAATTCAAACCAAAATCCAAACTGATTTTTGAAATATGTGGAACAATAAGTCAACAACAACCAAATGTTTTATATATTTATCATAACATATTATTTTACTGGTTAGCTAGAAGTATTTATCTGTTAATGTGGTTTGTTAAAATATGAACTTATTACATATGTGTGGGGATTGATACATACATAGTTACATACTAGATAATTAAGAACATTATACCATTCAATTCAAATGGTAATCTCAATCGTACTTGCAAGAGCCTCATGGAGAAGAAGATTGTTAGACTTATATTTGTAAAACAAAAGAGACAAGAGAAATCGTCATTACCAAGTCATGTTAGGTCTCCTTCATCATTATACCTGCCTTTTCTTCTGATTTGTTCGCAATTTTAAAATAGATTTTGAGAATAATAATGTTGCGATTATTCGCATTTCATTTCAAAATATATATAGTTCGTGCAAGCATCAACATTACATGTAATGTAAACCTTTTTTTGTTGCATATATTTTATTCACTTCATGGTCTCCATGTTATTATTCTCTCTCTTTCTTCTCATTATTTCCCATTTCTTCAAACCATATAATATTAATCACTTTTATAATCTGTTTTGAAACCCTTAGAGAAATGTGAGGCACACAAACATGAGAGCAATTATAAGATATTGGAACCCATTTTGTATATTTTAATTCTTATAATAAAACAGTAGTTTAATTTGTCTCTATATTAAGAAAAATTCAGAAACCTAAAACCTGAAGAAAAAAAATCCAGTTTTTTAGGAGACTCTTCCGTGCTTTGGATCCCAACGGTTTTGGTGTTGATTTTTCTTGATCTGGGTTTTGTTACATCTTTGACGTTAAAAGAAAAAAAAAGTATCAACGTGAAGATAAAAGGGAAAACCCTAATTAAGGGTTTCTTGGGTAAGGGACAACCATTGTTTATCAACGATTCAAGAAGGTTTGTTCTGCTTTTTTCTCACCCAACCCACATTTTGCTTCTTGATATTTTATCTGAAAATGTTTCTTTTTTTTCCTGTCAACGCAGGCATTTTTTAAATAAAACGATTCCAATAAGATCCATCTTTGGTCTTGATTGATTTGTGGTCTTCAGACTCTGTTTTTGTACAAGTTTCTTCGGAGTTTGAATCCTATCCTGCAGAATTGCCGCGGTTTGAAAATAGTCTATGTTCATAAATCTCTAATAAAAAGAAGAAAAAAAAAAAAGAGAGAGAGATTGAAGTTTTCTTGAGATTGGGTTCTTTGCAAGGGAACAGAGAAGATATGAATTGCTTTTCATGTTTCTATTTCCATGAAAATAAAAAAGTTCCGAGAGATTCAGAAAACAGCTGCCGGAGAAATGGTGAGTTGACCGGTAGAGACAACAACAAAACACACCCTGGTAAGCTCACAATATCTATATATATTTTTTTTGTAGATATTTTATACTTTATGTATTAGGGTTTATAAGACTAGATTCAGTAATCTTTGTATTTTGCTTACAGAGAATCCAAAGACTGGAAATGAGCAGAACAAGAACAATGATGAAAACAAAGAAGTGACAAACAACATCGCTGCTCAAACATTCACCTTCAGGGAGCTTGCTACTGCAACCAAGAATTTCAGACAAGAATGTCTGATTGGCGAAGGCGGTTTCGGAAGGGTTTACAAGGGAAAGCTCGAAAAGACCGGCATGGTTAGTACTGATTAAAACATCTTTCTCGAGTTTAAGTTTAACTAGTCTCTCTTATATATGGAAAACGTAATAGTATATGTACACTTTTGCAGATCTATTTGAAACTTGATGAATATGGTACATGATATAGCATTCATGGTCTCTGCTTCTACATTTCTATATAACCAATCACCTAAGATTTTTCAAATGATCATTTTTGGGTTCAGGTTGTGGCAGTGAAGCAGTTAGATAGAAATGGGCTTCAAGGGAACAAAGAGTTCATCGTAGAGGTGTTGATGTTAAGTCTGTTGCATCACAAGCATCTTGTAAATCTCATTGGCTATTGTGCTGATGGAGATCAGAGACTTCTCGTCTATGAGTACATGCCTCGTGGTTCACTCGAAGATCATCTCCTCGGTACATTACAAAACTAAGGATAAGTATTGACTAAATTTGGATTAGTCCCAGTGTTCTAATTGTTTCTTGAATTGCTTACAGAACTAACACCGGACCAAGTACCGTTGGACTGGGACACGAGGATTAGAATCGCTCTAGGAGCTGCGAAGGGACTTGAATACTTGCATGACAAGGCAAATCCTCCGGTGATCTACAGAGATCTCAAAGCAGCTAATATCCTTCTAGACAGTGACTTCAACGCCAAGTTATCTGATTTCGGTCTGGCAAAGCTAGGTCCTGTCGGGGACAAACAACATGTGTCATCCAGAGTTATGGGAACTTACGGATACTGTGCTCCAGAGTATCAGAGAACCGGTCAGTTAACTACTAAATCCGATGTTTATAGCTTTGGAGTTGTGTTGTTGGAGTTGATAACTGGACGAAGAGTTATTGATACCACCAGACCCAAAGCTGAACAGAATCTAGTGACTTGGGTGAGTTTTTGTCTCCTTTTAAGATTACTCATTGTCTTCATCAATAGCTTTACACTAAACTTTCTTGTGTGGTTAGGCACAACCGGTGTTCAAAGAACCTAGTAGATTCCCAGAGTTAGCGGATCCGAGTCTGGAGGGAGTGTTCCCGGAGAAAGCTCTGAATCAGGCAGTGGCAGTGGCAGCAATGTGTTTACAAGAAGAGGCAACGGTACGGCCACTCATGAGCGACGTGGTAACCGCTCTCGGTTTCTTAGGAACCGCTCCAGACGGCTCTATCTCTGTTCCACACTACGATGAAATTCCTCCTCAGCGGCCGGATGAAACGTCCGGTGAGGATCCAGCAGCGGCGGAAGAACGGGAAAGAGCCGTGGCAGAGGCAATGGAGTGGGGAGTTGCTTCAAGAGCACATTCCCGGAACCCAAGTGCTTCTTGATTTTTAATGTTTTGTTTTCTTGATTTTTAATTTTGGGTTTGGTTGTTTTCTTCTCTTATTTGTTGGCTTTTCAATTTCAGTTTCAGAAAGATAGTGATAGAAAATTGTTACCTTTTCTTCTGTTCGTTATGTTCTGTTTTATTTGAATCTGTATATTCCAGCTGAGAGTTTTCATAGCTCGAGAATTCTTATTCTTGGTTTCAAGCTTTACAAATTTTTCGGTTTCATTCTCGTGTTTAGTCAAAATGGTTCATGCCAGGAAAGATCATAAAGATCAGCAACTATATAGCAACACGTCAACACATCTATTTTCATGAGATTCAAGAAGTAAAATATATAAATTGCCACTTTGAGAATAAAGACTTCTATATGACTATATATCATGAACACAAAGACACGCATGAGTTGCAGTCAAAAATTAAAAAGCAACCCATCTAATTAAAAAAAAAGAATCTAACAGATATAGCTGTGGAGTCAT
This sequence comes from Camelina sativa, assembly GCF_030686135.1. Lineage (NCBI taxonomy): Eukaryota > Viridiplantae > Streptophyta > Magnoliopsida > Brassicales > Brassicaceae > Camelina > Camelina sativa. The sequence continues at coordinate 3,023,559 of NC_141898.1, forward strand.
TAAAGAAAAACCCTAGGTCAAAACCTGTAACAGAGGAGAAAAAAAAAGTAAAAGACGTGTAATACAAGAGATACAGCAACGATACATCAGGATAGGCTTAGGCTACGAACAGATATAGCTGTGGAGTCAGAACCGCGATCCCAATCTCTAGCACGCGAAAACCCTCTGACTCTATATGGTTTGCAGGTTGCAGCTATATAACCGCAGGAAACCCTAGCTATATCCACGCCAGGAAGTGACTCTAGTATCTCCATCTTTAGCTCTGTTGGTAAATAAATCGAGTTTTGTCGAACTAGGGTTCGTAGTATGCCATCCTGTAGATAAATGATCGCCTCGCGCTTATTCTTTCCTTTTGCTTATTTCGCCTCCAGTACTCAACAAACTTGGCCTTCCAATCAACAGCTATTAGTTCTTCTTCTGCCTCTTCAGTCACAAAACCAGCAAACTCTTCCAAGCACTTTTGCTTCCACAAGTCATTGTCTGAAGCCAAATTCCGAAACTCTGAACAAACGCAGGAAACCCTAGCTATATCCACGCCAGGGAGTGACTCTAGTATCTCCATCTTTAGCTCTGTTGGTAAATCAATCGAGTTTTGTCGAGCTAGGGCTCGTTGTACTTGTATGCCTAGAGCCTGTAGAAGAATGATCCAATCATTAGCCAGAGCCATGTATTGACGAGGCAGCATGGTCGAGATTGTACCGAGACTTTAATTTAACGAAGACTAAGCAAAACTACAACTAGTCCCCTGATAAAACCTGAAATCCAAGAAACAAAAAACAACAAGGAAGCACCTTTATATAACAAAAAAAAAGAAAGTCAAACCTAAGAGGCTTTTAAATACGATTGGGTCAATAATGGGCCTATTAAAAGCCCATACTGAAGTCTCTCTTCTCTCTCTCGGTCTCTCGTTGGCGCTGTTTATCTGATTTCGCTACCTATTTTTTTGTTGTTTTCCTTTGGTAAATAAATATCTGATTTTGCTTTTGAATCGCCATTGATTGAACAATTTGACGCCGATCTCAATATCTGCTGGTGGTGTGAAGGTACTAATCTTCACGTAGTGTCCTGTTTCCCGATCAATTGCATTAGCTAGATCTTGCTCGTTTAAGCTTTTTTTGTAATCTCCGGGAAAAAATTTGACGTCTTTGATTCATGGGTATTGAAGCATTGGTGGTTTAATGTAACATTGATCTCAATCAGTGAGATCGGTGAGCTAAAGTTCTGTTTTTTTTTTCCTTAATTGGGAATTTTGAAGAGATATGTCAAGTAAAGCATGGAGATGGGTATTAGGGTTGATATACCTATTAGCAGTTGCAACGATTTGGATTGCAGCCAGTTTTGTAGTCCAGTCTGTTGTCGATGCTGGTGTTTCTCCGTTCTTGATCACTTTCATTTGTAATTCATTGTTCGTTATCTATCTTCCTCTTTTTGAGATCGGTCGGTATCTTGAAGATGCTTATGGGAGTTTATTGTTTTGGAGAAACAAAAGGTCTCATTTAATGGAATTGGTTGAATCAGAGAAGGCTGTTTTGCTAGGACAAGATGTTTCAGGTGTGAAATCAGATGTATCTGAGAGTTCGGGGATTGTTGTTGTGAGAGAGGAAGGGATTATTAGTAGTGAGGTTGGTGATGGGATTGAATCTGGATTGGAAAATATAAAGCTTGAGATTGATGATGCTAGTGTTAATGTTAGTGGTGAAGCTGGTGGTATTTGTAGCAAAGGGTTAGATGAGAAGGGACGTTGGACACGGATGCAAGTTGCCAAAGTTAGTCTTATGATTTGTCCGTTTTGGTTTTTGGCTCAGCTTACTTTTAATGTCTCTCTCAAGTACACAACAGTTACGGTAAGAAAATAACATCAAAAACCCCATCTTTGTTGCTCACTCTGGATCTACTTTTATGCTTGGCTGATGTTTTTTTAAATTTTGTGAATTGCAGTCAAATACAATCTTAAGCAGTTCATCAAGCCTTTTCACCTTTCTTGTTTCACTAGTATTCTTAGGCGAGAGGTTCACGTGGTTGAAACTCTTCAGTGTTCTTCTTTGTATGTCTGGGACCATAATTGTAAGTATGGGTGACTCAGAATCCAACTCTAATGCAGTAGCTAAAAACCCTCTTTTGGGAGATATTCTTTCGCTGGTCTCAGCGGCGCTATATGCTGTCTACATCACTCTTATACGCAAAAAGCTTCCGGATGATGATGAAAGGAACGGTCGGGTCAGTATGGCTCAGTTCCTCGGGTTTCTAGGTCTCTTCAATTTCTTCATTTTCCTTCCTCCTGCTCTAATCCTCAACTTCACAAAACGAGAACGCTTTAATGCACTAACCTTGAAACAATTTGGTCTAGTTGTTGGCAAAGGTATGCAAATTCCCATCCCTCATTTCGTTGAAGCTACTATGGTCAATAAATCTATGTAATTCATAACAACTGGATTTGATGTTGGGATGCTGATTTGAACTGCTTGATGCGTGTTTTGGGGTTTCAGGTTTGTTAGATAATGTGCTTAGTGACTACCTATGGGCAAAAGCAGTACTATTGACAACAACCACAGTGGCAACAGCTGGGCTAACCATTCAGGTTCCATTGGCAGCTATTGTAGACAGCTTATCAGGGAACAAGCCAAGCTTCACCGATTACATTGGTGCTGCAGCTGTAATGGTTGGCTTTGCAGGAATCAATATTCCCTCAGAGATGTTTTGCAGGTCCAAAGAGACTGCTATTGAGCTGGAACCTGGGACGTCGTTCACAGACCCTCCTCAGATTGTGACGGATAGCGTAAGAGTAGATTCTTCAGAGATTGTAGTGACTTAATTGTTCCAAATTCAAGTACCACTAGTATATTTTTTTTAATCTTCTCCTCTTGTTTCCCGCTTTTACCCGTCGTTTTTTGGTTGTGATTAACTTATTGCTATGTAAATTGTCGAACATGATATACGAATATAGCTTGGGAAAATAGTAATAAAATCGTTCATCATTCTGGACTCAAATTCAATACAGTAAAAGGAAAATGTTTCCTCTGCGTTATTATAGGACTAAGCAGATACATTGAGATGTCCGTATTTTTGCATAACTCTCTTTGTTGCCATCGCAGCTGCTTCACTTGCACGTAATGTGCCTTGTGCCATCAGAGCTGCAAACTCACGAGTAATCTCTTCTTGAATCTTGGTCCTAGCATCACCCAAGGGGTCCTCCTTCACCTTCTCTTCACTAGCTGACGGTGGAACAACAGGTGGCACTTTTACAGTTGCAGCAGAGGTATTTGCTTTCTCAGGCTTCAAAGACTCAATTTTTGGACCGGCATCTTTACTAAAAGCTCCAAAAGGTTGTGGCTGTGGCGTAAACTGTGGAACTTGAGGAACCGCACCAGCTTTTAGAGTTGTTTCGAGGCCTTGTAGCATAGGCACTGTAAAAATGGGGGGGGGGGGGGGGGGGGAGATGGAAGTTAGATCAGTTATAGAGCTGAGCAAACCAGGAACAAATAAAGTGTCACGAGTTACCAGAGACTTACTTATAAGACCACCCATGGGGCTGTTTAGAACGTCATTGGGAAGCTGAAGAATGTAGTCCGGAATACCTTTACCCACCAAAAACTGAGAGACCTCGTTGCTGAAGTTGTTGCAGTTGTGAGTAAGTAAATTGTAGGATTCAGCAGTGTAACGAGGACTGATTTCTTCCAAATACATCTCGAAAACATCTTTAGGAACATGTGATAGACCCAACTCTATCGTTCGAATTGGTGTTCCATATGGAGTCCTTCCAACTGGCAAATGCTGAATTCCTCCTCCGAAGAAGTACTCGCTCCCATAAACAACAATTCCTGTGTGCCTGGGAAAAGGATACATAAACTCGCATGTTATTGTACTGGTTTAAAACATTCAGGTATATAAGATTCATATCCAACTCAACCAATATGCAGGTTCATTCATATTGAACAAACAAACAATTAAGAAGCATAAACACATTCAACTACTCTTCAATTCTTAACGCATACATACAACATGCCAAAAATATCTAAAACAAACGTGATTGCCCAAGAGAGTACTCACCATACACCTTCGATAACCTTTCCCAAGAGTGATTGCGAGAGCTGGCGTGCCAAGCCTTGGCTAAGATCATAGACATTCAACGTAACCTTATGCGCTTCCTGCAACATCACATATTTCACCACTTTCAATCAAACTAAACAACGAGACAACGTTAATTAACTACACAGAGTCACAAACCATATATATGAAGAAGAATACCTCAGCCATTCTTCCGAGTACAAAACTCTTAAAATCCTTGAAACAAGTTAACTACCTGAGAAAAAAAAAACAAAATCAAAATTTAAATTTTTCGCACAAACAAGATTTACAATCGCACAGATCTAACACCTGAACTACAAATTTCCGCAAATAAGAATTCGGAAATCGACCTTGAAGAACAAACAAATTCAGAAATTGGTTCCGTACAAAAAAACAATAAAAGCATCTAACATCCACAAATAGAATAATCCAAATCTAGAAACCACGATGCTAAATCGGGAACCCAAAATTGGTAAAAAAAAAAAAAAAAATTGACTGATTGAGATAAACGAGGGAGATGATGATCACGTACGAAAACAAAAGAGCGTCAAACCGCTGCCGCACTTTCCCAGCAAGGTCGGAAAAAATTTGTCGATATGCGCAAATCTGAAAGCTTTTCTTGGATAGCAATGGTTCCAGAGAGAAACCTCTTTATAAAGGCAGATCGATTGGGAAAAATTCGAAGAATCTTCTACGACGTCGTATTAAGCAACTTGACCCCCATGTACCGACGACTGTCTTTATTCTGTAACCTTCTAGAACGTTCTACCCAATTAGATATTGACACGTCTTCTCTCCTAACTTAAACCGTCCCGGTTCAACCGACCAGAATCGCCTTTTTCCTTTTTCCCCGCATTTAAAACAAGTCTAGTTGCTTTTCCCACAAAGCCAATAAAGCATTCGGTCAAAGTTAATACATACAAAAATGGTATTTGCCCGTTTTAATCACTTATCTAAATGCTCAATTTCATCAGAAGTTAGGTTTTCACAAGAATATATTAAAATTTGAAAAGAAGCCATGTTCTTGTTAATAAACCTGATTAAGACAGATTCATGATACCTCCCAAAATAAATCTAGAACAGACGCACAACAACAAGAAAAATAGAAAGAGAATAAGAAAAAATAAGACAACAAAAGATTGGCAAACGACTAATCTCATGGACAAAACAAAACCATTCTGGTTAGGCAAATAAAAGCCTATACTTGAGAAAAAGGTCTAATAGATAACAAATGACGAAAAATCCAAAGTAGCGATTCTTTTGCCCCAGAAGGCCAGAACAACACATTATGGCTCAAGGAAGCTGGCGGCTGCCATGATCCGGCTTTCACTAGGAGATTTTGTGCTCGAGACTTCTTCAATGGTTTACAACGAGGCACCCTACTTGTCTGAAAAAATAAAACAGCTTCATAAGATCCGTCGAACATGATTCGGGACACTAAGCATGTATTGGAAATGTTACGATATGGAATTGAAGGTTTTTTCGTTACCATTGTGAGCTATCTTAGTTTTGTTGAATTTGGCGCTGAATTTGCAAAATCCAATCAACATAACCACTTGAACCCCCCATCTGGTCCTCAATGAGATTTCTCAGGAGAAGGAAGCCTTCTCGGGGTTGTTCTCCTTGTCTCACTAGAAAACACATGGGGTGATATGAAGGATCATTCTCCCTCAGTTTCTTTACCAAACTCATTAGCTTCTTTGACATCCCATTCCCCTGCTCTTGAAACGTAACCTAAGATACCCAACACGGAGTAAGACACACAGAATGTGAAGTTTCAAAACTATAAAAAACAAGAAACCACAAATCGTGAATAGTAAGGATGCATGTAGGTAATTATACATACCCTTGAGAGCTCCGCTGCAAAGTCGTCCCCAAGAAGATTTTTCGCAATATCAGGTGAAAGCATCCGGCCAAACCACAAAACTAATCGAAAACCATCATCATAAATGTAAAGGCCTCTAGAATCCAAACTCTCCGCAGCCAGAGGCAACCTCTTTAATACGTTATTCAAGTCATCGTGGTCTGCTGATGGCTGCAAACATGTGAATTCATAAATCGTTTACGATTTTTTCAACACTAATAATGTTTGATTATGGATATTGAGATAGAGTTGCACAAACCTTTAAAAGCCATTCGTCAACACGGAATAAATTGGGATACAAAAGCTTCAATAACTTTTTGACAGGCAGAGCCATCATGGTGAACCCTGCCGCACAGCGCTCATCAAGAGAAGCATCAGCAGGGCCACCTCGAAGAGGAATGGACTTAATAATTGCCATTCCGTACAATGGCAAGAACTTCAGAGTCTCTGGGTATATTAATCTGGATCCCAACCTATGCTGCACCGCATGAAGATTACGATATTCTTTGAGGGCCTTAACAATCTTTTGCTGTATTGCATTCCGTGCATCATCCAATTTTGCGGACAAAGATTTCTCAATTGCTGCAGAATTTAAATTGTCACTAAATAGTATCAAAAGTAGCATATGATATATCAGAGCAAAATTTGAATGTAACCTACCTAATCTAGCATATAAAGAGACAATGGAACCAGTGTCTGCTTGTCTATACATCTCCCCAAGATCTGCAACCACCGGTGCAATAGATGTGTGTACCCTTATACGTCTCTCTCCGCAAGACGCGGTATATCTTAGTTCTGTTAAGGATTACTAAAAGCCACATGATGTGTTGTACCAGCTGAAAATTAAACTTCAAAATCAAGTATGCATAAGAAAACAACTGTTCAAGGATACAGCAAAGCGACTTGGAAATACACAGTTTGTGTTGTTAGCAGTGTCTCTTCGAGAGATAGCTGCATTGCATACGCTTTGTCACAGTCAACAGCAGGAAGTGCAATCAGGTCAGTAGACCTTAGCATGAAGTTCCCATGGTAGGACGAGAAACGAATTCCTGCATGAAAAATATATAAGATCACATGTAGCATACTAATGTATTTAGCAATTATTTGAGATATCAGGTAAAAAATGAAATATTGTATAATAAACTATTAAACCTTGGTGACCAAAAAAAAAACTCTTAAACCTTTTCCACATCTTATTCGCATAACCGCCTCCCACGCAGTTTCCCTTGTAAGGTCTCTAGCCAGCTCGTGTCTTAACTTATCTCCATGAACAGATGATTGGAAACCTGGATAATAGTACACCTGTCCTCCAGTGTATTTTGCCAGAGTCCCTACAGAAACCAAAGAATTAAAATTACAGGCTCATCTTTTAGAACAGCAATTTTCAAGAGGGACACCACTAACTATCACCCATGACTCCAGACACCTGAGATAAACAACAACTGAGAACCATAACGTTTACGTACCTAAGGAGGCAATATCAGTGTACTTATCACTGAATGCATAAACATTAATTCCTATCTGGAACTTGGTACAATCGGCAGCCATTTGCTTATAGAAGGGGTCTTCAGCTACCCTTAATGCATATTCTTTGTCAGTTCCATAGACACGAGGATCATCTCCCCGCAACTTTAACCGCCCAGCACCAAGAGAAGGTAACGAGTTCTGGAAAATTAGCAACTTGCCCCCAAGTTGGTTCTGAAATAGAGAGAGAGAAACAGAGTCAACAAAATAACCCAAATTTCAAATAAAGATCCATATAGGACACGTAACATCAAATGAATTATGTAATAATTATTATGACATGGCAGGATAGTAACTAACCATAACCATAAATGCCGCTCTGAGCGCCGGACCAAAAGCCGATTCCACATTGACATTATCTTGGAACATCATAGGTAGACTGTCTAAAAAGGCTTCCACCACAGTTCTAGATTCAGATAGATTGACAAGGAGATCATCTGGCAATGGGAGAAATATATCATCCAGATCCGTTACAACCATCATCTGCGGCTGGCTCAAAGATGACTGCATTGCGAAGGTCCACATATAATAAATCATGGAAGCTAAATAATTTCAAAACGAAAGTTCCTGTATGTTCACAATTCTCTAACCTTCATGTTGTAAAAATGTAAAGTGCTGTCATAGGTGATAAATCCAATTTGAGTTCTAGGATAACCAGGCAGATTATCCAAACAAGACTTAATCGTCTGAGCAACAACCTGCGAAAGGAGCAAAAATGTCAGTGTAAGATCTACAAGTAGGAAAGCTGCCATCTAAAAGAGACAGACAGAGAGAGAGAAAGAGAGAGAGAGCATCTAAGCTAGACAAAGAAACAGGAGCGGTATAGATGTATAGATGATACATTTGTACGTAGTGTATTCAGATAAAATCACACATGAATTATAAGTTACTAACTATGGAACAATAACAAATACTGTTTCCACATCGATCATGCTTACCTCAAGCATCCCACTTTTAGTAGCCGAAATTGAAACATCAATGAGGAAGAAGTAGATAGGTGGCATCGGAGGCCGAACCATGTATTCAGTTGGAGCTATGATTTCCACACTGCCCTTAGTCAGCTCAGGCCGTTGATCCATATCCATTCTTCGGCCATTAGCATCCAAATGTGAGAAGTATTCACCAGGCACTGAACAAGAAAGTTAACCCATAACTATGAATAATCATCTAACTAACATATCTCTGAAAGTATTGACAATATGTCACCATCGAGCAAATGATTTAAAGAAAGAGAAAAGAGATTCCATTGTGTTCATTTACAACACCCATAACAGTTCCTTGTAGCTTTCACCAGATTCATTTACGATAATTCTACTAAGAATAGTTATCAAATAGTCGTTCCCCATCAAGAAAAACCAGAGAAAGAACACAACATATAACTTTAGCAAACAGAAATTATGCTCTATAGCACATTGTTTAACAAAGCAATCCTTAAAATATGGAAAATTACCATCATTAAGCATAGAACAGATATTACACCGCCACTTTCTTCCAGAATCTGTAAAAGTCACATAAGGATTCACATAGGTACGGCATCTTCTGCAGCGGATGATGCCAGTTGAGCCAAAATCAATTAGCGGTACTTCCTCCTGAACAGATAAAATGACAATTTGAACCCCAAAAAAGAGGCAAAGTTATTTGTGGCTATATGTAACACTAGAAGAGTTCCAGATAATAAAATAACAAGAAAGAATCTAGTAACTAACCCCTTCAGGAGTCTCTGCAAGTGGACAAACCACTGCTCCTAGAGGTAAATGCCACCTCGAAGCCAGAGACTGGGAATTCGGAATAGCACTAGTCGTCAGTCGAAGATATCTAGAATGGCAATTCATGGGATACATTTCAGCAAACGAATTTGGCTCCACGTCACCATCCAGTGGCCTCGGGAATGATCTATGATCAAGTCCTGGCTCCATCGATCCAGGAATAGATGCAAGAGATAGCGAGTTGAAATCTTCAACCAAGCCTTGAACGTTACTGGTAGGAGGTGCATAGTTTGGATGCAGATTCTGCTGTGCTGCTATATTTGGTCGCTGAGCAAAACCTCCTGTATGAGGTGGATATGATGAGACTGGAGGAGGTCCTGGAGGACCCTGAGATGACTGGAATGGCATCGGAGGAGGCTGTGAGACCTGCTTGCTCGGATAACCAGGAAAAGATGGCTGTGAACCTCCAACACCAGGATAAGACTGAGTAACTGGAGGCATCGACTGTTGAAAACCAGGCCTGGCAGCCATATTAAAATCTGCAGGAGATGGGGAAGTATTTGCTCCAGGTAGCCCAGATGTCATACTTTGTGGGGGAGGACCCATCGGTTGCTGTGGGCGAAGAGACATTGGAGGTGAAAAGTGACCTGCAAGAGTTTGAGGAGGACCTTGAGGAGGAGGGTTCTGTGTAGTCGGGAATGGTGGAGATGGAAAACGCTGAAAAGGGGCAGCACCAGGAGGAGGAGGAGGAGGACCATATGCTGTTGAAGGGGGTGGAGGTCTACTCCCTGGAATCTGAGAAACGAAAGGAGAAGGTTGGGAAGGCCTCATCGCACCTGGAGCCGGAGGAGGACCAGAAGGAGCGAAAGGTCTTATAGGTTGGGATGCAGATGGGGGAAAAGGTCTAAAACCAACCGCATCTGATCCAGTGGGTGGTCCACCGGACTGAGGAGGAATCCCTGGCGGCGGAGCAGATGCGAACGGAGAGGAGGCGGGGGCAGGTCTAGCTGGAAAATTTGGATAGCCTTTATTCTCCGTATTCATTATTGATTACAACTTAGCAACCACCTAGTTATAGCTAAAGAGGACCAGATCAAATACAATTTCCAGATTCTCTCCGATGAGTACCTAAGAATTCAGATTCGTTCACGGAAGCTTCGTATCATCTGGAATTAAACTAGTGTACTTATCTAACAAAGTGCCGACCTCGACCTTGGACAGATCCGCCTATTAAAAATCTTTTGATCTTTCAAAAATTGGGTAACTTAAGCTTTTCAATCCTTCTCGAGCAAGACGATCTAACCAGTCCCTCTTCAGGTAACTGAGAATTCCCTCCCTTAATCTGATAAAATCTGAAAGATCTGGATCAATTTACCATTGAATATGAGCTTAAAAAAAAAATCTACATTAAGATCAATATATGATAATCAGAGCAAAGACGACGACGACTACCTCGAGTTGAAGAAACTGCGCAGCAACGAAACTGATTGATTCTATACAGCGATCCGGCTTTATTAGATCGTCTGACCCTAAGAAGATTTCGACTCGGAATTGCCGAATTGGAGAACCACCAAGCGCTGCGAAAAGTGACGATGTCTTTTATTATGGGCCACTTATTGGGCTTTACGCTTTTGTATCCTTTGAGCCTATTTAGCACAAGTCACTACAGACAAATCAGTAAAAACAAATTTTTTAAAATATATTTTATTATATAAAGTTGAATTTTTAAAGTTAGCTATTAACACGATTTTGATATGTATCAAATTTATATCAATTTAATATTTTAAGATTACAACAAAAAAATAAAATATTTTGTTTAAAAAAATATTAATAATGTAAAGTTGAGTTTTGAAAGTTAGCGATTAACAAGATTTTGATATGTGTCAAGTTTATATTAATCTAAGATTTTAAGATTACAACAAAAAAACAAAAAAAAATTATTTTAAAGAATATTAATAATGTAAAAAAGATAAATTTGAGTTTTGAAAGTTAGCCATTAATACGATTTTGATATGTGTCAAGTTTATATCAATCTGAGATTTTAAGATTACAACAAAAACAAAATATTTTGTTTTAAAGAATATTAATAATATAAAAATATAAATCAAAAAATTACAAATATATTTAAATAATTATAAGGAGATTATATATATATATTGTTTTAAAGAATATTAATAATGTAAAAAGATAAAGTTGAGTTTTGAAAGTTAGCCATTAACACGATTTTGATATGTGTCAAGTTTATATCAATCAGAGATTTTAAGATTACAACAAAAAACAAAATATTTTGTTTTAAAGAATATTAATAGTGTAAAAAGATAATTAAATCCTCTCGGACGTAACAAACCGCCGACGGATATGGGTGGATCAGGAGTAGACGTAGGGCCTACTGAGGAAGGTGACCCATAAATTAGGAGTGGACATGGGGCTCACTAAGCAAAGTGGCAGTTGGGGCGTTCCAGAGACAAGGCTGCATCATGGTGTGTCAAAGACACTTTGACAAATACAATGGAAAATTTAACATTAGTTACTGTCAAAATATATTGTGACGTTAGAAAATGGTCTTTAGTTTCATCGGTTGTCGGAACAAGTCATTTTTGAGATAGCTGAAAGACGTGAATATGTTGTCTCCACACATGAAGAGGGCAGAGCCGATGTTCTCTCTATGGTGGAGGAGGTTGGACGCAAGGTTATTTGCTCAACGGAGGAAGGTGGAGGAGGTTGGACTCAAGGTTATCTCCCCAAGGGAGAAATGTGGGGCTAAAATTATCTCCATGGTAGAGCAGGTTGGACGCAAGATTCTCTCCATAAGGGAGGAGGACGGAGTCGAGATTCTCTCCATGGTTGGTAATACACTATTGTGATGATACATCATTGATTAGTATACTATGTAATATATATATTTTTTTGAAATATTTTTTGAGCCAATAATTTTAATAATTAAAAAAACTATGTCAAAGTGAAAGTAAAAAGACATATAATAGTTGACTTAATGTGTTTATACAGACATTTTCTAGATGGTGGTAAAGAATATATTTATAATAACATATAGTATATTTAGGTGTAAAAAATACGCTTTTAATGATAACGGTAACACACATAAAAGATTTATAAATGGATATAAATCAGTATATTATAACAAAAATAAAACTTATAAATAACGTACAATAAATTTTAATATATTTTGTTTATTTTTAATTGTATTTTACAAGACTTTAAACACGCACATCGGCGGTCCTTATCTAGTATATATATAAGATAAAACAAATTTTGATCTTCTAATTTTGTACGTTTTATAATCAAACGAGTCATCACTCTCCCTTCTACCAGTTATGCGTGAAGACGATTATTTGCTACTTATTGGTCAACATCGTTTAGTATAAGTTGTCAATAATTGCAGTTTTCTTCTTATCAGTTTTCTTTGTTGGCTATTGATTTTGTGAACATAATTTACATGAGAATCTGAGGGAAGCTTTGGTATATATATAGAATAGAAGACACATGCAGGCTTCGATCTAAAAGTTTCGTGGAAAATATATTCGGAAGAAGAACACTTTTACAGAGCAAATCGTGTAGCAAAAAATGCCTGGGTCATAACCAAGTCAAGGTAATTATTGTTGAACACAGAGAGTTGTGTATAGGATACAAGATTCAATATTCTTTACCTTTCTTAGGCAGTGGTGTACTAATGAGGGGGTTTTTGAAACTAGTTCTTTCCTATTTTGAGCCTATTTAACACTTTTCTAGAATTTTAAAAATTAGCCATGTTTTTATGAGATCTGATGTATATGTTTTTCGGAATGAATTTTGTTTGTTTTGGTTTGCATGTTATCAACTCGCTTTCAATATTTAAAACAAGAGTGATTTATCTAGGTTTGATGATTGTCAACTACCGATCGAGTCTATAGACCACAACTGTGCACGACATTTGATGTTATAAGTTATTATAACTATCCGGAAAATCAGAAGGACATAATGCATGACTGTGACATACCCATGCTTTTTAAGGGTAATGTCAATTTTACAATTAAGATGTCTTATACAGAACAATACAGAGGAACGTAAAAGCAAATTAGTTCAACACATGTACATATCGATATTTTATAATTTGCCCCCGATCACTCTATCGATTCTTCTAGAAAAGATGGATCAGTCTTGATAAAAAAGAACACCAAGAGCCAAACCTAAGATCAGAAGAGGAGCAAGAAACTGAAAGCGCTTAATCAACAACTCAGAGTTCTTGTTATCTTGAATCTGCTCGGTCGTCTGTTTAGGAGTGGCAGTAATAGCAATATCATTGGCCTTGGTCGAGTCTATATCACCTACATAAAACTCACTTAACATGGCTTTTGCAGATGAACTATGACCTACTTCCTCGAATTCATGAGTCGCATCTTTCCCTATAATTTAGTACAAAACATGTTTCATCACATGAGAATTCTCTAGAGTCTTCATCACCATGACGATTTTATCAAGTGATCATCATAAGCTTTAATTACCTGTAGCAAACAAGAGTACATCATCTCCACCAGGATGATCCTTCAAGAAATCCGTAACATCATAGACCTGTTTTTCATTTCACAATATACATTAACACAAACTAAAACTCGATTAAACAAAGCTCTTGACACATAAGAAAAATGGAATTAAAAATAATTTTATTGAGGACCTTCCCGTCAATGAGGAGCCAACAATCATGGCGGCTTCTATGCTGAGAAAGCTCCAATAAGTTGAAAACTTTTCGATTTCCGGCCATCTCCGATGTAGTCGTCATACAATTTCAGGGGAATAAGAAATGCTTTTTTATTTGATTCTCTGATTATTTGAAACTTGAGATTTGCTCTGACATGACATGAATGAATCGCATCACATATCGTATGAGTTTCCAGAATCCACGCATGTCTGTCACACAACTCACGTAGGTGTGAAGTGTATCATATTTTTTTTCACCTTTTGTACTTTCACAATTGAACCCCTATATTTTATATTATTTTCCAAATCAAATCAACCTTTTGGCATTTAAAATTTTGCAAAATAGAAAGTTGGGCCTAAATAGATTTGGATTACATTACCCAATGGCCAGTTATTTCGGCCCAATAAAATGAAGTAAACAGAACACCGCAAAACCCTAATTTGAATAAGCTGCTCACTTTTAATCACCCCCGGAGGAGTAGTAGTAAACTTGCGGCTGATCAGAGCTGAGAGTGAAAGAAAATGGTGTCTGGATCAGGGATATGCGCGAAACGCGTGGTGGTTGATGCTCGTCACCACATGCTCGGTCGTTTGGGTTCGATTGTAGCAAAGGAGCTGCTCAATGGCCAGAAAGTTGTGGTTGTCCGGTGCGAGGAGATTTGTCTTTCCGGCGGACTTGTTCGTCAGAAGATGAAGTACATGAGATTCCTCCGCAAGCGTATGAACACCAAACCTTCTCACGGACCTATTCACTTCCGTGCTCCCTCCAAGATCTTCTGGCGTACCGTTCGCGGGTTCGTACATCCATCTCCCTCTCTCTCTCTGTTTTTCGAATTTTCGAGCTCTGATTTTACGAATTTGGTACTGTGAATAATGTAGTAGCTTATGAAAACATGATATAGTTGAGTAGTAACTTGTATTTGGGCAGAGTAATGAATCTTAAATAAGAGTTGACATGATTTGATGGCTTTGTAGGTTATATACAATTTGTAACCTTTTTGAAAAGATGGAAATTGAAATATGTGAATATCCCATTGGCGATATGTTGTTGATTGTATTGTGTAGCTAACTTACTAGAGCTTGTATTTTTTTGGTGGCAGTATGATTCCTCACAAGACTAAGCGTGGAGCTAATGCACTTGCTCGCTTGAAGGTTTTTGAAGGTGTTCCTACACCATACGACAAGGTCAAGAAGATGGTCATTCCTGACGCTCTCAAGTTTGTCCTTTTACCCTTTCAATTTCATTTATTATGTTTCTTAAATTTCTGTTTACATTTATTAATCATCTCTTAAACGTGAGTCTTCTTCCTCTTCTATCTATGCTAGGGTCTTGAGGTTGCAGGCTGGCCACAAATACTGTCTGTTGGGCCGCCTTTCTTCTGAAGTCGGGTGGAACCACTACGACACCATCAAGGTATGTTTCACTTCATCGTCAGTGTCTCTTGTCTGCTACTCGCATTTTACTCATGTGGACCTTTCTGTTCCTAATATGATCAAATGATTTGAGTTAGAAGGAGAGATAACTCAGACATGTGTTGTTTTAAGATGTCATAGATACTTACATGGTTATAAGGAGAGATCATAAGCTAATTGATGTGTGTTTAATAATGATGAGCAGGAGTTGGAGAACAAGAGAAAGGAAAGAGCTCAAGTGGTTTATGAGAGAAAGAAGCAACTTAACAAACTCAGAGCTAAGGCCGAGAAGGTTGCTGAAGAGAAACTTGGATCTCAATTGGACGTTCTTGCACCAGTCAAGTACTGAGTTCTATCAGTTTGTCGTTATTGAATGTTTTCACAAGTTTTGCTCGGACTTTATACTATTATATTACGAGGTTTTGTTGTATGCGATTTTGACTTAGTTTATTTTTTGAGTTCGACTCTTGTCATGTGTCACCTCCAAAATGTTTTGTGATTTTTATTCCCTCTGCATGTATGTATCCTCTGAATCAGAGTTTCATGCTGAAGTCTGAGAATCTCACAGATTTTCTTATGCCAGTTACTTGAGCTATGTGTAATACCAAGCGGCAGCGTAATGGAGACAAAATAAGTTAGGTGTGTTACCGGAAAAAAAAAACATTAAGTTGGCGAAGTTGTGATAAAAAATAAAAAAGGATATCGTCAACAGCAGGGTTCGAACCTGCGCGGGCGAAGCCCAACAGATTTCAAGTCTGTCTCCTTAACCACTCGGACATATTGACTGTGTTGTTCCATTTCTGAATGTCTACATAATATAGGATAGTTTTTATTTTATATCTCAGGTAAACTAAGATTCTGTACCAATCAGGGATTCACACAATTCACATGAAACGGTCACAGTCATAGCTTTCTCATATTCGAGGATACAACACTTTTTGTTATGTTATGAGCACCCAAATTCCTTCAAGTCAAACTAAAATAGTTATCCACAAAATTTCTTGAAAAGTGTATATTGTCCAAAGTCCTTCAAATCAAACTAACAATTCTTTATCGCTTCTGTACTTTTTCTTTTCCAACCATATACAAATATTACGTTCATCTCCACAAACCTCATTTAAACCAGTCACTCCTGTTTTAAAACTTGATAAATCGCATTAATCAGAAAAATACAAATTTTGTAGGAAAAAAAACTTTCTATTATCCACGAAAAAAAAATTATAGCGACATCCTTAATTTAGATAATTCTTTTTTTACCTTAAGACTCGTTCTTCCTTACTCTTCCTTACTCGTTTATACCCACAAGTTTTCTTCAATTTAAGGAGGTAAACAATAAAAATTAGAATCAAAGTGTATATGATAAAAAGATTAAACACACAATCCCAAATATTTTCAGCCTTTTTTTTTTCTCCCTTTGCAGAATACAGAACTCCCATTTTTTTTGAAACAAAAATTCAATAAGCAAATGCGATGATTCCTACTCTCTAACTTCGATGCAAGAGGTAACATATAGATGCGTGGAGTTAAATGTCGGCGTTAAAGAGCCGTAGTAACTCGTTAGCCGGACTAAGTCTAGACGCTGTTCTTGGCGGCGACATCGTTATACAACAACCGTCATCTCCACCATCTCCACCACCTTTACAACAAAAAACTATTGTACCGCACCGTCCTACAAGCCAAACGCTTTTAGATATCATACGTGAGGAATACGCCAACGAAGGTCACAAAGATCGTACCACGTGGCAAATTTTCCGTGAGAAACTCCGTCTCAAACGAAGCGGTTCCGCTTGGACCTCGTCTCTTCATATCCCTGCTTCGGATATCCTTATCCCTAATACCAAACACTTTGGAACAGCGTTACGGTCACACTCCGCCGGTTTAACCAACGTTAACATCCGAGAACTCGTTAACGTACTACCCATGTCTGATCCACCTGGTTCTTCAGGACGCGCTATGTTCACGCGCGGATCTTCAATGCGGGTCGGGTCGAGTAAAAACCACCCGGACGATTCGCCTGACATCAGCGTTTTAGGAGATGGACCACCGTCTAGGAGCTTTAAACCGCAGTTATCACGG
Source organism: Camelina sativa (assembly GCF_030686135.1). NCBI lineage: Eukaryota > Viridiplantae > Streptophyta > Magnoliopsida > Brassicales > Brassicaceae > Camelina > Camelina sativa. The sequence goes on from NC_141898.1 coordinate 3,040,899, forward strand.
CACGACTCCGTTAGAGATCACAGTGAGGGCGAAGAAGATAATAGACGCCGTCCTCCGATCGTCACGTTCGTGGAAGAGAGGCAGATGTCGGCGAGAGAAGCGGTTGCGGCTCAAGAAGCGGCGGAAGCGGAAGCTGCGGCGGCTGGTGGAAGCGAAGACGAAGATGACGATGACGACGATGAAGAGGAAGAAACAGAGGAGAATAAATCGTCGTCAGCTTCTGCACCGAAGCAGACGATGTCGTTGATGGATCTGTTGGAAGAGACAGATCGACAAATGGGATTAACAGGATCAAGATACGCCATGGATGAAGATGAAGAGTATGAAGAAGAAGAAGAAGATGAGAATTACGAGGAAGAAGGAGATGGTCACGGAGAAGGAGAGCTTAGTTGCTGCGCTTGCATGGTGAAAATCAAAGGCGCATCTTTCTCACCTTGTGGTCATACGTTTTGTAAGCTCTGTTCTAAAGAGCTTATGGCTCAGAAAGGTCATTGTCCTGTTTGCAGCAGCTTCGTTGTTGAGTTCCTCGAGATCTTTTAGATACTAACTTTTTGTTTATTTAATTTTGAAGCTTTTTTTTTTGTTTAATTGGGAAAAATTGTTACATCAAAGTAGTCCCAATCTCTGTTTAAACTTTGAGCTTAGCAATGGTTAACAAGTTGGTTGTGATGCGGACATTGGTCAGGTTGTCCCACACTGGTAGACACCATATTTTTCTTGAACTGATTTTAGAAAGGTTTGAGGTTTCATCAACCTACGAGCAATTAATCCAGAACAAGAAATTTCTTTCATTTTCATCCATACATCTTCACAACCTTTGATAACCAAACTTGGAGACAAGAAAATGGCTACATATCCCAATTTTGTCTTGATTCATTCATTCATTCACCGAAGATTCTAGAAATCTTCTTTTTTTTTTTTGTGCCTCCAAAGGAATCTTCTCTTTTGCCTTCAAGAGCAATTCAAGAGCAATCAGAAAAAGAAAAACACAGATGTAGATTCTAGTTTGAAATACAAAGAAAAGAAAGTAAATTAAACTTATATCTTTAAAACAATTCATACCTCAAATGCTAGACCCCGTCGGTGGACATTAAGTACGTAGAAGATTTCTGAGGTATGGGAAAAAAAAAAAAAGTAACCACAAATAATATTAATCAATCAATCTCAAGAAAAGAAAAATGAACAAATTCAAAATAATAATTTACAATGAAATTTTCAAGACTACCTTGACCACAGTAAATCCCATATCCAGCCATGATCCATAAGTCTCCATCAAAAGTCTGAGAGAGAACTTTACCGTTGGTGCGGCGAGAGCGAATCGATCTCCAGCCCTGTAAGACTTTTCGTCAATCGATCGTACACAAGAGAAAAAAAAAAAAAAAAAAAAACAAAGTGGAGGTGGGGGAGATAACAAACAATTATAATAATAATCATATTTCTCGATCGATCTCTTACCTGTGCAACGACAGATCTCAGATTCGGCGTTATTGATCTGATGAAACTAGGGTTTCACTCTTCTGTCTGGTTCTTCCGTCAAAACGGGGGAAAAATATAAACTTTTTTAATATGTCATTTAAATACATGAACTTTTAAAATTTTAGGCTAAAAGGCCCGTCAGATTTTTATGATCTTTTAGGCCTAAAAAGCGAAAAAAACATAAAATGTCTATCCAACTTCTGCTGGTCGGGTCGAGTAAAAACCACCGGAAGATTCGTCTGACATCAGCTTTTTGGGAGAGGCATGGACCACCGTTTAGGAGCTTTAAACCGCAGTTACCACGGCACTATTCCGTTAGAGATCACGGTGATGGCGAAGAAGTTACTAGACGACGTCATCCGATCGTCATGTTCGTGGAAGAGAGGCAGATGTCGACGAGGGAAGCGGTTTCGATTCAAGAAGCAGAAGGAGATGGTCAGAGAGAAGGAGAAGGAGAGTGCGGTGTCGACGTTAGTTTCTGCGTATCATCGCATGCATGGTGAAAATCAAAGGCGCATCTTTCTCACCTTGTGGTCACACGTTTTGTAAGCTCTGTTCTAAAGAGCTAGCTTATGGCTCAGAAAGGTCATTGTCCTGTTTGCAGCAGCTTCGTCCTCCTTGAGATCTTTTAGATACAAACTTTTTGTTTATTTATGGGGAAACTTTGAAACTTTCTTTTTCTTGTTTAATTGGGAAAAACTGTTACATCAAAGAAGTCCCAAATCTTTTATTAGACCATCTCTATTTAATCTTTGAGCTTAGCAATGGTTAACAAGGCGGTTGTGATGCGGACATTGGTCAGGTTGTCTCACAATGTAAATCTGATCTCCAACTTCGCTGTTCGAGTCTTGATTCCTATACCATGTCCATAGTGCCCATGTATCGTTCTTCATCTACATAGTGATTAATATCTTTTTTTAATTAGACTCAAGGTTAACCTCTGTTTTGATGCGTTCAAGAGTTAATTAAACCAATACCTCTAGGATTCCATGGCCAAAGCTGCTTTCTCTCATGGCACTATAATCAGGTTGCCGATCCCAACAGAATTCACCAGACGGGGTAAAGTTCCGAGCGCAAAACCCACCCATGACTGGATCCGGCGTGGTTAAAGGCTCAGGACATTTACCGGGTTCATCGGCGTGCTCAATCGCCATCTTTTCACGGTTACCTCCATCACCAACCACAATGTAAACTGGACCACACAGGTCTAGTTCGTAATTGTAAACTCTGTTCGACCGTTCATAAGCATGAACCTGGAAACAAAAGTATTCACAAGAAAACAAAACGGCCAATCATCGAAAGGGCAAAGAGATAAGAGACAGCTTCTTGGGTCGGAACTTACATGTCCGTTGAAGACAATGTCGGTACCATAAGAATAAAGTAGTTCCTCCAAAGCTTCTTTCATGCATTCCGCTTCTCTGTAATGCGCTGTATAAGAACTATACCAAGGTGGATGCCAAGAAGCTACCAACCATGGAGTTACCGATCTATCAACTTTAGCCAAATCCTTCTTCAGCCACTCATATTGTTCCGCTGCAAACACACATACAACTTTAAAAGAGAGTGCAAACATGTTAACTTAGAGGTCATAGTTTCAAGAATAATCAACCTGATTTGTCATAAGCAATGTAGGCACCGAGCATGACGAAGTGAATCCCACCAGCGTTAAAAGAATAATAGAGCGTGGAAGACGAGCCGCTTTCTTTGAAAGGGAAAGCGAATCTTGAACTATAAGCTTCAAAGGTCTTGTTCTCGGCTTGCAATTCGATCTCATGGTTCCCTTCAATCACCATCAAAGGAACTTTAGAAGTCAGATCCTCCATAAACCTACCCCAATAGTCCCAACGTGGCTGGTACGTCTCATGTATAGGTGTCTCAGGGAAAGAGCAAGAATAACAATCTGAGCTAGTCCCGTTTGTTAGATACAAGTTTGCGTAACTCACATCGCCGATCAGTAAAACAAGATCCGGAGAATTATGAATCAAGTGACTAATTGTATCCGTTGTGTTGTAAGTGAGACCAAGATCACCCACAACCGCTATTCGACCAGGATAACTCGAGGGACTAGAAACCGGCATTGTCCTGAAATGGCGTATCTTACTCATAGACCATCTTGATGGATCTCCGCATCGATAGTAATAGACAGTACTTGGTTTCAGCCCTGTGATAGTAAATAGACAGTACTTAGTTTCAGGCCCTATATATGTATAAGCTAAAATGAAGAAAAGAGAAAAGAAAAGAGATGAACCTGTAATGCGAACATGGTGTATGATTCCAGAAGTATAGTTAAGGAGACCATCGAAAGGGTAAAGTTGACTATAAACAAGTGAATGTCCTTTGGCTTCATGACTTAGTGAGTGCCTCAATGTCCCGAATTGGACAATACTGTTGATACTTGTCGGATTTAATGGCTTCACGTTCTTTCCGATTTGGAACTCACCTTTTAAACAACACATACACTACTTCATTAAATAATAAACTAAGTTATCAGCTTTCATCAGAGTCACAAGATTCTAACTTTCAGTTGAAGTAACTAAAAAGAGTTGGTGATAAGATTCTTCCTCTTATGTCAGAGTCAGACATAACTAGCATTTATTACATAACACTAGTACTACAGTTCTTTAAGAGGAAGAGTTAAAAAAAAAAAAAAAAGTATATAGAATTGAATTGAAGAGGATTATTAATCACGTAATTAGCCAAAAAAAATGACGTAATTAATAAAAAAGATAACGTAATTTTTCAGTAAATGAGAAAGTGATTGAAGGTGAGAAAATGAACCTGTGATCCAAGAGACCCATATAGAATCGTGATCGGAGGAGAGGGAGATAGAAATCTGCTCCGGCTCGAAACCGGTGACACGGCGGCGGACGCGGGGATCAGTGTCAGGCAAATCGATGGCTTTTCCCCGGAGAGAAGTGTCCAACGGCACCGTCACGGGAACGAAAGGTCCGTCCAACGTTGAAGGGATATAATCGGCGGAGAAGATTGCCGGCGAGAGAAAACAGAAGAGCAGAAGTAGTAGAAACGTCATCGTTTAGTTCACAGGGTGGTGGAGTTGTGGCGGAGATTATCATTGTGGTGGGCGGGTTTCGGCTTTTTGTTTTTTTTTTTTTAATTGTTGGCGTTAGGGGTATTATGGGAAAAGAATCTGCCCGATTAAATAGTCATTATCGTTAAAACTAATATTGAGTATGGTACGCTCCATAGTTTTCTGTGTATGCGTGCAGTCGAGGAGTTACACTGGTGACGTTTTTGGTTTTGTAAATTAGTACTTTTTTTCCAATCTTGGACAGTGGAGATATATCTAACCACAATGTTTTGTGTCCTTCTGCTTTGTAGTTTTGTGGATGTTTTATAACAGGTTCTATTCTCTCCCTTGTATGCTACTTTTCTTTTATAAAAAAAAACTTGGTCTGATGATTATCTCACAATATATTGGTTATTCGTTTTGTGATTTTTAAATCTCAATTTATATTGGTCCAAAATCATTACTATATAGTTTATATACACCAAAATTTCTATATTCACCATGTATTCCTCATGATTCTTAATAATTTACATAACCTCATGAAAAATATTTGTTTATTTAATTTTTTTTTGTCAATAAAAGTTCAATCAGCTCATATGAGCCAATTTATAGGAAAAAAATATTTATTGTTTGTATATAATAAATACAACATAAATGGTGATTTTGTTGATACTACTTTTTTTTGTTATTTGGTTTTACTAATTTTCAAGATAACATACATCTAAAATAGAACCAAATCCAATAAAAATCCAATAACGAATCTATAGCAATCGTTAAGTAATTGGTTTTACTAATTGTCAAGATAGCATACATCTCAAATATACCCAAATCCAATAAAAGTCTAATAACGAATCTATACCAATAGTTAAGTACTGGCCCAAAAAAAAAAATATTTTTTTTTCTTTTGTTATTTGGTTTTACTAATTTTCAAGATAGCATACATCTAAAATAGATCCAAATCTAATAAAAGTCCAGTAACGAATCTATAGCAATCTTTAAGTAATGGCTCGGAAGAAATATTTTTTTTTTTTGTATCCCACATCGACAACTACAAAAATAAACAATCTTAAACTTAATTATAAATAACAGTACTGTCAAAACACTTATTTGTCAAAAATTGGTTGTTAGATCAAAGAACTAGATTATTCAAAATATGAGATTGATCTATATGAATTGTATGGAACTCTTCTTCTTGATAGTTATGTGAATTGATATGAATATATTCATACCAATTTACTATACTATTTAGAGGAAGGGTTCCATCTAGTTCATATAGTTCAAATAGTTCAAGTTCAGAATTTGGAACCATCTAATTCTTTCAACAAAACAATTGTATTTTTTTTTTTTGGTAACTGTAATTAGCCAAAAATAATCAAATTTTAAACAGTTCGAACGATTAGAAAAATCACAGAAACACAAAATTGATTAGCAATATAGAAATTTCATCTTGAAATAAATTCTTAATTGTAATAATTACATCTTAGCTGGGGCTGTCATTTCAAGTTTCAATATGAACCTTGTGAACTTAATTACAAAGAGTCAAAGATGATGACTTGATATCAAGTTGTAATGTTTCATGTATCGTTATGGACTTTGTTTGGCAAGCTCGACGAAGCCCAAAACTTTGAAGCCCACTCGCATACAATCCCTTTTAAAAACTAAAATCGAGCTAAACCGACCGAGAGTAAAACCAGACTAAACCAAAACTTACAGATCCAAAAGCTTTGAAATAATGATGAATTGATGATGTTGAGGAGGAGGAACTAAACACAACTCTCACGTCGTCGTCGTCTTCGTTCGTTATCTCACTCCTTCGCCGGAGCTCAGGCGTTAATACTTTGTAATGACCCGATCCGCGCAGTGACCTACTCCGGCGTTTTTTTTTATCACTGAATCCCGATTATGGCTTGCCTTGTTCGATCTTGGATCCCTTTGTTATTTTTGCAATCGTTTTTGGTTGCGATCGCTTTTGGATCGAACGAAGGTGAAGAATTCAGCGAGGAATTGCTGTTGAAGCCTTTGCCTGATCGAAAAGTTTTAGCTCACTTCCATTTCGAGAACCGAGCTCCTCCGTCTAATTCCCATGGCCGCCATCACCATCTCTTCCCTAAAGCTATCTCTCAGTTGGTACATTAACACCTCTTTCATCATAATACGAACTCAGATTAGAAATTAGGGATGAGAATTTTTTTCTTATTTGGTTTGCTTAGAAGCAGAGATTTCAGCTTTAGATGTGATTAGGTTGGCTCGAATTTGCTCTCTTCTTAGCTATCTTGGAAGATTCTAATTGAAATTTTTGTACCAACTGTTTCAAATCATCTTAATTTTGAGTAGCAGTGATGTAGAATTTGAGTTTGTGCAAGTGTGTTTTGGTTTTCTATAATCTTTGAAATGTGAATTCTGAAACAGGTTCAGAAATTTAGGGTCAAGGAGATGGAGCTATCTTTTACTCAGGGTCGTTGGAACCATGATCATTGGGGAGGATTTGACCCTCTATCAAGTATGAATGCCAAGCCTGTTGGGGTGGAGCTGTGGGCTGTGTTTGATGTTCCTCAGTCTCAGGTTGATATTTCTTGGAAGAACTTAACTCACGCACTGTCAGGGCTTTTTTGTGCTTCGATCAACTTTCTAGAATCTTCAACTTCGTATGCTGCTCCTACTTGGGGGTTTGGGACAAATTCAGACAAGCTGAGGTATGGTTCACTGCCACGTGAAGCTGTTTGTACCGAGAACTTGACCCCATGGCTAAAGCTGCTTCCGTGTAGAGACAAGGATGGCATCTCTGCACTAATGAATAGGCCTTCTGTTTACAGAGGGTTTTATCATTCTCAGAGGTTGCATTTATCCACCGTTGAATCTGGTCAAGAGGGATTGGGTTCTGGCATAGTGCTGGAGCAAACTCTTACTGTTGTTATTCAGCCTGAAACTACGTCTGTTGAAACAAATATGCAGCCAAGTTGGTCCCTCAGCTCCCTCTTTGGGCGAAAAGTAGTTGGGAGTTGTGTTCTTGCAAAGTCAAGTAATGTGTATCTTCAATTGGAGGGTCGTCTTGGTCACGAATCAAAGAACGTTGATACAGAAATAGAAGCTCACAAACTCTGGATGAATTCAGATTTTGATTTGTCCCTTAAGCCAGATAGGGTTATTCGAGAAAGCAGCAGCTTGCTCTTTATCTTTGATATTGATAAATCTAGTGACAGCGAGCCATTTGATCTTGGCCTTACTTGGAAACTTCCCTCAAAGTGGTCATGTGAACAAGCTCCATTACACGCGAGTCGGTTTTTGATGGGAAGTGGGAACGAAAGGGGTGCAATAGCCATCTTGTTAAAAGCGACAGAATCGCAGGAGAAGTTATCCGGCAGAAATCTCACCACCGATGGACGCTGTACAATAAAGGCAAACATTTTCCAGATTTTCCCATGGTATATTAAGGTTTATTATCATACCTTACAAATCTTTGTGGACCAACAACAGAAGACAGACAGTGAGGTCTTAAAGAAGATCAATGTTTCACCATCTACGGATAAGGTGTCATCTGGCATGTTGGAGATGATGCTGGAACTACCATGTGAAGTGAAATCTGCTGCCATATCAATCGAATATGATAAGGTGATCATTCGTTCACCATACTTTCCAATTCACCTAGCATAATCTGATCGTCAAATAGATTTGATCTTGCGTGTCTCAATACTGTGTGTATACTAATCTGTGTCTGAAAATATCTCAACAGGGTTTTCTACATATAGATGAATATCCTCCTGATGCTAATCAAGGATTCGACATTCCATCGGCTTTGATAAGTTTCCCCAGTCATCATGCTAGTTTGGATTTCCAAGAAGAGCTCAGCAAATCACCCTTATTATCAAGTTTTAAGGTAGAAAACCAATATAACACTCAAAAGGATTAAAGTTTATCTTCCTTTGTTACCTAATTCAACTACAATAATTTCATTTGTCTTCTGGTCTATTGCAGGAAAAATCCTTAGTTCGCTCTTACACAGAAGTATTGCTCGTACCTTTAACAACTCCTGATTTTAGCATGCCCTACAATGTAATCACAATCACATGCACCATCTTCGCATTGTATTTCGGATCATTGCTCAATGTTCTACGTAGACGAATCGGTGAAGAAGAAAGGTTTCTCAAAAGCCAAGGTTAGTCACCAAATGCTCTGCGGCCAGGATTCGAGATAAATTGAGGGTCAAGGAGAAAACCTTGATTTTAATGTCTGATTTATGATTGTTCTGTTTTCTCCAGCAGGAAAGAAAAGAGGTGGACTTAAGCAGTTATTATCAAGATTGACAGCCAAGATTAGAGGGAGACCAATTGAAGCACCATCATCAGAGTCGCCTGCAGCTGAATCTTCGTTCTTGTCTAGTAAACTTATTTTCAAAATCATATTAGTTGCAGGAGCTGCAGCAGCATGGCAATATTTTTCCACGGACAAGTAGGCTTAACCAAATCTTTACAAGAAAAAAAAGAACCAGGTGTACCACATGTGTATCGACAAGGTAATTTTGGACCGTGTAAGATTTGCTCTTAAGAGTTGTATTAGAATTTTGCATTCTCGTTTAGTCAAATACTTGAGAGACAAAAAACTATTACATACACAGGATGCTCAATTTCTACATTGTCCTTCTCATCTAATCTTCTTACAAGATGCAGAAGCAATCATATCATCTTCTCTTCTCCTCTTGAGACCATCATCACTAATGAAACTGCACTTCAACGGCGTTTTAGAACCGCTCCCTCCAAAGCTAACATCCATGTTGAGTTTTAGTTTCTTGTGTGAGTGTGAATCTTCAGACAATAATAGCTTTCTCTTGTTACATTCAGAGCTCAGAGATTCTCCAACTGATGAAACCGAAAAGTCAGATTAAACTCTAAGACACATCATAATCTTAAAACTACAATGGTGTGACAAAAACTCCTCATACCTGAACACTTATGTTTGAACTTCTTCGTTTTGAGTAGACCAAGATCATCATCGCAGGTTAATAAGTCCTCCTGAGGATCAGAGTGTGCTCCTGGGAACACAGGAGATAGAAATAATAATTTTAGATAAGAGTTTGAATTGAAAATTTTATCGTCGAAGCAAAGGAAGAAGCTTACTTTTGGTACCGAGTTTAGAGAGCTTGCCGTGGACGAGGAGAGCATCGGCTTCGTGTTTTCCAGTAGACAAGCCTTTAGCGGAGAAGAAAGCGAGCAAAGACTGCCACGTCACACAAGTGGCCATTAGGTCAATACCTCTGAGCTTATGAAGTGACCATTGAGCTTCACCGTCGATGGTTCGAGCCCAAACGCTGCGGCTATGGCTCTAAAGTCTAGTTTCTGGTCGTTCCAAGCAACCCACTCCACAATCTTGGATACCGAGGGGCAGATAAGTTTTATTTTCCTCCTACCTGTGTCTCCCGCCATCTCTCTCTCTCTCTGCTTATTAGAAGCTTCCAATAACGATTTCTGTGGAGTTTTCTGGTAAATAAAAAGGCTCTGCTTCCCCAACGGTACCTTTTGTAGGCTTCTGAGAGACCTTCCGACTAGAACCTTCTACCTCCTCCAGCGATTCCTTTCAGCGTTCGGAATTAGGTCTCGACTTTGTTAGATGGGCCTTTAGAATAATGGGCTTTTCATATCTCGCAGAATTTTTTTAAATAGTCCAAGGCTCTCTAATAGCAAACAATCTCACAGCCTAGCTAGTATAGTATGTTGTTTTTTACATACAAGAATACAACACACCGTCTATCATAATGCATGTAGTGAATTTTCATTTCAATTATATCTAAATAATAACTATTCATTGTGGTTTCTTTTGTCATAATTAATAACGGACGACTTTATCGTATAACAAGAAATATAAAAGATTTCACTAGCATTCCGTTTGGTTCACTTTTCCTAATATTTTACGGAATACTTAAAACAATAAATTACGCTTAGATCTGAGATTAGCGGTGTGGGTTTTTGGTAATTTACAAAAGTCTTGAAAATGCCTAAAACTACAGACAGGCTCCCATCAATTTCTACTACTACACTCGCAAAACTAAACACAAATCAAAATGTATGACAACCATAAACATATAAATAGCACTTCCAAAAGGCAAATCTAATGAGAGATTTTTAAAGGCCGGAATTGGGATTGTCTCCTGCGAGGATAAGAGAGATCTCCAGACCACGACTGAACGCTTGGTTAAACATCATACGTGTTTGGAAGGTTGACACAAAAGGGAACCAAGCACAGAGCGCAACGGGAAGAAATATGAGCATTCCCATCAATGCATCGTAGAGTCTTGCGAGGGAACGGATCGACTTCCACATTCCAATTCGCTTTATGACTGGCTTCCAAGCACACGCAATCTACAACAAGAGAGGATATGTCAGTAACCATTACAACTCTGCAAAGACGAGAAAGAAATGAAAGTATCTAAGGTGAGAAAGAAGAATTTCTTACAGAAAGTATTCCCCATCCTGTCGGTATGAAAGCCAATACGCAGGCAAATATGTCTACGACTGACAGGTCTGTGAGCACAATCGCTACGATTATGCCAGCTAGAGCCACCAATAAGGAAAGACCTTGTATAAACCTCAGTAAAAGCTGGAAATTGACAGAAATCTTCTGGCTGAAGGTAAAAACCTATTTCAATGTCCAAAGAAAACAAGGGAGATATCCCAGATCATGTAATGCAATTCAGTCAAAAGATTAAGGTTATTGGAAAACGAAGCATACTGATGTAATAAACCGACCTTGAAAAGTACTATACTCATTGCAAATGCAACCCATGACCAACCGTACACCTGCAGATAGATAAGTTATATTATTAACCAGCTGCGTTCATAGAAAAAGATCATAGAGCAACCCTTGTAAAATCATAAATGAGTTCTCCCACTCTTCAACTAGTCAACAAAGGGGAACACTAGCAAACTAAGATATGCAAAATCAAGTAGTCAATGAAGGGAAAAGCTATACCGCAAATGATGTGTCTGATCCTTGCAGCTCCAGTTTGTAGACAATACCATACTGGAAGATAAAGAATCGAAGACTTAAGATAGTCTCCATTATTCTCCCGCTCAAAGTCCGAATGTGAGACTGTTGACGCACAAATATAATTATTATATGCCAAATCAGGTCGATAAACTAGTTGACAGCCAAGTAAAAATCCCTGAAACATCTCTGAAAAGTGTACTGTTACAGCCTGAAGAGCATTAGTTCTTACCAGTTCTTCTTCCCACCAAGCTTCCCAGCTTTCAGCTCCTTTCACACCAATTCCACCTCTGTAAAAGAGCCAATTTGTCCATTCCTTGAAGTCCTCCACGACTCTGAAAGGAGAGAAGAAAATTGTTCAATGGGGGAACATGTTACTCAACAAGATATGTATAAGATAACACCACTTACTTCTGCCACTCGAATCCGGCAGGGTTGAACAGATACGGAGCAAACAGCCAAGAAACAGCCAAAAACCAGCTGCTAACAGTCAGAAGGATGTAGGAAACTGCACCAGCTTCATCATTGCCATATGCAAGGTAGACAACCAATAAGAGAATAACCTCCATCCTAGAGAAAAAAGGGAGCATATCAATGAATTTTCCATCTTTTACTAGGGCTAATACAGGTATACATTTAAAATATATATACATAAAGCTAAAGAGTATACGAGGAGATTACCCTTTGACAAAATGACTTCTGGAATAAAGACGGTAGTTTTCAGAAAATTTAATATGCTTGACAACGAAGCCTCTTCCAGTGGCTTGGTACTGTAAAAAAATACTGTTTATCACATTCCAGACGATATAGAGAGATTTAATAACGGAGAATGAGCATATACCCTTGCACCACCATGGAGAATTGTCCGTCCAAAATAATGGGTTCTTGTGCCAAGGGAAAATGTGAAGAAGACAGTACATAGCTGGAATTGCATTGTTATGAAACTCACAATGGCCTACACAATGGAAGATGGAGACAAATAAGTTCTATTGCAAAACACAAAGTATAAAATTAATTTTGACCAAATAACTATATGCCCGCATCAAGTAAGGATCTGCTTTCAGATAATCGAACAAAAGAATATGATAATTCAAAACACTAGAGCCTGTATCCAGAATACAGTGCTTAGCTGTAACTGACAATGCCTACACCACGAAAGATGGGTTACGAGATAAATTCCAAACTAGCAATAATACATTATAAGGAAAACATGTGGATGTGTGACCATAAAGCTACTTACAAGCCAATAAAACTATATTGTAGATGAACAAGCTAAGTCAGAACACTATGATATGAATAAATGGTGGAGAACCAGTACCTGGAGAAAACCCTGTTCCAAAATAAATCCCAAAACCATTGGCACAGCAGTGAAGACACCAATCTGAAACAGAAACTGAGCATTCAGGGCGGCGCTAAGTGCAGTATCGTCCAGAAGAATAGCTCTTTCACGAATAGTAGCTCCAACTCCAGAAAGCGCCTATAAAACTCAAACACAAGTAGGGTTACAAAGACCTTCACCCAGGATTAATATGCAAGAATAAGTCATACAATAATCATTTATGAAGATGGCACATGCATCGTAACCATGCTTACCAGATATGCCCTCCCATACAAGAAAATATACACAGTAAGGACCGTCAGCTGCAAAAGTCCATGTAAATGTTAATGCATCAATATGATATCCTGGAACTTATCAGTAACAGCTCCGGATACAAGGGACACAAATAAAATGGAAAACATAAATTAATAATACGAGACTTGTCGTAAACTTCTTTTTTAGAGTTGACTGCTAAGTATTTACAGGTGTCAACTTGAAAACTATGGTAGAAGAATGACATACCATTGTACAGAAATAGAAGCCCACAGTAGTGAAGTAGAATGACATCATTCTGAAGAAATCCAGGAGCTGTCCAAGTCTGTATACATCCCGACTAAGAACCTGTTCACCATTCCCACCAGCAACCTTTCCTTCAAAGAGGGCTATTTGATTGAGCCCAACATCTCGCCCTTTGCCCACCTGTAAGTAGAAATTAATGGATAGATATTTATCAATTTAATTGTAAAGAGTTAAATAGTACGGACCTGAATATATTCATGATGAGTAACATTCCCTTGACGTAGAGTTGAATTGAAACCTGAAAACCATATCATCATACGTTCAGAACTGTTCGGTGTTTTAAGACAGTAAAAAACGCATGAGTGATGAAATGTGAAATTCTGAATGTAAATGTCAATTATTGAATCGACTTTACCAGCAAAAATATCTTCACTAATATTGATGACCCGAGAGGCCTTGCTGATACCACCACGTGTAATATGAAAAACTCTGTCAAAGACATCTGGATGACCATAATGCATGCGGATCCTAGAATTCAGAAATAATCGAATAAGGATTCCATCCGAGTTTAAGTAATTCAAGGAAGATAAAACTAATTGGTAGTAGCTTACTTTAAGGGTTTCGCCAATACTCGTTGACCTAGAGTTACAAAGCTGGTTTCTTGATTGGACATGAAAGAGGCTAAGGAGGAGACACTGCATATTTGTGCACACACAATTATGTAAGGTACTGGTATAAAATAAGTAGGTAGATATATGAATGTCTGAGTCACACCTGCCAGTAAAGACATGTTCCCTAACTCCAAGAATAGTAGGTGGTCGAATTCCATGGTCCCGATCGAATTCCTCCAAAAGATTTCTCATCTTCAAGGCTTCTTCAAAATAATTATCCTAACAAATAAGGAAAAAAAAAATTAGAACATGATGCTAGATGTTGGGGATGCAATTAGCCCTCGTATAGAAACATAACAAAAGTCAAGCACGCATGTACACATGATAGAAGACTCAGGTACATTCACATGTGATGAGATGTCCAACTCCAAACTCAAATGTAACAGCATGTGCTTTTCAGTAAGGAACCATTCTCTACGTTAGCAATAGAAATTGAAGTCTTCCTACTCAAGATTTATGTGCTTCAGATGATACTGAAGTAAAATTCTACGTGGTGACGCCTTAGGTTTTCTAGTACGAAAAGAGGAAATCTAACTTCAAACTGTTATTCGTACTAATCTTTACAAAGCCTATGTATTTCTAATCTACTTGATTGAACTTCCACAGAAACTTAACTATAATGAACCCACACAATATCTCAAAAGAAAGCAGTTAAAACAAAAAGATGCCAAGAGAAGAAAGAAGAATTGCATATTAACCTGATTCATATCAATAGTTTGGATCGCATTTCCACGAGTAAATACAATGGCGTGATTTTGATTCTCAGGTTTGCCTTCACCAAGTTTTGGGTCCCCAGGCAACTTAATGGAGTAAATTTCCTGCATAAAGAAAGAACAAAGCGGCTATTCCATATGACAAATGAAAGACCAAAGAGGAAAAGGGGGAAGAAACACAAGTTCCTTTACAGTGCAATATACCCATTGATTAAAGCAAGTTCAAGTGTTTCAAACATTAAGGAAACAAGAGCACTAGTCTTGTGACTGGGTTGACAGATAATAACAGTTTACCTTATCCTTTCCACTGATGTCGGCCTTCACAAGTTTTGAATAATACTCCGTATGAGATTTACCCTCTTTTGGAGTATCAACAACATCGATATAAGCAATGCGAAGAGCTTCATTTCTACAATCGAATGAAAGAGATTACCTCAATAATACAATATATAAAGCAGAATGATAGCAGAAACACCAGACCTGAGATAGAAAACTACATCTCCTTAACCAAGAGAGGAACCCAGAAAAGTGTGTTCTTACCTTTGCATTAGCAATGCAATGTCAACAGCTTCAGGCTTTTGATCTTCTTTCTGTCTTCCATATATTTGGCATGTGACAACATATGTAAACTTTAGATCTGCTTGGGCCCTTGCTTCAGGAGATAACTCAAATCCTTCAGCATCTGTTGCGTCATTGCCAGAAAGTGCGGACTCCTCGTCTGTAATAGTGAGATAGCCTTAAGAAAAACTTGGCCAGAAAATGATAGTTATAGAAAGCTCTTAGCCTCTTACCTCTACCAGCCTTTCTTTCTAGATAAGACTGAAGCATGAGGGCTTTCCTATAATACATCATCCCCCGAACTGCAGGTATAATGCCAGATAACAAGTACAGAAAAACATTAATAATATATGCAAGGGAACAGCTGAAAAATAAGGTCCCTTTCTTGATAGAGATACCAAATATTATTTGCAATGTGAGATCATGAAATGAAGAGTGTATCCCCAAGAAAAGAGGTGTAGTGATTCGTTTACTTTACCTGTTCTAGCTAACGTTTGTCCACGGTAAGAGGCCCAAAATCGAAGTTCAAGAATATCTCGTTCATTATCTAGATCACCTTCTAACGCATTTTCATCCCGTCCTATGCGTGCAAGAAAATTTTTCCACTCATCTGCAACATATTAAATACCGATGAGAAACATTTTAGGCACCTATCTATAATGGTAACGCTATTAAGCACAGGAGCATAGAGAAGCAAGTCAAGTACTAAGAAAAAAAACGTTTAAGTAAGAAACATAACAAGCTTGACAAGTCACTAAGCTTTTAAAGGAACTCACAAGGCTGATATACCTGGATATATTTTCTGTAGGTAAAACAAGATTGATATTCCATCCTCATTTCTCTTGGTGAGTTCAGCCATGCTGTATAGCACAACCTCGGAATAGTATGGAGTGAAGACACTGACAAAAAGTACGAAAGAAGATAGTAAGGTTGTGAAGAGCTTGCTGGGATAATATGTCAAACGTATGGATAACGAAATACCTGAAGGATAACATCTTGCGGACAGACTTGGGTGGTGGCACATCCATGAAAAGAGAATTGGTGAAGAATTGCAATCTACGTCTGGCCTCAAGATTTCTAGGAACATGTGCTGCAGAATCTTTGATAGTAAATAGAGAATACAGTCTTTTGACGAGAGCTTTCTGCAAATCAAAGACAATTATCAGACTGACAAAAAATTAACTGAGTGCACTAATAGGCTTGACAGCAAGAATGATCATCATACCATCTCAGGGTCTTTAGGCCATTTCAATTTTGTAAAAAGCCGACCTTCATTCCAGGCTTGAGTTAACATGTTCCATGTCTCATAGTGACCCCTACACAGAGCAACATAATTTTGAAAACATATCAAATAAGGAAAAGAAAAGAACGACTGGATTGTTGCATAAAACAAAGCCAAATCATCAACTGTGTATGCACCTCATATTAAAAGTTAATATGTCAAGCCGCATAACATCATAGAGATCTTGAAGTGCTTTGATGGCCCCTTTTGCATGCTCTTCTGTTTCATTTTCTTTCTGTCCATGCAATTGAGTACAATTTAAATTCAAATATATAAAACTATGGCATCCTTCTCCCACTAATAGGTAAAGACGCCTATAATTCGCAATAATCTTACTTTCAGCATCATAAAAATTACTACTTTTATAATTAAGAGCCACTAAATAAAGGCATTTCTGACGGAGAAATAAATAGCAGTGGCAATGCGAATACCAGGATTCCCAAGAGCGCAGTCACTCTTGTGATAACCAGGGAGAGTTTGTTCAACTGAAAATCATGATGTATATTTCTCTCCTTTAAGCTGGCCTGGATATCTTCATAGATTCTCTCCACCCTACAAAATTCACAACAAATATCATCACTCTGTCCATCCAGCAACAATCGTTGCAAGTCATTTTAGGGCCCAAAAATTAATACCACATCCTCCCTTCGGCTTCCAGAGTTTCTGTTAGGACAAGTTTGAGAGTGTAGTAGACTTCCTCAACAGCATACTTCATATAGTCATCCCTTTCAATCCTCTCCACAATCTCCTCTTGTGAATTACTCTCAGCAGCAATCTCTTTGGCCAATAATATCTACAGATTATCAGATAATAGTAGTCACTAGCACGTCCTCATATGGATTTTGTAAGCAATGAGGCTAGCCAAATAACACAATAAAACGTCGAATTTAATACAGAAGCAGGTAACGTATCAAACTCACCTTGCTGGAAAGAAGAAAAAGTGGCCACTGAACCAACTGGAGCTTACCAGAATTCTTGGGCATCAGGAGCAACTCCATCTCACTGAAAACGATTCCAGATGAGGGAAAAGAGTAGAAACGAAAATACATAATAGCAGAAGCTCAGAGAATTACGCACACAGCATAATTACTGTAAAACATAAAGCACTTACAAATCAGTGACGTAATCTTCCTCTCGTAGACTTTTAATTATTTGGTTCCAAAATGGAGCAAAGTGTGCTGCATCTACTTTGTTCTTATCCACAGCCTTTGATTCGATAATCACATGCAATATGAACAACAATAGTGAGAAGAAAACTAACATGACTCGGCGGGGACAAAATTTTCATGTACACTAATTAGTGATTCATATAATGTAAAACAAGCCAACAGCTACAGAAAAGAGAAGAGGGGAAAAACATCACTACCTGATGAGAAGGATTAGACGTCCTGCACATGATTTTGAATTAGGTAGGCGAAAGAATATGAAAACAAGAAGATGTTAATATTTAACAAAGATAAATATTCTTAGGTAGCAGATGAAAAGGAACCTCACCGATTGGTAAGAGGAACATGAAGAGCCCTCATAAAGGCCCCAGGAAACTCCTCAAAGAGTTTGTGAATTGCTTCCAAAGATCTTATCTGTGAAAATTGCAAGGAATCATAAGAAACGTAAGGACCTAACCTCTTACAAACAGTGTTCCAACAGTTTTAAATACCTAAACATTGACATTTGTAAGACAAAGAGGAGTGTAACCACACTTACCTCTCCCAAACGATCTCTTGCACCAAGCAAGAACCCCAAAAAAGCAGAGGCAATGGTGTAGAATATGTGGATGTCTAAAAGGTATATCTGCGTTAGACGAAAGACAAAGTTACAATACCAAGAGGGAATACTTAACTGCGAACCCCCAGCAGCAACATTCATCCTAATCGCAATAAATTTCACCAAAATTGGTGTAATAGTTGTAAACAGTATCCTCCTAAAACTGAAGGGATTCTCCATAGACAACAACTTGATTCAGTGATTGCAGACAAAAACTAAAACAACAAAAGTGCCAACCCTCATGTAAAGTCCATTGAACTTACAGCCACCACGGGAGCCCATAAACTGGCAACAGTCAAAGCATTGTAGTTTTCTGCATCCAGGTAAAAAAAAATATCAGAGTGAGAATCTTAGAACACCAAAAAAAGTTTCAAGGAAAATGATTTATTCAAGACTATCAGAACACTTATTCACACAAAACCCAATAGTAAAGCTAATAACATCCCTAGTTGGACCTTGCTGATATTTTTTGTGTTCAGTTTTGATATCCTATGCCGCAAACAAGCATAGGTGTACGATTCCAGAAAGGACTAACATAATACACCACAATCACAGTCCATTAAGCATTGTTCTTGAAAAACGCCAGGTCTATGGTCAATTTAAACTACAAATTCCGTACTTACTTCTTGATACAAAATCATGCCAGGAGTACGGAATATTGTTCTGCTTTACTATAATCCTTGTGGGGCCAACGAGCGGCTCAATCTGCAAATTCATCAGCATGAGAAAAATAAGTAATCCGAGTCGCACTTTAACTGCCAGACAAAGCATATTGCCATGTTTATCGAACAATTACTTCAGGATGTGACTACAAGAGATCACAATAAAGAGTAATATCCGTAAATTGTCAGATGAATATGATTCTTTCAGTTAAAAAAATATATTTGATGCCTGCATGCAGAAATTTACGTCCAACTCTAAGAGTACACAGGAGAATTTGAGCTAGAATCTATACTGAATATAAAAGAAGATTCTTGATTAACACAGAGAAGAAACACTACATATGGTAGTATTTTATCCGTGTAACATACATAAACAAAATCACAATCTTCAGTTCTACTGTCAACATGTTACAATTTTAAAGCTAGAAATACCAACCTGAAGAAAGTACGCAAATGAAAACTTTGCAGATAGAACGACAAGCCAAAATAGCAAGTACCTGTGTTGTATGATGGGGTCAGTTAGTTCTTTACAAATTAAAAAAAAAAAACATAAATACCATATGAAAAGAAGTATGTTGGTATCATTTAAACAAATATATCTGCTGCTTTTCCCACACCAGTACCAAAAATACAGTTTAACAATCATTAAAGATTATTGGAATAGATTATCTTAGAAATCTAAAGAAAACAGATAACTAAAAATAAGTAAATGAAAATAGGTGAAGAAACTACTTTATAAAATCAGATGTCCTTTCATACATGCCACGGCCAACATAATGTCTCTCCTGAAAGAAACAAGTAAGCATCAGAGATTAGAAGATATTTAGAAATTTCAAGTTTTACAAACGAAAGAGAAACATGAGGTTCAAACCTGGCGCATCCACTTAAAGAATCGAATCACAGGCCACCGGTCACATTTATTAGCAATGTTGTGACAAGTTGGGAAACGCATCAGGATGCTAAAAAAGAACTGAACACCACCATAGATGGCTATGACGATCACATAAATCTTAAATATCGCTGAGTCAATATTTGGTTCTTTAAGTGCTCTCCTGGACACACAAAAAAAGTATCAAACAAAAGAATGCAAAAGTTACGCCAAAAATAAAGGAACATAGCACACAGAAAATGAGAGCTGAAGAAGGTAAAAGAAAAGAATATTAACATACACATAGAGGAAAGATATGAAGATGGAAGCAGCGCCAAACCAAATGAAACGAAGAAAAATGCGAGAAACAGCCAGACGTCTTGTTGTGGAATAGGCACCATACATCATGATAACATCCAGAACACCTATTAACATTAAACGTATGTTTATTCTTCACTACTTCATAACAATAAATGAAGATAAAGTAAAGTAAAATGAGTTCAAGACTGACTCTCAGAAAACTTCATAACTACGAAAGTTGGACCCAGGCTGAGGATTTCACGTAAAGTCTTGCTGGAAGTAAGGTCATCTTTATTGAACGCAATAATGGCTAATGCCTGTAACGAATGTTGTCAGAGTATTAGTAGGAGAACCTTTTTTCGATAAGATATAAGTAATAATACCAAAAAGATATCAAGAACAGGTTAAACCATTTGTCTTGAGCAGATAACACAAGTTCACAACTATAAAACAACAGTCCCAGAAAAAAGCAGGCTACCAAGGATAGGCGTTGACTATAAATTCTTCTGAGGAATATCGACAGAGAGCATAACAAGTAAACGGAACCCTGAGACGGGCTTACAAACCTGAAACATCATAGCAAGGAATATCCATAACCGATGGAAACTGTGATAGAGATGCAAAAATGTCCTGTGCTCAACAAAGGAAGTTTTTCCTCGATGTTTTGCCCTGCCGGTTTTAAGCTCATACTGCAAGGATAAAACCAGTATATTCAACATCAGATACACCTATGGGAAAAAAGAGGAAGCTGTATCTAGATTTTAAACTATAAAGATAAGGACCTAACATCAAATTCTCTAAATAAAATCAAATAAAAAACCGGGAACCTACTTAGCGTCAAGGAAAGTAAATGAGTACTACAGCGAGACCATACGTCATCTAACTTCAATACAACTTTTAAACATGCTCTAGGAGCTGACTTATAGACATTTTCAAATTGCCATCTCAAAGGTAAACGAATGGCTACATGCATTAAAGAAGCAACAAAACCAATATGAAAACAAAATCTTTATTAAAATATACAAGGGGCATTGCAGACCTTTTTTCTCGGGATAGGTTTCTGAAAAAAAGATGAACTGGTACGCCACGGCCAACCAAGCTCAAAGGAGTGAAGCGACCTTGAAAATAAAAATTGTAAGCAACCCAGCAGAGGCAATGAAAATTCACCCAAAAGACAAAGATATTAGGTATTTACCAAAAATATTCATTGAAATCATCATAGTTTCTCCAAGCTGAATGAGGTGCTCGGCCATTGTCATTGTTAAAAGCTTCCTGCACATACACCATTAGATAACAGTACAAGTCTATGCATGATTATTACATCAAAATCAAAAACACAATTTACAAAATGAATATTTATAGATAAGAAAGCACGATAAAAACAGCATTCTGTTTTGAGATACGATATTGGAATAAAATACCACCAACCAACAAAGATTATATCAACAAATATACAGAATATGAAACGTATGTCAACATTTTGAATTGTGAATGCAGCGAAACCCATAAAGAAATACCAAATGGCAAATAAATAAAATTGCCCGTTGGCACAACAAATTTATTGACCAAGAGATCCATGCCTATCCAATCAACTAATTCAATCATTAGTCTGCATACTACTGTTTACTAACGGAGATGATTAGGCAAAGTCTTTCCATCTATGAAAAGCAAAAATGTTCTCGCGCTACAGTCCACGGTTTACGTTTGTCTATTACGAAGCAGCAAAGTATCATCACGGAAGATACTTCTTATATAACATGAAGAGAGCAGAGAGAGGGAAAATCCGATGAAGTCTAGGGTGAAAGAATCTTCCAGAAAACATACCGCTGAAACCACTCCATATAGCGGAGCAATGACATGATCAAGGAATGATACACCATCATCAGAGCCATGACTTTCGGCTGGCATACAACTCTCAGCTGGGCGAGCAACCTGCTGG
Organism: Camelina sativa; assembly: GCF_030686135.1. Lineage (NCBI taxonomy): Eukaryota > Viridiplantae > Streptophyta > Magnoliopsida > Brassicales > Brassicaceae > Camelina > Camelina sativa. Next base: position 3,062,972 of record NC_141898.1, read on the forward strand.
CGCAAGATCTCATCCATTTCTCTAACCATCTGTAGAAAATAATCGGCATGAGCACAAAGGACAAACGAACAACATTTAGTGACAAAAATGAAACAGTAGCAAGTCAGAGCGGTAGGTAGTTAGGAGATTTCATTCATCTTAAAACAGCAATGAAGGGACACTAGAAACCCATTAACATAAGGAGAAAATAAGCAGTCAGCATAAACTCACATGGTGAAATATGTAGCACAAACATTCTGGAAGAAACCGTATGTTGGCAGCTTCTCCCCAAATCAGGAAGTACAAAGAGAGGAACAGCAGTTTCTTCTCTCCACTGATGGCTTCTAAACTGCATCTTACAAAATGTTTGCAATGAGTATGCAAGAGTGGTAATCTGGTAGCAGGGAAAATAGAGAAGGGAGAGAGGATAATTTACTTGCTCCAAGCAGGTTGAATACAGAGGTAATCACACCACTTAATGTAGTTTTCCAAGGACTTCAAGAACACCTTATGCACTGCAGCGTCATCCAGTTTCTGAGCACAAGAGAACAAAAAATTTCACCAGATCTTAAAATTCAACTCATTGCCTTCTAAATAAAGAGGCAGACAAGCTTGGAACATGTGCAGTGCACAATTACCACGCATAAAGTTTCTAGAATGAACACAAAAATAATTGATATTAAGTTTCATAAACTTGAAGTTTTTGCTATAGTCATAAACCCAAGATCACAAATGATAACGTCGTATCCACAAGCTTTTTCAGCAAATAATCATATGAAATTGAAATAACTTTGGGACTTACGGGTTCTGTTTCTTCAGGAATATTAAGACGGGATTGCTCATTAGCCAGAAGAAGAACTATATGTTCACGCTGATTCGAGACACTGTCTTTCTGAGGTCATAAAAATTGATATATTAGAAAATGAAAAACCAAAGAAAAGAGAAAAAGCCTTCATGTGCGCTATGAAGCTGGATAAGCTCTTTTCGGATATACAAACCTGAAACCCAAATATATAGTGGAGAAAATCAAGCATATCAGCATTCCTTGTGGCGGGAATGGGGAAATCTGCAGGCAATTTTGGCAAGCCTGGAAAATACTTCAATGCTGCAACTGCCGCTTGAACCTGCTCACATTTTTTTGTCATCAAGCAAGACAAGCTACATAACATGCATGAAAGTACAGTATAGAAAATAACTCACCTCAGGGAAAGCCGTAGTGGCATTTGTAGTGACAGGAGCATCAAGAGGAATAATGTTATAAGCAATTGTGTCTTCACTCATAGCAGCATCTGAGTCAATAACATGCTTAAGCTGTAGAGGTACAAAACAAGTATTTGTAAGTTGAATAGGAATGTAATTGCATCGACTTGTTTTGGAGTTACATTCTCATCCTCACAAATCCCCTATTCAGGTCAACAAATGTAAGAATGAAATGAGAGGTGTTCAAAGAAATCTACACCACCTCTTCAGGAATCTCTTTTGCCAATTGCTCCAACACACTTCCCAGAACTTTAAGGGTGGCAAAAACTCTTTTCCTTTTTACTGTTTTCCGCTCCAGCCTGAAAGCCAATATGAAACCGTAAGGACAGCAATTAAGATGTCTGAGTTAAGTTTGGCGTTCAGCAACCATAGTAAAAACATAAAATTGAACGATTATGATTTATGTACATACTCGTCAGTGAAAGCCCCCGACTCACGAAGCTGCTTTTCCTCCTCCTTCAGCTTGTCAACATTGTTCTTTTGTCTGTACAACCTGTAGAATTCTTGTAGTCGGAGAATATCCTGACTTCTGTCTATGGTCCCAACCTCTCTTTTTGCTAATTTTTGCTACAATCAATCAAGAGAGTACAAAGCATTTAGATGAAAAAACCATCGGTTAATCACATTAAGAAAATCCAACGAAGTCGATATCATAATATACAAGCAATGCATTCAAGTCCAAAAAAAACAGAAAAGTCCAAATTATCTACCGCACATTGATCATCTAATACAAGCTGACAATGACACTACAAACATATTTAGTGAACTGTAGAGAAGAGAAACATACCTTAATAACTGACATCAATCCAGTTTTGAATTGTAGAACACCTCTGCCCTCGCTATTAGGATCAAGATTTTGTGCAAGTGAGTAACCATGCTCACACACTGCAGTAAAACAATTGTCAAGAAGATCAAAACACTGACATAGCACAGAGGAAAGAAAAAGCTAAACCCTCTCAGGGAAAATAAAAGAAACTTACAGATCCTAGCAATGTTGGGATCCTCATCCTGGATCTCATCTGCAGCTCTCAGGATTGCATCTATGTCTCTATTGTTTGCGAGTGACGAAGGGACATAGTTAACAATACTTCCCTGTTGAGCACCGGCAACTCCTCCTACTCTGTCTCTTTGTAACGCGGCATTTACTAGCTTCTCCCACAATTCCTCAGCTCGTGACATTTTCTACAAACCAAAAAAAAAAATCAGATAACTCAGCAGCTTACACACTAACGGAAAACCCTACAAGTGCAAACATAAACATGTAGAAATCGAGGGATACACACAAAATTCTAACCAACGAAACAAAAAAAAACAAAAAAAATAGAGAAAATTTTAGGGATCCTGAATCTGAGCTTGTCGCGTCGCAGCTTCATAAGATTAAAACTAGTAAACAACAAAGAAAAGGGATAAAACCCACACACACACAAAAAAATCAAACGGAGGATTTACCTAATCAGATGACTGAAACCCTAGATATGGAGTCCAACCAGGATTGAATCACTCATAGAGAAGAAACGGAGAGAATTAGCGAAGAAACTAGCGCTTTTCTGTGTTTCAAAACTTTTTCAATTTGAGGGATTTTTTTTTAGTTTTTAATCTTAATAAGAAGACCATTACATTACAGTAAAGGAATCGATGTTTATTTAAAAAAAAAAGCGAACCGCGTGTTGAAAAATAAAAGGAAATAAACTTAACCGCGTTTTCAGTGAAAAATTGAACCGCAAAGTCTTTCGAATTGTCGGATTAAACCGGTTCAATCGCATTGGATTGTTAATTTGACAATAAAACCGGTTAATCCTGATTCTCGACCCGACCCGACCTATTTCACTTGATTGGGATTGTTAATTTTGCCCAAATTCTCTCTCAAACGCAGTAAGCCAAAGGCGTCGTGTGCAAAATCCGCAGTTTTTGTTTTTCCTTTTTTCACATTAATGGATTGTTTCTGTTGAAGAGCTCCTCTATTTTCTCTGTGATTTTCTGGGTTGAGATTCGCATCTCTAACCTTCGGAGCTGCTTAATAGTCTACAAGACATTTCTCGTCTTTTTGGGTTTTCCTGATTTAGGGTTAGGACAATTTTCAATCCAAGGAAGATAAAAAAGATGTATGCTGATAAATTGGAGGCCGAGTCTGGTGCCAGGAAGGTGGTTAAGGATCGTATCAATGGTGGTTCTTCTGGCGACATCTCTACTCGCCTCCGACAAGTCACTGGCAAAAGGTTCTAATTTCTCTCCTCCTCATAAATTTTTGTCGAGATTTAGCTTGCTTTCCCCGACGATTCTTTAGTGTGTTTAGCTGGTACTTGGTGTAGAGATATAGCTACATTATAATCTTCCTTTTAGCAGCCCAATCTTGATTCTTGTGTTTGTTCTATGAATTAGAGTATGGGTTCCGCTCATTTGGTTAGGTTGGTAGGACTTCCTCTGATTCTATGATTTTAGCATTTTTTAATTGTTAGTTTCAAACAACTTCACTGATTTTTCAATGGAATCAGCTTTATGAGATACTCTATTTTGAGTCCCTACCTGCATAGATGTTATTCATCTAAATATTATTATTGTGTTTCGTGATTGTTTTTGGTACTTGATTTTTGGTGATTTTATAAGGGTTCTAAGGCTATTGATTGAATCTTTGTGTGATGAAATTTGTTTGCTTTTGCCTTGGAGGATGGTTTATATTCAGCTCGTTCTTTAGTCTTCATTGTTAATTACATATCAGTTTAATCACACGTTTCTCCTTCCTCATGCTTTCAGGCAAAGGCAGGACGACAAATGGGAGCATGATCTTTTCAGTAGTGACAAACCTCAACTTTCAAGTATGTTTTTTCCTCTCTCACCTGTTTTTTTCCAGTTGAATATTTAAGTATGAAAAAAATATTTCTTTATGGTTGTTGATTCTCTGTCTGATGGCTTATTAAGCTCGCAGAGTTGATCCTAGAGATCTTCGTTTGAAGCTCCAAAAGAGACAGCATGGGTCTCAAAGTGGGCGAGAAGCCGGTTCAGGCGTGCGGGATTTACGGGAAAAGCTCTCTGGGACAATGAATCAACCAAAAAACATTGACCCGCCAAAATCTAAAGTGGAGGCTTCTAGACCAAGCATGAAGAGCGTAGCGACTGAAACAGAGACTAGAAAAACTTCCAATCAAGCTACCAGGAAGAAATCACAGCAGGCAATATGATTCACTTTTCTTCAACTATATTTTTCCATCACTACTTTTTTCCTTGGGAGAAACCATTCTTCTGACCGGTGCGAACATATAGTTAGATAAAATAGCTTATGATGCCTCTTCCCTTGTATACATGCCGCTCTTAGCTTGTCTTCTTTTGTTTCAGGCTGATGCATCGGTTGATAGCTTTCTGGAATCATTGGGTCTCGAGAAATATTCAACTGCTTTTCAAGTGGAAGAAGTATGCAATGTCTTCTATTAAGCTGCTGATATTTATGTCTATGTTATTGATAACACATATATAACGTTCTTATCCTTTTTTGGTATTTCACAGGTTGATATGGATGCTCTCATGCATATGACAGATGATGACCTCAAGGCTATGCTCATACCAATGGTAAGCTTCATGTTCAGCTGCCACACAACATTTACTATCACACACAACACATCATATACTATCTTACAAATTTTGAATGAACAACATTTTCTCAGTCTGTTTGATCTGTAACACTCTCAATTTCTTACTGAGGAAGTTTTTACGCTCTCTTTTCACAAGCTGTGTTTTCATTGTAGGGTCCGAGGAAGAAGATACTTCTTGCTTTGGGATCTAAACGCTAAGAGCTTAGTGACTTCTACATGATGGTTTGAAGCTCAGCTGAATGGTCTCCTGGAGTTGTTAAATTAAGAATTGTGAGAAGTGATTCCGGATTTGGCTCTCTTTTTCTTGATTGTATTTTGCCCTTTTTAAGAGCTTAGAATTTTCGGTTAGACATCTGTAATCTTAAACATGGTGAAACATACACTGTTTGATTGCACCACTTTTGATGTTAGAGAAGCCTCAAGATAAACTCAATGACAAAGGCCTCGAGATAAACACAATGGCAAAAATTCAAAGGAAATCTAGAGTTCGCTTCTCAATGCAATGTATTGTTATCATAATTTGTATTCAAGCATAAAAAAACTTTAAGTTACAGGGAATATGTAGTAAGCTAAAGGATCCTATGCTGTCTTCTTTCTGGTTAGCCATGTCAAGTACTTTGCCTTCTCTTGTCTGTATCTCTTCCATTCTCGGTTTACTGCAAGGACAATGTGTGCTACCACGGGCAGGAAGAATGGCTATCCAAGAAAGCATATTCACATGAGACTGAAAGAAACAATAAGAGCTAATAACAGTAGTAGAGACAAGGAAGCTTACCGAGTACACTGCAAAGCAATGTTCATAAGAGAAGTAGCTGACGGACATGATAGATGGATGGAAGAAGACATTCTCGGCTAGGGACCTTGCTTCTCTCGATGAACCTTTACGGCACACAAAACCGCAATTTCTTGTTAGATTCACAAACACTAAGGTCGAACAAATATGATTTTGAGTATAGGTCAAGTGTAACATACTGGCTGAAGAACTATATCCTCCCAAAGAAGCATTAGACTGAGCCAACTTTGCTGCTTTCAGAGAATATTTCACCTGGTTTGGGGGGGCACAATGGAATGATCAGAACAGAAAAAGGGTTCTAGAAAAGGGTTCTATTTAAGAAACATACTTGTTCTCCAATTTCATCCTTGATAATCATCCTAGGAAGTGATCGAACCTGAGTGCCAAGTGATTAGAATTAGAAAAAATTGAAATGGAAACACCACGACACGATGCAGCGGAGCGTGCTATAACTAGGCATGTGGAGTTAATAACACACCAATCTAGAGAGAGAACCGAGAGTTGTTGAACAAGAATGGAGATTGAAGCATGTGTGCTTCCGTGACAAGACATCCAATTCCCTGCAACGATACAGCAGTAAAGACAACACCCATCAATTTTCCTCATTAGCATCCAGTGCTTTACTTTTAAACCTTGTCGATCCATAAGCTCGCATCAATTTTAGGTTTATGAATTCTTACCACTCTGTGAAGCCTCTTTCACTAGGCAAAATCTTGTAAGTGCCTAATCCACTGGTATAAATGGCTTCAGACTTAAAGCCAAATAGTTGTCGGAATTGTCCCAAGAAAATTTCAACAATCTGCTCGAGCTCCTGTTTCAAAAAAGTGCAAAAACCAATGATGATACTTCAGTGATCCTCCAATGCTCTGCAAATACTCGATGAAAAGTAACTATGAAATCTGAAAAGTGAGTATGAAAGTACCAACCAATATATAACTGGTATAAACTATAAAGCATATTATGACTATGAAAAGTGAACCGAACCTGAGGCGATATCGTGTTCCTACTAGGGCTTTCAGAGTCCTTATCACAATTTTCCGGGTTCCACACAATAACGCCGCCCCACATCTATAGAACAAATTGATAAGATGCCATTGTTTTCACAAAGAACGTCTACCAACAGATTAGGAGAAGGAAAGAAAATGTTGATGTGTGGATACTAACCGGCGATATGAAGCCATTTGTTTTAGATATCTCCCCATTTGGCAACTGTAGAAGAAGAGGGCACTCTTTTCCAGATGGGATATATCTGACAATATGAGGAAAGATCATAGAGTTGAGATATTTCTGTGCAAAAATTTCTGCTCACTTATCAGGAAACAGTATAGTATTGTCACAGTAGTATGCAGCATAATAAGCAAGGATGGGCAGAGTAAAATAATATACACCACAAACTGCAGTATTTTGGACCGTCCACTGGCTCCAGCAGAAGTATCCAAGTGCCATTCGTTCGAGTTCACCTGGCGGAATCATTTAAGATGATCTTTTAAACAATCACTTAAATTAGTCATAGAAATTGTGGAAAAGAGTACGTACAAAAAAGGGAAGATCACTGGTCCTAAAGATGTAGCCCTGAAGTTTTTCATCCCAAGCTGAAAACGAAGACTTCGGTGTATGATACAAAACCTAAAGACAAGACAAAGACATTAAACACTAGCTCGGGAGAATAGCAAAGGTGCCAAATATTTGGGTCTCGTGGTAAATGCTACCTGACTTTCGACACTTATATTAGCTATAGGAGCTAAGGCCTTAGTCACCGGAGCCAACAATGCGTCGTCTATCCTCTGAAAGTCCCTGTCAACATAATGCACAAACAACGCAAAAGAAACAGTAAACATTAAACGCTAAGGCTGAACCAAATGTTATAATGGCAGTGCAAACTTTTCGAAATATGCTTCAGGTGTATATACAAATCCAAAAAAAAAATGGTGAGACGGCATAACTCTTGGATCATTACCAATCATAGACCCAATCACGTGGATTGGAATTTAATAGACTGAAAGAAAGAACAATCTTCCCATCTGATCCCACAGGCATAAACTCCCCATGGATTGACTCTTCATCTCTTCCACCATTCATAAACACCTTAACGAAAATCTCAGAAACTCCAGCAACAATGTCACCATATCTCTCTTCTAATCCACTCCCCACAACCCACGCATGCCTTCGCTTTCCCACCACAGCCTTTAATACCTCATCTTCACCATTGGCATTCTCTTTATTCACCACAACAACACTGTACGTTTTCCCACTGTTCTCAGAACAGCCACTGAACACATCATTCAGAGACTCATCCACTGTATCATCCAAACCAACACCAAACTCATTTCTTGTGATCACTCCACAACGATAAGAGCACGTGGAAGGATTGTGAGCAAGTGTTTCTGAGCACTGATCAGCTGGGTTTTGAACGGTGACAGAGAGGGAGAAATTGCAAGAACCACATTGTGTACTTTGATGGGTCAACTGATTTATACCATCTTGTATCTGAGATCTTAAGTTATCCGGATCCGTAGATTCAAAACCGACGAATACGGCGTGGAAATTGCAAGGGAATCGCAAAGGCGTCGACTCAATTTGATCGGAGAGCGAGTCTATATCGTGGAACGGTAACGGAGAGCGATATATTTCAACTGACTTCCAAAGAAAAGGTACACCTGAAACCTCCGAAATTGGGAAAGAGGTAAAGCAAAAGGAAGCAAGAGATCTAATAATAGTCGGAGCTTAAGGGATGATGAAGAAGACCAAAACTAATACCTAAAAGGAAAGAAAAAAGCACAGAGGTGGTGATGAAGAGACGCTTCAATCCAGGTTTTGTGGAACGCATAGTCTTCGGGTCAAACTCCGGCGTGATCCCCGAAGTGTCAGTCGTCGGATTCAGACGATCGGAGGTTTCTTCCATCGGCTTCCCCAGGGTTGAAGATACCACAACTTGCTCTACTACTCTCGCGTCGATTTTGTTAGTTCAAAGTATTTGAGAGTCTTATATATCTTAGTTAGGAACAATTGTTCAATAGCCGTCTTAGCTCAGTGGTAGAGCGCGTGGCTTTTAACCACGTGGCCGTGGGTTCGATCCCCACAGACGGCGTTATAATTTCGTTTTTTTTTTTTTTTTGCTCCTCTGATGGTTCTTTACACAGCTTATGGTCAATCAAATCAACAAAGCTTCTTGGTAATACTACTCTGAAAGTTTCATTACACTTAACATGGCTTCTTGCTGATGTAATTAATTAATTTCCGTAAAATTTCAACATTTGAAAGACAGCATCAATGGGAAACAAGAGAAATTACATTGCCTTCAAGCTAAACAAAGAGTGAGCAAGTGAGCTTACTGAAACCAAAAAAAAAAATGTTACAAGAATCCCTCAGATGCCATTTCCGCATAAACTATAACGAGCCATTCGTTTACAAACACTCAACAAACTCTTTAAAAAACGGCTCTTAAGAAATCTTAATTCAGTTCAGGGTTTTTTGGTTCCAACCAAAATCTGGGTTTGGAGATTCTGGTTGTCTTCTAGCAATCTGTCATACTCCAACAATAACTCTGAAGACTGCTTTTGAAGAGCTGTAACATGAGCTTCAGCTGTTTCGAGCTTCGTTTCTTTCTCTTTGGCTTCCTTCTCTGCTTTCTTCAGATTCTCTGAAACACATGACAGTTTCTCTTTCAGCTGCTTGATTTCCTTGGATGTCTTCTCTTCTTTCTCTTTCAGTTCAGTTCTCTCCTTCCTAAGTTGATCGAGTTCTCCTTTCGATGACCCGTCATTGCTTCTTAAAGTGATTAGCTTTCCGAGGTAATGATGTGTCCGGTCAATAATGAAGCCGAAAAAGAGCACTACACCTGCAAGATCAGAAAGAGTTTCACTACTCCTATAAATCCACAAGAAGATTCCAAATTTGGTGAACATCAATCAACACAGACAGTACCAAACACAACTATATGGAACCACTAGAATGAAAACAACCATAGAGATCCTCCTTGCCAAAGATATGTATCGCAAAAATCATGTTATTAGTTTTCCAATTCACTATATTACACAACAATGTAAGGTTTTGTTTGCTTCTATTCATATCATCCTCCAGCAGTAGATGTTGAATCAGCCTCTTATTATTCAGGCCAAATCTCCAGCTAATAACAACTAAGCTAAAAGCAACAGCTAAAGTGGAGATTATAATTTTGGGTACAGTGGAAGAGGATAACAGATTTTGCCCCAATTTACTATCTAGAAGAACATAGCATCTACACTGAGATTCATTAAAACAAAAGAAAGAAACTGACCCATAAGAGAAGCCTCGAGCAAGTGTGTTCTCCAGAGGACTTGATCCATAGGAGACATTGTCCCGAGTTTCGCACCCTTGTTCTGGATCTTGATTATATTCATGAGATTTGAGAGGAAGATCACAAACATGGTTCCGGCGATGGTTTTCACAGTGGCTGGAGCTTTCCCCAATTTAAGCTGGTCTAAGCTCTTCATTACAAGCTCCCTTAAGGGACCAATCTTAACTAGTAGTAAGAAAGCAATCGCACCTTCAGCGAACAGAACCAGGAATAGTAACTGAATCATGTCTCTGATTCCGACCAAAAGGTAAAGTTTGTGCCTTTTATCAAAACTCACGCCCAATGTAAAAACCCTAAATTCTCTTCCTCTATAACTCTTCCGAGCATCAAAATTTCGAGCTGAAAACAAAAACCCAGATCGGAAAAACACTAAAACGAAAACAAATTTTTGAAGACTCTCCAAAATTGAGTAGCTTTTACGCGATATCAGCGGCTAAACCGTTTGGTACCACCAAGAAACCATGAAACAGAGAGGAGTATGCGGAGAACAAAAAAAACTCTGGGAATTGAAGAAGACGATTGGTTTCGCAGCAAGAAACACGGCAGAGTGTTTTAAGTGTTAACAGCGAGAGTTCATTTTAGTACAAAAGTATGTTTTGCTTTAGAGGTCGATGTTTGTGACATAAACTTGCGATTACCGTGGTCCGTGACCAGTCAAAAAGTGTAATCGTACAATGCTAACTGTGTGACTATCTTGGAGAAGACTAATTCGCTTTTCATAAGTTCATAACCGCATTACCATTATATGGTAGATTCAAGCAATAGAAGCGGAGTGGATATAATGGTTTTTCAATGGTATTAAACTATCAATGATTTTGCTTTTGCATATACCACCACGTTTGATTACTAGTTATGGAGGTTTAGAGTGTGTAACAAGACCTCACCATGCCAACCTCTTCTTATACAACGCACTTATTTTCTATTCCCTTTTTTTCTTTTTACAAAATACCTAATAACTATTTCAATAATCCGAAACAAGTGGTTATAATTTGATGGACCAATTGCTAAAGTCAAAACTCGAAACATTATAATACTTGGTGGTTGCAAGTTGGGCATAAACCTTTAGGCATAATAATATAGACAGTCATTGAACTTGTCGTACATCCATCCGGCCACCATTGAATTTTATTATTTTATATATGTCTTGTGGTAATTAATTAGCTTAGATACTTTATATAACGAAATACAATAGTTGCAGTTGTAAGCATGTTGGAAATTCATTCACCAGCAGACCTTTTTTATTTTTTATCAAATCAAAAATATAGTTCATTTTACAGCTTATTCGGCAACAGTTTGTCACACACACAAAAAAACAAAAAAAAACCCTCTATGAACAAACAAACAGATTAACTTACAAAAATAAATCAATATTCTATAATGTCTTAGATTTAATTAAAAACATCCAATTATTAAAATAATGTTTTTTTACCTATTAATTTTTAATTATTAGAAGCCCTAGTATTAGGGATGGAGGTGCTCCTATGGGACACGGTTAAACCACGTCACGCCGTAAGGTTTTGAAGGAGTCAATGTAGAAGACTTTGAGAGAAGAAACGGAGACATTCAAACTTTACAGACTAACACCAATCGTCAACGCCACTTTTTATATATCTATTACTACCTCTCTCTCTCTCTTTTATCCCTCATGTTCAGAGTTCAGACCTAGCTAGCCATTGTTGAAGCCTTTCTTCATTTCTCGTTTTAGATCAATCAAGAAATATGGCAGTAAGTTGGAAAATAACTCTTTTTGTATATACACTCCATCTCGTTTGTTCTCATCTCCAATCTTTATATCTCAAAAATGTTTATGCCGAAACCATTAGAGACGTTTGTCGGAAATTTAACTTATCGATTCTATTTTTTCTATGTTCTTTTCACAATCACAATGATTGTTTATATGATTAGCTTAATCACATCAGAACAGAGATCTGTGTTTTGTTTCAAATCAGTTGACTTTCGTATGTATTTTGTCTTCTTAATTCAACCTGTCCTAGTGTGTGATGGAAAGCTTGTGCTTAGCTAGCTCTCATAGTTCTGATTAGTTTCGCTCACATACATGTCGATTTCTTGCAATCCAAGTTTTATATTTGAAGTCATTAGACTCCTAATTTTGACAATTTTCTCTAAAACATTTTCATTGTTGAATTGCAGAACCGTCCACACGTTCCAAAGTTTGGGGACTGGAACAACCAAGACCAACCATTCACGGTCGTCTTCGACAACGCAAGGACGAACAAACGACAAGACTTGTACGAATCTATTGAGAAACCAGAGACCAAACCTCAAGAACAAGCTCCTCCTCCTCCTCAGCCTGCTCGCAAAAATCAAAGACCAGAGCCACCAAAACCGGTTAAGGAGGACACGCCAAGAGCGCCTCTACCAGCCGATAAAAACAACAGAGTCAGCGCTCCCCCGGCGGATCAACTATATAGAGGCGGGGGACTCTACGGAAGCGGAGGAGGGGGCGGAAGCGGACACAAGGCCGGAAGTGGAGGCGGAGGTGGACTATATGGAGGTTATGGAGGTCCAGCCGCAAACCAGCGGCAGCCACCAGCTCCTCGTCCAGCGCCACCTAAACAAAACAATAGAAGCGGCAACAACGGAAGGGTATGAACACAAACAAAATATGAATTTGGATCATACTTTAATCTGTTTAGTCATATCAAAAAGTATAAAATGTATTTGATTTTTGTTTGGTAGTAGTAGTAGTAGCAGTATTGTAGTAGACGTAAAATTGCTGTGAAGAGCCACATTTATATATATAGTCCCAGATATGTGATATTAATGAACTAGTTTGCTCATTATCATTACTTGATATGGTGGACATTGATGATATATAGGGAGCGACAACGATTCCGCCATTCCCAGGATCAGTGGGTGCAGGGGAGAACATGAGTTACACACACATTTTCGACCAAGTCAAAGAAGAGAGAAAAGAAGCTGGCAGATCATACGGTGGAACAGCCGGCAACACTCCTTCTCGCCCCATCAACGGTCAACGTGAATCTCCGGCACCATCCAAATCCTCCAAGGTAAGTTATCTAAAGTGTAATTATAAACTACTATATGTTTTTGTTATATCGTTCCATCGTTATGATATGTGTATTAACGTGAAAATTGGATTGTATAGGTCTGCTGCTTTCCATGGGGCCGAAAGGGAACCAAATATTGAAGAAAATGTACATATTTATGAATTGAAGAACTTACCTCATTTTCTTGGATATATCATTTTTTTTGCTTTTGTAACAAAAGGATTGAAGTTTTTGGAGACAACGATGGAGCTTCTATTACTCTTTTTTTATTTTTAAAAATTTTAAAATTAAATTTGATTCTCAAGTAAGGATGGTAGTGTGTATGTGTTGTGTAATTGAATTTTTGTAATGAAAAAAATTGGTTTATTGATGATTATTAGACAAAATATTTGCAATAGATATCAATGTGTTTATATCTGTTAGGAAAGCCCACGGGCTTTTGTCCAAAAAAAAAGGAAAGCCCACGGACCTTGGTTAGATCAAGAGGTCTAGTAAACGAAACTAGTTTGAGTCGTCGTGTGAATTAAATAAAGTATTGGTAGCAAGTACCAACGAAAAAAAAAAAAGTCTTTTTATCTTACCAAAAAATAAAATAAAGAAGAGTCTTCTAACAACACGACGACTGTACGGTTGAGGCATGTAAATTAGTATGGAGAGTACAAGTTATGACTAATCATGGGATTTGATATAGTGGACTCAACCCACACACATAAAAAAAAGTGTAACGGTGTCAAATCTCATACCCAAAGTGAGTGAGTAATCCTTTGGTTCTTTGTATACTAAATCCTTTTGAAGCCTTTCGTTTCTCTCATTCTTCTCTCCAATTCTGCTTCATCTTCGACAGCTTCCTCTCTCTTCAAAGGTACAAACTTTGAATTTCTCTGCCCTAGATTGTACAATCTCTCATGGTTCTCTATCTCTGGATCTGTCGATTGAGTTCTCTGTTTGATTTTCTTGTTTGTTTGTTTGGTTGTTTCCTCGTGGGTTTCCACTTCCACTCTCACTGGGTAGATCTTCAATATAAGCTGTATACTTTACCGCCTTACTGGGTTTTTTCAAGTTTGATTTTTTTTTTTTAAGTTCTTTGATAAAAATCTTGCCTTTTTGCTAGAGTTCTTCAATTCATGGGGAAGTCTTATGTAATGTGACTAAATCTTTGTATATTTTTGTTGCTGAGAAGTTAATCTTTGTCCTTTTTGAGCTGAACTTGAGAGTACCCTTATTCAGTAGTGACTCATATTGTTTGTGGCTGAAACTTTGAAAGGTTTTGGCTTAACTCACAGTTGGAGTATGACTTCTCGGGTGGTGAGGACAAATATGAGGCTTCGAAGGAGGGATGGTGTGAATGGGACTCAAAGCGAACACCAGGGAGATCAACAAGGGGATGAACAATCTTCAACGGTGGTGCCGGAGATTGTGCCTGCTCCTCCTATGATCGATATAGTTGCCATTGAAGATGATGATGATGTTGTTGAATCAACTGCATCTGCTTTTGCTCTGGTCTGCTCTCTTCTCTTCCTTTGTTTTCCCCTTTCTTCAGTCATGGTGTTTATGTAAAATTTTGTTGAAACTGTTTCATTATTATTCCAGGCGAGAATCAAATCAAGAGGCGCACGTAGAGGTCCCGTAGTAGTTGATGTAGACTCAGGTGAACTAACACCTTTTACTTTCTCTTCTTGCATAGCTACCAGAATTTGAATGGTTCATTTGTGTTGCACTATCATGTCTTATATAATTGGGAGAGTACAGTAAGTGTATTTCTTTGTTCACTTCGGTTAGTGTGATGGTATGAATACAGGTGCCAATACTAGGTCCACAAGGCGTCGCTCTGATCAAACTAGTGCTGACTCGGCTGAGCTTAACAAGCCGGTAAGAGATGTGGTGATTTTTTTTAATAGCTTTTGCTGCTTGGAGTTTAGCTCACCAAGTTTTCTTATCTTGTTCAGAGAAAGTCCATGGCTGTGGCTCCTGTAGAGGAACCAAAATTTAGCTGCCCAATATGTATCTCTCCATTTACTCAGGAGGTGTCAACAAAGTGTGGTCATATCTTCTGCAAAGGGTGCATAAAGAATGCGATATCTGTCCAAGCTAAATGCCCGACATGTAGGAAAAAAGTCACTGCTAAGGACCTTATCAGGGTATACCTTCCAACCGCTAAATGAATGATACAGAAGCATCACTAGTAGCCATGTAAGTCTAGTTAAGGAGTTTTTTTTTTTTTTTTTTGTGTGTGTTGAGTTCTAAAATTTCTTGTTAATATACAAACAATATTCTTAACCGTTCAGATCTTTTTCCTCTCTTGCAGGGTTAATGGTCTATCGATTCTATCCCCCCAACAATGAAGAGATGTTCATTAATTGTAGTTTGTTTTGTCAATATCGTTATGTTTTGTAAGAGAGATATCTAGGAATCATGGAAGACTGATTTTCTAATGAATATCATTCATTGGTGATCTTCATTATCTGAGTAGTTCCTTGTTGCTTAGTGATTGTTAAGTAATTTTAGTGAAGATAATGTTGAATCTTAAGAAAGCATTCTATCTACATCATGAGCATCTGGTATGCGCAGTTATGTTCTCAGTCATGTTCAGTAAAAGACAGTGAATGGCATCCGCACATTACTCTGTTGGTCCACAGGTTCCTCTTATATTTTATGCGATAAGTTTGTTCTTATGATATGGTTCCATGAAAAATCATTGACTGTTCAGTTCATAGTACACACACAAAAGTCATAACCATGTTTGTTGATCATTAGGTTAACTTCTCATGATAATTTTCTGCAAATTCTCATTAGATTGTTCCTCTATACCTTCAGTAAACAACAAGCCCTGACAGTGGTCCTGTAGCAAAAACGAAAGTATTTGGAACTTTAAGGAACTCAGGATCACAGATTGCTCTCTGGGATTAAACCAAACCATTCAAGACTATATGTTTTCTATTTGTTGTGTTCTCTTCAATATGTCTGCACAAGAGTTGAAAAAAATTTGGTTATACAAGAATGAAAGACATCTTAAATTTAAACAAAGATGTCTCTTGATCGTAAAAAAAAAAAAAAAAAAAACAAAGATGTCTCTCTTTCTATGAAGGTGTGGCTCTTTCTCTGCTCAGTATCGGTCTCAGAACGCCCATCTTGGGGAAGAACTAACAGCTCTAGGTCTAGGTACCGGTTTGAAAATCTGTTGCTCTGAACTATTAATCCTTTTCTTCATGATGGATGAGACCGTTGGGCTGTAATAGTCATTACTCCTCTGTGACATTGCTCCTTGTGAATGCATCTTCTTTCCATGGACGAAGCTTCTCTGTTTCTCCAGCATTTCTCTTCTACCATTCAAACTCTTCGGAGGAGTTCCCCATCTGCTGGAGCTTACACAGCTTTGGCTCCTTCCAACTCTCTCATGATGAAACTCGCTTTTCCTTGGAGGAGTTGGGTAGTTTCGGCTTTCTGCTGTTTCTGCAGAATACATCGTCTCTTCCTCGCTGCTGTATCCATGATTGTTATATACATAGTGAGCTGCTGCTGGCGGTGAACATGAGATGACCTCACTGAGAGCACCGTTTACTGAACCTGTCGAAGCAATTTGCGCATCTGATCCTTCAGAGACAATATCAGCCTCTTCCACCTCGTGGTTACCCTGTAGAGAGTTGAGCTGAGGCAGAAAGGCTATAGCTTTAGGTATCCGTGGAGGAAAGTTGATATCCAAAAGGTGTACTTGACTTGTCTCATTTCTTAAAGGACCAGAAGTCAACTTTGGCGATTCATATATCTCAGGGGTTGGGATACCCTGCCCATGAGTAGAAGTTCTGCCGCCTTGAGGATTGGTTTTTGAGGTTTCTTCTTCTTTTTCTTCCTCCGCAGTGATAGAAGAGCTGGGATGAATTTGATCTCTAGTGTTAGATGAAGATGGTGTTCCAACATCAGCAGAGTCGTTTGGCTTGAAAACACTGCGCATGGTGAAGGAAGTACAAGAACGCTCGCTCTTCTGACCAGAAGACATCAACCGAATGAGAGGCAACTTTGGTTTTGTCGTATGTTCATCCAAACTACCTTCCCAATGCTGATTCAGCCAGTCGCAGATAACTGGTATGGGTATACCAAACTGCATCATCAGTGTCTTGTTGTTATCTTTTCTCAATGACGAAGAAGAAGATGACGAGTTTGAGGCTGGTGATGTCGAAAGTTTCCTCGGATCACAGATCATGAATGCGAGATTACCGTGAACATCAAACCCAGCAGATCCAGGACTCCATATCATTTCATCAGTTGAGAGTTTGATGAGATTGTCAGTAGCTACCACTAACTTCCCCTCGCCGATCTTTAGTTCATTCTGAGTAGCATAGCCTAAGAGGTACACCACACTTCCTAGATCCAGGTTTGGTTTGGAACATGTCTTCAGGTAATGTGGCTGTGCGGTTTGGCTCTGGGAATTTGAATCTCCATCAACAAGGTCTAAACCAACAATGGTGAGATCAATAACCGAACTTGTAATGAAAAACCTACAAATATGGTACACCAAACAAAGATGACATTCAT
This sequence comes from Camelina sativa, assembly GCF_030686135.1. NCBI lineage: Eukaryota > Viridiplantae > Streptophyta > Magnoliopsida > Brassicales > Brassicaceae > Camelina > Camelina sativa. The sequence goes on from NC_141898.1 coordinate 3,080,486, forward strand.
TTTCTCATAGCTCAAGAACAGAGAACATCTCTCATTGACCAACAGATTGGCGTAGGGGGGATTCAAATAATTACAAGGTGAAATATCAATTTTGTGGTTTAAAGTTTATTAAATTAAAACTTACCAAATTCAGCTACAGATCCAGAATCATTACCATATAACACTAAGTACAGTATAAAGCTCTTTCCTTTATGTTCTTTTGGTCTGACGAAAAAAGCTATGAATTTAATTTTTAAAATAAATTTGAAGGAGAGCCAATCTTTTATATGGCATTGAATCAAAATTGACACGGATCGTGCAACCGACAATATAGGAAAATCACAATAACAACCAGACTCAAGAGAGAGAGGTAGGACCAGGACCTGTGAGGGAAGAGAGCAGCGGCGACACCGTTCTGAAGGCGGACCTCGGCGGTTTCAGTGGCGGAGATGGAAGGGAGATTGAGGTGAGTGGTGAGAAGAAGATTCCGGTGAATGAGGAATCCAGTTCCAGAAGTAACCCCATTTGGTCCGGAGACAGAGATACGAGCCATAGCCGGAGCTTTGCCGGAAAAAATGGAAGCTTTCATCTTCTCACTTTTGCCAACTCCTTTGCAAAAGCACCATGAGTCAAATATCACTCCCATTGTCTCTATATACTAATCTCTCACCCTTGATTCTGCTCTCAGATGGGTTTTGTTTCAAATTCCCTTCTTTTGGGGTTATGGAGAGTGTTGGATCTGAAAAGGTTTGGAATTTAGGAGAGAAGCGTGTGAATTGGTGGTGAGCTAATAATAATGGGATTATGGAGACACAACACATGTATGTGTCTGTGTCTGTTTGTGCTGTAAAAGCATCAAACTTTCTCCGGATTTGGTCTCAACGAAGACCGAAGAGAGGGAGAAAACTCAAGAAGAGGCAAGAGTGAGAGAGAAACGAGAAGACAGGGGAATCGTGAAATGAGTAAAGAGATGTGCTTCTTTAAGCTGGACTTCTTCTTCTGTCTTCTATTACTTTTTTACTTCTTCTTTTTTTTTTTTTTTTAATTCAAAATATATTGTTTTAAATTTGGGAAAAATGTTTCTTTATTTGGTTCAAGTGTGCCATTTTGTAAGAAGCAAACAGAGGAAAAGTCTTGAGTGACAGATAGGTCAGGGAGGATCTTGTTTGTTCCATGTGATGAACATGGATGGACCTTTTGCTTATTATGATTATAGTCATTCATTCACTTCAACCACTGTAACTAACATGCAATTAAAACGAAAATTCCATTTTCAGAAATCTAGTTTACAAAACCTTGAAACACTTAGTTAGATTGATATAAACCATGTAGTGGGATTTCACAACTTACAAAAGACCAATGCTTTGTATCTTTTTGCCATTAAGATACTTCATACATTTTCATTATGAAAATCATCTTTCTATTATACTCAAATAAAGTTCCAATTCTCAAAATACATCTCTCAAGAAAATAGAAATCGACGAAGTATAATGAAAATGGGAATTCTTTCCAAGAACTATCTAAGACTACAAGTACACTGATTAGGGAGTGGTCAATCCGATCCTACATCTACTCCATTAGCGCTTAAAAAGTCTTTTGCCTCAGCAATATCCTGCATAGTAAGCAATAACACCAAAACTAATTAGAAAATAACCAACACTATGAACAGACAAGGAGGGCAAGAACTTCAATTCACCTTTGATATGCTTTAAGAATTACTGAATTAGTGTAAACAAAGAAAGAAAAGAGTAAAGAAAGTACATGCTGCAATAGAACTGCTTCTCTAGGACAGGTAGGGAACTGCATTAGACCGATTCCAACCATTAATAGACCATAGCATCTAAGGGACACCACAAAGTATATCGGTAGCTAGTGCAAAGAAACGCATTATTAATGTGTGCTAACTGAGAATAGCAATAAGCAAAAATGAAAACAACATGCTCATTTTACTCACCAACCATGTATGGCTTCGTGGAATAATTGCAGCCTGCAAAAGAGCAATCCAAAAGGCAGAGACAGCTACCAGCAGACTCAAAATCTTTACCACATGCTTCATTGTCCTTGAAACAAAGTTTATGTAAGATGCGAGTTTTGCAGTATTAAAGACAGAAAACATGACTACACCAAAGCATTTTCAGAATTCCATGCATATTTGAGGATGGTCACAAAACACATATCACAAAACCAGTTCATAATTCCCTGAATATTTGGGGCGGGTCACAAACTCATATCACCCAGCTCAAGGTATAAAAACTCAAAATGAAATCAAAAGAATGAGATCTTAATAGTGAACGACTTCAATGACTTATTCAGACAACAGAGTCACTAATTCCAATCCACAGCACACATCAATAGCAACTTTTGTCCAGACCAGAATCTAGCACAGTCCTGGTAGCTCATCGATCCATTATCCATATCATGCAACCCAAACCATCAAAACAACGAAAGATAACCAATTTTTTTTACAGTTTATTCGACCACATAAAACAAGCGTCAGGAGCTCAAAAAGCTCAAAAAGCCCTTTAAGCATGATTTGCAGAGCATGAATCATAAAAAAGAACATATTTTATGACTTCTCACAATTCCTCAGAATTACAATGTCCAAAACCTCAGGAAAATATTCCAAACATAATCCGCTAATTCTTTGCCCCCAAAAACAAGCTTCTAACTAACAATAAAAAAAAAAAAAAAAAAGTCGAATATAATTTTGATAGATTTAAACATTGATCAGCTGCCATCAGAATGTATTGTAAGAAATTGATTTTGTCACGGTTCATTCAGATCAGAGTAACCTCCGATCATCCAAAACTCAAAACCCTTGCGCAAAATTTTCAATCATCACTTGGCAACTTAACGAAACTTAAACATATACTGAATCTGTAAACGAAAAGACCACCACTACCAAAAGTTACATAAAACCGAGCCTATCTTCTACAGTAAATAAAACTATTCAATCAATCACAGAGATGCTCCACAATTTGCTGGAAAGATCGAACCTTTAAAACTCACAGATCTCGCCGCTACTCTCAAAGTTTCTACCTTTCAGCTGTTTTTAAACACGATCGTATCGTTAGGGTTTTGTACCAGGTCTTAGTACGATGGGTATAATTGTCATTGCATCAAAAGAAGCATATAATATTATTATTATATCCTACGTGGACCTCGGATAAGCTAAACCCGTTTCCAAACAGATCTTGCTTATTACGATTGCAACCCCTAATTTGACAAGTCTTGTTCCTCTTTGATCAAATCGGAGGATTTTTTTTCCACGGCATGGCTACGGCTATAGGAGGTGGAAGCGATGTGGAGGTCGGATTTGCGAAGCTGCAAGGCGAAGATTTCGAGTACTATATGCAGTCATACTCCATTATGCTCGGCCGGAATTCTAAGAAATCGACCGTCGACGTTGATCTCTCATCACTCGGCGGCGGGATGAACATTTCTCGCAACCACGCTCGGATCTTTTACGATTTCACGCGACGCCGCTTCTCTCTCGAGGTTCTTGGCAAAAATGGCTGCCTCGTTGAAGGTGTTCTTCATCTCCCTGGGAACCCTAACGTCAAGCTCGACTCACAGGACCTTTTGCAGATTGGTGACAAAGAGTTCTACTTTCTCCTTCCGGTTCGGAGCATTCTTGGTGGGCCGTTAGGACCTAGGCACCACGTCTCAGGGCAGGCTAGTGTTGTTCCGTACCATAATTATCATTCGGGTCCTGGTTCTGGATCGGGTAAAAAGGGTGTCCGGAGTAGAGAGGTGTACGAGTATGAAGATGATGAAGATGATGATGATGACGATGATGAGGAAGAGGAGATTAGGGGGAGTGGAAAGAAGACAAGGAGAGATGGACATGAAATATATGCTTCCGGGGGTAAAACTAGATTGCTTATTGTAGCTTAGTTTCATTGTGTGATCAGATTGTGATGCTTCATTGATCAGATCATCTCCCTGATTGAACCTTCTTAGACTTTGATTGTATCTGCTTCATGTGTGCCAGAGAAGAAGAGAGAGGGAAGAGCAAAGGTAGACCGTGAAGCTGATGATCAACAAGTTTTGCTGCTGGAGGAAAAAGATGTTGTATCATCTGTTGCCACTGTGCTTTCCGATTTGTGTGGTCCGGGAGAGTGGATGCCTATGGAAAAACTTCATTCTGTGGTTAGTTCTTGCTACAACTTTCTCTGCCTTCTTTTGATACATAACTTAGTACAACTTATCCAGTGAAACCAGACTTGTATAGTTTCTAGGTGAGAATTAGTGTGAAGCTAGGTCCTTAATCAGTATTCTAATGGAATAGCGCTTCTTACTTATGTATAACACTAGAAAGTATGTCAGTTACTCACAGATTTTGAATAACTAAATTTGGTGACTTAAGGCATGTCTCTATTAGTCACGCTCGTTGTGATTCAATAAAATGGCTAATGCATGACAATGGGTTGATCTGTGTGACAGATATTAAAGGAGTATGGAAACGTATGGCATCACAGTCGGATAAGAAGATACCTGACACAAGAAGACTGGGCTATCCCTGAAGCAAAGGGAAAACCATGGTACGGTTTGCTGATGCTGCTTAGGAAATATCCGGAGCATTTCGTCATCAACACTAGATCTAAGGGAAGAGTTACCCTTGAATTTGTTTCTCTCGTTTCCCTACTCTCATGATAACTTGACCTTAGTAGTGTGTGACTTGGAGGATTAAGCTTTCTCTCTTTTCTTTGATGTAAAATGTATTTGACATTGATGAGTAACACGCTCTGTCGTTTTTTGAACTAAAAACGCCAACATCTTTGATAAAAACGTAAAAAAACAAAACGTTTGAAATGAAAAGTAGGGGATGCAATTCAGAAATCGTTTGTATTTGTTGGACTAGGCCCAAAAAAGAGAAAAAGGCCCAAACAGAGAATTACACTAACTGGCTCTCAAGTACGTTTGTGTATCCAGACAATATAAAAGAGTTGGAAATGTGGGAGACTTAGGGTTATCCATCATTCCTGTTGCAGCCATCCATTGAAGCTAAATTCTGAGATTTGATCGAAAAAGCAATAATCTGTGATCGAAGCATACGAGGGTTGTTGAGTGAAGATGATCTATGATGTGAACTCTGTTCTTTTCAGATATTTTCTGAGCCAAAAGGGTGGCTCCTCCGACAAAAGGTAACAAATATTTTCTTGTTATGAAATGATCGATGTTGTTCCTAGAGGGTAGATCTGTTGATGTATATTGTTCTTCTTCCTCTTTATTCACATCATCTTTATATGTTAATCAGGAAAGGTGACGACAAGCCAAGAGAACAGAAGCCCAAAGCCAGCGACAACAAACCTGTTATGAATGAATGAATGAATGAATAGATCTGCTTGTAATTTTGCTTTTACCTCTTCTGATATTTCAGTTGTAAGGATCATCATTTTAATGAAAATTTAAGTTCCTTTCCTTTGAAATCTGGCTTGTTTGTGTTATTGATTTGTGGCCACTTTCTTTCGAGTCGAATCATAATTTCTCGTAAAAAGCTTTAACTAGTATCTCTGACCATTCATACCAACTACGGAAGGTACAACAAATACCTCTCGGGTGTTTTTCACTGTAACCATTTGATCTACTCACCAAGTAAGTAACTAAAATAAAGCATTCACAAAGAAACCATTCTTTGAATCCAAATATCTATCTATGAACGCTGTTGCCACTACCAATAACCAATAACAGAAGGGTTCCTATAACTGTAACCAGATATGAATGTATATAGAGCTTCCAGTCCAGCCTATATCTACATAACGAGTCAGGTTCAGTTTCGATTCCGCACTCCCCTCTTAAACTGCTTCAGCACTTGAAGTCTTCGCCCATCAATCCATATAGGAGACGCCTGGATAAGATTCATGCCACCATTTTCAAAGTTAATCTAACAGTTGTGCAACTATGGCATCTCAGGAGATCAACTTGAATCCCCACCACGAGTCAGACAAAATGGTCCAGGTCCAAAGCACGTACGTACCTCTATTGCCCTCTCGGCAGCATCTGCTTCTACAAACTTCACAAATCCATACCAATTGACAGTTGACAATTGGCTATTGTCCTACCATTTCATACATGTACACACACAAATTAGTGTTTCCATTAAGAAGAAGAAAGGTTCAAAAAATGCTTGTTACTAGATTTCGTTTCAACACTTACCAAACCAGGGTGGTAAACTCCAACTTCTTCTCTTCTAATTTGTCCAAACCGCGTGAATACATTCACCAACCAGTCAGTGGTTGCATTTGGAGGAAGATTTCTAACGAAAATTCCAAAACTGTCATATAACTCTGATAAATACACACAAACAAAAAGGTTAAAAAGAGAGTGATTCATCCATCCGTTGGTTCAGAAACTCTCAGTGATTCATCTGCAACTTCGTTACCTCCATTATTACCAGGAGCTTCTGTTCCTCTCCTTTCCACGCTTCTGCATATGTTTCCTGGTCCAGAGGATGGAGTTTCCCAGTAACCTGATTCTCAACCAAACAAAAACCGGCCGAGCCTTCAGCACAATTCTTTGATAGTAGACAGAGACTAAATAATACTCCCACAAACTCACTCATATAGTCAGGTCGCTTCCTTTCCACGTAAACTCTATTGCCACCATACATTATAGGAGACGCCTGGATAAGAGTCATGCCAAAATTATCAAAACCAAAGTAGACAGTTCTGCAATTCTGTAGTCAGACCAAATGCTAAACAAATGTCTTTAGGTCCAAAAGCGTTTACCTCTATTGCCTTCTGGGCGGCATTTTCTTCCTTAAACTCCACGAAGCCATAAGAAAAGCTCTTTAACAACAAGAAACCACACAGATCAGTGTTTTTTTTTACCCCATGAAGAAGGGCTCCAAAGATGCTTGTTAGTAGATTAGTTAACATATTTACCATTTTGCTCCTAATTTCAATTCCACCTCTTCTGATTTCTCCAAACTGCATAAACTCATCCTCAAGTGAGGCAATGGTTGTATATGGAGGAAGATTTTTAATGCAAATGGCTTTACCCTCAGTTACCGCTGGTAAACAAACAAACAAAAAGTTATGAAGATAGATAAAGACACTTCCTTGCCAGCAAAATTTAAAGGCAACTTGCTTGTAATTGAATTGTTGTTACTCACCAGCGTTAGCAGAAGGAATGGCTGCATCATTAGCCTCGGACATGTCAAGAAACCTGAACACGTCATTATAAACAAAGTAGCCGATTTCTTGGGGAGCAAGAAAGAAAATTTGTGTGAAGTTCCTTGGAGGTCTCTCGCGTGAAGTGATATCGCCACAAACATCGACGAAGATACACCTACTGTGAGAGTCTTGGGACGTGACACTGGTTACCTCAACCGAATCAAAACCTCCAGAAGATAGCATATCAAGATCCTGAACCATATCCTGCTCCAAGATTAGGAATCAGTATGTATCAGAACAAAAGATTTCACCAAAAGTTACTTTAAAACGGACTCAAGTCAAGAAAAGTATCCAACCTGTAGTGTAGAGGAACGCATTACTCCATCAGGTCCAGGGCGCGTAATCTTACTGACATCTTTATAAAACTGATGGAGAAGCTCCGGGGAGTTTTTCAAGTGGTCATAGTACTGCTCTACAAGTGCATTCCCCACCTAAGTTCAATACAGAGAGTTTACAATCACAGAGACAAGAGGGAAAATGAAATCCGATGGAACAGAGAGCATAAAGTTGTTTGGATTATGTATACCTCTTCAGCAGAATGTCGTACAGGTGCAGGAGGAAGATCCATGTCTTCAGTCGGATTGAGACTAATGCACATTATCTGAATCTAAAGATCAAATTCCAAAATCATATAACCAAAGACAAATCAAATCTTGAACAAAAGAAGATGGGAGGAAGAAGCAAAGATTGTCTTTTACGTTTCACTCGATACTCGAAGAAGAAGAAGACTCACGTGAAATCGTAGCGAGGCAGAGCGAGAGAGGTTTGTGGTAGTGAAGAAGACGCGATTGAACAACGAGTAGCTCCGAGCTTTGCGACACTCACTTCAATGGCGGTTTCTAGGGTTTATTCTCGAAGATACAAAGAGCGCGAGAGAGAGAAACGCGCTGAGAACTTTTTTTATTTTTTTTATTTGGCTTTTCTCTCTGTTTCACTCGCAGAGTTCCTCTATTTATGCAATTTCGGAGTATATACATATTTACATTTGTTGCCACTGAGCAGCGCTCAGACGAGTCTACGTCTAACCGTTGACCGTTTTATTTTAAGGATAAGTGAAAAAATATTTGACGTGGTTGGTTAGATTCTGTTATGTTAACCGAATGCGTTACCGGTTCAATGGTCAATGATTGCTCACTATAGTCTATAGTTTCTATGTGAATTTTTGAGTTTTCCTAAAACGATTAGACAAATAAATCTGCCCATTGATGCAACTTCAAGAACCAATATCTCTGTAACTTCATACTCAACTCACAAGTCTATGATTCTTTGCCTTAAAAAAAGAAAGAAAAAAAAACCCATAAAAGTTCCACCCTCTGCATATAGGAGCTAGTCAAGTCTAGTTTTGATCCTCTTCTTCTTCTTCCTCCAGAATTTGACCAACTCCTCCTGTTAACGCTTCTTCCATTTGCTCATATCTGTTTTGATTGTATTGTCGTCCTTTATCCTCTTCAATCTTCCTCTGTTCCTCCTGAAAGTTCATCTGCTCCTCCTCCATAATCTTTTCCCAGTTACGGATGTCATAATAACCTTCTGGTGCTCTTGATCCCATCATTAACTTCTGCCAGACCTTTGTTCGTCTCACTTCCTCCATCAGCTTCTCCCAGTTCCAATAGGGGTTGTTACCTAGTGATCCTCCCACTTCCTCACCTCTGTTTATGTTTCCTGGTTCAGCGGATGGACTTTCACCGTAACCTGATTCTAAACCAAACAAAAATGGAGCCTTCAGCACGATTCTTCAAAACAAAACAACTATTTTTAATAGAGTTTTAACCTTGAGACTCCTGACTGTTCCCATTTCCAGTATCATCACAAGACGAAGAGTGTTGCCCTGATTCTCAACCAAACAAATCCGGAGCCTTCAGCACAATTCTTTGATAGTAAACACTAAACAGAGACTAACTAATACTCCCACAGACTCACTTTTATTGTTAGGTCGCTTCCTTTCCACGGAAACGCTATGGGAAGCAAACATTATAGGAGACGCCTGGATAAGATTCATGCCAAAATTATAAAAACCAAATCAGATAGTTCTGCAATTCTGTCTTCGCAAAATGCTAAACAAGTGTCTAGGTCCAAAAGCATTTACCTCTATTGCCTTCTGGGCGGCATTTTCTTCCTTGAACTCCACGAAACCATATGAAAAGCTCTACCAGTTTTTTTCAACAAGAACAAAAATTAGTGTTTTTGTTTACCTCATGAAGAAGGGCTCCAAATATGCTTGTTAGTAGATTAGTTAACATTTACCCCTTTGTTTTTAACTCTAGTTCCACCTCTTCTAATTTCTCCAAACTGCTTAAATGCATCCTCAACTAAGGCAATGGTTGCATTTGGAGGAAGATTTTTCATGTAAATGGTTACATGGTAAGGTCGTTTCTTCTCCACGAAAGTCCTGCGCCCATCAAGCATTATAGGAGATGCCTGAACAAGATTCATCATGCCAATATATTATCAAAACACCGATTGCTCAAACAGTTGTGCAACTGAAACCCGAGAATCAGACCAAATATTAAACAAGGGTCAAGGTCCAAAGCGCCTACCATTAATGCCCTCTTCGCAGCATCTGCTTCCTCAAACTCCACAAAAGCATCTTTACAGTACTACCAGTTTTACACAAGTAGACAAATTAGTGTCGTTTCCATGAAGAAGAAGGGTTATATACTAAGAAAGTAGTTAACATTTTTACCTTTTTGCTGCTAAGTTTAATTCCACCTCTTCTAATTTTTCCAAACTGCTTAAATGCATTCTCAACAAAGGCAATGGTTGCATTTGGAGGAAGCCATTTAACGTAAATGATTGAACCCTCAGATACCGCTGGTAATAAACAAACGAAAGGTTAAAAGCGAGTGTATAAAATATAAATAAATGGGATACATATATAAAGATAAAGGATAAAATTACCTTGAGACTTCTGACTGTTCACATTTCTAGAATCTTCAACTGCATCAGCTTTTCTCTCTTGATAATGATCACAAGACGAAGAACGTTGACCTTGACCTGTTCGTATATCCTTCATCACCTTCACGTATTATTAACATCATTAACTATCAGTACCCAGATCCATTAGTTAAACATGTCGTAGATGATTGAGTGTCCACTTACAACAGAGGCGTAAGATAGCTTGGGAACATTTTCAGACCCATGATTTGGTTCACAAACTTCCTCTGTTTCTGGAATTGTCTCCTCTATGACTGAACCACTCGCATTAAAACAAAGGTCTTAGACACTTCCTCCCGGGGGAAAATATGGAGGCTTCTCAAAATTGAACTGTTACCCACCATTATCAGCAGGAGGAATGGTTGCATTAGCCTCATCAGGTTTATAATGAAACTTAAACATGTCGGTCAAAACAAAGTGGGCGGTTTCTTGGAGAGCAAGGAAGATATTTTGTGTGAAGATCTTTGCAGGTCTCACGTTTGAAGTGAAGTATCCTTCAACATCGATGAAGACACCCCTACCACCAGCGTCTTGGGACATGACCCATGTTACCTTAACCGAATCAAAACCACTAGAAGATAGCATATTAAGATCCTTCTCATCAACATCCTGCTCCAAGATTAGTAATAACTCAGAACAAAGACGACTTTACCAAAGTTACAGAGTCAACGATCAGGAAAACTATCTTTACCGGAAAGGTGAAGTTACGCATCTTTCCATCTAGTCCAGTCCGTGAAATCTTACTGTTATCTTTATAAAACTTACGGAGATACCCCGGGTTGTTTCGCAAGGCGTTATAGTACTGCTCTGTAAATATAGACGCCACCTACGTACAGTTTGTTAAAGGGTCACAATCAGTCAATCACAAAGGTGACAGAAGAATCCGATGGAGCAGAGCATACAGTTGCTGGATTGTATACCTCTTCAGCAGATCGTCGTGCGGGAGATGCCATCGATACAGAGTATAAGCAATGCCCTGAATCTAAAGATCAAACTCCAAAACGTCTTAAATCTTGCGAACACAATCATAAAAGAACTGGTGAGGAAGCAGCGGCGAACACAAAAGAAACGGCTTCTATGTTAAGAAGATCAAGAAAGAAGTAAAGATCGTCTTCGCGTTTCATTAAACACAAACAACCAAACGATAAACCTAAATCGTAGAAAGACGAATCACCTGAAATTGTTGCAAGGCACAGAGAGAGAGGTTTATGGTAGTGAAGAGAAGACGCGTTTGAATGTGAGTAACTCCGAGTTCTGCCACACGCACTTCAATGGCGGTTCCTAGAATCCTAGGGTTTATTCGCGAGAAAGATGAAACGTAGTGAAGAGACGAAGAGCGTGAGAAAGAGGTGCTGAGATCTTTTTAATATTTGGCTTTCTCGTTTCATGTACTCGTGGAGTCCTATTTATGCAATGTCGTAAGATTTATATATTTACATTTGTTGCCACTGAGTTTACTCTGCGTCTAACCGTTAAGCCGTTAGTAAAATCTCTTATGGTTAACTGAATTTTGTTATCGTTTCGTTTTATAGAGAGAACCCAATGGGTTTTTTAAGTTCATCATGGGACCAATTGACGAAAGTAGTAAACTCATAAATTAATATGCTTTTTCTAACATATAATATTTGTCATAATTCTTCACTTTTATGGATGCAGTACGAAGGCATAAACAATGCAACAAATTTAAGTGTTAAATTAGTTGGAAAAATGTAATTAAAAAAACACACAAAAATCTAAGAAATCACTGAAAGAGAGTCCCTTCGAACTCAAAACGTCCATCAGCTAAACGTATATATACACAAAAACACAAAACTAGGTAAGCAAAAGATGAAAATTGTAGTTCAAAATGTCGAGGGAACAACGGTTATATGTCTTAAAGGATGTGACACATTAGTTCCACCGGCGTGAACGATGAACTCAGCTGGCGAGAAAGACGTTCCATGGCAAACGCAGATTATGCTGATCTCTGATTTCGAGTAACGGCATAGAAACCCATTCACGGTTTTGCCGTCCGGACCGTTACCGGTGCTAGTCACACAAGGCATCTGAGCAAACGGAAGCATACTACCGTCACCGTTACTGTTGGCATACGGTTTTGGCGGCTTCCCGGTGTTGCTTTTGGTTTCAGAGTTGGACCACTCTTGGGTGGTCTCCACTACCACCGCATCCTTTGAACCGTCTGTGCTGTGCACAGTTTCCTCCGTCCTGCTCTGCATGTTGTTAACCGGTGGTCTAACCGGTTCGGTTTGGTCAGATTGTGCCCCAAAGTCGCAACTTCCACCTGAACATAATAATAATCCGAATCATCTTCATGCAAATACCATAACCTTCTTGATTGTTATATGCAATCAATTCATCGAACTAAAATATCTTTATACTACTCTTAACTAAAAGAGATGCTAGGACATATCTTGACATCAAATCAAATTCAACCTCATCAAATATCTCGTTTTCACAACTTTATAAATATATTTTTTTAAAGCTATACTTTGTTTCTAATTATAGTTTTAATAATCTAATTTTTCCTAAAGAATCCTGACTTGGTCCAACTATTTATATACCAAATATTTATTATAGGAAAATTTCCATGTTGTTATTATACCTTCTTGACGAGAAGAGCTGCTAGGGTCGGATACGTCGGAGGAACTGCAAATGGGTGACCCAATCATAACGTCTTTGCTTATTTCCTTGAGTTGACTCGACCCATAACCGTAACCCATTTTGCTAAAGCTCAAATCCAAATCCACGCCGTTAGTGACTCCGCTTCTGATCTTCTTGCACACTCCGCTTCTTTGCTGCAGCTTCGCCTCCCGCTTCTTCCGTGTTTCCTTTCTACTCGTCACATTCGTCGTCGTCCCGCCTTCAAGATTAACGCCGTTATCCTTCGCGCATCCGACGGCGTTAAATCGTCCTATTGGTTTAGATTTCTCTGTTTTCTTGAAAGGACCTCCGAGAGAAAGACATAGCTCGAGCTCGACCTCTTCCACATCCTCATTTTCTCCAAGCTTTGTCTCCATTAATAAAGATTCAGCTACCATAAAACATCAAAACACAAAATCCAAAAAGAGATGGTTTCTTTCTTATGTTCTGCAATTTTTAATTTGTATTCTTGAAAGGGTTTTTGAAGTTTGGCTAACTTTTTTTTTTTTTTGTAAGAGAAAGGAATATATTATATAAGGGGCGGAGATAATTGAAGGGAAAGGCTTTTGGAACATGACACATGTCTGATAAGGATAGTGGACATGGGCGGTTTCAAATTACACGTATGACTTAAAATTATGAAACTGTTGATTAAGAGAAGGGTTAAGAAACTTTAATAGCGCTACAATCTCGGATTATCGATAAACGCTTTCCATTTATTTTTGTTGGTCTTCTATTTACCATTGGCTTGTAAAAATCAACGTAGAGTACCGAGGCTGACACGTGTAACACGTGTATGAAAACAGTTGACACGTGTAACCTGAGATCCTGCTGGCTTTGACGAGGACACGTTGAGTTTTTCAGTTTTCTTCTGTCTCCTCGAATCTCGAACACGACCTCGACTCTAGCTGCGACACGTGGCGGACATCGGTTAAAGATGGTCCCATGTTCTTCGAGAGACAGTGTTTAACAGGTTAAGACAGTCCAGCTCAGCAAATGACGCCGTTACGGCTTTGCGTCATCATCTAATGTGAGTCCGCGTGGTTCATGTTGGCCGTATTTATGGGCACGTGGTAGATGACAAGTGGCTGTAGAGAACTATGCTGTGGGTTAGATGACACGTGTTTTGATTCGAGTCGTGGAACAGCTTGTTCAAATTGATTTTATAGCTTAGCTATCAAAAGACAAAAGTTCCAGCCTTTTCTCGTGCATGAGTTGCACCTGGAAAGTGGAGAAAAAGGAAGATTCTTTGTATAGTACTATATAGCTTGTGATATTTTCGGGTGATTATATATATTTTAAAATTTTGCTTTTTTTTTCTTTTTTTTTTTTTTTTTTTTTTTTGTCATCATTGTAAAATTTTGCTTTACCCGCGGTCTATGTTTTTATATTCCTTCCTATCATCACATGATTTATTTATTCGTATTATTCATCTAGATTACATGGAAATAGAAACGGATATACGAAAACAAAAAACGGAAAACGGTTTTTTTCAAAAATTAAGAAATAAAAACGTTTTGGAAACGTATGTATATATACATATTCACATATATATTTATATATATATATAATAAAACACCAAACATAAAAAAACATATCAAAAAGCATCAAACAATAAAACTTCAAATATAAATATTAAATAGTTGAATTAAAACACTAATAATATTATATATTTATATCTATAATGAAGTTTTATATTTTAAAAATATTTATTTATTAAGTTTCAAATTAAAAAAGAAGTTTCCATCGTATTTCCAAAACAGAAATGGAGTTTCCATCGTATTTCCAAACAGAAATGTATAGGAATCGTGCTTTTATGCCTTGTTTCCGAGTTTCCACAAGTTTTTGTCTCCGAAACATTTCAAAAACAAGAAACGGACCTCCAAAAAAAGTTTCCATCCAACATAACTATTCATATTCACGTCATTTGCAAGGAGGTTCATGTATATCATCAGATCAGATAAACGCGGTTTGACAAGATATATATATTACCAAGTGGGTTTATGAAATATATAATGGGCCGGTTCAAGTTAATAGCTCAGGCCCAAATAAAGCTATTGTTTTTAGACCATCGTAGTTACGTTTGAGAAGGCTGAAAAATATGATCGCCTTTTTTGTTTTTTTTTAGTTTAACCGGTAAAAAGCTAATCCGCCAATCCCTATCCAAGATAAGCGCTAAATCGGTTTCCAAACAGAACTTATTACGATTATACAATCCCTAATTTGACAGTTCCGTTCCTCTTTTCATCTTCGATTTCAATCCCGATCAAATCGGAGGATTTCACGGCATGGCTACGGCCATCGAAGGCGGAAGCGACGTGGAGGTCGGATTCGCGAAGCTTCAAGGTGAGGATTTCGAATACTTTATGCAGTCTTACTCCATTATGCTCGGCCGTAATTCTAAGAAATCGACCGTCGACGTCGACCTCTCATCCCTCGGCGGCGGGATGAACATTTCGCGCAACCACGCTCGGATATTCTATGATTTCACTAGACGACGCTTCTCTCTCGAGGTCCTTGGTAAAAATGGCTGCTTCGTTGAAGGTGTCCTCCATCTCCCTGGGAACCCCAACGTCAAGCTTGACTCGCAGGACCTTTTGCAGATTGGTGACAAAGAGTTCTACTTCCTCCTACCGGTTCGGAGTATCTTAGGCGGGCCGTTGGGGCCTAGGCACCACGTCTCGGGCCAGACTAGTGTTGTTCCCTACCAAAATTATCATTCGGGTCCGGGTTCCGGGTCGGGTAAGAAGGGCGGGCGAAGTAGGGAGTTCTATGAGTATGAAGATGATGAAGACGATGATGATGACGACGATGAGGAGGATCTCAGAGGAAGTGGAAAGAAAACAAGGAGAGATGGATATGCTCCCGGAGGTGAGACCAGATTACTCATGATAGTGTTTGATTTATTCTTTTGTTAGCTTTAATATCATTGTGCAACTAATTAGGATGCAGGTTTCAGATTGTGATGTATGATTGATCTGATCATGCTTTTGAGACTTTTTAGTTTAAGTTGTAGTGATTGTGTGGTAAAAGTTTTGATGATTAGACCTTCTTAGACTTGGATTGCATGATAGTGACAACCCGATATTTTGTCTGCTTCATGTGTGCCAGAGAAGAAGAGAGAGGGAAGAGCAAAGGTAGACCGTGAAGCTGATGATCAGCAAGTTTTGCTGCTGGAGGAAAAAGATGTTGTATCATCTGTTGCCACTGTGCTTTCAGACTTGTGTGGTCCGGGAGAGTGGATGCCTATGGAAAAACTTCATTCTGTGGTTAGTTCTTGCTACAACTTTCTCTGCCTTCTTTTAATACAGCATGTAGCACGATCGAAAAGGCAATCTATATTTTCCTTTTTACAAGATTGCATGTTAATTGGTCTATATACAAAATCAATATGTTTTGGATAACTAGTTTGTTCTTACTATGAATCAAGCTCTTTGTTATTCAAAGGTATTGCTAAAGCATGGTAGTGGTTGGTCTGTGACACTGACAGATATTAAAGGAGTATGGAAACGTATGGCATCACAGTCGAGTAAGAAGATATCTGACACAAGAAGACTGGGCGATCCCTGAAGCAAAGGGTAAACCATGGTACGGTTTGCTGATGCTGCTTAGGAAATATCCGGAGCATTTCGTCATCAACACTAGATCTAAGGGAAGAGTTACCCTTGAATTCGTTTCTCTCGTTTCCCTACTCTCATAATCATCGCCAAGATGATTATGCTGCTTTTGTTAGTGCAGGATGATAGTTACTTGTTAGTGTATCTGTTTTCTGTCTTCACGAAATGATTCATGAGTGTATAAGTGGGGTCAGCGGTTTTGTCCTTGGTGACTCGGATTCTCTAATCTTTTTGTTGTTTACAGCTTTTCAACACCTTTTTTCTTTCTTTTCTTGCTGTTTTCTTTTGGAGAGAACTTGTAGATTTTGTTTTTGACGTTAGTTAGTGATATTTATAGAAAGACTAAACGAAAACATATCACAATCCGAAATACTGTACACACCAAATACAGATAAAAGTTGTCGGTAGAAAACAAAATATGGGAAGGTCAATAATTGATAACGCATACACAATTATTGATAATCGTTTGGACTTTGACGCCACATCAAAAGAGATCATTTTACTACACTAGAAGCATTTTTCGGTAAATAAAATGCGTTACGGGAGTTGAAATTTGAATAAAGTTTAAATTCTGAATAATGATGAATCGTTGCATCGACATCACTAACCCAAATCACTTGTACACGTTGTTTTGTTTGGGTGGTCATATTTTTAACCACTTATTTTGTCAAATGTTAAGAGTACGTTTAATTTTCAGATTTTACTGAACAGTCACAAATTTACGTTTAGTTTGGTGTGATATATATATATATATATATATATATATAAATGCGGCAACTTGAGTAACAGCTTGATGCTGCTGTACCAACTTGCTTACATGTTTATTTGATTATGAAATAGCAAAGATGCTTACCTTCCTTTATTATACTAATAGAAATAAAAAGAAAATAAATGATAAGTAGAACTACCTCCGAAAAGATCCAGAAGAGATGCTATGAATGTCAGCGGCTTACTCACGAACTGAATGTGTGCCCAATCTTAGTGAAGAAAAGAGAAGCTGAAGCTTCAGCAAGGAAAGCTGGGAAGGGAGTTTTGAAGCTTGCAAAATCTTTGGTCTTGAAAGAATCTGACCTTTTGTTTGGTGTTCTGAAGGAGGACCAAGTGGGCATAGACCAGACGACTGGAAGAACTAGAATTGTTGAGGAAGCGCTCGAAGGTATGAGACAGTATTTGCGTGCAAATACAACTGAAGACATCCAAGTTAAAGTCGATAGGGTGAGAAAATCAGTTGGTGATGTTGAAAAGGATCCAATAGCTAGAAAAACGGTTCTTAGACTCGAACCTCCTCCGATTATTCATCATGATGTTAATACGGAAAAAGGTTTGGTCTTTAGCTTTGACTTGGGTAAATCAGCAGGTTCAAAAGTTGCTGCTATTTCCAAGAATTCTTTGTTAGTGGGACTCGTCTAGCTCCCATATGAATTGGTCTATCGCGGATGTGAGGGTTAAACGATCTGAAGGTTCTACTCCGGAGAATCCAGGACAGTTCCTAGCTTTGTCCCAACCTTTTCAGGAAGGTGCAACGGTTCATAGGACTGGATCTTTTGTGATTGGTCCTTCCGGCACTATTCCAAGAAAGGTCAAAGCTAGACGTAAACCTCAGAAGTCTGCTAGGAAGCCAAAACCGAAACTACCAAATATCCTGGAGAATGATCAGGTTCTCAGTTTGGGGCTACAAAAAGGTGTCATAGATAAGAAGAAAGCAGTAGAGGAGGGCTCAAGCACTGCAAAATTCATCAAGCTTAACCATAGAAAGGCGATCCCAGGTGAGGGATTGCCCCATGATCAATGAGTATTTTGAGCTAGAATTGTCAGGGCTTGGGACGGTCTGGCTTTTCCTCGTCTCAAGGAGTTGAGTAAAACCTTCTTCCCTGAGATGTTGTTCTTGATGGAGACGATGCATAGTAGAGATATATTAGTAGGCTTACAAGAAGTTTTATGTTATGATCGTGTTTTTACTATCCAACCGGTAGGGAAGGGTGGATGCTTAGCTATTTTTTGGAAGAATAGTTTAAAGGTGGATTTCCATTATGCGGATAAGAACTTGATAGATATGCAAGTTCAGTTTGGAGCTGCTACCTTTTTTGTCTCATGCATCTATGGTGATCCGGATTATAAGAAAAGACAGTTGGTGTGGGAACGGATCAGTAGATTTGGTGGTGCTAGAAAAGAAGATTGGATTATGCTAGGTGATTTCAATGATATATGCAATAATAGTGAGAAGATAGGAGGGCCAAGAAGATGTGAATCTGTTTTCAGACCATTCAATGACATGTTGAGAGCTTGTGGAATGGATGAGCTGTCTAGTAATGGAAATAGATTCACTTGGGCAGAGAGAAGATATGACTTGTGGATCCAGAGTAGACTGGATAGAGCATTCGGAAATCAAGCGTGGTTTAATTCTTATCCTGCCTCAAATCAACATTTCTTGTAGATGAGAGGATCCGATCATAGACCTGTTCTGGTTAAGTTAATCGAATCCCAAGACTCCTATGTGGGCAATTTCAGATTTGATAGTAGGTTTTTGAATAAACCTAGAGTGGAAGAGACCATTGCTCAAGCTTGGGGTCCTATTGCTGCTGATTTGAGCGTCCCCTTAGCTACAAGAGTACGAGGGTGCAGAAGGGCTCTAAGTTCATGGAAGATAGTCAATGCGGTAAACTCTAAAGATTAAATTAGGAAGATTGAGATAGATCTGGACTTACAACAATCGATACTCTCTCCTAGCTTTTATCGAGTGGTTTCCCTGAAAAAAAGAACTGGCTCAGGCTTACAAAGAAGAAGAAACCTTTTGGAAACAGAAATGTCAGAAAAATGGAAGAAATGGGGGGATCGAAACTCAAAAATTTTCCATGCTTCGGTGAAGGAGTCTAGATCCAGGAATAGAATTGAGAAGTTGGTGGACATTAATGGCAATGATCAGTTTTCAGAAGGACCAAAAGGGGAGGTAGTTGCTGCATATTTTCAAGACCTCTTTAAGTCCTCCAATCCGACTCCCTTTGGAGATATGTTTCAAGGATTTCAAACAAGAGTCTCAAGGCAAATGCACAACAGACTAATAAGAGTGGTGACTCCTTCAGAGATCAAAGATGTTGTCTTTTCAATTGAGCCAACCAGTGCTCCGGGAGCAGAGGGTATGTCAGCACTGTTTTCCAGCAGTATTGGAGCATTGTAGGAGATCAGTTGATAGCAGAGGTTCAGAAATTTTTCTCTAATGGAGTTATGCCGCAAGAATGGAATTATACACATTTGTGTCTAATCCCTAAGATTCCCCACCCTCATTTAATGTCGGATCTCAGACCCATAAGCCTTTGCTCAGTCATGTACAAGGTAATATCCAAAGTTTTAGTTGACAGATTGAAACCTCTGCTGCCTCAGATTGTTTCTGAAACACAATCTGCTTTCGTCACTGATCGATTGATAACAGACAATATCATGATTGCGCATGAATTGATTCATTCTTTGAACACCAAGGAGCCTTTCAGTTCTGAGTGTATGGCAGTGAAGTCGGATATGTCAAAGGCATACGATAGAGTGGAGTGGAGTTATCTACAGTTTTTGCTCTCAGTGTTGGGATTCCACGAAACATGGATATCTTTGATAATGAAGTGTGTCTCCACTGTCACTTTCTCTACTCTTATTAATGGCAAGGCTTATGGAATGATCATTCCAGAGAGGGGTTTAAGACAAGGAGACCCACTTTCTCCTTTTCTTTTTGTGCTATGTACGGAGGGGCTGACACACTTGTTAAATCTAGCTCAACAGCACCAGAAAATTCAGGGTTCCAATTCTCTCAAGATGGACCGGTTATTCATCATCTTCTCTTTGCTGATGATAGCTTATTTCTATGTAAAGCAAACCGTGAAGAGGCTGTTGTGTTGCATAACATTCTAGCGAAGTATGGTTTGGCATCTGGTCAGGTCATAAATGTGAATATGTCCTCCATCACCTTTGGGAAGAGAGTTCCGGAAGTAATCAAATTGGAGATTCAGGGTTGCCTTGGTATTGTGAATCAAGGAGGAGTGGGACATATTTAGGCTTACCATAATGTTTTAGTGGCTCCAAAGTTCAGATGTTAAGCTATCTTAAAGATAGAGTGCATAATAAGTTATCAGGATGGTACTCCAGATCTCTTTCTCAGGGAGGAAAAGAGATTATGTTGAAGACCGTGGCAATGGCAATGCGAGTCTCTGCTATGTCATGTTTTAAATTACCAAAGAAATCCTGTGCAAACTTGACAAGTGCTTTAGCAGATTTCTGGTGGAATTCATCTGAACATGCAAAGAAGATTCATTGGAAAAACTGGGAAAGTCTATGTCTGTCAAAACATCAAGGTGGCATGGGGTTCAAGGACATTGGTTTATTCAATCAAGCGCTTTTAGCTAAGCAAGCATGGAGAATTATCCAAGAACCCGACTGTTTATGAAAGCAGGAGTTGGTACCAGACCGTCCTTTGGATGGAGAAGTATAAGGCATGGGAGAGATCTAATCAGTAAGGGGGCTGTTAAAAGAATGGGAAATGGAGCCTCTTTGAGTGTTTTGTGTGACCAGTGGGTAGATGATGGAGGTATGAGGGCGCCTCTTATAAAGAATATCTCCATTGACATCTCCCTAAAGGTATGTGACATCATTGATCTCGAGAGAAGGGATTGGAATATGGAGAAGTTAGAAGACTTGTTTTTTCCGGCTGACATCATCAAAATCAAAGAAACAAGACATGTGGTGTCAAAGGAGGAATTCCTTGTTTGGAAACATAACAAGTCAGGGGATTACTCGGTGAAGTCCGGTTATTGGTTGGCTACTCAGATGTAAAAGGAAAATTTAATTCGAGAGACAACAGCTTTGCCCTCTTTAAATACCTTGAAAGAGCAAATCTGGAGATTGCAGACTGAACCGAAGATAAAAAATTTTCTTTGGAAACTTCTGAGTAGAGCTTTGCCGGTTGGAGATTTGTTATCCCGAAGGGGTGTCAGAGTAGATGGAAGATGCCAAGTTTGTGGAATGGCTGGTGAGTCTATTTACCATGTTTTGTTCTCTTGTCCTTTGTCTAGACAGATTTGGGCTCTCTCCAACTACCCTTCGCAAGTTCCAGAGGAGGAATCGGTCTATGAACATATGCATCATTTGCTAAGCAACAGAGAAAACCAGATTTGGCCCTTTGAGATCAGGAAAAGTTTTCCATGGATACTGTGGAGAATATGGAAAAACATGAACAATTGGGTCTTTGATGGAAAATCCTTTTCGCCAATGGAGACAGCCGTGAAGATTAAAGAGGATGTCGATTTGTGGTTCTCAGCTCAAATGGTTGAACAATCACACCAAACTATACAATCCAACTTGACTGGTTTTCAGAGACACGAAGATCAATCGATGGTTCAGGATCAGTGGAATCCTCCTCCGCAAAATTGATTGAAGTGTAACATTGGTTCCTCTTGGTCAAAAAAAGAAGGAATTGGTTGGGGCTTCTTGGGTGGTAAGAGATGTTACTGGTGTTGTTGTGATGCACAGTAGAAGAGCTTTCTCCAATATAAAGTCTAAACAAGAGGCGAATCTAATTTGTGTGGTTTGGGCTATCGAGAGTATGATCAGCCACAATTTGGGCAAGATTATCTTTGCATTGGAGGATACTGTCTTGGTGGGTGCAGTTAATAGGCTAAAGGCGTGGCCATCTTTTGGTTTTCATTCTGCTCAGATCTTATCGGTATTGTGTGGAATCGATGAATGGAAACTTGTTTGTGAATCAGGGATTTCTAATAGAGGAGCTTTTCTCATTGCGCGTAGTGTGTCCGAAGATAGTAGGTCTCACTCGTATGTGGCGGCAGGTTTTCCTTTTTGGTTAACAGGTCTTTTCAATGATGAGAGAGTTGGATCCTCTTTGTGAACTATCCTTTTGCGAGTAGTACTCTTTGATGGAACCATTTTTTTGTAAAGATCCCTGGTGATCCGGATAATGTCTTAGATGAGTTAGTGAGTAATTATTAGTCTTTTTGGTCTTTGTACAAGACATGACTTTCCTCAAGTTATATTGTAATCCATAACTTCGCTAATTTCAGTTGTGACAAAAAGAAAAAAAAAAAAAAAAAGTAGAACTACCTAAGTTGAGACTTGAGAGTTGAGAAACTGCAAATATCATTAACCAAATAAAACATGTCGTCGGTGGAAGTAGCTCGTCACAATCGCCAGAGGATGAACATGCCCTTAGAAATATTTTATCATGACTTCGTTGATAACATATAAAACTTTATTAAGAGTAGTGGTCATAGTTGTAAGATTCCTTTTTCATATAATCAAAAACTATAGTATAAAAAAAGACTAACGCATGATACACGTGTGTGGGGTTGGAGCTCAGAGTTATTAAAATATTAAAAACAATAATACATATGGTTTACAATCATTTATGGATTTTTTTAATCAGACTCAATTGCTACAAAAAGTTTGTTTTGCACTAAACTTATATACTAAACTAAATTATCTTGTCCCTTAATAGATTAATGTTGTAAATGTTATTTTTATTATGAATATAGAATTAATACTACTAAATTAACACATAAATATAAAAATGTAAACGTTATTTAAAAAATATTGTGAAAAGACTAGAACATCACTCTTTTATGAGTAGAAGGAGTAATATAGTATTTAAACAAGGTTTGGTTAAAGGTTCCTCTTTTTATTTTTGTTTTTATTACATCCAATTTTCAATTTTGAATGATTAAACAACAACAAACAGATCTAAGAAACAATAGAAAACGACTCAGTAGAGAACGACCCATGCATGGTATGCAAAATTGCAAATTCTTTAAATACTATGACAAACTATCTAATTTTTATTTCTTTTAAAACAAATAATGCACCTTGTGACTAATGGAAATCTGACATACTTTACAGTAATCTCACTAGTTGACTAAAATATTGATTCAAATTGGCATTAAAAATTATGAAAATTTTTTATTTGTAAAATTTTTTAGTGGACGAACATATATGTGTAGCTATACTTAGTATAACATCTTTTTATAACATAAACACACAATTTAATCATTCAATCTTCTACTATTAGTTAAAGCTACTTGTGTTTATATTAGAATGTAAATAAAATCTTCTCAAAAGATGACATGTAAAAATACTAACGTAGATTTATAAAAATAAGAAATATTTTCTTATTTGTCAAGGATAATTGATAAGCAATAACTATATACCTAATTAACACAATAATTAATTAATATAATAAATATTTAGAATGCATATGAAAACTTTGATAAGTAAATATTTATGTAGATGCATAAGCATAAAATATATTTTCTTATTTGTCAAAGATAATTGATAAACAATAAAATAAAAACTTCACCCAAAAAAAACAATAAAAAAAATTTGATTACCACTAAATTTTTTAACGTAAATGAAATCTTATCATTAGATGTAGATATATTATAATAAGATAAAAACTTTTCAATGTCTCTTTTTCGATCATTATTTTAATTATATTTTGTCTATATGTCCCAACATGAATTATTTCACCAAAATAAAGTCTTCTTCTTCTTTTTTTCTACTTAGCATATTACTTAAGCAGGAACTTTGAGTTCTTTGGCTACATATACATAAATCAAACCTAGAGAGAACAAGAAACTGCAACTAACCAATCATTTCGCCATGGATACAAGAGGTACTCTCCTTGTTCTATCTTTCTTCATTACATTACACAGCCAATTAGTACATTTGCTAATTACAAATTAAAAAGAGATTTAAATGTTTGAATGCCCTTTCACAATCGATTTAGGCGATCTTTCTTCTCGAAAACATGTTGCAACTCATGTATATAGCTTTGCAAAGAGATGATCAACTCTATAATTATTTGGAAAACTCTGTTAGCTTCACCATGGTTTTTTTTTTCTTTTTTTCTTTGGGTGAGGAAGGCAACACTTCCAACTTGATCTAATAAAATATTAATTTCAAGCTAACAAGAGAGACATTTCTATAAATTTTGTTTTTTTAGAAAAACTTAGAAACACTTTGTCAAATCTCATAGCATCTCCAATAGTACTCTATTTTCTATTATAGAGTAAATTTTGCTCTAATGATACTCTATTTTCACCTCTATAATAAAGATTGCTATTTTTTTATCTATTTATAGAGGAACTCTATTTTTTCCTCTATAAATAGAGGTGAACTATTTTATTTGCAAAATAGTCTTCTTAATCTTTAACTTATTTTATTTATAACCAAAATAAATAAAATAAATATTTTTAAGAACTAATAATAGAAATTTAAGTATAAATATTTATTCTAAAATATAGTGACTACCATTTGCAAAAGATAATAATTTTATGAAAATGTTACAAAATTTAAAGTAAAATGGATTAGTTTGCAATTTTTAAAAATAAAAAGTGTTAATTGTAAAATAAAAATAGAATCTGTTGGGAATATTCTTTTATAGAAGAAAAAATAGAGAAAACTATTAGAACAAAACTCATCTCTATTATAGAAATCCTCTATTATAAAGAAAAAAATAGAAAAAACCATTAGAAATGGCGGTTTATAGAGGAAAAAATAAAAAAAAAACTATTAGAGCAAAACTCATCTCTATTATAGAAATCTTCTATTATAAAGAAAAAAAAATAAAAAAAAACCATTAGAAATGATGTTAAAGACCAGTATTACACTTTTTTTGTCAATTATTTACTAAGGTTCTCTTATCCACTCGAACCGTAAATACGAGTATAAGTTTGAGTAAATTATCTCATAAATTGTACGTCAACAATCCTGGGATAAGAGTTAAAACACTTTTTACAAAATTTTCAAAAAAGTTTTAGTTCTATGATTACTTTGTTTATGAAATGTATGTTTGTACAATCAACTTAGGTGAATAGATTACTACTTTGTATAATATCAACCGATCTTAAGTTAAATCTAGTCTTAAATATATTAGTTTGGTCAAAACCTCGAGTCTTATTTTTTTAAATAAAAAGTTGCGGTGGTAATAAGAAAAAATCAACTAGGTTGGTATTAAACTACTGAGTAGAAAAACAAGTGGAAAGGGTTTGGTGGATTCGAAAAGTCTTCGCCGCCTTATACATAAATAGTGCAAGTAGATTAAAAGGGTAAAAATAAAAATTTAAAAAAACTCCTTGTTTTATTTTTCCTAACATGGCAGATGCACTTAACATTACGCTTACCGATACGCGAGTTGTAGTTTGTTAATGGAGAAAATTTTATAATTTAAAAAATCTCTATAAAAAATGAACGATCATACAAACCCACATATTCCTGGATCAACGGGAACCCTTCGTTTCGTTTTATCTAATCCTGTTTCTCAAAAATTTCTGAACCTTTCTGGGAAAAAAAATCCCATCTTTTTTTTTTCGATGTGGTGAGAATTTTAGTGGGCATCTCTCAAACTTTTTTGGTTCCTTTGTCCCTTTCCTAGTTTGGTGATATTTTTATTTAACATCAACAACTCGATTCGTCGTTCTTAATCCGGGATTTGAATATATATATAAAAGAACCACCTCCCCACTTGTACGGATTCTCGTTTGAGGATTCGAGTATTGCTGATTCGTGATCTCTTGTTGTTTTGTGTGTGTGTTTTGGCTGCTTTCCCTTTGTGGATCGGATCTGGTGGGGGGTGGCTTTTTTTGTTTTTGTTTTGGTCAATGGGGGCATTAGATGAGGGACATTTGAAACTGGAGCTTGAGATTGGAATGAAAAATGGCTGCTGCGTTGAGCTTGCTTTCGAGCACCAACCTGAGACTTTAGCTATCCAAGACGCTGTCAAACTTCTCCTTCAAGGTCTTCATGAAGATGTCAATAGGGAAGGCATCAAAAAGACTCCTTTCCGTGTCGCCAAGGCTCTTCGTGAAGGCACCAGAGGTAAAAAATTCTATCTCCTTTAGCTATATATATAACTAACTCTGTTCCTGAGCTATTGATCTAGGCTTGTTACTTTTCTGGATTGGTGCAATAAGTTTGAATGTGGAAAGTATTAATTTTTGTCAGGTTATAAGCAAAAAGTGAAGGATTATGTACAGAGTGCTCTGTTTCCAGAAGCAGGGTTGGATGAAGGAGTTGGACTAGCAGGAGGAGTTGGAGGACTTGTTGTTGTACGAGATCTTGATCATTACTCTTACTGTGAATCTTGCTTGCTCCCTTTTCATTTCAAGTGTCACATAGGCTATGTCCCATCGGGCCAACGTGTTTTAGGACTGAGCAAGTTCTCTAGAGTCACTGATGTTTTCGCCAAGCGGCTCCAAGACCCTCAGCGTCTGGCTCATGATATTTGTTCTGCCCTCCAACATTGGGTCAAACCAGATGGAGTCGCTGTTGTTCTCGAATGCTCTCACATTCACTTCCCCAGTTTGGACTTGGACTCTCTGGACTCGTCCAGCCACCGTGGATTTGTGAAGCTGCTCGTTTCCTCGGGCTCAGGAGTTTTCGAGGATGAAAGCTCGAGTCTTTGGAGTGAATTTCTGAGTTTCTTGATGTTCAAAGGCGTCAAAACGCAAGCTTTGTGCAGAAATGGCGGCCCTGTGAAAGAGTGGTGCCCGAGCGTTAAAAGTTCGTCTAAATTCTCACCTGAACAAGACCCTGAAATGGTGTCTGCTGTTGTTTCCATCCTGAAATCATTGGGAGAAGATCCGTTGAGGAAAGAACTCATTGCTACACCATCTCGGTACCTCAAATGGATGATGAACTTCCAAAGAGCCAACCTTGATATGAAGCTAAACGGCTTTAACTCTGCCAAAGTCAACGGAGAGGTCAAAGAGAAGAGGCTTCACTGTGAACTGAACATTCCCTTCTGGTCAATGTGTGAACATCATTTGCTTCCTTTCTATGGAGTTGTTCATATTGGCTACTTTTGTGCTGAAGGATCCAACCCCAAGACTATTGGAAGTTCGCTCATTCAGTCGGTTGTACACTTTTACGGGTTCAAACTTCAAGTGCAAGAGAGGATGACTCGGCAGATCGCTGAGACGCTATCTCCTCTTGTTGGCGGGGATGTGATTGTTGTGGCGGAAGCCGGACATACTTGTATGATCTCTAGAGGAATCGAGAAGTTTGGAAGCAGCACTGCAACAATCGCTGTTTTGGGTCGGTTTTCGAATGATAATTCCTCAAGAGCAGTGTTTCTAGACAAGATTCATACAACTAATGCCTTGAAGACAGATTCATGATCTCCATTTTGAGATGGTTCCATGTCTGTTTGTTGTCTTTTTTTATGCTTCTGTGTCTCTTTTCTTTGCTATGATACAATTACTTCGAAGTCCCTATAAACTTTGAAGTAAACCGATGATTTCTTGGTTTTTGATTGTTCTTCATGGCTTCATCTATCTTTATGTTAGTTGTTATATTCTAATAATAATCTATAGTTTTCTTCAGCTATACTGTTACTGTACTCTGTTTCGAAAGAGAAATTGAGCTTTTTTACCAGTTCTGTTTATGAATTTAAACGCTTCTCATTCCAAAAACGGTAGTAAGAGAAAAAGACAGTACTCAGTAAGATCAAGATTTGTATGGATTTCCAT
Source organism: Camelina sativa (assembly GCF_030686135.1). Classification (NCBI taxonomy): domain Eukaryota; kingdom Viridiplantae; phylum Streptophyta; class Magnoliopsida; order Brassicales; family Brassicaceae; genus Camelina; species Camelina sativa. The sequence goes on from NC_141898.1 coordinate 3,108,347, forward strand.
GAATAATTTTCACCCAAAGACAGGTAAACAAAGTAGATACAAAATGTAATGTGATTAGTGGGTAACTGATAAGATCTCTCCCCTATTCTCTATATCCTCCCTAATAATAATATACAACTTAATGCTAAAGCAATCTACTGATGATGACACAGCAGAATCAAAACTGAACCAAAAGTCTATCAGAGATCCTTCTTATCGAAAATCTCATTTCCAACAATCACACTCTCAAAAACGATTTAACTCTTAAACCTACACAGCCGTTACTGACTTGAATTGTTCTACTAGGGAAGCCTCTCTCATCAACCATTCATACAGCAACATCTCCCAGTCCAGTTGTACCAAGTTATTGATGCCTCAACCATCATTGGGATTCTAAACCGAGCAAAGAGTCCCTGCAATGTGATGATCTTTCTGGAATGTCGTCTAAACTAGAATGGAACCACATACGGAAGAGCTAATACATCAGCGGATTCTATTCTAAGAGCCTGGTTCCAAACTTCCGGATTCTCAATAACTGAATTAGTATAATCTGCTCTTTGCTTTTTTAATAATTTCACACCTGACTGACCAAATAACCACTCTTGTTCATCATCATCAACCTCAGGCAATTCCTCCCTTCTGGGTACATTCAGCAACTGATCCAAATACTTTAAGTCCGGATGAGGCCGTTTTCTTGCAGATACTTCAACACTTTCTTTCACTTTCCCTGAAGAAACCGGTGAATGGCATTTGACTTCTTGAGAAAAAATGAAACCGTTAATTTTCTGATCCTTGACCTCTGGATTAGACACTGTTTCTTGCAGCTCAGAAACAAGCTTTGGAAGCTTTTGATGAGTTTGGCATGTTACAGAGTTTCTTCCATTTTCCACGGATGGCATTGAAGAACCAACTGGGGTAGGTATCTCGTTTGGCCTAGACCCATTCTCTGCATAAACAATTAAACAACCCGCGCTAAGAGACGAACATTAATAGTATAAGAAAAACATTTCCCCATATTGCACGAAAACCAAAAATGATCGAAATCAAGATTCCAATACAGTGAAAATAGATATACTAATACATAGAGGATAACAAATGAGTTATGAGTAAAGAACATGATTGAATAAAAGGTAAAGTAAAAAACACTTGTCTGAAGAGTTTAGGGAAGGACTCACCATACAACAATCCATTTGTCTGAAGATCCTTTCGTTTGCCAAGAATTCCCTCCGCAGTAAGGTTCTTGACACCCGCCTTTGGATGGTCCGACTCCCTAAAATCCCTAGTATCCACAAGGTCATGTTCTCTGCCATTTAATCTGGGCCCTCCCTCTACAAACTTTGGTTTCTTCAGAACATTTTTGTTCATCACCTCTGTTTTCTTCTCTTTACTACTTCTATCTGTTCTGTTGTTTGGTTCACTTTTCCTTACCCCTCCGTTAATTAATGGCTTATCAGTCTTTGTCACACTTTCCCTGCGGTGATTCTTCTCTAGTAGTTCTTTTCTCTTTGCCTGATCTTTTTTCTCCACTGATTCAATTATAACTGCAGCTCCTTTCTGATCCATGCAAGATGATACTTGGAGAACCGGACTTTCAGACCTTTTTGCCATAGCAGAGTTCTTATGGGTACTGATTCTCTTTTCGTCAACTTTCGTATGGTTGGTTTGAGGCACTGAGTAGGAATTGTTGTTCTCTGTAACTCCAGAAGGAATATCAATCTTTCGTAGACTTTGACTTTCTGTAGCTTCTTCATCTCTGATCCTTCTTGCCAGGTCCTGAATAAACTTAGAATCTCCATTACCATTATTCTGCAAGGTATTTGCTACAAGTTTTTCTTTGTCTCCACTGTTCGGCAAAACACCAGTAACTTTTCTGTCTTCAAAAGTTCTGCTCTTTTCTTTATCTCGATCCTTTTCTTTCCTATCTTTATGTTTCTCTTTTTTCTCCTTCCGTTCCTTATGTTTGTCTTTGCTTTTTTCTTTATCCTTTTTCTCTTTTCCTTCCTTCTTTTCTTTATCTTTCTTCTCCTTCTTGTGCTTCTTCTCCTTGAGCTTTTCCTGTGGTTGAAGTCCCACGAGAAAAAGAACACACATACATAAGTGATGATTAGAAGAAAGGCACACAAATAATTAGTAACCTTTACTTGTCAATTCTTAAGTCAACTTAAATGAGTTTTGAGAAGAAACCAGGTGAATCATTATTTCAAGACGGATAACCTCCAGCACGTAGCTAGTCCTATATAATTAGCTCGATATACTAATTCTTAAGCTCCTTACTACTCTTCCTAATTACAAGTCCTGCAGTTTCTCAAAACACTACTCAAGCAACTACAATTAGTAAATTATTCTCAAATTGGTGAACAAAGGGTATGCTTCTAAATTCCAACAAGGATAGAGAGCCACATTAGTGGTATTACTAAGTCTGGACTTGACAGTAAACTTCAGGGCATATAGGTAAACCCCTAACCTTTACTAATCAATAGGATAGAATTATCTAACATCCAAAACCATCAGCTACATAATCATATATTCACTTCAATAATTCAGCATCGCCGCATCATATGTTGATCAATGATCCTGCACAGCTTGCTGTGCGCTAGGAAAAATCATAAGGAAAACTGGGGCAGACCAGAAGCTAATATTGGGGAATTTTATGATTCTCCCATATGAGGTAATTTAAGTCGATCAGCATTGACGATTCTCATTACAGATAACAATTCCTCTATATCACTACATAAACTGTTTTGGGTGACAATACCTTAGACTCAACCAACTTTAACAGTAATGCTACATTGATAAGAGAAACTAATTCTGAAACAGTCTATGTTCCTTACTCCTATACTTTATTGGGTACTGATTCTCTTATCAAAGGAAACCATAAATCCGCCCATTCATCACATTCCTCCATTAGATAAAAGTGTTAAGTAGAGTCATGATATGCTAAGAGCCTACCTAAGTAGTTTACTCACGTAAACTTTCCAAGAAAATAAAGCACGGGACAAGGTTAGAAACACCAGCAAGAAGATCATGATCTCAAAGGAGGGAGTAGATCCTAAGAGGTTAACAAGTAGAAACCTTTAATAAAGAGTCTGATTCATCGGTAGTAAACTTCTTGTCATATCCTGGAGGTGGAAATGGGAAGCAACGAGACATGGCACTTATCCGTCAAAACCGTTAAAAAAGTGGTATACTTTTAAAACCACTCTTTGTTACTTTCTGGTTCCTTTATCCCAACACCTGACCAGATCAGAAACTATGATCCAGTCCACCATATCAATAAAGAACACTTTGAAGTTCCAAACTTTGACACCTTAGATCCTAGATTACACTATTAAATATAGCAAATTTTGTCGTTAACCTGCCAAAAATCATAATCAGAACCATTAATATCCATATCCGTAACTGGGGATTACAAAAAGAGAAAGTTTAGTAGTCAAATTATGAGCAGCTGAAAGAAAGCACCTTTTTAATCGGCTAACGAACTTGTGTGGGAAGAAGCCGCCAACAAGTTGGCCTCTTTCCGATTGAATGTGAATGATATAACCCAAATTACGCAAATCAACCACACTTAATTTCCAAATTCAAATACCGGAGACCTCAATTTAGGGTCTAAATCAGAGGGCGTGATCCAATCAAACCCTAAAAAAAAAAAAAAAAAATTGCCAAAGAGAAGAGAAATTGCCAAGTGCACCAATTGCACACGCAAGAGGTAAGTTTAAAAGAAAAACGAAATCTTTTGGGGGAACTGATAACGCAAAATTTAGCTCTCGAAGTATATAATCAGCGGAGATCAAAATTTCAAAACTTTTGCCAACGGAGAGACCAAAACACGAAACAATTAAGGTTTTTTTTTTTTTCTGGTTTTTGCTATATTTAATAGCTTATGGAAATAATAATAATAGAAATGAACGGTGTTGTTCTATAATACAGCTTCGGTTTATTATTTATTTTTATTTTATTTTTTGAAAAAAAAAAAAACCATATACACAATCGAAAGAGATAGAGAGATGATGGGAAAGATCTCAGAGAGAAGAGAGAGAAGAAGATATAAACAACGAAGAAAGTGAGAAATATCTCTCTCTCTCTCTCTCTATCAATGTCCATGTGTTAGCATATGGGTGCGTATATACCTTCTCTTTCTGTATTTATATCTGTAATGTTCTTCTCTGTCTCCTTTTTTTTTAAAAAAGTTACCCGACCTTTATATATATATGGGTTTTGTCTCTAGTTCTTTGAAGAAAGAAGAAATAAGGAAGCTATACAAAAGCTAAAAGAGTAATAATGATATTAGAAGGTGGGTCTTTCTCTGCAGTGCAATTGATCAACCAGATTTATTACTTCACTGCAATCACCAGTTTCATCTCCTTCCATGAGACATTCTACATAAGCCAACACCTCAGCTTTCTCTACAACTCCATTTGCGGTAAGAAGCTCCGTTACGAGCTCACGTGCCCGCTCGGTATCTCCTTCCTTCTTCAGACCTTGAATCACTTGGCAGAAGGATTTGAAACTCGGGACATACCCGGATTCAAGAAGAACTGTTATCAGCTCCAGACATTTGATGTGTTTCTTCTTGCTGCAGTATGATTCCATGATGATGTCGACGGCTTTCTCAAGAAATACACCGTTCTTGAGTGTAGTTTGGACTAGATCGTTGGACTCATCCGTTCTTCCCTCTTTGCATAACCGTGTGACCAAGAAAATACATAATCCGCTGGTAGACCCGCCAAGTTTTTCAACCACAGATATGAGTTCGTTGATACATTCAGGATCGGTTTCTCTCAGAGCAGTATTTGAAACACTACTCTCATCTGAAATATGGATACCCTTTTGAGATAAGACATATCCCCGTAACAAAGAAGAATAGATACGATCATTTAGTTCATATCCTCTTTCAACCATTGCCCTCACGGTTTCGATAGCACAATCTAGTCTTCCATTATCAACATATCCTTTCACCAAAACAGTATAAGTAACATGGTTTGGTGAAATTCCTGAATCTTGCATAGCAGAAAGAAGCTTCTCTGCTTCCTCGACTCTTCCTAGTTGACAAAGACCGTTGATGATGATTGTGTATGGATAGACATTTGGCAAACAACCACTTAACTTCATCAGTTCTACCATCCTGAAGGAACCACTTATATCACCTGATCGAATCAACCCGTCAACCAATGTTGTATAACTCACCACTGAAGGAACTAAACCAAGCTTATTAATTTTCCCGAGCACTGCTAATTCCTCTTTCACTTTACAACCTTTACTGAGCATATCAAGAAGCACATTCAGGGAGTGAGGAGTAGTCAATATTCTCAACTGAACCAATGTCTCCAGGATATACAATGCGTTCCGGGTTTCACCGACTTTACAAAAACCATCAATAAGAGTTGTACCAGTAACTTCATCAAGGTTTATTCCTTTTCTAAGCATCACACATAAGAACGCACTAGCTACGTCAGCCTTCCCATGTTTGCAGAGAGCATTGATTATAGCGGTATATGTAAGATAATCAGGCTCAAGATCAAAAGAGTTCATCAAGTTAAGTAGCTTGTAAGCCACAGTCATATGACCTTCTCTACAAAGCCCATCGATCAAAACATTATAACTCACAATGTCAGGTGACAGACCATTGTCAAGCATTCTCTTCATAAGATGCACGGCCTTGTATGGTTTCCCAACTCTGCACAACCCTTCCATAAGCTCGTTGAAAGTTCTTACATTTGGTTTGCAAGCCCTCTTCTCCATTACAGCAAGAAGTTCAAACGCGGGAACAACCCGTCCATCTTTGCAGTAGCCATTAATCAACGCATTGTAAGTTACTACACTAGGAAATATCCCGTCTATAACCATATTTCGAAAAACACCATTAGCCTCTTCAACCTTTCCGTCTCTACACAACCCATCAATCAAAACGGTGTAAGTGTGAGCGTTTGGTTTGCACCCTCTAGCAGTCATCTCATCAAGGAAGTTAAAAGCTTTATCAATCAAACCTCTATCGCACAAGGCTTTAATAAGCACAGTATAAGTACGTGTGCTTGGATGGCAACCTTTCTCACCCATTTGATCTTTGAACCCAAAGGCTTCTTCAAGTCTCCCTACTTCACATAACCCGTGAATCAAAATAGAGTAACTAACAGCGTTTGGTGAACAACTTCCTTCTCTGGACATAACATCAAACACCTTGAGTGCATCTCTTATATACAATCCACGGCAAAAACCCAGCAACAAAGAAGTGCAAATATGGGAATCTAACACAAACCCAATTTTAAGAAACTTACACATAAACATCTCAGCTGCCTCCGTGAATCCATTCTTACACAGAGCATTGACAATGGTTCTGTAATCAATCATGCCAACAACAAATCCGTCAGCTTCCATTCTTCTGTAAGTCATGTAAGCCAAAAACCCCAAATCAAGTTTAGCCAAGGACATCAAAAGAGAGCTGTAACAAGGGTAATTTAACCGGAATCCAAAAACCTCTCTAAGCTCATCAAAACAACTCATTAGTCTCAACATCTCTGTCTCGCATCTACTACTACATTCCCTAATCAACACAAGGATAACATCATGCGCAACTCGATACATACCGGAAGAAACAATCAGTTTCAGAAGCTGAGTTTTCTGAGCTGGCTCGAAACAATACGAGGAATGCTTGCAGACCCACATGAAGAAACGAACGCAAATGTCGCTGTCGCTGCGTTGTAGCGAAATGACCTGTGAAGCGACATGTGGGTTCATGTGAGAGACTAAGGATTTGAGAGAACTGTTCTTTTCCCAATTGGAATTTTTCAGCAAAGATGCGACGGCGTGAGGCGCCATCTCGTCCGGGGAAAACTGGGCAGGCCGAGAAGAGACGGAGAAGAAGGCATTAGAAACATGAAGCCCCAAAGCTAAAATCTTTCGAGGACTTCTGATACGTATCAGCATACACAGATTGAAGGGAGCCGGAGGAAAACAGTTAAAAATGAAATCTTTAACTAGTCTGGGGGTTTAGTAGGGTTTTTGTCTCTCTTGCAATTGAACAATGGAGTTTATGCTGCAAAAGAAGCAAAGTGTTGTCTGTTTAAATCTCACTCGATTCCTCACGGAGACGATATAGTGATCCGGTTATGAGCTAATTGGAACTGAACCGAACCGAACCAATGCATCCATGATCCATCGCATGACCCTTTTTATTCCCTTGCTAATAGATTTTAGTAAAATTGCACCCCAAATCTTAAATTTAGTTAAAATAAGATGTCCACCTCCGGTAGTAATTCTCGTATTAGAAATACAAAAACCAAAGAAATAGAATTTTGTGTTGAGGGGGAAAAGTATATCAAGTAACAATAGACACCATTGAGACTGAGCTATAAAGGAACTACTCGGAAACACGGCAAAAATAAACTTGGCCTGAAAACTTTCAGACACAAAGATGTTTCTCTTTCTCATTCACAACCCTCGAGTAAGCTAGTTTGTGCAATGTACATATATTCTTCAACTGTGAATGACTGACCAACTGAGTGACCGCGTATTTTTCTCACCACTACTCCTTTATCGCTACATCACCAAATCATCTGCAGAGTAATAGTCCGCAATAAGACGGTACATGTAAGATGGATTGTGCCCTCCCCTGTCACCAAAAAAAGGTAACGCTATCATCAACTCTTTATCCAAACAAAAGTAATGCCATGAGAAATGGACCAATCTAGAAATATAGCAACTAGAGTAAACCAAAGATATATATAGGAGACTTACGTATCCGTTATAAAGAGACTGACAAGGTTCGGTGGGACATAATCGAATGTTGGGTTGACAACTTGAAGAGACCCGGAACCCGCTCCAAAATCAAGGCAATCAGAGAATTCACCAAAATCCAACAGTTCAGATGGAGATCTCAGCTCATTTAGTAATACTTCAGGATTGTGAGGATAGAGTGGACACAACTGTTATTACATAAGAAACCTTTAGTCAAGTTTGGAGAGCAATCAAGAGTTTGAGAAATTAAAACAATTCGAAACCAACCTTGTGACTACCGGCTAGAACCACAAATGGGACTGCAAGTTTTTTTGCTGCAAGAGCAGCCATGTTGACACCAACAGGTCCGATAACCCCACCATTAGCCATCACGGCATGAGCTCCAATTATAACCTTGCATTGTCACATCATATGTAATTTATTTAGAAGCTAGGGGCAGGAAAATATAAAATTGGAAAGGATTGAATATGTACCATATTCACTCGAGATATCATAGCAAACACTGCAGAGTCAGTGATTACAGTGGTCTGCAAACCCCTAGCTACCAATTCTTTTGCTAATAGATGGCCCTGGTACCTAATAGAATTGGAAGGAAAAAATGATGCAGCTGAGTTAGACACGCATATCAGAGAGTACATGAAAGTGTTGCGCAAAGCAGAAAACAGTAACTATGGTAAGGATGAAACATATATTAAAAGGAGAGACCAAACCTTGGAGCACCTTCGGCAACAAATACACGAAAAGATCTCTTTTTCTCCTTTGCAGCACACAGAAACTCAAGCACTGTTCTTGAGCTACCCAGGGTTAGGATCACCTCACTGACAAAATCGAATTTAGGCAATACAAAAGTTGCATCATGGAAAGACACTGATAAACGACAATTTTGGTTCACCATGTATTGCACGTTACAGATAATTAGTGCTATAGAAAAGAAAAGTACTTTTGATGTATATGCTCTATAGCTTGTTCAGCGATCTGCTCATGACAACCAGAAATCTCCTGAATAAGTTGATTCACTCCTTCGATAACATCATGCTTCAGCTTCCGAGTTAATGAACTTTTATCGGCAGCTAAACAAAGGGTAATTAGACCATTAATATCAACCAAAAATTAGAACTTATTTTATTGCTGGATGATTCTAATAAAAGTGAGACAAACCACCTAAAACCCAGACTGATAAGAACAGATATGTTTCCCATTTTAGGTCTATATCTCAGTAACACAACACAAATTCACAAAGAATTCCAGCAACAAAACGACAGGAACCAGTAACCTAAAATCTTCCAAGCTTTAAAAAGGTGCCATAGCACAACAAAAATAACTTGATACCTAAATCTGTCTAAGTTAGTTCAAAAGCAACCATATGTATCCACTTGTAAAGGATATCGTAACACTGTTATATTCCTGCTATAAGACTTATCTTCATGGCTTGTCAAAGACATCACTAAAATCAGCATGTTGAAAGGAGAGCCAAAGGCATGGAAAAGGTACATTTACTTTTGCTTTCGGAATCAGCACCGGATGATGATGTGTATGGGACAGTTGCAGATTCAGGAGTGCCCTCGAGTAAGGTTTGCAAAGACGGAGGGCGTAACGTACTCCTAGCTGCAGCTGCAACAACTGCGGCAGACATTGCAGGATACCCAATTCCTTTGCAATTATCTATATCATCATCATCACTTGCATCCAACAAGTCCAAACCAGCCATAGCTGCTGTAGTGAGAGAAAGATCCTCCTCCCTTATAATATGCAAAACCCGTCTAACTACATTCCCCACCGCAAGCTCTACGAAACCAAATTCGGAAATATGTAATTCCTTTGCATATATATTGAAAGAGAAGATGTAAGCAAAACAAGAGACAATTTCAGAATGCATACCAACTGGATTTGCAGCAACCAATTGCTGACCAACGGCTTTCACAGCATCAATAAGAGCAGCGGCCTGGTTTGCGTGAGGCACCCGCTGATGCGAAATCACTGACCTAAGAAGCTCTACAGTGCATTTGGCTGTAGCCTGTGAGCCCTCAATCTTACTGCACATAATATATGATCAAATCAAATCAGCAACTATCTTAACAAAAAGGGTTTGACGAAATAAAAGCCAGCCGAGAGAGATCTTACCGCTTCCTGAGCTTGTTTACAAACTCCGCCACCATTGATTGGACGTCTGGCATCTTCCTTATCTGAAATCACTGAGCAAAAATGCGAAACTAGAGGGGTCAGAATTGATAAACCCTAATCACGCGCGATTCACGGCAGGAGAAAGAATTGAAAAAAGTGAGAGGAACCTAATGTGGGAGACAAAAAGAATATGCTTACCAGTAAGTATGTGACGGTGGCGGACGATAAGGAGATGAAGTAGGAGAGATATATTCCGGCGAGAGAGAGAAACGGAATTGAACAAGGAGACCAGGTTTTACGTTCACTCCGTCTGGTGTACGAATTGGGGATTTTGGTAGGTCTAAGTTTTGGGCCCAAACAATGTGATATTTGGGCCGAGAATAAAAAAGCCCACAACGTAAAGCATCACAAGTTTTTTTTTTGTTTTCTATCATCATCAGGTAAAAAGGTCCCATATGTTTGGTTTTGATGACAGTAAAAATTAGTATGAGATCGTCGGTACAAAAGGAGAAAGATCATAACGAACAAGGAAACTAAACCCATAACATGAAAACTGAACACCACTTTCTCTATTCATCCCTTATAAACAACACCACATTCTTCTTATTCGGCCGTCAGAATATTTATAACTAAGCAAAAGCTATACACTGAAGGAATTGCTTGAAAGAGATTCAGCAGAAATGTTTCTCTATATACACACCACACCAGACGATCACGAAGGTTTCCTTCTAACCAAACTGGTTTATATGCTTCTCTTTCCTTCTTGTTCTTCTGCATTCCCATTCTCTTTGAGCTTATATGCACCATCTACATACTGTTCCGTGTCCCACAGAAACGTCCCAAACGCCACTGCCTCAAGTACCAAACGCTTCAAACTTGAAAATGATGTCACTATGGTCTCATCGCTCTCTTCGGTTCCAAAAAGAGCCAAACTTTGCTTCTCTATCAGAGTCCTTGCTTCCTCTGTCCTTGGTTTTGCACATCTCTGCAATGTCTCTGGATCAAACTCTGAGATGTAATGTCTCAGCTGCTGCTTGTTGGAGATCTGTGCAGTGCCCGTTGTGAAAGAGCATCCAAAGATGGGACTTCTCAGATATCCGCTTCCATGGACATCCGATAAGGAACACTCGAGCTGGTGCCTGAGAGAAGCAGATTTCAAGAAGTAACCGTACAAGATCGAGGCAGTGTAAACCTTCCTGAGATGCAGTTTCTGTATCTGTGTTGTAGCCCAATTGTCACTCACGCATGAATTGACCCGCAGTCCAATGACTGCGCTTACATGTTCTTTAATTATCTCAAGAGCATCGCAGCTGTAAATCGACTCTAACTCCCAGTCTTTTGGAGGCCAGATCTCGAGTCTTCCGTTGTAGATGCATCTGGAGAGCTTTGGGACAAGAGGGACTCTTATCTCTGAGTATTTGTAGAAGATCAACATGTACATTATGTCTTGGACTGCAGTTTTGCAGTAACGTTCCTTTAGTTGAGCTATCCTTCTGCCAAAAATGGAGAAAATCAGGAAATCCGTGATCGTAAGTGAGCAGAAAACAGCAGGAGAAACAACAACAAACAGAGCATTGAATGGCCTGAGCCGCAAGTTAAACTTAACAACGATCTGCAGAAACAGGACAGTAAGTGAAAACACAGGCAAGCAACTGACTGATGAATATAATACATTCGGAAACACTAAATATAAAAGCCATTCCATTAAGAATCAGAAACATGAGCCAGCCTTATGGAACACAAAAACAAAACTTGCTTCACAAGGCAGAGCATTAGAAAACACACAGCAATTCAATAACTGTAGCCTTCTCATGTTTCTAATGAGCCATATCATTAGTCTGATTCTTCCATCACCATAAACAGCATCAAAACCACTATAACACACAAGAATCGGCCAACTTATCATCTGAACTTTTGCAAGCTTATATGGTAAATACACAAACTAATTCGTGAGAGATTAGATAAGCCTATGTTTCTATTGATTTACACAGCTCTCTGTGTATGTAACTAAGTCTACGAATGTTCACAGCATAACAGATTAGGAAAAAGTAAAGGTTGTTCAATAACGGACCTGTGGAGAGAAGCCTCATTGGAGCCAGAGCTTAGAGACATACGAGCTAAAGCAGCTTCCCTACCGTCAGCAAGTTGCTTAAGCTCATCAGCAGCAGCGTAATGAAACAGCTGCCGCTTGTTAAGCAAAACGCTTCTCAGAAACCTCCCCTGCGCCGATCGTGGCTCAAGCGGCGCGTTAAGACTGCTCCCAGGCTCACACCGACTAGGTCCCGCCGCCGCGACCACAACCATCGAACTATACCTAATCTTCCGCTTCGCCGGAAAAAGAAAACCACCGCCTCCATCGCCGCTCTGTCTCCTGGAACGCGAAGGGAGAAACGGTAGCGCCGCTTGATTGGAGATACAACTATCCATATTATTGATCAGATTGAGCGATCGATAAAAAAAAAAGTAGAAACCCTAAAAGGATCTGTGATTGAGAGAAAGAAGGAGAAGAAAGATTGATGATGATTTTGCGGGTTAGTGGGAGAAGTGGTGAAGAACGGATAAGGTAGAGAGAACTCGAGAGAGTATCTTTTATCTTTTTGTTGATTATTCCATTTTCTGTTTTGGATAAATTTTATTTGATTCTGTTTTTTTTCCTATGGGCTCCTCAAGTCAAGTCGGTGTGTGGTTGTTATTATTTTACCTCCACTCCATCTTGACATATGCATATATCTCATTGGCTGATATGTAAAAACCTTATTTCATAGTAAGCAAAAAAAAAAAAATCTTAATTTCTTTAGTTTTGATCCGAGAGACATATATAGAATTTTCAAGAATCCTTTCGATTTTAAAGGGATACAGCAAAGTCAAAATTTTCAACAGGATTATTAAAACATATAATTCGGAAGTTTTGAGTAAACCTCGATCAATAGCTTCTAATATCACAGGATTATTTATAAAACATAAAATTTCGAAGTTTACGAAACCTCTACTATTAAACAGTGTTCTTTCTTTCCGTACTTGAATATTTGTTTTTTAAGTTTTTTAAGAGTCGTATAATTTACGTTAATTTTAGTCGAATGATTTTCATATTCATTATAGTTAGGTGGTTGATGTTTACAGATATGTGTACATACACATATGTGGGTTATAAATTATGTTTTATATTCGGGTATAGATCTCTTATCTCAATTATTGGCGATTGTTTTCAAAACAAATGTAAGATGACCCATCGTCCTCTGTGCCTCTGTGAATATTATAGGATTGGACCGTTTGGTGGTCCTCTAAAGCCAGCTTCTATTATATAAAAACACCACTAGTTTTTCTTCAACTATCATCACTCATCAGTCGGCTAACAATTTGGATTATTTGTTTTTTTTTTTCTCTTTTCTTAACAAAAGAGCTCCAATTGGGATGAATCAACTTTTGTTACAGATTAATGTTTGGTTTGTTATTTTGCTTTTGCTTCAAAATTCTCTACTTACAGAAAACATGCTTACCTGATATGGAAACATACCCACATATACAAGTGCAACAGCGTATTGATCAGTGTGCCGACCCGTGAGAGGTTTTGACTTTTTAGCGACTGGATGACTAGCTCCTGAATACTTTGATTGTTAGGAATTATTAGGATAAGTGGTGGCTCCTATCATAGCGGCGTGTATAATGTTTGCTATCCGTCCCGTGGTCTCCACAACATATTTTTAGAGTTTTAGCCCATTATCCTGAAAGTTGGATTTCAGATCCGAAAAGAAGAGACAATGTCAAAGATGCAAGTCCTAAGTGTATGTTCGAGTTTAGGATGTGATGCCAAATATGGTTCTTAGACTAAACCCATGGTTTTTAGTTTATTCATTGTGATAAATCTCGATGGTGATATAACAATGGTACAGTACAAAGTTACACTGTTGAGATATGATCCAACTTGAAACTGGAAGTTGTAGTGGATCAAAAACTTGTCTATGTTTGTTTAATATGAGCCTGTTTGGTCTGTCAGAAACTGGGCCAGATATTGGTCTGAAGCTCATACAATAACAGACTTTGTATTAGGTATAAATACATAAGGTCGAACAGATGAAAGAGCGAGAGAGCAAAAAGAGTTGCGCCAAACCCTAGTTCAGGTGGTTCTGAAGAGGTGAACAGAGCTAGAGAGATGTAGATTCTCGGTGTATCTAGGCTCAATCTCTTGTTATTCTTCTTCCATATGTTGTTATTGTGAGACTCGATCTAGGATGTTAGACGAGTGTAAGAGGTATGCTGTAACCATAACACATATGTAACTCTTGATCTATAATGGATGTTGAGGACTCTGCTTCCTCCCCAGATGTAGTTGTTGATGCAGTGAACTGAGTTACAAAATCTATGTGTTCTCTCTATTTTCGTGTTTAAAGCTTGTGTAAAATCCATCAATCAGTACTTGATTGAATCTAAAGTTGTTGTATCGATTTACAACATACACAAACCATTAAACGTGTCTATACTCCTAGTCTAGTTATTTATTCATTTTCTTAATAGATGTAATTGGAGCTAATTGGCGGTACCAATCGACCAAAAATGGAAAAGAAAAGAGAACATACGAGGCACTGTCGATCCCTCAATACTAGAAAACATGAATGAAATACGAGACAACGCTGGGGTTGAGACAACTATAACCTCCTCCAAGGAATTATACACTGAAAAGTAGAAGGTATCGATCGAACACATGGTTTACATGACTCCGACTAAAACCTTCTCAAAATATAAAAGAAAAACTGGTCGAAACTGGTGTAAATAGTTTCTACCGCTTGTAAACCACACACTATCCTTTGTACATACAAAAGAAGAGTAAATAAAAGCAGAGAGACACAAATTAATGGTTTTTACTTTTTGCTGCAAAAGGACGTAACACTTTCTTTGCAAAGTGAACTGAAAAGAGGGCTATGACATCCTTTTCTCTTGATGCCAAAGAGAATCATGGCATCCGATTCTCGATATTTGCCTTTTTTTTTTTATACATCCTTTGCATTTTTTTTCTTTTTCAAAAGTATGGTCTTTCTTTTAGTATTTTCACTACTAGCAAATTCCTAGATCTGAAAATGTTTATCATTCAACTATCATCACTCATCAGTCGGCTAACAATTTGGATTATTTGTTTTTTTTTTTCTCTTTTCTTAACAAAAGAGCTCCAATTGGGATGAATCAACTTTTGTTACAGATTAATGTTTGGTTTGTTATTTTGCTTTTGCTTCAAAATTCTCTACTTACAGAAAACATGCTTGCCTGATATGGAAACATACCCACATATACAAGTGCAACAGCGTATTGATCAGTGTGCCGACCCGTGAGAGGTTTTGACTTTTTAGCGACTGGATGACTAGCTCCTGAATACTTTGATTGTTAGGAATTATTAGGATAAGTGGTGGCTCCTATCATAGCGGCGTGTATAATGTTTGCTATCCGTCCCGTGGTCTCCACAACATATTTTTAGAGTTTTAGCCCATTATCCTGAAAGTTGGATTTCAGATCCGAAAAGAAGAGACAATGTCAAAGATGCAAGTCCTAAGTGTATGTTCGAGTTTAGGATGTGATGCCAAATATGGTTCTTAGACTAAACCCATGGTTTTTAGTTTATTCATTGTGATAAATCTCGATGGTGATATAACAATGGTACAGTACAAAGTTACACTGTTGAGATATGATCCAACTTGAAACTGGAAGTTGTAGTGGATCAAAAACTTGTCTATGTTTGTTTAATATGAGCCTGTTTGGTCTGTCAGAAACTGGGCCAGATATTGGTCTGAAGCTCATACAATAACAGACTTTGTATTAGGTATAAATACATAAGGTCGAACAGATGAAAGAGCGAGAGAGCAAAAAGAGTTGCGCCAAACCCTAGTTCAGGTGGTTCTGAAGAGGTGAACAGAGCTAGAGAGATGTAGATTCTCGGTGTATCTAGGCTCAATCTCTTGTTATTCTTCTTCCATATGTTGTTATTGTGAGACTCGATCTAGGATGTTAGACGAGTGTAAGAGGTATGCTGTAACCATAACACATATGTAACTCTTGATCTATAATGGATGTTGAGGACTCTGCTTCCTCCCCAGATGTAGTTGTTGATGCAGTGAACTGAGTTACAAAATCTATGTGTTCTCTCTATTTTCGTGTTTAAAGCTTGTGTAAAATCCATCAATCAGTACTTGATTGAATCTAAAGTTGTTGTATCGATTTACAACATACACAAACCATTAAACGTGTCTATACTCCTAGTCTAGTTATTTATTCATTTTCTTAATAGATGTAATTGGAGCTAATTGGCGGTACCAATCGACCAAAAATGGAAAAGAAAAGAGAACATACGAGGCACTGTCGATCCCTCAATACTAGAAAACATGAATGAAATACGAGACAACGCTGGGGTTGAGACAACTATAACCTCCTCCAAGGAATTATACACTGAAAAGTAGAAGGTATCGATCGAACACATGGTTTACATGACTCCGACTAAAACCTTCTCAAAATATAAAAGAAAAACTGGTCGAAACTGGTGTAAATAGTTTCTACCGCTTGTAAACCACACACTATCCTTTGTACATACAAAAGAAGAGTAAATAAAAGCAGAGAGACACAAATTAATGGTTTTTACTTTTTGCTGCAAAAGGACGTAACACTTTCTTTGCAAAGTGAACTGAAAAGAGGGCTATGACATCCTTTTCTCTTGATGCCAAAGAGAATCATGGCATCCGATTCTCGATATTTGCCTTTTTTTTTTTATACATCCTTTGCATTTTTTTTCTTTTTCAAAAGTATGGTCTTTCTTTTAGTATTTTCACTACTAGCAAATTCCTAGATCTGAAAATGTTTATCATTCAACTCCAGGCGTCTTAAGAACCCCCCCCCCCCCCCCCCCCCCCCACAAATCTCCATCATCTAACCATAAAATCTAGGACAAAACCGTCAAAAAATTGCTAACTTTTTTCCCATTGTGTTAAACTAACAATTTCTATTTATTTTACACGAAAATGAGAAAAAGTAGCCGTTGGATATTCTAAAAACTAATCCGAAACAAGTAAACAACATCAGAAAAATCAGTAGTTTTATTGTTTTGTTTAGCTAATCAAACAGACACAAGTGACCCGGTTGCATTACTCGGGGAAAAAAACGAATTTATTACTACTCATTGAGTTTTCATTATTTCGCGGGAAAATTAAATAAATAAACAGTAAAATTAAAAAACACGGGACTGTAATCACGTGCTGTTTCTAATAGGTAACAACAATCAATCAAGCTAACGTAACAACATCGTACAGAGAGTCATCGTCACGTGCCGTTTCTATTAATGAAAGCCGTAACACCGTGCGGCGGCTTTCCCTCGTGTGTCTCTTCTCGACCATGCATTGTCGTAACTCGTAAGCCATCACAATGTCACGCTCGGGAACTCGCAGCGTCCGTAACCTGGTTTTTCAAACGACACAATAGAGAGAGAGTACACAAAAATCAACATCCAGTGCTCACTAAACCGGAACTAATTACGGTGAACCGGGTTTAAATTTTCGAATTCGACTTACTTGGATCTTTAATGGTTTGGGTGGCTAAGCCGTTGAAGGAGCAAGTCCCACCCGACTTGCGAAATTGGGCCCAATAAGAGCTAAAAGCGTAGCTGGCGTGCAAAACGGCCAAGTCCGGTTTGTGACATGAGCCTCCGGGTTGAATCGGGTCACAGGTATTATTCCCCTGCGAGCAAGCGTACGATAGAGCTTCACCAAGCTGAGTCCAATTAGCTCCTTTAGCCACCACGCACCAAATCTTCCCTTTGTACACCTCATTATTCTCCGGCGCCGGCAACGCTCCTCCGTACTCCGTCGTCTTCCCCGATAGATCAATCCCGTAAACCTGAGTCCCGTTGGGATGTAAAAGCCCGAAATGCCTCTCCGTACCCGGCCCTGTTTTCTGATTCTCGTTGTAAAGTGCGAATACAAACGACGGTAGAACTTTTCCGGGTCGGGCGGGGGTACCTACGGGCGGTTCAGCGGCGAGTTTCTTGACAACGTTGCGGTTGTAAGTGGCGGCGTTGTAAATATTGGCTCCGATTTGGTCGTAATCCCCGTTGTTGGGCCAACCCGTTTCGGCAACCCAGATCCGAACATCCGGATACCCGATTCGTTTCATAGCGAAGACGAAAGCGTCAATCATCTGATCGAAGAGGTTGTGGTAGGCCAGATTCGTGACCGGATCCGTTACGGTGACGTTGGTAGATTCGAAAAGCGCGTAACCGAGATCCATATGGGTCGGATCTTGAACCCACGCGAAATACGGGTAAACATCAACGAATAAGAATGATTTGGTCCGGTTTAAGAATTGGAGCATCGGTTTCATAACTGAACCGGATATATCCTCCTTGAACTCACCGCTCGACGGCGGGAACGAAGTCTTGAGAACGTCGACGGCGAGTGAGGTTCCGACTTTGACCTTTTTAACGCCGAGAGACTTCAATGACCGTTGGATCTTGCGCATTGCGGGGACGAGTGAAGCTTTGAGCTCCGAGTCTGTGGAGGAGAGGATCTCGTTGCCGACGAGGAGGTAACGGATCTTCGTGGTTGGGTAAAACGGAAGGATGTTGGAACGGATCCAGTCGTCGGAGAGTGTTTCTGATTTAGAGATGTTGACGAGGAGCTCGTTAGGGACCATGACGGAGACGGTGATGTCGGTGGCGTTTAAAGCGGAGAGGATCTTTGGGTTTGCGTCGTAGAGTTTGACGCGTTTTGCGTTTAGGGATTTGATGAGGTTGACTGAGTCGGAAGGTGACGGGAGGTTGTTACCGAGCTGGCCGTAGTTGACTCCTGGCCGGCCGGAGAACTTTGCTCCTGTTGGAAAAACACACAGAGAAAAGTTAACATTTTTGTAAGGAAGTATTAAGGCGACATTAATGTAGGTGAAAGAAACAGAGCAGCTTACCTGAAACAGAGATGAGTAGAGACAGAGCAAGGAGACGTGTAAGAAGACTCATGATGTTATCTTCTTCTTCTTCGACGAGTCTGAAGCCAATGAAAATGTGATAAGTGGGAAGAAAAAAAAAGAGAAGCTTTGAGAAGAAGAGTCTAGAGGGAGATGAGTATTTGGTAAGAAGAGAGAAGAGTGGAGATATTTAATGGCTCGTGTTACGTGTTCCTCATTAAATAAAATAAAAAAAAAAAAAAAAAAAAAAAAACTTGTGGTTTGAGTATTGAATCAACAAGAGATATGTACAATGTATTAGTAACTTTTGTAATTACTGTGATAACTATGATACATTCTCTTGTTGTTTTAAGTCTTTATGTTAACTGTATGTGATTAGGTTTTTTTAAAAAGATATCAATTGCAAAGATTCTGTTTCTTGCCAATTCTTGAATGTCTAATTTTGGTATAAACAAACGTATTAGTGAAAATGATTCTTTCTGTTTTTTTTTTTTTTTTTAGTTTTAAAGAAAAGTATTGCTAGAAACGTTTTTCTTGCATTTTGTCTCCATAAAGTGTTAGAGAATTCAAAGCATCTCTCTCATATGTAGAAATGAGATTGGGAAAAGGAATGATAATTGTAATATGACGTAGAAAAGTTAGTAATCAACATGTCGTTGAGATTATTTTATGAGCGCTTGTGCTTTTTCCTAGGAAACGAGATTAGGTGGGTAAATAAATCTCAAAGAATTTTAATTAATCTCTCATTATTTATAAATGAGAAAGAAAAAAATCTCAACTGATTCTCACTAAACTCTCATTGTTCTTTTAAAAATTGTATAACATTGATTTAAAAATGTGTGTTTGTCGGGATGTAAACGAGTTGGCAAGAAGAGAGATTAATGTGATGAAAAGGTTATGTAAGTGAGAGTAGTACAAAGACTGTTGATTGGTGTCTTAATTCTAGACAAATCTCAACGGTCGTCTAGAAATAAAGAACTTACAAAAAACTTAATGAGAGAGTTGAGAAAAACGAAAAAGTAACGTTCTTATGCTTTAATGATGTGACGTGACATTATGCTCTCGAGATATCATTTTTATGACAAAATCAATTAATACAAAAATCATAAATACAGGCAGTACATTTCTGGTCGGGTATACCGACCGACCCATATTCAACCGGAATAGTCCGAAATTTATAGGTATGATCATTTTCGATTTGCCGTTCGAATCCAATATCTCAAATTCTCAATAGAGTTTAACCGAGTATGGGATACCGTACCTTTGTACGAGTCGAATACAGGTATACATACATTGATACATATCTGAAAAACAAAAACGAAATTATTAGTCCCTCTCAGATAAGCTCTCTCTTTCTCTTCTTTTTGTACTTTTGTCCTTTTTTCCCTGAGATTTCTACTTTGTTAGATATTCTTTTATGTGGAGTAGATAATAATAGGTCTGGGCTTATACCTGTTAAGATAAGTATATATAACTATATAAGTATATAACTATAGCATGGTCCCTGACCCTAATGAATTTGTTTATTTAAATTTGTTGATAAGTTGTTTTCAACACTGTTTTTTGTTTTTTAATTAGCTGTTGTCTTTTAAGTCTGCATTGATTTGTCTGGTTTAAGCCCTCTGACGCAGGAATGCATGCAATATATTCGATGTGCTATGTTAAGTTGTTAACCCGCTTTGAAACTCATACGGTCGATTATACGTGTGTTATACATATTTTTTGTTTATTTTGTATTTTTTTTTTTTGTAGTCCCTAAGATTTTAAATGGGAGAGCTGAGTGAACTTGGGCCTTAACATACAAGAGATTGTTAAAACAGATTCTGGTCCATTAAATTTAATCAGAAGAGGCCCAAAACTAGCATAACATTCAATTTCAAAAGTATGTAGATTATCTCTTAAGAGGGAAACAACAACAACAAATTGCTCAAAAGTCAAAAGAATAGAGAGAGTGGCATTACAACAGATCTTTTAAAAGATGTTTTTGCCACATCATCCGAAACAAAAAAAACCAACAACCTAACAACAATTTTTGCACAACAAAAAAAACCAAGGTTTGGCTTAATACCACAACAAAAGACACAGGTCGTCAAGTCTTCGAAATCCTCTTCGACTGTTCTTTCTGCCATTCTCTAATTACTATCCGTAACAAAAGGAAGAATCTAAACCAACCCAAGTAGAGTGTAAAATAATGTTCCCAAGACAGAAACTTTTAAATGAATTGTTTATATGTATCTATCTGTAACGAAAGGACCTGCGAGTATCCATAAGTGAGTTGGTTCGTTCCTTTCTGACTTGGTCTTTGGGTCCTGTTCGTTCTCCAGGTGGTATGCTTTCAATTTAGTTTTAAATGAGAAAAAAGGTTATATAAACTAACTGACCTGCTCCCCGATCAAATCTAGACCAACAACAACGAAAGTGATTCCTTGGAACAAGAGGAAGTAGAAGTGGATTCCCTGCGCCGACAACAAGCTTCTCACCGAGGCTGCCAAGAGGATAAACGCGAGTGCGATTTCTGTTCTGTACAAACGGTTTCTTTTGGTTTTGCCAACTTTCTTTGCTGCTCCTAGTTTGCTAAGCTCGGTCAGACCTGAATCAGAGGATGATCTTTGGAGGGTTGTGGACTCAGCTAGAGAACCTGACTCAGCATATGCAACCAGATCAGCCTCAGAGGATCTCCCTAGCTTTTTGGTCACTACCCACTCGTAAGAACCTCCAAACTTGAACAAACCAGAGATCATGGCTCCAAATTTGGTTACCGACATGGTGTTTTCGAAAAGGAGATACGGAACTATGAAAGGAAAGGATCTCGGGGCTGGGATGATGTTCAAGATGGACATGATCCCAGGGATGTAGCAAACAACCCAAGATGGTAAGTTAGCTTCTGGGAAGAACATCGTTAATGGAAGAATGACGCAGAAGAGCGTGAATGAGTAGAATGGCAAGATAAGCTTCCGTAGCAAGAAAAAGAGGAATATCATATTTGCTTTCTTGGCAGCACTCACCTGTAGTAGGGAAGAAAAACATAGATTAAGATCAGACCGAGCTATCTATATGAAAACTTGATAGCAAGATGAAATTAATCTCAATATAAAGCTCAATTTCACCTTTGATCGAAGAATGTCAAAAAAGCACAAACGGAACAATTGCATTGGACCCGAATGCCAACGGTACTGCTGTTTTTTGTATGCCTCATAGGACTCCGGAAGTTCACAGAGACACTGCGCAAGGAAAATACAGATTGATGAGGTTAAACAGTTCTGTTCAATACATCTGGTGGTCATATATGGAAACTTCTGAGCAATTTAGTTAAAAAAAGTACCTTTACATCATTCAGATAAATGAACTTCCATCCACAAAGATGGGCACGGACAGCAATATCCATGTCTTCAACAGTAGTTCGCTCCAACCATCCCCCGCAGTCCTCGAGGGCTTTGATTCTCCAAACACCAGCAGTTCCATTAAAGCCAAAGAAATTAATAAAGACTCCATTAACCTGCTGTTCGACTTCAAAGTGGAAAGACAAATTTATGTTCTGGAGTCTTGTAAGCAAGTTTTCGTCTTTGTTCACAAAAGCCCATCGTGTTTGGACCAAGGCTAATTCATCATTCCCCTGAAAAGAAAACACAGAAACTGTCATGTGAGAAAGGCTAGTGTATGTGAAGCATACAGTATCACTGTGCCAGGTATAAACCCTGAACTAATAATGTAAGAAATCCGAAGCTCAAAGGACAAAATCCAAACTTATGACTAGCCAATGAAGAAGCCTTCGAAGTCCAATCACAGTAGAGCACACATACTTCATACCATGTGAAAGGTCAATGATAACAAATTCATGATGTGGGAAAAACTTCTATGTGCAACCGAGAATGGAAAATGTAACTGGTGTGACAGTTTGGGTTTTGAGGGAAGGTTCCACCAAACTGGTGTTGACTAAAAAATACAAATTTGTATACAAGCAAATTATCTCCATTTCCTTGTTAGATGTTCATCCTAGGATCGCAACTGAAGACACACATTCACTAATTGTCGTGGAAGAAACGCTATGCCATATGTGTCATCTTTGCCAATACCATTAAACTAAGGGTATAACCACTCTCTATAGTTTTTAAAAAGATTTAGCCATATCCTTAATCCATAAAGAACACAGGTCACATAACATCTCGTATGCACATGAGACAAAAGAAGACATGATTGGTTACCTTAAAATGAGGCACAGTTTTCTTCAAGAAATTTGGTGGTGGCTGGAAATCCGCATCAAATATGGCGACAAACTCATAGTCTTTGACGTAATCACAGTTCATTGCAGCTTTAAGGTTTCCAGCCTTGTAACCAGTACGTATGAGACGGTGTCTATACACAATCCGGACACCCCTTTGTTGCCATTTCTGTACTTCAGCTTTGATAAGCTGCTGAACATCCGACTCACTGGAGTCATCAAGAACCTGAACTAGCATTCTTTCCCTAGGCCAGTCGAGCATACACACAGCCCCAATAGATTGTTGGTAAACCTGAAACCAAAATCAACTAGATGAGGTACCAAAACAGGAACTGCAAGAACTCAAATGTGAATCAACAAGGAAACCACACAAGAAACACTTAGATTACGAGTAAAAACAAAGATAGCAACAAATCCAAGCTAGAGATAGTTGATTCCCAATTGAACTCATTGTCCTAACTAGGGAGAAGGGATCTACATACATGTGCTTACCTCCTTTTCATTGCACATGGGAATCTGCACAATCACCATAGGATAATCTTCCAATCTAACACCATCCCCAACCAATTTAGTCGGGTACTCCATAGATGCAACAGGCTTAATACGACGGAGCTTGATCCAGAAGCATCCAAGCACAAGCACGAGACGGTCAACGGACTGAATCAAGAACAGAACAATGCACACATTGGTCAAACTCTGAAGCGGCGGGGCGAGATAGGAAGCCCTGATCTCAAGCCACCAAGCGTAAACAACCTCAAGAGCAACCTCGGCAGAAGCGACGGAGGGAGGAGTAAAGTGCCATCCTTTGAAATAAGCGGCGAGCTCGAAAAAGAGGAGAAGCACAACGAGAACTAGAAATCCCTTGATGAGACGGTACAAGCGAGCGGAGGAGGAGACGGAAGGAGGGTTATCGTTGGCAATGCGGCGATTGGCGGTGCGGAGAAGGTAAAGGAAAGAGTGACCGATCCAGAGGAAGGAAGAAGCGAGTTGCTTGAACTTGAGGAGGTAGAGACGAGAGAGCTGACGAGCGGAACGAGTACGGATCCGATCTTTATCGGGGTCGTCAACGACGGGAGTACGGATTTCCACGGTGAGGAAAGCTTCATCGTCACCGGTGTAGAGAACGTCGTGATTAGTCGTCGGCCTATCACGTTGCTTGTTCCACCATTGCTGAAACTCCTCGTTCTGGGAGCGAGACATTCAACGAAGCTCTCTGAAATCGAAATCGATCTGATTTGTTTATAGATCTGAGATTTTTTTTTTTTTTTTTTTTTGAGGGGAGAGAAGAAGAAACCAACACACAGCTCCACGATTGGGCTCTTTCTCTAAAAACTTACTAACAATAGAGAGAGAGAGAGAGAGAGAGAGATGACGTCTTTCTCCCCCACCCCAGTGTTGTTGTGTCTGCTCTCCCATTTTTTTTTTTTTTTTTTTTCTTCTTCACATAGATTTGATTAATAAATTAAATAATTAGTGATTTTATTAATTACTATAGTTAAGGGAAGCGAATCATGTGTGTTAGATGATGCTAATGTGTTTTACACAACCGCTGATTGCGGTATTTAATCTCCTAATTAAGTCCTAATGATGATTCTAAGCATATTGATCAAACTTAAACCATCGCGATCTGCACGATTGATTTTTATACTTCATACCCTTCTAACATCGTCATCAATAATTCTCCAAGGAAACATATACAACAGACACGTTATTAATATTTAATATAGTATGTTTTTTTATTATGAATTCCAAGTGTATCGTATTATAATTTAGGCGATATTAAAATAATAACTACTATGAAATTAAGTAATTTAACCATGCCGTAACGTTTATTTTAAGTCGTGAAGATAAATGTATTTAGTTGGGCCGAAAAATAATAAAGCGCCCCAAAAAGAACCCACTAAAAAAATCCACATCTTTATAAGTTTTAGTACTAGGCCCACAACACATTTAAGGTTCATAAATTTGGCTTTAGCAAAAGATTATTATATGTTGTTGGCCCATTTTTATCGATTATTTTATAAGCAAAATTACGACTAACGCAAGGAATGGTTTATTTTTTTAAAAAAAAACTCTTAATACTGTATAGACGGTATAGTATTATTTGATACGCTCAGTTACGTCTGAACCGTTGTATTTGTTTTCGAATCAGTCGAGTATTATCTCATCTGCATTATACTCTTGTGCTTTTTATTATCATCAACATGGGGGATAAATGGTTTTTGAGTGATTTAGCAATATACTTGTGGCTATAGTAGGTAAATGGAAAGAGACGCCTCTGTGTTCTATATAGTTCCCATAAATCACGCCGTAATCCCTAAATGAACATCCTAATTAATCAGCTTTGTTTTTTTGCTCATAACTAACCACTCATATTAGACTTTCTAAATGTTTCTGTTTATTTTGAATAACTCGCACAAAGACAATAGAGAAAATGACACAACACCTTACACAGCTGGTTAACACTAGCAACGATCAAATCAAAAAATCAAATATGATCTAACATTCAAAATTGACCTTCACGAGTTTAGAGTAAAAATAGAAAAAAGTCAAGCTTTGCTTAGATTCGATGTTTGTGACTTTGCTATTAGTACCTGTTATTTGTTGGAAATGTAATACACTTGAGCAATTAATTTAGCACAAAGCTAGATGTCTCCCTATGTGTAACTCTTGCCGAAACAAAACTCAATACCAATTTTTTGGTTATTAATTTAAATTATATTCCAAGCAAAAACTGTAAATTATAATTGAAATATCTTAGCACATATCCAGCAGAAGGCAGAAGCTATACATTTTCAATAATTGAAATATAAAATCTTATTTTGCATCTATATATCATTTCTTTGCTACACGTTGATGACTTTTCCGTAAACCATACCACAAAAAAAAAAAAAAAAAATCACCAGGTGAGGGACTAGTAGTTCTAGCTTGGTGGAAGAATCGCTTTGTTGGTCTAGGCCAGGAATCGATTTTCTCCAAGCACAGAATTACTCAGCTTTATCCTTTTGGCCACATGGGTATGAGCTCATTGCTTACGGCCCATTTACATACATGGAGGACCCTATTCGTAGGATACCCTCTCTGATTTAAAAAAAAATTATTGAAAAAATGTGAATTTAGAGGTTTGATCTGTCCTTTTCTTATCATTACATATTGAAAATATCTTCCTTTGGCCATTTATAGAGAGAACCGAATTATTTTTTCGCTTCCACGAGTTTGATATTTTTTTGTTAAAAAAAAATTACTGGGTTTAAAAGAAAAAGTTTTGTAGTTCGGAAAAATAGTTATAGCTTTAGTGGGATTAAAACTTACACTGATTTCAAATATAAACAATACAAGCTTATGGAATCTGATTACAATAATAACGGATAATTGGATATGATAATAAAATCGAGTACCACAAATGAATCGTAAGGATAAAAAAGAAGAAATTATATATCTATGAAGATGATTGTAGAACTGAATTCGCAAATGGTGTGGTCCAATTCAAGCTTCTTGTTATGTACCCCCATCAATCCTTTTCTCACTTTCTATCCGTAAGCCCTTTAGAACTCTAATCTTTTTGTAAAAAAAAAATACAAATAAAGGTTCAAAGTTCAGCTTTCATGTTCGATGGTACTTGGTTTGATGGACCTGCATAGATATATATTGTACACCTCAAAACTAAATCATCGTGTCCATATAATGAAACGAAAAAAATAACACACACACACATGATTTAAATTTCCTTACCTGGGTTCAATTCGTGGATCAGGTTTTGAGCGAAACCCATATGAATGATGCTATGTAAATCATCTTCAGAAAATGTTGAATACTGAAAACAAAAGCCAAAAAGGGTTAAGGTTGTTTCGCATGTTACATTTATATAGAAGAATGTTAAAAAGTGATAGAAGAATTTAGAAAAAAAACCTGAGAAATAGAGTCAGTGAAATGAGCAAGTGTTGGTAAGTGAGAAACGAAGCTTCTAGTTTCAGAAGATTCCAATGGGGTCATTGTGTTATTGGAAGAAATTTTAGGGTTCAATTGTAAAATTGTATTGTGATGATGATCACTCAATAAGGTTTCTGCTGAAGAATCTAGTTGAAGTACTTGATGATGCATTAGATTGTTGCTTGAAGGAAATATCTGTCAGAAAATTAAAAAGTTTTATAAACACACGATTGGTTCACAAAGTAATTATTGTTATAATAATTGTCAATTATAATTACTATTAATGTTGTTTTAAAAAAAAAAAGTGTGACGGTGACTTACATCCTTTGACATGAAAGCATCCATGTTAAAGTCCAGCCTGGTGTTCACTGACGATAACTTCATCGACAAGAACTGCACCATAATTGAAATTAAGATTATTAAGATTAAGAAAGTAAATAAATAAAATTCGAAATCGTGTAGTTGTTGTTTTGGAAAAGCGACTATGAAATAATGGAAAAGAGTTTAAAGTGGACAAAAATAATCTAATTGAGAAATTACCTCAACTTGTCGTTGCAATGATTGGACATAGTTTATAATTTCATCCAGCATCAGTGCTTTCCCAGTAACCTTTAACAATATATCATTATTCTTATCACAACTACATTACAACTAAAAACGAATCAATTAGTTAAATTAATCAAACTCTCTCTCTCTCTCTCTCTCTCTCTCTCTCTCACCTTGTTGCATCCAGGGACAAGATCTTGAAGCAGCTTCATTCTCTCGCTTATTTTCTCTCTTCGAACCTTTTTTAAAAAATCGAAACCTCAAATTCCAACCCATATAGAGAGCATATGACTAATCCAACTAATGAGAACATAATTAAACCTAGAGATTGAACTAGGTAACTAATTTTGGTAAGAAAAAGCAAAAATAAAAAGTTAACTGACTCGTTCTGCGAGACTGTGACTGTCTGTGGCTTGGCCTCGTCTAGCTCTGACATGAATGTAGTCTTTGTAAGGATCATCATCAACTGATTTCGTTTTGTCTTCGTTTGCTTCTGTCTTTTTGCTTCTCTTCGGGTCAGAAACTTCCTTCTCTTCAACCTCCTGAAAATAAACAAAACTAATTAAAATAATGAAAAAAAAAGGTTTTATTTAAAGAATGTGAATCGAAAGCTTTGATTATGAAAGAACCTTTGATGGTGAAGCTGTGGAAGGAGAATTCTGCTTGGATTTTGTTTTTCTTTTCCGGGAAATTTCACCGGAAGATTCGCCGGCGAGAGGCTTGAGAGCTGGGGTGCTAGAGACACGTGGCATTTTCTCATTGGCTGCGACGGGTACGTTATTATTATTAATCGGGAACGGTGGGTTGGTTCTGCCGTTAAAACTCCGGCTACCGAAACAAGAGAACCTCGCCGCTCTCTCCGCGAAACCCGTATCGCCGGAGAATTCAGCCAAGGGGGTCGGCGGTTTCGTCACCATCATATGTCTCGGAGGTGGAGAGCTGCGCATCGGAGTTGCGTAACACGAGGCGGAGACGTTCCCGTTGCTCGCCGGAGCTCCGTAGATCTCGCCGATGTTACCCAATTTTCCGATGAGCTCTCTGATGATGAAATTGTCTCCATGAGCTACTCCTCCTCCGCCGGAAAAGTTAGAGTTCGGCGAAGAGACGAGTGAACTCAGAGCCGAGTCGAAGATGCTCTGTTCCGTTGACTTTTCCCAGAACAAACAATCCCGGGATAGATTGTGACTGAGACTGGGGTCCACCGGCTGGGTTGAACTCGAAACCCAGTTTAGCATCGCCGAAGAAGAAGACGGTGACGTCATCAGCACCGGCGGTTGTGAAACTCCTGCATTCATAAACAGCTCGTTCTCCATGGAGCTCAATTCTAAGGAAGTGAAGATGGAAATCAAAAGTGCAGATTTTTAAAGTCCTTAATCAAAGAGCGATTAATTAATTAAACTCAGATCAGAGATGATTCGTCCAATAGAAAGATATAAAAAAGTTTGTAAATTTCTTAAAGTGAAGAACAGAGTAGAAAAGGGGAGCTCGTTAATGGCACTAATGAGGAGTTTATATACTTTTTTAATAAAATTTGTATTTTAAAATTTTCACCAATCAATGACTTTCTAATAAATGGAAATAAATAAATAAATAAAAAGGAAGAAGGCCTTGGACGTTTAGTTAATGTAATAAAACGTCAAAGACAAATCTGCTATTTAAGCTTATTTCTAACGAACTAATTTTGACGAATGGGTTCCTTTGTCGATGTTTCCTTAACCATCGCCGGTTCTTATGTTGATTTTGTAATGTCAAAAGTGTTGAACGCTCTCTTTGATCGAATATCAAAGAAGAAGACAATAATATATTGTTTCAAGAAGTAAGTTTCGATGAGGCAATTGGGTTTTTGTTGAAGCAATTAAGAATTAGTTAAAATTTTAAGACTCTCGAGTGTTGCTTTGGTGTCGCTAACATATGTCAAGTTTTACTTAAAAAGTAGTGTTTTGTTTGTGTTACCTGAATTTTACAGTAATATGCAAAATAGATTGTCTGAGTTCAGTTGACGAACTCATTGTTTTCAAATTCCAGGTTCCAGGCAAGTACACGTTTTCAATAACATATCACCGACTTTTTACGTTAGGAAAGACAAAAAGAGACATACATACGAATAGATGAATAGATGAGATAAAGTATACTTCATGTCATATAATAGTACAACCTTGAGCGCCGTCAAAATAAGAAAAAAAAGAAGAAGATAATATACACGTTGAGCTATTTCATACATACAGCTACGCATTCAAACAATACAGATGCTTCGGATCAGATCTCGTATCAGTTATCTTATCACAAATAATATTCACACCTACGTCACGCATGATGAAACAGATGCTCTAATCATCTGTATAGTCCAATATCGATTGCATTAATAAGAGCGCGTCTTGTGGTCTTCTTCTATTCATATGGGCCTTCAACTTCTAAACCCATTAACGAATTAAACGGGTTTCATCCATCCACGAGAGAAAAAATTTATATGGGTTTACCTAATATCACTGAAAGATATTTGAGTACTTTGGTAAAATGATCTTATTTCTCAATAATGTTTATAATAGTCTAAGATGCTCTTTATATAGGCTGTAGAATAATCTAGACTGCTGTAGAATAATCTAGACTTCTCTAGGGTTTTACAGTTGGTTACAACCTTAGTCATCACATAAGGTTAGAAGGATTTTGAATCTGTTTGCTTGTGGTTCATGTTCCTTCTTCTTTACTCTAACGTCTTTTGCAGGTATATATAGATTTGTCTTCTTCTGTGGTGGAGTTACTGGGCTTTCCTTGAGTTGGGTCTTTCTTTGATTTGTAGTTGGGCTTGATTTGGTACATTCACTAACATTCCCCCTCAATTGAAAGGTGGGTGACCAACTGACGTCGAGCATGTGCCGGAGTAAGGTGAACTCCTTTTGCGGTAACGATTTGGTGAAAATATCAGCCAATTGAAGAGCTGCTGGGATGTGCCTCGTCTCAATGAAGCCAAGAGCTACTTGCTCACGAATGTAGTGGTAATCTATATCGAAGTTTTTCGATCGATTGTGGAGAGCTAGGTTTGCACTGAGGTAGACTGTGGAAAGGTTGTCGCATTGAAGAACGGTGGGATGAGATTGAAAGATGTCGAGATCTCTGAGAAGGAAGGAGAGCCACGTGAGTTCCTGGGTTGTTGCTGTGAGAGCTCTGTATTCTGCTTCGGTGGATGAGTTCGACATTGTTTGTTGGCATTTGGCTGACCACGAAAC
The DNA here is from genome assembly GCF_030686135.1 of Camelina sativa. Taxonomy (NCBI): domain Eukaryota; kingdom Viridiplantae; phylum Streptophyta; class Magnoliopsida; order Brassicales; family Brassicaceae; genus Camelina; species Camelina sativa. Next base: position 3,139,025 of record NC_141898.1, read on the forward strand.
AAGATTAGGTCCGAGCAGAGTACAAAATCCGGAGGTTGACCTTCTAGTGTTCTTGCAACCTCCCCAGTCATTGTCACTGTAGGCAGAGAGAGATAGGTTGTTGTCTTTCCAAATGCGGAGACCCATGTGGAGTGTGCCTTTGAGATATCGAAGGATCCGTTTTAGGAGGCCAAAGTCAGAGGTAGTGGGGGCGTGCATAAGCTGGCAAACAAAATTGACGGCAAATTGGATGTCAGGACGAGTGATAGTTAGATATTGGAGTTTACCCGCAAGGCTTCTAAAATAAGTAGGTTCGGAGAATAACTCTGAGCTAAAATTAGTGAGTTGCTGCGGCAGTGGAGTCGGCATTGGATTGTAATTACTCATTGCAGCTTGATGTAGTATGTCATAAGCATAGGCTGTCTGGTGCATGAATATGCCTGTTGGATGCATTTCAAACTCGACTCCAAGAAAGTACTTCGGAGGACCAAGGTCTTTCATGAGGAAGCGTTGATTCAGAGTTTCAAGAAGCTTGTCCAGGAGATATTGACTACTTCATGTAAGAAGAATATCATCAACATACAGAAGTAAGGTTAGAGATTCTCCATTTTTGCGATAAGTAAACAGAGAGGGATCAGATTTGCTGCAGTCGAAACCAAATTCGATCAGGAAGGTGCTGAATGTGTCGAACCAAGCCCTTGGAGCTTGTTTGAGTCCGTAAAGGGCCTTGGTGAGACGACACACATGGTTAGGTTTCTGCTGATCAACAAAGCCATCGGGTTGATACATGAAGAGTGGTTCTTGCAGTTCTCCATGGAGGAAAAAAGCGTTTGATACATCCAACTGCTTTATTGGCCATCCTTTAGCTGTAGCAACTTCTAGGACCAACCTGATAGTCGATGTTCTTACTACTAGACTGTATGTCTCGAGGTAATCTACACCTTCTTCTTGCTCAAATCCCTTGGCAACAAGTCTTGCTTTGAGTTTGTCTACGGTTCCATCAGGCTTTAACTTGGTTTTGAATACCCATTTCGAGTGTAGCAGGTTCATATCTTCTGTTGGTTCAACCAAGTCCCATGTGTGTAACATGTTGATTCTCCCTACTTCATCCATTAGTGCAAGATTCCACCCTGGATGAGCCATTGCAGCTTCCAGATCTTTAGGTTCTTCAGTCGTATATCTGGAAGTTAGAAGAGCATATCGCGGATTAAGTTTGTGAATTCCGTCTTTAGCTCTAGTGACCATAGGATGATCGTTAATTAGTTGAATCTCTTGATCATCAAGCAGTTCTGATTCACCATTGTCAGAATCTGATGGCTCCATGTTGGTTTCGTTTTGCAGATCATAGGCATTGTCCTCCTCTGCTGCAACAGGTTCAGTATCCACATTCTCATTGTTCTCGCTAAAGAGTCCTTCGTCGTTTTGCGTATCAGCAGCTTGAGAATTGTGTGGAGTTGGTGACACGATAACAGGGTTCAGAGTTGCAGGTATCGCGTGAGGACTTACTGTGAAAGATATTTGAGTACTTTGGTAAAATGATCTTATTTCTCAATAATGTTTACAATAGTCTAAGAGGCTCTTTATATATGCTGTAGAATAATTTAGACTTCTTTAAGGTTTTACAGCTAGTTACAACCTTAGTCATCACATAAGGTTAGAATGGTTTTGAATCTGTTTGCTTGTGGTTCCTGTTCCTTTTTCTTAACTCTAACATCTTTTGGAGGTACATATAGATTTGTCTTCTTCTGTGGTGGAGTTATTGGACTTTCCTTGAGTTGAGCCTTTCCTTGATTTGTAGTTGGGCTTGATTTGATACATTTGTATCAAATTATTAAAACATCTTAAAAACTGATGAAAATTAAACATCATTGGATTGGAGCTGGAGATTAAGTCACTAACTAAAATTTATATGGGTTTACCTAATGGCTATCACAACGTATAAAATTATAAAAACATCTTAAAACTAATGAAAATCATACATCATTGGATTGGAGCTGGACATTAAGTCACTAACTAATATTGATACAGAAAATCATTTTGATATTAAGTTATGAAGATGTTTGCATAATTGTTTTTTTAAGAACAACAAATTAAAATATTAGTATGTGTACATCACCACTACCACAATCAATTATGTGAGCTAGTATATGCAATATGGATAATAAGTTAGTTGCATCAGTTAATGTAGGAAAAACATATACATGACATTATTTGTCTGATTTGTTGTAAAAAGTGTTCACTTTAGTTTTACTCGAAATACGAATAGTTCTAGGTAAATGTTTTCTACTAAATTCTGTGCAAGTACATTAATTTTGCACTTTTCATGTTCGTAGCTAGTGTACATTCTATACATAACAATGATTTAGGAAAGATGTTTGAGTCCCGTATATAGAGTGCTTCTTGGCACCATCCTTACTCCTTAGTGTATTTTATTCTAAAACTAGCAGCATTTTCACGATTTAACTATAAAATAGTAAAGATCCCTTGACTCTTCGCATTTAAATAAAAATTACGATAATATACAAGAATATGGATTTGGGTTCGTCTTTAATAATAGTATACCGCAACCTGCATGGGACAACGAGCATAAATAGACACCACATAACAAAACCCACTTGTCACGTTCTTGTTCTTACTAGGGATTATTAGATATTGTCACTTGTTCGTTACTTCATTCTGAGAACTCTTCACACCTCCCAAATTCCAACTTTTTTCTTCCATTAAATTAGCAAAAGTTATTGGACGCGAGCTTTCCCCCTCAGTTGGTGTAATTTCCCCCTACGTTGTTGGTACTAATTACTTTATATGAATAGACTAACAACTATAATGGAAGATAGATTGTCAGTTTAAAATATCATTTGAAGATAGCCGGATGAATTTTTGTGCATGGATGCTTAGGCGACAATGCCTTTATTATATATAGTTTATTCGCTCTCTCACTGATCTCCCAAGATATTGCTTGTTTCTAATACCTCACAGTCACAGGCTAACACATATCTTACGTTCAACCAATAAATAAAGACCGAGTCATAAAATTGACTTATTCTCCATCTCAACCATAAATTTTTCTTTCGAACTCAAAACGGATCACAATTAAAGTATATGCTCGGCTTAAACAAGATTATTGGTAAGTCTTAATAAAAAGAGTTTATTTTAAAATGTTACAGAGAGACGCAGCTAGCTACACCTTTCCCTATCATGAAGAGCCAAAAGAAATGGATTAAATCAAGAAAAGAGGATAGGGGATACAAAGGTGAAAGGCTCTTTGGGTTGGTTCTTCTTCTTTTGGCCCTACGCCTTCCCCTTTGGCAATCATCTATCTCTCGTCCTATTTGGCCCCCACCACAATTCATCATATTATTCCTCTCTTTCTTTCTTTCTTTTTTTTTTATCTCTCTGTCACGTGTCCTCTTTTCCTGTAAATTCTATCTGTAATTTGCTTACGGATAACCCTTATTTTCCTACCATCTCAATCTGCTTGTAAATTTTTGTAGCGACAAACTGATAAGACTTTTCACATCTGTCTTGTAATTCTTTTTAAGTAAAAACTTCAACTGAAAACAAAATTAATCTAGAAATTTCGAAAATTATACTTTTTCCTCAACCATTTAAGACTATTTACAATGGAATGGTTGACATACGATAAGATTTTGTTTCTAGAATATCAGAGGAACTTTCAATCGCTAAACGACCATAGTGAATTATTAATTTTATAATTTTGGAGGGTAATACAAATCTAGATATGTTTTTTAGTTTTATGTTATTTGGTCAAATTGATATCTTTGTTGTTGTTGTCGTCGTCAAATTTGAAGTAACATACATATATCATTGTTTTCAAATCAAACTTGAAGGTGAAATTATTATTATTATTGGGTCAAATTAAATCAGGCGTAGCATGGGTTATGGAGTTGTTAGTTTTTCAATTAATAAAATGTAAAGACACATACATATCTCCATCTATGGTTTTCTCGTCTAAACAAAATTGTCTATAAGAATTTTCTATCGTATATCACATACAATAATAGTAAAATATTATGATTAACTTGTAGACGAAAGCGTATGTTTTTGTTTTTTGTGCAGAAAAAAAATGGGATGTGGAACCTATGAGAAATCTTCCTGGGCCAGCTACCATTCAAAAACTACTCCATCTAGTGAGAGAGAGAGATAGAGGGAGTCTAGTGCATGCAGTTGTTAGATGAACATTGAATGTAATCAATGTATGACATGAAGTGACATGCACATCTATGAGAAATCGTACGAAAATCATAATCATTCTAATTTTTATTAATTAACTTAACTATATTTGTCTAATTGATAGCATATCTTCATAGAGTCACTAGCCGAGCCGTGCTGCTAAACATGGGAGCTTTAATGCTTTATATAATCCATCGGAAGGCTCATCGATGGATGGTCTATCGAGTCCAAGATCCATCGATCCGGTACCCAAAATCCGAATATACTAAAATATCTACGTGAACAATTTACATTATGACTATGTCCGCATAAGTTATATAACTTTTACTAAAGAAACTAATAAAAATGGAAGCGTGAAAAATGTAAATGAGAGGAGGAATAAAACCCTAAATACCCGTTGCCTGTTGGGATATGCCTTTGCTTGCCTAACCCATCGGGCCAAAAGTCGTCATGCTTATTAGTAAGCAAGAAGTGGTATATCCTCCGGTTCTGCTTTTCCCCATTATTTCGTGTCTTCTTATAATATGCACCTTCCATCTTTATTTCTTTATTTATATCTAATAATTATAGTATAAATAACTTAAGCTTCTCTTCGAATATTCGGAGCCCCAACTCCTCTCTTCTCTCTCTCTCTCTTCACGCATTTCTTGTTCTTGAACCTTTTATAAAAACCCATCTCATCCTTCTCTCTCTCTCTTATTCAAACTTCTCTCCGAGAAAAAAAAAATTCGAGTTACGTGTTTCTTTATACATTTTGATATGGGTTTCTCTAGAGCAAAACGTGTCACCGATCCACTCGCAGACGAGGTTAGGGCTCGTCTCGTTGGATGTAGCTTTAGCAGCGGCAGTGAACATACCGGCGACGGAATCGAAGATTACGAAGACGATGACTCGCCTTGTCTCTCCGATCTTGTACAAGGCTTTTTGGAAGATGAAGTTGAGACCGTCGATGATGATGACTCTCGCTGGTGTGATCAAGATTCGGGTTCCGACTCGGATTCTGACTCGGACGGAGCGGAGCTCCCTGACTACGCCGACGATATCGCGAAGATTCTGAGGAACTCACTTATAGAAGATTCATACGGAAGAACGGTGCTGGTTCACGTGGCGAGAGCAATGGAAGTGTTGTCGTCTCTCGGATCTCAGCACGAACAGCGTGCCGTTTTGTTGCGTAAGGTCATGTCTCTTCTCAGAGAGCTTGGCCACAATGCGGCCATCTGCAAAACCAAATGGAAATCTTCCGGCGGTCTCACCGCCGGTAACCACGAGTTTATCGACGTCATGTTTACCACACCTTCATCAGCCTCGTCTCAGACCGTACGTTACATCGTCGATTTAGATTTCGCGTCGCGGTTCCAAATCGCCAGGCCAACGGCACAGTACGCGCGTGTGCTTCAATCGCTTCCGGCGGTTTTCGTGGGAAGAGGAGAGGAGTTGAAGCGGATCTTGCGGCTCGTATGTGACGCCGCGAGGATCTCACTTAGGAGCCGTGGCCTCACGCTTCCACCTTGGAGGAAGAATCGTTATATGCAAACGCGGTGGCTTGGTCCTTACAAACGCACAGCCAACTTAACTCCGTCATCTTCCGCTCTTAACACCGTCATGTGTCGTGCCATCGGTTTCGATAGTGCCGTCGGTGGCCGTCTATTAGTGCGAACACGATAAAATTAACCCACGTGTCATTTTTTAACTCGATTTTTTCCACACATTCTAGAGAATAATATATAATTCCATTATTTAGAATTTTTTCGTTCGAAATAAAATAAAAACTTGTGATACAAAACAAACAAATTAAACCCAAAAAGAAAAAATCTAGATTTTACGATGAATAAAACAATTTTACGCGGAAAATGAACATTGTGAAGAAAAAAAAATAAAACACAGAAGAGCAATGATCGAGTGCGACAGGTACACACAGATAAGGCTTCGACTGATAGCCGTAGAGTAAGATCTAATGGTCATAATATTAAGAAGGGAGATCAAATGATGTGGAGGATAACGTATTATAATAAATATAGCAATCGACGTGGCAGTAACACGTAACGTAGTTCTCGCAGTGCATTGAATGTGACTTGGCGTGACAAGTCAGGGTCCAGGTCTACCTAGGTGCATGGGTTTGTCGTCTAGTTTCGACCACACCTGATAAAAAGCCTTTACGAGAGAGAAGAAAAAAGTGGGACAAATAAAAATAACAGAGCACGTGGAACGGATAAGGTTTTTATTCATATTTATTTTGTTTTTATTCTTTTGGTGTTTATGCGAATATTCGGGTTTTTCTTTTTCAGACCAGATTTTGCTATCCACAACTGACCTAATCCATTAGAGCAATCTCATTGCACATATTCTGAGATGTCTTTGATTTATTTAGTAATATAATCAAAAAAAGAAAAAGTTTTAATCATAATTTTTGTGAGACACAGGTCTCTGCCGAAACTCTTTTAGTTCACAGAGACCCGACACGTGTCACTATTTTATTGGTTAAGTTTTTTTTTTTTTTTTTCATTTTCTTCTCACTCTCTTTCGACAAAATCAAAAGGATGAAACGCAAAATCAAAACGATCGAGATCGGTTGTCTCGTCGTTTCCAGAAACAAAACATTTGGATCCATCTCTTCTCAAAACCCTTCAAAAATTTATTGGATTTTGGTTGATTTTGTGGTTCCAATTCTATGTTTTGATGAATCATCGAATGGAGATTAAAAAGGAGTGAGGATGGAAGAAGGATCTTTGTGTTTCTTTTCTTCTAGCTCATCTTCTTGTGCTCGAGTTGATGGCAAAGAGTACAAAACCATTCAATCTCCTATTCCATTTTGCAAATACCAAATGAGACACCCAAGGATAACTAATGAGAGGACAAAAAAAAAAACAGGGGTGTAAAGAGATTTGTATTATTTTTAGTATTATTAAAAAAATAAAAATACTCAAATGAGGAAGTGCAATGTGTTTGCTTTTACTGTCTCTTGATATATTAGACTTATTAGTATTAGGACGATTTACATCGTTCGTTTTAATAAGCATAGTTGTATTTAACTAATGATTTCTATTACGACGGTCCAGTTATGCATTTAATTTAATCATGTGATGCTGCAAATCGAATGGTATAATTCCCGAGAAAGATTTTAGAACCACTAGGTCTCAAAGATCACGACTCGTCGACTCATATTAGTCGAATGAGTCATTTCATCAAGTAGTTGGTCGGAATTGATCTCATCTCTCTATATGACAATAGTATTTGTTTTATGCATCTACCTAGTCAAAGTTTCAAACGTTGCCGAGGACTATATACAATACATATTTATAAAATCATAACAAAAAATAATAAACAAATGAAATCCAAGTTGATATATATATATATATATAAATAAATATGGTTGAAGTTAATGTTTTCGTTGATACTTTTTTTTTTGTCATCTGAATTTATATTAATTCCAACAATGGAACTAAGAATTACAAGAGCTAGTACATAATCAAACAGAGTGACAGTTAGCCTAACTTAGTACTCCCACCACAATCGGCCTGGGAAGACTATACAAAAAATCCTGATTTACAAATCAGCCAATAGTTATCCCAAACAAAAAATCCTAATCTACAAATCAGCCAATAATGTTTTCGTTGATACAAAAGATGGAAATAAATTATTCTTTTACTTATGATCGTATTTCTCATTTTACTATGTATATATAAATCTTTGGTATAGTGCTTGCACATGTGTATATTAAAAAAATAGGTCGTTTATCTATCATTATTATTCTTCCTTTAATTGCTGATTTCAAATCGATGATATTTTGTTAATTATACTTGTTATCTCTATGGCGAACACGCAACATGACGAATAAAAGAGGAAAAATCAGTACCGGAGAATCGTCTTTTGATCTTGGAGAATATTAATATGTTAATTTATTTTCATATATGACAAATCTAGTGTCAGCGAAAAATTAAATGTTGTTTCGTTAAGAACTAATTAATCAATGATAATTAATTTTTGTTTTTTATTGTTGATTTGTTTTGCAGTGTGAAAAGTCTTTTTGTTCATCATATACTCTTGAGATCAACCCAAATTATATATATGGCTATGAATGGAGACATTTTATTTGCGGAATTTAGAGAAGATTTATGAATAACGCATATCCTTCACCAATCACAATAATTGTTATATTGTGGTTTTACAAAAAAAAACAAAAAGTGGTGGGTGCCTTTTTTGAGAAGGCAAAATGCTTTGAACTGTAACAACTCAAACATGTTTATTACCCAACCGTCAGAAGAAAAACGAAGTGGATTATTTTTATATATATTTTATTATTTTGATTATAATTAAAAATAGTGTATAGTTGTTGTTTTATCCCCCACATATATATGTCTATGATTCTATCTAGGCTATATATTCTCCCTCTTCTTTTCCCTCTTAGATCATTGTTATATAAAAATTTGCAATCCAGTTTTTTATATTAAAAACATAAAAAAAAACAGATAAGAAAAAAAGATTAATTTGTAATCCAATTTACTTATGTTTAAAGCAGAAATTATTATTTTGAAGAAAAACATATGTTTAAAATATTTCTGATTAACAACTGAAAAATTTCATATTAACAATACCGCTAATAGTTTTTTCACCAATCAAACATCATTGTGTACCGCTTATTTTGCATAAACCACACTTGTACCGCAAATACTTTTATCCCGCACGTACCGCAGTTGAACCGTACCGCACTTTAAAATCATTAGTTTCGCATTACTAAATCCGTCGTTACCATTCAGACCCATAGTTTGCTTAGTGTTTTGATTTCTGAACGAAGCAAATTACACAACCTGCAAAATCGCATGGACAGTACTAAAGTCTAGAGGCCAAGAATGAGTTGAACTTTTGTGATATAGTTCAAACTTAGATGTTTGAACAAAAAAAAAAAAGTTCAAAATTAGATCTAGTGATGATCATATATATCCTTGATTTCAAATTAAAATGTTTGGATCTAAAAACTTTGAATACATTGTTTTTGCATTGAATATAACCTAATCTAAGATCGAACTAAATCTCAGATTGGGTCTTAGGTTATAGATAGATATATTGTCCACTCTTATTACAAGTTACATAAAAACAATTTGTGATATACTGATATCTGTGCTATAGTAGTTGTTTGGGGCCAAATTGTATATTTAAACAAAAGATATTTCATAGCCGGAATGAATTATGTTCACTCTCGTAGTCGTGTACTCCTTCGAAGGATTAAAAAAACAATATATATATTTTTTAATTACATTTTGGTTTATATGCTTTTATTTATACTTATTTAAAAATTTATTTATAAAGTTAATTCCTAAAAAAATTCTAAAAATAATATTATTTAAGATTTTGTTTCCTAAATATTTTACATACCATTCCAACAAAAAAAATACAGCATAATATATATAGAAACAGAAACTATGATATATTAAAAACTATGATAGATTTAACCACACATTGTATTACGTATTGAAGATATTTTATCTCTGAATTTTTTTTCAAACAAAAAAACAATAATTTGATTCCTATTATGTTTTCCAAAATCTGTCAGCTTTGATTATTATGTAAAAAGAATTTCGATTCACATTTATTTAAATATTATACTTAATATATATGAACTTAATAAAATTTTAAAATATTACGAATATGTAGATGGGTTATAAAAAAGAAATATTAGAATTAATAAAATATCATTAAATTTGTGCTAACACGGGTTAAATCCTCATTTTATTATTTGTCAACACTATTAATATTACAATATTTGATATATAAAAATTAAGTTGATTAAACTAAGATTGTGTAAAATAATTAAATCATTAGGAAAAATGTGATTTAATCATAGCGTATAAATGACTTATTATGTATTTAAATTCCTTATTTTTTTGTTAAAATAATTAAAAATCAAAATAGAATCTCAAACACTAAACAAAACAAAAGAAATATAACAAACAAAATGGTAGTAAAGTATATTGCGGGTTAAAAAATTAAGATAAACATTTAGCTGCATAAACGGTCAGAAAATTTACCACTAATATACGAAAAAATTCAACTTATTTAGCTGCACAAACGAAAGAGTGATGAATATATAATTCTATTACATATTCAATGTTAAATAAGTTGCATGCACTCAACCCTTATACATACAAGGTCAGCCAAAGCCGATTATGATATATTTGCATGTCTTTAAAGAATCTTAAATATTTGTAATTGTCAAGATTGGCTACTGGCTTCAACCATGAACCAACTGTGCCCATGCCAGCACTTGGCCACACACAGAGAAGATGTTGTGGACGTAAACCGCTTTTAAACCACAAAAAAAAAATCAAAATATATGAGCATCTGTTGAGATGCAATGCAAACAAATTAATAAATACACGAGCATAGGTTTAATGAACAGGATGTTAAGACTTGTTTTTATAGCGTTTTAGGGCTTCGTTGTATAAATTGAAGATCTCAAGAGATTCTTTTCCTATATACAGTATCAAGGAATGTTTAGTCTGTTTAAGTTCCTTATCTTCTGTAGTCTCTGCTGAGATCTTATTTTATCAAGTTTAACATGTGCATATTTCCGACTTCACTACTTCTATGTGTGGTGATCGCTTATTCTATCATCAGCTCTAGGGCCAGCTTATTCTAGCTTTAGTCACCTCACACCCCTCCCACTTGGGAATCTCATCAATGTGTGACTGTGATTGATCCCAGTTACGTATAATTTTGGAATTACAACTCATTCGAGGTCTATTCTTACAGAATTTGGTTTTCATCAGTTTTCCATCTGATTCTAACACATTGATTCGGATTATTACATCATCAGAGACCAAATTATGTTTGAGGTTTCGAGAGATTATCATGCGCTCATAAAAGAAAGTTCAACAGGCTATACACGCTTACGAAAATCATAAAACGACTGAATACTCTCTCATCTCCGATCCATATATATATATGGATACTTTCGATTTTAAATTTATATTCATTTGATACATTTGTGTGTATAAAATTTGTAAATACATATATATCAAAAGCCATGATCTAGATCATTACGTACATTTATACATATATAATTATCTACTTCACAACGTTAAATACGTACAGTAATTTGAATCTGATCATTTAGTGTTGAGGCTTGTTGTCTTTCATTCACTTGAAGGAGATATGTGGGTTCATTGATTCATTCTCTAGGGTTTGCTTTGACGAACAAATGGGCCTCAAGAGCAAGTTTATATCCTATTTAAGGCTTCCTAGTCACCCATTGTACTTTATAACCCATCAATGGTATTTGTTAGGCTTTACACGTTTATATTTTCAGTGAGGCCAATGACTTCAAACCTCGGTCATTTATTAAGCCTGTTAATTACATTCTGTTCATAAAATGATTCAAAGTGGAAAGAAACTTGATTCTCCATTTGTGAATAGAAACATTGATAGTCATTAATTTTACAGGGATATCAGATTTTGGAGCATAAACATTCGTATCTTTCTTTTGCTAAATTGAAGAAATTCGGTTTGTTAGAGTATAAGATGGATATACAATTATATAAAAGATTCAATGAGAAATAAGTTGCAGATGCACTAAACACTTATACAAACCAGCCAAATCCGAATACTAGTTTATGGACTATGGACTATGTTAAAACAAAGTACTTGAGAAACTTTAATATTATTTGGAAAAAGCATCGTATTCGTACAAACTACAAAGTAATAACATTAACGTATGTAGGTTGTTGTTTGTAAACAAAACATATGGGTTGTTGACAAAAGAAACGTATGTGTCAAATGGGCCTCTTTTATATATGTTCAGTGGAACATGGTAATATTAATATGATAATAATTTTATTTCTTTCAATTATTGGTCTTGTCTTCTATCTTACAACACTTTTATTGGTTTCCAAATACGTCCAAACCCACCCATTAATGATCTTCTGTACTATATACAGTATGTATGTTTTCTGTATTTCAAAACTCTAAAGTCAAAAATCAAATTGAAAAATACGAATCAAAAAATGAGTATCGTTTCATATTCAAAATGTTTTAAAATATCTTCGATTCTTCAGAATATATGGACTGATAACTATACACTAATAAAAATACATTATCAATAAAGAGTCAAGGACCGTTTAGTTACATATGATACCTATCAATTATGATATACATTCAACACAGTTTATCGGAGTTTCCATTTGAATCTTCAATCCTTTAATTTGAACTATCAGAATATCTCAACATTCTGCCAGCATAACAATATCGAGGAGGTAGAGAATTTTAAGAATCCAAACACATACATTATACATAGATAACATCAAAATGACTGTCTTAAAAAAACACTACAATAATATCCCAAACATAAAATATGACCAGTTGTACAGTAAGTCTCTGTTTTATTTAAATTTATTTGGGCAACCTGACAATTTCCCATACTCTTTAATAATTATGTTAACGTACACCAGACCTTACATGCCAACAAGGCAACAACTACATTTTTTTTTTCATTTTCATATGTTGATTAACATTGTTTTCATGCTGTAAAGCTTATTATTGCATTGTAAAATCATAGCTAGATAAATATTCGCCAATATTTATTTCTTTTGGTTACCAAAATTTTGGAAACTTATAACATGTTCTACTTTTATGAAATAAAAATTGTTCAAGATAAAAGAGTGTAGTTATCAGATAATAAAAACAAAAGAGAAACAAAGATAATAATTAGGGAAAGCAGAGGTGTCTCGCAAGCAGGGAAAAAAGAAGGACAGTTCGAAGCTGATGAAGGCATAAGAAAAGGACACGTGGTTTTGGAGAGTCCCACGCAAGGTGAGTTATGACCAGCAGTCCAGCTTGGCACTTGCAAGATTCTCTTATGTGTTTTGCAGATGAGATTGAAAGTGATCCCCACTTGTCAGAACTACTACGTATTTACATATTCATACACGTGTCTATTTCAGTATTCATAGTTCAATTATGTAAGTAAACGTACTTTTTTTTTTTTTTTTTTGTTCCAATAATGTTATAATTTTGTTGTAGAACAACAACTTCATTGGTTGCGATTGAGACTAATCTAAAGCCGAGCGCCTTGTATGGACTTTCACTCTCTCTTATGGTGAATTAACTAAGCCATGTATTACCAATTAAGTTTTTTTTTTTGTTAATCAAATACTAGGACTACTAATAATAATGTAGGGAAAGTAGATAGGAACACAAAATCCGTGGCTAATATATAACTTGGGCAGTAACATTTGCTGACTATAAAACATTTATAAGAAAAAGAAGTCTCATATATTGGTGGAAATGGTCGTTTTCACCTTTAAATTGCTTGTTTGAGACGTGAATGTAATTGTTTAATAGTATTGTCTAGAATGTTACTAATAAAAAGTTGAAAAAGATGAATCTTGATAAAGACTAAATTCAAGACCAAATCTTCGGGTTACTTTTGTTTTTTTGTTTTTTGTTTTTTAAATTGCTGATAATATAGATTATGGTCAACTCTCTTGATTCATCCAATCACGCGTCGAAAGCTAGATAATAACACTTGTGTGTTCTTTTCGATTTTGTCTTTTTTTTTTTTTAAATTTTAATTTTTCTCATAATACTATGATTTACAAAAGCAAAAAACGGCAGGGGTAAAAAAGTCAAAAAAGAAATTAGAGAGTACGCAGTAGAGTAGAGAGAGAGTAGAAAAGGAAGAATCCATTGACGCGGAAAGACAGCTGTTTGTTCGTTCGTTGCCATGTTGGAATAACTTTGCGGGTCCCGCTTTCACTACACTCACTCACTCACTTTCTAAATTTCGCCGCCATTACCGTCTTTCCATTGTTACGAAATTTTATTAATTACTAATTAAAGTTTACATTTTTAATCAAATGTTCTACATTTTTTTTCTTTTTTGCCTGGCTTTTGCAACTTGCAAGTGATTTCGCGATTTATTTATACAAACTATACGATATAAACTTGTTGGATATACCATATCTCTTAGTTCTTCATTTTTTTCATGCTTGCTATCTTCATATAAAACACATATTTCTGCTTATGTAATAAATTGTTTTTGAAATTTTGTATTGGTTTGGTACATGTTGTAATACCCAAGTGATTAATAAAAGTTATTGGAAGGAAAAAAAAAAAAAACTTGTTGGATATACATATATATATACTATTACTATGCTCAGATGCTTGTTTCACCAATATACATAAATATTTAATTTAAACAGTATCAGTTATTATAAAACAATGCAAAAATATATGACCAATATACAGTAGAACCTATATAAATTAATATTTTTAAATTAATATTTGTTATAAATTAATAATTTTTTTCAGTCCCGAATTGGACCGGTGTAAAAAATAACATAATTTGATAAAATAATAAGATAATACTTTTTTTTTTGAAATCTTAAGTAAAAATATAATCCATCAATATCAGAAATTAATAATAATATAAACTAAATATATATATATATATATATATATATATATCTAAGAAAATTTAGTGAAATATGACTCTATTGTTGTTTGTTTATTATTGAATTTGCATTCTTGTTGAAGCTCTTCTATAATCTTTCTCATTACATCAAAAAACTTTTGTGTTGTTTTCTCAAATTGTATCCAAAAATTGTGGAGCGTCTTACACGCGATAGTTGCTTCTTTACGTATAATTGGTTATAAAGATACCGTAATATCTTTTTTGACTTCATCATGAAGAATAGTAACAACAATTTCTTCTAAACTATGAACTTTTAAACATTTATCATTTTCACTTTGATAATCTAGTAAACTATTGACATCAATCATATTACGATAGCCAAAATTATAAATTAAGAATATGAAAGTGTGAATTATAACAAAAATATTTTATTTTAATCAAAAATATTCAAAACTATGAAAATGAAAATCTCTTCATAAATTAATATTATGAAGAGAAATTAATAATTTTAAAACCTATATAAATTAATAAAATATCGTGATCCCGACCTTATTAATTTATAGAAGTTTTACTATAATGCAAATATGTACTCTATGTTTTAAATGGTACTAATAACTAGCCATTCTAAACAAAGTTAGTAGTCTATATAAATGATTTAATTATTCAGTCGAGAGATCCAATTTAATTAGTTTGTGAAATTTTTTATAATTAATTCATAGTGATCTAATGGATACAAAAATTCATTATGATATATTCTGAGTAACATACATTGATATCGGATCAAGATAAATCAAAATTAAGGTCTCTTCTAATGTAGCAATGGGTACAATTTCTCGTATCTTAGCAAAATTAGAGGAATAAGGATATGAGGAAATTGTAACTTAGAAAGTAATTTTACGATTTTGTTATTCAAACTACTCATTGGATATACATATTAATATATTACTACGTGTAGAATCGTAGACAATAGAAATGATATTTCTGTGTATCATTCAATGGTACTTTACATGGCTTTTATAGAATACAATGGGATCTTATAATATCTAATTACAATTAATGTAATATCACAATCATATCTCAATCACAATAGTATCAATTAACCTTGACCAGATCTTTATTAACTTGTTGCATAAGTTGCAGAGTTGAATCCGTAATACCCTCCCTCAAGTTGGAGCATGCCGCTTGCAAATGTCCAACTTGAACTTGATCATGTCCTCATCTTCATATCCCCGTTTCGGTATTCATCAAGGTGTTATACTCCACCGTTGAGTCTCTCGGTTTTTCTTGTCGTAATCTGGTTCGTCGATGTCACAACACAAGAGTTGTGTGTGACACAAGGATTCCTTCAAATCCTTCAAGTCGTGTTCTGGTTTGTCAGGTTTGTCGGGTTTGTCAGGTTCGTCGGGTTCGTTGGGTTCGTCGGGTTTGTCGGTTTCTAACAGAACGTAAGATGGCAAAAACTTCTTCATGTTCATCTTCTAGCTTTGCACTGTCACATATATCTTTTCATCATCGGATCTAGGCACCGTCTTCATCGTTGTCATCTTCATCACCGTCGTTTTTGACGATCGTCATAATCGATCCACAAGCATTGACCCGCTCTGATACCATATAGAATCGTAGATAATGGAAATGATATTTCTGTGTGTATCATTCAATGGTACTTTACATAGCTTTTATAGAATACAATAAAATCTTATAATATCTAATTACAATTAATGTAATATCACAATCATATCTCAATCACAATAGTATCAATTAATTTGACCCTTATTGCACAAGTTGGGAGTGAATCCGTAATACTACTCATTAGATATACATATTAATATATTACTACGCTCAAATTGATTATCTGATGATTACTTATTTTACCAATATATCTATGTTTTAAATAGTATTAATAAATAGTGATTCTAAACAAAGTCAATTGTCTAATTCATAGTGATTTAATCATTCAGTCCATAGACCCAAATTTAATTAGTTCATGATAAATAACTATTTCTAACTAATTCATAGTGATCTAATGGATTGTAAATTCAACTATTGTAAGTTATCTTGAGTATATTGTAATTATGGATAAGTTTTGAGTATTTTGTAATTATAATTAAACTATTGTATGTTTGTAACCATTGTAAATTTTTTAAAAATATATATATATATATATATATATAGTTTTTTACAACCTTTTGGAAAATGCTTGTTTTGGCTTGGCAAACTCTCAGAACTACTCTGTTTCGGTTTGAAATCTTTTAGTAGTTTGATTATAACTTTTCCTCTTTGGTTTAGGAAAAAAAAACAGGCTGTCGTGCAGGTTACGAACATATAAGTGAAAATGACGACCACCACTAGGCTAATAAAGTACTCTCTCTTATCAATTACTATTAGTACTGTACGTTATTAGTAATTAATACCAAAATTACCAATAACGTGTGTGATTTCAAACAAAAAAAAAAAAAAAAAAACGTGTATGAGTGTATGAGACTAGTCGTGTCGGCTGTATTTTGACACCTTAGTCGCGAGGTAGGTCATACGTGCTGCATTATTAAATGAAATCCTTTTTTTTATTAGTAATTTTTTTTTCAAATTTAAATTAATTGTTTAATTAACGAATGAATAAATGACGTGGCAAAATCGGTGCAGGCCACAACAATTCTATTATAGTGAGGGGGCACTACTACTAACAACAGTACAACACAAACAACATCAACACTTGAAGTTGTGTTCTGCCCCCTCTCTTTCTTCTCTCTTCCTCATATTTATTACTCTTCTCTTTCACAAACTAAGAAAGAAAAATTAAATAATTTAATGTGAGAAATATCAATTCGGTATAACAATCCGAGAAAGAAAAGGGTTTGGTTTTGGTGGTGGTGAGTACCGGCGGTGTGGATCCGACGGCGATGGCGAAGACCGGTGTATTCGATTCGGATCCAACGGCGATTGCGAAAGCCAAGGAACTGAAGCGTGAGATGAGAAAGTTACTGATTAAGATCGAAGATGAGGATGATGATGATTCAGGTGTTCAGGCTATCGATCAGTTACAGGATGCTTTGTCTGCGTTGAGAGAAGCGACGATGAGGAGGAAGATGGCTAAATCTTCGTCTTTAGAGATGCTTGAGACCACTGTCTCTTCTTGTCCTGACGAGTTTCGTTGTCCTCTTTCTAATGAGCTTATGAGGGATCCCGTCGTTTTGGCTTCTGGTCAGGTTCGTCGCATTTTGATTTCTTGTTTTATTCTTTCTTTTTGAATTTTTGCTCTTTCTGTTTTGTTTTGTTTCTCTGTTGTTAGGTTTTGGTAAAGTTTTCATTTGTTTAAACTCGACTCGATTGAGATAATCCGACTCAGTATTCATGAAAAATTCTTTGCTTTGTCGGTAGGGTAAAATTATGTTTTCGAATCTGGTGACTTTGATTATGGTAATGAAGGAAAAAGAATTGATCTTTCGATGTATTTATGTAGTTGTGTCACTTGTTTGATCAATCTGTAACCCAGAATTTGAATCTAAAAGTCTATAATTGTATTGAAACTTTTCATTTTGTTTTTTTGCAGACTTATGACAAATTGTTTATCCAGAAATGGTTGAGTTCAGGCAATAGAACATGTCCCAAGACTCAGCAAGTTCTGCCTAACACGGCTTTAACTCCCAATCTCTTAATCCGTGATATGATCTCAAAATGGTGTAAGAAGATTGGGCTAGACACGAAGAACCAGTATCATCCCAACCTTGTGAATGAAGAAGAAGCTGTGACAAGATCAGATCGTGAGATTTTCAATTCTTTGCTCTGTAAAGTCTCGTCTTCAATCCGTCAAGATCAAAAATCTGCTGCCAAGGAGCTTAGGCTTCTGACTAGGAAAGGTACTGAGTTTAGAGCTCTCTTCGGCGAGTCTCCGGATGAAATCACTCGGTTGCTGAATCCGTTGTTACACGGGTCAAACCCTGATGAGAATCTTCAAGAAGATGTGGTGACAACATTGTTGAACATAGCTATACATGATGACAGCAACAAGAAGCTTGTTTGCGAAAACCCTAATGTGATTCCTCTCCTGATCGATGCATTGAGGCGTGGAACGGTAGCCACGAGAAGCAATGCAGCTGCAGCGGTATTCACTCTGTCTGCGCTCGACTCGAACAAAGTACTTATAGGGAAATCAGGGATCCTGAAACCGCTTATTGATCTCCTAGAAGAAGGGAATCCATTGGCTATCAAAGACGTAGCTGCAGCGATCTTTACACTTTGTATCGCCCATGAAAACAGGAGTAGAGCCGTAAGAGACGGAGCTGTTAGGGTTTTAGGTAAAAAAATCTCAAACGGGTTGCATGTGGATGAGCTTTTAGCTATATTGGCAATGCTGGTTACTCACTGGAAGGCTGTGGAGGAATTGGGTGAACTCGGTGGGGTTTCTTGGTTGCTGAAGATCACTCGAGAGAGCGAATGCAAACGAAACAAAGAGAACGCGATTGTGATACTGCATACTATATGTTTCAGCGACAGGACAAAGTGGAAAGAGATCAAAGAAGAGGAGAATGCTCATGGAACGATAACAAAGCTTTCGCGTGAAGGAACCTCAAGGGCACAGAGGAAAGCAAATGGGATCTTGGACAGACTGAGAAAAGCTATGAATCTTACCCACACAGCCTGAGAGAAAGCCCTAAAATAAAAATCCGTAATGTAAATTATCTATATCTTTGCTCTTTGCTTTTATTTTTGGTTCTTTATGGCTTTCAGAATATTTTTGTAAATTATTCATATCTTTAGGATTCGAATGATATGGTTTTCGTATATGAGATGTAAGTAGAAATCTGTGTGAATAGTTTTTGTTTTTTCAGTTTGAAGTTTATGGGGGAATCAATCAATAAAATAAATTGTTTGGTGGCTTTATTCAGCTGTGGACGCCTTGGTCAACAAGTTACTGTGTAGCTTTCGTCTGTTTCTTGTGTATTAATTATCAAAGTACATAGAAAAGGCTGTCATGTCGTGTTCTTCACATCTCATATGAGCCACAAAGCTAATCAATCTTATTCCACACTTTTCTCTGGGGGAAGAGTTAATTAAAAAGAGTCACGAGATCTTATTATGATTTACGATGTCATTGATGTGATTTCCGTGATGTATAATGTTATGTAATGTGACCCCATCTTGGGCGTATGCCATTTTTATTAGAAAAACAAATCATTTTATAAACGGCTAAATTTTCCATTATACAAGTCTACTAAAAAAATGTATATATCAGAAAAACAAATGTACTAATGATATTCGTACTTGAAAATTACTGATAGTAGTAATATACTAAATATTTTCACGGAATGATGTAAAGAAAAGACAAATACTGTAGTAAGTAATGATGATAAAAATCACATGTATTTCGTTTTTAGATTTGGCTCAGAAGGTAGAATTGAATCACGAAGTTGCCACAGATTCGTGACTCGTAATAATGACGAGTCCAAATACTCGAAAATAGATGCAGAAAGTTGGGAAAATGGAATATTGAAGAGGGAGATGGGGAGAGTAAGAACATGGATGGATTCGTTCTAAACCACTCTTTGGTGGTTGTGGTTGTTCCTTTCCTCATCCAACTTTCACAGAAAAGCCAAGAAAAAAAGAATGTGATGCTTTCTACTTTTTTATCCACAACAAGTAACGTTTTACAAATACCAATGAGATTTTTTTTTTTTTGGACAAATTTTTTATTCTATGGTTAAGAAAATATAATTCCCATGAAAAAAGAAAGACAAACGAATCCTAATGATCCACAATGGTGGGTTTACTTTTTGTTTGTCCCCCCTCTCCTCTAGTGTATAGAATCATTTTGATAAATATAAAATAGTTTTATTTCTATTCCAAGACACAATATTCCCGTCTTATTAGAAACACTATTCATTCAACATTTTGGATAACTCAGTCTTACCATTCATCAATTGCCTATTAAGAACAATATTTATTTACCTACTTACTGTATCTTAATTATTATTTTTGTAGACAACCTAAACATTTTGGATATTAAATCTGTATTTTTCCAGGTTGGCAATCGGATTAGATTAAAGTATTAAATTAATTAATCGAGTTAGATGGAAATTTTGTTTTTTCTTCCCCTTTTCATATAAGCAGAGGTTTTCTCTACTTTTGTTGAGGCTCTCATATTAGAGAAAGTCCAACTTGGGTACATTTTTTTTTTATGATTGCCCTTTGTGCTTGCTCTCAGTTTTGTACTGGCAAACATGTCAACTTTTTTTCTTTCTAAAGTAGACTTTGAAGTTTGAGCCACATATCAACAGATACATGACATACGATATAGTAATGTTATGTGATGCATTCAGCATTCTAATTAACTACTATAGTAATATCAGTTAGTGCGGGAGATGACTGATGAGGTACCTATTTTCGTATACAAAACGTCTTGGTTCCAATATGGCAATATGTAATATAAATTTTACACCAACTGCTTGAATCCTTTTATCGAAATGGAAGGAGATTAAGTTACGTTATTTGTTGTTTTTCATGAAATGATCGAAAATCTTAAGAAACCTTGGAATCGCAGGTGTCGTGTGTAAATGACGGAGGTGAAATTGTTCGAAAGATGGTTTTGCTTAACTACCAAATGAATCTAACTTTGTGGACAATTGATGCAACTATGAAAACAGTAGTGTGTAGTGGTTTATTGTGTTCGACTAGAATTTTTTTTACATTATTTGTATGCGAATTCTCGTTTGTTTATCGTATGTATTTTCATATTTTAGAGTAAATTAATTGCAGATTCAGACTTCAGGGAAGATGACTGGAGTGGTCCCAAGAAGATTTATACTACATGTTATAAAAATATCAATCTTCAGAGAAGTGCATCTAAATCCCAAATCCCGAAACCAAAACTTAAACGTCTCCAGACAAACCTCACCGTTATCCTTTTAACACGGAGCAACAAATCTGGAGAATGACACTGTAGAGGAACTACATTATAATTTTGTTTGGACTTTCCTCAATGTGTGTATAGGCTAAGCCTAACGCCCAATGTGTGCAGGGTGCACAAAAAACATTGTATATATATACACGGCAGAGAATCTTACACTTGAAAACATCAGCTAAGAAAAATAAAATTAAAACACATCTGATATGTTCTTCTTTCATCAAGTAGCTAGCCTCGTTCTCAGTCATTGTGCATGTGAATCCTCATTTGATCAGCAACCAATCTTGTAAGCCCAGACGTGTTTTTCTAGATAAGCAGCCACTGCCTCTTTTATAGCTAGATTTGGAACGAGCTTGGACGGCTCAAGTTTTTCACGCGTTATAGGATCAAACTTCCCCACCTAGCAAGTGTTGCAAACGAACAAACCTTAACAGAAATAAGAAGAAATAAAAAGAGAGATTAACGCTACAGCAAAGAGCGACGATAATGCCAACCTTCATGAGATGTTCAAGGATCGCTGCTCTTTCATATGTAACCCCACTTGGAGATATTACAGGATCTCGGAATATCTCAAGAGTTATGTTGCAGCACAAATAATCTGGCACCTGGAAATAATAATCCAGAATGGTATTTGGACCTCAAATATAAATGAAAGATGGGTCTTAAAAATCTTTTAAAGAAAATTTAATGCACCTCAGATGGTTTATCTTCTTCCGCAGCCTTCTCAAACACACGTTCAAGAGATTTCAAACGCTCAGTATGGGCAATGTAGGCTTCTTGAGAGGACTCTTTTGTCTCTTCTTCTTCTTCTGTTCGACACATATCTAAAGCACGTTGTTGATTTAGAGCAGCCTCACAAGTTTCCCTACGAAAAACATGAATAGTTCCATAAAGCCACACTGAAGCATAGTTCCAAGTTGAATGATTGTACCAAATTAAGAAAATTACATAACCTACTTCAAACTATTCAATTCCCACGAGCGCCTTGCAGAAAGCAGTTCCCACTCCATGTATTTTGCTTTAGAAAGCTCTTCCCATATATCTTCTACCATGTATCCTGTTGGATCCGCTCCTCTTCCAAGATCTAAAGCCTATATGAAACGTAGCCACATGAAGTTAGCAAGAAACATTCATCAAAACTGTGCTATGTAGTACTTGATGATTTCAGCAAATTAAGGCATCCCTAGTGTTCTTTCTGACTCAAACCAGCGTCCACAGTATCCACTAACACAACTCTCGAACAAAAATATAGAGACTCAAGTGGTACATTACATCTTCATTAAGATGATGCTAAGAAACTACACTACTTAGGAAAGTGATGCGTACGGAATCATGTCCAGTAATAGGTTTAATATATACCCTTTGCAACTCTTTGACTCCACTGGTATATTCCTTCTTCTGCAATAATGCAAGCCCTAGCATGTAGTGGGCCTGCCACAGAACATAAACACCCATATGAAGGAGGAGGAAAGATCAAAGAATGCCAAGGAAAGAAGAAGACCAAAACAAGACAAACAACTTAACAGATTCCATATGTAGAATACTGAACAAAAGAGAACCGGTCTAGATATGACCAGAAGAATCAAAACCTTGACGGAATTGTGGACAAGCTGAATAGCCTTGCGACAATCCTCTTCAACCTTAGTCCAATCCCTGAATTTGATGCAAGCCACCCACAAAGCAAACAAGCCAAACATAAACAAAAAAAACGACTAACCAATACAGTAAACTATCAAAGCAATTGATCAGTAAGTATATAACTTAATTCGAGAGAACATACTCACTTTCGCTTCATGTGGCAAAGTGCTCGATTTGTCCAAAAAGTAGGAACATTTGGACACAAAGTTATTGCCTGTTAAGTTACACAAAGATGATTAGACAATCACCCAAAAAAAAAAAAAAAGTCTTTGTAGCTTCTTGATGACAGTAACATAACATATCTGCAAACTGATAACATATCGATGATAACAAAAAAAGGTTTCTAAATTCCAACTGTAAACATTCTAATCAATTGTTTTATCACTCAATCTAAACCTAATTTGGATGAAATTAAGTTCTGATTAATAAAAATTCGAAATTTTGTAATCCAAGGGTTTATTCCTCTCCACGCAGATCTAAATCAAAATCCCTAGGGATATATAATAAACCCAGAAAACAAAAAAAAAAACCCTAACGATGAAATAAGAGAAACGATTGAGAACCATGTACCTCGGTGTAAGCATCAATGGCAGCACCAAAACGTTCTTTCTTAAAGCAATTGTTTCCGTCTTCCTTTAACCGTTCCGCCATGGCGGAGCCCACGCCTGTAACCATCTGCGACGGCAAATATTTCTCCTTTCCTCCTAAAAACTTCCCTCTGTGACTTATGCGGCGGCGGGTTTCGTAGAATCTCCCCGGAGTGTTTCAGAAGAGAAGAAGAAGCCGCGAAATTTCTCGAGCATATGAGAGAGAAGAAAAAGCCCCAAAAGTCCCAAAGATTTATTATTAATAAATCTTTTTTAATCACTTATGGAAAACAATCTCTTGAAATTTCCTTGATTTTTTTTTTTTAATCTTTACCGGGTCAGCCCGATCAGAGTTGGAGCGTAATCCGGATTTTGAAATTTCCTTTTTCATTGGGTATCTTTTATAAGATTTAGTACCATAAACAGATAATCAAAATCTTATTAATACTATATTTTTACCCTATAGTTTAACCAAGTTGTAGAAAAATAAATGCTGTCAAATAATATAATTAACTTTTTCTTTGGGTCAAGTCAACAAAAATATGATTATCTTATTAGTTGATGAAATTGGATGCATTTGTTTGCTTTTAAAACACTCATCAGATTAAAATTTAAAGTGTGATACTGTGATTTATTAGATTCATAATTCATTCATACATTTGTCCCAAAATCATACTAGTAAGTTATAATATAAATCTCAGATAATTGACACATGATGCTAAGCCCATTAGAAAAACAAACAAAACAAAATAAAGAAAAATTTCAGAAAGAGGACATTTGTAGGCAAAAGAACCGAACACATAATCCTTTTTTTTTTTGTGTGTGTCAGTGTGTGCCTACTGCGTACTCGTCCTCTTGGCTTCGCAATCTAGCAATCTGTTGGTAACAACAACATCCAATTGAGAAGCACGCTCAACAATCTCCTTCCTCTTCTTGGTCGATACATTTGTGCGCAATCTCTGCATCCAATGTTTGGTATCAACGCACATATCCTTTAAAAACTTTCTTCTTACACGTGATGGATGATGGATCCAAAGCCCATTAGGTTTGAAATTTGTATTGAGTTAATAGGCCTAGACTAAAGAGATAGATTAAACAAAACAAAAAATATATATAAACGAGCTAAAGCATAAAACAAAAAAAATAGTGGGTAGCCATGAATGATTATTATAGGACTAGTGACGTTCGTACAAAAAGTTAAGGACAGAAAGCGTGTGTAATTTCTTTCTAACCCCTTTTCACCCAATCTTCTTCCCATTTCTGTGGATGCAATCTTTATTTCATTATTTGACGCCTTTAATCTTTTTTGGCTAGACTTTGTGAATACTTTTTGTTACATAATTATGAGTTCATTGTTCACCTTTTATCGCTAATTTTCATTCTATTTTCATATGTATATAACAACGTATGAAAAAGGTTCAATATCTTGTACTATAAATGATGTCTCTGATGTAAACTTGACTGTCGTTTAATATATAAAACATATGCCAGAAAAGAATAATTAATCGAGACACAATTGTTGACAAAATTCCATTTTCATAAGTTATCTTTTATGATCAATTCATCAAATCTGGACAGATATTTTGTGACTTGTTGTTTTCTACCCGTTCCATGGCCCATAACATACCCCGGCTCAACTAGAATACATATCTTCGGATTGTGATACTGTTATTTTATCGTATGTCGAAGTAGACCGAGATATTCACTTCAAAGTTCAAACGATTTGTGGCGTTGAGATATTTTATTCAATACAGAACAAACTATTTGTATATCTAAAAGATTCGATCATTCAAGCAAAGAAATATAAAGTATTTGTTATATAGCTCATAGGATGGATATAAAAAAATATCATGATACACTATAAATAGGAGGAAAATATTATATTCTCCACAAACCACGTGAACAAGAAACACCCACATAGGGACTGTACATATGGAAACGTCACGTATGCAATAATGCTTATGTAAGCAGCCTTTTTATGTCTTCTTCTTCTCCATGCATCTTTCGTCGACATCTCTCATGAAATATCGGAAAATAAAGAGAGAGAGAGAGAGAGAGAGAGGACCATTTCCATTTTCTTATTGACAAAAAGAACTTGGACTTTTTCGCATAGAGCGAGATATTAAACTAAAGAGAGAAACGCGGGAACATTTTTACAGAAATTTGGTATTGACAAATTTAACGTGGGTCTCTCTCTAACTGCTATATGCCTAAATGTAATAATAAAACGATTCTCGAACAATATGAAAAAGTGTAAAAAAAAAGAGTAATTGAGGTAGACGTGAATTGGTATATATTCAAAGTTGCCCAACAACTAGCTAGGAAAAAAGGTGAAAAGAAAACACCAAAAAATATCAAAGAAGAAATAACATTTGGCTTAGTACCCCCTTTAGTTTCAATATACGTATAGACACAAAAATATCAGTCATGCATAAGGAAAGAAAAAAAAAATTCAACCCATTTGACCGATGACAATATACGTATACACACAAAAGATCACAGACGCAACTTGAAGTTGCAGTTTGCAAGTCAACATCCACAAGAACACGCACTCTCCACATGCTCTCTCTACCCTCAAATTCCTCCCTTACCTATTTAATTATCTCCGACTTTTTTTTAATAACAAAACCAATTCACATCGCGAACGTGACTTTTCCCCTTTATCACGGTCAACTCAACACGTGGCATCATCTTAACGTCTCTCCCTGATTACCTCAATCGTAGAACCGATGCACTGAACCAAAACACTCCATAACTTCAGGACATAAACACTTCTCTCCCTCTATTTAAACATCTCATGTCCATGTGTTCTGTCTTAACCTCTGTCTTATCATACTACTCAGCCATGGCTTCTCCTTCTTCTTCTCTTCTAATCTTAGCCGTCGTTGCTTGCTTCGTCTCCCTAATCTCACCGGTGATTTCACAGACTTCTTGCTCCACTCAGAAGCTAAACTCCGCCGCCTCGTTCGACACTTGCCAGGACCTTCCCGTTCTTGATTCCTACCTCCATTACACCTACAATGCCTCAAACTCATCTCTCTCCGTCGCCTTCGTCGCAACACCGTCTCAAACCATCGGCGGCTGGGTCTCTTGGGCTATTAACCCGACGGGGACTAAGATGCCCGGTTCTCAGGCCTTCGTCGCTTACAGATCCAGAGCCGGTGCTGCTCCCGTCGTGAAGACGTACAACATCAGCGGCTACAGAAGTCTCGTGGAAGGCCAACTCGCCTTCGAGTTCTGGAACCTACGCGCCGAGTCGTTGAGCGGCGGCAGGATCGCTATTTTCACGACGGTTAAGGTTCCGGCTGGAGCCGATAGTGTGAATCAGGTGTGGCAGATCGGCGGGAATTATACCAACGGTCGTCTCGGAGTGCATCCTTTCGCTCCGGATAATTTGAACTCACACCGTGTCCTGAGTTTTACCGCCGATGCACCGAGCTCTGCTCCGTCTCCGGCCACCGGTGGCGGCTCGACTACGCCAGGGCAAGCGGCGGGAGGTCCAGGGAACGCAGGGTCATTGACAACGAAAGTAAATTTTGGGGTTAATTTGGGAATTATGGTTTTGTTGGCTTCTATTTTTATTTTCTGAACATGATCTCTCTCTGAGTTTCCCTTTTTTTTTCTTTTTTTCCTTTGGTACGTGCAATAATGGAGATAGCCCCCATACTATTTTTAGTACTATATTAGTCGTAGAGTCATTTACTTTTTTTCACCTTCCCTCGTTACCTTACCTACAAATATTCTTGAGAGTTAATGGATTTGTATGGACCATGCAATTACTGTTATCATCATCATATCATCTTATCTGCTTAAAATCTGCCGTGTGCCGTTCACTATATAGACTACTTTCATAAACAAACCAAACGCCAGATGGTGAGATTTTGGTGTTACTACCACCACTACCCACCATATTCGTGTGTTTCTCCGTTTTATTTTCTTTTCAAAGCCTTTTTAAAAAAAGTTATAGTTTGTTCAATTTGCTGTTGTCCACGATGAAGAACAGTGACAAGTGATAATACGGTTTTTGTTTTGTTGTTGGGTGCTTCTGTCTTTCAACAAATACATTATTTAGATGACAACGAAATCAAATTGTTTTCTATATCATGAAATCTCAAAACTTGTTCCCGGGTTTAACATCTCGACATATTGGGCCTAAAGCCCAATTAGTTATATCTGTTACTATACGACCCAAGAACTAATTAAAGACAGTTTCAACCATTTCCAGGAGGCGCATATGCGTTTTGTTTTGATGCTGCTGCTGCTGCTGCTGCTGATTCAATCTCCCAACCCTCTCTCTCTCTGGCTCTTCCCTGCTACAATAAACATTACTCTCTTTTAAGGCGCTTCCTTAATTGATTCTAATTCTATCATCTTTTCTTCTCAAATCTCACCCTGAATATTCCTTTTTTTTTTTTTTTTAAACTTCAACGCGATTTAAAAAAAACTCTAATGCTCGAACGCGTTTCTGAGTTTTCGATTCAGTAGAGACGCATAGTATGTATTATTAATTATTAACCAGAGGTTAGCAATGGAGTCGATACAGAACCGAGTGGAATCGTGGATCAGAGACCAGAGAGCGAGGTTTTTACGGGTTTCGTGGGGACCGATTCAATGGAAATTCCGGTGGCCACCGTGGAACGGAGGAGATGCTGATCAGAGGATTAAGATCCGCCGGGAGTATGAGAAGCGTAAGAAGCAAATTGAGGATCTTTGTCTCGCCCTTAAATCCGAGTCTGTCGAAGATTTACAGGACATACTCTGTTGCATGGTCCTCTCCGAGTGTGTTTACAAGGTGATTATTAGTCTTATGCTTTTCATTAATCATTGTGTTAATGTAAATCAATCTAGTCTCGTTAATTACAGATTAAGTAAGAGGTTCGGTTAGTTAGTTAGTTATTCAGTTAGAAGGTGTTGTGTAGTGTAATCATCAGCTTGTGCATATGTGTACTGTTGTAATTGTTTTATACAGGAACTTAAAAGTTCGATCTTTCTCTCTGTTTCATATCTCTCTTTATTCTTTTCTTTTTTTTTTTTTTTTTTTTTTTTTTTTTTTTTTTTAATTTTAAAAAATGTAACTTTGCAATGAGATGTAGCTAGCTTAATTTTTGGGAATTTCAGTTTAGGCTATTGTATTGTTTCTTTTTAATGGAGGCTGTATTGTAATAGAGACCTGCAAGTGAGATGGTTCGAGCTGTTAACAAATTTAAAGCCGATTTTGGTGGCCAATTTGTTTCCTTGGAGAGGGTTCAACCTTCATCTGATCACGTTCCTCACAGGTTGTTTTTTCATCTCTTTACCGTTTGGAATTATTCATCAACTTCGTTACTAATTTACAGAAATGTTTTTGAGTTTATATTTGGATTTTTAATACTTTATGTCCCATGGCTGCATTTGTGGTGTGTAGTTCATAATGCTCAAAGTTGGTTTATGTATAAGGAAGTTAACTTAAGGAATAATATGTTAATGCAGGTATTTACTTGCTGAGGCAGGTGATACATTATTTGCATCCTTTGTCGGAACTAGGCAATATAAGTAAGTCTTGGAGTTTCTGTTCCCTGGAAAACAAAATAGCTCAGATGTAAGAGATGTGTTTTTTCATTCGTGGGTGTGTTCTAGGGACATCATGGCCGACGCAAATATACTTCAAGGTCATATATTTCACGATGATGTCGCAGAGGATGAATGTATCGCAGAGCCAATTCAAAGTGAACCACAGAAAAATAACGGGGAGGGTCTGCGGAATCCTAAGCAACTTAGACAGAAGCCCAAACCTGCTGCTCATCGGGTATGCTCGTGGCACTTTGGAGTAGACTTTTTCTTCTCTTTTGTACCTTCAGTACAGAGGGTTCAAAATAAGTTGATATTTTCTAAAAGTTATCCCCTTAAATGTTAACAACTAGGGATTCTTGGCTCGTGCTAAGGGGATACCTGCTCTGGAACTTTATAGGCTTGCTCAGAAAAAGAAACGAAAACTTGTATTATGTGGACACTCACTTGGTGGAGCTGTAAGTGCTCTATGTTTTCTTACCCTTGTCGTTCATTTTCACATCTAACTTAGCTTTGCTGACTCGTGGGTTTTGTATTTCCTTCTTTCACTTGTGTAGGTAGCTGCGTTAGCTACACTCGCCATATTAAGGGTTGTTGCTGCCTCTTCTACGAAGAAAGACAATGGAAATATTCATGTCAAATGTATAACCTTCTCCCAGCCTCCTGTTGGGAATGCTGCGTTGAGAGAGTATGTTTTAGAGTACCAATCAAACATATGGCTGGGTTTAGCAATAGCATTCTCATGTTGTGTTTTTCTCTCCTTTGCAGTTACGTCCATGAAAAAGGATGGCATCATTATTTCAAAAGCTATTGTATTCCTGAAGATTTGGTCCCGAGGATATTATCTCCTGCATATTTTCATCATTACAATGAGCAAAGAATGTCAATGGCTGGAGAAGCTGAAGCCGCAGATTTGTCATTGTCCAGAAAGAATGGTCAGGGTGTAACATCAGAGGCAGAAAAGACAAAAGGTAAAGAACACGAGCAGTTAGTCATTGGTGTTGGCCCTGTTCAGAACTCATTCTGGAGGCTTTCACGACTTGTTCCCCTAGAGGCTGTTAAGAAACAACTGGATAGGTATATAGGAAAGAAAGTGGATCCTGCAGAGACTTCTACTGCAACTGTATCTTCAGTGTCAGCTGGGGACGTGGTTATTGAACCACAATCTCTTGAAATTGAGGAGGGTAGGGATGGTATATCTCTCAAGCCATTGCCAGATACTGGCAATGGAGAAACAGTTAGTGGAAAAAGTGAAGGAAAGACCAACTCGTCCAATGGGTTTAGGGTTCCTTATCTGCCTTCTTATGTTCCGTTTGGAGAGGTAGATGTTATAACTAATATACAAATGTGGTACTTAACCTACTTTACTTTATCAAGATTGGAAATGCTAATTCGATGGCATATTATCAGCTTCGATGTTTTTTTTTTCCTTCAGTAGAATCATGAATAAGTGACATCTCATTAAGTTTATTTTTCGTATCACAGCTATATCTCTTGGGAACTGCATCTGTGGAATCACTTTCAGAAGGAGAGTACTCTAAATTGACATCGGTATGAGGTTTTTTTTGCACATAGACATGCTAATAAGTGATTTTTTTAACTGTTGAATTTATCAAGTTTCTTTAATTTTGGAGTTCCCTAACTTGAGGCGCTTGTAGATTTGGATGCTCAATATCTCGAACCTCGATTTTACATGCATGCCTACCTTCATATTTAGTTTGTGGTTGAAGGTCTCTTATTTGGTTGCATTTTTTTGGCAAAGATATTTTCAGGTCAGATCTGTGATAACCGAACTGAGAGAACGTCTTCAGTCACATTCTATGAAGTCATATAGGGCTCGCTTCCAGAGGTAATAGTTTCTCTTTTCCTTGTCCAAAATTCCAGGTGTGGGCCGATTACCCCTTGATTTGGTATGTTTTTTTTATTGACATGCTTCTTTTATTCTTATAGAATACATGACCTCTGCATGGATATTGATGGTTTATTCGGAGTGGATCAACAAAAGCAGTTTCCACATTTACAACAGTGGCTTGGACTTGCAGTTGGTGGTAGTGTAGAGCTTGGGCACATTGTTGAATCACCGGTTATTAGAACGGCCACTTCTATCGCTCCGCTTGGCTGGAAAGGCGTTCCTGGTGATAAAAATGCAGAACCTCTAAAAGTTGATATCACTGGATTTGGCTTGCATTTGTGTTCTTTTGTACATGCACAAGTGAATGGCCACTGGTATGTCCACCTTATTTTCTATTTTCTAATGAATGACCAATTTATGTGATACAATTGTTAAATTGTTAGTGATTAACTCTCCGTAGGTGCTCAACTACCGTGGAATCCTTCCCTTCAGCACCAGCTTATTCTTCTGATAATGTAGAACAGACAGAACTACAGAAAATTAGGGTGGTCATTGGAACTCCCCTGAAACAACCTCCAAGCAACCAGATAGTTGAAGATCCTCTAGTTCCTATGTTCTCGTCTGTTGATTCAAACACCGGTTTCCCCAAGGAAGGAATCAACCTAGGGTTTTTTCAAGAGGACAAGTTTGTTCGTCCTGAAGGTTTGGAGGACTTATACATATTCTGCACTAGTGATTTTGCTACAGTGGCTAAGGAGGTTGAGGTCAGAACACGGAGGGTGCGATTACTCGGACTTGAGGTACAGCCGTCCTTGTTTCATTGGTATATAACACTACATGTTTTTCATATATTGCATGTAATTATATATATCTGGCTCATCTGTCTGCGCAGGGTGCTGGTAAAACCTCTCTATTCCGGGCAATACTGGGTCAAAGCATGCTGAGTTCGATGAGTCATGTGGAGAATATGCAGATTCAGTCTGATGTTCAAGAATGTATAATTGGTGGTGTTTGCTACTCGGACACAGTGGGTGTAAACCTGCAGGTTGGTTACATCACATTCTGGTTCCACAAGCTTTAAGTTTTATTTTCCTAGAGTTAGTATATCATTTTAGTATTCTGATGCAGGAGCTGAACTTAGAGGCTTCTCGATTTAGAGAAGAACTATGGAAAGGAGTTCGTATTCTAAGTAAAAAGATAGATTTAGTTATTCTTGTTCACAATCTCTCTCATAGAATACCACGTTACCAGAACTCAACAACACAGCTGCAGCAACAGCAACCAGCACTTGCTCTTCTGTTAGATGAGGTTAAATCTCTAGGTATCCCTTGGGTCCTCGCCATAACAAACAAGTTCTCAGTCAGTGCCCATCAGCAGAAATCCGCTATTGAAGCTGTACTTCAGGCATATCAAGCGTCACCAAACACAACTGGAATCGTTAACTCTATCCCTTATATTATTTCTGGCTCTGGAAGTTCCTCATTGCCTTGGGCAGCTGTGAATGCGGGTAATGAAGGATCAGTAGGTGCGCAGAAGCTAATATTTGCTCCACTCGACCTTGTCAAAAAGCCTTTTCAGAGAAAAGACACTGTTTTCCCAGTGGATGGTGTGAACTCCCTTTGCCAGCTTGTCCATCGCGTTCTTCAATCTCAAGAAGAAGCTTGCTTTCAGGTATAAATACTCTCTTAGCTGATACAGCGCTTATGTGATAACTATCAATAGAGTGTCCAAGTCGCTTCAATATTAATATAACTCCATCAAACTCTTAGGAACTTGCTAGGGACAGACTGTTGGTTGAACTAGCCAAAGACCGTGCAGTAGATGGTTCACAGGCCAAGTCATCGTCAATGTCAGCAGCAGCCGTGGGAGCTTCACTTGGTGCTGGTCTTGGCCTTGTCTTGGCAGTAGTAATGGGTGCTGGTTCTGCTTTACGAAAACCCTGATTTATTTGTACCCAATCAACCATTGCATCTGTTCTATATTATTTTTTATGTAGTATGTACATATATAGTCCCATTAGAGTTGGATTTCAAATTCATGTTTTTTGCCATTTTGCTCTGATCCTTCGGGCAGAACTGATGTGTAGCACAGAGTAACAACACAAAATAGATTCCGAGTATCTTACAACTCCGAAATGATAATTATAACCATATAAGGTTTATTCTGGTAAAAACACAAGATCGTTTTAAAATCATCGGGAGCAACAAGACGGATTCCGCCAAGAGCTCTCGGAGCCATCTTGGTTGTTGACAAGGCTGACCCTGTTAACTGAAAGTTCAGCCTTGTAAGCATCGGAGTTGAGAAGTTTACGGCTGACATTGTTAAATATCTCTCTGATGACAATCTCAAAGGCTTTGTCTACGTTTGTGGCGTCTAAAGCTGATGTCTCCATGAAGAACAACCCTTCTTCCTCTGCCAGAGCTTTCCCTTCTTCCACACTAACCGCTCTGATATCTTCCAAATCACATTTGTTCCCAACTAGCATTTGTGCCACCGCCGTGTCACAATGAGCTTGCGAGGTAACAAAACACAAAGTGTCAGACTTTTGTTTGAATTCACAACCGTAGACAAAGACTCTCAAACTTAAAGGGAGCAATACAGAGCATCTTATAGACTCAGAGAACCCAAATCACACATCTCATTGCCTCAAACTTAAGATAAGAAACAATGGCTCAGATACATAGCAGCAGAATCAAACCAAAGTGGAACAAAACAGAGAGAAGAAGAGGCAGTAATAACGTACTGTTGAGTTCTTGAAGCCAACGTTTAACGCTTTGGAAAGTGTCGCTTCGGGTGATGTCATAAACGATGAGAGCACCAAAAGCACCTCTGTAGTAAGCAGAAGTGACAGCCCTAAACCTCTCTTGACCAGCAGTGTCCCAGATCTGAGCTTTCACTTCTTTCCCTTCGATTTCCACCAGCTGCGTCTGAAACTCCACTCCGATTGTCGCCTTGGAGTTCGTGTCGAACTCATCCCGAGAGAACCGAGACAGCAGGTTCGATTTTCCGACAGCTGAATCCCCGATTAGGACAATCTTGAACAAGTACTCTTCTCCTCGGTCGTCTTCCTTACCCATCTTCTTCTTCTTTCTTCTTTCTTCTTGAGATTGTGGTGATATGGTTATTGCAGGCTTTCAAGGGGAGAACCTAAGCTTTGATAAGTGGTAAAGTGGTGACAGACAAGCTGCGTGATTGGCGGGGTTTCCTATATAGACTATCTTCATTAATTCTTTACTTAATTGCGTTTAAGACTTTGTGATTAAGGCCATACTTAATTCTAAGCATTTTGGTGTCACTTTTCTGATAAATCATAAATTTGCTTAAAGACTCTTTAGAATTTGCTAATTAAATTAGTAGTAATTTCTGAATTAGTTTCTATGAATTGAAGACAAAAATTGGTACGTTTTTCAACAATATTTTTTGTTTTTAAAGAGTTTGCTCATATTTTATGGCACAACCAACATATTTATTCCAAACTATATTTCAAAAGCTTACAAGAATTGTCATCAAAAAATTCTGCTACCAGCCAGTTTTATATCTTGACAACCCAAAAATTGACTAATATTGTGTGGTTCGATAATTATTGTTGAATTCAATTTTAGTTTCACAAAGCATCAAAATCTAAGTATGGATGAGTACAAGAAGACAAATATTCGGAATTTTGAGTATAATTTGTACCTGTAACTAGAATACTTCAAAGTAAGCAATGGGACTTTCAAATGTCCTTCAAGCTTCGGACTACTGTACTTGCGTTACTTGTCTGGTCTTTGTTAACAGCTCACTTGTATGATTGCAACTCTCTTATAGTTTTTTAAAAAAAATATATCTTAAAGCTTATTTATCATTTTCATCCAAAGTATACAATCCCCAGATCATTTATGAACACGTTGCTATACAATTCTTTTCTTACTTTACCAAGTATGGTTACATAGATTACATAACAAGTTTGTAGATGAGGTTGATTTAGTTGTTTGCATTGCCCCAACTTCTAGGGAAAGGAATGGCGTCTTTGATATCAGGAAGTCCGGTCGCAAACAGAAGCATATGTTCCGTGCTTAAGCTTATTCCTGAATGCTTCACTGTCCCGTGCCTCCTTAAATCTAAGTACCACTCGAACTTCTCCCTCGTGAACCCGCATTCACCAATCCTTGCATTCAAAACCTCAAACCGTTCTTCATTTTGGCTCCCGGTGATTACAACACCAACCTATAAAGAAAGTTGGAGACTTCCGTAAGATTCTACAACTTTGAATTCCTAAATTTGGATCAATGTTTGGTTTGGTTCTCTTCTTACCTTTGGTACGACCAGATCAAATGCTGCTACAGTCTTCTTATCATCATTCAACCGTACGTAAAACGGTTTAGCTACTTTCGGGTAACTATGTATAATCACAGGACCTTTGTAGATCTCATCAGTTAGATAACTGCAACATTAAACCGGTGAAAAGGGAAAAATATGAGAATCAGATCTTGAAACAAAGGCTCAGCATGAGCAAAACCAATACCTTAGATGCTCTGTTGTTAAAGCAACGCCCCACTCAGGCTTGGTTTCAAATTTTCTAGCGGTTGCCTGTTACAGATAAGCAGATCATTATGATGTCACAAAAAATCAGTAAGTAGAAAAATATATGGGATGTGAGAGTGTTATACCTTTTGCAGAAGACTAATGGCTTCAGTATAGGAGAATCTCAAAAGAGAGCTGGACGCTGTTGCTTCAAGACGTGTGGTGATGGTCTTGTCAACTCGTTTTGATATGAATTTCATGTCTTCATGACGATTTTCTATAATATATTTGCAGAGGAACTTGAAGTATTCATCAGCACAATCCATAGCATCCTGTAACATCAAAAGAACTCAAGTCACCATTTGTTAAAAATCACTGAATGACCAAAATCAATGTTATAATTATAACAATCTTACATCCAATTCCGAGAAAGCCATCTCAGTTTCCACATTCCACATCTCTGCCAAATGCCTTGCATTGTCAATTTTATCAGCTACGAAACGCGGTCCTAAGGTATAAACTTTTCCAAGTGCAGAGGCATAGCTCTCAAGATGAAACCTCCCAGAAGCAGTCAGATAAGTGTCACGACCAAAGAAATCTTTCGAGAAATCAAGCTTCTCAGATTTGACCAAAGTAGTTCCTGATTTGGAATTTTGTTTCATCTCAAGCTGAGATGCAAGATCGCTTGTTTTCTTCAGGTCGTGAACAGCAGCAACCACAGCTTCTCGGTTGCTGTCAGATCTCTTGAGGTGATCAATCAGCCTAGTCTTTTCCTTTATCGCAGCCTTTACAGTGTCAATGCTAAATCCATCTTTTTCTTTGACAGACTTCTTCTCCTCTTTATTATCAGTTTTACCTAAAAGAGTAGTGACCCTAAACATTTCGCCAAACCCAGTGGTTGTGATGACTGGTACTTGAACATACTGAAACCCATGGTATTGAAGGAATGTGTGGCTCGCTAAGGTTAGCGCACTGTGCACTCTAGTTACCGACCCAACCTTCACCAACAAATAGAAGAGAAATCTATATTAACTAATTGCTCTTTCATGAAAAACACCAAACCATTTGTGAAAAAAAAAATGTAGAAATAAAAATAGTAATACCGTAGTGGTGCGGGGCCTGAAATGAGAGTAGTCTCTAAGCATATGCAGAGGAAGTTGTTTCTTTGACAGTGGATACTTTTCTGGATCCACTGTTCCAACATGAAGAAGCTTATCTGCCTCAAGCTCAATGACATGTTTTGTAGAAGCAGCCAATGGTAGTCTTAACACACCTTCAGCTACAATACAAGTCCCTAGAGCCATAAGCTGAGTTGCTGGAACAGTCGACAATGCAGAATCAACAACAACCTGGAGAGAGAAAAACAAATTTGGAATTTTTCTCTATAAAAAAAAAAGTTCTCATTGGCATTTCATCAAACATGTTATGCGCCAAAAATTTAGTTATCGTTTTCGCATCGAAATTAGTAAACTTTATGTGAATCTGAAGTATAATGCGCTATACCTGTAGACTGGAGACGGAGGAGCCATCACTGATCAAGAAGTAAAAAACATACTCCGGTGGTGGCGCGGTCTTCTGACCGGCGAGTTCCGTCTTATCAAAGATTGGATAAGTCTTTCCACCACCGCCGCTCAATACATCGAAAAATCTCCTGAAAATATTCATTTTGGATTGAATAATCTCAGTGCACCTAATGTTCGCCGTCGTATGAGATTGATCCCCACCGCTCAACGGCGAGGGGACACCAACTACAGATGGTGGCGGAGGAGGAGAATCTTTCTTAACCGCTCTAGAAGACTTAACCCAACCCCCAATCACAACTCTTTTACCGACCAATCCTGCGCCGCGGTCGCTTCGTTCGAGCAGAGTCTTTAACTCGACCCGGTTCGAATACTTGGATAGCGTAATGGGTTTGGGAGATAAATCATCACCCAGCTCTTTCTGATGGTTTTTTCCAAAAGATTCCATTTTGAAAACCGGAAGAAGAATGGGAGAAATTGAGATGAAGATTTGGGTTTAGTGATGTTAATTGAATTGAAGAAATTGAAAGAGAAGAAGAGATTATATATAAACATGATTACTTGGAGATAATTTTGGTTTGAGAGTAGAGAGATTAGGAGGAAGTTTAGATTGTTGGAACAAGGAAAAGGATTGTTTCAGTGTTGCGGAGAGAAGCAGATAGAAGCAGAGACAGAGAGAGAAGGGCAAAGTTTGGTATTCTTCAAGTTTGGGATATTCGCGGGAACTCTGTCCCTAACAGCTAAATAATGTTAAAATAATAATAATACAAGATCGTTGTGATTATGCACAATAGCCCAATAGCCCAATAGCCCAATAGCCCAATAGGTTTTGTCTTTTTCAGGTTTAATTTTTCTAGTATTTCAAATGCGTTTTCTTTTGTAGCGACCTTGCTTAGAAAGTTTAAACGGCCAGCTGTATCGATTGTAATTAGGTAAGATTGATCTTGTCATTATGCAGTTGAAAAAAAAGGGGCATGAATTGGGGTCACATGTAAATTGTAATGATGGTTAGCACGAGGCTCACAACCTAAGGCTGAATAGATCACCATTACATAATCAACCCTTTTAAATAAGAAAATAGTATTATTCCTCCCAACTAAACGTAGGCTTGAGGTCTAGAATTCGCAGACGAAAGCAACATGGTTTATATAATCCCATGATGTAAAAAAGGAATTATAATTCCCCAAACTAACCTTTATAGAGTATCGTAGATTGGCCAATGATCGAACAAAATGCCAATACACTTTCCAAGTTCTTACCAAACTAATGGAAACTTTTACCAAAGGAACTAATTAATCTCATTCTCATTGATTTGGTAAAATGTACATGGACTGCTTTATATACAGACTCTAACTTGGTTTAATCTATACACTTAAACCAGAACAAAAAGGATTAAAACCGGTTTATACAATACTAGTGCACAATATTTAGATGTCAAAGACCAGATAAGCAGATACATCACAATAGAAACTACCCTTGTATAAGCCATGAAGACTTTCGGCTAAAACATTAGAATTAAATCAGGTGGATTTATACTTCGTCATATATTTATTCTCGGCTAATAAAGTCGCTTAGTCATATAAACTTCCAAGGAAAATCTACCAACTGTGAAATTTAAAGGTTATAAAACTTTAATTGATGAAATAGAGGGCGTCACCAAAACCGGCTGACCAATAGTACGTAGTAACAAAAGTTAGTGTATGATCCCCAGTACTCAGATGTATTTTTAAGGCTCAAATTATTCTTGATCAGTTCGAGTTAGATCTATGATTTATCTTTTAACTTGGTTAGAGTATAATACAACTATTTAAGAGATATAAATGGAATATATTTTTAAAAAGGTTAACCTCCTATCCTACTCACCATAGGCCTTCATGATGCTCATAATCATTGCCTCTTTCAATGATTAAAAGTTCTTTTGATTCCGAGCTTTACACATCATCGATATCATCACTCAGTCGCTTCTCCTACTTATAAATTCACGTTCAAGAACTTGCGAAATCAGAAACTTAAATTTGAAGACTAATTAAATATACTGTAATTTGAGGAAGGTAAAAAAATATGGTAAGAAGAAACGCAGTCCATGCCAATTCAAGTCTTCCTTCGAGGGTGTGGTGGCCACAGCAAAGGAGGAAAGGGAAACGAGCCGTGGTGCGGTTAGGAAACCGACGAAGAGGGTTCTTGGTTGGACCACCGAGGATGGTGGTGCAGAGATGGAGGGCGAACATCATAGGAAAGCCTATGAAGATGATGAGAAATATCATTTTGGGGATAATCTCAAACGGTGGAAACGTCAAGATCTTGAATGCTTATCTTTGGTCTTTACCAATTTTACGTCCTCAGTTGTTTCCACTATGTTGATTTTGTAACTTGTGAAAATGTAATATTTTATCTTTGTTCTTATTATTATTATTATCTTTTTTGTGTGAATCTCTAAATAATCGGCTTTATATAATATAAGTCTTATTTATTATATTCTTCCTAGCTTATTCTTTAAAGAATTCAGGTTTATGAAAAAAACAACTCGTTCT
Source organism: Camelina sativa (assembly GCF_030686135.1). Lineage (NCBI taxonomy): Eukaryota > Viridiplantae > Streptophyta > Magnoliopsida > Brassicales > Brassicaceae > Camelina > Camelina sativa. Next base: position 3,178,679 of record NC_141898.1, read on the forward strand.
TGAATTATTTTGTCTCTCTGTGTGTCATTGATCACTACAAACTACAAATTGCAAACGAGTTATGCTAATTAGATGCCTAAATTATTAACTATAACATTATTACATTTCTTTTTGAAATAATGAAATAAACTATCATATTTAGTTTACTAATGACCAATTATGTTTTTCGTCAAAGATTAATAATTTTTTGGTTTCTACAAATAATATTCAGAAATTGTTAATTAAGAATTTTTGTATAACAATAAAAAATAGTAGGAAATTATTTATAAAAAATAAAAATTGGACAGATTTGGGTTTTATATCCTAAAGAGTCTCATAAGAAACCTTTTATCGTCTTCTCATGGTTGGCAATCAATTTTACAAGGACGTGATCTACTACTCAACGGGGCTCCGATATCAAGTCGGAGATGGTGCAACAATCAAGGCTACAACTGATCCATGGATTCCATCTCATCCACCACGACCAGCAACTATTCACTCCTTACCTACAAATACAGTTCTCAACGAACTATGGCAAGCTGGTGGACGTCAATGGGATGAGTCGAAGTTACGTCAGCATCTTTCACTTGAAGATGCGGACTTTGCCCGACGCATATATATTCCCCAACATCAATGCCCGGATAAACTTATCTGGCATTATACCAAGAATGGAGTTTACGCCGTGAAATCAGGCTACTGGTTGAGTCAACATTTGCCCGATGACGATGAACAAACTACCCCTCCACCTGGTAACCCTTTGGTAAAACAGAAACTATGGAAAACATCTCTTCCACCAAAACCAAAACATTTTTACTGGCGAATGTTATCTGCTGCCCTAGAAACTGCTCATGAACTCAATCGTCGAGGAATCCCAATTGAAGAAACCTGCCAACGTTGCTGTCAAGGTACCGAATCAATAAACCACATGCTATTCCAATGTCAGTATGCTTCAATAATATGGCGACAGTCCAATCTCCCTACTGTTCCCACATTTTCATCATCGCTTGAAGATAACGTTGAAGCATTACTGCTCATGTACAACTCTGGCTTGGATAAAAATGCACAACATCTACCTTTTTGGATTGGCTGGCAAATATGGAAATCAAGGAATGATCTTGTTTTCAATAAAGTAACTTGGGAGACAAGTTCAGTATTTCAGAAAGCTAAAGATGATGTGGAAGAATGGCTATCTGCAACACAACCATCATTACATCGGCCTCATTGCAGTACATCATCAACAAGTTCAATTTCCTCTTAGTGGCAACCTCCTCCAAGAGATGTGGTCAAGGTAAATTTTGATGGCAGCTTTCACTTACACAATGGGAGCATAGGAGTAGGATGGATAATTCGTGATGAAAGACGATCTTATCTATTGTCCGGCAGCTCAAAACTCAAACAAGCATCTACACCTCTAGAAACCGAAGGGCTAGCATTATTACATGCTATTCAATTAACATGGTGTCGAGGCTATCGACGGGCAATATTTGAAGGAGACTGTAAGTCTTTGGATGATCTTATACACAGAAGAACAACGAATATAACTATGGATAATCTCCTAGTTGATATCTGCAGTTGGGCGGATCTATTCGATAGGATTTCATTCTCACTTATACAGAGAGAATGTAATCAAGCGGCTGATAAGTTAGCTAAGTTTGCTCATTATCAACCAAAAATTAGTAGAACATATTTCAGACCTCCAATATTTTTACGGAGCCATTTATGTAACGACTTTGTAACAAATTCTGTTTCCTAATAAAGACGTTAAAAAAAAAAAAAAAACCTTTTATCGTCTCTTATTATCTCTTCAGTTCACAAGGCGGAAGAACGGAGATGGCCACCATCACACCTCTCGCTCTCCGCTCTCCGGTTCTACTTCCTCCTTCATCTGCTTCAAACCCTACCAGATTCCATGGCTTCACCAAACGACCACCACCTTCCCGTCTCTTCTTCCCCCTTAAACCCTTCCATTCTCTATCCATCCAAAACCCTAAAAAATCCATCCGAATCGCCGCATCCGTTTCGCCGATAACACCAATCTTCCCGGCTGCGAAATCAACGAATCGTTCATCCACACTAACCGGGTCAACCCGGTTTCTCGCTACTCTCGCGGCTTTGACAATCGCCGTAACCAAAATCCTAGCTCAAAAACTCGCTCCTGTACTCGCGGAGGGATTACGATTATCACTCAGTACCGCCGGACCCGTCTTCTTCGCGTCGCTCAGAGATCGTCCTCCGGGGTATTTGAACACGCCGCTTACGGTGGTTGCGGTGGGGATAAAGAAGTGGTTAGATATTTACAGTGGGGTTTTGATGGTTAGGGTTTTGCTCAGTTGGTTCCCTAATATCCCGTGGGAAAGACAGCCTTTGTCTGCCATTAGAGATCTCTGTGATCCTTACTTGAATCTGTTTAGGAACATTATTCCTCCTATCTTCGATACGCTTGATGTTAGTCCTTTGCTTGCTTTCTCTGTTCTGGGCACACTTGGGTCGATTGTTCATGGCAGCACTTGATTGAGAGAAATTGGAAGATCAGTAGCAGATTGGAGCTAATGCTTTTGTTTTTGAAACATTGATTTGGGGAAGTTTGCATCTTTGCTCCCAAGATTAGGAAATATCAAGACTGAGAGATATGAGCTTTGTCGTTTTTTTTCTTTTCTGTTTCGAATTTGATTTTGAATAATGAGATTTTGGGTTTTGCGGACTTATAATTGTTGAGATTTTGGGTTCTCTTGCATCTGCTCAAATTGTTCATCTTGGTTTAAGAACCACAAAGTTTAAGGACGCTGGGGAGAATTAGACATGCTAGGTTGGGTGTCTGAGTTTTTATAAGATTTTCGATATCTAGTTTGATAAGTAGTAGAATTCATCATTTGTATCTGATTCATGAGATTGGTTTGGGAAGTTTATGGGGGTCTCTGGAAGACTGGTAGACGCATGAAGTTTAAGGTGTTTGGAGATAAGTCCAGTATTTGCGTGTAGCTTGACTTTGTCCTTAACTCATGGCACTTGGCTAGTTTCCATCGGATATCTCTCGAACAATGTTGTTACTTCTTCGTTGGTTAATAAATTAGTTAGTTTTAAGAGTGGGTGGAACGGTATATAGTATAGACTAGAGTATAGTATAGAGTTTAGAGTCTTGGTTGTTTAGGCAAAAGCATGTCCCATCTATAATTCACGATAATTAGAGTGGCATTTGCTTGGATTTGGCTGTAAAGGTAACAAGACAACAATCAAATGTGTGTAATGGTATCACATCACACATGACAGCTCAACTTTGATCCAACCATTATTTGATCTTTTAGAAAAAATATTGTGAGTTCCAATTAAAAGGTTTTAAGGAAAGAAAAGTAGCAAGTGCTCTTTAGTTATCTATAATCTTACAAAATCAAACTCGTTGAACACATGACCAAACTCTCTCCCTCAAATCATACGACTGACTATACCAGAATAGGTTCAATTCCGGTTTTGTGAAATTACCGGTTCATAACCCAAAATATTACCGGTTTAAGAACCAGCTCTGGTATAGGTCGTTTTTATACTGTTTAGCTGATGAGAGACTTCACTTCCGACTTCTAGTAGCCGCCGGAAAACCGCCATGAACTTTGTCGTCAAACGACTGGGCGCCGTTTTGCCGTCGCTACATCACAGCGGCGTTTCACAGATCCGACTCTTCAGAACAGAGGCAGGTCAGCCAAGACGGCGAAGCAAGTTGCCTTCTCTTCCGTTCAAGAAGAAGGAAGAGAAATCCGAATGGTGGATCGTCGACGGAGAGATGCACGAGATTGGCGATCACGTCCCTCCTCGTGAGCGATTCACAATCCCTAGAGACAACATCCCCAATAAACGCCGTAAGCAGCTCCGTGAGCAGTTCATGCGCCGCACTCGCCTTGTCCTTAAAGAAGCGGTGAGTTCCTTTTTTAACAAAGTTTCGGTTTTTACATTCTTCGCCGCTTGAGCAGATTGAATTGATTGTTCTGTGCTCTTTCGTTTCTATCTACTTTCAAATTGATTGTTCTGTGCTGTAGTTTCAATTGGAAAAACTCTGTCTTTAACCTAATTTTGCTGCCATTTGAATATGATAGGAACATGAGCCATGGTGCAAAAAGTATATGGAACTATATAATGAGCTTAGAGAGAACTGGGAGAGGCTTTATTGGGATGAAGGATATTCAAAGAAAATTGCGACTGATCATGCTAATTATGAGTCTGCTGAAGAAGATGATGAAGATTTTAATCCATACAGGTATCTTATCTCTGTTATTCCACTTGACCATGTTCTTATAAAAATGGTGTTTTAGGTAGGTGTGTGGATGGATGGTTATGTGATTGGTTTATCTCCTTGTTCATTACAGGAACAGGCGGTCGTCCACCGATCAAGCAAAGGTAACAACTTTAATGATGATGTTTTTTTTAAGTGAATGAACATATACGAGCCTGTGTAGATTTTGAGATCTTGTTGCGTGCATCCTTCTTTTGTTCTCTTTAAAATTTGAGTCTGAGTTTTGTGAGAATCTGAAAATGGAAGCAGGAGCAAGGGTTTAACAGAAGTACACAAGGTGATAACTGGGAGAAAGTCAATCAGATCAGAGACAAATTTGAGTTTGATAGAGAAAGGAGAATGAGAGATAAAGGTGAGTTTTCCTCACCGAGTATCTTAGCTGTATATCTTCAGCATTCTGCTTACCATAAGTATCTCAGCTGTCTTGAACAACCTTTCTTGTTGCAGCCTTTGCACCAATGAATGCAGCACCGGCCTCTGAAGTCTCTAAGGACTTGAACTGGAATGCACAAAGAAGGCCCTTTGATGCTGAGAGATACACAAGAGATTGAATACGTTAACATCACATGAGAGCAAGTAGATGAGATGGAGCTTGGCATTGATTTCTACTCTATAAGTGTAACTGCTTAAATAATTTCTTGAACAATCTGATCTTTCTGATCTTTGGTTTTTGTTTGTGAAGATTGGTGGTGGTGGATTAGCCAAGAAATTTTAAATCTTCATGTGATAATAAAGTAGTATATTTTGGATTCTCTTATGCAGTTACAGTTGTATTAATGTGAACTTCACATTTTGGGTTCGGTGGTTCTGTTCCACAAAGGTGCATCACTATTGAACTGCAAAAATATGGAGAAGATTTGAGAAAGTTTCAATACAACACTCTCAACATAATAAAGGTCCCTGACCTAAAAAAAAATTGGCCTTTTCCCCTATGCATTTTTGGTGAAAAAAATCATTTTAACCAAAAAAAACCAAAATAATGAAAAGACCGGGTGCTATGGCACACCTAGCACATGTCTAGAGCCGGGCTAAGTCGAAGAATAAGTAGAGAATACGTGAAGGTGAGTTGATGAGATAGAATTCCATGTAAAAGATCACCTCTTTGAGAAATATATTAGCTGATGTTAATGCAGTACTTTGAGAAGTATATTAGCTGCATGTTAATACTGTACAAAATGGACATTTGTTCTCATGATGTATGCATTTTGCAATACTTCTAGTAGTATATTAGCTGCATGTTAATTCTGTACAAAGCCCACATAGTTTACTTAGACTTAATATATTTAGTATCACGTGTATATATACGTAATTAACCAATATATATATATATATATTTTCATGTATTTATATTGATCATTTGAAAAAATATAATTCAAATTTAATTATTTGCAAAATATTTACATGTATTTATTTTTATACATTAATATAATTTACTTATTATTTTTATTCTTTTTTATTTCAAATTTATGATTTTTTTTTGTTTTTCATATCTTTTATTGTGTGAAAATTCAGTATATTATCATTTATTTGTTTATTTCTCTTCCACTATTTCACCATAATTATCCATACTATAGTAAAATAAAATATAATATATATATTTCAATCTGTAAATTATAATATTATTACTTTGTTATAAATTGCATGTATTTGTAAATATTCCCCCGTGTTGTAGCGCGGGTGTGATCCTAGTGTTTATTTTAAAATCCAATTTCTAGTAAAATTGATGATACCGAACGGGAGTAGATGATTTAACAGCAGAAAGAACAGTTGGGCCGTGAGAAGACGAAGCCCAACCAAATGCCGAAAACCCAAGTCTAACTCCGTGTCACAGCGGTCATCTAAACAAAAGATAAGAAGAAAAAAAACAAATTAAGCAGAGCGCAATGTTGAAACCTTTCTCGTACGTAAAATCCCCCTATTACAATTAGCAACTAGGAAAAGTTAAAAAGAGAGACTTTATGCATTCACACTACAACAAATGATTGATTTACATCATTTATTTTATATATTTGTATCACATTTAAATGATGTAAAAATAATTTACTTCATTTTAATAAATGATTTATATTTTGTTGATGCAAATAATTTGTATCGATTGAAATAAATATTTGCTTTAATTAATAAAATTGATTTTCATTTACGTCAATTACAAAAAATGATATAAGGCTTACATCATTTTTATTAAATTGATATAAAATATTTGAATCATTTCTCAAAACTAATGTAAAATATTTATATCATTTAAAAATTGATGTTAAATTCAATATTATAAAAAATAATATGAAAATAATTTTGTCTGAATAATATTTAATAATTTATACTCCCTCTGTTCCAAAATATAGAATTGTTTAGCTTTTTTTTTGTTCCAAAATATAGAATTTTCTCAGATTTCTATGCAAGTATTAAAACAATTTTATGTGAGACTTATCGTGTCATTATTCCATTTTGTATAGGCACTGAAAAAAGATTTGAAACTTCTTTTGTATGATATCTGTTGAGATTACCATTATCACTTCTTGCTAGCAAAGCACTGAAAATTGCCCATCTCTCTTGATTAAAAACATTTCTTCTACCGCTTGGTAGAATCGTATCACCTTGAAACTGATCATCGTTTTCTGCAATAATTAAAAAAGTCACTGTTATGCTATGTAACTCAATCTAATTAAAATTACAAAAACAGCACTTGTAAAATTACCGTATGTAAGAGAAAATATTTAACAAAACTATGTAGAAGATGAACAACACTTGTAAAATTATTGTAACTCTAAAAACTCATGCGTATACAAAAAGCATTATCTCTGGTTTATTTAAACTTTTAAATTAACTAATTTAAAAACATGGAAAAAGATTCTCACCTAGATTATGATTAATAGGATGATCAAAAACTTCATCGCCGTGACTAGGATCATCTTCTTCTATCCTTGGAATTTGGTTTAAATCAATCAAAACTTCTGCCCCATGATTTAGGATTGGAAAATTCAAATCAATATTGTAATCCATGAAAAATTTGGTAAATCATTGTTAGACCAAAGAAATTATATAGAGATAAACAATTGGAGTTTCTTGGTTCGTATGGCTCCATAGTGAAAAATTTGAATTTTAGTTTCAAAGTGTTTACAAAAAAATGGCTCGCATCTGAAATTTTTTTCTTGTAATTTGTTAGCAACCCCTATTTAAGTGGAATAAAACGTGTCTCTTAATATTCTTAATTATCCATTCTATTTTTTTCATTTTTTGTGGTCAATTAATGTGTTCAATTAATGAGTTATTTTGTGTTAAAATTTTCCTTAATAAGCGTGCTTTTAGCCAAACAATTCTATATTTTGGAATAGAGGGAGTAACTTTCAATCTTTTTTAATATATTCATTTAATTACAATTAATATTTATGGATAAGTTTAGTTAAACGGTAACTAGAATCTTTAAAATAAATTAACTTGATAAAAACAAACTCATTAATTACCTGATTTTAAGGCTTAATATATGGAACAAGTTAACTTAAAAATAGGCAAACTAATTTGGTATTTATAGAAAATATTGTCTCATCACAACTTAAGAAGTATCCGATGTGGGATACTTAAACTTCTCTTTTTTTTTTTCTTGTTTACAAACAAAAAAAAGATATTAAATATAAACAATTATCAGCAACATATAAAAATTAGTAACTACTCTAGTTTATTAATTATCTCGTTGATTACTAAATGGATTATTCCAATCAAAATAATTCATACAACTTACTTGATGATGATGAATAAGGATCCTTAATAATCCAACGAAAATGAAGATACAGTTTTTTTTTTTTTTGCCAAAAGAAAATAAATATACAGCTAGGTTTGCTTTGTAGCTAATAATCTGCTATAATTTTTGATCGATCAAATTTTTCAATATTTATCTTCTAATTACGTTTATTCTTTTTAAAGCATATATATGTAAATTTTAAATGATATCAATATAATTTATTTAACATCAGTTTTAAATGATATAAATTTTGTGTCGTTTTAAAAAATGATCTTACACCAAACATGAATATATACATCAATTCTCTAAATGATGTAAATTTTTATTTTAAATCGATTTTTCAAAAGTGATAGAATATAATAGAAACTTTCAACAGTGGAGGGATATGGTCAATCTTCATTCAATGTGCACCTAATGAAATAAGAACCGAATTCTTATTATTTTCCTATTTTTGATTTATTTTTAATCACAGTAATGCTAAGAGTTCCTTCTAAAAGCTTCCGATAAAGATGATCTAAGTCATGAAAACTTTCGGCCAAAACATTAGAATCAAATCAGGTGGATTTATACTTCGTCACTAAAAAGTCGCTTAGTCATATAAACTTCCAATGAAAATCTACCAACTGTGAAATTTAAAGGTTATAAAACTCCAGTTGATGAAATAGAGGACGTCACCAAAACCGGCTTACCAATAGTAGTAACAGTTTATGATATCTCGAATACTCAAATGTGTTTTTTAAGGCTCAAATTATTCTTGATCAGTTTGAGTTAATAGATCTATGATTTATCTTTAACTTGATTAGGAGTACAATACTACTATTTGAGAGATAGAAATGGAATATTTTTTTAAAAAAGGTTAACCTCCAATCCTACTCACCATAGGCCTTCATGATGCTCATAATCATTGCCTCTTTCAATGATTAAAAGCTCTTTTGATTCCAAGCTTTACAAAACCATCAGAAACTTAAATTTGAAGACTAGATAAAATCCGAGACCAAAAAGCAAAGAAGAAGGTATTAAAAACATGGTAAGAAGAAACGCAGTCCATGCCATTTCAAGTCTTCCTTCGAGGGTCTGGTGGCCACAGCAAAGGAGGAAAGGAAAACGAGCCGTGGTGCGGTTAGGAAACCGACGAAGAGGGTTCTTGGTTGGACCACCGAGGATGGTGGTGCAGAGATGGAGAATGAACATCATAGGAAAGCCGATGAAGTTGATGAGATATATCATTTTGGGGATAATCTCAAACGGTGGAAACGTCAAGATCTTGAATGCTTACCTTTGGTCTTTACCAATTTTACGTCCTCAGTTGTTTTCACTATGTTGATTTTGTAACTTGTGAAAAATTGTAATACTTTATCTTGTTCTTATTTTTAATTCTTATTATTTTCCTATTTTTGATTTATTTTTAATCACAGTAATGCTAAGAGTTCCTTCTAAAAGCTTCCGATAAAGATGATCTAAGTCATGACAACTTTCGGCCAAAACATTAGAAATGTTTGAAGCTCTGGTTCTGGTTCTGGTTCTGGTTCAAACATTGGAAATATTGTTACCGGAGATGATATGCAGACTCAGGTACTAATACCATCCCTAATTGTCTACCTTATTTGTTATACGAAATGTCTCCTGATAGGTTTGGTGTTTACTTAGTAAATCATCTCTGTTATCGCCGTAACAGGCAGTTATAAGCAGTGCGCTTCCTGGTCTGTTAAACATATTGGACAGCACATACAACAACCCATACGTACAGATGAGCATCAAGAAGGAAACTTGCTGCGCTGTCTCTAACATTACAGCTGGGAACACAAGTCATATTCAAGTGAGTTACTAGACAACAATGTCGAAAACCCCGGATCTTTCTTTTAATAGAACCAGAAGTCGCTTTTTCATTTGTATTTAAGACTGGAAATTTTGTTGTGCAGCAAGTGATTCAAGCTGGCCTTATTAAGCCTCTGTTGGAGCTGCTTCAGACCGGTGAGTTGGACGTAAAAAAGGAAGCACTTTGGGCAATTTCTAATGCAACTTCTGGTGGCAATCATGACCAAATCAAGTAAGAAAAAATAAAGCACTATGTATGTATTCTGTTTTGACTATTTGGAAACGATTCTTGTAATTTGACTCTCTTATTCGTTTTGCAGGTTTCTCGTGAGGCAAGGCTGCATTAAACCGCTGTGTGATCTCCTGACGTGTCCTGATCCAAGGGTCGTCACAGCGGCTTTGGAAGGTCTATACAAGATTCTGAAAGTTGCCGAAGCCGAGAAGAAGGCAGTAGACGGTTATAAGTATGCCCAGATGATTGATGACGCAGGAGGTTTGAAGAAGATTGAGGATCTTAAAAGTCACGATAATACTGACGAGAAGATTGTGAAATTCCTCGAGTTGTATTGGCTTGTCAGGTAATGCTCCTACTGCTGGTGGTTTCACATTTGGTTGAAGGTTTATGCCCTGAGACTTTTCACAGGTTTATGTAGAATCAAGATATTCTTAGTTGTTTGGACGTAGAGCAGATTTCGCCTGGTGGTTTAAAAATTTGTAGGGTTTTATATTCAATGGTCTCGACTCCCGTTTTACTTGATTTTTATTTTAGGATGTTGGATATATATATATATATATATACATATTTGTTATTGCATTTGTGGCGGAAGCTAATACAGTGTTGTTTGTTGTTGGCAGGATTTGGGAGGGTTAGAATTCTATTGCTTTTGTGGCGGAAGTTAATACAGCTTCAACACTTTGTTTTGGATTTTTTTAGTATCTGCTTTCGTCTTGTTTGTGTCCCATGTTGAGGAAAGCTTCACTTTAAACCAGTCTCTTTCTTATGGAGCGACATATAAGCAACTGACAACTGATGACACATGTGAACGCTGTGTTGTTTTCTAGAAATTTGATCTGTGTTCACGAGACATTTTGTTTTTTTTGTTTTTTTTGCTACTCAATTCACATTGCTCTGTTCCAATAAAACATCAAAGTGAGAGAAGAAGACAAATTTGGTGCTAATTCTTCATTCCAATCCAGGAACAGAACGATGCTAAGTGACCACTGATGATAGTTCAAATGGATCAAGAACAACATCAACAACTAACTTAATTGAGCAACAACATATCAATAAGCCTACATCTTCTCACAGTTTAGATTTTACAAGTATAAAAGCCATAGAAGAAGAAGGATACTACGGTTTATAGATCTTACATTTACACCACAACACAAGACACCTTTTCAAAACCAAACTAGTCACTACTTCTTGCCTTGTTCAATAGCACATTCCTGTGGAACCACCGCCATTGACCGCCTAACACGGCATATCTTCCAGAGATACAAAGCCAACATTGCCCCTAAGGATCCACAAGCTGCACCCAAAACCAAAGCACCAAGCATTTTCCATATACACTCACTAATCCCTCGACCCTCTTTCTCCTCCGTGGAAACTTCATTCGGTTCAAGTGGCTCTGAATGCCTTATTACAAAGCTCCATGAATGGAGAAAATGTGCCTTGGAAGAGTTCGCATTGGCAGAGGCTTATGACTTGACCATCTTCCCATAACTTGGCCAAGTCTACCAAGAAAGAGAAGAACGGATCAAACAGCTTTATCGAACTAGGTTTTCTGAATCGAACCATCATTCTCTTAGAACTTGCCTCGTAATCAATCATACAGCTCACAGTCCCTCCATTGTTCATCATTAAGTCACCAACAAACGAAAGGTTTCTGATATTAGAAGGTTCAGGACTACCAATTAGGATTCTTGCACAGTTTCCACTCTTGGAGATATCAAACTCAAAAGCGACAACTGTCTCGTTCTTTGCATAGTGTGATAGAAACCCTAAAGCAGAGGAACTGTTATCCCTCTTACCAAACAGACTAATAAGATGGAAACTAGTTGGAACCACCAGAAAGAAAAGCCAAGACAACATCACCAATCTCACTGGACACGGAAGAAACCGAGAAGTGAGTCGAGAAAGATCTCTAATTCCTCTCGTCCCACGCTTCCACTCACTGAGTCAGTCAGCTGAATCGAAGAACTGTCATTGACCAGCTTCGAGTCTCGGAACAAAGCAACACTCTTGTCAAAGCTCGGGGATTTTACAAACCCATTGAGAGAAAACGTGGAATTCACGTCTGCAGACATGGTTCCATGCATAAGAAGAACAAAAAGGATAAGGTTTTGAACATCGCCATAGCTTAAAAACTTGAACTCTCTGATTTATTTAAATGGCTACAGAGATTAGCTCGTATATCTCTATCTTACTTCTCCCCTTCTAAATGCAAATTAGTAATATATTTTAAGTTGTGTGTTCTTGTTTTATGTGAAAGAGGAAGACGTTATAAAGCTAATAAATTGACCCAAAAGTAGATATCAAAGCAGAGATGTTGATTCGTTCTCTCTCTGTCTTAGTGAGTTAGTGGGTGTAGCCCAATTTTCTAAGGTAGACATTTCATAAAAAAAGAAAGAAAGAAGAGTATTAGGTTTGAGTAGGTTGAGAAAGAAAGACAAAATAGTAGTTGAAATATTAGCTTTTCTCTAAATAGTAGTTGAAATATTAGCAACTTGCTTTGGAAACTAAAAGATTCGGGGAATGCAACTTTTACAAACATAAAATGCATTAGTTTGAAAACTTGATATAAGACACTTCATGAATGACGTTGCAAACTTTAGGCACTAGAGTCGAGAAGGAAGAAGAAGAAGAAATGGGAAGAGGTTCTGTTATTCTCCTTCAATAGTATGTTACAGAGACTCTAAAATACATAAAAGAGTATTCCAGTAAACTAACAAATCATAATATTTACACGATCTATCATCTAATTCAGTCACTCTAATACACTGATAGACCGGGTCAGTCAGCTGATACATCCTCTAAACTCCATCAAGAACTTCATCAATCCCCTGGAGGATCTGAGAGGCTACATTCTCATCTTCTGCTACAATATAGCAGCACACATCTCTGAGGTCTCTATCAGGCCACTGCTAGGATTTGCTATATGAATTACACTGTTTTCTGATCCATTCTCAGATGTGCTGTGTTCTATAGATCCTTTTATTCCCATTTTCAGTAACGCGCCCAAAAGTGGTTCCTGAGCCACTGTGCCCCAATACCTTAATGGCCGAGCCTTCCCTGAACTTTCTTCTTGCTCCAACCCTGTAAATAATTTGTGTTTCCCATCATCTTCCATCAGAAGCTCACCTTTTAATCTTTCAATACCAAAGTTTTCACGTTGTCTCAGTTTTCTCCAGCTCCAGTACTGTCGTAATCTCTACGCTTAGATTGTCTGCAATTCTTGGCACAACAAGCGTCTGGTTCTCAGAAAAATTCAGGATTGAGTTTATCTTCATCTCAGTAAGATTGATCCTCTGACTGACAGCATCAGGGACCTATTCATAAAATGGTATCAGATAGATGAATATAAACAGATGCACGATGGAAAGATTTCTAAACTAAGTGGACGAGAATCGTTACCAAAACAATCTTTGGCTGCAAAACGGAAAGAAGTGTTGGGAGCTTTTGCAATCTGAGTAATGGTTCATGGTTGACAAGCAAATTTCAGATTACACATTTGGCCTGTGGACTACATGAGAACAAGCTCAACGTTTTAGCTGCTATGTTTTTTTTTTTTTTAAACTAATAATTTGGGAGATAGTGAGAAATTGCTGGTCGCTAAATAACGATAAGGCATATCACTCAAGGTAGGTATGCCCTTGCACAGGAACCCATGCTAATTCCTATTTTGTGCAGGCACAACTCAGATTCCTTAATTCAAGAAGACAGAACAAAAAACAACTACGAAGCACCAGAATGAAATGTAATTTTAATCATACAGCAAGGCAAACCTTACCTTATTCCAGAAAGAAATGAACATTGGAGAACTTTCATCGCTACTGGTCTAAAAGGGAGAAGTGCTAAACCTGAACTAATTCCATCCTGCAATACATTTCTAATCAGATAGATTGACAGAGATTCACACTGGATCATCTGATGGAGCTAGGAAAGAGAGAAAGATATAAAAACCTCAAGAACAAGCGATGGTTTTGGATCTCCACGCCAACGCTGAAGAAGTTGGACTGAAGGGCCAAGCCGCAAACTACAGTGAGGAGCAAATACAATGCATGGTTCTTGCCAACTCGTTCTGTTCGTATAACTTAAAAAAAAAATTAGTGAATGTTGTAATATACTTCTTGAAATGGAATCACCCCACCCCAAGATTTAGGTTGCAGATTCTATGCGAGGTATTTTACTGAACTAAGCAATGATTTAAGGGGAACAGAGATGATACTTTCAATTATAAACGAGGGTGGCTATGTGTTTGCAAACTATGCATTCACGCAAAATAACTCATCAAGTAGTGATTGCAGAGATAAAACTATGAACCCCTTCTTACATTAAGTTGGGTGAGTGAATGACAGGAGACAAATGGATCTTCTTGTCTTTAATGAATTTAAGATGGCCAAATAATGGTTCTCCTGAAATTAACTGCGATTTCAATCAAAATATCATTTGATTCATTTTCTCAAATAAAAAATTCAGTGATTATTAACCAAGAAAATTGGCAGAAGTATACCTTCTCCTGTCGATATGCTCGCACAGCCACTCGGGTATGGTGTTTGCGTATGACAATAGCTCTTCTGCCACGGAAGATATTACAAAGATTGGAACCTAAGCAAATCCAGACTAGAGTGATTTAGTCAGACAGAGCTAAAGAATAATTTCAAGTGAAATCACCTTTTTCGGTGCTTCATAATTTTAAGAGAAGTAAAACTATAGAATAATAAGAAAGAGAAATCCAACCTTCAGAGACGAGGATTCAATATAATCTGACATTAGCTCTAGGAGCTGCAGAAATATCCCAACACGAGTAATCGTTATCAAGGTTGAGCCACCAGCATCAGCAGATTCTGTAGCACATGAACAAACAAAAGCTAGTTTCTCCATCTCTTATAAGCTGTCTTCTGTGTTTAGTAATGAAGCAGCCAAGTCTTCATCCTTATTGTCACTACTAAAAAAGTATAACAGTAAAGAAGAAAGATCCTCGACTTTAAGTCCCAAACAAACATCCTAATAAATGTAAGATAAAGTCATATGTGAGAGTTACCTGATTGTTGATAAATAATTATTATCCGGGTTGGGAGATAATACAACCATTCTCAGTAACTTCTGCAGAAGACTGGAGGCATGAGATATCTGAGTAAACCATCACATCGGTTCCTTTGAGACCATGGAAATCAAAACTTAAGTGAAACTAAGATGGAGTTTGACACATAACTTAGACTTCCATTAGGTCCGTTGAACAACCAATTGCAAGCCCCAATATCTAGACCAGAAATTAGGGCCTTGATGATCAAGGTCCCATTATAACAAACTTCTTCAGCAAACTTTACAACTTGAACCTTGTTCATGCAACTCTCTATATCATCTAAACTGTGGAAAAGATTGGACATAAAGTAAAGAAGAAATCAAAAACATGAAAACTTGAAGAGCTGGTAACTAATGACGGGGCAACAGATAGTTAGACAAGCCAATAATAATAGTTACCTGTACAGACGCATCCAACTGCCCAGATCATCACCACTCTCACCGAAGACAACTTTTTTAAGCAAGGGCTGGTACCTCTTGACTATCTAAATCTTGTATCCATCCAGGATAAATTGAGTCCCCGGGTCCATAAAAACATCTGAATTCCTTATGCATCGAGACAAGATCTTCCATCATGAGCTGTCCAATTTTGGCTGTTGCTTCAGTCATATAGATCTACATCTTAGCGGTAACAACTCAGCACAATGCACACCCCAAGCAAACAAAATCATTCACAATAGGACCTGAAGACACAAAAATCCAGGGTTCTGGGTAAGGAATGGCAATCCGAGCAATCCCATAGGGTTGGAGATGAGAACTATATCAATTAAAGAAGCCTCCCACAAATGCAAGGCTTTCACAGATTTGTACCACGGTTCTGCGCACACCAAATCAGCAGGAGTTAGCTGTCTCTCCAGTTTCTGCTTCTTCTGAATCGGATTCTGAGCATCCAGAGACACATCAGATGATGGATATTCAGAAGCTTCAAAACCCACATCATGTGGAACAGGTGAGAAGATTTTGATCGCTGAAAGGTCCAAAGGGTGTTGAAAACAGAGCAAAAGATTGAACAAAACCGTGTCTTTGTTCTTATTTCATAGGGCTTTAAATAGCCAAACTCAAACAACAACTGCACCTCCTTATCATACGGAGGATTTTCTACAATTAAGAAACATGGGAGAACAATTCAACTACCACGACTCCTACAAGCTAGGAGTTTATTCGAACAATAAAAGACTTGTCAAATAACACTAACAAATTCCTTCCCTAAACTGTTTTGCTGTAAGCAAGAACAGTTTACCTTGGCACTTCAACAAGTCCAAGCATCTCCCTCAACTTCACAAACGTCTCCAGCTTCAGTGGTTTGGTCATGATATCTGCCAGCTGATCTCGAGTACCACAGTGTACCAATTCCACCTTTCCTTCTCCAACTAACTCCCTTAAGTAGTGAAAACGAACTTCAATGTGCTTGCTGCGTCCATGATGAACTGGATTCTTAGAGAGCTGGATAGTTGAACTGTTATCACATTTGATTGTGATACATTCTTCATGATCCTGACCGATATCCCCAAGTACTCTTGCCATCCAAACTCCTTGAGTTGCACATGAGACTGCAGCTATGTATTCAGCTTCTGTTGTTGATAATGCAACGATCGATTGCTTCTTTGAACTCCATGAGACTGCTCCCCCAGCCATTAAAAACACAAAACCTGAAGTACTTTTCCGATCATCTAAATCTCCAGCATAATCACTGTCTGTATAAGCTTGAAACCCTGAGTTTCCTCCACGCTTGTACATAATCCCAAGTTCTGCAGTGTTCTTCACATACCTTAAGACACGTTTGACCACCTGAAAGTGAACCTCTGTAGGGTTTTCCATGTAGCGACTTGCAAGACATACCACATACATCAAATCAGGTCGCGTGACGGTGAGGTACATCAAGCCTCCTATCATCCGCTTGTACATGGTAGTGTCAACAGCAGCTCCACCCCCTTTCTTTAAAATTTTTGCTCCTGGAACAATAGGATTGTTCACTCCATTGCTCATACTCATCTCAAACCTCTCTAGAACTTCATTAGCAAACTTCCTTTGGCAGATATATATCCCTTCTTCTCTCTGTAGTATCTCAACACCTAAGAAGTATCTCATCTTCCCAAGGTCTGTCATATCGAAATTTCTCTTCATCGATTCCTTGAACTCGTCGATCAGCTTCTCACAATTTCCTGTAAATATCAGATCATCCACATACAAGCTGACAATGAGAATCTGACCTTGCTTCTCTGCCTTAACGAACAATGTGTGCTCTGATTCACTCTTCTCAAATCCTTCCCTAAGAAAGTAACTCTCTATCTTGCTAAACCAAGCACGTGGAGCTTGTTTTAGCCCATAAAGAGCTTTCTTTAGCTTGTAAACCTGACCTTCACTTCCTTTCTTCACAAACCCTTGTGGTTGATCAACGTACACTGTTTCTTGCAGCTCCCCATGTAAAAACGCACTCTTCACGTCAAGTTGATAGACACTCCAATTCTGATATGCTGCAGTTGCAATGATGACTCGGATAGTATCCCACCTCGCAACTGGTGCGAATACTTCGTTGTAGTCAACCCCAAATCTTTGAGCATAACCTTTGGCAACCAACCTTGCTTTATATTTGTCTAACTCTCCATGCTCATCATACTTTGTTTTAAAAACCCATTTAACACCAATAATATTAGTACCTTCAGGTTGATCAACTAGCTCCCAGGTCTGGTTCTTCTCGATTGATTCTATCTCTGCCCTCATAGCTTCTCTCCAAACACCATACGCCACAGCTTCCTCATATGTTGCAGGATCTCCAACTGCAGTAACTACTTGCAGTGCCATCGTATCACTGATGCAGTGCGCAACAACATCTTCATCAGAGGATTCTCCACATTCATAATCCTGTAGATAAGTAGGACGTCTCTTCTCACGTTTGGAGCTTGTAGCTACCTCTGCTGCAGTTTCCTCTCCTACTCTGGAGCTTGTTGCAGCCACTACTTCTGGTTGTGCTACCTCGTTTTCAGTCACCTCAGGATCTTCTTGTAAGAATTCTTCCTCCCCGAACACATGATTTTCATCATTCTCCCAAGCAAGCACTTCTGAGGTGATATTAACACCATCGGCAACACCATCGGCATTGTTCCTTCCCCAATCCCAATTCTTTGTTTCTTCAAACACGACGTCTCTGCTCACCATGATTTTCTTAGAAATGGGATTGTACCTACGATAAGCTTTTGACTCTTCACTAACTCCAAGGAAGATACACTTGCAGCTCTTGTCATCTAGCTTAGTTCTCTTTGCTTCTGGTATATGAACATGCCCAATGCACCCAAAAACCTTGAAATGTTTCACATTTGGTTTAACACCACTCCATGCTTCTTCTGGTGTTTGATTCTCCAAGGATGTAGTGGGACTGCGATTGAGCACATACGTGATCCATTTAACCCCTTCAGCCCAGAAATCTTTCGGCATTCTCCTCTCTGTAAGTGTACTGCGCACCAGATTCATGATTGTTTGATTTCTCCTCTCTGCTACAACATGAAGAATTCTTGTATAAGGATTGCAAGATTTTTCTCTTGAAGTTGTCCAATGCTCAGAAGATTGCTGCTCAATTCTGGGACGTAGTAGACATCTTGAACAATTTGAATCATCCCACTCACTCTGATCTTTATGTTGCCTTTTCCTTGCACCACCATTCGAGCATCATTTCCCAGTTTCACCGAGTGACGAAAACTCTCATCCATCTCAAAGAACCACTTCTTGTTTCCAGTCATGTGGTTGCTGCATCCGCTATCCAAGAACCACAAATCCTCTATTTTCGAGCCTTGTAGCTCCACATGTGCCATCAGTAGAAGCTCTTCTTCTTCGTCAAATTCCACATAATTTGCATGCTTCTCTGCTCCGGGACATTCAAACTGGAAATGTCCTAACTTGTGGCATTTGTAACACTCCACCAAAGCTTTGTTAAAGCCTTGTCTCCCTCGACCTCTGCCACGTCCTCTGAATGATCCTCTTCTTCCTCTTCCCCGTGTTCCACTCCACTCACCGAACTCCGAGGTCACCTTTAGGACTTGATCGCTACTACTGGATCCTCTGGCATGTTTCACAATGTTCTATTCGTGACACAGAAGTGAGCTTTGCAAAGCATCCACTGAAAGACTCGCTATGTCTTTAGACTCTTCAATCGAACATACAATGTATGTAAACTTCTCTGAGAGTGTTCTTAGGATCTTCTCAACAATCTTGTGATCTTGCATATCCTCTCCAAGGTTCCTCATGTTAGTTGAGACAGGCAACACCCTTGAGAAATATTCTGTGATATTCTCAGTTTCTTTCATCTCCAAAACTTCAAACTCTCTTCTCAGACGCTGAAGTTGAGCTCTCTTCACACGATCATTCCCCTGATATTTTGTCTTCAGAGAATCCCACAGTTGCTTCGAGGTATCCTTCTGAATAATAGTCTTCAGAATGGATTTGTCGATGGCTTGAAACAGATAGTTCTTCACCTTCAGATATGTTAGCTTCTTCTCCGCCAATTCTTCTCTCTGTGCTCCAGTCAGAATGTCTCCTCGGCCTGGCTCAACGTAGCCTCGGTCGATCAAATCCCACCATTGCTTGGATCTGATGAGATTCTCCATCAACATGCTCCAATGTTCGAAATCTCCGTCAAACTTGGGTATCGCCAACATGCTTTGCCCATCGCCTGACATCTCTCACTCTTTCTTTTGTATCTCTCTTTCTCTCTCGCAATTGCTCTCACCAGGTTTGCTCTGATACCAATTTGTTGAAAACAGAGCAAAAGATTGAACAAAACCGTGTCTTTGTTCTTATTTCATAGGGCTTTAAATAGCCAAACTCAAACAACAACTGCACCTCCTTATCATACAGAGGATTTTCTACAACTAAGAAACATGGGAGAACAATTCAACTACCACGACTCCTACAAGCTAGGAGTTTATTCGAACAATAAAAGACTTGGTCAAATAACACTAACAAAGGGCAGTCAATCAAGATTCTGAAACCACATAGATTCAGCATATGACAAAGGAGGATTGTGAAAGCCATCTCCTTTACTCAGACATGTCTGCAAAAAAAACCACAAAGCTTTCATATTTAGCCACTACCTCACACGAAATATATATAGACTTACATTAACACTTATACATCAGAGCAAGAGAAACTCACCAATTCCATGGCGGTGTAAACGATATTAGAATCTGTTCAAATTCAGAGCTTTTACATACAACGCAAGCTCAAAACAGCTCTAATAATGCCGCATCATAGAAGATTTTCAGAAGAAAAAAATATAAACTTGTCTAGAGAGGATAAAGTTGAGAGATTGAAGTACGGCGGAGGTTTATGCAAGGCGGCGACGGAGGTTGTCGAGGACGAAGCGGCGGTTTTAATTCGAAACTGGTTTAAATTTGGTTCGGTTCGGTTTGATTAGTTTATGACTTCATTTTAGTAGAAAGAAAAAAACCGGTTTAGGTTCTCAGGTTCGGTTCAATGCGGTTTCGTTGTTCTGATATATGCTGAAATATTACCACCGGAGAGAGACGGCGAGCTTTTATATATTTGTTTGCTCCACCTCCGATGAATTCAGCTAGAGACGTTAGCGATGGAAAGACTCACCGTGGAGCGGCTCGAGCTTTTGCCGATAAATGGAAAACTCATAACCAATCGTTCCCTCCATGGTCATGGGTTCCTCTGATCAATCGAACTCTACACCTTTCAAATCAGGTTAAAACAAACAACCATCTCCATAATTCAACCTTGTTTGATCCCTTCGTCTTGTTGTGTTATTTAGCAGGAGGAAGGTTACTTGTCGCTCGAGAATATCCTCATTCTCAGCTCAGCTCACTTGAGGTACTTATTTGTAATCTTCTTCTTTTCTATGTGAATAGGAGAGGATGAATCTTTTAATGTAGCTGCTGAGTGCTCGGAAAAAGAAGAATCAGTTGATCACACAATCTTGGTACATTAACCTTTCAAGCAAATTTCTCATTGTCAACATCTTTGAAGCAGAATTGTGGAATCACTGAGATTGGTCTTTTCTTGTTTCCTGCTAGGTTCTGAACCAAGAAAAGGAAGCACATTACTATGATTTTCATATAGTTTATAGTGCATCATACAAGGTTCATGTGCTATATTTTCGAGGATACTCCAGCGGTATATAACCTTCTAGGACCTTTTTTGTGGTTGGTTCTTCAGTTTAGTTTGAAAATCATCTTTGTTATCACATAGGTGGACAACCTCTATCTTTGGATGTCATTGAAAAGGATCTCTGCCCTCATGCTCTGTTAGTCTTTTGCTTCAATCTAAGTGGACATTTATAACACAGGAGGTATCTATCCTCTCGAAATCAAAATCAATAGTAATTATTACTAACAATGTCCGTTTTATGTGTATGATTTGGTTATACGGTATTGAAGAATCTCTATGCAACAATCAATCGCAGGAGCATCCATATTTGAACAGGCCATGGTTCAAGCTAGGATTGGATCAAGCTGCTTTCCCAAAGTAGCATCTCTTCTGGATGTCAGATGCCAGTTGACTTGTACTTGGTTTCATGGTTCTCTGTTGTTTGGGCAGGTGGTTGGTCTTAGGATCCCTCTTGAGATGCTGAATCAGTAGCCATCTTCTGTTATCAAACTATAGAATGTAATTAGATGCCAACAGCAAAGACTCTCGTGACTCTGGTTTCCTCTGCTCTTGTTGGGTTTTTACATCTCTACTGCCATTTAGGCTTTCTGGCATTGATACTGATGAATCAATAACTGTCAAAAATTTGGGTTTTACAGAGGAGGAGGATAATGAGTTGAAATGATGAGTCTCTCAGGTTCCCAAGTCCCATGGCTTTATTTTGATTAGCCAATGTAATTTTTGTCAATAAATACATTTCAATCTTGTCTTTCCTTTTGTTTGTTTAGGAGAATGAAAAATAGAACATTGGATTAAGAGAATCTGATGATGAGCTTTTATGAACTGTCTTGTTTATTCTGCAAAAGGGGTTGGTGGAAAGTATATATTTCTCTTAACACTTTGGATACGATTATTGATGTTAGTGGAGAGATGGTTGGAATGTTCTTCCATCTCCTTTAAGATCAAAGCTCCCTCTCTCGGCGAAGCTCTGCACTCAGCTCCCTAATCTTTACATCTTTCTCCTCCTGAAAAGTTTCGTTTTATGCAAAGGTTTCCAACAAGAAAGTCGAATTAAAAGAAAAGAAAAATCTAGTTGAGAAGGCCCAACAAAAGCCCACAAATGAATTTACGCAATAATAATAAAAAAGGTATAATATATATCGTCTTGGTAAACCTAAATCGTTAACAAGAAAGAAGAAAAAAAAATATATATATATATATGGATTTCACCGTGATTTCGAGGTTTGGGGCTGAACATCACGAGATGTTATGCCGTGAGGTGAACGATTACTGGCGTCGACTGGATGAATCCGATGTATGTGTAATCCTTTCTATCTTTTTTAGATTTTTTTATTTAATTTTAGAATCTGTTTGTTGGAGTTGAAGATATTCGTTTCGTCCTTTAGCTAGGGTTGTCGCACAGAATTAAAACCCTAGAGCTGTTGTGTTGCTAAGTGAGTATTTTGTTTTGTTTTGTTTTTTTTCCCCTAATTAGCGTTTCGATGTCGAGGGAATCGAAGCACCACTAGGGGCCATTCCACTGATAGCCTACGACTGTCAACGGCGGTGTCCCGTCTTGGTCAAACGTTATGCTAGTGCGGGGCTTCATCGTTACAATATGTTGGAGGTAATTTAAGAAGAACTTGTCTCCCACATCATATACATCTCTTCTTGCTTGGTGTGTTGATATATCAACTTCCAGCAGCATGCTTGTCGTATATATATATATATATATATATATATATATATATATATACGAATGATCACATTCAACTTCTTCTTCTTTCCCAGGGGACAAACTTCAAGCTCGGGGCCGTTACGAAATATAACAAGTTGCAGAATTTTGTGTCCCCTTACTACATCACTTTGCTTGCACAAGATTCGGTTAGCGGTTCGCATCAAACTTTTCAGGTTCTTGTTGATGAACAACGTGTGGGCAGGTTGGACATAATCGTTGAAATTGCTAGACCTAGAGGTAAATCCAAACATCAATTGTTCGCTTTTCACTATAAAAAAAATCTCACTCTTGCTGATTAATATTGTTATATATAGGTGTTGATTAATATTGTTGCTTGTTGCATATATATAGGTATGACCACCAAGGAACCCCACATACCTAGTTTTTCAGTGGCTGATGAATTGCCTCAGTGGCCGGATTCTTTCAGTGATACAAACCGATTTTACCTGGTAAGATTAACAACATCAGTTTTTGTTTTGTTCTGATCTTGATCGTTGATATGTTTTTTTAATTGGTTTTTTTTTTTTTTTTCCATTTAGATGAAGCAATCGGAGTTTCTAAACAATGATTGGATTTATCTGTATTTGGAACTTGTACTCTGTAAAATTGAGAGGGTCGGTATCTCAGATGTAAGTCTTGTTTTTTTTTCTCCATATCAATGGCATACCATGAGTGAGTGGAACTGTTGGTTATAATATAATCATTAACTTGTGGAAAACTTTTGCTGTTGCTGCAGAGCGATCTGTCCAAGCTGAAGATTGTGAAAGCCGTGATAGAAACCAAGGAAGATATGCTGCCGCCAGATGAGATACTCAACGCCAAAACTGCAGTGGTCTACATTACTTTTAAGGGCATGGCCAAGGCTCAGGTTGCTGGTGAGCATGATGAACGTAAAGCTATAGTTAGAAGAATCCTCAATGAGGATACAGGACGATTGTCTCTCATGGGTCACTTGATTGGAGAGAATCCATACATAGACATTGACCCTGTTACTTTTTTCAACTCTCCCGCACATACAGACGCTGTGCGTCGTGCTCCGGAGCTGCTGCTGCCGCCGTATATGCTGCCTGCTGCCGCCGTATATGGGTCACGTATATGCTGCCGCCGTATATGCGTTAACTTTCAAATATGGGTTAAACTAAGCAGTTATATTTTGTGTGTTTTCTGGATTTTTCAAATATGTGTAAGCCATGAAACGTAAAAGTGCAGCTTGATTCTGCGCTCAATAAAATAATTTAAAAATATTGAATTTTCTGATTACTTTACAATTCAATGTACATTAAAAACTGAATTTTATGTTTACTTTTTCTTTAACAAAATACTCCGTAATGTTTTTGAATATTGATTTTTGGGTACATTATAAAATGCAGACTTGTTGTCAAAAAAAAAATAAAAAAATGTAGACTTTTAAGTGTGCACAATCTTGTACAGAAGGAACAACTAATGTAAAAAACATATCTTTTAATAGAAGTCAGAAACCAAAAATCCAAATATTTATAAATATATCTCCATGAAGCTTTTTTTTTTGTCAAACAATTGCTTCTACTTTAACACTTCACCTGCATATAGTATCTTTGTTAATCAAACATCACTCGATACTCACTATAAATGTTTCATTCAATTTATGCCTGACTAAAAACTTATGAAAGATGTGACTTTCTAGTAAAATAGTTCCAAAAAAAATTGACAAGGAGAGACAGAAAAAAGAGGGAAATTGGCAGAACACTTTCCAGGTAAATGGAGAGCTAGGGTCCGGTTAACGCCAACGATGGGTGGTCCCTTGGCAAGAACACGTAGACAAGGTTGACCAAGTGTCTTGATGGCAGCGCAACATAGCTCGTTCGGACGCAATGTGCTAAACGGAGCCAGTGATGGTCTACAAGGCACTAGCTGAATCAAAGCCGACAAAATTGTTCGACCACATGGGTGTCCCAGAGTCTCTCTCACCAGACCTGATTGGACAAAAACCATAAGTAGCATCACTGTAAAAACCTGAAACCTTTTCATTACAATCATCTCTTTTTAGTTTTGACAATATGTCTTAAAAAATCGAGGCTCATAAATCATATTACAACTTGTACACACATATATATAATAGTAGCTAGGAGAGCGCAAAAGAGAATGGTCGCATGTGTAACCTAATGGAGTTGGATTAGATGGATCATGATATTTGGGGTTTGTTTGTTTGTAAACTTACATTTTCTATGCGGTTAGTTAAAAAAAAGATTACTTTCATATTCATAACAAGTAAAGTAATTGACGTCTTGTCTCACTTTTCACCTTTTCCTTTTTAAACAGAAGAAATACAAAATGTCAAAGTCTAAAACTTTTGATTAATACGCTTGTCAATCTTATAGTAGAAAATGTCAAATTCTGATTAGAATATTGTAATCAGAAGTTGATACTATTCTATGCAATTAGTCTCACTTTTCACTTGTCTCATACGTATTAGAGTTTAATATGTTTATTGTTAAATTCAATTTTCCTAGAAATTGAGTTATACATTAAAAAAAGATGATGTATCAGTAACGTATAACCTATTAATTTTTATGCTTGAAGAATTGTCAAAATTCTACGAAACAAATGATACACTCTAGCTAGTATATGCACATCCAAGTTATTTTTATATGACATTTATTCGGCTAAATACAGGATTATGTTTTATTTATATCTGTGCTTACATGACAAAGAACAAAACAGAACAAATGACAAAACTCAAAAATAAACAATAATAAACATTCATCACCTCAATAATATCATCACTTGAACCAAATCTTAGCCATTCAATCAACATCCTTTTTTCCAAACCAACCAGAGACATTGTTGTTGTTTCCTTCTGACTTCCGGTCACAAACTCTCTCGGGTTCTGTCCTCTTGCGCAATCAGAGAAAGCAATGCAGTAACAACACTGGAATGGGGAGAGGAAAAGAATGATGATGAGATCTGAATTTGAATCATGCCTAAGATTTGAGATCAAAAACAACAGTAACATGTATCTTCAAGAATTTGATGAGATCATCTATCTTTCTCTCTGGTATTAGTATAACAACAGTTCTTAAACTCCGGCTAAACAATGTCTCTCCCAAGAGTTTCATCTATATGATACAATGGCAACATAGAAGACTGAACCTGCAAGAGTACCATTAAAAAAACACAATCAGTTTCACTTTTCCATTATATCCAATGAATCTAATCAATGCAACACTGTCAAAAAAACATCTTTACAGAATCTTCTCATGTGTAAACTGAATCTGTCACAATTCAAGCAATTGCAATACTTAGTCCTACAGCTAAATACCATAAACTCATATCTACAAAACCATACAAGAAGAGACAAAGGTGGTACTCAAGAAATTTCAATCGGAACAAAGTCTCAAGATTTCATACCTTGTTATCATTACGAACAGCAACACAGTCTCTAGGTGTCTCAAACAAAGCCAAAGAGTATTGCTTGCGAACAACACCAACATCAAAGAATATGAGACCAGAGCTAGGCACGTCAACACGGATTCCTTTAACCGGAAACCACAAGAACAGCTCCTGCGCCTTGATTCCAGATAAATCCGATATTTGAGCGTAACCTATCGTACCGGAGATACTCGCGTTGTAATGCAGCTCGGTCTCGTACTTAGCCTGACATGACTGATTCAAATAAACAGAGAAGCGTCCTGTTTCGCCGTTAACGCTAAACCCTTTTACTCCTTTCGGAAATATCCCCAGAGGCAATCCGTTCGCTAGAAGGATCTCGTCTATAGACTCGTTCTCTGCGATCACGGCGGAGATCGAGATCCCGGCGGCGAGAACGAGACAAAGCAGAGCGATTTGGATGATACGAAGCATAGTGTCGGGGATGGTTTCGTTTCGTCTCGTCTCGTCAGATCTCGTTGCTGGGCTGCTACGAAGAAGTTGAATTAATGGGTTTAAGCGAGGAAGAAGAAGACGACATTTTTATGACAGCTTGAAACAGAGTGGATCAAAATTATTGAAGGCGGAATTTGGAATGGGAAGAGCAGTGATCCTCTGTTTCTCGGTAGAAAAAACCAATGAATGAGTGCCACGTACTCACCAATTTTAGTTTTATGTGTGGGTGTTTTCGTTAAGCCATGTTCTATAAACACTTAACTGAGTTATTGTGAAAAGTAGGTGGACCGGACCACATGGGATCATATAAGAGAGAGTGAGAGGCATGGGTTTATTAGAGTTGGATCGAGAGATACGCAAAGTTATATAAGATGAGAAGAGCCTACACGGCGCACACAAGTTGAACCAAAGCCGACAAATTTGTACGACCACATGGCTGTCCCATCTGACTCGGACCAAAATCACTGTAAGAAACCTGAGATTCTTTTTTTCATTACAGTTTTTTTTTTTTTTTTTTTCGCTAGTTTTAAAAATCTTGTTAACAATTATTAGTAGGCGAATAACGAGAATGATTGCATGAGTTTGATTAGATGGATCGTGGAACTTAGGCATATTGTTTGTAGGGTCACATTTTCTATGCAATTAGTAGAATATCTGGATCCGGGAAATTTAATAAAATAGATCACTCTAGTCTCGTTTTATCTTTTAACATATCAAGTCATGGGTCTTTTGTCACCATGATGTCTCATCGAGACTGGAGTTAATGGTCTGGTGGCTTTAGTTCCTCCATGTTATTCTTACCTGTCTGACTAGGTTCGAGACTATGTAATGTGTGTAACCATGCACTAGAAGACGAAAAGTAAAACTAAAAAAAAAATCTCACAATCTTAAAAACCAAGTACCAGTCTTTTAATATTTAAGCACTTGGACAAGTTTGAAAGTCTCTCCTGAGTGGGCATATTTTGGCATTACTGTTTCATTGATCTACTGAATCTTTAGGACAGCGACTTCCGAAGCCAACTGGAGACAGACTTCCACTTCAGGCCAGGTCTTTAGAATGACGACGAAAACCTATAATTGCCAACAGTTGTTGATTTGACTGTAAAACTTAGATTCATTTACCTAAAATAAAGCAGGCCAGATATCCGGCGGTGAAAGGGAAATGATTGCAAATTGCCAATTTTGAATTTTTTTTATAACATTGCATTTGGCTAAATATATAGGATTTTATTATATCTTGTACTTTAGACACATGACACAAAAATACAACACAAACCAAACCATTCATCACCTCACAAGTAATCATCACTTGAACCAAATCTGAGGCCATCTCTTGAGCATCTTTACAAAACCACAGGATTCTCTCCTCTGGTTTCAGTCCCCGGGGCAATCTAAGAATGAAACACAGAAAACAAAACTGGAATGGGGAGGGAAAGAATGAAAGAAATTTGCCTAAGATTTGAGACCAAAACAATTTTGATGAGAGCATCATCTATCTTCCTTTCTCTCTGGTATTGATTGGTATAACAACAAATTCCTCAATACTTGTGCTAAATAACGTTTCTCCCAAGATTTTGATCTACATGATACAATGGCAACATAAGAGACTGAACCTGCGTAAAAAGCCATTAAGGACAACACATTAGCTCATTTTATCCATTGTATCTGATCAATATAACACCCTTTCCAAAAACCATCTTTCCTAGCACTAACAGTTTGGTTCACCGATCATAAAACTCAACCGATCATGACTCTGGAAAAGGGAATCTCAAAAGCTTCAGATTAGGATGAATGAGATAAGCCAAACAAACTTTAAAAAAAAAAAAAAAAAAGGATTCTCCTTTGAAGACGATATCATTGTCTTTATTCACCCTAACACTAAACTAAACACAACTAAGCAAACCCGAATAATCTCTATGTTAATATTATCTCAATTCAAGCAATAACAAACATATGATTCAGTTAGAAATCTAAAAACTCATCAATCCGCAAACACAAAATTCCCATGATTTCTCCATTACCTTGTTAACCGCAACACAATCTCTAGGTGTCTCAAAAAGAGACAAAGAGTATTGCTTGCGAACGACACCAACGTCAAAGTATATAAGACCAGAGCTCGGGACGTCGACTCGGATTCCTTTAACCGGAAACCACAAGAAGAGCTCCTGCGCCGAGATTCCAGATAAATCCGAGATTTGAGATGAACCGATCGTCCCGGTTATATTAGCGTCGTAATGCAGCTCAGTCTCGTATTTAGCATCGCACGCCTGATCCAAATAAACCGAGAAGCGTCCCGTTGCGGCGTCGTAGTTGAATTCTTTGACGCCTTTCGGGAATATCCCCTGCGGCAAACCATTCGCCTGGAGGATCTCGTATATAGACTCGTTCTCTGAAATCGCCGCAGAGATCGAGATCCCGGCGACGGCGAGAACCAGACAAAGAAGAAACGCGATTTGAACAATACGAATCATCGTCGCCTTGACCAACGCCGAATTCAGATCTCTCTATATCTCTCGCGCAGGGCTCGTTAATAGGAAATTGAATAAATGGGTTTAAGCAAGGAGGAAGAAGAAGAAGAAGAAGAAGACGACATTTCTGGTGACAGCTTGAAACAGAGTGGATCGTAAATTTTTATCAAAATTATTCAAGGCGGAATTTTGGAATGGGAGCAGTAATCTTCTGCTTCTCATTCCATACATGGAATCAACCAATGAATGCTTTCCACGTGCCTTGTAACCACCCCTATTGCACTGGTATTTCTTTTTTTTTTTTTTTTTTTTTTTAAGTTTTCGCTAGTTAACGCCTCGGTTCTATAATTTCTAAACGCGTTATTGGAATAAGTAGGTGGACCGGACCGTATCACATGGGACACCGAGTGGATCTGGCCGGAGGAAGATGCGGCTATCCGAATGTAAATAGTATTACTCCTACTAAAATAGAGCTTTTTGTGTCTTGAATGCCTCATCATATTAAACACATTGTGAAATCAATGTTTATTTCTCAAGGCTATTGAATCATCAATCATCCTAAACGTTCGTTTCTTTCAACTCATGGACATATGTACTAGACTGACTGATGACGGAGACGGTACCCATTCTTTATTATTACTTGGCCAATGATTAATGGCGGGTATGACCTGTATTGCAAATTCACGTTTCTTTTGTGATATAGTAAGTTGTTAGAGATAGATTAATTTGAATTGGTTGCACGCTACCGTTCTTATAGTTATCGATAGAATGCAAAGCTTATTCCATCACGTGGCATAGTCATTGTTTGACATAAGTTAAGCAATTTGAACCGGGTTCGACCGAGTGGTCCAATTTGAATTTTATTTTCCTCGAATGATTGGGCTTGTAACAATGTTTGGGCTTATAAAGAAGCCCATCTAAAAATTAGCGTTTCACCCGCACAAACTTTTCCGGTTTCCCGTATCGCGTAATCGAAAGCTACCTTCTTAACACAAAAACTCTCCGACCAAAAATTGGGGAACGACGATGGCGACGACTCTCCAGAAACTCTCCTCTCAAATCCACCGCCTCTCTCCATTCGTCAGATCCCTAACCGTCCGCACCTCCGCCACATCTGCTCCTTCTCCGTCGTCTCTGGGATCTAAGAAAGTCTCCGACCGAATCGTCAAGCTTTCTGCGATCGATCCAGATGGTTACAAGCAAGATATCATTGGGCTCTCTGGCCAGACTCTCCTTCGTGCGCTCACTCACACCGGTCTGATCGATCCGGCGTCGCATCGATTAGACGACATCGAGGCTTGCTCTGCTGAGTGCGAGGTTCAGATCGCTGAGGAATGGCTCGAGAAACTCCCTCCGCGTAGCTACGACGAGGAGTATGTCCTGAAGCGTAGCTCTAGATCCCGTGTTTTGAACAAACACTCTCGTCTTGGTTGCCAAGTTGTGTTAACCCAGGAGCTTCAAGGTATGGTCGTCGCCGTCCCTGAAGCTAAGCCTTGGGACATCCCGTAAGTTTTTGCTCTAAAGTCTCTCATAAGTGTCGTTGGTGGTTTCGTTCTCAAATTGGCTAATAAATTCGCGTTGGAAATTATGGTACTCTGCAGATAACTCCATATTTGAATCTGTAATCTTGCTTTCCTTACTTTAAATTTTTGTAATGTGGTAAAGAACTTGCTTGTTTCAACGATCATCCCTGCTTTTAGTATGGGTTGCTGCTTTGCAAATTGAATGTTGTTGCTTTCTTGATTTCAGTTCTTGCTCTCTAAGTTGATCTTGCTCTATTGCTTCTTAACCGTTTTAGAGGAAGAGGTTAATGAACACATTATGTCGAATTGTGGTTACTTTGTGTTGGTCTCTCTAGCTGAATTTGCCATGAGCTTTAGGCATAGAGAAAGAGAGCATATACAATGATGTGCCTTCGTAGAACAGGAATGAGATTCTTATTACAGACCATATATATTAACTATGGCATCTTCATACCATTGGTTTGGTAGATTTGATTCGAGCCTTGCAAGCTCTGTTTGTAGAATGTATATTCTTGTTCGGGTTTAGAGTGGAAGAGTGAATCAGTAGTACCATTGAGGTTAATTTATACGGGTGGTTCCAGAACGCAGATTAGATGTCCTTTAAACCTTGCGATTAGTTTTCTAATTCGTATGCGTTTTTCTAAAATCCGAAACCAAAGCAAACTGAAGAATCGAATGCTCAGATGTACTTTTAAATAAATGTTAACTTCTGCTTGTGGTGCACCTAACTCAAGAATTATTACTTTCAGATTTATAAGGTCAATACAATATAAAATAATTAAAATCTTTGTTTGTGAAGTCTTGAAGTAGTTAAGAGTGTTAGACCATCAATCCGTGATTAAGAACTTGACTATTATAAAACGCAATCTCTTTTTATTTATTTTATTACTGTTCAAGTTGTCTCTTCTATTTTCGAAACATCAGTACATCACGATGTTCAAATTGACAAAAAAGGTGTATGGAACATTATCACTTCCAATAAATTACATCAAAGATAGATAATATCAAAATTTGAAAAGAGAAAAATAAACTTATGCAAAGTGATAAGAATTGGACAAAATTACGTTTCACTATCCTAACCACAAATTGTGAATGTGAATCTTAAAAGATAAAACCTGAAATAACTATCCTAACGGAAAACAACTGTTTGATGAAGATGATGAAATATGAGATAAATTGTGTAGGTTCCGTGTGTATCTATAGATAGACTTACGTTTTAGCGTATTCTTGAAAGACATAAACCTATTTTAAGACCAGTTCAACAGAAAACTGGTGCAGACCACGATCACAGTTGTAATTAGTTTTCTAAAATGGCAACCACTCCTTTCCTTTAAGAACCAGTCCTTCTTCTCTTCTCCTGCCCTAATTTTCTTCTTCTCTATAAACCTATATCTTAGTTTTGTTCTCATTCATTCTCTGTTTCTAAAAGCTCATAAATATATATACTCCAATCAAGAAGAAATGGATCAAGCAGAGCTTTGCCGGATATTCCAAATGTTCGACAGGAACGGTGACGGCAAAATCACGAAGCAAGAGCTGAACGATTCATTGGAGAATCTAGGAATCTACATCCCTGACAAAGACTTGGTGCAGATGATCGAGAAGATTGATCTCAACGGTGACGGGTACGTGGACATCGAAGAGTTTGGAGGGTTGTACCAGACGATAATGGAGGAAAGAGACGAGGAGGAAGACATGATAGAAGCTTTCAATGTGTTCGATCAGAACAGGGACGGGTTCATCACGGTTGAAGAGCTAAAATCTGTGTTAGCTTCCTTGGGGCTCAAGCAAGGAAGAACCCTAGAGGATTGCAAGAGGATGATAAGCAAAGTTGACGTTGATGGAGATGGGATGGTGAACTTCAAAGAGTTTAAACAGATGATGAAAGGTGGTGGATTTGCCGCCTTAGGATCAGACTTGTAAAAAGAAAAAGAAAAAAAAAACCATTTTGTCGGGTTCGGGTCTGAGACCAAAAATCATTGGGTTTTTTTTCTTCGGAATGATTATTAGGGCAAAGCCACGAAATCGATTAATGGATTTGCAAAAAGAAAAAAATCTCAACAAACTTTGTGAGCTTTGTTTTGAATGCTCATATATATAAAACGTTGTTGATAAAAAAATTCTATTTTTGGGATTTTGAAACATAACCATGTGAAGAATATTGAATACACGGATCACACAAATCTGCAATTGTTTTGATTTTGAGGATTTCAAATTGTTTATTGATAACTGTTCTTTTATTATTTGTTAACATTTGGAGTTTGGTGCAGTACTTTACAATTATCACACAACATGCATGCATGGATCCGAGGTTATACTTCGATGATTTTTGAAGGAAATTGTGAAATTTTAATTAAAATCGTCAATGGCCACTAAGAGAATGTATCTATCTTGAATCTGATTCGTGATATTAATTTCTGGAGATCAAAGTTCCATAATTTTGCTTGTACTTTTATAAGAAGGTCATGTAACGTAGTTGCTCACACACTTACAAAATTTGGTTGTGAAAATTTATTATGTTGAGTCCGTAACAAAGTCTGCTTGGCTCATTGAACCTCTCTGTAATGATTCATGTTAAATAATATAGTATTCATTTGAGAAAGAAAAAAAAAAAATCACACAACCTAATTAAATCCTTATTTCCTTATAGCGGTAAAAAGTACCAAAAAGGAAATTCTCGGTAAAAAGTAAAAAAAGAAGAAGGAAAAACAACTATAAACTACATGATGTTTTTTTTAAAAACTTACAAACTACGTGTCGTTTATCAGTTTTCGTGACCCAACGGGTGAGACCCGGAATGTGGAAAGAAGTCAAAATTCAAAACCAAGTAAGTAAAGTAAGTCATCGTCACCGTACAAAACTAAAGACGAGATCTTCGTTTTGTCTCTTGTCGTCTTCCTCCTCACCGCTCCCCAGTCACTTAGCTTTAGTTTCGGAGATCGTCACTTCACTTCCTTCTCTCCAAGAATCTCTGATTTTGGAGTTTTCTAATCTTCCATATATCCAAGTGAGTGCTTCAATTTAATCCCACTCTCTATTGTTCTATAACTCAAAATCTTTATTATTAGTCTATCTCTCTGTTTTGATGATTTTGTGGGGTTTTTGCTCCCTTTTGTTCTATGTTTCCTTCTGTGTATCAAATTATGTAATCTAACTTCTCAGTTTCGCCGTCTGTATGGATTAATCTGCTTGATTTTGCTCTTTTTTTTTTTTTTTTTTTTTTTTTTTTTTTCTGATATGAACCCACTTTGGTTAAATTCACAATTTAAAGACTTTTGAGTAAAGACTGATGAAATTGCTACTCTCTGCCTTTTCCGTTAGGGTTTATATATGCATATTTTAGGGTTTCTGTTTTCGCTTCTTACGGACCTGCTTATCTTTAAACCATTGTTTGTTTTGATAAGCTTTGAAGAGAAGTTCATCTATTTAACTCTTACGTCGACTCTATCTAGCGTAGGGCTGATTGTAGCAGATCAGAGCTGTTGTGCGAGTTGGTTTGAGACTTGAGAGAGCCGGTAGGTTTATAAGCGTTTTCTAGGGTTTGGTTGGGCATTTGGTTGAGAGTTGAGAGCTTATGGTGTGGTTCTGTTTCATAGCTTTGCATATTTTTTTCTTGTATTGAAATCTCTGTGTGTTGTGTGGCAGTGGAAGGGAACTCGTTACCCGAAGAAGATGTAGAGATGATGGAGAATTCAAATGGAACTAAAACAGTCACATATGAAGCTTCTCCAATGGTGGAGCCGTTCATTGGTATGGAGTTCGAATCAGAAGAATCTGCAAAGTCTTTCTATGACAATTATGCCACAGTCATGGGTTTTGTTATGCGGGTGGATGCTTTCAGGCGATCAATGCGAGATGGGACTGTGGTGTGGCGCAGACTCGTGTGTAATAAAGAAGGATTCCGTAGATCGAGACCTCGTAGAAGCGAGAGCAGGAAACCTCGAGCTATAACAAGAGAAGGGTGTAAGGCTTTGATTGTAGTGAAAAGAGAGAAATCTGGAAAATGGCTCGTCACTAAATTTGTGAAAGAACATAATCATCCTCTCTTGCCTCTCTCACCTAATGTTCGCCGGAATCCCCACCTCTCTCAGACACCGGTATGTTTACTCACTTTTCCTTTAGTCTTCTTATTGAGTTACGTTTTTTGTTAGTTGTTACCTAAGCATAACTATTGCAGATTCTTGTTATCTGATGCTGTTGGCTTTTAGAATGCGTTTGAGCAACATTGACATTGATCTTTGACTTACCAAGAACATAAGTTAAAAGCTTTGTCCGTTTTCCTCGGAACTAAATCTAAATGTATTGATCTTGAAATCTTGTACAAATGGACTTTTCAGGACGAGAAAGACGCAAAGATTAGGGAGCTGAGTGCAGAGCTTAGCCGAGAGAGAAAGCGTTGTGCTGCGTTGCAACAGCAGCTTGATATGGTCTTCAAGGAGATGGAAGAACATTCCAACCATCTCTCCACTAACATCAATAATGTTATCCAAAGTGTAAGAGAAATTGAGTCCAATACTTTCACCAAACTGTAAACAACACAGCTTCATTTCTGTTCATATAAGTTCATCATCAGATTCTCTTAATCTTATGTTCTTCGATTCTTCATTCTCCGAAACAAGCAAAGAAAAGACAAGATTGAAAGGCATTGATAAAAATTACATTGGCACAATCAGTATCAATGCCAGAAAGCGTACATGGCAGTAGAGATGTAAACCAACAGAGCAGAGGAAACCAGAGTGACGAGCGTTGCAACCGCTTGAACCGCCGATTGGCTGCCGCAAGAGAGCAACCCAAGACGGATCTGAATCACATTAACCATAGACAGCATCAAGAACAGACAGCCCATGACAGATCCGACAGCAGAAGCCATCATTCCCCATCTCAAAACCTTGATGTTAATGTGAGCTCTGAAAATCTCATCGACGTCTTTGCTGTTGAGAAGGTTTAAGGCAAGTTTGAGACCTTGCGCTACCAAAGAGGAGAAGAGGAAGAAGCTGAAGGAGACGACTTCGAAGACGAGCAGCTTCTTGGCAACATCAGCACTTGCATCGCAGCTGGATCGTTGTTCGAGGCTGTGTTGTCCTGGAGTCGCTATGGAAAGACCTACGAAGACGGCGATGGTGAAGAGAGAGTTCACGTTCACGAGTCCGTCAAGAGCGCTTACGTGGACACTTGTGGTGGCGACGGAGGAAGTTGAAGACATCGTCGGCGACGTCATTCTCACGCCGTTCTCAACGCCGGTCATGTAGTTATCTTTCGGCTCAGATCTGGCCGGAAAACGAATATTTTATTTATAAAGAAAAGGTTTTAAAAAAAGGCAGGTTGAGTTTAGGGAGAGAGAAGAGAGACAGGGTTAAGCTTACTCTTCCATGAGGGAATCTGATTAAGCGATGAGTGTGCTTTTGGTCGGGGCTTTAGTTTGAAGAAAGATATGTATTGTCCTAAAAGTGAGCTTGTCGGAACTCTCTCTCTCTCTATTTTTGTACGAACCAGCTATTTTTCCACGTCGGAGTCAACTGAAATTAAGTTTCGATTTTTTCGTCTCTTTTTCTAACGTCTAGTATAAAATAGTTTTGTTTTTAGTTTTGATAAATCTTTCAATGGTTTTGATAATTTTAGGTAAATTTTGATAATTTGATTGATTTTGTTTTAAAACATATTCCATTCCTTATAAATTCTGTATCATTTAAAACCATACATTTAAATAAAAAAGTTGACAAAACTATTAAGAAAAAAATTAGTAATATATCAAATAATTGAATAACACAAGATTTACAGTAAATGTACTTTAAGAAAAAAAAAAATTCTTCAGATGTACGTTTACGCACTTTTCCTTTGGATCATTTGGTGGTTTGTAGCAGATTCTTGTTATCTGATGACTGATGCTGCTGTCTTTTTAGATAATGCGTTTGAGCAACATTGACATTCATCTTTTGACTTTCCAAGAGCATAAAGCTTTGTCCGTTTTCCTCTGAACTAAAACGTATTAGAATTGAAACCTTTGTGTAAAACGAAACTTTTCAGGACGAGAAAGATGTAAAGATTAGGGAGCTGAGCCGAGAGAGGGAACTTTCTGCTGCGTTGCAACAGCAGCTTGATTTTAAAGGAGATGGAAGAACATTCCAATCATCTCTCCACTAACATCAATAATCTTGTCCAACGTGTAAGAAAAATCTATACTTTCACCAAACCCCTTTAGCAGAATAAACAATGTAAATTATGTAATTTAATAAACTACACAGCTTCATTTCTGTTCATAAAAGTTCATCATCAGCTTCTCTTAATCTACTGTTCTATTCTTCATTCTCCTAAACAAACAAAGAAAAGACAAGATTGAAAGGTATTGACAAAAATTACATTGGATAGTCAAAATAAAGCCATGGGCTTGGAAACATGAGAGACTCATCATTTCAACTCATAGATTCATCAGTATCAATGCCAGAAAGCCTAAATGGCAGTAGAGATGTAAACCAATAGAGCAGAGGAAACCAGAGTTACGAGCGTCTTTGCTGTTTGTATGTAATTACATCCTATAGTCTGACAACAGAAGATGGCTATTAATTCAGCATCTCAAGAGGGATCCTAAGACCAACCACCTGCCCGATAACAGAGAACCATGAAATTAAGTACAAGTCAACTGGCATCTGACATCCAGAAGAGATGCTACTTTGGGAAAGCAGCTTGATCCAATCCTCAGTCCCACAGGGATGTAGCTTGAACCATGGCCTGTTCAAATATGGATGCTCCTGCGATTGATAGTTGCATAGAGATTCTTCAATACCATATAACCAAATAATACACTTAAAACAAACATTGTAGTATTGATTTTGAGAGCATAGATACCACCTGTGTTATAAAAGTCCACTTAGATTCAAGCAAAAGACTAACAGAACATGAGGGCAGATCTTTTTTAACGACATCCAAAGATAGAGGTTGTCCACCTACGTGACAACAAAGATGATTTTCACACTAAAGAAACGAACAAACCACAAAGGTACAAAGAAGGTTATATACCGCTGGAGTATCCGCGGAAATATAGCACAGGAACCTTGTATGATGCACTGTAAACTATATGAAATCATAGTAATGTGCTTCATTTTCTTGGTTCTGAACCTAGCAGGAAACAAGCAAAGACAAATCTCAGTGATTCCACAATTCTGCTTCAAAGATGTCGACAATGAGAAATTTGCTTAAAAGGTTAATGTACCAAGATTGTGTGATCAACTGATTCTTCTTCTTCTGAGCACTCAGTAGCTGCATTCAAAGATTCATCCTCTGGACTTTCCTATTCACATACTAAATGGTGAGAAACAAGAAAAGAAGAAGATCACAACAGCAGCACTGTTAAGAGCTGTAATAAGTCTTGTTACCTCAAGTGAGCTGAGAATGAGGATATTCTCGAGCGACAAGTAACCTGAATCCTGCTAAATAACACAACAAGACGAAGGATTTTTTTTTTTTTTTAAGAGTATTTAATCAAACAAGGTTGAATTATGGAGATGGTTGTTTTAACCTGATTTGAAAGGTGTAGAGTTCGATTGATCAGAGGAACCCATGACCATGGAGGGAACGATTGGTTATGAGTTTTCCATTTATCGGCAAAAGCTCCAGCGGCTACAGAGAAACCTTCCACGGTGAGTCTTCCATCGCTGACCTCTCTACCTGAATTCATCGGAGGACCAAACAAAATATAAAAAGTCTCCGTCTCGCTTCGGTTATATTTCAGCAACATCTATCAGAACAGCGAAACCGCATTGAACCGAACCTGAGATCCTAAACCGGTTTTTTATTTCTTTTAAATTGAATGAAGTCATGAACCGAACCGAATCGAAATTAAACCAGTTTCAAATTAAAACCGCCGCTTCGTCCTCGACAACCTCCATCGCCGCCTTGCATAAACCTCCGCCGTACTTCAATCTCTCAACTTTATCCTCTCTAGACAAGTTTATATTTTTTTCTTCTGAAAATCTTCTATGATGCGGCATTATTAGAGCTGTTTTGAGCTTGCGTTGTATGTAAAAGCTCTGAATTTGAACAGATTCTACTATCGTTTACACCGCCATGGAATTGGTGAGTTTCGCTTGCTCTCTTATGTATAAGTTAATGTAAGTTTATATATCTCGTGTGAGGTGTTGCAAACCTCGGGTTGGGTAAATATGAAAACTTTGTGTTTTCTTTTTTGCAGACATGTCTGAGTAAAGGAGATGGCTTTCACAATCCTCCTTGTCATATGCTTAATCTATGTGGTTTCAGAATCTTGATTGAGTGCCCTTTGGACCTTTCGGCGCTCACAATCTTCTCACCTGTTCCATATGATGTGGGTTTTGAAGCTTCTGAATATCCATCATCTGATGCTCAGAATCCGATTCAGAAGAAGCAGAAACTGGAGAGACAGCTAACTCCCGCTGATTTGGTGTGCGCAGAACCGTGGTACAAAACTGTGAAGGCTTTGCATTTGTGGGAGGCTTCTTTGATTGATGTAGTTCTCATCTCCAACCCTATGGGATTGCTCGGATTGCCATTCCTTACCCAGAACTTTGGATTTTGTGCCAAGGTAAACGTTTTCAGGTCCTAAAATTTTGAGTTTTCTGAATGATTTTGTTTGCTTGGGGTGTAATTGTGTGCTGATTTGTTACCGCTAAGATGTAGATATATATGACTGAAGCAACAGCCAAGATTGGACAGCTCATGATGGAAGATCTTGTCTCGATGCATAAGGAATTCAGATGTTTTTATGGACCAGGGGACTCAAGTTATCCTGGGTGGATAAAGGATTTAGATAGTGAAGAGGTACCAGCCTTGCTTAAAAAAGTTGTCTTTGGTGAGAGTGGTGATGATTTGGGCAGTTGGATGCGTCTGTACAGGTAACTATCATTGGCTTGTCGAACAATATGTTTCCCCGTTATTAAGTTAACCAGCTCTTCAAGTTTTATAGTGTTGATTTCTTCTTTAATTTAAGTCCAATCTTTTCCACAGTTTAGATGATATAGAGAGTTGCATGAAGAAGGTTCAAGTTGTAAAGTTTGCAGAAGAAGTTTGTTATAATGGGACCTTGGTCATCAAGGCCCTAAGTTCAGGCCTAGATATTGGGGCTTGCAATTGGTTGATCAACGGACCTAATGCAAGTCTAAGTTATGTGTCAAACTCCATCTTAGTTTCACTTCATGCGAGAAATTTTGATATCAATGGTCTCAAAGGAACCGATGTGATGGTTTACTCAGATTTCTCATGCCTCCAATCTGCAGAAGTGACTGAGAATGATTGTATTTCTCCCAACCCGGATAATAATTATTTATCAACAATCAGGTAACTCTAACATATTACTTTATCTTACATTTTATTAGGATGTTTGTTTGGGACTTAAAGTCGAGAATCTTTCTTTACTGTTGTACTTTTTTAGTAGTGACAATAAGGATGAGGACTTGGCTGCTTCATTACTAAACACAGAAGACAGCTTAGAAGAAATGGAGAAACTAGCTTTTGTTTGTTCATGTGCTGCAGAATCTGCTGATGCTGGTGGCTCAACCTTGATAACGATTACTCGTGTTGGGATAGTTTTGCAGCTCCTAGAGCTAATGTCAGATTATATTGAATCCTCGTCTCTGAAGGTTGGATTTCTCTTTCTTATTATTCTATAGATTTACTTTCTTGAGGATATGAAGCACAGAAAAAAGGTGATTTTACTTGAAATTATTCTTTAGCTCTGTTAGACTAAATCACTCTAGTCTGGATTTGCTTAGGTTCCAATCTTTATAATATCTTCTGTGGCAGAAGAGCTATTGGCATACACAAACACCATACCCGAGTGGCTGTGCGACCAACGACAGGAGAAGGTATACTTCTGCCAATTTTCTTGGTGAATCACTGAATTTTTTATGTGAGAAAATGAATCAAATGGTATATGTTCTTTTATAATTTCTTTGAAAGATAGATCAAATACTAATATTTTGATTGATGTCACAGTTAATTTCAGGAGAACCGTCATTTGACCATCTTAAATTCATTAAAGACAAGAAGATTCATTTGTTTCCTGCCATTCATTCACCCAACTTAATGTAAGAAGGGTTCATAATTTTATCTCTGCAATCACTACTTGATGAGTTATTTTGCTGAATGCATAGTTTGCAAACACATTACACATGCCATGCTAGTATTATTATTGAAAATATCATCTCTGTTCACCTTAAATTATTGCTTAGTTGATTAGTTCAGATACATCAGTAAAATACCTCACATGGAATCTGCAACCTAAATCTTGGGGGTGGGGTGA
Organism: Camelina sativa; assembly: GCF_030686135.1. Taxonomy (NCBI): domain Eukaryota; kingdom Viridiplantae; phylum Streptophyta; class Magnoliopsida; order Brassicales; family Brassicaceae; genus Camelina; species Camelina sativa. The sequence goes on from NC_141898.1 coordinate 3,219,755, forward strand.
TTCCATTTCAAGAAGTATGTTACAACATTCATTAATTTTTTAAGTTATACGAACAGAACGAGTTGGCAAGAACCATGCATTGTATTTGCTCCTCACTGTAGTTTGCGGCTTGGCCCTTCAGTCCAACTTCTTCAGCGTTGGCGTGGAGATCCAAAATCATTGCTTGTTCTTGAGGTTTTATATCTTTCTCTCTTTCCTAGCTCCATCAGATGATCCAGTGTGAATCTCTGTCAATCTATCTGATGAGAAATGTATTGCAGGATGGAATTAGTTCAGGTTTAGCACTTCTCCCTTTTAGACCAGTAGCGATGAAAGTTCTCCAATGTTCATTTCTTTCTGGAATAAGGTAAGGTTTGCCTTGCTGTATGATTAAAACTAGATTCCATTCTGGTGTTTCCGTAGTTGTTTTTTTCTGTCTTCTTGAATCAAGGAGTCTGAGTTGTGCCTGCACAAAATAGGAATTAGCATGGGTTCCTGTGCAAGGGCATACGTTGATGATATGTCTTATCACTATTTGGTGACCAGCAATTTCTCACTATCTCCCAGATTATTAGTTTTTAAAAATCATGACAGCTAACACGTTGAGCTTGTTATCATGTAGTCCACAGGCCAAATGTGTGATCTGAAATTTGCTTGTCAACCATTACTCAATGCGGTAGTTTCTTTTGCAGATTGCAGAAGCTCCCAACACTTCTTTCCGTTTTGCAGCCAAAGATTGTTTTGGTAACGATTCTCTCCTCCACTTTGTTTAGAAATCTTTCTATCGTGCATCTGTCGTTATTCATCTATCTGATACCATTTTATGTATAGGTCCCTGATGCTGTCAGTCAGAGGATCAATCTTAGTGAGATGAAGATAAAGTCAATCTTGAATTTCTCTGAGAACAAGACGCTGCATGTGCCAAGAACTGCAGACAATCCAAGCGTAGAGATTACAACGGACTTGGCCTCCAAATTGAGCTGGAGAAAACTGAGACAACGTGAAAACTTTGGTATTGCAAGATTAAAAGGTGAGCTTCTGATGGAAGATGGGAAACACAGATTAGTTACAGGATTGGAGCAAGAAGAAAGTTCAAGGAAGGCTCGGCCATTAAGGTATTGGGGCACAGTGGCTCAGGAACCACTTTTGGACGCGTTACTAAAAATGGGAATAAAAGGATCCATAGAACACTGCATATCTGAGAATGGATCAGAAAACAGTATAATTCATATAGCAAATCCTAGCAGTGGCCTGATAGAGACCTCAGAGATGAGTACGGCTATTATAGCAGAAGATGAGAATGTAGCCGCTCAGATCCTCCAGGGGATTGATGAAGTTCTTGATGGAATTTAGAGGATGTATCAGCTGACTGGACCTGGTCTATTAGTGTATTAGAGTGACGGAATTAGATAGATCGTGTAATTATATGATTTGTTTGTTTAAGCCACTTTATGTTTGTAAAAGTTGCATTCTCCCTGAAATACGAACATACCTTCCAACGATTCAAACAAACATACTTACATAACTAAGAGGTAACACAATGCATTAGTCTTGGACAGATTCTAGGATCTTTATTACACAAGAAATCTAAGCCAGAGCAGTCTCTTCTCTAGTCACCTGCATTTTCTTGCATACTCCATCTAGAATGTTCAAGAAGTCTCTCACAATAACAAATACTTTCAATAGCTGAGCTTCTTCCTTTGCGGAATCAACATGGAAATACTCTGTGATCTTTTTCACTGCAAAGAGTGTGGAACCTTCTTCTCTTTCTATCTTTTTAATCTCCTCAGCAGCGGTTTCCAAGAATTGGGTCATCGACTCCCTGAATTTCCACCAATGGTGTTCTTGATTGTGTCCTGTGTCCTCACACAGTAGCAGAACCTCATTTACTTTCTGAACTCCTTGATAAAGCTTCGCCACATCGCTTCTTAGAACGCCATAGTCCAAATCTGCAGCTTTCTTGACATCGTCAAGTACTGAACTCAGATTTCTCACAATGGTTAGCCCTTTGATGCCTTCTGATCCTGTGATGTTTTGTACAACAGAATGCAAGATACTGGTTCTTCCATCTAACGATTTGATATCGACAAGCTCAAGTAGCGCCTCAAGTTTGAAGGCATGAGCATTACCACTCTTTATCCCTGTCTCTAAGACAGCTCCAACAAGTCTCACTAACATCCTGCTATTTCGCAGTGCCTCACAAGCAGCCTGCAAAAGAATCATATAGCTTTCTGAGACATAAGTTTACAACAACATTCACAGTCAGTATCTTCAGCTTTGTTTTATACCTCTATAACGCGGAGTGACCCTTTCAAGTGTTTGACATTGGAGTCAAAACTAACAACAGAGAGCAATGCATCAACCCGTTTGAATACGAAAGGCACATTAAGCAATTCCTTCAGAAACCTTTCTGATGGGGCAAGCTTGATCACTGAATCATCACTATAGCTAATCAGCTTCTTCTCTTCTTCTTCGCTCGGCACTACTCTTGCTAAACTATCAAGAAGGTCAGCTCCAAGTGCATCATAGTTACCTGATAGAAAATACAAATCAGATTCAACTCGATACAATCGAAAATGAGAAGAAATTAGTTTTGTAAACTGATGATTTTACCATCTCGAAGGGCTTGACAAACATCATGTGTGGTGAGCTTAAGTGTTGTAAGAAGAGTAGCAACATTTTGACTCTTTCTTGCATCTAAAACTTTGCTCTCTTGATTTAGCATCGGAAGATCACAGCTAAGACTTCTCTGTTTCGAGTTAGCATTCGAAGAGTTGTACGGAAGACGGTCCCATGTAGTTGTCCGGCGAGAACTTGGTCGGACTCTGTCCCAAGGCAAAGGTTTCAGCTTTGGCTTTGGTCGCTCTGTTGTTCCTTCCCGACAACTATGTGGTAACTCAGAGAAAGATAGCTTTTTTCCAGATTTCTGAAGCATAAAAGACTGTGACGGTGGCACAAGAGGAGGAGGCTCCGGCATTGCCGGCGGTGGCCGTTGTGGAGGAGGAATAGTAACAGCAGCTGCACCCGAGTCGCTCTGTTCAGTTGTACCAAACTCTGGATTTTCCCAAGAAGGTTTCAAACTTCTTGAAGATTCAGAGATGTTGATACAAAAATCTCTAGCTGGTGACGCAGAAGTTGAAGAAAGGAACAAAGACTTGACGTTTCGACTGAAATCGTTCCATCTCGGCGGCGAAGAGTCCAGAACCTTCCGGAAAAAACGATCCGGCGTGGTGGAGACTGAAGAGTACATAGAGGAACGAGCATATGCGTCAGGAGTTCTAATCATACCTCTCTCTGGTGAAGTAGAAGCAGAGGAGATTCTTGGAAACCCTAGATTCTGATTCCAGAGGCTAAACATTCTCAGAGACGCACCACCGTATCTCTTATTGTTCCTTACGGTTCTCTCCGGTGAAGAGGGAGAGTGAGGGTTTTGGTTAGTTGACCAATGTGGAGCGGTAGAGTTCATCGGAGGAGAAATCGTAGCGGACGGTGACATCGCCGGAGAATCCGAGTGTGAAGAGATAGAGCAAGAGCAGTTGCTGTACGGATTGGTTCTCCGGTCTCGTGGTTCTTGACCAGCTATAGACGCCAGAGGCGAGTAAAAGTCGTCGTCTTCTTCTTCTTCTTCTTCTTTATCGGAGTTGTGCTGCAGGAGGAAGCTACGAGCAGGTAATGGTGGGAGAGGAGAGATCTCCGGTGAGGCTGGTTTAACGTAAACAGAACCGGAGGAAGTGGCGACGTTGCCGAGGTATAGAACATCGGAGGTAGAAGGAGCTACAGAGAGTTTGTTTTCAGTTGTGTTGTTTCTTGTTTGGGGACATTGAGGAGTTTGTTGTTCAGATTTGGTAATGTCTGAAGAAGAAGAAGCTAAGCTCTTGGATTCTTCTTTAAAGTGACGGGTTTGCCCTCGCCACCGTCCGTAGAGAAACAAAAACAGGGCGAGTAGTGTTGCTACGGCGAGCACGGCGGAGATAGCTGGGATGAGGAGTGTACGGGAAGGAGTGTGAGATTGAGGAGAGCGAGGGAGGACGAGTGCGGAGATGTTCGCCGGGAAAGTCGCGAACGTGGGGGCGGGAGGCGGAAGAGGCTGCGGTGGCGAAGGAGGAGGAGGAGAGGAGGAGCTGTAAGGTGGGAAGAACGGCGGCGAAAATGTGGAAGGGTCAGTCGGAGGAGTTTGTAGAATGTGACGGCGACTGAAACTGGCCGGAGAGGCGTATGATAAGGGAGAGGATGCGCATGATAGGAGGGAGAAGATGGTGATGATGATGGCGTAGTCCATTTTTGGGGTTTTCTTGGAGAGCTTTGTGTGTGTGTTCTGCAATGTGCAGCACTATCTCAGGAATGAAAGAGCCTTAATGGTTGGTTGGTAGTTGGTACCACACTATGCTAGTGTAAGTGTAGTGAATGGTGTGATTAGTGAACTCTTCTTCTAGTTACAATTGAATATAATACATATAAAAAGTGAAACTAGGGGAGGGAAGAACGTATATGAAATGCAATAATTACGACAAGTAAATTCTGGTCCTCTCTTTCAAAAAGAATCTTTTTGACTTTTAATACCATCATCTTCTCTTTACTACTAGTACTATACAAAACACTATCTTCTCTTTTCTGTGCAACCCAATTATTAAAGGCGATATAGGTACCATCTTTATCTACGAGGAAAACAACTAAGACAACATTTCTATTTGCCAAAATATTTTTCTTTATTTACTCGTGTTATGAAATACGACTATGTAATCGAAATTCAAATTAATTAAGAGTTATATATAGTTGGGCTACAATGTCGAGTGCTTTGTCTTTTATTTGTCTTATCCATATTTTTCGTAAGTTTTATAATAAGAAACATAAATTTTTCAAAAAAGAACCCCAGTGATTATTGAAATTAATAGTCCATTGATTTGAAACGCTCTCTATAGCTTTTTGTCACTTAGATTTTTTGCATGGTTTTTCTTTTCTTTTGGACTTTATTTGAAAATGATCTAGCCAGAGTTATTGTGGATGCAAGAGTCAAAAAGGAGGGATAAGACGAAAGGCAATGAGAAGAAAGAAGCTAAGTGTGCACCCCAAAAAAATGAAAGAAAGTGTCACAACAGCTTGGTTGCAGAGACAAGGACTAGAAATGGGGAAGACCTGGTTGGCCATACTGATCTTGTTACAACACACACCATGTGGTCACTTGACGTACCTCGGTTTTTTTGAAGTTTTAGATTAATAAATGTTATATTTACCTAGCAACCTACCAAATATTACAAGTTACTAACAATAATTGATTAACTGGCCATCCCCAAATCTTGCAAAACTAGCTGTACTTTCCTTGTCAGAGAACACAATCACGAAGTTGTGTTTTCACGAAGCCCATTTTCACTGCCCCAAAAAAAAAAAAAAAAAAGGTCCAGTAAAATTGTACGAGGATCAGGTTTAAAATGTGAACTCCTACTCTGAGCTGAAGACTTTGTTGCTACACAGGCGGGAGAATTAATATGCAAAAGTCCAACTTGTTCACTAGATCCAAGGAGACACTAATTGATAAACAAATGTTTTTTTCTCGTGAGTGGGCAACATCGGTGGTAATAATAAAGCCCTAAAACTCTTTACCCTTGCCTTTGAGGCAAAATTCACTCTTTAGTCTCTCCTAATAGATGTGATTTGATGAAGATGCCAAGTAAAAATATCTAACTGAGTGTTAACGAGTTGAAGCACCATCACCTTGAAAACAGAAATATACATATCAACATGAATACAAACTACTAAGATCTACACCGGAACAACAAATACATACATAGTTTGATTGTTTTTGTTTTATACAAGTACATAGTTAAAGACTTGAGACAAATATTATTCCTAGGTGCAGTGAAAATTATGACCAGGTGTTGGAATCCGGACAAAAGCAGCTCATCTCACTCATAGCATATGTCAAATCAGTGGGAACATTGTATCATCCTAATAGTAATTTTGTAGCTGGCTTCTTCACAGCCGAGTATTTCTAATCCACATGAGTATTTTTTTTTCATCACTAAAAAAAAATTCAAAATATTTCTACCGTTGGATTCAAAAATTGACTAATCAAATATAGTATTGATTGGTACTGTACAGGTTGTATTTGGGTAGTAGCGGTGCTTAACTGCTAATTAGTACTATTAATGAGCAAATGATTCTGATTTTAGAAAAAAAAAAAAGAGGATGCAAAAAATTCCGTCCATGTATAGCCACAGTACACTACCAGCTGAAGTCAAGGCTGGCTGAGACAGGGAATGAATCGTCACCATGGCTGCAGCTTCAGGATCAGTGAGCTAAATATACTTAAAACCTTTAGCCAATTTACTTACCTCTCTTGTCATTTGTGACGTAAATCAACGGCCGCGATTCGTTTTAGGCTAAAGTCACAGCACGGTGTCATAACACGTGCATTATAATATCACGGACGGAAAAATAATAATAATAGTTTTTTTTTTTTCTTTTTCTTCAGTTCTCTCTGTTTCTCCTTGGTTTTCATATTCGTAATCCGTTTCAATTCTTATCAATCCAAATCCAGAAATTTTGAGTCTCAAAGTTTTGTTTTTTGTTTTTTTGAGTTTCTTTATCCAACGGCATGTTGAGTTTCTCATGGATATTGGTTTAGTTGGAATCTAAGCTTGCAATGTCTTTTTTTCCCTGATCTTATCTGGTGATGCGGAATTCTTGATTTCTTATATTACTTACCCAGTAGGCGCCATTTTGGAACTTGGTTTCGGACAAAGAGCTATAATCTGGTTTAATTTGAAGTTAAGGGTTCTCTGGATTGCTTCATTTAGATCAAAAAAAATTGAAGCTTTCCGACTTGATTTAGGTAATCTTCGTTTAGGGTTCTGTATCAAAGTAGATTTGTGGAGGAGATATAGTTAAAGACTTGTAGGAGGTTTTAGTTTCAAAAGATAAGATTTTGTTGTTCGTTTATAGGAGTTGAAGTGACAGATGGAGGTTGTGTCCGAGTCTGATGATGCTGAGACCTCCTCCATTACCCACCTTCCAGATGACTGTCTTTCCTTTATCTTCCAACGACTTGATAATGTGGCTGACCATGATTCATTCGGTTTGACTTGTCATCGCTGGCTCAACATCCAAAACATAAGCCGTCGATCTTTACAGTTTCAGTGTTCCTTCACTGTCCTGAATCCTGCAACTCTGTCTCAGCCGAATCCTGATGTGAATTCCTATCATCTCCACAGGCTTCTCACTCGGTTCCAGTGGTTGGAGCATCTCTCGCTTTCTGGTTGCACGTTACTGAATGATTCAAGCCTCGCCTCTCTCAGGTTTCCCGGTGCAAGACTGCGTTGTCTTTACTTAGATTGTTGCTTTGGTATTTCTGATGATGGGATCTTTACAGTTGCTAGCTTTTGCCCCAATCTAAGAGTGGTTAGTCTCTACCGCTGCAATATCAGTGACATTGCGTTAGAAGCTTTAGCCAGGGCTTCCGTGCCTCTAATGTGCCTGAATCTCTCGTACTGCCCTCTGGTGTCTGATTTGGGGATAAAGGTATTGTCACAAGCATGCTTGCAGCTTAAGTCAGTGAAGATCTCAAACTGCAAGAGCATAACAGGTGTTGGCTTCTACGGCTGTTCTCCAACTCTAGGCTATGTGGATGCTGAGTCTTGTCAGCTTGAGCCTAAGGGGATAACTGGGATCATTAGCGGAGGTGGGATTGAGTTTCTAAACCTTTCAGGGGTAAGTTGCTACATCCACAAAGATGGGTTGGTACATATTGGCTCTGGGATTGCATCAAAACTTAGAATCTTGAACCTAAGGATGTGCAGAACGGTTGGTGATGAATCCATCGAAGCTATAGCAAAAGGCTGTCCAGTGCTCCAAGAGTGGAACTTGGCTCTGTGTCATGAAGTTAAGGTTTTGGGATGGGAAGCCGTAGGAAAGTGGTGCCGTAACTTGAAGAATCTCCATGTGAACCGTTGTAGGAACTTATGTGACCGAGGGTTGCTTGCTCTACGAGGTGGTTGCACGAACCTCCAGATTCTCTACATGAGCGGGAATGCGAGGCTGACCCCTACAGCAGTTGAGATGTTCAGGTTACATAGAGCCGATATAACAATAAGGGCAGAGGAAATGATGGCCATAGGAGCAGACTGGAGACTATATGCACAAGAATGAAGCATCCATTACCCAACAGTATATATGCGTTGGTCTTACCCAGAGGAAAACTGCAAGAATGGATCCGAATGCTGCTGAAGCAAGCTAGTAAACAACTCTAAAATATACATTACAAATACTATACATCCTTTCTTTTTTTGGTCATCAACAAATACTATACATTCTTACTTCACTTAGTTGTCAAATTTATAATGTGTCCATAAAGTTATAATGGATGGTCCTTAGAATTCTTTACTTCTGTCTCTTGCACAATCCCCCAATATTTGCTTTGTTGTAATGTTGTGATTCTTTGGGGATGGACCATTTAAAAAATTATCACTCTTTGTATAGTAAGTATCATTCCTTTTGTCTGTAGGCAACAGAGTATGCGAATTACAAAGAGGATTACGAAGTGAACATGTATTAGAGAAGTGAGTGCATAGATAGAGAGATGTCATGGTTTAATGCAGGTGTAAGGGTTGGTGTTGGGATTGGTGTCGGTCTTCTCGTTCGTACTTACCAATCAACTACCAGAAACTTCAGGAGGAGGCTTCTCTAGCTAGTTTTGTAATTTACATTTGCACTTCTATTTACCTTGAAATTTTGAGAGAATCCTCTTTTAAAAACCGTTTGAATTTGGGTGTTGATGTAAATCAAACACTTTGGGTGTGGATAGGTTGGTATTTGTTTTGCTGTAAATAAACGAGTGAGAGAGTATAGCTTTTTTTGTATATTGATCATTGAGTACTCATCACCCACAAGAATACAAGATACAAAAAAAAAAAAAAATTACAATCTACCACTTTCACAAACTTTGCTGCTAAGCCCTTGCAACATAAAAGTCCGAACAAATTCTTGCCAACACGTATCCTACTCTTGCAATCCTTCCCTTAACATTCCTCCGTTGTTCATAAGCTCCCCAGGGGTCTTTCAATACACGAATCATTATTTTCCAAAATCTAGGCCAAAACAAGTCTACACTGTTTTCTTGTTCTTCAGATACATCCTCTGCTTTCTCTCTTGTACATCTGTTTCTGGTCAGTTTGAAAGACCAAACATAAACCTCTGAAAGTGTTAACTCTATTCCTTTTTTTGTCAACGAGGGTTGATTGGAAGATCATCGAGAGATGATAAAAAGACCAACGAGAGCTGATCATAGGACCAACGAGAGTTGATTGGAAGATCATCGAGAGATGATAAAAAGACCAACGAGAGAGTTGATCATAGACCAACGAGAACTGATCATAAAATCAACGAGAGTTGATAGGAGCATTATCAAGAGATGATAAAAAAACCAACGAGAGAGTTGATCATAAGACCAACGAGAGTTGATCATAAGATCAACGAGAGTTGATAGTTATCAAGAGATGATAACAAGATCAACGATGGTTGATAGGAGCATTATCGAGAGACGATAACAAGATCAATGGGAGTTGATAAGAGCATTATCAAGAGATGATAACAAGACCAACGAGAGAGTTGATCATAAGACCAACGAGAGCTGATAATAAGATTAACGATGGTTGATAGGAACATTATCGAGAGACGATAACAAGATCAACGAGAGTTGATAAGGCATTATCAAGAGATGATAACAAGATCAACGATGGTTGATAGGAGCATTATCAACAGATGATAACAAGATCAACGATGGTTGCTAAGAACATTATCAACAGATGATAACAAGATCAACGATGGTTGATAAGAGCATTATCAAGAGATGATAACAAGATCAACAATGGTTGATAAGAGCATTATCAAGAGATGATAACAAGATCAAGGATGGTTGATAGGAGCATTATCAACAGATGATAACAAGATCAACGATGGTTGATAAGAGCATTATCAAGAGAGGATAACAAGATCATTATCAACAGATGATAACAAGATCAACGATGGTTGATAAGAGCATTATCAAGAGATGATAACAAGATCAATGATGATTGATTGGTTCATCATCGAGAGATGATATATGAGATCAACGAGAGTTGGTTCATTATCAAGAGATAATAAGATCAACGAGATTTGATAATAAGACCAACGAGAACTGATCAGATGTGTTTTTGTCCCTGCGCGGCTGCGCCTCTATATGAATACGTAATACCTACAAGACAGAATACAAAACAGAATGAGTCAGAAGACTGTCATCCAAATTTTACATGATATCTAACCAGAAGATCGAGAAAACCTAGGCATAGACAAGAATATATATACCTCGATGGATAGGCCTGAAAACTCAACAATCCATCCCAAATATGCGCTAAGGAGAGTAAGACAAGCCAAACCATAACAAGAAGATCATCGATTAGATAATGAGATTTAAAAGATAGTCATATAAGGAAAAGGAACAAAACTTACATGAAAATAAAACAGACATCTACAAGATCCTTCCTTCTTTCATTAGAAGATATACAGACTTCTGCTTGTTGATCAACGGCAACAAGCGTTGATTAGATATATCAACGAGGGTTGGTGGTTCCGATCAACTAGGGTTGATGATAAGAATCGATGAGGGTCGATGAATGGATCAACGAGAACTGATGTTTATGTAAAATCTATACAAGAATATCAAAAAACATAAAACAAAGTTACAAGAAGACTTCATATGGACCAAACAAAAACCAGTAATCGAATTCTACGAGACATGTAAGCAAAAGACCAGAAAGATTCATACACAGTAATAAAAAGATATAGATATATGCGTAGATAACAACAACGTACCTCGATGGATCCATCAGTCGCAAAATCTATGCAATAAGATCAACAACAAGGGTTGATCATTAGAGATCAACGACGATATATCAGATGTTAAAAAAATCGAGCAAAACCCTAAAGAGATGATAAAAATAATAGAAACATAATCAAAACAAGCAATAAGGAATCATCGACATGCAAAAAGAAAACAGAAACAAAAAGGATACAGAAGCGATGAACAGTCGTCGATCACTTTTTTACTTATATATATAGAGGGGGAGCAAAACCCAAAACCGAACTGGTTTAGGAATTCGGATAGATCCTACGGTTGGTAATTGTTTTAGCTAACGCAATCGACGGTGCAGATGAATCACCAAAAAGAAAAGACGGTTTATTAATAAAGTCGGTTATTATGTTCGCGCGTGATCGTCTATTCTAGATGATTCACCAATGTTACATGTCCAATTTCTTATAAATTATCTAGATGATTCCCGATACATAAGTTTAAACATCTTGGGCTAGTTTTTCATTTATTTTAAATGAAAAGATCGATAAAAATCCAAAATTAAATAGACCAAATTAAATAAACTGCAAGAACGGATCTATTCCAGAATAGGCTTCAACTTGTTAATAGGTTATCAAAATGTATATTTTACATTTATCTTATATGGGATCCATTCTCATTTGAGGTTACGATCCGAATGCTGCTGAACCAAGCTAGTAACAACTCTGAAATATATAGACAGATCCATGGCTCCCGTGACAGTCATTGAGACATCATTTATACACATTCTGATCTCTAAGTGTAAAGAACATAACACAATGAACACTGAAGCTACAACACAACAACGAGTTTTATGTGCTCTGCTGATTCCTAGTTTTTCTTCCTTCCGTTTCTTTTCACTAGTAAAAAGTGTATCAATATTGGATTTTTAACAAATCTACCAATAGTGTATCATTCCATGGGACCTCACTGTGGTAGCGCCTAGCTGTGCCTTCCTCAGACAGAACGAGAAAATAAACTTCATCTTAGTTTGTCGAAGAAAGAGCGATAAGTAGAAAGACAAACAGTGAGTCTAGGGACAATCTAATCAACAGTGTTGCTTCGAATCCAGTTAAAAAAGAAGAGAATCGAATATTATAAAAATATATCAATAGAAAGGTCTTTAATTTAACACACTTAAAACTTCACTTTCCATTTTATTGAGTTCGACATCTATCAGCGGTTTGTTTATCACACAAACAGAAAACTGAGTAGAGAGATGGAGAGAAGAGAAGAAGAGACTCGATTTGTAAACAAACATCTGGCTTTCGTATATCCCAATCTGCGTTGCAGGCTGCTGCACGACTTGTCTTCTATCAGTAACCAACTGGGTTTTCATGGTGTATATAAAGCAATGCTGAAGGATTTGGGTATCATTTAGTTTCCCCATACATTGTCCCAACCACCGCCACCACCTGGTGCTGGTGCAGCAGCTTTAGGCCCCTCGATGTAGTTCTGGTTTCTATTTGGCTGGTGGGGTAAAGGGAGTCCGTTGGGCCCTTGTGGTGGCTGCTGCATCTTTCTAGGCTTTGTTCTCACCCCAAGTATACGTAATACAAATCTTGCTAATTCTCCATATAACATACCACCACGATCAAACAGCTGTGGAAAAATATTTGAATGGTGTTAACATGTGAACAACAATCAAATCATTCAAGAAACCAGTATAAGTAAAGTTGGTAGAAGAAAAAAGGACGGAAACCTGAAGAAGCGCAGACATGAACATGTGAAAGGCCTGCGTGTTTTGATCTATAAGCATCGCTACACGGCCAAAGAAATTCACAGCACCTTGCATCTGTCATCAATCAAAACATGAACACTTTACGTTATACAGAACTAACTTATCAAACTTCTTTGATTTTCTTATACAAAATAAGTATAAATGATGAACAATACCACACGGAGAAATGAAATCCAGAAGCCTGGTGGAGATGGAGGTTGATTATAAGGGTCATTTGGATCTTGACCACCATAAGGACTCATTCCCATCCCCATCCCCATCCCCATTCCCGTTCCCATACCCATCCCATAACCACCCATCGTGCCACCATACATCCCACCTCCACCATACATGCCGCCCGAACTTCCATATAGACCACCACCGCCACCGTAACCTCCTCTATACATGCTACTACCTCCATACATTCCACCACCATATGATGAACCATACCCACCTAATGCTGAACCATATGTACCTGACCCATACCCAGAATTCACCCCTAGATTTGAACCATAACCTGCATTTCATACAACAAAAGAAATAAGCTCTATGTAATCTCAATAACCAAAAAAAAACTAAAATAACTTTGAACCATACCTCCCATAGTGGTCCCGTAATTCTGCTGCTCCCAAGGTCTAGTCGGTACAGGCCTACTCAATGCATTCATATTAGGAGATGTATTAGTCCTGTTTATGGATGAAACAACTTCACCAGGATTAGCTGTGCCAGAAGCTTCAACTGAACCAGCCGTGCTAGTATTTGAAGGAGGCCTGAAAGGATTAGGACCAGATGTATTTCCTTCTTGTTCCCAAGGTTTAGGAGGACTGCCACCTGCACCAAAAATATTGAAGTTATAACATGTTGAGTAATGATTAGATAATAGATAACATTCTGAAGCAATAAGCACAGGCAAAAACACTAAAGAGACTTGATGAAGCAATTGCAAATCTGATTAGAAACAGTATTAGCAATATCAATGCAACGTTCTGTGAAACAAGGAGTAGAACTACGATGCTGTATAAAAAAAGACATCAAATTGCAATAAAAAAATGAATACATCTAACTGAATCAAGAAAAGCTAAGGCCAACCAACGTTAAGAGCAATCCAAGGTAAGTCAATCTTACAATTCAAAGAGCTTTTCACAATTTGAAAGCTACAGTTAATAGCTACAGCGATCCACAACGTGTGCTGCCACAAAACAATGATTGAAGGTATGGAATACGAAATCGAAACAGAAGTTTCTCAGCTGATAAGTTAGCCAAACAGGTTACAGAACAATCCTTAAAAGGTTTTGGATAGACGAGATCCAAAACTGATCTCATGGATTGAATAAAGCCCTAATTGATCCAATTCTAGGTCGAAGTTAATCATATTTCACATCATTCCAAATAGCAAACTCACCGAACCGACCAAAAAATTGCAAAAGGATAATTCAATAAATCGAGACCCTAAAAAATTCTCAATCCGCAAAAAAGATATTGAATTGAACGAACCTGTCGGCTGAGATGCCATATCCAAGAGACGAATAGAGAGAGAGAGAGGGCTCTTGGAAATCTACTCCGACGCCAACCTCAAGCGCGGAGAGAGAGAGAGAGAGAGGGAGAGAGGGAGAGAGGTGGTGGGGGAAGGGAAGGGGGAAGAAGACAAAGGAAGAGGGACCTCGAAAAGAGAGAAGAAAACAAAACGGATTACTTTCTTCTTTTAGGTTATTATGTTTCAGCCCCTATAATTATAATATTTACTCAAAAAAGCCTCGTAATAACCAAAATTGACATATTTGACTCATTATAGAAAAATAAAATAAAAAATCCGAAAAAAGGGATAAAGATGAAAAAACGAATTATTAAAAAAATTTATAAGCAAAAAAGATTCCATATTTCGAGGGGAAGAAGAAGAAGAAAGAAAGAAGCTCAGTCGGCGGCCGGATTAATCTCCCTCTTCCCATCTCTCTCCTCTCTCTCTCTCTCTGTCCCTATCACCGGCGTTGTCATATCTGAATTGCCTTAGAAAAAATTGACACTTTTTACCGGCGCAAGTGGAGTTTTTAGCTCGAGAGATTTGGGTTTTTTTTTTGATGGCGGCGAGCGCGAACCCGTCGGGGAACAATCAGGAAGGTTCTTCGGCGACGCAGAAGGTATCGACTTCTTCAGCGGCGGCGGCGGCTACGAATGGCGGTGCTGTTAATTCTGTCGATAATGGTGGTGGCAATACAGGCGCCGCGGCGGCTGATAATAATTCGCAGACGATTGGCGCGTTGAGGCATAATTCAGGGATCTCTACCGATTGGACTCATGAAGAACAATCCTTATTGGAAGATTTGCTCCTCAAGTAATATCCTTTTCCTCTCTCTCTCTCTCTCTCTCTCTCTCTCTCTCTCTCTGTTTGTGTTTTAGATTTGAATCCTGAGATTATCTTGTGAACATGGTCCCTCGAATTTTGAATCCGGCATATAAGCTGTAAAGTTTTTGTGGGTTCTTTTGTTAATATGATTGTATCTTACTGTGAAGAGAAGAATTGAGAGTTTTGTGTTTGATTAGCTTAGATAAAAGCCTAAAACTTTTGAGTATGGTAATAAATAAAAATACTAGTAATGACTAGCTGGTGTTGTTGTATTGTATCATATTTATGATAAGCACAGTAGTGTTAAGAGCTATGAGAAATACTACTAGTTTGGATTTAATTGGAGGATGAGTTGTCTACTTATCGGTAATGATTGGTTGCTAGTAATCTTGTATGAGCTTTGTTTGTTAAATCCTACTCACAGCTTTTAATAATTTAATATCTCTTATATAGGTACGCGACAGAGCCGTCAGTTTTTCGATATGCCAAGATTGCGATGAAAATGAAAGATAAGACTGTCCGAGATGTTGCGCTGCGCTGTAGATGGATGACTGTGAGTTTTTCTGTTCTTTCTTGGTTACTCTTCTTTCGCCCGTTGGCTTTATTTGATCCGTAAGATGGTTTTTTTTTACCTTCATGTGATTGCTGATGGATTACAGAAAAAGGAAAATGGAAAGCGCAGGAAAGACGACCATTCGTCGAGGAAAAGCAAAGATAAGAAAGTATGTGGGAATGACTGAGTTTTAATGCGTAACTAGATTGAACTTTTAGTTTATTTACTTGTGATTTTGCACGGGTGAAAGCTAGCTTATAAGTCTACAAATTGATTGTCTTTCACTATCTGTTAAGCAGGAAAAAACTACAGATTCTTCAGCCAAGTCCTCATCTCATTTGAATGTTCATCCTAATGGTCCTTCGTATGCTCCGCCTATGTTGCCTGTAGATACTGATGATGGTATTTCGTTTAAAGGTTTGTTTACGAATCTAGGATTGTTTTTTTTTTTTTACTTGTGAAGGCTAAATCTTCTAGATTGTATAGGAGCATAACTGTCTTGACGTTATTGCAGCTATTGGTGGTTTGAGTGGAGATCTTCTCGAGCAAAATGCTCAACTGTTCAATCAAGTTTCATCAAATTTTACAGCTTTCCAGGTGAATTCAACTTCCACTTTTCAGCTTGTAAGTTTTTGTATAGTTGGCTCTGGGGGTTTTGGACCTGATTTGTTTCTGTGCCTTGTTTTGTTGGCTTTTGAGCTGTCCTTAGACTAGATCAGCTTAAGTTTGCGCTAGTTAACTTCAACTGTGTATTTAATCCAAGATTCTTTCCTGTTGCAGCTACATGAGAATGTCAATATCTTGAGCAAAGTTCGGGACAATATCCTCACAATCTTGAACGAGTAATACATTTATTCATCCATCTATTGATCATTTCTATGTCTTTGACTCACTTTGGGAAATGCCATTCTTTTCCAACAAAGTTCTGGAGCTATTCTAATGTATTAACTCAAATCTTTGCTTGCTTTGCTGTTTGTGTTACAGCTTGAATGACATGCCAGAGGTAATGAAGCAGATGCCACCTCTTCCGGTGAAGGTGAACGAAGACCTGGCAAATTCGATCCTCCCTCGCCCATCCCATCCATCCCATCAAATGAAGCCATGATCAAGCAGATCGATGGTGGGTTCTGCTGACCAAGGAATCTTTTTAATCCGGGATCAATGAAGAAAAAAGAATAAAATCGCGGGATAGAGAGAGCTCCAGTCGTACTGGTTGATAGAATGAGGGGTTTCCCCTCTGACTCATAGAGTTATAGTCTCTTTTGCAATTTCTGTCAGTGTCTGGATATTTTAGCAAATGGTTAATTGATACACGAGTAGGGGTCGTATCGTTGTTTAGGATGTGAATAGATTTCAATTGGTATGGTATAAGTTTCTGTATAAAATTGGTTTTATGCTGAAAGGGTTTGAGATTAGAAGGTAGAAGCGCACATCCGTGATGCATTTCTCATACAAACCTCTTCTTACAATGAAACAAAACTACTAAACCATTTCTTGTAATAAATGAAGCCGAATGTTTAGTAACACAAATGTAAGTCTTGCTCGTAGCTTGCAGAACAAATCTCGAGGGTCAAAAGGTAAGTCGTTTCCAAGAGTCTTCAACTCTCAGCCTACAAGAAGACACAATGTTCGAATAAAATTGGTTTCAAGCTGGTGAAAGGTTTGAGATTAGAAGGGCTATATCCTAAAAGTGCACAGCCGTGATGCATTTCATACAACCCCAAAAGAAGACACAATGGTGATTAAGAGTTAGGAGGATATACATAATGCGAGGGTATGACAATTGTAATATACTCTCTTATGAAAACATTTCATCCTACAACAGAGTGAAGTTAATACATGATTGAAGGAACAAGTCGAGCATAGCGCACATGAATCATTTCAAGGTCCGCTACACTATGGGCTACTACTACTACTACTAATGTAACCAGATCCTGTGAGACTGCTTTTGTTATTGGAATTCACCAAAACTAGAGAGACTCTAAACTCTCAAGCAACTGTCCAACCCAACTCTAGAAAACTAACATGTTGTGGCTTATACAGACAGTGGTGAAATCTCAATGTAAATCAGAAGCTGTAACATCAAACTATAACTCTTAGTTAACCTCTGCAAAATTCTTGAATTCTCAGTTGATTTAAACAAATTTGGAGTAAATTGATGAACAATGAGAAGTAACTCGGTCACCTAACCAAAGAGCTTTCTATGAAACTCAGATCACATGAATAGCTTGATTGATCAAGCAGCGTTACGAGATTATTTAAGACTAACAATCAAATCACATTTACGGAAGGAGAGAGCTGACCTGAGCTGGAGTCGGATTCTCATAACCACCAGACGACTCCAAACCCGAAACTCTACCTTCCAGAGCATTGAATTTCTCCTTCATCTGCACCAATCGAACCAATTTTGTTTAGGATTTTTCCAGATGTTCGCATGAAAACTTTCCCAAACAAAAATGATTTTAGAAAACATTGGGAAAATATATATTTTACATCAGAAGTAATAGCGAAACGTTCTGCATAGAGATTACGCCACACGAGATGAGCAATGGAACCTCCGCTGACGGAAAACCCAAGCGTAAACCAAAGAAGTCGAGTTCTCAACATCTTCTTCTTCTTCTTCTTCTTTCTCTTCCAATTTCTTCTGCAAATGTCTCCGAATCTCTCTGATGCATTCAGAGAGTCGTCATCAACTATTTGGGCTTTCCTTTCTCATCTATATGGGCCCCGTTATTGTAGCCCATTATAAAGCCAAACAAACTTAAGGCATTCTTTTTTTTTTTTTTTTTTTCGTGCGCTCAAATCAAGTATCCCAGTGTTAATGGATTGATAGTGTTTAGTAAACTTAAAGTCTGAATCATTGATTGATTTTAAGTTTAATGTAGAGTACTTTGCTGACTAATAAAAATTTCTATCATAGCCAAAGATACATTTTAGTTGGTTAAATCTTGAAGCAGATTATAATTTTTTCTTACAGTGAAAAATAAAGATCATTCTCAGTATAAACCACAAATTAATTCTTGTACCAACATATAGAACTTCCAAAAAAAAAGAAAAGATTCATTCAAATGATTAGTCAATAACATGTTCAATACATCACACTGTCCTATCCAAGATAAATATGGTAGCAAGAAGATAATAGAGAGAAATTTTTTATTTTAAGAAAAAAAAAATAAAAAAATTACTTGTTCTTAAACTTTCTAACTTCTAAACCAATAGCCGTCAAGGCCAAAACAGCGACGGCAAAACCGTAACCGCCATTCCAAGCAGAACCAGCTTTAGCCAAATGAATACCATAGAAGATGTTAGAGATAGCCAGTATTATCATAATTCTTCCAATGTTATGATGATACCAGTTCCAATATTTTCTGTACTTTGATTGCTTATCTGGTCGAGCTAGCAATGCCACCATCTGTAGTATCAATAAACAAAACCGAAATATTCATTATTCTAGTGTTCTTTGTAGTATATACTTAAATTCTAGAGTGCTGCTAAAAGAAGAGGAACCTGGAGAATGCCCATGACGAGTATGGTTATCCCAAGGCCTTTGTGCGTGGAAACATTATTGGCCTTGAGCCGGTTTTCAAGAACCAAACCGCAGATGACACCAGTTAAACCGAGGAGGAAACCAGTGGTTTGGAGAGCGATATGAGCATAGAACCAAGTGGGGTCCCATTGCTTCATGTGTCGAGCCACGATGGCGCCAATGATAACTATTATTCCCCATCCGAACATGTTCATTAGCCCATGTGTCTTCCTTAGCTTTGAGTGTGGTGAACCTTTAACCACACTTTGCGAACCTATTAATTCATCAATGGAAAAACAAAACATATACTAATCAGCCTATGACAAAAGAAGAACATTCATATCTTCACAATCAGTCTATGACTCTAACACAAACTCAGTTGTCGCTCCACAATAATATAGTTTGTTCTTTATTTTAGTTTTGTACCCTCCTTGATTATCTTAAAACATCCCAAACACTAAATTTCTACACGTATTGATCATAACGTGTTTTTTACTGCATCTCACTATCATCAATACCAAAATAGAAAATGATGAGACGATAATTAGAAAAACAAAACTTGTAACATCATCATTCTCTTTTGTCTTTATTGCCCGACATATATTGTTGAGTTGCAATGTGATACAAAAATCAACAACCAAAACTTAATTACTACTCCAAGCTACAACATCCTAGAATTCCAGAGAGTCCCATAATCTCATAATATAGTATAGGCAACCTTTTCCAAAATGGTAGCAATAATAAAACATCATCGTCGTTTGTTGGCGGCCGGAATGAAATCAATTATATAAATTAGAAAATTAGTCACTATTGTATTGTTAAATAGTAGTATTTGGAAATTACCAAGAGAGATTAGTAGTAGTTGGGGGAAAAAAACCGCGTATATTAGGACAAAAAGTGGGTATGATGTGAAAATGACTCCAACAAATACTGTATTACGTTGTGAGAAGGCGATACCAAACTAGTGGAGATATATAATTAACGGTGATTAAACAAGTCAAATAAAGGATTAATTCAAGATTGACTTTAAAATAATTAGTCAAATGAAATAATTAGAACAAGCTGATTTTTTTAAAAAAAGATTGGTCTTTGGCTGACCTGTAATATAATTGATGGTCGTGGTGGTCACGAACCGATGTTCTCTCAACCTATAGTCCGGCGAAGTTGGGAAGAATCCGGCAGGTCCCATAGCGTAAAGTAGACTCTGCCGTGGCAGCTCCGCCGTCAACTGGAAACTCATGTATATACGTGACGACACTGACTCGATCTTTAACGAGCCGTCGACGATCGTTAGATCTCCTTGGTCGGGGTTCACCTCGCCTGGGGATTTCCCTCCGAGCAAATACTGTTTCACTGTTCCGGCGCCGCCGCCGGAAGGTATCCAACCGACGATCGCGCTGCTTCTGATCATCTGACCGTTGGTTGAGAATCCGATCCCGATGAAGGCGCTTGAATCCGGAGCTGATAAGATGAAGCTCCATGTGTTCTCCACCGTTCTAGCATACTGCAGCAAGATTTTTTTTTTTAACAAAAATTCTGAAATTAGAGAGAAAAAAAGATTGACTTACTCGGAGGATGTAGTTTTGGAGAGTCCAAGCTTCGACGCATTGAAGGAGGGTGGCGTTGAAGGTGAGGTCGTTGAGAGATAGAGTTGAATTGCATGATTCCCTAGCTTGTTGAGCATTAACTATGGTGGTGGAGAGAGCAATTAATGATAAGCTCAAGATGATGAAGGAAACAGAATTAAGCTTCATCTTTTTTTTGTTCTCTGTCTCTGGATCTGAAAGATGAAAGAGAGAGAGGAAAGTAATGAAGGGATCATGATGATGATGACGACGACGATGAGTTGTATATATATCTTGTTTTATGAGATAGTGTGTGTTGAAGCAGTTGTGGATTCAACTAATTATAATTTATTCTGTCGTTACAATTCGTTTTCTTTTATGATTACTAGTCATGTAAGATAAAAAAAACAAAGAGCTCTGTTTCCATTAAGAAAGAGTATAATACTCTGTGTCGTGTGGGAAGCTATAGTTTCGTTCTCTCTGTCTCTCTCATTGCTTTAGATGTGGGAAAATGATTGAAATGTACCCATTACATTTAACCAGTTCTGATCGTTTAAAGACAGAACAATAAATTGACCAAAACAAGGACAAAATCATAATTTTATTTTCAATTTTTGGAGCACTTGTTATAAAAATCCCTAGCTTTAATTCACTACACCAATCTCGGTCTAACATTTCAAGTTTCAAGTCAACTGCTTATATTGATTGGGTGTGCCGTGTGCGGTGTGCCACCCACATGCTTATTGTAAATTTGTATTGATCGACGAATGGTATTTTGTTCTGGTATTAATAAGCATATATTTTACATCTTGGTGTAAGCGAATTTAATACTTGGATTCAAACAAACTTTTAACAACTATAATAGTGTTTTTTTAGCTAGACGGTCTATTTACTGAATCCGTTAATCTTTCAAGAACATGAATGAAACCATGAAAGGAACGATGTGAGATGGTAAACGTGATTGTTAGTCAAATCTCTGGTTTGGGTTTTTTTACACTTTCAGGGACCAGAGAAAAAGACCGATCGAGACAAAAAGCAATATTCGTTATCCTACACACACACACAAAACCAAAAGTCATTGACACATCACCGCTTGTGCCATCTCAACAAACACCTAACACCATTTTCACTAGTCTATATGGGATCCATCAGCAGAACAAGGACCATTCAATTGTTAGAACTTGACGATTTTGGCATCAGCAATCCTCGGCGCACTTCAGTCATGTAATCCGTTGGCGACATCTTTTGAGGAGGCAATGTGTTGTTTGCTGCAGCCAGGATCTGTAATTGTTTCATCCCACAAAACAAGAGACATGGGTCTCATCATTTATCCGAACGAGCATCTTAATAGAGAACTAAAAAGCATATGATAGAGTTTCAAGTCAGTTCTACCTGGTGAGGTAGTTTACCCCAAACACTTCCTCCATAGTACATGATTGGTCGCTCTGTGAAATAGCAGGCAAACTTGACAATCAGTTATACTCGATTAGCTGGAATGCAGAGATCAAGGTGGGAACTATGGGTATATTTCATTGCGTTTGGAGCCAACTCAAGCAGAACAAGTGTAACAGACAAAAAGGATAAAGAAAAACTTGGAAGCCCTTAATCTCACCAGATAGATCCACAGTCGGGTCATTGTATTCATGCATTGCAGCTGCCCATCCTGTTCATTGAACAAATCAAGAGCAAGTAAATAAGACAAGCACATAAACTGAGTGCATAAGCCGTGAATTTAACACACCATATTTGTTAAGTTCAAAGATTTCTAAAAGGAGCATGACCAATAAATTAGCACTGACTCATCAGATGTTAAGCAATTAGCATAGCAACAGTTGATACAAGAAAGGAGCATGACCAATCAACTAGCACTGACTCATCAGATGTTTAGCAATTAGCATAGCAACATTTGATACAAGAAGGACCAAACAGTGGCACAAAGCAAATAATAAAACCACTCAAATGTTTAAAGAGATAGTTCAGATTCATACGTTGGCTCAAAAGCTGAGAAGCTTCACTCGTAGAGCAGTCCTTTAGTGGTATTATCCTCTGGGGTTTGACTTCCATCTGAGGACCAGTAGCAAGAGGCTGATTTCGCTCACCATCCTTGTTCTGTTGGCCACTTGTTCGATCTGCATTTCACTCTTTCTTTAGCCAAGAACAATATCATAACGAGCAAAACCTGATATATAGCATGAACGATGATGCTTTTTTTCAAGAAAACAGGCATACAAATGGATCAAGAACACACATTGAGAGATAGATCAACCAGAGGATATGCTAATAAAGAGAGAGCGAGATCTAAATTCCAGGCTCTACCCTAATATATCACTTTCTTAGAACGATTCTTGAGGTTACCCAACTATCCCCAATCACAATGTTTACAGATTCGGTTCCAATCAATTACTTCTCTTCCTCGAACAATCAATGATTCTAAGCTATAACCTCCACATAACTAGATCCGCTCGTAACGAAGAACACATCAAGAGAGAACGATTCAGGCGAAGAAGAAAGAGAGAGAGAGAGAGAGATAACGTACCTCCCTTGCGGCGATTTCCAGAAGGCTTCCTGTGAGATGGAGAAGAAACAGCCAAAGAAAAGATCAGAGGCGAAGTAACGAAATTAGCAGAGTAAAAAGATCACTCGAAATCAGCAAAGTGAGAGGAAGAAGACGAAGAAGAAAAGTTACCTTTGATTTGGGGGAGTGTATCGTTTCGTATTGGAGCTCGAATCTGCCATTGATGAGTTAGGGTTTGCGCAGTTTTCTCAGAGAACTCTCTCTCTCTCTACCGGTGGAGGAGATCTGTCAAAGTCTTTAACGCAGAGTGAGAGAGAACGTTGAAAAGCGTCGTCTCCGTCTCCTCTTTAAGTCGTTTAATCTTCACGTGCGTCTACTTTATCGCGTGTTTATCAAGCGCTCGCGCGCTTTTATTAATTTACGCCCCTTTCCAAAATTTAGTTTCGTGTCTTAATTATGTTTCTACTTTGAAATTGAAATTTGGTCCTCTTTAACCATTTATCCGGTTAGCTGAACCAATCTGTATTTTAGATTCCTGGTTTAAAACGTCATCACTGATCGACCCTTGGACTCTGTTATGGGCCTTATTACATTTGTGATCGGCCCAATATTGATTTTTGATGTTATAATCTGATGGCTCCAGAACCGGAATCGGATCTGAACCCGCTCCGTTTCGAGGTCTCTCTCACTGCGTAAAAGAAGGGTTTTGAGGGTTTTCTTTGTTGTTTGTTCTTCTTCTTCGCATCCAAAGATGAAGCTCGTCAGGTACTGTTTCGATCTCTGTTCTTCTACACTGATAATTTCGTATTGTTCATAATCTTAGTTAGCTTCAAGTATGGAATCCATTCCTGTTCTTGAGAGTGAGCTGATTTGTGTTTTTTTTTTTTTTTTTTTGGGGGGGATTTGGTGTGACTGGATCGAGTAGGTTTTTGATGAAGTTAAACAATGAGACTGTGTCAATCGAGCTGAAGAACGGGACTGTGGTCCATGGAACCATCACTGGTATGTTCTATTTAGCATCCAGTTTCTTTTGTTGTAGTTCTTCGCACCTTTCTTCTCTCTCGGTTTCTTCGTTTCTAGGTCTTAGTTGCTGTTACTGATACAAGTCGCGATCTGTTCCCTAATTTTGATTTTGGCCAATTGGCTCTATTCGCATTCTTGTGATCACAGTAGGTTGAGAAAACAGTCCAATTAGGATTCACTATCCAAAAGTGTATGTTTATTGAGAAGTTTAAGTTTGATGATTTGGGCAGGTGTTGATGTGAGCATGAATACTCACTTGAAGACAGTGAAGATGACTCTGAAGGGGAAAAACCCAGTAACACTTGATCATCTCAGCCTGAGGGGTAACAATATCCGATACTACATTCTTCCTGATAGCTTGAACCTGGAGACTTTACTTGTGGAAGACACTCCTAGACTTAAGCCTAAGAAGCCTGTTGCTGGTAATGCTCCATTCATTTCGATGTTACTGAGCATTTGTCTTCATAAGCTATAAGACTACTTTATCAATCCATTTATCTTTCTCCCTTTCTTTCATCTGTAGGGAAACCTGTTGGACGCGGTCGTGGAAGAGGTCGTGGGCGTGGTCGTGGCGGTGGCGGTGGCAGAGGTCGTTAGATGTAGCAATGCACTCGAAAAAAGTTTTAAGGTATGCGAGTTAGGAGAATGTACCAAGTTATGTATCTAGCAACTCTTGAAAAGGAATGATTTGATTAAGAATTGCTGCTTGTAAGGAAGTTACTCTGTAATGCGATTCCATGGATAACAAGATTTAGCTTTACATGTTATAAGAGCATGTACAAGTAGATGATTTTGTGTGGTTTTGAGAGCTCTAGGCTTTTTATTCATGTGCCAAATCTGACTATCAAAATGTATTAACAAGCTGACAATCTTGGTATAGAAAAACTGCTATCTCCTTCGTTAGTCTTCCACTTGAAACCTATTTTACATGATCCTGCAATTGGGATCATGATTGTATACGGGTTCCCCGATCTGATGGTAAGGATCACACGGGTAGGGATAGGAAGATGGCACACCATATCCACAACATTGTTGACAGCATGGCTCGGGTTTTTTCTCTTCAGTTTTATTCTCATCTGTTTTCGGCTCATCGGGTTTCTTCTCTTCCGGCTTTTTGTCGCCATCTTTTGGTGGTTCAACTTTGGCTACGCTAACAAGCTCCGCAAATGCTACTTTTTTCCTCAGTGTGTTGATTAGAGCGATCATATCGACTTCAACACCGGTCACCTCAATTTGGTTCCTGTGATCTCCCTTTATTTCCACAGCGTTCACGCCTAAAACCAATGCACAAGATCTTTAGATTCAACTAGAACTACGACCATCGAGTTAAGGTTTGTATCTTTGTTACCTTTAAACTGAACCGCAGTTGTCAGTGCTTTTGCTCTGGTTTTGTCATCAGTCATAGCAACTCGTAGTAGGATATTTTGCTGCATACAGTAAGAAGACATCTTAACATCTCTAGAGAAGTTTCTCTCTCTCTTTCACAAGAGTATCCAAGTTATTACTTGTTTTTTGAGTACACAAAATACATACCTTCATGTTTTGTCTTCTTCACGGCCGGGTTTAAAGGATGAGTAAATAGATGGTCGGCTTGAGAATTCGCTTTGAATGTTTGATGGAATTTTGCTTAGAAATTTCTGTGTCTTCTTCTTAAGATGATCACAAATTTGAGGAAATATAAATAAGGATCGATTGATTCTTATATATTAATCACTTGTTACATGAGTCGTTGTCTTACACCAACGGAATCGGCTGGTTTGAATTTCGTTGTCAGTTTCATATCTTTGTTCCTTGCGTGTTTTATTGGTTCTAGGTGCCGACTCGTACAAGCATATTGCCAATTCTATAATATAAAAAAGGAACTATAAAATCGTTATTTGATTGAGTCAAAAAAATTAGATTAAATAGTTACTTGACTGGCTCAAAATAAATTGGTTAAATAAGGATACACAGTACAACTAAATATTTGTTTAATATACCATAGTCTGTTAGTTTTATTATTTTATACATGTAATGTAAGGCTAAAGACTTATAATTTTTTGAGTCAATATTTCAATTATGATAGTTAATAAGTCTATTTTATATATCATCCAGTTGTGCGTAGCAAATGAATAAGAAGAACAGACGGGGATTCAAGTCTTCGTCTTCTCTCCAGTACATGTTTCCCTCTAACTTCCTACTTAATCGAAAAACAGATTAATTTGACTACTAATCTGTCATCCATCTGTATTAACAAATATTAGATGCTTGACTTGCAAAATGTATTGTTCGCAAATCATCTTTTTTTTTTTTTTTTTCTAATATAATGAAACACAATTAGCTTCTTAATTTATACTAATGTGTTTGTCTATGCTAATCTGACTTTTATTTCTTAAAACATTTTGCTGATGCCAATTGCAGTGATATCACCAATTTGATCAAACAAAGATATCATATAACTCATGGAGATAAAAACGGTGAAAGCTGCGTTAAGTAACATTTACGTATTATCCAGAATGTAAAAACTAAAGTGTGTACATTACAAATGATACTAGGGGAAGCAAATGCGCCCTCAAAACAAAAGTTTGGTCACAAAAAATGAGGGATTCAAACTTTTTAATCGTAGTGCCTGTTAGTGGGTCTTCCCTTCGTGTTCTTTGCGGCCCATTAAACCAGACTGGGCCAACTGTGAGTCTGTGACTCCGCAAGTGATTGAACCAAAAAGATATTAGAACGAGAGAAGAAATTAATCTTATGAGCAATTAAATAATTCAACTGAATGTAAAAAAACAAACAAAATATGAGCGAGCGGGAGATAAAACCCCAAAGATTTCGCGAAATCGTGTTTGATTTTAACTATTAATTAAACTTTAACTTTACCTTTATCGGAACCATTCAGTTTCCAAAAACTCCAAAAAAAAAAAAAAAAACAAATTCCTCACTAAATCATCTAGGGTTTATCGTTACTGTTTAGGGAGGGATCCAAGAGTTGCGCCGAGGAGAGTGTGTGTGTGAGTGCTTTTGAAATTTGGATATGGATTCGGCGGAGGATGTTGCTATGGTTGAAGAAGCGAACGGTCGCGGCCGTAGGATTCGGAGAGCTTCTACGAAGATGACAAATTACGTTGACCCTGTCACTGACGAAGACGAAGACCAAGGACCCAAGAAGCGAAAGGGCAAAAAAGGGGGAAATAGGGCTCCGAGAAAGACACAGAAGGTAGACGACGAAGGTGTTAGGGTTGGAGATGCGAACGGAGGCGCTGATTTGGCGAAAGAGAAGAAGCAGAGAGCCTCTGCTAAGACGAATGACTCAGAAAAGGACTCAATTGCTGGGGAAGGTGATGATTCTGGAAACCAGACTACCATTGGGGCAAGGAGGACTCGGAAGAGAACTTATAAGAAGGATGAAATCGACGGTGAGGTTCCAGCTAAGTCGAACAAGAGGTTGAAGAACAGAGCTAACAAACACAACACGGTTAGTGATTTCTCTGTAAAAAGGTCTCTTTTTTTCTCATCAGTCGTTGGTTATATACACGACCTAATCCCACTTCTTTGTAAATGTATATATTTTTTTTTTTTTTTTGAGGATATTTAGGATAATGCTGAAGGTGCAGAGTCCAATATGTGTCATCAATGTCAAAGGAATGATAGAGGGTACGTTGTGCGGTGTCGGAACTGCAAGTCGAAGCGTTTTTGCCTCCCTTGCTTGAAAACTTGGTATGTGCTCTCTTCTCTTACCATAACATTTAGCAATTTATTTTGGCTTCTTGTTACTGGTTTCGTTATATGCATATAGATCTTTTATAATTCTGTAAAAGTTTTGGAATGAGTCAAGACAAACAGAACGCTCACATCCTTAACTGTTGTCTTGTGTTGTATTACTTTCAGGTACCCCAACATACCACAAGAAGATGTTGCCAGTAAATGCCCATTCTGCTGTGGTATTTGCTGTTGCAGAGGATGTTTGCGTCTAGATAATAAGATACAAGTAAATTTTTCTCGTATCTTGCTTGATTATTATTTCCATGCTTTTTAAATTTTATCTGAGCTCCTTAGCATGATGATTACTTGAATGCCATGTAGGGCATAAATCCGAATCTCGAGGTCAGCAAGGACGCAAAAATTCAATGCTCTAAATATATTTTGCGGTGGCTTCTCCCACATATGAAGGAAATAGTTGATGAACAAATTGCTGAGAAGGAAATTGAGGCAAAGATATCAGGTACTTTCCATGCTTATTGTGATTGTACTTGAAAGTAATGTTTGTTTTTGTTCTCCCTTCCCTTCACATGCTATCATGTTTTAAGTATGTATAATCGTTATATTGTTGGATATACTCGCATTTCTTCCCAACAAAATCCCAGAGTGAGTGGATTCTTTTTTCTAAGTAGGAAGCTGGAAGCTGATTAGCTCAAGGATTAAGAGTATATCTTAATATTGTTTAGTCTTACAGGACTGGAGATTGAAGAGGTGAGGCCCGTAGACGCTGAAGCTTTCCATGATGAGAGACTATACTGGTATCTTACCCTAACATTTTTGTTTCAATAAATTTTGACAAGTTCGTATCTCATGATGGTGTTGTTAACTTGATTCGTTGTTGTTTTAACTCCTTGGGATTACAGTGATATCTGCAAGACTTCGATCTTTGATCTCCATAGGAGTTGCTCGGCCTGTCCTTGTGATATATGCCTTACATGTTGCCTTGAGATCCGCAATGGAAAGGCTCAGGCATGTCAGGACGATGTGTCCTGGAATTATGTTAACCGAGGTTTAGAGTATGAACATGGAGAAGAAGGCAAAGTTATTGAAAAGCCGGATGATGATAAGCCTAATGAGAAGCCAGATGATAAGCCGGTTTGCAAAGACCATATGAATTACCCATCTTTGTGGAAAGCAAATGAAGCTGGAATCATTACTTGTCACTGTGGTGCTGAGGGTTTAAAGTTGAAACGCCTACTTCCTGATGGTTGGGTATCGGATTTGTTAAAGAAAGTAGAAAAACTTGCTGCTGCCAGCGAGCTTTTGGATTTACCTGAAACAGTTTTGGAGCGATGCCCTTGTTTTAAATCTAATGGTCATATTGACATGGACAACGGTAAATTGCTAAAGGCTGCTTGTCGAGAAGGTTCAGAAGACAATTATCTATATTATCCAAGTGTTAGAGATGTTCAACAAGATGATTTGAATCATTTTCAGCACCATTGGGTAAAAGGCGAGCCTGTGGTTGTGAGAAATGTGCTTGAAGCAACAGCTGGATTAAGCTGGGAACCAATGGTAATGTGGCGTGCTTGCCGCCAGATAAGCCACATTAAGCATGGAGAACTTACTGAAGTTGATGCTGTTGATTGTATGGACTTGTGTGAGGTCAGTTTTTTCCTGATTAAATTATGTGGTCCATGTCCTTTTTTATAGAGGTTGCTATGACCTAAGCACTTTGCAGCTTTATTTGGAGTCCTTATTTCCTTTTTTTTTTTTTTTTTTCTGTGATTGCTTATTTTATGACTCTGGTGCTTCCATAGCAATGATTTTTTTTCCTTATCTAGGTTGTATACGTTTTGACGTTCATGTTTTTCCCTTTTCGGTTGACATTTCAGTTTCTTTTACCGGCTGTTCTGCGTTTTTCTCATTAGCAGTGAATTCAGCGTATTACCTTTCTTGAAGATTCATATTAGGCTTATTAGGCAACAACATGATGGCTCATTTGGTTCTCTCAAGATTTTGAAGTTCTTACTATGCCCTTTATTTAATGACTTGTGATAAATGCAGGGATCGATTAATCTGCATGAGTTCTTTACTGGTTATACGGACGGTCGTTATGATCGCATGGATTGGCCACTAGTTCTGAAACTGAAAGATTGGCCTCCAACTAAGACCTTTAAAGAAAACTTGCCACGTCATGCTGAGGAGTTCTTATGCAGTTTGCCTTTGAAGCATTACACACACCCGGTAAATGGACCTTTGAATCTTGCTGTCAAACTTCCCAACAATTGCTTGAAGCCTGACATGGGACCAAAGACTTACGTTGCTTATGGATTCGCGCAAGAATCTGGCCGTGGAGATTCTGTTACTAAACTCCATTGCGACATGTCTGATGCGGTAAGTACCCATATGATTTGTCTTCTCTCGTTTTCATATTTGTTTCTTTTTTATAAATCTGTCTATTCTTCTGATGGGTTTGCTTGCCATACCCATAATGACCTCAGAACCTATCAAAACAAGAAAATCAGATAATTTCCTAATATATTCAAACGTAAACCACCAGTTCACTTAGATTTCCTAATAGATTTTTAAAAATCTTATTTAGGATTAGTCTTCTCTTACTTCTTCTCTGGATCAGTTCGTTTAGTCTTCTGTTTTTCTTTATTTTCAAGATGCAATAAGTTTGTTCGATTTGCTTTTACCGGCGAGAAGGATTAAATCAAGTTCGTTTCGCTGATGCTAGTTTAACTTCCCAAATTGGCAATCAACGATCATAATCTGAAATGCTGTTTTTTCAGCTTCTTATAATTGATTGATTGCGGGACTAATCTGGCTAACATTGAACTTGGTCGGAATGATAGTTGAAAAATGAGA
Organism: Camelina sativa; assembly: GCF_030686135.1. Classification (NCBI taxonomy): domain Eukaryota; kingdom Viridiplantae; phylum Streptophyta; class Magnoliopsida; order Brassicales; family Brassicaceae; genus Camelina; species Camelina sativa. The sequence continues at coordinate 3,250,387 of NC_141898.1, forward strand.
TTATTGTGGAATACACATTGAATTCGAAGATAACACATTTCATTTCTTGTGGTAGCATCATCAAAAAAGTGTTTGGGATTGTTCTAGAGCTAATCAATGATGACAACAAAATTGATATCGTTTGTTGTTATCGCGCACCCAAATGTAGCCAATTGTTGTCAGTTACGGTCGTCTGTTGCCAAGGAAACGAAAAATGCGACATTGCCAATTTGTCGCCCGTTGTTGAAATAAAGGATTGACATCAACCTGAACTGAAATCCTGACTGAACACCCCTAGCTATTGCTACTTATTGTAATTGTTTGGTTGTTAGATCTATAATGTGAGTATTGGATACAAATCCTCACATGCGCCCTACGCAGTTCATAACTTCGTAAGTGTCAGAAGCTTTCTTTTATAAAAGCATATAGACTGACATTACATTTTTAGTATTAATAATTTCTCTCTCTTTATCTAATTCTTTTCAATATTTTTATTCGTGTGTTGGTTATTTTCAGGTGAATGTTTTGACGCACATATCTGAAGTGCCCATTGTAAAGGATAGACAATCTAAAATCGCAGAACTGAAAAAGAAGCATGCTGAACAAGATCTCAAGGAGCTATACAGCTCTGTAGCTAACAAGGAGGAAATGATGGAGATTCTCGTAAAATCTAAACAAGAAACCGGAAATGTTGAATCTGATGATGGAGCTCTTTGGGACATTTTCCGTAGAGAAGATATCCCTAAATTAGAAAGTTACATTGAGAAACATCACAAGGAGTTCAGACATCTCTACTGCTGCCCTGTATCTCAGGTACACACTCTCTTTGCATGCGTATACTTCTTTTTCTTCTCCTAAAAGTTTTAATGGTTACCGTTATAAAGATATGTGGTGCTTATTTGCGTCCGTTCAGTCTTCTCTACAACTTATCCTACATTTTCCTTTTACCTTCTCTTTTAGGTTTTTCATCCAATACATGACCAGAATTTCTACTTAACGCGGTATCATATAATGAAGCTGAAAGAAGAATATGGTATGCTGTCATTTATAATTTGTAACTAACCAATTTATCTTGGCGGTTTTTGGTCATATTTAATGAGCTGTTGTTGTAGGCATTGAACCTTGGACCTTCAATCAGAAGCTTGGAGATGCTGTTTTAATACCTGTAGGTTGCCCTCATCAAGTTAGAAATTTGAAGGTAATATTTTTGCTTTAGGATACATACAGTGGATTTGAGCTACTTTACTTTTTAGTTTCGCAGCATAAGTAAGGTTCATCAATTGATCATTGTATTTCTCTTGTGTCTTGCAGTCCTGTACGAAGGTAGCGCTTGACTTTGTCTCACCTGAAAATGTCGGCGAGTGTTTACGCTTGACAAAACAGTATCGTCTACTTCCACCTAATCATTTTGCAAAAGAGGACAAGTTGGCGGTATTCCTCTCGTCTCAGTTTCTGTTTGGTTTAAGCAAATTCTGACTCCTCTCTGAATGTTATTCTTTTTATTTGTTTCCTGTTGTTTGGTTGAACAGGTTAAGAATATGATAGTCCATGCAGTTGATAAGTCTCTCAGGGACTTAAGTGGACAGGAGTGAGTTCTTACTTTTCTTCTCACTACCTATTGCATTCATCAGTAAAATGAGTTTCCTTTTGTTTTAAGCTTGATTTCGGTTTTGTGATGGTGTTCAGGTCTCCAGAACCCAAGGAGAAAAACAATTTTAAGCGAAGGAACAAGTCAAAGGGCAAATGCAAAGCAGTTGTCAAGGCTCTGAAAGACGTACCTCCTAGTGAAAAGTGAGTTTATTTTACTTCTCTTCTCAATGCCTTAAAAAAACATCAGTAAACTGAATGTCTTTTTGTCTTGGCTAAGATGTTCTGAAGCCGAAGAGGAGAAATTAAAGATGATAGTCAATCCAATCGATATGGCTCTCAAAGACTATCCTCCAACTGAAAAGAAGTGAGCTTTGTACTCGTCTTCTTACTACCTGTAGAAAGCATAACTAATCCGAGTTGCTTGTCGTCTAAGCTGTGTTTCTTTTCTTTTGTATTGTTTCAGGTCTTTGGAAACCGAAGAGAAGAGAAAGCCAAAGATAGTGAAGACATACGTGCGGAGAAAAAATCTGGGAAGTGAAGAAACACGTAGACATTGGCTGATTACAAACGGAGAAGAGTAGGAGTAATTGTTAGTTGCATCTCAAAACTCATCCTTTTTGTTGTTGGTAGCTTAAAGCAAACACTAAGGCAGTAGTAAGAAGATTCGTTGTCCGTAGTTATATCTAGTTTTGTCATAATTTGTAATTCTCTCCTCAATCATCTTTGTGAAGTTAGTCAAGTCTAAGAAGTAGTTAACTTCACCCCTCGAGATGTAAGCTGGAGTAAACTAATAGGAAAAAGAAGTTAAACTGATTTAAGTTTAAATACAACCGAATCTTAAACATGCAAAATTCGTTCGACTCTAGTTGCCGGCTATGAGTTCACGTAGGCATCAATGTCATAACAATTTAACATTTAATCTTCTTAACCAAATAGAATGTATGATCATGTTAAACACATCATATCTCTTTGGAGGATCATTAACCAATATATGCCTCTTCACTTTCTTCACTCCTTCGTATAGTCTCAGACACCGATCCTCCGGTATATCCATCAATATCCTTTTTAGTTCCGGTATTTCCTTAACCGATACCGAAACCGAGAACTTCTCCCAATTCAACACATCACTAAACGGTAAAACGTAGTTCTCCGAGATAAGCACCGGTACGCATCCGCTGTATATCCCTTCCGGTATCCTCGGGCTAGCTACTTCGTGACCGCTGGGGCAAATACAAAACCGGCTTTTCCTCATCATCTCTGTGTAATCTAAACCGTCCGGTAGATTTTCGTAAACCAGAATGTCTTTGTCCTTTTCTTTCCAATGGTTTAGAAGAACCGGACGGATTTTGCCGTGTGATTTTCCAGCGAAGAAAGCGAGTGTTGTACGAGAGATTGGATCTAAACCGCCGGTTAAGTTTTTAATTTCTCCGGTCAGTAAATTGATTTCAGGAAACGGAGCGTCTTTCTCTGGATTGAAATATTCTGATATGTTGGCGTTGCATAGTACTCTTATGGAATTGAAAAATAGCTTCTTTACGTACCATGTTGCCCTATGACCCTGTACGCACAATGTGGTCAGTCCGTGCTTAAGTTTCTTAGATGACCTAATTAAGCAAAATAATAAGATGTACCCAGTCATGGCAAGACAACATAAAGTGATCAAACCCATCGCTTGTGTTCCAATACGGATATTTCTTGGAAATTATCTGGACATAGTCAGCGATGACACGTTCCAAGACAGCCTTATCTCGAACAACCGGGTCAAAAAGATGGTGAAGGATCATAACAACACTAAAAGGTAAGAAAAAGACATGAGCCTTGTCAGGATCTCTGGTGCGGTACTTAAGGACATCGTTTTCCATAAAGTTTAGGAACAACCCTTCCATTGAGTATATGTCTTTACAAAGACCATAGTGAAATATCGGTGGATCTCCTTCTTCGTATACGTAGATCTTGAATATTTTCTCCATTAGAAGATAACTTCTGCCACACGTAAACTGAGATCAATAAAGGGTAACTTCTATGACAAGTAAACACATACGTTTATTGTTACCGGTGAAAGGCGTAAGGGTTCCGGTAAATGTCACCATGAGGGATGTACTCTTCGTCTCCAAGGGGTGATGATGAAGTAGAATTAGAGTTTAACTGAGCTTCTCTGATCAACGCTCTTGCGGTTGCTAATTCTGCTTCTACTCTCCCGTCTCTTTTCCAAGATCCATGACCTGGATTTGATCCGTTTCTCTTCCTTTTTTCCTTGAAAAGACAAAAAATAATTCTTGATTTGAAACAGTCATAAGCCTAAATGGACGAACGGGAAGAAAGATGGATACCGTGATGAATGCGGGGGAGAAGGAAGAGGTCCATAGTGAAGAAGAAGTTGAAAAGTAAAGATGAGAAGATGAATTTGAACCTTTTGCTATGAAAATCGCAAAGACTACAGCGAAAGTGGCAAACGCCAATAGAAAAGCGTTCAAGTATTTTGGGATGTAATCTCTCATACCTTTACCTCTCTAATTCCTATTCCACTATTTGTGTAATTGTGTTTAATCTTGAGACAATAGAGAAAGAGTGATGGTGCTGAAACTAGGGAGATTTCAAATGAGCCAATTAAAGAGTCTCTCAACACCACACAATTCACTATAAGCACTTCACATTATAGTGTCAAAATTAGCTTCCTTGTTTAATGGTCTACCATAATATTCTTCATCAAAAACAAACTGTATGTTGTTTGTTGGTCTGCCTCAACTTTTTAGTAAGGGCGTTAGATAAATATTATGGGCCTTCAGATTGGCCCATTAATGTGGCTCATCAATGGCACTTCCACCTTCCATATAAGTATTGTTGCTTTCACATCAGAAGTAAAACAGCCGTCAAAAACAACATCAATGACAGTGCACGCTGTTCGATTGACGACGCCGGCGACTCAGCTTCACGGCGGAATCTCTGGCAATCTGTCACCATCGAACCGCAAACTTAACACCCTCTTCCGATACGGATGCGGATCTTCAAAACGTTACCGTTTCGTAACCGTCTTGACGTCACTCCGGGAAGACGATGCAAATGGTAGGGACAAGTCCGTGAGAGCTATGGAAGTCAAGAAGATTCTCGAAGACTCTCCTCTGCTTCCTAGTATGGATTCGATTCCTTTAGTTACATGTTTGAGCTACGATCAATTAAGCTTCTGCAATAGATATCTTCATTTGTAGTAGCATAGATAATAAATTAAGGAAGTAGTTGGATTTAGTAGTGATGATTGGTTTGTTTTGTTTTAATAATAGAGCCGTTGTCATCGAACCAGCTAGCAGAATCTGTATCCTCCAATGGCTCCCGCGTTCGTGTTGCGTATCAGGTTAATTGTTCACGGAAATGTATTGTTTCTGATTAATTTTTATATGTTTTTGGGGTTTTATTGGCTAAAGATTTTGTTACAATTAGGGAGTACGAGGTGCATACAGCGAATCAGCAGCTGAGAAGGCTTATCCTAACTGTGAAGCTGTTCCATGCGAAGAGTTTGACACTGCTTTTGAGGTTTGATTCTGTTCTTTTGCTACTTTGGTTCGTTTGTGGAATTTGTATTAACAGTTTCATTGCCATAGTTCTGTTTTAAGTTTTTGTTGCCATTAGTCTGAAGCAGTTTCCAATCTTTGTTCTTGTTTTAGGCAGTTGAGCGGTGGCTTGTCGACCGAGCTGTTTTACCTATTGAGAACTCTTTAGGTGGAAGTATCCATAGAAACTATGATCTTCTGCTGCGACACAATTTGCATATTGTTGGCGAAGTCAAGTTAGCTGTCCGCCACTGTTTGTTGGCTAACCACGGTGTAAATATTGAAGAGTTGAGAAGAGTGCTTAGCCATCCACAGGTACCCTACATGCCTTTGTGCAGGATCGAATTATTTTTCTCTCTTGATATTATCCAAAGCCTTAACCGTTGTCTTTGGCTCAGGCTCTTGCCCAGTGTGAAAACACGTTAACCAAATTGGGGTTGGTCAGAGAAGCAGTAGATGACACTGCTGGTGCTGCAAAGGTAAGTTTTATCTTCCAAGTATGTTTATACTCACAGTCACAGTTTACAATGACTGCTAAATAAGTTTATGAATTTGATTTGCAGCAAATTGCGTTCGAGAAAATAAATGATGCAGCAGCAGTTGCCAGCGCAGAAGCTGCAAAGATATATGGTTTGAACATAGTTGCTGAAGATATCCAGGTAGTATAGAGTTTTTGGATGCCTTTACCATTTTTTATTCATATCTTTACACTTCTGGATTTTTTGATAGTGAAGTGCAATCAATGTAGGATGACTGTGATAATGTTACAAGGTTTCTAATGCTCGCAAGGGAACCAATTATCCCTGGAACTAACAGACTCTTCAAGGTGAGAAATCCAATGTTTCTTTCCAAATTCAAACGTAACTCTCTGCTATGTGATAATGTATATTTCGCTGATGGATGAATTACTTATGATCTTCTTTTAGACAAGTATAGTTTTCTCGTTAGAGGAAGGGCCTGGAGTACTTTTCAAAGCACTTGCTGTGTTTGCCCTTAGGCAAATCAACCTCACAAAGGTTAGTTAGTAGACTCAAAATTTTCCTTCTAATGTGCAGCCTTGTTTAGAAGCAGTCTGGTTTCCAATCCTTAACAAACTCAATTCTCTTGTGGTTTTGATCAGATTGAAAGCCGCCCGTTAAGGAAACACCCGCTGAGAGCATCTGGAGGACTAAAGTAATTTCTCTCACAATCCACTCTTAAAGTCTGTACCATAACCCACAGTTTCTTAGTAGTGATGAAAGTATTTCTTTATTTTGTTTGCTTGACAGATACTTTGACTATCTTTTCTATGTGGACTTTGAAGCATCTATGGCTGATGAAGTTGCTCAGAACGCACTTAGACATCTCGAGGTAAAAGCCTTGGGTTAATTGATCTAAAAAATACATGTACGTGTGACTAAGACTCTGGTTTCTTTTATGGGCAGGAATTTGCTACCTTTTTGCGGGTACTGGGAAGCTACCCAGTGGACACTACAATGCTCTAAACATGTCCCCGACAGCTTCTTGGTAAGTAGTCCATTGTTTTGGATTGCACAAAGTGTAGTGAAACATCAATGCAGAAGGAGGTTTAAATCATTGAATAGTTATGTGACAGAGATCCGCTTGATGATATCATTATTATGTGGTGTAAGAAGAGCGTTAGCAGTGCGGTTAGGTCAGAGGAGGCACCAGTGCACCTTACAAGACATTCCGCTTTTGTAACAAGTTGTGAGGTCGGAGGAGTCACCGTGTGCACCTTTGTTTTTAGTAGAAGCAAGAAATAGTCGGATATTAAAAACAATAACAAAGAACTTACCTACCTAGTGTACTGTTTTCATTCCTCCATACATAGATACTTACTTTATCATGTATGTGTTCGTTTGTTAGAAATTCTGGTGAGAGTTATTTCCATACATACAAGTTACAAACTTACAACTGTTAAGTTTGTATTTTTGTAATGGTAGAAGAATTGATGACTTTGTTTCAAAAATTTAATGATTAAAAAAAAACTAATGGTATTGTTGATTTAAGATATTCGAATTAACAATGTGATTTATATTTAAACTTAAGTAACTTTTTTTGTAAGTTAAAATTTCATCAATCTAAAGTCGGATTTTAAGTTCAGATTTGAAAACAATGAGAAAAAGAGGGACTAAATGACAAATAAAAAGAAATAAGGTTTCTGGAAGAAAAGAGTATACTGTAGAGTTGCTTCGTCTTGCGCAATAAGCTGAAGCTGAACGACGAGTTGGTTCTCAATCTCAAGCTAAAGCAAAAACTCGAAAAAGCTGTTGGGCAATGAAAGTAGCGGAGAAGATTGTATTCCTCTGGGAAGATTCCGATGGATTCGCAGCAACCATTGCTGATGCTCTAAACTCTAGCCCTAGTTCCCCTCTTCGCAAACTGTAATCGAAAATTCTTCCTTGATCTCGATTTTTGTCTTTTCCGCCTCAATACTCTACTTTAACATTTGTAATCTCTTGCGCAGAGAAGAACAAATCCAGCTTCCTTTGGATAAGTATGGCGTCCGAGATGATGCCGGAACCGGCGGAAGTATCGTTCACTTCGTCGACGAAAATGGTGTTTATCAGGTTCTTTCCTCTAAGCAGTTATCGATTCCGTCGAAATTAAGTGGCTTTCTCGTCGACATCAGTGTTTCACAGTTCAATTTTGAGTTCTAATTTCTTATTCTATTCGACATTACATGGGGCTGTGTCTGTAAGCTGCTCTATAATACGGAACCTGTTATAGTTTAGCTGAAGAGTAGTGATGCCCCTGGCTTTAGTGTGTTGATTCTTGGGGACATGAAACTATTACTGGGATAAGTGATATGATGGGTGATTCTTTTGGATTTGAAACTGTTACTGGGATTTGTGTTCATTTTTCGCTTCACTAGATGATTGCTTCTTCGATTGTATTACACTAAACTAAAGCTAGAGCCTTATGAGATCGAAACTAATAGTTCTCTTCTGCTTAGATGAGAATGCTTAGAGGTTGTATATAAGGCGAGTGAGAAAGCATTAACAGTCCCTTTCCTATAGTAAGTAGCTAACTGGAACTTAACTTATGATATGGGACTAGCTTCTTAGCTTGATTATGTTTAGGCCTTTGACCTTCTATGATAATGATTTATCCCCTTGTATCATTTGTTCATCAGTATCATGGTTGTGTTGCAAGACTTGATTTCATCTTTTCTTGTTTTTATGTTGAATTGCCTTTCTGGAATGTGATAATAGCATGGTTACATTGCTTAAGTTTCTGATTATGTCTTACATTGTTTTTAAGGTCTCGATCTTTCTTCTTCGAAGCTACGAGCCTCCTGTACTAGTGTGTGCTATGAATGAACTGCTGGACCTAATTACAAGGGAAACGTCAACTCTAACAATTGTGGCTCCTTTTCTTGTGGCGGCATCTAAGCTTAAGTTTAATAACAGATCCCTTGAAGCGAATAACAGCAAAGCTAGTCTTCATTACGTTCAAGTTGGTACAGAAACAGATACCAGTAGGTTATTTGCTTCTCGCATCGAGAAACCACCACCACTGATGCAGATCCATTATGAACCTTTGTCATGCTTGCTTCATCTAGCTCGTGTCAAACGCTTGCCTACATGTATTCTTATAGGACAGAGAAGTAGTAGCCTATATAGCAAAACTCTAGATGAAGAGCTTCAGGTATGTCTCATTTTTATGTGGAGTTATAAATCCACTCATACTCTGCAAGGTCACTAGAGCATTCACATGAAATTAAAAAATCTATTGTCAATTCTAAGAGAAGATCGATTCAACTGAATTGTGGGTTGTGTAATTGTCATCACAGGTGATTCATGAAACAGGGGAGCTTGTGGCAAGTTGGGCAGGACTGTCTTTCTCAAGAGAGAGAATCAAGTGGATCGCATCAAAGACATCTAAAGAAGAGGAAAGTCCGTGGCGTGCTCTTTACGGTTAATCTTATCAGGTCCGGTCAGGTCTTTTTCATGGCCTAACACACTGGCTACAGTATTTGCTTGGGCCTGCACTAAATTTCCCTATTGGACCTCGTTTGTTTAATTAATACTCTTATACTCAGCTTAATGAAGTCCATGTCACTCACTATTGCTTTTTTTCTAAGATATTTATGAAACGGAACAGCTGTTTCAAACAAATCTTAAAACTCTCGAAGAAAAGCAATTAGGATCTTGAATTATAAAGGTACATTATATTTGGTCAACTCATGGGAGGATCCTGTAGTGTTATGTCACTCACACACAGCTAATGGTTGTCCTAGGAGTAATATATATATATATATATTAATAATATTAACGATTTTAGTTATGATTGGGTGGGAGAGGCATAATCAAATAAATAAATAAAGAGAGATGGGTGTGAAGTCCATAAAAGGCACTCATGGAAGTATAAATAAATAATTAGGAGATAGTAGTTAATGTTATCTTAAGAGAAAAATAAGTGAGGTGTCGTCAGCTCTTTAAGCCGGTGGTATAATATTCGTGAGGAATACGATGTTTGTACCAAAGTTTCGGATCGTCCCAGAATCTTATCCGACTCATCACATATCTCTCAGCATCATATGTTAGAAACTTTTGTTGTTGTTGTTAATTTTTTCCGATTTAGTGCGTCTTATCGTCCCCTTTTTCTCCTTTACTTTTTGCTTTCATTATCGTTCCTTGATTATATACTTGTTTTCCAGGGCAGAATTATCAAATAATTTATCCAATTAAGGTTCATTCATGCTATTATCTAATAGGTTTTCAATTTTATCTTTTGTCTTTGATTGGATACAAGTCGTCTAATGATATAATGTAGAACAAAAAAAAATAGTAATATGATTACAAAAGTTAACACCATCTCAATTTTCACAAAGGATACTTTTCATTGTTTAATACTGACGAATGCAACCTTTTTTTTTGTTTCCATTGTTTAGCTTGTAACTGAAGTTGTCATCAATTAATTAAACCGGACCTTATTTGTAGATATATTTTTAAATGCTTTCTTAATGAAACATGTTAAAAAAAAAACACAGACACTTTAAAAAAAATGGAGGTGGGTTGTCATCCAAAACTCAAAACACCTTATTATTGATCATACATAATGATAGTACAATAATATATAGTTTTGTTTCCAATTTGATTGAATTTAATTATTAAAAAAAATGGGTAAGCCGGGTGAATAATAATAAAATAAAGGAAGGGAGGAAAAAAGGACAAAAGAGATCTATCATTGATATCATAATTTTCCAGCGGCTTTTATGATTTTATTAAATAGATCTATACTAGCTAGTAGCTAGCAACTGTATGTTATGTTTGTTAAATATCTTTTGTGGTTTAGTTTTTACACAGAAGAGAGACGTCTCTAATAAACTTAGCTGAATAATCAAATTTACAAATTTAATTAAGAATATAGTATATTAATTGAAAAAATTGGAAGAATAAGAGGAGAAGTAGATAAAATTACTATTTTGGTGTTTTAGTTATTTGAGAGATGATGACCAGTGGTTGGAGGCCGGCGGCCGGCGGTGGCTTGGCCGGAGGTTGGAGGTTGCCGAAAGTTTGTTGGTGACCGGAGTTCGCCGGAAGTTGGAGTTGCCGGAGGTCGGCTGGTGGTTGGCCGGAGATGGTTACCGGTAGTGGTCGGCGGATGTGGTAGTTGAGGAAAAACTAAACCCTAGAAAATAATATTGTGAATCCAAAGGAATGGTGATAAAAAAATAAGATGTTGATTAAATGGTAGAAGTGGTGGAAAAGAGAGAGAGGTGATAGTTGTAAGAAAATTAAAATAATATATATTATAGTTTATATATAATATATCAACTTTTAATAGTTATAATAGTTACATTCTGAATTATAATTTTTTTTGTTGATTATACAATGCAATTCCCTTTTTTTTTTTCTCTTTCTCACTCGCTTTCCCAACCAAATCAATCCCAAAAAAATATCTTTCTTTTCTTCTACCCAACAAAAAAAAGATATTTTTGGAATTCGCCCACGGAGAAAAAAAAGATATTTTGGTTTTTGTTGTAAGAGAGGTCAAAGCTAAAATAATAATAATTGAGAGAGAGAGAGCATGGACGAAGAGAGAGTGTTTGTGATTCGTCTAAAAGACTAAAAAGGCATTATGGGCAACATAACATATAGTATAGATATAGACCACTTGGTAACTTCCACGTCGCGAGTACGTTGATTATTAATACTCCCGAGCGCGTGAGATAAAACAAATAGTAGTACAATTTTATTTTATTTTTATTTATAAAAAAGTTTATTGCTTTCATTATAAATACGACAGGGACCCACTATCCCTACATGAACCTTTTTGTGCACTTTTTCGTGTTTTGTAATAAAAATGAAAAAAAAGAAAAAAAAAGAATTAGGCACTTTTGATAATCAAAATTAATTAAGAGGGGTTATGTTATGTCACAAGGCAGGCGCTTACATGTCCCTTTGCGGACACACCCACCCATTGTCTATCCATTCCTCTTTTTTTCTTTCTTCATCTCATTCATTATTCACACAGAGAGAAAAAAAAAAAAGAGAGAGAGAGAGAGAAGAAAGAAGTTTTCTGTAATAATCATCTGCTCTGTTTCTAGGGTTTTTGTTTGATTCTTCTTCTTCCCTTATAAAGTTTCTGATTCCCACTTCTTCTTCTTCTTCTGAAGATATTAGTTTCTTGCAGGATACAATTTCTTCTGAAGATCTTTTCTTTTACGTGAGTGTTTTTGTTTCTCTTATCTCTGTTCCTTTTTTTTTTTCTTTCTTAGTGTTATTGCCATATTTTTTATATATAATCAATTAGTGTTAATGATTTGATTATTCACTGTTTATCAGTATGAAGGGTTGATTTTTTTTTTCTTTTTTTTTTTCTTTTTGTAATCTTGCCTTTGTGTTGAATTTTCGATCTTCGATGGAGGGCTTTTCTTGTTTTTTTTAATTTATTTTTCAAACTTGTTCGGATGATGATTATTATTTGGGATTTTTAATCAGAAAAAGCTTGATTTTTCTCTTTATCGGGAATTGAGATTTTTTTTCCGATTTGGTCCTTTCCTGAACTATCAAGTCAAACAAAAACTGTGTTGATTTTACTGATCTGTACTTTAAAAAGATATCCTTTTGTGGGATTTTGGTCTCTGATTGTTGTTCATTAATATAAGCTCTGTTTTAGTAAATCTCATGAAGTAGGTTTCCAAGTTACCTTTTTTAACCTTTCTCCTTTGGGATTTATTTATCAATCCTCCACCTGTTTATAGAAAATCACTACCTGTTTTCAGAAATTTATGTAAAAGATTCCATTTTTTTCTTCTTCAAGGCTTTTGTTTTTTTTTTCCTTTTATATGACCAAGTCTCTCTCCCTTTCTTTATTTTTTAGTCTAATTTGAGTAAATTATTTATGGCTTTTTTTTTTTGTTGTTGTTGTTTAACAATAACAGGAAGTTGATTTGGGTCAAGAGTGAAGGAAGAGATGGGTTACATGTGTGACTTCTGTGGTGAACAAAGATCTATGGTCTACTGTCGATCAGATGCTGCTTGTTTGTGTCTCTCTTGTGACCGTAGTGTTCATTCCGCTAACGCATTGTCCAAACGTCATTCTCGGACACTTATCTGCGAGCGATGCAATGCTCAGCCTGCTACCGTCAGGTGTGTTGAAGAAAGAGTTTCACTTTGTCAAAACTGTGATTGGTCTGGCCACAACAACAACAATTCTTCGTCTTCTGCTTCTTCTTCTCCGCAGCAGCATAAGAGGCAAACCATTAGTTGCTATTCTGGTTGCCCTTCTAGCTCAGAACTCGCCTCTATTTGGTCTTTCTGTTTAGACTTAGCCGGACAATCCATTTGTGAACAAGAATTGGGTATGATGAATATAGACGATAATAATAATGCTCCTACCGACAAAAATTGCAATGAGGATAACAAGAAAGATGTCTTGGTTGGATCCTCTACTGTTCCTGAAACCAGTTCTGCTGCACCAGGGAATTCATCTTTTGCTAAAAAGGTTACTTTTCTCTCTGATATATGTTATATTTACATTTGGAATTGAAATATTTTCTTGTTACTAAACTCGACTTCTTGTTTGTCTATAAAGGATGTTGGAGTGTGTGAAGATGACTTCTATGGGAACCTCGGTATGGATGAAGTTGACTTGGCACTTGAGAACTATGAAGAGCTCTTTGGTGTTGCCTTTAACCCCTCGGAAGAGTTATTTGGCCATGGTGGAATCGATAGTCTTTTCCAGAAGCACCAAACAGCTACAGAGGTACCTTGCTTATTAGATTTACAAAGCAATGATCATAGATTTTGGATGCATCTATGTGTGATTCTTATACCTCTTTTGATCCAGGGAGGGAATCATGTGCAGCCAGCTGACAGCAATGACTCGTTCATGAGTTCGAAAACTGAGCCAATAATTTGCTTTGCATCGAAGCCAGCACATTCGAATATCTCTTTCTCTGGAGTCACTGGAGAAAGTAGTGCTGGAGATTTCCAAGAATGTGGTGCATCGTCTTCTATGCAGCTCTCAGGGGAGCCACCATGGTATCCTCCAACATCACAGGATAATAATGCTTGCTCACATTCAGTAACCCGTAATAACGCAGTTATGCGTTACAAGGAAAAGAAGAAGGCTCGCAAGTAAGTAGTATTCTGCTACAATGCAATGCATGCGCATCAATAGATAGGAGTTAGTGCAGGGTTTTTCCTAATGATACTTTTTGTTCTTGAAACAGGTTTGATAAGAGAGTGAGGTATGCTTCTCGCAAAGCAAGAGCTGATGTGAGACGGCGTGTAAAGGGGAGATTTGTCAAAGCTGGTGAAGCTTATGATTACGACCCTCTCACCCCAACTAGAAGCTATTGAAGAGTCTCTTTGAAAGGTAAATACAGATGGGCGAAAATTTCCAAACAAGAAAGGTTTTTGACTTATGGGCAGTTTGAAAGTGAGCAACTTGGAAAGCTGTGGGTTAGTTTTAGTTAACAAAACAAGACTACTCTTAGTTTGAACAGATCCAAGACTGACTCTTGTGAGCAATCATTCATTCCTGGGGATTCAATCGGTTTTTTTGGCCTTAGAAGCTTCATTCTTGTTCAGAGGGATCATTCTCTGACTTTCCTTGCGAACAAATTACCTCAACTCCGATTTCTTCTTCTTCAAGCGTCTCACTGATCCGGGTTCCATGAATTTTGTTCTTCTCTTGGTAGTTTAAAGCAGGGAGATTTAGAGTATAATTTAAACAATATGATTGTATATGTCTGTCTATTTGTTTGTATACTCATAAATGTTTGTATTCTGTCTTGTACTCGGCATTCTTGTAAATTAAAGACGTTATCCAGTATCTATCAGACACATTTATGTGGTACCAACCGACTGGATTCGAGTATAACGAGATGTTGGTTACAAGAGGTTAGCATACTATTTGATCTAACGATGAACCAATGCCAAAACTTGTTGGAACATTTTGTTCTCTTATGCTCTAAGAGATATATTGGACTAAAAATTAAACTCCTTCAGATATTTGTACTTTTTATTGAAGACTTATTACATCACAAATTTGTAACCCTTGTATAGGCAATAATAAATTCAGTAATTTTCAAGTTTCAGTAACAAAATATTGAAATTGAGGGTAACCAAACAGAAGTAAGATGAACGCGATCAAGAAACTTGTCCAATTTGATTGCTGGCACGGATTTGAAAACATTGACCAAAGGCTAAGGAAAGAAGGAAGACAAGAAGAGTCTTCAGATACAGACTCAGGCAGCAAAGTTCTTGGCTTAGCTCAGAAACTTAAAAGGAGAGCTAAAAAAAGACCTCTTAAAAACTAAGAAAGCAAAAATTTTGCTAAAACAAAATGATATAGTAACACCAAAACACTGGATTCATAAAATACCTTCCCCTAGCCTTGATCTTTCTCTGTAAATCCCCTTCATGCTTTAAGCCTTCAACTTCATAGCTTCATTTCTTTGGTAATTTTGTTAGATGGCACACACACACACACGCAAGTCAACAAAAACCCGCACCATATCTTTCCTGATTTCTCTGGAATTTCAAACTTGTTGAATCTTCAAAATCTTTTTCATCCTTTATACTTCCTGTTTCAGTAATTACTTGGCCAATTCATCTGCGTTTGCTGAGGCTGTTGGAAGACGTTAGGCGCAGGTGCAACCATTTCAGCTCCAGCCACACCTTGAGACTGTTGTAAGAGCGGATGATGAACTCCTGCTGCTGTTACTGCTTGTCCCGGATGGTACATACCTGGGAACGCGACATGTCCAGCTTGTGCTGGAGCGTAAGTTACATGTTGCCCATGGTGCTGTAAACCGTAGAAAGAGCTTGACACATCTCGTCCTGGTCCAGCAATCCATACAGGCAATGCTTCACTCTGCAGAGACCCCAAGAATATAATTTCATCAGGAAAGGGAACTAAACTTTCAACTGAGTTGGTTTAGGGAGGGAGAGGGGATAGATACCTGTTGCCCTGTTGTGTTGTAGCCGTTGTTTTCTTTCAACTGCAATGAGTTGAGGTCCTCATTGGAAGTCGAATTCCCGGCTGATGCAGCAGAGGTGGGGTTATACCCTGCTGGGAAGGACCCATATGTTGGTCCGTAACCACCAGGCATACCGACATGAGTCATGTTTCCTGTATTAGTCCCGGGCTTGTAATGAGGGAGTGCGTATTTGCCTCCTGTTGCAGCTCCAGGAGGTGGAGGAGCAGGATATACACCGCTTGCCTGAGGTTGCTGAGCAAATGCACCATTGCTTAAGAACTGGTGCATTGTCGGGGGAGGTAGATAGTATGGGGAGAAGTAGTGTCCATATTGCACGTAGTTTGGTGGATAATGCGACATATGTAAACCCGGGGGGCGGAAAACAGGAACATGCTGCTGTGTGACAGGTATAGAGCTCTGCATTAGTCCTGCAGCCTGAGTTACCAGTGGTGGTGGACTAGCAGCAGACAGAACCAAGTTATTTCCTCCCTGCAAATCAACATGTTCAAGCATTTCAGACACAGAAGAGTGCTAATACATGTTTGTAACAGCTTTATCTTTTGATCTTTCAAATTTATCAACATAAAAATATACAGACTAATTAGAAACTGTAGATTCACTCCAAATTTATCAAGAAGAAAAAATGAGACTTAAATCCAAGTGGCTGACATAACAAATTTGACTATTAAATTGATGCTGCGAATGTTGGAAGACTGAATGTATAAACGAAAGAGTCTCAGAACCATCTTCAATTAGGTTAAAATCACTAAGGTGTGAACTCTATAATAAAATACAAGGCTAACCTCTTGCATGGTTTGAGATGAATGCGGAGGCAACACGGTCCCATTAAATTTGGAGGCAACACCTGGGGAAACAAAGGGAGAAATACGGCCATCACTTTCAGGGCCTGAGCGGTAGAATTGAGCATAGTAACTCGCTGTATCAAATGGTTGTTGGCCCTTCAAAACAGCAAAAGCGAAGATAATTTAGAAGATAAATTACAGGTGACAATGCCGAAAAACTATGTAAGGAGCAAAATGTTACTGATCGACAAAGAGTAAAATCAAGGTATATCAACCATAAGAAAACCTAACAACTTAAAATTAAGTTGAAGTCATACCGCATAATTGGGAATACGAAAGCCATCACGTGCTTGAGGGTCAGCATTCTCAAATTGTGGAAGCTGGCTCCCAGGAGCTGGAGGAACAAGACCATTACTATTACTTGGAACATGGTCAAAGGAGTTTTGATTGCTTTCGGACTCCAACATATTGTCTTGCTTGGACACATCATACTCTGGAGCTACATTTGTTGCGGTTATACCTTCGCCAGCCATATTATGTTGAACTTCTGAAGGCGACTCAAGGTAAGCATTATTGTCCTCTTCCTTTTCAGTCGAATGGACAGTTGGGTGACTGTAATCATAAATGAAAAATTCACTTAGGCACTGGCCATATAAATACAGTCATATTTCAAGACATAAAAAGTTCTTGAACTTAGGAGCCAGGCAGGACAAAAATTCTTTCTGTTTCGAACTTAGGAACCAGGCAGGACAAAGAGTTGTTTCTAGAAACAAAACCCAATTAATTATCGAAATTACTCGATCAACAGATAACCTACAGCACGAAAAAAGATATATGTTCTAGAGCCTGATGTACACCATAGTGTTTTGGAAGTTTCAACTATGCTACTAAACAGAGCACGCAAACTACACCTGGAAATTTCTTTTACCTTATTCCATCAGTAATTTATTATTAACAACTTCTTTTCAGCTTACTGCATTCTAAATTGAGAATCTATAGTCACACAACAACATCAACAATAACTGACAAAGAAGAGGAAGGTAGATACCTGAATTCCTCCTCTTCAAAACTCTCTTCAACTTCCTGTGAATCATGAGCGAGAGGTGCAGATCTCTTTTCATTCTCTGGACAGGCTACTGAGCTAGACGTAATACAAAAGCCAGCATCAAAGCTTCCAAAGCTTAACTTGGTTCGTTCAGCCTCTGGAACAAGAATATGGTTTGGAATAATAACATGCTGACGTTGAATCTGCAAGTCTTCCAGCTGCCTCTGCAATCTAGATGTGGCCTCTGCTGAAGGTATAACATTTTCAACAGATTTGTCACCAGCTTCAGTAGGACCTGCAAGCGCTTCACCTGTGGATGATGCACCAGAACCCTGGGTAGTGTTATGGTTCACTGGCTTCGGTTTCCATTCTTTAACGGAACCAGCACCTAGAAACAAGCATCATTAAAATGATGATGTCAGAAGATTACAGTCTTGTGGAAGTGAGAAAAAAAAATACAATAATGAAGAGCTATCGTGGACAAAAAGTGTTTCCAATAAAAGCAATGCCTGATGTTTCTGATTTCTACGCACATTTTATCACCTGGAATATATGCTAAATATTTCATATCACATAGAAGAAATCCAGTACTGCAGATATAAATGTATCACTGTTACCTCTTTGAGTACCAACAGTCTGATGCGACCGATTGCTGTAATTAGAAGAAGGCCGACTACCCGTACTGTTGCTATGAGATGAAGCAGGCCTCGGAACATAAGTATCATTCACGGCAGTCTTCCCAGACCCACGGGATCTGGCATGGAACTTGCTTTCTCCAACGTGTTGTTCATGTGCTGTTTGCTCTGATTTGGGATTTGAAGATGTGAATCGAACTTCAGAAGAAGTTGGACGAGGGAGTGGCAGAGAATCAACCGATTTCTGCTCAGTAGGCACATCCCTAGAGACAATTGCTACACGATTTTTGTGTAATTCCACAGAAGATGGTGCACCATCAATGGTGTTTGAGGCGACTAAAGATCCAGTAGTTTTCAGCTGACCTGAAGTAGCTGGTAGGTTGGAAGAACGATGAACATCAGAGCTTCCCGATGTCAGACCAACAATACTTTTATCCATCACAGCTGAATGGCTGTCAACAGTAACAAAGAAAAAAGAAAACAAACATCATGAGAAGGTTCATCTATTGAGTATAACCATGCTGGAAAAAAGGCCAACCCCTGTTTTCACTGAGGGTATAAATACATCCACCTCTATGTCACATGTCACAAAGGAGCAAGGAGAATGATAGGTAAAAGGGATTAGTACTATAGGATGACACTCACCTTGACACCAAAGTAATATCTTTCGTTTTTATCTCTTGAGAGGTTGAAGTTGATGGATCAGTGACCTGCTTTGGACCATTTTCTTTTCTAAAAGAATTCTTTGCACCAGCAACATCTGATTAGAAATAAACATTCACAACAGACAGTTCATCAGTTACTGAAAACTTCAAAAAGCAACAAGTTATGGACTGCCGCTAGGAACTAACTCTATCACATTCTTTCGCTACATACTAAAAGCCATTCATGAACACAAACATGTAGTAGTGTCCTAGAGAAAAATCAAGAAAGAATTAACTTTGAGTAAATATAACAAACAGGATTGTGACAGTAAGAAACCACTTTTCAGAGAAAACTAATGCTGCATATTAAGAGATGAAAGTACTGCAATAAATTGAGTTAGCCCGAGTGTTGATTACCATGTGATGCATGACGCGAAGAGAAATTCCCCCGACCGGCCCTACTACCACGGCCCGTGCCACCAGATCTCCATGGTGATTCAGCAGAATCCTTGTTGTTGATGTTCTGTAGCATTCAAAGAAAATCGTCAATCTCCATGTCACAATATTTGCTGTCTAGTAGACATGGTTGATACATAAACTCATGAAATAGACCAAATGAACTGCAAACACCTCATACCTCTTTTCTCTTATCACGCTTCTTTTTAACCTCATGGAATGGATCTGCAGAGTCATAAACAGTTTTTGCATTAGCTCAGAAGATTGTAGAATAACCCAACAAAATAAAACCTATCCCAGAATCCATCTCCAAATTACAAGATGCCCAAGCAGGTAACTCGAAAAGCCTGATGCAAAAACCACAACTGCCGAGAAAATCTGCTCTAAAACCTAGAGAAAATCATGGTTACCACTGATAGACCCAGCACATGGTTTTAGAACTCTTTTCAAAACAATTTGTTTAGATAAGATACTGATAATGTGAACTTCCAAGTTCCAAGCAATAGGATTCATCTACAAGGCACCAATCTTTGTATAGAACTCATACCTAGCAAAAGTATTCCCCCATAGACAAACCACTCAGAATACTACTATACCCTTTCTCTCACACATCACTAGTGGAAGTAATTGATTCCCGTATATTCTAAATCAAATCCTGAAAGCTTTTTCTTGTGTGGAAAAAACGGTTACAACACAAAATCACAAAAACAACTAGACACAGCAGGCGAAGGAACCGATGATTCAGATAAAATCAAAGGAGAGAAGAGCAGATGAATCAGATGCTAAAACCTAAGTTAGACAGAAAAAAGAAAAAAAAACCCCCCAAATCGAAAAACAAAATCTCTCATCGTGGATCCAAATCAAAATAAAGAGAAATCAGGTATGAATAAATACAAGTGAAGAGAAGATATTAATATACCTTGAAGAAGTAGGCGTTGAGCGGTCTCGTCAGGATCCATGTTGCATTCATGAAGCATTGCGTGAATCTCATCCTCGCTATAGTTCCCAGCAGTGGTTTCCTTAATGTTCTGAATCATCTTTCGAGTACTGGCTGGAATCGAAACCCTAGTGCCACTGCCGACCATCCTCTCTTCTTCTTCTCAAACGTAATCTCGCTTCTTCGCTAATTTTTTTTTTTTTTTTCGAATCGAATCTGGAAACAGACCAGAAGAGGTCTGCGTTAACCTATATATTGTGTATTGTATACGAATAATACGCAAGTGATTTAAATAAGTACGAGAAGGATGGGATTTGAAACTACTTTATGTCGAGGATGGAGAAGGAAGAAGAAGAAGAAGAAGAGAAGGGGGAAAAAAAAAAAAAAAAGAGAAGAAAAAAAAAAAAGCAGAGGAAGGGAAAAGGGGGGGGGGCGAGAAAAGGGAATGAGCAACAACCAAAAAAGAAAAAAATTACGCACTGTGATTTTTGCAAGGTTAGGGCTTTTTTTCTTTCTTTCATATTTTCCTTTATATTTTTTGTTATTGCTTTCCTTTTCTAGCTTTTAATTATTGGTTATTATTATTATTTGAATCTGAATCTTTGGTAAAGAATGATAACCAAATATGATGTCACAATTATTACTATTTGAGAAAATTTGATCACAAGTAAGGATGTTCTCAATATTTTTAGACTATATAATAACCACACAAAAAAAAACATAAATACAGTTTGTGAGAAAATAACTTCAATATAATTTATTAATGTTTTGAACTATTTTATAAGTGTTGCATAATTTTTTTTTTCCTTTTGAATCATGCTATTTTTTAGATATAGATATAACTTATCGAAAAAAAAGTGTGTATTATAAAAAATAATTACACCTTAGACTTTTGCTAAAATATTAACCAATACCCTTTTAACATTTTTTGAAGTCACCTCTAGAAAAAGCCATTTACTTGAATAAATCTTCAATATTTATTTTTACCAAGTTCACTCTCTTTTTCCTATGTGTTTTGGGTATTTTTCCTATTGCTTCTAAATTCTAATAAACCCTTTAAACTACCTGCTTTCCTAATAAACCATCAAAATATTTCATAACTAGTTTTACTTTTAGATTATAAAAATAAATCAATCATCACATTTGTAAACACTATAATTGAAACTATAGAAAATGATAATATGGTAAACAAATTTTCAATTATCTCATCAATTGATTATCATTAGGCCTATCCAAAACATAGGAAATTAAAATTAATATCTTCCTTGGCAATCAAATCAAACCCAAACCAAAAACTAACCGAATATTATTCGAACCAAACCGTAATTTACAAACTAATCATGTCTCGGCCAAGTGGTAATCGAAGAGTAGTGAGTGGCATCATCATAGCCTCACCCACAGCCACTCGTCTTCTCTCTTCTTCGTTTTCTCCTCTCCCCAATGGCGAAAGCTTCTAGCGTCTTGCAGTCAACCCTCCTCCCAGCTTACTCTCCACTCCACAAACTCCGTAATCAAAGCTTCATCCTCTCTTTCCCACCGCTTCCGGTGTCTCGATGCCGTCCCGGAATCCACTGCTCTGTTTCGGCCGGTGAGACAACGAGACGATCCGTGGAGGAAGCTCCAGACATATCATGGGGCTGCGAGATAGATTCACTTGAGAACGCTACTTCTCTTCAGAACTGGCTCTCCGAATCAGGCCTCCCTCCGCAGAAAATGGCCATTGATAGAGTCGACATCGGTGAGCGAGGCCTCGTCGCTTCACAGAACCTTAGAAAAGGAGAGAAATTGCTTTTTGTTCCTCCTTCTCTCGTCATCAGTGCTGATTCCGTAAGTTCCCAATTTCACTTGGAATAATTAAAAAAAAAAAATCTTTGATCTCACATGGGTTCTTGATCTCTCACTTGAAAGCAATGCAATGTTAAAGTATCTTTCTTTTCATGAATGTGAATATTAATAATACTGGAGGTTGAGTTTTAGGAATGGACCAACCCAGAAGCTGGTGAAGTGATGAAACGTTACGACGTTCCAGATTGGCCTTTGCTCGCTACTTATCTTATTAGTGAAGCAAGTCTTCAGAAAAATTCAAGATGGTTTAACTATATCTCAGCTCTTCCGCGACAACCTTACTCACTTTTATACTGGTAAAGTTTTCTACTTCTCTTTGTAGCTGAAATTTCACGTAAATGATCACGTTTGTCTCAATTTTTTTACTCCCTACAGCCCTTTTGTACTATTTCAGGACTCGAACAGAACTTGATATGTACTTGGAAGCTTCGCAGATTCGAGAACGGGCTATTGAAAGAATCACGAATGTTGTTGGAACGTGAGATATTGTACTTTCTTTCTTTCTCTCAACTGCTGTAGATGTGTAGAATTTGCTTTCCCGAGTCCTGAATTCATTGAAGCATTCACCAGCACTTATTGTAGGCTAGGGGTTTGATGATTTGTATTTTGCATTAGACACTGCTTATGTCTTTTATCCTTTTTATTCCCCAGTTATGAAGATCTAAGAAGCAGGATATTTTCAAAACACCCTAACCTTTTCCCTAAAGAGGTAAATGTTATGCCTATTTTGCTATAGTTGACTCAGGGACATAAGTATACAGCTTGCTCTGCTCGAACGTCTGCTTTCTTCTTCTAATAATGAAAGAAAACACATTTTCAAAATCGAGTTTAGTCTTTCTTTGGTCTGTTGGAGGTCTTTTTGTCACTTGCAATGTGCACTTCTGTATTTGCAACTAGTGTTGCCTTTATTCTATTATCTGAGATACTGTGAATTTACATCTTAAATTTGTTTTGTCCAAATGAATATGAGTGTGCTATTTATCTGTGCAGGTTTTCAATGATGAGACATTTAAGTGGTCTTTCGGAATCCTATTCTCACGGTTGGTAAGAACTACTTTATCAGAAGCAATTATTTGCTGATCTTTATTATTGATTTACATTATCTAGATGTCATGAATTAGTGAAACAACAGACTTATTCTTAAATCTTAGCATGATTTTCTGCACAACAATTTACAGTGTGAACCATAATGAGCAGTCACAACCAAAAAATTTCATTATTTAATTTCTCTTTCCTTTCCGGTATCCAGTGTGCATTGATTGTCTCTGTCAACTCAGACTTAAGCTTCTCTAACACAGGTACGGTTGCCGTCTATGGATGGAAGATTTGCCTTAGTTCCATGGGCAGATATGCTTAATCATAATTGTGAGGTACTTCTGCTTATCTTTATGACCGACCAGTTAGCTCCTAAATTCTCATAATCAGAAAGCATGGTTAACTTATGGTAGTAATTATTTCAAATTTTACTTGGAAAGGTTGAGACGTTCCTGGATTATGATAAGTCTTCAAAAGGAGTTGTCTTTACGACAGATCGACCATATCAACCAGGTGAGCAGGTAAATAAGACCTATAGATTCATTCCCTAGAGAAAATATGAAGTGCATATCTGTATCACTTCAAATGCCAGTTTGGTCAAACTTCAGATAAACACGAGCATTGAAGTTAAGTATAAGTCTGGGTATAACACAAACAATTCTCGTTCACACTATTGGACTTTTAGCGCTCCAGCAAGCCAATCCAGAGTGGGATCAATGTACTCTGAAGTCTCTGATGTATTTCAATACATGACTTTGTGCAGGTTTTCATATCATATGGAAATAAATCCAACGGAGAGCTATTGTTATCGTATGGGTTTGTTCCCAGAGAAGGAACCAATCCTAGTGATTCAGTAGAGCTAGCACTGTCACTTAGGAAAAATGATAAGTGTTACAAGGAAAAGCTGGATGCTTTAAAGAAACATGGATTATCGACGTAATCAAATTTCCCCACTATCCATATTTCGCTCTCAATTTTTGTAGATTTCTTTTGATCAACTTGAGTTCTCTTTTAATGAGTCTGTTCTGTTAACTAATTCACTGGCAGGCCTCAATGCTTCCCCGTAAGGATAACGGGTTGGCCAATGGAACTAATGGCATATGCTTATCTAGTGGTGAGCCCTCCAGATATGAGAAACAGCTTTGAGGAGGTTTGGCAACTCCATCATGACCCTTTTTAGTTGACTTTATCCAATTCTTCCCTGATTCATAATACATCCTTGCTAAATTTATATCAATTTCAGATGGCGAAAGCTGCTTCAAATAAGACATCAACAAAGAATGATCTGAAATATCCCGAAATCGAGGAAGAAGCATTGCAGTTCATACTGGACTCATGTGAAACAAGCATATCAAAGTACACCCGTTTTTTAAAGGTAAAAATGACAAAAAACAGTTCATCTTTCTCTATATGTGGAAAAATTGCACTGCATCTGCTTATTGTTTGTTTTACTAATCATTTCTAATTGCAGGAAAGTGGATCAATGGATTTGGACATTACATCTCCAAAACAATTAAACCGAAAAGCGTTTCTAAAACAGCTAGCTGTAGACTTGTCCACAAGCGAGCGTAGGATACTGTACCGTGCTCAATACGTAAGGACTCATTTTGTACTCGATATGGTAGAAGAATTCGTGGATCTATTTATGATATTGTGGAATCTGTGCATTTTTTTTGGGTCTCGGTTCAGATTATTAGGAGGAGACTGAGGGATATCAGAAGCGGTGAGCTGAAGGCTCTACGTCTCTTCACTGGACTTAGGAACTTCTTCAACTTCAAATGAGTGTTGAATTAGGAATCTTCAACAGCTTTAAGATGCGTCAAGGGTAGACGTCGTTGTTCTTCAAACCAAAAATGTAATTTTTTCTACCAAAGAAATGAATGTTGGTGTAGGCATGGCAGTTTGATATATTACTAGTAAATGTGTTTTGTCCATAGTCCAATACAAAAAACTCTGTCACTCGTAAAAGATTATGTTGGTCCTCCTGGCATCAAGCCATATGAGTTGAGCATTATTTCTAAAACTTACAAGCTGAACGTATAAAATTGATCGTGTAGCAGAAACGCAGAGTACGGCTAGAATCTGATTGTACTACACGTCAAAAACCTTTTTTTTTTTTTTTTAACTGTGGCATACTATAATACAAAAAGAAAACATGTAAAGTCTCCCAATTACAATTTTTTTTTTTGCCGAAATTATGTTAAGAGCCTGATGATAACGTACTGAATTATGGAACCTCCAATTTCGACATAATGTGATGTGGCAATACCTAAATGGTTTAAAGGTATTTTATTGCCAATGATATAACGCCACGTAAGCCCGCTGACCAAATACCCCAAAAAGGAGCAAGCGACGTCGTTTATAGTTTGATGATCTTGTCCGATCACGAAACTGCCCTTCAGTCAAAACAGGATTCTTCGTGTCTGATTCTGAACGAATTCGCTCTTTCTCCCCTCCCTATCTCTCTCCACCGTCTTTTTTCCGATCAATATCCAATTTTTTTTCAACACTCTTCGACCAGATCGAGTTTCCATCGATCTAATCACTTCTGAATTTGGAAGGTAAATTCCTCACACTCTGTATCTCTAGTATAAATCACCTCGGAAATTGAAACAATTCAATTTTGGTTTGGTTTTGGAATCTGCAATCGAGGCTTCTTCTAAACTATTGAATTGCGTATTTTGCTTGATATAATTCGAAATTATTGTGGCAGATGAGCTTGAAGGCTACGATCGTAATATTAGGGCTCCTATGGAGCTTCCAGGCAGCGTTAGGGATTAGATTCGTGATAGACCGAGAAGAATGTTTCTCTCACAAGGCTGAATATGAAGGCGATACGCTTCATGTCTCTTTCGTCGTCATCAAGTCTGATTCTCAATGGCATTTTAACGAGGATGGTGTAGATCTTGTGGTATGACTTTTTTTCCCCCTCAATTGAACCTTTTGCTACGTTTCTATCTTGCAAAATCGATCGAGAGATAGATAGGGTTGGTATTAGACTAGACAATGCTTAGGGTTGTTGCTAGGTTATCTAAAGCATGTATTGATAAAAAAATTTGGCTTGTATTAGTTGACAATGCTTAGGGTTGTTGCTAGGTAATTTTAGTAGCATGTATTGATAAAGAATTTGGTTTCTCGTTAAAGTTGTTATCTTGTACTCTCTAGTTTATTTGGTTGTTGTTACTATTCTCTTTTGCACTGTTGATTAACTAATACTGATGATGGATTTGGTGGACTTGGGGACCATTATGCTGTTGAATGAAATAATCTTTGGTGATGATATATGTTTTGGATGTTGAATAGATACATGGCCCAACAGGCGAACAAATTCATGACTTCAGGGAGCAGATAAGCGCAAAGCATGACTTTGTTGTCCAAAAGAAAGGTGTTTACCGTTTTTGTTTCACAAACAAGTCTCCTTATCACGAAACCATTGACTTCGATGTACAGCTTGGTCACTTTGCATACTACGATCAACACGCAAAGGACGGTGAGTATTTATCTGTTTGGTGTTTTTCTTAATCAGTTCAGCTTGATATTGAGTTATTTAGCTGAAGATGGTTTTTTC
Source organism: Camelina sativa (assembly GCF_030686135.1). Taxonomy (NCBI): domain Eukaryota; kingdom Viridiplantae; phylum Streptophyta; class Magnoliopsida; order Brassicales; family Brassicaceae; genus Camelina; species Camelina sativa. The sequence continues at coordinate 3,276,910 of NC_141898.1, forward strand.
TTTGTTGTTCTGTTAATGTGTGTGCGCAGAGCACTTCACTCCCTTGATGGAGCAAATATCAAAGTTAGAGGAGGCTCTTTACAACATCCAATTTGAACAACATTGGTTAGAGGCTCAGACCGATCGTCAAGCTATTGGTAACAATTTTTTCTTTCTGAAAACCCCCCTTTGGTTATTTTTTGCTTCTGCATATTGAGAGGTATAGTTTGATATGGTTATTTTTTGTTTTGTGCAGTGAACGAGAACATGAGCAAAAGAGCAGTACACAAAGCTTTGTTCGAGTCGTTTGCACTGATTGGAGCAAGTCTTCTCCAAGTTTATCTTCTGCGTCGCTTGTTTGAACGCAAACTCGGCATGTCGCGTGTCTAAAAAAAGTACGAGTTTATCATCATTTTGGACTTAAATTTTACCTTAAAATGTATCAGGGAATCTCTTACTTAAACCTCTTACAGACAGATCATCGTAGTACATTGGAAGATTTGCTTTTTCCCATGTTCAAGAAATTATCCACTCGTGGTTATAATTCAACTGTCTGTTTTTTTTTTCTCTCTCTCTCTGTCAGTACAAAAATAGTGATTTTGATATGAACCTATTTTATTATATACAACGGACGGCGATTGAACTGAACGTTTATGCAAAATGGATTTGAGAAAGAAGACTTCTCAAAAACTCAATAAAATATAAAAATATACTCAATCCCTTTGACTGGGTTCGAACTCGTAAAGAGAAGGTCGTAAAAATGGCCATCAGTTTTTGAATGGGCCCAGAGTAGATAAAGCCAGCTATCGTTGTCTTGTGGAAAGACGTCCTATTTACCCATCAAAACTATCATATTGTACCGAATATCCCTGGAACTTTGACCTCCTAATAGAACCCCTTCCATCTTATATCCTCTTTCTATTTCCCCCCGAATTAATACTTCTATGTCTATTTCCCCATCCGTCTGGGTTTACACGGTTTTGTTAGTAAACCCGATAGAAACCCATCTTAAACCGGTCTGGAAGCAATTTATAACCGGGTAACATTTAGAACCCGACCCGATTACTTCTTCTTCTTTCTTTTAAAACGAAAACCCCCAAATTCTTACTCCACTAAGAACCCTAAAAATCTAAATTGAAAAGATCCAAATTTCTGTCTTTTTCTCTCAAAATCATGAGTAATATTTCTGGGTCTTCGAGTAGGTCGACAAATGTCCGCGAAAGAGGTAGAGTTGTTGGTGTACCTAAGAGATGCTGGTGTGGAGAAGCAATTGTGGCCAAAATGTCAAAATCCGACCATAACCCAAATCGACGATACTTTCGTTGTGTGTATGCAACTGGAAATAAGGTAATACGAAGTAGAACTTATTATTTGGCTTATGAATATTGATAAGGTTCTAAACGATAACCAAATGAATTGTCCATGGTGTAGCTTATGAATGACAATCACGTTTTCAAGTGGGTCGATGAGGCTTTGTTGGATGAGGTGGAGGCAATGAAAGAGTTCATATCAGAGACAATGAAAGTTGAGAAGAAGATGCAAATGGAGCTTGAGAAAGAGATATTTGAGAGGATTGAAGATGTAAAAGCTGAATTTAAATTTAGGATGAATAGGATGATAATTGTTTTAGTATTAGGTTGTATGATCATATTTGGTCTAGTTAAGCTAATATGATGACATTGTATGTTGTTTTCTATGTTTGTTTTGTATGAGACAAAATGTTTTTAAGAGATGATGTTATCTTGTTTCAAAATACATTCATGTTCAAAAGGGAAGAGTACATCCTTACATAGTTAATAATAAGGTTCAAAAGATTGGACTTGACCATACTAAGGCAAAACAAGATATGTTCTGAAACAGGTCATAAAACCAAAAAAAAAACAGTCCTACTTATGCTAATCCTCCATCCCACATTATTTCTCTTGAGTGAGACAACCTTGAGAAGATTCCACTTGTGTTGTATTCTTCTTATTCTTCTTCTTCTGGTGGTACCTACAGTTATGATCAGCTGCACCACAAATCCCACAATGCATGATTCTTTTCTTTTGCTTTGGTTGCTTCTTGGTAGGTGACTCATTAACACCTTTCTTCCTCTTCTTGTCGATCTTCTCATCGTCCGGCTTTGGAGGTGGATACACATTCTCACCCCCAGTGGAAGGCCAAAAGCGTAGACCTCTTTGTGGAACAAGCCCGTCTGTGTAGTTCTGTCTCCACTTAGCAGTTCTGAACCATTCACACACATAGTCTTCAGCTACCAATGTCTTCTTGATCATCAGTCCGTAAGCATGTTCGCATGGGATTCCACAAATCTGAAACTTCATGCAGGTACAAGTTCTGGCATTTAAACAAACTCGGTGTTTATCGTATCCCAAGTAAACTTCATACGCTCCATTTGTGCTGGGAGATACAAAGCATGTAGAAGCTGCCTTATGCTCATCAGCAAGGAAACGGGTCACATAAGGAGTGCATAATCCTGCCACATCCGACCATATAGAGTACATATAAATGAATTAGAATAAAACATATAAATGAATAAGAAAAAGACTGGGACCTTAAACATCTCACATTCTCCATTAGGCACACAAACATGGGTGTTCGTGTACTTCGTAATCCTCCACATCGACTCATTATGAAGAGACGCAGCATAAACTTTCCATTGACATTTTCCCTTAGCACCAACACACCTAAACCCGATTCTATCTCTATCGTACCTGTATTGCTTCAGATTACAACCTGTTGCCAGTGCATAGTCAGTCACACACTCCTTAAACGCGATTCCATTGTAGAATCTCTGCCCTTTATACATTATACCATCGCCACGAACGATCGGTGTCCCCCCACGCGCGGCACCACCACGACCATTACCCTCAGACTCGTCGTCACTCTCTGGATACACGTTATGACGAATCGATTCCTCCGTTTCTGTAAAATCTGTCGCAAGCTTATCGATGTGAAATTCATCTCGATCCTCGCCTTCCTCGTCGAACTCCACTCCAATAGGTGGATTAACAACGGGGACTAACGCCATCCCAAGAGCCAAGAGCAAGAGATAACAAAACGATTCGAAGAAAGAAGAATCAATTTAGGGATCTAGGGTTCGTCGATGGAAAGGGAAAAAATGATTTGGGGATTTTTGGGTTTTTTAGGTTAAGTGATCTAATCGGGTTGTAATCGGGTTGTAATCGGGTTGTAATCGGGTTGTAATCGGGTTGTCAATTGGTTAATAATGGTTTAATTTGGTTATTTTGGTTAATAAGAATTGTCTGTCGGTTAACTAAAACAGTAAACCGTGTTAATCGACGTCGATGGGGAAATAGCTGAGAAGGTTAATTTAATTGGGGAAATAGACATAGAAGTATTAATTCGGGGGGAAATAGAAAGAGGATATAAGATGGAAGAGGTTCTATTAAGAGGTCAAAGTTCCAGGGACATTCGGTACGATATGGTAGTTTTGAGGGATAAATAGGACGTCTTTCCTTGTCTTGTTGGTATAAGTTACCTGAAAATTAAAAGAAAAAAAAAAAACACAAACTTTCCAGGAAAAAAAAAAAAAGTCATTTGGTTGTTTAAAGTGTATGCATCGGTAAATCCGACAAGAACTCCGATTTTGTTCCATAGCTTGCTGTGTCTTTTTAGTGGGTGAACCAACTGAAGAGAGAAATCGTAAGGCTTTGTTGATGATGGATCATGTGGTGGAAACCGTGGAGACGAACAACAACTCTGCTCCGAGCAGGTTGGTGGAAGAAAGACTTGATGAGATTCGTAGAGTAATGGGCAAAGCCGATGACGACCCGTTAAGGATCGTAGGTGTAGGAGCTGGTGCTTGGGGCAGTGTTTTCATTGCAATGTTGCAGGAGACTTACGGAAAATTTAGGGAAAAAGCTAGTGTGAGGATCTGGAGAAGAGGAGGGAGAGCAATAGATAAAAGCACAGCTGAACATTTGTTCGAAGTGATCAATTCGAGGGAAGAGCTGTTGAGGAGGTTGATCAGACGGTGTGCTTATCTCAAGTATGTGGAAGCTAGATTAGGGGATAGGGTTTTATACGCTGATGAGATTTTGAAAGATGGGTTTTGTTTGAATATGGTTGAGACTCCTTTGTGTCCTTTGAAAGTTGTGACTAATCTGCAAGAAGCTGTTTGGGATGCTGATATTGTCATCAATGGTTTACCATCAACTGAGACATTTCAGGTGTTCAATGAGATTAGTAAGTACTGGCAAGAGAGGGTTACTGCTCCTGTTATTATCTCTTTGGCTAAAGGTGTGGAAGCTGAGTTTGAACCTCATCCGAGGATTGTTACTCCTACCCAAATGATCTATCGAGCGAGTAAATTCACTTCTCATATGTCTTTTTTATTTGCTTCCTAGATGAATACTTGATATCTTCTTCCTAAGTTTTCGTTAGAGTAAATTAAGATTCTATTTTTGTTAAGGTGATATTGTGTATTGGTTACCCAACAGATTGCTTGAGTGTATGTCTTGAGTGTATGTCTTGACTGTATTGGTGTTAAAGTGTATGATCAGTAGTTGTTGTCATTAAAATTTTATAGTTTGTTTCTCATATTCTCTTTTGTAGCTGGTATTCCTCTTGAGAACATTCTCTACCTTGGTGGACCTAATATTGCTTCTGAGGTATATAACAAAGAGTATGCCAATGCGCGGATTTGCGGGTCTGAATTATGGAGGAAGCCTTTGGGAAAGTTTCTAAGGCAGTCACATTTCATAGTGTGGGATAATAGTGACCTCATTACGCATGAAGTAATGGGTGGCTTGAAGAATGTGTATGCCATCGGTGCAGGTAAGACCAGGTGTCTAACATGTTTACCTGAATAGTAGTGATACGAAATAAAATATTGGAACTCGTGATCATAAGTCAAAGTTCACGAGCCGAGTGGTTGTTTTGCCGTTTTTTTTACTTTATAGGAATGGTGGCTACACTGACTAAGGAAAGTGCTACCAGCAAGTCTGTATACTTTGCGCATTGTACTTCAGAGATGATTTTTATAACACATCTATTGGCCAAGGAGCCAGAGAAACTTGCTGGGCCTTTGCTTGCGGATACCTATGTAACATTACTAAAAGGTCGTAATGCGTGGTATGGCCAGAAGCTTGCAAAAGGAGAACTTAGCCTTGAAATGGGTGACAGCATCAAAGGCAAGGGGATGATTCAGGTACGTCATAGATCAATTTTTCAATTGCAAATTAGCCATAAGTTTTCCTGGCAAGTTATGGACGTTTTTAGTATTGAGAACACATATAACTCCCTTCCTTACATAGTAAATTCATATTCATAAAATCGGGTTAATAGCTAAGGGTATTGCACATTTCATAGAAAGTTATGAACTTTGGAGGTAGAACACTTGAGTAAACACTGAATCTATATACCATATATCGTCTATGTATAAGTTTTAGTACTGTAGATCAGCATAAGATGATTAGTATTAAGATTGCAAATAATTTGTCATAGATTGCATGAAGTGATTTTGATGTAATGTTCATAGGGGGTCTCTGCGGTGAAAGCATTTTACGAGTTGTTGAACCAATCCTCTTTAAGTCTTCAACACCCTGAAGAGGGCAAACCTGTAACCCCAGCTGAACTCTGTCCCATCTTAAAGATGCTCTACAGAATTCTTATAACAAGGTATGCGCATCTCTATAACTTTGTAATAACTTATCAACTTGGACTGCATTCATAATCATGATTTACACTTTGATGATGTTTCAAGGGAGTTCTCATGTGAGGCAATTCTTGAGGCGCTGAGAGATGAGACGATGAATGACCCACGTGAACTCATCGAGATTGCTCACAGCCATCTCTTCTTCCAGCCATGGCTTCTTGGTCAGAAACCTTGAGCACTGTATTTTATATAAGTTTCTCTGCTAAGCCTTGGTGCAGACTTGTTTGTATTTTGAAGATTAATATGTAGTTGCAGTGGATGTTTTGGTGCAGACAGAGTTATCAGAAATACGCAGAGTATAGTTGTACACAATTATAGTGAAAACTTTGTCATATATCTTTTGACTTTCCTTCCCTTTATAATTAGAGACAGTTTTTATACAATTTATAAATATTATGAACTTGAGCTAAAAGATACATTCTATACCTATACATCACAAATTCTGTATCTGATATTTGTATTCGAAAGAATAACCATCCATCATATCATCTTCTCAAACTTATCAAGCTTACTTACCCTTTGCATAGACCTCAGTACCAATGCCAAGAATATTCCTGCACGAAAGATATTTATCAAGCTTATATACCCTTTGCATAGACTGTAAATATACCTGCATATACTTCTATATGCACGTGTGTACAACGGCTTTCATACCTGCTGCGACGAAAGATCCATTAGCAACAAGCTGACTTCCTTGGTTGCTAAATGTAACCCCAATATTAAGCAGAGTTCCTCCAAGAACTGTATACATTGTCGCCATCTGCAGTATTGTCGCTTTCCTGGCTGCTCTTTCCGACTGAACCAATATAAACAAACAAATCCCACAGTGAGTATCTCTTGCTATTACAAAACCGTGACAAATCAGCTTTACTCTAAAACCAACTATGTCGAGGTGATTAAACCATGGCGAAGCTGCTTTACCTCAAGAACCCGAACACGTAGTTTTAGATCGCCTGAATCGAGTTCTTTCACAAACTCTTCTATTCGCTGCACTCGGGATGGCATTGACAGAGTAGAAGACCTGGCCTGCACATGTTTTAAAGTTGAATTAAGTACATCTAGAAAGAACAGAAGAAAAAAATAGAGATATGACAGTAAAATACGAGCGAAAGCATTACATCGTCAGCCTGCTTCCTTATTTCTTGGACAAGCTGAGTTCCCGAGCGCTGCCTTTGTTTTAAATCCAGGAGTTCCTGTTTTTGTTGATATTCATGAGCGTTGACCACACTGATCGAAAAATGTAGAGAGGAGGTGACTGCTAAAAAATTGGGTTTCGAGCAGAGAAAAGAGGTACGAACCTGTGCATAAGGAGCAGCAACCTTCACAAAAGAGAAATCTGGATCAAGGATGTAACCAATACCTGCAAAATCAAAAAGCTATATGGTGAGACTTGTGGTAGATTTTAAGAAAAAAAATGGTTAAGAACAGATTGAGTAGGCACCCTCAAGTGTGGAAAATGCTCGGATGACAAAGGTGAAAGTAGATGGGAAACGGAATGGCTGATCCTGGGAAATTGCAAAAAGATCCTGCCATAGAAATGAGGAATTTTTGAATTTAAGAACCTTATGGTTACACTATCATAAATAGGCTTGAGAAAGAACTCAGCTTCGTTTTTCAGGCACAGTTTTGTTCGGTACCTCTCCAATAGCTGCCAAAGTCTGTTGCTGATCTGGTGATTGGCTCAATAGGTTGTCCAAGAAAAACTGAACAGATCTCCTTACCTAACAAAAACAAGTACAGAGTCGAAATGAGCTTACATATATAAACTTCTCGCATAGAGAAAAGAGTGAGACAGTAGTGTTACCGATGAAAGATCTCCAGTGGGTTGAAGTGCTTCAAGATCTATCAGGTTTTTCATGACCTGTAAGAACATTTAGTTAGTTTTATTATTTATCAGTTTAAGATCAAACCCTTGAAAGAGAAAATATACCTTTTTCGCATCTTTTTCATAAACAGAATAAAAGAGATCAAGTAATCTCGTCCGAGTAAATGTTTTGATCTCTCCCATCATGCCAAAGTCATAGTAGATGATCGATTCATCTACATCAATTGCAAGATTTCCCGGGTGCGGATCCGCATGAAAGAAGCCGGTTCTAAGTATCTAAAACAGCCAAACCATAAACATAAGTTTTGAACCAAAGACTTGGGACTCCAATAAAAGTGTTGCTATATTGTTACTAACCTGGATAAGATAAGCTTCAATGGCCCGTGATGCGATTCTAGAACGGTTAAAACTCCGTGTCGCTAAGGCGTCTAAGTTGTTGATCTTGATACCTAATTGTACCAATCAATAAGAGAGTTAATACTGCGACATTGTTTATCAAACGAACCAATGCATTGGGTAGTTTCAACACGAACCTGGCACATACTCCAAAGTCAGGACCTTCATGGCAGAGTAATCCCAATAGACCAACTACAGATGGAACAAGATAAACAGAATGTGTTTCATATACCAGAATTTGATAACATAGGTTTTGGTTTAGCAAATGAAACTTACAGGTACTCGGACCCAGCTTATATTCCGGAAGTCTCTCCGGAATTTGTCGGCATTCTTAGCTTCGTTTATGTAGTCAATCTCTTTATACAAGATTCTGAAACCAAAGGAGATATCAGCCCTACATGGTTTAGAGCCACAAAAGTTGCTAGGTATTAAAGTTATAAAAAAGACTTACGAGGCACACTCTTCGTAAATTCCAACCCAATCGTTTGTGCCAAATGATTCATTTTTTTGGAAATACTCAGCAATGAGCTTCAAATTTTCTGATAGGAAAGTAAATTCATTTTCAGCAGTTCTCAAGCAAGCACCCATGCAAGTATTCTACTGTATAACTCAGAAGTTGTTACTACATACTTAAATCAATATCAAACAGTTTCTTTAGTCCGGGTCTTTGTACTTTCACTACCACTTTCTCGCCGTTGTGCAATACAGCTCTATGTACCTAAAGGAATACACTTTGGAAAATTATGATACAAACATCAATATGTAGATGGAATGCAAAAAACAAAAGATAAGCAAGTAGGCTTGCTTGAGGGTGTGGCTAAGTGTCAAATACCTGACCAAGGCTAGCTGCAGCTATGGGTTGCTCTTCAAATTCTTTATACATTACACTAATAGGAGCCCCAAGTTCGGCCTCGATGAAGCGCTTTGCTTTCTCTGGAGAGAAAGCCGGGACTCTATCCTGAAAACCAGTATAAAAGAATAGTAAGAAAACGCAAAGAGAATCTAAACTAATGCATGAATTCAAAACCATCAATAACGAAATAGCAAATGTACCTGCAACTTGGAAAGCTCATCCACAAATTCACGTGGAAACAAATCCGACCTCGTTGAAGACAACTGTCCCAGTTTGATAAACGTTGGACCAAGTTGCAATACACTCTCTCTCAACCATGAAGCTGTTTCTCTTCTTCGGATTTTCTGATAATAATGCAACAACAGATGTAAGAACAAGAAACAAAAAAACTGGTATCTAAACGTAGGCAACTCTGAAAAATCAATGAGATTAGAAATAAGGAAAGGTTTCTTACCTGTTTATCTTCTGTGAATCCTCCAATGTACGACCACTTTGCATTGTCGAACAAGACACGAATCCTCAGGGATAAAACAAAGGACCAAACGTCAATACTACGTTGAAAAGCGCTATAATTTTCATTAGCCCAGCTAAAACCTTCATCAGAAGGAAGAACTCTAACTCCTTCAACCGGTGGAGGAAGGTAAGATTCTGGTTGTTTCTTTGGTACCTTAACCAAATTTGTTGAAGCACCATTACTGTTTCTACTACTAACCAAACTCGCTCCATTAACAACTTTCTCCGCTGATCCATTCACTTTGTTTACATTATTCACACCATCTTTCCTTTTCATCACCTCACTCGCGGGAACCATTTTAACTGCACGTCCATTGATTCCAACCTTTGAAGGCGTACCCGATTGTCTCATCTCAATACGAAATCTCTTCGACTTGCTGCCATAACACTGAACGGCTTCTCCAGTGAAAAGATTCTCCAGAGAGCTACTGAAACCAATAGCTTTGGTGGTTCTTGCGGTCTCACTGCCATAGCAGCAGCTCTGAGAAGCTAATAACGCCGCCATTTCCACCTAAGCTACAATAAAACCTATTGAACAGACAAAAACAAACAACAATATTCAATAAAAAGAGACAATATGATTGTCTAAAACAATACAAAAGCCATGGTAACAGAGCTCCAATACATCATCATACTTAAAACCTCTTGTAAAACAAACCATCGAGTCCTAAAGATTACTTAATTGATAAGAGAATCACAACAATTTTCAGAGCATGAACAAAATATAAACAATCAGAGAACAGTAGTAACACATAAGTATACAGAAGCAAGAGGAACTCAATTCACTGTACAAAGATTAAAAAGCCAAACTTTTTTCCTGAACCCAGACCAGAAGAAATACCCAAGAATAATTGAGAAACGCAAACAAATTACAGACGTATTAACTAAGAAAAATGGAACCTTTGTTTGAGTCCTGAATCGGGTTGACTGGTGAGACAGAAAACAACCCAGACCCAGATATTTTAATCTGTAAAATCGGCTAATTAAGTAGAGAGGAACAGAGGAGAACGGTAGAGACAGAGAGGACTAAGGTTGCGTAATGGTGTCGTCCTTATGAAACGTGTGTTGTTCCACCGAATTTGTTTTTCCACCTTCCTATTGAATTTTAATTTCGTACCTTTTATCGTAATTTGTTGCGTAAATAGGAAAAAAAATTGGACTTTGATCGGACAATAATGAAAGGAACCTTTTGTAACTTTTAGTGCCAAACTTAAGGAAAATAAGGTGCGTGTCCAGCTTCTCCTTCTCACGTTCTTTGTGTGGCACAGTTCGACACAGAGTACGCTTATTATAAGCGTTTCTCCTTTAAAAAGATCTTTTATTTAAAAATTAAAGGATACATAATTGGGTATTTTTGTACTCATTTAAAACCAAATAAAACGGAAGTTTTTGTATAGAAAAGCAAAACCAAACAACTACAGTTTTATTACAAAGTAACGAAACTGCACAATAGCATTATTAACAAAACTTGTGACGCTTCACCATGATCGGATCATAGGCAAGTTTCAGGAAGCGAAGTTTTTACCCACCCAACTACTTTTGGAAGTCATTACTCATCAGTCATCACACTAGTTTCTTCTACCTAATTATGAAATGCTGCATTTGCGAGTTTGGCCGTAAACGAATATTTCTTGCTCTTCAATAGCGCCTCTTGAGCAAGTAATGACTTCCATTCACTGCTCAACTCTTTCCTTTCCTTGGCTTTAAGGTTCTTCAACTTCTGTAGCATCTGCTTCTGTGCGTAGTTTCCTATATGCTCAAACACTGTCGTCTCAAGTGCGTCCTGTAAAGCACACAGCTCATCATCAGCAGCACCATCTTCTTCCTCACCGTTCTCCTTCTCCACACGTTTGTCGACATTTTCAGTGGGTAATTTGTCCACACAAGAGCCGCCTTTTGCAGCGCCATTATCATTTTCAGGTTTACCGTTTGTCATTGCTCCATCTTCCTCACTCCTCTTCCCACCATTCTCATTCTCCGTATTCTTGTCAGCATTTTTGTCAAAAGAGTTACCTTCTGCTAATCCATCATCATTCTCTGGTTCACCGTTTGTCACCACCTCGTGTTCCACGAAAGCCTGAACCTTATATTACATACAAAATTACAACTCAATTTACCTTTTGAGTCATCAAGCAAGTTGAGCAACCAAACTAATTCTATAACACAACTCAGAAGATTGATAAGCAACCAAACTCAGGAGATTGATGAGGGCAACAACTATAACACCAATGAATATATTAGGAGAAGGTGAGTGAAACCCTGACTTACCTTGCTCCTGGTCCTCTTAGCTCTGTCATCAACACATCCAGGTTTAACTTTGCCCCATATTGCCATGGACAAGTCAAAAATTTCAGAATCTTGGGGGTTAGTAAAGCTAGGCTTTTTAACCGAACTATCTCGGAATTTAGACTTCAACTTTCTGATCTTATTCATGAGCTGATCCTTTGAGACTATACCATCAATGCCATCTTTGATAAACTCAAAAAATGCAGCTGAATCAGAACGGTAGTCCAGTCCTGTCTTGGTCTTGTAGTCAACAATGCCCTTTTTTCACAAAGAGTAAAGCGAAAGAATAAACAAACAAAAAAAGGAAGAAGACATAATAATAAGCCAGCTTAGCTATAAGCAGCAAGAAGATCCAACGAAGAAAAAAAAGGAAAGTAGAAACCTTTAAAATGACAAGCTCGTCATCTTTACTCCAGAGTCTCTTGGAATCAGGAGGAGCATATGAAGGAGACAGCGTAGCCTTACGCTTCTTCCTAGTCTTGGACAAGGTTGGTGTTTCATCGAAAGCAGCAGCAGCCGCAGCAGCGGTGGGGGTTGAGTCCAGATTCTCGGGGGAATTGAGGACAGGGGAGTCAGGAGGAGAGGGAGGAAGGAAGCCGTTAGAGTTTTTGACTCGGAGTTCTAAGTCACATGTATAGGTATCGCTGAAACCACCATCTCCTCCAGAACAACGACGTTTCTTGTTTAACATCGAGACCTAATTCAATGACATATATAAAGCTTTTAGCTTTCGTTAAAAGTTGAAATCTTTTTGATTGCCTCAAAATACACACAGATCAAATCCACGGATTCAAGTAAAAGAAGCGTTGAAAAACAAAAAGGAAAAAATCAAAGTCAGTACACAGATCAAACTTACGGTGTGGTAAAGGGTACTGAAATCAATCTAGGGAGAAACCCTAGCTTCGGATGGATGAATTCTCTCTAATCTCTATGGATACTTGTCCAGAATTGAGATTAAATGACAAGCTCGTCATGTTTACACCACCGTATGACTAGAGATTAGAGGATATGTGATGTGTGTGTGGTATTAGAAGCCCGTGGACCCAAAGGACCGTACGGAGCCCATTATTAGATAACCAATTTTTGTTTTGGTTATTAAAAAAATAAAATAATGGAGCTTAAAAAAAAATTGAAACCTTTTCTATTGCAATATACACTACTACTAATAAAATCATAATGGTTGTTAGGAGCTGGCTTGATTATTATAGATCCTAAAATGTAATAAATTGTGAAGTTTGTTTAGATAGACATATCCTTACCAAACTGTGAAAAAAACTGCAAAGTCCATGCCGCTTTTGCGTTTAGTTTCATTCCATGCCGTTTTATTAAAGTTCTATTTTTTTTTTTTTTTTGTGCACCAATTAAAGTTCACTTTGTCTTTTGTTTGATAGAAAGAATAATATTTGCAAAAAATTAAAAAATATTGAGGTAATCTATAAAAAAGGGAAAGATTCCTTTTTCACTCTCTTTGGGCCTTAAATAGAGAGACGGACACAATGCAAAAGAGGAGAAAGAAAACCTCACAAACAAACACACAATAAACACAAAAATTGGTCTTAAACGAGTCTCACTCAGTGGTAAATACTAATTTGCAGCAGAGCAACGATGGCAGCTACTCCTATGGAAGGCAAATGGGTTCAGGTCTCATCTCTCTTTCTTCGTTGAAATTTCTTGTCTTTTTGCTTCTCGTAGATACGAATCTGGGGGTTCATCGGATATACTATTTATGAATCTTCCGATCAAACCCCAAATTGTTCGATCTTATTGAATCGTACGATAAAAAGCGGCCTATGAAACTTTGGTTTAGAATCTGACTAAATTGCTGATGTGATTACTATATAGACTTAAAGAAGGTTCATTATCCCCTAGTCTATGCTTTCTCTAATCAATTTTGGATCATGAGTTTTGTCTTTATATTGAATGGACTACTACTATGGAGTATTCGCCGCTGCTGAGTTGTTCATATTTTGTTGATTGATCATTTTACTGATGTAAGGTTTTAATAAAAAGACAAAACGTTTTGATATTGTAATGATCATTACATTTAAGTATTTGAATCGTTTATCTTTTGTTAATCACGAGTTTTGGATTAGTGGATGATGATTTTGTCATTATCCAATTGAGTATTTGCATGCTGACTCAACTCTTTGTCTGTTTCTGATTTTGATTTCTACTCATTCTTATTCTAATAGATATGAGATTATAAGATTTTTAGTATTGCATCATTTATATTTTGACTTGTTGTTTTCTTACAATTTGACATGATACATAGATATCTTACATTTACTGGGCATCTGTCTGACTCGGTTTTCTCAGTAAATTATTGCTGTGATGATCCTTTTGATCATGAACCAATGGAACTTTTCCCCTTCCTTATTGATAATTTGGCTCTACGATTAAAACCTCATACTTTGTGCTCTCTGATCAAGTACTATTAGACGACTATTGTACAGTACTAGTGGAAGATTACTTTGTCCTTATGGAATTGACTATTCATGTGCTGACTTAACTCCTCTCACATAGTTGTATTTGTCTGTTCTTATCGATTTCAAGCTTAATATCATCCTTGTCTAGTACTTAATCTTTGTGTTGATGTTTTCTTCTTCTCTGTTTTCTGTTTGATCAGCTTAAACAGAATGGAACTGGACCTGGAGCAAGAAGCTCACATGCCATAGCACTTGTGGGAAACAAAGTGTATGCCTTTGGCGGCGAGTTCCAACCGCGTGTTCCCGTTGACAACCATCTATACGTTTTCGACCTCGAGACTGAGACATGGTCCATCCAAGAAGCTACAGGGGACGCTCCTCCTCCTAGAGTAGGCGTAGCCATGGCTGCAGTTGGACCCATCATCTATTTCTTTGGTGGCCGGGACGCCACTCATCAGGAGCTCAACGAACTCTACTGTTTCAACACGTCCACCAACCAGTGGAAACTGCTCACTGCAGGGGAAACCGGTCCACAAAACCGAAGCTACCACTCCATTACCGCGGATTCTCAGAACGTGTATGTGTTTGGAGGGTGCGGAGTTGAAGGACGTCTCAACGATCTATGGGCTTACAACGTTGTTGATCAGAAATGGATTAAGTTCCCGTCTCCGGGTGAAGCTTGTAAAGGAAGAGGCGGTCCAGGGCTTGCTGTTGTTCAAGGAAAGATCTGGGTGGTCTACGGATTTGCAGGAGAAGAAGCTGATGATGTTCACTGTTTCGACATAGCCAAAGGAGAATGGAAAGAAGTTGAGACAAAAGGCGAGAAACCGTCAGCAAGAAGTGTGTTTTCGTCTGCGGTTGTTGGAAAACAGATACTGATATCTGGAGGGGAGATCGATCCGAGTGACTTGGGGCATATGGGAGCAGGTTGTTTCACTGGTGACGCATATGGCCTTGATACGGAGACATTGGAATGGAGGAAATGGGATGATGGAGTTGGATCAGATGAGCATCCCGGGCCTAGAGGATGGTGCGCGTTTGCAGCTGGATCACGGGATGGTAAGGAAGGTCTGTTGGTTTATGGTGGGAACTCTCCAAGCAATGATAGGCTTGATGATATCTTCTTGTTCACTCCCAACACTAACTAAGTATGGTTTGGTTTTTCTTTCTGGTGAGAGAGAGGCTGTGTGAAGTTTCTGTTTTTTTCTTTTAATTTTCCTTTTGGATTGGATGAAGTGTGTGTGCATTTGTTTTATCTACGTTTTTGTAATTAAACAATCGAAATTTTCATTAAACAATAATAACGGACGAACCATCCTATAAGAAACCGTAGCAACCATAGTTTAGTGATACACACGAACTACGGAACTATCAATTGATGACACTCACTATCAATGAAAGCTTTGAATTCAATCCGTTACCCCAGTCTGTCTCAGTCAGGGGGTAGTAGATGCGTATTTAGTGATCCATAGACCATAGGTAGTCTAACCCCATCAATATTTTTCCATATCTTTTATTAGTCTCAGAATATATCTCGTTCTATGGAATACTTGACAAGATGTTGCAGTTTGGTCCGCACGCGACACACACCAACCTAAATTTATTACTCACCAAACTACCCAATGCATGCTCTTGTTTCCCACACTCACACAAACCAGAAAATTCAATTATTTACCTTTTTTTTTTGGGTATGATTATTGTGTAACTTTACTTTTTTTATTTTATTACTATTATGCATTATTTCTATTTTCTTAACTCTTCTTGAGGACAGAAAATATATGACGTGGATTCTGATATATAGCTACGATCCTTAGGTCTCTGATCGACCTTCATAGCCTCCTCTTTAACTCTCAAGTCTCTTCAATCTTATCTCACGTCTCTTCATATTCTCTTTCTCTACAAAAAAACAATTTCCTTAATTGTTGAAGCAAAACTTGATCTGCATTAAAACCCTAATCACTATATGTGATTAACTTCTTCAGCTCACCGTTTCCTATTTCTCTCTCTTTTTAAGTCTTAAGAATAATAATTTTGCTCCGTTTTGTGTTCGCAACCCGAGTCGCTCTAAACGGTATGCTTGATTCTACGTTTCTTCATCTTTTTTTTTTTGCTTTCTTTCTTTGTTATTTTTTCTTGGTTTTAACGCAAACCTTTTAGGGTTTTTCTTCAATGATTGTTGCCTAAATTTTTCAAGTTTATCTATTCGATTTAACAGAGTGTTATTAATAAGCGATGAAGAAGAAAACCATTGTGATTGACGATGTTGGTGTATCAAACTCAGTTATGGATGATGATGGATGTAGAAGGTTTATGATGAATGCAATCAGCGAGCACACTTGTGCAATGTCTGAAAGAATCGATATTCCAATAATCTGTCTTGACGAAGATGATGATGATGATGATGTTATGATTGATACGGACTACGGTGTAATCTTGGATCATATTAGAAGAGGTGACAACAGTTTCATCCCTCGCTTTGAAGTTGACAATGGAGGATCTGACACTCGTAAATTCAAAATCTCTACTTGTGATTCAAAGCTTGTGAATGAGAATCCAATGAAGAGCAGAGTTAATCAACAGAGAACGAGGAGGAAGGGTGCTGTTGGGTTTAAGACTGGAAGAGTTAATGTCCGAGAAAACATTCAACGAGACAACAGGCTTGCTGAACGGAGAAAACGGAGGATCGCAGAGTTAGAAGCTGCAAAGACTTCAGAAGCTGTTCCGTTACAAAAACCCCAAGAGGACTTTCAACAAAGAGACAACAAAGTTAGGAAAACTTCGGAGTCAAGTGCTGTTCCGTTAGTTAGAACTCAAGAAGACAGTCAAAGACACAACACAGTTTCTGAAGGGAGAAAGAGGAAAGCTGACGAGTTAAAAAGCAGAGCTGTTCCGTTGGTTAGAACTGAAGAAGCCATTCAACTAGACAACAAAGTTCCTGAACGGAGAATGGGTAAATTTTCTGAAACTAAGGCTGCAGAGACTTCAAGGGTTGTTGATGATCATGTGGAACGAGTAAAAAGAGTTACAGAGCTTAAGGATGTAGATGAGACTTCAAGGAGCAAAGGAGATTTTGTAACGAGAAGGAAGAAGAATGAGGAGGAGGGTGCAAAGGTTGTGGATAAGGATTACATGAGATATCTCACATGGCTTGTAGATTCACTTAGAGATGCGATAACTAAGCCAATGGCGAATCTTCAGAAGGATCCGTCTGATTTGGATGCTCTTAACGAATCTACAATGGTCCCTGAAACGGATCCACCACTAGTAAAAGTGAAGATTGAGCAAGATCTTGAGTCTTGGTCTGATGGTTCTGATATAATTGCGATTGATGATAACCCGTTTTTGGATGGGGATGGTACACCATTTGTGGCGTCCAAGAAAGTGGTTGATCTTGATGAAGTAAGTAAAGAGGATGACAGTGGTAGTTGTTGGTTTAGAAAGGAGCTAATGGATGTTCTTGAAAAACCATATGATGGAGGAGAGTTGAAGCAGCTCCATCGTCACGCATCAATCCATAGGAAAATGACCCGATGCAGAGAACTACGAAAGGGACGAGAAACCGATTATGAGACTGACGAATTGGGACAATCTTATCTAGAAAGTTTCCCTGATTTCGAGAAAGAATACAAACTTGTGGATGGTGTTGATAAGGAAAGAGCTTTGAAGTTGCTACGTGGGTTTTTCTTCTACTTGAAATATGTTTCACATGATGGTGTTTTCAAGCCTTGGGAGAAGAATCAATGGTGGCAACCGTAGGAGTTGATGTTAAAGCTTTTCTTATGATTAGCAGCTTGATGTAGAGTAACTTTTGGTTCTCGCTGTTGTTAAATGACTATCTGATTCAAAGTAGTTTCTTGTCACCAAAGAATCTAGTTTTCTTGAACACGCTTTCCTGAAATATGTACTAACCCAAGAGAGGGCATTGGCTTTAAACATTGTATCAAAAGCTTTTCTTGTGTTTATGTAAAAAAAAACTAGAAAACAAGATCTGAATTCAAGGAGATAACAATCAGACATTGTCAAGCTGTCAAAACTAGCATAGAACAAGATGTGGAACCAAAATCAGCATCACCTTCCTTTATATGTACATGGCTAAAATATGTTTGAGAATTACATGTTAGGGACCATGAAGCTAATGAGTCATGTTGGCTCGAAACCTATTCCCTTCTGAATCAGCATATCATATACTCTGTCTACTTTACTCGGCTCTACTTTAAAGAAGCTATAAGCATCAGACTTTTTCTTTATCTGCCCCTTCTTTATCTCGCTTGTTAAGATTTCTAGCATCTTCAAATAGTGTACAGGCAGTATTCTGGTCTCGTTGCACATCTTTTTTTCCTGCACACAGCTTCAATCTCTCAAATCATGGGAATAATATCAAGAAATCAACAAAAACACAAATAAGATGAGAAACACCAAGTTTGAAAATTATTGTTCTTACGATCTCAGAGAGCAAGTCAGCCCCAAGGAGGCCATCAACATCCCAATTGTCCAAACCACTATATATTATTGGAGGCGTGACCTTTGACAGTGAGTCAGAACCAAAGGGCTGCAAATTTCTGGGTAACCCTCTTGGACTTTTTAGTGTTTTGCCGGCTATACTGCCTGGTGCACCGTGGTTTAGTCGCAGCAGCAAACTTTCTTCAGCTTCCTTCTTTCTCTTCTCTTCTATAAATCTCTTTGCTTCTGAAGCTGTCTTGCAACCGGCAGTTCTAGCTTCCTACAACAGAACCAAAAGCTCAACTTAATGTCCCCACCTAATTGACTTGGTAATTAGTTCTCAAGTTTGGTAATATTATAAGCATCAAACCTGAAGATCCTGGATTCTTCTGAGAATTTGGTGCTCCTCAATGACTTCCTTAATCAGTTCCTTGTGCTCTTCTTTGGAGTGGAACCGCGCAAAGACTTTACAGCTTTTATATATTTTTTTCTCCTCTGCTGAAAGGCCCATCTCATATTGATCAGGGTGCAACAAGTTTCTTTCCAGAACGAATTCCTTCCTCCGCTTCCTCTCATCAAGCCTGCCAACAAAGCCAAGGCACAATCTTGGCTGTAGCATTGTCTTACGACAAAAATTCGGATTAACAATGTATGTTCCTGTAACAAGTGTACCTTTTCGAGTAAATATGAAGAACCTGCAACTTCTGTTCACGCTCAGCATCCGTGTCAGAATCCTTAAATTCCATGTCAACGAGCAGTTGCTCAGCATCGTTGTCATGTTCGATCTCAAATTCTTCCCTCTTTAGATTGTAGCCATATAACTCTGTTACTAATGGAACTTTCTCTCCAGGAAGTCGCAGTTTCTTCTCCCCCACACTCCTATCAGATTGTTGTTTTGCAGCTGAGACACAAGGGCCAATAACTACTTTTAGTTTCTACATTTCTGTTTTAAGTACATTTAGTATTTGTTCCCTTCAACTATCACTTTGCATACAACTTGTTCCAATATGTACATACCTTCCAACTTAGTCATGTCCTTAGCCTGTGGTACATTGACTTTCTTCTTGACTGTCCAATAAAAGCATTACTTTACATTTGGAACCAAGGACAAGATAATATATGAGGTCCAATTACGAAAGACGGATGATTGCTTCTTAACCAGAAATCAAAGAGCAAAAAACAACTAGAATTTTATATAGATAAAAGCATTTCATGAGAAGTGTCACATACCTCCAGCTAAGGCAGTCAAAGGTTGATCTATTGCATCTTCCTTCCCTGAAGCTTTGTGTCTGCCCATTGAAACAGAAAAGGATTTAAAAAAAGAGCATTCAACATTGTCTACGTAGATAAATCATTGTTACAAACACAAGTATATACTTGATTTCAGCTAACATAGGTAACTCTTCTTTCGGAGATAGCCTCGCAAGTGCAGGTATTTCTGTGAAAAAACAGAAAATGAGCTCAGTTTCCTCCTTAGGTCAATATAATAGTTCAAAATCAGAAAGGCAACCTCCACTAATATATTCAAAGCTGACCTGCTTTTACATCATGCTCTTTACTCATAGCAAGAAGCTCCTCTTTGCTCTTTCCAATTGTATGGGACAAGTCCTACACAGTGAGGAGTTTTGAGTAAATAAAAAAGCTAGGGTCAACTATCTAATCATTAGTTTTCATCAGTGTTTACCGGAAGTGGAAAGAGCGGTGATTGCATGTATGCTGAATTGAAGTGATCCCTACACTCTATCTTAGTCTTACTGCCAACATGGTCCGCAACTTCTTTCCAATTCCCAAGCCCGTATGTCGCAATGGCCTAATACCATAGATATACATCCAAATAGTCAGCTAAAAACCTCTATCCAAACAAAGGAGCGTAAAATTACAAACAGAATGGGATTAGAAACAGTTTAACAATTACCTCAAGAAGGAGTATCTCTTCATCGGCATTCCAATCAGAAGTAACAAGCGAAAAAGATAAATTGTCCTGCCACAGAAAAGGGTAGATACATCACAAACAGAAAAACAACCACAGAACAATTTCTTTGTTTATAACACAATACCTATCCAATTACTACTATTCATCTGACAGAGCGTTCGGTTGAAATTCAAAAGTAGTGCTCGAAGTTGGAAACTAACCATAACCCGATAAGGATGACTGTTCTTGTGGCGATTAAGTTCAACGCCGACAGAAAAGCATTCGACACAAAGGTCAAAGTCCATACAAACAGCACATTTGAAACGAACCAAACCAGACAGATCTTTATCGCAATAGTTACAACAGTAAAGGCCAGCTTTCCTCTCATTCCCAGCTTCACCTCCTACATCATTTGTATTGGTAAATGTAAAGCACTTATTGAAACATCCAAAAATGTGACAACTTTTGGAAAAAGGCAGCTTTGATAATACATCAATGCATATCTCATTGCTCAGTACATGGAAACATACCGGTGGAAACTGAAGCTCCTGCATAATCGGAACCCGTGGATATCTTCTTCCTTTTCGATTTTCTGAAACATCATAAATCCACCAAATTTAGGATCAAGACAAGAGACTGAAGCAGTATCAAAACCAAGAACCCACAAGTACCAAATCAACTCCGTTTCGGAGAATCAAACACAGCTAACTGGAATACCAGAGATTGAAATTGAGAAGAGAAACCCCTAGAAGACTTCGAGCTAAAACGGATAAAGAATGGAACTTTATTACGAACCCGGGATTCAAGTCTGCATCAGCAGGACGAGACGCTAGTTTCGAACGACCCATCGGCACCACCAAGCTTCGCACTTCTTCCCGGCAGATTGAAGAAACCCAGAAGAGAGCTAAAACGCTGTGGAAGAAAATGATAAGTCGGTAAAAGACTAAATTACCCTTACCAAGTGTCAATAATTATGTTCACGCCATCATTAAACCCTACGGCAGTTGTCAGTTTCCTTGTAGCGTCTCTTAACCTAACCAATCCAAAGTTGCCGCTACACTCGCCGGAGAATTTTCTGGGTGCTCTGTCTTCTATTGAATTCTCAGGAAGGTAAAGAAGATTAATGGGTTTTGATTGTGCTGTTTAAAGATGTGTACTTTTTTATTTGAGCTGTTTCTTAAACCCTAGCATCAATCCGTGAACCTCGAAGTTTATAATTCCGGTAGATATCTACTTCAGCATTTGATCTAATTGGTTTCTGAAGCTGATGTTGTGTTGATCTCTATGTAGTAATCAATGGTGGGGCTTTCTATTGGGGAGCAACACTTTGTTAAAGGTGGGATTGCTCAAGATCTTCGAACTGATGGTCGCAAAAGATTGACTTACCGACCTATCTATGTTGAAACTGGTGTAATTCCGCAGGTAACTGTATATCTCAGAGAGCTCCTCTGCTTCTCAATTTTGCTTCCTAGTTGTTTAAACAGATATGCTTCTTTCTCTTGTTTTTGTTGGCTCTAGGCTAATGGTTCAGCGAGAGTTAAGATAGGTGGAACCGATGTGATTGCTAGTGTAAAGGTGCGTACTTTCTTTGTTCCCTACTGTCATTGTTGCAGGGGAAGTGTTACTGTTCTATTGTAAATGTCACCCAGTAATATTGTGCAATTGCAGGCTGAAATTGGGAGGCCAAGTTCGCTCCAACCCGATAAAGGAAAGGTTGCAGTTTTCATTGATTGCAGTCCAACAGCAGAACCGACATTTGGGGTGAGCTTTTTTCTATGATACTGCCTGGTTTTGGTTCTATCAAGCACTTGTCACATCTGTTCTCTTGGTGTTTCTCTTACTATTTGAACTGAGATTTTGTATATCAGAGCTTTTCTTTGGATTTCCCAAACTCAATGCTGCTAAGGTCTCTACGAGGCTAATTCTTTGTGACCTTATTGTTGCTTAGGGGAGAGGAGGTGAGGAGTTGTCTTCTGAGCTTGCTTTGGCTCTTCAAAGATGTCTTCTGGGTGGGAAAAGTGGAGCAGGTATGCAATCATGTTCGTTTTATCTGTGGTGCATTGTTACGCTTTCAGTTTGTAATGTTTATGGCACTTCATTTTTGGTAACAGGAGCTGGAATAAATTTATCTTCGCTTTTAATAAAAGAAGGAAAAGTTTGCTGGGACCTTTATATCGATGGCCTTGTCATTAGTTCAGATGGGAATCTATTGGATGCCCTGGGTGCTGCTATTAAGGTAATTCTTGTGATATGTGTTTGGTTTTCTCTCTTAACCCTTAGTCCCAGGTTTAATTGCAAATGGTAATGAGTAAATAATACACATCAATCAGGATTAAGAGAAAGGAAAGGCCTCAGAATGTAGGAAAAAAGAATGGGAGCAGGTCTTTCATTAAAATATCGTAGATTAGTTCAATCTATTTGGATTAAGTGGTTTTGTAGCTTTATGATATGTTGCAAATTGATAGTTTAATAAACCCAAAAGCCATCTTTCCTCAAGGCTGAATGCATGCTTTAATGCACTTGTTGACTAATGCTCCTGCAGGCTGCTTTAACCAATACGGCCATCCCAAAAGTCAATGTTTCAGCTGAAGTAGCAGATGATGAGCAACCAGAGATTGACATAAGCGACGAAGAGTATCTACAATTTGACACTTCCAGTGTTCCGGTCATAGTCACGTTAACAAAAGTAAATCACATCTCAGATCTCTTGATTCACATAGACATCTCCTTAGGTTAAATTTCACTAGTCTTGTGCCATCCATGTAAAAAATGCATATCCATGGTTTTCCCAGGTGGGAATGCATTACATAGTTGATGCAACAGCAGAAGAGGAGTCTCAGATGAGCTCAGCTGTATCAATATCTGTGAACCGGGTAGGCCATATATGTGGGTTAACCAAACGAGGCGGGTGTGGCTTAGACCCGAGCGTCATCCTTGACATGATCTCTGTGGCCAAGCATGTGACGGAGACTCTAATGAGCAAACTTGATTCAGAGATTTCAGCTGCAGAGACCTGCGAAGACGAATCTTGACTTTGGGTTTCATATTGAACATGTTTGCAAGGGATTAAATCATATTTGTATCTGTGGAAAATCTATATGAAGTCAGAACAGATTAGCTAATCAAAGTCCTTTTTCCTCTGTTTAGTGTCCCATGCTTTGTCTTGTGTGTTAGAAAAGGTGTTATATCTTTTTGCCATAGTAGTAAACATTATCACGTTCGTTAAAAGAAGGGAGTTCCTACTTACTACTTGTGAATGCATTGTGTTTCTTGGATCTCTCTATTTAAAGTGAAAAGACAAAACAAGTTACAAAAGGATTTGTGATATTTTGGGAGGAGAAAAGAGAGATGAGATGAGGTCAGCAGAAGATTGAATGGACTTGGAAAGAAGAGAAGATTGGTGGTCCATGATTGAGCTCAAAGGTCAAATGTGTGTGTGAGCAGTGTTGGTCACGTGTATCTCAACTTTGGGTTTTGTAATATGACTTGGAAACAGTCAACTGTTTTTATGCAAAACTCCCAATTTAACGATTTGTTTCCCGTCTTCATATCTTCGTTTCACTCACTCTTTGGTTACACTTACAGCTGACAAAGTCAATTTGGTAAGTCGTTTATCATAACAAAAAGAAAAGGAGCAAAAAATATGTAGAAGAGAGATTCCAAATATAAAACGAATGAAAGTGTATCTTTTTATTTTTCAACTAGTTAAGCTTATTTACATTTGCAATTTTTGCCTTTAAATCGTTATTCTAGTCTAGTCACAATTAAAATGGATTTCTAACAATAGTACTAAATAGTAGTTTGAAGAAGATGATGATTTGTTTCTCTTTATTGTTAGTGTCCACTAGCTCAAATTTTGTTTCATTATTGGAAAAAAAAAAAGAGTCAAAAGCTATATTATCTTATTATATAAAGTTTGATGTCAAAGTTACTCATTAACAAGATCGTGACAAATGTCAATTGTATCATTTAGATGATGACATATGTCAATTCTAAATTTATTAAAAATTTTGTTTTTTAAATGTAAAAATTTAACACCTACCATAAAATCTTATATAAAAAGTAAAACCTAATTTTATTTAAAATCTTTAAAAAAAACCCGTTGTAAATTTCCAAATGTAAAACAAAAGTTTTGTTTTTAATAGGTTAAAAAATATTAAAAGGCAATTATACGAAAATTATAAAATTTAAACAACTTTAAAATTTAGAAAAGATCATTATAAGAAAACTCTATATATATATATCATAAAATTCAAAATTACAATATTTTTTACTTATTTTAATTTTAAGTTGCTAATTTTACAAGAAAAAGGATTACTTTTTATATAAGATAAACAAATGATTGTAAAAATTATACAATTAATTAATGTTTCTAAAAAATGTAAATACTCACTTTTACATAAAGAAAAAGATTGTTGAAGTAAAATAAAAAATAATAAAAAAAATTGTCTCATATTTTTTTCACCAATCAAATAATTTATTCAAAATACTGCAATTATAATATATAAGATACGAGTATGTAAGGTTAACGTGTGTATTTTTGTAACTATAAAAATGTTAAAGTGAAGAGATATATAATAGGTTATTTAATATGTTCATAAAGACAATTTGTTGGTAATAGTAAAGACTAAAAAATATATTTTAAGAGTAAAATATATTTCTGTGTACCAATACACTTTAAGTGGTAATGTAGATAGTAGATTTGTAAATAGATATACATTATTATATTATATCAATAAAAAAGAAAGAATTATTTTTAATAACTAAAAGTTTATCTCTTTACTTTTATACATTGTTTTTACTTACGAAAATTAAATATATATTCTTTGTTAAATTTAATTTTATTTTAATAACTTTGAACTCATCTACAACTATTTTCTTTAACTATAAGTGTATCTATTTACTTTTTTTTCAACCAAAAAATAAGTTAAAAGGAAGTTCTTCGGTTAGTTGTCTAAGCCGGAGGGAAGGGGTTTACAAAAGAAACTTCAGAGATAAGAGAGCGTGAAGCACATGTAAGACAATCCGCCTTCATATTTGACGCATGCGGGATCCAAGAGATGGAGAATAGTGGGAAGGACTCCAGCGAGCAGGTTGGAGAAAGACGGTCAATTTTCAGGGGACTGCACCATAGTGAATAACTCAGCACAATCAGTCTCGAAATGTTGACATGGGATCCCTACAACACGTATCCGTTTCATGGCCCACAACAACGCTTCTAACTCATGAATGCAGGGGAGGGGATTCGTCTTAGACACTTGTCCCCCAACAGCAAGGTTTGCTCCTCACCAACACAACACCACCAGCCCAATCCTGAATGCATATTGGTTGCTTTTCAAGAACCATCAATCTAACAACAAGGTGAAGAAACCTAAACATTTGAAGACAAAGATGGAGCTGACATGACAGCCGTAAAAAAGAGCACCTCTTCCCAGTCTAACTTATTGCCCAAAGCTGAGCAATTATATCATTCTCTTCGATCTCTAAACCTTGAAAAACTTTTTTATTTATGGCCTTCCAGATTGCCTATAAAATTCATGGTAATTGAAGAAGTTGATCAGGGTTACCCTATTGAGAGGCATCCCTCCAGAAAACAAAATTCAAATTCGAGTACACCGACTCATATGGAAAACTCTCTGACGAGACCGAAGTCGGAGATAAATCCTAAACTTCACACGAGCAAGGACATTCAAAGAAAACATGATTAATAGTCTCAACTGTAGAGTCACACTTTTTACACGAAATATCGCATTGAACACCTCAATATATCTATTTAGTTTTATAGATAATTTTTACTTACTAAAAATATTTACTTTATATTTTTATTAATTTTTTTTTACCCGCAGGTCGGAATGTCCTAATCTAGTTATATATGAGAGTTTGGTAAACTTAGAAAGAGATTAAACTTTTATATCTTGTGGGTAAATAATACGTACGTGTAAAAAGGAAGATATATATTTCCAAAAAAAAAGGAAAAATAGAAAAAGATTATATACTAAAAATGGTCGTGGTACGGAAGAGACGGTGGCGCGTGGAGGCGGGAGAGGAGCGTGTGTAAATTAGAAAAAAGAGAGTAAAAGAGCCAAAAGAGAAAAAGAGAAAAAAAAAAGCACACTTTCACTTCGTGGACCCATTTGTCCCTCTCATCCTCTCCTTCTCTCCTTCTCTCTTGCTCTCCTTCGAACCCTAGACAAACAAAAATCACGCATTTTGCACTGTAAGTTCGCTGAATCCCGTTCTTCTCTCTCTCTCTCTCTCTCCGTTGGTTTCCCGAGAAAATCAAAAGTTGGGTTTTTTTTTTTTGTTTTCTGTCACTCAGATCAAAGAGAGCTTAAATTTCGGATCTCTCTCTCTCTCACACACAGCTGTCGCTTCGGTAGGTCTTTTCCCCCCTTTTCATTTCCTTCTTCATCAATCAGAATTGAGAAATGATTTCGATTTTTTTCTCGAATTGATTCCCACTCTGTGTAAACAACAACTACCAAAACAAAAAAAAAAATGCTTTATGGTGAATTGTATTGGGACTTTTGTGCAGAGCAAACTAGGATGAGCAGAGATCATCCTCCTGAGCCTCTTGATTTCTTCATCTGGACTGTTGAGGTCTTTTATCTCTCTCTCTCTCTCTCTATCCACTCCCCCCCTCTTATTTGTTTGAATGATCAGTTCATTTCGGCATGTTTCTTTGATTGAGCCACCACTTCAATTAGACCTGTTCTTGCAGATTCCTTGTTATTCATTCAGCCTATTTTTGATCTGAATTCAACACAATTTTTATCCTTTTACTACTGAATTCAATCCAATTTGATCTGATTCTCAGGTATGTTTGCCTATGTTTTTGTTTGTTGGAGATCCAATTACTGGGGACTTCTTCATTCATCAATACTTTTGTTTTTTTCTGTTTTATTGCTCTTGTTTGTATTCTGGTGGTTATTCCAAGAACAAATCTCACATTAATCGTGTAATTCCACCTTTGATTGCTACTATTACATCCCTGCAATTACTGTGTTACCTCTAGCTATCGACCAAACTCAAGTCCCACTTAGTGGTCATTTACTTCACAACGTCTTTTTTTTTTGTCCCCCTAGTCCATTGGAGATCTGTGTTTGCTAATGATGTAAATTATACTCAGTAAGTAGTTTTACCTCAAGGGTGAATGCTGGATGGAGATTAGCTGATGATTACCTGATATGAATAATAGTTTTTTTTAAGTTGCTCTGCAATAGATAAATAGAGTTAGTCCACTCATATAGAGAAGCTGGAGGGAGGTTAGGTGTTGCTGATTGGTTTTGTTCGGTCAGATGCTATTATGGATTATATATATCCTGCTCATTTGTAAAGCGGAGTTCTTTTTCTTCAGGATGTCGGGTCTTGGCTCGAGGAGATTAACCTTGGGAGCTACCGCCAGATTTTCAAAGAAAATGGTGTCAATGGAGAATATCTAGAAAGCATGTCTGTGTTTACAACCGAACAGATCCTTCACTTCATAAGGAGGCATCACATGAAGTGGGGAGACTTCATCACCCTCTGTAAAGAACTCAGAAGGATTAAAGGTTCTCTTTCTCTCTCCCTCTCTTCCTCCTCTCAGCTTTACTCGCTGCATGAACTTTACTAAGGAAATAACTGTGTTTTTATTTTTATTTGACAGTGGCTTGCTTGAAAGGTGAGCAAAGAGTCCGACGGCCGTGGTGGGCACCGTCTTGTCTCTCGGTAGTCTTTGTTAAGGCAGCTAAACGCAACCGACAGTCTCGTGTTGTATCTCTAAAGCTTGAATCTTGACATTAAACTTTGGCTGTTTTATGTACGTACTTGTCTCTCTTCTCTTCTCCTCTTATTTTTCTTTTTTTTCTTTGGTTTGGGTTTGTTTGTGGCACATGCACTAGGAAGAAACAAACTCAAGCCAAAAAAAGCTGTTTGGCTTGGTAAAATCTTGCAAGGGAAAACAAAATTATGCGTTTTTGTATTTTGGTGTATACAAAGCTTTGCTCTCAGATACTTAACTGTGGCTTATGCAATATTTATGTGACAGAGTCAGATAATAGTGCGAGTAATCCGAAAGTAGTAATTTAATTATATGTAATGTGGAAAACCCAAGCGATAACGAGAGTAGATTAAGAAACAAAACTTATGACATTTTGGACATGTCCCAACAAATTAACATGTTGCAATGATTTTGGACACTAAAGTGTATATAGGTACAAACTTATTCAGTAGACATCGGTGGTTAACATTTTCAGAAATAGCATCAACATTAATATTGTTCTTGGAAACGGAACGAAATAGTATTCAAATTTCAAACATTCTCTTGGTCCAGATTTTCCGAGAAATGAGATGGAGACGTTGGCATTTTGCTCATTACATGTTCCCCTTTGGATATTAGCACTTTTAGTATCCTTTAGGACGAATGAAGAACAGATGGTATGTTTTTATACAAGCAGTCTACTGTATATGCATAATATCGTGCATAAATGGCAATATGCATATGTTTAAAAGTGTTCCTTTTCCGTTTCCGCTAATTGAATCGCAGATGGGCGATACGTCGATACCCTTACTAAAACGAAAGAGATGTTCAAACAACTAACTACTTCATACTTGTTATCACTTCAACTTTGATTGAAGTTTTGTTGGTAATGTCCAATCAAACCGTTGATCTATGTCACTGCAGCTGGACTAATGACATTTTTGGTCGGATTTCTTGTACTAACACATTTCGTGATGCGATTTAATAGTGCTGTGATTTTGGTACATGTCTTTGTTGGTTTGTCATTTGGATGCTGGTGTCTTTTCTTTCTAGCTATTTTCCAAAACAGACACTTTTGTTTACCTCCAATTCACTTAAAACGGTTCGGCTAAATTGAATAGCTCTGAAATCAATCCGGTCAACTACTGAATTACGGTTGAACCGGAATCAATCCGGTCAACTACTGAATTACGGTTGAACCGGAATCGCTCGCAGGGACGGAGAGGATTTAGAGAGTGACGGGTAATTAATTACCGAAAATGCCCTTCAAGTCCAGAAGCTTCGCCCTTTGGCCTAAAAACCCTACTAAAACCCAATTAATCTCGCAACTCATCATCAATCTCGCAACTCATCATCAATCTCAGTGCCTTGCTACCAAAATCGAAGTCGTCCCAATCCCTTTCTTCTCCTCCGAATCTCCAAGTTTGCGACTATGATTAGGCTCTCTAAGCGTTCCGTGTCTACCCTTCTACGAGCCGGTGACCGAAGCTTCCGTGTTGCCGCCGCAGCTTCCTCCATCTCCCGCTCTTCCCCATCTGCCACGGTATTCACTTCTGTTCCCCTCATTTCTTCGACGCTTTTGGGATTTTTACTTTTTGAGTATTGGGTCTCGATCGATTTAGTTGCTAATTGGCTTTCGTATGATCGGATGATAAATGTAAATGTACCCAAAAGCCTGAGAGATGTCACACTCAAAAATAGAAATCATCTCTAAATTACACTGTGTGATTGGATTACTTACTGTTCCCCTCCTTTTTCTTGTTTTAGGGCGTCAAGAGAAGTGGCACTGAATCGAGATGGTACTCATCATCCTTAACCAATGGTACTCAATCTACTAGGTCCTTGGCTCATTTGAACATGAAAACCAATTGGTTTATGGGACACCGGAATGAAACCAGTGCAGCAGCTTCAGATTCTTCCACTCAGGCTCCTCCACCGGCTGTGAAATTCGAGTATCAAGCTGAAGTACGTCTGATCTTTGTGTCTTCTCGATTTCTTGTTTTGTGATCATAATTGTGTGTGTCACTCATGTTTGGATAAACTGCAGGTTAGTCGCCTCATGGACCTTATTGTTAACAGCTTATACAGCAATAAGGAGGTGTTTCTTCGCGAGCTTATTAGGTAACCTTTATTTATTTATCCTTTTGCGTTTTGTATGGTCATTTGTGTTGTGGACACATAGTTGGTTTGTTGGTAATCTGTATTATTCTTTGATTTGTTGTGCAACAGCAATGCTAGCGATGCACTGGATAAGCTGCGTTACTTGAGCGTAACTGACTCCGAGATTGCAAAAGATACTCCCAATCTTGATATACGCATCTATGCAGATAAGGAGAATGGAATCATAACTCTCACGTAGGTCTTATTGTTTTCTGCTTTGAATGTGTAAATTTTGTTTTGAGCAACTGCGAATAGATAACTAATATGCTTTCTTTTTTCACTTT
This sequence comes from Camelina sativa, assembly GCF_030686135.1. NCBI lineage: Eukaryota > Viridiplantae > Streptophyta > Magnoliopsida > Brassicales > Brassicaceae > Camelina > Camelina sativa. The sequence continues at coordinate 3,307,399 of NC_141898.1, forward strand.
GTCAGTGATTCTGGTATTGGTATGACACGGCAAGAACTAGTTGACTGTCTTGGGACAATTGCACAAAGTGGAACTGCCAAATTCATGAAGGCTTTGAAGGTCTTACTTATTTCTCTTATACTCTTATTTCCCAAAACATATTCATGGAACCACTGGATCAACTAAGCATTGTTGTAATGATTTCAGGATAGCAAGGATGCGGGTGGTGACAACAATTTGATTGGTCAATTTGGTGTGGGGTTCTATTCAGCATTTTTGGTTGCAGATCGGGTAAGTTCTTATGTTGTCACGTCTGTAGGTTACTTTTATTGATATACTCACCTTCCCACCAACTCAATTGTGTAATACATATATACATATATATTTTGAAGGTAATTGTGTCAACCAAGAGCCCTAAGTCGGATAAGCAATATGTATGGGAAGGAGAAGCAAATTCAAGCAGTTTTACCATTCAGGAAGATACAGATCCACAATCTCTCATTCCTAGAGGAACTCGTATTACTTTACATCTTAAGGTTTGTTTTGCTTTGACACTTACTTTGTAGCTTAATCCCGAGTATTTGTTCCCTCATGAGACCTGACATCCTAAATTTTCTCTACTTTTTTTACAATACAGCAAGATGCCAAAAACTTTGCAGATCCTGAGCGGATTCAGAAGCTCGTGAAAAACTATTCTCAGTTTGTTTCTTTCCCTATTTACACCTGGCAGGAAAAAGGAATCACAAAAGAGGTATGCTCATCAGGATTGGCAGATATCTGAAACTAAAATATTTGTTCTTTTCTTTCAGATACAACTAATATAGTTATCTTATTACCTGGCTTTGTCTATTTGGTTCTCTCTTTTGCAGGTTGAGGTTGAAGATGATCCAAATGAGTTAAAAAAAGATGACCAAGATGACCAAACTGAGGTATACGTGTTTCTTTTTGCTTGTTCTGAGAATTATCTTGATCAGCAGCAGGATAATATCTTAATATGCATCAGAGAATAGCTAGATGTATAAAAATAGTAGGCTTATAGTTGGTGACTATTTTTCTTGTAACAGAAAAAGAAGAAGACCAAGAAGGTTGTTGAGAGATACTGGGATTGGGAGCTTACGAATGAGACACAACCAATTTGGGTAAGGACTGCTCGAATTATTTTTGCGTGCACTCTAAATCAGCAAATAGAATCGATTTAACAGTATATTTCATTTATTGCAGCTGCGAAACCCTAAGGAGGTGACAACACAAGAATACAATGAGTTTTACAGAAAAGCTTTCAATGAGTATTTGGACCCATTGGCATCTTCCCATTTCACAACAGAGGTACTTATGAGGGAAACATCTGTTGAGTTGGAGAATTCCATTAAACAACCGAATATTTATGCTTTGTAACACGATCCACAAAAATAATATAATGTTCTTAAATTCTTATATTGGCAATCCTCTTATTCTAGGGCGAGGTCGAGTTTAGGTCTATCCTTTACGTGCCACCTGTCTCACCAACGGGGAAGGATGATATAGTCAATCAAAAGACAAAGAACATAAGGCTCTACGTCAAACGAGTTTTCATCTCAGATGACTTTGATGGGGAGCTGGTGAGAAAAGTTTCTTTTCGTGTGGTGCAAATTTCTTTTCAGAAACCTGTGGTTTTCATTTTATATTAATAACAACTTTTGCGGTGTTTGTGGACAGTTTCCTCGGTACTTGAGCTTTGTTAAAGGTGTTGTGGACTCGCATGATCTCCCACTTAATGTGTCCCGTGAAATTCTTCAAGAAAGTCGCATTGTAAGTGCTAATATCCAATTCTTATGCAAAGCTTTTCTCAGATATGTTCTGTTTTTGTATAAGTGCAGTGTTATCTTACGCTTACGGTTTTGTATTGCGTCTCCAAGGTGCGGATAATGAAGAAACGCCTCGTGAGGAAAGCTTTTGATATGATTTTGGGCATATCCTTAAGTGAAAACAGAGAAGTATGCTTGAGTACTCTTGTTCCCCTTTGCTTACCGTTTGTTTTATTTACCCTTTTAAAAATCACTGCTATGTTCTGGTGATGATTTTCCTGACAATATTTTTACTTTTGCAGGACTACGAGAATTTTTGGGATAATTTTGGCAAACACTTAAAACTGGGGTGCATAGAGGACCGTGAAAACCACAAGCGCATAGCTCCGCTGCTTCGATTTTTCTCCTCCCAGAGTGAGAATGACATGATCAGCTTGGATGAGTATGTTGAGAACATGAAACCTGAACAGAAAGCTATATATTACATTGCTTCCGACAGCATTACAAGTGCGAAGAATGCACCTTTTCTCGAGAAGATCCTTGAGAAGGGACTTGAGGTATGTGTTCTTCTGAATGGGGACACGTTTTGTTCTTTGTTGCAAATATTCCTATTAGCTCAGAGGTGATTGACATGCTTTTCTTTGTCTTGTGAACGTAGGTACTATTTTTGGTGGAACCTATTGACGAAGTTGCCATACAGAGCTTAAAAGCTTACAAGGACAAAGATTTTGTAGATATCAGCAAGGAAGACTTGGATCTAGGCAAGTGTTTGATGCAGTTCCCTTGATTTAACAGGTCCGGTAATCTCACTTCATTGTATAATAACAAATTATGGCTATGATCTTGTGCTGACAGGAGACAAGAACGAGGAGAAAGAGGCGGCCGAGAAAAAGGAGTTTGGGCAGACTTGTGATTGGATAAAGAAACGATTGGGTGATAAGGTTGCCAATGTTCAAATATCCAACCGTCTTAGTTCTTCCCCTTGTGTTCTGGTATCTGGTAAATTTGGATGGTCAGCCAATATGGAGAGGTAGGATCTAAACCACTTTCCGAAGTAAGGACTTGCTTTCTCCCTTATTTTCTCCTGGTTAAATAACACAGAATACTTTATCTCGACAGGCTAATGAAGGCACAATCAGCTGGTGACACAACAAGCCTCGAGTTCATGAAAGGGAGAAGAGTTTTTGAGATCAATCCCGACCACTCGATTATCAAGAACATAAATGTGAAGTCACCCTTCATAATCACTAGCTATCATTATAAATCTAATAGCCGCCTTTTAGTGTTGACTTGGTTTTATGTTTCACTGCGCAGGCTGCTTACAAGAGTAACCCAAATGATGAAGATGCAATGAAAGCCATAGATCTTATGTATGATGCAGCACTAGTTTCTAGTGGGTTCACGGTGAGTATTTACACTAAATCTTTCTTTTTGTTAGTCTCTAGAAATGAAATGGGTAAAGATTGGTAGTTGTGGTTTCTCAATATGTACTACAGCCGGAGAATCCAGCAGAGCTCGGTGGGAAGATATATGAGATGATGGGTATAGCACTTTCCGGGAAATGGTCAAGCCCTGAGGTGCAGCCACAGCAACAGGAGATGGCACATTCTCACAATGAAGATACTTTCGAAGCTGAAGTGGTTGAACCAGTTGAAGTGGATGGGAAGAAATGAACAGAAGCCTAACGTTTATGTCCCCCGCAATGATTCTCATCATAATTCTTCTTTTTATTAGAACTAGCAGCAGAAGTAGAATCCTAAAAAGTCTAAATTGAGCAAACAAAAGGCAATATGAGCCAATGATAATCTCTGTTCGTTGTTTTAAGAGATTGAGAATGTTTAGTATACGTTGATCCTGGTCGGTATAATTTAATAACCGTTAACCTCCTCAGTTGGGAGTGTGTTTTTAGAAAAAATATCTTTTTCGATTTCTGTCTAAAACAATTGGGACATTTGGTAATCGTAATTTAAATATAGGGGGGCGTTGTTTGCGATGAATTGAATTGGTTAAGACTTTGTTTGGACACAAACCGTTGAACACGTTTCTAAAGTCAACACAAGTGGAAGGTTACCGGTTGGCCAGGTTAACCGTTAGACATAAAAGAACTGCCAGCTGTATGTTTTTTTTTTGTTTTTTTGATAGAAAGAAAAAAAACGTTTTACCTTTCCCTTTGGGTTTCTCACGGTGTCTTAGTTCGTCCTCTGCGTCTCATAACGTCTCCCAGTCGTCTCTCCGGTGAGTCCTTATGTTTCCGGTCCACTTTCCGGCGGTCTTTCGCCATTCATCTTCTTTCTGTTTGGTGCTTTCTTTTTTGTTTGTCTGAGGAGTATATTTGGATGTTTTGGTTGTTGAAAGTTCGAGGCTGGTCCTAATATTTAGGTGATAGAGTGAGTCGATAACTTTCGAGATCGAGTTGGATGCGTAGTTTTTGAGGGTTTATTTAGTGATGACCGTGTTATTTTGTGCTGGGTACTTGCAAGATTCTCTGTGTGTTTGACTTTTCTAGCGTTCAATCTACGAACCAAATAAATTCGAGCAACTTTGTTTGGTTTAGCGCATGCTGCTTGGCGTTACTCTCTCCTGTGTTTTGTGTTTTTTTTTTTGAGCTTTCAAAAGTGATTGATCTCAGCTCAATTTGAACCTAGGATGTAGTTTTTTTTTTGGGTCTGTCGGTGGATATCTAGGGATTTGGCAAAATGATTAGGGCTTTCCTGAATTAGAACTCATAACTTCATTTGATAAGAATACAATAAAAGGCACTTGAGTTTTATTGTGAGAGCTGTTTGTTAGTTAACCGCAATTGCATACTGAATTGTTTCAGGCTTGAAATATATGAGTAGGCATGCCATATTTAATCGTTTTAAGATCATAAATGCATCATCTTAGATTGTCTGGTTCCACATTTACCTGTTCTTTCTTCTTGTAGTGTTCTGTAATGTGTAGTTTAATTGTAGTTTTGTCTTGTTCTCAGTATCTTGCCATGAATCTAACATCGACGTGATTTCAGTGTTTGCAGCACTAAATTGATGGGCACATCATCTGGATCCAATCTTCCACACCAAATGCTACCACCACGTCAACAACTACAAACTTCTCTCTCACTTGTGTCTTCGGATCCCCACTTGTCACGATCTAATTCCGCCGTTGTGCGTGAATCCCCAGCTGAAAGTGCTAGCTCTCAAGAGACTTGGCCAACCTCTAAATCTATTATGGGAAACAAGACAGAGAGCGGTAAGTCAGTCCCTGACTCTCATGACCAACTTGTGATCCGCCATGTTTCCATTGCCGATAAGGTATCACTACGGGACATAGCTAGAGAGAGAGTGGAGGCAGTCGCTGAGAGAATGCACCGGTTACCAGAAGAGTATCTTGAGGAGTTAAAGAACGGCCTCAAGGCTATCCTTGAGGGTAATGGTTCTCAGCCTATAGATGAGTTTATGTTTCTGCAGAAGTTTGTTCAGACGAGATCTGATTTAACTTCAAAGACACTTGTCAGGGCTCACCGAGTGCAGCTTGAAATCCTTGTGGTTATTAACACTGGAATCCAAGCATTCTTGCATCCAAACTTCAATCTCTCTCAAACATATCTCATCGAGATCTTTGTGTACAAGAGATGCAGAAACATAGCCTGCCAGAACGAACTCCCGGCTGATGGTTGTCCCTGCGAGATTTGCGCTAATAGGAAAGGCTTCTGCAACCTGTGCATGTGTGTAATCTGTAACAAGTTTGACTTTTCGGTTAACACATGCCGCTGGATTGGCTGCGACGTGTGTTCTCATTGGACTCATACGGATTGTGCAATTAGGGATGGAGAGATTTCCATGGGAGTTTCTGCCAAGAGTGTATCTGGGATGGGAGAAATGCTGTTCAAGTGTCGAGCGTGCAACCATACTTCTGAATTACTGGGATGGGTTAAAGATGTGTTTCAGCACTGTGCACCTAACTGGGATAGGGAGTCTTTGATGAAGGAACTTGACTTCGTGAGGAGGATTTTCCGTGGAAGCGAAGATACAAGAGGCCGGAAGTTATTCTGGAAGTGTGAGGAACTTATTGACAAGATTAAAAGTGGACTGGCTGAAGCAGCAACAGCTGCCAAGTTGATACTGGTGTTTTTCCAAGGTAAACCAGCCTCGCTACTGTTGAATATATAATTATAATAAAGGGTTACTCATTTTAGTCTTGACCGTTTTTTGTGTGTGAAGAAATTGAATTGGACTCTCCAAAGAGCCTTGAAAGCGGAGAAGGTGGGGGGACTATAGCACCTCAAGATGCATGCAACAGAATTGCTGAAGTAGTAAAGGAAACACTGAGGAAAATGGAAATAGTGGGTGAGGAAAAGATGAGGATGTACAAGAAAGCGCGAATGGGGCTTGAGGAATGCGAGAGAGAGGTGGAAGAGAAAGCAAAGCAAGTGGCGGAACTGAAGATGGAGAGGCAGAAGAAGAAACAACAGATAGAAGAGGTGGAGAGGATAGTGAGGCTGAAGCAAGCAGAGGCAGAGATGTTTCAGTTAAAGGCTAACGAGGCGAAAGTGGAAGCAGAGAGATTAGAGAGGATTGTAAAAGCGAAAAAGGAGAAAACGGAAGAGGAATACGCGAGTAACTACCTGAAACTGAGGCTGAGCGAGGCAGAGGCAGAGAAAGAGTATCTGTTTGAAAAGATAAAAGAGCAGGAAAATGGCGGTGAGGCGTCACAAGCAGTGATGTACTCAAATATCAGAGAAATGCTTCATGGATACAATGCATCGTCGTCGCCAAGGGTAGATCCAAGATCAAACCAACGAAATCCTTTCAGGTCCAATCCTTCGTAAAATGTTTGTATTTGTCCCTCTTTGTTTGTATCCAAAAATCTTCGAATCAATTAAGGTTGGATTTGTGTGTGAAGAAAGCATTGTGGTCACTGTATTCAACATTTTCACAGGATTGTTGCTGTGTTGGCCAGTGTTGGGTCCAAAAAATCTCATGCAGTCGCTTTTTCACTCAAGTGTTGTTGCCAAAATCTCATTACTTAAAACTCAGATTTAGAAAATTGGACTTTAAAAAGAAAACGTTTTGCATAAGAGTAAGATCCTCAATGTTTTGGTTATAACAACGATTTTTATTTCTCACGGGGTTAAAAGTAAGAGGAATCAGAAGTTTAGGGTAAATAGTGTAATATTCCGGAAACTAAAACGCGTTAACAATCAGATTGATTAATAATAATCCTCGCCGACGCAATCATCATCATATCTCTACCATCGTTTTGCTTTTCCTGTGTACCCAAAAAAAACCAAACAAACCCTAGAGTGTCCGAATTCTCGATAAAGTTCCGTCGGATCCTAAAATCCAATTCGTAAGTTTTCAAATTCGCGTGTTTCTGATTCAAGATGTTTCGCTCGCCTGGCCGTTCTCCGCGGCAGATTTCTTCACCATCGCCGTCTTCTTATTCCGATGATACCCTACGGTCGGCGCCTCGAAGTTCCTCTTCATCGGAGATCATTCCCCGGAACCCTAGAAAACGAATGAGAGTTCTCGACGAGGACGCGTATGTGGAAGCAATCGAGAAGATCATCGAGCGAGATTACTTTCCAGATATAACTAAGCTTAGGGATCGGCTCGATTGGATCCAGGCTGTGAAAACACGTGACCCGATTCAAATCCGAGACGCCCAGTTGAAGATTATCGAAAGACGTGGGAAGAAGCCCAATCATCATCATCAGGTTGGGGACACGGAGGGTAAAACTCAAACTCCTGGATCTACTTTTCTGAGAAATTTCACTCCTTTAGATGAATTTGATGGTAAAACCCCTAGAACCCCTGGTGTCTCTGGTAGAGAGTTCCCTGGTGGTGGTGAAGTAGATGTTGATGATGATGGGGATGAAGATATAGATCTTGACTTGTCCTTGGATGAGTTCTTTAGGAGATATACAAGTGAGGATAACGATAGCTTTTCCAAGATTCTTGAGAAGGTGAATAGGAAGAAGAAGGAGAGGTATGCTTTTCTCCTTGAAGGTGAAAAGGAGGATGGTAAATTGATTGAGGATGTTAAGAGAGATAGGATTACAGATGGGTATGGTACATCTGATCAGCCACCGAGCACTTTAGAAAGTTGGAAGTATACAGCAAAGAATCTTCTCATGTACCATCCAGCTGATAGGGGTGAGGCGCCCTTAACCGAGGCCGAAAGGGCTGTGAGGTTACTTGGATTGACAAAGGAGATTGTGAAAGGGAACACTCGTTTTCATGGGAAGACTATGGATTCTAGGCCAAGAGAAGATGGTTCTGTTGAGATTCTCTACACTCCAATCGCAGGTTCTTCCCCTATGCACATCTCCGGTAGGGACAGAGACAAATCTAAGAGGTATGATCTCGATGATTTAAGGAAAACCCCAAACCCTTTCTATGCGGAATCAGATAAAAGGGCAGATAATGGGTATAGTTTTGTTAGAACGCCTTCTCCTGCACCAGGTCTTGATGAATCACCCTTTATAACGTGGGGTGAGATTGATGGGACACCAATGCGCTTAGATCCCGAGGATACACCTCTTGATATTGGTGGTAGTGCTGATGGACCGCACTACAACATTCCAACTGCACCTGCCAGAGACGTTAGGGCACATTCATTATCAAGGGACGCATCACGAAAACTGAGAGAGAGATCAAACCGTATGTTTAAGAAACCACCGTTGCCATCTCCTCATCGAAGTGGAAGTGCAAGTCCAAATGTTAGGACACTTTCACCCGCTGCTCAGAAGTTCTTCAGAAAGGCAATAGCTAAATCGTCTTCTACTGTTGATGAGAGCCTTCGTGCAAGTTATCGTGGATCGAGTCCTCGTGGAGCAAGTCCTGGTGCTGTGACTCCTAAGAGTGTGAGAAGTGTTTCAAGATTTGGCAAAGATGGGACCAGCTCAGAGACAAGGTCACCTTGATGGTGCGAATGTTATGATTATCTGTTGTTGAATGCTTTGGTGTTCACAGAGGCAACAAAGAGACTTCTTCTTGTACTACATTTAACTTGTGCCAAGTGCTGTTTTAACACTTTTTAAATGGAATGATGCTGTTTTATCTTTCTGTAATTTTGATTTCCACCGCTGCTCTTTTCTCTTAGGAGCTCCTTTGTGTTCCCAGGCTATTTTATCGCCCTCCGCACTTCAATGTTTATACATCATCAATATATCCGATTCAAGCTTCTTTGTAGGTGCCCTCAAGATTGTTCTCTCTTCAATTTTTGATGCTGAAATTATCTGCATCCAGCATCCCCTCAAGAGTTTGGAATTGGTTGAGGTTAGCTAAGTATTTATGTTTCTTTAGACTAGACTGAGGAGACAGAATTGATGCAAGCAGAGTTTTATTCTTCACTTATGCGGAGACAGAATCGCTATAACAAGAGTTTAAATCTTCACTTCAGCATGAAGTAGACATAAAAGTCTGGATTCAGGATCTGATGAAAGAAAAGATTATGTCACACAGCAAGCTCTCATTATCAGAATTACAAATCCTACTCGAGAAACCAAATGGTCTTGGAAAGTATGAGAGAATTCATGAACCCTTTAGACCAACTAACAGGTTTGTATTTAACAGTTTGGTAGACATTGCCAGTAGAAAGAAAAACATGAAACATGAGCCGGAGGCTATGGAGAAAGCACCAAATTTACATTTATGTACAAAAGATCACAAGTGTTTTTCAAAGACAACAACAATAAGGAGAGAGAAACCCAGACCAGTAAAACAAAACAAGAAGAAGATGAAGAAGAAACTTTCACTATAACATATGTTACATGATACACACATCATTTATAGTTTAGATGATAGCAGCAGCAACACAGGATTCAGCTCTTGCCTTGTCAGCATGATCCAACACTTTCTTGGATGTTTTCATAACAATATGATTAGTGATGTAATGCTTGCGACAAACAGGCATATAGACATCAGCTCCACCAATAAGCTCGGTTCTGGTATCACAAGTCTTTCTCAAAGTGAAGAAAGCTTTCTGTCCACAAACCTCACACCTTGCAGTTAGCTTTGTCACAGAATCAGCTATTGGTATAACATCAAGTACAGCACCAAAGCTCCTCCTGCGTATAGAAGGAAGATCACATCCACGTTACAAGTCAAGTCAACAAAATCGGTAAGTGAAAAATATCAAAATCACAGCTTTAAAAAATAGGATCAATCAAGCACACCTTAAATAGTCACCGTCAAGGCCTGCAACGATCACAGTTTTACCATCATCATCAGCGGCTTTGCAACAAAACTCATAAAGATCTCCAAAGAACTGAGCCTCATCAATACCAATCACATCAAGCTGCCAAGAGAAACACACAATCTCAATGCAGATCCTTGACAATTAAGACCAGAACTGAAATTACCAAGAAACCCATAGTTTTTGTTTTGGTTTTAGTTGACCTTGTTATAAGCATCAAGTCCGAATTTATCAGGAAATGACATGAGATCTGGAAGAGCCCAACAAGGGAATCCAATTCCATCATGTGTCACCACCGAATCTTTGGCGTATCTCGTATCTTTACTCGATTTCAGCATCGCAACACTTCTGCTTTAACACAAAAAGACCCAAGTCAGAAAAAAAATTACTCAGATTTCTAAATTGTAAAATTCGAATCCAAAGATCTGACAAGTTAAAAATCAAGTTTTACCTTCCGTCACTGATCTCTGACTTGATTCGGCGGAGAAGAGAGGTCGATTTCCCAGAAAACATAGGACCCATGATAACGTGAACAGAACCGGACCCGCGACGCCCCTGATCGGAAAAAACATCTCCGACGATGTCACTGCCGAAGGTTTTGAGCAAAGTCGAAGATTTGAGGGTCGCCATGGCAGAGACTAGTGGGAGTGGGGATGAAGATTAAAAAAAAAAAAAAAAAAGAATGTGAAAGGTTAAAACTTGTTTGTGGGTTTTCAATAGAGCGATAGTGAATAGGTTGTGGAAGAAATGCATATAAAGACGGACGGAGATGTAGAGGTTGAAGAAGGATGAAGAAAAGTGTGGGAGAGAAGATTCGTCAAAGATAAGGGTTTTCAAAAAAAAGAAGAAAAAAAATCAAATTTTTTTTGGGTGGGCGCCGTTTAAATTTTTTACATCTTGGAGGGAAACATTTTTTGAGCCAATTTTTTTTTTTATTTAACTCTTTTTTTAATTAAGCGCTATAGCACTAGAAACTAGGTACTAAAAATAGATAGTATTTATTTTTTGTTGCCCTATATAGTAGCTTAAAAATATAATTACCGTCTTTATTTTCTGTTATATACACTTATATGTGTCTGTTAATTAATATAAACATTAAAATGTTATTTTTTATAAAAGTGAATATTGTTCAGAAAGCCGTAATATTTGAGACAACAACTTTTTGTAGAACTTCTGTATATTTTTACACATCATTTATACTCATGTACTTCTTCTTCTTCATCCCTTTTTTTTTTTTTTTTTCTGTCAACATGAGTCTCTTCTTCTGAGGTCTACAAACCCATCGTTTTTGTATTCTTTAAAATTTGGGCTTAAGCCCAAAACACTAAAGAGGGTTTTTGTTGGCCCTATGATGATGAACATGTTCACAACCTTCTTCTTCAAGTGTTTTTCCATCAGAGCCAGCCACACTAATAATAAGTAATAAGCACATAAATAGTTCATTGCTTCTAGGCTATTTTCGAATCTGAAGTAGCAGCATCACCTTCTTCATGTATAAAGCTTCTTCATAGTAAGTGCTTTTTTTTCCGATCACCTAAATCATGGTCGCTCGTAAAAAAAAGTAGTGTTCCTAAAACCGAAATGAACATTGATGGAATATATATACATTTTCATCACCAGGCCAGAGTACTAGGTTAACTCAATTTGATGGTGGTAATTAAAAACTCAAAAAGAAAAAAAAAAAGTACAGCACTAATTAGGTTTAAATTATAAAGACAAGAAGCTTAAAATCATCCAAATCAACAAGAACTCAATTTGCAAGAATAAAAACAGCCTTAATTGCAAGAATAAAAAGGAAGACATACTTAATTGCATTTTTTTGTTATTAATAAAACATATTAAGTTTGGTTTTATTGACACAATCCTAGTTTTTGTTTTTAGGATATACTTACTAAGTGTATATATATATATAAAGATAAAAATTCCACAAAAATAAAAAAAAATCTAAATATTCCAAGTCATTAGTAATAAATATATTAAAAATAAATAATAAAAATAAAATATCCGTGTAATAAATTGAAGAGAAAACCAAACTCCGAGTTTTCCTTACAGCAAAAAAGAAAAAAAAAGAAGAAGCTTTTTGTAATGTGAAAACATATATATAAAAAAATAATCAGCAAAAAATAAATATATATGTAAGATAGTAAAAGTAAGAAAATTTCCTTACAAAACAATGTAATGTGTAATATATATATATAAATAGAGACATATCTTCTTCATCTTCTTCTTGCACACAACACATCCGAAAAGCCTTTGTCTTTCTTCTCTCTATCATCTCTCTATCATCTCTCTCCTTCTCCTCCTCTACCAAATAAAAACTCTCTCTTTCTCTCTCTCTAAAATACATAACTAATATATATATATATATAAATACCTCATCATCAAATCAAGAGCGCGTCCCTGCGCGTCGTCAGTATGTTATTATAGACGCCATTGAAATTGTGTTAAATCGGGTTTGATTCGGATTGCACAAAAACTCTTTTTTTTTTTTCCTAATTCTCTCATCTTCTTCTTTCATTTCTTCTTCTTCTTCTTCTGGGGAAGAGGCAGTTTAAAATTATGCCCTCTGTTCAAATCGTGCCTATCCTCCTCAGATCTTATTAGTCTACGAGATTCGGCATCTGGGTTTTATTCTTCTTCTTCTTCTTCTTATTTGGTGGGTTTCTTTTTTTTAATCTATTTTATGAATCTGCTTTTCATCAATCAATCATCCTTTGATCTGAGATTTACCCCGTCTTCTTCTTCTTCCTTTGATTGTTGTTTGCTTTAATCCGATCAAACTCTTCTGGCAATAGATTGATTCTCTTAATTGTTATTGCTTGATGAAGGATCTGTTGTTTTCTAGATTCAATCCGTTAATCTGATTTACGTTTTTTTTTTAAGTCTTTGTAAAAAAGATGTTTCCTTTTGATCAGATTTTGAAATATCTGATTGATTCCAATCATAAACCAAACAATTAAACTAAAAAACCAAAACTTGTTTTATTTATTTATTGAGGTTTGATCTGAAAGCAGAACTGATTGAATTCCTTTGTGTGTGTGTGTGTGTGTGTGTGTGTGCAGCAGAGAGAGAGAGAGAGAGCAAAATGCAATCGGATAATGGAAAGCTTTTCATCGGTGGGATATCTTGGGACACCAATGAGGAACGCCTCAAGGAGTATTTCAGCAGTTTTGGTGAAGTGATCGAGGCTGTCATCTTGAAAGATCGTACCACTGGTCGTGCCCGTGGCTTCGGTTTTGTTGTCTTTGCTGATCCTTCTGTTGCTGAGATTGTTATCACCGAAAAGCATAACATTGATGGCCGTTTGGTAATGTTCCTTTCCTTTTCCTACAATGTAACTTGTTTTCGAAGCTTCCTTTTCCAATTTAGCCTTCCCTAGTTCCCATTTGCTACCTGATCAACCACTATTGTAACTGGATCAATCACTTTTTGATTGGATTTTTTTGAGAAGAAGTTGAGTGGTTTACTTACTTATATATGTTTGATCCTTGGCGGCAGGTCGAAGCTAAGAAAGCTGTTCCCAGAGATGATCAAAACATGGTTAATAGAAGCAACGGCAGCAGCATCCAAGGTTCTCCCGGTGGTCCAGGTCGCACTAGGAAGATTTTTGTTGGAGGCTTACCTTCTTCCGTTACAGAGAGCGACTTCAAGACTTATTTTGAGCAGTTTGGGACGACTACTGATGTGGTTGTTATGTATGATCACAACACACAAAGGCCTAGAGGTTTCGGTTTCATAACCTACGATTCCGAGGAGGCCGTTGAAAAGGTATTGCTCAAGACGTTCCATGAACTAAATGGTAAAATGGTTGAGGTTAAGCGAGCTGTTCCAAAGGAGTTATCTCCAGGTCCAACTCGCAGCCCGCTTGGTGCAGGTTACAGCTACGGAGTTAATAGGGTCAATAACCTCCTTAATGGATATGCTCAAGGGTTTAATCCTGCAGCAGTTGGAGGCTATGGACTTAGGATGGATGGTCGTTTCAGTCCTGTTGGTGCTGGAAGAAGCGGTTTTGCAAGCTTTAACTCTGGCTACGGGATGAATGTGAACTTCGAGCAGGGATTGCCCACAGGGTTCACTGGAGGTACAAACTTCAATGGCAACGTTGACTATGGCCGAGGAATGAGCCCTTACTACATTGGTAACACAAACCGGTTTGGTCCTGCGGTTGGCTATGAAGGGGGCAATGGAGGAGGAAACTCATCCTTCTTTAGTTCGGTTACACGGAACCTTTGGGGAAACAATGGTGGTCTTAACTACAACAACAACAACACTACAAACTCAAATTCCAATACATACATGGGGGGATCATCAACTGGGAACAACACACTTAGTGGTCCATTTGGCAATTCGGGAGTCAATTGGGGTGCTCCTGGAGGAGGAAACAATGCTGTTAGTAACGAGAATGTCAAGTTTGGTTATGGAGGAAACGGTGAATCTGGTTTTGGGTTGGGAACCGGTGGTTATACAGCAAGAAACCCAGGGGCTAACAAGGCAGTACCATCGTCTTCATTCTCTTCTGCCTCGGCAACCAACAACAGTGGTTACGATGCAGCAGGACTCGCAGAGTTTTACGGGAATGGTGCAGTTTATAGTGATCCCACATGGAGATCACCAACTCCTCAGGCAGAAGGGCCTGCTACTTTTAGCTATGGGATTGGAGGAGGGGGTCCTTCTTCAGATGTTTCAGCTAGAAGTTCATCTCCAGGTTACGTTGGCAGTTACAGTGTGAACAAGAGACAATCAAACAGAGGTAATTGAGTTTAGAGTAATTTTTTTGCTTTTAACATGTGATTCTATGATTAGACAATGCCATGAACTAGTTGATTAGAGAATGCCATGAACAAACGGTGGTGTAGGGTCTTGAACTACGGTGCATTTCAGTCTGTAGAACACTTGCATATCACTAAGTGCCTCAGAAAGAGAAACTTGTTTGCATACAGAAACAGTAGCACTGTTTTCTAGTTCATCAGTTGTGATCATTTACAGGAGAAAAGTTTGTTTATTTCCATGCTTTAGATTATGCGCTTGTGGAACTAGGAAAGTAGGTAAATTTTATTTGTTGCTGACACCAGACTCTCTAAATAGTCTAGTAAACGTGTGATGAAGAAACCCAATTGCATGACTGGTTTCTTATGGCTCTTCTTATAGCTCTGAATTATTTTTCCGGTTTTTCGCTTTTTGGTGTTGCAGGAATTGCTACTTAGTACAATCGTTTTTGTTTTACCACGATATTGTAGGCGAGCCATCACGGTGAACGATCTGTGTCTTTTGGCGAATCTTTTAGATTATCTCTCCTTCATACAAATTATGCCCATGAGGACGAAACTTGATCATATCATCAATCAGCTAGAGCTAACCAGAGAATCCCGCAGATTTTTCTGTCATGGTTTGGTTTTCTAAATTCATTGTTCCTCCTAGGCTATTTCTGCTTTCTTTCTTCTTTTTTTTCTTTCTATTTTTGTTTTCTTTATTTCTTTCAACGAGGGATAGAAGAAACTGTATCTGTCTCTGGCGAGGCGGTAATACATAAGAAGAGTTCAAAACCAAAAAAAAAAAAAAAAATGATCCTTCTTCCTCAGTTTTCTTCATTGTCATGTAATGGTTCTTCTTTCTTCTTCTTCTTCTTGGGGGTTATGGTTAAGGTTTGTGTTTTGAGGCAGATTTGTACTAGAGTTTAAGTTTCTTTTGTTTTGTCGTTTTTTTTTTAAGTCTTTTGTTTTTGATAGTGTGAGATATGGAAAGAGGATTTAGCCATGTAGGGCTTTCGAGAATAAGTCTTTTTATCACTATGAGATTATTTTGTTCTCAAGCTGTTTGTATGTCTTATGCGAACGCAAGCAAAACTCGTTTCTGTTGATGTACTTCTATTTTATAGAAACTATATTTTTATGTTTTCTTCTTGATTTCTCTCTTATTCTATCTTTTCTTTTCTCTTACTCTTAGTCTCAAATTCTCTTTTTTTCAATGGTAATATATATACTCTTAATCCATGATGATCTGTGAGCAGTTTTTTCACTAGCTAGTTCTTATGATTCTTAATATGATTATTTGATATAGGTTGATCTTCCATTTTTGTTATTCTCTCCACGATTTATTGTACCTTAACTGTTTTAACTTTTAAGTCCAAAGATCATTCTGATAATAGATTGCATTAATGCTTGGAAATTAGGTATGTTAACCCAAAAAGAAGAAAGTACAGGTTTGTTTACGTAAAGTAAAAGTACTATTATGATATGTGAGTTTTTAAATCCTTGAGTAACATAAGTTGGTGTTAGTCTTCGCATAGAATATGGAATAGGTAAATTGATCCAATGCATCTAGAGTCTAGACAATGTATTCGATAAACTGATTTAGTTAATGAATGAGACGAATAATTTATTTTGGCGAGAAAATAAAAATATTTTCGGGATGAAGACTATTTTAGATGAAATTTAACTATTGTCACTATATTAGCTACACCCGCTGCAAACTAAAAACTTTATTACTCTATCAATGAATCTACATGAAATATTTTAATCCATGCATGATACGTCTATTAAACATTTTTCAGTTTCCTAAACTGAGACAATTTTAGGAAAAATAATAAATTGTGTTACAGACCAGTATTTTCTTACATGAAAGCTGTCTCAAATTAAGGAGAGCTCATCAGCAACCAATGATTCACTATGTTTAGTTGAGAGACCAAATTAAATTCGAATTCTTTCACTGTTATTTTATTTCAATCATAGTTGATTAAAAAAAAAAGAATCCACGGGTTAGCAAGATTAGTTTAAGTTTCGGTCTGGATCCTCCTGACTCCAGTTACAAAAGAAAATGAAAAACTTAGGAGCCAAGTCAACACTAACCCGTCGTAAACCTAAACCACAACGGAACGGAAGGTTCACTTACACATTATTTACACACCAAAATTTAAAGTGGCTTTTAACGTGAATCTCGACACCAATGATCCGGCTTGTCATTTAGCCGAACCATAGATAATTAATGGGACATTTTAGTACTGACTAATTTATAACTTTCAACAGAGCAAATTAAAAGAATATTTTTTTTTTGGGTCAAATTGGGCAAAATGATGCATTCATATTCTCGAGTTAAATAAAATGAGAGCATACATCATAGACCATAGTTTTGGTATAGAGATAAAAATATTAAATTGAATGGGTGTAAAATAATTCGAGCTTCTACATATTGGGTCCCTTGGTCACGGGAGCACTGCAAGCTTTAGGGTTCTGAGTTCCCAAAAGCTTGGGGCTGACGTTTGAGCACTGGAAAGTGGCTGGACCATCCGCTCCAGTGTATTTAATATCAACGTTTCCAATCTCGACGTTCTGGCACGGATATCCCTTGCTGCAAAGTAGCTTCACCGCGTCCTTGTTCCCTGATGTTCCTCTGATATTCTTGAAGCTTATGTTCACCAACTTAATCGTTGATGGTTTCTGAAAATCACAAAAACAACATTTAAAAAATCAGAATCATGCATTGGATAAAATTTCTATATATCAGGTCGAAACCTACACTAATTAACCATAAAATTTGCTAGGTACTAGCTAGCTAGATAGAGATCTATCCAAAATTTATGATGAAGATACATACTTGCTTGTTGCACTGGTTCCAAGGGCAGTACTCTTGGTCAATGAGGATTGGGTTGCTGACGTTCTTGACAATGATATCCTGGAAATGGATATCGGAGGCGGTGGTGGAACAAGCTGCAGAAGGCCATGTCTTGATCCTTAGTCCGTTGTCAGTCTGTTGGAGGGTACAGTTGATGATCCTAATGCCGCTAACATCTTGCTCGTGTCCGTACCTTCCAAGGCTTCCGACACTAATTCCGTGTCCCGGACCGCATGTAACTTTCTCGACGTGAAGGTTCTTCATCCCATCTCCGACGGAGATGCAATCGTCTCCGGTGGAGATGAAAGAGTTAAGGATCTTGACTCCGTCACTTCTTCCCAAATGGATCCCATCAGTGTTGGGACTATCTTCTGGAGCGATGATCTTGATGTTATTCATGGTCATGTTCTTTGCTCCCAGGACGTTGATGTGGAAGTTCTTGGAATCAATTGAGGATATATCTTTGATCTCAGAGTTCAACACGAAATCAAACCTTATACTCTGTAAAAACAGAACAAATAACATCAGTAAGGCAAAAACACATGATAACTTGGTAATTAATATAATTTGAAAATCTCCAAAGGGGTGTTAAAGACAGAAGCACATACGATGGGAAGTTTATTGCACTGGAAGGTCTTGTGACAGTTATTGACCCTCCAAGATGCGTTACCTTCACCGTCGAAGGCTCCACCTCCGTTCAACTTAAACCCATTGATGTTTCCGAAGACGACCCATTTATCCTTTCCTTGGATAGCGTTACCGTTAGCTTTGACAGTACCTTGAATGGTGACCTCGATTGGAGCTTTGCATGGACCCCTCATCTCGATCTCACCAAGCTTGAACTCTCCTTTTGGGATCACCACTTTGCTTGGGGACGGAGATTGGCATGCCGCTGTGAATGCTTTCAGAAGTGCCTGCATATTAGTGCAGTAAAACCCCAATTAAAGAGTTAATCCCAAAAAAAAAAAACTTTGGTTTTGTAGATTACTTGGAAAGCAAGAAAGGGAACTAACCTGAGTAATATCAGAACCTGACGATGAACCAATGGTGAATACCTCAGCATTGGCTGAAATTCCCAACAAACAGATAATAAAAATTGTAGAAACTCCAAAGTATGCACCCATCGTTTACCAAAAAAAAAATTACTAAAATTACTATTTATTGTTTTATTTTGTTCTGTAATTTGATTAGTCTCATGTTTACATTTATATAGTGTATCGGGTAAAGAGTTGTTAAACTCTAATTTTAGAATTTTTCTCACCACCTCTCGTTTTTTTGGGTTGTTTGACCCATGTGTTTAGGAATTCTGATGTCTAATTTTGTATCTTGGACTAATTAAAGGATGAAAACTAAAATGTAAACAAAGGGACATTGTCATTAAAAATTGAATTTCTATATAAAGTATTCTAAATGTGGCCACGTTAATAGTTTTGGTATACACAAAGGAAAATGTAAAAGACTATTCAACCATTTTTATAAACATGTTAGAATATCTAATCATTATTTTGTAATCCTTTGTTTAACTTGTGTACCCTCCGAACCGTATTTACACGTATAGAAGTTTTATATATATTCGTGTTAATTGTGAAGATTTCATAGGGCATTCATTTCTAATAACACATAATTTCATAGAAAAACTAAAGTTATGTATGCATATTTTTACTTAATTTTAGACATTGAAAATTAAAATAATATAATGTTTAGCCAAATAAAATAATTTAAATTAATTGAATCAGAAGCATGCTGAAATATTATGTTCATGTTCATTAATTTATAAAAAAAAAAAGATATATTATGTTCATGTACTGATGTACGGACTTGTACCATCTATTTTGTGCATGTAAACCCACATGTACATACATGCACGTGCTATCATGTGTGATGCGTTTCAAGGCATCAAGTAAAAAAGTACAACAACATGGTTGCTAGATTTTGGGGGAAGTTCCCAATTTAAGGTTTTATTGTACTTCGACTATCACCAGGTCGTATTTCTACGGTTACTTTTTACCGTCGCCGTCACACGTCCTACACTCGAGCTTTGAAACAGTTTTTTCGGAGGCATTCGTTCTTTTAGTTCGTTGTGTCAGACTACCTTTTTGTAACACGAATAAACGAATGGTCCAACATCACGCAAATCTCAAAGCATCTTCAAATCGATACGGCATTTGAATTACACGCGTGTGTGTGTCAGTGTGTTAAACTGGATAAAAACTGTCAAATTTTTTTTGTATGTATATATTAGTATGACATATAATATAACGAATTAAAAAAATTGACGGTGCATCTTCTAATTTTGTATGCCAAAATATTAGGCTTTTAAAAGAAATTCATATGCAAAAAGATATATTAAATCTTGTAGTTTTATCATATCTCTATATGCACACACACGTTATATATTGGCATCAAACAAGAAAAGTTAAAGAAAATCTTTTACATCTTTTTAAACGTCTTTGTGACTTTGGAAAAAAAATAAGACTGAAGAAAATTGGATGTGAAACTCCTAAATTAATATATGCTGTGAGATTTCTACATTTTACTTAGGTTGGGTCAATACTGGTGGGGTGTTACAAGCCTTTGGGTTCTGAACTCCCACAAGCTTAGGCTTTACATTTGAGCACATGAAAGTGGCTGGACCATCGCGTCCAGTGTACTCAATATTAATGTTTCCAACCACAACGTTCTCACATGGATAACCTTTACTGCACAATAGCTTCACTGCATCCTTGTTTGCTGATGTCCCTCTAATATTGGTGAAGCTTACGTCTACCAGCTTAATGGATGAAGATTTCTGCGAGTTATTTACAACACACGTTGGGAATTATAATCATATACTTGTTTTAGAAGAGGATAAATCCAAAGCACAGACTAATTATAAGGTTTGTCAGTTAGAATTACCACACTGGCTAGCACGGAAATATAGTTTATGGAATTCAATCCCTTTCTCCAATTTTGAAAATGATATATAGTCATATGGTGGCTAAAGTGGGACTCTAGTCTATCGCTATATGATTCAATATTAATAATATTATCATAAGAGACGTACTTGCTTGTTGCACTGGTTCCAAGGACAGTACTCCTGGTCGATGAGGATTGGGTTGCTAACGTTTTTAAGGATGATGTCCTCAAAATGAATACCGGAGGCGACGGTGGAGCAAGCCGCGGTGGGCCAAGTCTTGATTCTGAGGCCGTTGTCAGTCTCTTGTACGGTACAGTTGATGACCTTAATACCCCTAACGTTCTGCTCGTGTGGGTACCTTCCAAGGCTTCCAATACTGATACCGTGTCCAGGACCGCACACGACATTCTTCACGAGAAGATTCACCATCCCGTCCCCGACGGAGATACAGTCATCTCCGGTGGAGATCCTAGAGTTGATGATCCTAACTCCGTCACTTCTTCCCAAGTGGATCCCGTCGGTGTTAGGGCTCTCTGCTGGAGCCAAGATCTTGACGTTGTCAAAGGTCATGTTCATGGCGCCGATCACGTTGACGTGGAAGTTCTTGGAATCCACTGAGGATATGTCTCTTATCTCAGCGTTCGTCACGAAATCAAATCTCAGACTCTGCATGCGCAACAGTAAATTACATTACTATATGTAATTCAGGGCCTAGCATAGTAGCATATATGTATGGAAACACCTACGATGGGAAGTTTCTTGCAATTGCTAGTCTTGTGACAGTTATTGACCCTCCAAGCTGCGCTACCTTCACCGTCGAAGGTTCCAGCTCCGTTCAACTTAAACCCATTAATTTTGCGGAAGACGACCCATTTATCCTTTCCGTGGATGTTACTTCCGTCAGCAAGAAGAGTGCCTAGCAAGTTGATCTCGATTGGAGCTTTGCATGGCCCTGTCATAATGATCTCACAAAGCTTGAACTCTCCTTTTGGGATCACCACCCTGCTCGGTGTCGTACATTGGCATGCCGCTGTGCAGTGGCGGATCCAGAAAATTATTTTATCCGGGGCAATAATATTAAATTATTATTTATTATTTTTTTAAATAAAATTATATCAGTTAAAAATATTTAATTAGTTTCAAGTTAATATAAGTAACAAAATTTTGTTTTATTAATAGAATATGGGCTTGTTAACATAGGAAATATAAACAAAATTAAGTTTTTGTATTGTATTTGTAGGATATTTTAATATTATACACAACACAAAAAGTATATCTAAGAAGAAAATAGAGTAATGGGGGCAATAAAAAATATTTTAGCAGGAGCATACTTAAAAACTCATGTAAAATAACATTAATCTGAAAAATTTAACCGTGGCAAGTGCCCCGGTTTACCGTAACGTACGTCCGCCCTTGCCGCTGTGAATGCTTTTAAAAGTTTCTGTATATCGCGCAATGAAACCCTTATTAGTTAATGTGTAAGTGAAATACTAATAAACAGGGTTTTGATAATGTAACCTTTCTATAGATTGCTTGGGAGCAAGATATGAAACTAACCTGAGTAATATCAGAACCTGGAGGAGAATTAATGTTAAACACCTCATGAGCATTGGCTGAAAATGCCACCAGACATAGAACGAAAATTGTAGAAATTCCGATATATGAACCCATTTTTTATTTTTTATTTTTTTTTTAACTTTTTTTTTATATATATCTTTAGTTTTTTGTTTTGTGTTTTTTTTTTTCTGAGAGTTTTACTAACCGTTTGCTGCTTTATATATAATGCCTTCAAAGAGAGATGTTAGCACCATTTTACTCTCTACTTCTCGTTTTTTAGGTTGTTTGAACGCACAAAAAGTTGTGGGCCTTGAATTACACGTCACGTATTTTGTATTTTATTAAAATTAGGTGATTATTCGCGCTAGGTTGCAGATTTTCTTTAATTTTTATAATAAATTCAAAATCTCATATATTAAATATCTACTATATATACAAGATCAAAATACTAAACATATTCTTCAGATCATCGATAATTCAAATTACAACATTTAAGAGATGCGAAATTCATGTATTGTTTCTAAATCAATATAATTTGCAACCTAATAACAAGGTAATATTACCAAATTATTAGAAAACCTGTATTTTTCAAACAAACTTTCATATTTATATTAATAATATAATTTAGATAATACTCATAATTTCACAAGAATATTCTATTATGAAACCAAATTCAGCAGAACGGGTTTTAAACATCTGTTACCCACGGGTTTTGCAAATTCAGTAGGACGAATGCAGATATTGTTCATGTGGTTTTTGGATAACCGATTTTCTACCAGTAAAAAATAGCAAAATTGTTAGAGGTAGGCCTATCAATGTGGGTTCCCCCAGTTAGACAATTTAGGTAATCCAATTTGGTTAATCTTTATAATCGAATACTTTGGTTCACATTTGATTCAGATCCATCGTCGTGTCGGTCCAAATGTTATGGTGAAACCAATTTTGATCCAAAACCGCAATTATGAGATAGAAAAAACATGACATGTATGGGACGTGACGAATAATATTAAAATATAAAATTGTTATATATGAATAATATTAAAATACAAAAAAACATTAAAAATTATGCATGCAGAACTACTACTCATCACATATATAATAGACTTTGAGCAATACATAAGATCATATATGAATCAGTTTATTTATGTGTGTTAGAAAAATCCGTATAATTTAACATGATATCAAACCAAATATATGTTCTCTCAACTCTCAACCCAACTCAAAAAGTTTTCAAACGACATAACTTGAAATTGACACAGTCCAAAACTAATTATATCGATTTAATACGAATTAATTAGTCCTATAATGGACATTGTCGAGATAAATGTTTTGGTTAAAATAGAAGTTTTTTTTTGTTTTTTTTAAAGATATCTTTCCATTAAAACTTGAAAATGGGGAACCAGATTACAATCAGTGGCTCCTACACGGAGTGATACCTACACTGAGACAAACATACACATAAACAGGAAACATAGACCATGGTTATTAATGAAAAACACGAAACCATGCAACCAAGAAAGTATATTAGAGATCCTTTGCTTGAGCGTTAGGGGACCAGATGAGACCTGAGAACGTTCTTTGTTTCCAAGAATAACTGCGAAATATATGTTATTCTTACTATGCAGGGTAATGCGACTTAAGTACAGTCTAACTTCGATGAACTCGGTCGTAGAAATGGTGTTGTAACCACTTGACAAAAAATACTTCACATTCATTTTTTTTTTTTGTAGAAGGTGAAGATTAGAGAAGTTCATGTTGTTTTTATATCAATTTGGTTCCTTCATACTTTCTTTGTTGGATAAACATGCATGCACTTATACAAGCCAAACTTACCAAAATATTTGAGGCTATTATTCATATTTGGTAGATTATTTCTCTTAATTACTTAAATTTTAAAGGGTACGAAAATAGAGAACTAAACTTTTCGTACTCTGAGAGACGTTGCAAGAATAAGAACAAAAAGAGGCGTACCCCGTGAGGCAGTGACTCTGCCACCCTCTCAAGGGGACACATAGATCTTTATGATTTATCTTTCCCTGAACTTATTATTTCATATGGTTGTATGTAAATTTCTTCTTCTTTTTGTGAGATTAACGTTGTTGTTAGGAACTCTTCTTACTTATCAATATGTATGTTTCGTTTATGTGTATATCTTACAATATGGCTTGATGATTTAAATCTGTAATGATAAAAACTGATTACAATAACTCCATATTAATTACTCCTAACTGAACTTTTAAAGAAAAATGAGACGAGATTTTTGCAGCAATTTTCTGTTATATATGAAAATTATATCTATATTTTAGAAAAAAAAAATATGTGAATCTTAAAGACAAAAACTTAAGATTTAAAAGTTATTATTATTTATTAAATATAAATTCAAATACTCGCACATTATGAATCACAAAAAAATTATTATCCAATCATGAGCCACTCTTCAGAGCATAAACTCCAACCATCAAGGGACTATTATCTATTAATATCCATATATATATTATTTATACGTTAAAAAAAGTATCATCAAAATATTGCAAAAACATTTCATCACACCCTAACTGATCACCAGATTGGATGGATGCATGGTGGAAAAGCGACTTTAATTTAAGGACCCGGTTTAGCGACTTCAGTACAAGCTTCTGGAACCAACTTTCCGCTGAGAACAGGCTTAATGTTAGAACAGGCCGAGACAGCTGGTCCTTCTTTACCATTGTGGACCAAGTTGATGTCAGCGAGGGCAATGTTGGTGCAAGGACATCCTTTGCTGCACATTAGTTTCACAGCCACCTTTGTTGCTGATGTGCCCTTAATGTTCTTGATGGTCACGTCCGACAATTTTACTTGAGATGGTACCTTCATGCATATTAGTTAAAGAGATGAAATTTAAGTTTTTGCTCTATATATAATATTTTATTTAAAAAAAATCTATCAAATTAATGTAGATATTTTGTGTATTAATTGATTTGATTAGGTTACTTACCCCAGCTTTGCATTTTCCATGTGGACAATACTCTTGGTCGATGAGAACGGGGGTGCTAACATTGTCCATTGTGATATCTTCGAAAATAATGTTGGAGGCAATACCAGGGGGAGATCCAGGCCATGTCTTGATGCGAACTCCATTGTCAGTGTTCTTGATAAGGCATTTCCTCACGGTGACTCCTTTCACTGGTTGCTCATTAGGATACAATCCAAGACTTCCAATGGAAATACCATGTCCTGGTCCACATTCGACGTTCTCAATAAGGAGATTTTCGGTACCATCTCCAATGGAAACGCAGTCATCTCCAGTTCTAATCTTTGCCCCTATTAAGTTAACACCGTTGGACCTTCCGATGTGGATACCATCGGTGTTGAGACTCTCTGCAGGTGCATCAATGCCAATATTCTCAAGAGTTAAGTTCTTGCAGTTAATGATGTTCATGTGGAAAAGTTTGCTGTTTGTTGACGTAATGCCCATAATTTTCGAGTTTGTTAGACCCGTTAATCGGATGTTCTGTTACAAAACACATAAATATAATGAGTTATATATTTGATGAACAAAAACTTCTAAAATGTATATAAAAATTGAATGTGCTTACGATGGGGAGAGAGTTGCATTTGCCAGTTTTGGCGCAGTCATTGACCTTCCAAGCGAGGGCACCTTGACCATCAAGAATAGCATTGTTCCCTTTCAACGTGAAATCACAAACATTGTCAATTTCAATCCATCCCGCATGAGGTTTAGTTGCCGCGACCGTAGCTGGAGCCTTTAGATTGCCATTCAATTCCAAAGTGACTGGACCCTTGCATGGACCTTTGAGTTCTAAGCTTCCTACCAAATATTCACCTTTTGGCACTATCAGTGTCCCCCCTGCTGCACACACATCTGTCCATGCTTTCGCAAATGCCTATACATGAATCTATTTGAGTCAGATTCATTGTTAACGCATACAAAATCGAATAATAATACAATATATGGTACGTACGGCACAGTCATCAGTTTTCCCGTCTCCTTTGGCTCCTAATACTTTAACATCGCAACTTGCTTTAGGTCCACCAGGTACCGCTCCAGGTACTGCTCCAGATACTTTATCGCCAACTGCCGTAGCTGCATCTTTTGCTTTATCACCAACTGATGTAGCTGCATCTTTTGCTTTATCAACAAGTGGTGTTGCGTCTGCTACTAAGGTGGCCATAACCACTAGCACGATAAAAAACAACCCATTTGTTATACAAAAACCCTCCATTATTTGTTTTCTAAATTTTTTTAATGGATTTTTTTTTTTTGTTTTTTTTTGTTTTTTTCCTTTATTCCTTCTTTTCTTTTTGTTTTATGTTTGTTGATGTGTTTTTTTTTCTGAGATTTCAGTGTCCGTTTTATATAAGGAGCAAAGGGAGATGGCAAAACCACAAACTCCTTCGTAGCTAAAAATATATCCGAGGATTGTGGTGGCTGATCCCTTTTGACTTGGTGCGTTTTCTATTTATGAACTTCTATACATGGATTGTGTCATAATGTTGTAACATTGACGAAACTTGTACCCCATTTAGGGTCATCACAATTTGATTATTTTATTTTTTCGACTTTGTTGCAAAAAAAAAGTTAATACTTATAGATTTGAGGGAGAATCTCATATTGGGCCTAAACGTGAAGTGGTTAATGGGCTTGGTGTGAGATAAACAAATGAATAAAAACAGAACCCATTAGACAAACCCTAAAAAAGCCATAACGGAATGGAGAAGAACGGCGATAGTGTTGTTGGAGATTACGACGTCAAGACGAAGAGAGAGAAGCTTAAATCGGTTCTGTCTCGTCTCCTTGCCGATCCGATTCTCGCCGACGTTCCGAGGAACCCAACACTTTTCGATGTCGTCACTCTTGTCAGTCTGGAAAAGGGAAGCGCTATGCGTCTCTCCGTCATCAAGCTCGACGGCTCCTCACTGGGTATATTTACTTGGTTTTGGCATTTTATCGAACATGTGGTGTGCATTGTGAAAAAAAATTGTACCATGGTATCGTTTCTTTACTTGTTTGCTTATTCCTTGGCAGATGTAGCCGTCATGAATTCAGCTACTTTGAAAGATCTGAAGCTTTTGATCAAGAAGAAAGTTAACGAAATGGAGCAAGCAAACATGGGTCATCGCCACATTTCTTGGTATATATTGTAGCCTTCTCCTTTTACTTTTCTAGTTCTTGTCGTCGTAATACAGACAACTTGTTAATTTGGGAATATGCAGGAAGCATGTATGGTCAAACTTTTGTCTTTCGTACAATAATGAGAAGCTGCTTGACGATAATGCTCTTCTTCAAGATGTCGGAGTCCGGAACAATTCTCAGGTTTTGAATTTTAATCACCTCCCCATTTCTGAATTAGAGTTAGTTTTGTTGTGTCTGTTGTTCAACTCTTTTTAATCATATGTATGCTAATCATGTTTTGTTTGATCATGATTACAGGTGACCTTCATGCCATATGTGATGAAGAAGGGTCGAGGGAGACACTCCAAGAGGAAGAAGCATCGTCTTTTTCGTTCACTCCACAAGACTTCTTGAACCACCCTTATTGATATGTTGGTAACTAAAACTAAGTCCCTTATCTTTATTTTTTACATGTTAGAATGTTAGATTGCATTGGTAGGTTTGCTTCAACTTGGTTTTGTCATTCAACGCCTTGAGCTAAGAATTAAGAAATCCTAATAAGACACTAAAGAAGAGATGAAATCATTTCAAGAACTACTAGAGTTTTTTTTTTTTTTTTTATTCCCCTAATGATCAATTGATTTGAGAGACATTAGGTCTGATATGTTTTTTAAACAAACATTGAAACAAAGTTAAGATTCCCTGTGATGAATATTTTAGTAATCTGGAACGGTGATCAAATGGGGCTCCCTCTCTTGGAAACACTTTCCATGGAGGTTTTAGAGGAACCATTTTTGTAGATACTTGGCAATTTCTGAGGGTTTCTTATCTCTTAGCCAAGTGAAAGCTCTTCTTCTTCTTACTGTTTTTTCTTTTTTTGGTATTCTGAGACATTGTGCTACACGTCGATTCTTTTTTTTTTTTCCCATTAGTATAGACTATTTTTATAGTTACTTTTGTGCTATTACAATTGGTGGGTTTTTGACCAGGCTTGCTGGTGGAGTAGACATATAGTCGTCGTCTCAGCACAATTGAGATCAAAACCAACATATTTATGTGGTTAATCGCACCTTACTCACCAGCATCTCAATACGCAGCAATCAGCTAGTGGCAACAACTGATCTTGAGAACCTTTTATATGGTTTAGCGATCTTACCATCAACACGTGAGG
Organism: Camelina sativa; assembly: GCF_030686135.1. Taxonomy (NCBI): domain Eukaryota; kingdom Viridiplantae; phylum Streptophyta; class Magnoliopsida; order Brassicales; family Brassicaceae; genus Camelina; species Camelina sativa. The sequence continues at coordinate 3,335,691 of NC_141898.1, forward strand.
GACCCGATCTTTATCAGAGTTTGAGAGTTGATTTATTAACTCTCTCTGTATATGACTGGTTGAGTGTTAAACTCTGTAACTAATGGTTGTAGATAAGTTGTAATTATTGGTGGCAATGTGAAAAAAACAGGAACTGCTATGTTTTCATTGTGGATAAGTTACAGAGTCTGCAATCGTTGTGGATAAGTTGTAACAGAACAGAATGTCAGAAACTGCTTTGTTTTCATTATTAATAACACAGGAAACTGAGTTTACTAATTTTATTTCCACTGCTTCAAAGATTTATCTGCAACTGAGAAGCTTCTGGTAGCTCAATCCAACTATTCTTGTCCAAAGGAAGACAAAAACTTAAGACTTCAAATAAGTTATTATTTATTGAATATAAATTCAGACACTTGTAATATATTGTGAATCACAAAAAAAAAACAAAATGATAGAAATGCCACAATAAAATTCCATAACTCATTGTAAATATGATGGTTCCTTTGGTTTTACTTAAATCAAAAGTGTATTTTATGATGATTCTTAAAAATTAAATGCTATTAGACTACGCCAAATGATGAGAATATCCTGACTTGTGTTTAAAAAGGCGTAGCCTAGGCGTGAGGCGAGGTAAGGCTCAAGGGTCATCGCCTCTAGTAGATGAGGCCAGGCGATAGCGCAAAGGTGCGTGCTCTTTGACGCCTTGACGTGAAGCGCGCTCCAGGACACCTTGCGCCTATTAAAAAAAGATAATGATAGTTAAATGGTTGAAATTTACTTGCCTTGTACTATTCCGAAAAATAAGTAGACGTGATTTGATTGCTAAAAAGAAAACACCCTAAAAAAAATCGTGCATATAAACTCCTCACGTCTCCAGCCTCTTCTCTCACCTCTCCAGCCTCTTCTCACGACTCTCAAATCTCCATTCTCCCTACTTTTTCTTCTTACTCTTCTTTCTTCATCAACTCCTCATCATGTGTGATTCTACTAAGCAACTTGATCGAGTAAGGAATATACCACTCCAATTTCTGATAAATATGGTAGCTTATGTGTATCTTCTGTAAGAAAGTCACAAATGGTGGAGTTCAACATGCAAAACAGCATATTGTTGGTGTTTATTGGAATGTTACTTCCTGCACTTTAGTTAGAGATAATGTAAAGGAAGAAGTCAAAACTTTCATGCTTAACAAGGCTGAAGTTAAAGCCACTACGCAAATGATGCCACCACAAACCACTTTATATGATGTGGAAGATGAAGCTCAGCCTAGTCAGCCACCTTCCAAAAAACGTAAGAGTCCAATGGATAGGTATGTTCAACCAACTCCTCATGATATCTTGAAAGGAAGAAAAGACAGAAAATAAGTTTTTGGAAAATCTAATAAAGCATGTGCTGTTATTGCAAAGTAGTTTTATGATGCAGGGTTTCCGTTTAATGCAATTACTTTTGATAGTTTTAGAGAAACACTTGAATTAGTTGGTCAATATGGGTTTGGCTTTAAACCACCAACTATGTATGAGCTACGCGTTCCTTTCTTGAAGAAGGAAGTAAAAGAAACAGAAAAACTGATGGTGGAACAGAAAACAGAATGGGCAACTAAAGGTTGTTCAATCATGTCTAACGGATGGCGTGATTCCGTTGTTCAAAAGGACATTATTAACTTTCTTGTTAACTCGCCAAAAGGATCATTTTTCATCAAATCAGTTGATGTTTCAACAAATGTGAAAATGCTAATTTTCTGTTTGATAAGTTTGATCGTACGATGGAAGAAGTTGGGAAATCTAATGTTTTTCAAGTGATAACGGACAATGCATCAAACTATGTAAAAGCTGGTGAATTTATTATTTAAAAATTTTAGAAGGTTCAGTTTTTTTTGTTTTCTTTTTCAAACTGATACTAACACAGATTTGTGTTTTGTTACTATTGTAGGCCAATTGCTAATGGCTAAATGACCACATCTGTAATGGCTTCCTTGTTCAGCCCACTGCATAGATCTCATGTTGGAGGATATTGGAAAAATTCCTTCGGTGAAGTCTGCAATAAAGAATTGCATCTACATAAATGGCTACATTTATAGTCACACTTCTCTTGTGAATATGATGAGGAAATTCACAAAGACCAGCAGTTACTCGGTTTGCTACATCATTCATCACACTTGCGCAATATCACAAGGAGAAGAAAAGCTTGAGGAGTTTTGTAACTACTCAAGAATGGAATGATTCCAAGTGGCCGAAGGATGTAGGAGCAATGAACGTGAAAAAGCTCATCATGAAGGACAATTTCTGGCACAGTGTGTTGTATACACTCAAATTGACTGGGCCTCTAGTTAGGTGCTTAGGTTGGTTTATGGAGAGAAAAAACCAGCTATGGGGTACATTTACGAAGCGATGGATAGGGCTAAAGAGACCATTGCTAAGATCTTCAATGAGAAAGACGAACAATAGAAATATGCATTTGCAATCTTTGATAAGCGATGGGATTGTCAACTCCATCATCCTTTGCATGCTGCTAGCTACTTTTGAATCCAAAATTTCAGTATAATGAAGAGTGTGGGGTGTTGTGAAAAGGTTGTGAAAGGTCTCTACAGCACTATTGAAAGGTTGGTTTCTGAAATTGCAACTCAAGATAAGATAGACAGAGAGTTGACGGAGTTTAAAAATGCTTCAGGACTCTTTGGGATTCTCATGTCGAAAAAACAAAGGAAAAGAAAAAAACCAGCTGAGTGGTGGTCTTCTTATGCAAGATCTACACCAATACTTAGAGACTTTGCCATAAAGGTTTTTAGTCTCACGTGTAGTGCAACTGGTTGTGAGAAAAATTGGAGCGTGTTTCATCATCTCCATACCAAGAAAAGGAATCGATTGGCTCAAGAACGTTTCAATGACTTGGTGTTTGTTAAGTACAATCACACTTTACAACACCATTACAAAATGAAAGACACCATTGATATGATCATCCTAGAAGATTTTGACGATTGTAATGAGTGGTTGGTAGGAAGAAGGGATAAGGAGTCTACTGTTGAGTATAATGATCAAGTGTTTGAATATGGTGATTTAACATGGGGTGTGGTAAGTAAAGCATCTGGAGCTAATGAGCCTAACTACCTTACTAGAGGCAAAAAAAAGCATTAGCACAATCTGCAAGTAGAGCTGAGAAAGGGAAGAATACAGCCTCAAGCTCCACTCCAGCTCCAAGATCATTTCAAAGGCCATCTCCAACTCCACTAGCTTTGATTAATGAAGATGATGAGGATAAAATTGAAGAAGATTTCACAGGAGTAGATGAGGACACTAAAAAGTGGGTGTAGAAGATGTTGAGTATGATTATGAGGAGAATCATGAGATGAATTTTTTATTTTAAAGTTTTAAACTTTGTTTGGATTGGCTTTTTCTTTGTTTTGTTTCAGTTATCAGTTCTAAATTTTGTTTGGATTGGCTTTTTCTTTGTTTTGTTTTCAGTTCTCAGTTTTATTATTATTAGGTTGTCTCTTTCTCTATGTTTCAAATGATAATATCCATATTTTAGATTCACAAATTGTAGTAATATAGCTAAGATATCAATAATATATTACGACTAACAATTCTTTTATTGTGTAGTCTTTCCTCAGCCACCAAAGGCGCGCAGCGCCAAACGCCTAGGCTCAGAGCGCAAACCAGACCTTCATTGCCTCACCTCGCCTCTCGCCATTTAAAACACAGATCCTAACCCAACTTATACTGGTGGATAACAATTTTTCTACTATTTATGTGTATGTCCGCATAATGTGATCAACTGTCCATTTCACAATTGTTGTCCGCAAATAAAAATTATGACTTCAAAGGTTTCTGAGACTACATCTCTGACGCTTCTAAATTAGTAATTCCACCAATAGTTTTTCTCGGTGATGGAAACAAAAAATTTGACATCAAGCTTAAATCATTTTCATTGACTCGTATACATTAAAATTATTGACAAATTGTTGCCTTTGTCCACTAATTAGGTACTTTCACATAAATTTTATATTTTTGTCTATTGTTTCATGTTATTATGGAATGTTTTAAAATTGTGACATTTATAAATGGTTCAAAATGCGAATCTAGACCATCTTTTCTTGGAGTGTGTCCAAGGGAGGTTATTCAGCTGCTTTTCCTTGGATAATGTGGTATATTTAGAAGGCTCGAAATGATAAATTATATGCACACTCGGTAAATGATCTTTCTTAGGTTCTGAGATTAGCGGAAGAAAAGGCAAAAGCATGGCAATTACTGCAAACAAATTCTTTGTGTGAGCCTCATGTTTCAACGGAAGGTGGAGTTTAAATTTTGTTCTTTCTTGCTTCTCAGGAATCCATTTAATCGGTCCATCGTTGTTTTGTGTATGGTTCTTGGAAGCAGAGCGACAATTTTGTTGGTATAAGGTGGTTCTGCTTGTCACCAAATATTGGCGCCCCATCTATGGGAACATCCAATCTACGACCAAGTCTCTCTTGTCTACATACCGAGGTGGATGTACCAATTTAGGCAATATAATACATGTTAGGCGCATGTGTCCAAGACGTTGTCTTCATCCTTACCGACTGCTCCGACCTGGTGAAGATGGTGTCTTCACCTCACGAGTGGCCGACTTTCTCAGCATATCTAGAGGAGATCGAGATCGACAAGGGGGTTTCTTTTCCTTTTCTTTATCATTAGTTCCCCGTAGATCTAATGTCAAAACGGATGATTTGGTGCGACGAGTTTGCACATTACCGCATTTTACTACTATGTAAACAATATTTCTTCTAGTTGGCTCATTTGAGGTTGACAAAAAAAGGTTTAAGAATGTGGTATTTTTGGAAAAAAACAATCTACAATGTAGCATTTCTCACAAAATTCCCAAAAACATTACTATACAACCATGAGTCACTCTTCAACTAATAAACATCAAGCTTGAAGGGACTATTATTTATTTGTAAAATATAAAATATTGCAAAAAAATTTCATCACACCCTAACTGATCACCAGATTGGATGGATGCATGGTGGACAAGCGACTTTAATTTAAGGACCCGGTTTAGCGACTTCAGTGCAAGCTTCTGGAACCAACTTTCCGCTGAGAACAGGCTTAATGTTAGAACAGGCCGAGACAGCTGGTCCTTCTTTACCATTGTGGACCAAGTTGATGTCAGCGAGGGCAATGTTGGTGCAAGGACATCCTTTGCTGCACATTAGTTTCACAGCCACCTTTGTTGCTGATGTGCCCTTAATGTTCTTGATGGTCACGTCCGACAATTTTACTTGAGATGGTACCTTCATGCATATTAGTTAAAGAGATGAAATTTAAGTTTTTGCTCTATATATAATATTTTATTTAAAAAAAATCTATCAAATTAATGTAGATATTTTGTGTATTAATTGATTTGATTAGGTTACTTACCCCAGCTTTGCATTTTCCATGTGGACAATACTCTTGGTCGATGAGAACGGGGGTGCTAACATTGTCCATTGTGATATCTTCGAAAATAATGTTGGAGGCAATACCAGGGGGAGATCCAGGCCATGTCTTGATGCGAACTCCATTGTCAGTGTTCTTGATAAGGCATTTCCTCACGGTGACTCCTTTCACTGGTTGCTCATTAGGATACAATCCAAGACTTCCAATGGAAATACCATGTCCTGGTCCACATTCGACGTTCTCAATAAGGAGATTTTCGGTACCATCTCCAATGGAAACGCAGTCATCTCCAGTTCTAATCTTTGCCCCTATTAAGTTAACACCGTTGGACCTTCCGATGTGGATACCATCGGTGTTGAGACTCTCTGCAGGTGCATCAATGCCAATATTCTCAAGAGTTAAGTTCTTGCAGTTAATGATGTTCATGTGGAAAAGTTTGCTGTTTGTTGACGTAATGCCCATAATTTTCGAGTTTGTTAGACCCGTTAATCGGATGTTCTGTTACAAAACACATAAATATAATGAGTTATATATTTGATGAACAAAAACTTCTAAAATGTATATAAAAATTGAATGTGCTTACGATGGGGAGAGAGTTGCATTTGCCAGTTTTGGCGCAGTCATTGACCTTCCAAGCGAGGGCACCTTGACCATCAAGAATAGCATTGTTCCCTTTCAACGTGAAATCACAAACATTGTCAATTTCAATCCATCCCGCATGAGGTTTAGTTGCCGCGACCGTAGCTGGAGCCTTTAGATTGCCATTCAATTCCAAAGTGACTGGACCCTTGCATGGACCTTTGAGTTCTAAGCTTCCTACCAAATATTCACCTTTTGGCACTATCAGTGTCCCCCCTGCTGCACACACATCTGTCCATGCTTTCGCAAATGCCTATACATGAATCTATTTGAGTCAGATTCATTGTTAACGCATACAAAATCGAATAATAATACAATATATGGTACGTACGGCACAGTCATCAGTTTTCCCGTCTCCTTTGGCTCCTAATACTTTAACATCGCAACTTGCTTTAGGTCCACCAGGTACCGCTCCAGGTACTGCTCCAGATACTTTATCGCCAACTGCCGTAGCTGCATCTTTTGCTTTATCACCAACTGATGTAGCTGCATCTTTTGCTTTATCAACAAGTGGTGTTGCGTCTGCTACTAAGGTGGCCATAACCACTAGCACGATAAAAAACAACCCATTTGTTATACAAAAACCCTCCATTATTTGTTTTCTAAATTTTTTTAATGGATTTTTTTTTTTTGTTTTTTTTTGTTTTTTTCCTTTATTCCTTCTTTTCTTTTTGTTTTATGTTTGTTGATGTGTTTTTTTTTCTGAGATTTCAGTGTCCGTTTTATATAAGGAGCAAAGGGAGATGGCAAAACCACAAACTCCTTCGTAGCTAAAAATATATCCGAGGATTGTGGTGGCTGATCCCTTTTGACTTGGTGCGTTTTCTATTTATGAACTTCTATACATGGATTGTGTCATAATGTTGTAACATTGACGAAACTTGTACCCCATTTAGGGTCATCACAATTTGATTATTTTATTTTTTCGACTTTGTTGCAAAAAAAAAGTTAATACTTATAGATTTGAGGGAGAATCTCATATTGGGCCTAAACGTGAAGTGGTTAATGGGCTTGGTGTGAGATAAACAAATGAATAAAAACAGAACCCATTAGACAAACCCTAAAAAAGCCATAACGGAATGGAGAAGAACGGCGATAGTGTTGTTGGAGATTACGACGTCAAGACGAAGAGAGAGAAGCTTAAATCGGTTCTGTCTCGTCTCCTTGCCGATCCGATTCTCGCCGACGTTCCGAGGAACCCAACACTTTTCGATGTCGTCACTCTTGTCAGTCTGGAAAAGGGAAGCGCTATGCGTCTCTCCGTCATCAAGCTCGACGGCTCCTCACTGGGTATATTTACTTGGTTTTGGCATTTTATCGAACATGTGGTGTGCATTGTGAAAAAAAATTGTACCATGGTATCGTTTCTTTACTTGTTTGCTTATTCCTTGGCAGATGTAGCCGTCATGAATTCAGCTACTTTGAAAGATCTGAAGCTTTTGATCAAGAAGAAAGTTAACGAAATGGAGCAAGCAAACATGGGTCATCGCCACATTTCTTGGTATATATTGTAGCCTTCTCCTTTTACTTTTCTAGTTCTTGTCGTCGTAATACAGACAACTTGTTAATTTGGGAATATGCAGGAAGCATGTATGGTCAAACTTTTGTCTTTCGTACAATAATGAGAAGCTGCTTGACGATAATGCTCTTCTTCAAGATGTCGGAGTCCGGAACAATTCTCAGGTTTTGAATTTTAATCACCTCCCCATTTCTGAATTAGAGTTAGTTTTGTTGTGTCTGTTGTTCAACTCTTTTTAATCATATGTATGCTAATCATGTTTTGTTTGATCATGATTACAGGTGACCTTCATGCCATATGTGATGAAGAAGGGTCGAGGGAGACACTCCAAGAGGAAGAAGCATCGTCTTTTTCGTTCACTCCACAAGACTTCTTGAACCACCCTTATTGATATGTTGGTAACTAAAACTAAGTCCCTTATCTTTATTTTTTACATGTTAGAATGTTAGATTGCATTGGTAGGTTTGCTTCAACTTGGTTTTGTCATTCAACGCCTTGAGCTAAGAATTAAGAAATCCTAATAAGACACTAAAGAAGAGATGAAATCATTTCAAGAACTACTAGAGTTTTTTTTTTTTTTTTTATTCCCCTAATGATCAATTGATTTGAGAGACATTAGGTCTGATATGTTTTTTAAACAAACATTGAAACAAAGTTAAGATTCCCTGTGATGAATATTTTAGTAATCTGGAACGGTGATCAAATGGGGCTCCCTCTCTTGGAAACACTTTCCATGGAGGTTTTAGAGGAACCATTTTTGTAGATACTTGGCAATTTCTGAGGGTTTCTTATCTCTTAGCCAAGTGAAAGCTCTTCTTCTTCTTACTGTTTTTTCTTTTTTTGGTATTCTGAGACATTGTGCTACACGTCGATTCTTTTTTTTTTTTCCCATTAGTATAGACTATTTTTATAGTTACTTTTGTGCTATTACAATTGGTGGGTTTTTGACCAGGCTTGCTGGTGGAGTAGACATATAGTCGTCGTCTCAGCACAATTGAGATCAAAACCAACATATTTATGTGGTTAATCGCACCTTACTCACCAGCATCTCAATACGCAGCAATCAGCTAGTGGCAACAACTGATCTTGAGAACCTTTTATATGGTTTAGCGATCTTACCATCAACACGTGAGGGACCCGATCTTTATCAGAGTTTGAGAGTTGATTTATTAACTCTCTCTGTATATGACTGGTTCAGTGTTAGACTCTGTAAATAATAGTTGTGGATAGTTTGTAATTATTGGTGGCAATGTGGAATAAAAAAACAGAACAGAAACTGCTATCTTTTCATAATTAATAAACCAGGAAACTGAAGGTAATTCGAGATTTGATTCTTGTTTTATTTCCACTGCATTTCACTTCATATATTTCGTCTGCAGCTGAGATGCTTTTGGTAGCTCAACCCAACTATTCTTGTCCAAAGCGCAATGCAGACGTATGCGTGTTCTCAGCTATTGGTTTGGTGATACAAAGCTTAATTAACAAGCATTAAATATTACAAGGGCACGGTAATATCTCAAAGTCAAACATATTAATAATAGACATCTCTTATTTAAAAATTTGGTAAATAGTGCGTAATGTTTGAATTTGAACATAGATGGGCCTACGAAAATGTCTTTTCTCCGATGCTAAATCATATAATTACAGCCTAAGATTGGTATTTAGCGTTTGGAAAAAACCTACAAGTGGTGGGAAACTTGTGTACCTCTTACTAAAATGTTTCTTTTAGCTTTTGAAGAACCAACACTCACGGCACAACTGCCCCCACCCACCATTTCTTTTATTTTTACTTACTCATAGTCATAGCATCGGTTTGAGTCAGTGATTATTAATTATATATTTAGTGGTGAATTGGACATTAACGATTAAAATCTACTACTATTTGCATAATTGCATTTATTTCGTTACCATGTAGAGTTGTAGACAGAAAAATAAATAAATAAATAACAATGGAGCTGAAAAATTTGTAGTTATAAAACTCTGTTTAGTTTTTTTTTACTTTTTGATCTCTTGATCCAAACTCTTCATCTAACTTATCTTTACACGCTAATTATGACTGAAACCCAGCAACACAAATAGACACATAGTTTAATATCTTTAAAGTTCAACAAAGGATTTGAACTAAATGTTATCTCACCCATTAACTTACATAAAATCCACGAAGAAGTCTTATTAAATTAACTGGAAAAAAAGTCTAATGTGATCTATATACCACAAACGAACAAATGCAACTCTAATTAATAAAAGGCATTTTGTTTCTCAAGAAAAAAAAACAATAAAAAAATTTGAAAGTATACAAATTATTTATAAATCAAAAAGGTCAGATAGTTGTATATTAACGACTAAAAAAACAATTCAATATAAAAACACCTTAGATAAAAAGAAAAAAAAAAAAAGGTAAAAGGAAAGAGAGGACTTTTGCATGAGTTGGCAACTTCTTTTTTTGTTCTTATTATTAAAGTCTTAAGAAAACTAATTATTTAATTAAATGTTGCTCTGTCATCATCACACTTTTTTTTTTTTTTTTTTTTTTGGTTTTGTATTCTTTCCCATTTTCTTTATTCTCTTCTTTTTGACAATCCGCAAACTCTAATCTCATCCCACGGTCTAGATCTCTCCAATCATCATCACTTCTTGTTCCATTCACTTGATCCTAAAAAAACTAAAGAAAATTATATTAAAAAAAAAAAAAAAAATCCACGAGAGAATTATTATTATGTGATGCCTATTCAACGTACCCTCCTTTTTTCCTCCATCATCTTCGTCTTCTCTCTCTCTCTCTCTCTCTCCATCTCGAGACCAAACTCTTGCTTCTGGTTCTCTTCATTCTCATGGCTTCAGAGAAGAGTTTCAAGAAGAGAAAGATCACCGATGATGAAGACGAAGGAGGAGGAGGAGGACTACTAGAATCCCTTCCCGGAGATATTGTAGCTGACATACTCTCTCGGCTACCAATCTCCTCCATAGCTCGCCTTATGTTCGTTTGCAGATCTTGGAGATCCATTTTGACTGACCACGGTCGTGTCTCTTCTTCCCCTACAAAACCATGTCTTCTCCTTCACTGTGATTTCCCAATACGCAACGGTCTTCACTTCCTCGACTTATCAGAAGATGAGAAACGCATCAAGACCAAAAAATTCACCTTAAGGTTCGCATCTTCCATGCCCGAGTTCAACGTTGTGGGATCATGTAACGGTTTGCTCTGTTTATCTGATTCTCTCTACAACGACTCACTCTACCTCTACAATCCTTTCACTACAAACTCCTTGGAGCTTCCCGAATGTTCCAACAAGTACCACGACCAAGAACTCGTGTTCGGTTTCGGATTCCATGAGACGACAAAAGAATACAAAGTGTTGAAGATAGTTTACTTCAGAGGTAGTAGTACTACTAGTAGTAGCAATAACGGTGTTTACAGAGCTCGGGGTAGAATCCAGTACAAGCAATCAGAGGTTCAGATCTTAACCTTGTCCTCAAGGAAAGATCAATCTTTGTCTTGGAGAAGCTTAGGCAAAGCTCCTAGTTATAAGTTTATGAAGCGTTCATCGGAGGCTTTGGTCAACGGGAGGTTACATTTTGTGACAAGGCCTCGCAGGCACGTGCCGGATCGTAAGTTCGTATCATTTGATCTCGAAGATGAAGAGTTTATAGAGATACCTAAACCGGACTGTGGTGGGCTAAACCGGACCAACCATAGGCTAGTGAATCTTAAAGGGCGTCTTTGCGCGGTCGTTTATGGTAACTACGGCAAATTGGACATATGGGTTATGAAGAGTTACGGTGTTAAGGAATCTTGGGGAAAAGAGTATAGCATTGGGACTTACTTGCCAAAGGGGCTAAAGCAGAATCTTGACCGACCCATGTGGATTTGGAAGAACACTGATAATGGTAAAGTGGTTAGGGTTTTATGTGTGTTGGAGAATGGAGAGATCTTGTTGGAGTATAAGAGTAGGGTTCTTGTGGCTTATGATCCAAAATTGGGTAAATTTAAAGATCTTCTTTTCCATGGTTTGCCTAATTGGTTTCATACTGTTGTTCATGTTGGAACATTGTCTTGGTTTGATACACCGTTTATGATAAAACTATATTAATCAAAAGCCTGAAATTTATATTAGTTTTTAGATCTTTTGGTTAAATGTAAATATGATTTCATAAACTTTTCCGGTAATTTGTTTCTTAACTTTTAGATGTTGTTTAATTAGTACTAACCCAAGATCGTGTGCCCTTTAATCGTATCGCTTAATTGTATGCTAATATTGTTTTTTACCATGCATGCTCGACCACCAAGCAATACAAAGAAGAAAATGGGAAATCTCTTAGCATATATATATTTATTTAGATCTAAATAATTAATAACAAGAAAAACAAAGTTAGATAAAGCAAACTTTAAAGATATACTATCATAGAAGAAAAAAAAAAGAGGCTTTCGCAAATCACGCAAATCATATAATTTTCACTAAAAAGAAAAAATTGTGTATATATAAATATAGATAACCAATAGTGATCTTCGATCTAAATATTAAACCCATGTGAAGAGATTCCCTATCGTCTTTAAAAATAAAATAAAAAATCTATTCATCGTAAGATCTAAACATCTTATACAATTAAAAGATTTTAAATAAACCTTTATATATATATATAAAAAAAATAAAAAAAAAATAAAAAAAAAAAAAAATCGACGACGATGCAATTTTTCGTGGTGTGGGAAATATGAACATTTTTGTACATGATGAGTGATGACGAACGTAGTTATATTTGGGTCTATCAAGGTACATTATGAACGGCTCTAAGTGGCCAAATTAATGGCCATTTTTCTTGCTTACCGACACCTCTAGAGTATGCGTGCTGCGTTTAAATCATGGAATATCGGGTTTAAATGTGAATTCAAAATGCAATATCTTCACCTATACACATATATTTCAACTCCAAGACTGAAATTATTATTCTTTTCAGTTTTGACGATAGAGAAACACAGAGAAATTAGAGATGTTGTGAAAAACTTCATAGTTATCGGCTTCTCTTTATTTATTTTTGTTATGAAACTGCTTTATATCTTTTTTTCATGTCATGATTTTGACTCATCTCTCGATGTGTTTTTTATCGACCCTATGATATTGCTACTAACCTAATGCATGTTGACTAATTTGGGATTTATTATAATTCTGCTATATATCATGTACTGTAACAAACAAACAAACAGTATAATTAACTTAGACGACTACTTTGATTGCCTAACCTAAACAACTGAAAACGTTGTCCTAAAAAAAACTAGCATATGACTTTGGAAAGGCATATGCATTGTCTATTATTGGGTACATGACTTCGGAGTATAGAAGGAATGAACTACAAGACTATATATAAGAAATGTCTCCAAGGAGCAAGAACATGTAAAGGATAAGATAAGTGTATTCATGAATGTCATGATACGAGTTGAAACAATCAAAAGTGACATAATTACATACATGATTATAAGCAAAACTGAATGAAACAAATAAGGTCCAATTAAATGAAATTGATTAAATAATAATACTAGTTGTTTGAAGGCAAAAAAATTCATCTTTTATCTTTTAAAAAAATTTGGTAAGAAGCAATATGCCATGTTTGTCTTACGTAGGTCCGCCATAGCTAGGGTCCCCCCAAATATCAATAACCGGATCAAACCGGCTAAAATCATAAATGCAAATTATTGCAATCATCAATAGGTTAGAGGACTAATTCGATAATTGGTTACAAATGATTTAATCCATGAGAGATATATTATAATATAAAAAAACAAATAAGAGAAAAAACATAAAACATTAGTGTTTTTAATTTTTGTCTTTTGTCGTGGCTCGAGGCTCTCGTCGTCTCTTGTTGTCTCTCATCTGGTGCGCGTGGAAGAAATAGCAATTATGCTTTTTTTTTTTTTTTTTTTTAATATTTATGAGATGATTTGATGATTTCTCTCTCTCGTCTCGTTAGTGACCCTCACGATCTCTCTCATTCTCTCTCTCATATAACTCGGATCACCACATGACTCCATCTCTTCTTTGCCGTTACCCAAAACCAAAATCCCTAAAAAATTTCCACTTTTCATTTTCATTTGCATTTCCCCCTTCCTCCTCCTAAAGACGAGACCTTTTTTTTTTTTTCTTGTTTTGTGTGCCAAAACTCAAATCTTTTTGAGAGGGCTTAGGGGGTGCGGAGCTGATTGATGTCTTTGGTATCTGGAGCCAGGGACATGGGGTTGGACGACAACAAGAACAACAACAACAACAACAAGGAAGGTGGAGATGATGAAAACACCTCCAGAACCGACGACGAGGCTGTTGGATCTTTGGGAAGACAGATGAGCGAAGCTTCTCTTTGTGCTACCGAGGAAGAAGAAGACGAGGATTCCAAATTACAATTGGGTCCTCAGTACACTATCAAAGAACATCTCGAGAAGGATAAGGTTTCTTCTTCTTTTTCTCTTTCTTTTTCTGGTTTGTAATTTTAAACTACATTGTCAAAAAAAAAAATTAATGCTTTGTTGAATCTGAGTTCTTGTAGGATGATGAGAGTCTGAGGAAATGGAAGGAACAGCTTCTTGGAAGTGTTGATGTCACCAACATTGGAGGTTAGGCCTCCTCTTCATTTTTAAACAATGTTAAATTTATGATCTTGAAATATTATATGGCCACATTTGATGAGACCCTTGTTAGATGATGCTGCTTGTTTTGTTTGTCATCTCTCTGTGATTTATGTGAATAATTTGGATCTGTTTGGTCTTTGTTTACCTTCAAATAGATACAATCTTCCTGCATATGATTCCGGAAACTGGTGTGGATTTCAGTTTTTCATCATCTTTGTTCATGTCCTTGCTTGACTGCATTTTTTTCTGAGTGTTTTGTACATAACGTCAAGTTAAGATTGGAGAAATGTGTATTACATTGATGAATTTGTCACTTATTATAATCCCTCTCTTGATATGCAGAGACTCTTGATCCGGAAGTGAGGATTCTTAGCCTTGCCATCTTGTCTCCCGGAAAACCCGATATTGTTCTGTTGGTTCCGGAGAATGGAAATCCAAAGGGCATGTGGTTTACTTTGAAAGAAGGGAGCAAGTACAACCTCAAATTCACATTTCAAGTTAACAACAATATTGTTTCTGGTCTTAGGTACACCAATACAGTTTGGAAGACCGGTGTTAAAGGTAAAACAATACTACTGACAAGTTTTTTTTTTTTTTTTTAAATTGATTCTCAATGGTTTAGTTAGAGACAATGTGATCCAATTCCTTTTCAATGGTTTCAGTGGACAGAACAAAGGAAATGCTTGGAACCTTTAGTCCTCAGTCGGAGCCATACAACCACGTGATGCCAGAAGAGACCACTCCTTCTGGCATGTTTGCTCGAGGATCATATTCTGCTAGAACTAAGGTATGATTAGATTAAGACCTTCATCATCTAACTCTGTGATATTCTCTTCTTTGGTGTTGTTTTTTAAATTTACTTGGAAAATCTTGTTTCAGTTTCTTGATGATGATAATAAGTGCTACTTGGAGATCAACTACAGCTTTGACATCCGTAAAGAATGGCCTGCGGTTTGATATTTCGTGGAACGCGAGTTGCCTCCTGAGATGTGTTGTCAGTAGAAGAAAGTTGTGTTTGTTTCACTCCCTATCTACCGTTTTTTCGTTGAACATATAAATGTGAAATCGTTTTTTCTGATCATCGTAGAACAAGAACGGCGGCATTTACTTCCTTCATCTTTGATCTTGATTTTTTTTTTTTTGTGTGTCCATTAATGTCGTTGGAAATCAGTATGTCTGTGTTTGTTCTCAACTCTGTTTCTCCTTCCACTTTACATATGTTTGATGATATGATTGTGTTAGAACCTGAGATGTATAATGATTCTCAGTCAAAGCTGAAAGTTACAAAAAAAAAAGGTTTTGCTTCACAGGAAATGCATCTCGTTTCTTTTATATGCCTTTAAAGAGAAGCAAACTATTATTGACCGCTTCTTCTTACCACCACATCATCAGGTTTCTTTTCATACTTCCAAGTTCTAATCGCCTCGTTTAAACATTACCACCAATATAAATCCTCTGATGCAATTGGCCTAGTTGTGTGCATTTTGTTTGATTTATTATTGGGCTTTGATTAATTTAAATTAGATTGTGGAAATTATACGTTCGTAATTTCTTTTATTTTAGTATATCAATATGATGCCAAGTTCTTATCCACATATCATTATCCATCTGCTTTACGATACGACTTGTTATTTCGAAAAAATAGTATTGAGAAGAACAGTTTGACAAATTCATACTACAAACCAAAACATGGATCATATTAAAACATGAAGATCACAATTGATTATGTCAAAGAGGGGTAAATAAAAGCAAGAGGGCAAAGTAACACCTCTTGGAATGTGAAGAAACTTGACATTTACCATCTCAGAAATGGATCTTGGTTATGTTTTACTCTCGAAATAAAATTAAAAAAAAAATCCTATTTATATATATACTTAGAGAAAGAAAAAGAGAGAAACCATCAAGAGGGGTAAATAAAACCATTGTTGGGGACTCCCTCGTTTACACCTTTTGGCTCACCTTCTCCCAACAGTTCTTTTGTTTATGTGCTCTTACCACTTTCTTTAAGAGAGTTGAGCCTCCTAAGTCTCTGGTCAAGTTCTGCCAGCACTGCTGGTTCCTGCTTCTTCCTCTGCTTTGATATGGTGTTGGTAGTCATCGATCCAATTTTCTCAAATGCCACCTGAAAATGTGTTGATATTGATACTACGGATTATGAATCTTATATATACATAAAACTCGGTGTTCGGACTAGGGCAGGCTTGGCTTACCGTTAATAATTCATCCGGGTCAAAAAGCTGATGTGAAGTTGTCTGTAATATGTTGATTACATCACCGACCTGGTGGGTCATAAGAAGCTCGTTCTCTTTCATCTGCGAATGAAGAGAGATTCACGAGATGAGACTCACCTGTGTCGGAGGATTAATAATTTACGAAAAAGGCTGATCAGAGGAAGAGAAAGAAGAACCTTGAATATTGCTAAAGCTGCATGGAATAGAACCTTTGCTCCTTCATAGAAAAGTACATCCCACACCCTTAGAGTTGTCTGCAAACCAAACCAAAGTTTGCTGTATAACATAAGAAAAAGTAATCTTAAAAGACACATAATTTGACAAAAGGTTTCGTTTTTAAGAACCTCTGAAGGAAGGCTTTTAGAGAAGAGGCATAGAAACCATTCGGTGGCTACGAGGGAAACATCAAAGCCCATATCTTCAAGATGACTAGCTATTCTGCAAACATGTAACGTTAACGAGTCAATTTCGTGATCGAAGAACAAGATAAAGCCAGAATTTGATAAACTGATGAAGCTCAGTGACCAAGAGAACCAAGAAAGCTAGAGAGAGTTACCGAGGACATTTTTGAGCAAGCAGATCTTTGAAAACCCGCTGCTCAACATGGCATCCAGACAAGTTTGTTGTGTAGCAGTCACGAACTAATACGTTTTCCAAAAGGACAGCTAGCATCCAGAATGCGTCTTCTTCTGTCTTCATGACAAGTAATAGTAATGCTGCAACATAGTTTAGTCCCTGGACCAATAACGAAATTGATTAAGACCAAAAATTCTATTGAATAACGCAAATGGATATGGGAAGGATAAGTGTGTACCTGACAATAGCCAACATCAGAATCGCGAAAGGAATAGCCAACAAGCACACGTCTTAGAGCAGCATGACCCTCTGGAGTATCCAACCATGGATGGCCTGGAAAAGTACGTGGCAGATCCTGCAAGAGTAGAGACACAATGTCAAATGAAAATGATGAGAAGATCCGAAAAGGAAGTTGCAGTATAAGACAATAAAAATCAACATTCATAACATATAATCTCGAATGACAATCAACCAACGCAGAAGAAAGACTCTGCTAGAAATTGCTTGAACACAAGAATTAACAACGGATCTATAACAATCCTAAAACAAAGGATCAATGTAAAAATTTAGAAACGAAACCACGCAATAGTTGGTTTCCTGCAGCTAACATCAATCCTACAATTACTCAAAATACAATCTGAGAGGCACAATTAAGATCCAGGGGATGCAAAAAAACACAACAAACATATGAAGCAGCCTCCTATAACCATCATACAACAGTAGTAAAAGAGAAAGGTTTTGCAAAAGTAGTTGCCAACAGAGCACAAGAATCAACAACAGATCTACACCAATCCTTGACACAAAGGATCAGTCAAATTCAATCCTAAAATTGCTTAAAAATCGAAACTTTGGATAAAAAAAAAATGAAACTCACATGATCAATCTGCCTGGTGGCAGGGGTGACCTTGCCATCAACGGCCTTAGTCAAATCACTATAATAACTATCAGGGACGGTGGACTTCTTCTTAGCAGCACCAGAAAGAGAAAACCAAACCTTAGGCCTCAGCACAGGAGGGATCCCTTTCCTAATCAACCTCTTCAAAGTAATCGCATTCGTCAAAGTAGAGATCTTGAGAGACGTTTTCAAAGCGATGCCGTCTCCGATCAAGAGAATCTCAGGCTGAAGGTACCAATTAGCTCCTTTGCTAGCTTCAAGAGCCCACCAAACACGTCCTTGGTTCCTCACTTTCTCCCTGACCTCGTTCAAAACGTTGACGTCGTCGACATTTCCTTCGACGGTGAAGCCGTACAAATCCTGGAACTTGACGACGATGTTGGCTCGTCTGGCGTGGATGCTCGGACGGAGAATCGGAATCTGAGATTGGAGTTCCATTGTTAAATCACGTCTGCTTTGGATCCCAAACATCCTCCCTCCGGACCAAATTCGATTCCTTTTTTTTTACAATATTGTCTGAAAGTTCAGATTTTTTTTTGTGGGTTCCGTCAAATTCAGACCAAGGACGAATACGGAAACATGGACACCGTCAATTAAAATTTTATAAAAGGTTTTGTAGGCTGCTGCTGCTGCTATAGAGAACCAAAAAAAAAAACGAAATTAAAAAAGAAAAAAAAGAAAGAGAGAGATGTTATAAAAAGAATCATATCAAAATCTGATAGATACCTTTCAATATTATAATTTGTTTGTCACGTTCTGCAAACGTTATCACCTCTCTTTTGAAACACCTAATCTTCTCTCCCCCTACGCGCACACACACACACAGTAAAAAAAAAAAAAGATTACAGCTTCTTTTGTTTAATAAAAAAGATTATAGAAATTTCCAGAAACAAGAAGAAGAAGAAGGCAAGAACAGATGATCTCTCTCTTTCTCTTTTTCTTTCTCTTTCTCTCGCTCGTGAGAACAAAAGACACTAAAAATGGAAAAAAAGAAAAGAGAGAGAAATAAAACAACTTTAAAGGGAAAAGTATATTAACTGAAAGAAAACGAAAAAAATTACAGAGGAGCGTTGAATTGGAATCCCCGCGTCTCTCGGGGTGTTGGTGTCGAACAAGAAGCAGAAAGAAGAATTATGAAAGTTGGAATTTTGGAAGAGAGATAGATGATGTATATATTATTATCGCTAGGTGAAGGAAGGAAAGATGTGTTCCTTTTTAGATAGAGCGTTGAATCAAGAGCCTTTGATTTCTTTTTGGGGTTATTTTATTTATAATTTAATGAAACATTATGATTTTGAAAACGAACTTGGATTTCATTTAGTAGGAGGGTTAATAATAATACTAATGACGCAGGTTTAACTTTTGAATCATTTTGTTTATGCCCCCCCCCCCCCCCTCCAAAGATTTTTTTTTTAATTTCATCTGTTAAATGACTAATATATCCGTGAACGTTGTGCGTAATTTGGTTGATTGATTGGCTTATTATGGCTCTCTGTTCTTTTCTGAGGACTTATGTGTCATTCGCCTAGACGATTAAATATCTCATTTTCTTGATGTTTCTATCATCATCTAAATTGCGAGATAAAGCAATTGACACTGGATTTTAAAATTTTTAAAAATTTCCAGTTAACAATTCATCAGTAATAGATGAAAATTACAAATATTTTTGTGTGTATTCGGTATAAAATATGATTCCATTCCATCCAATTCTTTAGAATTAAGCCATGCTTTGAAAAAAGTTTAAAAACTTAAAGAAGGCGAAAACGTGCTGAAGTGCCATATATAGCCTATGTTATATTTATTTAGTATTAGCTGATGTTCATATGATTAAGACATGTACACTTTTCTACGATACATTGTAATATATAGATTCATCTGAGAACAATATGGTATCCCATTCCCATATTTTGATTGATTTTATTAATCAGATTTGCTTGAGATGTACGTGAGTCCACGACTCCACTTACCTTCATTACTCTAAGTCTCTCTACTAACCTTTGTTTATCCCCTCCCAAATCGTTCTATCTATACAATATGTATATGTATATTTTGTATCTTGAACCATATGCAAAGTCTCCTACTCTCCTTAATGTATATATACATAATTTCGTAACAAACACTATTGGATACATCTACAAAATTTTAGATACGATCTTGTTCGTTAGTTTATGAGAAACTTTAAAAAAATGCATCCCCACAACGGGAAGAGAAGCTAGCTCATTATTATGCAATGAATTAAAATAAATACATAGGTGGGAATTTGGGATGAGTTAGTTTCGTCGGTAACAACAAACATGTAAGACAACCTCACCACAACTAAAAAAAAATAAAAAAAAATCAATAATGCGATAATCACCAGTATCTCTCAAACTAATAACTTCTTTTTCAGCTGGATCACAATCAGCTCAATCTTGGGCCTGTCACATCTTATATTAGCCCAGCTCATTTGTTTCATCTAGTTTACTACTGCAAGCAAGCAAAAGCAAAACCTTTAATCAACCAATTTGAGATAACCAATTTTCCACAGCCAAAATTATTATTTTAGACGCAAAAAATTTTCATTTTAGAAAGATTTTTTTTTTAGTAAATATAATGTTAATTTTTAAAGCATTTATAAAATCTCTAAAAGCATTAACCAATTTTATTTTTTAATCAACAAAGATTTAACATACGATGGATACAAAAAATGATATGCTAACTTTATTGCTACATAAACTTATATATCATATTTGATGTATAATTTTTTTTCAATAGTTCACATAACACATTTTTAAAAAGTATAATAAGTTTTTCTTACCTACGTTAACGAAACAAATTTCTGATATATAAAAGATACACTAAGATAAGGTCGTCTCAATTGATAACCTTATATTATATAGATTAATATGTCCCTTTCTAAACATTTTGTTCAATTATTTAGTCAGTTTGATATAGTTTTAAAAGTTGTTGCCTTGTTGGGTGCATTTTTTTTGAAAATTGACCCAAAAAAAAAAAATACCAAAAATACAGATCTTCTCCAACTAATGTTCGATTATTGAATAATAGTATAATACCACCAATTTTTTTTTAAAAATAACATATGAGAATCTTCTTGGAAACGAAGCTACCCCAAAAGAATACTATACTACTACAACACAGTCCTCTGTTTTGTAACAAAATCGATCCTTCTATGTTCCCGCCGTAACCGAAAGCTCCCATCTCGTCTGTTTAGAGTTGTGATGGGAACATGGAAGACGAGAAGCAGTAGTAAGAAGCAAGTTTGCTACATTTCAGTCCCAGCTCAGATCATAAACTCTGTTTCTTCATCGTCCTTACACTCTTTTCTCGATAACAAATCTTCAAAGAAGAAGAACACAACAATCAAACTCTTCAATCTCAGAAACCCAAAGCTCTGGGCTTTATCTATCTTCTTACTTACTGTTTTAGGGATATCATTAAGACTCAGTCTTTGTCTTTCTCCTTTTGGTTTCGGCGATCACGAAAGTCAACTTCAAAGCTCGGATTCTAATGTATCTCCTAAATCCCATCTAGGTTTTGCGTATAGCAGATCAAACGCTACTCAGACTGAGATTTCAAACGCTAAGGATCGATCTTTGGATACGGGTTTGGAGAAAAATGAAACCTTTGGTGGTGATCGATCCCATTTGATCACCTCTGATGGAAATGGACATGGTGATAAGAATGAGTTCTGGAAACAGCCTGATGGATTAGGTTACAAGCCATGCTTAGACTTCAGCATTGGATACAGCAGAGAGAGTAAGAAGATTGCTAGAGAGAGGAGAAAGTATCTGATGGTGGTTGTCTCTGGTGGGTTGAATCAGCAGAAGATTCAGATTGTTGATGCGGTTGTGATTGCGAGGATTCTAGGTGCTGCTCTTGTTGTACCAATATTGCAAATCAATCTCATTTGGGGTGACGAGAGGTAAACAGTAATATCATAATGGATCATCAGAAATGTTCATTTTTGTGTTCATCCGTCATTCTGAATGTTTTTTTTTTTTGCAGTGAGTTTTCAGATATATTTGATTTAGAGCAGTTCAAGAGTGTTTTAGCAAATGATGTGAAGATTGTTTCGTTGCTGCCCGCAAGTAAAATAATGACTAGACCATCAGAAGAAGGTGGTATGCCCTTTAACGCCTCCCCTCAATGGATCCGTTCTCACTATCTAAAGCGTGTAAGATCATATACAACATCCCTCTTGGATCATTTAGTGATGAAAAAATGAGAAACAATGTTCAATGGTCTTTGTTATACTTATATCCTGCAGTTCAATAGGGACGGAGTTCTGCTTTTAAGGAGATTAGATTCAAGATTGTCTAAAGACTTGCCCACTGATCTCCAGAAGCTCCGTTGTAAGGTATGTTTCTAACTTGGAAGCTAAAAAGAGTTTGTTTTTGTTCTTTCACATTTGAACAAGAAATGTGTTGCAGGTAGCATTTGAAGCACTGAAGTTTTCGCCACGGGTCATGGAGATGGGGAAGAAGCTTGCAGAGAGGATGAGGAGCAAAGGGCCTTACATTGCGCTGCATCTTCGAATGGAGAAAGATGTGTGGGTTAGAACAGGATGCCTTTCTGGTTTGAGCTCAAAGTATGATGAGATTGTTAACATAGAAAGGATTAAGCGGCCTGAGCTCTTAACAGCCAAATCTAGGATGACATCTAATGAGAGGAAACTCGCTGGTCTCTGTCCATTAAATGCCAAGGAGGTAACAAGGTAAATGAGTGACCTAATGGTTTTCTTACAAGGTTTTATGTGCTGAGAGAGAAGTTGGTTTTCAATTATATTGGTCGATTTCAGGCTGCTTAGAGCACTTGGAGCACCGAGAGATGCGAGGATCTATTGGGCGGGAGGGGAACCGCTTGGCGGAAAGGAAGCTTTGAAACCGTTAACAAGCGAATTCCCACATCTCTACAACAAATACGATATTGCATTGCCACTTGAACTCAAACCTTTTGCAAAACGAGCTTCGATAATGGCAGCAATCGACTATATAGTGTGCAAAGAGAGTGATGTGTTTATGGCATCTCATGGAGGGAACATGGGCCATGCAATTCAGGTACACATTCTTAGGTCTCAGATGGTTCAAAAGTCGATTTCTAGTATGCAGTTACACAATCTTAAGGTAAAGACTAAAGAGTGCTAAATTAATCTTTCAGGGGCACAGGGCTTATGAAGGACACAAAAAGATTATAACACCAAACAAAAGGCATATGCTCCCATACTTTGTGAACACATCAATGAGTAAAACAGAGTTTGAGAAGATGATAAAGAAATTACACAGACAATCTCTAGGACAGCCAGAACTAAGGGTAAGCAAAGCTGGGAGAGATGTTACAAAGTATCCTGTTCCTGAGTGTATGTGCAAACAAGCCACCTCTACTATTTAAAGCTTCCTTTTTTTTTTTTTGCACATACGGTCAAAAACAAAGATTATCTTTGATAAAGGTATAATATACTCTTTTTGCTCCAGTTTCTAAACCAAACTGCTTGAAACAAGATATTTTCATCAACGAAATAATCTTAGGCCAAAAGAATAAGAAGCTGTTTCTGATCAAACCAAGAGAGATGAAAATTCACAGAGAGCGGCAGAAATATATAAGTTGATTCATCCAATACTTATTCAACAAAATAAAATAAAAACTCAATATTTTCAAAAAAGAATCCAATCTTTCACCAGGAAACTATGAGAGAGACACAAACTTAAAAGCTTCTAGAGCTAAACAAATGTAGGGGGGGGGGGGGGGGGGGAATCAGTAGCCTTTTCCACAATGTATCAAACTGCCGGCACCTAGAAAAAGCCCGAAAATTGCTGCACTGCCAATGGTAGTTTGCCCAATGTATCTTATCTTCATAAGCCCAGGAACCTGCAGGAAAAGAAGAAAAAGAAACAAATGATCATCATCAAGCAGTAACGAGATAGAAACAATGAGAGAGACACAAGCTACTGATTCCCCCCCCCCCCCTTACATTTGTTTAGCTCTAGAAGCTTTTAAGTTTGTGTCTCTCTCATAGTTTCCTGGTGAAAGATTGGATTCTTTTTTGAAAATATTGAGTTTTTATTTTATTTTGTTGAATAAGTATTGGATGAAAAAGAAACAAATGATCATCATCAAGCAGTAACGAGATATGAATTTTAAACAGTTAATGTCGATCCACAAGTTTCTATTGAGATTGTGATCACAACCGTTTACGCATATAGTGACAACAAGAACAATCTCTACTCTAGACATCTTTCATATCTAACTTAAAGCGCTAAAACTTTCATATTGATCTTGCTAACCAACTCACAAGTAAACATAACTGAGGCGTTATCACAGAAACAATTGATTAAAGTTATCCAAAACGGTGACATAGATGCACAAGTCAAATTAATTCAATGCTCAAAAGTGAAGGCAAACAAAGCAGAAGACTGAGAAAGATATGATTTTTATAACAAAAACCCGAAATTACAAAGCTTTACCTTGAATCTAATCGCCTCGTAAGTTCCATAGACAGCACCTGAACACAACGAAACAAGTTCAATATCATCTTCACACCAAAAATATTCGTACCCAAATTCTCATAGAATCGAAGGCGGATTTTAGATTGTAATTTAGGGTTTAGGGTTTTTATTCCCAGAATGTAAAGGAAATCGAAAAAGAAAAGCTTACCTACAGCGCCACCAACTGCGCCACCAACGGCAACTCCGGCAGTGATTCGGGCCAAACAGCTGTCTTTCGCCATCTTTTTTGTTTTTGTTTGGAGAGACAATTCGTTTGCTGTGTCTTTCTTCTTCTCTGTCGGAATATTAATATTGCGGTTGCCCTCGCCGCCGCTGTATAAAGGTTTTGACTTTGGAAGAGTGGATCGATTTTGCCTTTCGCTACAAGAACAAGGCCACAACACCGACTTGTTCCTAAACCGGGCTTAACCGAATTCGAACCAAATTTGTGGAAGACGTCGGTTTATGCCGGAAAGGTACGAAGTTGGACTAATTTGGAGTGGTTTATTTACCCAATGGTATATTATATTTAACTTACTACACCCTGCATTAATTGTTTTGTTTAAGAATAAAATCTGGCCATAACATTTATAAAAAAATATACAATATACTATAAAACTAGAATTGGATCCGTGCTAGAGCACGGGTTAACATTTATTTTATTTATTTTGTAATTTTTATTTAAAATGTTATATATATATGATTGTTTTCTTTGTTTTAATTTTTTTTGCTCAAACACTATGCCATGAAATCAGATGTTGAATATAACTTATGAAAATAACATCTATTTTATAAGATCTATTCTAGTAGATCTAGATTTTGACTCGCGGTACACTGCAATTTAAGTTATTTGATAAAAATATTAATTTATGTTTGCTAATTTTATTTGATTTGTTTAGTTTTTAAAATTATATATTGTATTTTGATTACTAATTATATGACTTAACCTACACTATACCACATATTAATTATTTTGTTACAATATTAATTAATCGATTTAATTAGATACGTCTATTAATCTAATATTCATATTATTAACAAAATAATGAGATAATATTTTATCTATGTAGCACCGAATTAATGACATTTTAAGTTTCTATTAATATCTACTCAAACATGTCTAGCCATATAACCCGTCGTGTGATATTTTAATTTGTTGTACACCAAAAATTTAAAATATTTTAATAAAGTTTCTTTTTTTATAGAAATTGAACTACTTATAATATTTGAACTTCTTATAAAGTTTAAATATTATTAATATCTTAAACAGTTATAAAAATTAAATGTTTTAATAATTGAAATATTAATAATCTTTAAAGCTTTTAAAAAGTTCACAAAATAATAAGATGATATTTTACCTGTGTAGCACCGAATTAATGACATTTTAATTTTCTATTAATATCAACTCAAACATGTCCTGCCATATAACCCGTCATGTGATATTTTAATTCGTATATATTATTAAAATTTAAAATGTTTGAATAAATTTTATTATTTTAGAAATTGAAATACTTATAATATTTGAACTTCTTATAAAGTTTAAATATTATTCATATCTTAAACATTTTATAAAAAGATAAATGTTTTAATAATTGAAATATTAATAATCTTTAAAATTTTAAAAAGTTATACATTTGAATTTTTAAAATTATTAAAAGTTGAAATTCTTTAAAATAAATAACCATAATAAAATGCATAAATTTTTTAATTTCAATGCCTGATAAATCAAGGTTTCTGCTCATTTGTATTCATAATCATTTTGGTCTCTTTTTTATTAATATGACTTTGAATCTTTGCCTAGTTTTCTTAGGTGATGTAGGACATTTTGTATATTTTTTTATTCATCAGTTGAGTAATATATGTCTGTTTAAAAAAAAAAAATTACATCATATGCAAAAAAAACATAAATTTCATTATTTTTTAAATGTTACCTAAAATCATAAATCATAAAAAAATTAAATAATTTAAATATAAAATAAAATAAATGTGAAAGAAGAATCACATATTTTTGTTTTAATTAGGTTGAGAGATTTCCTTGTCTTTTAAATGTTACCTATAATTGATTTATATGTTACTATAATTAACTAAATCCATACTATCTTTATTTACCAAAAATCAGACTAACATGTATATTATGATATACCTATGTAGCTATGTCACAAGTTTATAACCAAAAAATCATAAATATATTTATTATATAGTTTACAAAAAAATGTTGTGTACTTCCGTTTTATTAAATAGGGGATTTAGCAAACTAAAATTTTATATTAAGAGAATCATATTCCTTCAATAATGTCATTTATTGAATTAAATTAAATTAATGTCATTGATTTTAATTTTTTTCAGAAAATTGCTAGTTCTTGGAAAAAAAAACACACATGTCTCTTTTAATTAAATCGCTTGGGTTTAATTCTCCTATTAACGACCAACCTTTGCTGCATATCTATTGTACCCCTAGCTCTCATGTCAGCACACAAGAAAGCTCTAACATGATCTGGTTGACGATGCATCCTGAAAATGTTTTAACGGTGGTAAAATATTCCAAATACAAACATCGATCAAAAATTACTATGGGACTTTGTGTTCATACGTCTTGCAATAGTCCATAACGTTGACAAAGACTGTTTTGTCTGTCCCTTCAAGAAGAATTTGTGGTGGCCTTATAACTGTAAGAAGCCAAACTCCAACAAGCTCCGGACTATTTTCACGCAGAATATTAAAGACCTTACGAAGAATCTGTACATGTAACTCACAATCAGAGAAAAACAAGTAGAAATCAAATAACTTTGGAAGGAAGCATTTGTCACTTAAGGAAATAAATAATCCTCCAAAGCAATATCTATCAAATATAGGAATCACGGATCTCATATAGACAAACAAAGTAGAGAACCAAACTTACATCTTGCTCATCCTTCACTTCTTCCTTGATCACATTAGGTTCATCAGCCATGATTACTGCCAAGGAAAGCATTAAGAAACCAAATCAAATATTATAAATATCAACAAAATTGGTATGAACATCTAAAAAAAAAGAGAAGATGGACTCCGTCACTCCGTTACCTAAAACATAATAAGTAGTAATTTTTATTCCGAGTCTAAAACTACAATTATAATCTTTAACAATAGAACGGAAAATTTTGAAAATCAACTCAAACCTTTTTGGTAACGAAACAGCACCCGATTGGTAACTCAAGCGAAGAGGTTGTGAAGCTTTTTGTTTTCTTGATTGCGTTTTCCTAACCCTATATTTTTTGTTTTCACTTTTATAAAATAAAAAAACCCCTAATTTTTATGTTTAGGCTGCAATTTAATTCATAAAACAAAAACATAATTGACCCAAAAAAACCCGTTTAATTTACTTACACAGGACGGGAAAAAAAAAGAGTGTATAATGTACAGACAAAAGAAAGGGCTAAGAAGAGAGATGGGTGCTCTGTTTCAGTTCCTTAAGAGATTGCGGTGACTTTATTTGTAAATTGAGATGGTTCCTCCAATAGTGTACGTATCAACGAAGAAGAGATCGGAGACTTGAAAGGGACGATGATAGTTCAGCAATGCGACTTTCTCAGTTCTTTTTATATTCAAAATTAAGTTTGTTCTTAGTTAGATTGGGCACCAAGTCACGATATAATACTTCAAAGAATGTCAATGATGAGGCAACTATCGCTATGAGCCAAAACTATGAACTCATGACAACAAGTTCAATATTTAAGGGTAAACCAAGCACAACTTAATGCATTTTTCTTGACTTATTTTCACTGGCAATCACAACTTCTATCTTTCTTTTCCTTTCATTACTAAACCTGTGTTAGAGAATAACATTCTTCAGCATACTCAAAGACAAGTCAATGCCACTAGCAAGATAGAGAATAAGAAGAAGAGAAGCATGACCTCACCAACTCCATAACATGTTCTTTAGTTATTACACAAAGAGAGGCTACTCTCTCTACTCACTTGAGCTACCAATATATCCAGTCTTCCTGCGACCAAGATACCTTCTGTTCATGCGGATTTGTGGCGCACATCGTTCTGATCCACACTGCCAAAACAAACCCCATCCGTTCGTATTTGTTGAATATAGAATATAGATAGGTACAGAGATTTCAGAATAGCAAAACCAAAACTAGATAATTCTTGATTAGTATTCAGACGGTAATTACTAATTCTCTTGCTCAACCAAAGGAGCTTTTTATAAGGCAGTGTAGGCAAAGATTTCAGCATCACATTAAGATGATGCAATCAAGTAGGCCTCCAAATTAGTTTTGTATCACCCTAACTGCGTAATATATATTAATCAGAAAATGTAGGCAAAATCCTGAATTAGGTGTAGAAGAGCAACACCTATTCAGGACCATTTCTCCATCATGAAATCATAGAAGTGACGTAGCTATGAGAAGCGGTTTTCTTATATATTCAGTTAGGAAGAAACCATAAACAGAAATGTGTCCAAGGCAAGAGAAACTAATTGGGTAGAGTTTTTTACCTGTTCACATCTCATTGAATATTAGATATTAATATTCAAATTATTTAGATTTATCATAAAAAGAAAAAATCGTTTCAACAACAATGTTTTGTTAGTTATTGATGAAGAGACAAATATATAGAGAGTTCAAAATATATGACTATTTAAATAGACACACCTATTAGAACGAAAAGTTGTGATGAAAAAATATGAATAAAATATAGTGAAAAGACACAACTCTACAATAAACAAATACAACTGTTTGAGTTTTTTAAAAAGAACAAATAAAACCAATTTTTTTACAAAAAAGTATTACGAAAAGTCTCAACTGTTGTTCTTATTTATTCAGATTGTTATCATTATTTTTAAATCTTAAAATATTTTTTTAACAGAAAATTAAGATAAATAGACACAACTGTAAATTCAATATTAAGTTGTATAAAATTTCTCTATTGCTATAATCATTTCTAAAATTTAGTTAGATTATAGAATATATTCAATTATTTAGACTCAACATAAAATGAAAAATTTATTTTAACGAACTTGTTAGTTAGTGATGAAGAGACAAATATAAAGAGAGTTCAAAAAGCATGACTATTTAAATAGACACACCTATTAAAGCAAAAAGTTGTGATGAAAAAATATAAATAAAATAGAGTGAAAAGACACAACTCTACAATGAACAAATACAACCGTTTGAAATTAAAAAAAACAAATAAAAACTTTTTTTTTACAAAAAGGTACTACAAAAAATTGCAATTGTTGTGTATGCAATTGATTATACCTACAAACTCATATAAATTGCTTTTAAATAGAAGACATTTTTATTACCATATTCAAAAGTCAAATCCAAAAGCTTATTATATAATCCATTTAACTCTTTGAAAAACACTCTAGGTATAAAATAAACTAAAAGTTGTAAATTAGATTCATCGTTCAAAAAATCTTTTGTTAAATCAAGAATTGGAGGAATCTCTTTACTTTTAAAAGAATGAATGCTAGAGAATAATTTAGAGAGCTATAAAAACCGTTGAGATTGAAATTTAACATTACTTGGTGTCATGGCAAAAAAAATGAAAACAGTTCAAACAGACAAATATATATAGATTTCAAAAGATACAAATATTCGAATAGACACAACTCTATAATGAACAGTTGCAACTTTACAAAAAACCGTTACAACGAACAATCACAACTTTGTGTAAAACACACAATTTAAATTTTCTACAGATTTTTTTGGAAAATTATCCAAAAAGTACGATTGAAAAAACACAATTTTAGTAGCATTTATTCGGATTGCTATTATATATAAGTATTTTCATTATTTTTTAATATAAAATTAACTAAAAGTTGTAAATTAGATTCATCATTCCAAAAATCTTTTGTTAAATCAAGAATAGGAGGAAGTTCTTACTTTTAAAAGAATGAATGCTAGAGAATAATCTAGAGATCTGTAAAAACCGTTGAGATTGAAATTTTATATTATTTTGTATCATGGCAAAAAAAATAAAAACAGTTCAAACAGACAAATATATAGATTTCAAAAGATATGAATATTCGAATAGACACAACTCTACAATGAGCAGTTGCAACTTTACAAAAAAAAACTGTTACAATGAACAATCGCAAATTTTTGTTAAACACATAATTTAAATTTTCTACAGATTTTTTGGAAGATCATCCAAAAGGTACGATTGAAAAACACAACCTTTGGTGGCATTTATTCGTATTGTTACCATATTGAAAAGTCAAATCCAAAAACTCACTATGTAATCCATCTAACTCTTGGAAAAACACTATAGGTATTTTCATTAAATTTTTATATTTAAAATTAACTAAGAGATGTAAATTAGATTCATCATTCCAAAAATCTTTTGTTAAATCAAGAATTAGAAGAATTTTTTGACTTTTAAAAGAATGAATGCTAGAAAATAATTTAGAAAAATGTATAATCCGTTGAGATTGAATTTTTAGTTGATTTTGTGTCATGACAAAAAAATGAAAACAGTTCAAACAAACAAATATATATAGATTTAAAAAAATACGAATGTTCCAATCAATACAACTTTACAGTGAAGAGTTGCAACTTTTCATAAATAACCGTTTCAATGATCCATCACGACTATTCAGAAAATATCCAAAAGGTACGATTGAATAAACGCAACTGTTGATCGCATTTATTCTGATTGTTATTATTATATAGTTTTGTGTCATGGCAAAAAAAATGAAAACAGTTCAAACAGATAAATATATATAGATTTCAAAAGATACAAATGTTCCAATCAACACAACTTTACAATGAACAGTTGTAACTTTTCATAAATAACCGTTTCATTGATCCATCACGACTTTTCAAAAAATATCCAAAAGGTACGATTGAAAAAACGCAACTGTTGGTCGCATTTATTCAGATTGTTATTATTATATAGATTAACAAATCTCTATATAAAATAAAATAAAATAAAAAAGCTCAATTTATTTTTGTTTTCACCCCAAATTTTTTTTTTATTAATGGCGCAATTTAATGTAATTGACCAAAAAATACTTCTAATTTTACACACACCAATGGCGAAAAAGGGTAATTTACAGACAAAAAAGTATCGGCGAAGAAGAGAGATTGGGATGCTCTGTTTTGGTTCCTTGAAGAGATTGAGGAGATTATATTTGTAAAATTGAGATGGTTCCTCCAGTAATTTATACGTATACGCGAAGGTGATGTCGAAGACTTGGAAGGGACGATGATAGTTCAGTGATGATGACTCTTCGGAGACCCGACTCCGCTACTATTGAGGTAAGGGATGAGAATCACTCGATTGGTTTATTTAAGGAGGAGGATGATGATATCATTCGAGATTTGGGTTGCATTGATGAGTCTGAAACTAGACATGGTTCAAGTAATTTGCCTTTTCAATGTCATCGTGATGATGTTTGTTGCCTCGACAAGGATAATAAGAGCGATAGCTTTGTTCCATGTAGAAGAAATTTGGATGATTTGTTTCTTGGGTTCGCTTATAAGGGTGTGAGGAGTATGAAAAGGGATGACTTTGAAAGTGAAACTACTAGTAATCTTGTTTCTCCTCAAATGGTTGATGATGACACTGTTTCTAAATCTCATCTTCAAGTAAGAAGAGTTTCTCCATACTTCCAGGGATCTACTGTTTCACAACAGTCCAAAGTAGGGTGTGATTCTCGTAGTGTTTGCTCTCAAAGTAGAAGAAGTTGTAGGAAAGGATGCAGGAAAGTTCAAGCTAAAGTTCCAAGAGTTTCTCCATACTTTCAGGCATCAGGTATTTCACAATGTGATTCTGACATTGTTTCATCTCAAAGTGGAAGTAGGAGAGAAAGCAGCAAACTTCAAGCTAAGGTTCGAAGAGTTTCGCGTTATTTCCAGGCGTCAGCTGATTTAGAACAGCCAAGAGATTTGCGTAAGTATTTTAAGGTTGTGAAAGTTTCAAGATATTTCCATGATGTTGTGCCTGCGGATGGAAATGGAATTCAAGTCAATGAATCACAAAATGAGAAATCAAGAAGGGTGAGGAAAACTCCGGTTGTGAGTCCTTTACTCTCGCTTTCTCAGAAGACCGATGAGGCATACCTTCGGAAAACGCTGGATAACACATGGGTGCCTCCACCATCTCCATGTAATCTACTTCAAGAAGATCATTGGCATGATCCATGGCGGGTGCTAGTTATATGTATGCTTCTCAACAAGACATCTGGTGCTCAGGTTTGTTCTCATTCCTCTCTCCTTGTTTTTTGCTGAAGTTAGATACACTAATTAGTTTAAGTGGATGTGTTTGGTGTTGACATTTCTTGTTGCATACCTTCTCAACCCTTGACGGCAATCAGCACATGTAATCATTCTTGAGAGTATTCCAAAGTTTGTTAGGAAGTAAGAAGTTAAACCTCTGTGGGCTTAAAGTTTTCCAATTTAACCGTTTGGTTTGATGAGTAATTGATTAACCATGAAATGTGTTGCTTGGTCTTATTGAATTTGGTGGAAGAAAAAGCTTTGTGTGGTTGGTCAGTGAATTTGTTTTAAAAGGTGATTGCAGACGCGGGGAGTGATATCAGACTTGTTCGCTTTATGTCCTGATGCAAAGGCTGCAACAAAAGTTGAAGAAAAGGAGATAGAGAGTCTGATAAAACCTCTTGGATTACAAAAGAAGAGAGCCAAAATGATTCAACGGTTATCTCTGGAGTATCTTCAAGAGAGCTGGACTCATGTCACTCAATTGCATGGCGTTGGAAAGTATGCAGCGGATGCGTATGCGATATTCTGTAACGGGAATTGGGATCGGGTGAAGCCTAATGACCATATGCTAAACTATTACTGGGAATTCCTCAGGATTCGGTATAAATTATGACTGGTAAGGTACAACCGTACAAGTATATATTTAAAAGCTGTAAATGAAATATTATCTTATAGTACTAACTAGTTTGTATATCTTATATATTGTAATGTGTTTTGGACCTTTTGGTATCAGCTATGGCTTTTATTTTGTGTTTAATATTGTCGAACACCTAAGATGGAGGCATGAGTTAGTTGAGGGTGAAAAGCTATACGACTTTCTCAGTTTTTAATATTCCCTCCGTTTCAAAATATAGGATGTTTTAACTAAAGCAAGCAGATTAAGAAGTCTTTATTTTTAACAAGTTCAACCAATTAAAAACAATACTACATAATATAAAATAGTAAATTAATCTAAAAGTTGCATAGAAATTTGAAAACATCCTATATTATAAAATA
This sequence comes from Camelina sativa, assembly GCF_030686135.1. NCBI lineage: Eukaryota > Viridiplantae > Streptophyta > Magnoliopsida > Brassicales > Brassicaceae > Camelina > Camelina sativa. The sequence goes on from NC_141898.1 coordinate 3,369,249, forward strand.
AAAAATTTCTATAAAATATATGATATTTTGAAATGGAGGGAATATATTTTTTGGTCGGATTCTCAGTTCTTATTATTATATTCAAAATTAAGTTTTGTTTTTTTAGTTATAGATTGGGCACCAAGTGACGATATAATATACTAATTCAAAGAATGACAATGATGAGGCAACTACTACTACTGTTTATGAGCCAAATCCAAAACTAAAAATAAGTTCAATATTTATTGGTAAACAAATGTACCAAACCAATGCATTTTATTGGTTTATTTGCAGAGGCAATCACAACTTTAATCGATGTGTTATTTTTCTTTTACTTGCATTAAACCTGTGTATTAATATGTGTTTCTAAATTTAAGAGATTTTAATAAGGTTGTTTGGTAAGGGAAAAAGGAAAAATGTTGTGATAATTTGTTATAATGACGTGTCAACTACAATATTTGCACAAAATTGAAAATCACAAAATCGAAAATCCTCTTCTTTTTTTTTTTGGTTTCAATCTCTCTCTCTGGCCGACAAATAAAAAAAAACAAAAAACACAACTAATCATAGGCTTCTCAATCTCCTTTGTCTGCAGGATGATGATGCAACTTTTCAGACAATTTTCTTCCAAAATCCTTCCGTAATTCTGTTTTTATGTTTCATCGTTTATAGGCCTCCGTGGTCGTTACACCCAACCTTACTTTTTCTCCCTCTTCCCCCAAAAAATAAAAGAATCAACTGATCTTTTAGAGTTTTTAGGTTCTTCCAAGACATTGAAATTGAAATTGGAACGAGGCTTTGATGGGTTTGTAATTTCATATTAGCCCCTTTGTTTAAGGTATTTCTCAAAGAACGAATCTTTGAAAAACTTTTGCTTTGTTTGGTGCAAATTAAGTTTATGTTTTGTTTTCTGGTGATGGATTCAGATTCTCCTTGTTTTAAAAAATCCAATGGCTCCTTTGGGGATGTTGTCTTGATTCTTGGGAATAATGTTGTTTGAATGGCCACGGCTTTTTTGAGCATTCCTGTGTTCTTCATTATTGTCTCGGCTCTGGTTCGAAATGTCTCTCGGCCAAGAAAATGTCGAACCTGTTGAAGTTTCAGGTAAATTTCCAACACAATCCTTTCATTATGCCTCCCAACTTTTCAAACGTGTAAAAAGGCTTCAATATTTTTTGGCTTTTGTGTGTGTTTATAGGGTCGCATGCTTGCTTATATGAACTTTTATGTTCAGAGACACCCAGATGGACTCCTCAAATGGATTTGCAAACATCTTCTTCTGGTGATTCATTTTTTTTGGAGATGGAACTTTCTTAAGATATATGTTAAGTGTTAGTTGGTGACTATCTCATCTCCTGTTTGGTTTTTCATTTGTCAGATCCCCGAGATCGGTTAGAGAAGTTGCTGAAGCAACCTGGAAATAAATATTGTGCTGACTGTGGCTCTCCTGAACCAAAATGGGTGTAAGTTTGATTAATTAGTTGTGTGTGGTTTTGTACATCCCTTTTGATGGATTGGATTGATTCATTTCATCTGGTTTAGGTCGTTGAGTCTCGGTGTATTTATCTGCATTAAGTGTTCTGGTGTACACAGAAGTCTTGGAGTTCATATATCTAAGGTACTTTCTTTTCATAACCAATCTTGATTTTTTTTTTCTCTGCTTCTGTGTTTATAGCCTTTAAATCGATAACTTTGATTGACCGATTCATCATCGCAGGTTCTGTCAGTAAAACTAGACGACTGGACAGATGATCAAGTTGACATGCTTGTAGGGTATGGTGGAAACACCACAGTGAACCAGAGATTCGAAGCTTGCAACATCGACCAGTCAAAGAAACCCAAACCAGATTCTACTAATGAGGAACGCAATGATTTCATCAGGTTACATTTTTTACTTACGATTTCTTATAATGTTATGTATGTATGATCATCATGTCGTTAACATCTATAATTCTGCAGAAAAAAATATGAGATGCACCAGTTTATGGATCCAAAGGATGGAGCTTTGTGCCCTTATCAACAGCCTAGCAGAATAACTACTTCACCACCGTCTTTATGTTCAGCAAACCACCGTTCTACAAAAAACCGTATTGGTCATGCATTTAGGAATAGCTGGGGAAGAAGAGAATCTGATCACAAAGGACCAAAGAAGAGCAATTCCATGGTAACAACCACTAAACATACATAACGTTACATGTTTGGCTAATAACTGTTTGCTAACGTTAATTTTGTGGATGTTTAACAGGCAGGTATGATTGAGTTTGTGGGATTAATTAAGGTTAATGTGGTAAAAGGAACCAATCTTGCGGTTCGAGACGTGATGACCAGCGATCCTTACGTCATCCTTGCTCTTGGCCAACAAGTGAGTTCTCTGCCAAATCTCTACTAGACAACTTGTATGATTTAAACTTAACCTCTCTCATGTTTGTTTTGTTTTAGTCGGTAAAAACACGGGTGATAAAGAACAACTTGAATCCCGTATGGAATGAGACGCTAATGCTTTCGATACCTGAGCCCATGCCTCCTCTCAAAGTGGTAAGAACAATAATATCATAACATTTTAGCCGTTAACAAACTCGACTGAACAGAGGCTATACCAAAATCTTGCTTGATATGTAAAATTTGCAGCTAGTGTACGACAAGGATACATTCTCGACAGATGATTTCATGGGAGAGGCAGAGATAGACATACAACCATTGGTGAGTGCAGCAAAAGCTTACGAGTCATCGAGCATAAAGGAACCGATGCAGCTGGGAAGTTGGGTGGCAAGCAAAGAGAACACATTGGTGAGTGACGGGATAATCTCACTTGAAGAAGGGAAAGTGAGACAAGACATTTCACTTAGGCTTCAAAATGTGGAGAGAGGTGTACTTGAGATCCAGCTTGAATGTCTTCCTCTCACTCAATGATATATATAAATACTTTTCCTCCTTTCTTCCCTCACTTTTTTTTTTGTTTGTTTTGTTTGAATTTGTAGTGAAGAGATGCTAATACTTTTCTTCTTGATCCACCTCAAAACCTATGTAAAAAAAACCATAATTTGATTGATCATTCTTCAGAACTAATCCTAGTTTCTACATTAGTATGAAAAGCAAATCAAGATTTTCAACGGTAACACATTAAATCATATATGTTTGGTGTTACAAGCTAAATGTTCATAGTAAAATTGTTTTGTTTTGTGAGTGTGTATATGATATAAGAAGATGTCATTCTCTGATGTTAAAAAGAAAAAAAATAATTGTTTTTTTTTTTTTAATTTATTAATTTTGTTATTGTTGTAAAGTGTGAACAAAACAAAGTAACAAACATATAATAATGTAGATATAATTAATTAATTACATATATAAGTATATAGATTACCAATTGTGGGAGAATTAATCTCCGGTTTGAGCTGCATCGGTGAGATCTATCGTCAGATTTGTTGTTCACACTCTCTCTCGCTCAAGTCCGGCGACATGAGTTCTCCCGTACGGTTATTATAGTAGATCTACGAAATCGGCCCTGAGATCTTTTCGCGTTTTCTTTGTTTTTCGATTTTTTTTGGAAACCGTCGTCTCTGATCTTACGATTTCTTCTTCTTCTTCTTCTTCGTCTTACATTGTGTATCAGGGAACGAGTATGTTAACCAATTTCACTAAGCTCTGCAAAGGACTTGCTCTGGTACTTGTTGTGGGACACCTCGTTGTTCAGTTCATTCCTGCTACCATCCCTTACCTTGCTCTCATTCCGGCGAGGTACTTCCGTGTTTCTCTCCTTCTCAATCTTATGTCAAATTCTAGGGTTACAATTTTGCTACTGAATGCATTTTGTTCTACTCCGCGCGAATCTAATTGCTGATTCACTATTTTGAAGAAATTAGGGTTTTATATATGTTAAAATCAGTTAGTAAGTATATTACTTAGGATGCGAATTTGATGCTCGCATGGTTCTATTTACCTAATTATTATTTAAATTCCAGTGTGAGAACAATGTGATGCTCCTTGTACATTGTGAATTCCAGTGATTAGAATGACTTCTAACTCTTGTTCATTATAGGACTATTCCTTTTGCCTGGAATCTGATTACGAGCGGCTATTTTGAACTATCAGTATATGGGGTATGTTCAACATGTTCCTATCCAAATCCAGTTTTCGCATCTAATAGTTCTTGAATACATGAGTGACTGTTTTGCAATGTCGCAGGTTGTCTTCAGCACCGTTTCTCTCCTCTTTATGGGAAAGTTCCTGGAGCCTGTCTGGGGTTCCAAGGAGTTCCTTAAGTTCATCTTTGTGGTGAACTTCCTTACGTATCTCTGTGTTTTCGTTACAGCCATTGCCTTATACTACATAACGAGGCTGGAAATCTACCTGTAAGTACTCCACCACCCTATACATACTCACTAAGTGTCTGTTTGTTTATTTCGTTCTCCGTTATGAAACTAGAGTCTGAAATCCTCCACGCTGTAAATTATAACTCGTTTGCTTCCCTGCTCGGCTAAGTTCTATCTTTACCACTGTGTATGATGAGTACTCTATTCTTAGTTATATAGTTAATATTTTTCCTCAGTATAACAATGTATTCTCTGTTTTCTCCTTGCTAGATATATGCCCTTTGCAGGTTTTCATGGTGTCTTGGCAGGCCTTCTTGTCGGGATAAAGCAGATAATACCTGACCAGGAGGTATTGCTGTTAAAGATAAAAGCAAAGGTAATCTCTTACTTTCTAATAAGGAATGAATAATACTATTGACATTTTCTTACTTTTAACTTCGGCTGGTTGAAGAAGTTCTCACTTCCTATTCTTACCTCTGGTTTTTTTTGTGCAGTGGTTGCCCTCAATTATGCTAATTTTGTCAATAGCCTCAAGCTTCTTTACACTAGATTCAGCAGCATACCTTCCCACTTTGATATTTGGTACATATATGGGCTGGTTATACCTTAGGTACCTACAGAGGAGACCAGAAACAAAGCTCAGAGGTGATCCAAGTGATGACTTTGCATTCTCTTCTTTCTTTCCTGAATTACTCAGGTAAAATAATATTTCTACATTTTTTACTGCACTTTCGAGTTTGCGGACAAATCAATTGTTGGTAATATTATGTTTCCAAATGAAATGCAGGCCCATAATTGACCCTATAGCCTCAATCTTTCACCGGATGCTTTGTGGACGATCAAATGTTACCAGTGAAGACCATGATTATGCTACCAGCGGTGCACCATTGCCAGGTTCCGATTCTGCAGAAGCATCCAGAAGGAGGTAAATTGTTTCCTTTTCTTTTCCCCTTTTTCCTGTTCTAGTTCAATGGCAGTTTAGACTTTAGATGCAACGATCTTACTGAATCCCCAGCTCTATGGGGGGTTAGTGCAATTCATGTCTTCAATTATGAGTATGCACCCTTTTTTGACTTGACATCCTCTAGGATCTACGTGATGCAAACCGAGATAACGAATGATTTTAATGACTCCATTCTAAGAAAAAGTGATTTTATCAGTATGTAGGACTTAGACTTATGAGTAGTTTGTATCGAACCAAATCCTGAGAAAACTTGTATATCCCGGTTCTAGAGAAGGCAAAAAAAACTTGCCATAACACAAAAGATGTAATTGCAGAGAAAGAGGGGCAAGAGCTTTAGAGGAGAGACTAGCAACAGAAAGAATGGTTCCTGCAAGGAACAAAGATGAATTGCCGAGTGATGCATTGGATAGCGTATAAGTGGAGATTGTAATAAGCTTTTTGAAGAAGTCGTGTGGGGTTCTTGCTTGTTTCAGGTGGACATCTTTTTATCTTTCTTTATGAGGTTGGGTCATTATACAGAAAAAAAGATCAGCTTCTCCGTAAATTGTTAAGACAGCTCGGAAAGTAGTACATTTCCTTGGACAAACCAGTTAGAAATGATTTCCTTGGACGACGAGATAATAGAAATTTATACATGTTTAACTTCTCTCCAAACTTTTTTTTCTTTTCAAACAGTCGCAATCGATCACTCTTTTAGGACTAAGGCACACAAAAAGTTTGTTTGTTGGGTGAAAAGCAAAGCACAAACTCGTTTTTGAAAATGAATTACCCACTCTAAAATCACTTGTCTTGTCCATCAACTTAAACTATAAACATATTAAACCTAGTTTATAGCTGTCAATTTGTGTTGTTTATCTGAATGATTGAAAAGTATGATTTTTATTATTATTAGGGGGGGGGGGGGGGAATCACAGAAATCATCAATCAACAAAAGAAATTTAAAGTATACAAGAGATGAGTCAGATGGAGCATAAAAGAAGGGGGGGACTCCATTGACTAGGATAATTTTAAACAAAAAAGAAACTATAACCGTATCGTATGTATGTGTAATTTGACTAATTTGGTTTCCGTGGGGAAGTTCGTTCTCATTATTATTTATTTTAATGGAAAAAGAAAAAAGGAAGAAAGGAAAAAGGAAATGACGTAAGCAAATTGACAAGGTAACCACGTCGCATCTATGCGAGAGTCCCTCCAGATGTCTGGTTTGGTAGTCGCTTTAGGAATCAAACGCGGAGCTCCAATAACAATGGCCATTACCAAACTCTTACAATTCCTCTATCGAGAGAGATTCATCCATCACACACCACCAACAACATTTCTCAATCTTTCCTTTTTTTTCTTTTTTCCCTCGTTTTCAATTTCCTCTTTCTCTTCTTTCTGTTGCTCTTCGTTTCCCCACGCCATTCCCAAAAAAAGACATCTCCTTTACCTCTCTCTCTCTCTCTCTCTCCCTCTCTATCTATCTACGTTCTCGTCGTCCTTGGCTATACTACATTTTCCACCATTGAAATCCAATAATTTCTGAAAGACCCACAAAAATCCAAATGCGGCTCGGCGATCTAAGCTATGGAGGAACGAATGAGAGAAACGTAGTAGAATCCAACAACAAGACAATGTGAAGAAAGAAAAGAAAGAAAGAAAAAAAAATAGATTTTTTAAATAAAAAAGTGAAATTTCGTAGGAAGAAGAAGAAGCAGGAGAACATAGAAATGTCGGTAGCACACGCAGATGACGCCGACGATTACAGCAGACCGACTGGTGAGTCTTACCACGCCGAGAAAGCTTTACCAAGCGGAGATTTCTACACCGGACAATGGCGTGATAATCTCCCTCACGGCCATGGCAAATACCTTTGGACCGATGGTTGTATGTATGTCGGAGATTGGTGCAGAGGCAAAACCATGGGCAAAGGTCGTTTCAGTTGGCCTAGTGGTGCCACCTACGAAGGCGATTTCAAAAACGGTTACATGGACGGCAAAGGTATGTATACATATCATAACAACAACAAATCCTCAAATCGTTGTTTCATCTCAAAGTTTTGATTTTTATTCTTGTTTTGGCAGGTACTTATATCGATTCTTCTGGAGACTTGTATAGAGGATCATGGGTTATGAATCTGAGACATGGGCAAGGAACGAAAAGTTACGTCAACGGTGATTGCTACGACGGAGAATGGAGGAGAGGTTTACAAGATGGACACGGTAGGTATCAATGGAAGAACGAGAATCATTACATTGGACAATGGAAGAATGGGTTGATGAATGGTAACGGTACCATGATTTGGAGCAACGGGAACCGTTACGATGGTTCTTGGGAAGACGGTGCTCCTAAAGGCAATGGAACTTTCAGATGGTCGGATGGGAGTTTCTACGTCGGTGTTTGGAGCAAAGATCCTAAAGAACAGAACGGCACTTATTACCCTTCCACGTCTTCAGGGAATTTTGATTGGCAGCCACAACAAGTGTTCTATGCTGATTTGAGTGAATGTGTGGTTTCTACTTGTCAGAGGATCCCGGTTTTGCCGTCTCAGAAGATGCCTGTTTGGTACGGTTCTTCGGAGCAGAGTAGTAGTGGGAACAGGACCAAGAACAGTGAGAGGCCCAGGAGGAGATCCGTTGATGGAAGAGTAAGTAATGGTGAAATGGAGTTGAGGAATAATGGTTCTGGCTATCTTCAGTTAGATGATAATGCAGAGAGTAATAGATCATCATTAGGGCCTTTGAGAATACAGCCTGCTAAGAAACAAGGACAAACTATCTCCAAAGGTCACAAGAATTATGAACTCATGCTTAACTTGCAGCTCGGAATTAGGTAAAAACCGAAACTATCTATTTGTGTTTTTTTCGCTTTGTTTATTTGTTCGTTTTGCTTTGTTTGATGTTTGAGTGTTGTTTTTGTTGGGAAGACATTCTGTTGGAAGACCAGCACCAGCTACTTCTCTTGATTTGAAGGCTTCCGCGTTTGATCCAAAGGAAAAACTTTGGACGAAGTTCCCATCTGAAGGATCAAAATACACTCCTCCACACCAGTCTTGTGAGTTCAAATGGAAGGATTACTGTCCTGTTGTTTTCAGGTTTGAATCTTTCTTACTTTTGATTTCCTCTCTTGTGGTATTAAGAAAACAGATGAAAATCTTGTGTTTCGTGTAGGACTCTGCGGAAACTATTTAGTGTGGACGCAGCAGATTATATGTTATCTATTTGTGGGAATGATGCACTTAGGGAGCTATCATCTCCAGGGAAAAGTGGAAGCTTTTTCTACTTGACCAACGATGACCGCTACATGATCAAGACCATGAAGAAGGCAGAAACCAAAGTAAGAGCTGAATTTTTAAACCGCATCATTCTAATTATTAAGTAAGATTCACTCATGTCTTTGTTTTTTTTTCCTTGACAGGTTCTTATAAGGATGCTCCCGGCTTACTACAATCATGTTAGGGCATGTGAAAACACTTTAGTTACTAAGTTCTTCGGTCTTCATTGCGTGAAATTGACTGGCACTGCACAGAAAAAGGTCCATACCCTTTTTTGTATTCATGTCTGCATTGTTGTTGTTAGCATCTTCAATTTGGATGTACTGATGAGAGTATACTTTTGCCTGCAGGTTCGATTTGTGATAATGGGTAATCTATTCTGTACTGGTCACTCCATCCATAGGCGGTTTGACCTCAAAGGATCCTCTCATGGCCGTCTTACTACTAAACCAGAGTCTGAAATCGATCCAAACACGACGCTTAAAGATCTTGATTTAAATTTTGCATTCCGATTGCAAAAGAACTGGTTCCAAGAATTCTGCAGGTAACTGATTGTTGCAATCTAGCTGCATCACTGATTCATTACTTATATCTCTTTTCACTTCTTTCATTAGTAAACCCAAATTCTGAGTGTTTGTTTTTTACCAGGCAAGTGGATAGAGACTGTGAATTCCTTGAACAAGAGAGAATCATGGATTATAGTCTCTTGGTTGGTCTTCACTTTCGAGAAGCTGCATTTAAAGACTCTGCCACTCCTACTTCCGGTGCTCGAACCCCAACCGGTAAAATCTTGTCAAATCTTTAACTCAATTTTCGAAAAGTCTATCTTAAAGCTTGATTGAAGCAACTTCATCATCTTTAAGCAGGAACCTCTGATGGTGGAAACACTCGTCTCTCCCGAGCAGAAATGGACCGGTTTCTTCTTGATGCCAGCAAGTAAAGAACCAAAAAATTCAATGTTTATATCGCAAAAACCGTAAAAAGAAAAAAGGGTTTTATAACACAAAGTGTGGTTCTTCTTTAATGATATTTTTTTCCAGGCTAGCATCAATAAAATTGGGTATAAACATGCCAGCAAGAGTTGAAAGAACAGTGAGAAGAAGTGACTGTGAGAATCAGCTTGTTGGGGAACCAACTGGTGAATTTTATGATGTGATTCTCTACTTTGGTGTAATAGACATTCTACAAGACTACGACATAAGCAAGAAGCTTGAACATGCCTACAAATCAATGCAGTATGATCCGACATCGATCTCAGCGGTTGATCCAAAGCAATACGCACGACGTTTCAGGGATTTCATCTTCAGGGTCTTCGTTGAAGAAGACACTTGAGAGAACCAATCATTTAACTTGCACGCCAAGGCCCAACAAAGTTTGAGGTTATTCTTTTTTGTTAGAATTTTTTGTTTACTTTCTCTATAGATATATTTGTAAATTTATTATGTTATTCAACCAATTCTTCTAAGTAGAGAAAAAAATAAAAAATCGATTCTTTTGTAACTAAAAAAGTTCAATACTCTCTGACCATTTTTTGGTTGTTGTTATTCTTTTGTACTGCGTTTCTTCAAACGTGAAAGAAAGTATGTGTACAGCAGATGGGTGACTTGTGTATATCTTATTCTTTACTTTGGTCCAAATTTTATATTTTGACTCTTTTAGAATTAATTAACCATTATACAGCAGAACATGTTACTAGTTTTCGTTTTATTTTATTTCCAAATTGATTTTTAAATACGTTGGAACAAGTTGACTTGTAGGTGGATTGGGTATTAGTACAGATGTGAGGTTTTCTGGTGCTCCTCTACAAGCCAAGCTCAAAGTCAATGCTAATAAATTTTAAAATAAGTTCACATAGCATTAAGCATTCTTTAGCAAAAAAAAAGAAGAAGAGTTAGCTTTCTTTTCTTGATTTACATATAGCTTGAATACTTTTATTAATTTCTAATTTTTTTGGATTGTGTATTATCCTTTTTTTTTTTTTTTTTTTTCTGACGTCGTAGATTTGGCTTATATCAGTAGTAAGGAGACATGAGACAGCATCTTAAGAAACAGAGAGTATAATAAGAGGACTGTAATCTATAGCGGATAATAATGATAATGTTCTAGTGAGTAGTGAGCTATATTGTTTTAGTCTATTGGATAAATATATAACCATCTTCAGTTTAATGAAAAACCAAGGCCAATATATGTGTATTTTTGCGTAACGTTGCCTTGAATGGGGATACTCATCATAAATCTCATATAATATGTAGAATATGCAGAACTTTTTGTGTGAAAGAGATGTCTAAAAAACCTAGGCTAAATGAGTTTGTTCGGGTTTTCTCTGAAAGATACTGCTAAAAAGTAGATGCAAATTTAATTGGGAACAGTCAGTCATGTTTAGAAAATGGTAGTTGGGGACATGTGTCTAGGGCAGTAGGGCTCCTGCATATGCTTTTGGCTACACGAGACTTTTTAAAAAGTGTTTATATCGCCTGATTCAATTGACATTCATGCCTTCTCCCATGCCTATGATTGCTCCTGTTGTAGCTAGGAAGGATCTTCCCAAAATATCATTTTATAACTGCCAGGTTTCCATTAGGTTTGTGTCCATTGGCTATAATTCCTATTAGGATTCAAATTCATTGGCTTTTAATCCATTTCGGTTTGCATAATCTAAACCTATCCGTATATACCAGATTAATTCGAATCAACCAAAAAAATAATCCGATAAGGGTCAATGAAATTATTTTATGATTATACATTACATCAAGTAGAAAATGTATAAATTGGAATAAATAAATAAAACCGTATATATGAATTGGAGAAATCTAGCATACATGCATGAATCACGCATGCATGTTTGCGTAATTAAAATTTTGAAAAAATCATCTAAAACTATTTTAGATTTGTAACTTAAAATTAAATCAACCAAAATTAGTTAAAATTTGGATAGTGATTTTAGTAATTAACATAACGATTCTTATCACCCGATACCTCAACAACTCAACCCATCTTGTCCGATAACAGATTTAGAAACTCGAATTACCTTTCCCATACTGACCCATACCCGCTATTACCCAACCCTTTATCCGAAATGTGGAGGAATATATAGATATATTATTACCTAACGCAACAAAGAGTAAAAAAACAAAGTTACACGCAAGATCCCATTCCATGCAATGATGCAACAATCTAAACCTTCTCTAACTTAACCTTTGACATCATTTACCAATTATCCATCTTGTGTCCTTTTCTGTTAGCTCCGCCTACTTTCACTATATGTTGATTCACACTATATCACATGCACCAATATAATTATAACATGCATGCATTGTTGCTTTCTTTTTCTAAAACATTCTAACATATTTTTTCGCGGCTCAACGTAAATAATGTACAATTATGGTCATCAAAACAGGACCGTGTCACAGATTTTGATGGTTTCTCCTAATTTTTTTTTTTTTTTTTTTTGCAATATAATTGTATAGTTTGAAAGTCGGAACTGAATCCATTTTGGTGCTCGGACAATATTAATATTTTCCACCGCAATAATACGGAAAAAGACATATACGGGAATTTGGTTTCTTAACAAAAAAACATTAGTACTAATCTGACCACAGTACGTGCAACACTATTGAAGAGAAACAGTTCAAAGTATTTCTTTTCAATTGACCGTAAATTTTGGGCTTTCGAGTTATCTAAGACGAAGAAAATCATTATAATAAGTTTGAAAATGTTAAAGGTTGGGTTGAAGACATATCTAACAAAAGTTGAAGTTAAAGCTTTAACCAACAAAACTGCTTTTACTTGAGACTTATATTTCAGTTATTTGCAGATAACCTAATTCAAAGCCAAAGTCAATACTTACTTCTTCATCTAGGCCGAGATTAACTCTTCCGTTTTCAGATTAATTGTTTAATAAAGCTCTTTAGATGTTTTTTTTTTCTCTTACCCATGTATGTTGGGATATGACCAAAATTTTCAAATTGTTAGCCAGTCTTTTCCCATCACATAAGAAATTTTAAGGGGATTTTTACCAAACATATACCATAAGTGTATTGTTACGGGTTAGACTGGTGTAATTCGTCCTGGTTTATGTCAAACCATTAGGTTAACAATTAAATCCACTTATTTATTTTTACGCAGTATAAATAAAATAAGACGTTTGCTAACAATATACACACTGTAACAAACATACTAGACCTACAACACGATCTAATTGCTAAGTAAACAGAGGTCTAGAAATCCGGGAAATTGAAGAACAAACCAAGACTTTTAGGAACCTCGATATCTTTAGTCCAACTGCTAAACCGATCCAACCAACAAAATGGTGAACTCAATTCTATGAGGATGTAAAGTAATGCTTTAAGACGAGTACGTGGTACAGGCGTAACGCCATGACTTCAAAAAAAAAAAAAAAAAAACTCAAGAATATATCACAGAGCAAAAAAAGTTAAAGAACTTATTTTTCTCAATTCTTTTGTCTTTTAGGCTAATTGTCACATAGCCACTTTCTTCCCTCCCACGATGGGAGTTAGAACCAATCAAGGTGGGAACTACACGAAGAATTTTAGACCACTATGCCATAAACTCCCGTCTATTTCTAACTCGTCTTTAAAAAAGAGCAAAGTTGGAAGATTTTGTTTAAATTTGTTTTTTTTTTTCATTTTTTATAAAACGATCTTCTTTGTATAACTGTTTAAATTTTTTGATCTAATTGATGAGAAAAAAACGAATGTCTTTAATATAAAAGTTCATTTTACATATTTAATATTCGTCAAAGTAAATGTCTTTAAAGTGGCTTCATTAATGCAGAAAATCCATAGTCAAATCCCAATATTTTCTTGTAGTGATTATTAATAGAATAAAATAAACTTCCTTGTGCAAATTGTAAATGAGGAATGATAACAAACATTTCCTGCTGATTTTTTACCGAATGACACTAAGATGTGAATATCTAAATATTTCATATTGATAGAGTATCTAAACAGTGGAAATGCTCTTATTCCTCTCTCTCTCTTTCCCATGTCTATATATATAAACACTTTTGCATTATCCATGATACATCATACACTCTTCTCTTTCCCTCAATATTCTTTACACGTCAAACCCAATTTTAATCTAACTTCGAGAGAACTCACTCAAAAAAAAAAAAATGTATGAAAAGTTCATAGTCTTATCAGCATTCTTCTTAACGTTTCTCCCTTCTTGTTTCAGCAGCTATCCATTCAATCATAGAGATGCTGATCCTTTCATGTCTTCCCATGTTTATTACGAAACCAGTCATCTACATGGTCACATTACTCGCAGCAGTCATACGAAAAATCGCCATGGTAATTATGCTCCTAGATCTTCTCCTCAAGCTTTTAACGTCAACTCTTTTGGTGCTAAAGCCAATGGAAACGACGATTCTCAGGTTTATACTCCTTTTATCCATATTATATTTATATATTGATTTCCATAGCAATATTTACAATCGACGTAAATTTAAATATATTTTTGAACCGTAGGCGTTCATGAAAGCTTGGCAATCAGCTTGTTCGTCGACCGGAATAGTTTACATCGTGGTTCCGAATAATAGAAAATACATGCTTAAACCGGTCCAATTCTCTGGTCCATGTAAATCATCCTTGATTGTTTTTAAGGTATGATAGAAACCAATGCAGCTGGTATATAGGCATAATTAAATTGTTATTGTATAATGTTTCTTCTACATCGATCTTATAATTTGTTATGTGTAAGTTTAGATCTACGGAATGATTGAGGCATGGGAAAATCCATCAGACTACAAGGTACGTAGGCACTGGATTGTGTTTGAAAATGTGGATAACCTTCGTGTTGAAGGAGGTGGCCACATCGACGGTAATGGACATATTTGGTGGCCAAAATCTTGCAAAATCAACCCTAAACTTGTAAGTTTTTCTCTATATGGTATCAGTATATATCTTAAGAAACTCTTAATTAAAAGAATATAAATCGACTAACTAAATTTATTTTGTGAACAGCCGTGCCTGGGAGCTCCAACGGTAGGAACCTCAAACGCCCCCTAATTCAGTTCTAATAAATATACAATGGAGCTCTATTAAAGAAATGTAACTAATGTATTGAAAATTATTAATGGGGCAGGCGGTTACGTTTGTGGAGTGTAACAACTTGAAAGTAAGTAACATTAGGTTGGAAAACGCACAGCAAATGCATTTGACGTTTCAAGACTGCCAAAACGTGAAGGCTTTGCATCTTATGGTCACATCTCCGGGCGATAGTCCTAACACCGATGGCATTCACGTTAGCGGAACTCGCAATATCTTAATTCAAGACTCTATCATCCGTACTGGTAATTATTAATGAACCATCTTATTATAAAATGCTATCTTGACATTCGCATGCAAATTAGTGAATTAATTAAATATGGGTTACAAAAGGTCTGAACGTTTGTTCTGTTTATATTGTACATTAATCATATATTTTTGTATCAGCATTTACATTGAAGTCGACATTTATTGAAGCTCAGAGAGGATTGTTACTTATTAGTTCCTTCATTAATCTCTCTCACTCTAGAAAAATTGTTTATTTGGTGGATAATAAATAGTAATGTGTTGGGTTTGTTTTTGGTGATGAAGGTGATGATTGTATTTCGATAGTGAGTGGGTCAGAGAATGTGAGAGCGACAGGCATTACATGCGGGCCGGGTCATGGAATCAGGTCTAACCATCTCTCTCCCTAATTTCACCTAAATATTTTGTTTTTATCTTATTTTAAGCATCATACTATCTGCAACATTCTGTATTATTTGTTGGAAACCTATCAACTAATCTTTATCAACTTCAATCAGAGAATTGTAAAAATGCCCATCTTTGTTTTTTTTTTTAATGAGAAAAGGATATATGATGCATGCTCAAAACCATATGTTGCTAGAGCTATTAAAATATATACTAAAACGATAAATGCAATGTTATTAAATGGTGTTAAGCGTCCTAGCACAAGCATTTTTATTTGGAGTCACTTATAATTTTTTTGGTGTCTTATTTTTTTACATGAAAATAGCATTGGAAGTTTGGGAGAAGGTAACTCAAAAGCATATGTTTCAAATGTGGTAGTCAACAAAGCGACTCTTATAGGAACCACTAATGGTGTGAGAATCAAGACTTGGCAGGTAAATTATCAATGTCTTTTGTTTTATAAAATAATTATTACTATGAAAAAGAAAAAGGAAAAATATGACTAGTATTAATGTATATATCAGGGAGGACGTGGAATGGCAAAGAACATCATATTCCAAGATATCATAATGAAAAATGTTACAAACCCAATAATCATCAACCAGGACTACTGCGATCGTGTTGAATCATGCCCCGAACAGGTATGAGACCATATTAAAAAAAAACGAAAGTCACATCAAATAATATAACAAATGTTTTCAACACAACTAGAGCTCTAAGTATAGTAATAATAATACTGAGATGGTACACGTGGCAGAAATCGGCCGTGCAAGTGAGCAATGTGTTGTACAAAAACATACAAGGGACGAGCTCAAGACCGGTAGCTGTGAACTTTGCGTGCAGCAAGAGCATCCCATGTCGAGGAATTTCAATGCAAAACGTTAAATTGGTCGACCAAACCCAACAAGATGTCTCCAAAGCTTCTTGCTCCAATGTGAGGTTGAACACCCTAGGAAACGTTTCTCCTCTTTGCAAATGATCCCCAAGAAAAAACTTAGTATTCACGGATCGATATCAGTCTATTTCTATATGTACTCGAAATTTGGTCTTGATTTTTGTATATATAGAGTATTGAATATTGATATGGTCCATGTTTGAAGTAGGTTTTTATGGAGATAATTTAATAAAGTGGGATTGTAAGGTTATAAACTTAGGGGATTTGATCTCTGTTAGAAGTGAAACAAATGTGACTGGTTTCTGAATATTTGACGTTGGTCCTAATTCTACAGATGTATTCGACTCATCATCCTCAGAGCACTATTAAAAAAACAAACATATTGCATATTCATTCATAATATGATTAAATGAAATCAGATCACTGATCATGTCCAAAAAAAAAAAGGGATCAAATATCACCAAAAAAGACATTCCTCCAAAAAGTTCTCTTGAGGAATATACTACAAAAACCAGAAGTGTTGGCATCTCTCGAGAAGTAAAAAACACTAGAGAGATACACAACCTTAACAATTACAAATCTGTTGTTGTAAAGGGAAGATGATATACACTTAGCTGGGTGAGTTCTTCCTGCAAAAATGGGAATTAATGTACACTCACAAGACGGTGTTGATGTGAAGTGCTTTCAGGAGAGATGTTGCCATTTGTTTCACCAGAACTTGGCCTCCTGAACGTTGTCCATCACGTCGTTCTTCTATCAGATTCTGCAGTTTCTGAGGAAGATCGTTCTCTACGATCAGCTGTTTTGGCTTTGGATGCTTCTCGTATACAGCCTGTTTCCATTGATCGCCAAAACCAAACACTCAGCACCCAGAACAAGATAAGCGAGGACTTAGATAATCAAACTACCAATTACCTTAATGAGTTTCAGGAGGTTAAGTCGAGCAATCGCATCTTGGTGGTCTAATCTTGAAATTAGTAACGGGGTCAATCCATTTAATGCTAATGTTTTATTGATATCAGGTGATTTCCTGCATTCAACAAAGAGAAGGATTAGTCCATACTAGAGAAGATATAACATTCAGTATCAGAGGACTTAACAAGTGGCAACTTCACTCATAACCTATACAAAAGAAAAGAGGATAACATACGTGATAATCTTCAAGAATGGCTCCAATATGTGCACAAAATGTCTCTCTGGGCAGTTCTGGAAGAAGTTAACTAATTTTTGAATTGCATCTTTCTTGAGAAATGCCTGCTCCACCTTGTGGTCAATGTCTTGCGCCAAGCAAACAGCAATTGAATCCAAGGCTATCACTGACCAATATTCATCATCGAGTAAACTCAGGTAAACATCCAGACCGCCGTGGGCTCTTAGCTGCTCTCTAGAATTCCGAGATGCATGAGCCATATCACATAGTAGTGGCAATGCATATTGCTTTAGAGGACAATCCGACATGATGAAAAGCATCAGGTGCGGAATGATTCCATTTTCAGCCGCTTGTTCCTGCCTTCTCTTGTTTATCTTACAGAGGTTGAATAGTGCACTAAGTACCTACACAATTTTACAAACGTTGGTTTGAGTTAAATTGATTAAAAGCAACACCGAACGATATAAGAACTAGAACAAGAGTCGAAACTTCAATATTTAAAACAGCATACTGGACAACAAGTTATAACCAACAGACAGAGGCTATCTCCATACAAGTCAAGAAGGTAACCTCGTGATGGATCTGATTAACAAGAGGCCCATCCTTAAGCTCAAGGTTTGGGATCAAGAGCCTAATTGCATCTGCACGCTGAAGATTCTCCAAGCAATTTGGATCCGTGGATAAGTGATTGGTGCACTCCAGTATCTGGACAAATAAAAGGCGTTATAAACATGCAACCTGAAGATCCTCTGAACCACACATCCAAGCTTGGCCAAAGAGAAAATGGAAACATTATATGAAGCGCTGCTGGAGAAAAAAAAAATAGGAACTTTATAATATTTTTGAAATACCTTTAACAGAATAGGAGGTTCAACACGGTTGAACATCTGGAACAGACGACTGAGTAAGCTTTGGCTGCACATGTATGATTTAACTGATGTATCAGCTCGAGCAAATTCGAGAAGCAGATCAGCCACTTTCTCCAAATATTCCCTTGCAACATCTGCACTCAGCGTATGGGCAAGTGAACCAGATGATGTGTTACTTCCAGATCTAGCATTTAGAACACCCGAACCTGACAGTACACCAGATGCAGTCTGAGATGCAATCCCACACGTCGAAGCGACTCTTTCAATAGCCATAACCTTCTTAGTCATCATGTTACTGGAATATCTAGGCATACTATCAAGATTTCCGTTTTCTTTTCCACGTCCAGAGACTTCTGAAGAAACAATGTAATGATACGGCACAAGCGACAAAATCATATACGTATGTGCTTACAATATGAACAGTCTTCCTAAATACAAATTTTTTAAATTACCTGCAAATTCGGCCATTAAGAAATCTAGGTCTCCATTGGTTCTCTTTTCGTTTGGCGCATGCAAAAGAGGAAGTCTACTTCCATGTCTCTCTATGCCAGTGATATGCTTTACATAATCCAGTTGACCAGATAAGTTTCTTGAAGGGGGTTCTTTCTCCAACAAGCTAAGCAAAGGTCGAACTTGATCTGGCTGAGTAACAGGAAAACCATTAGACGCACCCTCCGCCATTTTCTGAAGTTTATCAGTTGATGTTCTATTGGCAGAGAGAGATATCCTATGTTGTTTTACAACATCTTCTGTGGCATCTGGGGAAACACTGCTTAATCTAGGCCTATCACCATCTGGGTGCAAGGCATCTGATTGACGGACATCTGACCTTCGAGAATTTGAAATCACAGCATGAGAAGGCTCTTCACCACCCCCATGCCTAGTTTTCAACTCATCAGGATGATCAATCACACTGAGTGAAGTTTCACGCTGACTAGAAATAGGATTGTTAGGGTCAAGTTGACCAGAGCGTGCTCGTGGAGTTTGACCATCCGCAATCAATGCGTCCCCTGACATAGAAGCCAGTTGAGTTGCCTCACTCAAGCTATAAAGAGTGTTGACTAGCCTAAGAAGAATTCCATTCTTTGCTGCTATACGGCAGAAATCATTTCTCGGGGTGGATCTTTTGAGTTTAAATACCTGCCATATCCCATCAATAGCTAAGTGTACCATCTCCCTGAAAAAGCTCAAATCAGTAGAATTTAGTAGCACATAAAGAGCGAAAAGGAACAGAATTGATTAAAGAGAGAAGAGCTAAATCAAGAAAATGGTCAGCTATTTAGAAATGCATCAGCCGTTTTCAAAAGAAGAAACACACATCACATAAAGTAGGCAGGACAACAGGTTTAAATACAAAATCAGATGCTGATGGGAATGGTAATAACCCAGGAATCACTGCGTGGGATAAATTCCAAGTCCTTCAGACGAAACACTTGTAAGAAGACGGTAAACTGAACCCACCTGTGTTTGGCATAATCTGCTTCAAGAAATCCCACCAAAACAGGTATTCCACGACAAGCTATGAACATTTGCAACGTTAAGGAGCTGTAAAGAAGCTACCAAATTAACTATATGACTTACAGAAAAGCTATAAAAAAAAAGGTGAAGCAAATAAATATGTATTTGATGACTCGTAACCTTGACTGACAAAGCTGCTGCAAGAAGTATGCTGCTTCCTTACGAATTTCTCGAGTACGACCCCTCTCAGAAGCAGCAAAACTCATTACCACAGGAATCTGCCATTTCACAAGGAATAATCAACTTTCATGGGATTTTTTTTTGTCTATTTGAGAACATCGTGAAAACTTGGGTGATAATGTAACAACACCGTCTTTTAATTATCTACGATTTTTCTCAAAAAGGTATTAGCTGTCGAAATGGTGTTCGACATTTAAGATAAAAATGTAGACAGGAGCCTTTGATTGTCGATTCCACCGAACTATACCAAGGAACTACTGGTGATTCATCAAGTCAGCTATCAAATGGAGAGTAAGACTTACGAGACCAACGAGACAAGCATTTTCCAGGAAGTCGGTGTTATCTTGTATGATTTCGTTTATCAGTTGCAGCATGGCATGTATTACCTGAAAACACCAAAAAAGATTCACAAGCATAAGCCAACTACTGATGATGAAAGACAACAAAAAAACCTGCTTGGTTACAAGTAACGTACTCGAGATTTAGGAATATCAAGTAGATCCATTAGAGGGAGGAAACCATGCTGTGTCACAAATACTGCCTTCTGCCCAGGTCTCTGACGAAACATGGCAACAAGTTTCTGACAAGAAGTTACAATTGCATCTTCTGATTCATCTGGCCTTAAGGAGCTCACCAATCTGCTGAACTCGACTGCCTATAAAAACTTAACCAATTAATTACTAAGATCTAAATTCACACAACAATAGAAACTAATAAATTGAGTTGAGAAGCCTTGGTTTGCTTTTCAACACCTAATTATTCTCAGAGTATGGAGTGGGTCGGTCAAGTAGCATTATATGATCAAAGATGGCTAAAAGCTCAGGATATAAAATTGCAGAATACCTGCAGAGGAAAAAGATTTTCCGCGGGCATTTTTTCATCAAATACCTGAGAAACAAGATATGACTATATGTTAACAACATACTACTTGAATTATCAAACCTGCATACTTGAGACAGAGCATACCAAGCCATCAATGTCAATAACATCATCTTTCAAAACACCCATCATTAAGCGGAAAAGATCACCACCATCTTGTGAATTCCCCGTTTCACCCTCCATTTGCTTCTGAGCTATTCTAGCCCTCAATTTTGTTGCCAGATCATTCTTTCCACCATCTGCAACAGGAGAATCACCCTCGTTCACATTTGTCGTAGGCATTGATGTTGAGGCTTCATTTGGTTTTCCCTCAGGAACTTTATCCAGTGGATGAAACAAATCATGCAAAGAAGCATCCCCAGGAGGATCACTAAATCTAGTCAGTTCACTCCCACCAAAACTAGAGGAAGTCTTCGGAGCCTTTAAGATAGAAATAACAAGCATAGCAGATCTAGTCAGTTTGCAAGCCATCATCTCAGTATACAGCAGCCATCAACAACCTACTTCCCGAGAGTAATAAACAAATTTTATATAAAATAAAGCATCTACTACAAAATAAGGGAAAGTATTGCGATAAGATCTTGAAGCATACAAGATCAAACCCCAACAACAAACAAAAATAGCTCATTATAGAAGTCTTAGTAAAAAACGCCAAAAAAAAAGAGAGGTTACTTATACAGTACAAACTCAGCAAAGTGTTTTGTTTTTGTCAGTTAAGAAAGAAGAACTTATCAATTAACTCAACAGACAAAGCACAGCATACTCGCTCGTGATTTACCATATAATCTAAATAAGTACTAGGGCAAGAATGACTAACAAAACACCACTGACCTTTCGAAGCCCATCTTCACCTTTTTGGCTAAAACTATGCGGTAACTGCTCCACCTGGATAGAACTTTCTTTTCCAACCTGCTTTGTTGCTGTCGTAGTTCTTCTACCTTCAGAAGCTTCCCTTTCAAGATTTCCAGGTTCATCAGATTCGGATTTCTCATGATTCTCTATTACATCTTGAGATGTCCCCTTTGCATCTGAAGAAATACGAGAAAACTTATCGTGGATAGACAATTTAGGAACTTGATCCGAATTAAGACCATCTTCTGAATCCGTTCCTTCTGCACCAAGATCAGGTGAAGATTGATCTTTCTCAGACCTAAAACTCGCCAAACCTACCACAGGTGATTTGCTTCTCGAGTTCTGGACACAAAAGGACTGGATCAGTAGCTTTAGCAAAGTTCATCTCTGGTTTTAATGCAGTATACTGCTCATCTCTAGGCATCTCCAAAAGATTAATTGATAATAAAAAGAGCTAATGAATCTTACAGTTTTTGTCACCCCCATTTTTTCTGCTGAAAGGCTTTCAGCTACTTCTTGACTACCTTCATCATCCTTCTCTGAACTTGAACCAGGTTCCTTAATATATCTGCAAAGGATGACGTGCCCAAAGACAGAAATACAGGTTAATGAAGGCAACGAAGACTTGTAACGAACCCCTACGGGGAGATAGATAGTAAAATTTGAAATATTCTTCCACAAGTTAACGTAAAAGACACAGGTTCTAACCTGATGGTCCCACTATGCCGAAGTGATGATCGCAGTGCTCGTCTAGAATTCCGTATCCAAGGGTGAGAGAGAAGTGTCTTCGCATCAGGCCTCTGCCTGGAATCCTGTAATATGCAAGATACAAATCAGATGTACATACTGGATATTAGATAAATCAAAATGCCTAGGTTTCGGTAGGTAGAGTTATTAAACAATATTGTAACAAGCTATACCTTCTTGAAGCACAGACGTAGGAAGTCTGTAATATCGGGAGAAAGACTATCGGGAATAGGAGGGGTATCATCCTGAAACAAAACCAGAAAAGGAATAGTTTTAAGAGTTTTAAGTGATTGCTAACAGCTATTGCATTATTGCAGGAAGGAAGTGATTTAAAACAAGGAAGAATACGAATAGGGGAAGGAAGAGAAACCTAAATTTAATTAACTTAAAGCAAACTCGTAAATGATGGAAAAACCTGAACAATGCGGTAGAGGGCTGGCATGGGTTGCAGATCATAGTAAGGAGGTACACATGTCAAAAGTTCAATAATAGTGCATCCAACACTCCAAATGTCAGAAGCAGCACAAACTCCTGACAATTCAATAACCTAAAACAAAGTTTGAGTATCCGTCAGTCCACACATAATCAGTTATACGTTTTTTAAAGGAGAAAACAACATCCTTTTGTCACAACAAGAACAAAGTCCAATTATAGAAATTACATACGAATATTTGACCTATACGAATATGATGGAGGAAGATAAATATATTATCAAAGATGTACCTCAGGAGCCATCCAGTAAGGAGTTCCGACCACTGAGTGAGTGTTACAATCAGCCTCATTTAGTTTAGTGGCAACTCCAAAGTCAGCAAGCTTAACAAGTCCCTGAAGTATGAGATAGTCAAGTATTTAAGGAAGGACAGCAAAGAAGAATCTTGTCCATCTCAGAATACAACAGATCTTGAACTAACAACACACCTCCTTCGTTGTCAAAATATTTGCACCCTTGATATCACGATGTATGACACCCTGCTCATGCAGATATACTAAACCTTCCAAGACCTGTATTCACTAGTTAGTCCAAAAGTGTTTCAAGAAACTTAACTCAAACTAGAAAAAAAAAGATATATACGGACCTGTGCAATGTAAACAGTCACCAACGACTCAGGGAAAGGACCAAATTTATTTGGTTTAATAATGTTTGCGAGAGAGCCATTCTCAACGTATCTGCAAACACAAAATTGGACATGAGTTTCCAGACGGTAGTCCAGCGTGGACCAAATATATGACTTACTCCAGAATAATGTGAAGGTGAGTCTTTGTCTTCAAGGATCCAAGATATTTGACAATGTTTTTATGGTTCAAGTTCTGCATTGCATTGACACATCATCTTAGGAAGGAAGACTGCATCTCAACCGGTTATAAAGAATGTGCAATTTGAAATAATTGCAGGATATGGAAGAAAAGAAGGTACCTTAAGGAGATCGATTTCTTGCTGATGAAATTGTCCCCCCCCCCCCCCCCCCACAACAAAAACAGGATTCAGAGTCAGTGATACTGAGATGACATTTAGAACAGAAATAAAAAGGAAAGTAAACAAACCATAATGGTGTTAAGATCCTCTTGAGCAATATTTTCCAAAGAGACTTGTTTAATGGCAACAAAGTCTCCATTCTCCAGGTCTAATCCTATATAAACTCGAGCATAAGCTCCTTTACCAATTTCATCTCCCAGCATCTGCCCTCAACAAAAAAGCACAAACCTTTGAGTGACTTAAATCAATTTAAACAAACTCCACAAAGATTGAAAGCATTCCAATTTCAAATTTGCTAGACCAAAAAGCTAAAAAACCCAGAATTGTGGAGAAAAGCTCACATATTTGTTGTCGAGAGTCTTTGATTTGTGGAACTGGGATGACGTCATCTGTTTCGCCATCTCTGAGAATGCACCAAAACAAAAATTGCCTACTCAAGACTCCATTTTTATTTTTATTTTTACGAGGGAAAATTCAGGAGAAACATAATCAAAGAATTTTAGGGTTTTTTTTTTTTTTAATTTTGAGAAAAAAACAAAATTCGAAGGAATCGAGATGGGGTTTGAAGATCAAAATTGCCAGCCCTAATACAGTTGTGAAATTTTAATTATAAAATTAATCAAAAAATTAATTAAAGGTTTGGAAACTGACGAACTGTATCAGCCGGAGAGATACTTTTTTTGTCGATACCTCAGGCGCCAGGCCACAAAGTATTCTCTTTTTATTTTGGGGTCCTTACCTTTTTCTTTCTTTTCGATTTCACCCCTTTTAAACTAAATAATGTTCTAATAGCCTCAAAATTAGAGGGAGAAAACACACACACACATAAGTATGATAATGAAAAGAGTAAATCATACAAAACCTTTTTTCTTCATCCCGCGGAAAGGGAGAAGCTTTGCTGCTTGGAATTGAAGTTGAATTTGTTTCATATCCACTAGTTGATTGCTCGATAGCTTAGTCGGAGATTTGTAGAGTTTCATGGTGAAGTCGACTATGTTTTTCAACAAATTTTTTTTACCTAGTTTCAGTTTTGTTGATTATATAGAGAATCTATATAGATAGTATTATCTTATCAACAATTTAGGTTTAAAAATCTATTATTATTGTTTTAATTGGTGGAATTAGGATTATGTGTTTTGATTGGCAAAATTAATATATAATATGTGTTTTGATTGGCGGAATCAGGATAATCCGATATCTACGGCGTATGACCAATCAAAATTGTAATCTTATAAAAATCTTATCTTTGCGTCAAACAATTAAGATTTAAATGTTTAGGTGAACTTACAAAATAAGCATGTATACATTTTTATTACATATAAAAATTACAAAATAAATAATTAAATAAAAACATATGAAATTAGGATACATAGATTAGAGATCCGAAACTCTTTTTAATTACACTAGTTTAAAATATGATTTTAAGATTCATATGTCCCTATATATAATAATTCGATCGCTGGTTAACAACGATTTCAGTGGTAAATAACTGTTGTTTATACAGTAGTAGTGAGTGTGTGACTGTGTGAGTGGGAAACAAGTGATATCCGGCTTCTGCGTGCAAAACATATGACAACAACAGGTTCAAAACTCAGCTATTTCAACATTTATACGATATTTATTAAACAAAAAGGAGTCAAATTTTGGATTACTCTGTCAAATTAAAATGCGAATTCTTTTTGAAAAAGACAATAAAATTCTAGCCTCAAGAAAAATCAGGCATGCCCATGTCAGACCTGTAAATTGTCGGATGGATAAAAAGCCTATCCAAGAATGGTTAGAATTTAGAACTTAGGATTGGGGGTAAAATATCAAAGACTGTAAAGTAAAAAGTTCCTTTTTTATTTTTTTCCTCTCTTTCACACTACTCCAACATGATAATGTTTTTTTCTTTCTAACTGGGCTGCAGATTTAGTAGCAGACTCTAGTTGAAACTATTGTAGTAAAACAATTTTTTTTTTTTTTTGGTCAAAATGTAGTAAAACAATTATGTTAACAATCTAGTACTAGTTTCACCATAGATAGAAGAAATTACAGTTTAATATTCTAAGTCTCCTTTTATAACAAAGGAATCAATTACAAGTTTCATAAGCAAATTTTTTAAATAACGTAAAGAGAAAAAAAAAACTATTATTAACGACACTATATAAAAATTAATTAGGTTACCATGATTAAAAGTAACTACATTAGCCTTAATATTAAAATTACTAGTGTCACAAACAGAATTTTAATATCTGTCTTTATTAGCTTTTTAATATAATGAGGGAGTAGCTTATTCACTGTCTGTCCAGTCTGAAGACAAGACAGTAGTAGAGTAGTGCGCTAGCTGTTCTGTTAAGTAACTATAAGTTTGACTTTGAGAACAATTAAATGTTTCTTACACTCACTCTCTCCAAATCGTGAGGAATCCAGAGTTCCACCAGATCTAACTCTCTTAGATCTGATCCATGGATCACTCTTTTCTTCTTATCATTCTCTTACTCACAATCTCTTCTTCAAGTTCATGTTGTGCTTCTTCTTATGTGGAAGAACAGCTGAGAGACAGAATCAGTAAGTTGCCTGGACAACCTAGTAATGTAGATTTTAGACAGTACTCAGGCTATGTCACTGTGAATGAAGAACGTGGAAGAGCTTTGTTCTACTGGTTGGTGGAGTCTCCGTTGACCCGTGACCCAAAGTCTAGACCTTTGGTTCTGTGGCTCAATGGTGGCCCTGGTTGTTCTTCTGTTGCTTATGGAGGTGCTGAAGAAATTGGTCCTTTTCGCGTTGGGTCTGATGGCAAAACTCTTCATCCAAAACTTTATGCTTGGAATAAATGTAACATCATTTTTTTGTTCTGAATCTCTAATCATTAGTTGCTCTTCTCTTCTTAATTCCGGATTCAGATTTGTTCTCTCTCTTTGTATCTCTCAGTGGCAAACCTGCTATTCTTGGAGTCTCCAGCTGGAGTTGGTTTCTCATATTCAAACACAAGCTCAGATCTTTACACAACCGGTGATCAGAGAACAGGTTCTGCCCCTCTTATAATCTATTTCTGATTTTTATCAACTTTAATCATCAGGCTTTCTTGAACTCTAATTGATTTCTTGTCTTGATGAATCTGTAGCCGAAGACTCGTATAGATTTCTTGTCAGCTGGTTTGAGAGGTTTCCACAATACAAACATAGAGACTTTTATATTATTGGAGAAAGCTATGCAGGTTTCACATTTTTCTCCTTCAAGCTCTCTCATCAGTTACAGATGATACCTGATGCTTACTCTTGACTCTCTCTCTCTCTCTCTTGGACAGGTCATTTTGTTCCTCAGTTGTCTAAACTTGTCCATGAAAGAAACAAGGGTTTCAGGAACCCGGCTATAAACCTCAAAGGTTTTATGGTAAAGATTGTACAAAACTCAGACTTTTTGACAAGATAGTAAACTTTGGGATTTTTAAAAGTCTGCTTATTCAGGTGGGAAATGCTGTTACAGATGACTATCATGATTATATAGGAACATTTGAATATTGGTGGAATCATGGTCTCATATCCGATTCCACGTATCACCAGCTAAAGACAGCGTGCTACTCAGTATCATCTCAGCATCCTTCACTGCAGTGTATGGAGGCTCTGAGAAATGCCGAATTAGAGCAAGGAAATATCGATCCATATAGCATTTTCACCAAACCTTGCAACAATACTGTACAACTTAAGAGATTCTTAAAGGGTCGCTATGTAAGTTTTGACACATCCGAAAGCATTTTCGGATTAATCTTCTTGTTTGTTTTTATGAGCTAAAATGCTATAACTTTGTGTCCATATCTCAGCCATGGATGTCAAGGGCTTATGATCCTTGTTCAGAGAGATATTCAAATGTGTATTTTAACCGCGTGGAAGTTCAGAAGGCTCTCCACGCAAATGTCACTCGCTTACCTTACCCTTGGAAAGCATGCAGGTCAGTTGAAAACAAAGTTTCAATTCTGGTTGTATTTAAAGGCATAAACCTGATTGATTTATTGAGTTTTTTTTTTGTCCTCTTGCAGTGACATTGTGGGAAACTATTGGGAAGATTCTCCTCTGTCAATGCTTCCTATATACAGAGAATTGATTACTGCAGGTCTCAAAATATGGGTTTTCAGGTACCAAAATTTGTATTGAACTTTGTGATGTTTCCTTAATGAATGATTACAGATAAGAGCAGTGTAGAGATATATGTAAAGTCTTGATTACAAATAAAGATTGCTTGATCAATGATCTCTTTCTACATGATATGCAGTGGGGATACAGATGCGGTTGTTCCTATAACCGCTACCCGATACTCTATTGATGCACTGAAGCTAGCAACCATCACAAACTGGTACCCATGGTACGATCATGGCAAGGTGAAAAATTGAACCTTTCTCATGTTAGTTTCTATGCGTAAGATTCAGAAATTGATTTGAGGGGCATTGTATTGTAATTTGTAGGTAGGTGGGTGGAGTCAAGTGTACAAAGGGCTTACATTAGTAACAGTAGCAGGAGCTGGTCATGAAGTGCCTCTACACCGTCCCCGTCAAGCCTTTATTCTTTTCAGATCCTTTTTAGAGAACAAACCAATGCCTATGACCTGAAACATCAAACCTGATGGGAACTCTTCCCAAATACATATTCTTTCTCCTTCATCATCAATAAACCAAGTGTTTCTTCATTCACTGTCTTCCACCATCCTTGGTACATCCAAATCCAACACACGACTGAGTAGCTATTGAGTACAAGTCATAAGCTACTCTTCTTTTTTTTTTCTTTTTCTTTTCTTTTGTAAAATCATGTCTCAAACAGTTTTATATCTTTTCTCCATTATTGTATGATGCAAAGCAAAACCTTTCACACTAAATGATATTACATGATAGTTTATAGACTTTGAGATTACAACTAAACAAAAGACTCAACCACAAGCTTCTACAAGAATGCTGTCTTTTGTCATTGGATTAAGAGTCTTTGAAAGATGGATCTCTACAAGATGCTTTCATCACTTGAAGACTCTTTACCTGTCTCTCTTTGATTTCCCAAAACGCGGAACAACCACAGGACCACCACGCACTCTTTCAAGGGCAAAACTTATCCTCAGTGGCCGACCCAATAATCCCTGCAACATAGAGAGTCACTTAAGAAACCATCCTGCAGCGATAGCAACACAACAAATCTTTTTGTTTGTTACGTTTGCTTCTTTACCTTTCCATCCATGGCGTCTTTAGCAGACAGAGCATTGTCTTTCTCTGCAAAATCAACAAAACCAAAGCCTCTTGATCTCCCACTTCCTTTGTCGTACGCAATCCTAACTGACATCACAATTATATTTGATAGATTAAAGAATCCAAATAGGATTACAATTAAAGTAGTTGTTCACATTACACACAAATGGAACTCGGGTGAGAGAAAGTACAGAGCTCTCCAAGCCTCTATAAAACTCATCACTAAACCAACAAATCTTACAAACGATCAGATAAATCCAAAAATACCCAAAAGTCATAACCAAAGACTCATTCAGACATTTCATCGAACACCTGGAAGAGTTATAGATGACAATTATTACCTTCGGCAACCTCACCAAAGGAAGAGAAAGCGTCTTTGAGAGATTGCTCATCTACAGACCACGACACTCCTGCATACATACGGGAATCAAAATCGTAATTTTATCATCTAAAATATGTAAATGTGGGTACCTTTGATATAATACTAAAACACATTCGAACCTCCGATGAATAGCTTGGAGCTGGGCGACTCAGAAGATGTGCAAAATTGAGGAAGAACTTGGAAGCTAAAAGAAACTGAGTGTTGAGGTATCGCTGCAACTCGTCTCACTAGTAGCTCAATGCCGTTCCTCATCATCATCAATCAATTCACAACAAAACTTGTTTCTTCAAACGGAAGCTTTGTGTTGTAAGTTTTTTTTTTCAATTTAAATAAGTGACCACAAAAAAAAAAAACAAAAAAAAATATTATTTTATTAATTAAATATCTTTGTGGATGAGGAAGGAGTAACCGAAAAGGATAAATCATTCTTCTTCAGTTCTTCTTCTTCTTCTAAAGCTTCTTCTACCTTTACAATGGCGACGTTAGGCTTTAACACCACTCGAATCCAGACACCATCACTTCCCAGAATCCCCAAGTCCTCTTCTTTTAATAAACCAATCAAAACCCATCATCATCTCTTCTCCTCCGATACCCTTTTGAAACGCTACCGTTTCGTCTCCAGGTCGTTACCTGAGAGCTCACTGTCGATTACTAAAGAACAAGAGGTATCAAATGAAGTAGAGGAAGAACAAGATGATCCAACGTCTGAGCTGAGTTATCTGGATCCGGAATCCGATGCGGAGAGCATCAAAGAGTGGGAATTGGATTTTTGCTCGAGGCCTATCCTTGATTCCAGAGGGAAAAAAATTTGGGAGCTTGTGGTTTGTGATGCTTCGCTCTCTCTTCAAGTCACTAAATATTTTCCCAATAATGTCATTAATAGTATTACCCTCAAAGACGCCATTGTTACCATCACTCAAGACTTGGGTGTTCCTCTTCCTGAGAGGATTCGCTTCTTCAGGTGCAAACACTAAAAAGCTTTTTTTGCTTTTCTTTTCTTTTAAATGTAGTCTAATGGTTGAAGTTGGTTTTGCAGGTCACAGATGCAAACCATTATCACAAAAGCTTGCAAAGAGCTTGCCATTAAGGCAGTGCCTAGTAAACGGGTGAGTTAACAGTTTTTGTGTACATGTGGTTTCTATGTTAGGGACTTGGAACAAGTTGATAAACAAAGCTAAATTTCTGCATTACAGTGTTTGTCTCTGTTTCTGTGGTTGCAAGAACGTTATGACACTGTGTACACGCGTCACCCCGGTTTCCAAAAGGGATCATTGCCTCTTCTGTCTCTAGACAATCCATTTCCAATGAATCTTCCGGAGAATTTGTTTGGGGAGAAATGGGCATTTGTTCAATTACCTTACTCAGCTGTTAGAGAGGAGATCTCAGACTTTGAGGACAAGTTTGTGTTTGGTGCTACCTTAGACTTGGATTTGCTTGGCATTGAAGTGGATGAAAATACACTGATTCCAGGTCTCTCTGTTGCTACTTCACGAGCTAAACCTCTGGCAGGTAAGGTGTTTGGTTTCTTGCTAAGCCATCTTTGGAACAAGTTTGTTTGTGGGTTGGTTTTTGATTCTGAGTTTTATACTTGATCATTATAGCTTGGATGAATGGGCTTGAAGTATGTTCGATTGAAGCAGACAGTTCCAAAGGATGTTTGATTCTAGCTGTTGGGATCTCAACAAGGTATGTCTATGCGACCTACAAGAAGACACCTGTTACTACTGATGAAGCTGAAGCTTGGGAATCTGCAAAGAAAGCAAGTGGTGGTTTGCATTTTCTTGCAATTCAAGATGACTTAGATTCTGATGACTGTGTTGGCTTTTGGCTTCTTATTGATTTGCCACCACCCCCTGTTTAATTTCCCTTTTGATATATGTTAATACCATATTTTGCCATTTAGTAACAGAAATTTCTCACCTGCTTCAATTAGAACGAATTGTTGTTACACGAGTCTGCAAAAACTATGGACCTACCAAGTGAATGAGTTACAGGAACTACCACCTTTCATATCACAAGTAATATCTACACAATTTGGCACTTTTCGTGTTACTGATTATTACTACCAAAAGCGCTTAAAGCGAAGAAAATGGCCCAACAATCCAATTGTCTTATCGCACGCAGAAGGTTAGTGACTAAAACGCTGCTCGCTGGTCCAATCAGCTCCTCGACCTCTTTTGCTTTTGCGGTATGAAGCGGACACTGTGCTTTCCAAGTTCAAATGTCTTGATGCTTCCATCATCTAGAGAAACCGACAATGTGGATGTGTCTCCAGAAACGTCTGTCACAGTTCCCTTATGCCTTTAAACAGTAAATGTATTATTCATTTTAGACATCTAGATAGGATACAATAAGCAGGCCAATCACAACAGCTTAATCAGTTAAGACGATCAAACTTACCATGAGTTTTGAGATCCATGGACTTCGACTCTCTTTCCTATTGAATCTTTACCCAACTTCTTCAAAATCCAGTTAGCATCCATCAGCTCGTCGTTCCTTGAACTATCCTGATAAGAAGGTGTTGTAGCTTCATTGTCTTCTTCCAGTGA
The DNA here is from genome assembly GCF_030686135.1 of Camelina sativa. Taxonomy (NCBI): domain Eukaryota; kingdom Viridiplantae; phylum Streptophyta; class Magnoliopsida; order Brassicales; family Brassicaceae; genus Camelina; species Camelina sativa. Next base: position 3,401,154 of record NC_141898.1, read on the forward strand.
AGCCATTTCCACTAAGCTTGAAGGTCTCTTTCTCTTTGATCTTTGGCCTTTTGCAGGACTCAGTTTTTCATCTTCAGACTGCGTTGTAACCAAAGATGTCTGATCTCCTGTATTAGGTTTCCTGAGTTTAAATTTCAGCAGAGGTCTTGCTTCTTTCTGTAACGATGGCGAAATGGATGTTTTGTCATCCACGTGATTTCCTTCACTTGTTGTTGCAGGGAACTGTGTGATCGACCCAAATGTAGCTTTACTTCCTTCAGATTGAGTTTTCCCAAACCTTCCAGAGATCTTCAGGGTTCTTACTTCGCCAGTCTGATCAATTTTATCCCCTGCAGAAATACATTATTAGCAGAAATTTAGAGGAATTATAGACTTGTAAATGTTCAAATATTAGTACTCCAGTTAATGCACATGCAAAAAACTCTCAAGTATTTGTGTGGTTGTATTAATAAAAAGATCACAACATACCTCCCAAAGTGGACTGATCTTTGTCCCTTGATAAATGAGGAACAACATTGGACTTCGAAGAACCACTGACATTTAACTTCCTTGCCCCCAGATTAATAACCAACTTCTTTGTCTTTACAGATTTCTCCTCCCTTGCATTCCGTAGGGTATCCTCGCTATCAGAATCAAGAGGCTTGCTACACTTTATTCTAACTATCCTTGACGGCTTTTCTTCATCAGTCACCATAACATCATCAACCCTCTTATGTTTTACAATCTTAGGTTCATGTGTTGAGCAAATTCCAGCTACAGAAGAATTCACGTCCGATTGTTCGTTTATCTGAAACCCCACATTATCAATTCTAGCACCACCTAATCGGCGTCTCTCAGATCCAATCTCCTGATGCACTTCAGACTCTAACTTAGTGTGACTACCTTTTTTACTAGCATGCTTTTTACTTGAGTTCTTCCCATACTCCTTGCTTTTCTTTGGGGATTTTTCCACCAAACCTTTAATAGAAAACTTCAGTGAGCGCCCAGATACGGGTCCATTTTCTTCATCATCTGAAAATGGAGATATCGAAAATATTTCCTCCTCTGTTGGCAAACCAGCAGCAGCCCTTAAACTAGCAATCAAGTCTTTGTCCACCACATCTTTTTTCTTCCAAAGTTCTTGAATTGCATCCTGAGGATCCTTCACCTGAGAAGCCAAAGATAGAATTTGAAAACCAAGAAAATTTATATGATCAACACACTAGCAAATTGCACTATTAAATCATCTTCCCATTCCAAAGGAAAGCCCCCCCCCCCCCCCCCCCCCCCCAGCTCTACGAGCAATACTTATATGATAACAAGAACCAAGAAGAATAATTGAGTGACTAAGAAGCGAGGGTACTAATAACAAGAACAGACATACCTGATAACACTCCCCACGGCATGTGGCACATTTATACTGCAGCTTTCCATCAACTTGAAACTGCTGATATTTCTCTTCACTGCATGACAGTTTCCAGAGGCAAACAATTCCAGATTTAACATATGACTCAAATACATTTTACGATGCATATCTAAAATATGACTTAATCTAATTGGTAGTATAATCATATCGCAGATGCAACAGAAATAACTATGTTTGCAACAATACAAATTACAATGAGGACGAACCTTATTCCATCGCAATGGCAATGCACCCAGCGTTGACAGATATCACAGCAAACCATTGGAGTTGATTCTGAATCCCTATACACCTATACAAGATAAGCAACTTGGTTAATGCAACACTAAAGAGGCGTCATGTTTTGCTACAGGAATCTCGCATTAAAAATAAAAGCCATGTTAATGCTATTGCTAAGACTTGTTTTGCTTAAAATAAAAAATACAGTACCTTCAAGCATACAGGACAATAATTTCCCTTCACAAACAATCTGCCACAAGCATCACAGCAAGTATATGATAAAAACCACCTGTTACATTAGAAAACACATGTGAACAAAACTGATCAACAGAATTTTTAATAGGGAAATCCATCTGCAAATCCTAAACTGGCCAAACAAAGTAAATTGTTCTGCTCACTTGTAAGACTAACCTACCCCGCAAAAGACAAAGGATGTATACCTGACACTTAGGCCATTTCCAGGGACGGTAGAATCACAGCTGTGGCATCTTGTATGCTTTGGGCAGAGATATGGCCCAGAACTTACATTCTGTGCGTTCATGTTGAATAAATAAGCCAAACTACTTAAGTTAAAAAAGATAATCACATGAAGGTAGCTATCTGTCAGGTACCTTGTGTGGAGGATGTTGGCAATAACAATGGTAAGCAGCATCACACCTTTTGCAGAACATGAACTTGTTAGGATCTCCAGTCCTACGGCAGACCTAAGGAGGGTAACGACTCAGTGAGGCAGGTTTAAAGATCTAAAGACAGTCTATATAGCAGTTAGGCTAACACTTTTATATCCGTTCGTTACTTAAGACAACTGATTTCGTTAACTTAAGACAACTGATTTCGTTAAACAAAAAAAGAAACATATGTTTTATCAATCACTTTGCGAGCAATAGGTAGTGCTCAGATGCAACAAATGTCACGAACAAGAAAACTGAAAAACCAGAAACAAACTACCTCACAAACCCGGCAAGAGGGACAACTCCATGAACTCCAATGAAATAAATCTGCAACTTACAGCAATTAGACCCAAAAAAAAAAAGACTTAGCAAGCCAGGAAAATGACAGCAACATTGAATGTAAGTAAATACCTCTATGTTGGGCCCAAGACTTTAAACAGTTCTTGTGGTACTTCTTTCCACAGTGTTTACAGGAAAGCATCCTCTTTGCTTTGTCACTTCCCTCACCTTCTCCGAGGAAGCACATTCTGCACATTATATTCATGCCGGAGTGAGCTACTTCTTCACCAGCAAGGTCTTTTGATGAAAGCTGTACAACAAACAAACAAAACAAACGAAAAGCTCAATCAATACAGAAAAAAATGGCTTCGGAAATGAAAGATGACATTTTTAAGGCAACAAATGCCAACAAAGAAGAATCAAACAATTCTCCCAATTTTGTATACACACAAACTGAATATCAAAGCAAATTAAGAACAAAAAAAAAAAAAAAGGCACTCACCTCATTGACACCAGATTCAAACCTGCGAGCATAATCCTCAGCAGCTTCAACCGTAACAGCAGCTTGTCTCTGAAGAGCAACACGTTTCTTCTGAGCGGAAGCTTCCTCCGCCAATTCATCAACAACTCCAACACCAACACCATCCCCAACCCCCAAAACCGAAACAGAAGAAACCGTCTGAGGAGCAGGAACAACCTTAGGAACCCTAACCTGAACCGTGCCTCCATGAACAACATTAGAAGAAACACGAGGATCCTTGCGAAACTCCTCCACTTGATTAACCTTTTTCAAAAACTCGTCTTCGCCATTAGGTCTACGGAGATCCCGAGAAAACCCTAAGGAGCAACCGCAGATCCGACGACTGCGAGCAAAAGGATGTTAAGGAGAGATAGTGAAGCAAAATAAGGAAGAGAAGAGAGATAGATAGATTACCATGTAATTGGGCAAGCTACGTGAAAGGCCATTATAATCCCAATCCCACCGCAACCAAAATTATTCCTCTCGCCTCCAAAATAAAAAAAAAATAAAAAAGAAAAAAAAAATCGAGATTTTGATTTTAGAGATCGCTTCTCTCTTTTTTTTTTTTTATATATATATTATTTATTTAATTTATTTATTATCATATAAAAAGAAAATTTAAGGATTGCTAATGTAATAAATTAATTAGTTGTATTAATGATTTAATCAGTAGTAGTAGATAGATACTAGAAAGAGTTAAGAGAAAGGGGGTCGTCTCTTTTGTGCGCTCTGTGAGAGTTTTTGGAGTTTTGGACGCAGAGATAAGAAGATGCTTTTTTTTTTCTCATCTCAACCTTAATCAACGGTTGGTTTATTATAAGATGCTGCCAAAGAAACTGAAAGAGTGCTCTTGTTGACTCCTCCAATTAAATGCTTCCACGTCGTCACTATCCCAACTCTCTTCTTTCAACTAACTGTACTATACAATTTTGGAGTTTCTCAATTACAGTATAGATGAGACATATTTAGAGCAATAAAAAAACTTTGACTTGGTAAATTTTATTATATTGACAACATACGCGGATGGTGGTGATTGGTGACATTTTAACAACATTAACCACAAATGACACATAAAATATTTCTCGTGTAGACTCATCAATTCAATCAACAACAAAATAAGATGAGAGACCAAATGCTTAAACGGTAAGCTTTGTTCCAAACATGTTAATGTCATTAAACCAAATACTTCTCCACTAATCACTTATAGATAATACTTCATATAACTGACTATTACTATCCATCAAACACTTAGTCCCTATTTTAATATATTTATCCCAAATCAGCTGATCATTGATGATCATCATCTCTCATCCACAGATAGAGTCTTCTCTGGTGCAGATGCTGAAGCTCCAGCACTGTCCCCTGATATTGATTTGTGCTGCTTCTCTCTCTTTGTCACCTTGAGCATCGTTGAATTCAAGTTTCTGCAGATCCATGTCAAGAGACTCAAAGTCTGGCTCATCAGCTTCTGCCAAGAACTGCTCAGCTTTCTCTTGAGGCATTGTTTTACTAGCCAATACCAGTAAGTAGCCATACTCAGATTCTTCAGCTGCATCAGATGTTCCAGCAACAGCACCTTCGACAGGCTTCTTCCCCAATGGTGTGAATCCTCTCTGCCTCAACTCCTGAACAAGATGAGCTTTCTTCTTATCAATCACTACGATTTCTCCACTGATTACTCCGCCAATAAACTGGACTTTGTTTTCTAGTATCAGCAACTCATCGTCAAATTCTTCATCTGCATCAAAATGACCAGCAGGCTTGGCCTTGTTCGGAAATGGTGTGAATCCTATTTTCTAGTTTCACCACTGTTAACCTCACTAACAAACCTCAATCTGTTTTCTAGTTTCAGTTTCTCAAGTTCCAACTTCTTTATCTGAATTCTCTGTATACATTTTTTCACAAGACAGCTAATGTTATTAAGAAGACCAGAATAAAACTAAAACCTTTATAAAAAAAGACTGAACCAAAGTTTTATAAAATTTCTAACCCTTCTCAGCTCACAGTATTCAAGCTTGAGCTCTTCAAGGACTGCAGCAAGGTGGAATCAATTAGTATATCTTACAGATGGTACTGAACAATCTGGATTCTTAAACGTTCCAATAAGACTCGATTTGTTCATCAACTCAGACCTGCGCTGCAATTTGAAGGAGGATTCTCCAGGAGATCCTTGAGCTCCATCAAAATCCTCATCGAAGCCATGCTTCAGAGTTCAGAGACGTAGGAAGAGATTAGGGTTCCCTCGGAGAAACTGGAAATGAAAGAAGAAAGTCGAAAATATATTTGGGCTCTTAACTGGTTTTGGGCCAGCTTACTATGAGGTAATTTTGGGCTTGAAACTTTTATCCAATACAATACAAATTTTATAGGTAAAATGATACTTTTACAGTTTTTACCATATATTTGTAACTAAGCTTTGATTGTGTTGAATCAACACTGTTGATAGTCTAATATGTAATTAAGATTCTTTAAACTATTGGAAACAAAATTATTTTGTTTTCCTTCAAACTAGGTTATACGGTATGCCTCGTCATTTCAAAACTTTATTTTAAAAAGGCCCACAATTGATGTTAGATGTGCTAAAAAAAATAGAATTTGGTCCTAAAGTCCCAAACAAAATAAATGGATATGGTTGGGGTTTGATTACTCAATTACTCAGAGAACAAACCTACTACAAATTATCCTCAATTTTATTTTTATTTTTAAATTTATTTTGTGAGGTAAAAGCAACTTTGTTTTAAATTTACTTTCTAAGATTTATATGAAACTACTGAATTAATTGATTGTATTATATAACTTACAACACATGTTTTTTTTTCCTTTAGGTTTTATTTATAGTCCCCCAACGAAATACATGTTTAATAATATATCTAGTGTGTGTGTTGCAAAATCCGATGAAATAAAAGTGCTGCAAGTGAGCAGAGAAGACACAACAGAACCATTCGTAATTAATAAAATTGGCAAACATGGAGCAATCGCGGCCGCATGGGGGTGAAAGGCATCGAGTGGATAACATCAGTAGATAGAAAAACGCAAAAGGACCCACACAACACGTAACTTAGTGATGTGTTTACACAATTTATTCAGCTGATAGTCACATGCGGTCGCTGACTATATAACAAACCTATAGTCATAATAATATTATTGCACATGCCTCTGATTTTGTATAGATATTAAAAATCCCAATAATTGTTGGAACCAGCCAAAGCCAGAAAATTGTCTACACCCTTACTCTCTCTACCTCTCCATGATTACAGTTGCATCTGCCGCAATTCCCGTTTTAAGCAGATCAACTAAAAACCCCACAATCTGATGAAAAAATCTTGTACAATTCTAATACGATACTTCTCAAATCATAAACAATTTCAGAAAAAATAATCTGATTTGTGACTTGGTTGTTCATTATAGATATTTTGAGATTTGTAAACTAAAGTTAGACATATCAGAACAGTTGTTTTTATAAAACGCGTAGATTAGGAAAAAGTTTCATGTTATAGGATATAATGCATTTACTATTCGGTAGTGAAGTTTTGAGAATAAGAATTCTGTTATGGCTCTGTTACCGACTTAAATGTTTACTAAATATACTCCATTAGTGTTTTTAAAACAAGTAAACAAACAAACTTAAAACTTAGTCAGTTTTTTTTTTGTGTAATAGTATAAGTTGACATCATTGTTTTTGGCTCCGTTAGTTAGTTACTTGAATGTTGGAAAATCTCAAAAGCTATCGGATCGATGTTTTTTTGACATCAGCCATTTGTTTACGCTTTTTACTAATACATTTTCCAATTTTACCATCGAAGAAGACCAATAGCTAGCTTTTTGTGACGAAACATACATATGGTATCAATGAAGAAAACTGTTTTATGGTATCAATAACATGTTTCAATAATTGTTAACAATCCTTACAAAATTTACCAATAGGACTATATAGAAACTAGAAAGCCAAGTAAATATTAGTACTATCTTCTATAAGTAAACAAGATTGTGGGAAGAGTGAAGGAAGAAAGGGCACAAGTGCCGATACGAGATTAGAGAGCATGAATTAAGGAGGAAGTCGGTTTCAGTTCAGCAAGACAGACAGACAAAATCAATCAATGTGGTCCCATTACCATTACCTCTTTCTACGTGATTTCCTCTCTCTCTCTCTCACTCGCTTTAAATCCCTTTTCACTTTTCTTGTATAAAGTCGTAGCATCTCGAGATAGTTTTCCTCTCACCATCCTCAAATTCTTCGGACCTATTCTCTCTCTTTCCCTTCTGAAGCTCCCCTCTCTCACTCACTCTTCTTTAAGGAAGAAGGAAAAGAGTAAAAATGGCGGTTCCTAAAGCCATTATTCTACCTATCTTGCTACTCATCTGTGGTGCTGCTCTTGGAGCTCCTGCTTATGAAGGTAAGTAAAATCACATTCTCTCTGGTTTGCTTTGGTTTTGGAAGATGGGTCTTCTCTGTTTAGTACTCTAAATCAAGATTTGGTGTTTTTGGATCAAAAAGATTCATTCTTTAAATTTAGATCCAGATAAGACTTCTTCTCTCTGTTTTACTTCTTCTTCAGGATACCTTCGTAATGGAAACTTCGAAGAGTCACCAAAGAAAACCGACATGAAAAAAACAGTTCTCCTCGGCAAAACCGCCTTGCCCGAATGGGAAACCACCGGTTTCGTCGAGTACATCGCGGGTGGTCCTCAACCGGGAGGTATGTATTTCCCCGTCGCTCATGGAGTCCACGCCGTGAGGCTCGGAAACGAAGCCACGATCTCTCAGAAGCTTCAAGTCAAACCAGGTTCTCTCTACGCGCTCACGTTCGGTGCGTCGAGAACTTGTGCACAAGACGAGGTTCTTAGAGTCTCTGTGCCTCCTCAGTCCGGTGACTTGCCGCTTCAGACACTTTACAACAGCTTCGGAGGTGACGTGTACGCTTGGGCCTTCGTAGCCAAGACTTCTCAAGTTACTGTGACTTTCCATAATCCTGGAGTTCAAGAAGATCCTGCTTGTGGTCCTTTGTTGGACGCTGTCGCCATCAAAGAGCTTGTTCATCCATTGTACATCAAAGGTAAGCTCTCTGGTTTGGTTTGGTTTGGTTCCGGTTCACTTTCTAGGGTTTTTAGTTTCCGGTTTATTGGATAACAGAACCCGAAATCAATTTAAAATTCCATCTGTTTCAGTTTAAGCTTTTAGGTTAGATTTGGTTCAATCTTGATACCGGTTCACATTCAATTTGGTTCGGTTTGGTAATAACTCGGTTTTCCCGACAAGTGCAGGGAACTTGGTGAAGAACGGAGGGTTCGAAGAAGGTCCTCACCGTCTTGTGAACTCTACACAAGGAGTACTTCTCCCACCTAAACAAGAAGATCTCACATCACCTTTACCTGGTTGGATCATTGAGTCACTCAAGGCAGTGAAATTCATAGACTCTAAGTACTTCAATGTCCCCTTTGGACAAGCTGCGATCGAGCTTGTTGCAGGCAAAGAAAGTGCCATCGCACAAGTCATTAGAACCTCGCCTGGTCAAACCTACACTCTCTCCTTCGTCGTTGGAGATGCTAAGAATGACTGCCATGGATCCATGATGGTTGAAGCTTTTGCAGCCAGAGATACACTCAAAGTGCCACACACTTCCGTTGGTGGAGGTCATGTTAAGACTGCGAAGTTCAATTTCAAGGCGGTCGAGGCAAGAACTAGAATTACTTTCTTCAGTGGTTATTACCATACCAAGAAGACTGATATTGGATCTCTATGCGGTCCTGTCATTGATCAGATTGTGGTTACTCATGTGGCTTAGATCGAGTTTTACTCTTGTATCACGACTGCATCTTGTGTTCTTTGGAATTAAGTGATAGCCTTCAAGTTAAAATGGATAATGATATATCCCATTATTGTAATATGAGATGTTTTGAGTTAAACAGAGTAATAGTTAATAACAAAATTTTAGTAGGTAGAGCAAAAACTTGTTTTTGATCTTTTAACATACTTTAAAGTGCAAGGAGGAATAATTATTAGCTATTGAAGTATAAAACTTGGTTAGTCACATAAGTTGAAAATTTGAATTAAAGTTAATGTGATTTTTAGTGTAAAAGTTGATTGACCAAAAAGGTGGAAGGTATGAAGTAGTTGAAAAACTTTAGAAAAGACTTTTAAAGTGGAACTAATTACAAGAAAAGAACAAATCTAGTGGTTTCTTAAATTGAATTTGGAACCACAGTTTGGGTCTTTTAGTAAAGAAAATAACTATGGTCATATTTTCTTTAGTAAAAGGATAAAAACCATTTTGTAACCAACACCTAGTAATAGAATCTGAGACTTCTTTGAAGTTTGAACCAAACAAATCTAATGGTTTTCATTAAATTGAGTCTGGAACCTATTATTGGGACTTAATTCAGATAAACTATGGTCAGATTTTCTATAGTAAAAGGTGAAATCCATTTTTTAATGAACCCTTAACTATAGAATCTGAGACTTCTTTGAAGTTTGAACCATATAGTCTAAGCAAATGTATCCATACACAAAGAAAGTACTCTTTAGATAGAAATACCAGCGAGGGCTCCATATATTAATAACTTAATTTGCATTATAGAAACAAAATATGAAAGTACTCTGTTCCAATTATTTATGTGAAACTATTACAGATACAACGGTCTCTCGAACAAAATATGAGAAAACAAAACACAAGAACTAGAAACAAACAAACAAAAAGGAAGAAGGAAGATGCAACTCGTTTATATACTAAGTCCTAGGAAGATGATGAGGATCGTCCACGCAAATACCTCCACGGTCCGGTTCCCGTTGCGATCCTGCATAAATTCAACAGCAACCGAGTCAAAAAGACTGCTTCTACTATAATGGGCTATATAGTAAAGGCCCGTTAAGAACCCAATTAAAATACCTGGCAATCCCAGTGATAGCTCGGAGAGCCATATAGACGGTAAGAGCTATCCATATTCCTATAAAACCATGGGTCATAGCCATATATATTATTGCTGCAATGCTTATGGCCGCCACTCCTACCTGATATGTCATAATTAACAAATAATAAGAAAGAGTCAAATTTCAAGAAAATGTGAAATGAACACGTAGTCATTAAGCATTGCAGATGTAAGCAAAGAAGGTGTGTGCGTACCATGGAGTATGCAGTGTAAGCAAAATCAGATGCTCCAAAATTGACTCCATCCAATACAAAGGCGAGTGAGTTTATTGGCTGTGTTGCTGCTATAAACTGCATATATTTACATATATAACATATTAACATCTTATTAGTTATAGTCTTTTTAACATGTTTTTTTTTTAATACTATAGTTATTGTTTAATGTTGTTGTTATTAGTACCGGGATTCCAATGGCCATGAGGTGAATAACAGCAGGGTCCTTGGAGAATATTCCGGCACCAAAGTAGAGACCCAGTCCAACGAAAACGGACAGTCCAAATCCCAACACAAAACCCATCTGCAAACCAATTTCATTCATTTTTGGTTTTAGACACACAATTATTTCATTGTTTAAAGAGAGGTTTCATATAATGTGGTTTGAACCGAACCTGTAGAACACGGGATGCAATAGCCGACACTTTGGTATAGTCTTTCTCAGCAAACGAACAAGCCAGAATCGCCTGTAAAATTAAAGACACATCAAATGATCATTTCCATTTTCCATATACAACTTGATCAACAGTATTAACTATACATACGAGGGTTACAAATTAAAGATGATTAATTTAGTAAAAGGAATTTACCTGACCAGCAACGGCAAGACCATCATTGAGAAGAGAAGAAGTAAGCCAGACTTGTAAGCAAATCTGAAAAGCTGCCATTGGTGTTGCACCGAGTCGAGCCGCCATTGCTGCTGCTAAGGTCTGACAAAACGTCACAGCTATGGTCCTCGCCAGCAATAATACCCCTTTCAATTTATAATATTACTTGTTAGATCACATCAACATTTCTGTACTTTGCAAGGACATCGGACTATACTTAAATATTCAATCTTTTTAAATACAGACCTTATTTAATTGAATCTAGTACTACATAGATAGTTATTATTTTTTGCTTTCACCCAAAAATATCAAAAGAAGATATTTTTTGGACTATGTGCAGTAGCTAGCACCTACGACGGATCTTGTGCTTTGATAACTGCAAGAAAAACAACTTTTAATGAATAGGCATCCACACGTACCATTTTTAAGGAACCTTCCAAACTGCAAATCCCCGAAGTTTGGTGGCATCAAGTTAACTTCCTTTGCGAGGAAGATGAACAAGATTAGAGTCATAAAGTACCTTCACGTACACAAAAGAAAAAGAAAAAATCATTAGTTTTAGTTTGTGCTTATGATTTCACAAGTCTACATTTAGTTGTAAAAAAGAAAAAATATGAGCCAAGCAATTATAAGTAATGATCAATTCTGCATGTGTGAAAAAAAGTTGAGTGAATTTTCTTACTGAGAAATGACATGGGCAATGGCTGCACCGCTGGTCCCGAGACGAAGCACAAAAATGAAGATTGGGTCGAGGACGATGTTGATGAGATTTGCCACGACTGTTTCATGCATGAAGACAAATATTATAGCAGATAGAGTGACGATCTGGTAATCAAATTATAAGAATAGAATAGAGTGGTTAATTTATTTTACCAGTGGCAAAGAGAGGAGTTTTGGTATCCTTGAAGCCACGAAAGACGCCTTGCATAGCAAGAGATAGAAGCAATGCAGGAGCTCCTAAAGCTCGTATGCTCAAGTACTTGTGCGCTGGTGATAACATTGGCGAATCCTGTTATCAAACAATCAACTCAAATTAGTCAACTTAGTCAAATTTTTTTGTTCGAATCCAAGATTATGTGCATGCATGATCAATGTATATTTCTGTAAACTCACTGATTTCACTCCCATGAAGCCTAGAAGCAACTTGGAACTGAAAATCAAGAAAATAGCTTGGGCAAGGCCGAGGATTAACCCCAAGATCATGGCTGTTGATGCTGTTCGTATAGTCCTCTTCCCTTTTTTATTCCCTTTGTTTTCGCTGTTTGACTTTGTATCCGATGCTACTAATTCACAACAACAACAACAAGAAACACAAATTCAAACTAATGAGTTACCACCTTAAAGTTTGAAAAGCTATAATTTATGTGTCGGTTTTTATAGGTTTTAATATAACATTGTTTAGATTTAAAAAAAAATATCCCTTTTTCCAAATTTTATACTCATACACCAAACACAAACATATATAGTCTGTTTACGTTTGACGTAGTTTGTAGAAATAAAACATAAAATTCCGTCTTTGATACGAAGAATATATGGTTTAATTTATTTTTATTTTTTGACAACAAAGGTTATAGAAATATGGTTTAATTTAAAAATGCCGACATAAACTGAACATTAAAAAAAGGAAAAAAAATAAAATAAAATAACCAATTCCAAACTTTTATAAAGTTCTGATCAATGTTGAGTGAGATAGTATGATTTGGGGAATTTACCAGGTGGTTGCTGTGGCTGGTTGGTAGTGTTACTTGTAGGTGAAGAAAGGCCCTTTTCCAAGGAATCTTGAACAAGTATTTTTTCTGCATGAACAAGATTGGCTTTGTTTGCTTCTTCTTTCATCTTCTCCATCGTGTCTTCCTCTGCCACAAACGAAGTTGTGATGCTCACAAGTGGGAATACCGTTATTCTAGAAGCTTGATTGAATATGGCAATGGAGACTCCGACCGCCGCTAGCTGAACCGCTCCCAAACGCCCGATAAAAGCGGTATCAATCAGAGAGGCGACTGGATCAGAAGCCAAAGCCAAAGCTGCTGGAAACGCCATGCCTAGGATCTCTCGCCCGATTGTATCCAGACTGAATACATGTCTGCAGTTTCATATGAATTATTAAGTGTTATATGAAACACCCCTCTTATAAAATATTCTTCACCATGATCATAAAATACATAAACACACACCTTAAATCTTTGAAGACAACCAGAATTGGGATTGGCTTGCTCACGCTTGTTGGAATCGTAGCAAGATCACCATTTTCCGTCATCGATATTTTTTTCCTTCGTAACTGCCTCTGTAATTAATTGCTTGAGTCTGAAAATATCATTTAAGTGTTTCGAAGAATCGGAGAAGCAAAGGGAACGTTTATAGTAGATTCCATGTACAAATGTATTTGTATTTATAGACACGTAATGAGCATGCATATCTTTGCTTATTTAATAAAGGAAAAAATATATATTTCTTTCTTTTTTCTTTTATTTCATATGTTTGTTGAAGAAAACAAAGGTTTCCTTCCTTAACATCTTTTTGTTTGCTTTTTATTTCCGTCTAAACTAAAGACAACAATAATATGAATTTCCTCTTTTTTTATTGAAGGAAAAATAGGTAGACATAAACATCGTAATGTGCTTCTATTAAGTATAAAATCCCATTATAACTTATTGGCTTGCCCTTGTTAATTATAAATTCTAAGGTTTGTTTAATTAATAGGAAAACTATGGTACTCGTGAACTTTAACAAAAATTATAGTACTGAAGCTGACTGTGAAAGAGAAAGAGTCTTCTATTTTAATATTGAGTAAATAATTTTAGTTTTCATGAAAGTTTTCTTACATGTATTCATCATAGTGGGAACGAGTTTATTTTCTTCTAAACTCCTCATTTATTTTTTGATATCTTCCACTTAAAAAAGTGAATCTTTTTGAGTAATTGAAATTCACTAGTTGCCAAAAATTTGTTATTTTATCATTAAATAACATCTAATTTAATAATTCATAAGCCTTTTTTACTTCGGCAGTTATAAAGACTTTTTCCAGTTTTTTTTGTTATGTTAAATCAAAATTCTGTGTTAATATTGTATATAATGGAATTGAAATAGTTTTCTGTTTTGATAATATGATTTAAATATTACTATAAATATAGTTTATCATTATAATAAATAGTTAATTTGTAAATTTTCTTTAAACACATCTGAATTTTCCGTTCTTTTCCTTTTAAATAAAAAATAACTTTCGTTATTGTTTACGATAAATGACTAAAAGACAAAAAAAACTATTTATAATTTAGACGACAGTGTTAAAGTGTTTAGCGCCGTCTTACTTAGTACAACTAAAAACAAATAGAAGACAAAATATGAAATTCCGATGAAAATACCGATATTCATAAATTATGTTAAGAAAGTAATGTTATTTTTTAAAAATAACATAGTACGGAAATTATTCCTTCCATAGGACCTCGGTTCCAAGATCTCCATGTCGTTGATGCATGGCCCTTGGGACGTTGAAAAGGGTAAGTTATATAAGTTTTAACATTACTAAAACACATTCATGTTTGTGGAGCATTGTTAAAAGACTTGCATAACGGTGTTTTCCATTTTAGGGAGGGAGAGAGGATGAGAGGCCGTTTAGTTTTTATCACGATTCAAAGTACCTAAGATTAAATCGGTATACCTAGTGTAATATATATATATATATATATATATATATATTTTGTATTATTTCTGTCATGGTCATTATAGGAAACTGTAATTAACTTTCTATTAGGATTTATGAACACCCTTAAAATGATAATATATATATTAGTTAAAGGAAGGCGACAGTCGGAAAACAATAACATAAAAGATGGCTACACAGACCAACACAGGTGAGTTGTATATAGTGCGTGTCGTGTATGTAATTGTTTGTTCCGCAAGATAAGGCCATCTTTTCCAAGCTATCAATGTCTATTTCACTACCAACATTGCCACTTCCCCCATTCATAACAGTATAATACATATTACTTATTATCGTAGAGTTACCCGTTTTATAAACTATGTGATTAATAATGAAATTAAATTCATAACATAAAATTTTATAATTTTACTGTTGTTTAGCTTGCTTTTTATTGTTTCCAAATAAAATTATCCCAAAACTAATTTAAAACCTTTAGATCAGTACATAAGTATATTAAAGGTAAAAATTTGATTATGTAATATATGTGGTAGTAATTATCCCAGCTTTCTATGTTTGTAATAAATAAAAGAAATAATATTTCTATATGTAAATTGGAATGATTACTTAAAATATTTAAGAAGTAATTAAATATCAAATTAATAATATACTGGTATTGTCTTCTTATAAAAATACTCAAAATGAGGATGAAGATTGATTAATAGGAAACTGAAAGATAATATGTAAGAACTAAAAAAATTGGGAAAATTAATTAAGAAAAAAGATAATTTTGGTACATGGAAAACCTAAATTATGTGCAATTATATCTGAAATGAAATTATGTTTTAGCCTCTATAAACTTAACAACTAATATTTTGTTATATTCTTTCCCTCGGTTCATATATACAACCGTACACACTACCTACATACACAAAGAACTGTCCTACATGATTGTTGATATATCCCCGTAGGATAGAGAATATATATGCAATTACTAAAGAAAATCGCAGAACTTATGAGATATATGGAGAAAATATCTTACCTTTTACGTAGCCAACGCTTATATAAGTAGTCACACGTGAACTTGAGATGAGTAATAGTCAGTCAGTGAGTATCTAGGAGTGTTTAGAGAACTTATAGGCGTGAGTAGTAGTCAGTCAGTGAGTATCTAGGAGTGTTTACAGAACATATAGGCGTGTGCCAGTACTTGGCTTCAGTTTAATGAGTGTGTGCCAACACTTGGCTCCAATTTATACACACACTCCATTCATATTCATTTTTGTCCATATGTTCTCCAAACTTTGCTTTATATATAAAAGCAATGGCTATCCTACCTTTTATTTTACTTTAAATTAACTTTTGTTAAAAGTTGGGAATTCACTTGTGGAAATTGCGGAAACTAAAAATAGATGTCAGTTACAACGATTTTTTTTTTTTGGGTAAAAATCAGTTACAACGTTCTTGTATATAAGACAACAATATGCGTAATCTTCTTTCTTTTTCATTCTTTTTTAACGAATTGTTGACTATATGTAATACTCCATCCGTTTCAAAATATATGATATTTTAGTGAAAACACGCATATTAAGAAATAGTTATTTTTAAAAAGTTTAATCAATCATAAACAAGACTGCATAATATAAAATATAATTTTAATCTAAAAATTGCATAGAAAGTTGGAAACATCCTATATTATGAAACAAAAATATTTCTCTAAACATCCTGTATTATGAAACGGAGGGAGTATGTTGTGTGAACATAAATTTACGGTAAAAAATGAACCAACATAATAAATAATGTGTGTGAGTATGTCGTTATATCTTGCTTTAAATCGTTTTCTCATAATCGAAATATGAATGATGAATCCGAACTATAACACGATACACAGCTCATTTCAATAAAAACAAAAAGTTGTAAGTACAATGCATCTAAATTTTCAGAATTGCAAATATATGTTAAAACGTTAATTTTACAATACGAGATAGTTTGTCGGCTTCGTCTAAGTTTCCCTCTTTCGTCTCTCAGACGTAGCTTATATTTAGGGATAAACTAATTACAGTAGTAAACTTTCATTAAATTATTATTTGGTTTATTGATTATAATTAGTCAGTTCCTTGCTCAAATCCAGTAAAAAACTTGTAACTTATTCGATTTGTGTATGAAACCAAAATGATTCGATGAACGAGAAACTTATGAGAGACGTGACGTAGTGGCTGAAGTCACATTCAACATAACAGTCACAATCAACGTAACAGTTTTATACAACAAAAGTGGGCTACGTAGGATTCCCAATTAAGTTGCAACAAATATTAATTAGTTTACCCTTCATTTTTTTTTCTCATTCTTTTTATAAAAGTAATATTTTTGTTTTTCCTTTCTATTGTTATGCGCCTTCGCCTTACCTAATTTATCCATCACGATACCCATTGAACTACATTTGATACCTCACGTTTCTTATCATCTCCTTTTATAAGCTATCCGCTGTTTAATTAATCATTACCATCTAACATGTATGTTAATCGTATCATTCGTACCTCCAAAATATTGTCAGAGGATTCAAATTGATTCGTGGATGAAATTGTTAGATATTCTTTGCTGATTAACTTAACGTTTAGTTACGTAGTGCGCACTCTAATTTCAAAAGATGCAATTATTTGACAACACACACAATTCATTCTATAAAGAGTACACAAAAAGTACAAGTGTACCATGACTTAAAATATTTCATAGAAAAACACTTGACGTCTCTCGGAAATGATTTAATTACAAAGACATCAACACTTGAGAATGACTCCATTATGTCTACACGCACATCGGGCACGAGCCACTATTTTTATATTGTCTGGTAGCTTTATTAGTGTCATTTAAAAAACTATTATATATCAATTTGTATATACAATCCGCATTTAGATAAATTCTGTGGCTACGTAAAGAGGAGGGTAGGATGTCCAAGTTTGTAAGAAAACCAATCTTGGATAGTCACATCATTCAAATAATAATAAAAATCAACTATTGGGTGGATTTGAAGAGCGGAGCCAATAAGGTGGGATTGTGGGAAGACCTTTATACACCTAGATCCGCAATTGGGTCTATCGTTTTTATAGATGAATTGATTAATTGGTAACATGAAACTATGAGCTATGGGCTATGGGCTTAGGAGAACCAAATCGTTAAACGCATAAAAGCTTTGGAAAATTTTCATAGTTTTTTAATAGAATTCTCTTGTTTCACTCGAAGATTTTTATTTCCCTCAACCCAATATAAGAAAAGCTGGGGGCGTTACTGCGCACTGACTGCCACGTTCCTTCAGTTTTTACTCGTTCTTGAAGTGTCAGATTGGATTGTTGGAGTTATGAACACAAAATGTGTCCGGCCGTTGGAAATTTACAGAAAAAGTGATAAAAAAAAATTATGTATAAATTATCCATATAGATTTCTCGTCTGTTTTTGATTCACTGAAATATAAATTATAAAGACCCACTTGTTTGTTTTTAGTTGTATGGAATTCCCATGCATATATATATATATTGCTAGAAAAATATCCATATATATATAGAAGCTGAAAATGTTATGTGTAAGTAAGAGTCAAGTAACAATATATCAGCAACATATATAACTCTGAATACAAATTGCGTGCCCCATTTGAATACAACTCAAAATATGGACCGATCCGATATAATGACCTCATAAAATTTCGATTCTCCCCGAAAAAACTTTGACAATATTACATAAGTTAATCATGGCTAGAGGTGTCAAGCGGGCTTCATATCCACGGACCTAACCCAAATAGTATTTCAGTAGAGTGGCATGAACACTAAATATTAAACCCATCAAAAAACAGGCTTTGCGGGTTTAGTCCAAATGGATTGCGGGTTTTAGCGGATTATACCCGCGGGTTGGCGAGTCGGCCCGCAGTCTTCAAATATTAAATAAAAATAAATATTTAATATAGATACATAACTATTTTGTATATAATTTTAAATATATATCTTTTAAAAGTATATGGTAACACAAATAATTTAATATAAAAAATTAAAACATCTATAAAAAATTAATGTAAACATTGATTTAATTTATTTTTTTAAATAATTATTTGTTACTTTTATTTTATTTTAATATATATATATATATATTTTTTTTAGTATATTATTTAGGTCCGCGGGCCAGCCCGCTAACCTGCTGGACTTAGCGGGGTGAGCTTGGACATAACTTTTATGTCCGCGGACTTAGCGAGTCGGCCCGTTGCGATCCAGAAAATAGAAATTGCCCTATGCGGACGGCCCAGATGGACGCGGGCCGGCCCGTTTGACACCTCTAATCATGGCATCTATTGAGAATTATTTTTTTCCTGCACTTTTCAATGCCCTTAGGCTTTGGATATATATAATTGATCTCTGATTAAGATACGAATCTACATTTTTCTCTTATCATCGTAATCTCGATGTGCCTCTCGTTGTAACCAAGGAGCAATAAACACTCGACCTTGTTATGATACTTAGGGTTTATAATGTTCCAGACAACTCGAAAGTCGGAATTTATGCTCATCCGCAGTATTAGAGGCAATCCAGATCTCGAGTGAAGCATATCATCCATCTCTCTTCCTGCCCCATACATAGCTTGGTTCTTTGTTCCGATGTATAGCTGAAATGTTGTCGACTCATGGCTCAGCGCATATAATTTAGGTCCCTTTAAAAAAAAAGAAGAGATGCATGTAACTTAAGTTGACATTGAATAAATATATATTTTGACCAAAAAAAAAAAGAATAAATATATATATATATATATATATCTCTAATTAAATTCATATATATAAGACTTACTTGCGCCTTTGCAAAGTTGAGTGGGCCAAAGAATAATTTGATAGATGGAGGATGAATGTGAAGGCCAAAGACATTAGACTTGTTATCTACTATGAGCTTGATAGAGCAATTGCAAGTGAGGAACTTAGTCGACGCTCCATGTGAATCCACACCTTCTTCTAACATGAACTGATTAAACCTTCCAATCTGTAAAAATACATACAATTTAGGTAGAGTATGCAAGCCAAAACTCAAAGTCATAAAGAAAACTCCATCCATCAACAAAATTTGCTACTAGTTTAGTAGCTTATTAGGAGAAGATGCATATTACTCGAAAAGAAATGTTAGGATGAGGAGGCTGAGTAGCAATGTAGAAGACAAGCAATGCCACTCCTAAGCTAAACAAAAACCTCCAACCTACTTGCAGAACGATCCACCAACCCGAACTGGAGCTCCGCAATGGCACCAACATTTTCTCATCGTCCTCATACAAGAATTTGTTTTCAGGGTTTCTCAAGAAATCTGAGTGCCTTTGGAATTCATTGACGCCGGATAAGACCAATGGCGCTGAGTCAGAACGAGTCGACGATTGAAATTCGGATTCGGGGTCATGGATAACCGTTGAAGGGCTTTGGACGAAGTAGTTTGGGTAGAGGTCCTCTCTTTTCTCCATTCTATAAACTAATTGCCTTAGTATTTTTTTTTTTTTCCTTTTTGTGTCGTTTGGTTTTGGGATGTGATGAGAGAAATTATATATGATTTCATATATTACGACAGAGATACTATGAATTATAATATTATATGATTGGTGTCGATCTCTGAAATGATTTATTGATGTAGAGTAAATTAAGCATTATAATAGCTAGCGTTCAATTATTAATTTCATGGTGGAGAAAACTATAATTACACAAGTCATGATGTGGGTTTGTTGTTCTTGTAATCCAATTCCCTTCACGCTTAAGTTTAAATAGGTAATGACCACTTAACCAATCATTCAACCTAGGAAGCTCTATATTTTATTTATTCAAATCATATATTATTTTCTTAATTTTATCTTACTAATTACTTTCCTTTAAATATTTAGTTTGGGTTTCGAATTTCATTTTTGTGTTCAATATTTGAAACGATTTTTAGAACCTCGGAAAGCTTTCATAAGCAAAACATTAATCCTCTTTTGTGATACTTTTGTGGCCGTTTCATAAGTGCTCTCTCAACACGAGAGAACAAGCCATTATAGATGATGGTTTATGTTTTTCTTAACGGCTAGGTTCAGTAGCATTAAAAAAAATAATCAAACCGAATTAAATTTTCTTAACCGATTTGGAACTGATATTCTATTTTAGACCAAATTTGATATTATTATGCCTAGCAATCTGAATAGAAACCAAATCTGTTGCAACCGGACCGAACCGACAAACAGTTTAATTTTTATCAACTTTTGTCCACCACCACCGAGCAAACCCAAACCTGAACCGAATAAAAAGATTTCCAACAAACCAAACCGAAGAAATCGGGTTTCTTATTCAAATCTCCTTTCCCCAACGAAACCAACAAACCCAAACGAACCAAAAAAAAAACTGATTAATCAGGCCTAAAAGTTTTCTTTCTGCAGGGCTTTCACATTGGCCCATAAACTTTCTATACGGAGACCTCAAGGTCCATCCATACTAGAACTCAACAGTCTTTGGTAGACGTTTTTTCCTTCAATTATGGCAAACATTAAATTTACTAATTTAGGGTTTCAGCCAAAAACATCATTTTGTTATATCTGTTTCTTTAAGTATACGTTTTGAGTGTTTTTTTTTTCTCTCTCACAATTTTTATTTTACATTTTTCTGTGTAGCGTAATTATTCCATTTTTTAGTTTATTTCATACCGATCAAAGTTAACAGAAGGTAAATTTTCGTTAAATTGATAAATTCAACTAACGGATGTAAATAGATTTTTCAATTGTAAAAGTACTTTTCTTAAGCAATATATTTAAAATCGAATAGTTTTTTTTTTGTGGTCGGAATTAACTCCAGTTTTAGGTAGAGAGAGGATGATAATTAAGATAATGCTTTCTTATTACGAAATCGTGTTTTACACATCAAACTCAGATTTGTACAAAAAAGAATTTGCCAATTTGGAAAGAAAGAGAAAACTATACAAATGAACCAACTAATCACCTCACTGCTGTGTGGGCCATTATTTAAGTATTTCTTCAGCAAATAAATTCTCAATGAACCTTCCTATTCACATTTCATGTACTAATGGAACCATGCATGGTGATTGGTTCCTCCACCTATAGATAATAAAACTAAGCATCTCTCTCGTATCCATGAACAATATCATTGTGAATAATAGACATATGATGGGAAAATAAAGGGACAAGAAATAGACCACTTCTGTTTAAAAGAAGACTTTTTTTGCCAAAAAAAAAAAAAATTGAGACTCTTATAGAATACAGTAGATCCACTTCATGTTCGTACGTGCTCCGGGGTAGGGGAGAGTACGTAGCTCCAGTATCCGGTCCATGAAGATGTATCATGTATGTATATTACTAACGTTGACATGATGAAAAAATAAGTATATAAGAATGAATGAGGAGTGAGGAATGAGGAAGAGAGAGAGAGAGAGAGAGAGAGAGAGAGAGAGAGAGAGAGAGAGAGAGAGAGAGAGAGAGAGAGAGAGAGAGAGAGAGAGAGATTGTCAATCGACTTGGAAATCAAGGAAGGGGAAAGAAGAGTTGTGATCAATGAGACCATCTAAATCCCAATCTCCGATTTTAGGGTTTTCTATTTCCCATGAACCATTCTCCATCTCCAACATATTCCCTACCTTGAAGCTTTCTGAGTGACAAATATTTTTGCTACTGAAGCAAGGATCAAGGACTTGTAAGTTTAGGTTATTGCTTGCACTACAAGCAATGCCATTGGTATTCTCCGAGGGGGGAAGAAACCAATCACCTTCTACCGATACTCTCTTGCTAGTTGGATCAAGAATTGTGTTTCCATAATCTCCTAAACCATTAACGTTGAACACATTCCCCGTGTTTCCCATTTGGTGATATCGGTTATCCGGCACTGATATCATCAAGGGATCATCAAGCTGGTTTAAGCCCACACTATTAACCATTGGTGCAAAATTAAATGAGGAAGAAGATTCCATACTCATGGTGTTCCCCACAATCATCATGTTTTCATCATGATGATATCCATCTATCATTGACGATGAGTTGCCTCCCATGTCCACATGTTGTTGATCTCTTGGGTCCAAGGAATTACTATTACTATTGTTAGGTGATGATCCTGGTGAAGTATTGTCGTTGTTGTTGTTGTTGTTGTTCTTAAGCCTCTTCTTCAATGTCGAGTTCCAAAAGTTTTTGATCTCGTTGTCTGTCCTACCTGGAAGCCGAGTAGCTATTTGAGACCACCTGATGATAAAATGTAAAAAGTTAATTATGCACAAAAATCATTTTAGCACCAAATCGTTTCAAATCTGATTAGGCTCATTGTATATATAGAGTTACCTGTTACCAAGAATGGAATGCAAATGGAAGATGAGATCCTCTTCTTGAGGAGAAAAAGAGCCGCGTTTAAGATCAGGCCTCAAGTAATTGATCCATCGGAGGCGACAACTTTTGCCACAGCGTAAAAGACCAGCATTTCTAGCGATGTCACTCCAACATCCTTGTCCATTGGTCAACATGTATCTTATTAGCTTCTCGTCTTCATCAGGCGACCAAAGTCCTTTTCTTAGCTTCGGTTTGTTGTTATTACCACCACATGCATGATTTGGCTTGCCCTTGTCTTTGATCGTAGTGATGTCCGGTTTCCTCATCATCATTTTGGACTGGTGGAGCCTTTTTGAAGAAGCTTATACAGAGAGAGATAGAGAGATTTGGAATTTGGAGAGACTGTAAGAAGCAAGGAAAGATGGAGAGAGGATGATATGATTTGTGGGGATTGCTTTGGAATGATATGAATATGCGTAATGGATATGACAAAGAGAGAGACAGAGAGAGAAAGAGAGAAAGAGAGAGATAAAAAGTAGTGTTTGTTGGGATTGATGGGTAGAGTAGAGAGAGTCTATAATAGAGAGAGACAGAGAGGAGAAGAAATGGGGATGTGAAGAAGAAGCAAGAGGTGGGTCGTCTTTTATCTTTTTCTATGTTACTAAAATATAATAAAAGAAAAGAATTGATCTTCGTTAAAAACATGATGATAGACTTGTGAGTGAAGAAAAATGTATCGAAAAAGACTGGTTTAGAGTCAAAGACAAGAACAAGACCAACCTCTTTCCCTTTCCCTTTCTCTATCTCTCAGCCCCGCACCACACACGTGTGTTTGAAGTATCAAAGTGTATGCAAATTAAATACATTAGTTTAGTTTACGAGTGTTTTTTTTCATAACTAATTTCGTTTTTCTTAAAAAAAATATTATTTCTTTCTAAACGACAACTAATAACCAATTTTCACTATCAAAAAGTCATATATTGTACTATACTCTTGCAAGGAGGCTTATTTTGAAGTAACTTCCATTTTACGACACAATCAACCGAATCTAAATAAAGAAATCGGATTCCGGATCCTTTGACAGAAACATAGAACAATATAGAAGTTCAGAGAAGATCGATGAGACATAAAATCACAGCAACAAAAGCCTAACACTAACACAATCTAATCCAAACTTAAGAATACGTGCAAGATATAATATCACCGTTTTTTTTTTTGTTTTTTAATTCATCAATTACACATAAATTTTCATGTGATATCAAAACCCCCTAGCTATAAAGTATAAACCAATCCCAAAAACGAGTCCATTTATTTACGAATTACCAAAAATAAAAGCATCATCATCAGAAAAATCTTTTCGAAATAGCGTAATGAATAATAGTGGACATGCAATAAACGTTTGTAAATAATACTCAACAGCTGATAAAGAATCGATAATAGTAAGTATAGTGACCGATTATAGCAAGTAATGATGGGAGCACGGATCATACTTCTTCTTAATGAATACTAAATCGATGTAATCATCATACATCACGTAGGGAGGCTAACTGAATTCAATTCTCTAATATAACCCTTTTATCTCTTATTTACAAATCACAGTGTTGGACGAAGTCTACCATGAAATTACGTTGTGAATTTTCTAACAAATGAATTCTTTTTATAAGAAGAAGATCACAGATCAAAATCTAGACTAATTTTCAGAAACTACAGTAGCTAAACCCGAATCTATAAATTCAGGACTTAGGACTATTCGATTCTTCGACGAACGAAAGGGTAGGAGACCAACGGCTTCAAAAACCTTTGGGCCTATAAACTCTCATTGGGCTCGTGTTACTATTGGGCTTTTCTTTAGTTGTACATGTTTTTTTCATCAATATTTAAACTTGGTCTTTGGACCAAATCCTTTTTTTCAGAAGAAGATTTATACAATTTTTTGGTTTTAATGTGAAGAAAGATTTATACAATTCTTCTAAGGTTTCCCACTATGCTCCATAGATTATATCACAAATGTTAGCTTAATTAACAATCGTTGACCAGCAAACAAAAAAGCGAGTTCTATGAAATGAGCATATTAACCTTGTGCTCTTCACGTCCCCACGTACAAACTCCTTCTTTCCCCTATAAAACAACATTATTGGTATAGCAAAGGGACATAATTTGTTTTTGAGAGGTAAACATGGCTTCCCAGAATCAATACACA
Organism: Camelina sativa; assembly: GCF_030686135.1. Classification (NCBI taxonomy): domain Eukaryota; kingdom Viridiplantae; phylum Streptophyta; class Magnoliopsida; order Brassicales; family Brassicaceae; genus Camelina; species Camelina sativa. The sequence goes on from NC_141898.1 coordinate 3,426,121, forward strand.
GCAATGGCTGTTTTCGCCACGGTGACGCTCTCCTCTGTCTTTACCGCCTCCGCACAGTACGATTCAGAGTCACAAACTGGAGCCTCTTGTTTTCCAGGAATGTCTGTCATCATGATCATTTCTTCTTTCATCCTCTCTGGATTTGCCATTTTCAGATGGTAGATACTTTTTATATGTTCATCTGCTTTTACCCTTATTTTTGTTGTTGTATGATTGTATCAAATAATATCAATAATGGGAAAACATCACCTCTGTTTCTACCCTTTTTGCTGTATCAAATACACCCAACAGATGTTTTACTGCATAGAAGAAAGAAACTCAGAATTTTATTATCTCAAAAATCTTTCACATGGATTGTTCTCAAAGCATTATTTACATTATTTGTTGGGTTATATTCACACTTATTTACATAATTGTCTAGTAGACATTTACCAATCTAATTATTATTACATTGAGTTTTCTTCTGTGTCCTCCTGATATCTATTTAACTATTATCCTCTCTGAGCATGTCTCCATATCTATAACAAGAAGATAGTTTGAATCAGCCAACAAGGAAAATTCTAGTAAGATAAAGGAAATAAAAAAAAAGATAATCCCAAAGTTGCTTCACCTTATTTAAGAGGATTGTCAAAACTCAGAATAAACATGAGTTTGATTAGAAAATAACTTGTCATCACCACCTTGTGTTCTGCTGTGTTGGACAAGAAAGTTAGTCATATTAGAGAACCAATAAGCTGACTTTTCATGGATTTCAAGTTTTCATCAACACATGAAAGAACATCTATCTCTGATAGTAGCTATGGAACTTACTTTCGATTATCCCGGAAAGAGTATTTTAGAAAATCTGCAGGCCACCAAGTAACTCTGATAGCCTGATAATAGTAACACAGTATTAGAATCAGAGAAAAAGTAAGGGGAAATATCAAATGAAGTCTGAAGTTGATCATATTGGGACAAAGACCTGATATTGTCTCCTTCTTGAGTACCAAGATGCCGTAAAACAACTTCTTCCAAGTGACCATCAGAATATGCATGCTATATACCAAGAACAAAAATTGATATGACTAAATCATTCGTCTGAAGCTTTGGTAGGCGATAGATAATAGAAGAAAGTACATGATTTATATATACCTTATAGAAACAACTTGCTCCAAATGGACAGCTTCCATTTCCAAAGTTGAAATGCTTACAGTCGATAGATCTGCAAGATTGGAATAGAACACAATGAAGAATCTACTAAGCATATCAAGTTAGCAGACAGCTCAAAAATCAAGTCTTCGCAGTTAGTAACTATATACCTAAGTTTTGCCTTGTATATATCGATAATTTCCTTTTTCTCTTCAGGAGTAGAGTACCAGACAACACTAGGTACAACAAAGTAAGAGAGTTTGCGACATATAGGACATGCTCTCAGCGTACTGTTCACATCCATTCCTGAAACAGGAGCACTGCTACGCCAATTACGAATGCACTGTATACAAAACGGATGATCACACTCAGTCAACAACCCAAACTTCCTTTCCCCTGGAGTGGCCTTTGACAAGACACGATCCAAACACACGCTACAGTCGATATCTTGGCTTCGTTTCAAAGCCTCAATGTGCTTTTGCTTCTTCACGCATTCTTTAGTGTGCTCTTCTCGTTCTTCAGGTCTAAAAGGATGCAAACACTTCTTGCCACAAGTAGCGCAGAGGTCTCCATGCATATGAGGACATTGGTTACCTCGCGGGCAATCACCAGCAGCAGCAAAGGAGCAGATTGGGTATTCTCTTGGATGGATACAATAGACGTTAGAGGATTTATCACCGTCGTTAATATCGCCTTGTTGTTGTTGCAGATTCCTCATAGAGGGAGTGGTGGATGATAAAGAGCGATCAAGAGACTCAGAGTCAGAGGTAAGAGGTGGTCTAGGAACATTGGAAGAAGCTCTGACATGATCATATCTACATCTACTCCCGTAAAGGCATATCCCTTTTTGGTAGAATGTGCAAACCTAATTTACATATATAACCAAACAAGTCAACAAATTTGGGAATCAAAATTCAAAACCAGCATTAAAGAAGAAAGAAAGAAACAATCTTGAGAAGAGATTACATTACATTATTCGGAGGATCCTTGGAGTCATGAGAAAATTCACAATTTTCCCCTTTCAAGCACGAGCCATGGACAAAGAACTTGCACAGTATCCTAAAAAAAAAACAAGAAGGGTAAAGAAATCAATTGAACCCTCCACAGAAACCAAACCAGCTTCAAAAAGCATCGACCTTTACACCAATAAGATAACCCACAAGCAAAAAAAAAACACAAAATTGGAAGAGGTAGAGTTAGGATGAATGAATCGAGAAGTTTGGGGGTGTACCTGTCGGAGGACATTTGGGGATTGTGCGGAGAGAAAGAAGAGGAAGAAAAAAAAGATTCAAAAGGCGGAAGAATGAGAAGGAAGAGAGAGCTTTATGTATGAGTTTTGTACGGTTTTCAATTGTTGAGGACACAGAGGAGGAGAATGAGGAGGAGGAGGAGAATGAGAGTTGCATCATTACATTAACCCCCAAAAGTTTTTGAGATAGAGCGCGCTTCCACCACCTCTCTCTCTTTCATTTACTAAAATATCCCTTTTGTTAAAGAATAAAGGTTTAGAGAATTATTCTCTTATATTATTTTATCTGTACTATATGATATAACATATATATAAGAATATATATTAGGGTTTATAATTCTACTAATGGGTTGATAATAGGCATCCATACAATACTAGATATATTTATAATATTCCCTCTTGGATGACTATTATAAAAATATAGTTCCAAATGCGCATGTGAGATGCTGCCTTTTTAAAAACCTTACCAGAAAAACCCAATAGAAAAAACCATGGTTAAGGGAAAAAGAGTGCAACGCACTTTTACTCCCCCTCTTGAGTACATCACTTGAAATCTTCGAGATGACTGATCCAATATGATGAAGTAGCTTCTTAAAAGTAGTGGTTGGAAATGCTTTGGTAAATGGTTCGCCTAATCTTCACTTGAACGAATCTGCAGTAAACGTGTATCGCCATTCTTCTATTGGTCATGGGTCTCGCAAGTGACTCATCTTTATCATTATTTTTGTTTCTCACAATCTCATCAATGTATTTCAAAGACTTTGAAGATGATAGTCTTTCACCACTGGAATCATAATATTCCTTTTTCAGGTGTTTATCTTTCGCGTGTTCTTTTGTTGTCTCGTTAAAAACCTTTTAAGGAAAAACCCAATGAGATAAAAACCATGATAAGGGAAAAAGAGTACAACCACGCTTATGATCATATTTCTCCTCCAGAAAGCATCATCTTCAGATTATGCATTATGATCATATATATATCATCTTTTCTGAACTGTTATAAACAACGTTTTCATGTACAAACTCATATGATCATCATATATTCTCCTTCGTCATTGAACTTCAAGTCATTTGAACCCCTTTCATATAGAAGATCTATTTGAATCTATTACATACAATCTTCCAAACAATCTTATACATAAGAGTATCATAATCTACTTGTAAAACTTTCTCTTTCAACTCTTCTTCTTAGTATGATACTACAAGACCATTTTTCTATGTAAGATGATCTAAGCATCTTGAGATAACATCTCTTTCATCAGATATCAAATCTGTAGCCTCAAGAAATTTCATGAAATATTTGATCTTATACAATCCGATTTCTCCATCTTTCAGGAGTAATATTTCATCATTGATTATTTCTCCATATTTTCCTTGGTATGTGAAATCTCTACTGGAGATTAGATAACATTTTCATCATCAACATATTTGCACTTGTTCTTTTACCTTTCTTTTAACAAGAACCACTTGTAAGTGCTGAAGAGACAAAAGACATATATAATTTTTCTTTTAACGAGGTTCAGCAAAGGCCTATGTCCTCAAACTTTCTTGAAAATACTTCTTGAACACAATTACAATTAGTGTTCAATCTCGGATTTACACAACCCTAAGATTTCTCTTCGTTTGTTCCCGATTTATTTTCAACCCACTATGAGATCCCTAAGATCAACAACAATGATCTACAAACATGATTCTCTCATAGAGATAAACTCTCACATTTTTCTCTCCAAATGTGTCAAAAGGCATCAAGACTTTTTCTTGCTTTTACAATATTCTCGAGAACTATAAGGTATTGCTTCTAGCAATATAATTAGCAAGATAATTACTTTAAGGGATATCTCTTATAGTTTGAAAACCTTCTAAATAGACCAAATCAAGTCTTGCCTTATTTTCAAACTCATAAGAGATCTACATAGTTGCTTCCACCATATGAGAGTGCATTTCTCATAATAAATATTAAGTATTTATGAGAATCATTATACTACTACATGTACTTTATTTTTCATAAAGATCCCCTTATGTCCCACTCATTTTACACTTTTAAGTGTAATGACTACAAGTCCAAATATTATCTCTTTAAGAGACTTGAACTATTTCGTAGTTCTTCTTTCAATGATTAACCAATCATTCTTTATGTACACTTTTCAATAAAACTTTTCTATTAATCGCGGTTTATGATCCTCGATTTTAATCCATAACATAATCAACTGCAACACTGCATGCAAACATATTTACGACGTCGATTTGATTTTTGGTTCCTTTTCTTTCGAGACATGACTCAACTTGTTGAGATTTATTTTCATTATGATTCTCAGGTACCTGAATCTCTTTCTTACTCATGTCTTTGTCTCTAAATCTCCTCTAGAGATTTACATAACTCTCTGCTTCCTCGGTGCCATATTAAATTATGCTCCTTTTCTTTTCCGAGGATGCTTATATTTGGAACCATAAGTCTATCACACTTCATGCGATCTTCAGACTTACTAGCAGTTGATCTTATCCTTCTAGGATATTAATTTCAATTGGAGCACAGCTGGTATATGTGACTTTGTCACTCAAGGTCAGAAAATGCCTTCTAGCATATTTGCTAAACTTTGCAAATAATTTATCTTTTTCAATTTCTAGCGCACATTTCAAAGTACGAGGATCAAGATAATTTCTCCCAATATATATATATATATATATATATATATATATATATATATATATATTCCAGCTGTTTATTTCTCCCCCTTATGTTGGAAAGACTGACTCACCGAAATAACAGTCTCTGCTTCTCGAGCCTCAAAATCTCGAGATATTCAATCTTCAAAAGAGATTCATATCATATTTCTAACATTTTTTCAAATCCCATCTTATATCAATGTGGTGGAGCAACTCAACATGTATAACACATTTAGATGGAATATATATAGTTTCTGACCGAAACCAATTGTAATGAGGAGTACTCATGATAATTCATTGGCCCGATGCGAATTTATTGACATATAGAGTCATTTTTGTCAATCACATAGCCTGGTTTCACCACTACTGTCAATTAACCAAATAATCTTGCAAACTCGAATTTATGGTGGATGATCAATCCACAATATCTCTTTGTATACGTACCAGAAAATTGACACTATCCAAATTCATGGGGTCGGTGAAAGCCATATAATCGGCTTGCTTTGTAAAGCAGCACACATAAGAAATCACTAGGAAAACTCTTTCGGTTCTCTAATGAATCTTTTCAGAAATTTCTGATTATTCTTTCGCATCACTACTGAATCGGAATGGCTTAATCGGTCATGCCAAACAGTGAGATTTTCACAAAGAAATTTATCTTCTAGATAATGCATGTAATCTCTAAAATATTTTTCTTGTCTTGGGTAATACTTATGATTTCAAAGTATTTTCTTTGCTTATTGTCTCAACATGATTACTTTTCAAATCCTCAAGATTTGCTCTATCATATGAGTGATTAAACTCATTTTGGGTGTGAACATAATCTTATTTATGTTCCATCACCTCTTCTCCTCATCGAGATGATGACACTTCATGTCTATCAATATCGATTTGAATCACACTCTGTAATCAATAATATTCTCAAATTGAGTCATGTATTATATCTTAGACCTTTTTAACTTCTAGATTTGGGAGACTATAACACATTAATATCAAATTGTGTTCTCATAGACAATAATATATATATACTCTTCAAGAGCTTTCAATACTTTTTCTACTAATTCTTATTATTGTAGTAGAATGGTGGAAATTGTCTCACACTAACTTCTTTCATCATCATCATATATAGATGAGATAAGTACCTCATGTACTTATTATTCACTTATAGTGGAGATAATAGTCGACTTAACCGCGACCTTATATATATATCATACCCACATTTATAACCACTTTTATAGTAACTTTCTTATTATTGATATTGATGTGGCAATTTCCTTTTTCTTTGCATAAAGTCATATTCAGTTCAATGAATAGACCAAGCCAATAGGATGTGATTTACATCAACATCTCATAATTTTATACAGTCACAAAAAAATAAGATTATAATATTTTTTAAAAATATTTTTTCACTATATTGTGTCTTACATGACAACAATATTTTGTGACAAGTAGAATATATTTTCTCTAATATATTTCCAACAATGATATTATTTTCTATTATAATTTTGGTTATAAGTGGAATTAAGTTGTTTGTATATATTCTCTTATAGACTTTTAGTGATTTACTTTCTTTAGATTATTCTAAAGAACTAGTGAATTTTTATGATCATTTACTTGGACTTAAACCTCCCCATAGAAGTGATGCCAAGAAAACATGATCAATAATTATTATTTAGTAATTTGTTACTAAATTTTCAATGTATTCATCAAAAAAACAGGTTGGAGGACATGATTTAAAATATTTCATCATGATATTAAATCTAATTTTAATTAGATTTAAATTTGTGATTAAACAAATAAAATAAATTAGAAATATTATAAACAATCGTATAAATAAATGCTAAATAAATATTAAGCATCATATCTTTATATATATATATATATGTGTGTGTTTTAATCAGTTATCAGTGAATATAGATTTTTTAAAAAAAAACACTAGCTAATAAAGCACATCATGCTTATTTATTTGCTAATTTATAAAACCATAAAAATGATAGTACTTATCTCGATGGAGATGTTATTAGAAATCCAGACGGAGACATCATTGGCAATGAATATTGCTTAGTCCTTCGACTCATGTTGCAACAGCAAAACTTTAGTTCGATACAAACGACTCATCAACTGAGAGGTCGGCTACGGCATTCAAAGAGATTCACCGACTAAAACCAGCCTCAACTGCATATATATACCAATAATTAGTCAAATAAACGAGTATAAGTTATCTCGGTAAATAACAAAACAATAATAAAATATATAAGCGATAAGTGGTACAGCTTGAATCACCGTTTATGTATTCTTATAATTCACACTCATATATAATATATAGCTGTATTCAAACGTAAACCAACGAGATATTAGACCAGCTATAAGCATGAGTCTTACCTCGGCAAACTAATAAATTAGTATATAAACATATGTCGATCAATAAGCATGATATAATCTAAGCTTAAAAATAATAAGATAATCACAACTATGTATTTCGGGATTGGGATTAGGGAGACTATAAAGTGTTATAAATATATCTAACATAATACCGCAGTATGATCAACTAACACTTAGCATATCTCAATAAATAAAAATATGACATACGAGACCGATAATAATATAACATGATTCGGTATTACTTGTACTAAACCGACATAATATAAATCCACTAACACCATATACATATATATATCGATATCGATCAAGCAATAAGATTGGAGAAAATAGCATGTCAATCAATATATTGCAAGTTAAACAAACGCAAGATTAATAAGATATGATCGATTCGTTTGATGCTTTAGATCTCACTAAGCGATAAAAATCGAACAAATCGACAAACAATATGACATGAGCCAAAAATAAATAAATTATAAAACCGTGGGTTACTTATCTTTGTCGCTTGACCGGAGGTATGAGAGGTTGTCGGAAAACAGTAGGGTTGCGTGAGATTTGTTTAGTTTAGTCTCTGACGGCTAGGGCATCGTACTTGCTCAGTCGGCTAGAATTTTGTATGATATAACATATATAAAATACATATTAAGGTTTACGAGTCCACTAATGGCCCGATAATAGGCATCCATACAATACTAGATATATTCATAACACTTTTCTCATTTCTTTCTTTTTTGGAAATTTTAAACAAGGGTTAATAACTCTTTTTGAGGGTGTGATTGGTTCGTTTATGGGATATGGATCAGTTAGATGTGAATCTTGTGATATGTCACATTGTATGTAAGAGCTTTCTTTTGAAGCTACGCTTCTTTCCGAATGAAAATCAAACAAGTTTTAAAAACACAGTCGTTTGTTTACACAAGGAACAACAATGATGATTCAACAAGTATCTTACTGTTACAGTCTAACACGAGAGACTACTACATACATAATAATAATACAACACACGAGACAAGATCGTCGTCTCTCTCACTCTCTCTTGCCTCTTATATGTACATAATATTACACACAACAAATCAAGCAGATCCTCTCCCACACACATTCACACTCACACTCACACTCACACTCACACTCACACTCACACTCACACTCACACTCACTCAGACACCAAATCCTCCAATTCGAAATTCACAAACTCTGTGGTACTTAAAACTTACCGGACCAGTTTTAAATGCTGTATCTCAATCGTCACACAAACTCCACCCTCACGAGAAGCTTCACGGATTTGTACTTCTCCCCTTTCCGGTTATGTAAAGGAAATGCTCTTATTCCTTCTTGTATCTCCCAAACCGGCAAGCATGTCTGTCCTCCAAAATCATCTTTCTCTGACATGTCATACTCATGCACTTCTAATCGCAGCAGAGCCAGCTCTGGAACGGTTAATGGGAACTCAAATACCTCATCCCAAGATGGGATCCAGTTATCCTCTAATGTCTTCGTCTTCTTCATTATTGTATCCACTGGAACTCCAGCTATACCAACCTGAAAATGTATGTATCAAAGCTCAAATTATATTGCAATCTAAAAAGACAAGGAACAATACTATCTCCAAAGTCAAAACATTTACGTGAGGTTTAAGGAAATCGAATTTACCCTTGTATAGAAGTCAGGAGGTGAATATTGATCGAAGTGTGTATGGCGGAAATCAAAGTACCAGCCTTCTCCCATGTATACAGTTACCTAAGGATAATAAAAGAATTCAGTTCACCAATTTTGTATTGGCAGAAGGAGAGAGCATACAGAGAATCAGATATCTCACCCTAAGTGTTGTTTTTACATGTAGAGTAGCTTTTGGGTCAAATATGTCATTATCCGATCCACCTTTCAGCAGAATATCTGGTTTCTTGATGTAGCCACATCCGCCATTGGCTCTAAACATTCCTTGCATTAGCCACAATGATCTTCCATATCCCTGTGTACATGAAAAAGAAAGCACAATAAAGTTAGCTGAGGAATACGGATGATGTCTTGTAAAGTGAGCTTCTCCAAAATAATGAAAAGTTTTACTACTGTGTAAAAATAAGTTGATACCTGCATATTGAAAGCTACCATTTGAGCACCGTGGCTCCAGGCAACCAACGGGTTGTAGTTTGATGAAGTAACTCTAGTTCCTTTTGGGTAAATCCTCAGCAAATTTTGTTGAGTAAACCTGCGCAAACCATGATTAACAGGATTCATACTGCTGAGTTGACGACGGACTGCAATTTTTACTCTGAAACATAAAAAACATAATATGACAATCATTCATGTGATTACCTCACAATCTGTTTTGCATATTTTTCTGCTGCCTTTTCAAGTTGTTCCTCGCTCAAACTAAGGCGTCTAACCTTGTCAGGATCTACCTTTAAACACTCAGTAATCCCACCTTTTGGTTTCCCAGCATGGATTGCAATCAAATGTTTATACTGAGGTGGTGCATTCTTCTTAATCTTGTCTTCATCATCATCATCATCATCATCATCATCCTCGTCATCATCATTTCCATCTAAGTCATCCTGCACCAAAAAAGAAACTAATATCTTTTGAATATGAACACCAACAGAACTGAAATGAAGATGATCTGTCTTGATACATACCTTGGCTTCACTTTTTTGCCTATCGATAAAGCTCGGAACTTCTCTCCCCCAAGCTTCTTCATCACCCAAGGATTTACCTTTCTGCACCACTTCCTCATCTTTTCCTTCTTTGTACTCTTTTGGGGGTTTGGTTGAGATGATGATCCGTCTTTTTAAAGAGTTTGGCGATGGGAACTTCTTCAAAGATTCTCCGACAGGAGGAGCAAACAGAATTTCCCCAAATGTCTCAGTAACCATCTAATCAAACAACAAAAACAACACATCTCAGTATTAATGTAATCATCAATCAAAGCGGAAAAACAAAAAAATCTCAACAAAAAAAAAAATGCAGAAAGAGGTTACCTCAGCAACTTTAGCCTGAAGTTCAGGAGTAAGATGATCTTCAAGAGTTACAACAACAGGAAAGTCAGATACATCAAAGGCATGTGCTCTGATAGCTTTTAGACATTTGATCAACCCCACAGGTGCAGTGAGAGTCCTGTTTCAAAATAGTTCAGTAAACAAAAATAAACGACAAAAACCTAACCTTGAATTCATTCGATTGAGGTCAAAGAGAATATCAAACCTTCCGTGAAGAACATCAATATCATCTTTGTTGGAGTTAGGCCATATATCCAGTTCAATCACCCTAACACCTTTCTTCAATGCATCGATAATAGGCACCTCACTGCAGTCACTGCTAAGCTGATTCCCAGTCAAATATGAATTATGACCAGTGAATATGAAATAATGCGATATAGGAGCATCCATGTCTTGATGCACCTAAAAAAAAAAAAGGTCAAACAACAAATTCATTAGAGTTAAGTCTAGAATCAAACTAAAAAAATTATAGCTAGCAGCTTAATTAAGTCACACATAATAATTATATGATGTATAGCCGGAATTGTAAAAAGTTCAATAATTGTATCATGGATTCTTGAGACAAGAGTTCTTAAAAGAGTAACTGTCACATTCCTATTATGTTACATTCTGAACTTTATTTTCACAGTCACTAGTAGACATAAAAAGAAAAACCAATATATCGCTTTAAACTCTTGTAGCCGACACATATATAGAAAAAAGAAAAAAAAAGAAGTGCTTCGAATTCTTGAATCAGTCTCTATGAAACACCCAACAAGACTAGTATTTTCAAAAAAATATCACTGTCTCACACCAATCCCTTAGCTACCAAACAAGAAATGTGAATAATCCCAATTCAAAATCTGAGTTATTGTCATATCAATCAAATTCATAGTTGACTAAAAAAAGTCCTGAACTAAAGAAATCGAAACAAGAGAATGAGAAAAAAAAAAAAAAAACTTACCTCATGAAGAGCAAGAGGCGGGTTGTTTTCACCAAAAAGGTACTTGAAGAAAGCATCAAGGTGAAGACCATTACGATGAAGGAGAGATGCAGAATTGATAACTGACTGTGCATCTTCCCTTGTAGCTTTGTCTTGCTTCTGAACATCAATCAGAAACCTGTGGAGATGATCAACGGTCATAACCCCATTCTCAGAGTACTTTTCGAAAATAGTCTTGATCTCACGGGGTGCCTCAGATGCAGTGTAACGAAACCTCCGGCGAAAGCAGAAACACACTCTGTACGTTTGCTTCGACATGAGGTTTTAAACAAGAGAGAGACGGATCTTTGCGTGCTACTAATAATTGGAAAAAAGAATTTAATCTTATCGTGTTTTTGAAATCAGACAAAGAAACGAAAACAGAATCGCTTTTTTTATTTTATTTTGCGTGTCGCTTCTGCCAAAACAAGATTAGATTTTTTAGTGAATCTCCTCCATATGTAATGTAAAAACTAAAAAATCGATCTTGTTGAACCTTGTCGGAAGAGATCTTCTTCAATCTCTCTCTCTAGTCTCTGTCATTGCGAATATCCCATCTGGCAAATTCTATCCGTTTGGGTTTTTTGTTGGGCCTTTTTTATTGGATTTGATAAAGCCCATTAGTTGATCTTGTTTTTTTAGGGTTTTTGTTGTTGTTGTTTAAAGTAGAGATAAGAGCGTAACCTACAAAATCTTTCTATCATCTCCTCCGCCGCTCCTCACTTGTAAAAACCTAAACACGATAGTAATCCGAGGAACGAAGAAGGGTACAGCTTCAGGGAAACCAGCATGAGAGCCAAGGTTAGTTATGGGTTTCTAATTTTTTTATGGATTTTTGTTTAGTGCTGAGAAATCGAAGTAGTGTGTAGGATCTTTATTGTTTTTGTGTGTTTGGTTGTTACAGTGGAAGAAGAAGCGTATGAGGAGATTAAAGAGGAAGAGACGAAAGATGAGACAGCGATCTAAGTAGAAGATTTGGGAGTTGTTTCGTGTCTTTTCTTCTTTTTAGAATCAACTCTTGTGGGAGTTTTGTTGGTTTTGCTATTTGAATGTTTTGTTGTTGGACCAAATCGAATCTTTGTTTTCTATTAGAATTATGTTTCTTACATGGAATGATCCACATGAGTTCCTGATTCTCATTTCTCCTTTATATTCTATACAATCTGCTTAGCATTTGGTTAAGTGTCTGCTTAGGATGAGATTTATCGTGGTGAAGGTCGAAAATTTGATATTAGAAACGATACGTGAAGTCGTTATCCTTTATGCTATAAATCACAAGTCATCTGTCCAATTAAATTAAGCCATATGAGATTTTATTTTATTTTTAATTTAAATTTCATAAGAAAAATTTGAAAAGAAATTGAAATTGTGGCGAGAAAAAAAAAAACTAAACAATAACCAAATTTTCTAATAAAAATCCCTAAATTTTCTCTCCCACAATCTCTACATCGCAGAAACTGTTTCATCTTCCTCTATAAATTTAACTCACTATGAACTCAAAACTCATTTACTCAAGTAAAGCAAAGTTTTTTTTTTTATATTTCATCTTTCACAATCTGTTAGTTGTTTATGTTTCCAAAAAATTCCAGAGATATATGCATGTCTCGATCGGCTCCGTCTCCAACTTGAAAACGTCTTCAGCCTCTTCTAATTACCGTGGACGTTTGCAACGAGTTTCTAAGTAACCTATCACTGGTAATAGGACTGTGAGCACAGCCACGGGAGATTGGAAAAAGCTAGCTTCCCGGTGAGTTAGAAATATCATTTTCTTTCATCTCTTGGGAACTAAAATCTTATTGTTAATTCAAATTTTCAAGATTTTCCAATCATTTTCTATCTAATTTGAGGATTTTAATTTGAAGGCAAAATAATCTTCGTGAATCGAAGGAAGTAGAGGATTGGAGAAAAGTGGTTAATAGTATGGAACATATGCTTTCCATGGAAGGGGATTGCATTTTCGACAGTGTATAGGAATTCGAAGGTACTATTATAATTGATTAGTTCATTCAGCTTCCCTCATTGTCTGCAATAGACATTTCCTTGCCATGTACTGTTTTTACTCAATTTGAAGTCATTGCTATGTGGAAAAAAAATTGAGATGACATAATTAATTAGATTTTAGAAACAAATCCACATATTGAACACAATATATACCCGTTCACTTTGTGATGTCAAGGCGCTCTTCTTCTCCGGTGCATCATACAACGTAAATGTATATGGAATCTTTACGTTTGTGAGCTCTTTGATTTATCACGGGCTGTGAAGCATAATCTTACAATCGGAGAACCAATCATCGATGTCTAAATAGTGTTTTTTCATCACCATAGGACTAACGCGAGTCTCAGACCATTATTTCTAGCCATAAGAGATCACCATATACGAGCAATCTCTTGATCACTACCTCAAGGTGTTCTATCATTTATTTTTGTGTGTTGCATATCAATTGATCCACACGAAAAAAACACACACACACATACACACAAAATTTATTCTCAAGTACAAATCTAAAAATCCAATGTGGGCATGAAAAGGTAAATTGCTAATTCATACAATTCCTTTATTTTTCTATTTCTCGATTCTTCTAAATATCACTATATTCTACTTCTATGACCTCTATTTAACAACTGTATGGCTGTGATTAGATTATTTAGACGACAAGAAAACTAACACTTTACCTAGGAAATGTGTCATCAAAAAAATTGCATCGAGAAATCAGACACGAAGGAGAGCAAAACACAAGAATGCATCATTGATGGAATTATATATGTAAATATGGTATTCTATTATTTAATTAGATTTTAACTCACCGCGGGACAGTTTTTTAAAAAATAATAACAATTTTTTTTATATATATTTAGTTTGTTTGGTTTAATTAAATAATATTTTTGTTTGGAATTGTCAATTATTAGAATAATAATAGGGGACATAAATCATAAATATGTAATTTATAAGCTATTGTCGGATAAAGTCACAATTTTACCAATGATTTAATTGTTTTACAAAATTTTAATTCAATTACCCTGATTTAATATGTCTAATATTCTTATATTAGTGGTATTGACCAAATAATTAAAGGAAGATTTAACCCGTGTTTCAAAACCAAATTAGTAATATTTTATATTTATACTAATGTTAATTCAAACCGTCATGTTAATAACATGACCCGTTATATAACAACAAACGTCATATTAGTGGTTTAACCCGTGTTTCAAAACCGTCATATTAGTGGTTTTGGTTGTGTGTTGTGTTTCGTTTGTGAAGTTGATATTTATACATGAAAAATGCTTGATGAGCAAGGAGTTTACAATCCGTAGTAATAAAAGAGAGATTTTAGTGTTTTTCTATTTGAGTTGATAACATTACCGCAGAATAATATTCAGTTTCTTAACACGGTATATATTATATTAAATATTTTTCTTGATGCTAAAGTTAAATATACTTGATTATTGAGTTTCTAAAGTTGGGTTCTCGTTTTTATGAACTTTATTAACATTATAATAATTATTGCGATTATAATCATTTGTTACTCAAACTCGGCTGTGTCATTTAAATTTAAGAGATCATACAATATCTAAAGATCTATTAAAATAGGTTTGAAGATTTTTATGGGATTAAAAATTTAATGCGTAGAGTTGTTTTTGGTAAAATCGAAATGTATAGATGTTGTCAAGCTATTTATGGCAATAAATTTATCAAATTAGGTCGAATCAAATAGTTCCATTAAATGAATTTTCAGGAATTGTTATTTTCGGAAAATAGTTAGGGGTTAATATTGTAAAAAAACCAATTAAATAAGCAAAACTTCAACGGCATAACACAAAATGTATTTCAAAAATAATAATATAGATTAGATTAGTTTATGGTTATGTATTAACATTTTTTTATATTTTTGTAGGAATATAGTTTACTTATGCATTGCATTTCTTAGTTTCATGTCGTTAAGGTTTTTATTGACAAAGTAAAATATGGATTGCCTCTATATATATTATTATTTTTTGAGGAAAATGAGATTCAATCAAAGTAAAATATCAACGTGGCTGTGAATAGGGCAAAACTTATAATACTTGTACAACAAAAATGATACAGAAATTTGTGAAGTGAGCTTAGTACAATGACAGGAAATAAATCCATTTGTAAAAAACACCATCACACTCGGGATTGAATCCCGGCTCTTACGAATATAGGAATTTGGCTAATATGCCGACCAATTTGTGGCCCAATGGTTGACAAAAAAAAAATGATATAAAAATTTATCACTTACTCTAATTATTATTATTTTTTTTCATAAACGCATTGTCACGATGAAAACGTACTAACAAGTCCATTCAATTGTCTCATATTAACTACCAACAACAAAGGTGCAACTCTAAATCGGTTTAAGGAATCGAAAATCAAATGAAAAGAAATGCAGAAAGAACGTACAACTACAAACTCATACGAGTCACTCTCCTCCCAAGATAAATGGCTTTCAACAACACCAACAAAAAAAATGACTCATCTAACCACCACAGAATATTACAACGAAATTAGGTTATTATCCACATTATTCCCAGACGAAATTCTGGTCAGATATTGTCTAAGACGAACACCTCCCTAGCAAATTGGGCCGACTATGCGTTTCTGATAACTCTCTCCAAATGCGGATATTAAAAACATAAGTTTGTGTCTTAGTAGCCTCCCATCGGTGGCATTCCATATGCTGGCATGGGCGGCATTCCTGGCATACCGCCCATTGTTGGTGGCGGACCATACCCACCACCACCTCCCATTCCTGGCATCGGTGGTGCAGGTAAAGCAAGTGGCAATAGCTGGGCGTACATGTTCTGTTTAACAAAAAAAACAAAACTCTTTAAACTGTAATCTTCAGAGAGAACGATTCTGGGTGATACCGAGTGTAGCTGTGTGGTTATTACCTGTTGGGACATGACCTCCTTCTCTTCCTGCTCTTTGGCCTTAACTTCTTTTTGTGCCTCTATCTTGTCCTTTATTAGCTCATCCACTTTGCCCGAGTATTCTCGGATAAACTACAAAGAAAAAAGAATTCATCATAGTGTTCGAATATCATCAAATAGAGAATCAAAAGAGTGTATTTGAGGATCAGGATAGATCACCTGGAGGAGATACGGGAAGGCAAAGTCCATCATATTGTTGATCCAGGCAAGTTCTAGAGCCACATCTGGTCGGATTAAGTCATAACACACAAAGAGACATGTGGCAAAGCATTCCTTTTTGCCCTGTATAATCAAGCACACCATAAAAAAAAAGGATATTATTTACCGATTATCTTTCCGTTCTACTTAGCAAAATAAATGGCTAGCGGTAGCATCTCTAAATGCTTAACCATCATCATACCTGTTCAATGAAATACACCAATAGTTGTTCTGCAAGTTCATGTTCGCCGGATTGTGAAGCAGTTTCCATACAGTCTTTGTACATGTTGTCTTTCTTTGATAAAGCAATTGATTGCTTCCATCTACCCGCTTTTTTGTAGATATATGCAGCCACACGTCTCATTTCAACAAGCTCGTGTTTCTCGATCTGTTTGCACCATTCACAGGAAGATTATATTAACGCTCAGGCCATCGCTAATTATATATATAAAGAGAGAAGATATTAAAGGAGTAGCAGATTTAAACTCTACCTTCTGAGCGAGGCCAATCTGGTCAAAGCTGTCATGTATATCAATAGACTCGCGCAACCTATCATAGTCTTCTTCTTCCACGTATATCTCATTCAGAGCCTCATTAACAGCAGAGACATTGTTGCTCTGAACTGCAATCATGTATGGCTTGATAAGACGCAAGTGACCAGCCTGAGATAAGAAGAAACTGACTGTTAAGTAATGCTCAGTTGTTTTTCAGATGAAAAAAAAGACGTCATCGGTCAGCCTCTAACCTTCCGCATTATATCAACAACACGAGTGTGGTCTAACCGCAACGCAAGCACGTTGAGAAGATCGTTGATTAGATCAGGGTGCTCTTGCAAGTAGAAGTGCACAGCCTTGTAGTACAATTCGACATTTGCTACCTTGGCAACAATGTCTTTAAATTGCATGTGCTCCCACGCTTCAGGAGAATGGTTCATAACAGTTGTCGCAGCATTATCAAACTCATCATATTGAATATACAGATAGGTAAGTTCCTGCCAGTGCTGTTGTTCATCACAGGCCCGTATAAGCTTGGGAATATTGAGGCGAGTTGAAAATAACTTGATGTGTTCCATAAGTTTTTCATAACGATATCTAGCATAGAGTACACCCAACTCAGTAAAGATACCCATGTGGGCACGTTCCAGCCCAAGTCCACTCTCCATAAGTGAGATTAATTCATTGAAGCACCCTCTGTTCTGGTAGTACTCGCTGACTTCTTCCAAGTCGTCCACCTATTAAGTACCAAAAGATTAACCGAGTTATAAATGAGATTCATTGGGCTATACTATCATAAGATGGAACTTTTGTATCAACTAAGATCAGGTATTCACCTGAATGATAATGTTAAGACCACAGATTTGGGCCAACCGGAACTCTTCTGCATCAACGCAAGCAAAGCATACTTCCTTCCATGTCTTTGCGCTGTTTGCTTTCCTTGCAGCATCAACAGCACCTTGGAACTGTTGCAACTTCACAAGTGTGACGGCTAATTTACCCCAGTTTGATATGAACGCATAGATTATTTTTGCAGCCTCATAGAGAGTTTCGTCATACAGGCGATCACCAACACTTAGTAGATTAGCAACGTTTGGCATCAGAATGAATTCTTCAATCTCACCTAACCTATCGATCTTTGCATATGCATAGATGAGCTCACTGTCAACCTTGGGTTCCTTCACCTTCTGTCTAACCATCAGAAGGTATTTGACCAAGTCATCATAGACATCAGTATCTTTAGAGACACGAATGACCTCCAAGAAATGAGTGGCATCATCAGCGCGGATAAATGACTCAATTGCATCACTGACGAGTCCTTCCCTGAGTTGTGCCTTAGCTACTTGGCTCCAAACAGAATCTTCTTCAACCCGGAAAGCAAACTCAACTGCACGCTCAATGCTTCTGACGTTATCCAGCAATACATTGACAGCCTGAACATTTAAGTTAAACTTCTTGAAGATAGCAAATGCTTCCTCATACAATTGGGCTTCAACTGCAACTTCTCCAACAGCAGGTCCATCAAAGTTGTCCAGCCTGTTAATGTAATCCATAACTCTAGATGGATCTGCCTTAATAGCAGTCAATATAAGCAGATTTTGCAGATTAAAATTCCCACTGAAGGCAGAATTTTGAAGAACAATCTTTTCAAGAAGCTCAATAAGCTCGTGTGGCAGATCAGCAGTCATGAATGCTTTAACAGCTGCAGAAACTTGCTCCGGGCTCTTGCTTTCAGGTAAAGCAGTAGACACAACTTGGTCAATAAGTTGTCGTCTATACTCATTGCTTTCCTCGAGAACCTTATCCCAGAGATCACCATCCATCCTCTCCACTACATACCTACAATTTTAAACTCGAGTATTAACAATCTACAGAGTCACCAGTATTTGAAAAGTAAGAATTTTCATATATAATGATAAAATACCTGGCTTGTAACTTGAACAAAGAGTTTTTGTTAGTGACATTGATGAGTTCCTCATCACATTGTCCTCTTCTGTATGCCACAACCGCCAGGGTAGGATCACGTTTCTCACAGTATTTACCCACAACCTTAGAGTCGTAGTAAGGGTTGGTGGTCAGGAAATGCTCTGGGTTGTTGTTACTGTCGATGATAATTTTACCCAAGGCATTATGGACATGCACGTCTTGGCTTCCCTCACTAACTAGATGCTCCAAGAACTGAGTGAGGAGACGAAGTCGATTTCTGAAAAAGCAGAAACATATTAGAGTTTCATAAACAAACAGACACAATTATGAACGGAAACCAGAATGACCAAAAGGATTCACCTCTTCTCGCATTCCTCCACAAGTGGTTCAACAGGAAGCAACGAACGAACAGAAAGAATAAGGCCTTTGATAAAATCTTCAGGGCATTCATCATCAAGCAACTGTCCCACAACTAAAGGAGCATTCGCAGGGTTCACCTTTACAAGGAATCAAACGTATAAATATTTGATTAAACAAACTGAGCTCCAACGCATTAAAAATAGTTCCAAGAAACCTTATACCTTTTGTACATAACCTTCAATGTAACGAAGCATGTTGTTTGTGTAGAGGTAATGAGTAAGATCAGGCACAAAGCCGAAACGGTCGCAGACATTTATCAAAGGTCGTGCATCAGGCAGCTTAGCTTCCATCAAAAAGTTTTTCGTCTTTTCAGCATCATAGAAGTTAGATTCTCTAGTTACACGCTCAACCTCCTTTATTTGACCAGTCTTGGCAGCAGCTTCAATGTACTTGAAGTGAATCTCCGGATCCTCACTAAACACAGAAAGAAAACATTGTCAACACGAGCATATCGATAAAAGAATCACGCATGTTTACAGGAACGAGACAAGATTTTATGTAAATCACCTCATACTCAAATATGAACCTAGGAAAAAGTATAGCCCTTCGTATGACTTGAACTGCTCAAAGAGCTTAATACATGCATCAACACCTAGTTGCTCACAGTACTCCTTGCAAG
Source organism: Camelina sativa (assembly GCF_030686135.1). Taxonomy (NCBI): domain Eukaryota; kingdom Viridiplantae; phylum Streptophyta; class Magnoliopsida; order Brassicales; family Brassicaceae; genus Camelina; species Camelina sativa. Next base: position 3,446,101 of record NC_141898.1, read on the forward strand.
CCTGCAATTGCATGGACTCGTTAGTGTCACAAAAAAAAAAAAAGATTCATCATATCATACAAATCATACACCACTGACCTGAACGATTATCTGCAGATTGCCTCTAAGGTTGACCAGCAACAGATCCTTCATGCACTCCATAGCCCATTCGCTAGAAAGAGTGCCAAAAAACTCAACAAGAGCCTGCATATTAAGCAGAGTGTTATGCAACAACTTTACCATGTAGGAGTTTAGCAACCAAAATATATTTCCGAGGCACTACCTGTTGCTCGATAGCATGTGTGTTCACAATTACACGTTTTATATCAGGTAACTCTGAGTAATGCTGCAAAAATCATAAGGAAAAGAAGTTAGAAGATGAAAAGATAATACATATATTTGGCCAGGAAAAAAGGTAAAAAACGAATACCAACCTTCAAGGATTGGATATAAAGTCCAGCCTTTTCACAAAGTTGAGCAACACGAGGCCGGTCATAGTGGCTGAACATTCCATTTGCTAATATCGCATCAGCCACATTAGGAAAGGTTACCAAATTGATCTCCAGAACCTGTGTTGACAAATGGTTTAAATAGTCTGAGGAAAGAGGGTGAATCAAGAAAGAACGGAAAGATACAAGGTGGCAACAATTTTCAACCTTAGTTTGCAGAAACGCATGCTCAGGTAAATTTGGCTTCAGCACATCCAGAAGGAAAGCAGTTGCTTCTCGGATCAGATTTCTCTGTACATGCACAAATAGATATATTAGCACACATTTGCATCTACTGTATACAATTCTGTAAATAGGTGCATACAAAATTTTATACTTGTTCACCTACCTGAAGAAAAAGATCAGTGATGGTGTTGTAGTCAACTGGACAACCTCCTTCCATTTGAGACATCATTAATGCAAAATTTACTGCTCCCTGCAAATACCAATTAAAAGACTATTGATATTAATACGGGGAAACCTTTTTCATTCTATATACCGTCAGGTCAAAATTATTTAACATGTTAACTGATTCATGACTCTTCATGTGCTTACACAACAAATATCCAGTAAACTACGACCTTCCTTTCATAGTTTAATATGTAGCAAGAACCAAGAGCCACACTAACCTGAGGATCTGTACGGAGTATGGTTTGCAAAAGAAACATGTAATCAGGTGTGTACCCAACCTGAAGTCACAATATGAAACAATGGTACTTCATGAGCACAATGAACTTTAGGCTAACCATAGCAGCAGAGGCTAAACTACAGATCTTGTTGCTTACCTGCTTTGAGTAAATCAGTATTTTGTCAAACTCCCTTCTTTCTGCAAAAGCAGCTACAACTTTTGGAGTTGCCCGAGCTTTGATGTATATTTTCAAAGCAAGATCATTATCCACAGTCTGGAATAAGAAGGTTTATCGTTACAACATACTATAGGAGATATATAACACAAGTTCAAGGAAAGATTTTCCATTTCAAAATTACCTTGACAAGGTCTCCAAGTTCTTCACTGCATTCTAGCTTATCCTCTGCCAACCAGTTTTCCAGGAGGTTCTTCTTGTTTTGGTTCACAACAAGCCGAGATAGTTCCAGTGACTCATATGAATTGAGCTTCCCTCTAGTCAAAAGAGTCCCAAAATACTGTAACAGTGGAGGAGTTTGTCCAGCTTGTACAGGAACACTCTGCAAAATTATTAGTGCAACGTTGTAATTTCAAGTTAATGTTACCTACATTTAATAATAATAAACATGTTCACACATAGGTGCTTAGATATGGAATTGATACCTGAAATTTGGCCACTGTATCAGGTGTCCTTAGAATTCCTTGAGGAGATTCAGCAGCAAGCTCAGCAGCCTCCTTGTACTTTGTTTGAGCGAACAACTCTTGGAACCGCTGGACAACCTACAACATCCGAACTGAATATGAGAAATTTCACATTACCAAATGACATTCTTTTTCTACAGGCTGCCCTTTTTCCAGTATAATTACTTCACCAAGACAACAGATCCATGATAAAAATACGCATACCAGATTTTCTGCACCTGGGAGGTTTCCTCTTTTAGCAAGATTGACAGCAAGTTCCAAATTGTTCAACTGCGAAACAAAAACATAGATTTATTAGCATGGCATGATGATATGGGTAGCTTGTAACGGGAAAAAAAAAGCATAAAAGATTAACATACTTGGCCACTAATAAAAGGTATAATGGTAGCCTCGTTTACTGTTGCCAAAAGAACTTGTCCTCGCCTATTAATGGCATAGAAACCCCCAACTGAGGAAGCTTCGGAAGTCAAGAAAATTGGGTCGGGACTAATCCTATTTCTGTAGATAGCAGAAGCAGTCTCTAGATCGTATACAAACAACAGGCCTAGCTTGGTGATAACATAAATCAAGTTAAATTTGTGAGAGACCTGTCAGGAAAAGGAAAAATTAGTGCCAAGAAATTTTCACTAACAACTTACGAATATAACTAATAATAAAGCAACAACAAACCTGCATGGCAACAGGAAAATCATCAGCAAAATCAGGGGGGAAAAAGAGATCTGCTTGCTTCTTTGTAAATGATGGTTTTCCTGGGAAAAAAATCGCCAACCTTTAAAGATCAGATGATAGCCAAATAAAAATGTTACCAAATACACTAAATAAGTGGGAAAATATAGTTTTGTATAGAGGAAGCTAACCGGGTTGGGCACCAAGTTCAATGACATGCAACTTTGATGTTATCTGCCCAGCATTAAAACTCTTGCTTGCAAAGGATATAAGAATAGAAGGATTCTCATTCCCAGGGACCTAATATTAATAATGTTGCAAGTCAAACTACAGTTCAAGATTAGACCATAGAACGAACTCGCCAAAAAACCAAGTAGTTACCTTAAACTGCGCAAATGACGCAGCATGTGCCTCAAGGGCCTGGCTCCGCTGTTGATCCACGGAGAAAAGCTGCATATTTCCTTTTACTAATTGTTGTCTCTACAGAATATGATAATAAAGAAGAGAGCAGTCAGGAATTTGCAACATGACTGTAATTTTGATGTCTTTATTTAACCTAATATATGGCACAGTAAACCTACCTCAGGAGAGCCAGGAGCAATTCCAATTAAAACCAACCACTTCTCATTAGGAGAGCACTTATAGTTTATAATTTGATTGTTGGCCAAATTTGCCGTTCTATCAAACATCTTAACTGGCTCAGTATCACCTAGAAAACATCGAAAGAAAATTAGTAACACAAACACATGATATGAAAACTTTAAAAGATATACAACCTTCAATTGACCAATGATATACGGAAGTCTGTGTGACCAGCCCCAACATCTTTGGTGTAATCCATTTCCAAAAGACAACCTGATAAAATATGAAAGATAAATATTCCAAAAAAAAATTGACGGAAAAATGAGAGTACATGAAGTGCAACAGCAAAGATAATTGGTTAACACACTCACCTGCTCAGGCATCTGATGCGATTTCAACTTTGCTTTTGCCTCGATGTTAAATATCTGTAGATGATCCTGAGTAGTTCCTGGAACTTGGGCTGTAGAAAAATTAAACAGAAAAGTGAACAACGAGGTAAGGAAGAAAAAAGTAATATCCAATATACGGAAACATCCAACAAACAAGATTTCTATTCTAATCATGTGGTTTTAAGATACGATCCAATATGAAGGCATGAATACAAAGTTGAGAGCAAGGAAAATTAACAGATAACCGAAATAGATAACATATGTCGCTAACAAGACGAAGAAGCAATGTTAGCTCTAAGTAACACTTGAAAGGCAAACTCGTAAGGGTGTCATGACTGAATAATCACGGCACAGAGATTTTTCAATCGACGGAAACAATTAAAATACCTTTTAAGGCAAGGATCCTCGAGTTTGGATTCATAAGAGCAGAATCTGCAGTAATAGGCCTTCTTAGAGGCTGCATCGGCATATTCATATCTATGATTACAACACTGTTTTGTGGTGCCGTCTCTCGTACACAGATATACTTGTCGGACTCCATAGTAACATTGGTAAACGTGATAAATTGCTGATTGATCCCGACGCTCGGAAGCTGCAAATCAAAAAAAAAAAAAAATCAAAATGAAGCGTAATGTCACATTGTTCCATATACATAGTAATGAGATCCGAGTATATAGGCACATTGCACACTACACAACAACATAAAATTCGGGGTCGTAACACAGATCTGAACATATTTAGAGAAATTGAATCAGAAACATGCATTCCCCGAACAAGCGATCGGGTTTAAAAATAAAATAATAGAAGGTAAAACAACGATACATCAGAATTCAGAACAATAGGAAGCTGGAATCAATAAAACAACAGTTTCAGCAGAGCTTAATTATTAGAGATGAGAGGGTAAAGCAACGGAAACATCTAAATCGATCAAAACCACGCTCGATCCAATGAGATACACATATATTTAAGAGTGATAAAGGATAGAGAACTCACCGTCAGGACCTCCTTCATCGTGATAGGGGCGTTGGCCGCAGCCATGTTTGACCACTGATCGCGGTAAGAGAAAATCCGAGGTTAGATAGAATCAGATCCACAGCCGAGAAGGAAGCACCAACGGCGAGGAGAGGGAACGTAGACGAGAGAGAGAGGGAGAGACCGGAGGAGAAAATAAAATCGCTCGCTGCCAGTCAGATCTGAAGGCAAGTGAACGAGAAAGGTGGTGATGGTAGAGTAGGAAGGAGAAAGGGGAGAGAAAAAAAAAATGGGCTAGTAATAAAAACAAATATATAGGTGTAGTAAGACTTAACATTGTAAGAAATAACGAGAAGCTATCCGATCTTACATCTATAACCAGGCCCGGCCTGGATTGTACCTTAACGGGCTTCACGCGCCTAGGTTTTTAAAATCCACGATACTAATAATCATAATATGATTAGAAAAATTCTTGCATTCACCACATTTCACCCCTCTTATTTAACCAATCAAAATACAACATGTCATATTATATTAAAAAAAAATTAAAATTAAAATAAAAAACAATATAAATTAAGAAAATAAATTATGTAGATCTTTTATTAAGGAAATTATGTCAGTTTCGGTTTATAAAGAATTGTTAGGATTTAGATTTTATAATTAAACAAAATTATATGTCGGTTTGGGTTTACAAAAGAGTGGTTAGAGTTTAGATTTTATAATTAAATGAAATTATATGTCGGTTTGGGTTTACAAACGAGTTTTTAGGTTTACAAAAAAGTGTTTAGGGTTTAGATTTTACAACTAAACAAAATTATATGTCGGTTTGGGTTTACAAAAGAGTGGTTAGGGTTTAGATTTTACAATTAAATGAAATTATATGTCGGTTTGGGTTTACAAAAGAGTGTTTAGGGTTTAGATTTTACAATTAAACAAAATTATATGTCGGTTTGAGTTTATAAAAGAGTGATTAGGGTTTAGATTTTACAATTAAACAAAATTATATGTCTTTTTGAGTTTATAAAAAATGGTTAGGGTTTAGATGTAATAATTAAAAACTGTAATATAATATTTAAATTAATAATTTTAAAATTGATTGATCTACAGAATTTATTCCCTTAATTAATATTTGTTTCTTTAATTTAAAGGGAGTGAATAAGAGTGGTTCACCCCTAGAGTTGAACCTAAGAATTGTCCATATGATTATTGTCTAAAATTATTAGAAAAAACGAATTCTAATTTAGGAAGGGCATCTTATGATATAAACCTTAGTTTTGAAAGTTAGTAATTCATATAGTCGCGACATATATCTAAGTATATCGATTATATTTTGACATGTGTAAAAAGAAAATTTATTTAATAATTATTAGGAATATTAAAAAATCATATAAATAAAAGTATTAATATTTTTAAAAAGTATATAAAACCAAAAGTAATCTATTATATCACTACTTCTAATAGGAAATTTATATATTAAATTACTAATTTCAATAGAAAAATATGTGAAATTAATAAGGAAAATTTTTGCAATTTAATTGCAATTGTTATTTATTACAATTATATAGTAAAAAGAAATTTATACAGAAAAGTGATTAAAGTATAAAAAGGTTTAATGTGTTGAAATTAGTGATGCTGAAAAAAAAGTGTTAAAATTAGTTATTAACATAATATAAGAAAATAAGATAATCAAAATCATAAATTAATGTAATTTCCTTAAGTTTTTCAATCAGTGAATGATTTGATAACATATTCAATATTATGTTATCATATAAACCTTAGTTTTCAAAACTCATGTGATCGCGACACGTGTCAATTTTAACAATTAAATATTTTCTCATGTGTTATACAAAAATATTATTTTACATATTTGTAAATTATAAGAAATTAAAAAATTTTAAAATTTAAGAAATATAAAAAATAGTTCATATATATAAAAATAATACTAATTCTAATTTTAAATTACTAATTCTATAAGAAAAAGAATTAAGAAAATTATACAATTAATTACTATAATATCATAATTAAATAAATTATACAGTCAATTATTAATCCTAAAAGAAAAAGGATTTTAGATACTCACCTTTACATAAACAATTAATTTCTCTCATAATAACGTCTTTGAATTTTTGATTAATTTATGATAATATTAGTATAATTTTATTTAAAATTAGTTGGACAATAAGTAAAATTATTACGTATGAGATTACAAAATATGAAACAAATATATTTAAGATATTGTTACTTTTTCAAATATGAGATAAAATTCGTTTTCAGTTATTTCTTTGAGAATTATGTTTTATTAATTTTTAGCTTTAAAAAAATATTAAGTAAATATGAAACAAATATATTTAAAATATTGTTACTTTTTCAAATATGAGATAAAATTCGTTTTCAGTTATTTCTTTGAGAATTATGTTTTATTAATTTTTAAGTAAGATATAAATTTGATATAAAACATATTTTTTAATATGAAAATTATTAATGCTACTCATTGGGATTGAGTGCATAGAACTAAAATCTAATTTTATTATCATGTAATATAGAAAGAAATTGTATTACAATCTTTAAAAGAATAGGTTTTTAATTGATGGTACGACTCTGCTTGCTAACCGTTAGATCTTGAACTTGGAATCAGGAATGTTATCTGGCGTTGTTGAGTGGCAATTAGTGAATGGACGGCTGAAAGTCAAACCCTTATTTTGAAGGTGAACTCCCTTGTTGGAGATGCCCTTAATTGCTAAGGTACCCCTTAAGTGGAACAACATAAAACAAAAAAAAGTTTTGTTTCAGAATAAATAAATAAAAACATAAAATAAGCAAGAATAGAAGAAGATCTCCCAATTTTTATTTTATTATTTAATACTATATCATAAAGGAGATTATTTGATTTGATGATGATTTACAGTAATAAGGTTCAAATTCAATTTATCGATTAGTAGATCTCAGATTCAGTGACAACCAAACCAAAGTACAAAAAACCAAAAAACAAAAGAAGAAGAAGAAGAAAGATCTCAGAATTGAGTCGTCTTCTTCCTCGTAAGCTTTTTTTTTTTTTTTTTTTTTCTGTTTCAAATTGGAAGAGCTACTATACTACACCATGAAATCGAGTCACCATCATAGAGCTCCACTGATTTCATCTTCTTCCTCATCATCATCATCTTCTTCCTCAAACAACTCTTTCGTCTCTAGGCTCCTTCTTCTTCTTACATTACTTCCAGTTTCCCTTGCTTGTCTCGCCTTTATCCTCCAATGGCGAGGCGGTGGTCTAGCCGATCCTGCCTCTGCTTCTGTTCGTTCCTCTACCTCGGTTCCTGGCGGTTCCGATCTCAATCACGAGGTCTTTCCCGGCATGGAGACTGTTTCATCTGTCTCCCCTAAGGCTCACCAGTCTTCCTCCGACTGCTCCAATCTTGCTCGCAGCTCTTCTCCTTCCTTCCCTTACTATGGTGATTGGAAGTTTGGTGTTGATACTAGCTTAAAGCCTAAGGTTATCTCAAAATCCCACTGCTTTAGACCTTTTTTCTATCGATCTGGATGTTGTAGTCTTCTCTTAACTCTTACTCCAATGTCTAATCTGGAGCATTGACTCATCGTTTGTTTCTAGCCTGTTGAAGTCTAACATCAATTTGAGAAATCTGAAAGTTTAATTTTTTGATCAGATCTGTATTTGTAAATACTTTACCTTTTTGTTCCCAATGTATATGATTCTGGGATTGCTACTGTTACAGATATGTATTACGACTAGTACATCAGCTGGATTGGATCAGATTCTACCATGGATGTTCTACCATAAGGTTCTTGGCGTCTCCACATTTTTTCTTTTCGTAGAAGGGAAAGCTGCTACTCCGAGTATTTCAAAAGTGCTGGAGTCTATTCCCGTGAGTTGAACTACTTTATCTTCGGTTGCATTACTTACTTTTTTAGCTGTATAGCTCCTAGCACGTTAGTCCTGTTCGACTAAATGTAGTCCGATGTCTCTTTCAGGGGGTTAAGGTAATATACAGGACGAAGGAACTTGAGGAGAAGCAGGCAAAGAGGTTAGTAAACTATGCCTTTGCATATTTTCTGAATATCTTGAGCTCTGGGAGGCACTAAGTACATGTTTTGTCTTTAAATGTTCTGGGACTTGTAGCATTATATTGTGATTTCTGCTACTGATCATTTCACTTTCATCCTTTTTTTTGCTTTGCTTCATCAGCCGGATTTGGAATGAGACGTGGCTGTCATCTTTCTTTTATAAGCCCTGCAATTATGAGTTATTTGTCAAACAATCTCTCAACATGGAAATGGCTATTGTCATGGCAAGGGTAAGCAATTTTATTCATGGCAAGATTTAGTTGGCTTTTGTTCATGTCTCATGTATTATTCAATGACTAATTTTTCTAACTACATATCAGGATGCGGGTATGGATTGGATACTTCATCTTGACACAGATGAGCTAATATACCCAGCAGGTGCTCGTGAGTACTCATTGAGACGGTTGCTGCTTGATGTTCCTCCAAATGTAGACATGGTTATATTTCCAAATTATGTGAGTTTGACATCTGATTCACATTTCTTGTATCGCTTATTTTCAGCTAGTGTTGTGAGTGTAGACTTGCTTATATGATCTGGGCCTGGCTCTGCGTGACTGTTTTGGATTTTGTCTTTAGGAAAGCAGCGTAGAACGAGATGATATCAAGGATCCTTTTACAGAGGTATAACTCAGTTTTTAACTCTTTTTACCTAAGAGAGTAGATTAAACTAAAGTATTGTAGTGTCAACAGTATCATTGTTTTGCTTGTTATGTTAGTATTACTTCTGAGATATTTTTGATGCAAGCAGGTGTCAATGTTCAAGAAGAATTACGATCATCTTCCAAAAGATACATATTTCGGAATGTACAAAGAAGCAACACGAAATAACCCAAACTATTTTTTGACTTATGGTAATGGCAAATCAGTTGCTCGGGTTCAAGATCACCTTCGTCCAAATGGAGCACACAGATGGCATAATTACATGAAAACTCCCAAGTATGTCTATTGTAGATTGAAACATAAGGAATTTTTCTATTGATTGAGGAACTTGATAAGACTTTCTTGTTAATCTGCTGGCTACTATAGAAACGTGCAACTAGCTTAAGGGATTTAGCAGTGGAGTGTAGCTACGGTTATCAGCTTAGTTAATTTTCCTGTCTGTGAAGCCAAATCGTTTTCTGTATATATTAACCTGATAATTTTTGTTAGTGAGATCAAATTGGAGGAGGCTGCTGTCCTACACTACACATATGCAAAATTTTCTGACTTAACATCCAGGCGTGATCGATGTGGCTGCAAGCCTACAAAAGAAGATGTGAAAAGATGCTTTATGTTGGACTTTGATAGATCTGTGAGCATCATTTCTTAAAATCTCTAAATATCCTTAAGTCATTTCAAATATCTATATTTCAGTTCCTTTTTACTATTTAATGATGCCGTCTGGATAATGAACATTGTAGGCATTTATTATTGCGTCAACAGCAACTGAAGAAGAAATGTTAAGCTGGTAAGAGCCTCACCCTGAAGAATTGCATTCTTTCTTGGGTACTTGTGCGATTGAAAACTTTTGACATTCTTTAAACAAGTTAGAAAGGTTTTGAGGCAATATCTGGTCTTGATAGTTTTGCACTCTTTACAAATTATCTGGTCTTGATACAAAAATAATGTATCCTGTTTAGGTACCGTGAACACGTTGTATGGGGAGACAAAGAGGTGAAGACAAAACTCCTTAGGAAGGGTATTCTGACTCGCATTTATTCACCAATGGTAAGTATATACCCAACAATTCTGAGTTCTAGGTTCTAGGTTCTAGCAAGTCAATTGTAAACCTTTATTACGTTGGTGGTAAAATGCAGGTTGTTATACAAGCATTAAAAGAATCTGGTGTCTTCAGCTCGGTTGTCTCATCAGTTTCCACAAATCTTTCAAAGAAAAAGTTCTTATCATCAATGCACAAAAGCAACTCATCCAGGTCTACTGCATCTGAGTCCCTTCCAGCAAAGGAAAACAAGTCTGAAGGCATCTCTGCAAGGCACCTTCTTGGGGCTGAATCAGCAGTCCCTCCTTTATCGCCACCTGGGATGGAACACGCTAAATTTTCACAGAGGAATAGCAGGTTTTAGTACCGAGCTGATGTATTCGCTTTTACTGATATCGATACTGGGTGCAATATGAGTGCTGTGTAGCTTTAGGAAGCCAAGTGAAGGGATTGGGACAAAGAAGAGTCAAGAAAGCGGGTTTGTGTGATTCTTACGATCATCTTGAGAGACATAGGGTCCTATTATCTCATTTTACTCTCCTGCAACTTATGATAGATAAGTTTGCAGAATATTTCTCTTGCCATTGTTATTTCTATGTAAGTTTATTACCATGTACAGAACTTCAAAGCGCCAGGCTTATTATACTCATCTTTTTCTACTTACATCATATAACAACACGAGTGTTATGGGCAAGATTAATACCAAACATATTTTATGTCAAGTTTAATCAGAATCAATGAAACTAGGCCGAACTGATAGAGACCCAATACACACATCTAATCATGAGGATAACAAAATTTGGATTGCCAAAAACAGGTATGAAGAAAGAGTCAATGGTCCATGAAAAGAAGATTTGGCACCAAAAAGCGGAGACACCTCAATTTACACATAAAAGCATCGTAAGGAGGTTGGTTTTGATGTGATGGTTGTTGTCTGAGAGAGACAAAGAGAGAGAGAGAGAGAGATGAACGATGCGGATGTGTCACAGCAGATACAGCAGATGGTCCGGTTCATCCGGCAAGAAGCAGAAGAGAAAGCAAACGAGATCTCCATCTCCGCCGAGGAGGAATTCAACATTGAGAGACTTCAGCTTCTTGAGTCTGCCAAGCGTAAGCTCCGTCAAGATTATGACCGCAAGCTCAAGCAGGTCGATATCCGCAAGCGAATGTCAGTTTTTTTCTCCCCATCCTTAGCTTCCTCTATCTCTTCCTCCTTTTACTAGGCCCTTTAATTCATTCATTCCATATTTGTTTCTCTCTTCAGCGACTACTCCACGCAACTGAATGCAAGTAGGATCAAGTACCTTCAAGCACAAGACGACATTGTTACCTCCATCAAAGCCTCTGCAGCTAAGGATCTTCTCCGTGTCTCCAACGACAAGAACAATTACAAGAAGCTTCTCAAGAGTCTCATCATTGAGGTTTATATATATCTCTCATCCTTTCTCCCCTCAATATCCACACGTCTTTACCATTATATAATACATTACTGCATACAGAGTTTGCTGCGCCTGAAAGAGCCATCAGTATTGCTGAGATGCAGAGAGATGGACAAGAAGATTGTTGAATCAGTCATTGAGGAGGCGAAAAGACAGTATGCGGAAAAAGCCAAAGTCGGGTCTCCTAAGATCACCATCGACGACAAGGTCTTCCTCCCTCCACCTCCTAATCCTAAGCTCCCTGATTCTCACGACCCTCACTGGTAATACTTCTTTTTCAAACTTTCTCTCTCGTTTCTTCTCCACCATATATGTATATATCTGAACAATGGTTACGTGTGAATGGTGAAGCTCTGGCGGGGTGGTCTTGGCCTCTCAAGACGGCAAGATTGTTTGCGAGAACACTTTAGACGCACGCCTTGACGTCGCCTTCAGACAGAAGCTTCCCCAGGTTTGGTCTTTTCATTTAGGGGTGTTCTTGTTTCCCATCATTCCTAATCTCTACCATTAACTCTTCTTCTCATCCCTGCAGATCAGGACGCGCCTCGTTGGAGCTCCTGAAACCTCCAGAGCATGATCCTGTCACCCCCAAGTTTACATAATATATTGCTTAGTCCACAATAAGTGACACATTTTGGCCTTGTGATACTGTCACTTTTTAGCAGGAAATCAACAGTTTTTTTTTACTCTGTCCCATCCTTTTCATCTTCAAAATGTTGTGAAGAGAGAATAATTGCTGAAAACATTATATAGAAAAGCTGCAGCGAAGCTATTAAGTTATGCTCTTTCAAAGTCAGTTTCCTCTAAAATATGTTTTGAGAAATCGCAATCCAATACTTGCAAGATTTGTTACGAAATATACACAACTCACTACTAATGAATCACACCCCATTTTCATTGCATACAGTATTTACATGTACCCAGCTACCTAAAACATAGACTCTGTTCGGCTCCTACCGGTTTTTCTCTCCAACCTCGACCTAGACTTTCGGTTAGCCTTCCGCCGCTTATCTTCTGTAGGTCCTCCACCAAATATCGAAATCCTACCAATCCCTTTGGAAAGAGAGGTCAGCAATGTTCCACCATGACCTGGCTTCTCCATCATCCCTTGTTTCATCAAAATCTGCTCCTTCTCTAACTCGGTCAGCCTCACTCTCACCCTCGAGATCTCCAACTTCAGCTCTCTGTTCTCCCTCCTCAGCGACGCATAAGTATCTCTCGGAGACACAGCTCCGCTAGGGTTCCCGCTACTAATTTTCTGAGACGACAGCAATATACCTTCCCCTGAATCTCCAGACATAACATTCTTCATACGCAGCTGTTCTGAGTAGAGGACTCGAACCACCATCTGCACTGGCAGCCGATCGTTCTGAGCCACGTGGTTGCATGCTTCCTGTGAGAGTTTCCGAGTGTCTATAAATTTGCAGAGACTCTTGCATTCTTGTTCGTTCAGCGACGGATGCCCCTAACCATCATCACAAAGACATTTCCCACTCTTATCAATACGAAATGTTGCAAAAACAGAGACACAAAGGTTCCCTTTTAAGGTATATAAAGTAAAACTTTACCTTCAGAAACATATCAATAGCTCTGTATAGCCCATCATCCATGACACGTGCATAATCCGGCAATATCTCTACCAAAGACATGAACTTGTGCAGACTCAGACACGGATCTGGTGCGATCTCTGTCAAGTACGCATCCATGATCCGACCCACTTTTAATAACGAGCTATGGCACGTAGAGCCAGTAAGATTCTCGGTCTCATTCTCGTAACATTCATGCTCTTCGTCATACTCCACTTCATCCTCTATTTTCTTCAGAAAGCAAACGAGTATCCTATGGACAGTGTCCACATCATACATGGAATCTCCCTCTCTGAGAACAGGTATGAGTAGATCATCAAGGGACACTGTTTCCAGCTGCTGAGCTATTCTCCGCTCGAGCTCGAGCTTGCAAGAGATGGCTACGTCTATGGTACTTCCAACCCTCAACATTCCAAAGAGGAAACTCAATGGGACTTTGTCATTAGGGAAAAGGCTAACAATGGCTTCAAGGACATTCCTCTGCTCGTTCTCAATTGTACCCGAGTCAAGCTTGGTCCGCTCCTTGCAGTTTCTAATACCTTTCAACGATTCTTGAGCGTAATGCATCAGAGACGTGATGATACTCTCTGACCGCAAACCAGTTCTCGCCATCGCAGATACAACTCGGGCGTAATAGTCAATCCTCAGAGCAGAGAGGTCTTCAATCCACCACTCTGGACAATCTCTTTGCTTATTTTCCCCTGACTCGTTGCCTCTGTTCAGCCGTGATAGCCCCAACACTAACTGTTCTCTGCAAGCATTCACAGCGATGGCCTCAACACACCTTTCAGGAATATGGGCAGTTTCAGCAATGTCTTGAGGGTTAAGAGTCTCACAAGAACAGAGGACTTCTACAGACTTCTCAAGACTGCGAAATGCGACTTGCTCGAGGTAAGTCTCAGTACGTGCGATCAAATTCTCTTCTTTAAAGTCCTCAGTCATCTCAAGATAACCAGCTCCACAGCGGAGAGCGACCACGTTGGTGATGGTAATCTCGAAGTTGATGCCGTAGCAGAACTTCATGGCGAGTTCAAACGTCTTAGACCCACCTGGGAAGTCTCGGAGCTCTGTATACGGGAGGTTTGAAGATGATTCCTTCATCTTTGCCACCATTTTCCTAATCTTTCCACACCGAGCCACCAGCGGAAACTGCAACACAAACAAATTCAGAAACTCGTTAACTAAATTTCGTCGAACACCTTGTGTAATGTTAATGATAACAAAAAAACAGATCACTACAATTCACTAACCTTGTGGAGTAAAAAGGACTCTCCATCGACAACGATTGTGATGTCTCCCTCAACATCTGAGAATATGCTGCAATATCATGTAGTAAAAACGAATCCTTTATGCATCAGACAAGCAACAATGCATAAAGGAACAAACTTTGACATAGGTCTCTGAAGATAGATAGAACAAGAGAGAGAGAACAGACCGAGTGGCAAAGGAGCTGGAGAAGATGGAAGGAGCAGGAGGAGTAGAGGAGGAAGACGAGTTGGATTGAGAGCTGTCCGATATAATACCCATTGTGACCTTGACGAGGAAGAAGAAGAAACTCGGAATTTGAGGAGGAGCCTTTCAAAAACATAGGCTTTGAACACTTTCCTTTTCGTCGAAATCGTAATTTTTTTAAAACCGCATTAGTCTTTATATAATTGCAACTTTCAATTTCGTAATCTTGACTCCAATATGAAAAAAGAAAGAAAAAGAGGTATGCTTTTCTAGTGATATATGTTTCAGAAACACGTGAGAAAAGCCGAGAGGGGGTTGTGTGGCACGGAGCTCCATAAAGACTCAATCATAGTCTCTTGGGGACACACATACACACACTTTCACTTTACTAATTGAGGGCTCTATTACAACCTCCACTCCACTCCAATTTTCTTTCTTAATCTCTTTACTACACGCTTGACAAAAAAAAAAATCTCTTTACTACACTAACCACCTATGAACCCTACCTTTGTTACCACTACTTTTGCTCTATTTTTCTTCACCAAACATATGACATGGTGATCTGATATGTGTTATCCCTGTCGGAGAAATATCCTTCCAATGGCAGCAAACAAATGGCAAAAGGACAGAGTCAATAGATGGATCATTCATTAGTCACCAACACATCAGTATGTTTCTATTTTATTTCAAACCTTACGGAAACACCTTTTGTCAACTCAAGCATCTATTTGGTGTGTTCTTATTGGAGCTTCTTTTGCTTCACTTGATTTATATCGATGTTCATAATTCCAAATCGATGTGCAATTCAATCTGTTCCACACAAGGATTCGGAGCTAGCTGAGTGTGATCGAAAGGGAGATCTAGAAAAAGATATTGCTTCCTAACTTTATAGCTTTCTGACTATCTTATGTACCATGCTTATTTAATCATGTCTAACAGAGAAGCATTCGCTTTCTTAGTGAAATTATTAATGCTGAATGCAATGCGAGTGAGCTGCAGGCAGGTTTAGGACGGCAAGTGAAGTGGGAAAAAGAAGAGTGACAGCGAAATAGAGTAATAGAACTTCAAATGGGCTCAAATTAGTTCTTCAAACAATTTTTCTCTCCTTTACATTTGAGTTTGGAGCATTTCTATTGCCACAGTTTATTCCGATTAACAGAACTTCAATTTCTCACCACCAGGCTTGGGAGCCGGGGATACTCGCTATTTAGAAACTTACATAATTAAAGATCATTGCTAATATAAAGTAGAAAAAAAAAGGAGTAAAGGAAATAAAACTCAACAAATCCAAAATTCTTTAAAATCGAAGAGTCTAACAACTCTCACAAACATGAATTATTCCATAAGTAAAAAAAGTTGGCGTCAGAAGGATATAAAATTTGGTTTAGGGCTCATGCCTCCCTAAGTCTTAAGCAAAAAAAATTTCATCAACATCTCAGTTTCTTACGGGTCTTAAACCGCAATTAAAATCGAAAAAAGAGGAAGGCAGCAGCACTTAGGCACCGCCTGATCCGTACTTCTTACCGAAGACAATCAGCTGCAATTTGTCGTAACCGGAAAGCACACCAGCACCTGCAACGGCACGGAGAATGTTGGCACCAGCTCCCTTGAAGAGTGACTTGGCTCCTTCGTTCTTGAGGATCTGGGCAAAGGCGTCCATGGAACTCTTGTACTTGACAGCCTCACCTGACGTCATCATCATTCTTCTGCGGACAGTGTCAATGGGGTAAGATGCAAGACCCGCACCATTAGTGATGACCCATCCAAGAGCGAAACTAGCAAAGAAACTATCCTGAAATAACCAAAGAAGAACAGCAACATGTCAAAACCAACCAGTGATAAGTAAGAGAACACACAGTTCAGAGAGAAAGACAAGAAGACGAACCGACAAGTCACCAGTGAGGAGAACAGGCTTCACAGAGTCATAAAGCCCAAAGTACAGACCACGGTAGACAATGATACCAACACAAGAGATGTTGAATCCACGGTAAAGACCAGCAATACCATCAGACTTGAGAGTCTTCCTGTAAACATCGACAAGACCATCAAACTGTCTACCACCACCTCCTTTCTTTGCAGCCTTGGCATCATTGGCAAGACGGGTACGGGCGTAGTCAAGGGAATACACGAACAGAAGGGAAGAGGCACCAGCTGCTCCTCCAGATGCCAAGTTACCGGCAAACCACTTCCAGTAACCATCTCTGTCCTTCTTAAAGTTGAAAAGTCTCTTGAAGTAATCCTTGAAGGCAAAGTTCAGGGCCTACCATAGACAAAAAAAACGAGATTAGCACAAAATCAAGTTGTTTCAAAAGCTATAAAAACAAGTGTGGAACTAAACCAACCTGGGTGGGGAAGTAACGGATGACATTGGCGGTGTTTCCTCTCCATAGAGAACCAAAACCTTCATCCTTCACTGTCCTGCCGAAACAGTCACCAATACCCTTGTATGGCTCAGAGAGCCTGCCAGCTTTAATCATCTCATCCTGGTTCTGGATCAAAAGCTTAACACGCTCAATGGGAGCAGCAGCAGTCTTTGAGACGGCAGCAGAAACACCACCCATCAGAAAGTCAAGAGCAAAGTTGGTGAACCCTTTCTCTCCTGGAGCCTGGACAAAGACTGGAGAAGCAGCTGTGGCCAACATCCTGGATGTGGGAGGAAACTGGAATGCAGCATTGGAGTAGTTTCCATAGGTTGCATGCCTCTGGTACATAGAAGGCCTCTGGTAACCAACATGGGCGTCGTTGGAAACACTTGAACGGATGAACTGCCCAGCAGCTTTCTGAGCAATAGTGGGGTGCTGAACTTGATCAACCATTTTGAACTCTGCAAAATTATAAAACCAAACGTAATTATCATATATAAAGCAGTAACGTATATCAAAGAATGCTTTAACAACACAAGTTTGAAATGTAATTCTAGTAGTCTAAGATCCTCCCGGAATAAAAGTCAAAAACAGTATCAAAATAGCAAGCAAACCAACCCAAGATTATTGGAAACAACAGTGCTCAATTCAAACGTCTGGAGGGATCATACTCGACTAATGATATTAACACAGCAAGATGATACAACTAACAAAGATTCACTAAGCACATATGACAAAGGTAAAGATCTGGTAGAACAAAAACTTATTCAGGTTTCACAGCAATCACAATTTCCGTAAACGGAGTCGCAGCTATCAGATCCAACACATTTGAAACTAAGGTCAACAGATCCAAACCATTTCGATGAATAAGAGATCAGCAGATCAGATAAACTGACAAAAAAATAAGCAGATCTATAAAACCGATACATCAAAGATTCGGAAATGAGCTGAATACATTCCGATCGGGATAAAAAAGCAAACAGATAACATCATTTCTCAATAGAACAGTCAGATCTACGGATCAGAACAGCTCATTTACCTTACAGATCTAAGAAACGAAACACAGATCGAAGAAACTAAGAATAAAAATGATTCGAAGAACAACGAGAAATTATATATATAAAGAGTAAACAGATCTGAGAGAAACGAGTGTTACCTAAGAGAATCGATGGATGAGCAAAATATCTGGAAAGAGAGAGAGACTCCGCCTTTTTCTCACGGAGATGAGAGCGGCGAAGCAGAGAGAGGAGACGAAGTTTTCTCTGTGGTGAAGAGGCGAGGCTTTGAAATGAGCAATTCTTAGCCCTTTTATCGTCTCGAAAAATAGGGTCGCACAGGTTGCGTTGTTCGTCACTCGCCCAGTGGGGACGGGTTTCTATGAGATGCAAACAAAACTATTTGGGCCTTGCTTCTTCATATCCGTTGGATCATTCAGACTGAAACACGAGGGATTTTTAACCGTCGATTTCGTTTACTTTCTTAAAAGAATTGTTTTTTGTATGAGGGTACGACTCTGCTTGCTAACCGTTAGATCTTAAACTAGGAATCTGGAACGTTATCTGGCGTCGTTGAGGGGCAACTAGTGAATGGACGGCTGGAAGGGCAGCGTGGAATATTATTTTGTCTACCATACCGGACCAGATCAATTTGCAAAATTATTTATTAAATAAATATTGAAGTGTTCAAATTGTTATTTTTATTCGCAGATTTTTTTCAACTTCGTATTATTTTTTACTGTATATATAAAGATTGAATTTCGAATGTACAAAAAAGGCATGAAAAGAATATAAACTGATACCTTTCTATATAAACAACTTGATTACATGAGTTATATTCCTATTAGCGATATTAATTTCTGTATTCAATATGAAAAGTTTTTTTTCAACTTTCTTTAATATTCTTCCATGTGTTCGAATGTTGGACAGCTGCCCTCAAATTCTCATACCTCTTACTTTACATGAAAGGTTTCTTTATGTAATTTGTTTAGTACTTGTCAAAACCATATAAAATCAAATTATGTTTTGGCGAAATACAAAATCAAAATGTAGTTTGCAACGTAAACAACATCGTGAGAGGGCCAGCTAAAATTAAAAGTATGGCTCCCAAAAAATCACGAGCCTTATTAGAGAGCGGTGAAAATAGTAACTTGATAGAAAATCAGGGTCTAGAGAGGCTCAAGTAGGACTATTTAAGGCAACTACAAGCGGAATCATCACTTGTCGACTACTTCAATCAGACTTGTCTCATAGTCGCTCGGGGCTACAAATCCATGGAGGTTCATCACTGTCGCCGCTACATTCGCAAGCCCAGGTGTCTCGATATCCTGTCTGAACCTAACTCCTGCTGACAAGCCAGGACCTCCTATGGCAATTGGCACCTGCACAGAAACATACATCATTATCCAAATGTCACATAAGACACACCAATCACTTGTGGTAATAAAACTTCTCATGCATAATCTATGCTCAGTAGCAACTTCCACATTCTGGTCATATCCCAAATTGTTTCAGTATTGCTAGAACTTACTGGTTTCAGGGTGTGAGAGGTGAGAATCTGAAGTTTCCCTTCCTTGTCAAGAGCTGGCTTGCCGGCTTTGTCTCTTTTGACCATGTCCTCAGCATTTCCGTGATCAGCAGTCACAACATATATACCTCCTACCTTTTCTATGGCATCAAGGATTGTCTGCAGACCAGAGATCAAAAACTCAGTGAGTCATTGCTACTAAGAACGGTTTCTAAACATTCCTATGTCACAAATTTGATTGAAACCATACCCTCACAGCAAGATCAGCAGCTTCACAGGCAACAACAGTTGCGTCAATATCACCAGTATGACCCACCATGTCTCCATTTGGCAGGTTAACACGCACCTAAAAATCCATTCACAAGAAATTCAGAAGCCGAAATTTTTAGTGGGTTGAGACAATATGATAAGAGAATACACTTTACCTGGTCAAACTTGCCACTAAGGATAGCATCCCTTGCTTTCTCGGCAATTTCCAGAGCTTTCATCTTTGGCTGGACATTGAATGATATTCCACTATCACTTGGGATCTCAACGTACTCTTCTAACTTTTCATTGAAATATCCAGAGCGGTTTCCATTCCAAAAGAAGGTGACATGGCCAAACTTCACAGTCTCACTGTTTCAGCGAAATAAATTTTCAATGTAAGTTACCATCAACTGTATAATCTTATCAAGAAAAGACAGCTAGGACACTATCGCTAGTTTTACTCAACAAGTAACCTCAAAGCATGAGATAAACTGAAGACAGGACTAGTTATGTCACAGTTTCATTTCTAATTCCAATTCCAGCAAAGTAACTAAACCAGGAGAAAGCAATTGAAGACAATACACAAATGGAAAAGAGAATTTATATGTAAAGATTTGAGAGACTCTAAAAGTTAACCTGCAAGCAAAAGTACGAACTCCATTGTGTGCCAGATATTCACCAGAAGTTCTATCGATCAATGGTGGGGAAACAAGATAGCGGCTAGGAAGCTTTAGCTCTCCATCATATTGGAGCATTCCTGCGTAACGTATCTTTGGGACACGCACGCGATCAAACTTATCGAAATCTTCATATTCAAGGGCCTTTGCATGCATGACCATTCGATCAGCACGGAAATTGAATGTAACAACTGCGTCGCCATCAACAATTGGACCAACAGCCTTTCCGCTGTCATCAACAATGACAAACGGAGGCAAATACTGGTCATTAGCACCAGGTTCAGCTCTCAGTGTCTTAACTGCTTCAAGAGCGCTTTTAAATTTGTGGGGAGCTTCTCCAAGGACTTGAGCATCCCACCCACGTTTCACAACAGTCCAATCATTCTGCAAGGAATAGAAACAGAATACAATTAAAGCAACAACATAAATTCAAATCTATGCCTAATCCAGCTCCCAATTAGAAAAAAGATCATAGAAACTTGTCATTTCATATAAATGAAAGTGAGTTCAGACCTCATAACGGTCCATTGTGACATACATACGACCTCCACCAGATGCAACCTGAGCATCAACACCTTTCGAACGTAAAGCAGCGAGGTCAGCTTCAAGAGTTTCAACAAATCCGACACTAGAGCCATCCAAAACATCACGACCATCAGTAAGAATGTGAACGCGGATTCTCTTAGCACCACGTTCGGCGAAACCCTTTAGCAGCAACTGCACAAACAAAACAAAAAAAAGCAATTTGTCAAGAACATTAACAAACGCCAACATTACAATAGAAATTGTAAAGCAATGTGTAAAAAAAAAAACCGAGTAATGGGTACCTGCACTTGATCGAGACGAGAGTGAACTCCACCATCGCTAAGAAGACCAATAAGGTGCACGGTACCTTTCTCGAAAGATTCAGAGATGTATTTGAAACCTTCATCTTCATAGATTTTCCCAGAAGCAAGGGCGAGATCAACAAGCTTAGCACCTTGAGCGTAAATTCGACCGGCTCCAAGAGCATTGTGGCCAACTTCACTGTTTCCCATATCGTCTTCGCTTGGAAGACCAACGGCAGTACCGTGGGCTTTGATCAACCTCCATGTATCAGGTTTTCCCTGGCGAACAACACAAACAAACCGTTGGAATCCATAATCGGAATCTATCGTGAATATATATGGAAACAAAGGAAAAAAAAAAAAAAAAAAGGAAACATACGTTTTTAAGAGAATCCATGGCAGGAGTTGAGGCTTTATGGATGCAATTGTATTGATCAGGATCAGATTCACCCCATCCATCGAGAACAATTAATCCGATTGTTTTACCCTTAGGAAGCTTAGGGTGGTCCGCAAGTTTCCAGTTAACGTCGCCGGAACTACCCATAATAATAGCTGTGCGTAATTCAGATCCACTCGTCGGTGAGAAATCAAAGGCTAAAAGAACAGATCTGAGAAGCGAGAAGAGATGAAACGGAAGCTTACCAGCGGAGAAACAGAGGAAACGAAGCTTTCTTTCTTAAAAGAGTCGTATGGAGATTCGCAGAGAGAGTCGAAAGGGAAGGGATGATGTGGTGTGGTATGGTAGGTTGAGCGAGCTATCACTGACATAAATAATATGGAGTTTATAAAAAAACAAAATAGAAAAGTTAGTGATGACGTGGTTCGTTTTCAATGGGCTTAACTTTGGGCTCAAGTAAACTTTGTCAAGCCCCCAACAAATAAAAAAATGGTAGGAAACGAATATTCTAGTATGTCGAATGTTCTAGATCATCATGCCGCGTTTGTTGTCATAGTCTCAATGTGTCGGCTCAATAGAGGACAAGAAAAAAAAGTTGGTAGTGGGCTACAAAACAATTTCTAATGGGCCAAAGGCAAAAAGTTGAGTCCATATAGAAATGGGCCTAGGATAAAGAACAATTAAAAAAAAGATTAGAAGAATGAATGATACAGTGAGTAAATGTATAAAAGAGATACAATACAGATAACAAGACAACTGTTACGGCGAAATTGAATGCCGCAATGTAACAATATGATTGGTCGAAAAAGAAAAGTAAAAAAAAAAACAAAATATTATTATTTATTTTTTAATTTGTGGGAAAACAAAAAAAAGGAGAAAAACCAGAAGAACAGGCTGTATAGTATAATTTTTTGTGAACAAATGGGACTGACGACAACACTCTTCTCTCTTCTACCTTTTGTCCTTTTGGCTATCTCTCTCTCTCTCTCTCTCTCTTTCTCTCTCTTTACCACCGGCGACCATTAACTCTCTCTCCTCCGCCATTGTTTACAAACCCTCGATTTGTTCTTCTTCTTTACTCCAATTCCGGTTTTGCCCCTTTATTGGAACTCTTCTTCTTCTTCACTCAAGAGACGTGACGGCGACTCTTTTATTACTGAGTCTCACAGCTTTTTGACTCGCCTCCCTGGGGAACTTTTTTGCTCCCAGAGGCGAAGAAGTAAAACCGAAACAACAATGGGGTTTCTCTGTTGTCTCCAGGTGCTGCTTCTGTTTCTCTCTCTCTCCTCGATTCGTCTACAAGCTCAATCTCCTCCTCCACCACCCAATGCTCTTGATGCTCTTCTCCAAGATTACTCTTTTAGAGCCTTTGTTCGTCCTCGTACCGGCATTCTCTACGAAGGTACTGTTCCTTCCAATTTGACTGGGATCAAACTCGCTGCCATGAGACTCAGAAGCGGAAGCTTTAGAAAACGCGGAGTCACTCCTTTTAAAGAGTTCTCGATTCCCACCGGCGTTATCGTCAAGCCGTATGTGACAAGGCTTGTCCTTGTTTATCAAAACCTAGCTAATTTCTCTCACTTGTATTACCCTTTGTCTGGTTATGATTATGTCGCGCCTGTGTTGGGTCTTCTCGCTTACGATGCCAAGAATCTCTCGGGTCTTAATTTGCCAGAGCTTGATTTGAAGGTCTCTAGTGATCCCATCAGGATCGATTTCTCTGATCTGGAACGAATCCCACAAGGTTCTAGTGCTAAGTGTGTTAGATTTGATTCACAAGGTGTTGCGAGTTTCAGCGACTCGATTCAGCCTGGGAACACATGCGAGACTGAGCATCAGGGACATTTCTCAGTTGTGGTTAAATCTGTTGCTTCTGCTCCGAGTCCAGCTCCTCCAGGGGATGAGGATAGGAAGAAAGAGAAGAAGAAGAGTTCTGATTCCAACAATTCCAAGACTTGGATCATCGTTGGTTCGGTGGTTGGTGGATTGTTACTGTTGGGGCTTTTGCTGTTTTTGGTGTTGAGATGTCGGAATTACAAGAAGCAAGAGAAAATGAGGGAGATGGAGAGAGCTGGAGAGACAGGGGAAGCTCTGAGGATGACTCAGGTCGGTGAAACTAGAGCACCTACAGCTACTACTACTCGTACACAACCCATGCTTGAAACGGAATACGCAGCTTAGATAATCTTTGTGTACATCATCATCCACATCTTCTTGAATCTTGATCATCTGTCTTTTTTTTCTTCTTCAATTATTCTTCTTTTGGTAAAGTGTTTTCTTATTTCTGATTATTTTTTTCTTTGTGGTTAGCAAGTTGATACTTCCACATTCATCTTGTTTCTCTACTGGTGATAAGGAAATAAGTAATCTTGTTTTCTTTTTTGTGCTCTCAAAATCACAAAAACTTTGGTGGTCTCTCTCTTCATGGGAATGAAAAGTGTTGGATTGCTTCTGGAGTGCACTCACTTTGTTTTCTTCTAACTACTTTTGCTGTAAAGCTTTGATCTTTTTATTTTGTAATAATGTCAACATCTTTTGTCTGACAAGCAGACAGTTGAGAAGAAGATGATTATCTCATCCATACTCAAACTCTGTTATTTTGAGCTTAGCATTCTTTATAGAGGAAACTAGTGTGTTCTTAAGATTCAAGTGTTGTTACTCTAGCTGTAACATTTGTTGTACTTATATGCTTCATGCAACTTGTTGACCCGAACTATGTCTTATATTAGAAAAGCACCATTGAAAGGCTATATTTGTTTTGGAACCATGGAGGATGGATTGCGTTTGTTCTGTCTCTTCTTTAGAAGATGGCTTGCAGTGTTATACTACTACAGAAGCTGCTTTATATTACAACGTTTATGTTTACATCCAAATTGTCTCCTTTGCGTACTTTCTATGAAAAGTAAGCACGTTCACATGGATTTTGCAATTTGGAAAAACACTGTTTCCCAATTCCCACTACCAGGTATGGAGTTAATGTGAATACATGACTAAGTTAGCCTGGCTTGGGACTTCTTATGGCGTCTTGCTCATATCAAGAAAAATGCTATGACAACAATGTAAATGACTAATTTAACATTGCAGTATCTTCTCTGACCTCTGCAGATAACCAGGAGATGTTATTTGTCCCATCATTTCATAAGCTAAAGGTCTGTGTTTCGAAATGAAGATGAAGTGCACTGTTATATAAATGCTCCTATTAATTGTGTTTTATGTACTACCAAATACTTGCCAGTCTTTTTGTTAAAAGGAAACTACAATTGTAGAATATTCGTCTCTTTTCTTCTTTTTTTCTGTTATCTGTTCTATGAGAAAGCTAAAGAATTCTACTCATCAAAGTCAAGTTTAAACGGTAAAATAAAAAACAAGCTTCCTTTTCACTAAAGAGTAAAGAGAGGATTCCTCTCAGGATTGGTCTTTCCTATTTTTCTTGCTTATATTCAGTTGTGGTTAATCGAATCTTAAAAGATCTAATGGATGGTGTTTCATTAAAAATATAACCTCAAAGATTTAATGGATGGTATATAAAAGAGCAGAAAAAATGATTTGATTTTATAAGTTATCAGAATAATCAAGAGCTTGTTTGTGAACACATGAAAAAAAAGTAAAGAAAAGGAGAACTATCTCTCTCTCTCTTTCTCTGCGCCTGAGGAGCTGTAATTTGGCAGAAGCTTGTGTCGTTTTAAGGAGAAATTAGAAGTGAATCTATGTAAGTCATGTTGGTTGGTAAAGATCGATTTTGGTGACATTAAAGAAAAATTCCTTTGAACAAACTAATAAAAAAAGAAAGGGTTTAGGGACCATTTTCAAGTAAGAAAATTAAGAGACGAGCCCACTTGAAAGGGAAATAACGAAGGGACCCCATGTGAATTTGCAAGCAGAGACAGAGGCTTTGACCGTTCTCATTCACCATCCATCCTCCATTATTAGCCAAAGTCTTAAACCATGTGATTCATCATCACAAGGCTTCGTTGGACTCTCTCATGTATCTTATGCAGTCTCCCCTCTTCCGTCTTATGCTTATCTAACAACACACCCTGTCCTATTTTCGTTCCTACCCAGCAACAAATCCAACACCTGAAGATGATAATAATCCTTCTGAAAGTATATGCATGGGATAAGCCATCTTTCCAGAGATATTCATTTATTAACTCACAAAGCAAGAGAGTAGTACAGTACAGTGTATCATGCAACTCAAAAGCATACAAAATATCACAACAAATAGAGAAATGTTAATAAACCCCAAATGTCATTACGGTCTGATTTCTGAAAACTTTAATATGGCCAAGGAAAATCAAATGGGAACGAAAGTATTAGATCCCCCAGCTTCTTCTTCTTCTTCATCGTCTGAAATGCACTTTATTTGTCAGCCCCCAAGTGTTCATCTTAACCACCTATATCACATCAACATGTTACTCTCAGAGTTTAACATCGCAAGCCAGAGGAAGAAAAAGAAAGCAGTAGGAGAATTTCGTATGCATAGAAGACAGAACATCACTACCCTAGAGCTTCACATTACAGAGAAATAAGAACCATAACCAGGATCTCAGTCATTCCTAGACATGACAAACCACCATCCAGAATCTTCAAGTGGCCAAAAACTTAGCAAAAGTGCCTACGATAATCTAATCTAGTACCCAGGACTGAGGATCTTATTCGTTTCCCTTAGAGGACTTCTACACAGAATAGCAATCCAACCAGTACAATAATGCTTCAAACTGACAAAGAACTCAGCAATGGCGCATCTGCTTATTGCTTTATTATAACTGATACAGAAGCTAAATTAAATCCACAAGGTCTCTAGATAAAATCTTTAAAGTATTTCCATTTTCGAAAGCCCACAAAGAAAACACAGAGCTTTTCCAGTGATCACTGATCACACATGTAGCTAACCTAAGGAAAACAACAGAAGTGGTCTACTGATTCTCATCAATACATGGACGAACGAAAGCTGTATTGGCTTTTCTAAGTAAACAACAAGCAATACCATCGCTATCCAAGAGGACTAAACTAAGAAAGAAGCTCTCAGAGAAAGCAGATCAAATAACCTAAGTAGAGAAGGAACACAAACCTGAGGGACACAAAAGAGATATAAAAGCTGATCATGAGGAAGGAACTGTAGCTTTCTCGACGACCTTCTTGTCGCGTCTTTCCATAGCTACATCCCATTCATCGTGGCCGATGTGCTTAGGCTGCTCAATCCCAAATTCAAAAATCAAATCATCAACCCAAAATTGCTCACTAAAACTTAATTAGATCAAATCGAGCAAACCCTAGGAGAGAGACGCAATGTAAGAAGAAAAAGAGGGGGAAAAAATCTCATACACGGCCATGGTAAGCTTTGTGGATGTAGTACTGAGAATTTCCCGCGATGCATAGCATTCCACCGATGATTCCAAGAGGCAGCAACGCTTCTAGCCATACCAACGACATCTTCTTCGTCTTCTCTAGCTCCTTCCTTTTCCGTTTGTGATTTCTTTTCTGTGTTAAGATCCAAAATTAATGATTGAGAAATGAGAGCATTTTGACCCCAAAAAAAAAAAAGAGAGATGAGAGCACTACTACTGGACTCAATTGAGAAAAATTAATGGGCTTGTTGGGCTTTCCTTAATCAAAACGTAAATCTCGAAGCCCAATACATCCCAATAAAAACGTTTTTTTTTCTTCTTTTGATTGTCTCTCAGTGGTAAGTGGTAACAACTCGATAACCCACCGTACCGTACTTGGTAGTAGCATGACTCCAAAGTTGGTACTTCGTACAAGACTACAAGTACATGCTTGGGTTTCACACTTCTACAGCTTCCCCTGGTAATAACACTTTAACCCCAACAAGCTCAAGGTGGTTGATGAAGGCACTAAGGTATAGTCTTTGGAAGCAATGTTTTATATAGAAGATCTTCAAAACCATTGATTTAAATGTGACTAAATCAAGCAACATATGAAGACATGTAAAACCAAACTCGCAAAGTACAAGTTGGTATTTAAAACACAAGATACAGAAAAAAAAATAGAAAATATATATAGAGAATCTATAAGTCGTTTTATCTGTCATATACGTTGTAGATTCGAATATCTGTTTATTAATATTTGTTTGACACGTTTTGTAGAACGTTAAAGTCATATTCTGCATGAAGAAAGTAACGCTGCGGACAGACCGGAAATTGTGGTCATAAAAGCCGCGAAAAGAAAAGTAGGGTTTTGGTTGTAAAAAAACGTGACTCTAGAGTTAGATTCGAAACAAAGTAACTAAAAACGGGTGAAAATGGTTAAATATAGTAATCTCATAACCTATGCAATTATTTTGTTCGTAAACAAGAACTTCAAGGATAATTTTTTCTTTTAACTATTTTCACAAGAGCAAAAAAGAATGCGGATGTTGGCTTTACAATTTTATGGGTGTTTTTGAGTTATTTAGAGCAAATTCTACTAAATGTATTTGCACTGATAAGAGATGAATGATAGCAAACCAAATAAAGATTGAATGATAATGATGGTTAAAGATAAGTATTCACAAAAGATGTTTGACAAAATCCGACGTTCGTCTTCGGTAAGTTTCTCTTTTGTTTTGTTTTGTTCTTTTGTGTTTCAAACTTTTTTCTTGTTCTTTTATTTATTTACACACACACACACACACAAATTAAACCCTCCTTTAATCGAATGCTCCTGTGACGACTCTGTTTACTTCTTCCTTCTCTTCCTCGGCAACAACAACCAACAACACCCTCCTCCTCCTCACTCTATCCCGCAAAATCTCTCTCTCTCTCTTCTTCTTCGTCTTCGTCTTTTTAATTTCTAATAGCCGCAAAACACACAAGCCACCAAGCATGTCTGGTCTGTATAATTACAACTTCTCACCTTCTAGAGCCGCTTCTCCCCAGATTAGAACTACCTCCGATGTTGACAGGTGTTTCTCTTTCGACTTCTCCTCCCTCTCTCTTATTGCTTCTTTGGTTAAATCTCTTATCTCTTTTTCCTTTTTTTTTTTTGTTGTTGCTGCTTGTCTTCTGTAGTCAATACTTATCTCAATTGTTAGCAGAGCATCAAAAGCTTGGACCTTTCATGCAAGTGTTACCCATATGTAGCCGACTCTTAAATCAAGGTCTCACTCTTCTCATTTCTTCCTTCTTAGATCTACAATTTGTTTTTTCTATTGAAGTTGATGTTTCCTGTATATTTATCTTGATTATGCAGCATTTCTCTCTTTGATGACTTGTCCTAATACTCTCAGTCTGAATCACATAATTGGATCTTTGCTCATATTTTAAAAAATCACAGTACTTTTTATCAGCTCTCGATAGTTCATGCTCCTGATGCTTTTTAGTTGTATTAGCTCAGTTAAAAAAGGTGTCTTCTCTGGTCAGATAATGGAGATAGGCATTATTGGTGTTTTATGTGGCTTTGGTTTGATTGCTTATGTTGTTTTGGTCGTAAAGCTTCCAACTCTGTTAACTATATTCAAATGTAAAGTAAAATTAAAAGATGATCAAGCTGACTGCTACATATTTACAGTCCAAGTGGGTGATATGATCTCTGTTTAATTTTGTAAATCCTGAAGTTACATGTTGTTCTGTCTTTCTTACTCGTTATTGATTGGTATCATGGCATTCTCTTATTTTCTTTCTCTTTTGGTTATGCAGAAATTTTCCGGGTCTCCGGAGTGATGCCCAACCAAGGGTTTACCGATTTTG
Organism: Camelina sativa; assembly: GCF_030686135.1. Classification (NCBI taxonomy): domain Eukaryota; kingdom Viridiplantae; phylum Streptophyta; class Magnoliopsida; order Brassicales; family Brassicaceae; genus Camelina; species Camelina sativa. The sequence goes on from NC_141898.1 coordinate 3,475,481, forward strand.
ATAGGTTGAGGCACCGAAGTCCTAGTCCAATGGCTTCACCAAGTCTTATGTCTAATGTTCCCGGTGCTGGATTAAGTGGTTGGAATGGTCTTCCACCAGAGGTAGCCATATTTCTTACAAACTGTGTTTTGTCAGAGGTTCTCTTTATCTGTTTGTTTAAGAAGCGTCCTTTTCATCCTCTATCATCTTAATAGAACATAGAAAGTTTCTTAACTGAGGGTTGTGGGGTTGAAACCCACTTGCACATGAAATATGTAGGGATGGCTCATGTATTCTTTTGTTGGAGAAGCCTAATATTCCTACTGCAAGGAATATAAGGTATGAGTTTAGTACTCCATCTCCTTGTTTGAATATGTGGTGCCATCTGTAGCCTTTAGTCATTACACGTTCAAGAGTTAAAAGTTTGGGTCTTTGTATGCCTGAAAAATAATGGTGTAGTCTTTACTGTCTAGCTATAGAAAAAAATCCTCGGGAGCTCCAAGTAGAACCTTTTTTTCTTCTTGTAGAGACCCTGTGAACCCTTAAACTATACTGGGTTGGTAAACCAAGTTTCAGTTCCAGGAACTATTCTAAAAATCTAAGATTTATATTTCTTGTAGAGAATAGGTGGTCCTCATGGAATGGCAATGGAGTGGCAAGGTGCGCCTGCTAGCCCAAGTTCATACACAGTGAAGCGTATCTTGCGTTTAGATCTTCCAGTTGATACCTATCCGAATGTAAGTTTTGCCGATTTTTTTTTTTCTTTTTGAGACAATGGAAGTAAGGTGACATAAGCATTGTTTTGCTTTTGGTTGTTAGTTCAATTTTGTAGGAAGGCTTCTTGGTCCTAGAGGGAACTCATTGAAGCGAGTGGAAGCAACTACTGGTTGCCGTGTGTTTATTAGAGGGAAAGGATCAATTAAGGATCCTGACAAAGTAAGGGATGCCTACCATTTGTTCTGCTTCCCAACCATCTTTATCAAAGATTTTGTTCATATTTTGCTTTTATATGTTTGTTGCTAGGAAGAGAAACTGAAAGGGAAGCTTGGCTATGAGCATCTCAATGAGCAGCTGCATATTCTCATTGAGGCTGATCTTCCTATTGATATTGTGGAATTAAAGCTGCGGCAGGCCCAAGAAATTATCGAGGAGTTGGTCAAACCTGTGGTGCGTCTTTTTAACATACTTTGTCATTTTATTTATGAAAGGCCACATTGCTTTGAAGTTTGGCAACAAGTTCATCAATGGTTTTTTTGTTTATTTTCTGTGGTAAATGCCTGTTTTAAGTATTAGTTAGGCAAGGTTTTAAGTTCCCAAATATAGAAGTCTCAGTTTTTGGGTAGAATGTAGTAACTAGGGAGGTGGTAACAGACCTTTCCACCTTATGACGTGACCACGTAACATGCTTTGAATTCTTTTTACAGGATGAGTCACAGGATTACATCAAGAGGCAGCAGTTGCGAGAGCTCGCGTTGCTGAATTCAAACTTGAGAGAAAACAGCCCAGGGCCAAGCGGTAGCATCTCTCCTTTCAATTCAAATGCAATGAAACGCCCAAAAACAGGGCGCTAAGACTTAGCCATTGAGAGATACTGATAAAAAGGTATTGTGTATATGTGTATAACTAGCCTAATGCTGTTGGTTGCGTCTGCTCTTGGTTCTCCTGCTTACCATCTTGATCTGCACTGATGCTAAAAAGCATATTGCACCAAGAGAAGTCCCATGTTTTCCTACTTAACCAGAGATTGATGCATTGTAACCATTAAGATAGATAATGTGGATTTATTCATGTGTTGAAGTAATTGTATTCTTGATTCTGGAATGTTGATCTAGTAATATATTATTTGGGGATAGAAGCCTACCAATTCAGGAGGAGAATCAAAATGTAATCTTCTGATTTTAGGTAGCATTAAGTTGTCTTTTGGTTAGCAAGTTGAGTACAGAGGAGAGAGAGAGTACAAGACCAAACAACAGAGATCATTACATAAAACTATTTTTTTCTGCAAAAAGACATTAACCATGTTGTGTACTGATTTCTGAATCGGGCCATTGGGGTTGGTGAAGTAGTTGACTACATGACACGTGGTACTCAGAGACAGGTTTAGGTTTCACTGTGAAAATTGTGCCCGACTGATTTTTTAATTGTTTGTTTTGTAAGAAAAGAAAGAAAAGGTTTTATTGGCGAGGATGACTGGATCACAGTCGGTGTTGGAGGAGGAGAAGACAGAGATGTCAGAGAAGGAGAAGGATGATTGAAATCTCTTATAGAGCTTTTTTGTTTGTTGCTATGTTGTTACTGTTGTTGATAGGTAGAAGGCACAAGTGGCATCATCTTCTTGAGTTGAAACCTTTTTACACGTACGTTCTTACAAAAGCAAAATACATTTGTTCTGGTGTGTCTAATACTTGTATGCGATTGGTAGGGTCAAGTTTGTTGTTTTCTGTATCAACATAACCGAGAAATAAATTTCAAAAACAAGTTATTTACTTCATTTTTGACAAACCAAAGAACAGCTAGTAGCCGAACATAGGAATTAAAGCAAAGAAGAAACTTAAAAAGCAGTGGAAGAAGAAGTAATTAAGATGGTCTCATGAGTCAACATTTTATCAGAAGGATTGAACTGAGAGAGGTATATCGGAGACTGCTTATAGATTGTTTTTTTTAGCTTCAAAAGTGGAAATATCTACTGGTGTGGTGTGGTTCACACTTGATGTTCATGTCCCACATGAAAATGCTTGGTACTCTTTTCGCAGGATGAGTGAGGAGTCATTACACCAAGAAGCAGCGAGAGCTCACTTTGCTGAAGTCCAACAGTATGGGGGCCAAGCGGTAGTGTCTCCCCTTTGAATTCTAATGCAATGAGATCCCCTAAAAACAGGACGCTAAACAGAGCATTAGATACCGAGACAAAAGTTTGTTTGTTTGTATGTCGGTAGAGGAAAACGTTAAAGACGAAAGAAAGAAAGTGAAAAATAGCGGTAGTATATGATGGTTGACGCATCGTAAACCATTAAGATACATTCTTTGGATTTATTCATGTTGTGCTATTAATATTGGCGAAAAAAAGTTGAATCATTCATCTAATAAAAAGAACATTGAAAGTTCAATGCTAATATTTTTCAAAAGATTAGTGTGAGTATAAAAGAAAAAGAAAAAAATCAACAATGGTGGTGGTCAGCTAAATATGTTTAGTTTAAGTTGGTGAAGTAGTTGAGTGATGCGGGCACGTGGGGGCTCGGAAACAGCTTTAGTTTCGCACGTGTGAAATGGGCCGATTGATTTTGATTGTTTGTAAAATAAAAAAACTAGGGTTTTAAAGCGTAGATGATGAGGTTACACACAAACACTTGAGCTCTCTTTCTTCTTCCTCCTCCGTCCTACAGATTCTTGACGAAGCCATTTTCGATTTCTCGGAGAGGATCACAGATCTTTTCGTCCATTAACGGCCATTCTCGATAAAGATGGCGGCTATGGCAGCGAAGCTTCAAATATCGGCTAAATCGGATCAGAGCAGTGTTCGATTGCCGAGAGTGATCAACCTCTCACGCGATCTGACGACTAGAGTCTCGTTTCCAAGACAAGGATCGGTTTGTTCACTCCACACTAATTTCTCTTCTCCAAAACTCGCGGTTCCATGCGCCGGAGGCGGTGATGGTGGCGGAAGCATCGGTAATCACGGCGGTGGAAGCGGCGGCGAAGGAGGAGGAGATGGTGGTTACGGAGGTTCAGGCGGTGAAGCTGGAGAAGAATCGTCTCCATGGGGACCAATTGGGATGTTCTTACAAGGATGGAGATCACGAGTTGCAGCTGATCCTCAGTTCCCGTTTAAGGTACTAATGGAGGAGATTGTAGGACTTAGCGCTTGTGTTCTCGGTGATATGGCGTCACGCCCTAACTTCGGATTGAACGAGCTCGATTTCGTCTTCTCCACTCTCGTTGTAGGTTCGATTCTCAATTTCGTACTCATGTATCTGTTAGCTCCCACTGCAGCTACTCTTGGCTCCTCACAGACCTTGCCTGGAATCTTTAGAAACTGTCCATCTAGCCATATGTTTGAACAGGGTAGTTTCACCCTTATGAACCGTTGTGGGACTCTTGTGTACAAAGGAATGGTTTTTGCGACTGTGGGGTTAGCTGCAGGTCTTGTTGGAACCGCTATCTCTAATGGTTTGATCATGCTGAGGAAGAAGATGGACCCGGGCTTCGAAACGCCGAACAAACCGCCGCCTACTGTGTTGAATTCTTTAACTTGGGCAACGCATATGGGAGTGAGCGCCAATGTGAGGTACCAGACGTTGAATGGGATTGAGTTCTTGCTGGCCAAGGTGTTGCCGCCATTGGTGTTTAAGACCGGTGTAGTGGTTTTAAGGTGTGCGAACAATGTTGCTGGTGGAATGTCGTTTGTTATATTGGCGAGGATGACTGGATCACAGTCTGTGGAGGAGAAGATAGAGATGTCAGAGATTTCAGAGAAAGAGAAGGATGATTGAATCTCATCTTAGTCTTTTTGAGGTTTTAGTTCCTCTGTGTGTTTCCGTCCGTTCATAGGTATTTCTGAGTTTGAAACCATTTTCCGCAATACGACTTTAGTTCTGGTTTGTGTTGGAATAAATAAGATGAGAATCCCTTCTTATTAGGTCCATCCTAATGATTTGGATGTCATTGTTAGGCCAAGTTTGCTTTTTCATTATCTACCATGAATATAAACTCAATAAAAGGGTTATACAAATAAGAATTGAATGATTTGTTTCTCGGACATTAACTTATTTTATGTCAGAGAAAAATTTCTGCTTACTATTCTAAGAAAACTGGTAGAAGCAAATGACGTGGTGACGCTTGTTGTTGTTGGTAGACAAAAGTTGCGGTCAAAGTAAACACAAGACTTGATCAGTTTTAATGGACTACGTAACTAATGATGCGTCTTTCATTATGACGGCGTCAACTAATACAAAATGGGTTTATTGTGTGTAATTGGACAGATGATGATGATGATTGTCAAGAAAACGAGAACCACTTGCAAAACTTGACCAATAAGTTTCGTGTTGTTTTGGCCATTCTTGGTAAATCGCACCCTTCATAAGAAAAATAAAATAAGCAATCTATTGTCAAAAGTGTTGTTACATTCCAGTAGATTAGAGCTGAAGAAAGCCCCCATCTACTTGATCTCAATCCAAACATATATTTAGGTTAACAGTACAAGACACTCTCTTTTCCATTCAACCTACCATCCAACAAGTTTCTATAGACACAAGTTAAACCAGAATATGAAGTATATATCTTACAACATGGAATGAAAGAGAGAGTGTGTGTGTTCACAAGGAATCATCATCTAACAGCCTCAGGTGCAGAATTGCAGTAGGGCGTGTGCAAGCACACGAGTCTCGTGAAAGTCAGACACACAACAGCACACGCTAGTCCCAGCACCATCCCCACACTGCCTTTCCTTCTCTCTAACCTCACCGCTCTCTTAATCACCTGCCAGAAGCTGGGCAGTAATCCACCGCATGCCACCACCATTACGTGGTCCAGTCCACTGTAATCTATCCCGGCTAATATGGATCCTATGGCTGATATGGGTCCAACAAATCCTATCAAAGTAGCTGCTGCAAGAGCTGCGTGCCAACTGTCAGTAGCCCCAAAGACACAGCTTGCAACCGCTGTCCCTCTAGGAAGCCCATGTAAGGAAACCGGGAGTACCATGTGTCTGCCAAGTCCATAAGCATTTGGAGCAGCTACCCCAAGAGCAAGCCCCTCGGCTAGAGCATGGAACCCAACCGCTCCACATGCTAATAATGATTGAAGTGTTATCACACTGGTTGGAAAATTGGTTACAGGGTTTATTAAACTGCCTGCCCCAGACTTTTTCCGACAAGTTACATTCAGGATGGACGAGCTAGTAAAATGGCTCAGTCCGGCTCCAACCGCAAGTAGACTAAGCAGAGGAATGAATCCCATTTTTGCGGATACCAATAGTTGAAGCGGACGCCAAAGACCAAGGACAAAAGCAATGCCTGAGGCTACTCCCATGAGAAGGGCGTGCTGGAGACGGAAGGTGACTGCCGATGCAACCAAAAATACGCCCCCAAGCAATGGACCCAGACCAAAGAGGAGTGAAACGAAGAAGCCAGAAGCATCCTCTGAGCTGCAGATTGAAGAAAATGAAGCGTAAGTTGAATTTTAAGAACCAATATATTGGAACAGCATATAACTTTTACTAGAAGTCCGTGGTTTTTACTTGTAATCATGTGTGAAACTCTCGAAAAGAGTGCTAAGAGCTTCCATTGATGCTACTGATATTGTGGCTGCAGATGCCACTTGCGACGGAGACGCTTCCTGTTGTGGTAACAATGAATAGAATTTAATTCAGTATACTAAGTGAAATCCGCATATCTCTCAAATACGAACATCAACATTGATTTCATAAATCATGACATGAAATTCACCTTAAATGCATCAGGAAGCACTTCAGCAATAACCATCCATATCATGCATCCGGCAGCAAATCCAGTGCAAAAAGGCAAAAACTTGCTAAACGCATCAGCGCATAAAAAAGCTGGCACAGCTACGATAGGCTGGTAAAGAATACAAAAATGAATCAGTAACATATTATGCAAATAAAGACATCAAATCACAGAACATCATATGATTACCTGAGGTAAGGATGTTATTATACTCCAGAGCATGGCATTTTGTGGAGAAACACCCCTTGATGCCAGCACCATGCTAACAGCTAACCCTTCTGGAATGTTATGAACAGCTATGGCCAAAGTGACCAGAAGCCCTTGACTAAAACCCTTTGAACCAGCGAACGATACACCAACCCCTGATCCTTCCCCGAAAGAATGAAGTGTCATAATTCCTATGACGAGAACAACTTTAGTTGCATCTGCACCTTTAATATCCAGCATGCTAACTTCACCATATTGTTCAAGAATCTGTCCAAAATACAGAGTCTTAATGAGTGAGTTTTCAATTCTGAGAATTCATGCAACTTGGCAGGCAGCTTATGTAAGAGGAAGCAAGAGAAAAGACAAGTTTTTCTAGGCATGTGAGTCTAAACATTATGAGATTCTACAACTCTGCAGTTGATAAGAGTATACAACAGAAAAGTAGGTTTCTGTCAACTGTCAACACATGAGATTATGAATTCAAAATACTGAATAGTAACTAGATGACTGACAGCCAAACACTCAATTGCTTACCTTCTTGCAGAGCCAGATAAACAAAGCACCGGCTAGAATCCCAATAACAACCCAGTTACCAGAGCCATGCTCCTGCCCTTCCTTTACAAGATCAAAGCTAGCTGCCAACATCACACCAGCCGCCATGCCATTGCAAATTCCAGCCCATTGAGGATCAAGTTCAACAAAGAAGAAAGGCACTGCACCTAACCCAGTGGCAGCAGCCATTGCCAAGGTGAACAAGGCAACAGTGGAGACAGAAACTTTGTTGTGACTGCCTCTCTTGTCACCCATTCCAATGTCATGTAAGGTTTTCTCTACACCGCTTCCGTCAATAACATTCCGTCCCATGTTTTCATGGGGAGAAGCTCTAACTTTATTTGAAATCTCCCATTGAGAATCTGCGCCGGTGTTCCCAACGAATACAACGAAAAATAAAAATAGAAGCGGCAGAAGTAGTCGTTTGCAGCCTGAATGCATCATTTTTGATGCTGAAAGATCTTCTTCAAGCAAGTTTTCTCCTTACAAGAGATTTGAGAAAACGCTCGATAAATTAAAGGGAATACCAAATAAACTCCAAAGGCTCTGTAGGAATCAAAACTGCATCAATAGGATGTAACTGTTCCCTGTTGAATAAATCATAAGAAATAAATATTCAACTTAGCAAACTGTAAAGAATAAAACTTTCAATAAGCATAATAATACCCTTGTTAGCATTACCCGTTTTAATAGATCACAACGCACCTAATTAACTATCTTCCCTACGCATCTAACTACAATATGAACGCATTAGATAATTTGCTTTAAGACAAAGGATATAATATCATCATCCAAACCTAAACCTAAAGTCTCTTAAGGAAACCCAGAACTACAAAGCAACATTATTTGCAAAACATCATCACACGTATTTGGTTCAGAATCCTTCCTTTTTTTGGTATAATATCGTTCCCCCATTCTCCTTTCAATGGACAAAATCGTTTTTTTTTTTTCAAAAAAAAACTCTGATTTCTAGCAATTCAAATTACCCAGTTACAATTCGCGAGCCAAATTTCAGAAATTTACGGTTCGATCTACACGATTATATCCATAATTCTAATAGGAACCCCCAGATCAATGCCAACGAGATCGCAGAACTTACCAGCACAGGACAAAATTGGAGCACGAAAAATGTTGGATCGGACGTACATGAGCAAAAAAAATTACAAGAGATGAATAAGGATTATGAGGAGATTTGATGAAAAAGGAAGAAATTATTTGAAAAAAAAAAGAAGAACCCTACTTCGACGACCAAATCCTTTCTCGGTTTGGAGGAGACTTTGGGATAAATCATGCAACCCAAAAAAAAATTCACAGGAATATCCTCTCTAATTTTAATTTTTTTTTTTTCTTAAAAAGTAAATATATTAAGGAATTTGTGAATAAGACCCTCAAGTTTGCAAATATCCCATAAATAGTCATATTTAGGTAATAAAATTAAATTAACGTCCACAATGTTAGGTTCCGAGTCTTCTTCTTATACATATGGCAGTGGACATATTATATTGTTTATCATGTGAATTTATTCGTGAGTTCACGTTTGTTTCTGCATTATTTTTTCTACAACCAATTTGGTTTTCTTTTAGATTTTGGTACGAGCTCGACAACTAATAAGTCAAGCAAAACTTCTAATAGCTTGACAGATTCAGACACCTATTCTATGCTATTATATTCAATCACTTGCAAGTTGCAAATGATCGATCACCAACACGATTAGTTATAAAAGATCGCATTTTTTTCGCGATTGCAAAATATAGTTTCGGTTATTTGATAAACCAAAGAAAATTGATATGAAAGATATTTGTTTGTTTGTACCATAACAGTTAGCGAATTTATCTCATTACAATATTATCATTACATGGATGTAATCAACACTTCGTTACTCTAGCTCAACGAACATGTTGCGTGGATAATTATCGTATCTTAATTTGTTGATGCTATTATGAGTTTTAACATATTTTTGGTGACTGTTGTGAGTCAAAAGTCCGTTATGCTGAACTAAATAGACAACATCCTTATGACGTATCAACAAATGCTCATAATATGAAAACAACAAAGATTAAATAGAAGCTATAATGCGCCACCAATCCATGTCAAGTAGACAACTTGATCAACGAGTTACTGTACTCTTTTGTATAGTATTTTAAATTTTGTGGTACATAAAATTACACTTCAACTTTGGCTAGTAAACATGTATATACATGAAAAGCATGAGATGTACAATAAGAACATACCAAAAGAATACACAGTGATGCATTAACTAATTGAGAACCTGAGATATCTTTTCCAAAAAGTATATCATTTAGCTCTGTCCTTTGCTATTTGTTTTCTCCACTCTGGTCGGTCTTGATAAGACCGCGACTCCAATTCTCTCAATTCCTCTGTATCTAAAAATGAGGTATAAGTCTTGCTTGACCAAGTTTGGACAAACTTCCACCAAAACTTGCGAGTTTTGTTTCAGGGAACTATAGTGTTTTTACATTATTTATGGTTTAATAGCGTATTATTTTTCTAAACCGGTGTGATATAATGGGAATGCAATAAAGGGCATGTTTACGTTGATACAACAATAGTGGAGTCTTTATAGAGTTCCGTGCCCACACCCTCTTTGCTTTTCCTTCTCACGTGCTCTGAATCATATGTTACCCTTAAATGAGTTAATTTGGATTTCGAATACGTAATTGAAGATGCACAAGGACTAGCATGTGAAACGGGACGGCCCGATCAGGCTGAGCACTGAGTCCAAAAAGTCCGACCAATACGTAGCATAAATTTGGTTCAATTTGGTTCAGTACAAAAATAATTCAATAATTCCAAAAAGTTAGACCGAGTCCGTCCATGATAGTTTTAACCGGGAATTAACCCGATCTAGAAAAGTTTTGTAACACTATACCCGTTATGCTTTTTAAGTAAAGCTTCTCCTCTTGAGCACCCGACAATCTTTATTCCTCCGTAACTTTCTTTAACATCTCAAGAATGCTGCAGCGTCTCTGTCTTCACACAAAACAGAAGCAGAGAGTGAGATAAAGAGATTCACGATGGGCACTATTTCAGACAGCCCTTCTTATACTCCTTGTAACAGTCGCTCCTCTGTTCCTACCACCTTCTCCACTCGGTCTGTCTTCCCTTTCCAGTTTTGTAATCTCTGTTTAGTTTAAGTATATTCACTTGCTTGCTGATGTTATGAACGTATTGATTTTATGACAAATGCAGCATATTCTCTGATGTTGCGGGTGACATCACTGTTGTTGTGGATGGGGAATCATTTCTACTCCACAAGGTTAGTGCTGTTCGACGAAATTACTTTCCTTTACAGTTTTTTAACAAAAGGCATCAGAAACAAAAACAATAAAATATTATTGCAGTTTCCGTTAGTAGCTCGGAGTGGAAAGATGAGGAAGATGGTGAGAGATCTCAAAGACTCTTCTTCCATCGTTGAGCTCAGAGATTTCCCTGGTGGACCTTCGACGTTTGAACTAGCCATGAAGTTCTGTTACGGTATTGCCTTCGACATCACTGCCTTCAACGTGGTGGCTCTCCGTTGCGCTGCTGGTTACCTCGAGATGACTGAGGATTATAAAGAAGAGAACCTGATCTTTCTAGCCGAGAATTACCTCGACCAAATCTTTTTCCGTAGTCTCCACGAATCTGTCCAAGTACTCTGTTCTTGTCAGATGCAAGAGATGGCTGAAACGTTTGAAATCCCTGACCGGTGCATGGAGGCCATCGCAATGAACGCTTATAGAAAACAGTTAGTATCAGGTTTGTCAGAGGAGCTCAAGGGAAGAGATTGTCTCGAGCTGTGGACCGAAGAACTCTCTGCTCTCGGGATTGATTACTACTCCCGAGTAGTATCAGCAATGGCGAGATTAGGCGTGCGGTCAGAGAGTATCGTCTCTTCTCTGGTGCATTACGCTAAAGCATCAATAAAAGGTATCATCAACCGAAACTGCCAAGAGCAGAGAAAAATCGTTGAAGCCGTGGTTACACTTTTGCCGAATGAACAAAAAGGATCTTATTCTTTTTCAATTATTCCTCTCAGTTTCCTCTTCGGAATGCTAAAGGTCGGAACTATAATAGATATAGAGATCTCTTGCAGGCTAGAGCTCGAACATAGAATCGGGCATCAGCTAGAGACCGCGTCTCTCGATGACCTTCTTATACCATCTGTAGAAAACGACGATTCACTTTATGATGTGGATACTGTCCATAGGATACTCACATACTTTCTTGAGAGGATTGAGGAAGAAGATGAGGAATGTGGTTACGACTCTGATTCAACGGGACAGCACAGTTCGTTGCTAAAAGTGGGACGGCTCATGGATGCTTACTTGGCTGAGATCGCACCTGATCCATATCTGAATCTACACAAGTTCACGGCCATTATAGAGACATTACCCGAACACGCACGTATCATAGACGACGGGATCTACAGAGCTATCGATATGTATCTCAAGGTAAGCAAAAAAAAAAAACAAAACCACTTCTCTGTTATAGAAAACATCTCAAACTAATAATAATCAAAATATGGAAATTAGGCTCATCCGTTATTGACAGAAGTAGAAAGCAAGAAGCTATGCAAATTCATTGACTGCAACAAACTCTCAGAAGAAGCAAGCAACCACGTGGCACAAAACGATCGGCTTCCTGTACAAATGGTGGTTCGAGTGCTTTACTCGGAACAGCTGAGACTAAAGAAAGCTCTGTCGGGAGAATCAGAAGAAGGGTCGTCGTGGGTTCTGTCTTCAAGGGTACAAAGCCGCGCGGTTTCGCCAAGAGACACGTATGCATCGCTGAGGAGAGAGAACAGAGATCTGAAGCTGGAGATATCGAGGATGAGAGTGAGAGTTAGTGAGTTAGAGAAAGAACACAATTTGATGAAACACGAGATGATAGAGAAATCTGGTAATAATAATGGTGGAACGTTCTTGACGTCGCTGTCCAAAGGGATTGGGAGGATTGCGATATTCGGTAGAGAAAACCGGCGAATGAATAACCGGAAATCGAGGTCGGTATCGGAAAGAAAGCCAATTAGAAGGAGGGGGTAGTTAAAACGTAACCGTTGAAGGGACCGCTATCTAGTAATCTATATTACAGAGACAAGTCATGTATAGCGGGGAGTAAAATGGGCCGGAAGGAGTGTGAAGTAGGCCCATTAAAGTACAAAGGAGGTATCGTTTTCAGCCTATAAAAAAACAAGGAAAACATGGGAAGGAAAACATGGGAAGTAAATGGGGGTCGAGTCCCGAGCAGTCTTTGTCCATAATTCCGATAAATAAATGATAAAAGTATGTTGTTACGGTTTGCCAAAGTGATAAGGTAAGCAATCTACTAGTACTATGGTTGTCTGCTAACGGTTACTAACACTCAACAATACGGTAAATTTGGGGGGTTTTTGTTGGGTAGGTTTCCGGAAATAGTACGTCACCTGTAATAACAAAATGATTTTGGTTAAAATATCAACTTCTAATAAAAAAATTACAAATATAGAAAGAGAAGAGCACGTGGGGTCTAACTCATACACATTCATAAAAAACAAGTTATTATATAACCAAGAAATAAGGAAACTACCTTCACATCTCCGCCTCATAAATATTTTATAAAAAGAAATATAAAAAAGGGAGTATGATTGATGGGGGAAAAAGAAGAAGATGAACATGCATCGTGATAACATTAGATGGTTACAACATCCCTCACCAACTTGGAAGTGACACAATTATACAATTTTTACTAGTAGATCTGAATCTCTCCCTCTCTCTCTCTTTCTTCCTTTCTTCTCTAATCTAATGGCGTAATTTGTAAGCAAACTCCTTCACATACAGCCTCGACTGCTTCCTTCGTCTTTTGCTTGCCTCTCTCTCTCTCTCCCCTCCGACGACAATGAATAGGAATCTAAGAGAATCTCTTGCCGGTGGGAGGAATATTCCGGCGATCTCTCAGTTTCGTAGAGGCAGCAATCACAACAACATATCTCAGAACGGTTTCGCGAGAGAATCCGATGAGAATCTGGATCTCTTCTCTAAGATCCGTCGCTCTTTCCCATTGGCTTCCTCTGACGAATTACCCGACGGTTCGTTCCAATTTTAACCCTCTCTTTTTTTTTTTTTTTTAGGGTGGGAATCGAGTTCGTTGTGCTCGCTTAGTAAAATTTCTAAATTTATAAACATATATATATATATATATATATATAAATAAAATCTGGGGATCTTCGAATTTTGTTGCTACGAGACACAGTTGTCAGATTCAGAGACGAAAACGATGTTCACTCTTTTTACTCAATTTATGCTGTGGTCGCTACTACTACCCTAATTTTTTGTTTTGTTTGTTTTTTCAAACTGTCTTCGTCTTCTAGATTCGATCTCTTTGCTTTTCTCTCGGTTATAGTGATTTGTTGAGAGACAGTGCCATCTCTATAAAAGTACTTTTCTTTTGTCGGGACCAAATGAAGAATTTTGCTGGATCTCTTGTTCTACTACTTCATCACTTTTGATCTGTTTCTTAAATATATGACACTAATACACACGACTTTTATTGTCTACAGTTTCTGCAAAACTCGGGAGACTCTCGGTCGGATCCAAACCAGCTCCTAGAGGCAAAGGTGATGATCTCTTGTCTTCAGCTGAAGGTGGCAAAAATGATTATGATTGGTATGTTTCTGCTGCTTCTTTCTTTGGTCTCTTGACTCACTCTCTCTCTAGTCTCTCTCTTTGTGGTTCCAATCGAACAGTTGCCCACTCTGTTATTAGAAATAGCTGATCTTTTGGTTACCCTGCACTTTGGAGTGTCCAATTTTGTGTTAGGAAGGTTAAAATTATGTATAGGAACTGACTCCTTTTTCATCCCTTGACTCATTTATGTTATCTCTAGGCTTCTTACTCCTCCTGGAACACCTCTTGGAAACGATTCTCATTCATCATTGGCAGCTCCAAAGCTTACATCTTCGGCTAGAGCCAGTTCTGCATCAAAGGCTTCAAGGGTACAAACTTTCTTCATTGTGTTTTCCTTTTTCTCCGCTCTGGTTCTTGATGACACAATCAAGAACTTCTGAAACTTTGCCTTCTTTGTTTTGTCTCCATAACTTCCTAATTCATAAACGAATGCTGTTATTTTCCTTGTTCAGCTTTCAGTATCGCAGTCAGAGACCAGTTACCATTCCTCACGTCCTGCTAGAAGCAGCTCCGTGACTCGCCCATCCATTTCCACCTCGCAATACAGCTCATTTACTTCAGGCCGTTCACCATCTTCCATCTTGAACACTAGTTCTGCTTCAGTCTCATCCTACATCAGACCTTCATCCCCGAGTTCCCGTTCTTCATCTTCAGCTAGACCTTCCACTCCCACCCGTGCTTCTTCGACCTCACGGGCCTCAACTCCTTCGAGAATCCGTCCTGGGTCATCTAGTTCATCCATGGACAAGGCCAGACCGTCCCTGAGCTCAAGGCCATCAACTCCAACTTCTAGACCACAGCTCTCAGCAAACTCCCCAAATATAATTGCTTCTAGACCAAATTCTCGTCCTTCTACCCCTACCCGTCGCAGCCCATCCACCTCTGTGTCTGCAACGTCAGGATCCAATATTTCAAGTGGACGTGCTGCATCAAATGGTCGTAGTGCACCTTCATTGTCTAGGCCAAGCTCTCCTGGACCTAGAGTTAGAACTACCCCGCAACAGCCAATTGTGCTACCAGACTTTACTCTTGATACCCCACCTAACCTCAGAACAACTCTCCCAGACAGACCAATATCAGCTGGCAGGTCCAGGCCAGTCACTGGTGGCAGCACGGCAAAGGCAAGTCCAGAACCCAAAGGTCCAATCACAAGAAGGAATTCATCTCCTATTGTGACGAGAGGAAGACTCGCAGAGACCCAAGGAAATGGCCGTTTTGGTGGTAATAGGCAGCATCTTACAGATGTACCAGAGCCCCGAAGGATTTCAAACGTTTCTGACATAACTTCACGGAGAACTGTGAAGACCTCGTCAACTGCTGTCACAGACAATAACAACGGACTTGGCAGGTCATTCTCAAAAAGTTCATTGGATATGGCCATTAGGCACATGGTACGTATCTATCTCTTCTCAGTAGGCGCAAGTAGGTTTGTACCATGCTTTAAATATCTCAACATGTTTGATGGTGTGTAGGACATAAGAAGCGGGAAGACCAATGGTTGCGCACTGTCAACGACAACGCTCTTCCCTCAGAGCATCAGACCAGCCTCGTCCAAGATCCAGCCAATCCGTTCAGGGAATAATCATTCGGATTCTATCAGCAGCAACGGCACAGAGAACGGGAATGATGCAAATGAGGGTAGAAGACTGATGGGGAAATTGAGTGACATGGACATGTATGAGAGCTCAAGGTATGATGCATTGTTGTTGAAAGAAGACGTAAAGAACACAAACTGGTTGCATAGCATTGATGACCGGTCGCCAGATCACGGACTCATGTTTGACAATGGAGGATTCGAGCTACTTCCAGAGCCCTTTGCCCCACTATAACACACACACAGAGCACAAGTAAACAACTTTTTTTTTTCTTTTCTAAAACCGCATCTCTCTTTTTTTTTTTTTTAATTTATCTTACACAGTTTGTTTGCTTGTCAATGGTGGAAAAAGACGGAGTATTGAGATATAAGTGTCTAGTGGTTCTTGGTTCTTTGGTTACTGATTCTTGATTATTGGTTTTCTTGAGTGAGGTTTGTAACTTAGTAGTTATATAATAATATTTGAAGAGATGGTAACGTAATAATGTGTGGTATGTAATGTCGAGAGTGTTGCCTCTTTGGTGGAATATAATTTATCATGTAAACAAGGATCTTGGACGAAACAATTAGAATGTGAAAGTCTGAAAGAGGAAAGAGGAAAAAGGAAAGAGAGAGAGAGGTTTCACGCGCCTAACGTGAATCGATGACAGAGCTGAGTTAATAATGGGTGACAGCGAAGTTCAACCAACAAAGAGCCAGTAGTAGTGTGTTTTGAAATAAAAATGAAAAAATGAAAAGAAAAAAATAATAATTCCAGAAATTGACTTTCATTTCAATTCATGGCATATTTGATTACAGTATTTAATAAGAAGATTTCAATTTTGTATTTTTGCTTGTATTTTAGTATAATGTTAACACCCCTTATAAAATACCCTCATTTATGTCACATACCAAACTTCTCCCCATCCAGGGGGTCAATTGTTAAGAAAGATACCCGAATTAAAAATAGTAAGCTCAATTTGCAACATAATAATCTGTTAAATATTCCCCTACTTTTGTTGCTTCCCTTACCCATCTTTTTTATATATTTCTAGAAATATTCTTATCGTCGCCATTATATAAAAGAGAATCAGAATTATCCATTTGAATTAATAATTAATAATATAAGTTGCATACTCTCACATTAGCAAAAAATTTTAAAAACTTGTCATTAAGAAGCCCCAATATATTCATTTAATTATCTGACAGACTCATTCAATACGAAATTCTCTAGTCGGTTTTAAGAGAAATTTAAAAGTAGGGAAGTTTAGTTTCAGTAAATAGCCTTTAATAAAAAGCATATACTAATTCGTTGAGAAAGAATAAAACAAAGCAAGAGAAGAGAAATTAACAAAAGGACAAAGCAAAATTTGGCTGAGTAAATTAAAAAAAAAAAATCTAAAAAATCGGAAGAGAGTCAAAGCCCAAAGGAGGAGGAGGCATTAAGCCAACCAAAGAGCAAATCGGAGGAACAACAGAGAGAGAGAAGAAGAAGAAGAGAGATTTGGAATCTGAAACCGAAACATCGAGATTTACGTTTCTCTCCGTTGGCGTCACGCCGAAGCTTCCATCGCTCTTCTTCCCCAAAAAACCCCTTAAACGTTTTTTTTTTAGCTACATCTCTCTCTCTCTAAATCTCTACAATACACACTCTCTCTCTCTCTCTTCTGACTGTTTTATCACTTTGTCACTGAATCTGCATCAATGGCGATTCCAGATTCCTTACTCTTTTCTGCTTTTCTAGCTTTTTGCTCAATCTTCTTCTTCACGAAATGCCGTTGTTAAAAAAAAAAAGTGATTTCCTTTGCATTTATTCCACTCTCTCTCTCTCACTCTCTTCTTCATCTTCCAATGCCCTTCACGATTCTCGTCTGAACCCACCTCAAAGGTCTCTCTTTCTCTCACTCTTTCGATCTTATTGTTTACTTCTTGTTTAGCTTAAGTTTTCTTCGTTTTCAATTTTAGTTTCTCTGTTTTGGTTTAGCTGAAAAAAACCCTAGTTTTCTAATGTTGTAGATTTTACAGATCTGGGCTTACATACATTTCTCTTACTAATCGATTCTAAATTCAGTAACTTTCGTAATTTGGGGTTTTTTTAGAGATTTCATCATATAACCATGAGAATTCTTCACATTGTGCATAAAAAACCTTGCGAAAATTTCTGATTTTGATTGATAATTGAGTAAGTGCTGCATTGGATTTATCGTCATTCCCATTATGGTTCTTGAGACACAAGTCGTCCAATAGATTTTTGCCTTTTCACTTATGGAGAAGTTCCTTTTTTTCACTTATGGAGAAGTTCCTTATTTGTCATTATTATTAAGGAAGCTTCCCATTATCCTGATACCTGTGAATCTGTGATGTGTCGGTCTCCCTCTTGCCTACTTAGTCCTATTTACTAGTTAACTTTTATGCTGTGGCTCTGAAACCCTAACATGATGTGTTTTGTGTTCTCTTGCAGTTGTTGAATAAGAAAGCTTTGATGTGAATGAGCCTGAGAGTATTATAACAAAAAGGACTGATTGATGATGAAGATTGTTGCGGCCTTCCTTTTCCTTTTGGTCTCTCCTTTTGTTTCCCGTTGTTTGTCTGCAGACATTGAGTCAGACAAGCAAGCACTTCTTGAGTTTGCGACTCTTGTTCCTCACAGTCGCAAACTCAACTGGAACTCCTCAATCCCAATCTGCGATTCTTGGACCGGCATCACCTGCTCCAAGAACAACGCCCGTGTAACCGCACTCCGTTTGCCTGGATCTGGACTTTATGGACCTTTACCAGAGAAAACGTTTGAGAAGCTTGATGCCCTCAGGATCATTAGCCTTAGATCCAACTATCTTCAAGGGAACATTCCATCTGTCATTCTTTCTCTTCCATTTATCCGATCACTCTACTTTCATGACAACAACTTCTCTGGTCCTATCCCACCCACTCTTTCCCATCGCCTTGTTAATCTTGATCTCTCTGCCAACTCGCTAACGGGAAACATTCCGGCCAGTTTACAAAACCTTACCCACCTCACTGATCTCAGCCTTCAAAACAATTCTCTTAGTGGGCCAATTCCCAACCTACCTCCTCGCCTGAAATACTTGAACTTGAGCTTCAATAAACTTAACGGGTCAGTTCCATCTTCTGTCAAGTCCTTCCCAGCGTCATCGTTTCAAGGAAATAGTCTTTTATGTGGTGCTCCTCTTACTCCATGCCCAGAGAACACCACTGCACCTTCTCCTTCCCCGACTCCAACAACAATCGGCCCTGTTCCAAACGATACAAACAAAAAAGTTCTTTCCACTGGAGCTATTGTGGGCATTGCAGTTGGAGGTTCAATTTTGTTGTTTATCCTTCTTGCCATCATAACCCTGTGCTGTTCCAAGAAAAGAGATGGCGGGCAAGACAGCACTGCAGTGCCAAAAGCTAAACCCGGGAGGAGTGACAACAAGGCAGAGGAGTTTGGGAGTGGTGTGCAAGAGGCGGAGAAGAACAAGCTGGTCTTCTTTGAAGGAAGTTCATATAACTTTGATCTTGAGGACTTGCTAAGAGCCTCAGCTGAAGTTTTAGGGAAAGGAAGCTATGGGACAACGTATAAGGCCATCTTAGAGGAAGGAACCACGGTGGTGGTGAAGAGGCTGAAAGAAGTAGCAGCTGGGAAACGGGAGTTTGAGCAGCAGATGGAAGCCGTGGGAAGGATCAGTCCACACGAGAATGTAGCTCCTCTCCGTGCTTATTACTTCTCAAAAGACGAGAAATTACTCGTGTATGATTACTACCAAGGGGGCAACTTCTCCATGCTGCTTCATGGTAATATGAAGTTTCACATGTTATTCAAAAGATTATAAAGAAAGTGGCTTTGAAGTAACATTTTAGTTGAATGCTTTGCAGGAAGCAACGAGGGAGGACGAGCGGCGCTGGACTGGGAAACAAGGTTAAGGATCTGTCTGGGAGCTGCAAGAGGAATTTCTCACATCCATTCTGCAGCTGGTGCTAAACTCCTCCATGGAAACATCAAATCACCAAACGTCCTCTTAACCCAAGACCTCCATGTCTGTGTATCTGATTTTGGTATAGCACCACTGATGAGCCACCACACTTTGATCCCATCGAGAAGCTTAGGTTACAGAGCACCGGAGGCCATAGAAACCCGTAAACACACCCAGAAATCCGACGTATACAGCTTTGGTGTACTGTTGCTAGAAATGCTGACAGGGAAAGCAGCAGGGAAGACGACAGGGCATGAGGAAGTGGTGGATCTGCCCAAGTGGGTGCAGTCAGTGGTGAGAGAGGAGTGGACTGGAGAAGTGTTTGACGTAGAGCTCATCAAACAGCAACACAACGTGGAGGAAGAGATGGTGCAGATGTTGCAGATAGCAATGGCTTGTGTGTCAAAGCATCCAGATACTAGGCCTTCAATGGAGGAAGTGGTTAACATGATGGAGGAGATTCGACCTACAGGTTCTGGTCCTGGTTCTGGTAACAGAGCCTCCTCGCCTGAAATGATTAGAAGCTCTGATAGCCCGGTTTAGATTGGTTTTTTTCTTTTCTCAAATCATTATTTATTTTGCTTTTCCTTCTTCTTCTTTTCTTTTCTTCTTCTTCTTCTATATAATAAACCGTTTCTAGTTCTATTATCATGTCTGACTGCATAATTTGTTCCAAACATTATCTGGAAAAGTAGTGTAATTGAAACCCTCACCATGAATGGTTTGTAGCTGTTAGTTTGGTTTTAATTTTAAGTGTGCGATTAGTTTCCGGTTTGGTTTTTTGGTTTATTTGGTTTTTATATTTTATTCAATTTTTCAATCACCCAAAAAAGGACTCTTGTGATTTGGATTTTGAACTTTATTTTAACTTACAAATAAAAAAGAGACTAAAAAAAACCAAAAACTAATCGCACACTTAAAATTAAAACCATTCATGGTGAGGGTTTCAATTACACTACTTTTGAATAGTGTATGTACTAAAATACTAATTAAGTTACAAAAACGTACTAAAATGCAAACTTACCCATAAATATATTTAGGTCAGCGTGCTGACTCATGACTGACTTGTTTGGATTCTCTCTGACTATAATAAAGAGACAAAACTAGGAGTAGAAGAGAAGCTGTAGTCCAATTCCACCATCCCTCTTTGGTAAAACCCCTAAATTTCCTTAGGATTAGCTTTCAGGTTTTTCTGATCACTTACTCTTTGCTGTTTGGTTCGGAATCTTCGTCTTACTACTCACTGATCTCTTGTGTACGCAGTTTTGGTTGTGTCTGACGCATGGCTTCGGCTTCGAAGCGGATTTTGAAGGAGCTCAAAGATCTGCACAAGGATCCTCCTTCACATTGCAGCGCAGGTAAAATCTCTCACTTCTCTAAACCATTAATTTCGCACTGGAGACTGAACTATATTCGTTAATATTTCACCAGTTTGATGTTAGGTTTATATAATAAAACTTTTATTCACCGAATCGATATTATGCCTCTGAGAGTTCTTTTTGGTAAAAGCTTTCATTTCATGTCCCCAGAGCTCAGTTTATGTCAAGTATGTCTCGTCTTCTATGTACCTCTTGCTAATATGTTCTCTACTGATCTAACTTTGCTGTCACATTGTATTTTAGGTCCAGTGGCTGAGGACATGTTTCATTGGCAAGCAACTATCATGGGGATCCCCTGGAAGCCCTTATGCCTGAGGAGTATTTTTTGTTTCCATTCATTTTCCTCCTAATTATCCTTACGACCCCACCAAAGGTGTTTGTTCTGTTCTGTTGCAGAGTGAGACATTCTTAAGATCATTGGTTTTTGTTTTAAATCATAGATCTTATGCATGTATGATGTGTATACGATTTAGCAGGTGTTTTTTAAGACTATGGTGTATCACCCAAACATCGATAGGAATGGAAGCATATGCGTTGATAACCTGGAAGAGCAATGGACTCCCGCTACTATTACCATATCCAAGGTTTTTGTTTTGTATCCCTACCCTACTACCATTTAAACACACTTATGTTCGTATTTTGAACGCGAGTGGTTGATGCTATGGAAATCAGGTTTTGTTGTATTTTTGCTTGCTGCTGACTGACCCAAACCCTGATGATTCTCTTGTGCCGGAGATTGCTAATATATACAAGACAGATAGATCCAAGTATGAGTCGACTGCGATAAGACAAATGTGGTCTGGTTTCGATCGAGACAAGCAGTGGAACTCTGTTATTGCGCATGGAAATATATATAAAACTTATTTAAAAAGACACTGCAAACGGTATCATGTGATTGTCATCGAAAAACTTAGCTGTACCTACTCTTCTTCTGTTCTGATCACTATTAGCTATTATTTATTTCGATGGGTCTACTTTTTTACTCTCTTGTTTCCTTCCTCACTTGGTTGCAACCACCCCAAACGCCATGTTTGGGTTGTCTGGTCCACTCATGACAGAAGACGTATGCATCACATAATGTCAGCAATTACAGTCACATTTGAAGATTTCTTGATTGAATCTTGAGGAGGATGAGCTTCATCTTTCCCCATTAATGCTGAGAAGAATGATCAATAGACTCTGAAATGTGGATGATGATGATGAGCAATTCCTCGTCTTTAGGTTCTCAAGGAAAACAACCCGGATTGATCATCTCATCTCATCTCATCCTACTAATCTTGAAGAGGTGTAATTTAGCTCAATTGATTTCTAGGTAATGTTAATTTTAACAGCTTTAATTTATGGTTTTCAACTTTTCATAAATAATTTTGTAACTATTTTCTATTTTAACTGATTTTAAATGGTTTTTTATTTTTTATTTTAGCTAATGTTTTTGTTTTATGTAAGTATTTTTGTCCAAAAATATAAGTAAGATTTCCAAGTCATTCTTTTAAAAAAAAGAAAAAGATTTCCAAATCATATTTAGGACATTTTGCTAAACTTTTATTTAACTTTTCAGAAAGTAGAAGTTATGAAGTTTTATGATGAGTTGATCACTTTAGAAAATAGACATATTTGGCACGAGAATTAGAAGCTTCCAGACTGACTCTTAGATTCTCTGGCTAATATAAATAAACACAAGGAGACCCTCTCCCTTTATCTCTTACGCTCGCTCGCTGCATTCCGTATTTTTTAGATTCTCTTCTCTCGTCAGTGGCCGTCAAAGAAGCTTCGGTTGTGGTACTCATCTCTCGAACCCTAACTGATTATCTCTCGAACCTTGCTCTCTCTGTTTTCTGGTTTCCAATTCTTGTAACTTGTTAGTTAGTTAGGGTTTCTGATCTCCTACGTTACCTGCGTCTGTGTTGTTTGTTTCGGAATCATGCTCTTCCTCTATGATCTTTTATGTGTTGTTAATTAGTTGAATTATTTTAATTTTTCTTCTCTTTCTCTCCATAATACTCATTGCGTTGCCTTGTCTTGTTGCAGTTTCCGCAAGTTTTACGTGTCTAAGAGCATGGCTTCAAATCGTATTGCGAGAGAGCTCAGGGATCTGCAAAGAGATCCTCCTTCAAACTGTAGCGCAGGTAATCTCCCTTTTCTTGGCTGATTTTTTTTTAGCCGATTGATTCCTTTATGTTTTGTTTTGTTGTGCGAGTTGATGAAGAAATATTGTAACGTCGTCATTCTTTTATTATAGGTCCTGTGGGTGAAGACATGACCCATTGGCAAGCAACTATCATGGGACCCCATGACAGTCCGTATGCCGGAGGAGTATTTATGGTCACCATTCGCTTTCCTCCAGATTACCCTTTCAAGCCACCAAAGGTACTGTTGTGTGTTTTTCACCAATTAATCATCTCTTGTGACATGATTTTTTAATGATCATCAGGCTTATTAGAGATGTGTATACTATGTTGTAGGTTTCTTTCATGACTAAGGTGTACCACCCAAACATCAATAGCAATGGAAGCATTTGCCTTGATATCCTGAAAGAGCAATGGAGTCCCGCTCTTACCATATCCAAGGTTTGTGTGTTTGTATGTTGTGGTATTTTGTATGAGTTTTTTTTTTTTTTTTTTGGTGTGTTAATGAGAGTGATCGATGTTGTGTTCTTAGGTTTTGTTGTCGATTTGCTCGCTGTTGAATGACCCGAACCCGAAAGATCCTCTTGTGCCGGAGATAGCCGAGATGTACTTGGTAGATAAACCCAAGTACGAGTCGATTGCGCAAAGCTGGACACAGAAGTATGCCACTTGATGATAAAACAGAGCCAAAAGGTTCTGTTATTTTTGCATGGAAGTGGAAATTTGAAGAAAAAAAATATGATTTTTGTGGGGTTTATTATTAGCAAACGATATATTATGTTATCATAATCGAACGACTAATTAGCTGATCTTAATTATCTATATTCACCTGATCTACATTATGATTTTCTCTCATCACTTAAAAGAGTCTATAGACTCGTTTTCAAAAGTGGAGTTTTTTTAACCTACAACAATCTTCATTCATCCTTTTGAGTATTACCATCAAACTATTTTGGAGTAGCTATATGTGTGACATACTTTTAAACAAAAAGTTGTAATATTACTCATTAGTGCTCCTAAAAAGTTCGGAAAATTGGCGTTTTGTTATTAAATAGTAGTACTCATTTTATAAACACTATAGAGTAGTACGTAAGAAAATTGCAATGTCTTTTCTTTATCAACAATTGGCAAGGAATATAACTAGTAGTACAAATGTACAATATAGTAGATGGGAAAAAATTGAGAGATTAAAGTCCTTTTTGGTGTAGATCTGTACAATGGGGTTGACTTGTCTTCTAACTTGAAAAATAAGCTTTGAAGTCCTTTTTGGTGTTCTTAAAAGATAACCCTGTGTGAAGCTACGTAGATGTTCCCCTTTTTTTTCACTATTAATATGCTTTCATTATTTAAAGGAATATCTGTATTAGTCACTAAAAAAAAATTAGATGATTGTGGTATCAATTAACTCATACTTATTAGAAGACTAGTAGTAGTCACAAATTAGATAATTGTGGCATCGAACTATCTATTCACATTGTTTGTTTCGATACTTTCTTCATTGCATGTGTAACTGCAATCTCAATTGCCGACAAACTACAAAAAAAAAAAAAAAGGTAGAGCAATCTAACTTTAAGACTTGGCAAATAAAAAAAAACTGTTAAAAGTACATAATTAAGAAAAAGGAACTATCCAATTTAATTATAATTTTGAAAAGTACATATAAAAAAAATTAGAAAAAAACAATTAAGAAAAGGAACTATACAATGCAATTTCATTATAATTTACTCAAATTTATTTAGTAAAGCGTTAAAAAAAACCAACTAATAAAGTGAAAATCTCGAAAAAGGAAAAAAAAAAAAAAAAAAGGTGGGACGGACAGAGAGGAGAAGAGGAGGGCAAAGTCGTAATTTAAATAGAAATAAAATAGAAGTTGGGTCATTTTAATGGTGGAGGGAGGGAGAGCTTCTTCTCCAATCAACGACTCTTATAATTTGGTCTCCCCCACTTCAATACGACTGCGTTTCTTCCATTTTCTTCATCATCCATCCTCAACACACACACACAAAAAGTTTAGGTAAAAAAGTAAATTATCTCCTTTCTCTTCCTTCTTCTCTTTGTTTGTCTCTCTAAAAGTTTTAGGCTTTTCAGCCTCTCTGATCGTTATTATCCGATCTCAAAGGTCCGTTCTTTCCTCGTTTAGATTCTCTTTTTTTTTATTTTTTGGTTGCCTAAACTGTTTTCAAGTTTTCGGTTTATTCGTGTTATTATTGAAAACCCTCTTCGCAATTCGATGAACTGAAAGTTTTCTTCTTTTTTTTTTAATTCCAGGAAAATTGCAACAAAAAAAAAAAGAAAAAAGAATCGATTTTTATATATATTTCAGGCGAATTCGTATTTCCACAACATTCAAATGGGTAGCTGCGTCTCTAAGGTAATGAATTAAAACAACAAAACCCCCTTTGGTTTTTTATTTTGTCGCATGTTGTCCTGATTGTATTTGTTGTTTTTTTGCGATGATAATGTAAAAAAAGAGGATTTTTTTTGTTGTTGTTGTTGTTTGCTTTGCTACGTAGGGTAAAGGAGACGATGATTCAATCCACAACGTTGAGTTTTCCGGTGGCAATGTTCATCTGGTTACAACCAAAGAGATCTGGGATGACAAATTAGCTGAAGCTGGCCGTGATGGCAAAATCGTAATATTCTCCTCTCTTTTTTTTTTGTTCTTCTCATCGAGTGTGTGTGTGTGTGTGTGTGTTTTCAATCTCAATCCCAATCTCATAAATAAGCCATATATCCTCTCTTCTCTGTAAACAGGTGGTTGCAAACTTCAGCGCGACATGGTGTGGACCTTGTAAGATTGTGGCACCATTCTACATCGAGCTCTCAGAGAAACACCCTAATATCATGTTCCTTCTTGTAGATGTTGATGAACTCAGCGTAAGTGTGTATCTAATGATTGTTTGCGTCTTCTCCTCTCTCTTTTCATATATGTATCTTTAAATGTATTTGTGTGATGATTCTGTTGCAGGATTTTAGCTCATCATGGGACATAAAGGCAACACCAACCTTCTTCTTCCTAAAGAATGGACAGCAAATAGGAAAGCTTGTTGGAGCAAACAAACCAGAGCTACAAAAGAAGATTACTTCTATCATTGATTCTGTGCCTGCTAGTCCTCAACGATCTTGACTCTACTATAGCTGCCTTTTGTTCTTCTGAGGTCTGTTCTCTGTGTCTTTTTCACCGTGTGATCAATTTGGTTGTGTAATGTAAAATGTTTTAAAAGGTCACTAAAAACAATTTGAGTTAGAAGAGCTTCCTGTTTTTATATAGTATGCATCTTTTTCAATTCTCTCAGTACTCAATATATCCTTGAAACGTAGCAAACTAAAATGTTGCAAGCCACTACTTTGATTTCTTCTTTGATATCATATACACACTTTACTAATGAAAGGCAAATCATCCAATGCCTCAGTATTTATGACATCTCGATCCTTTCTCTTAAACTTGCGGATATTTCGTTTGTCCACAATCGAATTCTTATTTGTATACTACTACCTTCGCAAATCGCTCAAGCAGAGATCGAGATGAGAGAAGCCTGAAGTCACCTTATTATGGTCATGGATAGGGCTTGGACGGTTTCTAAACCAGATAGAACCAGCACATATACATGACTACAGAGAATAAGGCCAAAAAAATCGGAGCTAAAATATTGTAACTAGTCTGAAATCTGATAGGAGCTAATATATATTACAAGTGAAGAAATGACTCTTCTTCAAAATCATCAACATATAGGGGTTTTTGGCCAAGAACAGAGAGTTTGTCAATAATTCTAGGAACTATTTGCAATTTGTATTGTAAGTAAGAGACTCAAAAGAACCATTTGACTTTCACTTGAACTTTATATTTAAACTAGAGTCTAATTTATAAAGGTAATGCTAACTACTAGTCTGGTCCAAAGAAACATCTTTATCATCTTATTTACGTTTTAATTCGTTGAAGAAGGTCAAAGGTCAATATTAGCAGCTCTGGTTCAATAATTTAACTATCTCTTCTCGATCAAAACATTCCTTTTTCATTAATTTTAATAAGATATCATAAATCAAGTACTATAAAACAGGTTTTTTAGTCAACCGTATATTTTTTACATGTTCATATGTTTCGGAGTAACATGAGTATACTTCATTTACAAGTTGGATGTGGATCTGTGAAGGAATGAAGGAGGAGGCCTCACGTATGTGAAGTTGGTAAATGGATTGGCCTTAGGATCCGAACTGGGACTGCTTGCTGGAGAATCCAAAACAGACATTTCAGTCCAACACTTGTCAAAATTTGCTATGCATTGTCTTCCTGAAACCTCCGGTTTGAAACTTGGTTGTACTTCTCTAGCTTCCAGCTTCTTCCAGTTTATTCCCTTAAACCATTTGTGCTTTTTAATCTCCTCTGCTCCAGTCGGTCCACTTCCCAGTCGCCTTTCCGGCTCTTTTGCCAGCAGCTACATATTCATTACAAAGTCAGAATCAGAATTGCTCTAAATCTAATGCTTCAAAGTATAAAAAGATTGTTTCTTCTCTCATAAAAATGTTTACTTACCCCTTTCAGTAAAGCATGAGCTTCATTAGACAGAAACTTCGGAAGCTTGATCTTTTCCTTTACTATTCTCTGCTGTATCATTCCTTTGCTCCCTACAAACGGCGGCTGCACAATGAAAACAATGGCATCACAACACAATTTTCAGTTATCATCTATACAAATACCACTCTGTATGCAACAAAAGAAAAAGAAAAAAACACACTTCTTTTTTTACCTTGCCAGTGAGCATCTCATAGAGAAGGATCCCTACGCTCCACCAGTCGGCAGCCTTATTGTGTCCTTTACCGCGAACAATTTCAGGGGCCATGTACTCGGTAGTTCCACACATGGAGTTTGATCTTGTGTTTTCTTCAAATTCCTTTGCCAAACCAAAATCGGTTAACATCACGTGGCCATCAACGTCCATGAGTATGTTTTCAGGTTTAAGGTCTCTATGCATTATGCCTTTCTCATGTAGATGGGAAACTGCAGAGACGATTTCTGCAGTGTACACACGAGCCAAGTCCTCTCTGTAAAACAGTAAAAAACAGAACTAATTTAAACCTTGCAGACAAATTCTAGCGAAACTCCAAAGATGGTTCAAAGAAAAAGAATTTACACTAAACCTGAAAAGCCCTTGGTGATAAAGCTGGAAGAAAAGATGACCTCCGTTTATAAAGTCGAGCACAAGATAGAGCCTGTACTTGGTCTGCAAGGGAATGTATAACACTGTAAGTTAAGAAGTAGTGAAGTAAAATCAAAAGGATGCAAAACAGAACAAAAAGTGGAAAATGTACCTGAAAAGAGTATTTAAGTTGTACAATGAATGGATGATCGATTTTGGTAAGGATATCGCGCTCAGCTTTCATGTATTCGGCATGGTTCTTCTCAACAATTTTATCTTTTCTCATGACCTTCATGGCATATATCTCAGATGTGTCTTTTTTCCTGACTTGATACACTTTCCCAAATGCACCTTGTCCCACAACCTTCAATACCTCAAAGTCCTCAATGCCTACTACACATGAGACGTCCCCAAGCTCTCCCTCTGGAGATTTATCACTGTCAGTGTCATCATCATTCCCAGAGAATTCATCGTTTTTTTCAAGACACTCCTCCTCCACCAAGTCAATTGAGTTTTTAGTCTCTCGTAAGGTAAGCTTGTTCAGGTTCAAAGAAAGGCTAACGACAGAAGATGGGCCAACCAATGAGTGGGATCGGCTGTAGACAACAGCAGGCTCGTCACAGAGAACATCACTGGGGTCTCCAGAGGAGTTAGCTTCAGGCATTGGACCAAAAACATCAGAGAAGTCGAGCTCAAGGTTATCATTGAAGACAGGTTTTGGAGGGCTGATGGATAAATAGAGGTGTTTCTGAAATGGCTTGCCAGTCAGGTTTTTGTTGGCAACAACAGGACACTGAGAAGAAACCATATTTCTAAAAAATCGCCAAAAGAATGATCTCGGAGAAACGAAGCTTCCCAAGTTCACCAGATTGGTGAGTGTCTCCTACAGATGGAGTGAGTGAGGGAGAAAATTTGGAACAGCAGACCAAAATCAAGGAAGAGGAGCTCTTCTTGTTTCCCAATTTGAAGGAAACAGTGGTTGCTGCACAAGTGCTCAAATGCCATCAAAGTGCTTTATGATCTGCAGTTCATAAAATTTGGGAGGGTTAAGACATACATGATCATGAAAAAAAAAAAAAAAAAAACTCAAATACATTCATTATTGACCAAAAACAATGAACAGAGACGGATACGGAATTAAAAAATAAGCAAATGAAAAATATTCTTTTTTAGAATTACCAAAAGCTATAATAAAATCAACATATTTGACATTAAGAAAACATCACACCGACCTAATATCTTTAAATGATCATCCCACCCAAATAAAACGCAGAAGTTTTAGAATTTCCCTATTCAGAATCGGTTAAAAATTATAGCAGGTTCGAGGATAACAAAGAACTCTAATATCTGTAATTCAAATCTAGTATGAGAATCAGGCGAACAGGTGCCGCCGCATAACACAAGCAATTTGTAGAACAAAACAGAGAAAAATTATGAGCTGGTCCTAAAAAAAGGTTTCGTGTCGTAGAAACAATATATGAACTTTACGATAAATTTAAAACTAGAATAACAAAAGGAATCCAAATACTGCGAGAGAGCTAAAAGTCAAAGATGGAGAGAGAGGGATTTTACCAGGGAATATGCTTTGAGGAAGGAGAGAGACGAGAAGAAGAGAAAGACAACTTAAAAAGGAAAGAGGTGATTGATTGCCAAACCCACAAGGAAAAAAGGTTTCAGAAGGCGCGTGGCTTCTTCTTTTATTGTCTTTCGGAAGCTATCGCGGATCATGGGGTCAGGACACGTGTTCGTATTTTATTGGGAAACCGTAAACTCTTCTCTGTTTTTTACTGGGCCGGCATTATTTAAGCCATTACAAGACGATCACTCTGGTCAAAAAGCTACATATCGTTATCACGTACACGTTTTCTCAACGTTTTTTTTATTTTTCACGAGGGTCGAAAGGGTCATTGTTAGTTGTTCGACTTTAATTATTGGTACTCAACCAAAACATGATTCAACTCAAATATAAATTAAGCTTCTTAGTCAACCGAGATTGTTTTCATGTTCATACGTTTGGCGGAAAACAACAACAAAATAAGCATGAATAACATAATATATAGTT
The DNA here is from genome assembly GCF_030686135.1 of Camelina sativa. NCBI lineage: Eukaryota > Viridiplantae > Streptophyta > Magnoliopsida > Brassicales > Brassicaceae > Camelina > Camelina sativa. The sequence continues at coordinate 3,505,594 of NC_141898.1, forward strand.
TCATCTACAAATTGGATGTGGATCGGTGAAGGAATGAAGGAGGAGGCCTCACGTATGTGAAGTTGGTAAATGGATTGGCCTTTGGATCCGAACTCGGACTGCTTGCCGGAGAATCCAAAACTGACATTTCAGTCCAACACTTGTCGAAGTTTGCTATGCATTGTCTTCCCGAAACCTCCGGCTTGAAACTTGGTTGTACTTCTCTAGCCTCCAACTTCTTCCAGTTTATTCCCTTAAACCATTTGTGCTTTTTTATTTCCTCTGCTCCAGTCGGTCCACTTCCCAGTCGCCTTTCTGGCTCTTTTGCCAGCAGCTACATATTCATTACAAAGTCAGAATCAGTATTGCTCTAAATCCAATGCTTCAAAGTAAAAAAAGATTGTAGAAGAGTCTTCTCATAAGAATGTTTACTTACCCCTTTCAGCATCGCATGAGCTTCATTAGACAGAAACTTCGGAAGCTTGATCTTTTCCTTCACTATGCTCTGCTGTATCTTTCCTTTGCTTCCCATAAACGGAGGCTACAAAAGGAAATCAAATTGCATCACACAACACATCACCTTAACAAATTACCAAGACACGAGGCTGCATGCAAATTACAAAGAAGGCGGCTTTTACCTTTCCTGTGAGCATTTCATATAGAAGAATCCCTACGCTCCACCAGTCAGCCGCTTTATCATGTCCTTTTCCTCGAACGATTTCAGGTGCCATATACTCCGTGGTTCCGCACATGGAGTTTGATCTTGTGTTTTCTTCAAATTCCTTTGCTAAACCGAAATCTGTTAACATCACGTGACCATCTGTGTCCATGAGTATGTTTTCAGGTTTTAGATCTCTATGCATTATGCCTTTCTCATGGAGATGGGAAACTGCAGAGACAATTTCTGCAGTGTACACACGAGCCAAATCCTCTCTGTAAAAGAGTAAAAAACAGAACCATATTAAACCTTGCAGAATTCTGGTGATACTTGTTAAGTAATTCATAAAGGAATAATAGCATACTTGAAAAGCCCTTGGTGATAGAGCTGGAAGAAAAGATGCCCTCCGTTTATAAAGTCAAGCACAAGATACAACCTATACTTGGTCTGCATAAAAAGGTATATATTAGAACTCTCGTTTATGAAATCGAACTATAAAACAGCAAACAGAGGGAAGATGGATTTTTTACCTGAAAAGAGTACTTAAGTTGAACGATAAAAGGATGATCAATTTTGGTAAGAATATCGCGCTCAGCTTTCATGTATTCTGCATGGTTCTTCTCCATAATGTGATCTTTCCTCATGACCTTCATTGCGTATATCTCAGAGGTCTCCTTTTTCCTGACCTGGTAAACTTTCCCAAATGCACCTTTCCCAACAACCTTCAAAATCTCAAAATCATCTTTGCCTACTACACCTGAGACTTTGGCCAGATCTCCCTCTAGAGCTTTGTCACTGTCACTGTCGTCATTACCAGAGAATTCATCGTTTTCCTTTAAGGATTCGCCTTCAATACATTCCACCAAGTCAATAGAGTCCTCAGTCTCGCGTAAGGTGAGCTTGGTCAGCTTCAAAGAATGGCTATCGAGGGAAGAGGGGCCAACCAATGAGTGGGATCGACTGTAGACAACAGCAGGCTCGTCGTAGACAATATCATTGGCCTCTTCAGGGAGTGGACCAAACACATCAGAGAACTCAAGTTCGACATCATCATCTTTCAAGAAAGAATTTGAAGGGCTGATGGATAGATATTGCTGTTTCTGGATTTTGTTGGGGACAGGACGCTGTGAGGAAACCATAATGTCCACAACAACAACAACAACAAACAAAAAAAGATCGATACAGAATCACTGAGAAAGCTTCAAGAGTTCACCACCACAAGCCTGGTGAGGGATTCTGTACCGACGACAGATATTAATGAGGAGAGAACTGACTAAAACAATTGCTAATCTGAAAAATCTTGGGAAAAGGCAATCCGATGACAAGGAGAAGAAGCTCTTGTTGTTTCCCGATTTTAAGGAAACACTGGATGCTGCAGAAGTGCGCAAATGCCATGAAGGTTTTATATTCTCTGCAAAGAACATCAAAGTTCACAGATTCATCAGAGGCTACCCACATGTACATATCAAAATCTCAAACATGACCAAAATCTATGAAGAGACAGAAGCAGAATCAAAAGGGATAATTTTTCACTGCAAAGACACAATCTTGAATAAAACCCAAAGCCCTACACAATCTCCGGATTCAGAATCGATACAAAAAAAACCAAAATTTCGATAATTCAGATCTACTGATAAGCAAATTTCATGCAAATCGAGATCTATGACCTGAAATCTAAAAAAAACGTTTTGTGGTTTAGAAACAAATCATGGATTTTGATAACTTCTATATGATCCAGAAAAACAAAAAACATCGAATGTAAACTATGTTAAAAAGGAAAGTCAAATGCAAGAGATAGAGGGGAGATTATTACCAGAGAGGATGGCTGAGGGAAGGAGACGAAGATGGAAATGAAGACGAGAGGAGAATTTAAGAGAAGCATCGCAGATCCAGGGATCTAGACACGTGTTCGTATCCTATTGGGAGAACGTTGACCAGTTGTTAAATATGCGGCGGAGGTTTTTTTGTCCACTAATTCTTTCTTTATTATGGTGGGCCGCCTCTCATCCAAGCCCATCATTTAGAACGTCCTGATTCTTGTTTTTTTTCCCCGGATTATGTGGATTTCGGATTTCAAATCCACGGTTGGCAATAGCTAAAACTCAAACCGTGAGATCAAATACATATATACGTTGTGATAACTTTCCGTTTTCAGAAGATTACAATCGCATATTCCATCGAATCTCTCTAACTTGAACCTTCTTCAACTTTTGTCTTAGTCTTCGTCTTAATAGTTGTTTACGTAACAACTTATTGGGTTACCTGACTCTTTGACGACTTCACTAACAACGTTAAGAGTTGCTGATACATGTTTTAACCAAATTATGTTATTTTGTGTATGAAACAATGGGGGTTCTGACGATGAATTTGCTGTTGTTACTCAAATTTAAATATACTTACACAAATTTCTTATGTGATCGAATAATTATCTCCGGGAGTTCCAAAAAAAAACCACAAATATTTGTCATTGCCTCCTGACTCATATACGCAAAAAAGATTTATCATTGCCTCCTGACTTAGTACCCAACTTAAATTAGGTGTAGATCCGCCTCACGCCCGGTTCATGTATGCACCGGTTCTAGTGTCCACCAATATCTCTTCACCTACGTTAATAAAGAGCGGTACAGTAACTACTGCACCTGTTTCCAGTGTCGCTGGCTTTGATCCACCTATACATCCATCACACAACTTGGTTCAGGCTTGTTTAAACCAAAACACAAGGACCATTCTCTCTCAGCAAAAAGGTTTGTGCAACATTATTACCTTGTGCAGTGTCACCGCGAAGGCCAGGATCAACGTCGACAATTTTCAACTTAACTGTAATTGGTAGATCGAAATCGATAACCTTGCAACAGTCCAGACAGAAACAAGTTAGCATCACCGCTTAATCCTGTCCTGTGAACTACTTACAATTCCATGTTAAAGTGGGTACCTTGTCTTTCCAATACAGCAAAATGCAATCCATGCCTTCTTTCAGCCATTTCGTCTTCTCACCCATATCAGATTCATTAAGACGTGTTTCTTCGTATGTGGTCTACAATACAAAAGAAGATTTGATAACCAAGAAGAAAATCATAACATTTTTAGTACTCAATTTTTAAAGCTATCCCATCAGCGAGTAAGAGAAGTAAAGATCCATTGTGACATACCAAATCCATGAAAACAAACTGAGACCCATCTTTGTATGTGAACTGTTTGGTTTCTTTGTATATATTAGCTTCCTCGACCTGTAACATAGAATGATCATAATAATCAAAATGGTGCAACTAGAATTATTTAGTCGGATTAAGATACAAGAAAAACAAAAAGGAGAGGATGATATTACAGAAATCCCAGCACGAAATGTTCTCTCCACTGTGCTGCCATTAACATAGTTCCTGATCTTAGTCCTCACAAATGCCGCACCTTTCCCTGGTTTCACATGAAGAAACTCTACCCCAAAGAAAAAACAAGAAAAAAAAAACTCAATAGACTAGAAAAGTACAAGCATCAAAGCCAAAAACAAATGGTTAAATCTTCATGAACTAGTAAACAATACTATATACCAATTCCATAAACCTTACAAGTATTAGATAAACCAATAGTAAATAGCGAATTGAGGAAGAAGGATACCAAGAACACGCCAAGGAGCACCATCGACTTCGATATTGGTTCCGGCTTTGATGTCGTTAGCAGACATAGAGCAGTGAATCCCTGCAATTCAAATTCGTCCGGATATATCATACAGAAAAGAAAAAAAGAATTTCGAAAGCAATTTTGCATAGAGTGACTCGAATTAAAAGAGATGCGGGAGAGAAATTAACTGGGAAATCTGTTGGTTCGGGGAGAAACCCGCACAGGGAGCGCCAATCGAGATAGTGAGATCGATGAAGATGAAGCAGCTGAATAAGGGATACACAAGGATGGAGATGAAGTTACAGAATATATCGCTCTTCCCGCCATTTTAGTTCTTCCGCCCGACGAGACAAACGGAGTCGCTCGCTCAGTGTTGGCTGTGTGGTGGTGTGGATAAGGTCCTCTAGGGAAGAAGCCAGAAGGGACTCACTCGAGGTTTATTTTTGACTCTCAATTGAACCAACATTTAACACACAGAAAACAAACCGAACCGTACTTCGGTTCAATTCAATTATCCGGTTAAAAACCAATACCAAAACCAGAAGTCAAATTTCATTTTATTTTATGAAGGATATGAACATGATGAACTTGTCAAGATCGTAATACCAAAACCAGAAGTCAATTTCAAGAACATCTGTACAGACAGAGTCATAGTTGATTTCAAATGTTCAACTAACACAAAGACCAACAAAATAATATTACACAGAGCCTTTAAGAACACGAAAAAGCACTCATCATATCTCTACCTCTTGTTCCTCTGTTAAGGAATAGGAATGAGACTTGGCACATAAACATAGCTACAAATAAACGGATCATAGTAGTCATACTGTCTATGTCTTGCTGTCTCGATTTGCTTTGTAATCCCACCTTGATCAAATTCGTAAAACTTGATGCGAATATACCATTTATCATCTTCATCTTCTTCTTCTTCTTGTACACTTGCCTCACACCACAGCATTATATTCCTGTGCTTGCCGATGGAGTATCCTGGCCGAGCCATTTCACTATGAATATGTAACGGTGGGAGATCAGGGCTAGTTACATTGAAATAATGGCTAAACGAAACAACCCCATCAGTCAAACTGTTTGTCATCCACACCTCAATCCCCGTTGATTCTTCAGCTTGTAGTAACAAAGAGAGTCTATCTCCATTGAAACAGGCCAATCGAGTCACCCAAGAAGAAGGACAAACGCATATCTCCTTGAATGTTTCAACGGAGAAATCAAAACTTACAATGAAATGTTCCTCCTTCTTCACAGCAATCCAATACATATTACCCATCACAGACACGCCGTTGCACTTACTAAAATCTACCTCCCAATCAAACTTACGACCAAGCGTTCTCCACGTATCAGACTTAAACTCATAGATCTCACAATCTGGATCTGAATAACCATCTTTACGAATACGCCAAGGACCAACAACAAGCCTCAAGATTTTGTAGTTATCACGAGATCCTACAGTATTGTCGTATCCAAACCCGAAGTAATCAGTAATCCGGTAAATATCCGACGGTTCGATCCATTTCATATTCCTCAAAACCGGGTTCCAAACTGCGAGTTTTGCGTATTGTAACTCTCTGTAATTCCATTTTTCACACGTACATAGCAAGAGTCCATCACAGTGAACCATAGAATCTATCGGATACGACTCGCGGAACTCCTCAGGGATTAATGCAACTGAGAGTGTTCCACTGACCGGATCCATGATCTGACGATCATATACTCTTATGAACCGTTCCGGAGATCGATCCAAGTGACTGTACATGAATCTTTTGTCGCTGGTGATGAGAGCGTACCATTTCTTGCACGTCGATTTGAATCTGATCAAGGATTCGGCGGGAGTCCTGTAAAGTATTTCTTCTATCATCTCGAGTGGCAGCGATGGCAACAACAAACGCTTTGGGGAAGCCATGCGACGCTGCTTACTGTGAAGATTTGAATCGTATCAGAGAGATTGATTCTTGAATAAGGTTTCTTTTTCGTTTTCTCAGTTAAGTTTTAAAGATGTGAAGGCGAATAAGGAAAGGAAAATATAATGTGAATCTTTAACGATCTTATCTTTACTGAGAAAGTTAATGACGTTACTGGTTTTATCCATACACAAAACATTTATGTACTTTTAAAGAATTGTGTTGATATGTACAAAGGTTGATTATTAAAATCTAAAGACGAAGAAATGTTGATTATTATGTACAACAACAACAGCATAAACCCTCTCTCGATGTCCGGATTTATAAACAACGCAAAAACAAAACAAAAAAAGAAGAAAAAACTTTTTTTTTTCTTTTTAATATATTTGGAATCCAAAAAAAAACAAATCAACGCCAAAAATATAAAAACAAATAGGAAAAAGAAGAAAGAAGAGAGAGAGAGATATGAACAAATCAAAACCCTTCCAGACTAGTTCTCCTACCACTGGCTGAAGACGATCTCCGAACCTCTTCCCTGGCCATCTCCTCCAACGATGAACAAGCTCGTGGCGGAAACACTGGTGGGAACATGACCGTTCCTCCCCTTGTGGGTGAAATCGACGGTTGTCGTGGTGGAGGCGAGGGTGAAAAGCTCGACCTTGGTGGCACTGACGCTGGGGTCCAAATAATGGTGTTGAGACTGCTTGATCTTCCCATATGTTTCCTTGCAGCGACAGGTGCTGGTTCTATTAACGGAAACCTACACGAGTACTTCATGTCCTGTATGACTTTCAGTTGATCCACAATGTTTCTCATGGTTGGACGCTCTGATGGCTCCACCTGCAGACATTTCTGTGCTATATCCGCTACGCTCCTTGCTGCTTTCGCCGGAAACCGACCTTTAAGCTGAGGATCCATGATGAGTGAGAGCCTGCAGTCATCTGCTAGAAAAGCTCGGCTCCATTTCACCAAGTTCCTCTCTTCTTTCGGGTAAGCCCCGTCCATGTTTTTCCTCCCCGTCAGCATCTCAAGAAGAACTATTCCGTAGCTCCACACGTTGCTCTTCGGTGTCAAAAGCCCTCTCTCTATCGTCTCGACCGAGAGATTCGCAAGTGCTGAACTGTTTGATGTCTCTGTCTCTGGAGCATGGCCTGCACAACCGTATCCTGATAGCTTGGCGCTGAAATCTTTGTCGACTTGGATATTAGCAGTAGAAAATTCATTGTACATTGCCTGTTTCATTCGGAGGACGAAATAGGCTCAGTCACCAATATGTTCATCCAACATGTTATCAATACGAAAAAGGCTCAGTCACCAATATATGTTATCATCCAAATTCACAAATGTACCTGAAACGGGCCTTCTTCGTGCAAGAAGGTTAAACCTAGAGCTGCGCAAAGAGCAATCTTCATCCTAGTGTTCCAATCAAGTGGAGGACCATCTGATCTCGCATGCAGCAACCGGTCCAAACTACCGTGAGCAAGCCTCTCGTACACCAGCATTCTAGTGTCCAAACCGTCGCGGGCATGATAGCCTACCAGTTTACACAGATTCTGGTGTTGCAGCGAGGCCAATGTGTTCACTTCATTAATGAACTCTCTGATACTCTGTAGAATAACAATATTAAGGAAACAAACACATAAATAAATATCCTCAGACTTGGTAACAATAACCACAAAGATTTAGTTACCTGAGTGGTTACGTTAAGTCGCACAACAGTTGCGTCGACCTTCTTTAAGCCAGAGGTCGAAGCTTCATCGCCAAAAGAAGCCATGTACATAACAGATGAAAGACCTTCCAACACACAACGGTCAGAGTAAAAAGCGCTACACGCAGCAGCCACTTCATCATATGAGAAGCTCCTAACAGACGCGCTAGGTGGCAAAGGCAAAGGTCCAGATACAGCTCCCGATGCGGATAACCGACCGCTGTTTCCATTAAAGGACTTGAAGCTTCCCCAATTCTTCAATGACGAGCCAGTCTTCGGCGATGGCAGCGGAAGCGGTTGAGGACTAGATTCTTTAGTAGAAGGACGAGCATCTCTTGGTTGGTCATCTTGCTCGTCATGGTAAACTCCAGCAAGAAGATCCCGTTCGACAGCACCGTGAATGCTTGAAGGAGCAGACATCACTCTTGCCCGGCTACTCATATCTCCGGTTCCACCATTAGTAGAGAGAATTGGCTTCACTCGAGTTCTGAAGCTGGGAGGAGCTGATTGTAAACTACGACTTGCAATGTTGGGTGGCTGAGGTAAAGCAGTTGGCTTGCTTTCTTCAGGATCAAACCGCTTCATAGACACGGAGCCTCGTTTCTTCTTGCTCTTCAAAGGGAAACAACCCAAAACCATCTTTTTTTCCAATCTTTTAATATCTGTTTGTGATGCTAATATACATAAACTCCAGCCTTGGAATGCATATAATAAACTCAGGAGAAAATCACAATTTCACCTGAAAAATGATTCAAAAGATAATAACTGATTAGCAAATCACACAAAAAGACACAGTTTTTAGAAAACCCAGATCCGTTTTTTTTTGTGTGTGTGCATGTGTTGGCCATAGAAATAAACAATTTTTTCAGTAGAACTGGATAAAAATATTCGTTTCTACAGATCTCGTGGTTGAGAATTTTAGAACTTGAAGCAACAACAAGCAAAAGGACATAAACCCTAATTCAATAACAGTGAAACAGCAACAAAAACTGCAAAGATTGTATAACCTAATAAGAAGACACGCTTTGGATTAGTTTAATGACGATATCCAATTAGATTAAATTCGGTAAAGAGACAAGAGACAAGGACAATTAAATCCAGTAATACAACGAACTTCACTTTTATTTTCTAAAATCGCATTATCATTGGATAGATATTTTTCAATTCAAGAAAATAAATAAAAAATCAATTTTTCACTTTTGAAAGTGAGCTAATTGATGAAACCAAAGTTGTCATTTACACACAATCTTAGGATAAATCAAAATCTATTCCTGAGAAAGTTCGTTATCCGAACACAACAAAAAAGACATGAAGTCTTCGATCTAGAAAAATCAAAACAGACATGGAAGATAGAAGAAATCAGTTCAAACCTGGAAGAGACAAAGAGAACCCAAGAAAATTCTAAGGAGACTGCAGCTACAGAGAGAGAGAGAGATATGCAAAAAATATAAATGAGAAATTTCTGGGAAGAAGAAGAAGAAGAAGGGGGAGGAAACTAAACAAGTCTGTCTGTTTGGGAAAGTGAGAGAGAGAGAGAAACAAATAAAATTGGTGGGACCTCAAAAGAGGCAGTGGTCAAAGTTCAAACCAAAACAGATATCCAAAGATTTTATTATATTACTATCTTTTTAGAGTTTTGTCCAAAATCTTAATTCAATTCCTCAGCTAACTAGTTTGGAATTTTTCTCTTACTCTACTTTTTTTATATTCTTTCTTTCCACTTTTTGTTTTCTTTCTCTCTATAACCTCGTCACAAAAAATATTATACTACAAATCTACCTCATTCACATTTTATTATTATTATTTTCTCATTAACACAATGAAGCTGCTCAAAAAGATATAACTCTACATGATGTTGTTCCAACTAATAGCCTTTTCTTATTAGTTTTTTTAACCTGTTTGTAAGAAAAATATAAAAAAATAAAGAGTAGTCCTCAAAATTCTTTTTGCTATATCACATATCATTTTTTTTTGGAAAAATTACATATCATATGAAATACAATCACTTTATCAAAAAATTTACTTAATAATCAACTCTATTTTCTTAATCATTGTGATTTAAATTTCTATTTAACGAAGATATTGTATATATTTATCAATTATAACTTAAATTATATTTTAAAATATTAATACTCGAATGAGCTTATTTATTTTTTAAAGATCTAATCTATATTATATAAACAGTTTGTACCGATTGTAATATCACTATATAGTTTAGGTTTGATTTAGGAAATAGCCATTTAAATGTGTATCTTATAACTAAAAAATAAAAATAACAATACAGAAAACAGATAAGGTAGGGAAAACTGTAAAATCAGGAGGAGAAAGCCTAGATTTCCAGTAAAGAGGAGGGCCTCGAGAAAAGCGACATCTCAGTCAAACTTGGAAAACTAGTTTTGTCCCTTTTTTTTTTTTTTAATTATTAAGTACTAGTAGTAATTAGTATTTTGTCTTTGCTTGTTCAATAAAAATAGGCCGTATCTACTCTAATGACAGGTAATCTTCTTCTAATTGGGTCAAATGACTAAACTTAAGATAGGTTTGTTGACTAAAACATCGTAACCGTTCAATTACAAGATTTATCAACCAACCAACGGTTCTTATTCAGTCACTTCCTCACTAATGTGGGACCCGCTGACATCGTTTCTTTTGGAAGAAGATTTAAATACTTAAAAATCATTTTATCAAAAAAGGTTTCTAAGCACACGCGCGGTACACGCGTGCGGCGACGAAACTCTTATCAAATTCAGATAACAGAGGACACGTGGGGTCCCTTCGAACCACTCTCTCCCAATCTCCTCTACTTCCTGAATATTTTTTACTTAACAGTTTTTTACACTATCATCATCATGTGTGGTCTTTTTTTCTCGAGTTTATGATAATCAAATGGAAATTTTCACAAATTCATATATAATAAGGTTTTTGATTTTTCAATTGGAACCTTTCACGTATTCATTCACTTATTACAATACTACATAGATAGAAAACTTTAAGCTGCTAATATATGTATCCGAGTTTTATGTTTTACTTGACTTTAACTCCAACTCATAGACTTATATTGTTCGTTCGTTCCTAAAAGTGTTTTTTATTCTTCTTTTTCCTATTTTGGCGGAGCTTCCTCTTGGTCTTTGCCGCTTCTTTTCTCGGCATTGTTAGACTCTACTGCTTTGTGCTTTGACCAGCCTAAGTTACATCATCATTTTTTCCCCCATTTGTTAGACTTGTCCAATGAATTTTTTTTTTTTGTTGTAGATGCATTCTTTCGCTTTTGTAATATCACGTGCATGTGCATTACAAACTATAGTGACATATATATGAGCGTTCGGCACTTCGGCTAACCAAGCCATATCGTATCGTAAGCCACTAATTTGACAATTTTGGTGATTTTTACCAAGTGAAAGTTACTTATCATTCAAACAGGATATTTTTTTCCCTATTTTGTAGGTAGTTTATATCAAAAATGATAAAACTTAGTACAATATCCGTTGATACGAGAAACAACAACTAGATGAAATCGAATAAAAAATAAGATCTGAGCAGACTTTCGGTTGAAATCGACAAGAACAATGAAGAATGACGAACTGGATTTATATTTATTTTATCTATATTGTGTAATCGAAAATTACATGTCCCTTTTCTTAATCATCACTCGGATATTTAAACGGAAAAAGACTTTGAAACTCTCTCCTCAATTTCCTCTCACGATCTCGGCCCGTGATCCCGAGATCCCGAGATCTTCTCTCAAACTCGACTCGGCATTTCCTCTATCCGATACTTTTTCTTGGGCCCGCGACAATTCTATTGCCGCAGGAAACAATTATTTTTTATTGGGCTTCTCCTACGGGCCTTGTGATCGTCGAAACCCAACACCAACAATATCAAATAAAAACTTATGAAAGATTGAATAACTTAAAATATTTTTTTGAACACTAGCATGCACGTTTTCTATGCTGTTATTGTTGATACGCAATTTAATAATGTTCTGGTATAGTCGTCTACTTTTCTCCTTATGTGAGTAGACTTTTTTGTTTTTAGTTTAGTTGGAATATATAATTATATATGGTTTGAACAGGGGTCGGCTTACTTTGGTTTGATCTATATTGAACAAGGCACATAACAAAAAAAAGAAATGATTTTCACGTTTGACTAATTATTATACTACTGGTGACGAGTCATGAATATTCACTATTTCTACAAATTTTATTTAAAATATTATCGTACTCTATAATGATTTTGTGTTGTGATATTTGAACAAGTTTCGGAACTTTGAATAAATGTTGTAAAGGGTTTTTCTATCTTTACTCAAAGTATCTCATCCGTTAATGATGTGTTTGATTATATACATATATATTAGTCATATATATACGTAAGAAGATTTTTTTTGGTTTGTGATACCAATCAGGCAATCACCAAACTAAGAAAAAGATACATCTACCAAATAAATCCTCCATTATAAATTCTTTAATTGGATTAGATGAAAACAAAAAAGACTTCAAACAAAAAAATTATACACATGAACTGAACTTGTTAGGCCCATAATAATAACCCAGAACTGAAGTCCAAATCATATCAAATTTATTTCAAGATCATATCATTTTTTTGTTGAAGGATGAAATTACTCTTTATAAAGAACACGACGTTTTCTTCACGTATGTAATATGAAAACCTATCACCCGCAGCTCATTCATAGCAGCAAGTTTCTTTTGCGAATCCGCAGATTTCAAAGCTAGCTCATGTTGGGACAACGTCACCTCCAATTGGCCAAGAGCACCATTATGTATCACCTGATCCGGATTCTCCATTTGTCTCTCTACAAAGCGTTTGAATCTTTTGCTTTTGACAACAACCCATGCTGATCCATTCTTCACCCCTTGTACCACACTGTTAACAGCCTGAATCATGTTATCTGATTCCACAAAAACTTTACACCCATCTACGCATAGCCAGCATTCACCTTATCAACAACTTTCTTCACCATATTTGATAAGAAAACAGAGAATTCAACAACATCTCAATTCACAGGATCAAGACAACCAAATCCGAAGCATGTTCCCAAAACAAACAAATATAAAACCCTCTCGGCAACCAACCAATTCAACACAAAACATTCGATTTCTTCTCTGATTAGAATCAGAGAAGAATGACCCCAATTCTTAAACCAGCAAAATAGAAACACTCTGAAACCCTAATTTCTAGACAAAATTAACATATAAAAAAGCAACACAAAACTGATATTTGGATTCGGTTCACAGGATTAGGCAAACAAGAAATTAGTCAGAAAACAGTCTTAGCTTCGACACCCATCCACCGTAGCCAGCCTTCACCTCATCAACAACTTTTTTCACCATATCTGATAAGAAAAAAAAAAGAGAATTCAATAACACATTAATTCACACGATTAATTTAGAAATGAAGTATGTACAATGTATTTATACTATGTACATGATCTAACTGCCTAGCGACCTCTATATAGTATAGTCTACCTATACAAGTGTATTATGTACAAGTATCATCTAATAATTTTTTTTCCATTTTGTAGGTAGTTTATATCAAAATTGATAAAACGTAGTACAATATCAAATAAAAACTTATGAAGATTGAATAACTTGAAATAATTTTTTGAACACTAGTATGGACGTTTTCTAATGCTGTTAATTTAATAATGTTATGGTATAGGCGTCTCCTTCTCTCCTTATGTGTAGAATTTTTTTCTTTCTAGTTTAGTTGGAATATATAATTATGGTTTGAATAAGGGTTGGCTTACTTTGATTTGATCTATATTGAACAAGCCACATAACTCAAAAAAATGATTTTCACGTTTGACTAATTATTATACTACTGATGACAAATCATGAATATTCACTACTTCTACAAATTTTATTTAAAATATTATCGTACTCTATAATGATTTCGTGCACAAGTTTCGAACTTTGAAAAGATGTTGTAAAGGTTTTCCAATCTTTTTATTCAAAGTATCTCGCAATTAATGATGTGTTTGATTATATATATATTAATCATATATATACGTAAGATTATTTTTTTGGTTTGTGAGACCAATCACCAAACTAAGAAAAAGATAATCTATCAAATAAATCCTCCGTTAGAAATTCTTTGGTTGGAATAGATGAAAAGAGAACTTCAAACAAAAAATTATACAAATGAACTGAATTTGTTAGGCCCATAATGATAACCCAGAACTGAAGTCCAAATCATATCATATTTGTTTCAAGATCATATCATTTTTTTTTTGTTGTAGGTTAAAATTACTCTTTATATCAAAGAACACAGCGTTTTCTTCACGTACACGTAATATGAAAACCTATGTTTGAGATTGAAAATGCAAATTGTGTGTTTGATAAGTTAGTGCCGTAAGAAACTCTAAGAATGAAGCTACATATGCAAAATTTGCATGTCAAATATTTTCTCTCTTTATGTGACCAAATATAATAATATATCATAATAAATTTGTTTTAAAACTTTCTTTCTCATTTATCAGTTCGGTTGAAATATTTGACTCCATTTTGGAGATATACAAAAAGAACACTATAAATATACTACGTAATTTGTTTTAAAGATTAAAACTGACATATTTGCACAGATAGAAATCACCAACTCAGTTTGGTCTTAAGAGTTTTCCGGTGAACATAATAGTTAAGCTGTATTTGACCGAAATAACCAAAGTTTAGAAGTTTTGTTTTAAGATTATACCACCACTTTAATATCCTTTTCTGAACTTTTCCAAAAGTCGACTTGCCGGATTAACTAATTTATTTCTCATATATTGGAATTGCTATATTCAACAGAAACAAAAATATCAGACTGTAGGTTTACTTTATGTTCTGAAACTTCTGATCCATAGTTTCATTTATTGAAGCTAGTAAATGCAGTTCGCGGTGAAGTTTTTGTGTTAGGATGGGAGCTAGCATGGAGAATTTTAAATTTTTGATAGAATATTCATAGGAATATTGATAATATATTAAAAACATTCGAGAAATGACGATACATTACTGATTAAAACTAGCAACTAGCAAACCATGTCCTCATTTATTATTAGGTTCTAAGAGCTCTCGTACTAGTAGCTTCCTCTCCGATTTTTCTGCTCGTCTCAGTTAATACTGTTAAAGAGAAACAAAGAGGAGTTAGTGGTTTAGATTATTATTATAAGATCCGTAATCACAAGAGAGAGATATGTGTTTTATTACCTGTCGCAGTTGGTGGATGGGCTGAACTTGTAAGGGAGACTGAGTCCACATTTTGAAGGCAAAGACAAAGCATTGTTGAGGTTGTTAGAAGTGTAAGAGACTCCTCCGATAGCAGATTTGATGCAACGGCAGACGCTTTGACGGTCCGCAGCGGTTTGAGCCTGACTGTTGAGCGCTTTGATACCGTTGCAGCAGCTTTCTGGGACGGCACCGCCCTGAACCACGTAGGAGACACAAGGGTAAAGCTCGGCAACCGTCGTGCTGCAAGACACGGCTGCTTCACCACAGCGCAAAGCAAGAACCAGGCACATGGCAAGTAAGAGAAACTTCATGTTACTTTCTGTTTCTTTTTTCTGGTTGTTGTTGTGTGTGTTGTGGTTAGGGTTAGAGAATTGAGAGGTTATTTATAGATGGAAAGAGTTTAGGGTTGGCAGTTGAGGAGGAGTGATTGCTAGGACAGGACACGAGCGTTAGTGTTAGTTGTGGATGAATTTAATGTTTTACCTTCAGCCAATTTAAGATCCAACCCTCCGGATTCAATTGCATCCTCCTATCGAACAATTTCTATTAAAATATAGTATCGTTTTTAGCTATCTAATTAAATTCATTGCTTAATCAATTCAAATTAAAAGGCCTACTAAATTAAATACTGATACCAACTATAGTAAGAAGTTGAGTAATCACTAATCCATCAAAAGAAAAATTGGCATCTTAAGTTGGTTTATTGAAGTTTGATAAAAAAAAAAAAAAAGGTTGGTTTATTGAAGAAGAATTGTAAATAAATAAATGTATCAAAAAGACGAATTAGCAACCGATGATGAACGACTAATATGTGATAGTAATATTCATCCCAAATATGTCTAGTAACTAGTATTTGAATTTAACTCGATCAACATCGAAATATTTGTAAATAATATAGTGTGTGATTTGTTGACCAACTAGTTTGAAAAGCTGTTTAATACATAGCGTATTCTTGTATATGTTTTTAAAAGTTCAAATATTTACAACTGCTTTTTGAAAAATTCATGACACTTACTTTACTGCTCCTGCATCAAAATTTTAAAGACGGTGTTTTCTTTTCTTTTTTTTTTTTTTTTTTTTTTTTAAGACGGTGTTAACTCCTGTATAAAAAACATTGACGACGACAGATCGAAAATAGTAGTACAACATAGCGACAATTCTTAGGCGATGGATACGGAGTAGTATGGCAGCTCATACTGCATTCAACTCTAGTTTGGTTCGTACGTTTTTGTCTTTAGAAGTAGTTACAATAGCGCAAAGACGAAGGAGCATCTTCTAGTAAACAGTTTTCGTTGGCTTCCAACAAGCAACTAAAACTTTTTCTATCTTGACTTCTTGAGTAGTGGTCCCAATTTTGTATGGTTTAGTCGATCCTTAACCAAAAACCTATGATCATCTCTCAAACCATGCTTTCAAAGCTCAAATATGACTTTTATCCACTCCAGTGCTCAAAGATGGAAAAGCTACTTTCGTAGTATTATTTTTTCTTCTCTCTAGCCACATCGGAGTGTTTTTGTACCTTCTCTACCAGTTTGTATCAATATAAATATGCTCAGTTATAGAACTCTTGACATGAATCGATCCCACTCTAGATTGTTCTATAACAAAAACTAGCCATAGAAGGAAACGAGATCTCTTGTGAATTGTGATCAAGCACAATAGCAAAGGTTTTAACAAGGAATTAGCTAAAATGTAATACAAAATGTCTCCTCGGTTATTTAAGGAACTGCGGTTTGAATACGGTTCGGTTCGGTTCGGTTTGTCGGTTATTTGGTGGTTACTGATTATTTTTGCCCAGCCCTAGTTCAATTTCATATAGCTTTTCTATTACGAAGAGCTTCTTCTCGCTCGACGATTCTGCTTTTCACGAAGTCCATCGAATTATCAAGTAATGCTTCTGTTTCTGGGAATCTAATTCTAATATGATGCTTCGGTTTTTATGAATTGGGATTTTTAGGGAAGAATAAATTGGATTTTAGAGAATAATCAAACTCGTTGTTGTTCCGTGTCAAACACTCGTGGATGATCTTTCTTAGAAAATTAGGTTTCGAGTGTTTCTGTGTCGTTTGTTTAGGAATTGGATTCGAGTTTTGGGGTTACTGTTTTTAATTTCTTGTTTGCCTAATCCTCTGAACCGAATCCAGATCTCAGTTCTCAGTTTTGTGTTGCTTTTTCATATGTTAATTTTGCTAGAAATTAGGGTTTCAGAGTGTTTCTGTTTGGCTGGTTTAAGAATTGAGGTCATTCTTCTCTGATTCTAATTCAGGGAAGAAATCGAATGTTTTGTGTTAAATTGGTTGGTTGCCGAGAGGGTTTTATATTTGTTTGTTTTGGGAACATGCTTCAGATTTGGTTGTCTTGAATTGAGATGTTGTTGAATTCTCTGTTTTCTTATCAGATATGGTGAAGAAAGTTGTTGATAAGGTGAAGGCTGGCTATGCGTGGATGGGTGTCAAAGCTAAGACGTGTAAAGCTTTTGTGGAATCAGATAACCTGATTCAGGCTGCTAACAGTGCGGTACAAGGGGTGAAGAATGGATCAGCATGGGTTGATGTTAAAGGCAAAAAATTCAAACGCTTTGTGGAAAGACAAATGGAGGATCCGGATCAGGTGATACATGATGGTGCTCTCGGCCAATTAGAGGTGACCTTGTCCGGACAAGAGCTAGATTTGAAATGTGCGGATTCGCAAAAGAAACTTGCTGCTGAGACAGCACAACAAAACAACTTGGAATTGGCTATGAATGAGATGCGCGTAAAACATCTCCATGGTGATGGGACAGAATTACAGACCCCATACTCATACAAGACCTTTACCGTCTTAGAGAGGAGATGTTACTCCGTGCTGCCGTCAAGGCCCGTCAATTGGATGCAACATTTGAAATGGTTGAGAAGGCCAAAGAACATATCCCGAAATAGTAACTCCTTTTTTTCCTTTTTCCTTTTTTTTTTTTTTGGCTCAACATCAACTTTTCATTAACCAAGATATTACAACCAAATCCAAGGTACATTACATTCGCCTCTATAGAATTGTACCAAAAGCAAATGCAATGGTTGATCAAGTACAACCCTGGAACACCATACGAAACCAACACTACCTAATCGATAACCATTGCATTTTTTAACCACAACGAGATAAATAACACACCACAACTCGGAGTGAAATCATCTCTTAGACCACCTACAATGATCCTATGACACGAAAACAAATACTAACACAGAGAAGACCTAAACCAATACTGAATACAAATCAAATCCTAGCTATGAGATCCTCATGATCGACGTGTAGAACTTGTCTCAATAGCTTCAACATCCAGAGGCGCATCGTCAGAAAAGCTTGGTCTTTCCGGCTTTTACTGTTCCGGTCCTAAACCTAAAACGAACAATACATCCGACTGACCCGTCTAAAAGTTATGAAGCTACAATAACCGGCGAAATAGATGGTTCTCCGAACTAACTATACAATAACCAGAATGCTAATCATCTAAGGATTAGAGATTGGAGCATAGATTAGCATATCATCACCTTGCAGTGCAAGTTCGAAGTAGCAGCATCCCTTCCATCAAGTTACGAGACATGCACAAACCTTGGTCGGACTGAAAACAAAACAAACGACATCACCCCTTGCTGCAAGACCCACCGTGGCTGGAATGAGAGGTAAGATTTGAAGAAGAAACCAAATCCGACCACTGAAGCTCGTCGAAGAAAACTTCAGCCCTCACTGCTCTCCGATACCCACAAGCCGCCGGTGACAAAACAGCAAACGAAGTCCGCCTCCCCAGATCCACCAGATCTGGCCAAGATTCTACGCTGTCCTCCAACGTCCGCACCTGAGCCTTCACCAGCAACCTCCACCCGACGGATCTCTGCTTCACGCGCCGAGGAATCGCCGGAACAACCACCTTCGAGAGTCACCCAACTGACGACGACGATAAAACAAGGAGCGAGACTGAAAAGGAACTACTAAGAAGAAAACTAAAAGGACAGAGCCCTCTCCGGCGCCGGAAGGGCAACCGGAGAGGCGGAGCGACTACAACGGCGACTTTCTCTCTCTCTCTTTCTCTCTCTCCCGTCGACAACGATTTAGATGCGAGAATCTCTATCTTTGCGTTGCCTTTTTCTTTTTGTTTTTTCCTTTTTCCTTTTTTTGGGGTGTAAAAACGGCAAATGCTTGATTTTAACTTAAATAATTCCTTTTTTTTTTGTAGCATCCTTGATTCAAGAGAGTTCATGTCATCAGCTGCTTTTGAGAAGCTTATAGCGGACGACGTAGCAGCCCTGTTCGACCTAGCAGAAATGGGATTGTAAGACATGTGCATACACCCCTCAACAAAACGGGGTAGCTGAAAGGATGAACCGCAGCCCTGTTCCAACGAGGCTAGCCACTTGATGGTCATGCGGCGACTTTGGGTTCGGTTTTTTGGGGTCTACAAGTTTAGGATTTGTTCGGGTACATTCTAATATTTTGGGTCGGATTCGGGCTCTCTCTACCTAATGTTCAAAAAACAAAGTCTTTGATGTAAAATCTATCATTCGGTATTGTGTATGCATAGTTATCGTAGAGGTCAAGTGACCGACCTTGACTTTACACGAACTTTCTTGCTGCCTGAATTTTAAAACGCAACGACGTCGTTTTGTTTATAAACAATACCACACGTGTCACCGAGTCATCCTCCCCCGGCCCTGCCAAACCCTATTGCACAATTTAGTTAGAATCCCTAAGAATGATTGTTGTCTGCGTTAGGATGAGTAGGAAGAAGCAGCGCTAGTGTTTTTAAGAATGATGGAGAATGTTGATGAACGTATCAGGACTCTGATTAAAAACGGTGTCAAACTGAGACACCGTTCCATTATTTGTAATGGTGACAAGTCCCGTGACCAGGCTTGAATATGCTCAGTTATAGAACTCTTGACATGAATCAATTCCACTATAGATTGTTCTCTAACAAAAACTAGCCATAGAAGGAAAACGAGATATCTTCTGATCAAGCACAATTTAGCCAGCAAAGGTTTAACAAAAAATTAGCTAAACTGTAATACAAAATGTCTCCTCCATATAATTCCAGTTGCGCCATAGCTAGCCAGTACTGTACTGCACGGTACCCTTAAGGTAGAGAGTTCCAACTTCCAAGTATATTAATACACTGAAAAAAACCTTGATACAAGAACAGAAACTCAAAAGAAGCTTCATCGCCCGATTCTGGCAACCCGATTTCTCAACTTCCGATTATGTTTCTCCTGAAAGAAGCAAGAAATATATTACACAATTTGTGGCATTATAAACTTATAATGATTGGCTTTCTAGACAACCTTTGTGCAGCAGCTTAAACTACTCACTCAGGAACACAAAAAAATTATCGAATTTTCGAAGTTCCTATAGCTTTAAAGGTGGTTTCGTTTATTGGTACCTGTTGAAATACGAAAGCCGAGCTCGTCTCAACATCCGAAGCCAAGCTTTGGATCTTGGCCAACATTCTCTCATACATATCTTCAATCCCGCCAGTGAAACTCGCAGCTTCAGCTCCAACCAAACGTTTCAAGTCTCCAACTTGTAACCCTTCAGCCAAAGCATCGATCTCCTTCTGATCTTTCGCTGCTTGCTTCTTCGCACCCAAGGAACCCTCATCCCTATCCACGACCATGGCTGAGCTATCCAACTCGCAGACCAGCGGCGGAAATCCCGATTTCGGGATAAACGAACCGTAGTGGCCTCGAAACGCCGGTCCAATGTTGACTACACCAACTGATCTCGGTTCGAGCCGTTGTTTCGAGGATCGGAACTGGTACGCACGGTACTCGTGCGTGTGAATGCACTGATCAGTCGATGGCGTAGTGAGAAGGAAGAACACGGATGAAGCCATGTTCGTCGATTTAGGGTTTTGCGAATCCTCGATCGGCAAGTGAAATTGAGATGAGAGAGATGAAGTGACGGCTGACTCTCTCATTGAGGGACGGTTAGCGGTTTTCCGACGGGCGGAGAACCAGCCAATTAAGCGGTCCGGCGAGTCGACGCGGAGGGAATCGACTCGACGGGAGTTAACTCGGCCAAGCGGATCGTAGAATGAGACGGTCTTACCAGAGCAGGCGAAACTCGTAACGGTGGCTACAATTTGATCAGACGAGGAACTCGAGGAGAACGAATCCGCCGGAGAGTCGTCGGACAGATTAGAGGAGACGATGCGGTGGATTTGACCGAAGATCAAGCCATCGACGTCACTGGGAGAGGAGGAAGCTCGTTGAATCATCGACGCCAATATTGAACCCGAAATCTCGATTTTCTCAAGTGAGAGATCGTCCATGGCGACGAGAAAGAGCACAACGAGCGGAAAATATGACGTCACTGAAGGCTCTCTGCAAATAAAAAAACCGCATCTTCAGGACATGTTAAAGACGACGTGGCGTTTCGTGATTCAGAGAGTGGTTAGCGTGTCGTTTTGTTGTTAAAAAAACGGGATGAGATTCCATATTCTAAGCCCGTTTATTTAAAGGCCCAATTAAATAGAAAAAAAAACATTTTTAATATGAAAGGTCAATGCAAAAACGTTTTTGTTATACGAAGCCGCCGAACTTGGGGTTTTCTTTCAACACAAGTTCGCTCCAATGGTGATCCAGACAGAGAAATCCCAACAAGTGTGAACGTGATCCGGTTCTACGTATGTTAGCTCTTGGTCATTTCTGCAGTTGTTTTCAGATTGTATGTCGAGGTTAATTAACTCTTTCTCTGCGTCTTGTAGACTCGGAAGCAATGGTTTGTTATAGAGAACCCACAATGTATGATAATTTTCTGGCATCTCTCGGTTTATCTAACAAAGTTGTTGCCCGTATGAACAAAAGAAGGTAACTGTGTTGCCAAGTTTCAATCATTTAGTTGTAATTTTGGTTATTTGCATTGATGTATGTGCACTCGTTAGTTATTTTGTATATTTTTGCCATTCTTGTTCCTCTGTGGCATTTTTTTTAACAGGCACATGGAGGAAGAAGGTAAAAGCGACACAGAAGGAGTTGAGGATAAGGAAAACAGTGGGTCCGCTGAGGTTGATGTGATTCAAGGTATGCTTTTCCTTATCACGGTCCTCTTGGTTGTATTTGTTGCATTCATCGTTCTAAATCATACTTGTTATCTTGTCTTGTCTTTATTAAAGGGGCTGTTCAGGAAAGTCTCGGTGCTGTTACTAGGAACACAGGGCAGGAGAATCATAATCTTCATAATGAGGAAGAAGAAGATTTTGAAACGGATGATGAGGAGCAGGAGTTGTGTACCAATGGCCAATCTTCATCTACTAGTGCATTTAGAGAGCACCTTAGTCACATATTATCAACTGAAGAAGTAAATACTTTACCAAAAGGCAACTGGGAGTTTAAATGGGAAGCACCTGCCATTGGCATGCCAAATTGCACCTGGAAAGGAACTAGACCAAATTTTCTTCATGTATGTATTGTCTGCTTATAACATTGTCCAGCAACCAAAAATATTGTTGCCGAGTTTGCCTTCCACACTCTTACGAATCACATTTTTTCACAGGTTCTCAGAGTGATCCAACTTATGGTCTCAAGCCTAAGTTATATAAGCACTGGCTTCAGTTATACGAGAAATCTGGAGGAAAAGATTTTTGCTCATCTAACAGAAGAAGATTCTTCTCCATTTGTATGTATCGGATTCTGACGAATCACCCCTTTTTTATTTTCTTTTGGTCTTGTTATATGTATAGATTTCTCATATTGACTTTAGTATTTGATATTTTCTAGGCAACAGCTATCTGGATATTTTTCATTCTAACAAGAGACCCTTTTGCAATGGAGGCCGTAGAGAAGACACCAGTCACATGGACGCATACCTTATGCATTCTGTATGTGCATACTTTTTTTTCTTTATGTTGATTGCTTTTCATTATTCCACTTGGCATTTCTCCGTTTTATTGAAGTCAGTTTGTCTTATTGCAGTTGAATCACATTCTCAGAACTAGAGATCTTGTCAAGAAGAACGAATGTAAAATTTCCAATCTTTCTGAAGAGGAACTTCTCTCTGATGATGGATTTCGAGACCAAGGATTTACTCGTCCAAAGGTGATCCCTTTTGTGATCAAATCTGTTGCTCCTCGCAATATTTGCCAAATTGGTCTTACATTTCTTGTATGTATATCCAGGTACTGATTCTACTTCCATACAAGAGTATTGCTTTTCGCGCTGTGATGAGGCTCATTCAACTAACTCCAGAATCTCAGAGGGTATATACAAATTTTTTTCCGGCACACGTGGTGAATGTCACTGATATTGTCTCAGTTACTGATTATGTCTCGAGTTGCCCTGTATTCATTGGTTTCAGGTTAATGTAGAATACCTTGACCGGTTTAATAAGGAATTTGGATGTGATGTGAGCACGTGGGAAAATGGGATATCAGAAAAACCTTCTGATTGGCAAGCCCTTATTGGTGATGGGAACGATGATGATTCCTTTATGATAGGCATTAAGCATACAAAGAAGAGCATTAGGCTGTATGGTGATTTCTATTCCTCGGACATGATTATTGCTTCACCCCTTGGGATAGTTCAAGCCATTGGTAAAGCAGAAGAGAACAAGGAAAAAGATGTTGATTATCTTTCCTCCATCGAGGTAATTTTGTTTATCATTGATGCCAACATTGATCATTTACATTAGACTACCATCCGTCTGTTTCTGCCTGTGGTTGCAAATATTGTAAGTCATATTTTTTGCATCTCCTTGTTGAAGTTACTAATATTTCTTTCATTTACATTTGGATAGGTTTTGGTTATCGATCATGCAGATGTAATGTCTATGCAGAATTGGAAGCACGTTGATACAGTCTTCAAACAATTAAATAGATTGCCATCAAAACCACATGGTACCAACATCATGCGAGTCCGACCGTTGTATGTAGTTCTTTTTCTAACTTGCAACTTATTCTCTCTAATAAGATGTATATGTCCCACTGCTCAACTATGTCAGAATCTCTCAGTAAAGTCAGTCTTATGTTTAGGTATCTGGATGGACATGCACGGTTCTATCGGCAGTCAATAATTATAAGCTCTTATTTAACCGCAGGTTTTGTTCTGCCCACTGCCTTTTTTTTTTCACATGTGGCAATATTCCATTTTTGTCTGTGCTTTTGCTATATATTTCCATAACCCCTGATTATGGTTAAGTTTTCAAACTCGTATCACTAACCCGGAGAATATTTCTTTGCAGAAATGAATTCTCTATTCAATCATCATTGCTTGAACTATCAAGGAAAGGTGGGTGTGGGATTTCTCTTTTGCGGGTATATTTTTGTTTCTTGCGTTATGAGGGTATTAGATAGATGATTGACGGGATGGCTAGGCCAGAGACTACTACCTACTACTACTGTAGTTTGAATTGAACTATTATGTCTCCTCCAAACCAAGATTGCAGTTTTTATATTAAAAAATTTCCCATCACGCGATTAGTTGAATTAATGCAGATGAAGCTGGAGTGTGCGTACGATGGTGTTCTTAAGGAAGTGTTGTGCAATGCCACTCAGGTATAATAAATATATCATCTTAGTTCAACATAAATGTTGTAGACATCTTATCTCTTTCGTCTTTGTTGCAGTTTTTTGAAAGATTTGATGCAACCTCCATGGTCCATGCTAACGATGCTCATGTTCATGCCACGTTTTGATGCTCATGTTGATGCAACCTCCATGCCACGTTTTGAATATTTTACCAAAAAGATCTAGTTTTGATTTGTTACATGTTCATGGATAAAGAAAATATATGACGGATGATATTTTGCATTGCCACATTTTATTGTTGAATTTTTGTTTATGTACCATTGAAAGTAGTGGTACTACACAGATTATACTTTTAATGTTTCTTCGTTAACAATTTTGCTAAATACTGATTATCTTCTTCTTTTTGGTACAGGTGTTCCCAAGGATAAGAGATTCTGTTCAGGTACTCCCATCATTCAAAGTTTGAGCAATTTTGATGTCCATACTTTATAAAGTTTCCACTAAAAAAGATAATGGACAACAACATCGCGAGTGGTCTATACTAAAAAGACAGCCTTGGTATCACGTAAATTTGGGAGCTTGATTTGTCGTATTTTTTTAATCATGTTTGTAGGGTGGAGTAATGATCTTTATCAATTCTTACTTCGAGTTCTACATGCTTGCAAAGTTTCTGAATTCGCAAAATGCCTCTTTCTGTTTTCTTGACGAGTGAGACCATTTGTTCCCCTATTTTGAAGCATTGTGTTATCCGGAATTGTTTAATTTGATTGGATGGTTGTTAATCGTGACTATCCTCCACTTCTCAGATATGCAAGCACAGAAGTTAAATCCGGTGCACGACAAGAGTTTTTTGACGGGAGTAAACAGATCATCCTTTACACTGAGAGAGCATACTTCTTTTGGGGATACAAGGTTTTCTTTTTCATCTTTTGTTTTAGGTTCGGATTAAATAACTATTTCTGATCAATGTCGGCTTCTCTGGTATCAGGTCCGCGGCATAAAGAAATTAATTGTTTATTCTCTGCCGGAGCGGAAGGAGTTTTACCCTCGGATAACGAACATGCTTGAAGAATCAGATGACATGGTGTCCACTGTGCTTTTTTCTCGTTATGATGTGCGCCAGGTAAGTCTTCTGATGGTTTTTTACACAATGAGAGTCATACCTTGTCATTTTGTGTCCTCCATCGATTCAACTACTTACTAGTTCCTCAACTCTTAATTGGAAAATATTAAGCTTAGAGATCAGTATTTTGTTCTTCTCTTAGTATTATTTTCCTATATAACAAATTCTTAATTGGTTTTGCTTGTCATTTTGTTCACTCGGTCTGATGCAAGTGTTGTTTATATGGATCCAATGTGATGTTTGTTTGCAGCTGGAAAGAATCGTCGGGAATGATTAAGCAAGTAGATTGATCAGTTCTGAGAGTAGCATCGTTGCATTCCGTTAAGACTGGAGAGTGATCAACATGCCCATCCAAAGCTTTTTAATTTTGATTTTTATATATTTAAATTTCTTTTTATCTTTATTTTTCTGTTAAGTTGAGGATTGAATATTTATTAATATCACAAAATCATTACAAAGAGGAGAACAGGCAGAAAATGAAAGGATACAAAAAGCTAATTAAGCCAAACTATTACACACTAATAATATTAAGGCCACCAAACTATATATTACGACCACATTATACGAAACAAACCGGAGTCAACAATCTATATCGATGATTTTTAAGCTTACTCTCTCAGGTAAGCCAAACTGTCAAGACAAAAGAAACCGGATGATGGACTTGTAAAACCGTAAAACAGAGTTCTTGAAGAGGTAAAGAGTTAGAGAATATGAAAAGTTTGACGTCGAAAAATTGAATAGTTTCTCAATTAGATTATGAAAACTCGTTAGGTTAGTGCAGTCGACCCCTAACGTATCCGCCAAGATTTTATGAACATGGTTCGCCACACATCACACGGTGACCTTTTTTTCCGGATAAACACTTGGCCTCCATTCAGTAGCTTTCGTAACAAGGTATCGGGTTTCTTGATGAAGAATAGCATGTCCATATACATCTCCAGCCTCTCACGGTGTTCGCATGGAAGAATCCAACTCTACTGTTACCGCATCTTCAGGACATGTTAAAGACGACGTGGCGTTTCACGTTTCAAAGAGTGGTTAGCGTGTCGTTTTATTGTTAGAAAAACGGGATGAGTTTCTATATTCGAAGCTCGTTTATTCACTCACCTAAAGGCCCAATTTAATAGAAAAAAACATTTTAAAGGGAAAATATGAAAGGTCAATTAGTTCCTTAATCTTCTGCTTTGACGTAGCAACGGTGTTAACAAGTGTCGCCGTATTATTTTCTAGTTGCTAATTAAGAAGAGCTAATAGTTTTCTTGTTTTGCATATTACGAGGAACAAAACAACACTTCTCTTAGTTCGGAGTTTTGAAAGACAAGAGGAAAAAAACGAAGAAGATGGTGCATCCATTGGTTGATAGGGCCACAAGTGACCTGCTCATTGGCCCTGATTGGGCTATGAACCTCGAGATATGTGACATGCTTAATCATGAGCCTGGGTACGACCTGTCTTCACTAAATATTTTTCTATGATCGGAAAATCCTCGATCTGGTCGATCAGAAACAATGTTCTAAAGGACAATCAATAATAGTTGAACTTATGATGTCCTAAAGAGAATACATGCAATTCTTCTTTTTGATATCTTAATAACAATATTAGTGGTATTTTTTTTTGTTAATCCTAACATGTTATACTAGATTTGTGTTGATCATTGAAGTTTTTGATGGTTTGCATTTAATTTGGTTTTGATTTTTCTTTTTGGTTCTATATCATCGTTTTTTGATATGTGAGTGTGTTTGTAGGCAAACAAGAGAGGTAGTGAGTGGCATAAAGAAGAGGCTTACTAGTAGGACTTCCAAGGTTCAGCTTTTGGCTCTTACAGTAAGTTCTATTCAATGAAATGTTCTTACATAATAATTGAAAACCAAACTTCACTTTCAGTTTGATATGCAAACAACCAATATAGTTTTTAGATATTTACTTTTATTTTTTCCCCTTTTTCACTTCAGTTTAAACATGTATATTTGGGATTGTTACAATTGTAGTTACTAGAGACAATTATGAACAATTGTGGGGAACTTATTCATATGCAAGTTGCAGAGAAGGATATACTTCATAAGATGGTGAAGATGGCCAAAAAGAAGGTCAGGATATTATATGATTCTTATTTTTTAACTATTGTTCCATCTATGATCATTTTTGTGTCACACCAAACTTATCATGTTGTTTTTGTAAAAATTATAGCCTAACATCCAAGTGAGGGAGAAGATATTGATACTTATAGATACTTGGCAAGAGAGCTTTTCAGGTCCACAAGGAAGACATCCACAATATTATGCAGCATACCAAGAACTGTTGGTATGTTTCATTTTTTTTGCTGTAATATGCATGGTTCACATGATTTCATTTATTTTCTTTATCTATTTGCAGCGGGCAGGAACTGTATTCCCTCAAAGACCTCATACCACACTCAGTTCAGGACAAACTGGTCCTTCGATAACGTACCCTCAGAGTTCTCGTAATGCTAGACAAGCAGCTACTGATACTTCAACAGAGTCAGAATTTCCAACTTTGAGGTGTTTATCTTGATATTTATTTGCCCACTGTTTTCTAGGAATATTGAAAATAAAAAGATTGATAAAATAGCATTGTTTGGTTGAAGTTTGACAGAAATTCAAAATGCTAGAGGAATAATGGATGTCTTAGCTGAAATGATGAACGCAATAGATAAAAACAACAAAGAGGTATGTTAATCCAAATTCTGAAAAGAAGGTATGTAACATTTTGGTAACATATTATATTGGTGTCACCTTTGCAGGGGCTTAAACAAGAGGTTCTTGTAGATCTCGTTGGCCAATGTCGCACCTATAAGCAAAGAGTAGTACACCTTGTAAACTCGACATCGTAAAGATCTAAAACGTTAACTTCATAATTGTGTTTTGAAATTTCTAACAGTTATGACGAATACATGATTACTATATACGTTTTGGTTCATGTGTCAGAGATGAATCATTGCTTTGCCAAGGCCTAGCCTTAAATGACGATTTGCAGCGCCTACTTGCAAAGCACGAATCCATCGCCTCTGGAAACAGTATGATAGAAAAGGAAGATAAATCTAAAAAGGAAGTTCCTAAGGACACAACTCAGATCATAGATGTTGGTTCAAGGTAAGAAGCAGCTCTAGTTTTTTGGGTTCTTGACTAAGTTTGACTATGACATTCTAAAATATATAAAATTTGTTTTGCAGTGAAACTAAAGCTTGTACTGTTGTGGCTTCTGCAACAAATGGTCCAAAAATAGACCTTCTAAGTGGTGATGACTTTGAGACTCCGAATGCGGAAAACTCATTAGCCCTTGTTCCTCTCGGACCTCCGCAACCAAGTAGTCCCGTAGCAACGCCAGATAACTCCATTGTCTTAATCGATATGTTATCAGATAACAACTGCGAAAGCTCTACTCCTACTTCGAATCCACACGCACAGAATCAGATGGTGCAACAACATCACTCAAATGGATTTGGACCAGCTGGCCATCAAGAGCAACCTTTTTATGGACAAGGGTCATCTGGTCCTGTTTGGAATCTCCAAATTACCCAACAACACCAACAACCATCTTCTCCTGCCTACGGAAACCAACCCTTTTCGCCTAGCTTTAGCCCGCCTGCCTCTCCTCACTATGGTATGCACTTTGGACTGAAACTCAGACTGATATTGGTACCTACAAAGACTAGCTAATTAGTATACTAACTTGTTATCTCTTTAAATTGTAAGGTGGACAAAACAACAATGTACTAGCATTACCCCCACCACCATGGGAAGCTCAATCTCCAAGCTCTAGCCCTCAATACTCTCCTACTCATCCAATGCAAGTGACTCAAGTGGTCATCACCACACACAGTCATCAACCCTTCGGTTACAACCCTCAAGGCGGGTCTCCTCATCCCCCGAACAACAACAACAACAACAACAACAACTTGTTCGGAATGTTCCTCCCTCCAATGACAGGAGGCCACATGCCACCCTTTGGCCACAACCCAAACGTCATAAACAACAATTACAATCCCGCCATGTACGGAGGAGGCTACGGAGGAGGACAAGCTCAGCCACCACAACAGTACCTTCTAGAACAACAAATGTACGGCATGTCTCTTCAAGAGAATGGAAACAACAATACAAACCCCTACCAAGTTTCTTCTCATCATCAACAACAGCCTTTGGCTCTTAACCATCCACCAATGATGAAGCCAATGAATAAGAAACCAGAAGACAAGTTGTTTGGTGATCTTGTTGAACTCTCCAAGTTCAAGAAACCCACTTCAGGACGAGCTGGTAGTATGTAAAATTTCACACCACCATTTTTTTTTTACTTCAAATTTAGAGATTTCAAAAATGTTTTGACTTTTTTTTTATTGGTCTAAAAATTTATGTTGACTTTTGAAATAAATATCAAAACTATTAATCTTTTTGTCGCCGCCAAATAAAAATTGAGAAATTCTCACTTCTTCTTCTTCAATGGAGGAAGACGACGACTCGATCTCTCTCGACACTCTAGCTTCTATTAGATCACTCATTATCAACGCCGACACTTACGACTCTGTAATTTCCTCGGTGTTCGATTTCCTTAGTGGTCTTCTGAGTCGAGGAGACTCGCCAATTCTTCACCACATCCTCAAGCTACTCTCCGACCTTTCCTTCCGGCGAAAGGAATTAGCACCACAGATCTTCGACTCGGTCCTTTCCAACTTACTCCGCCTTCAAAACTCCGCCGCCGTGGAATCGCTTGCTGTGCTGGCGTCGGTATCCGAAAGATACCCTAGCCTCGCCGCCGCGCTTTCCAAAATCGACGGCGAGGTATTTGCGTCGATTTGTCTCGGAGCACCTATATCGTCTCGGCTGTGGCTACTTAGGCACGCGGAGAGGTTCAATGTCCCGTCGTCCGTACTTTTCACCTTGTTTTTAGGGTTTACCAAGGATCCGTATCCGTATATCAGAAAACTAGCTCTGGATGGATTGATTAGTATATGTAAGGCTGGTGACTTGAATCACGCTCATGCCGTGGAAGGTTGCTATACTCGTGCTGTTGAGCTTTTGGGCGATGCTGAAGATAGCGTCAGATCTTCTGCAGTTCGTGCAGTAAGTTTCTCTTTGATTTTATGAAATTGCGGTTGAAAGAATTGTTATAAGCTAATGATCTGATTATATCTAATTGGGGAGTTGGCAACTTTTCGAATGTTCAGGTCAGTGTATGGGGCAAAGTGATGATTGCATCCAAGGAGGAAGAGGTGGACAGAAGAGAATGTACAGATGCTGTGTTTCTCCAGGTAACTAGCTCCTCTTTGGCTTGTATAGCATTTGAAGTCTATGAAATTACCAATTTCGTGTTTGGAGCTGTCTTATACCTAGCTACGAATTGATACAGTGACGAGTCAGTTTTGTGATATCCACTGTATGAAATAAACATGGTGAAGTTTTAAATTGTATTTTGCAAACGAGCTTAAATAACCAAATGTCTGATGTTTTCTTATAAACATGATTTCAGCTTTGTTCTATCGTGAGAGATATGAGTGTAGACGTGAGGGTTGAGGTCTTCAGGGGATTTGGGATTATAGGAACTGCATCAGAAAGCATTATATTGCAAACAATTTCTAAAAAATTATTGGGAGCAGGAAAAGGGAAGAAACCGCAGAATCATCTTTCGAATGTATCAGCTGATGTCGCTGCTGCAGCTGGAGTTTTCATCCATGGTTTTGAAGATGAATTCTACGAGGTATACTTATAAGAAAATTCCTTTTTCGTTTTGTTATGGTGCCTTTATGTGCAATCCTGTTAAGTAAGTTCCGTAGAAAAGAATTTAGTTGAGTTTTTATTGTTTCTGGACTTTTATTAACAGCATTTATATGCATCATTTTTGAAGGTACGGGAAGCTGCGGTTGACTCCTTCCACTCCCTCTCAGTAAATTCTATCAAATTCCCAGATGAAGCTGTTTACCTATTGATGGATATGCTATACGATGATTATATGGTTGTCAAGTTGAAAGCTTTAGATGCATTGCATCATATAGCAGACTCGGGGGACCTGAAGATACAGGAAACTTATATGCCCGCCGTAAGTCACCTTATCTTCTGCCTTTTTTTTTTTTTTTTTTTTCTATTGTACTGAGTAGGCAAACAGCTAATGAGAATGCAGATGCAATACTTCTCTTGCTATACTTCATAACTTTGGTATGTTGTCTCGTGTGGTCCAGGTTTTATGCATATAACCAACCTCTATGAGTTTAGGCCCACTGAAGTAGCTCCATAATTCTTTGCACTCTAGGGCCTAATGCTTAACGAGACAATAAGTGATTTGGTACTAAACTAGCCTCGCTGCCACTGACTCCATGATTGTCACTTGGTTCTATTTGGCTATATCTTTGCTACGAGTTTTGATAAAGACCTTCTACTTGACTTTGCAGTTTTTGGAAGCTATTGTTGATACTTCTGAGAACATAAGAGTTGAGGCTAGAAACATTCTTAAACTGGCAAAGCTGCCTGATTTGAAGCTGGTCGACAAATGTGTTGATGGCGTCCTAAAAAGTTTAGAGATGTATCCACAGGTTGGTACAGTTATCTACAGAGATGAAGTAGCTTCTGATTTTATCAATTCTTTCCTTTTCTTTTTCTTCTTCTGAACCTTAATTTTCTTGCTATTTCATCCTAGGACGAACCTGATACCTTGTCTGCCCTGTTCCATTTCGGAAAAAAACACGCAAAGTTCTTAGCCAGTCTGGTTAAGAGATTTAGTGAAAAGGTAAACGAGAAACTTTTTATCACTCTTTTTTTGTTAACTATAGGCATATAAATTATTTTCATTGCTTACTCTTGCATACTCTCCAGCTAGGGACAGCTTCCGGAAATAAATCTGAATTCAACAGCCAACACTTATCTGCATCTCTTATGCTGATAATCTCAGCCCCTCTCTCAAACAAACAAAGCATCACCTCCGTACCACCCCTGGCTTTTTCATATTCACTTGCAATGCTGGGGAAATTCTCTCGTGGACTTCATGAGATGATGGACCAGGATACGCTTTTGGCTTACTTGACTCATTGCACTATTCTTTCTGCTTCTTCGGGTACAGAATTCAACAAAGGAGATATATTTTTTCATGCATATAGGCACGGTAATGCAGATTTTGCTGGACACCCTGTCTTACTACCAAGCAAAGATATATCTAATGAGAGTAATCAAGCACTCAAGTTTGTTAACTATATACTGTTGAAGATAAAGGCTGCCTGGTTGTTATCACTATCAGGGTGCTCGAAAGAAGCACTCCGAGCGTTGAGGTTTTACAGCTTACAATCTATTAAAATTCCAGCCTCTGAATCATTGTTTCAGGTGTACCCTAACTAATGTGTTTCTTGTCTTCTTGTCCAGGGCTTGCAAACGGGAGTTAGCAATTTTGACAGCCGATTCTTCAATCTCCATTGGTGCATTGCAGTTTATGTGTCAGTACATTCACATAATAGAACTTCTCGCTCAAGTATGGTCTCATTTCGAATACTCAAGACACATCAGCACGTGCAGATCTGTAGAACTGGAAATACTGATGGAAGAGGTAGAGATAAAACTGATGGAGATAAGGTGTAGATTCACAGGCTTGTCTATGGAGGTGTCGTTAGTAATGGAGCTAGTAATTTTTGGTTGCTTGTTAAGGTTATATAGATTTGAGACTTGCTGCCGCCTTAGCTGCATGGAGAAGCTAACTTCAACGATATCTCAATTAGAGCTCCACCACGAACAACAATGCACCAAACCATCAGATTTTCTAACTGAAACTAAGAAGTCATTGCTAGAGATTGGGAGCTCTGCTAATATAAATTGCTGTAGACTGCTTCATCTCATCAAGATATTTAGTTGCTTCTCTCCGGAACAGTTTACGTTCTCTAGTAATCTGCAGTGTGTGAGCGCAGAGTTAGAGGTTCCTGGTAATGGTCCTTACAGTCCGATTTCGTTTTTGCCTGGTCTCCCAGTGGCTATTCAGTGTGAGATCACGCTGCTTAATGTCCCAAGGGATACCTGTTTGTGGCTGAGAATATCCAGAAGCGATGAAACTTGCCAGTTTGTGTACGTGGATCCAAACCTCTACAACGGAGATGCGAGAGAGAAGAAGTTCATGTTTAATGCAGTAACTTACATGACCCCGAGGGCTGCTATGTTCACATTGCGGGTCTCAATAGTCATGGAGTGTTTGTCTGAAGACATTTGTTACAGAAAAGGGCGTCATGGTCCCAAGCATCCAGTGGCCTATCTGTGTAAGGAAAGAGAAGTTCACCTAAACCTTGTTTCAAGAACCTACGGACGAACAGTTGACATTTTATGAATTTTGCAAAAAGTACTTATAGAGATTCTTGTTTTGAGAAATTGATCAGTGTGAGATAACTAAAAAAACTTTATACACTGCTAACTGTTAAAGCTAAAGCATATGCGTTAGTATTCCAACAATATCTTCAGCTATCACCTCCTTCAACAAGATTCAAAGTCCAGTCTAAGTGCAAGTTTAAGGTTAGCTGGCTGGTAAGTCAGATGTATTTCAAAGGCTATGCAGCCAGCTAACTTTTTTTTTTATTCCGAGTTACCAGAATCTGCATTTTGAAGGCTTTTGCTACCCTGAGCGTCCTCGAACCACCGGGAAACGCATCCTTACACAACCTCCGACAACTGTTTTGCTTCCTCCGAGTTGTTATCTTCTGTGTTTAGACATGTGACCTGCTAAAAAAGGTCTATTCTGTCTGCCAACTCTTTTTATAACCAACTTTAAAAACTGTTGTATATTTCTTACAAAATGTCAAGCTCTGAACAATTAAATGACAAGTGAAATTAAATTCTGCCGTTTTTCACCAATAGTCATTGCAAGAACAAGAGCCGTTAGTAAAACAATGAAACCTATTGTTGTCTCTAACAACAATCTCTCGTCTAGTGATCTTCGATATCAACTTCATCACTTCATGACAATCTCCACACACCCTTAGATTCTTCACTACCCGAATCACTTGGCCATGATCCGTACTGATCAGCCCAAACGCAACAGCAAGCTTCTCGCTGTGATACCCCAAGACCCTTTCCTTTTCTTCCTCTTCAACATCGAACATAACAAACTCTGTCGTTGGAACAAAACCCATAAGTCTCATTTCATTACCCAACTCTTCTAGCTTTCCATATATCTTGTCGCTAAGAGGATGAGATTTATCATCTGCTAGAAACTCATGGACCGTCCCTTCCAATTCTATCCAACTATATCCCGGGATCTTCTTCAGACCTTTCTTGTTCATATTGTCCCTCACTTCAGCCGCTTCGTCCCATCTGCCGTTCACAGAGTATATGTTGGATAATTGAACATAGTTTCCTG
The DNA here is from genome assembly GCF_030686135.1 of Camelina sativa. NCBI lineage: Eukaryota > Viridiplantae > Streptophyta > Magnoliopsida > Brassicales > Brassicaceae > Camelina > Camelina sativa. The sequence goes on from NC_141898.1 coordinate 3,540,633, forward strand.
CATTCCATGGCTCCAAAGCTATGAGTTCTTTAAGAACAGTTTCTGCTAACCGCGTATCTTTGACCAGTCTGCATCCGCTCAGTAACGCTCCCCATATTATCACGTTTGGCTTTAGGGGCATATCGCAGATCACACGGTAAGCGTCATCTAACATCCCTGCTCTGCCCCAAAGATCTACCATGCAACCATAGTGTTCAACAGTGCGTTTCAAAGCGTAATCACAGCTCATGCTGTTAAAAAAACGAAGCCCGTCTTCAATTAGGCCAGCGTGAACGCACCCACAGAGCAGTCCAAGGAACGTGGACCCATCAGGTGAGATACCTAACTTCTCTGTTTGTCCAAAAACCGCGAACGCGAGCTTAACGTGGCCATTCTTGGCCAGACCAGAAATTGCAGCATTCATGATAACTATATCTTTCTCCTTCATTTCTTTAAATACTTCAAAACCTCGAGCCATAGCCCCACATTTCGCATACATGTCGATCAGGGCATTGGCCATAAACAGATTGTTCAAGAACTCATGCCTATCTATTAAACTGATACCCCACTCACCTAGATCAAGCGCTCCCAAGCTTGCACAAGAAGAAAGAAACCCGACAATTGAAAACTGGTCCGGTTTCAGATTTTCGTGCAACATCTGGATGAAAAACTCAACCCCTTCTTTCGGTAAGCTGTTCGATGCATACCCTTGTATCATAGTGCTCCAAGTAACTATATCTTTCTCCACCATCGAGTCAAAAACAGAACGAGCCTTCTCCATATTCCCACACTTTGCATAGAGATTAACAAGTGTCGTCCGCACATACGAGTTCTTCTGCATCCCCGTCTCTTCCATGAACTTAACAATCCATTCCCCGCTGTCGAGATCTCCTACGTGAACACAAGCAGATAAAAACTTAACAATAAAGTAGCTATCCGGCTTCACACCCATCTCCACCATCTTCTTAAACAAACCAATGGCTTCCCTGTGCTTTCCCGCAGTAATATACCCACTAAAAAACGCCGTCCAAGTAACAACGCTTCTCTCAGGAATTTCGTCGAACACTTTGTGGGCATCATTTAAACGTCCGGTTCCAGAGTATACAGAGAGCAGACTCGTCATAGCACCTACGTCGTGATCATACCCACATTTTACAACGAGCGAATGAAGATTAATCCCGAGCTTGAGATTTCTGGATCTTGTGCAAGCCTTGAGAACCAGAGGGAAGGTGAAACCATGGAGGGAGAGACCGTGTTTGCGGATGGAGAGGAAGAGATCGAGGGTTTCTTGGAAGAGATGATTGTTGACGAAGCCATTGATGAGAGTGTTGTAGAGGAAAATGTTTGGGAACTGGGTGTGAGAGAAGAGGAGAAAGGAGTAACGGGTTTGGCGGAAGTAGAGAGTTCGCTTGAGGAGGAGGTTAACGAGGAAAGTGTCGTGGTGGAGGTGGTGGCGAATGAGAGAGGCGTGGATTTGTTTCAGATGGCTGACGGCGGATGCGACGGAGATTAGGGTTTTGATCTGCTGGGATTTCGATGTTGGCACGGTGACGATGCTCATCTCTCCCGCCAATTTATCACCCTTGAATATTGCATCGCTTTATACTTTTTAGTATTTCGAATAACGTATTTATATTTATTTGTATGTTTGTTTTGAAAATAATTTTATACCGAACACAAATAAGATAACCATTTGTATCAGATTTTATCTTCATTCTTATGAAGTTTGCTTTTCTATCAAACTAAATCTAAATTAAATCGCTCAAACTGTTTCATCTCATGTTGTTCGCATTGCTTAATTCCATTTTGAATCATAATTTTTGTTGAATCATAATTTCATAAATATAATTGTTATGATATAACTCAGTCTACTAAACATCCAAAAGCATGCAAATAATTTATAAAATTCTCCGATTAAAAAAAAAATCCAACCGGAGATCATAAATATGAAAGCCACTAAAAAATCAAAAGCATATATATATACATTACTTGTTTATTTTAATTATATATACAAAGACTGTGTATTTTACTATGTACAACACTTGCTAAACTTGGGGAGATAAAAAACAAACTCACTTGACTCTGTGTGTAGCAAGATGCAGCAGAGTCCGAAAGAATTGAGGAGGGTACATTGGGGGCTGCTCTGCTAATGCCTTCAGGTTTTAAATCCCATATCAAAACAAAGAAGGTGTGTTTATGTCAATGTCTCAAGAGCAAACTTTCACGTACACAAATCTAAAGACAAATAAAACATGATTCCAATAATCGATCTATCTTAAATTGTTATTCAAAACACTTAAACAAAACCAAGCACAACCCAAACTTATGTTCTTTGATAAAATTTTGGACTAGAGATAAATCAGTTATTTTTTTGGTAACAAATAATTTATCCGGTTTCCATTTAGTTGACGTACTTCCGAAACCACATATAAGCTGAAACGGTTGCAAGATGGAACAAATAGGAATGCGAAAGTCACCTGTTGGATTAAAACAGTGGAAGGAGTCATTCCGGGAACTGTGTTCACCTCTATAACCAGTACCTGCACAACGACCTTGTGAGATCACAGAAATTGATTTTGGAACGAACGATGAGAGTAGACATTAGTATAGTGCAAAGTATTTCGCTGGATCCCTATCGTACCTCTCCGGTTTCAACATGCACAAAAGCATCGATCCGTGAAAACCCTTCTAACCCGAGAGTTTCTGCAATCAGCTCAATGCCTTGTTTGCATTTCTCCAAAGCTTCCTTACTGAAACTCACAACTTTAGTCATCAGCTTCTATAATCTATTCTCTCTCTCTCTGTTCTCTTGACTAAATCAAACTGATCAAAACCGCACCAAACCAAAGAAACCGGTCAATGTCTTATTTTGGTTTTACTTTTTTTATACCCCAAAAACAAAAACGAAACTCAGTTTTTTGATGATCTTTATACTAACAGTCCATTTCAATACAAAACCAACTCTTCAGAAACTAAATTGGGTTCTAAATTAGTTTATAGTTTCCTCAGACCAAGAGACCTGAAAACCAAAACCTGGATTTGATAACTGTGACAAGCATAGCTTTTCTAAAGAATTTCAAAGAGCTTTCCAACTAAGTAAAATGCTCTCTTTCATATACAAAGCATAGTATTTTAATCTATTCCATGTAAAAATAATATCCCGATTGAAGCTTTAGACAAACCTCATGATTGTTGGTGGAGGTGGAGTAAGATTTATGCCAGTGCCGCCTATTAAAGATATAATTACATATGCCATCATTGTAAAGACATTTTAGTACTCTCATAAAAAGTAGAAAGAAGACATGAAATGGCAAAGAAAGACAAGTGGGAATACCTTGAAACTTCTCCTCGAGTGACAATATATCGCCACTTTCCTTGACAGTAAGACTAGGACTCAGCGAATGCATTGACCCACGGCTCCCGATAACACCTACAGTTATCTCAACCCATCGCCTCCTACCTTTCCAAGAGAGCTGCTGCTTGGCTTTGGATGAAGTTATGATCTCATCGGTTTCAACAAATGGTTCAAAAATCAAGAGCTCTGGAGCAGGATTTGGCATCTCAATCATTCCATGTGTCTATACACACAAAGTTGAGATAGGTATTTGGATAATCCTACTTTATGAATGGAAGGTTTACGGTTATGCTAATAATTTTTTTTTTGTTTTGACCTTAGAAAGAGTGTTTGGAGGAATCCTTGGTAGACAATCTTTTAAAGCTTGTACATATATAGCAAGGTCTTCAGAGGAACTGCAGGAAAACCCAAATATTTAAACTCATACACAAAAAAAACTTAGTGGTGACGATTGGAAAAAGACGAGTTACCACAATCTTGCAACACCAGTGGAGCATCCATCCTTTGCTGGTTTAACACATAGTGTGAGACAACGAAACTTGTTGATCAATTCATTCCAAACATTTGGGATGGTCTCATGCATTATATCCTCTGTTCTTTTCACATCTTTGCTTATGGTATGAATTCCAAACTCTGAAAGCTATTGATTACGAAAACACACAATAAAAAGTCATTTGTTACAATTACTCACGTTTTCAATATATTAGCTTGAATATATTGACTGGTTTCTTTACCTGACTAAGAGCCTGAGATGTTGTAATCTTGTCCATGCAAGTCCTTGAGGCTAGTACGCCTGGACCTTTATTTAAGAACAGAAAAGGAAAATTAAACATTGGGTGGACATAGAGAATTAAATAGAAACCCAAATACTATCATAAGTTGCAACTAACCTGTATAAGAAACTCCTTCATCCTCCAGCAAGGCCTGTAGCGTACCATCTTCCCCAATTCCTCCATGCACTGTCATTTAGCATTTGAAAAATATACTCATAAAAACACTGCATACTCAGTATATAGCGACTGAGGGTGAGTTGCATACAGAATGGAAGCACTCTCTTACTAGATAAAAGTGCTTCTGGAGGAGTATCAACACTGCAAACCAAAACTGTTTCAACATCCCCAGCTTTTGTTTTTGTTCATGCAACTAATCTTACTAATTTAATTTGTTGATAGCTTTCTCTCATTAAGTCATAAACTTATATTTGCTCATGTTTAATACAAAATTGGAAACATTGTAGTCTCTCAGTTATAAGACTAACCTGCAATGAAAACAGTTGCTTGAGCTTCCTTGGCAAGCTTGATCCACTCTTTCAATGAGAATTTTCTGGGTAGATCGTCTGTTATATCAAACCCTGCAAACCAGCTTTGATTCCCCAAACCATCCATAAGATCCTCCATCACTTGCTTCTGCAGCAGAGATGTAAATAGAGCCCGATCAGGCTCGATTGCTTCTAAGCACGCTGCAAGAACTTCCTCGGCAGTGTGCCTTAGCACAACTGAATAGCTGAGAACAAAGAAACTCATTACTGATGTTGACTGATATAGCATTATAAATGAGGAAATTTCAAAAAACTTCATACATCCACATAACTGTTATACCATTTTTTCCCCTCTATCGTATGGGAGGTCAATATTTGTACCTATGAGTACAGACTACTGTAAATCTTATTTCAACTCTGAGAATATACTTACGGCAAAGCCCAGACTTCTTTATTGTCCAAGTTTGAAGATGTTCCTGATGAGTTGCTAAGTGAGGGGGAAAGCAAACAGGGAGTTACATTAAGCTGTAAACAAGAAGATCATCAGAGTCACGGCAATATCCTATTGCACTATTGCAACCACATTTTAGCTATCATAGCTTAACGACAATGCACACTGGAATTAATGATTTCATAAGATGTATAATTACACCTCAAATGATGTGATGATGCGTTCTTTTCAACTTACATCTACAAATCTTTGCAAATTGATCCAGACATTCGTTCCACTCATGATGGACACCTGCCGCTCTGAAGTATCTCCTCCAAATATGACAAACACTTTCTGGACGTCCCCAGAGATTTCCAGGTCTGTTGAACCTTGGAGTAATTGACTATACCCATTATTATACCAAGAAAGATGGGGAAACCTCGAGCTAGCACGGTGGACGATTGTTCGTAAAATGTTTGAATGAGAAAACCCAACCTGAATATAAGAATTAATGATCTAAAATCATGTATGGTTAATACAAACATCAAACCTTATTGTTCGAATGAACTACGCATGAATGAGAATACATACATAAATGAACAATACATCACAGCTCAAACTTTCCCAGTTTCCCTATTACCTTACAATTTACTTACAAACTATCAATGAGAAGACTAATTGCTGTCCAAAACAAAACAAAAAAGATAGTTGGGAAGAAAAAATTAAAAGCGTGATGCTTATAAAATCATGTCATTTCTCAAAGCATCGACAATAATAAGGAAAAAGATAGGGTAAATGCACACACATTTTACAAAATATGAGAAGAAGAGTTAAACAGAGTAGAGACAGCACGAAGCACATTTTTCACATAACCATCAATGTACAATATCTTTAATTACCTTAGAAGCCTGCTGGAAGAGAAAGCTAGTTTGTTCCATGCCACTTATCTGTAAAAGCAGTTGAGATATGCATTCAAGTGTTACTTCTAAGAACAATGCAATGTATAGTAGCAGCTTCGGGTAAATATGAAGGTCGTCAAATTTGCAATAGGCTAACCAGGTTGATGTCTGTGCATATAATATCCCCTGACTCGGGTCCTCCAAGCCTTTCACTTGCAGATGATAATAAATTTGAGTTGGGAGCCAGATACCATCCATCAATGCGAGCAAAGTCACGTAGACCAAGCTTTTGAAATATAAGAGATGCCTCTTCACGAATCCTTTTGATAACATGGATAGGGAAACGGGGAGGAGTGTGATAGATGACCTGTTTCAAATACACTCATTGTGAGGAGAAATAAAGTTCCTAACATTTAGAACTCGATATGCTGAGAAACCAATAAAATAACCTCTGAAAAATAGAAAGAAAGATATCTTTACCTTTTTAAAATACAGAGTTAAGGGTATAAAAGCAATCAATTCGTTTCAGACACAGCTTTCACTATTGGTTACGGTAATTGCAAGAATCACCTGCTGTGTCGGCAGATACTTCCTCCGATAGTCGAAGATTGCGTCTTCCTTTGGATCACTACTGCCATGAAACTGAAGTTGAACCTGATCACATAAAGGTACATAACAGTAAGAAACTATACATGATATTAAGGGAAAGATCTAGTCCATATACGTATTACTTTAAATGGATATCTCATGAAGTCATCTGACCTCAATGCACAAATAAGTTAGCCACAAACAATGGCATTCAGCAAACTAAATCTGTTCGTCCTGAGATCTGCTTCCTATTTAGTATAAAAAATTACAGCGGCTAAAGTTTCACTAGTCCAATATTAATATAATTCATGTAGTCGTGGTCCAGATATCAGCTGAGACAGAACCTCAGAGAAAAAAATATGTGGCACAAGCTTTCTGTGAAACTCAGAAAACAAATGAAAATGTAATTACCTCAGTAGGCATCAGTACAACAGGATGGCAAACAGAACCAGAACCTACATCCAGGACGATGGCAGTGAACTCATATGCATCTTCAATGAACACCTCAACAACAACCCTATCATCAATTCCCTATCCGACACAAGAAGAAAAAACCAATTTGCATGTTAAGATAATATAGTTTGCAATCCTCCAAAACTACAGATTTTCTAGTTTCAGGAAATAGAGTTTTCCATTCCTTCACTTCTAAGTCCCTACTTATACTGTTCAAGCTTCAAAACAAAGGATACCTCTAGGATTAGTTCAATAGCCTTTTTAATTGAATCATTTACGCCAAAAGCAACTTTGACACCAATACTCGAACCTGCTTTAGCTGGTTTAACCTGAAACAGACAGAAATGAAGAGAAAAAATAAGTGAAATAAATGAAGGAAATGGGATCTCTAGACAACATTTCTATGACCAGGCTGAGAGATAGCCAGATGCTTACCACGACTTTTCCCATCTTGAGATCCAGCTTGTTATCTGTAAACCATTGTGCTATTTCACTTTCGTCTACGTCAGTCCCCTGAACGACATGTTGTTTATAGGTAATTTATCATTAGCTGAAAATTTGACTGCTATGTAAAGATAAGATTTCTCTGCAAATGAAGTAGAAAATGAATGCAGATAAAGAGACATGTCTAGACAATATACTACCTGCACCAAGTAGTTTGGTACTGTCATGAACCCATAGTCCCTGAGCTCCAAAGAGGCTTCATACTGGAATTAGTTCACTGGAATTAATCAGAACTATACAAATACATAGGTAGATACAAATCAACAACAAAACGACAGTTAACTCAATAGGATGTAAATGAATATCTGAAAAAATCGTTCATCCAGACTCATTAATTTACCTTGTCAAAGGCTCGACGACATTCACGGGATCCGGTCCCCACAAATGGAATGTTGTGACTTTCCAACAGCTCCTGGATAGCATTAATTTAAGGTCCCGTAGCATAAGTACTTACAGGAGAAAATAAACCCCAAACTTTTGTACAAAACAACAAACCTGAATGCCACCATCTTCACCAAATCGACCATGAATTACTGGAAACACAATGTCCACAGCGGAAACAAGATGCTCAGCCAATCCGGATAACGATGAGAATCCCTGTGCAAGACTACAGTACGAAACAAACTAGCCACTCAGCTAATTTGGTCACTATTATTATTGTTCCATAATAATAGCAGCTCATTCTTATCATATACCTCACCTCTCCAGCTTGAAATCGAAATCTGCCGGAGTATTCGAGTACAACTGAAAATTTTCACAAACAAAAAAAATAAAAAATAATAAGAGATACATACACCAGAAACTTGTCAATATACACCTAAACAAGAAGCTGCTAGCAAACCTGGGCGGAGGAAATTGCAAAAGCTTTGAGGTCAGGATCTATATAATAGCAGCTCACGCTTATACCATTACCCTGATGATAAACCATCCCAACACAATCGAAACGCAATCTCAAACCATACTCAATTAAAATCCAAGCTCAATTAATCAGGAAAAGAACCTGGATATGATCGAGAACTGATCTAGCAGAGTTGAGAGAAATCCCGCGCTCCGCCGACGGACCTCCGCAAATGAGTCCCACTCTCAGATTCCTTCTACTCATCTCCTCTCCGGAAACGACCGCCTTCGAGATGGTTCGTATAGCTCCGGATCCCCGAAACTTCTTCATCCCCAAAAACCTGCATGTAGTACTCTCGGTTAGTGTGTACTTCTGATTTAGCTTCAGTGTTGTCCGTGGAGCCGTCGCTACTTGATTAACGCTATCTCCTCCTCCTCCTACGCCGCTAATTATCGAGAAACTGACGCCGATCGCCATGGACGCCATCTCTAAAGGAAGCTTAATTCTCCGTAAAAGCTTTTACACCTACTCGGTGCAGTGAACAATTTTCGAAGCAAAAAGCATTCGTCGCACGCGGGAGCTTTGCTTTGCACGTGTCTGTATAAATTTGCTTTGACAAAAATTACCTAATTTTTTATGATAAGTGAGAACAATCCAAACGCATCTGTACTTGCTTAATGAGTGATTTTCCACAATTATTTGGATTAGGATAATAATTGGCATTATTAGACCAAACGTAGTCGATACGTAGCATGAAAATTGCAATCAGAATAGATTATGCATGTCTATTGACTGTTTCCAACGGATCCCAACTTATCGAGATCAATTTGAACAAACAACACACTAACTTTTCTAGTATGAATCATCCTTGTAATAAATATCACGAAACTGCAAATTTTTTTTTTCCACCATTAATTTTACCATTTTTTTTACACATGAAACAAATTAGGAAACGAAAAGACTTAAATAAAGATTAATGAAAAGCAAATCACACACCCAAGAGATGAGAAAATGAAAAGCAAAAACAGGAAAACTATTTACAGACACCATTTACGTGCGTTGTTGTTGCATAGCTAGAGACAAGAACTTCTTATTTGGTGAAGCCTCCCTTCTTTTTTAATGTGTTAACTTAGATCTTCTTTTCGACGGAGGCTAACGAATACTATATAAACCACACCCACTTTACCCGACACAAAACCCACCCGACCTGCACTGATTTTTTTTTTTTTTTTGCTTTTCTTTTTATCACAAGAGCAAATGCAAATTGCAACATATTCACTTACGGTTGTGACTCATCTTGCTTGAGTGTTGTCGTGGGTGTATATGGAGACGAATGAGTCAGCAGCTCCAGCTGCTAGCAGGACCTGGTACGGATGAAATGTGAGGCAACTCACTGAACCAATCTTCTGTGCCATGAAGGACGGGTAGTATCGGATTATCCCTAGTTGTTCCCCTTGAAGGCTGAACACTTTAATAAGCTGTTTTGCAGATCCGCTCGCGATGATTGGAGCGTGTCTGTGAACAGCTAAGGCCGTGAGTGAACCCCTGTGTGCATCAATTGACAGGTATGTGTCCCTTGTTGCTCTAAGGTCAAGAAACTGTATGTCACCGGCCTGTGATGCACTCACCACCTGAAAGAAAATAAGAACAGATATTGGCCCCGGGAAAGTGACACAGAATTATCAACTCATAGATAAGCTTTGGTTTGCAACCTTTGCGGGGTCAAGTCCAGGCTGAAAACTGAGTCCAACCACCCTTTCAACTTTCTGATGAGGCCGAGTCGCGCAGACAAGCCTTCAACAGAAGAAATGATATTAAGTTACGTATTCAAATGGTGGGTCATTTTCGATTATTTTGATAAGTTATATTCAATTTTTCTGTTCAAGAATGAACTATGAAGCAACTTACGGTTCAGGTGATCGAACATCATAGAGTCTCAATGACCCATCGGCAAAACCAGCAGCAAGTTGACCTCCGTGCACTTGAGAAGCGGACTACAAAGATAACGTAAAGTAAGCAAAATTTCCATGTTTTGTACTTCTCGACCAGTTGGGAAGTATTGTTAGTTTCTTCCTGCTCATTCTAAGTTTAAACAACAATTTGCTAAGAATCAAAGACACCTACATAAATTTATTCCATGTAATAACTAAGATCAGCCCAACAGACAACCAATGAACACAAGGCTACACTTCTCTCAGATTAACTATTAAGGTCAGATTCTCTTTCGTTAAGATCCTGGAAAGATCTTTGATCAAGGAAAAGCAAGATAAACTTGCAATACAAACAAAAAGAACTATAAGGCAATCACTCGGGTATATTACTTCTTCGATTCATCAAACCGATTTAATAGATCATAATAAACTGGTCGCAAAGCATAGCATCCTAAGTGCGTTTCTAAGTTGTTAAAAATAGGGTTGTTCACGCAGACTTACAAGTGCTGTAACTCCACACTCTGAATCAGATGGAATAGATCTGACAAGCTGTTCTTTCTCCAGGTCCCAAAGTGTGACCGTTGACACCTCCCCAGAAGCATACTGTTAAATACCAGTACTCCGTAAATAACAATAAACCAAGCTTCGTAACTTGGAAAACAAAGAAGAAACACTGTGAACAACGTGATTGAAGTAATAACATACCAGGTAACCAGACTGTTGTTGCCAGTCCACGACTGCGTTCAAGTCACGTGCACCGGGCTTCTGACCCTGGATTGAAGAAAACCCAGTAACAAGCTTTTGTTTACCCTTTGTTGCATAGTTTTTCCATATCCGGACGGACCCATCGCCTACCCAAAATTCGGAAAAGCATGTGTAAGACATAAATGCCATCACTCAACAGCCATATTCAATCAACTTGCAAGCATCTGAAGACGTGGTGGCAAGAGTTGTGAATCTTACATGACGCAACAAGTAGCAGCGAATCGTCAAGTTCATTGACCAGGCAGAGCTTTGAAATTCCTTTGTCAGGAAAATCATGATTGTCAAAGCCATTGAGAAGAGTTGCTTCCTCATAGTTCCACACTCTGAGAGCAAATTACAGCGAAATACTTAGGTGCAGTTGAGGCTTCTCGATAAAATAGGTCACAAGAGAGAACATCAAAGTTTAGGAGCTTCAAAAAGAAGCTTTTTCTAAATGACTATACTAAACAAAGAGACCTGATCCAATAGATCATGCTTCTACAGGAAACACCATCTCTTTTGTTCGGAACTAGCCTGTATTTTTGCCTAACAGAGGGTTTATCTAAATGCAGGAAGTTGATTTAAGATTCAATTTTAGTGATGCTTAGATGAAACTCGCGTACCTGATCCGTTCATTCTCGTCTGCAGCAACTACAATAGGAGAGAATGGGTGAAGCAGGGCCGTCTTTGTTCCCGTTTCGAACCTCGTATCCCAGTTGGCAATAGGATTATTGTTGAGCTTGCTAATAGCTAGTCAAAGTAAAATGTAAAAAGTCAATTCAGGTAACTAGTATAGGTATGGAACAAACCAGATATAACAGATAAAACTGTTTACATGAGTGCTGGCATTTTGCAATATGCTCAAGTGCAAATTTTTCTTTTTCTTCTCTTTTGGCTGCAATTTCTTGACTAGCATCCGCACCACCAAGAAGCGGTTTAGAAAAGTGGCCACAACTCCAGCTGTAGATAGTTGATAGTGGAAGCAAACTTCGTTCAGATCCACTGACGCCTAAAAGCGGATCAGCCAATCCTGAGTCGGGTGAACTCAACAGATGAGGCCTGAACTCTAACGAACAAACTCTCCTCAGTCCACTCAGATAGTTTGTTCTAGGAGGGCTGACCGGGGGAGTCCTAAAACTTAAGGGCAGATTACCTGTCGTCAACAACAGTGTAAAATCAAAACTCACTAACATTCAGTAGTGAACAGCATCCTTAAATTAAGCAAAACTTTACATCAACTGATGATCATAAAACACTCCATAAAATAGCTACCTGCGTGCATATCAAACCATGAGGATGAACGAGCTAGCCCAGCAAGAGGAGTGTGAGATGTCGTTGCAGCTTCCCCTGGTCGGCCAGTGGGTTTCGAGGGTTTCGCAACAACCTGTTCGATTCCAATAATAGAGAGAACACGCCGTCCAAGACTTGCAATACGTGGAGATGGATCTTTAGCTAATGCAAACATAGCTCGAACGCATTGCGAATAAACAGCATTATCCAACAGTCTAGACTGATGGACAGCTCCATTGCTGACATTGTCATGCATAATTCCAGAATCAGAATGTAACGAAGAATCATCAGATAATGGAGATCCATGCATCAGCCCAGAAGAGCCAAGAGGGCTGCTTGAGATCCTAGCCTCACGAGCCACTGGTTGGCTATCAGTGCTAGCTCTGGTCAGAGGACTCATGTGTAAAGAAACAATCGTTGCACTCCCAGGATCATGGAATTTAGCTATTGAAGGGAGCGAAGTAAGCAAAGAACTTGACTGAGGCTTCCAATATGAAGCTGCGGCTAACTTTAGGTGCTGTTTGTGGCCAAAGGCAAACCGTGCAAGAGCTGTAAAGACATTAACAACAGAATGACTTGGGGACCAAATAGGAAAAACTAAATATAAGTACGCTACGCTTCAAGATGAATATGCAGAATGAACAAAGGCAAACATTTGGAAATGCACAAAACTTATATGAACTCTCTAAACTAGAGACAATATGATTTAAAGATTGTATTTACTTAAAAATGACATTCTCTCCAACTAACGCATCATATAAATTTGGGTTTCTAACTATATTGGAACTCACAAAGTTGGGCAAATGATATATTAAGAAACAGGATGTAGAGATGTATCTAATCTCATTAGGTTAGAAATATTTTACTTTGACGTAAAATGACTCTGACGCTAATTAGGAACCCACAGTCCCACGATCATGAATTTTCAAGAGTTGCATGCTTTGCGTACCTACGGCAACCTCTGCTCGGACAAGTGGACTCCCATCTGAAACTACATCTAAGAGACTTTTAATGATAGCATCTTCGGCTCTAATCTTTTCATCATCATCAAATTCATCCTCCACCACACTTTTATTAGAGTCAAACCCAATATCAAGTAAGGTACCCAGGGCAAAAACAGCAGCAGCCCTTACCTGCAAGAGAATGTTAAGGTCAGAAATTAAACTACCACACGAAGGACATTATACAGAAATCTGAGCTTCACCTCAGGTTGGGGCTCGGAAAGCAGAGGTGCCAACTTTTCAAAAGCATTTGCTTCCCTGCCCATTATTTGGGCCTCCATAAAATCTTCCCACAACTTTCCAAGACAAAGACAAAGCCATTGTAGAAACAATGGCTCTGGCTGTGGATCACTTGGTCTGGATGCTTCAAGGTGCCCCAGACAAACACCAATTAAATTAGCTTCAAGACATGCTTCCTGGCCTCGTCGATGTCCGTCAACAATGACAGCCAGAACAAAAGCAGCCATAGCTCGTTGTTCTGGAAATGCACCCGAGCTATCTAGAAATCGTATGAAATATGTATGTCCCCCATCCTTCACAAGATCAATTTGACATGACTGAAAATAAAGAGAGACCAATCAGTGTCGGAATACTCCAAGATAAGCAACTTGATTTGATGTCCAAGGATATGATATAAAAGATGCAGAGAAATATTAGGTGGTAGATATCTGCCATTCAGAATTCATGTCAGAATAAAATACAAACAGTTTTACCCATCAATGCCATGCTCAGTAAACAACAGATGTACACTAAGAAGATAGCCACAGAAAAACTAGCATAAATTTGCAGAATAAAAAGCAGACGCATGACAAACCAGCATGTTCTCCCAGAAAATAGCACATGGAATATGAGAGATCTACCTTATCAAGTGCAAGAATTTTTGTCCATATGAAAACCAGAATCTGTCTTAGCTCATTCGTTGTTGTTTGCAGAAGCTTCAGCACATATGGGAATATGCCAACAGACAAGGCCTAAAAGAATTTTTACTTCACGTGTAAAGACATAAACATGATAACAAAGAGAAACTATTTGTAAGCTTAAGGGAAAGAGAATTCATGTAAGGACGTATACCAGATCCACAGCCCATGAACCCATATCAAGAAATCTTCCAAGAAGTACAAGAGCACGAAACCGATGGCACTGGCTAAGTAACACCTGAAACAAACCAGATTCTATAAATATGCTAAAATGGCAATATTCAAACAAAACTATTCTAGAACGTCCTGAAGGAGGCCAATGAATATTCCTAAACCATATCCACACAAAACCAAGAGTTCGAAAATGACAAATGAATATGGATCTCTCTCTCAGCAAAAAGGGAAATGGGTACAGAAATCTAGGAACCTGGAGGACAATAGGCAACTGCTCCGGTGGCTTCTTATGCTCAGATCCATGATCAAGCCACACCTCAAAAGCTGTCAGTTGCTCAGTAAAAAAGGGACTTGGCTAGAAAAAGGATAGGAAAAAGTATTATCAGCAAGACAAGTGTCGGCTTATACAATGCAAGGAAACTATACTAGACAAACCTGGAACTCTGCGCTTGGGTCCACTACAAGTTGGGGAAGGTGAGAAAGACAGATTTCAGCAGCCATGTCCCATGCATCCCTGAAGAGCATGTAACGGGTAGCTGAGACAAAATCTAGACACATAACATTTTATATAACAGAGAATCTGGTTCTTGTTGAATACCACATATGATGTTGATGCGTAGGAGGCAGCATAGGGTGAGATATTGGATTACAGTTTGCAGACCGCATTATTCTCTCAGCAAGTAAGAAATTTCGGAAAAGGCTGGCGACCAGCAAGTCCTGTCTGAATAATCTCTGGAAAAGTTCTGCATGGTAAAACTAGCATTCATGAGGAACACGGTAAAGAATTCGAATTAAAGATGTTCGACCTTGATACATTATGCAGAAAGTTTTGAGAAATACCATGAGGCAGCACATTCCAGGCAATTGTATCCGTCACTGCTGTGAAAATCCAGTTCAACTCCCCTAACAACGTCTTACGGTCATTTTGCCGGCCTGGAATCCTGTCAATAAGTGATTCATCGATGATTTCTTTCAGAAGAGAACGCCTGCAGAACCTGCAATGGAAAGGCTCTTGTGAAAGCTGCAAGCTAAACTGAACTGCATAGTTCGAATCAACCGCATTCAACATAGAACAGTAATCTATTTAATGGAAAAAAAGGTTAAGAAGAAGCCCAGAACTGAAACTGCACAGCCTCAGTATCAATGAGTTATACAATAAGTATTATAGAAAGACTTCAATCAGAATGATATCATGAATCTTTGGTCTCATCAGTAAACTTTCATATGCAAAGTATTTTGGCAACTAAAGGTATCAGTCCTGATTATTTCACAATTCTCATGATATGCAGCTTTACTCACCGCACAAAAGTAAAACATATGCATAAGTTCTTCTAACTAAAACACTATGATCCATCTTTGGTATCATCGGAAACACTTACGCCAAAAAATTTGGGTGCTACCTCATGTAAAGCAAGAACATGCTTGCTAAGATTCTATAAACTAGCAAGACGGAACTTAAACTACGTTTTGTAGCAAGAAAACAGGGTACGCAAAGACAGTCAGAGATGGAAAGAGGATTTACCATTTCAACGCCATTTTAATGGGCGTTGTGAGGCAAGACGTAAAAACATCAGCTGGGAATTCAACGCTTTGAGGAAGTGTCTCATGTACATCACAAGCAGCAAGTATAATGCAGTCCCTTGAGGATCCAGAGGAACCAGAAGAACCCCAATCATGAAGCTGCCATAAAGAGTAAATGAATTTTATCATCATATGGAATCACAATTGTAGAATCAAGTCCTAAACTCGACAGGAAGAGGTGGTATATGAGTAAAGTGGTTGTTTCCTTTACCTCAGCAAAGGCATTAAGAATCATCCTAGCAGCAGAGCAGTCAAAAACGTAGATGGAGGGTGTCTTCAACCAGGAATCAAGCTCACTGATTGGCAAGGGAATGTACTGTGTATAACTCTGCGCAAACACAGGATCAATTAGCATGTGGTAACAGACGAAAAAGAAAAAGAACATAGTAGAGAAAAGAAACCGTAGTAAAAGCAGACCTTGTTGAATACCCAAATTTCACCATTAGCTGTAGGCTTTGGCACACCATGCCCATTATAATGGAATAGAACTCTCTCGGTTTTTGCATATTTCCGACAAGTCAAGCACAGCTTCCTCACCTCATCTACCGTCGGATCTAGCTGAACCTTATACCGAGCCTGAGGAAAATCATAAAATAAATATGAAAAGCGTAACTTAACAAAATAGCAATGAAGGGGTGCGGGAAAATAAATGCATCACCCTTGGTTGCCATCTCTCATACTGAGTGCTCAAGTTCTTTCCAATTGTCTCAAGAGCTTTAGGCGGTGCCATGGAAAATGGATCTGCCATCAGGGAAAAAAAAAGATATTGAGTGTGATGACAAAGAAAAAGGATAAACACGCAAAAGAAAGAGTGTAATAGGATTGAGTTGGACAAAGGTTCAACCTATCCAGGCCTCGATTCTAGCACATGGAGATATCTTTATAACATCCGGCGGATCAACAGTGATGTTCAAACACAGAACTAAAGCTACACATCCGGTTTTCATCTGCAAAGAAGAAGAATTTAAGTCAACAAAGAATATGAGACTTACAAGGATTCCTGTAGCAATCAGATCCAATAAATGCCTGATTAAGCTTACGAGAAATAAAATAAAAAAGCTTTCTGAGGAGACACTGAGATTGAAATGAAATGAAAACATGTATCTATAAGGTTCATCTCCAAAATAAAAACGCTAACATAACCTTACTCCAATAACATCACCCAACATAGTTGAAAAAAAAATAGCAGACAGTATCATGAATTCAATATAATGTAGTCCTTATATGCGCCACTCACATCATCAGTTGCACTAAACATAAAAGGATCAAATACACAAGCTAGTCTTATCATACTTGCAGCTAACAGCAATGTTGGATCGAAAACTTACTCGTTCTTTAAGCCGCCATTTGGGGATCAATACAATCTCCGAAGTCCCCAAGGGCGAAGAAGCCTCGGATGCGTCATGTCGAAGCTCGCAGAGCACAATAGTCTGAGGCAAGTATGCCATGCTGGTGGCGGTGGCGGCTCTCTCAGTAGTACCATTCCCGTAGCTACTGCTCTTAGCCTCAGAATCT
Source organism: Camelina sativa (assembly GCF_030686135.1). Taxonomy (NCBI): domain Eukaryota; kingdom Viridiplantae; phylum Streptophyta; class Magnoliopsida; order Brassicales; family Brassicaceae; genus Camelina; species Camelina sativa. Next base: position 3,558,090 of record NC_141898.1, read on the forward strand.
TTCCTCCGTGAATCACCGTCATCGTGACTAGAGACACAGTCGTCGTCGTATCGGTGATTGGAGACCAAAGAAACAGAAGATTGCGAGAACCGAGACACCATTAAGTCTCCTAATGCCATCCAAATCGGAGAACACACCCCCGAATTAACACGGAATCACGCAAATCAAATCCTCAGCCCTAGCTTTTTATTTTGTATTGGATTGGGAGAGAAGCGACGATAAATAAATAGAAGCGAAGAAGGAGAAATCCAGATCAATCAACAAAGCCGCTGCACCAGCGGCGCAGGAGCAGAGAATCCAGCTCGGAATTAAAAAACCCTCCCAGATGGGACAGAGAAGCGGCAGAAGAAACCCTAAGAATCTAGAGAAGCGGAGGATGGTGAACGATGATGGCTACGACGGCGATTGATGTGGAAGCGGCGGCGAATTAACAACAGTGGTGGTGGTGGTGGCGGCAGAAGAGAAAAAAAAAAAGGAAAAGGAGAGAAAGTGAGGAGGATGCGAAAATTGGGATTTTGTCAAGAGAGAGAGACAAAGGGAAAGTCTTCAATGCATATTTGCGTTTTCTTTCCACTTCTCTCTCTCTCTCTCTCTCTCTCTCTCTCTCTCATTCTTTTTTTCTCCTTTCCGTTTTTAGTTTTACTCTCTTTGAGATGAAAAATATCCACTCTAATTAATTACAAAATTTAATGTTATGTTTAAGAATAAAATTGTATCCTATATGTTTTTAGGTAAGAAATTTGGAATTTAAATTTGATATACTGCAGTATGTATGTTAAATATATGACAACTGAAAATTTTGTATGCATCATGGACAAAAATGTAAATACGAACCGACTAATCAATTAACGTGAGTGATCATTGCAAATTCAATCTGAAATTTTTATTAAAATGCAACTTAAACCTGATTTTTGTTCTGAATTCTGATCATGATTTATGTCCATATATAAAAATAAAATAAAAAACTGCCAAAGAAAAAGAACTCTAAAAGTCATAGTTCTGTCAAACCATAACTCTCCCACGGTCACTTTAATGTTATGTGACTTGTGTAATTACAGTGAGAAATAGATTAAAAGAGTAGCAGAGAAACGACACAAAGTACAACTGAAACGTTTGAGAGAGAAAAGTACAACTACGTAAGCTCTGAATTGTAGTTGTGAGTTGTGACTTTCATCAGAAGCTCTGTTCAGTGTTACGTGTGACCTTATAACCCCCATAAACTCTTTGAATAACCCCCCCCCCTACGGGCTACGATAGAACATTTATCATTCCGGCCGTATAGGTACAACGGTGCAAGTAGAGATCATCATGCGTGCACACACTTAGCGAATCTACCTATCTGTGAAAACAATAACCATCGCTTCAGAAGGACAGATTTACTTTTATTTTTATTTTGTTATATGTATATATATTAATTTATAATTTAGCCAAAAAGGACAAATTGTCTATATTTTTTTCTCAGTGATTAAACCTTTCAGGCTTAGCAACTCCTTGTATTGAAAAAAATCCAAAATACAATACATATATAAAAAAAAAGCCTTACTACCTTCATTCCTATATGGAGCTTTGCAAAAAATTACCCTACAACCTTACACATCAAAACACCGATATGTGCCAGTTTGCATCCATTCAAAATTTGTGAAATTTTATAGATTTAACGTATTTTTTCTAAACATCCACGATCTGGTATTTGGTGCTCGATTAAAAGAATCGACCAATATTTCATTTTCTAGAACATAGTTTATATAAATCGTATACATTATATAATATATATAAAAAATATATTTTTTTTTCTAAAATATAGTTATCTCATCGTGTTAATTAACTAAAAATTCATGTCATCATTTAATCAGTTAATACTTTTGATTCCATCGTAGTGATCATTATTTTTGTTTAATTGTTTTTGTTTCTAATGACCATTGCTACTTAAATATAGTATTTAATAACCAATACTAGATAATAGTAGTAGTACTATAAATGAAGGGAAGTAAAAGTTGATCGTTTAAAGAACTATAATCAGTTTGTTTGTCTGAATAACAACATCAAAGGCCAGCTGCAAGGTCAGTAGTAAAAGACCACACATCTCTTTCGCTCTCTCTTTGACTTCGGAATCGATAAAACACATATATTCTATTTGATGGGAACGACACTGAGCGTACTTGAAGAACTCATGCATGATCTTCGTGCTGACATGTCTAGCCTCAGCGATCACGGAAACTCTCCGGATGTCCTCTACCTACTCCGCCGCAACTCCCGTCACCTTGCCTTTTGATGACCAACCGCTTTGCCCCACAGGTTTATCATCATTGAAATTACTCAAAACTCGAAACTTCGGATTATTATATGCAGTACATATTGGCGCACATATCATTCCGATAATATCACAGCGACTTTTAATTTATAGGTTATACCAAGTGCATGTATATATATAGTAGTACACTTAATTAGTTATGTGATATAATTTGGTAAAAACCAATTGAAATATTAATGTAGTTTACATGTTGTACTGTGTTATTTATGCACAAGGGTGAATGATCATAATGATCAGATAAAGAGAGTACATCACATCTTCGACATAGCGTGATCCATCACATCCACAAGGAAATCTACAATATAAAAGATTCGAAGAATAGTTAGGATATAGAAGAATGGAATTGAAGAATCGATATCCTATTTGAACGTATTTAATTAAGTAACATCAAAGTGTATGGAGCTAACCAGCGTCAGAGAGGGTAAAGCAGAGAGGAGGAGTGATTCTGAAGACGTTCCCATAGAATCCACCTTTCCCCACCAACACTCCCATTTCTTGTACCAAAAGATTCATATTCAATGCATAAGTAGCTTCGGATAGGATAATCAATACATTTTCATTTTTTATTTTTATTGTGCTTAGAGAAATAGCTAGTCACCAATTCCATTATGGATCGGACCGGTTTGGTTTAGTATTGAACACAACTAACCTTTCAGTTGATCCATTAAATGAAGGGTCTCTGTTTTAGCAGGAGTCTTTAAGTCACGGTCTCTGACAAACTCAACTCCAAGCATCAATCCTCTTCCTCTCACGTCTCCGATGACTAAAACACATTAGAGAAAAGATATAAGATTTCAACCAAAAAAATAAAGGAACAAATTAAACATATATGTGTTTAGTTTGGACAAGAAAGAACTCACGTTCGTGTTTATTTTTGAGAAGTGTAAGTCTATGTTTGAGATGTGAGCCAACGAGCAAAGTGTTCTCTTGGAGCTTCTCTTCGTGAATGACTCTAAGGACTGCGTGTCCTGCTGCCGTACACATTGGGTTTCCGCCGAAGGTATTAAAGTAACTCCGACGGCTTAAAACGTCGGCGATCTCCGGTGTTGTCACAACCGCTCCAAGTGGTATACCGTTACCGATCCCCTGTAAGTTCATATTAGAATCGATGATGATAATAATGATGCATCATGAATGGACCATGATGTTGAATGATAATGGTGAACCTTAGCCATGGTGACGATGTCAGGGACAACACCATGGGACTGGAATCCCCAGAAATTGGTTCCGGTACGAGCGAAACCGGATTGGACTTCATCGGCAATGCAAACTCCTCCGGCTCTCCTCACAGTGTCGTACACCGCCGGTAAGTATCCCGGAGCTAGCTCTACTATTCCTCCAACTCCCTATTTCAAAACATCAGCTACATTATTAAATACATACATGCATATTTAAAACAATAAATTATTTTTATTAAAAAAATGCATATAGATCTTGCCTGGATAGATTCGCCGATGAAACCGGCGACTTGGCCGGATGTTCCGAATTGGATAAGATCTTGAACATCACTTGCATACTTTTCACCGTCGGATCCAAATATTCCTCTGTAAGGATCTGGATTTATGGCGTGATGAACTCCACTCTGTTGCAAAGTTGATGATTAATTAGTATATTTACTAACAATTAAGGTTTATACCTACAAATTGAAAATATATAGCCAAGAAACGGAAATGGAAAGATCCATGCATGGTCTCTGTTAACAATTTTGTAGATTGAGAGGGAAAAGAACCTGAACGACGTTGAATTTCCAATTGGACTGAGCAGTAGCTCCCATAGTGGCAGCTGCGTTTCCATGATAAGAGTTCCTAAGCGAAACGATGTCGTTACATCCTGTATACAGCCTAGCCATCATCATCGCCAGCTCATTCGCCTCCGTACCTGAATTCGTGAAAAACACTACCTACATAATAAACACACGGTTATATGCCTTTGCCTTGCTGGTGAAGTCATCGATCAACCCTACTACAATAAAACCTTAAGTATTAATTACACAACTCAAAAATATTTTTACTTTTTTACCTTGAGATCTCCGGGAAGATTGGAGACGAGGGCTTCAGCAAAATCGGAGATGGTGTGGTTAAGGTAAAGGATGGTGGAGTGTTGAATAAGCTTTAGTTGTTTGATGACGGAGTTAACTACTTCTGGATGGCTATGGCCGCACGAAACAGTCGCTATGCCTCCGAAAGCATCTAAATATCTCCGCCCCGTCTCGTCGAACACATACTGCATCTTTCCCTCCACAATGTTTAACTGTTATCATCAACGACAGTAAAAAAAAAAAAAAAAAAAAAAAAAAAAAAAAAAAAAAACAGAGTAAGCAGCCCTAGTCGCTGACAACAAAAGGGTTTCGTTTTAATGAGGTTTAAAGCGGCGTCGTTTTACGGGTGTGTTGTAGAAGTGAAACAGAGCGGGGCTGAGGAACTCTCGCCGCTTTGCTATGATCTCTGCCGTGGAGGGACCGTCGTAAGGCGACGGTGAATAATTGAAAGGGGGCATTTTCGGAACTTTTGTCTCGGTCTCGCGAACGGAGGTTGTTCTCTGAGCAACCGTCTGTGAGAATCCATGACGCTGAAGAAGATAATTGTTCCGTTTCAGTAGTGAATTAACCGCCGTAAACCTCCGCATTTTTCACCACCGTTAAAACGTCGGCAGAGATCTTTTGAGAGATAGAGAGAGAGGAGATAGAGTATGTGACTTATGGCAAGAGTTCGTCTTCTATAAAAAGGCGTAAAATTGATTTTATATAAGCAAATTTAATTTGTTATCAGCTGAAGCGTGTCCTTTTGTTTAGGCATTCTTTGAGAAAATTAATGATCCCAGTTTACTTTATACAGTATTAAACTTACGTATATCTTACGTAAGTTATATAAGCAAGTACATGAAAACTATACTTCAAAAAACTCCACTTATTAAGTAAATATTATAATCATGATCATAGATAAGATGAGCAAGTAAGCACCTTAATTAACCCAACCATAGCGTCAAAGCTATTGTATTATATATAGTTTTCTTTAGTTTGGTTGGCGTAATATAATTAACTAGTAGGATAGTGATGATAGTCTGATTCATGGTTCTATACAAGGAATCACGTATAAAACAAGATGCACGGTGTATCTGAAGCATATTAACACGTATCACATTAACAAAACAAGTGAATTATAAAATTGTTTTTTTGTTTTTTATTATCAAAGGGTTGTGTTTATTATGAAAATTCAGTTATGTTCATAACGAAATCATTGGCTCTTCTAAACGCTAGCCAATTGCAAATTTCTACGCTTTCTTTTCAAATACACGTTTCTAATTATTGGCAACCTATCATGAACCTGGACACAAACTGAGGCATTGGTTCGTAATTCACTTGTCGTTGTGCTATGAAAGTGAAACCGTCAACCTACCAAGCTCATATCATAATAATTTTGAATCGCTTCTTCAAATAATTGGGCAATCACAATATTTTTCTTTAGTATTTTCTATTTCCTTCTCTTGAAAATGCTATAGAAACGATCCAATCAAGCTGTTACGTATGGAAAGAATATGGAACGGACGGACATGTTAGTCTTATCTTCTGTCAATCTCATTTCGTAAAGTCTCAAATATCAATCTCTCATCGCATGCCAGGTATTCACACTTTAATTACATCAAAGTTTAAAGAGAACGAGTCATCATGTTAGGACTTTATTGTCTTTTTGACATAGTCATCACCAATCAAAGTCGTAGTTGACTACACAACTACACAAGCGAACTAAACGGAATAATGTAATTTGTTTTCATTGGAATAAGATATTTGTTTGCTATGTGAATGTGAATTTGTACAATCAACCCCTATATCACTCATCATAATGGGTTCCACTAGACCATAATCCACAAACGCATCATATATATACATCTGAGTTTAAGATATCAAACTAAATAAGATTGTAGTTCGTTCGTTCCTTAGCATTACTTCTGTTTTAACCATTCCATTAGTTAAATTGTTACACAATTTTCAAACATGTGAAATTAAGATTGCGCTACATCAAGCGGTAAGTACTAAGTATTAAAGACCATACCAAGTTAACAATGTCCTGTTTTTTTTAAAGAAAGCTATACTATAAGTGCTATGCGCGCATAAAGTGATAAAACTATCTACCAGTACTAACGATATGAGCTTGAAGAAACCTCCGAACAAGACGAAAAAGTATTCGAGGTCGAGGCTTTATCGGATGAAACATAACCTACAACATTTATTCCAAGATCATCCCTCGAAGAATCTGAGAATCCCCAATTTTCATCAATCCGTGGAACATCCTCTTCGCCGTTTAAATATCTAAGCACCATTCTCATCGATGGCCGAGATTTTGGTTTCTGATGGCAACATAGTAGTCCAACAGCAAGAGCTAATTTAGCCTCTATGCCATTGAAGCTAGATCCGAGTTTCTGATCCACGGCGCTAAGTATCCCACCATTTGCGTGGAACTCCATGACCCAATCAGCTAAGAAGAAGTCACCTGATGAGTTCGTTGGTCTATTCCCACAAACGATTTCTAACAACAAAACGCCAAACGCGAAAACGTCAGACGCGGTGGAACCTTTGCCGTTACGTGTCAGCTCAGGCGCCATGTAACCTAAAGTACCAACGACTTTCGTGGTTTGCGATAGCGTTCCGCGTTCATAAAGCCTAGCGAGTCCAAAATCTCCTAATTTAGCGTTCATATCTTCATCAATAAGAACATTGCTAGCTTTCACGTCTCTATGAATCACAATTTGTTCCCATTCTTCGTGAAGATACAACAGACCCGACGCGATTCCCTTTATGATATCGAAACGTACGTCCCACGGCAAAACAACGCCGTTTCTTCTCGGTGTTCTGTACAGCAACGAGTCGAGGCTCCCGTTGGGAATATAATCATAAACTAACAAAAGGTCGTTTTTGTGTTTACACCATCCTTGAAGATTCACGAGGTTCTTGTGCCCTAATCTTCCTAAACTCTCGATCTCTGCTACAAATTCTCTAACACCTTGTAAGCTGTTTGAAGTTATCTTCTTCACTGCGATCGGACCCGAAGAAGATAGGTTTCCTCTGTAAACAATCCCAAATCCTCCAGTACCAATGATCTCACTCTCTTTGAATCTCTTCGTTGCTAAGTAGAGATCTCTGTATTTGAATCTATGAGGATAATCAATCTCCCAGTCCTCTAAAATCTCATCCTCTTGGATTTGCCTTTTGTACATGACAAATACAAACAGTAACACAAGCAAGACCACTGTAACGATCGATAGGGCTACAATCAAAGCAACGACTTGAGAAGTGTAACCTTTCTTGTCACGCAAGCTTGTTTTTGGAGGTGGAGGATCAGGAAGTTGCTCGAGATGAAGCCAGTCCGCCTTTGGGTTTTCTCCACAGCTAGCAAAACTCCAACCCATTACATAGTGAGCACTAGACTGGTCTTTCCCAGTCGCGGCTGTGAACCCTACGTACATTTCCTCCTCCACGATCCCCGTCAGCTCTGAAACTCGCCGCGAGATCAGAGGCTTTTCGGGTTTTGACTCTAGTCGCGTCGGATAGATTGTAACGTTTAAGATTTCGCTGGATCCGTCGTAGTCGACGTGAACTCTGATTGGTTCGCCGCTATCGAGCTGAAAATCCTCTTTTCGATCAGCGGTCTCGTAATAGATGAGCGGCTCTTGTACCTCGGAGGAGAGATTGTTGAAATTGAGACCGATGTGGTTTCCTCTTCTGTCGGCACCGTCTTTAAATCCTTGTACCGTGTCGAATTCCAAAGCGAACACGTGATTCGATTTGTTCCCGTTGTTGTATCTGTTCAAAAGCCCTAAATACTGTGCTGATTCGGCTCCGGGACGATTCGGGGTCGGAGAAAGTGTGAACGTGAATCCAAAACCACCGTTTCCGGGACTTGAAGGGATAATGACAAAGACAAAAGAGGAGCTAAAGGAACATACTTTGAAGTTGGTTGAGTTGGTGTAGTCACGTAATCTAATCGGTTCGCGGTAAAACGCTGTTCCAGTGGCGTTGTGGTTCCGATCAGTTAGCCTAAGAAGACCATTGTCGTGTTGGATTGTCGAAGCTCCTTCTGCTTGAATTGCCGTTTGGCTTCCTTTGAAACCTTTGAATGTGAATTTTGCTGCTGTTGTGGCGTCAACAGGAACAGAACATTTAAAAACGTTTGATGATAGAATTAGAAAGAGCAAAAGCATGAAGGAGGTTATGAATCTTGATATGCCCATGGGGAGTATCTTGAGCTTTTGACTTTGATTTTATGAAGTAAAAGATAAGATTTGAGTTTAAGGAAGGCTCAAGTATGGACATCTTTTTATGCTCTCTCAACGAATAATGAAGTAGAAATGTTCAAAGTCAAGGTCTTTTGGACTATTTGTGTGGTCGGTTTTTGTGATTTTGTGTGGAGAAGACGGCTTTCATGATATTCACGTAAATGCGTATTAATACTTTTACAAGATAAAATTGACCGAAAAAAAAATGACAAAACAAAGTAGTTGACTTATTATTACGTAGTGAAGAGACCGCTAAATCTGACCCTTATTTTGATTGTTTTTTTTTTTTAAATGTCATTTGTTTTTCTGACCCTTATTCCATCTATCATTCTTTTTTTCGAAATTGTTTTGATATTTTTGTAATGTGTGATTGTAGTGAGGAAATGATTGCTGGAGAGTGTTCGTGGACTTTTCAAACCAGTTGGAAGACTTATTATTGAAAGATATCTAATATATAATTAGTGGAGCTATTTAACAGGCTTATGTTTTAAGATTTTAATTTGTATTTAGATGAAATACATTCAAAAGTTTATTATATATTATTTTTAATAAAAAATATATTCAAAAGTTTCAAATCCAACTGTTTTGTTAATGTTTGAAATTCGTACGAGAATACTCATTTAAGTAAATATTAAAAAATATAAAATTCCTTCATATATTTAAAATAACTCTGTATTTGAGGACAATCACTAATTCCCATGATGAAAATCCATTCTTTAACAAGTTTTGATTTTTTTTTTATGTATCTATCTAGTTTTCTAAGGGACTTTGATTTTTTTTTTTAAATAAATGTTTTGATCCTTTTGTTATATGTGATTTGTAGTGAGGGATAGGATAGTAGAGTTTGTTTGCAAGTAACATCCGATTAAGGATGTTCTTGGTCTCTGGGGATATTTATCCTGTGGAAGTCTTGACTACATGGCTTGGCTTGGCGGAGGAGATGGACCTTCCGTAAATATTTGTCTGATCTTTTGTTTTATCAAAAATAAGAAATGATTTTGTAGTTAAGATGTGGATATTATTATAATTCGGCTCTTCAAGATCCATAAACCAAAGTAGAAAGTGTCTTTTGTCTGATTTATATTTGGCTTATGTTATATGCCTTGTTTTAAAAATTCCCGTCTAGCACCGTTTACGCTCTGCAAAATCGCTAGACCCACCCTCTCTGCCTCGATTAATGACTAATTTCCGCCTAGCATCAATTGTCAGATTATATCTGTCTAATTTGATTATAATTTGTCTAATCCGATTACTTTCAGCTTTGTGTATACCGATTATTTTTGGAACTAAATATAAATCAGACATATATATTTATGTTATTTCGACATTTAAATCAAGAGTTTATGATGTTTTACAATAACTAATATATAAACTTTTAATAAAAATCATAATTTTAAAGACAATATTATAGTTCCCTTTATATTTTCTTTTAACATAAACAGAATTATACATATATTTAATCCAATATATTTTAATTTTATTACAAATTTAATAAAATAACCCTAAAACTAAAATATATATATATTATTCTTTCAGCAAGTAAGGAATTTAGGAAAAGGCTAGCGACCAACAAGTCCTGTCTAAATAATCTCTGGAATTGTTCTGCAGGGTAAAACTAACATAACATTCATGAGGAGCACGGTAAAGAAGTTGAGTTAAAGATGTTTGACCTTGATACACTATGCAAAAAAGTTTTGAGAAATACTATGAGGCAGCACATTCCATGCAATTGTATCCGTCACTGCTGTGTGTGAATATCCAGTTCAACTCCCCTAACAACGTTTTACGGTCATTTTGCCGGCCTGGAATCCTGTCAATAAGTGATTCATGGATGATTTCTTTCAGAAGATATCATCTTCCGTTTACAACAACAGACTTGTAATTGTTCGGTTTGTGTGTCTCTCTTGTGTTTTTTTTTTACTTCTCGAGAGATGCCAACACTTGTGGTTTTTTTGTAAGAAAAATACTTAGGGTGACGTAGAGACATTGGTAGAATCAAAGCATCATCCATCATCATATAGACATTATTAACTTAGATAGACTTGGCGGTAGTCACTTAAATAAAAGGGAATTGTTCATCTTTTTTACTATATATATTTTTTTTGGACATATACTAAATTTCGCATGACCTTCAAATAAAGTTTAAAAACAATTTGGGCTAAGGCCCAACAGGATATAGAGATAAAAGAAATTAAAGGCCCATTTCACCCTATTTAACACCCCTTTTGAAGCGCAGAAAGAAAAGGGCAGACGAGGAAGAGCGAACCTAATTGTGTGCCGAGTATGTCGCGGTTGAGTCACCTGAGATCTGTCGCTACGCTGGCAACACGCGGAGGGAGAGGGCTTCCCTCTGGCCGCAATATCTCTTCGTCCACCGTTATTAGCAAAGGTAAAGTTAAGATCGAAAGCTTTGATTTTTATTTTCATCGGGTTACTGATTTTTTTTTTTTTTTTTTTTTTTAATGTTGCGCTCGTTGTGATTGTAGTTGGGAATGGATTTGTTAGTGTTGGAAAACTCACGGCAGGATACGCACTAGGTAGGTATAGAGAGAGATTGAGAGATTTCTTTTTTCATTCCATCTTAATCTATGCATTTATTTAACAAAAAAACCTTATATGTGAAAGGTTATTTCGTGCTTGAGGATAAGGAGAGGAAAGGAAGAGGCTCGTGGAGGAGGAGAAGGAGAAAGTGAGGAAGGAATTTCATAGTAGTAGTAAATAAGATCGGAAGAATCAAAAAAAAAATAATAAGAAATGTTTGTTTGTGTTTCCTTTTTTGTTTGTTTGTTGGGATATTATTATTATAAATTCGGGTTTTCAAAATCCCAGAAACCAAAACTAGAATAGTTGAAGAATGTGTCTCTCTTTTGGCTTTTAGTATGTTATATTGTATGTGTTTTACAACATAAGTAGTATAATTTACCGAGTCTGGTTTGATATGGTGTGCTTTTTTAATAATTTTACCTGTGGCTTTTTATTTATTTTTTTAACGATTTGTTCCCCCATTCTTCATCAATCTCTGTATTTGAAATTTGAATCATGGAATTGAATGTATTGTGAAAGATAAATCAATTTTCCCCAAACCTCTAAATCTGTGCACTGTTTTGGTTATACATTTCGTTAGCCCATTACGCAAATTAAAAACATATGGGCTTGGCCCAAATCGGCGTCCACTTTCGGTAAGCAGTAAAGGTTATATATGTCTGTCTAACAATAATAATAATAATAAACTTAACACTGATTTTAAAATCAAAATTCAGATCTATCCCCTTCAATTTCTCCTCTAGGGCTGGGTATAAAAACCGTATCCGAATTCCCAATCCGGAATCTGATCCGAAAACCGAGTTTGGGTTAGGTACAGGTTTGCCTATAAAACTCTATTGGGTTCTATTTTCTAATATCCGTGAGTTTGAGTTAGGGTCGGATAATATCCGGTACCCATTTGGGTACCCATTAAACCGGAAAGCATAAACATATTTATTGAGTACCCATTAAACTGGAAAGCATAAACATATTTATAATATTTATCATTAATATAATGCAATTATCCCAAAATTATGATTATAATTTTGAATATTTCATTTAGTTTTATACCTAAATATCAAAAATAATCAAAATATCTAAAATATTTTGTCACAGAAGTCAAAATTTAACTAAATTTATTTAAATTTAATTTATTTTAATTATATTTTTTCGGGTACACGGTAGTTCGGGTACTAATCGGGTTCTAAAATTTGTAACCCAAACCGACCCGAACCCAGTAATACTCAAACTGAACCGAACTCATATATCTAAAAATACCCAATGAATTCTATTTTTCTAAACCCATTTACCCAAACCCAAATGGATAATACCCGAACCGGTTACCCGAATGCCGAGCCCTACTCTCCTCCCTCCTCCTGAGCCTCTCTAGGCCTTTACTGCTTTGGTAGTGGATTTGTCATTTGCGGCATCAGAAATGGGAATTGCGTCGGAGAATTTTGATATTGAGGATCTGAAGTCTTACGGAGACGATTTAATCAGTTTATTGCGTGTTAAGAATGGTTTTGATGAGATCTCTCAAAGTTCCGAGCAGTTAAAATCTCTCAATTTCGCTTCTGACGAGGATTACACTGAGATACATGGCTCTATTCAAGGTCAGTTTTTTTCTTTTTCCGATTTGGTTTTCCAGGTAATCTATAAGATGAAGAACGTGGATTTTAGCTAGAGCTTGTTTGGTGTTAGATTTGAGTGAGCAATTTTGGTTTTTTTTTTTTTGGGGGGGGGGGGGGGGGACACAGATTGTAAGAAGAAGCTCGATGTTTGTAAGAAGAAAACGGAGGAAGCTTATTTAGATGTTTCTGCGGCTGAAGATGAGATTGAACGTCTTCAGAAAGAGCTTGACGAAGAGATTGAACTGGAATGCAAACTTAAAGACGAGCTTAGATAAGTGAAGTTATTATTATAGTCTAATGATTTGGAGTGAGTGACATGAAAAATACAAATCTTTGTTTTTTTTTTTTTTTTTGTGTCAATACAGTGGTCGCTGATGAACTCAATGACCTGAATGCTCAATTGACTTCAATTGCTGAACATAAGAACTCCACAAAGAGAAAAGCGCGGGACAACTTGAGAGATGAGTAAGATCCACAAACCCCCATTGTTGCAGTTGCTTTGTTTGTGAATGTTCGTTACATTTTTTATTTTTTTTCTGCAGGAAAAAGCTATCTATGTATGCTTCCGTCACGCAAGTGATACCGGACATTGATGATCCTTCAAAGATCTCAGGCTGTATCCTTCATCATTACTCTATTATTCTCTCAACTTTGTCTTAGTCATATATCTTATTCAGTTTTATACTTGGGGTGTTTTGAATCCTTGATTTTGGAAAACATAATAGATATGGTAGATCGTGAAAAGAGGGTCATCGAGAAGTTTCAATTCGAGACAAATGAGATGACGGCCTACGAGACATGTAACAGTATCTGGAGCATCATCAACAAGCAATAGATAGACCTTGACACCAGTTCATGTGGCACCAGTTCGTTTGTATGATATCTCTGTTTGATCAGTATTGGTTCTATAGCTTAGCAACCAAAAAAACCTCTCTACCTACACCTACAGTTCCGTAGATGCAAAAGCATGAAGGAGGTTATGAATCTTGATATTCCCATCGGGAGTATCTTAAGCTTTTTTGACTTTGATTGTATGATGTAAAAGAGAACATTTGAGTTTAAGGAAGTCTCAAGTATGGACATGTTTTTACGCTCTCTCAACGAATGAAGAACTAGAAATGTTCAAAGTCAAGGTCTTTTGGACTATTTGTGTGGTCGGTTTTTGTGATTTTGTGTGGAGGAGATGACATTCATGATATTCACGTTAATGCGTATTAATACTTTGACAATATAAAGTCGACCAACAAAAAGAACTCTATCGACTATGTTTGTTTAGTTTACCAAAAAAATTAATTATATAGATCGACTACTCTATTTTATATTACAGTAGTATGGTTACTTGTACTCTCTTTTTTTTTTTTTGTCTTTCTTTTTTGTTTTTTTGTTTTTTTCTTTTCGAAGGAACCAACCATCGCTTGCCAATTTCTTCACAGCTGGGTTACTTGTACTCTCTCTCTCTCAATATCCGGAGTTGACATATAAACCAAATTGAACCGAAACTAAACCAGAATGTAATTGACAAAATAGAGTAGTCGATTTATGTAGTGAAGAGACCACTAAATCTGACCCTTATTTAAGCTTTGATTGTTTTTTTTGGTAATGTCATTTGTTTTTCTGATTCCCCATAAAATGTATTATTCTTTTTATTTCTAAAAATGTTTTGATCTTTATGTTATCTATGATTGTAGTGACGAAAGGATTGGTGGAGAATTATGATTGATTGTAGTGACGGACTTTTCAGACCAGTTGGAAGAATGAATGATACAATTAAATTTTACGATTTCAATTTGTATTTAGATGAAATACATACAACGATTTCAATTTGTATTTAGATGAAATACGTACATTCAAAAGTTTATTATATATTATTTTAACAAAAAGACATTAAAAATATTCAAATCCAACTGTTTTGTTAATGTTTGAAATTTGTACAAGAATACTCATTTAAGTAATTATTTAAGAAAATATAAAATTCCTTCACATCATATATATATATATATATATAAACTCACTTAGTGTATTTGAGGACAATCACTAATTACCTTGATGAAAATCCATTCTTTAACAATCTAAATAATCAAACTCAAATAAATTTACTTTAGATACATTTAAAGCCAGAGAGTTTTCTTTGTTAATGAGCAGTTGTTTGTCTTCACAAACTACAAAGGATAAAATGGCAGCATATTGGAAGTATGAGAAAGTTGAAGACCATCGTTATATTAGTTATATTAGTGTCTGCCTATTGAATAGTGCTTTTGAATCTTGGTTTTTTTTGTTCAAGACACTTGTTTTTGTTTTTAAGACTATTTGTTGTTTTTGTTTTTAAGACTATTTGCTAATATCACTGAGAATGTTTGAAAATCGTTAGTAGTGTGTTTTGTTTTGTTCTCTAGAATTAAATAGAGGTATATGCCTATATAATATGTTAGTATATATCTTTATGTGGATTTAATTTTTTTTTGGAATATTAAGAATGTGTTATAGTATATGTAATATTTTGTAGTTTATATACTAAATAATTTATAAGTTAATTTTCAAAACTATGATTACAAATCTATAGTATATATGAGATAAACTAATAGTTTTAGTGTTTGCTTCTATAGTCCAAACCCGTCATGTTAGGCAGGTCACACAACATGTTCAAAAAATTTTAATCCGCAAAAACTCATCATAAGAAACCCGTATAAGTAAAAATTAGTTTTAAGTACGTAATAAAAATAAAAATAAATTTGTGAGCAAACAATATCTTTTATATTTTATTATTATCCCTTGAATAAGATATCAAATTGGTAAATATGTTTGTTATCTTTTAAAATCATACAATTAGTTTTTTTGAACAATTGTTTAAATCCAAAATTTATGTAGAACAATTACACCGAAATTAATGGCATTTGTTCCTATAACAGTTAACCAAATTTATGTAAAACACTTAGTTTATACAAACAATCTAAATTGTATGGAAAGTTTATTACCTATAAAGAATTCTCTTCTCAAAATCACATTTTTTTTCTTTAATTAATATAACTTTTTTGTTAAGTAGGACCATCGGGCTAAAGACTACCAATCAGGATTTTATTTAATGTAAAATTGAAAACTTAATATTAATTAAATTAATTATAAATTTAATATTTAATGTTAAAGGGAGTGGTTCTACTTCTGATTGTTTTGGAAATTTATTTAGGATGAGAAATCTTGCTTTCAAAAATAGAAACTTAATATTAATTAACTAAATGAAAAACAAATTAATAATTAATATTGATAGCATAGTTGTAAATATGTTTGAATTTCAGTATTTATTTAGTGTCTCAAAAAATGTATAGAAAGATTCAAGACAAATGAAAACATTAAAACAATAAATATAAAAATATAGTATATTGTTTGACAGCAAAATAAAAATAATTTTGTTTTTTTGTTTTTTAAATTTTGATGGTTAGTTCTGCAATCCATATCCCACCTTTCTCATATTGCTACGTGTCAAAACCTTAATGGACATTTATAATGTTAATACAAAGTAACGAAATTAAATGAATCGGTGATTGGAAGAAAAAAGACACCTCCGATCTCGGGCGAGAGAGAGAGAGAGAGAGAGAGAGAGAGAGCGAGACGATCTGTGAGAAAAAAGATACGAGAGAATGGATCAGATCTTGAACAAGGTAGGCTCTTACTGGTTAGGTAAAAAAGCGAACAAGCAGCTCGATTCCGTCGGTGACGATATCAACGTACGCATCTCCCTCCCTCTCTACTCACTCCTTCACTACTTTACACTTTTACACTTTTATATAATCAATCACTCAGAATCATCATCAATTTTGGTTTTTGAGTTCTGATCTCGATCCGGTGCTTTTTTTTGAGAATCTTGATTCATACTTTTATACGATCTATGGTTATGTTGATCTTTAGATTAGGTGAATTGTGGCTTAGTAGGATAAAGATCTTAAAATTAGATACTCTTGAGGCCGTTTTGGGTTTCTTGAGAACATGATTTGTGCAATGTTGATCTCTTCTATAATCTGTATACATCTCTTTGTTTCAGTCTCTGTCTACGAGTATTGAAGGAGGAACAAAATGGTTTATAAACAAAATCAAAGGTTAGCTATTTCTTACTCTATCATTCTTGCTGTTTCATTTAAGGAGCTACATCTAAGTTGTTGGTTTTATGATCTCGTTATCCAGGGAAAATGCAGAAGCCATTGCCTGAGTTACTAAAGGAGTTTGGTTTGCCTGTTGGGATCTTTCCACGTGACGCAACCAACTACGAGTTCAATGAACAGACGAGGAAACTAACCGTCTTTATTCCATCAATCTGCGAAGTTGGCTACAAAGATTCATCAGTCTTGAGATTCACCACAACAGTTACAGCTTTTCTCGAGAAAGGAAAGCTCGCAGATGTTGAAGGGATGAAGACAAAAGTAATGATATGGGTTAAAGTCACAAGTATCTCTGCTGATTCTTCAAAGGTACATTTCATGGCTGGGATGAAGAAAAGCAGAAGCCGAGATGCTTATGAGGTTTTAAGAGATGGCGTTGAGATTGATAAATTCTAGCTAGCTCTGTTTTTGCTGGTTTATATTACCTATTCTTTTATCCTCTTTCTCCAATCTCTTATCTTTCAAGCTTCTTTTTGTTTGAAAAAAATTGGTTTCTGTATATGCTGAGCTTCAGTTCTGTTGGAGTTATGAATTTGAATACTGAAGAAGATGGTAAATCAGTACACCAAACGATGTTCCTATGTCCTTGTGTAGTACTTACTGAGTTACTGTTTAAGCAAATGACCAGAGCTATAGTCCTACTGTACAATAAGGGCTTGTTTAAAACTCTTGAGTGCTGAATAGGAATGATAGATAGATTTACAAATAGAATCCATAGAAACCGAAGAGAGAATACATAGAACAAATTACACCATTTTTAGTCAATGGACTGAGAACACAAATACTGATGAAAAGAACTATAATAAACAGTAACAATTCCAAATATAATAATTTTGAGAAACAGAGAGGGTCAAACCCTCATTTCCTAGTAACCAACCGTCCAGTGACCTTCTCTTTTAATCATTTTTACCCTTTGGTGCCTTGGCCTTGGCCTCGGTTCCCTCTGGGGAGTTCAGCTCCTCCCAAGCTTCGATCCATGTGACCATTCCAGCCGCAAGCTTGATGAAGTAAGGATCAACCTTCCCAAGTTTCTCTTTGACGAGCTTGGCCAGCTCGAGGTAGCATTGCTGAACCGAAGTGCATTCTTTAGGAAGAGTCACAGTTTGAAAGAACGGTATCGCCTCTTCCTGCCAAAAGATTCCGTTGTATTCTTTTTTCAGGTTCACGAATGGGTTGCTGGCTTTGCTGTGCCATATATAAGGCAAACCCGTCTTCACTCCCCATCCCATATGGTCGCATATCACCTATATTTTTGTTTAAACGAAAAAGTATTTTAAGGTTGGTGGACAAATGTAACGTTTCTTCCATTTAAACCAATAATGGATATGTAAATAAGAATTGCATTTGACCATGATATGTACTCTAGACTCTAGTGGTTGTGCTAGCAGGTATTGAGTAACCATGCATGAGTTCAAATCCGCATACTAGTGCATAATACTGTACATGTACGTAATTGATTTACCTTGACACACCAACCAGCCCACATGTCGTCATAGCGTCCAATTGGCTGTCCGTCACCCATAAGGCCAAAGTACATGGCCGGACCAATCAGCTCGCGGTCAAAAGCAAGATTCATACCACACATGGGAAAAAGAGTTCCTTTGGGAATGGTCATGACTGCATCAACATACCTGCATGTAACCAAGAACTAATTAATAAGCTTTGCTTCATCGTTTACGATTTCACAAAAAAAAAATGTATAACAAAATTGGTTGCCTCAGTGAGAGATCAAATTTCCTGGAATTCCTTTCAAGAGGTTTCACAAGCTGAGTGGGAGCATCATAGTCAGGAATGTTGAGCCATAGGCCATGAGAGACGGCAGTAATGGCACCTTCGCGCATACTAAAAGGGTATCCACGAACAAAGTCGGCACCATCTCTGAATGGATCATAAAGTGTGTTAAAGAAATGTGGGGTTGATGGAGATAGGAGGTTCTTGATATGCTGCTCAAGCGCATTGATCTCTTTCCCGGATGGATCTTTTGCAACCTATATTGGACATATATTGTCAACTTTGAAGAAGACTTTGGCTGACCAACTATATATAGTCTTAGAATAACATATAAGAGACCACTTACAAAGCAATCATCATCAATGGTATAGATGTACTTCTTTTTGGAAACCATGTAACCGAAGCAACGGCAAGCAGAGTCCTTGAAGGAAATGCAAGAGGCCTTGGGACCCAAGATTCGATTGATGTCGTCCCTGTTGTAGAGCTCGTAGTCAAACCCTTCGGGAATCTTGATGTCTTTCGAAGGATCACCATCTTGAACAATGATCAAATGGTAATCTTCAAAGAAGGGTCGCCACATCTCAAGGAAGTCTAGGTTCCGAATCGTAGGTATCACAATGTCTAGCTCATCTTTCAACATTGGCGTGGGTTTCACCGAAGAATACAATTGCGCCATTTGAAACGACAAGGAAGAAAGAGTAGATAAGATTAAGCAAAGACAAAGAGAGATGTACGATAATGAGGATGCCTTCTTTGGTGTTTATAAAGACGAGATGGACATAAGTTTATGCGAAAACATGTTTGGTGTTGTTTCTTTATTTTCATGTTTTCATCACAACCCATATTCACGACTCTCACCACCTCTAACTCTCTGAAACCCAAATCACGTGACCATCGTCTGTTTGTGGAAGACTGTTAGAACTAAACCTGAAAAGTTGTATTGATATGCTTTTAATCAAATAATTACAGGAAATACTTTAGTTGAGCTTGCATAGAAAAGAATGCAGGAGCTGGTGCCATACATAAGTTTTGTTTCTTCTCATTTTTGTATTTTAAAAGAATTATAAAGCTCTTAACAAACTAAAGAAGTAAAAAAATCTTTATTTGGTTTTCTTCCATCAATCTAATAACAATTTAAATGAGATAAACGAAAAAAATCTACTATAATGTTAAAACCTCAAACCAAAAGCGTTGAATGATGTTGGTAGCAATCTCCCAGCAAACACCCACACGGCCACAATCCTAAGCACTCCACAACGACCAAGCTGATATAACCGAAACCAAACGTAGCAGTAAAAGAGAAAGAGGGTGACTACGTAGACGAAAACATTCGTTTGATTCCAGATTTCTGCTCTGTAGTTAGCCTTGACGGGAACTTAATGCTGAATTTGATTCTCAAGTTCCCTTTTTTCGATGGGTCTTTAGGGATTGGCATGCCTTCTCCTTTCACCACTTCTTCATAAGAAGGACTGATCACGCTGTTGATCGGAACCGTTACTGCTCTTCCATCCAAAGTCGTGACCTGAGCGGTGTAACCAGTAAGTGCTTCCACGAGAGGGATCTTCTGCGTGATCACAAGGTCATTCCCATCTCGCTTGAAAACAGCATGTGGCTTCTCATCAACTATGAATACAAGATCTGACGGTATAATTCCTCGCTGCTCATTTCCTTTCTCCGGGAAAGTTATCTTTGTCCCTTTCTTCCACCCCGGCTTGATTTCTATTGTCAAGATCTCCTCAACTGTTGTGGGTCTCCTGCATCAGAACAAAGAATGCAATTTCAACTTGCATTACCAATAACAAAAACATCGAAGCACAAGAAGCAACTCTGATGTCCGAAAAAACAGAGTTAACACAAATTCACTATAACAAAACCTATTCAATGACTAACGACTAACTGAAACATGGTGACAGAGGACACTAATATTCGACCTAGTAAGCATATATCAATGTTTTTGGAACTTTAAATCCACAAGAAGGTGATTCTTGAAACTACAATACATAAGAAGGTGATTGTTAAAACTCAAAACAAGGCAATGTAGGTGAAAAAACTGACCCGCTTGAATCGAGGACGTCTCTAGAGATCTTCATCTTCTTAGTGATTCCTTTGTAAAGATCCTCCAAACTACAAGGAAGTTGTCTCTCGATAGGGGCAGCTTTCCTAGGTGGAACATTCACATTCGAAGCAAAAACGTCTTCCGCAAAGCGAAACCCACCACCAGAGGGACCTGCACCACGTGAGTCTCCTCCAAAGGAAGGTCTTGAGAAGCCAAAAAACTCCGAGAAGATGTCGTCAGCGCTTCTTCCGTTAAACCGGAACGAAGCTCCTCCATCTGAACCACCGGAAAACCCGCCTGCTCCGGGAGGCGGAGCCTGGCTACTTAGACCTTCTTCTCCGTATTGATCATAGATTGCTCGCTTTTGAGGATCACTCAAAACCTAAAACGAATCCAAAAGCATAAGAAAAATTTAATCAAACACCATAATTTACAAAGATGATCAATTTTGTATTACTTAATTGGCAGAGAAGTCACCATTACTGAATTGAGAAAAACTACAGAACTGCTCCAAATTCAAAGCATATAAAATTAAGGGAATTGGAGTTGGTATAAGAGACTTGTACATCGTAAGCTTCAGAGATCTGCTTGAATTTGGCTTCGGCGTCGTTTTTGTTGTTAGGGTTCTTGTCAGGATGCCACTTCATGGCCAGTTTCCGATAAGCTTTCTTCAAGTCGTCGTCTTTTGCGTTCCGATCCACCTGAAGCAGCTTGTAGTAATCGACCCCCATTGCTATTACCTCTCCCTTCTTCTTCCTCTCTTCTTCTTTTGATTCGCCTCTTCGTCTTGTAAGTTTTCAATCGATGATGATCTTCTTCCTCAATGGGGTTGATCATTCCGTACCGGTTCGGATTTATAATGGAGAGACATCAAAAAATTACCCGAATGGTTTGGTTCTTTTGTTTGGTCTTCACCGGTTTCTTTCGGTTCGGTATACCAAGCTTACATCAAATAAACGGCGTCGTTTTAAGATATAGTAATTAATTTACACTTAATGGCCAAAAAATAGTTATTTCTTTTAATTTTGGCCCCGTAGTATAACTCTAAACAACTAAACAAGGGTGATAAATAAATTATGAAATTTCTGAGGACTTAAAACGGAAATAAATGTTCTTTATATTGGCAAGCAAAAGAAAAAATATAAGAACAAACTATGATTGGTTAAATTTATCAAGAAATCCAAAAAGTAAAGAGATGATGACACTTCTTCTTCCTTTTCAACCAAACCATATCCACAAGCCACCACTAGTACTATACCGACGCCTCCGAAAACCTTACAGATTACCAGTGATCTCCGCCGCGGTGTCCGGTAAGCAGCTGATACTTTCCGGCAAGGTCCGGGCGGTGGAGCCGAAAGAAGCGAAGGCGGTTGTGGCGTCGGAGGGTTACATGCTCTTAGACGTGAGACCGGTTTGGGAAAGAGAAAAGGCATATGTGAAAGGGTCCTTACACGTGCCATTGTTCGTGGAGGATACAGACAATGGGCCGATTACGTTGCTGAAGAAATGGATCCATTTGGGGTATATTGGGCTTTGGACAGGCCAGAGATTCACAATGTTCAATGACGAATTCAACCTCCGTGTTGTGGAGGCTGTCCCGGACAAAGAGAGTAAAGTGCTTGTCGTGTGCGGTGAAGGACTCAGGTAACCCAGCTAAAGATGTTCCATTTTGGTTTATCATTGTCGTGTGAGAGAAACTTCTCAAACTTAAATCAGTGTAGTTAAAGATTCGATTTGATCAGTAGAGAGTCTTGTAAATAGGCATATATTGGTTTAGGATTGTTAACATTATCCAAAATGAATCGGTTTGGTGTTGGTTGATTTGGTATATAAATAATGGTTTATTCTTCTTATCAATCTCAGGTCATTGATGGCTGTATCAAAGCTCTACGGAGAAGGTTACAAAAGCTTAGGGTGGTTAACCGGAGGATTTAACCGGGTAACAGAAGGAGATTTTCCAGAGATCGAGGGAACCGAAGAGCTTCGGTTCGCGACGATAGGAGGTGCTTCATACTATTTACTCAAACTACTTGTACTGTTACAGTCTCTTGGCCAAAAGAATAGTTAAATATTGGTTATTGAGACACTTTTTGTCCTTTAAAAATTATGTCCGGTTCACACAAGACGGCGCAGTTCTGGTTTATTTAAGGGAAAATTACAGATGTCTTTTCTACATTAATTGAAATATATTGTCGGAATGATTTGCTTCGGACAGGACAGCTAATTTCCGAACCTAATACAATCAATTTACGATTACACCCAAAGCCATGGCACAATTCCCATGCAATTATAACACATAGATGAGGGTAACTGCGTAATTCACAAGAACGTTCATCCCAGGTCCCTCTTTCTCCTTCCTTCCCTCGTCTGGGTTTCGAGAGGGAAGAAAAAAAAAAAAAAAAAATCCAGATCTACTAAAATCCCCAAATTCAGTTTTCAAATTTGAAACTCCGAGAAAGCCCTAGATTGTTTCAATTGAGGTTGCTTGCTGCATCGAAATCTCCCGAATTGAGGACATCGTACATTACACACGATGGGCGATTTCAACCTCGCTCTCGTGATTGTCGCGATCGTTGTCTGCGTCATCGTATTCATCTCAAGCATCTATCTCCTCGTGAACTACCAGCATCCAGATGATGCAAACCAGGCTTATTTCCCCAAATTCGTCGTCGTTTTTGGCTTGTCGGTTGCCATGATCTCGATTCTCATGTTACCGGCGGATGTGGC
Organism: Camelina sativa; assembly: GCF_030686135.1. NCBI lineage: Eukaryota > Viridiplantae > Streptophyta > Magnoliopsida > Brassicales > Brassicaceae > Camelina > Camelina sativa. The sequence goes on from NC_141898.1 coordinate 3,581,487, forward strand.
TAATCGGCATGCTTGTCGACATGCTATATACAACGGTGCTTGTAATCTAACATTGCCAATGAAGGATCTTTGGCTTGCCATTTACATTGTTGACGCTATTCTCGTCTTCTTTGTTATCCCCTTCGCTATGTTTTTCTATGAAGGCGACCAGGACAAGTTTGTATTCTCGATGGAAATTGATTTTACTGTACATTGTAACATGTTTTTGTTAATCGAAATATTGCTAACAGTTTTCTTGGTTTTACTCAGGACTCTAGGAAAGAGGATAAAAAGTGCCTTACTTTGGGTGGTAACCACGGCTGTTGTTTGTGCTCTGGTGCTTGGTATTTTATACGGTTAGTTGTTCCTGTCTTATACTTTTTTAGCTGGAAACCATTAGTGTGCTTGTAACATGGATGACTCTGATGTTGGTCACTAAGATTTAACATCTTTTGTAAAGTTATTCCTAACACATTACTTTTTATTTCAGCTGATAAATTACCTGATTAGGGCTTGGATTGAGATTTTGTCATTTATTTGTTAGGAATAGCTTAGAGTAATTTGCATAATTAGCATCTTTTTCATCTTACCTACAGAAGTAATCTCATTGACTTTACAAGGAGCCATTCATGCTTGTGTTTAGTTTCATATTCCTTGGACTTTCTTCTTCTTATATTCTTTACATCATATTAGGTGTCATTGGAAAGGTTGACTTCTCTGTTAGGCACTTGTCTTCTGCCACTTCCACTTTCCCTACTTCCTGGCAGTTTTCAAATACTCAACCATGCATCGGTAACACTGCTCGACAGGTAATGTTTGCCTCTTGATTGCAGAATTAGTGTTAGTTTTTATACCATGGGTCATTTATGACATAGAGAGTTTCAGCATGTAACATAATTTCCTGTCTCTGGCTAATCAATGCAGTGCTCAGCATTTACAGCTAATCCCGCATCTGAGAAAACATGGACCATGCGTACTACTTTTCCAGAATATGTTGTTGCCCTTGCGACAATTGTTGGCTCAGTTCTTTTTACGGTATGAGCATTATTCTATCAAGTTGAAAAGTGCATTCTTTGCTCTGGAAGGATATAACTTGTCTTATATTGTTGACTTCTCGTCGACTAACCACAAACTTTCAACAAATGAAATGCATGGCAAGATCTAATTTTGTATCCATTGAAGTGATTTGATGTTTGATTTATACATTTCCGTAAAAAACCAAGTCTTCTCTCAAATATTTTTAGATTTTTGGTGGTGTCGGTATTGCATGTCTACCGTTGGGACTTATCACTGCATTCATCAGGCGACCAAAAGCTGTTATCACTAGATCACAATATATAAAGGTCTGGTTATTACTCTTCTCTGGAAGCATGTCTTCGAGATCTTGATGGAGATCGATAGTAGTGAAGTTTGCGTACTTTACTCTATCAGATTTCCACTGTCTCTTGCTTGGTTAACTCCATAACTGTTATACAGGAGGCAACCGAACTAGGTAAAAAGGCAAGAGAACTAAAGAAAGCAGCTGATGGACTTCATCAGGAAGAAAGAAGTGGTGCTAAGGGCAGGAAATGGAGGAAAAATGTGAAAGCAGTTGAAAAGGTACATTATTTATCTCAAGTTTCAGTATCTTATTTAAATTTGGTTTTGTATGTAGAAACTTGGAAAGTTTGCCTATTGATACCGGTCCCTGACTTGTAAAGAAACTTTGGTTTTGTGTGGAGTTATGGGAATGACAATTTGTAGTGAAAAGCTACTGAGATAGTAGAATTAGTTATGATAGTCATTAAATTCTTTGCTTGATTGTGGATTTAATATGTGTCCCTCAATCCTATAATTGAATGTGGTATCCTTGCAGGAGTTACTCCAATTGGAGGAAGATGTGAACCTCTTAGAAGAGATGTATCCTCAAGGAGAGCAGGTAAGACAAGTGTCTCTTAGAACTTAATCTATAACCTTTTTTGTCGTTCAACTATTTTATTCCCTAGAACTTTTTTCCAGGCAGAAACAGCATGGGCTTTCACTGTGCTTGGATACTTGGCCAAGTTTATTCTTGGAATCTTAGGGTTAGTGATTCTAAGCAAAAATCTTCTTTGCATATTTTTTGTTACAGCCTTATTTTGTTAAATGCTATAGAATCATGCGTAATGCATATAGTTCTTGCATATTTAGGTTTGCACTCTTAAGCTTGGATCTAATCGTCTTTTCGAATGGCAATTTTTTAATGTCTTTGTAGATTGATCGTTTCCATTGCTTGGGTTGCACACATCATCATATATTTACTCGTCGACCCTCCTCTCTCCCCTTTTCTTAACGAGGTTTTCATTAAGCTTGATGATGTCTGGGGTAAGTTCTTACTTCTGTTCATGTTATCCTATATAAGGCTAATTTTTTTTATATCTGACTGACTCCATGCTGGAATTGTGGAAATCTCCAGGTCTTTTAGGCACTGCTGCCTTTGCTTTCTTCTGTTTCTACCTTCTACTTGCTGTTATTGCTGGGGCAATGATGCTGGGTTTGAAGCTGGTCTTCATTACCATTCATCCAATGAAGTAATTTATCTAACGAGTTTAAGTGTTAAAAACAGTGTTTGGCTGGTTTCTAATGTCATTCGTACCTTATTCTTTGATTTCTGATTGGCCATATCAACTTTATTTCAGATGGGGAGCTACTCTAATGAACTCTTTCCTCTTCAATGTCGGGCTCATTCTTCTTTGTTCAATCAGGTAAGTCTCTCCGATCTCTTCTTTTCTGCCTCTGTATTTGATGGGATCGACTTCACTCTCATAAATGGATCTAGAGCAAGCGTGTTTACGTACATACATTTACTACTCAGTGTTGTTGTCATACCATCACCAAAACTAATTTCCTTTTTGCCTAATGCCTAAATCAAAGTTGATAACTACTTTACTCATGCACTTCGGTACCCTTCATTATCTCTTGGACGTCAAACCAAAACATTTTGACTAAATTCCAGCTGCTACCTTCTTAATTACATGTTAATCCTCACAGTCTGAGTAATGCGGTTCATATAAAATGCAGTGTGATTCAGTTTTGTGCCACTGCATTTGGATATTACGCTCAAGCCACTGCTGCGCAGGAGATCTTTGGTCACACATTGCAGTCCCTTAGAGGAATTAAGTACCTCTACAAGTAAGTAGAAATGGTTTAGCATATGGCAGTCGTATGATATATTCGTAACTAGTCATATTGAGCGATCGAGATTGTAAATTTCAGGTACAATGTGTTCCAAATCGGGTTTGTTATCCTGGCTGGACTAACCTTCCTATATTACATTGCCTTTGTAAGTCTTCTTTGATGTTACTCCTCCGTTTTGTCTTCTGTATAAGTATCTGAAGAATCTCATATGTTCTTTGGTGTTTTGGCAGGGATGGAGGAGAAAAAAACCCAGCGGCCGTTTCCAGCTCTCTACTTAAAAGTAAAACTTTTTCTTTGCTTAACATTTGGTTATTCGAGATTTGCCTTCACCGAGAACTGATTTGAGTGCTATCGACAAAGTTTCTACTTGTTTCCGGATCATCATCGATTCCGGAAGTATCTGGAGACTCTGCTTCTGAGATTTATTTACCTTGAATGTATTTTTATTTTTCTTGTGTTTGTGGAACAGTAGTCTTGGTCTATTGTACTGTTTCGGATGCGATTAATGTAATCATATTTTTCTAATGAGAAGCCTTGTTCGAATTTCACAAGAGGTGGCCAAGCCGTTAGACTTTATTTGTGGTTTAAAAGAGAATTGTAAACCGTATCAATTGTTTGGATTAGGTTGAGTTAACCGAACCGGATTATCAAAATTCAAAGATTGGAATGATCTTCTAGTTTACTTTGGTTTGGAAGGCATACAAGTGGACTTGCGTTGGTGACATTGTGCTGTTGAAGTGACAAGTGGCGCTGTATACGATTCGCCAATAGCCTCTTTTGCCCAATCAGCTTCTTGCCTCATCTAATAAAACTCATTCTTCTAAAAAGACAGGGATAGATAACGCTAGATAAGGCTGAGTTTATTTCTGACCGTCAGATGGATTTGTTTCTCCATCCAACCGTCGAGATACGTTCTCTGAGATCTCCCAAGCCTCATCTGATCCCACACATATACAAACCACTTAAAAACTCCATTTGATTTGTAATCTTTTACAGAAGAAAAAAAAAATCTAACAAAACAGCAAAAGCGAGAAAACAAACGACGACGGAGATGGCCGCCACTTCAACAGCCGTCGCCGCTGCTTCTTCTTCAATCATGGGTACACGGGTGGTTTCTGACATCCACTCCGGTTCAAGCAGGTTCACAGCCCGGTTCGGATTCGGAACCAAGAAAGCCGCTCCCAAAAAAGCTAAGAAGGTTATCACAGACCGGCCTCTATGGTTCCCAGGCGCAACATCCCCTGAGTATCTCGACGGTTCGCTTGTCGGAGACTACGGGTTCGACCCTTTCGGTTTAGGTAAACCGGCGGAGTACCTCCAGTTTGATCTCGACTCCCTGGACCAGAATCTTGCCAAGAACTTGTACGGAGAGGTGATCGGGACACGTACCGAGGAGGTGGACCCTAAATCGACGCCGTTTCAGCCATACAGTGAAGTCTTCGGGCTCCAGAGGTTCAGAGAATGTGAGTTGATTCACGGTCGATGGGCTATGCTCGCCACTCTTGGTGCTCTCACCGTGGAATGGCTCACCGGTGTTACTTGGCAAGACGCCGGCAAGGTATCGCCTCTTTCTTTCTCGTCGCTTTTTTTTTTTTGTAGCGTTTGCGTTTGGACATTTTGTGTGATTGTTATTGTTTTACCAGGTTGAGCTAGTGGATGGGTCGTCTTACTTAGGACAACCATTGCCCTTCTCAATCTCGACATTGATATGGATCGAAGTGTTAGTGGTCGGCTACATTGAGTTCCAACGAAACGCTGAGCTGGACTCGGAGAAGCGTTTGTACCCAGGAGGCAAGTTCTTTGACCCGTTAGGACTAGCGTCTGACCCAGAGAAGAAGGCTCAGCTTCAGCTAGCTGAGATCAAACATGCTCGTTTAGCCATGGTTGCCTTCTTGGGTTTCGCTGTTCAGGCTGCTGCAACGGGTAAAGGACCGCTCAACAACTGGGCGACTCACCTTAGTGACCCGCTTCACACCACCATTATTGATACCTTCTCTTCCTCTTGATGTGGTGGCTTTTAGCTCCTATTGTCATGTAATGGTGTAATGTCGTTATCTTAAAGAAAATTTGGCACCTTTTGTAATGTATAAACGAGTTCTGATACCTCTCACAGTTTGCGCTTGAGTAGATGATCATTGATGAGTAATGAGCGTTTACTTTTTAATGCTGTCGAAATTGATCGCGATAAGAAAGACACAATCGTGAATATGAAATCTAAGCTAAAACCGAAGGATGAAAAACAAAATTGACTCAAAAGTGACCACCGATAAGTGGATGATTCCATTAACCGAAAAAAGAAGTTTTTTTTTTCTTCTACATAGTAAAAATAAAATAAGACACGGCTTCAAAACAGAGATAGCAACGAGCAATAAAACAATTTCCCAAAACCCCCCTTAACCACTATCCCACATCATTCGACAGAGGAAAGAGGACGACCCATAACCATTCTTTAAACCTTTACTCAAAACAATAACGACCGAGAGAGACAGAGACGACACGAGTAGTGATGATTAAAAGGCATACAATTATGACGAGATCATGAGCCTTGCAATCATTCCTTGGGTCCAGCGTGCAGTGACCTTGAGATCTTCATCCTCTGATTGGAGACACTCATTGAGGAACTCACCACAGAAGGTGAAGTTTCTGAACAACTGCTTTGTGTTCTCTCCTACAACATCCGCAAGATCACCCATTGCTGCAACCGCTGCTTTTGTCACGCTCTCATCCCTGCTCCCAAAACATAACCACAGCAATAAGTTTAAACGGAGTAGTGAAACCAATAATATATAATACAAATTGATTGTCTTATTGAAAACATACAGTACATTACCTTAGGGAATCTTTGGACACTACTTCAACAAACTGCAAGAGATGCTGAGCGTAGGGTACCATGAGCTCGGCTTTTGTGTCCTTGAACCCTTGTAGTATCCCTGAGTATGCCTCAAAGATGCTTCTCCGGAGTTGGTTCGCATAATCCATAAGCTCCTCGTCAAGCGTGTCCATCTGAGCACACACCTGAGCAGCCCCTTGCATGATTTGAATGGCTGGAGCTACATACCTTTCAAAATGAGCACCAATCGCCAGAGCAATATCTCCGAAGCATGAGAATATTGGAGGCTTCACCGATCTGTGGAGTGCATCACTTTGAAGGTTTTGGATAAGGAGACCCATGATCTGATCGCAAAAAGGTAGGACTTTTTCATCCAGGGCACGGCAAATGTCACCAATCACTCCTACGGTGATTGAGCAGACTTGGTATTCTTCGAAATTCTGCAGTCCCATCTGGAGATATTTGAAGAGCTCAGGCATGTATTTCACAAACTCAGCTCCAGTCGCGTAGGCAAGAGCACCAATTGCAAGCATGGCTTCTTCGTGGACACTTGAACTATGGCATCCGAACACCCTTAGGAACAGCCTCATGATGTCATCTGCGTTCTGCATTATGATGGGTCTCGTGTCATCTGAGCCACTCAGCTTCTGGATTATGACTTGGAGAACACCACAAAGAGAAGCCTGGAGTTCTGCTTGCTTCTCACGGTCATCAGTTGATATTATCGGGAGGTCCATTGTCTCAGCTAGTTTTTTCATGATGGCAGGGAGGAGATGTGCTATGATGCTCGAGGCCTCTGAAAGGTTTGAACACCGGACAACCTCGTTTAAGGTTTCATACGCAGCACCTCTTAGCTTAGACTCCGCCCCATCGGTACGCTCAGCAGCTGCAAGCAGATGTGTGATGATCTCCGTAAGATAAGGAGAGAGAATAGACGAACTTGCTCCAGAGTCTTCATATCCCTGTGCAAGATTGTATATTGCTCCACACACCTTCTCTGCCACATTTGGCACATCTTTAATCGATTCTAGTAATACACCCACAATTCTAGGGAGGTTTTCGGGTGATATAACAGAGAAGCCACTTTCTGGGGAGTGCAAAAACTCAAAGATACGGCTCAGAGTCCAAGCAGTTGTGTCCCTGACATGGTTATTACCATCTTTGGTTGCGGTAAGGAGAAATTCCAAGCCAGCACCAACCATGGGGGCAAGTTTATCAATTGTTGGGCCCTCCAAAATTGATCCAAAAGCATAAGTGGCTGCTTCCCGGCTTCGCCACTCTGGCGAGCTTATGTTTCTTTCAACGAAAGGCATCACAAGAGGGACTACACCATCTCCAACCGTTCTGGCAACGAGGCCAAGGCATGTCCCACCAGCCATAGATATGTTCCAGACATCGTCGTCGTGATCCTGATCCTCTTCCTGCTTCTGCAGAGTTTCTAGCAACATTTGAACTAAATGGGGAAGAGCCTTCTCTATGAAACAAGAATGGGGAGGGGACGAGTCACCACTATCAGGACTGTCATACTCTTGACGGTCAATCTCTTCATCACAGATGGAACTCCAGAACTCGATTGCTTGGAGGGCAACACTCTCTTCATCTCCCTTTACAGCATTTGATGTGAGCTCGAAGAGTGTTTGCATGTATTGCTCCAGCACCTCGTAGTATGTTGATGCAATGGAGACAAGGCACTCGAATGCAGCTTGCCTGATCTCTGCCTCCTTGGAGCATGCAGTCTCGCATACCATCTTCATGATGTAAGTTCTCTCCATTTCATTCTCAAAATTAGTTTGGGAGAAATCCAGGGCATTCAACAGTGCCTTTGTTGCTGCAAGACGAACTTCTGCGGTATTTTCAGACTGGTTCATGCCCTGCACAACTGCTGTAAGGACAGAATTCACTTCATCTTGGACAAGATCATGATGTGATATCTCTTCACAGACATAGCCAAGAGTTTCCAAGGTTGACTGCTTCAAGTGTGCGGGACTGCCTTGCTGGGTCATATTGTTAAGAAGCGATCCAACAAGTTCAGGCCACTGCTTCTGAGGAATTTCGATGGAGGCTACCTTAGCAATAACCTGTGCTGAAGTATGCCTGGCCTCAAGGGTAGATGAACCAAGAGTTCTTAGCAACTGTTCCTTGATCTGGGATTTAAGAGCAACTTCGATAGCAAACCATTGCTTCACTAGATGATCTTTGGTGGCAGAATCTTTAGCATCAAGAGAATTCTTTAGCAGGATACCAGCAAGTCGACGGGATTCAGAAGGTTTATCATCGCTAGCAAGCTCAAAAGACAAGGATAGTAAGAACTGCGGCAAGTTCTGCTCTTGGAATTGCCTGAGACTACCCTCTGCTTCAGTGCGGATCCTTGCATCAGCTGACTGAGCAGCCAATAGAAACTGAGTGATCTCCATAGCCATTATTCTATCTGCGTAACAAATACATGTACAAGAGAATCAGCGACAAAACATTGTATATAGAACATACCTCAAAACAAAAAGTAAAAGCTACAGAACAAAGTAAAGGTGAACTATAAAAAAGGCAATAGTACTATTACTATACAAACCATCCCTCAGGTTCAAAATCGAAGAGCACAAACAAAGAACAAGGTTAAATAGATTGAACCATATCTAAAGTAATATCCATACTCTGAGAAAACAAATCCCAATTTACAAAAAAAAAAACCAAACCAAAGTTGACGCAGCGTTTACTTTGAACTTCGATTAGAATTGAAACGAAGAAAAAATGAGAGGCGAATCAAAGCGAGCGAGCGAGTAAGTAACTAACTAAAGTTTCAAAACCCTAGATGTAGTGACACCCAAAACCAAATCAGAAATCATAGATCTATTGAGAAAATATGCAAATCCATAACTCAATACACAGTTCAATCAAGAGACTTACATGGAAATTAAGGTTTTATTCGCCTGAGAAAACGCGTAAGCGCTAGGGTTTATCGCTTCAATCCAAACCCCCTCTCACTGAAAAATCTCTATCGAGAAAGTAAACTTCTCCAAGACGGCGCTCGAAGCAGGGGCAAAAACCTCTGGATCAGAATAACCCTAGAGTTGCAGAGAGAGAGAGAGAGAGTACTTTAGAAGAAAATGGGGAAGGAGGTAGAGAGAGAGAGAGAGAGAGATATGGAGAGACTGAAGAGAGATGAATTTTCGAATAAAAGGAAGGAGCGGGTGGGGAGAGGGGAAGAAGGGCAAAGCAAAAGCTCATTACACCTTATTTCTTAATTCACCCCATAATTATTGCTTATTTTAGCGTTAACTCCTGAAGTTTCTAACATTTTGTTTAGTTACCTTAAACTTTTATAAATCATCCGTCTTACATCTCAAAATTCTTTTGAATCGTCGGGAACTTGTGGGCGTATTTGCATTTGATACTACACTATAAGCATTCCATTTAATTTTAAGAAATACTAATGCTTATCTTTATTAAAATTTCATAATGTTTGTAAATCAAACTTAACCTACAACCGTTAAATACTTTTTTTCTTTTTCAAAATGATTTCTTTGCTTGTTTGATTATTCTCATTGTTTGCTTTATTTAGTAGATAATATTTTGGTCTTGCTACTGAATTACAAACATCATTTTTAGCAAAAGAAAACATCATTTGTTCAACCTAGTTTAAATTCAAATTACCTATTAATATGGACATTCATCTCATATAACCTTCTTAGGTTTAAAAGAATTTGTTGTAGCTGAATAGACGCCCAACTTAATTATATCCTTTCCGAAGAGTCAGATTTAATAAGAAAGTTAAGTAAAATTTAATTAAAAGTTAAGTAAAAGTACATTTAGTCATGTATTTGAGGTTTCAAACTTAAATATTAACTTGGACCGGGGTACTATACTAGTTCACCTAAGGTTGAGTGCCAAAAGCCCAAAACAAATAAAACTAGCATGCATTAACTGAATTATTATTATAGTTGATGAATTCAATAACATGAACCAAAATTATTTTGAACTGAAACAAAATAATAATAACAAAATATTGTCACTGTTAAAAAATTATTTTTGCTCTGAAGATAAAAGAGAAACTCCGATTGGTAACAACATTTAAACGAGGCTATTGAAAAATTTTCAGCGGTTGTAAATAAGGTGGTTAAAAAGAAGGCGGTTAGAAAAGATGGAAGAAAAAAAGTGGTTAAGTTAAAGTGAGTGATTAAGTAATAGTTTTGATTGGTAACAAGCGGTTGAATAGTAAACAAATTAATTATAAAAAATAATATAAAATAAATTAAAATATGAAAACATTTTTTTAAAATTTTATTTATATTTTTTTAAATTCCTTTAGAAAATAATATATATGAATATTATTTTTACAATTTTTAATAATTTTTTTAAAATCCAACCGCCTCGTTTGCAAACGAACCGCCTTGTTTTTGGGGCGGTTGGCAACCGCTCATTTTCCCCCTTCCAACCACTCTCTTTAACCATCTTCTCTAACCACCTATTCCAACTGCTTCTTCCAATTGTCATGTTGATTGGTAACTTTCAAGATGGTTCGTTTGCAAACGAGGCGGTTGAAGATTACCAATCAAACCCAAAGAGGGCGGCGAATGTAATATTTTGTTGATGAAAATAATCTATTAATCCAAATAAGGAAAAAATTGGAAAAGATAAAGAGAAAATAAACTACCTAATAAATAAATATAATGTGGATGTAAGAGTTTTTAACTCATTATATACATACAAATAAAAATATTGGTATCACTTTTATTATAAGGTAATCAGAATTATTTTTGGACAATTAGGTTAGTTGAGATTAAAGAAAAAAACCCAATGTTTAAATGGGTGATTTCGAAATATGGTAATTTACTAATTTGTGTGTTAGCCTTTTTGCCCCTTCCCCACCCGCTTCTTCTCTGTATTCGAAATTGAAATTGTTTCTTTTTTCATTTCAAATATCTCTCCTTCGACAGTTTCAAGCTCTCTCTCTCTTTCTCTCAGCAACTCTAGGGTTTTTTTGTTTTCTGATCCATAGGTTTCTGCTTGCTTTCGAGCGGCGTTTTCGAAAACACTTTTGTTGATAAAATCTGCAGTGACAGGGACGCGGGGTTTTGGATTGCAGCGATAAACCCTAGCTCTTACGTGAATTACCCAAGAGCGAAACCTCAATTTCCGTGTAAGTCTCTTGCTTGAACTGTGTATTGAGTTCTGGATTTGCTTATCTCTTGATAGATCTATGCTTTCTGATTAGGTTTTGGTTCACTACTTCTAGGATTTTTTTTAAATTTGGTTGCTTACTTCGCTGTGATTTTGTCACTATACATTCTTTGATTTCGTTTGTAAAAATGGAAACTCGCGTTCTTCACGACTTATAGGCATATAAGCTTTTTTTGAAGGTCAATTTTGGTTCGGATTTTATACTTGGATTTGTTTGTACTCAGATAAGAGATTCTCATATAGTTTTCTCCGAGTATGGATTTTAATTTTGTACCGCTAATGTTCAAAATCGTAAAGTTTGCCCTTGCTTGTGCTATCTCATATGAACTTGTGGACGGTTTGTATATAATTGCTTCTATGTTTATAGCAAATGCTTTGTTTAGTAGCTTTTTTTACTTTTGTTTAAAGTTGTGTGCTGGTTGTGTTCTATTGACAATGTTTTGTCGCTGATTCTACTACATGTCTTTGTTATGCAGAGAGAAGTATGGCGATGGAGATAACTCAGTTCCTACTGGCCGCCCAGTCAGCCGATGCAAGAATCCGTACTGAAGCAGAGGGTAGTCTCAGGCAATTCCAAGAACAGAACTTGCCGCAGTTCTTATTATCCTTGTCTTTTGAGCTTGCCAAGAATGATAAACCTTCTGAATCCCGTCGACTAGCGGGTATTCTGCTCAAGAATTCTCTAGATGCCAAAGATTCTGCCAGGAAAGGTCATCTGGTGAAACAGTGGTTTGCTATTGACGTTGCTCTTAAATCCCAGATCAAGGAACTGTTACTAACAACTCTTGGTTCATCTGCCCTTGAGGCCAGGCATACTTCAGCTCAGGTTATTGCAAAGGTAGCCTCCATCGAAGTTCCTCAGAAGCAGTGGCCTGAACTTGTTGGATCGCTGCTTAACAATATGACCCAGCAAGGCAGTCCCTCACACTTGAAGCAGTCAACCTTGGAAACTCTTGGCTATGTCTGTGAAGAGATATCACATCATGATCTTGTCCAAGATGAAGTGAATTCTGTCCTTACAGCAGTTGTGCAGGGCATGAACCAGTCTGAAAATACCGCAGAAGTTCGTCTTGCAGCCGCAAAGGCATTGTTGAATGCCCTTGATTTCTCTCAGACTAATTTTGAGAATGAGGTGGAGAGAACTTACATCATGAAGATGGTATGCGAGACTGCATGTTCCAAGGAAGCAGAGATCAGGCAAGCTGCATTCGAGTGCCTTGTCTCCATTGCATCAACATACTACGAGGTGCTAAAGCAATACATGCCAACACTCTTTGAGCTCACATCAAATGCTGTTAAGGGAGATGAAGAGAGTGTTGCCCTCCAAGCGATCGAGTTCTGGAGTTCCATCTGTGATGAAGAGATCGATCGTCAAGAGTATGATAGTCCTGATAGTGGTGACTCGTCCCCTCCCCATTTTTGTTTCATAGAGCAGGCCCTTCCCCATTTAGTACAAATGTTGCTAGAAACTCTGCAGAAGCAGGAAGAGGATCAGGATCATGACGACGATGTCTGGAACATATCTATGGCTGGTGGGACATGCCTTGGCCTCGTCGCCAGAACAGTTGGAGATGGTATAGTCCCTCTTGTAATGCCTTTTGTTGTAGAAAACATTACTTCGCCAGATTGGCGAAGCCGGGAGGCAGCCACTTATGCTTTTGGATCAATTTTGGAGGGCCCAACAATTGATAAACTTGCCCCGATGGTTGCTGCTGGCTTGGAATTTCTCCTCATCGCAAGTCAAGATGGTAATAACCATGTCAGGGACACAACTGCTTGGACTCTGAGCCGTATCTTTGAGTTTTTGCACTCCCCAGAAAATGGCTTCTCTGTTATATCACCCGAAAACCTCCCTAGAATTGTGGGTGTTTTACTGGAATCAATTAAAGATGTGCCACATGTGGCAGAGAAGGTGTGTGGAGCAATATACAATCTTGCACAGGGATATGAAGACCTTGGAGCAAATTCGTCTCTTCTCTCTCCTTATCTTACGGAGATCATCACACATCTGCTTGCAGCTGCTGAGCGTACTGATGGGGCAGAGTCTAAGCTAAGAGGTGCTGCATATGAAACCTTGAACGAGGTTGTCCGGTGTTCAAACCTTTCAGAGGCCTCGAACATCATAGCACATCTCCTCCCTGCCATCATGAAAAAATTAGCTGAGACGATGGACCTCCCGATAATATCATCTGATGACCGTGAGAAGCAAGCGGAACTCCAGGCTTCTCTTTGTGGTGTTCTCCAAGTCATAATCCAGAAGCTGAGTGGCTCGGATGACACGAGACCCATCATAATGCAGAACGCAGATGGCATCATGAGGCTGTTCCTAAGAGTGTTTGGATGCCATAGTTCAAGTGTCCACGAAGAAGCCATGCTTGCAATTGGTGCTCTTGCCTATGCGACTGGAGCTGAGTTTGTGAAATACATGCCTGAGCTCTTCAGATATCTCCAGATGGGACTGCAGAATTTCGAAGAATACCAAGTCTGCTCAATCACCGTAGGAGTGATTGGTGACATTTGCCGTGCCCTGGATGAACAAATCCTACCTTTTTGCGATCAAATCATGGGTCACCTTATCCAAAACCTTCAAAGCGATGCACTCCACAGATCGGTGAAGCCTCCAATATTCTCATGCTTTGGAGACATTTCTCTGGCGGTTGGTGCTAATTTTGAAAGGTATGTAGCTCCAGCCATTCAGATCATGCAAGGGGCTGCTCAGGTGTGTGCTCAGCTGGACACACTTGACGAGGAACTTATGGATTATGCGAACCAACTCCGGAGAAGCATCTTTGAGGCATACTCAGGGATACTACAAGGGTTCAAGGACACAAAAGCCGAGCTCATGATACCCTACGCTCAGCATCTCTTGCAGTTTGTTGAAGTAGTGTCCAAAGATACCCTAAGGTAATGTACTGTATGTTTTCAATAAGATAATCAATTTGTATTATATATTATTGGTTTCACTACTCCGTTTATACTTATTGCTGTGGTTATGTTTTTGGGAGCAGGGATGAGAGCGTGACAAAAGCAGCGGTTGCAGCAATGGGTGATCTTGCGGACGTTGTAGGAGAGAACACAAAGCAGTTGTTCAAAAATTTCACCTTTTGTGGTGAGTTCCTCAATGAGTGTCTCCAATCAGAGGATGAAGATCTCAAGGTCACTGCACGCTGGACTCAAGGCATGATCGCAAGACTCATGCACTCATGATAAGCCTTTTTAAGTCTAGTCTCACTCTCTCTTAGTTGTCAAAAGATTCGTTTTGTTACGGGTCTTGGTCTTCTTTTATCTTGTCTCCTATCGAATGATGTGAATAGCGGTTATATGGCAAACTCTTTTTATTGTTCTTTTGGTTAAAAAGCAAGTATCAATCACATATCGCGGTAGCCGTGTATGAGTCAATTGGGTCTTAATGACAAGAGGTGCAGCTTATTTATTGCTATGTTGTAAAATATCTAAAACCAAAGTGTCAAATTCTAAACCGGCTTAATGGGCTGTCTGTAGCTTGTAATTATCGATCCACTAATAGGCTTATCGATCCTCATGGGCTTTTTATTATGAACGCTATGGTGTTTGTATAAAAAGCGTGCGCAAACCTTGCCGTTATTTTGTAGCGGTGTCGTTTAAGTGTAGAAGGTTTTTAATAGAGAGAGAGAGTGTTACTAAAACCTCTTTGTTCTCTCTCTCTCAGATTAAAAAACCTCAGAGCTCTAATTTGTGAATTTCTCAGAGAACAACAAATCGGTCGTCAATGGCGTCTGCTCTATGTAGAACCGCAAGCCGTCTTCGTCCCGTTCAACTTTGCCGTCGGATTCGTGTCTCGAGCGATCTACTATCGACATCGTCTCCTCCATCTCCGGCAAGCATCTCCGACGCGCTTCGTCATGGAGATTTCTCTCTCCGTCGATCGGTTCGAAATTTTCTTCATCATTTTCCCAATTCGGTTTGATTTTTTTTTTTTAGCTCTGTAATTCCGATGCTTCTTTTGCAGTTTTTAACACTTAATTGTGGAATCGAACGGTCGAAGATGGATCAGAGACGTTTGATGAGTACTTCTGCTTCTGATACTACAACCTCTAAATCTGACTCCGGTAAATCGGAATCAAAATCTTCCGATAAGAATGAGAAATCTGAAGGATCAGAGAGTTCTGACGGTGGTTCAAATCAGAGAAACGACCGTGGTTCTGGAAAAGACGTTCGTGGAGCGGTAAGATGAATAAGTCTCTCCGAACAAATTGCAGAATAGTTTTTTTTAAGGATAAAACTCGTTTTGGTCCTCTGATGTTTGATTAGGAATCTATCTTTAATTGCAGCCAGTTTCATGGATGAGCTTCTTCTTGCTGTTTGCTACTGGAGCTGGATTGGTCTACTATTATAATGGAGAAAAGAAACGTCATATTGAAGGTACTCATTTATGGTGAGTTCGTTTATGAACATAGGCTACTGTTACGTATTTTGCTACATAGCTCCTATTTATTTAAGTTTGGATTTGCAAGACTGCTAGGATTTTGAGCGAGCTCTTAGTATCTGCATTCATGAAGTACGTTTTTTTTTAATCTAGTTTTGAAATGTAATATTGTAGAAACTCTCCTAATTGGAATACATGGTTTGTACCTTAATGATCACATGGCTTAGCCCTTAGCAAACGATGTCTGAAACAATTTGAGAGCTCAGTTAAAACTTGACTAGATTAAGGAGCTGATCACTTCAATCACTGAGCAAATGTTTACTGATCATTTTTGTTCAATTCCTGTATCTTCTAAAATCTTATTGGTTATTACTTATCGCCATTCTTCTTTGTATATTGACTCGGGTTCTTGTTGGTTTAGATATAAATACAAAATCTATAGCCGTCAAGGAGGGGCCATCTGCTGGAAAAGCAGCCATTGGAGGACCATACAGCCTTATAAGAGACGATGGGAAACGTGTGACGGAGAAAGACTTGATGGGAAAATGGACCATCTTATACTTTGGCTTCACTCATTGTCCTGATATCTGTCCTGACGAGCTTATTAAGTTAGCTGCTGCCATCGACAAAATCAGTGAGTTTTTTTTTTTTTTTCATTTGTGTGATTGATTCCACATTTGGAGATTTTTTTCTTTTCTCTAAGGTTCTATTACCTTTTACACAGAGGAGAAGTCGGGAGTAGATGTGGTACCAGTGTTTATCTCTGTGGATCCTGAAAGAGACACAGTTCAGCAAGTACATGAGTATGTCAAAGGTAGATATTTTTCACACGTAAAGAAAGATGCATTCAGTTTTTGAAATGAAAAAACTCTTGGAGTCTGATATTTCTTGTGTAGAATTTCACCCGAAATTGATTGGGTTAACCGGGAGCCCTGAAGAAATCAAATCAGTGGCCCGATCTTACCGGGTTTACTACATGAAGACCGAAGAGGAAGATTCAGACTATCTCGTTGATCACTCTATAGTTATGTGAGTAAACTTGTTTATCCCTTAAACTTAATTTTTGTTAGGAAGATTATAGTTATGGGCGCAAAAATTTACATGCAGATTTACAAATTGTTCATGTTGATATACAATATACACCAAAATATAAGAAATTGTATCTATCCTCAAATTTCAGAATTCATATAGTTACAGTCATGTATATTTGTGTTTGATCTCTTTTATTTGGTGGGTTGGAGTTTTGATAGAAAAACATGTTGTGGGTGAAGGTACTTGATGAGCCCGGAGATGAATTTTGTGAAATTCTATGGAAAGAATCACGATGTTGACTCGTTGACCGAGGGCGTTGTGAAAGAGATCGGACAATACCGGAAGTAAAGAGCCTCCGATGAACGACAAACACTTTAATTAGGTGTTTAATTTTTTTACATTGTTCCCATTTTTGGAAGGTCACTCAATTAATAAGAATTTCACCGTGTACGGAGCTTGTGTTGAAAAACCCATCAAATTCTTGTTTTGGCACACGATCAAACACAAAGGATATGTATGAGTCATGGATGTGATTATTACATAACATTTGGTTTGGTTTTCCTCATGAAGAAGAAGAAGAAAACAATTTTCAAAAATAAACGAGTGGTAAAAAAGAAAAAAGAAAAAAAGTCAAACCCTACGTCTATCTCATCAAATGTAGTTCACTTTTAATTCTATCAATTTTAGTTTTCTTTCCTATAAATCTAGACGAGCATTATTATTTGTGATTTCTTTTTTTTTTTGTTTGATAGTTTATGATAATTAGATATAATTATATGAACAATACTTGGGTAAACCTCTTCATACACCCTTTTATAAAATAAGGAAAAATAAAATTCGTATACATTATTATAAAATTAAAAACTTAAACCGCTCTTTAATAAACTCAGACCGACATATAATTTCGTTCTACTCGTAAAATCTAAACCCTAACCATCTTATTTATGAACCCAAACGACAAATAATTTCGTTTTACTTGTAAAATCTAAACCCTAACATCTCATTTGTGAACCCAAACCGACATATAATTTCGTTACACTTGTAACATCTAAACCCTAACCATCTCATTTTTGAACCCAAACCGACATATAATTTCGTTCTAATTATAAAATCTAAACCCTAACCACCTCATTTGTAAATCCAAACCGACATATAATTTCGTTTTAATTGTAAAATCTAAACCCTAACCATTTCATTTGTAAACCCAACAATAATTCATTCACACACATAAAACATGATTGAATCTCTTTATTCAACAAAAATATCAAACTCAAGAACAATCTAATGATATGAAATGACAAACTAATAGTGGATCCATTTATACTCCATTTTAGGTGTTTCTTTACCATGTGTGAAGTAAATACCATCTTCTCTAGCGTCCCAGAAATTCGTCTTACCACCACGATGAGATAGGAGACCACCACCTTTGTATGCCATGAAATATGCGTGACCATTTTCATTCATTCCAGATTTCCCTAATCCACAATGAATCTTGGTCGGGAAAATACCATCATAAAAACTAATTTCGTAAGTTTCTCCAGGATTCAAATATTTGTTGCCTAAATCTTCTTTGTTCAAATCACATCTAACCCAAAGAAAATGTCCTTCACGAAGATAGCTTTTGAAGTGTACAGAGTTTTTCTTCCAGATTGCCGAGTTACCCAATCCAACACACAATACAAATACCATAACAAACAAAAAACAAGAGAGTTTATTCATCGCTTATAAATATAAAGATATGTATTTTTTTCTAATGCCAAATAAAAGATAAAAAAAAGCCAATTTATACAAAACCCTTTTACGAGGTCATGTTCATGCATTCAGTTATTGCTCTTCATTTGCTTACCTTTTTCTGAAGATAAAAATTCAATGGTTGTTGACCAAAAAAAAATTCATATGTTATGGAAATGTTACGAATTCAGTGAATGTTCATCACAAGTAACATCTATCATATGTTGCTTTACATTTATCTCCTAATTAAGTAACTTCGTCTGTAGTAATTTTCTTTTGAGTTACTTGACGTTACTTGTGAATATAGTATTCTACATTGTTTTCGAATCTTTGGAAGTACCGTAGAACAATTTAGTATAATCGCTATTTAACTGTCCACCTTCAATTTGATCGCAAGCTCGTAAACTATATATATATGGAGTCAAACAATAAGGTTATCAATTAAATTATATACATGTATGGAGTCAAACAAAAAGGTTATCAAGGAACGAGTGAAATTCTTGTATGCATAACATTACAAGTGCATTAAGGGATCAATTGAGAGTTTGAGACATTCTGATTTACCCTTGTCAAATAAATTGATCTCACGTCTTCATGTCTCTTAAAGGCCTAAAAACTTGACAGTGCAGTTCCATTATATTTTGACGTCACTGTTAATTTACCATAGCAAAGTGCTTCTACGAAATTATAGTGAAGAGTTATAGAGAGAGAGAGAGAGAGTTACACGACCAAAATGGGAAAATCAGATCCAATGAGACGAATCTTGTTGAGTAAAAAAATCAACAAGTACAAAAGTACCCCAAAAGAACAAGAAAAATCAGTAAAAAGTAGAGAATTTAACATAATTTCGACCTTTTTCCCATCATATATGTTGGTAGAGCTCTTGGACTCAACTTTCTTTTGCTTTTTTTTTTTTTTTTTTACTGTAACATTGAGACAAAAAGGCTGTATTGAAGAATGAATTGGCATATAAAACTCAACCAAAGAAATACAAAAAGATGTCGCCTCCTTGTGTCCCTTTAGGACAAGAAAACAAATGGGCAGCTAAAAGAGACACCGCCCCTCACAACAGATATGTACGTGTTTCCTCAAGGCTCAAACCACCAAGGTCCCAGAGGAAAATGCAACACGCATGCCTATGTAACACATCCATCAAATCTGAAGAAATACACACTCACCTGAACAGATATGAAGTGACGAGTCAGACCAATTGAAGATTCATCACCATATACACATGTCACTACATTACTCAATCTATACATAATTCTCAAAATAAAACATTCATGGATGATATCTAATTATATGTGCAAATATATATACTGCATTTGCATTAGTAGCCTAACAAGCATCAAATATGCAACTATATAGTATTTCGTATCTCTATACTTACATGGACATAAATTTCCTACGACAGTTGTAATTATGTCTTTAAATGTATGTGCTGATGAATATAGATGAGGCAGACAAACACAATTGGAAGGCTTTTTATTGAAAGATGCTGAGAAGGGAGAATAACGAGGAATCAGAAACTCACTTGACTACTGCTTCTCTTTAAGTGATAAGGAAACAAACAATGAAGAGGTAAAAACATTTGATCACGGCAGCTTTAAAGCTTGCTTCACTTGTGCAAGCGCCGATGGGTGCATCCTACTTATGGCAGAATTAAAGGCATCTCCATGAAGTGTAGAACATGTCTGAAGGTTCTCACGGGTTGAGTTCTCTAGTGATATCTGGTAGATTGGGTCGGAAACTTTGATCTTAACAAGATCCAAACCCCACCAAAAAAATGGGTAAAAATCAGTGGTTTTGTAGGAAGCTGTTTCGTTAAGAAGACCATAATTTAATGAACGCTTACCTGACTTTTCCGTAACTCTTTGCTTGGTGGGGTTTCTTCTCCTTGAGACCTGCTTGAACTAATGTCACCGCTGGAATTATAAATTGTATGATTTCTTAATACTTTGTGTTGTCAACTGTTCCATAACAAATTACTAACGTGACTTAATCATGTAAGCAATTGATAGAGTGTCTGACCTTGATTCTTCTTCTGCTAAATCTTTGTTTTCACCAAGGATCACACTGGTGCATGTACTGTTTCAAGAAACATACAGATCAATTATATCACAAAGATAAATTAATCAAATTGTTAATATTCGATTGTGCAACATGTACCTTAGTATTTGATCAAGCTTATCAAGAACTTGAGGCATTCTAAGAGTAAGTATTATGGAGAGAGCCAAGCCGAATGTCTTCTTTTGCATGGGAGACGCATGGTCAACCTGCACGAGTAGTTGCAAGACCGAAGTGTGTCAGATAATGAAAAAGAAACACGCATTTTAACATGTAGAGCAGTTTGAAAATGAGAAATTTCGAATTCAAAAAACAAGACCATTTAAAGACAAGATCCCTGGAAGCCCATTGTAAAACAAGTTTAAATTCCAGAAAGCTGTGCGAACAAGCAGTTATTTTTCAAGATACGTTATCCACTGACCTTGTCGAGCCAAATGTCGATGAGGCAAAGGAGTACATTGTCTTCGACTGGGACACCTGCCTGTTGGAGTAACACTGAAAGAGATGAATCAGATGTTAACTGGGCCAGGTAAGTGGTGTTCATCACCAGAATCCTTGCCAGGATAGCCGCTGAAGACACTTTAACTGCAGTCTTGCATGGATCGCGATCATCTCCTCCACTCAAGCAAATAATCACCAATTTCTGCAAGGAAACGAACAAACCAACTCTATCAAAAATATTAAGGATGGATTTTTTTCATCTATAAAAGAAGACTGAAATTCACCTGCAAACAGCTGCTGATGAGAGGGGGCACTTCCACAGGAAAACACTGCTCAATACACAAGCACATGTTTATATGAAGAAGTTAAAACTTGGCACAATTTCATGCAACACATTTATATACAGTAATGACATGACAAAAACCCTTCACAATTATTATGCCAAAAATTCCATTATTGGTCAAATTATCTGTATACCAAGAGATGAGGTTATGCAATACAAAAATCAATGCAGTGTAGCTACAAACTTAACAGCAGATCAATAATACCATCACAAAATAGACACGACCAATGAAATTTAGTTACAGACGTCTGTGCGAGAGAATATAAACATACAACTTAGAATCAAAGAATCGTTAAAAACAAAATTTTAGTTAACAGGGTTACATACGTGCAAAAGGGCTCCATATGGTAATGGTTGCTAATCATAATGATAAAACATAACGACCATGAAAATTTGTCGCCTGTTGGCACAAAACTGGGAAAATGAGAAATTATACTCACCTGAACTAAGATGTCAATCACTGGAAGAATCGAGAGTAACCCCTTATCATTTACATTTCCAACAATAAGATCAAGAATTTTTGCGACACTTGAAGCATGCATATTTAGAAATTCTCCTCCATCCAAAATGATATACGATTCCATGATACTGACAGCAACCTACCATTTGGTTAAGATGTTAGTCAACCTTTTTGGGAGCATATGGTCATTGGAATGTCTCAAGGGATTATTGACGTAACATGTTTCAATAAATCTGAACACACATATATTATAGGTCATTAATGAATCAGAAAACTCCTTGAAAACTTCAACACCAACCTGTAAATGATCAAAACTTCTTTCAATGATCTCCACCATATAGGGGAAGCATAATAATAGCTGGGGTACCATCATCGGAGCATAGGAAAGTGTAGTTTCCCATAACTGCAAATGTAGAGTAGTGTCAATTATATATAGCGCATTTATATCAGCAGAGAAAAAGGTAAACATTTTATATGAGTGAAAACTTACTGCCATGCTATCCTCCAGAAGGTTGAGTGCATCAGGGCTATTTATGTCAATGCCCTTTTGGAGTATTGGGAGCAGTATACTATAGCAAATGGGAGATTGATAACCAAGTGCAATCACAAAATTCCGCAGTGCGACAAGAAGCTGAATCTGTAGAAGGCTTTCACCAGAAGATTCCTCCCAAACCTGCTCTTAAGTCAAACACATAGATAGTAAGACATTTGTGCACCAAGCAAGAACAAACAAACCCAGAAAGAATGCTATCATACCTTCTGGAAGAATTGCACCAACTTTTGTGCGTACGGAATGACTTCACTAACATGGCCAATCAGAGTAGAAATCAAGTTCAGAACTTGAACCTGAGAAAAAGAAAGGATAGTTATAGGTAAAGAGAGAGAGCTCTATGAGTCATTAAAGGAAGCATAATGGCAAGAATGGAGTGCTATAATGACTTTGAGGCAGCTGCATCAAGTACCTTCGAATCAAATTCTTGAACTTCCTCAACCATTTTAAAACATGATTCCCAACAGACTGGAAGAAGATCAAGAAAATTTTGCTCCGAAAAATTCGCATCCTCGACATGTAAGCATAATGACCTACTAGCTGCCAGCTACATAAGTAAACAAACAATCTCAGAGGTCGTCAACACAGATAGAAAGGAAGGAAGAGAATGCGTCCTTAATGCAAGAAAGAAATATAAAAACAAAATTACCTTGACAGCGAGGTCATTGTCTTGCAACAATTTGATCAACGAACAATAAACTGCTCTTTTTGTGTCTTCTTTAATCTGAAAGGTTGTTATCATGAACCATATACCATTAGGCAGCCATTTTTCAACCAAAATATAATTTAACGAAAACTAGGGTAGAGAAGATAGCCTATAAACCAACAGGTTAACTAATCCTAATAGCCATTTGTTACAATTAACCAATAAAATTCTGCTTTTTAGATGATTACCCCTCATTGAATCAACTTATGGACAAGATATTATGTCATTTACAAATTATGTTATAATCTGATGCAATTTAATTAATGATAAGATCCAATTTCCTCCGAAGCCTCTTGTCAAACTTAGCTGCATAAAGACGGTAAACCGGATTAAAACAACAGTACCTCTGAAACCCAATGTCCCAATATCATAGCAACTTTTCGGTGGATGATACGCCTATTTGGATGGTCATTTGAGAGCTCAAGGGATAGAGCACCATTAAACCTGCAAACAAATCATCCGATCATTAAGAAAGGCACAGTAATTACTTAACTAATCAAAAACTTCTGTCACATCCTGCTGGCTGGCAATATGAAGGTTCAAGACACAGCAACATTAAGAAGAGATGGAAAAAAAATCCAGACATTAGAAGATCTAGAGCATACCAATCTCTGAAATTAAGATAATTCGAGAGCTCATAGTAGACATATGCAGTAGCAGCATATGCCGCATCTTTAAGAAGCAGTGCAGGAGTTATTTCAGTAACTGAAGGGGGACAATTATTCATTGCTTCTTGAAGGATGGACACAACAATAGGTCCTAGCAGCTGCTCGCAATGATGGAGACAGAACGAATAAGCATGATTTATGACGCTATATCAATTAGTAAACTTTCCAGAACAGGATTATTTGCTACTTACTTGGCTGTAGTTCTCAAACAAAACCATATATAGAGCTTCAGCACAAGGCCTCAATTTCTCTGTCCACTGAATCATGTCCTGCTCATGATGAAAGGACTCGGGGTTCTGGTACCACTCCTCTAGGTCACTTGCTGTTAGAACAAAATACCTGTTCAAAAGTTGATGGTTATATTTCAGCAAACTTTTCTTCCATGCATCATTCATGCAATGACCAGAGAATCAAGAATGGTGATTGTATGGAGGTGTAACTACATGAAAGCATCAGAGTTCACACTAAAACAAATGACTTAATGTATGCAATATATATTAAACTAAATCGACCAGGTCCCAATGGTAACGCCTTCTCATCTATTCCATGCTTAGCAACTTTTCGGCGAAGAGACGGAGAACAGAGATACATAGATGTACAGCAACAAGATCCCTATGGGTCCACAAAATTACCCCAGCTCATTATTTTTTGGATTTCTGTTCTATCAACTTACCTTAAAAATAACTAAGGCATCAAAGAATATGAAATTGACAGGGCCACAGTTTGATAAGTAAGAGGAACCAAATCATTTGAATTCACATGTATTATCATTGGTTAGTGTTACCTTCTCACTAGTATGTTGCACAAAAGAACTATCCTTTCATTGGGTAAAAGTGAAGTCACAATGCCACTAACTGTGCTTGAAGCATTCTTCTTCCTCTGCTCAAATGTAACTCCATTTTCATTCATCACACGACCAGTTAGACTTGGCTTGTATTCTTTACATTCAAGCACAGATTTCACCATCACCATACACTGAATAAAAAATTCTTCAAACGGCAACAATTCTTGTTCAGGGTCTGTTATCTTGTTTAAGCAGAAATCCACTACGACTGGAAGAGAACATTTATCTCCAAACGAATAAGGATGTCTACTTTGAATAGCGCCTAACACTTTCATCAGCTTAACACATGCCTTCTTTACAAACTCCCAGAATTTAGGATCTCGATTCCGAAAAGATGAATCTGCATGGAGAATCCACACAAGTTAGCAAAAGCATATATATGTGTGGTGACAGGATGAAGCGAGGAAAGGGATAAAATTTTCCTCGATACAGATTTCTAGGTGCTTTTGTCATATGCATGAAAAAAGAGTGTCCAACACTACAAAAAACTCACAATATGGAAGAAAGGATTGAACCGCCTTCAAAAGCGCAGGAGAGACTTCTTTCACTGGTGGTATCTCCTGAGAGAAAAGAGTTAGCTGTATATTAACAAAACACATACTTGGGTGAAAATGTACCATCCATAGAAGAGAGATGGCTGAAGGTGAATGTAATAATGAACTAATGAGTCAAGAAAAAGAATAGTGTATCAACCTGTATACATTTGGCATCGCTTTGAAATCCTGAAATTATGAGTTGCCGCACTATTTTCAAACATAAAAACCACCTCTCGCAAGTCAGAAAAAGCTCATCGTGATGCTGCTCAGCATTACTTGAACCATAGCTCTGAGCCATTGTTGAAAAGCCATGTATAATTGTTTGGACATCAGTTTGCCAAAGGTGCCAACTAAAGTCGAAGAATTGCGACGAGATCTGCCAACAAATTAAACTGAACCTTATCCTTTACTAAAGCAAAAAAAACCAAGCTTTGGTCCAGCAATAAATTCATGCAAGAGGAGAAAGAAATTTGATAAGGGGACGATGTTAGTAGCAGACACACCTCAGCAAAGGTTCTCTGATCTGCAGTGAGACGTTTAGTGGACAATTCCTTTAAGGTTCGAAAAAGAATCAGAAAGATTCTGTGAGAAGCAAGAACGTCAGCTGAGTGAAGCTGTTGAGCTAGTACCGAAAACAGGTCAGGCCTGACATCATGAAGCATGAAAAAACTCAGAAAATTAAGGAAGATACTGTGCAGTTAACATGAATTAAGAAGTGAAAATGCTGACCATTCCCTAGGATAATCAAAGCGGGCTATCTTCGATATGAGAACTGCTAGCATTTCCGCAATCTGCCATAAAGCAAACAAAGTCAGATAGATACGATTACAAAATACATGTCTTCCGATGGTGTAAGTTAAGGAAAACAAATCAGAACAAACAAAGCAAAATGTTAAAACACCTGATAGTTCTCTTCTCTCAAGTGAGACAATAACTTCTGCCTCAGATGACTCTTTTCCTCGTTGCTCATACTCCTGTAAAAATTGCCACAAAGAGTATCAACACCTACCAAATAGGGCAGTAACTTTTGCAGAGCTAGCACCATTACAAATCTAAGAATGTCAATAAGCTGAAGTTACCATGAATTTCGTCTGCTCTTCCAATGACGGTTGATACTGTTCTTGAAATATACAGAGGCCATCAATCGAACGTCCACATGTGAAACCAAATCCTTGGATGCAATCACTTCCTACAACCAGACCGAGAGAGCAAATAAGCGGAGTAAAAATCAAGCGACGTTAGCAGAAACCACAAGAAACATAACAGATTAGAAACGATACCATGAGGCAAGAACAGAATCCAGGTCTACTCTCCGACTGAGATAGAGCAGCCTCCGCCGGCCGCCGAACATTCTCGTCGCCACTCATTGAATTAGCAAGTAGCGTGTACATAGCCGGTAAATCGGAAGCTGACAACGCCATCAGATCCGACGAAATCCTTGACCTAATCAACCAATGAAGCGTCGACGATGAACCCTAGGGGTTTGTTACGAACGACGATAATAAAATCTCACGGCGGAGGAAAAAAAGCGAAGCTAAGTGTAAGAAGACCGAGAAGTAAGAAACAATAAAAAGAGAAGATCGTCTGCTTTCTCCGTCTTTCAACTTCTCTCTCTCTCTCTCTAACGCTCTTCAAAACATTAATGTGACAGTCAACAGTGAAATTGTTTTCTTCTCTTATTTTTTTTTCACATCCGAAGAAAATATTAATACTTACCGTCGTCTGATCGGATTCCGATCACGCAACCGGAGACTGGAAGTTTTTGGGCTGATTACAGAATATTGGGCCTGATAAGCCCAACTAATTATAGCGCGTGATTTTGTATGGCGCGTGTGAG
This sequence comes from Camelina sativa, assembly GCF_030686135.1. Lineage (NCBI taxonomy): Eukaryota > Viridiplantae > Streptophyta > Magnoliopsida > Brassicales > Brassicaceae > Camelina > Camelina sativa. The sequence continues at coordinate 3,608,247 of NC_141898.1, forward strand.
TACAAATCGAAACAAAGATCGGGTTCGCTTTGCTAAAATCTTATTGGTCGAGATACGTGGGAATGCATCAAATTTGCCACGTATGATACCCCGCCTTAAATTGAGAACCGGAAGCAACCATAATTTATTTTCTGAAAATACTAAAAAGCCCTAATAGTTTTTATAGTGACTAATTTTCCCCATCAGTTTCTTAATCTAGATGACGAATATTGTGTCATATTGTACTAATAATAAATATGGGAGACATTCTAAATTATATAACAATAAAAAGGTCATTCGAGAAATAACTCGTTTCTTCTTTAAAACCAGTGAACCTATTTAATGGGAAACGTTCTCTTCTCGATATTTCCCGAAGCGTCGAGCTCCGTGGATAATAGAAACCGCTTAGAAGAAGACGAAAACGAAGATCCGTTGACAAAAAAAAAAAGAAGAGTTTTGGGAAAGAAAAAGAAGAAGATTTCAGAGGTTTACACTTTCGAAAATGGTGAGAACAAGATTGGCGATATCTATTGTTCTTGTTGTGTCAACACTTTTGTTGTTGAATGCGGAAGCGAAAAGCGCTGATCCTTATAAGGTACATTTTTTTTTACTTCCAATTTCATGACTTGTCTCTTGATTAGGGTTGGAGATTGTGAATTGGGCCTGGTGATTTCTATCGAATTGAAGGTTTCTGTCTCTGTTCGCTCTGATGGGTTTCGAGTATTAGTGAAAATCGATGATCATTCTTTTTTTTTTTTAGAGAAATCGTTGATTGATTAGGTTTTGCTTAAGTCTTTTCGCGATTGTTAATTAATTTCTGCAGATAAAATTTATACGTTGTATTTGTATCTTCTCAGGTTCTTGGAGTATCTCGGGATGCAAAGCAGCGTGAGATCCAGAAAGCTTTCCACAAGTACGCACCCTTGTTTTTTTTTTCTAGTCTATGATTTGAGAAATTGAGTGAATGATCAACACAAGTACTTATGTAGCTTGTGATTTTTTCCTCTGTAGGCTATCTTTGAAATATCACCCAGACAAAAACAAAAATAAGGTTGCGCAGGAGAAGTTTGCTGAGATTAACAATGGTGGGTATCTAATTTCAGTCCTAGAATCTATTGTGTGTTGTATCTTTATGGGTGCTAATGCAAGTTTGAGGAGTTCTGTAAATGAATCTTTTTGTACATTTTAAGATTGTTCTTGCTTTGAGGCCTTGAGTTAGACAAGTCTAAACCGACCCTGGTTTATGTGTAACAGCTTACGAAATCTTATCTGATGAAAAGAAGAGGAAAAACTATGATCTTTATGGAGATGAGAAAGGACAGCCTGGGTTCGACTCAGGTTTTCCCGGAGGTAATGGTGGGTATTCATACTCCTCAAGTGGTGGGGGTTTCAATTTTGGAGGGCCAGGTGGTGGTGGATGGAAAAATATGGGTGGTGGGGGAGGCTCCAAATCGTTTTCTTTCTCGTTTGGGGGTCCTAGTGAAAACTCCTTTGGTTTTGGGATGGATGATATCTTTAACATGTTTTCTGGCGGTACTTCTAAAGGAAAGGATCAGTTTGGTGGCTTTGGTAGCTCATCATCCAAGTCTGAATCTAGATCAAAGAGTGGTACGGCAGCAACTATCAGAACAATAAATTCTCAGGTCTATAAGAAGGAAATTTTGGACCAAGGGATGACTTGGCTTGTGCTTTCGTATCTTCCATCTCAAAGGGGAACTCAGTACCATGAATCGACCATTGAGGAAGTTGCTGAGTCATTCCAAGGAGCTATAAAGGTAAATCAATTGTCGAGTTTGTTGATTTCTGTTTTTGTGTTTTTGGTTTTAGAAGTAAAGCTTAATATGGTCATTGTGAACATGATTGATCTCATGTTTTCTGTTTTGGGTTGTTTACCTTGATTATTATTTATGTTTCAGGTTGGGCGTATAAATTGTGAAACAGAGTCCTCTCTTTGCAAACAACTTGGCATAGTTCCTCGTAGGGCTCCAAGGTTGTTTGTTTATTCATACACATCAAGTGGCAAAGCTACTTTAGCAGAATATACTGAAGAGCTTGTTTCAAAGAAGGTGAAGAGCTTTTGCCAAGAACATCTGCCGAGATTCTCAAAAAGGATTGACCTGAATACCTTCGATGTCTCTGCTGTTGGCTCACAAAAGATTCCTACAGTTATGCTTTTGTCAACAAAGAAAGACACTCCAGTGATTTGGCGTGTTCTTAGTGGCTTGTACAATGGACGTTTTGTCTTTTACAACACAGAGGTTTGTTATATTATGGCTTTTAACTTCCACTTACATCTATATTCCTACCGGCGTTGTTTCTGTAAATCTGCTGATCCTAGAACTTATGGGTGATCCACGTCAACAGATTTAAGCTTCATTATGTATACTTGAGGGAAGAGTTATTCTCTAAAGCTTAGTTTTTCCATGATCTTGTAGGTCCATGATACTTCTGATCCAAAAATTCGTAAGTTGGGGGTTGACGCGTTTCCAGCAATAGTTGGCTGGTTATCGAATGGAGAGAAGCAAGTCCTGAAAACAGGTATCACTGTGAAAAATCTGAAATCAGCTGTGCAGGAAATTGGTAAATTGCTAGAAGGATTTGAGAAAAAGAACAAGAAAGTCTCTTTTAAAAGTCAGTCCAGCCAAACAGAGAGCGAGTCTTTAGAAAGGGTACCTCTTCTCTTGAGATCAAATTTTGACTCCATTTGTGGGGAGAACATTCCTGTTTGTATCATCGGTGCCTTCAGATCTTCACATGGTAAAGAAAAGTTGCAGTCAATATTGTCCCAGGTAAGAATATTTTCTTACCTTTACTCTATATATTAGGCCTTTAGCTTAGCATGAAAGCTGAACTCAATGCTGGGGTAGTGAAGAAGTGAAAAGAAACCACTTGAGTTGCGGTGTTATTCTTCAAGCCCTTGCTGTTTTGGTTCTTTGACTTGAAGATCAATAATCATGTGGCTCTATTCTTTGACCAGGTATCCCAGAAATCACTGTCTCGACGACAAGCTTCAACCACTGGTTCTCAAGATACAGTATCCTATTCGCTTGTAGACGCAGCAAAACAATCGTCGTTCTTGAGCTCACTTGACAAATCAGAGTTCAAAACTTCCGATAAACTCCTAATAGCTTACAAGCCTCGGCGAGGTAAGTTTGCTACATTCAAAGGCGATATGACAATGGAGGAAGTTGAGAAATTCGTAGCAGCTGTTCTTAATGGAGACATACAGTTCACAAAGACCAGACAGAAACCTCAGATCAAATGAAAGGGGTTTTTTTTCATCAGACATTAGTTTCAGAGATGTACATCATTTTGGAGGAGAGAAGGTTCTTTTTTCACGTTTCCTGTGTTGCAAGCTACTTTTGAAGATCGATTATCGTACTTGCAGTCTGCAGAGAAGTGTACTGACAAGATACAGTGAATATAGTTTTTACAGGGCTCTATAATTAGATTGCACATTGTATCGAGTTCTATGTAATTATTGTAATAGCATAAAATACTCTCGTTACCTAAAACCACAAAAAGCTAGCTGTAAAGAAGAGATAGAAGACACCAAATCAGTGTAGCCAAAAATGTATACAGACGAGTGTGGTATGCAGCATATAGTTTACACAATCTGGTCTCAAAGCTTTTGCATAAGCGAAATGTTCCAATCTTCAAGTTCAGCACGTGTTTGCCAGAGATATTATTAACGCAGGAAGAAACCATCGAGCATCCTCTAAGTCTTCCGGAGATAAATTGAGTTTTGTTCGATACTTCAAATACCAGGCAGAGTGTGATAACTGATAACGCAAGCCAAGAATTCAGTAGACTCATCACATATTGAGAATCTGCCTCTCTTCTTTTCTATGCTCAATTTGGGTTGGGGACTTTAGACCGAGAATCGTCGACATTAAAATCCGCGACCCAAATTTCTTGGTCGAACCGACCGGTTTATGGTTTTAGCTGAAACCCCTATAGACAAATTAAAAGCGAGTGTTGATTTTTGAGAAAAGAGAAACCCTGATTCTTCTTCACATTGGGTCGCGAGCTCTGGTTCTGCTGTCGTACTTTCGCAAATTCGATTTGCAGGTAGCTTTGTCACAGGTCTCATTTTCTTCCTCCTGGTTTTCAAATTTAATCCTCTCAGTTCCATGAATCGATTAGGTTTAGTTCACTTAGTTTAGCATAGTTTAAGATTAGATTCACAACTTTAAGGTTTATGTAAGATGCAATTGATAGATTATGTCATTTTTGTATTAGAAAACATCATTTAAAAGCTTAATCAACTCTGGAGCCTTGTGGGTTTTGTTGTAGATGGTTCTATGCCTGTTGCTGAGAATCACATATTAAGGTAGGCCATCTTTGGACATGGGAATCCAGAAACTTTTATGGGAAGTGGCAAAGAAATCATTCGCTGGAGGTATCATAGGGCTTACCATTTCAGATAGATGTTGTAGCGTTGTTCCGGTGAGAGGAGATTCCATGTCTCCTACAATGAATCCACAGAAAAATTCTTATTTTGGTAAGTGTCTTTTTGCCAAAACTGGTTTAAAGTACACTCCTGCATTTTTTTGTCCATTCTTCTTTTCTTATTATTAGATGTTCAATTGTTGGTGCAGATGATTTTGTACTTGTGGACAAATTTTGCCTCAAGGATTACAAGTTTGCACGTGGTGATGTTGTAGTGTTCAGGTATGTTCCTTCTAATGCCAAACAACGTTTGAGTCATCCATTGACATGAACTATATAATGAGTATTAGTTGATTACATGTTAATCTCCACCCTCCTGTTATCTTGGATGGTTACAGTATTCACAATGTCATTAAAAATGTAAAACTAATCACTATAACCTTGCAAAGAAAAGAAACTGTACCATGAAATAAGTGCATATTCAATCTCTAGACATGGCCCTAAGAAACTGCACTTTTGATACAATGTAGTCTAAAATATTTGGCCATGAAATGAAACTCTTTGGATTCTCGTCTTGTCTTTTGCTTCAAAAGGGTCTACTTTTTCTGGCTCTTTTTAAGGTCTCAAATCTGTTTTGTAATGTTCTTCACATTGTGTTGTATGTGTTCTAAGTTATATATTTTTGGAATACATCATTGAGCTCATGTCAATGAAAACTGCATATCACTGGCAGCTCTCCGGAAAATTTTAGGGATAGATACATAAAGAGGATAGTGGGGATGCCTGGCGAATGGATAAGTAGTTCTCGGGATGTGATCAGAGTCCCAGAAGGTCATTGTTGGGTAGAAGGAGATAACAAATATTCCAGCTTAGACTCAAAAAACCTTTGGCCCTGTAAGTCCTCTCTGCTTGCAAGACCCCTTACACATAATCACATATTAAACATAGATTTTGAATGTCGATGAAGGATGTGATGATACTCTTGAAGACTTGTCCCGTTTGACTGATGTGGATAAAAAACTTGTTTGGCAGATTCCTTTGGGTTTAATTCGAGGACGGGTCACCCGTGTGGTGTGGCCTCCTCAAAGAGTAAGCAAGATTGGTCGATAAAGCTAATTGAGAAGAAGAAGGAGAATGAGAAGGTAATGTTTCTTCCTCTCCCAAAAGTAAACTCGTTGAGGAATCTGTTTTATACCAAAGAATGATGGTTTAACAAAAAGATTAAAAATCTCGTTTTTTATACCCTTTGTTTTTAACACAATGTAGGACTCCTCCTCGTTCACAAATTTGTCCGGTGTCTCAATTGGGATCTAGTGAGAATCCAAAATTCGTCTACATTGTTCCTCAAAGATTCTTTAATGAGGAACTCGCAAAATTCACATTTTTTCTTTCTTAAAAAGTTACATCTATATTTCAATCTCAGATTCTCAAATCAGAATTAGTCATCACGTCTCAATGATAACAAACAAATGAAAACATTCTTGTATTGGAACAATGGTTTATACAGTACTTTTTAGCCTGATTGTGGCTCCGGTTTGCTTGCTGGCTCGAACACCATCATTGAAAAAAAACCTAGTTCCAATCTCATTAAAGACTCTGTGGGAATAAATACTATTTGCCACGTGTTAAGTGTGTGATTAAATGCCTTAATTAAATTTCGTAGAAGAATAAAGGCCATCATCATGGGCCGTAGAGCAGTAGCCCCCCTTGGCTCTCTATTTTTTGTCAATTAAATTCAATTTACTAAAATATATATAAATAAACATAAATGCATGGAAAATTCGAAACCTTCCCTTTGCTCTCTGCCTCTCTCTGTCTGGCGTTTCTCCTCCTTCGGGGGTAAGATCAATTCCACTTTCTGGGAACCTTTTTTTTTTTTGATTGCTCAAAAGCCTCAAATTTCAATGTCGTACGAATCTCTCGTCTTCTGGGGAATATATTTTTTTTTTCCTGGGCTGGGAAAATCTCTGGGAGATCTTCGTCTCTTTATTTTCGTTTCTCTCTCTTACTTTTTTTCTCCACTGGGCATCTTGCGAACTACGCAAGTTTCTTCTTACCTAGTTACTACTACTATTTCGATTTCGTTACCCTTTTTTTTTTTTTTCCATTTGACATTTTGATCGAAAGCTTTTTTTTTTCTTATTCTTCTCGAGATTAACGCTCTCCTCCTTTTCTTTTATTTTTTTCATTTTTGTAAGAAATATTTAATGTTGTTATATCGTCAAACGCAAACTATATTCTGGTAATTTCTCTTGATGTTCTTCGTCAAGTTCTGAGAAAATTTCTCGGTTGTTTGTGGTTTTGGTTTCAGTGTGATTTTTTTTTTTTAATTTCTCTGTTCAATCGATGCCCCTTTTACATATTTAATAGCCTGTTGGGATCAGAATCTTCAGTTGTTTGTTGTTTTGCTTCGCATCCTTAAATTGATTATTGTCAAGATCTGTGACGGAATTTGAGATCTGTTGGTGTTTGGTATTAATTTTTCAGGTAAGGTGGGTTTTGTTACGAAATGGGAAGATTATTTGTGATCAACCTCGAAGGACTGGTTTATAGCTGCAAGCATTGTCAGACACATTTCGCTCTTACTAATGATCTTATCTCTAAGGTTCGCCCTTTTTTTTTTGTAATCTTTCCTTCCTTTTGATTTCCATATCAGTTTACTACTGCTTCCTCTTTTGCACAATTGATGTTCCTACAGTACAACTTTGCTTTGGTCTTATACACTTTTGTGTATGCAGAATATACATGTTTTCAGAGGTTTTGTTATGTTCTAAATATCTGATTGAACACACACAACTTACAGTTTCATACTGATCATAGGAAATGGAAATTTACCATTCAGTTGCTAATAATCAATTGATGCTCTTGTATTGACCTGTCAATTCTTGTTTTGTAGTAGTTATTGAGCTGAACTGATCAAACACACCATGATTTCTGTCCACACTCTACTGTGCGATTATAGTTCCTCAATTGATCAAACAGCTACATCTGATTTGTGTTTGTTTGTGCTTGTATTGTTTCCAGTCATTTCACTGCAAGCATGGAAGGGCTTATCTTTTCGACAATGTGTAAGTACAAGTACTACATGTAAGGATTTTGTTCATACAAGGAATTGTTATATGGTTTCTTTATTTATTTGAGCAAGCCCTTTTTGAATTCTTAGTGTCAATGTGACTGTTGGAGAGAAGGAGCATCGCGTAATGATGACTGGTTGGCACACTGTTGCTGACATCTTCTGTGTTAGCTGTGGCTCTCTTGTCGGCTGGAAATACGTACACGACTCCAAAACTCTTACTTGTTGTCAACAACTTTCTTTCTTTGTGATTGTTTCTTTGATCCCTAACTCTCTCATTTTCTCCCTCAGGAAATTGCATACGAGAAGTCTCAGAAGTACAAGGAAGGAAAATTCATCATAGAAAGGTTCTTATCTTTCAATATTCTGACATCTTAGTTTCTCTCAATTGCCAAAACCAAATCTAAAGAATAAACCATCACAAAAATGGATTCAAGTGACTTGGTTTAATGTGGATGTTGTGTAACCAATGTGGCCAGGTTTAAGGTGCTTGGACCCGATGGAGGTGGATACGACGTGGACGAGGACGAGCCTATGATTGGAAGCGACGAAGAATAAGAAAAATTGGATTCTCTTTTAATTTTGCGGCCCCATGGGAACTACTTTGGCTAGTGGTCAATCCCTTCTTATAGACTATCGGTGACCAGCAAACTCGCTGGGGAAAAAAAATCGACATTTTTTCGGGTAAGCGTACAAAAAGAAACCAAAATATTCATATTTATATAAGAAAGCTAAAATCGTTTTTATAAAATTTGAAACTTGATATTACAAATACATATCAAGTTTATAATCGTTTTAGGAAAATTGTTTTGTGCGATTAGAATTCATTGATATGATGTCTAACAACACACATACATCTCCAAATTAAACATAACAATTTTACCATATGCATATTTTTTACTTTCATATCTCCTCGTAACAAGATACATATTATATAAGAATAAACAGTAATGAAAGATAGAGATTTTTTAGGCCATTTATCCTAATTTATTCTGAAATCCTAATTACCAGAAGTTACTTCCACCGGTGGTTGTCTGTCATGCTTTTACTGTCCTACTACCTACTTATACACTTCGATTCAATTTCACCGCATCCAGTGTGGGAGATAAAGATGTACAGTAAAAACCCTTGTTTTAAAAATCCCCTTCTAGCACGGATTACGCCCCGTAAAATCATTAGACCCACTCTCTCCGCCTCGATTAATGATTAGTCCCCGCCTAGCATCCACTATCTGATTACACCGTCTAACCCGATTAATTCCCGCATAATTTTGTATATACCGATTATTTTTAGAGCCAAATATAAATCAAATATATATATTTCTATTATTTAGACATTTAAATTAAGAGTTTATGATGTTTTACAATAATTAATATACAAACTTTTAATTAAAATTATTTTTTTTCTTAATATTACGTTTTTATGTTTTTACCGTAATTTTAAAGACAATATTGTAGCTTTATATTTTATTTGATATTTTTCTTTTCACATAAACATAATTATACATATATTTAGTACTATATATTTTTAATTTACTATTAATTTAATAAAATAACCCAAAAACTAGTTCCCGATTAATCCCCGTTTAATCTCTGATTTTCTCGCTAGGCGCTAGGCTCACCCCGACCGCCCGACTAGCGTCTAGCGATTTCTAAAACAGGGATAAAACCTCTATAAATTAATACTCTATAAATTAATAAACACTATAAATTAATAAATTTTGCTAGTCCCAAGTTGGGCCAGTGTAAAATATAACAAAATTCGATAAGATAATAAGATAATTTTTTTTTGAAATCTCTATGTAAAATATGGTCCCAATAATATCATAAATTAATAATCATCTAACTTTACACACATATATATATAATGTATGTTTCTCCTAAAGCTCATATCTAGAAAACAATTGTTATGTTGTATTTTCATACTATAATGATATAAAATATTATGTAATATGTCATAAAAATAGCTAAATTCTTTTAAGTTTTTAATTTCTAGATATTCATCATTTACATTTTGATAGTTTAGTTGACTATTAAAATACAACAATTGATATTATTAAATTTGAATTTATATATGTCATGTGTGTAAGTGAGTTTGTCTATTGTATTTGTAATTTATTGTTAATAATGTTTTCTATATATTACAAATTCAATTTCAATACCATAACATTTACAAAATCCAAAATTATATAATTTTATTATGCTAAAATTGTCTCAATTCATAATTTTTAAAATTCAAACTATTAGAAATATATTTATAAATTAATAATTATTAATGTACACCATAAAATAATAATTATTAATTTATCTATAAATTAATGGTATAATATTTAGAGGTTTTACAGTACGAGTGTGTATTCTTAATTAATTTTCAAATTTAGCGAGACCGTTACAACAGTTTTAACCTTTAACCACAAATATTTTAGCTAACCATAACACAAGTGGGCCTTTTCGTAATTAAATAGCATGTTCATGGGTAAAGACTGCACACGTGTCTCGTGAGCTTTTCTTAGATCCTCTGCGGTTTGAACCCGATGCTTCGTGTTCTGTTCAAATTTTCAAAACTATATTCAATTATTTAAGAGGAAAAAAACAAGAGATTTATGGTACGACCAAGAGTTGTCTGGTTTGAAATCGGAATTTTTGTATAAAAAAATTGAACACATTAAAATAAAACATCTCGTTGAGAAGAATAGAACATCTACCCCACTCTCTTCCCTGTTGTTCTTCTTCTTCTTCAACTCTTTGAATCAATTAAAAAAAAAAACCGTTTGGGTCCTTGTCCTTTGTTCTCTAGTGCCTCCTATTATCCTCATTGATGGCTGTTCAAGTTCTCCCAAGGGTCCCTGTAGTGTGGTGATCTGTTCCAGATCTGATTGATCCCATTCTTTTTTAATTTTATTTGAAGACTTTGGTTGTTGTTATTGTTGTGCAAGTTCGGACACGAGACCCAGAAAGCTTTTCAATCTCAGGTTTCAAATATGTTGACCCACGACAGAGACGAGGAACTCTCTCTGTTCCTTGAGATGCGTCGTCGCGAGAAAGAACACAGAGCTGATTCTCTTTTAACAGGTCCGTTTACTATATCTTTATGTATATTGTTTGTGTCTTGGCAATGGTGTTTGAATCTTGTTTCTGTCTCTTCTAGGATCTGATAATGTTAGTAGTATCAATGAAACGTTGAAGGCTGCTGCGGCAGCGGCGCTCTCTGGTGTCTCAGAAACGGCGTCGTCTCAACGTTATCCTCTCCGGAGAACCGCCGCCGAGAACTTCTTGTATTCTGAGAATGAGAAGTCTGATTACGATTGGTAATGTTTTCCATTTGTGTTCCCTTTCTATCGTTTTTAATATCATAAAAATTGAAAGGAAATTCCAAAGTTTTTTTTTTCTTTGCGCATTCCAAAATTAGAACAACTAGTGATTGGGAATATACTTGAGTTTGTCCAAATTATATTGAAATTTTTACGCAAAGCAAGGTTCATTTACATCATGATTTCTTGTTGTACATCACCTGAGCTTAGTGCCAGAGTGTAATCAAATGTCTCCTTCCATAAATCATTGGTCTGATGTTCTTGTCTCTTGTTCAGGCTTCTAACTCCACCAGGCACGCCACAGTTCGAGAAAGAGTCGCATAGAAGTGTAATGAATCAGCTCGATGCTCCCACTTCTCGCCCCACGGCTCTTAAATCTCGGGTATGAACCTTAATATGTCTCTGGTCCAAGCTTACGTTTGTCTTTGTCATTATAAGCACCGAAGCTCTTGTTGTGTTCTGTTTCTGTAGTTAGGGAACTGCCGTGAAGATATCGTGTCAATGAACCATAATAAGCCCCAAACGAGCTCTTCTTCTGTAGCTGGACTCAGGCGACCATCATCCTCTGGTAGCTCAAGGTCAGCGAGCAGACCTTCCACACCAACAAGAAGGTCTACAACTCCAACCACCTCTACAACTAGTCCTGTGACCACCAAAGCTTCAACCTCTAGATCCTCAACACCCACCTCACGTGCCACCTTAACTGCTGCACGTGCTACTACCTCCATGACGGCTCCACGAACCACTACCTCGTCGGCTCCACGAACCACTACCACGTCTACCGGTTCAGCGAGATCAGCTACTCCAACTCGGTCTAATACGAATACTCGGCCATCTTCTGCACCTTCTAAAAAACCAGTATCAAGGCCAGCCACACCAACCCGCAGGCCTTCAACCCCGACTGGTCCATCAATAGTTTCCAGTAAGGCTCCGTCCCGAGGGACTTCTCCTTCTCCTACTGTTAATTCGTCTAGGCCGTGGAAACCGCCGGAGATGCCTGGTTTCTCTTTAGAAGCCCCACCGAATCTGAGGACCACTTTATCAGACAGGCCGGTCTCAGCTTCAAGAGGCAGACCTGGAGTAGCCTCAGCACCAGGTTCAAGATCGGGTTCCATAGAACGCGGAGGTGGTCCCACCAGTGGCAGCGTCAGTCATGCAAGAAGGCAATCTTGCTCGCCGTCCAGAGGTCGGGCTCCTATAGGGAACACCAACGGGAGTGTTACAGGTGTGCGTGGGCGAGCTAAGGCAAACAATGGCGGAAGTGATAGCTTGAGCCCAGTGGCTATGGGTAATAAAATGGTTGAGAGAGTGGTGAACATGAGGAAACTAGGTCCACCACGGCTAACTGAGAGCGGCGGTCGAGGAACCGGGAAATCTAACTCCGCTTTTAACAGCCTTGGATATGGAAGAAACCTCTCCAAGAGCTCCATCGATATGGCCTTAAGACATATGGTATGATAACGTCGTACAATATTTGATCAAGTTTTCGGTGTTTAGAGTAGCACCGCGCTTTTGTTCCCTGTAACATCCACCTAATCTTGGGAGTGAACGAAATCCTCAGTAAAGAGTTTCTCAGAAGCTCACCATAGATAAAACATTGGCCTAAAAGATCTTACCTGCAAAAAAGTGCTTGCTCAGGTTATTTCCGGTAATTTTAGTGTTAACTTTTGGTATTTCGTGTGTAGGATATAAGACGAGGCATGACGGGAAATCTCCGACCGCTTGTGACGAAAGTTCCGGCATCATCAATGTACAGCGTGAGAAGTCGGCCGACTAGTGTCTCAAGCTCGCCGATGGCCACAAGCAGCACCGTGAGCTCATCTGAACCGAGTGTTGACAACATCAACATTCTATGCTTGGACGGGAACGAAGCTGAAAATGATGATCTTCTCAGTGAGAGAAGCTATGCTTCTCCGCGAGATCAGTTCCCCAAGTTCACATCTTGACCCATGATATTATATATCTTATGTTCTTGTTTTTGTTCTAACACTTTGAAACTACGTGTTTCTAAGTGATCCGTTATACTTATATCTAAGAAACTCAGGTATCAGATGTCTTTTTTCCTTCATAAAATGTTTTTGCAGAAAACAACTGCTAAAGGGTGTGTCTGGATTTTAAACTTAAGCTTTTAAAACCATGTTCACGATTAGAGCTATCGAAACAAGTGAGTATCGAGAAACAAAACAGAGCAAGGAAGTAAGGAAAAACAGAGCATATATATAGGAGAAATGGGACACACGGTTTAACCACAGTTGAACTTTGATCCTTGACTTTACTAGGCATATTCACCTTGTTCATTGACTCGCTCTAATATAATTAGCCTTTTGCATTTTGAATATTGCACTTCAAATATGAAAAGAGTGTTTCACAGACCCAGTCCTTTTTCAAAGCTACTTTGTTCTAGAAGGTGTATATAATAAACATATTTTTAAATATCCTAAAAAGCATAGTTTTGGATGCAGCAGAGACATGTAAATGGTTTTGGACATTTTGGGTTTTCTTACGGGAACATCTGCATAACTTGTCTCGTTAGGTTTTTATGTTAGAGTCAATTTACATGATGACAAAGTCCTTGTGACTTGTGAGGATTTGGATTTGGATTTAGGTGAATCGTATTCACGTTCAGATAGGAAAAGATCAGACCTTACGTGTGAGTCGCGTGACCAATGAAGTAGTTACATGCCACAACTTCACCGAAATCGTATACTTTAATACTAAAAGTTGTATAACAGCTGACTGTGAATCTAGTAAAGATAGTATGAAATTATATGGTCAACAACGTGGACTATTTCAATTTTGCATTTGTGTGTGGTGCACACACACATAACAGAAAAGAATAAATGGCACGTTTCGTGGAATGACGATGATGTCATTTGCTACCAAGCGTAAAGTCAATTCAAAAAGCTTTTTGGATCTTTCTCTCTAGGGATGATTTAATAGCAGCGTAACGATGATGTCGTAAATTGGTAGTTTGATGACGTATTTTCTTTGAAGGGCGAGTTCTGCTTGGTCAAATTAATGTTTTGCCGTGTAGTTTGGTTTGGTAATAGTTAAATTACTTTATCAGCTGCCACAAGCGGAAGTAGGGAACAAAAAGAGAGAAGAAAGCAAACTCAATCAATCAATAAAAACTAAAAAGTCTCGTCGTCGTCGTCGTGTGAGAAATAACATTAAAAAATTATTTAAAATTTTAGTCTCGTCGTGTACCTGTCAGTGTCTTTTCTAGCATCAGCAGCCAACAAATTAAATACGAGAAACAATTTGATTTACACCTTTTTTTGGCGTCTTTACTGTTCTGTTCATATAGTTTCTGGGTTTTGTTTTTGTATGTTCAACCATTTATTGATATCCCTCACGAAAAAAAGTTTTGACATTTTTACTACTCTCCTCCACACAAAAACCCAAACTCGTTTGTCTTTCTCTTTGATTCACTCGATTTGGATTTCCACCACTAACAAATTTTTCAAATAAACAAACCCTCACTTTATCTTCTTCTTCTTCTCTACAATCTCATCGTTATTATTACCTTCCAGATTCAGTTTTTTTTTTAGGAGACATGTCAAATCTGAGGTTCTTTATTTCTTTGGTCGGGTTTTGATTTTGAGTTTCTTTATGTGAAAGATTCCTCTGTTTTTTTTCGGAGGATTTTTTTTTTTTTTTTTTTGTGTTTGTGATGCGTTGTAATTGCTTTGGACTTCTTGATAAGTGCAAAGGAAGTGACCGTCTTGGACTCAGAGAAGCTGAAGGTATATATATATATATATATACTAATACTGCACAACGATTTGATGAATGTTCACTTTGATTTTTAGGGTTTTGAATTTTGATCTCAAATTAGGTTTCGTTTTGGCTTTGGCTTCCTTGTGCAAGTTAGTTTACCTGTCATCATTACTCTGATACATAGAATCTGTAGAATTCGACAATGGTTGACCAAATCAATTTAGTCACTTCCTCTTTGATTTCGTTTGCTTTAGATTAGATTAGAACATGGACACTGAATTTGATTCTCTCTCTCTCTCTCTCTTTTTTGGAATGAATCAGAGATTTGCACCGACAATGTGAGGGTCTTTTCTTATAATTCGTTAAGATCAGCCACAGATGGTTTTCATCCAACCAACAGAATCGGAGGTGGTGGCTATGGAGTTGTCTTCAAGGTGTTTAAACTTCAATGATCTTCTCTTTACAGTTTCATTATAAAAAATGTTTGATATATGTTGAAAACCTGTTTTGAATCTTGTAGGGAGTTTTGAGAGATGGCACACAAGTAGCTGTGAAATCATTGTCAGCAGAATCTAAACAAGGGACACGCGAGTTCTTGACCGAGATTAACTTGATTTCCAACATTCATCATCCTAACCTTGTTAACCTCATTGGCTGCTGCATTGAAGGGAACAATCGGATTCTTGTCTATGAGTATCTTGAGAACAACAGTCTTGCTAGTGCTTTGCTTGGTATAGTAACTTTTTGTTACCATACCACACTATCACATTCTTGTCTACCAAGTCCCATTCTGTCCTGTTTTTTTTTTTTTTTCTCATTTTGTTTTGAGTGATTTTTGTAGGTTCACGGAGTAAATATGTAGCTCTTGACTGGTCTAAACGAGCTGCGATTTGCGTTGGGACGGCTTCAGGTTTAGCTTACCTTCACGAGGAAGTCGAACCTCAGGTTGTTCACCGTGACATCAAGGCCAGTAATATCTTACTAGACGGAAACTTTTCTCCCAAGATTGGAGATTTTGGGTTGGCTAAGCTTTTTCCAGACAATGTCACTCATGTCAGTACCCGAGTCGCTGGAACAGTGTAAGAATCCTTCTATAAACATAATCGTTTTTTTTTTTATCTTTTCCTCTACGGATAAATTTCAACTAATGAGACTGAGATTACAGAGGGTACTTGGCCCCAGAATATGCACTTCTTGGTCAACTGACGAAAAAAGCAGACGTTTATAGCTTCGGGATACTTGTCCTGGAGGTCATAAGTGGTAGTAGTAGCAGCAGAGCCGCCTTTGGAGAGGAGTACATGATTCTCATTGAATGGGTAAAGAACGAAATGATCTCACTCCTAAACACACAACATAGACCTCTATGTTTGTTTTAGTGTTTTTCTTACAAGTCAATAATAATACATTTTCAAAATGTAAATGCAAACGTTGTGGTTTCATTTGAGCATCCTATTAGATAACATGTCAATATGAAAACAAACCACAATTAACAGGGTGGCTATATATTCTCTGTGTGTTTTGGCAGGTGTGGAAGCTGAGAAAAGAAGGGAGGCTACTAGAGTGTGTTGATCCGAATCTAACCAAGTTCCCAGGAGACGAAGTGACCCGGTTCATCAAAGTGGCTCTTTTCTGCACTCAAGCCACGGCGCAGAAGAGACCAAACATGAAGCAAGTGGTGGAGATGCTTTGCAGGAAAGAGCTTAACCTCAACGAGGATGCCTTAACGGAGCCTGGTGTCTACAGAGGTGTCAACAAGGGACGCAACCACCGTGGCATCGGTCTTTTAGGCGGCAGTTCACAGGAGAGCTCGTCAACGCAACGTCACAAAGGGAAAAGCTCAGCCAATCCTCAAGGGTCGACGTCGACGTCTAATATTTCCTTTCAGAGCATCACAGAGATGGCTCCTAGATGATTTTTATCTGTTAATAGAGGTCAATTGTATTCTTGAGGATACTAACTAGTTTCTGATGTATTAACATCTTTATATATTTGTATAGTAAATCAAAATGTTAATAACTCAGTATAATAATGATGATATCATCGTCTTAGTCAGATTTTAATTGCTTTGATTGCAATAAGTTGTAACTTCGAACTGATAATGATCAATAGAACCAGAGAACGCAAAACACAGACAAAAAGAAGAACACAAACCGCATTTACAAATTTTGAAATTTCAAAATGAATCTACAATCTCTGTAAATTAAGGTCTAGTCCCACCAATTCGCTATAGTGTTCTTAGAGAGTTTTAAAACTTGATAACTTATCCTATCGCAACGTATACACAAACAGAATTAAGTTATAGCCACTTACAAACTCAGTTTGCTCTTTCCAACCAACTGGTTTGGCTTGTCTCCTTCACTTTCAAATGAAGCATCTAGAAGTAAACCAAAAAAAAAAGCTGAAGAATGTATGTGTATATATAATGCTTAATGAGTACCTGTACTTCCAATAGCTTATTATGAATCAGAAACACCAAATATGCTCATCTGGTCAATTGCAGTTGTCTGACATTTCCCTATGTGTCAGAGGGCCAGGAAGTTTTAATTATGATTGGCATGATTTGCAACATTCTTAGCAACATTCTTAAACAGAATGATTGATACTTACTGTATTAACTTAACTTTTTTTATTTTGTCAACTGACACTTATTAACTTACTAACCATCGCCAATAATGAGACAAGTACAGTAGTATAATACTGGGAAAAGATTTGTATGCACCTAACTATGCTTTCAATCGTCAAAGTCAAGATGCTTCCACTTGACAAGTTGTGCGGATGAAAAAATATATGTAGGTGGACTTATTCAAACCTCTCCTTTTCTCGCCTAAATTTCTAATTCAATTACTTTGTACGAGAAAAATTAATATTACTAAGGATGGATTAGAGAGTTTTGAGAGAAATAAAAATAGGAACCCAACAAAATTAAACTGGATATAACAAATGGATCAACTAGGAAAGTGCCTCACACATCGAGACCTTGCCTTTAAGGTGCCTTCCTTCTTAGTTATAGCAACGTAATTATTGTTTTATTTATCAGTCAACTATGAAGAACACAAGGCGTTTATCATTCGGGAGAAATTTGAAAAGTAATGTACTATTGCATTAAAATTCCACAGACGGCCTAATAATAATTATTAACATAATTATCAAAAGCTATAAGATTAAAGACCATATCAAAAGAAAGTTTAATAATTGCTTTGTCCTTACAATAAACAAATTATGAGAAGATTCTAAAAAATCATCAACTTGTAACAATAAAAAAATATTCAAAATAATGGATAATTTAGCTGTCCTCATTTAATTGATATATCCAAAATATTTCAATCCAAGAATCTAACCTCAAAAGTGGAAGAGGTTTCATCTCCTTAAACTAAAAAAAACTTAAACGAAATCCAAGTTTTTTTTCTTTTTGCTAATACATATATTTTGATTACAAGATAAATTTAAGCTGGTCCGTACTTAAACCGATAGAAAACTGAATCAAAACCAAACTCAAACGATATGAACAGTCCATAAGGATATAGTCAAAGAGATGATAACAGAAATGTCGTCAAGAGATTGTGAGCCCTTACAAAAAAGTAAAGCAAAACCAAAAAGTGGATATATCATGGTCGTTTATTTAAGCGTATGGTCCCATTTTAATTACATAATAAACATATTGAAACCTACGTCCAAGTCAGCCTTCTTTGGCTGCTTAAGAACTTTTCAAAACACGACACCTTCTTCAACCCCAAAGGAAGCAAGAAAAACAAGGTCACAACATATTATAAGAACCCCAAAAAAAAAAAACACAAAGACTTCACTTCTGATTTCTTCTCCTAACTTCTTCCTTTCCAAAAATATGGATCATGAAATAACCAAGAAAATCACGGCCATGTTTGATAACCGGCGGTTATTAAACCGCTTCAGATCATCACTATTCACAGCGTTTGCTTCCACAGTGATAGCTCTGATCGTTTTCACGATCATTCTCGTCTCTAATTTATCGGTGAGAGATTACTCGACGAAGATGTTGACAATAGAGATCAAGACAGTTGTTCCTTACTTACCTCTAAGCTCAGAGAAAGAGTTGAGTGAAGAGACCAACCACAACTATTCTATCAAGCAACAAGTCACAGTCAAAGAGATTAACAATCTTCAAGTTCTCGAAGTTTTTGGAGGCAAAGGCGTGTCGGAGAAGTTTCAACAGAGAGCAACAGAGTTTTTAAGAGATGATTGTGAGGTCAACTTCATGATGACATGGATCTCACCTGCGGAAATGTTCGGTAAGAGAGAGGTTTTATCTGTAGAGAGCGTCTTCAAACATCACCCTCGAGGTTGTTTGACCATTTTATCATCGACAATGGATTCTCCACAAGGTTTCAGAATCTTGAAACCGTTTCTTGATCGAGGTTACAGAGTTATGGCGGTCACGCCGGATTTGCCTTTTCTTCTGAAAGACACAGCCGGAGAATCGTGGCTTGAGGAGATTCAAACGGGTAAAAGAGATCCCGGAAAGATTCCTTTAGCTCAGAATCTGTCAAATCTTATGAGACTGGCGTATCTTTTCAAATTCGGAGGTGTTTATTTGGACACGGACATGATTGTTCTGAAGAGCTTTAAAACTCTTAGGAACGTGATCGGTGCACAGACCCTCGAACCGGTTTCTAGAAACTGGACAAGATTGAACAATGCGGTTTTGGTCTTCGACAAGAACCATCCTTTCTTGCTCAAATCCATTCAAGAGTTCGCGTTGACTTTCAACGGAAACGTTTGGGGTCATAACGGACCGTATCTGGTTTCTAGAGTGGCTCGAGCCGTGGAAGGAACAAGTGGTTATAACTTCACCATCATGACACCTCCTGCGTTTTATCCAGTGAACTGGATTGAGATTGAGAAGCTATTCAAAGTTCCAAGAACAGAGAAAGATTCTAAGAGAGTCCAAGTCAAGGTTCTTGAGATGCACAAGAGAAGCTATGGATTGCATCTGTGGAATAAGTTTAGCAGCAAATTCGAAATTGAACAAGGAAGTGCCATGGATAAATTGGTTTCAGATCATTGTATAATCTGTGATCGTGTTGTCTCTTTATCCTAAAGACTTCATTATTTATTTTTTCCATTTTGTAAGTTAATTCCATTGTAGAATAGTTTTGTAAATTAACAATGAAACCCTCAACCTTTTTAATTTTTCTTCAATTAAAACCCTAATTAAATTTTATGTTTAAGCTGTTAAATATCCAATACTGATTGGCCCAGGCCCATATAATTTGACTTTTATCAATTATACAAAATCATGTTTCTTATTCCCACCCACAGCCCAATTGGCAAAAAACAGTTCAAGGTGAAATAATAGAACGAAACTCGAACCGGATTGTGATGGTTTCCGATGGCAGCGAGCGAGTGAAGCTCAACGTCGGCGGCGAGATCTTCGAAACCAACGCAACGACCATTCAATCAACTTGTCCAGACTCTCTTCTCGCTGCTCTCTCGACTCCAACATCCCATGGATCGATCCCTGTGTTCATCGATCGTGACCCTGAGATTTTCGCCGTCATCCTCAATCTCCTCCGTACTGGTCGACTCCAAGCAAATTCCTCCGGCGCTTTCTCCAAGCAAGAGCTACTCGATGAAGCTCTGTATTACGGCGTCGAATCACTCCTCAGGTCGGCGATGTTACCGCCGCCGCTGCTAGGTTTCGATGCGTCTCTCGTCTCCACAATCGCACCTGCTGCTGACGGAGTTCCGTCTGCTTTAACCGCCACAGCTGGAGACGCCTCTCTGTGGATCGCTCACGGCGGTCAGATCTCCGTCTACGATTGGAGTCTTTCCCACGCTGGAACCGTCCGTACGCATCTCAGTGATATCACATCGATCTGCCGTGTGTGGGGCGAAGCGGCTGCAGTCGGATCTGGATCCGCTTCGGGGCTTCATTTCTACGATCTCTCCGGAGGTCGATACGTCGGATCTACGCACTGGACTGATCCGGAGGATCCGAGAATCCATAAGGCACGCGTCGCCGCCGTTGCTGATTCCGACGGTGGAGTGTTCGCATCCTTTGAGTGCCTGCACAGAGAGAACAGCGTTCTCCAGATCGACAAATCCACTCTCCAAGTCGCCGCCGTGATCGGCCAGCAATCCGGAAGCTCGGCTAAAACCACGGTGCCGGAGAAACTACGGTGGCTGCCAACGAACGGTGTTTTGGTAGGATCCGCCGTGCAACGCGGAGCGTTTGGATGCTCCGGCTACATCCGGATATGGGACCCGAGGACCAGGAACATAGTTTGGGAAACGAACGAGCCAGGTTCGGGACGAAGCAGTAGGTTCGGAGATGCCTTAGCTGACATGGACGTTGACGTTGAAGACGCGATCATCTTCAAGGTATGTTCTAAGTCAGGAGACCTCGGAATGGTAGACATCCGTAGATTAGGTGAAGATCCATGGGTTTATATGTCAGATGAGAATCCCGGTGCTTGGAAGGCCGGAGACGGAGGCGGTTACAGCGCTGTACATTGTTATAGAAAGCAAGTGTTTGCTGCTAGAGGTGGTGCATTAGAGGTATGGTCAAGTGTTAATGAGAAGACGAGTGGTGATCCAATTCGCAGAAGAAACTTTGTAGACAAGGAAGAAGATTCCAAGAGAGGGGTGATTTCGAAAATTGAAGCTGGAGGTGATCGGCTCTTTGTTTCTCGGGAGTTTATGGAAGGTGTTGAGGTCTGGGAAACTTCTAGTGACTCAGGGATAACATCCGTCGAGTAATGGTGTCCCCAAGAACGAACGGTGATCACGCTCTGTTTTCCCGGAAAATAATTTTGTAACTTTCATGAGAAGGAGCTGAACAAAATGAAGAACATCATCAAGATTCAAACTTTATCTAGTGTGAGAGAGCTCGTCTGTTGTAAGTGGATTCTTAGATTTTGTCTTTGTAAAGTTTTTGGTTCTAATGGGTATATAATTACAGTCACAAAGCTAACTAATGAATCCATTTTAGAGACATAAGATAGAAAAAGACTTTGTAGTGTTGACTAGTGACAAGGAACTGTATGTTTTGGTTTTAGTTGGGTGGGAAAATTATGTTCAAGAACAAATGTGTTAAAAGGTATGATGGAAGTGGTCTCGGTAAAAGGAAAAAATCTTACCTTCATCATCTTCATTGTATCTAAATTGATGTCTCTTGTTTAACCCCTTTTTTAAGTACTCAATATTATGTCAGCGTAAATGATTATATATCTTTTAGTTTTCAAAGCAAGTTTCCATTGTATAGAGAGATAAGCTAAATTCAACTACTCTTTTGTCTTCCTTTCTCAACCTACTCAACCTAATACTCTTCTTTCTTTCTTTTTTGATGAAATGTCTACCTTTGTGAACAAGACAAAGAATCTTTCTTTATGTCTTTGCTTTCTTGCCAGTGTAATAAAACCTTTTGTTGCAACTTCTGGTAGTGCATTCCACACAAGGTCTTGAGAGGGGGAAGAACCCAACATTTTTTAAAATGTAAGTTCGTCCTTGGATTCTTTAGATACTATTTGATTCGTTTTGTTTTTGTTAGGTCAGGTTTTGGACCTACAATTTCCGAAACACTTAAAAGGTTTGTCATGATGAAATTAATTTTGTGTGTGTGTGTTTTTTTTTTGTTGGTCTGAATCATCCTTCTTTTAAGAAAATAATTGGAATTTTCCTTTTGTTTGTTTGAACAAAGAAATATTATTATGAGGAATGAATGGGGTCAAAAAAGAAGAAAGCCAAGTGGGGATTTCCCATGAGCTTTCTTGTCTATATGGTCCTTTGAAGTCGACCCCTCCTTTTGAATTTTTAGACCTGGCCTTCTCTCTTTTGTTCTTTTTTTGGTCGGTACAAATTTAGGAAAATGTTATTATTCATTTTCTCGGTTCATCAAATTTAATACTATTAACGTGTAACTGGTTTCACACAGTGGACGTTTTTTAAACACATTAGATTAGTGTCATTTTATTTGTTTAAATTTTAAATATATGGTTTGTGATAAATGTTGAATAGAAGATCAGGGAAAAACTATTCAAGAACAAAAAAAAAAGTTTCTGAATCCAAAAATAAGAAATTTAAAACATTCCTATACAATGTTCAATGCTCAATTCTCTTAACATTACAACAAAAGATCAAAGAGAGTAGGAGCACTATATTCGATTCTCCGACTCAGATCCAAACCGGGTTGGTCAAATCAAGAAGACCACGTTGAGACGGAGTTTGATCTCGACAGAGAAAAAGAAGAGTTCAAGAACTCGATGCAATCTTCAATAGCTTCTGCTCGGTGAGACTCTGTCTCGTTTACAGATTTTGACCTCTTCATATAAATAGTTGAAGAAGAGGACGACGACGAGTCCGACGAAGGCAACAGAAACGATGACGTTTTTTTATCGGTCGTATTCCTTCGGAAGGATATGAAACGCCACGTTTTGGCGACTCTAGCTCCAATACGTTGGATCAATTTCCTCGCGGCCGGCGAGCTCCTAAGACCGAAACTGAGAATTCCGACGAGAACCACCTTTCTCCGGCTGTGATGTGACGAGTTTAAGCCCTCGTGTTTTGGGAATATGGGTTCGTCTGTGGCTTCTGGGTTCGGATTAAAGCTTACTCTTTTGCATGCTCTTCGTGACATTTTTTTTTTTTTTTGGGGTCTGAAATTGCGATGGAAAGAGAGAGAGAGAGAGGAGATGAGAAAGAGATAGAGAGATGTGTCGAAGACCAAATATACTAAAGAAGAGACTATTTATGGGGTGTGTGTGTGTGTGTTTTATATATGACTTATGACTTAAAAAGACATTGGTGTGAAAATGTAGAGAGATGATGATATAGAGGGTTCAGTTTAACAACCTTATTAAAAATTGAAACTTGTAACTCAATTTTTCTACTTTAAAATTTTGTGTATATCTATGAAATGGATTTAGTGTTAGAGTTGCTAAGGTTATATGGATTAAGAGTATATTTATCTTACTTTTTTTTTTCAATTTTTCCAAAGATAGAAAGCTTATGGAATGATCTTTTCATAATTTATCAAGTCATTATGTATTGGGGGTATTCTTTTGAGAGATATTGATATTATCCAAAAAAGTGTTGGGGTGAGGAAAATGGTACAATCCGGTTTAATCCTTGGTTTACTATTAAAAGAAAACTTTATTGGGTTTTATGTCCGTGTCCTTGGTGGGCGTAGATGATTTAATTTCAAGTCCACAAATTACTAATGTAACTCCTGACTGTAACATTTATCATGGGGAAGAGGAACGATTAGGTTTTCAAGGTTCCTTAACTATTTTAGTTGGAATAGGATTTTGGAAAGTTTCCTGTAATAAGACCATACGAGTACATTAGTATATATGAATTTTTGTGAGTTTTTGGTAACTTCCAATCCAAGTAAAGTATAGGATCGGCTATGGGGGAGATTCAAAAGGAAACGAGTTTCACGTTTGAGATAGATAACTTCTGGGAGAAAGGAGCTGCTGTGATACGGTCTCCTATATTCTCCAGCGGTGGTGGCTGTGAATGGTAAACAAATATATATACATGTGCTTTTTCTGTTTTTTTTTCTTATATAACTCATCGTCGTCTTACATGCGACAAGTTTATAAATAACTCGTATTTGTTACTATTGTCTATTGATTAGGTATACAAACCCTAAATAAAGCAGCTAGCGTTTAGTTATTAAATCTGTTTCTCTCTTTTTCTTTTTCTTTATTTAAAGGTTTGTTAAGGTTTATCCCAAAGGATACGGTGATTTTAAAGATCACTTGTCTGTGCACTTCTGCGTTGCGAGACCTAGATCACTCAAAGTTGGATGGAAACGACGAGCTAATCTTTCACTCGTTCTGTTAAATCAATCAGGCAAAGAGCTCTACAGATCGCCAAAAGATTGCAACTTGTTCTGCGCTCAGTTCTCAAGATGGGGTACTGATTCAAGGTTCTTGCCTCTTAAAAAGCTTAGAGAAGAAGGGCTTTTGGAGAACAAACTGATTGTTCAAGTCGAAATACAAGTAGTTGAAATTGTTGATCATCAAGAGGATGCAACTGACAAGGAGATGTTAGATGTTCATGATTTCCAAGTTCTTTATTCTCAGGTATATATCCTTCTTATTAGAAATAGTTGGTCTTTTCGTTGTTGCATGTTCTTTTTGATGATTCCCCTTTAATTTTCTGATTAACGTATATCATACTTATATCGATCTTTCTCTCGTTGACAGGTTACTTCAGCGAGTCGGCTTTTCGAGGATCACCCGGACATTGCAGTAAATTTCATACCAAAGATCGCATTGGTGAAGACAGCGTACATGAGTGCCCTCCTCGGTCTTATCAAGACACTGAACAAGCCTTTACATAGCTTCACCGAGACTGAGCTAAACAAAGCTAAGAGGGAGTTGAATGAGCTAACAAGAGCGGGGTTTAAGCTAGACTGGTTGGACACAAAGCTTGATGAGCTTTCTTTTGATGAGAAGGATCAGGAAGCAAATTCTTATTGGGATCCACTGGATGACTGGATCAAATTTTAATTTGTTGATTACTCTTTGAATAAGTGGGATTCCCTCATCTTCTTCCTAATGAAATAAGTAGACTAATTAAGCTGTCAAATTCATAGCGCCAATATGTCTTTTTATGTATGTACTCAAAATAATATAACTTTTCCCATCCAGTTTGTTCGAAGCAAGTACATCGGAATGGTTATTTTACCTTTGACAATCACGAGAGGTTATTACAGTGTGATTCACCCATACCCAATATAGGTTTACGAGAAACATGAGTAACATTAACAAGTTGTATTAAGCAAATAATCTCTACTTTCTCCTTCACATAAAACAAGAACACACAACTTAAAATATATTACTACAGTATTTCTTCGTCTTGGAAAATATGGAATTCATTCTCGAATCCTAGAAGGCTAGAAAAGTCCATTTAGAAGGAGAGAAGTGAGATAGAGAAGAGCTCGTCTTTGTAGCCATTTTAAATAAATCAGAGAAGAAATAGAGAGATGTGTCGAAGACCAAAAATACTAAAGAGGAGACTATATATGGGGTGGTGGTGTCTTTTATAACTTATGACTTAAAACAGATATATGGGTATGAAAATGTGAAGAGATAATAATATAGAGGGTTCAGTACTTTAACATAAGGTGACGAGTTTTCTGGTTGCAATATTGCAATGAGCTTCTCAGCAGCAATTTCTCCTCTAATGTCTCATCTCGATGAATCGGAGACCCAAAAATAAACTAAAGAGAGAAGCTTAAAAATGGGATATTTTGAAGACTATTTATGGGCCGGGTTGCGTGTGTGTTACTGTTAATATGACTTATGGACTTAATAAGACATTGGTGTGAAAATGTAAAGAGATAATAACGAGGGTTTAGTACTTTAACAACTTTACTAAAAATTGTGACTTGTAACTCAATTTTCTACTCTATATAATTGTACAGTATAATAGTATTCTAAATAATTACTTTATATGCTCTTTATCCATTCATATAACCTTAAAACCAACTCTTAACACTAGCTGTGACAAACTTATGTACAAGACATTATGTTCTTAATATTTGTCTCTTTTCCATACACAGAAAAAAAAAAGGTTAAAATAATATTTCTATTGTATATAAATTATCAGATAGTCTACTATACATAACCTTGAAATTAAAGCGTTGTTGAATGGAGAACGATGCAAAGAAAAACCTAAGTATAGTAAGTTTACAATATAAATCTTGATCCAAATATGCAATAGAAAAGAAAACCTTATTAAGTTGAGAATGTTGACGAGGCACTTCAAAGAATTCATGTACAAATTAGCAGCTAAAAAAAAAAAAAAAAATTAGCAGCTAACAATAACTCGTAACTTAATTAGCACTTCATTGGTTTCATAGATCAAGAAAAAGAAAAACATTAATTTCCATGGATAATGATATCATCGATCAGATAGCGTAAATTGGATTAACCTCGGATAAAGTCATCTATGTTTTTCTTTTTCTTTTTGGAGAAATTGATCTCCAAAATGTGAAAACGGTACAATTCCGGTTTAATCCCTGGTTTACTATATAACAGAAATTTATTGGGTTAATAATAATCATTATGTAAAGTGTTGGTTTGGTGTGGGCTTTTAACTCCTGTTACACGCGATAAGGGTTACAAGAGGTTCCTTATTTCAGTTGGATTACGATTCTGAAAAGCTTTTCATATATAATAAGATCATACGATGCATATGGGTGTATAGTTTTTGTGAGTCTTTGGCTAGAAACCCTAAAGAATCAGAGGATATGGTGGAGGATCAAAAGGAAACGACGAGTTTCACGTTTGAGATAGATAACTTCTGGGAGAAGGAAGCTGATGTGATACGGTCTCCTATATTCTCCAGCGGTGGTGGCTGCGAATGGTAAACCTATACACGATCTTTAACATGTGTTCTTTTTTCTTCTTCTTGCAACTCATCGTCGATCGTACGTATACATGCGACAATTTTATAAATAACTCGTATCGTATCTGTTATTGATTAGGTATGCAAACCCTAAAATTAAGCAGCTAGCGTTTAGTTATTAATCTGTTTTTTTCTTTTTTCTTTCTTAAAAGGTATGTTGACGTTTATCCCAAAGGATACGGTGCTGTTAAAGATCACTTGTCTGTGCACTTCGGCGTTGCGACTCCTGAATCACTCAGACTTGGATGGAAAAGACGAGCTAATATTTCACTCGTTCTGTTAAATCAATCAGGCAAAGAGCTCTACAGATCGCCTAAATACTGCTATTTTTTCTGCGCTCAGCTGCTAAAGTGGGGTTATTCAAGGGTTTCCACTCATAAGAAGCTTAAAGAAGAAGGGCTTCTGGAGAATAACAACAAACTGATCGTTCAAGTCGAAATAAAAGTAGTTGAGGAAGGGGATATAACTGGGAACGAGATGTTAGATGTCCGTGGTTTCCAAGTTCTTTACTCTCAGGTACCCTTGTTTCTTCTGCTTTTTGTTGATGATGATTCCCCTTTTTTGATTATTAACATCTAACATCTTTCTCTCGTTGACCGCAGGTTACTTCAGCGACTCACCTTCTCCAGGATCACCCGGACATTGCAGTAAATTTCATACCAAAGATCCCATTGGTGAAAACAGCGTACATGAGTGCCCTCCTTGGTCTTGTCGAGACACTGAACAAGCCTCCAGAAAGCTTCACCGAGACTGAGCTAAATAAAGCTAAGAGGGAGTTGAATGAGCTAACAAGAGCGGGGTTTAAGCTAGACTGGTTGGGTACAAAGCTTGATGAGCTTTCTTTTGATGACAAGGATCAGAAAGCAAATGCTGACGATGGGGATTCACTAGTGGAGGAATTGTTCAAGGTTGTTGTTCACTCTTGGAATGATTGGAAAGTAAGAGTGGGATTCTCTCATCTTCTTCATAGTGAGAAAATCGACTAAAACACGCACATTTTCTTTTTGTTTGTTTTCTTTTATCAATGAAGATGAAGTTCAAGTTGTTTTCTCAATCTGGAACTGAAGCTGTTAGTTTTAACATGTAATATTCAAAATAATCATCATGACACAGGAATGGTTATTTTTTTTTACTTTGACAATCACTAGAGGTTATACAGTTGTGATTATTTGAGTAACTATTAGCACAGATGTGTAATTTCGTTCCAAATAACTAATACTGAGATTACTAACGTTTATTGACCCCTGAAGCTTTGGACTCCAATTCGTCTCTGGATTAGGTAGGAAACGAGCTGCTTTGGAAGTGGAAGGTTCTCTGCCTTGCTCAGCAAACAGTGTGACACGAAAAACCAACCTGTCCAAACACAAGATGGCATATCTGAAAAAAGATTCCAGCTTTGAATATAAAATCAGTTTACACAACAATTAATTCATAGAAAGCGCGCTAGCTGTATCATACCATACCCTTGCTGCTGCACCGCATATGTTCACCAATGCCTTCAAGTATATGCCCTGGCCATCGCGTGCATAGCTTATATAGCCCGTAACTCAGAAGCTGACAAAAGCCTGAAAATTTAAATATGCACCAACAAAAAAATTGTCTAAATGCAAGACCACAATAAGCTATGAAACATGACACCGAATAAAGAGTATAGGAGAAGACCTCTAGAACTTTGGGTGCAAATCCTTCTGTTGTCTTGGCAGGTTCTTTTGATGCAGAGCTCGGTCCATCCTCGGATGCTACTTCTTTGTTCACCATTATTCATACCATTCTGTCTAGAAGTTTCTTCCTTGGAAGCTTCAGAAGAATCCTTCTAAGATGACTTAGCCTCATGCTCTTGCTTGCGTTTCGATAGCAATTCCCTGATGACAACAATAGACATGTCTATGTTACTCACCTAATCTTCATTCAATCTAGACATAGAGCAAAGAGTTCATGTTCACGCTCAGATCTTAAACAGCCACATCATTGTTGAAACCACGACATAGCTACTTGAAATAGCAAACTCAAGGAAAATTTTCGGAGCAATTTAACTTTGACTCTGGCAAACAATCATATTCCATCAAAATCTATGATACTTTGTCTCCTCAGCTCAAGATCACACTTCCGGGCGTCTTCAGGCAATTGCGCCTTTATAGGAACTGATTCTTTACCTACAGCACAATAACATCACCACCACCCACACAAAAACTGCCAGAAACAAAATTATGTATGATGAAACAAGGTCACATGAAAGCCACTGGTGACCCTTTATGAATAATAATCAACTTTAGCTTACCCAGAAGCCCATAGGAGCATTCAGTTTTCATGCCAAACGGAGTCACACGCTCAGATCTATGTTATTCACCTAATCTTCATTCAATCTAGACATAGAGCAAAGAGTTCATGTTCACGCTCAGATCCTAAACAGCCACATCATTGTTGAAACCATGACATAGCTACTTGAAATAGCAAACTCAAGGAAAATTTTCAGAGCAACTTACTTTGACTTTGGCAAACAATGATACTTTGTTTCCTCAGCTCAATGGTTTTTTATAATGGCACTTCTTGGAGAATTCCTAAATAAATGAAAAAAAAAGGGCAACCCCCAAATTCTTGTCCCAGAACAAGCCATCAGCTACTGGATCTGGATGTGACTCTACAACATATGAAAACAAACCAAAGCAGCCAATACAATCAAACAGAAACACACACACCAATTGAGATGCTATACTGAATGGTTACAAAGAAGAGAAAAGAAGAATAAAAGCAGAATTTGAAACCTCAGCTTTGTTGAAGAAGACTTGATTCTTCTTGTGCATGAGAATCTCAGCTTCTCCTTCCTTGATACGGTATAATCATTCAGATCCATTTCCATTGCTAAATCTGAAGTCTCTCTCCACAAATTAACTTCCTACCAGCATGATTTATGTAAATCAACGACAAATCACAATGAACTTTGAAATAGAGAGGCAAGTGAAGCAACAAACAAGAAAGTACACAAAAGAAACTCGAACTGGCGGACATCCTTTGTGCTTCCAGCTTTTACGCCAAGACTTGATTTTTAGTTGGAATGTTACGGCAAGCTAAACATAGTCGTGAGTCCTAGGTCCCAAGTTAACGTAAGTAGCAACTCAAAACGGGCCATAAGTTCTCTTCACACGTTGGCATACCTGATTCCTCTAACAACCTAGGCTCTAATTTCCCCTGCTTATGATATATGCTTCTATATATCGGTTGATCAGCTACTTCATCTTGAGGAATCATCGCATCCGGACCTTCAGATTGATCTGATAAATTGTAGTCCATAATGAAGGGATCCACGGATCAAGAGTTCCTTCATACCTAAAAAAAATAGATGAAAAGTGAAAATTTAGTACTCTTAACAACTGGACGTTACAAATTCATAGAAAACTGAAAGTTTAGAATCTTAACAGAGTATATGTCGCGGGAGTAGGCCAACACGGGGGGATTAAAAGAGGTTTTAGGATAAAAACAAACGTGAAACGGAATATAAACTGGCAGAAGCACTAACAATGCATGGCTGGTAACCAGAATCACCAAACACAAGCAATGGTTTCCCAGATTTCTTTGAAGAAGAAACCTCCAAAATGTACGTTGCAATAACTAAAATACATGTTGGTAAAGATATTGCAGGTAGGTACTCCAACTAACCTTGAAGGAACGAGGAGAGTCTCCTTGCCCTGTAGTGTGGAGAGAGCAACAAACAACGGCCTCCTCATGGAAGTCTGCAGGGTAACTTCATTGAAATGTTACACACTGTGTCACGAGAAACAGAACCATACCGGGAACTTATCTGGTGTCCCGTTAGGCGGTTTCTCTGTACCTAGGACATAAACCTGCAATGTATTGATGCATGCTGCCTTGCAAAATCTCTGGATCTATTCATGTGGGTTCTAATGAAGGACAGGAGAAAATGCAATGTAACACCCCGGAGATAGCTAACCATGGAGAGAGAAAGAAAACAAGATTACTATAGATAACTGTTGCATATACTAGGGTGGTCCTTGCGAACTAGAAAAGAGAATTTTATTGAAAGTTTTTGAAATTAGAGCGCATACAACACTGTTATACTGACACTATACCTAAGGATACTGACATTGCAATAGAAACTGGATCAGAATCCTATCACTAAACAGCAGAATCCTAGCGAATGATCCTATCACTAAACAGCAGAATCCTATCGCTCAACTAAAACATCTCTCCTCACCAGTTTTACAGACACTAAACTTACGAATTCTGACATTTAATAACAGGTAGCAGCAATAGCAAATGAATAAAGATCAGGAACGAATCGCAGCTTAAGGTAATTCTGGCTCAGGTCCAGCTCCAAGTTGAAGTACAACTTTGACTTCTTCTAGCTCAACGGAATTTTCTTCAACATTCCTGGATACAGGCCTGGAGAACTTGAGGAGGAGCAGGATGAAAGAAGCACCAAACAGGAAAATACCAGGCCAAGTTCCCTGTTTGCCCGCAGGCAGGTTAATGTAAATGGTAACCGTAACGGCTAGAATCGAGTCCGACGCCCCTAAACAATCTTCACGCCCAAACAATTTCATCACAGTAATAAGGTGCATGTAGCAAAACAGATAAAAACCGAGGGCGTATCCGTTCCAACCATCGTCCTTTTCCACAAAACTGGTGAGGTATACAAACCCCACAAGAACAAGTAAGATCCCAGCACACCTTGATAGGATATGAAGAGTGGCGAATCTGGTGAGAAATGTCTCGAAGAAACGGCTGATTCGAGCGTTAAGTGCACGGTGAACATGATTTTTTTCTGATTTCTCAGGTTCTTCGTCTGCAATAGACAGTACAGGATCCCGATCAACGATCCCAAAGAGAGGATGAGAAGACTGACCCTGTCCAAGATGAATTCTCGAATGGCTGACCCCGTGTCACCAAGCTTCTTCTCAAGCCAGTCCAGACCTAGGACCACGAGGTTCTTGCAGGTCCATTGATCTCCGAGACCTGTGATTCCAGTCATCGCCGGAGAGGACACGCGAATACTGCTCATAGTTACGACGGCGACGGGAAGAGAGGAACCGACGAGAGACGAAGAAGTGACGGTGAGTGAGAGAGAGAGAGGGAGAGGAACCGACGAGAGCCGAAGAAGTGACGGTGAGTGAGAGAGAGAGAGGTTTGACTACAAGATCGCCGGAGAGGACACGCGAATACTGCTCATATCTACGGCGTTGACGGGAAGAGAGGACCCGACGAGAGACGAAGAAGTGACGGTGAGTGAGAGAGATATATTTTGTTTGACTACAAGAGTTTGTTGTAGATATTTTAAAGGAATTTACTATTTATTATTATTATTATTTTTTTTTTTCCTTCCTTTTTAAAAAGGAAAAAAAACTGCAACCACAGGGGTCGAACTCGAGTCTTTAGACACATTGTAGAAAGAGTTTTACCACTAAACCATTAAACATTCTCAACAACAATGCTCCAATAAACGTTAATAAACGTTTAGGATAACTTTTAAACTAGCTAGTTGGGCTATGGTTAATATGTCATACTAATTCTAAGTGGGTTTTTAAAAATTATCTCGCCTATTCCCAAGTTGTTGGACTGAAATGGGCCTTTTGTCACAAAATGATTTTTTTATTAAAAATATCATACTTGTACTGGACCATCTTTTTTTTTTTTTTCTTTTTATATTTTTTCGGAAACGTCCACACAATTTTTTTTTGTCATGATGTTCTATTTTTTTAGGTTTTTACTAGTAGTACTTTTGTTAGTTTTATTTTGGATTAAAATGAATTTCCTATCACTTTTACTATTATTATCATTGTTAGACTTCATATTTATTAGTTTTGTTTTTATATCTATGAAACTGTGTAATCCATATAAATACATTTAATTAATAAATGTTAAGATAGATTGGGCGGTGGTCAAACCCGATTAATAACCCATTGATCCGGGTGATCTGGAAAGCAGTCCGTTCGGTTTACGATCCGGTTCGAATTCAAAAACATTGCTTACAATTAAATCAATACAATAAAAACATTGCTTCGTGGAAGGTGACAGGCTTGTTATGAGCCGGAGGGTTCTGACTTGGTTGATTGACATGTTCTGATGGGCCGGTTTTAAAAAGATTTGTACCAAACCAAACCGAGAGTGACCAAAATTAATCCACAATATCCCAAATGTATCAAATGCGACGCATCGGTTAACAAATCTTATGTCTTATCTTATGAATTACTCCCGATGGGACGACGATGAAGTCCGCTTTTCCGGCTGCCTTTTTCCGGCGATATCGAGTTTCTTTTTTGTTTTTTCTCTTTCCTAATGTTAGGCGTGGGATGGATTCGTGTGCTCTCCTGACTCTCCTCCTCCATCTCGCAAGGTTAATTTTGCTCCTCCTCCTCCATTATATATCCGCTTGATGTTTAAATTCATATGGATAGTCAAAAGCGAAATTCATATGTTATTCTGCGTTTTTTTGTTTTTCAATCTGGTTATTAGAATTGTGTGCATCTGATATGTAGCAAATTTTTGTAAATTTAGCTACTTTTCCCATGGAAATTTGAATCGTACCAATGCACTTGTCCTGACCTGTCCTGTTAGAATGATGATGATGATGATGAATTGTGAGTTTAACATTAGTAAGTATGAGTATTCACTAGGATGCCAAGACTCCAAATCCTGTAAACTGGAACCGTTCCCATTTACATATGATGATGAATTAGTATGGCTATGTAAAGTTGTAGCAGCATAGACTTAGAGACGCTTTATTTCCACTGTAAACTGGAACCGTTCCAATGTGCTTGTTCGCAGGCTTGTGTCATGATGATGCTTTATTGACACGATGTGTTGATGCTAGACCTCATTTCCTGGAAAATCTTTTGTGTTGCTTTGTGCTGCCTGTTTTACGAATGCATTTTCATGGTCTTGTTGCCCCAGTTGATGGGGTTGTCCAACCTGGCATCACTGGTCTCGACCCGTCCCAGACATCTTTCTTCCAGGTTTGCTTACTCATTCATTGTACTTTTTTACTGGATTCGTTTGGATGCAATGTCTGAATTTGTTGAAACATGAATGGATGTGTTTTGGAATGTTTAGGTGCTTAACATCCCAACCAAGCAAGATTAACAAGATTACTGTTGAAATTATCACCCCTAGCAATAGCAAGGTATACAAGGTCGGGTCTTCTGAGGCTGCCCTTCTAGCCATGCTAGGCATCAGGCCGTTCTCATACCGTCTTGTTGTCCAGTCGGTTTACGACAATGGTTCAGTCTTCACCCCAGAGGTTCTTGACCTTACGGAAGATCAACTTGCTTCTGGTATCTCCATGGTCACTTCCTTGGCGCTAGCTGTATCATACCCTACCCTTGCTGCTGCACCGCATATGTTCACCAATGCCTTCAAGTATATCCCTTGGCCATCGCTGTTGCCACTGAGTACACCTTCCCACAAGCTGAGAAGGTCAAGGAATTCTTGAAGGTTAGTCATTTAATAGCAGTGCATCTTTTTTATCAAGTTATATCTGATGCTTGGTCCATTCTTAATTCTAAGAGAATGATGCTTGGTCCATTTATTTTGGTACAATGCAGGGACTTTGACCTATACGATTGGTTGGTTGCGATGCAAGTTCTAAGAGAATGATGGTTTGGTTCAGAAAATCTGGTTAGCTTAAAGCTCTTTTTGATCCGTTCTTCTCTTTCTCGGTACACTTGGCCAGGTTATGGGAAGATGGTCAAATCACTGTGGGTTTAATCTCTGCCAGTGGGAACTCTTCCAAGGCCACATTTTCTCCAATTGATGGAGCTTTCAAGCAAGGCATCTTCATCCGATGTGGGTGCATGCAGTGCCACTTGAACAGAATGAAGTAATTTCCACAGAGGGGAAAGAGGGTTCAGGTAGAAGTGAGTGCAGTATACGGAAAAACTGCTTGGTGCTTTGTTTTTGGGAGCAGCTTCTGGATCCTTAATTAGGGGCAATGTTGGCTTTGTATCTCTGGAAAATATGCCGCGTTAGGTGGTCAATGACGGTGGTTCTAGAAATATGCTATTGAACAAGGCTGGAAGTAGGGAGGAATTTGATTTGGGTTGGAAGTTTATTGTTACATGCTCACTCCTACTTTTGTCAGTTATTATTAATTGCATCGGAATCCTACTTTTGTCAAGTCCAACCCATACATATTTTTTGCATGTGTTCCTGTACTGGATTCGTTTTTTTATTCTGGTTGTCAAATAACATAGTTTCTCCAAAGTTGTCTAATTCTCTCTTTACTGTTGTTTATGCATTCAGATACAGGCAACAGATTTTCAAGAGAAAGAGAAAGCAGAATCAGTTTACCTCTAGTGTACAACTTCTCTAGCTCAGGAAGCTAAACAGTCTCAGTGAAATCTAAAATCGAAAAACGAACATCATCTGTAAGTGTAGTGTCTCTCTCCCTTGGCTTCTTTCTTTCTCTTATACACCTTGCTGCTGTTCAATGCGATGCCTAAAAATTGTGTCATCAAATTTAGCTCGTGTTGGATCCTCCGAATATGCTACGTAGTAGCCTAATACGCATCCTTGTAGCCACCCTGAACCAACTCTCCCCTGTCACACACCACCAAAAACAAGGTACACAATTATGAAACGTACTAAACCACCATTTTTATTCATTCTTTTCACTCCATTTATATGATTACTAACTTACCATAAAGTACCCAAAAACAAAGGCATACAGCGTAAGCTCCCATAGGTAATCCTTCTTATGTATGATGAGTGCAGATATACCAGCAGTTAGCGCAGAGACGGTGCCAACTGCAGTGGCACTGAGGAAGCAAATGTTACTAGTTAGGTCACAGTCTATCATCTCCTCCAACCCAGGCACCGTTCTAAACATCTTCCACGTATCACTTGAGGCTTGGACAAAAATTTTCTCGTAAACTCCAACATGAACAAACCCCCACCTGTTCCCGCATAGGATGAGGTTGTTGACAATCTTATTGCAGGTTCGCTTGCTTTTGTTTGCGTACACTGAGAGGTCAGAGACGTTGTCAACTTTGTTAAGGAAACGGATCGTTCCCCTGATGAGTACAACAACTG
Organism: Camelina sativa; assembly: GCF_030686135.1. Taxonomy (NCBI): domain Eukaryota; kingdom Viridiplantae; phylum Streptophyta; class Magnoliopsida; order Brassicales; family Brassicaceae; genus Camelina; species Camelina sativa. Next base: position 3,644,159 of record NC_141898.1, read on the forward strand.
GAACAACTGCGGAACCAATACAAACGCTCCCGAGCTGGTTGCTCACAATGTCACCAAGATCAGCCCATGCATCGGTAAGTTCTTCATCCCTCACGTAGTATACGTAGGTCGATTTTGAAATGGCTACCGCTTGTACGTTTTTCAGAACCTGCATTGTCCATCCCAAAGTAACCACGATAATGCATATGTACATTACATCTAAACCTGGACTTGTGGCAGCAACTTGTTCAATTCCACCCACTGAAGCCCTTGCACAAGTAGCTCCTCCTATTCCAGCCGCCAAGAAACTCATGTAAAAGATACAGAAGATGAGTGACGACAAGACTATGGAAATCGTTTTTGCAGGCCGTAACCCTGTGGAGATTGACATCATCTTGATAGTGAAGTCACGCTTCTTTGACCCGACGTAAAACCAGGCATGATATGTTTGAGCAAGGCCAAAAAGAATGAAAAGTATTCCGATGGTTGGAACTTCTGATGATCTGTTCACTAAAAGGAAGACTCCAACGGAGATTGTGAGTGGCGGTGTAAACCAGAATGTGGCGTTGAGTGTTGCGGATAGGTTGCAGAAGAAGAAGCATTGCCAGGCTAAAGAAAGGACTCCGGAGACAACGATGGATCCGAGTAAAGGAAAGTACCATTTCATGGGCTGGAAACTTGTTGAATTGACGGAGATGGAGAGTAAACCTTGAATGATCAGGAAGATCACAAAGATTGAAACCAGGGTCAACTGCATGTAAAAGAGAAACATGACGAGGTCTCTGCAGATTCTTCCTCCGGTTCGTGTTTGTTGTTGTTCTTGTTGAACGATAGGAGTTTGTACAGCATCCCGATCCTGCCAGCAAAAAATCAAAAGTAAGAGGGGAAGAAGCTGTAATCTCCGAGAGAGAGACGATTGAAGAAATAATTTCAAGAAACGCGGTTAATGCCCAAAATCGAAGCTATGGTAGAAAGAAGAAAGCACCATTGCGAAAGACGGAGAAGGTGGGTCGCGGTTTTCTTGCGGAAGAAAGAGACGACAGAGATAAAGGAGACGGTGGCGAGACGAGAGAGATGATGGAGGGAGTGAGAGAGCGATGAAGGAGAAGTGTTTCGCGGTTTTATTTTGATTTTCCTCTTTGGCTCTCTCAAGCGCTCACCGTACTATCTTGTAACCCAAGTTTTTTTTTTATTTTTTTATTTTTTTATTCTCTTTTCTTGGACGTAGTCGATATAACCGCAGTTAACTTCTTATGAAAATATTTGTTCGTATTTTCACATTTATACGTCAGCATAATTAATATAGGGACTATATAATTAATAGAGATATTTATCATCCTAAATTTTTGTGATAATTTTTAAACAATCGAAACTTTAAATCACAGCTCAACCAGTGCCCTCCATTAATTAGAGTCAAGAATTAGATAACAAACATAATATACGAATTATAATACGTACATGCTGCAGTTACATTGTTTGTAGGGGGTTATAAGGGAGAAGCAGTTTAAGCAGTACTGGATGATCAATTCTCTTAACATTACAACCAAAGACCACACGTAAGTGGTTTCACACGGTGGACGTTTTTAAACACATTAGATAACAAATGTTGAAAAGAAAGATCAAGAATATTCAAGAACCAAATAAAAATTTCTGAATCCAAAAATAAGAAATAAAAAAACACTCCTATACAATGTTTAATGCTCACTTCTCTTAACAATACATCAAAAGATCAAAGAGAGTAGGAGCACTATATATATATATATATATATATATATATATATATATATTCGATCCTCCGACTTCAGAGCAATTGTTGTGAACTGATAAGTGCAAAAAAAAAAAAAAAAAAGTCTCATGAACACAGATCAAATGTCTAGAAAAGAACAAAGCATTCACACGTGTCATCATCATTTGTCAGTTGCGTCGTCTATGTCGCTTATATATGTCTCCACCAGAAGAAAGAGGCTGATGTAAAGGTAAAGCGAATATATCTAACCTCAAGATGGGACACAAACAAGAGGAAATCAGATACTAAAGAGTAAAGATCCCAAACAAAGTGTTGGGACACAGATCAGAAGAAAGCCTTGTATTTCTTGGCTAGCTAGATGAAAACTTGGTCCACATCACCCAAAAGGCAAAAGAAACGTGGTCGTCTGTGTATGCACTTTGAGTTTCACTACCTATGTATCTGATTTTGTGAACTGATGTGGTGATCTTCAGCTCTGTGCGAAATCAACTACGGTCGAGAAGCTCCCCACCATTAGTGTTTCCCCGTTGTTACACACATTCAAGAGAAGCTCGTTTCGTTCCACAATATCAGGATTGACGATGACATCATCTTTCACCAAATCAGAAAAATCTTCAAGGAACATCTTGATTTTTCCTAAATATATATGTGTGTGTGTTTCTGTCCCGGTCCACATCGATCGATCCAGCTACATTCAGGTACCTTCTTGACTCCTCGATCTGTCTCTCAAAGCTTTGGCCGGCCTCTTCCCAACGTCCCCGTGAGGCATATATATTCGAAAAAAGAACATAAGGTGACGAGTTTTCTGGTTGCAATATTGCAATGAGCTTCTCAGCAGCAATTTCTCCTCTAATGTCTCATCTCGATGAATCGGAGACCCAAAAATAAACTAAAGAGAGAAGCTTAAAAATGGGATATTTTGAAGACTATTTATGGGCCGGGTTGCGTGTGTGTTACTGTTAATATGACTTATGGACTTAATAAGACATTGGTGTGAAAATGTAAAGAGGTAATAACGAGGGTTTAGTACTTTAACAACTTTACTAAAAATTGTGACTTGTAACTCAATTTTCTACTCTATATAATTGTACAGTATAATAGTATTCTAAATAATTACTTTATATGCTCTTTATCCATTCATATAACCTTAAAACCAACTCTTAACACTAGCTGTGACAAACTTATGTACAAGACATTATGTTCTTAATATTTGTCTCTTTTCCATACACAGAAAAAAAAAAGGTTAAAATAATATTTCTATTGTATATAAATTATCAGATAGTCTACTATACATAACCTTGAAATTAAAGCGTTGTTGAATGGAGAACGATGCAAAGAAAAACCTAAGTATAGTAAGTTTACAATATAAATCTTGATCCAAATATGCAATAGAAAAGAAAACCTTATTAAGTTGAGAATGTTGACGAGGCACTTCAAAGAATTCATGTACAAATTAGCAGCTAAAAAAAAAAAAAAAAATTAGCAGCTAACAATAACTCGTAACTTAATTAGCACTTCATTGGTTTCATAGATCAAGAAAAAGAAAAACATTAATTTCCATGGATAATGATATCATCGATCAGATAGCGTAAATTGGATTAACCTCGGATAAAGTCATCTATGTTTTTCTTTTTCTTTTTGGAGAAATTGATCTCCAAAATGTGAAAACGGTACAATTCCGGTTTAATCCCTGGTTTACTATATAACAGAAATTTATTGGGTTAATAATAATCATTATGTAAAGTGTTGGTTTGGTGTGGGCTTTTAACTCCTGTTACACGCGATAAGGGTTACAAGAGGTTCCTTATTTCAGTTGGATTACGATTCTGAAAAGCTTTTCATATATAATAAGATCATACGATGCATATGGGTGTATAGTTTTTGTGAGTCTTTGGCTAGAAACCCTAAAGAATCAGAGGATATGGTGGAGGATCAAAAGGAAACGACGAGTTTCACGTTTGAGATAGATAACTTCTGGGAGAAGGAAGCTGATGTGATACGGTCTCCTATATTCTCCAGCGGTGGTGGCTGCGAATGGTAAACCTATACACGATCTTTAACATGTGTTCTTTTTTCTTCTTCTTGCAACTCATCGTCGATCGTACGTATACATGCGACAATTTTATAAATAACTCGTATCGTATCTGTTATTGATTAGGTATGCAAACCCTAAAATTAAGCAGCTAGCGTTTAGTTATTAATCTGTTTTTTTCTTTTTTCTTTCTTAAAAGGTATGTTGACGTTTATCCCAAAGGATACGGTGCTGTTAAAGATCACTTGTCTGTGCACTTCGGCGTTGCGACTCCTGAATCACTCAGACTTGGATGGAAAAGACGAGCTAATATTTCACTCGTTCTGTTAAATCAATCAGGCAAAGAGCTCTACAGATCGCCTAAATACTGCTATTTTTTCTGCGCTCAGCTGCTAAAGTGGGGTTATTCAAGGGTTTCCACTCATAAGAAGCTTAAAGAAGAAGGGCTTCTGGAGAATAACAACAAACTGATCGTTCAAGTCGAAATAAAAGTAGTTGAGGAAGGGGATATAACTGGGAACGAGATGTTAGATGTCCGTGGTTTCCAAGTTCTTTACTCTCAGGTACCCTTGTTTCTTCTGCTTTTTGTTGATGATGATTCCCCTTTTTTGATTATTAACATCTAACATCTTTCTCTCGTTGACCGCAGGTTACTTCAGCGACTCACCTTCTCCAGGATCACCCGGACATTGCAGTAAATTTCATACCAAAGATCCCATTGGTGAAAACAGCGTACATGAGTGCCCTCCTTGGTCTTGTCGAGACACTGAACAAGCCTCCAGAAAGCTTCACCGAGACTGAGCTAAATAAAGCTAAGAGGGAGTTGAATGAGCTAACAAGAGCGGGGTTTAAGCTAGACTGGTTGGGTACAAAGCTTGATGAGCTTTCTTTTGATGACAAGGATCAGAAAGCAAATGCTGACGATGGGGATTCACTAGTGGAGGAATTGTTCAAGGTTGTTGTTCACTCTTGGAATGATTGGAAAGTAAGAGTGGGATTCTCTCATCTTCTTCATAGTGAGAAAATCGACTAAAACACGCACATTTTCTTTTTGTTTGTTTTCTTTTATCAATGAAGATGAAGTTCAAGTTGTTTTCTCAATCTGGAACTGAAGCTGTTAGTTTTAACATGTAATATTCAAAATAATCATCATGACACAGGAATGGTTATTTTTTTTTACTTTGACAATCACTAGAGGTTATACAGTTGTGATTATTTGAGTAACTATTAGCACAGATGTGTAATTTCGTTCCAAATAACTAATACTGAGATTACTAACGTTTATTGACCCCTGAAGCTTTGGACTCCAATTCGTCTCTGGATTAGGTAGGAAACGAGCTGCTTTGGAAGTGGAAGGTTCTCTGCCTTGCTCAGCAAACAGTGTGACACGAAAAACCAACCTGTCCAAACACAAGATGGCATATCTGAAAAAAGATTCCAGCTTTGAATATAAAATCAGTTTACACAACAATTAATTCATAGAAAGCGCGCTAGCTGTATCATACCATACCCTTGCTGCTGCACCGCATATGTTCACCAATGCCTTCAAGTATATGCCCTGGCCATCGCGTGCATAGCTTATATAGCCCGTAACTCAGAAGCTGACAAAAGCCTGAAAATTTAAATATGCACCAACAAAAAAATTGTCTAAATGCAAGACCACAATAAGCTATGAAACATGACACCGAATAAAGAGTATAGGAGAAGACCTCTAGAACTTTGGGTGCAAATCCTTCTGTTGTCTTGGCAGGTTCTTTTGATGCAGAGCTCGGTCCATCCTCGGATGCTACTTCTTTGTTCACCATTATTCATACCATTCTGTCTAGAAGTTTCTTCCTTGGAAGCTTCAGAAGAATCCTTCTAAGATGACTTAGCCTCATGCTCTTGCTTGCGTTTCGATAGCAATTCCCTGATGACAACAATAGACATGTCTATGTTACTCACCTAATCTTCATTCAATCTAGACATAGAGCAAAGAGTTCATGTTCACGCTCAGATCTTAAACAGCCACATCATTGTTGAAACCACGACATAGCTACTTGAAATAGCAAACTCAAGGAAAATTTTCGGAGCAATTTAACTTTGACTCTGGCAAACAATCATATTCCATCAAAATCTATGATACTTTGTCTCCTCAGCTCAAGATCACACTTCCGGGCGTCTTCAGGCAATTGCGCCTTTATAGGAACTGATTCTTTACCTACAGCACAATAACATCACCACCACCCACACAAAAACTGCCAGAAACAAAATTATGTATGAGGAAACTGCCAGAAACACCTTAAATTATAAAAATTTAAATTTTAATTTAAAATTGTTGGATACGGGTTCAACTGTCCACTCCAGCAACTCTCTTGAGTTGCTCAAATATAAACTAATCATATAATTAATACTAAACTAATTAAAGCAACCCACTTAGAACTTAACAAAATTATCCTTCCACTAGAGAAACCTTCATTAAAATAATTATTTTTTAAATTATTGTTTATTAATATTGAAATTTTAATAATTTAAAATAATAAAACACTTATAAAACATTTAAAAGAGAAACAAAAATATTTTACAGAATTTGGAAATCAGAACCAAAATATTTTAAATAACAAAAATCAGAACCAAACATAAACATAACAAAAATCATGACTATGATCTGTTCATAGAGGAGTCGACCTGATGTATCAAAAGAACATAATTAGAACCATCTCAAGTGCACTGAAATTTGCATAACACAAGAATGGGCCATCACAATCATCACAGTTATATATGTAACAGCTTTTATAAAAATAGGAGTTGAAATACGACAACTCAGATGAGATTCTCCACTTACAATATAACACCAAGAGACCACAAGTCGGCAGTGTGATTGTATGGCTGTTCTCTCACAAGCTCTGGCGCCATGTACAGAGGAGTGCCTGATGTAGATCTCCAAACGTGTTTACAAGCCCTTGGACCTGGAAAACAGAAAACTGATTATTGTAAACCAAATGACAAGTATAGCATATGGGTAACGGTAAAAGCTGTGTAGTTAGAGGTACTAACTTCCCCATCGCCATGGCCATCTGACCCATTGTAGCTAGCAACATTCCCTGATAAACTTGAACCAAGAGTGCCACTCGATAAAGTATCAGCGAGTGATTGTTGTAAGTTCTCCATCCCTTGAGACAAAGCATCTTCTGCTTGTTGAGAAGACTGTTGCAAGTTATTTATGTCTAATGATTGTTGTTCTATCAATGGCTCCAACTGATTCGCTATAAGCTGGTAAAGACAAATCATCAGGAAGAGACCGGATAAACTGAAACAGATTGGTCTGTTTATGCTTTAATCATTACCTTGAGAAGTTCTGATGAACGGAAACCGCCAAGCCACAAGAAACATCTCTCAGCTCTGGTGTTTTCCACATCCCTGACAATAAATGGAAGACATCGTTCTCAGCTGACAATTATGAGAAACTATTTATGTATGTAGAGTAGCATATATCCACAAAAACAAAGCAGAACACAATTAAAACCTGTTGCCTTGCTCTTTGCAGCTCCTGCTCAAGTTGTGTTAGCTTCAATTGACTGTTCTCTAGCTGCTGGAACATATGCCTAAAAGTGCGGTGACCAAGGGATATCTTAGAGTTTGCAAATAGCTACGCTTGTGGAATACATGAAAGAACTGAAACAATGAGCATAAATCTAAGTATACCTTCTTCCTCAACCTGCTTTTCCTTGCAGCCTCACGGTTTTGAGCGAGCCTACGAAGCGTCTGTTGATTACAACAACAAGAATAACATAACTGAAAGGCTCAATTACAGGAAAAAAAAAACACTCTTTGAACTGAAACACTCAGCATAAATACTGTTTTATTTCAAAACTTTTGGCCATTTAATGAGCATAGGGAAGCAAATATCTTGCAAGTTTTACAAGCTAACCTTACAGATTGAGGACGGCGTCTTCATCTTCCTCGCCGGTAGTGACAGGAACCACCTCAAGCCTACCGATCGGAGCATCTTCCTCGTCTCTGTGCTCGTGCTCCGGTTCGTTGGTCGCCACAGTTATCTCACATGTTTATGCCGGAAAAGGCAATCGGTTGAAATCAATGAAAACTGAAGAGGAATCAGTGAATCTGGATTCACCGTTTCATTGAGAGAGGAAAGAGAGATCGTCGGGAAAAAAAAAAATTGTATTTTATATTTAATCAGTATCCAACCAAAATATTTGGTTTGCCACATATCGTTTCTTTAGGGCTGCTTCCGCTCCTTCTCATAGCAACGATTCTCAGCTAAATGGGCTAATTTTTTTTTTTTTTTTTTCATTTATTATTTTTATGAAGAGAAATTGGTTGAGCAACCCAATTAGAACACCAGAGAGTGAAGTAGCTTCCGCTCCTTCCTTTCAAGTAATGAAGCCAGGTAATTCATCTAGATGCTCCTAAATGTTTTTTTTTTTTGTTTTTAAAGTGTATTTATGTCAATGTGTATGTTGTGAAGTAGCTTTTTGATTTGGGAATCAATTTAGTTTGAAGTAGGTTTTTGCTGTGATTCATCTGCTCCTGAATGTTATCTTTTTTTATTGTGTTGTTTGATCAATGTATTGAGTGATCAGGTTGTTTGTTTGTGTTTGTATTTGATCACGGCTATGTTTCTATGTTTATATAAATGGTGTCTTGAATCGGATCAATGAATACTTTCTAAGATAGCTGGTTTGTTTATGTTTGGCAGATTCTAGTTCTTTACTATCTTGATGAAACCCAAAACTGGGGATTTGATGTTAACGACCTTCGAGTTATTTTTACTTACAGGTGCAAAGCGGAAGTTCTCTGGTGGCTTTGATATATCTGGTTTTGGTGAAATATAGAAGGGGGCGAGTATGTTACACTATCTTGTTTGCTATCTTTGGTGATTTTACCAATGTCTGTTATCTTTGGCGATAACTATCCGGTTGTGAGTCGGAGCGAGAACCAGTTGGTGTCCAGTAAAACACCGACTCCAATAAGGAGAGGGTTAGAGGAGCGGCGGCGGCTGCTGAAGAGGACGTGGTGGATCCATTGGCCGATGGCGGAGGAATCCGGCGTCACCGTGACGATGATCTCGTCTCCGCAGAAATCGACAGAGAACTTTTCCTGAGTAGCGTAACTTCGGATTGTTCTGATGCTTGGAGCCATTGATTTTACATTAACTTTCTTCAAGGAGAGATTATGAATAAAAACGATTTTGCTCTCTGTTTGACGTACGCGTCGCTGGTATTAGTACTGGTTGGAGGTAGATCTTATGCTTTGTTCATTGTCAAGTTCTTATTGTTTAGAGTGTGTTTAGAGTGTATTTTGTTTAAAGTGTGTGTCAAGACACAAGTTTTAAAAAATTTGAATTTTTTACACTCATTAGGTGTTTTTACCATTGGAGTGTCAAAATTAATAAACATGTATAAGTATCTAACGTTTGAGAGTTTGATTTTTTTCAATTATAAATATAGTTGGATCCCATTATTTGGATCCAACCATTGGTGATGCTCTTCACAACAGAAAGAATCAAGAAGAATGTGTCACAACTTTTTGAGTATACCAAAAACTAATTATCTATACATCAGAGTGTATCATCAAACATAAAACAAATTGTATTAAGCAAATCTTTTCATATATAATTCAGACGGACTATAGATGTGATAAGTACTCTCTTATGATTAATGGAGCTAAACAAGAGAAAATGTTGAATAAAAAATCAGAATATATCACCAAAATGCATATAAACGACAACAACTCGAACACCCCCACTAACTCACTAAAGACAGAGAGAGAGAAAGAGGGAAAGTGAGAGAACGAATCAACATCTCTGCTTTCTCCAGAAGATGATATTACTTTTGGGTCAATTTAGCTTTATAACGTCTTCCTCCTTCCTTCACATAAAACAAGAACACCACAACACAAAATAAAAATATTACTCTTCTTCTTGGAAAAAGGTGGAATTCATTCTTGAATCCTAGAAAATTCCATTTAGAAGGAGAGGAGAGAGAGAGATAGAGACATACTAGCTCATCTCTATAGCCATTAAAATAAATCAGAGAGTTCAAGTTTTTAAGCTATGGCGATGTTCAAAACCTTATCCTTTATGTTCCTTTTATGCTTTGAGATACTACATGGAACCATGTCTGCAGATGTGAATTCCACCTTTTCTTTCAATGGGTTTGTAAAATCTCCGAGCTTTGACAAGACTGTTGCTCTGTTCGGAGATTCGAAGCTGGTCAATGACAGTTCTTCGATTCAGCTGACTGACTCAGTGAGTGGAAGTGTGGGACGAGTCTTTTACAGGCAACCCATCAATCTTTTCCAAGGTAAAGAGAGGACTTCGAGATCTTTCTCGACTCACTTCTCGTTTTCTTCCATGTCCAGTGAGATTGGTGATGATGTCTTGGCTTTTCTTATGGTTCCAACTAGTTTCGATCTTAGTCTGTTTGGTAAGAGGGATAACAATTCCTCTGCTTTAGGGTTTCTATCACATTATGCAAAGAACGAGACAGTTGTTGCTGTTGAGTTTGATATCTCCGAGAGTGGAAACTATGCAAGAATCTTAATTGGTAGACCTGAATCTGCCCAAATTAGAAACCTTTCGTTTGTGGGTGACTTGATGATGAACAATGGAGAGGCTTTGAGCTGTATGATTGATTACGAGGCAAGTTCTAAGAGAATGATGGTTCGATTCAGAAAATCTGGTTCGATAAAGCTGTTTGATCCGTTCTTCTCTTTCTCGGTAGACTTGGCCAAGCTATGGGAAGATGGTCAAGTCACTGTGGGTTTAAGCTCTGCCAATGGGAACTCTTCCAAGGCACATTTTCTCCATTCATGGAGCTTTGAGATAAGGCATCCTCCTCCTATGTGGATGCATTCAGAGCCACTTGAACCGAATGAAGTTTCCACGGAGGAGAAAGAGGGTCGAGAGGGAAGTGAGTGTATATGGAAAATGCTTGGTGCTTTGGTTTTGGGTGCAGCTTGTGGATCTTTAGGAGCAATATTGGCTTTGTATCTCTGGAAGATATGCCGTGTTAGGCGGTCAATGGCGGTGGTTCCAGAGGAATGTGCTATTGAACAAGGCAAGAAGTAGTCACTAGTTTGGTTTTGAAAAGTTTTCCTGTGTTGTGGTGTAAATGTAGGATCTATAAACTGTAGTATCCTTCTGTTTGTCAAAAAAAACTGTAGTATCGACTTTTAATATGTAAAATCTAAACTGTGAGAGATGTAAGCTTATTGATATGTTGCAAAATTAACTTAGTTGTTGATGTTGTTCTTGATCCATTTGGATTATGAGTTGTGCATTTATCATCTTTTCTGTTTCTGGATTGCAATGAAGAATTAGGACCAACTTTGTCTTCTTCTCACTTTGATGTTTATTGAAACATAGCAATGTGAACTGAGTACAAAAAAAGTCTCGTGAACACAGATCAAATGTCTAGAAAACAACCCAGCATTCACATGTGTCATCAGTTGTCACTTGTCAGTTGCTTCTATGTCGCTAATATGTCTCCACCAGAAGAAAGAGACTGATGTATATAGCTAATCTAACCTCAGCATGGGACACAAACAAGACGAAAGCAGATACTAAAAATCCAAACAAAGTGTTGAAGCTCTGTATCTGTCACTGTGGAGTAGTTTACTCTAAACATATACTTATCATCTGCTTTCTGCTTTTGGTCAAATGCCATTAATGAGTTTGATTTACACATGATTTCTGATTTGTAAGTTGAAACTACTGGCTGTGAGGAAGTAAGAGAATCTGTTTATATGTGAATGAATATGAACCTTGGTTTATGGTTGAACACTCAACTATGATGATTCGCTTTTATATATCCAACAGAATGATTCTTTCTTAATAAGCTTTGGTTTTTATGGTTAAAACATTCAACATAGACGGGAGAGGTTGAGTTTCAGACAAACATAGATTAAAGCTATAGAAGAAGTTCGCCAATAAGTTGCCATGTTGAATACTTGAATCCCAAGGTTAGATTTCAAAAGACCTCTTCGTTTGTCACTCACGCTAATGGAAATAATCATCAACACACCATGTCCACGATCCTGCCAACAATAAACAACACTGTATTGATACAGATACAATGTCTTTTCAAACATGCATAATTTTACAAAGGAAATTAAATTTTATCACCTTTTGTGCTCGCCATGTCAAGTATTTGTACTGTGATTCACAGTTGGCTCTCACCTAAAATGGATCCTTCTGCTCCTTCACTCGGATTGTCCATCTCAAGCCTTACATGCGGGAAAGAAAACTGATAAATTCTTAGTCATATTTCCTGTAAAACCTTGAGCTTTGGCAGCACGCAAACCCAGTTACCTGATAGTACTCGAGGAACACAGAGAATAAGCCTTGTTTTTCTTGGCTAGATGAAAACTTGGTCCCCATCACCAAAAGGCAAAAGCAACATGGTCGTCTGTGTATGCAATATGAGTTCCTACCTTTGTATCTGATTTTGTGAACTGATGTGGTGATCTTAAGCTCTGTACAAACAATCGAGAAGCTTCCCACCATTAGTGTTTCCCTGTTTTTACACACAATCAAGAGAAGCTCGTTCCACGGTATCAGGATTGACGATGACATCATCTTTCACCAAATCATAAAGATCTTCAAGGAACATCTCGATTTTTCCTATATCAGGATGAGATTTATCTCCTGCAGCAAAAATATGTGTTTTCTGTCCCACATCAATCCAGCTACATCCAGGTACCTTCTTGACTCCTATGTCTCTCATGGCTTTCCTTAAAGCATTGGCCTTTTCCCAACGCCCCTGTGAGGCATATATATTCGAAAGAAGAACATAAGCTGACGAGTTTTGTGGTTCTAATGCAATGAGCTTCTCAGCAGCAATTTGTCCTCTAATGTCATCTCCATGAATCCTACATGCACCAAGAAGAGATGACCATAGTCTGGCATCTGGTTTCAGGTTTTGTGCTTCTATGAAGTCATCAGCTTCTTGAAGGTATCCCCATCTCCCAAGAAGATCAACCATACAAGCTACGTGATCTACACGCGCTTCAAGACCATATTGACCAATCATCATCTCAAAAATCTTCTGTCCTTCTGTTACTTTCCCTGCATGGCTACAGGCTGTAAGAACACCTAGGAAAGTGATTTCATCTGGCATGATATGGGATTGTCTCATGGAATCAAAGATTTTCAGGGCATCTTCAGCATAACCATTTTTCGCACATCCATTGATCAAGGAGTTCCATGGGACAACGTTGCTTCTACGCCTCATTTCAAAGAAAACTTGTGACGAGCTTTTCATGTCCCCGCATTTAGCATACATGTCTATTAGGGTGTTAGAAGTCAACTCGTCCAAGTCATGGGCCAAGTGAAAGATAAGAGAATGGATAGCTCTACCTTCTCTTAAAGAGGAAAGGACGGAACACACTCGAAGAACAGTGACAAATGTTGCCTGGTCAGGTAGAGCACCATCATGACGCATTTCTTTGTAGAACTTCAAAGCCTCCTCATAGAATCCATTCTGACTGTGGCCTGACATCATTCCCGTCCAAAGAACAATACTCTTAGGGCTTGGTAACTCTGAGAAGAGAGCACAAGCCTCTGCCATTCTACTTGAATTCATGTACATGCCCAAAAGGGAAATCCCTAGATATTCACCTTCAGATGAGAACCCCCTCTTTATAATCTGACCATGAAACTGCGTTCCTAGAGTAAAAATTTCTGGTTTATGACAAGCTTCAACAATGGTGGCAAATGTGATTTCAGATGGGTTAACACCTCTGGCCAGCATTTCTTGAAAGAGAACTACAGATTCTTTTAAGTTGTTCTGAGAATAACCTGCAATCAGAGCATTCATTGACACAACGCTCCACTCAGGCATAGAAGAGAAAAATTTACGTGCATCTTCAATGATTCCACACTTGGAATACATGTCAATGAGCGAGCTGCCAGTATGAAGATCTCTGTCTAAGCCACATTTGACAGAGAGGCAGTGAACCTGTTTCCCTTGATCAAGACCATGGACATTTGTACATGCCTTAAGTGTGCTAGCCAAACATGCTCCATCAGACACTATACCACACGAATTCATCCTCTTGAACAAACCAAAAGCTTCACTTTCATTTTCATCTTGGACATAACTTCCAATTATTGTGTTCCAGGATACGTTATCACGATCACACATACGCTCAAAAATTTGCCTTGCATCTTCAAGAGCTCCGCATTTTGCATACATATCTACTAATGCGTTTCCTACAAATAAGTTTTCTGTTAACTTCTTCTTGATGATGACCGAGTGAAACTGGCTTCCCATTACTAGATCATGCGATGCAGCACAAGTGCTTAAAAGGCTTGTAAAGGTAAAATCGTCAATGTTATAACCAGAAGATTTCATATCCATAAAAAGTGCCATAACCTTGTGGGCTTCGCCGTTATGTGCATAACCCCTGATCATCGCGTTCCACAAGACGTCATTTCTTTCCTCCAAAGCTTCAAATACTTTTGCAGCAGCTTCCATTTTCTCACATTTGGAGTACATGCTAACCAAAGAACTGCCAACATATATATTGGAGGCAAGGCCTTGTTTAATAGCCTCTGCATGAACTACCAAACCTAAATCAAGATTTGCTACAATTCCGATGGCACTCAAAACACTTCCTAAGGTAGAACGGGTGGATTTAACACCAGACTTCCGCATATTGAGAAAGTATCCAATAGCCACAGTCTCACATCCTCTTTTCCCATGACCTGAAATCATTACATTCCACGCAACCACATCTGGGTTTGGCATCTCCCCAAACAATACACGTGCATCCTTTAGCTTCCCCAAACTGATGTACGTATTTATAACAGTCACAAAAGCTAAATGGTCAGGCTGATGGCCTTCATCACGCATCCTTTCAAATACTCTGACGGCTTCCTCTGGCAAACCAGCCTTCACATAACCAGAAAACAAACATGTCCAGCAAACTGTATTAGGATCCACTATCCCATCAAAAACTAGTCGAGCATCACCAATAAGGCCACACTTGGCATACATATCAACTAAAGCCCCTCCACAATACGAGTTACGTTCAAGCCCCATCTTTATCATACAGCAATGAATTAGTCTACCAAACTCGACATTAGTCTCTCTGGCACAGGTTGATAAAACAATGGAAAAAGTGAATTTATTTGGAAAAATCAGATTCTCAAACAACAATACAAAACTCCTTAAGGCCTTTCTTGGCTGCCCAAGTTTGGAATACATGGATAGCATAGAGTTCCACGCCGTTACATCTTTTCCAAGGGAGTCAAAGAGCTTCTCAGCATAAGAAACTTCTGAACACTTGGCGTATAAATCCACAATGGCGTTACCTAACTTGCCTTCTGAACAGATTCCAAGTATCAAGCTTTTGGAATGGACGGCTTTCCCAGTTCTCAAGGCAAGTGCGAGTCTTTGAGGCATTCCGTCGAACACTTTGCGACTCTTGAATAATTTGCATTGGTCCAGACATATTTCCACGAGACGTTGATGTAACTGATCATGGCTGGGCATAACATGTCCATAGTAGATTTGACGACCCAAATCTTTGGAATAACTCAAACGACGTACCAAGGAGAAAAAACTGAACTTGGGCGAGGACGGCGTCAAGAGAACTCGAAAATACATGATTCAACCAAAATAAGAACTTCGCCGGAGATAGAACAGAGGTCTCTACTCCACTTAACCATGAGAAACAAAAAGCATCGAAACGAAAAGAGTAGAGTCGTCGTGAGTAAAGAATTCGAAAAGCTGTGTAGAGTCGGAAAAAAAAAAAAAAACTTTTTAGCAGGGAAAAACAAAATAAAAAGATCCAACCTTTTTCGGGTCGACCCGAAAACCCGCCTGTTTTTTGTTAAACTCTCATTAGAAGGCGCGGATATATGGTAGAGTTCTTATCTAATAGCTTTGCTGATCTGCTAATTCTTTGTGCCAAAGAGGTTTGATTAATAAATTTGTGTGTGTGTAAGTGTGACTAATCATCCATTTCACATTTCAATAGTTGTGTCATTGAACCGCTCGCTCTGGTTTGTATTTGGAAGAAACGGTCTTGAAGTCAAGGTGGATAACACCATTGGATAGAGATAAAGAGCACTCCCGGACAGTGCCATTGTGACCTCATTTCCCTGCATTACTGATTCAGTATCGTGAATTATAAATAGTTTGTCACTTTCAAAATCAGAGTTCCTCAGGTAAAAACATCATCATCCGATCAAATATATAATCTTTTTTGATTAAAAGCAAGCTAACATAAAAGAAGAAAGGAATCGTAAAAGTACCAAAAAAGTATTCATTAAATTATTAAAACAACATTGTCTTTGAAGAAATCACTTGCTTATTTTTTTAACTGACAAGTTTCATTCTTCTAGTTGGACTTGAACCAAACTTGGAACATAATTGAAAATAAATGGATACCACCACTGGAATATGTTTGTAGGTTCGATATAAGTGATTTCTGTATAAGATTCTTCGTCCTCTCTAATAATGTAAACCATGTTTCTGCCGGTCACCAAAATTCCATCACTACACAAGGTCACTTTCTTCTCCTCGACAACTGAAAAACTGAATAAATATGGAAACCATGCACCGCGGGTGGGTATATCCACTGTAAACGATTTGCTCCACTCCAACGCACCTTTAATGTCAGTATCAGTTTTATTGGTAACCCACATCGTTATTGTACTATCGCTCTGACTAACCACTGAAAGTTGTTTATCTCCAACAACTGATATAGCCATCTGACCAGCAACCAGAGGAAGGCACATAGGTTTAAATCTCTCTGCTGTAAAGTCAAAACATAGTAAGAAGTGATTGCCGTTTGCATCATAAGCAAGCCAGTAACTATTTCCCTTCAGTGAGACGCCAATATATGATAGCAGAAAGCAGTCGAGAGAGACAATATTATCAACCACCCTCCATGAATCAGAGTTAAAATCATATATATCAGACCCACTAAGTTCGTATGGTAAGTTATTGTCACGTTTCCAAAACATCAGCATTTTGTAGCTATGGCCGGATTTCGTTTTTTCGTATCCTAGAGCAAACGTAGAGCTCCACTCGTAACTGGTTTTAGGTTGGATCCACCTGGTTTCGCCCAAACACGGGTTCCAAACCACGGGTCTATTATCTTCGGTGATGCATAGCAATAAACCTTCGCAATGAACAACTAAATGTATATCGTCTTCTTCTAAAGTAGAATGAGAATCCTTTAGGCCAAGGCCACCCTTAAACTCTAGAGATGGGGAGCAATTTTGAGATCGAGGCTCATTGAAAAAATCCTATACTCCTTCAACATGAGAACCATAGACTCCTTTGGTGCTTTACTAAAGTGTTTCTTAGTAAATCTTTGGTCTTTGAATAAAGCGTTCCATTGTGTGCAAGTAGATCTTAATCGTTTTAAAGATGTGGCTGGAACCCTAGATAGTATTTCCTCTACCATATCTAAAGGAAGAATTACGGACATCATCATTTTTTTTTCCCAAGAAATAAGACAGCAACTTGTCTTATATAAAGAACAATTCCTCCTCCAAGTAGTATTTTTCATTTTTCCTTTTGTGGATTTACTTTTATACACTACTAGGACTCAGACCCCCAGCGATATCGCGCGGAAAGTATTTTATAAAAAAGTAAATAAAAGTTAGAATTTAAAATTATACATTATAAAATTATTTGAATATAATAAAATAGTTTGAATACATAAACATTAAACATAAACTGTTACTAAAAATACAACCATCAAAATGAAAACTTATAACAAAAAATATTATGTAGAATAGACGCAACTTTACAAAAAAATATTGTTTAAAGTATTATAAATATAAGGTATTTTACGAAGAATTATGGTAAAGCTACAATTAAAAAAATCATTATGACAAAGTGATCCTAACTGAGAATATTGAACTAATGGTTGTAATGAGTAAATATAATTTACAATTAAATAATTATAATTAAAAACAAAATAATATAAATTTAAATATTAAAATAGTTTTTAACGAAAAGTTACGATAAATAGACGCAACGCAACTATAAATTCTGTATTAAGTTTTATTAAACTTCTATATTGCTATAATTATTTCTAAAATTTTAGTTAGATTATAGAATAACGTTAAATATTAGATATTAATATTCAAATTATTTAGATTAAACATAAAACGGAAAATTTGTTTCAACGAATGATTTGTTAGTTATTGATGAAAAAGACAAATATATAGAAAGTTCAAAAGACATGACTATTTAAATAGACACACCTATTAGAACGAAAAGTTGTGATGGAAAAATATAAATAAAATATAATGAAAAGACACAACTCTAAAATGAACAGATACAACTGTTTGAGTTTTAAAAAAAGGAATAAAAACAATTTTCTTATAAAAAAATACTATGCATAGTCGCAACTGTTGTTCGTATTTATTCAGATAGTTATTCTTATTTTTAAATATTAAACTATTTTTTTAACAAAAAATTACGATAAAAATAGACGCAACTGTAAATTCTATATTAAGTTGTATTAAATTTCTCTATTGCTATAATCATTTCTAAAATTTTAGTTAGTTTATAGAATAACTTTGAATATTATATATTTAAATTTAATTATTTAGATTCAACATAAAATGGAAAATTTGTTTCAATGAACTTGTTAGTTACTGATGAAGAGACAAATATAAAGAGAGTTCAAAAGACATCACTATTTAAATAGACACACTTATTAGACCGAAAAGTTGTGATGAAAAGATGTAAATAAAATATAGTGAAAAGACACAACTTTACAATGAACAGATACAACCGTTTGAATAAAAATAAAAAAAATTACTATGATAAGGTGCTACGAAAAATCTCAAATGTTGTTTCTGCACTTGATTTCACCTAATAACCCATATAAACTGTTTTTAAATAGAAGACATCTTTATTACCATATTGAGAAGTCAAATTCAAAAACTCACTATATAATCCATCTAACTCTTGAAAAAAAAACTCTAGGTATTTTCATGAAATTTTTATATTTAAAATTAACTAAAAGTTGTGAATTATATTCATCATTCCAAAAATTTTTGTTCAATCAAGAATTGGAGGAATATTTTTAATTTTAAAAGAATGAATGCCAGATAACAATTTAGAAATCTGTAAAATCTGTTGATATTAAAATTTTATATTATTTTGTGTCATGGCAAAAAAAATGAAAATAGTTCAAAAAGACAAATATATCTAAATTTCAAAAAGACGAATATTCGAATAAACACAACTCTACAATGAACAGTTGCAACTTTACAAAAAAAACCGTTACAATGAACAATCGCAACTTTTTGTAAAACACATAATTTAATTTTTCTACAGATTTTTAAAAAAAATATCCAAAAAGTGGTTGAAAAAACACAATTTTTGGTGGCATTTATTCGGATTGCTATTATATATAGACATTAGATTTTTATATTTAAAATAATCTAAAAGTTGTAAATTAGATTCATCATTCCAAAAATCTTTGGTTAAATCAAGAATTGGAAGAGTTTCTTTACTTTTAAAAGAATGAATGCTAGAGAATAATTTAGAAAGTTGTAAAAACTG
This sequence comes from Camelina sativa, assembly GCF_030686135.1. Lineage (NCBI taxonomy): Eukaryota > Viridiplantae > Streptophyta > Magnoliopsida > Brassicales > Brassicaceae > Camelina > Camelina sativa. The sequence continues at coordinate 3,663,462 of NC_141898.1, forward strand.
TTGATATTAAAATTTATATTATTTTGTGTCATGGAAAAAAATGAAAAACAGTTCAAACAGATAGATTTCAAAATATACAAATATTCGAATAATCACAACTCTACAATGAACAGTTGCAACTTTACAAAAAACCGTTACAATGAACAATCACAACTTTTTGTAAAACATACAATTTAAATTTTTTATAGATTTTTAAAAAAAAATTATCCAAAATGTACGATTGAAAAAACATAGCTTTTGGTGGTATTTATTCGGATTGGGTTTAAATATATTGAAAAGTCAAATCCAAAAACTCACTATGTAATCCGTCTAAATCTTGGAAACACACTCTAGGTATTTTCATTAAACTTTTATATTTAAAATTAACTAAAAGATGTAAATTTAATTCATCGTTCCAAATTTTTTTTGTTAAATAAAGAATTAGAGGAATTTCTTGACTTTTTAAAGAATAAATGCTAGAAAATAATTTAGAAAAATGTATAAACCGTTGAGATTGAAATTTTAGTTGATTTTGTGTCATGGCAAAAAAAATAAAAACAGTTCAAACATGCAAATATATATATATTTCAAAAGATACGAATATTCCAATCAACACAACTTTACAATGAACAGTTGTAATTTTTCATAATAACCGTTCTAATGATCCATCACGACTTTTCAGAAAATATCCAAAAGGTACGATTGAAAAAACACAACTGTTTGTCGCATTTATTCGGATTGTTATTATTATATAGATTTTTACTTTTTCATAATCATAAAATATTCATTATTTAAAAAAATTAGGAAAATAAATATTTTTGGAAAAAATCAGAGTTAAAATCACAGATTTCATTCCTATATTTTAGAAATCAAATCACGGATCAATATATTTTTTCCAAAAATTATAATATAATAATAAAAATAATTGTTATATTTGTTTTAAAAGAAAATTTTAAAGTTAAAGTCTTTATTTTGTAAGAGATTCAATCTAAAATAGTTATACATTTTATACTAACCAGATCCGAATTAAAAAGTAAGCAGATTCAAATATTCAATCTATAATAGTCTCACAAAAATAGGGTGTTTTGTGCAAATACTTTGAAACTCAATACTGGTTTTGGATAATGCGTAAACTAAAATTAAAAAAAAAAAACGAGAGGTGGTTACTCTGAAACGAGCGGAGGACCTCTTCTTCTTCTTCAGTAACATAGAAGAAGATGATGAACACACTTCATGCATTTCAGACAAACTTAACACCAAACTTCCATGTTCTTTTCAATGCCTCGAGACGTTCCTTTTCCAGACCCCAATTTCTCTGTCTCTCCAAATCGGGAGACGGAACTTCAGATTCTGATTCTGATCCCGACCCTCCAAAACCCGAAGGCGATACTCGGAGACAAGAACTCTTAGCTAGGATCGCTATGATTCAGACTTCCAAGGTCCGTTTAACTGATTTCTTGGATGAAAGATCAGAGTATCTCACCAAGTTTGCTGAAGAAGCTAATGCGGAGTTCGACAAGGTTGGAGAAGACGCTATGAAAGACCTTGACGAAGCAAGCACAAGGGTTCGTATCAGTCAGTTTTAAACGATAATATTTTGAAATCTCGTATGATATGGAAAAGATTGAAACTTTTGTCCTTCTTGCTCAACGCAGTTTTAGAACAGTAGAATGGCTTGCTTACCTTGATACTCTGATGCAACTTGTACCATAAGAATTGTCTTTTCTCTATAGATCAAACGAAGTAAAAAAAAGCTTTCAGAGATTGTGATTTGCTCGATGATCTTGCAGCAACAGAAAGATAGATAAGCTAATCTTGTGTGTTTTCCGGGTGATTGAGCAGATACTGGAGAATATCGAAAGCAAGATGCAAGCTTTTGAGGAATCTGCGGGATTGAACAGATTAGAGATAGAGGAGAACGATAATAAGTTAGCTGACTTTGAGGAGAAGATCCAAGTAGACAGGAATGAAGGATTGTTCTTTAAAAGCTTACGTGACAAAAAACCGGTGGATATGGAGCAAGCTAAAGAGGAAACTGAGAAAATACAAGAGCTTACCAAAGAAAGTGCGGGATCAAAGTCAAGAAGGAATATTTACCTCGGGTTAATTGGGATCGTGGTTCTTGCAATTGCTGATTCCTTCGTTTCTGCACCGGATTGGAGAAAAGTCGCAATTCTTGGAGCTATTCTTATCCCACTGCTCACTCAATTTGTCTACGAACAAACATTATTATCAGAAGAAGCAGATAAAGGTAAAGGAAACAAGAAGGAATGAACGAGAGACACAGAGAATTGGACTCCAATCGAAAGATATATATATATATAGCTTAATGGCATAGACCCAAAGTGGGAAACTTATAACTTTTGGTTTGATACGTCAAGCTACAGTTTTTCTTTTGCATCAACAAATATCATATCTCGATGATGTTTACTCGAATCATTCAAACCAATGTGTTTTTGATGTATGTATTCATCAGGTGATATAGCTAACTTGATTCTTATCGACTTACTGTGATTTACCTCATGTCACTTCCAGGCACGGATAGATCAGAATTTAACCTCCAAAACTGAAATCCAGGGTCAGAGCATAATACCTTCTCACTGAAAACTAGTTAAGTTGCCCCAGAATTATACAGCAATATACAACGGATTAAGCTTTGCTTTCTTATTCATCACATTAGCAATTCACGACAGCTTGAACAAGTATGTTCCAGGTGACAACAGTTGGAAAAAAACCATGGTTTCGAGCATCATCAAAGAATTCAATAGCGTACGACACTCTGTGGCACATACACAACCCTTTCAGTATAATATTGTAGGATATAATATCAGGCTGCAACCCCATCTTGTACATGTAACCCCAAATCATTGTGGCTCTGTTGCTGTCTCTAACTTTGAAGAATCCTTCCATCAAAGTGTTGTAAGTAACGAGATTTGCAATGCAATTCCAATGCTCCATATTTGCCATGACAGTCATTGCATCATCAAGTTTCCCAACAGAGCACAGGCGATGAATTAGTATGTTATGAATCCTCACATCGGGTTCTAGACCAGATTGAAGAAATTGGTGCCACAATTCAAGGGCCAAGTCGATCTTCCTGTCGTGACGAAGACCGTCCAAGAGTACACTATACGTGATCAGATCTGGTTTCCACCCGTTTTCAAGCATTTCTTTCACAAGAGTAGATGCTTCACCAAATTTCCCTGCTTTACACAAAGCATCAATAAGGATATTGTAAGATACAACAGTCGGGCGACAACCGTTGTTCCCCATCTCTCTCAACAAAACGGAAGCATCACCAAGTCTCGAGTTTCGGATCAAACCACTTATTAATGCATTACAGACATGAGAATTCAGCTCCACGCCTTGCTTACTTATCTCTTTTACCAAATTTACTGCTTCTTCTAGTCTTCTCTCTTTGCACAAACAGTCTATAACTGACGAATATGCATAAACATCAAGATTCCCACCTCTGCTCTTCACCTCTTGCATCACCCCCAAGGCTTTATTTACATAACCATTCACGCATAACCCGTGAATAAAAATACCATAAGTTGTCTCGTCATCTGCGTATCCCTTAGCAGGCATAAGCCTCCAAATCATTGTTGCTTCATCGATCTTACCATACTCCAACAACCCTTTTATCAAAATGTTATAACTCACTATGTTAACTGAATTCTTCTGCTCCATAATCCTCCATAAACCCAAACTCTCCTTAATCTTCCCACATCGACAAAACCCACCAAGCATAGTATTGTATGTAACCACATCAATAAAGGTCTTACTCTCGACCAGCTCCTTGAACACACTTTCAGCCTTATCAACATTCCCTGCCCCGCACAGCCCATGTATCAAACTGCTATACGTATATAAATCTTTATCTCTCTCATTCTCTTTCATCCTGTCCCATATCTTCAAGCAATCATCCACTCTTCCACATTTGCTCAACCCACTAATCATGATGTTGTGAGTCTTAACATTAGGATAAACAGAAGAATCCACCAACAGTTTATCCCACAGCTTCATAGCCATGCTGTGATCTCTTTCCTTAAGAGACCCATCAATTAATATATTAAAACACGTAACGTCAGGTGCTACTCCTCTCTCAGACATTTCATCGAACAGTTGCAGTGCATCATCAACTTTTCCAGCTTTCGCTAGATCGTTGATCACAGTGCTGTAACTAAACACATCAGGCTTCAACCCTTCTTTCCACATCCAATCAAGAAACCCTCTCGCTTTCTCGAACTGTTTCCTCTTACAAGACATCTTAATCAAAACGTTATACGTCTGCAGAGTTGCCGCCAAACCCGTTGTTTTGAAGTAGGCGAACAAGGACTCGACTTTATCCCATTGTTTCGCCTCTACGAACGCATTGAGCAGAGTATTATAAGATCTAACCCCAGGCTCGCACCCAAAAATCTCCACCATTCGTTGGAATACATCAAGAGCTCGGTCCGGCATGGAGTTCTTCCCGTAGGTTTTAATAACCGATAAAGCGACATCTTCGTCGCACTTGCATCCTTGTGACCTAATGAGCTCGACGATTCGACTTACATGACTAACCATCCGCGCGTCAGAGAGACGTCGGAGTATATGGTGGTAGACGACGGCGGAGTGTGCATAGTTTGGATGACGAGTCGCCGAATCGAATAGAGTAAAAGCTGCGCGCGGGTTCTTCTCCGATTTCAAGAGCTTGAGGACTTGTTTGGGTGACAGCGATTTCGGGAACACGACCATGAAAGAGTCGGGATATTATGGTAAGACACTTTTACCCGGTGGTGACTCACCAGAAGACCTGAGATTAGCAGTGAGCCAGTGACAAAACAAAAGACACAAAAAAACTAGTTTATCAATGTTGTGTGTGTTTTAACCCAAAATCAGTAAATTAAAATGTTCTCTGTTGTTATTGGGTTTTAAACTAGACCACTACACTGCTAGACAATATTTTTAATTTTAAAAATTTAAAATTTATATTATTTTATTTGTCTAAGAATTTTGTAGTGTTTTCAAGGTTTTAACCGTGTGGTATATTTATAGTCTAGTAATACATTTATCTCATGGTAAACATCTAAAAGTGTTTTAAAAAAAAAAACAATTCCACTTAACTCCCTATATGGGATTAATGTCAACCCGTCTCACCAAAATCAAAATAAGTTTTTTTATCAAGTTTAATTATGTTAATTGTTACCAAATTAGCATATTTTATAGTTTATAATTTTTCCATGTCAATATATATAGTTTATGATAATTAATAGAATTTTATTTTTTTGGTAATTCCTCAAAAAATAAAAAATAAACCAAATTATATGGGGGATTTTCAACATATTTAATGTGACATTTTATAATTGGATTTTCAGTTTAGGAAATTTATGAATGTTAATATAATTATGGATATTGTAAACTTTTGTTATGGAAAATCTGTTGTATATCATTTAAATTTGAGAGATTCTAGCATCCATAAAAATAGTTTTGGAGATTTAATGGGCTAAAACTTTAATGAGTATAGTTGTTTTTAGAAATATCGGAATGTATAGATGTTGTTAAGATTTTATGGCAATAAATGTAACAAATGTTGGTCAATTTAAGAAAGTTTAGTATTTGAGTTTCTATGCAATGTTATTTATGGAATTGTTTTAGGGGTTAATGTTGTAAAAAAAATTAAATAAGTAAAATTTAAAGGGCATAAACCAAAATGTATTTCAAAAATGTTAATATAGATTAACAAAATTAGGTAAGTAGAACCAAAACCAATAATAGCTGGTTAAAGGCGGTTTATTCCGGTTAAAGTAACAGTTTTTTTTATCTTCTTTTTATTAGATCTAGAAAGAATATTATGTTTTTGGTTTTTAAATATTTTAAATTCAATATTTGCACATCGATGCTTTTATGTATGTAGTTATATTTCAAAAATTCTTTTCATAGATCTAATTCAAATTTTTTTTTTTTTAAATATAGATTCCTTTTGAAAGTATGGTGTAAATATGTAGTAATCTGTTAATCACCATATATCTTAATATAAAAAATGTTAGTAATTAAACTATTAAATTAGTAACATCATACAATATTATCTCTTTTTGTAGTAAATTTATCATTTTTAAAAATTTGAATTTGTATGATGATTTGATAAATAATCTTGAATATAATACAAATCATGAATTATAAGTTTGTAACAGCTTATTTTTTAATTAATAAAGCAAATCTGTATCTAATATATGTAATTAAGCATAATCATAAAACAATATAAACAGTTGTTTCAAAATGTTTGGCTTATTTTATCATCATATCTATCAAGCATACTCTTTGGTAAACGGATTACTCTTTGGTAGACATTTGTAACACCTCTTTGATAATTCTTGGAAATATTGGCATTTGAATTTCCTAGAGAAGGTTGGCATTTGTGATTTCTTAAAGAAAGTTGACATTTGAATTTCTGAACTTGAAATTCTCCTTATGATTCCTTTAACCAATAGTTTTTTTTTTACAATTATTTTGGCTAATTATTATTAAGATTTTGGTTTCGTGGATTTCAATCTTTTATTAATTTTCAGAACGGACTTTATCCAAGAAATCGAGGAAGGGCATCAGCCGCAACCGAGACGACATCAGCCGATAGTTGAAAAAGAAATTTCTGATTCAGAGAGGAAAGCTCTTAATGAATTTAGGCTATTGGTGCAGAGGTATTTAGAAACAAAGTCTGCTCTCAAACGCACGATATGGGGAATCCTACTGTTGGAAGGTGACAGAAGCAGAATAGTTTTGTTGAAAGTTTTAAGAGCCAAAAAATTCAATGTTGAGAAGTCGTTGAGCCTCTTTGAGAAACTCATGAAGTGGAGAAGGAACAAAAATATCAAGATTCCCCATATATGTAATTAAGCATAATCATAAAACAATATAAACAATTCTTTCAAAATGTTTGGCTTATTTTTGATTTCAAGCTTTAAAATATATTTAAAAATACAAAATATACTTAAATATAAACAAAAATATTTATTTATTAAATATATTATTAGTTATGTACTATATGTGTCCTAGACAAAATATTGTTCTCTATCCGCCACTAATTGAATATAAGTTGCAGCAAAAGTATTGTATTAGAATGATATGCATAAATGTATTTAGTTTATGTATTTAGAATAGATATTTGGTTTACTAAGAGCGGTAAAAAAAAAACATGTACTTCTAACTCGACATTTGTAGCAATCGATTATCATCATGTCTATCAAGAATGCGTCTTGTTGTACCAAGGAGTACTCCACTTTGGCAATCATCTTTGAGAGTTTTTGGAGAAATTGGCATTCAAAATTCTTGTAGAAGGTTGGCATTTGAGATTTCTTGAAGAAAGTTGACATTTGAACTTCTGAACCTGAAATTTTCCTTATGATTTCTGAACAACTGGTATTATTCTCTTTGGAGTTTTGAATTCGAAACTTTCCTTGTAAATCAACTCTTGCTATTATTTTCTTTGAAGTTCTGAACTCGAAACTCTCTTTATGATTCTCATTAATGCTATTATTTTTCTTCAGTAATTCTAAAATGAATGGCATACAAAAGAAAAAATCTTTGTGTTAGACTGTTAGTAGTCGATTTTACGTAAGTAATACCAATAATAGCTGGTTAAAGGCGGTTTATTCCGGTTAAAATAGACAATGTCAACAAGTGATTCGTTTGAAAATGCCTCCCCCCCTTAACATCTTTTTTAAAAAAGTAAACCAATTGCACCAAAATTAAACCCAACCCAACGAGAAATAACAAAAAGGTTCAGACTTCATAGAGCTAAACCCCAATGAACAATTTGTTGATCCCAATCAATACAGCCTCATTACACTCCTCGCTATTGAATGCCCGTGACTATTCGCCCACCCTCCGCCACCACCACCGCCGCCACCTGCACCGTTCACTCTCCGGCTACCTTTCATAGTTGGCAAGTAAAACTTCAACATTCCGTTTTCCCCATTCTTAGGTGAATACCTTGAACTCTTATTCCTATCCAACCCGTGGACTTTCCTCTGTGATCCACCACCGGTACTCCTCCAGCTCACATTGCTATTACTCCTCACCATCCTCGGCCCTCCTACTCCCCCACCTCCATTCCTCAGCTCCGGCCATGACTCCGATAACGATCTCTCCACCATTCCACCGTTTAATCTCCTATACCTATCCTCTTCCTCCTCTTCTTCCTCATACTTGTTAACACTCTTCCTGTAAATAAGTCCCAAGATGCTCCATTTCCCCCACCGCCTCGACTTCTTGTTACTATTATCGTTACTATTCACTTTCCTCTCGCCGCCCATTATCGGCGGTTCCCGGAAAAACCCGTTATCCGTGTTCTCCACGGCATAGTTATTATCTCTCATTGATCCTCCTGAGTAAGCATCTATTGATATAGCCGACGACACTGAAAGCTTTGGCTCGTCCATATCAGCCACAACCGCTGCAGCCTTTTTCCTCATGGAGCTTGATGACCTGTCGAGACTCTTCCGTCTCCGTGACGATGAGTCAGTGTAGTAGTCTCGGGTTTGGATTGACCCGCCCGGGATTATAACCGGGTCGGACACTCCGTTAGCTTGATTAACCACCGGTGGCTGCGGTGGCGGTGGCTCTTCCACCGGAAACTGCATATCCGCTCGGGCTACGTGACGGTGCACCGGCGGCGGCGCATCTTCCACAACAGAAAGCATCGACGGCGGCGGAGGAGCTCTCGCGGCGGGAGGAAACGATGTACGTCCGATCAAAGACCCGTCCCAAGAAGCTCTCGGCTCGTCGAACGAGTAACGAGGGTCATCAAGCGAGATCCTTCCGATATCAACGGAGAATCTTCCGGCGTCAAGAGAGAATCTTCCGGCGTCGAGGGAGAATCTAGGATCTGTATCGCACGATCTCCGGCCGAATCCGTAATCAGCGATCTCCGACTGAGTATCACGGAGCTGTCTCCCAATCGGTTTCTCCACCGGTAATCTAGCTGATCCCGGCCTATGGTCGCCGCCGTTACGCCGCTTCTTCATCTTTTGATTCTGTCTCCATTTCTGAAGCTTCTTGCTAAAAACAGAGGCCGCCGACCAAAAGCTCCGTCGCACCGATGGCTTCTTGGTTTGAGAATCAAGATCTATGTAATCCTTAATAGGCTTCAGCTCCTCTTCTCTTATAGCCTTCTCCGTTACCATAACAACCTCTTCGATCTCTTCAACAATTTCGTCGCTTTTTTCTCTAATAAGTTCGCCGGAATCATTAAGAATCTCAAAGTCTCCAGCTTCGACGTAGTCTTCCTCTTCCTCTTCGACTTCGTCGTCGCTTTCAGCTTCTCCTTCGTCGTCGCTTTCAGCTTCTCCTTCGTCGTTAACCTCTAAAACAGGCTCCGCAACGCTAGATTTACTCGGCTCGACTTCAACATCACCGCCGCCGGAGACAGAGGTTAGAAGGTTTGGTTGCTCGTCTTGGCTAAACAAGTTCCAAAGAGAGCTACGGAAGTCACAAGACCTACGTTGTGGCTCAAACACTCCTGAGAACCCTTCGTTGTTTTTAGAAGCTGAGAAAGATTTAGTACGACGGAGCTCAGGGAAGAATCCGGGTTTAACCCGGCCGTTTCCGCTGTTGTTTACACCGCCTCCTCCGTTGTTACCGGAAGGCTTGAAAAAAGCCTTGAGAGCCGCAGCGGAGATGGTGGGAGGTTTCCGAGAAGAAGAAGAGGAGGAGGAGGCAGCGCCATTGTTGTTGCTCTGATCTAAAACAGAGAGACGCTCACAGAGACAAGAAGGGCAGAAACCGGTGAAACGCTCTTCTGGGTGACGGTCGCAAGAGGTAGAGAGACGGTGAGGTTGTGGAGGTTGTGGAGGCGGAGCTAAAGCTGCTGCTGATGCGGCGACGGAGACTGGTGGGTCAGTAGCTGGATTCATGACGGGATATAATGGTTGTTATGGATTCTCTCCCTCTGCTCTCATAGCTATATCATCATCACTGTCTGGTCTTGGCTTATAGAGAGAGACAACAATGAGGTTAGAGAGAGAGAGAGATTGGGGGAAGTGTGTTGTCTCTGAAACTTGGTCTTGTTCCAACGGTAATTGAAAGAGAAAGGAGATAGAACAGAGAAACAACAAAACTAAATGTCAAGAATTATTATTAAAGCAGAGAAGAACCAAAACTAAATTAAATAAATCAGTTTTTTTCAAGTAAGAATAGTATAATGTTTTTAGTATATGGTATTAGCGTGTTTAATGTACGGTTATCTAGAAATTTTGTCCAGCTTTATTGATGGTATAAGCCAAGATCTTTATTTTTGTTTTACTTTTTTTAAGACAAAAAAACATATTAAACCTTTACACTTATCAAACATTTTGCTTTTGCTAATTACATGTTTCTTCCAAAACAAGTGGATGGATAGAGCTAAAATTGAGAGATATGTAGTGTCGTAATTGACCTGATATTCTTCTAATTCTTTTTTTTTTGTCTCAAGTCATGTAATAATGTAATGTTATATGATAAACCCGTTACTTGTTGGGTCGGTGGCAAAGTGGATTTTTTTTTTTGCTTGCTTTGTCAAAAAAGCAAATTTTTAACTAAAAAAAAACAATCAAAATTTTCACACTGCTTTAGGACAAAATTTCCAAAAGGAACACATGGTTCAGTTTAATTTAAATCAATAATGACGACTCTAACGTTGATTCAACCAACGATACCAAAAAACATTAAGAAACATATACATATATTATAATAATTGGATTCGTGTGTAAAATGACAGTGGTGCGAGGCTCTCCGGTTTTGTATACAGTGCTACGGTAATGATCATTTGTCAATTATCGCATCAATCATATATGAAAATTACTGCTTTAAATCAAAATCACCACAGTTAGATTTTTAGAGACCCTCCCCTCTCTCTCTCTCTGCCTCTCTCGATAGTTTAAAAAAAAAAAAAAAAAGATTCGGACAATACGATACGAGAACGAGAGAGAGCCTAGAAGAAAAGAAAAAGCAAAAATCACACTCCTAATTTCTTGTCTCTGTGACACTCTCTTCTTTCGCTTTCTCCCTTCTTGCTTTTTTCCTTTTCTCTCTCTTCTCTTTTTCCTTTTTTTGTTTTTTTTTTCTTTTTTTCTCTAAACATTATTTTTGCAAATCAATCGTCTCGATATTCGTAGGAATATATTAAAACGAGAGAGAGAGATAGAGATATAGAGGTTGAAAATTAAGACCAGAATAGTAGTACTAGTATATCGTAACAAAATCAAGAAATCTCAAAAACATTTGTTTTTAACTATACTACTTGCTAGAAGAATTGCATTTGATATCCAAGAACAAATTAAAAAAACTATGAGAATTTTTTTCGATTTGAGTAGTTTTCGTTATCAAAGACTGTATATTATTTATTTGTATGCTTCTTTTTTGCGATGCTTTCTTTACCTTTTTATTTCTATTTTTTGTTGCTTTATCTGATCAAATTTGTCTTGGCTTTTCTTTTTGTTTCTTTTCTTTCTCTGTTCTCTCCATTGATTTCTTTAAAAATCTATTTATCCTCTAGTGTTGGACGTGGTTGCATTTATTCTATATATTTCTTTAAATATGTAATACAAATTTTTAAAATTTGATGTTTAATTGGACTGTAGAACTATATATTTAGATTTTGATATATTCTGTCCTGAACTGAGGTAGTACGTACGGTCTTCGAATGTCTCTAGCATGGGAAGCACATCTTGTCCTTCATCTATACGCCGTCGTTTTCCATCGTTTTATGGGTTCATTTTTGTTTCCCTATACTATACCATCATCGTACGATGTACTAATATATATATATATATATACCATTGTATTTTAATAATTTGGTTACAATCTTACGTTTTAAAGATATATAAGGATGTCTAGCTATTTGTGTGTATATTATAAGTAAGAATCTTCCAACTAGTTCCCACGTAAGTATTATTATTCTTCATCATTGGCGGTTCCTTTGTTGTATGTACTATTATTACTAAAGGTATACTTTCGTAGTTAAATAGCATGGACTTGTTTTTTTTTTCTAAGGTCAAACCGTAAATATATCATTTTTTTTATCTGTTACGTTTAAATAATTATTTTAAGGTCGTGTGTGCGTGACGCACTGACGTTCATTGCTGCCTCGTAGCCCATGAAACCTCTCTCACGCAATCAATGCCATTAATGTGGGTGTTTATTCATACTGAATTTTACTACTATTCGTACTAAATCACGTCTTTTCACTTACTTCTTTCTCGTTTATAATTTTGTATAGTAAATTTTGTATTATTTGCAAGAAAACTGATTCTCTATCTTAATAAATTTAAAGATATTAACGATAGAGAAAATGAATACTTGTAAAGTCGTAATTAACGATAGGAACAAAAAAGCCAAAATATGAAAATAATACAAACGCATAACAAAACCAAAGCAGGTTGGTAAAACATTTGAATAGTTAACCGATTAGTAATAATAGTGCCATTTAAACAAAAAACATAATAATTATTACAGCGCTATATAATATATTATCTTTAGACTGTGGGCAATTTAATCATGGATTAAAGATCATGATTGAAATTTTTTTTTTATGGGTATTATTAATGGAATGAAGAAAAACATGGAAAAAAGAGTTTGATGTTAAAAAGAAAAAAAAAAGTTAAGGTAAGCTCACTCAAACCAATTTATCTGTATTCAAACTAGTCATTAAGTCCACTAAACAAAACAAAAAAGAGGAGACCAGCGCATGCTTGCAGATAACCCTATTATTCCCAAGTGAGAACAAACCCTAAGACACTTGAGGATACAAAGATACTTGAACTTTCTTGATTCACCTTACTTAATTTATCTCTCAAAAACCAGATTAATTTAAGGCAACTTCAAAATTTTCTATGACATAATACCAACAAAGATATATAAATTTTTCAACATTATTTGTCTATCATTTTTATTCAATTGTTCTTTTATTTATTGTGATAGAAATTATGAAAAACATTGGATCAAAGGTAAAGGAAAAAAAAGAGACATATAATCATTACAAGAGAAATAATGAGTTGGAAAAGGACAATCAAATATGAACCTTTTTGGCCCACAACATTCGACAACTCACAGAAATCAAAGGCTTTTTGGTTTTCCCAATTTATCAAGAAGAAAAAAAACAACCCAACTTATTATTTTTCACTTTAAAATGAAAAAATGAATGGGAAAAGATTTAATATTTTACATAAAAGCCTCTATTTTGGACCCAACATGCTTGTGTATGTCATTCTATTCACATTTATGAAAGTCTCTTTGGTTACTTTCTTACTCAGATACTCTCTTAACTAATAAGTGTCCATGTAGTGTATCTAGGCTAGGCATAACCACGGTTACGGTTATCACAATTACGGTTTATCAGACATCGATTATGATTAGAAATTTTGTTTAACCTTAACCATAAATGTTTAATAAACAGTTAAACAATTACGGTTGAATACGGTTCCGGTTAAAGCAGTTACGGTTTTACACGGTTACGATTATTTGATAATATGATACAGTTAATATTATTTGATGATATAATATAATTGATATTATTTATTTATAACTAATATGTTCTTTTAGTGTATTTATATTTCTATAAATCATATAATTCATATTAAATAAATAATTATTAGTATATTTTATTACATTTGTAAAACGGTTATGGTTAATGAATTACGGTTTAACTATGCGGTTAACCAACGGTTTTGATACGGTTATGATTAATTAACAATTATGGTTAATATAATTTAACCACATTTTTACGGTTAACGGTTACGGTTTTTAACCATTTTATACGGTTACGGTCTGGTTACGGTTCAAATACGGTCCGGTTACTGTCCGAAATACGGTTACCGTTTGATTTTGGTCGTGCCTAACTGTATCTCGTGTAATAGTTTCTAATGTACACTACATCCGTATTAATCGTTTGTGCGGTAGTATTAAACATGTGATGCGTTAGTGTCTTTTACAACTAACACATAATTTTGGGTTGAAACCTAGTAATAAACCATAATGGAGTATAATTTAAAAAAAAAAAACGGAATTATTAATTAATGAAAGATGGAATAGATGAGAAAGAGACATAAGAGAAGGAGGGAGCTAAACATATACTTTGAGATTTGTTTGTTACTAGAATTTGAAATTTTTTTAGAAAGAGTGAGGAATCCCAATAAAGGAGGGAGCTGTTTTTTTTTTTAAGCATGTTACTAAAGCAAGACAAAAAAGCACTCAAAACAGGACAAATTTCTAGGCTTTGCTTTATTACATTTCTTTCTTCTTTTTGTGTGAACTATAGTGTTTTTTTTAGTTACGTAGTATATGTATATAATGTAAAGATGATATTCGATTCCAAGATTATTTAAGAAAACGATTAACTTAACATTTGACACATTAATCTTTTTGTTCATGTTTGTTCCTCTCTCAAAATTAAGATGGGTTTTGAGAGTTGATCCAATATATCACCGTATATTTGGAAAAAAAAGAAGAATATTATCGTATATAGGTTTAGTACTGAATATGTTACTAACTTTTACTATCATAAAACAAGTCTATTATTAACTGAGTACCTGACCTAACAGAGAAAAAAAAAAGTCTATTACTAATCGCCATGAAAATCAGTAGCTATAGTAGTAGTAGTAGTTCTCAAAGGAAGAGAGATACGAAAAAGGCATTGTTGAAACACTACTTTGGTGGATATCTTTACATTACTTTGCTGGATCCGTTTTTTGTAGATGACAGACTCGTACGAAGATGTTGTGTTGATTGAAGTTTTATAAGGCTTAGAACATGTCATGGATTCTCTACTAAAACAAGAAAAAACTGACAGAGAGACTGATGCATTACATGATACAAATGCCGAAAGAATTGACACAAAAGATGAAGTATTACTTCACAAAGAGAATGATGTATTACCTAACACAAAGCAGAAAAGAGAAGGTATTGAATCAAGAACCTTGCAGTTAGATATATAACGTCTGAAGCAGTTCTTGTACTAGTCCGACGTTAATGCAAGAAGTAGTACAAGAAGCTGAGTTAAAGAGTTTGAGTACAGAAGCTTGGGGTCGACTTGGACAAGCCAAGTGGCGGCTGCTGAGCTGGATGAACATCTTGAATAGAAGATTCAAGATGGGATCATGGAGAGAAACTTTCCTATTTGTTGTATAAGAGGAAATTCCTATTTGTTGTATAATAGGAAAATTGTCAATCCTAGGGTTTGTACAATTGTTAATCTCCCAATTCCTATTTGTTGTATAATAGGAAAGTTGCTAACCTTAAGGGTTGGGCAATTGATCTAAATATCGAGAAGGCGCTTCATGAAGACTTGCGCGCTTCAAGGTAGTTTCAAGAGATGCACACAAGATGTGTGGTGTCGCCCCATCAATAAGATAGAGATCTTTTGATGGTTTTGTTGAAGATCTACACTAGTCGGAAAAGACAATTAGTGGTAGTCTTCTTTCATTGTAATTCTAGGAAAGAGTGGTGGGTGCCATATAGCAATTGTAGGTTGCAGCCTTTTCTAGTGAATGAGTTCTGGACTAGGTTCCGCGGATGTAGGTTATCCTAACCTCATTAACAAATCTTGTGTCTTATTTACTTTATGCTCATACATACTCAGAGTCGATCATACACGTAATTAGACTTAGCCACATATATGTGTTTTCATCGTATCGATCTTGAAACTTACAAGAACATACAAGTTAAATAACTAAGTAAATAATTACTTTATCAGAAAAGTAGTTTATACATTAAATGGGTTAACGTATGTACATTATATGGAATCTGAAATGATTTGAAAAGCAAACCAGTCAATGTAATTAGGACGAGCAACAAACAATCCATTATTTATTCAATTTTTGTATGGTAAAGTAACTGATAACTGTACAGAGGATTTATTTGTGTAGTCTTTTTTGGTTACTACTGATTCGAACTAATTGGAGACTATTCTATCGCTGTTGTTTCTATTTTCTTGCTCAAGCATTATCTTGGCAACAACTTCATTAACTTTATGAGACATTTCTGGGATCATCAAAGCTGCTTCACCAAACAACTGGGCTCTGAGTTCACCTGAGATTTGATCTCGAGGAGAAGCTTCAGACAATTCCGACATTGACTGGACAAAAACTGCAGCAGCAGTGTTTAAACCGTGTAGTGTTTGACGGCAGGAAGTTACCATTTCTTGAAGTGAATCGTCTGCAACTGTATCATGGAATACTTCTGAAGAGGACTTGTCCTGTGACATAACAAAACCACTGGTTACATAAAACGTAACGTTGGAACCACTTTACTACTATATACACGAACACTATGTTGGCCTATAAATATGTAACTGTGTCTGTATAAATCTGTGCTGTGTAATGTATAAGTGAGTTGATAGTTAGCAAAAATATGACTTGGTGAAACCTGTTCAGGATGGTCTTCTGAACTAAGTGAAGATTGATCATTCACCGTATCAAGAGGGAGATGTTCTTGGATCGACCTCAAAGTCTTGTACCCTGATTTCTGGGAGGGCGTACGCATAAATTGTTTGGTTCCGCCAATGTAGTCTCTTCTTAGGAAAAACTGGGAAGAATACCTTTTTTGCTGCAATGATTTTTCGGCATCAACCTATGGTTAAGAAAGAAAAAAAACTGACCATCAAAATTTCTCTTGGTAACCTAAAACATGTCGCAGCAATAGGGAAGAGAGCTGTTACCTCGTCTATCATTGACAAATTGTTATCAAATTGCTTGAGCATGTCCCCCTGCTCGGCAGAATGTTTGGTGCAGAGATTTTCAGGTTTCTGTTGTTTAATGAAAGATGCTTGGATGTTTGGAGAATTCAGAAAATCCAAACACACGTTGTAGATAGTGTTCCAACGGGTTTTTTCTTTCCTATGGCTGCTGAGAAGCAAAATTAAAACAATCAGTGTGGTTCTCATAAAAGCAGACAGAGTGATAGAGAGAAGAACTGCAGTAATGAAGAAAGCTTCTTACCTAGGAGCATCTCCTTGAATATCTGAAGTTTCTGTGTCGCTAGAGCTTTTGGATAGGCTTCCAAGGCATGATTTTTCGGTTTTTGAACCTTGCTTGGGAGTTTGGCATTCAACAGAAGAGCATTCTTCAGCACTGTGAACAGTATTTGCTAGACTTTTATCTTCATGTTTCTGATGTGGAGGCAATAAAGATACACAATATCAGAAGAACTGAAAGCCTTTAGCTGAAATTTTGGGTCTAGAAAAAGCATTTTCTAATGATTCCCAGAAAGCATGCAAATTTTTGGGCTTGTACCTGGTTTGAAATAGAATTCTGACAATTGGTAGCAATATCAGATGTTTCCACATAAACTTGAGCCCACTTAGGAAGTCGAGAAACGCTGAACTTAAATGAGGATGTCCATGGAGAGCGTAGCTGCACTTGATCTGCGTTTTCTTCTACTGGCTTATAGTTTGCAGAACATGATGCATCTTTTGGATTGTCTTCCTCCAAATCAACTGCAATTTGCTTGAACTTTTCGAGTTGGACCACAGTTAACCTGCCATTTTCATTTACTGCCCGTATAATACGTGTAGCTATTCGCAAAGGAAGTTTCCAGACAAATATACAGCCGTCACTTGCAACCTGACAATAACCACAAAGAAAAGTTAAAAGCAAAGTTTCTCTCAGTTTTTTGCTTTCATTTGAGGCATACCAAGAAAGATAGATCCAGGTTTTCGAGCATAGTAGGCTCTTTTATGGGAATTCAATACAATAAAAGACATTAATGTTGACTTCATCCATAAGCAAAGCTTCTTACAGTTGTAAGTAACAGAAAACTACAATTCAGAAACTTACTGAAATGATATGTTTGCAATCAGGTAGGAAAATAACACCAGTCACAGCTTCACCATGTCCTGTGGCCTGAGCAACCAGCTCTCCAGTGACAAAATCCACAAAGCAGATTGTCCTGTTAGAGTAAGAGCATACCAAGTAATTGCAACTTGGGTCCAAAATGACCTGTGGAAGAGATCTTATTTTCAGCACTATCACATCAAACAATGTTGAAGTCTAATCAAAATGTTTGTTCAAAGCACCTTTATGGGATCTCCATGGTCTCGGTCTTGCTTGAATGATCTGACGAGCTTTCCACTTTCTATGTCAAATATGTTTATCTTCTTATCCTGCAATCATGAGATAAACCATCAGACTCCTTGTTTGTTTAAAGTTTAAACAGATGTTAGGTGTACGATTAATTGCCTCAAGGTGTTCGAGATAAGGTAATAATATATTAATGTTTACCGAGAGGTACCAATACCTGTCCCACTGTGACAACAAGTCTTGATGTTGGATCTACAGCCACATCAGAGATGGTTCCGTGAGAGAGAGTTTGAGGAAGAGAAGGTGAAAGACGAACACTACTTGCTTTTCTGACAACGTCAAACAGCTCTAACCTGCCACAATATCAACGATTATCTCATAAATTTCTCTAAAGTAAATATGCGGATGTAAAAAAAATAGAGTAAGTATGCAAGTTTCGTGGTCTTGCAGCATATAAAAAATTACCTATCTGCACCAGAAGTTATAATTTTCCGGCCATTACATGCGAATTTAACAGAAGTTACCGCAGCTGAACTACAAACACTCCCAACGGGATCAAAGTTCCTGACAACAAGAACATATAAGTTCGTATGGCCCTTGTTAGGTAAATCAAAAGACCATAACAAAGCGGTTATTTAACACCTTTTGACATCATAAAGGTGGATCGCTCGGCCCTTTCCACCAGAAGCAAGCAAGAAATCGCTGCTTGAGGTATTTTCAGAATCAGCGTCTTTCATTCCAGGAAAGCTGAAGCTCAATGACTGAATTTCTGCTTCATGAGCATCCTGAAAGATGGTTCTCAATAAGAGGCTTAGGAATATGATGTCTGGAAACCAACCACTGAAGACTAATATTGAACAACGGTGACTGATATTACCGTAAAGCTTGTATATTCTGATTCTTGTAGATCATATATATGAAGATTTCCTCCACAGTCACCAGCTGCTAAGTACTTTCCATCTTCACTTACTGCCAGTGCTCGGAAACCAAATTTGCTACCACATGTCTCAAGGAGATCACGTTCAAAAATTCCAGCCCTAGCTGCATTATCATAATAATGAGGGAAAATGACTAATTGAAAACAAAGATGAACAGAAATATATTAACACTAATTGGTCTCAAATTCCGAGCATATGTTATAATTACCTAAATGCATAATCCCTTGTGTTGAAGATTCTGAGGGATTGCTGCTTGCATTAGCTTCTAACGGATCCACTTGGAAAGCAAGATCCCACAACCTGATGGTTCCATCTTCAGAACATGTAGTGAAAGAAACCCCTTCACTGCATCCCCTAGCTACACATGCAGCTGTTGGACTGTGCATATTTCCACAAGAGAGGTTTTTTATATCCCAAATTCCGGCAGAATGTGATACCATCATCGAGCACCTAGTAGGCTGGAATAAGGAAGAAAAGTTTCACCATATGCAGTTGGTGCTCTAAGCTTCAACAGGAAACTTCAGAAGTAACATTGGCGCCAGAAAGAACTTCAAAACCAACTAAATATCTGCGCAAAGTACTGAAATACGTTTACAATTACCTTGTTCACATCATTCACATCCCAAACATAGAGACTACGATCCCCATAGATGACAACTGTGAAGCCAAAATATTACCTTTTGTCAGAAGGAAATTAGGTAAGCAACGTACTGCTATTATAAGATTCTTCTACACTCACTGAGCTTATCTGTGGTAGAAAACTGACAAGCAACTGCGTCTGGGAAGATAACAGGCGGAGACTCTACATTTTCGAGTTCTCCTGAATGAGACTGATTTTCAGTGGTGCTGCTTTTAGCATCTGAAAATGGTATTTTGCCAGCATAATCTAAAGTTTCAGGCGTAAATAGCTGGACCGTTCCTTGCTACAAGCGCAGGCTATCAATCGATTGGATGCAGATAGAGCAAAACATTTTTCAACCTGACAGTTCATTGCAAGCCAATAGAAGAAGTTCTTGTTATGAAAAGAAGAAAAGCTCGGAAGGTTTGTATCTGAAAGTTCCACAAGCTAACATGAAAACTTATTCATGTCTTTCCACCTAGAGCCAATGCATACAGTTAATCAAACTTATTGCCGAAGCCCACAAGGAAAATACAGTCAATGCGTATGGACTACAGGAAATGATTGTTTTACATGTCTAAATGATGGGGCTAAGCATTGTCTCATGGTTCCTAGATTAACAACAAAAGAGAATGAAATGAAGTTGTTGTACCTTCAGATCTACCGACTTCTTGATTAACATCCCATTACTCATGAGCATTAGAACACCTACAGAACACAATAAATTTACTTATTTTCATTCGAACGAGTGTAAAAAAACTCATATTAACAGTTATAACTGTTTCAGCGTTTACCTGCTTCTGTAAGAACATATATTGAAATAACATCTTCAGTTTGTTCGTCACTTCCACTAGATTTCACACTGTTGGCTGATATCACTGATACAAAAGAGTTTCCATTTTGGAAAATATCATCAGTTGGCTTTCCATGATATACCAAAGATCCAACTTTACTTGAACGTGTCCTCTGAAAAGAACCCACTGTCCAGTACTTCAAGTGCTTGTTCCCGGAAGTAACAATGAATTTTCCATTGGATGAGAATGTCACAGACGTTATCTCAGAGCAATTAGAACTGGCTTTGATCTTCGCCACTAAGATACTTTTGCGCCAGTCCCAAAGATATATATATGCTCCAACACTCACCAAATATTCCCCTAAACACCAAAGCAAGGAAAAATGCACAAAACAGAAATGGATGAGAACCTTAAAAAAAGACGGTTCGAGCAACAAAAGCAGAAAAGGAGAACTAACCATTTGGTGAGAAGGAAAGACAGTGAGCTCCATAAAGATGGCCTTTAAGCTCCGAGACAAGTCCCAAAGTCTCACAATCCCAAATCATGACTGCAGAAAGATTCGTAGACTGAGGAAAGATCAAATCAAAAAACCAGAAAACCAAAATCACGATACATAAAACTAGATTTATACGCAAATGGAAACAGAATCATTATTATTTACCTCTCCAGCAGCAACGAACCGCCCATTCTGGGAAATAGCCACACAACTCAAAGGCTTAGGCATACGATGAGATACAACGAGGTGAGATTGAGTGAAGGAATCAACATCGTAGACCACCACAACGCATCCGGCCAAGTAAACACATTTGGAGCTGCAAGTAACTGAGGCCAATCCATTGTCGTTCTTTGTAGTCAAACCGATGATCTCTTGCAGAATCAGCTGGAAGAACGAAGACGGAAACAAAACCCCAATTAAAAAAACAGAAATTAAGTACATTTGCCTTGAGATTTGGATGAGAGCAAGTGATTGATAAAATATGGTACCTTCGTGGATGAACAAGGCTTCTTTAATTTCTGATTCAGCTTCATTCCGATTTGGGGAAAAAACCCTAAATTTCTGAGGGATTTGGTATCGGAAACCCTAGCGCGAGGGAGAGAGAGAGAGAGTGATTTTGGGGAATTTTCTGAGTGATGGGATTGTCGTTACTGTGTGTGTAGGAGGGAAACAATTTCTAAACCATGGGTTTTAAAAATCAAAATTTTTAATTTCTTCCGTTATCACCATTAATTTCACCTTAATAACTAGTTTCTCTTCTAATAAACTCTTTTTGTCGAGATTAAATTGAGATTGGGCCTAAAATATACTTAAAAAGCCCGGTATAATGTGGGCTTTGAAGGCTCGAGAGAATATGGTTTTTAATCATTTGTTTAATTATTTTCATTTTCTTCATCTATAAAAATCTTTGTTCGTTGTTTCTCTCGTCTTCTCTATCTCTCTCTCCTTTCGCTTTCACATTCAGAAACGAAACCCAGAAGAAGAAAAAAACTCGAGAGATCATCAAAAATCGGAAAATTTAGGGATTTTGATTGAGAGGAAAAAAAAAAAGATGAATTTCAGAAGCTTTGAGGAGTTCTGGCCTTTCTACGTGATGCAACACTCGAATCCATCAACGAGGCGATGGCACTTCATAGGTATAATCGCCAGCCTCTTGGCTTTGTTGTGTTCGGTTTTGATCAGCTGGTGGTTCGTTGCTCTCGTGCCTCTCTTTGGTTACGGGTTCGCTTGGTACAGCCACTTCTTCGTGGAAGGAAATGTTCCGGCGAGCTTTGGGCATCCGGTTTGGTCTTTTCTCTGCGATCTCAAGATGTTTAGTCTGATGCTCACAGGAAGTATGGAGAGAGAGATGAAGAGACTTGGTAAGAGGCCATTGTTGCAGCTCTCTTGAAGATTTGTTTATATGTATGTGTATATATAAATTGTTCTACATTCTTCCCATTGCCTTCGGCGTTTGGGTATAGACACTTGATTACTTTTATGGACTCCTTTTATTGGGAATGAACTTGTGTTTGCGAACCATAGATCTTTGTATCTTCTTTAGTTCAAAAATGGACTCTTGACACATTTAAGTAGTGCATTAACTTTTTAAAACTCCGAGGAGAGTTGATCTAAAACTAAAAGTCAGAATTACAGGTTTTATAAAGATACAGAACCTGAAAACTCTAGCACGAAATTGTCCCTGGATTCTTTAGATGAGCTCTATGAAGGATGTGTGTACATCCGGTTTACCAGATGGTACCTAAGATCGATCATAAGTCTGTGTTGCGGGAAAAGGATGGGAGGGGCACCGCTTCTTGAGGCCGTAGAATCACGAGCAGACCAAACATCCCGAGCATCGGGAGGACAAGAAGCCATTTCAGAAGCTTGTAGTAATACATATGGAAAGTTAGTGAGAATTCGTCTGAGAAATGGAGTCCATTCTTATCTACCATCTCCACCATTACAGTTCCTGTTGTTCTCACTCCGACTGTTGGTAGTTTTATCCGGTATTTTCCAGGACGGTCATAGATCTGGCTCTGTGTTATCCTCCTATCTCCCTGGTAATTGCCTGGAACCAACAGCGTCGTCTGTACATTTGAAAACAGCAAGTTTAGTTTCAGAAAGAGGCCATGTCCCATCTATTGAGGTTTTGAGGAACTTACAGTAACGTTATAGGGTGCTTGTGAACCAGATGGGTATCTATATTTATCAACGATTTCGATCTCAGCCCAGAAGTTTTTCCCTTCCTCATCACGGAAACCTCTGGTCGAATGCGTGACAAAAACGCCTTCACGATCATAGCGATTGGCCTTATTGTTCCTTCCTTGATCAGTAGATCTCCAAGCCTGATGAAACAAGACTGAAATCAGTAATCTCGCACATTATAAAAAGAATCAAGAAGATGTTAAGCAAGACCCGCTCAACATAGTGTTCGGGATTGATCTTGCCTTAAGGGGATGGTGAGGAGAAGGCGTTGAGAAGCAAAAGACGTTTCCATTCATAGTTGAGACAACGAGATCGAGATCATCTCCACCGTCAACATTATCAGCCAAGACCATACTGTATCTGTAACTCGGAACACCCTGGCGGTCAATATCCATCGGAAAAACAAACCTACTATAGATATTAATGTGCCGAGAGGAAGAAAAGAGACTTACGAAGTTTCACCAATATCAACAACGTCCGTACACGAGGTGGGTCCGTCTATGAGATACAGGTAACCGTCAAAGGATGTAGTAACGATGGTGAGGCCCTTCTTCTGCTCACCTCGCTTGTTTAGATCAACAAGAAGAAGTTGGTTCATCACTCTTCCATGAGTTCTGTATGGGTAAGGACGGATTATCGAACCATCCTTTCCACTAAGAACGTATATGTTTCCTGATGATGTAGGAACCACAACGTCTGTGTGTCCGTCACCATCAACATCGCCGATAGAAGGACCCTGCAAGAGAAGATTGGCAACGATCACTGATTGTGAAGTGATCAAATTCGGAGACAGTGTTCATGGTTAAAAAAATTGAGTCTTATTCTGGGACTTAAACTAAGAGTAACAACACACAGATCTCATGATGATGCTCCTACAACTGGTTCATACATAAGAGATTTCTATATCTGATGAGAACAAACGGTGGGTAACTTTTTACCTGGGGAACAAGACTCTTTAGATGTGTTTCCCAAATTTCCACTCCTTGCGTGGTCCATGCTGCTATATTTCCGTGTGAATCAGTAGTTACAAGTTCAATCTTTCCATCGTCATCTATGTCGGCTGCAACCACTGCCCCTTGAATTTCAGCCATTTCAAGTGGGAATTTTTCTCTGATATTTCCTGCAAAAAGATAACAATTTTAGAATCCAAACAAACATCGGTAATTGCAAGGAAACAGCTACGAATACCCAGTGTGACAAAAATGTGTTGTAAGACTTGTGCATTGTCCTGAATATCATACTTATGAGAAAATGGCGGAAAAAAAAACTCTCAATATGAATAGGAATCTAAATATCTAATAAGAGTGAAATATCTAATAAGAGTGAAATTTCTGTCTTGCAGAGAGATATGGAATATTCAAATTTAACATACAAATTTTGAGAGAAGTGTGGGCTTTTACTGTGAATGCTATAGAAGCATTGCTTGAAGAAAGCAGTAGCAAGAAAGGCAGAATTGTCATCAACGGAAATAAATAAACAGAAGGAAGTAACAAGAGGTCTTACCACGATGATCCATTGCGTAGAACAAGCCAAAGGAAGTTCCGACAAGAATATCCAAGTAACCATCACCATCCAAATCAACTACCGTTGGGGAAGAATAAATATAAGCACGGAAGTTTGCTTTATCCGTACTCATATCTAGCTCTTTGATCCACTTGACTTGTTTAGTTTCCAGATTGAAAACCACAATTGAACTAGCAATATAATTTTTGATGTCAATACCACCAAGCTCTTTTAGATGTTCTGGATTATCATAGTACCTGAAAATTAGCTTATCGTGTCAGCTAACCGATATTCTGCAATGTGATTAAACTAGAAACGCTATTGGGAATATTAAGACCTCATGCATGCAATACTACTTATGATGCTTTTGCATTGACAGATCAGGGAACATTTCGAGCGTGAAAGATGAACTTACTCAGGATCGAAGAAATAGGAAACAGCAACAACCATCTCCTGTACTCCGTCTTTGTCTATGTCAGCAATTACCTGATAAAAAGTGATACTGTAAGATCTCTCATGGAAGTAAGAAATCGAAAAAAATGGTTTTAGACATAGATGAAACTCACAGGAGTGCACAGTATATGGGCGTCAATATTCACATAATCCTCTGAGTTCTCGTGTTGCCCCTCGACCCATTCCTCATCACCCCACATCTTCTCATCAACATAATCATCATAATCATATCTGTATTCATCAGGTAACTCATCATTATCCCGCAACAACTCAAACGATGAATCTGCTTCAGCTTCTAAGCCACCATCATTTTCAACTGTGGCCATGCGAATACCCTCAGTGTTGTCTTTATTATCCGAATGGCCGTCCGCAGATTCTTTAGAGCCATTATCTTCCAGAAGCCGCCTCCCACTTTTGGTAACTGTCTCTGTCTCACTACTGTTTCCAGATGTCCTCAGAGTTTCTGAGGAATTATCCTTACTAGTATTTAATTTTATAACAGTTTCATTCTTATCTTCACTAATTTTCCTTTGATCCACCTCATTGGTGGTTACATTTCCGTTGAGATTTTCTGCAGAGCCAGCTGTAGTATTATTTGCTGCCGAACTATTTGCTCCAGCTTCCATGGAGGAATTATGTAGCTCTGGAGTAGGCTTTACGACAGCTTCTGTTTGGTTATTCTCGGGTTTCTTTTGATCCTCATGAGATGAAACGTTAGTTTCGCTGCCATGAAATTCTTTGGACGTTGAGACAGTAACATTTGGTGTTGTGGTTGTTGCATTCGTTTCTACAGATAGGAGAAGTGAAAGTCACAAAGTAAACATTCATCAAGAATTAAACTGACTCTGCTAATCCATGTATTTTTTTCTACCCTCTAAATACTGAAGATACTGATAAGCAAGGTTGGGAGCCCCATCAGATGTAAAATTCATAAAATAAATGCAAGATACAGAATATAAATTCTTCAGATTAGGTGAGGCAGCTACACCAAGCAAAAACTTAGCTTTACACTTTCAATTAACTAAAGCAAACAACCAATCATTAGCAGTTCAGTGTCTCTAAATCTAAAATTTGGAAGAACATAAACTTAACCAAGTGGATCATGTGGAAGAAGGGCATAATTTAAGCAGCAAACAAGAAAACTGATGTAGAAAGTTTAATAAACTTACGATTGGTCAATGAATGCAATAACATAGCCTCCTCCACAAGCTCATCATCATGAACATCAGGATGTGAACGGTCAACAGGGTCAGGATTCAGTCCTACATGCCAGTTCTTGTGCACTTTTCTACGTGGCACTTCCAGCTTATCTGACATCAGAAAGCCTGATACCCTGGAAACAAGAAAGCATCATATGAAAACCCACAAAATTCCAAGGACCATGATTAAAGATAAAAGTACATCCATCGTTTAAGATAAAAAAATTACCTGAAAAAGAGCACTTCGCCGTTGTAGGTAGCCAGAGCAATTTCTCTAACACCATCTTTGTCGATGTCGAATAGAAGAGGACTCGAATGCACATTTGACTGGTGAAAAGCAGGCCAACCTAACATTTTGATGAGAGCATCACTAACCTTTTTCAAAGTCCTCAATAATCTAACAGCATTAGATGAACACGAACAAGAGAAATTATTCAGTACCTGGCATCTTGTCTCCATCAGCTCCTTCAAGAACTTCGAGGTAGTGAACAAAAGATGGAACAACAATGTCAAGCTTTCCATCACTGCAACAAAAAAATCCAATTCGGGCTTTAAGCACACAATATATGGAACCAACACTAATGATCCTCAACACAAAAGAAAACCAATTCCAAAACGTGAGTAAAAAAACAAAACCATACCTGTTAATATCAGCAATCAAGGGTGTAGCATAAACGCTAGAAGTGACTTCAGTTTGCCATCGCAGCTCCAATTTCTTCGGGCACTGAGTATTCAACAAAGCATCTTCATCACTGCACAACGAAACGACCCAGAACCCAAATAAAAAACTTAAATCGGAGAAACCAAACAGAGAGAGAGCCTTACGAGCAAAGAAACATATCTCCAACAATCAAATTGAGGCGTTGCATCCTCTCTACCCAAGACGGACTCAATATAGATCGAAAACTTACATTTCAGGGTAGCCCAGTTCGTCATCGGTGGCTTTACGCTCTCTGAACTTATTTTCTCCATAGGAGAGATTCGTTAAGGTAAGACAGAGCAAAAAAACCAGCAGACACTGCCGCGCTCGCGATGATTTCATATGAGCCACACTCTGCGAATACTAATTCTCTTGCACAAATAAAATAAATAATCGATTCAGGATCGAAGAACCTGAACCCGATTATGTGGATGAGATTTTGAAGAACCCCAAAAATTTGGGGTTTTGGGAATTGGGATGGGGGAGTGAAAGGGAGAGATCGACAAGGAGAATGAGAGACGAAGCCCTTCTGATACTGTGTCTGTCTGTGTTGTGTGGGGAGAGATCGAAGCCGGCGAAATCCAATGACGCAGGGAAGGAAAAAACTGCTTGCCGTTTTGATCGAAATAAAACGCCTGAAAAACAGCTCGCTGTTTAGTTACAAATATGAGAAACGTCAAATCGTTTTTCTTTTAACTTGGTCTCGGTTGTGTTTTAGTGCTATTTTTAAACAAACACCTTCCCCGTATAAACATTAACATATGAATCACTTTAGAAGAGTAAACACATATCCCGGGATTCTTTACACATTCGAGAGATGCATAGTTCCTTCATTCTTTCTTCTTACGTTACAATGTAAAGTATAGAAGAAGCACCCAGGGATTTGCAAAGAAGTGAAGTAAAAGTGAAATGTCTTTGTCCTTGAATATTCAGCTTTGATGTGTATTGACAGAAACAAACAGACGTTGTTTGTCTGCGGCGTGCAGCTTTGCTATCCATTTGAATACGTGCGGAGTACGGCCCCCACATACATAGGCTCTCACAGTATATCTAATCCCCTGGAAACGAGAGACCAAAGGCAGGTCGATGCTTAAAACATTTTCACCGCTCTGTTATATCATCGATTTGCAAGAGGATGTGATTAAAAAATATTTGTAAACGATTCATATCAAATGATTGATCACACATACGACACTAGGAATGATGATGATATTTGTCTATCAGTCTTTTGATTCTGTCAAGTAAAATAGAGAACCAACCAATAATAATAATATGACACTAATACTAAAAAATTACAACATTATCCCTTTCCTAAGTACTATTACAAACAGCTTCTCCATCTAAAACATATGATGAATCACTTAGAAGAGTAAACACACCTTTTAGAGCTAAAACCATCATCAAATATCCCAAACGGAATTTTGATTCATAATAAATCCTAAAACCTCCTCGAAACCGGGATTTCTTACACATTCGAGAAATTGCAGAGTTCCTTTCTTTCTTCTTACGTACAATGTTAGTATAGAAGTACCCGGGATTTGCAAACAAGAGTAGCGAAAGCATAACCAGCGATCCACGGATGTCTTCTTCTTGATCCCAGCTTGTTGCATGTTTTGAGAGAAACAAACAGACATTGTTTCATCTGCGCCGCGCAGCTTTGCTATCCATTTGAATACGGTCCGCATACATAGGCAAACGGATGATCTCTCTTATTTCCTGCAGCAACACTTCCTCTGTGATGTTGTCCTTTATGCTTCTCATCACCTATTTTTTACATCCACAATGGTTTTAGAAACTCTTCTTTGGTCATGGAAGATGAAATAAACATACAAATTTATATAAGATGGTACACTGATATGTTAATCGGTAAATAAACTAGCTGAAGGATGTTTTTCAGTAGAAAAAACAAATAAGACAGCAAGAAACCCGTTAGATGGAATTGAATACGACAGAAACTCGAAAGACAGAACAAAATGTTAGCAAAGTATGACCGTCAACCAATAATGCAACCACTGGGGATATGAATATAAAGAATACCATCAAGTATATATACAGAGAGGTTATGAAAAGAAGTACTGACCTTTCTATAAGTGTTGATATCATTCGGCGTTGATTTATCGACCCTGACCCTCATGCTAACCCAGACTTTCTCTTCCTGATCCCAAGAACACTCTACGATCTTCCCAGAGTACTCGGCAGAGTCCGAATCATCTGTTGCAGTTTCAGTATTAGAAGCTTGTAGTTCTTTAATGGAGTAAGTTATGATTGACAGTTTTTCCTACTAATAATAATAAGCAGATATTTCACTATACATACACATACCTCCTCTAAAAACAACAGAATTCCCATCCATATGCTTCTTCTTCCCTCTTTCAAACAAGGATAGCATTCCGCGGCCACTCTCATCTTGCTCGTATAAAAAGTCAACCGAGTTCATCTCTGGATACTTCCACTTCAACAGACCTTCATGGGTACGGGGAACATAAGGATCATCCCAGCCCTGTTAACAGAGAATTCGATTTTAGATATTTTATTTGAGAGACAATATACACTGCACTAAAACTAAAACTTCACATCTTTGCATTTGTATAAAAACAAACAGTGGCTTTTATGAGAGACCCTCTTCACTCTCATGGTTACCTGAAAGATTAGACCGTCGGCTTCATGTGAAAGTGATGGTATGAAACCTTTCAAAACCTTCTCAACCGCAGAAAGCAACCAAAAGTCTTTTCTCCGCACCTACGTAAGACAATAATTATCAGCTTCATGAACAATTTATACAAGGAAAAAGATAAATATGGAAAAAATGGCATGAGAAAAGAATTATAACTCTTAGTACGCACCCTAAAAGGCTCAAGATCATATCTGTAGATATGACTTCTGGCCTTCTCATGATTACGGGGGTCTATCACCTCCTTCTCAAGCATCTTCCATCTTTCATAGAAAGGCCGCTGGTCCATTTTTGAATTGTGAAACTTTCTATTAGTATCTCAAGCAATTGACACATGATTCAGCAAGCCAAACACAACTCGTTGATATATACTACTGACAGATGTGTATGTTGGTAAACAGAATGTCAAGGTTAACAGTCAGCAACAAAGAATACTGAACAACTGCGAAAATGATGCAACTTATTTGCATGGAATAAGCACCACCGGAGTCAGATGCTCTAGCATAGGGATCATATATGTTCACAATTGCTAAAATATTTATTGCATCTCGAGAAAATCAGATATGAAAAACATCAAACACTCTAAGATAATCATGACAGGAAGCCCGGCCTTACTACTGCTTAATTTCTCGAATGTTCTAATATTCTATTATGAGGATAATGGAAGCTACAGTATTTACGATGTGCCTCAATACATACTCAGATCTTGAGAATAAAGAGCTTGAGATTCCAGTAATAATGAAAAACAAGGGAAACACCAATCCAACCATTATCGATCACAGAAATAAAATAATGTCAGTTCCAACCTCTACAACTGATTGGCCGTTGATTGCTACCATATCATATATTAAGTATCTCCTCTCCTGCTTTTGTTTATCTGGCAAGGTATCAATTATCATTTCTCCATCAAGCAATGTAAAATGGTGCACTTTATCAGATATGCCCTGGCAACCAAAAACAAAAAAGTAAGGAAAATCTCTAGTTCTGTTTAGATTCAATACACAATTTCACCAACAAAGGTGGAAAATTACTCACTTCAGTTGGGTGCCTGAAGGGGAACCGCATCTGAACTCTCCGGAATCTAAAGCTTCTATCCACTAAGTAACATCCATCCATGGTTAGCAGCATCATATATCGAGTTCCATCAGCTTTCCATGTGGCATAATAGTACCGCTGCCTCAAGAGTTGCAAATTTTCCCTGTTTTACCACAAATGTCCAAAAAAATTAGGAGTAAAGTACCGCAAACGAAATGAACAAATTGATCCCGAACTAAGGGGATGCATTAGGTCAATCATCTCTTGACATGAGCTACAAACAGTTACGCAGAGATTCATACCTGTTTAAGGAGACAGGGTGTGAACCTGGAAATTGTGAACATCCTCTTCCCTAGATTAGATTGCGCCAATGAAAAAGAGAGAGAGAAAAATTAATAAACGAAAACATGAAACTTAAAGCACACTATACAAAAGCTGTAGCAGAAACCAATTCATAACGAAACCATAGTCAGTGGAAAAGTGCCTATTAGCCCAAGGAAAACTTTCTTTCATATTCAGCAAACAACGATGCCAAGATGATCAAGATGACGTTATAATTTCAAGTTACCACAATCTACTTCTGTAATTTTCTCAAGTAGCATTATAAGGATGTGCAACAACAAAATTAAGAGACATAGATCGCAAGATAAAAGGCAATCATACAAAAGCGAATTGAAATTGAATATCACAGTGTTAGATATCATAAATTTAACTACATAAAATTCTATGTGAACAACCTATAACAAGATTTCAAATTTCCTACCCCAATATTCAGCGATAGCATCTTATAAAAGAACTGCCGGTAACCTTCCTCCTGGTCAGGGGGTATTTCATCACCTAGAACGTCATCATTTGACATTTTGACATCCACCTGATGGCTTTCCTCCTGAAAGCATAAGGCAGTAAGACAACAATTATACATAAAACCACCATATAAGTAAGAAAACCAGATGACCACTTTATGAGTTTTATCAGCCATGGATAGACTCAACTGAACCCATCAATATGCACCAATAACTAAATTCCTGATAAATTGATTCGCGGGCTATAGAACCTACCTTAACACATCTCAGAGGTTATATTTCTTAAGGGAAAATCATTATATTCAAAGATCACTACTAAAACGTAAAATGGCACAGAAACAATGATTGTGATGCTGAAATTTAACACTAAGCTACTTTTCAGATGGTTGCGCTGAGCTAACAAGGAAAGACAAGTCTGAAGCTTAAACAAACGTGTAAGAAAATCATTGGAATGACGGTTTATGTATATAAGTGATCTGCTAAATAAACAATCGTTAGTTAACACTGAGCTTACTTGCACAGGACCAGCCGGACCGCCATCATCATCATCATCATATGGCAAAGCTTCACCATTTAAATCAAGCTCAGTAGACCGCTTCCACTCGGGAGTTGATGGGCAAATGACGCTTTCAGGTTTTATTTCGTGATAAAACGAGTATAAAGCATCAATGTAGTCTGGTTTATAGATCCCAGGTGGGCGGGCATCGGAAAAGATTTTTAATGCCTGATAGAAACAATAGTGATATAAGATCCTGATCCTTTTGCTCTTAGGAGGTACATATAGTGCACAAATACAACAAGAGAAGTGAAAAATAATCACCTGTGTAACATTCATCGGCCCAGATCGCATAAGATAATGAACTATCATAAACCCTGTCCGATTATGCCCATGTGTGCAGTGGACGAGAATATACTTTTTTGAGTGTTTTAGATTTAGGACAAACTGATTAACCTGAAGACAGTTTCTTTAATGAGAAACTAACAGTAGACAAAATTGATTTTACAAGAAAATTATATACGACATCAGGTAAACATTCATGATTCATTTTGGCTACAAAAAAAAAATATACCTCATTGACAAACGTGTTGACAGACACATTATCTGGCACTGCATCACGACCCTTGCATGCAATCTACAAGCAAATAAAACTAAAGATAAAGCAATCTGCTACAGCCGTCCCGAAGGATATGGGTTAGAATAGTATGTAATCCGTATACCTTCACATGCTTTATGCCTTCTTTCTTTAAGTCTGTCGTCGAATAGTAACGATTTGTGTTTGTCAAATCAATCACCAGACCAAGCTGAAAAAGACAGAGACAATACACGACAACTTAGATCACGGACATACCAGCGTTGCATAGACAATCAATGATACACACTCATATTTTAAACAAAGCAAGGACAAAGAATTCCACAAATTACCTTTCTCCCAGCTATCCTCTGGTTATGGATCACCTGTTTAAACGAGTATCTACTTCCAGGAGGGACATGATTATTGTAAGATTCATTCAGGGGAACTTTTGACGGAACGAGTAATCCTATCTCATGCCCAGAAGGTGGGCAATCTAGCCAACCTGTGATATCAGACAGGCTGTCAAAGAGTCACCTTATTTACAGAAATGGCCTAAAAGGAAAAGAAAAGAACACAAACTAGCTAAAAGTTTTTCAGCCAAAAAGCCGTTTATAATTGGGAGTAAAGATACGTAATAAGCATTTACTCAGCAAAGAAATATCACCTTGAGGGATCTTGTATCTATCATAAGCTTTAGTATTTCGATTCTGATAATATTGATCACGGAAAACTGGCTGAGAGTTATGTGTTGGCTTGTCATATCTCATTCGTTTCCTTCTCTCTTCACGTTCCTGAAACAATAAACACAAGAAAATAAATCCTCAGATAAAAATTATATACAAGTGGGGATCAATTATTAGTTAATTGTTTTTCTGAAGTGTCCTGCATTATATAGTGACTAGATCAATCAATGTTGAGTGCTGCTGAAAAATCAATAGTACCCGTCTAGCGATTTCAACTGCAGACTCTATCCGGTCATCCCTGGAAGAATAGTCTTCTAGATGTCTGACATAGGGTTCGTCGTCTTCTTCGGGTTGGGGTGAAGCATTTAAGTCCATCGTAGCAACCATTCACGGGAAAATGAACAGCATTAACCTAAAACCTCATTCCTCTGCAAGCAGCTACCTAAATAATATCTGAAGGCATGATAAAAGCAAGATATCAGTAGCCGCGAGATAAAAGGCAAACTCAAAATTATTTTTCCAATTATCTCAATAGCGAGAAACAGAGCCGTAAAATTGAAGCAAATAAGGTCAAAATCAGAGCAAGAGATCCACATAGTCTATGTTCCTTTCTTCCACTTTACTCGACTACCACCAAATTAAAAAAAATATAAAAAAAAACCCTAGAAGCGACGAATCAACGAAATCTCAGCCGGACATTTCAAATTAGTCCTCTACTCGAAAGCATCGCGACACCAAATCAAGGCGTAACACTATAACAAGTGAGAAAACTCACCCTAAGAGCATCCAAATATATCTGAGGAATCAAATCACCTAACGAACACAAAGCTTCGGGAGAATCGGAGAAACAACATACATGGGCTCTTTGAAACAAGTAAGCTCTCCGTTAAATCAACCTGAGATGGCGAAGGAGGGTGAAGGGTTCAGTTCAATCGCGGGTTCAGTGGAAAAAAAAAATTGAAATCGAAACCCTAGAGAGAGAGAGAGAGAGGAAATACACAAAAGGAAGAGAGAGAGAGAGAGAGAGAGAGAGTAGTTGAGAAAGGTGAGAGAGAGAGAGAGAGAGAATCAGACCCAAGTCTTTTTAATTTATATACTGGCCAGTCGAAGCAAAAACTTATTTGGTAACCAAAAATAATGAAAAGATACGAAATAATCCATTGATAAAATAAATGAATAATAACAGAACCTTTTTCACGTTTTTATGAGGATTAATTTGTACCAAATGTTTTGGAGAATATACAGACCCAAATTTACTGTTTGCTTTTGATGCAAAAGTCCAAATTTTATTGCCAAAATTATATATAATTATTTGGACTAACTTGTAACCATTGTGAATTCTCAAAAAAAAAAAAAGACAATTGTTGTCTTACTTTTTTTGCATTTTTCTAAATAACCAAGCTTTTCTCAAGTTGCGCCTTTGGTGTTGATACTATTGGGACAAGTTCTACACGCTGATCATGAGGTTCTAATAGTTAAGAATTGTTTTGTTCTTCAGTATAGGATTTGGTCTTCTCTGAAGTTAGTTGTTGTTTTCGTGTCAAATGGTCAATTTAAGTGGTTTAAAAGATGATTTCACACCGAGTCGTGGTGTGTTATCTATCTTGTTGTGGTTAAAAAATGCAATGTTTCTCGGTTATGCAGCGTTGAATCCGCATAGTGATTCAGGGTGATACTAGATCGATCTATTGCATTTGGTCCAAGTCTATGGAGATGAATGTTATGTACATTTGATTTGGTTGTATTGCTTTGGATAATGAATAGTTGATGTTGAGAAAAAAAAAAGTAAAATTCAGGAATGAGTCTGTGTGTCCAGGGAGATTACGAAGTGAATTTACAAAGAGCTGTTAGAGACACCAAGAACAGACACCATAGCTTTTTAAACCTTTTAGGAAAAAATTATTCATAGTATAATTTAAGTCTTTAAGCAACAAAGAAAAGAAAATACAAATTACGAGTACAAAATTGATTAATTTTTCCCAAGTTCAAATGGAAACTTGAATTCAAAACTTTGGTGAGTTACTGAAAAACAAAAGAAACAGAGCCATTTTTATCGTTTGAACTTCTTAAAAGATTTCTTGTATTTGCCACCTCTGTTACCTCCCAAGAACCTCTCACTCACTTCATCATCTTCTCCCCTTCTCTTCTTCCAACCTCCTGATTCTTTCATGTCCTATATAACATAAATTGCCACAAACACATTAGCTCTATTATTAAATTCAAGTTAAAAAGCAAAAAAAAACCTAACCCTTTTTTACATGTAGTAGTAAAAGTGCTGATGAGTAGATATACCATTGCAGATAACCTTTTGGCTTCTTGAAGTCTCTCCAAAAATGATAAGACTTCGCCTTCCTCAGCAGGATATTTTGGTAGCTCTTTGCCTGAGCATCGAAACATAGTCAAATGTTTGTATCCCAAGAGAGAACAAAATAATAAAAATGTATCTTGCAAGTTATTTTACTTACCAATGAGTTTTTCTATTTGTTTATACCATTCGATCTGATACTGGGTTACAAGTGATATCCCGACACCAGAACGTCCAGCACGAGCGGTTCTTCCCACTCTATGGATGTAATCCTATGAACCAAACAGTGTGTAATCTCAATATTCATGAGAAACAAGAAAGAAAGAAAAAAATCATATTCATCTGACGAAAGAAAAGGGCTAACCTTTGAATTTGTGGGAATGTCATAGTTGATAACCACATCAACTGATGGGATATCGAGCCCTCTACTAGCCACATCGGTACAAACCAAGATATTACATTCCCGTGCTTTGAACTTATTCAAAGCTCCCAGTCTCTTTGACTGTGAATATTTCAAAAGAAAACTGAGAAAAAACAATTCGAGAAATGTTTAGAAATAGGACTACTGCATCATCATTTACCTGAGTCATTTGACCACTGATAGGAATGGCTCTAAAACCAAGGCTCCGAAGCACCAAAGCCAAAAAACGAGTACCATCGCATGTTCGGGTGAAAATCATTGATGTTGATTCAGGCATTTCACTTAGAATGTAAACAAGATAGCAATCCTGTTATAAAGTGAATAAAAATAAGCTAATTATATAGTTGAAGAAGATAAAACCTCTTATGTGTTTGCTAATAATATCTACTCTCATGTTTTGACAAATTCACAATTACTAAGAAAAAGTTAAAATTTATATTTATAGATTAATATACAATTAAGTTTGTAATAAAAAGAAAAAATATAAATCCTTCAGATAACATGCCATGTGGAAAACACTTTTTAATTATTAAATCTACAACATCAATCTTTTAGCTAGGAACAAAAACAAATCTCAAAACATCAATGTATGAGTATTTTACTAAGCTCTGTGATGCAAATAGGATACCTTGTATTCCGCGGGAACAAACAGATAATACTGCTTAAGAGTATCGACTGTGGAATATTTGGAGGCAGCTTCAATCTGGAGGAAAGCAACGAACAGACAACTGTTATACCCCCAACAATGATAGCTGTGAGAAAAAAGAAAAAAGTCATTTCGTGTTTCCATACCTTCACAGGATTCCTCAAACATGCCCTTTGAAGTTTTCGAACCTAGAAGGACAAAACAAAATCAGAGACTTAAATAATAATCAATGGTTCGTTTAGATCATCCACTCCAAAAGATAAGAGAGAAAGTTTGATCGATCATAACCAAAACACTGTCAAGAAAGGTTCCTACCTTTGTAGTCATAGTCGCTGAAAAAAGAAGTGTTTTACGTTCACGAGGGATCTCATCCAAAATCTGGTTAAGAGATTTCTCAAAATCTTCATTCAGCAGCCTATCTGCTTCATCAAGAACCTGTTGAAGTAGATAAGAAATTGATACGATCCAAGAAAAGGCTAAACCAAAAACGAAAAAGACCAATAAAGATAAGCATTAGTATACCAGATATTTCAAAGATTTCAGAGAAAAGCCTTTTGTGTCAGACATATGATCCCAGAGACGACCAGGTGTTGCAACCTAAAGACACAACATACCATAGTTAGTTGCTAGATTCACACTTACGATAAGTGCAGTTACCAAAACAAATGACCATAAGATTAAAACAGAAAAGTACAATAACATGAGGCCGTTTCCCAAGAGCAATAGTTTGTTGCATCCTGTCTACACCTCCAACAAGCTGAAAACGACGTATTATGTAGTTGTAAACCTATTCAACTATTGTGCTACAAGAGGAAGATTTAAAATTTAAATTATGGTTAAAACATGAGCTTACCACAGCACACCTAAGACTTATATCAGCTCCTAAAGCTTCAAACTGCTCAGCAATCTGGATTGCAAGCTCTCTGGAGAGGAAGGAACACAGAAAAATTAAAAAAAATCAAATCCAACAAGAATGAGCAAACAAAGTAAGTAAGCGCTAGAAGAAACTGTCATACCGAGTTGGAGATAAAACACAAGCGAAGAAGGCAGGATCAGGTCTACGTCCTTTCTTAGGCTCAGAATCATAAACATACTCAAGAAGTGCTTGCAATATAGGAATCGCAAAGGCTCCAGTTTTACCAGAACCAGTTTGCGCGAGTCCAATAACATCTTTCCCTGAACGAACAGAGACATTAAATAAACATCAGATTCAATTAGTTGCATGCTATAATAAACCCTAATAATCACAAAATTCAAATCTCGGAACCTCAAAACAATATATAAAACATCAATGAGCAGGAATCATCATCACAAAAGTATTAAACAGATAAAAAGAGTGTAACCGCACAAAAGGCCTTATACCTTCAAGAGCATAAGGAAGGGCTTCGGCTTGAATTTTGGAAGGGTTCTTCCATCCCAATCTCTCACAAGCTCCTCACGCACACCAAGTTCTACAAACGTCGTCACCACTTCGTTCTCTTCCTCCATTTTCAACACCCACTAACGAATTCGCTATCTCCTGGACCTCAAAGACTGTAAGGGAATCTCAAATGGCGTTAAGAAAAATCGCGTCTTTTAAGATTTCCGGCGAGATTTAGGGCTTTAGATAAATCGAGCTGCCTTAGGGTATATAACTCAGAAGAGACTCTCTAATGAGACCAAAAAAAATAAAAAGAGACGTATGGGCCACGTTTATATGACTTTGGTCTCAACAAAAGCCCATCTAATTGGTCAACAAAAAATTACATGGCCGGAACATAGAGCCGATTAACCAAACTAAACTTTGAATGGATTTAGAGATAAGTAACGTTAAAACTTAAAACCTTTGCCAATCAAACGACAACGTTTGACATACTGAAAGAAGAAAAAAAACCAAAGCTGCTTCAGTGTTGTGTACCGATGATTTGACTATGGAGTCAAATCCATTTCTCTCTATTCCTTGAGCTGTTTAATTAAGGTTTCTATGGATATTACGAAGTAAAATT
Organism: Camelina sativa; assembly: GCF_030686135.1. Lineage (NCBI taxonomy): Eukaryota > Viridiplantae > Streptophyta > Magnoliopsida > Brassicales > Brassicaceae > Camelina > Camelina sativa. The sequence continues at coordinate 3,701,981 of NC_141898.1, forward strand.
CTAGGTATGCAAGAACAGATTCCAAACGTGATAACGAGATTAAACTCTTGGAAGCTATAATCCAAACGCTTGGCGGCAAAGAGCGGCTGGGAAAAAGCCGTGTGAATGGATGATGATGATGAATTACTGATACTTTTGATTCACTTGTAAAGTTTTGTACTTGTGAGTTTGTGGAGACATTTTCTGTATCACTTAGAAGATAAATGTATTTTGGCTATATTGGTACAAAAAAAAAAAAAAAAAAAAAAAAAAAAGCAAATGGTGCACAACCAAACAAAAGACATGTTCTCAAAGATTTTGCAGCAAAACAAGAAAACAGAACACTTGAAATTTAAAGAAGTACATGGCTACAGAAGCTGCCAAGCTTCATTGGGCTTGTCAGACTTTTGAATCTTGGACGTTGCTTGAGTTTCTTCTTTAGGGGCTTCATTGGGTTTGTCAGACTTCAGAATCTTGGATGTTGATTGAGTTTCTTCTTTAGGATGGTCCATCTCCGAGAGATAGCTTGAGAGACCGTTGGTTAACGCTGAGGTTGTGATCAAGGAAGCTCTTAGTAAGCTAGTGGCCTGCAACACAAGTTGTTTCAAAACAAATTAAGAATATTTTTCTCAAAAACTATCAGAGAGTTGAAAATTAATGTAGAGGGAACAGAGGGAATCATACCTCAGCTTTGCCAACGCGAATTACTTGCTCCTCGATGTCACCAATGGTCATTTGCAGCTTGCTTAACAAGGAGATTGTTGATGAACAGTTCATAGGAGTGACAACTAGATCATCAGACACTATGAAATTCGTTTCTCCCTTCACAAGTCCAAAACTAGCAGAATCCGAAGTGTCCTTTGATTTTGAATCCACTGAGATTAACTTCGCAATTCTTTCACCGCTCGAAAGAACCTTGTTCTCTATCTCTTTAAAGAGCATGTTTCTGCCAGTACCGCCATAACAACTAACCAAGCATTCATATTCTGGTGTTTCCTGGATAACAACATCTAGAAGTTGTGCCCTGACCCTGAAATTATAAAAATAAGGAAGCACGCATTTGGAAACAGTGGTTTCATTCTGCTTCTCAAAGCTCAAATCTTTCACGCTTCTGCAGAGATTACCAACGCAGCCCATATTCATACTGTCAACGGAAAGCTCCCAAGCAAACTCAAGCGGTATGGCAAGAAAAGTGAAAAGAAAATCAACGAAATCTTCTCTGCACTCAGCATAAAGAATCACCCCGTCTGTCTTTCTAACGTAAACTTTCAAAGATATAAGCTCATCTGCATCTCCTGCAACTTTACTTTCTTGCACCAATGGAGATTTTACGCTTCTTGGACATACAGTTTTTCCTCAGGAATGTGTCTGTCAAGGGAGATTCCGAAGTAAAAATACACCCTAACAAAGTAAGCACCTGCGTTTTAAAACAATACACAGAAGATTAAAGACTAAATGACAAAGTAGTAATTAAGCAAAGTACAAAATAATAAAAAGAAAGACAAGTACCTCTTCAAAACCAACATCAATAACCATTTCTTGAAGCTTATCAAAACCAGCATAGCCAAGGTCATTGAGGACGTTCAGTACAAGACCCATAGAGTTCAGTGCCACTTTCAGATCATCAGTGATGATAAATGACGTTCGGCAGCTGAGAAATACTCCATCAGCTTTATCTCCTAAACAACCATCACCATCTTTTTCTCTTTCAACCTGAATCTCGCAAGTCATTGAGCTTCCACAACGACACCTCGAGGTGCTAACATTGCTGTATACCTTACAGCATGCTTCAGTAGATATGAAATTCGGACAGACAAAGAACTTTGTCACCTCAGTGTCATCTATGTTCAGCTTTAGATTTCTGCAGTGACTCGCCTTAGCACTCCGTGGATACAGCAGGAAATTCTTACCACTTTGAGTCTCGAAGTTGTCAACGTCCATGTCTGAAACACTTTTGTAAAGGTTGTGGAAACAACCAACGATTGAAGACTGTGGGTTCTGATGCTTCTCCAGCAACCTTACAATTGTACCCATAGGGAGAGTCAAAAGACTACAGAGTACATCAACAAAATCCTTCCCAGCTTCAGCCAAAACGACTCGGTTTTTCTCCTCATCGATGAGAAGCCTCAAGCTAAACTTCGGTTTTGCAACGTTCTTAGCCATCAAAAGATCAAGGGAAGATACAAAAAAGAAAGAAAAAATCAACTAACTGGTGTTTAAGGTAAACTGTTGTGTCTGAGTGACGATTCCAGTGATCTCCCCCTATTATATATAAATATATTTTGAGATGTGTCACAACGTATATCTTCAATTACAATAATTATCCTATAAACCTTTGCGGTTTCCTATGTCCGCATGAGTTTAATATATATTTCCCAGATGTTGTGTATATTTTCCATAAAAATTGCATCGATTAGTGAAGAAGCCGCCCACTTACCTCCAGTAATTTTAAACTTAGCATCTACGGCTGCTTTAATCACTGCATTGATATTTCCTCTCTATCCAGTGCCAAGAGGGGTTTCATATGATGTGACAGTCAATAACCATTAATGAAACCAATAACATAGAGAAACCTTTACAGTTCCCCATGACCCGTATGAGATTTGGAATCATGTCCCAAGGAAATGTAATCTTTCAAACAGAGTGCATCGATTAGGGAGAAAACTATCTGTATTCAATATGGGCTAATACTCTGGTTTTGCAAATCTGTGATGCATATAGTTAAGAAATAAACATTGATAAGACAGAACAAAATGTATTAATTACTAGGGCAACGCTTAAAAGCCACAAAACGAAGTGCATACAGAAGAAGAGCATCAAGCTCAAACTAAAATCTGAAGCCTTGTAAAAACAAAAGGATAGAAAATAAAGCTTGAAAAGTTGAAATAATGCTTTAGAATCCAAAAGATGCAAGATAGAATCTTCAGAAACAGAGGCGACTCCATCAAGACTCTTCAGGTTGTATTTTTTTTCATGGAGTTTTAAGTTTCTTCCTTCGGTTTCTTCAGGAGCAAGCTTGAGAGACCATTAGTTAATGCAGAGGAAGAGATCAACGAAGCTCTGAGAATGTTGATGAGCTGCAACAGAAAAATTCAGTAACTTAAACAATTCCCCTGAGGCAAAAAAGAATAGAAAAGAAGTGCAATATTACAAGCATACCTCTGCTTTAGAAATACTAATTTGATGCTCCTCAAGATCGCTGAAATCAACCTCCATCTTCTTAAGCAAGCCAATGGTTGAAGATGAATTCATGGGAGTTATGGTAAGATCATTAGAGACGATGAACTTAGTATTCTTCTTCATAAACCCAGTCTCATATATTGGTGAACTTCCAGACTTTACTTTTGGGTTAACTGGACACACACTCACAAGTTTGAAACTTCGTGGGAGCAGAGGTCTTCTAAAATACCTGGCGAAACTATAACTCGATAAAACGGAAGGAGGAACTAAGCATTCATACGTTAGTGAGCTGTAGCAGACATAACCAAACAGATTATTGTTGTTAATGCACGCATAATAATCAGGGATTTGACAAAAATTGGATGCAGACGCTCTTCTACACGGGCTTCTGCACAAATTTCCGACACATCCCAAAATGGTATTGTTATTGGACAATGAGCACGCCAACTCAAGAGGGAGAATCAGAAAAGTAAGAAGTGATTCAATGAAGTCTTCATTACACTCAGCATAAAGAATCACCCTATCAAACTTTTTCACAAAAACTTTGACAGAGAACACTCTGCATGGTTCTACACTGTCCGTTTTTGGCACAGGTGGGGATAGCATTTTCTGCATCTTTGGCAAGCATTGTTTCTTGAGGAATGCGCATGTTAAGGGAGTTTCCGAAGTGAATAAACATCCCAGTAGAGTCAGCACCTGAATTAGGATTAAGATTAGATAATAAGAGCGTTATGTACTAAAATAAGAAAATAACAAAGATGAGAAAAAGCTAAAGTACCTCTTCGAACCCTACATCAAGTAGTGTTTCTCGTAGATCACTAAAACAGAGATACCCTGAATCCTTAAGAACTTTCATTATATCACCAATAGAGTTCAGTGACACTTTCAGATCATCAGTCACAATGAATGAAGATCTGCAACTGACAAATACTCCATCTGCATTATCTCCTATCACTTCTCCAACTTGATCTGCTTCTGGGATATGAATCTCACGACTCATCCGTTCTCCACAACTGCATCTCGAGGTGCTAAAATTTCTATATTCTTTGGTGCATGAACGAGCCGTAAAAAATTCCGGGCACATATAGAACCTTGTAGCATCATCAGTATCATTCAAGTTCAACTTGAGCCTTCTGCAATGAATCTCCTTAGTACTCTTCGGATAGAGCAACATGCTCTTGCAAGCTTCAGTGTTAAAATGATCAATGGCCATATCTGCAACACTTTTGTTAAGGTTTTTAAAGCAACCTAGGACCGTCGTGTGATTCTTAAGCAAACTAGCGATTTTACCCATAGGGAGAGTCAAAAGACTAATGAGCACATCAACAAAATCCTGATCAGCCTCAGCCAACACAACTTTGTTTATCTTCTCATCAATCAGAAGTTTCAAGCTAAAAGTTTTAGCCATTGGACGTGAAGGAAAACAAACAAACAAGGAAGAGAAAAGTAATTGATCAGAGACTTCAGGTTATACAATTTGACAGTAAGAACATGAGTTTTTGCCTCTACTATATATTGAAGAAACATCGGTTATGAAACTGAAAAGGTTTCGTGTATTCTGATATTTAATGAAAAGTAATGATTCAAACATCGGAACCCAGAAAGTTTTGACCTTTATGCTTCCCTATGGCCGTGTGACTAATATACATGTCCCAATGCCAAGATTCTATTAATCTCCAATTGAATTCCTCATTTATAATAATTAGCATTCTGACTTCATTCTGAAACGTTCATCTTAAACTACTTCAATATCTTGATTCTTGAACAAAATCTAGAAGAAGGTGTTGGGAGCGTTGCAGTTAGGCTCCCCGCCATTGAAGATGAGGTTAGTAAAGCCCTAACCTACAGAACCCTTTTAGCAACTCTGTCGCCTATCTTCGATGATGAGGTCAAGTGGGAGGCTCTTGATGAGATGCTATCATATCTGGAGAATTTCTCAGCTGCGACGCCAACAGAGGTAGTGACCGTTCACAACGCGCCTACTCACCTGAGGAGCATGGACACGAGGGAGAAGGCGGTGGCTTGGATTGGACAATGGTGCACTCAGAACGCTGAAAAGGTAGCTATTTTGTTGCGGGTTTTACACGTCCATGTATGAAAAGGCTGGAAAGTTTTTCAGGGGCCCCGACATGAGTTATTACCAATCCCTCAGAGTACTCAAGAGAGACAACGTTGCCTCCTACACCTTAGGGACAAACCTTTTCTCTGATTACGCCGTCTTCAAGGCCAAGCTTCATCAACTATGGAATTTTCCTGTGTCCCATAGGGCCCTTTTGCTTATCTTATTTCGTTTGTGTTTCCTCTGATGTGTGTTTGGGTCGATAATAATTGATAAGTCTTCGTGGATCTGAATAATTCTGAACCTTGTATTGGTTTAACTTGCAGAAAAAACGTTATCCTTTAATTCTAATGAGAATTTGAGATGGTAACAACACTTATGACCAGGCTTAAGACCCTAAAACCTATTTATCATCCCGTCATTGCATGTTCCCATCAAGTTATAAAGAATGTTTCTTAAAACCTAAAAGCCACAAGGGTCTGTCTTCAAAAACAGAGTCAACTTCAGAGCCTTAAGTTGTGATGGAGCGATGTAAAACAAAAGTTGTATGTTTAGGATGATAATCGCAAAATACTTAAAACCATTAATCTGAGGATACAAAAAACAACCCCAATTCGAAGTGAAACATTGAGAAAAGGAGTATCAAAAAGCAAACTGTTAGCCTAAATGTTTTCAGCAACAAAAACTTTTGGTCTGTAAGGCGGTAACAACGGTTCCTCGAAAACCATAAACTTGTGCTTATAACCAGATGAAACATCGACTTATCCACATTTTCATCCCTTAAGTTTCTTCTTTGGCCTTCTTCGTGATTACGTTCCGTAAACAAGTAGTTAAATGCGAGGATGTCATCACGGAAGCTCTTAACAAACTGATAGCCTACAGTAGAAGCTAGACAGATGTTTAATGAAATAGGTGTTTTGATTAAGCAAATGCAAGACAAGACAAGTTTTATTTAGGAAGATAATCAACAAAACACTTAAAACCATTAGTCTGAGAATATCTAGACAGGAAAAAAAAAAAAAACCAAAACGAAATGAAACATAGAGAAGAAGAGCATCAAAACCAAACTGCTAGCTTGAATGTCTTCAACAACATAGGAAAAGCAAAGCCCTGTTTCGTTTCAAACTGAACTCAAGTTTCTATCTTTGGCTTCTTTGCAAGTAAGGACGAGAGACCGTTGGTTAAAGCAGAGGACGAAATCAAGGAGGCACTCAATATATTGATGAGCTGCAAAAGAATAAAAATAAAGCAGGTTCACAAATTCAAGCAGATAAACAGATGCAGAAAAGGTATCATTAAAGAAAAAAATTCAGATTTAGCATACCTCTGCTTTCTTAATGCAAATCGGCCGAGCCTCGATGTCTTTCATGTTAATCTCCATCTTCTTTAACAGGCCAATGGTTGAAAATTTGTTCATTGGAGTGATAACCAGATCATCAGAGACGATGAATTTAGTATTTCTCTTGACAAACCCAGTATCAACTATCATTGAAGAGCAAGACTTTGAATCCTTTGGATCCATAGGACTCAAAGCAACAACTTTGTCACCTTTTTCAAGAACAGATCTTTCAATCCGTTTTGAGAATTTGCAAAGCGAGGTAGTGAAACACCTCTTGGGAATTAAACATTCATATGCTCCTGACGAGCAGCTAGCAATATCAAGCAGATTCTTACTGCAAGTATAATAAGCTGGAAGACAACAACGGTAAGGCAACTCTCTTCTACATTCACATCTGCACAAATTCTTGACACATCCCAATATGGTATTGTTATTGGAGAGCGAAGACGCTGACTCAAGAGGGAGAACAAGAAAAGTGAGAAGAGAATCAATGAAGTCTTCACTGCACTCAGCATAAAGAATCTTTCTATCTGACTTTCCAACAAACGTTTTAATATAGCATTCTCTGCCCTGTTCTGCTCGTCCGGTTTTTAACATAGGTGGAGGGGGCCATGTAAGCATCGTTGGCATGCACTGTTTCCTGAGGAATGTACTTGTTAAGGGAGACTCTGAAGCGAATAAATTCCCCAGTAGAGTTAGCACCTGCATTTGGATTAGATTAGATATACATGCATGAAGAGCTTAAAAAATAAAAAAATACAGAAAACCATATAGTACCTCGTCAGAGCCAACATCAAGGACCATTTCCTGCAACTCGCTTAAATTTGGATAGCCTAGGCCATTGAGCACCTTCACTAATTCATCAATAGAGTTCAACATCACTTTCAAATCATCTGTGATAATGAAAGAGGATCTACAGCTGACAAACACTCCATCTACAGCATTTCCTATGGAGCCTATAACTTGCTCATCTTCTGGGAGCCGAACCCGAATGTTCATCAATGATCCACACCTACACCTAGAGGAGCAAAAATTGGTGTATGCCTTGCAAGAATCGCTCTCATACAATTTAGGGCACACGTAGAAATTTGTGGCCTGAGTATCATCGATATTTAGCGTGAGTCTTCTGCAATGGATCTCATGCGAACTCTTGGGAGACAGCAACATACTCTTGCAAGCCTCGGTCTCAAAATCATCAATGACCATATCTGAAACACTTCGATTAAGATTCTTATAACAACCTAGGAATTGTGGTAGCTTCTGATGCTTCGCCAACAATCTTGCAATAGTCCCCATTGGGAGTGTCATGAGACCGAAGAGCACATCCACAAAATCTTGACCGGCCTCAGCCAACACAACTTTGTTTTTCTTCTCATCGACGAGAAGTTTCAAGCTAAACTTCGCACTTGTAGCCATTGTATTCGCACTTGTAGCCATTGTAGGTTAAGGAAACGAGTAAAAGCAAAAAAAAAAGGAAGAGGAAGATGGAGGCTGCGAATTAGGTTAATTGTTGGAGGCTGAACCCAAATCATAAGGGGTCTTTATATAACAAGACCCACGTACAAGCCAACTTAGCATAATTAGAAAAGGAAAAGCACCAAAACCTTACACATGAGTCCCTACATTTTACAGTTTTACATAAAAACATCCCATTCGTATTGTAATTCACTATTTAGTCCATGGAACTGTAAGGCCATCATTAATGGGAGAACACCAAGGGTGTTCTAAGCCCAAAAAAATTATAAAAATAATGAATAGTGGCTTAGAACACTTTTTTTTAGTTTTTAATGTAGAACTGATTTAAGTCCAGTTCTTATTTGACGTGGCTTCATGTGATTGGACGAGATTTTTTGAAAAAAAAGAAAATATTTCATTTATATAAGTAAGCAATTTAAATGTTAATTTATAAGTTTTTATAATTGTAATATGTTTAAGAATATTATATTAATTTATAAGTATATAATTGCTTTTATATAAGTATGCAATTTAAATGTTAATTTATAAGTTTTTATATTTGTAAAATGTTTATGAATATTATATTAATTTATAAGTATACAATTGCTTTTATATAAGTAAGCAATTTAAATGTTATTTTATAAGTTTTTATAATTTGTAAAATGTTTAAGAATATTATATTAATTTATAAGTATACAATTGCTTTTATATAAGTAAGCAATTTAAATGTTATTTTATAAGTTTTTATAATTTGTAAAATGTTTATGAATATTATATTAATTTATAAGTATACAATTGCTTTTATATAAGTAAGCAATTTAAATGTTATTTTATAAGTTTTTATAATTTGTAAAATGTTTAAGAATATTATATTAATTTATAAGTATACAATTGCTTTTATATAAGTAAGCAATTTAAATGTTATTTTATAAGTTTTTATAATTTGTAAAATGTTTATGAATATTATTTCACTATATCTTTATTCTAAGAACACCATAATTAGTTCTCCCTTTTTTTTTACCTATGATCTTAACAACTAATCTAACATTATTTTTACTATATATTTAATCTAAGAACACAAAAAAAAGTTCTCCCATTAATGATGCCCTAAGTTGAGGTTAACAAAAACTTGGTGAACACTATAACAGTGTTTTAGCATCTGGAAACAATCCATCACAAGAAATTGACTTAGGTTCGATGAACTTCATTATTCACCATGAAGATAAACATGTTGACTAAAAGTTAAATTAGAAGATAATATATAGAAGAACACGATGACTACTTGGGAACCTCATACGAAAATATCCAAATGGACCCTGATAAACGCTGCTTATTATCCTAATCCTCTTTCCTTAAGTTTCTTCTTTGGCCTTCTTCACGATTAAGTTCCAGAAGCAACTAGTTAAAGCCGAGGATGTCATCATTGAAGCTCTTAGCAAACTAATAGCCTGAAATAGAAGAAAGTTTCAATTTTTAGAAACTGATTTATTCCCTCCAGGCCAAACACTTTAATCACAAAAAAAGAGAAGACAACAACCATACCTCTGATTTTCCAATGGTGATCGTTTGTTCTCTGATATCTTCCTCCGCCAAATGCATTGTCAGCTTTAGCAAACTAATGTTCGAAACCGAGTCCTTCAGTTTAATGACCAAATCATCAGTAACCAAATACCTTGCGTATCCCCTCACAAACCCAAAACTTCCCATATCAAGAACGTTAAGTGTTGGAAACGAAAAATAAGACCATCAGGCATCTTTCTCGTGAAACTTAACCTACTGCGACCAAAGGGTTCACCCGGGCTGGGACACTTGTAATAATAGATTTCTCTTTGCAAAGTGACAACATCAAGCAACTGTTTTGGGCAACTATAATATGAAGGAAGCAGACACTTGGCAGACGACGAGGAATCATCATTTTCTTCGTTCAAACCCTTGAAGCTTCTGAACACGTTCCCAATACAACCAAGAGTGATATTATTGTCTCCACAGATGTCCCAGACAGATCCAAGTGGTAAGGCTAGAAAAGTGAATACAAGATCAATGAAATCTGCTCCAGATTCTACACAGAGAATCTTATTGTCCACTTTTCTAACAAATGCTTTCAATGTTATGGTTTGGTCTGGTCCTGCTCCAGATTCTTGCAGAGTTGGATTTAGCGGTATACGAGATCTAGTCAGGCACAGTGAACTTTGCTTCCTTAGAAAAGTATCGGTTAATGAAGCATCAGAAGTAAATAAACATTCCAGCAAAGTGAGTATCTGTCAATCAGACAAAACAAACATTCAACAAAAACGTGTAAATATACAAATGACGACAGAAGTGTAATAATGATACAGTACCTCACTTAAACCGACATCAAGAACAATTTCACCGAGCTTGTGAGCATTTGCATAGCCTAAGCCTCTGAGAGTATTCAATACATAATCCATAGAGCTCAACGCCACTTTCAAGTCATCCGTTATGACGAACGAATTCTCATAGCTAACAAAAATCTCATCGCTACTAGTTCCTTGAACATGCTCTTCTTCAAGTCCCAGAACCTCCTGATTCATCAATCCACTGACCAACTTCGAGTTCACAATTTCTCCACACCCACATGTCTCAATGCTATAAAATCTTCTGCAGGATTCTCCTCCATGGTGAAAACGTGGGCAAACAAAGTACTTGACAGCCTCGGTGTCATCTATTTTCAACTTAATCTTTCCATACTTTTCATGATTCACACTCCTAGGATACAGTAGCACTTGTTTACATGATTCAGTCTGAAAACTCTCAAGACCCATCTCTGAAACGCTTTTGTAAATATTGTTAAAACATCCTACAACCACTTGAGGCGATTTCCGATGTTTCTCAAGCAATCTGACTATAGTTCCCATGGGAAGCGTGAGAAAACTAAAGAGCACATCAACAAAATCCTTACCAGATTCAGCCAAGACAACCCTGTTCCTCTCTTCATCTATGAGAAGTCTCAGACTTAGCTTCACTGTCTCTGTACCCTCAGCCATTGTAGTAGTAGTATTCCTTTGCAGAGAACAACGCAAAGAATAGAAAACTCAAAAGAGAGGAATAGCAAACGTTTTGAACCTCACCGGCTTAAACATATAAAGAAAAAAAAAGTCTTTTGAGATTCCCCCATTAATATATATTTTTAATACAGTAGTTGTCACAGTATGAAGAATTGAAGATAGTGGTCGGAAAGGGGACACAGAGGAAAGAGGAGACCTTTGGTTATCAGTTTGTGAGTGTTGTAATGGCTTTATCAATAAAGTTTGGATTTTCAACTGGGTCGTGCTTCAAAGCAGCAGACCCACCTGTTCTAATCTCGGAAAGCCCTAAGAAGATCAGTTTCACTTTGAGAAGGAGAAGTAAACGATTCTTATTTAGAGTCTCTGCTGTCTCGTATAAGGATTTCGCAGAGTCTGCTTTTGAGGAAACCAGGAAAAGGATCGTTCTTGAACCTTCACCTCTCCAGGTTTGTGCATTTTATGTTTCGATTACTGTAGAGAGAGGATTACCTAATCATCAAACTGTGAATTTTGGGTCAATTGAGTTGATTTGTTTTGCTTATCGATTATCTTACCAAAGATTCTAGTGGTGTTAGTAATGGTCGCTCTATATACTTAGATAATGGTGTCTTCGTCTTATGCCAAGTTTCAAGGATACAGGGAACTGATTGGTTTGTGTTTAAACTGTTATCTAATTCCAGTCTGGGACATATTTTATGAGTGCTCCAATGACTTTACTGTATAGGCTGCTTGAATAAACCTTGGGATTTTTAATTTTGCTAATCATCATCAAACTGGTTTCAGGAAAGGTATAGTAGCATTACAGGACTGGATGGGAAAAGTGAACTTCAAATGCTTGCTTTCAAATCTTCAAAGATTAGACTTTTACGGAGCATGGCCATCGAGAATGAGACAATGCAGGTTTAACTGCAGCAGTATCTATCTGTGTACAAATTTGATTGCTTTAGTCCTCATCTCCTTACCATCGAATGATTGATTGTTTGTAAACTGTGCAGGTCTTTGACTTTGCCGGTTTCATGGAGCCTGAGTATGATGCACCCATATTCTGTGCTAACTTCTTCACATCTGCTAACACGAACATAGTGGTGTTGTAAGTTATCTTCTTCTTTACCTTATTCTCTAGTTATGCTGGAGTTATCAATTCGGTATTGGCCAAACATAGACACTAGATGTTCAAATTTTTACTGTATGCTCTTCTTTAGGGATCTCAATCCTCTGCATCAGTTAACTGACCGGACAGATTACCAAGAGAAGTATTATAACAAGATAATGTCTATATATCACAAATATGCTGAGGTGACCACTTAATAGAAACACTCAATTGCAGGTAAACCTAATGCTTATATTTGCAGACTGATCTGAGGTTTTATTTGCAGACTTTCCCATGGGGAGGGAAATTGACTGGTGAATCCATAAAGTTTTTTTCTCCTTTGGTGATGTGGACTAGGTTTTCGTCTAGCCAAGAAAAACATAAGGCTTTGTTCTCTGCGTTCCTCGAGTACTATCAGGTATATATACTTGTGATGTGTGCAGCCAAATGCTAAGGTTTTACAGGAAACATGACTGAGGAATTTATCAATTTTATTACCACAGGCATGGCTTGAGATGACAATCCAAGTGGGGGATGAGATGGAACCATCTCAGGTGAGAGCCAATCGTGAAGCACAACACAAATACCTGACATGGCGAGCACAGAAGGTAATCAAATATATCCCTTTGTAATTTTGCATGTTTGAACAGAGATTGTATCTATCTGTATTGTTACAGCGAATCTTGTTTGGTGTTTGCAGGATCCTGGACATGGTCTTCTTAAAAGATCAGTTGGTGAAGCAAAGGCAAAGGTATAACAAAAGATTTGAGCCCTTTTCATGTTTCAACTTGTTGCCCTGCCCCCATTAATTTGTGAAGAAGATGTTAAGAAAATGATTTGAAACAAAATCAGGAGCTGCTACGCGACTTCCTGTTCAATGGGGTCGACGAGTTAGGCACAAAAACATTTATCGATTACTTTCCAGAGTACGAAACAGAAGACGGAACTGTGAGTGACAAACGAAGCATCATCGGGAAGTCATATGAAACTCGGCCTTGGGATTTAACAGGAAGGTTTATCGGCTAACTTCTCTTGTAGCTTTATTATCCATGTTTCATATAAACAAGTTCGATTTCAGCTTTTAGACATCAAGTCATCAACACAACATCAAGTGTACTTAGGGAAGTAGGAATAAGAAAGAGCAGCATGAAGATGTATCTTCTGCTTGCAACTTGCATTGTAGTATATACCAATGAGTCAGCTAAAACCATTTTTCCAAGAATCAAAACATTTTGTGGATTTATATAATAACAAAGTTTTGTATTTTGAAAGGTAACATGTTGTGGAAAAGAAGAAATTCATAATTGATTGGTCTTCCTCAACTCACAGATAGAAAACTAGTTAAAAATTTAGACAAGATTACATAAAACCAGAGCAGAAGAAAGCAGATCAATAAAAACGCGTTTAAAAACGCAAACGCTATAAAATTGCGTCTAGCGTTTCCAGCTACTAAAATAGAGTATAGTATTTGGACGTGAAAATCAAATCTTTCTCTCTCTTTCTCAGTCCAGAAAAATTATTACTCCGTCGTCGTCAAGAACATCAATTTCAATTGAAATAAAAAAAAATTGAAATTATCGAGAGAGAGATAAAAAAGAGAGAGAGTTCGAATCCTCCATCACAGCTTATGCAGACGCTACACCAGTCCCAACTTCTCCAGAACTCGGCCGAGCCGGCGAACAACCAGTCGGAATCTGACGCGCCGCCTAAACAGGTGGCTCAAGCCATGGAACGACTTAATCAAGCGGCTAGGGTTATCGCCGATATCCGCCTCGGCGCTGACCGTATCCTTGAAGCAATGTTCGTTGCTTCCCAACCTCGTCACACCGATATGCCTCTTCAGCTCTTCCTCAGAGAAGACGCCTCCATGCGTCAACATCTTCAGGATCTTCGTTTAATCGGTGCTTTACTTGTGATACCATAAATTGGATTATGTCATTAGTATTGATTTTGCTTGTTTAGTTCTCAAGATCGTAATTATGTTTCAGGGAAGAAGTTGGAAGAATCTGGAGTGTTAACTGAGTCTCTTAGGTCAAGAAGTAATTCATGGGGTCTTCACATGCCATTGGTTTGTCCAGATGGTGCAGTTGTTGCTTATGCTTGGAAAAGACAGCTTGCTGGACAAGCTGGTGCTTCTGCTGTTGATAGAACCAGGTATGAGATTGTTGCAGATGACATGAGAGCATAATTAGTGTTTAGGTTCGACTCTACAATATTAGATTTGAAGAATCATTTTGGCTGTTAGTTCCTCCTGGAGGATTGTGGATTCTGTTTCCATCATTCCTTAATAGTCTCTTGGATCTAACGGAATGATTGTGAAGCTTTGGTGAACCTATTTGGAGTTTCATCAGCTAACCAGTTTTACTAAATGTCATGCATTATGCAAGCTTCTCCTGTGTTGTGAATAATGATGTTTTCATTCTGGTTTGTTAACATAATATGTTGTCATGACTCTTAATGACTGTAGATTAGCTCTCAAGGCCTTCACGGATCAGAAAAGACGATTCTTTCCTCACATTGATGATGGATTGAAGATGGAACCAAGATCGAAAAAACTTTGTGCCTCCCATTTGCTAGTAGAAAATGAAAGAGAGGAGCCGGTTGATTACAAAACATTGCCAGATATACAATCGCGTTTAGAGAAGCTGGTCCCGGATGTGAAGGTGTCTACTTATGGACGCTTGAACTGGCTGAAGAGAGCTAATTATTTACCTGGGTCAACTAGTGATGATCCAACAGAAGCTTCGAAGCCTATTTTCCAGAGTTCTAGTAAGCTGAGATCAGGGATACAGAACGAAATTGTTGATAAGATTGCTGTGATTGAATTATCATTTCCGTCTGTATTCAGAGCTGTAGTCTCATTGAATCCAGCTGGTTCTGTTGATCCAGATGCAGTTGCATTCTTCTCTCCAGATGAAGTAACTTCCACTCTCTCTCCATTAGAATATACTGATTCTCAAATTAAATTGTTTTAAGTATTCATGTCTTTGTTTCATCCCTTCCTTACAGGGAGGTAGCTACTTACATGCGAGAGGATTCTCGGTTTATCATGTGTACAAACACATCACGGTAACACAGACTGCAAATTGGTGTCACATTATAAATTTTCACAGAATTGATAGATTGGGAACTTGCATTAAATAGATTTTCTTTCAGGAACATGCTGCTACGGCCTTGCAATATTTTCTCGGCTTTGGTACTGGAACAGCTCTCTATTCTCTTCTGGTAATGCATTTACAAAGACACATCACTCACTAGATAACATCATGAATAATTTATTTCTTTTGGATCCATGGAAGTTAATTTACACTTTTATTTTTTTTCTAATGCAGCTATGGATATGCAGTTTTGAATCCCTATTTAGCAAACCATGCAGGTACTATGCCACTCTTTATAATTCTTCTGGAAAAACTAGAAAAAAATGGCCTGATATGGACTAAACTTTTCTACCTCTCTTCTGATGCAGTAAATGTGGAAGCCTATTAGCAATGGATAATAAGTCTGCGTTGATCTTACCCCCTCTACACCGCGCTTACCAGGAATTACCTCATGCGGTTAAAACTGGGGAAGTCAACCTGGATATTTGTGAAGCTTACCACTCCAGTTGCTCTCCAGATGATTCCTAGTTATCCAGCAGTAATTAGGAAGGATCGATTAAAGATTAGAATTAGGTTCTCAGAAAATCTTGTATGAATCTTAAGTATCTGCTGTTCTTCTTGACACCTCTTGTTTGTTGTCCCATATTGAGGTTAGGTTCATTATACATCAGTCTCTTTCTCTTCTGGTTGAGATATATTAGGAAATGGCAACTGATGATACATGTGAATGTTGTCTTCTTTCTACAGTTTTCATCTGTGTTCACGAGATGACAGAACGAAGACTTTTTTGTACTCAGTTCACATTACTCTGTTGCAGTAAACATCAAAAGTGAGAAGAAGACAAAGTGGGTCCTGGTTCTTGATTCCGTTCCAGAAATAGAAAACATGTTAAATGTATGAGTAGGACTCTACAACCCAAATGGATCAAGAACAACATCAACAACTAAGTTAATTTTGCAAGATCGCTTACAGCTTCTTATCATAGTGATTTTTCATAGTGAAAACACATCGCAAAAACCTGCAACTAAGGAGACAAACAGAAACATCACAGAAGAAAGATAAGATAAACTAGAGGGAAGAGGAAGAAGAGGAAAAAGGCAAAGACCCTACATTTCCACCACACAACACAAGACAACCTTCCAAAACACACACCAAACCAAACTAGTCACTACTTCTTGCCTTGTTCAATAGCACATTCCTCTGGAACCACCGCCATTGACCTCTTAACACCGCATATTGTCCAGAGATACAAAGCCAACATTGCCCCTAAGGCTCCACATACTACACCCAAGACCAAACCACCAAGCATTCGCCATGTGCACTCACTTCTCTCTCGACCCTCTTCCTCCTCCGTGGAAACATCGGCCTTCAAACCTTCATTCTGTTCAAGTGGCACTGGATGCAGCCACATCGGATGACGCTGCCATGTTTCAAAGCTCCAAGAATGGAGAAAATGTGCCTTGGAAGACTTCCCATTGGCAGAGCTTAAACCCACCATGACTTCACCACCTTTCCAAAGCTTCGCCAAGTCTACTGAGAAAGAGAAGAACGGATCGAACTCCTTTATCGAACCAGATCTTCTGAAATTAACCATCATACTCTTAGATCTTGCCGCGTAATCAATCATACAGCTCAAAGTCCCTCCATTGTTCATCATCAAGTCACCGTCAAACGAAAGGTTTCTAATATTAGAAGATTCAGGCCTGCCAATTAAGATTCTTGCACGGTTTCCTCTCTTGGAGATATCAAACTCAAAAGCAACAACTGTCTCGTTCTTTGCATATTCTAATAGAAACCCTAAAGCAGTGGAACTGTTATCTCTCTTACCAAACAGACTAATATCCAAAGTACTTGGAACCATTACAAAAGCCAAGACATCACCAATCTCATTGGGCATCGAAAACGAGAAGTAAGTCGAGAAAATAACCAAGTTACTCTCTTTACCGTGGAAAAGATTGATGGGTTTCCTGTAAAAGACTCGTCCCACGCTTCCGCCCACTGAGTCAGTCAGCTGAATCGAAGAACTCTCATTGACCAGCTTCGAATCTCCAAACATAGCAACACTCTTGTTTTGAGATTTCACGAATCCATCAAACGAAAACGTGAAATCCACACCTGCGGTTCCATGTATCTCAAAATATAAAACGAACAGAAAAGAGATGGCTTTGAACAGCGCCATAGCTTAACTTGGGATTAAACTAAACGAAACTCCTCTGTTTCAATGGCTACAGAGACGAACTCTTCTGCCTCTCTCTCTCTCTCTTCTCCTTCTAAATGGAATTTTCTAGGATTCAGAGAATGAAGTCCATCTTTTCAAGAAGTATTTAAGTTTGTTAAGAAGAAAGCTGAGGGAAGAGATGAATATCATTAACTCATGCAGACGCTCTCTCCATCTGTCATAGTGGTTGCTGACTAAGATTAATGCTGTTTCTGATACTTATTCAATATTATTGCATTCTCTTTTGTTCGCCCCAATTAGTCTAAGATTAAGACATTCCTGTCCACTTTCTCCGAAATGGTTTCACGACAACTACAGCCTAAGAATGCTAAACGTTAAAAATATTTGCACCATGACACTTTATGAAGTACCTACTCTTCTTCATTTCTCGTTCGATAGCGCTAAATCGCAATTATGTCATGAAACACATTTATTGACGTGCACATAACATAAATCGAAGCTAAAAAAATTATTGGCCAAATCCACACAAAAATAAAGAAAACTCCTGAATATAAAGACCGTAACATAAAAATCTGAATTGGCCAAAACCAAGAAAATTGAAAACCAGATTCTAAAAACGAAGTAACACTTATCAGTCATGACAAAAAGGTAAAACCTTGATAGACAAAATCTACTCTTCATCGAACAAACCAAAACCACCATCGTAGTCTTCTTCGTCTGATTCCTCTTTCTTCTCCTCTACCTTAGCAGCAGCAGGAGCTGCACCACCACCTGCATCCGCAGACACAGCTGCTACAGCAACAGCAAACTTGCTAGGATCCTGCATTCCAAATTTACACCCGAGAATTAACATTTACAATAATCAATGGACCAAGCATTAGATATAACATGATAAAAAAGATTCACTACTATTTTATAACTAACCTTCAAGAACTCCTTGACCTTCTCTGCTTGTGGGAAGGTGTACTCAGTGGCAACAGCAATAGCCAAGGCATTCTTGTATGCATTGATGAACATATGCGGTGCTGCAGCAAGGGTAGGGTAAGACACAGCTAGTGCCAAGGAAGTGACCATGGAGATACCAGAAGCAAACTTCTCAACAAGTTGATCTTCTGTAAGGTCAAGAACCTCTGGGCTGAAGACTGAACCATTGTCATAAACCGACTGGACAACAAGACCATATGAGAACGGCCTGATGCCTAGCTTGGCTAGAAGGGCAGCCTCAGAAGACCCGACCTTGTCACCTTGCTTGATGAGCTCCACAGGGGTGATAATTTCAACGGTGCCCTTGTTAATCTTGGTTGGTATGTTAAGCACCTAAACATTCCAAAACACATTCATTCATTATTCAATAACTTCATACTTTGTATACAAACGATACAATAAAACATTACAATGAATGATTAAACAAACCTGGAAGAAAGATGTCTGGGACGGGTCGAGACCAGTGTTGCCAGGTTGGACAACCACATCAATTGGGGCAACCAAACCAACACGAGCAGGGGCACCAACCTGTAAATAATATGAAAAAAGTTTCATTTTCAATCCAATCATATGGAGGAAGCATCAACATTTCCATACAATTCAATCATATTGACAAAACATTACATATTACACAATCCAATCACGGTGAGAAGGTATCAACATTTTACACAATCCAATCACACTGAGATGTATCAACATTTTACACAATCCAATACCCAAGTTGATTCAGATGACTTAACCAATATAAGCAGAAATGTAACCCATACTTCTTTTATCTAACATTTGTAAATCAGATTAAGGGAAATGAAACAAGATCAATAAACCAACCTTGTACTTAGCAACCTCCTCGCTCACTTCCTTGAGGTCACCTTTGGTAAAGATCAAACCAACGTTTCCCTAAATAAAGCACAGATCCAAACGCAAGTTATAATCTAAACTCTCCAAACACAGAAAAAAAAAACAAAAAACAAAATTTCGCCAAGCTGAAGAAACTAACCTGAAGGAGAGGAAGCAGATTAAGGATTGAAGTGTTTCCGGTGTTCTCAGAGTGAATCCTGACGGAACGCTTCATCATAGTGTTCTTTCCCATAAGCACCACAGAGTCACCACGAAGACCCTTTCTGATGTTCTGGAGCTGAGTTGATCCGACGTTGTCGGCCGCAACGACCAAGATCTGGGTGTACTCATCGATATGCTGACACAACTTGGTGTCGTAAGCGATCTTCTTCTCCGCCTTGGTTGCTTTCACCATTTTCGCTCAAATAAGGATAAAAATTTCGAGACACAAACTCAGTTTAACTCTGTGTACAGAGGGAGTTTGACGCAAAGAAGCTAGGGTTTTGGTATCAGCCTTTTTATAGTCGCCGAACTTGCCAAGAGATAAGGGAAGCTTTAGGGTTTTCAATTGACCTTAATCTAACGGTTTGTATCTGTTTGCTTGATTTCTGATCTGACGGCTATTGTTTATTTCAATGATATTGGGCCTTTCCCAAAAGGGCCCAAATCCAGCACTAGAAACATCATGCGTTGTGATGTTAAAACGGTAAAACGGGGCACAGTTCAGTAGAGGTTAATCAGAGTTGCTATAGATGTTATTCATCTCTATGGTCTCCTTCATCAGTTTACTTTTTCTTTCAGACTTAGCTTTGACTAAATATTTTCGTATGGCAAATTTAACAGAACAGATACATCAAAACATGTAATCATGCATTTATTATTTCAAACCAAAAATTCACATACAGTGAACAAACTAGTCTACTAAGATTGAATCTCAGGAACAAGTTCATTGATGTCAATTTCCACTAGTGTCTCCTTCCCAAACAAACTAAATCCCACCGTTGCCTGCAAACCATCAACAACACAAGAGAGTCACTAAGTCAGACAGACATCTAAACAAAACACATTTGTTGCACACACAAGGAGCTAAAATTATACCTTTGCAGTTTTGCGGTTCAGTTTCTTTAAGTTGCCAACAAATTCTGCAAATGTCCCTGACAAAACTCGAACTGTAGAACCAGCTGCAAGTTTCTTCTTCTTCCCTTTTGTTTCAGTAGCAAGTGTAGCTTTTCTCGGGGCTCGTTTCGGTTTAGAGTCTGCTACAGTCTCAACAACATCTGAATTAGATGTGGCAAGTTTCTGTGAGGCTTCTTCTTCAGCTCTTTCTGCCGCCTCGAATTCACTGTCTGCTTTCTCTTGTTCTTCTTTTGCTTGTTTGAAAATGGCTTCCAAATCACTGTCGTCTACTGGTCTAGGTTTATTAATCTGTCTCTTGCTGCAAAAGAAAATGCAGATACAGATCAATTCACAGACCTTTACAGACGCATAGAGTGAGAGTGAGAGTACTACTCACGTATTACCAACTTTTGACCCTATGAAACCTCCAACTCCATCAACTTCTCTTATGGAGTCATGTATCTCTTTGTTCAATATACATCTGATGAAAATGCAACCAGGGAACACAGGTTTTGGTTTAACAGATATAGAACCATTCTTTAGCTTTCTCTTCACCTGAACAGATGGAGCATACACCTGTACAACGAAATTCCAAATCCACTTGCTTCAAAACCAATTGTATGAGTTCCCCACAAATTCTCAAAGATCACACAATGACCGAAAATCCAAACTCAGTATCACACTAACCAAAAAAATTCCAATAAAGTTTCGATTTTTAAACAAGCTTTAAACTTTCTCAACAGTGATCTAAGGCTAAGATACCATTTTGATCCAAACTTCAAAATCACACAAACAGAAGAAGACAAACCCAAATCCCATTACCGTGAATTCCATTTCAGGGAACTGACGAGCGAGAGCACGAGCTAAGATTTGAGCAGTCTCATGACCACGAAGTCTAGAAACCCTAACCACCCACCATTGCGGACCTGACTCAGCCAAAGTGTCCAAATTGAGCTCCTCCGTCCACGTCGCATACCGTTTCGTTGGTTTCTGAATCAACTTTTCCTCAACTTCTTCTCGCCAGCTATACCCTGATTTGCTCTCCCGCCTCTCGTTCCGGAGCTGCCGTCTCTCCTTCGCCGTAAGCTGGTGGTTTCCCTCAATGACACATGCGTATATAGAGAATTGGGTTGTGTTGATTGGCGAGTAAATCGATGGGATTAAACTGCTACGACTCCATTGGAGAAGTCCCCCTTGCAGCTTCATCATTCTCTGTTTTTTTCTCACTGTCTACTCTCAATTTTTTAGGATAATGTTTCGAAAGTGTTTTTTTAACCGGTAACCGGTTAACATTTAACACCAATACCGGTATTGAACTAAAACCAAAGTAAAAAATTACCCGGACTACAGTAGTAATTAAACTTTTTTTTATCAAAGTAGTAATTACCCGGCGCTGAATAACCTTCGAGTGAAGCTTCAAAGGTGGAATAAAGAAGTGTTTGGGGACATAAATAGGAGGAAGGATAAGCTTTTGAACGAGCTCTGGTATTACGGTCACCCAAGCGCAATAAACTTCTCCCGTGATTTTTGAAACCAAACTATCTCCTCCTGTTCCAAAACCACATCTAAGTCCTTCTCTAAATCCGATTCCTTAGTAAGTAAAGCATTCGTCGGATTCAAGTCAATCTGCTCGTGAGCACGAGCAGATTGACTTGAATCCGACGAATGCTTTACTTACTAAGGAGTCGGATTTAGAGAAGGACTTAGATGTGGTTTTGGAACAGGAGGAGATGGTTTGGTTTCAAAAATCACGGGAGAAGTTTATTGCGCTTGGGTGACCGTAATACCAAGTATTTTCATAATCGACTATTATCAGACGGCGGAGAAATATGATTGAAATGTTGCGAGGAGATGACGGTAGTTGGATCACTAAGGCGCAGGAGTTGGAACTGTTGGCGGTGAACTACTACAAACGGCTTTACTCGATAGATGATGTTGATCTGAATGTTGAGAGATTACCGCAGGAAGGGTTCCACTCTTGTCTAGGGCGGATCTGCGGGTGTTAGGGAAGCCTTTTGCAGCTGAGGAGGTTGTAGCTTCCTTACAGAGCATGGGAAAATACAAGGCACCAGGACCGGATGGCTTTCAACCGGTTTTTTGTTGGAACGTAGTGGAGGAATCTGTGGTTACTTTTGTCCTGAACTTTTTTAACTCAGGAGTTACCAGAGGAGATGAATGATGCTTTGGTCGTGTTGATTGCCAAAGTCTCGAAACCAGAGAGGGTAACGCAGTTTCGACCAATAAGGTTTTGTAATGTTTTGTTCAAAGTTATTACTAAGGTAATGGTTCTACGGTTGAAGACTGTCATGCCATGGTTGATAGGTCCGACACAAGCTAGTTTCATCCCAGGAAGGTTGAGTACAGACAACGTAGTGATTGTTCAAGAGGTGGTGCATTCCATGAGGAGGAAGAAAGGGAGAAAAAGGTGGATGTTGCTCAAGCTTGATCTTGAGAAAGCTTATGACAGGATCAGGTGGGACTTTCTTGAGTACACCTTACAAGCCGCGCGTTTACCAGAGCAATGGGTTCGGTGGATTATGTCATGTGTTAAGGGTTCATCCATGAATCTACAATGGAACGGTGAGAAAACACAAGCTTTTCAACCTGCTAGAGGCCTTCGTTAAGGTGATCCGTTATCACCGTATTTGTTTGTGCTTTGCTTGGAGAGGCTCTGCCATTTGATTGAAAAGTCGATTGGGTTGAAACATTGGAAGCCCATCATCTTGTCGAGAGGGGGTCCGAAGCTCTCACATATATGTTTTGCGGACGACCTTATTCTGTTCGCTGAGGCGTCTGTGGCTCAGGTTAGAGTCATCAGGCGAGTTCTGGAGGAGTTTTGTGTAGCATCAGGTCAAAAGGTGAGCCTTGAGAAATCCAAAATTTTCTTCTCCAAGAATGTTAGTCGGGACCTAGCTCCTCATATAAGTCTGGAGAGTGGTATCAGTTCGACTAGTGATCTGGGGAAGCATCTCGGAATGCCAATTATCCATAAGCGGATGAATAAGAGTACCTTTGGGGAGGTTGTCGAGAGGGTCGCTTCCAAGCTGTCAGGATGGAAGGGGAGAACGTTGAGCTTAGCAGGGAGGATTACTCTCTCTAAAGCAGTTTTATCATCCATACCAATTCATTCGATGAGTACTATCCTGCTGCCTAAGTCAACACTGGCGGAGTTGGACAGGATTACCAGGACTTTTCTCTGGGGTAGCACTCCTGAGAAGAAGAAGCAGCACCTTCTCGCCTAGGAAAAAGTTTGTTCTCCAAAGTGTGATGGTGGACTTGGTATACGAACTGCAGCAGCATCGAATATAGTTGCTAGCAAAAGTTGGGTGGCGTTTAGTCCATGATGATCACAGTCTCTGGGCCCGTGTGTTGCGGAGTAAGTACAAGGTGGGTTATCTTCGAGATACATCTTGGTCAGCGGTGCGGAGTAACTGGTCTTCGACTTGGAGAAGTGTGGGGACAGGTTTGCGAGATGTGGTGATCCCGGGTATGAGTTGGGTGCTTGGGGATGGTACGTCTATTAGCTTTTGGAAGGATAAATGGCTGTCTACTACACCACTCGCTGAGGCTGCGTTGGTAGATATACCGGGTGAGTTTCTCAACTTACGGGTTTGAGATTTATGGTCTACGGACTTTGGTTGGGATGTGGCACGGATTGTCCCGTTTGTGTCTTAATTTACTCTGTCTTGTCTTGTGACTGTGGTGGTTGATACAGTGACTGGGGCGAGAGATAGACTATCTTGGGGATCAAGTCCGGATGGCAAGTTTACCGTGAAAGCAGTGTATGCTTGGTTCACGAGGAATGTGGTCCCGCGAGTCCGAATGGCAAGTTTACCGTGAAAGCAGCGTATGCTTGGTTCACGAGGAATGTGGTCCCAAGAGAAAATATGGGGGTTCTGTTTGGTAAATTTTGGAAACTTCAAGTTCCTGAAAGGGTGAGAGTTTTTTTCTGGCTGATTGTCAACCAAGTTATTATGACTAACTCAGAGCGACAGAGGCGGCATTTGTGTGACTCCAGCGTTTGTCAGGTGTGTAAAAGGGGTATTGAAACGATTATTCATATTTTAAGAGACTGTCCAGCAATGACGGGGCTTTGGAATCGATTTGTGGCCGCGGATAGAAGAGATCATTTCTTTGGGGAGACTTTGTTAGAATGGGTTTCAGGGAACTTGAGTAATATGTCAGTTCCGTTTGATGTTCCTTGGGCAACTTTATTCGGTATGGCTGTGTGATGGGGGTGGAAGTGGAGATGTGGGAATGTCTTTGGTAGTGTGGGGAAGTGTAGAGATAGGATCCAGTTTGTGAAGGATATGGCAAAGGAAGTATGCAATGCTCACTCCCTGAGCCGATGGTCCACAAGTACAGGTGTGAAAGTGGAGAGACAGATTGCGTGGAGTCCTCCCAAGGAAAGCTGGTTTAAACTTAATACGGATGGCGCTTCGAGGGGGAATCCTGGGTGTGCTGCAGCTGGGGGAGTTCTCCGGGATAGTGAAGGGCGGTGGGTTCATGGTTTTGCGCTGAACATAGGATATTGTATGGATCCCCTAGCGGAACTGTGGGGAGTGTACTATGGGCTTTCCCTTGCGTGGGACAGAAGAGTGACACATGTGGAGTTGGAAGTCGATTCGGAGTTGGTAGTAGGTTTTTTCAAGACGGGGATTCATGATACTCATCCCTTGTCATTCCTAGTACGTCTGCGCTATGGCTTCTTATCAAAAGACTGGTCAGTCTGGGTTACACACGTTTACAGGGAGGCTAATCGTCTTGCCGACGGTTTAGCAAATTATGTTTTTACTCATTGATAACTCTCTAATTTACATGTTTTTAGCATCTTTTTTTGTCCATATTTTGCATTGTTCATACCTCTAACTTAGCATTTTTAGGTCATTTACTGTAGGAATTCACTTTTAGAGCATTTAGGGTGTTGCATTTTTGCATTTTCATATTTTGGATGAAAACATGTGCTAAAGAGCCAAAAATAGGGAAAAACAAGGACAACTCGAGCATGTACCCGAATGAGCCATCGAGCTGCAATAACAAGTCCGAACCCCAACACGATCGAGGAGGATCCAAGAGCATGAAGAGTAACCCAAAGATCCACCCGAAGAGTAACCCGACTTCACCCTTGTGTACCCCATCGAGTAGATCATTGGGCAGGTCTGGGAAGCTAGGTCAAATGGGTTTCCATATGTAAACCCCCTCTTCCCCTAGCTTGCAAAGTAGCACGCCGCAGACCCTCAAACCAGAGAGCGAGAGCTTCTGTGAGAGAACTGGGCGACTCAACATTTTTCTTCTTGTTTTGCATTTTTATTTTGTAGTTTTCTTAGATTTATATCCTTTACTTTCTCTACTCTACTCTATCTTTTAATACAATGTCATTTTCATTCATTTTGATTGTTTTTTTATTCGCTTCTATGTCCGAGTAGTGTAGTAAAGTTTCTAGGGATGGGATAGATGATTTTGTGTTCTTGATCGGTTAGGATGCTTTAGTTGATTGTAAATGATTGATAGATTTCCTTCTAGATTGGTGCTCTTAATGCTGTCAACAGACCGAAAGGTTGAGATTAGATCTAGGGCGTTTACAAATGCTACAGGCCGAAAGGAGTAGATAAAATGCTTGATTTAGCCAATGCTAGAGGTTTACTTAACTTTGAGTAACAAAATTAGATGAGTTTAAGTCTACTGACAATAATGAATCGTTCTTAATGCCTGCTTGTTCATATTGCTAGTGCGACAGTGTGGTAATGTGTTCAAGGTTGATTGTTGCTAGTGCGAAAGTATGGTGACAAGGTCTTAGAGGTTCATTATCTAGGAAATAATTGCTTGAGGCATGTAAGGCATCCATACTGGTTTAGAACACTTAGGATTTGATTACCCCCATCCTTAGGAACTTTCTTATTTTATTTATTTGCATTTCTTTCACTTACTCGACTAATTACCTGATCAGGTACACGATAACCTGTATCGAGTAATACCTCGAGCTGTTCATATCTCACTTGCTTACTCGATCACCCCACTCGATCATGTACTCGATTGCTTGCATCAAGTGCTTAGGTCGTGTGGTTTACTTGTTTATATTCTTTACTTTGTTTATTTTAGGAATCGTTAAAACCAAAACCCTAATTGCTTGGCTTGACTTGCATTGTTCTGATCATATCCTTCCTGCTAGCAATACACAACCATTTGGATTGATAACCCTTTGTACTACAACTGCATAGGAGATTGATACCCTGGGTGAAAACCTGTCTATCACTCATCCATTTGGCTTGCAGTTGTTCGATACCTGTCCGGAAGCTCTTCTTTCTCTCATGATGGAAGATGCGCGTGGGGAGGTGACCTCTCAATGGATTTATTCGTAATTTTCTTTTTTATTTTTTAAGGGAGGTTTGTCTCCTTTTGTCTTACCAAAAAAAAAAAATAATTCTGAACTGATTAACAAAGATAACTTTCGTCACGACGATAAGGTCATAAGGAAAATTTTGGTTTTGTATATTCTTTACTAATTTGTGCTTATTGGTTGAGAAAGAGATGCATCTATGTATTAGTTGCATATAGTGAGGCTATAATTGTAATTAGTGTATAGCTAAACCCTACTAATAATATACTTCGAATCATTGGGCTAATTAATAATAATAATATCATTCAGCATTGTGCTTATATTTTGTAATATTTGAACTCAAGATCACACTACTGCGTACCCGTTTTTTTTTTAAGGTATCAAACTATCACTATGTAATAATTTAATCTATAATATAAAAGTTGGCTAACTCTCTCCATTCGAGTGATACGTCAGCAGTGGAGAGAGTGCCACATGTCTATCATCATTAAAAGCAAACAAACCTAAAATAAAAAGGAATATGAAACATCTTATGTCTTTATATATATATATATATATATATATATATATATCCCAAAAACAGTTTCAATATTCACATAAGATATTTAGAGAGGTTTAGAACATGTCCCAAGAAAGTACATGCATCACCAAAAGATAAAAGGGCATGATGAGTGAATCAAAGAGCCACTTCTTCCTCTTGGCGTAAACCATGAATGTATCGTTTTAGGCGTTATAATTTCGTCAATATTCTGAAGAGTTGTACGAATAATCGAGATGTTTCTTAATAATATAGAAAAATTCATGAAAGTTTGTCCCAAAAGAAATAAAATTTTATATATGATGAAGATTGAGGTTTTCTTCACTATCAAATGGAAGATAATTGAATTAAACTGTAGAATGTTAGTTAGAAAAATACAGAGACAAAGAAGAAAGGGGTTTTCATATTCTAATATTTAGAAGTTGTCAAAAAAAAAAATTAAATGAAATTATTATTACAAAAAAATTAAGAGTTATATTCAAGAAATAGAAGAGCTAACATAAAAGGAAATTGTCTATCTTAATTATATCTATTATAGAGTTAGCCAAACTGCAATTCTTGATAAAAAAAAATATTAGTGTTTTATAGTATATAATTGAGAAGCTTAAGTATGAAGTTATCTAAATACTTACACTACTTTTGAATGAATGTAAAATTTATTCAACCAAAAATCTCTTTGTTACAAAATATGCATATTTAGATCAAGCTTTCATTTGAAATAAAGTTGTTCATCCATATATCTAATAATTCAATTACAAAATGAGAAAACTTATTTGAAGTATTAAAAAAAATCATTGTCAAAAATTTATTTTTCAAAATTTCAACAATTAAAAAAACTAAAAAAAAAAAAAAAAAAAAACAAATTACTAACACAATTGTTAAAAAAACATTAAGCCATAAGCGTGTGTATAGCACGGATATATCTAGTTTTTTATGTAAAAAATGACAAATTTATAAGAAAATAAACCATATAAATCATTGACAACACACAATTGGTAACAAAAACATATGAAGGGAACTACAATTTAATTTTATTTACCGACTACATCAAAATAAATACGAGAGAGCAAATCAAACAAGTCTCACTGAGTGTTTGAGGCAAATTTTTGTCCTATTTTGCTCTAAATAATCTTCTTATTGTTTTTAATAATCATTTTGTAATATTCTTGCTTAACATTTGGGAAGATCAAGTGGTGGCGGTGGCAACGTGGTCGCCTTGGTCGGTCCGTTTTCAACCACAAATATCATCCCTAGTCCGAACGGCAAGTGAACATCGATATGACAATGCATAATCCACGCACCTGAACCAATATGTTATCCAATATTTTAGGTTTCGTGCATTAATTGTAAAATAGCATAATGAAAGAATTGGACTGAAAGAGTTCTTACCTGGATTATCAGCAGTGAAACGGGTCACGGCCCATCCACCAACAGGCACAGCCAAAGTGTTACGGAATTGCGGGTTAACGAGATTGAACTTGCTTCGGTCACGGTTGGCGTTATAATTACCAAACCCTTGAGCCAAAACATGGAAATTGAATCCGTGAAGATGCATGGGATGACTCTCCGCCGCGATAAGCGCATGGTTCTGCAATACCAACTCCACCGTCGTATTGAATTTCAAAACCTTGGCGCTCGTTGTCTTTTGAGCGAACAAAAGTCCGGGGTTCGTCTGAGTTATGTTCGGGTCAGTGTAATCGAACTTAACCGGAGGCTGGTCTGGGAAATCCGGCGTGAAAATCCCGTCGACGCCGTGGAACACAGCTTCCAAGATCGATAGCTTTTTAGGTAACACGAAAGAGTGGTTGCTCATAGAAGCTGAAAATTTTGGACACGTGGTGTTATCTGCGCATGCTTCTAGCCCGAGCCCGATGGTTACGAACATCTCTTCTTCCACGTGGCGAGGTACTGGTACGTAGTGAGGTCCATCGACTAAGCTAGTGAGGCTGGAGTAGAATTTGTGAGCAGTTAACGTGTCGAAGAAGGAAGGTAGTTTCGGCATCAACACGCGCTTCGTTCGCTGTGATTTCGACGCGCCAGCGTAGTGGATGACGCCTCTGGTGGTGGTGTTGGGGAAAGGGACGGATGGTGCGCTGGCGTAAGGATGAGCCGCCATGTAGTAGGAGGTGTCGATGGACTGATCGGCGAAGAGGAGTGCGTCAACGGTTTGACCCGGTGCGATTGCGATGACGTCGGTTACGTAAGGGGCGGTGTAGACTGCGTCAGCGCCGACAACTGTCAGCCTGTGATTGGCTATCTTGAAAAACATTTGCATGTTCATTGCCGCGTTTATGATGCGAAGTAAGTATCTCTTTCCTTTTACCACGTCTAGGCTAAACATTCCTATTTTGATTCATAATGAAAGGATTAATTAGTAAAATGTTAAGTTTTATTCAAACAGTATGGTTAGAAATTTGGTTATTTAGTTGTTTTAATTTGGTCATTTTACTAATTAGTAAATATTTTGGTTTTGGGTTTTTTTTAGTTGTTGATCTTTTGACTCACTGTCTTTGGAGCATGGATATAGGTTTCCAGGAAGGCCATTGATCGTATAGGCGTCGGAATTGTTTGGAGGAACTCCGGTGGCGATTGCAGTCTCCTCTAACGCGACTACATCGGTGTTCCACCATTCACCTGTTTTTTTTTTTTTTAATATAAAAGTTAAGATATTAATATATATATAGTACTGTTTTTATAATAATGTAGAACATCGAATACTTTGATTTGGCCAATTCCAGCTACTGAAGTATATAGACGTTTCAATTTTAAAAGACAAGGACCAACACCCGTACGTCATTAACCAACTGAAGTTATACTGAACGTGTGCGATTAAGTATTAACTATTTATATAATTTAATATCACTATAACACACAAAAAGAAAAGAAAAAAAAAAGACTGAGGAGTACGACGCATTTAACTTTTAACAACAAATGAAATATTATTTGTCCTAATAATATATATCTAGCTTATAATATAGTTAGTATATAATCCAGTTTTTTTTTTTTTATAAAACATATACTATTTTGAGACATACCAAATAAGATGGGGACCTCTTTGTGAGGTTTGGGAAACGGGTAAGAGTGGCCGGATTTTGGGCGGATGATGATAGCACCGTATACGGTGGCGCGTAGGAAAGAAGAGTGTGCGTGCCACCACAAGGTACCTTCTTGGCCGGTGATGTTGAATATGTAAGCGTATCTCTTGCCAGGCTGAATTGGGCACTGCGTTATCATACTTGGTCCATCTGCCCAAACTGTTAGTCTATGGAAGATCCCGTGCCTGTGTCGTCGTGTACGTACACAAAATATTAAGATAATTAAACTTGTTGAAAATTTGAACACAAATACAAAAATAAAAATCGTTAAACCTTTTAACAAAAATCAAAACGAAAAAAAAAACATTCATCTTTTAGATAAGTACGTTTTGTTAAAATATAACTATACTGTGATCATAACCCTAATTAATTTCGAAGGAAAAAAGAAGGACCGAAGTGACTATACTCCAAATATGAAATATCTACATATATTAATTTTATATTTCGAAAACAACGTTGAGTATTCTATGCGAGAAAGGAAATAACTAAGAGACGGTGAAAGGCGAACGTCTAGTAAAGCCAAACTACGAAAACGTAATCATGTATTAGTTAAGCAAACTATTAATATATAAATTAAAACGAGGTTACCGTAATCAACTAATTGAGTACCAATGAATTGTGATGTTATGAGGTGAATTGTTGAGGACGTGAATAACGAGCGAGTCACCCTCCTTAACGCGTATTGTTGGTCCAGGCAGGCTTCCGTTTACGACCGTTACCACTTGCCGTTTGCACAGCCGAGACACCGTTAAGTTTTGTACCTGGCAAAATCCAAGTATCTCTCACGTCGTTAGGGATATGACTGGTCAATGCTCGTACTAGCTAGTTAGCTAGTTAAATAAACTCATATTTCACATTAATTCTAGCTAGATTCACCTATAATCAAATACAATCACAACATTTGGCAGAAGCATGAATTTGGTTTTCAAATAAGTAAGAATCATCTTGTTTCAAGTTTTGAACCGATACAAGACAATTAATTATAAGCGTATCGAATATATCATACGCTTATAACATGCCAATAAAAATCAATTTTAGCGGAAGAAGAAGAGGAGGCAAGAATGCATAGTTACGTTGAAGGTGTGTTCGACAATGGCCGCAGAAGCTATTGAAGAGACTGCGAAAAGAAGTAGAGCACAAGCAAGAGATACCCTAACACCCTCCATCCCTAGAGAGAGAAAGATGAGAGCTACCGAGCAGACAAAGAGAGATGTGTGTTATGGAGATGTTGAAGCAAAGAGAATTGTGGTTCTACTTAATAATTTATAGAATGCGAAGTGGTAACTAACGAACGATGGTAACTAGGGCTGTCTAAGATAATGGTTTGAATATAGAAGTATATACATCATGATTCTCAATATGGATTTCTTTAGAACCTTAGCTAGCCACGTAAGTTCTATCCAATGTTACTGCCACATAGTTTAGATAGTTTTCAATTTTAAGAGTTCGTTTTTTTTTTCTTGTATTTGTGTGCAGATATTTTAGAATATTAAATTTAAAATACGATTTCTATGGTGCACAAAAAAAAACAAAGATTTATATCGTACACATACAAATTATACAAACACTACTGATAATAACTAGAATTGATGTATAATTTAAACAATAAAATTTTTAATTCATTCTCCATTCTAATTTAAGTTTCTTAAAAGAAATGTATAATTTAGAACAAAGAAATAAATATTAGATCTGAGTTGATGGCTTGATGATGTATATCGATCACTGTTATAGCATAATCAATTAGGCGTGTATGTATTTGTCTACGTGTATGCATGTGTTTTTGTAGATATTGAAATATTCTTTCTAGCGAAGCTATGCCAATAGGTAATATTCAATCTGTTAGTAGAGACATCGTTCTCTAAATTTCTAACACTTGATCTCTTTATTAGTTTAGTTTATAATTTTCGTTGAGAAATAACAAAAGTCATCCAAAATTTTTTGCGTCTCAACACAAACCATCTTAACTCATTATAATACGTATTACAAGTCCAATATAGACAACTACTTATCTAATTTGATATCTAAGTAACAACCACAATTTTAGCGACAGATTTATAATAAAATTGAGCATTAAAAATCCGCAAAATAATTTCTCAAAACATTGTATCAATGAATTAAAAGTTACAACTATTTAAGTAGAAACCTAAAACCCAATGGTCCTATTCT
This sequence comes from Camelina sativa, assembly GCF_030686135.1. NCBI lineage: Eukaryota > Viridiplantae > Streptophyta > Magnoliopsida > Brassicales > Brassicaceae > Camelina > Camelina sativa. Next base: position 3,734,459 of record NC_141898.1, read on the forward strand.
TTTCCATTTGCTACTGTTACTCGTATTTTAAAATTTAGAGTAAGTAAAACATATCCAAGAATCATATGAGATCGTATATTTAAAAAGTGTGTTGAATTCGATATAATTAAGGAATCAACGAACCCATATTGCTTTTGGCTTTATTTAAATGCAGAAATAAACATGCGACGCACTCCAGACACAGGCCAATTGATTTTGTCTCAAATTGTATGACAAATTGGGTAGTATTCAACTACTGATCAAATTCATTATAAAAAGGCTCCCACCATGTTATTAATTGGTTTAGTAATATACATATTTTCTTATGACATGAAGAATTTTGATACGTGCATAGAAAGCGGTCCATGTGTTCAAGTTGAAACTTGAAAGCCTCTTCTTAGTCAACTTTACAATACCTTCGAGAAACGTGTTGTATTTTGTGTAGATAGATATAGTTTTATGTACGTTTCACATATAGATACATTTCATATCTGTATGATTTTTTCGAGTCAACACATCATCATTATTATATGATACCTATTTTACCTCTTTATATACTGCGTACGTACTCTCTCGGATGCAATGCAACAACTGTTTTTATCTTTGACCTAGTTGTTCCAGTTAATCATTGTTTTCCGATGTGTTTTATCTTTGACCTAGTTGTTCTGCTTAATCATTATTTTCCGAGGTCGTAATATAGTATGTGTTTGTTTATTGTAAAGATAAAGTTTAGATTTCCATTAAATTGTAGGTTAATGTACATTAGTACATAGTAAACGGCCATTCTCGCCATAATCTGAAACCCCGTATTAATTAAATAAATAGTCAGATCTAAAGATTTGTTGTCAGGCAAAGGTCGCTCTCGATCGTGTAATAATATAATCCGACTGTTTCTTGTATGTTCAAGCGTTGGCATGAACATTTTCTTTATTAGCTTTCGCCATCTCATATCATAGGCGAATGGATTACCATTGACTTTTCAAATTAAAAACACCATTTCAAAGCCTTTTCGTAGACACGATCAACTCCTTGATGATCTTGAATACATTTTCATGAAACTCAAAATTTTAGTTTATTGGTTTGTGAGTTGACTTTTAGAAACCTATTTAGATTTTAGAGATCTATCTATATAGTTTCACTATTTCAAGATCAAACATTTGGACTTAAAAATTGTTTTCAAAATAATGAGGTCTGCGTACTTCATATTTAGCATTTGTTTTTATAACTTGAAAAGACTTCCACATTTTATCAAAATAAAAAGAAAGACAGTTCTTTACTTTTCATCTTCATCATCCACTGGATGGGCCACACGAAGAGGCCTAATTTACAGAAGAATAGGCTTTTTAAATAGGCCCAATAAAAAGTACTTAGTCCCCCAGATAATGAAAAATTCCCGCCAGAAGCCAGAGAAAGTCATCAACCTCCCAAAGATCTTCCGTTTTAATGAATTTACCTAAACCTCCCTCACAAAAGCTTGACCAAAATTTTAGAAAGAGGATTTTTAGTGAGGATAATAATGTAAATGTCAATCACAAGGGCAAAACTGTAATTAAAAGGAATAAAAATGATCCCACCGAAACACAAAGCCCTACGAATCTCTCGCGTGTGCTCACGCGACCGACCCCAACGAGAACTCAACGCTTTTACAGTTTAAGAAGTCCGGTGGGTGAGAGGGACGAGAACGGAAGCCGTATGGAGGGAGAGATTGTGAGACGATCAGGATTCAGGGAGGTGCAAGAATCGGTGGCAATTGGCAGAGGAGATGGTGATGGTGATGGCGATGGCGACGGCGATGGTGGAGAAGATGCGGCGGGGTTCGTTGAGGAAAGGGCGAGTGGGAGAGGAGGGAAAGATCGAGTAAAAGGACCGTGGTCACCGGAGGAGGATGTTGTGTTGAGTGAGCTCGTTGAGAAGTTTGGACCGAGGAATTGGAGTTTGATGGCTCGGAGTATTCCTGGTCGTTCAGGCAAGTCTTGTCGTCTTCGTTGGTGTAATCAGCTCGATCCATCTGTGAAGCGCAACTCCTTTACTGGTATCATTCAATCCATTTTCCCAGTTTTTGATTTGAATTTGGGGTTTTGATTTTTTTTCCGATCGGATTGTTGCTGTGATCTTCTTCTTCTCTTTTCGAATTTTTGATTGGTATGTGGTGAGTTGAGAGAATCTAGGGTTTTTTTTTGTTTTTGGTTCTTTTATGTTTGTTCTGTTTTTTTTGGAGAGAGACTTGACTATTGGATCTGCTCTGTGATTTACTTGTATGGTTGTGAAATGGAATTGAATTGGTGATTTTGGCTGAGACATCATCACTAGCGAGGTACGGTGATGTAAAACTGAAAAAAAACTAGAAAAGAAATGATCTTTGGATTCTGTGCTTCTTCAGGGTGTGTCAATTCGGGATTTTTATGGCTTGTGAACTTTTCCTTGAATCCATAACGAACAACAAATTAGGTTGGATACCATTTGATGTTGTAGCTGATCAAAAACACGGTTTATTTGAGGATAGTAACTCTGCTTAGCTGTAGAAGTATTTGGCGCTGATTGGTACGAGGCTTCCAAGGGCCTAGGCATTACTAGTTTGTGTTCTTTTCATATCAACTTTAAACTCTGTTTCTATACCATTTTCATCAGTAGCACTAAATCAGGCTACTTCGTTGTATCTTTTTGTTTGTTGGTTTATGAAGCGGTAGAAGACCAGGCTATCATCAGAGCACATGCCATCCATGGAAACAAATGGGCTGTAATTGCGAAAATTCTTCCTGGAAGAACAGATAATGCTATCAAGAACCACTGGAACTCCACTCTACGACGTCGATTTATGGATGAAAAGGCCAAGAATATGGGAGCTGGAAGCTTAGTTGTCGAAGAAGATCCTGGATTTGACAGAACGGCAACAATAGCTTTGCCAGAAGAAATTTTATCTTCAGGGGATGGTGGTCATGTAACTACTCCAATTGTGTCTCCGGAAGTCAAAGGGGCTGCCTCTATGGAAATGCCTGAAGAACAATGCGTAGAGGAGACAAACGGAGAAGTTATTTCTAGGCAAGACGGTAATGATCCTCCAACGCTTTTCCGCCCTGTAGCTCGGCTCAGTTCTTTTAATAGTGCGTACAATCATATGGAAGGATCATCCTCTCCACATATACAAGACAAAAATCAATTCCAATCATCTAAACAAGACACAGCAATGCTAAGAGTGGTTGAAGGATCTTACAGCGAACAATTTGTGCCTCCAACATGTGGAAATGGTTGTTGCAGCGAAAATCCCGTTCAGCAAGACTCATTGTTGGGTCCAGACTTTGTGGATTACTTAGACCCACCAACAATTCCGAGTTACGAACTAGCTGCTATAGCAACGGATATAAGCAGCCTTGCATGGCTGAGAAGCGGTTTAGAGAGTAGCAGCGTGAAGGCGATGGAAGAAGCAGCTGGCCGATTAAGGTCTCAAGGCTCAAGGGGACATCGAGATCATTATCTTGTATCTGAACAGGGGAAGAACATAACCAATGTCTTGTCCACATAAAAGGAACAAAACAAAAAAGCAAAACAAAACCAGTCTCTGAGATTTTTCTTTCTTTTGTTTTTTTCTGAGATTTCTTTACTTTCTTTTTTGTATTTGATTTTTTTATCTCTTGATCTCGGAGAGCTTGAGTTTTACTTGTAATCAAAGTTGTGATGTAATTGAGTAGAGATAGTTTATATAGTTCTGAAATTGAGCAGAGGCCACAGTGGCTTTCAACTTCTTTGTGACTGTATGGCGACTGCGTTTTCCATAAGATAATATGGTGGTTATTTCACTTTGTAACATGCCTTCACAACAAGCCCACAATGATGATCTATATATCATAACATTGCCAAGTAATGTGAATGTGTAGTTAAAAATCCACAATCCAGTTAAGATCAAGGGAAAACGGCAAGAAAATCCGGTTTTAGCACACAAAAAATCTGATGGTACACCAAGGTTCTCTCAAGCCAAGTCAAAGAAGCAAACATGTATATGTGCTATGTGTGTATTCACATTTCTAAATATACGTATGCAGAGAAAGAAGCTGTACAAATCTGGCTTTTTTTGTTTGTTGTTGTTGCTGGTAACTCTAAAAAGCTTCGAGAGAAGAGCCATGTCTAAGAGCTTCTTTAGCTTCAGCCTCCATCCCAAGCTTTAAGAGACAAGCTGCTTGTAAGTAGAGAGCGATTGAAAACTCTGGTGATGTGACCTGAGCTTGCATCGCGTCACTTAAAGCCTCGCGGAACATATCGCTCATTAGGTAACATAAACACCTTCTTGCTAATACTGTTGGTGATACCACTGGTGCTCCACTCATGAACTGTGATAAGAAGATATTCATATCCTTATAAATAATGTATCTTTGCTGGTAAAAGAAGACAGGTTCTTGATGATTCAAATTGATACCTCTGTGTAGAATTCGATTGCGGTTTCAAAATCTTTAGCACGAAATGCAGCATCCCCGTGCTTCTTGTAATCCATATTCTCTTGCATTTGACCCGTCCACATTTGAAATGAGAACTGCAATATTTTTGAACTCATGATAATGAGATATTGGAATGTATCAAGAGATTTTATGTTCATCACAGACATATATACCTCGTTTGTGACAACAACATCATCCTCTCCATATCCGACTTTCTCGAGTAATTCGTGTATGCCACTTAGATCCATTCTCCAGCATACTTCTCCAAAAGGACTCAAGCGCACTTGCTGCTTTGTTTCAGGTTTAGTGTATGATGGACTCTGTCATTATTAAGTCCCATGATTACATAAGAAAAGTCTGCATAACCCGAAACCTTGGAAGAATTAGTGAAGTGATGACTTACAGGGATGTTTTCTCCTTTGACGTTGGGCCAAGAGTCAGCTCGTTTCTCAAGCCTTGAAAGTGCCGACATGAGAAATTTTATGCTTGGCCTCTCGTCTGGTTCAGGCCGTAAACAGCGGGACGCTAGATGTATTAGTTCTGTTCTATCCTCATCAGAGAATTGACCATCCAGAGCTGAATCCATTAGCACCAGATAGTTTTTGCCACGGAACAGGTCAAGTGCCTGGAATGACATTGCCAGATGATGAAACTTCTCAAGATACATTTACATATCATATAAATCATGCCTCAGGATACAACTAATTACAGTCTAAGTAACAAGAGCCAGCTCATCTATAAAGATTGACATTTGACACCTTGAGGACCAACAGATATTTTGCTTTGTGAGAAGAAAGTTACATGGTTCGGTGGAATATGTCTGCCGCTCATGAGATCCAGTAACAAGGTCCCAAAGCTAAATGTGACACTCTCCGGTATCACAGTACCTAGCAATAGTTTAAAAGTTACGAGTGGTTTCAGATGTTTAGAACTTTTCCCTAGAGAAGAGTGGTTGGATGCACATACCTAGACGCAAATATTCAGGAGGAGCAAATGCCAAGTTAGTGCTATAAGTCTTCCCCTCTCGGCTACACTTCATTAGACCGAAGCAAGACAGCCTGGGATTCCCAACCTGTTAAATACTTTGTAAGAAACTTATGATAATGAATATTACATTTATGGTTGTCCAACTGCAAGAAAATTTTTAACCTTATCGAACAATATTCTGTAGGTGTTAAGATCATGGTACAAATCTATTCCCCTATCATTACAGTAATCCAACGCTATGGCAGTATGTAACGCAACTCTCAGCCTCATCTCCCATTTCATTGGTCGTTTCTCCCCTGAAAACAATTTCATAGTCAAACAACTTAAGAGACAATAGTCAAACCACTTAATTAGAGCATATAGTCAAGGCCAAAAGAAATCAGAGACAGGAGAGTTAATCAAGGAACTCAAATAACAATGAGTCTCACAGTGGAAGAGATGCTTTGCGAGTGTTCCATTAGGCATGTACTCAGAAACGAGCAGCCTCTCGTGACCTTCTGAGCAACAACCAATCAAATTAGCCATATGCTCACTCCTACACCTCCCCACAGCTTGTGCTTCCTCCTGAAAAAAAAAACAAAATGCCACATTCATGAAATTTTCCTCTGCAACAACAGGTCAAGCTCAGAACCTAATTTCCTCTAATAACTCAAAAAGAAATGAAATTTGCCTCTTAAACATACCAAAATCAAGAACACTGTCACATTCAAGAGAAGTATCTCGGAAACAATAACCAATCAAAAGTCAAAGACGATGAACAACCGGAAAAAAAAAATTGGGGATCTAAGCTTAAAAAACACTAGTCAAATCTTAAGCAAAACCAAAGAAATTTGAATCCAACCATCAAAAACTGATTGAGCAAGTAATCAAAAGAGGTAAAAGACGAACGATGAATTCGAAAGAATCAGGCCACGAAAGCCTCTGAAACCGTTTGACGGCGATCAATCTGCCGTCGTTGAGCCTCCCTTTGTATACGATGTTAGGAACCCTCTCGTTGTGCTCGGAGACGATGTTGCCGGCGGCGAAACCGTCAGTAGCAACTCTCAAAAGCTCCAAGCTAAATTCCCTGAAACTGGGACAAGTACTCCCCTCGTCTTCTCCTTTGTTATCTGCAGGTCGAAATTATTGATTAGGTTAGTTCTTCTCGATTCATCGTCTTCTTCAGAACGCGAATACAGAGGAGGAGGGTCTGGGAGAATTTCGTCGGAATTTGTTTTACCTAGTTCGTCGATGACGGTGGAAGTAATCGACGGAGAAGGCGATCGACGCCAAGGTTTGAAGCAAATGCAGCCCATCGCCGGCGATGGAGAAGCTCGGCGAGAATAAATTTTTTTCAAGTGCTTTGGTTTATTAAACTAAACTCCCGCCTCCGGCCATTAAAATTATATATATAATTTTTTAAAGAAACAAAATCTTTCTTTTTTGGTATCGAATATTTTTATATATCATAATTAAATACTTGACGAACAGAATAATGTATAGTATATATATATATATATATTTTTTTTTTGAAAAAATCAACGTTGGTATTATTTATATAATACGAAAAATTGTCAACATGATGTTGAAGTCATAATTAGAAATTGTTTGCTTGTTCCATTTAAATTCCTCGTTTTTTAATTTGTGAGCATTGAACATTACAGTTCTTTTTTTTTACATTACAGTTTCTTTTCATTTTTTGTTTTGTTTTTATAAATAAAAATATCAGGCGGAGTTTCGTCTTCATTTTAAACTTAAAAATAAAATTTCTCAATTAAAATAATACCACAGCTTTTCGAGATTGAATGTCATATACATCACACTTACAGTTTATTAAATTTTTATTATAGTTCATCCATAATTTTTAAAACATTCAAGTAATCTATCGTAATCAAATCGTTTTCGTAAACTTTTTGATCATTACTGGCAAAAAAAGAAACACTCTCTAGAAACTCTAGTGTAGTGGTGTAATGGGACGCTCGTTTAGGTGACTAAATTATATTCATATCTTATTATTAAACACAAAGAACAAAACAAAATAAGTACAGCATATATAGCCCTTAAAATATAAATTAGCCTACGCCTTAATGGACTATTTATGATGAAATATGGGCCTTGATGCTAGGCCCATTACTTTTATCTTGGAGTCTAACTGAACTGTCTCCTTTGAGTTTGAGCTCCTATCTTCTTTGTTGATTGATGATGATCAAAACAACTTGAAAGTTGAAACTCTAATCGCCAAAATTTTCCGGGAAAGCTCTTTTGAAATTTTCGATTCCTTGTTAACAATGGCGCTTCATGGGTCTGGATTCTTATGCAAAGTAAGCCAAAATTTCTCTCCTTGGAAGACATTACTTCCGATTTTTTTTACTCGAGTTCTGAAGCTCCAATCTATGGTTGTCATATGAAATCTTGAGGTTTAGTCGATCAACAAGATGAACCCATTGAGATTGGACGGTTTATTGTTCATGGGCATAGTTTTAATCTTTGTCTGGTGTGAAGATTCTTACGAATTAGCTGATTACGTATTGTACTGAGATTAAACCCTAGAAGAAATTTGGATCGATGAAGTCAATATTTTCCTTATTAACGATTAGAAAGTGTTTGAATTTCAACTCTGAGATGCAGCGTCTTCTTCAAGATCCGAACTTTGTTGTTGCCACTTTGAGCAATTTTGATGAATTTATTGTTGTGCTAATCTGGCCTTTAATCTTTGGCTCCTTGATAGGTTTCAAGCTCAGTAGATGTCACTTCTCTGTTTGGTGGTTCGACGAAGCTGCTTCACTTACCTAAATCTTATCCCATTCATTGCAACATGGTTTCAGCCAGCAATGCATTTGGGTTGGCTCATCTCAAGCTGCAAAACAAAGAACCGTGTGAGTTCGAGCATCTTATCTAGTAGAATATCTAGTTTTAGATGAGACTCCTTTCTTTGAGTCTTGGTTTTGTTTAATGTAACTTTTAACATTTTGATGCAGGCTCTCGTCTTAGGCCTTGTCAAGTGAAACGCGAGGACAGTAACCAAACTGCAGATGTTGAGAGCATATCAGTGGATGAGAACACGTTGAAGCAAGATCTCGAGATTGCGATCCAGGAAGAAAACTACGTGGAGGCAGCTAAAATACGGGACAAACTAAAAGAGCTTCAAGAAGACAACAAAGCCTCTGTTTTGTCAGCTAATTCTAGGTTCTACCAATCTTTCAGAAACGGGGACTTAGCTGCGATGCAATCTCTGTGGTCAAAATCCGGTAACCCCTGCTGTGTCCATCCAGGAGCCAAAGGCATAACAGGGTATGATTATGTGATTGAAAGCTGGGAATTTGTGTGGATGAACTATGATTTTCCGTTACAGATCGAGCTGAAAGATGTCGAGGCTCATGTCCGAGGCGAAGTAGGTTATGTAACGTGTATGGAGTTTGTGAAGACAAAAGGGAGTAGTAGTTGGGGAGCTCAGTTTGTTTCGAATGTGTTTGAACGGATTGATGGCCAGTGGTTTATATGCATTCACCATGCTTCTCCTGTTGATATTTGATCAAAATAACAAAGCAACGTTACACAATTTCAAAACGTTTTTGTTGGGATATTGTATTTGGAGATTGCGGTGGGATATCTTGGTGGTTGTTTTAGGGGTGATGAAGGACTGATCCGATCAATCACTTTGTTGGATCAGTGAGTTTTTAACTTGTACTTCGTTACAAAATACTCATGTTGTATAATACAAATGTTTTTTTGTATGTTTTAGATTATACATGCAATGCAGTTGTTTCTTATGTTATGAAGGTAAATGTATGTATAACTTCTGAACTTCACATAGCAACTTCTAAAAAGGATCATTTATTATGAAACCAAAGGCTTTTGGTTTTGTCAAATCAGCTACAGATTGATAAATAAATATGACGAAGAAGAGACTTGCGTTTATTCTAACCAAGACCTCTTGAATCTTGGTCAATCACATAATCAAAACATAAGATAGAAACATTGGACTATGAAACCAAATCCTCAAAATTTAGCTCAAAGCTCATCCTTCTTGATCGCGGAGGGACGGACACCATTAGCGAGAAATTCTTTGTAGTATTTGCCCGATTCTTTCACATGACGTGTGAGGTTATTGTTGAAATCAATGTAATAGAGTCCGAATCTGTTTTTGTAACCATCTTGCCACTCGAAGTTATCCAACAACGACCATACAAAGTATCCAGTGACTCTCACCTTGTCAATGCTGCACATTTTACACAAATGTTTCATCAAATTCTCCCAAATTGTTAGTCTATGATATAGTATAAAAAAAGAAGTACTACTTACCAAATAGCCTCTTGCATACTCAAAAGATGCCTCTGAAGATAATATTTTCTATTATGATCAGCAGTACCAACTGCAACCGAATCGGTGGCCCCAAGTTCTTCTCCATATCCTAGAAAAACAACATCAAGATAATTGTATATTTAATATTTATCATAAAATATAATCAGCACCGAAAACTAGTTAGCAGTAAAAAATAGAATATCTAGTTACCATTCTCCATGATCATAATTTCCGGGTTTGCGTATTTATCTTTGATGTACTTCAAAAGACTTCTAAAACCTCTAGAGTAAACGTTCAATGCAGCGGTGAAAGGCTGAAAGAAAAAAAAAAGAAAAAAACATGGTATCAGTAGACGACAGTATAATAAACAGTGCCAAAGTGGGAAAGTCTTAACCTCGCATACATACCTTGCTACCAATGCTGTAGTTTTGTACATTCTTGGCTGGAAAATTAAAGATAATAATGTTAATTAGTAACAACTATAAGTAATTCTATACGTTCAAACCTACTCCGGAGACTTTTTGGTATCAGTTATTTAATCAAGTAAAAGGAAAACGAAAACTTACACTCCCATTGAACAAGAGAATCTTGCAACCATCTTGGTTTAGTGTAATCTGGCTTCTCCAGATGGTTTGAAAACGCTGAAGTGTAGTAGTTGAGTCCTACGAAATCGGTCGAATCTTTCAATTTTCTCTTCTGCTCAGTGGTAAATTTAGGCAATCTATGGCCAACAATGTCTTTCATAATCTGTGGATAATCTCCGAAGGTAGTTGTGTCCAAATGCCTATAAAAATAATTAAAATTCCATTTAATTAATAAAATAGAAATTATATACGAGCATTTATTTTCTTTCATATATATATAGAGATTAATTACTTACCATCCGAGCATAAAGTCAAGTGCACGGTCAATAGACGCACCGTCTTGTGCATCATCAAAGTCATGTGGCTCAAACCAAGCCGGACTATGTGCGATTCCAACCTTCGACCCTTTACACTATAGCCAATAAAAATTACACAAAAAAAAAGTAAAATAAGTAAGTAATTATGATCTGAATCATGACGATAAATAAGTAATTATGATTTTGTATATGATGTATGTACCTTTTCACACTTTCGTAGAGCTTCAACGGCTTCTGCGTGAGAGAGTAGGAGGTTGTGACTGACTTGATAAGCCTCAAAACCTGATCGTCCATCTTGGCATAAAGGATTGACGTAAGTAGAACAACGTCCTGGTGCCTTCTTTCCTACGTCATAACCGGCGTGAGCAAAGACCCATGGCTCGTTGAATGTGATCCAATGCTTCACTTTTCCACCGTATTCTTGGAAAACGAAGTCTGCGTATTCCCTGAAGTCTTTCCTGTATTTTTGCAACAAAAAAGGGATATTAATTAAAATCACGTGAAGAGTGTCTCTCGTATAAGCTTTAACTGCGTCTTACGAAAACGTACACAATGTTTTGGCTTAAAAAGCCGCCATATTCGTCTTCCAGATCTTGTGGGGTGTCCCAGTGGAAAACAGTCACGAATGGAATAATACCTAATCACAAATATAAATATTTGTATTAGAGAAAAATAAGGGTATTAGCCTATTTAGATATAGAGTTTTTTTGTCGATTAATTTATTTATGTACATAAATGCTTTAAAATATATATAACCATTTTTGATGAGCTCGTCGATGAGGTCGTGGTAGAATTGCACACCAGCTTTGCTCACTCCCTTCTCCTTTCTCCCATCTGATTTTAAAATAAACATTTGTTTAGTTTCATTAATATTCAACGAGCATATAAATACAATAAATTCGATATACACTCACGAGGAAATATTCTTGACCATGCGATGGACATTCTGAAGGCGTCTGTGTTTAGACTCTTCATGAGCTGAATATCTTCCTACAAACATTTTCGCAGAGGAGACAAATTAATTTTTAAAATCTAGTATAATTAAATCGGACCAACCAAGGTATTCATTAATAGATACCTTGTAACGATGGAAGAAATCAACAGCCACATCGCCGTTGTCGTTATTACATCTCGCTGAAATTAATTAAGTTTAGTTAAATCAATATTCTAAGTTAGATTTAAGAGACTGTAAGAAACAAAAAGTAAATGTAGAGGCATTAGCTCACCTGGATATCTTTTACAGTAGATATCCCATAAGGCTGGTCCACGACAAGTTTCGTTAACTGCACCTTCAACCTAATGACATATAACCAAAAAAAAAATAGCTGATGGGTTTAGCAAATGATATATATAAACACATATAGGCTAATCTAGTATATAAATGGTACCTGATAAGCCGCAGTTGCAGTGCCAAAAAGAAAACCTTCAGGGAAACTTCCTCGGCTTAGTTTGGTAGACGGGGGACAAACAGGATCACCAGCATTTGCAGGAGAACCGACGATAACTACGAGCAAAAGCAGCCCCAAGAGAGGAAACTTTTGCAAAGCCATTTTTGTTTGTTTTTTCCTTGTTGCTGTTTGTTCGCTCTTCAACAGAATTAGAAGTATTGATGGTTCTTTTACATCTCAAAGGCTTTCTTTATATAGTGATTTTCATTCACTTATTGATCTCTCATTTATGTTTTTTTTTTTAATATGCCAACCAGGCATCGTTTTATCATTTTAATATTTTATTTTATAGATCAAGATCGTGTTTTGGATCATATATTGATTGCTACGTACATGGTTATTGACGTTAGCCTATATATTATAATGCTTTTATATATTTATTTGACTAAACTATCATACTGTTATTTAAACAGGATGATTCATTGCATGATCTACATCGTTTTTTTTTTTTTTTAATTCTGAAAATTTACAACATATAATATTCCGCGTGTCCAACGAGTACATATTATAATAATAAAATTCAATCAGGTCGTTGTGTTTGTGTATCTCCAAAAAAAATGAAGCTTCCATACATTATAAACTATATGATTTAAGACCATTTAATATTAGCTCAGAGGAGGGAGTATGGTTTCACCTGCATAGAATAAGGCCTATTTAAAAAAAAAAAAAAACTCCAATAATAAACAGTGGTTTTTTTTTCCTCTTAATTATCTTCTCAAAGACTGTTTTGATTTCAGTTTTTGAAACATTTAATAATATATCTCGTGTTTAACGAGCAACAATTTTAAATGCAACACGTTCGGCTTCAATCTAAAATTTCCAAATTATATAAAGAAAAACAGCATTAAACTGCAATTTCGACGTTTCCATGTGATGTAATATGAACGATTATTTTATATTGTTCCATGTGTTATGTATACTAAATACATTTTTTTATGTAAGATTAAAGATTTTATATTCGTAAGTGATTTATTTGAATATATTATAGTTTGGTTGATAAATATGAATGAAGGATGATGGAAATGGATTTTAAATATTTTATATAAAAGAAAAATAAACGGAGTTTCAAGAGGACAAATGAAAATCCGTCATCATTAGGATTAGAGAAGCAAATGCAAATTTGATTAGTAATTTACTTTATTTGTCGTTGTTGTCATCTATTAGGGAAAGGATAATATGAGTTAGCTAGTCCCAATCGTGCAAGTGCAACCTATTGGTTCATTAACAACTATATATTAGTGATTACCTGACCTATCAGTACAATTCGGAATTTTTTGCATTAAAGTTATTGATATAACATAGTAAATGGCGAATTAATAATATAATCTCTATTTTTAAAAAAAATCAAATTCTACTTTTTGACCCTCAACTATTTTTGAGAGTTGATGCTTATCTGAAGTTGGTACGTGGTATATACATGTATGCATGCATCCATATCATCCAACTTTGACCATTGAAGACAAAAAGTACGGTAGCGGAGAGTCAACGACCCTTTCAATCTAGTTTTCTACACAAGTAAGATACAAGGTATGATTAATTTTTCTTATTACACTAAAAGAGTCACACTATTCTAAAATAATAAACGTTTGAAATTGAAAAGGAAAGACACTATACATATCCATAGTATTTATTATTATTCAACGATATCCTCAAAATCGATATAATAACCACCGATGCTATAGGAGGAAAATAGAACATCCGATCTCATTATAAACATGTTAATTTTGTACTAACTATTAGTTACGTTAAGTTATGTTTTTAGTATTAATTACTTTAGTTAATTGTTGTATGACTTGTATCCTTCCATTATATTCTCTCCGTTTTAAAATATACGATATTTTAACTAAAGCACGTAGATTAAGAAGTTTTTATTTTTAACAAGTTCAACCAATTAGAAACAATACTGCATAATGTAAAATACTAAACTAATCTAAAAGTTGCATAGAAACTTGAAAATATTCTATATTATGAAACAAAAAACTTATCTAAAACATCTTATATTTTGAAACGAAGGGAGTATATCATTTACATAAAGAACCAAGAGTTAATATGGAAGCCAAACACGTGTCCAGAAAGGGTTGTTTTTGTAATGTTATACCATTTATACCAGACTATCTAAATTCTAAAACGTTCCATCTAAATTGAAAGTTTTAAAGAATTTCTAAAGTTTTAAAGTCAAGGCATCGGGCACCACGACGACTTTGGTGAGAGGGAGAGAAACTCTATAACTTATTAGTATTTTCCTTCTTTTTTATAAACTCTCTATTACACCTCAGGGATCGAGTTAAAAACTACAAACCATACTCAGAAAGTCAGAAGTAACATTGAAGTACATATTGGTGGAGGTGTTCCTTGACTAAGGAAATGCTTGTAATACTTGGCCTATTCTTTGTCATGACGTGTCAAAATTGTTCTTGTAATCGATGTAACAAAGTCCAAATCCGTACCCGTTTTTGCCACTCGAAGTTGTCCGTCAATGCCCAATGGATAGTACATAGTAGTAACGTGCACCCCATCCTCGCTGCAATATTTGCACAGAATTTCCCATTAGAACTTGTAAACTAAACATGTGTTATATGTTTGACTCACCAGTCACCATATAGCTTCGTGCAAACTCAGAAGATGCCTCGATCGTAAGATAGATTCTAGGTATTGATTAGTAAGCTTACTGTTACTTCTTTAGTCAAATTTGTAGTTCTAGATATTGAAAATTGTTTGTGAGATAATGTTAATGTGTTACATTAATGGCTCCTTTCTATCATTAAATGTCCACTACATATATTTTAATTAGTATTTTTGATATTCAAATTTATTATGATTGAGTCTGGCACTGAGGCAAGTAGACATAACTCTATTTTCTCAAAAAAAAATTACAAGTAACAGATTTTTTTGGGGGCAATTACAAGTAACAGATATGAATTGTTTTAGGTAGTCAGTAGTCACAGATCCGATTTAATCGCCAGTAGTGAATGAATATATTAAAGTTGCTACCTTTATTCATACATCAACGATTCAACCACTTGTTATTCATCACAAATTTGAACAATTGAATTATAAAAATCTTGTATTGAATCAGCTTGATTTGTTTTAGTCACCACTTTTGAACAAGCTTTGACCTTCATGGCATCTTTTTTTTTTCTCGTTTGCGTCGGTCCTAAAGATGGGACCATTTTTAAACCAAGGAAATGAATCTGAATGGGGGTCTAATATTGCGGGTTAGCCACTACGTACGTTGGAACACTCTAGTTCAGTGAACGCGGGCCGACACCTAAACAGTAAATGCGCAAAGCCTACCATAATACCCATTATTTTTAAGTGGCCAACTAAATACCCATGATGGTATTTAATTTCAATCAATACTTGCTAAGAATAATGACTACCAATAACCAGCTGCATATACTTTTTTTGTTTTGCTAAACATCATTAATAATGAAAGAGTTTAGGCTTTACAAAAGGAGAACCTAAGTTAAAGTAGCCAAGGCAAAAAAATAAATCAAGGCTACAATAATGGGATCAAGAAAAGGGTGTGTTAGCGGATCCAAAGAAGTATAAGGTTATTCCAATGCTTACGAAGTCTTCTAGCGGTAATGATGTTGCGAATTTCCTGGTCGACCGACTTGAAAACTAAAGATGAAGATAGCCTTTGGGAGTTGTGTAGGACATTGTTACGCTGACGCCAGATGGTGTATACAAAAGCATGAGTGGCTGCATAAACTTATCAAACATGTTTCCTCTATTTTTTTTTATAAAAATCTCTCCAATTCCATATAATATTTTTAGAAAATTCATTAATAAGAATATAAGATAACCATTATAGAACTAAAAGTTTGACAAAAAAAAAAAAAGAAAAAAACAAATACAACATATATCATCAATTTTTCGTTTTTTTTTTGTAATGTTTCGACCAAAGCAACTTTATTCTATTGTATGATTGTATCAAATAATAAATTACGAGGATCTTACGTTACGTTTAATCAGATGTAACACTTCCAAATTGAGCCTTCAAAAGAGTCGCAAGCTTCTGTTTTGGCGGCAAGACTTCCTTAATAAAATTATTGCTGATAAATTCTTTTGACCAACGTTGAAGGTTTGGAAACTCCTCCGCGGTCATGATCGTGACGCCTGAAGCTTCTTGGACGATCCCTAGCCAATATCCAATGAAATCAGCCGCTATATCGACAAATCCAATTGTCTCTCCTCCGAAAAAATGTTTATCTCCAAGCTCTTTTTCTAGATATTTCAAACCCTCATAAGCCTCTTTCGTTTCTTTTTCTCTTTCGCTTTTAGGTCCCCAACAAGCCTTCCACATTGCTACCATTACCTGAAACCCAAAGACAAATACAAGTTATAAAATCTAATTAATATTGTACACAATGCTCTTTGATTAAGACATGCATCTTTATTTTTGATATTACGTTACTACTTTGCTACTCAATTCCAAATTCATCATATAAATCTCATACCCCTGATATAATTTGTTTTATTAAGATCAACATATATGTACCTTTTCATCCACATACTTAGCCCAAAAACGGGCCATGGCACGCTCATAAGGATCTTGAGGCAATATCATGTGACTTGTCTTCCACGTATCTTCGATGTATTCGACAATCACCAGAGATTCAGCTATCGATCTGCCATTGTGGACGAGGACAGGGACTTTCTTATGGATAGGGTTGTACTTGAGAAGCATAGGACTTTTATTACCATAAACATCTTCTTCAATGTACTCGTAAGGTATGCCCTTAAGTTTAAGGACAATCTCTACTCTTTTGCTAAAAGGACTTCCCCATAACCCCAAAACCTTTACTTGCTCATCTTGATTCATCTTTCCGGTTTAAAGTAAAATACACTCTGTTTGGTTTTCTTTTCTGTGTTTGTTTGTGTTTTCTTGAGCAACGCTGGTGAGCAGTTATTTATAGTGACTTTGGACTTGGTTCAATGTATGTATAATAGTATAATGTTTAAGAACAGTTGGTGAAAGAGAAATATAGTAATAAAAATAACAATATGTATTAGTTGGTCAAGTTCTTGACTCTTAAAGGAGGGTAGTGGTTGAGCATGTATGGCTGAGATTAAATTACTAGCTTCAATTTTTTATATTTCACAAATTAGGATGATAAGATACGCATAATGTGCAAATACGAACAAATGTTTTCATAAGAAGTTATCTTTCAGTAGTAATAGTACCTTCAGAATTTTCAAAATTATAGTTTTTGCTCCAAATTACATTACCGTTTCGTAATTGTGTAACCCTAACATCATCGATACAGTCAGCCTTTGACGGATTCAAATACTTTCATGTTAAGTTTTATTTTGGAATCTTACAATTCTGATTAGTTTGTTTGATTGTTTCTCAGTGGTTGACTGATTACGTACGTAAGCAATTACGTTCACAAATGTGGTAGAAACTTTTAAAACAGGCCATCATCATCTCTAGGCCCAAAAACGACGAATCGTGTAGCATCTTTAGCTTTAAAAAACCCTGGGACTGGGAAGGCTTAAAGCCTTAAACTTAACTAGGATACGCATTTTGTTTAGGCTGATTTGAAACCAAATTGAACTGAAACCTTATTAGGCTATTACCGAAGTTGGCGACAAAAAAAAAAAAAAAAAAATAGTGGCCAACTTCGTATTTGTTTATATGAGCTTTTATTTTATTTTATTTGGAAAAACGTTTATATATATATATATATATATGTATAACTATTGTTAACCATTTTTTCAGATTATTTAGAGATATTTCATAGTTTTGCTTTTACTAAATACTCTCTCTGTTTCTGATAAATTGATGTTTTAGAGAATATTTCTTGTATTTAAAAGATTGATATTCTAAATATTTTTAATATTAAAAAAATGGAAAAATAGAAAATTAAAGAGAATGTCAGAAAAATAAATCATCACATATGTATGATATGACCAAAAATTAAAAGAAATAAATCATAAAAAAACAAATAATAAATTAATCATATACATTCATTGTCTTCATATGTGTGAAAAATCCTAAACATCAAACTATTAGGGATAGAAGAAGTATTATTTATCAATCCGACCCTAGATTCGAGCTGAATTCGTTGTTTTTTTCTTTTAAAAAAGGTTTACTGCAGGTTATGATAACCTGGTTATCATATGTATGATTTATTTTATTTAGTTAGTTGTAGCAATTCACTAATATATTTTGAATTAAATCGGAAACAAAAAAGAGAGAAAGACAATATGGTGACAGTGAAGCTCAATTTATATCACTAATTACGAAAAAAGAAATTATATTAAAAAAGTAAATAAACGAAAAAATTTACATAACTATTTTACAAAAAAAAAAACATAAAACATAAAAAACTAAACCAAAACCTTAGGGGTCTCAGTCTCGAGCTTCTCATCATAATCGGGTTTGTGTTTCCTCGTAACCCTTATATAACAAAAGACCGCCACAAGAAACGTAGTCGCTAAGCCTCCGAGAATGACTCCACCGCCGGCGATCGATCTGTCCAAGGTGGAATGGTGGTGTCCCCGCCGTACAATCTCTTCCAAATGTGAAATCTCCGGTGCTTCTACCTCCGCTCCTGGCCAGTTGTGCCTGCCGAAATTCCTTGTTGCCGGAGGCTCAGCTTCCGATGATGCTGCCGCCATGACAAAGGTGCACGCTAGTAAGCAGCATAGAACTATAAGCTTTGCAACCATTGTAGAGTTTTTGTTTATTAATATCTCCGATTTTTGTTTTCTTTCTTGGTTTACTTCGAGATGATTGTGTTACTGGAGTTATTTATAGGTCAATGTTTTTTCTTAGGATTTTTTGTTTCTCTTCAAACAATTTTTCTAATTTTCTTTTGTTAATCGGGAGGCTAGACAGATCGTGTGGTGTCATATGGAAATTTCCGAGTGTTTGGTTTCCGGGTAAATCGGGTAGATACACGTACACTTGGAATTTCAATAGGAAAAAACTAGTATTTGTGTAAGTTGTTAAATAAATAAAAAATATTATTTTGTGTCTTCGATGGAGCTGTCGGGTTGGCCGGAGGAATCATACGGGTGTACACGTGAACTACGTTAAAAGATAATATAAGATTTAACAATTCATTCAAAAAGTTTTCTGCTAAATTGAACCGTACATGTATATTTTAGAAGTTGAAAAAAAGTATTTTTGAGGAAACTAAATAAAATTGATTTAATTAGTAGGAAAATATATTAGATCTCTAGCTATAATTTAGTTTAAAGTTTAAAACATAGCAAATTTTCTTATATTAGTAAATTAAAGACAGCAAGATCTATGGTGTGTTTATATGTAAAAAGTTTGTCAGCGACGTGTTCTGAATCTTCTGATTAAACAAGGAACTGAAGCTTCTTTGTCTGTAGGCAAAGACGAAGGTGGTCGGGAACTAGCTTCCTCTTTGTTTTGTATTTATTATATAGTTTCCGTGAATTTGGTGTTAAAAACAGAATTAAAAAAACTGGTACATGAATGCTCATCAAATGCTAATACTAGTGATAAGTGATAGCAGGTGTCGTACGTATGGATCGGATGTAAATATGTAATACGTAGGAAAAAATAGTTAGAAGTTTTGATCTGTAATTGAAGTTTACAAACGTTGCTACTTACCCTGCCAATTACGACAAGTCACGGTCTTGACTCTTGAGTTAAGAGAAAATGTTTGTGTATTGATGGTATATATTTTTAGCTGTTTATGAGCAAGAATACACGTTCATATATTATGTTAATTAATGTTCATAGAATGCTCTTTTCATGTATATACATGTCAAGGAGAATTCAATTCTCTGTGCAATGGAATATCTCATTGAGACAATACTGATGAAATTTCTGATCGCTATGATAGGTAATCCCATTAAGTGATCTATATGAAGTTGCGTTAATTCAATTTATGCTTTTGAGAACGTCTTTTCCATCTTTTCATATTTGGCAGAAGATGTGTTATAACAATGTCCGTGCTGATTATTACAAAGAGCAAAGATACGAAATTTTAGTTTCTCCATGTAAACACATCGATACCAGAACGGCTCTCTGTAGAGAAAAATCTCTGACCGATTACCCTATAATGGGTTTTGACAGAAAAAATGTAATCTCTCACTAAAAATGGTGTAGAAAAACCGAGTCCCTTTCATAATTCTATATGTTAAAAAAAATTACATCAGGTAAGGCAGTTTTTGTTCAAATCAAACTTCGGAAGACATACTTGAGCCAAATTCGGATTAGACATGTGGTTTTGTTTGGTTCGATTTTAAGTATCGCACAATGTAAAGTGGTCACCTTTTGAAGAGCCCATGAGAGCAAAACAAGCAAATGTTGATCTTGTTATTGCTACATAACTTTGTCTTTTCCTTTATTTCGACAAAGACAAACCTTTTCTCCTCTTGTCCAAAGAGAAATTAAAGACAAAGATCATTAGTTGAAGAATTTATTCTGATAACCCTTTCTCATGATTAGCCTACTATTTTTTTTTTTGGATGCCGACAGGCGACAGGTAACTTTATTCTTTTTTTTAATCACGAGTAGAGATAGAGTTTAAGATGTGACAATATCTAAAATCTGTATGTCTTACCAAAAAAAATAAAAATATCTGAAATCTCTATAAGGAAAAATTCGAAAATATAGAAGATTATTTACATATAAAAGTTATTAATTTTTTATTTTTTTAAGTTCCATATATAGTAACTCAAAACTTGGTCTTCTTATGGTGATTAAAGATGTGCACAACTTTGTTCTCGCTATCGAATGTTGATTTCAAATGAGAAAAAGATATACTTAACAGAAAAACTCACATTCTATGTAACTATTCAAGAACAACTAATTAACCCTAAAAACTAAAAAGACATATTTATTGATACTCGAAAGAGTCGAAACCCATATGATTTTTAAACTCTAACCTAGCTAGTGACAAAAAAAAAAAAAAAAAAAAAAAAAAAAAAAAAAAAAACTTGAAACCCATATGATTTTCCCAATATATGAACTAAAAAAAAATCAATAATAGTTGACAAAAAAAAAAAAAAAAAATCAATAATTGTGAAGAGAATAAATTATGATCCGAGGGAAGATCTCATTGGCATACAAGACACAATAAGAAAAGGCAGTCAAAAGTAGTCGAATAGGATTTGTCTGTTAAAAAGCATAATCCTAAGTTCCCATTATTGGCTCATAGAGAACAAATAATATTTTCTCTAATGATTTGATGTCTCATACTCACTAATTTTACCTTTTAACGCTCTATATGCCTAGTGCTTACGCAGAAAACACTCTGTGCGAATGGTGTGGTTGTAATCTGGTTCTGTTAGATTTGTCTGACATAAACAAACGATTCGTAATTGCAATATATGTATACAATATAGTTGCATGCAAGTCTATAAACTAGTATGGATTCAGGTCCATGAATTTCACACCGGCATTCAATTATATTGCTTAAATTTCTTGAAGAGATATCCTGAGGAGTCTCGATCATGATCATCATGTCTAAACAGGATGGAAATGAAGAATATGTTCCGTATCCAAACTACACCGCGCGCGCATATACACGTTGTAAGTGCATGCGCCTCAAGATAAATTTCAGTTTCGATATTTTAGAAATTCACCAGCAATTAAAACTATTTGTTACAGAACACCATAAAGTTTAGAGTACAAATACATTCACATCGATCCTATAAATATGTATAGTTCTAAAGATGAATATAGAACAAAAGCTAATACATGCGATCATATAAACAAAAAAAAAAGCCAATTAGACATAACATACGGATGCACAAATAAAACATGAACAATAAGATTTTGTTTTCCAAGCATATATTCTCAGAGCATTAAACCTTTCGAATAAGCATCTTCTCATTACTATTTAGCCTCACGAGGCTTATAAATTCTCACGTTTCCCTAGTGACTTCTCACCAAATTATAAAAAACAACAAGAAGAACAACCATACATAAATCATAAACCATGATCAAGCAAGAACTTGCATCCTGAGGTGAAGAACTGAAGATGATGAGTATTGGTAAGGATCGGGTAATCTGCATCCTGAGGTTTAAAGCTTAATTAACTTACTATGCTTATGAGTTAGTATAACTTTTAGTCCTCGGGATGCGGATTACCTCGTCCTTACTCACAATACGTACACACGCGGATACACGATTACCATCATCAAGAGGTTAGTTTTTTGTTTTCTCTCTTTTCCTTTTAAATTTAACATCATTTGTATCAAGAGGTAATACACATTCAACTTATTAGTATATATATTTATTATGCTACCTGATTACCTCGCACGTGCATATGCATGGATTACTATATACTACCAATCTTTTTTGTCTAATCACAGTTTACGACGGCTAGGAGTTTTAGTTGTAATTAGTTAGTCATCAACATTGAACGCTAAAGATAACCACATTCGTATTAATAAATAATTTTATTTTGCAAACCATACATGAGAGATGAGACGGAGATGGTAAGAAGTGGACAGTGCTATTCTCCATGTTTAATATAAATGCCGACCAAAACACTATAGCAATATATAAAAATAAAACAATAGATTTACTTCTATATTATTTTAAATCCATCTACCAATAAATCCCTAAATTACTACTACCTACTTGTTGGTTCACTAAAAGTAGGTCATCACTATCATAATCTTTAATTTTCTGCAATTTTACCCCATGTAAACTCAGAATATAGTATAAGTTGAGCTATGTAATATTTACTATCACATTCTAAATAATTATGTGACTTGTGTGATTATTTCATATTAATTTAAGTTCTTTTTGTCAACGTACTAATTTTTTTTTTAGAAAAGTTCAGTTAATGGCAACGACTCTCGTGTATCTTTGAATCAGTTATATAACTTGTATTTACACTTAAACAAGTAACTCTAACTAATACTATATTTATATGTCTAATCTATATACAAATAGTGATAGAATAGAAATGATCACAAGTTCACAACATAGTTTTATCTGTCGATCAAAGATCGTTCATTGCTTTTGACATATATGTTTGGACTTGTGATTTGACATTTTGGTTATACTATTCAGTTAAACTAACTGTGTTTATTCAGTTATTAAACTTAGGTGACTCATTGCAAGAAAACACATATTTAAAGTTATATAGTAAATATGATGTACATGTACATACAAATTCAAAAGTACTCTGGATCGCTTTAAATATTTGAATATTTTTTCGATTTTGTTGATTAATTCACTTCTCATAGATGTCCAATACTGGTATAATTGTTGATAATTTCAGGAAAAGCACATGTTAAAATAATGCTAATAACAAAAACAAAGATGATGATGTGTATCAAACTACTAATTGCGCAAAGACAAAAACAAAACGCCAAAATGCTGTGTTGGATCATTTTTGTCAACTGCGTATCTATTATTTTTTAATTTAACAAAACTAATAAATCCTTAAAAACTACTTATTGAGAGCAAAAGGTAATTAAAACCACTATTAGTCAATTTTCTTGAAATAAATAGAAATGATTAAATACATTTAAGCATTGAAGTTAATTGTGTCGTTTTGCTAAAGTTGAAACTTCAAAGGCTGCTGATCTTTGTTCTTGACTTCTTGTCATATATAAGTGGTTAGCATATACATAGGGTAATTTTTCTTATCTTTTATATAGATGGGTATTAGACTTATATTTCTCGAGTATGAATTATATATTTTGTTGACCATATACTACTAATTACGTCGATCTTAAAAGAAGTTCAAATTAAATAGTTAAATTAATATACATATATATTAAAATTCATATATTTACATGAAACCATTTTGGAATATTGTTTGAAAACTGTGCCGTTTCCATTGTTTTAGTGAGGTAGAAGATATATCCCTCACAGGATCATACACGTATAAACAAGGACTAATTCAAGAAAAAAAATTGTTTTTCTTGAAATTTAGTTATGGAATTAGTTTGAGCTTTGATATAGATAATCCGGCTACAAGAACGGTCTTTTATAAGTTATAACAACCACACTTGCAAGTAGATAGTTGCAACTATTCTTAATGTTACGTATCCGAATATTCTCTATAAGAAAACTGAATCAGAAAAATAGAAGTAGTTTCATGTCAACAAAACTGTATAGACAAAATTGTGTAGATTTTTATTTTTGTATTGTTAGTTGCGATAATGTGTTTTTAAGATTTTTATTTTATCGATCGGTGCAAATTATTATTTTTTAATTATAAACAACTAAGTTATTCATGTAATGACATTGAAACAGTTGTTTTTCACTTTTCTTGTTTTGTCTTGGTGGTAGATTTTGATTATAAATATATAAGTGTTGATTAATTAACTATTTTCATAAAACAAATAAAGAAGCTCGAGTTGACCATTTCATTTCTTTGATGGAATACACTCTCTTTTCTTCTCTTCTTCCTTCTCTTTATGCTAAATTTTCACAATCTTTGATCATCTTTCCTTGTATTCTACGGGACAAATCCCAAATATTATATGGAAAACATCAAAAACCCTAAAGCCCTAGACGATTGTACAGACAGCATATCGAGAAACAGTCATCAAAGCGTTGATGATTCCCTGAACCAGTCAAGATCTTACATATGCAGTTTCTGCATAAGAGGCTTCTCAAATGCTCAAGCTCTAGGAGGGCATATGAACATCCACAGAAGAGACAGAGCTAAACTCAGACAAAAGCTTATGGAAGATAATAAGGATGATGTGGTCGCCGAGAGTGATTCATCAGAAGTTGTCTCTCTAGACCTCAATGAACGACAACAAGAAGAAGCTTTAACATGTGATGATCAAGACCAAGATGTTGACAGAGATATAAGTCCTAATCGAAAACTAGGGTTTTGGGTTCAAGAAAGCAAGTTTGGTACTAATGATCACGGAAAGGTCATGGAGGTTAGCAAAGATGGTTCGAGTTCGAGTCATCATCGTGAGATTGAAGGATTGGATCTCGAGCTTCGGTTAGGCCAAAGCGTCGTGGAGAAAAAGATAACGTAATCTCCGAATGATCCAAATCATATATTCATGATTGCATTGTATAAAGAGAAAGAAAAACAACTCTGAAACATCATACTCTCGAATCCGTCTATTACAAATGGATTCGTGGCTCAGATTGTATCGAAGGTATACCTTATTATTGCTACCTTATCATTGTTGTATATTGATATTTGTTTCCTTGTTAATTTGGGTTAATTTCACCAACAATCTTTGTAAATGACATACACGTCCAAACAAACATATATATAGAAATATATATATATTTGATGTCTGCTTTATACTTGTTAATGGAAAATGAATAAGTTTAACTTAATTCAATCAATGGTAGTTAGCTACTACTAGTATTATTCAATCTGTTCACTGAGAAATACAATGTTATCATTGACGTTATAGATTGTACTAATCCCGAGATCTTGAGTAATTCTTTCCAGATAACTCATTTTGATTTTTTCAAAAAAAAAAAAAAAAAAAAAAAAAAAAAAAAAAAAAAACTCATTTTGACTGTTATATATATTTCGAGATCACTGGTCCTCAACATCTTAACAGATGTTATCAATAATTCAATATAGGCTTAAATCATATAATGAACGTTTGCTAGCAAACTTATAAACGATCAATCGACAAAGTTGACCAAAACAACATAAACAAAGGTTTATGCTTTTCTAATTCCGAAAACGAATTCGAATGGTATTCTAACAGTCAAGATTGCATTTATACTAGAATTACGTTCAGTTCATGATGATAATAAACAAAAATAAGTACAATATTTATGTATTAAGTCAAAACTATATGTACTTTTAAGTCGTTGGAACCGAAAAAAGATTCCGTAATCTTTCATGATAATATATGTAAACTGATGAGACATGGTCCCGACCCATCCTCATGATAAATATAACTAGATCGATGCTTAACTAAACCAGCCATTCAGTGACGATTCCAACGTTGATGATGGCAGTGAAAAGAGCGAGAGTTCAATTTTGAAGGAGGAGGCTGCACTTGGACTTGGTGACGCCATCAATGACGACATTCCTTAATTAATGACGTCCTGGTTTGATGATAAACCTGTATCGAGTTCCGGTTTGGATCTAAATTTGATAATTTGTAGTGCCAAACCGAGAATGAGAAGGCGACAAACCAACAAATCAATTTGAACCGGACGGTTTGGACTTTTTAAAATTGAATTTGAGTTGCTTTAGTTAGTTAATCGAACCGGTTTGAAATAATTTAAAAGAAGGGTGACAACGAAGACCAGGCAGGTCCCAGCGCACACGATCCTAAATCCTCTGCCTTCATCGTCTCCATCGCTGGTCTTCCATTATTGACGAATCTCTTCTCTTTGCTTTTTTTATTTTTATTTTTCCGCGTTCTTAAACAAACCCAATTTGATATCAACTGACGCCTATACTCTCTCTCGCTCACATTCTCGATTTGTTCTTTGCCGGAGCTCGTAGTGTAGGCTGATCCGCGGCCGGGGAGAATGGCTTCTAATGATCCTAAAAAAGCCGGTGGCGGCGGCGGAGGAAGTGGTTTCTTCGCTTCCCTTGCTTCCTCTATCTCCAATTTGGGATCTGTTATGACCAAATCAGTTAATGGGTGAGGTTTTTGAGATCCCTTTTCTTAAACCCGGATCTGCCACTCTGCTCTATTCGTTATGTCATGTGGATTTCAAAAACTGGAATCTTTATAATCAACCTGTTAGGATTTGGTGTCTCCTATGTTCAGATCTTCTTCTAGCGTTAAAATTTAATATCTGCCAAGTATACTCATTTGGAATTGATGTTAGACTAGAGATTGATTCACACTGTTGTTGGAGAGTTTTGATTCACTTCTAAACTGGCATTTTTTGCTTAAAGTTTAGCCCTTTTGAACGAATCATCGTTGTGTTTTGATTTGCTTCTCAGTTTGGTTCCTTATGAGGGACTTGAAGTTATCAATCCCGAAGGAAGTACTGATGATGCAGCGGAGGAAGCAAGCAGAGGAAGATGGAAGCAAGAGGTATATACATACACTTCTTCATTTACTGTTGTTATTGTTGTTGTCATGTTTGTTAATCTAATCATCTGAGAAACATACACAATTCTCAGGATCGTGATGGCTATTGGAAGATGATGCAGAAGTATATAGGATCAGATGTTACATCAATGGTGACCCTTCCTGTGATTATTTTTGAACCAATGACGATGCTCCAGAAAATGGCAGAGGTTTGTGCTTATGAAGAGACATCTTATTAGTTGTTCCTCTCTGTTAGCTTTGTAATTCTCTGATGCCAATGATATGTGCTCTGTTTTTGATAGTTGATGGAATACTCGCATCTGTTAGACATGGCTGACAAAACTGAGGACCCTTATATGCGCATGGTCTATGCATGTAAGTATATTTTCTCCTCATTGATTTCTTCTATGATCAGTATCTGTCCTGTATGGCTAAATTGTAGTTGATCTTTAACAGCATCTTGGGCTATATCTGTGTATTATGCTTTCCAACGTACCTGGAAACCATTCAATCCAATCCTCGGTGAGACTTATGAGATGGCTAATTACAATGGTGTTAACTTCATTTCTGAACAGGTCTTGGCCCATTTCTTTTAGAACTCAAATAATTCTCAACGTTCTTTTAGTTCCCAACTTCTCCCAGATTGTTGATACCAATGATCTTGTTCTCAGGTCAGCCATCACCCACCAATGAGTGCTGGTCATGCTGAAAATGAGCATTTTACGTATGATTGTACTTCAAAACTGAAAACAAAATTTCTGGGAAATTCCATTGATGTTTACCCGGTAGGAAGGTAATACTGCGAAACCACAGTACAGGCTGCAACTAAACTATATATACTTAATTCAGATTCTTCATTTGTACATTACTCTGAACCTTAAATGCCATGAATCTATGTTGCAGGACACGGGTGACACTGAAAAGAGATGGAGTTGTTCTTGACTTGGTACCTCCTCTAACCAAAGTTCACAACCTAATCTTTGGACGAACTTGGGTCGACTCACCTGGGGAAATGGTCATGACAAACCTGACCACTGGTGACAAAGTTGTGCTTTACTTTCAACCATGTGGCTGGTTCGGGTAAGTTTCCTTCACTGCAACCTCATCGTCCTGTTGGTCCCATTTGAAGCTGAAATAATGTGTTTTCATGGTCTGAACAGATCTGGTCGATATGAAGTGGATGGATATGTCTATAACGCCTCTGAGGAGCCTAAGATACTCATGACTGGAAAATGGAACGAGTCCATGAGTTATCAACCGTGTGACGGGGAAGGTGAACCTCTCCCAGGCACCGAACTTAAAGAGGTTCGCCAAATGTCTCTCTGTCATTGACTCAGATCCTATTTGCAAAGATCTCCATAAGATGAGACATTCTGATGCTATATTATATTTTGTTTATAGGTATGGAAACTCGCTGATGTTCCAAAGGATGACAAATACCAATACACACACTTTGCTCACAAGATCAATAGCTTTGACACTGCCCCTAAAAAGCTGTTGCCATCTGATTCACGGTTACGCCCTGATAGATATGCACTCGAGATGGGCGACATGTCCAAATCCGGCTATGAGAAGAGCAGGTATGTTGACAAAAACTTGTCCTTAAGAATCTGAAATTGATGCCTGAAATTGCAGGTATATCGAGATGTTTCTAATCGATCTTCCTCATTTTTGCAATACAGCATGGAAGAGAGACAGAGAGCTGAAAAGAGAACCCGTGAAGAGAAAGGACAAGGCTTTACTCCAAAATGGTTTGATATAACGGAAGAAGTCACTCCTACACCATGGGGTGATCTCGAAGTTTACCAATTCAATGGAAAGTACTCAGAACATCGTGCAGCTGGGGATAACTCTGAAGATAACACCGACGCTAAGTCGATCGAGTTCAACCCATGGCAATTCCAAGATCTGTCTACTTAAAATGTATCGCGCCAAAAGACAAAAAAAAGATCAAATCTTTTTGGAAACAGATGTTGTAATTCTTATTCCCTCGTAGTTACAACAAACTTTTTCTATTGTCTGCTAGCTTTCCCTTTGCTTTCTCTAGTATTAGTTTACAACTTCCATTGTTTTTTCTTACATCTATTCAAAAAATCTATCTTTAATCCTCCTCGTCGTCATAGTTATCTTCTACTTCTTCTCCTTCTTCTTGGGGATGATTGATCACATTCTCACCAAACCATCTTGGAGGATCGAATCCAGAACCACCAAGAGGATTGCAGCGGCAGAGTCGCCAAGTGGTAAGAACAGTGCCTTTGAGAAATCCATATTTCTTGTAAGCATCCATGGAGTATTCGCTGCAAGTCGGAACGTAACGGCAGCTTCTAGGTAACACCGGCGATATCTCTCCTGAATTTCCACCGGAAAACGCCATTAACGACCCGAGAAACAACAATCTCAGAATTAGATGAGGAATTGCAAAAAGGAAGGGTTTTTATTACTCTTGTAGAATCTCAGCACCGCTAAAGCTGTTTTGACTCCCACACTCTCAAGTTCTCCATCTGAACCCAACCAAATTGGTTACAAAAGAGACAAAGAAACAAAACAAAAACACCCAAATTTGAGAAGAGAAACCTTGAGCAGATTCAGGTTCTTGATTCGAAGGAGTCAATTTTGCAGATAAGCAACGGAGCTGCAATCTGGTTCTCCGAGGAAGATGATAAAAGCTCAGGTGAGAATTGCTGGATTTCTGGTGAAGTTTAAGAGGATTAGGGTTTTCAGAGATCAACGGTGTTGCATAAGGACGCTGGATGGAGACGACAACCGCCATTATTACAAAACTCAAAACTCAAAGTTCCATCTTATTTATCTTACATATAAAATTAATAATATTACAGTACAGAATACGATGAATACAACACGTGGCGCAATGTAAATGGAACCGAACTCAGACACAGATAAAAGCATCTTCATTCTTCAGGCAGAGCACATCCACAAAATTAACTTCCATCTTTCTCTTCGCCTAAAGAAAAAAAAGAATGGCGAGCTCAACGCCATTGTCGTCTTCTTTCTTACCTGTTCCTCGGAAATTGTCTGTTCATGGCCATCGTCCGAGCCAAACAACTCTCTGGTTCCCCCAGAAACAGTCGTCTCTCCGTGTTCGCGCCGCAAAACTCCCTGAAGGGGTAAATTAATAATATATATGGTCTCTTAAACACTCTCGTCTGATCATCATATCATATCTGAAGTTGTTCTGTTTTTTTTGTTCTCCCCTTTCTCTCACAATTCTCTTTATGAAGATGATAGTGCCAAAAAAGGAACCCGGATTCAAGCCAGCGTTTCTGGGATTCACATATACAGCTGAAATATGGAACTCTAGAGCTTGTATGATCGGTCTCATCGGATCCTACATTGTTGAGCTGGTGAGTTTCAATGGCTATGGAAGTTATATATACATCAGACAAAATTAACTTAAACAGAGATGCCTTTTTCTTTTTTTTTTCCTTTTTCTTCCAGATTCTGAACAAAGGAATACTTCAGCTGATTGGTGTTGAAATTGGGAAAGGGCTTGATCTTCCTCTCTAATTTTATTCTTCTTCTTTCAATCTGGTCACAAGAATCTTTGCAATACTCTTTTGGCTTATATCTCATGTAAACAAAGAACTTACAAGCTATGATTCTCCATAATTTATAAAATAAACAGTTAAACACATATTGAGAATGAGAACTGTCTGATTAAGAATATATGAAAGCCTTTAATTATCTTACAATGATGTCTTTTCACCTGTTAAGTGTGGTATGTATAATAAGCATAATCAGCTTTTGAGTTCTGTATCCACAAGCACAACCTAACTTACTTTTCCTTTTCGAGGAATCCAAAGAAAAAACAGGGGAAGATACCTAACTAATACCATAATTCACAAACGGATGCTCTTGATCCAGTTAACAATGATGAGAGATAGAGAACCTTCTTGTCAAGCAGAGAGCCTACTACTGACTAGGGGCTAGTTTTAGGTTCCAAGCTGAGGCGGCTAAAATATGCTTGAATACGGCCAAGCCAAGGTGCTGTGAAGTTAAAAATCTGCTGCCTTTTCAATGGAACTCACCAGAGAAATAGGGAATATCTGATTTGTTCTTGGCTAAGATTTTGTTTCAGATGAAGCAGGGATTGAATCAAAAGCTGTACGAAAACGCAGACCAGAACCAATATGCCTCGATGTAGGGCAGAGCCAAGAAAGTATGTTCGGACCCAAAATCTGAAGAAGAAACAGATGTGAAATTTAAGAAAGAATAAACATTTGTCTGATACTGATCCTCCAAAGAATAATAAGAATTATTACCAAGGTTAGGTTTTCAAATGCGCCGATGTCATATGGATGCTTATATACTTGCCCACCTTTCTCTGCTAACCACATAGCTCTCACTCCTTCATGGTACTGCTCAGTTACCGCAAAATGATTAGCAGAGGAACAAAGCCAAACTAGAGCTAAGGAAATCCGTAATCTAGCAATTGAAGAAATGAAAACAAAAACACAAGAGAAAAGAAAAAAAGAACAACCTCGATAGTCGTTTTGTTTTGTAAAATGAGGTAGATGTGCCACCCAAGAAGAACACCTAATGCGATGCTCAATGGGATAAGAAGAAAAGCTGAAAGTACCTGAAAAGAAACCCTATAACCATTAGCAAAAATGATATCTGTTGGTAGTTTTCAAAACAGTACATCAATTGCAATCATTACATATATAGTTCTTAGATAGCTGCCCATCTCCTCCTCTTCATCTTGAGGTTCAACAGTAAGGCTTCCCACAAGCAAAACCTAATCAATCAAGGAATATATATATATAATATAAAGCTCATATACTAAGCAACACAGAGAGAGATACATTGAGCTAACAGAAGTTAGGAAATGTACCAAGGAGTATACACATGCAGTCACCGCATAGACAACAAAGACAAAGAAGACCTTGTAGTTAGTGTGTCCTACGCAGTTGTTGATCCAAATACAATGGTGGTCCTACAAACCAAAGACGACTGGTTTAACATAATATCACATGGGTTTGGGCGATTATATGTTCAGCTTGGCATGAAACATAAGTGTTCAGTAGAGCATACCATTCTAAGCACACATCTTTTGCAAACTCGACAATGGTGAGCTCGCGGAGGTTTGAAATGTGAACACTTTTGACAGTACCTCAAATCTCCTCCCTGCAAATAACATAACCAAAGTAAGTAGCGAAAACAAAACATCACAAGTGGACTTTCCAAGAAATATCTAAGAACAGAGTTGCAAGTTGAATCACAAAGCCTCAAAACATGAGCTCACATATGGAAATCTCAAAACCTCAACACTCAAAATTGTATCACAGATGCCATCAAAACAACGTTAAAGAAACAAACAAACTACAAGAATCACCACTCTAGCTAATCCATATAGCACAAAAGATGAAATTTTTATGCAATCCCAAAGATAACTAGAAGCAAGGAACAAATTTGAAAAAAATATCTCAAAGAGAGAGTCAACAATCTACAAGAACCATCATTATAGTCAAAGACTAAACATTTAATTGATGTATACAGAAAACGACTACGCAACATTGGACAATCCAGATCCTGAGAAATTAAATAACAAACGATACCCACAGAATTCTTAGATTTTTCTATAACCGGACAAAAAGCAGAGGAAAATGGCAAATCTCTCTGACATTGAAATGAACAAAAAAACTGATCACAACATCCAAAACTAATACTGACAAATCTTGGAATTGACAATTTCAAGAACCGAGAAAGAGCTAAGAATGGATAGAAGAGAAAGAGATGAGACCTTGCGCTTAATCTCGTGAACAGGACTCTCCGGATCTTCAACATCCGGCATGTAATTGAGTGGAACCCGATCCGGATCCCTGAAAACGGCGACGTAGTAGTTGTAGACACACATCAGAGCCAAGGCGGTGAACGCGGCGGCGTTAGCGATTCCGGGAGAGGAAGTGAGGCTGAACCACCGATCGATGAAAGTGAAAACCGAAGAAAAGTATATGAAACCGATCACCAACATCACCACCGTGACGGGCAGAGACAATCCAACTCCTTTCCGTTTCATTTTTTTTTAATTTTATTTTTGGAGCACCGGCGTCGAGACGACGGCGTCTCCGGCGAGTGTGGATTTTTAAATTAAAATTATTTGTCTTTTTTTTTTTTTCTTTAGCTTTCTCGATTGTTATTGTTGTTGTTGGAGTACGTCTGAAGTTGTCGACGATTTTGGAGATGTCTCTCTCGAACTCGAAAGCTCCCCCAACCTAATTACAATGATCCCTTGATTTTTATATTCTCTCGTATTTGCCCCAAAGTTTTTAAATTTTACCCTCAAGGTCCTCTATTAACATCTTTCTTAAGACACTTTTTAATTATCCGTTTAACCGATCAGAACTTCAAGCTTAAGATATGTTTTAGGGTTTATTAGCAAATTAGTACATTTTAGAAACTTAATTGGGAAACTAATATATTTATTATTTAAAATTAGAAAAATAGGATGTAACAGAGAGTTTGTGAAATAGGGAGAAATGGTGGGGCATAGGTTTAGTGAGAAAATTATAAAAATGGGTATGTGTGTGGGTAAGAAATAATTTTTTTTTCTTCAATCATAATTATTCAAATAACTGTTAATATAATCTAATTTTAGAAAACTTCTTAGATACAAAAAAATACATTTTTTTCTTTACAATATGATATGAATTTTATTTAATAATTTTTAAATAGATTATATAAATCTTTTGTATCCGTACACCTTAGTATGTGTACAAATGTCTACACATTATTATGTGTACAGATGTCTGTACACATTATTAACTTTACAGATGTAATTTGTATAAAAACATTGCAGTACAAGCATATGTACAGACATTTGAAACCCTAAGAATTAAACAAATTTCATCTGTACACATAATAGTATGTACAGACATCTGTACATTTAATTAGGTGTACGGATCTAAAATTTGTAATTTGTTTAATTCTTAAGTTTTCAGATGTCTGTATCTCAATGGTTTTGTAAAAATTACATCTGTACACATTATTAATGTGTACAGATATCTATACACTTAATAAGGTATATAGACATCTGTACACTTAAAAATGTGTACGAATACAAAATATTTATATAATTTATTTAAAAAATATTAATTAAAATTCATACCAAATTGTAAAGAAAAAAACATAGATTTTTTGTATTTAAAAAGTTTTCTAAAAAAAATTATATTAACAATGATTTGAAATATCAAAAAAAAAAATGGGAAACAATGACATAGGATGTAATTAAGTAGAATCCTTCATGGCAAAAATAGATGTGGAAATAGCTGAACAGTGGTGAATGTGTTTTTTCCCAATTGTAAATAGTGAATGTATGTGTTTACTAATTATGTTTGAAAAATGTATCATTTTGCCAAATATCTCTATGTTTTAATGGCTTGGAAAGACTTCATGATATATCTTAGGATCCCACGAGCATTTTTTTTTTTTAGTTACTGGTACGCATGTAATATTTTTTCAATGAAAAAATCACAAATTAAAACACAATTTTATTATTAAATTCAAAATTCAATGTTTTTTTTCATGCTTACAACAAAACCTATATAAGTACAACCTCAATTATACTATCATTACACTAAAAAATCATTAATATATGCGTATTTATGTTTACAACTGCACTAAAAATCCATAAAATACTATATGGTCTAAATTTTCAAAATTCATAATAACATGTTTTTGGTGTTAGCACTATTTAACTGAGAAACTGTGTAAGCTTACCCACCCAGCCAAGAAATTCCCAGTAAATCCATGAGATTCAGTGAGATCAAAGTGAGTTAGGCGGCAGAGATGCATTAGTAGGCTTCCGACTTTAATGTCTAAGGCCTAGTACTTGGATGTTGACACATCCATCCATTGTTCTCATATGGGGATAATGCAAATGTCACAAAAATTACCGACTTCTTAATTAAAGGTATAGATATATGTAAATAATTAATTACTATGTTCATGTATGATATTAATAAACTTGTCCTCATGAAATGTCATCACAAGAAATTGAGAAATAGCTTTGTTAAAATATTTAAATTGTAAAAAACGATTTAACATAGAACTCTCCTACGTAATCAATCAATTTGATCAAAAAAAAAAGATTATATATTGTTTCACTTATCTTGAATATAATTTAACCAAAATAAATTTTGTGTTAACCATAATGCCTATTAATAGTTAGTACGTCAAGTACTTGGCAATTTGTGTTATATTTGTACAATCCATGACGTGAAAAAATTGGAAAGTAATGGTAATGATAAACTATAGAAAGATACAAGGTCAAGATGTAAGGACGATTTCTTAACCATGACCATTAGGATAAAATAAAGATTTAATTACTCTTTATGTTTTAAATACTACACGATTAACTTGAATTGTATACTTAAAAAGCTATTAGCCTATTTGTGTAATCGGCTTTCAAAATATCATCAACATGACGAAGTTTCCAGATTAAAGGCCAAGTTTCTCGACAAACTTCAAGAGTTCTTCGACAGAAATCATCTAAATTTTTTTCTCCTTTTCTGTTATTTTATCTAGCTATGTAATTAATGTTCAAATCTAGAATCTATAATCATGGCTTGCAAAAAGACGTCATGATATCTCTTATTAGAGTCCAGTGAGCATTTTTAGTTATATACTCATACATAAATTCATTCATTGAAAAAGATGACTACAAGTTAAAACAAACTTTATTAATGTATCAAAATCAGCCTTCTGTATTACAAAACTTGATTACTGTTAAATTTAATAAAACTTTACTACTTCCATATATTGTTTCACAATTCTAGGTTGGTTCATTATTCATCATTGTACCATATCATTTCAATTCTCCTATTAATCTTACAATAGCGGAGTACGTCCCACAACAACCGCTTACAACGCCAACGATTATGATGAAAACGCATAATCCAATCTGTCAAAAAATAAAATAATTTAGGAGAAAATTAATGTACATGTCATGTGAAAATCATATACTGAATCAAAACAATAACCACTTTATGACATAAATAAAAAAAAGTTAATATATATCTTACTTGTGTCTGACTCAATCTACTCTTCAAGATACTGAGATAACAAAGACATGGAAGGATAAAAGCCTGCATGATAAACAAAATATGAATCCTTTTTAATATGCCTAAAAGAACTGAAAATCTAAAAATCTGATAATGTGTTTATTTGTAAAAACAGTTTTTTTTTTTTATTTGAATAAATATTGCATTCAGTTCAAACAAAAAATAAAGCTCTGATGAAATATTATGTAGCTTTTTGTTTAATCTTGATCAAATACATATTATCCCTATATCGTTGTAGTTTTTTGTTTAATCTTTATCAAACACATATTATCCCTATATCGTTGTCCTATGAATCGATGATAGGAGACTTACGACAAGCATTGCAAGGAATGATCCCATCAAAGCCCCCATGATCGCTGCAAAGATTTTAGAACAAACGAAGATAAATATTGTTTTTTTTTTTAAATAATTTGTAAATAGTTTCATGCAAAAAGATGTTAGCGCATTTACCAAAGAATGGGAGTGTAAGTGCGACGACCAAAGTTGAGAGAACTAAAATTGTTCTAAGAAAAATAGATACTCCGTAGGATCTCATCTTACGTGATGACGGCATAAGTTCTTCTAAGCTTAGCACGATCGGTGTTATAGATAACGCGTATTTGGTCATCGGTGTTATTACCTAATTAAAATGAGTAGAAAAGTAGCAATCATATTTTAATTAGTAATACATAGAGACAAACATGTTTATAGAGTTTAAAAGTTATATATCTCACCGCTAACCACACTGCGATCTTGGATGACGTGAACTGTTGTGGCATGTTTAGTGTAAACTGCGATTGAATGGCCTCACCAAACATACTGTAGCCACAGATCGCTACGACTATGTACAAGAATACGCAGAAACCAAAACTGCGAAAGCAGAAACGAGAATTGAAATTTTTGAGTTAACATCATTTACGTCCATTATAAAGTAACCTTAAGCAAAAGAGTGGTTTTTTTACCTAATGACTACCACCAAAGGAAACTTGGATGGTTCTTTCATGGAAGAGTAAATGTTCGGGAAAACCGCGTGACCGCTGAACCCAAACCCGTAAATCCCAATCGCAACGGGTAAGTTAGCGAGATCAAGAGCTTGTCCACCCGGGCGAAACCCAACTTCATCAACCGTCCCGACCAAGAAGAGACAAAGAGCCATCATGATCGAAGAGAAGACCCCTCCGGCTAAGAGAATAGATCGAACATATGAATTAAACAACCTTATCAGAACTAATCCCCCAGCTATTTCTTAAAGCTTTATGATCATTAATTTTATATATAAAATATGAAACCTGAGAGATAGGAGAGTAAGCTAAGATCTCTGAGCCAAACTGTCGGAAGAACAATAAGAGTAGCTGATATGGCAAAGATCTGAGAAGAATCTAAAGATAGTCCAACGATGTTTAGTGACATGTTGGGAAACATTCTCGACAAGTTATCGCTCATCATGATTATATACTCCACACAACCTGCGTATAACTCCATATACAATAGTATCTGCAAATCTCAAGAACCCTAATCTTAGTTTGGGGATGTTTTTAAGTGTATATGTAATTGAATTACATATAACTCACGGAGATGATGAGGCGGCCGGTGAATCCAAAGGCAGCTTGACCAATGTCCGGGTAGGTATGGAGGCCAGGTGAGCTTTCAAGACATCGTTTGAGGAGAATACAGGTGTAACAAGTGATGATACTGAAGAAGAAGAGTATAAAAAGCCCAAGCCATCCTCCTTCTTTCACCCCGTAAGGCATCGTGAGTAGACCTACTCCACATAGGATATTGATTCCTGCACAAAAAAAAAAAATATATATATATATATAGGTTCAACTTAGAGAGACAGATTAAAACTCATGTTTGTAATTTTGATACAATCTATTAAACGTTTGAGTCTAATCCCTAAAGTGT
Source organism: Camelina sativa (assembly GCF_030686135.1). Classification (NCBI taxonomy): domain Eukaryota; kingdom Viridiplantae; phylum Streptophyta; class Magnoliopsida; order Brassicales; family Brassicaceae; genus Camelina; species Camelina sativa. The sequence goes on from NC_141898.1 coordinate 3,772,395, forward strand.
TGTGGTTACCAATTACCATTCTCATGCCCTGTCCGAAAGTTATGAACTTATATGTGTGAAAGCCTTTTGAGACAGAACCAATACAGAAACAACGTCTTAATTACCGTTGAGAACAGATTGAGGAAACGAGCAGAGATCTGGTTTTGCGTAGGAGAGATCTGTGATGGATAACTTGAGCTGAGATGAAAGGAATGATTTGACGACTGAGTCATCATCGTCTTTCTGGGTGAGAAGCGGTTGTTTGCTTGTGGAAGAAGCAAAAGAATTTAGAACAGAGTTTTGTCGTCTCTTGTATAAGGAGGCGATAGAGCTGGTGAATGATGTCTGAGAATCTCTCCGATTGATGAAACTGATCGTAGGAGGTGTAGCTCCGGTCAAGACATCCACAGATTGTCTGAATTTTCCACAAAAAGGAATAATCTTTATTACTACAAAGTACAAACCCTTCACAAGCATTCTTTAGATATGAAAAAAGCAGAGGATTTTGATATTACCGATAACTCCGAGGCCATGGAGCCGAATCGTTCTGGGATAATGAAGAAGATGAACTGGAATCATCGTCTTCGTCATTGCAGGATACGTCGACTTGGCATTCCTCGTCATCTGTCTGATACAGTATGTCCCTTTCTTGCTCCTCAAACTTCATCTTCTTTGTGCGGGAATGAAAGAGTGAACAGAGCAGCAAAATGTAGAGTAGAAGAAAGAGAAAGGAGATTAAGTTGTGAGTTTGACTTGTTGTCACGTCGTACTTTGCATCAATGATTAATCCATTATACAAAGCTCCAAATTAGTTTTTTTTAGTCGTTTTATATTTCGAGTGGAAGTAACGTTTCACATGTCACAAACCTTAAAAGTCAAAGGTAACATGTGTGAGATGGATTTGTTGAATTTAATAATGAGTAATATATTCTATATAACTATAGATTCAATTAAATGTATCCAAAAAATAATTAAAAAATAACTATAGATTCAAAATGAATTTATTCAAATCATGATTTTGAAGGATTTTGAAGGATTTTGTGAGATTTATGATATTTTGGATTTTAGAAGATTTGAGTGAGTTTTTAAGTTACCTTTGTAGATTTGTTATTCTGTTTCTCTGAAAAAAAATTGTTTGTAATTTTGGTGAGATTTTGTGAGATTTTAAGAATAATATTGGGTGATTTTAAGAGATAAAAAGTTGTTCATAACTTGTTAAACACAAATGTCACCCTCTTCCTATATTAGTCAGTGGTCAAAACTTGATTTTTTTTTAACAATAAAAATGGAAATTCAGAACAAGGTTGTAACATATATAGGCTGCTGAATTATATATAACGATAAAGCTTGCATTATTTATTATCAAAGCGCTGCAACTCCAAACTGATGCTTTTATGTCCTCCAAAAGTTTCAATCTAATCACACAATAATAAAATAAATAAATAAAAAAAATCTTCGCCTTCAACAATGAACATCGTCTGAACTATATAGCACATAACTTTTCTTTAGACTTCGAATACCAAAGAAAAAAATACATCAACAGAATAAAATCATATACAATTGATGATAGTTACTAAATATTATTTTACAAAATTATCAAATTATTATTTTATAAAAATAATTATTTTTAAGCGAAAATTACATTTTAAATACACAATTTTACAAATTATAAAAATCAATAGTTGTTTTTTTTTTGGTGAGGGAGAGGGAGGCTCTTTCAATCAACAAGAAAACTAACTACCCGCCAACAACACGTGAACACGCTAACACACCGGCATCATCCAAAACAAGATGATTAACAACCTCCGGTTGATCAGTAAACAAGTGAAAACCTAACGAAAAGAGTAAAAGAATAGTTCGCTAACTCATCCGTATGATGGTTAGCCTCCCTATACACATGAGTAATTCGGACTATCTAGTCTATAGAGAGAAAGGCATAGCACAAACGTATTAGAAAATACAGAGGATGCGAATCACCAATACCAGTGCCTGTAAAAACCCAACAACCATTATCGAATCTATTTCCAGCTCAAGACGCGTGATCCCTCGCTCCCAAGCTATACATAATCCATAATAGACTCCCCACAGCTCTGCTAGTGGTGCCGAACATATACCAATGTTCAACGCAAAGCCCCCTATCCAAGTACCATCACCATCCTGTAGAACACCACCCGCTGAAGCCAAGCCCAGGTTCCCATGAGACGTGCCATCAATATTCAGTTTTAACCAACCAGCACTAGGCGGTATCCATTTAATCAGAATTTCTTCTCTCACCACCGCAGTTGTTTGACCCTGACAAAGCACATGAGCACTCGACACTTCCTTCACCAAGTCTTTGATAAACCTCACCCGGTCCCTACACTTACCATTGGAGTCAAAAAGATTACCGCACCGCCATTTCCACCCCCATTATATGGCCATCGCAAAACATGTTGCCCACGGACTATCATTCACCTCTCCCCCTTCACCCAAATTCCCATAAATCCATTCCAACAAAGAACTTGTAAAAAATGGTTGTAATTTCCGCGGTGGTACTAAACGACGCCACACCCCTGCCATGGCAGGACAGTCTCGAAGCACATGTATAATAGACTCCTCACCACTCTTACAAACCTTACACAAACCTGAGTCACTCAAATGTCTGAGGTATCGCTCAACTTCTGTCATTATCACTTGATGAACTACCAACCAAAGAAAACAACAAATCCTTTCTAGCGCTATTACCTTCCACACACGGTCAAAAACACTCTCCGTCCAAGGTCTAGGAATGTCATCTCACATTAAAAAAGCATAAACTGACTTAACTGTAAATTCACCATTCGACGTCTCCCTCCAAGACAACTTGTCTGTAGCCCCCGTAAAATAGTCCAAAACCACTGCACCTAGCTTTAACCGGGTGTTTGTGTAATATTTATACAATCCATGACGTATAATTAAATAAAGATACAAGATAAAACGATTATTCTTTAACCATGACCATTCGGATAAAATTTAACTACTCTTTTATGCAATTTAAGTTTAAAATACTACATATATTTTTATTATATTACTAAAAAAAATATAAGTATCAAACAAATGCCAAAAATAATTTACTTTTTATTAAATACATAAATAATTACATTTTTTTGGTTCTTTTTCAATCTATAATTAAATAATTATAAATTATAGAAATATATATATATAACTTGTCATTTGATCTGAAAATAAAAATGACAAGTTTAAAGAACAGATTAAAGGACAAGTTTCTCGACAAAGTTCTTCGATAGACATCATCCAATAATTTCCTCCTCTTCTCTTATTTAATCAAGCTATGTAATTAATGTTCAAGTCTAGACTCTAGTATCTAGAATCATGGCTTGCAAAGACTTCATGATACTGTATAGCTTAGTCCGGTGAGCATTTTTTTAGTTACTCCAATATAATTATATAAATTCAATTCACTCAATGAAAAAGACGACTACACGTTAAAACAAACTTTATTAATGTATTAAAAATTTAACATCAGTGTTCCGTTTTACAAAACTTGATTACTCGTTCTGTTAAATTTTAGTAATAAAACTTTACCACTTCTATAAACCATAACCTCTTACTGTTTCACAAATTTTACGTTGTTTTATTGTTCATCACAGTGTACCACCATATCAACTCATTTCTCTTACTAATTTTACAATGGCGGAGTACGTCCCGCAGCAACCGCTTACAACGCCAAAGATTATGATGAAAACGCATATTCCAATCTGCCAAATATCAATTAATTTACAAGAAAAAAATAAATGTAATTGTCATGTGAAAATCATATACTAATGAAGCAAAACAAGAACCACTTTATGGCATAAAATAAAAACAAATTAATATATCTCTTACTTGCGTCTTACTCAATTTACCCTTCAAGATACTGAGATAACAAAGACAGGGAATAATAAAAGCCTGCACGATAAACAAAAAATGTGAATCCTTTTTAACATGTTTGATATGCCTAAAATAACTGAAAAGCTGAAAATCTGAATATCTGATAATGTGTTTTTAAAAAAAAAAACTCTGATGAAATATGTAGCTTTTTGTTTAATCTTTATCAAATACATATTATCCCTATATCTTTGTCCTATAAATTGATGACGTGACAGGAGACTTACGACAAGCATTGCAAGGAATGATCCCATCAAAGCCCCCATGATCGCTGCAAAGATATTAGAACTAACGAAGATGAATATTGTTTTTTAAAAAGAAAATTTGTAAATCGTTTCATGGAAAAAGATGTTAGAGTAATTTACCAAAAAATGGGAATGTAAGTGCGACGACCAAAGTTGAGAGAACTAAAATCGTTCTAAGAAACATAGATACTCCGTAGGATCTCTGTGACGACGGCATAAGTTCTTCTAAGCTTAGCACGATCGGTGTTATAGATAATGCGTATTTGGTCATCGGTGTTATTGCCTAGTTAATTAAAATGAGTAGAAAAAGAAGCAATCATATATATTTTAGTTAGTAATACATAGAGACAAACATATTTATAGATTTTTAAAGTTATATATCTCACCGCTGTCCAAACTGCGATCTTGGATGACGTGAACTGTTGTGGCATGTTTAGTGTAAACTCGGATTGAATGGCCTCACCAAACATACTGTAGCCACAAATCGCTACGACTATGTACAAGAATACACAGAAACCAAAACTGCGAAAGCAGAAACGAGAATTGAAAACTTTGACTTAACATCATTTATACGTTCATTATAAGTAACCTTGAGTGTTTTTTACCTAATGACTACCACCAAAGGAAACTTGGATGGTTCTTTCATGGAAGAGTAAATGTTAGGGAAAACCGCGTGACCGCTGAACCCAAACCCGTAAATCCCAATCGCAACGGGTAAGTTAGCGAGATCAAGAGCTTGTCCACCCGGGCGAAACCCAACTCCATCAACCGTCCCGACCCAGTAGAGACAAAGAGCCATCATGATCGAAGAGAAGACCCCTCCGGCTAAGAGAATAATAGATCCAACACATGAATTAAACAATGAACTAGCTAGTCCCCCAGCTATTTCGTAAGGCTCTTATATAGAAATATATATATATATATGAAACCTGAGAGATAGGAGAGTAAGCTAAGATCTCTGAGCCAAACTGTTGGAAGAACAATAAGGGTAGTTGATATGGCAAATATCTGAGAAGAATCTAAAGATAGTACTCCAACGATGTTTAGTGAAATGTTGGGGAAAATTCTCGACAAGTTATCGCTCATCATGATTATATACTCCACACAACCTGCGTATAACTCCATATACAATAGTATCTGCAAATCTCAAGAACCCTACTCTTAGTTTGGGGATGTTTTAAAGTGTATATGTAAATGGATTACATATAACTCACGGAGATGATGAGGCGGCCGGTGAATCCAAAGGCAGCTTGACCAATGTCTGGGTAGTTATGGAGGCCAGGTGAGCTTTCAAGACATCGTTTAAGGAGAATACAGGTGTAGCAAGTGATGATACTGAAGAAGAAGAGTATAAAAAGCCCAAGCCATCCTCCTTCTTTCACCCCGTAAGGCATCGTGAGTAGAGCTAATCCACACAGGATATTGATTCCTACGCAAAAAAAAAAAAAAAAAAAAAGGAGAGACAGATTAAAACACATGTTTGTAATCATGATACAGTATTCTCTCAACCGTTTGAGTCTAATCCCTAAAGTGTTGTGGTTACCAATTAATTACCATTCTCATGCCCTGTCCAAAAGTTATGTGTGAAAGACCTTTGAGACAGAACCAATACCGAAACAACGTCTTACCGTTGAGAACAGATTGAGGAAACGAGCAGAGATCTGATTCTGCGTAGGAGAGATCTGTGATGGATAACTTGAGCAGAGATGAAAGGAATGATTTGACTGAGTCATCATCGTCTTTGTGGGAGAGAAGCTGTTGTTTGCTTGTTGAAGAAGCAAAAGAATTTAGAAAAGAGTTTTGTCGTCTCTTGTATGAGGAGGCGATAGAGCTGGTGAATGATGTCTGAGAATCTCTCTGATGAATGAAACTGGTCGTAGTAGGAGGTGTAGCTCCGGTCAAGATATCCACAGATTGTCTGAAATTTTCCAACAAAAAAAAAGGAAGGAATAGTCTTTATTACTGCAAACCCCTTGTCCCCTTCACAAGCATTCTTCTTTAGATACTTCAAAAAAAAAAAAAAAAAAAAAAAGCAGAGGATTTGGATTTTACCGATAACTCTGAGGCCATGGAGCCGAATCGTTCTGGAATAATGGAGAATATGAACCGGAATCGTCGTCTTCGTCATTGACTTGGCATTCCTCGTCATCTGTCTGAAACAGTATGTCCCTTTCTTCTTGCTCCTCACGCTTCATCTTCGTTGTGCCGGAAATCTCAAAGAGAGAACAGAGAAGCGATATGAAGACGTATTAGAAGAAAGATAAAGGAAATTTAGTTGTGAGTTTGAATTTTTGCCACGTTGTACTTTGCATTTATGATAATCCATTTTTTTTTTTTTCGAGTGGGGATGTAACGTCCTACGTTTACATCATCACATGTCACAAAGCTCCAAAGGCAAATGTATAACATGTGTGAGATGGAGAACAAGTATATCCACCTCTTCTTACTACCAATAGCATTATAAGATTATGCCATGTCATATTCTGTTTTAACATAACAAATTAAGAAAATAAAATTTCTATATTTTTTTTAACGTAGTTGACGTTTATGTCTATCTTGTGATCCGATCTGAGGAAACTTGTATCTTGTCTTGATTTGGTAGCCCTGACTTGTTCTCTTAGAAATCTTATTATCCCAGTGATTGAATCAGTTTTTGTTTTCCCCAATAAACGAATTTAATCGATTCTCATGACTCCTATAGTCAAATTGCGTTTATAGTAATCACCACCAGTTCAACAGTTGGGCTAAATTCTAGTTTAGTTCACTACCCAATACTCCAGACAAAAGAAGGCAACCGTGCACGCATATACAACACCTGTCGCCAAATACTCAAACAAACTACAAAACACGGCAACAAAACAGAGACTGAAACGGCGATCACCATTTGTCTGAAAGCTTCATTGGTTGATGAAGGCGAAGCCAAGGGCTAATCAATGGCAGTTATATTTCCTGTGATATTTACCCGCCATTGTTAAGTTAAATCTTCAAAAATAACAACAACATCAACACATAAAATTCGTTTTTTGTCTGCCTAGAGAGAACTCAATCACCCGGCTGTAGCCGAAGCAACCATGCAGAAACAGTCTCTGGCTTGTTAATTCGTAGATTAATTCCAAGATCAAAGAAAAACAGATATAACTCTAAAACATTAAAAACAAAAAATCAAGAGAAAGCGTCAACATAAACGTCAACAACGGCGTTAATTTTTTTTTTACGCTTTTTTTAATTTGATTTGTTTGGTTATTTTAATAAATTTTAAAATACTTATGTTTAGATATAGTATTTAATTTGCACCAACTAATAAATTGTATTTGGCACATTCCTATTGGTTAAAGTATGAAGAGGTAAGTTCATCCCAGGGTGAACCCAATAATTGTGTTTTATCAATTGTAATTTAATAATTTTGTTTGATGTCAAAAAGAAAATATATATATATATATATAAATAATAATAATTTTGTATATATAAATAAAGGAAAATTCAGAAAACTTGGTTTGGACGGTTTAATAGCAAGTCTATTAAAGTCCAAGAATGATGAATTAATAAAAAGTATGAAAAGAGAACACAATAATGGAACTATCTAGAGGGAATCATTTTGTTGAAATCAATTAATCTAATCATGCGACGAATATTCTGGGGTAAGAATTTTGTCTTTGTCTTCTTTCTATAGTGTGTCCTTTTGCATTTTCGTACTTAGTTGCATTTGGCTTATTTAGTATTTGGGATGTCAATATTTCTCTTACAATTTGTTTTTGGTATTAACTTGTGCTTTTATTGTTGTGCAGATAAAAATGTTCATCCTGGTAGAGAAGGTTTAATAGCCAGTCTATTAAAGTCCAAGAATTGTGAAACAATAATCCGAAGTAGTAAAATTTTATTAAATTTAACAGAGTAATCAAGTTTTAATACATTGATAAAGTTTGTTTTAACTTGTAGTCATCTTTTTCACTAAATGAATTTATGTATGAATATATAACTAAAATTGCTCACTCGACTCTAATAAGAGATATCATGAAGAGATGCAAGCCATGATTAGATTCTAGACTTGAACATTAATTACATAGCTACATAAAATAATAGAAAAAAAAGAAAATTTTAGATGATTTTTATTGAAGAACTCTCGAAATTTGTCAAAAAACTTGGCCTTTAATCTGGAAACTTCGTCATGCTGATGGTATTTTGAAAGTCGATTATACAAATAGGCTAATACTGTTTTAAGTATACAATTCAAGTTAATCGTGTAGTATTTAAAACATAAAGAGTAATTAAATCTTTACTTTATCTTAATGGTCATGGTTAAGAAATCATCCTTACACCTTGACCTTGTATCTTTCTATAGTACTTTATCATTACCATTACTTTCTAATTTTTTAAGGTCATAGATTGTACAAATATAACACAAATGCCAAGTTGACGTACTAACTATTAATAAGCATTATGGTTAACACAAAATTGAATTTGGTTAAATTATATTCAAAATAAGTGAAACAATATATAATTTTTTTTTTGATCAAATTGATTGATTACGTAAGAGAGTTTTATGTTATATTGTTTTTTTTACAATTTAAATGTTTTAACAAGGCTATTATATCTCAATTCCTTGTGATGACATTTCACGAGGACAAGGTTATATTACTTATTTATAATTTTGTTTGATGTCAAAAAGGAAAAATATCTATATATATATATATATATATATATATATATATATATATATAATAATAATTTTGTATATAAAAAAAAGGAAAATCCAGAAAATTTGGTTTGGACGGTTTAATAGCGAGTCTATTAAAGCCCAAAATGATGAATTAATTGGGCCTGAGTCTTTAAATAAAGGCCCAATAAAGTGGAAGACGCGTCATCGGCTTCGCTTTTCTGCTTTTCTCTTCAAAGAGGTCGAGGAGGAGGTTTAAGATTTTGTTGTAGAATGTGGTAGTAGTTTCGCGAATGATCTCAGGTCTTTTGTAAAACCAAAACCCAGCGATTAGACGACTCTTGCTCTTTTCCTTATAAATTACAAAGAGACGAACAATAAAAAGTTTGTAATTCTTTCTTCTGTTCTAAGTTTTTGTTTACGGTGAAAACATCTTTCAATGGCGAAAGACGGACCCAATTGGGACGGGTTACTTAAATGGAGTCTCTCTCACGCCGACGGTACTCGACCCACTCGTCAGTTGAGGTACGGACTTCGTTTTCTAGTTTCTTAGGTTCTGTTTCGTTGTTTGTCTTAGATTGGATTGAGATGCTGGTAGTGGTAGTTAGAGAAATCAATGAATCTTAATGACTGTATTCGAATCTGGGTTTGGTTGGTTGGATTCAATTATTGAATTCTGTAGCTATGTAGGTGAAAAGGCTATCTCTTTTCTCGTTTTCACTTCTCTACATCTGCATTGAACTCTCTTGAGCTCTAGTGGATTCACTATTTGGTCATGTCAGCAATACTCATAGTCATAGATATATGTTATGATTGGTGTTTAATGTTGATTGATTTGTTTGATGAGACAGTGAGGAGGATCGAAAATGGTTTATGGAAGCTATGCAGTCGCAGACTGTAGATGTAGTCAAGCGCATGAAGGAGATTACACTAGTTATGCAAACACCTGAACAAGTTTTGGTGGATAATGGAGTTACACCTGAAGATATCCAAGGTGAGATTAATTTGGCCATAATACATTGTTTAGGTCTTTATCTTTTGAGGGTTACTAATTGAGTTTTTCTTAATATTCTGGTAGATTTGCTGGATGAGTTGCAGGAGCACGTTGAATCGATTGATATGGCTAATGGTAAACCATCTCTTACTTGGAACATGCTTTTTTTTTTTTTTTTTTTTTTTTTCTGTTGTGGTTGGCACAGTCTGATAATTGCTAATTTACTATTGTGTAGATCTTCATTCTATTGGAGGCTTGGTTCCTCTTCTCGGGTTCCTTAAAAACTCTCATGCTAATATTCGGGCAAAAGCTGCTGATGTCGTTACTACAATTGTTCAGAACAATCCTAGAAGTCAGGAATTAGTTATGGAAGCGAATGGTTTGGAGTCATTGCTTTCAAACTTCACTTCAGACACAGATATTCATGCTCGAACCCAAGCTCTTGGCGCGATATCAGGTAAGCCAGCTTGTGATATTTGTTTACAGTAAAGATTGAGATGATCATAAAGCTTTTGTTATTCTATTTTACTTGGTTTATGATATACTAAAGGTATACCTTTTCAATATGGCTTGTAGCTTTGATTCGCCATAACAAGCCCGGGGTCACTGCTTTCAAGCTTGCCAATGGCTATGCTGGTCTAAGAGAAGCCTTGGCGTCTGATAGTGTGAGATTTCAAAGGTAATCCACACAAATACTTATTACTCCTTTACGGTCCCTGTAGATTTCAAACCTTGGAAGATTCTTGAATTGTTGCTTATCTCTTACTTTATTCCAAATTCTCCAGGAAAGCCTTAAACTTGTTGCAATACCTACTTCAAGAGGATGATTCAGACCGCAGTGTTGCCGCTGGACTCGGATTTCCCCGAGTGATGATGCATCTCGCGTCTAGTGATGACTCTGAGACCAGGGAAGCAGCTCTCCGCGGACTGCTTGAGCTTGCGAGAGAGAAAAACGATGGAAGCGGAGGTAGCAGCATAGACAAAAGCGATGAGAAACTGAGGCAGGTACTAGAAGAACGTATCAAAGGAATCAGCTTGATGTCACAAGAGGATCTCGAAACGGTGAAAGAAGAGAGACAGCTCGTGGATTCACTGTGGAGCATTTGCTACAATGAACCTTCTTCTCTGAGAGAGAAAGGGCTTCTTGTTCTTCCCGGTGAAGACGCATTGCCTCCTGATGTCGCAAGCAAGATCTTTGAGCCTCCTCTTAGAGCTTCTGCAGCAAATCGTAATGCCACTGAGAAGAAAGAGGAACCTCTTAAATTACTTGGACCATAGGCGACAACAACTTGAAGCTTTGAAGTTTATTTATATACACTTCTCCTTGTTTTTATGTAACTTTCTAAATTTTCAGAAAATATTTGGTTTGTCAGTGCCCAATTTCCCAGTGTTATGTTATTATGGCAATTTCTATCTTTGATTTTTGTGATCGTTAAAGTTTAAACTTCAATTCAATCGGGTTCGGGTATTATTTATTCGGGTAATTCGTTTGGATTCGGATAAACGGGTTTAGAAAAATAGAATTCATTGGGTATTTTTAGATATATGGGGTCGGTTTGGTTTGGGTACTATTGAGCTCGGGTCGGTTTGAGTTACAAATTTTAGAATCCGATTAATATCCGAATTACTGGGTACTCGAAAAAAAATATAATTAAAATTAAACAAATTTAGTTAAACTTTGAGTTATGTGACAAAATATTTTAGATATTTTGATTATTTTTGATATTTAGGTATAAAACTAAATGAAATATTCAAAATTATAATCATAATTTTGGGGTAATTGCATTATAGTAATGATAAATATTATAAATATATTTATATGTTCGCGTTTAATGGGTACCCAAACGGGTATCGAGTATTATCCGACCCTAACCTGAACCCACAAGTATTAAAAAATAGAATCCAATAGGATTTTATAGGCAAACTCATATCCAACTCGAACCCGGTTTTTGGATCGGATTCCAGATTGGGTATTCGGGTACGGTTTTGATGCATAGGCCTAAATTTAAAGATGTCACTCCGTGTTCTTTACGGTTTAACAATAACCGATACGGACCAGATCTAAGTGACCGGTTTAACTTGATAATTTCTTGAAATTGAGCTGAACCGAAGTACTAAACCAAATTATATTGCCGTTATCCTTTACAAACTTTACTTTTGCCTAACTCTTAGGGACACGAGTTCGAATCGGAGCAGTCACATATCTGAGCTCAACACGTCTCTCAGCTCCGCCTTCTCCGCCGTCGCCGTCTTCGCGACTAGAACCGGTATAATTACATGTGTATATATGTAATTATGGTGAACCTATATACCATTGAACCCTAATTGTTTCCACTTCCTCGCACGATCGTGTTCATTCGCCAAAAAATCTGATCTTCCTCATTAATGAGCAGTTTAACTGGAAGCTATGGTGTGGTGTAACCATTGTGGGAAGAATGTTCCCGGAACTCGCCCCTACGATGGTGCATTGTAAGTGTCTTGATTATTCTTCACTGGTGTTGTATCTTTTTAGGAGCTCAGTTTCTGTTTGGATTTTGTGGTTTCCAACTTTCCAAGCTTCGAATTATGAATTTCATATGTTTTAATTTTGCAGGGCTTGTAACTTATGCGGGAGGATTTTGGAGAATTTCAATTTTTCTGCTGAAGTTACATTCGTTAAGAATGCTACTGGGCAGGTATAAGCAGCACCGCTTTTGTTTCATTTCCCTCTTTTCAGGCTCCTCTGCTGTAGAACTATAGATGTTTCAATGTTACTTAGGGATGTTATTGGTGTCTCTCATATGGTTTGCAGATGATTAATAGCTTAGAGGGATAAACTAATTTTTGTTGGAGAATCTTGGAATTATTGTAGCTATTAATCGTCTACAACAATTCTCTTCAGTTATATCCAGAGAGTTACTTGAGAATTATACTGCCTTTGGATTCTTTGAAATGATTTGGTTCAAGCTTACACATTATTTTTTTGTACCTGCAGAGCCAAGCGTCAGGTAACATTGTAAGGAGTGTTCAGAGTGGGGTGTCAGCCTCGCGTGAAAGGAGATTAAGAATAGGTATGCCTTTTTTTCATTGTTGGCCTAATTAGTGCAACTGACACTTCTAGTCTACAACTTTTGCTTATGTTTGAACTAGCAGTGCATTTCCCTTTTTATTGTATTTCAAACTTTTCAGTTCTATAATTGCTTAGGTGTACTCACTGTTATGTATTTCCCATCCTTATATTTCCTGCCAAATTTGAGGCCGTGTGAAACATTGCATTGTTAATGCAATCTTTGATCAGTACAGTTTGATCTGACAGACCTTCGTTTTTTCTGGCAGCTAGAGATGAGTTTAGGAATTTGAGGGATGCCTTGGGAATTGGTGATGAGAGAGATGATGTGATTGACATGGCTGCTCGATTCTTTAGAGTATGTTTGGTTTACTTATTTTCTGAATAGTAATTTGTAAGGACTTCCACCACCTTTTTAACTCACTTTATCTTCTGAAGATGGCAGTTGAGCAAAATTTCACCAAGGGCCGTAGTACTGAACTAGTACAGGCTTCCTGTCTGTACTTGACTTGCAGGTTAGAGTCATGGTCTTGTGGTCTCCTGATTTATTTTCCTCGTTAGAATACCATGCTGAATAGTGATGTTTTCTTTGCTATATGTTAACCAAAAACTTTCTTGATTTGTAGGGAAATGAACATTGCGTTTCTTCTTATTGATTTCTCAAGTTACCTTCGAGTTAGCGTGTACGATAAGTTGTTTTTATTTACATACTGTTCAACTTTCTTTTGTAGCCTAATTACATGTTACCTCTACTGCAGCGATTTTCCGTGTCCAAGCAATGTAATGCTGATTTTACTGTTTTGGTCTCATCAAATCTTGTGCAGTTATGAGTTAGGTTCTGTGTACTTGCAACTCTGTGAATTGCTGTACTTTGCGGACGGTCAAAATTATGAAAAGCTTGTTGATCCTTCAATTTTCATTCCTCGATTCTCGAACAGTAAGTGTGTCATCCTTTGGCTACCATTCTTTTCTGTATTTGGTTGATGCAGAACATCAGCCCAGAATGAAACAGTTATATTGAATACTTGACCCAACCTACTCGTTCCATCATATATTTGCAGGCTTATTGAAAGGAACACAGCATAAAGCTGTTGTAAGAACAGCTACAGCCATTATAGCGAGTATGAAGAGAGATTGGATGCAGGTGTGACTTTGTTATGTTAGGTGATAGTTTCCTATGTACTGTTTGTCTTAAAGTTAGTTATATATTGTGTCTTGTGTTAATATTAGCTACCTATTGACTTGCAGACCGGCCTGAAACCAAGTGGAATATGTGGAGCAGCACCTTACACTGCTGCTCTTTCTCATGGTATCAAGTGCTCTAAGTCAGATATTGTAAGATATGGTTGGCTTATCAAGAAATAACGTTTTAGATGAGCGGAAAGATGTGTTAGCCTTCTATTTCACTAATTTATTGCTGATTTGGTTTGTTTTCTCAATATTTCAGGTAAACATTGTCCATATATGTGAAGCAACTCTAACCAAACGATTGATTGAGTTTGGCAATACGGAGTCTGGAAATTTAAATGTGAGTTAAGGCTAAGCGTGTCTAGCTGTAGAATTATTTGCTAACTGGCCATATCATCACACATGATTGATGTTGGGTTAAGTATTTGTACCTGGTACTGCCGTCATAGTAGTAACAATATTGCATACTCCGCTGCTATTGATTGTTGTCATATGCAATAATGCAACACGGGCTCAATTTGTTTCTGCCTCATATCAGTTGAAGAATTATGTTCATTTTTATAACGTTTGTACATATGTGGCTAGGGTGATGAGCTCACAGAAAGAGAAAGGGAAAGAGAAAGGGAGATGCGGAAAAGATTGTTTACCATGAAACCAACGTCAAACAAAGAGGATGTGCTCTGTATGCATCAGGATTGTAAACCTTTTGGTTATGGACTATGTGAGGACTGTTACAAAGATGTAGGTATCCTGTTTAATGCCTGCTTTTCTGCTTTCATGTCCTCTGTTTACATAGTTGCTAATCCGTGACAAATGGCTCCGAAAGTTAACAATCACATGTTTCTTTTCCAAATTTTTATACAGCTCTTAAATGTTTCTGGTGGACTTGTTGGTGGGTCGGATCCTCCTGCTTTCCAGCGCGCAGAGAAAGAGAGAATGGACAAAGCGGCTAGAGAAAAAAACGAGGGAGGAATTGGTAGCCTTAATCACGGTGAACAACTATATGTAAGTTTCGGTGCTCCTTTATTTGAGAAAGCACCTGTGTGGGAGCTTGTTCAATTTCGCTTTGGTAAGATCTTATACGAAAGCTCTTTCTTCTGTCGAACTTTAAGCAGTCAGAGAGAGGACCAGACTATTGTAGTGTGAACAAAAGCGAAAAACAGTGTTCTGGTGAGTGCAATTGTTGTGTATCAGATTAAAGTGTTCTCTGCTACTATTTTAGCATTTGAGAATCGTTTTGTGCTGTGTCCCAGAGAAAGGTGAAAAAAATAAAGATGGGGCTGAAGAGTATGCTGGTACGTCGGATGAATCAGGCAACTTTTCTGACATCGATGATAAAGAGGTCGGTACTTGTTTTGCTTTCTTGTGTTGTTAGTAAATGCTACGTCAAATGTCCAACCTTGAATATGGAACAGACAGTTTCACTTGTTATATTTGATCTGTCGGTCATAATATTTTAGTGTTGACCAGGTGGATTGCTATATTAACAACGAGGATGAAAAGCATTATAAGAAGATCGTATGGGAAGCAATGAACAAAGATTATATTGAGGTGATTTCAGAGCCTAGATATATCATCTATCTTCTCTTGGGTTTCGTTGTATCATATATGAGATCAACCACTCATAAGAAACAGAATTATATTATTTTGTAGGAGCAAGCGGCCAAGGAAGCAGCTGTGAAGGCTGCTAGTGAAGCTTTAAAAGCGAGCAACTCTAACTGCCCAGAACATGCAAGAAAGTTTTACGAAGCTACTATAGTTTCTAAGACACAAAGTAGAAAGGTGACTCGGTTTAAACTTTGCAATTACGTTCCTGGTTTCATATCAAGTATCTGACTTATGGAGAATGACGTGATGGACTCGGTGCTTCTGTTTTCTCTCTTCTTATAGGAAAAGCAGCAGAAGAAAGCTGAGGAAGAAAAGAACGCGGCTCCCCCAGCCACAACCATCATGGAAGCTGTTCGCCGAACGCTTGTTAAAAAGGTGATGTATTATTTAGCTTTGAATAAAAAAATTTGGATTTTTGTGTGTCTTCCTCTTCCCTGATTTTTGAGTCTTGACTCTTACAGAGACTTACAGCTGTAATCAACGACGACGTCTTGCAAGAACTCTTTGATACATCGGTAAGTTTTATATTTTGTCTTGGGTAACTCTCATCAATTTTCTCAGGTGTATTTTAGCGCACTATACAACTTCCCTTCTTCTCTTTTCTTTTTTCAGGCAGGTGAGAATCCACCCAAGAGGTCGAAAACAGAGACAGACATGGAAGAGGAGAAGGAAGAGAAGAGCGATGAGCCTGAGATTGGTGAAAATGAAGATGAAGCTGAAGAGGATGAAGAAGGCTATGTAGAATCATACGACATGAACACAAAGTATCAAAACGGTGAGAAATTTTATGAAGAAGAAGAGGAAGAGGAAGAAGAAGCGGATGGTTATAATTTTGGATTGTATTGATCTATTAT
The DNA here is from genome assembly GCF_030686135.1 of Camelina sativa. Taxonomy (NCBI): domain Eukaryota; kingdom Viridiplantae; phylum Streptophyta; class Magnoliopsida; order Brassicales; family Brassicaceae; genus Camelina; species Camelina sativa. The sequence goes on from NC_141898.1 coordinate 3,788,869, forward strand.
GAGCCGAACCAGTTGATTTTTGCGTGAATATAGGAGAACCCCAATATAAGTTATGATTTTATTATAGGATCTTTGATTCTGTATTATCTATCTATCAGTAAGTGATTAAGATTTTTGAATAATATATGTAGATTTACTAACTTATATAACTATATCCGGGCAAAAAAAAAATATATATAATTAACTAAATCTAAATGGATTTAAGTTTATTAATTTTATTATCCTTGTTTTGGTTATTTTATTAGATAACAATTAGTATTAATCACTAACAGATAACAGGATTTATCTAAGTTTTTTTTATCTCACCTATTTTATGAGCTATTAATGTATGTAGAAGAGTTGTTGTTTTTTTATGAAATTTGCCAAAAAAAGCCTACCAGAAAAGTGTTTTTTTTTTTTTAATTACTGTGTCGGTCCGGACAACATAAAATTTGCTTTGTTCTTTTGGGCCTTTGGGTTCTTTTTTAACCCAAAGTATAATCGAGTCATCTCAATCTGCATCGGACGGTCCAGAGTTAACTGCATCGCATACGTACGTGTTCAATGGGGTCAACGGATAAGCTACGAGTGCCGTTTGAAGTTCAAACTTCCGTTTCTGAGGTTAACTCTCTACCGTTAACGTCCGTTATTACTTTTTTAGCCTTTTCCGACGTTTCCACTTTCCAAAATATTACGTAAGACGGCGTTAATACACTTTAGCCTTTCGGTTCGGTTTGGTTTGGTTTGGTTGACTAGTCCGTTGGTAATGATATGATCAAAATAATTTCTAGTTAATTGAAATAAACCGGAGCCGGTACAGAGAGAATAGGTTACATAAGGTAAAAAGAACGGCAAGTAACGGTGTGACGTCAGATGAAGAAGTATTCGTTATAATAGTCAGAGCTAATTTAACCCCTTTTTTTATTTTTTTAATGTAATATATTTTTTTTTTCTTTGTTTCGATAAAGTCTTCTCTTTCTCTCTCTCTCTCTATCTCTCTCTCTCTCTCTGGTTCAACGGGCAAAGTATTTTTCGAATAAAGTTTTGGTTTTTTTAACGTTCCTTTCTCACCTCCGTCTTCTTCTGGTGGTGAATTCGTGTATCTGTATATCTCGATGAGCTGCAGTTTGAATCCAGCGGCTACTTCTCCAGATGAGGTTAGTTTTTGTGTATAACGAATCTGAATTTTTTATTTATTTAAGGGTTTTGTTCTTCTGATCAGATTGTAGTGAAATTGAGTTCATCGTTGTTTCGCTCTGATTCTTAAACGAATCTCACTTTCTTTGAATATAGGGCTTTTTCTTTAATTGATTTATGTGATTGGAATTGTTATAATAAACCCTAATTTTTTTTTGTTGTGTTATGGTTGGTGGTTTGCTGAATTACTGATCTGTGAGATCTGGGTTCTGTCTGCTTTGTGTTTTACGAATTACGATGATGGGTTTGTGTTTTTTTTTTCTAGGGTTTTCTCTGATAATTCTTATCAAATTCTTGATTTTTTTTTACAGATGGATCTTCAGGAAGAAACAGGTGAAGTGAAAATTGAGGATAAGTGTGTAGAAAATAAGCAATCAGCACCTGCTTCGTGTTCTTCTGTATCTGAAGGCAGTGCTGGTAGTTCCCACAAGTCTCCTCCTACTGTTGCAAGTCCTGCCACAGCATCACCAGCTCATAGGTACCTCGGGTTAGTTCTTCTTCTTCCTCTTCTTTTTCTGTATATCTGAGTCGAAATGGCAGTTTTGAAGTAACTCCTCTGCAGCACTCGTTTGCCAATTTGAAATACATTAAACTCCTTTGTCAAACTGGTGTTTGTAATCCCTACTTTCTATAGGAGATTGATGTTGATAATTTTTGCTATTCAGGAGGACGAGCGGCCCTATAAGGCGAGCGAAAGGCGGGTGGACTCCTGAAGAGGTTAGTATTTTACTAGTGATTGCTTTGACATATCTAAATTCTGGATCACTAGTTCGAAAATCAAGATGAGAGTTTGTCTTACTTCATAATGCAGGATGAGACATTGAGACAGGCAGTTGGCACTTTTAAAGGGAAGAGCTGGAAGAAGATAGGTAAAAGTCTTATGTCTGTTTGATTCTAGTTCTCGTTACAACATTACAGAGATTTGTAGTTGGAGTCTTGTCTGAAGTTGTAGATATGTCTAACTGTTTACTGTTCATACTATTTCCTATCTAGTTTTATGAATTACACTTGTAGATTTACTTGATCAGCTGAGGCATTTACGTTTATTTCCAGCTTTTTTCAAAGCAGCTGGTTCTGTGAAGCATTTAGTATTGTTCTTATTGTTTGGTTTGGTGTATTTATTTTTGCAGCGGAGTTTTTCAATGATAGAACTGAAGTTCAATGCCTGCACCGGTGGCAGAAAGTTCTAAATCCGGATCTTGTTAAGGGACCTTGGACACAAGAGGTTCATTCTGTTTCTGAATTAACTAATGTGTTTGGCTATCTTTTTAAGTGAAGTACGAATGCTTAACGTTTTCTTGTTTTGCAGGAGGATGAGAAAATCGTTGAACTCGTTAAGAGATACGGGCCTGCGAAATGGTCTGTTATCGCACAGTCTTTACCAGGTCGAATTGGGAAGCAATGTCGAGAAAGGTGATTAATTCATATAAGCCAATCATTTTTTTTTTCTTATTAGTTATTTTGGAAGCTTAAATGTGTTTTGATTTGTATGCAGGTGGCACAACCATTTGAATCCTGATATTAACAAGGATGCTTGGACCTCAGAGGAAGAAGTAGCTCTCATAAATGCTCATCGAATCTATGGAAACAAGTGGGCTGAAATAGCCAAGGTCTTACCCGGCAGGTATATATTCTTCAATGGAGTAAAAGACTTTTTAGAAAGCCTAGCTTCTGGTTATAATAAAGAGCTTACTAGAAATTTGATGATGCAGGACTGATAATGCAATAAAGAACCATTGGAATAGTTCACTGAAAAAGAAGTCAGATTTTTACTTAGTCACTGGTAGGTTACCACCACCACCAACACCAAAGAACGGTGTTCCTGATAGTGTAACTAAACGTTCATCATCTGCTCAGAAAAGGTGTTCTGATTCAGTAACTCAAACCCCATCACGAACTACAGATGTGAAGAACGCTGATGAAAGTGGAAATGGCCAATTAAACTCTTCTGTTCCGCTTGAAGAAATAGGAGCTGCTTCAAGAATGACTGGTGTTAATGAGTATGCTTGTTCTCCTAAGTTTCTTAACCCAGAGCCATTGCCAGAGAATGGTGGAGTTGCAATGAATGGTTATCATCTTTACTACAAGCCTCAAACAGAGTATTACGTGGCATCAGAAGTGGATACGCAGCGTATGGATGGGCATGATTGTGGTTGCAGTCCAATCGCATCACCAGTTAGCTTCTTCACTCCACCGCCGTGTAGAAATAAGTACAGTAACGGTTCAACTCCAAGAAGTCCTGAATCTTTCCTGAGAGAAGCTGCCAGAACATACCCAAACACACCTTCTATTTTCAGGAAAAGACGACCCAGGGTTGTTGTTCCGGATGACAACACTGCCGCGAAAACAGATGAAGCTAAAGAGGTTGATCAAAAGGTGAACCATGGTAAAGATAGTTCAGAGAGCCCTGACAGTGAAGAGATTCAAAACAATGGATCAAATGCTTACAATCTATCTCCTCCATACCGGATAAGATCGAAAAGGACAGCAGTTTTCAAATCAAGACAGCTTGAGTTTATATCTGCCGAGGAAGAGAAGGCTGATGATGAAACCAAATCAGCTGAGAAAGATATGTTGATTGATTGAGACTCTCTCAACCCCTAGGCTAGGCTAAACAGAGATATCCTCCTTATTACACGCTTTGGTATTTTATAATTTTTTTTTTTATATATTTTTGGATTAATGTTAAAAAGCTGTGATTAGTCAAAGAATAATTTGCAACTCCTCACTTGAGTTCGGTACTTCGGTTTTTATTGATTATTCAAAAAGGAAATACAACAACAAAAAAAAAAAAGAAAAATAAAAGAAACAGAGCAAAGTACATATATTGTATTGTATCTCTCTATTGAGCTCACACCTTTATGTGTGTTTTACGGCTACGTACCGGCTCTCAGCCACTACGTTGGTTCACGCTCTGTCCGGGACGGGGGACCATCTAACTCCAAAAAGTTTTTGGTCCCGATTTCATCTCCTAATTTTCCATCTGCATTGTGGTCGGATGCTGTAATGGTTGGTCCTAACATTTACACTATTGGAGGATTAGTGAATGATAACGCTTCGTCTAGCGTCACGGTCATGGACTGTCGTTCTCACACATGGCGTGAGGCACCACCTATGCGTGTGGCCCGTGAGTTCCAATCTGCTTGCGTCCTTGATGGAAAAATATATGTAATGCGAAAATCTTGATTTATAACGAACTGGATGGAGGTTTTTGATACGAAGGCCCAAACTTGGGAGTTTTTGCAGATCCCTAGCGAGGAGATATTTGGAGGTTCTGAATACAAAAGCATAGAATATGAAGGAACTGTCTATGTGAGGTCTGAGGCGAAGGATGTGACTTACAAGCTTAATAAAGACAGATGGAGAACGGCAGACTTAGCGATGAATAGTGGATGGGATTGTCGATCATCATCTTATCGTGTGATAGAAAACGTGTTCTACCGTTCTGATGGTAAAACGGTCGACTGGTATGATTCCAAAGAAAGATTATGGAAAATTTTGATAGGTTTGGAAAATTTACATAGTTTAACTCGTTTTGCTTATGTTAACTTGGTGAATTATGGTGGGAAAATGGCAGTTTTGTGGGAAGAGTATGTGGTGGCTAAAAACCATAAAGAGACAATGATTTGGTGTGCGGAGTTTGCGATTGAAAAACGCCAAAAGAGAGAGATTTGGGGAATGCTGGAGTGGGTTGACATTGTACTACTGTCTACAACCAATGAGCCATATGGTTTAGCGCATGTTCTTGCTACTACCATTTGATGGATCTGAGTCATGATTTTGTGAACATGGAATCATTCACTCGATGTAAGGGATAAATATCACTTTTGTTTTCATCTTAAAAAGAACATATTTATTAATTCTTGTTGTCATATATATTATGTTTGGACTTTATGGATGTCAGAATTCACTCGTAGCATTTGTCAGTATAGAGTTTTAGGAAAGTCATTAGATGGAAAACTAATATCTTTGTCGTGATGAATAAGGATGGATGTATAAGGGTTTGAATGAATTAATGTAACGTTAACATGATTAATACGTTTGGTATATAAAGAAGAAGATTGGGAGACCGAGCAAAGGAAGTGATGACGTGGAGGCCAAGCTTGCACAACGAAGTAAAGACATGGGTATGAACAAGATTTAATTTAACTAAAACGAGAATTCTAAACATTTTATTATATATGGATTTCTATTATATGCAATAATGTTGTAAAATATTTTGCAGAATTTACAAAGAATATAACGCTATAAAATTATAAAAGAACAAATCATAAAAGAGACATGAAGTGGAAATCAACGGTCACTCTAACAACGTCAGTGTAGTCTGGTGTAGACGACGCACGGCACCCCATCCCCGACAGACTAAAAAGTGTGTGTTCTTACTGGGAGCTGCTCTCCTGAGTTTATACTTTCGATTTCAAGACCTGAGAGGATTGTGGGGAAAATGGTCATTGGGGAAAATGGTCATTGGAAACCAGTAGTAGCAAGAGTCTCATCATGGTTTTAGTACAACTTATGTTCAATTACGGTCTATCATAGTGATTATAACGTATTTACAACATATTTTTTTTAGAAGAAATCCATACAAATATTGAATTCAAAAAAATTACAAAGTAGAGTATGAAATTCATGGAATCTATGAAAGTATATATATATATATTATATATATATATATGTATATAAATCGGATAAGATGAGTGTTAGAGGATATGATTAAAAGGTTTGTGAACGATTATATCAAATGATTGATTATTTGATCACACGTATATACGAGAGTCGGAATTAATGATGATGATATACTGTCTTAATAATAAAATTTCCTATCAGTCTTTTGATTCTCAAGTATGTAAATAGGACCGGTGATAACATATTACTAATTAAAGACTTGGTAGTTTGTCTCGTTTTAACATTACTCTTCGTGTGAAAATATTTATTTATAGAATTCAATTATAGTTTATTTTAACTTAAATTATTTAGATGATGTTTATAGAAAAATAAGTTATCCAATTTGTATATCTCTACAAATTAATTATATATGCAAATTAGCAAGGATTATGTTAATTTTATTTGCTAAAGATAGTATAAATATTGAGTTTGATATGGTGGTAATATAAGTATATTTAGAGAAAATTATACTTTTTAATTGTATCCAATCATGTGGTTGGATCATTAAACGAATCACTTGTTGACGTTGTCTATCTATTTTAACCGGAATAAACCGCCTTAAACCAGCTAGCTATTATTGGTTTCTACATTAAACATCTCGAAATAACATTTGTTTACTCTCTCATGGTCGTGTCACCCAAACAAATCCTCAAGCTCTTGAAATCGCAGCTTTTGCTCTATTCGATTCGGCGACTCGTCATCCAGGCTATGCACACTCCGCCGTCGTCTACCACTATATACTCCGACGTCTGACGTCTCTCATTAGGTCATTAGGTCATATAAAACCATATAAGTCGAATCGTCGAGCTCATTAGGTCACAAGGATGCAAGTGCGACGAAGATGTCGCTTTATCGGTCATCAAAACCTACGGGAAGAACTCCATGCCGGACCGAGCTCTTGATGTATTCCAACGAATGGGGGAGATTTTTGGGTGCGAGCCTGGGGTCAGATCTTATAATACTCTGCTCAATGTGTTCGTAGAGGCGAAACAATGGGATAAAGTGGAGTCCTTGTTCGCCTACTTCGAAACAACGGGTTTGGCGGCAACTCTGCAGACGTATAATGTTTTGATTAAGATGTCATGCAAGAGGAAACAGTTCGAGAAAGCTAGAGGGTTTCTTGATTGGATGTGGAAAGAAGGGTTGAAGCCTGATGTGTTTAGTTACAGCACTGTGATTAGCGATCTTGCGAAAGCTGGAAAAGTTGATGATGCACTGCAACTGTTCGATGAAATGTCTGAGAGAGGATTAGCACCTGACGTTACGTGTTATAACATCTTAATTGATGGGTCTCTCAAGGAAAGAGATCACATCATGGCTATGAAGACAAACTGTTGGTGGACTCTTCTGTTTATCCTAATGTTAAGACTCACAACATTATGGTTAGTGGTTTGAGCAAATGCGAAAGAGTAGATGTTAACATCTAATGGGACCACAAGGAGGAGCACTTGGTGATGCTCGACTAGTTTTTGATGGGATAGTGGATCCTAATACAGTTTGCTGGACATGTTTGTTTTCTGGCCATGTGAAGGCTGGTTTGCCAGAGGAAGCCGTCGCGGGGTGAAGGCCATCGGCCTGACCATTTAGCTTTTGTGACTGTCATCAATACGTACATCAGTTTATGCACGTCTATTGTTTGGGGAGATGCCAAGCCCAGATGTGGTCGCGTGGAATGTAATGATTCCAGGGCATGGCAAAAGAGGATGTGAGACTGTGGCTATTGAATACTTTCTCAATATGCGGAACTCTGGTGTTAAGTCCACCCGTTCTACCTTAGGAAGCGTTTTGAGTGCCATTGGAATTGTAGCAAATCTTGATTTAGGTTTGGTAGTTCATGCAGAGGCTATATATTAAACAAGGCCTCGCCTCCAATATATATGTTGGCAGTTCTTTGGTTACCAATGTCGAGAAAGGTGATTAATTCATATGAGCCAATCTTTTTTTTTCTTTTTCTTATTAGTTATTTTGGAAGCTTTAATGTGTTTTGATTTGCATGCAGGTGGCACAACCATTTGAATCCTGATATTAACAAGGATGCTTGGACCTCAGAGGAAGAAGTAGCTCTCATGAATGCTCATCGAATCTATGGAAACAAGTAGGCTGAAATAGCCAAGGTCTTACCCGGCAGGTACTTTGCTCTGTTTCTTTATTTTCCTTTTCTTTTTATATATTTTTGGATTAATGTTAAAAAGCTGTGATTAATCCAAAGAATAATTTGCAACTCCTCACATGAATGAGTTCGGTGTTTTTATTGGTTATTCAAAAAGGAAATACAACAAAAAAAAAAAAAGGAAAAATAAAAGAAACAGAGCAAAGTACATACTAATATTGTATCTCTCTATTGAGAACACCTTCCACAGCCGCCATGAATGGAGAAGAGCCACGACGACGACGACGGATGACAATTCTGATGCTTCCTAATGATTTGGTATATAACTGCTTAGCCCGCGTCTCAAGATTGTATTACCCAATTCTCTCTTTAGTCTCCAAGAGATTCCGCTCTCTCCTTGCTTCAACGGAACTTTATCAGACCCGAACCCTCCTAGGCCGCACCGAGTGTTGTCTTTATGTTTGCTTACGGCTACATAGCGGCACTCAGACACTACGTTGGTTCACTCTCTCTCGGGAACCAATCAACTCCACAAAGACGCTGGTCCCGATTTCATCTCCTAATTCTCCATCTGCATTGTGGTCGGATGCTGTAATGGTTGGTCCTAACATCTACGCTATTGGAGGATTAGTGAATGATAACGCTTCGTCTAGCGTCATGGTCATGGATTGTCGTTCTCACACATGGCGTGAGGCACCACCTATGCGTGTGGCCCGTGAGTTCCACTCTGACACATGGCGTGAGGCACCACCTATACCTATGCGGACGTACCGTGAGTTCCTCCACTCTGCTTGCGTCCTTGATGGGAAAATTTATGTACCAGGAGGTTCCGAAGATCTTGATTTGACGAATTGGATGGAGGTTCTTGATACCAAGACCCAAACGTGGGAGTTTTTTCAGATCCCTAGCAAGGAGATATTTGAAGGCTCTAAGTACTTAACCGCAGTGTATGAAGGAACTTTCTTTGTGAAATGTGTCTACAAGCATGTGATGTACAAGGTGCACAAAGGTAGATGGAGAGCGGCAGACATAATTCTAAAGGATAGTTGGGGTGATCGTCGGTATTCATGTTATTGTGTGATAGAGAACGTCTTCTACCGTTATAATGATAGCAAGATCAATTGGTATGACTTCAATGATAGAGTACGGAAAACTTTGAAGGGTTTTGTAGGATTGCCTAGTTTAACAAGATTCTCTCTCGCTAAAATGGTGGATTATCGTGGGAAAATGGCTCTTCTGTGGGAAGAGCATGTGTTTGTTGACAACCGTAAAGAGACAAGATTCTGGTGTGCGGAAATTGCGATTGAAAAACGCCATAAACAAGAGATTTGGGGAGTGGTAGAATGGTCAGGCGTTGTGTCTACAACCAGTAAGCCATATAGTTTAGCGCATGTTCTTGCTACTACCATTTGATGAATAAGTCATGCATTATTATTATGTGAATTATTAAGGAATATGATCACTTTTGTTTTCATTTTTTTTTCTTCTTTCATGAATGATCCTTTTTCTAATCGCTATGTCTGGTCGAGATGATCCTTTTTAAGTCATTAAACCATATACCAGAAAGTGAATTATGTGTAACACATGATAGAATATAGGAATATAGATGGGATACACATAACAATATATGTACAATAGCTAAGTTGTTTAGAGAATATTCCTATATTCTATCAACACAAACTCTAAAGGATCATAAATAACGCTTGAAAGTGAGACAAATTACTAATTAGATAAGGATCATAAATAACGCTTATAAGATAATATCTCAAGCAGAGCACCAAAAAAAAAAAAAAATTCTACTACATAAGGTCAGCTATATTATTTGGCATCTCGTCAATTTGGGTACTGTAGTACTGCTCAATATCCCGGAGAATCTTGATATCGTCGTTTTTAACAAAGTTGACTCCAACACCCTTAAGCCCGAAACGACCAGACCGTCCGATACGATGAATGTAGAGCTCACGGTTGTTGGGGAGATCATAATTAATGACAAGAGAAATTTGTTGCACGTCGATCCCACGTGCCCATACATCTGTTGTGATCAATATGCGACTGTGACCTCCCCGAAACTGATTCATGATCTCGTCTCTCTCCTTCTGAGGCATGTCCCCATGCATTGATGAGACAGTAAAGTTGTGACTCCTCATACTCTCACTAAGCCAGTCCACCTTTCGTTTTGTGTTGCAGAAGATAACAGCTTGAGTAATGGTAAGTGTGTCGTAAAGATCACAGAGTGTTTCAAATTTCCACTCCTCCTTCTCGACAGCAATAAAATATTGTTTGATTCCATCAAGAGTCAACTCATCACGCTTCACAAGTACCTTCACTGGATCCGTCATGAACTTGCTCGTCATCTCCAAAATCTCCCGAGGAAGAGTTGCAGAAACCAAGCAAACCTGGAGGTCCGGTGGAAGATATCTGTAAACATCATAGATCTGGTCCTTGAATCCTCTGCTCAGCATCTCATCTGATTCGTCAAGAATCAGAATTGTAATAGCTCTGGTGCGTAGACTTCTCCTCTTTATCATATCACAGACACGACCAGGTGTCCCAGACACAACCTGAACACCATGCTCCAGCCTCCTGATGTCTTCTCCAACGCTCTTCCCACCGATGCATGCATGTGCATGGATATTGGCGTGTAATCCTATAGCTTGTATCGTCTTCGCTGTTTGTGAAGCTAGCTCTCTTGTTGGGGATAATACCAAGGCCTGAACCCTGCAACCAAAAGTAACAAATAGATGAGAATATATAGATAACTTGGCAGAAAAGTTAAAAATTGAAATTAGGGTTATGCCAGCAAAAGGAAAAGGAAACATAACATACTCTCTAGACGAAGTGTCAACGACTTGGCAGACAGAGAGGGCAATCATAGAGGTCTTTCCCGTACCGGATGGGCTTGAGCAATAACATCTCGCCCTTTGAGAATCGGCATGACAGCCCTCTGCTGAATGGCCGATGGCTTCTCGTAACCGTACTCGTAGAGACCACGAAGAACGTTCTCGTTAATTCCCATGTCTTCGAAATTCGCGACGGTCTCAACCCCTGTGGTCGTCTTGAAGACCGACTTGTCGTCATCTCTTGCTCTACCGCCTCTCCTACGGTCGCCACGGCCAGGATTAGCCACGTTCGCTGTCGCCACATATAAATCTCTACCTTTTTAGTTGAAAAGCTCTTTTGATTGTATTCCAATAAAATTAAAAAAAGTTGTGAGGTCTAAACACACCAAAACAATAGCACATTACGTGCGAGACACGCTTCATTAGACCATCTTTATCACTTAGACCGACTCCATAGGTGATAAATGGAGGGGTTAAAATTAATTAAATTTATAATAAAACAAATTACAAAAAATGCTTAAAACACCTATATTGGGTATCACCATTATATATGCAGTCTTATCACATTAGGGAATATTATATGTAAAAAGCAAAATTAAGTTAATGTTTTTTTTTTGAAAAAGAAATTAAGTTAATGTTAGTAATACCTTCCACAGCCGTCATGAACGGAGAAGAGCCACGACGAGTACAAATGACAATTTTGATGCTTCCTAATGATTTGGTATATAACTGCTTAACCCCCGTCTCAAATTTGTATTATCCAACTCTTTTTTTTAGTTTCCAAGAGATTCCGGTTTTTCGTTGCTTCAACTGAACTTTATCAGACCTGAACCCTTCTAAAGCTCACGGAGAATTGTCTTTATGTGTTTACGGCTACTTACCGGCTCTCAGCCACTACGTTATCAGAGCGTGAACCATCTAACTCCAAAAAGTTTTTGGTCCCGATTTCATCTCCTAATTTTCCATCTACAATGTGCTCTGATGCTGTAGTGGTTGGTCCTAACATCTACACCATTGGAGGATTAGTGAATAAGAATGCTTCGTCTAGCGTCATGGTCATGGATTGTCGTTCTCACACATGGCGTGAGGCGCCACCTATGCGTGTGGCCCGTGAGGTCCAATCTGCTTGCGTCCTTGATGGAAAAATATATGTAACATGGAGGTTGCAAAAATCTTGATTTAAGGAACTGGATGGAGGTTTTCGATACAAAGGCTCAAACTTGGGAGTTTTTGCAGATCCCTAGCGCGGAGATATTTGGAGGTTCTGAATACAAAATCGTAGAATATGAAGGAACTGTCTATGTGAGGTCTGAAGCGAAGGATGTGACTTACAGGCTTCATAAAGGCAGATGGAGAACCGCAGACTTAGCGATGAATAGTGGATGGGGTCGTCGATCATCATCTTATTGTGTGATAGAAAACGTGTTCTACCGTTCTGATGGTAAAACGGTCGACTGTTATGATTCGAAAGAAAGATTATGAAATTTTTTGAAAGGTTTGGAAAAATTACATAGTTTAACTCGTTTTGCTCATGTTAACTTGGTGAATTATGGTGGGAAAATGGCAGTTTTGTGGGAAGAGTATGTGGTGGCTAAGAACCATAAAGAGAATGATGTGTGCGGAAAATGCGATTGAAAAACGCCAAAAGAGAGAGATTTGGGGAATGCTGATGTGGGTTGACATTGTACTACTGTCTACAACCAATGAGCCATATGGTTTAGCGCATGTTCTTGCTACTACCATTTGATGAACATTGAGTCATGATGTAAGGGATAAAATATTACTTTGTTTTGATCTTGAAAAGAACATATTTATTAATTCTTGTTGTCATATATACATAAATTATGCTTGGATTTTATGGATGTCTGAATTCACTCATAGCATTTGTCAGTATAGAGTTTTAGGATGTCAGAATTCACTCAGCCACTACGTTGGTTCACGCACTGTCGGGGAAGGAAGTGGTGACGTGGAGGCCAAGCTTGCACAATGAAGTGAAGACATGGGGATGAACAAGATATAATTTAACTAAAACGAGAATTCTAAACATTTTATTATATGTCGATTTCTATTATATGCAATAATGTTGTAAAATGTTTTGCAGAATTTACAAAGAATATAACGCTATAAAATCATAAAAAGACATAACGGTATCGAAGTAGATGGGGAAGTGAGAATAGACATGTCGAAGTAGATGGGAAATGGAAATAGATGGTTCTTTGTTATTCGAAAATGGATAGGAACCTCATGAAGGACTAGATGGGATCTCGAAAGGCTGTACCTCCGAAAGAAGACAAACTACTCCACTCACCATCGTGAGCTGGTGTAGAGTGGCAATGCCCGCCTAAGTAAACTCACAGAACGCAATCCTGAGCTCCGCTAGTCGATTGCAAGCCCTAACAACTGCAATGATGGCTGCGTCATCAAAGCGTGAGCAGCTCTACATAAACAAACACACAAAAACAACGTTAGTGTTAATTTTTTTTTGGCAGAAAAGAAAGCTTGATTGTGGTGAATTGGTAACTGTACGTGTAGGTAAACAAGCGACGTACACCGACTAACGAGGTAGGTTAGACCGGCTGGAGTGATCTCATCACATCCCAACACCGCAAGGCTCTGGAGCAGAGGGAAATCCATGGCCAAGCTGGCAAGATGAGCATCAGTAAGCACATCCGTGTACTCATCTGTAAGCAGGTGATCCACAAAAAACTGAGACTAGCCTCTTGAATCCACGATATCTCAGCGGGAAGAGGGTCAGCGGAAACTCTAACAAAGTCAGTATAGTCTGGTGTAGACGAGGCACATCACACCATCGCCGACAGACTAAAGAGTGTGTGTTCTTCCTTGGAGCTGCTCTCCTGAGTATGTCAATAAGGATATCATCAGGGACGTCACTTACGGAAACCTGCAAAAGAATAACTATGCTGTTAAAAAAAACTGATAAAACCCGTAATTCACAATTAAAATCCCGCTAAATTTTTTTGTCATTGATGATTTATTATTTGATCTCACCTCGTTCTGGTTTACGCCTGCTACGTCACCAAGAGTCTCATCACCAGTAGCAAGAGTCTCATCACCATCTGCATGTTATTTAAAGTGATCTTAATTCATGTACATTTAACTTAATAGAAAACAAAATTAAGTACTTGAAAAGGATGATATTAAGCTTGAAATCAATAAGAAACAAAGAAGAGACAAAAACAACTATGTGAGAGGTGTTAAATCAGCACACGAATAGTCAATTCCATAAGGACAAAGTAATCTTCCACTAGTACAATAGTCGTCTAATAGTTTTTGATCAGAGAGCAAAACATATGAGGTTTTAATTGTAGAACCAAATTACTAATAAAGAAAAGGAAGAGTTCTATTGATTCATGATCAGAAGGATCATCACAGCAACAATTTACTGAGAAAAAACGAGTCAGACAGATGCCCAGAGAATGTAAGGTATCTATCTATGTTCAAGTCTTATAAAGAAAACAACAACACAAAAAATAAATGATGCAATACTCAAATCTGATATAAACATCCATTAGAATAAGCATTAGTAGAAATCAATCAGAAATAGACAAAGAGTTGAGTCAGCATGCACATACTCAATTGAATAATGACAAACTCATCATCCTCTAATCCAAAACTAGGTGATTACAATAGTAAAACCTTACATTAGTAAAATGATCAATCAACAAAATATGAACAACTCAGTGGCGAAAACTCCATAGTAGTCCATTTAATATAAAGACAAAACTCATAATCCAAAATTGATCAGAGAAAGCATAAACTAGGAGATAATGAATTCTTAAGTCTATAAAGTAATCACGCGAGCAATTTACTTATCGAGAACTTGGGACAAAACTAGAGAATTATTCAGATTCTAAACGAAATTAGAGTTTTCAAAGGCCGCTAGTAGCAATACCTGAGAGGCGGCTTGTGGGGGAAACAGACATTGTGGGAGAACAAATAGCAAGAGTCTCATCGCCAGTAGCTAGGGTCTCATCAGCTGCATGTTAATATCACAAGGATTTAGCCAAATTACACACATGAAGGTTTAAAGTGATCTTGTACAATTAACTTAATAGAAAACAGAATTAAGTACTTGAAAAGGATGATATTAAGCTTGAAATCGATAAGAAACAAAGAAGAGACAAAAACAACTATATGAGAGTCAGCACACGAATAGTCAATTCCATAAGGAAAAAGTAATCTTCCACTAGTACAATAGTCGTCTAATAATACTTGATCAGAGAGCAAAACGTATGAGGTTTTAATTGTAGAACCAAATTACTAATAAAGAAGGGGAAAAGTTCCATTGATTCATGATCAAAAGGATCATCACAACGACAATTTACTGACAAAAACGAGTCAGACGCCTAGATTATTTAAGATATTTATGTCTTATAAAGAAAACAACAACACAAAAAATAAATGATGCAATACTCGATTCTTCAAAAATCCGATTCTTCAATAACTAGTTTTCGTTTTGTCCATTGGCATTGATTTATTTATTATTTGATCTAATCATTATTTTATTATATAAAGATATGAGACAGAACGACTAACAAAAACTGTGCAAACTTAACTGAACTTTCAATCTACTTTATTTTATATATTCCCTGTATATTAATAGAGAAGTATTCTTACCAAAAAGGTTGATATGTCGTACTTACAGAGTTCTTGTACCTTTCTAATAAATGCTCTCACTTTTCATTAAGTCATTATTATTTACATAAATATGTCATTAAAATATACTATGAGACAATGTTTTTTTCTTTTAGTTTTTAAAAATGAAAGACTTAATCAACTATTAAAATCCAAAAATGAATTTAATTATCACTTTCATAACCTATTTAATTATTAAAAGTAAATTACATTTCAAGAAAAATAGAAACTATTTATTTAATTTTTTTGAAATGCTAAAGTTATTCTCCTATTTTGATAAAGTCTGATGACTATTCAATTATATTTAGAAAATTAATTGAATAAATTATCACAATAATTATAAAAGTAGATTACATACCACAAACAGTTTAAACTTATTCATCTATTTAACTTTTTGAAATGCAAAACTTATTCTCCAGTTTAAAAAAATCCTATAACTATTCAAGTATATTTAAAATTAATTATCACAATATAATATTAAAAATAAATAACATTTCACAAACAATCTTATAACTATTCACCAATTTAATTTTTTGAAAAACAAAACCTTTTTTTCCTATTTAAAAATTCCAATGACTATTTAAATATATGTGACTCAACAATCTTAACATTGTATCCATGTTATTGAATTTTTTGAAAACACTAAACAATCATTTTTCCCTATAAGTTTTCACCAGAACTACACTTTTTGATTATTTACCACTTTTTAATTTATACAGTTGTCTCATTGCGTTTTTAGACTTAAGATTAGTTTAAATTAAATCAATTAGTCTAAAAAATATTTATTTATCTATTTAATGGCATAGTGATGTAGATAACCATGTGACCATAAAAGATTAAAAAATTGATTTTAGAAATACAAAATACATCAAAACTTTCTCCACTACGTTGAAATTGTTTTTCACGTTTAAATATTTCACGGGTGAAACATATTTTTACACAAAATAAATGTAAACTTGAATAAATAAAAAAAATAAACTTTACTTACAGATTTTGTTTATACAAACAAATCTTAAATCTCAAATAATAATATAACTCATAATTTTTATTTGAATCGATTTATCTCGCACTATGTGCGGGTTAGTACCTAGTAAAAAGATTAATAGGGAATGGTAAACCTGGTTTTGGTTTACTGCTGCTACGGCGGCCTGAACCTATTAAAAAGGAGAGATAACAAATTTTCTAAGATTTGCTATCTTGTTTTATTTTAGATAAATAGCAAATGATATGTCTGATTTTGATATTGGCTGATTGGTTCACCAATGGTCTAGAGTGGCTATGACTTGCTCCTACAAAACAAAAAAACACAAATATTACAATTTTCTAAGATTGACCGATTGATCTCATTTTATTTATTTATAATTTTGTCAAGATTTTGGTTTTTTCCCGCCTTGTTGATTCACTGCTCTCTCTCTCAACTCTTTAATTATGCATTTTCATCCTTTTTCAATTACTTTTTCTCGTAATTATTTTTTTTGTAATTGGTAGACAAGCTGTTTTTTCAAAATAAAAATCAGTATTATTTGACAACTTTTTATTCTACAATTTTGTGGACAAGTTAAATTTAATTTAATATTATAAATCAAATTCAGGTTATTGGTAGACAAATTAATTTACTATCAGAAAAGTTTAAATTGTAAACTAAATTTAAGTTAACTAACTGGTAGACAAATTTAATATTGTACGGCTAGACAAATTAATTTACCGGTAGACAAATTTATTTATTTATTTATTTTTATTTTTTGTCAACAAAAGATTAGCCTCCTCCTTATGCTCGATCTACTCTTTTTCCTGCCCCGAGATCCGTCTCTTGTGTCTCCACTGCTCGTCTTCTTTCAGCAGCCAAGCCTCCTCCTTATGTTTTGATTAGAAACTTCTCTAGTCAAGAACTACCACCACCGAAAGGTAATCCTATTAAAGGATTTCTGGTGAGGCTGTTTTCTGCCATTTCAAGGCTACATCCTTCACTTGATTCTCTCTTGAAGTATCTAGCTTCAAAGCTCCGAATC
This sequence comes from Camelina sativa, assembly GCF_030686135.1. NCBI lineage: Eukaryota > Viridiplantae > Streptophyta > Magnoliopsida > Brassicales > Brassicaceae > Camelina > Camelina sativa. The sequence goes on from NC_141898.1 coordinate 3,806,325, forward strand.
TTCTCTCTCTCTAATCTTCCTAAAGAGTACACTGCTTCTGAAGTCTTGGCGGAGGCTGTTGCTCAGACGGTCCAGTCAGCCATTTGGAGGATGTTCAAGTATTTCGTTGTTTTACTTCTAGCTCCCTACGCCGTTGAATCTTCAATGAGTCCTGTGAAGCTGGAGTTTGAAATTTCGGAGCTGAAGAATGAGGTCGTCAGTCTCAAAGACGTGGTCATCGTCACAAAAAAGCTAACAGATGAGCGTCTCTCCCGGTTGGAATCCAAAGCCCCTTAGCCCTTATCACTTCGAATGCGCCAATGATCAAGTCTCTATGTCGAACTGTGAGACTTATGCAAACTATTTTGGGCCATGAGATGTACACTTTAGTTTAGAATCATGTGTTTCAGATTCGTTAGTTTTTGGATGATTAAATGTTTCCATTACATTTTTTTTTTTTGGAAAAATTCGTTTCAAATAACTAATATTGATGGATAAAAAAAAGATTAGATCAAACAAGCTAATTGGATGAAAAATTGTTTACAAACAAAACATGATGCGGATAAACACGTGCTTTGCGTGGTAGAGAATCCGCACTTATATTTGTACTTCTAGAGATAAAAGATAAAGAGAAGTATGAAAATTCTTCCTTGTCAATCTTGACGTCAAGTAAACTAAATTCACTTTATTAATAGACAAATTAACTTATCAGTAGACAAGTTTAATATTATAAGCTAAATTCAGTTTACTAATAAACAAGTTAATTACTTGTAGACAAGTAAAGATTTAAACTTATCTTTTGATTTTACAATTGTCCACAAACAACAAAACCAATTTGTCTACCATTAAAATTAATAAACTTGTCTACAACTTGTCTACAGTTATCAATTTTTTCTACATGCCAGTCCTCTTTTCTTACAATTTTTTTTTTTTTTTTTTTTTTGTAATTTGGTTTGACACCATCTTATATAATCTCTCATATACTCGATGCTGAAGCATCAAATCAGCTTTATAAGAAAATCTAGTAAGACCTTAAAAAGTGTCTCATAAGTGATTAATCAAACTATCTATCACTATAATTACGTTTAAGGTTTGCCCCCAAAATAAACAAATAAAAACAATTATAAATTCAAATTATAGTTGTTCGGTGCCAAAAGCAAAGGATTGTGCATGAAATACATTTAAGATTAACCGTTTTTGCGGATGTGAATCCCACTGTTCAGATGGACATTTGTAATTAACTAATTAATAATCTCTTTACTAGTTAAAAGAGAAAGCTGTGAGAGTTTGTGGTGTTGACACGAATCACAAACAAAAGTTATGTTAATGTTTTTAATATCATCTTTTTTTTTTAATAAAGCAAGGATCCAAATCTTTATTTTACAGAATGGCGGTACGTAACTAATCAAGCAGTGGTGACGACCTAGCTAGTGGTAAAAGATCGAGGGCATATATAGCTTCAATCCAATCCCTCTTTCTCAGATTTGAAAAAATAGAAGAAATATTACAAGGCTATTGTTTAGAATTGAATGTCATGTAAGAGATCGAACACAAGAAACTAAAAACGGCAAAGGTAAGATCATAGAAGATGGATGGAAATCACGCAATTGCATGCATTGTAGCCACAAAGCTGGGATTCTCTAATCCTGCCGCCACACGTTCTTTGTCCCCTAGCTTTTTATTAACTGCAAGTTTAACACCAATTTGAGCGACTCAACAAATCTTTTCCATTGCAACAAAAAAAAAAAAAAAAAAAAACTGATAATTTTATACCTGCAGCCTCCTTTGCATGACTCCCTGGTGCTACTATCACATCAACCTAATGTTTCAATTACATAAAAATCAGCTCAAAGATTACGAAAGGGTTTTTTAAGAAACAAATATTCAACGCAACAATGCTTTGTTTGTACCTTGAATCTAGCAGGTAGGCTTTGCAAAAGTTTTGCGTGGATGCAAAGACCAATGATTTGTGGCAAGTGACAATGTGGAAGGGTTGGAGTGAATGTAATTCTGTAAAAAAAAAAAGATGGCACAGTTTAATACATCTCTGGATAAAAAGAGAAAGGTAATTAGAAGAATCGCAATATATAACTATTTTCTTACCTAACGTAACTCTTGTCATCATCAACTTCAACTGATTCCTCTGTAACTATGTTGAGATCTTCTAGAGAAAGGTCATGATGCTCTGGATCTTTGATATCTCTTATATGATTTGTAGATTGTTAAGGAAAAAAGAAAAAGGAGAGATGCATGATCCAATATTACTAATAAACATAAACATGACAAAAATCAGTGTCTTAGTAACTAGGGAATACGAAATTGTATAAGGATATCAAAAATCTCGAGCTGGTCTATCGGTTCTACTGAAGACTCATCGGTATTGCTCTGATTAGTACGAGCACGCCGTTCTCTCTTTGGGTAAACAATTGGTTTCTCATTCATTAATCCAGAACCCATATTGAACGCTTAATGATACACCCTAACGATCAATAGTTGCAAAAACCAAAGAAGCTTGTTAATTGTGATGTGGAAAAAATCCTTAGTAAACCTTAATCCTCAAAGGGAGACGGAACAAGAAAGGAAGAACGAAATACGTATAGCCAAAGATACCGAGATAAAAGTTGTTTCTCGATATGATATTTAACCTAAACAAGAGATTTGACCTTATCGTACTCAAATATTTCCCTAAATACAATTTGAGTCGTGATCTCTCTCTAATGTTATTTTTGTTACAATTATTTCTTCTATGGTCCCAAGGCATTATACTTTTTTGTTTTTAACATTTTTTATAAAGATAAATTAGAAACCAAACTGAATAAAGTAAATAATCTTTGAAAATCCGGTTTGATTATACAAACACAACTACGGCCCAATTATTGTGGTTCGGTAATAGGTTTACTTTCCGTTTTCAAATTAACATTTTCACACTTGAATCAAATTAACAGATATCTGTCTAGAACACTCGTTAACCAAACCAAAAAAATTCACTAAAGCCAAACAACTGAGATGACCAATAATGAAAAGCCAAAAAAAAAAAAAAAAAAAAAGACAGAATAATGAACTATAATAACTTTTTCATTCGAAAATACAAACTCATCACATGGCAGAGACATCTAATGATCTAATATATATGATCATCAAACCACACACAGACAAAAGATTACGGTCGGCTAGAAGATAAGCTGCAGCCGTTATTATTACACATAAACCAAACCTAGAAAACACCATTAAGGTTACTTATTAAATTACTTAGATTAAAAGACTGGATATTATCTCTGCCTATATTAAAAGATAGATATCTTCATTCATTTACAGGTGCAAGGGTCACACTTGCAGTCAGATCCACACTTGCAAGCATCGTTCTCAGCGTTGTTACTCTCACCGGAAGCCTCGTACTGGTTCTTCATCGCCGGTGCAACGCCGAAGACGAAAGTCTCAGCTGTAGTCGTCTCGCCGGAAAATCCCAAGTCTGGGTACATTTTGCAACTGTAAAAACAATCAAACAAAACTCATCAGTATCGGATGAAAACAGAGATGGTGTAATTCAACAAAAAAAAAAAAAAAAAACACCATCGATTCAAAGTTGTTGCATGCAACGATTTCACCGAAAAAATAACACTATTTTCTTGATATATAATCATATAGAAAGTAAACGTGACGTTACCCTCCGCAACCGTTGCCGCACTTGCAGCCAGATCCACAACCACAGTTTCCTCCACAGCAAGACATTTTTTGTAAAGAAATTTTCAAAGAATTATCTCAGAGATTTGTTAGAAACTTGATATGATCACCGAATGAAAATTAATGACAAGAGATAGCTCCTAGATTTATAAGCTAAGTGAGATAATAATGACCATACACGTGTCAAGATCTTACTCCGCTCTTATCTCCTAAATATCAGTTCTAAACTAGTTTTTTACGTTTCTAACCCTTCGTGGCATTGATTCTCGTACGTCGGTTCAATAATTGTCGGTTCAAATAATTGCGGAGTGTGTGTTGGCTCTGGTACGTTCGAGAGCGTACCCAAGTTCCGTGTGTTGCGGTCTTATCACCGTTAAGATTTAAACACCGCCTTACGTGTACTCGTGTAGATCTAAGATCTACGGTTTCGATCTTTGTTAACCTTAATTGTCCTTTGTCCACAGCATATATTCGTAAAACCGTTTATTTTTTAAGATTTTTTTATTTTACAATAGTAAAACAAAGATATTTTTAGCAGGGAAAATATCTAAAAATATCTCCAATAAAAAGAGTTTTTTTGGAGTTCTTGATATTACTAGAGTTTTTTTTTGGTCGTTTCTTAAGAAAGAGTTATCCAATAAAAAAGAGTAAAATACATTGAAAAAAAAAATGAGAAAATCTTTAAAAGTATAATTCATTGCTTACTTCTTGGTACCCCACGTTTTCATAAATCATTTAAATAAGTTAGTATACTAATATAATTAGGTTTTTTAGTTAGTTAATATAAATCTTAGAATATTATATATAATATGTTGTATTTGCAAAATTTACCCTATAGTAAATTTCTTTGTTTTGTAATATCAATGTACTTAAATATATATTTTTATTTTGGTGTTTTTACAATAATTAACAGTACTTGTTAATAAAATTATTTGGATTGACTTTGAAAGAACAATAAATATGTGTACATTCAAAAATACAATGAACTATGATTAAAATCAAATTTGTTTTAAGACCATGGTTTTGTGCATGGTAATCCATGGTCAAAAATACAATGAAATATAATTGAAATCAAATTTATGGTGATTAATAGTGTTTAAGATCATGGTTTTTTGGAAAATCATTTCAAAAAAGATTATTGTACAAAAATATACTTCAAATATGTTAAGATAGATTTTAAAAATATATTTCCGTTTATAAAAATTCAAATCACATCATATGTTGAAAAAATCTAATTTTTTTTTAACTTTATGTATTAAATAGTAATTCAAATAATTAAAGATAATATTAAATAAAAATGAAAGGAGAATTATATTTTAATCGAACATATTGCTTTAAATTAGGTAGATAGATTTTAGGAAATTTGAAATTAATATTATCAAATAAGGAAATGATTGTGTTTGGTTGTAAGGATTGTACAGAATTTAATTGAGACTTGTTTGGATACAAAAATAAAAAAAAAAATGGTACAAAAATGTACTCCAAAAATGTTAAAATAGATGTATTGTCGGGAGAGAACGTAGCAAAAAAATCAGTTCGGGATTCTTATCAAATTTAATTCCAGTAAATATGAACATAAATAGTGAATTTGTTCTTTCCTTTGTTAAAACTTAAAAGTTAAAAGTGATCTTCTATGCTAAACGGTAGCTAAAAGTAGTTATTTAAACTAAAAGTATTTGTTTTGAGAAATGTTTTATCCATGGTAGCTAAAATTAAAAGTCATTTTTCCGAATCTATTAATAGGATTATTCATTAATGACTACTTGTACATTTTTGTATATGCAAGATAATATACATGCTATTGACTAATTGCACTGTATAGTTTTTTACTTTTCACTAAGGTAAAATGGGTAAACAAATTCAACATAAATGTTAAAATATGCGCACGGGCAAATGATAGAAATTAACTTTGTGGAATGCCAAAAAAAAAAACCCAAAATTCTAAGCTACTTTAGTAAATCTCTTCAAAATATTAGTAATTCACATGGAAGATCTCCAAATTCTTCCTTCAAGTGAAATCACAATCACAGAAACATCGTCATGATACTTCCGACGATCTCCTTGTGGTATCTCCAGCAATTCATGAAAGTCCATACCTAAAAACCAAACAAAGTCGTACGTGAGTTTATAACCAAAGACTGCAATAAGAAGAATCTTTAGTGCGTTTGCGATTTGTTCTTTATTATTAGTACCATATTTCTTGGCAGCTCGAAGGAGGACTTCTTGAATGAGATGTTGAGCAGGATCGCCTTCAGGGAATGCTGAGATGAACGAGTCAACCTCGAAGATTGCTTCCTCGTTTGAAAAGTATTCGTATAATCCGTCAGAAGATAGGATTAAGAACTTGTCACGTGATGAGAGTCTATGGTGGTGGAGCGATGGAGAGCAAGTGATGTAAGGCGATGTTCCCACGTAGTTGATTCTAAACATCTCTAGAAGCGCTTCATTCCATTTTGGCTAAGGAAAGACAATTGAAATATTATTATCAAACCGAATAGAAACAAACCAAACAAAGTCTTTAATGGTCTTAATAAAATCGTGTCTATATACCTGTTTAAGAAAGGCAGCGCCAAATGCACGAGTGACCTTGAGATAACCTTTTACTCTATTATTCTCTATCGCCAATGCATCATCAGGATGTTCCTTCTTGATTCTTCTCACTTCCTGTCACATAGAAAAACATAATCAGTTTCTCATGTTTTTTCTTCCCAATCAAACCAACACAAATTGAGATCAGGACTTTCGCAAAAGATTTTCACCTCTTCAACGCTCGTGCTATGTTCCTTATTGAGTTGAACAGGAACCAAAAGACTCATTCCTGTTTCTGTTGTGAAAGATGTCTCTAATGGACTATCTTCTTTGATTCTCTCAAGCTCCTTTTGCATCTTCTTCTTCTTCCCATGATCTGGTCTTCGAGCAAGAACCGCTCGGCTATCTCCTACGCTCATCACGTAAACGTCTTCTCCTTTCATCAATGTCACAAGAACGCAAGATCCCATCAATGCTAGTTCAGGATTCTCATCAACCATCAGATCAAACGATTCCTCTGTTTTCTTCAACGCTTGTTGAAGAGCTCTTAGAACGTCTTTGTGGTTAATCATCTCCAAATCCTTCTTATTCATTTTAATATCATTATTAGACTTTGTGTTATGCTCCCACTCGTACTTCCATTGCAACTTCTTCATGTCACTCGTTACGTTTCTTGGTCCGCAATCAACATTGTCCCCATTCATCACACGACATCTTTCTTGTACTGAATCAGAATCATGCTCGACTGTAATCGCGTTGCCACTATATGATTCAAGATTCTTGGATTCGGATTCACCTTTATCGATCCATAGTAACCCTTTGAGCTCTTTGAGCACGGCGGTGTAGAGATTCTTGAGAAGATAATCCGGTGGATCTGGACCGCTGAATCCGTCGTAAATACCGACGAAAAGCCAACCGTTTTCTTCGGAGAGGATGACGTGGACTCGATCTTCCCCTGCTTTCCCCTGCGCCCATTGTATCTTTGGCTCCTCCGAAGCAGACTCAGTCTTTTCTTCTTCTACTCCTCCTTTTTCAGTTATAGGGTTCTCGTGGCTGCTCTGAATCGTGCTTGAGTAGTTGCTCTCATGATCGGAGTGTGATGATCCGTCGAATGAATCGGAGCTGTTGATTGGTTCGACCACGCTCTTCTTAGAACGAGATAAATTGTTAGAAAACAGATTCGTGAAAACGTTTTTGAATGTAAGAAACTTTTTGTTATTAGGTTTTGGTTTCGTAAATGATTTGCTTCCACTTTTCTCTTTCTTCTTCTTCTTCCCTGAGACCAATCCGCTTTCGATCGGACCGGACAAGAACCGGCGTTCGAATAAACCGGAGCCGTGAACCGGTTTTTTAATCGGACCACGTGGCAGGGGCTGGAGAGGCAAGGAGGCGAATCTATTGGAGCTTTCGAACGCGGAGGCTAATCCAGATGTGTCTGTTGACGGAGAAGCTGAGAGAGCCGTCGAAGTATTAGCGCTAACGGAGGCGCCGGAGATTGAACGGAAAGTGGTGGTGGTTCCAGGTATAGGGTCGGGTCGGAGGGGTTGTTCCGGCGGAAAAGAAGATTTTGACCCGGTGATAACTGGAGGAACGTAGCAGAAAGAGTGGCCGAGGTTTTCTTGAACAAGTCCTACTCCGACATCGTATCGTGTGTTAACTTTTCCTGCGGTGGTTCCGGCGCAACAGCCACTAAAACATGCGACTCCAATTCCCATATTGAGAATGTTGAACGACGCAGAGCTATTAAAACGGCAACGTTCAGTGAAGGAGAAACTGTGTCGTGTCGTGTCGCATGATGGAGGCGAAACGGCGCCGTTAGTGTGTAAGTAGATTTTGTTGAGACAATATGATGGAATAGTAGCTTCGGCCTATTTATGTTGGAGCCAAATGGTGTACAATATGATGAAAAGAGTTGACTTTTTAATTAGGTTTATTCTGTTGGAATTATGTTTATTCCAATTTTTATTTGAATTAGTAAAAAAATAATGAAAAATTTGACAAGTTAATAGTATATCGTATCGTAAATAAGACTATGATTTTGCGATGATGAATGATATCATTTTCACTATAAACCAATGTCCCTAGTTTAGTATTTTACAATATACTTTTCTTTTGGTAAAACTTTTCATTGTTCATTTAAATAAATTTGTATTTTTGGTACGAGGGAGTTGACTTTTAACGAAGGGTACGTGTGGTTTGATTTTATAAATTATATAGAAAAGTATGAAAATTATAAAACTAATGGAATGCAAAAAGTCAAATGACTTACATGTTAATTCCATTACTAATTTAGTTTAGACCAGTCGCAAAGAAGAAACTAAATGCAGGAAACTTGCTTTATCTTCTCTCTAGGGCAGGCAAATCGTGTGCTAATGACTTACCAAATTATGCTATTATCAAATTTAACATCATTAAAAAACAAAAAAACACTACATACATACGTACAAATATTCATAAGTAGAAACTAATTTGATTGGTTATGGGTTTGTTTTGTATATACGTCTAGTAACATACGGAAAGTGGAACGACGATACTTACTTGTAATATATGTTGTGTATGAAATTGATTTTATAAAGCTTGAAATCTATAGACTTCATGTCAATCCATATGTTGCTTCCTTGTTTAGTTTTCTTTATAGCAAAAAAAAAAAAAAAAAAAAAAAAAAATCGTGTTAAAATTCAAACTTTACAAGTAGCATGTTAAACTGGCACTGACTTAGTTATAACAAGTATGAATGCAAAAAACAAAACTAATATTTTACCAGTTTGGAAATTAATATCATAAAAAAGATACCAGATATTCTTTGTAAGAGCAGCTGGCTGCTTACGTTGCAATATATGCATTGCATGAACTCTGCAATCAAAATTTTTTTCTAAGTTTAATCCTTTGAAAATTTCAACGTATCATGTTTCTATTTTTCACAGACCTCAATAACAATGAGATTTATATTACTAATTCTGCTACTAGTCGATGAGAATAATAACTCGACTAAATGCCATGATCAGGACACAGAGTGTTCGAACATTCATTTTTAAATTAGTTTTATAAGGCAATTAGTTTATTAACCATATATTATTATGCTTAAGCACGTAATTATATTTTGCGAATCCTTATAAAAAAATTTGTCAACGATTACGGGATTGAGAACGTGGAAGCAAAGAGCTTTGCAACTAATTCCACCTCTGACTATTTCTAAAAGAAATTTTTTTAAAAGAGTTATTATTACCGCAAACAGGCTCATTCAATCTCCTCCCCATTCTTGTTTAGACGTGTGGAGATAATATACCTCATTCATATAGTTCGTTACATCATACTTATATAATTCACGTTTTGGTTATATAAAAAGAAGAAAAAACATGCACAGTTGATAAACATGCTTACAGTTACAATAATAACTTTCTGCGACGCAATTAACTATTGCATCAAATTCATATTTATTTTCAGTTCAACAAGAGGTATTGCACGGGTAAGGACAATCGATTAGCTTAACCGGCTTTCGGTTGAAGTACCAATCACCTACTGACTCTGCAATGGTCTGTTCCAACAACAACAAAACGAAGGAGACACGAACTTGGTCAGTTCATTTGCTAGTAGAGAGGTTCAAGAAAATAAAGCAACAGATTACGTTAGTTGTCTTTTTTATTAATACCTTATTTTCGATTCTTGTTGAGGTTGGAGAGTGCCATGACTCTGTTATAGACGTCTGGCAATGGGAATTGCACGAATTTATGAACATCCCTCCGTCTTTGCTCTGCTGAAATCCCCCAATAGCATCCATCAGAGAACTGCGAAAACCTGCAAATCATAATAGATTTATCAAGTACAGAGCTGATAATATTAGACAACATAACTTATGCTCCAAGGAAGACAAAGATCTTAGTAAGGCCGAAAAGATTACAAAGGAAACAACAAACAGAGACTATATCTACGGATTGTAGTTTGAAACAGATGAGAATTTTGAGAAAACCGTTTTTTATAGAATCAATTTGCTCATATTGGTGCAACATCTTTAAGGTTTGTTAATGAGTAGATAAATTACCATGTAAAAATTTCATCTGTGAGGCGTCACAGTCCTGGATATTGAGTTTACACATCGCCCATCTTTTATCTGGATCCGCAGAATTTGGAACTAGGACATGCCGAATCTGAATATCATGTGCTTAGTTTTAGTAAAACAGAAAACGTGAATCTAATGGACACAAACAAAAAATTGATCATGCTTGGGATTGGTAACTCTAACCTGCCAATAATCGTAGGCTGCGTTGACAAGAAATACCGGAGTTCTTATGTTATTAAGGAATTCTTGAGGGAACATACACTGGAAGCCGAAATCAAGAAGTCTCAATACCAATCATAGTCAGGCCTGAACGTTTTTTCAAAGGAAGAGACAAATCCTACCTTAGATGGCTCTGTTTTGGCTACACAATTCTGATCCAAGCTCTTATCTACCCCCTGGTGGCAGCAACACAACCCAAAACCATGCAATCTTGACATTATTTAGTGCAATGAAGAATTCAAGATAATATTGATAGAAAGTGAATACAAACCTGCAGGGTAACAACATTATGATAGAAAGATTCCATTGTTGGGTTTCCTAAGACATCAGGCCTGAAAAAGAGGAAAGTAGATTTACGAAGACTGAGAGCACTGAAACTCGTGGGCAACACAGACATAGATGTTGTGGAAAAGTAGTGATCTAAGGCAGTTTACATACACGTTGAGAAAGAAGCCTCCATCGGAAACACATTTAACAGATGCATCATTTGGCAGGTGATCTCGAAAGTAGTCACAATGTATTAGAGTTGCCAAGCCACCTGCAGAACATCCTGTAAGAATGGCCTGCGTTTTCTCAAAATGTGTAACACCAAAAAGAAACATTAATGGAATTGCAAGACAGAGGCTTTAGATTCAAAAACTTCAGATTGATAAATAGATGAAAATACAAGGCAGGTAATCAAAGCCTACTAATACAATGCCGGTTATAAGACAAAGAGGACGTTACCTGTTTCGCATGTGACATGCCCATCGACAACAGTTCATCCATAATGGCCTCCCAAATGAGCTGCCCCCGGAAGAAAAGACGCGTGTCATTCTGAGAAGAGAGTCAAAGAAACATGAAAGTTTTATAGCACTCAATAGAATCTACAACCCATAATTTCCCATCCTACCAAAAGCCTTATTACCTTGAATTCAGCTTCAGGGTGTCCAGCGAAAGAAGCACCATCACAGTACCGTATATTGACTCTATTCCAGTTAAAGAAGTCTACAAACAAAGATACATATGGATTCAAAACTACCGGTAATATACAACTAGAATAGAAGAAACTACTAGAGAATCCTCGTACCAGGATTTTGAGATGGTTCACTGCTTAAAACGCCAAGAAAGGCCACTTCATGTTTAAAGTAGTTTGAAGAACCTAACCTAGTCATTGCTCTAGAAGAACATGACTCAATTGTATCGCACCAACCTCCACCCTTTTATAAGAAAATATCTCATGCTCAAAATATATTTCTAAATTACCAAGTAAAAGGAATTCAAATTCTATCAACAAATAAGAGTAGTTACCTCTAAAAAGAGAAGCCAGCTTTTGGAGCCAGATCCTGAACCCTTATCAAAGTGGTACCCAGGTAAGCTTCCATCTAAGCAAACTGTAAACAAATATACTCGGAAAGTTTTAGACTTTAAACAAAATAAGATAGAAGAATGAATCTATTGAATGATACAGTACAAGCTCCTCTGTCTTTAGCTTTACTCGACAACGTAAGTTTGACCATATTGCTACTGTCTGAAGTTGAATCTACGAAGAAAGAAAGGGAAAATACGATCAAGACGAGTCGGATCGAAGGGACAAGCCAGTTGCTTTTAGACCATAATTTGCTTCGTTGCAGAGAGCGAATCGCCATTGAAGAACAGAGACAAAGCTAAGGAAGCGATCAGTGATCAAACTATACGTTAGAAAACACAAAGCAGGTGACTTTCTTTGTGATTATATCGCAGTCTTCGCATGCGTCTTCAATAAGTTGCCACAACTTGGTTATAATGTGGAAAATTCTTTTATTGGACGACATACTTTGACCGTTGACTTTTCCAGACTTTTTTTCCCACGTACTTTTTCTTGATGCTATGTGAAAGAAAGACAAGATCTGCTGTTCTCATGACTTTGGAACTTATATCCACATTAAAAAACAATCCTTGTACAAATAAGTTACAATCAGAATATACATATGTGACTGCCAAGTGGCAAGTGGCAATTTGCGTAACTATCGATCAAATGAAGACGATATATTGTGATATACTGCATGTTGCTTTTTGTAATGAAGTCTCTTATGTGATTAACTACACCAGGAACAAAGCAATTGGCTTTCTCTGGATATCTTCAGCTTCAAGAACATGAAAACCTTTTAGGACTCAACCGATTGAGAAGTTTAGAGGAAGTCGACGCTCCCTGGATGAAGAAGCTTCCGGTGAATCGAAAAAATAAAGTAGAGGGATTGGCCAACGAGGATATAATAAGGCAAGTTCATGTCAAATTCAAGTTGTAACAAGAGGGATTGCACGGGTAAGGACAATCGATTAGCTTCACCGGGTTTCTGTTGAAGTACCAGTCACCTACAGATTCTGCAATTGTCTGTTGCCAAAAACAACAACCAAAAGAAGATGAGACATGCATGAACCGGGGTTAACTCATTTGTAAGAAGAAGAAAAGGCTTGAGAAAGCAAGCAACACGCTTTAAAATCGTTACTTTATTTTCGATTCTTGTTGAGGTTGGGGAATGCCATGTCACTGACATGACTGTCTGGCAATGAGCATAGCAGGAATCTATGAACATCCCACCATCTTTGTTCTGATGAAATTCCCCTATCGCATCCATCAGAGAACTGCGGAAACCTGCAAGTCATATAATATTCTTATAAATACAGCTGACCATATTAGAAAATAACTTATGCTCCGAGGATGATCTTATGATTCTTATAAACAGTCAACTTGTATCTTAATAAAGGCTAAAGATCTATAGCTACTTCACAGCTTGCTCATATCTACTGATTGTACTTTGAAACAGAGGATACTCCTAATAATCGGATTAGAGAATCAATTTGCTCATCCTTGCTTAACATCATTAAGGAGTACATTACCTTGTAGAACTTTCATCTGTGCGGCATCACAGTCCTTAATATTGAGTCTGCACTTTGCCCAACGTTTATCTGGATCCGCAGAAATTGGTACTAAGACATTTTGAATCTGAATATGTGCTTGGTATTAGTAAGACAATAAAAACATGAATTAGAGTAATCAAATGGAAGCAGGCAAACAAGTGCTCATGCTTTAAATGGTGTCTCTAACCTGCCAAAAATCGTAGGCTGGGTTGACAAGAAACACTGGAGTTTTAATGTATTTCAGGAATTCGTGAGGAAACATACACTGGAAATGAAAATCAACAAGTCTCAATACCAATTATAATCAGGCAAAGAAAAGACTATACCAGTAGATGGAAAATACAAAAATCAAAGTAAGACACAAAATCTACCATAGATGGCTCCATTTTGGCAACACATTTCTGATCCAAGCTCTTACCTACGCCCTAGTTTGTGTTAACCGCAGCAACCCAGCACAGAACCATGCAAAAATCCATCACATGTTCTTGTTCATTTTGATGAAGAATTCAAGAAAATATATCACAAAGTATGACAGAAAGTGGGAAGGAACCTGGAGGTTAACAACATCATGATAGAAAGATCTCATTTTTGGGTTTCCAAGGACATCAGGCCTGAAATGAAGGGAAATAGCTTTACTAAGACTGAGAAATAGTGTGAACTGGATTCACATTGACAGTAATTTCCAAGCTCTGTGGAGTATAGTCTGCTAAAAATTCAAGAAAAATCTAACATGTGTGGTTCATAAACCTAGCTTAGACCCAAAGAACTTAACAAAAGAGTACTGGAATTCATGAGTCTATGAAAAAGTTAATGAGCAGAAACATACACGTTGAGAAAGAAGCCTCCATCAGAAACACATTTAACAGATGCATCTTTTGGAAGATGATCTCGAAAGTAATCACAATGTATAAGAGTTGCCAAGCCACCAGCAGAACATCCTGTAAGTATGGCCTACATTTTCTCAAATTTACAGAAGAAGAACAAAAATTAATCTGTAGCAAGTTACCTAAGTAGGCAAATTCGAAAAATGCAGAAGAGAATATGGACGATCCTGTTAATATAAATGGAATATTGGAATGTAAGACACTTTCATGGTCATTGGTCACTAGAAGCACATTGACAAATTCATATTTAGAAGATCATGGACGTTACCCGTTTTGCATCTGACATGCCCATTGACAACAGTTCATCAATAATAGCCTCCCAAATGAGCTGACCCCGGAAGAAAAGCCGTGTTTCATTCTGAGAAGAGAGAAAGAGAGAGTCGAATAAACATGAAAGTATTGAACTTTAGTTGCTTTCAATAGAATCTGACCCAAATTTGTCAGCCTACCAAAGCCTTATATTACCTTAAACTCAGCTTCAGGATGTCCAGCAAACGAAGCACCATCACAGTACCTTACCGCAACCTTGTTCCAGTTAAAGAATTCTGCAAAAACAACAAAAAAAGACGGCCTACATCATCTACAAGTAGTCTAGAAGAAGGTCAACTATAAAAGACAACAATGGAGAATCAAGCTACTAGAGATTCCCGTACCAGGATTTTGAGATGGGTCAGTGCTTAAAACACCTTGAAAGGCCACTTCTTGTTCAAAGTAATTGGAAGAACCTAATTTAGTCATTGCTCGAGCAGAACATGACGCAATAGTATTACACCAGCCTCCACCCTTATCACTCAAATACATCAAACAAAGTTCCCAAGTAAAGTCATCAACTTTAAATTGTATCAAACAAAAAATTGAATACCTCCAAATGAACAAGCCAGCTTTTGGAGCCAGATCCAGAACCCTCATGAAAATGGTACCCAGGTAAGCTTCCATCCAAACAAACTACAAAATTAAAAAAATTTCAGTTAAAAAAAATCAAGACTTTCAAAACGTAAAACAACAAAAAGTTAGAGGATTAGTAACACAGTACAAGCTCCTCTCTCTTTAGCTTTACTCGACAACTTCAATTTAACCAGATCGCTGATAGGCAGAGATCGGTCAACGGAGGGGGTGGTAGAGTCTGACGTGGGATCGAAGAAGAAAGAGAGGAAAAATACGATTAATACAAATCCGATTGAAGCGACAAGCCAGTCGCTTTTAGCCAATTTTCTAAACCGCAGCAGAGAGCTAAACCTTGGAATCGCCATTGAAGAACAAGGGAGCGATCACTAGTTCACTACACTGATTAAAATAAGAATAATACTTAGGTTGAACATCTTCCTTCTCAACCAATAAGAATCTTTCGTACATTATCTTGTTTAAAAAAAATAAATCAAATTAAATTAAAAAACAATACATATTAAATAAACAAATTCTATATATTTTTTTGAAAGAAAAGTTATATATTGGCTTGGTTTAGATTTTACAATTAGAATGAAATGATATATCGGTTTGAGTTTACAAATAAGGTGATTAAGGTTTAGATTTTACATTTCAAACAAAATTATATGTCGGTTTGGGTTTACAAATGAAGTGGTTAGAATTTAGATTTTACAATTAAAACGAAATTATATGTCGATTTGGGTTTACAAATGAAGTGGTTAGAGTTTAGATTTTACAATTAAAACAAAATTATATGTCGGTTTGGGTTTACAAATGAGATGGTTATGATTTAGATTTTATAATTAGAACGAAAATTATATGTCGGTTTGAGTTTACAAATGAGATGGTTAGGATTTAGATTTTACAATTAGAATGAAATTATATGTCGGTTTGGGTTTATAAATAAGCGGTTTAAGTTTTAAATATTTTAATAATATATACCGATTTTGTTTCCTTATTTTATAAAAAAAGTGAATACATATGTTCTTAAATATATTATAAGATGTCAGATTCTTATTGGCTAAAATAAGGAGAAGTGAACAAAAGAGTTGAAACCCAAGAATTGTCCTTAAAATAAATGTTAATTAACATCTGTGGTTACATGATTGAAACAGCTCAACCGAAACGAAACTCCAAAAACAACCTCATAACTAATCGAACCAAATTATGATAAACCGAAATTACCGGTTAGAGAGTTGAACCGATTGGAATGCCTAAAGTCGAAACTAAAAGCCTCTTTGTGACTCAGCGGGTTTTAGTGTAAATTTCAATGTTTTGAAACTAGCTATTTTGCCGCCGAAGAAAACAGTGTGTTTGGGAAACGCTTCGATGGCGTCGTCGTCATCATCGTCAAGGTCGCTGGTTTCTTCATATACCTTCGATGATAAAGACCTAGAAGACGCTGATTTATGGGCGGTGATTGATTCCGCCGCCGCCGCAGCTACTACCGCCGGGAAATCTCCGAAACCCTTAGCTATTAGGTATCCAAATTACAATTCTCCTCCGACGCCTGTTACGTATCCTTCTCCTCAGTCGAAGATTCTTCAGATCCCGAATCGTGACCCTAATCTTGGCCGGCGGTTGAATGAGGAGTCTCCGCGTCCGAACAAATTGGCCAGATCTCGCGTCTTGTCGGAGGTGAAGAGTGAGACTCCGATGGCTCTTGTTACGACGGCGAACAGGAATTCGACCCCGAGTATCATCAATTCGACGAGGTTTACTTCGCCGGAGAGTTACTTGTCGCCTGGGATTAGGCATACTACGCCCTTTTCGGAGGTTTCTTCTCCGTCAGCGAGCTGCATTAAGAACGATCCGGTTAATGAGATGCGACATAGCTTGTACGGTAGCTTTCCTTCAGCTAATCTGTTCAAGGAGTACCAGAATACAGCCATGGCGGTATTTCGATTTGCTCTCTATTTCATTGAATTTTATAAAATTTTGTTTATTCTATGGAATTGCTATGATGATTTGGGAACCTACGAAGAAATCTGAAGCTTCTTAGATGATGGATTGTAAAATTTATCCTAGATTTTGTTGATTTCAAGAGTAGTTTTGTGCATTGAAGGTGTTCGATGAAATGCCAAGCAGTGTTTTCTTATGATTTTATTGCGATCATGACTTGTTTATAGCTTCGTTTCTTCATCAAGAATGCCTAATATTAGCGTGACATGAAATGATATGATTTTGTGAAGTAACAACATGGCTTCATCAATTATTACAGATTCTAGAGAAATCTGATTACACGATGATATCAGGAAAGGCATACATTAAAAAGTCAGGTGAGAAGATTATGCTTGCTGTTTGCTTATTGTTATCTTTACATTTGATATTTGGTTTTGATGCTGCATTGTATGGAAATGTCAAGGTTGGAGGAAAATATCGTTTTACTTCAACGTGTCTTATGAAATCAGAGACAAGACTATTGAATTTGACGAAAACAGAAATGTCCAGCGTGCTGAGTTCATTGTCCGAGCCATCATGCAGTAATGTTCTTCATCTATAAACCTGAATTTGATGGTGGGTTTAGCAGATAGTGTGTAGTACTTAAATGTTGTTTAACCTTTTGGTTTATGGTCTTTTCAGTGGAGGGAGATTCGCTGACGGATGGGGCTCTTGTGAGCGACGTGAGAAAAAGTTTCTTAAACCAAATCACGATATCCCCAGCACCGCAGAGACCAGAGCCAAAAACCGAGCTTGCCAGGTACTTCTTCTCTAATGATCTTGGTTACTGAATGTAGTTGATATGTCATTTTTTAACAGACCATGCTAGTTGAATTTGATACATCTGCACGACAAGTCTAGGTGATAAAGAGACTTCGAGAATGAAGTACCTTAACTAGCATATAGAGATTCTTAGCTTTAAGGTTCTGCACATATGATTTCTACCTAGCTGATTTCAGCCTATTTAAAGTTGCCAGAAATGACAGAAATGGTTGAGACAAGATAACACACTGATTTCTTGCACTTTACTATCAAACTGAATGCCGGTTACTGAACGTGGGTCTTGCACAATGTTATGATTCCAATACAGAATACTTTTTACTAATTCAGGGAATAGATATAGGAAAAAAAACTAGCAATCATAGCGCGTAGAACTTAGAGAAACTTAGAGTTAGGGCTTAGGAGTTCAACGTTCTAAAAATCATTGGTATTAGCTTCAATGTTCATTGTGCTATGTTCCTACTTCATAATGCTCTAAGAATATCCTTTTTTACCTGCAGGATCTTCTAGGAATCGGTGAATATCGAGAAAACCCAACTGGGTTGCCACGATGATCAGTCAAGATCAAATGTGTTTCCCGACCTTGCCATCACCAAGCTAAATCTTACCAAACCCACACCAACCAAGTCATCTTTATTATGCATCAAGATATATGCATCTTTATTAAGCTACAAGATAGCTTGATCCTACGGTTTTCATGGATCTGTGAGTCTTGACTTGGCTGTAATGTAGGGGTATTACGATTTGTATCAAGTATCTATCTAAAATCAACATAACAAAATATAACATTCAATCTTATTATTGTTTAGCTATCTCGTAGAATTACGGTTGACGTCTTCTAAGACTCGGAAGACATAAAGTCCTACAGACCTACACTCTTCACCTGATTCCAAAACTTACACACAGTCCTGAACCTGATTCCAAAAGTTACATGAAGACATGAAGTCCTACACTTTTGACCTGAATCCAAAAGTTACACACACACAGTCCTGAACTCTGGAACAAGACATAAGATGGTATCTAGTATTTTTGTTATGCTAGAAAAAAAAAGAAGAGTTTGTTGTGACTTGAACTAATCAAAACATCTTCTGTTATAGCTTTAATAAAAGGGGAAAACAATCGAGAATTCCCAAAGTATAGTTACATGAATAACAAAAAAGGAAACCAAAAAGGGGGACAATATAGAGAATAGTATTCTGAACGACAGGACCGAGCACAGAGGAGAAGGTTATTAATCGACTTCCTCGATCTTGGGACCTGCACCTCCAGCAGGAGGAGGAACATCCTCGTCCATTCCTCCTGGAGCTGGACCACCAGCTTCACCACCTTGATACATCTTCGCTATGATTGGGTTGCAAAGACTCTCGAGCTCTTTCATCTTGTCCTCAAATTCATCACACTCTGCTAGCTGGTTGCCTTCAAGCCATTCAATGGCTGCTTCAATAGAGTCTTCAATCTTCTTCTTGTCATCTGCTGCAAGCTTCTCACCAATCTTCTCATCACGGATTGTGTTCCTCATGTTGTATGCGTAATTCTCAAGAGCGTTCTTGGCGTCCACCTTCTTCTTGTGCTCTTCATCCTCTGACTTATACTTCTCAGCTTCTTGAACCATTCTCTCAATCTCGTCCTTTGACAATCTTCCTTTGTCGTTGGTGATTGTGATCTTGTTCTTTTGCCCAGTCGTCTTGTCCTCAGCCGAGACGTTGAGGATACCGTTCGCATCAATGTCGAAACAGACAGTGATCTGAGGAACACCTCTTGGAGCTGGAGGGATGCCGGAAAGCTCAAATTTACCCAAAAGGTTATTGTCTTTGGTTCTTGCTCTCTCGCCCTCATAGACTTGGATCAAGACACCGGGTTGGTTGTCTGAATAAGTTGAGAAGACTTGTTCTTTCTTTGTTGGGATGGTTGTATTTCTCTGGATCAAAACAGTCATGACTCCTCCAGCGGTTTCAAGACCAAGAGAAAGTGGTGTGACATCGAGCAAGAGGAGATCTTGAACCTTCTCGTTACCCTCACCGCTAAGAATAGCTGCCTGGACAGCTGCACCATAAGCAACAGCCTCATCGGGGTTGATGGATTTGCAAAGCTCCTTGCCATTGAAGAAATCGAGGAGCAACTGTTGGACCTTGGGAATACGGGTAGAGCCACCAACTAGGACAACATCATCAACTGAGCTCTTGTCCATCTTAGCATCACGAAGACACTTCTCAACAGGCTCCATACACTTTCTGAAAAGATCCATGTTAAGCTCCTCGAATCTAGCACGTGTGATCGGAGAGTAGAAGTCAACACCATCAAACAGAGAGTCGATTTCGATAGTAGTCTGAGCAGTAGAGGAAAGAGTCCTCTTCGCTCTCTCACAGGCGGTTCTCAACCTCCTTAGAGCTCTCGGGTTCCCACTAATGTCCTTCTTGTTCTTCCTCTTAAACTCTTGGACAAAGTGGTTCACCATCCTGTTATCAAAATCCTCACCACCAAGATGAGTGTCTCCAGCAGTCGCCTTAACCTCAAAGATACCTTCCTCAATGGTAAGAAGAGAGACATCGAAAGTACCACCACCAAGGTCAAAGATCAAAACGTTCTTCTCACCAACACTAGTCGCCTTCTTGTCTAAACCATAAGCAATCGCAGCAGCAGTAGGCTCGTTGATGATACGCATAACATTCAAACCAGCAATGACACCAGCATCCTTTGTAGCTTGACGCTGAGAGTCATTGAAGTAAGCAGGAACAGTTACAACAGCGTTCTTGATCGTGGTACCAAGGTAAGCTTCAGCAATCTCACGCATCTTGATGAGAATCATGGAAGAGATCTCTTCAGCAGAAAACTCCTTGTCTTCTCCCTTGTAGTTCACGACAATCATTGGTTTTTCACCAGGTCCGGAGATGATCTTGAAAGGCCACAATTGTCTGTCGCTTTGAACAGAGCTGTCATTGAATCTTCGACCAATCAACCTCTTTGCATCTGTCACATAACAGAACAGATCACAGTTAAACCACAAGAAAACAATTAAATTACTACTCTATGAAACCCTAAATCATCGCTACTACAGATCTACTTGTATCTTAGTACAGAGGAAACGTACCGAAAACAGTGTTGATGGGGTTCATGGCGACCTGATTCTTGGCGGCGTCACCGATCAAGCGTTCGTTGTCGGTGAAGGCGACGTAAGAAGGGGTGGTACGGTTACCTTGATCATTAGCAATGATCTCAACACGGTCGTGTTGCCAAACTCCAACACAAGAGTAAGTGGTACCGAGATCGATACCAATCGCTGGACCTTCTCCTTTACCAGACATTGTTAAACTCTTTTGACTAGAGGAAGAATTTGAGGTTTAATAATAGTAATGAAACCGAATGAACAAACTTAGAAAGATTTTAGAGAGAGGCAAGTGCGAGCGTGCGGCTAGGGTTTTGTTTTTTTTCCGAAAGAAGTGGTCGAAGGAGAAGTCTTTATAGATTTTGTACTAATGGTTTCGAGAATCTTCGATTGGTTCGATATGTAACCACACGATCTTTTTAAGTTGGATCTGACAGTCACGGAGCGTTTCTTCTTTGCACTTTTTCCTTTTTTTCAGACCTTTAAAAAAATAAGGCTCGTTGAAATAGGAATACTTCCAAGTTGGGGTTTGGGTGGGGACTCGAAGAAGCCGTTTTAAAAAAAGGCTTCGAGAATCTTCGATTCGGTGGCTTTAGTCCCTAATCAACGCCGGTCATTGGCTCTGACGTACTTGACATTTCTTTGTGTTTTCATTGGCTTTTTAGTCGGTCCATTGGTCACCGACTCACCGTCAATGTTAGCTTTCTCTTTTGTCTTTAAATCAAATTTGAGGCCCAATGGACTTGTCTTGGATGGTAATTGACGACAAAGAAAGAAGTTAATGTGCTTTATTATAGTTGTAATTTGTAAAGCTGCATAATGCATATGATTGTGAAGAAGCCTTAGACAAATCATAATCCACCGCAGTTCGTTTAGATTGATGGACCATAAATGATAAAAAGTGTTGGTGACATGAGCCATAGTTCATGGATACTGCCATATGTTTAGAATCAGTTAAACTAGATGATTTGAATAGTTTTAAGAGTGAGAGTTTTGGGCTTATATAACTCTTACTCTTAATTTTGATAAACTAATATGGCCCAAACGACACGTGAAAGAGGTATGCATATGGCCATATGGGAAGATGGTATATTGTTGTTTTTAGTTTCCATGCAATGCAATAAACCAGGTGGCAATAACTTCAACATTCTCAAAGAATGTATATATTTTTTTTTTCATAAATGCAATCAATCAACCAATTTAAAAACTCAACTATAATAGGGAACTCATTTTCAGATTTAAATTCTTTAAAAAAAAACGAATTTTTGTGGCATAGAAAGTTGCATCCATGAATGAAAATACTCAAAATAGAATAGGGTGTACAAGTACCAAGTATATGATAGTTGTAGGACCAAATTAATTATTCATTTCAAATTCCCTGGCGAAGAGGACATAATACTAACCATGAAGCGTGCAGCTTGTGATTAATGCTCTCTATTCGAACTCGAACTGTTCTTGTTGTTGATGAGACTTATGTCTTTCAGACAGCCAACTCCTTCTCCTTTGTCTTATTCCATTATTAATTGAGTTACGCTTTTGACAATATTATCTCTAAAATCAAATCTCTTTACCCTTTTCTTCCGTCGATGAAACTTTCAAATTGAGAAAATGAAAGGTCGATTACGTGGTGAACATTACATTTCCAAAATCTAGTATGAGTAAAAGAAAACTAAACCCTCGAGAAACTTGGAGAAACATATAGATTTGTCAATTTTTTGAAACCAAAACGTTTTGTTTTTTTCTTTGGTATGAAACCAGCTGGTTTAAATCGTTTCCATCTTACCCCTATATGGTTCAAACCTGTCCATATTGTATTAGAACCGAAATAAATTTGATTTCTAGTCTAGTTCTTATATTTTATAAACCGAAAAATATCAACTATCCAACCAAAGCCAAACCAAAAACCCTATAGACACACTACCTAAAATGTATATTAGCATGGGCTAAACAAAACTATACCATAAGACCAATCGGTTTAATTCAGTATTTCCTTACACCTACATGTATATGGCATGGCCTAAACCCAAACTATCTAAAATGTCAGTTCCTTTAAACTAATTTAGTTTCTCTTGCCCCCTTTTGTTGGTGTGGCATTACTGAGTCTGGTTTACTTTGGTTCCTTTGCTACAAAATATTGAAAATAAAATTACACGTAAAAGACAGCTGCTCGTAAGTCTTAACTCTTTGACGTTAACACTCTAAATCCCATCACACCTTATTTATACGTAGTCTTCTTGCTCACCATAACCTTCATCTCATCATCTTCATCAAACAAGTATCCTTACATAAAAATCCACAAAAACAATCCATAAAAAGAATGCGTGACACAACATGGCTAGAGCGACTCAACCTGGCTCTGAGAACCGCCATGGCTTGTCTCATCGTGAGCTTAACAACTTTGTACGCTCCTAAACCACTAAAACATTTCACAACGTTTCCAGCCTTTTCTTACTTGACCACAATCCTGATCTGGCTCTCCGATGCTGAACCAACATATGGCGAAGTACTCAAGTGCTGTGTTGATGTCACATACGCCACTTTTCAGACAACAGCCATTGTGCTAGTGAGTGTCTTGGTGGTTGGACCAGCTTCACTAGGAAATGGCTTGGTGGCTCCAGTTGCTGTGGCCCTAGCGTCTTTCATCGTGGCTTTTCCTGTTTCCACTAGTCTTCTCACTAAACGGATAGCCTTCGGGCAAATTGTTGTCGTCTACGTGACTTTTGTGGTGTTCAATGGAGAGGTGGCTCATGTTTTCATGCTCCCGGTTCATTTGGCGGCCAGTACAGCACTTGGAGCCATCGCTTCTATCCTAGCCGTGCTTCTCCCGTTTCCAAGGCTAGCTCATAGTCAGGTGAGTCTTGAGATTATTTTTCCATATTCATAACGATGACACAGTCACAAAATACTTACCTTAGGTTTTAAATGGTTTACAGATGAGCAAGGGTTGCAAATTATATGCTGAAACTGCTCTTGAGAGGTTGAATTTATTCGTCGATGTCATGATGGCTCGAGACAACACTACAGCTCAGGTTTTGATCGCACGGGCAGCTTCATTGTCTGCAGCAGCAAAAAACACACTCAAGAGCATCAAAATCCACCATGTAAGCCAACTGTCTTAACAAACTTAAACATAATCATTGTTAGAAAACTGTAACTCTTTTGGTTTCGGCTCATCTTGTGAGACTAAATTGACTAATCATCTGTTTCTGATGAACCTATTATTTGGTAACAGGATCGTTTGGCATGGGAGAGACCAGATACAAGATTCTTGAGAAGGAAGCAGAAGTTGGATCCTGGGGAGAAACTGCATGCAACAGAATATCTGATGAGGGGACTAGAGCTAGCATTGGGTTCTTGCAGTTCCTTTCCTCAAGGCATGAACCGCGATGAACTGACTCGTCTTTTAGAAGGTCCAAGAACACATATTGCTCCCCAGTCATCATCTACTCTTAAGTCTCAAGATAGTCTAGACTGGCATCTTGAGGCTGGGTCTCTGTCCACTGCAGCTTTACCGGTTTGTTTCTTCCGATACTGCGTCAAAATCTTCAGAGCTGATTCCTTATCTGTGAGACAAGACAGTAACTCTGTAAATAGGAGTAATACGGAGGAAGAAACTCATCCAGGAAACGAAGGATTGTCCATAACCAAAAAGGTTTTGGACATTCTATGTGTCTGGATGGCCAGAGAAAAGTTTGTCTTTGCATTCAAGTGCTCGATTTCTCTAGGCCTTGCGGTTCTGTTTGGTATTATGTATAATAAACAGAACGGGTATTGGTCGGGTCTAACTGTAGCCATTAGCCTTGTAAGCGGTAGGCAAGCAACATTAACAGTGGCGAATTCTCGTCTACAAGGGACAGCGATGGGATCAGTCTATGGTCTATTATGTTGTTTTCTTTTCCATAGACTAGAAGAATTCAGGTTCTTACCTCTGCTCCCTTGGATAATCCTCGCCGTCTTCATGAGGCACAGCAAAGTCTACGGCCAGCCTGGAGGAGTTACAGCAGCCATTGCTGCACTGTTGATACTTGGAAGGAGAAATTATGGAGCTCCAACTGAGTTTGCGATCGCTCGCATTGTTGAAGCTTCAATCGGGCTGCTCTGTTTTGTCTTTGGGGAGATTCTCGTCACCCCTGTGAGAGCAGCAACCCTTGCAAGAACCGAACTTACCCACTGTCTTGATGCCCTCTTAGTTTGCATACAGTCAGTGGTTCTTTGTTCTGAGCAGAAGAACCAGAAAATGGCAGCGGTTACAGATTTGAGAAAAAGACAGGCGAAACTCAAATCTCACGTAGACGCATTAGAGAGGTTAACAGGAGAGGCCTTAACAGAGCCTAAGATTCCATTCCTCCGCCCACTCAACACGGTCAGTTACTACAAGCTTTTGGGGTCTTTCTCGAAGATATCTGATCTTTGTCTCTATGTTTGTGATGGCCTCAAAAATCTATCTGGAGTTCAACCAAACCTTGTGTTTCCTTGGGAAAACATCACTCATGACCTGAGAGCCTTCCAAGAAAAGCTTAACCCTTCGGTGAAATGCTTAAAAGAGATCACCATAACCAAGTCGCAAGCAAGGCTCCAAAAGGAGTTGCAGAAGAGAAAGATATGCCATAATATTGAAGCAGGAACAACATCAAACGAAAACTACTCAAACATGGAGTTGGGTCCAAGCCAGGATGATGCAGAGAGGTTTACGGTTTCTTTTGTAAGGCTACTGAAGGAAGCAACTGACAAGATAAGTGATAACACAGGTGAAGAGGTGCTCAAGAAGAGTGAAACTGCTCTATGTCTGAGCAGTCTAGGGTTTTGCATTAGCAGACTGATGCAAGAAACAATATGTATTGTTACAGAAATAGCCCATACAACTTGATTTTTGGAAGAATCTTAGAGGATGTTTAGTAACACTAAAGCAGAAACCATGATGTAAGAAACATTAAGTGTACAAAATTAATGTAAAAACAGAGAGAATTGTAGCAAAACGAAGCAAATGGTTTAACTATATAGCGCAACAATTGTTAGATACCCTGCAAACAGAACAAAGAACATTCATTAAGTTGTGTCTGCTTTCTCCCCTATCAATGAATGAACTCATGCCTCGTGGTTTGGTCATTGTATCAATGAGCATGTAAACCCAAACTAACATAAACACCAAAAATTTCACCAACCCTCACAGCTGAGTAAATCAGGCATAATTTATCAAGTAAAACGCGGGAATTGCTCTAGAAAAAGAAAAAAAAAAAAAAAATCCTTTTATAGTGAAATTACCAAAGTATGTGAATAACAGGACTACAATAAAAAGAGAGACTTCTCCAGCTAAAACCATATTGTCAACATACATCAACTATATATCAATTCTGACATATCAGAGACAAGTGAATTTGAAGCTCATCTCTCTATTCGAATTTAGGGTCGTCAGCCATAACGAAATGGTAGGCTATCACCAGTATGAAAATGAAGATTCCAAGGAAATTGGCAAAGAAGCCCAGATCTTGATCGTCAAACATATCTGTAACATTTACAAATCAAACCATTGGAGGATATTAGAATTTAAAGAGAGAAGCTGCTCATCATGTGATGAAGACTGTAACCAAAACAGACATTCACAAAATCAACTCTTTTTAACAAACTCTAATTTTATTTTCGAATCGTATCACAATTGGCATCAACAATTGCGGGTTATACATTATAATGAATCCAGAACTCTGATAACTAAATCCAATAAAGGGAAGTATGTTTTGTTAATCGATCCAATAAGAAAACCAAAAAAAACCCGACATTGATTGAATCTGATTAGCAGTAAGATGAAACAAAGGCCGCCGTTGCTCAGATCACTGTGTAAATACCCTAGGGGACTGGAGATCTAATTACCCAAAACTCGAAACAAAATATATGAAAATCGAAGAGAAATCACCGATCCTTTACCTTGGAAAAGCGCAGAGATTTCTCGTGAAAGACAGTTCTGGAGGAGCAGAGAAGAGCACCCTTGTGAGAAAATGTGTGTTTCTAACTTTCAACGTTGAAGTCTCTCTGAAGCAGCAATGTATTGAAGTGAAAGCACATGACTCCAACGACGTCGTTTTCTTCTTAATTCCAACCCGATGCATCATCATCGTTAGATTTGGGTATTGTGAATTAATTTAGTCAATACCGGTTTGGTACAAATCTCATATCCAGAACCGGATAGACGTAAAACGGAAAGGGGAAGAGTTGAAAAGTTGCATAAACACTATGTTTATATAGAAGAAATTTCGGAGACATTATAAGCATTAACATTTTTTTTTTTCCTTTACAATTGAATTGAGAATATTGTTTTAAGCTTTTCACACTTTGTGATTCTCCTCCCCCAAACGTAAACAGATCAAAGCGTCATTCGTCGTGGGTGAATACCTTTTCTACCTTAAGAGCTAAAAACAGGAATGAGACAAGTGAGACACAGACCATGACGAGCATCACTATGACCATTGCTTGCAGTGATATGTACGGGCTTAGGAAGAACACTATCGCTATTGCTGCGCTCTGCCATACTTTTAGCTGCGCAAACGCTCCTTCCTGTTTCCACACAATTTACAAATAGAGGAGAGATGGTTTTAGAGGATGTTTTGTCATGCTTTTCAGTGCATGAGACTAATCATGATGGTGATGTATACCGTGTCATGTTTGAAGAGTAATGCGAGGAGAGCACTGATTTGTGTGTTTAATATTCCATCACCAATTCCTAATATCGCCGCCATTATTAGTGGGTAAGCTGTGCCAAGTACTCCACTTGTTTGCCTGCATCATCATATCACCATAGCTTAGCTTCTCTAAAAACAGTTGTACGTTGTGAGTTTCACACAATTCCTAATTCTCTACAGTAAAAGAACCTAACTCCAGCACAAACAATTTCACATATATGACAAAGAAATCGGCATACTTCCAAAAGGAAGTTGCTTGATCAATGCCACAATATTCATAGCATGATACCAATACCCGTAATGAAGTTCTATTGAGGAAAACATTTCATGAAAGCACAAAAGTAAGGAGTTCTGGATTAAATCTCTATTTGTGAAGTTGTTATTAGTTTTGAGTAAAAATGATTGGTGAACGTAGTAGTTAATATTGTGTGAAAGTAACGTACCCGTACCCAAGAAGAATCCAGAGAAATATAGAAGCTTGAGCAAGAACTCCACCAGAAACTATGAAGGTGATTGATGACAAACCAGAGGTAAACCGTCCAGCAGTCATAGAACACTAGAATGATTCACATCAGGAAAAAATAAGGATTAACCTCATAAAACCTAGGCCAGTAAAAAGTATGATTTTTGACTTGTCCTTTAAACTTACAACTGCATCAAGAGCTCCATAAACTGCCATCGCCCCACCAACACCCGAGACACCAATCGCTGGCGTAACAATTTCCTTTGTAAACTCAGCCCTATAGAGTGGACAACGTAAGATGTATGTATATTAGTCAGTATATCTTACGCTGAAAATAAACTTCTGCTGGTTTCGCTGACAAGAAATGTAAACCTAATTCAGGTTGGAAACAACTATTCAATGCTAAGAGCCTGAGACTCCAACCACCACAAGGAATTTTGTGAACGTTATCTAGGCCCTAATATTAACTTTGATCTGCAGAATAACTCCTAATCACTGACTGAAGTCTGAATCCTAAGTGAGCCCAGTGACAATACCCAATTAATGCTGTTCTTGTAACAAAAAAGGGAACACGATGAATATATATACAGTTTGTTGAGAGACATACCAAACAAATGCTTGTTGCAATCCTGAATATGCAAGGAGTGGGACAATCAGTAGCATACGTATGTCGAGCAAAGGAGTGATTATCATCCTTGGAAGAGAAACCAAGGAATCAACTAAGCCCACAGGAGAACCCACATTTTCTTTTCCATCTTCTCCGTCAATATTCCGAATGAAAAACATTAGTATTGTTCCTAATGTCATACTGAAGAGAAACACCAACATCAATAAGGTAGTGCCACTGGTGCTTCCTTCCTACAGTCATGTCAACAAGAAGAAAACAATGGTGGGGCTACCCAAATAGAAGGGAAAATATATAAATAGTCACTGAGAATGTGGTCGCATTGTCTTCTATTCAATACTTTAACCTTGGAATAATTACTTCGTTAACAAGTAGTCAAGTTATATTTTTTTAAAGCGATGAAAGAAAACAAAACAGTCTAAACTATAGCAACCAAAAAGGGAAGCGATCATGAATATGACACTAAAACTCTGATACATGCTTTAGCATTGCTGTCAACAATATAAAAAATTTAGTACCTTTCCATCTTTCAGCAATGCAAGTGTGATGAGATTCCCAAACAGCTAGAAAAAGATTGACATGAAATGTGTCAAGAAGAAGGTTTTAAGGTAAGTGCATTACAAGATTTTGAGGTAAGCAAAAAGAAGGGGCAGTAAAAAAATATAAACAAACAAGCATGCACCTGGTGGCAGGCAAACATGGCCCAAAATTCCCCATTGAACACACCAATAACCGAACCTTCATGCACGCCGTGATCTTTAGCATGGCTTCTCGCAATTGATGTAAGGTATGTTCCCTAATGCAGCCAATACAATTAATGATAAGGTCTTAAAATCCAGTAAATATCCAAATGATTAACATTAAGAAACTGTAACATGTAGTTGTACCTGGCCAACCCAAATTATTGAAGCTGCAAATCCAAGATATAAAGAAGCTGGTACCATAGTAAACCTAGAACCAAATAGATGGAGACATTCTTCTATAGCCAAAAAGAAGAAAGAGCTAGGCATGAAGACAAGAGAAACAAATGAGAATACCATGATGGCTTGAGATTGGCAGCGACGAAGAGCCAATACCCTGTAGTTCCTAAAACGAGAGCATTCTTTGATCCCATTGACCGGACAACCAAAGAAGCAACCATGGAACAAAACATAAAGGACACATACAATATCCCTAGAGATATTGTTCCCAAATCCTGAAAGAATCAAAACAACTCAAATATCACCACACACACACACACAAATAAACAAATTAACACTGTTGACCCTCAGAACAAAAGACAATATCGTGTCTCAACATAATTATAGACAACAGTCTCACGGGATCCATCAATACAAACTGGCAGCATAATTTTTCTCCTCAAAAATATAAATGAAACTTAAACATCCATAAGATATTCAAAATTTGCATTTTTCCTATACTCATTGCTACTGATTTCCCCAAAATAAAAAATCAACTTCGACAATGGAAAAAAAGAAAGGAAAAAAGTAAGATCGAGGGCACCTTATTAACGGTAGTTTCAAGGTTCTGAGCAGCACCATAGGCGAGGAAGATTAAAAGAAAGGAGATGCTGAGGATATGAACATCTCTTGTGTAGCTCTTTCCAGCTCTTCCCTTACGATCCTCACCAGAGACCAACGGCGCCTCCTCGTCGGCTCGATAATCCATGGAGTAGAATTGTTCCGGCCAACACCTCCGGGAAAGACAAGCGGAGGAGCTCCACGGAGAGTGAAAGTCAAACCCTGTAGACAGAGAGATAGATTCCTATGGAATACAAGGAGTCCATTACAGAAATATGCAACTTCCTAGACTGGTGAATGGTTCGGTACAATGTAATCCCGGTTTGGTTTATTATATTCCGGTATTGTTTGAAGTTTTCAATTTTTTTATCGGTTTAGACTGAATCAAGAATAGTATTGGGCTGAGCCCACTAAAACAACTTCCAGATAATAATTTCAGTTTACTTCCCGGGAAAACTAGAGAACCGATCAGATCATACTACAAACAACTAGATTTTCATGGGCGGTAAGCAAAACTAAATTATAAATTATTGTACTTTAAATAATAATTTTTAATTTATTTAATTTTTAGATTCTCAATTAATTAACTTTTATCTCATTAATTTATAATTTTGCTTAGAATGTTTTTTATTCTTTTTACGTTTTATACAATTTATAACTTAATTACATTAAATTTATTATTAGATAGAATATAAAATTTTAAAACACTTAATTTTGTTTTCTATAATTAAACAGAGGTATGTGCATATATGGTATGTTAGTGTATATTTTTATGTGTATACAATTTTTTTTTTTGGAATATTAAGAATGTGTTATATTATGCGTAATATTTTGTAGTTCATATATTAAATAATTTATAAGTTAATTTTCCAAACTATGACTACAAAATACAAATATATAGTATATGAAATAAACTAATAGTTTTAGGGTTGGTTCTGTAGTCCAAACCCGCCACGCTAGGCGGATCACGCAACATGTTCAAAAAAAATTAATCCGCAAAAACTTATCTTACGAAACCCGTGAAAGTAAAATATAGTATGTGAGACTAAAAGTCACTATTTTATCAAATCAGTTTTTCAAATTTTTAAAGAACAATAGCTCATCACTCACCTCCTTATAAAATAAGAAAATAAAATCTGTATATATTTACAATTATGTTTGTTACCTTTTCAAACACTTAGTTTCTATAAAAAAAATCATATATAAATAGAGTTAGTTTGTTTATTAAATTAATTATTTAATGGCAATGATATGCCTGTAAATAAATACCAACTTCATGATTTATTTTATAAATGTCTCAAAAAATGTATATATAGATCAGAAACCTAATGTGAGAATGTATCGTAACGTAAAAATAAAATCAATGTCAAACACATATAGAAGAGTGTCGAAATTTCAATATAGCTTTTATTACATTAAGATCAAGGGATTGCAAATATCAGCCAAACCAGAATAATATCAATATCGATTCGAAATTCCCATACTAGGGAAATACAAAATCAAAGAGAAAAATAAGAAATATATCTTAAGAACTGGTGAATTTAGTAACGGCTTTGGTACCCTCAGACACGGCGTGCTTGGCTAGTTCACCGGGCAACACGAGCCTCACGGCGGTTTGGATTTCCCGGGATGTGATGGTGGGTTTCTTGTTATACCTAGCCAACCGCGACGATTCCTGAGCGAGTTTCTCGAAGATGTCGTTGATGAAACTGTTCATTATCCCCATGGCTTTCCCAGAGATGCCGATATCAGGATGAACCTGTTTCAACACTTTGAATATGTAAATCTTGTAAGTCTCTGTGCTCTTCTTCGTCTTCTTCTTCTTACTCTCGCTCCCTCCTTCTTTCGTGATCTTCTTCCCCGCCGATGTTTTTTCCGCTGGTTGCTTATCTGCCTTCGGTGCCATTGATTATGATATGATGACTCTTAAGATTTCTACAAAAAAAAATACCAAGTGAAACTGAAAATATCAATCTATATATAGAGGAGTTGATACGAACATGATTGGTTACTGTTAAGAAGACCAAGATCGCTAACGTGACTTCGTTGTATTCGTCGATAAAGAAATAATCTACGGTTGATTTCACTAGAGGAGCCGAATTAATTTTTGGGCTTCTCTAAATGGGCCTTGGCCTTTTAATAAGACGGCATCGTTTTAATTCTTGCCTCGCTTTTCGAACTGGATCTTGCCCTGTTCTTCTCTTTACCCATTTCAGGGGTTGACTTGTTTGGTACTTTGTTTATAGAGTTTTGATCAGAGGCGAAAATGGCGTCTACGGCGAAGTTTCAATGCTGTGTGCCGAAGTATAACCCTCATATCAACCTCGTCAGAACAGCTCCTCAAAATCTTTCGTTTCCTCGTTTATACAGCAGAGACCAAGCAAAGTCAACACCGGTCGTCGTCGCCATCAGAGCTTCATCATCTCCGTCGAATCCCAAACGATCACTTCTCAAAACCACCTTCATCACCCTCACCGCAGCAGCAGCTCTGTTCTCAGCGTCCTCTTTCCTCATCTCCAAACCAGCCCTGACGACGACTCCGGTTACTACCGTGTTAGAGACGACGCTCGAGAAACACCTCGAGACGCATTCGAACGATGTGGAATCTTTAGTATCGCTAGCTAAAATAAAGTTCGAGTCCGATAAATGTGACCAGGCGATAGAGACGATGAACCGTCTCATTGAAATCGAACCTCAAGAACAAAAATGGCCGGGTATGAAAGCTCGGATTCTTTCCTTCTTCTGCAAAAACAAATTAGCAATCGAAGCATTCGAAGAGATTCTTTCGACGGATCCGATTCGTGTAGATGCATTACATTACTTGGTGATGGAGTACTACGACTCTAAGCCGAAACTATTAGAAGCAGAGAAGAGGATCAAATACGCGATTCGAAGATGCAAGGATATGAAGAAGAAGAAGACGAAAGAGATTCGCGGTTTGAGGATGTTGATCGCGCAGATTAGGGTTCTCGAAGGTAACACGGTCGAAGCAATCCGGATATGCGAAGAGTTAGTGAAGGAGGATCCGGAGGATTACAAGGTATATCTGTTTCAAGGATTGGTGTATACATTGTTAAAGAAGGGAGACGAAGCTAAGAAGCAGTTCGAGCAAGTTGCTAGGATTCTTCCGGAGAATCATTCGTACCTAGACACTCCCATGGATAAAAAGGAATGGGGAGCCATGGAAACTTACGATAATGTCTTCTGCTATTTAGCTACCTCCTTTTCTAGGCTTTTTGTCACTTCCTTCTTTTTTGGCAAATTTGTGTAATTAAAAAAAGTAACTAGTATAACACTTTTGTGATATGTGTGTTGTGATCTGACTGAGCACTTTATTTTGTTGAAAGATTGGTGATGTAAACAGTTCATGTGAGTATTTGAGAAGCCGAGGCTTCATTTGCTTGTTTAAGGTTTTAAATATACTGCGCTGATCATATGATGAAACCAGAAAGATGATGCATATGGAATGGTCACGTTCGTTTACTTTCCTTTTTAGGCTTCTCTCTTTTAAACTCATCTTATCCCCCAATTCTTGATGCTTTTGGCTGTTAGCGAAGAGATGTATACATAAACAACATCACATTTTGAATATTCCACTTGAGATTTGAGTGCACGAGTAGATGATTCATGAAAGAAGGAAACTACAAAGAGTAAAGTAATGTAAAAACTCCATTCGATCATATGTAAATATAATTTCCAATTTTTGACTCGGCGATTACAAAAATTGTCTCCAGAGTCCACCAAACTTGTGTAACAAAAGTACAAACACAAACAATACCCAAATCCTAGTGATAATTGAGATAAGTTGCACTGAACATCCAACAGGCAAACAACAATATTTTTTAATTTTGTTTTTGCAAGGCTCATTTAGTAATTTCGTAAGCCATGCTATGGAATAAAACTCTGGGCTTAATACGGCCCAATTAGTAGACTAGGAGGGCTTTTGTTTCTCTCATCAAACAAAAGAGGCTTCATATATAATCCCCCTTCACTCAATAGCTAGGGTTTCTGAATCTCGGAGCCAAAAAAGAAGAGCAAGCAGCGGCGCAGAAGTTGAACACAAAGTCACAAGCTCCACGATGGGTATGGCGATGGCTAATACCTTAAATATCTTCAATCCATTTCGTTCCTCATAGAAGTATTGCGTCTTATTAATCTTTGTTTTGTTCGGTTTTTGTTAGCGAGGATTAAGGTTCACGAACTGAGGGACAAGTCGAAGAGCGATCTTCAAAACCAGCTTAAGGAGCTTAAGGCTGAGCTCGCTCTCCTCCGTGTCGCCAAAGTCACTGGTGGTGCTCCAAACAAGCTCTCCAAAATGTACGTATCGAGAAACTTTTAGATTTCGAGTTTAGCTTTAATCATTTCTAGATTTGGAGTGTCGAATAGGATTCTAAATTGAAATCTACATTAAGCCATTCTCTTATTCGAATTTGCTATGTCCTTGGGAAATTAGAAAATGGTGTTATCTTCGTTAGCTTATATGCAGACTATGTATCATATAACTGTCTTCTCGAGAGTGTGAATGTGGTTTTGGTTTTGACATTTCCTGGTTTGGATTTTTTGAATCTGATGTTTTGTAATTTGTGATATTGTAATTTGCAGCAAGGTGGTGCGTAAATCCATAGCTCAGGTTTTGACAGTGTCCTCCCAGAAGCAGAAGTCTGCTCTAAGAGAAGCATACAAGAACAAGAAGTTGCTTCCTCTTGATCTTCGTCCCAAGAAGACCCGTGCTATCCGCAGACGCCTCACCAAACACCAGGTCTGTCTATTGTTTAGCTAAATCAAAACTCACAATCATTTGTATAGTTGGCAAAAACATTTTAAACCACAAGAGCTCAGTGTGTTTTGGTCACTGTGAGTGCTTATGTTCTTTGTCTTGTTCTCGGCATTTCAGGCCTCTTTGAAGACTGAGCGTGAGAAGAAGAAGGAGATGTACTTCCCAATCAGGAAGTACGCTATCAAAGTTTAATTTTCTTAGCCTACTAGAAACTGCTTCAGCTTTTTTGTTTTGATGGAAACTTGTTCTTGTTATTCACTTGTGTTATCGTATCAAACAGTTTCAGATACTTGGATTTTGGTTCCTATTGATCCCTTTGCTTTTCTATCTTTTCCAAGTTTTTGATGAACTCAAAGAAAAATATATAACTCATCTCCATTTTAGTACTCAATCTATATTACGACATGGAAAGTTTATAGGAAACTTTTGGATAGAAACAATTTTAATTTGACATTTGTTGCACACTTCAAACAGCTATCTTCAATCGCAACGTATTCAAACTGTCTACAGTATTGCGGTGGTTATGTTAATATTGTAGGTTAGATAAACATGATCTGGCAAAGAAATTAGAAATGAACGAAAACATCGCAGTATAAATTGTCAACATCGTAAGAGAACATGTGTTCAAAATATCAGAAGACTAATATCAAATATGTGAATACAAAGGAATCTGTTAAGAATGTGGTGGTAATAAAATGTTGCAGAAAGCAAATAAAACAAGCAAATATGATACTTTTTTGTTTTTTTCCTCTATTTTTCGTTTTGGTTTGAACTTTGAAGTGAAGGAGTCGGAAGTCGGAGCATGATGCATTCGTTTACGATAAGTACGTCTGCTTTCGTCGGTTTGTAAATTGGTCAGTTGACCTTTTTCCCCCACTCAAACCCAAAACAAAAAAACAAAAAAAAAAATTATAAAGAACAAACAAAAATCTAAGGGGATAAAAACAAAACGACCACAGTGGGAGTCGAACCCACGACCTTTTGATCCGAAGTCAAACGCGCTAATCCACTGCGCTATGCGGTCTTTCGGTTGAAGTGTATTTTTTGTACTTTAATAATTACAATTTCTAAACGTACTCTTTGGGTTTGGGACCTTTTGGATAAGCGATATTCCCAAATCCCAATCATATTTATTATTAGATATATTATTTTATTTTATTTAATTATGTAACCAAACGTATAAAATACTTTAAAAAGTAACGAAAATGCCGTTATTACTGACAGAAAAATGTGAATGGTACCACTCAAGAAAAGATTTAGTATAGTTTGGCTATATGGGATGAATACAGATACTTTAAATATTTTCTTCGGGTAGTACCATTCACATATCAATGATAAAATTAGTAATCAGATATTCTAAGCAATGTTATTCCAAGAAATTTTGTTTGAGTGGTGAAATATATACCCACACATTGATAAATCTTTCTGTGTAATGTGTAACTGAATGTTACATCAACATTAATAATTAAGATGTCACGTAATTGTAATCATTGTAATATCAAATAGTATTCGTAATACGAAATTTATTTCTTCTATAATTGGAATTAGTCGGTGGAAGGATTAGAAAAGGTTTACGCGGTGCTAACTCGTAATGTTTATGTGGTTTATTTCATATGTAAATTTCGTTTATTTGATTGAAACTAGAAAGGATATATAGCCACTATATATCGTGGATTGTTATATTCCATACATATATTTATAAAACCTATAATTATGAATTTAATTTATTTGCTTCATGACGATTAGTATACCATAAATTTTCTAGAAGGAAAAACAAGAAAATGAAAAGTTTCACATGTTTTTGAATACTTTTGATATAAAAGTCATTGTATATGAACTAATGCTTATATTGCTTATTTAATGCGTGATGCTCTTGGATCCTAATTTAAGTTTTTAATTGGAATTTCAATTTTAATAAATTTTTTAATTATTGCTTTGTCCATTTTTCAAACGGGCGTACTTTGTCTTGAGTCACGACAGTGACTCCTGACTTTACGTATACGGACAAATCATCGAAGAACAACCGTAAAAAATTGGAAAATTGTGTAAAAGTTTATAGCAACAACACCACCAATCATAACCTTTGAAACAAACTGAGCCAGCAAATATGAGGTCAATATCAAGTTATCAAGACATGCATGTGAATATGCACCAAAGGTTCATGACTAAAGGGGGTTCATCTACGTTGCCTTGTCAGTTGAATTGAAACACTCGAAAGAAAATCAAAGATAATGACGATTTTTTTCTTTTAATAATCAGAAACTCTTTACCAAAATTTGGATTTATCCGACATATAAAAACTCAGATCTTCTTGTAAATTAAGACGTTTCAAAATTGCTAACAATGATCAAATTTTATTTTCAAATTATGATTCATAAACCCCCAAATGAATTTAACCTGGACTAGGCTCTTATAAAACTGACGAAAACTTCTAGAATATCAATATGTTAGGAACTGTCTCATACGTTACATTTTAAAAAAAATTATATCACTTAGAGAGACTACTATTTTTAATCGAATTTGCATTTTATCCTGAAGCTAAGTACCTGGTTGGCTAGGTGATGCTTTCTAAATGCTTATCTTCCAAGTAATATCTCATGAATTTTCGCAAATTTATATAATATATTTAACTTACTTGGTAGAATGATTAATCTACTAGAATCCTTGACAGACAGAAAAACAAAACAAGCAAAACTATATTTTGGTTTGACGCATTTTTGGCTTACCAACCTTTTCCGTAGTAATATTTAAATGGTATTAGATTACTTTTAATGATACAAGTCTCGATGAAACAGTGTATATATTTGTCAGCGGCTAAGCAAAGATGTATCACTATTTGATCTTATTAGGACTTGCAATTATTTAAAGTTGAATTTGACTTTGATGAGAAGATTTGATCACTATTTTAAAATCATTTTGTAAATAAACTCGAATCCACTACATATGAATATGGATAGGCTATCTTATTTGATATATAAGCTATCTATCTATAACAAATTGTTGACAAAAAGTTATCTCTACGTAGTTAACACGTGGTTGAAAAAATGTGATTCTCTTAGTCCATTCCATTGTATCATTATCGAAGATTTTAATTTCTATAACTATCTTACGTATAAATGATGATCATTTATTAACAAAATAAGTAAATTTAACTATAGCTAATCTTGTAGGTTTGTAATTTTGTATATGGATTAGATTGAATTTAAGTCATGATGTGATTTCTTGTTATCTATTAAAATTGTAAAACAAAAAAATATATTTTATTTTAATTATTTTTAAACATTATACAACTCTTTATTTGATGGAAAATTTGTGAGAACTCGCATATTGAAACCGGGAACCTTACATATGTTCAATATGAGAAAAGAAGAAAACAGCATAACAACATTATTGTGCATATATTTCAAAACCTAAGAAAGGATGGACGCAAATTTAGAAAAGATAAAAAAAAAAAAAAAGGAAAGAAATTTTTATAAGGTAGCAGAAATTATATAAATCTCTCTTCGTAATTTACTCAAGTCGTTATAAATTGAGCTCAGGCGTCAACATCTGTAAGTTTTTGGACATTGGGGTGACGCGATCCATAGACCTATTCTTTTAATCATTTAATTTTCCAAATTAAGAATATATTTTTATGCAAGATATACATATTGTGTTTGTAGATTATACCATCCACAACCACAAGTAACCTAGATTCTAGGGTTTGTAATTGACGGACACCTCATGGATTAAGCATAGTAGCAGTGTAGCATACACTATAAATATATTCATAGTTTATAATAATGTAAACGCTCGCGTAGTTTACGTTTAAGAGTTACTTTGACAATTGTATCATAAAAAGAAAAAGTTTTATCGCGAATACTACTTAAATGGATTTTGTTTAGTCGTGAAGTCATTTTTTTATTTAAACTTTCTGAAATAGTCAGACACTTATAAAATGGATTTTTCACTACTAAACGTTAAAAAAAAAAAATTACGTCATATCTAGGGAAAGCACACAATACGTGTAGGCCCAAAAAGTCAAAGGTCAACAACAATAACATTTTTCGTCCACAAAAATTTAAGTTTAACGACGTAGTCCCAACGCTGTTTTGATTTCTTTTATAAATACCCCCTTCAACGACTCGATCTTCTACTCTCATAATATAACTCTTTATCACCACCACTTATACAAATATTTTCTCTCAACGACGACGACCACGACGACGACGACGAAAATTTTGAAAATTTTACGACGACTTGATGATGAGGAAACCGATGATTAACATCTGCTGCGTCGCCGTAACGCCCTCTAATCAACAGCCTCCTCTTACGTTAACGCCACGCCAGAGTTTAGAATCGGCGGCGATCTATGGAGTGATCGAGTCTGCCGCCGACATAATCGAGAGATGGAACACTGAGACCTCCTCTTTCGCCAAAGTCACTTCTATGTTCTACGAGGACAAATCAGAAGCCATGATGTTCATCGAACGAGTCAAAGATCTTCAGAAGACGATGGATGTACTGGTGTGTGAGGATCCGAACTCGGAGAGACTCATGAGAGCTCATAAACTCATGCAGATCGCTATGAAGAGGTTACAAAAAGAGTTTTACCAGATTCTTTCGATGAACCGTGCTTATCTTGATCTAGAGTCTGTCTCTACTCGCTCTTCACTTACCTCAGCGAGATCTAGCTACTCTGATTTCCCCGACGACGTCGAGGATTCACAC
The DNA here is from genome assembly GCF_030686135.1 of Camelina sativa. Lineage (NCBI taxonomy): Eukaryota > Viridiplantae > Streptophyta > Magnoliopsida > Brassicales > Brassicaceae > Camelina > Camelina sativa. The sequence goes on from NC_141898.1 coordinate 3,846,068, forward strand.
AACGGAGGTGATATCATCGTTGAGCTGGAGGAGGTTTCTATCAACGTCATGACGGATTTAAAATCAATCGCTGAGTGCATGATTGGTTCTGGTTACGCTAAGGAGTGTATAAGCATATATAAAACCATTCGTAGATCGATCATCGACGAAGGTATCTATCGTTTAGAAGTTGAGAAGACGAGTACGGGGAAAGTGAAGAAGATGTCATGGGAAGTTATGGAGTTGAAGATCAGAAGCTGGTTGAAAGCAGTGAGTGTTTCTATGGAGACTTTGTTCAGAGGCGAGAAGATTCTATGTGATCATGTCTTCGAAACCTCTGACGCAATCAGAGAGTCTTGCTTCAGTGACATCTCACGCGACGGTGCGCTTCTTCTCTTTGGGTTCCCGGAGATCATCGCTACCAAAACCACCAAGAAAAACTCGCCGCCGGAGAAGATTTTCCGGTTGCTTGACATGTACACTTCCATCGCCGGAAACTGGCAAGCGATCGAGTCGATCTTCTCGTTCGACTCTATCTCCGTCGTCAGAGCTCAAGCTCTAAAGTCTTTAATCTCTCTCGGAGAATCTGTTCGGTCGTTACTGGCGGATTTCGAGTCCGGAATCCAGAAAGACTCGTCTAAAGTGGTGGTTCCCGGCGGAGGAGTGCATCCTCTGACGATCTCCGTCATGGATCACCTCACTCTTCTAGCTGACTACAGCAACGTGCTTGTCGATATCCTCGCCGGATCTCCACCGCCGGATAGGTCATTGTTACCGGAAACTTACTTCAACGTCTCCGAAACCGACGACTCGCCGTCGTCGGAACTTGCTCTACGATTCGCTTGGCTCATCCTCGTCCTCCTCTGCAAGATCGATCATAAATCGAATCACTACAAGGATTTTTCCGTGCAGTATCTCTTCCTCACCAACAACCTCCAGCACGTGGTCTCACGTGCACGTTCCTCGAACTTGAGGCAACTCCTCGGCGAGGACTGGATCACGAGGCATTTCGCTAAGATGAGGCAGTTCGCCGGTAGCTATAAGCGGCTTGCGTGGGGACCAGTGTTGGCTTCGTTGCCTGAGAACCGTACGGTGGAGATGACGGCTGAGGAAGTTAAGGATATGTTTGAAAAGTTCAGCGAGAGCTTCAAAGACGCATACGTTAGACATAGTGTCTGCGTCGTAGCTGATCCGAAGCTACGAGACGAGATAAAAGTGTCGATAGCGAGGAAGCTGGTCCCGATATATCGCGAGTTTTACAACACGAGAAGCTCTCTCGTCTTGGCGGGAGCAGCAGCCGGTGGAGGGAACGACAACGGGAAGAGAAACTTGAGCTCAGTTGTCCGATTTACCCCTGAAGATATCGAAAACTATTTGTCTGATTTGTTCTTAGAGAAGGGTAGTTCGGGGAATTCGTCGACTTCTTCTCCTTCATCTTGTCGGTCACGGCCATCATTGTCCTAAACTACAAAAGAAAAAGAGTTCAATAATAATCGTCTTAAATGTAAAGGCAAGTACTTTTAATTAGTAGTTAATCTTTCATGTTTTTTTCTTTTTTCTTTTTGGCAGTTATGTTTACGCAACAAACCAAATCTCATTGTGATTCCATAATGAGTGATGGACAACGACATAAAGTAGGGTTAGATTTTTTTTTTTTTTTTTTTTTTTTTCTTGTTTTTTAATTTTTTTTTACTGTTGAAGGTAAATCTTCATGTTTCCTCATCGAACATCAAGTAAGTACGCCCACACGTTTGTTTGTAATGTCTAAATGATGCAAGGGATTGAAATATTTGTACCATAAAAATGTACTTAACATAAAAATCGTCATATTTCTCATTGTTTTACAAAACGTATTTTGCAAGTTAGATCAATCTCTGATCCATCCATGACCGAAGAAGACACGTGTAAGGAAAGGATGAGTCAAAGGCCAACGGCACATTCTTCCTCATATTTCTCTGACGTTGTTTTCTGACCACAACGATAAACGACCTGAATCGATAACTATTGTTGCGTGACAGATACATAATTATCTGACTGGTTTCTGTTTCTAACGACGCCTCCCCTGCGTTTGGATTAAGTTGTAGGTTCTTCAAAAGGGAACCCTTTCACCGCTAGTTCTTGAATCCATATCGGAGGCGAGGCGTTTCAATATTATGTTATTGTAAAAGTCTCTTTGAAAGCCATTATTTTTTTTCATCCTTCAAAATTATTGCAACGACACATTTCAAGAAAAGAGAGCAAGAGAGATAGGATCAAAGATGAGAAGCAAGAGCGGTTTTAGTTTCTTCTCTAAGATTACTTCTTCGAGGAAGAGGCCTTCTTTCTCAATACCTAGCAAGAGTTACGATTTTTCAGGGATCGACAAAACTATCGATAACGCTGCCGAGATCATTGAAAAATGGAACACGGAGTATGTTTCTTCTAACAATTTTTATTCTCTGTTTTGCGAAAGCAAGCGTGAGGCTAAGAAGTTCGTGAGACGCGTCAAGGAACTACAGAACGCGATGGACTTATTGATTAGAGAAGATCCGAGTTCAGATCATCTTCTTAGAGCTCAAAGACTAATGCAAATCGCTATGAAACGGCTCCAAAAAGAGTTTCTCCAAATTCTATCAATGAATCGTGCACATTTGGATCCTGAATCCGTCTCCACTAGATCACCTACCTCTGTCGTATCCAACGATGAAGGTGCTTGGCACGACTACCGTTCCGTTGGAGATTCGATCATAGAAGTTGAGGAGGTGTCAAAGAACTCTAGGACAGAGCTCAAGTCCATTGCAGAGTGCATGATCTCCGCCGGTTACGCTAAAGAGTGTGCTAATACTTATAAATCCATTAGAAAATCGATAGTTGACGAATCCATTTACCGTCTAGGAGTTGAGAAAATAAGCTCGTCCAAGGCGAAGAAGATGCCATATGAGGTTGTTGAGTTGAAGACGAAGAGATGGATTGAGGCAGTTAAGGTCTCGATGAAGACTCTCTTCATCAGCGAAAAGACTCTATGCGATGAAGTTTTTGAATCTTCTGCTTCTCTTAGAGAGTCTTGTTTTAGAGACATCTCTAAGGAAGGAGCTCTGCTTCTGTTTGGGTTCCCTGAAACCGTTGCCGTAAGAGACAAGAAAAACCCACATATGGAGAAGATTTTTCCATTGTTAGATATGTATTGCATGATCACAGAGAACTTGCTTGCCATCGAAGCTATCTTCTCGTTTCCATCAATTTCAGCTGTTCGAACTCAAGCTCACAGCTCTCTTACCCGTCTTAGTGAGTCGATTCTTTCGCATCTGGCTGAATTTGAATCTGAGATACGTAAAGACACGTCGAAGACGATGGTTCGTGGTGGAGGTGTTCATCCAATGACTATCTCCGTCATGGATCACATCTCTCGACTTTCGGAATACAGTAGCTCTCTCATGGATATCCTCGACGGATCACCTTCATCCTCTCCTGATAAATCAATGCTTCCAAAATCTTACTTCAACGTCACGGAATCCGAAGGCTCTCCATCGTCAGAACTAAAAGTAAGATTCGCGTGGCTCATTCTCGTCCTCCTTTGCAAAATCGACGGCAAAGCTGAGATGTATAAGGAATTCTCCATGCAATATCTATTCTTAACCAACAATCTCCAACACGTAGTCTCACGTGCTCGCTCCACGAACCTGAAGCAGCTCCTCGGGGACGACTGGATCACGAGACATTTTGAGAAAGTTAAACAGTTCGCTAGAAGCTACGAGCGGCTAGCGTGGGATCCACTAGTGTCGATGTGTCCGACGATTAGTACTTGCGAGACAGTTGGGATGTCGAACGAGGAAGCGAAGATGCAATCCGAAAAGTTCAACGAGAGTTTTGAGAAGACATGCGAGGCACAAAGCGAATGCGTCATACCGGATCTGAAACTGTTGGACGAGATGAGAATGTCGATCAGGAGAAAGCTCTTGCCGATATACCGCGATTTTTACAACGCGCATAGAAACGCCGTTATGTTGATAGGTAAAGAAGGTGGATGGAATATCCGATATACCCCTGAAGATATCGAATACCGCTTGTCGGAGCTCTTTACCGGGAAGGGTATTTCGGATAATCGATATGTTTGTATGGAAGATTTATGTGTTGTTAGAACTGCTACTACTACTGGGTCTTTGTCATGCAGAAGAAAGACTCGATCTTTGTCATGCAGAAGATTTTGAAGGGGGAAAAAAATAGTGTTTTCATCATTTTTGTTCCTAATATTATTCTATGTAACTTAATTAATGTGATTTAAGCTGTAACGCGTTACGACTTGTATAGTAACACGGTATGAGCTAGGTATATATATTGTGTGACTAGTACCATTAAATTGTCATGTCAAAACTAAATGCGATAATGAATTCGCCATCATTTTCCTTTGGATGTGAATTTTGTTCACCATCATATATAGAAATTTTCGTCCTTTTTGGTGGGTGAGGACCGTTAGGTAGCTAATAATCCAATAAGCTAAGTCAAGTCAGATAACACGATTTGTAGAGACCTACATACCACACATTTCTTTTGTAGAACCAATCAACGTAAGGGAGACTTGAAGGAGCCGAAGAGCCACACATTTTGTAGAGACTGATGAGTATGACAATTGACAAATATTAAATACTCAAAAACCTTAAAGTTTGCATAAAAACAAACATTCAATTTGTTACATCAAGTAATTTATACGGTATCTTCTTTTTATAAAATTTTGGGTTTGACTTCGTCTTGATTTTGATAAAATTTGTATGGGCGTAAAACATTCCTCCCAAGCGAAATTAAACTAGGACGAAAGATTCAAATCTTCTTTAGAGGGGCTGTGAACCACTCTTGTGTTATTCATCTTATGAGGATAATCCATACATACACACACAAGCTCAAAATATACACAATATTTTTTTCATATTAGTTGGAAACTATAAAATGCCAACTTCGAATTAGATATGTAATTTTGTTTGTCTAAGCTCAATTTTGTTACACTGCCTCATATATAAAACCCGATCGTAGAAGAATCCTGGTTGCCAATAGTAATTTATTTTGCTAGGTGGTCAAGAGTTTAGTCTAGTGGGAGAGGAAGGTTCTGCCAGCCGGTCGAATGTTTCAGATAGTTCTTGAGTTTTTCGCTAGGAGATTCGACGGTCCATTCAGAATAGTGTTGGGTCGGAGAGAACACGTGGCGATGTCCACCGTCCTGGCTAAGACAAGACTTGGCTCCGTTCAACAACAAATCCCCTTCCGATCTTACGAAGCCAGCTCCAGGTTTCTCTTTATCCGCAGCCTAATCAACAAACCAAAAAAAAAACATAACTTTGATTATAACATTATACCAAAAAGAAGAAAGTGTAATATAAGAACCTAAAGAAAGAATAGAAACTAGAGATCACCTTCTCAGTGATGTACTTAAAGACAGTCTTCTTCTCACTAGCTTCATATATGTTGCACTGAGAATATATCTATATATCATAACAAAAAATGTATGAGCTATACACGGAGATGATGGCATAATCGTAAATATTTATGTTCATACTAGTCTTATAGGTTAATCTTCCGGTTACGGACCTGAGATTCGACACCGGCCCCAACGGCGTAAATGGACCAGTGACGAGTGTAGTTGTTGAAGAGATGGACTCTTGCAAAGCGAACGCGAGGGTGTCGCTGACGTGTACCGTCAAAGAAACAGTGATGTATGGTAACTCTTATGCATCGGTCCGTCACGTGACTTGTGTCCGCTCCAATCAATATCGTCTTGTCGTGGTTCATGAAATGACATCTGAAATATTTTTCTAAAAAACATTTAACACAATAGCTAGTGACATATAATATGTATCTATCAAATGTCTAACTATCTATCAAATGACATCTGGAATAATTAAGGATTGGTTTCCAAAATTATACCTTGAGACGGTAATGTCGGTGCTTTCTCGAGTGATATCAATCAAACCATCATAGTAATTCTTGAGACTACAACGATCAATCCAAATGTTGTGTGATTTTGGTTTGATCTGAATAGCGTCTGCGTCTGGACCTACACCGCCTTCAAATTCAAGATTGCAGATGATAACGTTTTCACACTCTTTTAGCCTTAACCCTTTTCCCGTAATCTTCACTCTTTGGCCTCTTCCGTCCACCGTTTTGTGCGATGATACGCTCACAAACGAAGAAAGATTGATCGTTCCAGACACATCGAATACAATCCATAACGGTTCTGGCCTCTTGCAAGCCTCTCGTAACGATCCTGGACCCTCGTCTGCAAACACACACACACATACATGATTCGTTTTATACGAATATTTAACATTAAGTGTCCAATAATATTGTGGATCTCAAAACCAAATAAATATATGTAAATCTCTTAAGTTTTATGCGGTTTGAATCCAAAACTTATGTGGGATTCACAAGTTTATATATATATAGCACCTATAGATTATACCAAATTTAGAAAGCACCTAGATCATATGAATCCAAGAAACAGAGGAATCCTAGATTATATAAATGAAATGAGGGGAGGGGGGCTACTGAATATATACCAGCTAAAGAAGTGACGCGGCAAATCGGACCATTAAGACCACCAACGGCCGCGCAGCCGAAACCCTCGGCCTTTCCGGCGAGAGAGCGGAGGCTGGAGTCTACGTGGCAATAAGGTCCCACCGTCATTTGGTGATTCGATGGTGGAGCTGGCGATGGAGCGGCTGTATATGGTGGTGGGAAAGGGGTGTTGGGGGTTTCGCCGCCGTGATGGGATCTGTGAAGGCCGTGTAAGTTTCCCATATCTCTCTATTTATAATTAAGTGTTGAATTTAACTTGGGACAGTTTCAGTTTTGTATTGTTGGGATAGAATTAAATTGCTCCTCCTTTTGTTTCAACTGAAACTGAAACTGAACCATTGATGGTATAGCTTAGCTTTGTTGGAGGAACTGTTTTGTCCTTTTTTTCTCTCTCTTCTGTGCCGACAGTAGCTTTTTTTTTTTTTTTTTTTTAAATAAAAATAAATATAAGGTTGGAAAAATGTTTAGAATCTTGATCAGACAACTTTAAATTTAGTAGATATTTTTGGACCATATATATATATATTTATATATTTAAATCTACTGTTTTAATTTATTCTAAAAACTAAAAATAAAGACCAGTAAATATTACAAAATTGTTTTAGAAACGTTCAAAAATGATTTAGAAATAAATTTCAAACGTTCATCAAATTTTCAAAACTGTGAAGCCTAAACAGGCCAATACACATATTTGTTGACAAACCAAGAAACGAAGCCCATCAATTGTTTAACTAAACCATTCCGACAAGTACTTTCCATTTTTCCTAAACGCGTATTGTATAGATTCTGTGAATTTTAAAATTGGAACGGCTCGCATGAAATTGTTGCTGATGTGGCAAATCCCTAACTGAAGAAGAAGAAGAAAAGACAACCCAAATTACACCCAAAAAAAAGAGGGTAATTTAAGCTGCTTTGCTTCTCCTACGATTAATCAGATCGCAAACCCTTGCCTTGCCCGTGCACAGTGTGACCATAAACGGTGGCCGACGTCTTCGACGGCCTTATTCATCTTTCTCCAATCGGAGAATCGTCGGTCCATCATGATCCCGCTTTGAAAGACAAAAGCCTTCTCTGTTTTTTCATCTCTCTCACAATGGGATCCAGAATCGAAGAAGGTACACAACGATTTCTCCTTCTCCTTGATTTTTAGTTTTCTGACTCTAATCGCAATATTAGGGTTAGGTCTTGCAAACGGGATCTTAGGCTGATTTTTGTATTTCTTCTAATGGGTTTGTCATTTGCGTGTTGAACAAACAAACAATGTGTAATCAATCTGAATCACGCAGAGAAGGAGCTGGAACAGGATGTGGAGAAGCGTTTGGCGACTGAACCGGCGAGTCCTGCTGGAAGCACTTTAGCGGACCTCTCGCCAACTCCAACCCCAAGGAAGACTCTGGTTCTGTCTAATTCGGGCAAGGCTTTAATGGTGTCCAATTCTAGCAAGTCCTTGGGACTTTCCAATTCCGGGAAACGGTTTGATCCAACGGGTAAGAAGAAGTACGTTAAACAGGTCACCGGCCGCCATAACGACACCGAGCTTCACCTAGCTGCTCAACGAGGAGATCTTGCTTCTGTTAAGCAGATTCTTAGTGACATTGATTCTCAGATTACTGGTACCATAACCGGAGCTGATTTCGATGACGAGGTGTCTCAGATAATGACAGCAGTGGTAAACGAGGTGAATGAGTTGGGAGAGACACCGCTTTTTACAGCAGCAGAGAAAGGAAACATTGATGTTGTCAACGAGTTGCTTCGTTATACCACTAAAGAATCTCTTATGCAGAAGAACCTTTCTGGATTCGACGCTTTACACATTGCTTGTAGTCAAGGCCATCAAGGTAAGTCTTGATGTAAATGAAAAAACTTTTCGAAGCTAAAAAGATTTGCATCTTTCTTTCTAATTAACCGCGCGGGAGCTTCTTTTAATGCAGCTATTGTCAAGTTATTGCTTGAGCATGAACCTCAGTTGAGTAAAACAGTAGCTCAATCAAACGCAACCCCACTTGTGTCAGCTGCAACACGAGGCCATTCTGAAGTTGTTAACGAATTGCTTGCTAAAGACTCAAGCTTGCTCGAGATTTCTAGATCGAATGGGAAAAACGCGCTTCACCTTGCTGCGCGTCAAGGTCATGTAGATATTGTAAGAACGTTGCTCGATAGAGATCCGCAATTAGCAAGAAGAACAGACAAGAAAGGTCAGACGTCTTTGCATATGGCTGTGAAAGGAGTTAGCTCAGAAGTCGTGAGGTTGCTCCTTCGAGCTGATCCTGCTATCGTCATGCTTCCTGATAAATTCGGTAACACCGTGTTGCATATCGCTACGCGGAAGAAAAGAGCAGAGGTAAAATGACTGTTTCTTGAATCTTGAATTTTTGATTCTTGATTGTTGAATCTTGAATTGTTTATTTTTGATTTTGCAGATTATTAATGAGCTGTTACAACTTCCGGATACAAACGTGAATGCGCTAACACGAGACCATAAAACCGCTTACGACATTGCTGAAGGACTCACTCATTCAGAGGAATCCGGAGAGATCAAAGACATATTATCGCGTTGCGGTGCCCTCAAAGCCAATGAATTAAACCAGCCAAGAGACGAGCTGCGGAAAACAGTGACCGAGATCAAGAAAGACGTACACACGCAGCTCGAACAAACCCGAAAAACCAACAAAAACGTCGACGGGATTGCCAAGGAGCTAAGGAAACTTCACAGAGCTGGAATCAACAATGCGACAAACTCAGTGACCGTTGTGGCTGTTCTCTTCGCCACGGTTGCATTTGCCGCCATTTTCACGGTTCCGGGAGGCGACGACGACCACGGAGTGGCAGTGATGGTTCATGCAACATCCTTCAAGGTATTCTTTATATTCAACGCGATCGCGCTCTTTACTTCCTTAGCAGTAGTTGTCGTGCAAATCACGCTTGTAAGAGGAGAGACTAAGACGGAGAGACGTGTGGTGGAAGTAATCAATAAGCTGATGTGGCTCGCCTCTGTCTGCACCAGTGTGGCATTCATATCCTCATCGTACATTGTGGTTGGTCGGAGAAACAGATACGCGGCAGTTGTGGTAACGGTCATAGGAACTGTGACGATGACCGGGATTTTGAGTATAATGACATATTATGTTGTGAAATCGAAGAGGACGAGGAAAGTAAGGAAGAAGGAGAAGAAGAAATTTGCTAGAACTGGGACGAGTTCGTGGCATCATGCGAATCCGTCGGAGACTGAATCCGAGGTTAATCCAATTTACGCTATCTGATCGATGATCAATGATATCATTATCCATGGAAATTCATGTTTTCTTTTTCTTGATCTATGAAAGTGTAGTGTTTATATATTTTTGCCGTAAGGAAAGGTCGAACTATATATGTCTTAAACTTTCTATTCAAGGAGATTTGAAAACAATGGTTTCTTTGAAAAATGATCTAACAACCAAACCCATTAAAGTGCTAAGTTAACAAGTTATTGTTAGTTGCTAAATTGTATATGAACTCTTTGAAGAATCGTCTTTTAAGTTAAGTTAACTAGCTACTTGCTTTTCACATGCATTTGGAATTTGGATCCATTAGTCTACATATTTGAATCAATCAACCTAATTGAATCGAGAGTATGATTTACGTTAAACATATACTAGAGTATAAGCTACGATCATGTCCAAGAAGAATTGGGAAGTGCCTCGTTAACATTCTCAACTTAATAAGGTTTCTTTTTCTTTTGCATATTTTGATCAAGATTTATATTGTAAACTTCTATAGTTAGGTTTTTCTTTGCATCTTTCTCCATTCAACAACGCTTTCAAGGTTATGTAGTAGACTATCTGATAATTTATATCCAATATGTATATTATTTTAACTTTTATTTTTCTGTGTATGTAAAAGAGAAATATAAAGAAAATAATGTCTTGTACATAAGTTTGTCACAGCTAATATAGCATTCTTTCCCTATTGTGTTAACTCCTACATAAGACATTACAAAGTAGAGACAAGTTCTAGCTCTTTCTTTTCTACAAGTTCCAGCTCTTTCCTGTCTACAAGGTCATAGAAGAAGCATAGATTCCACAGCCACTATGTCCGACTCATCTGCACCTCGTTTTAGAGACTCGAAAAGTTTCTTCTCTTTGTAACATGATTTCCTTAATCAACCTCTTCTATTGGTAGTTTCCAGAAGTTCCATGGGTTATAATCTTCCTATGAACGTGTAAGAAAACACTTCAAACCATTGATGAATCTACATTAGATAATATTTGCTAAAAGATTATAACACTCTAGTTACCTGCTCAACAAGTGAAGTTGGAGGAAACATGTCGTTGACAAGAGTGTGAAGTGAAGTGTAAGACTTTTTGACATCTATGCGATGTCCTGTTGCCACTTCTCCCTATCCATTTTTAAACACAGAGTTATCACTCAGTAAACGCGAAGAAACAACCATGCATGTCAGATTCTAAGAGATTGTGAAGTACCTTTGGGTTGATTATGAATATCTTCCCCTTTGGGATTCCGAGTTTTCTGTAACTCAGCTCATCCGTATCTCTGTTTCCAAATCCAGCGTAAAACGGGTTGTAATCCGTAGGAAAGAGTTTCCTGATATCCTGTACATTACAGTTGTAGAAGTTGTTCATATCTAAAAGTGTGCCGCTAAATTTAACTGTGCTCTTTTATTCACAGAATAATGGAGAATTATTTACCTCCAAACATGCGATCTTGAATTCATGAGGTGCTCTTCTTATAACTGTTATATTAGAAAAAATAAGAGATCTGTACTGTTGAATTTAAAATACGTAGAAGTGCTACCATTAAATCTAGAAGGCATGAAGATTAACCTTCACGGTACAATGCTGGAAATAGCCCATCTGGTGATATGACTACAGGACCGGTTGGCAAAGCTTTTCCGTCCTGCAAGCCAGTAGAGATTTCATAAGAAGCAGAGAGATTTCATAATCACAGATTGTCGATATCCCCACACATCATTGTTTCAGCTCCTTGAGCCTTTGTTATTAATAAGAACTAGGAGTGAATGAAGTGTCAATTTACAGGTAAAACGATCTCACTCTTACCTGCTTGAGATTATTTAAGAAATTTCTCGTTAGATATGCCTGAACGATGGCACGGGCGCTCAAAAAAAGCAACTGATATCCATTCTCCTAAGAAAACCAAAGCAATGTGAAGCATAAAGTGAGATTCATACTTACAGGGTACAAAAATTACAGAGACAAACTGTTTTATCGATCTAAGAAACAACCACTTTAAACAAACTGTATCTTATATATACGGCAGTCGTGAATTTCATGTTTTTCCAATATCAAGTGCGAGAAGCGAGATTGACTTAAACCTTGAACATTTACCTTTATGGCAGAAAAAAGCTTGGCTACACCGGACTGTGTCCAGTCCTTTCCAATGAAGGGCATGAACTGACCTAACACATCAGATCTGCAAGACAAACAGATCATCACATTGGCAAAAGTCAAGATACTATAAATCTAATATGAAAACGTATCAGTTGCAGTAAGGATCCAAGCTTACTTAGTTATAGTTCCATCAACATCTGAAATCACTATCTTGGTGTCCCATCTCCACCGGTAAATATGCGCATCGACCTAATAACAACCAATTAGTATTTAAGGACTTAAGTTAGAAGAGAATTTCCCCAACGTGCTTTCAAATTTTCAACAAATGTAACCATCAACAAACCTGTTGTGTTCCCAGAACTCTTGTTGAGAAACTAAAAGTTATAATATTCTGACCATCTTTCAGATTCAGAGATGCGATCTGTTCATTCGTAGGGACATTGGTTCTCACAAGTTGCCTACGCGGGGACTCATGGCGACTCGTTGCGGTTGATTGTGGTTCAGGTGAGTTCTGTAAGCCAGGTTCAGAATCAACAAACAGATCTTCTTCGCTGGAGGAGTTACTTCCCGTATGTTCAATTGTTTTAACCCTTCTAAAAGGAATCGGCCAGAGTCTCCATCTTCTTCCAGATGAAGAAGGAGTTACTGTAGTTTCATCATCCTTGGGTTTAGGCGATTCATTTTCCTCCACAGAAATCACATCATCTGGCTGGATATCTAAGTCTAGATCAAACGCAGCTTTCCCAAGCACAATTCGAGCAGCTTTCGTCCATGGCATATACGTGTCTCTAATCCTAACAACCAGATTTTCACTTTCAAGAATTGATGTTGCCGAGTTTATATATTCTTCCATGGTAATCCGATGTGCATCAAAGACCTCAGCAGCTGCGCTAAGTCCCATACCCTGACGAAGCTCATCCTTGCAAATTGATAGCTCATATCCTGTAAAGTTGAACCACTGTTAAAAACAACGCAGCTACTAGTGCTACTTAGTCATAGTTTTAAACCAACAAAAACTGAAGTTCCTTACTCTGATCTGTATCGGGTTTTCCTACGTCTAAACTAGAAGTCGCACCCACAGAAACTACACTCTTCCCGTCCTCGTTATCCTCCTCTGTTGGCTTAGTTGGAGTCAGTTGCTCATCGTCCTCTCTCGTTGAATCTATAGAGACTCCCTCAGAAGCCTGATCTTCCGATTCTATAATCCCGTCTTCCTGGTTGTTAATCAAGATGGCAGTTTCTGCAGATGTTCTTGGCTGTTCATCCTTACATTCTGAATCAGTATTAGAATCAACGGATATTCTGGATTCCTCGGTTGTTTTGACTTCTTCTGTTGTTATTTGAATTGTAGAAGAAGATTCAAAACTATCAACGAGAGTATCTCTTGTTTCAATAGTCACTTCATCTTCACTTCTATCATTTTCCGGGATGGTGTTAAGTGGAAACTCACCTTCTTTTAGATTCCGATCCTCAAAAGTAGGACTTGGTTCCCCTGACTTTGCATTCTCACCAGTCTCACTCAGCTCTGACTGCTCCACATAGCTCCCAAGAAGATTTCTTTGAACATCATGAGAATCTTTTTCGGCATTATCACGAGAACCGGAATCTGAATCACTACGGTCATCATTCGCGGTATCCACTTTTTCAGATACAATGTTAATAGCATCAGATGACTCCACTTTGCCGATATATTCAGTATCCCACGAAGTCTCTGACGACGCAAACTCGGTATTACCTTCACAAAACTCAGTCCCATCACCAGGTGCCAAATGAAACTGAGGAGTATTTAACCGTAAATTCTCAGCCTCCTGTTCTGCCGCTGACACAGGGGCTGTTAGTATATGTCCATCAATACTGACCAAAACGACTTCAGAATCAGAGCCTTGAGAATCCCCATAGCTTTCCACATTAAGATTGTCAAATCTAGCACTTCCATATTCCGAGGTTGGAGAAGGCGGATCATCCTGAAAATCATAGAAACTCCTATTACAATCAGACTCAGTCCTCTCAAGCCGATTCAAAGGGTCGAAACCTTCTCGTAGTTCCCCAGAACCAGCGTCAGATAAACTGTGCTCAAGTCGAAAACCAACGCCGTTAGTTTCACTACTAGCATTGCTATTGTCAGACCCGGAAATCAAACTGCTGGTGTCATTAGCCGCTGCAGGATCAACTTCCCTGATGAAATAGGCTTCACCAGAATTATCAAGGTACATGTGGAAATCAGCTTCGGTGCCATTAACAGCAATCTTGACAAACTTCTCAGCGCCTTTCAGAACACCTTGGAACTTACCAAACCTAACATACCAAGGTGTGCTACGGAAAGAACCATCTTGTTGTTGAACAACAATGACATCAATAGCACCACCGAATGGATGAAACGGTGTAGCAACAGAGTAAACGCCTTGAGAAATCAAACTCCCAACTCTTCCAACCAAACTCATCTCTCATCAAAATTCAATTGTGAAAAAAAAAATCTTTCAACTTTGACTGTTCTAAATCATATACAAAAAACTTTCTTTTTAAAGTTTCTAGACAGGGCAAATTCCAGCCTAAGCCTGCAGATGATACAAAAACAACCCAACAAGCCAAAATTAGACAACACAATAAGCTGTGATACTAAAAAAAAAAAAAAACCCACAAGCAAAATTAAATTTTTTTTCTAGAAAACCATTCTTAATGTTCCGATTACAAGTTTATTCCAGCAAGAATTTACACGATTTCGAGCATGCAGCTTAAACTATTCCATTAAACATCAGTTTCTGAACTAACCCCAAAGGGAAGAAAAAAAAAATTCAAACATTTCCCAAATCTCAGAGTCGCGATGAAGAAAAAGATTTCGAATTCAACTTACAGATTGAAGGAACTTAATAGCGGAGAATCCAAGAAACGACGGACGAATCTCGTATGCTCAGAAATCGTGATTCTTCTTCTATTAGTAATGAACCCAATTTTTTTATCCCTATTCTATCAATTTTGATTGAAATATCTTCTTGGGGATAAAAATCTTGGGTTCCTCAAAAAAAAAAAAGATTCTCGGGAAATTTTTAAAAAAATCAAAGTCAAGAAAAGAAAAGAAAGGATTTGTCTTTTTGCTTCGTCGTCGATTGTATTTTACCGGCGGGCGAAATTTATACTACAAAGATGGTTTTGTTTTGGATAATCAGAAGAAGAAAATTAAATCCGCCATTACTTAAAAGACACTGTAATTGCTTATATATAGAGAGAGAGATTTAGATTATAGATGATGAGTACTCTCCTATGAAAGCCCACCAGGACTAGGAAGGGAGGGAGAATTACGAGAAGGGTCTAGGGCTTTTGTCGTAATTACTCGATTTCTTACAGGGCAAGTTTGGTATTTTGACTATTAAACCAAAAAATGTTCAACTAATAGTATATTTTTTTTCTTCGATTCCATTTCCAATAGGGTTCCAATATGAACATGATACAAATGTTACTATATTAAATAAAACTTCCCGAAATAATTGAAAAGAAATGGATTCGTGTGGATTGGAATATTACAATGAATCAATCAAGTGATCCACTCATCCACACAATAGCATAATTGTGGTATATTCTTTATCTCTACGCTTACGAGTTGCTTGTTTTTGTTTATATCACGAACCAAACCTCCTCTCAAAAGCTAAATATAATAACTTTTAACATGCCAATTTTTTTATATGTTTTCTATATTGATTAATTATTATACATTTTTCGTTTGTGTTGAATTTGTTTCGTCCTTTGTGGTTTTTTTTTTCATTTAAAAAAAAAACAGAAAGAATTGTTTAATTAATGTAGATCACGTTTTAATAAATGTAATAAAGAGTTAAAAAAAAAACCAAAAAGAAAATAAAAATGTAATAGAGAGAGTTTTAGATGTGTCTAATAAGTCTAATTAATACAATAAGCATCTCGTCACCAATCACAAGTGTCCTAGTGTGACAAGGTTCTCACCAAACTCGTTTTTTTTTCCAAGTAAATCCATTTCCCATTAATAGTTTACCAATTCATGGCGCTGGTCTCTCCTATAATTTATTACGCATACGTATTTTAAATTGCTACAGATGTATGGATGAAGACAGGTGCAAGTGCAACGCACGTGTTACACATTCCCTTACCAAAGTACTGTACCAACCGTTCTTATCAAAAGTTTTGACAATCTTAGTACATATTAGCTTTATCAATTAAGCCCAATGGGCTTTGCCTAAAGTCGGGTCAATTCAGCCGATACGGGCGACCCAAAATTTCCCGTGTCACAATACGGTGACGTTTTGTTTCCGCAGCTTGAAATCGGGTCAAACGCCATTTTCGTTTCTCCAAGCTTTGCAAAACTGAAAACCAAAAAAATAACACGAGAAGCATCATCATCTCTGAACTATACTGTTACGGCACGATATGACGAGATTACCCTTCTTCTTCGTCGTTCTCCTCCTCCTCTTTGCCGCAACCCGCACGACGGCGGAGATCAAGTCTCTCACAATCTCCGACGACTCTAGGCCGATGATTCTCTTCGAAAAATTCGGATTCACTCAGTCCGGCCATGTTAGCGTCTCTGTTTCCTCCGTCTCAGTAGTATCTTCTTCGTCTGTTCCGATCCCGGATCCTTCGAGGCTTGGATTCTTCCTCATGTCAGAGGAATCGCTTCTCCAAGTAGTCTTAGAGATCCAGCAAAACCCTAACTTCTGTGTACTCGATTCCAATTACGTCCTCCATCTCTTCACATTCCACGATCTCTCTCCTCCGCCTGGTTCCAAATACGAGCACTTGTACCCGGTGGTTTCTCCCAACGAGTACTCTCTCTTCTTCGTTAATTGCGTACCGGAAACCAAAGTTTCGATGAAGGTCCGAACGGAGATGTACAATTTGGATCCGAGCGGGTCTAAGGATTACCTCCCTGCCGGATCAACCCGATTACCTGGATTGTACTTCTTCTTCTCCCTCGGCTACTTAGCTTTCCTTGGTCTCTGGGGTTATGCTTGTTTTGTCAATAAAAGAGTTGTTCATAGGATCCATGTTCTCATGGCGGCGTTGCTTCTGATGAAAGCTCTGAATCTGATCTGTGCCGCTGAGGATAAGCACTACGTTAAAGTCACCGGTACTCCTCACGGCTGGGATGTCTTATTCTACATTTTCCAGTTTATTCGTGTTGTTCTTCTCTTCACTGTGATTGTGCTGATCGGTACTGGTTGGTCCTTCTTGAAGCCTTTCTTACAAGAGAAAGAGAAGAACGTGTTGATGGTTGTTGTTCCACTTCAGGTTTTGGCCAACATAGCTTCCATTGTGATTGGAGAGACTGGACCTTTCATCAAAGATTGGGTAACTTGGAATCAGATATTCTTGCTTGTAGATATTGTTTGCTGTTGTGCAATCTTATTCCCCATTGTCTGGTCGATACGTTCGTTGAGAGAGACTTCGAAAACCGATGGGAAAGCAGCTAGGAACTTGGCAAAATTGACTCTGTTTAGACAGTTCTACATTGTTGTCATTGGGTATTTGTACTTTACGAGGATTGTAGTATTTGCTCTGAAGACTATCGCAGCTTATAAGTATCAGTGGGTGAGCAATGCGGCTGAGGAGATTGCAAGTCTGGCGTTTTACATGTTGATGTTCTATATGTTCAGGCCGGTGGAGAAGAATGAGTATTTCGTTTTAGATGAAGAAGAAGAGGAAGCCGCAGAGTTGGCCTTGAAGGAGGATGATTTTGAACTCTGAGACAGATCAAGGAGTATCAGCAGTGAGGACGTTCGCATTTTCTTTTGGATTTTTTTTTAAAACTTCAGAAGTAGTTTACTCGCAAAAGGTAATAACTGTGTATTGCTCTCGTATGTGGTAAAAGCTTTTGTTTGTACCAAGACTTATTTGCTAGTAATGAGAAGATCAGTGCCTCTGCTTTTTGGTACATGTATTGTCACTTTACTGAATCTGCTTTACCCGACTCGCTAGTTCGATGTCAGGACTATCTATAAGTCAATGAGCTTTCTGACCATGTAGCCATTAGTGGGGAAGTAACATAGACATTAGTGAAGTTATTGTCAACGTCCGGATACCACATGGACTGCTTTTTATTAGTTACTGTCGTTTGTTAAGAGACATTGTCTCTAATTCCTCTTGCATTGACCAGTGATCACAACAACAACTTCTCATTAGGTGTTTAAGTCATAAACATGAGTTGAGGAAGCCATAAATGTTTAACTGTCCAAGATGTGATCTTAGAGGATACATACTCTAGTACATACAAATACAATAATACATGAATAAATGCTAGACAAAGAATCTTTAATAAACAGAAAAAACTACTTGATTTGTCCCTTTTCTCGTAACACCACTTCCACGGCTCGTCTCCCAGAGACCAAAGCCCCGTCAAACGTAGCAGAAGTCATGTAATCACCGCACAAGTAAAGACCTGACCCGACCCGCGGACTCTTAACCAAATCAGTGGGTGGGCATTGGTTCGGCTGAGCGAATTTTATCCGGTACGTTTTCAAATGTTTCCATGACATAACCGACGACTCACTGAACCAACCAGAGAGTTCTCTGAGAACCTCTGCTGCCAAATCATCATCTGATCTATCCTCGAACGATCCGATCAATGATACCGAAACCAGAGCCTTTCCCGGTGGCGCGTATGTCCGAGCAACGTTCGTAGCGAAGAACATGTTGTTAATTATACCGGTGCTTGACCCGTTAAGGAATAGAACCGGGTCTTGTACCGGTATTTGATTCGGTTCAGCTGTGAAATAAACACAAATCGTACTCCGAGCCGTTTAGTCATAACCGGCTCTCTGATCTCCTCGAGAAGCTTATCCGCTTCCTGTTGCTCGACGGCGACTATTACACCTAGCTCTGCCTTCAAAACGCCGCCGTCTTGGAGTCTTACACTAGGAGGATCCGAATCCGATCCATTTGGATACTCAATCGAAGCTACCCTTGTGTTGAACAAGACGGAACTAGCGGGTAATTTCGCGGCCAACTGGTTAGGGATTTCTCCGATTCCCATGGCCGGAAGTGTGTTTTCTCCGAGAGCAAGACACCGGAAAATGAAATCGAAGAGCTTGGAAGTCGTCTCAAGGTCTCTGTCGAAAAAAATCCCGCCGAAGAATGGTCGGAAGAACCGATCAAGGATCGCTTCGGAGAAACCAATCTTACGGAGGAGATCAATGGTCGTAACCTCATCAGCGGCAGTCAAAATCTCTTCGTCTGACTTGATCAGAACCCTAGCTCTCGTCAAAGCGATAAGCCCTTTGTCCACGACGGATCCGATCGGGTTGGTGAGAGACGCCACCGAATCCCAAAAATGCCGGAGAGGATCAGCGACGGTGTGAAATTTCCCGCCGTAAAAAACCTTAGCTCCGGCGTAGAATCGCTGCAGATCAAGTGCTTCGTAATCTAGAAGCTTTTTAGCTTCGGGGTACGCAGTGATGAAAATCTGAAATCCTCTGTCGAGAAAGAAGCCGTCGACGATATCTGTACGGACTCGTCCGCCTACGCCGTCGGAAGCTTCTAAGAGTAGGAATGGGATCCGTTCGGAGTTGAGCCGAGTTGCGGCGGCTAAACCAGCGAGTCCAGCGCCGATGATAATGACGCCGGTTTGATTCTTCCGATCGTACGGTTCTTCGAGGGTCGATCGAGCTCCGTGAAAGCGTTTACATCGGAGATTTGCATGGCCGCGGCGGCGAGGGAAGAAATGAGAAAAGGATGAGGTTGGGAGAGAGATCGCCAGTGGCATTTTTTAAAGTTTTGGATAAGGTTTTTTAACTTTTATTTTCCCCGGGAAAATGGTTTGTCGGGAATTAATAAAAAAACACATGTTTGTTTTCAACTATCTATGAGATCTGTGCCGTTGATTTGGAACCAATAAATCCTAACCGTCAGATATATATTGTCTTTCCTCTCTTATGTGGTGTTTCGTAGATCTGACTCGTGACGGGTAGCTCAGTTTCGAGATACACCGAGTGCGGCGAATTATCGGATCTAGAGGTATGGCAATAGTCGGAATGTTTGTTTTTTTTTTTCTACCGGAATTAGGAATCTTCTGTTTTGTTATCTCTTCGATATCTATATGATTTTGATGTTCCGATGTAGATCCTTGTTAGGGTCAAATCGAGAGGTCTTGGAAATCAATCGATGTTTAGATAATACGATTTGAATGATGCTATTGGATATATCATAGATTTGTTTCAGTCTTCTTCTTCTTCTTGTCAAGACTATCTCGAAGCTGTTTGTTAATGGGGGTTTTGATATGTATGCTGATTTGATTACCTTTCCTATCTTTTTTTAAAGATGCCTCGATATGACGATCGATACAGCGGTACACGTCTCTATGTTGGTCATCTGTCATCTCGAACAAGGGAACGGGATCTTGAACGGCTCTTCAGCAAATATGGAAGGTAATACATCTATCTTTCGGAGGTTCTTTTTAGCAGAAACAGCTCTCTTTACCGCCAGTTGTGAACTTAGCCAGCTTTGTAATCAGGCAAAGCTATGGTTTTGTTAGATTCACATCTTTGGTTCTACTCATTATGGCTCTGTTTTCAGCTTAGTCAGCTTTGTAGTTAGCCAAAGCTATGGTTTTAGATTCACACTTTTGGTTCAACTCATATTAGAGTCCGATACCTTAACCGGGTCTGAATTACGATTCATAATGAGGATTCTTGTGTATTGCATTAAATTATATGGGTGGGAGTGTTGTGACCCAAAAGTGTAGCATATTTTAACCTGAATGATCTTGTTGAAGGTTTTTTTGACCTGGAGGATTATGGTGAGAGAGAGAGAGAGAGGGTCCCCTTGGTGGAAAATTCTTTCATGGTGTTTGGGTGACTTTGGCGGTTCTGTTTCTTGTCTTATTGCGTGTTTTAGTGGTGAAAAAATGGCAACAATCTCAAAATCTGGTGTTTTGTTAGCCGTTGATGCCTTGATGGTGCAGTATCATAGCACACTAGCTACACCAGTAGCTAGCAGTTCTTTTTAAGTTAAATGTGGCCTTACTGTTTCTGGAAAACCATTTCCGCAGAATTCGAGATTTGGACATGAAGCGAGACTATGCCTTCATCGTAAGTAGTAATCCTCTATAACTAGCTTGGTCGTCTCCTTAACTAGTTATGTAAGCTGTGTCCTATTGATGGCTTTTCTGTCTGGTATGCATGTTCACTTTCTGATCTCAGGATTTCAGTGATCCTCGAGATGCTGATGATGCGAGGTACAGGTTGGACGGGAGAGACTTTGATGGAAGCCGTATAATTGTGGAGTTTGCAAAAGGGGTATAATTAGCCCTATTTTATATTTTAAAAACTTAGGTTCTTGGTCTATTTTGAATTTTTAAGTTTCTTTCGTTTAACCTTTTTGGGTTTTCCGTCTGTTGTAGACACCACGTGGTTCCAGAGAATTTTCCTCGAGCAGAGGTCCTCCTCCTGGAAGTGGTCGTTGCTTCAACTGTGGTCTTGATGGCCACTGGGCTCGAGATTGCTCCGCTGGTGACTGGAAGAACAAATGTTATCGATGTGGAGATAGGGGTCACATTGAGAGGAATTGTAAGAACAGTCCTAAGAAGCTGAGGTATCATTTACCAATCCCATTCTTACGCTGTTTCTTGCCTAAAACACTGTCATTTTTTTAAGTTTGAGTCATCTGTTTTTGATTATATATCAGGCGGGATGCAAGTTACTCAAGATCGCCAGTTCGGTCCCGGTCTCGGTCTCCTCGTCGTAGAAGAAGAAGCCCTAGCAGAAGCTACAGCCGTGGTCGTAGCTACAGGCTAGTGATGTCCCATTATGACATAATTTCACAACTTATAACTACAAGTTTGATTATAATGAAACTGTGTATTGTTCTGTCTGCGTCTGATTGTTTCAGTCGCTCTAGATCACCGGTTAGGAAGGAAAAGGATCTGAGTCCTGAACCTGCTGCTAGAAGCAGAAGCCCTGAACCTATGGTGGACAACTCTCCTCCCTCCAAAGATAGAAAGAGAAGCCTGAGTCCTGAAGAAGGCAGCCCAATGCGCGAGAAGCACAGCCCCAAAGAGAGACCGAGAAGGAATGATGATGACGGTATTGGAACCAATGGACAACAAGACCGGAGTTCTAGTCCCAGAGAGGACCGTAGCCCTAAAGGCGGACACAGCCCAAGAGACGACCGTAGCCCTGTGGAAGATGATGACCAGTGAAGAGTTGGAAGACAAATGTTATTTGCTTTTGGGAGATTATTTATGACTTATAATGGTCTTAGACAATGTAATGGATTTTGTTCTTCCTGTTTGGGAACTTGGCTCGAAACTTCGTCTTATATTTTTCGAAAAATTTAAGAAAATAAATCAACTTTTCGTTTCTTTGTTTCTGTTCCATTAGTTCTATGGTCAAGTAAATGGATTCCGAGGCTCTTCTTCTTTCTCAAAACCTCTTTTAACACTTTCTTCTCGTTCGCACAAGAGCATTCCCTTTTCTTTACCGGATGGTGATGGGAATAACGAAGCAGAAATCTTGAAATCACAGGCAAAGGACTAGACGTTTTTGTACTCCCGAAGCAAGTCTACAGCTTTCTGTTTTACCTCAGGTGACCATTTTTTGTCATTGTATTGTGAAATTTGTCAATATAAATAATAGTTTTGATTAACTAAGCAAAAGTCAATATGTCCGAGTGGTTAAGGAGACAGACTCGAAATCTGTTGGGCTTTGCCTGCGCAGGTTCGAATCCTGCTGTTGACGAAAGTGATTTACGTTTTACTTATGTTGATCGGGGTATGTTGGTTGGTCGTTTTAGTACAACCTGTACCTTTAAAAGTTCATAAACAAACTCTAAAAATATATGCTAGTCGTCTTCTCTTATCAAGCAAATCTGTTAGGAAAATGGAAAATTCTAACAGAACAATGCAACAAAAAAAAAAAAAACTCCTTAGAAACAGAGGAACCAGGATGATGAGAGCACACAAATTATACAGAGGGAGACGTGGAGATGTCTATGACCTTGTCTCATCCATCGTCATGTCTCATCCTTGTCATCCTTCTCTTTTCCGGTCATCCCTCTGCCTCCGGAACCTCCATCATTCCCCACCTGATGAACAGGGCGGCGCGTATGTTCAACAGAGCGAGGAAAGCTAGACAATCGAGAGAATTCCTACAAGCTCACAACATGGCGCGCGAGTCAGCAGGCGTGCCACCTCTAGAATGGAACAAAGGCCTGGCCCGATACGCTGATAAATGGGCTAAACAACGTCAGCCCGATTGCAATATGATACATTCAAATGGGCCTTACGGCGAGAACATGTTCTGGTACCGGCGTAGGAGGACGTGGTCGCTGGAGAGAGTGGTGACGAAATGGTTCGAGGAAAGGTTTAACTACGACATGAAAACAAACACGTGCGCATCGGGTGAGACGTGCGGCCATTACACGCAGATAGTGTGGCGAACCACCACAGCCGTTGGATGCGCACGCGTGAAATGCAATAACGGTCGTGGCTATCTTGTGGTTTGTGAATATGATCCACGTGGGAATTACGAAGGTGAAAGCCCTTTCGATAAAAACAATTAAACGAAAAAAAAATAGAGATTGATCGAAAACATTTTTTTTTTCTTATATAATGAAGATATATTATTTATGCTTTGTCCTCGCATATATTGAAGAGGTTATGGAATTTTTTTTTTAATTTGATTTTAAAAAAAGTGTCCTGTTTTTTTTTTTGGTTTGTATTGATCAAAATAATAAAAAGGGAAAAAAAAGAGAACGTCGACAGCAGGGTTCGAACCTGCGCGGGCGAAGCCCAATAGATTTCAAGTCTATCTCCTTAACCACTCGGACATATCGACTTATTGTGTTAGTCATGCGTATATTCATTTATTTATACCACGAAAAGTTTACGTCGACGGTGGATCGTTTATTCGTTTATTTGATTTGGCACTTAGCAATTGGCAACTGGTATGATTCGGTACGAGTCGTTTTCTTGCATACCAATTATAGGAACATTATAAAAATATATAAAAAAACACGACCATACATTTTTCATATAATCATAATCAAAGACTACAAAAAGTCTACACGTGCTTAAGCTTGAGGCTCTAGAACTCAAGTGATAGCAAATAAAATAAAGAAATGAAAAATGGATGGTCTGAGATCAAAGTGAAACACACTCCACATATTATTATTATTACACATACCAACTTCGGACTTCTTCCCCCCGCCATTTGGACTTTTTTTTTTTTTTTTTCCCATTTTCTCTCTCTAAGACTTAACACCTGTCGTTATCTGAAAACATAAATCGATGAGCTCGTCGCCGTCAAGGAATCCGACGACCGCCGAAGCACCTCCACCGCCACCGCCATCAACATCGACGACGGATGCGGTGGCCGCGGAAAGTGGTTCGTCTAAGAAAGTGAGGAAACCTTATACCATCACCAAGTCTAGAGAGAGCTGGACTGAGGAAGAGCATGATAAGTTTCTTGAAGCACTTCAATTGTATAATTCTCTGCTTCTATTTGTTTATTTTTTCTTGTGTTTATTAGGGACACTTGAGTTATTTTAACTTTGCTGCTGATTTCTGAGTTTTTAGTTAAGTCAGAGGAAGTATTATGTTTATTATTATTTTTTTTATTATTATGTTAGGTTTAGTATCTTAGCTATAAGATCTACTTCGTTGAGTTACATTGATCTAGTTGGTTGAGTTACATCAGATCTTTTGTAGCAGCTCATGTTGAACTTAGCATTAAGATTCAGAGAAATTGTTACATGTTATTATCTTTGAATAGAAGCATATATATATATATATATATATGTCTAATAATAGCCAGCTCTGTATTCTCAAAGTCTTTATACTTGTGCGGACGTTTTGAAAGTGTTATTGCTTTAGCAAGACCCTGATTGTGCTGATACTACTGGTCTCTGTTCCTTAGGTTTGATCGTGATTGGAAGAAGATAGAAGATTTTGTTGGTTCCAAAACTGTAATTCAGGTTTGAGAATAGCTCCTCTGAGAATTTACACATTTGTTGGCTATGTATTTCAGCTTTATTTGAATATTTACTCTACTGCAGATAAGGAGTCATGCCCAAAAATACTTTCTAAAGGTTCAGAAAAACGGGACATTAGCACATGTGCCACCCCCTCGGCCTAAGCGCAAAGCAGCTCATCCGTATCCTCAAAAGGCATCAAAGAACGGTTCGATGGTTTTATAATCCCTTATTAGTTTGGTTAAGGTACATGAGTCTTTTGTTCCGTTTACTTGAGTTGTAACTCCATTTTTTTGTTGTAGCTCAAATGGCACTTCAAGGTTCCACGTCTTTTACTACGCGAAATAGCGACATGCCGGGATATACTTTGTGGGATGATGCTTCAATGCTGCTAAACAGAGTTATTTCACCACAGCCAGAACTTGCTAATCTTTATGGAACAGAAGGCATGCACTTTTGTCTCTCTTTATTTTATTTTTTTACTTCGTTTTATTGGTAGTAGTAGAGTAGGTTCTATCAAAGGACGTTTCATGTGCTTATTATGGCATATAACGCCACTGATTCAGCTAATATTGGATCGAAGGGCATATTAAATGTTAGTAGCCCTTCTACATCTGCTGTGGGAAGCTCAAGCCGAAGAACAGTATCAGGTTCTGAGATTGTAAGAAAGTCGAAACAGCCTCCCGTGCTTCACGGTAATTTAACCATCTGTGAACACTCTATATCTTAAGGCCGTGGACACTCTACTGATAAATACTTTGCAGCTGTTCCTGATTTTGCTGAAGTTTATAACTTCATTGGGAGTGTCTTTGATCCTGAAACGATTGGTCACGTGGAAAAGCTCAAGGAAATGGATCCTATTAATTTCGAAACTGTGAGTCAGAGTTTACAAGCTTTGAGACTACAATAATGGTACAAGCTTCTAGCATCCTTCATTGATCAATGTATGTTTTGCAGGTTCTGCTATTGATGAGAAACCTCACAGTTAACTTATCAAACCCTGATTTCGAATCCGCTGTAAGTGTTAAATTTACGATAAAAGTTTTATGATTCTTATACAATTAAAGTAGTTTTTTGCGCTTGCGTGAGTAAATATAATCTAACCTCAGCTAGTCCGACTGTAATAATACTGCAGAGGACAGTCCTCTCATCATATGAACTGAACACCGAGCTCCCAAGCGTTGGTACCACTGATTCCCTTGTCAAGAACTCAACAAGCGACAAATCATCGTAACAAAAATATCAGCCATCAGCTATAGCAAGTAAGTGTTTTTCCTTCTTTTCCAGTATTAGAAATCACATGCAATCATGGTTAGACGGATAGATATAAGTCTAGTGACAGTGATCTAACTCTTAAGGTTTCCAATGAGAGTTATATAGTTTTCACTGTAGTCATAGTCATAGTCAAAATGACCAGGATACAGTATATATATACACCTCAGGCTTCTTGCAAACTTTGTAAAGTCTTACATAAGAGTTATATGGTTCTCACCGTATTGGCAGGTTTACTCATCGGTTTTCCATGTTTAATAAACTTTGGTGTTATACGTCACTGGGAATCACAATCTTGTCAATGCATCATCATGTGAGGAATTGTGTTAAAGTGGTTGTTGTTTTGAGGAGAAACATAAACGAAGTTTTAGGCTATAGGGTCTTGCGCAGATTTTGACAAGGACCTGTGTAAGGTGTTTTCTACTAGTTGCGGTTCACGGGTTTGCAAGGCAGCCTCAGCCGCAGGTACTCTTGTACAAAAAGTCTCTTTTTGTTTGTGTTGTGTATTTATTATATGTTCAGCTGTTGAATTTTTCCCATTTCGTGGATTATATTTTCACTAAGCGGGTGTCAAGGATAAGTCTTAGGACTGACTGTAATGGTTCAAGATCAGTGTTAAGTACATAGCGGTAACTCTGTTTGTTTTAAACTTGACAGCTTTCTCTATTAGGTGTTTCATTCAGAGTTCTGTTTAATTAAAAGAGAACGAAGGTAATGAAGGAAACCACCCCAATCAAATCAAATTGATGTTTGTTGTCACACCAAGTCATGTCTATAAAAAGATTCTGCAATTTTGCAGAGATTGTATTCCAATAAATCAATAAATAATTACTTGTTATCTGAGTAAGTTAAAAATCTTAGAATCACAAACCTCATGGTTTTATAGGACAGAGTATCTTCTGGCTTGTGTTCCTCCAGGGAGAGAGAAGGCTTGATTAGTTACGTCTTCAAGAACACGCTTGAGTTCAGCTTTTGCTGTCTAAACAGATATTTCGGTAGGCCCTTCAACGAACAGATAAAGCTTGCGTTGCCCAGGTCCGGGCATACTTCCTGACTCATAATACTGACCTCTAACGGTAATGGCGGCTCCACTCCACTCTGATATTGGACCAAGCGTTTCTTTGTGGGTGACTCTCCACCGAGCATTTTGTGGAAAATCATTGATTTCCAATTCTGCTTCATAGTGTTCAGGCATCGCATCAGCTTGAAGAATCCTTGCAAGGTTGTGTTGCAGGTTAGCGGCAGCAGCCATGGCTGCAACGCGGCCTGCTCCATCACAAGGAGGGACACCTGCCACAGTAACAAGCCCGCCACCATTAGGCAGCAATTGGTTAGCTGTCACAGTAGCTTCAGCAGCAGCAGAAATGGCGGCTATCTGAGAAAGCATAGCTTGTTGCTGTGAGATATCACTACCAGCCTTTCTTACTACATCATTCTCATCTTCTGAGTCAGAATTCTCTTCCTCATAGCCATACTCCTTCGCTTGTGCTTTCTTTGCTGCTTTCCTGACTTCCTCCTCCTCTTCATTGAATCTAAAGCCACTGCCACCATAGCCAGTTCCATGAGCTTGCTCAATACCCTGTTTCACTTTTGCCATGATGAACCCATCGGCCACTGCTTTTACATCACCAGGAACAAGCTGCTCAGATAGTTCCAGGGCCTTGACTAAATCTGGTGCATATTTTGCATCATCCTCGGAGAGAAAAGTTACAGCACAGCCTTTCCGCCCTGCCCTACCTGTCCTGCCAACACGATGCACGTAGTCTTCATAGTGGTTCGGCGGATCAAAGTTTACAACCAAGTCAAGCTCTTTCACATCTAGACCCCTGGCTGCAACACTTGTGGCAATCAACAAATTGCAGACAGTGCTCTTAAAATCAGATATAGCTGATTCACGATCAGCCTGGTCCTTACCCCCGTGAAGAGATAGACAGGCATAACCATATTTGGTCATCAAATCATTATACAATACATCACATTTGTCCTGTGAACGAACAAAGACCAGAATTTTTCCTTTCTCATACCATTCCCCAAGAAGTTCCAAAAGTCTTCTGAACCTCTCACTCTCCGGTCTGATTTCAACTAACTGAGTTATATCTTTATTCACAACACTCCTCCCACCAACCTGTATTTCCACAGGATTGTTCAAGACTTTACGTGCCAAAGTTTCAACCTGGCGTGGAAATGTGGCAGAGAATAGCACAGTTTGACGATCATGTCGAATATTTTGTACAATACGAGTAATTTGAGGCTCAAAACCCATGTCAAACATACGGTCAGCTTCATCCATTACCAAAAATGTGACCCTTCGCAGATTGGTGATTTTTCCACTGCTTGTACAAAGAATATCGATCATTCTGCCAGGAGTACAAACAACAATCTCGGTACCTCGCTTAAGATCATTGATTTGCTGGGCAACTCCTGATCCTCCATACACAGCCACACATCTTATACCCAATGCCTTGGCAAACTTTTTGATATCGCTGTGAATCTGCTGAACAAGTTCTCTAGTAGGTGCCATTACAAGCCCAATCGGCCCATCACCAGCTTCAACGGGAAACTGATCTTTGATATGCCTCAACATTGGCAGAACAAAGCCAAGGGTTTTACCTGAACCGGTTTTTGCAACCCCAATGCAGTCTCGTCCGCTCATGATGATTGGGAGTGCTTGTGCTTGGATAGGCATTGGCTTTTCATAGTTGAGTTTCTTCAAAGTATCCAAGATTTTACTGGTTAGTCCAGTCTGGTACCAAGATTTGATGGGTCTTGGTACATCTTTCCCATGTACTTTTAGCTCCAAGTCCCTTCTATAAGCATTAACTACATCCTGTGTCATCCTAGAGATATCCTTGACTTCGATATAGAAGTTCTTCCGGAAAGGTTCATACTATATTTTGGAGTGGTCAACAAGAGACAATTTATCTGCTTTAGTCTTCTTAACTCTCTTCATGAACTCCTCATCGTCTTCGTCTAAACTTGGATCATTATGATGATTCATTGGTTCTGAATAATCATAATCAGAATCAGAATCTTCACCTTGAATTATCCTACCGAGGGCCTTATTAAAACCTTTGTTTGCCCGGTCACCACTTTCCTTGTCATTCATATTGCTAAGCTTCTCAACCTCACGTAATACCATAGTATTCATAAAAGCATCTAAAGGATCAACATCATCATCATCTGCAGCTATATCACCTCCATTCTCATTCTCCATGTCTACCATCTTGGCATCTCCACCGTTTTCAGGTATAGTCTCTCCATAAACATCCATTTCTGAGTCTGCATTGTCGTCGTCATCATCAGATTCTCCTTCAAGAGTCCAAGCCTTACCAGCAGCGTCAAGACCCTTACTTTCACTTTGAGCTTCCTCCTTGTGCCTCTTGAGCTCTTGCCACTCCTGGACTCTTCTCCTCCGTTTGTCTACTACTTCTTCATCCAACTGCTTCTGCTCATCCTCTACATCTTCTTCTTCTTCTTCTTCTTCTTTCCGGGTTTTGATCTCACCATGCCTGCTGGTTCTTGAGATTTTCATGTCAAGCTTGACATCATCATCATCATCATCTCTATCTTCATTACAACCCTCTCGTGACTTCTCCTTTTCATGTTTCTTCCTACCCTCCCTGTCTCTCCTCTCTCTGTCCCTTTTCCGATCTTTGCCCTTATCTCTCTCACGTTCACGGTGTCCTCTTTGCTTGTCCTCCTTCACTCTGCGTTTCTTATCCCTCTCCTCATCTTCAGAATCGCTAATCCTCCTCTCTCTCCGACTCCGACTCCGTATCCTCTCATCTTCTTCTTCTTGAGAATCACTTCTCCTAACTCTCTCAGACCGTCTCTTCTCCGAAATGGTCTCCTTCTTCCGCTCCGTACCGCGATCACCATCTCTACGATACTTCTCGTTCAAAGAAGCATCATCGTCTTCCTTGCTGGACTTAGATTTCTCTAACTTCATCATCTCTAATGCAACAAAATCCCGATAGAAAAGCACGTAACCTACCCTACCCAGATTCAAATCAAATCCACCGGCCAAGCCAGAGAATCTTCAACGATTATAATACATCCACTCTAAAATTTTCCGACAGAAGCTTCCAGAAGAATCGAGAAGGACTCTTACCCTACACCGTAACGCGTCCGACGTCTCGTTGATGTGGACTACTGTTATGTTGTGTTAAGTAACCAACCGCCTTAATATTTTGTTGGGCCCTGGTTGGTTGTGCTGGTAACAGATAGACAAAAAAAAAGTAAAACTAAAAATTGTTATTGGGCTAATTGGGAGTTATTAAGGTTCACTAGTCGAGATTTCGTCAATTTTATCACTTCTTCTCTTTTAATCTAATTTTTATTTTTATTTTTTTTTGTCTTCTCCTGTAACTTTAAAAAGCAAATTCAAACATTATTAAGACTTTGGACTCACATTATTCTAACTATTGTATGTAATATCCTTTGATTTCAGTGTCAAGGGTAAAGTTCGTGGATGATTATTATTTATAGTTCCTTCTTAGATAAAAGTTTCAATTTAAATCAAAAATAGCAAAATTTTGAAATGTATTATTGTGCCAGCTACCGGCATCTTGACTATCTTTTGCGTCGAGATGCATTAACTCTTTTTTTCAATATCTTTTCAGAAAAAAAAAACGACTGAATTCATACAAATGTGGGTCATGTAACTTACTTGGTTCGTTTACCACAAATATATATATATATATATATATATGCATATGGACCGTCCATTGTGCCTTCTAATAATATGTTTCACAGGCATTTTTTGCCTATAACCATTAAATACAATAATTCATTATGAATGTTTTCTCCATCCAAAAATGTAACTGATATGGAATATGACTAAGTAATACTTTGTATCCACACGAATTGATTTGGTGGTTAAATGCTCTTCTATAATTAAGAAGCAAGAAACTTTAGCAGGGTTTATAAACCAAGTTGAGAAAGACGGAAAGCCATAGACTCTCTGGTGCATAGTTGGTTGGTAGGCACACTTTAATGCTCAGGACTCGGGAGATGAAGAATAAAAATTTCCACACACATATAGATATATGTGTGTATGATAATTTATTTGTAGAAATTGATAAATTTGCTTTACAAAACGTAATAAAAATTGATATTACTTAGTTTTATTTAAGTCTTTACTCTTTACAAATAAGAGGGCCAAACCTCAAATTAATATCATATATGTAGAAATTGATGTTGCTATATATGTTTGTATTAAGTTATTAACACATCCATATATGAAATGATATATATATATATATATATATATATTTAAATGAATATAGCAAACGCGAACCCTTTTATTAATAATCTAGTAATATTTTTCATAAGCCGAAAAGAAACGACTTATATATACTGTATCACACACAAGACAGTATAATACTACTGGATAATAAATCATACTTAAT
Source organism: Camelina sativa (assembly GCF_030686135.1). NCBI lineage: Eukaryota > Viridiplantae > Streptophyta > Magnoliopsida > Brassicales > Brassicaceae > Camelina > Camelina sativa. Next base: position 3,877,545 of record NC_141898.1, read on the forward strand.
ACTACTGGATAATAAATCATACTTACACACATGCAAACTGTAATTTACTGTAGTTAATAAAACAAAATTCTATTTTTTAATTGTTGATATCGTTAATAAGAGGGATGAGTTTTTCCATCGTTATGGGGTCCAAGAACACGTGGTCCACGCCGGCTTCATGGAACGCCGTAAACTGCTCTTTGGACGACGTCACGCCCACCATCAACGACGAACATCCCTTGTCTCTTAACTCCTTAGCCTTACTTGCCTAAAAATAATACAAACAACGAGAAGAGGAAACTTTTTTAAAATGGAAGCTGTTACGCTATATATTAAGCGATGATGGATCCTATATATACATTATACCTTAGTCAGGACGATAAGGTCATAAGAAATCAGCAGCTGGACGTCTGTCAAAGTGAAAAAACACATAGAAACAAGTCCTCCGGCTTTTCTGATGAGCTTTTCATGATTCCGACGGAAAGCATCATCGGGATTGTCGTCAACGATTAACGCTTTGAACAAGTGCTTCCTAAAAGTACCGTTTCTCATCCCGGTGTTGAGCTTGTTATAGACCGACTCCATCTTTTCGATGCTTAACGGCATAACCTCGCATTTGTCAATTCCAGCCTTTATCAAATCACTACGCTGTCCGTCTGTGACTCCTTTTGAAGTCACACCCACGATCATCGACTTCACAAGATACTTCTCCCGAAGATCCCTAGTTACCTAATTAAACAATTTAAATAGAGAGAGAGAGGATTAGATTAAAGTTATATTGATCTTTAAAAAGTTTGTAAAAAAATCGTTACCAGTTTTGTCTGTGGGTTTAATATTAAACTCAATTTTTTGTACCTTGATTCCATTTTCTACGGTGACCATGAGGATGATAAGGTCGTAGGAAGCCAACCCGAGGAGATGTTCCATCATACATGATCAACGGTCTTTACCACTTTGAGGTTAATATTATCTCCCCCAGCGCTTTCGATGATCTTCTCGTAGTTCCTATCTACGCCAGTACGAACCAACAAAACGTCGATTTTCTTACTGCTTGATGCCATCTTCGAGATTTTGGTTTTCCTTGAAAACGTCCAAGAACAAAAGTGTATATAAGTATTAGTAAATAATAATAAGAAAGAACCAATAATTAAGAGTTAACTCACATAGGTACGATTGCTATCAGTAGATTATCTATGAAAGAAGAAATAAAATAAGGTTTAATTAGGAGATACCGATCGAGAGAGAAAAACCAAGAGCGACACAATACAAGTGAAGATTGATAGCATTCTCAAGTCTCATTTATAGAGAAACGTAGGAAAAATCTTCAATGCCATAATTTTCTTTTGGCTCAAGGATGATGATTGATGACAAGTGTCATCTTAATGATGGTATGCACAGTGATTGCATACTGTGATGCATAAAGAATCTTATTCAGTAATTTGTTTATTTTTACTACGGATCTAATTTGTTAATAAGACGACTTGACCCACTCATTTTTACTACCATTTACGTCACATTATTCTCCTTATGTCGTTTCCTTTGATCTCATCATTATTCATTACTCTTGTACAAAAGTTTCTTACAATTTTTTTTGTTTGTGTTGTGAATTTAGTACGTTCAGCCGTTGAATTTTACCCCATTTATATCGGGATTATATTTCCACTAAGCGGGTCTCAAGGATAATAAGTCCTAGGACTGACTGTAATGGTTCAATATCAGTGTTAAATAAATAACGGTAACTTCATTTGTTTTTAAGTTGGCAGCTTTCTCTATTAGGTGTTTGATTCAGAATTTTGTTTGATTAACAAAATATTATATACAGGAAAGAGAGAACGACGGTAATGAAAGAAAACCACCACCAATCTAATTTGATGTTTGTTGTCACACCAAGTCAAGTCTATAATAAGACTCTGCAACTGTTGTCATACTTGTTTTCTGAAAGCATCCAAGAATCACAAACCTCATGGTTTTATAGGACAGAGTATCTTCTGGCTTGTGTTCCTCCAGGAAGGGAGAAGGCTTGATTAGTTACGTCTTCAAGAACACGCTTGAGTTTAGCTTTAGCTGTCTTGACAGAATTTTCAGTAGGCCCTTCAACGAACAGATAAAGCTTGCGTTGCCCAGGTCCCGGCATACTTCCTGGCTCATAATGCTGACCTCTAACGGTAATGGCGGCTCCACTCCACTCTGATATTGGACCAAGCGTTTCTCTGTGGGTGACTCTCCACCGAGCATTTTGTGGGAAATCATTGATTTCTAATTCTGCTTCATAGTGTTCAGGCATCGCATCAGCTTGAATCCTTGCAAGGTTGTGTTGCAGGTTAGCCGCAGCAGCCATGGCTGCAACGCGGCCTGCTCCATCACTAGGAGGGACACCTGCCACAGTAACAAGCCCGCCACCATTAGGCATCAATTGGTTAGCAGTCACAGTAGCTTCACCAGCAGCAGCAGCAATGGCGGCCATCTGAGAAAGCATAGCTTGTTGCTGTGAGATATCACTACCAGCCTTTCTTACTACATCATTCTCATCTTCCGAGTCAGACTTCTCTTACTCATAGCCATACTTTGCTTGTGCAATTTTTGCTCGTGCTTTCGTTGCTGCTTTTCTGACTTCCTCCTCCTCTTTGTTGAACTTAAAGCCACTACCGCCATAGCCAGTTCCATGAGCTTGCACAATACCCTGTTTTACCTTCGCCATGTACCCATCGGCTAGTGCTTTCACAGCATCTGGTACTGGCTGCTCAGATAGTTCCAAGGCCTTGACTAAATCTGGTGCATAATTTGCTCAGATAGTTCCAAGGCCTTTCCGCCCTGCCCTACCTGTCCTGCCAACACGATGCACGTATTCTTCATAGTGGTTCGGGGGATCGAAGTTTACAACCAACACAAGCTCTTTCACATCGAGACCCCTGGCTGCAACACTTGTGGCAATCAACAAATTGCAGAAATTGTTCTTGAATCCAAATATAGCTGATTCACGATGCCTTTGGTCCATAACCCCGTGAAGCGATAGACAAGCATACTCATGATTGTACATCTCATCACACAAAGCATCACATTTGTCCTGTGAACGAACAAAGACCAGAACTTTTCCTTTCTCGTACCATTCCAGAAGAAGTTCACGAAGTCTTGTGAACCTCTCACTCTCCGGTCTGATTTCAACTAACTGAGTTATATCTTTATTCACAACACTCCTCCCACCAACCTGTATTTCCACAGGATTGTTCAAGACTTTGCGTGCCAAAGTTTCAACCTGGCGTGGAAAAGTGGCAGAAAAGAGCACAGTTTGACGGTCAGGTCGAATATTTTGTACAATACAAGTTATCTGAGGCTCAAATCCCATGTCGAACATACGGTCAGCTTCATCCATTACCAAAAATGTGACCCTTCGCAGATTGGTTATTTTTCCACTGCTTGTGCAAAGAATATCGATCATTCTGCCAGGAGTACAAACAACAATCTCGGCAGCTCGCTTAAGCTTATTGATTTGCTGGGCAACTCCTGATCCTCCATACACAGCCACACATCTTAGACCCAATGCCTTAGCAAACTTTTTGATATCGCTGTGAATCTGCTGAACAAGTTCTCTAGTAGGTGCCATTACAAGCCCAATCGGTCCATCACCATCTTCAACGGGAGGCTGATCTTTGATATGCCTCAACATTGGCAAAACAAAGCCAAGCGTTTTACCTGACCCAGTTTTTGCAACCCCAATGCAGTCTCGGCCGCTCATGATGATTGGGAGTGCTTGTGCTTGGATAGGCATTGGCTTTTCATAGTTAAGTTTCTTCAACGTATCCAAAATTTTGCTGGTTAGTCCAGTCTGGTACCAAGATTTGATGGGTCTTGGTACATCTTTACCATGTACTTTTAGCTCCATTTCCTTTCTATAAGCGTTAACTACATCGTCTGTCATCCTTGAGATATCCTTGACTTCGATATAGAAGTTCTTCCGGAAAGGTTCATACTCTATTTTGGAGTGGTCAACAAGAGACAATTTCTCTGTTTTAGTCTTCTTAACTCTCTTCATAGACTCCTCATCGTCTTCGGCTAAACTTGGATCATCATCATCATTCTTTGGTTCTGCATAATCATAATCATAATCATAATCAGAATCCTCACCTTGAATTATCCTACCAAGGGACTTACTAAAACTATTATTTGGTTGGTCACCACTTTCTTTCACATCCTTGTTAGAATCTAGAGAACTACTTCTAAGCTTCTCAACCTCAGGTAATACCTTAAAATTCATATAAGCATCCAAAGGATCAATTTCCTCTTCATCTTTAGGTCCAGCACCTCCACTCTCGGAGACAGTACTCTCCGAGTCTACCATCTTCACTTCTGAGTCTGATTTATTATCTTCATCATCAGATTCTTCTTCAAGAGTCCAAGCCTTTCTGGTCTCTGGACCCTTACTTTCAATTTGAGATTCCTTATGTTTCCTCTGCAACTGTTGCCACTCCTGGAGTCTTCTCCTCCGTTTCTCCACCTTCTTATCCTCAACTTCTTCTTCTTCCATAGAATTCTTCTCACCATTGTCACCCCCATGCCTGCTATTTCTCTCACTCTCTTTCCTTGTACGTTTCAAGTCACGCTTGATATCATCCTTCTCCTCCCCTCTGCGTGTATCCCTCCCTGTCTCTTCTTCAGAATCACTAATCTTCCTATCCCTCTGTCTCCGCATCTTCTCCCTCTCATCATCATATTCTCTCTTTTCACAATCACTTCTATTAACTCTCTCACACGGTCTCGTACGCCTCTCCTTCTCTCGCCGCGTCTCCTTATCACAATCCTTACGGTCACGATCTCGGCGATTCCTTTTTAAATCATCATCCCTCCCCATCTTAAACACCACAAATACGGATACAGAACCAATTAATTACGCAGATACAAAGAATTTAACCGCCAGCTCAAAAAATTCCCGGTGACGACGACGAAGACGAAGCTACCGGAAGGGTCGAGACTCGAGAACGAAACCGTACGCAAAAAGTCTCGTTAATGCTTTGCCCTATTTTTCTCATTTTTTATGTAAGGGTTAATTTTGTTGTTTTTAATTAATTAGTAGCAAAATCGAAAGTGGAGGTTCAAGCCTTTAAAATTGGGCCGCTACTTAAAAATCTAAATATTTCAGACAGTTGGGCTTTATAAGGCTCAAGGCCCACTAAACGAGGTTTTCGTCAGTAACCCTAAACGAAACCCTAGTATATTAGTCCTTCTTAAACTGAAGCTGCGAAAGGCCTAATTTCTCAAAAGAGTCTAAAGAGACAGAGAGAGTGAGAGACAGAGAGAGACCTAATCGAGAGAAATGGCCGCCGCCGCTGCTCGTCCTCTCATCACCGTCCAAGGTTTGGACGGTGACATGGCCACCGATCAATCCTCCACCGTCGTATTACCCGACGTCATGACGGCGCCTGTTCGTCCCGACATCGTCAACTTCGTTCACGCGCAAATGTCGAACAACAGCCGTCAGCCTTACGCCGTGTCCAAGAAGGCCGGTCACCAGACCTCCGCTGAGTCCTGGGGAACCGGACGTGCCGTCTCACGTATCCCTCGTGTTCCCGGTGGTGGTACTCACCGTGCTGGTCAAGCAGCTTTCGGTAACATGTGTCGTGGTGGTCGGATGTTCGCTCCTACCAAGATCTGGCGCCGCTGGCACCGTCGTATCAATGTCAACATGAAGCGTCACGCTATCGTCTCAGCCATCGCCGCAACTGCTGTCCCTTCGCTTGTTATGGCTCGTGGTCACCGGATCGAGAACGTTCCTGAGATGCCTCTTGTTGTGAGTGACTCCGCCGAAGGTGTGGAGAAGACCTCAGCTGCGATCAAGGTTTTGAAACAAATCGGTGCTTACGATGATGCTGAGAAGGCCAAGGACAGCATTGGGATCCGTCCTGGTAAAGGTAAAATGAGGAACCGTCGTTACATTTCTAGGAAGGGTCCTCTTGTGGTTTACGGAACTGAAGGGTCTAAGATAGTTAAGGCGTTTAGGAATCTTCCTGGTGTTGAACTTTGCCATGTTGAGAGACTTAACTTGTTGAAGCTTGCTCCTGGTGGTCACCTTGGTCGGTTCGTGATCTGGACCAAGTCTGCTTTTGAGAAGCTCGAGTCTATCTATGGTTCGTTTGAGAAGCCATCTGAGAAGAAGAAGGGATATGTGCTTCCTCGTGCCAAGATGGTGAATGCTGATCTTGCCAGGATTATCAACTCCGATGAGGTTCAGAGTGTTGTGAAGCCGATTAAGAAGGATGCGAAGAGGGCTGTCCTTAAGAAGAATCCTTTGAAGAACTTGAATGTGATGTTGAAGTTGAATCCTTATGCTAAGACCGCGAAGAGGATGTCACTGTTGGCTGAAGCACAGAGAGTCAAGGCCAAGAAGGAGAAGCTCACCAAGAAGAGGAAAACCGTTACCAAGGTAATCCCATTACTTCATTTTTTTGTATATCGATCATTGTTTAGTTGTTGTGTATGCATTTCATTTGGCTGAACTTATTTCTTAACTGTGAAGTGTTAGGTAGTTGTTTACATTGTATGTTAAGCTGTACAATAAACTATGCCCCTCTGGTTTAGTGTGTGAGTGAATTCAATTTGTAGTGTAGGTCTTACCATTGTAATTCTGAAATGTTGTGGAGTAGTTTCGTCTTGTAAATTGGTTATGTGGGATTCCTTGTCTTGTTATGTACAATTAAAAGTTGTTCCCTTCACGAACTCAATTTTGAAATCATCTTTGTCTTATCTCTTACATCAGGAGGAGGCGTTGGCAATCAAAGCAGCAGGCAAGTCGTGGTACCAGACTATGATCTCCGACAGTGATTACACCGAGTTTGATAACTTCACCAAATGGCTCGGTGCTAGCCAGTAATCATCTCGTCTGCTTTGGCACACTTCCATATTTTAGTCAAAGATTTTGGTCTTTTTTTTTTAATATCTGTTTTGTGTTTTGGAGTCTGGATATTAATTAAGTTGAATTATGAACAAGTTTCACTTTTCACTTCTTCAGTTCTTACTCCTATATCAGTTTCCTTTATATATTGTTTTGTTCCTTCGTATCTTTTGATGGTATGAACCAAATTAAAGACAAGCCCTAGGTTGAATCTTGGAACTTGGAAGGCTTTTAAGGTTTAAGCTTCATATTTTTTACCCAGTTAGAAGAGATTATGTTAATTTATTTACTGTTTAGTGTTGATCAGTCCTCAAGGCTTGTGATCAATAGTTAAGGTTAAGCCCAATACAAACTTTTCAAACTCAAGTCAAGAGCAGTTTAACGATATTTGATTAATACATACTTAAGGAAGATAGAATGCCACGTGGTGTATAGGGTTAGTTTGTATCATTATCGTCTTCTATGGTTTCTGGAAGGCGCGCCAAGAGTCTCTTTTTATCTACAAATCATGACCGTCCATCTCACGGCATCTCTAAAAGAAAGGCTGAAACTAGAAGCTTCATTTTATCATTAGCCAATTCTATAAATTGATTCGCTAATTAAAGTAAACGACAACTTTTTACAACAACTTGTTCAGGTTTCTCCTTTGATCGATCTCTGTATTTTCCTAGTTAGTTGAGTATGTTCTTGTAATCTTATCTATCGATATATATAGATTCTTCAGTTTTGAATTCTCTGTGGGGTTTTAAAAAGTCTTTCACGCTTTGCAGAGAGAAGCAAAATTTGAAAAGAATGGTGAAGAAGAGTTACCCCGAAGTGAAAGAAGAATACAAGAAAGCTGTTCAGAGATGCAAGAGGAAGCTCCGTGGTCTTATCGCTGAGAAACATTGTGCTCCCATCGTACTTCGTCTTGCGTAAGATCCTCCCGCTGGTTCTAATCTGCTCTGTTTCTGTACAGTTTCTTTTGTTTTGCTTATGAGTGTTGCTGCATTTGTGAGTTGTTCAATGGATTGCCTCCGAGAGCAATTTTGTTTGGGAAAATTTGCAGATGGCACTCGGCTGGGACATTTGACGTGAAGACGAAGACTGGAGGACCATTTGGGACGATTAGGCATCCTCAAGAGCTAGCCCATAAAGCTAACAATGGTCTTGATATTGCCGTCAGGCTTCTTGAGCCTATCAAGGAGCTGTTCCCTATGCTTTCATATGCTGATTTCTATCAGGTATATTTCAGTGTGCTGAGTTTTTTTAGGCTGTAATATTTGACCATAGGATGCATCAAATTGTAGTAATTAATAGCCACATATAATCAGGGTTTTTGGATGCATCAATGATTGTAACTTCCAAATGTAGTAGTTACTAGCTTGAGGTGATTTTGTTTGTTGAAACCGCTAAGTTATGACTCAAAAAGGTTCTTCTCTAGGCTCTAGCCTGAGTCGTCTGTTATTGGCCCTCTGGTTTGTTTGCAAAGAAATCGAAGAGATTATATACTAGATTCACATATGTATGATTATAACTGAATTTAGAAATTTACCTTGTATTTCCTATCGGTATAACGGCTTGATTCATTTGTTTTTTCTTGGTCACTGTAGCTAGCTGGAGTTGTTGCTGTTGAAATCACTGGAGGACCCGAGATTCCATTCCATCCTGGTAGACTGGTGAGTCAATATTCAAGTTCTTCTTGTTGAAACGCAACTCACTGATGATTGATGATGGTCTGATACAGACACCACCAAAGTGACGTTTTCTCTCTTCTTAGTAATGTTCATGTGATTAACTGAACCAAGCTTCATCTTTCAGGACAAAGTTGAGCCACCTCCTGAAGGTCGTCTGCCTCAGGCCACCAAAGGTAAAGCAGATCTTATTAAAACAATGCTTTTAGTTTGAATTCAGGTACCAGATTGTAGATACATGTTTATAATCTTTATTGTAAATTCAGGTGTGGATCATCTAAGAGATGTGTTTGGTCGGATGGGACTCAATGACAAAGATATTGTTGCATTGTCTGGTGGACACACCTTGGTATGTATGCTGCATCTAGAAACAAAAGACTTATAATTGAGCCTAAAATATGTGCTCTTCTCAGTTTTGGCTCATCATACCAACTTTTACTTTCAGGGTCGGTGCCACAAGGAGCGCTCAGGATTTGAGGGAGCATGGACACAAAATCCTCTTATTTTTGACAACTCCTATTTCAAGTAAGATCAGTTTCTCTCTGCTTATGTTTTCCTCATGCTTGAAATTGGACCGGAGCTGAATCAGAAGCTCTTGAATCTTAATGGTTTATCAAACAGAGAGATACTAAGCGGAGAGAAAGAAGGACTTCTTCAACTACCAACCGACAAGGCTCTTCTCGAGGATCCTCATTTTCGTCCATTTGTTGAGAGATATGCTGCAGTAAGTAACACAACTCATCATTTCATGATTCTCATGATCATATATATATATCGTCAAACGGATTTATCACTGATTCAAATGTTACTCTCAGGATGAGGATGCCTTCTTTGAAGACTACTCGGAAGCTCATCTGAAGTTGTCTGAACTTGGGTACATTTCTCTTTAACTTTTTCTTTTTGTTTTGATGTAATGTCGTAAACTTTGATATATTCCTCAGAAAACTCAACTCACAAACACCCGATTTTGTCTAAAAACCGATCATAATGAATTAAACTCAACTCAGAGGAAGTTATCACATGGGTCTTTGTTTATGTGCTTTGCAGGTTTGCTGACTAAGGAGTAATCAGTTGGAATCTGGCGTCAATGCCCTATTTCTTGATTACTGTTCTCTCGCATTATCATTGTAATCATATTAAAATAGAACCAAAAAAACAGTAAAATCGAATGTTGTATTGTACGTGTGCCTTGGGGTTGTGTTGTAACTAATGAAATAAGACAACTCAGTTGATGTAAACAAACAAGTCTCTTTACAACATCTTCATATACATGTTTGGAGGCTAATTAGTAATCTCGTAGTTAACTAAACTACATATTGATAGTTGTGTTATCGTAGTTTTAAATCTATGACATTCGAGCATTTGTGATCGAAATTATGGATCCACCAAAAAAAAATGAATATTATATTTGAATCAAAAATACAATATGGAGATATTTAAATATGAACCGATGCTTGAATCTCAATACGGCGACGTAGCACAACTCTGTTCCACCCAAATAATCCATTTTCATTACAGGACACACACACACACACTCTCTCTCTCTTCGATGGACCTAAGATGAACATTCTCCGACCTCCGACGTCATCATCGTCGTTTCCACCTTACCAAAACTCCGCTCCGTTAACCCCACCGGTGGTTTTCTCTCTCACCCACATCCCCATAAATCTCTGCTTCACCGCCGCTGGTCGATTCACGCGCCGCCAATTTTTCCAACGGTCCGCTTCCGGCACTGCTAATAGCTCCGCCGGAGACCTCTCTTCCTTCTTGGGCTCTCCATCAGAGGCCTACTCAACACACAACGACCAAGACCTTCTGTTTCTACTCCGTAATAGAAGAACAGATGAAGCTTGGGCTAAGTATGTTCAATCCACTCATCTCCCTGGACCAACTTGTCTTAGCCGTTTAGTTTCTCAATTATCTTATCAATCCAAACCCGAGAGCCTCACGCGCGCTCAATCTATCCTCACGCGCCTCCGCAATGAACGTCAGCTTCATCGTCTTGACGCCAATTCCCTCGGTCTCCTCGCCATGGCTGCAGCCAAGTCTGGTCAAACCCTTTACGCCGTCTCCGTCATCAAGTCAATGCTCCGTTCCGGTTACTTACCTCACGTTAAAGCGTGGACAGCTGCGGTAGCTAGCCTCTCTGCTGCCGGAGATGACGGACCGGAGGAATCTATCAAACTATTCACGGCTATTACGCGACGAGTCAAACGTTTCGGCGACCAATCTTTGGTTGCTCAATCTAGGCCTGATACGGCGGCGTTTAACGCGGTGCTTAACGCTTGTGCTAATCTTGGTGATACTGACAAGTACTGGAAGCTGTTCCACGAGATGTCTGAGTGGGAATGTGAGCCTGATGTTTTGAGTTACAACGTTATGATCAAGTTGTGTGCGAGGGTTGATAGGAAGGAACTGATTGTTTTTGTGTTGGAGAGGATTATTGATAAAGGGATTAAGGTTTGTATGACTACAATGCATTCTCTTGTTGCAGCTTATGTTGGTTTTGGTGATTTGAGGACTGCTGAGAGAGTTGTTCAAGCGATGAGGGAGAAAAGGAGAGATCTTTGTAAGGTTCTACGAGAGTGCAATGCAGAGGATTTGAAGGAGAAAGAAGAGGAAGAAGCAGAAGATGATGATGATGATGCGTTTGAGGATGATGAAGATTCAGGTTATTCGGCTCAAGATGAGGTAAGCAGCAGTGAAGAGGAGTTTGAGGATGTGTTCAAGAAATTGCTACCTAACTCGGTTGATCCGAGGAGTGACCCACCATTGTTGCCCAAAGTCTTTGCTCCAGACTCAAGAATCTACACGACGTTGATGAAAGGTTATATGAAGAATGGGCGTGTGGCAGACACAGCTAGAATGCTCGAGGCGATGAGGCGTCAAGATGATAGAAATAGCCACCCGGATGAAGTTACATACACCACGGTTGTGTCAGCTTTTGTCAAAGCTGGGTTGATGGACAGAGCACGGCAGGTGTTAGCCGAGATGGCTCGGGTGGGTGTTCCTGCGAATAGGATTACATATAATGTTTTGCTCAAAGGATATTGTAAGCAGTTGCAGATAGACAGGGCAGAGGATTTACTAAGAGAGATGGCTGAAGATGCAGGGGTCGAGCCGGACGTGGTTTCCTATAACATCATTATAGATGGATGCATTCTTATAGATGATAGCGCAGGAGCTCTAGCATTTTTCAATGAAATGAGAACGAGAGGGATTGCACCAACTAAGATTAGTTACACAACTTTGATGAAGGCTTTTGCAATGTCAGGGCAACCTAAGTTGGCGAATAGGGTGTTTGATGAGATGATGAATGATCCAAGGGTCAAAGTTGATCTGATCGCATGGAACATGTTGATTGAAGGGTATTGCAGGCTAGGTTTGATTGAAGATGCTCAGAGAATAGTTTCAAGAATGAAAGAAAACGGGTTTTACCCAAATGTGGCTACCTATGGGAGCCTAGCCAATGGGGTTTCTCTGGCGAGGAAACCTGGTGAGGCGCTCTTGCTTTGGAAGGAGATAAAGGAAAGGTGTGAAGTGAAAAAGAAAGAAGCATCTTCAGATTCTTCTTCAGATCCTTCTCCTCCGATGCTGAAACCGGATGAAGGGTTGTTAGATACACTAGCAGATATATGTGTCAGGGCTGCGTTTTTCAAGAAGGCATTGGAGATAATTGCATGCATGGAGGAGAATGGGATACCTCCGAATAAGACTAAGTACAAGAAGATTTATGTGGAGATGCACTCGAGGATGTTCACTAGCAAACATGCTTCACAAGCCAGAGTAGATAGGCGGGTAGAACGAAAGAGAGCGGCTGAAGCTTTCAAGTTTTGGCTCGGTTTACCTAATTCTTACTATGGAAGTGAATGGAAGTTAGGTCCAAGAGAAGACTAGATCATTATATTGATCAGGCTGCTCTCTTATACAACAATGTATACTAGGTTCTACCGTAGATGTAAGTCAGTAGGTGAGTGAAGAACAACATAATCATTCAACACAAGTCCATGTAATAATACTAAGGAGTTTCTGGCATTGTGTAATATACAATTGACTGTTTTTATAATCAGGCTCATAATTAGATTTGAACAATACAATGGCAATGCACATGCTAAATTTACTTTAAATTTCTGTTCTAAGAAAGGTTTTTACTTGGAATGCTAATCATCTTGACCTGGATGACTGGCTCCGGGAATAAGATGAGGAGAGGACCTATACATGAAATTATGGCAGGGTAGAGATTAAAATCTGATCTTTTATCCATCTTTTATCTGTTTATTTCTCATTCTTGTCTCTGAGTTGGGTGAAGGTATCTACCTGGTAAGTCTTTGGCCCCTTCTTGAGCAAATATCCGGCAATATTCAGGTTCTCTAGGAAAGTATCGATGCCTGGAACTCGTAGGCCAATCCTATCAGCTAAACTATACATCTCCTGCAGTAAAATGTTTTTGAGTAAGAAATTGGTCATCCGATAATTAAGTGTCAGAGTAGCGACTAGCAAAATGTCGAGGCGAGAAGTTGTCCATACAGAAACAGAGAAACAATCTTTCTGCTGCAGCTCTGATTGCTTATCAAGAGCACTTAAGAAACGTTTGGCCTCCTTTTGTTGACTCATTCCTCCACTCCTACCAAAATCCACAACCCCATGTTCATCTATAAGCTTATCATACAACGATTCTTTCATTATTTCAACCACATCCTGTAGTAGCAAATCCAAGGACAGAAGTCAAGACAATTTGTCCAAGCCAACATCACAACAACGCAGATTTGAATTGAAATTTTCAAGCTAGCTGCTTATCTTATCAACAATAACGAGCAGATAACATAATACTTGTATACATGTATGGCATGGATGTTAAGTCGAGTCTATGGTCAAACATATGCATGTAAGAACAGAAATAGGGTACAAGACATTTCATGTTCTGGCTTACCATGGCGTCTTGGACTGTTATTTCTTCCCTCAAGTCAACCCGAGCTCTAGCTTGCGCAAGCCTAACCAAACTTTCCAGTTGTCTTGCTGTTATTGGTGTGCTATCAGCAGAAGTGTTATGGTCTCTCAGCTTCAAGTAAAACTTCTTTATGATCTCTCCAGCTTCCTTTGACATCCTGAACAGAAAAAGAGATGTTAACCATAAGGCCTAAAGTAGCTCGCGGGCATTTAGTAGTTGCAGCTGGGATACAGATCAAATTACTTAGGGTTGACAAAAGTCCGTGCATAAGCAACATATTTCCTAAGCAACTGGCCAGGAACGGGAGAAAAGTCGTCATCTTTCTTAGAGTCTAACCGTAGTCTTGAAAGTAGAGAATTCCCTTTCGCATTTATATTTGCATATCCAGCATTCTGTGATGATGCTGCATTAAATATTAAGCAAGAAGTCAATAATTTATCTTTCATAAGGCGATGTTTATACTAGCTATATACCTAACAACCAAAAGAAAGTGGACCTAGCTTAAACTTCTTCAATGCAGGTGTTGTTTCTCCACTTGCAGAATGAAGCTGCGAGAAATAATAAAAGGTAATCAATGGCTCTGAATTAACAAACGAGTAGAGTCAATAGAGTCTTTTCACAAACTAGAATATCTCTTCTATCCACCAAGTAGTTCATATAAGGTTTACAATGAGACAACGTTCAGATATGTCAAATGAACTGTAGCTGTAGCTGTAACTGATTTGTTCCATCTACGAGAGATAAAAATCTGCTAATAGATATGTGAGGCATGCTCCACAACAAAAATTTGAGATGAAGAGACTCACCGACATAATATGTTCTGAGACTTGCTTATCGAGTAGCTCATCAGGTTTGTCAAGTAATATGAAAACTAAATCAAACCGTGAGAGAAGGGCAGCACTCATTTTTAAGTTCTCGTTTACAGTTTTTGCACGGCTGAAAATGAGATCATAAAGACAACGTTAAATATCGTAACTATAATTCAAACATTCCCACAATGATGAGTAGCAAAGTAAGAAAATTACTTGTAGTGGCCACAAACAGGATTTGCTGCTGCTATAACAGAAGTTCGAGCTGATAGACTAGCTACAAGCCCAGCCTTTGCAACAGAGACACATTGTTGTTCCATTGCTTCTAGCAGTGCCTGTGGCAAAGTGATGTAAGTAATGAGAAAAAAATGCAGCATCAGAAGTAATGCTTTGCTGATAAGAAAAAACCTGATGCTCGGTGGTCATTTTATCGAACTCATCAATACAGCACAACCCCCCATCTGCGAGTACCATGGCACCTGCTCACAGGTAGCACTAGGTTAATAAATACGAAGGTTTCTCGTCCTACACACAAATCAGTTGAAGATATTTTCAAGTAAGAGTTCCTACTTCCTACGCATGTACAACTTTTCACTAGTGTGAAGTTCTTCAATAAAACTATATCCTAAGTCTGATTAAAACTGTTGAAGATGCAAATCCTTGAATGAACTATCTATATCTTGTTAAATGAGCCCCCATTCTAGCAAAACTATAAGACAGCAGTATAAAATTCACATAAAATGATATCACTTGAAACCGATTAAGGTATGCCACACCCTCAAGCATAAAAAATAAGCAAATCGTTTTAGCACCTCTGACGCAACTAGACTGCAACTACGTATTTTAGTAAAACTATCTATCAACAGCATCGCAAACCCATATTGGAAACAGTATAATCATATGCTATGTAAGTTTGTATTGGCTAAATAAAGCAGAGGGAAGGAGCTACCAGCCTCAAACGCATAGTCATTCGTCATGGAATCTTTCACCACAGCAACAGTGAGCCCTGCTTTAGTTGTCGCATTACCACATACATAAATGCCACGCGGGGAAATGGCAGCTGCTGCTTGCAAAAGCTGACTTTTGCCCAATCCAGGGTCACCTATTATGCATCGAAAATCATTAATCCAAATTTGGTGCTTCAATCTAGTTATGAAAAACCTTCCCTCAGTTCATGTACTCTATAGCCTAGGTTTATACCAATGAATAAAAATATTGATTCGAAAGCTTACCAACAATTATGACATGAATGTCTCCCCTGACTGGAACTTTGTTCCGATCCATTGAGTGCTTCCTTACACCTCCAAAAAGAGATAGTGTTATCCCAGCTGTTGAAATGATAAGAAAAAATAACAAACAACAGAAGTATTATGGTGTGCAATTCTTCGAATTGTAATCATCATGTCTTTACCAATGATATCCCAGGGAAACTTGTTATTGAGAGATGTATAACCTTTGACAATTTCATGGCCATAAATAGACGGGCAGACTGAATGAAGTATGAGACGGAATGTATCAGATCCATATTCTTCTTTGAACTTCACAATAAATTCCAAGTCTCTCTGTGAGAATGAATATAAGTCACCAACATCTGCAGACTGGGTACTGCTACTAGAGTCTTCTGAGTTCTCAAATGCAGACTGCCGCTTGGTATTTTTCACTGAAACTGCCTCTATAAACAAATAGTAAAATCCTTGATTCTTGGTCTTCGATTTCCCTGAAACAGTAGCATTTTAAATGTTTGTTAAGTTTAAGCATAGCTTAGCACATTGAATCAAGGGAATCTCTCTGAGAGTATGGTAAAATGGTATTTAACACCACTAGTGAGGCTTTTAGTTCCTTTATCTTTGGTAAAAAGTCATTATGGGTAACACAAACAACTGATCTGTGTTCTAATTTACTTTCCTGCAATGAGAAGCCCAAAACCCATAGAAGAAAACTGCAAGAGAGAAATTTCTAGCTATTCTACGGTTTAAGGATAGCAGGCGTTTGGGCATGGTATTGTTTAGAAAATATTGGACACAACAAGGATTGATAATTTATAGACCAATACCTCCTCCGATATCCATGTAATTATTAATGACCCCTATAATCCCCGTAACTGTCACCACATCACCAGGGATACATGTGTTCACAAGGTCTTCCGTCAGCTCACATTCTACAGTTCGGGGTACCCGTCCTTCTTCATGGTCTTCAGGCTTTTGCATTTCCTGTACCCTAAAATACATTTGGAGAGCTGCTTAACAATGCAAGATACATAACTAACAGATATGAAGGACACAAAATGATAAGGCGCAAATAGAAGAACACCTGATTTTCTGAAAGTCGATTGTCTGAGCTGAGGACCGGATTGGAGTAAACGTTTTGGACTTGCATCCATGAGCATCACATTTTAGGGGAGGTGAAAACTTTCCATCAGTAAATTCCCGGGTTATGCTAGTTTTGCACTTTGCACAGTCAAAAGCCATCTGTGTGACAAGGGGCTTCACAGTACTAACTTTAACAACAGTCCCATGAACTGTTACAAGCTTTCCTGCAATTTTCAAAGCACACACTCATGGTACATCTCACTTAAAGTTTATCATCATATTACTAAATACGCGAAATGAGCAGTCTACCAATATATGCTGCTCTCAGGTTTTTCAGGCAGATAGAAGATTCTGGATAATTATAGAGACGAACATTGATCTTCATGTCCTTCTCAAATTCATTAGTCTCCCATTGACCTAAAAGAACCTGTGAAAGATGAAATAAGTCTTCATCTCATGCCAAACAAGAAAACAAAACATAGTGAACTTTAATACCTTACCTTGTGAACTGCAGCATTCATACATGGGATAACTCCTTTGGGATTATCCTCCAGATTTAAGAAAAATTTCTCGATATCGGATATTTTCTTGAATTGTTGGAGATCAAGAGACAAAGAGAAGGAACCACCACCTTCTTCATTTACCTGTTTCTCTCCCAATTTGTGTCAATAGTCCCATGCCATGAAAAAGAACTTATAAACTTGTTTCTCATCTAAGAATAACTAACTGAGGTAAACGAATCTACTCAGTCTACCCTGATTTAAAGCCAAATCGAGCTAATTAGGTTACAGAGTATACAGGAAAATTGCTATAACAAGCTTCACTCAAATTCGATTCATAGATATCTGATGCAAAACTTATCGTCAATTGAGTTTATAAAGCACTAATCTGAAGGTGGCGAATATACCTGAGAAACTAGGTCTCTACCAGGAGAGGCGGAGAATATGCGGATGAGCTCCGCCGTGAGCAGCAACTTCTCCTCGTCGATAGCCAAGTTCTCGTTGTCCCTGATATACACAGCTAATAATTTCCCTATGTCGATGGAATCAATTCCGGTGATCTACGGCGACTCGAATTCATACTTGCACCGTCGCTGCCGCCTCCGTAAAACCCCATCACCGCTTAAATCACCGTAACTCGTTCGTCCGTCAGTCACTGAGTAAATATCGCTTCGGCCAATGGGTTTTGGCGGGAAAAAAAGAAGTAATAAGGCTTTTTTGGTAAGTGGGCCGAATGATTAAACCCAAAAACCCAGAGATAAGAAAAAATAAATAGGATAAAATCATTAAAAACAAAAAGCTTTAGTTGTCCGCCACGTGGACAATGGCGCACAACAAACAAAAAAAAGGAAAAAAGAGTAAAAGACCCAAAACGAGAAACCCGTCTCTGGTTTTTAGATTTGACGTCTTCGCTTCGTTTACTTCATTCAAGAAACCCGAGCTCCCGCCGCCGGGATATTAGCTGTTCATCACGACCGTCATCGGAGGTTTGTTTGCGAGCTTCTTCTTCTTCTCTCTCTCTCTCTCGATTTATCTCTTCTTCTTCTTTTAGGTGCTGTTACTTGTTTTCTTTGGAAATGACTTAATTTCTGATGATTTACTTGTCTCCGTTCTTTTAGGGTTTTTGTTTTTGGTACTGCTTATGACGACGGAATCAGAAGGTATTGATTCGGTCTCAGACGTTATTGATGGCTCTAATGCGTCGACGCTTGAGGTCAGAAATGCTCAAATGTCTGAAACCCTAGCTGGTCAAGCTCAGGAGCTGATAGCGAAGCCTGATGGAGATGAGCAGGAAGGAAACGGAAGCTTAGCTTCAGCTGGTGATGATGAGATGGAGGAAACAAATGTTATTACTGATCTGGAGAAGCAAACGAAATCTGTAAATGGAGGGTTAGATCTAGGCATTGGAACCGAAAATGTAGGTGGAGAGAGTAACGAAAGTGAGAAGAAGGTCCTAGTAGATAGTGAAGAGGTACTTCAGGTTGAGAAGGAAGTTGAACCTGACTTGGTCTGTTCTCATGGCGCTGATCTCAGTGATGTGAAGGTTTCTGATGCCAGATTGGATAGTGAAGACCTTGTTGAGAAAAGAAAACCTGATGGCTTAGATAAGCAAGGAACAAAAGTTGATGACTTGGATGTTGTATGTTTTATGGGTTTAGAACCGCATGAGAGCAAGGATGAGAGTATTTTGGTTGATGATAAGGCATCTGTAACTGCGAAGGTGAAGATCTCTGACTCAGATTTGGTTTGGGCTAAAGTAAGGAGCCATCCATGGTGGCCTGGACAGGTGTTTGATGCTTCGGCTGCAACAGACAAAGCAAAGAAGCACTTCAAGAAAGGAAGTTTCTTAGTTACATATTTCGGAGATTGCACCTTTGCTTGGAACGATGCATCACGGATAAAGCCTTTTCGACAGCATTTCTCCCAAATGGCGAAGCAGAGTAGTCTACCAGATTTTATTGATGCTATGGATTTTGCTTTAGAAGAGGTTTCAAGAAGGATAGAGTTTGGTTTAGCTTGTTCTTGTATCTCAGAGGAAGTCTATCAGAAGATCAAGAGTCAGAACATAATCAATCCTGGTATCCGAGAAGATTCAAGCTCAATACACGGTGGAGATAAGGTCTCAAGTGCTATCTTCTTTGAACCTGCAAACCTTGTGGAATATGTGAAGCGTTTAGCACGCTCTCTTAGCTCTGATGCTACTGATGCGCTGCAGCTTGTAAGTCAGAGAGCACGATTATTAGCTTATAATCGCTGGAAAGGCTATACTGAACTCCCTGAGTTTGAGACACTTCAGGGCTCAGTAGAGTCTGCTCCCAAAACTTCTCCTGCAGAAGAGAAAATTAGCTTAGTGAAAGTTTCTAATCCTGAATTGAAAAAGAGTAAACAAGTTTATACTAAAAGGAGAAAGACAGAAGACCAAGATGACTGTAAACACGATGGAGTGTTTGAATATGAAGATACTACTGTTCCAAAGAAAAAGGAGAAAACTTTGGCAGAGTTCATTGCTGAGAAACGCTTAAGCAGACATAAAGGGAACATATCACAAGAAAAGTCTGGGGAAGTTCTGAATTGTGAAAAGAAACGCAAGGTTGTGCTTTCAAAACTTCCCAAGTCCACAAAGAAGATCAAGGCGAACCTGGAAACAGAGGATCCAGGATCGCCCATTCCTCCCGAAAGTGATCGAAAAATTAGTTCTTCTGCAAGTGATAAGATTACACCAGGGAAAACTAGAAAAAGTTTTGGAATTGGGGCAAGCATATTGAAAGTAGCAAACCAGATGCACAGTTCAACACCTACCAGACTCTTACCTTGCAGTGATTCGACCTCCAAAAAGGCAGCCTGAAGCAATGGTAGTGGAAAAAGTCTCCAGGAGAAGCCTAAAGCCAAAACATTATCTAAAAGAGATAATTCTCCTTTAACCAATGAAAAGCTTTCAAGCCCTCAGGCTGCTTTTGTTACCAAAACCCCAAGTGCGAAATCCAATTCCATCAGCATCGACCACCAACTATCTGGAGAACTTGAACAGGTCATAAAAGAAGCACCTAGTACTACCCTTCTGAAGGACCCGATGTTGGAGTTGAGGGACTTGAAAGACTCTTCTAAAGAGCAAATGGGAAATGAGGATAGGAATGAAGCTGCAGATGAGATTATGATAGAGGACAGCAATCTCTAACTGGGGAGAATAACAGTGGTTCGGACTTGAAAGATCAGCCTAGTGACAAGAACTGCTCTGATGGATCTGATACTTGCAAAAATGGTTCTGCAGAGTAGGAATGCTCAGCATCAGCGTCTAACCCACTAATACGGATCAAGTGGAATATGACTTGGCAATTGGCATCTTCTCTTTCAAAGTTTAGGATTGTGTGAATTTTTATCAGGGTAGAACCAACACTTTTGTATGAGAGAAAAAAGTTTGTTTCAAAGTTATTTTTGTTTGCAGACTTGACTTTTACTACTGGTAAATATTTCAATTTAAGAATTCAGTTGCATATAATATGATTTTAACAAGTGCTCCGTAGTCCGTAGGATAAAATGGGACAAATTATGAGAACTTCATCATATTGGGAAAAGAATACTTAGGGTAATTAGCATCCAAAATAAATGAAACAAAAATAAGATAAACTCATACTCCTCGTAATAAGATGTCACTGAAACTTGAAGTAGAACATAGACATGTCTTCAAATATCAAAAAAAAATCCTTCCTTGTAAAGTAGTAGAGCTTAAGACCTAGGCTTCTCCTTCTTCTCCTTGAAGAGAGCCATGAGTGAAACACCAGACACCTTCACCACCTTAAACCTAACTCCGGGAATATCTCCAACAGCATGACCTTTACGCCCAAATCCAGCAATCAACACTTCGTCCTGCACACAAAGATTAAAGAGTCAAGAAATTGGACACATTAACAGAATATCGCTGATTGATTACTCAAGGCAGTTCTCATCTAACTTACATTTTCTTCAATGTAGTTCAAACAACCATCATTGGGGACAAAAGCAGCAATCTTTTTACCGTTCTTGATCAACTGAACTCTAGCACACTTACGGATAGCAGAGTTAGGCTGCTTAGCCTCAATACCACTGCATAATGAAACACAAGAGTCTCTTCAAAGTCAAGATCTATACTCAAAAATCAACAAAAAGGTAAAATTTACATGATAATACAAACTTACATTTTCTCAAGGACGATTCCTTTAGCATGAGAAGATCCAGCAAAAGGCTTCTTCCACTCGTTACCTTGGTGAGATTTCTTGAAACCCTTGTCAGCCCACCTCTGACTAATCCTATGCCTCTTAAGCTTGCGCCCAGAGCCCATACCACGTGGCTTACTAAAGAGAGATTATTCAAAGACAAAGACATAACAAAATGAGAAATCCACTAACTGAGATGCCCAGATAATCAAATTCGTAAGATAAAAAACATATTCAGCGTTGAACTCAAGAATCTAGGCATCAAAAATCACAATCTTAGTTTCCACATTTCAGACTCTTAACATTAAAGACGAACGAATAATTGCAACCTCATAGCTTCAACAACAGAGTAATTAACAAATATGCACTGGCACTAGTAAGCAAAATCACCAATTCCATAATTCCCAGAGAAGTTAGAGATGAAATTGAACAAGCACTGCAACAAATCCTAAACCCAACATAACATATGACACTACTTGCATTTCACCCGAGACCAATAAAAGAAACATAAACATAGTCCCTTAAACAGAGAGATGAGATTGAACACGAAGAATCAAAGAGAGGGAAACCATACCCCATGTTGACGACGGCGCGAGAGAGATGAGATGAGCTGAAAACTGCGAAAGGCTCGAGCTTTTTTCTTTTTAGTTCTGGAGGGAGAGAGACCCTAGTGTTAAGAAAATAATTATATAGGGTTTGGTTAACACTAAACCGCCGTCTGTCATAAAACTTAAAACATGTAATGAAACCGACTTAAGTGGCCCATCACATGTTTAGCCCAAATATTAAAAAAGCCCAACAATAATTATATATACGGAACGAACGACCGCGTACGATTACTACCATGTCCTTAAGGTATACGCTGCTCCGAGTCACGTGCACGGTGCACCTACTACTACTACCCCACACGACCCCCACACTATCCGCCACGTCAGCAAAACCATAAAAACCCGGCTGTAGCAGGTAAAAAGGCACACAAAGCAAAGCATTAGGAAGCGCACGACACGCAACCGGTTCAGCCGGTTCTCTCCATCGAAAAAACGACATGCACGACCGTCCATTTTCTCAAAAGAGCGACCTTGATCTAACGGTCCGTATTTGTTTATTCAACCGAAGCTAAAGAAGAAAAAAAGGATCGTCAATGGCGGACTGGAGTAGTTTTCATTTACTTACATTAACCAGTCAAAAAAATGTTCAATGGAAAGAAGAAGAAGAAGACTAAATTGGTGACCATCCTCCCCAACGTCTAAGCTGTTTCTTTCTGCTGCGTCATATGGTAAGAGAAACTTTTGTCTCTTTCGATTTCTCTCTAATATAAAAGAGAAGTTTTGATTCGTTTATTTTCTCTTTGAGATATTTTAAATGGAAAGAAGTGATTTTTTATATAATATGAAAGAAAAAAGAGTGAGCTTGAAGTTCACGCTTGTAAAGGTGTCAGTTTTGCAGCTCATTCTCTCAGCCATGTTCTTCTCTTCTCTCTCGCGCTCTTTGTGTTTCTTTCTCTTTTCCTCATAATAAAACCCCACTTTAAATGTATGTGCAGCTCTTCTTCTTCTTCTTCTTGTCATTGCTCTGAAGACTAGGTTTCGGACTTCGGATCCGGATTTAGGGATTTCGTTTTTTTTTTTTTTTTTTTGATAATGGAGGAGATGGGAAGAGGAGTGCCTACGTGGCAAGACGAGTTAGCGAGTCTCATGGACGGAGGTTTACAATACGACGGATCTCCGATTGACTTGAATGCGGATACTGAGTCAAGGTCAAAGATTTTGGGTTCTGGATCCGAACCAGTGGAGCCTTTGAAAGATCAAGTGATGGGGTTTATGAAGTCTTGGGGAGAAATGCTTCTGGATCTAGCTATCGGATGTAAAGACGTTGTTCAGCAGATGGTTGTGACTGAGGACTCTTTCCTCGTGCGTAAGCTCCGCAAACCAGCTGCTAAGGTTTCTAAGAAGCTGAGCTTTCTTAACGAGTACTTGCCTGAGGATCGTGATCCTGTTCATGCTTGGCCTGTTATTTTCTTCGTCTTCCTCTTAGCTCTCACAGGTATATATACATATTGATAAAACAGTGTTTTTGTGATTCTGGATCACCCATTTTTGTTTGTCTCATTCACAGTAGAATTCTGAATCCAGCAGACTCAGTTACCAAATCTATATTTTCTTGGTTTTGTTATATCTCCAATGCCAGTCATCTAGTGAAGATTTATTCATTTTCAAGTGTCTGTTATATTGGGATGAATCTTTTCTAAGTTATGGGGTTGTTGTATGTAAATTTACTTGTTTCTGTTTATATGTTGGGTTTAAGTGGCAGTATTGATTAGATTCTGTTTGGTGCAAGGGAGGCTTATATCCTTTCTCTGACATATCCATCTTTTAAGTGCAGCATTGAGTTTTAGTTCAGACCATGATAGATCTGTCCCTGTGTTGAAGAAAATCCGACTGCATCCTACCAGCGCAAGCCGTGTACAGCTTCCCGATGGTAGATATATTGCTTACCAAGAGCTTGGTGTTTCAGCTGACAGAGCTAGACACTCTCTAATTGTGCCTCATTCTTTTCTTTCCTCTCGGCTTGCAGGTATGATCACATTAGTTCTTTCTTTTCAGTTTCAGCTAATTTTGATAATGCTATTACATGTGATTTACCTACTAATATTTCAACATTACTTATTCAAGGTATACCTGGAGTGAAAGAATCATTGCTCACGGACTATGGTGTCCGTCTAGTGTCATATGATCTTCCAGGGTTTGGAGAGAGTGATCCTCATCGTGCTCGGAACCTTAGCTCATCTGCATCGGATATGATTGACCTAGCTACTGCTCTCGGGATTGTTGAGAAGTTCTGGTTACTCGGCTACTCCAGTGGTAGTGTGCATGCCTGGGCTGCAATGAGATACTTTCCTGACCGAATAGCTGGTACTTTCCATTTTTCGGACAAAATTTGAATGCAGATCAATTCATTTGAACACAGTTCATGTTCTTTTCACACCGTGATAGTTTTAAAGAATGACACAAAATAATTGCAAGGTTGTGTTTTTATCAATCTACAGGAGTTGCTATGGTAGCTCCTATGATCAATCCATATGAGCCGAGCATGACAAAGGAAGAGATGGCAAAAACGTGGGAGCAGTGGCTACGGAAGAGAAAATTTATGTACTTTTTAGCACGTCGGTGGCCAAGTCTTCTTCCTTTCTCCTACCGTAGGTCCTTTCTCTCTGGTAATCTTGAGCCGCTGGATCAGTGGATGTCCATGTTATTAGGAGAAAAGGTAAGTCTGTATTCATCAAGTGTCTCTTCCCACGGTTTTCGGTCATTTCGTATCACCAAATAGATTAGCTTCGTCGAATGGCTTTTTTATTTATGGCTCACAAGCTAAACCTGTAATTGCCACTTTACTACTTCAGGACAAACTTGTAATCACAGATTCAGTTTTTGAAGATCGTTACCAAAGGAACGTGGAGGAGTCTGTACGCCAAGGAACTGCAAAACCGTTTGTCGAAGAAGCTGCGTTACAGGTTTCAAATTGGGGATTTAGTCTTCCCGAGTTCCACGTGCAGAAGAAGTGTCGAACCAATGGTGTCCTCTCTTGGCTAATGTCAATGTACAGCGAATCCGAATGTGAACTTATTGGGTTTCGGAAACCTATACACATATGGCAGGTTTGTTGAAATCACACTTAAAAACCGCCTTCTATATGATCACTTTCCCGAGTTGTGAGTTACTCATGTTGACTGTGATCACGTAGGGTATGGATGACAGAGTCACTCCACCTTCAGTAACTGATTACATTAGTCGGGTCATACCAGAAGCAACAGTACATAGACTCCCAGACGAAGGCCACTTCTCTTACTTCTATTTCTGTGATGAGTGCCACAAGCAGATCTTCTCTACCATATTTGGAGAACCAAAGGGTCCGGTAGAGTTACCAGAACAAAAAACGGAAATTCATAAACCGGATCAACCAAAGACAGGTTTATCCGACACTAGCACCTCTAAAGAGTAAGTAAACAGGTTATAAAAGAACTATAGAAACACGTTGTTCTTGGTCTTCGTTCCGTCATGGAGAAATATGTAAATAACACCAAGAACATGCTTCGTTCTTTGCTTTGGCTGAAGATTTCAGATTTTATAGGTTATAACAAAGCACAGTTCATTTTGAGATCACATATAGCACTAAGAGTGCAATTGAAAGAACATTTTTTTCAAAGCTGCTTTCTATTAGATTGGAAAGGAATTTTGTTTTGTTTACTTGTTTAGTCCATCATACTCACCACCAACTTATCTGAAATTTGTTCATCTTCAATTTTGGCTAGTCAAATAGTCAAAAGAAAACAGGAATCCAAGACCAACAAAATAAGTCGAACTAGAATCACTTCCAATTTGGTTTCTTCTATATATCTCATGCAGAAAGTTAAACGATTCTAAGAAAATCTCACCCACGCATTACACCAAGCTTAATAAAAAAAAATGATCTAGACCAATAACTCAAAACCACATGGCTATCTTGATCAGAACAACTAAACTAACGGCATAAAGAGAATGGTCTAAGGCTAATTACTCAAAACACCACATGGCTTTGTTGATGGGATCAATCAACCTAACCAAAGGGTTTCAAAACGCAGAAGTAGAGCTCTTGGTTTTGCCAAGCATCATGTCTTTAGCTTCATTGATCTTAGATGCAAGGTAATGACTTCCTCCTGCGTCTGGATGATTAGCCACCATCACTCTCCGGTGAGCTTCTTTCACCTTCTCTGCCGCTACACTCTCCCTGTTCAAACCACCATAATAAGTGCCAAACTTGTCAAGCCACAAACAATGCAAACATACCATTAAACCCTTCCATAAGAACATGGCTATGCATAAACAAATCGAATTCGAATAACTAGGCACCTATTGCAAAAAATTTAAGAACTAGAATGGCATATTTACTGACTATAGATGACTATTTTACCCATCAGGGACCTAAAGAAAACCGTTAATGGTTACACCAAACTCTACAAAGAGTCCCACGATCAACTAGTATCATTGAGTCTTCAGCTCTCAAACTTTACTGGTTTGATGATAGAGGGGATAAAGCCACAAAAAAAAGTACCTAACACCGAGAATAAGGGCAGCTTCTCTCCGTGTCATAGTAGATTGGAAACCACCTTCATAGAATTTACGCATTCTAGGCCTTACCGGTCTGAGCTTGAACGCTTGCCATGCCTCTAATCCATATTTACCAGCATAAGCAGCAGCAGCAACAGCGGCGCCTGCAATTATCGCTGCAACCTGGAGAAAGGGATGAGAAGAGAGCAAATCTTAGTCAATAAAGTATAAACCACGAGCTGAGAGAAGTTGAACCAGAGAAAACCTAAAAAGAAACACTTTGATACCTACACAAACCCCCCCCAAACACAAAAGAGCAAAAATGGAAGCAGAAACACTAAAAAGGGAGGATTTTTTCAGAAACCCTAATCCGATCAAAGGAAGCTTTCAATATCATCTAATGAACTCCCCAAAATGAATCAGCAAAAACAATACAGAGTGGAATATTGTAGAGAAAACCCGAAAGAAGACGAGATGAACGCAAACTTTACCATTATTGTAGAGGATTTGAGCAAGAAAGAGCACTGATGAGTAGTAACACACGATCTGATCTGATAGAGATAGGACAAACTGTTCAATGCTCGATTTTGTTGGTCGATTTAAAGGATTAGGGTTTTAGCTATTTCCCCTGGTTTGCTTCGCCTTTGCCAGATAGGTCGGCCAGTCATGTAATCCTGTTAGGGGTTTTAGAATTTTTTTTTTTTAGATGAAAAAAAAAACATAACCGGTTTATTTTCTCTTGGATCCGGTTATCAAATCAATAATTCTGATATGGTTTTAATTAGGATCAGTTACATTACATTGCATCCATTACTGGAGAATGGTTTCTATATTTGTACTCTTTAGTAAACAGAGCTGAATAAGATTTGAGAATGAACATCAACAAAAGATGCGTTAATTTTCTAAATTCAACAAGTGTGGATGAGAGACCAGTAGCCGTCCATTGGTTTAGCTCTTGAAAGTTGCAAGTATTATTCTAGTTTTTCTCTTTGATGTATAAAAGAATTACATAAACGATAGAGACTTACACTATGCACAACAAAAGAATTACCTTAAGGCTTTCTGTAACCAACATTGATACAAATCTCAGAACACCATATCTATATGGCAACAAAAATCAAATAATGAGGCTTTATTATACCTCGGATGGTCAGACTCAGGGCGTTCTCTCTGCCTTGAGAGCGCTGTTTCCCACCTTAGGTGGGGCTGAGGATCGTCTGGGTTTGGGTGCAGGTGAAGCCGAGTTGGAGAGCCGCTTCTTGGCTGCTGCTTTCTCCGGTAAAACTTTGTTAATTCCCTCAGTTGCGGGGTCGGTCACGGCGACGCGTGATGTGGTTTGGGGCTTAACTTTGCCTCGTGCTGGTTTTGTTGTGGGAACCATGTTGCTACTACGTTTTGCAGTTGAGCTAGCCAGGTTCTCGTCATCACTAACCGATGACCTTGCAATGCTGTGCCTACGGTTCTTCTCCGAGCTCTTGGTGTCTTCATCACTACTCATGGATTTTATGGACGATGGAACTGGCCTCTTCTTTCTCGGGTTTTTGGTGGTGGTGGTGGATGATGAGGATGAGGTATTAGGTTGAGTCGATCTATTGAGTTTGTTGCGGTTTGAAGATTTTGCGGTTTCTCCTACATGGGAATGACTCTTAGTCGAGTTCTTGACCGAGGAGTTTTCGTTGTGGTTTTGTTCTTTCTCCGAACTCTCCCATGTCTGGCCAGCCATCCACCTCTCTAACCAGCTCCAACCCCAAGTCGGGTTGCTAGGATCCATAAACATCGGATTTGCAGTTCTAGAGTTGCTCTTCAAGTTTTGCTGCAAATATATATGAGTCGGATATGATCATAAGCATTAAACCAAATCCAGTGTACACTCAAATTCTCTGCATAAGCACATAGAAATGCGCAGAAACATATAAGTTGAACTTGTTGACAAAGCAGTCCAAATTCTTTGGAAGTACCTGATGTGTGAATGCATAAGCTAATGCTCTTTCCCTTCTCATTGTTGCCTCGTGCTTGTGCAGCATACCCGCTTCCACTTGTGCCTTGGACTGATTGCTGTCGTTCCAATTACCCCCATTCTGCAGAAAGAAAGAGAAAGGCTTAGGTACAATTAAAAAAGGATCACAAGCTACTGCATTGTGAAGATATACCATCAGAAGGAAGATATGCTTAACTAAGCAAAAGAAGCCGCAGGTTTAGTAAAACCAATTTTAGGAATGAGTTAATAATGTTATTACCACCTCTCACCAAACTTGTGGGTAGGAAACTGAAAACTGCATATGAGATAATAAACCAGAGAGAAAAATAAGTGAGACCTTTGTGCTTCCTAGCTCTTTGGCATGCTTCTGAAGAAGTTGCTTATGACGAGCCTGGTTCTCTTCTGACATCCTGATTCTCCTAGATCGGATTTGTGACTGAACACGAGTGAGAGTCTGCATACACTTGAGTGTATTTGCAGCTTGCCGATGTACAACTGATCCTTCCATCAGTTGCTTAAGTCTATCCCGCCCCTTCAACGCCTGCAATTCTCTTCTTGCCTACATTGGAGAAACTATAAGTGTTAAGGTTACAGTTAAAAAAAAAGATACCCTTTCGCTCACATTTGCTCTCATATCAAAAGAATTCAGAGAACTTAGCCAATTTCAATTACAGAGTTATGTATGACTGGCTATAAAGCTACAAAAGTTTCTAATCAAGCTAACCCTGAATTGTGAATATCAAAGCATACCAAATAGCCCCTAAAGGTAGTCTGTATCAAGATGGCAGAAGCTTCTTCCTTTGACATCCCTGCAAACCTATCATCAACTATAGCTTGATGAACAGATTCAGGTGAAGATGGAGGAGAGTCTACAGGAACATATGCAACTGTAGCAGTTACAGAATCTGATGGAGGAGGGCAGGGATTCTTCATCTTGTGATCATAGTTGACCTCATCAACCCTAACTTCAAACTGAGGAGAAGTACTTCTGGATGTGGCAATCAAGACAGGGTAAGAGATCACACTGTTTTGACACTCAACCGATTCATGTTTCAGTTTCTGTAAAAACAAAAAACAAACAATATATAAATAAGGCACAAAAACAAGAAGGGTTACAACATCAACTATATAAAGCACAGTGAAGAGAAGAATAGATTAACATAGTTGGAACCTTTGAATCAGGGCTAAAAGCCTTCTTTACATTCTTGAGCCATTTCGCCTTTTTGACCATGGCCTCGCACTTTGTATGGCTAATCCTCCTACTCAGATAAAAATTGATTCTAATGACATCAATTAAGAATTTCCAAATAACGGATTGCAAAGCTAACTGCTTTGATATAACCCCAAAGTCAAAACAGTTAGATTCGAATAGAAAAGACCCTTTCACCTTTGCTATACTATACGGGAGAAGAAGAGGAGGAATGGAACCTGAGAGAGAGAGAGAGAGAGAGAGAGAGAGACTGCAGAAGCAAATCTAGAAGAAGAGAAGCTCAAACCCTTCTCAAGGGTAAACCCTTTTAATGCAAATGTGAGACCTCCTTGGAAATGAAAATGCGATGAGAATTTGAATAGGTTGAAGTTTTCATCTTTTTGCTGACTTGAGAAGAAGAAAGAAAATAAAAGAACTCTCGGAGATGAAAGAAGTATTAATTTGGTGTGTGAGCCCACTAATTGAGCTGCTCCCCCTTTTTTTTTTTTTTTTGTGGGCCCTACTTTGATTTCTTCTTCTTTTAACAGCTTTGCCGCTCTTTCTTTGTTTTTTTTAACGGCTTCATTTCTTTAAACTGCTTCCACAGCTAATGTGATTGATTTTTATGTCGCCAAAAAAACAATACTTAAATAAATCAGGACCAAACTGGGAGAGACATGGATCCCTTTTTAACGCTAATTACTCAGTTCATTGTTTTGTTACTCTCTATTAGAGTTTATGCCATGATTAAGAATCCTTCAAGTTCAACTGTTGAAAATTATATCCCTAAGATTTTGTAAACTAGATCATCAGTCTTGATTTTTTTTTTTATGATAACTTCTTTAACATTTTAACATGGTATATTAATATAATATGGGAAGTGGAACGTACGAGTTCACTCAATAATGGATTCAGTTTTGTTTTATTTTAATCATTAAAAAGCGTGTGTATCTTCTTCACCATTATTGTTTTTTTCTAATGTGGAAAATTCATTTTCTTATTACATCATACATTCATGTGGTCGTTGTGGTATGCTTCAATATATATAAGGGAATTCTTTTTTTTTTAAGTCCAGTTTTTCTTCGTAAAGAATATTTATATATGTGCATAAAGCTTATTCATTTATTTATAAACATGTTCTGTAAATCCTAGGTGTTTTTGTATTAGTTTAGTAACGCCAAACTGGTATTTATTAGAAAAGACATTTACCTACTGCACACGTCTTGTTTTGTGACAAGTTTGAGATCATTTCATTCTCTCTCTCCGTCGGTCCAATCTTTTCTTCTTCTGTTTTTTTTGTTTCATGTGTGAACAAATGATATTTAGATTGAGAATTCAACCAAAAAAACTCAAACTTTCCGGAATTTGCCAAAAAAAAGCATGAACTTTTGGTCTAACCAAATAAATACTCAATTTTTATTGATTTTCAAATATAGTAACAAATTTTTCATTGACTTACCAAATTAGCACGCTGTTTATAAAGTTAACAGAAAAATTTAACGTCATTAACAACACACGTTAACTGTTGGACTTAAATCATACGACGTCGTTTTCAAATTCTTAATTTAAAAACAAAAATGTATCACTAAGGGTCAAACTCGTGTTCTGAGGATAAATAAGGAAAAATTATACCACTGAACCAGCGGCAACTTTCAAACATTATTGCAACTTACTTGTTTTTATTATATGAGTACACAGAATTAAGAAAAAAAAATCAGAGTTTATCCAGACTTTGTCGTCGAGAGAGAGAAGAAGACCGCGACATAGAGCAAACAGGTTAATTTTCAGATTTTGGAACTAACTTGCAGGTTTGGTTTGAACAATTCTAAGTTTTGGTTTGAACAATTCTAAGTTTTGGTTTTGTAAGTGAAAAGAAATTGCAGTTTTTCCTTATTGTAGTTGGTTAGTTTACATGTTTTTGTTAGTTAATTTCCAGATTTTGGTACTAAATTGCAGGTTTAATCTGAACAATTTTAAGTTCTGGAAAAGAGTACAAATAGAAATTAGTTTCAACAAAAAAATCAATCGAGTAGATTTATGTCATCTATGAATTGAAGGTTGAAAAGAAAGAAAAAAAATTCGACCTGCTTGCTTTACGGCAAGGTTTTCTTCTCTCTCGACGTCGATAAACTCTGATTTTTGTTTTTTTTAATTCCGTGTATTCATATAATAAAAACAAGTAAGTTGTAACATTGATTGAAAGTTGCTGCTGGTTCAGTGGTATAATCTTCCCTTATGTACTCTCTGAACACGAGTTCGATAGTTCCTTTATGATTTAAGCCCAACAGTTAACGTGTGTTGTTAAGGATGTTAATTTTTTCTCTTAACTTTATAAACAGCGTGCTAATTTGGCAAGTCAATGAAAAGTTTGTTATTATATTTGAAAATCAACAAAGTTGAGTATTTATTTGGTTAGACTAGAAATTTATGCTTTTTTGGCAAATTCTGGAAAGTTTGGATTTTTTTTGGTTGAATTCTCTATTTAGATTATTAGATTGTTTGATAAGTATATTCAATTGTTTTGTAATTATTTTAACAAAGGCGATCACTGATCTTTAATACCCCAATAATGATTTGTGATGATGATGCTCCAGCCAAGCAAGAACTTGAAGTACCCATTTCGGAGAAACCCGGTTTGATTCAACCCAACCCAAAATAGGATTCTATCTAAATATAATCTTTAATGTATTTTAAGAAATCATTGAATCTTGAGAATACAACTAAATGAAAAACCAAAATTCTCACACTAGTTTTGAATTTGATTTAGTACATTTGTATTTTGTAGTACGATCCAAGTGACAACTATAAGTTATTTTCTAGATTTCCGATTCTAGCCCCACAGTTTGGATCCAAAAGACCAAGACTAATTCATCAAATGTAACAACAACAAGAGAAACAAAAGACAAAATTTTGGAGTTACTCATCTTGTTCCTCTTTATCGTCTTTCGGTCGAGTAGATATAGAATCACGTTTCGGCCTATGCTTCCTCCACTTCTTCTTCTTCAAAGACATGATCCACGACGGAACCTCACATCCCGATGATATCATCGTGTTGGCTATGTTCCTTAGGAAAGGCACATCTTCTTCCGTGTAGAAAGTTATCGCTTCTCCGCTCCTTCCCGCTCTTCCAGACCGACCTGAAATGTTTTATAATATGTGGTTACTTCCAAATTGCACCAACTCATCATCACAAATGACTCAGCATAGAACAGAGAAACACAAGATCTAGATACAAAGGCTAGAGTAATATACGTACCAATCCTGTGGATGTATGCAGAAGCTGAATCCGGGAAATCATAGTTTATCACGCAGTTGATCCCTTTGAAATCCATACCTCTAGCGATCACATCAGTGGCAATCAAAACCCATGTTTCACCCGCTCTGAAACGATCAACCGCGTTTTCCCGCTGCAGCAATCATTTAGTAAAATGGTTTCCAATCAGTTTATACTTTCCATAGAAGAGAAAACATTTGATAACCAAGGGAAAAGATTATTTTACCTCTCCTGGAGGGAGCTCAGAATGGATGACCCCGACTCTGACGTTTTCACATTTCAGTTCATCGTAGAGTTCCTTTGCTCGTTCTTTGCTTTGTACAAAGATCAGTACCGGTGGATTCAGGCTCTACTGCCAAGTAGAAAGGGAATTACAAAAGGTACTAGTCTTACTTAATCATACTGTTAAAGACAAGTGAACTTACCTCTGCAAAGCTTTGACGAAGAGCAAGAAGTTTCCCTTCTTCAGTTCCAGCAAAAACCAGCTTTTGCTTGACGGTTTCAGACGCTGTATTCCTATATGGAATTATAAAAGGTTAAGATCCATATGCTGCAAGAAATGTTGTGAAGCATATTTAATAATCTACAGTCTTATGCTTTCTACACTCACTTTCGGCCTATGATCACACGAACAGCATCATGCATTATGGAACGTGCAAGTTCCTCAACAAAATCGGGTAAAGTAGCACTGAACAACGAGCGTATGATTGAAGGATTTGAACAAGCCTTAACCACACAATCTATCTGCTTTAACAAGCTCTGCTCAAACAGCTTATCAGATTCATCAAGGACAAGGTACTCGACCCTGTATTCAACAGAGGTTAAAATGAATATGGGCACAACACAAAAAGAATTACACATGTTTATATATTCTAATACATGCTATTGACTTACTTGCTTAAGTCAATCTTTTTAGCCTTGATTGCTCTTTTCAACCTCATTGGCGTTGATATGAGAACATCACAATGCAGCTTTGAGAAATCAGCTGTTTTGACAAGGGGTTTAGTCAACAATCTAATGTGGAACTTGCTTCCTTTAATAAGTTTCTTTCCTTCTCTAGCTGTTTGGGCAGCCAGTTCCCGAGCAGGAGAGAGGATAACTGCTCTTATTCCATCTGTTGAAGGGCGCTAATACAGGGAAAAAAAACTCATAAGCATGATTAAAGAATCAGGATCTGCGAAATCTGGAGGGTAAACACAAATTATTACCTTGAGTTTCATAAGCATGGGACAAATAAAAGCAAAGGTTTTTCCTGACCCAGTCGGAGCACAGGCAAAGCATTCACGACCCTGGGATTAAGCAAAAAGATTAAAAAAACTAAATTAGCACTGAAACCTCATGAAAGAATTCACGACATTATCTGGATAAAGAAGCTCTAGCTCTGCTCTTAAGTGTCTGTAATGAATAGAAAACGAGTGAATAAGACCATACCGATAGGAGAACTGGAATAGCCTGTCTTTGGATTGGGGTGGGCTCTTTAAATCCTAGTTCAGCCAAATTGCGTAAAATGTATCGTTTACAACCATACCTGTACATGGATTAAGCATTAAGATCAAAACCCAGAGGAGAGGAAGATTTCAAGACATAATTAAAGCATGTCAAGGGTCTCAATGTCCAGTTCCAGGCACCTTGATGACAACTCTGCGAAGCTTTTAAGCGGGGGTGGAATATTGTTACCGGAAACATGAATGTTGTACTGTTTCCTCGACAGAGCATCTCGCTGCAATTATGAGGAAGCAAACAAATTCATGTATCTATCACTCTTTTGCCTTTGATGAAATAGAGACAAGATTTTTAAACAACTACAATACCTCCATTCGCCGGTTAAGCTCCTTCTTGGGATTCTCTAAAATCTCATTCTTTGTGTTTTCATCTTCTTCTTTATCTTCAGAAAGTGCCTTCTTTGAGCTCTTAAACACATCAAATCCTTCAACAGGTTCTGTTTCAACATAAAGAAGATTCAAAATTAGACCAAGACAGAGATAAATAATACAAACTTTAGTGAAGCAGATAGTTATCAACTTCCCTGACATACCAGAATTAGAAGATCTTCGTTTCCTCTTCTTAGAGGAAACAACAACTTTCTCCTCCTGCTGTTCAGTGTCTTCCTCTTCTTCTTCCTCAAAGAGACTCACTTTCTTATTGGAATCATCATCCTTCGAAGAATTCTAACACAGCAATATGGATTATTTTTGATTAATAGCTAACAGCGAGAGTGAGAGTAGTGCTGAATTAAACAACAACGAACACACATGAAGAGAGAATCACCTTAAACTTAGCAAAATCTGGAGCAAACTTCTTCTTATTGAAGTTTGTTCCACCAAACAAAAAATATGAGCTTTTCTCCATCTGACAAGTACCCACAAGACAACGTCTCAATAAAAAGGCAAAGCTATAATAACAAAGATCATTCGATTCGAGAAGGCAAGTGAGACAAAACCAAAGACAGCGCCCAGTAGAGAAGATATTCCTGATAACTCTTACCTTGATAGAGAAAGGGAACGTTTCTGAAGAAGAGGCAAAGGCAGCAATGATAGAAGCACTGGTCACGAGAAAAACAAAAACGCCGGCGATGACACTGACGACGGCGAATAGATTGCCGAGAAGAAGACGCACTCTTTTACAGATTTTGGGTTTAACAATTAGGGTTTGGTTTTTTGGTTGATTTCAAATAATTAAAAGGGTAGTTAAGTCATTTACATATACTGAATGCTAAACCTGAAGGAGGATCAAACGCTAATTTAGCGTCTTAAAATTCGAATCGCTAAAACGGAAATTAAAGGCAGACGCTGAACATTTATTATAAAGTGGGCCTCTAAAAGCCCAAATATAACAATAAGCCCAATGTAGATCTGATAGGTTTGGTAAGAAAAAAGAAAATAATAAATTTGGAAAGTATTTAAAGCGGGAAACATGTGTATGTGTCATGTGATGGTGTGTCCCACCGCCGCTGAAAAGACAAAACAATCTCAAGTTTCTTCTTCTGTCTCTGACACCTCGGGACTTTCTCCGACTCTGTCTGTTCCCGTCGATTTAAACACTTCAGACTTAATTCACTCTGCTTCTTCTTCTTCTTCTTCTTCTTCTTCTCTCGATCTTTGATTCTCTATTTGACTGTTGTTTAGAGATGTGGCAAGTTGTTCTAGGAGCAGCCATTGCTGGATCCACTAGTTTTGTTGCCAAACGCTTCTTCAACCCTTTCTCTCGCGATTCTCGTCATCCTGAGGATTACGCCGAAGATCAGGAACCCGTCACTCCTACTCCTGTAGGTATTGGATTTCTCGACTCTTCTTGCGATAGAACCGATGGTGTTTTCCGGTTTTCTAGTTCCGGGTCTACTGTAAACTCCTGGTCTGGATCCGGTCCTTCTCCTGGGTTTAGGAAGAGTTCAGGGGTGAAATGTAGAGTTAGGGTTCGTGGATTGATGAAGAAGAAGAAGAAAAATAATGGTGGGGGATGTGAGATCGAGAAGCGATCTGCAAATGTTGGTGCTTTGGAAACTAAGAGTGTGGTTTACTCGAAAAAGACGAAAACTTTGGGTGCTGCTTCTGCTTCAAAACGTGGGTCTTCATGTTATAGACGTAATCAAGGTTTTGCTTCTACTCTGTAGTGGGACTATTTTCACTTGCATGATGGGAATTTTAAATTTTAGTTAGTTTTTTGGAGTGTTCTGAACTTCTCTTATTCGATGATTGATCCGAGTGCAAAGTTTCTTTTGGGTTTTGGATTTTGTGGTATAGAATGATAGCTAGTGGCGTCAATCTTGGGGAAAAGCTTTCACGCTACTGTTAGTTTTTGCTTCCTAGACTTCTTGAGATTTGAGGGACAATAATAGTACTCTTTGATACAGACCTCTTGATTTTCTAGGAGTGCAAGAGGCTTTGTGCTTATTGAGGGATTGGATAAGATGGGCAACCACTAATTTGCCTAGGCTTTCATAAGAGTAGAATAGACCTGTATTTATGTGTGTTTCCAAGTGCTAATTCGACAACTTCGTCTATTAAGTCCCCTTAATTAATTACTTGAGATGTTGTCAATGTCATTTTATTTAACTGCATTGATGTTTGATTGTATCTCGTTGGAATGTTTTAAATATAACCATGACTCATCACCTATTGGCTATTGGCATTGTTCATTATTGATGTTTAATTCTTCTGTGTTTCAGATCATTCCTCTTTCAGCTCGGCACTTAGTGTCTGCATGATGTATATGATGTCAGCAGAGAAAAGTGAAATCAGTAAGCTGCATACAGCAACAGAAGAAACTACCAAAGCCATCCAGGAGCTAAAAGATGAACTTTCTAGGATAAAATCTTTACAGGATTTCAAATTCCGTGGTTGTGCAGCGAGTTCTCAGAAATCCAGCGGGAAATCTAGATCAGAGATGGTGAGTAGAGAATCTCTCGACACTAAGTCGGGAAATGATGGAGAATATGCTAGCAGCGTCCTAACTGAGGAGCCAGAACAAGAGACGGTAGAAATGGAACAGTTAGAGATGGAACTTGAATCTGAGCTGCAGAAAATGAATCTGGCTGAGGTGAGTATGCTTTTATCGTCAAATTATCAATTTCATTGAGATGTATTCTTAGAGTCTCCTCTCAAATCTTATTTGATGGTTAGATTCGTAGTTAACTTTGAGAATAAACATGGTACCATCTGGACTGTTTTCCCAACATTCAGTATGGTGTTGGGTGGGTTTAATGGATGAAGCTTATATTGAATTTTTATTTTGTTTTCCCCTTAGACAAGTGAGGTTATGGAGGAATGTAATGATCTGGTGAATAGATCTGAGTCATACCAATGTGGTGGAATATCGTCATCAGAGCTGGACAAAAAACTAAGCCACCTTCTCATCGAACAACAGGAAGGCCAGATCAACGAGCTTGAAGCTGAACTACAAACTACTCAGTCCAAACTCCAAGAAAAGGAAGCTGAACTCCAAGCGCTTAAGGTCTGCGTTAGACGCCTTACAGAGTTTCCTCTGTTGGACCGTTCAGGTAAATTTTCGTTAGCTAAACCTCGTTATGAAGTTTTTCATTGACAAGAACTGACGAAACAGAATTTGATCTAAACAAACATCCCAAAATCATTCACCTGCTTTAAATTCGTTTTGTTGGTGATTAAACCTTACATTACGCAAAGACGAGCGGTCTCTCACAGCGTGAAACATTTCTTGGTGTTGTTTCGTCAGATGATGAGCATGAAGAAGACCAGAACAACAATCTCTCAGTCTCATGGAATCAGCGTAACCAAACTGATAAGGAGGCAAGAAAGCAGATCATTGGGATGAAAAGGCCTATGGAGTTATCTATGCATGTTTAATAAACGTGATAGTAACAAAATCTGCATGGTAAGTTCTTTTATAGACACCATAGGACCAAAACTGATCCAAATCTCAGAAGGTTCGTATCATCAAATCATGCCAAGGTGGTGGTGGTGTACGCAAACAATCTAGACTTGACCAAGTAGATAACATGTATATTCACCAGAAGAATCCAAGACTATCAGAAATCTTCATAGTCCTGACCTGTCTAGAGATTTAGATTGCTAGCTTTAGTAGAAGAGCTAATGATTATGGACTTGTTAACATATAAATTTCGTTTGTATTCTCAATCTGTTGTTAGTGTGTGAGTTTGGTGTTTACTGCAGATCACACTGTTTTGTAGACTTTTCTGATTAGTTGCAAAAGATAATTTTGTTAAATCTCAGTATACAGTTTGGGCGGTTGAAATGCGTTCGGTCAACAAAGAAAAACATCAAAAATTATGTCAAATTTGGCATGAAATTATCTCAGCAAAGCTTATAGATTGTCAACTCAAGAAAATATCATGCTACAACGAAAACATTAAAAGCTAAAAAGAGAGTACAGAGTCATATGTAACTTTCTAGTACTGCAAAGTGAGTTATGATCAAAGGATCATCCCAACAACAAAGCTACTCTCCAGGAACTTGAACGCCTTGCTTCATCTTCTCTTTCTTCATCTTCTTCTTAGAAAGCGGCTTCTTCTTCCTCGGAGGCAAATTCTTCTGTGCGTAGGTGTAAAGGATGATGTTTCCTACAAGGAATGACACTAGCAGCCCTCCAATTACAAGAAGGACGATCAGTCCCGGGTTTAGCCCTTTGCTTTCGATCTTTCCCTGTTCATTGTTTCTTTTTAGTAACTTAGAATGGAATCTAGATGCACGAAGAAACAAGAAGATTGAGAGCACTAAATAATGAAGATTGAGAGGACAGAACACAAGGTGCCTTAACTTGCTTCTCAATCTTATTGTCAGGTCACCTCTAAGTAACCAATAAAAAAGGGAAATGCCGAAAAATAACTTGTATACTTATACTACCAAAGACCAATTGCTTCAAGAGTATATGGTAAAGTAAGAGATTACAAGCACGAAAAATCATGAAACCAATACCGCGAGTTATTATACTAGACAGATTGTACCATACTCAACACGAACCTCAAGTTCTGAAAGAGCCAAAAATGGAAAAACTTAGACATTCCATGGCAAGATCAAGATGACAAATGATGAAGTTCATGGTCAGTAACCAAAGTCTTCAACAATAACACAACTCAAAATGTCATGGAATTCTCTAAAAAGGACGAAACTTTACCGATGCAATTCTGCTAAATCACAACCGCATGCTAAAGTTTCATATAATTAGATCATCTTTAAGCAGCGTTACAACAATCAAACGTATTGACCAAAATGCTCGAACACAACAAAAAGGCTCGCTAATCTAAATCTTAAACTAGACCAACATGCATCAAAACCAAATGATCAGACTCAAGGCAACACAGAAGATTACGAACCGCGCGTGAAAGAATAGCATACAACTATAGAGGAAAACAGAATCAGATCTAGCGAATCATCGTGAGTAACGAGAAATTTAATCTCCGACAAATGAAACAGACAAAGAGATATGTAGAGAACTCACAGAAAAGTCTTCGGCCATGGTGGCTCTTCGGAGCTACGAGATATCAGCGCACCACTCACCGGAGAAAAAAAATAGACAGCTTGAAGACAGTTTTGCCAAAAGACTCGGCCATAGCCATAAATAAGAGCAAGTTGGTCAATGGGGTTAGTTTGGAAATTATTCCTCCCGTTTCAAAATATAGGATGTTTTAACTAAAGCACGCAGATTAAAAAGTTTTTAACAAGTTCAACCAATCAAAAACAATACTACATAATATAAAATACTAAAGTAATCTAAAAGTTGCATAAAACTTGAAAACTTCCTATATTATGAAACAAAAAAATTCTCCAAAACATCTTATATTTTGAAACGGAAGAAGTATAACATAGATACAAAGTTAATTTCAATCTTCGATTTTGGTGGTATGCACTTTATTTGTTGTACCAAAGAATACCCCACTTACAAAACCAATATTCTGAAATTTATATACCAACTAAAATTTGAACTTATATACATGATTAAAAAAAAATTATAGCAACATAAAAAAAAAAAAAAAAGTGTATTGTTTTTGTTTTATTTTATCAGCTATAACTGTTCTTTTTGGAAAATACTCAAATAGGAATGTTTTGGCTCCCAAACAAATATTGGGGTGAATATTGAAAATTAAAACAAAGTTGGGGTGGTGATACGAGAATATTTTCCCAGGCTGTAATTTTTCTTTCAGGCCCCCTACCTTCGTCGCCCGAACGAGCCACTTCCAGAAGAGCGATTCAAATTTCACAAATCAAAGCCTTCTTCTTCGAATCAGAGTTTATTCTTCTTCTAACCTTATCTCAGATCTGGGAGCTTCTGGTTATAGATTTGGAAGAAGATGACTGTGATCGATCTTCTGACTAGAGTTGACTCGATCTGTAAGAAGTACGACAAGTACGATGTCGACAAGCAACGGGAGGCCAACATCTCCGGCGATGATGCCTTTGCTCGTTTCTATGGAGATTTCGAAACTCAAATCGAAACCGCTCTCGAGGTGATTGTTTCCCTTTTTTCTGTTTTGCATCCTTGAGATGTTTAACTTGATTTGATTCGGTTCCGATGAATCTCTTTAGGATTTAACGGAGTGCGCTTCACAATGTTGAACATAGAATTTGATATTTTGCCGGTCTGGAATTTATATGAGAAAAATAGCTCAATTCTGGTCACTATTAGTCCTGATTTTTGTATGCGGGAATTGAAAACTTTTTGAATGCTCTGTGCAGCTTTGAGGTTCTTCTTTGAAATTTTGAATGAGATGTGACATGTAATTTTGATTTGCAGAAAGCTGAACTTGTTACAAAGGAGAAAAATAGAGCTGCTGCTGTTGCAATGAACGCTGAGATCCGCCGGACTAAGGGTCGATTAGCGGAGGAAGTTCCAAAGTTGCAGAGACTTGCTGTCAAGAAGGTTAGTTTTCTTTCTCATGTTTAGCACTTTGGTTCACGGTTCAGCTACACACTGCTTGCTTCTAGTTATATCAGTTTCTTGGTTGAGGTTATATGATTCCTGTTTTTAAGGGAGAATAGTAGCATTCCTGTTGGTTTTTAATTTTCCAATCTAGTTTTGTGGTAGTAGCATCATTCAGATGGTAGTTCATTGACTGAGTTTTGACTAAATCTTGTTTTAGAGGATCAACTTGTTCAAACTCGAGTGTTAATCTATACATTGTTCAGGTTAAGGGCCTTACAACCGAAGAGCTTGCTGCGAGGAATGATTTGGTGCTTGCACTTCCGGCAAGGATTGAAGCCATACCTGATGGCACCCCGGGTGGCCCTAAAAACACTAGTGCTTGGGCTCCTTCAACAACATCTCGTCCTGATATCAAATTTGATTCAGGTGATTCAACCAAAGTGGCTTTGTTTATTGCTTCTAGATTTCATTTACGCGTTCCACTATCGTATGACTTTGTTCGTTCTTGTATAGTAGTTCTGTTTATCTCAGAATCATATCAACTGTTAATCTTATTTCCTGTTTATGAGCAAACTGAAATTCAAGATCACTAATTCACCTCTATTGTGAATGTTAGATGGGCGTTTTGATGATGATTACTTCCAAGAATCACATGAATCCAGCCAATTCAGACAGGAGTATGAGATGCGAAAGATTAAGCAGGCAAGTGATATTCTATCTTGTTGCATTCTACTCTTTTGATCACTTAAGCATTGGGGGGGGGGGGGGGGGGGGTTATATATGACTTGACTACTTGTGTATAAATCAGGAACAAGGTCTGGACATGATCTCTGAAGGTTTAGATGCTTTGAAGAATATGGCATCGGATATGAACGAGGTGAGTTTATTAAAGTGCAGCTCTTAACACACTTCCTTTATTCAGTACCTGAGCTGATGATCCATGTCACAACCATTGATGAATGCAGGAGCTGGATAGGCAAGTCCCTCTGATGGATGAAATCGACACAAAGGTACAAGACACCGCCGAGATCCCTTTCATGTCTTTGAATTCGTCAGTGTAATCTGAACTTTCTGAAAACTCGCTCGCAGGTGGATAGAGCAACCTCGGATCTTAAGAACACCAATGTTAGACTCAAAGATACGGTGAACCAGGTGATTTGAGTTTGAAAGCTTTTTCTCAAGATCTATGCTACATCGGTCTGCTTTTGATTACTAACATAAAAAGCATGGCGTTTTTGTTGCAGCTGAGATCAAGCCGGAACTTCTGTATTGATATTGTTTTGTTGTGTATTGTTCTGGGCATCGCTGCATACTTATACAAGTAAGCTTCTCTCAAACGCATCAAATATAGTTATTCAGTCTGAATAAAAACATTCTTTTGACGAAACAAACCTTTGTTCTATGTGTGCAGTGTACTGAAGTAATGAGATGAACACGACGAAAGAACCCATTTAGTAGTACTATCAGCCGAGTCAGTGTCAGTTTGTGCTTGTATCTTACTCCCTCTTCTCTGATCATTCGACGAGAGTTTTTTCTTCTTAATGTCAAGAATATTGAAGTCTTTCTTCCTGCTTCGACTTTTTTTCAATGTTGTTCGTGTGCATAGATTCATCTTTGTCAAAATGTGCGTCAAACTGATTTGTTTGCTGTGTCTGAAGGCTGCTATTATTTTCCAACCAAAATATGATTTAAATTTTTTATTTTTCTTAAAGTAGCCAAAATTTCTCGAGTCTTAGATTCATGTTGGTTTGGTGATGATTACTTCCAAGAATCACATGAATCCCGCCAATCCAGCAATCGATTGGTTTTGTTACTCTACTCCCGTTTGATTTTACAATGGAAAAATTTGGACCACCGCTGCCTCTGCCGTTTCCCTCCTGTGTTTTAGAGAGGTTTATGTCTATATCTTGCGTCAGAGACGAGCAGCTTGCGGTATTACATCAAAGCTTGTGGAATTTTCTTCGTCCCACAGTGGAGATTTGGGTTACGAATCAAATTAGTCTCGGTTCAGTGTCGTGGAGCATGTTTTTGAGTTCGACCTCTAGTTGTGGCGTTAGTAATCTAGATGGGAGTTTCTTCATTGACGAGGAGAAGAAAGTTGCTGTCTTTTTCGATCTAGACGACGAATTTCAACTGATCAAGACCCGTTGCAACCAAACAGCCAACATAATTGGACAAGATGGATACTTCAAATCTGTGAATATCGGAGAGGCTCCAAAGATCATAAAACGTAACAGATTTGGAGTTATTGATTCGATCAAATACTGTTGCCCACTTGTGTGCTCTTCTTATGTTCCAAGTTTAGTGGACCTGCAAATCAACCAACCTCAGCCTCAAGTCATAAGGAAAGAGATCGATTTTTATCATCTAAATTTGTAAAGAATTCAGCTTTTCAAGTTTTTTTTAGGCTCGTTTCAACTCTTCACGTCAAACCTTGTTCAATATTAAACTAAATTTTATACCACAACTCTTTTTGGTTTAGCCGCATGAACAAAGAAATCATTTCTTCAGCTGCTTATATTACTTGTTTGAATCATATTGTGGTTACTGTAAGGGGAGTTCATGTGGACTAGCTCTGGTGTAATCATAATTAGGATTTAGGAGTCTTGATTTGATCTCCCCGTACGCTGTGAAATTTATGTTCCTTCTTCTCTAGGCCATGACATGGATGCTTGAGTTTTGGCGGCCCCTGTTCAACAGTTCAAGCAAATTAAATCCTTCTAACAGTTACTGGCTTTAATGAATTTTAAACACTACTTACTAAAGTAATTCAATCTAGCCACTGAAATTTAAAAAAAAAACCTCATCGTAACGTCTCAAGACAATATCCACAGGCAGCCACATGGAAGAAAAAAAAGAAGAAGCAAGGATGGCCACCTGGTTCTTTCAACTTTATTAAACACGACAAAATTCTTTGTTATCCCAAGGAAGTCTGATCGTTGCCTATCTACTGATTCATTTATCCAAGAGGAAGAAAACTCTATTAGCTTAATAATCTACGAAACCGAAAAGATTCCAGATCAAAGCCCGTACTTATCCTAAAAACACCATAGAATAAACACCACACAATAGAAAAAGAAGGCAGCAAGCATTAATTCCAAATAAGCAATGATATTACAAAAAAAGAACACACGTTCAAGCAGCCTTGTGACTCATTTCAATCATCAGACAGTAGCAGCAACAACTTTCACGAAAGTAAATGGGCCAAAGACTGTAAACACACGATCCACCCACTCAACTTTCCCAAAAATTTCACAACTATTGAGCCTTTCAAGCGCAATCACCGCACAACAAATGATCGTGGGATAGTCTGAACCACAAGGAACCTCAACGCCCCACATAACCGCCATCTTTCCACCATAATCTGCCAATCTAACCTGATCAACAGGACTGAGCCTGGATAGTCCTACCAAACCCTTCAAATCTCTCCACTGTCTTACCTGAGAGTCAAACCATCTGAGCGCTCCGTCAGCAGCAGAGTATAAAACATTATCTATCTCG
This sequence comes from Camelina sativa, assembly GCF_030686135.1. NCBI lineage: Eukaryota > Viridiplantae > Streptophyta > Magnoliopsida > Brassicales > Brassicaceae > Camelina > Camelina sativa. Next base: position 3,922,217 of record NC_141898.1, read on the forward strand.
CAAGAAGAATCTGAATGCATATGTTTAGATATCGGTACGAGTCCAGGGTCCCATCTACCCTCCTTGGGATCGTAAGCAACCACTTTTGCGGAAGTCACCACGTTGAACTTTCCGTCAATACATGCGGTATTGTCCAAATGACTGCTCTTGGGACACACCGAGATTTGTCTCTATGTTTGCTTAAAAATGAAACCTTATAAAACTCATACCTGGTTCACCCTCTGCCGGAAACCTGATCTCCTCTCCTTACTACTGGTTAGGGTTCGATCAGGTTTCCGGCAGAGGGTGAACCAGGTATGAGTCTTATAAGGTTTCATTTTTAAGCAAACATAGAGACAAATCTCGGTGTGTCCCAAGAGTGACCTGACCTTGTAAAGCTCTGGTGAAGCCAAGAGAGATCGAAAGCTCTTGGAGACGAGTGAGAGAGCCGGATAGTACAATACTGAGACGCGTGCTACGATGATCAGTACCAAATCATTGGGAAGCGACTGACTTGGGTTCGAAGATTTCGCCGTCGATGACAGCTGCTTCTTCCTCATCCTAGTCTTCATCTTTCAACGAGGAAGAACTACAATCCTCTCCAGATTTCTTCTATTACTTGGAGAACAAAAAAAAACCAAATTTAGGGATTGGCGGATATTTGTGTTCCGGCGGCAATGTTTTAGTCTTTTATAGTCAAACAAGTATTAAAATTTAACAAAGAATATATATTTAATTTTTTTGGTAAGTAAAAACAATGTATAAAAGTAAAGAGATAAACTTTTAGTTATAGAAAGTAATTGTTTTTTTTTTTATAATACACTAATGTATATCTATTTACAAATCTATTGTCTATATTACCACTAAAAGTTTATTTGTACACACAAATATATTTTACTGTTAAAATATACTCTTTAGTCTTAACTACTACCAACAAATTGTCTTTATGAACGCATTAAATAACTTATTATATGTCTTTTCACTTTAACATTTTTATAGTTACGAAAACGCATAGGTTAATCTTACATAGAATAATTTTGTCATGAAAATTTATATAATAAGATATTGTTGGACTTTAGGGGCCTTTATGAAATCTGGTTAGGAAACAAACAATCTTGACACTGAAGATATCTCGTCGTAGGTCTCAGAAACCACAGGAAAGAAGATGAACCCGCGTGAGCAGAGAAGATGACTGCTCTCTTTCTCTTTAACCTTTTATATAATACAAATATTGTAATATACATAAAGATACAAAACTTTGTTTCTTTCTCTGTTTTTCTTTCATAACACAACAGAAGATGATATACACTCAACACAAAATGAAACCCCAAACAAAGCCTTAACCTCGTCAACCATCACTACTTAATTCACATTGACCAATCTTGTTCTCACATCTCTAAATAGATATATCTCCCATCCAGATGTCCCGAAAACTTGATCCGAAATGGTTTGATTTCGATACCATACTTCGCTAATGGTGAACACATAATTAGTATTCAGGACCTCTGACTTCAGTTTCTTGATCCAGACATGCTCTCATCTCTTGTCTGAACTGGTGGTTGATCTACCTGCCTACTGCTTGGAAGTTCAGCTGTCCGATGGCTTCTCCTCCATTTCCAAAACTCTACTAGACCTGTAGTTGCGCTCATGGTGACTCCAAACCCAACCAATGTGGCTAAGAGAATGGCCACAACCGGCTGCATGCGAACCTGCACAAGTATCACCGACATAGATTGAGCGTTAGAACACCAAAGAGAGTATCTTGTTCTGTTCTGACAGATAAAGACTCACCAACGTAAAGAAAATGTGGGAGAACAAAACAACAAGACCAAACTGAGTTGTGGCGTAAATCCAGACATATCTCTTCTTCACTGCACATTGATCACCAACATAATCAATTAAACTGATAGCTTGAGTACTGAAAAGAACTGTTGAGAAGTAAAACTTCTGATGGGGAAGCATTTCTTACCCATTGTTGTCGAAGTCATCGAGGCAAGAAGACCAAGAACGCAGGAGAATGGTAAAGATATTGCAATTGCACCGGATTTCATTTTTGTAAGCTGTACATGATATTAATTAGGACAAGACGGTGTTAGAAAAGCTTTATACTAAGAAGTATAAGAATCAGAATTCACTAAATCTTACCAGAAGCTGCTCTAGGAAACAGAAGTATGCAAGCATGCTTACAATGACAAGAATTGGAACATCCTGCCATACACTGAGAGGACGAGAACTGGTCAATAATATACATAACATTTGAGATTTTTCACGAGGTATGGTTTTGACTTTGACTTGCCTGTAGTGTGAAGCCTCGGTATCTGCAGCTCCACGATTACCCTGAGAATTCTGCTGCATGCGAAGAAGGGTGACAGGGAGATTCTGAACCTCTTGCTTGCACACATCACATGTTCTGTTTCCTTTGATGGTGAACCATTTTATTGTACATTCTTTGTGGGCAAGAGCTAGTTCGCCTTTACACATACATTCCATCTTGAAGGCTTCTGAATCTTCACCCAATTCGACCAGGCAGATTCTACATACAGCTTCTTCTTCAGGAACATCTTCAGCGCCATCAACATTTGCGTCTGAAACATTTCACTAATATAAGGCACTGGGTTTGTTACACGGATAGAACCAAGATATCAAACTTTCATGTCTGTAAGATTTAAACATCAAATGAGAAAGAAACAATTTCTAACCATTAAGTTTAATAGTATTTCTGGTTGGCGTCATGTTCGGAGTTGGAATCACCCGGAAAACACCTAATTGCCTGAGACTTCCATCTTTATTGAATGCAGGGACAGAGCGTGAACGGTGAATAGGCAGTGGAGGCCCTTTTTTCTGCTGAGAGAACAGTTTTAAGTCAAACCAAAAATGAAGTAAAGCAGAAGATAGCCTGGTTAGATAAACTTATTTTACAAGCAAAATGTATCACTTAAAAAAATACTCTACTGAAACCAAGGTGTAGTACGAGACAAGGAAATGTCCCTTGCCAACGAGAAACCAGCAAAAACCACAATGGAATCCACATGGGAACCTAAATGAATTGATCCATCAACTTACTCACCGTGGAAGTAACTGGATCAACAACATATCTACCGTGCATGGACTCAGGATTTGAGTGGGCTATAGGGGTTACAGGCAAGGACTCAGTTTTCTTCAATCTTGGAGTTAAAATATTAGTGAGGGTCCATGTGCACCTGTCTCTGCCATGTACTGAAGAAGGGGAGGACACAAAGGAAAAATCTGCAGCTTTCTCGATATCGACATTATTGTTATTGCTGTTCCGGTTCTTGACGCTTAACTTGGGGATTAGATTCTTCAAGCTAGTAGGCTTGTTTCTTGGAGAGGACGAAGAAGAAGGACTCAGGGATGCACCACGTTCCCCGATTCTAGGACTAGACATTGGAGAGAAGTTGACTCTTTTGGCAACAGGACTTGATGTCAACGATGCATTTCGTCTCAATAGATCATCTCTTGTATCTTCATGTGTTGTTGTTGATGATAAATCTAGCACAAGACCTCGCCTCCATAGGTCTCGGCCTGGTGATTGTTCTTCTTCTTCTTCTTCTTCTGCTATCTCAGCAGAAACTTCATCCTGCAAAGACCAAGAAAAGATCATTTCAAAATCCAAATATCATTTTCTCAGATTCCATTAAAAAACAAAGGTTCGATCTTTCCATCAAAAGGACTCGACTTTAAACGATTAACAGAAGAAGAAACGACCAACTAAACCCTAAACCCTAAAATCAAGGGAGATTGATGAGATTCTAAGGATAATCAACCAATCAAATCAAAAAAACCACCAGCAAATTAAACCTTTTGATTGGAATGAAATGAAAGATTTACCCTTTGCAGAGGAGAATGAGTATCTTCGTGAGACCCATGTTTTGCTTCTTGGCGAGCTTTATCATCTTTACCATCCATCATCGAACTGGAAACGAAAACCCAGAGAGAAGAATCTCTAACGAAAGAAACAAGAATTAAAGAAAATTTTGATTTTTTTTTTTTTTTTTAATTATTACAGAGGAGAAAATTGTAGCAAAGAAACAATAATCAGGAACCCTTTGGGAGGTAAAAGACAAGTCGTCCTCTTTCTGGGTTCCTGAAATTGTGAGATATGTGATTGATCATTACATAAGAGACTCAAAATTATTTTCTAAGGTATATATATATCACTGTCCATTTCTCAGCTTAAAAAAAAGGTTAAATTTGGTTCGCCTGTTTTATTTCTTTGTCCTTATTGCCACATATTTAATAAATAGTTTATATTTAAATAATTAAATCGTATGTTTTGAAGGAAGAAACAATTTAAAAAGAAAAGGAGTAAGTTTGTAATTGTTTTGTCTACGGTGTGCATTATATATTTTTAGTATATAACACATGATCTACCCCCGTATATCATTAGTATCAATTTACTTAAATAATATACTAATGATATTTATGAAAATTCTTTATTTAGTTTTCCATATTAACTTCTGGTTATGGGAGCACCATTATTTTTTCCTTTTAAAAGTATCGAGCACATGGTCGTTTCATATTTGATGCGATTATGAGAACTTGGTTTATTTAATTTTACACTATGTCAACATGAACCGCAAACGAAAAAAGAAAATTTGAATTGTTTACGGAAATATGAAACGGACCTGTTTACGAAACCTGGTTAGGGCCCAATAATAGAAGGCGGAAGAGAAAAGAAGGAAAATATAGGCCCATTTGAGCACAAAATAAGTCCCCTTTTGAAATCAGAGACGAATTATTTCAGAACCTCTGGCTTCAGTTTCTTGGTTCTCTGACATGCGTCTCTCATCATCTGTTGTCTGACCCGGTGGTAGATCCATCAAACTTCTGCTTGGAGGTTCAGCTGTCCTACCTACGGCTTCTTCTCCATTTCGAAAAGTCGACTAGACTCGTCCTACCGCTCATGGTGAGTCCAAAGTCCAAACCCAACCAGCGTGGCTAAAAAAGAGAGCATGGAAACAGCCAGCTGCTTGCGAAGAGTTAGAACACGAAACAGAGTGTGTTTTTCTCTTCTTTACGCATACAAATTCACACCACTGAGATGAAGTTCCTCCATTGCTCCAACGAGCCTGCATGAACATATCAACATACTCCAAAGTCTAAGAAGCAGAGCATTTTGGAATTCAGTAGTCTCAGTCTTTGTCTATCGTGTCATCATAATGCCGATTTTGTGTGTTTCCATGTTTTAGCATCTGTCTTATTGCCACTATAATGATTCAAATGTCCTGCCGTTGTTCATCTGCCGCTGCAGCTTCTGGATGAGCAACTAGCTAAACAAGAATACTGAAGGATTGTGACTGTGATCCAAATGATTTCGAAATTTTCTATATTATGAATTGAAAATCACACATTTTCTTGTTAACACACAAGGATCAAACATGCATATACTAATATATCGATGGCAGTTGGTCCGTTCAATCCATACTCTCCCGTGTTTGGCCTTCAGTTGCTTCCCCCTGTCCGGTATTGTTCCCGCTTCCGCTGTTACCGTGAACTTTTATCTCCAAAAGCCTTTCAACAGGTTGTCTGCAAATAGGGCATCGATTTGTCTGAAACCTCAATACCTTAGCACATCCGCTACACATACACTGCACCACAAAACCAAACATATTTCACATCGATAAGTCCACTACACAGTAAGGAATCATCAGCAATTCACAAAATTAAAGATGAATGTACACTCACCATATGTCGGCATGGTAAAACAGTAGTGTCTCGTGGTTCAGACAAACATATAACACATTCTTTGCCCGGGTCATCATTAGCATCATCAGCTGAATCACCATCACCCTCAACCGTATTCCCAATCCCATAAATCTCCTGCAACTCATATCTCAATTCATCAACCCATAGTATCTGCTTCACAACTCTAAGCTTAATCTCTCCTTTATCTTTCACAAAAACCGCTTGAGTAATCTGAGCATTCTTCTTCGATTTCAACCTCTCTTCTTCATTCTCACCACAGGCAGCTGCTTCTGCCTTAACCGCCAACGGATAGATACCTGAGTCTGCTGCCTTGTTGAACAGCTCATCATCCTCAAAGGCCGTAAAGTCTATACCTGAACCAGATGATTTTTTAAACTTCTGACCAAGTCCTTTCTCGAAATCTAGGGTGACTGGTGGCAAAATATCTTCCTTTGACGCTGTGAGATTGCAACCTACGGACTCCTTAGCAAAGAAAATGACACTAATCCTGTTTTTTCCCCACAAGTCCAACATAACATCAGCTTAGTCAATTTACACATGAAGATTTGATTTTTAAAAAATTTCATCTACTAAGCAAAATCCAAAGAAGTCAAATTGCAACAAGAAGACCATAATAAACTTCAGATATGGTCACGAGGAAGAAGACAGTCTCACGTGTTATCTGCTCTGTTTTGTTCTGTTTTTTTTTTTTTCAAATCGATCACGAAATAAACGAGAAAGGGAAGAAAGTGAAATTTACCTTCCGGAGACGGTAGCATCAAACGTGAAGGAGACGAGAAACCGACCGGGATGATCAGAATCAGGTTCAAGCCTAAGACTCTCCTTCTTAATATTAACGTCGTTACGGATCGTGATGGCCTTCTGGTGTTCAACGTAAGGAGTAGGCTGAGCCATCATCATGTGAGCACCAGCAGCATAAGGGTATCTCCCCATTGGAGCCCAAGAAGAGTGGTGGTGGTAAGGATGCGGTGTATGATGATGAAGGTGGTGGTGATCGTACGGAGGAGGAAGAGGCGGACCCGACGGATGATGGTAGTAAGGAGAAGGGTACTGGTAAACCGGATTAGAATTAGGGTTTGGATACGGTGTAGCGGCGGCGAATATCGCTTGGATTTCTGTAGCTGGAGGTGGTGGAGGAGGAGGAGGCGGAGGAGGGGGAGCTGCCGAATGGTTTCGCCGCCGACGGCGTCCTCCGCTGCTGCTGTTGTTTCCCATATGAAATGATTTGAGTCTTTGCGTTAAACCCAGATCAAAAAGACAAGATTTTTGGGTGACCCAATTGATCAAATCTCAGAAATTTTCTAAATTTGCGGATGGATCGGGAGATTTGTTGTTGATATTGAGTGAAATGTAAGGAATTATTAAAAAAGCAAAAGCAGAACAAGATTTTTTCTGATATGAATTAAGAAAGAAAGAATATTAAAAAAGGAGAGAGAGAGAGAGAGATAAGAGAGAATAATTTAGGGAGATGAAAGTGGGTAATGATGATGATGATGATGATGGGGTCGGGGTTGGCCAAGACGCTCCACTCACGAACTTAAAACTAAAACACCACCCCCTTCCCCCTTCCCCCTTCCCCCTTCGATGGTGTTTATGTTTACACAACAAAGCTTCTTTTTTTTTTCTTTTTTCTTGAGACTTTTTTTCTTCTTGTTATTAATTGTTTGTTAATAGGGAGGAGTTAAAGGTGTCTCTTTTACGAAAAAATAATTTTTCAACAAAAGAGTTATCTGACGACAAACAAAAAAAATAGCTTATTTAATAAGAAGACATTACCGTTAATTATTAAGATCTTTTTCTAGGTTGCATTACGTATATATATACTAGGATTAATTTGTTCAATGCTTTGAAAATGATTTTTATATATAGAAACAATTTCCTTAAATTATTGGTTCTAGTAAATTTACGTTCTAGAATAGTATTCTTTTTTTTTTTTGTTCAAAAGATTTGTATTCTAGGAGTTGAGAACTTGTGGATCAATTGCATAGATGCATGATTAAAGATTCGAAGTCACTTGCGCTGTCCGAACTCTAAAATGTGTAGTGGACATTGTCTAGTTCCCCCCCTTCTAAATTTATACTTTGCCTAATTATTCTTAGTTTAATATTCTTAACGAAGTAGGCTACATTTACATTTTTTTAAATTTCAAACCTATAATAACCCTACTTTTTGCCAACATAATATTCTTATATTAATTATATGGTCCGAAAGGTGAACTGATCTTTTTGGAATTCCATATCAACTCTTGTTTTGTCGTTTTTGAATAATTGTGTATATAAGTTTAATCCACAAAAAAAAAATGGTGTTTACTATTATGTCTTAAAAAATAGTGTTTTCTTCAAAGCATAAACCCTGTTGACCAACCAAAAAAAGAAAGGCATAAGCCCTAAAAAAAAAGTTTCTTTAATTTCCATAGCCATTAGCTAAAATTAGTATGAATATAGAGTCACGTTTAGCTAAACACCTCACAAGAAAACAAAGAATACTAATAAAATATACATTTCTTCGAAAGGAAGAGTAAGTAGTCATCTCTAATATCTATTATATTTTTATATTCAAGTAATGTAAAAACGTTTATTTTTTTTTGAATTTAATTTAACATTAGATTCAAAAAAAAAAAATCAATTGTCGGATCAGATATAAACTATGGGATGTTTGATATATACCCTTATCTCAATTAAAACAAATCAAAGTGTTTTTAACCAAAAAATAAACAAATCAAAGTGTTGGAAAATTATAACCGTGATCATTTTATCATCTTGAAAAATATCATACGGAGGTATAAATAATGCGATTCGAAATAAATAAAGAGATATATAGAATCACATACCTAACCACTCACACACACTTTCTTTCATTAAGCAAATTCCAAAAGATAGACATACATAGTTAAGGAAAATAAATATCATTATAGAAATGTTTAGTGGGAAACGGCAGACAGGAGAGGAGAGGCATCATTGCATATTTGCATCAAGTTGGATACGGAAACTTGTCTTTTAAAACTAGTTGTGAATGTAAAATCAAGTTTTATTCATTCATAGACCTATGATTGTGACATATATATATATATATATAATATAAAGTAAACTTTTTCTATGATGCTTCTCTGTTGATGATGTATCTTTGAAAATAATTGCATGTTTAACTATTCTGACGTCGTCGAACGTAATTAACATCTTCGCGAAACACCAATGTAATATACTGATAGACATGTCAAAGATTTTCTTAGGTTTAAGTCACTAAGATTGAACAAGATCGAGGTCCTTTGTTAGACCTTTGCATTGTCTTAATTGTAACGTTTCACGTGCTATCCAACAAGATTTTGTCAAATACAAATATGTTCAGATCGAGGTTCTTCGTTTCACGATCTGAAGCCAAATACTATTCATTAACTTTATTTTGTCGTTTCCTCTGAGCTGATGTTATACCCTAACAAGATTTGTATTTGAGTGGGAAATTAATATATGTGTTAGAGATCTGAACATATTTGTGTGGTTATATAACAAGAATAGAAGAAAAGAAGAACAACCGGCCTAGGACAAAACCCTAAATCAAATCTCGATCCCTTTTTCGGCGAGATCCGCCGTCTGCTCTCGCCGACAAAGTATTCTAGCGAGCTTCTCTTATTCTTCTCCTCCTCGATCTGTCTGTTGTCTATTTCTTTGATGGTGACTGAACTTGACATCACGGCAGCGATATCACCCGACCAACGTAACGCGTCGAGTCCGAGTTCGCTTCTTCACTCTACAACCTCCTTGCCGATTGAATCTGTCATTGGGGAGATTCCAATCTTACCTGGGATGACTTCAGTTCGACCCACAGGTGTTGTTGATGCCTCCAATGCTATCACAGAATCTGCAGCTCAAATGACAGATTCTGCTATAGCTGATGTCTCTAAGGTAAAATCTCATGTTCCATTTGTTCTTTCTCTTGGAGCTTGGGGAAAGCCTCTAAAAATTCCTTTGGATTTAAAAGATCCAATTCCTGAATTTTTGCTTTCATCCGAGACTGCAAAGATCACGGATAATGTAAGTCCACCTTCTGACATACTTCCACCAGAGTTCAAGGAAGATGGTCAATTGCGGTTCCCATGGACAGCAAAGATGGACCCAACAATCTTTATTGTACAACATCACCAACTTATTTGGAGGATGGTACTCCCATGGTCGAGATTCCTAATCATGTTTTAGCACAAGGATTAAAAAATCAGAAGGAATTTTTGGTTGGTCAGTTTATTAGATGTTATACACCATCTGGAGGTGTCATACATGTTGTTGCTAACAGGATTTGGGGTAAGAAGTGTAAGATCTTCACTCGTAAATTAGGTGACTCCTCGTTTCTTTTTTCACATCCCACATGAGTCTACTAGAACTTGGGTGTTAGAGCGTGGTCTATGGCATATTGATGATTGCATTATGTTTGTGGCACCTTGGACTCCTACTGCTTCTTTAGCTTTGCCTGAGATCACTTCAGTTCCGGTATGGGTGACTTTAAAGAACATCCCAAGCTGTCTTTATTCAGACTGGGGAATTAGTTGGATAGCTTCAGGATTAGGAGAACCCATGCTAACCAACAAACCAAGGTTGGATCCAACCCTTATGGGTGAGGCCAAGTTGATGGTGGAAATGGAATTAAACAGGTCTTTTCCACACAGGATTGCAGCTGTTGACAAGTTAGGTAATGTCTCAATGGTAGATGTTGAGTACTCTTGGCTCCCATAAAAGTGTGAGAAATGTGGTCACCTAGGACATAAAGAAACTAGATGCCTTCTTCTTCGCCAATACAATACTGTCTCCACTCCTTCAAAGGGTTCTCCCTCAGAGGTTGGTGCACCAGTTGAAGAGCAAACTGTTGTCTCCCCCCCCCCCAGCCAACTCCACTCGCTCTTCTCAAAACGTTCAGATAGATATTGTCTCTTCTTTAACTCACTCTTCTTCTATATCAGAGGATGGACCATTGACACCAACTACCATTGTACATGGCTTAGCTCCTTCTACTGCGTCTTTAAACGCCATCTCTGTTTCCACTACATTGGCCTCTTCAAAGGCTGCACCAACTAAGACTTCTTCAATGATTGGCTCTCCTCCGGCTATGGATACTCTAGTTACTCTTACCCAACAAGGTTCATTGGTAATTGAAGTTGTGCAAGAGAATATTTTTGGGAGCAATACATTTGCTTCTTTAGATACATGTTTTGAGATGGGTGACTTCTCTCTAAGAACTCAAGGAGGGAGGTCAATCAAACCTACGCAAAAAGTTCAAGAGAATGAATGGACTATGGTTGGAAGACATGGCAAACGTGGTCGTGGTGGCCGTGGGAGTCGTGGTTAAGCACCGTAGTTCCTTGATTTTTCTTTTTATAATCTAGAATACACTTGTGTGTTCTTATCCTTTTAACTACTTTCAAAAACTATATGACCTCAAAGTCATATCCTTGTATTACCTTTTATGCATTTAATTTGAAAACCTTTTAACAAAAAAAAAAAAAAAAAAAACATATTTGTGTGGTTCGTGCGTAATGAGGAAATTATATATCAATGAGGAATGTACATGTGTAAATGTAATAAAATATCCCTAAAAGAGAGATGGTTTCCAATTTTGTTACTAAAGCTGTTTTATGACTAAGAAAAGCTCTAATTCAGTTTATTATCAGTAGGTTCAATCTTTGTTTTGTTAGTAAGATTCTGATGTAGAGCATGTAAATTTGGAAGTCTGACAAATAATGTGCATGAACTAAGTAGGTAAATGTTTGTTGAAAATAGTTGTATATAGTAGACAGAATGTGTGCATGAACTAATTAGCTAGCTAAATGTTTGGTAAAAATGGTTAAATACAAACACTATATAACAATAAAAAGAAGCTGTTCATAAATTAATTAATTTCTAAAAACAGCTAATTAAACGATCTGACTACTACTGCCTTCTTTGATTTTAGAGATTCATATGTCAAATTTGAAAATTTTAGCTGAGAAAACATTGTAATTAACTTACTCACAATTTAAATTAATAGTTATCCACAAATCGTCGCCGTATCATTGTAAATTTGTAATGACTTTGTTATTCCCCGAAAAAAAAAAAAAGCTAGAGAAGATCAATGCATCTCTTGTGTGACCTGTTCCAACCAGTTTGCAAGTTCCGACATTGTTGGTCGTTGATTAGGATCCTCCCGTACACACAACTCCGCCATGTCAGCAAGTTTCAACAACGGCTCAACGTTTCTCGGCAACGCTATATACTTATCCATAATCGCCACCGCTTTGCCTTCTCTGATCACCGGAACCGTCCATTCAACAATCTCCGGGGGATCACAGTCCCTATCATAACGTTTCCTTCCGGTTAAAATCTCCAACAACACAACCCCAAAGTCATAAACATCTCTTTTGATGTCCAAATTCTTCTCGTTCGACGATGTCACTAGCCCGAAATCCGCAACTCTCGCTACCCAATCCGAGTCCAAAAGTACATTCGAAGACTTCACATCGCCATGAACGATTCTCGTCTCAGCTTCATTGTGAAGATAGTCAAGACCCTTTGCGGTTTGCATAGCTATTTTCATCCTTAAGCTCCAACTCAACGGCGAAAACCCGCCGTGTAGATGGTCGTGAAGCGTACCGTGAGGCATGTACTCGTAAACAAGAAGCCTCTCTCCCATTTCGGTCGAGTAACCGAGGAGATTCACAATGTTGCAATGCCTAATGTTGCAGAGAATCTCTAACTCCGTCTCGAACTCTCTTGTGTTTGTGTGGATTATGGTTGATGCGTTTGCTCTCTTAACCGCTACTTGCCTCCCGTCAGCTAACACGGCTTTGTAGACAAACCCGTAGCTTCCTCTGCCTAACTCATTGAACTCTTTAAACCCGTTGGTCGCATCTTTAAGCTCAGAGAGTCTGAACACTTGAGCAAAAGGTGTCACGGATGGAGCAGGGGAGATATGTTCAAGTGGCTCGGTGTCTAAATCAGGCTTTCCTATACAAGACTTGAATTGATTCGCAGCACCGTCATCTTTATTAGGACTAGAGACAATCCGTGGCACAACGCAGCAACCGATTATGATGATCAACAAAGCGGACGCACAAGATCCGATGATTAAGACAAGTCTCTGTAGTTGATGCCAATGCTTGTCTGGAAAATTGCTGTTATGAAGCTTACATATGTCCGAACACGAACTGTTTTGACAGAGCGAACAAGACGTACAGATCCGATCAGAGTTCTCGTTGCAAGAACTAGACAAGAAAAACCCATGAGAGCAATCAGAGCCGCAAGGTGAACATACCATTAACTCTTTCCTTACACACAAACTCGTTAGGTCAGGTTCGTTGAGGATACTTGCGTTGAAAGCAAACTCTTTTTCGTTACATGGACCAGCTCGACACATCCCTGGACTACACAGCTCTAAAGGAGGATCATAAGCTAAGGTCGATGACCCGTTAACCATCCAGCAATCAAGAACAAGATCCTCTTCTCTGATACCACAAACAATGAAATCAGATGAAGCAATCGCTTTGAAGCCAGAACCTTTCGGAATCAATGAAAAATTTGAGTTTCCCCAACACTCAACCTCATGAGTATCCTCACGGATTCCACAGAAATGACGAGGACCTGCGGTTAACGCGACGAATCGAGAATCATCCGTTGGAGAATTAACGAAAGACTCATCTTCTCCCCAACATTTTACCTCCCGGGATGAGTTTAGAATCGCACAGAGTGAGTTTTCTCCGGCGGCTAAGACTTGGAAGTTATCAGAAGATGTGTTAAACCCTAAATTAGAAGAATTGGGACCAAAACAGAGTAATCCACCGTCTCTGATTCCACCACAGCTAAACCCATCACCAGAAGCGATATCGTTAAAGACGAGATTACTAACAAACTGATCATAGAAGTTTGGATTCTCTTTAGCGATTAAGCTGTTGTTACTCTTAGTTCTTTCGATCTCCCAACAGTCGACAGTTCCAGAATCGTGATCGGAGTAGTAAGCTCCTCTAACTGCACAGACATGGCTGTTTCCAGCAGCGATCTGAGAGTAAGCAGTAGTCCTGTAAGCTAGAGGAACGAGATCTATACCTGAAGAAGAACCAAGTGAACTGAAACAAAACGCTTGAGAAGTGTTGGATAGAATGCCGCAGAGAAACCCGTCTCCGCCTGAAAGAACCGCCATTGAGGGAATGGTGTAACTTGCGGAAGTGGAAGAAGCAAGAGATGAGGAAGAAGAAGAAGAAGACGGAGAAGAAGGAGATGAATAGTTTTTGCCCCAGCAGATGACATCTTGACGACCACTAGCGTCAATGGCGCAGAAGAAAGCAGAGCCGCCGAACGAGGCCGCTATTGGACCGGAGGATCCGAAACCGGATCCGGGTTTGGAGAAAAGTAGTGGAATGAGAGAGAGAAAGAGGAGAAAGAGATGGGTTTCCATTGGAGGTGAAGTTCATGAACTGAAAGAAGAAGATTGAGACAAGCTGCCATTTGACAGTGTGATGGCTGACGAACAGAGAGAACGTGGGTGGCGTCCTCATCGCGACCACCAAAACCAAAACAAAAAAAATAAGTAAAAATATTTATTATTGGATTCGTTGGATCTCTCTCTCTCGTCTATAGTATTTGTATGTATGCTTATTACAGTGACGACCGACTAATAAACTGTATCTAAACTATTAACACACCACATTCATGCAGGTACAAAAAAAATATTCAAGTTTTACATGAATGTGTCAACGGTGTAGTTTTTAGTTCAGGTTTAAAAATTAAACTTTTGGACGTAATATATCGGTAAAAAGGGAATATAGTTAGTTCATAATAATGAAATATATCTAGCCAAAAAGAGAAAATCTAATGAACTTTGCCTAAAGGGGGACAAGAAGATTTAGTCCCATGTCAATTTCTTTTTTTTCTTTGGAGCTTTAATGCAAAAGAGATATTAAAGAAAAGAAAATAAAACTCTTTTGGAGCTCACCGTCATTGTCAACTTGTCGACATATATGCAATGGATAATATATTTTAGGTGACAAAATAGAAATATAACATGAGTCGGTAATAATTTTCCAAGCAATTGCAAACGACTGAAATTTTAAATTATTGAGCAAAAGATGTGTGGGGTTATAAGTTCGGCGTTTTTGGTGCATATGATTCCAAAAATCCTGCCTCGGTGTTGTAAACGCAATGTAGCTCCTTTTTGCTATCTTTAATTCTTTAGTATCTTTAGTCTATTTGAAGCTTTTATTGATCGTTTTTGTCTTTGACCCCCTTTGAACATTTGCAAAGACTACAATGAATTATATGTTAGCTGTTGCTTCTTCGATGATAGTTTTGTGCATTGTCATTTGTCAAGGTTTCAAAAGCTCAAAACTAATTTCATGGTAATTGAGATTTAGATTTTGTGGAACAGAGAAATAAGAAAAGCAAAGTGAATATATTATTATTCAAAAGACTTTGATGTTGAATGGTAAAAACCGATTTACGAGCTCATCAAAACGTAAAACATACCAAGAAAAGAAAAAAAACCAAAGCACTAGAATCTCAAAAGTCATCGACGCTAGTTCTTGTTTAGGAGCTTCCACGGGGGAAACTGAGAAAAAGATGAAGTAGTGACTCTTTCTGAATATTGTAATCAGCTAAAGTGCGACCATCTTCAAGTTGTTTGCAGGCATATATCAGCCTTTTCCGGTCCGGTGGGATCCCTTCTCTGTCCTCAATCTTGGCCTTCA
The DNA here is from genome assembly GCF_030686135.1 of Camelina sativa. Lineage (NCBI taxonomy): Eukaryota > Viridiplantae > Streptophyta > Magnoliopsida > Brassicales > Brassicaceae > Camelina > Camelina sativa. The sequence goes on from NC_141898.1 coordinate 3,937,620, forward strand.
CGTTATCGACCGTATCAGAGCTCTCGACATCAAGAGTAATGGTCTTTTCCGAAAAAATCTTGACAAAAATCTGCATACGACTACCACCTCTCAGAAAATACAACTGATTCAGAGTTGATTCGTTTTCAATGTTGTAATATGCTACTGTTCGACCACCCTTAAGCACTTTATCACCAAAGATAAATTTCTGTCGGTCCAGAGGTATTCCTTCCTTGTCTTGGATCTTAGCTGCAACACTATCAATAGTGTCTGAGCTCTCAACTTCTAGGGTAATGGTTTTAGAGGTATGATTTTCGGAATAGGTGTTAACGAATATCTGTATAACACGGGGAATACGACGGATAAGGTGAAGGGTTGACCATTCCTGGATGCCGTAATCCGCAAGAGTCCGACGGCAATCATCGAGCGGTCTACCGAGATAAACCAGCCTCTACTGGTGCGGGAGTAAATTTGACTCATCTTGAATCTTCGCCTTGACATTGTCAATGGTGTCCAAGCTCTCAACTTCTACGGTAATGATTTTAGCGGGAAGGGTGTCACGGGTACTGGTTACATCGGGGAGGATCTTGACGAATATCTGCATACGAGGAGGAAGACGAAGGACAAGGTAAAGTTTTGAGTTTCTCAGGATACTGTAGTCCGCAACAGTACGGTCATCCTTGAGCTCTCTACCGAGAAATATCAGCCTCCGCTGGTCTGAGGGTAAATTTTCCTTGTCTTGAATCTTCGCCTTGACATTGCCAATGGTGTCTGAGGTATCAACTTCTAGGGTAATGGTTTTAGCGGCAAGGGTTTCACCGGTACTGGTTACACCGGGAAGGGTCTCGACGAATATCTGCGTACGACAGTGAAGACGATTGAGAAGGTAAAGTTTTGAATTTTCCTTGATGCCGTAATCCGCAAGAGTAAGGTCCTCCTGGAGCTCTTCCCGGTGAAAGATAAGCCTCTGCTGGTCTGGAGGGATCCCTTCTTTGTCTTGGATGTTGACCTTGACGTTATGGATGGTGTCTGAGCTTTTGACCTTGAGAAATATGGTCTTTCCCGCAGGAGTCTTCACAAAGATTTGCATACCACCTCTTAGAACCAAGTGGAGAGTTGACTCTTTCTGGATGCTGTAATCAGCCAAGGTACGACCATCCTCGAGCTGTGTACCGGCAAAGATTAGCCGTTGCTGGTCAGGAGGGATTCCTTCTTTATCTTGGATCCTTGCCCTGAGGTTCTCGATCGTGTCGAAGCTTCCCACCTCAAGAGTTATGATCTTGTTTGTAAGAGTCTTAACAATGATCTGCATACCACCTCTCAACCTCAGAACCAAGTGGAAAGTTGAGTCTTATTGGATATTGTAATCAGCCAAAGTAGGAACGTCCTCAAGCAGTCTACCGGAAAAAATCAGTCTTTGCTGATCTAAAGGAATGCCTTCTTTTTCCTGGATCATTGCCTTGACATTAAGGATGGAGTCGGAGGTTTCAACATCAAGTGTTATGGTCTTTTCTGTAAGAGTCTTTGCGTAGATTTGGATTGTCATCTGTAAGACAATTTTTCATATGGCAGAGAATAATCTCAACGGAGGATTCTGAATGGTAGAACCAAAAAGATCAGACGAAAAAAATATTAAGAGAAGAGATCGGAGAAACAAGTACCTTGAGAGAGTAATTCACAGGAAAACGTTTGCAGAGCGAAAGAGATTTGAGTAACGAGAAGGAGAAGCGTCTGTGTTTATACAGAGAGGGCTTGAAATACTAAATCTAACTTAATAATTGGAAAATCTGCTAATTTCTAGTTGGTTTTGGATTTTTTTAATACAAGATCTCTTATTCGACTTTATCTGTTACTTAAAAATAATCTGAAATTCATTATTTGTTTATCGCTTTAGTTATTTTTTTTTACCTAAATTCATCCCAAATTCGAACCAAAAACTGATTGGCGTGCACCTCAAATTAGAAGGTTCTAGCCCTCACTAGCATCTGAAATCGCTTTAGAGTTTAGACTTTCGTGAATAGCTATTCTAGACGTCAAGTAGAGTAATCAAATTCTTGTTTCAATAATCCAGTCTCCAAAAACATTCCACCAATTGCACAAAGCTATTTATATAATTATTAGAGACTTTTAATAAGTTTCGAAACCGGAAGACAAAACTCACTCATAATAGTTGCTCATCATAGAAATTGAAGTCCATTCTTCTATTATGTGTCGCCATGGTTAAACTCATGTAAGCAGACTTCTTGTCAGATGCTCCCGAGCTGTTGCTATCGCTTGACTTAGTGTCTGCAGTTCCCAAAAATGTAAACAATGGATCCAAATTAGAAGTGCACTTTTGTGTTTATAGCCGAACCAGACCAAAATTATAGCAAAAGCTGTTGCTTTCTTCGTAGGGAGATGTAACAACAATAGTTAAAAAGTGTCAATTACCTGTTCAGAGAGTGAACCACTAGCTTCTGTGCTCTGCATTGCTACTTTCCCCGCAATGACGTTAGGAACCGTTTCAAGAACCACCCTTAACACATTATTACATAATAAGCCATAGTCAAACAACAGCTAAATGCTAAGATATATAGGACAAGCTCAAAAACGCTTCAGCAAATCTTTTAACATGTTTAGGACTTTTATATAACTGTCATGTAGGGCTAAAATATTAAACTTGCATACCCCTGGTCGACCATTTCATCAAGGCACAGAAAGATGAGATCCAAGTTCTCAAGAGCTTCCATCTTTTCCACATTGTTCCTGGTAAAGAAAAGGGATGCATCAAACTTTAAGAACAAGTAGAGCAAATAAATATAGGCATATTCAAGTCGAGCAAAATACCTCAGAAGAAGTGCAACAGCATCGAAAAAGCCTTGAAGAACAGAAGATAAGATGAGCTCGTTTTCATTTTCACCTCCAGTAACAAAGAAGTGAAGGTCCTCGGCAAACTTATAGACAATGATATTATTGTCCAACAGTGTGATCTCAGCTGCACATAAACGTTAAAACCAAACATCTATAAGCGAGAAAGTATGTATATACAAAGTCAGGAAACCCAATACACAGCCCATGAAAATAATTCTTTAGATGAATAGTATATGTGGTCTTACCTTCTGTGCGAGCATTGGTCTTAGAGGTCTTTGAGAATACAAATTTCTCAAAACATAACTTGGCAGCATTAGTTGACCAGTCATCAGAGTAATACTTGACGGCAACACGCTTTCCTTCAGAGTCTAGAAGAAGAATGTTCTTTACCAAAGGACATGAATCCTATTCAACGTAAAGTAGAAATTCAGTAATTAAGTTCCAGGGGAGAAGTAAAGCAGGTTATCCAAAAAAAGATCATGTATAGTCAAACTCCTACACATACACATAAACATAAAGGATACACATTCAACAGAATATAAGGGCATATGTACTTACATGAGACATTGTTGTAAGACTTGAGATGTACCTGAAATAGTGACAAAATATAGCTGTTATCACCATTACAAAAGTATTTGAGCAAATACGCAACCAAATTTTCGATTTTTGACAAGATATTAGAAACTTCAACCCACACTCATTTAAACAGACATTCTGGTCACTAGTAAAAGCTGAAACACAACAAGGAAAAATCCAAAAATCAAAGTATATATCATAAGCTCAAATGTGAAATCCTGTGTATAGTCAATGTACTACTATAGGACAAGAAAGCTACAGAAAGGCACCCATTACAACCACAGTTCACACAAAGAGATAAATGGAACAGCGAATCACGAAAATTCGGATCGCTAGATACATCCTGAGGCACAAAATTTCATAGGAGAATCACATATGCGAAGCATAAAAATGCACAGATCTCTACAATGTAGTCATAATCAACCGAGAAAACGCAAGAAAATTTCTCCAATCAAGCTGATTGAAGAAGATCTCAAATATAGCAATGGATCAGGGGAATAATCATAATCCAAAGGAACAAAGGGAGACAAAACGATCACCGGAAAACAAGATCGGAGAAGAAGCAATGGAAGATTCAATTATCAAAAACGCAGGATCGAGACGTCAGAACTAAAACTGAAGAAATCGGAATTAGAGTACCTTGAGAGAGAGAGCTCTCGCTTCGTCGTTCGTTCCCAGTAAATAAATGTTCAAGACGATTACTGCTTGCTTACTAGTATAAGTTATCCGGATCCTAGATCTGAATTTGAATTTGATCTAACCGACCGGTTCTCACAATTTATGAAGCAATAGACTGAAACGCCGTTTCTTATTTTTAGAAACTAACTGTGTGCCGTTTGTATTTGCAATTGTATTTCGGAGAAACTACAAGGCGTTAGAAGAAATGTTCTCTTCTCTTCTCTGCTGGAGCTGGAGAAAACTATAAAAGTAACCTTTTTTTTTCAGGTCCAACGCAGCAAAAAAAGTCTCCTCTGCCTCTCTCTGTCTCTTTCCTCTCTGCGTCTTTCTGAGGGCTTGAAGCGATGACCATGGCAGCATTTTTCGCCAGACGTCTTATTGGTAATCGCTCGAGCCAGATTCTCGGGACTTCGAGTTCTACCTCCGGTGCGTTCATTTCCATTGCTAGGGCTTTCTCCTCCTCCACTACTCCGATCAAAGCAACTCTCTTTCCTGGTGATGGGATCGGTCCAGAGATCGCTGAATCTGTCAAACAGGTCCCTTTTTTTTTCAATCTACTTTGGTGTGATGTAATTATGTTACCAGATCATGTCTGGCTGGATAATTTGAGACTTGTTAATGATGAATCTAGGCTTCTTGAATTCGAAATTTTCTTCCTTTAGTGTTATAGTTGATTTCTCTGAAAAATGGGTTTCCCCACTTTTTATGGTGATCCTCCCAGGTGTTTACTGCTGCTGATGTGGCCATTGAATGGGACGAACACTATGTTAGTACCGAAGTAGATCCTCGAACCAATAGTTTCTTGACATGGGAAAGTCTTCAATCCGTGCTTGATAACAAGGTTGGCTTGAAAGGACCAATGGCTACCCCAATTGGAAAGGGTCACCGTTCTTTGAACCTTACTCTTAGGAAAGAGCTTAATTTGTATGCCAATGTTAGGCCTTGCTACAGTCTTCCTGGTTACAAAACCCGTTATGATGACGTTGATCTCATTACCATTCGTGAAAACACGGAAGGAGAGTACAGTGGCCTTGAACACCAGGTTTGTCTGTTGCTCCATCATTTGATTAAATCTATCTATATTTAGTATTCTTTTCAGAATCATTCATGTTGATAACTTGCCATTTTATGATCTGCTAGGTCGTCAAGGGTGTGGTGGAAAGTATTAAAATTATTACCCGTAAGGCGAGTATGAGAGTTGCCGAGTATGCCTTTCTATATGCCAAGACTCATGGAAGGAAGAAAGTTTCTGCAATTCACAAAGCCAACATTATGCAGAAAACTGATGGCCTTTTCCTGCAGGTCTCCACATTTTGCAACTCATAAATACATTAACATTTTTTCTGCTGGCTTCTTTTTCTTAACATTTGTTCTGAGACTAGGTTGTGTTTGCGTCCTGATTTGCAGTGTTGTGATGAGGTTGCTAAGAAGTATCCTGAGATATATTACGAGAAGGTTGTCATTGACAATTGCTGTATGATGGTAAGTTACAACATGAAATATACCCTACCCTTTGTTCTGAATCATGTAAAGGTTGATTAAATTAGCTGTTGGTATAATCTTGTTAATATTGGGGAGTAGGTTACCCAGCAACCCATACTTGGGTCTGCTTTCGCTATTTTTACATTGGGAACAAAATGCTTTCTTGTATTGTGGAACATGGGATTGATAATCTGAATTCTGGCAGCTTGTGAAAAACCCAGCACTTTTCGATGTCTTGGTGATGCCAAATCTCTATGGAGATATTATCAGCGATTTGTGTGCTGGGCTTGTTGGGGGTTTGGGATTGACTCCTAGGTAACATTTGTTCCTTCGTCTCTCAGGATATTCTCTACTATGAACATGAGGCAATTACCTTAAACTCTTATGATGTTTTGGCTGCAGTTGTAATATCGGAGAGGATGGCATTGCTCTTGCTGAAGCTGTGCACGGCTCTGCACCTGATATTGCTGGAAAGGTTAGTCCTCGAAGCTGCATCATTCTCATATACTATCATCATCCTGAATGTGTATGATGCATTTAATTATTGCTATTATGAATAATACGATTTCGACAATGCGGTAGACCAAACTAAGTGAGTTTAGTCTGACTGTTATCCATAAACCAAGTATGATATAACTTGTGCTCCTGAGAGAAGATTTGTCACCTCTTTCTCTGCATTTTCTTGGTAGAACATTCAGATGCTGAGACTTTCATTGTAGATTGGATTACCGTCTAGTTTATATTGTAGAACGGTTCTGGTTGGATCATCGTTACTTGAATGATGTTAATAACTGGCCAATCAAGTGTTTAGGGTTAACCAGTATAATCTATAGGATCAAGTTTCAAACATCTCTGGACAATGGATTTAGATTTTACCAGCCCAATGTTCAAAATCAATACTTGATTCAATCCTAAGCTTATGATCAATGTATGATGTTTTGTCTTTTGTGGTGTTGTATAGAACCTGGCGAACCCGACAGCTTTGCTACTGAGTGGAGTGATGATGTTGCGGCACCTGAAACTCAACAAACAAGCAGAGCAGATCCACAGCGCCATCATCAACACAATAGCCGAGGGAAAGTATAGAACAGCTGATCTCGGAGGTACCTCAACCACAACAGATTTCACAAAAGCAATCTGTGATCATCTCTAAACACTAAACACCCGTAAAAGCATGATTCTTTCTCTACCATTCGCCATTGGATCTTCCTCGTGAATTTTCTCACCCCAAATATTTTTCTACTTATTGATCATCTTCCTGTGTGAAGAAACAAAAGCTGATAGTGGCTTTTCACATGATTGATTTTTGTTTTTTCTTTACATTCTAAGTTGTTGCACAGCTTCACAGCTATTTACTTGTGCCTTAATGGTAAAGAAGATTCATAACAACAACAGGAAGGTTTTGCCTGAATTCATATACAATTTGTTTGTTGCCAGAATTGTTTGGCGTTATGTTCTCTTATTCAAGGTAAGAATGAATGATCACACGTGTAATCCTGAAATAATAAGTTTTTGTCGGAGTAAAATATCTTACGAAGATGTACACAGTACACCACATTCTCAATCCCTGAAAAGTGAAAACTTTGAATGCTGCTGACACTACTAAATACTACACAACGTGGATGATTCAGCGACTAAGACCATCTTTATTGGGGAGTACTCTTTTAATGAATGCCACCGACACATTCTTTTTACCATTTCCTCTTCAATTGCAAACCGCTATCACGAGGGATAGCCGTGAAGTGGACTTATAGTAGTACTGTATATGGTTGTCTCATTATTATTATTATTATTTTAACTCTCTCTTGTTCCTCCGCTAGATCCAATGGACTTTTCAAAGTGTATTGACAATTTCCTCAAGTGGGTTGGTGGGATTGGGACTTATTATATCTGTAACATTACTAATAACATACAACAAAACTACTGCAATGATATTATTTTAGTTACTCACGATCTCAAATATTGCAAATTTCAATAGTCGCTTATTAAATCACAATGTTGGATACTTATCCAAGTTTTGTAGTAGTACACTAGTACTGTATATGGTTTTGATTAAGAGAAATTAGAAAAATTCAGCACGATTTTAAAAAGCTAAAAAAAAAAACTGTTAAACTATACACATTGGAGATGCTTTAAATATATAAAATAAAGTAAATTTGTAAGAGGAAGAAAGAATCTATCTTTGGTATACCTAACTTGGTTTCTCTCTATCTATCTCTATTATAAAAACAGACACAACAGTCTTCACTCACCAAACACACTTAGCTCCATTACCAGATCTGAATCTCTCTTCCTCCAGATCATCTCATCAATGGCTTCCTCTGATTTCGATGGAATCCTCTTGGGAATGGGTAACCCACTCCTCGACGTCTCTGCCGTCGTCGACCAAGATTTTCTCAACAAGTAAGTTCGCTTAGATCCCGATTGTTTTTTTTCCCCCGATCTGAATCGATTTGCGTAAGATACTCTTTCTGGTGGGTTCTCTGGTTTTGAATGTTTTTTCTTTTCTTTTGGAATCGTGACAGATACGACATCACATTGAACAATGCGATTCTCGCAGAGGACAAGCATTTGCCCATGTAAGTTAATCGCTTTTCTCATTCCTATTTTGATTTGAAACCGCACTCTATATATTCTGATGTAGCAATAGAGTTTGGATATGATGTGATATAGTTATAAGGGAAATAGAGAACTTCATAATGCTGTCACAAGTCTTGGTGATTAGTTTTTCATATGGCCTTGAGTGATTCAGACTATGAAAAACGTTCTTGATGCGATTTGGAATATGACTTTGACTATTATCTTGATTCACATGATCATTGGTATTGTTTAGGTACGATGAAATGAGCCAGAAGTTCAGTGTTGAATACATTGCTGGAGGTAAAATTCATCTTTTTGCGTTATTATAAGTCATTTGGTGTTTATGTGCATTATTATTAGCAAGGTTTGTGATTTCTTCTTGATTTCGTTTGGTTTTGTCAGGTGCTACCCAGAACTCAATCAAAGTGGCTCAGGTAAAGGATCGTTAACACTTATTCTCATACTTTTTTCTTCTTAATGTTGGTACCTTTTATTTGCTTAACCCTAGGATTTATTTGATTACTGCAGTGGATGCTTCAAACTCCTGGGGCAACCAGTTACATGGGATCCATTGGAAAGGACAAATACGGAGAGGCCATGAAGAAGGATGCTACTGCAGCTGGTGTCAATGTGAGTCTTCTTTATGTTTCATAAGTTATCGCTGTTTGGTTCTGCTTTTAGTCCATATCATCAGGGAATAGACTGTTAATCTGCTGTTGTTCTATATCCAGGTCCACTATTACGAAGATGAGTCAACACCTACCGGAACTTGCGGTGTCTGTGTTCTTGGTGGAGAAAGGTCAGTTTACATTCAATCTTTATGTCTGCTTTTTTTTTTCTTAATAAGATGTTTTTTCTTATGAGTTGTATTGAGGCGTCTTTCACTTTTTTGCAGGTCGCTCATTGCTAATCTTTCTGCTGCTAACTGCTACAAGGTTGAACACCTGAAGAAGCCTGAGAACTGGGCTCTGGGTAAAAAAAAATCCTCATCTTCTGACCGTTTTATCAGAGTTTTCTTTCTTAGATTTGAAAGTTTCGTACGTTGGAACCTGCTGAGATTTTGTGAAACATGTTTCTTCTTTGGCAGTTGAGAAGGCCAAGTTTTACTACATCGCTGGATTCTTCCTCACGGTATCACCAGAATCCATTCAGTTGGTTCGTGAACATGCCGCTGCTAACAACAAGGTAAGAAGACATGATCCTTTATGAGAACCAAGCACAGTGATCTGTCTCCCCTACCAGTTTGTCTTTAATATGAACAATCCTGACATGCTCACATATTTGGCAGGTGTTCACAATGAACCTTTCTGCGCCATTCATCTGTGAATTCTTCAAAGATGTTCAGGAGAAGTGCCTACCGTAAACACATCCTAATCTCTTAATCCCTTTATTCCAGCTTATAGTTGCTTACACTAATCATTGGATATACTGAAAGCAATATTTTGCTTGGACCAGGTACATGGACTATATTTTTGGCAATGAGACCGAGGCAAGAACCTTCTCCAGGGTTCACGGCTGGGAGGTAACTGCCGAAGTTTCATCCTGTTTTTTTTGGTTTGAATGAAGACAGTTTATTAATCTGTTTGGTTATATCTTATACAGACTGATGATGTTGAGCAAATAGCCATCAAGATGTCCCAGTTGCCCAAAGCCAGCGGAACATACAAGAGGACTACTGTGATTACACAAGGTGCAGATCCCGTGGTTGTCGCCGAGGATGGAAAGGTGAAGAAGTACCCAGTCATCCCTCTCCCCAAGGAGAACCTTGTTGACACCAACGGTGCAGGTATTTGATAAGCCATCACTAACTGCTCTCTAAATAAGTCACAACAGTTCTAATCAGCTATACTCCTTCCTAGGCTAGGTACAGTTAGACTTATAGCTAAGAGTTGATCCCCCAAATTTCCCTTCAGAAACTTATTAATGTTTGATGATGCTAACCAGTCATCTAGTTAGTGTAAACACCACGCACCCTTATCTAAATCAAGGTTTACCAAACTGTTTGCTTTGTTTGATTGTAATAAGAAGACCATCATACATTTGGTCTCAGTTTCATTTAAACTAATTCCGTTGGTTTAACCTGACATGTTCTGTGATCATAGGTGATGCGTTTGTGGGAGGGTTTCTTTCGCAGCTGGTGCACGGAAAAGGGATTGAAGAGTGTGTGAGGGCGGGATGCTACGCCTCAAACGTAGTGATCCAGAGGTCTGGCTGCACTTACCCTGAGAAACCAGACTTCAACTAAAACTAAAAAAGTTCTCCAAATCATCTTTTTAGTTTTATATCGGAATGAGATTTTGGTGATTTATATACTACCCAAATAAACACTATTGTTGTTTGCTTGTATCACCTTTTGAGTTGAGGATTTGTGCTATTGAGTGTGTGTTTTTGGCTTGATTTTGTTAATTACCCTTTTTTATCAGTACTCTATTATTTAATAAATATTATTACCAGGCCTAAGTGTGATATATAAAATGTCAGAATGTTGAGGGCTTGTTACATCATCATGGATGTAATTAATTCCTCTATATATTTTTTTTTAAAATTGCTCCTCATTAGAGAACAAAAAGAGATGAGAAAGTCTCTTTAACTTGAATTGGTATTTGCTTAATTAGTGGCTCTATGATATTTGAACTAATGTTAAGGTACACCTCTTGGTTGGCTTAACTAAACCAAGACACGTCCATACAAAATCTGGCATAAGCTCAATGCCCCCAACAATTAAGAGTTTAAACGGAACTATAAAGTAGTAGAATGATCATAATTGCTTAATTAGTGGCTCTATGATATTTGAACTAATGTTAAGGTACACCTCTTGGTTGGCTTAACTAAACCAAGGCACGTCCATACAAAATCTGGCATAAGCTCAATGCCCCCAACAATTAAGAGTTTAAACGGAACTATAAAGTAGTAGAATGATCATAATTCCCTGCAATGTGCATTGTCGTTTTTTATAACTTGTTTTTAACGCAACTGGTTCGAATTCAAAATAGTGCGGTTCAACGAAACTACATTGGTCTTCATTGCTATGCAAAAACAAAGTTTGTGGAATCTTTTGTGTCGGTACATAAAAGAACAATTTCTATCGGATCATAGATATGACAATTAATGTCTCGTTTCGGATGTTTTGATAATGTTAGGGTTGGAGGAGTGTAGGACCAATATGAGTCGTTAAAATCTGTTGACTTTTGACCTATATGGATCTACCAACTTTGACTTTTACTTATCTCTTCTCTTCTACTACTATCTTTTATCTTTTCCGTATACAAATCAAATTCGAAAAATTCACAAGAAGTCTCTATCTTATTTCCTATGGACTCTACTCGTGACCCTTCCCTTGCCAGTTTAAAGGTCTCAGTAGGGACAGTGCCTAGGTTCTTATAAACAACATGAAAACTGTGCCATTTTTCTATCACAGAGAAGATCTGATCCACTTGTAGCTGTAAAAATCTAATGGGTAGGTAGGTGAAGTTACGAGACTTGAGTGAAGATGTATATATTACGAAAAGTACCAAACCGGGATCAAACCGACACAGCAGCGTGAGCAACTCGACAAAAGTGGTAGATTAATTAACACATAATTGTAAGAAATAGGTTAAGTTACCAAGGTTTAAGGTAGCTCAACAAGTGGTGCAGTTTACCAAAACCAATAGTACGTATTAAGTTATTAAGAAACCGATATAGATCAATCGGAAAGCAATAACCGAGGATTTCTTAAATTCATTATTTGTGTGAAAATGCTAAACTCTGACGTTAAATTGATGTAATCTAGGTTCCAGGAAGATTTGGGAAATCTCCTAGGTGACTCAAGTGTAACATCCCTTTCACTTCCCCATAGCAAATCTCATACTATATGATAACTTTTTATATATCATAAATAAGATTAGCAGAATATTATGCTTATATCATACGTAAGATTATATTTTCATACGTTTGATAGGTTGAAAGGACTTAAGAACCCATTTTGGCCGATGCACCTTAAAAAAGTAGAATTTTCAATCCTATCAAAAAAAATAGAACCCATTTTATTCCAATAAAAAAAAAAAAAAAAAAAAGTAGAATTTTCAATCCCGATGGTGATGCAACAAGACTGTATTGGCATAAACCATTAGTTAGTTTATATGCTATGGTTATAAACTTATAATTTGGAGAGCCTGAAAAAATTGATTAGTCATTGAAAAATAAGGTAAAGAAACCGTAATCCATATAATCAAAAATGATACTCTAAATCGTAAAAAAGTACCAAATACACTATCTGATACTCAAAAAAAAAAAGGGGATGAAATAAAACGTTTTTTTTATATATATATAAATAATAAGAAAATATAGTTTTTGGAAGCATCTAAAAACAAAATAGTACAAAACCAAAGTATTTTATTTTTGTCCAATTTTAATTCTCAGTACTTTAGCAGACTTTCAGCGCTCTGCCTTGTAAAAGACTTATTAGCTTTTTTTGGTTTTTTCTTTGCTTTTGCCGTGTGACGACTTCTTCTTCTTCATCTTCTTCTTCGTTCATCCTCTCCTCTTCCAAGTTTTTGCTTCTTAAAAAAAATCCATTTTCACAAATACCCAATTAAAAAACTCCTCCTTCCTAGTCATCCTTCTCTCTCGTCCTCTTTTGTTACGTGATTTATGAACCATTTCATAATAATCATAATCATCCTTCTCTTCTGGCGATTGACTTGTATCTTCTTCTGATAAAGTTTTGATCTTTTCCTCTATACAAAACAAAATTCAAAGGTGGGTTGTAATCATCTTCTTCTTCTTCTTCTTCTGCTTTTTATGTTGAGTTCAATAAGTCACAGTTCTTTTTATGTTGCTGCTTGTTGGGTTTTAAGACTATAGGAGGAATCTTACTTGTGAAACTCGATTACTTCTTCTAGCTTCCAGATCGTTCTCTTACCCTATCTAAATTTAGGGTTCTTTACTTTGAAAAGATATTGGATCTGTTGATTCCTGTGAGTAAAAATTTGATCTTTTGTATATCTAAAGTTCGAAATCCAAGTAAGTTGAAACTAAGGGAAGCACTGATGTTTAAGAGCAATGACTCTGTTGTAGCTTGAACTTTTGCAGCTTAGTTGTTCGATAAAATGTTCCTGTGAAAATTAAGATGGTTCTGATGTTCTGGTTGCGTTTATGTTTTCATGATCATTGTTTATTTTGTGTCCTGCAGTGGAGAAACCTCGTTGTTTTCATCTCTTCTCGACGATGAAGTGTTTCTTGTTCTCTGGTGGAGACAAGAAAGGAGAACAGAAGACTCCTAACTCGGTTTCATTGACCTCTAACTTCTCTGACCGCGAAATAAACCGAAGCGGATCAGAGTTTAACTCCCGGGATGTCTCTGGGACGAGTACGGAGTCATCCATGGGGAGGAAGAACTCGTACCCTACAATGTCTACTAGAGCAAGTAATCTCAGAGAGTTCAGCATTACTGATCTCAAGTCTGCAACTAAGAACTTTAGCCGATCTGTTATGATTGGAGAAGGCGGTTTTGGTTGTGTCTTCAGGGGAACAGTGAGGAACTTAGAAGACCCGTCCATTAAAATCGAAGTCGCTGTGAAGCAGCTTGGTAAAAGAGGGTTGCAGGTAAAGTCTTTTCTTTCCTCCTGTCTTATTTTCAAGATTTGTCAGTTATTTACAGGGCTAACTCTGTTATCTCATGTCTTGGATTTTCTAGGGGCATAAGGAATGGGTTACGGAAGTAAACTTTCTTGGTATAGTTGAGCATACAAACTTGGTGAAATTGCTTGGCTATTGTGCTGAAGATGATGAACGTGGAATCCAACGGCTTTTGGTTTATGAATACATGCCTAACCGAAGTGTTGAATTCCACTTGTCCCCTCGGTCACTCACTGTTCTTACTTGGGACCTCAGATTGAGAATCGCTCAAGATGCAGCTCGCGGCTTAACATACCTGCACGAAGAAATGGACTTTCAGGTAATGTCATGTCTCTGCTTGCTATGTTATTGATCTCATTTCCCTCTCTTTAAAGACTTTGATCTATTGTTTAATTTCAGATCATATTCCGTGATTTCAAGTCCTCGAACATTCTTTTGGATGAGGACTGGAAAGCAAAGCTCTCAGACTTCGGTTTGGCTCGTTTAGGTCCATCTGAAGGACTAACTCATGTTTCTACTGATGTAAGTTCTGCATTTCACTTATTTTTTGTTGCAAGATTTGAGAAAGAAATCATCTAGCTCTCTATTAACATGTTACAATTCGGCTGTATTAGGTTGTAGGTACAATGGGTTATGCAGCACCTGAATACATTCAAACAGGCCGTCTCACATCCAAAAGCGATGTGTGGGGTTATGGAGTGTTCCTCTATGAGCTTATCACAGGGAGGCGACCAGTAGACAGAAACAAACCCAAGGGAGAGCAGAAGCTTCTAGAATGGGTCAGACCTTATCTATCTGACACAAGGAAGTTTAAACTCATATTAGACCCGAGGCTCGAAGGAAAGTACCCGATCAAATCGGTTCAAAAGCTAGCAGTTGTTGCCAACAGATGTTTGGTTAGGAATCCAAAGACACGTCCCAAGATGAGTGAGGTGTTAGAGATGGTGACCAAGATTGTGGAAGCTTCTTCAGGGAACGGCAGCCCGCAGCTAGTTCCATTGAAGAGTGTAAATGCTTCAAGAGACACGGGAGGAAAGAACAAGAGGGGTTTAGAAACAAAGAACAATGGTGGTGGCGGTGAAGGAGGTTGGTTTGGAAAGCTATGGAACCCAAAGACAATAAGAGCTTGCTGATTACATAAAAATTCAAACCCCATCATACGAAAATACAAGACTCAAGAAAGGTTCCAGGGAGATTGGAAAGCTTGAAGAGTTTGGCGAGAGATCAAGATCAAGCTCATACACATTACATATATATAATTTGCATATGAAGATTATGAACGATACTAAATGATTTAATATGATATTTGTGTGATTATAACCAGTAACCACAGCTGAATCAAGAAGATATATATAAGCAAGAATGGCTTATCACTTTATCAGAGTTTTGTTCCAAAGCTAATAAGTTTTCAGCACAAAAAATACTCTTGCTTACGTGTATATTTGTGTTTGTGTTAATTGTAAAAGTACCTATTAATTACCATAAGTAAATCTCTTTTTTTTTTTTCTTTTGGATTAAACCATAAGTAAATCACTAAATCTTAACGCTAACATAAATAAACATAAAAACAATTACGTCTTTTGTGGGGTGGAAAAAATATGTAGAGGACTACTCAAATTTGGGAGAAGTAGTTGGATAAAAAGAAGAATATTTTAACCGATTTAAGAATATTTTTTTACCAATAGGTAAAAGAAGATGCTATTGCTTGTGTTGTTTAGGTATTTGGTATTTTTGTTCATATCTTAGTATAAAAAATTGAAATGAATGTTCCTAGGAAATTACAAAAATAAAATTAAAAAAAATTAATAAGCAAGCACAAAGAGTGTGACTTTTGTGGCATTGATTTGTCCTTTTTGGAAAAGAGGAAACCAAAATAAAAGAGATAAGGAGTAATTTAGTCACATAACATAAATAGGGTAAAGATTTGAGAAAAATGTAAAACACTAGGGGTCGTTTACATATTTACTAGAAAGATAAGAAAAAAAGGAAAAAAAAATGGAGAGTTCTCTTTACCAACAAGAAACATAGAGATATTAATCTCATCAGCTCTTTCAGATCCCATTATCACAAATCGATCTCTCTTCTCAGAGAAACCCACACCAAGACAAAAAGAAAAAGCTCTCATCTTTCTTCGATTTCTGAGGCAACTCTTTCGGTTAATCTCAAATCATGTCTACCCCAGCTGAATCTTCAGACTCGTAAGTACTCCCAGATCTCTTATTTTGTTTTTTCCGATCGGGAAAATCTCGGATCTCTTTTACTTAAAGTCTGTTTTTTTTTTTCGATTTTGATTACTTGGTAGGGTTTTTGGTTGATCTAGTGTTTTTAAAAGTTTTAATCTTTTGATTTGTGTTTATAGGAAATCGAAGAAAGATTTCAGTACTGCTATTCTCGAGAGGAAGAAGTCTCCTAACCGTCTTGTCGTCGATGAGGCTATCAACGATGATAACTCCGTCGTCTCTCTTCACCCTGCTACCATGGAGAAGCTTCAGCTCTTCCGTGGTGATACTATTCTCATCAAGGTTTGTTTTTTTCGTTTGGATTCTCTTTTGATTCTGATATTGAATGGTGTGGTTTCTGAAATTAGGGTTTTTTTTTGCTGTGCTCGATCGGTGGATTTCTTATGTGTTTCTACACAAACCCTAGTTTATGATTTTGGGTATTATACAAAAACAAAGAGACTTGCTTTTTTGTGTGTTGATAGTATTGTATTGGTCCTGTCTTTATGAAGTAATTGTTTTTTTTCTTGTGGTCTCTCTTAGTTCTGATTTGTTTTGTCTTTTGGCTTTCAGGGTAAGAAAAGAAAGGACACTGTCTGCATTGCTCTTGCTGATGAAACATGTGAGGAGCCAAAGATCCGGATGAACAAAGTTGTCAGATCTAACTTGAGGGTTAGACTCGGAGATGTTATTTCTGTTCACCAATGCCCAGATGTCAAGTACGGAAAACGTGTTCACATCTTGCCTGTTGATGATACCGTTGAAGGGGTGACTGGCAACCTCTTTGATGCTTACTTGAAACGTAAGTCGGCTTTTGTGTTTTGGTTGTTTCCTTGGAGATTCTTATTTGCTTTGACTTTGAGATATTATTGGAATGATTTCTGAATAAAATTTTGTTTTTTTTAACAGCTTATTTCCTTGAGGCATACCGCCCCGTGAGGAAGGGTGATCTCTTCCTAGTCAGAGGAGGAATGAGGAGTGTGGAGTTCAAAGTTATAGAGACCGATCCTGCTGAATACTGTGTGGTTGCTCCAGACACAGAGATTTTCTGTGAGGGTGAGCCTGTGAAGAGAGAGGATGAAGAAAGGCTAGATGATGTAGGTTATGATGATGTTGGTGGTGTCAGAAAACAGATGGCTCAGATCAGGGAACTTGTTGAACTTCCATTGAGGCATCCACAACTATTCAAGTCCATTGGTGTTAAGCCACCAAAGGGAATCCTGCTCTATGGACCTCCTGGGTCTGGAAAGACTTTGATTGCTCGGGCTGTGGCTAATGAAACTGGTGCCTTTTTCTTCTGTATCAATGGACCCGAGATCATGTCTAAACTGGCTGGTGAGAGTGAGAGCAACCTGAGGAAAGCATTTGAGGAGGCTGAGAAAAATGCGCCTTCGATCATCTTCATTGATGAGATTGACTCTATAGCACCAAAAAGAGAGAAGACAAATGGAGAGGTTGAGAGAAGGATTGTGTCTCAGCTCCTTACGCTCATGGATGGACTCAAATCGCGTGCTCATGTTATTGTCATGGGAGCAACCAATCGTCCCAACAGTATTGACCCAGCTCTTAGAAGGTTTGGAAGATTTGATAGGGAGATCGATATCGGTGTTCCTGACGAAATTGGACGTCTTGAAGTGCTCAGGATCCATACAAAGAACATGAAGCTTGCTGAAGATGTAATTTTCTAATTATATATATATATATATATATATATCCTTGCCTTTGTTTATTGAGTGTAATGTTTATTGAAAGCTAAAATTTGCTTGTTGTTATTTTTCCCCCAGGTGGATCTCGAAAGGATCTCAAAGGACACACATGGTTACGTTGGTGCTGATCTTGCAGCTCTGTGCACAGAGGCTGCCTTACAATGCATCAGAGAGAAGATGGATGTGATTGATTTGGAAGATGACTCCATAGATGCTGAAATCCTCAATTCCATGGCAGTGACCAACGAGCACTTCCACACTGCTCTCGGGAACAGCAACCCATCTGCACTTCGTGAAACCGTAAGTATTGGCAGTGACAGTGCTCCGCTTAGAACGAGATCAAAGCCTATATTTTTGCTTAATTCTCATTCCAAAATTTCTTTTTGGCTTTTCAGGTTGTTGAGGTTCCCAATGTCTCATGGAATGATATCGGAGGTCTTGAGAATGTTAAGAGAGAGCTCCAGGAGGTAAGTCCGTTCTTGCTTGATTATGTCCTTTATTGTAAGCCAAGCTTGTTTGTTCCTTTCTTGCTTGGATCTGTTCATTAATTGTAAGCTAAGCTGTGTCATTGTTCAAATGCAGACTGTTCAATACCCAGTCGAGCACCCAGAGAAATTTGAGAAATTCGGTATGTCTCCATCAAAGGGAGTC
The DNA here is from genome assembly GCF_030686135.1 of Camelina sativa. Lineage (NCBI taxonomy): Eukaryota > Viridiplantae > Streptophyta > Magnoliopsida > Brassicales > Brassicaceae > Camelina > Camelina sativa. Next base: position 3,955,960 of record NC_141898.1, read on the forward strand.
CTTTTCTACGGTCCTCCAGGATGTGGGAAAACCCTATTGGCCAAAGCTATTGCCAACGAGTGCCAAGCTAACTTCATCAGTGTCAAAGGTCCTGAGCTTCTGACCATGTGGTTTGGAGAAAGTGAAGCAAATGTCCGAGAAATCTTTGACAAGGCCCGTCAATCCGCTCCATGTGTTCTCTTCTTTGATGAACTCGACTCCATTGCGACTCAGAGAGGAAGCGGAGGCGGTGGCGATGGAGGCGGTGCTGCAGATAGAGTGTTGAACCAGCTTTTGACTGAGATGGATGGAATGAATGCCAAGAAAACCGTTTTCATCATCGGAGCAACCAACAGACCAGACATTATTGATTCAGCTCTTCTTCGTCCTGGAAGGCTCGACCAGCTCATTTACATTCCACTACCAGACGAGGATTCCCGTCTCAATATCTTCAAGGCCGCCTTGAGGAAATCTCCTATTGCTAAAGATGTAGACATCGGTGCACTTGCTAAATACACACAGGGATTCAGTGGTGCTGATATCACTGAGATTTGCCAGAGAGCTTGCAAGTACGCCATCAGAGAGAACATTGAGAAGGTCAGTGATCTCTATAATCTCTAATCTCTAATTAAAATGGCAACATTCTCTAATATCTGAACTTAATTCTCTTGGCTTTTGTTTCAGGACATTGAAAAGGAGAAGAGGAGGAGCGAGAACCCAGAGGCTATGGAGGAAGATGGTGTGGATGAAGTATCAGAGATCAAAGCTGCACACTTTGAGGAGTCTATGAAGTATGCTCGTAGGAGTGTAAGTGATGCAGACATCAGGAAGTACCAAGCCTTTGCTCAGACTTTGCAGCAGTCTAGAGGGTTCGGTTCTGAATTCAGGTTCGAGAATTCTACTGGTTCAGGTGCTACCACTGGAGTCGCGGATCCGTTTGTCACGTCTGCGGCCGCTGCTGCGGATGATGATGATCTCTACAACTAGTGATAACTTCGTTATCCTTTTTTTATTTAAGTTTAAAACTCGAATTCTCTACTTTTGGATTACTGGGAAAGAAAGTGATACTGATTCTTTCCTTGTGTTTCTAAGTTATCCGAATCTCTTGTGTTTGGGTTTTAATCAATGTTCTTAATTTTCGTTTCACTCCTCCTTTTTTGTTCTTTAATTACAAATGAAGAGCAAAGGGATTACTAAAGATCTTTACAAAAGGATTGCAGATTACAATTGTATTAGTGGATCTGTTTCCTCCTCATGTCATGTTAATGCTGTTAAATTGGTCTCTCTCTAGACATTTAGAATTTTGTGACACGCTGTAAATGGATTCCGAAGCTGAGGATGTTCTTTCTGCATCACTGGTGGTTGTCAGATAAGCCAAAAAGGATGCTTTTATTAATCAACAACAATTGATGTCAAGATAACAACAAATGCTGCTCCCAAGTCTTAAACGTAATTGAACATAATACGGCCACATGTTGGAGATTAAAGATGAACATATAATATATCTATTAGTGTTCTTGCTCAAACCTTGACCGTTAAATACTTAAATCTTTAGCCTTCAGCGCCAATTCCACGTGCTCTAGGACGTCTGACAGCAACCAGTGGATTGACTATGCCTTGTGAATCTCTTCCCAAACCCGAGCCTTCGACAAAACCCATTCTCGCCATCATCCTCGACCCAAAACCTGTTGTGTGCTGCTCAAAGGCTCCCAATCTTTTGTCTCTAATTCTTCCGGAACTAGAGGCACCATTGTCATGGGAGATGTGTTTCACATGTTTGCCAGAGGAAGAAGATCTGTTCCTTTTAGCATTGTTATTACTTGACGGACTCATGTCTTCAGTGTCAATGGAGAAATCCAGACCTAACCCAAGTGATTTTGGACGTTTAACAGCTTCTATTGGCTGTGCTATCCCCTTACCATCCTTTCCTAGACCGCCTCCATCTATGAATCCCATTTTCGCCATCATTTTGGATCCAAAGCCTCTCGTGTGCAGCTCGAATGCCCCAATGTCTGCTCCATTAGAGGTTCCTGGAGTAGTTTCAGCTACCCGTTTTGCATCTTTTTCACCAGAGGTTTTCGCAATAGCTATCTCAGAATCAATTACGCCACTTGACACAAATGATACAGGTTGATCAGCATATGAACTCTTCTTCCCATTGTTTTTGTTTCTCTCCCGTTCCTCTCTAGTAGGTCGCTTTTTGGTTGAGTCTTTTGCTTTCTTCTTATCTAAGCTTCCAGATTTTCCTTTTACCCCTCCACTGACAGCAAAATCATCATCCTCATCTCCTGCTCCTATCAGCTTCTCGATGCGAAGTTTATCACTTGCAGATGGCATACATGTCTGATATGTTCGAGTCACCGTCACAAAGCTTTTCTTTCCAGAACCATTGCAGCTACTTGATAAGCGGTACACATCTGCTAATCGTCTTACCTGAGAGCAATCTCGATTATGCATACGCTGGAAACAGTGCATGTCCACATTTTCCAGAACAAAACTCTCTAATTGAGAGTTGATCTCAGCAAGATCAACACCACGCTGCAACATTCTCTCACGGCGCTTCAGAGCAATGTATTCTTTGCGGTGTTTCTTCTTCTCACCAGGGAAATTACGTGACTTCTTGCTCTTTTGTGAACCTGAAGGCCAAGACTGAGGAAACTTAGCCACCTCTTTCTTCTTATTCTTCTTCCCCGAAAGACTTCTTGGATCCTTCACATACATAAGATCATCCATTGTGAATGGATGATTAGCCTTACCATGCCCGGAGAAACGACTTCCTGTCGTCTTCTTCTTACCATATTCCATTGAAGCTTTTTGCAGACTAATACCAGTCAACTTCCTTGGTTTTCGATCAGAAGAATCACTATCAGAACTATCAGCACTTGACAAATCCAATTTATCCAATGATTGTTCAGCTAACCAATGAGCATCCAACATAATCTCACTGCCACCAATACCTTCCAAGTAATCCTTTGCAACATCATCATCAATCTCGGAATGACTTCCAAACATGTCTTCCGAGCTGTCACTCTCAGATAATTCAGAAGACCCACTGCTACCTTCATCTCCAGATTCATCATCATCATTCGACCCTTCTTCTCCCTCACTCTCTTCACCAGATATATCTTCAGTATACAATTTCATCCCTCCTATAGAAATGAAACCCGAATTCCTTCTCGGTGTTTTCACAACATCAGGCATCACTTCATCCTCACTTGCATCAACCTCCTCCTCCTCATGAGCAAATGAACCACCTTTATCTTCCGACGCCTTTGGAATAATAGAAAGGCTACCACTTGGTGCAGCATCAGAACCATCACAAAATCCCAACCCTTTATGAGACTCATCACCCAAAACAAAACTCGGTTCGTATTCGTAATCATAATTTACCTTAACACCTTTAGAAGACGAAGGCGTATGATCCAGAAATGCAACAATTTGAGTCGTCTCCGACTTACCCAACACCATAGGATTTGAATCATTCATTTGATCAACTTCTGCGACTGGTCTTCGGTCCAAGCCTTCCTCAAACTCGACGGGAGGATACTGATACACAAAAGTATTACCATTGCATTTCCTTGGACCAGTAGTGGAAGCAGAAGCTTTCACACGATCTGAGCTTCTAAGATTCGATCCCTTTCTCGAAGAGCTTCCTCCTCCTCCTCGAGATGGCGTTGAAAAATCAGGATCCCGTGGGTAATCGGAGAGAACGCCTCCTTCTACGAACAGAGTAGTATTATTCTGACGTCGGCGACGACCACCGGAGGAAGACCCCGCCGCGGAATTGAAATTGGTTCTCGTGCTCTGTCCCGGAGATTTAGATTTACTTTTCCCAGAACCACCACCACCGTTGGATCTTCTCCTACCACCGCCTCGCATAATTTTAATAACCTTAATCCCAGAAAACCTTAATTTGGGGAAGACGACGATGGATGAATCAAAAGAAAGAATCAGATCTTTTATTAGTGTTCTTCTTCCCCCAAAATGAAATGGGCCACGTAGTTAAAACGATGGGTTTCGTGTCGTTTTGGCCTCCTCTCTTAGAGGATCTAATTGTTGGAATATTCGAAAATCGAAATGATGTGGCCCTAAAGCGAGGAAGAAGAAGTATTTTTAGATTGACCCCTAAGTTTTTATTCTATTTACAAAATCATCCCAGGATATTTCAATCTCTGTTACCAAACAGGAAAGTTAGTAGAAAGATAAATCGCCGGAGAAGAAGATAAAACAAAGAGAGAGAGATAGAGACAGAGAGAGAGAGACTGAGAGAGGAAGAAATGGAGAAGTATTTTGGAAATGCGTACAGGGGAGATCCAGGAGTGCCACATGCTGATGCGGATCGGTTTGTGAATATATGGATTGGTTCTGCTGCTTTCTCCGTTCTTACCTGGGTCAATCCTTACATGTGGCAGCTCTCCAACCAGTTCAAGTAAAATCCTTACCTGGATCGGTTTTTATGTTTCGTGTTTGGTCTCTCTCTCTCTCTCTCTCTCTCTCTCAATGTTGTGAGTGTCTGGGTTCCGAAATTGGTTTTCCAAGTTCATGTGTTTTGGGTATTAGGTTTATGTTAAGGCTCTTGATTCTTTTTGGTTCGACTGTTCTGTTAAAGTTCTTCTTTTGCTGCTACATGATTGGTTACAGCGCAATGTTAGAAGGTTTTGTAATGTTAGAAGATAGTTTGATGTCTTTTAGGCGAACTAGGATGAAGTTATTATCATAGACATAGCTGAAACCTCAGGTTTCCATATCATCTAGTAGTTGAAGGAGTGGTTTTGTCTTATCGAGACTGTAACTGCATACCCTCTCTTTGTTCGTTTCTTTACTTCTATGATATGATGATTGGATTCACGATAGATATGACATAGTGTGATCAACTGTGTTTGAAGTCTTGTACATGAATAAGCATGTTTCTTCCCGATGAGTTCAGTGGTTATCTAAAGTGTGGTTTTTTTGTAACGATTCTCGTATTCTCTATGGCAGTTATCATGACAAGTGGATGCTGTTTGAGCAGTACCACTGGAAAAAAGCAAGGGCAAAGAAGGAGCCTTACGAATTCAAGGTTCAGACTATATCTAGCCTAAGAACTGAATCTGTTTTTCTTCATATATGATTACATTGCTCACAAGTTTATTTGGTTCTTCTCTTTGCTACTCAGTGGAACAAGATACCGAAAGAAGTCAGGGACTCGTATTATTACAATTGGCCTGTCTATTTCCCATAGAAGTCTCTCTGTGCTACGCGCCCGCCCCCTTGTGAATCAGAAGAGAAACCAAAAACTTGTGGAACTTCTATGGATTATAGCTCTATCTTTCTTCTTTGTTCTGTTCTTTGTAGTACTTTTGGATTTTAATCAATCACTCAACTCTTCACTCTTTAAACTCCTCTGGTTAAATCTCTTATATCATTATTGAAAGATTAGAAACTCTGTCTTTTAAGCTCAGAACTAGAATCTGTTGATATGATCACCATTACCACCTTCCGGTTCTTTGTATTTGGTATTTAGTACTGTGTGGTCTCCAATGCTTGCTAAAAACTGTAATAGTGACTAATAAATAACTCGGACATGATTATTAGTACTAGTTTAGTTTTGTACTGCCTGCAATAGAAAAATTGCTTAATCTAGGGAGAAAATGTTATGCATCCATTGAAGCTGTAATATTGGTGGTAATATCAAGCTAGCTTCTTACGAAAACCTCTTACATTCAAATAAGTGTTGAGAGGAAAAAAATGAACAATCACCAGAACGGTGAATAAGAGAAAGAATGGTAAATTCTTGTAGGAAAAGAATTTCAACTAACATTGTTTCTCTACAATCTAAAATCAATACTCTCTACCTCCTTGTAGAATCTTCTGTACTTCTTCCGGCTGGCATGGAATGGTCAGAGGTCCTCTGAGCTGGAACCCGAACTCCTCCCTTGCTTGCTCGAGCAGCCTCATGAACTCAGGTTTGTTCAACTCTTCAAGCTCCAAAATAAACCTCTTAGCTCTCTCTCCTTTAACGGCAATCACCGCTACGTGCCCTTCCTTCACATCACTTGGAATCATCCATGCAGCACTACTACCCGCATTACCCTCTACCTCGAACTCACCACAATTCCCTACCCTTTTGGAGAATCTACTTTGTAGCTTTCTCATGAAAATCTTCAACTTCTTGCACATTCTCAAAACGTCAACAGTAGAAGTAAAGTTCTGGTTGGTGTTTATTTGCTTCTCCTTCCGTGGAGTTATTGCATTGTTTTGGGCTAGAGAGTAGTTTATATACTCGACGTTGATGTCAACACTCATGGTTAGGAAGTTTCCGAGAGATTTCTTAATTACAACATTAAATGCAAGTTCTCATTTGTGTATCAGCTGTAATCTTTCGTTGCTCTCCCTCAGAATCGTGGGGCCTCCTAAGAACACGCTTCTGCAGACCAAAAAGTGTAACTTCACACCTCTTTCCTTTTAAATTAGGATAATTGATCTCTCTGCTTCAATCTTTTTTTTTTGTTAAGACTCTAAAAATGTACTAATTCATCAAATGGTAGACACGTGTACTGCACAAGACACAAAAAGACTTTGATTATTTTTAGGTTTTCACTAAATTCAGACATTTCGAACACATGTTTGGTTTCTTGCATTAATCACCGCTACGTGCCCTTTATATATTTGTAGTTGTATGTATATTGAGACGTACCGACACATAAAAGAAGTGAAGAAATTGTCATTATCTAGAGTAGAGTATTATTTGTATATACTGTACCATGTCAACTACCTTGTGGTCTGGTCTGTACGGAGTCACTAAATGTTCGTTCAAACTTTTAACACCATTCCGTACAACTTCAGTCTCCCCGTTCTTGATTTCTCTCTTCATTAATTTTTTATTTGTAGCCCCACTTAAAACTCATTGTATATAACAGAAAGCTATAATTTTGTTTTATAGATTGGTTACTTTATGTAGTGTAAACCATTGGTTTTTTTTTTTACTTTGTTTGATAGATAAACCACTGAATTATAATGATAAAATAGTTGTAGAATTCCTCACCAAAAAAAAAATAGTTGTAGAATTTAGAAAATACTAGTGCGCGACTATAAATGTATTCTAGAATGAGAATGATGTATGGCTAATCTAACATACTTAGAAACTTTACTACACCTTTTCTTGTCAGTAACATCCATCTATAACATAATTGCATAACTATATGATTAATGCGATTGGTTAATATATACAACTTAATTCTTTACATGTTGGTTGATCACACACCATATTGTAGGGTTTCAGGACTAGGAGTAAAGCACTGGTTTCAAAAGCAAATGTAACGTTACGAGTTACGACCGTCTTTATCTTTTTACTATAAGTTTGGATAAACGATATCGTGAACTAATCAAATTAAAGTGAACTTGGACAACTATTGTTAAGTCTATAGGATATTAGAAATAGTTGTTTGGTCGCCTTTTTACACTTGATATATTGAACAAAAGCTGTGAACTAATCAGATTATGTTTATTTACGCTACGAAACGTTTTTTGCTACTACAAAAATTTGGCCGATGGTGAATTAATGGCTTAGAACGAGTCGCAAGGCATCGCTATAATCTCTTGAAAATAAAAGCCACATAATTTTTTTCTACCAGAGCTATGGCTGAGTTTGTATGGGTACGAAAAGTCATAAGAGTCGGTGTAACGGAAAAAAAAAACATTTGAATCTGATGATTATAAATGATCCAATCTTTAAAGTCAACTCACTTTGACCGGACTTGTGGGTATCCTCAACTTTTGGACCTATTGATTATAGTAATAGAATGGCACCGAATCATGATTGTATCTTGGATATAATGGATTCTCAATCCTTTGATATATCAAAATAAAGCATATTGAAAACTTTAAAAAGGGTTAATAAGAGGGATCTGGTATTATCACTAATTTAATCTTATCTCTTACTAGTTAATAGAAATGATTTGTCCGTAAAAGCAAAAAGAGTTTCTAAATTAAAAGACCATCACAAGGTTCCACCAAGATCCAGGAAGCATTAGAATCAGTCCAAGATACAATTTATAATTTATATATATTATCTAGTATATATTGTTAACATATCTATCTATACTTTATTCGTGTTTATATACATACTAGATAATGTCTCACGCATAGATTTGAAATTAATATAATAAAATATAATTATATATTTTTAAAAGAGTTTAATAATTTATTAAATAAATTGATTATTTAATAATTTATATTACATAAATATTTTTTAAAATAAGTCTTTTTCAAAATTTGTACAAACATTATATAAAATTTCCCTCAATTATGGTTTTATAGATTTCTTAATTCCTTCAATAATTTTTCTACTGTCCAACAAATGCAAGAAAACTGAACTATTATTTATTATATTATTTAGATTCATTATGAAAATAAATATTATTCAATATTCTTCAAGATGATTAATCGAAAACTAAATACGCTTTTCTGAAATGATTGATGAAGTCGTATATAAAAATCATATGGAAAATAATTCAATTATACTCGTATAAGTGAGATTAAAACCTAACTTATATATATTTAAAATTCACATTAATGTGTTTTTAATAAATTAATATAAACATATAGTGGCGGGGAAGCGTGGGCTGCGGCGGAATGGACTGTGGCGAAAGTGGATGTAGCGGAGGGGACTGCAGCGAAGGTAGTTGCGGCAGAGGGGACTGCGGCAAAGGTGGTGGAGTGACATCGTCAGAGGAGGATGAGGAGGACGCATCAGAGTTACGTCTCACGGAGGAGACACGGCGGCGAGAAGAAGCTAACTTCTTCGACATGGTGAGAGTGCGTTTCCACATACTCTTTTTTTTTTTAGTTTTGAGTGTTTTTTTTGTTTACAAGAGAGTGAGCTAAAAGTGGTTTTGATCAGAAAAAGAGGGAGTGAATATATAAAGGAATCTCCTCGCTGTAAGTAGGGGCCTAGTGTAGTAATCATGAGTATCTCCAGGAACCACCGTGGTAGAAAAACAGGGAAAAGGACATTTTTTGTAAGATAATCGAGCTATTTTGATTTTTTTTATATAGTTTTTTTCACTAATCATTTTAGTAACGTCCATTTTGGCATATATATCGATATTTTGTTTTTGTTGGTTGCGTTTGGGAAAACTATTTACCGGGATGTGCATGTATTACGTGTGGTGTGGCTGTTTTAAGACCCTAATTAGTTTTCATTACTTGTTGTTTCTGTTAAAACCTTCGCTCTTTAAACATATATAGATCCACAATTGCTTGGTTGTTTTTGTTTTATAGAAAAATGAAAGAAATGCAGCATCTAGAAAAAACCATATTGAAAGCAAGATTGTTTTGTGTCTATGTCAAACTAATTAATTTTAGTGTGATAAATAATATCGCCGGCATTAATAAGATTCTATATTCACCGATCGAGAGTTAATGACAAAAAGAATTAAAGCCTTCCCCCAGTCCTACTTGGCAACTGATAGTTACTACTACTAATTGGAAAACTAGGTACGTCACACTAATAAAGATTTTAAAGGATGAAGTAGTAAGACTGCCTGTAAGAGTTATACATATGTATAAATCAATCTCCTAAAAATGCATTCACCAAGAAAAAATATATATTGTATAAAATGTATGAGTTAAGCTAAGGTTACGACTTAGGCCATGTTTATAGGGAGATCACATGGGATGTTCTTAGGCACTTTAAAAATGAAAATAATTGAATAGTAGACTTAAGATCAGGTTCACTGATCTTATTCTAGAACTGATCTTGTGTGACGTGTCTCTTTCGGATTGGTTGAAAATATATGAAATAAATTTGGACATTTATCTATGTATTAATTAAATAAAATGTTTGTCTTGTTTAATTAATTAAGTAATATGTTTGTTTGTTTTTTTAAAAAATTTTATTTACAATGTTTTTTTTGTTTCATAAAAATATGGCATTGTATTTTGAATTTTAGTAAAAGTTTTATAAGTTTGCAATTAAAATGTTATTTTATAAATTTTTATAATTGTAATATGTTTAAGAATATTAATAAACATTATATTATTAAATAGTATTAAACATTCTTAAATTTTTTATTAAACATTAATCTATGTATTTGTTAAACATTCTTAAATTTCTATAAGAATATTATATTATTAAATATTAAAATCTTAAACATGTTCTCTCAATAACTAACTTTTTAACAAAAGTTCTTAACTACAATCTTATATTATTTTCACAATATTTATACTCTATAAATACCCTAAACTGTAAACATGCCCTTAGCACTTAGCCGTTAGAGAGTAAGAATGGTGACTTCGTTACCAATGGGCAAATCACAATTTATCACTCTAGTTCATAAAATGTGTTGTTTTTAATCTCCGCGCGCGGCGCGGTAAGTAGGGGCCCAGTGAATCATGGTTGTAGAGTAGTGATGAGTCCCATCTCTAGAAACTACTGTGGAAAGTAGCGAAAAGGACATGTCACGTGATCATGTGTTGGTAACATTTTTTTTGTAAGATAATTTTGGTCAATTCTTCTGTTTTTTTATATCACAAGATAATTAGATAACCTTACCTCATTGCTCGATCTTTATGTTTTGTCAGAGAACAGAACCTTCGGAAGAAAAATCTCCTTATTTAACTTTTAAAATCTATATCTTTTTGTTTTTGTTTTTTCCCTTCAAGAGTTTTTGTATAACTTTTTAGTATAGACTTTTTGGAAAGTATTAACAGATGTTATTACAAGGAAAACTAAATGGCTTATTACTTCCTCCTGTTTGAAATCTGGTTGGTGGGCTCCCACTAGTTTACTCTGCTACTGCCAGTGAGAGTACTAGTACAGGATGGATTCAAACTCTCACTCTCTTTTTTATTTATTTCGTATTGGGTGATTCGTATAACTAATATTAGCCTTTTGATGTAAGCAGTAAGTATATGTTTGCTGTATTACGTACAATGAAGTCCATAGTTTGAAACATACATAAAGAAGTAAACTTATTATTAATTGGTTCAGAAAGTGAGTGGAAATTTTAAAATATGAAAATTGATGAAAATGGATAAGTGATATGGAAACGAAACATAAACCTTCTTTCTCTCTACAAGAGAATTAATAAAACGTAAAATACGAATAAAGTAAATCGAGGAAGTGACATATAGTGAGATTTCATGCTACAAAACATGCATGGTGACACATAGATATGATAATTTAAGTAAATTTAGTATTGTGTAGAGTTAAGAGTACTACTCTACAAACAATTAAACAAATATGCGCTAGTACGTAGTTAGAACTGAAAGCAAAAATCATAAACCCTCGTAAACGAGAAGAGATGGTGGCTCAAAAGTATTATTCCATCTTATTGTCTCTCATTACATTGCATAGTCTATTTATAGTAGAGACTAGGTTTACAAACGACTAGGTTGATCCCTGACACATGTCATCATCTGCAGAGGATTGTAGAGCCTAGAGAAACAAATCTATTCATGGTTTGGAGCGTTGTGTGAGCTGTAGAGTGAGCTGTCTTCACTGGTTTGACTGTACGGCAAGGTGCACATGGCTCTATTTTGTTACCGTTTCCTTTGCAGAGTGTTTCTCGACTCATGATCGTAATGGGCTGGACATCATTCACAAAGCCCATTTTCTTACCTTGTTGGACCGAAACAACAAGAGCAGTGTTGTTCTGCTTTACATCCCCCCTCAAACTTTGTGTGGGCGGTGAGACTACACCAAGTTTGAACTTGAGATCGTTGAACACATGAATTGGCAAAGACTTGGTGAAGATATCTGCCAGTTGATAAGCCGACGGAATGTGATAAACCGTTAGTGAGCCTTCTGCAACTTGTTCCCTGACATAGTGATAGTGTGTCTTGAAATGCTTAGACTGTTTGTGCAGTGTAGGATTTGTAGAAAGATACACAGCAGACAAGTTATCACAATACAGCTCCGGAGTTTGAGTTGGAGGCATGCCAATGTTGTCTAGTAGATCTCTTATCCAGTTAACTTCAGCTGTAGTGTCAGACAGACATTGATACTCTGCTTCTGTTGAGCTTCGTGAGACTGATGGTTGGCGTTTAGCTGACCAAGAAATGATGTTGGTGCCAAGAAAAGTGCAGAACCCTCCTGTGGACCGACTAGTAGTTTGACAGCCACCCCAATCACTGTCACTGTATGCTCGTAATGTAGAATCAGTATTCTGAGTGAAAGAGAGACCATGATCAATGGTTCCTTTGATGCATCGAATAATCCTTTTGAGTAGATTGAAGTCTGCTACCGTAGGCGAGTGCATTCGTTGACACACCAAGTTAACTGCGAATTGAATATCTGGTCTAGTAAAAGTTAGATATTGTAGTTTGCCAGCCAGACTTCTGAAAAAAGTTGGGTTGTCTAACATGTCCCCTTGCCCTTTAACCTTTTGTAGCTCCAAGGGTAGAGGTGTTGCTGCTGGAGCACAATCAGTCATTCCTGCAGCAATGAGAAGATCTTCTGCATATTTGTGTTGATTGAGAAACAATCCATCATGATGATAGTGACACTGGATGCCAAGAAAGTAACTCATTTTGCCCAAATCTTTCATGCGAAACTCTTCACTTAGATTCTGGAGAAGCTTGTTGATCAGCTCCATATTACTTCCTGTTAAGACCATATCATCAACGTAAAGAAGCAACACAATGATATCATTACCTCTATCATACACGAAGAGTGATGGATCTTTCAAGCTGCATGTAAAACCAAACTTTAGAAGAAATGTGCTGAACTTGTCAAACCAGGCTCGTGGAGCTTGTTTTAGTCCGTAGACTGCTTTGTTCAGTTTCCACACATGTGATGGATTCTCCTTATCTTCAAAACCAGGAGGTTGTCTCATGTAGACTGTTTCTGTTAAGTCCCCATGCAAGAACGCATTCTTGACATCAAGTTGCTTCAAAGGCCATTTGTGAACTGTAGCAGTTCTTACAACCGGACTGTATGTTTCCAGAAAATCAACCCCCTCTTCCTGATCGTAACCTTTTGCCACAAGACGGGCTCTAAGCTTATCCAAGCTGTCGTCTGCATTGATCTTTGTTTTAAAAACCCACCTGCAGCCGAGAACATTCATTTCTTCTTCATGTGGAACCAAATCAAAAGTGTTGGTCTCCACAAAGGTTTCTACTTCTTCTCCCATTGCTCCTGTCCACCCTGGATGTTTGAGTGCTGATGCTACTGTCTTAGGCTCTCTAATCGGTGTTTGAGTGATAGTGAGAGCATATTTTGGATTGGGTTTTCTTACACCATCTTTCCCCCTCGTTCTCATACAGTGTTCATTGATTGTTGGAGCAACTAGTGGAGGAAAATCTGCTTCTGAGAATAAAGGAGGACCATCATGGTGAGACTCACTATCAGAGTCTAATTCAGTGGTTTCATGTGAAACATTGTCTGGAACAGGAGCTGGATCTTCAACAAGAGCAGTGTTGTTCTGCTCAGATGTAGGTTGAGGAAGCTCTGGAGTAACCAAGTGTGGCCCTGCAATCTCCTCATGAGCTAAGGGAGACACATCAGACTGCGGTGTTGGAGGAGGCAGAGTACCACGGTGCCAAGCTGATAAGAGCGGTGTTGTTGCTGCAGGAATTAGAGCCGCATACTCATCACCGAAAGGATAAACATGTTCATCAAAAAGAACATGTCTGTTAATATAGACTCGACCAGTGGGAGGATGAATGCACCTATATCCTTTGTATTTCTCATTGTAGCTGAGAAAAACACATTTCAAGGATTTGGGGTCAAATTTGTTGTTCCCATAAGCACGAAGAGTTGGGTAACACACACTGCCAAAAACTCGTAATGCAGAATAGTCTGGTTCCTGTGTAAAGAGGACTTCATATGGACTCTTTGAAGCTGCAAGTACTGAAGAAGGTAGTAGGTTGCTCAGATAGTTGGCAGTGAAGAAAGCTTCAACCCAGTACTGTTGTGGGACTTTACTCTGAAACATCATACTTAAACCCAACTCTGTCAAGTGTCTATGTTTTCTTTCTGCTAAACCATTTTGTTGAGGGGTATGAGGACAAGAGATAAGTTGCTTGATTCCACAATTTGCAAGATGAGTGATAAACTGTGAACTAACAAATTCACCACCACCATCACACTGAAACATCATGATTTTCTGATTAAGCTGGTTCTCAACAAACTTTTGAAACAACACAAAAACTGAGTAGAACTCCGATTTATTCTTCAGTGGATAGAACCAACAAAAACGAGAGTAATTGTCAATAAAGATAACATAGTATCTAAACCCTTGAACAGAAGTGATTGGAGCAGGTCCCCACAAATCACAATGTATCCTCTCAAGAGGTTTACTGGCTAAAAAAGTAGAAGAAGAAAAAGGAAGTTGAGCACTCTTTCCAAGTTTGCAAGATTCACACAGCTTGTTGGTGCGTTTATTTATTGAAATCGCTTCAGTATTAGATATGAGTTGTAGGACTTCTGCACTTGGATGCCCCAACCGTTTGTGCCAAACTTCATCACTAGCAGGCAATTGTCGAGTAGAGTAGAAAGCACCAAACGCAGGGTTAGCCAGAACATAATGATCTTTACTCCGGTTTCCGGTCGTGAGGAGCAGCTTGGTATGCTTGTCCTTTACACGTACACCATCAGAATCAAATTTAATAGAGCAAGGATAATCATCACAGAGCTTGGAGACTGATAACAGAGATTTGGTAATGTTTGGACACACTAACACATCGTTAAGAGGAAGAAAAGTACCTGATACAGTCTGCAGAGGAACCGAACCAATATGAGTAATGGGTAAGAATTCACCATTACCAACCATCACTGAATCATTACCTTGATAGGTTTGAGCTTGTTGCAGATTAGATGCAGAGTTGGTGATGTGAGCCGTAGACCCACTATCTGGTAACCACTCTGTGCCAGTGTGTTGATTTCCATGAGACACACGCATAGCAGCTAATGCAGAAGGCAGCTCTGGCTCTGGAAAAGACTCATTGTACCGATTGTAACACCTGAATGCACTGTGTTCATACTTCCGACATATCTGACAAGTTGGTCTGGAGGTATTTGATTGAGTGTTCTGACCACTGCTATGTTGCTGAAAACCACGGCCTCGTGTAGAATAGTTTCCCCTGCCTCTGTAGCCACCACCAGATCCTGAACGACCTCATCTGGTGTTTGAGCCGCCTCTATCAAAGTAACCTTTCTCAGTTTGAAAGGCTAAATGAGGCGAAACAGCAGGAGCAGTGTTGTACGTTTTCAGCTTATCATCAAAAGAGATAACTTTAAACACAACATCTTCATAACAGGGACCAGGAACTGAATCCATAGAATGTTCAATAACAGTGGTGACCGATTCATACTCCTTACCAAGACCAGTCAGTAAACCATGAATCTTTTCTAAATCAGTCATAGGAAATCCAATAGAATCAAGCTGATCATAGATCTGTTTCAGTTCACTAAGATACTCTTCCATTGTTCTTCCTATCTTAAGACAACCCCGCAAACGATTCTGCAACTCAAACTTTCTAGTGGTAGACACCCTATTGAACTTTTTAGCTAGAGCATTCCATACCTCATGTGCAGATTGCATACCGTACACCGCTCTCAGAGCTGGTTCCGTTAGTGAGCCAAAGATCCAGGCCATGACCAGTTGATCATTACGAATCCACTTCACAAAGTCTGGGTTAGGCTCTTTAGAAGGACCTTCTGCAGCATTTGCAGGACGAGTAGTTACGGGTCGAGTAGCAGAAGGACGCTTTATCGAACCATTGATGTAACCAAGTAACATTTGTGGTGAGAGAAAGGACTCAAATTGAGTCTTCCATAAGAGATAGTTGGACTCTGACAGTTTCAGAGTCACAACTTGAGAAATAGAAAGAGAAGAAGAAAAAGAGTCTTCTTGAGCCATAGATCGTATTACCGGAGCTATGATACCATGAAAGCAAGAGTCATAAACCCTCGTAAGCGAGAAGAGATGGTGGCTCAAAAGTATTATTCCATCTTATTGTCTCTCATTACATTGCATAGTCTATTTATAGTAGAGACTAGGTTTACAAACGACTAGGTTGATCCCTGACACATGTCATCATCTGCAGAGGATTGCAGAGCCTAGAGAAAAAAATCTATTCATGGTTTGGAGCGTTGTGTGAGCTGTAGAGTGAGCTGTCTTCACTGGTTTGACTGTACGGCAAGATGCACATGGCTCTGTTTTGTTACCGTTTCCTTTGCAGAGTGTTTCTCGACTCATGATCGTAATGGGCTGAACATCATTCACAAAATCCATTTTCTTACTTTGTTGGACCTAAACAATAAGAACAGTGTTGTTCTGCTTTACAAGAACCTAATTATGCAATATTATATTCTAGCGCTAACTGAATCAAATAGTTTACTACGTACTGTCTTGTTAATAGTTAAATAAAATGAATAACTAAGACTAAGGTACTCTCGATGTTAATTAAATAATGAACTGCTCTATGTTAATTTGATAAGTATAACGAATATAATTAATGGTATTTTATTTGGTATTTTTGCCTATGCTATGTGGCTGTCGTGAAATTTGAAAGAGTACCCAATTAATAACCTGATGTACAAGTTACAATAATAATAACACTTAGTAATTTTTACTTCCTCGCTTCGTCGTCTACTGCCTTATTTATTTTTATTTTTTATACCCAACTTTTTGTTTTTAGTTAAAAAAATATATTCGATAGTTCGTTTATCTTTAATCTGCGTTACACTACGGTCATATAATTTCTATTATAATTTATATTTTATATTATATCTATTTGTTAAATATTGGATGTTTTATAAATGAAAAAATGACTAAATTTTATGATTGTTGTGCGGCTAAATATTTAAATTTTATTTCTATTTTGATTTTTAATTATTATAACAAAAAATAAAAGATCTAAATACATAATCAGTAATTTATACACTGTGATTAAGTCATATTTTTTCTAATAATTTACTTATTTTATACAATCTTAGTTAAATCAACTTGATTTTATGTCAAATATTCTAATATTAGTAGTCTTGATAAATAATTAAATAAGGATTTAACCTATGTTAACACAAATTTAATAATATTTTATTAATTCAAATATGTCCTATTTATAACTCATCTACTATATAACCACATTATATAGTATTTTAAAATTTTTAATTTTACATATACGTAATAATTAAAAAATTATTAAGTTTATATATGTTAATTATAATATTTAAATAAATGTCAATCGAAATTTTTTTTACGTTAAGAATCAAAGCAAATACAGAATGAAAATCAAAATGGAAAACAAAATGAAAATCAAATTGTTGTTTTCTTTGTTTACGAAGGATTCAAATATAGAATATCTTCAAAACAAAATATAATGTGTGGTTAAATATATGATAGTTTCTATTTCCATATTGGTTGCTGTTATTTTTTTAATTGGAATGAAATGTAAAATATTTAGGAAACAAAATCTAGAGTAGTGTTAGTTTTGAAATTTTTTTAGGAATTAATGTTATAAATAACTTTTTAAATAAACAAAACTAAAAGGTCATAACAACACATAAATGTACTTAAAAAATGTTAATATAGATTTTTACATTAATGTTTATGGAATATCTATATTTTTACATTAATGTTTATGGAATATTTTGTTCGTCGGTTCATCTACTGCTTTATTCATTTAATAACCCAACTCTCCGTTTCAGTAAAAAAAAAGAGTAACAATAACTATTCGACATTTACTAATGGTAAAATCAACCATTTTATTTATTTACTGTTCGTAGATCATGATGTTCGTTATTTCATCGTTTTAATATTAAGGAACCGTGTAAACTCCTTAAAATAACAACAACACACGGAAGGAAAGTGACTATAGTACCTACGGCCTGTTACGGATATACTTATATAGATTGAAACTACATCTCTTTTTGAATAAATCAATAATTCTATACATTCAATGATAGTTATTGGACGCCATTGTTCGCATTATATATGAAATCATCTGAACTAATAACCCTATTTCTAATTTCTACATTTCAGATACATATTATTTACCTAGTGATTGTTAATTTAACCCTTCTAATTTCTGCTGAGCGCCTAACGCTTAGACGGCGCTTAAACGATCGCCTATACCATTTTCTTGAACATTAACGCACACCGAATTCACAAAGCATTTTAAACTGAATTTGTTGAGGACTACAAATATTGCATTACATCACTTTAGGAAATTTAAATTAAATGATCTTATATCTAATTGTATTTAAAATGATATTGGATTACAAGCGGGAAAAGTTGAAAAATACGGACTATAACGAAATATCACATCTACTAAGTCTTTAACATTATTAAGATTGCACTAAAATTGTAAACTTAATTGGATTTCATTAGGTAACCGGAGTTGTAAGAATCTATAAGCCGAGACATTAAGTTGATCAAATTCCGAGGTAGGGCATAATCCAACCATGTAATCATATTTAGTTGACCTCACATATTTAAGCTTGGAATTGCATAGTATTCAAATCTGGGCCTTTGCACAAAACAAAGCTTGGCCATCCATTATATTTGCGTCGTGAAATGTTCCAAATTGGATATTTTGCTTACTAGTATTAAAAATTTAAAACACAGTCATAGTATATAAAATAAAAAAAACTTAATTGGAAAAAAACTATTTTATTCGCTGTTTCGGGGTGTTCATTCCCATTCGAAGTTGTCTTTGTATAAGGGATTAACTCTTAACTTTTAGAACCAAAACAAAGTTTATATTTAACCAAAACAAAGTTAGTTGAAAGGAAAAAAAAAAACGTCAAATGGAATGTGAATTTTATAGGTGTTGATAATTACACTGTAATCAACCTTTGAAGAATCATGAGGAATCAAACTTAATATATTAGCCCATTTAAAGATATATGGGCTACAAGAAAAAGAATTGAAATCGGCCCACTAATTAGCAAATATATAAGAAGAAGGTAAACGTACGAGTAAGTGAGTTGTTCGAATCTTCCATACTTAACACTCTACATTTGTGCTTCTGACATACTCATCATCTCTAGTTAAGTACACAAAGATATCGACCCTATAATTATTTAATAGATTTGGGACTATGCATTATAAGATGATAGAGAATTTGACGAGTAAGAAGAGAAAGAAATATAAATAAATGTCGATTTTTGTTTGTTTGTTATCGGAGCATGTATCCCCCAAAAATTTGGTCGTGAGCCCTAAGGTAAAGAAGGTCTGCAAATTTCCCTAGCTACTCTAGTTTCAATAACAATCTGATGATTTTTGGGTGATCAGTATCTAAACACTTAGAGAGTCTTTAACTATCAAAACTTGGAATACTTGCCAATTAGGCAATTACCCATATAGTTGATTTGATGTTTCAGTACAAAGCAACAGTAATTTAGATTTTAGAGTTACTTGACTTCATATGTATCTTCTTATTCACGGAAGTTGCTTGTTAATTTGTATTTTGAGATGTGTAATCAGCAAACTCTTTTAATTCTTACTAGCTAAATTCATATCCCAAATTCAGGTTTATAGGTTTTGCACCAATCTAAGGTTATTTTTTTGGTCGTCTCCAATCTAAAGTTACTCGTAATTCTAATCAGAAGCTACATGCATGAGGAATCAAACTTTTAACCTCAAGTTTAAGGTAAAATAAAATGAACTTTTAACCACATGCATGAGGAGTCAATCAACTACTAGCTTTGTGTATTTATTCTTTTGGAGTTTGATTCTCATCTTCTCTTCTGTTATGTTCTTTTAATTAACAAGAAAAGCTTTGTGTGCATGATGATCCTTAACTGTAATAAAATATATTTTTTAATTAATGTCAATAATATAGATGCAAATCAAGCAATGACTAACTTAGTTGCGTTGCATCACATTACCTATATTGTATTTACAACACTTACATGTAAGAAGTTGACAAGAATTTGTGCGTTTCAGTGCATATTCTTTCTCTGTGCAGCCACAATAAAGACCATTATAATCGGAGACGCAAGCAGAATCACATATAGGAGTGTCTCATACTCATCTATACCCATTGCCTCTCTTTCATTATCCTCTTGCGCTTTGTAATTCACATTATCTTTGATAAAGGCTTCAAAGTAGTTCTGATAACCAGTGTTTCCCTCCATGAAGCTCGACCCCTTTAACATTGAGCATCTCCATTGCCTACAAGTGTGTTAAGAAAAACCCTCACATGTTTAAGAGAAACTGTTTGCCAAAACCAGATGATAGAAAACACTACGAGAAGCCAACACTTTTTTATCGTTAAGCACACAATAAGCAAAACAAATAGAGTTGAATGGCTCTTGTCGGATCTTAGTCAAAGAGAAAACACAAGTTGTGTTACACAACTCATCTTGCTCGTTGTGATTAGTAGGTATAGTACTTTTGGGAGTGTTTTTGAGTTACCTGGAAACTGAACATGAACTGCCTCGCTTTCTTGCTCACTCTCTGATTTGGGTGGGATAGAAGCTTCTCATACATGCCCCTTGCCTTATCTTCCCTGTCAGTCACTCCACAATAAGAGTTTAAGGGCACATGAGCCCATAAATACTAACCAGTAGTCAACAAGACTACTTTTGAGGATATCTTAGAACATTCGCAAATGACCATCAACTTGGTAAGTATAACAGGGAAGCTTCAAGTATTTTGTGGTTTCCTTCGGGAGTTTTAGAGCTTGAGAGAGTTTTGGGACAATGATTTACAAATACAAATTTATATGAGGCTATTAAAAATTCAAATATTCATGAAGAAATACTTGTCACCCTGTAGTTGCATCAAGAGAAATACAAAGAGAGAAAAACTTACTTTCGAAGTGAATCCTGACACAACTAAACTCGTACCTAGTTAAGGTCACATCTACTAGAGCGAACATTAGAACTTACAAGTAATTAACATCATCTTCTGAATAACTACTTCTTTCGGTATCTAGGACTAGGGGGATCAATGGATTAAGATGTCGATAGAATATCACATAACAAGGTCATGGAACTAATGATGCAAAATAATTAGGTTCTTAAAACCTTATTGATTGTATGTTTGGTTGTTATATAAGATAGTTGGATTCTTTGCTCCACAAACATGCTGCGGATAGATAGTAAAGAAGTCTCATGCAATCAGAACGAGTAAGGCATATGCAGAAGAATTGTTGTATAAGTAGATTAATGCAGAAACATAGACATGAAGTAAAAAACAAGATTTGGAGAAATTACCTTAAAAAACTATTTTCTCCATGACCTTTTCATAGTATGGCAAAGCTTCCTTGAGTTTCCCCGAATCCATAAGCGAGTTCCCCTTGTCTATTGCCTGTTATAATTAAGAAAGTATTAAAATTAACGGAAGAAGTAGATGATGAGCTAAACGATCCTAATTTCTAGCTATCTTGATGCACAAATAGATGCAGAACATGCCTGTAAATAAAGTAAATATTTTCTTTATAGGTTTTCTCCACTCAAATCAATTTTTAAAAAACTTTCTAGAAATGTGGCAACGTGTAAATCTAAATATTTACAATAAGAGAATCTGCTTGAGAAATCAGGACTCATAGTTTCAGTTGAACCCACATCTTTGCTCTATTTGATCTATAAGTAAGGTTCTAAAGACGGTAACATAAAATTTATAAGATATAGCTTGGAGCATTTTCATTGAGAGCAAATTTGCTCTGTAAATGAGATTTCTTTTGTGTGATATTACATCCAAATTAACTTCAGCATCAGGTCTATTTTCAAAGAAGAACAAAAATGTCTTTGGAGTACCTTCTCACACTCAAGTTTGAGTTTGGGATCAATATTCAGTCCGATTGATTTCTTGTACGCAGCGAGCATTTTTTTGTTTTGTCTGTGCTTCTCTCGCAATCCTCTCTTCAGCGGTTTCAACTGAATCACCCGGTTGGAGAGTCCTTCCACCACCAAACTTAAACAAAAAAAAAAGTATATATCTCTGTCCTCAGGAAAGTATACATTCGAACAAAGTTAAGATGCAAATTCTTATAGCTAAAATTAGCCCCAAGCTCATGAACATGAATGGATTAGTTTTAATCTTTTAGAGGTTCAAGTTGTTCAGAAACCTATTGAAAATGCTACTTGGAATTTGGAAAACATAGTGTTGTAGGACATATACATGATAAAATTTTGCATATCATCAACAAGAAACGAATTTTGCATATCATCAACAAGAAACAATTCAACGAGCTATCTGTATTTGAACCTTTCTGTTACTCCTACCTTTAATAATCTGGAGTAATTGGCTCTATTATCCTAACTTAACATCATTGGACAAGCAACTTTTTCCCCCTTTGAGTTCTTAGGTACAACTAATTCAGTTGCATAAGACATCTATTTAGATGGGCCAATCACATACAGTCTTGGAGATGTTGCTACCCATGTAGAAACTTTGGGCTTATACACATCAGAGTTTCCATCTCCTTCTTGATTGACATCCTCTCTCTTTCTCCGCAAATCTCGTTTTATCACCAACAATAAACTCCACCTCAGGTAAGTCTCCTTCAGGAAGATAGTCTACAACAGGAACAAGTCCCGCTAGAAGCCCTCTTGTGCTTCTCTTATCAGCAAAGCCAAGCTCCATGAAATCTATGCTGGACACTTTCAACTATTTCTTCTTACCCTCATTATCTTCAACAACCTTATTTGATGATCTAACAAGACTTTGCTCTATACTACCTGAAGCGCATAACGGTTCATTTTACCGGTTTAAATTAGTTTATACTGGTATAAAAATTGTTTTACTATTCAATTTTTTAGCTCGACCAATTGTTAATTCAAATCGGTTTAGTTTGGTTCAATTTAGTTTATTTATGTGCACACAATCCTGATACATTGATAAATTTACTTTTGAGTTGATAACATTGATTTGCATTTATAATGATTTAGAATGTACGGACTATTTTGAATTTTCATTTGCAAAAATCTCTTGATTATATATATTGTAATAAATTTAAGTTGATTTGATCTAATTGCACAAAACTGGATTTGGTTTGGTTTGTTCGGTAAAAATTATTGTTTTTTACTCCTACGAAATTCAGTTTTAGTAGCTCAATTTTGGTTATATTCGGTTAAGTTTGGCTTGTTCAATGTTTATGCCGAAAATTATAGGATGTTAAAGATGAAAGTGGAAATTTGCATAAATACTCTTAGTTTTTAATCTTGATGAAATTGAGAGTTTGTATTGATATTTGCATAAATTAGATATGAATTGACCAATTTTGTTTCAAATCAGATTTAGTTTGTTCCAATATTTATTTTTTATGCAAATAATCATTAATTCTTTTCCTTATACCTTAATAAATATACTATTAAGTTGATAACATTGATTTGCAATTTTCAAGGTTAGAATGTACCACAGTTTTGATTTTTTTTGTTTGCAAAATATTCTTAGTTTTTAATATTGATGAAATTGGGAGTTTGTATAGATATTTGCATAAATTAGATATAGATTGACCAAATTTTGATTCACATCGGTGTAGTTTGGTCCATTATTCAGTTTTGTATGCACACAATCATTAATTACATTCTTTATACATTGATAAATTTACTATTGAGTTGATAACATTTATTTGCAATTTTCAAAGTTAGAATGTACGAGAGTTTTGATTTTTTTTTTTTGCAAAATACTCTTAGTTTTTAATTTTGATGAAATTAGGAGTTTGTATATATATTGGCATAAAATAGATATGAGTTGGCCAATTTTTGATTCAAATCGGTTTGGTTTGGTTCAATTCAGGTTTTTTATGCATACAATCCTTAATTCATTTTCTTACACATTAATAAATTTACTATTGAGTTGATATTATTGATTTACAATTTTCAGAGTTAGAATGTATCAACAATTTTGAATTTTTGTTTACAAAATACTCTTAGTTTATAATCTTGATGAAACTAGAAGTTTGTATAGATATTTGCATAAAACAGATATTGATTGGCCAATTTTTGATTCAAATCGGTTTAGTTTTATCTAATTCATACTTTTTTATGCACACAATTATTTATTCATGTCCTTATATATTGATAAAGCTACTATTGAGTTGATAACATTGATTTGCAATTTTCAGATTTAGAATATATCGATAATTTTGAATTTGTGTTTGCAAAATACTCTTAGTTTTTTAAACTTGATGAAAATACATTTGATGAGTATTAATGAATTATCCGTTTATTTGATCTAATTACACAAATTTGGATTTGGTTTGGTTTATTTGGTACAAATTATTGTTATTAATTATAACAAATTTAGTTTTAGTAATTTTGAATTAGTTATATTATCTAGTTTTGCCATATATGACATGAAATAAAATTGAGTAATTTAATAATACTAGTTTTTCAACGAAAAATTTGAACATAACAAAATTGGCATTAAAACAGTTGACAACCAATATTTTGGACGTCTATTATAAATTCTCACAAAGAGGTAATGGCAGGAAAAGCAATGAAATATTTTAAATAAAATATTTTTGAGTAACAAGGACAATTGCTGAATTAGAAAGTGATGAAATGTCATTTATATAGTCAAAGACCATTTTAATAATTTTTTTTATCATGGTAGCCAAATACATGGCAAATATTTCAAATGGGAAACAAAGAAAAAGTAGTAATATTGTGATCTTAAATTTGATTAAAAAAATATGTCCAAAAAAATATTTAAGAGAAGATAAAGACAAAAAAATAACGAATGATAGACTTTATTTTGTAACAACTATTAGCCGGTATTTCCACCAAGAGATAATTAGATTTTTTTTTGACAAATACGTAGAGATAATTAGATATAAGATCATAGAGTGAGAGTCCAAAATGCCATATTAGGGAACATTATCTAAAACGTGAAATGATATAAAAAAAAATTAATAGGATAAAACATAATCTAAATACGGATGATAAGGAGACCATATATAATCAGATTGTTGATTATAAGATAATCCTAAATATTTCCTATGCTTACACGTAATTGCTGTTGTTGGAGGAAACCAATAGAGTTAACGAGGGAGAAGATCACAAATGCCAATAATAAGAGGAGCCACCAGCAAAGTAGACAAAGTTATGTATGAAATCAGAGATCTTTTTTGTTTATAATATATTAATGATTTAAGTTTTTTTAAAAATAATTTACAATTTTATAATCATTAAATTGTTTGTCACTAAATTCATATACTAAATCAAAAATTACATTTGTACTCTCTTTTTTGGTCGTCGTCTCTAAATCCGAAATTTTAACCTAAAGTTTAATGTAAAAAATATAATGTGAAGTGAAAAATTATATATGTATATTTTTTATAATGCGAAATTTTTTATAATAACCAAAAATAAGTGGGCAAATATTAAATAAATAGAAATTGATAGGCACTTGAAGTGTAAATTTATATCTGTATCTATTTTGATTTTAGTCCCTTTGTTCCCCTTTCGGCTATCTCTCTCTTCTCTCTCTCGCTCTCTTCCTGATTTGATCGCCGGGAAATTTTAGCCGTCTGATCAACAATCTTATTAAACTCCGAGAAAGATTCTTCTATCAGTCTAATGTTCTGATTTTCACCACCTCAGATCTCCGATAACATCATTCCGGTACCATTTCTCGCCTTCTTTGGCCACATCTTTATCCGCGGGATTACGCAAATGAGGAGCCTTTGATCCAATAGAGGCATAGAGTGGAAGCCACATCTGATAATTTCTTTTCGAATCTGAATACTCTCAGTGTTTTTTTAAATTCGCCCTCCGTTGCATTTGCTGATTCAATTCTGAGCTCCTTATTAGCTTATAGTGAAATCTCTCCTCGGCTTGGGAACTTAGGGTTTCTAGTTTGGTTTGGGGGAGCAAAAGTTAAAGTGTGCTTCTTTCTGAGTCACTCCCCTTAGCTCTTAGTTGCGTAAGCCATGTTAAGGAAAATCATGAAAGGTGGGCATCGAAAGCCCTCTAAATCCGAAGCTAATGAACCTTCTAGTTATGGGATTGGTCCTCCTGCTCCTGGCTCCAATGTCGTTGTTAGTCACGCGTCTCGTGGTGCATTGCTTAATTCGTCTCCGTCTCCTGTGACGGCTACTCCGCCTTTGGGCTCCGTGGAGCCACTCCCTTTGTTCAGAGATGTGCCTGTTTCAGAGAGGCAAACCTTGTTCTTGAGGAAACTTCAGAATTGCTGTTTCCTGTTCGATTTCACTGACACTGTTAAGAACGCCAGAGAGAAGGAGATTAAGAGGCAAACGTTGTTGGAGCTGGTTGATTTTATACAGTCTGGGTCTAGTAAGATCTCTGAGTCGTGTCAGGGAGAAATGATTAAGATGGTTTCTGTTAATATATTCCGGTGTCTCCCTCCAGCTTCACATGAGAATACGGGCCAAGAGCCTGCAGATCCTGAGGAAGAGGAACCTTATTTGGAACCTTCTTGGCCTCATTTGCAGCTGGTTTACGAGTTGCTGCTGAGATATGTTGTTTCGACTGACACGGATACAAAGGTGGCTAAACGGTATATCGACCATTCTTTTGTGTTGAAGTTGCTTGACTTGTTTGATTCTGAGGACCCGAGAGAGAGGGAGTATTTGAAAACGATTCTTCATAGGATTTATGGCAAGTTTATGGTTCACAGGCCCTTTATTAGGAAAGCAATCAACAACATATTCTATAGGTTTGTTTATGAGACAGAGAGACACAGTGGGATTGGGGAACTCTTGGAGATTCTAGGTAGTATCATTAACGGGTTTGCGTTGCCTATGAAGGAGGAGCACAAGTTATTCTTAATCAGGGTCTTGATACCTTTGCATAAGCCAAAACCAATTGTTGTGTATCATCAGCAGTTATCTTATTGCATCGTTCAGTTTGTGGAGAAAGATTATAAGCTTGCGGATACAGTAATCAGGGGTTTATTAAAGTATTGGCCCGTGACAAACTGCGCGAAGGAGAATCTCTTCCTTGGAGAACTTGAAGAAGTTCTTGAGGCAACACAGCCTGTCGAGTTCCAGCGTTGCATGGTTCCGTTATTCCAACAGATTGGTCGCTGCCTCACGAGCTCTCACTTTCAGGTTAGTATGAGTTGGCTTTTCATTTTGATCTCGTCATGGAGGGCTCTCGTCTATGCATATCACCTTAAATAAAGAGATTTTGTTATTTACCATTTTCTGCGCAAGAAGTCACGATATATTAAGAATATTGATGCATTGTATATTCCGTGTTGCGTGCTAGTGTCCTGTATTCCTCTCACCTTCAAGTCAAGTTCGTTTGACTCTGGTCTGATTCATCCACCTGGAAAAGAATGCAACTTTAGTGCTTCGTCAAGTTTATGGTGCAAATTGTTTTTTAACTTTTTGCTTGCGTCTTTCTCCATTTCTGCCACAATGCTGAATTTCATTTCAGAAATTTTTAGAATGATGTTGTTGGCATCATTCAGTTGATGGCGTTTTTTCATGCTGCTGATAGCTACTGCTCTGATTAAATCCGTGGATCTTAGATCATTAGTCATTTCCAACTTAATCGAGCTTAATAACTCTCTGAATGTGTTGGCACTGTTGCTTTTGCTTAATTCACGAGTCATGAAATTCGTTGCCAATGCTTTATTAAGTTTATGGTGCATGTTTTTTTCTTTTTCTCCTTGCTTTGCCTCTTTCTTCATTTTTGCCACACTGTTCAATTTCATTTCACAACATTATTATAATGATGTTGTTGGCACTGCTCTCATTATGTTGATGGGTTATCTCATGCTGTTGATAGCTACTACTCTGATTAAATCCTTGGATTCTTCAATCATCTGCATTTTCCATGATACAGTCTTTCAAACTTAATGTTGCTTTTGCTTTATTCACGAGTCATTGATTTCCGCTGCACAATGCTTTTACTTGGAGTATAGCAGGAAAAAGGAGACATGAGCATCTTTTCCTATGTGGTATCCATTTGTGTGATTAGACTGAAGCATGTTTGATCTCCTTGGTTGTAATCACAAGTCTGATTAATTCTCACTGATTGCTAGCAAGTAGCAATTACACATCGTATTATGTCTTTTCAAAAAATTGGATAATTCTTTTGTGGGTTTTGCCTAATTGTTTACATACATATCTCAAAAATCTGACACAGGTTGCAGAACGAGCACTGTTCTTGTGGAACAACGAGCACATTGTGGGTCTAATCGCGCAGAACCGAAGCGTGATCCTTCCAATCATATACCCTGCACTGGAGAAGAACATCCAGTCTCACTGGAACCAAGCAGTTCATGGTCTAACCACAAATATCAAGAAAATGTTCATGGAGATGGATCCTGAACTCTTTGAAGAATGCCAGAGGCAGTATGAAGAGAAACAAGCAAAATCTAAACAAGTGGAAGAACAACGGCAATATACATGGAAGAGATTAGCAGAAGCAGCGGCGGATCGAGACAGAGGAGGAGAAGAAGATCATATGATCACTTCCTAGATTGATCAAAAAGGGTATTATTCTTTCACTTTTTTTTGTTTGTTTGTTCTCATTTAATCAAATGTTTACTATTAATTTTCCTTTTTTTAAATTTCGATTTGTTTTTGTTTTGAGAAATCATGGGTTCAAAATTCTGATTGCTCAGAGAAGTAGAGAGAAGTGAGCTGTTTACTATGAGAGAATATGTTAGTACTAAGAATGTGTTTGTGATCTTCTGTCTAATTTTTTATCCCGTGGAAGGGCAGTTTTAAATTTTGTAAAATTTGAATTATATATACTGAATGTTTGTATACTACTACTAGCCATCTCAAATCCAATTTAGTATTCTTGTTTTGTCTTTTTTTTTTTCCCTCCCTTTGTGTTACTAGTGTATACACTAGGATTCATTTCATAATGTGGAATAAACTAGTTTCCAACAAAGTTTTCGTAAAGGAATTTCTAATGACCTTAGTAAAGGATGTTCTCTTTAGAAGAGTTATACTAACTAAGATGAAGTGAAGATAGAAAAGAACAATAGTAAACTTGCGCATTTGATTGATCAGATAAAAACACATCTGGCTCAATGGTAAACACGTCAATAGGAAACAAAAACTCAGAGACAGATGTGTTCAATGGTAAACACCCCACACCAAACTATTTTTTTGTGATGGTGATACTCATTAACAGACACATTTTGTTCCCACAAAACCGCCAACTTTCCACCATAATCTGCCACTTTGGCTTCAACACAACGATAGTCTGGCGATATTAACATTTTTTCCAAACCGTTCAATCCCTTTATATATGTCCAAACTTTTTTTTCCGGGTTGTACGACTTGATCATCCCGTGACTATAACAATATAACACGTTCTCTATCACACAATAAGATGATGATGAGCACCACCATCCCCTGTTTATAGCTAAGTCTGCCGCTCTCCATCTACCTTTATTCAGCTTGTAAGTCACCGGTCGCTCAAAACACTTCACGTAGACATTTCCATCATACCCTACGCTTTGATACCTAAAACCGCTACATATTTTCTCGCCAGGACTTGACGACGAATCAAACTCCCAAGTTTCATCCACTGTACCGAATACCTCCACCCAGTTAGTTGCATCGAGAACTTTGGAGCCTCCTATCACATATATTTTTCCATCAAGGACGCAAGCAGAAGGAGACTCTCGTGCCACCCGCATGCTTGGGGCCTCATGCCATGTGTGAGAACGACAGTCCATGACCATGATGCTAGCAGATGATGATGCATTATCATCTTTTATGAATCCGCCAATGGCACTAGAACCAACCCTTGCAAAATCTGACTGGTACGTAGAAGGAGAGTTGGGAGATGTAACTGGGATCAAAACTTTCTTAGAACTATTTGGTATCTGGCAGAGAGTGAACCATTGTTGTGGGCTCTTGTAGCTAGGGATTGTTAAGCACACATAGAGACAACTCTCAGTTTGGCCTAAGAGTAAGAGGCTTCGGATTTGGTAAAGCTCAGTTGAAGCAAGGATAGAGCGGAATCTATGGGAAACTAAAGAGGTCGGATAGACAATCTCGAAACGCGGGCTAAGCAGTTTAATACCAAATCATTAGGAAGCATCATCAACGTCATTGGCACTTCTCCGTTCATGGTTATGGATCGCCTCTTAAGGTTTATGGTTGCCCTTTTTTTTCTTTTTCTTTTGATTGACTGAAACGCTATTTACTTCTTTTCTTCGTTTGAAAAAAAGTAAACTCTAATTGTTATATCATGCCAGGTGTCATATAAGTAAACTCCAATATTAGGGATGGCTATGGTTACGATAGTTCGGCGATCTAATTAAACATTTTTTTCAAACCCTTCAATCCCTTTAAATATGTCCAACCTTTTTTCTGGGTTGTACGAATTGATCATCCCGTCAATATAACAATATAATATAACACGTTCTCTATCACACATTAATTAGATGATGGGTAATCAGATGATGAGCACCACCATCCCCTGTTAATAGCTAAGTCTGCTGCTCTCCATTTACCTTTATTAAGCTTGTAAGTCACAGCTGGTCTCTTAGAATAATTTTTAAATTAAACTGGTCAAATGTAATTAAAAAAAATTGATGGGGAAAATATGTTTCTTTCTTAATAACAATTAGGGAACTTAAAAAACTTACCCAGGTCATATGACCTCCCTAGCTTGTACCTAGGTCCGCCCATGACTTTAACTGATTAAAAATAACGGTTAAAAAGTTATGGTTAAAGCGGTTATGGTTATTGTTATATGATGATATGATAATACTTAATAATATTTGATGATATAATATAGTAATATTATTTATTTATAATTGAAATGGTTTTTAGTAAACTCATATTTTATATTCATATTAAACAAATATTTATTAGTATATTTGATCATGTTTTAAAAAAAGTTATGGTTTAATTATTAGTATATTTTCCGGAAAAAATTTGTTAAAAAATATTGCCAGAAAAATGTTTGATACATATTATTACCAACATATCAATAAAAATTATTTTTAGTTGTCTAAGTTTTACTTTTTATTTCTTATTAAAATAATTTTAAAATATATATTCAAACTTTATTTTAAAAAAAAATAGTAGTGTGAAGAAAATCAAATTACCACAACCGGTGTAAATATACCCAAGCTTAGTGCGGGTGATGATAACAAAAAGTTGATAGGCTAACAAATAATAATCATTTTAAAAATATAGTACACAGTAAGTGGCGGAGAGCAAAACGAAATTGTAGCCTCAAAACGCCTACTAACTACTCGATTGGTACATGTTGGATATGAGTGCTCGAACTGCCCCATTTGCTACTCGGATATATGTCCCTAGGCCTCCTAGTCCTGACGGTGATGGCTGCATATTTTGTTTGCCATGTGATACCTAGAAAGAGGCAATCTTGCCAGGACATGTCGTGTGACATCTATTTATCCTCCATATTCTTGTTTTGGTTGTTTTGCGCAGAGACAAACAAAAATTGAGAATGACGCAAGAAGATGACGCAAAGAGATGACACAAAGAGATGACGCAAATGGCTAATTACAAAAAAAAAAAAAAATAGTGAAAAATTACGGAGTATACAAAAATTAAAGTAGAAATTAGACGTAAACTACGAAAAAATGTCAATTTTTTTCTTCTATGAATTGGTAAATTTCATTAATATGGACGATGGTTTACAGAAGTTTGCTTATAATATATAACAACCATCCAAAAATAAAAATAAAAACTCAAAAATATTGACCGAATCTAAGTGAAGAACATCAATTTAACTAAAAATATGATATTTTAAAGTAAAAAGTGACTTTTTAAAATGCAATTTTAAATAATAATTTTAAAAAACTATTATAGTTAAATTTTGTATATACCAAGTTTTGTATTAAAAAAAACAAGAGAAAACCTAAAATTTAATCGAGTGCGCAGCTTATTGAACGGCGGCGATTAGTTGTTAAAAAGAAGATTATTCTACGGCGGTGGAGAAAATAAAAGAGAGAGAGAGAGAGAGAAAGGGAGAGGTTGACTGAACTACTACAATGGCTGTTCCAAGAGAAGGCAATGGTTTGATGGAAGAAGAAGTTGTTGACGGAGATAACGCTCTCTTTGAGGAAAACGGCGTTGACTACGACAGCGATCCCGAGCTTCCTTCTCACATCCGTGACTTGGCCGCCGCTGCTCAGTCCGGTGACGTTTCCGCCTTGCGCACTGCCATCGGTACTTCCTTTACCTCTTCTCTCTTTCTGCCTTTAACAGAGTCCTTCCTCAGAGTTTGCGGAGAAACCCTACGATTAGTTGAACTGCAATTTCAATTTCATCCTCAGAGTTGCGTAATTGCTTAATTAGCTGGTTAGAGGACGTAAAGCCTCAAACTTTTAGGGGAACCACTACAAATTTGCCATCTTTAAAAACCAGAGCATTCTGAAAAAGTATAGTTTTCTCGACAAAATTTTCTCACTATCGTTGTAGAAGATACCTCTAGTGTTTTTATCTTTGTCTCATCGTTCTTCTCCTCCTCTTAAGACACCTACCTTAAGGGCTTTATCTTCCATTTGACTCCCATCTTAGTCAGCAACCTCACTGGTTTGTTGTTTGTTGTTTGCTCAATTTAGTTAGTTTCAGTTAGGAAGGATAGGAGAAAGCTGTAATTCGTGCCTATGTGTGTTCCTGTCTATCTTTGTTTTGTTTGTTGATTGAGGCTGCCATGGACCTGACTATGTATTCTCTTTATTAACTGATGAATATCTGGTAGAAGTAATTTTATCAGATTTATGTGTGCACTTTCTGCTGTTTTTGATGAAATTGTTTATGTTTCTTTTCTGAATTTGATAGACAATTTGAATGGGAGAGTCGATGAGCCTCTTGAGGATAATGACTCGGCACTTCACTTGGCATGTTTATATGGTCACCTACCTTGTGTTCAGGTTTGGTTTTACTTTTGCTCTTCTTTGCTTTTTCATTTCTCACTGACTTTGATAGCTAATGTATTTTTTTGTAAAAATCCATTAATTGCCTAATGATATTTTCTTACCACAGCTTCTCCTAGAAAGAGGAGCGAATATGGAGGTCAAAGATGAAGATGAAGCAATTCCTCTACATGATGCTTGTGCTGGAGGTAAAACTGGTCATGGCCCCTACCATTCTTTTGGTATTTCTGTTTCACGGAATGGTTACATTCTATGGCTTATCGTTCTTTCTGTTTAACTTGAGCTCCACAGGATACTTGGAAATAGTACAGCTTCTTTTTAGCCGAGCTAATGGTCCTGAATGTGTGAAGAGAATGATCGAAACAGCCGATATAGAAGGTGACACTGTAAGTATTCTCCATCTCCAAGTGTCTTATTCTGTCTCTCTCTCTTTCGATATTGTTTCATGACAATCTGTTTCTTTGGTGACAGCCTCTGCATCATGCAGCAAGAGGCGAACATGTTGATGTGGTTAGATTTTTGCTGGGTTCTGGGGCTTCACCAAGGACAGAAAACTCATATGGGAAGGTAAACATTTGAAAACACTTTCATCTGTGGCTTTTGAAGGTATGTATGATTTAGCTGTATAATAACTAGGTTATGAATATGCAGACAGCAGATGAATTAGCTGATATAAACACTGATGCAAGGAGGATCCTCGAAGAAGCTATATAAACAACTCAACGGTATCTCAGTGATGCTTGGCGAGTCAGTGAAGTATTAGGGAAGTGACTTTTTTTTTTTGGGTTTAACTCGTCTTAATCCTATATTTTTTGATGGTTTTATTTACATACAAAGGTTTGAAATCTGATACCAATGAATTAAGAAGGTTCGTGTCTGTTTTAGAGTCATGGAATTATGATCGGATTAATAGATTTGAACGAGTTTTCGTTAAGCATTTAGAGGCCTCAGAGGTGAACATAGTGGATACTCCAACGTACAACGTATAATCGTATACATACAGTAACTCTCTGACACGTCAGCATAACCTCCTTAAGTTTTGCTACCCTGCATCTTTCTTATTCCTTATTCTTAACCCCATAACTTTTTTTTTATGTCTCTAAAACATACCACAGCGTTTAATTATATCACTGATTTTGAATTACTCACTGTTTTTCGAGATGTTTTTAACATATCGTGAAGAAGAAAAAGTTTTGTAAGAAACAGTGAGTAATTTATAACGTCTAAAACAAATTGAGCGATTTAATAAGTTGTGTGGGTTTAAGTGGGAATAATTGAAAAACAAAGACGAAAACAGCAAATAAGTAATAAAATATGATCGACCAATGAGCAGCGCAGCAGAACCACTAAAGAAACGCCGTTTTTTTGTTTTGCTTTCTCTTTGGCTGTATGTGTCTGTCTTCTCCAGGAAAATTTCTTTCTCCGGCGAGAAGAGATTTTCCGGGGGAAAAAAAAACAGCAGAGCTCGGTGGTTACTTTTAGTTTCTGTGGAGAAAGAAGTATCTTCTCCGATGGCAGTTGCACCCGGCAAGAGCTCGTTCGGACTATGATTACCTCATCGGCGATAGCGGTAATTATAATACCTTTTCTCTCTTTATCAGTAATTGAACAAACTAGCTTTTCATCTGAGAATCTTCTTTCCTGCTTGTTTTTGCCGATTTCTGAATTAGGGTTTTTTTTTTTTTTTTTCGAATCCTTGTTATCTTTTGTTTTGCGTGTTATTTAATTGACAAAGTATAGATGAAGAAAGCTATACAGTACAGTCTCTGTAGAACTTTAAAATATCGATGTAGGTCAGTTTTGGAAGTTTTTAGAATCAAAATCTTTATATACTTACGATTGCGAAGAACTAAGGAAACTTTGTTTTTGTAACTTGATTATACAAGTAAGTTCAGATAACGTTGCAGAAGTCATCAGTTGCTATGTTAAATTTTATAGTGCTAACACTTCAGTTCTTTTCATTTCGTTGCTTATGTGTTGTGTAGGTGTGGGGAAAAGTTGCTTGTTACTGCGTTTCTCTGATGATATTTTTACCACCAGTTTTATTACCACCATTGGGTATCTCTTTCTTTCTTTTGGTGTTTTTTCTTGTGTTTTTTAATATCTTGAAGATAGTTGAAAACCTTTGTCTAAAAGTTCTATTTTTTTTCTTTTTATCTTCTCCAGAATCGACTTCAAGATAAGAACAGTCGAACTTGATGGCAAGCGTATCAAATTGCACATATGGGACACTGCTGGACAAGAACGTTTTAGAACTATAACCACAGGTCAAACTTCTTCTCTCGGCTCTTTGTAAAGTGAAAACCACTCTTTATGTTTTGTGTAGATGATTACTCCCAAGTCTATTTATTTACTTTCTTTCTTGTTAGTAACGTTCAGATGCCGTTTCTTTGAAACTCTTTAGTCCATTTTTCTCTTGCAGCATATTACAGAGGAGCTATGGGTATATTACTTGTCTATGATGTAACAGACGAGTCATCCTTCAACAGTATGTCTCTGGCTTTTCTTTGTATCAGGAACTATATTTGCCAAGAACTTAAAAACTTACTATTGGGAACTGACAATAATTGCTTCTCCAGACATTAGGAACTGGATGAAGAACATTGAGCAGCATGCGTCCGATAGTGTCAACAAAATATTGGTTGGTAACAAAGCCGATATGGATGAAAGCAAAAGGGTAATTTTGCTGTGTACTCTCTCTCTGTTCACAATCTTGACCATGTTTTGCCTACATTTCGTCATAGTATACTGATGCTGCACCTTCTTCTACAGGCTGTCCCAACATCAAAGGGACAAGCTCTGGCTGATGAGTATGGAATCAAGTTCTTTGAGACGGTGAGCTGGAAAAATATATAACATGTTTGTTTCCTCATTCATTGTTTGTTCTGATATTTCATTTTTTTAAAACGGATGTGATTGGAAACTGTTGCAGAGTGCAAAAACAAACCAGAACGTCGAGCAGGTTTTCCTTTCTATCGCGAAAGACATAAAGCAAAGACTCACAGAAAGCGATACAAAAGCCGAGGTAAAGAAGCACGTGTGAATCTACTACTTACTTGATACTCGGGTTATGAAACTGTATATATTGCTGAGGAAAATCGAATACTGTCTTTGTTGCTTTGCAGCCCCAAGGGATCAAGATCACTAAACAAGACGCTAACAAAGCCTCATCGTCTTCTACAACTGAGAAATCAGCTTGCTGCAGTTATGTTTAGAAGTTCTATGGACCTGTTTCTGACCTCTTAAACTTTGAATTAATGCCAGATGTTGTGTGTAAAAGTGGCTAGAGCATGAGTTCTTTTTTGGGTTTTTTTTTTTCAGTTTAAGCTTAAAATTCTTAAAAAGCTTCTTCGAGGCTAACTGTATTTTCAAATTCTCCCCTAAAGTAACCTTTTTCTCTATGAGAAACATCTATATGTTTTCTTGTTATGATTTCTCATAATTTCTTGTTACTAACTTGACGACTAAGTAACAAATGTTAATGGAAATGCCCTTTTTTTTTATTTATATATACACCCCACCAAACATGGTTTTCCATTCGGTCCAAATGATTAATTCAATGGAAGTATAAAAATCTGGTTTTGGTTAATCAACGAACCTGAACCACTTGGCATTAACCATAATACACTTCATTTACATTAACCATAATACACTTCATTTACCCCCTCCAAATATGCCTTTGTTGTTAAAACCGGACATAACACAACTCTTCTCCTCCCCTCCAAGTAAAATGGAAGCAAACACTCTGTTCTTCTCTGTTTCACTGTATGCTTCACATTAGCTTCTGACCCCCCCCCCCCCCCCCCCCCCCCCCATCCGATCCAAGACTTCTGTACACCAAAACCTACGACATCTCCTCATCATCATGATTCATGACCATCACTTCTCCGCCAATCCCTTTGCAGAAACTCCTCCGAAGTAACCAGCGAAGATTTTTGTCTTATACAAGTGGTTCAGATAAAGTTGCGGAAGTCATCATTTTTCTATGTTAAGTTTTTATAATGAGGTTAATAAACTTATTAACACAATCTCAGCTGAGGCAAGACGGAGAAAAATCTAAGGAATTGATAATTTACAAAAAGAAAAAAAGCCAAGCTTCTCGAGAAATTTACATACAAAAGAGGCTACTTAAAAAACCATCTGATTATATGACTCACGAGCTGCAACAGCGGCCTTGATGAGCTCGATAATCCGGTTTTCTCTTGACAGAGCTTGATCCTTCTTCCAAAAGACTAGGTACCTCCATTATCTGTTACATTTTGCAGCTCTCCTATTATTTACTTAACAGAGTTTCAACCGGTTTCGAAAAAGCGAAAAGGGATCATCAAGATTCTTTCTAATTACCTTCAAAGCAAGCTCTTCGAAGCATTGGTTCACGTTTTCTCTGGTTCTTGCGCTACATTCATGAAACAAACACTTGAGTTCTTTCGCTAGATTCATTCCTTCTTCCCGGCTAACCTTCCTCTCAGATTCCTGTAACGACAATTGTCAGTAAAACCAAGCTCAAGTTGATTTGATTAACAAGTACATGTTACTACTACTAATAGTCTAATACTACTCACTCTATCAACTTTGTTTCCAACGAGCATCTTAATGCAGTCATGGTTAGTCGAGTATAGCTCAATCTCTTTAGCCCAAACATCTGCTAAGTTCAAAAATGTCTCTCTTTTCGTCACATCATAAACTGCAACATCACCAAGAATACCCAGAGGAAGTATTATTACAAAGTCTTGGGAACTCTTTACAAAAAACAGCTACCGATAGTTTTATGATCATATCATATTACCAAGAATGATTCCTTGGGAGCCTCTGAAATAAGAACTTGTCAATGTCCTGAACTTTTCTTGTCCAGCTACACAAATACAAAACCAAATGAATCTTGTGGTAACTAAACTACACTTTCCAAGAACTCGAACCTGCTCTTAATGCTATGTTTGGTAGGATTCAACTTACCAGTGTCCCAGATAGTAAGTTTCAGCCTTTTCCCTCTTACTTTCATCTGTTTGATCTTAAAATCAACACCTACAATGTTATATACTGATCAGACCAGGCAGATATAGAAAAGACTTAGCTTCAAGTTTCAATTTGTAATTTATCAGACAAGGTCACAAAACAAATCATCTTTTCTCAGTTCATTATTCAGGGAAACAAACCAGAAAATAACCAAAAAAGAAAGCTCCAAGTCTCAACTTCAGTTGACTTTCATTTGAATTTAGACCAGACAATGGTCAAGCTCACAAAGATACAAACTATAAGCGCGAGTCTTCCAATGCAAAAACATATGTTCAGAGACAAACTCAGTTCAATTTTGTTCAGAAAGAGAAAATTACCAATGGTGGGAGCAAGATCTTCGACAGAGCTGGAAATGAAGCTGAGAAGCAAGCTACTTTTACCAACACCAGAATCCCCAATCAACAAGATCTTGAAAGATAGATCATATCCACTTTGCCCTGAAGAAGAAGATCCCATTCTTTTTCACTCTAAAACCCTCGATCTAATATAATACTCCAGTAGAGAACCCCCCAAACAACAAACCTAGAAGAGATCAAATCAAAATTAAACCTAACAAACAAACAAAAAAGGTGATTTTTTTTTTGTGTGTGTAAAGAATGAGAAAGCTATGATTCATACAAAATTATGAATTCATAAAGAAGAAACTTTAATTCTTTACAAAGCAGAAAAAAAAAATATAAATGGAAAACGTCTATGAAAAAATGGAACAAAAATAAATACAAATAAAACGTTAAATTCTTTGCTTCTTCGTCTATCTTTCTCCGACATTTCGGTTCACGACACGTATGAGTTACTGTTTCAACGTTTCTTCCAAAGCCCTTTCTTGTATCCACGTGTTTGTTGCTTGCTCACCTTTTTTACTTCTCTTTTCTTGCTTTTTAATAATAAAACCAAAATATCTCATGCAATTAAGCATTGATGTACAGAAGCAATCAAGGACATGAACAAAGACATTAAAACATAAACCTCATTGTGTTTCATAATCAACCATTAAAACTAAAACTCTCTCCAAAGTGTTTCTTTTTACATGAATGTGACCGCGACCGCTGTGTATTGAACACCAAACATGTGCATATCAAAAACATAGCTCAACAACTAGAAAGTTATAATTAGAAGTAAAACAGTTAAGAGACATGTTAACTAAACAACATTATATTCTCAAGCCTAGTAGCGAAGCATTCATCAAACGGTAGCGGCAAGAGCCTTCACGAAATCATATTCTCTAGGGATTGTAAGCACATGACCCAACCACTCAACTTTCCCAACAATTTCACCACTTTTGCGTCTTTCAAGCGCAACCTCCGCACACAAAATCTTCTTCTTATGGACGAAACTAGACTGACCATAAACCAAATCATCGTCCCAAAAAACCGCTAACTTCCCACCATAATGGCGGTTTATATTCACCGAACCATTGTTCAACCAGATCCCATCTACCTTCCTTGGGATTGTAAGCAACCACCTCCTTTCTCTCAGTCACCACGTGGAACTTTCCGTCAATACAAGTGCTTTGGGAGTTTTTAAACTTGTAATCTCTTTTGCCCTTGCAAGGGATAGTCTCCCAAACTTGTGTTTTCGTGTCCAACACCTTCAGCGGTTTTGGACTCATTCTATTGTTGTAACATCCTACTACATATATCTTACGACCAATGACGCTAGCTGAAATTGACAACTCTTTCACCGGCTGTGTTGGAGCTGGAGCCTCGCGCCAAGTGTGAGACCGGCAATCCAGAACAGACCCGCTAGAGGAAGAGGGCGCGTGGATGTTGTAGATATCAGAACCAACCGCCACTAGACTTGAAAAGCACGCTTTATGGAATCTGGGACTCGGGACTGTTGCCAATACATACCCACTTGTGTTATTGGTTAGGGTTTGATCAGGCTTCCTGCAGAGGGTGAACCAGCGGTAACCAGGATTGCACTGTAAGCACACATAGAGACAACCCTCGGTGTTCCCCAAGAGGGACCTGGTCTTGTAAAGGTCCGGTGAAGCTAGGAGACATTGGAAGCTCTTGGAGACGAGTGAGAGAATTGGATAATACAACCTTGAGACGCGTGCGACGATGCTCAATAGCAAATCATCGGGAAGTGACGTAATTGAGGACAGCTTCTTCTTCTTTTCTAGGGACGACATTGATTTGTTACTTACTCTTCAAAGGAAGAAGGTAGCACATTAAAAAAAAAGACAACACGTTAGGGTTGCGTTTTGCGGTTTCGGCGATTTAGAAAATAAAAAGGGAAAATTAGTTTTTATTTGTTTTATTGAAGCTCTGTTTACAACAATACTTACAAAGTAGAATTCATTTTTTTTTCTCTACAAAACAAAAAACATAACTGTACTCAATTCTCTCACTATGTGTTGTTGTCCTGTGGAAACACTTTCTTGATGAACTCAAGAAAACGTTGGGAGTAGAATGTAGGATCAACGGCTGAGATCGAAAGAGAATCAAAGTGAAGAGACTTGTACGCGTGTTCGATCTTCTTGGTCATGTTGTACTCTTGTAAGATGTCTATGATACCAAGGTATAGCACGACGTCGCAGCAGTCATGTAAAATCTGCTTTTCTTTCTCTTCTCTTCCCGGTATCAGCTCTGCTCTTGCCGGCATGTTCACTCCTTGCTGTATCTGCAGCCTGCATTTATATATAGACAGATATTCTCAAAAACTGATTCAAGAACTGGACCAAAGTCTATAACCAAAACCGAGACCAGGAGTGAAATAACTGCATACAACTTTACCTTACATGTCAGCATCTGTTTCCAGTGAATCCAATTCATGATCTACTATACAAATGTATAAGCTTCGAAATTATAAAGGTTCCTGCTTTTAATTTGTATTCTTAACATACTTCAGGTGTTTTGGTGCAAGTCTCTATATGAAATTGAGCACCATTGATCCTCCTATGCTAAGTTAAGTCTTAGTTTCTCAGTTGTCGAGTGAGTAGAGAGTTAGTTACCTGGCTGTTCCAGGAAGAAGGAGATCGACTTCTTCATCACCAACAGCGGATGCCCGTAATCTGCTGCCTCTGATATGAGGGCCAGTTACAGTATCGTCGCTTCCCCGAGGAACAAGAACCAATCCTTCGTGGTAAGACAACATGTCATCCTCGATTGTATCTGCTTTCATCATCATCATTAGAAATTTTAAAAAATACAGACTATGAATCATTTTAGAGGCGATGAAAAAAGATTTTCTCACCGTCTTCAGCTACACTTTCCAACGCATCAGTTGTTATACTTTGAGAACGAACCAATTGTGATCTTAAGTGCTGTGGAGCTCGATGATGCACACCTAGCAAAAGACTATAATCCATTATGTTCTGTGCTTCCAAGAACTTGCTATCGATCTCTAGTTGCCTGGTTACACCACGTGGAAACAAATTTTAAAATGCGGAATATGGAGTGACAAATGTATATATCTTACAACTGGTCCTAGAGAGAGTGATATACCTTAGTAAACCTTCCCGCCAAGAAGGCTCCAAGAAGTAGTTGTAGCTCAGATCCAAATCTTTAAGTATTGTGTTCTCGTCTATCTCGACTTTGTTTGCAGAGCGTCCCAGGGACGAACCTTTAAGGTCAAATCTCCTATGAATTCTTAGATCTGTAAAGAACATGTTACCCATCACCACAAAGCGGAACTGCAATGCAAGAGAGATTTTCAAAGTTAGTTAGTCTAAAAGTTTATTTGGATTTAAAAATGATGCTCTAATGCCAGGTTGCTACTCTTAGATCATTTCAGGAGGCAGCAATGTTGGTAATCTCAAAGCTAATGATAGTAACTAATAATCAAAATCAGAATCATCAAGGAATATATGATTCATTGCTTCAGGACCTTTTGACCACTTGATGGTTTGATTCTGTGAAGGCCAAAGAATTTAGTAATGAGGGTGTTCTCATACGTTTTCACATGATGATGGTAATCTGGAAGCATCCTCAGGAGAACCTACACATGAAATTTTATTAATCTCGAATTATCGATGTCCATATATCACACACAAGCAGAACTCTACATAAAGAAATGGAGAAATGTGAAAACAGAGATGGTGGATACATAAGTGGTTACTAACCTTGACTTCAGATTTCCTGAGTGTTTTTATCATGAACCGATCATCCTGAGACAGGAAGAAAACGCTGCCGCTCTTCCCTGGAGAAGAAAGTTCCCTTAAGGTATCATTTCCGCAAATGGACATCATATAATCAGCTGCATCGATCTTGAACATCTCCCTCAGGTTCCTAGAAGGTTTAGAATGAATGTAAACACCAAGGACACAATCATACTACAAAGAAAAATTCTATGCGTAAAATTTCTTGGTAAAGAAAATATAGTTCCATAAATATTAACCTGAATACCATTGGGCAATAGTCCTTCCATTTAAAATCTTCCGAGTGGTGCGGAGGAGTCATCGTGGAGCCAGCTCGAGGAAAATTCATCCAAAAACTAGCCCGAGGTCCAAAGTCTGCGGTCCGTACTTCTCGCCTTTGTATGGGTGTAATTTTCCCCACTGTATATCTAACGTTTGAACTAGTTCAGTGACACAATACTCGGCGCTGCCTTTAGAGCTATACTACTCTCACAGGACACAAGACAAGATTATGGACAAGCATACCTGATTCCAAGCTGCAAATTGAGCATCAGATCATAACTCCGGTGACCTTTGATAACAACTTCTCCGGGCTTCTTAGCTTCTTTAACAAGTCTTTTGTGTTTCCTTTTTGCTCTTCTGGATGTGCGTGAAAACCCGTTGTTTACCACAAGCTCACTGATCAGAACACCTTGCATATATTCCCGCTCCAAGATCGG
Organism: Camelina sativa; assembly: GCF_030686135.1. NCBI lineage: Eukaryota > Viridiplantae > Streptophyta > Magnoliopsida > Brassicales > Brassicaceae > Camelina > Camelina sativa. The sequence goes on from NC_141898.1 coordinate 3,998,490, forward strand.
TATGTTTGCATTATACTGCACGCTACTTCCGCTATCTAAAACTGCTGTAGATAAATCCGAGTAATCATGTCCTATCACTTTCTCAATAGATACTTCAAGACTCCACCGTCTTTCTAAAGAAACCCTTCCGTTTCGGGACTGTTCTAAGTTTATTAAGCTCCCTTTTGAGAGCTTACTATGGTTCACGCCAACTCTAAGGTTTTCCATATTAACCGAAGAAGCAACTTGATTCTGTCTTCTCAAATCAGGTAAAACGCCTCTTTTCCTAAGAGCATTTAAATAAAACTCTTGCACTGCAGGAACTCTGGTTCCCGCTGAATAGAACGAGCCTTTACCATCTTTCAAACCACGGGTCCATGTTCCAACGTAGCAACCACCATCTCTCCATGTATATACACCAACACCATGCATCATTCCATTCAACCAACTTCCTTCATAGGAGTCACCGGTAACCCAAGTCAGCGTACCCTTTCCTGACATTTTCCCTCCTTTCATATCCCCAAGATATACATTTTTATTAGCCCAAGTATACTTGCCTGGACCTTCTCCCAACCCCTGAATCCAAGAGCCTTCAAAGACATCACCATTGGGGTAAACCTGATATCCAAGCCCATGTTTCAGATTAAGCCGCCATCTTCCTTTATATGTTAACTTGTTAGCATCCACGTAAGTCCCTGAACCGTGCATATAACCGCCTGAAAATTCACCTTCATACCATGCCCCGGAAGCCCATATCATCTTTCCAATTCCATGTCTCATCCCACGCCTCCATTCTCCATCATAAACACACCCATCTGACCACACGTACTTCCCTGATCCCTCGGGAACATTTCCAAGCAAAGAACCACAGTAGGATTCAGCATCAGGGAGCAACAGGGTCCTCACTCTGAACCTAGCATCCTCAGAAGTTTCGGGAATTTCTCCATTGTTCAGGGCCGATAGGATCTCTTTCTTAGTAAGTGCATCAACAGATTTTGTTCTTTCTGCAAAAGCAACTGGTCCTCCTCCCACGTCAAGGCCAGACATGTAAATCTCTCCAAAGAAGCTAAACGCAAAATTGCTCAGACAAAACCGTAGAGCAAAAAGGCGTGACCGGCTTCAAGGAGAACACTCTTTCAACAGAACATGAGGATAACTCCAGTAAACTGGCAAACTGTGGGATATATAATGTGCTCAGCTACGCTCCGAAGCAGATGCAAGAATCAGGTTCCAAGTCACGATGTATGAATCTGGAATCAGAATCAGAATCACAAAAGGAAGTTAACAAACTTTTGACGGATATAAACAAATCCAAAACTAATGAGGAAAACATGAAAAGATATAAGTGGTCGCAAAAGCAAAGACTTTGCTCAAATCTCTCTATCAAACAAGAAAATTAAGACACGCATCTGATTCTTGGTCCCCACTTGAAAAAAACAAGAACTCATTAAATTTTCACAGATAAGCAGAGAAGAGAATGGGTGAGGAGCAAAGAACAAAACCCCCTTTTTTTTTACTCTCAAAAGGAAAGCCTTTTAGGGAAGAAGACGAATCTGCAATCATAAAGTCTTCATTAAAAAAATCTTAACTTTTCAATCAAATTCTCAAACTTTTTCAGTTGAATTCTCATTTTTTTTATAAAAGAAGAGATTCCTCTCACGTCTCCCAAATAAAAGCCACAGTAGTATTGCCAAATTTACCAAACCAACAAAAGCTAGAAAGAATCCTACTTTTTAGGAATTTGATCAATATGAACCTAAAATGTTCATTACAAGTTTCCAACATTTCAACCTAAAAACTTTGAAATCTAGACTTCAAAATGAAACTCCTTTCTTCAAACCCAATATGAGAGTCGTGTTAATGGAAACAAAAGTTTAAAACTTTTATCAACACAATCACACCAAGCAACACCATTTCAATCTTCAATCTTCATCAAAGATGAAATGAAAGCAACACAAATCAAAGATCCTAGATAAAGACTTCAATCTAAAGAGACCACCAAAGACAAACAATAAGCAAAAAAAAAAGCCCGAACTCGAAAAACGAAACCCGGATCCGAAAAACCAAATCGAGAGAGAGAGAGAGAGAGAGAGCACTAAAAGTCAGAGTGGCACAAACCGTACGGAACAAGCTCGAAGCTCTTATCTCTTCTCTCTTTCTTTCTTCTTCGTCTTCAGCTTCTGTGGGCTTTGTTGGTCAAAATCTTTTCTAAAGGAGGAGACACGACTGGACCCAAATCCCGAAGCTTAAGCGCCACAATAACAGCTTCTTATTTCAGAATCCTCTGTTCCATAAAAATTCAAGCTTTTAACTTTACCCAAATTTACCAATATACCCTTTCCAATGTGATCTATCTTTTTTTTTCTTGATCTTAAAAAACCCACTTAACCTCTGTGTCTTGGATTGCAAAAGAGTGGTTTCCTTTATATATCTCTTAGAAAAGTTTTGTAGCTGGTGAAAAATAATCAAAGGTTTAATTTAATAATTATTAACAATCTTTCTATTTCATTGTGGTTTGAGATATTTTTTTCAAGAGAAAAAAAAACAATTAATTGTTTAATGAATGAGATTTATTATTCAACAACAAAAGAAATTTAAGTGTTTTAGAAGGTAGAGATGTTGACCTGCTCTTTGGCCGGTGAAGGGAAACATTACATTGTGTTTTTCTTACACTTATCCACGTGCGTTCCAATATTTTAAGTCAACTTCTTCTTCTGCTCACCAATTTGAGTTTGATAAAAAAAAAGTTGACCAGGACGAGTTTGAAGGAAGAAAAAAAAAACGAATTGATTACAGATTTTACTGCTCGAAAAAATCTTTTGACCAGTGTAAATCGACATTATCAATCTCAAATAAATGACAAATACAATAAAACTAATCGGCATTAACTGCCTAAAACTTTTACTAAGTAACATAAATCGTACTAATAAACGAGATATTTGGGGGGTCGCATTCCGTATTCAGTAGAAAGTTTTATGCCGCTTTAGGTAATGTTTAATTAGGAAGTATGCATATGTTTGTATTTGGAATTATGATTAAAAAAAAATTATTTACGTTCTCAAACTATCATCAGTTTGCACGTCAATCATACCTACTACTATATCCGCAACTTTTTTTTTTTTTTTTTTTTATCACATTCTCCTGCTGTCCTGCAGTTAAAAAAGATTTGTTATGGACTAATATGTATATATAGTATACTAGAACACTGAACACTGCAACGAAGATTTGTCAATTCAACGAAGATCCAGACTTAACGTTAATGATGTTATTGTCATATATTGGTCATTTCGACCAAACATTTGTATGTTTTGTTCTCGTTTTATCAAATTTTAATTGGGCGAAAACAATTAATTAATAGTCTATGTATACTATAATATAACAAATGAAGAAAAGGAAGAAAATAATGTAAGGGGAAAAAGGTTAAACAGGAAGGTGCTAAATGATAGTCGTTGTGATGTGCTATATATATGATTAACACTTTTACATATCTTTTTCGGTGGATTATTATAATGATGCTGGGATTAGTGATCAGACAAGTTAATTATACTTCGTTTTTTATAAGTAAAAGGCCTGAAACGTATTAACCAAAAAAAAAAAAAGGAAGCTTGATTAACATTATAAAAGTACTACTTTTAAAACATAACAGAACAAAAAAGTATGATTTTCCCATGCAACGTACAACTTAAGAATTACTTAAGAAACGCGACAAAAACCAAAAGTATTAGAAATAACATCGATCTTACCCTAACCCTTATGAAGTTTTCTAAAACAGCGTATTAGCATTTATAACTTATATTTTCTCTTTATTTGTAGACTTGTCAGTCGAGGCGATCACACTATAGAAAGATGAAGAAGAAATCAATCAACTTCTATCATATTTTCGTTTTTAAAATCAAGAATAACATAATATCTACCTAGCTATCCAAGAACTTAATTTTACATTGTATCTAAAATCAAGTAATTAACCAAAGCCACCGATGCAAGTAGTGGGGTTGGCTACCACTAACTCACAGAAAATTCCATTTATGTTGTCGTTTTCTCTTTGTTGTTAATTCCAGTTTCCCATTACTTTTAATTTATTAATTTTGCGAGACCAAAAAACATTCTTCATCATCAATCATTAATTTCTTTTTTAACTGTAGTTTAACGCGGAGATATATTCAGTGAATTGAATTAGAGAAGCAAATAGTATGAAAATGATATATGTTCTGAAGATAAACTTCAGACCATTGGCTACTCATAGTTCGATACGTACTTGACATCCGGATACCTTAAGGAAAACGTCCAAAAAGAAATTAGTCTCCCGTAGCCTAAAGCATTTTTCTGAAGATAAACTTCAAACCATTGCTACTCATAGTTCGATACGTACTTGACATCCGGATACCTTAAGGAAAACGTCCAAAAAGAAATTAGTCTCTCGAACAATGACTCGAGCTCAATTTTTATATTTCTTTTAAGTAGATCATACCTTCTCATTTCCTAATAATAAACACATTTGTGGAACTTGTTTTGGTACTATGTATTTTCTTTCTGTCTTGATTATAAACCATCTCAGCATCGCACTAAATATAGCAATCAAATAATAATATATTTATATGATTTTTTTTTTTTTGAAAAAGATATGTTTATATGAATTGAAATTGAATATATTACCGTTAGCATATTAGTTCTAATTAATAACAGTTTGTGCCTTTTGTTGTCAACAAACGACCATGTTTCAAGTTATGCCGACGCATCCAATTTTTTAATTAAGCAAGTGATATTATTAGTGAGTATAATTTAACAGCAAGTTGGAGGTTTATTATATTCATAATTTGTAAATACGTGTATTAGCCGCAGATTTACAATGATATTTCCTCTCTTTTTAATATATTTTAAATTAACAAACAACTTTCTACCGTTGGAGGAAGACATAGCTAGAGGATTTGGTAAAAAATAGTCAAGAAATGATAGTGACAAGTGCACAATACACGTGGTTACCACGGACAATTTGACCTGAAACATGTTCGAAGTTACAAAACAGTTACCCTCTAAATCAATAAAATATAGTGTAAAATTATCATTATTTACTTAGCAACCAACCACTAGAGAGGACAACGTTTACATATTAGATATTGAGTGTAAAGTAAATTCATATAACACGATTGGGATGTATTCTTATAAAATGGGAATTTCTTCTCTTGCTAGATGCCGACCAAACTTGTTTCATATATATATTTGACTAGTAAAATTGTTAGATTTATCAAGCTTTAGAGCCATTGGTCTTACAAAATGAAGCGAATATAGGTTTGTTGGCCCAATGAGTGATGTCACATTGTGTACACATTTGTATACATCGTGTATAATTCTAGACTTTTTTTTCTTAAGACTAAAATTTATAATGGTATTTAATTTAGTGATTTGCGTTGGGTCTAGTCACGTCCGTTGCATTTTTCATGCAATGACAAATAGAATGGGTTCTTTTCGACGATATTAACAACTACGTTCATTAAAGTTGATTAGTGACTGTTTGTCTCCGAGATGATTTTTTACATAGCATATATAACCTGCAGCAAGTAAATACAATTTCCACCTTTTATTTCATTAAAGTACTTTATATGCTGTTCATAATTATACCGCGCTCAACGATTAGTCTCGGTCAAATTGCATGTGGTGTGCCCCAATTCAAAGAGTCACACGATAACCCTACCAAGTAGTATTGAAAATGATATGTTTTCCTGCAAACCGATAGGAAGTTACAAAATTAATTGTTATTTTGTTCAAACAAAAATACACCTCAACGGATAAAAAGTCGAGTCACAATATCAATTATTGATTTAAAATTTTGATGAAACTTCTTTCGTGGATTGAAATCTAGCGCAATATTTTCTATAGATTTCATTTTTGATAGATCATATATTATTCTTATGTACCTCTTGTGGGACTTATGAAGGCATCAATATCTAATTATATTCAAATATCAGTAGATAACTTAGTTAACTATATAAATTACAATATCATAGCGTTAAATTATTATGTGGATTATGACCAAAGTGCTTAGTGATAATCTTGTTTTATGTCCTAATGGACCTTAATAATTAATATAATATCTCTAAGGCCAATCCTAATGAGTCAATGCCTTCTTCTAAATTCTAACTAGTGGTTTCATTCTTGGCTCATTCACCGTATCAATGGCAATATATATGCCATATTTTTTATTAAAAGAATTAAAAACTATCATATTAAGAAGGATGCTGGATGCCCCATTTGAAGCAAATGCATGGCTCAAAACAACCAACAAAAAACTTATGATTCCACATCAAATTTTAAAATATGGCAAGGCTTAGAAAAGAAATACCATAAAATCACACAAAAATAAAATTTTCATTTTGAATATGAGTATGTACAAATGTTAGTTAAATCATTAAACAAGTTTTGTAGATTTTTTTCCAAAAATAAACCTTGCATATCTAATAGGGAATAGTATACTTTCACCACGCTTTCAAAGCGAGTTTTTTCGTAACATCGCAAAAAAAAAAAAAAAAAAAAAATTGATTACAATTATGATTCTAAAATTTTTAATGAAATTTTGTAGTTTGTATAATCCTGATTGAAACCAATTTGGGATTCATAGATACACTATAAATTGTAGCTTTGAATTTGGTAGTAAAAAAAGAAAAAAAGAAAAAAAAGAAAATAAGAGTATTTATTGATGAAAATAAATATAAAAATAGTAATTTAAATGATTTGTGTTAATAATTTTTTTTTTGTATCACTATTTAAATATACATATTACATATGGTTGGTAAATGAGAGAGGAAAAAAATAGCAAACCCATTATTAACCTTGTGTGGGGAGATACGGAGGACAAAACAGTATTATTAAAGAGACAGATTGACAGAACATCATTCTCTTGATTTCAAAAACATCGTACAAAACTTTTTAATCATGCATAGTTCTCCTGTCACTTTCATTTTCTGTTATATCACCCACCCAAACATACAGTATACAGAGTCCGTGACCTACTGTAACACGTTAAAAACAAAAGGAACTTGTAGTTTGATTTTTTTTTTTATAAAAAAAAATGTAATCTACTGATAGTTTCGACCTTTTGGGCTTCAGAAGCCCAAACAAATAATTGACAGATTTTGAAGCTCAAATATTTTAGATGTTTATAGTTTAGACGAAGCTAATCCGAATGTTGATGAAAACGAAGATTCACGATAACAAATAGTTGCTCCGGTTTTAATTACACAAATACCGTAGCTTGAACATTACTCTCTCTTTTTTTTTCCATCTAACAAACTTGGGATTTAGGAACACATACATGATACATTTTTGAAGCCAACTTGAACATTACTCATGAATGGGCCGGGGGTTCCTGATGTGCGCGCAGCAACAATTTCATTTAAAATCAAAGGAACTGTTGAGGATTGTAAGTAAGAGTTGTGTCAACGGCGCTCATTGTTTGACAACGGTTCGGTCTCCCACAATTTTAATGCGTTTTCCTATGCACACGCCAATCATTACTTGCCCCATTAAAGCATAACCCATCAACCTTCAATTTCTCTAATTCTTTTACCCTTTTCTGCTAGCTTTCCTTTTGCAAATAGAGTTTTTTCTTAAGAAATGCGAAGTACCAAAAACAAAAACAAAAAAAATCCGAATGCTAGATTATGACAAATGTATATGTACATATGTACTGACACGTGTACGCACTAATCATTTTTTTTTTGAAAATTTCAAATTTTTGGGCTAATATTGACTTAGATAATTTTGAAAGTTTAGGCCGATCAGTAAGTAGATCCAATTTTTTTTTTTTTGGGTATCAACTAGCTGGACACGAAATTTTGGAGCAAAATAAACACAATTCAAATAAATCACTAAGCTTTGTTAGTTAGCTGATCAATTCCAGAAAAGATAAACGTAATGCGTTGCGTCCTATTTTGTCTTAAAATATTTTGGGACTTTTGTTTCTTATAAGAAAGAAAAATAAAGAGTTTTTCATTTAACAAAACGAATCAAGTTATTACCATGACACGCAGTTAGAGACGAATATATATCACAAAGATTGCATACGTAATGAATAACTTTACTGTTTATGTATATAAATATTAATACTATTCAGTAAAAGAGAGTCACGTCGTAATTAATTTTACTAGAGATCTTTAATCTAAATTTAAAATTTCTGGATAGCATTTAAAGAATTTAGGTTCGTGACTACGTGACAGCTCAGGTACATGACTAAAGTATTGAATAAAGAAATAACGTAATTTTTGAACATGTCATCAGCTGATGAGTGTATAATGTCTGTGAAAACTGAAAAAGGCTATATTGGTAATGGCATATTCCATCGGATGATCCAAAATTCCAAGCATATTCACGTAAGACTCCCCTTGTTTCCATCATCTGCTTCCACTTATATTTTTTAATTTACTTTTTCATGCCCTCGTCTTTACACCATTTATTTATTCCCCTTTACTTAAGTTCACCAATAATCTACAGTATTTTCCATTCTTTATTTGTTTTGTTTTATTGTTTAACAGTACGTAAAATCTGGAAGAAAAAGGAAATAGAATGTTATAAGACATACAAGATAAATACGTGTATATATATATGATACCAATATAACTTAACAACATATACGACCTATTAACAGTAGTACATCATTTTGTACAATATAGTATCATTTATAAAAAGAGAAATATATTAACAAACATGAAATATATTGGTTGATTGTGACAAAAAGTTGGTTTTTTATATGAAAAAGAAATGAGAAAAGGTGGAAAGAACACTATATAGCTTATGTAATATGTGGTTTAGGTGTGTGTATCTTTTAAAAATGTCTTCATGACCAAAGACAAACAAAAAAACGCAAAAAAAAAAAAGTGAAGTAAAAGCTATAAAACCCCCCTAGCAAGCCTCCATTGTTGAACCCTCTCTAAATTTGGCACAACAACTACACAAAACAGAAGAAAAAATGGCCATCCCCTAAGGCGACGAAGAATGAAAACCTCTAGTTTAATTATCTAGATGTTATTCATATCTCTAGGGGATGGCCTATGTACAAAACAAATTTGAATACCCTCTACAATTAAGCGGTTTTGTGTTCATGTAAGGAAAGTGTTTTATGATATGGAGCAATGAAGATTGCAGAAGGCTGATGATGAAGAGACAGCTGATTCAGACAGCGAGTTTTGTTTATCTCCCTCTCGAAATTGGGCAACTTCTATCCTTTGGCAAGCTTCGGTTCCCCTCGGAATCAGCAGATTATGTACCTCTCTAGTTATGTAATACTCTATCTCGCTCTCTCTTCTCTCTCTTTATCTATGTTTTTGTTTATCTTCATTATGTTTGTGGTGTATCCACTCCCGTAGTATGTTGTTCTTTGTGTGAGGAATAAAAGGAAGGAATATCCGAATTTGAGATATAAATTAAATTGGAGTGTAGTTTTGTTTTATTGGAGATTTTATATATGTATCATTGAGTATCTAGATAATTTTTTTGCAGAATAGTCAGGCCAAAGATGTGCATGCTTTTGTCAAAATTTGTTTCCGAATCTCTTTATAGCTAGTGATTTCCCTTTTCTGTTTGAGACTTTAAAAAAAAAAGAAAAAGCATTGTTTTTTTTGGTCGACAACGAGTACCAGTTTAAAAAATCAGAGTTACAACTGGTACCCGTAATTTGGTTAAACGGTGTTAATTTATTTCACTTTACGATGTTAGTTTCATTCCACAAAAGTTTCAGCTATTTGTTACTGCCATTTTATCACTTTTAGTACTTGATAATTTACTAGAGGAAATCTACTAATTGGAAGAGACCTATTACAAGGGAAAATATATTGTAATTGGTTCTTTTTTGACGAGTATAGTTTAAATTGACATGTACAAGAATTACCAGAATTACGGAAGCAAAAACGTGTCACATTACGAATATTTGAGTAATATATATATTATGTTAATGAAAGACCACTAAGTTTAAATGACCTCAGCCAAGAAAGTCAAAACCTTCCCAATTTTAGTAGTTGTTTTCAAATTTGGGCGTCTCACACATGGGAGTGGTATAATAAAATGGTCCGACCACATACTTAACCAGATCCTTGAAAACCATGAATGGTCGAACTAGCTTCACTCCAGTTAGACCATCCCCAAAATTGGTCGGAATGTCACATGACTGGTCCGGAGAAGACACTAGCCGGACATTACATAGTTGAGGCTTGAGTTCCTTGCCGCCGTAGAGGACATTGTTGACGATTAGATCGAACTGGCCTCTCTCATCTGTCTTGTCGCTGCCATAGTATCTCACTCTTCTCCTCTCGTCCATACAAGTGATTGATACCACTGCCCCTGAAAGATACAAAGTGGAATAATTTGGTTAATATAATCCGGTCTTGAGAGTTTTCTCACGGTTTGCATACAAGAAAAGAAAAAAATATATAGCTAAAAGAAATTTATTTTCAATTTTTGAACGTGATTGGTTAGCTTCTGTCTTGGTCATAGCCTTTTTAGATATAACCGTAATTAATTAGTTTTGGTCATACAACAACCATAACTGATGTTTGGATTTTTATAGTTATGAGTGATTAATACAGAAAATCAAATTTATTGGAACAATTAATGTATACCTTTGATGGGTTCAGAGCCGTTGATCCATTCGCCGTAATTCAGAGAGCAGTCTTGGCACATAACTTTTCCGGCTACGTGAATCACATCAACGTCGTTATCCGCCGTCGTCGTGGTGAAATGACTCACACAACTCACCAGAAACAATATTTCGATTAGCAGAACCAATGTTGTGATCTTCTGCGCCATGACGACTTTTCTTTTGTTTCGATGATTTTGAGACAATGCTCTCTGATGTAAGAAAGACTTCATATATATATAATGAGACCTTTTGGTTAGGGAGGAAATTATGTAATATGTGTGGAAGGGCACTACGTCTAGACGTGCGGTCCATTTAGTATTATGGTCTCAAATCATTTCTTGATTAAAAAGCTCATTTTATTTCAATTCGTTTACAGTACGATTTTTATGTTATACAAAATATAAGATTATATTGGTTTTGACAATTTCACAATTGTATGTGAAAGTTATAATCTTTTGCCGATAGGTAACATTATGACTATGAACCTTCAGTTGACCAAATCGTCTCTGTTATTTTATTAACCTTCTTTTTTTAATTCCCTCTTTTTGTAATTGTCACTACAAAGCCAAAAAGGACAATGTGTTAGTGAAAAAAATAATAAAATTCACAAAAAGCCTCTCCTCAAACTTATCCGCACCACATATATACTTATTCTTCCTCCTCTTTTCGCTCCACTTTGCTTACTTTAACACATCAAAACAAACACACACATGCACACACACACAAAAGCCTCTTCTTGGTTTGAATCTGATACCTTAATACACCAACAACAATGAAGTCTCTAAATCTGTTTATCACTCTCTTTTTGTTCTCATTCTCATATTTCTTCTTAGGTAATTATGGAGCATATTCATCTAAAATATAGCTCTTAATCACATAAGTGGATCTCTGAAACCTATTACTAATTAACGATTAATGTTTTGAAGGTGCTGAATCGGATCATCTTCAACATAGTAACTCAAAGAGCTTGAGACCGAACAGGCTGTTCGTGTTCGGAGATTCCTATGCAGATACAGGAAACATAAGGAAGTCTCTTTCCGATTCTTGGAAAATTCCTTACGGCATCACTTTCCCACAAAAACCTTCCGGTCGTTTCTCCGATGGCCGTGTCGCCACCGATTTTCTAGGTTCTCTCTCTCACACACTTTTTCTTTGTTCACAATAAATGAGGATATGGATGGTGTGAATCGGCCACGAAAATTCAACACCAACGCTAACAAACCGTACATCATTCATCATGGGCTTCGGCCATACTGTTTTGCTAGGTTTCGTTACGTAGGTAGTAGATTTATATCCTAAATATCACAAAAGGAAAAAGTATGAGTATTTTGTTACTAGGTGCAATAGTGCTGACGTGGAAGTATAAGTTCGGTACATACACTAGAAAATTGATTCAATATTTATTAGGTATGGTTTTGTATTAGATTAATAAAATTACCATGTGCAGTATTGAATCTCTTTGTAAAAATAAAAAGATAAGAAACTGCTCATTTTATTTGCATTCATGATCTACACGTATTTTTATTTTTAACTTTTTATGAAAATTCTATACATTATTTGCATTTACGAATTGTTAATTTTGAACAACTAAACGTTTTGATTTAATTCTTACACCAATCTTTTGATGCGTGTGTGCAGCAAGATACTTGGGGATAAAGTCACCGATCCCATACACGTGGAAGGATTACGCGGGAAAGGAACGGCTATTGTGCGGGATGAATTATGCGTACGGAGGAACAGGAGTGTTTAAGACTAAAGATAATCCATTGCCAAACATGACAACTCAGATTGATTATTTCGAACGCATCCTTACCGCCCGCAATATCTACTCTCCCTCCCATCTCCCCTCCTCCCTCGCTCTCGTCAGCGTCGCCGGCAACGACTATGCCACTTTCATGGCCCTAAAACGCCCACTGACCGTAAGTAAACACCATATATATATATTTTTACCATATATATATATATATATTGTTTTTTTTTCACTTAATTACGATCCCATTGTTTCAATATGAAAACATTAAAACATATAAATTTATATCTAAATTTAATAATATAATACTTTAATTTTGTTAGAAATTGTAAACGTAAATAAGCATGGCATGCAAAAGTAAAGCCAAATTATTCTTGTAGGAGTTACCGGCATTCATGCAGCAAGTCGTTGGTCAAATTGAGGCAAACGCGAGACGCATCCACAAGTTAGGAGTGAAGAAGATAGCGATTACTTCAATGCAGCCACTCGGATGCCTCCCTAGCATCACCGTCTTTACTTCATTCCAACGTTGCAACGCGACAGATAACATATCAACGAATCTTCACAACTATTTATTGCATAAAGCCGTCGCCAGGCTTAACAATGAGACCAAGCCCTCCACTTTCGTCGTCCTTGATCACTACAACGCCTTCTTGACCGTTTTCAAGAACAAAGGACCGGAACCGGGTAAACCAAAAAAAAAAGTTGAAAGTTTTTGGATCCTAAAATTGTTATTTCTTTTTTTTTGTAAATAAATATATTTTACGAGGCTTGTGAATCGCTTAGGTGTTACGAGGTTTGGGAACCCGTTGGAACCGTGTTGTGTTGGGATCGACAGCAATCACGACTGCTCAAACGTGGACGAGAAGGGTGAGAAGAAGTACACAGTTTGTGAAGATCCAAAGGGTGCCTTCTTTTGGGACATCTTTCATCCAACCGAAGAAGGATGGAGATCTGTTTACTCGGTTTTACATAAAAGTCTCACAGAAGTTTGGATTTAAGAGTAAGACTTAAATTAAAATATTTTCCATTATTGGTGTTTCTATCTCTTCCTTCACTAAATTGTGTTTATAACATTTGTCTCGTCTTGTCTTTGTAGCGAAGATAGTTTTCAAGTCAAGCGCTCGCTGGTTATATGGTGCATATTATAAGGATCGTTGAAGTCATGGATAAAAGCAACTGGTTATAAGAATATAAGAGCATCTTTATCGGGACTTCTTAGTCCCAAATTCTTAGGTTTAACCTATTTAAAATTAAATCAAAATTGTGAATTTTGGTAAGAATTGCCTCTTAACTAAGAGGTTAAAAAGAACATAAGAGACGACGACGTGTTCGTTAATTGTTGGGTGTTCCTTTAATAAAAGATTTTTTTTTTTTTTTGTTGATTATGTTTTCTCTTCCTCCTCTCTGTTTCTTGACGGAGAGAGTGCAAAATCAAGAGTTTTCTCTCACAAATTGATTGCAAGCAGAGAAGAATAATTCAATTTTGGGTGGCCTCCGGCTGCTCAACCTCGTTAACTCATCATCTCCATCGACGGCAGATCTCAACGGCGACTCTGGTGCATGATTCTATTGCTGTAAAAGATTCCTCTCTTTCTCTGCCTTTTTTTATCATCTCTCTCCCTTCGTTCTTATCAGATTGCAGGTTCTTTGCTTCTTCCTCCTCCGCTCACCCGAATTGTTTACTGTAGCTTCGTGATTTTAGTTAAGTTGGGAATCCCGTAACTTGATTCATGTGATTCAGAGCTAATTGAATCATTCCATAGGTTATCTTGTGATTAGTCTCTAATCTTATAACAAAATTGCCCTAAGTTTTAGCTCTAGTGATGATTTATAATCAAATTGGATCTAGTTTGTGTGTGTTTCTTTTCAATAGCTCTCGTGAAAGGCTTCTTTTGGTTGGTTGGATTGTATGTAGTGATATATCTTAATATAGTGGAACCAATTTATTTTCACATTCGACATCTTCTAATTGCTTTAGTTATTATGGTCCATAGGTTATGCTTGTTTGAAGACGTATCATGTTCATGATCTAATTGAATTGAGTATGTTCATCCTGTTCATGATCTTATTGACTCTGTTTTGTTTACTCTACTAAGCAGCAACTGATCTATTTTCTTCTCTCTTGCAGACACAAACCCGTCAGCTCACACAGAGACATCTTCATAGAGAGAGACATCGTCTAAGCAGGCATGCAGTTTCTTTTCACCCTTTGGATTTAAGTTTTGATCTCTTATCTTAAATACTATCATCAGCACCACAATCCATAAGTGAAGACCGAGAGAATGGTTCACTTTCTTCCCATTACCACTACGGATGATGATTCCTTTTGAGGGTTTTCAATTTGGCTCTTACAAATTTAACTAACGATGCCTTCTTCTTCTCGATTCTCTATGTGCATACCAATGGTTTGAAGTATGAATTATGTAATTCGGACTTTGGGGATTTATTAGGGTTTATATATATTTTCTGGTTTTTCTCATTCATGTTGCTGTTTTAATTCAGAGACTTGATAACTAACTCTCTAATTTTTTTTTTCAAAACTAAAAACTTCACTTATAAGAGTTTATCATTGGAGGAGTACAATTTTAATTAACAAACAAAAGATTCTTATTTTATAAAAGTATACTTTTAAATACTAAAAAATGTAAGAACCTCAAAAATATAAACCTACCATTAAAGATGCTCTAAAAAACCTTCTACTGATCTTTTTAAATCACAAGCTGGTCTTAAATTGATATCTTGAGACTATAGAAGCTTAATTTACTTAGAGATAATTAAAGGATTTTTTCAGTGGATTTAGATTCGATGCAACATAGAAAACAACACCAAGTCCCAATTTTTTATATCAGCTCTGTATCGAGATCGACAAATCCCACATGTTCCATGTTGGAAACAAACACAAAGTTCTAATCTTTATCTCTCCTACACACAAGAAAATAATAAAATAATAATTTGATAATCAAAACGAGCAAAGATTCAAAAATCATAGGGGTCGAAGCAGATCTAATTAAGTTTCGGGTCGAAGCAGATAAACCCTAGGCAGTGTAAGCCTCTAGGAGAGCGATTTACCGGGCGGTTTTTGGAATAATTCGAGAAAGCATCTCGTGAGAAGCACGATTCTGTTGTTAAAAGAAGAGTTTTAGCGAAAGGTGTGATTTGGTAGTACATGTTATCACTAATTTATTAATTTAAATTGAGTTATGAGTGTAACTGATAGTTGACTACCAAAAAAAAACTTACTAAATCAGGTTTTATATTTTGATTCTCAAAATTATAGTATTAATTTAAGTTGTGTTGGACATTAAAAAAAAATGTTACAGTTTTGGTCTGACTCAAAAAGTTTAATCAAGAGCATGGCAAATGCCATGTGTTCACGTGCATCCAAAACTGAATATCTATCATGAATCGAATATTGCAAGAACTTTAAAATCCAATGATTCGATCAAACCAAATAAAATACATTCTTATACTAAATTATTCTCCCAAACAGAAAAGGGGCTCCATACGAAATCAAAGGACAAAAGGAGATATTGTTGCATCAATCTGACTTATACCAAACAAAGACCCAAAGTCTCAAAGAGTGGTGCTATTAAAACTTGGTGGCGAAAGAAAGACCTTCCTTGGATAACACGTCAAGACTCTCAACGGAAGGTTGTGCTCGTGCCACTTTAGCAATAGCCTTGTATTCCTCTTTAGTTCCTCCTTCGAGAAACACTCCAACTACTTTCCCATCTTTAACCCAATACGTCCCAAACTTAGGCTTTGGAGTTTTGGGGTCAGTGTCTCCAAAGATTACAGATTCTCCAACGTTGTCTCCATAGAATTCCCACGAGAGGTCGAAAAATCTAGAGTAGAAAAAGGGAAGATAATCGTAATCCGGGACAGTTTTCCCTTCCTCAGCTGCTTTGATTGCCTACAATTTAGAACCATAGAGATACACATCATTAGTTAATGTCGTTAGCTCAAAAGAGTTCGGTCATCCGTATATTCGATTTATAGAATCAAGCTGGTAAGGCTCTTACTTTGACGGCTTGTCCAGCAGATTTGCGAGCATTGTCAGCGTGTTCAACACGCCTCATCTCGCCATACATTTTCATTGGGAATGTGGCTACATCTCCAAGTGCGTATACATCAGGTAGGCTTGTTTTGAAGAACCCATCAGTCTACAATAATAACGAATAATCATTAATCACTCACTACTAATAATGGTAATTGACAAGAGCTCTGTTTTCTTTTATTTTTTAATCACAAACCTTAATTCCACCCTTCTCCTCTTCAAGTTGGCCTTTGAAAAGTGAGGTGACCGGTTTACCACCGACACTGGCGACCACAATGTTAGCTTCTAGGGTTCTTCCACCCTCTAGTATGACCTCCGTGACCACTCCATCTGAGTTGGTGTTAAATCCGGTGACTGCGGTTCCCTTGATGATTTTGATTCCCTTGTTGGTTAAGTAAGCCTCATAGAATGCAGACATCTCCGGGGTGAAAAACCGGTTCACTATACAACGATCAAACAGAGGAAAATATGTTAATGAAAACTTCTTTTGCAAAACTGATAACTCCTAGTATCTTGAAATGAACTTACTAATAATATCCAATGTAAAATTATTTAGGTAAACTTTTTTTTGTTAAGCATCAAACTTACGAATCCAAGGTTCTGGAAAAACCATGGTCACTTCATGGTTATTAGCCTTTAGAGAAGAACTCATCTCAAGACCTAAGAAACCGCCGCCAATAACCACGGCCTGTCCGTTTTGCACATATAGTTCCATAGCTAACGAAAGCTCATCATTGTCATCGATTTCTCTTAGGTAGAATATATTCTTAACATCTGCTTCTGGGATCCCAAGTTCTGACAATTTTACGTACTGCAAAATATATTGATATCAGTCGTCGCCAGCTAGAGTAACTTAGAACGTAACAAAGAGAGAGAGAGAGAAGGGCAAGTATTGTGCTCACAGTAGAACCGGTTGCAATGAGCAAAGTTTGGTACTTGTAAATTGTTCCATCATCACTAACAAGTGTCTTGGAAGCAAGATCTGCTTTGACTATCTCTGTGCTCACAATTAGATCAATCCCTGTAAAAATCAAAATTATCTCAGAATCACCAAAAACATTGCGAGTGGAAAATCACCGAGATTTCTTGGAGAAGACAGAAACTAAACCATTACCTTTTTTTTTGTACCAATGAGGGTACTGCTTCTCTTCACCAGTTCCAGCACAGCAATAGACACTCGCAAGGGTCGGATTGACTGTAATGGTGATCCAAGTTAAACCAAAATCTTGTAGCAAATAAAAGTTAAATCTATTGACAGAGATGTTATAGAGTTAAAAAGGTTTTACCTGAGAGGTCGATATATACTTTGGTTAGTTCAGGACGCTCAAAAGGAGACACCTATTGACAAACACACAAAACAAAACATGGTTATGGGCTTCAAAATCAGTTTTCAGACTAGAGAATATCATATATCATTTGTTTCAACTTTCCAAAAATAGTGTTTATAATCTTTTGCGCTTGTATTTGTGTTTGCAAACAAAAAAAAAAAATTGTGAAATCATTTTCAAAGTTGTGACCAAACTCGTAAGAGTGAAAAATCGAGACCAAACTCATAAGAGTGAAAAACGTACTGCTTCCCTGGAAATGATTGCTAGTTCACCAGGGTTCAGGCCCTGCTTCGTAAACTCTCTCGCCGCGTAACCCTGTGATTCGGAAATGCCAAAAAAAAAAGTCAAATCAAAGCATAAACAGTTTATTTTGTTTGTTTACTAAGCATAAATGGATTTTATGTAAAAGTGAGAACCTAGATCCAAAACTTCTTAGTTATTAAAAAAAAAAAAAAAGGTGAGAGCAGAATCAAAGAGATCTAGAGAGAGGAATTCGAAAGCAAAGCACAAACGCGAAATAAGCGATGATTCGTTGATAAAAAATGGTCTAACCATTAACAAACTACAATGCTGTCGAGTTGCTAAAAAAAAAACGTTGGACTAAGACATATAATCTATACTAGTTTGTATTTGTATTGTGTTGTGTCACTATCGGATTTAAATTCGATAAGATATATCTTGTTTAACGAAAAAAAGATGTGAAAAATGGAGCAAAGCAATTTACTTACGGCGGCTACACCACCTCCAATGATCACGTACTTGTAGCTCTTCTCTTCCGCCATTGATGAATCAAAATTTCTTTCTCAGTTTCTTTTTGGTATGTTAAGAGGAAAGTGACTTTAGGTTTATATATATAGTGGAGTGACGATAAGGCTCTCGAGTCTAGGTGTCTGTATTGGACTAGTCTGACTCGATTTGTTTAAGGCATATTGATCAATTGGATATCATTATTATGTATTAGTGGATAATATAATAATCATATTGGAAAGACTTGACTAATAATATCATCCATACCTTTAACGTTCCTAAATTAGCTATTATAATCCCAAAAAATGACCTGCAGACGAACTCACATGAAAAAACGTATATATCACGTTGGAATTGTCTGTCCTCTCCTATAACGACGAACTCCGTTTAATTTATTTTACTCCAAAAAATCAAAAATATCTGTTATAAAAACGTGTATACTATTTGGTTGGTAGAATCGATAATTATTTAGTTAATCATATATTTTCAGAGTGTCAGCCACTTGGAGTTATTAGCTCAAATCTCAATTTCATTGGCGTTATAAATCCAAATCTCGATTTCGTTGGCGTTATTGCTCAAATCTCGATGAAATTTAGCGCAGATCTCAATAATACTGTGTTTAGCCACATGCTAACAAATCAACTTTAAGATGCTTACTAGTATGATTATTACATAGATGTTGCTATTAGAATTTGCTTTATCAGTTTATGCTTTTGAAGAAGTCCAATCACGGACAACCATAGTGTCATAAGTTAGGGGTGGGGATGCAATGAATCATGTTATATAATGATACTAATGGATCTTCACCTTTCTTTATGTTCATTCTTTGGTACAATAATAGCAACACAAGGTAAGGAAATATAATGAATTAGACTCAGCCTCATTTGGGGGAGATTTGAATGAAGGCTTTGATACCATATTACCATGACAAGCGGTAAAACTACATTTTATTGAATTGAAGATTCATAGATGCAAAATCCAAAGCTAAACTTATATAGACAACATAAAGTGGTCTAATGAAAACTAAAGATACGTTTGCTTCTTTCAGACTACGGACTTCTTCTGACATATATCTTGGGTAGATTGATATCGCGGTTTCTTTCATCTCTTCCGCTCTCGTATCTCTACACAATCTCCATTAGTACTCTTAAATAATATAAAGAAGATAAATAAAGGAGATGGAAATTACGGGTGCTGAGGCCACAGAAAAGCTCCGATTGCAAAAGCTCGCTTCTCATGTAGAGTATTGTCATGGAAGGCAAGAAGTCCGTAGTCTGAAAGAAGCAAATCCAATCTCCACTCTTCCATCTCCTCGTAGTCCTCCTTCTTGTATCTTGGGTAATGCAATGGCATCTTGAATCCACTGTTTGAGGCCTTTACGACACCGGTTTTGTCAGGATTCTCAACACTTTCTTGCTTGTTGGCATGGTTGAGAAAGTTGAGAAGCCATCTCACGTTTCCCATCTCTTCTTCTTCTTCTCTCTCTCTCTCTCTCTTTCTTATTTATGATCGATTGTGTTTCTTGTGTGTTTATTGTATATATAGAGAGAGATAGCTACCGTGGGATGGATTACGTGAAGAGAAAGAAAGGACAAATTACATGAAGTAAAAGGAACAATTTTACATATACCATTATACTTATATATGCCACCTCACTTGTTTGATTCAGGAAGGAATAAGGGGAATGAATTGGGTTTTAATTATTGAAGAGGTTATATTTGTGAATTGTGATTAAGAACAATACCAGAAAGGGGAAGAGAATCTCTTCAAGAGATGATGTATACATGGAGCAATAAATTTGTAAGCAATTAAGTAGCGTTTGGTGAAGAGTCCCGTAAAAAGAGCTTATCATTTAGCAATGAATGGAATTGCGTGCGTAGATAATTAAGAAGAAAATGTACGTAATTATGAATTCATAATCACGAATATTTCTGGCCGTATATACCTATACGTCACATTCAATTATGCCATGTTATACATAAATATCTTTAATGATCATAAACCGGAAAACGTAAGAGATGTTAATGAATTAAGGAGGTGAATTATAAGCTAGGATCATGACTCAGGGAGTTCCAATATTTTCAGATGCCCCAGCCAGAAATTAAAATTTATGCTCCTCTCTATGCGTTTTTTCCTTAATAAAAACAATTATTTTCTTAGCCTCACAAAATTGACATTTAAAAATATGATGTCCTTGCATATGCTATGAACCAGACATGTCTCGACTAAACCGATGTTAATAATGTTCTTTGACTCTTACGGTGTCACTACGCTAGTGGAAGCTTAATAATGCAAGTAGCCACCCACTGCACAAAAATAAAAAATATGCTTTATAGCACCAAAATATATTAGCTTTTTGAACCACCAGATGATTGAGTAATAAAAAAATTGAGGTTATATACTAATAATTAAGAACAAAATTATATGGGTAGTTAGCTTTTTAGAGATGGCATGATATATTTTGTTAAACTTTATGTTAGTTACGCATGTATCACATGTATCATCCGTGTTTTTTTTTCTGGGTGCTAAAACTCCACAAACACAACAATGTCCAAAACGTGTTTACATGAAAAATCGAATGTTCAACGAGTTTGATATGATGCTGTAATAGTAACGTGAATGAATTGAATAATTGATCATTGACACCTTTTATATATCTCTCTATCTTCCTTAGTCCTTTTTATTAATGAAAAAAAAAAGAGTCATTGAGTAAATCATTTAAATTATAATTTATCGTGGAAAGCGAACTATCAAAGGACTGTAAACCGTAGGATGTGTTACACGTGAAAATTTGACGGTTTAGATGACTTATTAACATGTGAAAATCAGAACCATCGAAACAGTTGACTTTTGTTGACAATGTTTAGTCGTCACCCACATAGATTGCATCGCAAGAAAACAAGACTAACGATGGCCCAAAAACCACGAACTGTGATCTGCGTCGGAGACATCCATGGAAACATCTCGATGCTCAGTGACCTCTGGCGTAATCTTCAATCGACTCTCAAGTCAGATTTCAGCTCAGCTCTCGTCATCTTCCTCGGAGACTACTGCGATCGTGGACCGGAGACTCGAAAAGTCATCGACTTCTTGATCTCTCTTCCGGAGAAACATCCCGAGCAGACCCACGTCTTTCTCACCGGAAACCACGACTTCGCTTTCGCTGGGTTCTTGGGTTTGTTACCTCGTACTTCCGATGGGTCTTATATTGCGGAAACGTGGAAAGAGTATTCAAGAAGCGAGGAGAGAGAAGGGTGGTATAAAGGTGAAGGGTTCGAGAGCATGCATCTCCAAAGTAGGAGATGGGCGGGAAATATTAGGGTTCAATTCGATTATTCCGAGCATGGGGTGGTGTATAATGGATCGATATACGATGCTGCGTCCACTTTTGAATCCTATGGTGTCCCTCATGGATCTTCTGGTACCATTCTCCACCGATGTGTTCTGCTTCTTCTCTTTTGTTATAGTTTATTTGGCATAATCTGTGAATTTTCTTCAAACGATATTCTAAATTTGATGATCAGGCAATTGTTGAAGCTTTCCCGATTTGGAGTTCATATAGTATTTGTGATAGTGAAATTGTGACATTTTTAAAGACTATTTGGGATCGTTGCTTTTAAAACTTGTTTGTTTTCTTATAAATCCTTCTCTGACTTTATAGATTTGATAAATGCTGTACCGGAGAGTCACAAGAAGTTCTTGACCAATATGGTATGGGTACATGAAGAGGTAATTAAGGGATTTTTCTCCAACCATTATACATCATGTGAAGTTTTGTAGGAACAGAACTTGAGTGGTTATAAAACAAAGGATGTCTGATTTAGCGGGTAAAAGCTTAATTAATACGCAGGAAAATGCATGTGTAGTAGTAGTTATCATATATGTGACGTGTCCATTATGTGATACTATTGCATGATGATGTTTGTATAGAAACAAAGGAAGGGCTAAAGCATTGTAAGTTGATCGCCGTACATGCTGGTTTAGAGCAAGGAAGAAACGTAGAAGAACAGCTCAAACTATTGAGAGCTAAAGACACAAGCATTTCAAGGATACAACCTCTAACTGGTCGGAAAACCGTTTGGGACATCCCACAGGTTAAAAACAAAAACATTGAAAGAACAACACTTGTATTAATTAAGATCTTGCTTAAGTTTAGAAATCTCTTTGTATGATTTCGTTTTCTCCGAAACATTTCTTCAGGAACTGGATGATAAACAGACTATTGTTGTTAGCGGCCACCACGGGAAACTTCACATAGATGGCCTGAGACTGATCATCGATGAAAGCGGTGGATACGCGAATAAACCTTTGGCTGCAATTGTTCTTCCTTCTAAGAAGATTATCCGTGACACCGATAATATTTCTAATTAAGTATCTCATGTCTTTATGTATATTTTCTAAGCATTCCGTTTGCTCTTCTGTTGTTTTCTTATTTTGTACTTTTGCTCATCCAAAATTATCATATCTACAAATAATAATCTTTAGGAAAGAGATAGATACACCGATTGAATTATTCTTGTGACTTATGATAAACTTTATTAGAAAACTACAAATGTTATGTTGAAAAATATCTGAAGTGTTTTTATTTAGTATTGAATCAATTTTAGCACTTTTAAATACAAAAAAAAGTAGTAGAATTTTATTTAAGTTTTTTTTATTAAACCAACTATTAGCTAGTCCGCCCCAAGGACATTGTCATCTCAAGACACGAGACTAATAGCGCAAAAACGAGGAACCATACACGTTTATTATCTCACGCAAAATTTAATTCATTATCTCATCGTTCATACAAAGTTACCAAAGTATTCTTTAACATTAAACATGATGTGAGTGATGATTCTCTTTGTGAAACTAATCAAGATATAGATGTTCATGGAGTTAAAAATTTACCTCATCATGTCTTTGCGACGATAGATGCTATATAAAAAAATCTCATACCCGATTAAAAACTGAGACCAAGTTGGAGTGTTAAGTAAGTTTTATAAGGTGATCAAGTTTAAGTGTCATTACCTCTACAGAGAAAGTCAATTATATAAAATCTAAGGTCATAGTCTCATAGACCAGATTCTTCTATAAAATGCATGAGAAGAAAATCTAGACAAGATAACAAATGCTAATCTAAGTTATGCATTAAATAGACACTATACGATTATATTGTATTTGGATATCATAATACAATATTTCATTTATTAACAACTCCATACTCTTTTGTAATAGATAGATAAATTAGGTTTAATAGAGGTTGAGAACATCAACATTAAGTATTTGTCAGCTAAACTCCTCCCATGAAGATAGTATATTGCAAGCTTAAATCGTATTTGACCATTACATCCTTAATGTCATTCTTTATAGCTTATGAGAATATGAACATACCTTCGACTTCCACTCTGTATGACTGACTCATATATATGTCATAGTTAAATCCACTGCAGTTACCCACATCGAAGAACACATAGTGAGAGTGAGTGTTTTTCTTCGTATTCAATGCTACTACATTTGGGTAGTTTTCAGGTCCTTCTCCAAACTGGGATACAAACTCTCTATTAACTATTGTACTTTGTAAACCTAAAATCAATGTCATGAACAAAATTTTCTTCTTTTTGATTGTATTAGACGTTTACATAATTTCTCTATAAATTTCAATGTGACAATCAAAACTGAAAATTTAAAATTGGAATTTTTAAAATTTAAAGGGAACAAAAGGAAAAGTATTTTGAGTTTGAGTTTGAGTTTTAAAGGGAACACATATTGTATTTTGAGTTTTCATTTTCTTCCTAAATACCGATTTTGTAGATTGATTTTTTTTTTAATAGAAAATTGATGATTATTTCCATGTGCCATGTTACATAATGATCTATGGTTTTCTTATCATTCATAAATATTAATAATTAAATTAACAATTAAATATTATTATTTCAGTGTAAAAAAAACTCGAACATGGATGTGAAGTGACATTACTATAGTGGCAGAAGGTAAGTCCATTTGTATAAGGCACCATCACACAAGGAATCCCGCTTCTTATGTAAGAATTTGGCTAATGGACCGGCTAGCTGTAATACAATTAAAAAAAAAAAAAAAAAAAAAAAAAAAAAAAAACTCGATATTATTTGGAAACATATATATAGAGCCACAGCAGGCCCATAGAGCCCACTAATACATTATCATTAAGAAACAGAGACTGATGGCGCAAAAACCAGCAACGGTGATCTGCGTCGGAGACATCCATGGATACATATCGAAGCTCAATAACCTCTGGCTTAATCTTCAATCCGCCATCGACCCATCAGATTTCAAAACAGCTCTTGTCATCTTCCTCGGCGACTACTGCGATCGTGGACCCGAGACCCGGAAAGTCATCGACTTTTTAATCTCTCTGCCGGAGAGACATCCCGATCAAACTCACGTCTTTCTCGCCGGAAACCATGACTTTGCCTTCTCTGGATTCTTGGGTTTGTTGCCCCGTCCTTCAGATGGGTCTGATTTGAAGGATACGTGGAAGGAGTACGAAAGTAGCGAGGAGAGAGAAGGATGGTACAGAGGTGACGGGTTCGAGGATATGCATCTCCAAGGTCGGAGATGGGCTGGTAAAATTAAGTCTCTGTTCAATTCTGTGAAAGGGATGCCTTATAAAGGATCGATTTACGATGCTGGATCGACTTTTGAATCTTATGGTGTTCCTCATGGATCTTCTGGTATAATTCTCTATCAATGTGTTCCTTCTTGGTTCTTCATAGTTTAGTTTTTGCTTGATCAAGCTGTGATTGAATCTGTACACATTAGAATTCTCTGTTACACCTTTGTCTAGCTGCTAGTTGTACTTTATAATTAGTGGTTTCATTTCAAGTATCGTTGTGATTTGTGAATTTGGTGGTCAGGGTATGATTAGATCTCTTTACATTTCAATATTGAGCAATTTGGTCGGCTGAAAATTGAATCTTTCTCGGTTTGGAAGCAGGGCTGTTTGGACTGTTTTGGGATCTCTTTGGTATGATTTTGAAACTTGTTTGTTTTTATGTCTTGATAGATTTGATGAAGGCAGTGCCTGAGAGTCACAAGAAGTTCTTGACCAATATGGTATGGGTCCATGAAGAGGTAAGGGCTCTTTTCTCTTACCATTTTATACTGTGATGTTTGTAGGAACAATGGTTTAATGGTTATAAAACCATAAGAACTCGAACTATGAGCTTATTAGTCACTCTCTTGCAACTAATTATAAATTTATAGCCATGTATATAAGTGGTATAAGCATGTTTCGTCGGAAAAGTGTATCGTAGTAGAACTCATGTGTCCATTTGTTGATTCTACCACAGGACGATGTTTGTATTGAAACAGAGGAAGGGCTTAAGCATTGTAAGTTGATAGCGGTACATGCTGGTTTAGAGAAAGGGGATAATGTAGAAGAACAACTAAAGCTCTTGAGAGCTAAAGACACAAGCATTTCAAAAATACAACATCTAAGTGGTCGGAAAAACGTTTGGGACATCCCACAAGTAAGCCACTGAATGAGCCGAACGTTTTGTAAACATCTTACTCAGTTTGGAAATCTCTTTTTTTGAAAATCTGAAACATTCTTCAGGAGCTGGATGATAAACATACTGTTGTTGTTAGCGGGCACCATGGGAAGCTTCACATCCATGGTCTGAGACTGATCATCGATGAAGGCGGTGGATACCCGGATAAACCCGTGGCAGCAATTGTTCTCCCTTCCAAGAAGATTATCCGCGACACCGATAATTTTTCTAGTTAAGTTTTCTCATCTATCCAATATCATACATTGTCATTTCAAAATAATCGTAGTAACGTTAGCAGTACCAAATTTCAGTTATAACGTTTACTAAGAAAACAAATGGGCCTCTGAACATTCAACAGCTCAACTCTTAAAACTTATTTTCCACACTTAAAGCCTTGCAAATTCAGTAAGCCCAGATTTATGAAGCTGTTTAAAGACAAGCGCGTAGAGTGTTTTTTAGTCACTGTATATTACATGATGAACCTGAACTTTTGAGGGAAAGGTTTCTAAAGTTATATTCGTTATATGGCTCCTGAGTTGGAGCACTTTGCCATGGAAAGAAAACGAATTAGCATGTTCAGGTTCCCAATTTTGAACAAGAATCTAGTGGTGGGTGACTAATACGGCTCGATATTTATTGGGTTATACAGAAATTTGTGTTTTAACATAAAAAAAAAAAGCATGTTGTAAATCAAAATAATATTTCCTTCTTACACTTGGTTGGATTGGATCCATTAATTAGAGAAGGAGCAACACTATTAAATAAAAAAAAAGAATGGGCCCAAAAAAAAGGAGAAAAAGGACAGATAAGAAAAGGAGTCGTCAGAAATGTGCAAACACATGCTTACTTGATTTTCATTATACTGTATATATAATAACGACAGCTGTTTACTTCGGTTGGTTCACGTGAATCCAATTTTGTTTACGAAAATTTCCTCGAGCCTAAGAAGAGATAACCAAGATCTTACTCAATTTTGTTCTCAAAGTTAAACCAAATAAGTTTGCTTTCTTCCCGATTCCTTATTTTTTGAGACTCCACTGGATAAACTAGTTATAGGATGACATTTTGATGTATCATGAAACAATATGGCAGCATCCAGCTCTACAAAAATATTAAGAACTTCATTGTCTAACTAGGATAGTAGGATCTTTATGTAACGTGAGAATTGGACAATTTTTTGGCTGGATTAATTGTGTACATACCTCGGTTAAAATATGGTTGTTGGCACAGAATCTAGTGGTTCAACTGAAGGAATGTGTATCTAACTGTGTACCTATATTATATATATCTATATTGTACCTATATAATATAGGTACCTATATTGTATATGTCTCATTTAGATATATAACAAAATAATTTGACACAAGATTTCCCTAATCACGAGTTACGACAATATTATGTGCAGTCTTTTTTTTGGTAGAAACAAGAAATTCTCTGGACTAGATCACTTCTTTCTTTGACTATTATTTGTTCATTAATATAAAAAGTTACGTTCGTTTGAGTTTTTATCTAAACCTAGCTTCGAATAAACCAGTGTCTCAACGCATATATATGATAAACATTCGAGATAAACTCATAAACTGTTACTCAATAGTCGAAATTCAAATCCTAGTTTAAACGAATTTATAGTCAAACTTACAAAAAGAATATGTCAACTGCACCGATTCTCTCGGAGTTAGTTTAGTATTATTATTTGGTGTCAACCAATCAATATATGTGCAGTATAGTTGAACCATGATGTTGAGTTGTTGACCAACATATACAAAAAGTTATTTTATTCTCTGAAAAATTCACCATATTGTTTAGTATTACCAAGAATATTCATCTCTACATGATTAATTGCCATCATCGTAATTAACGAAGAAAAACAAACAAACAATTTTGACATGTCTCATATGGACGAAGAAGAAAGAAGGGAAGTATCTTTGTGTTTTGGCAGTTACGCTAATCCAACCGACATCCCAAAGATTCTGGCCCATAGCTATGAAACCAGTGTTGTCGATGTATTTACATTTGTTTCGTCCTTGCAATAGTATATTCTAAGTAGTACATAAATTTAATGGTAATAAATTGATACTCTCAAGTCCTTTCAGTCAACTATAATAACGTTGCTAGGGCATATATATATACACTTGTAAAAATCATTAATGAAAATTATTGCGTAATAATGTACAAAGATCCCGTCATAATTACAGTTAACTATAGTAATGTACTTTATTCGTTATAAAACCATCAAGCATGGACAGGGAGACACACATAAGTGCATAAGACATAACGTTGATTTAATGTAACATAATGGAAAATATAAGGTCTGATCAGAGACAGCAAATCATTATCATGAGACCATTAAATCCTAATTAAGTGCTGATGCTGGCAATTAGGTATAAAGTCGATATCCTCTCTTCCTCAATCACGTTCATAATCATCACCATTAAGAGTTTCAAACGCTTTCAACACACTATTCGATTTATGTTTAATTTTCGCTAATTTGAACACACAACACGCGAAACAAGATTACATGTCTAAAACAAACTTTGTTGCGATCATTCTAATTTGCAAGAAGTTTATTTCAAACACATTAATTGCCCTTGTTCTGTTGTAGATAATCAGAATGTTACAAATTCTAGTTTTTTTTTAAATTAATATGTATAGTTTACTTACAAAACAAGAACAGGTTGGGATCCATAAACGAATAATATCTGAAGGAAAAAAAGTATGGGTGCCAAATGATATCTGATGCACGCGCTAACACAAACACCGGTTTAGTGGGTCCTTTGAGGCAGAGAGGCACACGTCGACTACGGGATCACTCCATTGTCTATGTCTTTCATCGACTCAATCCTCACCGTACATCTATTCTACGATTTTGGTTTTTTGCTTCGAACAAGTTTATTCCGAAAGGAAGTCACAAACTGACATTATTAGCTCAGTTTGATCTCAACAAAATTTTATCAGGTGATCAAGCTCAACTAAGCAAAACCGTATAACATTAATTCGAACTAAAAACCTATATTGATTATTAGATAATAAGACTTTAAAAAGACTTATTTCACAATATATCAAATTAAGCTCTATATTATATAGACTTTACAAGATTATATGGTTTTATGTCAATTACAAGTAGGTAAGCTATCTTTCTAACTCTAGATAACACAGCAAAGCCTTGCAAAAAAAAAAACAACCATTAATTCTTAATAACTGAAATGATACTGACTAATACAACTTTATCCTATTAATTTGTGGGACAAACAAAATTTCAAATTACCAAATGAGGACAAGATGTAAAACCCCACCATTTTTAAAAATAGTGTGACTATGTGTATATCGAGTTGATATGATGGCTAATATAGCTTAGAGGAATATATTTATATAGTATACATTGACAGAAAAGTAAATTCCATTAAGAGAAAAGGAAAAAATAAAAATGAAAAGAAGGATTCTTGCTTCGAAGGCCCGTAGTTGAAGCCGTTGAGAGATAGAGAGATAGATAGAGAGAGAGAGAGAGGGGCTACTGCTCTTTGCCAATGTATTAAACCATTTTGTATCGTCTGTCCCTTAAGATACACCACGTCGAAAAACCTACTAGGTACTATATATTGGATTTCTCTCTATCTTTTCTGTTTGAGGATCATAGGAGATATCTTTTGGGATCATTATATTCTTCTCATATCTATTCGGTTGTTATTAGAAGATCATTCTTAGTACTTAACATTAATACCCAAAACAAAAAAAAACAAAAAAAAAGATCATTCATAGAATCATAGTAGATTTGGTCTTATCCCTAAGGAGAATGAGGATAAATGAAAATAATAACTCAATAGCATCAAATCGGGCATCAAATCACGATGGTTTAGGTAAAATGGACCAATGAAAGAACCGGAATAAAAGAAAGTGGTTTAGTTTGGTTCATTCGGTAATATACGGTTTAGACAGGACAGCTGAGTTGTTAACGAGCTAGCTAGCTGTCTCTCCGGGTTTTGCTTCCTTCATCGGATTTATTTACAAAAAAAGAGATCCAACGGTTACAAAAATCAGATTCTCCTTCCTTTTTTTGTTTCCTTCCTTTTATCGGTTGTTGGTGGCAGTTAGGTAATTTCACCTAATAACTTTTTATTTTTTGCCTGTTATGTAATTTCTTATTTTAATATACGTTTCAATATTATATGTTAATTTATTAAAAAGTTCCCGTTATACAAATAAAATAATAAATAAATAATAATTATCTTTATAAATATATATTATATATGTTCATATGATATGAGAGAGAGCACTATTTTTCTGGGCTCTAAAAAGAAAAAAAAAAGCTCAGTAAGCTAAATAAATCTCTACCACAGAAGAATCTAGAACCAGACAGAGAGAGACAGAGAGAGAGAGCGATAAAGAGAGAGAGAGAGATGAAGGAGATGCAGGCAATAGAGACGTCGCAGGGGACGACGAGAAGAGGAAAATGGAGATTAGGGAAAGGGTTCAAGCTCAGCTTGGTCGTGTTGAAGAAGAGACTAAGCGTCTTGCTTTGATCCGTGAGGTAAATTTTTTTTTTCTTTCCTACTTTTCATCAAAAAAAATTGTTTTTATTTTTTATTTTGGAGAATTGTGCTTCAATTTTGGTTTTTTTATTTATTTTTTTTATTTTTTGAATGGGAGGCTAAATTGAACATTTGGGGGTTTTTATATTTGTGGATTTAATTCATGTTTTTAAGGGGAAATTGTAGGACCCCAAGTGTTGTAATTTTCAAGATCTGACAATTGCATTCAAGTTACAATTTTAAGTATATTTTTTCCTTTGGTTTTTGTGTGGTTTGTGCCGTAGGTAGATAAAAATTTTGGGGCTTTTGGTGTTTGGATTTTGGATCTTTAAGTGATCAATAGCAAGAAAACGTGGTTTCACTTAGGTTCTAGGGTTTTTCAATTTCTTGGTCACAGGAAAAAGAGTGAAAGTTTCCAGATTTGTAGCTGAGTGGAACCCCCTTTGCTATAAATAGGCTATGTGGATTAAGTTTTATGTGAAAAGAACCATTTGTTTCTTTTGGGTTTATGTTTATATTCATCAATCTGGACTAAGTCTTTGGTTTTAGTGTTTTTTGCCCAATTTATGGGATACAAAACAGTGAAAGTTTGTACATTTTGTAACACAGATTGTAAAACCCACTTTACCTGATAGAGATTAGCTCTGTGGATCAAAAGCTTCTGAGTGATGTTATATTGATGACTAAGGTGATCAGTGGTTAAATTGCATTTCAGGAACTTGAAGGTTTAGCTGATCCCATGAGGAAAGAAGTTGCTTTGGTTAGGAAGAAGATTGATTCTGTCAACAAGGAATTAAAGCCATTGGGCCATACAGTTCAGAAAAAGGTAAAACCAAAACAATAATCAAAATCCTATTGACCTGTATTCAGAGTATGCCTGTTTGGTTGAGGATTAAGATGCTAAGCTGGTTTATTTACACAACTTGCAGGAACGAGAGTACAAAGAAGCTCTTGAAGCATTCAACGATAAGAATAGGGAGAAGGTGCAGCTTATCACCAAGCTAATGGAGGTTAGTCAACAAATGCTCGAATCTCTTTTCTGTCAAATACATATATTTTGGGTCGAGTTTGAAATGATTGGAGTTAACTGATCTACTTGTTGTTGTTCTGCTTTTCTCTGGTTTATGGTTCTGTGTTGTCGGTTATTTTTTCACATTACCCCCTACTTGTGTGGATAAAGATATTAAGCTAATTACTGTCCCGTAACTCTGTTCTGAGACATGCATCAAACACTGATAGTTTTAGGCATACATATTAGTCATCTTGCAGATTCAGTGTTTAATCCTTAGGTTTTGATGTTGAGTTCTTCGACCGGTTAAAGCTATGTGTGAGTCTTCTCCTTAGTTTGCGGAGTCCATTCCTCCAAACTCTATCTAAGTTAACACATTGGTTGTTCTTGCCGTTTTCCAACATATCCTGTCTGTGAACCGAAACATATTCATCAAGCCACTCACATGTCAAGAGCAAAGCTCAAAATGACACAACTCTGCAAAAAGGCCTGCTAGGTCCAAGGCCCAACACAACCCTGAAGCCCACAATGATTCAACGGCTATCTGCAGATCAAGACAAAAAGAAAGGATTTGCAGAGAGTACTAGTACGGCAGTAACGACACAGAATCGGTTTGCCTCACTTGAATCATATGATGACAATGAAGCCACGTAACATCATTGTGCCAGAGCAGCAATCATTGGAAAACTCTAGACTTTAGGTTAAAACTCTTGTAACCAATATAAAAGCAAAGCATAGAGTGTAATGCCGATTTCAAGGATTGAATAACAAAGAAACAATCTTTCATATATTCTCTCTACTTATTTCTTTCATGGTATCAGAGCCATGGACGGAACCATGGAACCTTATTTTTCCTTTTCTCTTCACATTTCAAATTGTGTTACTATAAAACTCACCGAACAAAATTACATCATTTGGAAGTCTCAGTTTGAATCATTTATGCGCACTCAAGCCCTTCTTGGCTTTGTCAATGGAGCTGTCAAACCACCTGCTGAGAAGATTCCTATTCGCAACAACAATACTGGCAGAACCGAAGACATACTCAATCCAGATTTTGAAAGCTGGTCCAGATCTGATCAAGTAGTTAAGGCATGGCTGCTTGGCTCCATGACTGAGAACGTTCTACGACTGGTGGTCGGCTCTGCAACTGCTCAAGAGGTATGGGAAACCTTAATCTCTCACTTTAACCGGACATCATCCTCTAGACTATTTGAGTTACAAAGACTTCTGCAAAATGCTGAAAAACTAGATAAAAGCATGTCAGACTACCTTAGAGGAATCAAGGATATTTGTGATCAACTAGCTTCTATAGGAGACCCGGTTAGTGGAAAGATGAAGATATTTGCAGCTTTAAGAGGCTTAGGTCGTGAGTATGAGCCGATTATCACTGTTATTGAGGACTCAATGGATCGATTGCCTGCACCTACCTACGACAATGTGATATCTCGTCTTACCGGATATGATGATAGACTCCAAGGTTACTCTGTCTCCGCTGATGTCTCACCACACTTGGCTTTCAACACTATGAGATCGTCTAACTACTCAAACAGAGGACGTGGAAACAGAGGTAGAGGACGAGGTAGTTACTCCACCAGAGGTCGTGGCTTTCACCAATAATTTTCATCCTCCACAAGCTCACCTCGACCTGTCAGCACAAGTGAGAAGCCGGTTTGTCAAATCTGTGGGAAAAGATGACACAATGCTTTTGAGTGTTGGTACAGGTTCGACGAAGAATATCAACAACCAGCTCAACCTGCAATCAATGCAGCAGCTTTCTCTGCTCTCCACATTACTTATGTTACGGAGGACAACAGTTGGTATCCAGATTCTGCTGCAACGGCTCACATCACCAGCTCCGCTCAACGTTTTCAACAAACTCAGCCATATCATGGGACTGACATGGTAATGGCAAGTGATGGAAATTTCCTTCCAATCACCCATGTTGGTTTCGCCAATCTTGCCACAACGTCAGGTAACATTCCTCTCAAAGACGTGCTGGTTTGTCCTGAAATAGCAAAGAATCTACTGTCTGTTTCAAAGTTAACTAAAGATTATCCATGTGTTGTCACTAAGGACAAAGCAACGCACAAACTCCTGACAAAGGGAAGGGAAAATAACGGTCTTTATAAGTTGGATGATTAGAAGTACCAGATGTTATACTCTACAAGACAGATCAAGACAAGTGATGAGGTGTGGCATCAAAGACTAGGACATCCAAATCAACAAGTGCTTCAATTTCTCTCTACAAATAAGGCAATTCAAGTAAATAAAAGTACCAGCAATGTATGTGAATCATGTCAGCTTGGGAAGAGTTCAATATTGCCATTTAGTTCTACTTTTCTTGCTTCAAGACCTCTAGAAAGAGTGCATTGTGATCTATGGGGTCCTTCTCCTGTTTCTTCTGTTCAAGGATTCAGATTTTATGCAGTTTTTATTGACAATTTTTCCAGATATTGTTGGCTTTATCCTTTAAAGAAGAAGTCTGATTTCTGTTATACTTTCATCAAGTACCAGTTCCTTGTTGAAAATTTGCTGCAAACAAAAATTGGAACATTTCAATCAGATGGGGGAGGCGAATTTATAAGTAACATATTTTTTACTCATCTGCAAAATGCTGGTATTCAACATTTCATGTCATGCCCTCACACACCGCAACAGAACGGGATATCAGAGAGGAAGCATAGACAGCTAACAGAATTGGCACTCACCTTAATGTTTCAAAGTGCTACTCCACAAAGTTTTTGGGTGGAAGCTTTCTTCACATCAAATTTCCTCTGTAATCTGTTACCCACAAGTGCTCTCAAAGATCACAAAAGTCCTCATGAAGCTCTCTTTGGTAAAACTCTCGAATACTCTGCTCTAAGAACCTTCAGATGTGCTTGCTTTTCCACTCTAAGAGCATATACTCAAAACAAGTTTGATCCAAGATCCCTTAAGTGTGTTATCCTAGGCTATACAGAGAAATACAAAGGATACAGATGCTTATATCCTCCAACTGGGAGAGTTTATCTCAGTCGTCATGTTATCTTTGATGAAGCATGTTTTCCCTTCGCCAGCACATACAGTTATCTTCAACAGTCATCACCTACACCCTTGTATGGTGCATGGTTAGAAAATTTTCAGATATCTCTGAAACGTGTAAACATTCCGAGACTGTTACTCAACTACCAGCCTCTGCAATTCCACTCACTACAGCGGCTGCTACTACTGATGCCATCAGTCCTACTCCATCAACTACATTGCTTGAATTGCCACTTGAGGTTGCTGATGGGAGTACTGAGTGTACGACAAGCATTGACCTTGTTCCTATTGGCAACAACTCCCAATCATCGACCTCAAATGTGCAGACTTCAGACACCAACGATGATCTCAGTGACAATGTCAATCTCCATGCTCCTGCAGAAGCTCCAACTCATCCAATGACCACACGATCAAAGTCAGGCATCTCAAAACCGAATCCTCGATATGCACTTCTCACTCACAAGGTATCATATCCTAAACCTGAAACAGTAACAACTGCTTTAAAAGATCCAAACTGGACAGCAGCAATGAATGAAGAAATGGATAACTGTAAAGAAGCAAACACCTTCTCTCTGACTCCTCCAACACCCGATATGCATGTCTTAGGGTCCAAATGGGTCTTCAGAGTCAATCTAAATGCAGATGGTTCACTAGATAAGTTCAAAGCCAAACTAGTTGCTCAAGGATTCAAGCAAGAAGAGGGCATTGATTATCTAGAGACATATAATCCAGTGGTTAGAACAACAACAATTAGAGCTGTTCTTCACTTTGCAGCCATCATGAACTGGGAAATTAAGCAAATGGATGTAAAAAATGCATTCCTCCATGGAGATCTTACCGAAACAGTATATATGAAACAACCAGCTGGATTTATCAACAAGGATTTTCCTGATCATGTGTGTCTCTTACATAAATCCCTTTACGGTCTCAAACAGTCCTCAAGGGCTTGGTTCGACAAGTTTAGTAACTTTTACTAGACTTTGGCTTCACTTGCAGTCTAAGGGATCCCTCCTTGTTTGTCTGTTTCAAAGGTAAAGACATCATTATGTTGCTGCTTTATGTTGATGATATGGCAATTACAGGAAATTCATCAGCATTACTCTCAAACCTGCTTGATGAGCTAAGCAAGCAGTTCAGAATGAAGGATCTTGGAAAACTCTATTATTTTCTTGGCATTCAAATTCAGTATCATGAGAACGGTCTGTTTTTATCTCAACAAAAATATGTTGAAGACCTCATTGCGACAACAGCTATGTCATTTTGTTCCCCTGTTGCCACTCCTCTTCCTCAGCAACTCAAGAAAACACCACAGCAACATGTTGAATTCTCTGATCCTAGATACTTTAGAAGCTTGGCAAGTCGTCTGCAGTATCTCACATTAACAAGACCTGATCTGCAATTTGCTGTTAACTATGTCTGTCAAAAGATGCATGTTCCATCTGTTTCAGACTTCAATCTTCTCAAGCGAATTCTCAGGTATATCAAAGGCACTACAACCATTGGGATTTCGTTTGATAGAAATACAAATTCCAAGCTGCACGTATACAACAATAGTGATTACGCCGGTTGTAAATCCACTAGTCGCTCCACTGGTGGCTTTTGTACTTTTCTTGGAAGCAATATGATATCCTGGTCTTCGAAGAAACAAGACACAGTCTCCAAGAGCTCCACTGAAGCTGAGTACAGAGCCATGTCTGAAGCAGCCTCTGAGACTACTTGGCTGGTAAACTTACTCCAAGATCTAGGTGTTTCTCTTCCCTCAACACCAGAGCTTTACTGTGACAATCTTTCAGCAGTATACCTCACAGCAAATCCAGCCTTTCACGCTCGCACAAAACACTTCGCCACGCACTACCACTACGTTCGTGAGCAAGTAGCTTTTGGTAAGTTGATTTTTAATCACATCCCTGCTGATCTACAACTTGCAGACATATTCACTAAGTCTCTTCCTCAACGGCCATTTGAAATCCTCAGAACCAAACTTGGCGTAGGTGTTCCACCCACTCCAAGTTTGCGGGGGAGTGTCAAAAGCAAAGCTCAAAACGACACAACTCTGCAAAAAGGTCTGCTAGGTCCAAGGCCCAACATAACCCTGAAGTCCACAATGATTCAACGGCTATCTGCAGATCAAGACAAAAAGAAAGGATTTGCAGAGAGTACTAGTACGGCAGTAACGCCACAGAATCGGTTTGCCTCACTTGAATCATATGATGACAATGAAGCCACGTAACATCATTGTGCCAGAGCATCAATCATTGGAAGACTCTAAACTCTAGGTTAAAACTTTTGTAACCAATATAAAAGTAAAGCATAGAGTGCAATGTCAATTTCAAGGATTGAATAACAAAGAAACAATTTTTCATATATTCTCTCTTCTTATTTCTTTTATCACACTCTATTCGGTGTCGATTATATTGACTTTGATATGTGTTCTTGACTTAACGGATTATTCAATTTTTGAATGATGCGCAGTTGGTGGGAGAAAGCGAAAAGATGAGAATGAAGAAGCTGGAAGAGCTAAGCAAGAACATAGATTCCATACACTGACTTTGAATCCAAGAGAGAAGCAAAACTTCTTGGAACACAGATCATTCTCTGAGTGTTTTAACTCTACGTTTAGGTTTGGGGGGTGGTGGTGAATGTAATTTATATTTTTATAATCGTCGTGTGTTATATTACTACTACACTACTATCATTATCTTTGTTAGGGGCTCTTGGAGATTTATAAGGGTAATGTTTTTTTAGGAAGTAACTTCGAAAAATACTCTCATCAAGACAGGTTTGTAACTAAACACTTCTTTTTCTTCTTCTTCTTTTCTCTGAACACTTTTTCTCTTTATTATCCTTTTTGTGGATTGGTTTTACTTTTTATATATTTGAGTCTAATATTCTTACATTTGTAGCACAAAATGTACAAAATATTAGTAGTGTGTTAAAAAGTGGAAATTTCTTTATATCATGTGCATTGAGAGGAAAGTAGAAAGATTAAGAGAATAATAATTGTGTAATTAAAAAATGATTAGATTACTGTAAATGTGCGATCGATCGGTACGTTAAGTTAAAAAAAACGATGGCATCACGCGGATCATACGTGATCTATGTTGTCCTTTCCCCGATTTGGTTTTATTCCCAAATGACCGTTGGAGAAAAATGATTGTTTCACAAAACAAACGTACAAATTCAATAGTATAATATCAATATAATAAATCAAAGTATGATTATAAACCAGGCGTTTTATTTGTTTTTATTTGATTTCATTATTTTAATGGGGGGTACATCAATGAGACATTAATGATCAATGATGATGTGGCTATTACAATGGGAGACATAGATAATAACATCATAAAAGATGAAAACAAATAAGAATAAATCATTAATTTTCTGCAGCCTTTTATTTCATTTGATTAGTTTCTCCAATGATTTTATTCATGTGGCATAAAAATTCCAAATATGTATCCCATGTTTTATTAAATTGATATTATTATCTGCTTACAAGTCACACCATACTGAATATATAACTTATAAACACAATTTTCTAATCGTTTAGCTGAAAAAGAGATCCTAATAAACAATTTAAGAGTTTTTTTCAAAATAACTAAACAAGTGTAAAAGGTCTCATTGTGAGGTATGCAGCATCACTCACTCACCATAGAATTATCATCTTCCAGTCTTCCACCACATTTTTTTCTAAGAATACAATAATATTTATAATATAACCCACGTGGTAGGGAGATCTAAAATCTTACTTTACATTTTCAATCTACAAATAGTTATGGTCTGGACTGGGCCGAGCTAAACTCTTAACCCAATACGTTTATTGTTCTTGATTTAGGCCAATAGTTCTAATGATATCGTTCGATACCTCTTAGACAAAATAATTTGTTAACCATAATAAAGCAATTGCAGTAAGATGGAGAAATTGACCAAAATGACATATCAGAAGACAATGTCAAATGAACTTATTGAGAGAGATAAAAATGTCTTACATGAAAAGGAGAACAACTGATGAAAATGGGAGGTGCATTATTCTCTCTACTTAATTTCGATACTTTAGAGATTACATTTTATTGATAGGAAAACCAAACCGCTGCTTCAATTCTCAAACTATAGGCAACACTTACCACCAACCTTTACCAATCAACCAAATCCAATCACAAATGACTCCTGCAAACATCCCTCCAGATATACAAAGCACCAACATGTTTCCTAGTGCATTTTGCTCCGGTGCCTAAACCAATTTCATAATTTTATAAAGTATTATCATCATTACCATCTTAAAAAGAAAAAAAAAAAAAAAAAAAAAAAAGAGAGAGAGAGGGGGAAATGGAATTATACCAAGTGACCCTCTGTGGCTGATGTTAGGATACAAACAGTCAAATATCCATTGCTTAATCCCAAAACTGACGTCAAGAAAATCATCCAGACTTGGTTTCCATATGTGGCTGTGAAATAGAAAGCTGGAACCAACCAGAAACGTCCGAATGTTGTTATCATGAGACCTTTTTCCGACTCCATCTTCAACTTCTTGACCAAAGGAACGTATCTCCCAACCAAATGCGAGACGTTGAACACTGCTATCAACATTAGCGGATACCTGTTCCAAGCCGTTTTTCTTAGTTAATTATCTATTTTTCCAAAAAAAAAAAAAAAAAAAACCTTGTCATAGTTAGTATACGTACCAGTCTCCTAAACTGTGTTTTCCCATGTCCTCCAACAGAAACCGAGGGAAAAATCTAAACGTCACTAGATATACCAAGAACAAGTTGATTGCATTACCCAAGTTCAGTAAAAATAAGACTTTGTTGCTGAACCGATCTGATATTTCTAGGGCTTCCTCGGCCTGCATTCATATATAGTTTTTATTTTGGTTTAATAACTAATCATAAACTTTAGACAACTTATAATATAAAGAAATAATGATCATTCAATTAAGATAAATAATGCTATACTTATACTAAATCAACTTATAAAATAAATTTTGATTTTCGTTTAAACATTATTTATTCTTTTAGTTACTGTTTTTCGTCCACCCATAAATTGACAACAACGTACCTGTCTCCTTGGTAACTCTTGTATGCCTCCAGCTGCTAGGTCCCCCCATACAGTCGTCGATCCTTGCGGGACTGCCTGTGCACGGTAGTATTTGACGATCGAGAGCTTGGGGAAAACGTATGCATATAGCATGACGCAAACCAACTCAAAAACGACGGAGATTGCAAAGAACAACACTGCCAATATCGACAAACAAATATGTTATAATTAATCGTAGGATTTAAATTAATAACCAAAATTGACGTATTTTTAAAGAGTATAGATAATACACTTACTAGCTCCCTTGCGAAGGCCATCCCTTGAGTTTTTGAACACTGCTTT
This sequence comes from Camelina sativa, assembly GCF_030686135.1. Taxonomy (NCBI): domain Eukaryota; kingdom Viridiplantae; phylum Streptophyta; class Magnoliopsida; order Brassicales; family Brassicaceae; genus Camelina; species Camelina sativa. The sequence goes on from NC_141898.1 coordinate 4,038,418, forward strand.
TGTGACCTGCCTCAGTCCAGAGGTTAGTGCTCCCGAAGCAGCTAAGCCAGCTAGAAATGACTGATATCGATGGCCAAAACATTAAAAAAGTCAAAAGACTACCATTTTAAGCCAATAACTTCACATATTAAATAAATAAAATGATTTCATCTTTTCATAAATGCATTCAAAGTGCATCTAATGTATAACACCAATACAAACATAAATTACGTTTACCATAAACGAAATCATTTTGACTAAAATACTCAATTTGTGAATTTTTTTCTAGGCAAAAAATATGTAAACTTGAACAAATCAACTAACAATTGGGAGTGTTGTAATTACCTGAACAAACTCTGGTGCCATCAAAGAAAGATCTCCAATCATTCCACCTAGAACATGTGCATCCGCTAAACCAAACGCCGCGCTAATGACACATACTCCAATGAAAGAGCCAATCCCTCCTCTTCCTGAAGTAGATAAATCTAACTGCCTCATAGCAATTTTTAAGATAAATTCACATCCGCAAAAATATTATAATGAGTAAATTTAAACCATCAAGCTTATGATTCCAGTGAAAAAAATCCAAGAAAATAAATATTAAAATCATTGAAAAAAATAAAATATATATAAATAAAAACATTGAAAGAGTAACTCACCACTAGGACAGCAAGAGAACCAAGGGCAAAGAGACTGTATCCAAACAAGTTTCGACGTCTGGTATTTAGGCTTGCCTCTTTGTAAACAAGAACACTAAGTGCTCCGATGGCAAATGATTGGTAAATTATTGCAAGGATTCTCGATGGATGATACCGCTAGAATATTAAAAAAATCAAAACAAAACAATCAAGACGAGGTAAGTGACCAGCTGGTTACAAACAGAAAAGCAGCATATACATATATTCATAAAAACAAAAAAATGTATTGCACTTACGGGGAACATATAAGCATAATAATCCACAACTGTGAGCATAGTGTTCCATGCTAAAAGACATCCATTTCCAAAGAGCCAACAAAGAAGAAGAGCATTGTATCTTCCCTGAAAATAATTACGCAAAAGTTTTTGAGATAATTTCAAGATACAAATTTTTTATATTTGTAGTACATATCAATAAGATATATATATATATATATCTCAAACCTGGTCGGCATTATTTTTTCAATAGCCATTTTTCAGAACTGTCGAAAAGGAACACACTCGAAGCTAAGTGAAAGGTACTATAGTGTATTAGAGAATGGACATAAGCTTGTCTGAAGTTGTCCATATATACATATAGAGAAAATCTCTAAGCTATCTACTCAAATTAGGAAGGAAATCTTGATCATAATCCTATCCTAATAAGTTTTGTGGCGTAAATCGATTGTTTTACATGATTATTATCCATTAAGATTTCGCAAAAATCCTAATACCTAATCCTGATTGGTTACCACAGATAACGTCTATTGACTAATTAGCTCCACGCATATCCATTCAACTCAATTAAGTAAAAATCCAAATTCTAATTGTACGGTCGACAAGGCTAGCTCCCTTTGGATAAAGATTGACCTGACTACATAACACGCGTCTCGACTAATTCGTTTTGGGCTTTATTCTGAATGTTTAATATGGTGTACTTGTAATGAATTTGTATCTAATATTAAATGGGCTTTAGTCCATATCATCAGTGGCTTCAAGGTAGAAGTGGGGGATATGTAACTAGAAAGGAACTTACAAGTGTAGAAAAAAACTAAGAAACGTTTCTACTCTAAATACTTTGAGCAACATTCTATGAGTAGAACTTCTCTCTCATTCTCTCTTTATTTTTCTATTTTTTTATTAATTTTTAATAAAATATTTTGGGGAAAGCAACGACCAATGTAGATGGTCTTATGTTTATGTTGACCCCATACCATGATTTTTTTTTTGAACAAAGACCCCATACCATGATCAATTCATGTTTTTGACCCAAAGATATTCTTTTTTTTTTAATCTAAACTAATTGGTTTTCTTTTTTTCTTAAAGTCTAGTACATTATTCAGACTATTTTTTTCTTCTCATTTAGTTGAGACGTAGAGTATCCTGTTTCATTTTTTCCTACATTCTTTTAAAATTGTTTTAATACAAAATAGCATACTATATAAATGTTAAAAAAACAAATATTAATATATATTTAATAAATATGATTAGTTATATGTAATCACCGTAAACACAAATTCTAGCTTGGACACGGCAGATCATCCTAGTTATATTTACATCATTCTAAATTCCTAATTAAAGATTTGTTAAGAATCACAGACCCCGATTCACCTCTGTAGTGAACCGCATATCGCGACTCTGTCCCTATTCCTCATTTACTTCACAGATCAGTATGCATAACATAAACATAACACAGGGATTTAACGAATTCCCCTTATGCAGAGGGTATATCTCGTGTGGGAACCTTCTCCCACAAACATCCACTATCAATCAACCAAGATTTACACACAGTGTTTCATGTACAAGTTTAGAGAGCTAAGAACTACAGAGAAACCTGAAGAAGAAAACACATAATAGATCTAGTTTTTCTTCTTCCCCTCTCTCTGTTTTTGGTTCAGCTCTCCTCTCCATGTATAACCCTGAAACACCTCCAGAACCCCAAAGAAGCAACTCCACCTTCGTCTCTCATAAGAGTGTCCTGAAGACACCTTAAACCTAAACTAGGTCATATTCGGCTCTCAGCCCTTCAGCACCAGTCGAGCTTCTACTCTTTTATCATGGTTCTGCGCACAGCTTCAAGCTCCATGTACGACGCCTGCACATGCTCTCTGCACTGCACCCTGTGTTTCTGCATCTGCCCTGCACAGCGCCCTGCGCTGTGCCCTACAGCCGCCACCAATGTACCACCAACTTCTTTAGTGCGTCTTTGTGCTTACCACGTTTATCTTCAACCCTAGCTTTCCTTATATAATGAAACCCTAAAACTTATGTCGGTTTAGACCTGCAGACCACACAATCTGAATTTTGTATAGGCTTTACATCAATGTAGGCCCAATTCATGGTTCAGACCAAACAAGTCCATATGAAACAAACATTTACAACAAAATTTATATTTACATCTTAACACCGCTTTCTCAATGACAATGTTGTTTGCCATGAGAAAAGTAGAAATCACCAACGTCGTCGTTCGTGCGTACCACTTTCTTGCGGTTGATTTGGCTCCACATAAAACTTACTACCTACAGATTTATAACTTTTTATATTTCTGTAGTAATTTTTATTATGAAATTATCGTTCTTTTCATATAAAGTATGATTATATCTATTCCTTATGCATATGTAGTTCGTACTAACTAGTGACTTGTCAAAAATTCAAAATTTTAAAAAGCGAAGAAAAAAAATTGTTTGGTGGATAGATTGGATATATATGAGTTGCTAGATGTATGTACGTATAGCCTTGATCGTGAATTTTAATATATCAAATCGCGTCGATACGCACGTGATATAAAAACCGATCCATCCTTCATGCATGGACCGCGTGGTCTCTTACTCTCTTTGGAATGGTATGTTTGCAGCTGATCATAACTAGATATTTGGATTAAACTACCTTCTAAACGTAAAATTACTGTCACTCAGGGGCGGATCTAGGCTTATGAGGAGTGGAGCAAGTGCCCCATACTCATTTTCTTAATTCTTGTAAATTATTAGCTAAGTTGTGTGATATATCTATTAAAATCTACAAAAAATTTCAGTTTTTTAAAATTGTGCCCCAGGTAAAAATGTTATGTTGTGTAATATATCTATTTAAATCAACCAAATATCAGTTCCTTAAAGTTGTGCCCCATACAAAAATGGCTTCTGCATCCGCCACTGCTGTCACTAAGATTATCAGTATGTGAATTAAAACAGATATAGTAAGATAAAATAGAAACCTTGTCATTTTTTTTTGTCAATCTGGTAACCTTATCGTTTAATGATCAAATGGACGGTGAAAGTCTTTTTTGGTCATTGTAACAGATCAAATACGTCATGAAACTTTTGGTATCCATAATTAGGATATTCTTTATATACATGTCACTTTTCTATTAGTTTTAATTTTATTATAATTTAGTATGATTTAAAATTTTAATCTAGCTAAAGACATTTCATTTCTATGAGATGCTCTAACAATTTTCCACATAAATTAAGTAACCATCAATCTTATTGGTAAGTAAAGTATGAGGTAAGTGTGAAACAGTGAAAGTAGTATTTTTTGTTTTGTGTAAATTGGAAGAAAAAAAAACAACTCGCCAAATTTTCCCACCTTGGCGATAAGAAGAAAAACATATACAGTAAAACCTCTATAAATTAATACTCTATAAATTAATAAACACTATAAATTAATAAATTTTAATAGTCCCAAGTCGGGACAGTGTAAAAAATAACAAAATTTGATAAGATAATAAGATAATAATTTTTTTGAAATTCCCATATAAAATATGGTCCCAATAATATCATAAATTAATAATCATGTAAATTTACATATATATATATATATATATATGTTGATATAGTAAAATATGTTTCTCTTAAACCTCATATCTATAAAATAATAGTTATACTGTATCTTCAAACTATACTGGTATAAAATATTCTATAACATTTCATAAAACAGCTAAAACATTTTAAAGTTTTCAATTTCTACATATGCATCATTTACATTTTGATAGTTTGATAGACTATTAAAATACAATAATTGATAATTTTATTCATAAATATGAATATTTATGTCATGTGTACAAGTGAATTTGTCTATAATATTTGTAATTTCTTTTTTATAATAATTTTTAATTATTTAAAATTTAATTCCAATACCATAAATTTACAATATTCTTTAATTTATAATATTTGTAATTTATTTTTAAAAATTTTCTATAACATTTGTAATTTCATAATCTTATTTTGCAAAGATTGTCTCAATTCATAATTTTAAAAAATTAAACAATTAAAAATATACCTGTAAATTAATAATTATTAATTTACACTGTAAAATAATAATTATTAATTTATAGATAAATTAATATAACTACAAATTAATAAAATATCTTGGTCCCAATATTATTAATTTATAGAGGTTTTACTGTAATAACTATTAACGAAAATGTTTTACTTTTACCCATATATATATGTACACATAACACATTAATAACATTTTTCATATTTTGTATGGTTTACCGTTTACCCATACATACATACCCATGAATAGTTGCATTTGACTATAGCTGTATAGCACCATCTAAACCAGTTTGCATATATGTTTTGATTGAAGTAATCTCAAACTCACTAAGAAAACATATATAGTCAAAGTAACCATTTAGTACACCCATTATTTACTCTCTCTTTTTGTTTTTTTTTTTTTTTACCGTGAATAGATAGTTAAAGAAAACATATGTATCTTAGAGACATCACTTATATACCCAGAAGATTTAAGAGGTTATAGTAAATTCATGCATGGGACCATCGTCACTATAGCTTAAATTCGATTTTTCTTCTACATAGACGACAGTCGACACGATCCGCCTCTATCGCTATCGCACTTTTCCTCTCTCTCACAGTCTCGATCTCTAACCTTTTCTATTGTTTTCGTTTAGTTAATTATTTAGTATTTTATATAAACCTTTTCCATCTAATCGTTGGATAATAATAAAAAGTTTCGAACCTTCACTTTTCATTTTCATTATTTTGCACACTCTCTGACTCGAACACTTCTCTTCTACCAAATCAAAACTAAATGGAGGACCATCATCATCAAAACCACCCACAGTACGGTATAGCGCAACCATCACCTCTTCATTTCTCATCTGATCTCTTCGGCTTCAACCTCATTTCGGCACCGGACCAGCACCATCGTCTTCATCATATGACCGACCATGAGATAAGTTTTTTGCCACGTGGCATACAAGGTCTTACGGTGGCTGGAAACATCAGTAACGCTATAGTAGCGAGCACAAGTAGTACTCGTGGTGGGTTTAGTGGCTTTACCGACGGGGGAGGAACAGGGAGGTGGCCGAGGCAAGAGACGTTGATGTTGCTAGAGGTCAGATCTCGTCTTGATCGCAAGTTCAAAGAATCCAATCAAAAGGGTCCTCTTTGGGATGAAGTTTCTAGGTCTCTCTATATTTTACTTTTCTTTCTTCATCTCTCTCTCCAGCTTTATTTTCCCAAAGCTCCCTTTCATTTGGGAAAATTAAGATTCATAATTAAAGATTTTGGTACATTATTATACAAACTTAAATCAGTGAAAGTGACGTATTTTTCATTCTTTTGTTGGTTTTGCCTCATGATCTTCTTAGGATTATGTCGGAGGAACATGGGTACACTAGGAGTGGCAAGAAGTGCAGAGAGAAGTTCGAGAATCTCTACAAGTACTACAAAAAGACAAAAGAAGGCAAAGCGGGTCGACGTCAAGATGGTAAGAACTATAGATTCTTCCGGCAGCTTGAAGCGATCTACGGCGAGTCCAAAGACTCGATTTCTTGCTATGACAACACGCAGTTCCTAATGACTAATGCTCTTCACGATTTTCACGCTCCCAACATTCATCATAACGCTGTCCCTCATCATCAGAAGCCCTTGAGCAATACTCAAAGCCTTAGCATTTCTAACAATTTGAACTCCTCCTCGGAGTTGGATCTAACTTCCTACTCTGAAGGAAACGAATCTACTAGAGGGAAGAGGATGAATTGGAAGGAAAAGATCAAGGAATATATTGGTATTCATATTGAGAGGTTGATAGAGAAGCAAGATTTTTGGCTTGAGAAGTTGATGAAGACTGTGGAAGACAAAGAACATCAAAGGATGGTTAGAGAAGAGGAATGGAAAAGGGATGAAGCAGCAAGAATCGACAAGGAACGTCTGTTTTGGACAAAGGAAAGGGAGAGGATGGAAGCTCGGGATGTCGCCGTGATCGAGGCCTTGAAGTACCTGACGGGAAAGGCATCGATAAGGCCGAACTCTTCATCCCCTACAGAGAGGATTCATGGGAACATAAGCGATCAAACGATGGCAGATGAAGAAAATAAGAGCAAGATGGAGAAAAAAGAAGTAAATAAGAAAAGGAAAGAGACTTGGTCAAGCCACGGTGGGAATCATTCGAGAATCAAAGACAGTATGATGATATACCAAAATCAAGAAACTAGAATTAACGATTGTAGTCGAGATGATGAGCAAGGCCACCATGAAGGTTATATACCTTCAAACTCCAAGGAAGGAAACCCTAGCTGCGACATTGCCATGCCGGCTAGTCCTACAAACTGTTTTCCATTGCTCGTTGGAGATGGAGATCAAAACTCGTGGGAGGGTTATGGTTTGAAGCTAAGGAAAGAAGATAATCCTCAGTAAAGGTAGCTACTTATGCCATTCTCAGAATGAAGAATAAACGGTACTTAATTAGGAAAGATGTCATGCGTGGCTAAACCGTGAGGAATAAATAACAGTGAAATTAGTATAAGATAAAAAGACTTTATATATATTAAATTAGGGGTTAACCAATGATAACGTTTATTTACGACCAATGATCATGTATTTAATTGGTTTTGTAAACTAAAATTTGTATTGTCTAAATATTAAATCCTTTTTTCTATTGTATCCTATATATGTTACGTACGTATATACTCCTAGAGTCCTGGTGTATATGTATTACTTGTTTGTGCTAACTTATTAATTATCCTTATAACTGCTACTCATGCGGTACATAGTATGTTTTCATATAAAGTTAAGCTTATTAGATTTCCAAATCGCAAATCCCATTTTTTATTCACGATCGAGTTGACAATTACATAACGAAATATACTAATACAAGAAACCCATGCACATAAAGGTATAGTATGTAATTTTGGATAGAGACGTACGTACATATTTTCCTTTTAGAATGGTATGTAGCTGAGTAGGTCCGTAGAGAGGAAGAGTAGAGTGAGATTTGAGATCAGAGTGGAGACAGAGTAACTATTTGCCTTTAATTCCTGATTCTTAGAGATACGAGTCAATACACACTTCCCATACATTATTACTGCGACATTTTGATCTTGTCTTCTATACACATTTATTTCATTTGACCACTTACATGGTTCACTCCAATATTTACTATACTGCACAACGGAATTTGAAACATTCAAGTTCCCCTAGCCAAGAGTCAAAACGTAAAAGATTTGTATCGATCACGTTCACGCTAAACTAATATGTGTACGTATATTATTGGATGCTAGTCGTGGATCCAGTTCCAGCTAGCTAAGAGTCACGCTAAACTAGTTTGGGAAAGCTCTAAAAATCCAAACTGGTTAATTTGCAAAAAAACTTATAAATGCCTTTGGTGATTGGTCAAACCTCAAATCAGATTGAGCCATTTGATATATACATTAATTAACTGATTATATAGTCATGATTTTGCAAAATGAGGGACAGAAACTGAGGAGATGGGAAGAGACAATAACTATAAAATAATAATAAAAGATACAGAAACTGGTATGATTTTACAATGAAGAGGTGAGATTGTCCCCTACTCTGCCCACCTATGACTTGACATATCATCAACCTCCTCAATATTTATATTCATAGATAATAAAATAAACATATATGACCATGATTGTTCCCAAATCGAAGAAAAAAACAACAACAAGAGAGAAAAGTTGATAATTCAATACATTTAGTAATAATATGTTCAATATTAGACACGCTAAATGTCATATGTATCATGTATTCATGTTCTTGTATTATCATAGAAGTGAACGGTTTAGCTGAGTCTTTTTTCTCAACTCTGTTTTTTAACCAATCCGGTTTACAACGCCAATTTGTAAGAGAAAAAACTAGGCCTTCTTTGTTTATATTATTGGGCTTATTTTAAAATCAAAGCCCATCATGTTATCCAGCCTAAAAGGAAAAAAAATCTTATAAAGCTGAGGCGGCAAAATCTCGATTCTCCCAAAGTCTCTTCTTCTTTAGGAACATTGTTTCTCTAATGCTCTCTCGATTCGCTTCTGTGCATCGATTCGAGAAGAAAGGTATGTTTTGCTAAACTCTGTAATCTATTTTTAGTAATCTATTTTTAGACCTAAGTCTATAGGATTCGTGAATAAACCTTAATTTTGTTTGAATATGGATACGATTTGTACTTATTAGAGCAATTGCATTTGATTTTCTACCAAATCTGATTTGGAATTAGGGACCAGAAGATTGAAATTAGCTTGAGAGTGACTAAATCTCATCAAGTATGATAACTGAAAAGATGAATAATTGCTGCTGCAAAATTTATGAAATAATAACTTAAAAAACAAAAAAAGATGAGTTCAAAAACTAACATCCATCGCCCAAAACGATGGCAAGGACAAAAAAAAAAAACAAAAAGAAAAGGAAACATTGTTTTTTTTTTTTTTCCTAAGAGAAGTTTCAAGAATCTGAAAGTTTGGTGAAAGCTATGATGACCTTGATGATGTATACCCCCTTTTAACCCATGAATCCAATGTCTTAACTCTATGTTTATGCAATTTGGAGGTGCTTCTTTCCTTGTTTCTTTGGCTTCTTTCCTTGTTTTGTTGGCTTCTTTACTTGTTTTCTTGGCTTCTTTTCTTGTTTTTTGGGCTTCTTTTCTTGTGTTTTGGGTTCTTGGTTGCTTGGTGCGCAGTGCAGTCTTCTCACTAGAGTCTTTGGCTTACGATTCTCCTTGTCGAATCCCCTTACGCAAACATATCCTGCATATCAATTTGCAGATTCTTTTCACGATTTCAATGTTTTCAGCTAACTATTTATATATAATAAGCATAAGACTTTAGCATACCTTTCTCGAAATTGTCTCGGATACTGTCCAATGTTAAACCTATAAAAATTCAGAAAAGCTTTTTCAGACCTGACCTTGGATGTATTGACAGTTCATAAATTGACAGTTCTGTTTTGGATATTTTACCTTTACAAATTACGCTCACAGAAGATCCAAAGTATGCGATTCTCTTTGCTAGTTTCCATATCAGTTTTCTTGGGACGTCAATTGGGTTGATGCTAGAGGCATGGTCAGCAAAAACCTGCACAAAAGTATGCCAAATTGAGCTTGTAGTAGAGTGTTGCTTGTGGTCATTTATCTAAGTTGACTTCAATTTGGGAAAACTTTACGTACCTCATTGGTTTGGAAGTAGGTGCCATTCAGAGGGAAGCCTGCTCTCATTGCTGTCCTGCAAGGTATCTGTTCACAAACAAGTTGTCACCTTTTCAACCTTCCTCATAGTTTTCTACTGATTAAATGAGATTCTCTTGAAAATAGTCTTACCAGTATAGTTCCACGCACTATTTGTGATTCCTCTTCCCGTATCTTGTTGCATTGGAATCATTTCTTCTCATGACATAATGTACTGTCGTTTCCTTGGAAATCACATCTTTGTTTAGGCGGTTGAATGGAGTTTTCAGTTTCACCTGGTTTGGCAAATCATACAATCACATGTTAGGCACTCTTTTATATACATTTGCAAACCCATAATTATGTAGCATTCTGTGTGTTTGTATATGATCTTTGAAAAGAACAATCATGGTCAGTTGTTATTGTGTTTACCTGGCGTCCAAATGGCTAACAGGTAGGGAAATATATCCTCAGCTTCTCGCCTATCAAACTGTAAAATAAAATATAATATCAAACAGTTTGTAAGAAGTGGAGAAGTTGAAAAATTCTTGCTAAATCATAACTTGCAGGAGATACTAACCCCTTCTAGAATAGGATGGTGGTCAGGGAGCTCATAGCTGTTAAAAAATAAGAGAATTAATATGAGACAAATGCTAACTGAGTTCTCAAATTTGGAAGTGGCAACTCACACGAGGTGCTCTGTGCGTAGCCTTTCCTTGGACTTGAGTTGACGTGTAGGTATTGCTGCTGCTTCTGCGCTTAGTACCACCAATTCCGTTGATGTACCAGCTTCCTTGCTGAGCATGATTGTAGGAATCATCTCCTGACTTGCCCAAGGATCATTTTCCAACAACTTAGAATTTAAAACTCTGTTATTGTCCCAAGGATAATCCTCAATGTCATGCATTGTATACTCTGGTTCGGGTGATGCCGGTTCTTCAATGATTGGTACGCAGCTTCCGGATCTTTGCACTTCTTGCTCTTTTTCTTGAGAAAGCAATAAAGATGGCTGGAAATTAACTACAAAGGGTTTGCGTTGATGTCTTCTCTCATGGAGCATTACAGTTGTTCTATCGCTCGCCTCTGGTTCTGGTAGAGCAAGACGTGCACTGCAATATACCACAAGCATAAGAAAATACAAATACCATAGACTCATGATCTCTTTCTCTTTTAAGCTAAAGTTTTTTCACGAATTACGATAGCATGATAAATAGTTGATGCACATGATTGTTTTTGAACGGACCTATCATTTACTGGAAACTAATTCAGTAACTATAGTATTTTGTGGATATAATAACCTTTGTGCACTAGCGTAATGTCGGCACTCCGCCTTCATTGGACATGCATTGCAATTGGGAGCTTTTTTTGTGCAGAAGACCTGTAGAATCGGAAAAGTCACTTTAAGATGTTACCATTCCACAAACAGAACAAGTTTTGTGACAGAAGGAAACAAATGAGATATATATTGAGTTACCTTGCCGAACGTAATGAGATGATAGTGCAATTCATACCTAGAATTGTATTATTTAGTAGCGTTATTAGAGAAGTTAAAGGATCTAAAGCTATGCAAAAACAAAAAAATTACTTACAACGTCTTTTGGTCGAGCTTGCAGAGCCTCGGCCATAGGTACCTCTGAACAGAATCTAATACAGGGTACCTTGAAAGAAAACGGCTTACCTATTGAAATGTTTCATGTTTCCTTTCATAATGATCTTTTAAAGAATTACTTACAGCTCTAGAAGATGCATTTGCAGCTCTTCAGGCAGTGGCTGCAAAGGAACCCATCCTAGTCTTACAGCTATGCGTCCGACATTGGTGTCAACCTACATTTTAAAATATGTAACTTTTGATATCTCTATTGTACATAGTAGAGTATTCTTCACTAACTTACCGGGAATGCAATCTGGTGTAATGACAGAAGTCTAACACACTCAACACTTTTCAATCCCAATCCGTTTATGCTTAGTAGATACTCCCTGCAACCATTAGCAGTCACTTGTCATTTTTTGTTCACCCATGAAAATGCTTTTGAACCATCGGCTATATATATTATATAACATCAAGTGTTGTAAATAATTTTCTTACTTGGCTTTGTCAGGGGGAACATCTCTTAGCCACTCCAAGTCAATGCTTCCATGATCTTCCACCAGTCTGTTGGCCTGCCCAATTTCCAAAGTCAAATTTCACCTTGTTAGATTGTATATTTCAAATACATAGCACAAAAAAAAAAAACTCTTATTGAATTAGTCAAACCTTGATTCTTCCAGCAAGCAAGTTGTTCATCCCTCGTTTTATGATTATATTAGCGATTTTGTTGACGTCTGCACATCGAACAGCATCCCAATCAACTGTATCCCTTGTTCTTTCTGTTTTCTCTCTCTTTTTGCCACCACTTTCCGCTTCCTTTCTCAAACTATCCCAGTCAAAGCTGTCCTTTGGCTTGCTCTTTGCTGGTTCCTTTGAAGTTTTCTTTGATGAGGATTCATCTACCTTGTTTTTGCGCGGTCGACGTACTGGTCTGGAAGTAGTTGGTTTCTTCTTCACATCCTCTTTTCTTGTGTTCTGTTCCTGGTCTTGTGCATGAAGGGTACTCTCCAGTTCTTGTTGATGGCTGGACATATGTTGAACATGAATTTCTTTATAGTCTATGTTTGTGAATGAATCACAACTCTCTACTTCAGGTGGTACTTCATTTAAGTTCAGTTCGAAATGAGAAGAAGTATACGACACCATAGAAAGACCCTTCGAGTTTGGTATATGACCTTTGCCTTTCACCATTTGGGAATCAACTTGCTCATTCACCAAACTTGTGTTAAATGGATCCGACAGCATCATTGTTGATTGGTTTGTAGAACTGATGGAACTGTCACTCGTTTTAGATGATCCCTGACTACAAACAACATCAGTGCCGTCCTCATCATCATCATCATGAATCTCCTCTATGATGACGCAAGTTGGATTACGAATTCTTGGATTCATCATTGTTTCTTGAGTTACTGAACTTCCCCACTCTTCAGGAGATGATCTCTTGTTGAAGTTTCAGTCGAGAGGAAACGCAGCAGCTACATCCATATATGCGGAACTGCACAAGAGAAGAAGTTGATAATTATGAAACCATTCATGTTGCACATATCCTCTGTTTGTTACAAATCTCTTGAATGCATTTTACCTTGATGAATGATCTGCAACATTCTGGGTGAGGAAAACTCCCACTACTGAATCCACAACCGATCCTTTCCAAGGTGAGAAAGTTCTATCGCCTGCAGTAATAAGTTTGCTTATAGACCATTTTGCTTTGTATACAAAAATAAACTTAGGTTTAAATTTCAGCCACGAAGAAGTTAAATAAAAAAAAAAGTACCTTGGACTCTACACATTTGAGCATTGAACGAACTTGCTCGGCCTTTTAACACGTTCCTCTCCTCTTTCCACCAGTTACGTGTTTTCTCATCTGATCCATCAACACCGTTGCTGTGGATACTCAGCATCAAGAGTTTAAAAACTCGTTTGGTCTCAGGATCCAATTGTACTTTCGGTTTCTGCTTCTTGCTATACTTCACCAATGCCTGTTGCTCTTCATATGTCTTTTTGTATAGAATGAGTGCGGTTTCTCTATTATGTGGAAGGCAAAGACCTTCTATGTTGATGTCTAGCTCTTCTAACAACTTAGTGATGGCATCAATTGTCGAACTTCTTTCCCACATGTCAGCAAACGATGTACCTGCATTTCTGTAAGAGTTAGTATTGATTCCAAAAGTTACAAAACTAGGAATCTATTTGATATTGAAAGTGCTTGTGTGTTGATAAACCTTGTGGAGATTGGCGTCGCCACTGCAGGTCTAGTACCCTTGCATTGATTTGGCTTGCTGTAGGGTCTCTTGGACTCCGCTTATTTTTAAACACTTTTGTTTGTATTGGGGAAACGTCAACGATAGCTTTAACCTGCGGAGGTCTGCCACGACGGTTAGCTTTAACCTGCGGAGGTCTGCCACGACGGTTAACTTTAACCTGCGGAGGTCTGCCACGACGGTTATGTACTTTTCTACCACGTTTGTTTGCTACAATGCTTTTTATAAGTTTACTCAGTGACCGGACGTTCCTTGGTCTGGTCACTATGGATGATCTTTTTCTTCCCAAGCTTTGAGAAATGTGTGATTCACTGGGAATGTCTTGTTCTGATTCCTCGAGAGTTGCTGGTCCTGTGTTGACCGGGGACAGCATAGAACCGAGGCCATCATTGCCTTGTTCTGATGAAGACGGATTGATTCTTTGTTTTCTCTTAAAGGCATTGGTTCTCCTTTTCCGTCTTCCCTTTGGAATGTTACTAAATATCACAAGTGTTCTATCGGTTGGTCCTTCTCCACCTGTGTGACCTTCTGAAGGGAAATCTAGACCACAATATTCCTCTTCTTCGTCTTGAACGTCAAAGTCAAGTCGCAAAAATCTGCCGCTTGATCTTTTTGGCCGTACATAACTGGTCTCTTCAGAAGTTTTAGTAGCAGTAGCAGCAGGTGGAGGAGCAGCAGCAGCAGTAGCAGTAGCAGCAGAGGATGTTTTAACCCTTGGTTTAGATGATGAGGCTTTGTTTGTTTTGCCTTCACCAACAACCTTTGGCCTGGTCTTTTTTTTCTTCGGTGCCGGTGTTTTCAGCTGTCCTTTCTCATTATTTCGTGGTCTTCCTCTCTTTACTCCTGCACGAGATCCAGTTTCAAGGATAGACTTCTTGATAGGGTCGTGAGGCTCCTGGTCTGTTTCAGCTAATCTTCTGGCTGGCCTTTCTAATGTGATCGGAGGCAACTCAGCTTCTGTTGGTCGCAGACTGGTGCTCACCATCTCTTCAGGTGTACGATTAAGGTCACAAAGAAACCTCTGTTGAGTTGACACATCATCTGTGGTTCACCAAGACATAAGATATCAGGTAAAAATAGAATTCATATTATGAAACCTACTTTGACTTAAAGGTCCAGTCTAAATCTATTCTCCAATATGTCAAAATTCACAAAGCAAACCATCTAACTCTTCACTATACTATGCTGCAACATGACAATTTTATAAAAAAAATCCTACAAATTCAGGTTTACTCACATTGTTGTGTTTGCATTGTTCTTTGTCCAGAAATGCCTGTATTTATCCCAAGGGAGGATCCAGGGTTTGAAAACAACGGATTAGACTCCATCCTCCTACTATTAATCCATGAATCCATTGAGTATTGAGAGCTAAGTGATGATGATGATGATGATGATGATGCACCAACTGATGAACTTGTGCCGTACGCGTCTGTGTTATTAGCCAGAGCCAATAATTCTGTACAAGACATATTATACAACCCAGGTATTTCAAGACTAAGCCTCCTCCTGAAATGATCAATAAATAAACAATTCCACTTCACATCTTTCCATATAAAGTATAAATTAACAAAAAAGAAAAAAAGTAATTGCAGTGTCACACAAAGATCACACAACCAAAACCAGTTCATCAAAAATTTCCTTTGTTGCTAAACAGTGAAAGATATCTGATTTGTTTTCTTCCTTTTCCACAGTTTACACAAAACAGAATCACCAAAATATCTGGAAATTTTCAGAAGAACAGAGTAAATCACTTAAAAAGCAGTAAAAGCAACAAAAAAAAAACCTGTTTGGTTCGGGCTGTAGATTGTGTTGCATGTCTGGTTCAAGCATGTTGTTAAACCAGATCATTTCTCCTCTTCTTTTGCCTGTGGATACAAAAAAATTGAATTGATTCTTTTGTGGTAGGTGAAACTTCCTCAAAATGTTTTAATTCTAATGTCGTTCAATTGACATAAGAGTAGAGATTTTTCAAAAAGAATAGAGATTTGATTCGAAAATAAAGAAAGTGATCTGAAAATGAGAGCTTGAAGTTGCAGGAGAGACTTACCATAGAGAAAAAGAGGAAGCCAAGTAAGCGAGAGTCCAAGTTTTTGGAGTTTCAGAGTCTTTGGAGTTTCAGAGGCAAGATCCTCGCACTCTAGCATGTGATGCAAAGGTCCTAAAGATAATACATTTGCAAAAGCTACCTAATCAATTGCCAGATTCCTTTGCTAACCCTAAGAGAGTAATAAAATCGTACATACCAGCTTGTAATGCACCATTACGTATTGATGTTCAAAAGGAACACAATAATTAAGTTGCTACAGAGTCTAAGGTCCGTTTGAAACGTGGTAGACCAATAGGTTCCAAAGGTAAGAACCCTCAGAAATCTAAGAAAGGTGCAAATCAAACCGAGGTTAAGGAAATTACAGAAATGGCCGCGGCAAATCCTAAGGTACCGAGTGAGGTTTGGGACGCTGAACCTCAAGGTCCTGAAGATATTGATAATAATGTGTTCTCAATAAATTATATCATGTCTGGAATTCAATGGAACCGGAAAGATGTCGACATCGATGAAATATTTGCATACAAGGTAGCACTTGAAATAAATGAGGATCATGAACCCACATCCATTTTAGAGTGCACTCAAAGACCAAAATGGTTAAAATGGAAAGAAGCTATCGACGTGGAATTAAGTTCATTAAAGAAAAGGAATGTGTTTGGTCCGATCTTAAGGACACCATTCGATATAAAGCCAGTTGGACATAAATGGGTCTTTGTAAGAAAGAGAATGAGAATAATGAAATCGTGAGATATAAGGCACGGCTTGTCACACAAGGATTCTCTTAAATACCAGGAATAGATTATAAGGAGACATACTCCCCTGTGATGGATGCAACGACTTTTAGATATTTACTAAGTCTGGCTATAAGAGAAAAACTGGATTTGCGGTTAATGGATGTTGTGGCCGCATATCTATATGGTCCACTGGATAATGAAATATATATGAGATTACCAGAGGGTATATAGCTCAAAGATAAGAGCGGTTCTCGAGAACAATACTGCATAAAGCTAAACAAATCCCTTTATAGACTGAAACAAAGTGGGCGTATGTAGTACAATAGACTAAGTGAGTACCTAGTCAAAGAGGGCTATAAGAATGATCCTATCAGTCCATATATATTTATAAAGAAGTTTGCAAACAAAGGGTTTGTCATCATAGCAGTATATGTGGATGATTTGAATATCCTAGGAACCTCTGGAGAAATCGCCCAAACAGTCGAATATCTAAAGAAAGAATTCGAGATGAAAGACCTAGGCAAGACTAAGTTTTGTTTGGGATTGCAACTTGAATACATAAATGATGGAATCCTTGTGCATCAAATGGCATATACTGAAAAGGTACTCAAGAGGTTTAATATGGACCAAGCTCACCCATTGCCTAGCCCAATGGTTGTGAGAAGCTTGAATTTGGATAGTGATCCATGAGGAAGGACGATGAAGAAATTCTCGGTCCTGAAGTGTCATACCTCAGTGCTATAGGAGCGTTAATGTTCTTGGCTAGCCACACTAGACTAGACATATGTTTTGCTGTGAACCTCCTAGCTAGATTTAGTTCATGTCCAACCCAAAGGCACTGGAACGGTATCAAACATGTATTGCGTTACCTACAAGGAACGCTTGATTTGGGTTTATATTATACTAACTATAACAAAGAAGGTTTAGTTGGTTTTGCTGGTGCAGGTTATCTATTGGATCCACATAATGCAAGGTCTCAAACCGGCTATGTATTTACACACGGTGGTACAACTATTTCATGGCGTTCTATGAAGCAAACTATTGCAGCCACATCATCTAATCATGTGGAAATCTTAGCTATGCATGAAGCCAGCCGTGAGTGTGTATGGTTGAGATCGATGACTCAACATATCAGGACATATTGTGGCATGGCCGACGATAAGGAACCAACGGTTACCTATGAAGACAATACAGCCTGCATCGCACAACTCAAGGAAGGATATATCAAGGGAGATCGGACGAAGCATATTTTACCAAAGTTCTTCTTCACACATGAACTACAAAAGGCCGGAGAAGTTCAGGTGGTACAAGTTCCTTCTTGCGACAATTCAACCGATCTCTTCACCAAATCTTTACCGACGTCAACATTCAAGAAGCTCATGCACCAGATTGGAATGCGGAGACTTAAGGACTTCTAGGGATGCTTGGAACAGGGGGAGTAATGCGTGTTGTACTCTTTTTCCTTCACCATGGTTTTGTCCCAATGGGTTTTCCTGGTAAGGTTTTAATGAGGCAGCACCCCCAAGCGCATTACAGAGATCCTACTTAGCATTTGCACCGTTATGTCATCCAAGGGGGAGTGTTGTAAAACACGGATGAGTGGATTTCCATAACCGGTCCATACACGGCCCATAAGGCCCATCGGTCACCTCCTTAATCTATGTCGGTTTACTAGTCCTAATGTATTTGGGCTTTGCCTTTCACTATATATATGTAACTCTCGACTGGATTAATAATAATAAGAAGAAGAGAAAATCTCCTTCGAGTTTCTGTAGTTTACAACATATTTTTTATAAAACTGATAAATAAACTCTTGTTACAAAATTACTGCACGATCAAAATTGAGTTACACATTACATATTAAAAAGCTGTATATGAGTACGCATGGGCGGAGCTAGGGTAGAAGCATGTGGGTCAATTGACCCTGGTGAAATTTTAAATTTAGTTGAATTTTTAGGAAAAAAATCAAATTGACCCTGATAAAATAGCAGAATTGACCCCTATAAAAAAAATTAATTACACAATTGACCTCTTAAATTATATTTTGATTTTGATGAATTGAATTCCTAAGTCTGACCTTAGCTTTTCATAGTGGCCCACTTGTTTTTTTTTTTTCACTTGAGTAAGAGAATCTTATTATAATCTCTCTCCCATAACTATTTTTTTACATTAATGTGGTTTAATCTCATCTTTATTTTTTTTAGAAACAATGCAATGTACCAGAAATAGAAAAGCATAGCTAAAAAGTACATGTAGGAGAAAATAGTAATGTAATCCACAAATACGAAAGAGATCATTTTCCACACGAAATTAAAAAAACACAAAATACCAAAAAGATAAAAACAAAAGGCTACAAAGAGAAAGGGGTATAATGGTCATTTGAGAGATTAAATGCTTCATTCTGTTGTCGGAGTAGCACAAACTGCCAAAACAAAAAGAAGAGAGAGTGCCATTGATTGGTCTGCGCAAGTGGAATAAGAAGAAGGGAGGAGGAGAACCGCATGACCAAACCGTAAACAATAAAAATCACGTGTCTACGATTCCGTTTAGAAACCGTTTCAACGCAGTCAATACATCTTTTGCATAAATGTGTGTGAGGTTGATCGATTTGGGCCTAAAAATCCATTAACATTTTCCAAAGTAGAAGGTGACACTGAAATCAAGGACGAAAAACAAACAACACACTAAGCTCTAAACACAGTGGAGCTGTTTGGTTATATCTAAACTGATGTTTATTTTTCAGATTAATGCAAACAGATTAGGATTTAGGAGATTATATGAATCCATATGTGTGTCTTGCAATATGAATCCATTTGTAACTGGGCCTATATATGTTTCGGTGTTAAAGTTTTGCGTTGGGCCGATTTCCTCGTACAATACGATTAAACAATTGTAAATATCAGTAAAAAATATGAAAGATTAAGCATCAGCGCAGGTTTGCCCGAGAGGTTAAGGGGGAAGACTTAAGTTCTTCTGCACATAAGTGCGCGTGGGTTCGAACCCCACAGCCTGCATTTTTTTTTCTCCAAGATTTTTGTTTCCCTCTATCGTTGTCGTGTGAATTTAATATAGTTTGTCTATATAGTGTTGAGTCTATGCGTATGCTTGGGGACTGCCCGCACATTAAATATGTACATGTGACTGAACTAGAGATGACACTTGGCGTGTTTATTCATATTATACCCACATAATATGCAGAACAGACCTAACTTCAATGTTGTTGTGGATAATGGCAACAAAACTGTTCAAAACACTAAATAGTGAAAAGAAAGAAAAAAAGCCACTGAGTGTTGAATTTTCAATGCAAACAGATCAATTATTGTTTTTTACAGAGATAAGTTCCAGCACCGAAACATTACAAGTCATCACAACAAGAAACTTAAAATTCCACATCCCCCCAACTTCTTTCTCTCTTTCTCAGATTGGCCCCAACATTTTCCTTCCTTCCTCCAACGACCTCTAAGAGAAAACACACTCAAGGACTGACTAAGCGAGGATCAACCTCAACTCTAGCCACACCAGCAGGGGCTTTCTTGGCCACCTCAACCTCTCCTTTGACAAGATCCACCGCCACGTCATCATCGAGATTCTTCTTAACCTGTTCCTCATCGTAGTTAGGATCCCCTTCATCCATCGCCGCCGGATCTGGCTGCATCTCGTAATCCTCCATCCGATCCGGTCCCTCCCACGTGTACTTCCCACCGTGACCTGACTTCGACGGCGGTCGCCTGAGCGGAATCCCGTCGGAAGGATGACGATCCATCCGCTGTACGCCTTTCTCCATCAGCTTACGCTCGACGCTCTTGATCGTCTCCGGATTACGAGTCTTCAATTCGAACTTGTCAACAGCTTTCCGACCTTCCTCGTTCTGGTGCTGCGCTCGTAGCACCACCGTGTTTTTGGTTTCGTCAACCGATACAGCCTGCATCTCAAAAAGATTCAAGTATGATGATCACAATACTTTGCTATTTCAAGAGAACCGAAGAGTGTTTTGTTTATATATAAATATAGAGAGAGTGAAGAGTAGATAAGAAGGGAGGAGACATATATATCTGACGAACGTTCTAGCGAATACGTTGTCTTTCTCGTAGCTTACGGAAACGTCTCTTTTTTTACTATATTTTCTTTCTATTTTTGCTTTAATTATCTAATACAATGTCGTAATTATCCGTTCGACGACCCCATACATGTGCTTTTTTTTTGTTCACATCATGATCAGATTATATAGATACGACATCAAGATACATTAACATTACAACGTGAGGAATATACAACTGCAGAGTTAACTCAACTCAGATGCTGCTAAGAAAAAAAAAATTGATTAAAAGAAAAAAAAAAAACTTAGTGAAAGGAGAGCAACTCCAAGTGAAGAAGAGCTAAGAGACTCTCCTTTGGTTTGTCAACTCATCTATGAAAATATAATTACTTAAAAACGAGTTTATAAAGTTACAGAAGCCTTACGAATGAAGAAGACACGTATACGTACTACTACTAACTCACTCCCCTCCCGTTTCTATCGATCAAAGTACCCACTTGTTCTCCGCATAACGCCTTTGTGATGTTCCCAGCTTCCAGAAAGTTGAATACCACCACTGTATTTATATATACACCCAGACAAGAAGGATCAGTTCTTTACATTCTCAATATTTTATTCTATCATCCCAGTGCTAAGCAATCATCACTGGCTATGTATTCATTTTATTATAGTGAAATCAGGCTTCTAGAGGTCCCATCTAGAGTAAACCGTCTAGCACCGAATGGCCTACAATGGATGAGGTGAGAACAAACCTAAGGAATATCTACATGTTTACCGATGAATTCCAAAGACAAATTCTATAATCTGCAAATCACCAGGTTTAACTATTTATCCCAGTGTCTGATATAAGAGAGAGAGAGAGAGAGAGAGAGAGAGAGAGAGAGAGAGAGAGAGAGAGAGACCCCGACCTGGAAGGCTGTTCTCTTCACAGAAGTTAAGGGCCATTGTATCCATTGATGTAAGACCTCTAGAAGCCAAATCTTGAAATGTTATATGCTCGAATGTCACATTACTATCTTGTGAATGGCAGTCATACACACCATCAACGTTTGTTCCTTTCACCACTGCCTCCGCATTAACTGATAATGTGTAGGAGAGACTTAGGTTAGGACTTCAAACCAGTTACTGATCGAGATTTAAGTTGGTGCAGTAAGGAACACTAAAAGGGAGTAAAAATTTGTACTGTCTATAGCTCGAAGGGCGGCAGATGCATCAGAGGATAAAAGTGGATTTCCAAGCGTTGCACCTATGCCACCAAATATTACCACTCTTCCCTTATCTAGATGTCTGGTCGCTCGTTGACGATTGTAAGGCTCCCCGACACCTTGAACCGATATTGCAGTTTGTAATCGTGCCTGAACCCCTATTTTCTCTAGAGATGATTGAAGCAAAGCAGAATTCATCACAGAAGCCATCATACTGTTACACAACAAATATTTGGTGAGCAGAACAACCTATATCCACCAAAACAGAACATACTTTTGTTTATCTAAACAACCCATGACAAATTCGTTGATATATTACTAAGACAATACAAATTTGTTGATCTGAACAGCCTATCTCCATAAAAAAATAGAAAATTGATTTGTTAATCTGAACAACCATCTCTAAGATGTCGACAAATATAGTAAGACGATATAAATTAGCTGCGAAGTGCATGGATGTTTTGGCAATGATGATATGTAAGATCATTTGTATGATGAAAAAAACAACAGATCTGTGAGAACTTCAGACCACAATGAATCTATATGAAAACATAACCCACCAAAATAGCAGATAAAATTCTCATACAGTATTTGTAGTAGCCAGTTCAATTATCATACTACAGCAATCATACATTCTGCAGGCAAAAGCTACTGAAATATTTTGACCAACCTGATATGATATGCAGTGGTTCTATCCAGACCAGTAGCAGTTATCCATGTGCTGCCACAAAAAAAGTTCCGACTCCCAACAACTATCGCTACCTGAAAGAAACAAACTATAAATACCATTTGTCCAACGAAAGGATAAAATCACTAACAGTCTCGAACTGAGAGTATTACCTCTACACCAAGACGACAAGCCATTGCAACTTCCCTGGCAATCAGATTGATTACCTAAATAACCAAGAAGAGAATTTAATGCTGAACCAAATAATGAAAATATTTGAACGAAAAAGATAATGGAGTCTGGAAGAAACCTTTGGATCTATGTTATTAGGACCCGTGCAAGCAAGAGCTGCCCCACTGATTTTCAGAACCACTCTTCGCCATCTAGGGTGTGAATTAGCCTTGGGTTTGACGTTATTTATCTGAACTGGAGGGTTATACGTTACCAAGGGATACCTGAAACAAGAATACAAAACCAAAAACTTTCAAATTTACAAGAGGGCAAGAACACAATACAACAGGGATGCTAGTGATCGTTTCTGCATTACCTCCTAGCTGGCTTCACAGGATTCCCCATTGAGCTGCCGCTTCTATCTTCATCCGACGCACCTTTCGTCGCCAATGAATTGCCCACAATATCTTCCATCTTCTTGAACCAGGGCCAGTTGCTAGATGATGTTCCACCACTCATCCTATGCCTTTCTAGCTTATACCTCTTCTTGAGATTATCGATCTTGTTTTTACACTGCTCTACACTTTTACTCAGCTTGTCACACCTCTCACTCACCGATGAAGCGACATCTTCCCAATCCCTCCCCCGCAGATTCCCTCGGTTAAGCTGTGTGAACTTATCGGAATACGCATCTAACAAACACGCGATGGCCGCATCACTCCACTCTTCCCTATCCTTCCTGTACTCACCAGCAGAGGAAGACGATGTCCTCGGCCGCTTAAAGCTACCATGGGGAGTGGTCTCACCACCATTCGTTGTTCCTCCGTCACTAAGCTCCTCCTGACTCTGCCTCTTCTCTAGACGAGCACCTCCGATTCTGGATCTGTCCGCATCGAGATCCTCGTCTTCGTCGACAGCTGGGTTATTATCATCATACGGATTCGAATTTTCGTCCGCCACGAAAGGATTGACACCGTGAAAAGCGGAGGAAGCCTCTACAACGACATCGTTCTCGTCGTTCTCGTCGCCGTTCCTCTGGTGGTGATGCGACAAATGGATCTGGTTAGATGGCTTCGGGGTGAATCGCCTAGGAGCGTACGGTGTGTGATGAAGAACTTGGTGATGGTGGTGATGTTGATGTTGGTTAGGGTTTGATTGATCGTCTCCAAGTAGAGAGAAATCGTCATCACACGACGCCATTAAAGATACCGTTAGGGTTACACGGCGGCGGTAGCACCAGAGACGGCGTTAATTAGCGGCGAGAGGACGAAGAAACGGAAGAAGAAGGCGTCAAGACGTGAACTAGCGCAAAAGGGGATGGGCCGTCACAAAACGGCTCCGTTAGGCAGTGGTAAGGGTTGGTTGGGAATAAAAAATAAAAAATGCTTAATCAGCCAAACAAAACCGAACCAAACATGATTCGGTTTGGTTAAATTAAACCCATATGCCATTTAATTCAACTTTCTTGAATAGTATGACATCTCATTCGTGTTATGATGATATTATATGCTCCTCTATTGAATTATTTTCAAGATATAAAGTTTCTTTACATGATCTACTTTGTGTTCATTGAACAATATCATAATTAAGAGTGTTGTTTTGTAAAAAATACATGTTCATGCAAAAAGAAAAAGAAATGTTCTGAAAAAATACGAACAAAACCAAATTGCGTGTGATTTTATCTCAAGTTTCACAAAACCAAAATTAAAAAACCCACCAAGTCGTAAATTGTAACCGTAAACTCAAGTATCCAAATCGTAACCAATGGAAACAGCACATGAGAAGCATTACATGTCGTAAGTCGTAACCATTATGACATTATCTATGTGCCGAGTATCAGCTTCCGTTACAGTCATTAGTACTTTCAATTTAAAACATTGGAAAAAAAGTGTTGACATTTACATCTGAAAAGAAATTGGTTTAGTCCAATGTCTACCTCTCAATTTTAGATATATTAGTATGATTGCTTGAAATGGTGAACGATTCTTATGTCTTACAACAAGTAATCATACTAATATCATGAGTCATCATCGTGCCCACTGTGTATACTCGTCCCGTCCGATCACTTTGCCATCATTTGTTCAGGGACAAATCAAAACTGTACACTATAATTCACGACACTAATTTAATAACGGGAGTGTTTGTGATTTAACTCAACTTTGGTAACACATATTCATATTCGGACAAAAAATACAAATTTCATTAGATGAAAACTGTTAGGACTTTCAAAGCAATTTCAAAACACGTTTGGTTTCACGCTATTTGTTGATATTAGATGATGCTCCTCCAATATGAAAAACATGTAGGTTCATTAAATCTTGAATTGCTCATTGAATCTTACTGTCGGTGAAAAAAATCAGGTCTCGACGATTGCAAACAAAATGCGCCCGTGGCCTAATGGATAAGGCATTTGACTTCTAATCAAGGGATTGTGGGTTCGAATCCCACCAGGCGTGCTAACTTTACTTCTTATTGTTTTTATTTTATCGATTTTAGTCTTATACATATCTAAATAGCCTAATAACAAAAGCACCCGTGGCCTAATGGATAAGGCATTTGACTTCTAATCAAGGGATTGTGGGTTCGAGTCCCACCGGGTGTGCTCTGTTCTTTTTTTTTTTTTTTTTTTTTCTTTCCGTTTGTATGTGTTGCTTACCAAATTTAACGTACATGTCTATATCCGCATACTCCACAGTTTCTAATGGAATCTACACATGTTGTGCTAACCAATTTGCTGATTTAAAAGACTTCTTTTTTGCCTACAAAGTATGTTTCCTTCCACTTTACCAAATGAACTGATTTTAATATGCTGATTAATAGTGCCTGAATCCTAAACATCCTCCACACTAGGAAAAAACTACAAAGTTACAAAATCTAAATCCAAAAACACTAAAAAGAAAAACCTAAGACCATAATAAAAATAAACACATCATTAATCAACATCATCTGGTGGCGGCGGAACTCGGGTCAACCCGTTTACCCGAAGACTGTTGTAACTCATTCAACTCAATCTCACTCCGCCGTAACATCAAAACCATCCTCTCCGTCTCAAGCCTCCGTCTCTGATTATCAAGCTTAGCTTTATCCATCTCTCTCTCTTTCTTGCTCCTATATCTCAACCACTTCACTCTCTGCTTCTCCATCTCAACCCCTTCCCACTCATACCCAATCTTCTTCTCCTCTACCTCCAACATCTTTCTCCTCATCCACTCTTTCTTCTCCCACACGCTCTTCCCAACATCTTCCATTACACGCGCCGCTTCTTCCCTCAACCGCTTCACCGCCATCGTCAGTACCTTCCTCCGCTTCTTCTTCGTCGTCTCTTCTTCTTCCTCCTCCTCTGATTCCTCCATCTCCGACTCCGACTCCGAATCCTCCGCCATATCCGACTCTACCTCCACCTCCCCACGCTCCGCAATTCTCGCCATTTTCCCCGCTTCCGCCGCGTGAAAACAGTTCTGCTGAACCGGAACCGGAACCGAAACCGGATTCTGTTGCGGCGGTGGCTGCTGGTCGTGACCACCGAGATGACCACAACTGTTGTGGTAAGCACACATCTCTCTAAAGAAGAGATGCTTAGAGTTAAGCAGCTTCTTGACTTCATCTTTCAACTTGGGAGTGAGATGATCCATACTCTCTAACAACCCTTGATTCTCAACGACACGACAAGCTATGCCTTTACCGAGGATGTCGTTAACTCTCTTGTACCTTTTGTTCAAGTCATTGAACTTGTCTTCACACTGTTGCGGTGAAACAGAGAAACCTTTCTCCACCATAGCTCTAGACACCGACTTCCACTTCCCTTTCTTCTGCAACATCCCCCCTCCTCCACCGCCGCCGCCGCCCTTTTTCTTGACATCGATTGGATCGTTTAAACCAGCTTCGTCGCCGATGTAGAACACTGCCATGATTAGAAGCCGAACCATCGTGTCCGTCCATTTCATCCGATGCCACTGTGACAGTTTCCTCTTCCCGTCGGTTCCCGCGCTGTCTTCCGGGTTACAACCCGACCCGGAACCTGAACCGCGATCTTCGTCGTCTCCGTTGCAACCGCCGCTGATGGGTGACAATTGTTTGAGTTTAGAAGGAGCTGCAGAGGCGTATGATGGGTATAAGGGTTGTTTAATCGGTGGCTGAGTTTGCTGATCGTTGGAGTTTGTGTAAGGATGAGGATGCTGGAATTGATGAACTGTTTTTGGATTTTGTGGATTCTGCGGCATTTCTAAGCTTAGCATTCTTGGGCTAAACCCAGAAAACATCACATTCGATTCCATCGAACTCTGAAACCCTAAATTGGACAAAAAAAATTGAAAATTTTGCAACAAATTGTAGATAAGATAAGAGAATCAAACCCAGAATTCGAGAATTCTCATAAACCCCAACAAAAAAAGATGCGAAAGAATTCGAATTCCCGACCAAGTAAGAGAATTCCGACAAGAATTTGTAGTAATTAGTAACTTCGACTTCTTCTTACTTATGAATTATGATAGTTGTTTTAGTTGTGTTGAAGAAGTAGATTTTTGTGAAGCGGTTTTAGGATTTGGGAGTCAAAAAGGAGGAGAGAGAGAGAGAGAGAGAGAGAGAGAGAGAGAGAGAGTAAATATACTGTACATACAGGGGAAAAGGAGAGCAGATGGTTTTAGGGGAAAGAGATGATCTGAAAACTGCCCATGGTTTTTGTGGTTTTTTTTTTTTTTTTAAAAATTGTTTCCTTTTTGGGATTACAAACGAAGGCCTAAACTAAACCAAGGGGGCTGGTTTTGGACAAAACAATGGAGCTGCCTTTTGTTTCTTTTGGCCACTGTTTTACTTTTCTTTCTGACATTAAATTCAATCCAACCTACATTTTCATTAGATTTTTTTTTTCTTAATGATTCATTGTTTTTAATTAAATATCTGAATATATTAAAAAGACACTCTTTATTTAAACCTCTTTCAATAATCATACAAATATCTCTATATTTTTATTTTTCTTAATGTTTTCAGTAAAACCATATTCAAAAAACACTCTTAATTTAAACCTCTTTTCAACAATCATACAAATCTGCATAGAAAATACAAATATCTATAATTATTGAAAAGTGGTTTAAATAAAAATAGATATAATAAATTTAGGGGTTTTTTTTTTTTTAACGAAATACAAAGTATGTGGTTAACCGCTTAATAAACTAATGATTGTGACATTTTTTCCCGGTGACAACAAAAAATGATGGATTTGGTACTTAAACAAGATTAGGCTGTAAAACTGAGCCTAAAAAGTTAGGTAGAGGCAAACCCTTGTTAGTCTTTGCCTCATTGAAAAAAACAATCACCAAGTTTTTTTAAAAATCATAAGAGTCAGATGACTACAACTAGACAGATGAACAACACTACAATCATGTCTGGTTTCATATACATCCGAAAAACGTGAAGAAGCCAAATTTATTTAGTGTTTATAAGAAGAGCTCAAGCGCATTTTTTCTTAGTTATACTTTTTGATGCAAAGTTACGTTTTACCTCTGCTTTTAACACGTCATCGTTCTCTTTTGTCTTATTCTCTACCAGAAAGTAGTGTAGTGTCTTTTCAAAATCTGCATAACATATTCAAAACACTAGAAAACTACTTTTTATTGGGAGGCTAGCCTCAAATTACTTGGTGAAACTCAAAGGTATCCCACGGTCTACAGAGTTATACATAGGTAGCAAATAAATAAAGGTTACTCACTCAACTACTACGGTGACAGAGGCCCGTACTAAACGGACAGACCCGAGTAAAAACAGACAAAAGTAGCTCAAGAACAACCTAATCAGGAGGAAGACTCTGATGTGTTCTTCTTCTTCTTCCTGGGATTTAGATTATCCATCACAGCTTCTAACTCAGTGCATCAGAAGCTGAAAGTAGTCGTCATCACTTACCAAGAAGTAGTCATATCCGAGAGCGTTCGCTCGGTCTTTAAATTCCTCCATTTCTTGCTCGGGCACTTGGATCCCCACCAGCACATTCGCGCCCGTCTCACCCTTTTTTAAAAACAAATAAAGATTGTATAGTAAGCACCAGACTCAAAGATCCATTAGAACATTTTTTATGATGAAATGGTGAATTGTGAAACAAACCTGTCCACGGTAATGGAAAAGGCTGATGTTCCACCGTGGACTCAAAGAGTCCAAGAAGTTCATTAGAGCACCAGGTCTCTCGGGAAAGGTGAACCGGCATAGGACCTCATCTTCAACACTTGATCTTCCACCCATCTTGATATGTATAAAGTGTGATTCACATATCAACCAATGGAAATGAATCGGAAATGTGGTAATCATAAAGGAGAATTAAGCACAGAGAGAAATCGATCAAGGACGCACCAAGTAACGCAGGTGATCTTTCACTAAGTCACTGGTTGTGAGATTGACAGTTTTAAGTTGAGAGCATTCCATTCTATTCTGTAGTGCTTTGAGCTCATCGGCTGTGTGAACTCCAACACTAGACAAACAGTACACAAAATTGTGCGGATTTGAGGATAAATAAACTACTCGGAAAGAAAAGTTAATTCCACACTTACCTGTATAATACAACAGCCTCCTTTTCTGTGCTACATCGATATTTGAACTCGGTTATGTTCACTGGTCCAACCTGCACCCATCAATGTTTTGTATTAGATGCCCTCTGTACTGGGATTAACTTCTATATGCTATAATACAAAACACACACCAGTTCACAGAATTGCTTAAAGCTTCCAGGTTTTTCCGGCATGA
Organism: Camelina sativa; assembly: GCF_030686135.1. Taxonomy (NCBI): domain Eukaryota; kingdom Viridiplantae; phylum Streptophyta; class Magnoliopsida; order Brassicales; family Brassicaceae; genus Camelina; species Camelina sativa. The sequence continues at coordinate 4,067,922 of NC_141898.1, forward strand.
GAGTAGCAAGAACAGCCTCCTGTTGCCTACCGACATTGGCGAGTTCTGTCACCATCCTTAGCTTGTCAAAGTTCATGTTTGCACCACTGGTTATGGCTACGACATTCACGTCCTTTAGGCCATAATATTTACAGTATGCCTCAGCTCCAGCGATCGCGAGAGCACCTGCTGGTTCCAATATGTTCCGTTTCTCCTCAAACATATCCTGTAGAAACAAGTATACGATTATCTACATTGCAAAACACCATACCACAAGAGATAACGAATCAAGGACAGTACCGTACCTTTATTGATGCACAAATAGCATCACGAGTGACAAGAACAACGCCATCCATTAGATTTCTGCTTATACGAAAAGTCTCTTCACCAACTTCTTTAACTGCTACACCATCTGCAAAACCCCCAACCTTGTCCAATATCACCCTCTCACCGTGATGCAGCGACAACGCCATTGCATTTGCATCAGCTGGTTCTACACCAATGATCTTCACCTGCACAACCCAAAGAAGTCACAATAAGAAACAGAAGCTACAAATCTAGAAAACAAAAGGAACTCAATTCTCAATGAAACTGTCAGATTTTGTCTCAGCTAGCTGTTAGTAACAAGAACAGAACAATGGTGACACTGTAGAAAGAGTACCTCGGGAGCAACCCTCTTGACATAGGCAGCAATACCAGCTATTAAACCACCACCACCAACTGGCACAAAAATAGCATGCAATGGACCCTTAGCCTGACGAGTGATCTCCATCCCAATAGTCCCTTGTCCAGCAATAACATCAGGGTGATCAAAAGGAGGTATAAACGTTAAACCCTCTGCTAAAGCTCGTTCCTTAGCATGTGCTTGTGCATCATCATACGTATCACCCTTACGAACAACCGTTGCACCCAACTCCTCAACAGATTTCCACTGTGATCAATCCCAGAAGACCATCAGATACTAAACTTCAGAGATGATCCAAGACATCAAAGAAAGCTTTAAAAATTGAAAAATTACCTTGATCTCTGGGGTTGTTTCAGGCATATAAATCACAGCAGAGCAGCCGAGTTTCCTAGCAGATAAAGCAACTCCTTGAGCATGGTTTCCAGCTGAGGAGCAGATAACTCCTTTTGCCAACTGATCTGCTGGTAGTTTCACCATCATATTGTAAGCTCCACGAAGCTTAAACGAGAAAACCTAAAACACATATACAGATACCACTCAGTCCCTAGACATAAATCTCAAATGTAACCTCTATTCCCCATACATGATTCAGCCAAAATCAACCAAATGTATGTAAATCTCGAGACTTTAAAAAGGGAGAAGCTTTATTAACTTACAGGTTGCAAGTCTTCTCTTTTAAGGAGCATTTTAACACCTAATCTCTTAGAAAGCTTCTTAGCCAATTGGAGTGGTGACTCAATGGCGACGTCGTAAACCTTAGTAGACAGTATATTCGTCAAATACTCCATAGCTTCCGTGATGCTTCCGTCCTCGGGATCGTTGGTACGTTCTGGTACAGCACCGAGGTAACCGGCAGGGTACTGCAACGAGTTCGGAGAGACCTTGAGACGTGGCAGAGGAGCCATCGGAGGCGGTGGAGCCATAGATGTGTCGTCTCGGGACAAAACTGCGACTGTGATACGAGATCGAGAGAAGTGAGTGACTCCGATCACAGGTTTTGAAGGCAGGGGAATGTGGCTACGGAGAGAGGATGGAGCCGTTGGAAGCCGGACGGAATCCATGGCGGCTCTGGGTTTATAGAAAGAGAGAAAGAGATACAGAGAGAGAGAGAGCTAAGTGGCGGCTCTTATAAGAACAACAACAAAACTACCCGTGACCGGTTTGGTTTTTAAACCTTGTAACCGGGTCTCACCAAACAGTAAGCCTGACTTTTTCCGGCTGGACATTCGGGTTCGGGTATTATCCAATCGGCTTCGGATAAACGGGTTTAGAATAATAGAATTTATTAGAGTAGTTTTAGATATGGGTTTGGTTCGGTTTAGGTACTATCGAGTTTGGATCGGTTTTGGTTACAAATTTTAGAACCCGATTAGCACCCAAACTACCGGATACCCAAAAAAGAATATTTAAAATTAATTAAATTTAAAAAAGTTAGCAAAATTTTGATTTATGTGACAAATTATTTTAGATACTAGGTTTTGAACCCACGCGTAGTGATATATTTTGATAAAAGTTATATATGATTGATTACGGTAATAAAATATTATCTCATAAAAAAAATTAAAATTAGTACTAAGAAAAAAAAAATTTCAGATACACAATTTTTTTAAATATAAAAATCATTTGTGTTATAAAATTAAATCTGATAAAAAAATTATAAATTTAACTTGACGTCCAGGCGAGACAAATCAAACTGATGACCTCACATATCCTAAACCATTTTCTTTGACTACCAGAAAAACGAAACAATTTTATAATCATGAATTTAACTCGTTTTCATATTTAATTGATCGCTACCACCTATGTTTTCGTGTTTTTTATTCAATGTTTTTTTGTTTTTCATATTCTTTCTTGTCATTTTCATTGTTAAATTTGTGTTAATTGTCATCGTAACTTTTACCGTTTGGTTATTTGTTATACTCTTTTTCTTATTCTTCCTCGTCAACTTCTTCACATTCTTCCACTGAAAAACCTTTTTTTAGACTACCACACAACTTGTTAACCCATCAAACTCCAAGAACAAAATTATTTATTTTCTCATAAAATTTGTGAAATTCATGATTACCAGCATAGTCAACGCATTTACCCAATTATTGACAATTTTATCCATATACTTATTTGTTATTAGATCCACGCGTTTATAAACTTCTCAAACCAAAATCCTTACTTGGTTTATAATATTTTAAAAACATAATAAAATTTACTAATAATTATTTATTTAATATGAATCATATGATATATAGAAATATGAATAAACTATAAGAACATATTAATTATAAATAAATAATATCAATTATATTATATCATTAAATAATATCAATCGTATTATATTATCAAATAATTGTAACCGTATATAACAGTAACCGCTTGAACCGTAACCGTATTTAAACGTAACCGTTTAACCGTTTGTTAAATAGTTCTGGTTAAGGTTACAAAAATTTCTAACCATAACCGATGGTTAATAAACCTTAATTGTGACAACCGTAACCCTAGTCATGCCTATGTATAGCTAATAAAACAAGTGTGTTTGTCGTTCATCTTTCTTCTTTAAACCTTAAAATTTGACTCAAACATCAAATTAAGGTCTTGCAGTGTCAATCTTTTTCCCTTAGACCCAAAAATAAAAAATTAATGAAAGAATATCAACTCATCTATAAAATCATACACAAATATATGTTTTACAGCTCATAAGAAATAAAAAAACACAAATGTAGATAAATAAGATAATTTATGTTTTGCATCAATATTTATAATATTTTAAACTTTTAAAAGGTTTCGAAATATAAAATTTGAACCTTTTAAAATTTTTCAATATTTATAATATTTTAAACCTTTAAAATTTAAAACTTATAATATTTAAAAACTTTTTAAAAGCTAAGAACCTTTAAAAGTTTCAATATTTAAACTTTTAAAATGTTTAAATATTATAATATTTTTTTTAAACTGTTTAAAGTTTTAATTTGATCAAATAAAAAACCAGATCAAACCAAATAAAACTTTTAAACTTGGACGCCTGATAAATCAAGCTTTCCTGCTCATTCGTTGTTGGAAGCATATTAATCTTATTTATACTGGTTCTGAACCATTGTCTAAAAAATTTCTAGCCGATGTGGGATATTGAGCTTAGTTCTTTGATTTCCATAAATTTAAAATTTTTCTTTTTCTAAAAAATTCTATAAATTTTAAAAATGTTAATGAATGACATGTCAAATCATGATAGGTTGTTTAAAATAATTCTTAATATAGAAAATTCTGGAAATTGTATAAAATGTTAATAAGTGATATGTCAAATTTCTATTGGTTGTTTAAAATCTTATGTGGACGGCCTTAGGAGCTTATAGCTCATACTTTTTCTTAGTATAGATTTTGATTATTTTTGATATTTAGGTATAAAACTAAATGAAATATTCAAAATTATAATCATAATTTTAGGTAATCGCATTATATTAATGCGAAATATTATAAATATATTTATATGTTCGTGTTTGATGGGTACCAAAACGGGTACCGAGTATTACCTGATCCTAACCCGAACCCACGGATATTGGAAAATAGAATCTAATAGAATTTTATAAACAAACCCGTACCCAACCCGAACCCGATTTTTTGGATCGAATTGCAGGTTGGATATTCGGATACAGTTTTTATACCCAAACCTACTTTTTCGTCGTTATATGGATTTAACCGGATACATTAATTACAACAAACCAAAAAAAAAAAATCACTATCATCCAAATGTATTTGCATATAGATATCTATTATTGCTTACAGCTCTTCTGCTGGTACTACGGACGCAATTGGTGGATGTCATAAATTTATAATATTGAAAAGACAAAAACAATTTCAAAACTGATTAAATATTGTTAAAAGGTTTGGTTGTAAACAAATGGTGTGTGACTTGAGAGAATTTAAAATCTAGAGAACTAGTGGATGAGAATTCCAGTTTTATCCCTTTCCTCTGTCACACACACAATTAAGGGCACACCGCAAGAATCAGTCAGTTTCTTTGTTTTAGTCTTTTAGACACAAGAATCAGTGAACTTACACAAAAACGTTGAAACAACAATGATCTTAACGATGAAACTTGTTCACCCTCTCCATCACTCTTTATCTTCCTCCGTTCCTTTTACATCAAGTACACTTTATGTTATCTCTCTCTCTCTCTCTCTCAGTTACGTGTATAAGCACTTGTATGTTTTTGAACCAAGTAAGCAAAACATTGTTTTGTAATTTGCAGGAAAAAGGCAATCCAAACCTTACCGGTGCTCGTTGCCTTCTCCCGGCGGTGAAAAGATCATCAGATCAGAGACGGTTGATTCTCCGGCGCTGGTGAGCTATGAAGGGAGAAGGGTTTTACTTGGATGTCTCCTCGCTTCCGGTTAGATGCGTTTTCTTTTAGTTCTCCGCATTACCACATAAGCTATAGCTTTGAATCAGTGGAATCCTTAAGAAGTACTTGTTTTGTCTGAATCACAAATTACACAGGTTCTGGGATGTTGTTAACTGATTCAGCCGAGGCCGTAAGCACCAGCAGAAGAGCTGTAAGCAATAATATATATACACTATACATTGCGTTCTTGACTCGAAATCAATCTCTTACATACAATTCTCTGCAGCTACGTGCTTCCAAGTTACCGGAAAGCGACTTCACGACTCTTCCCAATGGTCTCAAGTCCGTACATTTCCCCTTTACTACATTATAATCCCATATCATGATGCATTAGTTAGGTTGAAAACAGCCTTCCCGCCTTTAGTTCTTAACCCAATGCATCATCATACCGCAAAAAGGATTGGAAAATCAAGTCTTTATAACCACAAGTTTGGCAACTGTTAATTTTAATGCAGGTACTATGATATAAAAGTTGGCAATGGAGCAGAGGCTGTGAAAGGATCTCGGGTCGCAGTACGGTTGTGAATACGTTTCCTGATTAACTTTGGACAATGTAAATGCAACAGCTTTAACAAAAAACGTTGATGCTTAACCCAAAAGTTGTGTTGCAGGTTCACTATGTTGCAAAATGGAAAGGGATAACGTTCATGACAAGTCGGCAAGGACTTGGTGTTGGAGGTGGAACGGTCAGTATATATGGCTAGCTATCTCACAGAATCCATTACTGTATTTTAATATGCATGGATCCTTTACTGATAACAAAGAGAGTTTTTGCAGCCTTACGGCTTTGATGTTGGACAATCAGAGAGAGGCAATGTTCTGAAAGGACTTGATCTTGGTGTTGAAGGGATGCGTGTAGGTGGTCAGGTTAGTAGTTCTTGAAACCAAATCTTTCACAAAAGCAGGTCACTCAAAGTCTTGTTCTGAGGACACTCTTGAACTTTATATACAGAGATTGGTGATTGTTCCTCCTGAGCTGGCTTACGGGAAAAAAGGAGTGCAAGAGATTCCTCCAAATGCAACGATAGAGGTAACCAAGTTTAATAGATTTTTGTTGGCTCCTAAAGTGGTGTTCATCTATGTTACTTCTCTTTTGCAGCTTGACATTGAACTGTTATCAATCAAGCAGAGTCCTTTCGGGTATGTGAGATCAATCAACTAAAACCCGGTAAACTTGATCATAAGAACGTGCCCTGAAAGCTTTCTTTTTGGTTTTATTGCAGGACGCCAGTGAAGATCGTTGAAGGCTAAAAGGGATAATGAAGTAAAATTTGTACCCAAGAGTTTTTGTGTAGACTCCACCAAATGTCCACACATCATTTAAAGTAAAACTGTAAAATTGATCAAAGCTTTGGAAGATTCAACTGTATGAGAAGAATCTGTTTAATCATTAATGGATAATACCGGCTAATCCTCGTTTCATAACCACAATAAATGTGTCTCATCTCTCAATTCAGACACTTTTGTGCTTTGCAAAACATTGAACTAATGGTTAAAATTAAGATCCAGACTGGCCTCCATGCTTGTATCTTGGACTGTGACATCTAGATACGGTACAAAATGGGTGTTACAACATTCGTACTTTTTAATGAAAATCTCCTACCAAGCACGATTCGAGGGTTGGTTAACCTAATACATCAGTTATTGAAAGTTGAAGCCAAGGGATTAGCAGGTGTCTTTGCCTGACCGCCTCTCCCGTACGAATTCCTGGCGTTTGCTGCTTCCGTTGCTATGACTGACTTCTTTATCTTCAAAACCAACAACAAAAATCTTCAATATATGAGTTTCTCTTCTACTTAGTACTATAATCTAAAACTGTCCGCTGAAGTGTTTAAAATCAAGTGTTGCTTATACTATAAACTTACAGCGGCAAGTCGCTCTTTGTGGATATCTGCTGTCAGCTGCAAAACATTATCCAAGGAAACAACCAGAGAAGTTAGGAACTATCTTGAAAATTTGACGAATCGACAAAAAAAACAAAACTCTACTTCTTACTGGCTTTCGAAACGTCTTGAACTCATCACTGCTAAAACCAGGAGGCCTGATATTCCAGTTTCTTTCTACATTTAAGGAGAAAAAGTATCAACAAGAAATTAATCGTCGTAACTGGAAAGGAAACGAAAGAAATGAGAAGACAATAATAATCAGAACGAACCAACATGGAGCAAGATGTCCTTAGCCTCTAGAGTATCTGACTTTCTATGCTTGGCTAAAGAACAGCCAAAAGTTGTGATCTGGATAAAAGGAAACACGACGAGCAGGACTTAGAAAAGAAAACTCATCAGAGGACAGAAGTATAAACAATGTGGTGTGAGCTACTTACTGACTCTACAAAATCTTCGGCAATATCAGCAAGGATGTCTTCAACCTCAGGATCCAATTTCTCTGACGGATCAATCTGTGGATAGGCAATGCATTTTTGAATTCAGAGAAAGAAATCAACTGATATCATGCAGAGAGCATGAGTGCAAACACCATAAAAGTAACTCCTATAACTATAGATATATGTTATTACTAAATCTGTTCAAAGTCACCATGACATAATTTTTGGTTTTCAATACGAGGTAATTTGGCAAATCAATCACGACCTCTTCTATCTTATGCTTATCAAATACATTCTCCTTTCTTCGTAAGAGATCTATCCAAGTGGAAGTTATCAATCATACACTAAGTGAGAATTAAGTGTGATGGTGCAACTACTAAGCTATTCCACAGTCAACATGCAAAATGAATTACCCGAAGTTGAGAAAATATAGATAGGTAAGTGGATACCTGCTGAAGTAGCTCATGGATACTTCGTTTCCCCAGGATACGATCATCAGACGCCTCATTCTCTGCAGAAACTATTTTAGCTTGGTTTCCTGGTTGAGCCACAGGAGGCTGGCTTGGCAATACCGGAGAAGTAACTTTCTGATTTACAGACCCTTGGACCCGGGTTGGTTGATGTGGGTGAGGTAAAGGCTGCTGCGGAGATCTAAGTTGTTGAAGCTGCTCTTGAGGCTGATTTTGTTGTTGAGGTTGTTGTTGCTGAGGCTGTGAAGTTGCCGCTGACGTGGAAAGATGTTGTTGTTGAGGAATATGAGGTCTTTGTTGCATGGAGGGAGAATTTACTTGTGGTCTATACGTAGGGGGTGGCAAAGGCGGCTTCCCTTGGGGAGTAGATGATAACCACGGTTGATTAATGGCTTGCAAGCTTTGCTGTGCTGCACCAGTAGATTGAACACTAGGAGAACCAATAGGTGAAGGTCTCATAAGGCTATGTCCTTGAAAGTTCTGCCAAAAGCAAAATATAAGGAATTAAAGTGTGCTTACAAAGTTCATAAAGAGTTCTGTCAAACAAACTCAAAATAAGAATGAGGAGAGAGTTACAAAATAGCAACGAAAGACTGATGCTGATCAATGAACCATTTGAACTTACAAAACAAGGATATCCAAGGTTAGGTGGCTCAACGTTACTACATATATAAAGCTCTGATGTATCTCTATGACCAAGTAACATTCACCTAAAGCTCTATCCAGCCATCAGAACACTTGAGTAATTAATAAACTAAAGAAAGTGGTCAAAATAGATCGTTAATACTTCAAAGTTTTAAGCTAATCATTTCCACCTCGTATAAGGCAAATTTTGCTGTTAGCAATGAGTCACAAAGCTGGACTTACTATTTTTCAAAGCACAATGGCAAGAAGCGTCAAAAATACATACTTGGGTAACAGGAGACTGGGTGTTCGGGGAGGAAGCTGGCCTTAGAGACGATGGAGTTGGTCTCTGTTGGTGCTGAGCCATCCCACTTGGTCTCATTTGTGAGCCTGAGCCAAGTGTCCCCATCATCCCAATTCCCTGAGTTCCTTGCATCATCCTAACCTGACCACACACACACACACACTTTATTGTATCTTCTGAATTCTACATAAGCTATAACAAACACATTTCTCTGAAATATAGTGAAAAATTTACCTGTGGGACACTTGTATTGGACGTAGCTTCTGACATTCCGACAGTTCCACGACCTAATCCGCCGTATTGCTGCCCAAAAGAGCCGGGAAAAGCAGAAGGCGAATGCTGGGAAGGTGAAGGAGAAGGAGAAGGACTCGGAATTGGGGAAGCTGGAACGCCAATCGCCATGCCACCTCTTTGTTGCCCAGTTATAGGTAAAGACGAAGAAGAAGAAGAAGAAGAAGAGGCCGGAGCTGATGAGGAAGATAACAATGGCGACGAAGCGGATGGGAAGTGAGTGTAAGAGGAGTGTTGTTGCCATGGTCTCGAGTACGCCGGCGGAGGTCGACCCAAAGGCTGGGAGATGTGCTGTTGCTGTTGCGTCGCCGGAGATGTCACCGGACGCGTGTACTGAGGAGGATTAGGGTTTGGATTGAGCGACGGTGGTGGTGGAGTTGGGGAAGAAGGAATTGATGAAATGGAGGAGGAGCTCGGATTCGTGGAAGGAGGTTGTTGAATCTGTGTCGAAGCCGAATCCGATGGCTGGGGCGGTGTTTCCGGTGGCTGAGACGCCGTCGTGCTTTGCCGTGACTGATCCATTAAAAAAGGTTTGTGAATGTGGAGGGAATGTGATGTTGAGTTTATAGAAAATCTAATTGAACCGGAATTCCCGGTACGGTTTTAACAACTAAACCGATACCGTAAAGCTCGATATTAGTATAAATACCGGCTTTAATAATTCCGTCAGTTATGTGAGAGAAAACTCTAGCCGGAAAAGAGGGTTTCAACCATTGAGTTAACCAAAGAATGGAACGCAGCGTTTCAATATGCTCAGAGCTGCTGGTTTCTATTGCTGGAAATGTAGCTTCCAAGTAAAAGGAACTTCCCCTTTACTTCTCTACTTATTGAAGATGTTCAACACGCTGAAAATTCTTAAAAGGTTTGTTTAAGATGCTTGCAGCCTGAAAAGGCCAAGATTTATAGATTCAGTTGGAACTTAGATAATGTCTATACCTATATGAGACTGAGGTTACCGATCAAAAGTCGAATAGAGTGTGAAATGTGAAGACAATTCCTCTACTCTTTTTCTCACATAATAGGTTGAAAATTATAGTAATATAGTTAGAATCACAATATATTGGAGAAGGTTGTAACCTTAAGAGTCTTACAAAAAAGAAACCGGCATTGGTTTTGATATATTTTGTGGATTGGAGTTGTCAAATTACAATTTCATGTAGAAAGAAACTATCAACATTCATAAAGACGACCGTATTTGGGGTCAAAAATATAAATAACAAAGTGATCAAGAACGATCACTTAAAGATAAATAACTTAACAAGTTCCATATAATAATCTCCTTAAGAGAAAACATCAATGTTCATTAGACATGACAGGATCAAATCTTTTCTTCAACGTACCAATCTGCTTAATACTCAACCCAAAAGCTTTCATAAGCAACTCCTCATTGATCCCTGACCCAAAAACCACCGACGGTATCTTCTGAATCCCAGGGCTTTGGCTATTTAGTCCAGCGAGAATCGTGGCCGTAACATCTCCGACGTTCATCTGAAAATGTACAAGCCCTTTTGGGTAAACCATCATTTCTCCTTCTTCCATCACTTTGGCGTAAACCTTATTGTTCGAGTCCACAAAACCGGAGTAAACCCGTCCTTTAACCAAGTGAGCTACTTCTGTGGCCCGTGGATGGTAATGTGGCGGGTTTATGGATCCGGGTTTGAGATCAGCCCTGACAAACGACATGCCTAATGTGTTAAGTCCCGGGAAGTTTGCCGGGCTTACAGGTACGGTGGCAAACCCCGTCTCGGTGAAGTTCCCAGCGGTTTTTAGACCGGAAAATACAAAATCTTCGGTGGTTACTTCGGAGGAGTTTTTGCAAGGGAGATTGGTGGAGAAGTGATGGTCATGATGAAGAGATGTCATAGGTTTCGGTATACAGAAGTCTTGGATCGGATCGGGGTCTGAAGCTAATGTGAAGCGTACATTAAAACAGAGAAGAAGAAGAGCTTTTAGAAAGAACAGAGTGTTTGCTTCCATTTTACTTGAGGTGTGGAGAAGAGTTGTGTTATGTCCGGTTTAAATAGGCATTTATGTGGAGGGGGTAAATTAAATATTATGGTTAATGTGGTTCAATTTCCGGTACATTGTTTGGTACTGTTGATTAATCAAAACCAGATTGCCATACTTGATACTTCTGTGAAATTGTACCAAATGTAAAACCATGTTTGGATATGTGATATTGGTTATATATGGGAGTGGTTAGGCCGGTACATTGACTGATAAACCCTTTTTTGGGCTTGATTGACAGATCTCTAATAGAATTTACTATTCGTCTATGTAAATCAAAGATACAAATTAATCTCAAAACAATAGAATTGTGAATAAAAGTTGAAATGTAACTAGAGTCCATGGTTTTGATCCTGGTGTCACCCCGGTTTATAATGTGATTTTGGTTAAGGCTTAACCAAATGGACAAAAGAGTCTTGATGTGGTCCAAATGTATCACTTGGGGCGAAACAGAGGCACGTATTAGGCGTGCTATGTGCGCATGCCATGATATTCAAAATGATGAATTTGTCTGCCTAAGCTTTTTTTGTTATACATATTGATATTATAAAAATATTACTATCCAAGGCATGAATGATTAGAGAGACACAAACATTTTTTCGGTGTTGAAAAGGTTTAAGAAGAGAATAAACAACCTCAAATGTTTCTTAATTTGTCATCTCTATCGGATTAAGTTGATCACACATCTTTTTTAACCAAATATCTTTAAATTGAGTTAATTACATGATCACAATGATGGTGAGGAAGGCATGCGATGAAATTTGCTTTTCTTATGCTTGTGAAGGAAGTAAAATAAATAAATCAGGTGATGATGAACGATAGCTCCCATCATCATTATGTTTCGCATATCCACAAATAGTATTTTCTAAAATACGAATTATTGAAATTATAGAAAAACTTACAAGTGAAATAAAAATTGGGAAGTGAAACGCATCGTTTAATGCAGACCGGACCGGAGTGATTCAATTGAAACGGTTCGTAATAAGGAAGCTATTGTAACTACAGTTCCGACAGATGTCAAAAAAAAAGGAAAAAGAACAAGTACAGTTCCGACATCTCTCGAGAGTCCCACGAAACCTAGTTACACGATTCTTTCCCATTCTTTCTGATTCCGAATTCGATAAACACATTTTTCAACTCGGCAAATCCCAGCTCGAGTTCTTCTTTAATTGATTTAGTATTTGATGTCTCTTGATTTTGGGATGCCTCAGGTAAGGTATTTGGTAAATCTGTGTTATTTTTCGTCTTCCTTAACATTTTCCGATGTGTTGTTAAAGTTACCCTCCCGAATTTGCTATTGAATTGCTAAGAATCGACCCAAACTTTTTAGTATTGAACATGTGAACAAGTAAGTAGATTCTTATAGAGTTACCTGCCGAATCTAAATTTGTTTCTAAAAAGAAAAAAAGAATTGTTCTTATAGAGGTTTGTGTGTGTGTGTGTGTGTGTGTGTGTGCAAACGTAGAGGTTTAATTATAAGTATGTTTACCTGAGTTCTGTCAATCTCGTGTTTCTCATTGCAGATGAACAAGTACGGTGGTTCCATCAAGTGGTCATTTTGATATCCAATACAACAGACCACCGAGTGTGCATTCTATTTGTTAGGCCTCACTTCCAACATCTCCAATTTTTGTTTTTAATTAGATTGAGATCAACACTGCATCCAAAAAATAATCCTCTTTGATAATTTCTTATGTTAAAGGTTTATCAATGGGGGAAAATGTGATCAAAAGGGTCGCCTACACAAAGAAGGTATTTAGGAAGATATGTTTTTATCTCAATAAACATGGCATCTGTCTTTCCATGTGTGGTTGTTTAGCGTCACCTGGTTTACTTAAGTTCAGTTGTTCACAGGCAGGTGAGAATGTGACATAGATGCCAATGTAGAATTGAATTGATGTTAGATGGGAATGCCTAAAACGTGCAAAGGCTTAAATCTTTCTACACAACATGGAGAATCTTTACTTGGATGCGTGAGCTTGTTTTGGAAGGGTCTTTAAGGTATGTGAAATCATTTCTGACTTTTAAACTGTTGTGAGAATTGGTCTTGGAGTAAAAAAGATATGGAGATGTGATGAATTTAGAATGATAAAGGTTGGATGGTACATTTATATTACTTAGAACTTGAGCCTTTTCTTAACATTTTTTTTTTTTTTTTTTTGAAAGGTTTGATAAGAAGAAATCTACATACGTTCTTTAGAATAAGTAATATTTAGTTACATTATCGGAATTTTGCCCCCAATAAAAAGATACATTATCGGAATATGCTCTAAGAAACTGATTAGAATATCAGGGGAATCTAGTATATAATGTAGTGATGCAGAGAAACTGCAACTGAATCGAATACTTGAAAATCAAACACAAATTGAATCGTCCTTCTTGAAACGAGAATTTAAATCTCACAAGCCTTAGATAGAAGAATAGAAGAAACAGCTCCAGCAAGATGAGTACAACACGATGATCACAGATTTAAGAAACTAAAAAGAAACTATAACAAACTCAACACAAATCTCATGAATGATCCAGTTTAGCCCTCCACCCTCCACGTGTTCATCTTTCTTAACCCTCTTTTTCCTATATCAAATAGAAACCTTGACCTGTAGAGAAGGGAACTACCTGATTTGCAAGGAACAAGTATTGTATACTCCATTAGCAGTTGGCTTCTCAGCTTTGTATAACCAACCCCATACTCATAAGACTGATCAGTCTTTAAGGTATGAAACTGTGGTGCATAGTTAGGGACGAGCACAAGATTTTCCAAATATAATTCCAGCAGTTGGCAAGAGTTTAAATTGCCTCTTGTGCTTGATTTGGTACCCCGCATTATCAAGTAGAAACTGTTGTATTAGCAATGCATCACAATCTTTAGGACTTCCCAACTAGACCGCAGAAAATGGAGGGTGGTTCACATATCACAACCTGCTCCACTATGAAGAAACTCTTTAGTTCTTTTTGTGTCAATTGACACATTCTGATCACATATATTTGCATGCTAATATCTGAGCTGTATCTCCACTGTAGAGTAGATCTTCTATTTTCTTTTAGACCCAACCCATAGTAACCTTGCTTTGGGCAGTCCCACTGATTTGCTTTAGCTGATAATCCACCTGGTTCCCATACACGCCTAACCTGAGATTTTGTCAACAATTGCTGACATTTCACTCTGATAATGAGACACGTGTTGAATTTGATTTCTCATATGGATTCGATTTTGTGGCACATATTGCTTCTTGTTGCTGCAACATTATCTTGACACCATCATAAGATTCTTGCTGAGCTGATTAATTCCCATTCGATAAGTCCTTATCTATATGCGGAGCTCTTTTATGAAACAGTTCTGTGACTTTCTCACCTTCAGTACTTATTTGACCGGATTGATGTTTAGCTTTGTGAACACATATCATGGAAGGTTGGACTTGATCTTCCCTCATCTAGTTAAGCTTTAGGGTCTTCACATCTCTGACAGAGCCTTGCCTAATACCCATAAGAAAAACCTTTTTATGCCCTACACGGAACTGCATTTCTAGCTTCTTAAAATTACAAGTTATTGGCCCCAATGTCTCCAACCACTGACCGCTTAATACCATATCACACCCACCCAAGTGAATTACCATAAGATTAGCCTGAAATTGTGTCCTCTAAATTCCCATTGAAGCTTATCTATTTTAGCATCAACCCCCAACATTATCCCATCAGCTACTGAAACTCGAGCCAAACTTGCAGGTTTGAAAACACATGTCAACTTCTCAGCTACCTTGGGATCCATGAGGTTGTGTGTAGAACCCGAGTCAATGAGAATATACAATACTTGCTTCCCATAAGAACCCTTCACTCTCATCATTCGATTATCAAAGACTCCTGAAATTGCATTAACAGAAATATGAGCTATAACATCGGTATCCTCCAATGCAACCTTGTCCTCATGTACTCCATCTTTAGGTTTCTCCATAGTAGGAAGAAAAACTGTTTTATGATCATGCTCTGGTTTGGATGATAAAATCCCTTAAGACTGAATGCTACTTCTACTCCGTTAAGCACCAGACTAATTGCTAAAATCCTTGGCTTCACTTGAAACATGTAAAGGCTGAGCTTCCATCGGAAAATCATCACTCTCTTTTTTGGTAACCACTCTTGTCGTATGAGCAGTCTCATATAACCTTCCTATCATTAAACACTGCCTAATAATTTTCTGAGGTTGAATCATCCTAACATTCGTTTTGAGTATCACTTCTCAGCCTTTCCCAAGTAAACACTAACCAAGTACGATTCAGATAGATCCACAGGAGAGACTTAATCAACTCAAATGTTTCATGATACTCCCTCAATTCCTTCTTTTTCAGCTCTGCAATCGAATCATCCACCAGCTTAAAATATTTTCCTTGCAACAGCATTTCGTAAATCCCCCAATTGTACCTAACATGCTCCCTATTTAATTGAATTTAAATCAAATTTAGATTACAGAATAATAGAGATATTTTAAGAAATATATATATTTAAAAATTAATTGAAACTTGATAAATGAGATAAAAGCCTCATTCTAAAGATTATATTATATTTTTAACAAAATCTAATATTTTGGGGGGAAAAATATAACAATCTGTTATGCATAATTTATAACAAGAAAAATATAAATTATAATCTATACTATTGAAAATATTTATTTTCTTATTTTATAAATATAATAAAAGTTTGAACTATATATAATATTGAGAACTTATATATATATATATATATATTTAGAACTTATTTATATTTTTATTCTTTTTTTGTTTGACGACAAAAAAACAAACCAACATCACAACAACCAAGGGGCCTGCGTCTTATTTTTTATCCCCAATACTATTGGGCCTTAGCCTTTTTTGGGGTCTTTTCAGTGGTCGGATTCCATCTTCAATTGGAAACCTTTTTCATCTCACCTATCTCGACCTTTCTTATAATCATTTCAGTGTTCGGATTCTATCTTCTATTGGAAACCCTTCTCAACTCACCTTTCTCTTCTTTTGGGAAAACAATCTCGTTGGTGAAATCCCATCTTCTTTTGGCAATCTCAACAAGCTGACCTACTTTGAAGCAAGTCAAAATGCTTTCACTGGAACTATCCCTTTTCATCTTTTTACCATTCCTTCTTTGGTAAGTATTCGTTTGAGTGATAACCTACTCAACGGCACTCTTGAGTTTGGGAATACATCTTCTGCACCATCTAATCTAGAATGTTTATCCCTTGGCAACAACAACTTCAAAGGGCCAATCCCGAGATCCATTTCCAAATTTGTCAATCTTGAGTCTCTTGACATTTCTCATTTGGACACCCATGGCCGCCCAGTTGACTTTAGTATCTTCTCGCCTCTCAAGTCACTCATATTTCTATACCTTTCCTATTTAAACACCACCACTACAATTGACTTGAATGATATCTTATCATATTCCAAGAGGCTCTCTCATTTAGATCTCTCAGGCAACCATGTTTCAACAACAAAAAAGAGTTCAGTTTCACAATTGATTAGATATTTGTACTTATCAGGTTGCGGTATCACCGAGTTTCCAGAGCTCCTTAGAGCCCAACATGAAATTGTGTTTCTAGACATCTCCAACAACAAAATCGAAGGTCAAGTTCCTACCTGGTTATAGACTCTACCAATTTTGTACTACCTGAATCTTTCCAACAACACTTTCATCGGTTTCCAAAGATCAAACAAGAAACAAGGACTATCCTCTGTCCGGAAACCATTTGTGAGTTACTTGCTTGGCTCCAACAACAACTTCACGGGAAAGATTCCTTCTTTCATATGCGAGTTTCGTTCTCTAGAGACTCTCGATTTATCTGAAAAAAAGTTTAATGGGTCAATCCCTCGTTGTTTGGGAAATCTCAAGAGTAATCTTTCAGTTTTAAACCTTCGTAAGAATAATCTGAGTGGAGGTCTTCCGAAGTATATATTTGAAAGTCTAAGGTCGTTCGACGTTGGTCATAACCAACTTGTGGGAAAGCTTCCAAGATCTTTGAACCAGTTCTCAACTCTTGAAGTTTTCAACGTGGAAAGCAACCGAATCAACGATACGTTTCCGTTCTGGCTGGGTTCTCTACAAAAGCTACAAGTTCTTGTCCTTCGCTCCAATGCATTCCATAAATCAATACATCAAGCCTCCTTCCCTCAGTTGCGGATCATCGACATATCACATAATCACTTCAATGGAACTTTGCCATCGGAATACTTTGTGAAGTGGAGTGCTATGTCATCACTTGGAACAGACGAAGATCAGTCTTCCGAAAAGTACATGGGAGATAAATTTGGCTATTACAATGATTCAATGGTTTTGATGAATAAAGGTGAAGAGTTGGAGCTAGTACGTATCCTTAAAATGTTAACAGCAATTGACTTTTCGGGAAACAAATTTGAAGGAGAGATTCCAAAGTCCATCGGTCTATTGGCAAACAATGCATTCACTGGCCGCATCCCTTCATCTATGGGGAACCTGACAGTTCTCGAGTCGCTGGACGTTTCCCAAGACAAACTTATAGGAGAAATTCCACAAGAGCTAGGGGGGCTCTCGTTCCTTGCGTACATGAAATGAACTTCTCTCATAACAAGCTTACAGGCCTAGTTCCAAGGGGCACTCAGTTTCGGACGCAGCGTTGCTCTTCTTTCAAGGGCAATATGGGACTTTTTGGCTCTTCCCTTAACGAAATTTGCAGAGATGCTCACACACCAGCCACACAAATATATGAAACGTCGGAATCAGAGGAAAAAGATGAAGAAGAGGTGATTAGTTGGATAGCAGCTGCAATAGGATTCATACCTGGTATTTCCTTTGGATTTACGATTGGATACATATTGCTTTCCTACAAACAAGAGTGGTTTAGGAACCCTTTTGGCCGAAACAATCGTAGAAGCAGAAGCTCCACAACTCACTAGAGAGGTAATGTTCTGACTTTTAAACGAATTTGTTAGCAAGCATTAAAATAATTAGATGGATAGTTTTTTTAAGAAATAGGTACGTAATTGATATCGAAATTTGTGATATATCTATTTGATCTTTCATTTTCGTTTACTACACCAAGACGAGGTTAGAAGTTCTATTCTGATGATTAAACTGATGAATTTTAAAAATGTAAAGATCTCTCTATGGAAGCTTTTTCTGGTTTCTTTCTTACAGATACAATCCTTTGGTGCTTTCAGGGTGTCCAAGATAACAACAAGAATGAGGCGTGAAAGAGATGCAGCTCATACTATCTGCATTTATGTTTTGATAATGTTTAAGAGCTCTCATTGCTTCTCCATTATAGAACAAGGATGCAAACTTGAGGTCTTGACCAAAACTGGCAAAGATCTCTCTTTCTCAAGTGTCTATTAAATAATAACTTTCTTAGCGCATTTTGCTTGTGAATAAGTGAACCAGAAGAGCATATAGAATCTTTGGAGTGATTCCAGTGTCAATGCAAGTTTCATGTGATAGTTAAAATCAAACCTTTTTTACAAGAACAATGGAAGTGAGTTTTTTTTTTGAAAAAACGCAACCATATACGGGTTTTTCTGCAACAACAAGTGAAACTGAAGGATTAAGAACAAAGGAGGAAAGAGTATTTCTTTAGAGTAACTTTCAAACTCGGAGTCAAAACCATTTCCATATTCTTTATTTTGTCACATTTTGTTCAAAAGACATAAAGTAGCTAGAGAAGCATTGCAAACTCCAAAAGTTTTTACTTAAATTTGAGATACCATGTGCTTAGAAACTTCCACTGCTCCCTTTATGCCGAAGTATCTCCCTTCTTGATTCAAACTGCAAGAACCCAAATATGCTTCTTGTCCAGTGACTAATCCAAAAGGCTGAGAAGTTTTGCCTTTAAATGTCTTAAAGACTAGAGCCGTGACGATCTCTACCGGTGATCCAAAGAGATTCTCGTAGTAAAATTTCACTGGTGTGATGTAATCTTCTGGATCAAGCACAAACTAAGCAACGGAAACAAAAAAATATGATCATTTAGTGACAAAGAAACTCTCTTTTATAACAACAAGAAAGAAAAAAAAAAATGTTTTATACCTCCTCTGTTCCAAGTAGTGTCATCTTCCCATGTTCGCGTGATACGATTTTGCAGTCTTTCTCGTAATCAAACTTGACGTAAACCACTCCAGAATCACCTTGACCAACATACACTTTCTTGACGTTTACGTAAGCACCACCATCGTCTCATTCTTCTCCTCCACGACCACCTTGCGCTTCCAATTTTGTCGCCATTTTTTCCTTCTTAACCTATAGTTTTCGTAACCATCTTAGAAACTGTAAACGTAAAACCATAGCAAAAGAGTTATGAACATACACTAATTCAAGCACGTTCATGATGATGAAACCAATCTAAGTGGAGGAATATAAACCTTTAGCTTCCACTAGAACATCTCTTTAAACAATATTATCATGTTCTCTTTTTTTTTTCAGCAAAGGTAATTTATTCAGACTAAAAATCATGTTCTCATATATTCATTTTTTCAAAAGACAAGAAGTAGCTAGAGAATCATTGCAAACTCCAAAAGTTTGTACTTAATCTGACATACCAAGTGCTTAGAAACTTCCACTGCTCCCTTTTAGTACATTTTATTATATACAAATGTATTATCTATATGAATGATAATATTACATTTTTTAGTAAATATATACAAATGTATTATCTATATGAGACTTTTCTTTCGTTATAATTTAATTATATATTTCTTGTATTAATTTTGTAATCTAAAATTTTGATTTAAATTCAATTTTGTAATCCTACTTGTGAATGATAATATTACATTTTTTTCGCAAATATATACAAATGTATTATCTATATGAGACTTTTCTTTCGTTATAATTTAATTATATATTTCTTGTATTAATTTTGTAATCTAAAATTTTGATTTAAATTCAAATAAATTATTGTTCTCCGCGTAAACAACTTGTCTTGTGAAGTTTCCTGTAAGTTATTAAAAGTAAGACAAAATGCGTGGAATTTGATTATTCAAATGTAAAGACTCTTTTAAGTCTTTGCATTTTAACGTGAAGAACACTTGGTAGAAAGACTAGTAATAGTGAGTCAGTCAAGCTGTGTTGGATTTATTATCTTTGTGGAAATAGAATGTATTATTATTATTATGTATATAAAAGAGATATGCGTACGAAACCATGTTATTTACCATCTCACAATTTCTAGTCTTCTTCATTATCTTTTAATCCAAGAAAATTAAATGAAAGGCTTGTGCAACTCAACGAGTATCATTCCTATAACTCTCTCTTTTATTTTCTTGTTCACTTATCATTTTGAAGACGTGCTTGCGGCTCCTACTAGGCATATTTTGTGTCGTCCCGAACAAAGGGATTCACTTCTCGCTTTCAAAAACGAGTTTCATATTGGGAAGCCTAATCAGTTTTGTAGTGGCTTTGAATCTCATCGAAAGACAGAGTCATGGGGGAATAACAGCGACTGTTGTAGTTGGAAGGGTATCACGTGCAATGCCAAGTCCGGAGATGTGGTCGAGCTAGACCTTCGCTGCAACGGCCTCCATGGACGGTTTCATTCCAATAGCAGTCTTCAAAACCTTTCTAATCTTCTCGCTCTCCGCCTTTCTGGAAATGATTTCAGTGATCAGATTCCATCTTCGATTGGAAACCTTTTTCATCTCACCTCTCTGGACCTTTCTCAAAATCAATTCTCTGGTCAAATCCCAAATTCAATTAGAAACCTTTCTCACCTCTCCTCTCTCGACCTTTCTTATAATCAGTTTTCGGGTCAGATTCCATCTTCGATTGGAAACCTTTCTCAACTCACCTATCTCAACTTTTGGGGTAACAATCTCGTTGGTGAAATCCCATCTTCTTTTGGCAATCTAAACCAGCTAACCTCCTTATATGTTGGTATCAATATGCTCAGTGGAAGTTTTCCCATTGTACTATTGAATTTGACAGGGTTGTCAAAGTTGTTTATCTCCGGCAATCAGTTCAGTGGTGCGCTTCCTCCTAATATCACTTCACTATCCAACTTGAGAGATTTTGTAGCAAATGGAAATGCTTTCACAGGAACTATCCCTTCTTCTCTCTTCACCATTCCTTCTTTGACATCTATTTTTTTGCGTGGTAACCAATTCAACGGCACTCTTGAGTTTGGGAATATATCTTCTTCACCATCTAACCTAGAAGAGTTACACATTGGCAATAACAACTTCAAAGGCCCAATCCCCAGATCCATTTCCAAATTTGTCAACCTTGGAGTAATTGACCTTTCTCATTTCGACACCCAAGGCCGCCCAATTGACTTTAGTATCTTCTCGCCTCTCAAGTCACTCGAAGTTCTTCACCTATCATATTTGAACACCACCACTACGATTGACTTGAATGATATCTTATCATATTCCAAAAGCCTCTCTCAGTTAGATCTCTCAGGCAACCATGTTTCGACAACAAACAAGATTTCAGTTTCAAATCCCCTTTCACAAGAGATATTTTCTTTGTACTTGTCAGGTTGCGGTATCACCGAGTTTCCAGAGCTCCTAAGAACCCAACATGAAATGACGTTTCTAGACATCTCCAACAACAAAATCGGAGGTCAAGTTCCTGGCTGGTTGTGGACTCTACCAAATTTGACGTATGTGAATCTTTCCAACAACACTTTCATCGGTTTCCAAAGATTAAAGAAGAAACAAGGACTATCCTCTGTCTGGAAACCATCTATGTCGTACTTGTTTGGCTCCAACAACAACTTCACCGGAAAGATTCCTTCTTTCATATGCGAGTTGCGTTCTCTAGAGACTCTCGATTTATCTGAAAACAACTTTAACGGTTCAATCCCTCGTTGTATGGGATATCTCAAGAGTACTCTTTCGGATCTAAACCTTCGGCAGAATAATCTTAGTGGAGGTCTTCCAGAGCATATATTTGAAAGTCTAAGGTCGTTCGATGTCGGTCATAACCAACTTGTGGGAAAGCTTCCAAGATCTTTGAATCGTTTCTCAACACTTGAAGTTTTGAACGTGGAAAGCAACAGAATCAACGACACGTTTCCGTTCTGGCTGGGTTCTCTACAAAAGCTACAAGTTCTTGTCCTTCGCTCCAATGCATTCCATGGACCAATACATCAAGCCTCGTTCCCTCAGTTGCGGATCATCGACATATCGCATAATCACTTCAATGGAACTTTGCCATCAGAGTACTTTGTGAAGTGGACTGCTATGTCATCGCTTGGGACCGACGAAGATCATTTTTACGATAAGTACATGGGAGATGAATCAGGTTATTACCATGATTCAATGGTTTTGATGAATAAAGGTGTAGAGATGGAGCTGGTACGTATCTTGAATATTTACACAACAATCGATTTTTCGAGAAACAAATTTGAAGGAGAGATTCCAAAGTCCATCGGTCTAATGAAAGAGCTTCATGTGCTCAACTTGTCAAACAATGCTTTCACTGGCCGCATCCCTTCATCCATGGCAAACCTCACAGCTCTCGAGTCATTGGACGTTTCCCAAAACAAGCTTTCAGGAAAAATTCCACAAGAGCTAGGAAAGCTCTCGTTCCTTGCGTACATGAACTTCTCTCATAATCAGCTTGCAGGTCTAGTTCCAGGAGGCAATCAGTTTCAAACGCAGCCTTGCTCTTCCTTTGAAGATAACCTCGCACTTTTTGGCCCTTCTCTTGACAATGATTGCATAGATATACGCACGCCAACATTGGAACAAAATGAAGAAGACGCAGAGGTGATTAGTTGGATAGCAGCGGGAATAGGATTCATACCTGGTATCGTCTATGGATTGACAATAAGTTACATATTGGATTCCTACAAGCCACAGTGGTTCATGAACCCGTTTGGCCGAAACAATCGTAGACGGAGAAGCACTATAGCTCACTAGAGAGGTAATGTTCTGACTTGACGAATTTGTTAGCAAACATTAGAACAATTAATTAGGTGGATAAATATTTTAAACTATGTCCGTAATTGACACCGAAATTTGTTGAATATCTCTTTGATCTTTCATTTCCTTATATTACACCCAGACTGCCAGACATAATCAGAAGTTCTATTTCAGTGATTGAACTGCTGAATTTTGAAGAATGTAAAGATCTCTCTTTGGACTTAACATGGAAGCTTTCTCTGGTTGCTTTCTAACAAACACGATCCTTTGGTGGTTTTCAGGGTGTTCAAGATAACAACAATAATGTGGCATGAAAGAGTTGAAGCTCTCATACTATCTGCAGTTATGGTTCGATGATGTTTAAGAGCTTTCTCATACTATTTGTTTGATAATGTTTAAGAGCTCTCAATGCTTCTCCATTATTCAACAAGGATGAAGAGTTTAGGTGCTTGGCCAAAACTGGCAAAGATCTCTCTCTCAAGTGTCTAGTTAATAACTTCCTTAGCGCACTTTGCTTGTGAATAAGTACACCAGAAGCACATGTACAAACCTTTAAAGTGATTTAAAGCTTTTAGTTTAAAGTCAATGTACAGTTGCATGTGGTAGTTAAAATCAAACCTTTAACAAGAACATTGGAAGTGAGTTTTTTTTTTAAAGCCCAACCATATACCGGTTTATCTGCAACACATACTGAAACTGAAGCATACCATCTCCTGCTTTGTTATCTAGCCCGCTCTGTTTTACAGGCGACGGTTTATGCACTGTGGCATGAGAGGAATCGGAGGAAGCATGGCGAGCAACCATCTCCTGCTTCTTGCCTTATTCAGCAAATCGATCAATAGATCAGGGATCAAGTTCTGGCGATAGGTCTCATGAGGGATCGGCGTTACGACAATACATTAGTCATATGGCTAGAATCTAGAAGTTAATTTTTGTATCCTCTGTTTTTCAACCTTTAAAACACTGATGCACTAGTTGTACAAGAGCTTTCTTTTTTGAATATAGTTTAACATTACATTCAAAAAAAAAAAAAAAAAAAAAGAAACTGAAGCATACCAAGTGATATATCATGGTTTTTATGTGTTTTTAGCCATTTATAAGTCTTATTTATAGAGTTCTTTTGATATTTTTAGAGTCTTAGTCTTTATAGGATTTAGCATGGATGAGAGCTTAATGGAGCTAAATATGAATATTTGGAGCATAATCAAGCATTGAGGCTGAAACTGCAATGTTGGGAGACAACTTTTGAGAAGGCATCGATCGATGCTTCATATATGTCGATTGATGCAGAGCCACAAGAAGAAATCGGAAGTTTTCCCACAAGTTTTGAAGATTTACAAAACTGCCCCAACTCATCGTGTCACATAATCAAAATGTAAGTTTCTTTCTTGACTTTCTTCTACCTGTTCGTCTTCAAATGAATGGTTAAGGTTATTATGAATCCTTGCAAAACGTCCTTATTTGTTTTGTGTTTGTTTTTGCAGCGTTTTGACATCACAGAACTTACCAGGCATTATCCCCCCAGAGATATCTAAGCTGCATCACCTTAAATTTCTGTAAGAAAATATATAAATGAAAAAGATACTTGCTACTTGCTCTACGTGAGATGAAATTACTATCCCGATATTCATATTCTTAAACACCAAAATGTTCTAACTGAAAGTGTTTTTCTTAAATTCATATTGATCCAATTTATTGAAACAGTAAAATATAATTAGTAATGTATTGGTGGTGCAGGTACCTCAACCTCAACTGGCTGACTGGTTCCATACCAGATGAATGGGCTTCAATGCGTCTAGAAGTTTTGTAAGAGAATTTGTGTAACTAGGCTTTTTCTTTTGTCAATTTTTGTATCATCACTGATGCTTTTGTTGGTTGCAGATCCGTTTTTGGAAACCAATTGTCTGGTCCATTTCCACACGTTTTAACTCGCATCAAAACTCTCCGAACCTTGTAAGTTCTATATACAGTATAACTTCTATAAATTAATAATAGTGAAAGTTTATTAATCTTATAGAATACTAATTTATAGATACATTAATAATTGTTAATCTAAGGAGATATTTTCATGTAAAAATTGTTTTCAATACAGGAAGCTAGAGGGAAATAAGTTTTCAGGCAGGATTCCTCCCCAAATTGGCAACTTGGTTCATTTAGAGGAACTGTGAGTTTATTATTATTATTTTTTCACGTTTTAAATCAATATATAGCGTGTTTACAGAACTCTATTAATTATTAGTGGCGTAGTCTATACTCTATAATATATACTGAGAATTAAGATGGTATTAATTATTCATTAAAATCCCAAATGCTTTTTTCCCGCAGATATCTTTCGTCGAACTTTTTCAATGGCAATTTGCCCGAACAACTCGGGTTGCTTACGAAGCTGCAGTCAATGTAAGTTTTTCTCTCTCATGTCTATCTTAAATAAATCTAACAAGTTCAACTTTTTTCCTTATTTGTATTTGTGGTGTCGCAGTAGACTTAATGACAAGAACTTCACTGGAAGATTGCACGTTGGAAATTGGAGGCAACTGATAAAATTGTAAGTTGATAACAGTTTTTTTTTTCTTTTTCACTTTACTTCACTAACTTTAAGTTTTCTATTATGAAAAAAAAACATACAATAAAGTATTTGCTTTGCAGGCAAATGTATGGTACCGGATTGGAGGGTCCACTACCGTCTAGTCTTTCGGCCCTGACTAGCTTGTCTTATCTGTAAGGACCCAATAAATTAAAAAAAAAAAAAAAAAAATCAAATTCACTTTGCTCTTGAAACAATATTGATTTGTTACGTTTTGACTGGCAGTCAGATTAGCGACTTAGGCGGAGAATTGTCTCCCTTCCCTCCACTGAAGGATTTGGAGTCTCTCAAGATACTGTGAGTTGAAGTTAAATATATATATATACATCTTAAATCTCTCGTAGAAAACGATATCAGTTTTATCTTGGATGCAGGGAATTGAGGAGATGCAACATAAACGGGCAACTTCCAGAGTATATCGGTAATATGAAGAACCTAAAAACACTGTAAGTCAGAAAGATTTAGTAAGGAACAAAAATCGTTGAAGATAAACTAGATCTGTATGCCGTAGGTAAACTGGTATGTTAATGTTGTGTGTTTTGTTTTTTTGTTTTTTATTTTTGTGTAGTGACCTCAGTTTTAATTTCTTGACTGGCAAGATTCCTTTGTCATTCGCCAATCTGAAGTCAGCTGATTTCGTGTAAGTATTCGCCTCTAGGATAGGAATAAAATGAATTAGTTTGAAATTTTTTCTTCTCTGATCACAAAAGATAATTTAGAAGTATTTTCCTATCAGTTTCTTGACAGGGAACAAGTTGACAGGGGGAATTCCAACTGAGTTCATCGAAAGAAACAGAAATTTGTATGGATACTCGTCTTCTTTTTAACATTCCACTGTGCTTGTTCAATCATGATGTTTGTTTTTCTCTTGATGTGTGTAAATATTTATGAGAAAACTATGCGCTTCCATTGCCTTTTCTAGCTAACTTCCAATGTGCTTGTTCAATGATGTGCAGAGATTTATCTTACAACAACTTTACTCTTCAAAGTTCAATTCCTAATGGTGATTGCGACCAAGTCAATAATTTGTAGGTTTATTCGAATAGTTTTTTTTTTTTGGTCAAAGAAGTTTATTCGAATAGCTGTTATGTTCATAACACTCTGTTCATACATTCAGAGAAAATGATAATGTTGTGCTTCCTTTTTTCAGGAATTTGGTGGAGAGCTTCTTCACGTCGAATCAATCGTAAGGAACCATATATAGACGAGTTCTTTCTAAAAAAATATCATTACTGTGCATGGTTGTTACATATGTTACAAATGATGTTTCATATCTTTTCTTATTAATTACGAATGGCAGAGTCGAGGGCTTCTCTTGTTATTTAAAAAACTTCCCCTGCTTAGTGCCTAAAAGGGAATGTAAGACTAGATTTTCTTTCCATTTTATATCTTCTTCTTTCATACCTCCAATCTTGATTATGTTTATGAATGTTTCTTGCAGATATATATAAGTTATACATAAACTGCGGGGGAGATGAAGTAAAGGTGGACAAAGAAAAGACATTCGAAGGTAACCTAAAGGGCCAAGGAGCTTCTACTTTTATCTATGGCGCTGAGAAACGCTGGGCCTTTAGCAGCACCGGCGTTTTGTGGACGATGTTATAGAAGTGGAAGACTATACGACATCTAACACTTCTAGACTATCAGTTAATACATCATCTCCCAGTTTTTCACTTTACAAGACAGCTAGGTTATCTCCTCTCGCGTTGAACTACTATGCACTCTGTATTGGTAATGGAAATTATACTTTGAGTCTCCATTTTTCTGAGATAATCTTTACCGACAACGACGCTGGCAAGCGTGTGTTCGATATCTATGTTCAGGTATGTCGAAACTCTTGTGGTAATGTAAGTCATTAAAGATCAATTAACGACTGAATTCTTCACTGATTTTATCTTCCACAGGAGAGGTTAGTGTTTAAAGATTTCAACATCAAAGAAGCAGCTGGTGGATCAGGTAAGGCCTTCATAAAGACGGTTGTGGTAAA
Organism: Camelina sativa; assembly: GCF_030686135.1. NCBI lineage: Eukaryota > Viridiplantae > Streptophyta > Magnoliopsida > Brassicales > Brassicaceae > Camelina > Camelina sativa. Next base: position 4,095,436 of record NC_141898.1, read on the forward strand.
TGTAACCGAGCACAACCTTAAGATTAGCTTGAGGTGGGCAGGCAAAGGGACAACAATTTTTCCAATTTCAGGAGTTTATGGCCCTATGATCTCAGCTATATCTGTGGAACCCAGTAAGTATCCTTACTTCCAGTTTCACTCTTAAATGGATGTTTGAGTTTTATTGGTGGATCCTTTGCTTGTTGCAGATTTTAAACCTCCGGTGTATCATGACAAGAGGATTTCCCAAGGGATAATCGTTGCAGTGATAGTCTTCTTTTCGCTTATTATAGCGATTTTGGTCTGGAAAAGAAGAGGGCCCTGCTTGTTTGGCTGTTCGCTGGATATGCTGTCGCTAGCGATTATAGCCACAGTCACTAGAAATTGTAGTTGAGTCCTTAATAACATTTAGCAACGAAGAAACAATATTTATGTCTTTCTCTCTCTCTTTTTTTTTCTCCTTCCAATGTACTTTATTAATCAGAATCATTGTTTACAACTGTTCACAGAAAACTAGGAAAGGAATGATATATATGAAATGTGGAGTAAGACTAGTAGTAGCTTTTTTTGCTAATAAGTCAGCACAAGAATTCTGCTCTTGATGTCGAAAGGTGAATTTTATAGAAGTAAACATAGCAGTAAAAACTCCATATTGTAGTCAGGTAATGTCGCAAGTGTGGGTTAGAGACATTATCATTGATTTGTGGAATGATGTTGATGTTGTCTTCAAACTCAATCATTTGATAACCCAATGCCCAAGTTGATTGCATTGCCAAAATTAAGGTTGTTCATTCCGCCTCCTCAATGGTTGAGCGTCCTTGGAATATCAAGCAGAATTCTTGTGCTGACTTATTACTAGCAAAAAAAGCTACTACTAGTCTTACTCCACATTTCATATATATCATTCCTTTCCTAGTTTTCTGTGAACAGTTGTAAACAATGATTCTGATTAATAAAGTACATTGGAAGGAGAAAAAAAAAGCGAGAGAGAGAGAGATAAATATTGTTTCTTCGTTGGTAAATGTTACGGAAGAGACATCAATGGGCAAAACATAATCTCAAGTATTTTCTTTGATTTGCCATCTCTTTTTGAATGAAGTTGATCACACATTTTTTAAAAAAGAAGAAGAGTAAACCAATGAATAATGGAGAAGAGGTGCACAAAAAAAAAAGAATAATGGAGAAAGAGTCAAAAGAGTGGGAAGACTGTAGCTTGTCTAGAGTGTTTGGAGTTAAAGGGTCTAAGTATAAATAAATTAAATAAGGGGTAGTTGTAAAGAGTCATTGATGCTTATTGTGATTTGTGAAAATATGTTGTTTGGAGTAGTAGACATGAGATTGTAAGGTTTCTTCTTAGGCATCTGTAGTCGGTTTGTATTATCAACTTAGGCATCTGTAGTCGGTTTGTATGACCAACAAGGAAGAAGATTTAGGGTATGATTAAAGATGTAGTTAGAAAATTATGAGCGTTTGTAAAGAAGATGATTAAAAATAAAATGGTTAAATATAGTAGATCGAAAAGATGGTGTGTAAGAAATAGTGTTGGGTTTTTAGAATGATTGGTAGCATCATAGTGTTAAATAATACAAATTATATTAAATTATGAAAAATTAGAAATTAAATTTAGTTAAATGATAAAAGTATGGAAGAAACACATTTTATTTTATAACATGAAAATTTATAAACCAATAAACTATAAAATTATAATTTGAACGTTTAACGGTTGTGATGATTATCTAAGACATTTAAAACAAATAATTGTAATTTAATCTCACAATTGGGCTAACTATAAGTTTTTTAATTGAATCGTCATTAAATAAACATTGTGGACAATTTAGACCTGGGCCGCCCGTCCCATTTGAGACTTCTACCGACAACTGAATTTTGTATTTTATTTTTAACATGAGTATTCTAAGAGCATCTTTATCGGGAGCCTCTCCAACAAAAAAAAATAAATAAATAAATAAATAAATAGGTAGGTGAAGGGAAACGTTTGTTCTTGGAAAAAAATAGCCATCAGATACGGTTTCTACATTTGTTCTCCATTCAATGGTTTAAATTAATACTTCTTCAGTTCCATTTCAAAATATATATAGTATTTTGGATAAAAGTATATAGATTAAAAAATAATTATTTTTAAAAGTTCAACTAATCATAAACAATACTGTATCATATAAATAATAATCAAATATTAAATTAATTTAAAAGTTACATAGAAAGTTAAAACATCTTATATTTTAAAACAAAAAGAAATCTCTAAAACATTATATATTATGAAATAGAGAGAAATAAAATAATTATAATATTAATATTTCATTTTTTAGATACCCACTTGGGTCTCTACTGGAAGAGGGTGTTTTAGAGATATAATATAACTATAAATTTAGTAAATTTCCAACAAAAATATTAATTTTACCGTCGAGAAGAAAATAAGGTTCTTCAAATCTGCAAATCTTGTGGTAATGGCAATCTGATTTTTAAAATATTGTGATTGTGGTTGTTGGTGCTTTTCAAAATAAAGCTTAGGATGTGATTGTGGTTGTTGGTGCTTTTCAAAATAAAGCTTAGGATGTGATGTTGTTATTCTTTCTTTTTTTTTTTTTTTTTGAGCAAATAGTGATGTTATTCTTAGAGCATCATTATTGGTGACAACTAGTGAAGTATTTTTTAAAAACAAAAAATTTAATTATACAATTATATTCTAATCTTTTTCTCATTTGTATCTCAAATATCTGAGAGTAGATCCTAAGTCTTTTCTCTTTATTGTTTATTGTTTATTTATTTATTTTGTTTAGATATTTATGGAGACTTTCTCCATGGAAATAATGTTAGACCATCATTACTAATAGTTACTTTTTCTCAGTTCTTTTAATAAAAACAAATAAAAAATATAAATAGGAGAGAGAAAGTAAAGAAACGTTGCTGAAATTACTGGAAAGAAAAACATTTCTAAAGTTTTTAACATATGTCAATTATTTATTAGTCATATATTAAAATATTGATTTTTTTTAGTAATGATGACACCTCATCACCGCTAATGATGCTTTTAGAGCATCAATGCCAAAATACTCGTGTAATTTAAATATAATATTTTACTCATTATATAATAAATTAATTAAATATCAAAATTTTAAATTATTGAAACAAATTTGGACCAATCAGATGAGGCCATGTTGCAGATACGTGTTTGGATAGTCTCTTAAACGAGAGTCGTCCTATCCCTCATTATCTTTCTTCTCCATTTATTTTTTTCCAATTTTTTAATCTGTCAGAGACCATATGAGAGACTGCCGATGGACATGTTCTTAGCAATTCTGAATCTTCCAGTTGAAGATGTAGCGACGAAATTTAAAAAGTGATAAAAACTCGATGGGGAAAAGTAAAAACAAATTTGTGATTGCCAGCAGCTACCGCTATGACTCTTTCCGAACAGGGCCATAATATATTTTTCTTTCCACTTTATTTTCAGTTTGTACATCCCCAAACATTTTGTACTGTTGGAATAGATTGAACATTTTAACTATCCTTTCTATTAATCTTTTGGCAAGAAAGATTAGAGATACATTTGATTATTAGAGTCTTAGAGATGTTGATGAGGATGATTTTAGAAGGTATAACACTCCCCTGTTTTAATTTTACTACTTTAGCATAAAATTATACATTCACTCTCCTTTCGTATAAAAAGGAGAATAGTAAATTTAGTTGACAACTAATATTTTTTTGAGATAAAAAATAGAAAACTTGGATAGAAAATGCTCTCAAGCACTCTTCCCCATGCAACCTTAAAACTGCATGGAGGTTTCAAAAAACCGGATCTCACCTACCAGACCTAACTAAAAAAAAGCAATATCCAATGGATCTTTCGATACACAAAAAATACCCAGCGGTCCCTGCCTTCCCTCCGGTCTGAAAGTCCCGTTTCCCTTCCCCCCAATCTATGCTCCGACGAACCACTACTCCTGCCAGACTGATACTCCCCCAAGCGCTGGTATGGTTCATCGTACTCCCTCTTAGTTTTTGTATTTGTAACCCTATCTACTATTTGTAACCCTGTTCAACTCTTCGAAAAATCTCACCCCTGAGTGAGTAACCCTTAAACCCTAACCTGTTTAAATATGTCTTGATCTTATCCCCCTGTAAGCCATGAATAACAAAATCCCTCAGTACCTAAAAGGCAAATCTGTTGCTAGTGGCTATTCCCCTCCACCCTGTAAAAGAATCAGAGCCCCAGAGCTAGACACGAGTAGCTTCATTGAAGATAATGCTCTTACCCTCATAGGAAGACTGACAAACCCCTCGGTTCAAATACTTTGGTCTCTCTTTCCTTTTCTCTCGAAACGTTGGAACCTGAAAGGTAAAGCTATAGGGTCAGATCTTGGAAAAGGTTATTTTCAGTTCAGATTTGACTTTGAAGAAGATCTACAAAAGGTACTGGATAACAGACCCTACCACTTTGACCAGTGGATGGTCATTCTCCAAAAGTGGGAACCAATCATCTCCGAGACTTTTCCTTCTATGATTCCCTTCTGGGTGGAGATCCAAGGCCTCCCTAAACATTTCTGGCATCCTGCGATGGTAACCACTATTGGTGAGGAACTTGGCGAAATCCAAGAAATAGAAATAACCAACATGACAGCCAGGATGAAGGTCCTCATTGACGGTCTACAACCACTAGTCAAAGAAACCATCATTGAGTTCCCGGAAGGGGGTGAAGCAAGAATCCAACTATCATACAAAAACTTCAAATCCCACTGTCTATATTGCAACCGTTTAACGCACGAAAAGAAAAATTGTCCTGGCTATATCGCAGAAAAGGAAAGACAAGAAAGGAGCTTAACAGCTCCAGTTGCGATACCTGAAGTGCGAAGAAACTATTATACACCGAGTAATAATTTCTGTGCTCCCTCTACAAAGGAGAACATATCTGAGAATCGTGGTTTCTCGAGTGCTTCCCCCTCTGACCACAGAAAAAGACTCAGCCCGACGAGAAGTAGGAGATCCTCCCAAACATCTCCTAGTGACTACCATTATGGTCACAGGAAACATGGTGAAAGCTATTCCAGACGATCCTTCTCTTCAAAAGACCACACTATGGGAAGCAGGAACCCGAGAGAAAGGATACAATCAAACTCTACCTACTCTTCAAGAGACAGATATGCCAGAGTCAATGGAAACCGCCCAAAGGATAACTATCAATGGAGAGAGGTTTCTACACCTAGAAATAATCACATACCTAAGGCGTCTGAGAACTCAAGAACACGACGACCACCCTTGGAAAGAACCATGTCAACCACTGAAGTCACACCACCACCCCCTCCTCCAATCCCTACTACAGATGAGGTCTTGGGCGAGCTTAGAGACGTAACAGTGCAGTATATTAGCTGTGTAGATCCAGTAGAGAGTGCATCCAGGAAATGTAGAGTGATCCAAGGGGAAGCCAGGGGTCTAACGGCTGAAACAGCCTCAAAAATCATCGAAGCAGCTCAGCTGGCTAATCATCTCGCTCTGGACCCCCCCCCCCCCCCACCTCAAACCAAGAAACCCCACTGGAACTGGAAAAAGATTTGCCTCCCCACCCTTCGCTGAAGGCTCCGGAGGCAAACTCTGGGAAAAAGAGAAGAGGTCGACCTCCCCTGCATAAACCACAAAACAAAAGCCATTTACGTCTCTCAGGTGCGAAGTCCAGTAAACGAAACAAATGCAATATACAGAACTCACCAAAACAAAGAGGGACAAAATCTTCAGCAAAGGAGACAACCTTCCCTAAGGCTCCTAGTGACTTACCCTCATCAAGTAATGCTGCACCAAAAGGGACCCTAATTCTAGCTATGGTCAGGAAAAGGGTGGATTTTCACAATCCACCTGCTCCTCTTCCTTAAAGATCTTGAGCTGGAACTGCTGTGGGTTGGGGAACCCCATAACAGTCCAGCGCTTAAAGGAGATGTCCTCCAACATCTCCCCTGAAGTCTTGTTCCTCATAGAAACAAAGAACCCTGATGAGATAGTGATCAAGTCACTAAAGAGTCTGAATTATCCGAATCATTACCTGGTATCCCCCCATAGCCCTGGTGGAGGTGGTCTAACGTTACTCTGGAAGAAGGAAGTAGAACTTTCAATCATCTCAAGCTGCCAAAACTTCATTGATACACAAATCAAAGCAGAAGGAAAAACTTTCTTCGCTACCTTCCAGTATGGAGAACCTGAGAGGGCAAAAAGGAAGATGATATGGGAAAAACTAACGGAGATTGGTATAAGCAGAGATGAACCTTGGTATCTGACTGGAGATTTTAATGATATTATTGATACCTTGGAAAAGCAAGGAGGCCCAACTAGACACGAAGGAACTTTCACTGATATCCGAAGTTTCATGTCAACTTGCGACTTATTCGACCTTCGACACTCTGGTAACTTTCTGTCCTGGAGAGGCAAAAGAAATGATCATTTGGTACACTGTCGTTTGGATAGGGCAATGTCCAACAGTTTATGGGCAGAAACGTACCCCTTTAGCCGATGTGAGTATATAAAGTTTGAAGGTTCAGATCACAGGCCCCTCCTCACTCATTTGGATCTCTCAAAGAAAAAGAAGAAGGGTATTTTTAGATACGATAGACGCCTTAAAGAGAATGAGGAAGTAACATCAATAGTTAAAAGAGCTTGGACCTTTGATGAGAGTGAGGATGTGGAGGAAAGGATCACCCAGTGTCGTGGGGAGATCATTACTTGGACAAGAGCAAAACACCTAAGCAGTAAAGAGCAAATAAAACAACTCAAACATCAGCTCGACAAAGCAATGACAAGTCAGAACCATGATCAAACAGTCATATCTTCCATAAACAACAAACTGTTGAAAGCCTACAAGGAGGAAGAAGATTTCTGGAGACAGCAAAGTCGACAACTCTAGCTGGCCCTGGGAGATAAAAACACGGGTTATTTTCACGCCATCACAAGAGGAAGAACAGTCCAAAACAAATTTTCTGTAATTGAGGATCCAGAGGGCAAACCCATTTATGAAGAAGAAGGCATCCTCAAGGTCATCTCTGAGTATTTCTCGGAGCTATTTTCTTCCCAACAGAGGGAACGTTTGGAGTTAATTAAGGAAGCAATCGTTCCCTGCATCACATATGAGATTAATCAAAAACTGATAGCAACTCCTTCTCTTGAGGAGATTAAGAAAGCATGTTTCTCCATTCACGCGGATAAGGCACCGGGCCCCGATGGCTTCTCAGCTAGTTTCTTTCAGTCAAATTGGGAAACAGTGGGTCCGAATATAGTTATTGAAGTACAAGCTTTCTTCTCCTCAGCCAACCTGCACCAAAGCATCAATGCAACACATGTACGATTGATACCAAAAATCCAGAGTCCCCAAAAAATGGTTGATTACAGACCTATTGCGCTGTGTACTGTGTTTTACAAGATCATTTCCAAGCTTCTTTCTCGACGCCTCCAACCTGTTCTTCAAGAAGTAGTTTCCAAGAATCAATCAGCCTTCGTCCCCAAGAGAGCAATCACTGACAATGTACTCATCACTCACGAAACACTGCATTACCTTAAAACATCAAAAGCCAAGAAATGTTGCTACATGGCGGTTAAAACTGATATGAGTAAAGCATATGACAGAATAGAATGGGACTTTATTAAAGGAGTTTTAAAGAGGATGGGTTTTCATGAAAAGTGGGTACAATGGATAATGCAATGCATCACCACTGTTACTTACTCTTTCCTGCTGAATGGGGCAGCTCAAGGATCGGTGACCCCTCAGAGAGGCATCCGCCAGGGTGACCCTCTGTCTCCGTATATCTTCATACTCTGCAGTGAGGTGCTCTGTGGTCTCTGTACAAGAGCACAGGGTGATGGTAGTCTCATGGGAATAAGAGTGGCTAAGAATAGCCCTAGAGTGAATCACCTTTTGTTCGCAGATGATACAATGTTCTTCTGCAGATCGGATAGACAGAGCTGTGAAACACTCCTAAACATCCTCAAGAGATATGAAGCTGCATCCGGACAAAAGATAAACAAAACCAAATCAGCAATCACTTTCTCATCCAAAACCGCAGAATTTATAAAGAAGGAGGCTCAACAAATCCTTGGAATCCAGAGAGTAGGAGGGTTGGGAAAATATTTAGGACTACCTGAGATGTTTGGCAAGAAGAAAAAAGATATGTTTAATCAAATCATCGACAGAATCCTTCAATGCTCACTGAGCTATTCCTCACGGTTTCTTTCCCCAGCAGAAAAAACTGTGATGCTCAAGTCAGTTCTCTCAGCTATGCCTACCTACACGATGTCCTGTTTTCAAATCCCAGTTTCACTGTGTAAGAGAATCCAGTCTGCCCTCACTCGCTTTTGGTGGGACTCATCAACAGAGAAAAAAAGCATGTCATGGATTGCGTGGTCAAAAATGACAAACTCTAAAAGAGATGGAGGTCTGGGTTTCCGGGACATTACCAGTTTCAACGTTGCGCTTCTAGCCAAGATAGGTTGGAAAATTCTTAAGAAACCTTCGTGTCTGCTTGCTAGAGTCTTATTGGGAAAATACTGCTCAGACTCCTCATTTCTAGACAGCTCAGTACCTAATTCTGCTTCACACGGATGGCGAGGCATCTGTGCGGGCAGAGATTTACTGAAGACTCAGCTGGGTAAGATAATTGGCTCAGGGACAGATACTATGGTCTGGTCAGACCCATGGATATCTCTCTCCTCACCATTAACACCTATGGGACCACCTACAGAACACACACAGAATTTGAAAGTCTCAGAGCTCATTTGCCCGATCTCCAAAGAGTGGAATTCAGAAAAGATACGTCATGTATTACCTCTCTATGAGAACGATATCCTGGCTATACGCCCTAGTGTGTTGGGAGCTGAGGATTCCTTGGCCTGGCTTCCCACTAGAGATGGAGAATATAGTGCAAAATCTGGGTACCACGAAGCCTACAAGATAACAAACCATTGTAAACCTGTTAATCAAACCCAAGGCGACTTCAACTGGCAGAAAAACATCTGGAACATTGACTGTCCGCCCAAGATCAAATTTTTCCTGTGGAAAGTAATGAGGAATGCCATACGGGTGGGTGCAAATCTACAGGCAAGAGGTATAAATCCGACAGCGGTGTGTCCACATTGCCAGGAGGCTGAGTCGTGTCTTCACCTACTTTTCCACTGCCCTTTTGCACAACAAGTTTCGGAGCAAGCACCCTTTAAGACCACGCTGATGACAGAGCAAATCACAGATATCCGAACAGGTATAGAACTTTCGAATAAAGTTACCTGCCTACCGCCTATTGGAATCGGGAAAGGTTCTCTCTTCCCCTGGATTCTATGGACACTTTGGACCTGCAGAAACAAGAGGATATTTGATCAGAAACAGGCAACTCTGATGGAGGTCTTAGGTCAAGCTATCGTATCGGCCAAAGAATGGATCTCGGCTCAGAAATCAATCGAAAAGGTGGTTAGCAAACCTACCAGACCAGATCCAACCATCGATACAAGTACAATAAGGTGTTTTTCGGATGCAGCCTGGCGTGAAGAGTCAAGAGTTGCGGGATTAGGATGGGTTTTCTCCAAACAACTCCCCAGATCCGACATCTCAAGCCGATCAGTGGCTTACAACGTCCACTCACCGTTACTCACAGAGGCCCTCGCCCTCTTCCAGGCCGTTAAACACGCCATCGATCTGTGATACCAAAACCTTTCTTTTGCTTCAGATTCACAGCAGCTAATCAAAGCACTCAATTCGGAGCCTTACTCCAAGGAAATCCACGGGATTCTCCATGATATCCTAGTTTTATCACTCAATTTCAATGTTTGTGAGTTTCGATTTGTTAATAGAGAGATGAACAAAAAGGCGGATGAGGTAGCTAAATCGGCTTTAATTATCTCAACCGTTGATGTACCAAACGTTATTTAATGAAAAAGCAATTGCTCTTTGACAAAAAAAAAAAAAAAAAAAAAAAAAAAAAAGTAAATTTAGTTGACATATAATTATAATAAGAGACCTTTAGCATGGAGTCATACACCTACAAATAAGATCAGGAGAACTAGCCTCCTCGCAAGTGCAATCAGTAACAATTTTTTTTTCCTCTGCAAAAGCTGCCGCGCATGTAGCATTTCTAGCTTTATCGTCACCAGTGCAGATTCGATCCTCCCATAATCCAGTGATTTTGCACATCTTGGTATTATGAGCTTCCATCTCTATTGTTTTTTTCATCAGTCAATTATTTTTTTTTAAAAATGAACAAATGGAATCACAAAAAATTAAAATTAAAATTATGATGTAGTGCTTTCTCCCTTTAATTTGATTGTAGTACTAATTTCTCAATCAAATTCCTAAGTTATGCTAGTTAACCAATCAAAGCCAAAAAGAAAAAAAGAAAAAAAAATTGATATATTACCTCGAACTGGATTCAAAGCAAGGAACATGATAACACATGAAAACAGAAACAACCTCATAATTTTGATAAATGATTAAGCTGTTTAAGGAAACGAAATTGGATGATGAGATAATTTTTGTGACTGTGACTATCCCATCGTTGTACTTTTATAGCTCCATGATGGTACTACTACAGTAAGTAATTTATGAACTAGTGTCTAAATTTGACTATTGCTTGAGTTATTAATGTTCTTTTTGACTGTTGACCCAGTTCATATATATGGGTTACCAAATTTATACTCCTTCTAATAAATTGATGTTTTGGGGTATTTTTTTGGTCCACAAATATTGATTTTCTATAATCTTAAATTAATTAAAGTTAATATTTTGTAAATTTAAAAAAATAATCATTGAAATATTTAAATTTCTAAACTATTATTGGTCTAAAATTAAATAATACTTTTTAGTAAGAAAAAATAATTCATTTAAAATTAGTAATTATTGTTTTCTTAAAATCTGTAAAAACTCGTAAACATCAATCTTTTTGAGAGAGATAATCTTATTATATAAAATTTGATGTCAAAGTTACTCATTAACAAGATTGTGACACGTGTCAAATATATTGATTAGATGTTGACATGTGTTAATTTGATCAGAATAATAATAAGAGAAATAATAGTTTGATTAGATAATAATAATCATAATATAAATGTTAATGATTTAGAAAGGCATAACACTCTCCCCCCCCCCCATTTTATTTTATTTTGCCACAAAATATACACTCACTCTCCTTTTGAATAGAAAAGAATATCGTAAATTTAGCTGATGTATGGTCAATTGACCGAAAAAAGAATAAAATATACTTATTTAGTTATATTATACAGATCAATGCTATCTAATCTAAGAATAACATAAGGAACACTATTTGTTTCCAGTTTATTTTCAGTTTATACATCCCTAAAAAATATGAATTGTTTGATCAATTGAACATTTTAACTATATGTCTCTCTAATCTCTCCTTGCCAAAAGAATAAAGAATAGTTTGATTAGATTTGCCCCAAAAAAAAAGTTTGATTAGATTTGCCCAAAAAATAAAGTTTGATTAGATAATAATCATATGTTAATGATTTAGAAAGGCATAACTCCTCCCCACCCCCCATTTTTTTTTTGCCACAAAATATACACTCACTCTCCTTTTGTATAAAATAATATCGTAAATTTAGTTATGTTTATACAATTATTATGATCATAGAATTTAGTTATAGAGGGAAATAAATTTTCAGGCAGGATTCTTCCCCAAATTGGCAACTTGGTTAATTTAGAGGAACTGTGAATTAATTTTTTTTTTCACGTTTTAAATCAATTATAGCGTGTTTCTAGCTTCAGCTGTAATCCGTTTGTATTTTCAATAAGAAAGAAGGCTTCAGGGTCTTCGGAATAACTTGTAGCAAAAAAAATGTGCATAATTTAAGCTTAATCTAAGAATAATATAAGCATAATCTAAGAATAACATAAGCATAATATAAGCAAAAATATTTATTTCCAGTTTATTTTCAGTTTATACATCCCTAAAAAATTAATTGAATTGTTTGATAAATTGAACATTTTAACGACCTATATATATATATATATATTAGTATATATATATATATATGTCTCTCTAATCTGTCCTTGCGAAAAGAATTAAGAGAAATAATAGTAAATGTTAATGATTTAGAAAGGCATAGCACTCCCCCCCCCCCCTCCCATTTTTTTTTGCCACAAAATATACACTCACTCTCCTTTTGTATAGAATAGAATATCATAAATTTAGTTATGGTTATACGATTATAATAAAACCTAAGCATGGAGTCACACACTATACAAATAAGATCAAAATAACTAATCTCATTGCAACTGCAGTCAATAACAATTATTATTTTTCGTTTACTCATACAGCTTCGGACGACACACAAAGACGCAGATGGGCTCTGGTCATTTACCCTAAGAAGGTTTAATTCGGAAATGCTAGCAATTCCAGAACCTGCAAGTGGTAGATAACACCCGCAGTTAATTTCTAGATGATCCCAAAGTTGATAACACACATTTACATGGTACTTATTAATTATTATGACCTTACGAACTTGCATAGAGATGAGTTGGGAACTCATTTCTTTTATGGGGGCCATAGACATTCAGGAGTTCCCCCCTTACATTGACTTTGTTATTTCTTTATTTCAGTTTTAGTTTTTTTTTCATTATCAGTTCCTTTTTATTTATTTATATATATTAGTTTGCTTGAGTCTTTTATATATATTGATTAACTAAACAATCACTTTGATACAAAAATAAAGTTCAGCAATCAATTAATCAATAACTTTAATACAATATAAAATTGTAAAATTAACCTTTTTCGTTACATATAGATGTACGAGTATTTGTATATATACAGATCAAATAAAATAAAATTATTCATAAAATATTGTAGGAAAGTAAGGAAGTCCAAAACTAAAGGTGGATTTGTGACGCTATTCTTAACAAAAAAAAAAAGGTGTGTAAATGTAACTTATATTCTTAAAACTTTTGCATGCAACACTATAACTTTTAAAAATGATAAAAGTTGTGTGGATGTGAAATTTGAGGAGATGAGGTTTTTTTTTTGTTGAACGTTGAAACTATATCTTCCTTGTCTTGTCTTTGTATGTAGCTCTTAAAACTGCACTTACTACAGTCGTGATTCTCGTGAATTAACATCTCAATTGGACTTATTAATTGACTGAGTTAATGTTCACATTGGACTGTTGACCCAGTTTCATATACGACAGCTACAAATGTTACAAGTAACTCTCTCTGAGATGTTTCAGTTAGCTTCCAAATACGTAATGTAGATGCCTATATTGTTGTGTGGTTGAAGCCGATTCGATTTTCCGGTACAATTATTGGTTACGGTTGAACAACCATGTTTGAAGATGGTTTGATCTCCACACAATACACCGGTTAATTGATGCGTTTTTGGTTTATTAATCAAACGGCCGACGGTTATGGCAGTGGTTTAGCCGTTACATACAATGAATTTCTCGCCTGTGGCTTTTTATTATGTATTTTGATTATTGCAAAACTAGTTTAAGGTTTTGATTAGAGAGACACATAACTAGTTTAAGGTTTTGATTAGAGAGACACATAACTAGTTTACAAATCAACAGTAGCATTAAAACTCTTCATACACCAAGATCAACTTGAGCCATCCAATGTTTTACTTCTTCATTACTCAATCAAAATATCTAACTGAAACAGAGTAGAATGCATCAGTCTTTGATGATTTAAGGTTTACATAGAGAAAATAAAAATATAGAATTCATCAACTACCAAAACAATAACATCTTTGTTTCTTCTTTAAAGCAACCAAAAAAACATTTGGCAAGAGCAAAAGAATCAACGGAGTCTTCTGGCTTCTCTCTCGGACTCGAGCAGGGTGAGAATATCTCCCTCTCTGACTGGTCCTTTCACGTTCCTCATGATGTAACGGTCTGAGTCAGTGAACTTCACTCTAACCTGAGTCACTTGACCCCTTGATCCAGTCCTTCCCATCACTTTCACTACAACAGCGTGCTTGATCTGAGAATCCATCCTGATTCAACAACCCAAAAACAATCAGAAACGAGTTTTACAAAAGGTGAAATAACTAAAGATACGTTATTCGCATTTGAATCAAAAATGTATTAACTTTTATACACAACATATAAAAGAACAGCAGAGAAAGCACTAAATCAGTGACAACAATGATCCAGTTCATCAGCTTCACGGAATTCTCAATCTGGTCTCAATTGCAAATGCAGAAACTAACATCACTTATAAGAACTTGCAACACTTTAGATTACGAAGCTATAAGATCAAATCACAATTTAATTGAGACGAACTAGAGATAACATGAATGTAACCTATTCATTATATCTAGCAATAATGTACATTAGAATCAGACCAAAACATCAAAGCAATAGACTTTAAGTGATAAACTTCAAAACCCAGATGTAGAAAACTCAAGATATCATCATCTCTACGCTTTTTGAAAAACAAGTAAATGAGATTTTCTCAATCAGTCTCAATTTTTTTAAAAAAATCCTCCAATCCTAATGCAAGAACCCTAACATTTCTTAAGCTGAAAAGCTTGGTTTCTCAATGAATCAGGAGCTAAACTGATATCTAACAAAGCAGGAGACGAAACTGTATACAGATCATAAACGACTCTAAACGATTTCAGAATAAGATAATCAGAAGCAAAAACATATAGAAAACGATCTCTATACGCAGGAATCGAGATTAAAAAAGTAATGAGTGAGATGAAGAGAACCTGTTAGAGAGGCTCTGCGGACGGGTTAGAGCTTTAGCGGCGATAAGAGTGAAAGCGCAGAAGATAGATTGATAGAAAGAACCCTAATTTCGAGAGACGCGACGAGAACTTTATAGATATTGTACCAAAAGTCAAAATCAGGTTATAAAGCCTTGACCCGGTTTTAAGACCGTAACCAGTTCAATTTAATTCCATACCGAACCGGTTCTTTTATTGTCTCGACAAAGAATTTGACGGTTATTGGAATTACTGCCTTACTATACAAACCTCTAATCTCATAATGTATAAATAGAAATATGGAAGTTAATTATCATTTTTTTTTGACATCCAAGAAAATGTAACATTATGACTTTAATATTGGACAGCCTTATACTTTTTTAGTACTGTATAAAGGTTGCATTTCTTAACAATTAACCTATGGTCAAAGTTTTTTTTTATATTTTTTACAGCAATGGTCAAAGTAAATTCAAATCGAATTAAGCCAATAAATACATCAAGAGTTTGGAAAAACTGGATGAGGAAAAACAAAGAAGTGCTAATCAAATAATGTAGGCATAGAAGAAAGTAATTCCTAGAAGAATCATTTTGTTATGGTTTGGACAAAAACAAAATTATGTGAAAATCAAATTTTGGAAAAAAAATAATAATTGGGAACCTAGTAATAATAAATACAACAATAACAAAACTAAGACGCATCTAAAATTTTCAATCTATATATAGCTCGTTAATAAAAAGTAAACAAAAAAAGTCAAGTGTGGTGAAAAATAACAACAATTTCATATATGAATAATATAACCAATTCATCAAAGTTTAGGAAAAAAAGGAACATTAAAAATAGAAATATGTCACCCAATATATTTTGGAAAGGGTGAAAATTAATTGAGAACCAAATAGGCAAATAATAAGAAATAAAAGAGATAAAAAAACATTTTAAATAGCCAAATTCTCATAATATAATATCTATGAAAACAACCAAACTCAGGATTTTGTTTAGATATATATATATATATATACACATATATATTTATTTGGTCAAATATGTATGTATATATACACAATAATATAAATATATTACGATTACGAAGAAAACAAAAAAAACTTTATTTTGATGATGGATTTAATAAAATTGGGTATGGTAAAATAAGGGGAAAATGATATGCAAAAGATGTGCATATGAATAATAACAAGGTTAATCAATGAGATGAAAAAAGTAAATAGATAACTTATGATTAAGTGAAATATGAATATATGATAGATGTGAAGGACATAGTAGTAGTTAAATTGATGTGATCCATCATTTCTAAATTTCTTTTTGTTGTCGTCCCTTTGATTAATATGAATTTAAATGTCAATATTAGATCTTTAAAAGATCTAAGAATTTTCTTAAATCTTCTATATGTGATTACTAGTGATTTCTCTAATGAGAAAAATGTCGTTAAAATCACGAACTTTCAAATTGTGGCCATTTTAATCCGAACTCTAGGTAAGGTCATAAAAAACATGAACTTCTGTTGACTTACCGTTTTAATCACCATATTTTTGTTGATCAAGACGAAAACGACATGTCGTTAACTCCCTAAACGGAGCAATCAGCCGGCGTTAACAGGTCGTTAATGGGTTAACGGAGGTGCAAAAACGACACCCTTTGAACCCGAGAGAAAACAGATCAAAATCCCCAAATTGATAATTCAATCCCTAATTCTCTAATTCTCAATCCCTAATCGATTTTTCCCCAATCGATTCTCAATCCCAAATGCCGAAAGTTAGAAACAAAGGAGTGATATCATTTGTTGGAGATCCACCAGAAGACTAATCACTGAGTTTAATTGAAGCTCCTCGAGTTGAAGATGGAGTAGCTCTTCGAGTTGAAGATGGAGTTCGAGCTCCACCAGAAGACCCAACAGTTTCAAATGTCCGAGATGGAGATGGTGAACCGGCTGTATCTGAATCTGTTGTTGGAGATAAAGGTGGAGCTTCACGTCGGCGTGGAAAACGTAAAAAAAGAAGTGATGAAGATGACGAACTGGAGGCTCCAGTTGAGCACGACAGTGAAGATGACTGCGCGGTGTATGGAGATGAGGATTGCAATCATGTTGATGATGCAATTGGTGGTGGAAATGACGAAGCTAATGTCGATGAAGCTAATGTCGAAGAACCGGCTCTCGAAGAAGTTGCCAACTTAAACATCGAAGATGATTTCCCAGAGTTGGTTAGAACAGAGGAAGGTGGTTCGGATTCCGACAGTGGGAATGATATATGGGACGATGACAAGCTACCGGATCCTTTGTCGTCGGACGACGAAGACGAGATCGAAGAAAAAGACAAAGATGAGGCAGCTCCTAAAGATTGGTATGATCCTGAGTCTTTGATGTTTAAGATTTGAGATTGAGACTGTTCCAGGGCTAGTGGTTGGAAGCAAACAGAGGTTTTTTCGGTTGTATATCTGTTTTAAAGCTCAAAAGGATACATGGAAAAAAACTTGTAGACCTATCATAGGAATAGATGGAGCTTTTATAAAATGGGATATAAAAGGGCATGTTCTAGCTGCAGTTGGAAGGGATGGAGACAATAGGATTGTTCCTTTGGCTTGGGCAGTTGTAGAAATAGAAAATGATGATAATTGGGACTGATTTTTGAGACATCTCTCTGCAAGTTTAGGTCTGGTTACAATGACACCTCTAACGCTCATTTCAGATAAACAATCGGTAAGCAATAAGTTTTGTTGTTTCATATTTCATTTTAGAACTTATTGACTAATTAAACTTCATAATTTTTTTTTGCAGGGTTTAGTTAAAGCAATAAGTAACATCCTTCCACAGGCTGAGCATCGACAATGTGCAAGACACATAATGGATAATTGGAAGCGAGACAGCCACGACCAAGAACTACAACACATTTTTTGGAGGATAGCACGCAACTACACCACATGGGAGTTTAATGACAATATGGCAGAACTCAAGCAGTACAACCCTCAAGCGTACACCACTCTGCAAGCTACAAATCCAATAACCTGGTCAAGAACTTTTTTCAATATTGGTACTTGCTGCAATGATAATCTTAACAATCTTAGTGAGTCATTCAATAGGACTATTAGACAAGCCAGGAGAAAGCCTTTGCTCGATTTGCTTGAGGACATAAGACGACAGTGCATGGTCAGAAATGCAAAGAGGTTCATCATAGCTGATAGGTTGAAGACACGATTCACAAAAAGAGCTCATGCTGAGATTGAAAAAGCAATTGCTGGAGCCCAATATGGCCAGAGATATATGGCCAGAAACAACATACATGAGATATGGAACAATGGTGTAGGTTATAGTGTTGATATGGAAGCAAGAACTTGTGGATGCAGGAAGTGGCAAATGGTTGGAATCCCATGTTCTCATGCGGCATGTGTGATAATAGGGAAAAAAGAGAAGGTTGAGGATTATGTCAACGACTACTACACAAAGAAAATGTGGCGAGAGACATACCTTGATGGTATTAGGCCTGTGCAAGGGATGCCATTGTGGCCTAGATTGAACCGGTTGCCTGTATTGCCACCACCATGGAGAAGAGGAAATCCCGGAAGGCCTTCTAACCATGATAGGAGGAAAGGAAGAAATGAATCTTCGTCTTCCTCAAATACCAAGAAGATGTCAAGAGAAAAAAGAATAATGACATGCTCTAACTGTCATCAAGAAGGCCACAACAAGGGCAGTTGCAAAAATCCAACTACCGTTAGTGTACCAAAGAGACCAAGAGGAAGACCACGAAAATATCAGGTTTAGCCTAGCTTACAAGTTTTAGCATAGCTTACAAGTAAGTTAGCATAGCTTACAAGTTTTTTTTTTACATACATTTGAATTAGGTACCACAAGGAGGAGCTCATGAAGGACAACAAGGATCTCAACTTCATCAAATACCGGCTGGATCTCAATCTTCTCAAGTACCTCAATCTTCTCAAGTACCACAAGGATCAAGATCACATGTTTCACAAGGATCAAGAGCACACGCCTTAAGAGCACAACCGCAAGGACCACAAGGAGAAGGATCTCAACCGCAAGGACCACAAGGAGAAGGATCACAACCGCAAGGACCACAAGGAGAAGGATCACAAAGTCAAGGACCACACCCGCAAGGACCACAACCGCAAGGATCACAAGGAGAAGGATCACAAGGGCAAGGACTTGGTAGATTTGGATCATGGTTTGAATGTTCCAACTAGTTTTTTGTTTTGTTTTCTCACAAGGGCAAGAACCAAAGTAGAACCTACCTATGTTGTCAAGGATTTGTTTTGTTTTGTTGTCAAAACAAGTTCTATTTATGAATTGGTACTTGCAATAAAGTCTTCCATTGTCAAACTACCATTACAAAGTCACATTACAACAAACTCAAAACAGAATACAAAAGACTCTAGTAACCAAGAACAAATTTTGGGTTTTTGGTTTTAAGAAGAAGGATCACAATGGCAATGACACTAAAAGTAAGACACACCAAGCACAATGAGCTCATCAACTTCCATTTCTTAGTGTCTCTTTTGATCAACATTCCATCTTCCTTCAGTTCTTCAATCCTTTCCTTCAAATCTTCAATCTCTCTGCCAATGATAGAAAATTTTGGTAAAGCATCTACAACCTCTTCGTATACACCTTCTTCAACCCATTTAAACAAATGGTCCTGAAAAAACAAAAACATGAATCAAAACTCGATAACACACAAAAGCAAAACAATTATATTACATACATCTCCTCTGTTTGGACAACGAAAGAAAGGTCTTCCTGGGTTTGCTTGCGTGTTCGATGTGTAGAAAACAACATCTTTGCCGCAATGACACTTCGAGGGAACACCATGGCATCCGCCGACTTTCTTCTCACCACTTGATTGTCCAGAATTGCAACTCATATCTGTTGGGGAATGAGATAAAAGTTTTGGATTGAGATAAGAATCGAAAAATCAGATTGGGGAGAAGAGAATTAGGGATTGTGATTTCAAATGGGATCGATTTGGGAATTTTGATATGTTTTCTCTCGGGTTCAAATGGTGTCGTTTTGACATTAACGGGGAAGTATTAACGACCTGTTAACGCCGGCTGATTGCTCCGTTTAGAGAGTTAACGACATGTCGTTTTCGTCTTGGTCAACAAAAATATGGTGATTAAAACGGTAAGTCAACAGAAATTCATGTTTTTAATGGCCTTACCTAGAGTTCGTGATTAAAATGGCCACAATTTGAAAGTTCGTGATTTTAACGATATTTTTCTCTTTCTCTAATTAACGATAAAAGATTATTTTGCCAACGGTTAGTAAGCTGATTCCAAACTTTGGTCATAACGTTCGTTTTAAATTTTTAATAATTAACTTATGCATACTACATTTATTTTTCAAAATGAACCCCACAAAATCTAGTGGACCTTTCGCTGTCTCCAACCCAAGTCATGACCAAGCAGTTAGATCCATATATAGTTTCTAAATATCTACATTTTTATGTTTGATAACGATTAAATTAAAATATTATACTAATCTAAAATTCTCACGAATATATATATATATATATATATTGTCGAAATTAAATTTCATTAATTTAAAAAATCAAAATACAAATTGTTCGCAAGCTAAATAGGCGGATTATAGTTAGCACTATAAAATTATAATTATTACATCCTAACGACACTATTAGAATGTTGTTTGACATGAGTAAAACTTATAGATATGAATTTTGCAAAGATGTCTTTAAAGTATTAAAGTATGTCTTTGTAAAACCTCGAATCCAAATTTGTTGCAAAGATGATAGGAGAGCCAAAGCTTCTGCTTCCAGATGTTAAATTGTAACTTGTAAACAGACGAATACCATGCCTCAGTAAGAAATTTGTTACCTGATACAATATTACTATTCATTGTAAATAATAATTATTATTTTACTGATATTAATATGTATGTTTTATCATTGTTTGATATCAAAATTACTGATAGTATACCGTTTAAGTTATAGTTTAAATCATTATTGATGTTATTCCATTTATTTATCATTGATGACTTTTTCCCCTTCTAAATCACTTTATTACTTTGCGTTAACATAATAAGTATAGATGACTATACCACCTAATCTAGTGTTAAACTAATTATTATTCATGTTTTTCAAAAAAGAACAGGCTTGCTTATGTATATTATAATTATCATGATGTGGAACTTGGTGATGAGAATTGTATGCATAGAAATGCATGATATGGATGCATAGGATATCATAATCATTCATCATAGGGTTCATCATATTTTACAACAAAAATTTATTAAATTTCCATCTCTATCATGTTAAAAAATTTCTGCCGCCACCACTAAATGGGGAAGTGCACTCATCAGTGCCCTACATTGTAAGCAAAGGCAAATCAAATCCTTTATTTAGTAATTTTTAAATTTATCTTTGGCTTAGATCATCATTCATCAGCATCCACTATATTACCAAAGAAAGCAAAAAAACAACCCTAAATTTTTCTTCTTTTCCCACCCATTCATTGTATGTTTTTTTCTTAATCTTTACCTCTTTATCTTTTGTACCCAAATCAACGGTCAACGAAAAAGTTAAAACCAACATTCAGTAAAAAAAAAAAAAAGGACAAAAATTCTGCCGACCAAAAGAAAAAGGAAAATAATCTAAACCCACCTATGCTCTCTTCATTCTTCAATACGTTAAGTCACTTGGTAAGGATATCGTATATGTATTGGGATTAATATGAATCCATACCTAAAATTTCTAGTTTACAAAGGAAAAATAATATACAGAATACGAAACATGCTTCATTGGTGGAACCTATTATGGAACCCACTTTATCATCGTAAGCACTTAAAACTTAGTTGATGAAATGGACCACACTACCCAAAAATATCAACTTTGCAGACGCTTACGTTATCAAGAGGGCAAGTAGGATTATATGTATAAATGTGCATATGTGAGATAGTGATGGATAGAGAAACTTTGGTGAAGCTACTAGGCAAGATAACTAAGTTTGTAAAGAGTGTTCGGTTTTCTTGTTATAGATTAGGCTATGTATATGCCTTAACGGACAAGTACGCATTTCTTTGTGCACAAATAACAGATGACGTCAACATTTATTTTAGGCAGACCCGAATGCCTACTTCTTTTGGGATCACAAGAAATCAAATTCGGTGAATAGCCAAAAAATAAAGAGTGCAAGAGATCGATTTCTTTATTTCCTCTTTTGGAATATATTAGGATACCCGCTTTATGAAAACGAAATTTTGGATAAAATTTTACGCATGGATCTTGTGCACTTGATTTGACTTATTATGTAGGCTAGATTCGTAGCAAATGGTGTTAGAATCAACAACATGTTGATGATCCGACGTTACGAAAAAAAAAAACAATATCGAGTGGAGCTATCTAGAACGTGAGACTAATTAGACAAACCAAAATAAACCGAGACATATGCATAATTTGAATTTTATGAAAATTCATTTCTACTAAATCGAAATTGATCATCAGCTTTGAGCAACAATTCAAAACTACAAGAGTCATACAACTTAAGTATAAATGCAAACAAATGAGGATATTGCAATGAAAATCTCTTGGCAGTGCATATCTATAAAGACTAAAGTAATGCGTTTAACATGTCGTATAGTGAGAAGTTTTTATTGGATTAATGGGAAGATTAGTATAGGAAAGTGGGACTTGCGGGCGCAGATTAGCAATAATTAAGAGAAATTGGAAATATTTCTCAATATTCAATGTAAGAATGATTATAGAAATCAAGTTGTGGTTCGAATTTGGAAGTGACATCCACTCATCAAAAGTCATTTGGACTCCTTTTG
Organism: Camelina sativa; assembly: GCF_030686135.1. NCBI lineage: Eukaryota > Viridiplantae > Streptophyta > Magnoliopsida > Brassicales > Brassicaceae > Camelina > Camelina sativa. Next base: position 4,117,913 of record NC_141898.1, read on the forward strand.
TGGTCATCCTAGAGTCCTAGTGGCTCCACCTTATGAAGTAGGCAAGCCTCCGCTACAATCCTTTTCTATTTGGTCAATTGATTGTGAATGGTTGTAACAGTTGAATTGAATCTAGTGTGGTTAGATGTTCACTAGCTAACGTATAAATATGGTTGGTGTAATGCAATTACACAGAAATTGTTAAACGAATACAGATATATAGTCAATTTTATTGATAAACAAAACGTGTTCTACTTTAGTGTTTAGTTCTACCGATGCGGCAAATGAATGTTCCTAAATCTTTAATCTTTTCTTTTTTTCTTGACAAACGGAGAGAAATTATATATGTGACCACCATCCTTATTAATTTAACCGACATGAAACGAATCATTATTAGTGAAACAACTTGAATATTTAAAATTAGTTTAATTCTATTCTCTTGTAAATGACACTAGCTCAGTTCTCCAAAGAAGAATATATATATACCTTTCAACAAGAAGGGGAGTCATTAAACAATATAGTATTGAAGGGTTTGGTGATAAATGTAATTTTAATTTAATCGATTTGAGTATCTTGTACGGTTGTACCACTTACATAACTCATGAACATACATTGGATGCATGCAACGGTGATGCACGACATGCAACTTTGGAAGATATATATACCATCCATTGGGGACATTCAGCCAAACTCGTTTAACTGATTATAATCCTTTTAGTTGATATATTCTGATCACACTAATCTATACCACACAATGGCACAATCACTAACTACAACTAATATTCCAAGATTTTTATGTAAATATATCGATTAGTGTTTTTTTTTGTAGATCCAATTTTTTAAAATATATAATTAGGAGAGCACCACCCGACCACACCCCCACCACGAAATATATAAACACTTTTAAAAATGAGATAAAGATCAATTAGGGGTCCATCTGAGATAATGGCATTTTCATGAATACTCTCGAAATGCAAGGGCATTACATAACCGTAAGCTCTATAAATATGTGCAAACAGAAATCTCCAAAAAAACTCAAGAGACGAAAAAATAATCTCTTAAGCATTAGGTTTTATCTACAAAAGAAATCACAAACTAAAGTAAAAAGTATGGGGAACTGTTTAGTAATGGAGAACAAAGTGATAAAGATAATGAGAAACGATGGGAAAGTAGTTGAATACAGAGGACCCATGAAGGTTCATCACATCCTCACCCAATTCTCTCCTCACTACTCCCTCTTTGACTCTCTCTCCAACAATTGCCATCTTCATCCACAAGCCAAGCTTCTCTGTGGTCGTCTCTACTATCTTTTGCCCAAGGAGACGACCACAACCAAGAAGAACATGAAGACGATGAAGAAAGTCAGATTTGCAATTCCAGAGGTGGATAAAGAAGAAGAAGAAGACGATAGATTAACAAATTGTGGTGACAACACCAAGGAGAAGACTAATGGAGTTGTGAGAGTGAAGATGGTTGTAAGTAAGCAAGAGCTTGAGAAGCTGCTTCAAGGAGGCTCAGTTCATGATATGGTTTATAGGACTCTTGCTAAGCAACATCTTTGTGATGATGATGGTGACGATGATGAGTGTCATAAAGGATGGAGACCTTTGTTAGATAGCATTCCTGAAACTAATTAACCCATAGGATGTTCATATCTACATATATATATATATATATGTGACATATACTTATATATATACATACAATGATAACAGAGACTCAAAGCTTGTTCAGGAGAAAAAAGAAACACATGTAATTCCCAGATACACTGTTCCAACTTCCAAGTGTAATACATGCAACCTCTTTTGTAGAAAGTTCAAAGTTTGTATCCAAACAAAAAAATGGGAATTTGTTAAGATGGAATTGTCCTAAAGGTAAAAGGTCTGACCGTGTGAGTGCTTGGTTGGGTTAATTTCAAAGCCTATAGGCATCTCTAGTGGCCTATAAGCAAAGCAAAGATCAATAATGGTGGGTGAAGAAAATGGCTTCACAGAGACCATTTTATTAATAATTACTACTCATTTTCAACTATTCAAGTAAACGCGTTTTGTCTTTAGCACAGATGTTTGAACTGTGTATGTATGTATATACATGTATGTATGTACTAGAGAAGAGGAAGCTAATCTTCTTTGCTTTCAACTTCGAGAGAGACCTCGTTGCGGCGCATAAACGGGAGAGTGAATGGTGGATTATACTGCAGGAAATGAACTGATATGTGTCAGTAGAGAGTCTAAGACATAAGATTGGATTTTCATTATTTTAATTATGATTGTTGATGAACCTGTGCAACTTCAACTGAAACTCCATCTTTCACTCGAAACTTCTTGTCATTTTGAAGAGCTCTCCTTAGTTCTTGCTCCCGTCTCTCAATCTCTTCATCGGTAACATAGCCTGAAACAAAGTTGATTTTGTTCACCGGTAACAACAAAAATCTGATTATGTTAGATGCTTCAAGAGGTACCCTCTGAAAGACAACTATTCCAAACCATGATGAATATGTAATGAGCATTATTGTTTGTTTACATGTCAAGGTTGTGTACTGTATATTACACATTAGACTAGACAATACTATCTTAGAGAATTCATTAGCTTCAAGATAAACACTTGTTTTTCATTGTAGCAAAATTCTGCTGAAATTTTTGACCTCTTGTTTGTAATCATGAGAAGACAGGCATATATAAATGGAACTAGTTTGGTGTTCTCTGGTCTATATCATTGATTATTCAAACTAGAGAATCATCAGACGTGGAAGTGAAATCGAGTATCCTTTACCTGAGAAGGCGACAACAGCAACAATCTTTCGTGGCACCTCCTGAATTTTGACTGAAGGATCTTTTGGCAATGGCAAATCCGAACCATACTTTGAGGGCATGACAAAAGACATCCGCCACTGGTTTTGATCTTTAGCCTGAAGCAACAGTATACATGCAAATGAACAAGATACCAACTGACTAGGAGTAGAATCAAGAACAAGATAAAAAATGAACCAGAGACAATTTCAGAAAACAATTTTTGTGAGCAGCTAACAAGTAGGTAGCCCAGGTTCCTAGCACTTACATAATAGGAAAATAATACTATCCACTATCACTGATCTACACTCTAAAGCATAGGAGTGTGATGCTCTCAATAAACAATCATCTAGATATGGTAATAAACAGAAGAAACTAACTCACTCAAAGCTCCTCCAAAGTATGCTATTGCTATCTATGTTTAAAATAAGCTAAGAACTTCCAAAAAGAGACGCTCCAAGATCCATTGATGAAATATAATACCTTGCTAGTTATCACCGGAGTTGTCATTTCCATCTTCTCTCCAACAGATTGGACTTTACGAGTAACGACAGGAGTCGTCATCTCCATTTTCTCTTTTATTGTGTTCTAATGAAAAACAAAAAAGTATCCAAATTTAAAGCAAAACAACAATTCAAAATCATACAAAAGATGCAGCAAAATCCATAAGGAATGCCTTCATAAGTACCTTACCAAAGAGGTACTCAGCTAACACATTGAAAGACTTAGAAGGACCATAGAAGTCAAATCCATTTTCTCCTGACATAGTAGTCTCGGCCACAAAATAAGGCTGTTCCAAATTCATAACATCAAATTCAAACTAACACCCCAGTTTAAAACAGAGAGTGTGAGTGAAACCACCAAGATAAGAGCAACTAAGAACAAACCTCGACTTCTCTAATCTCCTACTTGTCTGTCTTACTTAGAACTTTGAATTCCATTGTCTCGAGATCGGGAACTACAGAAAAAAAAAATTCAAGCTTTAGCAAATAAAAAGTGAACACAAAGCTAACACAATTAAGCTACACACTAACCAGACATCAAAGCTTCTTCAAGATTAGAGCTATTGAAACTCTTGGGAAACACGTATTTCGCAGTCTCCACCACCAAATCAGCCAAAACTAGAATGAATTTGACAATGATGGAAGTTCAGATACAAAAATTACAGCAATTGAAAGATTTATAAAGACGGAACATTTACGGCGTTGAGAGACAGAGGACGCCTGAGAAGCGAGAGCAAAGACAAGAGAAACCCTAGATTCAGTGGCGGACACGGCTGCTTGACTCTGCCGTTGTTGCCTCGTAGCTCTGTTCATTGCTATCACTCTCGCCGTTCTGACGCCGGAGCAAACAATTGAGCATCTCTGATTATGGTTCCGATACGAATTGAGATCGATTGAGAATTTCGTGTGAGACGAAGAGAGGAATGATGATGCAGTGGAGGAGGAGCTGATGATCATCATCTCTCTTCTTCGCAATCAATCTTTGGAGTTTCGTTCCACTGTTTTTTTTTTTATTCCCATAAACAAAAAAAATATATAATATTTATTTATTTAACGACTGCTCGATTTTTTTACTAAACGATGCCGTTTGGTTGGACGGTGGACCTATCCATACATCATACCGGTAGATTTCTTGCTACAAACCAATCGGTTTAATACGGTTTTCTTTCATTATTATTCGCCTACAATAATTAAATGGTTCTATGATTTTATGATTTTATCCATAGCCCAAGAACAATTAATGATTTTACACTTTACAATGAAACCCAAAAACAAAGTGAAAACTTTGTACATGGAATTCTTTTTTTACCATAGTCATTTGATTAATCTCTATTTTTTTTACCATAGTCATTTGATTAATTTCTTTGGTGTTATTGTCTAAGATGACATATTAAAGTAATACCCTCTAATTTTATACTACATCATAAATGTAAGGTTTCAAAATTTCAATCTCTCATTGATCTATTTGGTATTTTTTTTTAACTAAACTTAAAACACAACACATTTAATCATATACATTAATTAATATTTTGAATTTAGTCTTTATTACTAGATTGTAACAGAAATTACACAAATTATGAATTGACTATATTTTTCTCCATTCATTTTTAATTAAATACACAATTAGCTATAATTATAACTGCTCTAATTTAATTATTTAAGAAATATAACTTCCATAATTTTTTATCCTATAAATAACAATTCTCACATCCTCCTCCACCATATCTCAAATCCTATTTTTTTTTTTTTTTTATGATCTTGCATTGGTTCAAAACTCAATTAAGATATCAATGTAAGAGTTTGATTATATATGTTGTTTAATATATATTTTACAGTGTTTTCAATTCTATCTCTTCTTTGTTTTTATATACTTATTCCTTTCTTATATTTTGTTTTGATTTAAGATATATTTTAATATGTGTAATAAAATTTGGATGGCTATAATAAAATTAATTAATCGGATTCAAAAATATTGATTCTAACCATCTCACAATAAAAGAATCAAGCTAAAGAAACCATTTCCAGTCATGTATATCTAATTTATTTTAAATAAAAAATATGCAATGTTCTATCGAAAGATTCTTTGGTAATATAATTATGAAATCAATTTTTCTGAACTCTCTCTTACCTCCAACAAAATTGTAACCTTTATTTTAGAATACTCAACATTATATTTACTTTGTGATTCAACATATAATTATACAAAAATCATTAATTTTTTATTTAAGTCAAATATGTATTTTAAAAGGATTTATATATATATATATATATATATATAGAAAATAATTTGATATTATATTTTCTATCTAGTTTTTATTACAAGGATGAAACAATTATAACTAAATCTAGCAACATAACTTAAACTAAGGTGAATATAAAAAAAATACTAAAAAAAAATGAATCTTTGGGGATGTACTTTAAAATTTTGATTGCACTTCATTTGATTTTATAGAAAATATATGTAACTTGTTACTTTCAAAATAATTTTGTTTTTTACCATTAAATACTTTAGGTTATGTGTTAATTTATATAAATAATTTAAATTAAATATTTGAATATCATATTAAATTTCAATTTTATCATTAATAATATTTATTTTTTACCTCAAATTAAAAATATTAATGAAAATTATTATCAAAGTTGAAAAATAAAAAAACAAAAAATTTCAAGAAATATGTATATATGATTTATTAATTATGTGACTTTAGTTTATTTCCTAAAAGTTGATAATAAAATTGTTCTGGACTATCCAAATCTCTGTGGGTTCACAAGAGTCAGCAAAAGGGAGAATGCGATTGCTCGCAGACGATGCAAGGTACCATAGGTACTGAAACGTTTTCTTTCAAAAAAATATAGTGGTAAAATAGTTTTTATAAAAGATAATAATAATAAATTCTATATGCATGAGAAAATCTATGGACATTTTTCTAGCCTTAAGAAATAATGCAATATTTATATAAAATAACTATTTTCAAAGTATTACTATATTGTCTCAATCCCTCAATTGTGGCTACGATTGTATATTCCATAGTCAACTTTTATTTAGATAATAAAATATTAAGGTGATTTTTTTGTTTTTCTTTTTAAGCTATATATATATATTACGAAATAAACATATTCATTACACATGTATAGTAATAATAGATATTACTTCTTCGTTAATTATTTATTATTATATAAATAGATTTTTTTTTTTGTGAATTTATATTGAACAAAAATGTGTGACAACAGAAGTTAGCTAAAAAGTTAATAAGAAAGGGAAGTGATTACAGATAAAATATAACAATGTATAACCAGAATATCCGGAAGTCGTTAAATAATAAAATATCAAGTAATGATTTTTTGTTGTTAATATACGCATTTGATTTATCGTGCCTACCTAGGCACTATCAAAATGAATCAGACTATCCAAAAATATCAACTTTGCATAAGCTACTTATTTGTGTAGGTTGTGTTAAGAGCCTTTGACTTATGCCACCAAGAAAATCGTCAGAGTAAAGTCTCTCAAAGCTTTGTTATCATAAACAAATTGGGCACAATGGGCCAAGTGATAAAAGTATTTAGGGCCTTGGAGGTATTGTTTTTTCGCAGTATCCTTCATTCTAACTTGTATTTTATTCTTCACTACATTAACTAGGTTTAAAAATAAATTAGGTAACAACTGTGCTGTTGAACGGAGTGAAATTTTTGTTTAAGATATTACATTTGTAAATATATTTATTTAGTATAACATTTATAATACAAACTTATATTGATTTGAATTTATGTAAGTTTATGAAAATTAAAATAGTAATCGTTTCACCATAAATTTTAGATTGACATGATAGCGGATCTGGATATTATGTGAACCGAATTAGTGATCGTTAGATTTTTTATCAAAATCTTGATCTATTAAATCAGATAAAAATCACAAAAAAACTAAAATTTCATGAACTGGATAATTTAAATAAAATTGTTAACTCGGTCAAACCCGTCCGCTAAGCCATCCTGCAACGGGTTTAAATATTTTGAGCCGCATCTGTCCTGCTTGAATTCTGAGATCCGCGTGGGTTACAAATGCATTTCAATAAATCATTTTTATAATATATTTAAAGCTTAACCTTAATTAATATTAATAAAGTTAGGTGATAAAGTTTTTAGGAATAACACATTTTTTTTTTGTCAAAAACACAATGACATATAGTTGTAAATAATAAATATAAATGAGGTTAAATAGCTAAATGTGTTTCGAGCTCTCTGGCGACGACACATCAGCTTTTTCAAGAGAATGCTTCTCTGTTAATATATAGGGGATAATAAATTAAAATATCAAAGTAATATTTTTTTTGTTTATGATATAACCATTCGATTAATCGTGTGTACGGTGTACCATGCACTAGGCACTATTGAAATGGATTAGACTATCCAAAAATATCAACTGTGCATGTTGTGTTAAGAGGACTCAACTTATGCAGTTATGCCACCAAGAAAATCAGAGTAAATCTCTCTAAGTTTACAAACAGTTTTGCGATAAACAACTTGGGGCAACAAAACATATATTTGGTCAAAGTGATAAAAGTGTTTAGGGTTCGGTTCGGTCATCAAGGAAACTTTTAATCTTGGAGTTGGAGGTATTGTTTTTTCGTTGTATCCTAGCTCTATGCTAACTTGTATTTTATTCTTCACCACATTAACTGGTATTTGTTTGTACGTAGTAGGTTGTTGTGCTTATCTTGATGTCGAGAATGCAATGTACCCTTCGATCGGTAGCAGCTAGCGTCAACAAGTGTAAACACACACATATGTAAGAGCTTATATTATTATATAACGACATGATTTTGAAGATGCTATGTTATTATTTGTTGAGTAAATGCAGTGCCGTGCCTAGGGATCTAGAGGCCTAAGGCAAATATTGAAGATTGTGGACATTTTTTTTTGGTATAAGAAAAAAACAGAAGAAAAAAAATGCATCTAAGCTTAAAATTTGAAAAAAAAAACTTTAAAAACAATTGTAAATACAAAAAGCCTCTAATAAACGTAGAAGTATTAGTATTTGTAGAATGTAGCCTTGGAATATTGACCACTCACAAGGTAAAATAATGTGAAATATTAAGATAGTTTCTATAAATTAAGCATGGCTCTGAGTAAATGATTAGTCCAATGGAGGAGCTGATGATCATCATCATGTCTCTTCTTCGCAATCAACTAGGAGTTTGGTTCCACTGTTTTTTAAATTCCCATAAACAAAATAATATTTTATTTATTTAATGACCGCGCTCGATTTTATTTAAACGATGTCGTTTGGTTGGACGGGTGGACCTATCCATACATCATACCGGTAGATTTCTTGCTACGAACCAATCGGTTTAATACGGTTTTCTTTTATTATTATAATTACACTCTCCCGCCGAGGCTCTTGGCTTTGTCCCGACGACTGAGAGAAACGGAGTCGCACAATTTTCCGATTATCCCAAATTTATTTTGTTTTGTTGAGATCTTTTTGCTTAGATTCTGGTGAGGAAGCTATGAGGGAAGAAGAAATAGAGAAGATCCGAGGCGTGGTTCGAGACTGCGTAAGTAAGCATTTGTACTCGTTGGCCATCTTCTTCGCCGACAAAGTAGCGGCACTCACCAATGACCCAGCTGACATTTATATGCAAGCTCAAGCTCTTTTTCTCGGCCGACATTTCCGACGCGCCTTTCACCTTCTCAACTCCTCTAAGATTGTCCTCCGAGATCTTCAATTCCTTTACCTCGCCGCCAAATGCCTCGTAAGATTCCGATTTTGAATTTCAGATTGTTTCGCTTGAATCTAGGGTTTTAGGTTTTATCGGGTAAAATCTGTGTGTGTGTGTGTGTGTGTGTGTTCAGGAGGAATTGAAGGAATGGGATCAGTGTCTCTTGATGCTTGGTGATGCTAAGGTTGATGAAGATGGAATTGTCTATGATGCCAAAGATGGTCACGTCATAGTTTTTGATAAAGATGCAGAGGACCGAGAGATTAATGTAAGTTAGATTTTTTTTTTTTTTTTTTAACTCTATTCAAATGTATAATACTGGTTTCTCCACTATACCATCTGAGGTTGAAGGTTTTGCAAGTACCTGCACTGATATATGGGGGGGTTGTCTTTTGCAGATTTCATCGGCAATATGCTTCTTAAGAGGGAAAGCATATGGAGCGTTACAAAACCGTTCTCAGGCTCGACAATGGTCAGTGAGCCTTCTTCTTTCACTTATCTTTCTTGTTCAGGGGATCATTTTCATTTTGAGAGACTGATCTTATTGAGTTAGTGGTGTAACATGATCTGAGCATGTATTTACGTTTCACTGAACTGCTAGTAGGAAATATTAGGATCTTGTGTGTAATCTGGCTGATCCATCTAATCATGATTGAGTGGTGTGTGGGAATCTTGAACTCCATATCCATTTAACTCATTAGTTTCGGTTGGGTTTGCAGGTACAAAGCTGCTATAAAGGCTGATCCTCTGTGCTATGAGGTACTTTTAGCGCCCTAGTCAATTGCTCCATGTTATTTTTAGCAAAAAACCTGATGTAGCTTTATCAGAAAACTGTTACATGGATGTGATTTCTGTAATCTGTCCTTTCAGGCTTTGGAATGCCTCATTGAAAGTCATATGCTTACATCTGAAGAAGGTGAGTTATAGTTTTTTAGCTTTTTCATTCTTCTTCATTTTATCGTCTTATTTGTTTCATGGTGCAGTCGTTTACATGATTAGAAGTTAACTGAGACTTCAATTGACTTTAATTACATAAATTCAGAATCGAGTCTGCTTTATTCACTGCAATTTAGTCCAGAAGACGAATGGCTCTCGTCTTTCTATTCATGCTTGATAAAGAAGGTAAACATTTCTATGTTGTACAGTGTTGATCCGATGTGTCAATAGTTATGTGGCGCTTATATTTGGAATTTGCTTGCTGATTCTCTATTCTGCTAATTTCTATTGGCAATCATCTTTCCTTTTTCTTCTTGGTACTTACTAGTTCTTCATGTCTAGTATGACAAACAGAGCACGATAGATGCTAAGTTCAAGAAGCTTGAGAACGAAAGTGGTAGTGTCTCTGGATCATCGATGATCACATTGGCTAATAACACTGATCTGTTGGCCTGTAAAGCTGAGTACTACCATCAATGCTGTGAATATCAGAAGTGTTTCGAACTAACCTCTGCGTAAGTTGTATAGTACTGCTGATACTAAATTTTGAGCAATATGAAACTTGAATGATTATAGCAATGTGATCTCTTTTGGTCTTATTTGACAGACTCCTTGAGAAAGATCCTTTTCATTTGAAGTGTACCTTGGTACATTTGGCCGCTGCCATGGAACTTGGTAATTCAAATGAGCTTTATCTAATGGCGTGCAATTTGGTAAAAGACTACCCTTTAAAGTGAGTATAAAATTTACTTTCTCAAGCTATATGGCCAGTGGGTGAGCATGTCAATATAGTTCTTATGATTTTATCCCAATCGTAGCTAGGATAGTTAATCTGTTTATGGTTCAGCTTGTCAAGACCATGAATCAACTTCAAGAGCATGTTTTTCTGGTTGAATATGTTTTCTTTACTTCATCTCGTTGAACATGTGAAAATGATTTCAAATATTTGTGTCTGAGTCAAAATTTGCATGATTCCTTTGCTTGATGCTGTGGTATAAATACTCATATGTGGTTTTGTAGAGCGTTGTCATGGTTTGCGGTGGGTTGTTACTACTATTGTATCAAAAAGTATGCTGAAGCTCGGCGGTACTTTAGGTTATGGCATTATGCAGTCTTGATCAACTCTAGTGGTAGGTGCATGTGTCTGACCTAGACCCCCATTTATTTTTATATGGTCTTGCAGTAAATCTACGAGTATAGATGGCTCATTCTCACCAGCTTGGATAGGTTATGGTAATTCCTTTGCTGCCCAAGAGGAGGGTGACCAAGCCATGTCTGCCTATCGCACTGCCGCTAGGCTATTTCCAGGGTAATCAAGTTACTCTTGTTTTCTTCAAAACTAGTGACTGTAAATGTGTGACTTGTGTCCAAAATGAGTCATTCTTAGCCCTCTAGCATTGTAGAAGTGTTCTTATTACGTCACAAATTGTTTTTTACAGGTTGAATCTTGATATTATCTTGTTCCAGGTGTCATTTGCCAACTCTGTACATTGGAAATGGAGTATATGCGAACTCACAGCTACAAGCTTGCGGACCAGGTAACAAGTTAGACAATGCTGTCGGATCTATTCAAACTATATGACTTATTGACTTATCTTTGTGCAAATATTGTATATACTTTGATCCCTTGTCTTTGTCCAGTTTTTCTTGCAAGCAAAGGCGATATGCCCTTCGGATCCACTTGTTTACAATGAACTCGGAGTTGTTGCATATCATATGAAAGAGTGCGTTCCTCTTCTATTTACAGTCTACTTATCTTTGAGATTTCCAAATGCTATTAACGACAAAGCTACACAATAAAATGGGGAGAAGGTAATGATCCAGTAAATTGAGTCAACAACATTAACTATATTTCAGGTATGGTGAAGCTGTGCGGTGGTTTGAGTTGACATTGTCCCATATACCATCTGCATTAACTGAAACCTGGGAACCAACTGTGGTCAATCTCGCTCATGCATATAGAAAGCAAAGGTGTATTTTGGTGCACACACAACTAGCATCTCCTGTTGTGAATGTAATGAAGTTATTGACTCGTGAAATTTCTTATAAACAGAAAGGACCATGAAGCTATCTCATATTATGAGAAAGCACTTACACTATCGACAAAAAGCTTAAGCACTTATTCCGGCTTGGCTTACACTTACCATTTGCAGGTATTTGAATGTACTTTTAAATGACAGTCATTTCTTTGAAACAATACTTGCGTTGATTATCACATTTTTTCCATTTCCATCTCATTCTTGTCTAGGGGAAATTCTCAGCTGCCATCTCATATTATCACAAGGTATACACTCTACTATATATTAGAACTATAATTATTTCCTTAATTTTCTTCTCTGACTGTCGGTGAGCTATACATTTTTCAATTTTTTTTTTTTTTTTTTTTTCTATTTCAGGCCTTGTGGTTGAAACCTGATGATCAATTTTGTACCGAAATGTTGAACGTAGCTCTCATGGATGAATGTCAGACTGGGGTTGATGCAAAGGTTGAGCTCTGCTAGAAATTGGTCAGTTAAATTAACCGTCTTATTCTAGTTCTTGTTGTAATTTATCTGTACTATAATTGTGACGCCTAACACAACTTATAATTTATTCCATGCATCAATAACCAAGAGACTGTTACAATATATTCTTTAAAGGGTCAAATACACTTCTGTTTTTTTTATTTTCTGGTATAAACCAACGTTATACGGACAATAGACATTCATAGATAAATAAAATTTCCTACTGTGTGAATGGGCAGCTTTGTTTCTCTGCAGTGTTGTCTCCAGTGTCTGTGGTTTTGTTCTCTGATATAAGAGGTCCCTTGAGTAGTCCCCCGAACAGTTCTCCTGGTTCATAGTAAATCTCAATCTCCTCTGCTCTAATCGATTCATCAACCTGTAGAGAACCTCTAGAAGTATGTGAATCCTGATGCTAGAGTTTTAACCATTTAAAGATTAGGAGGGACACAAATTCATGCTTTAGACATACCTTTAGAACTCCTAGACCCAGGAACTGAACCATTACTGACCCATTTCCCCAGTAGGAGCATGACCTTTGAAAGTTCCTTCAAAGTATCCCCAGTGTCTAAACTTGAAGGCCATAACAGGCGGTCCTGAGTACACAGAGAGTACTTCCCATGCAAAGCCGCGTGGTAAAGCAGATCTAAAAGCGTCATGTGATGACTCGAAGCTCTCTTCCTCTGGCTTATAGTACTGAAACTCTTGAGGCAAAGAGTTCTTAAGCAAAGCATTGTAACTCCCAAGCCTAAGCGTCTCTTCAGCTGATAAACCTTCCCTCCCTAATAAGTAAAACCACTTTAATCCTTTTCTTTTTTGGAACTATACAGTTTAAGATCATATCGATTAGGTGCATGTGGTAATTACCATTGACAAAGAGCTTAAATTTCTCGGGATTTATGGTCTTGAAGTCCTGTAAACGGATCTTGTGTGAAAACTCCATCTCCCATGACTTGATTGCGTTTTGCACAGTCTCTTCCAACGCCTGCGCTCACAATCAAACACAATCAACGAATCAGATTCACATATTATAAAAGTAGCAAATATCATATTGGTCTTTCTTTGTCAATAAATCCCGAGGACCTTGGTCTGGCCTTCTTCGAATAGCTGATTCACACTATTGAAGTCTGGAGGGTAACCGTACCTCCACTGAACCTTTCTTGCATCTTCAAGGACAGATCTATACTTATCTCTCTCTTCCCTAGTAGCCATATAAGGTTTATGTAACATTTGTCTAGGCCCACTCCAAGAGAGATGTTAGGCTTAGGAGGCAACGGGCGGAAAATTATCCGCATGGTTGTTGAACCACCTTTTCTTCGTGGGGCTTATGTGTTCCTGTCCATTGGTGATCCCTCGATAGAATCAAACTACACTCTGATAGTCGGGGATCACCAATGAACAGGAACACATAAGCCCCCCCCGGAAGAATAAATGGTTCAACAACCATGCGGATAATTTTCCGCCATTGCCTCCTAAACCTAACATCTCTATGGAGTGGGCCAAGACATGCTAGACAAATGAAACGACGAAAGAAAAATGAATAAGAAAAAAAAACTTTGGTAGAACTTCATCATTTTGAGAGATGAAATGTGATATGGGTTAAGAAGATGTTTTGTAAGGGGAATATGAACCCATATGCATGTATATATATATGGTTTGTGATTGTAACAAATCATTACAAACAACAAGTTCTTTTTTGTTGTGAAATATATAATTATGAAAGAAACATGAAATATTTTATTTGTCAAATGACACGCTAAAAAATGTTCAAAGATCATGCAAGTCGTTCAATAGTAAAGTAGGTTTGTGTTAGTCAAGCTTATTGTAGGTTTGTGTTAGTTAAGCTTATTATTGTAGGTTAGTGTTAGTTAAGAGGCTTAAAATTATGCGACCGAGCTATCAGAGTAAAGTCTCTCAAAGCTTCAAACAGCTTTGAGATCATAAACAAATTGAGCACAATGGGCCAAAGTGATAAAAGTGTTTAGGGACATCTTGGAGGTATTGTTTTTTCGCAGTACCCTAGCTCGCTCCATTCTAACTAATATTTTATTCTTTACTACGTTAACTGGTTTTGTTTTTTCTTCGTCTAAAACACTTGTTTGTACTAGGTTGTTGTGCTTATTTTGATGTCGTGAATGCAATGTAGTGATGTACACCCTTCGATCGATAGCAGCTAGCGTCAACCAAGTGTGAACACACACACATATGTAAGAGCTTATATTATTATATAACGACATAATTTTGAAGATGCTATGTTATTATTTGTTGAGTAAATGATTAGTGATTAACAGTCCTAATATATAGTTACGTTCGCACCTTTTGGGTCATCTAATTATACGATACAAGCACATAGCAAACGTCTATATATGCTAATATATAGTAGTCACTAGTCACATACTCACATTATGTGAAACTCCACACATAAAAATATTACATGGTCAATTCAAATAACTTTAAACAACATTCCAACCATATATTCTACGTAAAAAAAAGAAGGAATTACTCAAAACTAGATACCAAGAAAAAGGAAAAATTTAAAAGAAAATGAATAACAGAAAACAAATTAAAACACCATGCAACATCATATAGCTATTTCGTCTTCAAATCACGCGGGTGACAACTACTCTAAAGATGGAGGGAACGCAGCTCGTGCTCCACGTATCTAATAAATAAATAAAAGTAACATTAAGTGATTGTAAAAGCTAGCTTAACTAGAGGTACGTACAGTTTAAATATATATAAGTGATGTGGCAACCAAAATCATCAATAAAGTACTTACTCAAATCACCAGTGACTCTCACCAAATTACCACAAGTGTATTCCAAGTTTGGTGTGTTCAATCTAACCAAAATTGCCGGAAGATGATTATAATTTAGTTTAGCTCGACCAACAGAAATTTGGAATGAGAAAGAGCTTTTCTCTGAGGTCGCCGGCTTCTTCTTCTCTAAACCAAGGAATCACATCACCCGCTGGTACTATATTTCGCTGGCCGTTGTCGTGGTCGTCATCATCATCATCATCATCAGTTTGTGGCGGTAAGTTCACAATGGTAATCCCAGAGGTAATCCTAGGAAATATGCACAAGGTCAAAGAAAAAAACAATTATTGGGGTCAATTATGTTATTTAAAAATTTTAAAAGAGTCAATTGTTGCTATTTTATATGGGTCAATTTGATTTGTTTCCTAAAATTTCAGCTAATAAAAAAAATGCACTGTCAATGGACCCACATGGTTTTATACCCTACCTCCGCCACCGGAATTCATAACGCAACTGCACCAAGTCTGGACGCAACGTAAAATTACTGCTCTTAGCACCAACAGTGCTTAAAAGGATTTCGTCGTCGTCCCATAGCCAGTTCAATGACCACAGCCCTTGAATGTCCTGATACTTCAAGTAGTTGAAGATTGTGACGTTAGCCGTGTAACTACCACGAGTGTTATTCATGATGTCCCATCTTATTGTCACATTCCCGTCTGGATTCCAATCTGATCGATCGAAAGAGAGAACCCAATATATATATATATATATATATATATATATATATATTTAAACGAAAACATGTAAAAATAATTATGATGGCATTGGAATTGTTGATTCTCTATATATAACAAGCATATATGATGATTCAGCAATAGAAATAGAGATCGAGTTACTTACACTTGGGGCTACACAAGCAGGTTTGAGAGAAATCGGAACTATTTTTGTAATATGTATGCAGACTTGCGATACATCTATTTAGAATCATAATATTTCGAGCCAATGAAGCCTCCACCAAAAGCAAGAGAAAGAGAAATTTCGCAGTTGAATATACACTCCACATTTCGTAAGTTTTTTTTTTTTTTTTTTTTTTTAATAACACGCAGAAGAAGAAGAAGAAGATGAAGATCTCTCTTTTAATGCTTTAAAATTAGGTTCTCCTAACAAGATTTTAGCAAAATATTCGGAACAATATTTAAGATTTTTAGATGATCTTTTTCAATCTTTAGTTTTTTATAAATCAAAAAGTTTTTAAAAAAAAATTATATTTTTTTTTGTTTGCGGTCCTCATATCATACCGATAGATCAGATTAGTAGACATGAACCGATCGGTTTAATACGGTTTGCGGTTTTATGTATCTCACTTTCAGGTTATTTAACTACTCTTTAAGGTCGCTTTGACCATGGCGGAAACTGGAGATCGTTGGTAGTAGAACAGGAGAAGACAACACAACTGTGGAATTGAAACCAACCAGCGAGTTAAAACCGTTCAGACCAAAGAGTTTGAGGAGGAAAAAGAAGGAGGAGGAGGAGGAAGAGCCGGGTCTGTTATAACACGCGCCGTCGGAAGAAGAACGGGGCATGGGTCGACTCTCATGGGCAAGTCCGGTTCAGAGATTCCGTTTCTTCTCTTACTTAACTCAGGTTCTCTTCGTCTCTAATGTTGTTGCTCTCAACAATGGCTAGGTTGACTAGTTGATGATTGTAAGAAAGAAAGATTTGATTTTTCAGATGAAGATACTTAGTATAACACTTGTGTAGTCTCTCTTGTGTTTTTACTCTTCTCTTGCTCTGTAGCAGAAGGGGACAAGAAGTGTTTTGCCTTGCTCTGGCTATAGAAATCGGTATCTTTCGTCTCTAGGTAATCAGTAACTTCCTTTTGTTTTTGTGGTTTCCATGATTGGTTTACTCTGTATCCTCACCTTTACGAGAATGTGTTTCGTTTTGTTAGTTGAAGCTTCAGATTGTGAACTTGATGAAGTTCCGGATGATAGCAAAGTAGCGGAGAAAGACACTGCTCTACATTTAGCATTATCACAGCTTTCGGGTGATTTTGATAAAGACTCCAAGTTGTCATTGCAGCGGTTTCTCAGAAAAAGGAGAGTTTCTGTAATACCTACTGGTTCCCTTAACCTTGATCTTGCTCTTGGAGTTGGAGGATTGCCAAAGGTTGTTTAATTTAGAGTCTGAGATAGGACTAGCCAAGCTAAAACTATTTCACTTAATGAGGTCTCTTTGGGTTTTTTTTTGTAGGGAAGAATGGTTGAGGTTTACGGAAAAGAAGCTTCTGGAAAGACAACCCTAGCTCTTCATATCATCAAGGAAGCTCAAAAGCTTGGAGGTAATGTTCTTGAATCTTTCAACACATATGCTTGAATTGGAATCTTGGCACTTGTTACTTGACTCCATCTTAAGTTTGGAACAGTGATCTTCTAGTTTTTTCATTCTTGTTTCTTTGATTTTTGTGAAGTTTATTCTGTGCTTCTTAGCTGGCTGGCTGACTTGCTTTAATGCTTCACTCCGTTAGTTTTTTTTATTTTTAATCTGAAAAAAGGACTTGTTTGTACCAGGTTATTGCGCTTATCTTGATGCCGAGAATGCCATGGATCCTTCTCTAGCAGAATCAATAGGTGTGGACACGGAAGAGCTTCTGATATCACGACCTGATTCTGCTGAAAAGATGCTAAGTATTGTTGATATGCTAAGCAAAAGTGGGTCAGTAGACGTAATTGTGGTTGACAGTGTGAGTATTCAGCTTTTCATTCTTTTCATTTCAATATGTTCATGTATTCTTTCTGCATCTGTTAAAATTAATGGTGGAATTTACAGGTTGCTGCTCTTGCCCCTCAATGTGAACTTGATGTTCCTGTAGGAGAAAGATACAAAGACGCACAATCAAGAATAATGACGCAAGCGCTCAGAAAAATCCACTACTCAATTGGCTATTCTCAGACACTGATCGTTTTTCTTAATCAGGTAAGAGTATTATGGTTTATCCTCCTCGGCTCCTTAAGTTGGATCATTTTGACCCACGTTCCGAAGATAAGACCTCTCTGCTGATTCTGTGATCCAGGTCAGATCACATGTCAAATCTAGCATGCGTTTCCCCCACGCTGAAGAAGTGACTTGTGGAGGAAACGCATTGCCGTTTCACGCAGCTATACGTCTCAAAATGATAAGAACTGGGCTAATAAAGACTGGCAATAAGGTATTGTTAGGGACATTGTTTCCATTGTGTTACTGTAAACTTGGTCTCCCTTGATCTGTAAAAAGGCTGCATATGGCAGTCGTTTTTGTTTAAACCTGATATCTTCATCTTCTTTTGATTGCTTTATTTTCGCAGATAAGTGGTCTGAATGTCTGTGTTCAAGTGGTGAAGAATAAACTGGCACCAGGAAAGAAGAAATCTGAATTGGGAATTCACTTTGGTCATGGTTTCTATGTGGAGCGAGAAGTATTAGAATTGGCTTGTGAGCATGGAGTTATCATTAGAGAAGGAACTAGCTATTTCATCGAAGGTGAGGTCATCGATGGGAAAGACGCAGCTGAGAAGTATCTGGTTGAAAATAAAGAGGTTCTTGATACTGTTGTCGAAATCCTGAGGAACCAGCTTTTCAAGATGTGAAAGAAAGAGAGGACTGTTTCTGTAGAGCCAACAAATGTGTATGTTTCGATAGAGCCAAACACCAGTTGAGCTGCTTTTTCATCAACCTCGGCTTCCCTATTAAGCAACGTGTAACTAAAAGGGGGATCAGAGAAGACATGCCAAAGCTAGTTGTTGTTAGATGTTATCATAGGTACTGTTCTTGCTAGAGATTATCATGTGCTGCAGATATTCCTGTTTCATTATTTCTTTTTTTGTCTTGAATCACCTCTAACCCATATTTACCAACAATTCGGCAATATCATCTTCACAAAGTTTGACATATGTAATTAAATAGACTAATCATATGTTAGATTAACTGCACTATGGACAGATCCATCTTCCATCCTAATCCAGGACTTGATACGAAAAGGCATTTCAGTAATCTCCAAAATCCTTGATCCTCTTGGCCAATTTCCGTACCCACCATAGCCCGTGTGTCTAGCAAAGCAGAGCCAGAGCTTATTTTTGTATGGACAGCACCAGTCTAGTCCATGGTTGTGTCCTACAAACACAGCCTACGGAAAAATAGAGCCATCATTGTTCCGTTCCATATCAAACTTAAAGGCGTATATATATATATGTAACACAATTTCGTGTTTAGTTGATACCTTAACTGAGGATCTGTTCTCAAGAACTTTCATCATCCCATTTTCAGCTTCTTGAGCAGCAACTTTCTCTTTGTTGATTGATCCGACACATGGTTTTGTTATCCATACCCTTGGAGCTACTTTTTTGAATGCTTTACTAGGAATGTGCCAAAATATCAACTCTGGGATCCTGCACGAAATGAAAATCTTTCAATATCGACTTAGCGAATGATTTATGTCCAAGATATTATCTTGTAGTAGTTATTATCATATAATGAGTTTTCCCCACCAAAATCTTTAATGTTACATACCTTAAATCGGGATTAAGAGTATTAGACTTGGTTTTAAACCATTCAACTTGAGCATTTGAGATAACCTCCGGGTATGAACCACCGCCCGAATCAAGAAAGTATAGCAATGCCACGGGTGGTTTAGAATGATTCGATGATTCCACAAGAAGGACATAGTTAGACATGCTTGGCCATAGCTCCTTAGGACCAATCATTGAGTGTGAGAGTCCATTGGAAGACTTTATTTCTTCCTGAATCAGTTCCACTCGAGTTGTTCCTCTAAACGCGCATCCATCGTCATCATCTTTATCCGATGTGGGGCAGCGAATAGGAGGGATACCGGAAGAAGAGAACCAATCCAAAGGCCAAAAGAAAGAAGCATCATCGTGGTTACCAAAGAGAGTAGACCATGGAATGCCTCTGTCTCTTGTAGGAGATATTGCTTTGTCCCAAAACAAACTTGCGTTTTGAATTGCTATGTTGTTAGCCGTTACAACATCTCCCAAGTATACCACAAAATCTGTTCTATTTGAAATTAAAGAAACAGTTATTTCAGTTAATCTTCACATAATCAGTTTAAACAGTAGTGTGTTCAATCCAATGTAACCAAACCATCCAAAACTAACAAACCGACCAAAAATTATAATTACATCAGTTTACAGTTCATTATTTCTACACCAAACTAGTCAAACCAAAATGATAAGGTAATTTTTTTTGTTTTTAACTTCATTGAGTAAAACTGTAAAACCAAATTGGTGCAATTGATGTTTGTCATGACCTGGAGTTTCAGAGTCCAGAACGGCGGACATAAGGTTGAGGGAGTTAACATCCTGACGAGGACCCCAATCAGTCCACGTGTCTTCACCGAAGTGGAGGTCTGCAAAGATTGCGATCTTGAACGGTGTTCCTTCCCGCACCCGAAGATTACTACTACTCTTCGTCGTTGCCGTCGTCGGGATGCTTAGCTCCCATCCTCCTACTCCTACGGCTGATATTAGTGGAAGAGATAGAACGGTGATGATCAGATACAACGACCATCTTTTCATTCTTGGAATAGTAATAATACAGTAGTATGTATGAGACGATTCAAAACTATTTACTGAAGTTGTGATCTTTTCTTTCATGTTTCACAACTTGATAAAGATAAGGGTCCTTTTTGTGTTTGCGACAGAAAATAACTAAATCATTATAAAATTCATCTGTTAAGTTTTCTTGGATTTTGAATTATAAATTAGCTGAACACAAGAAGAAGAAATAATAATAATAATAATAATTGAGTTATAAAAACGGGTTAGTAATCCTGAAAAACACAAAATGGCCAAATTAGGTTAACCATCTAAATCGATGTAGAGCATATTCAAAGAATATTCAATTATCTCTTTCTCTCTTTCTTTTAGTTGATAGAAAAGAGAGGAATCTAGCCAATGTTTTTTTGGGGGTCTCCACTATCCAATACCCATGTTACGTCGAGTTCTATTTCAACTTTAAAGGCACATGCACTGACATTAATTTCCACTTCTTCCTCGTAAGTCTTAATCTTTTTTGTCGTTGTTGTCCACAATAGTTTTATATGTTCACCTCCTACTCGAAATGATTAAAAATTTGTAAGTTTTCGAATTTTGTATACTATAGACTGTTACGGAAAAGAAAATGTAATTTGGAATTAGAGATTGAGAGGAAAAGATAAACTAACACAAAAGTGTAATAGAAAAGTACAGCTTAAGAGGAGGAGGGTTCTCATGTTATGTAAACTGGACCAACGAATCAAATGGTAATTATGAGAAGAATAAAAGTGAAGTATAAAACAATTGTAACTCTGTAAGGTTTGATTACTCTTACGGAGCTCTATTTTAGATTTTGTAAAAAAAAAAGTCATCATCTCTTTAGCAATCTGAGCACATCTCCAACAAGATGTAGCGATCCTGTGACCAAAACCTGTTGCATAAACAAACACCATTATAACCCCAACGACTACAACACCAAATAAGTTATTGTTCTGTTCAAAAATCAGGCTTTCATTCTTGTCTTTGAAGTGGATACTGAATATAGCTTTGACTTACCTCTAGTTTCAGTGAAGGGTTTCGACGCACGCAGTCTCGTAGCCAGTTTATAGTCAATGGCAATGAAGGCATTACAGCGCTGGAAGTGACGACTTGTGTCCCTGCAGGTCCTCCACAATGAGGTGCATCTCCACATAGGAAATCATGGGGTGGTAAGGCGGTTATTCCATCGGATTTCAGTGTATGGTCAAGCGCAGCATCTGATTAAGTCACAGGACATATGATCAAGTTTAGGCGTGACATCAACAAGTTTTCAAAGAAGCAATACTTAAGCTTACCTGTTCCTTGGATTGATTTCTCCCATAGTCTTTGTAGTCTGAATTGCCAAGTCAAATCCTTTCTACGTGTATCCGAAGGAATCGCTGATGCACCCGAAATGACCTTGTTGTAAGTAGACATGCTCGGAACAAAAAGCGCTCTTGAGATATGAGTGCCTGAGAGTGTTTCATTCACCAATACGCATCATAAGTATTGATAGCAAACTCTAAAAACAGAGTACAACTTGTTATCAGATAACCTGAGGAAGCGCAAGTGGTGACGAGCTTTGGAAGTAAAACTTGAGGGTCTCTCACTTCCATGCAGTTGAACAGAAGAATCTATTAGCACATAAGAACTCTTCACAAGTCAGATCAAATTATAAAACACAAAAACCAATTTGCAATACGTCGAACAGAGAAGGAAGTTAAAAGAATTGATTCATCAATGTTGGTCTTGATTACCTGTTTGGAGACTCTGTTAAACTCTCTAGACTCTCTACTATACTCCCCATTTCTCCTGTAACCATTGACAGCAGTCGACAAGCTTTTGTTTCCTGTGACTGCAGCAGAGAACCATCGACCACAAGCCTCCATGCTTTCTGGACTGTGAGCTCCATCCAAGTAAAAGATCAGATCACCGCATGAAGTTTCCGTCGAACCTGACGATCCTTGTGGATCTGAAACTACATCATGAACAACTTGAGCTCTCCCATGAAGACGTGCCGTTGCAAGACCATGACAGAATGCCACGGGAATCTCAGTTTCCTCGCTTTCCTGCTAAAAAAAATCCGCAAGGAACAAATAAGATTCACCAAGTAGAGTCCTTGGAAGTTTTGATAAAGGATTAATGACCAAGAGCAAAACCCAACATTTGGAAATATCTTCTCCCAGTTCCCAGTTCTCTGAAGCCAGCATCTTGAAAGAGAAACAGCAAGACCTGCATTTACAAGCTGATGATCCCCAGACAAGCCGAGCGCAACTCCGTCCAACTTTTTAAGGTCAAGAGGCGCTACTACTTCCAGAGGAACCTGTAACGCACGATACGCAGCATTCAGCATTTATTCCTTATAGTTTGGTTATTAATTATAGTATCATTAAACCACAGATGTCAAAAAGACCATTATTTGAAACGTAAACTGTTTTATTTCCAAAACTAAGAATCAAAGACACCAAGGAAACTAAGCTAGAACCCTGGTGGTGAGTTCTGGAGCACCCCACAAACTCTCCCAAACCCAAATCATTTTCAAAAATTTGATACCTCTTCCCACATTACTCTCCTAATTATATAGACCCTGGTCAGTGGTCACTAATATACACATGTTGATGTGGCATAAAAATTTGATAAACTCTTCTCAGAACTATAACTTTTTCGAGCTTATACAAATAACTAACCGTTAAAACACCAGCAGAAGTGGAATGAAATATAAAAACCTACTATAGTTACCTCAAGATTGTTAGCTGTTTTCTGAAGAACTTCCATTGCTTCAGAGAGTTGGGGTACTGTGAAGGCGGGGATTTGAGGCTTTCATTAGCATACAAGAAAACAAAGCAAATCAGAGAATATCTAACATGAAGCTGTCAATGGGAAACTTTGAAACAAATATATTGCATTCAAAAAATTATGAGACAAAGAAAGCCTTTTGAAGAGTAGATAATATAGTTAGAAGGTTTATACCTTGAGAATCCCAGCCTTATGAAATGCAATATCAGCTAACGTATTTCCTGTGTAGAATTAGCATTGAGAATCCCGAGTTAGAAGGATGAGGGAGAAACTAATTTTGCCTAATGAATTGAAATAGTATCGCATACCCAATATATCCATATGGTCCATCCCAAGAGAAGCAATGCCGCAGACGATAGGTTTTTGAATCTGTAGTTTGCATTTTCCGTTTTAATGAAGACAGATGTCCAACATTGAATAAATATGACAGGAAAAACTCAGGGGACATAAGCTTCTCAAAAAATGCTTACCACATTTGTCGTGTCAAGTTTTCCCCCAAGTCCAACTTCAATGACAGCAACATCAACCTATCAGGAACAACAGTAGTAAGCATCCAGTTTTAGCCAAATACATAAACCGTTACAATGCAAAGGGAGCTATGGTGAAAGTAGCTGATGAGAGAGGAAATACTGTAAGGAGTGTGAAAGTAAAAACTATACTTGTCGAGACTGGCAAGACCAAGTTACAAGTGATATCATATGATTAATAATAGCAATTTTGGTCCTTCAATAAGCCAACGGGTTTTAAAGGACCATAACTGAAAGTAGCCTATGATGCAATTGCGAAGATGACCCATTTTTTCACAGAATATTAAGTAATGATGACTTGTGTTCGGAAAGAAAAAAAAAAATACATAGAGACTTATTTATTTGAATAATACTAATATACCTTTTCACAAACAAAAATCTTAAATGCCAATACTGTGAGGAATTGAAAAAGAGGCGGCATGGTAAGACCATCTACAGCTTTCTCCTGCAAATAAGAAGCTCACTATTAGATATCTACATTGTTTAGTAATCTACACTGAGTGTTTTACTCATAGTTAACCAATGTCTATAGATAGCACTAATAAAAGGTATACAACAAATACATTCTACAGATCAAGCGAAAACCTTTACATTCTCAGTCCATAAATACAAAGAACACATAGAACGGGAAATTGCTATAAAAGCAATGCAAAGAGCATGGCTTCTGGTAATTCGTGGCAGAAAGTTAACATCGAAAAGGATGTTTTACCTTCAGTAACTTCCAACATTCCCAAAAATACTGTAGAAACTTTTCCTCAGATATATCCAAGCTGGAAAAGCAAAACAGCAGTCAAATCCGTCTCTTGTGTGTTCAAGTAACATTGAAAATCAATATATTGATGAACTTACCCATCTATTCGGAATCTTTCCCTTACATCAATCAGGTGGGGAGATGTAAACATTCCGGTTCGAAACCCACAATTACGTAAAATTGCCTCACTAAAGACACATGTTGAACCCTGAAATACACAAATACAAAGCCAGCACTGAAGAAAATCAGTAGCTACATATGGATATTCTAATCATCAAATATTACTTCCACATAAGCTTAATCATTATGGACCACAGGAATTCCAGAGTTTAGAAAACGGAATATTGCCTCTTGCAGGCTCAGATATGCATTAGATGGTACCATCATAGATAGTTATTTCACTGAATGATGTTGGTTTTCTATTAAGTGCTACGTTCTCGAAGTTGGAAACAACATCATCTCACGTAAGTGCGACACTCTTTCTAGTGGCTTTTTTTTTTAAACTAAAACTCAAATCCTAGGACCTGCATTAGCTAAAGTGAAAAAGCAACGTACCTTCCCTTTAGTTCCTGCGACATGAATAACCTTTAGTTCTTTTATCTTGTCCTCCAGGTCCAAAATCTGTATTCCTCAGACCAAAACAACAAACACAATTCCCAGTTTTTAGTACCATCGAGAAGGAAAGATTACTATAGACAAGAAAAATATGAAAGAAATTTGACTTGAATCACATCACTCCAAATTCTCGATGGCCAGATGTAACATAGGTCATGTATCTCTCGACAGAGAAACCCCAAAAAAACTCAGTCTTAAGAAAAAAGAGCCTACTAAATTTCATACTTGCCACAGTTCAGAATGAGTTACACAACATTCATGTCACACAATTTTTTTTGCAAATATTCAACAGTCTTTTTTATGATATCAGTTTTATTTCGTTCAAGCTTACGAACTAGTGTTGACTGTACTCACCTTGAGATATGCGATGACTTGTTCAAGCTTGTCACGACTTCCACTAGTAGGTGTGCGGTCTCCACGGTTTCGACGAGAAATAAGAGTCGACAGCGCTTCCATGGCATCATCATATGAAGATAAAGCTGGATTATCTGCCTTGTCTTCCTTTGAATCCATATCAATGACAGTCTTCTCCACAACTTCTGTTGATTTGCTAGAGTACCTAAGATCTAGAGACACCAACATAGCAATATTTCACACCAGCCTCAGGCATGAAACTAGTGTAAGCATAGAGTGGTGTATATACTTACTGTTGTTGAAATGAACACGATCCCTAGTGACCGAAGGTAAACTGTGAAAGCCCCTCTTTGTTTTAGTGAAGAAGGATTTCCTTTTGTCAAAAAAGAATGGAACTCCAGGTGCTCCGCACTTTAGAAGCCCTTTCGCATAAACGAGCATCAGGGAATCTCAAATCTGCAACCAAAACATGCTTAGATAAGTTAGTAACTTGTCCGTTCTCTCTTTCTCATTCATGCCATTGTTCAATCACATAAGCCCCCAAAAGTGTCCCTATAAAAAAAAAGTATAGCTCATTCCAATTGTGGAACACTCATATCTATTCAGCCTCAACCCAGTTTCGAAGCAAGCACACAGAATCGATTGAGGAACACAAAAATACCTATAAAGTTTCAATCTTTCAGAAAGTAATATAGCCGAACCCAAAAGCAGTATAAGAGACGGATAGAGAGAACCAACCATGGGAAAGCTTCAATGGGTAAATCGAGTTCGCGGGTCAATAAAAGTCTTTTGTTCTCGTGTGGCTCTTCTTATTGCAACGTATGAAGTATCAATCAGTTCCAAGTAATTGTGGTAATCTGGGGAGAATCTTCTTCTTTAAGCCTTTTAGGGTTTGTGGGGTTGGAGACTGTCTCAGCACTCAGCACTCAGCAGCCATTTGCACTCTCCACCACCTTCGTTTTCGAATCATCCATCATCTTCCTCATCCCAACTTAATTAAAGCCATTCAATTAAATTATTAAATAAATTATTTCTTTTTGGTTTTGTCTCAAACAGTTCAATATCAAAAGTAGTTTTGTCAAAACTAACAAAAAAAACCTCCAAATCTCAATTTTTGCTTAGAAATTAGAATTATATGTAAAACTCTATTTTGTTGAATCATGGTAATTACCCTAATAAATTATAATATAAAATTACTCAAATCAAGTTTATAATCAAAAAAAAAAAAAAAAAGTGGTCCATAAAAATCTACACAAATGTTCTTATTATATGAAGATAATCAAATGATGTTAAAACAAAAAAATGAAAATAGTCAAAGTTTAAAGATAATCATGTATTCCAAAATTATACAATTACAGAAATTAGCATCGGTCTACTGATAATTAACTGATAACATACGACCTATCTAGAATTAACCGCCTCTTACTCAGCTTCACTTTGTGGTTGTTACAACTTTTACAAACTATTGTCATTAGAAAAAAAAAGTTGTATTCCTTGCCTGAAAACAATTCTTGAAGGTTTGAAACAAATAAAATTATACAAGTCTACCGTGGCAAGTGCACATCTCTCTGTACATATCTTAAAATCACTGTTAGTTGTAGTTCAACTTCCATTTTTTTTCTTCTCCACACTTAAAAAAATAAATGTTCAAGTTGCGATGCTATCTTTTTATAAATACTTCTCTCGTACCTTCTGACAATTGAAACAATTTGGTATATATAGGTCAAGTCGAACGTGGGTACATTACATAACAATATTAATTGGTGTAACTTGTGTAAGTCAGAGTCAATTGAAACATTTTGTTACGTAGGTCAAGTAACCGGTTACTGTGCACGTCTTGATGGTAAATACGCCAAGGCTTTCATGAGTTTTTTTAGAGATTAATTTAGGGCTCGAATATCAAAACCAAAAAAAAAAAAAAAAATGAGAATTGAGAATTGAGAGACGGTACCTATCTTGAAAAGAAAAATCGTTTATTGCGTTCTAAACCCTCTTAACATGCAAATACTAGTATACTACGGCTTGGCACTCAAAACACAACGAGGTCACGGGGATGCCTATTGCTTACCGAGGAATTTTTCGAATCCCAAAATTTATCGCCACTTGTGTTTTTCTTTGACGAACTATTTGTCTCCATGAGTGAATTTAAGTTAGAAACAATTCACAAAATGTAAAATAAATAATAAGTTAAATGGGGAAACAAACGGAGTCATGAGAAAGAGATAAGGTTTAGAACGCAGTAGAAACACACATGTGATAAGCTTCGTTTCGTTCGTTATCCCAACTTCTTCTCTCTGCTTCACATGCCCAAGATTGGGAATATGAAGTCTATATTTGTGTTACTACTACTACTACGTACTACACTTTTGGTAAATACCTATTTCATACAAAATATTTTATATACAAAATATGATAATATTGGTGTATAATCAGTAGTTAAGTATTTTATAATTAATTTAAACATGATTATTGATTGGTGTGTAAAATTTAGACCGTGCAATTGCCAAAGAGAAAATTGTACGTCTAGTGGACATTAATTAATGAATTTTACTCTTCTAGTTTGCCAAAAATCAGTGACAGGAGAAACATGTTTTCATATTAAAAAATTGGAATATATATATAATATATACTGGACCCCTATCCTTTGTTCATAATATACTTAGTTGCAAAAAAAACATCCTGAGTTCATTACAATCATTTTTGTTTTCAGAAAAAAAATGGCAACAAAACTTAGCACCATTGTTTTCTCCATTGTTGTGTTACATCTTCTTCTGTCTGCCATATGCATGTAAGTATTTGAACACTCTTTTTATTCTTCATATTCATCTACTTTATTCCATACGTCATGAATATACACAGCCTATACGCTTGGAATCTCCTGCTCCACAACCACAACCACCACAGTCGCAACCATCGCATCACAATAGCTCTCAAGTGAGTTTCTTCGATTGCACACGGCGAGTTTCATGATCATCTACAACAACTTTTTAATATCCTTTGATTAATCTTCTTGTTGATTTTGACAGTACGGCACTACTGAAGGCAGTCTTCAACCCCAAGGTAAACCAATGAGTAATGACTAGTCTAGTTTTCAATGAATCTTTGTGCTGAATGAGAAACTAAATCCTTATTCCGTCAAATATCAGAGTGTGGGCCAAGGTGTGGAGATAGATGCTCGAATACACAATACAAGAAGCCATGTTTGTTCTTCTGCAACAAATGTTGTACCAAGTGCTTGTGTGTACCTCCAGGTACTTATGGTAACAAGCAAGAATGTCCTTGCTACAACAACTGGAAGACTCAGACCGGTGGACCAAAATGCCCTTAATATCTCCTCTTAATTACTCTGGCACAACCTCCATGTACTTTGTTACTCTACCATTATAATTTATATATGTATTGGACTCTTGCATAATCACATCACTTCTCTGTGATTATGCCAAGAATCATTTTAGAAGTTTACAGCTTTCAAATACATTTACTAGCCGTGAATCAACTACTTAAGAATTAAGCTGTTTTTAACTTCATGCTTTGTTCTTGAAGAAGCAGAGAATTGCTTCTTGAGGTCGACAACTTCGAGTGCTTTTGATGCTAACTTCTCCTTTAGCTTTGTAGATGCTTCCTCGAACTTCCTGTTCATAAGTTCTATTTCTTGCACAGACTGTTTGTGCCTTAGACAGATTGCATCTAAGCGTGCTTGCGTCCCTCTGAGTCTCATCTTTAGCTTTGCCTTCTCCTTGTTTTCTGCAGCTGCATCCTGCAATCAGATACAGCAAAAGTATGGTTAAAATATCTAAATGGTTATATCGGGAAAGTTAGAACCTAACGCTCTCAATCTAGAAGGATTCTCTTGATAAACTACAATGTTCCTCTTTTGGAGGAAAAGATAAATCTCAATCAATGAACAAAAAAAAAAAAGTTCAGAAATGACACTTGGCATTACCTTAAACGGATTGGCTTCTTGGCCTGAGATTCTGGGAGTCAGTTCTTCAGTTAGATTTTTTGCATTTTCAATCTGGAGGCACTAATAAGGTTTTCGTGAGAATGAATGGTTACTAATATATCTGTAACAGAGTAGAGTCAGTGTGCTGTAAACCAAACCTGCGAACAATTTGATGAAGCAAATTCCTTACTCAACTCCTCTATGCGAGATAACAAACCCTGGCGCTCACTTGTGACATAATTCAGCTCTCTCCGAAGTGTATCCGACATCTCGCAAGCCCATTGAACTTCGGACTTTAGAGTGTCGATATCAGAATTGAGAACCTGCAGGTGCACACATAAATTTTGTGTGTAAAGCTTTGCATCTTTAACATAACAAATTAGCAAGTAATGCCTTCTAGGTTTTAACCGGCATACCAAAAGTATAAATACTATAACCAGAAGTCAAGTACATTACGTTACAAGTATAGTTTTCTCACTGAGAAAAGTAATATAACCTCTGCGTTAGTCGGACGTTGAGAGAGAAAACATTTTGCGAAATAATTCTTACCTCTTGAGATTGCTTACTCATAGCATCAACTGATCGAAGTTCATCACTCAATCTATCAATCTCCAGAGACTTCTCCATGCTACAGGGGAACACAAAATACTGAAGTCAGAGGAGATATAGCATCAACTAGAGAAATACAGATCAACCAAGTGCCAGAAAGCTTAACAAAAATTTCTTCAGAGAGTGAAGAAGATAAAATCTTAACTTTCTAAAGTACGAGAAACAAAAGTACAGACCTGCATTCTTTTTCCAGCTTTGCATTCTCCTCAGAACATCTAAGTCTATCAGCAAGAGTAACACATTCAAGTCGACAAGATTCCAGCTGCTTCTTTGCCTAAACATAGTAGGAGATAGAGAACTTAACAGAGCATGATGAACATATATTATATGTAGAAGGATTAGAAACAAATTAATTTTTGGTCGTCCCTACAAAGAGTGAGGATATTTACGCAGAACTTCTCATGGTAATTCCAAATTCAACGTTCTAAATTATAGATCCAAACAGATAGGATAAGCTACGCCTACGAATAATATAATAAGTTGATAGTTCTAAAGGGTGACATCCAAAATGATGCTGCAAGAAAATTTTGGTTGTTAGTCTCACTATAATAGATTCCTTGTTTGGAACATACCTCTGACATTTCTTTAGATAGTGACTCAATTTGTATATTATATAATCTGATCTTTTCCTCCATGGCCTCTGTCAAAGCTTTTTCTTTCGAGCTCCATATTGCTTTCTCCTCCTCCATTTCCAAAAGAGAGTTTGCCAGGTGCTAAACAACAGGAAAAATTACTGACTCACACAAACAAGAACTAAGTTCAGAATATGTCTTCAGGAATCATACCATTGCTAGCTCTTCCTTTTCTTCAAGCAACTGTTTAACACTGGTTTCTAGTTGTTGCCGATCAGAAGATGAACCTTCAAGTCTCGTTTTCTGGAGCAAAACATAACATATGGTTGAGTAAATGTATTGTGTCTTGAAAACATTATTTGCTTCAAATTCACTATCAATAACATATGGATCAACCATCAACTGCATGAAAATACGTACAAGCTCTGTGACATCTTTTTGCAGATCTTCTAATTGGGTATTTGAGTGCTCCAGTTTCTCTGTTAGAGCTGTAATTTCTGAATCTAAACCGTCATTTCGACATAGTGCCTCCTCTTTCTCCCCACGTTCAGCAACCAGCTCCTCCTCCAGGGACGCAATTGTTGTTTCCATTTCAAAAGCAAGGACCTCAAGCTGTCTAAAGTCTTCCTGATAAATGTGAAGTAGGATGAGAACGAGCATTTCACTTAAGCAGAAGTTATGTCCACCAAAAAGAACACTGATATGGTTCTCCACGGAGAAAATTATACGAAAAGATAGAAATATATGCTCATGCAATGCTTGTCCAAAATTCAGCCAATAGAAAGAGATTTTCTGTAATGACATAATGATTTCGTACAGTTTCTTAATTCTATAATTTCGACTTTGCATATCCAACGTTGGACAAGTTACCGAATATTAGAATGGTAAAAAGAAGATCATGCTGCAAACAAATCATTGGATACCTGCAACTGGTTAGTACTTCTCTCAGCAATAAGAGAGTCGCGTCTTTTACTAGCAAAGGACTCATGTTTGCTGATGTCTCTCTCGAGGAGGGCCTTCTGGCTATGCAAGCGTTTTAACTCTCTCTCAGCAGATGCTTTCTCGGCCTTTGAAAGGACATCAGAATTATTTGTTATAATTTAGATGGGTCATTAGACAAAATATCCAGTACTATTTTAGTTAAGTATTGGGTTCCACCACGCACCTCTAGCTTGGTTTTATCTTGCATGGAATTCTTTAGCTTGGATTCAGTGTCTTTTAGCTTTGTTTTCGTCTTCTCAAGATCTTTTCTTATGTTCTCCTTCTCTTTGGCCAAGGAAGAGGATGACAGACTCGCTATATCCTTCTCAAGATCTTCTATGTGAGAGAGGAGATCTGACCTCTCCGACTCATGGTGTTCCGAGAGCATCTGACGAATGGTTAAAACATCAAGTTACTTCTAACACTGGAAAATTTGAGGAAGAAACGAAAAAAAATCTCTAATAAAATCTGTTTGAACATAAGCAAAATACCATTAAGGACGTTTCATGCTTTTGAGCTTCCTGATTAAGTTCTTCTATCTGGATCTGCAGACCAGAACACTGCTCTTGCAAAAGAAGCTGAGAAAGAATATCATGACTTCAGATTTTACCGCAAAATTACCATCAAATGCAAGGTGAAAGGTGAACAAAAGCGTCAGACCTTCTCATTCTCAACATCAAGAACTTTTTGTTTCAGACAAGATTGGACATTCTGGTAGCTGCTGATTTGTGAAGCATGTTGCTCAAAACTTTGGTGCATAAACGATGTGAAATCCTGCAGTGGGGACGTTTGTCATAAAAGAAAATGATTGTCTAAAACAAAATGCAGTGAATATACCAAACAGCGCAGAGTACTTACATGTATCAAAGAAGAGAAGGAAGCAAAATCTTGGAGACCCTCATCCATAACTGAGCATATGGTTTCCACTGACGCTTTAGATTTTTGAAATTCAGACACTAAGACTTCAACTTCTGTTGCTACATTGACCAAAGATTTAAGATTCTCCTTCACAACGACAAGTAAAAAAAACATTTAGGCAATGTCATACTGATTGACAACAATAATAATCTGTTCTAAACTTATCAGATTAATGGGATGAATTTGAAATGGAAACCAACATTAAGCACATGAGAAACTTCAGACTCCTTGGACACAAGTTGTTCACGAGCCGCATGGGTCTCTTCTCTAGCAGCATGAATCTCTTCTTCAATCTATAGAATTTCATAGTATAAAACGATTTAGCACACTAAAATAAAAAAACAAGTCTAGAAAGCTGACTAGAATGACAAATTCTCTTTTAACTAGTTCAGCAGGGGTATAAAGTGAAAAAGACGGCAGAAGATCCATATGTAAGAAGTAAGGTTACAGACAATTTCAAAATGATGTTTTCATTCACATTCAAAAATATTTTCTGCTGTGTCTAGACTAAGTAATGTCAGGTTTGGGAAGTTTAAGAAAACAGCATAGAGTATAACTATATATGGTCTGAACCCTTTCCACCGAATTTCTTATATTCATTATTCAAATATATTATGAAGCACAAAGGCATTTTTTTCCCAGGTGGCTGGACAGAATAGCAAAGCACAATCAGTTAAAGAACCACAGATACCTCAGCAAGTTTTTCCCTGGCACATATATTCTGCTTAGTAGCTACAGTGACAAGATCATCAAGACTCTGGTTGCTTGAAGATTTCTCCAACTCCAGAATGTTTATCTTTTGGACAGAACATATCACGGTTAAGGAAAAAGCCAAAATGGAAGAAAGAGAAGCTACTTAGATAGCCATTTCAGTTGTAGGTAAAGAAAAGAAGATATGCACCTTCTCTTGGAGTTGCTTAATGAGAAGAATAGATTCTGGATCTCTTAAGTTTACAACATGTTCATCCACATGCACGTCGCCAACGACTTCAAATTGCTTGCATTTTCTATCACCAGATATAACTTCTTCACCCAACTTCGCCTTAAGAAACTCAATTTGTATTTCGCTGATGATTCTCTATTGAAGGTGTGGAGAAATAAGAAATAAAATCCATAAATTAACTGATATTGAGAATGACAAATTATTACCTCGGTTTCGTATTGCAAGAGGAGATCCTCATATTCCCTTTGAATTCTATCTGACTCGTTTTCAACCTACATAACATTAACAAAGGCCAGCTTTACCACAAGAAAAGCACAAGATACATTCAAAAGAGGAACACTGACCACTACATGACTTTTCTGCTTGATTGATGGCTTCTTTCTGCTTGTGACATTCACTAAAGCACATGGATCTGGAAGTGCAGGAGCTTCAAGGGTTTCATTGATACTATCTTCGTCTTCCTCGTTAATGTTATGTAAAGGTTCATTTATCAGTTCCGAAAATGGAAGTAGTGGACCAGTCTCACGATCTGATCTTGCAGGTTCAAGAGAGGACCCCCTTGACAAAACATTAGACTGGACCTGTTATGAAAGAAAAAAAGTATTTTTATGGCTGCCAAAGTCAACATTTTCTCATGTGTTGGTTGGTCATTTCAACAATATTCACCTCTGATGGGGAGTCTCGTGAAACCTTACTAATACACCATGTATCCCTCCTCTTTCCCTGCAAACAAATAATATATCAATCTAAGAAGAAATGGGAAGAAAATGTAACAAAGATACTTAAATAATTTTCTCAACAGTATCAAACTAATGTTTTTGGGAACAGCATTCAACAACAATATGTGGAGATCATTCTAATTAATTAGTTAAGCAAATGTTTAGCGCCCAGCCATGCTGTTATAAAGTCTCAAGGTATCCAAAATAAATAGGAGAAACCTTCTTAAAGTGATCCTGCTCACGCTTCTCATCTCTATTCGAAAGGAGAACCATTGAACTCAAGTTCTTAATTTTTTTTGCTTGCTCCTGCAAAACTCTTTCCCTCTGAGCTTGTGCCTTCTTCTCTTCTTCTAACTCAAGTGCTATCCGTTCTCTCTCTAATTCAGACTGCAGAAAAATAGGATATATCAAAACCGTACTAAAAATCAAGAACAATTAATTAATCAAGAATAAAAATGACATACCTTCAACAAGGTATTGCGCAAGTTAAGAATCTCTTCTTCTGAACGGTCAGAGTGAGAAGTCTGCGATAGAAAAGCTGATATTTAACCCACAGAATAAAGCATAAGAGATAAAAAAAATACTGAAAACGAGTTAGAAACCTTTAGTTTGGACCTGAGCTCCTCTATCTCCTTCTTTTGGCGCTTTAGTAGAGCAGCATCAGTCAATATCTGTATTGAAAACACAAGAATAGATACGATAATTAATAGACTTAAACAGAAGTATGTTAAAGAAAGAGAGAATAAGTTCAAAATAATTTGGATCCAACCTCATTGACATGGGCACAGTTAGTGACACGCAGTGCTCGGCTAGCAAATTGAAGACTGCTCTTGGTTTCATCTGCATGAATCTAACATTGAAACGAAGATTAATATTGTTGAACCAAAGCAAACAAAGAGAAAAAAAAATGAAAACTGCTCTTGGTTTCATCTGCCTGGCTTATCTTAATGTCATATAACCGGTGATTAATACATACCGGTGCAAGTGTTATGTTGCATATAATAGCTGTATTTGCATTTCCACCTAAAGCAGGCTGCAAGATCCTTGTAAGCTTGCTGTCCCGGTACGGAACATGACCACTGACTCAACCAAAGAAAATGCCATAAAGATTAACCACTTGATGCGTATATACCATATGCTTCGTTCCCTAACAAACTGACCGAAGAAAAACTTACCCTTGATTTTCTACTCCTTCACTCAATTTTTTAATAACCGTCCCGAGTGTCATCAAGCTTTTATTTATATGTGAGCCTTCCTTCAGCCTAACACCCTCTGCACCGGTTTTTGCAGCCCGTTCTGAACCAGCTAGATCCACCAAATTCTACAAGTGAAAAGAAATCAGAAAGATGAAACAGAAAATACTATGTTGCATATAAGTGGGGAACAAAAAACACTGGTTCCAACAGAATAATACCAGTACAGAAACACGGACTGCATCACAAGCATTTCCAGCACCTTCATCTTGCATCTTCTGTCTACTTTCTATAATCTGTATAATGAAGAAGCGGGTAAGTCAAAAAACAATTTACATTTAATTGGGCGCTAAGGTTGAGTGTAGATATATTTACCATGCGGAAAATAGTATGCGATCTGCTACTGTAAAGATTCATATTTGTCTCTCCAATATGCCGATGAGCTGAAAATTTATTCCAAAGATAAATGAAGACCAATATTAGCAAAACCAAGATTGAAAACAGTTAAGGAAATATGTTTGGAACGAACAAAATAGAGAACCAATGTGAAAGAAAACAGAAAGTACATTCTCCAAATTCCATCATTTCAAGGACTTGTTGAGGGGAAGCGACAATCTCTTCTCGTAGTCCAGCAACAAATATTCCTTTCTACGAACACTCAGATTGAAAAACACATCAGCATCGGTAGAGAATTTGTTTAAACAGGATTCTAAAAAAAAGACATAGAAGTACCTCCAAATTTTCATGAATCTGTAGTTTTCGATGTTCAGGAGCCAACAGATCGTTTATATCTTCGTTATAAATCTCCAGGTACGACATACGCAATAGAAACTCCCTGCTTGTATCCTTGAGTAGTGATCAAACAAAAGAAGAAACAGTTGTTCCTCAAATCAATAACATCCCATAAAATCGAAAAAGAAACCAACTTTACAAAGATAGTTACACAAAGGCTAAGAATAATATAGGGATGAACCTGATATATAGTGTCAAACAAATCATGTACTGCGAGAGGGATGACTCCAGGTTCAATTGGGGAGCCTCGCATTGTATGTGTCTTCCCACTGTTAGTTTGACCGTAAGCAAACACGGTTCCTTCAATCGAACAGATACGATTAGGCCCAAAAAAAAACGAAAAAACACTCAGAACCCTTAAAACCCCAAAAAAAAAAGGAGATTGAAATCAAAAGAACCCCAAATTATCAAAATTGAAGCAGCAATTCGAAGTGGATAACTAAAATCAGGTGAACCCATGAGAAGAATCGTTAAGTATTTACCGTTAAATCCACAAACGGCGGCAGAAACAATCGCCTTCGTCCGTGCCTCATACACTTCGACGGTTTTACAATCTTCTCTAAAAATCCGATCTGTAATTGTAAAAGAGAGAGAGAGAGAGAGAGAGAGATTGGGCATTGAAATTGAAATTGAAATTGCAAGCAGAAGAAGAAACTGGAAAGAGAAGTGAGAAAAAAAGAGTACCGAAATCGAAAGTGGGAGAAGAGTGATTGGGCATGAAAATTGAGTCGGAAGAGATCTTCCAAGGACTAGTCTTCGCGTCCTCCGACGAAAGAGGCCGCGCCCGGACTGAGACATGGATTCTTTCCATCTTCCGGTGAGCTTCTCCGGCGAACAATGAAAGACCTAAAAAAAATCTCTCTCAGTCTTCTCAGGTGTTCGAAATTTGTTTTTCCCTCCCACTTAACTAAATCTGGTTTACCTTTAAAAATTTTCGAATTTAAAAAAAAAACTGGATCGAACCGGTTCGTTAATAAACCAGACAATCGCGCGTCCCCCACAACTATACTTATAAATACAGTGGTAACTTGGTATATGTTCGCCTCGAGATGTTGAAGTTTTGAATATACAACAACCTCTGGAGGTGTGACTCTATAGCTATAGGTTAAAAGTGTAATTAATTACGTCGAAAACTAAATTATAAGTATAGTTATGGAAATTTTTAGGAGTAGGTCGGTCAGATGATTATTTTTAGCCAACAAATCTACGCATTTGATCGGCGGAAAAATTGGACTGCCCTTCTCACACATAAAAAAAAAAATGGACAGGTGGATAATTTTATCCAATTTTATAGCTACTGGATTTATTTTCAACATCCCTTAATTAAAAAAGAAAAAATCAGCAAGCTTTAATAAAACAAAATTTAAAACACACATATATAGGAAAGTTTTACTTTTAACGGTAAAATTACTTTTGAAACTATAACGAAACAAGAAGAATTAAAATTTTAATTATATGACTACGTTATATAAGTTTGAAATACTATATCCGCTAGCAAATGTCACCAATCAGGATTATGATATTTGATGATATTCAACATTCATCCTAAAAAAAAAAATCTATACTCAAAGGATATGTGTGTCAGTCAGTCAATTGTGTACTTGTGTGTATATATGTTTATGAGATTAAGAAATATTTAATCTCAGAAACTTTTGAAATACATAGATATATTCAATTTTTGGCAAAGATATTTTTATCCAAAAAGATCCTAGAAACACGTAACTAAAGACAACGAAAAAAACGTACTATTCGGTTAATCTAACCAAGTACAGTTACATTAAACTAAAGATTAAAACAAAGATAAAGTTGGTTCAGTAGGAAACTTCCAGGAAATTGCCAATAGGGTAACTCATCACTCTTCACTGCCCCCCACATTTATTCACTTTCTCACCTTTTCTCTTCTTCATCTCACCCATCAAATCAAATCACAAACACATAAACATTCTCTTCCAATATGAAACTCGCCAAACTTAATCCAAAACGTTTCTTCCTCAGATCCAAAGACCGTTCCACAGTTTCCAAATCCCCCGCTTCTTCCTTCGGATCCGCTTCCTCTTCTTCCGGCCAAGACTGTATTCTTAACAAATCCTGTGACGGAGGAGGCGGCGGCTCCGTTACGCCTACTAGCATTCTCCCTGAGGTTTCTTGCAACCCTTCTCCTCCTCCTTACTCGTACGTCGAGATCCTCCAAGCGTTTAAGCTGATCGACAGAGACAACGACGGAGCCATCTCCAGACACGATCTTGAGTCGTTGCTTACCCGTCTCGGTCCTGATCCATTGACGGAGGATGAGATCAACGTTATGATCAAAGAGGTGGGTTGCGAGGGAGACGACGGTACCATCCGTTTAGAAGAGCTGGCGAGCCGTGTAGTACTCTCTTTGGATCCGTCTCGTGACTCTGCTGAGATGAAGGAGACGTTCGAGTTCTTTGACGCGGATCGTGACGGTTTGATCTCAGCTGAGGAGCTTTTAAGAGTCTTTTCGACCATCGGAGATGAGCGGTGCACGTTAGATGATTGTAAGCGTATGATAGCAGATGTTGACGAGGACGGTGACGGTTTCGTTTGCTTCACTGAGTTCTCACGAATGATGATGGATCTTCAGCGTTGATCTCTCTCTCTTCCTCCTCTTCGTTTTTTTTTTTTGCTTACTCTGTTTTTTTTTTGTGGTTCTGTTACTATGAAGAAGCTCTTTTTGCCCTTGTTTTAGGGTTATGAGTATGAGTATCGTTTGTTTTTCTTGAGATTAGTAGGGATCTTTGACGTTTGATGTTTATATTCTGGAATCTGAATGAAGTGATGGTGCAATATTGAGACTGATCTTTCCACTTTACGTCTTCTCTCTGTTTTTACATAGCTTTTTTAATTAAATTAGTTTTGAGATTACAAAATTTTTTAAAAAAAAATTGGAGAATCTATGTCTAAACTGTAAAGATCTAATCATCTCCTTCAATTTTTAAATTTTTTTGTTCTTAAGATGCATTTTAGATTCGAGAATTTACAGAGTCTGCAGCTTTCTTAGTTAATTGTCGTTTTTGGAAACATGTATTTTTAATCGGTCAAAAACTCATCTATACCATTAATAGAGTGAGAGAACATGTGACTGTGATGGCACCAGAAGTTTCAATAATTTTTTTAAAAGTGTATATTCCATTAATCGATTAAGTGGGTAAACAAACAACAATGGTCCAAATTTGTCAGATTCCTCAAAGGCATGTTCTTCCTTTGAATATATAAAGATCTTTTTGTCCATTTTTTTTTTTTTTGTCTACTGCCATTTTTAGTATAATATTTAGTTATCTGTATATCAAATTAACCAAATTGGTCAAGTTAACGCAGCTCCTTTATAATGTAAAGTTTATGATTCCGTTTGATATTGAATACCTAAAAACAATTTTTTATACATAAACGTCTGATTTAATAAGAACCTGTCATTATTTTGTTAACTCTTCTAACTATTTTAAGTTTATACACTCTTCGTGCTAAAACTTGTTAGCATTCTGAGTTTCACTATGATTCGTAGATGGGAGATGTATGGAGAGGATCTAATAATGAAGCCATCAAGGAGTGTTTTTATCCCTAAAAATGATTAGAAAAAGATAAACATAAATATGCTGCATGGGAAAAAAAAAAGTTGCATCAAGATTCATTAATATATATGAAATCAGATCAGAATTTCGAGGTTGATGATGAAGGAGAGTTTAGAGTAGAAGAGTGAGGAGGAGGAGGAGGAGGAGGAGGAGGAGGAGGAGGAGGAGTAAAACGCCTTCTAGCGAAACAGCTGCAATATCCGTTGTAACAAATTGGCATCTTGCCATTCTTACATCTTGGAATCCCAATCTCCACACAATCTCTGTCCGTTTGACATATATCTCCAACACTCATTGTCACCATGCCTGTTCAACGAATTAGTATAAGCAAGTTAACTAAGGATTGATATTGAAAAGTGGAAACTACGAGTGTACTA
Organism: Camelina sativa; assembly: GCF_030686135.1. Taxonomy (NCBI): domain Eukaryota; kingdom Viridiplantae; phylum Streptophyta; class Magnoliopsida; order Brassicales; family Brassicaceae; genus Camelina; species Camelina sativa. Next base: position 4,158,321 of record NC_141898.1, read on the forward strand.
ACTTACACGACGAGACAAGGAAGAGAATGATGAAGAATGCTGAAATTTTCTCCATTTTTTTTTTCTTAGTACTTTCTTATGTTTGACTTGAAGATGATTTTGGATTCATAGCAGTTCCTTCCATTTATACAACTTGTGACTACTATGGTTTAGTCTTTGCTCAAGACTTTGTCCAATAAATAATTGGAAAGAAAGTAAATTATTTCCTTATTCGTTTGTCAACCAAATATAATATACCCTTTTCAATCAGTGGTTATTTCCAAAAACTGATTTATAGAGATTACGATATAAAAGTTATTGTCAAATAAAGTATCATAACTATTCAAATCGATCTCATTAATCACTAAAAATTAACATTTTCTTTTCTCTTGTTTGGGTGTGGCGCATATTTAATCAATCGGGCTGGTCTCAAAAATTTCATGTGGTTTTAAAAGCTTACTAGACCCGTTTCAAATAGCTTAAAAAATTATCTAATAAATTTTTGTATTGACACGTCTAAAGTGAGAGGAGGACGTGACAAAGTCTAGGAGGCTGTGAAGAAGGTCTCTCTCTGCTTACTTGATAGGTTAGGTTGTTGAACTCAAAACTCGAAAGTAAAAGTATCAAACGAGAATCCCGAGGAAGAAGACGAAGAAGCGATAATTGTTCTTTGAAGTTAAAGAAGAAGAAAGAAGAGAGAGCGAGAGAAAATAACGATGGGAGGTTCTTGTGTATTTGGTGCAGCGAGATCAGGGCAGACGATAATGTTGGCTCTTTTTCTCATGGTTGGATCATTTTACACTGGCTCTCTCTTCGGAAACAACCAGCCCATTTTCCTCTCTCAACCTTCTTCTCAATCTGGTCTCTCTCTCTCTCTCTCTCTCTCTCTGATCTCTCTGTTCTTCATTCTTCATTTTTTTGTTTTTCCTCTGCATGCGTTACGTTTTGGATTCTCTTGGAATTGATTTGCGTGGTTTGATTAAGTTTTGGTCTCTGGATGCTCAATTCTTGTCTTGGTGAATTGTTTTCTTGTGTGGTTAAAGTTGCTCCTACGAAATTGAAGTCAAAAGGATTGATATATTTAACAATATGGTGTTGTTGTTGTTTGTAGCTTCTTCGAAATTTACAAACAAAATCGAGCTTACTTACAGAAGATTACCACTAGTGATACCTGAAACTGGGGTGAATGTGTGTCCATTGGAGTTTAATGAGTATATCCCTTGTCACAATGTCACTTATGTGCATCAGCTGTTTCCTACCTTGAATCTCTCTAGAAGAGAAGAGCTCGAAAGTCATTGCCCGTCACTCGAGCAGCGCCTCTTTTGCTTGGTACCTCCGCCAAATGATTATAAGATACCTATAAGATGGCCAACCAGTAGAGACTATGTTTGGAGAAGTAATGTGAATCATACTCATCTTGCTCAAGTTCAAAGTGGGCAAAACTGGGTGCATAAACAAGGTCAGTTTTGGTGGTTCCCTGGTGGTGGTACTAATTTTAAGCATGGAGCTGCAGAATACATACAGAGGTAGGAATTTATGAGCTTCTATATACCCTGTGAACGTTTATGTGCACTGATTTTTGTATGTTATCTTCAGGTTGGGGAATATGATTACTAACGAAACAGGTGACTTGCGTTCAGCTGGGGTGGTACAAGTTCTTGATGCTGGCTGTGGAGTTGCCAGCTTTGCGGCTTATCTTCTTCCTTTAGGTATACAGACAATGTCGTTTGCTCCCAAAGATAGTAATGAAAACCAGATTCAGTTTGCATTGGAAAGAGGTATTGGTGCAATGATTTCCGCTGTTGCCACCAAACAAATGCCTTATCCTGCAGCCTCGTTTGAGATGGTTCATTGTTCGAGATGTCGTGTTGACTGGCATGCAAATGGTATGTACTGTATATTCTTGGTTAAACAAGTTGACTTCTGCTTGCAGTGATAGCTTTGTGCTGGCTTTCTCAGTAAGTAGTATTTATGATAATGTTTCAACATGATTCCTCAGATGGCCTCTTACTTAAAGAAGTTCATCGTCTTCTCCGACCCAATGGATACTTCGTGTATTCATCACCACCAGCTTACAGAAAGGATAAAGAGTATCCTATGATTTGGGATAAATTAGTTAATTTAACTAGTGCAATGTGCTGGAAGCTCATTTCCCGGGAGGTACAGACTGCAATATGGATTAAAGAAGAGAACGAGGTCTGTCTTAAGCAGAATGCAGAACTAAAGCTCATTAGTTTATGTCATGTGGAAGATGTTTTAAAACCATCTTGGAAAGTTCCTCTTAAAGATTGTGTGCAAGTTAGTAGTGGACAAACAGAAGAGAGACCCTCTTCTATAGCTGAACGTCTTGCTGCGTATCCGGGGACTCTAAGAAAACTAGGTACATTTCTTATGCTGATCAAAATCATTGAAGAGGTGACATTATGTTCTGTTAGATTCCTAACAACTTTAGCCAAAAACTTTTCATTCAGGCATCAGTGAAGATGAATATAAATCAGATACAGTCTTCTGGAGAGAACAAGTGAATCATTACCGGAGGTTAATGAATGTGAATGAGACTGAGATGCGGAATGTGATGGACATGAACGCATTCATTGGTGGGTTTGGTGCAGCTATGAATTCGTATCCTGTTTGGGTAATGAACACAGTACCTGCAACCATGAATGATACCTTGCCTGCAATTTTTGAAAGAGGCTTAAATGGCGCTTTCCATGATTGGTAAGCTGATATAGTACTTCTAGTCTATCAAAAAATTGTTTTGTTTTTGTTTCTGATCCTTGCCAAGCATCAGTTAGTACCACTTAACTAAAAATAAAACATGTCTTAGGTGTGGGCCGTTCTCAACATATCCACGCACTTATGATTTGCTGCATTCCGACCATGTCTTCTCTCACTACCAAAGCTACGGAGATGGTTGTTTGCTAGAGGATATCATGCTTGAGATGGACCGCATAGTTCGTCCTCAGGTACCTACCTTTGATGACATTAAATTATTGTTGAATCAATAACACTTTGCGGGTCTGGTCCTTTAACAGATCATATATTAATGAGAGTTTTTTTCGGGTTGGGCAGGGGTTTGTCATAATAAGAGACGAGGAATCTTTAATCTCGAGGATCCGAGACTTGGCTCCAAAATTCTTGTGGGAAGTGGAAACTCATCAGCTTGAAAACAAAGACAAGAAGATAACAGAGAATGTTCTGTTTTGCAGAAAGAGATTCTGGGCAATCTCATTTGAATAGCTTATAGCTGATGATAGTTTTACAGTAAATATACTCTATTGGGTCTAATTAGATATTAGGTGGGGATCTCTCTACTCTACTCCGACTGCAAGCAATACTTGTATAATATTTCATTCTACAGTTTTGTTTTTTTTATAACCTGTGAACCGGCTTCTTCCTTGGCTCAATCTTCTTTACCAAACCAAAATGATTACAGATACTATATCTGACTAGGTACTGGTTGGTTCGGTTCAAAAACAATCAAAACCAGATTGAAACATGAGGGAGTGTTTAGTAGTACTTTCGATTGCTCTATACAACAGAGATAAAAAATGTACTATGAGACCCATCTGTTCTCGTAGCGGTTGAGCGAGAGCGATGAAGATTGAACCTCGCTTAAGTGGAAAGGATCCGGTTCGATTCCATAGTCTGTTAATGGTCTATGCTCGAGCACATTGTCGTGATTGTTCACAAACTCGGGAATTTCCACCTGGCCTTTCTTTATTTCGTCCCAAAGGTACTGCAACCTGCTCACATACTTGATCTTCCAGTACAGTCTGCAACTTGAAAGAAATATTGTTTTCACAAAAACAGTTCAGTCCACAGTTCTTGATTCCAAAAGTAATCTTAGATCCCACAACCGTTTAAAGTTGCTTTTCACAGAGACAAGCTCAAAGAACATCAAATTCCTACACTTTAGGTTAGATCATGAAAGCTTCAAACTTTAGGTTCAATATTCGATTATGTAAGTGGGAGGTTACTTAATAAATCTAGTGATGCATATGAAAAGAAATGATTACCCTCCACTAAGAAGAAGGCGGCCAAGAGTAGCAATGACAAGTCTGGAACGAAGACCAGGGTGGATGAAGTAAACAACTTGAAGCCTGTCTTTGATATCCGAAGGAAGGTCCTCGTAGATCCATCTTAAGATGGTAATACCCGGTGAGTTATCGTCCTTTTGCACTGTGCTGTGCATGTAAACCAAACAGAACGGTCCTTCAGGACATTGGTTGCTTATCTTCTGGAATATATACTTCTTCAGCCGCTCTGCACTCACAGCACGAGCTGCGTATCATACACAAAAAAAAATCAGTTAGAAAACAAAAATCAAATCAAAACTTAATCGACAAAAGCAAAAGCAAAAGCTATAACATATCCACCATGTAGACAGAAGACATGAACAAACGTTATCTAAACTTAACCAAAACGGATCATCATCATTAGCTTACACAAATAACAACACCAAAAACATTAATCAGAAGATCAACTGTTGAATTCAAGTTATAAACCTTAATCACAATATCTTAAGACCCAATTTATAAAAGTTGTGTAGTGTCACAGTGTGATTTTACCAGGGAAATACTTTCCGACGATGCGAAAAATCCGATGACCGGACTTATCCAAGCCCTGGAGTGTAAAGAACTGGAGGAGATCGAGATCGGAGAAATCTTCATCATCTCCTAAGTATTGAGGACAATCATGCCAATTCTCTTGTTCATCAACCTCATCGGTTCTCGTTAAGAACGGTCGAGCGTCAATTCCAAGATCAGAAGCCAACACAACCACCGAAAAATCTTCAGCCATCGCCGGAATATTCCTCCTCCACCTCGTCGTCGTCACGGTGATCTTCTTACCTTTTTTTTTGTTCCTCTCGCCGTGTCCTCTATTGTAATCATTGGCTGCGTATAAAGACTTTTTACTAATCTGCGGGCGAGTACACAGTACGACTGCACACGTGGCTAAAATCTAAACAAGTCTTATGAGCGAGCTTTTTTTTTTTAAACAGTACAAAAACGACGTCGTTTCTTACTTAAATCGTCTCTCTGATTTCATTCTCAGCTCCGATCCGGCGAGATTCGATTCGAGTTCTGACAAAGTCGAACTCTTTGCTCCAAGATCAGCAAAGAAAGGTAAGTGTTTTATGTTATTCAAATCGAGAAAAAGTCGAATTTGATTTTTTTGGAATTCATCGAGAGATAAAGTGATTGAACAGAGTTATATTGTCAGGTCTAGTGAGGTGAAAAGATGGCGACTTCGCTTTTACAGATGGAAGGAGATGACTCTGTACATCTGCACATTACTCACTCCAACCTTAAAAGCTTCTCTGCTGATGTTCGTTTCTCTCCGCAAGTGAGTCTCGACACAAAACAATTCACCAACTCTTGTAGTAGTGCTATCTCTAAAGCTCTGATTTGTTCTGTAGATGAGTGTAGAAGCTGTGAAAGAAAAGCTATGGAAGAAATGTGGTACATCTGTTAATTCCATGGCTTTAGAGCTTTATGATGACACTGGCTCAAAGGTTGCACTCCTCAGTGATGATGCTAGACCCCTTGGTTTCTTCTCCCCTTTTGATGGGTAACTTCTGTTTTCCCCTAATAGCTTTGTAGCCATTTGCCTAAAGTTTGCTCATTTAGAGAACTTGGAGCCAATTTTGACTCGATGAAACTCTATTTAGATTGATGGATTCTTCTTGTTTCATCAGTTTATCTGATTGTTCTTTTCTGCTGCTTTCTATAGGTTTCGCTTACACATCATAGATCTTGATCCCTCTTCTGTCACAACTGGAGGCTGGCTTGAAGATACGTCATTGGTTGAGAAGTATAATATCTCAGAGGAAGATTATGCTAAACGAACTGGTAAGTTCTCTACTACATACAATCGGTCTCGCAATGGAGACAAGTTTGTCTATCAAGTGACTTTGAATATATGTTGGAGCACCGCCAATTTCCTCTGATGGGTTGTATATGTTCTTGTTTTCAAATTCCAGACAGTTTTAGGAAATTCAAAGAAAAAAGAGTGTCTCAAAATCCGGTTGCTGCTGAGGCTAAGGTATGACAAAACGATTATATCAATATAAGCCAAACAGTTGCTTCTTGTCAAACTTTCAACGAAACTGAAGCTTTTAGCTTAGTCACTGGGAGAAGTTTTTGGGGTCGAGTAAGTCCTTCAAGAATACAATTGTTCTTATGTTTCTTCTTCCAATTTTATCCTTTCAACAGACGAAGGAGAACCATATGGAAGATCTCTGTGCAAATTTCAAGGTTAGTCCGTTTTTTATATGGAAGATCTCTGGGCCAATACCAATGTTATTTGTCCTTAAACTGAAGAGCTAGTCAGCCAGTTTTCCTGTTAACTTTGTTGTGAGACCTGACCTTTCTGGTTCTGCTCTTTCTCAACTTGTTATGCTTCTAATTTAATTTAACCATCGCCGTCAAATATTAAGGTGGAAGATAGATGCCAAATTGAGCCTGGGGAGAAAAGAGGAATGGTCAAATATGTTGGACGAGCAGAGTCGTTGGGTCCTGGCTATTGGGTTGGAATTCAGTATGATGAACCCCTTGGAAAACATGATGGCATGTATGTTAATTCTTTCGTCTTGATGCTAGTTTATATTTATTGACGTTAAACTCTTATCACAAATTGAAGTAAAAGTCCTTTCTTGCTTCTGGAACGTTTCAGTTTCAGCTCATGTTTATGTGCTAGTATCAATTTAAACATCTTAATCTTGTATACACTTTTTCTTAACATCATGGTTACATTCTGTGGAAGCTCGGTTGTCAGTTCCCACATAATTAATACTGGCTTACATTTGCAGGGTGAAAGGAACAAGATTCTTTGAGTGCCCTCCGCTTCATGGTGGTATGGTCAGGCCTGACAAAGTAAAGGTACTTTGTTTTCTCGAAGGTCTTAGCATTCACAGTTACCTATTTCATTCTGCCTGTGAAATGACCTATTACATTTCATAGAATCGAACTGGTTTAGCCACTCTACATTATCCGTTGTATAGTAGAATTTGCTGGTTCTCAAAGAGATGTCAACGCATGTTGTTTTTTACCTTTCCAAGTTGTTCATATTAGGTAAGCTATAGAACTAGCAAATCCGTAAGGGTATTATTATCACTCTCAACCTAACTTTTGGGGGAGTTTGACTTACTGGACATGGTTTGGAATGGCTTGGTTCCTTAGCACTTAACCTCGTTTAAGTAATTGGTTGGATAGACTGAATAAGAAAACCAATTTCTGCTACTCATGAACTTGATATTGGCGTGCAGGTTGGTGATTATCCAGAAAGAGACCCTTTTGAGGAAGATGAAATATAAGATTTTCACGGACGCATCAAACCAGTATAACTGGAAAAGGATGGGAAGGAGTTTCATCCACTCTTTTATCTTATCTTGCCTCAAGTTTTGGGTTTTACAAAAGTTGGTGAAAACACACTGCAGCACACTATGTATTAGTTTTAACGAAGAATAACTAGTAACAGTTTGATTTCACAAGGATTCAATTTATGATCTGCGGTTTATACACAATTATCCGACGACTTGCAATTTGCTAGGTCTAGTACAGCCTGCTCACGTACTAACTCTTCCGGTACCGTCTGCAAGTCCACAGTTCTTGATTCCATAACACAGATACTTTTCTTTATTTTGAAGTTGCTTTTCATAGATACAAAGCTCAAAGAGCATCAAAATTCCTAGACCGTCGAGTTTAGATCATGAAAGCTTCAAACTTTAGGTTAATTTTTTCGATTTATGTAAGTTTGGAGGTTACTTCTTGACCAAGTGAAGCAGTTCTGGTCATGTATGTAAGTATATGAAAACACTAATGAATATATCTACTGATGCATATGCAAAGAAATGATTACCATAGTGACAAGTATGGCTAGACTATATGCAAAGTATGACAAGTATGACCATACTTACAATTTATTAAGTAAGCGCATATAATGGTTCATGCTAATTAAGCTGATGCATATGATACTAGACTATATGCAAAGAAATGATTACCAAAGGCGAGAATATCCTTTCTTGTATTTTTGGGAAAGAACGTTTGATGGATAAAAACTTTACAGAAATTTATTAATTTATAAAGGTTTTATTTTATCGATAAATTAATAATTATTAATTTATAGAGAGATTGTCCATATTAGGTAACTTTAAAAAAAAAAAGTTAAACTAAGATTTAATTGTTATAAATAATATTTTTATATAATCAATTACAAGGAAAATAACAATTTTTATGTTTTGATGAGAAAACTAAAAGTTTTTTATATAGTAAAAATATTAGAAATGAGGTCTAACAAAAATTAATGTTCATATATATGCATATATTTCGATAATTTTATATAATTATTAATTTATACTATTGTTCGGACCATATATTTACAAAGAATTTTCAAAAAAATTATTATTTTATTATATTATCAAATTATATCCAAAATTACACTGGTTCCAATTTGGGACCAGAGAAATTTATTAATTTATAGAGAATATTAATTTACCAAGTATTAATTTATAGAGGTTTGACTGTAGTTTTTTCCAATGGTTTTGAAAATTAAAAGGAAAAAGAAAAAGAAATTATAAACTGGAATTGAAAGGGAGAAAAACATTTCTCTTATTTTTTCTTATTAAAAATTTGAGTAGATTACATAATTTTAAATGTGATATTGCAATTATAAAAGGATTTCCAAAAGAAAAGAAATGGATAGAACTTTAGTAGACTTTTTCCACTATTTTTGAAAATTATAAAAGTCAAACAAAAAAAATTATTTATGAAAAATATTAGGGGTAGATGTGTAAATTACTAAACTCCACAGGCAAGAATATCTTTTCTTGTATTTTTGTGAAAGAAAGTTGGGTATTTTCCAATGGTGTCTGGCCTCCCTGATGGCGTTTCTGTTCATCCCGTTCAAGTTTATTTCTCTTTCCATCCTCTTTTCAGACTCCTACCACACACCAACGGTCAAATTGCTGAGAACGCTGAGATTGAGAACCCTCAAACAACCGTTCAGGATGCTCAAGGTCTTCCTTCAGACCCACCGACAACGGTAATTCCTCCTTCCCAACAACTCTCAGAACATGCTAGTACTGGTGGAGACCCCCAAGCCAATGACTGTCGTCAAACCACCGTCGAGTTCAGGAGATGATGATGTTCCTTCGGACCCATCGGCGGCCATTCCTCCCTTTCAGCTCTTGGACCAGGCCAGTTGCCAGTTGGCAGACCCAAATGTAACTTAAAAATTTCATAATTAAAAAAAGCTAAAAAACTAAGAATATATCTTTGTTTTATTACAAAAAAGCTACAAATTAGGTTCAATATTTATAGGTGAAGCAAATAAAAAGACTAAAAATCATGAAAAAAATATTGTCAAACACATAAAATAGTAGAAAAATATGATAAAAACTAAAATAAATAAAAAAAATTGTAATTTTAAAGGGGTCAAAACAGAAAATTATAAATAATATTGTAAAACTTAAAGGATTATAAGATAAATAATATTGTCAAATGACAAAGACACAAAGATAGGCTTTGATTGGTAACATGTGTTACCATTGAGTTAAGTTGAGTTATGGACTTAACTCATAGATTATTCAAAAATGTTACCAATCAACAACAAAACTAAAAATTTTAAAGTTGAGTTTGAGTTACAATGTGTTATGGTTGAATTACAATTTTGAGTTATATCGTTTGTAAAATTGTTAACTCAAAACATTATTCAACATCATTGAAATTTTCCTGAGTTAAGATGTGGTAAGTTGAGTTATCTATTTTTTTTTAATTAAAAAAACGAAAATTCAGTTATATAATATAAAAAAAAATCTTTTTGTTTTTATTTAATTCATTTATCAATAAAAATAATTTTTACTGTTTTTTTTATTTAATAACTTTTTAATTAGTTATTTTATTTCTCCGAAATTATTATTTTTTATTATCATTTGAAATGAAAATAGGCATAGACCTAAATAAGATAAGATTGTAAATATTATGGCATGCATGTAGTTAATTTTTTAATTTGCAATGTAACAAAGAAGTTTAGTTAACATTTTGTATATTAAAATTATTTAATTATTTAATTATTTTTATTTATTTTATTTTTTATAATTTTGTGAAATATATTCACTAATATTTTTAATAATAATAATCAAATAATACATACTGTAACATCTACCACAAAAATGTCACCAGTCAATAATTTTAATAAGATTAATAAATCAGATCAGAGCCATAAACTCAAACGCAAGACAATGCAAATGTTCTGTCTGTGCACATCAACCGTAATTTATAAAATCGCAATATGATATTAGAGCTACCTAGAGTTAAGCATTAAAAGGAAACATATATATACCCGTATTTAGTTGAGTTTGTCTATAAAAGTTGGATACCCGTATTTAGTTGAGTTTGTCTATAAAAGTTGGTGGAAACAACAGCACACTATGTAGTATTAGTTTTAACGAAGAATAACTAGTAACAGTTTTGATTTCACAAGGATTCAATTTATGATCTGCGGTTTATACACAATTATCCGGCGACTTGCAATCTAGATATAACACTGAGCCAAGAACCAAAGAACAGATGTACTTAATATATCTAAGTTCTGGTCCTTAGTCTCTATCTTGTACCAAATTGTTGATCATCTTAGCAAGAGGAACAGTTCCCTTAGTCATGATCTCCAATCTTGAGGTATTGGAAGCGTGCGAGAAGAGCGACAACCCAAAGAACAACAGCTCCGGAAGAAACAGCCTGGAAGACAAGAATCCATGCCAGTAATGAGGTTGCAGATCAAAGAATGCATCAAAGAACCTTCTAGTAGCCTCTAAGTCGAGTTTCAGCAAAATATCCATTCCAAAACAGAAGAATTCCCTCTGTCTACGCCGTTCAATAGGCCACAAGTCTCTCCATACCTCAGCAGAGAGTTGATCCCCTCTCAGGCTGTTACTACTCGATGAACCGAGGTATCTCACAATAGCGTTTGCAACTATTGGTGCGGCTGCAAGAGTCCTAGCTACCATGTAACCAGTTGAAGGATGAACCATTCCTGCTGTACCACCAATCCCAACAACCCTTTGAGGCAAGACTGGTAAAGGACCTCCCATAGGGATCACACAACGCTCGTCTTCCTCAATCCTCTTCACATTGATCCCCAAATGTTTCAGTCTAGCAACCATTCTTTCTTGGATATCTTCCATTCGCAGACCAGGTCTAGCAACTAGAGAAGTTTCTTCAAGAAATATCCGGGTGGAAGAAAATGGCATGGCGTACAAGAACGTTGGGATCTTGCTGTTCCGTTCTTTAAGCTCGGGATATGAGTCCAGATGTGTGTCTCTCCAATCCATGAACACCATTTTGTCAACATCGAAAGGGTGACTGTCGACCTCAGCTATAATCCCGTAAGCTACTTGGTAGCCTGGGTTGTACGGTTTGTCATACTGAACCAAGCATCGGGAAAACCCGGTTGCATCAAGAACCACAGAAGCCTGAATCTTTACACCGTCGCTGCAAACCACAGTAGAGTTCTCCTCCTCGTGAACCACGTTAGTGACCTTAGACTGATGAAACTTAACACCGTTGGTTATACATTTCTGAAGCATTTTGGATTTGAGCTGTTTCCTGTTAACTCTCCCATAAGGCCTGCTTAAATCTTTCTTGACACCTTCACCAATATAGACAACAGCACCAGACCAGGTGGTATCAAGACAGTCAAGTAAGTCCATAGCCTCAAACTCATCAACCCAAACACCATAGTTGTTAGGCCATATAAGCTTGGGAGAAGGATCGATGGAACAAACAGAGAGACCAGCTTCAGAAACCTGCTGAGCCACGGCTAAACCAGCAGGACCACCACCAACAATAGCCAAATCAACAAGTGGACTCTTGGAAGTGTCGTACAAAGGAAGCTCAAAGTCAAGACTCTCCTTCTTGGTTTCAGGGACAAGATCCAAAAGAGCAGCACTAGTACTACTCGCAACACCAGAGCCAATTCTGATAGCCCTTTTCTTCAAACCAAGCTTAACCCTTGAAGGGTTTGGATTGTTACTGCTAAATCTCTCAAATCCATGAAACTGAGGGACGAAAAATTCGAGCTTGTTTGGTGATTTCAACAAAGTATCCATCGAATTCCCCCAAAATCGAAATAAAGAAAAACCAAACGGACATATAAATCTAACTAGAGAGATTGCGAAGATGGATACTATAAAAAAGATGAAAGAGGACCACAAAACTTACCCAGAAGCAATAAGCTTCGTGGAGATGGAGACAATTATCTACTTCTCTCACGAAAGAGAGAGAGAGATGAGACTCTCTTTAAGTGATTGTACTAATGTGTTTGTGGTTCTGTAGTGGTGGGGTCTGATCCAAATTATATTTATTAGCTTTCGGTTTGTGTGATCCGTTTGGTTTGCGTTATTGGTCATTAGTCACTCGCAACCTCATGTAACCACCACTAGCTTACGCATTAAGGACATGGTTGTTATTGAATTTCTCATTCATTATCCACGTTCAATGTTTCATTTGTCTAATTAGTTTTTTTGACTTTTATTCTTTTTGGGAAGATATATGAATTTTGGATTTTTATGCATATGCTTTTAATTTTTGCTTTTTTACGCATATGATTATGAGTTTATAACAAAGCACAAAAAATGTGAATTAGTAGTTTTATAAGACAAATCTCTGAAGTTAGAAATTTGGATGAAATTTTATTAAAACATTTTCAACACAAATTTTTCTACTTCACTTATTTGCAATTCTAAAGCAGAATTGTAATGCAATAGTAAAATGTTTTGTGATTTAACAAAACAACAAAAAGTCGCTTTGGCCGAGTGGTTAAGGCGTGTGCCTGCTAAGTACATGGGATTTTCCCGCGAGAGTTCGAATCTCTCAGGCGACGAATTTATTTTTTGGATTAATTTAAAGACGTTATTAGATTAGGTTAATTATATCACATAGCCGGATCTCACTTGTTTTCGAAAATCTTTGAAAAAAAACTAGGGTTTTTTGATGGAGCAACAAGAAGAGAAGAAGAAGAAGATAAAAGTCTGCAAAAGAAGAAGAAGAAGAAGAAAACAATCAAAATCAGGTTCGTCCCTTCCGCTAGATCTAACCTCAGAGATACTCTTAAGGCTGCCTGAGAAATCTGTTGTGAGGTTTCGTTGCGTGTCCAAGCCTTGGTCATCAATCACCACCGATCCATATTTCATCAGCTTGTTCAAAACTCGGTCCCCACGGCTTCTACTCTGCTTCAAAGCTAATGACAAGTTGTTCGTTTCCTCCATTCGGCAGCATCATCAGACGTTTGATACTTGGAACAAGTCTTACTCTTCTTCTCAGCCTATTGATCGTTATCATATGGATTTGAAATTCCCAATAAATTTCAATTACTTCCTCCCTACGGAATCTGTCCAGGGTTTGATCTGCTTTCAAGAATCAGCAACGCCCATTGTTTGGAACCCTAGTACGAGACGGTTTTTAACTTTACCCAAATTAAATACGGGCTGGAAGGATATAACAATCTTTCTAGGATACGATCCAGTGGAAGGTAAACACAAAGTAATGTGCATCCCTTTTTCAAAGAGTTGTGATGACTGTCGGGTGTTTACACTGGGATCAGCTCAAAAATCATGGAGAGCGGTCAAAACTAACTATTCCCATCGTTCTAACTATTATACTTCTGGCCGATGCATCAAGGGTGTTGTATATTATCTAGCCTTTGTTTATCATATGGATGTTTGGGTTCTAATGACCTTTGATGTTAAATCTGAAAAATTCGATAGGATACAGTTACCATCATCTGATGTTCACAAGGAACTTATCCCTTATGAAGGGAGGATAGGTTGTGTTGATAGAAAACGAAACATGAAGAAGGGTATCAGATTGTGGATTTTGGAAGACGCAGAGAAACACAAGTGGTCGAGTAAAGACTTCCTTGCACCTCTTAGTCACTTTGATAAGAGTTTGGGCTGCTGTTTCCTACTAAAAGGTTTCACTAGTGCTGGTGAGTTCATTTATGTAGAACAACTGTTTCGTAAACCGTCTTATATTTTATTTTGTTATCCGGTGAGAAACAGCTTTAGAAGATTCGAGCTTAAAGGAATCACTGACGACCAGTCTGTCCTCAGTAACGTCCATGGCTATACGCTCCATGTTTTCCCCAATCACGTTGAGAGTCAACTCTCTTTCTAACAAGTTTCTCTGTTTTGTTTTCCTTACGAATGATACTTAATTTATGCAAGTTTATGATTTTGTTCTCTCTTTCTTTTCTTATAATTTATGGTTCCTTATTTTGACTCTATCCTTAGCCTTCTTCACAAACAATATCCAAAACACTTGTATCAAATAAATAAACATTAACATTTGTCACAAAGTAAAAAGTTAACTAAAACACAAGAGAAAAGCGACAAAATCACACACTGAATACTACTTGATCTTCTTACTCTTATTACTAACTTCAGTCTAGAGTAGTAAAAATGTTAATGGAAAGCCCTTTTTATACACCCACCACCAAATAGTCTTTGCAAGGAAAAACATCACAAGCTGAATCTTTTGTACACAAACGTACGTGTCCTACGTTATGAGTAAATTATAAAGCAAAACCTGCATAGTTTTCAGAAACCAAAGATGATGATGCTGATGTTAGATCTGCACATTCAAAAAGCACTACCTGATACTGAGGCAAATGAGCATTGTTCTTACCTGTTACCTAACTACTCGCTCCCGATGTTATCGTAACTGAAGCCTTCAGATATGGTATCCAATCTCTTGTTGTCTCCTGTAAAAACACACAGTTACCATTATCACTTCTTTTCTTTTTTGCCTCAGTACTTCTACTTTTTCTAAAACAGCGAGTAGTGTTTTGTGTTTTGATATTCTCTCACCTTGATATTCTCCCCTTTCACGGGAGTCCAGAAAGTTTTCAGCATTCGGTACAAGGAAGGGTGATCTATCGTAGCTCTCCAAAATATCTGAAATCAACATGAAAACTTATGGTTACAAAAAGAACAAATCATAGTAGCTGTTCGCTGGCTCTTGTACTATAGAAAACCACAAATAACTACTTGCTTCTATATGCATGCTAATGTAAGAACAAAGAGAAAGAAAGGGGTATATGAGATGGATAAAGACCTGAGCTCTGGGAAAAATCAGCTGTCAAATCAGAGAGGCTGAAGTTCCGAGGGATTTGGCCTAAGAACCCAAAAGTAGAAGCTTCTGCATCAAGAAGCGGATCACTAAGGGGTTGGTTGTTTGACTCGTTACTGAAATTAGGAAGCGACGCATCTCCAACTGTCGGATGTCCTTCGAGGGCATTCCGTTCACCACCATACATGTATGAAGCAGGGTTTGTAAAGGCAGTCTCAGACTTGATCATTCCGCCATTCATTCCTTGCATCATAGGCATGTTTGTGGTCTGCGATGAGAGCATATTTGGAGAAGCATCGACTCGCCTAGCATGGGTTGATATGTTTATAGAAGAGGGCACATTTGTATTGAGTGTTGAAGAGCCATTGAGGTACGCATTAGACAGACTAGAAGCCATAGGATGATGTGCATTATCAGACTTCAAAGATTGATCAGTGTGCTCAGAGGGATAGCGTAATTGTTTCTGATTCACTGTTAAGAAAATTACATAGGTTAGCTATTTGATACTCATAACCTCCCTCCAATTTCAAGCACAGTATAACAAAATAAGTAATCACAGTGAAGAGAGAGAGAAAATACTATTCATCAGTTGTTAGCTGTGACTTGAAAGAATGACTAATCTAAAATGTCATGGAAGGAAGAGTGAGGTAAGACGTGTTACTGACAGACATATCTTCATTCATTCTAAGAGACGTAATTACCTACTACTGAGTTTAAATTTCATCTTAGAAGCAAGTTCATGAAGAATTTGAAGATGTACTTCTACAAAGAAATCACCTAGAGTGGAACTAAGGCAGCAAGTGGAAGCAAGAAAACAAGACAAGGCATATGAGGACTGTTTTCTACAACAATTGACCAACAATTCATAGCATAATTATACAAGTGATAAAGAGGCCCCTAAAATGCAATAATTAAAATCCATCTCACTCCAAACGAATCTTACTTGATTGAAGATGAGAACCATTTGTATTTTGGACGGAAGCAACCCCAGTTGGATGAATCTGACGCATGTGGTGAACCTGCTGCTCAAGCAACTTATTGAATTCCATTATCTGGTGCTTAACCATTAGCCTAAGATAGTAAGCCTTGAAAAATTCCCGATTCTCTTCTTCAAGCTTCTGCCAAACTGTAAACCAAAAAGGAAACCATCCTAGCATAAATTTTTTGGTCAACCCTGCAGTAGGGGGACAATCTCCATTTTATCATCCATACTCATGCTTTTGTTATGTAATATTGTTTTCGGCCCTTTTTCTGCTTCT
Source organism: Camelina sativa (assembly GCF_030686135.1). Classification (NCBI taxonomy): domain Eukaryota; kingdom Viridiplantae; phylum Streptophyta; class Magnoliopsida; order Brassicales; family Brassicaceae; genus Camelina; species Camelina sativa. Next base: position 4,174,687 of record NC_141898.1, read on the forward strand.
TAGGAATTCTCATATCTAAGCAGTTAGTAACTCGGTTCTGACCAATACTAGGTGACCCTTGAACCAAAAAAATACATAAAATTTCAGTTTTAAGCAACAACAAAATCATTCACACATGATTTTCGCTAAGGATGTCCTAAACTGGCAAGCAAACATATTAACACCTTTTAAATTCAAAGTAGAACCATCAATGAACAAGGATTACACAATCACATGCTAATTTATGTGAAAAAACAGATTACTTGAATTGGCTACCTAGTTCTGTGAATCCAGGCTCGATTTTAGCCTGCTCCAGTAAAGTATCCACAACTTCTTTCTGATTCATGTAAAGTTGGAGGCATCGTTCTATGAGGTTTTGAACCTGAAACGGCATAACAACAGGCCAAAAGTAAGTTTTCTAGAGCTTAAAGGTTTGACATGCCAGTTGGAAGAGGAAGAATTAAATTTCATTATTAGCAGATTCACACAATGAAAGCAAAGGCATTCACTAATAGCTTTCAAGCTCTTCATAGCATATTCAACAATATATGCAATTTATAACATAAACCATCTGGATATGCAATCTATATGAAGGTTCTTAAGGAAGAAATGGATCTAACTACAGGTTTGACCTATTAACTAAAGGACAAAAAATTGAGATTGCGGTTCACAACTACAAATAACTTAACAAGATCCTTCATCTTTAATATTTACCAGTTGAATATCTTGACGTGAAACCCTTCTCACTGTTCCACTTGACATCTCAGAGACTTTTTTGTAAACCAACCAGACCGACCTTATTCCTGTCAGGAAGAAGCAGTCTCTATAAGTAATATGTAATGAAGAGGGATACAAAACCATAAAAACCATCAGAATAAACAAAAAAAAGAATCGCAAATTTACCCACAGAGGCATGAAGATAAAAATCAAATCTTTATCGATCGAAAACCAAAACCGAAAAACAGAGAAGCAGAAATACGAAATAAATCAGCCAACACAAATAAGAAGCTAAAAACAAATTGAGAAAACCCCAAAAGTAAAGCCTAACACTTGGATTCGATTTCTAACCGGATCAAATCATATATCAAAAAAAGAAAAAGAAACATCAAAACGATCAAAAGAACAAAAATTTGGATACGCAAAAACAAATAATTGAAGACCAGAAGATAGAGAGAGAGAGAGAGAGAGCACCTTTTTAATCAGAGAAGAAGATTCGGGAGAAAAGAGAGAGATGAACGTAATAACCCTCTCTCACTTTGTTGGTCGATCGTGGTGGATCATTTCTTTACTCCTTTTTTTTTTTTTTTCCATTTTTCTTTGATTTACTTCTTTATTTTTAATTTATGTATATTCTTTTAGTAGTATAATAATTTACCATTTTTGTTTCGAAGCTCAGGAAGCTGACACGTGTATAATACTTAACAATGGTGGATCCCAAACAATAGAGTTATCTGATCTTCTTGTTGCCCCCTCTCTCTCTCTCTCAATCTTTTTTTTTTTCTTTTCTTTTCAGTCAATGATAAAATTGTTAACAGTTTTGGTGGGGTTATTAGTTTAATATTAGAATAGAGTTTTAAAAAATTTAAATGTTATGTAGAATTTGTTGTTATTAGATCAAAATTTTGTTAAAATCTGCTTAAGTTTATTATTATTATTAGTTTATGATTTCTAAAAAATCAATTAAAATCTTAACAAATTTTTGGGTTATTGAATTGAGACTTTTATAAAATCATTAATTTTTTTGTTTTATTCAATTAAAACAAAACAAAAGAATCTAGGAAAGTCACAGAAAATTATCACAAAAATACAACAATGTTTTAAAAAAATTCACTCATTTACTTTTGATGATTTTGTTAAAATTTCAATTTTTATTATAAATTAGAATCCTATAACACCCTTTAAACTTTAAACTGATGGTTCTTTTATTTTCGTCTTTGAGACATCTAAGCAAGAAGAAACTTAAAATTAAAAAAAAAAAAAAAAAATAGAGATTCAATACACAAATCTACAAGAATGAACATTCATTTAGCAAACCATAATCCATTGTTCTAACCAATGGTTAATAACCATAAAGAAGCTTTTGAATTGGGATTTATTCACGCTTCTTTAACCCGAACCTTCCACTTGGGATCCTACTGAGGAAACCAGAATCTAGCTTCTTGTAATGACTATGAAACTTCATGATCAGTGAATCCATAAAACCATCGACTTCGTCTTCGTACCTCTCATACAGAACCGGCATTGTGTGTGCCCCAACAAACCCTTTTCACCACAGACCAAAAAAAAAAAAAAAAAAAAGGTCTTGTAAACTCAACTTCCAATCTTGAAATAGGAGGCACTAGTACGAAGAACTAACTACTCACCGATATACAAAACTGTTAGGAAATTGCAGCAGCTCCCGACCATTGCCGCTACCCATAGTCCGATTACAGCCTGCAAAATAAAGATTGATTAAAGTTGTATGACCATTATCTTAGAACAGATTAGCCAAATGTGCTAATACATTATGCAGATTAACATTATGCATCTCCAAGAAGATAAAGTAAGATGGAATGATTCTCTTTTTTTTTGTTATGAAAACAAGAAAACGCGGAAAATGAAGTGGAAGCAAAAACTACAGTACGCACCATGAGGAACTGTTTCAAATTCCCTTTACAAGCCAAGTCTTGAAGAAACAACAAACCACGGTTCACTTCTGTTCCAATGGCCACACCAACTTCAGCAAAGAAATCCTTTGGAAGAACAAGGCGAGGCACTCTAGACTGTGAGCTGTTTTTGAGACCATGAAAGGACATTATTATGTAAGATTGCAATCACCAAGGAACCAAGAATATAGTGACAACAAGACTTCAAGAAAGAACCCAAAATTACCGGTTTAGGAACCCTGAGGCATTACACCAAACGAATTGAGCAATCATACCAAGCAAGAGGGCATAGCAAACGAGAGATAGAAAATGGAAATTGATCCATTCGAAAAGCACCCAAATTGCAGTAGCTCCCATCAGAAAACTTGCAGAGATCTTCTTGTTCCTCCATAACAACACATCAGCAGCTGAAAAAATCATCTCTCTCTCTCAAGACTCAAAACACAAAGAAAAACAAATATCACAATTTTGTAAATATGGAATGCTTACATTTGCCACCGCCTAAGACGCGATGGATTGGCTCCTGGCGCCCAAACAAACGGTTGAAATGAGAACTGACGGAATCTTCTTGTTCGAAGAAAGAAGTATGTTTGTTCTTCTGAACTCTCTCCGTGAAGTTATCAACCAAATCGTCAATAACGTCCTCTACAATGTTCTTCTCAGGCATGATTCTGAAACACAAATCGAAAAAGTCTGAGCTTATAAAAAATTCTCAATTTGTTCGAAACTCAAGCAGACCCAAAGTTGACTTCATATAACAATAGTAATTAAAAAAAAAAATCGAATCTTTTGATCATTTCTTCACACCCTAAACCCAAAACCCCTTCAAAGTAATCAAATTTGGTTGGTGATAATTACAATGATATAAATAAAAAAAACTTAGATCTTAACCAGAATTGAAGTATAAAGATGAAGATGAGTAAAAAGAGTAAACCTGGAGGAATTGGAGAAGAAGAAAAGCTTGTTTGATGTTCTATATGAATCTCACACAAAAAAAAGTTGCCTTTTTTTTCTATTAAGATTCTCAAAGATGAATAACAAAGAGAAAGATGAAAGGGTGGAAGTGAAAAGCAAGCGATGGGATTGGTTGTGTGGAATTATTATTGAGAAATTGAATAGTTTCGTAACGTCGTGGGCAAAGTTTGGAGTCTAGTGTAGTAGATAGGACTTGTGGTCTTCCCACGTGCAGCTCATGGCAAAAATTAGGGACTCTCTCAACACACAAGCAATCATTTTTTCAATTTTATCACCGGGAAAATAAGAAGAAACAACGATGACAAAAATATTACTACCTTCTTATCTTTCTTGTAATCCTTAGTTTTAACTTCTTCCCATCCATTGGGATAATTTGATTTTGAATAAGTTTTAAGGGATTTCTCGAGCTTATGGTTTTTGTGTATACATACAGTATGAGCCTTTTGTTGATGGCCGAGTTTACTCAAGGGATTCAGTGTTTTACGAGATGTATAAACCACTGTAAAGTCAAAGTTTTTAATGCAGCATAAATGGTATGAGATGTTTTTTTAAGGAAAATTTACAAGAAATTAATACTACTACACGTCAAAAGATAAAATGCAATGCAAAAACCAATACATCTCAAAGATTTTACAAAAACGAGTACTAGATTTTTACTTTTGGAGCTGTAATTTTATTGATGGCGGCCAATGCCATGCATGATTTTCAGCAATGCGAATTCGAAGTTGGCAAAGTACCTATTGGATGCAACTTTCTCTAGTCTCTAGAAACATATAATTCCAAGAGAAAGAAACGGTTCACCAAGTGCTTCGTGAAGTGCTAAATTTTGACTATTGAATGCAAATCCTAACAATTGTTTTTGTCTTCATCCTATTATAGGCCAGAGGCTGAACAAATTCCTATTTGCCAGCCTGCATATGATTTTAATCTTTAATATAATGACTCTTAAAGCTCCCTTTGCACTTTTGCACTTTACCAGACTTTTCTCTTTGTTGTTGTTTGTATCTAGCTGAAGCAAATAAGCTGTGTTATATGTCCAGATTCTCCAGATTCATCCTTGTCGCAGCGCTTTTGATGAGTTCCTTCCGGACGTCGACCTAAAACAGGCACAGAACACAACATTGCAGCACGAGTTTTGCCATTTTCATTGTCTTTTAGTACGAGTCTGAGACTAGTAATTCATTGGCTTACCCGAGCACCCATAAGTGATGAGAAGACCATATTCGTTTCTGCTGCGTCCTCAATAACTAGTTGCTTCAATATCCTTGTATCTGGATTCATTGTTGTTTCCCATAACTGCGCAGGCATCATCTCACCCAAACCTGCAGATGCAGAAAGAAAGGACCATTACAGAACAATACTGTTGCGTCTACTAGAATCCAATTAATGTGACTAACCTAGATTTCATTATGCACACACTCAAGAGTATCATAATAGCTAACCCATAACAATTACTATAAATTCAACTTCTCACAGTTATTTATCCTTTCCAAATAACACATTCATGATGTGAGAACTCATAAGACCACAAAACTAGGTTTCTCTCTGTCATTACCTTTGAACCTCTGAATGTTGTAGGATGCGTTTCCAGGGAACGATGCGGTGATTTTTTTAAGAGCTGCATCATCGTAGCAATAGTGCGCCTGTTTCCCCCTCTCAACCTGATCGTTTTCAAAGAGAGACTAGCTTTTAGCAAAACTTTACATAAATCTGAAGCACAAAACTGCAAAAGATAATAAATGATAAGAGCTTACCTTGAAAAGAGGTGGAACACCAACATATATGCAACCCGCGTCAAACAAGGCTCTCTGTAGAAATTACATTTCATTAATTTCACATAAGTCAATCAGCAATCTAAGGCTACTTTAACTAATGTCTTATTCAATGAAATCAATACCTGATATCTGAAGAAAAAGGTCAACAGAAGAGTCCGGATATGTGCACCATCAACATCTGCATCTGTTAGTATGATAATTTTATGGTAACGTAGATTCTCCTTGTTAAAATCTTCTCCCTGAATTACGTTTTACGTCAAACTTAGTTTTCCGAACATTCCAACAAAAAAGATATGAAAAAGGATATATTACCTTGACTCCAAGACCAAGGCCAAGAATCAGATTTTGAATTTCTTCGTTCTTATACATGGCTGCTTCATCCTTTCTCTCAATATTCAAAATTTTACCTCTCAAAGGAAGAATCGCCTGCACAGATCGAAATACAGTGTTACATACTAACAAAATAGAAGCAGAACCCACTATTTCCACACTCCTATATACTTTAGCTTTCATCAAAAATATAATGGCACAACTCATATGATGCTATGTCGACCTATGAGTGATTCTCTAAATTTGCAAGCGACACACTATCCCAAATCAGCCTTATTCATCTATAGTTTGGATTGCATCCTTACTTTCATATTCTGTTGATACTACTCAGAGACCCAATTATTTCTTTTTGATGGTAAAAAGAAGACTCTTAGACTCTTACTGTTGCGCACTAAAAAGAAGCCTACCAGAATTTTATTAGCAATAAACTTTTCATGTTTTTACCACTCAAAGCTACACCGGCTCAACTTAAACATGGAGAGAATATTCACTATCTCAAGCATCAAGTAGGGCAGAATGAATATTATTTGCTTGGATATCAGCTATAGCTACAGAACAAAAGATTTCTTTCTACCCATCCTCGATTCTTGTTTAGTGATACACTCAAGTAGAACGATTTATCTTACCTGGAAACGCCTGTCACGACCCTGTTTCGCGCTGCCACCAGCAGAATCTCCTTCAACAATGAAAATCTCTGGTAGCATAGGAAATAAATGTCAATAAACTGACTAAATTTCAAAGCTTACAAGTGTTAAAAGCTATTAAACAGTATATATATAACGACAGCCTCTTGTGTCCTTTCCCATCTTTTCACTTTGGGTCTAAGAAGATCAATTTTTTCACACTTCATACGCTGTATTGTCATATACTTGATACTTTAAATTCATCAGACTGAACTCATGTTCTGATTTCCTAAGAAAAGGTACTTTCATACTAAGGCATACCAGATTCTGCAGGATCTGTAGATGAGCAATCTGCAAGTTTCCCAGGAAGTGAAGATGACTTCAGAACGCTTTTTGATCTCACCAATTCCCTAGCCCTCTTAGCAGCCAGAGCAGCCTAATAAGAAAAAGAGTCAACAAGGAAAACTAATGGTCATTTGGTTGAAATTTGTAACTAGACACACTGGATTCACATTCTCAATCAGAGAATACAATAATCACAGATATCAAAAAAAAAAGGATCCTCAAAGGATAAAACACATATTTGAGTGTTTGAGTAGCATGTGTGTACGTGAAGGTGTGGAAGTATGAGCCGGTATATCATTGACGCACCTTGTAAGCATTCAAGGATTTGGAAATAATGCTTTCAAGTACATCTGGATGCAATTCCAAGTACTCCGTGAGGTACTCCTGGACTGATTGGTCAACAATTTTTCTCACCTCTGGATTTCCTAGTCTTGTCTTTGGGACACAAAAATTTAATATGAGCAACAGAATCCAAGAAAAGTTAGAGCCTGCTGACCAGAGATTGTTGCCAAAAAAGAGCGTGAGCATATCGTTATACTCTTAAGTACCTTTGTTTGACCTTCAAACTCAGGATTAGGAACCTTGACTGAGACAATGCAGGTCAATCCCTCCCTAACATGTTCCCCACTTAAGCTAATATCCTTTTCCTGAATACACAACCAACAACAATAACTTACATAATGAGTTAGGAACCTTGTCAGAACTGGTCAAGATAAATGATTAAATGTAAGCAAAAGCAACCTCTATAACTGGCATATATCACAGTTCAGTCATGTTAAGTACATTTTTCATGGACCATGAAGCGTTAAAGCATGTCCAATAAGTGCATATGTACAAGTATTCAAATTTAGTCTCAGTCTATGGAGAAGAATAAATAATTTTATCATTGACTTACATCACTCAGAAGACTCTTTCAACCATAATAATGACCAACTAACAGCAATTAGCATTTGCAGTTTTCATGAAAAAGGAGGGAAAGTGAAGGAGAAAAAGGCTCTAAACCTCTAAGAGTGGAAATATAAAAAGTTGGAAAAACGCAATTGGTAAACGGTATCACACCTTGATAACCTTTAACTTTTTTGCAAGGGAATTTAGAGTTCTTGTTAATGAAGCCTTCACACCTTCTATATGTGTCCCACCATCAACGGTCCGAATACTATTCGCGTATCCCAGCATCGTATCGGAATAGGCATCTGAGCACCTGGTACAATAACGAGATTATATATTTAGATCATCTAAATTCTGGATAGCTACCATGATAAAGGCATTCTCGTCCAGAAGAACGGCAGTATATACAATCATCAACTCTGCATACAGTACAACAACATTTTTCCATCCAATTTAGATAGAGTAAACCATTCAGCCTAAATGTTCAATTTTGTGATTTTACCGTAAATGCAACCAATTAATAATCTGTTCATCATATAAGCAGATATTAGAAGACGTATCTAGAAGGAAAAGTAAATTACCACTGAAGTGCAACGTCAACGATGGCGCCATTTATCTCTTTCCGGAAACCCAGCACATCATGAAGCGGTTTCTGAACAAAAGAGCTGTAAATTAATATGTTTAGGAGGACAAGTAACAAGGATGACCTAATACCAGAGATCTAAATGCATAAGAGCTAACTTAATAGGGACTAAGTCGACACAGGTCTCATACTGATGCTAAATTGAGCCCTAAAGAATAAAGAACAGGGCACCATATCTTACCACCAAGTAAGTTGAGAGAGAAAAGTATTGGTACCATCCTCATTGCATTTTGTTTCACAAAGCCCATTTCAATTTAAATTGCCACATTTTAAGTCTAGCTTCACCAATTGGCAAATATTTGAGACTTTATACAACTATAACAAGGGATCCACAGTACACGTCTCACCTTATCAGTATTTAACCAGCTAACATATTCAGTTAACCCTCCAGCATAGAAGTATTCACTATACAAGTCCCTTTCTGGATCATCATCCTCTTTTTTTAGAGAAATTGTAACCTGCATTCAATATGGACTTTTAGATTGTGACAAAGGAACAGTACAACATTAGCTTCTGCTAAATAAGAACTGATAAACGAGCAGGTTAAGATGCTTCACGAACATGGCTGCCTATACCTTTGGATTTAGAAACGCAAGCTCCCTAATTCGACCAGCAATAGTGTTATGGTCGAATTGGATTGCAGTTGTGAATACTGAAAATCAGTTTGTTGCAGAAAAGAAAAGTTAGTCATCAAATCCTATCTTTGGGAGGGTACAATAGATAAGTACGGAATACAGGCAAAACCTTCTTTGTCAGGCCAAAACCGGATGCATGTCCCTTGAGTCTCCCTTGACTCTGGTGGGAGGACATGACATGTAAGTGTTGTTATGGGCTTCCCACGAGAATACTTCTGCTGAAACTCCATCCCATCTCTGCGAACAATAACCTCCAATGCCTGTGAATAGTGGGAGCTCCTTAATTAGTGGTATGCATATTATCCAAATATAAAAGTGTCTTATGGTGGAAGTATCTGAAATTGATAGCCCCAACACTCAGTAAGCAACCATTCCAAGATCTTTCTCATATAATATTAGGTTTGGACATTAGATTACCTTTCACACACAATAAAGGATTTGCAATAACCTAGCAAATAAGATCTAACGCGCAGGATCCAATTATCATACAACTATTTACAAACCAGTAAAAAAAAGGGCACAGAGCCACTGAGACAGAGAGGAATTTCAATTTAGCAGAATGGAAAACAAATCGATGTACTAACGGTTAGAACTCACCTCTGACAAAGCATTCACAACCGATAAACCTACACCATGTAATCCACCAGACACGCTGTACCCGCTGCTCTTGCCACCAAACTTACCCCCTGCATGTAAGACCTGCACAAATAAAAAGCACTACTGATTAACTGCTTGACCATAAATAAGGATAATAAAACAAAAATACGAGTGCTTCTGCATTAAGAAAAACATAGACAGCTCCATACACTATAGACACCCGGGTTTCCAACAGTTAAAAACTACAATCATCTGCCTGTAAAGAGCTAATAATTCATTAAAAGAAAACTAGCAGATCATACATAACAATAAATGGACTAAATTGCTTAGGAATGGGTAAGTTAAAGGATAAATTTCCATCTCTTGTGAATATCTTTGTTATGTACTTAAACTAACAACCATAGAATAAACTTCAAAGCATTGATATATGGTCATTAAAATACGAGGCCTTCTTGGTAGGGTTAAACATATTTATCATTTACCAGGTCTTTATTATACTAGATTGGAAAATAAGTTAGCACGAAGTATAAATTACCAAAGAGTATATGTTTATGCTGTTCCCAGTTAACCGTTAAATCTCAGAGTGATCTAAATTCATTTATAAGTATGAGCGAGAGAGAAAAAAAATTTCTGCAAAGCAGCAGTACCGTAAGGACAGTCTCCAAAGCAGATTTTCTCGTTGCAGGATGCAAATCTGTAGGTATCTGCAAAAAAGCGTTTATAAAACAGATTTGACTTCAGGGATGAAAGAAAACTATATGAGAAATAAACAACCGTAAATGAATAAAATAGGGCATGAACGTATACTGTTTATTGGGTGCCACTTAACCTTTCTCTGGCATCCCAGCATAAAAAAAAACTATATCCATGTTTCCAGTTACAAATATATGCGAGGATGAGTAAGTGGAACAAATTACATACCCCACGTCCATTGTCTGAAATGCTAACTGAATCATCTGAATGTAAAACGACATCGATCTTTGAAGCAAAACCAGCTTGGGCCTCGTCAATTGCGTTGTCAAGGATCTCATAAACCTAAGAAACAACATGTATGGAGAAGGATATAACCAGTTGATATGAGCCTGTCAAGACCAAGAAAGTTCAAAGAAAAAAGCATATACCAGATGGTGCAAACCACGAGATCCGGTGCTACCAATATACATTCCAGGTCTTTTTCTGACAGGGTCTAAGCCTTCCAACACCTAACGTACCATAGAGAGTTTGAGATACAATAAAAAAAGTGAAACTAAAAGATTCATAGTACGAATAAACACAGCAGTTCATCTGAAAATGAAAACAATCTTTAGAGGAATTACTTGGATGTGCTCGGAACTATAATCCTTAGAGGTAGAGCTCTCTTGGGGAGACTCCATGGTCGATGACATAAAACTCTTAGGTGAGACTGCATTTCTTTGTACAAGTCTTTGACTAAAAACATTGACTAACTGAAACTTTATCCTGAAACCAAATGAGGATTTATATAAATACCGAGTAAAATAGTAGTTATACAATCTTCACCTAATCAACTAGAATCGAGAAAGTCTACATACACAAGAATACGACTTTCTGAGAAACCATAGCTAAATGTAACACTCAGTGAACTAAAGTCCTGAAAGTGACCAAATACGCAAAACTTTTTGGAAGGAGCTAAAGAAAGCAATTGACTTTCACTTTTTAAGAGTATAACATAAATTCCCAGTTTCAGGAATCGCGTAAAGGCGTGATTTTTAGCATCTGAAGCAAGTTTTGCGGTGGTACTTATCTTCATTAAACCGCCAATTTTACCCGGAAATCAAAAACGGAAAAGGTGAAAAAGAGGACAGGGAGCTTAAACCTGGGTGTTGAAGAAGAAGTGAGAGATGAGGAGTGACGGTGAAGTGAAGGATATAGAGAGTAAGAGAAGAGACGGGGACGAGAAGCCATGAGACGAAAATAACGGTGAAGATAAGAGTGTGGTCTCTGAACAAGAGCCATGGAAGAGTTGATGGTGACAGACAGAGAGATGTTTTCTTCTGCTTCAAACCAGTTTTACGGGTCTTCATCTCGGTCCGGGTTACACTCGACCCGGACCCGGCCCAAAGCTTGAATTTTTTTCTTTTTTGTTTTGTTTTTTGTGGTTGAGTCAAAGAGTCAAATTAAATGTACTTTTGGTTTTGGTTATGATTTGCAGAAAAATATATTTATATGAATTTTGTATGTATTTTGATATTTTGGTAAAGATCGAAATCATACTGAGACTTTGATCCTTTTGGGTACTTTTCAAGTGAGTGAGAAAGAGTGTTGTTGCAACTTGCAACGCAACAACAATGGCATATCATCATAACCAGACCAAAAAAACATAAGTAATCTAACAAAGTGTGATACAGTTACCTATGTATATAATATATATGTCTATAGGTTAGATACAAAAATGAGTAAGAGAACATCTCAGTCTCTCAGCTTCATCTAAACCTGCGTTTAGTCTCTCCATAAGCAACAACACCGAGAACGGTTATACTGTACCCGCCAATTCCCATCACTGTGACCGGGTTTCGGAAAAGCAGGATCGATATCACAACTGCAACCGCTCCTTTAGCATTTCCAAGGACCTGAAACATTAACATACACATGATATATCCAATTAGAGACGCCTCTAATTTTATAAATGTTCAAATCTATTCAGTTTTTTACCTGGAGGGTAAGCGCGCTTGTGTGCTTGGTTACCAGAAAGTTTAACAAGTTGGCGGAATAAGCCATTACAGAGTTAACAAGGAGAAGTAACCACATGTACTTATGTTGTTTTCCGAGCGATAGTGTCACACTCATCACATCCGGTTCCATAACAATTGTGACGGGCAGAAGAGCGATGACAGCTATTGGGGACATGTAAAGCATCAAATTCATCGAATTCAACTTTTCTCTGCAAGAAAACTTAAAGATATGTTAAACTCTACGACGATCATTACTCATTAAGTAGGCTATAAAGCTTCCTACTTTGCTTATTTCAACTGATTGCAGAATCTAACATATGTATAAAGCTTTTCTGATTCATTGAGTAAATACATTGTAAAAGCAGAGCAATGATCTTATTAACAGACTTACCCCTCTGAAGAAAGTAAGATGCCTTGAAGAACAGATTTAAAAGCTCTTGCAGCAGTAGCACTAATACACATAATGAATCCAAACCAGTGAAAACCCGGTTCACCCTGTGACCAGAAAGGCAGACTCAGATCAAGATCATTCAGCACATTGCACAAAAATCTCAGAATCAATGAACCAAACATTCGATAACAAAGGCATTGCAAGATATCAAATAATTCACAGAACAATGTCAATTGTAAAATTGGCAATAGTTACAAGAAGAAAGTCTAAAGCTTTAGATAAACACAGGACTCCAAACCATTAAAGGATGAAGCTTTATATAACACAGGACTCAACATTGTGCTTGCACGTGACAATTGAATTGTATAACTCAATGTAATCACATTCTTGTAAACAATCATGAAACAAAGCAATTCTAATTTGGGTTTCCAGACACATACGTGGAACACAAACAATCATCTATCTACAATGCTCTAAGCTAAGAAACAAATCAGAAATCACAATCGCTAGATAAAGAACACATTTTTCTCAAAATCTGTAGAATCAATGACAACATAACCAAAATCAACATTCCAAAAACGTTTTCATTACGAGAATTATAGAATTAAACGTACCCCACTAGCGATAACGACACCGGTAACAACGGGGACGAGAGCACCATAGGTGACCCAAGCTTCTCTCTTAAAGGTCATAATATAAGCAAAGAGCGCAGTAAAAAACGGCGTCGTAGCACCAACGGCTTGATTAAACGAGACAGGGAGGTAACGAAGGGAGATATTACCACCGACGACGGAGGCACAGAAGACAATGCTGAGAGTCGCGACCTTGAGAAACTGAGAACGAGATTTGAGGTATTGAAGAGGGACGAGCTTGAGGAAGACGATGGAGACGTAGCTGAGGATAGCGCAAGCGGACATGTGACACATTGTGAGAAAAATAGGGAATTTGAAACCGTAATTGGAGAGGAGGAACTTGTTGAGGAGAAGAACACCGATGTTGGATGTGTACCATAGGATGATTAATGATGATATGAAGAGGGTTTGTTTCTTCTGAGAAGATGAAGAATCTGATTTCTGATCTGGGTTCTTCTTGTTCATCTTTTTGTCGTCGATGGGATCGAGAGAGCTTTTGGTGGGAGAAGAAAGAAAAAAAAAAAAAAAAGAGAGAAATCAGCTCCTTTAGCTCGAGAGCATGGGATACGACGGGACGACAATGAAGAAAAGCTCAGATGGAAAGAAAAAAAATTAGTGTATGTAATTGTTGTTTGCTTTGTTTGGTAAACGTAGTTAATGCGATTGACCAATAAAAAAGAAGTGATTTAATGCATTGTTATTAAATTGGAAACTATATTTGGGAAATAAACTTTGAATTGGCTAATTTATTTATTGGACTTTTGAAATTATTATTTCTTGTATAATTATTGGTACTAAATTGTTTAATTTTTTTGTTGTAACAAAATTTAACGGTCGAGAACCTAGAGGGGGTATTATTGGATTAAACATTTGAATTCCAATGTTATTGGATTAAACATTTTATCAAGTTTTTTAAATTCATATGTTATTGGATTAAGTACTTTTAAGTAGCCTTTTAAATTCATTTGAATTCCAATGTTATTCAAATTGTTAACTTTTCATTGTTATTAAATTCTGGTGTTATTGGATGTTATGTATTTTTTAATAGCAACTTGATTTAACTAGAATGTTAAAGAATTGTTAGTGCAAATTGTGAAGAAAAAAGTCTGACCTTGTAAGGTGGGATTTGGAAACTAATGTACTTTTTATTCTATTTTCAGATTAGGTAAGAAAAGAAAAAAGGTTAGGTAAAGAATTCGGTTTTTTACCAAATTAAAGTTTGTCCAAAATGTATAATTATTCTTTTTCAAGACTTACATGTGTGTAATTACATCTTTTTATATATTTTTTTTTACTTTATTGCCATTGATTTATGAAGGAGGTTGCTATCTCTCCGGTGGAGAATACGGAGAACCAAATGAGCCTCACATAATGTAACTGATTTATAATATTAACAGCGAGCAAATATCTTAAAAATTGTTTATGAAATTGTAAATCTAATTTAAATTTGGTTGATACATGTTTGATTTATCAAGTAGCAAAAATGTACACTACAAAATAACTTATGAGATCATTTATGACCCATCAATGTTATATAGAGTCGTTCACTTTTTCCAACCTCATTTGCTAGAATAGAAGAAAACCCTAGATCCCAATTTCCTCACCCTCGATTGGCTTTGTGATGTTTTCCTTCCTTGTATCTGTCGGCAAATTTTATATAAAGACGTATCAAGGCGAGTTCTTAAGAGTTTCCAATATGGTTATATATATCTCATTTAATTTGTGATATCTCTCCGTGATTCGACTTGTCTTGCAGAAATTGGTGCCGACTTTGAAAGGGATGAGATCAGTAATGCCATTAATAATGCCAAATACATTCCGGGCCTGGAACTACAATGGACATCCGAGTGTTTTCAACAATATAACTACTCTTAGCTTGCTCTAACAAATCTACTTCTTTCAATCACAAGGTTCGTGTAATGGATACATAATTAACTTTCCTTCTTGTTTATATATACACAAATCAAGATTTTTTTTTGCTTGCTTATTGTGCAGGTTGGGATCTTGTATAAGCTCAAGTATGGTGAATTAGGTGCAAGGGTTATGTGCAAATCCAGCCCTACAACTCAGTTCACTGGTACTTTGAGACTCCTAGGAGACATCTATGGTTTCATTTTCACTTCCATAGGTGTTGTTGACATTAACCGACACAAGCTTGATAAGTGGGATATTGGTGTCAATGTTATTGCACGTAACATGTCAGCTCATATAAAACTGTAAGTCTACTACTATCTAAATTAGTTTAAGGTTGAATAATAACGATCGATCACGATGTATATATATTGTAGTTTTATTTCTTTTGTAGAGACGCATATAAATTAGTGATTTCAACTCGCCATGTGATTCACCCTAGAGTTGTGACGGTCTCCGAGGCCAATATACCGCTCGATCTGTCACACAAGTCCACTGCGTATGCGGCGTTGGGATTCGAATGGGAGCTTCACCCTAAAACAACTCTGCTAGTGATGTTCCCCCAGCTACGTCCTCCAACTGTTGCACTCCAATACCAAATTTCAAGGCCTCAGTGTCTTATTAGGATTTATAGTGACGTCTTCTACAACAGAAGAAGCAAAAGATTTGGTGTTTCATTTGCATTTCATCCCTCTTCTTTCTTCTAGTTAAGTGCATGATCTATAGTATGTTTTTGTTGTTGTTGATTTGTTTCTTCCTGTTTGTATGTTTCTTCTTCTTTATCACTTTACGTTTCAATGTGTTATGTGGTTTCTCTAGAGACACATGAAAATGAAAATGAAAATGAAGTTTCTCTAGAGACATAAAAATGTGTTGTGTTACAAGATTATGTAAGTTACTGCTGAGTATTTGACCTGAGCTAGTCGTCCTTTTAGTTTTAGACTTTTAGGTCCACTTTATGATTCGTCGTCCTATATATGTGACTGCACTCTCTCTTGAACTATTTAATTGCATGATCAATATACAAAAGCTAAAAACAATATAAGAAAATCCCGATTTCTAAATGGGCAGATGAAAATGTAAACAATAAGCCCAATAAAAGAGAACCAAACTCACAAAAAAAAAAAAATGAAACTTGTTTAAGTTTCAGGCTTTCAACATAATTTAGTTATGCAAGGGCGATCAGATCGAAGGAAGGAGGAAGAAGATCATTAGGTTTTTTTTTTCTCTTTAATCTCTAAAACGTGTGTCTGGATTTTTTTTTTCTTTTTTTTTTTTTATGAATTAAGAATTTAAAACAAATCAGGACTCCTGATATGAAATTAGAAAACAAATCTCCTTTGTATAATTTGTTCGTTTTCTCAGATTAGTAATTAAAGTAACGTGTTTATTCTGATTATTGTGATGAGGCATATATGGAGCACAATTTTGAATGCGATAGATGCTTATCTGACGCTTCTCCACTAGTTTATACCCTCACCTGCGGCCACCAATTCTGCGGTACTTACTACTTAGATAGAAATTCAAAGTTTAAAAAAAAAAAAATACTGGTTGGTGATGATTCTGGACTAGCCTTATGCTCTTCTCTATGTTATGTTGTTTTAATAAAACTATACTCAGGGTTGGAATGTAATTTCTCCTTTTCTGATTGATTTGATAAGCAGTGAAATGTGTCTTGTACCTTTGGTCATGCCAGAACGTTGGAAAACCCAGCGTATGTCCACTTGATGGATTAGATATGCTTCGGTTATGTACATATACCATTCATCACAGTCCCGAAGAGACTGGTCCCATCATCACAGTTTATAACCGTTTATTCGATCCTAGTCTTGCCCTGGTAAAGTTTTTCTCTCTATATAGATGAATTACAACTACATGCCAAACCTGGATTCCGGGTTCAGTTCCATCTAATGAGATGATTACAACTTTTTTTTTTTTTTTTGGACAAATGTGATGATTACAACTAACATTGTGTTTTTCTTCTGTAACGGGGGAAAAAACATTATGCATTGTAGGCTAAGGCCCGTAGAAGATTTGGTAATTTTCTCAGACTAATATTTGAATTGTGTGTGTGTGTGTCTTTCTTGTTGTTGAATTCTAACTCTCTAGCGTCAATCACATGTTTGTAGGGATATTTATCGGACGATTGTACGCGATAAATTTGGGACTTTTCATGGCTGGAATAGCTGGTCACGTTTCTAGGCTTGTGATGATGGACGATAAAGTCTAGTCTTTCCTCTCTTTCGCTCTATGAATAAGCAAGCCATGTCTAGCTCACTCTATTTTAGACTCTTTTTGTTGGTTTATGTATGCGTTCTATCTTCACAAATTTAGAAGATATAACTCTTTTTATTAACTAGTACGTAGTAATAATATACATACGTTCTCTTTCTTTACATGATACATAAAAAATGTGTGATAGTTTGATAAATTACGCGTGAGCATGAACGTTTTGTAAATGAAAGTAGCTGAGTCTGATGGAGCCGTATCTTTCTCAGTCGTCAGCCGCTGCAATCATTTCATCAAAAAATTAATACAGTATATGTATATGTACCTTGTGTATACTGTCAACAGTATATGGAGCCGTATATATCAAGAAGACTAGAATTATTTATCTTGCCAAATATATCTTGTTAACCCGAGTTTTTTTTTTTTGGGCTTTTGATTTGGTTTACATGATAAAAAAATACATCGTCTAATACTGTATAGATAAATCATAAATAGATAGTAGATATATTTCCTAACATTGCTTTCCTCAAATTAATACAACTGACCGATTCTTCTATTTCTTATATACTACCAAAATTATAATGCATATATTTGAATTAAAAATATATACATATAAAAAAAATTCCGATCGAACACAAATAGCTTTAGTACAATTTACAATTTAACGCATTTAAAAGAGGGAGTCTGTAAATTGATTTCATAAAAAAAAAAAAGGGAGTCTTTAAAATAAAAAGAATTAAAAAAAAAATTAAATCATAAGATAACTAAAAGTGTCAAAGTCAAAGTGAACGGAAACGGAGCTTAGGAAGGCTAAAGATTTCTTGTTGCTTCCTTTCGTTTTCACCAAAACAGAGAGAGAGAGCTTTGAGGAGAAGGAAGATGGCTGACGAACATGTGTGCGGATTATGTAAAGCGGAGACTGTTCTTGAGGTGACAACGCATTGCCATCACCGTTTCTGTGGTAAGTAATTAAGTTGTATCGTTAACGAGTTCTGCGTTTTTAGTCTATTAGAGTATGACCGGTTATTAAACATTGGTTTAACTGGATTATCTTTGGTTATCTAGCTGAGCTGATTAGTGTAACTATAAAGACTAATTAGTTTGTTAATTCAGGTTAAGCTTTTGTAACAAACTTTTATCTTTTGATTAATAAGAAGAATCACGTTTCTCTCTTCTTCTTCGAGCTTCGTCTCTCCTCCGTCGTATCTCATCTTTCTCCGGTTAATCGGAGTTTATTATAGTCTTCTCTTTCTGGGTTCTAAGGACTAGTTAATTACTATATGATCTTGATCTTGAGTCTTCTCTTTGGGTTCGTTCTTTTTTGGAAGTTTCGGGATTCTCTGTAGATGTATTATACTTTCTTTGCAGTTGCTTTCGTGGGTCTGAAGTTTCTCATGAATGGTCACTGATCAGGATCTAGTTGATAGAGTTTCTCGATTCTCGATAGATTCACTTTTACCAAGAAGGTTAATGTCTGGGTTATATGTAGTTCGTGATTTCATGGTTTTGAAGTTTCTTCAGAAACTTGTTTTAAAAGCACGATTAGGGTTGAAGAATCTTTGCTTTTATCTGCATTCCGAATCTTTCTTCTGAAAACGTTCTTTAATTTAGTGGCTGCAAAGACTAGTTTGATACGACGATCGTTATAAAGCTTGTTGTTCAATGCATGCACAACAGCTTCAATCCATGCTCTGTGTCTACGATATAGTTTCCCCCTTGTGATGAAGATCCTGTTTGCCATGTCTCTGTTTCTCATCACAAACCAGTCTCTGAGAGAGAACTGGCACTGTTTCAGTTCTGCTAGTCCTCAGAGACGTTGCAGATTCCACACTCTCTATAACATACACAATGCAAAAGCCATAGTTTCCCCCGGAAACTGAAGACTACTCTGTTGGACAATAATAATTTTAGTTTTTACATTTATGTAATTTTGCCTTTCAGGTAAATGCATAGTGAGGTGGATGGTTCATAACTATTTTGTTCACTTGGACGCTTTCCCATGTCCCATTTGCCAAGCCAAAGTTTTCAAGATGGACTACGCAGCTAATGAGGTAGAAGGCCAAGAAGGTCAGATGCTTGCAAGGCTCACCAACCTATTTAGCAAGCTACATACACTCGAGGATTATACTTTTGTAAGTTTGTAAAATCATTTAATCTTTCAAATTGAGATATTGTTTTACTTAAGTTATATATGTTTGACACCATATACTTTTAATCAACTGTAGTCCTGGTCCTTGGGCTATAGAGAAGACCGCAGAATTATGATGGGTACCATTCGCGCCTTCATGGCTGACAAAGGAGAAGACTTTTCTTAATGCTAGATCGTATCAAATGGCTCTTGAGAGATATCGATGACGTTGACATCAATGGTAATATTCATCATTTCTTTTCTCACTATGATTACTAATTTACTATATCATTGTTGTTTTAAATATAAACCTAATCTGAAACTGAGATATGTTTTTGTTTTCTAATTTGATGTAGAGCTGAGGAGATTCCTTTTTATGGAGATTGTCGTTGTGGCTTTAGTAATTGGTTGTGTTCTCACTGCTGCGTATCTGATGCGCTAGATCTACAAGCAAAACAGGTAAAATATATCCTTTCCTAATACTTGTGATTTGTGAATGAACCATCATAGAATTTGTGAATAGAATAGGAAACATGACAAAAATCTTGAATGGTAGAAAATACGCAAATTCAACTTTTTTTTTTTTTTTTTTGGTATAAAACTATAACTATTTTATTATATTTATTTTCATACAAACTAAAAGTATTTACTTAATTGTATTAAATGTGTATGTTTACAGAAATTTCTTTAAATAATAGTAGCATATACACATACAGTACTTTGAAATAAATAATTAAAAAACCATTAATAAATGGCCGTACATCTCTTTTTCTCAGGTGCTCATATGAAGATGTCAAGAACGTAAACATAGAGCTTTTTCCGAGGACAAACCGAATTCTACTGGATATTATTTTTGCTGGTGTGTTTTATTAAGATTTTGGAAGAAGATTTTTAATCGAGATTTTTCTTTTTTCCATAGGGGTTTATTATGAAATTGTTTTGATGAAAAGGGGGGTATGAGATTAGGGTCCGTTTATTATGAGTAAATAGTACTAGTATAATCAATCCTTAGAGGAGGTAGACCGTCACAGCCGAGTGGTTTAAAGCGCCAGAGTCGGGTTCAAATTCTACTTCCGAGAACCGAGCCGATTAAACCAAACCGATCGGTTTTTGGCTAAACCATATGTAGTTGTTTTTAAGAAACCCGAATTTTAGTCGGAAAAGCAAGAAAAAAAAAAAAACTCTGAAATCCCACAACAAGTCTGAAATTGTTTTCTCCCGTCTGCTTCACCGCCATCAGCTAAATAATATAAAAGGATTTGGGTATTTTGTTCATTAATGGAGTTTGAGTTTCCATACCTTTTCGTGCAATTGGAGTGTGAAAAACATAAAATCGCAAACAAACCCAGCGAAACGAAACCTAAGCGAAGAACTGGAGTTTATTAGCATCTCCAATAATGACCAGTAGTAATAGGGATATCGTTAGTCATTCGCGCAGGTTCAAGTTTCTTCTAGGTTCGTCTTCGTTTTTTTTTTTTTTTTTGTTTTCCCCCCCGACAAATCTCTCTCTCTCTCTCTCTGTAATTTGCTTCTAATTAGGGTTTTTTTTTCGTTTTTTCTTGATCGAATTTTGGAATTTAGGTACGCAGTTTATTTCCAGAAGCATCTCGTTCACAGTCAATTCCTGGATCATGAGGCATCTAACCGAAGAAGACTATGCGGTAATAGAGAGTGAGAGAGAGCCCAGTTTATATATTTTAGGGTCGAATCGATTGTTAGATTTTTGCCAATGTAGGTAGGTGCTTTGACTATTTTAGCTTGATGGAAAGGCTCAATTGGGTTTGTTTCCTTATTGCCAAGTAAGTAGCAAAACTTATTGCAGTTAGATTCTCGAAACCTTTAGCCGTGGAATATAATATTAGCAGCTACTCATGTTTTATAATAAGTCTTAGCTCTGCTTGATTTTTACTCTTAGCTACGTGGATTCTTCCACTAATTCAATTGGTTTTATTTTATGCTAATTGTAAAACTCCATCTATGTTTTTTTTTTTTTTTTTCACTGCAATGAAGCTCTACGCGATCCAGTTCCATCTTTTTGTTACCTGTGTCTTGTTCCTCAGCCGGGAGGGATTTCGGCGTGCTTGCTTCCGCGCTGACATTAAAGGGATCCGGTTATTGAAAGTGGCATGGGTGACATTTCCACTCGGAATCGCCATTACTATTGCAGCTTGCGTCTTTGTGTTATGGTGGCAGAACATTTGTTACTCCGACACTTATGCGCAGGCTATCTTGATTCACGGTACTTTGTTGTCCTTTCCTATTATACCTCTTGTCTTTTTCTTATAAGATTTCTCTTACTAGTCAAATTGACATTCGCAGGAGGATAAATCTGCTTTTTCTTCTCAAGGACTAACCTACTTAATTGGCAGGATTTGCATGTGTACTGGAGCTATTGGCTGAGCCTTTGTATATCCTCTCGCAGAAATTGATGAATCTAAAATTGCGGCTTATTGTCGAGATTGTTGCTACAACTTTCCGTTGTGTAGTTTTGTGCTCTCTCATAGTCATGCAAACTAACATGGTACAAATTTGTGTTAACAAGTTATTACTTCTTATACCATTCCATTTCGTTTCTAGCGACGCTTGAAGAAACTTATATGATAGAACTAAGATCTAATTATTATTTTCAACATATGTAGGAAAAAGGGATAATCTTTGCACTATCCCAAGTTGCATATGGAGGTTCCTTATTTCTTGGATACTGGGCTTATTTTCTCTTTCTTGGTGTTTTCAAAAGTTCGGATCTCTTTCCTTTCAGGTATGAGCTCTCTCTGTTGCTTGATCTCCTTACCAGCATTCGTAACTCTTTGATATATTTTAGTCAACTCATTCATTTCCAGTAATGTTCAACAATTTTTGTGATGTCACAGACCCGGGACCTTCATGGATTTCGATGAGCAGCTCTCGAACATGTGTATGCTATTTACTTTTCAGTCCTTCCGAAAGTTGATTCTCCAAGAAGGTGAAAAGTTGGTCCTGGTATGGTTTGATACATCTTATAATCAGGCTGTTTATGGGATCGTCGACAAACTAGGCAAGTCTTATAATCAGGCTGTTTATGTTAAGTATATTATATATTATTATACATCACATATTCTCTAAAATTCCAGGAAGTTTAGTTGTACGCATGGTGTTTCTTCCCTTTGAAGAAAGTACATACACTACATTTGCCAGTTTCGCATCAGGTTTATTTCTCTCCTGAATTTAGTGTCGTCCAGTATGTAATAAATCTTAGTTTATATGTTTCATGATGTTGGTTGACTCCCTGAGTTTACCATATATGGTTTCTGTTTCTCTTCTCTCTTGACAGGTGATGATAACCAGGATAAGAGCAAGGAACTCGGAGATCGTCTGACCGAGGCCTTAAAGTTTGTAATATTAATAGGTATATTCCTATCTATTGAAATAAAAACTTGTACTCGTAATGTGTTTTTATCAGTCCCTAAAACCGAGCGGCAGCTTTATAACTTCATTCCAGATCCTAAATCGTTTTTGTTCCTCAATGAATATAAGACTTTTGACTCTAATCTTAGGTAACATCCTGGAAATTTCTAGGTCTTACATTTATGGCATTTGGCCCGAGTTACTCGTACTCTTTTATCAGATTGTTATATGGTAAAAAATGGAGCGATGGAGAAGCTTCCTTGGCACTACAGTTTTATTGTTTCTACATCATCGTCCTGGCCATGAATGGTTAGTAATCATATGCAGATTTGCCTAATGCTTATTGACTTCTTGATTTTGCGTCAGTCTTGAACCTTTTCAAATATTCTTTTCAGGAACCTCCGAAGCATTTTTACATGCAGTTGGAAAAGAGAATCAACTAAAGCGCTCAAACAACATGTTGCTTGTATTTTCACTGATCTACGTCATATTAAATGTTCTGCTGATAAGAACTTTAGGAGCAGTAGGTCTAATCTTGGCGAATTCCATGAGTATCCTTCACCCACATCTATATGTAACTATTTCAACTAGAATCATCTTTTGTTCATCCTTTTTTTTTTTTGTCTTCTTAACTCTTTAAAAAAGATATGATCCTAAGGATCACCTGTTCAGGGCGATTCATCCAACATTACTTCCAGGTATACTTGATTAATCTTCCCTATATATTATGTTGCGATAATGACTCGTCTGTTTTGTTTGTTTATTAACTTCAATTTTCTCTGCAGGGCACTTCTTCATTCTCGTTCCGAAAATGCTTACCTGTAGGCTGGCAGGTTCTTATCTTTTCGGGGATAATCACTCTCATCTCAGAGAAAATGTTTCTTAACCATAAGAATTTCCGGGAAACATTTCCTCTCCATTTCGCCATCGGTTTCCTATGCATATGTCTCTCAGCCATTGTCATGTAAGTCTTCTCCAATGACAACCACAAACCTCCATCTCAGAAATCAGACTTTTACAGTCCTATTTTCGTTCTGAAAAATGTACTTTCTGAAATCTTGTGTTTTGTCTCTTGTAGATACCGGTGTGAGAGACCGTTCATCAATAAATATATACGTTTGGGGGATCACGATCACGGCGACTGAATAAACCGGTGTTTAGGAAGAGAGAGAGTCGGAATTTTTGTACAGTATTACTGAACCTGTTTTACTGAATTAGAATATATGTTAAGGGGGAGATCTATAATGTAGCCGATAGTACTGGTATATAAAATGATCAAATTTCACAAAATTAAGACAAAAAAAAACTGTGGTTTTGGAACAAAATGCATAGTGTTCAATTCATGGGTCATACATAGTGCGGTTAGATTAAAGATTAGACCGATCCCGCCGGCGCCAGTAGATAGCTGAACCGGATGACCAAGTTTCAAAGAACAACAACAAAGTAAAATTGACGCGTGACGCGTGTGTAAAGCGTATGATTAAGCAATTACGATAACACCCCTCACCGCGTACAAAGCTTATTCGTACTTATCTAATGGCTTTGTCGTAAATAGCTCGAACCCAAACCCCAAAGTATCTTTAATGGATAATCTGGACGTAGTTAACTAAATTTATCATCATCATATCATCCAAAAGTAAAAAGTTCACTTTTTTCATCTTCTTTAATCTCTCTCTCTCTCAAACTCAAAGCTTCATCTTCTTCTTCTTCTCGGTTCTCACCATGTCTGGTTACCCACCATCGAGCCAAGGTTACGGTTACGGCGGTAATCCACCACCGCCTCAGCCACCGTACGGATCATCCGGCAACAATCCTCCACCGTACGGATCCTCAACCTCCACGCCGTACGCTGTTCCGTACGGAGCTCAGCCCGCGCCTTACGGTGCACCACCGTCAGCGCCGTACGCTGGTCCTCCAGGAGGAGACCATAACAAGCCTCACAAAGAGAAACCTCACGGCGGCGCTTACGGATCTCCATCTCCTCCAGGTGGTGGTTACGGTGCTCATCCATCGTCTGGACCTTCCGATTACGGTGGTTACGGAGGAGCGCAGCAGCAGTCAGGACATGGAGGTGGTGGTTACGGGGCTCCTCCTCCTCCTTCTTCTTATGGAAGTCCGTTTGCGTCTCTTGTTCCGTCGGCGTTTCCTCCCGGAACGGATCCGAACATCGTTGGTTGTTTCCAGGCTGCGGATCGGGACAACAGTGGGTTCATCGATGATAAGGAGCTTCAGGGTGCTCTCTCTTCGTATCATCAGAGCTTCAGCATTAGAACTGTTCATCTCCTTATGTATCTTTTCACCAACAGCAACGTCAGGAAGATTGGTGAGTTTCTAGATTCTTTCACTCAATTCTTGAATTGAGTCGATCCTCTTTTTTTTTGGTTTATCATATAGTGAAATTGCGGTTTTTAGAGAAGTATAAAGCCTCCATTGTCTTGATTTCACCATCTAGGTTTTGAGTTTTGAGAAATCCAATTTGTTGAATTTTCCTCTGCAAATTGTTTGGTTGACCTTGATCGTTAGTTATACCAAATCCTCAAGTTATATCATATATTAATTCAAGTTGAAATTAATAAAGAAATCATCTTTTAATTATTCCTCGTGCAAGCCTGGTTTTTGAGTAATATATTGATTTAAGAATTCAACATTGCAGGACCAAAAGAGTTTACTTCACTTTTCTACAGTCTTCAGAATTGGAGGGTAAGTTCTCAAAGGCTTCTGCTTTAGCAATGATTTGATGAAATTGCTGGTCATGAATGTTGGAGTTAAGCTCATGTGATTTTTGTTTGGTGTTGGTTTTTTTTTGGGATTTGGTTTACAGTCCATCTTTGAGAGGTTTGACAAGGACAGAAGTGGTAGGATAGATACAAACGAGCTGAGAGATGCACTCATGAGCCTTGGGTTTTCAGTGTCTCCTGTGATTTTGGATCTGCTGGTTTCCAAGTTTGACAAAAGCGGAGGCAGGAACAGGGCTATCGAATATGACAACTTCATCGAGTATGTTCATTCGTTTCAACCCTTTTTAACCATTCTTTTCTCACTCTGTAAGAAGTGAAAAGTTCATCACTGATTCTGGTTTTTCCATTTGTGCAGGTGCTGTTTGACTGTAAAGGTATGCCTATTTTCTATCATAGCTAGGGTCACATTCTTAGACACTAGGAAACCAAATTCGTTTACAATAATGTAGAATTGTGTGTTTATGTTATGATGTTTGATGGAATGATTTTGCAGGGGCTGACTGAGAAGTTCAAGGAGAAAGATACGGCTCTATCAGGGTCAGCTACTTTCAATTACGAGACGTTCATGCTCACTGTTCTACCGTTCCTTGTCGCTTGAGTGTGTGATATAGTCTCTATCTTTCGTTCTCATATCAGCTTTTGGATCTTTTTTTAATTAGTTTTACTTTTACCTTTCTTGACTTTGCTTCTCTAAGATTTGGATGTAGCTCTTCTCCATATGAGCAAAACCTTTTTAAACAAGCCTTGTGGAATAATTATCATACCTTTGTTAAACCGAGATTTCTTTTAGATAGCAATTTAAATCATAATAATAATTATAATATCTGGTAAAATTAAGCTTGGTGATTTTTGAGGTGGCATGACAACATTATCTTTGAAGAACATATGAGAAGTAGTAACACACTGTTAGTATCATTAATCAGTTCTTACTCTTCTTATATATGGCACAATTAATTTTATCTGTTTTTACTTTTTACAAAAAGATGTCTTATAGTTTCCTACCCAAAAAAAAAAAATGTCTTACTTTATCTTGTTTCAAGTATTTTCAGTAGAAAAAAACGAAGGCAAAACCATATAGAAAAGCAAAAAAAAAAAACGTTACATATTATGGAAAAATTATATTTAATGACGTTTAATAAGAAATGAATCCCTACATCTGTACAAAAAGATTGGTGAACCACTAAAAGAAAAGAACATTTAATAATTTTTTGTCACTCTTCTGAACAAATGCAGATTTTTTTAGAAAGTGGTATGAACTATCAAAGCGTTAAAAAAAAGAAAAAAAAACACTAGATGTGAATCGTGATGATATTAGGTAAAGACGATATTTTATTTCCCAAAATAAGCATAACTAAACAAATTATTCGAATCCAATTGAAATTAAACAAAATAATAATTAAAAACTGGGTTTGCTTTACCATCTTCGAGAAATCAGAAGCCGTTGACACACACATGCGAATCGGACGGATGAGATTAGTCCACTAGATATTTGAATTCAAACACAGTAAAAGAGTTAACGTTACAATTTTAGTTTTTTTTTTCCGCTCAGGTTTGGATCCGAGCCTAAATACCCCGAACCAGAAAACAAACAAAGAAAACGAATGACAACAAAGGTTTGGAGCATTATAAAGAAAAACATTCTTAAGCAGAGCGATTCAAAGAGAGAAGACGACGAGACTACTCTCTTCAAATTTTCCTCTTATTTCTAGGGTTTGATTGATCTGTCTGCCCAGAAGGAAAGCAACAGAGTCTAAAATTGGTAACTTCGATTTTGTTTCCTTAGGCTGATTCTGATGTGCATTGATTTTGACACGATCCATTTTTAATCAAGTTTCTTTTTCGTTTTTTATTTTCTTCAGTCTAATGACAAGTGGGTTGCACGAATTTCATCTGGCTTCAAGAAGAGCCGAAGAAGCTGGTTTGTTTTTGTATAACACAATTTCTCTGTTTTTGAATTCGATAAACAAGATCGGAACCTTTTCCTGATTTGTGTTTTTATATGTTTGCAGCGGCGAGGAGATTTCAAGCCGTGCAATGGCTTCAATCTGTAGTGGGTCAACTCGGTATCACGAATCAGCCATCGGAGAAAGAGTTCATTTCTTGCTTGAGAAATGGTATGGTTCTTTGCAATGCTATCAACAAGATTCACCCAGGAGCCGTTTCTAAGGTTTGGTTGAGTTCAATTTGTTTGGTTTGGTTTGTCTCGAGTTCGTCAGATTCCAATTTTAAGTTTTTAACTTTTTTTTTATTGAATTAAGGTTGTGGAGAGCTACTCGTACTTGAACGGAGAGTATCAACTTCCACCGGCTTATCAATATTTCGAGAATGTTCGGAATTTTCTTGTGGCTTTACAACAGTTGAGGCTTCCTGGATTTGAAGCTTCTGATCTTGAAAAGGTAACACATTTTGAGATCATAGTTCTTATTATTATTATAAATGGTTTTGATTCTGTTTATAAGCTTTATGAAGAAGAACTGAATATATAAAGGGGTGTAATGTTTATCACAGGATAATCTAGAGTCTGGATCAGTGACCAAGGTTGTGGATTGCGTTTTAGGACTTAAGGCATTCCATGAGTGCAAGGTGACCAGCAATGGTAATGGGTCATACAGGCACGTCAAAACGCCCACGTTTCAGCTCTCTGCGACTAAGATTCAGCAGCCTCCTAGTGCTTCTCGGCATTTGGACATGTCCTCGGTCCGTGAGAGAAACGGTTGCACGGATGGTGAATCTGATCAAATCAAAGGTTTGATCCATGCTTCTTCTTATGTTAAGGATACTCTATATCCTTTAGTTGACTTGTGTTAATTGTGATTTGTTTTTAACATCAATCTTACTGCATTTGGATTGGATATATGTAGAGATAGCCAAGTTGTTTGCAGATCACATTTTCAATTCCAAGGAAAACATTGATGAGAATCTTATTTCACTAGAGAATGGCACTGGGGTAAGTTGAAATGTTCTGCACCGTTTGCTCAAGTATCTCTACTGTAACAGTCAGATCAATTTGGTAAAATTGCTTTCATTCTTTGAATTGCAGAATTCTAGAGCAAACTTCGAGAAAATCATCTCAAGATTCCCAGAGGTATATTACAACATACAAAATCGATTTGCCTAGTGATGCGCTGTTCTTATACTTCAATACTGTTTTGATAGATTTGTCTGACAGTAATGATGTTTTTATGTACAGCTTCAGTCAGTATTCAAGAATTTACTTAGCGAAGGTACCCTGAAACCATCAGACTCAAAATCCATGCCTCTGGAGGAGTTACCTGTCCATGAAGAAGACCAAGTATGCTATTTTTTGCTTTTTCTCTTTACATGTGACACGCAAATCTTACCTTAGAACTGCATTTTGATGTTGGCACCTGAACAGGAACTTTGTATATCTTATGTTGATCAGGCCTTTCCATGTATTGTTTACTTCCAAATTTGACTAATGTTCTGGTTATGCATAGTGATTAGTATTATCTTTTTCTCAATTTTTACCTTTCTAGTTTGCGCTGCTCTTTCATAGACACCTCTCTTTACTCCACAACTGTTTTAAAGAGTTTCATGTCTTAGTTTACACTAACAGATTGTTGGTTATATTTTGTTCAGTCCAGAAGCAGTCTCCTGCAAAAGACAAATTGCAACCATAAGCGTTTACTGAAAACACAAGAAAAGGAGCTTGCGGTATGTTTGCATTTAATCTGTCTCAATGAAGTTCTACTACTCGTTATCTTGACTTATATTTTACAAAATGATCAGAATTCTATGCACTACTTTGTGTCCTAATCAAGGCATATTTCTCTGTTTAGGTTCTCAAGACCTTGTTCATTAAAACTAAGCAGGATTTTAAGGAATTTCAAGTTCATTTTCAAAGAGATTTGATGGAACTAGGTTAGCTTGTTTTCTGAGATTTCATTTTAATTACAATCTCATTTTCTAATTTCAAATTCAATTTACTGTGCTGCACAGGGAATCAGATGCAAGAGATGTCATCAGCAGCTCAAGGATATTACAAAGTGGTGGAAGAGAACCGAAAACTATATAACATGGTGCAAGATCTTAAAGGTAGAAAGTAATTTACACAAGTTTTCCTCTTATAATGGAAGTCGTAATGCCATGTCTTGAATCTGCAGGAAATATAAGGGTGTACTGCAGAGTTAGACCAATCTTCAATAGTGAAATGAACGGAGTAATAGACTATATAGGAAAAGATGGCTCTTTATTTGTTTTGGATCCATCGAAGCCTTATAAAGATGCAAGAAAGACGTTTCAGTTTAATCAAGTATTTGGTCCAACAGCAACTCAAGGTAATTTTGCAATGTCTCAAGAGGCTTATAAGCTTGTGTATTAGTAAGATATCTTTGAAACTTTTAAATTCATGTGGACAGATGATGTATTCAGAGAAACACAACCATTAATCAGATCAGTGATGGATGGTTACAATGTCTGTATTTTCGCTTATGGCCAAACGGGATCAGGGAAGACATACACAATGGTGAGAATAGTTCTACAGACTAGAGCATCTTCTTGCCTTTCTACATATTTAGTTACTTATCATTTTGTTTTTTTCTTA
Organism: Camelina sativa; assembly: GCF_030686135.1. Taxonomy (NCBI): domain Eukaryota; kingdom Viridiplantae; phylum Streptophyta; class Magnoliopsida; order Brassicales; family Brassicaceae; genus Camelina; species Camelina sativa. The sequence continues at coordinate 4,204,789 of NC_141898.1, forward strand.
TCCAGAGTGGTCCTCCAGGCAGATCAGCTACTGAAATGGGAATAAACTATCTGGCTCTCAGTGATCTCTTTCTGATATGTGATAAAAGAAAGGATATGATGACATATGAGATATACGTCCAAATGGTCGAAATTTACAATGAGCAAGTCCGAGACCTTCTAGCGGAAAATTCCTCATGTACCAGATATCCTTTCATGGCTGCTGAAATTTCAATATTTTCAATTTCCTGCTTTATCTATTTCACATGAATCGGCCTAGTGTTCTTCTTGACTATATGTGCACATTAGATATTCGAACTTGTTCCAGTGAGGATGATGGCTTGAGTCTTCCAGATGCTACAATGCATTCTGTAAAATCTACCAAGGATGTCCTTCAGCTGATGGAGGCTGGTGAAGTGAATCGTGCAGTTAGTTCCACGTCCATGAACAATCGAAGTAGTCGGTCTCACAGGTACCAAACTCAAAACATACACTTCCAGAATTATGGAATTACTGCTTTGTGATCTAAAATTAATTTCGTTCTTGTAGTATTTTTATGGTGCACGTACGTGGGAAAGACACATCTGGGGGAACCCTCCGAAGTTGCTTGCATCTTGTGGATCTTGCAGGGAGCGAGAGAGTAGATAAATCAGAGGTGACTGGAGACAGACTCAAGGAAGCACAGTATATCAACAAATCTCTTTCTTGTCTCGGAGATGTAATTTCTGCCTTAGCTCAGAAGAATTCTCACATACCATACCGAAACAGCAAGCTGACTCTTTTACTTCAAGACTCATTAGGTACTAATATCTTAGCCAAGAATCTTTCCTTCGCTGGTTAGTGAACGGAAAATATTCACTGAATTTCTGTCTGTCATGTCTTCATTTCAGGAGGACAAGCCAAAACATTAATGTTTGCTCACTTGAGTCCTGAGGAAGACTCTTTTGGGGAAACTATCAGTACTTTGAAATTCGCACAAAGAGTTTCAACAGTCGAACTTGGAGCTGCTCGTGCACACAAAGAGACTAGAGAGGTTATGCATCTCAAGGAGCAGGTTTGTAGAGACTAAGTCCTGTTTGGAAGCTAAACAGTAACAAAATTCGTTTCTTGTTTATTTTACATCTAGTGAGCCACAAACGCTTTGTTCTTCTTTCAGATTGAAAACCTGAAGAAGGCTTTGGGTACCGAACAATGGAATAATGTTTCCAACAGTGGAGCAAAGGAGATAAAATCTCCTTTCAGTAGGCCGATTGCAACAACAGAGAGAACTCCTCCACGTCTCAGAAGATTAAGCATCGAAAACTGTAGCAACACAAAGGCAAACCTTGAAGACAGGAAAGCTATTAAGTCACCATTAGCTTCCCGTCGTGCACAAATATTGAGTTTTGAGGGTCCAAATTCCTCTAAAGACGAAGAAAGCAGTAAAGTATATCCCACCACGGAAGTACAACAGCTCAAGAATCCACGGAGTCCTGTAAGCGCTTATCAAAACCGAGCAGTGAAATTAGATGGCAGAACAAGCATTCCTCAACTCCAGCTATTGCAGACACCTGTTAAAGGAGCTTCCAGAAACGACATACAGATGATTTCTGTGGATTCTAGGACAAATGGAAAAGGTTCACATATACGGAAGTCCCTGAGGACAATCGGAAAGCTGATCAATGGTTCAGAGAAGAGGTATGAATAAGACCGGTTATTCCAATATGCTTGATAATACTTGTCATTTTTTTACCTGTTTACTGAAAAGCCTTTATGTTACCACAGAAAAGAGAACATACCTTTGGATCCACGGTCACCACTTGGAGTTGCAAATCATTTTAGCCATATAAAGTCCCCGGACACAAGCAATGCTAAGACTATGCGACGGCAATCACTCACAGGTGTAATGCCACCAGGACAAGAAAGATCGCGTAGGTCTTCAATAGGAGGAAACCCAATTGAGATTGGTAAGAAAGATCTTAACATAAGTTCATGTGTCTCTTTACCTCCTTTTCATCTGAACAAAATCAATAACTAATAATTTGCTTTTGTAGGTGTAACTAGTACAAAAGGTGTAACTGGTACAAGAAATGCCAAGACACCTCCACCTATGCGTTCAGCATCAAAGATAGGGAAGAAGTGGGCGTAAGAAGCTACTGAAGAATAACACGTTCTCTTGCTTTGGCTCGAAGCATAGTATCTCGTTGAAAGTCTTTTCAGCATCTACACTTCAGTTTCCATTCAATAGGATGAAAAATTTATTTCTTCTTCCTGAGTAAATAAGAACTCAACTCTAGAGGGCTCTGACTGTAACATAGATGGCTCTTGTTTAAGCCATTTCTTAATAGTTTCTTTGTTAGTGTCTCAGAAACATTGAATTCATTTATGTCACGGTTTCATTAAAATCTTTACAAGAACTCTGTACTTTCTGTAGTTTGTGCAGACTATACAGCAACAACAACAACAAAAAAATCGAAATCCATTTCAGGTCAGCTAATCAATTTTGCATACACATCAACCAAAACCTTCTTGAATCTATGGAGATCTAACATCACTTTCTGGTCGTTCAGGTATATCCCCTTTGTGAATTGCCACCCTTTCCGAGTAATGCTGTTTGGGTCTCTTAGAATTGGATCATTTTTATCATATTTTTCATACAATGAGCTCTCTCTTGCAAGAATCTTATAACCAATGTAATCTAGACCGAGCTTCTTTGCCGGTTCTCCATAATATGTCTCTGCTGCCCAATCTGTTCCCAATGGAATGATTTGAATGAAGACACCTCCAGGTTTCATGAACAGAAAATGAGTCATGGCTGCTCCATGTACCCCAACCATGACATTGCTTGAGTTAACCGCTCTGTAAATCTTTGCCAGTTCCGTTGTTCTGTCAGGTCTCAAAACCTCGACTTCAAACCCGATCCTCTGAGCCATTTTCACCATCAGAGCCTCGTTTGTTATCCCTCGAGACCCGGTTCTTGAAAACAATGCAAGTTTTGGCCTATGAGCCTTTCTTCTCTTTGCTACTCTCGGGTGGAACCGTTGCTCCTCTTGCCTGTCCAATCTATTGATTCGAGGCCTATAGGCTCGATCAAGTACATTTCTGAACTCATTGATGGTTGTTGTAGCATCTTGCATCTGAGAAGGATCGACGGTTAACTCACCATGGATTCTAAGACCAACAATAGCTTCCTTGAAGCAGTGAGTTCTCTTGTCTTTGTTGAAATCAATAAGAGGATAATCAGAGAGCTGAGAGAGAACATCTCCATACTTCATCTCCCACCACCTGTGATAGTCAGCAATCACAAAGACAACCTTTTTGTTGAAACGTTTAGATGTTATAAACAAAGGAATAAGCCCGTCGTTGAACTCATGATAGAGGTTTCCGGTATACCCTCCGGTAGAGAATAGCACGGCGGGTACGTCATGGTTTACATCGCATTTATGCTTGTCGCCAGAAACGTTCACATCTTTTGACATAAGTTTCAGCTCACCAATGGTGTCCATTATACTAGTTTCCCACTTTCTGGTGTATGGTTTGATTGTTTCTTGCAAGACGTGGTCGGTGAGATCATTCGAAGTGTAGAGAAAGATGCAGGAAGGAGCGTGTGTTCTGATATCGCCTTTCATGAAACAGATGTCTGAACGATACCCGTTTCTGTCACAAGATATGCTCACGTCTGCATTAATTACCACAGAAGAAATACTGAGAATCTCTTGCTCGATGTTTCAAGAACAGTAAGAAACAGAGGATTAAGTACTGACCGTTTTGTGACGTCTTAGGCGACTCTATATCGGTTTCGGAAACACGATTTTCAATCTCTATGATTGATTATCGGCAAAAACATACGAAGTGAAGAAAGTTTAGGACAATAATAAAAAAAAGATAGAATTGATTTACTTGTAGTATAAGATAAAAGAACCGTACCGATGAGAAACAGAGAAGAGGGGTAAGGGAAATAGAGGAGCTGAGGAGCAAAGACGAAGCAACTTGAGATAAGAGAGAAGAGAAGAAGATAGATAAGCTTAGGCTTCGATCTCTTTGAGCAATTCCCACAAGAACTTTTCAACCCGAAGACATAAGGAAACAGCTTTCTAGATTCGTCTACTTTGATATGTGCTACTTTTTTCATATCCTGCCTCATCATTCACTTGTTATTTAAGTGAAGAACACAGAGAAAGAGAGACGTATGCAAGGGATATAGTGAAGTCTTTGTAAACAGAACTTGTCTATCTATCTCCTTGAATACGTAAGAGGAGAGAAAGAGAGATCGAGTAGACCAGAGAAAGAGAGAGAGAGAGAGAGAGAGAGAGAGAGAGAGAGAGAGAGAGAGAGAGAGAGATGTTTTCTGGTTACTGTTGTAAGGTTTGATCAGAGTATATATTTAGAGAGAGAGAGAGAGAGAGAGGGAGACGTTAGCATACTATTCTATTCTTTGGAAGAGAGAGAGAGAAAAGTAGAGGAGAGAGAGAGAGACTCGTTTCTTGGTATTGTATAGGAGCAGAGGAGAGGAACATACTACTAATTCTTTGCGATGTCTTTGAGAATGGAATGAGGAGACGTGTGGGAGAACGAGAAAGGGACTTTGGCCAAACCCATATCATTCATCTTTAGGCTTATATATGTCGCTTGCATCACAAGATTCCTTTTCCTTAAATCATGTTTGGTAATACTAATAAATACTTATTATTAATACGATATAAATATATACTCGTCTTAGTTGGAAATCATCCTATCAGTGACATATTCAACTTCCTTAAATGGAATTTATGTCTAAATCAGCATGAAAAGTGAAACAGTTTTTTTTTGAAGTTAAATCAAGTAGTAATTTGGACACATATGATTCATAATTCAATGTTTTCTTTCTGGCGTGCTGGAGTCTTATTATCTGAGGTCCAGCTAATTGTGATCTTTTAATTTAGACTTAACAATTTTTTTTTTTTAGGTTGAACCGGGAATAAAATAAAGACTGCATGACCCAAGACTAGTTTATGGTTCAAACTCAATAATTTCCAAAAAAAATATAAGTTGTCATAGCACAAGGCCATCGAAACATAAAATTTGTTTATATGGATTATTATAAATTATAGATTTGTTTATATGGATTATTATAAGGTATGAGACCAATCTACTCATAGGGATGACTAATTAAGAATAAAGAATTCCAAATTATTGGACAAAGGAAGAAACGATCAAATAGCCCAATGGAGGCGTTCTTAACGGTCAAATACATACAACATGTCATATTCCAAGGAGTTTTCTATAAGAATTAAAACTTACAAATATCCAAGGATTTTTATTCAAACGGGAAAAAAAACAACAGCTGGTGGGCGAAAAAATAATGAAATAAAAGTTTCATGAAGAAAAAGTTGGTGGACGAAAATTATAGGTTTTTTTTTTTGGTGGCAAAATTCTAGATTATATGAGAATGAAAGAAAACAAATGAGAACATGATACTCAAATAATCTTTTCAACATAGTAGAAAGATATTATCTACTATCGTATAATATAAATTCATGTATAGTTTAAGTTATGTAGAAATTTCTAAACGTCGATATAAAGTATTACGACCCACTTTAGAGACGACCAAGTTCGAAAAGATGTATAGGTCATCATATATAATTAAGATCTAAAATCCAGTGATACGAAGAAAAATAGCAAGAGGCTTTGATTAAAAAAGGTATAAATATATATTCTGTCAAATACAATACGTATGTGTATAGAATATGCATGGTGATGCCAATATCTTACCAAAGTTTTTGCCCCTAATTAAATCATCGCCTCGTGTAACTGTGTAAGTTTTAGATTATATTGAAGCAAAAAATTACGAAATGTTTTAATAATTGGTGATTCGATGAGAACTGCAATAGAAGTACGCAAAGATGATGATCATTGGAGACCGCGACTTAGCTTTATCGGGAATTGTGAATTTATCCATATTCACTTTAAGACGATCATGATTCATGAGTACGTCCTAATGCATTCAGATGATCGGAAATTTTCTTTAACTATGTGTTTTCTTTGTTGAATTTTATTTATAGTCTACGAAACAAAACAACTTTATAGAGATCCTCTCATGGGCATGGGGTATGTCGACCAAAATCAAAATAGTGCATAAGTTTAATACATATTACACACTTGTCATAATCATTTGCTTACATGTGGTTAGTTCATACGTCAATTTTGAGTTTGCTGTATATATAAATTCGATTAATTAAATAGCACATAATAAGTATTACTTTTATATTGTAGAGTTCGCAAGAAAACAAAACTTGAATTCTTAGGGTTAGTTTAAAAAAAGTTTATAAAAAGTCAAATCATAGTATTAGTATATAATAATAACCTTGCGATTGTGAAAGCATAGAGATTGTTATTCAATGCATTTCAATTCTGATGATCCGATCCTAAGTAGAAGTTTTACATATGCGTGTATTAATTGGTATTTGCCTGGTTATGTGTTATGTTCATATGTATGTTTTCGATATCGGGGATATATTATAAAGTTGTATGTTGTTGTACTGTTGTGTTTGGTGTGTCATGTGCCATGTGTATTATGTGTGTGCGCATGGACATAATGCGAAAAAGGGAGTGGTGGCAGACCAAAAAACAATTTAGGGCTTCCAAATGTTGGGCCGGATTTGTTCTAAAGCCTGTTATCTTCTTATAGCTGGTCTGTGTTGTCATATCTACCGTTGGATCGTTATTTAGACACGTGGACGGTTGAGTTCGGTAACATCGCATTTTCTAAAATATTTATCGGGAGAGAAAGAGAACAAAACAAATGGTTGAAGAAGTAAAGTAAAGAAAAAGCTCAAGGGCGCGACGAAGAAGAAGAAGAAGACGAAAGTGGCAATCTTTCGTAATTACAGTCCAATTACTAAAAAGGGGTTTTAGGGTTTTTTAGTTCTGAGTGAAGAGAATCGATGAGTGACGCGTTTTGTTCGGACTGTAAGAGGCACACGGAGGTTGTGTTTGACCATTCCGCCGGAGATACAGTTTGTTCCGAGTGTGGTCTCGTGCTCGAATCTCACTCAATCGATGAAACTTCGGAGTGGCGTACCTTCGCTAATGAGTCAGGTGATAATGATCCTGTTCGTGTCGGTGGTCCGACGAATCCTCTTTTAGCTGATGGTGGTCTCACTACTGTCATTTCAAAACCTAATGGTTCCTCCGGCGATTTCCTCTCTTCTTCTCTCGGTCGATGGCAGAATCGTGGATCTAATCCTGATCGTGGCCTTATTGTTGCGTTTAAGACGATCGCCACTATGGCTGATAGGTATAGGGTTTTTTTTTTCTCGAAATTTTTAGGGTTTTAGTTTCTGGGAAGCTCGGAATTTTATTGAAGCTCAGTTTCATCAGTTGAATGTCAGACAGGTCAGAAATTTTGAGAATTTTAGTATCTAGAAGCTCCATCTAGATGACATCTTATAATGGGTATAAGCTGAAATTAGAAACTTTCTTCTTTTAGCAATTGGGGGAATGGAAAAAAATATTTTTAGGTGCTTTCATTGTTAATTAGGTTGATGGACAATTACTAATCTTATAAACCTTGTGTTTTCTCCAGGTTGGGCCTTGTTGCAACCATCAAGGTACTCTTTTTGTCTCTTATACTAATCTAAAGGCTTCTGCTTGAAATGCATTCTGTTTTGAAAGTTGCTGATGTGTCTTGGAATGTAGCTTGCGAATGTTTATAGACTTTCTATCCTTATTCCATTGTGTTTTTTTTTGGTGGTTTTTGCTCTTCTATTGAAGGATCGAGCCAATGAGATTTATAAAAGGGTAGAGGATCAAAAGTCAAGCAGAGGAAGAAATCAGGATGCTCTTTTGGCTGCCTGTTTATACATTGCTTGCCGGCAAGAAGATAAGCCACGAACTGTCAAGGGTACGAAAGCAGTTTTTTTAGAGTCTTTATATCTCACCATTTGCCTTTTTTTTTTAACCCTTGCTGATATTATGTAGAAATATGCTCTGTTGCCAATGGAGCTACTAAGAAGGAGATTGGTCGTGCAAAAGAATACATAGTCAAACAGTTGGGGTTGGAAACTGGACAGTCAGTGGAAATGGGTACTATACATGCCGGAGATTTTATGGTGAGTTTTTAAATTTGTGCTTCTTGGTTCACGTATCCACGATGTTCATCAACTCTGTTTGGTATATTTTCCAGAGACGTTTTTGCTCCAATCTTGGTATGACCAACCAAACTGTGAAAGCGGCTCAAGAATCTGTGCAGAAGTCGGAGGAATTTGATATAAGGTTACACCATTAGGCATTGTTGTCTTATCGTTTATGTTTTCTGGATGTATCGGTTTACAACCCATTCATTCACACAGGAGCTTTTAACCTGTTGCAGGAGGAGTCCCATATCGATTGCAGCCGCGGTAATATACATCATAACACAGCTCTCTGATGAGAAGAAGCCTCTCCGAGGTCTGTTCCATTCGCACTTTGTGAATGTAAACAAGTTAACATCACACAAAGTCACAAACTATCTGACATTTAAAACCTGCAGATATATCGGTGGCAACTGGAGTCGCGGAAGGAACTATAAGAAACTCTTATAAAGATCTTTACCCCCACCTTTCCAAGATCATACCAGCTTGGTATGCTAAAGAAGAAGATCTCAAGAACCTACAAAGCCCTTGAGTGTCTTCTTCTTCTTCGCTCTTACTCTGCTGCCATGCCTTCCTGTTTCGGTTGGGATTGAAGGGCTATAAAGTAATTTGGCCGAGAAGTGCGACTCGGGCCACACTTAGCAAGATTTTTACAGTAGATTTGTATCAAAATCTCTCCATAAGATACCATAAATTGTTGACTTAACGAGACTGTATTTCATGTTGATCTCACCATTTCGAACATCATGCCACCGACCTTTGTAACTCTGCTAATCAAGCCACCGGTTTAAGGATTGGTTTTTACTTCTCAACACATGACACAGAAGAACTCATCGGTTCTGAAGTCAAAAGTGATTACAATTAATTAGGAGAACTGGAGATAATACGTTTTTTACTTTGTTATTTACAGTTTTATGAAGTAAGTTTAAAAGAAATGTTCATATTATGTTTCTCTTACAATGACTACTTTTAAATTCATGTTATCCGTGGACAACATCATCAGTATCTAAATATTGATAAGATAATATTTTCAAAAGTATATAATATTCGGATTATAATTAATAAAATATCCAAGCAGCATCAAATATTTGGAACTTAAACCTTATGATTGGAAACATTGAACTTCCTCTGAGAGTTGAAGTTTCCCCTTTATAGAGTTTCAGATTTAGAAGTAGTCATTGTCTTTTAAATAAGACTATAAAGCGTAAGTTATTTATTAACAAACGTGCAGTATCAAAAATTTGGATTTAACACATAACCAAAGTAATTATAATGTAACCAAGTGAAAATCAACCACTCTAGCTAGATAAAAAACTAAAAAAGTTCATATATTCTTAGTTCAATTATTTCCAATAGAGTATATAGAAGAAGAAAACAAAAGTTACATGTTCTGTTGGGGTACACGGATATTTTATAAGCTGCATAAATATCTTTAGGTTGGGCCAAAATGCTGCTATAGGAACTCTTACATTTTAAACATGCCAATTTGTATCTAGTGTGCTTTCATCATATACACTCAATTTTGATCGTATTATCTAACATATATTTTAATATTTATTTTCAAGATTGTCAAAGTAAATATCTTTCTGTAATGTATGTTTTTGAAGTGATCAGTAGTATATTGAAATTCTTCGATTATATGACCTAGTTGTTGTTTAAAGAAAATATACTGAACCCCTTAAAATCTGAAAAACAATATTCTTCTTTATAACTTTTTTTTTGGTAAAAACCTAGCTACTTTCGAGATGAGCAAACAAACCAAAATATGAAAATAGTAATAACAACATTTTTCAGACTGAAACAGATGAAGTTATTTCATCAACCTCTAAACCAGTTTTACAGTCAAGTATATATAATACTACTTTTTTTTATTTGATATTAGTATGCGATAGAGAGACGGTTGGATTTTATCTTGCATTTGCTGTTTAAGAGATGTACACACTATAATTTTCCATGATTGAAATTATACACAAATCCTACCATAAGATTGATTGGTGAGAGGGGATGACTATGGTTGGTGAAGAGGAGGAGCGGAAAAGACTTTACCCAAATCTTACCAACTCCATCCATTATCAAATTCTTTTATGTATTTTTGTTTCCTTGCAATCAATTTTTTTGGTAAGCTTTTCTCTTTATCCATAAGAGAAATTATACGTACTTAACGTCCATTCCCATAAAATCAATAGTATTTTGTACTCTATATATATATTATACTATAATCAATAGTAGTATTTTATACTATATATAGGCTAAAGATCCGGATGTCTTTGTAGTTTTGGGTGTTGTCCCCATATTTTGGATTCGAATTGTGTTGTTTAATTTATTTAATGTGTACGACCTACGAAGGCTCTCAGTCAAAAGCTGATTTAGGTGGAGTTAATTAATTATACCTTTTTTTTTTAAAAGAAAGAAAAATAAATTAATTGAAGACTTTTAAGAAAACTTTTTTTTTATTAATCAATTCAGAAAATTGATAAATGATCGACCTGTTTTTTTAGGTTTATTGATCCGCAAACCTAAAAAAAGGAAAAAAAGTATAGTACAAGCCATGGATCCGCGCAAACCTAACGTATTCAGAATTTAGATAAAAAACATACCGACCTGGTAATAAATGACATTCAATCAAAATATACGATATGGATAAAGATTTGGCATTCTGTATTAGCTATTAAATGAAATACTACTATATTTTTCGAAACAACATGTCAGAACCGCTCCATGCAATAAAACTTATTAACTTACGAAATTAATATATATATAAAAAATAATATCTACAGTATATGTTAAATTTGGATTTGTGGTGTTTGCTCACACAAGACCAAACCATCATGTCCCTATCTCTGGCGGTACCTGACCCTCGAGCTCGACAAGTAAAACGAATATCATATAACATGGAAGCCACGTGGGTTAATATACGTCCGTCTAGATTGCAATTCACATCCGACGGCTGTAGACACATTTCAACTAACCCGGCTCCGTTTCTCACCAACTCTTTTGCCTCTATTTAAAACCTCCGATGCCGCTCACCTTTCTCTCAGGGAAATTTTATTAATTCACAACTCGAATAAATAAATTTCTCCCTTTAATTTTTATATGTTTCATCACAAACAAAAGTACAATCTCATATATTGTACCTTGTAAGCGCAACGTGTAACTAGATTCATACACACATCTGTATTGCTTTAATTTGTTTCGTATATATTAACATTACTACATAGAGAAAGAGATCAAGACGACCATATTGTCATTAAAACCGGTCGGTTTGTATCCAAAAACCCCTTTTTCTTTAATCTAGTCGGCGGTCGTCATGGAGCTATGCAATCAAAACAACCACATCACCGGCGATCCGTTGAACTGGAACGCAGCGGCTGAAGCTTTGAAAGGGAGCCACTTGGAGGAGGTGAAACGAATGGTGGAAGATTACAGGAAAGGGGTGGTGAAGCTAGGAGGAGAGACGTTGACTATTGGTCAAGTTGCCGCCGTGGCTAGAGGAGGAGGAGGAGGAGCTACAGTGGAGCTAGCGGAGGAGGCACGTGCCGGAGTCAAGGCGAGTAGCGACTGGGTGATGGAGAGCATGAACCGAGGAACCGACAGTTATGGAGTCACCACTGGGTTTGGTGCAACTTCCCATAGAAGAACCAAACAAGGCGGTGCACTTCAAAATGAGCTTATTAGGTAAGTTTTTTTTAGTCAATACCATATATGGTAACTATAAATTTGTTACTACTATTTTTCTCTCTCTTTTAATATTGTACTATATCAACATTTAATGTGTTGAACAATTCTCTAGACTGGGCTGCTGCTAGCTAGTGAACAAATTTTTTAGAATAGGTAAACTAATTACAATGACAATAATGATAATTACTAATATGTTTATTGAAAACCGAAATTAAATGGTTTTAACTTTTTTAGCTAGTGAATTAGTTTTAGAGTAGGAGAAAAGAAGATTTGAATCCGGTACGTGTAAATACCGTGAGACAGGTTAAATGTATGTTCTTGGTGATCTCTCATTGTTTGCCAAAAAAAAAAAAAAAACTGATCTCTCTTTTGCCTAACAGTTTTCCGTATTTTTGGCATTTTTTTAGTAGACTTCACCCTTCTCTTTGGTATTTGGTTTTACCTCATATTTAGGTGAATAATTTGTTTTGTTAGTACTAATTAGCTGAATAAGTTGGTAATTTGGCAATAATAATTAGGTGAAGTTAAGTTACACATAACAGTCGTGGACGCTAATAATTACATGCCTCTCATTTCTTCATACACCAAACTTTTAATTAATTCTACTAACATATAATAAAATTGTGAGAAATTAATAACGGTAACGTGCAATTAATGACTCGAGCAGGTTCTTAAACGCTGGAATATTTGGCACCGGCACCGGTGACACGTCACACACGTTACCCAAGCCGGCGACAAGAGCAGCAATGCTCGTCCGTGTCAACACTCTCCTCCAAGGCTACTCTGGGATACGCTTCGAGATTCTGGAAGCCATTACAAAGCTTCTCAACCACGAAATCACTCCCTGCCTCCCTCTCCGTGGCACCATCACTGCTTCCGGAGACCTTGTCCCGCTGTCTTACATCGCCGGACTCCTCACCGGCCGTCTTAACTCCAAAGCCGTGGGTCCTTCCGGTGAGACTCTCACTGCCACTGAGGCCTTAAGGTTGCCGGAGTGTCGTCCTTCTTCGAGCTGCAGCCTAAGGAAGGACTAGCACTTGTGAACGGGACAGCGGTTGGATCGGGTTTGGCCTCGACGGTTCTGTTCGAGGCAAATATTTTGGCGGTTTTGTCGGAAGTTATGTCTGCCATGTTTGCTGAGGTTATGCAAGGGAAACCAGAGTTCACCGATCACCTTACGCATAAACTGAAGCACCATCCTGGTCAGATCGAAGCCGCCGCAATTATGGAACATATATTATACGGAAGCTCTTACGTTAAGGAAGCTCAACTTCTTCACGAGATGGATCCTCTTCAAAAACCTAAACAAGATCGGTAACGTTTCTTGCTGTTCAAGTAAACTTATATTGTGTTTGTGTGTGTGTGGTTATTTATAGCTGAGTAGCTTCTCTGTTAACTTGCAGGTATGCATTACGTACGTCCCCACAATGGCTAGGGCCACAGATTGAAGTGATCAGAGCGGCGACTAAGATGATTGAGCGTGAGATCAACTCGGTTAACGACAACCCTTTGATCGATGTTTCAAGGAACAAAGCTTTGCACGGTGGGAATTTCCAAGGGACACCGATTGGTGTCGCCATGGATAATTCTCGTCTAGCCATTGCTTCAATCGGGAAACTCATGTTCGCGCAGTTCTCTGAACTGGTCAACGATTTCTAAAACAACGGTTTGCCTTCTAACCTATCCGGTGGGAGAAACCCTAGTCTTGATTACGGGTTCAAAGGCGCGGAAATAGCCATGGATTCTTATTGTTCTGAGCTTCAGTTCTTGGCTAATCCCGTGACCAACCATGTCCAAAGCGCGGAGCAGCATAACCAAGACGTTAACTCCCTAGGTCTGATCTCGAGCCGTAAAACCGCAGAAGCAGTCGATATCCTCAAGCTTATGTCCGCGACTTACTTAGTCGCGCTTTGCCAAGCCGTTGATCTAAGACATCTAGAAGAGAATCTGAAGAAAGCGATTAAATCCGCGGTTAGCCAGGTGGCGAAACGGGTCTTAACCGTTGGTGCAAACGGTGAGCTACATCCGTCAAGGTTCACAGAACGTGATGTCCTCCAAGTGGTTGACCGAGAGTACGTGTTCTCCTACGCAGACGATCCCTGCAGCATCACTTACCCGCTGATGCAGAAACTTAGACACATTCTTGTAGACCACGCTTTGGCTGATCCAGAACGCGAGGCCAATTCCGCGACATCGGTTTTCCAAAAGATTGGAGCTTTTGAGTCTGAGCTGAGAGTGCTTCTCCCTAAAGAAGTGGAACGTGTTCGGATTGAGTACGAGGAAGGATTCTCGGGTATAGCTAACCGGATAAAAGAATGCCGGTCTTATCCGTTGTACCGGTTCGTGAGAGATGAGCTGGAGACAGAGCTGCTAACTGGAGAGAAGGTTAGGTCACCGGGAGAGGAGTTTGATAAAGTGTTGTCTGCGATTTCTGATGGAAAACTCATTGATCCATTGTTGGAATGTCTCAAGGAGTGGAACGGAGCTCCTATTCCAATCTGTTAATTAAAAAATCTCTGTTTTGACAGATGATGATCCATCCATATCCAACATTCTTACATATAAAATACACCTATAATATGTTTCGTTGTATGCTAAATGCTGTCTTAAATGGGTGTTACTCCCAAATAAATAGAAGCTTGACTTTATATTTTTTGGACATAACATATGTTTCATTCTATTAAAACAGAACATAACATACAAAGTAAGAAACAGAGTTTAAAAGACAACAAAGAGAGGCAATCCCCAAAGCCAAGACAATAAAGAGATATAGGTAGATAGGGTCATCGAGATTGTAGTCTTGAGAGCTATGAGCCAAATCCTAGCAAGGATTTTGGATCCTGTGAGTTCAAGCAATAACGATGCAGCTTCCAAGAACAAGTCGATGGAAGAAGAGGTGGCCACTGTCTTGTATCGAAGACCAAGTGACGTTGAAATAGCCAAAGCTGAGATACTCACCGGGATGAGGATGTCTACCCGAAGGTTAGCTTTGTCATGAGGTTGAGCAGGGTTGAAGGTACTCTGATTGAGGGTAAAAGGAGAGTTAAAGGATGTGACTGGATTCGGTGTAAAGCTCTGGAAGTTGTATTGGTAATACCCACTCCATGGAGATGGGGTCATAATGCCATGGGACTTCAAGAACTTAGGAGATAAAGAGTTCACAAGTGAAGCTAAACCCAGGATACTCAAACAGAGAATGTGAAGTCGTAATAGAACTAATGTAACTATTAAATCGTAAACCTAATTTTTCTCTCCCAAGCTCGACTATCGAGGCGCCGCTACCCCCAAATTTCCCCGACGCCGGTAGGGATTTTGCTCGTCGGCGTCAGGGCATCTCGACCTTAGATCTTTTTCTATACTTTCGTGGCTCCTTTAAATCTCTTGTGCAATTTCTTTTTCCCTTTTTGAGTCTTCTTTTGCAACCTTCGCTTACCCGATTCACTCAACCATACCCAGGTAGAGGCTCGCACATCATCGAATACAGAGGTCGGAGGAGAATGACAAACTCCCCTATCTATAACCCCGACCAAGCCTCATTACCAGCGGAAATCAAGTCCTGTTGCTTATCTAATTCTCGATTCGGAATGGTCATTGTCTCTACAGTACCCCCTACTACAACGTCACCCGAGCCTTGGCAGGCAGAGACGGAGACGGCGTCTGGTGTGGATACCTTCAGAGATTTGCGTCTTCTCCGATATTGGACTGCCGCCTTGAATCCAAGTCACAGCCGGAGCTCGAAGAAAACTTGCAGCTTTCACTTTTCAGCTTTGCCCTTCCTCTTTTCTCAGCCTTATATTTTTCTTTATGCAGGCTTCTTTTTCATTCAGCTCACCTCTCAGTGATGAGCTGCTTCTCTCCTTGAGCTCAGGTCCACTCAAGTTCTCACTCTTAGAGGTTTACCTCGCCTAACAGAACTGAAGTATATAAGGATGAGATAACTAGGGGCGGATCTACGTTACAAAGAGGTGGGGCATGTGCCCTATACTCTTTTTAAAAGTTTTGCTATTAACATCAGTCCATTATAATTTTTCGCTCAGTTGGTAAATTGTCCCAAATATAAAGCATTAGGAAACGAGTTCGATTGTCAGCTAGCGTTTGTTATATTGCTTTTTTTTTTAGTTGTATATTTGTTGGAGGCTTTTGTTACTTGAGGCATTTTCTTATTCCATTTTTTCTTTAATAAAACTAAATGCATATAGTTCTATTTTTCTTTTCCTATTTTCACTTTAACTTTTAACAAATTTAATTCACATTTCTTTTATTGCAAAGTAGACATATATCTTAATTTATAAAAATATAAGTAATAAACTAGTAAATTAGTAACATTAAACAATAATATCTTTTTTGGAGTTAATATATAGTTTTAGACTTTAAATTTGTGTGATATGATAAGATAATTAATTTTAAATATATTACAAATATTTATATTTTATAATGCATTAAGAACTATTAAATCGTAAACCTAATTTTTCTCTCCCAAGCTCGACTATCGAGGCGCCACTACCCCCAAATTTCCCCGACGCTGGTAGGGCTTTTGCTCGCCGGCGTCAGGGCATCTCGACCTTAGATCTTTTTCTATACTTTCGTGGCTCCTTTAAATCTCTTGTGCAATTTCTTTTTCCCCTTTTGAGTCTTCTTTTGCAACCTTCGCTTACCCGATTCACTCAACCATATCCAGGTAGAGGCTCGCACATCATCGAATACAGAGGTCGGAGGAGAATGACAAACTCCCCTATCTGTAACCCGACCAAGCCTCATTACCAGCGGAAATCAAGTCCTGTTGCTTATCTAATTCTCGATCCGGAATGGTCATTGTCTCTACAGTACCCCCTACTATAACATCACCCGAGCCTTGGCAGGCAGAGACGGAGACGGCGTATGGTGTGGATACCTTCAGAGATTTGCGTCTTCTCCGATATTGGACTGCCGCCTTGAATCCAAGTCACAGCCGGAGCTCGACAGATCTATTTTTGCTATTGGACTACCGACGTGATTACAAGATCTTGCCCAACTCCAAAAGCCCAGGTTCTCGTTTTCAAATCCCCTGTCATCCTATCGACATTGCTTAGTCTATTTGGTTACCCTCGGTGTCCGAAGACTGCATCAGAGAACTCACTTAGCTAGGTTGTCTTGGATGTTCAAAGGATTAGCTGGAACTAACGTATTTGCTAAGCTTGTAACATTGTTTGTTGGATTCAAAACCTGGAATTACCAAGCTTTACTTAAACCCCCGAACCCTTTCCCCTGTATGAAGCTCAGGTTTATTGTCCCCTTGTCCGTGTCTCGCTTTTTAAACATCTTGTGTGGAATTCTTGATCACCATTTTCATGGCAGAGAGGATCCACCTGGTTTGTTGCGGCTTTACACGTTTATTTTGTACCTGCTAGTAGCTTTGTTGGCGAGCCCTACTGCTCCCTTTACCCTGCAACCATCTTCCCGTTTGAAGCCCAGGTTTGTGTTTGAAGCTTGACTTTATAAATCTTTTTATGTAGTGTAAAAATAAAAAGGGACGAAATTGATACCAAAAAAAAGAAAGGTGGTGTTTATGTAAAAAAAAGACAGATTTAGGGACTTAAAATATTATCAATCAAAGTATTGGCAGCGAAAAGAACACGATAAATAGTGTGTTCTGGGCACCACCGCTTCTTTGTTTGTTCCGACAAGTGAAGAAGAAGAAGAAGAAGAGAAAGCTATACGAAACAAATGACGACTCTGTCTTCTTCATCTCGATTGTATTCTTCATCTCCTATATGCAAATCTCGATTCTCACCAACAAGTCTCGTCTCTGGGATTGATTTCATCTCTTTCTCGCCTCGAACAACTCTCTCATCCTCCTCCTCCTCGCCGCTTGTCTCGCCGGTGATTCATTCTCTCTCCGTTAAACATAATCGCCGGAGAAGTTCGCTCCAAGGTTAGATTTTTAATTGTTTCCCTTTTTTTTTTCCTGATTTGAAAAACACGGAATTAAGTATTCGAAGGGTTGATTTTGATATTGGTTTCTGGGTTTCAGTGAAATCAGTAGCTAGCCCAACTGAGACAGTCTCGGAGTTCGATGAGATGGTCGCCGGTACGAAACGGAAGTATTACATGCTCGGTGGGAAAGGAGGAGTGGGTAAAACTAGTTGTGCTGCTTCTTTAGCTGTGAGGTTTGCAAACAATGGGCACCCAACTCTTGTTGTATCCACAGATCCAGCTCATTCTTTGAGTGATTCTTTTGCTCAGGTAAACTTGGCAATCGTGTGCTAAAAGTGAAGACTTTTTAATCTTTGTTTGATGAAGATATGTATATGATTGGTGTTTCTACTGTTTTTGTTGATTTTGTAGGATTTGACTGGAGGAATGCTTGTGCCTGTAGAAGGACCTGAAGCTCCTTTATTTGCTCTAGAAGTATGTTTTTTTGGAGTTATGTTTGGGGCTTTTTTTTTTTTTTGGTTTCTGTGGTGATGATCCTACACTCAAATTGAGTTTTAATTTCTAGCTCTGCAACAGATAAACCCTGAGAAGGCCAGGGAAGAGTTTCGTAGTGCCTCCCAGATGAATGGAGGAACTGGGGTGAAAGATTTTATGGATGGTATGGGACTTGGGATGCTTGTTGAACAGGTATTCTTTTAGCATTGTGTGTACTTTCAGGTGGTAGTTTTTTTTCTAAATTGTGTGTTTTGAGTGTTCTTAATGGCTTACCAATCGTGATGTATTCCTCTGTGGTATCCATGTGAGCTTCAATGTTTCTGATACTAAATCTAGGTGTTTCAAATGGAAGTGATTGCCTCTTACTGTTTCTGCTTATGATACTGATTGTGGATTTTTGGTTGATGAAGTTGGGAGAGCTTAAACTTGGAGAATTGCTCGACACACCGCCTCCTGGATTGGATGAAGCCATTGCCATTTCTAAGGTAATTCTGCCATTCTTTCTGATCTTTTCGTCTTGATATGTCGTTTTTGGCATATTTTTCTTGTCTTTGCTGATTGTCTAGGGTATCAACAGGTCATTCAATTTTTGGAATCACCTGAGTATAACATGTTCACCAGAATCGTGTTTGATACCGCACCAACGGTGAGCAAGCTTGACTGAAATTTTCCTTCCTTTTTAGTGTAGAATATTAAAGACAGAGTTTATTGCTGCTTACAGGGTCATACGCTAAGGCTACTCTCTTTACCTGATTTCTTGGATGCGTCCATTGGTAAAATCTTGAAGGTGGGAAACCATTTCCTCTTTAATTCCTATGTTTTAGTATCTTTACTTAAGTGTCAATTTCTTTCTTAGAGTTTTGTCTTCTTAAATACATTTTCTGCATCTTCAGCTTAGACAGAAAATAACCTCGGCTACTTCAGCGATCAAATCAGTCTTTGGGAAAGAAGGAAACAAGCCTGATGCTGTAAGTTTTTGTACATATTGGCTGATATCGTATTCCTGTTTATTATTATTATTCATTTAAATTTTCTTTATGGATGTGACAGGCCGACAAATTGGAAAAACTAAGAGAAAGGATGGTTAAAGTTCGGGAGCTTTTCCGTGACACAGAGTCAACAGAATTCGTCATTGTCACTATCCCAACGGTAATGTCTAGTTGTCTACACATGCATCTCTTTAGATTTCCTCCTTTCTTCAAGAATAAAATCCATTGGTCTGAAGTTGCTCTTACTGTTTGTTTCTATCCAAAAGGTAATGGCGGTCAGCGAGTCTTCTAGGTTAAGTGCATCTTTAAAGAAAGAAAGTGTTCCCGTCAAAAGACTCATTGTTAATCAGCTTCTCCCACCATCCTCCTCAGACTGCAAATTTTGCGCAATTAAGAGAAAGGTATACACACAAACACAAACTTCTCATGAACTAGTGGTCTCTTTAAACCAAAGATCGCTCTTGCATACTCCTCAAACCAGAAAGTGCTTCTGTTCTTGTGTTTGTTCTGTGGTTTCAAAGCATCACACATTTAAATCGTGAAAAAAGGAACGTGCAGGATCAAATGCGTGCTCTTGATATGATCCGGGAGGATTCAGAACTCTCTGCTTTGACACTGATGGAGGCTCCGCTTGTAGATATGGAGATCAGAGGTGTCCCTGCTCTGCGCTTCTTGGGTGATATCATTTGGAAATAAGATCATTACACATACATTATCGACGATAGGATGAAGAAGCAGATTCACTTCACTTGTAGTTCTAAGGAGTTTCTTATATATTTTTGTATACTATCTTATGTGTCTTCAAACTGTTGAACTAATTCAGTATCTACAACATTTTGGCGGGTGTATTACACGTTCAATTTACAACTTAAGTGCTGTAAAACAAGAAATATTGCAATTCTTGGGGAGCAAAGCCGCAAGATATTTACATAGTAATGGTGCAAGAGTAAGAACCTAAGAATAAGCCATTGCTTTACATAATAAAACAGCAAGGCTTAACCTTTTTTTACACAACCAAAAGGAGATTTTTAATTTAAGCCAGTTGAGATCCAAAATACATTTATTCACTGACTTAAATCTAAAACCTTCTATTTTATTTACAAATTATTTGCAAAATATATATAAACAGAACCCATCTTGAGATGCTTTGCTTAGTTAGGCTGTACATATAGCTCTCGGTCATCAGCGTGTACCTCTTTCTCTGGTTGTGTTGTAAATTAAGAAGCTTGAGGTTTTACTTACTCAAAGATGGTTAAGGAGTAGCGTTTGTGGTTAGAGATGCTGAGAGCCCGATTCTTCTCTCTGCAGAAAAAAAAGAAGCGTGATTCATGATCATGACAATGCCCTGTGGTTTTGTAGAGGGAGAAGAAATGTTTACCTCCAGTAGTGATAAGTTTCTCAACCCGGGCAACGATGTGCTTCCCATATGTGTATCTCTTCAAGGCATTCAAGTGAACTTTGATGCGAGAAAGAATGAGTGCAAGACTTTGATCATCGCATGTTTCAAGAACCTTCTGCACTACGTAGTTCCCAAATGGGTCCTTCATCATCGCCTGCAAATTGTTCCAAGTTTAGTGGGCCTTTTTCAAGACATTGCACAAAGACATGAGGGAGTTAGATTGCAGACCTGAAGTGGCTCGTTTTCATCAGTATAACCAAGCATCTCATTCACTAGAACCTGACGCTCCTCTGGACCGCCAAACGTTAAGCACTTTTCAACAACATTAGAAGCAAACTTCTGCTGACTCATCTTCACAATCTGTCCAGCGAGCTTATTGATAATTTCTGACCGTTCATGAGGTTTACCGTGTTGTATGATATGCTACAGCCGGAAACAAATTCAATTTTGATCAGTGTGTCCATTTTCATGAAGCAGAAACGTAAATCAAGCTTCAGAATCTTACCTGAATAACATAATTCCCGTACTGATCTTGTGCTAGAGTACAGACTGAATCCATGATTTCCTCCATAATGATCCGTTGGGTTTCTATGTCATCAATATGCTCGAGAACCCTCTGATGCGATTCATAAAAAGTAGATTTCAAGTATCATTAATAGTGGACAAGACAAAATTGGAACTTGGATCTATGATAAAAAAAAACTATAGGGTGAGATGTATTATATCAAACCTGGATTACACGGCATCCATACGGGTGTGTTGAAAGAGCTAAAACTTTTCCATAGAATGAGGAAATTATGAACTGTATCCAATCCTGAGGAAGACGCTCTATACACTTCTGGATGACATGGTTACCATTCTGGTCATGAACACATTTCATGACAGACCCATCAAGCTCTTGCACCATTTGAGCTTGCTGCTCCAATTCAACCACCTCTAACGCCTGTTTCCATATCGCAGAAACAAGATTACAAATTATTAATGCGCTCGAAAAAGTCAAACACCTATGTCAGTAAAATCATAACCACTAAATAATATAAATAGGATAAAAACAGTGTCTTTAAATTGAGTACCTTTTGGATAACCCTGCAGCCATACATTTGAAGTGAGAGAGCCAAAACGTGGCCCGTAACTTGTTCAGCGAGTTCTTTTCTCTGCCTGTTTGTACCATGCTCAAAAAACTAGAACAAAACCAGAGCAGCATATGAGAAAAGTGACACATCTAGCAATGTGCATTGAAATGATTTAGAAGCTACAGCTAGTACCTTTTGAATGACATAATTTCCAAAGACATCTGTCATTAAAGTGCGGCCATAAGGAAGTATCTCAGGAAATATTGCATTCTTTTCCTCATCCGTTGCCGTCTCAAGTTTTTGCTGAATAAAACGACTTCCGTACTGATCCATGCTGCAAATGGTATAAAATCCAAACAAAAGTGAACTCGTCACCTTGAATGATGTATATTAGATAAAAGGTAAATACCTGAACTCAATCACATGACCAACTATTTCTGAAAGCTCCAAAGACCTTGTCTTGTTGTTCTTAAACCCCTCTAGTAAGGATGCTTCTGCCGTGCTGCCAGTGTCTACGTGGGATGATCCCTGTAATCCTCCAAAAGGAACTTTCATCACTGAGGCTGATTGTGACATACGCATGTTCTGGAAATTTCTTGAATTCTTGGAGGGAGAAGGCAAATGGTTTCCTAGATACATGTTGCCAAGATCATATGAAGGACTCTCAAAGAATCTAGAATTTGCAGCACTGAGGTTACCCAGCTGTTGCCTGTTTTGAGCAAGTAACATCGCAAGGTATTCGTTAGCCGTATCTCCGTTTGAAGTCCCAAAATTATTTCTAATAAGAGAATGATCGGTTGGGGCAGCAGTAGAAGATGCCGTATGCAGATACTGGCTGTAATGTGGCTCCATAACTGGAGCGTGAAGCTCAGAAGCAACTTGATTTATCAATCTGTTCAAGCTTTGTCTATCCCCTTCCCCACTCAGATGTGAGCCTGAAACATAAGGAAAAAAACCAAATGGTTCAATCTAAGGCAATTCGGTGTTCTGTTTGTGTGTATAAGAGTCAGAGTAAGACATAGAGACAGAAAGATAGAGAGCAAGAGATAGGAAGGAGTGAGAAACCTTCAGCAGAATAGTGCTCAGCTAATGAATTCAACTTGTTCTTTGCCAAATAACCACCAGCTGTGGAGAAGTCTGTTCCATTAATATTTGCATTCCGACTATTGACATCAGATAAGCCCAGGCTTCCTAATCTAGAATGATCTGAAGTTGAGTAAAGACTCGCTGAAGAAGAGGTTCGTTTAGGGATGTTGACCTGTCCATGGGAACCCACCTGAGAAGCACCAAGACTTGTTCCATACCCACTCATTCCACCATAACTTGCAGAAAACAAGTGATCTTTTGATTCTGGTGTAGCAATATTTTGTTGCCGCAAAGCCTTCTTATGACCGTTGGGTATGTAACGCATGACATCAGATTGATTCTCCAATTCCACTTGAAGCTGTGACTGCATATGGTTTTCTTTAACTTGACTCATCTCTGACATGTTCAACCTAGACAATGCGTCGGCAACATCAGCAGCAGTGTAAGATTCACAGTTTTGGATGGCTGTGCCAAAAGTATTCTTCTTCTCGACAGGACCGACCCTGGTACCAATAGGGGGAAGGCCAGAGGCCGGAGATCGCCCGACTAGATGTGAGTCAGGAGTTCTATTCCTTGGCACCGGAGAACTCATGGTGGATCCAAGCATAGTATTTGGACTGTTTTTGGCAGTAGAATCTAACGATTCATGGAATGGTAATGGGGTGTCGAATCCACCCGCAGTGAAATTCGATAAAACAGCAGAATCTTTCATGTACCGAAAAGTGTTGCAGCTTGCAGGCCGGGAGAGTTGGCTGCCTAAGGCTGCATCCCGTTCAATTCCTTCCTGTAAACATTACAATGTAAGTAGGAAACCAAGGACTATACAGAAACCTCGCAACCAGTATATATTCAACACAAAATGTGTAGACCTGAAGAATATCGGCGAAACTCTTCCTTCTCGGTCCAATCCCAGGATAACCAGATAATCCAATCAAGTCATCTCTGCCTTGATCTAGCCGCTGCACATTCTGAGAGCGGCCCTGGGCAACAACAGCATTCCTGAGTTCCATCAAATCATTCTCTGCCTGCTCAACTGGAACCCCTGGCTGAACCGTGAAAAGCGAGGAGGAGTTGTCGACTTCAACAGACTTCTTCCTCCATTCCCCAACAGGATCAAACACAGAGTCACCACCGTTGTGAAACCTCTGAGCAACCCTCCAATCCTCTCTAGACAACAAAGGAGGCGGTAACCTCGGATTCAAATGCTCGTTGGAATAGTAATAGGAGAGATACTCAGGGTGCCAACGTAACTCATCGTCAGACAAAAGATCAACCCCATTGCTAGTGCTAATACTGTTGCTGTTAATACCCCCAACATCTCTATGATCAGAGTTATTATTATTGTTCAAGTAGTGATTATCCATAGCCCTCAACAAACCTTCCACCGTAGGGGGAGCGCTACCGCTTCTGTGAACATCAATGTCGCGTTCTCGCTCACGGCCAAAAGTTTGGCGATTACGATGTTGTTGGAGCAAAGATTCGAGCTCCCTCTGGAAACGATCCTCGAGATCCACATTGGATCCTCCTCGATTCACACTATTAGTCAAATTTGATCTCGTCGTATCCATGTAACTATTAGTAACCATCTCTTCCTCTCATCCGAATCTTTCTTATATTTAGACCTAAATCAAAATCAACACCTGCGCAAAAAATAAAAAAAAATCGTGTCGGTGTTACGAAATCGGAGAAGAGTGATGATGATCAGAAACCCGATCGCGATTAAAAAAAAAAAGTCACCTCTCACGCGATGTTTAAATGTCGACGAACGATACGGTGGTTTCTCTTGTCTCGATGATTAGGTAGAAGAGACAAAACGAAGAGGAGAGACCTTAAAAGGGGACATTGATTGGGGGTTGAATTGTAGGAGGAGGAATGAATACTCAAAAGAGAGAGAGAGAGAGCGAAGTGTGAGATAAGAAGAAGTGACGACGCGATTGGAGGAAGAAAAAATAACAATTAAGGTGAAGAAGAAGAAGAAGACAAAAGAGGCCTTAAAGCATGGAACTCTGAGATCGCCTTCATCCCCTCTCTCTCTCTCTCTCTCTGGTAAAATTCTCCCAAACTGTCACTTGTCTTTTTTAGTATTTTTTAATCTTATTTTTCTATTTGTTTCCTAATTTAACAAATAATACTAATCTGAAAAAGGGTGATTAGAAGATGCGGCTATTACGACACCGTATAATCGCCCTTTTATTAATCTGGTAAGACAGACAGATACAAAAGATGAGAATCCCCTCAGATGATGATTAACTAATTTAATAAAGAATCTCGTATAAATAAACTAATCCTCATCAAAAACGTTTACTCCAATTAGGAAGGACAAAATTAATGATGTCATTTACAAGTTCAAGATTGAGACTCACTGGAAAATTAACTATCCCCGTCATATTTATCCTCTCATATGGTCTCCCCCCCTCCTGGGCTTAATAAACTAGGCTCATAAGAAGCCCACATTATTCGATATGGATTTCATTGTTAATCATTACGCTACGTGATTTTTTTTTTTTTTTTTTTAGTAATTAGTACCATACATTTTTTTACTGGTTCAATTATTCCAAACGAAATTATACATCTACATAGATTTTAATAATCTCATGAATTTTTTTTAATCCTTCTAAAATACACCGATGAGACTATTGTCTAATTTTAAAAAATTTACTCTCACTCAGACAAATGAATTAAAAACAGTTTTTAACAGCCAATAAAAAATAACTGGAAAAGCCTTAAAAAAAAAAAAACTCTTGCAGGCCACTCAAAACACTCCTTGGAACTCGGAAAATTTGATGTAAAATGACCAAACCATCCCCACTCCACTCACCCTCTATGTAAGGTAAGCTCAAGAGGGTGAACTCGTAATTTTAACGAATAAGTTTCCATTACAGTGGATTCAGTTTCCAGTTTTTGATAAATCCATATATTATCAATCATTCGCAATCATTTTCTTCTTCTTCCTTCCCATGATCGCTTCGCTTCGCTTCCCAACGCAATCCTCTTCATCACCCATACTCTTTGATCTCTCCACAATTCCATGTCGGCCGCTTCTTTTCGCCGTTTAGCCGCAGGAGCAGCCGTAATTGCTGCTGCTGCTTCCGGTGGCGCTGTCTACCTCTCTCCGTCGGTTGTCTCCAGCGACAGAGGCGGTGGTCTTGTTCTAGATTCGTTGCGGCGTATGATTGGTGATCCCGCCGCTACCGTACCGTCTCGATCTGCTCAAGAGTCTGCTCTGATTGCAGCCAGCGCTTCTAATCCTCTCGATGTTCTCGTCATTGGCGGTGGAGCCGCCGGTTCTGGAGTCGCTCTTGACGCTGCTACACGTGGTCTCCGTGTTGGTCTTGTAGAGCGAGAGGATTTCTCCTCCGGTACTTCTTCCCGATCAACTAAGCTGATTCATGGAGGTAATCGAATCGTACTTTTTTTGAATTTTGTGTTTGCCGTTGGGTATCTGAATGAATTCGGATAAGAAAGCTTTCTCAAATCGTCGGATATACATAATTGCCTAGTTTACTAGTTGGAATTGAATAGTATAATCCTCGTTAGGTGCTCACTATATCATTGGTTTCCAATGGGGTAATTAGCATTTTTGTGTGTTTGGTTTTGTTACTTCAATCATTGAAGGAACATGATGTATTAAGGATATGCGTTAGGATTAGGCCGTTAATATAATTAATGCACCATTTGATTTAGTGCTCGTTTACACTTTTCTTGATTAGGGGTTCGTTACTTGGAGAAAGCTGTTTTCAATCTTGATTATGGACAGCTGAAGCTTGTATTTCACGCACTTGAAGAGCGTAAGCAGCTCATTGATAATGCGCCACACCTCTGCCATGCTCTGCCCTGTATGACACCTTGTTTTGACTGGTTCGAAGTTATCTACTTCTGGATGGGATTGAAAATGTATGACTTGGTCGCTGGACCACGCTTATTGCATCTATCCAGATATTACTCTGCACAAGAGTCTGTTGAGCTCTTCCCCACTCTTGCAAGGAAAGGGAAAGACAAGAATTTAAGGGGAACTGTTGTTTATTATGATGGGCAAATGAATGATTCACGTCTGAATGTGGGTTTGGCATGTACTGCCGCGTTAGCTGGTGCAGCTGTTCTCAACCATGCGGAGGTTGTCTCGCTTATTACAGATGATGCTACTAAGAGAATAATTGGTGCCCGAGTCCGTAACAATCTCACAGGTACAGTGACTAGCAATTTCAATAATTCAGTATACCTCTGTTCTGCCATACTTTGTACAGTTTTTTTTATGTGATGCCTCATTTCGACAGGACAAGAATTTGACAGCTATGCAAAAGTAGTTGTCAATGCGGCTGGACCGTTCTGTGATTCCATTAGGAAGATGGTTGATGAAGATACAAAACCAATGATATGTCCAAGCAGCGGTGTACACATTGTGCTGCCTGATTACTATTCTCCAGAAGGGATGGGCTTGATAGTCCCTAAAACTAAGGATGGTCGTGTTGTATTTATGTTACCGTGGTTGGGAAGAACAGTAGCAGGTACCACTGACTCTAACACGTCAATCACTGCACTTCCAGAACCTCATGAAGATGAGATTCAATTTATACTGGATGCAATCAGCGACTATCTTAACATTAAGGTATGTCTAGTTTCAGCTTTAAGATGAATAATCAGTTCGATTCTTGACCAAATCTCTCTTAAACAGTTCAAGTTGATGATATAATTCATCATAAATTTTCAATAGGTTCGACGTACTGATGTTCTTTCGGCTTGGAGTGGTATCCGTCCATTGGCCATGGATCCAACAGCCAAGAGCACAGAGAGCATCTCCAGAGACCATGTTGTCTTTGAGGAATCTCCTGGTCTGGTTACAATCACGGGTGGAAAATGGACAACTTACCGAAGGTGAGGGGATTATAAAAATCAGTAGGCAGAATGTTGTTAAAGTTGCGTTATTATTATTGCTCATCTGTAATTTGTTTTCAGCATGGCGGAAGATGCAGTTGATGCAGCAATCAAATCGGGAAAGCTAAGTCCAACCAATGAATGTGTAACGCAGAAACTACAGCTTCTGGGTTCTTATGGATGGGAACCATCTTCCTTCACAACTCTTGCACAGCAATACGTGCGAATGAAGAAAACCTACGGTGGTAAAGTGGTTCCTGGAGCAATGGACACAGCTGCTGCAAAGCATTTGTCTCATGCTTATGGTTCAATGGCTGACCGAGTCGCCACCATAGCTCAGGTTCGGTTCTATATTAATCAGACTCATCCTTCTTCATGTCTTTCATAGATAACATTTCGGGTTTCGGATTGCAGGAGGAGGGTTTGGGGAAACGGTTGGCGCACGGGTATCCGTTTTTGGAAGCAGAAGTTGCTTACTGTGCAAGGCACGAGTACTGTGAATCAGCGGTTGATTTCATAGCAAGGAGATGTAGAATCGCGTTCTTGGACACAGACGCAGCGGCACGGGCGTTGCAGCGTGTGGTGGAGATTCTAGCAAGTGAACACAAGTGGGACAAGTCGAGGCAGAAGCAGGAATTGCAAAAGGCTAAAGAGTTTCTTGAAACTTTCAAGTCTTCCCAAAACGCACAGTTTAACGATGGCAAACACAACTAAAGCGGCCTCTCAGAAATTACACTACACTACGCTACTACTACTTTATTGAATTGATTATTTACTATTTTCCAATTTGTTGGATTTTTGGGTTGCGACTAGCGAGAACGAATGATAATTATACTATACAAATGGAATAATACGGCGGCTACTCACGTTTCTCGGGATAAACAATTGTGTTTTTCTTGTTTTTTGGTATTCTAAATGTAGAAGAAGAAGAAGACCCAAGACGGATGCTATATTATGTACTTTCTTGTTATCTAAAGATTTGATGGGCAATGGGAAAGAAACTCAACATCATTGTAGAGAGCTAGCTATAAGTCCAGTGGAGTCCGAGATTTCAGATTCTAAACTGAAGTACACAATTTTTAGGTTCAATCTTCACAAGAACAATCAGAACAACAGTGCGAGAGGCCGCTTTAGTTGTGTTTGCCATCGTTAAACTGTGCGTTTTGGGAAGACTTGAAAGTTTCAAGAAACTCTTTAGAACCGTCAAAAAAAAAAAAAATCAGAACAACAGTGCAAAGTGAATAGTAATTTATAGTCATGTTTGTTTTAAATTTGAGAGGAATGTTTGGCAAACTAAAAGCCCAAAAGAGAGAATCTCAGATTTAGCCATGTGGTTTGTAATTCTGACAAAAAATAAAGATGAATAGCAAGATATTTTGTGGCTTTCTTTCTATTTTTGTTTTCATTTGGAAGGAATATGATCTCACTCTTGGGAAGTTTTATACAACGGAAAATCTCTACCAAAGAATTTAAACAAAACAAAGCTCTCAAAGAAAGGTCTTGGTTCCGTATTAGACAGATACTCACGAAACTAGACAAGAGTTTTTCAAAATTAAAAAAAAAAATGAAAAATTGAGATACTCACGAAACCATATACTCTTATGGCAGTAGAAGCACTAAGATGATATACATTTTCTGTTTCCTGCTTCTCCTTCAGGATTTCACCATTATGATTTTTTTTCTGCAGCTTATGAGAAACCATGAATTCAATTGGCTGCTGGAGAAGCTTCTGTTTATTCACGGTAATCGGTGAATGGCTCGAAGAGTTGACATTAGTGAGAAAGAATTTCCAAAAGGCGGGATTGAGCATCTTGAGGAGTATCTCTTCCAGGAACATTGACCTTCAGAAGATTGGAATACCTGCAAGCCAAAGAATGTGATGTATAGTCACAAAAACTATATTAGCCTCATTCTTGTGTTTATTTCGATGAATTCAGGCTAAAGGAAATAATAAAGTTGAGAAGCAGACTCTGTGGGTGTAAACATTTGGTCGTGTTCTGCTATGAATGCGAGCAACGCCTGCAGAAGATTATGTAGACATTTGAGTATTTGGTTTTCGAAGCATAATAATGCTGACAACCACAAAGGAGAAACCAAGAGAGAAACAATCTCCTTTTTTGCTTACTTCGAATGGCATGTTTAGTAGTTCAAAGTAAGTACGGACACGATCTAGGTTCTGTTGTACAGTTTCACCATCGATATATGGAATAGCTGCCATGGCCTGCATAAAGTACACAGAAATTAAGATAGTGAATGCTGTTAGACATTATTAAATATAATGAGTGGGCTGATCTTTACCTGTTCCAATGCAATAGTGTTCCGACATATTTGTTGAACCCCGAAAAGGTTGATTGACCTCATGTCAGCCAAAGCCTAGAAAATTTCGTAATAAGGTCACGGTTTACAAGATTGTGATAACCTATTGGAGATCGAATTATAGTATGGTATATTCAAATATGAACTCGAAGTACCATATATCAAAAAAATCCCATAAATAAAAATAGATTTACAAGATTAAAAAGTAAAGGTGTACCTTAATGGACGCATTTGCTGCAACTCCACATATGCCACCAAAAACATAATTCCTCTTCTCACCAGAGATGAAAGGCGCCATTCCCTCGTCCCTACGCGTTATCTGTAGTAAAAAGAGGAAGCGTGAGAAACTTGGTGTAGAAATATTGGTTTCAAACCATTTTCATCTCGCAAAACAAGGGTGAAAATTAAGATGACTTCATCATCTGGCTAACTAGATTAGAGTACAGATATGAATCTTTGATGGCTATGAAACTAAACAATGCTTACTAAAGTGCATTCCTGGAATATTGTTTTCTAAATTACATAGATATAATCATATAACTAACCTGTGAAGTAAGAGATATCACAAAGTCGTCTGGCTCTTCAGCATCCTCATCCTCCAGGTATTCCCTATTCGTCATTTCCTTTTTTTTACACCATAGTATTTCGTAAGTTTTACAGGTCACAGATTGAATTCTCATAGTCATGCCACTTTCTTTACAAACGGAACATCAATCACATACCTGGAGATGAAAGACTGTTTCCAATTGCATCTCAACACGAAGAACCTTTAGGCAATCAGTCGCAAGTTTTCTGTACTCATCAGCAAATGATGCCAGATTCCTAGGAGAAGTTGCTTGATTTCTGCTATTATCTTCAGCTTGACTTGCCGCACGAGGAACTGCTTGTCCAAGCCTAAATATTTTGGAAATCAAAACATCAGAAAGACTTTGCATCCGCTAGCTGTTAGGGAAGGAAGAAATTACAATCTTGCTCGACATGATTAAGGAGCACAACAGAAAAGGTAAAAACAAAATTCATGGAAGACTCATCAAACTATGCTAGCTTTTCTTTTCCACTTAACCAAAAGGTTTCTAAGTTTCTTCAAGATTGAGCTGGGAAAGATAGTGATCAGTCTAGTTTTAGTCTCTTAGCAATCCTATTTTCTACTATGCATGTCCTTTTTTACTTCGCTTTTATAACATCATGGAACTTCCCACTTTTCCTTGTGTCCTTATAATATTTAAGATGTACTAAGAGATGAGGAACAGGGCATGCATAAAAAATCTGATCCAAGGAACTCACCTCTCAATAGAGTCTGCCACGAATTCAAGCGAGTCACTGAGAGAGGCTAACAAAATCAGTTTGTTGTCGTCACGAATAAGATTATCCTGTAAGAAACACAAATAGTTATTATCTTCACCGAATGACTTTTTTTACTAGAATAAGTTTCAGACAGCAAATATCTTTACCTGCTTGATAGGTCGCAAGCTCAAAAATACTTCACTGAGTTCTACGTCAGTGGAAACAGCCTCAGAGTGAGAACCAGTATGACCAAGCGGAGATGGCAAACAAGCACTCGCCGCATCAAGCCGCATCAATTTCTCAATATCATGCCTCCCAATGAGCATGTAACTGAGCTTCTCTAGAACAGCCTGAAATATTAACAATGAAACCTATGGTCAGAAAATGTGTACAAAAGAAGAAATGCAATACTTCACATTTTAGGGAAACTAAAGAGGCATTAAATGGATAAGAATAGTGTAAGAAAATGCAAATTTTAATCAAAGATGGGGAAAAGGTGCATTTAGAACTGGCTAACTTCATATTTTTCCACATCTCTGTTTGAATCATAATTCTCAGGATTATTGCGTCTAAGAATTAATGCCAAGTTCTGCTACATTCTCACACGCTGGTAAAATAACTTACACTAGCACCGTAGGCTATACAAGACGATGTCAAAAGCCTAAAGCAGCATAGCTACTCAGTTTTCACATAGCCCAAACTGAACACTAGCTGGTTTCACGATGTTCACTTTTTTCATTCATCTTAAGCAACACCTTAATGATTGTAGACTACAAAACACAGTCATATCATCTAATTTATCCACCTCCAGTTGAATTTTTAAAATCACATTACGCTGGCAAAACTACTTTTTAGTGTAAAATTTTGGGCTATATCACGCAAACCCCTAAACCAGATGCCAAACATATAACATAGATTAGAAGAGGACAACGAATAAGAAAGGAGGAAGATCCATGCCTCCATGTATGATGTTCGACATCTTTCAAATGTCCTCTCAAGAAATGTCTGAACATACTTCACAAGGTCAGTAGCAAATTTAGGCATGGCTTGAGCCCAGCCAAGAACCTATAAATTTGAAGAGTAAGTAGTTTCATCAGAACAGATATATCTTGAAACTTGGAAACACAAAAATGTATTAAATGATGAATTGAAAGTGACCACTACACTGATCCTTTATTTTTGGAAGATCAAACATATGAAAAGTAGCTTGCAGTTTTCAATGCATAGACGACTTGCCTCTTTTGCAAGGAGATCTATTGCCAAAAGACCTTGTAAGATAGGTCGGCCTTTTTCTACGGTTGGGGTGTAAGTAGTACTTGTATGTGCACGGGGACGAAATGCGGCAGCACCTGCAAAATGATTTTGAGAACCATAGGTTTTTAACCTTGAATTTATGCAGAATTACACACCGACATTACTTGTACTTTGTTTTATAAATTAGTGAAATGAAAATACTTCTATAGTATATTCATGCCAAGGAATCTTTGAAGATATCTGCAACAAATCTCAAAGATACTTTAACTTTACATAAAGATGCACATTGGCAGACCAATTCAGTTAGTTTTACGAGCAAATGCTTCAATGACCACCTTGTGATGTCAAATCTCTAAGTCTTTAGGGCCCTAACTAACAGCTCACCTTTCAAGATGCAATTCTGTGTCTACTTTAGAAAATAATTACCCTAAAATAGCAACAAAAAACTCTATGATCAAATCTCTATAGTTTATGGGGGTTACTTGATATAGCTTGTTGTACGCCTTTCCTGTAGTCCACAAACATTTTCGGTAACAGGTGGTCCTTCACAAAGTTCTCAGTGAATGTAAGCAATCCATCATTCCTGCATCAAGTATTGAAAATTATGGTGAAAATACTGGCGATGTCTAACAACTTGAGAAATAATAGTTTAACATTCATTTTGGACAGTGAGCAAGGTGTTTAGCTGAGCCAGGATGACAGCCTTCAAACACAAGTGGAAATTTTGAACTTACACAAGCTGGGAATGCTTTTTGGGCAACATTGAGGTGATTTTATCTGTAAACTGCAAGCCACATAGATCATTAGTCTACTAGAATTTTGACATTGAATGAGAATGGTTAGATCAACCAGAATCTAAACCTGAAGGACAGGCCGGTAAATAGATGCAGCTAGATATATTCCTTGTTCAGGCAAAACAGCTGCAGATCCGTAACCTTCCAGTGATGCATTTGGAGCCCTCTTTCCCCAACCTTGACGAATGAGATCAGCTCCTGCCATCAGCAGATAACGTCATTAAGTCCACCAAAGGTGTTCTAACTAAAGAAAAGTCAGGATGATTGATTATTACCCTGATTAGAAATCGATACAGTTGCATCTGTAAACCGAAAGGTAAATGTTAGCCCATCTTCAGGTGCATCCCTGCAGACCAAAATTATCAAACAAGCATAAATACTACTAACTAAACTGCAGAGCTTCACATGCATATATTACAAATACCCTTGCAAAGCACTATGATGCGGACAGAGAATGCGACATGTTTTGTATGTTAAACAACGTTTGAACTATTTCCTATATTGACATTTATAAGGATAGCTAAATTTCAACAACCTCAGACAGGCTAAAGATCCAGCAACCACAAATTTCAAATCTGTGTTATACTCTTCAAGGCTCAACTATACTAGTGCGCTGAGAAGAACCTAAATGACAAATCTTCAGACTTATTTTTCGTAAAAACCTTTTCATCCGATCATCGGAAGAATTCTCAACTCTAACATCCTCCCTACATTATCGAATGACCACACCAGGAGATTCACAGCCCAGCACAAACAAGCTTGTTCATGGAAACCAAGCCTTTCAGAACAAAATCTTAAACGTCTACATGATAATGAGAAAACCATCTGGGTAAATGTATGAACTACCAATGCTAGTGGGTCACTTGCCTTTTGTCTTTCTTTGGAGCCTTCTTTGCAAGCTTAGCAGTTTGTGCAGCAGTATCTGCTGAAGCAGCTTCTGGAGTTGCTCGTAGAATCTCACATATGAGTTGTTGGCATTCACTCTTCATCATCAACACAGAGAAATTCAACAAGCTTAAGTATAGGAACCCAGTAGTTCAACGTAGATTCATAAACATTTAGCTTCACGGCAAAATAGTAATATCGAATATAATAAGCGGACCTGTAAGATTGTCAAGGGAAAACTGATAGTATAGCCTCCAGTAGCTTGGGATGCTTCAGACTCGGTGTTCCAATTCATATCAGTAGGCAATGACTTTGGTGTGTTAATGTCATGTTGCGAAGCCTTCAACTCCAAAAGCTCTCCAATAACAACATGATTTTCTATAAAAGCAACAGTTACATAAATTTTGAGATTTTTTGACTATGTAAAATGATTTATTGAGATGAGTTTGAGAGTTGAATTTATCACCAAATATCTTGACAATAGTATCTAAAATTGAGTCAAGAAGTTCTTTTGCTGCAGCCTGCGCTTTGCCTCCAGGAGCCATAAGAGGCGAAACAGGGCTCACAGCAAGGTGAGTTCCTGAATTTGATATCCCATTTTGAGGTTTCTCTTTTGCTAACCTGTAGGCCTCTGACTGCCCTTTGATAAAATGCAATCCGGCAGCTGCACTCGGATCACCCTGACTACAGGCGGACTTTGACAAATTTGTAGTCACCACATGGGCTTTAATCTTGGATATTATGATCTCATGAATTTTGGGTCGAAGTTTTTGGCTGCAAAAGAACACAAAAATATAACTAAGAAAAGTTTCACAATTTATAAGACGGAATGTACAATCTGCCATGAAGTAACTTGAATGAAGAGCTGGATCCATTCATCTTTAAATTCAAGAATGATAAAGGTTCACTGGTCCCAAATATTACACATATACATCTGATAAAGATAGTATCTAGTGATGACTGGGGTGACAAGTTAACTAACGCAATGAGGCCATCTACTAGCGATCTAAAACTAAGAGGCATTCAAGAAGTGAATTTTCTATAACTATATCCAGCGGTAAAACAGGAACAGTAGCATTTCTAAAACCATTTACAGAAAAATATGAAAATTATTAGAAAGCCAACCATATGATAGCACCAGCAGCTGCAACTTTGCCAAGCATGCAGAGACACTGAACAAGGGTCTGTAGATACTTCACATGCAGTGGATCATCACTCTTTCTTACTGCTTCCTGAAACAGGAGAAAAGCAATGTCATGAGACTGAACAAAATGGAGAGAAAATATGCTTTATGACTGCTTCACGAACACATACTATAAACTCGTCCGGAGTGGAATCAGAAAGCCAAGGCGGAAGGTGGTAAGCAAGCAATTTACTATCAGTGCCATTCCTGACACTATCCGTGGTGGCTTCATCATGTTCTACGGAGTCCTCTTCATCATGTCCATCAAATGATGAACTAAAAACCACAATGTGATAAAAGATACAAACATTAACGAAGTCATGGAATACCAAAATAAGCAACGTATATTTCGTATTTCCAGAACAAAGCAGCTTCTGCAATAATCAATTTACAGTGTAGTTTCTTTTATCAAAAAATATTCTAATGAAGGAATTTTAGAAGAATCTCCACATAATGATTAGGAAATGATGAAGTATGGTAATATCAATATTAACAATCAAGCCGTAAGTATGGAGAATCACAACTAAACAGAAAATTGTTAAACACTGATTACTCAAAATAAACTTTATAATCTTTATACACGAATAAAGGTTCCTAATATCCCATGAAGAAACAATTGAAGGGAAAGTTGCTAAATCATACCTTTCATCATTAGAAGCTGTTCTATATGAACCATTTGTGAGCCCTCTAACACCAAACTGAGTATCACCTTTCAGTGTCCGTGTTCTACGAGACAGTGGTTGTGAGCTCATTCGACTGGCTGCAACAGCTGTTGTTGTTGGTACTTCATCATCTCTTTCATATATGCTTGACGCAACTGAACTGCAGCATAAACATGGTCAAGAACAGAAGATTGTGCACTAACAGAAATGATGAGGCACACTGTTACGCACGCAGGCCACTGGAATCGAAGATAAAAAGCAGCACAGCTTAAAATTTTCGTTTACAGACGCGAAGAAGAAACCTACCTGTATTCACCTCTATTGTATAGGTGTGCATGCAAATCATCTAGAATTTTGAAGAAAAGAGCTCCTCGCAACTTAGTTAGCTCAGATCTGACATCTTGAAGAGCACCAACCTAGGTAAACGAACAAGAATATCTATGAGTACAACATCCATATGAACAGTAGATCCCTCGAACAGCGATAATTTGGAAAGTCCGAACAGAGATTTGATGATACCATATCCCCTTCAATGGATTTATTACAAAACAATCCTAGAGATCAAATTGAAAAAAAAGAATGGGAAGACCCACAATATAACCATGAAATTCTTTTCCAACAGTTGTTAACACTAGTAGTAAGTAAATTACCGTTTGAAGCCCCTCACGCTCAAGCATCAGAGACGACTGGAGATACACTTGAATAGCAGCGTAAAACTGCTTATCGGCAATGAGCTTCTCAATACGAGATGGAACCTGTTCCATGTTTCAAGAGGCAGGGCCAACATTTTCATCAGAAAAGCAGTTTCTTTTAAGTAACCCAAAGTGAAAAGAACAAGTAAGTACAAATATTGGGAACATATCATCAGAAACATATAAATCATAAATGAAGTATAAAACTTCAGAGCAGCGCAGATACATAGCAAGCACTATCCAATTCCACACAAAATCAACTTCGAAATGTTACAGCTAATCCAACCAACCTTAGCAATGCCCTCGATTTGGTCCAAAAGTGAGATGATGTGCCGCAGTGTAACAGAACGATACCACAACTGGTGTAATTGTTTATTGCGTGCACCCAAGCTCTGCTTTGCTTCTGCTAAATCGTGCTTCAAGTCGCCAATTTTTTCAGTGGACTCACTGAATAATCGCAAGATCTGATGAGAAAAACATTGAAAGCAGAGCAAAAGAAGAGAGATAATCAAAAACAAGGTTTTTCACAAATGAACTTTTACTAGATAAATTACTGCCGAAGTACTATTCCAAAAGAAATTTCTACATGTAGAAACCGTAGAAGCAGCCATAGTTTAGTTTGGATATTAGATTTGCATCTTTGGTATATCAACGTGCTATATGGAAGTCAATATTAAGTGGTAACAGAGGTTGCTGCTTCTGAAGAAAAAGAAAGCAATATCCAATAAGAAGGAAGAGTTAACCTGGGAGTAGTTTTGAATAGCTTTGTTAAAACCACCATGATAAGCTTGGACAACTTCATCCACAACTTCCTCGACAACATCGCTTTGTTCCTTTAAAATATGAATGTCACCTTCACGGTCTTTCGACGTCAAGATATGCACAACATGTGGCAAAGAGTCAAATCGTGCAGCAGCCCAGCTCTCATCTATTCGTGCCAGCTCCTCCCTAAGGTACTGCAATTAACCATGACCACTCAGGCACAGATACACACATGTACCCCAAAAACGAAATACATAACCAAATCGAGAATGGTGATAATTTTCAGTCGATAACTTATCTAGCCAACCCCAAGTGAAGAGAAATAGAAGAAAAAGAACCGACACACTCAATGTCCCTCTAAATTCCTAAGGGGATGAAAGAACCAAACAATTCCTCCTTAAAGCCAAAACCTATGGTTTATTAACTCAAGCAGGAGTGAGAAGAGTGAACTTACAGTTTTATCCGAAGGTACAGGCAAACCATTGAAAATCCCCATGCTGGCGAAATCACTCCGCTTGGCTTATTAGAGCCCACAATAGAGTGTTCCTCAGCACATTCCAATCAC
Organism: Camelina sativa; assembly: GCF_030686135.1. Lineage (NCBI taxonomy): Eukaryota > Viridiplantae > Streptophyta > Magnoliopsida > Brassicales > Brassicaceae > Camelina > Camelina sativa. The sequence goes on from NC_141898.1 coordinate 4,242,759, forward strand.
AAACTCTCTCTAGCTGAAATCAAAAGTTTCAAAACCCAACACATATACATGAGCTAGAAACTACGCAATTAAAACAGTCCTACGTTAAACCACGATGATACGCAGTTGAGTACCAACAAAGAAGCTAGTGAACCGAACGGAGGACATGAAAAATTCAAGCCATGAGAACACAATGTAAACAAACAAAATTCAATTATCACTCCTTGAGCAAAAGATCTATCAAAAAGCAGAGAATCATAATTCGAATTACATGAAAATTCCAAACTGAAGAAGACGAGACTATTTAGGGTATACAAAATTTCAAATCACACACTACGTCTGGAAGTAGATAGATCTAGAGAGAAAAAAAATCAAGAAACGAATTCGATTCCAGCTGAGAACCTTACCTGGGTCACGAATCTGATCAGTACGTTCCCGATCACGAAGAGAAAAAGCTAAATCTCTGAGAAAATGGAGAAGAAGAAAAAATCTATACGCGTTTGTTTTGTTTCTCTCTCGTTTCCAAGTTCTTCTAATTTTCCGGACTTTTCTTTTCTCTCTATATTTTTTTAATTTTTCTGTTTTTTCCCTAATTTGTTAGTAATTATTATTTTAATTGTGGGAACTTTATTAAAATAATTAAGCATAGACTGCATAGTATGACAACTCCTAGTTGCTCTTATTAGAGATCAACTCAACCGAGTTACCAAACAATCCTTTTCTTCTTCATCTCTTCGCCGATCACTGTCTCCTGCAAAATTATTCTACGGCGACGGAACGATGAATCCACCGGATAATAACCAAGATAATGTCCCCACTATATCTCACTCTCAACCCTCTACTCTTCCTCCACATTCGAACTCAAACCCCAATGTAGATTCAAGTTTGAATCCCTTTCCGACTTCAATCTCTAACCCTAGTTTTGAGCAGATGGTCTCTTTCTCCGCGCCTAAGAAACGAAGGAGAGGCCGTTCTCAGCGCTCTGCGTCTTCCTTTCACACCCTTCCCGTCCCTAACGTCCCAGGTAGCGGTAATTTCGTGTCACCTTCAGCTTCTTCTTCTTCCGGTAGATTGAACGTAGATGTGAATAATTATCCTGGTATTGGCGATGAGATCATCACGATCAATAAGGAAGCTACCACCGAAGCTTTGCTTGCTCTCACAGCTGGGTTTCCTGCTGATTCGCTTACAGAGGAAGAGATTGAGTTCGGTGTTGTGCCTGTGGTTGGAGGCATTGAACAAGTGAATTACATTTTGATTAGGAACCATATTATCTCGAAATGGCGAGAGAATGTATCTAGTTGGGTCACTAAGGAGATGTTTCTTAATTCGATTCCTAAACATTGCAGTAGTCTCTTGGATTCGGCTTATAACTACTTGGTTACGCATGGATATATCAATTTCGGTATATCACAGGCAATTAAAGACAAGCTTCCTGCTCAACCAAGCAAGTCTAATGTGATTATAGTGGGTGCTGGGTTATCTGGGTTGGCTGCAGCTAGGCAACTGATGAGGTTTGGGTTTAAAGTCACGGTTTTGGAGGGTAGGAAACGTCCTGGTGGACGGGTTTATACGAAAAAGATGGAAGCTAATAGGTTAGGTGCTGCAGCGGATTTAGGAGGGAGTGTTTTGACTGGAACATTAGGGAATCCTCTAGGGATTATAGCGAGACAGCTGGGTTGTTCTCTTTATAAGGTACGAGATAAGTGTCCTCTTTATAGAGTGGATGGTAAACCGGTTGATCCGGATGTGGATATTAAGGTCGAGGTAGCTTTTAACCAGGTTCTAGACAAGGCAAGTAAACTTAGGCAGTTGATGGGTGATGTTTCCATGGATGTCTCCCTTGGGGCAGCACTCGATACATTCAGGCAGGTTTCTGGGAATGATGTGGCTACTGAGGAGATGGGTTTGTTTAACTGGCATCTTGCTAACTTGGAATATGCAAATGCGGGACTAGTATCAAAGCTTTCTCTTGCATTCTGGGATCAAGATGACCCATATGATATGGGTGGAGACCACTGCTTTCTGCCGGGAGGTAATGGACGGCTGGTTCAGGCTTTGGCTGAAAATGTACAAATCTTATATGACAAGACTGTCCAAACAATCAGATATGGTTCAAATGGTGTAAAGGTAATTGCTGGAAACCAAGTGTATGAGGGTGATATGGTGCTGTGTACAGTTCCCCTTGGTGTCCTTAAGAACGGATCCATCAAATTTGTTCCCGAGTTACCTCAGAGAAAGCTTGATTGTATAAAGAGATTAGGTTTTGGGTTACTGAATAAAGTTGCAATGCTCTTTCCGTGTGTATTTTGGAGCACAGATCTCGATACCTTTGGGCATCTTACTGAGGATCCGAACTATCGAGGTGAATTCTTTCTGTTCTATAGCTACGCCCCTGTTGCTGGTGGTGCTCTCTTGATTGCGTTGGTTGCGGGAGAAGCTGCTCATAAGTTTGAGACAATGCCACCCACCGACGCAGTGACTCGTGTTCTTCAGATTCTTAGGGGTAAGAGTTACTATCTATTGATTGTCATTTGGTTAAATTCAATACTTACCTTTGTTTTCAATCCTCAGGAGACCTACTCTCTGTTTTCCATTTTAACCCGATACGTAGGTCCAGAATTGTTAGTTCAGGATTTGCATTCCAGATTTGTTGAAGTTGATGCTAACGTATGACACAATTTTCATTTTGATGAATTTCAGGTATATATGAACCTCAAGGAATAACTGTCCCTGATCCACTTCAAACGGTCTGCACCAGATGGGGTGGGGATCCATTCAGTTTAGGATCTTACTCTAATGTTGCAGTGGGAGCTTCAGGCGATGATTACGATATATTAGCAGAAAGTGTGGGAGATGGAAGGCTTTTCTTTGCCGGGGAAGCTACAACAAGGCGATACCCTGCAACCATGCATGGAGCTTTTGTTACTGGTCTGCGAGAAGCTGCAAACATGGCTCGATTTGCAAACGCCAGAGGCATAAGGAAAAGAATCGATAGGAACCCATCAAAGAATGCTCATTCCTGTGCCATTCTTCTTGCAGATTTATTCAGGGACCCTGATCTGGAGTTTGGGAGTTTTTCCATAATCTTTAGTAGGAGGAATCCGGACCCAAAATCCCCTGCGATTTTGAGGGTAACTCTAAGCGAGCCTCGTAAGAGAAACGAGGACCCAAAAGCAGATCAGCACTCAAACAAGATACTGTTTCAGCAGCTTCAATCTCATTTCAACCAGCAGCAACAGATTCAGGTGTATACGTTATTAACTAGACAACAGGCTCTTGACCTGAGAGAAGTCAGAGGTGGTGATGAAAAGAGACTTTACTATCTGTGCGAGACACTTGGAGTGAAACTAGTGGGAAGAAAAGGTCTTGGTACTGGAGCTGATTCGGTCATTGCTTCTATTAAAGCCGAGCGAACTGGTCGTAAGCTACCATCATCATCATCCTCAGGCTCAAAATCTGGTTAGCTCCATAAGTTCCTGATTTGATTACCCCATAACTTATCTGATAGAACAGCTAGTGATATTTCTTGAACTTTTTTTTGTTGTTGTTGTTGAGAAGGTATATTAAAAGGGAAACCAGGTGCATTGAAGCGAAAAATGATCAGGTAAACTACAAGATCTATGTGCTATACAATCTCTCTCACTATTTAAAGGAAAAAAAAAAAAAAACATTTCTTAGAACTTTTTTCTGTTGCGCAGAAGGATTAAAGGACCAGTGCCGCTGAAGCAAAGTAATAACGGCGTCCCTGAGACTATAAGATCGGAGTCTTTAGGTAATGGCAAAACCTCCTCTGAGCAACAACCTATGTTAATAGAGTCGATAGGAGGTAGCAGCATGCAACAAGTTGAACCCAAGTTGTTAGGCATAGGAGTTGCATCGAGTTCAGGTAATTCATTCATTCTTCTTAACTTAAGTCCCTCTTGTTCCTTTTGATATCCTGATCATTCTCATATACATATCGGCAATATAAACAAACATGTAGGTGGTTCCTTACATGGTGAGACGATGAAAAAGATGGAATGAATAAAACAAACCCCCGCTTCTGTAGTAGAATCCTTGTTTGATAATAACAACAATCCGTAGTTCGGGTCTCCACTCTAACCAAGCCGACGAGAACACATCTGTAGTTAAGTTAGTTCATCATGTTACAGTATAACAAATTTAAATTATTAAAATTTCACTATGATAATTTTTGTTGTCTATATTCTTGGGAATTAATTTGTATAATTTTATTTAAATTTTTTCTTTTTTTCATTACATCGAATGTGTTTTTTTTTTTTTTTTCCTCTCTTCAATCAATAAATATATATATACCTTTTGAAAGATGCTCTTCGGCCATAGTTGAAGTTGAACAACAAAAGAAAGTGATAATGAAGAAGAGGGTTCACCGTAGCGACGATGAAGAGGACGACACTTTCTACTATCGCTACTCTTCCGTCGCAGCACCACCGTCTTCGAACTCTAAACAACCTTCTTCCTCCTCCTCCTCAGCCAAATCATCAGCTCCAGGCGGCGGATCTGGCGGCTTAGCTCCTTCGAAATCAACACTCTACGTCTCCAATCTCGATTTCTCCCTAACCAATTCCGACATCCACACTCTCTTCTCCACCTTCGGCAAGGTCGCTCGTGTCACCGTTCTCAAGGATCGCCACACTCGCCGGTCACGTGGCGTAGCGTTCGTGCTCTACGTCTCTCGCGAAGACGCGGCTAAAGCGGCGGGTTCCATGGACGGGAAGACTCTTAACGGCCGGAAACTGACGGTTTTGATCGCCGCAGATAACGGACGCGCGTCGGAGTTTATTAAGAAGAGAGTGTACAAGGATAAGTCGAGGTGTTACGAGTGCGGAGACGAAGGGCATCTTTCGTACGAGTGCCCTAGGAATCAATTGGGTCCAAGGGAGAGACCACCGCCGCCTAAGAAAAGAGGGCGGCGGAAGGAGGAGGAAGGAGAGGCTGAGGAAATTAGGGATTGGTCTGCTGCGCCGTCGTCGCCGTTGACTGTGGCGGAGGATGTAATTGAGGAGGAGAATTGGGCTTCGGTGGTGGATAATGAAGCTGGAGAGAGGTTGAGAATGAGAGAAGCAGAGGAAGAAGAAGAGAGGAGGAAGAAGAGAAAGGAGAAGAAAGCTAGTTACTTTAGTGATGAGAGCGATGATGAAGATTAGAGTTATTAAGATCCATTTCCTGAGTTTGTGAATACTGAAATTAGATAGAGAGAGATATATGATCATAAACTTAAGAGCATCTTTGTGTTTCAGATTCTGGATTTGAGTTGATCTGAGGTTTTGTCTTCATAGGTGATCATGTTTGATGAGTCTGCTTCTTTTGTCCAAGAAGATACTTTTTCACTAGAAAGTTCAACTCTTTGAGTTCTTGGTTTGAAGATTACACTCTTAAACAATCCAGTGTTTCTCTGTCACCTATTGAGTTATATACAGTGAAATCATTTTCAGGTTTGTTAATTTTGTAACAACTCCAAACAGAGAAAAAAGAGATTGATCTGGTTTTGTCTTCATTTGAGATTTGTTTGATGACGGTGGATATTTGTCCAAGTGACCTTTTTACTAGAATAAGAAAACTTGTGTATCAGTTCTTAATATGATGATTACATTCTTGTGCATATCTCACTTCTCTATTTGAAGACTACACTATACTTTGTGGAATACCCAACTTATAGAGAGTCATGTTGCAGAAACCTGAGCTATTTCAAAGCTGTCTTCAGCTGGAACCGCTCCTCGTCTGCATAGAAGAACAAGAGTTTGATTGTTTTATGCATTTCAAGATTCAAGACGATAGCTGACTTTGGTGCAACATATTTGAGATTTACTAACCATTAACTCATAATCTCCCATGATTTCTTCAATTAATTCAGAGATAGGTTTATCAGCACTGTTCGGAACCATAGCTGCAAACACTACGGCTTCTAGCCCTGCATTTTGATCCACCAGTTTTCAAAAAAGGCATGCGTTAAAAGACTTCCTATTATTGTTCTTTACTCATTTTGAATTTGTATTCTAGGTACCAGTTTCTGGGAATGCATCAATGAACATCATCATCTCCTCTCCTGTCAAACCAGATAAGAAGCAGATTCGAGGCAGTGACTCTGCGATCTGCACGGCGAATTTATGTAAGAAATAACACACAAGAGCCTGAAAGGAAATAGAAAAGCCCCATGCCACATACTTTCACTCTCTTCAGGTCAGGCTGTTTTGTGTTAACTGCTTCCCACAATGAACGCGGGATCATATCTGCTGTACAGAAGACAATCTGGAGTCCAAACAACAAAAGGTGTTATGAAATCCCCCAAAAGTTTCAGGATTTTGCAAGAGTCAGAGAGAGTCTACTACGGATTACCTCCATGAATTCGCCATCGAGCTCCTTTAGAAGCTCTTGTATCTGCATTACAAGATGATAGATTAATCCAAAGACTGAAAAAGCTAGCAAAGTGTAATAGGTATCTCCATTTCATTACCTTTTGCGCTTCATGAAGTTGAAGGCCAAGCAACAGCAGAACCTGCAAAAAAGGATAGGAATTAAAGTCTTTGTTATCATCGCAGACTATCTAGGATTTAAATAGGTGAAAGAAACTGACTGGAGGGCCAAATCGAGGATCTTGCGGATCCAAAGGTACAAACTTCGAATCTTCCTCAAGTGTCTGTGGAATCTCTTGAGCTGAATTTCTAACACATAGCTTTTCCTTGAGCTTTGTGTTTGTGTGATGAGATTTGTTCTTTTTCCATAACAAAGAAGACGTAGTGAGGCCAAATATCCGAGAAGAGCCTCCTAAGTACGTATATAAAGATGATGAAGAAGAAGTTGGCCTTGAGATTGCAGACCCCAACGAAGAGATCGACATTGCTCCTCTTCTCCTAATCTCATCTCTACTATTAAGCCTGTTGGATAAAATCGTTCCTGTAGCCAATCATGTTTTGCCATGTGTCATGTAGAGAAACCGCATCAATGTCGGCTTGTAGTTTCATACAAGTCCACCGCAGCTTATTCCAGTTGCATAATTCTGTATTAACGCTTCTATACATTACGTTATTTCGGAAACAAACGTAGAAAACACATTTCGTTGTATTTATTTTTTCCTTTTGGTGTCAGCAGAGTGTGATATTTTTTAACGAAACTGGGCAAACCCCTACATATATCTTTTCTATGAGATCAAATTACAGAAGGAAACGTCACACGCTCACACATTGTTTTTATGTTTGCTGCTTTTTGTGTTCATGCAACGCAAAAGAAGATGAGCTCACATCTGAGCAACCAGTTCCTCTTCTCCCTGAGCAGCAGCAATAGTAGCATCTTCAATAAGCGAATTCTCCATCCATCGCTTAAGCATTGCCAATGCAGCTTTTGGCTGGTCCATTGGAACCATGTGTCCTGCATCTCGCACCTGTAGTTGTTTCATGTTTAAATCATCAAACCCTTTGTTATTATTATTCAATAAGAAAACGAGCAGAGCCAAGAAAATACTGTCTTGCTTATGTAAGAAAGACCGACCTTAAGGAAACTGAGTTGTTCGTAAGTCTTTAATGAGCCTGCTTCTTTGCCATCAACCATAAACGGAACTGCTTCAGCTGCCCCAAAGTTCGTTTTCCCTGACCAATCCATCGCATTCACCCACCTCGAGTTACCTGCTCCAATTATGTTTTAGTCAACAGTTCTATTTCTGTCTATTTCATTATTCTCACATCTGGATTTGATTATCTATGTTCGAGATCTTACCGAGCCAGTTGCAGATAAGATCATATTCTCCAGCATACACAAGAAGATTGATTCCATCTTCCAAGAGTTCGGGAATCCCAACCTCGAGATTCCTCATCCAATCTACAAGCATTGCCTGATAGACTGAAGTACTGCAGGAGACAAAGTCTATGTCCCCAACACCAAGCGACTTCCTCACAGATTTCAGATTCAAAAATTTCTCCATGTTCGAGAAATCGTAGCACAGACTCCCCACACACTTCTTCCTGATGTCATAATACTACACAAGAAATGCGATGTTACTCTTTTGAGCTATCCCTTACTTAATGCAGAAATATTAAACACAATTTTTTCCAAAAGTGTGGACTTCTCTAGTGAATAGAATTGGTTTGCCAGAAATAATATTATCTAGAAATCCAATTAGCACAAAAAAAAAAAAACTAATCAGTTCTTTTGGCTTACGTTTACTCCACCAGCATGACTCAGTACACCACTGAACAAGGCATTGCAAACAAGATAGGATGCCAAACAAGAAGTTGTACCATCAGTTCCTGAAAAGCCCAAAAACAAAATACAGAAACATGGATTCAGGATCCGTCAAATACACAGAAATTTCAGAGACAACTTGATAAGGAACAAAGGAGGAAGTACCACAAAGCTTGATTGATAGTTCGCACAGTGGGACAATCTTCTCTAAGCGATCATGCTCTTTTTGCGTGATTAAACCCATTTCCAAAGCAAAGTCAGGATAGGCTGGATATTGGAATGCAGGATCTGTAAGCCCATTTCCAATAGCGAATCCCTGCAAGGTAATACTTGTTAGTATCACAACCTCCATTAACACCTCAAGTGGGAAACACAAAATAGTCACATGCCTTTAGGTTAACATGAATTCCCTCATTAGCCTTGTTTCCTTTATGCACTCGGGAAGCAAAAGCTGGAATGTAGTGCCCAGCGTATGACTCTCCAGTAATGTAAAAGTCGTTTTTTGCCAACTTAGGGTGCTCCTTAAAGAAAGCCTGAGGTTATATCAGGAAACGTAATCACGACTCAAGAAAAACAGAACAGTCTAACAGAGGTGTGTATCCAATCCAATTCATAGCTTGAAAGCAGAAAAGTGCAGAACAAAAAGGAATTCAAAGAGAAAATCCAGTGAGCAAACCTGCAGAAAATCATATAGATCATTGCTAACTCCAGTTTCATCATGACGGATATCACTTTTGTCTGTCGTAAAGCTGAAACCAGTTCCAACAGGCTGGTCAACATACAGAAGATTGGAAACCTGCAACACGAATTCTCAAATCACCTCTCATGTGCAAAGGATTAAAGCGGTTTGGGAAATATAGTTTACAGTGATAATTATAGAAGGTAACAATACCTGGTCCCATCCATACTCATTCCAAGCAAGAGACATGTTGTTAGTGATCTTGAAAGGACCGTTCTCGTAGAACACAGCCAGCTCACTGCTACATCCAGGCCCTCCAGTCAACCAAATCACAACAGGAGCATCCTTCTTTTTGCGTGACTCGAAGAAGAAGTAGAACATGCTAACACACACAAAGCGAACAAGTGAACAAAACAAAGCAAACAAACAAATCCTTCTAGATTCCAATCAGTAAAACGTCAACAAAAACTCCAATGTTCAAATCAAACTAATTAAGAGCTAGTTGCAAATAGTAATTGAACCAAAACAAAATCAGATGCTCACGAGCACAAATGTAGAGATCCATAAACCAAAATCTAAGGAGTAAGATGATAAACCTTGCGCCACGAGATTTTGGGAGCTTGTAATAACCAGCATGATGACCTAAATCCTCGACAGTATCACCACCATCGGCAGCAAGTATATTCGGGAATACGAACTTCCGTTCAACAATCCCGGATCCCTCCGCGGCAGTGAGAGGCGAATCAGCGACATCGATCACATTCAGATCCTGCTGCGGGAAAAGGTTTAGCTCCCGGATCAACTTCTCGGCGCGCGTTGACGGTAAGTTCGATCTCTCGAAGGTGCGATCGTTCAACAGAAACGATGAAGAAGGAAACGTAGAAGCGACGAAGACGACGAAATGCAAGAGAAGGCTGAGAAAAGTTAGTTTCTCCATTTTTTTGTTTGTTTTCTCTTTCAACTGAGCTTCTTTTTTTTTTTGGAATCTCGTTTTATGAGATTTGTTGTATACAAAATTTTGGGGGAGAAGAGAGTGGACACGTGGCGGAAAAGTATCTGAAAATAAAGATCTTACGATACGTGTCCGAGAAAGTTGGGGCTATTTTTGCGAAATATGAGAAATAGTGGGTGTATCTGTTACGTTACAATTAAAGATAACGTCAGGGCTAAGGCTAAATCGACGGTTACGCACGCGTGTTGAATGGGAAGCAAAAAGATGGATGGACTTGGTGTGGGTCCCAGTCAATTTATAACAACAAAACAAATAAAAAATAGAAAGAGAAGAAAACAAAATAAAATAATCCGACCTGCCGGAGTCGAACCTGCGACCTAAAGATTTCTTTGGGACAACCCACTACAGTCTTCCGCTCTACCAACTTAGTTTCTTACCTAATAAAAACCTAAAACCAATGGTCAATTCAGTATCATCTGTAGATACATAGTATCGTAGTTGACTTCAACTACATGTTAAAGGATCAACAAACACAAAGACCAAAAACAAAAGAAAACAGAGCGTTGAGGAGAACACACACGAAGCAACCCTTACATCTACCTCTCATTCTGGAACCGGAACGAGACTTGGAACATAAACGTAGCTACAAATAGGGAGGCTAGAGTATTGATACGATCCAGACCTACTCGTCTCGAGAACCCTCGTGAAGACACCATTTCTGTCAACTTCGTAAAAAGTGGCGACGTACACCCAGTTGCATCCATGTGGTGATGTCTCATCTTCTTCGACAGTGTCTTTGCACCAAGCCATGATATTTCTGTGCTTGCCGATGGAGAATCCTGGACGAAAAGCGAACTGTAACCGCGGAACTACAGCAGAGCCAGTAGTGACCTTGAAGAACCTGCTAAAAGAAACGACATTATCACTCAATTTGTTTGTCGTCCACACCTCAGTGACTACTCTTGATCCGACTCCACCTTGTGTTAAGAAACAGAGTCTATCTCCATTGTAACCTGCCAATCGGTTACCATCGATCCAAAAGGGAGGAGTCTCGCATACGTACTTGAATGCTTCCACGGAGAAGTCAAAACATAGAACGAAAGAGCCTTCCGTATTCTGAGCTAGCCAGTACATGTTTCCCATTACAGACACACATTCACTATATATTCCGAAATACTATATCGGCAGCAAACCAAGCATTAATACCTCTCCATGAACCAGACATGAATTCGTAGATCTTAAAGACTCTAATTGTATCAGCAGAAGCAGAAGACGACTGGTTATAACCAAGCCTCAAGATTTTGTAGTTGTCACGAGATGCAACGCCGTATCCAATCCCGTAATAATCATCGACCCGGCGATGAACCGGTGGTTCGATCCATTGAACCGATGGTTCGATCCATTTTATTCTCCCCAAAAACGGATTCCAAACTGCGAGACGAGCGTTACTTCCTCCTCGTGTCCAATGATCACATATACAGAGCATGAGTCCATCACAGTGGATCATCCAAGAAAAGGGAAGAAGATCTTCAAACTCTTCTGGGATTGGTGTTTCTGCAATGAATCCCGTCACCGGGTCGATGATTTGAACCCCACGAGCATCATCGATTCTTAGGAATCGTTGGGAAGTTTGCATGTTATGATCGTATTGCTTTTGCATGAATCTTTCGTTGCTGCTGATGAGAGCGTACCATTGTTTGCACGTCGTTTTGATGCTGATCAAAGATTCAACCGGAGTTCTGCAAAGTATCTCTTCGACAAGATCTGAAGGCAACGACGAAGATTCTGAGCCATGGAGAGAGAGAGTGGAAAAAAAGAGAGATGTGAGAGAGAATGATTGTTGAATGGTTTCTTTCGTTATCTTTAAGCGCGAATTAGTAAAGAAGGAAACGAGATCAAAACTGAGACTTGATTAGCAAGCAAATTACGAACCAAACTGGTGACATTTTAACCCTAAAATGAACAATCTAACCGAATCGGTTACGTGTTAACCGGTCTGAATCGGGTCAAGTAGTTGTATATATTGCATTATTTGTTTAATCGGTTTTAATCGCTTAGTTTTGTTTTATATAAGTATAATCCAAGATATATATATATATATATATATATATTATTATATAGATATATTTGAAATGAATTCAAGAAAGTAAAAGAAACTATATAGTATATACTGTACAATGATTTTGAATCTTGACAATTTCTATATTTTTATATCCAATATATATATATATATATATATATATATATATATATATATATATATTCTTGATAAGCTAAAGGAGCTTGATATACATATTTGTTGAGATTTGTCGTGTTTGATATATATATTCTTGATCAGCTAAAGGAGCTACCAAATTAGCGAGATAGAGAAAAACATGTTCAAATTATGAAGCTTGAGTGTTAAAGAGTGGGAATCAAAGAGGCTTCTGTATCTGCTTTTTTTACCAGCCAAGATTGTCATAATAAAATCAGAAAATTATAGGACGAGATAATTGAAGAAAGCGTTGCTAGCTATATGCAAAACCAAAACTCAGAAACAGAGAAAATGTTTCAGAGCCAAAAAAAAGAAAGAAGAGATCTTCACCTCACCTCCGTAACATATTTTCTGCAGAAAACTGAGCCGATGCTGAAACCCTATACATAGATTCCAACTCCATTATCTTCACTTCATCAGCCTTGTAACGTCTCAGTATTGAGATTCTCACCGTCTTCAAACATTTTGAGTTTGCGAGGATGAAAGCCAGAAATTGTTTCTCTGCTCTTCTTCCTCCAAAGCCTTTCCACTTAAAGATCTCAACCTGAAACAACAAGCATCCCGGTACAGAACTCGGTTGGTTCCACGAAAGTGGGACATCCGCGAATGGAGCATCATGAACCTGAGAAGCAACAGAGAGGATTTATATATAAACACGTTTACTTTAAATTTGAAGGTCCATCATCAAAATCAAAACTTGTTCGATGAAGAGGGAGGGGAGAGAGGTATATACTTACAGAGATGATCTTAAGAGCTTTTAGTGTAGGAGCTTTATGAAGCAAAAGCATAAGTGGTTCCAACCAATTGTCGAAACGATATGTCCGCAAAGTAAACTTTACCAGCCGAGAGAAGTTAATGGCACTAAAAACTGCGACCTGCAATTAATTGCATGAAACAGAACACAACATAAGTAAAACGTGATCACAAACAAAGAGAAGTAAAGAGCCGAATGTTATCAATATGGTTACCTTGATAGGTTCCAAAGCAAGAAACCTGACAGAGGACAAAGATGTCAGAAACTCTTCATTCGGGTGACAACCGTAGCGTAAAACCTTGGCCACATCAAGGCGAGGCATATTCTTGATTAAGAAACCGTAGGCAGTAATGTAAAGGTAATTCAATCTTGGGCAATCTATAACCAAGCGCTTATCATTGTCAAAGAATGACCCATCGTCATACTCTAACTTCTCTAAAGAAGGAACTTTCACACTGAACCTCGCATTGCGATGATCATTATGGGACACGTACAAATCTCTGAGAACAGGGCAACTCGATAAAAGCTTAACATGAGAATCTTGGTCTTTATACACCACACCTTCAAGGACCAGCGATTCAAGGGACGGGAGGCAAGCGGAGGAAGGAACATCAACAAGAAAATCGCCCGATAGACTCAATTTCACAAGCGCTTTGCTGGTGTAAAGGCTCTTAGGCAAGCTGGTAGGATCTGCGGTTGGAATAAAGTTAATCCCCAAAATCAGCTCTCGCACGCAACGGTCAACCGCGTTTAAAATCCACTTCCCGATATCGAAATCAACGGGACATCTTTGATGATTACGTTGGATACTCAATATTTCTAGTGAAGGTGCCTTGTGGAGTTGCAGTGACTTGTCGATGAAGTCCCAACCACATATCTCCGGGTAAAGCGCCCCGCGTATGTTGCTATTTGTGTAGTCGAGTTTAGGGAGCATCGTCCAGACAAAACGCCATCGTTTCGACAAAAACATGGTGTTCACCGCATCTTTTATTGGGATTAAACACAGTATCTGCACCAGCAAATCTTCAGGCAACTCACTGATCCTGTCCTCGCATCGACAACAAATCCCTGCTTCTGATGGCATCTCTGATGACAAGGTTTTTTTGTGTGGAGAACAAAAAATCAGATTAACGAAGCACTATGAGATCGGGTGAGCAAAGATATGTTTATGTAAGTTTGAGAAGGAGAAAGGGTAAATTATTCCATTAGGTTTTGTACCCTTATATACACATGTAGATATACATAAATCTTGACTAGACCTTATCTCTATGAGATTTACATCTATCTCATTAACAATATCATACAATATTTGTATCTATAAGACCTTACTTAAACCCTTTGTTTCGTCAGGAAAAAAAAAAGAAAACCCTAGTTTGATGTAGTAGAGGTTTCTTTCATAGCAAGATAAGTTTTTAAGAAATGCGTCACTGCTGCTGCGTAAACATTGAGCTTTTGATATTGGGCTTCTTAGCCCAAATTTTGCAAATTCGTTACTACTCTATTTCGAGTATTGTGTCTCTGTCCACTTTTAGCGGCGACTTCACTTTAGATTCTTCTAGGGTTTCCAGATTGTAGCCTCCTATATATATTTAAACACGTTTACAACTGAAGTTGCAGAGGTTAGATTTGGGGGCGGCTAGCGACCACAGAAGAATAGTAACAACACGTCATCTCTGTGCTTCTTTGTCTACACTTTTGGAAAAAGTGATGACGCCATCGCTCTTTCCCAAATGTAGACAAAGCAATACCGTGATGACGTCATAGAGATTTTGTTGAATATGTTACGAGCGTGTTTGTGTGTTCTATCGATTGGTATTTTTTCTCTTTATTTTCATGATTGTTGTTTGATTCTCACTTCAAAACTATAACTCTTGTTTTTATTTCTTTATTTCCAGATCTCTGTCTATCTTCTTAAGTCACAGATGCGTGTGATGATGGATCTAGAGTTCCAAGAGTAGTTATTTATTTTGTTTTTTGTTTAATGGTGAATTTTGTTGTTGAGATACGTTTCAGAGAGAAAATATAACCAAAAAGACTGAGATTCTAGACAACTATATATCGTAAAGAACAAAATTATGATATTGACTCACGGCACGGTTAATAAACAATGGCTGTACTCTACGACGATCGCATCTATAGCAAATTTCTCGAGGTTACACTTGCACACAATTCGAAGGACACCATGTTCTAGATCTAGACTCTGTTTCTTGAGTTATTAACGTACAGCTCTGATGATAAGCCAAGACAGCTGATGGTCAATTGGTCATCTTCGAGAAAATTTTGACAAAAATAAGCTTGAGGTGGATGGAGCTAGAAACTAGAAAGCTTAGACAGGTTTGATAACAATAACATAATCATTAGCAAAAAGAAAGAATTAATTATATAATTATTCTCTCACGCATGTAAAATTTTGTTTTAACCTTCTCTTACGAAATAAGAATATTCAATTCTTTCATAAAGTCCGGAGATTAGTGTGGATTCAATCCGTGATCTTCTGATTGATAAATAACAAAAAAAAAAAACTGTTCAGTCTACTCCATTAAAGATGACATGCAACCAAAATGATCTGGTAGGTTTATCATATTATCCAGTTTTTAATAAATCCTAATAGATTTTATATCTTAGTCACAATATTTATGCTATTTATTACTCATACTATATTTTATACAAATGTGTTTGTATGTATTACCCATGAAAATTAGTTTAAGCAAATATTAACTGTTTTGAATAATATTACTTTAAATTTGTTCTTAACGTTTCAACTATGTTTGTATGTATTTATTAACTTTGTTTCCGATAACCATTTCTATAGTATTTTATTTTATTTATAGGAAAGAGCTCGTTAAGCACGAGGCGATTGAGGAATTGATTGAAGTGGTGATGGATTTAGGGAGGAAGTCATTTCGGCGATTGGGTGATCTCAGAGCAGCCTGTTACACACCAAGATCTGAAGCTTGCAGTATCAAAGGTGTGTGTGTGTGTGACTCTCTGATCTAACACATGCAACTAATTTCTATACTGTGTTTGAATCAAATGTTTTTTTGATGAATTTGAGCTGATGAGGAGATGAATGTTTTTAATCTAGGTTGGCGATTTTTCAGATGATAACCGATCAGGGATTGACAGATTGCTGCACCGTATAAGCGCTATACGTAATCGGAAACTGCAAGTAATTGGTCTAACATGTCGAGTGGGTAGAGCTGTATCTGGAAGTGCAGAAATTATAAGAGACTTGATTGAAGGAGGAGGATCCATCTTAGTCATTGGATCTCCTGGAGTTGGCAAAACAACTTTAATCAGGTACATTTTGATTTTACATCCAGGTTTGAGGATCTTATTGTAATGTGATGGTCCCATTGATACAAGATTGGTTTGTTTGGTGGTTTGTACAGAGAAATTGCTCGGATGTTAGCTGATGAACACAAGAAACGTGTAGTGATTGTTGACACGTCAAATGAGATTGGAGGTGATGGTGATGTTCCTCATTCTGGAATTGGACGTGCCAGGCGGATGCAAGTTCCAAATGTGAATTTACAGCACGATGTATGATGTCTCTCTTAGCCTTGTAATATAATATGGTGTAGTAAGGAATCAAAAGGATCTTGTTGTACTAATAACTTCTTCATGCTACTGCAGGTTATGATTGAGGCGGTTGAGAATCATATGCCTGAGACTATCATCATCGACGAGATTGGAACTGAGCTTGAAGCTTTAGCTGCTAGCACGATTGCTCAACAAGGTGTTCAGCTTATTGCAACTGCTCATGGGATGACTATAGACAACATTATCAAAAATCCTTCTTTGCAGATTCTTATTGGTGGAATTGAGGTATCATGACCTTAGACAACAGCTTTGTTTCTTCTTCTTTTTTTTGCTCTCTTGTTATCTGAGTTAACCTTAATTGGAATTTATTTTACTCAAGAGTGTGACTCTTGGTGATGAAGAAGCAAGGAAAAGAAAAGTGCAGAAGACAATTCTTGAAAGAAAAGGACCTCCGACATTTACTTGTGTTGTAGAGATGATTTCGAGAACTGAGTGTCGTGTTCATCAAAGATTAGATGTCACCGTTGATGCTATACTAGCTGATAAGCTAAAAAGAGTGCCTCTCCTAACAGTATTTGAGTTAACAAATGGAAAACTAAACCGGACCAACTTTGTGGATATTGTAGGGAAATCCGCTCCATTTGAAATCCGTCAAATTCGTGGCGAAGACGATGTTCCTCATAAGTTAGTGACTCCCATTCCTTTGGAGACCCTTGAAGAGGAACAACCTGCACCATTGCTCAATAGAGATTTCATAAGTGAATTTCTGTCTGACGATGAAGATGAAGATGAAGTTTTTCTTCCCATTCGGTATAGTAAGGCCAGTAGTAACACATACACGAGCCCAAGAAGCTCGCCGGTTCATGTTTATACTTACAATGTAAAGAACCTGATTTTTTCTTCCAGTGTTTCTAAATATGTCTTTTCTGATCATTGGAAAATAACCTTGATCTTAAGCAGCGGAAGATACTAACTGTATATATGGTATCCTCTGTTTGTGTTCTAGGTCCTTGAAGCTGATCTCCTTCAAGTAGCTGAAGTTATGGGCCTAGACGACGAAATAGAAGTAACAGATGATGTTGGAGAAGCAAATGTCATTCTAGCTTCAAGTTCTGAATTGATACAGAACTCATCGATCCGTCGTGTTGCGAAATTACACAAGCTACCGATATTTGTCATTAAGGTATTCTTATTCTTGCATGACTGATGATGACTCACTGGACTCCTTCGAATCATAATCTTGACTCATTTCTTTCTTCCTGTCAATACCTTGCAGTCAACTACAATGGCTCAGATGGTCAAGGCAGTCCGAATGATCCTTGGGAGAGAATCATTTGGCTCAAACCCTAAAACCATAGAGAAATCTTCTGTTGATGATATTGAGAT
The DNA here is from genome assembly GCF_030686135.1 of Camelina sativa. Taxonomy (NCBI): domain Eukaryota; kingdom Viridiplantae; phylum Streptophyta; class Magnoliopsida; order Brassicales; family Brassicaceae; genus Camelina; species Camelina sativa. The sequence continues at coordinate 4,260,502 of NC_141898.1, forward strand.
CAAAGATGATGCTCCTGAAAGCAAACCCAGTTTAGAAGAACTGGATGCCCTCGAGGTAACTCTCATCTCCCTCCTGTAAATATCAGATCAGCCTCTTTGACCTACCAACTATTAATTCATTAGGATTCCTTTATCTTAAGTTACAAAAGGCTCAAAACAGTTCAGTAATTATCTGCAAGTATAACTACTTAAAACACCCCTGTTTCTGAAACGCAGGAAGTCCGTCTAGCAATCGAATATATTGTAATCCCGGGAGGTGAACCAGTGGAGCTTCTTCCTATACGGTCAGATATAATAGTTCGGCAACTAGAGCTGGTGGAGAGTTACCAACTCACAGTTGAGAACCTCGGCACTCACCTTAATCCGCGCCTTCAGATTCTTCCTCGCCGATCAACCAAGAAGATGTTGCCATCTTCATCCTCAAAGAATGCAACAGATGATAGCATGGGGAATACTGTTACTCGTCTTCCTTTCCTTAAGGATTGACATCTCTGACTTCAGCATATGGACTAAACTACATACGTTGGAGACTCTTGGACATTGTACATTTTACTGTAAGTCTTCGTAAATAAACTGTTGTTTATGTTGTTGGTCATTACCAATTGCAATTTACTGTTTTACAAATGAAATGCTCTGTCTTCTTTACCCGAGGGGTAATGTGTAACGTTGAGGAAAAACAGGGTGCAATCTGTAGATATATATATTTTCTTACCTCTTAATATAGAAATTATTTAAGGATGACTACTGAATGAATACTTGTTTTTTTCTTTTGTTGGTTTCCAAATTAGCTTGAAAATCATCGGATAATACTTTATTTATTTTCTAGCATATAGATACAGTTGAAATGATGCTTAGTTTCTGCTCGTGTGGGGTTTAGCTGGGTGGGTTACGAATGATTGATTCTAATACACATACAAATCTGTACCAAAACCTAAAACCTCTCAAGATCGTAATACAAAAACTAAAACCAGAGGTCAATTCAGGAACATCTGTAGATAGTATCATAGTTGACTTCAACTACATGGTAGAGGATCAACAAAGACAAAGACCAAAAAAAAAACAGAGCATTGACATGGTATCTACCCTCTTATTCTGGAACCGGAATCAGACTACGAACATAAACATAGCTACAAATTGATAGGCCACTGTAGTCATCACTTCCACGTCTTCTAGTCTCAATTTCCCTGACGACACCAGTTTCATCAATTTCGTAAAAAGTGAAGACAGAAAGCCTCTTATCTTCTTCTTCTTCTACAGTTGCCTCACACCATGCCATGATATTTCTGTGCTTGCCGATGGCTACTCCTGGACGAGTGTGGAAGTCATGGAACTGTAACCGCGGAATTAGATCAGGGCCAGTAGTGACATTGAAATAATTGGCAAACGAAACGACCTCATCACTCAACTTGTTTGTCATCCACACCTCAATGTCTCTTGATTCTTCTCCATCTTGTGTTAAGAAAGAGAGTCTATCTCCATTGAAACATTCTAATCGGTTACTATAGCCCCAAAACTCAGGACAATCGCATACGTCCTTGAATATTTCCTCGGAGAAGTCAAAACATAGAATGAAATAACGTTCATCAGTCTCTTCATATGCAACCCAGTACATTTTTCCCTTCACAGACACACACTCCCACTCCACATATAGATCCGCAGCAAACCCAGCATTAATACCTCTCCATGAATCAGACATGAATTCATAGATCTCAAAGACTCTAATTGTATCACCAGGGGGAGAAGACGACCGATTATAACCAAACCTCAAGATTTTGTAGTTGTCACGAGATGCATCATCGTATCCAACCCCGAAATAATCATCTATCCAGTAATCAACCGATGGTTCGATCCATCTGATTCTCCTTAAAAACGGATTCCAAACTGCGAGACGGACGTAACCTCCTCCTCGTTCCCAATCTTCACATATACAAAGCATGAGTCCATCACAATGAACCATCCAAGAAATCGGACGCGGATCAAGAAAATCGTTTGGGATTGGTCTTTCTTTTAGGATTCCGGTCACCGGATCCATGATTTGAACCGCACGATCATCATCGATTCTTAGGAATCGTTCGGGAGTGCGAATGTGATGATCCAAATGCTTTTGCTTGAATTTTATGTCGTTGCTGATGAGAGCGTTCCATTTCTTGCACGTCTCTTTGAATCGGAACAAAGATTCAACCGGAGTTCTGCAAAGTATCTCTTCGACTAACTCAAACGGCAACCACACACGATTCGCGGGAGCCTGAGCCATGGGGACGTTTCGAAAGAAAGAAAGGGGAAAAAAAAGAAAAAGAGATGTGAGAGAGATTGATTCTTGAATGATTAAAACGGTTTCTTGTTTCCTTTTTCGTTTTCTCAGTTAGTATTTATAGACTTTAAGCGCGAATTAGTAAAGAAGGAAACGAGATCAAAATTGAGAATTTATCAGCAAGCAAATTACGGTTCAACCGAACCAATTTGGTTACCTAAAATGAACAAAGCACGCGAATCAGTTACGTGTAAACCGGACTGAATCGGTCAAGTTATATATTGGGTTTGCTTGCCCTACTGCTATCAATTGGTAAATCTTACTCCTTAATTATAAATAGAATTTTAACCCTACCAGTTACCAGTTACAACGTAGGTCCGGTGACGAGGAAGTCAGGATCCACCGCGACGGGGGCTAATACGACGACCACCACCCTTTGTGAACACAAACGATAGACGGTATCTCTCACCTAGTTTCCACTTCTTTTCCCGTTCTTCTGTGTACTCGGGATGCAATAGTCTTCAATTCGTCTCATTTATATGGAACTCCTAGGCCTAGCTATTGGGTCCAACGGTTCTTTGCAGAGTCAAGTGGAGCAACTCTTCTTCTCTTGTGGCATCCGCAATATCCTGGGAAAACAATGGCTTAAAGCCTTAAAGGTAAACCGAGAGAAATACCCGCAGAAACTTCAATCCCGAACTCTCATTCTGAGCCAATTGTGATTTAATATGTCTCTGAAGGTTTTGACTTTATGAGTTGAGATTGAAGCCACTCTTGATTTCCCAACAACGTTTGTGTTTTTCTAATTTAGCCCTCTTTTATGGATTTGCTATATCTTATGCTTTGATCCCAAATTTTATCAATTAAATTTAGACGGCTATGTCTTGTTGTAGTTCCAATAAGACAAAAACCAGTGATGGGTCCTATATATATATTCTCCTTTGTTTATCTTCCTCTTATCTTATGTCATCACCCATGACTGTCTGTAGTGTTCTTTTTCTAGCTGTTACCTTCTTTTGAGGCTTTTTTAGATAATCTAACTGATTGAGTTGAATAAAGATTCAATGTTTCTGTAAATGTTGTAGGTTGTTGGTTTATTTGGATGTGGTGATTATGGATATGGAGTCTTGGAAGTTGCTCAGAAGTATTTGCATACTTTCTTTTCTCCTTGGCTCTTGCTTCGTCTATCAAAGCCTTCGTGTTGTTGATGCTCAAGAAGATCCTAAACCAGCCGTCACTTTGCAAGTTGATGCTTCTAACGGAGCTGGACGACCCATTCCTGAAACGCTATTTGGCATATTCTTCGAGGTTTGGTAATGTTACAGTCTCCTATATATCTCTGCTATATACACAATGTGTTCGAATCAATCGAAAACTTTATATGTTCAAATCATTTACAGGAGATCAACCATGCTGGTGCTGGTGGATTATGGGCTGAACTTGTTAGCAACAGAGGTTCGTTTCTTCTTTTTTGGCTTATTACTTCTGAAAATCCATGGTAATCAATCATTGTTTCTTTTCTTTCTTTACATGATGGGAAAAGGTGGTAGTAACTCTTTAAGCAAAAACTTTGGTTTCCAGGGTTTGAAACTGGGGCATGGTGAGTGATAATTGTGAAAACTTTTACAGCTCGACTTTCTGTTTCCCTCGGTGTCAAGAGTATGGGTAAAGCTGTTCTTTCATTTTTTTTATCTTTTGTTAGAATATTCAAGAAGGAAAGAAGTACAAGGTGGCTCTTTATGTGCGTTCAACTGGTGATATTGATCTGTCTGTGTCGTTGACGAGCTCGAATGGCTCACTGACTCTTGCTTCTGAAAAGATCACGTGAGAAACATTTCAGATTCTTCAGTTAAGTCTGAATACGTTTCTGTTGTTGTTTCAAATTGTGAAAGTTTCAATTGTGTGCTTTCATTTGTTTCAGTGCAGAGCTTCTGCTTCTGATGTTTCAAAATGGACTAAAAAGGAGGTTATTTTGGAGGCAAAAGGGACAGATCCTAGTGGAAGACTTCAGTTAACAACAACCAAGAAAGGGTCAATATGGATTGACGGCCATGCCAGTGGACACTTACAAGGTTCTTATTCCTTCTTTCTGAATTCCCTATAGAGCCTTGAGATGAGAGGTTGAAGAGAGAGAAAATATTGGAAGAAACAAAATATTCATTCTTTTTAGTTTGATTGCATGGACATGGTTTCAGAAACGATCTTTTACAAATGATGGTTGATATAAAACCCCGTTTCATCCGGTTCCCAGGTAATATTTATGGCTAATAGTGTTTTTGTGGCTTGTTCTGTCCAGATACACACTTCCTAGTTCATTGTGGTAAAGAGCATGACTTAAGATGAAAAAAGCTAAAGTTTATTCTTTACTCTGGATCTTTGTGAACGTAGGTGGTTGTTTTGTCGAGGGTGCATGGTTAAGTAATGCATTCCGCTGGAAAGAAACCGTAGGACCTTGGGAAGAGAGACCGGGCCATTTTGGTGATGTTTGGAAGTATTGGACCGATGATGGCCTTGGCCACTTTGAGTTCTTTCAAGTGAGACCTCTTTTTTTCTATTGAGTCTATTGTAGCTTATTCCGCAAGCTTGATATCAAAGTTAAATGAACATTCTTGTAGTTGGCAGAAGACATTGGTGCAGCCCCGATATGGGTGTTTAACAACGGTATTCTTTCATTCTCCGACTAGTATCTCTTCTGTATTCCAAATCTATCAACCTTAATTTTTACCTTTTTGCAGGGATAAGTCATAATGATGAAGTTGAAACTGCCAGTATCATGCCCTTTGTTCAAGTATGTTACGAAACCTTCCTCTTTTTCACTTGGAAGAAGCTGGAAAACCAAAACTTTTGCCTCTTTTGATTTCAGGAAGCACTCGACGGTATTGAGTTTGCCCGAGGAGATGTTAATTCCACATGGGGATCTATTCGAGCTAAAATGGGACGCCAAGAGCCTTTTGAACTGAAATACGTTGCCATTGGAAGTGAAGATTGTGGAAAAACATACTACAGAGGTTTTGCAATTTTTCGATTATAACATGTCACTTAAGAATTTTATCGAGCATCTTTGAGATACTAAATGAGATTACAACTTTACAGGAAGCGATATTGTGTTCTATGATGCTATAAAAAAAGCCTACCCAGATATCAAAATCATCTCCAACTGCGATGGATCTTCTCATCCGCTCGACCACCCAGCTGATGACTATGACTTTCACGTAAAAATTTCTGTCTGGCCAGAACCTGTAAATGTTGTCTTGTGTTCTCTCTTCGTCTCAAAAAGTGTTTTCCTTTTGTTAACAGATTTACACTTCTGCTAGCAATTTGTTTTCCATGTATCATCAGTTTGACCGCACTTCACGCAATGGCCCAAAGGTGAGATTATAACACAACTTAATTCCCAAAACGAAAAGATGAAGCTTTCAGCATTTTGCTCACTCGTGATTTTTGTCTTGCAGGCTTTTGTCAGTGAATATGCTGTGACTGGAAAAGATGCGGGTACGGGAAGTCTTCTTGCCTCTCTTGGAGAAGCTGCGTTTCTCATTGGTTTCAAGCTGCGTTTCCCTTGAAAAGAAAAGGTTTCCTTCAAACTTCCTCTTCCCAGGCTTTAATCGCAACTAAAAACATCGAACGAGTAAAACATCTGATGCTTCTTTGTTGCAGTGAACCACTCTTTGTGAACACAAAAGATAGACGGTATCTCTCACCTCGTTTCCACTTCTTTTCCCATTCTTATGGTTACCGGGGAAGCTAAGGCAACAATTTCAATTGGTTTCAGGTGGAGCCCTGATGCAATAGTCTTCAATTCGTCTCATCTATATGGAACTCCTAGCTATTGGGTCCAACGGTTCTTTGCAGTGTCAAGGAGCAACTCTTCTCACTTCAACACTCAAGGGAAACTCTTCTTCTCTTGTCGCATCCGCAATCTCGTGGAAAAACAATGGCAAAGATTACATACGCTTTAAGGTAAACCGAGAGAAATACCTGCAGGAACTTCAACTGAGCCAAAAAGAAAGAAAGATAGAAACTGTTTTCACTTTTCAATATCTGTTAACTTTGGATTCATATGCAGGCAGTAAACTTCGGAGCTACCTCAGAATATATGAAAGTGTTGGTAACTGGATTGGACCCGAACGTGAAAGTTTCGGGATCAAAGAAGACAGTACTTACATCTACCAATGTGATGGATGAAAATTCCTTCTCACAGCCAGAGAAGGTATAAAGTCAAGAAACAGACAAATCATCATCATCATCATCATCATCACAAATCCCCTGTTCTTACTGCTTAAGCTCTAATTCTGACTCTTTTTTGCAGGTGGTGCCACATGAAAGCTTGCTAGAGATGGCAGAGGAGGATCTGACCGTTGTTCTCCCGCCACATTCTTTCTCTTTGTTCTATTTGTTGAAGGAATCTGCAAAGATAAATAATATGCCAATTTCTGATTCTTCTTCTCATCAGAAAACTACCACTCTCTGAAGAGTTAACGATGACAATAAATATAAATAATTTACTGTAAGTATTCGTAAATAAACTGTTGTTTATGTTGTTGGTCATTTACCAATTTCAATTTAATGTTTTGCAAATGCAATGCTCTGTCTTCTGTATGTGTAACGTTGAGGAAAAACAGGGTGCAATCTGTGTATATATATTTCCTTACCTCTTAATTTAGAAATTATTTAAGGATTACTACAGAGTGCTCAGTTTTGTACTTTTGTACTTTTGTTGGTTTCCAAATTAGCTTGAAAGTTGTCAGATAATACCATGTTTATTTTCTAGCATATATATACAGTTGAAATGATGCTCAGTTTCTGCTCCTGTGGGGTTTAGCTATATATATGTGGGTTACGAATGATTGATTCTAATACACATACAACTCTCTGTACCAAAACCTAAAACTTCTCAAGATCGTAATACAAAAACTAAAACCAGAGGTCAATTCAGTAACATCTGTAGATACATAGTATCATAGTTGACTACAACTACATGGTAGACGATCAAGAAAGACAAAGACCAAAAAAAAAAACAGAGCATTGAGAAGAACACGAAGCAACCCTCGTATCTACCCTCTTATTCTGGAACCGGAATCAGACTACGAACATAAACATAGCTACAAATTGATAGGTCACCGTCGTCATCCTGTTCACGTCTTCTAGTCTCAATTTCCCTGACGACACCAGTTTCATCAATTTCGTAAAAAGTGAAGACAGAAACCCTCTCATCTTCTTCTTCTTCTACAGTTGCCTCACACCATGCCATGATATTTCTGTGCTTGCCAATGGAGTATCCCGGACGAGTATGCAAGTCATGGAACTGTAACCGCGGAATTAGAGCAGGGCCAGTAGTGACATTGAAATAATTGGCAAACGAAACGACCTCATCACTCAACTTGTTTGTCATCCACACCTCAATGTCTCTTGATTCTTCTCCATCTTGTGTTAAGAAAGAGAGTCTATCTCCATTGAAACATTCTAATCGGTTACTATAGCCCCAAAACTCAGGACAATCGCATACGTCCTTGAATATTTCCTCGAAGAAGTCAAAACATAGAATGAAATAACGTTCATCAGTCTCTTCATATGCAACCCAGTACATTTTCCCCTTCACAGACACACACTCCCACTCCACATATAGATCCGCAGCAAACCCAGCATTAATACCTCTCCATGAATCAGACATGAATTCATAGATCTCAAAGACTCTAATTGTATCACCAGGGGGAGGAGACGACAGATTATAACCAAACCTCAAGATTTTGTAGTTGTCACGAGATGCAACGTCGTATCCAATCCCGAAAAAATCATCTACCCAGTAATCAACCGATGGTTCGATCCATTTGATTCTCCTCAGAAACGGATTCCAAACTGCGAGACTGACGTAACCTCCTCCTCGTTCCGAATCTTCACATATACAGAGCATGAGTCCATCACAATGAACCATCCAAGAAATCGGACGCGGATCAAGAAAATCGTTTGGGATTGGTCTTTCTTTTAGGATTCCGGTCACCGGATCCATGATTTGTAGCGCGAGATCATCATCATCGATTCTTAGGAATCGTTCGGGAGTGCGAATGTGATGATCCAAATGCTTTTGCTTGAATTTTATGTCGTTGCTGATGAGAGCGTTCCATTGCTTGCACGTCTCTTTGAATCGGAACAAAGATTCAACCGGAGTTCTGCAAAGTATCTCTTCGACTAACTCAAACGGCAACCACACACGAACACGATTCGCAGGAGCCTGAGCCATGGGGACGTAACGTTTCGAAAGAAAGAAAGAGAAAAAAAAAAAGAGATGTGAGTTCGAGTGAGAAAGATTGATTCTTGAAAGATGATGATAAAATGGTTTCTTGTTTCCTTTTTCGTTTTCCAGTTAGCCTTTTATTCACTTTAAGCGCGAATTTGTAAAGAAGGAAACAAGATCAAAATTGAGAATTTATCAGCAAGCAAATTACGGTTCAACCGAACCAAACTGGTGACATTTTAACCTAAAATGAACAACCCAACCGAATCGGTTACGTGTTAACCGGACTGAATCGGGTCAAGTTGTATATTGCGTTTGCTTTGCCCTACTAAATACGGTTATACCATACTCTTCTTACTCCTTACTTAGTTTTTTTTTTTGTTTTTTTTTGAACTAGAAAGTAAATTTGACAGATGTGGGATATGAAGTTATAAATAGAATTAATACCATAACTCGCGCTTAGTTTTGTTTTATTTAAGTAGAATCCAAGATATATATATCTTATTATATAGATATATTTGAAATGAATTCAAGAAAGTAAAAGAAACTATATACTGTACAATGATTTTGAACCTTGACAATTTCTATATTTTTATATCCAAAAAATATATATATATATATATATTCTTGATAAGCTAAAGGAGCTTGATATACATATTTGTTGAGATTTGTCGTGCTTAGAACATGATAAACATCGATCACAATTCCATTACCCCAGATTATATAATTGAAAATGCTTTAGAGGTGCTAAAAGATTATATTGACTTCTTGTATGATCATTACAAAAGCCAAAACCTGTATTTAACTAAGGTCAATAACATTAGCTGATTTCAGCCTATATGGTAGCAGAATTAATATCAACAAACACCAAAAAAAAAAACAAAGAAAGCAGAGCTTGAAGAACACAAAACAACCCTCATCATATCTACCGTCTTATACTGGAACTGGAATCAGGCTTGGAACATACACATAACTAGTGATAAGCGGGTCAATAATGGAGCTTGTAACTTCACGTCGTCCTGTCTCAATTTGTTTTCTTACACCACCTTCATCAATCTCGTAAAGAGTGATACAAGTATACATCTTACCATCTTCTTTTACAATTTGCTCGCACCATGCCATGATATTTCTCTGCTTGCCAATGCACCATCCCGGAAAAACCATAAAATCTAGGCACCGTACCATAGGAAGATCAGGGAGAGTCACAATAAAATATCTGCTAAAAGAAACAAGGCCATCAGTCAACTTGTTTGTCACCGACACATGAATCTCCCCTGTTACTTCATCATGTTGTAACAGAGAGAGCCTATCTCCATTGAAACATCCTAATAGCTCAATATCCGAATAGGGCGGAGAAACGCATACGTGCTTGAATGTTTCCATAGTGAAATCAAAACATATAATGAAGTGCTCATTCTTCTTCTCCTTCTTCTTTCCATCAACCCAATACATATTACCATTCACAGATACGCCTTGAACTTCAGCATCTATATTCCCATCAAACTTAGCATCAATACTTCTCCACGAATCAGACTTCAATTCATACACGTGACAGAATGGTTCTGATTTATCATCATCATCATCATCGTCATCATCATCATCATCATCATCGTCGTCATCATCATCATCATCATCATCATCATCATCCTCAACATCATCATCATGATAAGAAAACCTCAAGATTTTATAGTTATCACGAGATGTATAGCTGTATCCAATCCCTATGTACTCACAATTCTTGCGAGCAGTTAACCAGTTACGAGCAGTTGACCAGTTACGAGCCAATGGTTTGATCCATTTGCTTTTCCTCAAAAGCGGATTCCAAACCGCGAGATTAAGGTCACCTCTTAATCCATGACACAGGCAAAGCAGCAGACCATCACAGTGACACATACACATGAACATGTCGCGAAACACGTCTGGGATTGGTGTAACCGAGAGGCTTCCGGTCACGGGATCAATGATTTGAACCCTCTCACGGCTATCGATTCTTATGAATTGTTCCGGAGAGTTATCCAAGTGACTTTGCATGAATCTGTTGTCGCTGCTGATGAGATGGTACCATCTCTTGCAAGTCGATTTAAATCGGATCAAAGATACAGCCGGAGTCCTCTGAAGTATCTCTTCGATTAACTCAAACGGCAGTGACGGTAGCAACAAAGGCTCTGCCATGAACGCTTTCGCTATGAAAAAATCTGTACGTGGTTTCTTGTTTCTTTCTCCTTTCTCCGGCATGATTTTAACAAGGGAGAAGGAAACGCGAGGGCTATATTGTGACTAACCAAAGTTATGAACCTTTTACTAACCGACTTGTGAGCAAACGAAGTTAACGAACCCTAGATAACGAACCGGTTCTGGTTCTTTGTTTTTCCCTTGATTTTCAACCTGTAAGCGAATCGGTTACGCTATAACCGGACCCATACCAATCGAATTATAAGTAAACGTTAAGGGCGTTAAACGATTAGGGTAAAATTTAACGTCCGGATCTCATATTAATTAGTTAGGGTAAAATTTCATTTCCTTTTCTTGGTTTCTAAGTTTTCTTTCCATGATCGGTCTCGCTCCTCCTTCTAAATCCAATTTTCTGGTGTTGTTTTTTTTACTATGATTCTTGTGTAAACACCTTGTAAAAAATATATTTTTGGATGTAATATATGACATTTGTTCAAAAAAAGAAAAAGAAAAAAAAGGATGTAATATATGACTAAGAGTTTGCATCCATAACAAATTATACAGATCCTTTTTCCCTTCTAAAGCCTAAAACCCTAGACGAGCTCACACCACGGCCTAAGACATGGATAGAGTCATATATAGGGGGGATCCATAGAAAGATGCTGTCTCTCCGTCACATAACCTACAGGCAGAGGAGTATCCGGCCACGCGGCCATTGAAATCCTCGCCATCTTTGAATAGCTTGGACTCCAATATTCTAAGTTCCCAATCGGTTATATATATATATATATATATATATTATATATATATATCTATTAATTTACTCTAAGAGAGTATTAGTTGAGTAAACTAGGGTTTTAGTAAATACTATATGTGATGCATGATTGATTTTGATAAACTACACATACACGATTAGATTATATATCAAACGTAAAACTTGTTATGATCATATAATACAAAAACTAAAACCAGTAGTTAATGTCAATAACATCTGTGTAGTACCTTTGAACAGAGCTTTAAAAAAAAAAACAGAGCATTAAGAATTCGAAACGATCCTCATATCTAATCTACCTCCTATTGCTCTGGAACCGGAATCAGACTTGGAACATAGACATAGCTACAAACTAATGGGCTATGGTAGTCACCTTGTAAATGTTTTCCTGTCTCAGTTGGCTCTCCGACGCGATCTTCGTCAATTTCGTAAAACTTGATGGAAGTATACCACATACCAGCTTCTTGTACATATCCCTCACTCCATGCCATGATATTTCTATGTTTTCCAATGGAGTATCCCGGAAGAGTCGAATAAGGATTCAACTGTAACCGCGGAAGACAAGTGACATTGAAATAATTGGTAAGCGAAACGACCTCGTCACTCAACTTGTTTGTCATCTACACCTTAATGTCTCTTGCTTCCCATACTCCATCTAGTATTAACAAAGAGAGTCTATCTCCACTGAAACATCCTAATCGTTTACAGTTCAACAAGGGAGGACAATTGCATATGTCCTTGAATGTTTCCATGGAGAAGTCAAAGCTTAGAATGAAATAACGTCCCTTCTTTGCAGCAATCCAATACATATTACCCTTCACAGACACACTTCCCCACTCCACAGCTAAATCCGCATCATACTCAGCTTCAGTACCTCTCCATGAATCAGTCTTGAGTTCATAGATCTCACATGTTTTAACAGGAGGAAACCACTTCTTATAACCATACCTCAAGATTTTGTAGTTATCACGAGAGGCCGTGTTGTATCCAATCCCGAAACGTTCCATTTTCTCGTAACAAACCAATGGTTGGATCCATTTCACTTTCCTCAAAAACGGATTCCAAACTGCCATACGGACGTATTTGTCTCGTCCGTGATTCAGATCATCACATCTACACAGCATTAGTCCATCACAGTGAACCATATAAGAAATCGGATACGGATAAAGAAACACGTCTGGGATTGGTGAATCTGAGAGGACTCTGGTCGCAAGATCCATGGTTTGAACCGACTGATCGTTATCGATTCTTAGGAATCGTTCGGAGGTGGGACTGTGATGATCCAATTGCTTTTGCATGAATTTTGTGTTGCTGCTGAGGAGAGCGTACCATTGCTTGCACGTCGTTTTGAATCGGAGCAAAGACTCAACCGGAGTTCTGCAAAGTATCTCTTCGATTAACTCAGACGGCAACGACGACAGACGATTCGCGGGAGCCTGAGCCATGGGGACGTTTTGAAAGAATGAAAGAAAAAAAAAGAGTGATGTGAATCGAGTGAGAGAGATTGATTCTTGAATGATCAAATGGTTTCTTGTTTCTTTTTCGTTTCTCAGTTAGTTTTTATTTACTTTAAGCGCGAATAAGGAAGAACGAAACGAAAGATCATTTTGTAAACCCCAACCAAATTGTGAATCTTTCTTAACCCTCATCGACTCGAGCAAGCGAACCGGTCACGGTTAAGCCGAACCAAAATTGTGATTTTTCAATTTTATTAGTTCTGACTTCTGAGTGAAGTAAGCGAATCAGTTAGTTTAAACCGGACTGAAATACCAACCGAATCAAATTAACCCAAAAAGACATTGGACATTTCCGAATTAATTTAGGGTAACTTAATTTCTTGGTTTCTAAGTTTCCTTTTACAGTGCCAAGACTCCTTTTTCTTCTAATCTTTCAAGAGTAGTCTAAAAATATTTATTAGGTTTTTGGATGCGTTAACGTTGATAATTGCATAACTTTTGGTAAAATAGATTTCTTCTGCTGTGTATGACAAGAGTGTTTGCATCAATTTGAAATTTCACATTTTATTTTTTCTCTTAATAAAAAAGTAAATCTTATAATCCACACGAACAATTCACGGCCTAAATAGAGAGGAGGATTCCAGAAACGGCAGTCTCAGATGTAATACCAAAACTAAACCCAGTAGTTAATGTCTGAAAATATAGTAACTTTGTTGATTAATTCCAACATACACGCATAGTAGAAGGCTTAACAAAAAACATATACCAGGGGCTTAAAAACCAGTCCTCATATCTACCTCTTATTTTGGAACCGGAATCAGACTTGGAACATAACCATAGCTACAAATCAACGGGTCATTGTACTCACTGAGTCCATGTCGTCCAGTCTCAATTTGTTTTCTTACACCACCTTGATCAATTTCGTAAAAAGTGATGCAAGTATACCACTTACCATCTTCTTCTTCATCTCCCTCACACCATGCCATGATATTTCTTTTCTTGCCAATGAAGTATCCCGGAAGAGCCATATCACCATGGAACTGTAAGGCCGGAAGATCAGAGCGAGTCACAGAGAAATATTTGCTAAAGGAAACAACAACGTCACTCAACTTGTTTGTCACCCACACGTGAATCTCCATCGATTCTTCATCTTGTGTTAACAAAGATAGTCTATCTCCATTGAAACATCCTAATCTTCGGGTATCCCAAAAGGGAGGACAAACGCACACGTCCGTGAATATTTCCAAGGAGAAGTCAAAACATAGAATAAAAAACTCTGATTCCTTCTTTTGTGCAATCCAGTACATACTACCCTGCACAGATACACCTACGCGATCCGTATCTACATCCACACCAAACTCTGCATCAATACTTCCCCACGAAACAGAGTCGAAATCATAGATCTCACACTTTGGACCCGATTCTTCAACACGACTAAAAGACATATCACCAGAAAATCTCAAGATTTTGTAGTTATGACGAGAAGCCTTGTCGTAACCAAAACCGAAGTAATCAGTTCCCCAGTAACAAACCGACGGTTGGATCCATTTAATATTATTCTTCAGAAACGGATTCCAAACTGCGAGATTGCCGTATCTTACTCGTCCGTTATTCAGATCATCACATACACACAGCATTAGTCCATCGCAGTGAACCATACTAGAAATCGGAAACGGATTACGAAATTCGTAAGGGATTGGTGAATCTGAGCGGATTCTGGTCACCGGATCCATGATTTGAACCGTCTGATCGTCATCGATTCTTATGAATCGTTCGGGAGAGTGATCCAAGTGATTGTGCATGAATCTCTTGTCGCTGCTTATGAGAGTGCACCATCGCTTGCACGTCGCTTTGAGTCGGAGCAATGATTCAACCGGAGTCCTGTAAAGTATCTCTTCGATTAACTCAGACGGCAACGAAAAATGATCCGAGGGAGCCATGGCCACGGGGACGCTTTGATTCGGATCAGAGAGAGATTGATTCTTGAATGATTAAACGTTTTCTTGTTGAATTTATTTTAGCGCGAATAAGAGAAGTATGAAAGTATGAAACGTTTTGTAAACCTAACCAAACGACTCGAGCAAGCGAACCGGTCACGGTTCAGCCGAACCAAGATTATGATTACTTCAATCTTAACGAGGAAATTAAGCGAATCGGTTCCGTTAAACCGGGACGAAATACCAATCAAAATAAAGTAACCAACAAAAACAAAGGGGGAGTTCCGAATTAAATTATTTTTTTTCTTTCAAATGAATTAAAGTAAGTAGATTTGTTATTTTTCCAAATATTTACATGTTTATTTTCTATGCATGCACAATAACATATAATTAAAATGGTAGATATGATTACTGGAACTTTGGAAGTGTTAAGGTCTTTACATAATTGATGTTTTAGTTTCTGCTTCTAGGTGTACTTAGCTGTATATGGGTTATGCATGTATGTATGACTGACTCTCATAGTCTCATACACATACAACTCTCTACCAAAAACCTAAAACTTCTCAAGATCGTAACACAAAAACTAAAACCAGAGGTCAATATCAGTAACATCTGCATATATGGTATCATAGTTGATTTATGGTAGACGACCAACAAAACACAAAGACCAAGAAACAGAGCTTTAAGAAAACAGAACAGCACTCGTATCTGATCTCTACCTCTTATTCTTCTTGACAGGAATCGAAACTAGACTTGGAACATACACATAGCTACAAATCAACGGGTCATTGTAGTCAAGCCGTCGATGTCTTCCTGTCACAATCTGTTTTCTGATCCCACCTTCACCACCAATTTCGTAAAACTTGACGCAAACATACCACACATCATCCTTTTTTTCAGCTCTCTCACACCAAGCCATGATATCTCTGTGCTTACCAACCGAATATCCCGGACTATCCATCCGATCATGGAAATGTAACGCCGGAAGATCAGGGCTAGTGACGCTGAAATATCTGCTAAACGAAACAACACCGTCACTCAACTCGTTTGTCACCCACACCTCAATCTCGCTTGCTTCCACATCATTAGATTGTTGCAACAAAGAGAGTCTATCTCCACTGAAACATGCTAGTTTCCGAGCAACCCAAGAAGGAGGACAAACACATACGTTCTTGAATGTTTCCACGGAGAAATCAAAACTTAGAATGAAGTCGTCGGTACTATTATCAGCAATCCAATACATATTACCCTTCACAGACACACCTCTGCAATCCGTAACAACTCGTCCATCAACGTCAGCATTAATGTTGAATCTAGAATTCACACAATGAATTTGTTTGAGTGGGGGACAAATTCACTTAAGATCTCCTTCTAAAACAATGGATTAAAACTAGAAAATAAAGAGGGGTTCTGATCTCTTGAGAAAGAAGTTAGGGTTTTGCCCAAAAACAATGAAGAACTAGGGTTTTTGTATTAATTGCTGGATCTTTTACAATGAGAGGATCTCTCCCTATTTATATGAATACATTGATTATAAAATAAGTCTATTTTCCTTAAATCTCTGATCTTCAAATATGGTAAATTTCCTCTTCTGATGATCAAGTCGGGCTTAGGGGGCGGTCTCGGAGGTCGGAATTCAGTTTTCCTAAAGTTTAGATCGAATATTTTTTCCTATAGTTCGGAAACTCGAATGGATAATCGAATCTACCGAACTGGGGGGAGGACTAATTGTTGGTGCAGGATTTAGCACCCACGACATACCGATCTAAACCGAAGGTAAACCAAATAGACTTTGCACATTAACTAAACCGAGGGATCCCCTTTTGGGCTAGCTAAACTGGCCTATAAGCAGAAGCTCAGCGAAGTCACTTGACCGACCTCCGAGACCGCCCCCTAAGCCCGACTTGATCATCAGAAGAGGAAATTTACCATATTTAAAGATCAGAGATTTAAGGAAAATAGACTTATTTTATAATCAATGTATTCATATAAATAGGGAGAGATCCTCTCATTGTAAAAGATCCAACAATTAATACAAAAACCCTAGTTATTCATTGTTCTTGGGCAAAACCCTAACTTCTTTCTCAAGAGATCAGAATCCCTCTTTATTTTCTAGTTTTAATCCATTGTTTTAGAAGGAGATCTTAAGTGAATTTGTCCCCCACTCAAACAAATTCATTGTGTGAATTCTAGATTCAACAATTAAGATCTCTCCACGACTTAGAATTGAATTCTTTGATCTCACACTTTGGATCTGATTTCTCATCGTCGCGACGGGACATAGGACCCCAAAACCTCAAGATTTTGTAGTTGTCACGAGATGCATTGTCGTATCCAATCCCGAAGTAATCACTATCCCAGTAACGAACCGATGGTTTGATCCATTTGAATTTCCTCAAAAACGGATTCCACACTGCGAGACCGGCGCCATCTCTTACTCCTCGACACATGCACAACATCAGACCATCACAGTGAACCATAGAAAGAATCGGATACGTGTTGCGAAACACGTGTGGGATTGGTGTAACCGAGAAGATTCCAGTCAGCGGATCCATGATTTGAACCCCCTCATCAACATCGATCTTTAGAAACCGTTCCGGAGAGTTATCTAAGTGCTTTTGCATGAACTTCTTGTCGCTGCTGATGAGAGCGTACCATCTCTTGCACGTTGATTTGAATCGGATCAAAGATTCAGCCGGAGTCCTATGAAGTGTCTCTTCGATTAAGTCAAACGGAAGCGACGGTATCGGTAACAACGAAGGCTCTGCCATGAACGCTCTCGCTGTGAAATGCTCTGAAATCGAATCAAAAGATTGATTCTTGGATAAGGTTTCTTGTTTCGTTTCTTCTCAGTTTATGGTATAAAGACTTTAAAGCGGGAATAAGGGAAAACTGAAACGAGATTAATAAATTTGTGAATCTTAGCAAGTGAACCGGTTACGAGTTCCATTGAACCAAATTAAGGCCATGAATCTCTAAAAATTAAGGACCAAAGGTTTTGACTGTAAAAATGTTTCGCTACAAATCTAATTTTATTTAAAATAAGAGCCTCTACATGCAATTTAATGAATAGAGATTTACTGTTTTACCCTCGCAAGTCGTCGTAGACTCCTAGTAGTATACTCGCTCACTCTCAGACTCTCGAGTCTCTTTATTTCCCTCCGGGATTCCGATTCCGATTCCGATAAGGCGACACGACGAGTCGATTAGGGTTACGCAATCGTTCGAGCGAAGGCTCTTAAAGTCGGAGATCACGCCGGTGGAGGTTCGAATTTAGTCTTGCTTAAGAAATCTCTCTTCGCAATCTGTTCATCTTCCTAGTTCTGTGTTTAAATTTGAAATAGAGAGCTTCACATCAATCGGACTTTTAAATTAGGTTATGTTCCCATTTAGATGCTAGATTTGAGTCTCAGTAACCTAATCCGTTCTGGATTTTCGCTGATTGTTCGATTTTTTTTTTTTTTTATCTTCGCATTCGGTTGTTTCAATCTCATTTGCTTGAAATTTCTGGGCGCACTGTTGTTCTTTGTCGATATTAGGGGTTTTTGTTCACTTTTTTTTTTCTCGAATTACACGAGAATTATAGCTTTACAATGATTGATTACATTCAGATTTGATTTTGAAATATGTAGAGAAGATGATGGTTCTGGAACCTCCAATGAACAGTGCACGAAGAAGAAAATTGGCAGATATTACTAATCTGCAGAATCAGAACGAACTAATGAATCAGGGACCGAAGCAGCAGCAACAAGCTTGTATATTACTCTCTTCCAAAGAAAACGCTGAAAATCTTCAAAAGGCACTGCTTATTTCATCTTGGAGTTCATATGAATATATGTTTATGCCCTTCTGTAGTTACTAGTTAGATGGACCTTTTTTTGCCTTTAATTTGAATGTGCTTATTCAGGTTTATCAACTTGTTTTTGCAGGAAAACGTGAGACTGATGAAAGTCGTCGTGGAGAGAGAGTAATCTTTGTTCGAAATCATGAAACTTGTGAGTATTGAGTATTTGTTGCTAATACTTATTGTTGTTTTGTGAATACAGTGGAGTCAAAAGTGAGCTGCAGAAACTAAGGATTAGCTTTCAGAAGGTTAAAGAACAGAATTTGCTTCTTGCCCAGGCAAACACTCGTATGTTGGCGGTACGTCTCATCTTTGTATGGTTCAACTGGAAATTATTTTGGGAATTCCATGGTTACAGTGTGATTTCAAAGGTATTTTTCATTATTCTTTCCTGGCAGGAGTCCAATACAAGCAAAGACCAAGTATGCTTTTTCTGGAACCCAAGTTGCTTTAACACAGGCTTGGTTGATCATTTATAAGTTCCTTGGCTGACATTTTCTGTGCATTTCAGCTGAAGATACTTCAGCACGAACTTGGTTGCAAGAATGGGTTAGTCAGGGCCAGGAATATACTGCTTAAGGTATGCTATCGATTTGTATGTTATTTTCTCTGACCCTAATTACAAACTAAAGATTTAATCACTTAAGAAATTGGCACCTTTTTCTTTCCAGGAGCAAACTCTTCCATGTACACGTCATGCATCAAAGGTCAAGGTACTTATGAAAATTGGCTTTTGTGACCTCTGGAATGGGAAATTATGACCCTACTGCTCCGTTTTTCTTATGCTTTCTTCTGCATTGTTGTGACCTTCTGGCTGGTGCAAATGCTTGTGGTGTGGCTTGCAATACCTTTCAGCCAATTGAAGCTGATCATGAGAATGGTAAGATAATGCAACAGTCAAGCATGTAAATGTAACCTTCTCGTTTTAATTTCATTGTGAATTTAGGAATATCTTAGCATGCTCACCTTAAGTGACCTTTTTTCATCTCATTCTCAGTTTCGGAGAGCTCCAACACTAACTCATTCCAAATAAATGAGAAACCCAACAATAAAAGGTCGGGTCTCTCTCTTGCTCAGTCTGCTTCATGTTTCATCCATTGTCATTTAGAAATTTTTGGGCAATCAGGTTACTTACGGATTTCTTGCTTTTCTTTATAGGAGAATTTCTGGAAGGACGAATCCCGCAGCATTAGATATTATTGGTAGACTGGGAGAGACATGTCAGACGGGAGACAACATTGACAACAAGAAGTTGGTCTCTGATGGTAACAGTGCCGCTGATAAAACGGAGTTTGTCCTTGATGCTGAAAACCATATATACGACAATGTCCAAAGCAAGAGGTTTATTTATTCAACGAGATTTGATGACTTAATTATCTATTTGTATCAGTATCTTATTTATGCTTTTATTTTGTCTTTTGGGTTGCTTTTGTTGCAGGTGTTGCGCAGGAAGGCAGTCCGCCATTTATAAAATAGAAACCGGCCAATCTGGAAAATTGCAAAGAGTGGTTGACGTCAAAGAAATTAAGAAGGATGCAAGGTTTGTTAACTGCCTTTTTTCTAGGTTCACATTTAGGAATAACATTCAAAGCGGATGAAGACTAGTGTCAATGACTAGTGAGCTTCCATTCTCTCTGTCTCAAGCAGGTTCCCTTTGAGAAGACGTTCTGCCCGGTTAAAATCTCAAGAACCTGATCCATCTGAAAGCTTCCATGAGTCAATAGAGACAGCCAGGAGAAGGAGGTCTGCAATAGGCGTTAGGCTCTGTTTATAAGTAATGTACTCCTATGAATAATGGTAACAATGCCATTTGATTTTTTCGCAGGTCTACGGTGTTTGATATCCAAGAGCTGGGCGTTGTTCAAAACTTGAATGGTTTACATGAAGATCAAGAGATTACTGCAAAGGCCGGGTTTGTAGAAGCAGAACGTGTTCTTTCTTTTTCCACTAACTGAATCCTGAACCAAGAATACTTATGCCACTTGCGGTTTATTTTCTTTCTTCATGGATGTCATTTCAGATGCTCTCCAAGAAGACAGTCTATCAAGTGTAGACCTGCAGCAGGAGAGCCACATGACACGAAAGAGATAACCGGGTAAACCAGGTTAATTTTCTATATTATGCAGAACTACAGAGTTAATACTGTTATCTAATGCGATTTACTTTTCGACAGGGTGTTTTTGAGAAGGCGGTCTGCGAGGTTTAATGTCCAAGAGCTGGGTGTGACGGAGAACTTGAATGGGTTACATGATGATCAAGCGATTTCTGCAAATGCGGGGTTTGTGGAAGCAGCGCATATTCTTCCTTTTTTACTCTTGATTGATAACTTATTCTTCATAAACCAAGTACATTTACCGCTTCCACGTTTTCTCTTATAAATGTCATTTCAGATGCTCTGCAAGCGAACAGTCTACGGGGTCTAAACCTGAAGCAGTCCAAAAACATGACATGACAGAGACAACTGGGAAAAGCAGGTTTTGTAGTGATAGATACAATCTCTGTATTCTGATTAATTAAAGAGTTGACACTTGAGACTGATATCTAAATGGTATACTTGACAGAGTCTCTGCAAGAAGACAATCTGCAAACGTTAAAACTCAAAGACACATCAAAGAAACCGCAGATCCGCCTTTGCATGATGACATTGTTGATGAGTCTAGTCCGATATCGTGTACAGTTTCAATGGAGGTTAAGGGAGAATCAAAGAACAAACCAGCAGGCGATGAATCAGAGGAGATGAGAAAAACAACAGTTGGACGACCTACAAGGAAAGCTGCTGATAATATCAAATCGTACAAGGAACCCTCACTTAGGGACAAGATGCGAGGGGGATTCTAAGTCTCTCCAGATAGAAGATCGTCTGGAGCCTCTTATGTATTTGATTTTGCGACTTCACTTTTGTTGAATGAGCTATTGCTTGTTGCTATAATCAGAATGTATATTCTTAGGTTTATTGCTTCTTTAAATCAAAGGAGAGCTAGCGCGTGGTCTTGCAGTTGTACAGGAAGTGGATTGGAAGGTTTATTTCGGTTTGATGGAGACTCTGTGAATTTTTTTTTACTCCAGTAAATTGTGAAATGTTGGAATATTTGACCAAATCTTTAGGACTCCTAATAGTTTCAGGGGTTCTTTTAAGCTCTTGATGGAATTTTGATATCTTATAATCTTAATACTACAATCCAGAGAAGTGAGAACGTTTGAATATATACATTTATATATATATAAAAAGCTGAAAATCCAACATAGTTCTACATTTTCCACAAATCTATATAAGGCTTTGCAGCATGCTGCTAATCTTGGAAAGGATCAATATACTTCGATTTCTTACAAAAGTTCTCACAGTCCAATCAATATTTTTCTTTAAATTACAAATTACCTCCCTATAATTGTTAGAATATCAGTTCATAAGAAGCCAATCAATTATTTCCTAACATTTTAAATAAATCAAGTCTAATAAACTAATAATAATTTAAATTTATTGTATCTTACAGTAAATTAGTAAAAGAAAAGTAGGGTACATAGACAAAGTTACACTTACATTACGTGTTGATGTTGGGCCACTTCATTGAATTTGATGGTCCATAGGTTTTCAAGGTCACAGCTCTCACACGTCAATCTTTTCTCTTATACCCTCTACTGTCAATTGACTAAACAACAACACCTCTTCGGTCTTGAACCGTATCTACTCTTTTATGGGTTGTACGTCTCACTATTTCAAAATCAATATCTTCACCTAAAAAGCTCAATATCTAACAACAACAAAAAAAGAAACCCGTCAGGAATATGCTATATATATATACTAAGAAATTGTCGGAAGACGGATTATATCCTACAGTTTAGTTTAAGGCCACGAAGCAAAGAGAGACACTGAGAAGGACAAAAGTGATAGACGGTAGGCAATATACGGCCTTCTCTTTCTTACAAATGTGTTTAGACAATTCTATGGAAAATTTTGAATACATACCTTAAACTTAATAGGAAATTTGGAATCTATACCAAATTTTTTAAATCTTTGAAATGTAGCTTATGTATTGCACTAAATGACTATTTTGTCCTCAATTACAAATTATTAAAAATAAATACAATTTAATTAAGTTAATTCATAAAAAAATTAATTATAAAACATTGTATAAACTAAATATTTAGAATTTTGCTAAATTGTTTTTGAAAATGATGAACTGATTTATTATATATAATATTAATCAGTAACTAAAATATTTCATTCAGATAAAATAAATAAAATTTTGCCCTAAATTAATAATTAATTAAACATTAAAAAATAAACACAAAATAATTAAATTAATTTATGTTAGAAAATTATTTTAAAAAATTACTGTTTATAAATTAGATATTGAAAAAAAATTAGATAATGATGAAGTAGTTTATTATGGATAATATTAATCAATAACAAAAATTAAAATTCAGATAAAAGAAATAAAAATGATCATGGATCACAATCCAATAATCTGTTACTCAATTGTGATTAAAAATCTGGTATTATTTAGTAATTTAATTTTAAAAATTTATTATATAAAAATTAATTAGAATTATTCTTTTACGATTTATGTTTAGTAAATACTTTTAGATAATATTAGTTTTAAATAAATATATAAATCACGAATAATTCTTCAAAAAAAATTATATAATAATTTTTTTTGAAAAATAATTATATATTTTAATTTATTTGGATAATTATCAATTTTAATAAAATAATAAAAAATTGTGAGCTTTTACAAAATAAATCAGCAGTTCAAAAAATTGACTATGTAACAAAATCAATTAATAAAAAAAATAAATCGAGTTTTTTAATATAAATCAGCAAAGAAAAAACATAAATCAGCAGGAATAAAATATAAGTCTACAGTTCAAAAAGTCAATCATATTAATAAGTCAACTTAAAATGAAATAAGTCTATTAAGATCAAACAAATCGAGGGGAAAAAAATATAAGTCAACAAACAAAACAAACAAGTCAACATCATCAAAAATCGACTATGTAAAAAAACAATCACACAAAAAAAAGTCGACAGTCTTAAAATAAATCGATGGAAAAATAAATAAGTCGACAAAAATTAAACTTAAGTCAATCATACAAAATATCGACTTTATTAATAAATCAATGTAGAATGTAATAAGTCAACAATAAATAAACAAATCAACAAAAAAACAAATATAAATCGATGAACACAAAAAATATGTCAACTGTTCAAGAAATCGACTATAATAAAAATCTACTAGCCATAACATAAGTCAATTGTTAAAATATAAGTCAATGACGAAGATAATTAAGTCAATAAAAGTAAAAAACAAAACGATGGTTCAAAAAGTCGACATTATAAATAAATCAACGTTGATTAAAATTAGTCTAAAATATTGATACATATATATATATATATTGTATAATCTTGAATTATTTATTTTTAAATAAATTTAAATCTAAATTATATCAACAAAAATACTTAAATTCTTTTTTTATTCAACATTATGAGATCAAAAATTGATTCCTGTAATCATTATTTAAAATATAATTAATACATTTTCATTATAATTTTTATTTATTAAATAATTTCTTTCGAATTTAACCATTTTTAAAAGTAATTTATTTTTAAAGTTTAATTATTTTTAAATAGAGATTAAGTTTTTTTTATTTTTATTTAATTGTTAAAATTGTTTAATAATAAGGATATTTCTGTCCATTTTCATTTCAAAATGTTTAGTTTTCAAATAAATATATAATATTAAGTGTACTTTTCAAATTTCTTATAAGATTTGGTATATTTATAAAAATCTCCCCAGTTCTGTTTATAGGGGCCTTTTTGTTATTTTGTTGTTTTGATTACTACTATAAGTGTCCTTCAACGCGTTACTTGACATTTTAATTTTATCATTAAAAAACGAATGGCTAACGACTACGTTTCCTCCTCTGTTCTGCTTCTTCTTCTTATTCTCTCTATCTTCTTCTACGGTCATCGTACTGATTCTGCCTCCGTCGTCGAGTTTCTTCCTGGTCTTGATGGTCCTCTTCCTTTTGAGCTCGAAACCGGGGTTGTTACGTTCTTTTCTCCTTCCTCCTGTCCTGTGATTGATATAAAATCTTTTAAGTGTTTGGAGATTACTCTAAAGTGTGTGTATGATGAATATGACATGATTCTTTTTTGAAGGTATATTGGTGTTGGCGAGGAAGAGGAAGTGCAACTGTTTTACTATTTCATCAAGTCTGAGAGGAATCCAAAAGAAGATCCTCTTCTTCTGTGGTTAAGTGGAGGACCTGGCTGCTCTTCTATCTCTGGTCTTCTTTATGAGAATGGTTATATCTTCAACATTCATTCATATTATTCTTTTTAGACAGTATAAACACATTTTTTTAAAACAGGACCGAATGAAATGATAAAAATCCAATATAAAATCACAGAGAGAGTGAGAAGAAAACGATGTGTAAATAGCACACCTCCACATATTCTCTCTTTGTTTTTTTTTTTTTACTTAGACAGCATTGGATCTCGTGTACTTTTCCAAACCGCCAAAGTGGCCACCTTTTATGCGTTTTTACTTTTTAGATTAGACAAAACACACCCTTTAAGCCTTAAAACATCACAGTAAGGACGAAAGAGCAAAATCAGCTGTTCCAATCTTTTCTCACAGTAACTATTGTCCGGATTGGTTTTACTTGAAGGTTGATCTTCACGTGCCATGTTTGAATCAGGGCCTCTGACTGTGAAGTTTGAGGTTTACAATGGAACTCTTCCTTCCTTGGTCTCTACAACATATTCATGGACTAAGGTAGCACAATGTGTTGTATATTACGATCTCAAACCCAATGGTTAATGCTTTGGTCGTTTAAGTTGTGCATCGTTTTTTTTCTCAGGTTTCGAGTATAATATATTTGGATCAGCCTGTTGGAACTGGCTTCTCCTACTCAAAAACTCAACTTGTTAATAAACCCAGTGATTCAGGAGAAGCCAAGAGGATCCATGAGTTTCTTCACAAGGTCAAAAGACTAACTTAATTGTCTCTTGAAACATCTCTTCTTTGTGCATAGACCTTTAGAAGTTCTTTTTGGTAGTTGTGCAGTGGCTAGGTAAGCATCAAGAGTTTCTCCCCAACCCATTCTATGTCACTGGAGATTCTTATTCCGGTAATGTCATCCCGGCACTCGTTCAAGAAATCTCAAAAGGTATCATCTTATTTTTGCTTATCATCATCAATCTCCAAGCCCTTTTCTTTGAGAGTCTCGTTTCTTTATCATTAAATATATTAATTTTTCTCTTTATAACAGTATAAACACGTTGATGCAGGAAATTATTTATGTTGCAAGCCTCCAATAAATCTTCAGGTTCGTTTGTATTTGTTAGCTTCTTCTATATACCTTATGGAGAGTTAAAAAATGATAGGTTTCGTCCTTGGTACACTGCCAAAAACAGGGCTATGTTCTTGGAAACCCATTAACAGAAAGTGAAATTGATTCGAACCATCGCATTCCATATGCTCATGGAATGGCACTGATCTCAGATGAACTCTATGAGGTATGAAACATCAAACATGACATGCTTTTGTGTCTTGCCCCCACAATTAAAGTTGATAATTAACAAACAGTTCAAAACTCTTCTTTTTCTTGCAGTCCATGAAGAGAATCTGCAAAGGAGAATATAATAATGTTGATCCACGTAACACAGAATGCTTGAAACTCGTGGAAGAATTTGAAAAGGTACAAACAAACACGCTCATGGAAATTTTAGGTTATGTTCTGTTTCTGTCTACCTAATAAAACTCACCACTAATTCAGACTTTTGTTGTTATTTATAGTGCA
The DNA here is from genome assembly GCF_030686135.1 of Camelina sativa. Classification (NCBI taxonomy): domain Eukaryota; kingdom Viridiplantae; phylum Streptophyta; class Magnoliopsida; order Brassicales; family Brassicaceae; genus Camelina; species Camelina sativa. The sequence continues at coordinate 4,286,973 of NC_141898.1, forward strand.
TTGATAGAATAAACGAATCACATATAATAGCGCCAGACTGTGAAGAGAATCACGAGACACCTCCTGATTGCTATGTAAGTAATCCAACTTGCCTTCTTTTAAACCATTGAGAAAAAAGTAGTTTACAAGGTTGCGTTTGCAGGAGTATCGGTATTTGTTAACAACCTACTGGGCCAATTATGAGAGTGTGCATAGAGCTCTTCATGTCAATAAGGTATTATTACACATGACATATTCAGATTATTGGTAACAACGTGTCAAACTCTTTACGAGGATCTATGATTGTAGGGGAGTATAGGGGAATGGGTACGTTGTCACTGGGGCATACCTTACACTTATGACATTAAAAGCAGTGTACCGTACCATATGAATAACAGCATCGATGGCTATCCTTCTCTCATCTTCAGGTCATATTTTAACTACAACCTCTTCCTGTTGAAGGGGTACTTCAGGATTCAAGACTTTTTTGAGGTTTTTTTTTGGATGAACAGTGGTGACCACGACATGAGGGTGCCTTTTCTTGGAACGCAAGCTTGGATTAGGTCTCTTAATTATTCTCTCACTGATGACTGGAGACCTTGGATGATAGGCGATCAAATCGCGGGGTATTACCGTGACTCTGTTTCTTTTTTTGTTTTTTATTATGGGATGAACTCATATGAGCTCACTAGACTCTCGCATTCTTTGTGGCAGATACACGAGGACTTATGCCAATAAGATGACATTTGCTACAATCAAAGCAAGTCTCTTTTCCTCTTTTATTGTGTGTTTCACTCAATGTTTAAGTTTTCACATTATGTTTCTTAATTGATTTGTGGGTTTTGATTACAGGGAGGAGGACACACACCAGAGTACAAACCAGAGGAGAGTTCTATCATGTTCCAAAGGTGGATTAGTGGACAGCCTCTCTAAAATGAAGCCAGAGTTGCTATTCAGAAAGCAATTCTACAATTATTGTTTTACATTTCATGAAAAATGAGATATATGGCTTAATTTTATTTAAAATGTAGTTTTATTTAAAATGTAGAGTTTCTATATAGAAAACAATTATACATTTCTTCTATCATTTTCATTAGTTTACTACATATTTAAAATAAAACCCAAATTTTCAAGTTGTTTTTTCGTTTGTTGGGTTTATGTTCAGTCACAATAGATAACTTGGTTCACGTTTATGTTCTAATTTTTGCATGGCCTTTAAAACTTATATTTCATATTTCTATATGGTCACATTTCTCCGAAGAATTTTTTAGGTTCTTTTTTAAAAAAATGAATTGTCTCATTGCATTTTTTTTTGTTAGTGCTTTAGTCACTTTGTCTTTAGGATTCAGTGAAGCCTGCGAAGATTGCACTATAATATTTCGAAACCTAGTCGTATTCTTAAATTCAGTTGCGAATTCAACAAAAAAAAGAAAAAAAAAGTTCCAGGTGTTCTTTTAGTTAATCTCTAGCGGTGGGTAAGACCAAAACCTGACAGGTTTAGGTTTAGGCCACGAAATCAAGAGAGACAGTGAGAAGAGGGACAAAAGTGAATCACGGTACGCAGTTTTTTTTTTCTCTATGTCTAGGAGCCTTTTGTTCTTTTGTTGTTCTTTGGTATAAAATTAGGTTTTGATAATTGCCCTTCAAGGCATTAGTTGATTTTTTAAATCATAATAAAAAGAATGGCTAAAGACTACGTTTCCTCCTCTGTTCTGATTCATCTTCTCATTTTCTTCTATAGTCAGCGTACTTATTCTGCCTCCATCGTCAAGTTTCTTCCTGGTTTTGATGGTCCTCTTCCCTTTGAGCTCGAAACCGGGTTTTGTTCTTTTCTCCTTCCTCCTGTGATTGATATAAATTTTTTAAGTGTTTGGAGATTACTCTAAAATATGATTCTTTTGTGAACGAAAAAAGGTATATTGGTGTTGGCGAGGAAGAGGAAGTGCAACTGTTTTACTATTTCATCAAGTCTGAGAGGAATCCAAAAGAAGATCCTCTTCTTCTCTGGTTAACTGGAGGACCTGGCTGCTCTTGTTTATGAGAATGGTTACATCGTCAACTTTCATTTGTTATTTACTCATTTCTTCTGTGTCTGTTCTCAAAACAGAACCAAAATGTTACTAAACTCGCTAGTCATGAACACACACACTCACCCTCTCTGTTTTTAATAGAATAGACAGCAATATTGGATTCTCGTTATCTTTTCCAAACCAACAAAGATGCTTTCAGTTTAGAAAACCACATTCTTAAGCTTTATTATAATAAAAGGACAGAAGAGCAATAATAGCTTCTACAATTTGTGCTCAAATCCACATGTTTGAATCAGGGCCTGTGACTGTGAAGCTTGAGGTTTACAATGGATCTCTTCCTTCCTTGGTCTCTACTACACATTCATGGACTAAGGTAGGCACAAAGTGTTTGTATTCATATGAAGATCACAACCCAATAGTAAATGCTTTGGTCGTTTAAGTTCTGCATCGTTTTTTTATTCTCAGGTTTCGAGTATAATATATTTGGATCAGCCTGTTGGGACTGGCTTCTCCTACTCAAAAACTCAACTTGTTGATAAACCTAGTGATTCAGGAGAAGTCAAGAGAATCTATGAGTTTCTTCACAAGGCATGAAATCAAAAGACTACTTAATATTTAACTGTCTCTTTAAATATATATCTCTTCTTTGTGCATAGATTGTTTGGTTGTTGTTGTGCAGTGGCTAGGTAAGCATCAAGAGTTTTCCTCCAACTCTTTCTATGTCGGTGGAGATTCTTATTCCGGTGTGGTCATCCCAGCACTCGTTCAAGAAATCTCAAAAGGTATCATCTTATTTTTGCATATCATTAATCTCCAAGCCCTTTTCTATGAGAGTCTCGTTTCTTAATCAAATATATTTTTTCTCTTTATAACAGTATAAACACGTACGTTGATGCAGGAAATTATCTATGTTGCAAACCTCCAATAAATCTTCAGGTTCGTTGGCATTTGTTAGCTTCTTATATATATATATATATATATATATATAAGTATATAACTTACAGAGCATTACAAATTGGTACACTGACAAAAACAGGGATATGTTCTTGGAAACCCATCCACCGAAAGCCCATTTGATAGAAACCATCGCATTCCATATGCTCATGGAATGGCACTGATCTCAGATGAACTCTATGAGGTATGAAACATATATGACATGCTTTTGTTTCTTGTCCCCACAATATGGAAGTTGATTACAAGCATATATTTCAGAACTCTTATTTTTCTTGCAGGTAATGAAGAGAATCTGCAAAGGATAATATATAAATGTTGATCCACGTAACACAGAATGCTTAAGACTCGTGGAAAAATATGAAAAGGTACACACACGCAAATGGAAATTTTTGTTGATGTCAGTGGCGGAGCTAGGAATTCAATTCATCATGGTCAAAATATAATTTAAGAGGTCAATTGTGTTATTAATTTTTTTATAGGGGTCAATTCTGCTATTTTATCAGGGTCAATTTGATTTTTTTTCTAAAAATTCAACTAAATTTAAAATTTCACCATGGTCAATTGACCCACATGCTTCTACTCTAGCTCCGCCCATGGTTGATGTTCTGTTCTGTCTACCTCATCACTAATTAGACCTTTGTGGTTGTTTATAGTGCATTCTTACAATAATTAAATCATTTATAACAACACGAGAGTGTGAAGAGACATCTCCTGATTGCTATGTAAGTAATCTATCTCGCCCTCTTATTAACCATTGAGGAAAAACAAGTACTTTAGAGGGTTGCATTTGCAGGTGTATCGGTATTTGTTAACAACCTACTGGGCCAATAATGAGAATGTGCACAGAGCTCTTCATGTCAATAAGGTATTATACATGTGGAAAGGTCACTTTCGGGTTTTTGGTCACAAAGTGTCAAACTCTTTAGGATAATCTTTGATTGCAGGGGAGTATAGGGAATGGGCTCGTTGTCATTGGCGCATACCTTACATTCGTGACATTAAAAGCAGTGTACCGTAACATGTGTGAATACATAATTAGTGTGTGATATATGATAGTGAAGTATATGGTTACACGAGAGTTGAATAAATGGAGGGTTGTAAAATAATGTAGAGAGTTGAATAAATGGAGGGTTGTAAAATAAAGCATAAAAATATCTTAAGAAATATTCTATGTAATATTCCCTAAGATTTGTAATATAAATACTAAGGCTTGGTGAAAAGTTTCATTCAAGCTGAGTGAGTAAGTTTGAGTGTGAGAGTCTTAAGAGCCTTTGTAATTCTTTGAGTGTTTCAATAATAAAATATATCCCTTTGGTAAAAGATCTTTCTTATATCCTTACATAATCATATAATCATTTTCTAAAATACTTCCTAAACACTTAGCATTGATCCTAAAAACCTCCTAAGTGGTTGTACCACTATGTGTGTGTAATTGTTCATTTATTCAACTATCTACTTTATTTTACAATCCTCCATTTATTCAACTCTCTCATAACTATATACTTCACTATCATATATCACACACTTATTATTTATCAATAACAGCATCGATGGCCATCTTAGTTTCTCTATTCTAAAATATGACCTGAAGATGAGAGAAGGATAACTATCGATAGCATCTTTTAACCATTTTGCCATCTTAGTTTCTCTATTCTAAGATGAAATGTTAAATATTTATATATACAAGTTTTTTAAAATTAAATGATAAAAAATTAGTGTTTTTTTGGTTTATGGTTTGATTCAGTTCTTGTATATTCGAATTACCCGAACCCGAATAGGTAATATCTGAACCCGACCCGAAAATATAAAAAACCTGAATGGATTCTATATGTCTAAACCCAAAAACCTGAAAACCCGATCGGGTTCAGGAACCCGAATGCCCAGGGGCTAGGCTGTAACATGAAGCAAGAATTGCTATGAGAAAGCAATTCTACATTTCTTGACATCTTGTTTACATTTCTGAAACCAAGCAGACCGTTACATGTGATGTTGGGCCCTTTCACGGGATTTGATGGCCCATTCGTAACACTGCTAATGACAGATCATAACACTACTAAGTTTGAATTTTTGCGTTTTTGTAGAATTTATATATATATTTTTGGAGATATTTATAAAATAAATCCTAACACTTAGGGGCGAACTCTAAGTATTGTTTTTTACTTGATAAAAATTTGAAAAATTGATTTGATAAAAAACTACTTTTAGTCTCACATACTATATTTTACTTCCATAGGTATCATATGATGAGTTTTTGCGGATTAAAAATCTTTGAACATGTTATATGATCCGCCTAGCATGACGGATTTAGATTATAGAACAAACGCTAAAACTATTAGTTTATTTCATATACTACAGATTTGTAGTCAGAGTTTGAAAATTAACTTATAAATTATTTAGTATATTAACTACAAAATATTACACATACTACAAGTCTACAACACATTCTTAATATTCTAAAAAAAATATATATATACACATAAAAATATACACTAATATATCATATATGCATATAACTCTGTTTAATTATAGAAAATAAAACTAAGTGTTTTAAAATTTTATATTCTATCGAATAACAAATTTGATGTAATTAGGTTCTAAACTATATAAAACTTAAGAAGAAAAAAAAATATTCTAAACAAAATTATAAATTAATTAGAGAAAATTAATTAATTAGGAATTTAAAAACTAAATAAATAAAAAATATTATTTAACAAACAATAATTTATAATTTAGATAAAAAGTTATGATTGATGAAATTTGTTGTAGAATTGCAATAGAAAATGTCATTAGACGATTCTGCAAGTTTTTTTTCTTTTGATTCTATAGACTTTTTTTCCTTTTTTTTTGATTCTACAAGTTACCGACCGAAGCTAATATCTTCTCCACCTAAAAAAGCTCAATTACAACGAACCCAAAAAAATAAAAGGCAGGAATATGCTATATTTAGACACTGTTCTTCACCTAGAATCGGAACACGGATTATTATACACGACACTTCAGGCCACGAAAGCAGGAGAGACATTGAGAAGGACAAAAGTGAATCACTCCACTACTATATTTTTTAATATATGTAATGAAATGTATAGGGGCCCTTTTGTTATTTTGATTATTTCTATAAATAAAGGTCTGTCATATAGTTGATTTTATCATTAAAAACGAATGGCTAAAGACTACTTTTCATCCTCTGTTCTGCTTATTCTCTTTATCTTCTTCTACAGTCAGCGTACTGATTCTGCCTCCATTGTCGAGTTTCTTCCTGGTTTTGATGGTCGTCTTCCCTTTGAGCTCGAAACCGGGTTTTGTTCCTTTCTCCTTCCTCCTTCCTCCTTCCTAATGTGATTGATATAAATTCTCAAGTGTTTGGAGATTACTCTAAAGTGTGTGTGTGTATGAATATGAGTCTTTAATATGTGAATGAAAAAAAGGTATATTGGTGTTGGCGAGGAAGAGGAAGTGCAACTGTTTTACTATTTCATCAAGTCTGAGAGGATTCCAGAAGAAGATCCCATTCTTCTGTGGTTAAGTGGAGGACCTGGCTGCTCTTCTATCTCTGGTCTTTTCTATGAGAATGGTTATATCTTCTACCTTCATTTTTGTACTCACATATTTAAAGTATAAACACATGTGTCAAAACTGAACCAAATAAAGCCAAAGAGACTAGAGTTCAAATCGATCTCCTTTTAGCTTCATCCTCACGTGATCAAATCTACATGTTTGAATCAGGGCCTGTAACTGTGAAGCTTGAGGTTTACAATGGAACTATTCCTTCCTTGGTTTCTACACCATATTCATGGACTAAGGTAGGCACTAGGCACAATGTGTTTGTACGTACGTACTCATATATATTACGATCACAAACCCAATGGTAAATGCTTTGGTCGTTTAAGTTGTGCATCGTTTTTTTCTTAGGTTTCGAGTATAATATATTTGGATCAGCCTGTTGGAACTGGCTTCTCCTACTCAAGAACTCAACGTGTTAATAAACCTAGTGATTCAGGAGAAGCCAAGAGGATCCATGAGTTTCTTCACAAGGCATGAAATCAAAAGACTAATTAATATTTAACTGTCTCTTCAAACATAAATCTCTTCTTTGTGCATAGATTTTTTGGTTGTTGTTGTGCAGTGGCTAGGCAAGCATCAAGAGTTCTCCTCCAACCCTTTCTATGTTGGTGGAGATTCTTATTCCGGTAAGATCATCCCGGCACTCGTTCAAGAAATCTCTAAAGGTATCATCTTATTTTTTGCACATCAACATCAATCTCCAAGCCCTTTTTTTTTTTTCCTTTTTTTTTTTTAAATTTTACAATCTCGTTTCTGTATCAAGTACTATTTTCTCTTTATAATTGCATAAACACGATGATTCAGGAAATTATTTATGTTGCAAGCCTCCAATAAATCTTCAGGTTCGTTGGTATTTGTTAGCTTCTTATTATATATACCTTATGGAGCATTAAAAATTGATAGATTTCGTCCTCCGTCCACTGACAAAAAACAGGGCTATGTTCTTGGAAACCCATACACAGAAAGTGAATTTGAGAAAAATTATCGCATTCCATATGCTCATGGAATGGCACTGATCTCAGATGAACTTTATGAGGTATGAAACATGACATGCTTTTGTCTCTTGTCGATAACAAGCAGTTCAAAACTTTTCTTCTTGCAGTCAATGAAGAGAATCTGCAAAGGAGACTATATAAATATGGATCCACGTAACAGAGAATGCTTGAAACTCGTAGAAGAATATGAAAAGGTACACACACACACACACTTACGGAAATTCTACTTGATGTTCTGTTCTGTTTACTTAGTAAAACTCATCACTAATTCAGACTTTTGTGGTTGTTTATAGTGCATTGCTAGAATAAACCCACTACTTATAACAACACCAGTGTGTGAAGAGTGTGAAGAGACATCTCCGGATTGCTATGTAAGTAAATCTATCTTGCCCTCTTATGAACCATTGAGAAAAAAAGTATATTAAAAGGTTGCGTTTGCAGGAGTATCGGTATATGTTAACAACGAAATGGGCCAATTATGAGAGTGTGCACAGAGCTCTTCATGTCAATAAGGTATTATACATGAAAAAAAAGTCATTTTCGGGTTATTGGTAAAACAAAGTGTCAAACTCTTTAGGAGGATCTATATATGATTGCAGGGGAGTATAGGGGAATGGGTACGTTGTCATTGGGGCATACCTTACACTCGTGACATTAAAAGCAGTATACCGTACCATATGAATAACAGCATCGATGGCTATCCTTCTCTTATCTTCAAGTCAGATTTTAACTTCTTCTACCTTTTAAAGAAGTGCTTCAGGATTCAAGACATTTTTGTAAACGTTTTGAGGATTTTTTTTTGGGTGAACAGTGGTGATCACGACATGGCAGTGCCGTTCCTTGGAACTCAAGCTTGGATTAGGTCTCTTAATTATTCTCTCATTGATGACTGGAGACCTTGGATGATAGGTGATCAAACCGCGGGGTAATACCATTTCTCTTTCTTTTGTTTATATGGGATCTCTAGTGAACTCATTCTATTGTTGTATGAGCTCATTAGACTCGCATTCGTTATGGCAGATACACGAGGACTTATGCCAATAAGATGACATTTGCTACAGTCAAAGCAAGTCTTTTCCTCTCTTTTTAGTGTTTGCACTCAATGTTTTGACAGCGGTTTGTTTTCACATTATGTTTGTTAATTGATTTGTGGGTTTGATTATAGGGAGGAGGACACACGCCAGAGTATAAACCAGAGGAGACTTATATCATGTTCCAAAGGTGGATTAGAGGTCAGCCTTTGTAACATGATCAAGACAGAGTTGCATGTTAGCCAGAAAGCAATTCTACATTTCTCGTTTTCTCAATCACATATTTAAGTAGCTGGACACTACCGATTTTAATTGTTTTTGATGGGTGCTCTTAGTAGTTTATGCCAATAAGATAACATTTGTGATGAATGATACGGAAATTCACAGTTATCTTCTTCTTCGTCATAGAAGAGAATCATTAATTTGTACAAATGACTCATTCCATGGGTTTGCATCCTTGTTTAGCATTTATATATTTACTATTTTCTACGTAATGTTTCTTATTGATTCATGGTTCGGCCACGTAACTTAACTCTCATCAATAGTAGCTCATCATCAATATATGGTAGACTTTGACTTTAAATTTTACAAATAACTACCGTAAAAATTTCTAATCTAATTGTATAGGGCCTTTTTGTTATTTTGATTATTTTGATTACTAGTATAAATAAAGGTTTGTCATTTAGTTGATTTTAACATAAGAGATTAGCCAATCATTATTCTGCATGCGAGGGAAACAAAGGCAGGCCTATTAGATGGCATGAAATCAAGTTTTTAATGCATACAAACAACTTTCTAGGGTGAAAAGAAGCTTCATACCTGTTTAAATAAAGGGTATTTACCTCAGAATTTTAGCAGATGTGTACTTCTTTGTGGTGCAGGCAAAGTTGGAGCTGTTGAGATCTGCATCATAGACACATGACACATCGGTTTTGTTTAGTTTTCTATTTATGACGTACAAATATACTTCGGTGAATCAAGATGCATTACCTTCGTGTTCCCTGCTTTTGCACAGGTCGAGCTTAAAACTTGGGTGTGAGCAAGACCCTCGTTTTGTCCTGTGCAGCACAGCAGCAGCAGCGTTACTGTTTCTGGTTCTGAATTGATGGGTTGACTATCCATAATCAGTCTAGTTGTGCTAGCTATGTTTTTAACACTCGCTTCCCTGCAATGAGACATTAAATCAACAATTATAAGAGGAACGTGAGAACAGATCTAGTTACAGTGAAGTGAATCAATCTGATTTTGAAACAATTTGGCTCACCTGTGTTGATTTCTCACCGTGAGAATACTGCAGTCTCCAGTGGTGGTTTAGGCAAGGAATGTTCTCCTTGTTTTATATCTGCTCCGACGTCCGCATCCCCGAGAGTGCCCTTGACTGAACAAGAAGAAAAAACATTAGAATTGTTTCTCATCTCACTTAACTACAGTAAGATCTCCCAAATAATGATAGAGATACCTAGAATATGCAGTCTTTGTGTTGATCTCTGCATCCTTAATGGCTTGATACTCAGGAATCAGATTGGTAGAGAGCTAGCTAGCTATGTTCATCAACTTGTCTCCATGAGAAAATTGCCAGTGGTGGTTTTGGAAAGGTTATTTTATACCTCTAACGTATCCCAGAGATTACTGTTGAACGAACAAGAAGAAAAAACAAAGAATTAGAATGGCCTCTCATATTGCACATAATTAACTACAATACATTCTCAGAAAGAATGATATAGAAGAACCTGGCTTTGGTGTTGATCTCTCTGCATCCTTCGGTAGGATTAAGTTGTTATTTCCTGAGGCTAGAATTTCCTGAATCGGAATGGTGTAGCTAGCTAAGTTTCCCTGCAGTCAATGAGACAATGAACACACAAAACTAAAAACTGTCAATCACTACAATCAGTTTGAAGTTAGTTAAACTTGAAACAGAACAAAATACAGAAAAGCAGAGGATTTTTGAGATTACTTACAGAGCAAGAAGAGGATTTTTCCATCTTTGGTCATAAATCAATGATGAGGAGGGAAGAGTTTAAATCACGTAGTGGGATACGGAGTGAATCAGGATGATTTTTGTAACAATTTGGCTCCCACCTGTCTTGATTTTGCATCATATAGCTTATGCTTTTTGACAGCTTCATTTTCCAGAATATGTTTGATAGTGCTAGCTAGCAATGTTTTTTTTTAACACAATTACCCTGCAGTGTGGCAATCAACACACAAAGATACAATTACAGGAGGAACATGAGACCAGAGTTGGTGGTTTCAGAATGGTTATTAAGTATATTACCTGCCTTTACACATTATTCTGGTTAAATGCGTTTGGCTTGAGACAAACTGTGACTGGTTTTTTGGCTTGAGTGCAGATGGATTTCTCAGGAGACCAGCTAATCTCTCAGACGTCCACATACCGGAAAAATAACTGTAAAAAGAACAAGAAGAAGAAGAAGAAGAAAAAACAACAATTTAGAATGGGCTCTCATGATCTCACATAACTACAATACAATCTCACAAGGAATAATGTAGAACATGGCCTTGTTGTGTTTTACCTATGTGCCTGCTTTGGTAGGAGTAAGTTGTTATTTCCTGAGGCTTGCTGGCGTTGTGCATTGTAGCTACAGGTTCTAACACGGCTCGTAATCCTGGAACAACAAGAATGTTTAAAAAAAAAAAGTATGATGATTGAAAAAATAGTAATGGATATGACTTGAAACAAAACCTTGAAGAATAGTGAAGGATGATTTGAAACAAAACCTGGAGGGGTTCTTCTACATCTTCTTTTTCTTGAACGTTGCTTATGGTCTCATTCATGGATTGGTAGAGCTAGCTAGTAACACTCGTTTCCCTGCAGTCAGTGAGACAATCATTAATTAATCAACACGACAACAAAAAGAAAGAAGCATCAATCACTCACAAGCTAGGATCAGAGAGAAATGAAAAAAATAAGATGAGAGAGGGAGTAAAAAAGAGAATTACGCCATGGAAACAACAAGGTCCTCCCAATCCTCACATGCACCATATCTGAAAAATCATCAAGAGTGAGTGAATCTATATGATATAAGACAAGAGACAAAGCTTATCAAATTCTCATAGTTTTAAGGTAACAAAGGAATTTTATACTTAACACAGATGTTGGTGAAGGCATTATTATTAGAGGGTTTTTTAATTTGGGATCGTCGATCGGTCAAAAATCACTAGAATCGAAATCAGTTTGGTGTCGTTACCGTAAGAACGCAGGCGATGGTTTCGTTCTGAGTCCACGAGAACGAGCGAGAGAGAGAGAGAGAGAGAGAGAGAGAGAGAGAGAGAGAGAGAGAGAGAGAGAGAGAGAGAGAGAGAGAGAAAGAGAGAGAGAGAGTCAAGTAAATCGATCAACGAGCACCTGTTACACAAAAATCGAACAAAAAAAAAAAGAAAACCTAGTCAAAGATACAAAAAAGCAGCCAACATATCTAAGAATACGAACAAGAGATCATACCTCTCTTCTTTGTACGTTTGCTTGCTCAGAACGGTAGTGAAGAGTCTCTCTGTCCTTAATTTTGATTTCTCACTCTCTCAAAGAAGAAGAAGAAGAAAGAAGAGTAGTCTTAGTAATAATATTTATAAGCGGAGAGAAAATCACAAATCCTATTTCTTATTGTCGACAGAGAGAATTGGCAAATTTCCTTTTCTATTTTTTTTCTTTTCCTTTTTCAAAAAATAAATAACACAAAACCAACATACATGGGCTACCAAAAGCTCACAACTTTAATTTTCAACAATTATTATAAGTCCACCATGAGCCTAAAACCAAACCCTAATGATGTTTATAAAGTTTTCTTAGTCTTTTTTTTTTCTCAAAATCTTCTTAGTTTTCCTTTTCTATTCCCTTTACATGTATTTTTTTTTCTTTTTAAGAATTAATAAGATAATCTGATATTACTTACAAAACCAACCTTTTCTCAATATATTCATTTCTTTTTTTTTCTCCCATCAATATGGCTTATTATTTACTAGTCAGTTTTTTTTCTTTTTAATTCAATAAATAATACAAACATATAATTTTCTTATATCCCTTTATATGAACTCATTTCGTGACTTATGTTTAACTATTCATGTTTTTTTAATCAAAAAAAAAAAACTGTAATCTTTTGAGATACAAAAAAAAATGTGGTATATATATTTTTGTAACAAAATAGTTAGATGACACTATTGTTGGCACACGATGCTCCGCCACAAGAGTTTAATTGGTTCACATTTATTATCTAAATTTTGCATGGCCTTTAAAACTTCTTATTTCATATATAAAAAAAAGACTATAAAAACCCTATATTTTCATGTTCTATCACTTAGATTTTGAAATAATGAATTGTCTCGTAGCTTTTTTGTTAATTATTACTTTGTCTTTCGGATTCAATGAGGCTTGCGAAGATAACACAATAATATTTCGAAATGCACTCCGCCCTGGTACAAATCTCAAAGTCAGTTGCGAATCCAACAGTAAACATCGAAGAGAAGGGGCAGTGAAATTCAAAAGTAACCCAGTTCGTATTGATTTCCAAGAGGCTGTATTTGATAGGACAACATGGCATTGCCTATTGCAACACGGGGCGTATTCTCAATACTATAGAGCATATAGAGGAACTGCTCCAATTCGTCGATGTGGTGAGTTACGTGTATACATTGCCAAACCTGATGGGATCTATTTATCAAAAAATGCTGGTCCAGAAAAATTCGACTACCCTTGGAAAAAAAACTAAACTCAACTATTTTATGTTTTTTTTTTTCTTTTTAATTATTTCTGTTTCATGTTTATGAAAGCTCAAGTTTTTTTCCAATTTTTTTTTGGCGCTTATGAAGACATGATTTTATTGTTCAAGAAAAAAAAATGAAGATATATGAATTCATTGAATTTCAATGCATCATATATGTATTTGATATATTTTGGAGGAAATTATATATGATTGATCATAATGAAAATCTAGTCAAAAAAAAAAAAACTTTTAACGCAAAAAAAATATTTCAAATACACAATTTTAAAAATTTATTAAAAATAATTGTATTAAGAAATCAAATATGATCAAAAGAATAATGAATCAATCTGATTTTTAATTATCCACTAACATATATGTATTAGTATTTCTTTTCACTTTCACTGTTTTCATATTTTTCAGATATCTTCTCGTCATCTCCATGGTCAATTTTCATGGTGTTATCATCGTTATTTTCATCGTCCGCTTCTTCATCATACTCTTCTTCTTCCTCATCATCTTCTTCACTATTTCAGCATTCTCTCCATCTTCATCTATGTATAAAATTCATTATCATGTGGTTAAAAACAAAGCAAAAAATTTAAAACTTTAACCAAACATAGCTCCATGAGCTGGTGAATTAACTACCCTAAACAACGTTGTTCACTTGACCTTCTGAACCGAACTTCAAATCTCTTCTAGCATAACTTAGTTCCCTGTCATTAGAATACTCTTAACAAATTTCAGATTATTTGCAGTACGTTTGGATGTTCGTTTGCTGCCTCCACAGAACGTGCCATATATGAAACTTAAGAATAAATTTTCTTAATCATGTTGAAGAAACCATAAACTTCGCCATGATATATAGATAAACACACACACAAAGCCGCCAAAATCATTACATTATTTTCTTGTAAGAATTCTGCAAGACCAACATAGCCACTACCTACACTCAATTATTTTCAAACCAAGTCTTAATGCTTCAAAATTGCAAATTACTTACAGAGAAAGTAACATGAACATGACCACATGTATAACTAATAAAGCATGTGTGTTGTCGTCCATCGTTTCTTTTTTAAACCCAAAAAATGATCTCAAACAACATCAAATCAAAGTTTTGTGATTCATAACTGATATGAAAAAACACAAACATTAACCAATGATGTTTGTCATCAGTCCTTCTTCTTCAACAGACTGAAAATTTTTAGATTTTTAAAATTTTAATAGATTTTAAATACTTATAATATATTTATAATATTTTAAAATTTATATATAGTTTAAATATTTTAAATATTTTTAACTTTTTAGAGTTAAATCTTTAAGTATTTATAATATTTAAACTTTTTTAAAATTTCAATATTTATAATATCTTAAAACTTTAAAAAATTTAAATATTATAATATTTTTTTGATTTGCTCAAATAGAAAACCCGGTTAAACCGAATAAAACTTTTAAATTTGGATGCATGATAAATCAAGCTTCCTGCTCATTCGTAGTTGGAAGCGTTTCTTCATATCTATAATGGTTCTGAACCATGGTCAAAAAAATTATAGCCGATTTGGGACGTTGTACATATTTCTTTTATTTTTATAAACTTAACTTTTTCTTTTTTTTTCTAAAAAACTTAATAATATAGAAAATATTATTTTTTCAAAAATGTTAATTAGTGAGATACTAATTCCTATTAGTTGTTTTAAATGCTGATGCGTCAAACCACTATTGGTTGTTTAAAATCGTAGGTGGATAGCTTAAGAAGCTTATAGCCTCTACTGTTATATAGTATAGACTAGGTTTTGAACCCACACGTATATTTTGATGAAAATTATATATAATTGATACGGTAATAAAATATTATTTTCTAAAAAAATTTAAATTAGTATTAAGGAAAAAAATTAAATTTCAATAAACATTTTTTAAAAATATAAAAATCAGTTGTGTTATAAAATCAAATCTGATAAAAAAAATCATGAATTTAACTCGACGTAGAGTCGAGGCGAATCAAACTGATGACCTCACATATCCTAAACAATTTTTATGACCACCAGAAAAACGGAACAATTTTATCATCATGAATTTTACTCGTTTTCATATTTAATTGATCGCTATGATCTATGTTTTTGTGTTTTTTATTCCATGTTTTCTTATTTTTCATATTCTTTCTTGTCATTTTCATTGTCAAATTTTGTGGTAATTTTCATCGTTACTTTTACCGGCTGGTTCTTCATTATACTCTTTTTATTCTTCTTCCTCGTCAACTTCTTCCATCCACTGAAAAACATTTTTTTTAGACTACCACACAACTTGTTAACCCATCAAACTCCAAGAACAAAATCATTTCTTTTCTCATAAAAATAAAAAATAAGATAAAAATAAAAAATTAATGAAAGAATATCAACTTATCTATAAAATCATACACAAAAATATATTTTAAAGCTTATAAGAAATAAAAAGCACAAACGTAGATAAATAAGATAATTTATAGCTCATACTTTTATTTAGTATAGACTAGGTTTTGAACCCACGCTACGCGTGGGTTTATTTGATATATTTTGATAAAAATTATATATGATTGGTTACGGTAAGAAAATATTATCTCATAAAAAAAAATAAAATTAGTACTAAGGAAAAAAAAAAATTCAGATACACAATTTTTAAAAATATAAAAATCAGTTGTGTTATAAAATCAAATCTGATAAAAAAAATCATAAATTTAACTTGACGTCCAGGCGAGACAAATCAAACTGATGACCTCACATATCCTAAACCATTTTATTTGACTACCAGAAAAACGAAACAATTTTATAATCATGAATTTAACTCGTTTTCATATTTAATTGATCACTACCACCTATGTTTTCGTGTTTTTTTATTCAATATTTTTTTATTCTTCATTCTTTCTTGTCATTTTCATTGTCAAATTTTGTGTTAATTGTCATCGTAACTTTTACCGTTTGGTTATTCGTTATACTCTTTTTCTTCTTCTTCCTTGTCAACTTCTTCACATTCTTCCACTGAAAAACCTTTTTTTAGACTACCACACAACTTGTTAACCCATCAAACTTCAAGAACAAAATCATGTATTTTTTCATAAAATTTGTGAAATTCATTATTACCAACATAGTCAACACATGCACCTAGTATTGACAATTTTATCCATATACTTATTTGGTTTTAGTTCCACGCATTTAAAAATTTCTCAAACCAAAATCCTTACTTGGTTTATAATATTTTTAAAACATAATAAAATATACTAATAATTATTTATTTAATATGAATCATATGATATATAGAAATATGAGTACACTATAAGAACATATTAATTATAAATAAATAATATCAATTATATTATCTCATCAAATAATATCAACCGTATCATATTATCAAATAACTGAACCGTATATAACAGTAACCGCTCGAACCGTAACCGTATTTAAACGTAACCGTTTGTTAAACGATTCTAGTTAAGGTTACAAAAATTTCTAACCATAACCGATGGTTAATAAACCTTAACCGTGACAACCGTAACCATGATCATGCCTATGTATAGCTAATAAAACAAGTGTGTTTGTCGTCCATCTTTTTTCTTTAAACCTCAAAATTTGACTCAAACATCAAATTAAGGTCTTGCGATGTCAATCCTTCTTCCTTAGACCCAAAAATAAAAAATTAATGAAAGAATATCAACTCATCTATAAAATCATACACAAAAATATGTTTTACAGCTCATAAGAAATAAAAAACACAAATGTAGATAAATAAGATAATTTATGTTTTGCATCAATATTTATAATATTTTAAACTTTTAAAAGGTTTCGAAATATAAAACTTGAACCTTTTAAAAATTTTCAATATTTACAATATTTTAAACTTTTAAAATTTAAAACTTATAATATTTAAAAACTTTTTAATAGCTAAGAACTTTTAAAATTTTCAATATTTATAATATTAAAACTTTTAAAAATTTTAAATATTATAATATTTTTTTGAAACTGTTTAAAATTTTGATTTGATCAAATAAAAAACCAGATCAAACCAAATAAAACTTTTAAACTTGGACGCCTGATAAATCAAGTTTTCCTGCTCATTCGTTGTTGGAAGCATATTAATCTTATTTATACTGGTTCTGAACCATTGTCTAAAAAATTTCTAGCTGATGTGGGATATTGTGCTTAGTTCTTTAATTTCCATAAATTTAAAATTTTTATTTTTCTAAAAAAATCTGTAAATTTAAAAAATGTTAATGAATGACATGTCAAATCATGATAGGTTGTTTTAAATAATTCTTAATATATAAAATTCTGGAAATTGTATAAAATGTTAATCAAATTTCTATTGGTTGTTTAAAATACTATGTGGACGGCATAAGCTCCTACTTTTTATTAGTATAGATTTTTTTTTTAACGGCAAATCAATTATATTATACCATAAGCGTTTACATGATACATAAAACCAATCAAGTACAACCATTGAAACAAATATAGGAAATTGAACACAATCTCGATGAAGAAGTGGAAGTAACCATGCTTTCTAAACGAAAGTCTTACAAGCAACAGAGAAAATCTGTTAAGTCCCCTCTTCGTACACTCGTCAAAGGCTAACATCTTGTAGATGAGACTCCTAAATGCTATCTGCATTACCATAATTAAAAGAAAATTTTTGATATGTTGTTTGTGATGGTTTTGAAACATGCCTTTCGAAACGCCAAACACAATGCTGGTTAGCGACCATGGATTCCCCTTTCATATGACCTGTAATTTGTAACGGAGGGACATTAAGATGACCATCATTGGACTGTGGCCTTAAGAAGAGGAGGCTATCGCGGGAGTCAATTCCTTTAAGCGGAGAGGATAGTACATTGATTCCGGGATCAAAAACCCAAATGAGATCTTCAACTCTTTGCTTAGGAGAAGATTCATCGGTTGATAACCGGAGATGACGCCGGTGAGAGAGTCTACCGGAAACAAATCTTATGTAAAGGAAGATAACACGATTCCATTGAATCGACACCGAACCGACGCGAATTTGAAAAAGACTACAACCCCAACATCGACACAATGAGGCAAATCCTGCCTCACACGAACCCGATACCACCCAATACGCCATTATGATTATCCTGTTAATTATCTTTATTTTATTTACAAATTGTTTTAAATTATCATTTTATATCTAAGTATACAATATGATTTTTTTATAACTATATGTGGAAGATTTTGTGAAGATTTTAAATTATGATTCTCCTATTATTATTTTTTTCATTTACAAACTGTTATGAATTATCATATAATGCATATGTTGTGATTTGAATTTTTTAAAATGATGATATTTCACTCAATCTAGGTAGAAAAAATGTGTGTTTAATGTCCCACATATATAAAGTAATAATTATTTATATATGTAGTATAAATATTAGACTAATAAAATCTTTGAAATAATTATTAGTTAAAAAAAAAGAATTTCTCTTACTAATTAGTTATGGAAAAAAATTACTAACTAATTTTTTAAAAATTGTAAACGAATCGGAATTGGAAAACTAAGATTTTATATCTAAGTATAAAATATGATTATTTTTAATAACTATATTTGGAAGATCTTTTAAGATTTTAAATTATGATTGTCCTATTATCTTTCTTTTATTTCATTTACAAATTTTTTCGAATTATCATTTTATATCTAAGTATACAATATGATTATTTTTATAACTATACGTGGAAGATTTTGTTAAAATTTTTAATTATGATTCTCCTATTATCTTTATTTTATTTTATTTATAAATTGTTTTGAATTATCATATAATACATATGATTAATAAATAATAAAAAGTATGATTTCCCTATATAGCAAGAGATATCTCCTAGTATTTAATTATTTTGCTGGAAAACTATTGTTGGCACAAAATGCTCACCAACAAGAGTTTAATTGGTTCACATATATTATTTAAATTTTGCATGGCCTTTAAAATTTCTTATATCATATGTAAAAAAACACTATAAAAACCCTACATTTTCATGTTCTATCACATTACTCTGAAGTTTATATTAGATTTTGAAAACATGAATTGTCTCGTAGCTTTTTTTGTTAATTATTACTTTGTCTTTCAGATTCAATGAAGCTTTGCAAGATTGCAAAATACTATTTCAAAACGAACTCGGTCCTGGTACAAATCTCAAAGTCAGATGCAAATCCAACAAGGAAGATCGAATAGAAGAGGCCTTGAAAAAAAAAAATTAATTTTATGCTATTTTTGTTTTTTTTTTTAATTTAAAATTATTTATGATTCATGTTTATGAAAGCTCAAGTTTTCTTTCAAATTTGGTGTTTATGAAGACATATGAATCTATCTATATATATGATATATATATATATATATATATATATATATATATATATATATAAAGTTGGCTTTTCTCTCTTCTTCTTCTTCTTCCACCTCATCAATTTTTCTTTTTACTTTTAATAAATTAATTCAGATCATTAAAGAACATAAAATCTAAAATTAATTTATCAATTAATTCACTTATTTATATATTATTTGTTTTATTATTAAAACAATCATTTTAAATAATTTAAACTAAAATATAAACCAAAAAAAAATACAACAAAAAAGATATCAAAGTAAAATATGAATAGAGATTATATAAACAGAGATATCTAAAAAGAGAAAATATTAATCAAGTGCTCAAAAATTAAAATAATGTATATATTTAAGAGAAATATAGAAGGTTACTTGAAATAAAAGATATTAAAGAAAACTTATTCTGAACATCACACACACCAAAAAAATAGTGAAAAATACTGAGAAAGAATTTGAAAAAGCTATTTATAATAAAACAATTACGATAGTAGTGGTAAATTGTAGAATTTTAATTAAAATTTAAAAAGAATTATTTTTGGATAAATACATATATTTAAAAGTTAGAGTAATCTTATGAGTTTGTAGATTTAGGAGAATCAAAATAAAAGAACACAATATAGACTATAGTAGACTATACATATTTTTAAGTAAATAATTGAATTTTTCTTTTGTCAAACAGTTAAGGTAAAATGTAATATTTGATGTTATAATCTGATGTTTATGGATAAAAACGAGTCCACTTATGAGTTTTATTATTAGGAAACAAAACTTACTTGTAGTATATAACACTGTTAATAAAACTTTGCTACAAAGAATGAGTATATTCTCTAAAAAAGTTTACGTCTACATTAGTAAGTAATGATCACTCAACCGATAGAAAAATATTTGAAGATGAAAAATAGTTATGATATGTCTTCATAATCAATATATTATAAGTGGGATTATAGAATGTGAAAAGAGAGTATATGCAAGAGATGACGAATGTATAACGGTAAATAAAGAAATAATTAATTATGAAAAATGTTAAAAGAAATAGATAAGTTATATATCACTTAATAAAATAAATTTGACATCTATATAGATTTATATTTTATATTGAATAATTATAATTATATTCAACAGTTTGTATTATTAATTAAAAAAAATATAGTTCCGTGTAATGCGCGGTTATAAATCTAGTTCATTAAATATCAATGTATCATGTATTAATCTGCTCATCTGCATTTTTTTTGTTTGACAACAAAAGATCAGCTTAAAAGAGCCAATTAGAAGGGAAAATGTTTACAAACAAAACATGCTGCCAAGACAGTCGCGCTTGACGTGCCAAAGAATCCGTACTTACATTCGCATTTCGGGGAACTAGAGATCGGGAAAAGGAAGTGAACTCCGCTTGGTCTATCTTGATATCGTCCAAGTAGTGTGTGAAAGCCGGCTAGTCGTGAGGAAAAAACACCATCTTCACCAAGTCTGAACAGTCCGTATAGAAAGCCACGTCCCGGTAGTCGTGTCCGATCATGCACTGCATAGCCCAAATGAAGGTTTCTACTTCAACATGTAGGGGGGACAGACTACGTCGGAAATTGGTTGTTCCCGTATTTAACACTGAATCTTGAAAGGAAGAACAAACCCATTCTGCACTTGCAAAAGCGTCGGTCGCTTTCCAAGAGCTATCAACAAAACACCAACAACTAGGAAATGACCTAGACATAACGTCAAATTAATTATAATCGTCATTAATATTTTTTAAATGGAGAGTACGTATACGTTGAGACTATTTCTGTTTGGGTACCAATGTGAATTAAGTAGTATACGTTGAGACTGGAGACGTTCGTTAACGTAACGTCACCTAAAAACCGAAGCAAAATTTTTTAAAATGTTAAGTTGATTCTCAAACTGAAGTTATACTTAAGTTTAAGTCAATTCTAAACGGAGAGTCTTAGACTTAGACTTATAAAAACCAACGATAAAATCGTTTTTTGGTACATGACCATTCTTCTTCTAACTCCAAGGTGAACATTAACATATATATATATATATATGATATTTTTATATAAAAATATGTAAAATAATTTATGTGTTTTAATGGAAATCAGTTGATGGGATGTTTACTATTATTAACTAACTAAAAGTTTGACTAATTTATTACGTGTGAGAAAGAAAAAAAATAAGAAGAACTAAAACTAGTTAATTTCTTAAATATAGTCAAATACTAATCATTAACAAATTAACATGTTTTATGACCAAAAAAAGGAAAAAAATCAAACATATTTAAAGTCTAGAAATCAACAAAGATATACACATATATAATTAAGTACTAGTAATTTGCAATCTATACTCCGATCCCAAGTATACTCAGATTGATACAAAACAATGAATCTTGCATTAAGCATTCTGTTTCTTATATTTGTTCCATGTTTTGGGTCGAATCAAGCTATTACATGTCGTAAAAACACTGTAGTTTTTCAAAACAATCTTTTTCTAAGTCAAAGTGTTCTAAAAGTCCATTGCAAGTCCAGAAATGATGATTTAGGTGATCATTTTGTAAAATTTCAAGGTCCTTCATACAATTTTAGCTTTCATGATGGTGTTATCTTCACGACGATATTCAAGTGTAACTTGTGGAAGGGAGCTCGTATGGAGTATCACAGGAATTTTACTGCATATACAGGAGATCCCATTTATAGTTGTGGCGCATTGTACACATGGGATGCACGAGACGATGCTATTTACTTGTCAAAAAATGGTAAGGCGGAGACACTCATGTATAGTTGGATTAAAGATTGATCATTGATGGTTAAGAAACTAAATTCTCATTTCATCTAATAAGCTGTAATCATGTTGCCTTTTTGTATGTTTAAATTGACAACATAATGGATCTTATCTATGTTTTGTTCTAACATCGGTTTATGAGTCATATGTACATATATAATTAGAAAAACATACATGCACATAAGAAAACTATCTCAAACGTGTTCTTTTTGTTAATATGGTTGTGTTATATTCAACAACCAAATGTAGCATTTTCAACCACTAAAAGATTTTAACATGACTATAGAACGAAATGAGGAGAAATCTGAGACGAAATTATTTACTTCTGGTCTAGGATTTTGGTGATAATAGAAAGAACAAAAAAACATCATAATTTAAGCATCGTTCTACATGAGTAGAAAGATAATCAAGAATCATTAACGGGATCTCAAGATGGCCATTGGGAATGGTTGATAAACAAGTTTGAAATTTAATCTCAATCTGCCACGATTTACAGTTTGCGTCAAAATATGTGGTTACAAGAAAAAACTAAACATAAAATACTGAATTTCTTTTTCCCTCAAACATGAGCTATAGTGAGGCTTTTTTTTTTGTGTTATGATGTGCAGATATATGTACTCTAATATATATAATTCATAATTCAAAACCAAATACAAGAAAATTATTGTTACCTTTTTGGTGTATATATACCTTTGATAAAAACATGTGGTGTTTGTTATAAACAAAAAGACAACTTAAGCTCATAAGATAAGATTGCAATAAGAACTCAACTTCATCATGAATATTAATTATTAGTCCATTCGTACTTGAGCTCTTCTGGCTGATCATTTTTAGAGTAATAAATCGCATCATCTCTAGCATCCCATGTGTGTAAACTCACCACAATGAATAAATAACCCTGCTGTATATGCCGGGAAAGATTGATGATACCCCATATGATCCCCCTTAAACAAATTACAATCAAATTTTGTTTGGAAAATGATATTATCATTGAAACTAAATTATACGATGGACCTTCATAATTTACAAAGTGGTCGTCTAAATCGTCGTTTTTGGATTTGCAATGAACTTTAAGAACATTGAGACTTGAAAAGAGATTGTTGTGAAAACTTATGGTGTTCTTACGGCACTTAAGACTAATAGCTTTCACTCAAACGAAAGTACAAGAAAAAACAAAACAACTAGATAAACGAAAATATTATTTACCATTCCAACTCAAATGGTTTTCTAGAGGTAATAATAATAGTCGAGAGTGTCCAAATACTCGTGTATGTATACTTGTGAAAAACAAGATTAGCATATTTATAGATCATGGATTTCTCACAGCAAATGTTAGCAGTACTGGAAACGTTGAGATATTTTGTTGGGCAAGCTGCCAAGAACTCAATATGGAATCCAAAAGAACTTAATTATACTGGTTTCAATTGTTTTTTTTTTTTCCTTTTTTCTTACAGTTAATGCATTTATTGAGAATTTGGTCATTTTAAGTAAAAGAATCTCACTTTTCTATGTCTATAATTAAAGTACAAACTCTTAAATTGATATATATTTCGAAATAAAATTTAAAAATTGCAAAAAAAATTGAGATATTTTGTGTGATGGCTTAATTAATAACTTTTGTGCAAAACCGACGAGGGAGGATATCAGATTAGCACGGTCATAATGACCCTCCTTAACGACTCCCAATCCAGTGGCATGAAGCATTTTTCTTTCAATAGAATTCCATTAGTTGTGAAGTCAAATGCCGCAGAAATCTGTCTCATGTGGCATCAATATCCAGTGGAGTCTATGGCTATCTGGAAGAAAACACAGTGTTATAAGTTCATCACACTATAATCACTTATCAAATTATCCTCTGGGAATCGGTTACCCTGTTTTAGTGGATAACCTTTAGCTTTCAGAACATAGTGATATCTATCAAACATGTAATATAATCATCACTCACCAGTCCTCTAGTACAAGAAGTCACGGCGTGTTCATCCCATGGTAAGAAAATTCCATCATAACGGTTATACATTCCACCATGTCCTCTTGTTGTCCCAACACGAATGATTGAGAATTATATCGGCCAACTTTGTACTGTTTCATCTTACCAAGTAAAGATTCCAATAGATGCTCGGAGCCATATGTTGAGTATTGTAAATAGAAGTCATGAGGAAGATAACCTGGAATTACAATAAAAGCAACAACAATAACCATTTATGCAGTTAGTAATGGCTATTTGATTAAAAACTAAATATACAAAAGCTTATCAAATCTTGGAAATCAATTTATTCTTACCTTCTGGTGGCGAGAGGCTGAGATGGTGGTGGCAACCATGCAGAAGTAAAGCCAGATTTTGCGATGTTGAGAACTTCTCCACCAATCATGTTTGTGAGATTCCCAGTTATAAGCCTGATATACAATTCCAAATTCCTCTTAGGGTCTATAAGGCTAGGGTCAAACCAAGATTGTACAGCTATAAGTGTTAGACTATATAGTATAAAGATGAGCTTACCTGGAGAAGCAAACATGATTGGCTTGATATAGAGAAGCAATAGACTTACTAATTGCAGCTTTAAAACCAAGAACGTGAAAACTCATGAACATAAGGCTAAATCATAATCTAAATCCTTTGTCATTACCGGTATCAGTTTGGTCGTTGCATTCATCAAACACCTGCAACCATATCGTGGCTTTGAAAACAAGGAACGATGGAACAAAAAATTTGAACATAAAAGTGGTAGAGCTAAAAAAGAAAACAAAAGACACTTGCATTGTTATAGTAGCCCATGTCGACACAAGGAAGGGTCTGAAAAACTGAAGCCTCAAACACTGATCTGAAGAAAAACGGGTTGGATTTAACTGTTACCTGCATCCAGATAGATAGATAGATAGCATTTCAGATAGATCAAACAATAAGTTCTGAAGCAGCAAACTAATAACAAAGATCCTAAATTCCAAATATTTCCACCAAGATAACAGAATTAGTGAAGAGTAACATTTGCTTCAGGACAGATAAATAAAACAATGGCAAATACTCTCCAATTTCCCTAAATTCTAAAGAAGAAAAAGAAAGATCACATACCTCGGAGGAGAAGAAACTACTCCGTCTTCGTGCGAGGTTTTCTAAAAAGTCCCTAATCAAACAACCCTGCATATATAGAGCCGAGAAGAGGGAAACATTAACACATTGAACAGTTTCTGATCCCAAACGAATCACACTTTAGTACCTTGCTTTCGGTTAGACGAGAAAATTTCAGCAGCACTCCGCTATGAGCATCAACATTAGGCCACGGGTGGTTCTTGACCTGTAACAGAGATCACAAGATTCATAAAAACAAAGAAAATCAGAAATCTGGTAACACATGATGACATGAATGATAATGTTAAATAGTACCTTTCCCACCTTAGATGGAAATAGAATAGGAGGCACCAACCAACCACTCCAGAAAGCTTGGGGACCTATGGAGTTGAATAATTTGTGAGCCAGGAAAAAAATAAAGGATATGATCAAGTAAATAGAAAATGTTACCAGCCTGAAAAGCAAAAGTTGCACAACCGTGATCTCCCAGACTCCCACCATGCTTTGGACGAGGGAGCTTGCCAAAGCAAAAGAACAGGATAATCCTAAAACACAAAGATAAAAGGAAGTTAGACCCAATCCAGGATTTTCATTCTATTGCTAACAAGCAACAACAACGATGGTGAAGGTGAGGAATGAGACCAAATTCTATGAAGATGTGAAAAAAAAAAAAAAAAAAAAAGCAAGCCTCTGGTATGAATATGATATGAATATGATACATTATTTATTAATGTTTGTTTTTGTTAATATACCGGGAAATATTGTCTTCTCCACATCTCAAATACTAGGTATTTGGGTTAATTATATTACTGGTGTCATCTATGGAGAGGTCGTAATTTCAAGGATCATCTATCGATCGTCGCGTACGATGGGTGAGATGGTTTGTTCACGAAAAAGGCATTTATGAATCTGTCAATGGCGTCATGAGCCTTCCCATTTCAGGTATAGTTGGTATGGTATAATCTAAAATTTGGGTTTCCATTGATAATTGTGATACTGATACATATCTTTTTATTTTTTTTGTGCAAATAATACTGATACATATCTAATTATGTATTTTATTATAAAATAATTCCTACTAATTTTTTTTTGGTAAATAATTCCTACTAATTGGTGTACATACTTCTTGTAATATAGTTTTCTCTTTGATTCGAATAAATGATTAAATTCTCTCTTTCTCTCTCTTTTTATTTTTATTTTTTAACAGTCATGGAGTTTTTCATTTTTGATATTTAGTACATATAGTCAATACAATAATACTTATTGACATTTAAGACGCATAATCATCAAATTTTTCTTCCAAACATGTACAACATCTGAATACAAATGGTAGATTGGTCAAATGAACAGAACAACATTTGCATCTATATCTAAAACTAACACTAAATTTAAACAGTTTAACAACACCTTAGTATTCTTATAAATGTGTTCTCCGATGTTCTCCTCGTGACATGCATTGGATTTTTCCATTGGATTACAAGAAATTCCGTAATAAGTTTTACTTAATTTTTGTTTGTGCGTTAATTTAATGGTATCGCGGGAAGGCATGGCTAACATGAGCGTTCAAATGATTTGGGTCGTCTGGTTAAAGTAACTCTTTTCAGTTAATTATCGTTTGGTAGTCTCTCAATATATAGCCTTGCTTGAAACAAAACATAACGGTATTAATATAATATGCTTGCTTCAGTTCAGTATCATTGCCATGATCAAGACTTTTCTTTTGCCTGGTAACATGCATGCATTGCTTGAGTTTCCCTTAAGCCTTTCTCTCTGTGAGATATGTTTTGTCTTAAGAAAGAAGACATGCTTTGCGTTGATAAACAAATTTGTTATTTTTAGCTAATAACTAATTAATCTAAGATGTCAACGAAAGAGCAGAAGAAAATTTATGATGAGATTATAGACTCTGTTTTTAAAGATAAAGGTGGAATATCTTTCTTATATGGTTTTGGTGGAACTGGTAAAACATTTCTTTGGAAAGTTTTATCTGCAGCTATAAGGATAAGGAAAGAAATAGTGTTGAATACTGCATCTAGCGGTATAGCCTCTCTTTTGTTAGAAGGTGGCAGAACAACTCATTCAAGGTTTGACATTCTTCTTGACGTTCATGAAACGTCAATGTGCAGAATGTCAAGGTCTTCTAATCTAGGTGAATTAGTCCAAGAAGCGAAGCTGATAATTTGGGACGAAACTCCAATGATGAGTAAATACTGCTTTGAGACTTTGGATAGAAGTTTGAGAGATATAATGCGTGATTCAGAAGATAAACCTTTTGGGGGTAAGGTCATTATTTTTGGTGGTGATTTCCGTCAGATACTTCCTGTTATTGTTGGTGCTGGCCGAGAGCAAATAGTTAACTCATCGCTCAACTCATCTTACCTTTGGAATCATTGTAAAGTTTTAAGGCTAACAAGAAATATGAGGTTGTTGCAAAACATAACAAGAAATGAAACCAGGGAGATTGAAGAGTTCTCGAAATGGATTCTTGATGTTAGAGAAGGAAGACTGAATGAGCCAAATGATGGAGTTGTTGATATTGACATTCCAGAAGAATTGCTTATCACAGAAGTAACCTCTCCAATTGAATCGATCATTACTGCAGTATATGGGAATTCGTTACATACTGCCAAGGATGCCAGCTATTTTCAAAGCAGAGCTATTTTGTGTCCTACGAATGATGATGTCAACACTATAAATGACCACATGATATCTATATTAGAAGGTTAGTAATAGTTTTCTGCTAATATTCTCTATATTTTATATCTAAGAATGATTTTTCTGTATTTTTTTTTAAAAAATAATCATAGTTTTGTTTTAATCGTTGATTGTTTAACAGGTGAGGAAAGGGTTTACTTAAGTTCAGATAGTATTGATCCTGCAGATAAAAGGAATAAAGACAATCCTGCATATAGCCCGGATTTCCTAAACTCAGTTAGGATTTCAGGAGTGCCAAACCATGCTCTTCGTTTAAAAATTGGTTGTCCAGTAATGTTGTTACGCAATATTGATCCTCATGGAAGTCTAATGAATGGAACAAGACTACATATTACACAAATGGTTGATCATGTTATACAAGCAAGAATCATCACTGGTACGAGAGTTGGTAAAATTGTTCTTTTACCAAGAATGGTATTAATACTATCAGATACCCGTTTGCCTTTCAAAATGAGACGTAGACAATTTCCGATAAACGTTGCTTTTGCAATGACTACCAACAAAAGTCAAGGTCTGTCTCTCTCAAATGTTGGTTTATACTTGTCTAGACTTGTTTTCTCTCATGGCCAGCTATATGTAGCTATGTCCCGTGTAAGCAGTAAATCAGGATTGAAAATCCTCATTTGATCCAAAACATTTGATCCATCTTCAAGCATACCTTCGTAAGACTATGTTTTTACTCTGTTTCCATTCTTTCAAGATTTATAGCTTTGTTCGTCGTTTAAATTATTTGATCATAGATTTTTTTTTGACAGGTCTTCTTTTACATTTTCACCCATCAAATAAATTTTTAAAATTTTATTATTTATTTACTACAACAAATTTGTTTTATATTATATAGACATATTGCGTTTCGTTTATTTATTTTATTTCACATATTTAATATTTCAAATTCTACAACTATATTATTGGAGATTTTTTACCATCTATATATTATATATATAAATTGAATGACAAGTTGAATAACTTAGTATAGTCATTATATTCGTTTTAAATATTTACAATAATATTTATAGAAACAAAAGAATAAGAAGACCGTTAATACAGTAGGTTACAGTACTAAAGATATAAGATACTCGGGAGGAGAGGATAGAGGCCAGAGATAATTATATAAGCATGTAAGGTAGTCTGTGTCAGAGTCAATATCGTGCTCACTGAAATCAAATGTCAAAAATAACTACTTACTCATTTGTAATAGGTTGAAAACTGCAAAATAATCTGAAAATAAGAGTGTTACAATATTAATAATTTCAAGTTATAATAAACATTTTGGCCCGTGCTGTAGCACGGGTTACTACCTAGTAACTAATTAATCTGAGATGTCAACGAAAAATAAAAACCAATCTATGTGGGAATCTCAATGTGTATTTAGTTTTGCTAGCTAGGGATGAAAAGCATGTACAGAAATTAGAAAATATTCCCTCTGGTTTCCTTTAGTAATCAACTAATCATTCTAGAGTAAATTTTTTTTTCCAATACTTGTCATTTTAGATTTCCAATGCATATATTTGGTAAAAATATCAAAATTTTCTCTACTATTTTAATGTTTTGATCAATAAAAAATTAGAAAATGTATTAAATAAAGAGTAAAATAGAATTATACTCCCAATCATAGAGGGTTCGCCCTAGCTGCTTCTCTCCCTTGTACAACTCCCGAGACTCCTCTTCCCAGCGGCGTCGACTCAATTCGGCGCTGATGGGCTGTTTCTTGTTCACCGCTGTTTTCTCCTCTGCTATCAAAACTGCATTTGGACTGCTTTTGAATTCACCGGAGGTTCTTCGTTTTGCCACGCTACTCCGGCCATGCTCCAGCTTCAACTCATATATCCCCCCTTTGCTCAACCGGTGGTTCGTCTCAACGAGGTGATTCTCTTGAGACTCCAGCCTTTCGATGAAAAATCTGAGATCTCTAGGCTTCATGTGTGTACTGCTCCTCGCCTCTCTCACTGGTTCCCCTTGAAGTCAATCCCATCACCTCCTTCCTTCTTGGGTCCTTACCCCATCACCAAGTGTTCTACTTAGCTGATGCTAGAAGTGAGCTCTGTTTTGACGCCGGAACTGCGCGAGATCTGGTCGGTAAAAGCTTCAACCATGGTGACCCTGTATCCCCCTCCTACATCTTTGGTCTCTTTATTTTGTGTTTTGGCTATGCTCTCCTCCGATCTACCGCTTTATCCAATGAAGATTTGCCTCACAAACCAGACCACTTAGTTTTATGTTGATCTTGTTTTTGGATTGAGTTTAGACGACTCACGCCATCAATGTAGCCCCCTACCAAATCTTCCTCTATCCCCTCGATCCAGGTTTGAGCCCAACTCTCATCCGCGAACCCTGGTAGATAGAGTATTTCGGCTAGTCTTGGGTACATGTCTGATCATGAAGCTCATTATACCCTTTAGAAGTTTATCGAATCCACTCCGGTTAGGTCACTCTACCTCTAGAATGGTTAGTTAAATCCTTTTGTCAAGATCAGCTGGAAAGTGTATACCAAAATCCCTTCTAATCCCTTAGTCTGTATCAATACCACTTGCCTATTGGTTCTAACCTAGTGTCTATCTTAGTGCAACACAGCAAAAATGATAACAAGCTTTGTGTGGGAACCCTTAACCTCCATATCTATGAGCTTCATGTGAAGGAGGACCCACCTGCTCTGTTACGACTTTGCTTTCCTCTCCCTAGGTTCAACCTTAAGACAATCATATCCTTCAGTTTCCTTGATCTACCTCTAGGGTGTAAGCTCGGGTATGTCTTAATATCACAATGCAATATCGGCTACAAGCTTTGTGTGGGACTCCTTAACCTCCATGGCCATTGGCTTCATGCGAGGGAGGATCCACCTGCTTTGTTACGATATTGCACATATCATCTTTGAGTCCTGGATGTAGCTTTATCCCATGTTATGAGAATTGAGCCAGAAACTGCTTTAAACTTTGATCAATCTGTTTTGAACATTCTCTTGTCGGCGAGAGCATCCTCCCTCACTCCACCTATGTACCACCTTTGTAAATGCTCCGCTGCATATATTGCAAGAGCTATTGCTGATCACTTGTTGATCAAGGAAGTCGCGGAGCATGTCTTCAAATGCGTTTCCACCATGGTCCCAACAGATCTTTCAAGTTTTGCTAGCCTCTCAAATACTTGCACCTTCTTGGAAAACTCATGGAACCAATATCTTTATATGCTTCGTAACCTTGTTAAGCTTTGTAATCTTTTATGTTTCTCTTTGTATGAACCTTCCTCTTTGAGGATTTAAGTTTTAATGGAAACTTGTTTGACAAAAAAAAAGAATAACATAGAAAATTGAGTTGTTTTCTTAATCTGTGTTAAAAAATCTTAAACGACAAGTTATTTAAAACGGATGGGGAACTTACAGATAATAAATTAAAAATATGAGCCATTAATTTACTCATTATTTATTGAGTTTAACTTGAAAAATCATAAAATTTACTATAACCAGACTAAATTTAGGATCGACCCACCTGAAACTCTTCTTAATATGTCAACCCAAATCCATCAAATTTAGCAGTGTAACTGAATTTAACAATGGGAACTTAGGGCTGTCTCAAAAAAAAAATCTTTGATCTCTTCGTCCATCTTTTTCAATTAATTTGACCTTCGAAAGAAAAATAACTCAAGCAATAAAGACGAGAAAATGCTTTCATATATGAATTCAAACCAACATATAATCTTTTTTAATTGTAAAATCTAAATCTAAATTTTATTTATAAATTTAATCTATTATTTAAATTTATTTTATAAAAATTCTACCGATTTTGTTTCCTTAGTTTGTTTTATTTTCTATTTTTAATTTTAAATATAATATTACATGACATATTGATCTATTTTGATTGACTAATCAAGAGAAAGTGGATAAGAAAGATTGATCCAAAAGTGTGCCTTGTTTTTATTTTCAGGTGAATCTTGTCTACAAATAAAATAGTAAAAGAAAAAAAGACAGGTTTCTACGCACAGCCTTTCGAACAATATACTCAAAAGTTCAAAACAGTTATAAATCCCTTCAAGATATCTGCTACCCGAAACAAGAAGAACATATAAAAAAAACTTGAGGAAAAAGAAAAATAAATTGCGTCAATTTTTTTTTGTCGAACTCATAAAAAAAAAAAAGAACACAAAATGAAGTTTCATGCGACAATATTTCTGATGATGGTTTTATTAAGCTTATACACCGAACATGTGATAGGATCATCGTTTACTATATTTAACAACTTGAACCACGGAAACATTTTACAAATACATTGTAAATCTGGAGACGACGATCTCGGTTACCACCTGAGACGCCCCGGACGTAACTACTCTAAGAACTTCAACCCAAATGCATGGGGGACAACGCTTTATTGGTGTAATCTATGGAAGGGTCGTAATTTCAAGGATTATGTGTCGATCGAAGCGTATAATGGTAAGTCGCATTCTTGGGGGAAGGTAAGATGGTCTGTTAGGGAAACAGGCATTTATGAAGCTGATCGTGAGGAGAAGACTGCCAAATTCAGGTATAATTGGAATGGTAAATTCTGAAATTTTGGGTTTCCATTGATAATTGTGAAACTGATATACCCATCGACTTATGTATTTTATTGTTAAATAATTCCTATTAAATGTGTGCCGTAAATTGTGCACATACTTGTTGTAATATGTCGTCTTTAATTCTGATAAATGTGTTCTTCGATGTTATTCCATTGGATTAATAAATGCCATAATAATGTTTTACTTAAATTTTCTTTGTGTGTTACTAATTACTTAGTAATTTAATGGTCTGGCGCCTCACGGCCACGGACATGGCGAGCATGAGCGTTCAAATGATTTGGGTCGTCTGGTTAAAATAATCCTTTTCAGTTAAATATCTCGTTTATCTCTCAATATATATGGCCTTTGCTTGAAACAAAACATAACGGTATTAATATAGTATGCTTGCTTCAGTTGAGCACCATTGATTATATCATTGACATGATCAAGACTTGTCTTTTGCCTAGTAACATGCATTGCCTGAGTTTCCCTTAAGCCTTTCTCTCTCTCAGATATGTCTTGTATCTTATGATTATGAAAGAAGACATGCTTTGCGTTGCTAAACAAATTTGTTATTTTCAGCTAATAACTAATTAATCTAAGATGTCAACGAAAACTAATATAAAAACTAATCTATGCGGGAATCTTAATTAGTGTATATTTAGTTTTGCTCTCACTTCGGTTTTAATTACTTGTCATTCTAGAGTTAAAAATTTGTGTCATAATACTTGTCGTTTTAGATTTACAATGCAAATGTTTGATAAATATTCTACTTTTATTCAACTGTTTTAATGTTTTAACCAATAAAAATATTAGAAAATATATTAAAAATGGGTAAAACAAAAAAATTAATGGTTTTTTTAATCTGTGTGAAACAACTTTAAACGACAACTAATAAAAAACGGAGGGAGTACATATATATAAAAAATATGAGCATTAATTAATTTACTCATTATTTAGTAATTTAACTTGAAAAATCATAAATTTTTATTATGACTGTCCCTGACTAATCATTTTAAGATCTCTTCGTCCATCTTTTTCAATTAATTTGACCTTCCAAGAAAAAAATAAGAAAAATAACTGAAGCAATAAAGACAAGAAAATGCTTTTCTATATGAATTCAAACCAACATATAATTATTTAATTGTAAAATTTAAATCTAAATTTTTTTTATAAATACCGTTATTTATTCTTATTTAATAAAAGATCTACCGATTTTGTTTTCTTAGTTTGTTTTATTTTCTATTTTTATTTTTAAATTAATATTACATGGTATATTGATGTATTTTGATTGACTAATTAAGATGAAGTCAAAAAAAAGGTTCACCCAAAAGTTATTTTTGTTTAATGGATAAAAATAAATTTAAACAGTGTACGCCTTGTTTTTATTTTCAGGTGAATCTTGTCTACAAATAAAATAGTAAAAGAAAAAAAGACAGGTTTCTACCCACAGCCTTTCGAACAATATACTCAAAAGTTCAAAACAGTTATAAATCCCTTCAAGATATATCTGCTACTCGAAAGAAGAAGAACATATAAAAAAAAATTTGCCTCATAAAAAAAAAAATAAAGAACACAAAATGAAGTTTCATGCGACAATATTTCTGATGATAGTTTTATTAAGCTTATACACCGAACATGTGATAGGATCGTCGTTTATTATATTTAACAACTTGAACCACGGACACTGGTTAAAAATACATTGTAAATCTGGAGACAACAATCTCGGTTACCACCTGAGACGCCCCGGACGTAACTACTCTTCGCACTTCCACGAAAATGCATGGGGGACAACGCTTTACTGGTGTCATCTATTGAAGGGTCCTAATTTCAAGGATAAAGTGGTGATCGAAGCGTATAATGGTAAGACGCAGTCTTGGGGGAAGGTAAGATGGTCTGTTAGGGAAACAGGCATTTATGAAGCTGATCGTGAGGAGAAGACTGCCAAATTCAGGTATAATTGGAATGGTAAAGTGTGAAATTTTGGGTTTCCATTAATAATTGTGAAACTGATATACCCATCTAATTATGTATTTTATTGTTAAATAATTCCTATTAAATGTGTGCCGTCAAAAAAAAAAAAAAACATATTAATCTTGTTGTAATATGTCGTCTTTGATTCTGATAAATGTGTTCTTCGATGTTATCCTCGCGTCATGCATTGGATTTTTCCATTGGATTAATAAATGCCATAATAATGTTTTGCTTAAAGTTTCTTTGTGTTATTACTTAATTAATTTAATGGTCTGGCGCCTCACGGCCACGGGCGTGGCGAGCATGAGCGTTCAAATGATTTGGGTCGTCTAGTTAAAATAATCCTTTTCAGTTAAAATATCTCGTTAATCTCTCAATATGTATGGCCTTGCTTGAAACAAAACATAACGGTATTAATATAGTATGCTTGCTTCACAGTTGAGCACCATTGATTATATCATTGACATGATCAAGACTTGACTAAATTTTGCCTAGTAACATGCATTGCCTGAGTTTCCCTTAAGCCTTTCTCTCTCTCAAATATGTCTTGTCTTATGATTATGAAAGAAGACATGCTTTGCGTTGCTAATTTTGGCCCATTAAGGATTTTGAAATCCGGTTACAAAAGGTGTTCCCAAAAGGCCTTCTAAGCTTATATCCAGGTCCGATCTAAACTCATTTCTCCCCAAACCTAGCCAAGCTTTGCGTAGCTTGATGGATTCAGTTGTCTGAAGACTTCAATCGGAATGTCAACCACTATCGATGCCAGAGTTATTTGAAAATTCTGATTTTGCCTCCATCTTCTCTGATCAATAAAGCCATTCATTTGCAAACCATCATCGCCAGGAAGATGTCTCACATGCCTAATCGATTGAAGAGTAACGACATTATGACCCCGACTTTAAGAAGTGGTGGTTACCGGTACTTCTTCAATCCTATGTCTTCACACCCCGTGATCACCGAGCCTAGTCAAGTCCTATATATCAACCTCGAGGAGAAACTCATTTCAACGTTTGCTCTAACTCTAATCCTATGTAATCCCAGGTATGATCGTGTAGTTCAATTGTTGAAGCCATATTTTAGCCAATGGTGTGATCTAGATTACGAACTCTATAGAATCCATCGGAGAAGTAATTCATCATTGTTGCTTTGGCATCCCTTTAACTCCCCCGAGAAGTCTGGGAATAGCATCCCATGTGATGTTGATTCATGACCATTTTACTTGAGAATGTATGGCAATTTGCTCCCGACTTCAAGCTGCCTGTCCGTTGGCCACGGCTTTGATTTGTCCAAGGTTGGTTTCGATTCTCAGATAGCTCAAGCAATCTTTCTCAAGCTCCAAAGCTCTCTCAACTGTGCTGAAACCTTGTCAAACGTGTGAGAAGCACATGCTTGACTCATTTCTTAAAGCTAATTCGCTTTATGGAAGTGGGTATCTCATCATCCATTGACTTGTTTTATGGAAGAAGGGTTGACAACTCTTGATTTCATAGGTACCAAAACTCTACCAAAAGTTTGGCTCAAAACTCTGATCAAGAAACTATTGCCCATCAACATTATCTATCTTTGCTTCAATGTTGTGTTAGGGGTCTACCCTCTTATTGTATTATATTTAATTAGTTTTACTTTCTCTTTTGTATTAATTAATTTATTTTCCTTGATTTCTTTTTTTTGTTTTTTTGGGGCAAAATTCTCTTTGATTTCTCTATGGTAAGAAACGTGCGACGATGGAAGCAGACACGAGATCAAGAGCCACTCAGCACTCACTCAATAATTAAAAAAGATTTATTCTTTCTTCTAAAAGGGAACTTAAAATATATGTACAACGGACTTGTTCTCCTTAACTCTCCCATTTTCCTCTCCTTTTAATTTATCTAATTTTTTATTTTATTTTTGGCAACGGGATTTTATATTTGAGTTAATTAAAAATAATACATGTTGAAAAAAAATTATGGTTTTCGATTTTTATAAAAAAATGCATATTTTTATATATTTCCCTTTGTATTTTAATAATCAGAGATTTATCAATTCAAGAACAAATTAATTAGGGAATGCTGTATTTTTTTATTTTTCTTTTCGCTAATCGTGGGGTTTTATTTGTTGT
This sequence comes from Camelina sativa, assembly GCF_030686135.1. Classification (NCBI taxonomy): domain Eukaryota; kingdom Viridiplantae; phylum Streptophyta; class Magnoliopsida; order Brassicales; family Brassicaceae; genus Camelina; species Camelina sativa. The sequence goes on from NC_141898.1 coordinate 4,323,737, forward strand.
TGTAGCATAATATAATAATGTACGTATGAATAATATGAAATGTTTTAAATTATTTATATAAGAAAAGTAATATTATTCTAAACATAAAAATAATGTTTGCATATAGTCCCTGGTGGTAGATTTAGTGTTAGTTTACTGTATCATAATTAAATAGTGTTAAACTGTTAGTTACTACTATACAATAGTTAAAACGAAAAACACTGTGTGAATTTGTTGTCTTGAGTTCAGTGTCCAATAACAACAATAAGCATTGAGCCGGCACTGCAATTTTCAAATATATGATGAGGGCATTCTACCATAATAATTGTTTTATACAAATCTGCAATACAGTATGAATATCCTGAAAAACACTACAAATGTTAGTAAATACTAAATAAGACCCCACTCTTGGCTACTAACTAACATATCTGACTTTTTGGTAACAAAAACGATCGTTTAGCCGACAAAAAAAAACGATTGTTTATGTTTTGTGTCTGTTGATTTAGAACAAAAGTACGAAAGCTTGAAGAATTAATAAAATATCACTCTCTTTATTAAAGCCTTAGAAAATCTCTCAAAACTAAGGTTATAAACTCCCATCTCTCAAGCTCTCAAATCACACAAAACTCATAGGTAATGTAACACTTCATGCATTCCTATTTATAACACCTTATTAGTCCTAATCCTATTTAGAAATATATGTTTAGATAACTCCTAAACAATATTAAGTTTTTATCTCTTAAGAGACTTTAAACCTAATAGGTTTAGGACAACTCAAGCTCACTTCAAGCTTAGTTCAACATTCTCCCTCTTAAGCTTGAAGTTAATCTTCTCCACATCTTGAACACCAATGAGATCTCTCATCTCTTTGTACTTGATCCTTCCTAGTGCCTTAGTTAAAATATCAGTCTTCTGTTCTTTACCTGGAATGTGCTCCACCGTTATGAACTCCTTCTCAACACATTCTCTAATGAAATGGTATTGAGTATGTATATGCTTGTTGCGACCGTGAAGCACTGGATTCTTTGTGAGAGCAATTGCAGATTGATTGTCAATGCAAATGACCACTTTCTCACACGGATGACCAGTGACTTCTCCGAGCAAATCTCTGAGCCATAATGCATGTCTTGCAGCTTCTGCACCCGCCATAAATTCTGCTTCACAGGAGAACATGGCGACTGTGTCATGTTTTTGAGAACACCAAGTTATCAGACTCCCATTCAAATAAAACACATGTCCTACCGTACATCTTCCATCGTCTAAGTCAGCATTGTAGCTGCTGTCACTATACCCAATGAGCCGTGGTACCCTTGTCGCAGAACGGTTGAATACTAAGCCGAGACCAACCGTACCCTGTAGATATCGCAGACACTGTTTCATAGCAACACCATGAGAGTGTCTAGGACTCTGCATATAACGACTAAGAACGCCAACAGCATACGACAAATCCGGTCTTGTATGTAGCAAATATCTAAAGCATCCAACATTCTTTCTAAACCTTGTTGCATCAATCTCAACTTCTTTCTCAGACTTGGACAATTGTAACCCAGCCTCCATTGGTGTAAGAGCAGGATTGCAGTTTTTCATCCCAGCATCTTCAAGAATCTTTAGTGCATAACGTTTTTGACTCAACATAATGCCACCATCATACTGCAACACCTCGATTCCTAAGTAGTATGTTAGCTTCCCGAGATCACTCATATCAAACTTTGTAGACATCTCCCTCTTAAACTCATCAATGATACACAAGCTCGTCCCTGTTACGAACAAGTCATCAACATAAACAGCTATGACCAAAAGCTGTTCTCTTTCTTCTCTCCTATAGACTGACGGTTCCTTGGAACACTTTTTGAAATGTAAACCCATCAAAATCTCATTCAACTTGTTATTACATGCTCGTGGTGCTTGCCTTAAACCATACAAAGCTTTGTTAAGCTTGTATACCTTTCCTTCTTGTCCTTTTTCTTCAAACCCCTCTGGCTGATAAACAAACACAGTTTCTTTCAACTCTCCATGTAGAAAAGCTGTTTTCACATCGAGATGGTGAATCTCCCATCCATTTGAGGCTGCAAGGTTGATAAGCATCCGTATTGTTTCTAATCGAGCCACTGGTGCAAAAACTTCCTCAAAATCCACACCGTAACGTTGCACATATCCTTTGGCAACCAGTCGAGCCTTGTGCTTGTTGATACTACCATCGGATTTGCGTTTGAGCTTGAATACCCATTTCAAGCCAATTGGTTTAGCTCCTATTGGCAAATCAAGAAGATTCCAAGTGTGATTTTTCTTGATAGAAGTAATCTCATCCTCACATGCGAGTCTCCACTCTTTAGATCCCTTTGCTTCATCAAAGTTTAATGGTTCATTGTTTAAACAGAACAATAATGCTTCTCCTTCTTCTTCAGCTAGTAAGATGTAATCCTCTAAATACTTAGGCTTGACAGTCTCTCTTGTTGACCTTCTTAGAGGAATTTCTGTTTGCTCACTAACTGAAACATCATCCTCTGTTACTTGCTCTGTTTCGCTTATGGTCACCCCTTCTTTTTCTGCAGATTCCTTGTTAGTCTCCTCTGTTTTGGTTTCTATAGCAATATTTTCACCTTCTTGTATTCCTCGGTTCCCAGATGCATGAAAACTTATGCTAAAACTTCCACCACTTTCACGATATGAATCATTGTACCTCCAGTTCCATCCTTTAGACTCATCGAACACCACATCTTGACTTACCACTATTTTCTTTGATTGTGGCTCAAGGAGTCGATATGCCTTAGACCCTGGTTCGGTTCCAAGATGAACTAGCACTCGAGACCTATCCTCTAGCTTCTTTAGATATGGTTTGTCTACCTTTGCATAGCAGATGCAACCAAAAATCCGAAGGTGATCAATCCTAGGTGTTTTATTCCTCAATAGCTCATATGGAGTTTTATCCTTCAAAGCTCTAGTAGCTACTCTGTTTAGTACATACGTAGAGTGTCAGACTGCTTCTCCCCACAAATAGTTTGGTAAACACATGTGTTTCATTATACTCCTTGTCATCTCTAGAAGCGTTATGTTACGTCTTTCAACTACCCCATTCTGCTGCGAAGTGTATGGAGCAGTAAGATGTCGTTGAATACCAGACTCATCACAAAATGAGTTAAATTCATGTGACACAAACTCAACTCCTCTGTCAGTTCTAAACGTTTTAATAACAGAACCCGATTCTTGTTCAACGACCTTTTTGAACTTCTTAAACTTCTCAAACGCATTACTCTTCTCCTTTAGTAGAATGGTCCACATATATCTCGAGAAATCATCAATAAGTACAAAAATGTACATGTTTCCAGTCGGTGTACTCGGTGTTATAGGACCGCAAAGGTATCCATGTATCAATTCAAGTGCCTTTGTTGCTCGATATGTAGTAGCCTGTGGAAATATTTGTCTTGTTTGCTTCCCTAACAGACAAGAGCTGCATATTTCTTTAGTAAAAACAACCTAAGGTACTCCTTGGACCAATTCTTTTTCGAACATAGACTTGATGGTGTCAGTATTGATGTGTCCCAACCTAGCGTGCCATCTGCTCGACTCGCTAATAGACGTCAAGTGTAGAGTTGCAGTCTCTCTTATTCCCATATGAACTTTGTATAAACGATTTCTTGATCTTACTATTTTAGCAAGCAGTTTTCCTTTGTGATCACGCATTGTCAGATGAACTCCTCTCATTCGAATATCACATCCCGCTTCTGTAGCCTGTCCTAGACTAATAATATTACTCTTGAGATCTGGAATATAATAAACATCCTTCATCACTCTAGCTTCACCATTCATGTTAGTAAAAGTAATTGAGCCTTTCCCTTTAATATCAACACGAGAGTCATCACCGAACCTTACTTTGCCTATTATAGAGCTATCAATCTTGTTGAAGTACCTCCGATCACCTGTCATGTGGTTACTTGCCCCGTTATCAAGATACCAAACATTCTCCTCATTAGTGTTAGGGCCATACTTGCTTGGTATGACCTTTTTCTCATTCAAATATACTACCTCATGCATCATGAGTTCATCCGCTTCCACAGTCTCATCAGTGTTATTCTCTTAAACCTCCTGCAGTTTTAGAAGTCGATCAGGGCAACTAGACGCAAAGTGACCCATCTTGTCACAACGAAAGCATGTAATCTTGGTCAAATCAAAAACTCTTGACTGGTCTCTTCCATTGTTAAAACGTCCGCGACCTCTTCCTCTTGAGAAGAAGCGGTTTCCTCGTCCTCTTCCTCTGTATTCACCTCCACTGTAATCTCGATTTTGATTGTATTCTCTGTTTTGATTCTCCATGTTTGAATACATTAACTTATTTTGGCTTTCATGTGCTTCTTCTTCTGCTTCTTCATGAATACGCTCTTCATAGGTTTTTAGTCGACCTATGATATCTTCAAACGTGGTAGTGTATACCTGCTCAAGGGACGCCACTATGTGTATAAACTTCGTCCGAGGAAAACTTTTCAAGAATTTTTTAACCAGCTTTGATTCTTCAATACTTGCTCCCAACGCAGCTGACTTTGATGAAATCTCAGATAATTTTCCTGCAAAAGTGTCGATAGTTTCGGATTCCTTCATCTCGAGCCGATCAAACTCAGCCATAAGAGTTTGTAATCTTGCTTCTTTGACTCTCTCGGCTCCCATATGCCTTGATTTGATAGCGTCCCACACCTTCTTTGCAGTATCTAACTCTCCTACCTGCATAATTAGAGCTTCCGGTATAGATTGGAACAACAAAGCTGTTGCCATGTCGTTCTTCTCAGCGTCTGTTGTTCCTTCTTCGATAACCTCCCAAACTTTATGGACTCTAAGACAGATTCTCATCCGCATAGACCATACAGTATAATTTGTTGATTTCAGCATGGGACATTGAATCGAAGAAGGTCCTCCTCCTTGTAGTTTTTCTGGAACCACAACAATCTCACTCATGACTTCTTTTCTCCAGGATCTTTGTCTTGCTCTGATACCAAGTGTTGATTTAGAACAAAAGTACGAAAGCTTGAAGAATTAATAAAGTATCACTCTTTTTATTAAAACCTTAGAAAATTTCTCAAAACTACAGTTACAAACTCCAATCTCTCAAGCTCTCAAATCACACAAAACTCATAGGTAATGTAACACTTCATGCATTCCTATTTATAACACCTTATTAGTCCTAATCCTATTTGGAAATATATGTTTAGATAACTCCTAAACAATATTAAATCCTTATCTCTTAAGAGACTTTAATCCTAATAGGTTTAGGACAACTCAAGCACACTTGAAGCTTAGTTCAACAGTGTCTGGACGTGAACAATGGACAGTGGATACTAATTTAGTAAATAATGTTACAGAAAGACAATGAAAAGGTACAGTCAAATATAAACTAAACATCCAAGATACATATATACTTACTAACTATGACATTTGACAATTAACATTTATCAGTGTCAGTATCTAGGAAAACCAGGCGTACGCTGTGATTTTTTTCCAATTATCCCATATTTGTTTACGTTTTGCTTGATCAATTCTTGCTCCAAAACTTACTTATGTATATAATACTGAAACTATATACTAGTATGTACTAATGTTTATTTGTATATATATTATGGATTTATGGTTAATTTACATGCAATCCATGTTATCCAGTCGACTCTTCCCTAATCATAGGGAATAAGCAATAATTATTCACTATCATGTTTATGCTAATTATTAGCTACATCCAACAATGGAGAGTAGACTTTATATAAAATTAACTCAGCTAAAAATAAACCCCATGTATATATAAAACGATAATGGCCTTTGTCTATGTGTGTGTGAACACGATCAGAAGGCCACTTATCAAGCATATATACTAAATTAACTAAAATGCATAGTTGATTATAAAGTTCGATCAAGTACTCGCATTCATCATATACTTACATTAAAGGTAAAGTAAATCACCCTGTAAATGTAACAAAAAACGTATGATAAAAAAACAAAACTTGTTTGCAAGAAATTAAATGTAGTACTAAACTATTTTCATTATACTTTCAGGCTACTGGATGTTCCATTCCCGATATTATTATATTTCGTCTCAGTTACCAGATTGTCTACTTTTAAAATATTGATTGATAATCTGAAAAGTCCTGGAGATACAATGAGCTGCACTTGCTGATTCGTTGTTACTTAGTAATATTCTTTACGTGAAGTGTGGGTGCTCTTCACATCATGCAACCATGAACAAGTCCGCATATACTTCATAATGCATACACATTGCCAACATGTGTTAATTGTATTATTATAATTATTGTTATGAAAAAGCGGACTTTCAGTTTTTTTTCTGGATTTTTTTTTAACTAGGTGATAATATATACATGCAATGCGAATGTGCATGTTTCTTTGAAATTGTAACAAAATCATCAATCTACAAACTACAAGGCTGCAAACATTATCACCTTACTTGCACTCGGTTTCTAGCATAATTAATAAAATAAAATTAATTTAATCACATAAACAAACAAATTAATTGATATATACATCGTCTAGTTTTTTTGTTCACTTCCAACTTACAATCTACTCCATAAAACAACGTCGTTGATGTTATTATGCTGATTAAAGTTCATATATCGATCGATTTCTGCTCTCTTTTCATTTTTCCTTATAAAATAATCGATTTATTTTTCTACTTGATATAATTGGTCATTACGAAATTTACATTTCAATCTAAGAAGCTTAGTCATTATTTAGCATTAACCCAAATTATTGTGTCAAGTCTAGGGAATAAGTCGTCGTCGTACTTTACGACAAATTAGTTGGACTTAAAATTTTTCTTTCTTTGCGTGTATGAATTTCAAAAAATAAGTAGAATAGTGAATTTTTCTTTTCTTGTTATATCAACATGTATGTATTTAGAGATACGTATGTATCTATCTTAACATTTTTTTAGTACATTTTTGTGTTATCCTCTCTTATTTTTGTATCCAAACAATCCTTACAACCAAACACAACCATTTTTTTATTTGATAATATTAATTTCAAATTTCCTAAAATCTATCTACCTAATTTAAAGCAATATGTTAGATTAAAATATAATTCTCCTTTCACTTTTATTTAATCTTATATTTAATTATTTGAGTTACTATTTAATACATAAAGTTAAAAAATATTAAATTTATTTTTCAGCATATGATGTGATTTAAATTTTTATAAACCGATATATATTTTAAAAATCTATCTTAACATTTTTGAAGTATATTTTTGTGCAATAATCTTTTTTGAAATGATTTTCCAAAAAACCATGGCCTTAAACACTATTAATCACCATAAATTTGATTTTAATCATAGTTCATTGTATTTTTGACCATGGGTTTAAGACCATGCACAAAATTATGGTCGTAAAACAAATTTGATTTTGATCATAGTTCATTGTATTTTTGAAAGTACACATTTTTGTTGTTCTTTCAAAGTCAATCCATATAATTTTATTAACAAGTACTGTTAATTATTGTAAAAACACCAAAATAAAATATATACTGTATAAGTGCATTGATATTACAAAACAAAGAAATTTACTATGGGGTAAATTTTGCAAATACAACATATTATATAATATTCTAATATTTATATTAACTAACTAAAAAAACTGATTATATTAGTATACTAACTTATTTAAATGATTTATGAAAACGAATATACTCGTGGTGTACCACAGGGTAAATCCTAGTACGTATTAGAAATATATTGTGGGTCTAATTGGAAGCAACTAAAATCCTCGTTTGCAAACGAACCGCTCTAATGATCACCAATCAACAAATCGATTGAAGAAGGCGGTTGGATATCATGGTTGAAACAAGCGATTGAAGAAGGTGGTTAGAGCCTCTTTTTAGTGGTTGCAAACACCAATTCTAACCACTAACAAAAACCAACGTTTGTGTTATGTTTGTATTATAAGGAGGTTGCACAATATATATTTTTTTCACAAAAGGTTGCATAGTTTATATTTCTATGCTCGTTGGTTTATTAACCTTTAAAAAAAATTGAGAAGAAATAGCAACAAATATTAAGTCAAGATTATGATTTGAATAGTAACTTGCTTTTTTCAATGGAGATTATGATTTTTTAAATATAATATAGTGGAGATTTAAACTAAACATTTGATAATTTTGTTAATATCACATTTGATAATTTCCTTAGTATTATTTAAATATATTAATATTTTATATTTTGAATTAGATAAAATTTTATTATTCTATGTTTTCATCTTTTAACTAAACAAATATCAATTTTTATAATTTATTATTCTTTATACTATTCGACCGCTACAATGTTATCAATCAAACTAAATACTCAACTGTTTTCTTTTATAGTATTATCTTTTCCATCCGCTATCTTTAATCGTTTTCTTTTTAACCATTTTCTTTACAACCGCTATAAATTTTTTAATCGCCTATTTTAAACGTGGTTATCGATCGGAGTTTGTATATGACAAAAAGAAAATAACATAAAATAGAAGAAAGAAGATGGAGTGGAGTAATGGTAGAGAGAGAAGAGACGATGGGGGGAACCGTAGATTCCGTGAGAGACAGGCTTGCACTATCATTAATTTACACATTCGTTCACCCAAACTAGTAATTTCCTAACCTCTCTCTACTTCAGTTTCTTCTATTATTTTTTCTTATCTTTTGATTATTGTATTATTAATATTTTCTCAACGATTGTGTAGAATTAATAGAGGATTCACATAACAAGATTCAAAGTAATTTTCGTAATTTACAACTGTAACATTAACTATTTTTAGGGATAGAAATATCGTGTCTAGTTAGACTTCGATATCCTTATTTTTCATTCACTATAATGTCAAATTCAATGTCAAGAACTAACAGAAAGTATTGTGCTAGAGGTTAGATCCAGGTTAACCACATGTAGTAGTTATTAATTTTTCTTTTTTTCTTTAACATTGTGTTTGTTAAAGGGAGCCAATCCAAAAATACGTTGTTATTACAGAGTAAAAATAAAAGGGATAATGAAGAGGCAAAACATACATCACTCAAGTAATTGTCTAAATTTACACATTTTTTGTTATGTTTTGTGTCTCTCTCTCCTCTCTCTAGCTCTTGTGTATTGTGATGAGTTTGCCAAGTTGGGAAGATTGTAATAGAGACAATAACAGAAGTACTAAAATTTTAGAGGTTGCAAAAAGACAAGTCCAACATATTCCACACACTTGAGAATGTGGTGTCTCTCTTTGACTCCTCTCCCTCAATCACTCTCTATTTATGTATGCATCTTTTCAATCCACACACATCTCTCTTAACACACACATACATATTTATATATATGTAATCCCTAAAGCTGATCATCTTCATCTTCAATTTCAATTCTTTGTAATTCATCTTTTTCAATTGATCAATTCCAAGACCTCCCTTTCTTCTTGAATCTCTCTATATAGCCAATTTAATGGAAGCAGCTGCGGAGGCTGTATCAGCCGCTAGGGAGCAATCATTGATCCTTAAAGGGAAACGGACTAAGCGGCAACGTCCGCAGTCCCCGATCCCTTTCTCTATCATCCCTCCTATGTCTTCACAAGAGCCCGATGCTGAAGAAGAATCCACTAGTCTTGTTTCCAAGGAGCAGAATCTCAATGATGATATCAACAACAATAACAACAAGAATGATAACAATACTTTGATCAATGGTGTTCCATCTTCATCTTCTGCCTCGTCATCTTCCAACAACAATGCCACATTAAAGGCCACTATTGACGAGGAAGATCAAGATATGGCTAATTGTTTGATCCTCCTCGCTCAGGGTCACTCTCTTCCCCACCACCAACCGCAACAAACAAGACAGCTTATGATAAGTTACCAAGATTCTGGTAACAACAACAATGCGTATAGATCTAGCAGCAGGAGGTTTCTGGAGACATCTTCATCGAACGGAACCACAGCGAACGGCGGAGGCAGAGCCGGTTACTATGTTTACCAATGCAAAACATGTGACCGTACTTTTCCGTCTTTCCAAGCTCTTGGCGGCCATAGGGCTAGCCACAAGAAACCTAAAGCCGCCATGGGTCTTCACTCCAATCATGACCTCAAGAAGTCTATCTACGATGACCCCGTTTCTCTCCATCTCAACAACGTTGTCACCACGACTCCAAACAACAATAGTAACCATAGATCGCTTGTGGTATACGGTAAAGCTAATAATAGTAAGGTCCATGAATGTGGGATATGTGGAGCCGAATTCACATCCGGACAAGCATTAGGTGGTCACATGAGACGACATAGAGGTGCAGTCGTGGCCGCAGCAGCCGCCTCTACCGCCACCGTAGCGGTTGCGGCCACTACAGCTACTGCAAACACTGCTTTGTCATTATCGCCTATGTCATTTGATCAGATGTCGGACGGTCCGGTTCAGGTTCCGGTTAAGAGAGCCAGGAGCGCGGTTGTGTCATTAGATTTAGATCTGAATCTACCTGCCCCGGAAGATGAGAATCGGGTCAACGGATTAAGCTTAGCTTCAAAGCAAGAACACGAACAAGAACATGAGCAAACACAACAGAAGAAACAGAGAGAAGAACAAAAGTCTCTTGTCTTGTCTTCGGCTCCTACATTGGTGGATTGCCATTACTGAAATCAAAAATTCAATTCCTAAGATTCATTTATTGATTTTTAAAGCAGAAATTGATGAATCATTTTTCTAAGAAAATTACTGATTCCTTGCTTGTACAAGACTTGCAAGATTCTTCTCTTCTTCTTTTTTCCTTGCCAAAGAAAACTATGTATTATACAAATATATATACTCCCATTAGGCATATGCAGATGCTATGTATGTAATTACATCCAAGTTAATGTAAGATCTTACTTTATATTTTTAAATGAATATACATACTCCCAATACAGCGTAGGATGAACGTAGTGATTAAAGACCATGCACATTCTTACTTTATATTTAAATGAATATTCAACTAATATTACATATTGTATAACATATATATATATATATATATATTTCTTTTGATAAAGTATACTTATTTTTTTTATGCTAAGAGCTTCGGTTGATCCATTAAATAGTTTTCTAAAAAAATCGGTCACGTCGGTTCATGTATACTTTTAGCCATAGTCTCATAGAATGTATTTTTTGGATTAGAGAAAAAAAGGCTTAACCCTTAAAGAAAGAAAAGAAAATTAAAAGGTTCATGAAAAGGGCGTGACGGGTCCAACTCTTTTTGTTAAATTTTCATTTCAAACCGAATACTTGTTATCAATATCATGTTGACATTATACGAATTTATTTTGCTAATGCCCTTTATAGGTGCAATACCAGTATAATGTCAAAATCGTCTCAAAATCGTACGCTGAGATATCAACTTTTTATCGGAACATAACACTTTTCTCAGCTCGTCAAGATTGAGTGTATTCATTTGCTTCGTGAAGACAAATGCACTCAATGTGAGATATTGCTTGCACCTGTCTCCTCTCTGTTTTAGTTAACGCACCCGTCCGTCATCGGAATGGTCTACAAGAATCATGGGCTTTTAATATTTTTAAGTTCAGAAGAAATTAAGCCCAGAACCCTAGACACGAGGCCTCTTTATGAGTTTTTTTCTTCTTTTTAAAATGTCTTGATATTTTTAGCATTTTGTCCTTTTGGGAAGACAGTGGTGTCAGATAGCTGACAACCTAAAAATGAATAAATAACAAAATGGTGTTTTCTTTTTACTTTTACTTTTCTTTTCTTCCACAATACAATTATGTTCATAAATAAATGGGATACACAAGAATTGGATATTTCTCGATTTGAATTCTGCCTGCGAATTAGTTACACAAACAAAGCATAAGAGACAAGAGACGTAGCGTATCAAAAAAAATAAAGATAGTGCAAAAATATCATATAGTTTTTGGTACGCCTCATCAATTCCGCTCCATTATAACTATTTAGAATTTCAATATCAAAATGTTGACAACAAAAACTTTTAACATGTACCAATATGCCTATTCCATTTTCTAGAAGAAGAATAAACAGAGAAGAAAGTATATTTTTGTCTTTGTCCACCTTGACTATACAAGTTACAACAACCCCACAAAGTAAAATTAATCGTAGTTAGTTATTATATATTGATTATAAATGAAATTAATCTAAACGAAAACCAAACTAGGGGAACGTAACTAGAAATTAAATTGAAAGAGGAAAGAAGAAAAATAAATAGAGTAAGATGATGATTCGTGTGGACCAAGTCTCTCTCATCCCCTTTAGCTTGCCTTATTGGTAAAGTATCCTTCTGCAAGCAAACGTATCTGTCACTCCTTTTTTATTTTTCACCTTCTACATTATTCTCATTTAACTCTTTTATTTTTTCTTTGGTCAACGTCTTTTAAACTTTTATACATCTCCATCTAAAAAGAAAACGACAATATTATCCTAGTTAAATAAATTTATTAAACTCAAAATGGGACATTATCACTGATGAGGGGTAATCACTTTCCTGGATATGAAAAGAGAAGGCAAATGTCAAAAATATGACCATTATATTATATATATGTATATTTTCCATCAAGATTGTTTTCTTAGATTTTACTGGTATTATATTTACCCTAACGTTTGAATGGCAGTATTTCATGAGATATATATATGCAATGCACTTAATATAAAAGGAAAGAAATAAACTATTTTCTTTTGGTGAAAAAATACTTAACATGTTTAAAAGATTTATTATTATCACAGAAATAATCTTTGATTTTTCATTTAATATTTAACATATTATTTTAATTATTCTATATCCACACACATATTTATATATTATGCTTTTTGTCAACTCTATAGATATATTATGGTTAAGATTGTTTTAGGAAAGTCATTTCGTAGAATATAAAAAATTTTAAATATTTTATCGTAAAGAATAGTTACTTTTTTCAGACCACTACGACAGTGTTTCCTTTATTTTACTGCACAAAACGACAAAAACCTAAGCAGTAACGTTCCCTAGGGTTTATTATTACTGCCAAACACTCAAAAAAAAAAATTATAAAAGTTAAAAAGAAAAAAAAAATTAAGAATCGCAATCCGAAATTATACTTTTGTTTTCTAGCTTTCTAGGAACTCTAAAAGAAAGCAAATTTCTTGCAATTGAAGGTACCTTTAATCCTTTGTTTGTGAGCTTTTCTCTCTTTTTTTTTGCCATTTCCTTCTCCGTCTAACTTTTTTCAATTGATATGTTTGTCTTCTGAGACAGATTCCAGAAGAAACCCTATTAACAAGTTCGGTCCTTTTTTTCTCCTTTTTGCTTCAAATGGGTCGCGAATCTTTGGCTGCTGTGTCCTCGCCGCCATCGGCGACTGCGCCGAGTACTGCCGTGTCGGCGACCTCGCTTGCTCCTGGCTTCCGATTTCATCCCACTGATGAGGAACTCGTGAGTTATTACTTGAAGCGGAAGGTTCTAGGCAAACCTGTACGTTTCGATGCGATTGGGGAGGTCGACATCTACAAGCACGAGCCCTGGGATTTAGCAGGTTCGTTCTTTGGGTTTCTCCCTCTTCCTCTCTAATGATTTGGGTGTTTTTTTCCTGTCAAGATTTTGTGAATTTGTTGCTTCTGATTTGGGATTGGGCTTATTCGTTGTTTCGTCTTCTGTCGAAAGGTTTTAGCTTTTTGGGAATCGATTTCATTTGCTGGGCAATTTTGTTGTTGTTGTTGCAGATTCTCTCTGTTCGTACCTTTGGTTATGTTTACGCAATTAGGTTGTATAACACTGTGAAGAGACTTCTTAATTGGGGAAAAAGTCTTAATTTTTGTTGTCAGATTCCTTAAGAATCACTGCTATCTTGTGCTTCAGTTCTGTTTGCTTGCGTTTCAGGGAATGAAGTTTGTTGCTTGTGTGTTTGGTTTATCTATCTGAAGTGTTATATTAACTCTGGTTTTAAGTAGTCTCTTCTGTTGTGATGTGTGTTTCAGTGTTTTCACGGTTGAAAACTCGGGACCAAGAATGGTACTTCTTCAGCGCGTTAGATAAGAAGTACGGGAATGGTGCTAGGATGAACAGGGCAACTAACAAAGGGTACTGGAAAGCAACTGGAAAAGACAGAGAAATCCGCCGGGATATTCAGTTGCTCGGTATGAAAAAGACGCTTGTTTTCCACAGCGGGCGTGCTCCAGACGGGCTTAGGACTAATTGGGTTATGCACGAGTATCGCCTTGTGGAATATGAAACTGAAAACAACGGAAGCCTGCTGGTAATTCTACTGTCCAAAAAGAGTTGCTTTTGAATTTGGTTTATTTCATATTGTCAAAAGAATCCTTTCTTAACTCAATTCTTTGTCTGGGGTCAACAGGATGCATATGTGTTGTGCAGAGTGTTTCACAAGAATAACATTGGGCCACCAAGTGGGAACAGATATGCGCCATTCATGGAAGAGGAATGGGCTGATGGCGGAGGAGCTCTGATTCCAGGAGTAGACGTTAGGGTCAGGGTAGAGCCGCAACCACAAGCCAATGGACACAACCAGATGGAACAGGTTTGTGCTTTCTTTATACTCAGGCTTCATGACCCTGAAGCTGAACAGTTTCCCTTTTTAAAAGTTTCTTATATGCAAAATTTCCTCCAAAGTGAATCATACTTCTTATATGCAAAAGTTCTTTGTTGATACTTAGCTTACAAAAGTTCTTCTTATATGCAAAAGTTCTTCTTACTTATAAAACTTCACTAAGCGCTGTTTCAGTGGGCTGAGTTACTTAAACTGCTTTAGTCCATTAAGTTTGCTAGAAGCTCTTGTAGAAACTCAGCTCAACCTTACAGCTTTGTCTAATGAATCGTGTCTCTTGATTCACAAGATATCTAAGTTTTCATTACAGTCTTTTTTCCTTGGGATTTATTGTCTGATTGCAAGATATTTTAGACTTACAATCCTCGTTTTGCATAATATGAACTCGCATAATTGATCAGTGCATGTTTATCGGAAAGAGAATCAGCTGTTGTGTTTTGGCTCATCTGCAAAGTCGATCAAGTCATTATGGTTTTAGATGTTTTATGTCTGCTGGGGTTTACATAAGTTGTAATTTGTTGCAGGAAATCCATTCAGCAAGCAAGAATCTTATTAACATTAACGAGCTACCGAGAGATGGTACTCCAATGGATATCGAACCTAACCAACAGAATCATCATGAGAGTGACATCAAGCCGCAGGAGCATAACAACCGTAATGGTTATGATGAAGACGAGGAAACACTCAAACGCGAGCACGCAGAAGTAGATGAGCGTCGTCCTCCAGTATGCATTCTCAACAAAGAAGCTCCACTACCTCTCCTCCAATACAAACGTAGACGCCAAAACGAGTCCACCAACAACTCAAGCAGGAACTCACAGGACCATTGTTCGTCCACAATAACAACCGTCGACAATACAACCACCTTAATCTCATCATCAGCTGCTGCCACAAACACTGCCATATCTGCATTGCTTGAGTTCTCACTTATGGGAATCTCCGACAAGAAAGAAAACCAGCAGCAACAGCTACGTCCCCACAAGGAAGCTATTCCTCCTACTCCACAAGCATCTTCCGAAGAGAAGGTTAATGATCTCGAAAAGGAGATTCATCAGATGTCTGTTGAGAGAGAAACTTTCAAGCTTGAGATGATGAGTGCAGAGGCAATGATCAGTATTCTTCAGTCAAGGATCGATGCGTTGCGTCAGGAGAACGAGGAACTTAAGAAGAACAACGCCAGTGGACAAGCTAGTTAAAACACCTCACCACCATCCATCCAGGTTTCTTCTTCTTTATCTTGGACTTTTAGCTGTAATCTTGGTAATAGTATGAGCTATGGATGTAGCTTTTTCAGAAACAGTATGAATCTCTGTTGTAAAATTAGGATAAAACAGAACGGAGCCACCCAGACGGGTCTTTATTTTACCTTTCTTCATTTTATTTTTATGTTCTGCATCTTTGGGGAACATTTTCAGGTGGATCCATTGTCATATATTATCAACTATCTAGTCTTTTCAAACAAGAACTATCTTTATTTGTCTCAAAGGAATGTTCAGTCTCCATGAAAGAAAGAAAGCTTTTTCTTTTGTGGCTAAAAGCGGTAATCATATAGTGGTCAGGTTTGAGGGCATAAACGTCAGTTCACATTCTGGTTCTGTTGCTTCATCATGGTTCTGTCTCCATGGATAGCATAGCATAGAACTGGGAAGAGAGCTTCTTCGGGTAAAGTCGTGGTTAGTGGTAATGGGTGAGGGTATAACCGTCTTTAACCAATTCGGCTAGCGTTACGATTTATGAGTTTATGACACTGCGGCTCCGTCAACGACGTTAGAAGACTTTTGTTACACGTAATTTGCAATTTTTTTTTTTTTTTTTTTTTTGTTATTTGTTTTGTTTTTCAAAACAAGAAAACAAAAAGCAAAAAGCGCTTGGTACGATTCAAGCCTGGATTCCATTTTCAAAATAAATAAATAAATCTATTTTTAAGTATTATCAATTTAATTTCAAAAACTTCCTTCTGTAATTTTTTCTTTTTGAACAGAATATAGTATGTTATTCACGAAACGAATTTATACCGACAAAATATAGTTATAAAAATATGAAAATATAAGTTTGCGCCAAGCAGCTAACATCAACATTCAAAGTTTACAGAACTAGCTAGAGGTCCAAGATATCGACGTGTCGCTACTTTATTTGCTGCCATCCAAAAATATCAGAGCAATTAAGCGTCACTTTATACATACTATCACTTTTAAAGTTATAGTAATATTTTCCACGGTGACTTAGCTCCGGGTGATTCGTCGTCGCCTCTCTTCTTCTCCGATTTGCTTGCTCTCTCTTTTTTCTTCTTCGAAAATTCTAAAACTCAAATTTCCATACTATACATGCTTCATCAACCAACCACATGTGGTCTTTACCTCTTTTTATTTGGTGCATCTTACTTATAGTTTCATATACAAGCCTACCTAGATTTACAATAATAGTATTGTGTAAACATGTATACTAGTTGTCTTAATTTGTAACAGTTGATTTAAATGTCGACAGCTTTCATTTCCTACATAGGTAAATGGAATTTAGTAGGTAAAATGGTTTCATATCTAGGTAAATGGAATTTAGTAGGTGTTTTTTAATTTTGATTTTAAGTTTTTAACTGTATTGTTCTACGGAATCTATCTATGCTCAACTCTTTTCAAGAATTTATTACTTATTTATCTATCATTTATGAGTTTGTGTGACCCTTGTTGAATGATTGTACTTTTTGATAAGTTTGCTCTTTTTTTTTTTTTTTAATATCTTTATCCAAGAGTCGTAAATAAAAATAACTTAACTTTTTGAACGACTAACGACAGTGTTTTTTTTTATTAATTTACTACATAAAACGACAAAAAACCTAGGCAGTAACATTTCTAGGGTTTTATTACTGCGACACTCAAAAAAAAAGAAAAAAGGGAAAATGAGAAAAAAGGAAATGTAAATCAAAATTGGAATCACAATCCGAAAAATACACAAGTTTCTTTCTCTACTGGGGAACGCGAAAAGAAAGCAAATTTCTTGCAATTGAAGGTACCTTTAATCTTGTGCTTATCTCTTTCGTTCGTAACTTGTCCGTCAAATCAAAAACCCATTTGCCCAACTTGTTGTTTCTTGTGTTCGTCAGGTCAGTTTTGGGGAAAAGGGAAATTGAAGAAAACCCTAAAGGACAACTACTCTCTTTTTAATGGGTCGCGAATCTGTGGCAGTGGTGACTCCGCCGCCCTCCGGTACTGCTCCGCGTACTGCTTCCGTGGCTACCTCACTTGCTCCTGGCTTCAGATTTCATCCCACTGATGAGGAACTCGTCAGTTATTACTTGAAGCGGAAGGTTCTGGGCAAACCTGTACGCTTCGATGCGATTGGGGAGGTCGATATCTACAAGCATGAGCCCTGGGATTTAGCAGGTTCGTTGGGTTTTCTCTCTTTGTTTCTCCGTATCTCTACAATTTTGGATTTTTTCTGTTCAATTTTGTTGCTTTTGATTTGGGATTTTTTTTTTTCTGGTGTGGGCTTCTCTCCTCTCGCGTGTTCTGACTCATTTCTTGGAAAAGGGTTTTTGCTTTATAGGCTCCGATTCGATTTTTTCCTAGGGATTTTTCGATGCAGATTCACTGTTGTTACATTTTGCTATGTTTAGACTTATAACACTCTGAAGACATTTCAATTTAATCGAATTCTTAAGTGGTTCAATATAGTTGTTTTTTCCCACAGATTCCTTAAGTTTTATGCTAACTTGTGCTCCAGTTTTGTTTGCTTGTGTTTCAGGAAATGTAAAGTTTGAAGTTTTGAGTTAAGTCTGAGTTAAGTAATCGCTTCTGTTGTGTTTTGTGTTTAAGTGTATTCGAGGTTGAAGACAAGGGACCAAGAATGGTACTTCTACAGCGCGTTAGATAAGAAGTATGGGAACGGCGCTAGAATGAATCGAGCAACTTACAAAGGGTACTGGAAAGCAACTGGGAAAGACAGAGAAATCCGCCGTGATATTCAGCTGCTTGGTATGAAAAAGACGCTTGTTTTCCACAGCGGGCGTGCTCCAGACGGTCTTAGGACTAATTGGGTTATGCATGAGTATCGCCTTGTGGAATATGAAACCGAGAATAACGGAAACCTGGTGGTACTGTATTTATCCAAAATGACTTTCCAGTTATTGGGTTTATCTGATATTGTGTTCAAAGATCTTATCTTCTCTCAATTCTTTGTTTGGGTGCAGCAAGATGCATATGTGTTGTGCAGAGTCTTCCACAAGAATAACATTGGGCCACCTAGTGGGAACAGATATGCACCGTTCATGGAAGAGGAATGGGCTGATGATGGAGCGGCTCTGATTCCAGGAGTAGACGTTAGGCTCAGGGTAGAGCCATCGCCAGTAGCTAATGGAAACAACCAGATGGACCAGGTCTGTGATTTCTTCATACCCAGGCTTCATATCTCAAAGTCTCATTTGTTTCATTTCAATATCATTTATATGCAAAGATTGTGAAATTCTCTCTTAAATGCTGTTCCATTGGGCTGAGTGACTTCATTTGAAATGGATTAGTCTATTTACGAACCAATCTACAATTCAATGTTATTAGTGCAAATGTTCATATTTGTCTGATGCATCATCTCTCTTGTTTCACAAGATATCATATTTCTTATATGCAAAAACTCTGTGTTGAAGTGAAGCTTCTCTAAGTACTG
Organism: Camelina sativa; assembly: GCF_030686135.1. Classification (NCBI taxonomy): domain Eukaryota; kingdom Viridiplantae; phylum Streptophyta; class Magnoliopsida; order Brassicales; family Brassicaceae; genus Camelina; species Camelina sativa. Next base: position 4,342,882 of record NC_141898.1, read on the forward strand.
GTTCTGTGGGCTGGGTTACTCCATTGAGTCTGTAACCAACTCTTGTAGAACTCAGCCTTGTAGGTATCATCTGATTAAAAAAACTCTCTTGATAGAGAAGATATCAAAAGTATGTGTGGTCCATTTTTTGTTGTTGTTGTTTCTTGGGCATTTATAAGAAGTCATGCTGATTACAATATCTTTCAAACTTTGCATCCTCGCTTGACCGGCACTTGTCACTGCATCATATGAATTCACTTAATTGATCAGTGATAATGTTGATTTGAAGTAGAATGATTTGTTGTGTTTTAGTGAAAATGCAGTTTTGATCTTTCATCTGCAAAGTTGATTGAAATATTTGATTTCAGATATTTTGTGTCGTCTGGGGTTCACAATAATAACTTGTCATTTGTTGTAGGAAATCCAATCAGCCAGCAAGAGTCTCATTAACATCAATGAGCCACCGAGAGAGACGGCTCCAATGGATATTGAACCTAACCAACAGAATCATCATGAGAGTGACATCAAGCCGCAGGAGCATAACAACAATAATAATTGTGATGAAGCCGAGGAAACACTCAAACGCGAGCACACAGAAGAAGATGAGCGTCCTCGTCCTCCAGTATGCATGCTCAACAAAGAAGCTCCACTACCTCTCCTGCAATACAAACGTAGACGCCAGAACGAGTCGAACAACAACTCAAGTAGGAACACACAGGACCATTTTTCGTCCACAACAACAACCGTCGACAATACAACCACCTTAATCTCATCATCAGCTGCTGCCACAAACACTGCCATCTCCGCATTGCTTGAGTTCTCACTCATGGGCATCTCCGACAAGAAAGAAAACCAGCAGCAACCACTGCGTCCTCACAAGGAAGCTGCTCTTCAGACTCCAGTTGCATCTTCCGAAGAGAAGGTTAATGATCTCGAGAAGGAGGTTCACCAGATGTCTGTTGAAAGAGAAACTTTCAAGCTTGAGATGATGAGTGCAGAAGCAATGATCAGTATTCTCCAGTCAAGGATCGATGCGCTGCGTCAGGAGAACGAGGAACTTAAGAAGAACCATGCCAAGGAGAACGAGGAACTTAAGAAGAACCATGCCAATGGACAATAAATGCGCTGAATCCCTTCCAGGTTTTCTTCTTCTGCTTCTTGCCTATGTTAGCTTTAATCTCCATCCCTAATATATTATGAGTCATCTATGTAACTTCTCTAGAACGAATTTGCTGAACTGCGTGCGTGAATCTCTCTGTTGTAACATAGGATACAACCCATCCGAGCCCCTGAGCCGAATGTGTTTTATCCTTTTTCTTTTTTATTTAGTTTGGATGTTGCTGCATCTTTTGAAAACAATTTTAGGTTGCTCCTCCTGTGTCATATATGATCATCTATCTAGGTTTTATACTTTTATGCAGACAAAAAATCTCTCCCTCAAGAATGTTCTGTCTTAAGGGCATAACTGTCATTCAAGGTGTATTACCATCTAGATTTCCGGACAAGATCTTTCTTCGTTGAATAATGTTCGGCCTCTGGTAGTACCGTGTGGTTAATGGTCAGGAGTGAGGGTATAACCGTCATTGACTAATCCGGCTATCATTACGAATGTGGTTGCGTCAGCAACGTTAGTAGACTTTCGTTACACGTAATTTGCAAAAATTATTTAAAGAAAGCAAAAAGTGTTTGGTACGATTTTTTTAAGCCTTTTTTTTCTTTTTTTTTTTTCGTTTCAACGTTACTTTTATAAGTAGTTTCTTTATTTACTCTATAATTCAACCAGATTTTTCAAATATATATTTTTCAAAAATATTTAGTCATCGATGATTTGATATTTATTGAAGTGGATAAATAAAATCTTACTATATTATTTGCGCTAACCAACTACCTCAACAAAATTCTAGAGACTTGAAAACTGTGACTAGTCCAAGACTTCCACGTGTCACGTTACTAAGGACTGTCACCAAAAAAAGGAATCACAGCCAGTGACTTGATAGTTTCTCGGGGAACACTTTCCTGGAAAATAGTATTAAAACCTCAGCGCAGCGGTGTGAAACTTCTTCACTACGGTCGCGGTCCTTCTTCTTCCTCGTCACTCGTCTTCTCCGATTAACCTATTTTTTCTTTCTTTCTCATTTACCTCAATTTCTAAAACCCTTTTCTTTCCAAATCATTGTTTTGCTCTTTCTTTTCTTGATTCTAATTCGACAGAGCATCTTTTTAATTTTAACCAACCTTGTGTTTGAGTTTTTGGTCGACCGAATTAATTATATGGGTGGTGGCTCAGCAACGTCGCTCGCTCCTGGGTTCCGTTTTCATCCCACGGACGAAGAACTCGTTCGTTACTATCTGAAACGAAAGATCTGCAATAAACCATTTAAGTTCGATGCTATCTCTGTTACCGATGTATACAAATCCGAGCCTTGGGATCTCCCTGGTCAGTTCTGTTCTTCGATCTCTTCATGATCGTTCCATTTGTATAGAAAGCTATTATATTTATATCATTTAAAGAAAATTTTGATTTTTGTTTTTTTTTTTGGTGGGAATGAATTTTTAGACAAGTCGAAGCTGAAAAGTAGAGACTTGGAGTGGTACTTCTTCAGTATGCTAGATAAGAAGTATGGAAACGGATCGAAGACGAATCGTGCGACTGAGATGGGTTATTGGAAGACGACAGGGAAAGATAGGGAGATTCGTAATGGGTCAAAGGTCGTTGGGATGAAGAAGACTCTTGTTTATCACAAAGGTCGAGCTCCTCGTGGGGAAAGAACCAATTGGGTTATGCACGAGTATCGCTTGGTTGATGAAGAACTCGACAAAATTAATGTTCATCAGCAAGTAAGACTTGGAATAAGTTTTTTTTTTTTTTTTTTTGCCGTTTTTATATTATATATATGCAATTTGTGTTGTTGTTGACTTTGTTTTGGGAATTGTGGGAAGGATGCGTATGTGCTTTGTAGGATTTTTCAGAAGAGTGGCTCAGGACCTAAAAATGGAGAGCAGTATGGGGCTCCGTTTGTTGAGGAGGAGTGGGAGGAAGAGGATGATATTATTACATTCGTACCTGATCCTTATCTTGCAAGTGAAGATCATGTTTATGTCCATATGGATGACATTGATCAGGTTTGTCTTGTAGTTTTTAGGTTCTATTGCTTATCTTGATCCTTTACTGTTACAGTAATTTATGACAAATTGTGAATTTTTTTTCTTTTCTTGTGATTGGGGATACGCAATATTATGCATCAACTTATGGTCTGTCAGGCACTAGAATGTTATATGTTTGGTACATATGGATGACTAATAGGGGAGAGCATGATAGGGATAGGGTGAGGTAGAACTGATGTGAAGTCTTTGATTTTATCGGGTTGTTTGGAACTTGGAAGCCTTAGGGATTTGGAAAATTCAGTGTGTTCTAGAGTTCACTTTTCATTTAGTTTTTGGTTGTAAAATTAAATGATATCTTTTTGTTAGCTTTTAGTCGATTGTTGTGTTCCTTTGTACTCATCAAGGTTTCACCCTGTGGAATAAAAGAAGCTTGTGCAAATGTCTCTTAATCATTCACTTATCTTATCAGATTTCCTACTAGGCTGTTTATTATGTTCTTTTCTAAAATCGGATTTATATCTTGCAGAAGCCTGACAACCTTGTGGTGTATGATGCCATTCCTCTCCCGTTAAACTTTAATCATGGGGAATCAAGCAATAATGCTGAAACAAACTACTCAGACTCCATAAACTATATACAACCAGGAAACTATGTGGACTCTGGTGGCTACTTTGACAAACCAGAAGAATCTTCTGAGAAAGATCAGAAGCCTATTATCCATGATGGTGACCTTCATATTGACGCATTGTTTCAAGATGACGAAATTGGCTGTGGTGTCCAGGACGAGCACACGGCAAATTTGCAATCTTCTGGCAACATCTTTGGGACTGATTTATCATGCTACAATGATTTTCCTGCTGAGAGCAACTACTTGACCGGTGGGGAGTTTCAGGATCCGAACAGTAATGTTCTGCAGAATGATGGTCTGTACTTGGAAACAAATGATCTCAGCAGTACTCAGCAAGATGGTTTCAACTTTGAAGATTATCTTACTATCTTTGATGAGGACGATGAGAATGCTCAGTACTTGACTTTTGATCCTTCTCAACTTATGGGAGATGAAGATGTTTTTGTTGATCAAGAAGAGCTCTTTCAAGAGGTATACAACCTTATTATTTCGACTTGTTTTTGTTTCCTTTTGATTTTTAACTCACGTTTAATCCAACAGGTCGATAAAGAGGAGACGACAGGAGACAAACAAGTGGTGGAAGAAAAAGAAAAGGATGAAGCATCTTGTTCAAAACAAGTTGATGCAGATGCAACAGAGTTTGAGCCAGGTAAAAACCCTATTACCACAATCAGAACTTAACCCCCATATGTTAATAGGTGTCGCATGTTCTGTTTAGATGATTGTTCAATTGCTAATAATGCAGATTACAAGTACCCGTTCCTCAAAAAGGCAAGCCACATGTTGGGTGCTATTCCCGCTCCGCCTGCATTTGCTTCTGAGTTCCCTACAAAGGCTGCAGCTATCCGGTTAAACGCAGGACAATCATCAGGTTCAGTTCATGTAACCGCAGGTATGATCACAATATCAGACAGCAACATGGGCTGGTCATACAACAAAATCGCGAACCGTGAGTTAATCCTTTCTTACCGTTTGGTCCAAGAGAATGCGTCCGGGAAATTAGGAAATAGTTTAACAAGGGCAATGTTAATCTTCATGTGTTTCTGGGTCCTCCTACTCTCAGTTAGTTTCAAAGTAAGCACTTTGGTCACTTCCCAGTGATAAGTTCCACACTTTTTAAAACACGACCTATGTGTTTGTACCCATTATTGATATAGATTTACTTGCAGTGTTCTGCTACTCTGTTTTGTTGTCTAACTATATTGAATAATCTCATTTTTGTATCATGGTTGACCGAAAAAAATTCATGGGTAAAAGTAATAGTATTTATTGTAAATGCAATGTTTCAAAAGCATTTGAAGTATCAGAGAGTAACAAGAAGACATTTAGTAATGTCAAAACACCCATCAAGCAAAAGATCGCAACGCTCGACCTTTCCCCAAATCTCTCCGTCTTCACGCCTCTCCACTGAAATCTCCACACACCATATTTTATTTTTCAGAACAGAGGGATCATCATCGTCTCACGAATTTCAAAAACAATATCAACATTTTACCGCAACTAACTATGTATGACCGATAATCACCTAAGGGAAGTTTTTCAAGACCCTTCACCACCCCCCACCCCCCCCCCCCCCCCCCCCCCCCCCCCCAAGTTCTTTGCTTGATATCATATGTTCTTAAAATATATTTATAGCCATCGTAGACGTACAATATGTTGCCCATAACACATTCATCTCCCCACAAATGATACTTCATGATCTCATCCATCTCCCATTTACCTTCCCGTAGTTTGTAATCGTCGTAGGTTTTCCTGAAGATGTCCTTACCTGCAGACCAAAGTACGATTAGAGGGATGTTGTTGTAGACTTGTAGTGACAGTGATATCAGATCCGAGTTCCCATAAGTAATACACAATGTGGGTCTACTTAAAGGAAAACAAAACCTAATCCTAAGGGCACACAAACCCTTAAAGCTAGTTGTTTATTGATTTTTACTAGAGGTTTTTTATTTTATTTTTGGTTAGTTTTTGGGCCAACTAACTCATGTTATCAAAAAAAAAAACGAAAAACTTGCCTGCTTCCTTTGAAAAACTTGTGAGCCACCTATGATCCACCTCCCAGCCTGATTTCGTACCAGGCTCCCACGTTTCTGTTCGTGAGTCAAACACCATGAGGATAGTCGACTCCCATCTTGACCGGCCATCAGCGGCACTTCCGACAAGGTGTATCTTCTCGTCAATGAACTTAATTGTCTTCTCATGAGCCACAACAGGCACGTCGGCAACACGACGCGCCGTGTGAGTTCGACAGTCGATGCATAACGCAATCGATGATGGTGGCCCAACATGGTAACCGTATTTTCCACCCATTACAAAGATGTTGTAACCCACAACAACATAGCTTGCCAATATGGGCATTGGCGGGAGTGACAAGATAGGGACCAATCGGTTTTCAACCGTGTTTCTTTTGGTTCTCCGGTTAAGTGTATACCAATGAGCTATACCAGTTTTGGTATCCTCGACGAGAACATACACACATTCTTCGGTGCAGCCGAGAAGAGACCGCTTCATGTATAGCTGAGGCGACGAAACGAGAGATCGGAATTGCTTAGAGACGATGGAGAGAGTCGGATGGTTGCATCTCGCGATACGTGGCGCTATACACTCCATGATGACATCGTCTAGAAGTGACGCCATTACAGACGGTGATGTCCTCAATCGACGATGTACTGGCAAACTCAAGTTTTTCTTTTTGTCCTTCGGTTTGCAAATGTAAATATATTTATAGGTAGCGATGCGTATAATTGTGCATGCATGGGGGATATGATGCTAGGATAAACACACATAAATATACAAAATTTAATTTAACAGTTAGGGATTATGTTATGGGACAATAATTGTCAAAGGAGGTGACATGGTTGTGACCTCTATTAAAATTATTCACATATTTGTTAATTCATCAATTATGTTTAATTTAGTTTATTAAAATAGAAGAAAATAAACCTTTCATATGAAAACTTAATTTATAAATATGCAAAATTTAATAAATATGGCATGTTTTTGTCTATATTTTATTTATGTTAAAGAATTTTTCTCCTTCTTATTTTACTATACTATTATTACACATGTACAATATAAAGGTCTTGTGAAATCCAATTAAATCAAATCATATGTGCATATATTCTTTAATACTGAAAATTGATTTTAAAAGTAACATTGTAGATATTCAGTTATTGATTAATAGATTTGCATTTATAGTTGTAATAATAATAATCTAAGGTACTAGTGACTAGTGAGACATACATGCGTCTTAATCTTACTGATTGTAAAACATATTAAAAAAGGGTTTGAACGAAACAGATCCAAAAAAACTTATTTCTAGAGAAGTCAAATAGTTTGACTTTAATGATGCCCACGTAAACATTCATCTGGTGAGAGTAAAAGGCCTCAAACCTTTTTCTTTTGTGCAAAACATGACCTCAAACCATGATAATTGTCTCAAAAATAACATTTTCAAGCGAAACTACAGTATCATGTATGTCCCTTTAACGATAGCTCAAGATCCGTCTTCAAAAGCAGTGAATTGTAGAAAGTCAACGAGCAACATAAGTAAACACACAGAAACATATGCATATGCTTAAATTACATATGTATGTGAAGCCCAAATGATCTTTACGGTTTTATGACTCTTCTTGTTTCATCTCGGTCTTAATGGCTATAGCCAAGTGATCATAAGCTTCAGACCAAGCTCCTTCCACTTCTTCATTGTATTTCTCCCCCAGCCCCTCTTTTAATGTCCTTAGCAAAGCTTCTTTTACCACCTGCGTTCACGTTTTTTTTTTGTAAATGCAAATCTAAATAAAGTAAAGTGTATTTATATAGTACTATATAATTAAAAGAGACCTCGAAGTGAGGATCAATAACGCCACTTTTGCGATGAATAGAGCCCAAGTATTGGAGGGTTGTGTCAGCCACCACCACCTTTCCTTTCTCTCTCAGCTGTATTGCAGTTTCACATGTCTACACCCAAATTATAAAATAAAGTCAGAAAACTCATAGATGTTATATGCAACGTCCTAAAGTCAGAGGTAAGTTCCAAACAGAGTCATGCATAAGCACAAACAAAAAAATATGGTTCTACCCTTTTTTTTCACATATGGTTCTATCCTATTGTAGCAATTAGCAAAGAAAATTGAATATCCATAAAACCGATGTTATATTTTAAAATAATGTATATAAATTATCTTTACTAATATGAGAATTTTGTTTCTCAAAGAAGAAGACAAAGCCAAATAGCCAAGTCCAAACAAGATTGACCACAAACCGTGTGCAGCACATGGCTGCGCCTATAAAAGACAAGAAATTTAAATTCACACTACTGTATTTTCTATAATATACATAAAAAGGAAAAAAAAAAGATATGGTCGTATCTAATACACATATTATCTGATGAGTAAATAGAGATTCTTGAGATGTAATAATGAACTAGTCTAATTTGAATCTAAGAAGTGTTAAGATGATGATACGAATATATGTAAGTCACATATAACAAAATCGAAAAAAGTAAGTAATTACCATCTTGAAGACTTTAACAGCATGAGCTTTGAGTTTAGGATTGTTGTGAGGAACTTCATCTGAGTCTCTTAGAAAAGAGAACAATCCCTTTGCTGCTGGTGCTATCTCAAGTATCCTGTCACAATTATATTAATCTCAGATATATACACAACATATAGAGCTCATATACGTATATATATCTATATATATATATAAAATATGCTTATTTATATGTATGTAAGTACTGTGAGAAGAAGTGAAGGCTGTATTTGGGGATGTCTTGTTTTAGTATCTCCCAAGACTCCTTCACCAAAGCTTCTTGCTTCACTGTAAACTCAATCTCTCCCATCTCTTCTCTCTCTTTATCTCTGACAGTTTGAAGACACGAATATTTACTTGTATGTTTTTATATATGGTATTCAATGGTCCTTTGGTTGGGTCTGTGAGCTACTGTAGAAGATTCTCTCAATTATATTTTCATTGAAATTGTTTATTTTAAAACTAGAGGCCTTATCTCTTAAAGGTGGACACGCGTAGGCGTAGCCAAGAAATGTGGATACAGGATACATATAAGATAGTATGTCCGTACGCGACCAGTCTAAACTCTAAAGAGACGTACTTGATTCCAAAATATTTTAAAGGGGAAAAAGAGAAAAAAATGGAAATAATCAGTGTCATCAAGATTAACAATTCCATCCTTGCATATATAAAAAGTTCACGTCCAATTAGATTGATACACAAAGATAAATAAAACTTGCGTTGTCTTCTGCGTTATATCTTGGGGTGAGCACACATTAATGATCAGAAAGAAGAATGAGAACCACGATCCTTTTGAAATTTGATTCAAATGTCACAAAACAATCAATAGTAACTTTAAAACATCAAATTATTTGCTGGGTCTCCCGGCGAGCTAGTTAACCAACATGGTACCGGCGATGAACTATATATGTGGATCTCTTTTACCTAAATCCACACAAGCAAATTTAATTACAAAACCTTACACAAATTAGGGTTCAACGCAAATACTAGTCCGATTCCTAATCTAAAACATTACTAGTTCCTACAACAAAATTAGCGTAATATTTGGATACTAGTACGCTGTATTTTATACGTTGGTAACTAGTACGCTGTATTTGGGCCATATGTCCCTAATGGTCTAAAAACATGTCCAGCCCAAACCGGATCTTCAACCCCATTAGCGCACCAATCTTATTCACCAATAAACGAAAACAAGCAAGAATGAAACTTTATTTTACTCCTTAAGTTTTTCCTAAGTAACACTCTAACAGAACCGAAGAGCAATTCATAACTCATCAAAATTCTTTTTTGACCAATTTTCGTTTACATTTAAAAAACCGACACTGGATTAAATCAGCATCGACGTTAATTAATGTTGTTTAATCCTTGAAATATTGTTCCCAAAATGTAAAATATACAAATCTATTAATCAAGAAACTGTTGTAGCTCCTCTTATATGCGACATGATGATACCATCGGCGTCATAGATACACTCTTTAATTTATTAAATTATATATATAACTCAAGCAATGATAACAAGTGAGATATAGAAACTTACATTAATCATGAAAGAAGTAGCTTATGTTCTAAGACAACTACTTGTTTGATTCGGTTGCGTAGACATGGCTCCTTCTTCGTTGCAGGACCATCATATCATTACTATATATTTAATTTCCATTTAATTCTATTGGTCTAATGAATAACGCCCCAATTAATTCCATTTCAGGGACATTTACTTACTTGTATATTTAATTTTCCATTTAATTGTGTTGGTCTGGTGAGTAGAGAGTAATCGTCTTCTTTAAGTTGTTGCTTCTAAAAAACAAAAAGGTTGTTGAAACTTGAAAAGAAATTCAAGAGAGACGCATACGCATGCATGAACGCATGAGGTTTATATATCAGAAAATGTAACATGCAATTTACTTTGGCTAGTCTACCACAGTACCGTGCATTTACTAAATGCTATACATACATTGATTTAGCTTATCGTATTGTACTCTTTGCTAAATAGAACTGAAAACAAAAAAAAACCACACAGACGCTAAGAGAGAATAATGGAATTTGAAATCTTTTGGAACATTAGTTTTACCCAAATACTAAACTGAACCTGAAATATTATCTTTTAATTTATATATCAAAAACACTTTAACATTACTGAAAATATGAACGAAAAGTAGTATAGTTTTTAAAAATTTGTTCAAAATAAAGGTATTATTTTGTAGAAATTCCAAAATTTAAGCTGATATCTAAATCGTTATTAACAAAAAAAAAAAAGTAGTAATAGTTCACTAGATCGCTTTATGTGATTGTAAATTTTACATAGTTAGGCATCTGCAAAATGTTCAAAACAGTCTGAATTGAAACATGTTAACACATGCATATATTCCGGTCATTAAACAAAGTATCCAAGGTTACTTTTTCTTAAATACAGTGTGGTGACTTTGAAATCATAAAGACTTGAGTATCAACTTCGAACTTTGAAAACTTTTAAGAATATGTTCTTTCATAACTAATACAGAAATGAATTGCTTAATGTCTTCAGATCCCGAAGTTGCGTCCGCCGCTTTACCGGCCGGTCAAAAAGTCAGAACCAAGCCATGAATTTCAGATCAATAAATTTGATTAATAGTAGCATAACTGAGTTAAAGTATATAGATGTGCATGCTTTTGTACTGTTGCAGTGTACAGTGAAAACATTAAAAAAAATTAAAATATATATATTTCCATCGTGGCTTCATTATCTTTTTGCGTTGTTGCTTTCACAGTTACACGTAGGACACGTAACTGATACATCTTCTACCAAATTAACACCTAAACACTTTTAAACGCCATAAGCATTTTTGCTAACCCCCAGTTAACTGCGAATTTGCGATCATTACTTTTTTTTAGAAGGGCTATAAGTAAGAAGACATCAACTTTGAATGAAACTATAGTGAGTATTAAATTAATTTTCTTTGATTTGATTGCCCTCGTCTGCTTATTTAAATGCAACGATATGATATTTCAAAGATTATGTACCACCCACTGGACAGGATAAAGTTACATTTTCTCATACATGCATGCATCATAACACAATCAATTTTTTTTTTTTACCATGAGATATGTTGATTCTTCATAGCCGCTGCGGATATTTTACATCGGTCACTATAATATAAACTCATTGTAAAACTTAATCAGGAGTCAACAATGTATATACTGAAACTATTTTTTTCCATGTATTTGGATGATAAAACAATCTCATCTCTTATAAATGACATAAATATCACAATTATTATATATGGGTTCACTTATTTTATAAAAAAAAACTTGGCAATTGGAATTAAATTTCATTTATTATTGAATTTACAAACATCGACCCCTCCATATGCGAAATTAATATGCGGTTGCAGAAAATTATCCATCCAATTTCATAATTAAGTAAATTAAAAACAATAAAATCGATCACCAGCATATAATTTCACAATAGTTCTAGTAAAACTGTAAAAAAAAAAATGTAAATATTGAATTAAGCCTCATCTGGGAGCACAATAAGGATAACTCCTCCGCCGTTTCGCCGTCGTCGACGTCTCATTGTATACGGAGGAGAAGAAACGGTCAATCTCTTCCCGATTCATGACAATCTCACAAGTCGAGACTAAAAGCTTCCTCTTGCAAGAGATCGATCTGATCATCCGAGAAGCCGTAGCCGACGGTGCTGACGGTGGTTGCCGGGGTTTTCGTGGCGCAGGAGGTGGAGAGTCTACGACGGAGGGAATCTTGTGTTCTTGGGATGTCGGTGTACTACAGCTGAGGACATCCTCGTCATCATCACCTTCCTCGTTCTTTGCTTTTGAGGTTTTGGATCGGATCTTGATGGGTGTTGGGAAATTGAATTTGGACAAATCTTGTAGTAACTCAAGATCCATACCTTACAATTGTCTATGTGTTTTGTTGGGATTAAATTTTCTTGTGGATGTAGAGAAAACTTCTTAGAGAAGGGAGAGGTTGAGATGGGTTTGTTATATGTGTTTGTGCCTTTACGTACACATATATACACATACATAAAGTTAGAATGTCCCATTTAGAAATGAGAGTTACCTTTTAGCATGAAAAAAAAAATTAAATAAAATAAAAGGAAGAAAAAAATAGAGTGGGGATAAGTATAAGGTAAAATATATTACTATATGGACAGGAGAATGGAAGTAATTTCCGAATTTAGAAAAAATATAGTTTTACTAGGGATTGTAAGTTACTTGTATGGTTGTGTATTTCAGTATTTGTTATGTATGTTACAACTACCAAAAGAGTAGAGCACATGTGGATCACAGTTTTTTAAATCACTTAAATCTTTGGGGATCATTACCTTAATTGTAATGGTAATTTTTTTTTGTCCAAAAAAAAGAAAATTGTATTAAATTTGTTAAAAGGTAATAATAAATAAAAAAAATTACAAAATTCTGGAAAACAGATGGATTTTTGGCAAAAAAAAATTTACAAAAGACAAATGAAACTCTTATAAGCGTGGAAGCACAGTGCGAGTGAATTAAGGAGGGCCATAACTCATGAAACAAACGCAAATGGTGTTCTCGTACCACCGGTCTCCTATCTAAAGACTTGTGGGTTATGGTCTCAACAATAACATTAAAGTGTGTCTATATAGAAAATTTTTACTTGATAGTAGAACTTAAACCATCAAAATAAGAGTAACATCTTTAGCTAGGTAGTAAAGAAAAGTACACACATAAGCTATATATATACACAAATTTTAGACCAACGTCTTATCTTAGATCTCAAACATAAAGTTTGGTTAAAGATGTGTCTTGTACCTATTACAACCTAAAGACATGGCATGTGATTAGATTTAAATCTAACTAGTCCATGCATCATTATATTTTATGTAAAACAATTAATTGCAAAAAAAAAAAAAACAATTGATCGCATCAATTTCTGTATCCTCTTTTTTTTTGTCAAAACCTTTGCCTTCATTCATTCAAATTGGATAACCAGTACAAATGTAGAGAAGAAACAAAAAGCGAAAGTTTGAGACATTACAATACAAGGCAATCCCCAATGCCAAAAAAGTAATAAAAGAGTTCATCAATTTTGGATCCAAGAGAGCTATGAACCAAAAGCTTGAGAGCCTAGAGGCACATGTGAGATCATGGAAAATCGAGAGGCTATCCTCGAGAGCTTCAAAGGACATAACAGTAGTCACGGTCATTAGACATTGTGACATTGAGAAGAGATTCAGTGCGTCAATATCCTCCAGGGTGATAGGTACCCGCAGGAAAATCATAACAATGAATCGGGTGACTATGTTATTGTAGTCGGGTAAGGATTGCTTTAACAACCAAAGCATAGGGTTAGGATCAATATGAGAATTTGCAATAGACACAGTTTGGTATAGGATCCATATGAGGGAGGTGGTTGGGAGACGATGCTTGAAGTCATCAGATGGCCAGCTTGACCGGTAGCCGTCATTGAACAGAAAGCGTTCAAGATCAAACACACCATTTTTGCTAGAACCATTCGAGAAACAGAGACCATGTACTCGTATGCTTTTAAAAGCAAAACTCAATCCCCTAGAATCAACTAAAGCCAGGTTCTGGACAAGATAAATGAATAGCCAAAGCAGCACTGTTGTTACCTTTCTCCAATGGATTCTTCGACCATTGAGCAGAAGGAGACGAACCAGAGCTTTGCAATGGCAATACACGAGCGTTCATAGAATAGTCCTGAGCCTTGTATTTTCCCCAACTTGAAAATAATAAACTGATTTGGTTTGGTTTTGGGCTAATGGGCCTTTCTTGAAACCTAGGTCCACTAGGGAAAACCCTAAGTTTCCAAGAAAAAGACGCCATGGGAGTTGAAGCTGTCGGCTCCCCAAGATTTGCGGAGAGATCTGCGGTGCAGGGGGTTTCTCCGATGAGTGAGAGATCGGCGGGAGCAAGCGGTGGCCGCGGCGGGAGTCGTCATTGGCGACTAGGTCCACTCGGGAAAATCCTAGTTGAAGATCCGATTGCCAAGATATGAAACGGTTGTGACGGTTACCCGGAATGAACAGAGAAGCTTGCGGTGCAGGGAACATCTCCGGTGAGATATAGAGCGGGGGAAACAACCGGTGCCTTCGGTTTGAGTCGACTACGAATGCTAGGTCCACTAGGGAAAACCCTAGATGTACGATAAATTACAAAAAAAAGGGATGAGTAAATTGGCTTCCCGAGATTTGCGAAGATGGACTCTCCGGCGAGTGATAGATCGGCGGGAGCATGCGATGACCTTGATTTGGATCGAAAGAAACTTATTAAGGTTTGATAAGGATTAAAAAAGGGGAAAAAGGGGGAAAAAACTTGAAAAAGTACACACAAAAGAAAACAAGGATGCGCTGAGCATGTGAAATAGAGATTTGGTCTCGACGCCGACAAGCAAAATCTTCACCGGCATTAAACAAGGATGCGCTGAGCAGGCGAAACAGAGATTTGGTCTCGACGCCGACAAGCAAAATCTTCACGGGCGTTGGAGAGTTTGGTTGGGATGGTCTCCTCGATAATCGTGTGTATGGGAGAGATGATTTTAATATTTCGAATTATGTTTATCAATTTCTGTATCCTCTTATTTAATAATTATTAATGTACAAATGTGAGAAACTGTATAATTTTTATGTGACATTATGATTTCGGTATATACAATTGACCCACAACGTTTTACACGCCTAGTTTTTTTTTTTTTTGGTTAAAAGAACACACCTAGTTAAGAAGAAAATATATACTCCAACTAGCCATGCCATGTCATAGACAAATCATTAGGCTTTAACATGAGTTTGCTTTGCTTACTCCTTATTTCGTATATACAAATATAATACATTACGTTTTTCACCTACGTACGTCTTAGTTTTAACCTGGTCTGTTCACAAAATCTAATAATTTAATTACAGCAGAAAGATCGATTTGGTACGATTTAATTTTAGTTTATATTCTCTGCTACATTGTTCATTTACCTTTTTGTCTTCATTCTCTTGTGTCGTATTTGCAG
Organism: Camelina sativa; assembly: GCF_030686135.1. Lineage (NCBI taxonomy): Eukaryota > Viridiplantae > Streptophyta > Magnoliopsida > Brassicales > Brassicaceae > Camelina > Camelina sativa. The sequence continues at coordinate 4,358,117 of NC_141898.1, forward strand.
TTAGACCTCTGAATTAACATGTACACACTAGCTAGCTGTATATATTTTTATATATAATTTACATTAGCTGAGTAATTTTACGGCAAAATATGACATATGTTTTTGGACATGCCAGGCCACGTATCGAGTTTGGAAAAGCATGTGGCGATGATACGTATAGGGTAGATCTGTGTAAGTGAGTCAGTCAGTAGTGTAATATCCAAATTTAAAAGTACAGAAGTGGAAAGATCTATATGATCAATCGCAGGATCTCAATCTCTCACTTCTTTTTTTTTGTTACTTTTTTCTTTTTTGTCACCCTTTCTCCTCTTCTTATCGGGTTCTTCCCCTTTTTTTCGGGTTATTCTAAGTTTTTTGTTTGTCTATTGACATTGACACGTTTTTTTGCTTTGATTTACAAGGACAGAGATACATAATTATGAGGAGTCAGGATAAGCCGATGTTATTTGTAAGGCCACGAAACCATACAATCACAATCAAACAATCTGTAGCATTTTAGAATCCATCAATTATAACTGATGTTGAAGTTTCGGTGGTCCTGTTACGCGCGGTTGTTAAAACTTTGGTTTATGTTAGAAGTTTTCGGTGGTCCAGTTATCGAGTTACGGTTGTTAAAACTTTGGCCAAAACCGAACCATCTCAAATCAAACCAATTTTGTACATAGATTGTAAATAGACAAAAAGAGAATCGGGAAATAAAAACAACTGATTTGAAGTCGGAACCGTCCTACAATTTTTTTAAAAATGCATTTTGTAATCAAAACCTAAAAATAAAAAACAAGTCTCAGAAACTCAAACTACAATGAAAACCATAGTTTAATGCTGTGTACGTAACGTAGATCTTGTCTGAATTAGTTTCAGTATATATTTCCTATAAATGGAAAAATTCATGAACCCAACGAGGGCATAAATAATAATCAGATTAAAAGGCTCCTAGATCTAGTTATAGTACTTGATTAATCGGTTAAATACTCGCAGACCAAAAAAAAAAAGGTATAGGATATTCATAATACTGAAATTTTTACAACTTGAGTTGGAGGAAAGATTCTCACATATATATTTTCGAGGCATAAGACACGATGACCCTACATCACAGGATGGGTACAAGAAACGAACATTGTAGAAACAAGAATCACTGTTACATGTTGGTAACGAAGAAAACGAACCTAATTGATAAGAATGAATGTGTTTTCTTTTTGGCAAATCCACGTAGTCCTCAAATTTGTTGCATATGCATAGGATTCCAAATCATTTATGTTTGTTTTTCTTTTGTTTCGATTGTGTTTTTAAAGTTTATATTATACAAGATATATATACATAAAATTAGTAAATATATCCACATTGAAGAAGACAAAATAATCATGTGTCTTTTGTTAAATCACATGAAATTAAACTGTTTAAGTAAATCTTAGATCCGAATTTAAATAATTAGTTTCATAATTAAAAAATGCTTTCCAAATTCGTAGTAATTAATATATAATCTTACGTTGTGGGACATGTAGATTTTAAGAACAATACAATGTTCCTAATAAAATCCATCCTCATATATATATGACTCATTTAGGATAGCAAATATCATACAGTTCGTTTAATCCTCAAACACTAGCTACACTATATTTGGGGAATTTTTAATCAATAAGAACCATGTTTTAAAGCATAAACGAGATTACAAAATTTTATGACTAGCTCGTAAATTAAAGTTTTTAATATTGTTGTTACATTCTAATGAATGAGTGAAATGTTTTCAAGATTATACTAAATCAAGTTTATATCCGAAATAACTGATCAACTTCGTGTTCCTTTGTGTGAGAGTTTTCACTTTATACATTTTTTGTATCGATATGTGGATAATAAAATAATATGAATTTGTTTAGCATCCACTGCCGCTTTTAAATTTTTATTTGTTGTAATGTACAATGTGGACAAAGAAAGCAAGTGAAACGTAACGTGCATGGCCTCCAAATCATGAATTTATTCGTAAGAAATATCAGTACGCATTAGAATAATAATATAATACTATATAAGTTTAAACAATAATATCGCAAGAATAAATTGAAAAAGCATAAAATTCCAAAGAATATATTACCAATCGACACCCCAAAAAAAAAAAGTAAAAGATAAGGAGCATGATGGGCTCTTCTTCCTTGGATGGTTTAGAATCTTCATTACCAATTGTCTCCCCTAGTCCCTATTATTATAGCTAAGAGATATAAACCGTGAACGAGTCTATCAAATCCATACATTAATTATTTATCACAACTACTTTTATCATCTAACCTAAAACAAAATAATGATAGTAACTGTTACATTCGATCTCATTACTAGACGAAGCCGCATGAAAGTCCCAGCAAAACAGCAGCTTCATGCGGTAAACATGAATCTTTTAGCATCCTTTTCTGAAAAGTCTGGTTTGTGTTGGATCTGGAGTAAAATCAGGAAAGTACATTTGATTTTTTTTTATATAAATTTTTTTAAAATATACTCCTTTGAAACCGTAGACGAAATAAATTTATTTTGGAAAAAACAAAACATGAATAATCCATATATGTGGACCCATATTATTTTGGTGCTATTGAACAAAAGAAAAATTTCTCTTACAGTCTAAAAATAGTTAGGCCAGTTCTGGTTTTTACAGGATCACATTTTGTTTATTTTGTTTCCACTATACAGTAGAAGAGTGTTTACAATTAAACCGGTCGTTAAACCAGTAAATTACTCTAAACTAGTTAGTGATCTTTTAATTAGCCTAATTGAGAGACCTTGTTCGTGGGTCTCGATAGGCTTTTTATCAGATCAGGCCCAATTGAGAGGATTCTAAGGCCCCATCTTTAATATTTTCGTTTTTTTTTAATTCGTAAAACCCTCAAATTGAGTCTTGAGCGAGGATCGAAGTCGGAGCTCTCACTATCATCCCCTTTGGCGCATTAACACATTTGTCTGCTAAAACCCTAAATAGCTTCACCGCCGTTTGTTGTTCTTTCTCCGCACCGTGTTCTCTATAATCTCAGGTGAAGTTTCTTCGATTTGAACTTTGTTTCGTTTCTAAAAATCTCTTAAGATTTATCTCTATCTTCCTAGCTGTTTCTGTTCTATTGTGAACCATAGATGAGACTGGGGGCTAATCAGAATTAGTCAGGATTTAATGGGTTTTCTTAATTGTAATTGAGTTGTTTGATTTGTTTAGGTAATAAGAAGGAGCAAGATGGAGCTCAGTTCAGAGGATAACAATCTTACGGAGAAGGTTTTGCCTCCTATTGAGCAGGTACTACTAATCGTTGGGTTTGAATTTCTGACAGTTTATTATTTGTGGGTTTTAGCAAAGTTGAAGACTTTGATTCAAATTTGTATGCAGGAGAGCGATGTTGAGTTGGAGACTACAGTTAAGAAATATCTTAGAGGAGAAGGTGCTGATCTTGAGGTATATATAGCTTTGAATTGATGATTGTGGCTTTTGGTTGTGAAAAATGTAGTAGTTGATTGTGGCTTTTGCTTGTGTTCTGCAGACATTGAAAGATAAGAAACTAAAGACTCAACTTGCTTCGAGGGAAAAGTTGTATGGGAAATCTGCGAAAACTGCTGCTAAAATCGAGAAGGTAAGTTTACTACTTCATTCATCTCTGTGTGGATCTTGTTTGACCCTTTTTCCGCTGCTTTGTGAAAATGAAAGAAGCTGTTGTGCATCTCTGTTTTGACGTTGAGCAACTGATTTTAATCTTCTGTTCTTGATAGGTCAGCTCGTTTTGAATTCTTAGTTTTTGTCTTGTGATGTGGTTGTGTTGTTTGTGTGTAGTGGCTCTTGCCTGCTGAGGCAGGTTACTTGGAGACTGATGGTCTAGAGAAGACATGGCGAGTCAAGCAGACAGATATTGCCAATGAAGTAGATTTACTCAGCTCAAGAAACCAATATGACATTGTGCTCCCAGGTAAATGCCTAATAGCTTCCTCTGCCATATCTTTTGTATGTAAATTTTTTTGGTTAGTCTCTGTGATATATATACCCTCTTTACAATGTTAGCTTCTAATTCATTTTAGTGACACTGAACATATGTAGATTTTGGCCCTTACAAACTTGATTTCACTGCAAGTGGTCGGCATATGATAGCTGGTGGTCGCAAAGGCCACCTCGCTCTAGTAGACATGATGAGTATGAACCTAATTAAAGAGATTCAGGTCTGTTTTTTATTTTATTTTATGTTAATCTCTTTATCAGTGCTTGTTTATTTGTAAGATTTGGTTTGGTTCTCAACACATCTTGATGATGTCCTGCAGGTAAAAGAAACAGTCCGTGATGTTGCATTCCTGCACAATGAGCAATTCTTTGCAGCTGCCCAGAAGAAGTATGTATTATCAATGCTAACAAACATCACCTACTGTACGCCTTGTGCTTTGGAGGGTGCTTTGTCTAATATCTTGTCTCGTCAAATTTTGATAGGTATGCTTATATATATGGGAGAGATGGGACTGAGCTGCATTGTTTGAAGGTGAGATTTATGCTTTCCGGTTGAAAAAAAAAGTAACTTATGCCTAGTGTTCTTGGTTATTGACTTTAAACTTTGTGTGTGTATACCAGGAACGTGGTCCAGTGTCCAGACTTCGGTTCCTAAAGAACCATTTTCTTCTTGCATCAGTAAACAAATCTGGGCAGCTACATTATCAAGATGTGACCTATGGAGGCATGGTTGCTAGTATCAGAACAGGTAAAGGCCGAACGGATGTAATGGAAGTGAATCCTTACAATGGTGTTGTTGCTTTGGGACATACTGGTGGAACTGTCACAATGTGGAAACCCACTAGCCAAGCACCTCTAGTCCAGATGCAGTGTCACCCTGGGCCAGTCTCATCTGTCGCATTTCATCCAAATGGCCACCTCATGGCTACATCCGGTAAAGAGCGCAAACTCAAGATCTGGGATTTACGTAAATTCGAAGAAGTCCAGACTATTCACGGTTTCCATGCCAAAACGCTGAGTTTCAGTCAGAAAGGTTTGCTAGCAGCTGGAACTGGATCGTTTGTTCAGATATTAGGAGATTCGAGTGGTGGTTCTTCGTCACATAACTATAGTAGATACATGAACCACTCCATGGTGAAAGGTTATCAAATCGAGAAGCTTATGTTCAGACCATATGAGGATGTTATTGGGATTGGTCACTCGATGGGTTGGTCTAGCATTCTGATTCCAGGGTCTGGAGAACCCAACTTCGATTCTTGGGTGGCTAATCCATTTGAAACATCGAAACAGAGACGGGAGAAAGAAGTCCATTTGCTTCTTGATAAACTTCCACCTGAGACAATCATGCTCGATCCTTCAAAGATTGGTGCAATGAAGCCGTCTAGGAGGAAAGAGAAGCAATCAAGAGAAGAGATAGAAGCTGAGAAGGAGGTGGCCATAGAAGCAGCAAAGAGCACTGAGCTGAAAAAGAAGACGAAAGGAAGGAATAAGCCGAGCAAGCGGACAAAGAAAAAGAAAGAGATGGTGGAGAACGCAAAGCGAACATTCCCGGAGCAAGGGCACAACAACACCGCGTCTAAAAAGAGAAGAATCGGTGAAGATGCTGCTGCGGAGCTACCGGCGAGTTTAAAAAGGTTTGCCAGGAAAAACTGAATGGGGTTTCCCACCTGAGCGTTTTGATTGTCTTTCTCCTCACTTTGCAATTTTGTAGTATGGGAATCGTTTTGATATTGATGTTTTGTTTTAGACAGAATGACAGATCATGAACTATGTAATTTATTAATGTACGTCAAAATGAGATCGGATTTTGGAGACCAAATTAAAAGCGAATGTGCTTGTCATGGAGTGAAATTGGAAATGCCCGAGATTGGTGTGTATCGAACCAAACCAAGGCTTTTGTAAATCGATCCATTGAATATCTTTTGCTAATAAAGTTCCGCAGAAGATATGGCTTTTGCTTCCAAGTGAAATGTAACGTGCATGGCTTTTTTAAATATTTTAAAAAATATATTTTGCCAATAAAGTTCCACAGAAGATATGGCCTTCGCTTACTTTTGCTTCCAAGTGAAACTTAACGTGCATGGCTTCCAATTCCAATTTCCAAATCATGAATTTATTCGTAAGAAATATCAGTACGCATAAGAATAATAATATACTACTATAGTTTAAACAATATCCCAAGAATAAATTGAAAAACCATAACATTTCAAAGAATATCATACCAATCGACACAAAAAAAAAAAGAGAGTAAAAGATAAGGAGCATGATGAGCTCTCCCTTGATGGTTAAACAATTGTCTCTCTAGTCCATATTATAGCTAGAGATATGATTCATATGAAGCGTGAACTATCAATCCATACATTAATATTACAACTACGGCAAAACCTCTATAAATTAATACTCTATAAATTAATAAATACTATAAATTAATAAATTTTGTTAGTCTTAAGTTGGGACAGTGTAAAAATTAACAAAATTCGATAAGATAATAAAATAATATTTTTTTTGAAATCCCTATGTAAAATATGGTCCCAATAATATATATATATATATATATATATATATATTTTAACAACAGAGAATAAAATTAGTTCAAACGAGCCAATACGAAAGGACATTGTTTACATAGGTAACTAAATGCGGAACTGTGCGAACACGCCGCGCAAGATTATCCGCTCTACCATTCTGTGAACGAGGGACGTAGACTAAGGAGAAAGACGCGAACTCCTCTTTATCAGCCTGAATGTCCTCCAAATAAGGCGTAAATGCTGGCCATTCGGAAGGCGAAGACACCATCTTCACTAAGTCGGAGCAGTCGGTGAGAAAGACAACAGATTGGTTATCCGCTCCAATCATACAGCGCATAGCCCAAACAAGGGCTTCAATCTCAGCATGAAGAGGGGATAGACTACGATAAAGGTTGGCAGCCCCCATAGTGGGACCATCACCCCAGGGAGATGTGAAAATCCATCCTCGACCCGCATAACGATCTGTAGCTTTCCAAGAACCATCCACAAAACACATATAACTCGTCAAAGACCGAGGAACCCCTACTCTATCACTACCACAGAGACCATCCGCAGTGGTAATATCGGAAGGTAACACCATATCCTGCGTCTGGGCTAAATTCCATGCTTTCGCCTCATCCTCTGCCAGCCGCAAGATTGCTAGAGGGTTTGAATCCAGATTACCGAACAGTTTGTCATTGCGCGCTTTCCAAATATACTACAAAATCCAGGGATATAAATCCTGTGTTGGTACATTTTTAAACCACCAAAAAAGGAAATCCATGTTCGTGAAAACGGACTCCGAAGGGAAAACACCCGGGGGCGTCGGAAATGACGACAAAGCCCAGACTTGTCTAGCTGGTGGGCATTCAAAGAGAGTATGATTAATCGTCTCCTCCTAAAACCCACATAGACCACACATTGCATCACAGCTCATACCACGTTTCCGGAGATTAGCGGTAACCGCCACGCAACCCGATAGAACTTGCCACAAAAAATGACGGATTTTTGGTGGACACCGGAGCTTCCATACAAAGGCCTGAAGAGGTATAATATCTGGTCCAAATACTGTCGACTTAGCGGAAGCCGTCGTATTCAAACGTAGAGTATATGGTCTCAATAATATCATAAATTAATAATCATGTAAATTTATATATATAGATGATGATATAGTAAAGTATGTTTCTCTTAAACCTCATATATATAAAACAATTGTTATGTTGTATCTTCAAACTATAATGATATAAAATATTCTATAACATTTCATAAAACAGCTAAAACTTTTTAAAATTTTCAATTTCTAAATATGCATCATTTACATTTTCATAGTTCGATAGACTATTAAAATACGAGAATTAATATTTTTATTCATAAATTTGAATATTTATGTCATATGTATAAGTGAATTTGTCTATAATATTTGTAATTCATGGTTAATAATATTTTTTAATTATTTTATGTTCAATTCCAATACCATAAAATTTACAACATCCAAATTCTCATTGACTGTGGAGCATATGTGAATTACTCCAATTCAACTGGAATGACGCCCCTCTACAGCACTGTCACATCAATTAAATTCATGCCTTACCTTAAGCTTCTCATTGGTAAAGATACTGATTTGGAGGCTGTAATACGACATGAGAGACTCCACTTCACATGGCATGTTCTTCTCGTAACTTCACTTGTGCTGAGGTTAGTTAGTATTCTTCCCTTCCTGTTTCATCTCCCTCCCATTCATTGTTATTCTGATTGGAAACTGGACATTGTTGAAACAGTATCTTCTCAAAAAAGGAGCAAGTGTCAACGCTCTTTCTCTGAATCGTCTCACACCTCTTCATTATGCGTGTGGTGTTGGCTGTGAACCCCTTGTGGAGGTTATTTTCTGACTACACATTCCTCAAGTTTCATTTGTATTGATGTTATCTTAAGGGTTTCAATTGCTGTAGGTTCTTCTTGAGAATGGAGCTTTCATTGATCCTCCTAGTGAGTACCTAGGTACACCTCTCAATGCGGCTTGTCTCTTCAATCATCCTTCGTGTGTTGAGCTCCTCCTACTCAAAGGAGCACACACCGAGTTCAAAAACCATCGAGGGCATACTCCTCTTTTGACAGCATTGGTTAATAAATCCTTGGCTTGTATGGAGCATCTTTTGGCATGGGGCGTTGATACAGATGCTAGAGACTTTGCTGGAGCTACAGCTCTCCATTTTTCATGTAGGAGTGGGGATGATTTGACGTTTTTAAAGGTACGGTTCCAGGTTTTGTTTTTTGGTTTTTTTTTTTGTGTTTTTTTGGCTATTCATTTTGTTTTGTCCCAGTAATAATCAATGAATTTATTTACCTTTTGTAATAGGTTCTGGTTGAACATGGGGCTAATGTGAATGCTCCAAATCACAATGCAGACAATCCTCTTCATTTGGTCTGCAATGGTGGCTTCTTGATGAGTTAGTCTTTGTGTTTTAGGTTTTAGGCAGCTTTACTAACTATGACTCTATGACTAATGAAATCCAACTGATTTATGCCAGGTTCTCCTATTGGCCGGTGCTGATACAGAGATCACTAATGGTGTTGGGGATACAGTAAGTATACAATCTTGCTTCCTATTTATACTTGTTCTTTTATTTCTCTATATCCACTCCTCTACTCATCGGCTCTTTTATTCAATACAGCCTCTGCACAATGCTGTGGAAACTTTGAAAACAAGTGTGGAGACTCAATGTGCTATAACACAGCGGTTGCTCTTTGCTGATGTTGATACCTCTGTGGAAAATTATCTTGGAATGGTAAGATGCATATATGTTTTCAAATGCTGTCCAACATTGTATCTATGTATATATCCCTCGACTGACACGTTTTCAGCTTAGTGGTTTTGTCTTTATCTTATAAAATTAATTTTGTCTTATCTGAATTTTGCAGACAGCATTTGATGTCGCCGTTTATGCTGAAGTGAAGGATCTGTTGGGATGATGAACCTGTTTAAAGTTTTTCAATGTCTCCAAAATACATATAGATTTTCTTGGTTGTAAAATTTCTTAAAAACATTAGGCTATTTTGACTTGACAATAATTGAAAACTTTTAATGTCGTTTCCTCTGTTATGAGCTCTAATATTTTGATTTCGTTTTACCCATTAAAAATTTGAAGAATAACAATAATGAATAAAGAAGGTTACATATGACATTTTGAACCATTTTATAATATTCTAAAGCATTCAGTTTGAATAAACAATAGTGAACCATTCTGAGAAAGAAATTCATTTTCATTATCCAAATGATCATCAAACCATGTTCAGGTTTCGCAAGTTCGATGAAGCTTGTCTATTTTCATGCATGTTAAAACTAATTCGGTGTTTGATCAACCACTCCCAAAAGACGAGGATGATGCCATCCAAGCATCCGCTCTGATATGTTATCCTTGTGTGGCTTTTCTGTATAGCTAAACTCACAACCACTCCCAAAATTCGAGGTTTCTTAGGCAACAAATTGTGGTTTAGTTGCCGCATTTAATCTTCTTGTTTCTCAAATTGTAGTGGAAGCTGATGCATCCCTTTATAGAGTAGTAGAGTGTGATTGTTGGTAGGTGCAGGACAGTGAATGTGAATGTTGGGAAGACTGTGAATGTAGACCGTGCTATGCATATGAGCATGAGTATGGAAGGAACAATGGAAAGCAGTCTTGTCCTCAGTGCAAGACAAGATACAAGAGAGATAAGGGTAGATTTTGATTATTTTCCTTTGTGTTTGTGCCACTTTTATGAGTACTTTATTTGGTTAGTGTGATTTTGACATGAGTTGATCATTGCTATTGAAAAGATATGTCGATCTTTTTTTTTAGTTTAGGTAGTCCTGCCACTCCCGGAGAAAAAGACGAGGATGATGGCTTTGCTATAGAAGAAGGTGCTGGTGAGTTTAGCTATACAGAAAAGCCACATAAGGATAACATATCAGAGCGGATGCTTGGATGGCATCTTACTAGTGGGAAAGGGAAGGAGATTGGACACTCTTGAGTATGACAATCAGGAATCTTATTCCTCGTCTCACTAGTACGCAGGAGGATAGACTCTATGCATTTTCCTTCTTCGTGTCATTCACATTAAGCCTAGCTAGCTTGAGTTACCTTGTGAATGTTGGGATCTGGTTTTGCCTCTCTTATTAATTGGTCTCTGAAGAGTTTTCTGCTGCTTCACCTGAAAGACTGTCTGTATCTTCTTATCATCAGATACCAGTGATCAATCACGTAGTTACCCTTTTTTACTAATCTGACCATTATATATATACGTACCAAGGGTTCTCAATTTTGTCAGCACTAAACCCTGTTGTATACTTGAAGCAAACAGAAGGATTGTAGATCCGGTTAGGGATTTTGGCTCAGTAGGATTAGGCAATGCAGCCTGTAAGGAGTGAGAGTTGATGACAGGCAAATGAAGCAGGAGAACAAATCTGTTCATGTGAGCACTCAAGTTGCTTCTGAAAGGGGTTTAGGGGTTATTGATACCAGCACTGATGGCTTTGTTGACGAATCTTTTCTGTTATCTACTTATCTCTTTGGTCCTTGAGGGATGCTACATTTTCTCACTCTTGACACATCTCAATCAAGCTTGGGATTCTTTTCCGTATACCATGCTTATTTCTATGGACCAGAGCAGGTCCTGTATTCTAAATAAGTGATGCGCTGCTGATCCTCTCTTTTTTTCTTCTTCTGAATTGTGCAGGCATGATAGAAGCACGGAAACCTCTTTCAAGGAAAGTAGCTGTACCATCGTCACGTATAAATCCCCTACAGAATGGTTATCCGCTTGTGAGATGGTTCGCCATATCATGGATTTTTAGATCAGTTCCCCAAGTGAACCTTGATCGACTATCTTTGGCTGTGCCTTTTTGTCTGTTTTTGATTAACAGTACTCTGCTAGTGATTTACCTGTGAACAAGGTTTCTTGCTGTACTTTTTGTATGACGGTGCTTCTGTGTTATCATGTGAATCACTAGCAGAAACATCCGAGTTTGCACAAAAGTTCCTGGAAACAACACGATGGACCATGCCGAGAACAGGGATGTTGGAACGAGGAGTTCGCTTTTCAATCAGTTTCCAGCACAACCGGGTTTCTTTCAGATCGGTGGATTTTTTTTTCTTTTCCGTTTTTATCTATTTCTGTATCTAATGAGAAATACTTTCTTCACACTACTACAGGTTAGAGTTTCAGGCAGTCCTACTAATGAGAATAAACTAATGAATCTCGGCACAGATTCACTGCGGCCACGAACAGCTTAAGTATGTATAGTCATATGAGTTCTTAACCCAAGACAAGGATTGTCTATAAGTGAAACAATCCGCAATTCATCACTTTTGATTCCTTCAGTACACCAAAAGTCAAGGGAGGGATGGTACAGAGCTCTTATGGAATTCACAGTCGGCACACTAGCGGGTAGCAATGGCCTTTAGAGAAGAAACCTCCATTGTCGAAAAGGCTCCAAGAAATCACATGCCTTGCCTTGGTAAACATCTCTTTCTATTCAAAACTGCAACTTCATTTAGAATTAGACCAACTGTTGTGCAATTATATATATGTTGAAACGGATGACATGACACTTTCTTCATGTTGGTAATAGTTCTGATTCTGAGGGGAGATGTGGCGACTCAAGAGGAAAGGCCATATGGCAGTGTCATGAAATAAAACTGCATACATTTTGGCTCAAATTAAAGAGGTTTGGAATAGTACTATTATGTGGTAGAAATACGTTAAACTTGAGCCAAATATACAAATTATTCAGTGCCTTTAAGGGTACCAACGTTAATGTTGTATGGGAGAGAAGAAAGGGTCTTTGATATAATTATAGAGGAAGATCGAGAAGGACACAAGGAAACAGCAAATCAGATCCGGAAAACAAACATAACAAGTTCACGACCAAGCATAAAAAGAGAAAGAAGGACGAGAGAGACATTGGATTGTTCAAGAGAGATACGAAGTATAATCAAGATCTGAACTAGATAACCAAGGATTTCATGCTGGTAACGGCAGCCAGGTGGTGCTCCTTGTGATTGTCGTACTGTTCTGCAAAGACCACTGGATCATCTCGGTACCTGGGGCCATGTCCACGTTCCAACTCATAAAGCCAAGACAAAACTTGAGGACGAACAAAGTCGGCAACAGTATGAACATCGAGAGTTAGAGGGAATGCGCAGTCTTCAAGAGCCAAGATGGCGTCGAACTTGGTAGTAGTAGAAGAAGCAGCAATCGCATATTCCTCGAGATTGCTCTCAGGCAGGCTTGTCATGTGCTGCCTGACCTTTTCGAGAAAAGCAAGACTAGGCATGCATCTCATTGCAACAGTATGCAAACACCCAAGAGCAGACACTTTAAGGCGCTTGTACTTGTCCAGTGAATCACAATCGTCCTGGTTCATTAGCTGTTTAAAAACCCGGCCGATTTGGATAATCAATGCCCTTGCATGTTGCACTTGACCTTGAGCGAGGAGGTAGTCATGGTCATTGTAGCGCCCACAGAGAAGGTAAGAGAAGGAGGGATACATAAAATTGAAGGGAGGAAACTCCTTGCTGACGGCAGCGAACATAGCACTAAACTTCATCTGTGCGACCCAAAGCTCGTGGGTGTAGAAGTCATGGATAGTGTAAAACGGATGATTCTTAGGGATAACAGTTGTTATCTGATTCTGAATGAGAGAAACGATGGCATCATCAAAATCATTTTCATTTGGAACCACACTAATCTTCTTGAAACTGTTCTTCACCTCCATCATCTTTGCTTTAAGCATCTCTGCACATGCAAGAGTCCTAATTAATAAAACAATGAGACAATCCAAAGTCACAATAAGCTTCTTTAAGCAGAGAGAGACCATATTATTTTTACCAAATCTCTGCTCTCACAAAGGTTTAATTTGTAAATCAAGGCCACAAAAATTTAGGGTTTCGATTTTCCAAATCAAAGACATTACGATCGTAGTCTAGGTCAAATTTTTACAACGGATCAACGTCCATACAAAAAGAAAACTAACACTTTAGGAAAGAGAAACTTTTACACACAACCACAGGATCCAAGGAGCTCGCGAGGAAGAGGAAGGAGGCGCAGAAGAACAAACAAGCTAAGCTCGTCTTCGTCTTAACCTTAACCTTATCCAAGCAGTTTATGCACTCTTAAACCCTTTTCCCAAGCTTTTTTCTTTTCTTTTATAGTCTTTCCATAATTTAGGGGCCCAATATTAAATATTAAAAAATATATTTTGACTTTCGCTCACTTTTATCTTTCCGTATGTTCTCTAGTTCGAGGCCTGGGCTCTTTGACTTTAATTTTTTGTTGTTGTTATGACTTAAGATTGAGAAGTTTTGAATGATTGGTTGTGTTTGGAAAATTTTGCTGTGTTTTGTTGTCTAATCAACCCTCCAAATACAAAATTTTAAACAAAGACAAATAGAATACATATACAAATCATTCTAAACTACGACGTTGAGTATTCCCTCTAATACGATACAAATCATTTTGATTTTTTTTTTTTTTTTTTTTGTTATGATTTAAAGATGATAAATTTTGTATGATGTCATCCCTTTTATTGGTGGCTGCGATCAAAAACGATATAGTCCACCCAATAAAACATATATTATTGACCCCCGCCCAATACAACATTAATTCAAGAGTCCCTTAATTCAACATTGTTCTACCTCGGCAATAAAATCAACATTAGAAATAACTAATATAAATATCTTATATATCTAGCAGCAAACTAAAAGCTCATCTTTTTTGTAATTCAAGAGGGGAAGCTAGATGAGTTCATCATATGTATGTTGTTGCAAAGTTTCAAGCTATGCGATGTTTTTGGAGGGTCTCACAAGTGGTCTTGAAATAAACAGAAACTACAACATACTTGGGCTCCAATACTAATATAATGGATTTGGGTCTAACTTTTAGAGAAAACTAGGTGGTATTGTTGGACCATTTGAAACGTAAGAAAATGATGAGCTTATCGTTAATTCATATGAACCGTGAACGAGTCTATCAATCCATACATTAATATTACAAATGCATTAATTAATGAAGTAGATTCTCGAATACTTACTAGACAAAAAAAAAACATAACAAGTTCAAAAATTTTACAATTAAGCAAAAAGTATACCAACCAACACTACCTAGACAAATTGTGTACAAATTCTATTTGAAATAGATTTGAGAATTATCATGGGGCGTTGATATGGATGCAAAAGACCTTGTTGGAGATACAACTATCGAAACTCAGTGCACTATAACACAGAGTTTACTCTTTGCTGATGTGTCGAAAATTATTTTGGAAAGTAAGATGCAACATGGTATTTATGCATATATGTTTTCAGCTTAGTGGTTTTGTCTTATCTTATAAAATGAATTTTGCAGGCAACATTTTGATGTTGCCGTTTATGTTGAAGTCAAGGATTTGTTAGGATGATGTATGGTTGCTTCACATACATTGATGAACCCGTTTAAAGTTTTTTATTGTGTCCAAAATACATGATAGATCTTCTTGATTAAAATTTCTTGAAAACATAAGTGTTATTGCCTTAACAATAATTGAAAACTTTTCATGTCGTTTCCTTTGTTGCAAAGTTTCAAGCTAGGAGATAGTGTACATGGCATGAATAATAACTAAATATATATTCGAAACGATTTACTTTATTATTTGTATATTTGTAGTGTGACATAAATTATAGACCCCCGCCCACTACAACATTGTTCTACTTGGCAATAAAATCAATATTAGAAATAACTAATATTTAAGATATCTAGCATCAAAAGCTCATCTTTTTTTTTGTAATTCAAGAGGGGAAGCTAGATGAGTTCATCATATGTATATGTTGTTGCAATTTAAGCTGGGAGATTTTTTTGGAGGGTCTCACAGGTGGTCATGGAATAAACAGAAACTACAACATACTTGGGCTCCAATACTAAATATAATGGATTTGGGTCTACTAGGTGGTATTGTTGGACCATTTGTTTTGTTGGTCTTGTAGATTAGTGAAACGTAAGTGTCTTACTTGAGCCTGAAACATATGCGTCTTTAACTCTTCAATATTGGTTCGTAGGATGTTGTTTATTTCAGTTAATTGAAAAGATGATTTGTTATTACTAGTCAAAAACCCAACAAGAAGAAGAAGTTTGGAAACAACAAGGTCCAAAACAAGGTCCGGAACCAGATAACAAAGAAGCATACGTTAGTAAAATAAATAAAAAGCTGACAAAACATTCATTCTTCAACATATTCATATATCAGCGATAATAAAAAAAAAAGCCCTTTTAGATAACCAAGGCTTCCATGCGTCCGAGTTTTTCACAATGCACTCCTTAGACCAACATCACCTTTGAGGCAGAGATCATATTGACGATCCAGTTCCTCAAGCCAAAGCAAAGTCTGTGGTTCAACAAAGTCGGCAATTTCGTCTTCAGTAACAGGTTTAGGGAATGCGACCGCGGCCAAGCCCAAGTCGTCCCGATACTGGTTCATCAGAGTAGCATCATCGTCCAGATTCGCCATGTACTCCCTGACCCTTTGGAGAAAAGCCAAAACAGGAACGCATCTCTTGGCAAAAGTAAACATACGCGCAAGAGCAGAGACTCTCAGGGACTTGCACTTGTCCCGCGAGTCAAAATCATCCGTGCGAGTGTAAAGAAGCTGGCGTACAAAGTCATCGGAGACTGATTTGATCATGTCCTCAGCATCGGAGACATCAGATAAAGCTAAATCGTAGCGTGCAAGGTTGTAGCGCTCATGGAGAAGGAGGGTGTGCGACCGATTAAGAGTATGGGGGCGAGGAAACTGGACTGAAACCACATAGAGCATCTCTGAAAGCCTTGCCTTCGCAGAGCGGATCATGAGCGCATAGTGGTATTGGATATAAAAGATATGATCATCATCACGGAGAAGACGGAAGCACTCTGGTCTCTGAAACTCTAAAACGATGGCTTTGACAAAATCGGTTTCATTTGGAACCACAGCAGTTATCTTCTTGAATTTGTTCTCCCCCATTAATTTCTGCACAAGCAACCAGCCAAGCAAAATAATAGGAATTACGATTCTCTTTCTTTTTGTTCATCTCTCAAGGCAAGTGAAGGCGAGATTTCAAAAAAAAAAAAAACGTATGCAATTTTAATCCCTAAGCAATTTCTAAAGACACAATACACATCACAAGAACCCTCAAAAAAAAAGAAGAGTGAAATTTTTACCAAACACAAAAGACTTGTTAGTCAATCAAGTCCCCAATTTTTAGGGTTTAAAGAGCTTGCTGAAGAGACTTGCGAATTGCGATAAAGAAAAAAACGAGGATGAGCAGCTTTTTTTATATTATTAGCTAGGGCTCCAATCGTTTTTGGAAGCTACATGACCAATAAACTGATAAAGTTTTGCTTGAGGTAAGTAAGTTCTATAACCTCCATCTAATTTTATATTTTTGGTGTTTGGGTTCTTCGTCTTTCTAAGGCCCAATAAAGAGTGTTCCAAGGCCTACCCAAAATCTCCATTTTTTTTATTTTTATTTTCCGTTTATCGGACGGACAGCTAGAGAGTTTTTTTTTTTTTTAACGAAGAAGAAGAAGAAAACAAACGATGAAGAAGAATGTGTCACATTCCTCCGATTCTTCTTCTACTTCACCTCCCCTTCATCAAATTATCCTAATTTCTCTCGTTTCCTTTTCATCCCATTGAAAAAAAAGTTGTCACCTTTCGAAATCGGAACAATATAACATTTAAAGCTTTCAAGATCATCATTGTTCCCATATAGATCCCAAAATGGGTCTCATCATGTAAGAACAAGTTTTGTGGGATGTTGACAATGGACAAGGAATTTGATTCAAAGCTTGCTCTTCAAGGCAATTCATCATCAAATGGTGGTGGTGAAACTATTTCTAGAAGCAAAAGCTTCGCATTTAAGGCTCCTCAGGAGAATTTCACCAGCCATGATTTCGAACTCGGCAAGATCTATGGTGTTGGCTCTTATTCAAAGGTTTCATTTTTTTTTCTCGATTCATGAATCAATTCAAATTATTGTTGGTTAAAAATGTGTCCTTTATTTGATTCGTCGTATAACTTTAGCTGGATTCTTCTTCTTATGTGTGATTTGAATCAGGTTGTTAGGGCAAAGAAGAAGGAAAATGGAACTGTGTATGCCTTGAAGATCATGGATAAAAAGTTTATCACCAAGGAGAATAAAACAGCTTATGTCAAATTGGAGAGGATTGTTCTTGATCAACTCGAACATCCCGGGATTGTGAAACTCTTCTTTACATTTCAAGATCCACAATCACTATGTAGGTAGTTTCTATTCATTCAAGCGGCTTTGTTTCAAATACAACCATGAAATTTTATTCACTAGTCTCTGTTGCTTGAAGGGCTGTGATAATGAGTGATACTGGATCCTTCTTGTTTTTGTAGATATGGCGCTTGAATCTTGCGAGGGTGGGGAACTTTTTGACCAAATCACCAGAGTAAGATACCACTACTCAGAATCTAGGAGGAGACTAATACATAATTCTCAAAATGCAGTTGTATTATTGTTTGTTTTTGTTTTGATTTGTGTTTGGCAGAAAGGTCGTCTATCAGAGGATGAAGCTCGGTTCTACAGTGCAGAAGTTGTGGATGCTCTTGAGTATATACATAATATGGGACTGATTCATCGAGATATCAAGGTAGTTTCGTTTTCAGAGATCATCTTTTTTCTTAAGACCCAACAAGAACTCTATTTGCTAATTCTTCCCCTGAATTTTGAATGAGTAGCCGGAGAATTTGTTGCTAACTTCAGATGGACACATTAAGATTGCTGATTTTGGAAGTGTGAAGCCAATGCAAGACAGTCAAATCACAGTACTTCCTAATGCAGCATCCGGTAATATGAATTCCATGAATCTTTTTCTATATTCTTAAGCTTAAGGTCTTTCTTTGAGATTCAGGATTTTAAGCATGTCTATTATATATTCGTGACTTATGCAGATGATAAGGCGTGCACTTTTGTCGGAACGGCTGCTTATGTTCCTCCTGAAGTTCTAAACTCCTCTCCAGCAACTTTCGGGTAAGAGTTTATTGTTAGACCAAACTTTGACCACTATGTGATGATATATGGACTTTTTGGTTTTGATACTCCTTTTAGTTTTGTGGATTACTACACGCCTCTTACTTGGAACAACTTTTCTTTGGTATTTTCTGGAACATATTCAAACAGAAATGATCTCTGGGCGCTTGGCTGCACTCTGTACCAAATGCTTTCAGGAACTTCTCCATTCAAGGATGCTAGTGAATGGCTCATTTTCCAAAGAATTATAGCCAGAGATATAAAGTTTCCAAATCATTTCTCAGAAGCAGCAAGAGACCTCATCGACCGATTGCTAGTAAGATAGGCTTCACTTTCTACCAGTCTTTGCTAGATCAGGAATTACAAGTCGGGTTCAAAAGCCATTGTCACCAATCTTTTTTGTGTGTGGCTATGGTTCATCTTAGGATACAGAACCTAGTAGAAGACCAGGAGCTGGATCAGAAGGCTATGCTTCTCTCAAGAGACATCCTTTCTTCAAGGGAGTTGATTGGAAAAACCTAAGGTCACAAACTCCTCCAAAACTAGCTCCAGATCCTGCGGTATTTACCTCCTTTAGTTACTTCTAATTGGCGCACCAAAATGTTTCCCATCTTGTACTTTTCTTGATCTAGCTTTTCTTTCGCAGTCCCAGTCAGCATCTCCAGAGAGGGATGGTTCTCCATGGAACCCAACACATGTTGGAGATGCTTCAGTCTTGCAGAACGATGGACACGGCGGACACTCTGAATCCTCAGGTTCCATAACTCGGCTTGCCTCCATAGACTCTTTTGATTCGAGATGGTGAGACACTACGAGGCTTTTACATATTTCTGGCAGACTCATGGGTTTTAAAATCTAATTCGGTCTTCGTTTGTTTGCTTTGTAACAGGCAACAGTTTCTAGAACCAGGAGAATCAGTTCTAATGATATCAGCAGTGAAGAAGCTACAGAAAATCACAAGTAAGAAGGTGCAACTAATACTCACCAACAAACCGAGACTGATATACGTTGACCCATCAAAGCTTGTAGTAAAAGGGAACATAATCTGGTCTGATAATTCCAACGACCTCAACGTTCAAGTTTCAAGTCCTTCACATTTCAAGATTTGCACAGTAAGACACAATCCAGTGGCTCACTTGTTCAGTTTTATCCTATACAATTGATATGTGATTATTGATTCTTGTTTTTGTTTTGGCAGCCGAAGAAGGTTTTATCGTTTGAAGATGCGAAACAAAGAGCTTTGCAGTGGAAAAAGGCAATTGAAACTCTTCAAAACCGTTGAGACTCGTAGCTGATGATGTCAATTCATTAAGTCCCTTTTTCCCCCATTTCCTTGATTCAATTGATTACACCTCACTGTATGCATACAAGAAGTTTCTTGGGCCGTAGGTTTCTTCTCCGATCCCAGAAGATGATAACTGAAAGTTGCATTAATCTGTTTTGAAGTCCTTACTGACAGATTTATGAATGACAGTAACCAAAGTAACACCTAAGCTAATATGGATTGGTTTCTAGTTTCAGTTTTGGTTTGGTTCAGTGATAATCATATTTCGTTAAGTTTTTGATTCGGATTGTCTTGATTACGGTTTAATCCAGTAGAACATTTTGCTGTCCAATGTTAAAGAAAAATAGTGAGTTAAGAAGAGTCATTGAATGACCGAAACTTGTTCGAACAAAACACTAACCATAAAATACGGTAATTATAAATAGTCAATTTATTTGAAACTGTACATCACTTTCACCCAACTTTTTTTCACTTTTAACCAAAAAGAATCATAGATCTAAATTAAATAACTGTTTAGTGGTTAAGAAAAAAAATAATGTTTTTAGCTATACACAAAAGTAACAAGATGAGAAACTCCCTTGTTCCAAAAACTCAGGGTGTCATTGTCAGTTTATATGGTTATGCTCCCGCCTTTTCTTCAGACGGGTTTTTATTGATGATTCTGATCCTCCATTGGCTCTATACTGTTACAAATATCACAGCTTCCTTCAGAATTTAATTCTTTCATTTAGATTGGAAATAGCTATCGTCGATGGCAAGCCGGTCAAACGCATCAAAGTTTGCTTTTAACCCGACAAACTGACTTCCAACATGAGCACATCCCGCTTCAGGCCATCGACATAATCCTTCTCTTGTACGCAATGGACACAACGCTTCACAAACTCGTCCTATCGGGTTTTCAGATCTGTTTTCTTCAGACATTAGTGAGATTGATACAGAAACATCTGAGTTGTTCCCTTGTCTGTTTCGTCTCCTAGGGTTATTCTCCAGAGAGCCTGCCCTTGGGTCGTCTTCAACGTCAGATCTGCTGAAGTTAATCTTGCAGCCGAGTGATTGTACTGCTCGTGTTAAAGCTCCATATTCCTTGGTGGCTCGGTTTGCTGATTCCCTAGCTAACCAACTCATATGTCTCTCTCTTAGCAACTCTGCACTTAATGACTCCATTGCGAAAGATATCTCGTCCACTCTTCTTTCTGCTGCTTCTTTCTCCTGTTTCAAATCAATTAGAATGTTAAAAGCTTTGACACACTATATAGCCAAAGAGAGAAGGTAAGAAGAAGATGAGTTAACTACGTTACCTTTTGCATTTCTGAATATTTCACTGTCATAGCTCTACATTGTACCCCGATATCTGCAGCTTTAGCTTCCTCGGGACAAGCCCAGCGGAGATGGAACTGGGGCCAAAGGGTAGGAGCTAAAGATGCTGCCGGAGGCAATAATGGGCCATCATATTTCAACGGATCATAGAATGGGTTACAATGGACATGAGAAGTTGCACTAAATGAACGCAGATCGGTCAAGTAAGCCCATATGCATCCGCATGCATCAGCAATCCCACATTGTTCCCTCTCTTTTTCACTGAAATTTACACCAGGTCACAATTGGTCAAACATAATACATTAATACCAATTGGTTTCTACAACGGAGCTTCTTAAGAAAATTTTACCTGTTGCATAAGAAGTTCCCAAAGCGACATGAAAGCAAGCAATCCATAAAATCTACCAGGAAAGTCTGAAACACCAAATATTACGGCAAAAGTAGTAGTATTATTACGGGAAGAAGCTGAACATGAAACTGTCAGAAATGTGTTCGGCTTCATACATACCGGAGAAAACTGAAAAGCACAAGGATACATCCGCATCAGCTGTGAAACGCTATCAATCCACTGGAAACACATATATGTGAACATAGTATAAGCTGTTGGTCGGCCAACCCATTGAAATAGATCTAAAACAAACCAAAAAGTTACTATAATTGCAAGATGAATAGCTGCTCGCTCACCTGAATAAATATAGGCGAATAATTGTTATGCCCATGGGAAGAGTTTGAAGATTGTGAGGCTGCTGATCCTGAAGACTGACGCACAGGAGATGAAGGGAAACTTCCAGCCGAAGAAGACTGTCTTGGTAAGTCAAAACTACCGGATCCTGATATGTTAGGCATTCCTACACGATCCGAAAACGGGTGACCAAAGGCAAGCCAATCCTTTTCGACAAGAGCCTGATGTGAGTTTAAGAGAAAAAGTACATAAGAAAACGGGGTAGCAAACAAGAATATTGATGCACAATTAGTGAGAAAGAACATATGACTGATACGGTAGCATCTCCATTCGGGGAAGTGCGAAACATGAATGGATATGAAGAATAGAATTCAGTATGCTACTCCCAGTCTAAATTGTAAATCATTGAATCAGTCTAGTTACCAATTTTACAGTTGTGAAACATACTCTATGAGAAACCATATCAAACTAAAAGTCAAACCTAAATTAAAGACTTTCGTAAACTCAGTCACATACAAAAACAAGAACCCAGAAACACCAAATCAGGACAAGGAATACCTGAAACCCAGCAAAAGTCCTGTAGTATGGATCAAGTAATATGCATGCAAGAGAAACCAGCTGAGTTGTTCTGTCCCATCCATCACTGCGCAATGACATATGATGAATCATGACATAACAATCATAATAATAATAATAGAAGCTTTTGATTAAAACAAACGCATCTTCATCTTATTACAGGTATATAAATTGGTATCCAAATGAAATAGTTAGCCGGTGAGGTGAATCAGGTATCTAACCTGCAGTGCACAAGAACTGATGCCGACTCCATAGCAACACGAGCAGCAATCCATGCTGCGCCAGCTAAAACGTTCTGGATATGTATCAGCCAACCACTGTCTCCAAGTAAAGATACTGAAGCAGACATACTACTAAGATTGCCTCCTCCCCAGGTCCAACCACCGTGTCTCTGTAGATTCCACGCATACATATATCTTAATGATTAGCACCATAAAACTGTAATACATCATCTTGTATTCCCCAACTGAATCAGTCAAAAAAGTTCCTGGATATTCAATACTCACTAAGAACGATGATCTCCCATCAGATGATGTTGTACCGTGCATGTCTAAATAATCTCTAAGGCGGGAAAAGCTCTCCCTCATTCCATGTATATTGTCTATGCCAAAGAAAACAATCTGCAGAAAGAAACACCATCACTAAAATCATGGAATTCCAGAAGATCAAGACTTTAAGCATCAAAACACCAAGAAATTCACTTACTTCAGATTGAAAATAGTTTGACGATGATTCTGAGCCGCCTCCCATGGCTCCATTTGCTAATGCATTTTTCCTAGGTCTTGCATCGGCAATATATAGCTTCCTATGAAGTAGAAAAAAAAAACATGATGAGAAAAGTACATCTTTGTGAACAACTGAATATATCCCATATGAGCTCAGTTCAACACAAGCTTGTGAATGAAAACCAAACAGCAAGTAGATTAATAGAAACCAAACAGACATTTTGATGCATTTAGAAGATAATCTCGTGTCCACCAAGACCAACAAGAGTGTGAATTCCTTTTATGAAATGCATTCATAATCCACAACTTTAACTCTTTATAGCGAAGCATAAAATACAAGACACAAGAATTAACCAGACTAAAGGAACATTAGAAGCTCACCTTCGTTCTCCCTTTGCATCAGCTAACTGAGAGCAGAACGCAGCAACAAGTTTTTCATCAAAACTACTGTTGGAGTTGAAACAAATTAAACTTCAGAATCTATCACTTTGTGAACTTTGAAATCCAAAACTAAAACTAAACAATTATCCAAATGTCTCATCGTGAAATTGAAAGTCTGATATACCTCCTCATATTCATCATAAGACCCACAAGAGGTTGTGATGAGCGTGCTATCACAGCTCCACTTCCTGCAATTGAGACCAAAAAGCATGTCACTTGGAAACAATACCACCATCATTAAAATGGAATCAGCCAAAATATGTGCATTTCTACCTTGCTGACACCACGTGATCACAGGTAAACGACATCTTGCCCGGAAAGAACATGCTTGGAGTAGCTCTTCATCACTACAGCAACACAGACTTGTTATTTTTTTAATTTATAATTCACCATAGGAACATGGTCTTGTTCCAATGCGGAAAAAGAGACATGCCAGATAAGTGAAGAGGATTTTTCTGGAAAGCTCTTTAAATATGAAGACAGTAGTACTCAAAGTCTAGAAGGGATAGATAAAGAATTTTTTAAAATCCTGAAAAGATATCAGTGTCATACCTTATGGATTTTGGAACCATAAAGGCAAATGGGTACGTCTGACACAAGTTATAATTGGAGTTCAAGTCACTTATTCGCCACAGCTCATTGGACAATGTGAACGAACCATCTTCAATCATATCCGCTGATGCTCGTATTGAACTTTTTCCGAGAAGACGGAAATATTCATTAAGCAATCTTTCCTTTGGGTTTGCGTTACCAAATTTGGAAGGCCCACAAGCAAAAGTATAAAGATCCCATACTCTCTCTGGCTTGCAACATTTCAGTAATGCATCAAACACTGAACGTCTCTGCAAAAGTATGACAGGTTATACAGATTTCAGGGAGAAATGAGTAAGGCAGCAAAATAGTGAAAGTTTCACCTGCTTGGTTCGAGGACGAAAGCCATAAACAATTATCCTCATGTCTTTTCCTGCACCACGCAAGTGATCATAGCATCAAATAAAGTTGTAAGAAAAGAAGAAAACACTTCAACCAACATCACTATGGGAAGATGTCTATTGTCCAAGATAATATTCAGACGTTAAGACTTAACAGTCAAGAACGCAATTCAAAACCGGAGCGGATTTTGAGCTATGACACAAAATCCAGACAAAAAAAAACCTACTCTAAATCAGATATAGCAAATGATCAAGTCCGGAAACATACCAGTGACCTGTAAAAGACGTCGTGGTGGATTCCTGTCAGACTGACGAGGGTTGGATTGAACTTTCAGCACCTAAGTTCACCACCCATGAATCAGAAATACATAGAATAAACAATGTAAAAGCTTCAGAGCCTAACTAAATCAATATTAATCACATAGCTCTCTCCCCAGGGTATAGCAACTGACCAATTTGTTAAACTTCTCAATAGTTGCCAATGGAATTGTTCCGAGTGGAATGACCTTTCTGGTTCCTTCACTCTTCACAAATAGAAAAAATAATATATTGAATATAAGTACGTTCAAGACCTGTATTCTACATTTTCAAACAATCACATTGGCCAATTATGCAGAATCTTTGCGAACGGATGCAAGAAACAGAGGAAAGGCAATCTCATACCAAAAAAAGAATACGGAAATTTGTCACCAACAAGGTTCCTGCCTCATCGGTGTTAATAAGCACAACTCCATAACCCTGTAAACAAGGTCCAAATATCAGATAAAAGATTCAAAAAAAAAAAAAAAACAACTTCTCCATACAATTATAATGGGACATAACCAATACTGGATTCCACACTAATCTACAAACAACACGAGTGAAGCAAAATAGCATACCAAGTCTCAAAATTTCAATAGCCAGATATGGTAACAAAGTTCCTAAAAAGGAAAATTCGAATAAAAGAGATCACTTTGACCAACTCTAAAAAAAAAAGCATACCTCGACGACGACCTTCTCCGATTCCAGCAAGCAACTCAAATTGGCAAAAGAGCCTGACCCTGAAGCTGACTGCGGCGACCCATCAATCAAAAAGAGAGAGAACCAAACAAGAAACATTGAGCAATCAATTCAATACAATACAAATAACCAGAATAAACATGAGCATTTTTGCGCATAAAACGACATTCACGTGTTGTCTGTGTGAATTGTAGGTTAAAAGGGAAGAAAACGTGAGAAACCCTAAGAATCAAAGAGGGGAGAGAGAGAATTGAAAGAGGCAATTACATCGAGTTTGGTCCAATCAAGCGTATCCCAACTACCGGTACCATCCATCATCTTCTCTGATTCCGAATAACCACGCAGCGGCCTTCCTCTTCCTCGCCCAGACGGTGGTCTCGGCGGCGTCATCAAGAGAAGAATAAAGAAAGAGAAACCAGAGAGAATGAGACGGTGATGACGAAGCTTTCACCTGCCGATCAACGGAGCAAAACGACGGATTTGTAAAATTTTAATACGACACAGTTTTGGAACGGTGCTGTCGTGTTTTTTTTGTTTCCTTTTGTACTTTATTTTGTTAGCGTTATCTATTTGTTTTTAACTAATTTATCCAGCACCTGAATACTTGAAAAAACTGAATACTTGAAAAAAAATAGAAAACACATGACCAATAAAAAGAAAAAGTTTCAAATTATGAATACAAAGATGTGTTTTTAGTTTTGAATACGTTTTGCACCATTTCCGGTGCTCTACCAATGTCAAACTACAATTTATCATTCACATTCCTATCAAAAAGAAAAAGAAAAAATTACAATTTATCACTGGAAAATTAGTTTACAAATTCTCCTAACTCAAGTTTTGTAAGATTTGACAAATTCTACCACTTCAATCCAAATGATATGTCGGTGCTTAACTTCTGCTAATCGCTCCTCTTATGATGGTATACTTATTTTTTTTATATCAAACGTTTTTTTTTTCTTTCTCGATGATATACTTATTTCTTTTTGCCCCTAGCTTTCCTTACGTTAATCTCTTCTTTTATGATGGTATAACCTCTGCATATAATTGCAGTAAGGTTTGATCACATTGATTTAGTCACATACATGGTAACCAGACTATCGGCGGCAAGGGCCAACCCTAAGGCGAGAAATGCTGCAGGAAGGACACCGCGATCGATGGTCGACGATCCTGCTGTCAAGAATCTCTTGAACTAGTCAATACATCATTATCATAATATGTTATGTTAAACTTTTTTGATAAATACTTTAAGCTTTTAAAACTTGCAACAAAAATATAATTGGTAAAATTTTAGCTTTTAAGATTTTAAATTAATTTTAAAGTTTTTAAAGTTTTTCTCAATCAGAGCCAATAAGTAAAAAAATACTACAACAAACTACACGTATAGTTGAATGCAAAATTAAATATATAAAGTAGGTCTTGTCTAAATTAGTTTCTACATATATTATTTGTAAATGGAAAAATTCATGAACCCAACGAGGATATGTAGAATAATCAGATTAAAGACTTCTATATTTAGTACTTGATTAATAACCAGTTAAAAGTTGTATACTCTCAAACAAGAAAGTACTCCCTTTGTTATAAACACAAAGATGTGTTTTTAGTTTTGAATACGTTTTGCACCATTTCCTGGTGCTCTACCAATGTCCGTTCATGAAATTACAATTTATCATTCACATTCCTATCCAAAAAAAAAAACTACAATTTATCACTAGAATATTAGTTTACAAATTCCCCCAACTCAAGTTTTGTAAGATTTGACAAATTCCACCACTTCTATGTCGGTGCTTAACTTTCAATATTTAACCACCTTTAAAACCTAAGTCAATCTGCAAAACATAGCATGTTGCCTCCTCCACCACTCAAGAGGCGATAAAAAAACACCTATAAACATTAGGTTATTCCCAACTCAGGGTTATAAGAGGGGTTTTAATAGAGAAGGAAAAAAAAAATCAGAATAAAGAAAAAAATATAAGAGAGACTCTAATATTGCATATTCGATTATGGTTTAAGAGCTCGTACGTGTCGAGTGTTCGTTGGCTGGACAAAAAAATAGAAGAACCAAAAAAACATTTGTTTCTCCGACCAAAAAAAAAACATTTGTTCGACGATTACAATTTTTTCTCTCTCGATCTCTCCCTCTCTCGATCTCTCTCGCTGTTTCTCTCTCGATCGAAGGCCATTCTTGACAAAAGGAAGGAGAAAGATATGTTACAACTATGGAATCATACGCGAATGTGGAGAAGAAAAGGGAAGCCGAAGGGATTTAATCTCAGAGGCGAATCGGATGATATTGATTTGAGTTTGGAGTCGAGTCATTCAGATGAGGTTGAAGCAATTGGAAGCAAGGGTAAGTTTCTTTGTGTAGTAGGTTGAATTCACGAATAGTTAGTAGGGATTTGGGTTTATTCGATTTTGTTCGTAAATTTGGGATTAGGGTTGGTTGTTCTCATTTCTTTGTTTATGAATTTGTACTTTGGTTCATTTGATTCTTACCTCTTGGAGGATGCTTTGCTGGTCGGTGATGGTTCTGATGGATCGTTTTCTTCTCTTCCCTACATCTTCAGGTAGTGTTCTTTCTCTTAACCGATTTTTTCTGTCTTTCTATATAAGTGAAATTAAATATCTTTGTCTCTTTGATGCAGGCAGTCGAGGTACAAGGATTAATGTGTGGGAGGGTTTGAAGAGAGAAACATCAGGTTATTAACTGGTCTCTTGCCCTATATCTCTGTTGGTTTCTCATGTTCCATCGTATTTGTGATGTGTTTTTCAGATTCTCTTGATGTGTTTTATTGTGTGTTCTTTTGCTTGGATAGGTTTTGGTTATTCTTTTGAATGTGTTTCTTGCAGTTTAAAACTGTTTTGGTTTACTATCATGTTGTGTTGTCTTAATCCGACAAGGTGAGACAACCTTTTTTATAAATGTTTTGGTTTAAAACTGTTTTGGTTTACTATCATGTTGCAGTAATTGGCTTCTCTTGTGTTTGTTGATCTTGTGTATGTGGTTTTGTGTTTGTAATCGGCTTCAGCTCTATTAAAGTTTGGCCATGTTTATAAAGCAAGAGAGAAACGGGTTAGTGTGTGTCTCTTTTTACAATCAATGTTGTTGTTTTTGAGTTATTCACATAAAGATTTGTCGGAGATGCTGTTGATTTGATGTCTTTCTTCTTGTTGGGTTGTGAGAATTTTAGGTGTTGTGTTGTGTTGTGTTGTTGTCGTTGATAGTTTCGTTTGTGACACTTAAACACAAGTGCTTGGTAGGTAGTTGTAATAGTTAAACACTTATTGTGAATGGTTTAGTGAATCGTTTTACAACATGGTTCTGTTCTTATAACATGGTTTTGTTCTTATAACATAGTTATGTTCTTATAACATGGTTCTGTTCTTATAACATAGTTATGTTCTTATAACATGGTTCTGTTCTGTATTTAATTCTTATCTCATGTATTGTTTGCTTATCCTTGGCAGGTTTACGTTCTGCTCTTCCCGTGAACCTTGTGATCTCACGTCGGCACAAGAGAACGAAATTGGTTTGTGGTTCTGCTCTTCCCGTGAACCTACAGCTGTCACGTCGGCACAAGAGAACATAAGTCTTTGTGTTTTTCCTTCCCGTGAACACGTTTTGTGTTTTTCTTTCCACAATTGTTGTTCAATAAACTTGTATATATAGCAAACTAGAATCGGTTACTCTTGATTGTAAGCACTCTCATATTCAGCCTGCTTTATTCTCAAGTTTCAAATATTTTCTCATCCCAACTCACTCTCAAACAAGTACAGGTTTTGTTTTTATCTCACCAAACCACAAATTTTCTTACGATTTTAAACCACAAATTTTTGGAGATACAAGTCTATAAAACGATTGTTCGGACTTATCAAACACTCACCAATTCACTCTCTATCTTATCAAACACTTTATATCTTTTATTTCACTTTTCTTCTAAAATGGCATCTTCTTCACACAATAATTTTGATGACACCATTGATGAATGCTTAAATCAAGTTTGTGACCAAATTTCCAATCAAGTTTGGCAATCTCTTCTCACTCCACCTGTTCAATATCAACAACCACCCAATCTAATTTGGTTTGGTTGAGAATATTTGGGCAAAATTTGGAGAATACAATTAAGCATTTCCTTTTTTATGAATTTTACATTTCTTTTATTATGTTTTAATGTTTTCCTATGTTTAAAATTTTATGAAATACAATAATTTAAGAACCCCTAAAATATATCCCCATTGGGGTTGCTCTACATGACATAAGTTTTCCACCACTTTCTTTAACACTCGTATCCTCGTCCCCTATTTTTGCAATCTTGGGGTTTTTTTTCTTCGATAAATCACACAATTCCAAATACTGTTGAGTTGATTTTTCAATTTCCATCAAAATAGAAAACGTATAAACGGTTTAGAAAATTGATTTTATACTTCATAGAACCGATTGCTATATGCTTAAGCTTATTTATAAAACGTCTTATATGATGAAAGAAGACGTCTTATAAAACGTCTTCCTCTTCTTCAGCTTTAAAAAATGTCACTCCTATCAGTACTTTCTACTACTCATATTGACTTGTTCCCTAATCATGTCTTCTTAGCCATTTTTGCGATTCTCATATCCGGTTTAGTTATAAACCATTACGTACCGGAGACACAATTCGATCGAACCGCATAAAACTCCCGCCAGGCCCACTAGGATGGGCCGGTGATCGGAAACTTGTTTCAGTTTACTCGATCCGGGATACAGTTTTTCGAGTACCTGGAGGAGCTCGTAAAGATCTACGGTCCAATCTTCACTCTCAGGCTAGGGACTCGAACAATGATCATCATCTCCGACGCGAGTCTAGCACACGAAGCATTAATCCAACGTGGAGTTCAGTTCGCGACCCGACCCGTCGAAACTCCAACCCGGAAAATCTTCAGCTCAAGTGAAATCACAGTCCACTCCGTGATGTATGGACCCATGTGGAGGTCATTGAGATGGAACATGGTTCAGAACACGCAGAGCTCGAAGGACCAAATCCGAGGCTAGAGACAACCAAGGACTCGTCTGGGTTGCCTTTTGGTGCTGGACGTAGGATCTGTCCGGGGATGGGAACGGCGACGGTACACGTGCATTTGATGACAGCGAGAGTGGTTCAAGAGTTCGAGTAATTCGCATATCCACCGGATAGCAATGTAGATTTTGTCGGGAAGTTGGTGTTTGCAGTTGTGATGAAGAAGCCGTTGAGAGCCACGGTCAAATATAGGGTTTAAACAATAAAAGCTGCGGGATTAATTAGCATATGAACATTTGTAAACTCATGGACACTCCAATATTATTCAACAAACACTCTCATGTCAAAACTGATCATATATGGTACTCATATCATGTTTTGCATTCATGATTTTGTAGGAATCTGTTGTATACGAAGGTAAAAACTTAACTATGATTTGTAATTAAAGCATAAAATGGTAATTTGGTAGAGAATCGACATTAGTCTCGGTGCAGAGGTTTAAACTTAAAACTTGTAATTAAGTTGCATGCATCTCAAAAGATTGATGTAACAACAACATTACTTTGGTGAGGAGATGAAAAGAACTCATAATTTTGAACTGAAAAAGTAAACGATGACATGCAAGATCACGTTCGGAGATAATTTTTTAAAAAAACCTGTATTACCACTTGTCGTCATAAAAGACAAGACTTTAAATATGCGTCGTACTTCTTGTGCATACCAAAAACTTCAGCCTCATAACATTAAATGAGATCCCAATCACAAAACCGTTTTACTTTAAATTCTCCTCACCTAAATTATCATGCTCTCCTCTGTTTTTATACCTTTTCCTCTGCTTCTTCCCTTTTCATTCCAAATCCTCCCTATAGCTACAAAGCAAAACAAGAATCTAAAAATGTCTCTCTTTCCTTTTACTACCACTTCATTTAACATCTCTCCTTCACTATTCTTCACCGTCCTCGTATCCACTTTGGTTCTACTGATCCTCACGCGTAGGAGCTCTAAATCAAAGCGCGTAAAGCTTCCTCCAGGTCCTCCGGGTTGGCCAGTTGTCGGGAACCTCTTCCAATTCGCTCGCTCCAAAAAGCAATTCTACGAGTACGTTGATGATGTAAGGAACAAATACGGTCCTATCTTCACGTTGAGGATGGGGAGTCGAACGATGATCATCATCTCTGATTCAGCTATCGCCCACGACGTCCTCATTCAACGCGGACCAATGTTCGCAACCCGACCTTCCGAGAATCCGACCAGAACCATCTTCAGCTCCAACACATTCACCGTCAACGCTTCGGCTTACGGACCCGTGTGGCGGTCCTTAAGACGGAACATGGTACAGAACATGCTAAGCTCGACAAGGTTCAAAGAATTCGGGTCGTCGAGACAATCCGCCATGGATAAACTCGTGGAGAGGATCAGATCAGAAGCTAAAGACAACAACGGTTTTGTCTGGGTACTAAGAAACGCAAGATTCGCTGCGTTTTGTATTCTTTTGGAGATGTGTTTCGGAATCGAAATGGACGAAGAGTCGATTTTGAACATGGATCAAGTGATGAAGAAAGTGTTGATCACGCTTAACCCAAGACTCGATGATTACCTCCCGATCCTTGCTCCGTTTTACTCCAAGGAGAGAGCAAGAGCTCTGGAGGTTCGTCGTGAGCAAGTTGATTTCATCGTTAAGTTCATCGAGAGACGACGGAGAGCGATTCAGAATCCGGGGACTGATAAAACGGCGTCGTCTTTCTCGTATCTTGATACACTCTTTGACCTTAAAATCGAAGGTCGTAAAACGACGCCGTCTAACGAAGAGCTCGTGTCTCTCTGCTCGGAGTTTCTCAACGGAGGTACTGATACGACGGGGACGGCGCTCGAGTGGGGTATAGCGCAGCTGATCGTGAACCCTGAGATTCAATCTCGGCTCTACGATGAGATTAAATCAACGGTTGGAGATCGTAAGGTTGAGGAGAAAGATGTGGATAAAATGGTCTTTTTACAAGCAGTCGTTAAGGAGATTCTCCGGAAACATCCGCCGACTTATTTTACGTTGACTCATTCCGTTACGGAGGAGACGACGGTCGCAGGTTACGATGTTCCCGTTGGGATTAACGTCGAGTTTTATCTCCCTGCTATTAATGAGGATCCGAAGCTTTGGTCTGATCCGAAGAAGTTTAACCCGGATCGGTTTATTTCGGGTAAAGAGGAAGCGGACATAACCGGTGTAACCGGAGTTAAAATGATGCCGTTTGGTGTTGGCCGTCGGATTTGTCCGGGTCTAGCGATGGCGACCGTACACGTGCATTTAATGCTAGCGAAGATGGTTCAAGAGTTTGAGTGGAGCGCTTATCCGCCGGGAAGTGATATTAATTTCGCCGGGAAATTGGAATTCACGGTGGTGATGAAGGAACCGTTGAGAGCCATGGTTAAGTCAAGAGCTTAAAATTTGTTTGTTTTTCCTTTCTTAATTTTTTTTGTTTGATTATGAAAACGTTGTGTGCTGCATACATTAAAGGGAACCTATAGTTTTGAAATTCGTCGAGGGCTTTGTACTTTGTAGAATGCTCAAATAATAATAATATTATTATTTTTTGTAAAACTGAGCTAAGTTGATATTGTGTTTAGGCACCACATAATAACAATCATAATTTGGTTACCTACAACGAAAATATCAACCAAAAAGTAATAAAGCTAAGCTATCTAAATATCTCTCTTCAAAAATGTTCGATGATTAATCTTTTGATAAGTCTAATGTTTTCACTTTTCACGATGCAAAAGCGAACATTAAACATCTGTCTAACACGTAACCTTATGAATTACTCATCACGATTTGGAACGGGAATATGATATCAATAAAGGATTTCACATGAGAAAGGACAACATCACATGATGTGGACTTCCATTGAGTCGACGTTTAAGAGGCCACATACATGCACGTGAAATGTGTGGTGTCGGAAGTCGACGTTTTTAAGAGCCGACCAAATTAGCTCAGATTATATATAACTTGTTGGGTGGGCTTGCTTTGCTTAATTTATGCTGGGAAAGCCCATCATCTTAGCCCAATAGCAAATACCACAATTATCACCTCTCTTTCTCGCTCATTCGCTCATTCTTCTTCATCTTCTTCATTCGAGCATACTCTCAATCAATCCTCTTCCTCGCTTTGTTGCTTTGGGTAAGCTTCTTCCAACAATGAATGCAACTGATCTTTGGGGAGAAATCGAAAGTTCTGAGAGGTACTTCTGATAATTTCCTTAAAAATTCTTAACTTTTGTTATTTGCTATTTTTTGCGAATTTTGGTTTCCGTACTTGGCGATGCGTATAATGAGAACTGCAAATTTACCCAGAAATAGTGTTCACATGAATCATCTGTTCTGGTTTTTATTCAATTATGTATAAAATTTTTCAGAAAGACCGATTCACCTCATACTTGATGAGAAACAAGTTCAAATGAAGATGCTTATGATGATTTTTGCTCAGTACTAATTTCGATTGCTCTTTGTTTGATGGGTTTAGTTACCTCGTGTGCTCTATGTATGAAGAAGCAAAGTCATCATCGTCCTCCACACTGAAAACAATATTTGGAAACATTGATGTTTTATCTGAGGAGAAAGCTCTTGGTGATCACCAATTGCATGATCTGTTGGAATCTGCTGGTATGGTTTTAGTCCAATCCTTGCATGGAATGGGAAGGTATGTTTCCTTACTGTATTTTCAGATTATCTAGTTTGAGACTAGTTTATCTTTTGGGCTCTTGCTTCTGTTTGGAATTGGATGCTTTAAGGAGGTTTAGAGTTTTGGGCTCTGTGATTGGTATTTTCCAACAAATCCCTTTTTTTTATGCAGGACAGTTGAGATTGTAAACGAGTTGAGAAATGTGTTTGGCGAAATTGCAGCTATCCCTGTTCAAGTTCTTCTCACTGGGTATCTTTCTTGTTCTGAATCTTTCACAGTATTTAAGCTTACTACGCTTGAAAAAGAGTATATTTAGTTCTTTCTGTAGTAGATAGGTTTCAGAACTAGGAGTATGTGACATTCATAACCAAAGAGGCGAGTGATAGAAACTAATTTGTTGTGAACCACAAAATAAGCTGTGTGATAAATAAGAGTCAAAGTATGATAGGACAGTTGAGAGGAGCTTTATAGTTTTCGGCTCTGTGATAGGTATTTAACAACAAAATACTTGAGAGGTCGTATTATTTGCTCACTTTTACTTATTAGGGGGAGTACAATACTGTTCTCTGAATCCATTAGCATAGTAAATATAGTCACAGAACAATGTTGTATATATCAAGTTTATTGATCTTCTCTCTTTTTTTCCCCCTTTAGAATATGCCTTCAAATATCAAATGGTTCCTACTCGGGTGTAAGTGAGATTCTGCAAGAGTTTTTTAGCATATGGGTTTACAAAGACAACCACTATATCCTAAATGATGCTAGAGTAAGTGCAAAAGGGCTCCATGGGAAAATATCTTTGGATATTGATGAGTTCTTAGAAGTTGTAGAGCTGTATACCTTTGGAGTTCTTGCAAAAGTTTCTGATGACGTGGGCCTAGCCATTCATGGGTTGAGAAAGCTGCATTGCCTGAGGATAGACGACAGGTACTATTGAATCTTTTCATGAGTTGTGTATAAATTTGTAAATGTTTTCCTCCTACTAAGATGCTACACTCGAATTTCTGCTTCAGGGGCTTTTGGAAGATTACATTCTTTACTGTCCCTCAAAACAGCAAACGTTCCAGAGGCTAGTTCTTTAGAGGAAGATTCCAAGGATTCTTCTTCTTATGCCGTAGTGAATAAGCCCAAGGATTCCAAGAATAAGATTGATTCTGGCCTGAAACTCTCTAAACAACATGAACCTTCGCCACTTTGGTCATCCCATCCTCTAAGCGTCAAGCTTGGTAATACCCAATTTAGCATGTCCAAGGGAAAGGTTGCTATAAGCCTTGTTGGATTAATCATATGTTATGCTTTGAAGAGAAAACGAGCTGCTTTAATACGGTAAGAATTCCTCTAAGCTTGTTTCTGAACATCGGTATGTGATGAAAAAATACATTGTGAACCACAAAATAAGCTGTGTGTGCTTGTTTACTTGTTTTAGGATCATTCGCAGACAAATGGAGTCCACAAGAAAAACATTTGTAGATTTCTGGAAGCTCTCGTTTTCATACCAAGTGAATCCTCTTGCAGCAATTCAATCCATACCAAACAGCACAACATGAGACAATTGATGCACAGTAAGATGGATCAAAAACCTGATTTTGCATTGAAATAAAGCTGCATCCTTTTTAGGTTTCGGCTCAGGCTTTAGCACAACCTATATTTTAGTTACTCAAAGGTCTGTTGTATAATTAGATCCTGTGTCTCGAAAATGTCTTTCTATGTTAAACCAACACTATCATATGTAATTTATCTTAACATTTTTGAAGTACATTTTTTTGCCATCCTCTCTTATCTTTGTATCCAAACAAGTCTCAATTAAATTATCTACAATTCTTACAACCAAACACAATCATTTCCTTATTTGATAATATTAATTTCAAATTTCCTAAAATCTATCTACCTAATTTAAAGCAATATATTAGATTAAAATATAATTCTCTTTTCACTTTTATTTAATTTTATCTTTAATTATTTGAATTACTATTTAATACGTAAAGTTAAAAAAAAATATTAGATTTTTTTTCAGCATATGATGTGATTTGAATTTTTATAAACGGATATATATATTTTAAAAATCTATCTTAACATTTTTGAAGTATATTTTTGTGCAATAATCTTTTTTGAAATTATTTTCCAAAAAACCATGGTCTTAAACACTATTAATCACCATAAATTTGATTTTGATCATATTTCAATGTATTTTTGACCATGGTTTAAGACCATGCACAAAACCATGGTCTTAAACTTTTTTGATTTTAATCATAGTTCATTGTATTTTTGAAAGTACACATATTTATTGTTCTTTCAAAGTCAATCCATATAATTTTATTAACAAGTACTGATAATTATTGTAAAATCACCATATATATAAGTGCATTGATATTACAAAACAAAAAAATTTACTATGGGGTAAATTTTGCAAATACAACATATTATATATAATATTCTAATATTTATATTAACTAAATAAAACATGATAATATTAGTATACTAACTTATTTAAATGATTTATGAAAACGAATAGACCCGTGGTGTACCACGAGATAAATCCTAGTATTAAAGGTAATATACCAAAGCTATCTCAAATACATTTTCATACATTGGTCCAAAAACTTACTTTTCCTCAGCTCATCCTCTTAAATCAGACTGATATCATTGAATAACTGTATAAATTTTAGTTTGCACGCATATTAAGTTTGATCTATATTGCCCCATAGGCTCATACCTTATAAAAATTGATAGTGAAATGAACCATTGGATAAACTTTTCTTTTTATATATAAAAAAAATCATACGATAAACTTGGCGAAAATATATAGAAACTAGATAGAGACCATATCTAGGAATATATATATATATATATTTGAAGAGAGAAAGCAAAAAAGCAAACGAAAACATTAAACAGCAATCAAAGGCACTGCACCACACCTTCTTCCTTAGAGAGATCACAAACACAATGGTGATGCCGGACGGCTTTCCAGGGGATTTGTTAGAGGAGATACTTTGTCGCGTTCCGGCCACATCTCTGCAGAGGATACGATATAGTTGCAGACTATGGAACAACATATGCGACACTAGGAGATTCACAAGAAAGCACTTCCGTAAAGCCCCGAAGCAGTGTCTGATTCTCATGATGAACGAGTTTAGGGTTTCTTCGATGAGCCTTAACCTCTTTAAAAATCCATCTGTAGAGGCCACACGTGCACTTAGCTTACCCGACCCTTGTTTTAGTTCAGAACAATTCGAGATTTCCAAAGTCTCACACTGCGAGGGCTTATTACTATGCACCAACGTATACCAAACTAGAATCGTGGTTTGGAACCCGTGTACTGGTGAATCCAGATGGATTCAAACCGGACAAACTGGCGGCACCTGTGCTCTTGGATCCTTACCATGACAAGAATTCTCACGGTAAGAGCTACAAGATACTGTGCTATAATATGGGTAAATTTTACCCCAGACCAGAATTCGCAATTTATGAGACCAACTCTAACTCATGGAGGACTATTGATACAACCCTTGAGTGCCACGTAGAACATAGTGAGTTCTGCGTGTCTTTGAAAGGAAATACTTATTGGGTTGTTTCAGCTGTAGAACAGAAACAGCTTGGCGTATTCTTACTTGCTTTTGATTATACAACTGAAACATTCAGACGTCTGTGTCTTCCGTATCAGTGTCCTAGTTTTGAAGTAGTGTCTCTATCAGTTGTTAGAGAAGAGAAGCTTTCGGTGTTGTTGCAACGCGACGCTGGATCAATGACAGAGATATGGTTGACAAATAGGATTGGTGAGACCAAACCGGTGTCGTGGAGCATGATCTTACACATACCACCAGGTGTCCCGCCCGATTTTAATTTCTTTACCGGCGTAACTTTCTTGGTCGATGAGGAGAAAAAAGTCGTCGTGTGTTGTGATAAATACATGGTAACTGACTTACACGGCAAAACCTTGGTCCACATTATTGGATGGGGCCATTTAGTACAAATTGATTTTGGATTTGTTGAGTGTTGGCCATTTTTGTTTCATTATGTTCCAAGTTTGGCTCAAGTGTAAGACCCAAACTTTTTTTTTCTTTCTCTTTTCCGGAATTCCCCTTGTTTTCTTTCTTTTTTTCAGTGTTACATCATGGTCGTCAATAAACTGATATTTTCACTATATATAAGAAATGTCTTTTTTTCTTTTCTTTTAGTATTATGATCAGAAAGATCTCTATTGTCGCTTCTAGATCTTTTTTTGACATATACTTCACTTTATCCAGTAACTTCGTATATTTACAACAAAACTGACGATCGACAAACCACTAAACTAGCTATCTTCAACCCTCTTTATATATACGACTTCCACATGTTCAACTATACCAAAATGCTATGGTCTATCAATGCAAATTAATATGCATATACAGAAAAACTTTAGGTTTGTTGTCATGTTCATAAGTATTACTTTCAAAAAGTGGGGATTTTATGGCCTATTTGATTGTCGTATTGTGTAGGTTTTTGTTATATAAGAAAAATTAGGTCTGTATACACACTTTCTCTTTTAAATAATGTTCTTCATGAGTTCATGAATATGAATTGGCTATTATCAAGAATGCAACCAACTAAACAAATATATATATATATCAAAAAACGAAAACGCTCTCAGGCACTATTCTCGAGTCAAACTTCTCTGACGCCGGTGAAGTTCATGCTCGCCGGCGT
Organism: Camelina sativa; assembly: GCF_030686135.1. Lineage (NCBI taxonomy): Eukaryota > Viridiplantae > Streptophyta > Magnoliopsida > Brassicales > Brassicaceae > Camelina > Camelina sativa. The sequence goes on from NC_141898.1 coordinate 4,396,911, forward strand.
CGGACGATTCCTTCCTCTCATAAGACTTCTCTTTATCTCTCGCTCTATCAGATTAGTCTTTTCCACCGTTTGATTTCGTCATCGGTGAGATCTTTTCCTTTTCAGTGCCTTTGCATCTCTCTTAGCCACTGCGAGGTAGTTTACGACGATCTTGTGGTTTCCCGGATCTGGCACTTTTATATCTTAGGCAAGCTCTCCCGTATTTCGGTGGTTGTCTTTGGGTCAGATCTATTCTCGGTGACAATCCAAAAGAGCGATTTTGTTGCTATCGTTGTTCCGACTCTCTCGATATCCCGCCTCTTTTGGCTGTAGCCGCAGTTCTCAAGACTCATGGTTTTGCTCCTTTGTCTTGGCTCTCGTAGTTCGCTTGACTCTCCCTGGATCAGATCCTTTCTCGGTCGATAGCCGAAGACCTAATTTGTTGTGTCTACACATTTATCTTATCGAAGTTTTCCCTTTTGATGTTTATCATGTCCAACCTGGGAGCTTGTGGTTTCCTCTGTGCTTTGCGGCCAAAGATTCAACCACTAACACTTGTTATCAGACAAAGCGATATCTCATGGTGGTCGTGGTTCCTCCTAGCCTGGTTGGCTTCTCGGAGTGGTCTGAGTTATTGACTGACGTAACCAGAGTTTCTGTGCTCGTAACCGGAGGTTCATGGCTCGAGAAAGCCGCCGCGGAAACAAGATTGCTCCAACAGCTACAGTCTCCTCCACCGGTGGAAATACTCCAATCATATCTACTTCTGGAATCTTTTTTCACCTTTCGCCGGCCAACTTTCCCACCGGTGAGAACTCTTCCAGGCCTCCAAGCTCTCCGACTTCTCATCTTCTGCCTCTCCGTGATGGAAACTGTGTCGAAGATGAAGCTACTTATGTCACCTTCCGATCTGCTTCAATTCCCAGATCGAGTTTATTACCTCTTTGGATCTGCCATGGGTCGCTTGCCCCCGTCATTTATCTCGTTTGCTCGTCTAGATCCAACGAATTCGCAAATCGCAAGAAGAGTCCCTTCCCAGTCGCAGCTGGGACCTATCCCAGGCTGGAATTTTTCACCGACGCTCGTTGCTGTGTCGCCGTTTAGCCGCCGCATCCGCTGGTTTGCTTCTAAGACTCTTAGCCGAGGAAGAAGAGTCGACAAAATTGAGATGGACCAATTTCTCTCTTTCTGGTTTTTGGGCCAGACTTTAGTCTTCCCCTTATTGGCCTAGTCTTGCACAGAAAAATTCCTAAAAAATATGGATCAATTTCTGTTATCATGGTTTTGGAAGGAGTGCTTCTTTTTCTTGTTAATGGCCTCGACAAGATTCTATTTAGCTTTAATTATGAATAAGACCATGAATATGCAAATTGTACAAATTATTTGGCACAATTTAAATGTACAATCCTCATGGGAGAGACATATTTTGCCTTCCTCCTCTCACAAGGAGAGAAATGCCTCTATGGCTGACCCCAACTTATGGACTATTTTTGGTCCATTAATCTTGAAAGATCTAAAAGCTAATTGTTCCAATGGAGATACTTTAATTTTCTCATTTAATGAGAGTCATTTCACAAAAACTTTCTATAAAGAGAGATATTTTTCAAACTTTGGTTGGTGTTGTTGTCTCTCTTGTTCTTCCCTCATCTCGACTCCCTTGTCTACACGGTTTCTTCTTGATCCCCGCTCTTCGCTATCTACTCGATTTAGATCGTTCAACGTGGTGTGGCAAGGTGGCTTTATTTTAGATCTTTTTTCCGGCACTCGACTCTTGGGAACTTGTTCCCAACCTACATGATGCCTCTCTTTTCAGGGAGCTGAAGATTCATCATCTTTAGTGCGAGTTAGGTTTTTAAAAACCCGTCGGAATCTTTGTATTCCAGTGTGGCAATTTGTCGTTCTGCGGCCAGTGATTTGGTCTTGGTCAGCTTCCCGTCACTTCATGTGGCATTTCTACTTGGTGGATCTTACTATCTTTATGGTTTTAGTACCTCTTTATCTTTATTTTAGTTGTTTGTACCTAGGCTTTCAAGCTTGCTATCTCTTATGTTGTAGCTTAATCCGGATGTTGTTCGCTTGTTTAAGCAACATACCGTGGTTTTCTAACCTCTTATGTAAGTTAGTTGGTTTTATCATGCTTCCTTTAGAAGTGAGTACCAAAAATCATTTAACTTAAATGAATGGAGAGTTTGTTGACAAATATATATATATATATATATATATATATATATATATATATATATATCAGGACTAAGTCAAATCCCAAAGGGGCTAAAACCCTTTCGTTAACAGTGTCGTCAAAACTCTGTTTTCTATATTGAAGGAGTATACAAAGTATCTGAGTATGTGTCATTTTTTTTTCATCTTTACAGCGAACTTCTAGTCGTCCAAGTTGATCTCAACAACACTGAAAAAATTCACCGTCTTAAAACTTGTTTGGTCCACAGACACTATTTTGTTTCCAGTTTAAGTACGAAAATTCATTTTCTAAATCAATTTTTGTTTTTAAAAGAGTATTGTTGTAAGCAGAGTATCTAAATCTTAAAACAACTGACCAGAGCTAGCTTCGGCTTTCTGAATCCAAAACGCTGCAGAGTGGTATTGAGAGAAGAGGAAGTGAAATTAAAAACATTAGCTTCTCTCTGGAACTTCATCAGAAGCTTGGTGGCCTCAAATCTAAAACTAAAACCCATTTTTTTGGTATACTAAAACTCCTTACATGCAACCTACAACAAGGCTACGAAGCTGATTGCATAAAAACGCACAGATCTCTACAACCGAGAAAACGCAAGAATTTTTTTCCAATCAAGCTGATTGAAGAAGATTTCAGATAGGAATGGATCAGGGGAATAATCATAATCCAAAGGAACAAGGGAGACAAAACGATCACCGGAATACAAGATCGGAGAAGAAGAAGCAATGCAAGATTCAGTTATCAAAAACGCTTCGCAAAACGTCGTCGTATTGCAATGTCTTCTTCCCACAAAATTGTGTGAAAAATCCTTCAAAAGTCCATCCTCGCGTGGGTCCAACCCGAGTTCTCAAATATTATTAGCGTACCACGTAACTAGTTGATCCCACAACAATACTCAAACGTTTTATACAAACTTATTTTTATAAACTAAACTTGCCATCGAAATTGCAAAAAATTGTGTGAAAATTCCACCCTCCCGTGTTTCGAACCCGCGTTCTCGGAAATTAACAGCGTACTACGTAACCAGTTGATCCCACAACAATACTCGAGTATTTTATACAAAATTATCTATATAAACCTAACTTGCAATCGAAATCGCAAATGAATTTGTTTCTTGCCTGAATTGTTTTGGCATTATGTACTCTTACTAGATCATAATCCGCGGTACACCGCGAAACAATTTTTTTTTATATTGTATTTTGATTAAATTTACATTTATCTAATTTTTAAATTTTGAAAATTTTCTATTGTATTTTGATTTAAATTTTCATTATCTAATTTTAAAAATTTGAAATAATTCTTATTATAGAAGCACTAATTTTTGATTAGGACGGGTAATCATAACCCGTAATGTATTATAACCCTAAATTTTTTGATTATCAAGAGATCTAGCTCAAATAAACTAAAATTTGATTCTTCGTGGTATTGCCTCGCGGTATACCGCAGTAATCACATGTACTCGTAGTAATAATTAAAGATCGATAATCAAATTTCCTGCTAATCACATGTACTTGTAGTATTGCCTTGCAGTATACTGCAGTTCCTAGATCTGTGTTCCTGTAATGTCATATAACCCGTCATACTTTTTTGTTGGACTAATTTTAGAAGCATTATCGATACAATCTATATTTGTAGAGTAATATATGTCCGTTTTTTTAAATTTGAGTCATAATATATGTAGAAAAATTTAGATTTTTAATGAATTCATGTATTATATGATGATTCAAAAAAAGTAAAAATAAAAGAAAACTAAGATGAAAGAAGAATCAAATTTAAATTTTAAACAAATATTACCTTTAATTGTTTTTCTATAATTTTAAATAGAATCATGAGTTAAATTTATTAGTGAATATTTAAGGTAATAAATTAATGATTTTAACAATAAATGATGGCATGTAAATAAATTCAACTCTAGTCGTAGTTTTATTTACACGGGCCTTTTTTGGGCTTTCCGAAAAGCCTCTTGTTTTTTCTACTTCGTCTTCTTTTTCCTATACGAAATACAAAAACAAATATATAAAAGTCGTTCCCTCGTTTTACAGAACAAACATATTATCTCACAAACTCATCATCTTGGACGGTTCAAGAATCAAGATCATCATGGCTAATCCATGGACTAAAGACGACTTCCACAGGTTCAAGATGGCTCTTTCTCAATTCCCAGCCGACAAGGACGGTAGCTTCGACCATATATCCAACTACCTCGGCAGAACCCTGGAGGAAACGATCCAGTTCTATTCAGAGCACATGGTTGAGAAAGACGACGAGAATCGGGTTGAGAAAGACAACGAGAATCAAGCCACGATAACACTTACTCATCCGCACGATAACAAGTGGGAGAGAATAGCATTATCTCTCAAGGTTCCTGTACAAGACTTGAAAGATTACTACTTTTTCTTGAACAAAGACCTGAATGCGATCACCGCCGGTTACGTTCCACCGAACTACTTTCGCCACAACAACAGGACTACGCTCGGTTCTACATCTAATCTCCCGTTCCATTCTGACTCAGGTTCACCGAGGTAAATACATATCAAGATAGCTTAATAGTGATGTTAATATAACGTGATTCTTATTAATCTATCTCTCTTTCTTTAGAGTGACTGTTCCAACTGGTACGGGAGCGGAAGGTATAACTCTTGTTTCCCCAGAGCCTCAAAACCCTGTTTTACCCAACACATCGTCAATAAACTGATATTTTCACTATATAAGAAATGTCTTTTTTTCTTTTCTTTTAGTATTATGATCAGAAAGATCTCTATTGTCGCTTCTAGATCTTTTTTTGACATATACTTCACTTTATCCAGTTCTTGGGGTTTTGGTATTGCTGCTACACGGACAAGTAACTTCGTATAGTTACAACAAAACGGACGATTGGCAAACCGACTAGCTATCTTCAACCCTCTTTATATTTACGACTTCCACATGTTCAACTATACCAAAATGCTATGGCCGAACAATGCAAATGAATATGAATATACAGAAAAACTTTAGGTTTGTTGTCATGTTCATAAGTATTACTTTCACAAAGTCATAGATACCCTATTTGATTGTCATATTGTGTAGGGTTTTGTTATATAAGAAAACTTAGGTCTGTAGACACACTTTCTCTTTTTAAACAACGTTCTTCATGAGCTCATGAATATGAATTGGCTATCATCAAGAATGCAACCAACTAAACAAATATATATATCAGGACTAAGTCAAATGACTCAAATCCCTTAGGGGCTAAACCCTTTGGTTAACAGTTTCACTACTCTGTTTTCTATGATAAAGGAGTAAGCAGAGTATGTGTCATTTTGTTTTCATTTTTACAGTAAACTTCTAGTCGTCCAGATCTCAACAACACTGAAAAAATAACTGTCAAACTTCCTTAAACTTGTTTGGTCCACTGTCCACATACACTTTTTTCCAGTTTAAGTACGAAAATTCATTTTCTAAATCAAATTTTGTTTTTAAAAGAGTATTGTTGTTAGAAACCAAAAACTAAATAAACTACCATTCAAGTTTGTTTTACAACTAAAGTCTAGACTAGAAAACCGCAACTATAAAACCTTAAACTAGAATCTCTCGTTAAAAAGCTTAATTATGATATATAGTTCTTCAAAACTTGTAAGAATATAATTCATCATAGCTTGGTAAACACCCACCATGAGCATCATCATCAAAAAGCCCCAAGTTGTCCTGGGAGTAGTATTGGTAATATTGATCCGGAGGAATTTGGTTACCGAAATGTTGCTGCTGGCCCATAGACTTCAAGTTGGATCCAGGAACGGTTACATTGTCCGCATGTCCCAGAGTCATGTCATGGATACTCGAGCGTTTCCCCTTCTTACTGTCAGAACTTTGCCTTACGAAATACTTCTGAGCATGGCTTGCCACTTGCATCGGGCTCCTTGTCTTCACAATTCCCTCGAGTTCCCATACTTCTCTAGACCATCCAGAAACAATCTGAAAATTATCATTAAATCAACCAAAGTCCATAACTAGCTAAGATCATCACATCAAAAATAATCATCTATCCAATTAGCAAATTAATAAGTGATATATTCGTTTCTCCTCCTAGCTCTAACCAAAAAAAAAAACCCTAGCTAATTCATCAATCCCTAGCAAGATTTAAACTGTTTAATTTGGACTTTAATTCCACAATCCAAAGAAATCCTTATTGATAAGTGTAAGACTAACCTATGTTCCTCTGATGACCAAGGAACTCCCTTTTTTCCCCTCGTACCAACAACTTGTTGTGATAGTAGTCAAATTCTGCAGCTCAAAATCACTTTCAACTCCAGTCATCGTGACGTGCTTCTGTTCTGTTTCTGCAAGTTGGCGAATCGAAGCAGTGACCTTACATGCTGCCTCTTCCACAATCGATTCCTTCCTGAGTACTAAGTAATATTTTGCAAACTCAAAAAAAGCAAAACTAATCAAAAGCAACTCAAGCTGACAATATGATTGCGGGATAAGAAAAGATTGGTTAAGGGGGATGAACAAAGGGATGAGCGACGCAACTAAACGTCGTAGTTTTATCTAAACGGGCCTTATTGGGCTTTCCCAAAAGCCCTCTAGTTTTTTCTACTTCGTCTTCATTTTCCCATTCGAAATACAAATATATAAAAGTCTTTCGCTCCTAACAGAACAAACGTCTTCTTCTTCATCTCTCACAAACTCATCATCTATCACAACGCATCATCTCTCACTCAGAAGATTCAAGATCGATCATCTTCATTATGGCTAGCCAAAGACCATGGACTGTAGACGATTTTAATAGGTTTAGAATGGCTTTGTCACAATTCCCAGCCGACAAAGAAGGTAGTTTTGAGGATATATCCAAGTATCTCGGCAGAACCTTGGAAGAAACGATCAAGTTCTATTACGAGAATCTGCTTGAGAAAGACGACGAGAGTCAAGTGGATGTTATGAATCAGTCGATGCAACTGTAAGGGTCTATTTCAACCATGAAATCTTTTAATTCTTGCTTTCTTCTCTTCTTGTTTAATTACTCACTACTTCTTCTGGTTTCTCTTATGAAGTACTCATCCGCACGATAATAAGTGGGAGAGAATAGCTTTATTGCTCAAGGTTCCTATTAATGACGTAAAGAACTACTACTTTTTCTTGAACGAAGACCTGAATGCGATCACCGCCGGTTACGTTCCACCGAACTACTTTCGCCACAACAACAGGACTACGCTCGGTTCTACATCTAATCTCCCGTTCCATTCTGACTCAGGTTCACCGAGGTAAATACATATCAAGATAGCTTAATAGTGATGTTAGTATAACGTGATTCTTATTAATTTATCTCTCTTTCTTTAGAGTAACTGTTCCAACTGGTACGGGAGCGGAAGGTATAACTCTTGTTTCCCCAGAGCCTCAAAACCCTGTTTTACCCAACACTTCGTCGACCCAACAAAAGAACAAGGGGCCGTGGACTCCGGAAGAACATAGGTAAGATACAAAGGTCTTACAGTATGTTTTGTATCAAATGTTACAAATTAACAATTTCATGTTAACAGTTTGATGTCAATTTACAGCAATTTCGTACGAGGATACGAAGCACTCGGCCCTAAGTGGAGCAACATCGCGAAGTATTTTGTGCCAACTAGGCGCGATTACCAAGTCAGGGATCATGGCAACACTTTCCTCAGCAAAAAAAACGGCAACACAAAGTTATCCTTGTGAATGGAATTCTCTGTTTTGTAGCTACTTAGAGCTCAGATAGATATCTTTGGATCATGCTGGAAAAGGTGTTTTATTTGCAAATTTAAGTGTGGAGAAAGGTGTTTTAATGAGATATTACAATGCTCCACTTACTGAGCCATTCTATTTCATGCGTATTCAAACTTCTTGTCACGTTCCACCGATTCTTCTTCTTCTTCTTCACCTCCCCCTTTCGAATTCCCCTAATTTCCCAATGAACATGAAATTGTCAGAAATGTGTTTGGCTTCATACATACCGGAGAAAACTCAAAAGCACAAGCACAAGGATACATCCTCATGTTTCACCTGCATGGTTCAAGAACGGAAGCCATAAATAATTATCCTTATGTCTTTTCCTGCACCACGCAAGTGATCATAGCATATATAATGTCATGTAAGATACAGGATTCATTAAATAAAGTTGCAAGAAAAGAAGAGAAGAAGAAAGCACTTCAACCACATCACTGTGGGCAGATGTCTATTGTCCAAGATAATAATGGGACATTAAGAGTCAAGGACGCAATAAAACACCGGAGAGGATTTTGAGCTATAACACAAAATCCAGACAAAAGAAAACCTACTCTAAATCAGGTATAGCAAATGATCAAGTACGGAAACATACCAGTGACCTGTAAAAGACGTCGTGGTGGATTCCTGTCAGACTGACGAGGGTTTGAATGAACTTTCAGCACCTATGTACACCACCCATAAATCAGAAATACATAAGATAAACAATGTAAAAGCTCAGAGCCTAACTAAATCAATATTAATCGCATAGCTCTGTCCCCAGGGTATAGCAACTGACCATTTTGTTAAACTTCTCAATAGTTGCCAATGGAATTGTTCCAAGCGGAATGACCTTTCTGGTTCCTTCACTCTTCACAAAGACAAACAAAGAATATATTGGCAAAGAAATATAGATAAAATGCATAAACTCAGCAGAATATTTGCGAACGGATGCACAAAAAAAATAAGAAACAGACCACTGTCTCCAAGTAAAGAAACTAAAGCAGACATACTACTAAGATTGCCTCCTCCCCAGGTCCAACCACCGTGTCTCTGTAGATTCCACGCATAGATATATCTTAATGATTAACACCATAAAATTGTAACACATCATCTTGTATTCCCCAACTGAATCAGTCAAAAAAGTTCCTGGATATTCAATACTCACCAAGAACATGATCTCCCATCAGACGATGTTGTACCGTGCATGTCTAAATAATCTCTAAGGCGGGAACAGCTCTCCCTCATTGCATGTATAGTGTCTATGCCAAAGAAAACAATCTGCAGAAAGAAACACCGTTACTAAAATCATGGAATTCCAGAAGATCAAGACTTTAAGCATCAAAATATTAACATCATTCACTAACTTCAGACTGAAAATAGTTTGACGATGATTCTGAGCCGCCTCCCATGGCTACATTTGCTAATGCATTTTTCCTAGGTCTTGCATCGGCAATATATAGCTTCCTATGAAGTAGAAAAAAAACAAGATGAGAAAAGTACATCTTTGTGAATAACAGAAGATAATCTCGTGTCCACCAAGACCAACAAGAGTGTGAATTTCCTTTTATAAGATGCATTCACAATCCACAACTTTAACTCTTTATAACGAAGCATAAAATACAAGACATAAGAATTAACCAGACTAAGGGAACATCAGAAGCTCACCTTCGTTCTCTCTTTGCATCAGCTAATTGAGAGCAGAATGCAGCAGCAAGTTTTTCATCAAAACTACTGTTGGAGTTGAAACAAATTAAACTTCAGAATCTATCACTTTGTGAACTTTGAAATCCAAAACTAAAACTAAACAATTATTCAAATGTCTCATCGTGAAATTGAAAGTCTGATATACCTCCTCATATTCATCATAAGACCCACAAGAGGTTGTGATGAGCGTGCTATTACAGCTCCACTTCCTGCAGTTGAGGCCAAAAAGCATGTCATTTGGAGACAATACCACCATCATTAAAACGGAAGCAGCCAAAATATATGCATTTCTACCTGGCTGACACCATGTGATCACAGGTAAACGACATCTTGCCCGGAAAGAACATGCCTGGAGCAGCTCTTCATCACTACAGCAACAGAGACTTGTTATTTTAAAACTTTCTAATTCTCAATAGGAACATGGTCTTGTTCCAATGCGGAAAAAGAGACATGCCAGATAAGTGAAGAGGATTTTTCTGGAAAGCTCTTCAAATATGAAGACAGTAGTACCCAAAGTCTAGAAGGGATAGATAAAGAATTTTTTTAAAATTCTGAAAAGATATCAGTGTCATACCTTATGGATTTTGGAACCATAAAGGCAAATGGGTGCGTCTGACACAAGTTATAATTGGAGTTTAAGTCACTTATCCGCCACAGCTCATTGGACAATGTGAACGAACCATCTTCAACCACATCACAGAATAAAATGCATAAACTCAGCAGAAACAGAGGAAAGACAAAATCATACCAAAAAAAGAATACGGAAGTTTGTCACCAACAAGGTTCCTGCCTCATCAGTGTTAATAAGCACAACTCCATAACCCTGTAAACAAGGTCCAGAAATCAGATAATAAGATTCAAAAGACAACTTCTCCATACAATTATCATGACACATAACAAATACAAGAGGAGCAAATTCCAAAAGTCGGATATGGTAACAAAGTTCCTAAAAAGGGAAATTCGAATAAAAAGAGATCACTTTGACCAACTCTTTTAAAAAAAAGCATACCTCGACGACGACCTTCTCCGATTCCAGCAAGCAACTCAAATTCGCAAAAGAGCCTGACCCTGAAACTGACTGCGGCGACCCATCAATCAAAAAGAGAGAAGAAACTTTAAGCAATCAATTCAATGCAATATGAGCATTTTTCGCATAGGAAAGAAAACGACATTCACGTGTTGTCTGTGTGAATTGTAGGTAAAAAGGGAAGAAAACGTGAGAAACCCTAAGAATCAGAGGAAGGCTGGGAGAGAGAGAATTGAATTACATCGAGTTTGGTCCATTCAAGCGTATCCCAACTACCCGTACCATCCATCATCTTCTCTGATCCCGAATAACCACGCAACGGCCTTCCTCTTCCTCGCCCAGACGGTGGTCTCGGCGGCGTCATCAAGAGAAGAAGAATAATGAGAGAAAGAGACGGTGGTGACGAAGCTTTCACCTGCCGAAGCTTTTGAGTAAGCTTCTTCCAAAAATGGATGCAATCGAACGTTCTGAGAGGTACTTCTGATAATTTCCTTAGATTCTTAGTTTTTTTTTTGTTGTTTGCTAGTTTTTGCGAATTTTGGTTTCCGTACTTGGTGATGCGTATAATGAAAAAGTCAAATTTATCCAGAAATTGGTGTTCGCATAAATCATCTGTTATTTTTTCAGAAAGATCGATTCATCTCATACTTGATGAGAAGTAAGCTAAAGTGAAGATGCTTATGATGATTTGCTCAGTACTAATTTCGATTGCTCTTTGTTTGTTGGGTGTATAGTTACCTAGTGTGCTCTATGTTATGAAGAGGCAAAGTTATCATCATCATCCATACTGAAAACAATATTTGGTAACATTGATGTTTTATCTGAGGAGGAAGCTCTTGCTGATCACCAATTGCATGATATGTTGGAATCTGCTGGTATGGTTTTAGCCCAATCCTTGCATGGACTCGGCAGGTGTGTTTCCTGAATCCATTTGAGGCTTTAAGGAGCTTTATTGTTTGGGGCTCTGTGATATGTATTTCCAACATTTTCCTTTTTTCATGCAGGACAGTTGAGATTGTAAACGAGTTGCGAAATGTGTTTGGCGAAATTGCAGCTATCCCTGTTCAAGTTTTTCTCACTGGGTATTTTTCTTGTTCTGAATCTTTCACAGTATTTAAAGATAACTACACTTGAAAAAGAGTATATTTGGTTCTTTCTGCAGTAGGTTTCAGAACTAGGAGTAAGTGACATTCATAACTAAAGAGGCGAGTGAGAGAAACTAATTTTAACTAAATACTTGAGAGGTCGTATTATTTGCTCACTTTTACTTATTAGGGGGAGTACAATACTGTTCTCTGAATCCATTAGCATAGTAAAAAAGTTACAGAACAATGTTGTATATATCAAGTTTATTGATCTTCCCTCTCTCTTTTTTTCCCCTTTAGAATATGCCTTCAAATATCAAATGGTTCCTACTCGGGTGTAAGTGAGATTCTGCAAGATTTTTTTTAGCATATGGGTTTACAAAGACAACCACTATACCCTAAATGATGCTGGAGTAAGTCTAAAAGGGCTCCATGGGGAAACATCTATGGATATTGATGAGTTCTTAGAAATTGTAGAGCTGTATACCTTTGGAGTTCTTGCAAAAGTTTCTGATGACGTGGGTCTAGCCATTTCATGGGTTGAGAAAGCTGCATTGCCTGATGATAGAAGACAGGTACTATTGAATCTTTTCATGAGTTGTGTATAAACTTGTAAATGTGTTCCTCCTACTAAGATGTTACACACTCAAATCTCTGCTTCAGCGGCTTTTGAGAAGATTACATTCTTTACTGTCACTCAAAACAGCAAACGTTCCAGAGGCTAGTTCGTTAGAGGAAGATTCCAAGGATTCTTCTTCTTATGCCGTAGTGAATAAACCCAAGGGTTCCAAGAATTATGAGATTGATTCTGGCCTGAAACTCTCTAAACAACATGAACCTACGCCACTTTGGTCATCCCATCCTCTAAGCCTTAAGCTTGGTAATACCCAATTTAGCATGTCCAAAGGAAAGATTGCTATAAACCTTGTTGGATTAATAATATGTTATGCTTTGAAGAGAAAACGAGCTGCTTTAATACGGTAAGAATTCCTCTAAGCCTGTTTCTGAACATCGGTATGTGATGAAAAAATACACTGTGAACCACAAAATAAGCTGTATGTGCTTGTTTACTTGTTTTAGGATCATTCGCAGGGAGATGGAGTCCACGAGAAAAGCATTTGTAGATTTCTAGAACTCAATCTACAAAAGATGGATCCTCTTGCAGCAATTCAATCCATACCAAACAGCACAACATGAGACAATCGATGCACAGTAAGATGGATTAAATAAATCTGCATCCTTTTTATGTTAGTTACTTAAAGTGTGTCGTATTGTTAGAGATCCAGTGTATGGAAAATGTCTTTCTATGTTAAACCAATACTAGCATATGTAATGGTCCAAACTTACTTTTCAAAGCTGTCTCAAATATTTTCAAACATTGGTCCAAACTTACTTCTCCTCAGCTCATCCTCTTAAACCACACTGAAATCATTGAATAACTGTATAAATTTTAGTTTGCACGCATATTAAGTTTGATCTATATTTCCCCATACCTTTTTCAATTCTAGTATGTTAGTTTTAGCCCGAATGCATATATGCTATATTTTTAAAAATAAAAATTTAACAGATTGTTCTTAATATCACTTTAAAGTAAACAAAATGAATAAATAGCTAGTGACTTTGAAAAATCGATAATGAAATGAACCATGTATAATGTATTGGCTTGTTTGAGCTATTGTTGTATTTTTGTTGTCAAAAAAAAAAAAAAAGAAGAAATGAACCATGCGATAAAATTTGGTGGAATTTAGAAACTAGCTACAGACCAGGAGGCAGGAGGGGTATACTATATATGAAGATAAAATCAAGAAATTGTGAGTGACTTACAAAAATTGATAGTGAAAACATTCGATAAACTTTTCTTTTTATATATAAAAAAAATCATACGATAAACTTGGCGAAAATATATAGAAACTAGATAGAGACCATATCTAGGAATATATACCATATATATATATATATATATATATATGAAGAGAGAAAGCAAAAAAGCAAACGAAAACATTAAACAGCAATCAAAGGCACTGCACCGCACCTTCTTCCTTAGAGAGATCACAAACACAATGGTGATGCCGGACGACTTTCCAGGGGATTTGTTAGAGGAGATACTTTGTCGCGTTCCGGCCACATCTCTGCAGAGGATACGATATAGTTGCAGACTATGGAACAACATATGCGACACTAGGAGATTCACAAGAAAGCACTTCCGTAAAGCCCTGAAGCAGTGTCTGATTCTCATGATGAACGAGTTTAGGGTTTCTTCGATGAGCCTTAACCTCTTTAAAAATCCATCTGCAGAGGCCACACGTGCACTTAGCTTACCCGACCCTTGTTTTAGTTCGGAACAATTCGAGATTTCCAAAGTCTCACACTGCGAGGGCTTATTACTATGCACCAACGTATACCAAACTAGAATCGTGGTTTGGAACCCGTGTACTGGTGAATCCAGATGGATTCAAACCAGACAAACTGGCGGCACCTGTGCTCTTGGATCGTACCATGACAAGAATTCTCACGGTAAGAGCTACAAGATACTGTGCTATAATATGGGTAAATTTTACCCCAGACCAGAATTCGCAATTTATGAGACCAACTCTAACTCATGGAGGACTATTGATACAACCCTTGAGTGCCACGTAGAACATAGTGAGTTCTGCGTGTCTTTGAAAGGAAATACTTATTGGGTTGTTTCAGCTGTAGAACAGAAACAGCTTGGCGTATTCTTACTTGCTTTTGATTATACAACTGAAACATTCAGACGTCTGTGTCTTCCGTATCAGTGTCCTAGTTTTGAAGTAGTGTCTCTATCAGTTGTTAGAGAAGAGAAGCTTTCGGTGTTGTTGCAACGCGACGCTGGATCAATGACAGAGATATGGTTGACAAATAGGATTGGTGAGACCAAACCGGTGTCGTGGAGCATGATCTTACACATACCACCAGGTGTCCCGCCCGATTTTAATTTCTTTACCGGCGTAACTTTCTTGGTCGATGAGGAGAAAAAAGTCGTCGTGTGTTGTGATAAATACATGGTAACTGACTTACACGGCAAAACCTTGGTCCACATTATTGGATGGGGCCATTTAGTACAAATTGATTTTGGATTTGTTGAGTGTTGGCCATTTTTGTTTCATTATGTTCCAAGTTTGGCTCAAGTGTAAGACCCAAACTTTTTTTTTCTTTCTCTTTTCCGGAATTCCCCTTGTTTTCTTTCTTTTTTTCAGTGTTACATCATGGTCGTCAATAAACTGATATTTTCACTATATATAAGAAATGTCTTTTTTTTTTTTTTTTTTTTTTTAAGTATTATGATCAGAAAGATCTCTGTTGTCGCTTCTAGATCTTTCTTTGACATATAATTCCCTTTATCCAGTTCTTGGGGTTTTGGTATTGCTGCTACACGGACAACTGGACAAGTAACTTCGTATAGTTACAACAAAACTGACGATTGGCAAACCAACTAGCTATCTTCAACCCTCTTTATATATACGACTTCCACATGTTCAACTATACCAAAAAGCTATGGCCAATCAATGCAAATTAATATGCATATACAGAAAATCTTTAGGTTTGTTGTCATGTTCATAAGTATTACTTTCACAAAGTCATAGATATCCTATTTGATTGTCATATTGTGTAAGGTTTTGTTATATAAGAAAACTTAGGTCTGTATACACACTTTCTCTTTTTTAATAATGTTCTACATGAGTTTATGAATTTGAATTGGCTATCATCAAGAATGCAACCAACTAATTAAACAAATATATATATCAGGACTAAGTCAAATGACTCAAATCCCTTAGGGGCTAAACCCTTTGGTTAACAGAGTACTCTGTTTTCTATGATAAAGGAGTAAGCAGAGTATGTGTCATTTTGTTTTCATCTTTACAGCAAACTTCTAGTCGTCCAATTTGATCTCAACAACACTGAAAAAATAACTGTCAAACTTCCTTAAACTTGTTTGGTCCACTGTCCACATACACTTTTTTCCAGTTTAAGTACGAAAATTCATTTTCTAAATCAAATTTTGTTTTTAAAAGAGTATTGTTGTTAGAAACCAAAAACTAAATAAACTACCATTCAAGTTTGTTTTACAACTAAAGTCTAGACTAGAAAACCGCAACTATAAAACCTTAAACTAGAATCTCTCGTTAAAAAGCTTAATTATGATATATAGTTCTTCAAAACTTGTAAGAATATAATTCATCATAGCTTGGTAAACACCCACCATGAGCATCATCATCAAAAAGCCCGAAGTTGTCCTGCGAGTAGTATTGGTAATATTGATCCGGAGGAATTTGGTCACCAAAATGTGGCTGATGTCCCATAGACTTCAAGTTGGATCCAGGAACGGTTACATTGTCTGCATGTCCCAGAGTCATGTCATGGATACTCGAGCGTTTCCCCTTCTTACCGTCAGAACTTTGCCTTAAGTAATACTTCTGAGCATGGCTTGCCACTTGCATCGGGCTCCTTGTCTTCACACATTCCCTCGAAATGCTCTTCCAATCTCCTTTCCCATACTTATCTAGTCCATCCAGAAACAATCTGAAATTTATCGTTAAATCAACCAAAGTCCATAACTAAGATCATCACATCAAAAATAATCATCTATCTAATTAGCAATTTAATACGTGATATATTCGTTCTCCTTCTAGCTCTAACCAAAAAAAAAAAACCCTAGCTAATTCATCAGTCCCTAGCAAGATTTAAACTGTTAAATTTGGAGTTTAATTCCACAATCCAAAGAAACCCTTATTGATAAGTGTAAGACTAACCTATGTTCCTCTGGTGTCCAAGGAATTCCCTTCTTTCTCCCCGTGCCTTGGCTTTTGGACTCAGCCGCTTTCTTCAGTGACACGTAATCGTCATCATCATCCCGGTACTTGGGCAAAGGAACCTTACCTGTTTCGATCTGCTCAACATCGTAGACCAAATCTTCGTAGTAGAACTTCACCTCCTCCACCGGTTTCCGCAGATGCTCGGCGATTCTCTCCAAAAAAGACGGCGAGCCCTCCGGGAATTGCGCCAGAGCAATCTCAAAATTCTTGTTATCTTCCTTCGTCCACCACGGAATCGAAACCATAGTATCCTAGAAAGAAAAAAAGAGAGAAATCTCGACTGATAGAAGCAACAAAATTATAGTGAGAAATCTGCTTTTATTTAGGGTTTATGATAAAATCACATGTATTTAGGGGGTGTTATTGATTTTAAATTTTAAATAGAGTTTTAAAGATTTTAAATGTTATGTAGAATGATTATTTAGTCAAGATTTTGTTAAACTCTTTTAAATTTTATAAGTTTGTGATTTATAAAAAAATCATTTAAAATATTAACAAATCTGAGATTACTGGATTCAGATTTTATAAAGTTAATAAAAGTTTTGTGTTATTAAATTAAAACAAAAGAATATAGGATTATTAAGGAATTCAATTATTATGTTATTGATTTATGATTTATACATTTTTCACAAAATAAAATCATGGAAAATATCAATGAAAATTATAGAGAGATTCTTTGGAATACTTTGCAAGATTTTAGAAAACTAATCCATAAAACTATAAAAAAATCTCTAACAATTTTAAAAAATATTTCACTTACTTGTTTTTGATGATTTTGTTGAAATTTTCAAATTTTTTTATAAATTAAAGTTCAATAACACCCTTTAATCTTCTTATTTACTTTACTTAACAACAATACTTTTTTTTTTAAGTGCGCAAATCAACTTATATGCGCACAATGTGGCCCAAAATGCTTAAAAATTCTCTACTTGTTTTCGCAATTTTTTTTTTTAATTTATTGTCAAAAGTAGGGTCATAGAAGAAGATACAGGACACCGAGTCGAGGTCACAACATGCTGACCAGTTTCTAAGCCCAATTGGTCTCATGTATATGTTGATGTGGTTGCAAAAGGTCAATGATTCAGTGAAAGACATAAATGGTTATAAATTTTATTTTTTA
Source organism: Camelina sativa (assembly GCF_030686135.1). Lineage (NCBI taxonomy): Eukaryota > Viridiplantae > Streptophyta > Magnoliopsida > Brassicales > Brassicaceae > Camelina > Camelina sativa. Next base: position 4,414,564 of record NC_141898.1, read on the forward strand.
AAGAAAATCATAAGAATTTTCAAAATTCAAAATTTTTAATGGACAATTCGAGGGTGAACAGACTAATTAGTATGTCCACCATTTGAAAATCCAGCTTAAAAATTGTAGTTTCAAAATTTCAACTTTCGATAGATCCAGGACTTGAGAAAGATTGGTCAAAATACCAAAAAGATCTTAAAATTATACTTTTTTGAAAGCAACCAAAACATTTATAGTTTGTTCAATCCTTCATCAATGATCATCATCAACCTATATATATGTACATCATCATCTTATCCGCCCATATACACACACTTGCCAGCATAATTAGCTACTCCATTTTAGAGTTTGGAAGAAAAAAAACTGCTTTCATAACATTTAATTAGAAAAATTAGTTTTATTAAAACTTTTACATCAACTAAATAAATTGCCATTCAAGTTTCTTTAAAACCCAAATCTATACCAGAAACCAAGACTCTAAAACCCTAAACCAAAATATCTCAGTAAAAAAAAACTTAAGGCCCGACGTTGTTTTGGGGATAATAGTTTTGATACGGAGGAATTCGGCCACCAAATTCTGGCTGCCCGCCCATAGGCTTCAAGTTGGGTCCAGGGACGGTTACGTTGGAGGCCGCATATCTCCCAGAGTCCTGTCATGGATACTCGAGCGTTTCCCCTTCTTCCGCTCAGAACCTTCTTGCCTTAAGAAATACTTCTGAGCATGGCTTGCCACTTGCGTCGGGCTTTTTGACTTCACACATTCCCTCGATATGTTCTTCCAATCTCCTCTCCCGAACTTCTCTAGTCCTTCTAGAAAGGACCTGAAAATAATCACATGAATCAAACCAAAAGTCCGTAACCAATATCACATTAAAACGAACTAACAATTATATCTATCTATCTATCTATACGTTCATCACCCTTACCAAAAAAAAAACCCTAAAGCATCAACCGTTACCCTGCCATAGCAAGTTCTAAAACTGCATACTTTTCCTAGTCAAAAGTACTAATTAAAACCCTAATTCTGTAATCCCTATAGTGAGATATAGTATTTTTGACTAACCTCTGTTCCTCTTCTGTCCAAGGATTTCCCTTCGCTTTCTCCTTGACCTGGTTATTGGACTGAGTCACCTCCTTCAGTGACTTGTAATCGTCCTCTCGGTACCTAGGCAAATCAAAGTTACTCGACTGGATGAGCGCAACATCGTCGACCAACGCCTGGTAGTAGTAATACACCTCATTGACCGGTTTGTTCACAGAACCGGCGATGTTCTGATAAAAAAACGGCGAGCTTTCGTCCCGGTATTGGTTCAGAGCTTTCTCAAAACGCTTGTCGTCATACCTCGACCAACTCGGACTCGAAGTCATAGTAAGTATCCAAGAAAAGAGAGAGAGAGAGATAGAAATCTAGAGAGATCGCTAAAGATCAGGAATCTTATAGAAGCAACAAATATAAATCTTTCTCAAGGCGATTTTATTAAGGGTTTCTCGTTTCCTATCAGATTTATAGTGAGAAAACAATACAAAAATTGCAACATTATCCCTCATCTTCGCTTTATTTAATAAAAGTAACACGATTTATTTTTGTTTCGTTCTTAACCCCGCATATTATTTATCTGACTGATCAATACTCTCTTTCTTTGAATTTCTTTTTGAAGCGTGTTGATGCCGATGCGTGTGTTCATCACACAAAGAACAAAAAAGTTGCATTAACTTTCATTACAAGAAAGAGTTCAATTTATAAACTTCTTATAAATTTTGATCTTATCTCATCATCATTATCGATCACCCTATACGCTTGATCATCATCAAGTCAAAACACATATACTCCTATACACTTGATGTCATCATTAATCATATCCTATGCACTTGTACATCTTCAAGTGAAACTCATATCCCCCCCTAGCTATACCGAAACTACGTACCAAACCTATCTATATATATACTGATGAAAACAAGAAAAGTTCCTTTAAATTTTTTCTTCTTTCTTTTATCCATTGCTTCTTTCATTCTTCACACATCTAAGGTCCAAGAGAAGAGCCTCGGGACGGCGGATGATCATCATCATTGCGGAGGGTTATGCTTTCCAAAATCTGGCTTGCCTGTGATAGGATCCAAAATTATGTCATGGATAGTCGAGCGTTTCTTCTTACTCCCCAATTGCTGCCTTTTGTAATACTTCTGAGCATGGGTTGCCCACTTGCATTTGGTTCCTTGTCTTGACAAATTCTCTTGATATCATCTTCCATTCTCCTTTCCCATACTTGTTCAATCCAGCCAGAAATAATCTGAAAACACCATTAACCAATCAAAAAGGCCCATATATAATCAAGAATAAATAAAACGTAGGTGAAAATTACAAACTTATTAGCCCTCAATTTAGAAAAAAGAAACACGGTTTCGTATCTAAAACCGCAAACTTGACTCATGAGCTCCCTTCTTGTTTGCTTTTAGACGCAATTAGGGTAAAACTTGGAGAGTAATTAAGGAGATTCAAGTTGTTTTTGTTTCCTACTGTATTTAACTTTATAAAAGCTCCATTTTTCAATTTATGTTGTCTCTTTACTCAATTTTATGTAAATTAATATACTTATGTTTTTTTTTTGTCAACTATTATTTTAATGGTTAAAGAAAATAAAATAGCTGACCACAAAAGTAAATAAAATATGGTTTACAATACATAGATGCAAATCCCAAATTCCTAAGGGATTCACCTCACACTTCAATAATAATAATAATAATAAATTAAGCAAGGGCCTTCAGTATATTTAGGCCTTCAATTTGTTTTCACAAAGCATTTTTTTTTAGTTGTTAATTAATACGGTCATAAAGATAATTATTTCGAGTTGGAGGGCTTAGCATGGTGAACGAACAATTGGCTCTTGTTGTGGCTGCCACTGTGGATGAATTACCTCTTGTTGGTCGTCTGTCGAGTCCACATTGTTGTCCACCAGAGTTATGTTGTTGTGTCTCCGTCGTTTCCTCACATCATTCACAATTTTGGTGTTCACTAGATCAGGTATGTCGTTGGCTCCTGGCGAATCTATCACATTTTTCTCAGAGTTTTGCCAGTTGAAATACTTACGTGCATACATTGCAACTTGCATCGGGTTCTTGGTATCCAGTAAGATAGCAATTTTACACCAGTCTTTCCCATACCGCTTTAAACCGATCAGAAACCATCTGCATTACAATTTTCACCATTTTGTATTCGTGAGAATTAAATATGAGATCAGCCCATTTTTAATCATGTTTCACAATGCAAAATTAGTTAAATGATCAAAATTGACTCAAATGTGAATAATAAAATAAACTAATGTCTAGACAGAGAAGGCGTACGTCTAGCTAGATCCACATGATATTTTCGCCAATCTATCAATATCACTTGATCAACATGTATGTATGTAAATGTATATTCAACTAAATAACAAAAAATCTGAACTCATCAATCATTCTTATATATGTACTTACTCGTGTGTTTCTTTGCTCCATTTAGTTCTCTCTGCCTCGTAGGAACTCTGAGCCTCATTTAATTCATTAGGAAAATCTACTCCTCGTAAAAGATCATTGACCATTTCCTCGTAATGCTTCTTAACATCAGGCACCGGTTTTTGCAAACACTCGGCAATTTTCTCGAATCGAGTAGGCAAAAAGGCAGAGAACACCTCCAGTGCATTCTTGAACTTCTCGTTCTCCTCTCTCGTCCATGAATTTTCAGCCATGAATCCCAAAATAAATTAGAGAATGATGAAGTTGACCAAAAAAAAAAATGTTTATGAATTTGGAGAACTATATGTAATATATAGATAACTCTTGTAAGGGATATATATAGCAGCTTATAAATTAACTCAAGTAACAAAAAGATAAGTATATGACTTGTCTTCTCTCTAACTGAGGTGTCTTAAGTTTTTCTTCCTATTTTTCTTATATTAAAAGGTAACTTTCTGATTTTGCTATGTTGCACACTATGGTTTTACTGTTCATTCATTTATTTACTTAGGATATATCTTTTTATTAAAAGTTATGTATTTTATTACTTATCAAGAATGAAAAATTTACAACCAAATACATTATGATATGTACATATATATGTGGTTTTGACACATGCTAAAAAAATAAATTTAAATATATAAATATGTCATATTTATAATACAAAAGTTCTAGAAAGTGAAAAAAATATAACCCAAAAACAAATAAATACTCAAATTTTTAATTTTGTAAATTAAGAACAGTACTTTCCTTGATAACAACTTTTTGTTTCTTTTGTATATAGTAGATTTTTTCCAAATCCATAGAAATACTAAAATTTCAGTAACTATAAGAGTCAAATCGGGATAATCCTAAACTCTCAACCTCGATAATGGTGCTAGAATTATAAGTAATCTCGTTTTATGAAACCTTGTGACATAGAATCAACGATCATATGATGGATTTTTCCCTTTCATCTCGGAAGCATGGAGCTAACTCCTTGTGGAGTGTTTGATGTCTCTTCACATAAATTAGGGGCAACAGACCAACAGTAATCAATCATGCTCTTTTCGCCAAGTTGGGAATAAATTGTCCAGCCACTAGTCCCTGGTTACTTCTGGTCATTGACTCATTGTGCCACTCAAATGAATAACACGATCCGACGATCGTATTTGTTGATTGCAGTCGTTAAACAAACAACTTGTGAATATTATCGACAAGTTGTGAAAAAACAATATCATAAACAACAATTAAGCTAAGCCATTACCGGGAAAGTGGCAAAACAAACAAATAAAATTATGTGCTTTGAAATTTTTTTAAAAATAAAATATTGTGTAGACTAAAACAAATTACATAATCTTTGAGTAAGTGTCTTTCTAGACTATGCTTACTTGATTTATTTATTTCAAATTAAAACTAGCTAGGTTGACCAAAAACAATATTTAGTGTCCCCAAATCTTGTAGTAATAATTACACCAAAAGGCAAAAAGCATCACTCCTTTTTTTTTTTTTTTTTTTTCAGTCTGATAAAATTATTTTGCAAATCTCTCACACATTATAAAACCACTGCTTTCAAAACATATATAGTCCGATACATATTGATCCGACCCGAAGCCTAAATGGAGGCCCAATACCGCAACTGCGGCGGAGACACCTCCTTCTCTAGCCTCCGTGTCTACCTCAACTCACTCTCCGACACTCCCTCCCGCTTCTCCCGCCGCGCAGTCTCCGTTTCCACTTCCTACGACGAGATGAGCCGCGTACGCGCCGTATCAGGCGAACAGATGCGCCGCACGCTCCGTTGGTACGATCTCATCGGACTCGGAATCGGCGGAATGATAGGCGCCGGTGTCTTCGTCACCACCGGCCGCGCTAGCCGCCTCTACGCTGGTCCATCAATCGTCGTCTCCTACGCAATCGCCGGCCTCTGCGCTCTTCTCTCCGCCTTCTGTTACACCGAGTTCGCCGTCCATCTCCCCGTCGCCGGCGGCGCTTTCAGCTACATCCGTATCACATTCGGTCAGTACTACATACATACAACACTCTCCCGCCAAAATCAAAATCCGTAAAACCGTTTTGTTTTTTTTTTTCCGTTTACAGGCGAGTTCCCGGCGTTTATAACCGGAGCGAATCTGATAATGGACTACGTCATGTCAAACGCCGCCGTTTCGAGAGGGTTCACCGCTTACCTCGGATCCGCTTTCGGAATCTCAACGTCGGAGTGGAGATTCGTCGTCTCCGGTCTCCCAAAAGGATTCAACGAGATAGATCCGATCGCCGTTACCGTCGTCCTCGCCGTCACTTTCATCATCTGTTACAGCACGAGAGAGAGTTCGAAGGTGAACATGGTGTTGACGGCGTTACACATTGCCTTCATTGTGTTCGTCATCGTTATGGGTTTTTGGAAAGGAGACGTGAAGAATTTAACCCGACCCGATAACCCGGATAACCCGTCCGGATTCTTCCCTTTCGGAGCTTCGGGTGTGTTTAACGGAGCTGCTATGGTTTACCTAAGTTACATAGGATACGACGCCGTTTCGACAATGGCTGAAGAAGTAAAAGACCCGGTCAAAGATATACCAATGGGAATCTCTGGCTCACTCGCAATCGTCATTGTACTTTACTGTTTAATGGCTCTGTCCATGTCAATGCTCCTCCCGTACGATCTGGTCCGTAATCGTTGTACATTAATAATTTTGTTAATATTTCTATTGGTTTGGTAGTAATGGTATGGTGTATGTACGCATATTTAGATAGATGCTGAAGCACCGTATTCGGCGGCGTTTAGTAAATCAGAAGGATGGGAATGGGTGACGAAAGTGGTTGGGATTGGAGCAAGTTTTGGGATATTGGCGTCGTTGTTGGTAGCCATGTTGGGTCAGGCTAGGTACATGTGTGTGATCGGACGGTCAAGAGTGATCCCTACTTGGTTTGCTAAGGTTCATCCCAAGACTTCTACTCCAGTCAACGCTTCCGCTTTTCTTGGTAACTTTTGTCCTCACTCACTCTTTAAACATTTGTTTTTTTTTTCTTGCTATTTAATTAACATCTAAAATTCTAAATCATATATAGAAAAAGGTTACTTATATTTTTTAAGGTGTTTTTTCTCTGTTTTTATTTTCATGAAAAGATAAAGAGACAATTGGAAAGTGGGGACATCCATTTTTTTTAGGTTTTTTGTTTGTTTGTTTGTTTCAATGATCGATCTTTTTTGGATTGAGCGTAATTTCAATCATACTTTACACGTGAATTTGCATACATATACGTGTAAGGAAGGGGAGAAAACAAAAGAATCACAATCTTCCTCAACTGAATTTGATTGAGATTGTGGTTTTGTAGCTGTGTGACTGTGTCTCTCTATATTAATGTAGGCCGTAGTCTTATGTTCTTTTGTGTTTTTTTTGGCTTTGGGTCTTCATATAGAGCATCGATCGAATACGATAAAAATGTCGCCCTCGTGTTCACCAAACGGGTTCAAAAGGTTTTAATTAATCTTTTCAACGGTTTTGATTGTGACGTATTGTTGAGTCTCTTTTTGTCCTTTAGTGAAAATTGATATGTTCAGCTTTTTTTTGTCCTTCTTTGTTTCAAGTACTTAAATTTCGACTTTATGCAACGTTTACGCATAAACATCTTTAGGTCAGGTCATCATCAGTCTGCATAATAATGTATATTAAGTTCATCATTATTGGTGCGTAAGATCAATTGGAATCATTATTTATATTGTCTGCATAATAATGTGAGTTTTCCCCACATAAATTGAGTCGTGGTAACGAATCAATACCCACTTTATTTTGTTCATTTGTTCCAAAGTTAAAGTGCTCATCTAAAAGTCTTGGATACTATATTTTATAAACCAGAAAACTCAAGTTTGATCTATAACCTTTTTGATCTATAACCTTTTTGATCTATAAACTCAAGTTTTTGATCTATAAACTCAAGTTTTTATATCTTTAACGTGGAATAAAAACTCAAAATCTTTCCTAAATAGGTGTCTTATTCACCAAGCGAACTAGTGGAAGAGATTCTTGCAATATCTTCATTTTTAATTATTACAAAATCAACTTTAGACATCTTGGAATATCTCTGCGTTATCACATACTAATCTGATTGATTAAACTCGCTAAAGAATGCGGATATTGGCATATCCTTCTGCTTAACTCTTTATTCTATCTATACTATTTATTCAGGAATATTCACGGCAGCTCTCGCCCTCTTCACCGACCTAAACGTCCTCTTAAACCTAGTCTCTATCGGAACGCTCTTTGTCTTCTACATGGTGGCAAACGCCGTTATATTCCGCCGTTATGTAGTGGTCGGATACACCAAGCCATGGCCAACACTCTCCTTCCTTTGCCTATTCTCCATAACCTCAGTTTTTTTCACGTTAGTCTGGCAACTCGCACCGCCAGGGCCACTTAGATGGTTCACGCTTGGAGCTAGCGCGGTCACGGCTATAGCCATCGTGCAGATATTCCATTGTGTTGTACCACAAGCTATGATCCCTGAGTTTTGGGGTGTACCGTTGATGCCGTGGACTCCATGCGTTTCGATATCGTTGAACATTTTCTTGCTTGGATCGTTGGATGCTCCTTCTTATATCAGATTCGGGTTCTTCTCGGGATTGGCAGTGCTTGTGTATGTGTTTTATAGTGTTCATGCGAGCTTTGATGCTGAAGGAGATGGGTCTCTTGATTTCAAAGACATGGAAAGCCTTGAAAGAATCAACAGATCAGTTTTGTGTTAATTAAAATGCTTGTTTAGTAAAATGAACTTGGTCACAATCTTGTTGTCTCATTGTGGATACTTTAGGCAGAGTTCTCTTTTGAAATATAATAAAAACTATTCCATTTTGTGGTAAACAAGTAGAGGAGAGAGACTACACTAGAGACTACTATGGGTATGATAATAACACCGAATTATTGATGTAACATTTGCAAAATAGGAGCTTGTACAGTGGTGAGTTTTTGAGGTATGAACTGATATCATCATGTTATATGCAAATAAATAGCATTAAATGTCAACATGTCATGTAGTTTAATAAAAAAATAGAAAGAAATCTGAAGTCCCGTTAAAAAAAGAAAAACTTCAGAATATGTTTGCTTAAGAGAAAAATGAATACATATATGTGAAAGTGAAATATAAACGGAAGTCAAAGCAAGCTGTGCGGCGGGAGCTAGTGAAGTCCATTCTCAGAGTAGTCAAAACCTTCACTTTCTTTGCCTTTCAAGATGTGACACTTGAGTTGAGTGTGTGTTTATTTCTTCATCTTCGTTGACTTACTTTTCTTTTTGTCAAAGATTGTATTTTGATTTTCAGGTTTTTGACATTCGCTTTACAGATATAATAGAATATTTTATTATCCTCTAAAAATCATATATTCGAAACCCACTAAAATGAAGACAACTCCAAAAATAACTTAATTAATGTTCTATCATTTTTTTTATAATGAATATTCCTTCAAGTTATGTGATCAAATAGTGTTTTGATAAAATGGATAGAGATAATATGCATAAGTTTTGATACGAATATTAGAAGATAAAGTTTGTGGAATACATGAATTGTTTTTTTTATATTTCTTATAAGTTTAGAAAAGGGATGAGACTTTTGAGTAGATGCTAAAGACAAGACAACAGTAAGGCTTGGCCATTTGCAAGATCGTTTATATACTCCACCAAAAAAAAGTAAAATAAAGTTTGTTTATTGTTCCATCCGGTTATGTCGAAAATGTAGGTGGTCCACTCTGTTAAGTTAAATCATGGGTATTGGATAAGGCCATAATTGGTCCGATTGATTGATCTAATTGTGGAGGACGTGATGCTTAATTAACCGGACTAATGTGAAAAAGACGAGAATAGCCTCGACTTGTACGTGTTTGCTCGTGAAAGCCCATTTATAGATGTTCCGTCCCATGGGGTGCACAAATACAAATAGGCCTCATATTAAAGCCCGTTGGAATTAGTTTTTTTTTATCCGATAATTGACTTTTTGTATGACGTGTACTATTACTATTGGTTAAGATGCACTGTGTTAAAATAGTCCTGAGTATAGACGAGTACAATCTTCATAAAAAAAAAAAGAGAACCCTAGCCATTCGTTGAGCCTTATTAATATACCACAAGCCATTCGCCAGCTCCCTTCTTCTGCTTCCTACTGTAATTTTGCCGCCGCTTCCGCAGGCTTCTCTACGCTCCAGCTCCGGCCAAGCTTTACAGGTACGTTCTCGTTAACTTTAAACCGCACTTCTTTATAGAGGATTGGAACACATTAGGAGAAATCAGCAGTCTTGTGCCGAATTTTTGATTTTAACATTTGCGATTTGTGTCTGATGAGAAGTCTAGTCTTTGATTTGTGTTAGATTCATATATGAAGAGGTTGTGAAAATTCATTCTTCTTTCATTTGTTTAAGATGCAGCTTGATTTTTGAAGTTTTCCATTTTAATTTTGTGTTGCAATGCAGCTCAATTTTCGATCTCTATTAGATTGTATCATTTACCCTAAATGTTGGCATTTCACAAAATAACTGAAGTTGAATCCTGATTTTGATTTTCACGGCAATAGTCATTAAGAAATTTGTAGAAACACTGTTTGATTCATCTCTGATGCTCTTCAATGTTTGAAGATATCTCTACTTGTTGCTGCCCTGGCTCGTAGTTAACAATTGTTAATTAAGTTTAGTAGTCACAAGTTGACGTATCAATCTAGAGTAATGAATTGTCTTCTCATTGTTTGTCTTAAATTTTGGTGAGCAGGTAAGCTTGTGAAAAAAAAAAGATGGGTCGTGTGCGTACCAAAACAGTGAAGAAGTCGTCACGTCAGGTGATTGAGAAGTACTACTCACGTATGACTTTGGACTTCCACACCACAAAAAGATATTGGAAGAAGTCGCAATCATCCCATCCAAAAGACTACGCAACAAGATTGCTGGGTTCTCCACCCACTTGATGAAACGTATCCAAAAGGGTCCAGTCCGTGGGATCTCACTCAAGCTACAAGAGGAAGAGCGTGAGAGAAGAATGGACTTTGTCCCCGACGAGTCAGCCATTAAAACCGATGAGATTAAGGTTGACAAAGAGACTCTAGAGATGCTTGCTTCTTTGGGAATGTCTGATACTAGTGGGTTTTCTACAGTTCAGCCACAAGGTTTTTTATTTTTTTTTGTTTTACTAAGTATGTAAATATCATTAGAATAAATAAAAGTTCTACAAAAGGTAATACCTACACAATAGCAGCTCATGCAAAAAAATAAAACAAAGCTGCTATAGAGTTACAAAAGATTTGGGTTGCTAACGGATCCAAAGAAGTGAAAGGTTTCGCCAGTGCTTCCTTAATCTTCTTGCGATGATTATGTTGTGGACGTCCCGGTCAAGAATCTTGAAAATGATAGAGGGTGCGAGCCTGTAGGAGTTATGGAGAAGGTTGTTCCTTTGCTTCCAAATATTGTAAATAGCTGCATGTGCGACCACCTTCCGGAGCAAAGCAGGCGCGGAGGAGGTGGATTGTCTGGTCCAGGAGAGGAGCTCATTCCATGAATAGAAGAGCTGACTAGGGCACAATCTGCTGAAGATCATCCTCCAAATCTGGGCTGAAAACTCACAAGCGAGCATTAAGTGGTCCCTTGTCTCCGTCTCAATCGTACACAGACAGCACTCAGCGGATCTTATCTGTCCCCAAGCTGCAAGATGTTGGCGGGTGGGTAATTTGTCAAGGGTGGCGATCCACATTTGAAAAGCAAACCGCGGTACTGCGCCCTTGAACCAAACAGAGGGGACCCAATCTTTCGACGATTCCCTAGGTCTGATTGCTTCCCAGGTTCGAGCTGAAGAAAAACCCTGGCATACCACATCATTAACAGACCAAACAAAGGAGTCAGCTGGTGAGTTAGGGGACGGGGCTTAGAGGGAGGTGAGATGATCATGTATAGCATTAGCGGCTGGTGATCTAGATAAGGGGATTATCCATTCACCATCTCTATATCCCTCTGCAACTCGCGCATGAAGCGGAATTCGCAAGTGACGAGAGCCAAAGTCTCCAAGTCTCTTTAGTAAAGGGCCGAGGGAGGTCCAACTATCGAACCAGTAGGATGCTTTCAACCATTACCCACCTGAGCTTTGATGAATTGTTCCGCTAGCGGCCTTAGACCTAGTAATGCCTTCCAGGAATAAGTGTCGGTGGAGGTAGCATTAATTTCCCAGTAAGAGCTGTTCTTAATATGGTGATGGTGGTGCCAAGCTGCCCAGATTGAACCTCTATCTTCAAACAGTCTCCAGATGAGCCTAAGAAGAAGGGTCTTGTTCCAGTCTGATAGGCTTCTAAAACCAAGACCGCCTTCATCCTTAGGCAGACATAGGGTTACCCAAGCCACCCTTGCTGATTTGCCTTCATCAATATTACCGGACCAAAGGAACCTCTGACAGAGACTCTCTATCTTCTTGATACAACCTTTGGGGAGGATAAAAGCAGACATCCAGAAATTGATAGAGCCGAAGATGACTGAAGTGATCAACTGGACTCTACCGCGAACGACAGAGATTTAGTGGACCAGGATCGGAATCTGCGAGTGATTTTGTCAAGCAGAGGTTCATATTCAGCTATGCGAAGCTTTCTACACATGAGAGGGAGTCCCAGGTAGCAGATTGGTAAGGAACCAAGCGGGAAACCATAGGAGGCAGCAACCGATGCTTCAGCTTGATCTTGTCCCGCAAGAAAGAGCTGACTTTTGTCCTTATTAACCCTCAACCCCGACCAGGATGCAAAGTCATCCAATGTTTCGCAGATACCATGCAGGGAAAAGCTACCACCATCGAAGAAGATCATGACATCATCTGCAAAGCCACAAGCTTTTGCTACACCCGGCAACAATTTGTTTAGCAGGCCAGCAAAGAGATACTAATAAGGAGAGTCTTAGAAAGACTGAGAGAGAGTTTGGTTAATTGGTCTAGTTAGTATGGGTTGAATCAACAACATATGGAAGAATTTTACAGCTCTTGCTTTGTTTTTGACTTTATATTTGTGTGTTCATTATAATCATTTTGACTTTTGTTTTTTTTTTATTTATTTGGAATTTGCCTTCAGTTGAAAACCATACTTAAATTTCGGAGAAATTATGTTGAGGTTTTTGTTTCACATAATTGATGTTTCATAGTATGTGATTAGGAAAATGGAAATTGGACTTGATATACATATGAAACTCATAAATAAAGAGAAAGGTTATGTCCGTAATTATAGATGAAGAGATAGGGACAAAATCGTCAAACTAGATATTATTTTTCCAGTATCGTCGAAAGTGGGAGTCGCCGTCTCTAATGGCATTGTACTACCGACCTCTTCTTCTCTTACATCACCATTCAACTTCTCCGTCTGTGATTCATTTTTTCCGAAATTACCCCTCGAAACCACTCAAATTCTCCATTCTGCCCTTCCTCCACCGCTGCCGTCAGTCTCCTTCCTCCTCTGCTCGGTGTTGTTGTTCTTCGTCGTCGTCATCAATGGAGTCTCCACCCGAAGGTTACAGAAGAAATGTCGGTGTATGCCTCATGAATGATTCCAAAAAGGTGATGATTGATGAATTCATCGGAGATACTCAGCTTCTTCATCTTCTCTAATTATATTTGGTTTTTGAGCTGCTGATGTTAGGTTTGGTGGTTTCTCAATTTTTAACTGCAGATTTTCACTGCCTCGAGGTTGGATATTCCCAGTGCTTGGCAAATGCCTCAGGTAGATTTGAATCTGTTTCTTTTCTCTAATTGGATTCGAAAATGTTATATTGGGGTTTGTTGTGGAATCAATTAGTTGAATAATAGGATCGTGTGTGTTGATGTTGTTGAATAGGGTGGAATCGACGAGGGTGAAGATCCAAGAGCTGCAGTTATGAGAGAGCTTAAAGAAGAGACTGGAGTTCACTCCGCTGAGATTCTTGCTGAGGTCTTTTTTTGCTTCTTCTGTTTTTAAAAACCTTACATATCAATCAATCACTAACGATGTTTCAACAATTCATATTTGGCTATATATAGGCTCCTCACTGGATAACCTACGACTTCCCTCCTATTGTCAGAGAGAGGCTTAAGGTCCAATGGGGTTCTGATTGGAAGGGTCAAGCACAGAAATGGTTTGTTTTTTTTTTTTTTTTTCTGGGATACTCAGACAGAGATGATCAAGAATCATGTCATTTCATTTCGGTTCTTGTTCGTCCACATATTGGGAATTCCTCAGGTTTCTTCTGAAATTTACTGGGAAAGATGAAGAAATCAATCTTCTTGGCGATGGAACTGAGAAACCTGAGTTTGGTGAATGGTCCTGGACTTCTCCTGATCAAGTCATTGAAAATGTGCGTACACTTTACTACTTCTTTGTATATTGACCTTCACCATTTTAGATTCTACCACTTCTCTCTCTTACTCATCTTCTTCTTCTGTTTCCATTATTATATATACAGGCAGTGGATTTCAAGAAGCCAGTGTACAAGGAAGTCATGTCAGCTTTCGCTTCTCATCTCCAGTAAAAGAAACATTAAAAAACTAAACTCATTGTTTTAAGTTTTTTTTTGTTTGGTATAAGAAACTCGAGAATAAGCTGTTCTTGACATAATTTGCTTTTTTATGAACAGTCCATGAATAAAAATACAGTTCTTGTTCCCTCTAGTTTTCTTACTTTGATCTAAGCAAAAGTGTGAAATCGTATCATCTTCTTATTTTCTCATCAAAGATCCTCTCGATTTGATCTGCTACGACCTTAGCAACAACCTCAGGAGCAAACTTCTGGATCATGTCATCTCTTCCATGCTTTCCTTTAACCTTAGCCTCATCCGGATTATTCATTACATGCCTCATTAGAACCCTAAGCTTATCCACAGATGGCTCTGCCCATAGATGCCCTTCAAAAGGACCTTCCTTTACTTCACTCATCTCCCCAACCACCAACGGGTAACCATTCCACTCTGTCAGATACTCAGTTGGTCCTGACCAGTTCGTTGTTATCACGGGCAATGACATTGCCATAGCTTCCACTATCGGTCTTCCCCATCCTTCGCCTCTTGTAGGCAACACAAACGCATCAGCTGCTTTGTACAACCGAGGTAAATCAACTTGAGCTATGTGTTTATCAATCACATACACAGACGGGTAACCATTTTGAGTCTCTTCCATATCCAATTCTTCTACGAAATCTAGAATCTTGTTCCCGAAATCGCTGTCCGAGTGATACGCGTTTGTCAGCAAAAACAGAGCAACACTGTCACTACCAGAGAACTCTCTCAGGTAAGCTTTCAACAACACATCCCAACCTTTTCTCTGCTCCCACTTAAACACACTCAAGAACACAAACCCCAAACCCGACTTCTCCATCTCGGAACCCAAAACCAAATCCCCAAATGCCATCAGATCCAAAGGCTCATACTTTGAAGGATCAAAGAAGGCGACATCAACAGGCTGCACAATCTTGACAACCTTAGAAGAATCAACCCCACTTTGTACAAAAGAAGAGACATGAAACTCAGTAGGAACCCAAACATGATCCATCTGGTTACATCGCTCCACATGCTCTGGATTGACTCTATCAGTCTCAAACATTGTTCTACCGATCACAGATAAGAAATCATCGTAACCAGTGGGAGGACAAGGAAGAGTCTCGAACAATGGTGGATACCAAGCACCAGGCTCGCTATGACAAACAACGATCGTCTCGTTGGGTCTACACTGTGTTCTGTACATTTCAATCGCTACCTCTTTAGTCTCCTTAGCTAAACCATTCCAAAACTCCACAGATTCTAGATCGCCATGATGCTCGATGGTGATTCGAAATCTAGGGTTTGTGAGATTTCGACGAAGTGATAAAATGTAAGACCAAGCTTCTGAGCTGTAACCACCACTCGAGAGAAAAGGAGCCATCCATAACACGCAATGTGAGGTAGACGAACCTGGGTTCACGGATTCGGAATTGGATTTGGGGGCTCCGTCGTAGAACCCTAGAAGATAGCTATAGATGCGGTTCGCAGTGAAGGTGAATCTCAGACTCTGGACTTTGTAGAGATCAGTCGTTGTGAAGCCGAGTACAATTATCGAAAGAAGAAGGAATAAGATCGATGAAGAGTAGACGAACGTTGAGAATTTCCATTGTCGCTTGCTCCGATCTCGTGGTGGTTGATCCATCGATGACGACGGAGCAAGAAAGAGAGAGAGAGAGGGAGAGGGAGATTCAAAGCGGTGAGAGGCCCATTAAGATATCGGTTGGCCCATTGGATTACAGAAAAAATCTCAATATAAAAATCATACGTAAAATATTATAAAATTATTAGTTCAATACGAAAGCCAAAAGGGAGAGACTTATCAAAGTTATATTATGCACAAGATGAATGGGAAAATACTAAGGTCTAAAATAAAGCTTAGTAGTAATCCACTCCAACTAGAGATATGGCCAGAACTTATCCCCGGAGAGAAGCTCGTGGCACCGCTGGCAATCCAAATTCATCCTCGGCCTGTTTAATCACATTGTTGAACGGTCTCATTAGCTATCATCCATCAGAAGGTAATCAAACTTATAAGCATTTTGAAATTCTAAGCTTTAAAAAGTAACCTGAACTCTTCCATGTGGAGCTCCATTGTGTCCTGTTGGTGCTGCAGGCAAGTTAAGCTCGCTATCGTAGTCAGTATCTGTATCGGGTTGGAGATAAGAAGGCATTCCATCTGCTTCAGTCTCGTTTCCCATGTCAGCTTCAAGAGCATCAAGCTCTGACATACATCAAAAGTAGATATGTAAATGATAGGACTAAGGAGAGGGTTGCAAGAGATTTTATTTTAATCTTCCCATTACTGAAGAACAAGGAACATTACCTCCCATGAGGTCATCTTCGTCAAGGCCATCAGGAATATTGTAGCTCCTACCAAGTGTTTCTTGAATTTCAGAGCTCACATTCATCAGATCCATCATCTCATCTTGCAGATTCTGTACAATCAGAGATAGTGTAAGGCAAAATCAAACACCAGAAGAAAGCTTGAAATCAGAACATGTTATAAGTAACTGAAACAACGTACATCAATATCTTGAATCTTTACTGTTTTCATCATTCCTTTCAACTCCTTGTTTGCAGATTTTAGTGCTGTCATCTGCACAGATTGAATGAATGAATACACAAAACATTCAAACACTTCATCACCTCTTTAACCTTTTTTATGCTAAGACTCAATCATTTATAATAGGATGAGAAGAGAAGATAACATACAGTTTGTTGAGCATCTTTGAGGCCCTCAGCAGCGAATGAAACTTGATCGAGATTGAATGTTTGATTATAGAGCATGTCCCGTTGTCCTTCATACCTAATTCAGCAAGCAACAATGTAATCAGGTGGTGTTTATTATCAACCACACATATCCAATGAACAGAGTAGCTTTGAGAAATAGAATGCTGAATCAGTTATATATAACTAATTGAGAAAGACTGACATTTTCTTCTGCTTGAGAACCCTCATAGCACGAGCTTTGACAGCTTCTTGAGCAGGACCAGGTCTGGTCTTTTTAATCTGTTCTCTGTATTTGCAGAGTTCAACATCAAGCTTCTTAATCTTATCTTCTACCGAATCTCCTCTTTTATTTATCTGACCAAAAAAAAAACATAAAAACAAAACTCAGTTTTCTTCTTCTTCATTTGTATCTTAGTGGGGTTCTTCCAATAGCTCTTAAACCTTCCTAAGAACTGGTTCTCTATCTAAATATATCAGACAATCCAAACTATGAAAATTTCAAAACCAAATCACATTACAGAAACGATTCGAAGAGGAAATTTCCCAATTAAAATAAGAAAGGAGAGGAGGAGGAAACCCGATCAGAGGCATCTTGAATAGAGGGAGGAGGCTCTGTGTTCTTTTTCGCGCCGAAAACTCTCCTCATCTTCTTCTTCTTCTTCTTCTTCTTCTTCTTCTTCTTCTACTCCGTGAAGAAATCTTTTTGGGAATATTCGGATGAGACCGAGAGAGAAATCGAATTTTTAAAGAAGAAGACTTGTCTTAAAAGGGTTTCGCAATTTCCTTGAATCTGTTTGGATTTTGAGTAGACGAAACTTTTTAAAGATTTGGTCAACGAGAAGAAGCTTCCTAGAAGAAGAAGACGGTAAAATCGATTTTGGTTCGGTTTGGTTCAATTTTGCAAACCGAGTTTTATCATATGAATCATACATTTTAGTAACGTAAACCAAAACTGAAGAAAGATTTGACCAAGTATTTATTACAAACACTACAATAGAAGAGAGAGAGAGTTTTTTTTTTTTTTTTAAGGAAAAAAAGAGAAACAGAGCTTACTACTCTTACAGACTCCAGTATTTTTCTTTCTGAGAATTACAAAACTTTCCTACAACTTTTATAACCCTGAACAAATTTTAACTCCCAAATCCTTGCTATTGTTGACACGAATACAAAAGAGATAATGAATAAGCATAAACGCCAAGGGAACCCCCCATACTCTTACCTCTTTCATCAAACGACAGATCTGCTCTGCATCCCAGTTTACCCGAGTATATATATAGCCAACAGAAAGACCAAAAAGACTGATTATGTATGATTCTCTTCATGAGCCCAGCTATGCATTTTCTTTGTGTGGTGGTGTATCATCCCCCCTAATGCTGCTTATTTCTTCCTGTTGGTTTTCTTCGCTTTAAAGATTCTGCGTCCTGACTTATCGCCTCCTCCAGTGCTGCCTAGTGAAAAGCTCCCACCTCCTTGAAACTCTAGACTCTGTGATGCCTGGAAAGGTGATGCGTTCTGTGGCGTGCTTGGGATCGGCTGCCCTCCAAACTGGAACGGGTTAGCCATTGATGAAGGCTGTGTCGCTGCTCCTCCGCCAAAGCCAAAGTTCGGTTGCGGCATCGTGACAGCCGGTTGTCCAAACATTGGCGGCGCTACCATGGATGCTTTATTAGCTTGGTCTGTGTCTTCTGCCATGCTGTCTTCCATGCTTACTTGTTGGTTATTATTGTTGATGCCATTTGTGTTATTAGGAGCACCAAATGCAAACCCGGAATTCGAGTTACCGAACACAGACTGTGATGGATTCGCTGAGGGGGCTGAGTTACCAAATACCGGCTGCTGCGGAGTGGTAGGACCGGTTGAGTTGAAACCAAAGATAGGTGAAGATGATGGGGTGTTGGTAGATGCACCAAAAATGGGAGCAGGAGTGCTTGAACCAGTAGCAGCAGAAGATCCTCCAAAGTTAAAGGTGGGAGATGAAGAAGGGGTGAACGAGGAACTAAATACTGGAGCAGAGTTGGGAGCTTGCCAGCTTGACCCAAATAGGGGAGAGCTTGTTGTACCACTAGAGCTTGCAGAGGAGTTAATCGTACTCAGTTGAGGAGTTGAGCCAGAAGCAAATACAAATGGAGAACTGTTTGATGCAAGAGAAGAGTTCCCAGACGAACCAAATGTAGGAGCAGATGCAGACGAACCAAACTGGAAGAGGGTGCTTTGGGTTGATGTTGTGGTTCCGCTGCCAGTATTACCTGTCTGAGCATTTGCAGCACCGAAAAGATTCGAGGCCTGAGATTGAGAGCTAGCAGCAGAAGCTGATGAACCAGCATTGAATCCAAAAATACTGCCTCCGGTACTTGCAGCTACACTTCCAAACATGCTACTACCAGAGCTTGTAAATGCAGGAGAGGAAGTACCAAAAATATTACTTCCGGCATTATTACTCCCGGCATTAGTAGCTGCCGAACTCATAGAAAATTTGCTGGTCTCGGTCACAGGGGTTGAGGAAGATGTCACACCAAATATTAAACTTCCAGAGCTCACAGGAGCAGATGATGCAACAATAGAAGGGTTTGATGTGCTGCCACCAACCACAGAGGATGTCCCACCAAAAATATTTTTACCTGCATCTGCCACAGCAGGAGATGAGCTTCCAAACACAAAACCTGGCGTGCTTTTATTCTCTGAGGACTTAGCACCAAAACCGCTGCCAGTGCTCGGCTCTGCTGAAGCCATTCCACCAAACTTGAAAGTGTTTGTATTTTCAAATGTTGACTTTTTTACTTCAGGCTCCTTTGAGATCTGTCCGCTAGATTGAGTTACAGCTGGCGCAGAAAATGGAGCTGCAGCTTCCCCAAATTTGAAAGGTGATGTAGAAGAGGCGGGAGGTGCTGCAGTTGATTGTGAGTTGCTATCGTTACTGGTATTAGCAGGCAACTTTCCAAATATACTAGAGGAACTGGGAGTAGCGGCAAGAGATTGCACAGTTGACGGCACATCACCCACAGAATTATTGGAAGGTATACTTGAGATACTAGGTGGGAAGGAAGGGATTGAACTAAGAGACCCATTATTTGGAGGTGGACTGACAGCGTTTGCCCCAGCTGAGAATATACTACCATTGAGGGTTGATGCAGCTGAGGTAGTCGACTCAGCTCCAAAAGCCCTGTTGCTGAAAGTTATCTTTGATTCAGTTGGTTTTGCCCAACCCTCTGACACGCCAAAACCAGTGCTGCAAACATCAAGAAAGAGAGTCAGAAGCCAGTAAAAAAAAACATAACCAATATGGGTGAGCCTCACTGGTTAATAGACACGAGATGAAGTAGGTGCCTATCAAACTAGGCGAAAAAATAGTCATGCCACCAACCTGCTCGTCTCTTTTAACTTGATGTCTGCAGATGCACCAGCGTTTTGATTTAATAAGTCAGTGGCAGCCGGTGATGAGACGATGCTGGGAAATACAGTATCAGCTTTTTTAGGCTCTTCGAGAGAAATAACTTTCTCTTTTGAGGTAAGCTTGCCAGGAGAAATACTCGATTTGTCAGTCCCTTGTATGAACTTTGAAGTTGGCTCTGAGGCCATATTACTTTGCTGAACAGCTTCAGTGGGCAATGCCGAGAAGTTGAACCTTCCAGTTTCCAGAGATCCATTAGAGGTACTCTGAGATGCGTCACCATTAGATATATATGATGTAGAGGGCATCGCTTCAGAGGGAGTACGTAGTTTCTCCCCGTTAGGCATGCTGATACGACTTTTCTCAACTTTGAAGACATTCTGTTTTTCTACCACTTCAAAGGGAGTAGATGCCGCACCATGATCATCATCCAAATCCAAGAAATCCTGCATTATCGCAGTTGAATATATAGACTGGTCAAAGGTGTGCCATAAAAATATTGACAAAGGAGAAATATGAATGAACAACATAATATTTGCAGCTGGAGAGGGGTTAGGATTGCCCGCTTTGACATTAACATTCTGGAAATATAACTATAAGAAATAAAAAAAAGAATACCTCATGCGCACTCATTCGAAATGCTCTCTTTTTTGGAGGATGCTCTTCCAACGAATTCGTGAGAGGCAAATAGGCACCTTTACCAAGAGTCTCCTGAGCTTGAGTGGAACCAGTTTTGCTTGTGCCATCAACAGTACCACCAGTCTTCTCACTCGGGGCCAAAACCTCTCTGGAGCCACTCTCTCTAGATTTTTCCTGCTTTTGATAGCTAGAATCTGGCAAATTTTCCTTCTTCTCAGGAAGATTATCCAAGAACTTTGGTGCCTCCACATTCTGTAGGCTTTTGAGTGCGGGACCACGTAGCATGGATGGTGATAACTTACTTGGTGCCATATTATCAAGATGTTGAAATATTTTTGAAACCATATCACTGGACTTGGTAGGAACAAGGTTAAAACTTGAACCAGGAATATTCTCTGCACTGTCTCTAGATGTATGGGTAGTTTTTTGTCCACCATTGGCACGGACAGAAAGTGGGCTCTCAGAAGCAGGAAGAGCCAAGCTTCGGGACGAAAGGTTAGATTTTTGACGAATCCTCCTTACAGGGCCCACAGATCCTACGTCATTATCTAAGACTGAGCTCCTCCGTTTAAGACCCTACAAAATTAAATAAAAGTCATGTGAATACTTTGTTTCAGAGAAAAATCTGAAAACCCGTTTAACGCATAGTCAAAAATGTTCTCACCGACTGAAACCCTTGCGTAGAACCAGAAGGTAAGCTTCCTTCCCATGTACCTGGAGATGCTTGAAAAAGAGACCCAATCTGGAAAAAAAAGACCACTATGTAAAATTGGAAGCAAGTAGAAAACTTAATAAATAATTATGGCTCAAAACTGAAACCTTCACAGTGGACTGAGGCCTAGAGTATGGTGTTCTGGCCATGCTATAAACAGCAGATCTTCCCCGAGATCTAGGGGTGACAAAACCATTTTCCAAAGGTCTTTGTCCAGAAGGCTTTGGTACCAGTGAGATTGTAGGTGACTTCTGCGGAAACGGGGTTCTGTTCAGGAAAACAGAATCTTCCCTACCCGCTTGCCCACGCAATCCCAACATAGAAGGAGTAACTTCTGAAGGTCGGCTACCCATGTAGGCCTTTGCAAGCTGTGCTGGCGAAGCAACGCACTCAACGAGAGCCTGGTAAAGATGTCATCAACAACAAAAATATTAACAACTCCACCTTGTATGAAGCTCCGCTAACACAGGCTAGTATATTTAATACGTCTAACAACTTTCTTACTGTCGAACTTCCAGGAGGTGTTGAAACAATGGCGTTCATACTTCCATTATTTGGATGCGTCCTATCCCTCTCATGTGATGGCGGATGTTTCACAACAATACTCGCTTCATTTCTCTGCTCTTCATTCACAGTGGATGAATCAGCAGCTTTTGAACGCAGCAAGGTAGTTAATCGATCAACTTCAGACCTGTAAAATCATCAAAAGTGATCAACAGATTTTCAAAAACATAATAACTTTCACCATAGTTCGAAAACGCCAACAGGTTACTCTACTGGGTTATATGCACAATGTAAAACTTGTATGATAGTGCACCTTGTAAAAGTTTTCCCCTGTAAGATTTTCTCAAGATCTGTAAATCCATCTTTGGTTTGATCAACAGATGCATTGGTATCTACCATCCGAATCAAATCATTCTTCATGGACAGCTTCACATAGAACACATCAATAGATAAAACATATGTCACACTACAGAGGATAAAAAAACAATGAAATCCAAAGAAGGAAGATATTTCATCTAAAGATGCAGCTAATTTACTTACATTGGAGACGCCCTGCTTGTGTTCTATCTTCCTCTCCAGATTCACATCTGGTCCATGATAACAGAAACAATACACATTAACAACGTCCACTTAGAAAATCGAAGAACGAATTCAATAAGTGACTGCTAGCAACAACCTGGCTAAGTACTTGAAACATTCCAACAACTTTTATGTACTCTTAGTTCTGAATCACTAAAAAAAAAAAAAAAAAAAAAACAAACAAAGGGCAAATCTAAACGCTAAAAAAAATCTACAATTCCTAAATCAAACTTCTCTAAGTACCTTAGAAACTGCGAATGAGATTAAGAAAAAAAAAAAACCTTTTGCATCGAATAAAGCAACAAACCCCTTACCTCTTTCTGGAAGCTGCTTCTGCTGCTCCGGAGACTGTGCAGGCGTCTCAACTGAGCCAAGGCGTTTCCGGAAAACCGAAGCGAAGAGCCTATGAGCACTATAAGTAATAAGCCTCTGGGCCGGATCCACCAATTTCGACAACCAGCCGCCGCCTCTGACATCTCCGCCACCAAGTCCAGAGTTCCTCACGGAAGTCGGTGGTCGATCATAGGGAGTTTTCTGAGACCTTCGAGCCGTCGGCTTCCGGGCCTTTCCACCGGTTCCAAATCCGCCGCCGTAAGGGTTGCTGCTTTCACCGCTTGCCGCGCTCGCCATTAAGCCACCCACGAAAAACTGACAAACGAATCTAGGGTTACAACGAACCTTTCCGCCTAAGGAAAAATCGGAAAAACAAAACTTATTGAGAAAAGAGGGATTTGAAAAAATTCGGTGAAATTAGGGTTTTTTTCTAATTTGTGGCACCAAAATCGAGACGAAAGAGCGAACTCGAAGAAATTAAAAAAACAAAACAAATGTTTTAGGGTACCAAAAAATAAAATTTTAAAAAACAAAAAAAAACGAGAGGAGCGTAAAGCAACGCACCTTAAAAAGGGTATATTCGTCTTTCCATTAAAGAAAACACTAGCGATAGCGACCGTCACATAAAATAAGGACACAAATCATTCTCATCCGTGAGATGGAACTCATCTGATGGTTAAGATTTAGCGTTTGACAATACTCCAGTCACACTAAAAAATATCTCCGACTGAAACGGTGATACTTAGTGGGCTGGGCTTTATTGGACAATTAGACCCCACAACCACTCACTCGCGGATGAAAATTAAAAATTAAAAAAAAAAAAAAAAAAAAAAAAACAAATGGCAGCAAAAAAAAGTTACAGACAAAAACTGTGTGTATATGCATAGAAAGTACACAGTACAAGAAAACAGATTTACCTAAACCAGTCTAACTGACAATGTCTCATCAATCAAAAATGTTGAGAAGAAAACACACAATCAATGATCATCTCATTCATTAAAAATAATAGACGAAGAAGCTATTGTTGTTGTTGTAATATCTGAAAACTAATGTTTCAGAGATATGCTAATGCTGTTCTCTAAACCCATCTTCACTGGTCCTCCCATTATGCTTCCTTTCTGCATCATTGCCACAAACTCGTTGTAGTCTATTCTGCCGTCCTGCACCAACGACGATTCAATGTTTTTTTAAGATGTCTTATCAATGTGACTCTACTGTAAGGAATGATATAATGCAATTTTCAGAAAGAGATGAGAAGGTGTGGGAAAAGGAGCTTTTACCTTGTCTTGATCAACATCACGCATCATTTCTTCTATGCGGGCATCTTCAACACCAAACTCCTCGCAGGCTTGTTGAAGCTCGTCCGGGGTGATAAAGCCGCTCTCGTCCTTGTCAAAGTAGGAGAAGGCAGCGAACAAATGGTCCTCTCTCTCTATTTTATTTAGATGCAATGTGGCCGCTATGAACTCTTTGTAGTCTATTGTTCCGCTATTGTCCACATCAGCCTGAAATATAGACGAAACAGAACATACACGATTATTGCAAAAATCGGAGATAGAGATCAGGAACTTCTACCAACAGACCAGTTGAATCATTGAAGTTTGGAATTCAAAGTCAAGGAAAAGAGCTAAAGTTTGGATTGAGACTTACAGCTTGCATTAGATCAAGAATTTCTGACTCTTTGAGATTGGCACCAACTCGTTTTAGTCCTGCTTTCAGTTCTTCGAAAGTTATCTGACCACTATTGTCAGCGTCAATCATCTTAAACATTTCTTTCAAACCAGCTATTTCTTCTTCAGATAAGCTCTCGGCTATGACCTGCAACAAGTTTAAGAAAGAGGCAAAACTTATTATATCTTATGTGTTTAATTTCTTTATTTGGGATCTTGTTTCGAATTAGAAAGACAAACTTACTCTTAGAGCCATTTTCTTGAACTTGTTCATTGCAGAAAATTGCTTCATACGGCTAAGAACAGCAGAGTCCAAAGGTTTATCTGGAGCCACACCGTCAATATGTACCCATGGATGACCTGTTCAGAAACAAAGCTCCTTGAGATGAAGCAGAACGGTGAAGTTCAAATACAAAAATGTATTTGGAAAATCACCTAGCATGTGTTTGTGGGACAATAGACCAGGAAATGAAGTTCACAGTTGAGAATGGTTTAAAACTTACATAATACTTGATGCGCGGTTAGTCTTCGCTTGGGGTCGCGAACAAGCATTTTCCTGACCAAGTCTTTTGCGCTTTCAGAGATGCTTGGCCATGGATCAGATGAAAAGTCAAGATCACCATGAAGGACCTGCTCGAAAATACCTTGTTCGGTTTCTGTATAGTTAATGGAAACAACATTCGCTTCAGAGCCTAAAAAGAACAATCAGATGCATTTATCTACAATGGGTTCTCTCTTACCTGCCCAAAAAGGAGGAACTCCGCTTAACAAAATGTAAACAATCACACCAGCACTCCACACATCTGATTCAGGGCCATAACGCTTTCTAAGAACCTCTGGAGCTACGTAATACGGACTACCAACAACATCTGTAAAAACCTCATCTGGAAAATTGGAAAAACAGAGAACTCAAAAATCAAAGCTGTTGTAAACTGAAAGATCAAAGACAAAAGCAACCATATAAATGCAAACCTGGCTTAAAGAACATTGAGAGTCCAAAGTCAATCGTTTTCAAGAGAGAGTCTTCCTCTTTACTAACAAATAGAAAATTCTCAGGCTTGAGGTCTCGATGCATGACACCAAGAGAGTGACAAGCCTCTAAAACCCCAACAATGGTTCTGGCAAGCTCAGCAGCTTTCCTCTCTGTGTAATGTCCACGTTGAATAATCCTATCGAAAAGCTCGCCACCAGAACACAACTCCATCACAAGATGTACCGCCACAACATCCTCATAAGCTCCTTTAATGGAAATAACATTTGGATGACCAGCCAAGTGATGCATTATCTGAATCTCTCTTCTCACATCTTCAACGTCCTCATCAGTTAAAAGCTTCCTCTTGGAAATCGACTTGCAAGCATACTCGTTCCCGGTACCTTTCTCAAGGCATAAAAACGTCGTCCCAAATTGCCCTTGTCCAAGTTTCCTTCCTAATGAATAGAACTCTTTAAAGTTTTCAGTTTTCCTCTGTAACACTGACTCAGTTCTAAGCCCTGCACTGGACACTCTCCTCATATGTTTAGGATTCTTAGGTTCAGGTTTCGTCTCCGGCTTGGACTCAGACTTTGTTTCTGGTATTGTCGCCTCCGGCTTGGACTCAGACTTTGTTTCTGGTACTGTCGCCTCCGTCTTGGATTCAAACTTTGTTTCTGGTACTGTCGCCTCCGTCTTGGATTCAGACTTTTTTTCTGGTTTTGTCGCCTCCGGCTTGGATTCAGACTTTGTTTCTGGTTTTGTTGTCCTCGGCTGCACAAGAACTTCCTGCTTGGTTTCTTCAGGAAAAGCTTTCTGTTTGCTTTCATCAGGAAGAACTTTTTGCTTGGTCTCTTCAGGTTTGATCTCTGGACCAGGTTTTGATATGGTTTCAGGATTGGTCCTTGGGTTTGGCATTGTGATAGGCTCAGGGGGCTTATTCTGGACTTGATCAGGTGCTGGTTCTGAAGCTGCTTGTTTGGCAACTTCTGTTTTACCATGAGAAGAAGAAGAAGCTTGCTCAGCTCCAAGCCGTGGTCGCCACATTGCAGCCGAGACAGTTTGCAAGAAACCATTGCCAGAAATGTTTGGTCCAACGCAAACATTACCCATCAAAATATCTCTCTACTTTATATAATCCAAACACTACACTACAGAATCGCATTCAAGCTCTCCACATCAAGATCTGATCAAAAGAGACAAATTTGATCTGATCTGATCTCATTCCTAATGATCATAGACACTATAACTGAAAGTCAAATCTCTTATAATCTAAGACTCGCGATCATGCAGTGATTTTAAAACACCGAATACAGATTGCACAAGCAACAAAAAAAAAAAACCCTACTCAAGGTCTTCCTCAACAACAACCAATAGGCCAGACGATACTACACAAGACAAAAATCGGGTTTTCAATAGGGAGATGGAAAAATCAAAAATTCAAAGGAAGCCAGCGATGCAATGAAACGAATCCAGACAAGGGAAATTATCTGAAAACAAAGAGATCGATCTAGGATGGAAAAGAAATGGAGAATGATATTTTGGTTCGGTCGGAAAATAAGCGGGGGAAATCGAGGGATGGCTTATTAGCACTACATTTGCAAGATGAAGATGATGAATGAGATGATTAATCGAGTTTGAAAAACGCGTCTGGGTTTAATCATCAGCGAATTTTGCGTTCCCCTTGTCTTAATTAATGTGTATTTTTTTTTTTTCCCAATTCCAGCATCAGCAGTCAGCACTCAGCAGGCGATATAAATAATCAGAGTAATTTTACTTCGTCAATCTCTCAAGTAATTTAGAACATTGGTAATGACATAATCTGAACATAAGGGATTATTAACTGAACTTATAGTTTGTTAGTTACAAAAAAGTAAGAACTGTTCAGAAACAAAACCCAATAAAGTAGTTTCTCATGCAAACACCAATGATGCCAAACAAAAACCTACGGGTCAACGATTGTAGCGACAGATTTGATTTTCCAATCATCATCAGCTTTAGCTTCCATCGTCTTTGACCCATATATAACCATGGTCTCTCAAATAAGGAAGACAGGTTATGGATGATCTGCGATAACTAACCCGATATCGCTTTGTAGCCTTCCTTTTCCAGTAGTTTGGCCAATGTGTTGTCTCCGGTTTTAATGATTCTTCCGTTCTCCTGAAACCCCAGCAACATACATCAACCACCAAAACAAAAAAAAATTGAAGTGACTCGGATTTTGGTCATAAAAACCGAGCCAATATGATCTTTGTGAACCTAGTAAAGAAGGCTGGTTTGGCAACAATACTCACCATGATGTGTATTTGAGTTGGTTTGATGTAGTCAAGTAGGCGTTGATAGTGGGTTATCATCAGAACAGAGTTTTTTGGTGTCAAAAGTCCATTCACCGCCCTTGCCACATCCTGAAGTGCATCAACATCCAACCCTGAATCAATCTCGTCCAGTATAGCCAACTCGGCTCCAAGGACCTGCAAGGACAGGAAGAACGTTACCAACTGTTGCATTAGTGTACTTCAAAGAGGAAAGCAAACAAATCAACTATGTTCATGTTTATTAATAAACCAAAAATTCCCACTCCTCGGGAGCCAGAACTCAAGATGACACAAGAAAGTGCCTCAGGTTTCGAGCCTTAAATTAACACTACCATGACATTCTTAGGCCACAGCAAAAAAAGTATATAAGCTCCAAATAAGGTAAAGTCTCCATTGATTGCAGTTGCAGATATTTTAAGAACAAGGAAATGTAAGGAGATATGAAGAGATATAACCGTTTCCTTTCAGCTAAAACTGCAGTCAAATAGTTTTTATAGAATACTAACTGCTAGCGTAATTTCCACGTTGGTTTATGAAAATACATGTACCTGCTTAAGCAATTCTACCCAAAAATCTTGAAATTTCTAATTATTAGCCTTGCCGTTTTAACATGATACATGAGTACGGAAGAAGGATGTGGTCACAACTGAAAAACAAGGGAAAAATGAAAGCAATACCGCTAACTGTAGAATCTCGTTTCGTTTCCTTTCACCGCCACTAAATCCTTCATTGACATTTCTGTTGAGAAAATCGGTCTTCATGTTCACAACTTCAAGTTTTGACACTAAGTGGCTGTAGAACTGCATGAACCATGTGAAATCAGTAAGAACTAAGACAGAAGATATGCAAATAGACAGTTTCTGCAAGGGGGGGACCAATCGGAACAGTGGCAAACAACAAGAAGTAAAAAAGAATGCAAACTAAATCTAAATCCTCTAATTAGGCAAAGCACCTGGATTGGATCAAGCTCTGGCTGACCGAGCTTTCTTTTACGAGCATTGAACGCCATATTCAAGAAATCCATATTGCTAACACCAGGGATCTCAACTGGAGACTGGAAACTCATAAAGAGACCAGCAAGAGATCTTTCCTCTGGTTCCATATCAAGTAGATTCTGCCCTTTAAACACAATACTCCCTCCCGTCACTTCATAATCAGGATGGCCAACAAGAACCTACAACAAATAAGGCTCAATGAGAAAACAAACACGACTATACACCACAAAGAACTATCCTGAGATACAAGATAACAGATGAAATCATATTCAAACACAAGTAAAAAATTTCACCTTGGAAAAGGTGCTCTTCCCTGAACCGTTCTTCCCCATCACTGCGTGAACCTATGAGTTGGTTAGCAAAACCACGAAAGAAGCCATAGATTACAATCAGCAGAATCAGATATTTCTAACATAGGACCAATCAAAAAGGTCAAATTTTTCACAATTTCAATTATTCTTGACTCATTATGTCAAACTCAAACAATTCTCATATGATGAGACAACACTGGTGAGATACCATGGGAAAGCTTAAGCTTACTGGTGATTAACATTTAAGTCAACCTAGAAAAATTGATAAGCACCTCTCCTTCATAGACAACCAAATTGACACCTTTGAGTATCTCCTGTCTCGATTCAGCAATCACAGCTCTCAAATCCCTAACCTCAAGCAACGGGATCCTACCTCCGTCATCGCGATCTTCCACCAACGAATCCGAATCAACGGCTGAGGATACCGAAGACGCAGCAGTAATAGTTACTGAACGACGAGTGGTTCTCAGGGTTGGAGCAGCGGCGGCGGAATTAGCTCGGAGATTCCAGAAGAGAACACGAGATGGCGAAGTTCCAAGTCGAACTCGCTGAGTAGGAGGAGGAGGTGATGAAACAGTTGGAACGAATTGAGCAATAGAGTAAGCGTGACGGAGCTGTAGATTAACGCCGGCCATGGAGACAAAAATTTGCGGCGGAAGAAGACGAAGACGGTGGGGGTTAAGTTATCCGGTGAGTGTTGTGGTTAGGTCCAAGGGAATCTTAATTTCACGTGTTGAATGCCACGTTGTATATCTACATATATATATAGGCGCTATTAGCTAAAAAGGAAATAAATAAATAAAACGACGTCACTTTGTGTTGATACGGCTAGCATCTTCTTAAACCTTAAAAAGCTTCTTTCCTTGAAGTAGAAGAAACCACATTACATATGATATGAGAGAGACCTTGGGATGAAGAAACAGACAAAGTCAATACCCTAAAGCAATCCTAAACCCAAACCTTCCCATTCCTTCTAACTGTATCTTATATACAACATTCAAACACCATGTTTCTATGTTTCATATTTAGTTCTGTTTATTACTTAAAAGTTTCAATTTTTTTTTCCTGACATAGTAAACTGTTGTTACATGGCTGCGATATTCAAGAGACCAAGGCCTGTCGGTGGTCGTCACCCACCACCGCTGGCTCCGACTGTGAGCAGTTTCAAACCGAGAGCTCAATGGACTAACTCCGGATCTTCCATTTTCCTCTACGTCAATCTTCCTGGTCTTTTTTATCTCTTATTTCTTGTGTTTTGTGTCTTTGAGTTCAATGTTTAAATGATACAATCTTTATGAATTTCTTGTTTGTTGTGTGGAATGGACAGGCTTTTATAGTGATCAAATAGTAATAAAGAGGGATGAGAGGACGAGGACTGTCCAGATTCAAGGCCAGCGACCGCTCTCTGCTCAGACTAAGGCTCGTTTCAATGAATCTTACCGTGTCCCCGATACCTGTGACATGACTAAATGGAGCACGTCCTTCTCACATGGACTCTTGACGATCGAGTTTCCAGCGATCGTGGAAGGTGACAAAAAGGAGAAAGCAGTCCACGATCAGGGGAAAATTGGACAGAGGTCTAATGAAGAGAAAAGTAGTCCTAATGGGAGTACCTTGGGACGAAAGAAACCTTTGAACGAGGAGAAACAAGCGGGGACAAGTCAAGAGAAAGCTACTCCAACGTTGAATGAAGAAAAACCCAAAACGTATAAGTCAGTGGTTGAGAGTAATAGAGAGGTGCCAACGGGCAGTCGAGAGAAGTCTGAACCGAAAGTTCAAGCAGGAGAAGCGATCCCTAACGTAAGGGGCAAGGAGGGTGCGAAAGAAGATAAAGTGGTTGAGAGAAAGGAGGCTGCTCAAATGGGCCAGCAGAAGATTGGACAGAAATTGAAGGAAGAAGAGGCTAAACGTTCACCAGCCCTTGGTACTAGCACCTTAAAACCCAAGGTACGTGCGATAGAAGAGGAAGTAAGTGAGGTAAAGAAAGATGCTGATATAAGTCAAAATAATACTGGACAAATGGTGAAGGAGAAAGAGATTATACGTAAATCACCGGCCGTTGATGCTAGCTTGGGAAATAAGGTACAAGCTAAACTTGTTGAGAAGAAGGGAAATGGTGAAATAGGTCAGAAGCTGAAAGAGGGAGGAAAGATTAACGTGGGACAAAAGGAACAAAGGAAATATACAAAACCAGTTGTTGGTGATGAGGCAAGAACAGAGAAAAAAACGAATCAACCAGAGCCTGAGCTAAAAACAAAAGAGGGAGACGAACGAACCGAACTGGATGTTGATGATGGCTTGATAAACAAGCAGGATGAGAAAAATGAGAAGGTTGGAGATATAGTAAGTGAAGGAAAGATCCAAGAGATAGTGGAGCAAAAGAAGATAGAGGAGACCGTTTCAGCCAAAGATACAGGAGATCATAAGGATAATGCTGAAGTTGTCGAACAAGAAACCGGTCCATTACTAGTCAAAGAAGGAACCGGTCCATTACTAGTCAAAGAAGGACAGACGAAGACCAACATGGATCCTCCTCCTACAGTAGGAGGAAGAGGAATGGGTGAAGACGAGAGCCGGACGTATGACATATCTTTGGTGAATGTTGGCGCAGCTGCTCTTGTGATCATGGGCTTTGGTGCTTATGTCTTTGTACCACTTGTAAAATATTTTTCTTGATTTGGCTAACAAGAAAACAAAAGTGATAAAACTGTTGGTTTAGCATAACCAGAGTTATTTGTTTCAACTTTTCTGAAGTATGATATTAAACCAAAGAGAATGTGATACTGATTAATGTTAATAACTAACTTCGATAATGATTTTCTCTTCTCCTAGTTTAGTAACATAGGAAAACAAAAAAGACGAAGAGAGGACTAAAGCACATAGACGCTATGTACTGAGCTGATCATGGTCACAAAAACTGGTTGAGTTTGGATTGTAAAATTTACAGGCTAACGGCTTCGACGATTCCATTACTTGGAATTTCCTCTGTATCTTCTTCATCAGCTGCAGAGATCAGAGAAGCAGATTGGATCTTTCCGGCATGATCTAGCCGCATAAGAATCACTCCCCTGAGAAAGTAAAAATCAAATGAGAAAACATAAACATAAACAGTAGGAAAGTCTGTCAAATGAAGGGAATAAACATATACCGCGCTCTACGAGACTGAATGGAGATATCCCTGACTTTGATCCGGTTCACAGTTCCGCTTTGACTCACCAGAACTACTTGCTCATCGCTCTCTCCATCCTCTGCAAAAAAAAAAACAACCATTGGTGAGATTCTATATAAACAGCAAATACAGAACATATAAATCCTTATATCTGGGAGAGTGTATATTTACCAGCTAAGAAGTAACCAACCACGAAAACAGCAGCCAAACAATCATCTTCCGCAAACTGAGATGAAAGGAAAAAAGATAAATTAGCAAACAAACCTAATAAAAGATGATAATAATCCAGATCATACCTTGCATCCAACTAAACCAACCCTGTTCAACCGCGAACGCTTGAAGCTACTCAGACAAACACGCTTTCCGTAGCCATTCTCACAGACGAATAATAGCCATGGACCAGTGGTTTGTTTCCTGCATTTGTTTTGGGTTAACAAAGTAAAGAAGACAGTTAAACATTAACTAAAAGTGATGAGAAGTTTCTAGAGCAAATTTCAGCAGATATAACTTAAGAAAAACGTACACAGTTGAAATATCTTTCGACTTCTCTTCCATATCTTTCCGCAGAGATGCAGGTATGATGTCCATGCTCGCCATCTTATCCTCTTTCCTAAGTCTCATGGCAGTCACTCCTTTTGTATTTCTGCTCAGTGTACGAACCTAGTACACAACAGTCATTAGAGTTTGCTCATGTAACAAACCTTTACTTGGAAAAAGAATCGAGAACCACAACTTACACCATCACATGTACTCAAGACGACCATTCCATTTTGGGACGCCATGGCCACAAGATCATCGCTTGAGCAACAACGAACCCATTTCAATTCATCACCAGAATTCTAAAGACAAATAATTATCTTAGAATAACCTTGTTAGGAAGACTGTACCCAAAATTAGACTAGAGGAAAAGGGACAAACCAATTGAATTGCTATGATTCCAGTTGAGCGTATTCCTGAGAATAGTTTCAAAGATACTTTCTTGATGCAGCCATTCACTGTAAGCATCAGGAGATAGCGGTCTTCAGCAAACTCACTAACCGGAACGATGGAGGTTACTCTTTCACCTTCCGACATGGATAATATCTGTTTCCCCAAGTCACATGAAAACAGCGAAACATTAGCCTTCATCGAATTGTAATATTTTTTTCGACGTTGCAGAAGGATTACATAGATATACAATATGTAAATTACCTGAACCAAAGGTGTGCCAGCTGCATTGCGGGAGCATTCTGGAATTTTATACGCACGGGTCGAGTAAACTATGCCCCGGTCGCTGAATGTAAGAACAAGTAGAAGCAATAAATTACACAACAAGGCAGAAAAACAAAATCCATGTGTATGGCAAACACAAAGTCGGTTTCCGTTAAACATACCTGAAGAAGAGGACATGGTCATGTGCATTACAAACAAGAAAATCAGACATTGCATCATCAACTCTCAGTTTCCCAACAGATTTGCCAATCGTTCCACGATGCTGAAGATTGAATGTATCAGGCTTCATCCTCTTCACATAACCCTTTTCGCTGATAGCCTATAATCATCCAGAAATCAAGAGTTACAAAACAAACAACAAAGTTCTCAGAGTTGAGAAACTTTATGGGTTTAAGTATGCAACAAACCATCAGCATCTCTTCATTTGGAATAACATCTATATCTTCCAGATCACCACTGTCAGAATCTTCCAACATTGAACGCCTGGGACTTGAGAATCTGTCCTTCAGCTCTATTGCTTCTTGTTCGATTAACTATAAAAAACGAAGGAAAGAAAGTAGTAAGTAACATGAAAACGAAGCAAACGAAGCAAAGAACTATATTGTGGTTACAAGAATATCATCATGTATCAGCAATTTTCCTAACATTGTCCCAGAACAGCAACATATATGTACAGTAAGCAGCTTTACAAATATATTAAAAAAAGCACCAATTACTGTTTCTTGAGTAAACAGAGGGGGCCATATTAGCAAACAAGAAATGGAAGAAGCATTAGAATCATTTTACCACATCGTTATACATGGACAAGAGTTTGAACCTCAGTGGACTCAAACAATCAATATTACAAAATTAGAGTATATATACTGCGGCATCGATCATTTTAACAGCGTCTACGTGTTCTAATATCTTCAGCAAAAAGTACAGTAATAGATAACAAAAAAAGTGAGTACGTCACCTTTAAGATATTTGTTCGGGTTGATAATAGCGACTCCAACTTTGTAATTTGCTCTGTCAGTGAACTACTCTCATCAGTAAACTTTTTCCGCTGCATACATATGAAGGGATAATCTAGTTAGAGCATTTTCAGGCTTTCAAGTTTCATAAAATGAACTTAGAGAGGATAAGAAAGCACCTCAAGAGCAGTTAGCCTTCGAAGACTTATCTCCAGTATAGCATCAGCTTGTTTCTCAGAAAGACCATATTCTACATACGTAAATGTTTGAATATGTTAATTTTTATCTATGGTATTTTCCCTTACAATAGGGACTTAACAATCATACATCCCTAAAAAAACTTTATCATAAACGTCAAATCTTACAATGAACGAGACTCCAGCACTTCCACATAAAAAGACAAGAAATATATTATGCTCGTCAAATATAATTATGGACAATTGTACCACAAGATGTATTCTTTTGGTAGTGCGGATCCTAGACTAAGTCTACCAGTCCACCTAAGAAAAATTGGCACTAGTTTACTTTTCTCACTATTACTTTTCACCTCCCAGTTCTCGCTCACTTTTCAGAATTTTGTTTACACATCAACCTATCATATGCAGTCCAAAAGTGTCAAATAGAGTATATTCTCAAAGTAAAATAGAACTCACCGCTTTGTAAAGCAGCAGCAGCAGACGAATGACTTGAGGCGCTTTTGATGAGTTGAATTACTTGATCCATATTGTCAAGTCCAACCACAATACCCTAAGCATATATACAGTGAAGATATTAGAAGAAAAGCTTTACATAGTGAGATAATGGTCTTCATGCGCTAATTTAAGAAAGTCAAACATTTCTAAACACACCTCAATAATATGCTTTCGCTGTTGGGCATGAGAAAGCTTGAATCTTGCACGCCTTTCAACAACAGAACATCTGAAGTCTATAAAGGCCTACACAAGCAAGAAACATAAATTTGTGATTGCAGTAGTAATGAACTAGACATTCTATCTCTGATCTTCACTTTTCTATTACTCCTAGTGGGATATGTAGATAAATGATATTACAAAGACAAGTAGTTACCTGAAGTAAATCTTTCAAACCCATTAGCTTGGGTTCTCCATCACATATACTGTAAAATACGTAATATCACAATCCAGTTATGATCATTAGAAGCTTCACATACTCATTAGAAGAGTTTCAACGAGTCATCCTGGGAAACCCCCAAGTTTCTTTCGTAATGCCCATTCTATCAAGAAATACAAGAATTTCTATGATACTACCCTATTCCATGACCCACCCATATATATCTCCTAATAATTAATTTCATTACTGAAATATAAGAGAAGCTGTTGGTTAATGCATTCAACTATACCCATCTTAAATCCAGAATTCTAGTTGATAACGATCCTTATCCTTAAGGTTTCTAGAAGGGATATCTAGTAGTGTTCCAAAATATTGCCGAACTGAAAGACTTTGTTGTTGAATTTTTATACAGAAACTGCAATAGTTTCTCGAGATAACAAATGTGGATTTCATTCTATGTTTCTTCCACAACTATGATGTCTTGGGCACAACATGCAAAATAAAATGTTACTTCAAAGCAACTCACCCAACCATGTTGCAGCTAAAGCTTGATTGAAGGGCAGTATGCCGGTAAAGATTATTTAGCACAAGTGCAGGATCTCCTCCTCGTTTGAGCTATACAGAAGTATTTGGATTAAGTATTTGGATATTATGTCAAAATCATTACCTTCCGATACGAAAATTTAAAGCAGACTAATACATGATACATCGAAGTGCAGAGAAAGCAGTGCAATACCTCAATAACCACACGCATCCCATTACGATCACTCTCGTCACGTATGTCACTTATGCCCTCTAGCGTCTGAAATTAACAAACACCTAACATCAATAGATGAAAAACAGACTTCGCAAGCATCTAAGGAAAGTGAAATACTAGATGTAACACACATGTGAATAAAATAAGTACATATTGGTAAGTGAAGCAAAAATAAACATTAGATGTTGCAAGTTTAGTTGTACCTTATTTTCAACAAGTTCGGCAATCTTCTGGACAAGCGTAGCTTTATTTGTCTGGTAAGGAATCTGCAATAAATTCACAATCAAGGCATTACTCGACTATTTTTTACCAATAAAAACTGCTAATAAACTTTTTGAAAGCCTCCTCCTTGGAGATCTGTACATTAATCTGAAAAGAACTAAACTGATCACCTCTGTGATAATAACTGCATTCCGCTTTGTCTTTGCATCCAGCAATTCAACTTCAGCTTTTCCTCTAACTACAACACGCCCTCGGCCAGTTCGGTAAGCATCCAAAACCCTTGACAGCGCATCAACACAATATACAATTATAAGGATCCGACATTACAAAAGGCATATGCAAACTATTTTTATTTTTTTTAATAAATGTATTCAACAAACTTGAAAATAATTTTGGATGAGTAAATGAACTACACAACATGTAAGCTTTCCAAAACATAAAAACTCAGAAATACATGATAATTGAAAAGAATGCATAAGACAGACAAATAAAGGAAAACTATTTACTGGACCATCCTCTTCACTCATTTTGTAGGTACCTATAGGTACAGCTTCTGGAATCTGTTCGTCATAGATCTAAACAAAACAAAAAATGTTTTTCCATTTCCATAAATAGAAGTTTAAAACTTCAGAAGTATGTCCTTCTATTTGATCCTATAGATAGCATGCCATGCTCATATACGAGAATTTACCAAATCAAGTACTGCCTACTCACAAAAAAAATAGCAAAGGAGGAGAAACTGGAAAGCAAAGAGTTACCCAAGGTTTCCCATTATTATTCCTCCAGTTGGAAAGTCAGGTGCAGGCATGTATTCCAGCAGTTCTTGCAGCTGGCCAGTCAAAGAAGAAAGTGGAAACAACATCTTATGAATTGTCTACTTCTAAAGCAGAGAAGTTTTCACGTAAAGACCCACAATATTGACAGTCACAGAAAAGCAAAGAGGAAATGATTGATACCGTTGCTTCTGGATTATGGATTAAAGCGCAAAGCACGTCTACCAACTCCCCAAGATTATGAGGGGGAATATTTGTTGCCATGCCAACCTAAACAATGTGAAATGATCAAGATTCAATTGCATATAATATCTTATACAGCAGAAAAAGAAAAAAACTCATGAGATTAATTAAAGAAGCCTAGAACAAAACTAAGGAATTCAAATTCAAGATTTGTTTGATTATTATACCGCGATTCCAGAAGCTCCATTCAACAACAAAGCAGGAAGACGAGCAGGCAACACTGCTGGTTCTTTTTGCGAGTTATCAAAATTGGCCACAAAATCAACCTGCAAAACAAAAGAGGTTAAGGACCATCTAGTTGAGCATCGGTAAACTTGGCAATAAGTCAACAGTGAGGTTACCGTATCTTGGTCCAGATCAGACAATAATACTGCTTCTGCCAGTGGCTGTAGAAACAAATAGGAACAATAAGCTGAAAGACACTAGTAAAAATACATGTTCATCTGAAGACAAGAGAAAAAGTAGAGATGAAAGAAACAGTATAGAATATAGACAGCCAATGAAAAAGGAACCAATTGAAACAAAAGGATCCTCGAACGAAAAAGTGAATTGCATGGAAAACAATTATCAATTTGAGGACAAAGCAAGGTGAAAGGCACTCACATCAAGTCTGCATTCAGTGTAACGCATAGCTGCAGGAGGATCTGCATCTATTGAGCCAAAATTTCCATGGCCTTGGATAAGTGGACATCTCAAAGAGAAACTCTGCAAAGAACCAAGATGAGAAAAATGAATGCATTAAGATGAAAAAACGTAACAACTTTGGGAAGAATCAAGTCATGCCTGAAAAGGGAAACATTATCTGAAGACTGAAACTACATGAACATGGA
The DNA here is from genome assembly GCF_030686135.1 of Camelina sativa. Taxonomy (NCBI): domain Eukaryota; kingdom Viridiplantae; phylum Streptophyta; class Magnoliopsida; order Brassicales; family Brassicaceae; genus Camelina; species Camelina sativa. The sequence goes on from NC_141898.1 coordinate 4,452,888, forward strand.
CTGAGACATTAGTAGTTGCTTAAATTACCTGAGCCATCCTAACAAGAGAATCATAAACAGCCGTATCTCCATGCGGATGAAATTTACCAAGAACCTGAAAATTTACAGAATCCAAAAGCACAATAGTTCTTCAGAATAAGGAATTCTAAGGAAAATGGAAGGAGAAAACATGTCGAAAAATCAATACTTACCTCTCCAACAACTCTTGCACATTTCTTGTATGGTTTTTTAGATGACATCCCCAATTCATGCATAGCAAAGCTAGAAGATAAACAATCGAACTTCAGAGACGAACAAAATCACTGAATAAGCTTTTTTTAAAAAATGAAGTAGCTTTAAGCGGAACGAAGTCACTCAACAGAATTCTCCGATGAACTGGTTTCAGACCATCTCTAACATCAGGCAAAGCGCGTCCAAGCAAAACAGATAGCGCATACGACATGTACGACTCAGTAGCTTCCTTGTGAAGCTCAAAAGGAACAATACGAGAATCGTCATCGGAAACCACCAAACCGCCATTGTTAGACCCAGACTCAGCCTTGAGCTGCTCATCGGCGCGCTTAGCAGCACCGACGACGAACTTGCCGGACCGGGGATTACGGGAGGAGAAGAAACGGACGGCGGAGGGTTCAGTGCGGCGGAGACGGCATAATGGGTCGGTGAGGGGGAATCGGTAGAAGGAGCGGCGAAGGAAGGAGGAAGAGAGACGGAGAGTGGAAGAGAGAGACATGAGAGAGTTGGGATTAGGGATTGATGCAGTGGAATGGCATAATAATGGAGTCATGCCCCAAAAAGGGTTTTAGGGATTTTTACAAGTGATATGATTAGAAAGCTAAAACCCTAGAGAGTGAGCCACACCGGAGGATTTTCCCAGGCGCCAATTTCAAGATCAAGACTTTGGGCGGAGGGGGCTTTCTGTCCAAACATAAAACATCTATGTCATTTTGTGACATCTGTTAGTTTTATTTCTCAATCACAGATTTTTGTTTTATTACTGAAAACACTTAAAATGATGAATTAGAAAACATTTTAGTTTACCCCAAAGTTTGTGATTGTCCAATTTAGTTCAAAACGGTAGAGTAGATTTACATTATGTATTGTCAAACAAACTCTTCGTAACAAAAAAAAAAAAAAAATGTCAAGAGATGCACCAATTTTACAAACTTTGCAAAATCTCTCATGTATACCTCCGAGCCGAGAGACCAGAGAGAGAATCAAAAAGAGATGAACAAACAAGAATCAATAAAGCATGAGAGTATTAAGGGACAAAGATCCGAGTTTGAATGGCATATCGGATATAAACCAAAACTCCGGTTTTGATCAGAGAAGAACACGAGCAGCGTCACCTGCTTCACAGATGAGAACAGGTTTTCCTCCATTCAGATTCTTAGCAAACTCGGGTTGGGCCTTTTCATATTCATCCTTCACATATGAAGCAGCTGCCTCTGCTGTCTCTGCATCTACAAAGGCGACACAACATCCCCTGAAACCTGCACCACTGAACCGAGCACCATATACACCAGGAGCCTTCCGGAGAATCTTGTATAGCTGTATCAGTGGCTCCGCACCTTCAACAAAACTCGCAGAATTTCAAACCAAAATGATGAGAGATAGAGAGAGAATCATGTCTGTGAAAGGACACTTGTGGTATGTTATCACTTTAGGATATGTTGCATTATGGGAGAGAAGAAGGAAAAAGAGTGTACCGCATTCGTAATTCTCAATAGAACTCAAGCCGGATGCTGAAATTAGCTTTCCAAATTCTTCAAGATTACCTGCAGCCCAGGCTTCTCGTCCTGAAATATTAAGAATAACAAATCACAATCATTCAAACAAATCCGTATAGCATCATAAAGAGGTTAATGATTCATTTCTGCATGTAAAGAAACTTCTGTAAGAATTCAAGAGCATTTGCCTTTGATAACCCGCATGTTTTCGGAGAAATAATGCTCTGCTCTTCTAGCTAAAACCGGTTTCAGCTCATGCTGCACGAACAAGTATGATTGCATTACATATTTATATAGGGATGATTTAGGTGGAATCTGCTATACCACAAGCTTGAGAATATTGTTTTCATACCTTGTGAGCTTCGTAGACCGCATGCTCAACTATTCAGTGGGACAGTTACAGGCATGGCAATAGAGAAAAATCTTATCAGCATGCAACTAATAAGAGACATAAATTCCACACTCAAAAGTTTTTTTACCATTGCACAAGGTAGGTTCCAGCTCACTGTTCCCAGATGCACTGAAGAGAACACAAATCAAGGGAAGGTTGTTAATCTTGTGATGCAGAAATATGAATAGAGAGAAATGGACTTTGCAGCATTTCCACGTCAAAAGAAGTGAATATGTAGATAAATATGTGAATTGAGCAGATTTGCACATACGTCAAAAGAACCTTTGCAGCCTCTCGACACTCAGAAACACGCAGATTATATCCTGGGTTGGTGGTCAATGCCTGCCTCAAGCCTGAGAATGCTAACAATATCCTGAACGGTTTCTCCAGTTCAGGAGCCTGTACAAGCTCGTGGTTCATAGTCTGCATATCTTAAACAGATTTTCTGAGATGACAGTTTCTGGATGGATATAAAGGTAAGCAAGCAACATTCATGTTTCCATATCTATGGCTGGTTAGGAAGTACTTCTTTATGAGCCTCCTGATTCTAACCATTCATAATCCTTTTAGTAGGAACTCAGCATTGAAATATATAAAAATTGAAGAAATGAAAAGATTAAACACTTGTTTTCTTGTGAGATCTGAGAACGTTGTCTATCTCATTTGATCGCGAATCAGAATTTTAGTTTAGAAATCAAAAATATCTCAGGCTTCCCATGGGAACTTGCGCAATAGAACAGTCCTGGTTTTACCACATGAGCAAGCTTCTTGCTTATTTTGCACAAATCAAGAAAATTTTACCTTGCAGTCCATGTATGTTAGACACCCATAACTCGAAAGCAAAATAGCTGATTGATCCAGTATTCCATTCTTCAGACCCAGATACCCGTTCTCAATAAGTCTGCAGAAACAAAATAAAGCACATGTATATCAACCAATTTGCAGCACTAAAAAGGCAACTGCTTATGAAACAATACAGATGAGCTTTTTAGTTGCATTAGAGGGAAAATTGTATTTACCTGTCATATTCAATATTCTCTGTCGGGGATACAGTCAATTCGTTTGCATTCTCTAAAGCTAGCAGGTACGCCACACCAACCTGTCACATTTCTGGCGATCATAAAATAATATACAAGATTCATTTTCCAAAAAATAAGAAGTAAACATCATTCCTCATATGCTAAAAGCGTTTAGTTACTGGTAAAGGACAGGAAAAGTTCTCTTTCCGGAGATACTCCTGCTGTACAAAACCTGGTGGGATTTAGTTACTTACAGCAGCTGATGAGCTAAGCCCAGAACTATCTAGTCCATTCGAGCCACTGAGGTAACCAACAATGCCCTTCAAAGATCAAAAAAATTACTTAGAAACACATTAATATACCTTTTGCTTAAAATACAATTATCAATTATGTCAACTATTATGGGGAAGCATGGCCTAAAAGATCAGGTATGGCAACCAAATAAGGGTAAACGTGGAACACCAGAAGATCACACGGCAAATGTGCAGGCTAACCTCATTCCCCTTTATTGTTCAACTTTAGCTATAGCAATATCAAGAAAACGAAACTTGAGTTTGTTACCTGTTCGAGATTCTTTTTGCTGGTCTGTAATGCATAAACCGCTCCTCTGGCATAAGTGCCCCAAATGCTTTTTTCCTTCGATGGCGATGGGGTACTTGCATCATTCTTGTCTGCTAGGCCTATTGGGTGCTGGATTTCATCTACACTATAATTCAAAAACCCGAGAAGCTAAAATAATAAAAGTGCATGAAACAGAAACTAGAAAAAATTTGCAAGCTCAACACTGAGTCACTGATACTTTGTTTCCCTTACAGCGCTAAGGGTCCTCAATTTCCAATGAATTCTAGAGAAAGATGCGCAAAACAAAAAGGTTGAATCTGATAAATGTCTAAGACTTAATCTACATACATATAATGGTTTGCTTGCAAGATCGAAATACTGCCAAAATACCCAAGATGCAGACTGTCTCAATAATATGTGGCTTAGTAACCAGCTAATGCATGTCTGACGATGGACACAGAAGTTTGAAAACACTAATGACAAGATGAGAAATCCTGAAACATATACATACCTGAAACATACTTCTCCTTCAAATTGTGCAGAACGCAGCTGGACCTGCATATATATTAGAAAGAGAATAAATGGTACAAAGACTTCAAGGCTCGAGTGAAACACACAGACAGAAGGAATTTTCCCAACTCAGAAATATATCTCAATCTCAAGCCTACATACCACATTCATTTTGAAAATTTTCCAATTCATTAATGCTACCTCAGGTCAGGTGATAAACAAAGAGAGACCAGGACACAATATTCTACACTACTAGAATTTCCATCTACTCCCAAATTGAACCGAGTCCAGCATATCAAATGCTAATTTATGAGAATTTCATTATACCATCAACGGGGAAGTCATCAAAAAAAATTAGAATGGTGCTTATTTGTGCAAGAATTCAAGCATACCAAACACACATAAGAATCATAATAAGTAATACAAACCTTAGTATCGCCTGATGGGACAAAACCAAGAAGGATCCCTTTATTAATCTTCATAGCTGATACAGTTCCACCCTACCAATACCAAAGATGATTCACATTTAGAAGGAAAGCGTATGAATCAGAGAACTCTAAAGATTGATCAAAACCGTGATTAAATCGCTGTTCATCACAAACCAACCTGATGATCAATGTGAGCTCCTAAAGGACATATACGATAAGGTGAGACCACCACTCGAACTTCTCCTATATCTCTTCCAGTCATCTGTGACACTGCCTCCTTTATGGAAATTAACTGCAAAACAAAAACGAACGATCTCGTAAGATTAACACCAGAGTCAGATTCCAAAAATACCCAACACACAAGAAAACAAACACTCGCGGCAATTCACATTGAGCTCTCTCCACACACACACACACAAAGACTAAAATAGCAAAATGTTCGATCACAAGTCCGATTTGACACCCGCCGCGAAAATGTACTACCAAGAGAGAATCATCTCCGTCGCTACTAAAATTTAACCCAACTGAGGATATTGCCACCGATTTAACCAAAATTTCGTAGACGATAACAAGCAGATTCGTGCGTAGATAGAGAAGAAAGAAAAAAATGAAGAAAATAACCTCGGAATCCGTAGGCCAAGACATCGCCGCGAAGCTTTCTTCCCAGATGAAGATCTGAGAATGCTAAGATTGTTTCGTGTGAGTATCTGAAATGGAGACGAAGAAGCGGGCAGAGTGAGTGAGTGCGTGATGTGGGAGTAACCGTGGAAAGAGGAAGATGACCAAATTGGGTGCTGTTTGGTAACACGTCTAATTATATCCAGCCTTTTTAGTTTATCCCTTCGCTAAAAAGGCTTTGATTAAAGTTTATGCTAATTTTCATGTAAATCAGTCTTTTTATTAAGCAACAACACACACACATCAAATCCTCTAATTTAAATACTACATTTTAGCAATGTGATATCTTGTATTTTATAAACCTGGGAGATTAATTAAATTAGAGAAGAATTTGATTTTATATATATATATATATATATATATATATATATTCTGGCTTATGGAGATATTAAAATTAGAGGTACATGTATTTGGCATTATTGCTCAAAACAAGATTAGAAAAGTTCTATAACAGGAGCAGGAGAAAACATCTGCTGACAATGTCAGGGGGAAAACAAATGAATCGATTAATTTCTTCTTTTAATAAAAATATTCTTTACAGCTATGTATCAAAATAATTAACCATCCAAAGTTGACAATATAATCCCAATAAATATTGTAATGTCAAACTGTTGATTTGAACAGATTTATAGTTTTTAATACTAACGAAACAAGTACATCTATGTCTAAAAACAAAATGCATTCATTCAAAACGAAATGCATTTGTGGAATTATTATTTTTCATTGGTTACATTTATACGATTTTATAAGTAATAATTGATTTGTTGACTATTGCTTGTGGTAGACGGTCCTCACATATATGAACGAACAAAAAAAAGACCATGGGTACGTGAAATAATAACCCCAAAGAAAAAGAACAATAAATTGAACACAAATTAAAAGCATAACATAAACTTAAATATACTTCCAATTAATTTTTGTAAACTAAAAGATTAAAAAAAATCGCCAAACCCATACAAATTTGTAAAGATACACACTTGGATATTATAATGTTTTTATATATATACAAATTTAAAACCTAAATACCAACCGAAAACATAGTGCTATAGTGGCCAATCTTAAACAAGAATGTTTCACGCCGACATGCTTATATATATACTACATAAAACATGAGAAGCACTTGTAGAGATATATATTTAATACATCCTTTGGTATTTTTAAGCTAAACTTCCCTTTGTGCCTCGCACGTAAGTTGGTTACGTCTATTCAAATTATAATGTCTTTTTCTATGTATTTATATGACTCTCCAACATCTCCAAATTAATATAACTAGCACGAAACCTCAAAAGAAAAGAGAAAAAGAGAGACGGAGGAAAAACGAGGATGTCCTCCACCTACGGCAAAGTCGATGAGCGTGAACACGTAATGCTGGAAGCTCGTCGTAAGACGAGAAAGAGAATCGCAATCATCGCTGTATCACTAGTAGTTCTGGCCGTGATCGTCATCGGAGCCGTGTTGGGAACCATGGCTCATAAGAAGTCATCAGAGACAGTGGAGATCAAGAACAACGGAGACTCAGTCTCCGCATCCATTAAAGCCGTTTGCGACGTTACGTTGCACAAAGACAAATGTATGGAAACCTTTCGATCAGCTCCAAACGCGAGCAGTCTCAATCCAGAAGAGCTCTTCAAATTCGCAGTCAAAATCACAATCGCCGAAGTTTCAAAAGCTCTCAACGCATTCTCTTCCTCCAACGATGAAAAGAGCAACATCGCCATGGATGCATGCGCTGAGCTTCTTGACCTAACGATAGATAACCTCAACAACACGTTAACGTCATCATCAAACGGTGACGTAACGGTACCTGAGCTGGTCGATGACCTCCGTACATGGCTGAGCTCGGCCGAGACGTACCAAGAGACGTGCGTGGATACGTTGGCTCCAGATATGAAGCCGTTCGGAGAAAGTCATCTCAAGAACTCAACAGAGATGACGAGTAACGCCTTAGCGATCATCACATGGCTCGGAAAGATCGCTGAATCGTTCACACTCCGAAGGCGTCTGTTGACAACCACTGACGTGGAGGTGGACTTCCACGTCAGCAGGAGATTGTTGCAGAGCACGGACTTGAGGAAAGTGGCGCATATCGTGGTGGCGAAGGATGGTTCGGGGAAGTACAGAACGATAAATAGAGCTTTAGAGGATGTGCCTGAGAAGAGTGAGAAAAGGACGATTATATATGTGAGGAAAGGAGTTTATTTTGAGAATGTGAAGGTGGAGAAGAAGATGTGGAACGTTGTGGTGGTCGGAGATGGAGAGAGCAAGAGTATTGTCTCTGGTAGACTCAATGTCATTGATGGAACTCCCACTTTTAAGACCGCAACATTCGGTAAAGTTCAAACAACACAATATCATTACTTATCATCCAAGAAAGTGGCTCATGTCATAGTTGGTATGTTTTATGCTCTGTTTTTTTTACTCTGTTCTGTATTGTGCAGCTGTGTTTGGAAAAGGGTTCATGGCAAGAGACATGGGCTTCATCAACACAGCCGGTCCAGCCAAACACCAAGCCGTAGCTCTAATGGTAAGTGCAGATCTCGCTGCCTTTTACCGTTGCACAATGAACGCATACCAAGACACGCTCTACGTGCATGCACAACGCCAATTCTACCGTGACTGCACCATCATTGGAACAGTCGACTTCATCTTCGGTAACTCAGCTGCAGTTCTCCAAAACTGCCGGATCCTCCCTCGCCGGCCAATGAAAGGACAACAAATCACAATCACGGCTCAGGGACGTAATGATCCAAACATGAACACAGGAATCTCAATTCACCGTTGTAACATCTCTCCGCTCGGTGACCTAACCGAAGTCAAAACGTTTTTAGGTCGACCATGGAAGAATTTCTCGACGACTGTGATAATGGATTCGTTCTTACACGGTTTTGTTGACCGGAAAGGTTGGTTGCCTTGGACCGGAGATTCTGCTCCGGATACTATATTTTACGGTGAGTATAAGAATAACGGCGCTGGTTCGTCAACGAGGAATAGGGTTAAGTGGAAGGGGTTGAGGTTTCTTAGTACCAAGGAAGCTAATAGGTTTACGGTGAAACCTTTCATCGACGGAGGAAGATGGCTTCCGGCTACAAAAGTGCCGTTCAGGTCCGGTCTCTGAGTTTGTCTATTCCGATGATGAGATTTCCAATTCAAAGCTCTTTTCTTTTTTTGGATATTTGTAAAATATTAATTTGATCATTATACTGTAAACATTTCAGTGTTACTCTTATTCCCTTGTAAAACTGTTTGATTAATTGATTTAATTAAATTTATCATTCAAAAACAATAAATAAAATTAATATTATTGTGATGGTTTATAGAGCAAATCTCATTCATTGCATTCTTATCGTGGACTATATTGACGCATTTTATATTGGCTCAAAAGCTTGGCTTTCTACAAAATTTGAGATGTATCTAAGTTTTGATTTAGAATTTACTGGTTATTCAAAACATAAAGAAACGTGTGTGTCATAACCAAAACTGCTGGGTCCCATTGGTAACGTTGAAAGAAGTGTACAGAATAAAAATTTTAATAAAATAAAATTTTTGGTAACATTTTCGTGATTTAAAAATTCAAAGCCGTACATGTGTTCACCAATCAAAGCGATTATGTTTTTTTTTTATATATAGTTCGGAGAACAATGGAGGACCTAAACTTACCTCAGTCAATATATCTACGAAGGTGGAAGATCCGATTTCCATCTTGAAATGATCCATACGTCCGATGTCATCAATCACATCTCGCATAGTGGTGGAAACATAGGAGGATCCACAAGGAGATTTAGCTTTACTTCTTTCCTCAAAGTCCCAGGAAATATTCTCATCCTCCCAAGAATTAGGACCATCGACGAAGAAACTGCTCCCATGTTACCATCTTGAAACAATCCTTATCCTTAGAGCAATTCCATCTGACAACTTTATTGAAGGCCTTTAAACAAAATACAATAAATGAACAAAGAAAAATGTCTAAAGAGGAGAAATAAATGTCTGCACAAAGACATAAAAGACATCTTAAAGACACTTAAAACACAATTTTGAAGGTTGCCAAAAACAAAAAAAAAAACACTTAAAACACCAGACGTGTCACTATATTACCTTTTTTTTGTTACATTACTATGATTTAACATGTGGTACACCACAATTATTTAATTTTATTTATAATGATGTTTGATTTTAGCGGTATTTAATTTAGTAATAAAATTATATATTTTTAATTTTTAATATTTTTTAAATTTAAGTGGTGATACAATTATTTTTAAAGTATTATAATTTTATTTGGATAAAACACTAAAATTATGAATTATAACTGTTTTTATAATGTATAATTAATCAGAATAATTTTTTTTATTTATTTAAAATAATATTATTATTGTTTTGTTTGATATATAATTATTTAATTAACTGATTGTTTATTTTTTAGTGTATACAGTTTAATGATTGATTTTTCTATTTTTTTTTTAAATTTTGGACACATATATAGAAAAGAAATAATTAAAACTTAAAATGCATAAACTAAAATGTACTTCAAAATGTTAATATAGATTTTTAAGACACCGTTAAAAATCTTGTTCAGTCCATCCAGAAAAGATTAATCAGAAAAAAAAAATTAAACATAATTAGAGTCGAATCTATTCTTTAAAATCAATCTAATAAATTTCTTCTGAAGCTTTTTTCTTCACGTCTTTTTTTTTTAGGATTTTAACTTTTCCAGAAAACACTATTAGGAATCGAAGTAGTATTTATATTTAGTAGGTGACATATCCACTTCTTAGACCATCTCTAATGGTTTTCCTTATTTTTTCCTCTATAATAGAGTAACTCTATAATAGAGGTGAGTTTTACTCCAATCCACCTCTATTCTCACCTCTAAAATAGAGATTGCTATTTTTCCTCTATTTATAGAGAAACTTTTGTAAAAGAAAATATGGTTTCTCTATAAATAGAGGAAAAAATCTTCTATAAATAGAGAAAAAAATAACAATCTCTATTTTAGAGGTGATAATAGAGGTAAAAATAGAGGACCATTGGAGATGCTCTAAAATCGAATTCTGTATAGTAAAACATACCCAGGTGATTGGCATAATTGACACCACAACAGAAAAAAAAAAAAAAAAAAAACTCGCTCTTCGGTAAGCAGTTGAATTTTTTATCATTGTTGGTTGATAGATATACAAAATAAAGAACCATTTAATTCAATAAAAACTTGACACACGATGAAAGTTTGGTAAATAACAATATTTTACCCTGAAAGGCAAAAGCAATCATTTAGTTGAGTTTAAATCAAATTTTTATATTACGAAATTAATACAAATTTGAGAAAAGTCTCATAAAGATTATATAGTCTATATTTGAGAAAACATGTAATATTATGAGAAATTTGTGAAAAAATCGGTGTCGATCGTCAATCACTACGACTATATAATCTTTATGAGCCATCTGAATCTCTCCTTGAATTTGGATATTTTTTGCTGGGTCATTTGAATTTGGTTGGAACTAAACAACTTGTCTTTTGAAGTTTCATGTACGTTAGACAAAAATGTGTGGAACTTGAATATTCAAATGTAAAGACTCTTTTTAAGTCTTTGCATTTTAACGTGGAGAACACTTGGTAGAAAGACTAGTTAAAATGTGAGGTCAGTCAAGCTGTGTTCGATTTATTATTCTTGTTTGTATTACTATTATCATGTATAGAAGAGAGATGGGGGCACGAAACCATGTATCCTTGTGGAGTAGAATATATTATTATTACCATCTCACCATTTCCCTGGTTTTCTTCATTATTTTTATAATTCAAGAAAATTAAAATGAAAGGCTTATGGAACTCGGAGAGTATCATTCATGTTACTCTTTGTTTTATTTTCTTTTTCATTTATTATTTCAAAGACGTTCTTGCTGCTCCTACTACTAGGCATCTTCTGTCTCGTCCCGAACAAAGGGATGCACTTCTCGCTTTCAAAAACGAGTTTCATATTGGGAAGCCTAATCGTTATTGTCCAAATGATAGTCATCGGAAGATGGAGTCATGGGGGAATAACAGTGACTGTTGTAGTTGGAAGGGTATCAAGTGCAATGCCAAGTCCGGAGAAGTGGTCGAGCTAGACCTTAGCTGCAGTTTTCTCCATGGACGATTTCATTCCAATAGCAGTCTTCAAAACCTTCATTTTCTAACCACTCTTGACCTTTCATTTAACGATCTTACTGGTCAAATCCCAGATTCCATTGGAAACCATTCTCATCTTATCAATCTCATCCTTTCGGGAAATCATTTCAGTGGTCGGATTCCATCTTCCATTGGAAACCTTTTTCATCTCACCTTTCTCGACCTTTTTTACAATCAATTATCTGGTCAAATCCCGTCTTCGATTGGAAACCTTTCTCAACTCACCGAACTCTGCCTTTTTAAAAACAATCTCGTTGGTGAAATCCCATCTTTTTATGGCAATCTAAACCAGCTGACCTCCTTATTTGTTGGTGGCAATATGCTTAGTGGCAATTTTCCTAATGTACTATTGAACTTGACATTTTTGTTAGAGTTAGATATTTCCAACAACCAGTTCAGTGGCGCGCTTCCTCCTAATATCACCGAGTTTCCGGAGGTCCCAAGAACCCAACATGAAATGAGGCTTCTAGACATCTCCAACAACAAACTCGAAGGTCAAGTTCCTAGCTGGTTATGGACTCTACCAAAGTTGGTCTACGTGAATCTTTCTAACAACACTTTCAACGGTTTCGAAAGATCAAAGAAGAAACAAGGACTATCCTCTGTCCGGAAACCATCTATATTGTACTTGCTTGGATCCAACAACAACTTCACGGGAAAGATTCCTTCTTTCATATGCGCAATGCGTTCTCTAAGCGCTCTTGATTTATCTTCCAACAACTTTAGTTGTTCAATCCCTCATTGTTTGGGAAATCTCAAGAGTAATCTTTCAGTTTTAAACCTTCGTCAGAACAATCTTAGTGGAAGTCTTCCAAAGGATATATTTGAAAGTCTAAGGTCGCTTGACGTCGGTCATAACCAACTTGTGGGAAAGCTTCCAAGATCTTTGAATCGTTTCTCTACTCTCGAAGTTCTGAACATGGAAAGCAATAGAATCAACGACACGTTTCCGTTCTGGTTGGGTTCTCTACAAAAGCTACAAGTACTTGTGCTTCGCTCCAATGCATTCCATGGACCTATACATCAAGCCTCGTTCCCTCGATTACGAATTATCGACATATCACATAATCACTTTGATGGAACTTTATCGTCAGAGTACTTTGTGAAGTGGAGTGCTATGTCATCACTTGGGACCGATGAAGATCAGCCTTCCCAAAAGTACATGAAAGATGAATCACGCTGTTACTATAATTCAATGGTTTTGATAAATAAAGGTGTAGATTTGGAGCTGGTACATATCCTTCAAATCTACACAGCAATCGACTTTTCGAGAAACAAATTTGAAGGAGAGATTCCAAAGTCCATTGGTCTATTGAAAGAGCTTCGTGTGCTCAACTTGTCAAACAATGCTTTCACTGGCCACATGCCTTCATCTATGGGTAACCTGAAAGCTCTCGAGTTGCTAGACGTTTCCCAAAACAAGCTTTCAGGAGAAATTCCACAAGAGTTAGGGAACCTCTTTAAAAACCAACATGAAATGACGCTTTTAGACATCTCCAACAACAAACTCAAAGGTCAAGTTCCTAGCTGGTTATGGACTCTACCAAAGTTGGTCTACATGAATCTTTCTAACAACACTTTCAACGGTTTCGAAAGATCAAAGAAGAAACAAGGACTATCCTCTGTCCGGAAACCATCTATGGTTCACTTGCTTGGCTCCAACAACAACTTCACGGGCAAGATTCCTTCTTTCATTTGCACATTGCGTTCTCTAAGCGTACTCGATTTATCTAGAAACAAGTTTAACGGTTCAATCCCTCATTGTTTGGGAAACCTCAATAGTACTCTTTTAGATCTGAACCTTCGGAAGAATAATCTTAGTGGAGGTCTTCCAAAGGATATATTTGAGAGACTAAGGTCGCTTGACGTCGGTCATAACCAACTTGTGGGAAAGCTTCCAAGATCCTTGAACCGTTTCTCAACTCTTGAAGTTTTGGACGTGGAAAGCAACAGAATTAACGACACGTTTCCGTTCTGGATAGGTTCTCTACAAAAGCTACAAGTTCTTGTCCTTCGATCCAATGCATTTCATGGACCAATACATCAAGCCTCCTTCCCTCAGTTGCGAATCATTGACATATCACATAATCACTTCGATGGAACTTTGCCATCAGAGTACTTTGCGAAGTGGAGTGCTATGCTATCACTTGGAAAAAATGAAGTTGGGTCTGACGAAATGTATATGGGAGATGGCTATTATCAATATTCATTGGTTTTGATGAATAAAGGTGTAGAGTTGGAGCTGGTACGTATTCTTAAAATCTTAACAGCAATCGACTTTTCGGGAAACAAATTTGAAGGAGAGATTCCAAAATCCATTGGTCTATTGAAAGAGCTTCGTGTGCTTAACTTGGAAAACAATGCTTTCACTGGCTGCATGCCTTCATCTATGGGGAACCTGAAAGCTCTCGAGTCGTTGGATGTTTCCCAAAATAAGCTTTCAGGAGAAATTCCACAAGAGCTAGGGGAGCTCTCATTCCTTGCGTACATGAACTTCTCTCATAACAAGCTTACAGGCCTAGTTCCAGGGGGCACTCAGTTTCGAACTCAGGCTTGTTCTTCTTTCGAGGGAAACCTTAGACTTTTTGGCCCTTCTTTTGACGAAGTTTGCAGAGATATTCACACGCTACCATCGCATCAACAATATGAAACGCCGGAATCAGAGGAAGAAGACAAAGAAGAAGTGATTAGTTGGATAGCCGCTTCAATAGGATTCATACCTGGTATTGTATTTGGTTTGAAGATTGGATACATATTGCTTTCCTACAAGCCAAAGTGGTTCATGAACCCTTTCGGCCGAAACAATCGTAGACGGAGAAGCACTACAACGCACTAGAGAGGTAACGTTTTGACTTTTAATCGAATTTGTTAGCAAACACTAGAATAATTAAGTGGATTAGATTTTTAAAAATATTTCCGCAGTTAATACTTAATACCGAAATTTGTGAAATATCTATTTGATATTTCATTTTCGTGACGGAGCAGAAGTTATATTCCGATGATTATTAAACCAATGAATTTTTAGAATGTGAAGATCTCTCTATGTTTGGACTTCACATGCAAGCTTTATCTGGTTGCTTCTTACAAAGACAATCCTTTGGTAATTTCAGGGTGTCCAAGATAACAACAAGAATGAGGCGTGAGAGAGATGAAGCTCATACTATCTGCATTTATGGTTTGATAACGTTTAAGAGCTCTCATTGCTTCTCTATTATTCAACAAGGGATGAAAACTTCAGGTGCTTCACCAACACTAGTAAAGATCTCTCTTTCTTAAGTGTCTAGTCGATAAATTTCTTAGCGCATTTTGCTTGTGGATCGAATAAGTGAACCTAAAGAACATGTACAATATTCTATACTAATAGAATCTCCATCTACTCTCTAATTGAACCGAGCCCAGAATAGTAAAGTACTAAATGCAAATTTAGAAGAAATGCATTATACCATCAACGGGGAATTCATCCAAAAAGTAGAATGGTGCTTATTTGTGCAAGAATTCAAGCAGGTTAAGCATACCAAAACACATAAGAATCATCATAAGTAATACAAACCTTTTTTTTTTATATAACCATAAGTAATACAAACCTTAGTGTCGCTGATGGGACAAAACCAAGAAGGATCCCTTTATAGTCGTCATCAGAGACAATGAAGATCAAATCCTCGAAAGCTGTTAAAGCCGTTTGCGACGTTACGTTGCACAAAGACAAATGTATGGAAACCTTTCGATCAGCTCCAAACGCGAGCAGTATCGATCCAGAAGAGCTCTTCAAAGTCGCAGTCAAAATCACAATCGCCGAAGTTTCAAAGCTCTCAACGCATTCTCTTCGTCCTCAGGGGATGAAAAGAGCAACATCACCATGAGTGCCTGCGCTGAGCTTCTTGACCTAACGATAGATAACCTCAACAACACGTTAACGTCATCATCAAACGGTGACATCATGGTACCTGAGATAGTAGATGACCTCCGTACACTACAAAAAAACATGTCATTTGCGACTACCGTTTGTGACTGATTGTTTTGTCGCAAAAATGTGCGACGTTTTTGCGACTGTTTTAATACTAATTAACGACCATATAAAAAACAGAAGGAAAAGCGTCGCATATTTACGACGAAACAATACAGTCACAAAGACGTCTCACTTTTGCGACCACATACATACTCTTTGGTAACTGATATTATTTCATCGCAAAACAAGATGTATTTTGTGACTACTTTGCAACTGCCTTTTTGGTCCGTTAGAATAGTCGCAAAAACGTCGCAAAATAAAGACTTATTTGCAACGACTTTTTTGATTATCATTTAGTAGCAAAGTCGTCGCTGCCTGTTGGCAAAAAACGTTGAGAATGTGGAACCTAGATGTACTCAACTTTTGGGACTCCTATGAAAATGGTCGCAAAAGAGTCGCATCATGTTGGCAAAAAACGTGCAAAAGTGTGTTAGGTGTACTGAAATTTTGTGACTCTTTCTATAATAGTCGCAAAAGAGTCGCAAAATTTCTCTTATATATATGCCACCACTTCTTCCTCCATTTACATCGAGATCAAAGATTAAAAAAAAGGGGGAGAAAGAAAAAAAAACGAGAGAAAGAAAAAAAAAAAAGAGAAAAAGAAAAAAAAACGAGAGAGAAAGAAAAAAAACGAGAGAAAGAAAAAAAAATAATGTGGAACAATCAATCAAGAGCATGGATGTACAATCAGATCGATCCATTCATTAATCATATCTCATTGGATTATTCGGCGGGTGTGGAGGAGTTCATCAATTTTGCCAGTAGCCATGCACAAAATAGCAGAGGTAGGTTTTATTGCCCTTGTGTAGTATGTCACAATTCGAAGTCTTTGAAAGCTGTCTCAGTTTCGAATCATTTGCTAAGTAGGGGGTTTATGCCTAACTATTATGTATGGTATGAACATGGTGAAGATTATGATGTTGTTGGGGAAGGAACTAGTAGTCATTGTGCAAATAATACATATTATGCTAGTGCTAGTGAACCAATAGGATTTGATGGGGAGAATGTATATGCTGGGATGGTGAATGATGCATTTCATGGTTCTGTACCATATAACGAGTATCATGAACATGAAAGTGGAAATGATCATGTTCATGAACAACCCACCCAAGAAGCAAAACAGTTTTATGATATGCTAGCTGCTGCAAACACTCCACTGTATGATGGATGTCGGGAAGGGCAGTCGCAATTATCGTTGGCAGCTCGGTTCATGAACAATAAGGTCGACTAAAATTTGTCTGAAAATTGTATGGATTCATGGACAGGACTGTTTACGGAGTATTTACCAGAGGGTAATCAGGCAACCGGTTCATACTATGAGACGGAGACTTTGATGCGAAAGCTAGGATTACCGTGTCGTACATATGATGTATGTATAGATAACTGTATGCTCTTTTGGAAAGATGATGAGAAGTTGGAGCATTGCAAGTTCTGCGGGAAACCAAGGTATAAGGCTAGTGAAGGAAGAACAAGAATACCGTTCAGCAAGATGTGGTATTTACCGATTGCGGATAGGCTGAAGAGAATGTACCAATCTGAGAAGACTGCAGCTTCTATGAGATGGCACGCTGAGCATAGCTCTGAGGAGGGATTAATGTGTCATCCTTCAGATGCGGCTGAGTGGAAGAATTTCCAGCAATTGCGTCCCTCATTTGCAGCAGAACCGCGTTATGTTTATCTTGGATTATGTACAGATGTCGAAACATCATTCGTTATGGCCAATCATATTGACTCCATACAACTTGCCTCCTGGGATGTGCATGAACACGGAGTATTTGTTTCTGACGATTTTGAATTCAGGTCCGAATCATCCACGAGCTAGTCTTGACGTTTTTCTCCAACCATTGATCGATGAATTAACAGAGTTATGGTATAATGGAGTGGAGGCATATGATGTGTCCTTAGATCAAAATTTCAACCTTAAAGCTGTCCTTTTGTGGACTATCAGCGATTTCCCAGCATATGGCATGTTGTTAGGATGGACAACACACGGAAGATTAGCTTGCCCAATTTGTATGAATGATACAAATGCATTTCAATTGCCAGCTGGTAGGAAGACATGTTGGTTTGATTGCCACAGGAGATTTCTTCCTGCTAATCATCCAATGCGAAAGGATAAAAAACACTTTCTGAAAGGTAAACACGCAGTGAACGACTATCCACCGCAATATTTGACGGGTGAACAGGTCTTACATGAGCGTATAAGAAATGCCGAGCCGCCAAAGACTTCTGACTGCGGAGGAAATGGGCATGAAAATAAAGTGGATGGCTATGGAAGTTGGCATAATTGGCACAAAGAAAGCATCTTGTGGAAGCTCCCGTATTGGACCGATCTTAACTTACGACACAATCTTGATGTGATGCATATTGAGAAGAATATTCTCGATAATCTCATATACACTGTTATGAATGTGAAAAACAGATCAAAAGATAATGTGAGGTCTCGCTTGGATGTTGCAAGATTCTGTGATCGAAGTCAATTACATGTTGATGCTGGTGGGAGAGCTCCTTTTCCTATTTTGAGATTGAGTGCGAAAGGTGTAAAATTTCCAGATGGGTATGTAGTTGATTTAGCTAGTTGTGCAGACATTAAGGGTGGGAAGTTTTCAGGAATGAAAAGCCACAATTTCCATGTCTTTATGGAAAGATTGCTTCCATTTGTGTTTGCAGAGTTGTTACCACGTGACGTCCATCTTGCATTATCAGGTAAAAATTTGATATATATATATATATATGGTTATATATATACATATGGCAATTTAATTTCATATATATGTCAAATTAATTAATGATTTTATTTATACATTGCAGGGATTGGATCATTTTTCCGAGACTTAAGTAGTCGATCATTGGAGCTAAGTCACGTCCAAGTCCTGAAAGCGAATATTGTGATGATTTTGTGCAATTTAGAGAAAATATTCCCACCTTCGTTCTTTGATGTCATGGAGCACCTCCCTGTACACCTACCATATGAAGCCGAACTTGATGGTCCAGTCCATTATAGGTGGATGCATCCCTTCGAAAGGTTTTTTAAACGCTTGAAAGGGAAGGCGAAGAACAAAAGATATCCAGCGGGATCAATCGTTCAATCATATATTAATGATGAGATATCTTACTTCTCATAACACTACTTTGCTTCAAACATTTCTACAGCTAGTAGAAGGAGGTATTTCATACTTACATTATAATATATAATGGTCTTTTAAATTAACATGAAAGGCTAATTAAAGTTTTAAATATTTTTCAGGTCATTGCGATATGATGCGGGTGAGGTTCCTGTATATCTAGTACCCGTACCAGATATATTCACTCAAGTCGGTCATCCTAGTGGCCAAGTTACAGAGTTTTAGCTGTCTGACAAAGATCAAAAATGCGCACATGCATATGTATTGCGGAATTGTGATTACTTTCGTCCCTTAGAGAGGTATATTTTTGTAGCAATTTCTCTTAAATATATTTATGGATTAATTGTCTTCTATATGTTGGGGAAAACAGTGTGTTGGACGATCAAATTCGGTATGAATATCCAGAACTCACTGATGATGAAGTCACATCGAAAAGAGATGAAGATTTTAGCGATTGGGTTCGCCAATATGTAAGTATATGTAAATAATTTAATATAGAAAAATATTTTACTGAATGGGTTCACTTCCGACAATTTATATATATTTTCTTATGTAGGTGTCTACAATGAAACATATCCAAAGTTTTCCTCCATGGGTTCATGAATTGGTTGATGGTCCAGAAAACAAAGTCAAGTCGTGGCCCATGTATTTTACCAGAGGTTACATGTTTCACACGCGTGAACACGGGCAGACCAAAAAGACAATGAATTATGGGGTATGTGTCCGAGGGCAAAATAATTCTGAAGCATCTATGGAGGATGATTTTTTGGGACCGTTGAAAACATAATCGAGCTTGAGTATCCTGGCATTATTAACCTAAAGATCACACTTTTCTACTGTGACTGGTTTGACCCAACGGTTGGCAAAGGTATCTGCATGACAAACGGAGGCATCGTAGACGTGCTTCCATCAAAAAATACCAAAATTACGAACCATTTATTTTAGGTTAAGTTTCTTTTCACTAAATATTTAATTAAGTTACCTACATACGTAATTATTAAATATATATATTAATTTAATATGTTATGTTTTTTACATAGGTTCTCAAGCTGATCAAGTGTGTTATCTGTCATATCCATACACTAAACGACCTCGCCAATCGTGGCTTACAGTGTGCAAAGTTAATCCGCTAAATGTTGTTCAAGGGAAGTTTAACGATAATGATGTGGTTATATTGCAACAAACTGTTATTGAGACAACTCCGACTTTGGTTGAAGAAATCATCATTGAGAGTTTAGTCGACGATAGTCATCAAGATGAACCAATCGATATTGATATAGAAGATGTTGAAGGAGAAGACAAATTTCAATGTAACTTGTCAACATCCGATGATGAAGATGAAGATGAAGAACTTGCATATGAAGACTAAATGTGCATCTGATTTGTAAAATATTGTCTCTATGTGTGATTAATGTTAAAATAAATTAAACTTATTTCAATTATAGTAAACCTTAATAGATTGATTAATCTGGCAATTTGCAAGTAAAATTAGTATCCACGAAGTTAAATATAGTCACAAAACAGTCGCACATTAGCGACCGTTTAGTAACTAAACAATTTTGCAACTGTTTTGCGACTATTATACAACAAAGACTAAAAACAGGTTTGCGATGAATTAGCGACTAACACCTGATTTATGCTGCAAATCAGCTCATAATGTGTGAAAATCAAACTTATGGGTTGCTACTAATATCAAATATTCACAAAAGAGTAACCATTTGAGACTACTTTGTTACTAGTTTGCGATGACTTAGCGACTAACACCTGAATTAGCCACTACTCTACGACGTTTTTCCCACTCTTGATATTTTTGTATCTCAAATATCATATTTGAGATGTATTTTCATCCTTAGTTATTCATTTATCCTTGTATTTGCTTGAATCTATTCACTAAAATTTTTTTAAGGTATTAAATTTCAATGTTTACAATACAAACATGCATATGTTTCAAACCTATCTTAACTAATACATGTTACTAATGGAATAATGTGTAGATCTTTAGAAAAATATAAATATTGTGTTTTAAAACCAAAGATTTACTAACTCTTCCTATTGTATATACTTTTTACTACTAAGATGAGTGATTTATGCTGCAAATCAGCTCATAATGTGTGAAAATCAAACTTTTGGGTTGCTACTAATATCAAATAGTCACAAAAGAGTAACCATTTGAGACTACTTTGTTACTAGTTTGCGATGACTTAGCGACTAACACCTGAATTAGCAACTACTCTACGACGTTTTTCCCACTCTTGATATTTTTGTATCTCAAATATCATATTTGAGATGTATTTTCATCCTTAGTTATACATTTATCCTTGTATTTGCTTGAATCATTTCACTAAAACTTTTTTAAGGTATTAAATTTCAATGTTTATAATACAAACATGCATATGTTCCAAACCTATCTTAACTAATACATGTTACTAATGGAATAATGTGTAGATCTTTAGAAAAATGTAAATATTGTGTTTTAAAACCAAAGCTTTACTAACTCTTCCTATTGTATATACTTTTTACTACTAAGATGAGTGATTTATGCTGCAAATCA
Source organism: Camelina sativa (assembly GCF_030686135.1). Lineage (NCBI taxonomy): Eukaryota > Viridiplantae > Streptophyta > Magnoliopsida > Brassicales > Brassicaceae > Camelina > Camelina sativa. Next base: position 4,474,041 of record NC_141898.1, read on the forward strand.
GCTCATAATGTGTGAAAATAAAACTTTTGGGTTGCTACTAATATCAAATAGTCACAAAAGAGTAACCATTTGAGACTACTTTGCCACTGTATTCTGTTCTTGTATATGACGAATTTGCTACTGTTTTGCGACTTTCTTGCTACTGTTTGTGCGACTCTTTTGCTACGGTATTTTGGCGGTTTATGTTCCCACCACAAATTTACTGAAATTTGAGAATCATTTGGTTTCGCGTTTTTTTCCCCAACATCAATTAATCTGCGATTCATTTGCGACTAAATAGCGACTCAATTTCGTTAATAACTAAGCAAACCCTTAAACGATATTTATATTTTTTCTTTTCTTAACACTCACAAACACTTAAACATCGTTCTATTTCTTTGTCATTCTCTAGGGTTTACTCTCACAAGCATTGATCTGTTCTCTCTCAAACAAATCGGAGAAATCTATCCTTCTCCGACCGATTTCTCTCAATCCTCCTAAATCTTTTTCCTTCTCTCAATCGACTTCTCAGCATCTCAATCGTTTTCTTATTTCTCGATCTAATGCCTCCTAAGGGTAAGATTTCTTCCAGAGGTCGCGGTGCTAGAACAGCCGCTGGTGTCTGAATCTTCACTGGTAACCCTAGATCCTCTTCTCATTCGTCGAACCCTTCTGAACCGACACACTCTGCGACACAGTCTTCAACCCATTCACATCAGAGCCGTCCTTCACAGTTTCCGCCGACAACAAATCCAACGCCGATAAGGAGTCCATCACCGACTACAGATCCACCATCAAGAAGAATTCCACCGTCGAGGAAAAATCCAGAGTCGAGTACACCTCCACCGCGGAGGATACTTACCCCGCCTCCGATTCCTCAACAACTGCCTCTTCTTGTTCCTCATCCTCAACCTCAACCGGAGCATGTTCCGGAGGAAGCTAATGGCGAAGAAGAAAACGAAGAGCAGCAAACCCAAATCCAAATGTCGATTACTACCAAGAACTGTTGGATGGTTTGCTAGCTCTTCCAGGCCGAGAACATCTACCACTCCTGTCTCAGCATCCTATCCCTGGAGTCGAAACGTTATGATATAAAAACTCTCTCCTTTTGTAAGTTTAGTTTAAATTGTCTTTGCTTTAATTATAAACCGCTTTAAGTGTCTATAAGTGTATGTCAAACTGAAACCATGAATGTGTTCAATAGTTTGCGGTATAAGGTTCACTAATCGGTTGTTATTTGATGTTCAATAGTTTGATCATGTTCAGTAATCGGTTGTTATTTGATATTCAATAGTTTCAATAGGTTATTGGTTCATATTTTCAAGTAGACTTACTCAGTTAATGTAACAGGTTTAACCGGCACAAAGGAAAGCTTTCTCGAGTCATTGCTGGAATCTTTAGGAGAAAGTTTGATGGGCCTTACTACAGTTGGAAGGTTACTCCACAACCCATTCAAGAGCGATACTTCAGGACATTTGCGGTCAGTCAAATTATAGTTTTGACAATGATTTAAACACTTAACTCTATATATATGAATTTGTCAATTTGCTAACTAAACTGTTTTGTGTTATTGTAGCGAAAGTATAATTGGGATATCGGGATTACTGAGCTGGTTAAAGAAGATTTCATGAAGATAGCAAAGAACAGGATGAAAGGCATTGTCAGTCAAGTTAGGAGGAGTGGTGTACAACCACCATGGATTGGTGATAAATTATGGCCTATTATGTGCGAATACTGGAACACCCGTGATGCCATTGAGAGGAGTGAGAATGCTTCACATTGCAGAAAATCGGACCGTGGAGGCCTTGGAGTGCACAAACACTTAGCTGGTCATAAATCATATGTACAAATTCATCAAGAAATGGTAACACTTCTCTTTCCATCCACTTCACCTCAAAGTTTTTCTAAAATTTCCATAATTTAATGTGTTTCACTATGATTGTAGGAAGAACGGTTGGGGCGTCCTGTATCACTGGTCGAAGTGTTTCTGCAAACACACACGAGGCCCGATGGATCCTTTGTGGATCAAAAAGCCAAACAAGTTGCTGAGACCTATGAGAAGACCATAGAAGAGATACAAACTGAAACGGACGATGATGGTCCATATGGTTCAGAGAGTTCAACACATCGAACTCTTTCCCTTGAAGAAAGAAATGAAATCTTCCTTCAGGTAATTCGTTTATGTCTTTTGTGTGTGATTTTTTTTTGTCAATTTTGGTTTCTTAATGTGAATGATGACAGATGTTGATTCTTAGATTAACAGTCTCCTGGTTTTCTTAAAATTGTTTAATGAGCTATGCTTAGGAACCTAGAATATTTGATGTTGATTCTGCATTTGGTTTTCTGGTTTGTGCTGATTAGCGAATGTTTATCTTTTGGTTTAGTGTACTCAAACAGATATCAAAGGTAACCCATTTGGCCTTGGATCACTTGTTGAGACACTAAGGAAAGGAAAAAGGAAAGAGAGTTATGCGAGCTCTTCTGCAGCAACTCTTGCGGAGCTTCAAGATCAACTTCGGCGCAAGATATCTGAACATGAGTCTGAGAATGCACGACGTGATCAGGAACATCGAGAGTCTCAAGCTGTGATCAACAAGCTTGTCCTCTTCATCTCTGAAAAAAATCCTGAATACTCAGCTTTTACGGTTTCTCCTCCTGCAGCCACCCAACCAGCTACCGTACCTACAACCACTGCACAACCCATCGATGGAGGCACCACACCAGCCTCCAGTCCAGCTGCACAATCCACCGATGGAGGCACAATACCAGATGCCAATTCTCCTACCTCTAATACTTCTTCCAACTAAACTTCTAATTCCTCTTTTCTTTATGTATGAACTTGCTTTTGAATACTGTTTCTTGGATGTTTAGGATGCTCTTTTTGTTTAGGATGATAACTTTGCTTCTGTGGTACTTTAAATCATCATTCCTTTTGATTATTAGTATTTGAAATTCCGAAATTAATCAGATTTAGGATTGCTAAAACGTTACTGATTTGTGACTAAACCAATTACAATAATGTGACTATTTTGTGACTAAACCAATTCAAATAATGTGACTATTTTGTGACTAAACCAATTCAAATAATGTGACTATTTTGTGACTAAACCAATTCACAAAATAGTGGCACAATAGTTACTAAACACGAACACCTTAGCGACTACAAAAAAAGAGTCTTAACTTAGTCGCAATAATAAACGACTAATTTGCGACTCAACTGCTACTAAACTAAAAACAGACTTTGCAACCCTTTTGGGACTAATAGGTCGTCCTTACTCAGTCGCTAAACCCAGACTCTACCGTTAATCCCAAAACGGTCGTAAACATAGGACTGTTATATATAGTCACAAAATTGTCTCTAAGTAGACTTCGTTGCGGTTTAGTCAAAAATGTACAACTACCAATCCTCGTCACAGTTTCGTCGCAAATATACGACTATATAAACGAGTCCGTAATCCATCGCAAATAAGCGACAATGTTGCGACCAACATATTTTGCCACCGTTTTTTTGCGACCATCAAAAAGAGTCGTGAAGTAGTCGCAAAACCCTTATTTGCGACTATAATAGGAGTGGCAAATGGCCTGTTTTCTTGTAGTGGTACATGGTTGAGCTCAGCCGAGACGTATCAAGAGACGTGTGTGGAAACGTTGTCTCCAGATATGAAGTCGTTCGGAGAAAGTCATCTCAAGAACTCAACAGAGATGACGAGTAACGCCTTAGCGATCATCACATGGCTCGGAAAGATCGCTGACTCGTTCACACTCCGGAGGCGTCTCTTGACAACCGCTGACGTGGAAGTGGACTTCCACATCGGCAGGAGATTGTTGCAGAGCACGAATTTGAGGAAAGTGGCGCATATCGTGGTGGCGAAGGATGGTTCAGGGAAGTACAGAACGATAAGTAGAGCTTCAAAGGATGTGCCTGAGAAGAGTGAGAAGAGGACGATTATATATGTGAAGAAAGGAGTTTATTTTGAGAATGTGAGGGTCAAGAAGAAGATGTGGAACGTTGTGGTGGTCGGAGATGGAGAGAGCAAGAGTATTGTCTCTTGTAGACTCAATGTCATTGATGGAACACCCACTTTTAAGACCGCAACATTCGGTAAAGTTCAAACTAGGCCTGGGCATTCGGGTACCCGTTTGGGTTCGGATCGGGTATTCCAGATTTTCGGGTATTTCGATAAAGGGGTTCTAGACCCATTCGGGTATTTTTCGTATTTGGGTCAGGTTCAGGTAAACACCCATCGGGTTCGGATCGGGTTCGGGTACCCGAATTCAATACGAAATTAAGTAAACAAAACTCAATTTCATTCAATAATCAGGAATTAGTGGCTTGACCATCGATGCTTCTCACTGGCCAAACACATAACACACGAGTTTGTTGTTTTTTTCTCATACCATTCCTATACTAATTGTTTTGACTGAGAATTTGAGATGAACGAAGTTTCTTCTTCTAGTTGTCCATCTTCTCAATCTCTTTCTAAATTCTATTTTAAAAATGAAAGTTGTACATATTAATATATAAATACTAGAGGTTTTAGAATTAATCAAAGATATTGAAGTGGCAAAATGGTTAGAATGCACCCTTTAGATGTTTTAGGTCATGGGTTCAAATCTCACTAATGAATATTTTTGCACTATATTTATACATGTTCGGGTTAATTCGGGTATTTTTTCGGATATATTTTAAAATAGACCCATTCGAGTATTTTAAAATTTCGGATATGAGTTCGGGTCGGATTTTTCGGATCGGGTTCGGGTCGGATTTTTGGATTCGGGTATTTTTCCCAGGCCTAGTTCAAACAACACAATATCATTACTTATCATCCAAGAAAGTGGCTCATGTCATAGTTGGTATGTTTTATGCTCTGTTTTTTTACTCTGTTCTGTATTGTGCAGCTGTGTTTGGAAAAGGGTTCATGGCAAGAGACATGGGCTTCATCAACACAGCCGGTCCAGCCAAACACCAAGCCGTAGCTCTAATGGTAAGTGCAGATCTCGCTGCCTTTTACCGTTGCACAATGAACGCATACCAAGACACGCTCTACGTGCATGCACAACGCCAATTCTACCGTGACTGCACCATCATTGGAACAGTCGACTTCATCTTCGGTAACTCAGCTGCAGTTCTCCAAAACTGCCGGATCCTCCCTCGCCGGCCAATGAAAGGACAACAAATCACAATCACGGCTCAGGGACGTAATGATCCAAACATGAACACAGGAATCTCAATTCACCGTTGTAACATCTCTCCGCTCGGTGACCTAACCGAAGTCAAAACGTTTTTAGGTCGACCATGGAAGAATTTCTCGACGACTGTGATAATGGATTCGTTCTTGCACGGTTTTGTTGACCGGAAAGGTTGGTTGCCTTGGACCGGAGATTCTGCTCCGGATACTATATTTTACGGTGAGTATAAGAATAACGGCGCTGGTTCGTCAACGAGGAATAGGGTTAAGTGGAAGGAGTTGAGGTTCCTTAGTACCAAGGAAGCTAATAGGTTTACGGTGAAACCTTTCATCGACGGAGAAAGATGGCTTCCGGCTACGAAAGTGCCGTTCAGGTCCGGTCTCTAAATTTGTTCATTATACTGTAAACATTTTCAGAGTTACTACTATTCCAGTTCCCTTGTAAAATGGTTTGATTAATTGATTTAATTCAACTTATATTATGCAAAAACAATAAATAAAATTAATATATTGTGATGGTCTATGGATCAAATCTCATCCGCTATATGACTTTCTACAAAATTCGAGATATAATTAAGTTTCGATTTAGAATTGATTGGTTACTCAAAACATATAAAAACTTTTATAAGCATGCATAAATATAAACATGAGAATAACTCTCCCATTGACTCGTCTCGATAAAATAATTCTACATTTTAGTGCCTCGCACGAATGTACCGTGATAGCTATTTTATTTCAATCGACGAAATTTTATTTGTAAATCTAGATCTCAACAACTAGGACTGGTGAAATTTATTGCTTTATTTTTTAATTTAGCAAGTACGTAACGTATAATTAAATATGGTTTTCAAATAATACGGTGTTCCTTTTCATTCTTTGTGTAGCAAACCACCATAGAAAGGAATATCGGTTTGAGGCAACCATGTATCTCCCATGGTGAAGTTGTAGACCGTGAAGTTCATGGCTTCTGCCAAGTTCAATATATTGTACCCTAACCACTGCACTCTCTGGTTCGTGTTTGCCCCTGGTCCAAAGTTACTGTACTCACCGTAGTAGATTGTGTCTAAACCAGTTGTACCGTTCCATTCGAGCCATCCGACTGGTTGGACAATGTCACTGATATATGATTGCATGAAAACCGTCCTTGCGTAGGGCTTCCATGGTCTCCCTAAGAATGTCATGGCAGAGTTAGGTTCAGCTGCAAGATCCGGGGCGGCTTTTATTGTACAATTGATGATAGAGATTCCGGTATTCTGGTTTGGATCAACTCTTCCATGGGCTGTTATAGCGTTCTTTTGCTTTGCCATTGGTTTTCTAGCATATATGTTACAGTCTTGAAAAATTGCGGCTGCGTTCCCGAATATAAAATCGACGGTACCTATAACAAAAGGGAAGAAACAGAGGACATATATTAAATCCTGTCGGTTACTTCAATAAATAGATATGTGGTATAGAAGAGTTGGCTCCACTAGATTGCAATAGATCACCTCCCTGTGGAGGCAAATTATAGCAAGGACCACATGATCATTCCAAATATAAGAATCTATACATATGATTGACAAGTTTTGGTATTTTTGGTAAGTTCAAACTACTAAAGAAAAGATCTAAAAGTTGTGAAATTTGAGCCTAGTTTTAAAAATCATATCCCAACAACAGTTAATAAATAAAATAAAGGTTGGAAAATGAAGCATTATATTACCATAGATATCGCATTCGCGATAGAATTGTCTCATAGAATGAACGTAGAGAGTATCTTGATAGCCTTCAAAACTACACCGATAAAAGCTTGAACTTTCTGCGTTGTTCCTCAAAGCCACAGCCTGATGTTTTTCAGGTCCGGCTGTGTTTCTGAATGTAACATCAACCGCCATGAACCGCTCTCCAATTACAGCTAGAAAATAAAAATACAATTATATATCACAAACTAAGTAAACTGCTTGACCCAATTCCTACAAAAAAAAAGAAAAAGATAAAAATACCAACCAAAGCTTGAGCTATTATACGTAGTCCAACCGTCAATAACGTTATGGTTCCCAGTAATAATCGTCTTATTGATTCCATCTCCGATAAGCATTAAGTTCTTTTTGTTCATCTCAACAACAATATATTCTTCGTAAACACCTTCTCTTGCGTAGATAACAAAGTAACCATCCTCTGGTCTAGTGTTATTAGGTGCAGCTGCAATAGCTTGAGTGATCGTCGTAAAGTTGTCGGATTTGTACGGACCGACAATCACTGCTTTGCTCACGAGGATGGAACCGCCGCTCGTCTGACCTAGCTCCCCTAATTTCCGGCTAGCTTTCCGGCAATCTTTGTCGTTGTCGCATATTTTACGTAAACCCTTATACCACCAAAAAAAAATCATCAAAAAGATATTTCCGGAATATTTCAAACCAAAATTTAAATTGATTTTTTTTTGTTCATTTGTCATGAAAAAATCTAAGATTTTTGTCATTGAAAACATTGGTTAACTAAGATATATAACATCAAATTAAAAACAACTCAAATTCTGAAGTAAATTTTTTTTTGTTTCTTAATACATGATTAGTAATTTAGCATATAATTAAACTCGTGCCTTGCAAATCAATGTTTATTGTAGCCACACATGAAATGACGGTGACAATCTAATGAGTATGAGCGCATGCACGTGAATACAGTTGGATTCGAATATGGACCATATTGATGTTTTTTGTTAAAGTAAAAAAATGGGACCCGTTTGATCATTGTTCAATTGTACTAAAATGTGCGTCGGCCATGTGACATTTACTCTCTTTTACGCGTTCTGGCTCACACACACAACAAGACCACATCCACTTATGACTCGATCTAGAATATTAAGATATGCACGAATACTATATCATTCCGTGCGTCCAAAACTAGCAAATTCATACCGTATCTAACTTACTATGTCATCCTACGAGGCTTATTCAATTATACACGTACGACCAAAAGTTTAATTATTAGATAAAATATTTGAATTTATGTGGTGATACATCGCCATACTATAACACAAACTACATGTTCGACTTCGTCCATACAAAAAATATTATATATCTCTGATTTAATTCTTTTTTATAATTCAGGAATTATATATATATATATCTTATAGAAAGAACAATGGCTTACATTTATACTGTTTTTGATATTTCCTCTAATTTCTGTTTTAATCTCTACGCCAACCATTTAAAAATAATGTTTATATTACTAGATTATTAACAACTTTAGAATATGTAGAGGAATAAGCTATACTATAAAGTATAAACAGACAAAGAATTAAAGACAGTACAAACTTAATTAGTTACCTTAATCAAAGTCTCGAGCGGCTCGCGATAGGTTGAGTTCCCACCACCAAGAATCTTTCCTTTAGAGGCTTTAAACGACCTCTTAAGGTTACGGTTAAGCGCGTGGCTCACAAGCCCCAGCGAGATACCGTAAAGACGCGTGAGATTCCCCATCGGCGATCCTATCGCGGCGGCGAATCCACTCTTCGCCTCCACGAGTCCGTCGAGACACGTCTCCTGATTCGTCACCACACCACTGAGAAGACTGTTCACATGCTCCACAAGAGCTGCGGTCATCACCTGCGCGGACTTGAGCTCCGTCGTGACGGTTTCGAGGTAGTTCACACTCAGCTCCGATAACTCGCCGCAGTCCGCCACCGCACCTATTTCCTCGGGCGTGGAGGAGCCTGGTTTGCTTCTCACTCGCCTTGCGTATCCTGTGATGGCTTTGGAGAGACGGCTTGCTTGCTTGAGGCATTGTTTTATCGTGAACTTGCCGTAACTGTATGGATCCGACGGTGATGACTTGACAGCGTTGAGGATCGAACGGCATAGCTTAGGGTATGGAGTTGACTTACAAGCCTGAGAAGACGACTGTGACTGTGACGGGGGCAAAGTAGGTGGTCGTGACGGAGGCTGTGAAGGTGACAGTGACGGGGACAGAGAAGGTGACTGTGAAGGAGGGTCTTGTGTTGAGATTAGCAAAGCCAATGAGAGGAAACTAACAGACAGTAACAAGAGAGAAGAAGAGAAGTGTAGTGTTTGCATTTTCATCTTGTTTTATCTTGTATGTATTTATGGTATCTGTTTTTGTGGATCTGTATAGCCAATATATATATACTCTACGAGGAGGGTTGTGATATTTAATGAATGCATGGATTCGAGGGAAATGGAATTATGTAATTGCATGTTGGTCTAATAATTAATATACACGTATAGTTTCGTTTTTGGTCAAATAAAGAGAACTAATTGTTTTTTGCAGCTGGTGGTCCACCGTCACGATGACCGGACTTGGGTTGACTTGGTTAGTAGAAGAGTTTTTATTACATGTGATTTAACCGTGAAATTGGGGTATTTTAGAGCTTAATTTTTTGTTTAGTCCATTTAGATATGCCAGTTGACACTGTAAAAGAATTAACATTAATCAGTCATGAACAACATGTTGAGATTAATTTAACTTTATTACAATTTTAGAAGTTAACAAGCTGGGTTGACTTGATTAGAAGGGTTTCCACCTTATTATATGATTTGACCGTAGATTTGCATGTGATGTGTCGGGGAGCTTTTAGACAAGGCAAGATGGTGAAGCCTAAAAGAAGTCGTCACTCTCTAAAGCCAAGACGGTGGAACCGTGTAAGTCTAAAAGAAGTCGTCACTCTGTCTAATCTATCACACAATTCACACTTACAAGTTATGGAGTCCAGTTAATATTACCCACTCTTCCTATTAATGACCTTGACAATAACCATCATAACCCAAAATCAATATTTCTTAAACTAACAAATATTTTGTAGGAACCCTCTACTAGAATTTGTAGGAACCATTGGAAAAATATTTTGCTAATGGCATCATTTACACACCTACTATATTGATATATATAACCAACACCGAATGCCAAATTAAATTCGGGATATTTGGTTTCAGTTCGGTCAGATACATTCTAACCAAATAAACCGAACTAAAACAGATTTAAAACTAAGATCGATGTGTTTCCTACTCCACAAAACTAAAAAAAAAACGTGAAGAAACGTTAATTCTGATTACAACTGACTAGAAGCTTTCCCACTAAATAAACCAAAAAAAAAAAAGAGAGTTATCTATGAGAGGGAATGTTACAAGGAGAAGAAAAGATTCAAGTGGACCTCAGATCAAGCATGAACAGCAGAGACCGAGTCTAGTTCACGGCCATGAACCCTGAACCGGTAGATGCAAGTGTGTGAAGAGCTTCCATGGTTGGATGTGAAGTCTAGCCTGACAACGTTGACAAGTCCCGAGAAACCAGAATCTGTAATGTCAAATGTCTGTGCGTTGGACCTGTCTAAGTCGTAACTGAATTCTGTAAGACGGAGCATTGTCTCGCTCTCCATATCTTTGTCTTCTAGCCATCCTGATACTCGGCAATCCTTTGGGGCGCTTGATCTGTCAAACGCTACAGCCTGTTCGTTTTCATGGTGCATAACCGTAAAATCAGTGTAAGGTTTTAGCCTTCAGATGAAAAAATGATCAGACAAATGTTTACAATGGGAAGCAATGTGTGACCACCAAATTACACTCTCTAAGCAATGCGACTACACCCTTATGATACTGTGCATATAACAGTTCCACTCATTGTAAACGTACACAAGCTCCACTGGTACATACCACTATATCGCAGAACAAAGCACGAGAACACAACTGTATATTGATATTATTCAAAGGAACTGCTAAAGCTAGTGAGTAGCAGAAAAGAACATATGGTAAAAACTCTACTCAAAGATGGAAGGAAATCAATACAGGTTAAGCAACTAAGATCCTCTTTAACGCATCTTTACACAGCTACGCCGTAAACTAACCCACAAGCTACAAAACTAAATTCACAAAACTAGACGTACATGGCATCTCATACCAAAACATTTATCAAAAACCCTTCTTCAGGGATAAAATCAACCTATAGAAACTGATTTCCCTGTGAAAGTATAGTATGAGATGCAAGAACTACCTTAGAGACATGTTCCAAGGTAACGGCCTCTGGTATTATCGGCGCTCTTAGCCTGATTTGGACATAGCCATTGCTTCCTTTCAAAGGAAAACACTGTCCAGGCTCCCCAAAACTCGGAGTTAACATCTTAACCGCTTTTTTATGAACCCCTCGCCTGCTTGTCCCAAACCAATTACCCCGACTTCCAACAAGATATGGGTCCGAATGCCCCATTACAAAAGCACCACCAGACGCTAACGCATAGTCTACTCTGCCAAGGCCATCAGCAGCATGTTTTCCAATCTCTTTCTCCACTACCCCACGAGCATAAGCCCTCAATTCATCAATGTTAACAGCAGAATCATGGACCTTATTACCCTTCTTCAATTCCTCGTAAACCCTCTCTAACTCCTCTCTAGACACCAAAGGTTTAGCATTGAACTCATCTACGGAAGCCTCTAATGTCTCAGTCCTAGACTCTACCTTCTTCAACTCACCCTGCAACGCAGATGACGTTGAATCGATCGTTTGCCTCAACGCTCTTGATTCGCTTTCCATCTTCTTATCAAGAAACTCGACTTGAACCTGCATCATCTTCGTCGTCGTCTTTACCAAACCATCAACGGCCGAGATACGACTCTCCAATTCCGATAACACCATCTCCGTTTCAATCGGAAAATTCGAAGAAGACAGAGACGTATCCTTCATAGTCAATTTCCTAATCAATTGAATCAACCCAACGATTAACAGAAGCGCCCCGAATTGCTTAGCGAATACCCTAACCACTGTCTTCCACTGCGCCTTGTTCGTCTTATTCCCCTGAACCTTACGCGTTCGACGCTGCGTGGTGGTGGTCGTCGTATTAACCCCCGTCGCGGTGGATCCTGACTTCCTCGTCACCGGACCTACGTTGTAACTGCTAGATCTCTCAGCGACAGCCTCCGCGCGGATCAGATCCTTGTTCGACGACTCTCCAATTGCCGCATTGGCGGCATGCGATTCGCTCGGCGGGAAATCAAAACTAGATTTCTTCTCACCGGCGAGAACCGGCGTCCGCTTAACAACCGCCGTCGGAGTACCGGTGAGAGACACCGTCGACGCCGACATAACAATTTCACGATTTTGTACTACAGAATTCGAAAATCGTCTTCCTTTGGATTGAAATAAACCCTAATTTTTGACTACACAGAGAGAGATTTCAAATGGAACCCCTTTATATATTTTTTTGGGGACAAAATACAAAAATTTCGAAATCTCAAAGTCGTTTCTTCTTCTTCTTCTTCTTCTGGAAGCGTCTATGTTCATCCCACACATTTGTTTCTTTTGCGGTGGATACGAAATCGAGAACGCAAACAAGAATTGTAGTGGGCTTTTGCTTTAATAAGCCCAAGAAAGAACTAACCCCACCTTCATACTAAATAAGTTTGGTTCGGTTGAACCGATTTGCTTGCTGATAAAATCCTCGCGCTTCAAGTCAATAAATACTAACTGAGAAAACGAAAAAGGAAACAAGAAACCATTTGATCACCTTTCAAGTTTCAAGAATCAATACTCTCTCACATCTCTCTTTTTCTTCTTCTTTCTTTCAAAACGTCCCCATGGCTCAGGCTCCCGCGAATCGTTTTTCGTCGTTGCCGTCTGAGTTAGTCGAAGAGATACTTTGCAGAACTCCGGCTGAATCTTTGAACAGTGTCAAAACGACGTGCAAGCAATGGTACGCAATCATCAGCAGCAACGCAAGATTCAAGCAAAAGCAACTTGATCATCACATTCACACTTCCCAACGATTCCTAAGAATCGATGATGAGCGTGCGCGTCAAATCATGGACCCGGTGACCGGAATCGTAACAGAAAGACCTCCTGCGGTTCAAATCATGGACCCGGTGACCGGAATCGTGACAGAAATACCAATCCCCGACGAGTTTAATGACCTACTTCCGGTTTCTTGGATGGTTCATTGTGATGGACTCATGCTCTGTATATGTAAAGACTGGGAACGCCGAGGAGGTTACGTGCGTCTCGCAGTTTGGAATCCGCTTTTGGGGAGAATCAAATGGATCGAACCATCGGATGATTACTGGGTTCATGATTATTTCGGGGTTGGATACGACGACGATGCATCTCGTCACAACTACAAAATCTTGAGGTTTGGTTATAATCTTGGTAATAAATCTAGAGTCTATGAGATCTATGAATTCATGTCTGATTCATGGAGAGGTATTGATGCTGGGTTTGATGGGGATATAGTTATGAAATGGGAATGTGTGTCTGTCAAGGGCCACATGTACTGGCTTGCTTTAAAGAAGGAACGTTATTTCGTTCTATGTTTTGACTTCTCCGAGGAAACATTCAAGGACGTATGCGATTGTCCTGACTTTTGGAACGATTGTAGCCGATTAGAATGTTTCAATGGAGATAGACTCTCTTTCTTAACACAAGATGGAGAGGGAACAAGAGACATTGAGGTGTGGATGACAAACAAGTTGAGTGATGAGGTCGTTTCCTTTGCCAGTCACTTCAGTGTCACTACTGGCCCTGACCCTGGCCCTGCTCTTCTTCCGCGGTTACGGTTCCTTACTTGTCCGGGATACTCCATCGGCAAGCACAGAAATATCATGGCATGGTGTGAGCAAACTGTAGAAGAAGACGAAGATTATACTTGGGTTTCTGTCTTCACTTTTTACGAAATTGATGAAAGTGGTGTCGTCACGAAACAAATTGAGACTAGTAGAAGTCTATCCACTGAATACAGTGAGCTGTCAACCTGTAGCTATGTCTATGTTCCGAGTCTGACCCCGGTTCCAGAATGAGAGGTAGATGTAAGGGTTGCTTCGTGTTCTTCTCAATGCTCTTTTTTTTTTTTTTTTTGGTCTTTGCCTTTGTTGATCGTCTACCATGTAGTTGAAGTCAACTACCATACTATGTATCTACAGATGTTACTAAATTGACCTGGGTTTGGTACAGAGTTGTATGTGTATTAGAATCAATCATTCGTAACCTAGTTATATATAGCTAAACCCCACAGGAGCAGAAACTAAAGCATCATTTCAACTGTATCTATATGGTAGACAATAAATATGGCATATTATCCGAGAATTTTCAAGCTAATTTGGAAACCAACAAAAGTACAAAACAATTATTCATTCAGTAGTCATCCTTAAATAATTTCTATATTAAGAGGTAAGGAAATATATATAATATACACAGATTGCACCCTGTTATTCCTCATTGTGACACATAAAAGAAGACAGAGCATTGCATTTGTAAAACATTAAATTAAAATTGGTAAATGACCAACAATATAAACAACAGTTTATTTACGAATACTTACAGTAAATTATTTATATTTATTGTCATGGTTAACTCTTCAGAGAGTGGTGGTTTTCTGATGAGAAGAAGAATCAGAAATTGGCATTGTTATCTTTGCAGATTCCTTCAACAAATCGAAAGAAGAGAAGGAATGTGGCGGGAGAACAACGGTCAGATCCTCCTCTGCCATCTCTAGCAAGCTTTCATGTGGCACAACCTGCAAAAAAGAGTCAGAATTAGAGCTTAAGCAGTAAGAACAGGGGATTTGTGATGATGATGATTTGTATGTTTCTTGACTTTATACCTTCTCTGGCTGTGAGAAGGAATTTTCATCCATCACATTGGTAGATGTAAGTACTGTCTTCTTTGATCCCGAAACTTTCATCACGTTCGGGTCCAATCCAGTTACCAACACTTTCATATTTACTGAGGTAGCTCCGAAGTTTACTGCCTGCATATGAATCCAAAGTTAACAGATTTCGAAACAGTTTCTATCTTTCCTTTTCTTTATTTGGCTCAGAATGAGAGTTCAGGATTGAATTTTCTGCGGGTAGTTCTCTCGGTTTACCTTTAAGCGTATGTAATCTTTGCCATTGTTTTTCCACGAGATTGCGGAAGCGACAAGAGAAGAGGAGTTTCCCTTGAGTGTTGAAGTGAGAAGAGTTGCTCCACTTGACTCTGCAAAGAACCGTTGGACCCAATAGCTAGGAGTTCCATATAGATGAGAGGAATTGAAGACTATTGCATCAGGGTTCCACCTGAAACCAATTGAGATTGTTGCCTTAGCTTCCCGAGTACACACAAGAACAGAAAAAGCAGTAGAAACTAAGTGAGAGATACCGTCTATCGTTTGTGTTCACAAAGAGTGGTGCATAGCTAGCCATTTCCACAACGTCACTGCAACAAAGAAAGCATTAGATGGTTTTACTCATTCCATGTTTTTAGTTGCGTTCAAAGCTAAGTTTGAAGGAAACCTATTCTTTTCAAGACCAATGAGAAACGCAGCTTCTCCAAGAGAGGCGAGAAGGCTTCCCGTACCAGCATCTTTTCCAGTCACAGCATATTCACTGACAAAAGCCTGCAAGAGAAAAATCACAAAGTGAGCATAATGCTGAAAGCTTCATCTTTTCTTTCTTTTGAAGTTAAGTTGTGTTATAATCTCACCTTTGGACCATTGCGTGAAGTGCGGTCAAATTGATGATACATGGAAAACAAATTGCTAGCAGAAGTGTAAATCTGTGACAAAAGGAAAACACTTTTTGAGACGAAAGAGAGAACACAAGACAACAATTACAGGTTCTGGTCAGAAAGAAATTTTACGTGAAAGTCATAGTAATCAGCTGGGTGGTCGAGCGGATGAGAAGAACCATCGCAGTTGGAGATGATTTTGATATCTGGGTAGGCTTTTTTTATAGCATCATAGAACACAATATAGTTTCCTGCAAAGTTGTAATCTCATTTAGTATCAAAGATGCTCAATAAAAGTCTCAAGTGAATGTGATCATAGAAAAATTGCAAAACCTCTGTAGTATGTTTTCCCACAATCTTCATTTCCAATGGCAACGTATTTCAGTTCAAAAGGCTCTTGGCGTCCCATTTTAGCTCGAACAGATCCCCATGTAGAATTAGATCTCCTCGGGCAAACTCAATACCGTCGAGTGCTTCCTGAAGCAAAAAGAGGCAAAAATTTTGGTTTTCCAGCTTCTTCACTAGTGAAACAGAGGAAGGTTTCGTAATCATACTTGAACAAAGGGCATGATACTGGCAGTTTGAACTTCATCATTATGACTTATCCCTGCACAAAACGTAAAAAATAAGGTTGATAGATTTGGAATACAGAAGAGATACTAGTCGGAGAATGAAAGAATACCGTTGTTAAACACTCATATGGGGGCTGCACCAATGTCTTCTGCCAACTGCAAGAATGTCCATTTAACTTTGATATCGAGCTTGCGGAATAATTACAGATCCAAAACGAAGGAGCTAAATAGACTCAATAGAGAAAAAAAAAAGTCTCACTTGAAAGAACTCAAAGTGACCAAGGCCATCATCGGTCCAATACTTCCAAACATCACCAAAATGGCCTGGTCTCTCTTCCCAAGGCCCTACGGTTTCTTTCCAGCGGAACGCATTACTTAACAATTCACCCTCGACAAAACAACCACCTACGTTCACAAAGATCCAGAGTAAAGAATAAACTTTAGCTTATATCATCTTAAGTCATGCTCTTTACCACAATGAACTAGGAAGTGTGTATCTGGACAGAACAAGCAACAAAAACACTATTAGCCTTAAATATTACCTGGGAACCGGATGAAACGGGGTTTTATATCAACCATCATTTGGAAAAGATCGTTTCTAAAACCATGTCCCTGCAATGAACCAACAATATTGAATATTTGATTTCATTCTCTTCCGATATTTTTCTCTCTCTTCAACCACTCATCTCAAGGCTCTATAGGGAATCCGAAAGAAGGAAAAAGAACCTTGTAAGTATCCACTGGCATGGCCGAGACTTGGTCAATCCATATTGACCCTTTCTTGGTTGTTGGATCTGTCCCTTTTGCCTCCAAAATAACCTCCTTTTTAGTCCATTTTGAAACATCAGAAGCAGAAGCTCTGCATTGAAACAAATGAAAGCACACAATTGAAACAACAACAGAAACGTATTCAGACTTAACTGAAGAATCTGAAATGGTTTCTCACGTAATTTTCTCAGAAGCAAGAGTCCGTGATCCATTCGAGCTCGTCAACGACACAGACAGATCGATATCACCAGTCGAACGCACATAAAGAGCGACCTTGTACTTCTTTCCTTCTTGAATATTCTAACAGAAGATAAAAAAAACGAAAGAACAGCTAAACGCATACTCTTGACACAGAGGGAACTGAGCTGTAAGAGTTTTCATAATTGACACTCACCATGCCCCAGTAACCAGGGTTATAAACTCCAACACCTCCTGATGGACAACCTTGGCTATCACAGAGCACATCCATTCTCAATGCAATTTTATTCCGTTCAAAGCATGATGAACGATCTGTAGCTACATATACGGATGAATGATCACCAACAATGGACCATGGCCAAATATTAGACGGTATGTTTTGCCCACCAGCTTCAAACCCTGGAAACCAAAGTTTTTTGCTTAAGAGTTACTACCACCTTGATCCCGTCATGTAAAGAAAGAAAGGAAGCCAAACAATGTTTGATTCCCAAGGATTTTCAGAAGTAATAAGCTAAAAAAGAAGAAACGAACCTCTGTTGCTAACAAGTTCGGCCCATAATCCACCAGCACCAGCATGGTTGATCTCCTGTAAATGATTTAAACATATAGCACATAAAGTTTTCGATTACACATTGCGTATATAGCAGAGATATATTGGAGACTGTAACATTAACAAACCTCAAAGAATATGCCAAATAGAGTTTCAGGAATGGGTCGTCCAGCTCCGTCAGAAGCATCAACTTGCAAAGTCACCGCTGGTTTAGGATCTTCTTGAGCATCAACAACACGAAGGCTTTGATAGACGAAGCATGAGCCAAGGAGAAAAGAAAGTATACAAATACTTCTGAGCAACTTCCAAGACTCCATATCCATAATCACCACATCCAAATAAACCAACAACCTACAACATTTATAGAAACATTGAATGTTTATTCAGCTCAATCCGTTTGATTATTTAAAGGAAGGTAACAGCTAGAAAAAGAGAAATACACCAAAGCCATAAACGAGGGCTAAATTAGAAAAACACAAACGTTGTTAGAAATCAAGAGTGGGCTTCTCAATCTCAACTCATAAAGTCAAAACCTTCAGAGACAAATTAAATCACAATTGGCTTCAAAAACTAAACTCAATATGCTCAAATTCAGAGGGAAAGGTTCGTTTTTTTTTTTTTTTTTTTCAGATTCTACTTATCAAAGCTTTAAACTTTATGACTAAAAGAGTTGAGAATGCACAGTGAAGAACCCAGAATTGAGATCAACAAGAGAAATGGAAAACAAACCTGTGGGAATCAACAACGACAATGGATTTGATCAAAACGAGAGACAAGAGGAATGGTGGGTGAAGGATATAGTAATATATCAGAGACAGAAGAAGAGGAGGAGTGAAGGGGTAGTATAAGAAAGAATGTTTTTGTTTGCTTTGGGGATTGATTAGCTTGGAGTAAGAGGCAAAAACCCAGAGAATCCTTGCTTTCACGTTAGATCGAATTGCTTGTTTTCGTGGAACAAGTGGAAGTTGATTAGAAGCGACGACTACTGAACCCCTCTCTTCTTCTCTTTCACCTGTTTGTTCTTTTTTTTTCCGTCTGAATGATTCATTGATATTCATAATAACTTCAGAGTAAGATACAAAGGCCGACAAGGAAATCAATCCTTCCGGAGACTTAAAGCCAGCGAGTACAAAACCCTCCCGGAGACTAAGACCAAACAAGGTGAGTTAATGGGAAACAACCCAGACAGACAATTACACAACATCCATTGACTTCCTGGAACAGAATCAAGAGATCCAAAAAGAAAAATTAAAACCTACATCTTATTAAAACAATTAAAACAAATCTCAGAATAGAAAAAACACACAACGGTTTAAATTGCAAGAACCTCCTTTACCACTAGTTATAACCGAATGAGCATGCCGTGCGACCCTTTATGTTGCTTCAAAGAGGAGCTACCGGGGGCGATGAGACACTACCCAAAACCTAGAGCTCATTCAGGAAGAACGACTCTATAAAAACCGGAAGGAAATCTCGATCTGCGTTGGTGAAGATTCTTCATCAGAGGCAGTGAAGTAGCGGTTGGAGACTGCCTCAGCCATAAAAACGGCCAAATCTGAAGCTAGACTTGACGGAAAGAACCAGAGCCAAGAAGCTAAATCCAAGATTAGGAAGATCGAAGCTTAAAAAATTCTAGATCTGAAAATCTAGATCTGCTGCTATTGGAAGAAAAAGGTGGATGTGCCGATAAAAGATGGAAGCAAAGACAAAAGAAAAGGAGAGACCCGACTCCGGTGCTGAAGAAGCCACCGGAGCCGGTAAAACTAAGCGGCGGCGGCAGTTTTTGGTTTAGAGAGAAGGCAGAGAGTTTTTAGGTTTAGAGAGAAGGCGCCCGTTCTGTGGCCGAGTGGTCGCCATTTCATCTGTTTGTTCATCTACTTCTTTTTTTTATCTTTTCTCTATTTTGGATAATGATGTTTTCTTTCTACTATGGATAATGTTATCATCTCCAATAGAAACTCGATGTCTTTTTTCTTTCTATTTTGGATAATGATGTTTGAGTTTTTTACTACTTTACCACATTCACGAACAAAAGTCGTGTGATCTACCACATTGGTTCAGTCCTTTCGGGGGATATCACATTTGTTAGATAAAATTACATTTGTATCCCTCCGTCCATCGAATGGATAAATCTCAAAAATTTATATTTTTGTGTTTTTTTTCTCTATGTCTC
This sequence comes from Camelina sativa, assembly GCF_030686135.1. NCBI lineage: Eukaryota > Viridiplantae > Streptophyta > Magnoliopsida > Brassicales > Brassicaceae > Camelina > Camelina sativa. The sequence goes on from NC_141898.1 coordinate 4,493,925, forward strand.
GTCTTTCGTGTTTTTTTTCTACAAGAATTTTAAATTATTTCAAACTGAATAACTTTTAAATTTGGAGTGCATTAATGGTCGACATGTTCATCTCTCCTAGTCATAGTGGAGTCCCCTAAATATTTTGTCACGCACTTGCCAGAGTTTCTGGGTTTGAATGGTAACTGCGGTCAGGGCGGCCAAATCCGTTTGCAGTGTGGACCGCTCTATTTTTAGGGCGAACTGCAGACCGTTGCGGACCAACTCTATTTGTATGCAAAAGCAGTCTGCAATTGGTCCGCAGCGGTCTTGTCTCTGCTTTGTTTGGACTGCACTACTGCGGACTATATTTGCTGAATGGCAAATAAAAAACGGTCCAGTCCACAGATGGATTTGTCCGCCCCAACCGCTGCAACCATTCACACCCTCTATGTTTAACCGTAGTTGCTCTCCGGAGTTTGTAAATTACCAATTTTTTTTTTCAATTCTCAGTGTATTAAATGTTATCCTTTTCGTTATATGTTGATCCTGTTTTTGTTTCCTCAGATTGAACCGCAATTTCAACGCTGGACCCCTCTCGGAAATGGAAACAAACGGTGATGCAGTTGAGAATAACACAGATCCTCCAGCGGTGGTCTCTTCCCAGTGACCTTGTCCTTATTCCTGAAAGTACATTGGGGATGCGCTCGACTCTGCTGACCCCACAGATTCGTAAGTTATAACAGAACTTTAGTCTCTCTTTCTGTCAGTAGACATCCTTATTATATTTGATTTGTTATGTCTACACAGAGATCATCCAGAGGGTGAGAATATCGCAGATCCTCAGCCGCCTTCTGTAGATTTTGTTGAAACAAACGATGGACAACTTCCTCCGCGTCTATTCGCAAACGATGGACAACTACTTAATTGGTTGTCAAGTGATTGTGGATAAATAAGTATAGTTTGGACATGTAATTGATTGGTTAACATCTGTGTGTGGACATAAAAATTGACTGTAGACATGTTAATTGGTTGACAAGTGTGTGGATATACTGAAAATGCAAAGAACAAATCTGTTAAAAATTGAAAAATTGAATTACATAACAAAAAAATAGTTTGGAAGACATTTTGAAACTACTTATGGACAAACTAAAACATTTGTCCATTAAACGTTGAATGTCTACAACTGAAAACATCTTGTCCTAAAATAGTTGTCTATTAGATAGTATCACGGATTACCAATGCATTTAATGCGAATTTAATGTGAATTTGCATCTTGTCCCTTTTGTCCACATTTAATGCAAGATCGGGTTACCAATGCATTTAGTGCGAATTCACATGTTGTCATACAATTGCACATGATATCTGGAGAGAAAATTTCAGAACTATTTAAGTCATTTACACTCGTTGCTTTTGGTAGATCAGAAAAAGTTTTGGTAATGTGGTAGATTGAAAAAGATTTATAAAAAATGTGCTAGATTAGGCTAAATTCCCATGTTGTTGTTTTTTTCTACTATTGATAATGTTATCATTAGTACCGACTACCGAGTATTATTCTTTTGTTAAATAAAAACTGGATAATATAATACTTATATTTCATAAACCTACCTAGCAGATCATTTTGGTTGCATGTCATCTTCAATGGAGTGTTTTTTGTTATTTCTTAATCAGAAGATCACGGGATTGAATCCACACTAATCTACGGATTTTAAGAAAGAATTGAATATTCTTATTTCGTAAGAGAAGGTTAAAACAAAATTTTACATGCGTGAGTGAATAATTACCGTCTCCCTTGATTAATTTATATAAATAATTCTTTCTTTTGCTAATGATTATGTAATTGTTATCAAACCTGTCTAAGCTTTAGTTTCACCTTTTATTTTTGTCAAAATTTTCTCGAAGATGACCAATTGACCATCAACTGTCTTGGCTTATCTATCATCGTGAGGCTTTACTTAAAGTTATTTGGATAGCAAAAAAAAACAGAGCTGTACATTAATAACTCAAGAAACAGAGTCTAGATCTAGAACATGGTGTCCTTCGATTTGTGTGCAAGTGTAACCACGAGAAATTTGCTATAGATGCGATCGTCGTAGAGTACAGCCATGTTTATTAACCGTGCCGTGAGTCAATATCATTATTTTGTTCTTTACGATATCTAGTTGTCTAGAATCTCAATCTTTTTGGTTATATTTTCTCTCTCAAACGTATCTCAACAACAAAATTCACCATTAAACAAAAAACAAAATAAAGAACAACTCATCAACTCTAGATCCATCATCACAAAGCATCTGTGACTTCAGAAGATAGACAAAGATCTGGAAATAAAGAAATAAAAACAAGAGTTATAGTTTTGAAGTGAGAAGCAAACAACAATCATGAAAATAAAGAGAAAAAATACCAATCGATCATCTGATGAACACACAAACACGCTCGTAACATATTCAACAAAATCTCTATGACGTCATCACGGTATTGCTTTGTCTACATTTGGGAAAGAGCGATGGCGTCATCACTTTTTCCAAAAGTGTATGACAAAGAAGCACAGAGATGACGTATCGTTACTACTATTCTTCTGTGGTCGCTAGCCTCCCCCAAAACTAATCTCTGCAACTTCAGCTGTAAACGTGTTTAAATATATATAGGAGGCTACTCTAGGGTACAATCTGGAAACCCTAGAAGAATCTAAAGTGAAGTCGCCACGAAAGGTGGACAGAGACAATACTCGAAATAGAGTAGTAACGAAATCTGCAAAATTTGGGCTAAGAAGCCCAGTATCAAAAGCTCAATGTTTACGCAGCAGTGACGCATTTCTTAAAAACTTATCTTGCTATGAAAGAAACCCCTAATACATCAAACTAGGGTTTTCTTTTTTCTGACGAAACGAAAAGCAAAAGGGTTCAAGTAAGTGTTAAATATAGATACAAATATTGTATGATATTGTTAATGAGATAGATGTAAATCAGGTCTAGTCAAGATTTATGTATATCTACCCATCTGTATATAAGGTACAGAACCTAATGGAATAATACACAAGTCGTTTTACCATTTCTCCTTCTCAAACTTACATAAGGTCTTTGCTCACCCGATCCCATAGGGTTTCGTTAATCTGATTTTTTGTTCTCCACACAAAAAAAACCTTGTCATCAGAGATGCCATCAGAAGCAGAGATGCCATCAGAAGCAGGGGTTTGTTGTCGATGCAAGGACAGGATCAGTGAGTTGCCTGAAGATTTGCTGGTGCAGATACTGTGTCTAATCCCAATAAAAGATGCGGTGAACACCATGTTTTTGTCAAAACGGTGGCGTTTTGTCTGGACGATGCTCCCTAAACTCGATTACACAAATAGCAACATACGCGGGGCGCTTTACCCGGAGATATGTGATTGGGACTTCATCGACAAGTCACTTCAACTCCACAAGGCACCTTCACTAGAAATATTTAGTATCCAACTTAAATCTCCGGTTGATTTCGATATCGGAAAGTGGGTTTTAAACGCGGTTGACCGCTGCGTGCGAGAGCTGATTTTGGGGATTAACTTTATACCAATTGCAGATCCTACCAGTTTGCCTAAGCGCCTTTACACCAGCAAAGCGCTTGTGAAATTGAGTCTATCGGGCAAGTTTCTTGTTGATGTTCCTTCCTCGGCTTGCCTCCCGTCCCTTGAATCGCTGGTCCTTAAAGCTGTGGTGTATAAAGACCAAGATTCTCATGTTAAGCTTTTATCGAGGTGCCCTGTTCTCAGAGATTTGTACGTGTTCCATAATAATAAATGCAATGTGACAAGTTTCAGTGTGAAAGTTCCTTCTTTACAGAAGTTAGAGTATGTGGATCGGTCATTCTTTGACAATGATAAGCGCTTGGTTATAGATTGCCCAAGATTGAATTACCTTTACATTACTGCCTCTTTACGAGACGGTTTCTTAATCAAGAATATGCCTCGCCTTGATGTGGCCAAAGTTTTACGCTACGGTTCTCACCCGAATGAAGAGTTTCTGACATCTTTGTCCTCTGTCAGGTTTCTTGCTTTGGAACCTATCAAGGTAACCATATTGATAACATTCGGCTCTTTACTTCTCTTTGTTTGTGATCACGTTTTACTTATGTTGTGTTCTGTTTCATGCAATTAATTGCAGGTCGCAGTTTTTAGTGCCATTAACTTCTCTCGGCTGGTAAAGTTTACTTTGCGGACATATCGTTTCGACAATTGGTTGGAACCACTTATGCTTTTGCTTCATAAAGCTCCTACACTAAAAGCTCTTAAGATCATCTCTGTAAGTATATACCTCTCTCCCCTCCCTCTTCATCGAACAAGTTTTGATTTTGATGATGGACCTTCAAATTTAAAGTAAACGTGTTTATATATAAATCCTCTCTGTTGCTTCTCAGGTTCATGATGCTCCATTCGCGGATGTCCCACTTTCGTGGAACCAACCGAGTTCTGTACCGGGATGCTTGTTGTTTCAGGTTGAGATCTTTAAGTGGAAAGGCTTTGGAGGAAGAAGAGCAGAGAAACAATTTCTGGCTTTCATCCTCGCAAACTCAAAATGTTTGAAGACGGTGAGAATCTCAATACTGAGACGTTACAAGGCTGATGAAGTGAAAAAGAAGATAACGGAGTTGGAATCTATGTATAGGGTTTCAGCATCAGCTCAGGTTCAGTTTTCTGCTTGCTTGCGTTAGAGATGGTAGAGAATGAACAGGATGAAGAGTAATCAGGTTCATTTCTAATGATTTTCTCTGTTTTTGAGTTTTGGTTTTGCATATAGTTAAGTAACACTTTCTTCAATTATCTCGTCCTAATTTTCTGATGATTTATTATGACAATCTTGGCTGGTAAAAATGCAGATACATAAGCCTCTTTGATCCCCACTCTCTTAACACTCAAGCTTCATAATTTGAACATGTTATTCTCTATCTAGCTAATTTGGTAGCTATTAATTAATGAATATGCAGATGTTCTAAACTAGCAAAATACTGACTTTACAAAAGATTATGATATTTGATGACAATATGATCCTTCTTTTGATATGATCCTGATTTGATGACAATATGATCCTTCCAATCTATATAATAATAACAATCCGAATAAATGCGACCAACAATTGTGTTTTTTCAATCGTACCATTTGGATATTTTCTGAAAAGTCGTGATGGATCATTTAAACGGTTATTTATGAAAAGTTACAACTGTTCACTGTAAAATTGTGTTGATTGGAACATTAATATTTTTTGAGATCTATATATATTTGTCTCTTTGAACTGTTTTCATTTTTTTTTGCCATGACACAAAATAATATAAAATTTCAATCTCAACAGTTTTTACAGCTTTCTAAACTATTCTCTAGCATTCATTATTTTATAAGTAAAGAAAATTTTCCAATTCTTGATTTAATAAAAGATTTTTGGAATGATATTTTTAGTTAATTTTATATATAAAAATTTAATGAAAATACCTAGAGTTAGATGGATTATATAATGCATTTTTGAATTTGACTTTTCAATATGGTAATAAAGATGTCTTCTATTTAAAAGCAGTTTATATGGGTTATTAGGTGAAATCAAGTGCAGACAAAACAATTGTGATTTTTTTTTGTAGTACCTTTTCGTAATGTTTTTTTTTTTAATTCAAACGGTTGTATCTGTTCATTGTAGAGTTGTGTCTTTTCACTATATTTCATTTATATATTTTCATCATAACTTTTCGTTCTAATAAGTGTGTCTATTTAAATAGTCATGTCTTTTGAACTCTCTTTAAATTTGTCTCTTTATCAACAACTAACAAGTTCGTTGAAACAAATTTTCCATTTTATATTGAATCTAGCTGATTGAATATTATTATCTAATATTTTCACCGTAATTATATAATTTAACTAAAATTTTAGAAATGATTATAGCAATAGAGAAATTTAATACAACTTAATATAGAATTTGCAATGTTGTCTATTTATCGTAACTTTTAATTTAAAAATAGTTTAATATTTTAAAATAATAATAACAATCTGAATAAATACAAACAACAATTGCGACTTTGCTTAGTTTTTTTGTAAGAAACTTGTTTTTATTTGGTTTTTAAACCCAAACAGTTGTATCAATTCATTGTAGAGTTGTGTCTTTTCACTATATTTTATTCAAATTTTTTCATCACAACTATTCGTTCTAATATGTGTGTCTATTTAAATAGTCTATGTCTTTTGAACTTTCTATATATTTTTCTCTTTATCAATAACTATCAAATTCAATGAAATAAATTTTCCGTTTTATGTTAAATCTAAATAATTTGAATATTACTATCTAATATTAATAATTAATATCAATTTGAATATTATATTTATAATACTTTAAACAATTTTTTTTTGCAAAAATACATATATTTTACATAATATTTTTGTTATAAATTTTCATTTTGATGGTTGTGTTTTTAGTAACAGTTTATATTTAATGTTTGTGTATTCAAACTATTCTATTATATTCAAATGTTTTCATAATGTATAATTTTAAATTTTATTTACTTATTTCTAAAATATTTCTTCCGCGAAATCGCACTAACAGCATAATTATTTATTGACAATGACATACTAACAGCATCACATATTATTAAAAAGAAAACTAAATAGAAAAGAAACACGTTTTTATTGCCAAAAGAGTGATAATCTTAAGATTCTTATCATGTTCTTCCAAAGTCTAAACTAACACACCGAATTATATAACTTACACTAATCAAAAACGAATTATGTAATCTTATCATGTTCATCCACACATTTGTTTCTTTTGCGGTGGATACGAAATCGAGAACGGCAACAAGAATTGTAATGGGCTTTAATAAGCCCCACGGAAGAATTAAGCCAACCTTCATAATAATAAGTAGGGCAAGCAAACCCAATATATACAACTTGATCGATTTATTTCAGTTTACACGTAACCGATTGGCTTGCTTTGTTTATTTAATTAGGTCACCAAATTGGTTCGGTTGAACCGATTTGCTTGCTGATAAAATCCTCGCGCTTCAAGTCAATAAATACTAACTGAGAAAACGAAAAAGGAAACAAGAAACCATTTGATCACCTTTGGACCATTGCGTGAAGTGCGGTCAAATTGATGATACATGGAAAACAAATTGCTAGCAGAAGTGTAAATCTGTGACAAAAGGAAAACACTTTTTGAGACGAAAGAGAGAACACAAGACAACATTTACAGGTTCTGGCCAGACAGGTAATTTACGTGAAAGTCATAGTAATCAGCTGGGTGGTCGAGCGGATGAGAAGAACCATCGCAGTTGGAGATGATTTTGATATCTGGGTAGGCTTTTTTTATAGCATCATAGAACACAATATAGTTTCCTGCAAAGTTGTAATCTCATTTAGTATCAAAGATGCTCAATAAAAGTCTCAAGTGAATGTGATCATAGAAAAATTGCAAAACCTCTGTAGTATGTTTTCCCACAATCTTCATTTCCAATGGCAACGTATTTCAGTTCAAAAGGCTCTTGGCGTCCCATTTTAGCTCGAACAGATCCCCATGTAGAATTAGCATCTCCTCGGGCAAACTCAATACCGTCGAGTGCTTCCTGAAACAAAAAAGAGGCAAACAGTTTTGGTTTTCAGGCTTTTGTCCACTACAGAAACAGAGGAAGGTTTCGTAAACATACTTGAACAAAGGGCATGATACTGGCAGTTTCAACTTCATCATTATGACTTATCCCTGCAAAAAGGTTAAAATTAAGGTTGACAGATTTGGAATACACAAGAGGGACTAGTCGGACAATGAAAGAATACCGTTATTAAACACCCATATCGGGGCTGCACCAATGTCTTCTGCCAACTACAAGAATGTCATTTAACTTTGATATCGAGCTTGTGAAATATAAATAGAGTCAATAGAAAAAAAGAGGTCTCACTTGAAAGAACTCATAGTGGCCAAGGCCATCATCGGTCCAATACTTCCAAACATCACCAAAATGGCCCGGTCTCTCTTCCCAAGGTCCTACGGTTTCTTTCCAGCGGAATGCATTACTTAACCATTCACCCTCGACAAAACAACCACCTACGTTCACAAAGATCCAGAGTAAAGAATAAACTTTAGCTTATTTCATCTTAAGTCATGCTCTTTACCACAATGAACTAGGAAGTGCGTATCTGGACAGAACAAGCAAAAAAAATACTATTAGCCTTAAATATTACCTGGGAACCGGATGAAACGGGGTTTTATATCAACCATCATTTGGAAAAGATCGTTTCTGAAACCATGTCCCTGCAATCAACTAAAAAGAATGAATATTTTGTTTCTTCCATATTTTCTCTATCTGCAATCTCTCATCTTAAGGCTCTATAGGGAATCAGAAAGAAGGAAAAAGAACCTTATAAGTATCCACTGGCATGGCTGAGACTTGGTCAATCCATATTGACCCTTTCTTGGTTGTTGTTAACTGAAGTCTTGCACTAGGATCTGTCCCTTTTGCCTCCAAAGTAACCTCTTTTTTAGTCCATTTCGAAACATCGGAAGCAGAAGCTCTGCATTGAAACAAATTAAAGCACATTGAAACAACAACAAAAACGTATTCAGACTTAACTAAAGAGTCTGAAATTGTTTCTCACGTGATCTTTTCAGAAGCAAGAGTCCGTGATCCATTCGAGCTCGTCAACGACACAGACAGATCGATATCACCAGTTGAACGCACATAAAGAGCCACCTTGTACTTCTTTCCTTCTTGAATATTCTAACAGAAGATTAAAAAATGAAAAACAGATTTACCCATACTCTTGACACCGAGGGAAACAGAAACCCAAGCTGTAAAAGTTTCACAATTATCACTCACCATGCCCCAGTAACCAGGGTTATAAACTCCAACACCTCCTGATGGACAACCTTGGCTATCACAGAGCACATCCATTCTCAATGCAATTTTATTCCGTTCAAAGCATGATGAACGGTCTGTAGCTACATATATGGATGAATGATCACCAACAATGGACCATGGCCATATATTAGACGGTATGTTTTGCCCACCAGCTTCAAACCCTGGAAACCAAAGTTTTTGCTTAAAGAGTTACTACCACCTTTTTCCCATCATGTAAAGAAAGAAAAGAAACAATGATTGATTCCCATGGATTTTCAGAAGTAATAAGCCAAAAAAGAAGAAACGAACCTCTGTTGCTAACAAGTTCAGCCCATAATCCACCAGCACCAGCATGGTTAATCTCCTGTAAATGATTTGAACATATAAAGTTTTCGATTGATTCGAACACATTGTGTATATAGCAGAGACCTATAGAAGGCTGTAACATTAACAAACCTCGAAGAATATGCCAAATAGCGTTTCAGGAATGGGTCGTCCAGCTCCGTTAGAAGCATCAACTTGCAAAGTGACGGCTGGTTTAGGATCTTCTTGAGCATCAACAACACGAAGGCTTTGATAGACGAAGCAAGAGCCAAGGAGAAAAGAAAGTATGCAAATACTTCTGAGCAACTTCCAAGACTCCATATCCATAATCACCACATCCAAATAAACCAACAACCTACAACATTTATAGAAACATTGAATCTTATTCAGTTCAATCCGTTTGATTATTTAAAAGAGCCTCAAAGGAAGGTAACAGCTAGTAAAAAAGAAATACACCAAAGCCATAAACGAGGGCTAAATTAGAAAAACACAAACGTTGCTAGAAATCAAGAGTGGCTTCTCAATCTCAACTCATAAAGTCAAAACCTTCAGAGACAAATTAAATCACAATTGGCTTCAAAAACTAAACTCAATATGCTCAAATTCAGAGGGAAAGGTTCGTTTTTTTTTTTTTTTTTTTTCAGATTCTACTTATCAAAGCTTTAAACTTTATGACTAAAAGAGTTGAGAATGCACAGTGAAGAACCCAGAATTGAGATCAACAAGAGAAATGGAAAACAAACCTGTGGGAATCAACAACGACAATGGATTTGATCAAAACGAGAGACAAGAGGAATGGTGGGTGAAGGATATAGTAATATATCAGAGACAGAAGAAGAGGAGGAGTGAAGGGGTAGTATAAGAAAGAATGTTTTTGTTTGCTTTGGGGATTGATTAGCTTGGAGTAAGAGGCAAAAACCCAGAGAATCCTTGCTTTCACGTTAGATCGAATTGCTTGTTTTCGTGGAACAAGTGGAAGTTGATTAGAAGCGACGACTACTGAACCCCTCTCTTCTTCTCTTTCACCTGTTTGTTCATCTATACTTCTTTTTTATTAATCTTTTCTCTATTTTGGATAATGATGTTTTCTTTCTACTATGGATTAGTACGTATTATTCTTTTGTTAAATAAAAACTGGATAATATGATAAACCTACCAGATCATTTTGGTTGCATGTCATCTTCAATGGAGTGGACTGAACTGTTTTTTTTGTTATTTCTCAATCAGAAGATCACGGATTGAATCCACACTAATCTCCGGATATTAAGAAATAATTGAATTCTTTTTTTAGTCCGACTTTTTGTATTTCGTAAGAGAAGGTTAAAACAAAATTTACAAGCGTAAGAATAACCATACCGTCTCCTTTGATAAATTATATAATTAATTCTTTTTTAGGACCAACTATGATAAATTGTATAGACAAAAGCTAATGATTAAGTTTCGGTAGATTTATCTAACTACAATTAAGCTTTCGAGCTCAGCTTATCTTTGAATAAATTTCCTCGAAAATTACAATTACTTTGCCTTGGCTTATCGTCTTTTGAGTTGGATAGTAGAAAGAAAAGAAACAGGGCTTCTAACCGAATTAGCAATGTCGTTTCTAAATAATCACTAGTGTTTTCCAAATAATAGTAAATAGATTAATAAGAAACAGAGACTAGAACATGTTGTCCTTCGAATTGTGTGTAAACTATGTATAGATGCGATCGTCGTAGAGTACAGGCTGTACAGCCAGCCATGTTTAGATCCGTGCCGTGCGTCAATATCATAACTTTGTTCTTTGGGATATTTAGTTGTCTAAAATCTTTTTGGTTATATTTTCTCTTTGAAACGTATCTGAACAACAAAATTCACCAATAAACAAAAAAAAAACAAAAAAAAAAACTACTCTTGAACTCTGGATCCATCATCACACGCATCTATGACTTAAGAAGATCTCGTAAAGAGTAAGATCTGGAAAGAAAAAAAAAACAAGATTTATGGTTTTAAAGTGAGAATCAAACATCAATCATCAAAATCAAGAAAAAAAAAAAAAAATACCAACCGATCATCTGATGAACATACAAAAACATTCGTAACATCACAAAATCTCTATAACGTCATCACGGTATTGCTTTGTCTACATTTGGGAAAGGGCGATGGCGTCATCACTTTTTCCAAAAGTGTAGACAAAGAAGCACAGAGATGACGCAGACGTATCGTTACTACTCTTCTGTGGTCGATAGCCGCCCTCAAATCTAATCTTTGCGAGTTCAGCTGAAAACGTGTGTGTAAATATATATATATAGGAGGCTACTCTAGGGTACAATCTGGAAACCCTAGAAGAATCTAAAGTGAAGTCGCCGCTAAAGGCAGCCAGAGACAATACTCGAAATAGAGTGGTGACTAATTTTGCAAAATATGGGCTAAGAAGCCCAATATCAAAAGCCCAATGTTTACGCAGCAGTGACGTCATTCCTTAAAAACTTATCTTGCTGTCAAAGAAACCTCTACTACATCAAACTAGGAATTTTCTTCTTTTGACGAAACGAAAAGCAAAAGGGTCTAAGTAAGGTCTTTGCTCACCAGATCTCATAGTGTTTCGTTAATCTGATTTGTTGTTCTCACCACAAAAAGAAACCTTGTCATCAGAGATGCCATCGGAAGCACGGATTTGTTGTCGATGCAAGGACAGGATCAGTGCGTTGCCTGAAGATTTGCTGGTGCATATATATACTGTGTTTAATCCCAATAAAAGATGCGGTGAACACCATGTTTTTTGTCGAAACGATGGCGTTTTTTCTGGACGATGCTCCCTAAACTCGACTACACAAATAGCAACATACGCGGGGAGTTTTACCCGGAGATATGTGGTTGGGACTTCATTGACAAGTCATTGCAACTCCACAAGGCACCTTCATTAGAAATATTTAGTTTTCAACTTGATCAAAAATTTCCGGTTGATGTCGATATCGGAAAGTGGATTTTAAACGCGGTTGACCGTTGCGTGCGAAAGCTGATTTTGGGGATTAACTTTTTACTAACCGTAGATCCTACCAGGATCAGCTTGCCTAAGAGCCTTTACACCAGCAAAGTGCTTGTGAAATTGAGTCTATCGGGCAAGTTTCTCGTTGATGTTCCTTCCCCGGCTTGCCTCCCGTCCCTTAAATCGCTGGTTCTGAAATTTGTGGTGTATAAAGACCAAGATTCTCATGTTAAGCTTTTATCGAGTTGCCCTGTTCTCAGAGATTTGTACGTCTTCCTTGATAATCATTGCAATGTGACAAGGTTCAGTGTGAAAGTTCCTTCTTTACAGAAGTTAGAGTATGTGGATCGGTCGTTCTTTGACAATGATAAGCGCTTGGTTATAGATTGCCCAAGATTAAATTACCTTTACATTACTGGCAGTTTACGAGACGGTTTCTTGATCAAGAATATGCCTCGCCTTAATGTGGCCACGGTTGTTCTCTCCTGTTCTCACCCGAATGAAGAGTTTCTGACATCTTTGTCCTCTGTCACGTTTCTTGCTTTGGGTCCTATCAAGGTAACCATTTTGATAACATTCGACTCTTTACTTCTCTTTGTTTGTGATCACGTTTTACTTATGTTGTGTTCTGTTTCATGCAATTAATTGCAGGTCGCAGTTTTTAGTGCCATTAACTTCTCTCGGCTGGTAAAGTTTACTTTGCGGACATATCGTTTTGACAATTGGTTGGAACCACTTATGCTTTTGCTTCATAAAGCTCCTAAACTAAAAGCTCTTAAGATCATCTCTGTAAGTATATACCTCTCTCCCCTCCCTCTTCATCGAACAAGTTTTGATTTTGATGATGGACTTCAAATTTAAAGTAAACGTGTTTATATATAAATCCTCTCTGTTGCTTCTCAGAGTCAGGGCCATTTCCCACTTTCGTGGAACCAACCGAGTTCTGTACCGAGATGCTTGTTGTTTCAGGTTGAGATCTTTAAGTGGGTAGGCTTTGGAGGAAGTAGAGAAGAGAAACAATTTCTGGCTTTCATCCTCGCAAACTCAAAATGTTTGAAGACGGTGAGAATCTCACTGAGACCTTATAAGGCTGATGAAGTGAAAAAGAAGATAATGGAGTTGGAGGAGTTAGAATCTATGTATAGGGTTTCAGCATCAGCTCAGGTTCAGTTTTCTGCTTGATTGCGTTAGATATGGTAGAGAGTGAACAGGAAGAAGAGTATTCAGGTTCATTTCTAATGATTTTCTCTGTTTTTGAGTTTTGGTTTTGCATATAGCTAGCTGGCAACCCTTTCTTCAATTATCTCGTCCTAATTTTCTGATTTCATTATGACAATCTTGGCTGGTGAAAATGCAGATACATAAGCCTCTTTGATCCCCACTCTCTTAACACTCAAGCTTCATAATTTGAACATGTTTTCCTCTATCTCGCGCTAATTTGGTAGCTATTAATTAATGAATATGCAGATGTTCTAAACATGCAAAATACTGGTTTGAAATGAAGAACATTAGATGATTAAGTTTTACTTGGGAATGGATTAATATCAAATATTAATCCAACAGTTAGAACGTTTTCATTGTTGTTCAACGAAAAGATTATGATATTTGATGACAATATGATCCTTCTTCTGATATGATCCTTATTGTAAATGTTCTTGTCTTTGCTTACAAGTGAACCCACATTGGGCCTTCCAATTTCTCCAAAAACATAATTATTTATTGACAATGACATACTAACAGCATCACATATTTTTAAAAAGAAAACTGAATAGAAAAGAAACACGTTTTTATTGCCAAAAGAGTGATCAATCTTATCATGTTCTTCCAAAGTCTGAACTAACACACCGAATACACCAATAAAAAATTTATAATCACGATAGAACCACAATTTCTAGAAAAATAGTTATAGTATTTACTAAAAAGAGAGGCAATCAAAAGAAAGGATCATCAACCAAACAAAACAAACCAGTTGTAGTCTGGTTTAGGTTCACTTCATCGATTCTAAAGCTTACCGTCGGTCGAGTATTGGGATATGATTGACATTAAAAAATAAAATAATAATGAGAACTCAAAAATTGTAGATTTGGTAAAGTACTCTTTCATCATAAATTAGAGATTGGAAAGCAAAAAAAAAAAAAAAAAAGCTGAGAAGAAAGAAAAAAAAGAAGAAGATCCACCTCGAACTTCTCTCCATCTTTCTCAATCATCATCTAATTTCTCAGATTCCGTTTCTTTCTCTCTCTCTCTCTCTTTCTCTTCTTCTTCAAGCCAGACTCTGATAAAAATCCAACCTTTATTTCTCATCCTCTGTTTAAAGCTTCACACTTTGTAAAAGTTTGTTTCTTTCTTTCCCCCACAGATCGATTTTGATTAGTCTCAATCTCAGTGGGAATTTGTTACTTTCTCTCTATGATCTCTAATCTTCAAATGTTTCTTGGTTTGTGAAATCCAACAGTTAAAAAAATTTCAGCTTTTTTTTAAGCTCTCTGTTTTTTTTTTTAATTTGAAGATAATGAGAGAAGACGAGTCAGACTGGTTCGCAAGATGGGAAGAAGAGTTACCATCACCAGAAGAGCTCATGCCTTTATCTCAATCACTAATCTCACCCGATCTAGCTCTAGCCTTCGACATACGAAGCCCTAGTCAAGGAAACGGTAACTCAAATCAACCTCACCATCATCACCAAACCACAACAACTCCAACAACACCTTCTCAGCTTCAGCTTCCTTCTTCACAAGCCAATTCCTCAGCCGAGTTCGCTGCAGATTCAGCAGATCTAGGCTCTGGTGGTGCTGCCGGAGACGAACCCGCAAGGACTTTAAAACGACCTCGTCTCGTTTGGACTCCTCAGCTTCATAAGCGTTTCGTTGATGCGGTGGCTCATTTAGGGATTAAAAACGCTGTTCCCAAAACCATTATGCAGCTTATGAGTGTTGATGGGTTGACTAGAGAAAACGTTGCGAGCCATTTGCAAAAGTATAGGCTTTATCTTAAGAGGATGCAAGGTTTGTCTTCTGGTGGTGGAGCTGGTTCAGATCCGGCTACGGATCGTCTCTTTGCTAGCTCACCTGTGCCTGCTCATTTTCTTCATCCTAATCGTGTTCCGAGCTCTGATCATTTCATGCCGTCTTTTGTTCCCATTGCTACTCTTCAACAGCAACAACAAATGGCTGCTGCGGCGGCGGCTGCAGCTGCCTCTAATCCTCATTTACAGCCAGCTCAGTTCCACCACCGACAAATCGCAGCTGCTCATTTTGGCTCTCCGACGAATGGTGGATTCCATTCACCGACGAGTAATGGACAGTTTGGATCACCAACGAGTAATGGGTTTGGATCACCAACGAATGGGAAGTTTGATCCTTCGTTCTTGGCGAGGCAAACTCAGCAGCAGCAACCAATTCATAGAATGTCAACACCATCATTGCATAGTCCAGTTGGTAATTACGTTGAGGATTTGGAATCTGCTAATGCTAATGGAGGAGGCAGAACTGTCTTAACTTTATTCCCAACTCGAGACGATTGAAAAGCCCAAATCTTTAGGTAAATAACAAGATTCTGATTCTTTTGTTACCCCTTTGTCTTTTGTAAAACCATAGCTTGCAATGTTGATCTGTAGTTAATAAATGTGTTGGTATATTTGATTCCTTTATAGGTTCAAAACGTCTCTGCAAGTCATCAAGAACATTGATTTGAGTCTGGTCTTATCGCGTGGCGTTACTCTGTGCAGTCTTTTTAACATTGATACAATCCCGGGGGTCACTGTGTGGTGTGATCAAGTTCTGTGTCTCTCAAGTGGTCTTTCAGGTTCACTGCTTGTTTTTTTTTTAACCCTTGTAGCTTTCTTCTTTATGATTCATGTAAAGATGAGTTTACTCTTGTACATCCGTACAGTACAGCACGGTACGGTCACACTCAAGGTCTGGAAAAAGAATCGATCTTGATGGGAAAACAAAAAAACTTGCTTCACAAATGTTCTCTATGCTTTCTCATTTGTTGTAGATTTGTTCTTAAAGCTGAGTTGCTAAAACTGTTCCATCCCCTTTTTAACCGGCAACTGTTATAATGTGTTGTTAGAGAAGATATGTATATGTGATTGACCAGTGATCAATTCATTGATGCAAATAGTTGTACAATGTAAAAAGTATGACCTGAATGATGAAGCAGGGAATAAGCTAAAAGAGACAAAAGACAATGGGAAGCAGAATCAGAATCCAGGATCTGATGCTCTTATTACATCCTCAATCATACCCCAAACTTCATTACTACCAATTATAAAGTCGCATATAATGGAATCATTGAATGGACCAAACCCAAATAAAGTATTATCGATTTTTGATATTTTTTTGCTTTTATAATGAAAGTTAGAATTATTTAGGAGTTGAGTAATTTAAAGCAATGGGTGGTGGGTTCATAGCTGGCATGTCCTGATCTTGTCTCACCCTTTCTTTTCTTATAACTCTAGAAAAAAAAAATCTAATATGGTTGGTTATTCACGTAAAGAGTGTGTATTTCGATTCGGTTCTACGAGTATTATATTTTTTCCGACTAGGAAATTGTCTAACCAAATTATCTACAGTGACCAAATGAAAGTACAAATAATAATAGAATAATTTTATAAATCTTGATTGGTCTCTCCATAAAACTTAAAATCATTAATCCAAATTTACCCACAAGTCTCTCTCTAATCCAATCTTGTGATTTGAGACCATCGGTCAAAGGAGAGTACTCGAGTGTTTTGATTATTCGTTTAGGAATATTGGGAAAGTGTCTTCGTCTCTACAAACTTGGAGAAAAGGACCCTCCAAGTCTTCACCACCCCATATTTATATGTAACCAAAAAAAGACAATAATCAAATTGTGTAATATTTAAGATCTCAAACGCGAGAGCATCCTTTCCATAGAAAATGTCAATTTAAGAAGTTCCTTTGAACAATTTGTTAGGTTCACCATAAGAGATTAAGAGGAACGCCAATCATCAAAGATTTGGTTTTTGAACTATATAGTCTGGATTTCATTCAAAGTTTGATAATAATATAATTCAAAGAAAAAGAGAAGATGATGTCTTGTTATATAAGAAAGAAGAAGCCATTGTTCGGAACAGAAACAGAGAGCTCCTAAAGGCTAATAATATCTATTAGAATTCTGCTTTTCATACAGACATTAAAGTACTCAAACAACCACTTCTCTTGCCGTCAGGGATTGCTTGCAGAAGGATACCTGCAGGGCAAATTGACGAGTAAGCAATAAATTTTGAGACATATCAATCAAATGGCGAATTGAACAAACAACAGTTTCACGAGCAAACCTGAAAAGATTTGTGTCTGGACCATTCAACGACTGTGCATAATTCAGAGAGGGTGAGTTTGGCCAAGGTGTATAAGAAGCCGGATTATTAGTAAAGGGACTCAAAGCAGGGTTAAGCGGATGCCCGTAGTTTAGGTTGGCTTGATGACCTCTTGGCATCTGAGGGAAAACCCCATCGTGAAACGGGAAGTGGATCGGTATCGGATTGAAGCTTTGGCCAGACGGCATAACTCTAACGTACCTACCAAACAAGAGAAAGACCTCTTTACATTGCAGCGCGTAAACTAATTAAAAGTTCTTGAACATCACGACTGAAGAGATGGAATGGTTTACCTGTAACCGGGATCCACGACATACCTGTCATAGCTCCTGTCATAATCCGGGTCATATCGATCTTTCTCTCTATCTCTGATAATGGCTACTCGAGAAGTCCTTCCAGAATCTCGAGTAACAGCATCAACAACAGGGTTGTTATTATTAACCGCCACTTCAGTCTCATTCTGGTTTATACATGTGTTGTCCTTCCCTTCAAGAGAAGAGGGAAGTCGTAGTGATGAAGAATCTTCAGAGTCAGAACTGCTAGGGCTGTTAAAGATCCGAGCCCGGGCTTTATCATACTCTTCTTTCCTCTCCTCAACACTTCTCAAAAGATTCTGTTGAACTTCTGATCCACTACCACCACAACCAGATCCTCTCTTAGGTCTAGGCTTGATTGCGATTTTAAAACCCTCAGGTTTACCATTCTCAGGTTGTTTCACAGGGATTTCGGATAAGCAGACACAAGGAAACCTACTTTCAGCTGTCTTCGTTACCAGGATTCTGTTCTCGGATCCATCTCCAGCACCAATACCATTGTCTAAAGCCATGGTTACTAGTCCATAATGCTGTGCAACTCGATGTGCAGCAAGACGAAGGTACGATGTTGGAAACGGCATGAATTCGAACTGAAGCTGCTCAGGGTTTTGAAAGAACTTTTGTATATCAAGCTCCATCCGCAAAACTAAAACACAACAACAAAAAGAAGCAACCTTTTATAACAACCCATCAACCACATCTGAATAGAATCTTTCCAGATACAGAAACTAAACTTTTAAAAAAGTGTTGAATTTGAAGAAGATCAAATTAGACAGACACTAAATCCAAAACAGAGTGTTCATAGTGTGCCAATGAAACAATCGTAATCATGAGGATTATAAATCATAGTCACGGATCTAATCAAACCCTAATCATCAGAGAAATTGAAACAAACATCCACAACAAAAAGAACGGATCGAGGATTAGAGAAATTCATAAATCAGACCCAATTCAATGAAACCCTAGAAAAATCAGATCAAACCGAAACAGAGAGGAAAGCGAAAAAATCGAAATCGTGGGGTAAGGTGAGAAATTGACTAAACTGGTGAGACGATGACGAGGATTCTGAAGAGCCTCGACGAGAAAAGGATCAACCATAGCTTCCTTCTCGGTCATAGCAGCAGCAGAAGCCATAGATAAATTAGAAAGCTTAATCCTTTTTATCTCCTCTGTTTTTGAATCCTCTGCTTCTTCTTCGATCTTTGAATTTTTGGCCTTTTCTCTATCTCACCGGACCGGAGATTAGAAGAGAAAACACATCAAGGAAACGAAAAGGAGATAATTTCTGATGAGCATTCTGAAGAAGAGGAGAGAGAGAGAGAGAGAGAGAGAGGGGAAGATGATGAAAAGACTTTCTCGACCTTTTTTATTCTTTCTCTCTCAAATCTCTATCAAGTGGGGAAGAATATAATGTGACAGTTGCTGTTTTTTTTTTTCTCGTTATTTTATTCATTTATGATTTATGTGTATGTGTGTGTTTTTTGGTGGGTTAAATTGTCGGACTTTTTCGAAAAATAAATTTATTTTTTTTTATATCGAGAAGTGGGATTTTTTTTTTGTAAAAGTTGTTGATTTGGTGGAATCATAAAGTTTACTCTATTTGAGACTTTGGATTGGTGTGTCATATATCATTTTCCCATGGTGAAAATAGTATTATCCCAAAGTCCAATACTAGGGTCAGGGTGGTCGCTGGCTATTCAGCGAATGAAGGAAGATGAGTATCTTGTCATCAAATAGGAGCAGTTAATCTCGAACGTTACGTATTAAGTCCTGGGCAATCAGGTACCCAATCGAGTTTCGGTTCTACCCAATCGGGTTTCGGGTAAATCGGTATAAAACTTACAGATCCCATTCGGTAATTTACAAAAATTCGGTTCGGTATGGTTAGTAACTGGCCGGGTTCGGAGCGGTTTTCTACTCTAATACAAAATTTGAAATAACCAGAAATTTTTCCGGGTTATAATCGGTTCGGTTATTTTCAGTAACCAAAGTACTCAGATAACCGACTAAAACTCGAGATAACCAAAAAAATATAAATACCCATGTAAATAACCAAAATAACCGATTAATCCATAGCCCGTTCGGTAATTCTGCATAACCCGAATCCTATCCGATACCGCTTTTATCGGTTCGGTTTCGGTATAGTTCTTCAGTACCGGATATTATGCCCAGGGCTAGCCTTAGTGGGTCAAGGCCTTTAGGTTAAACAGATCTAAAACGGTGGCCCAATATACTTAAGTTACAACCCGAACCCGAACCGAAGTCCATTTTACTAAGGCCTCTTAGCCCATTCGGTAATTCTGCTTAACCCGATACCGCTTTTATCGGTTCGGTTCTGGTACGGTTCTTCGGTTCCGGTACGGTTCTTCGGATATTATGCCTGGGCTATTACGTAATCTACTTTATAATCTAAAAAGTAAAAAACGCATGAAATGGTTGGTCTAAATTAAAGCTACTACTAGTTGTGAAATGTTGAAAGGCTTTTGCACTGGCTTCGTAGTTGCCCCCGTCAAATATATGTACCTCAGGTCTAGAGACTTGTGTTGTATAAATCCGCTCCAATTCCCAAGCCAGTCCATTGTCCATAGTGCTTATATTTGATACCAACATGACACGTACGTCGCGTATATAATCCATCGTACTTGTCTGTTGTAATCTTTGCTGAGTCGCTGACATAAAAATTAAAATTTTCTTTTAAGAAAATTTAATAAATGTGAAAATCTTTTTTATTGGATTTACTTCCTTTGTTGAGAAGATATTGGCTGGTCAAAATTAAACGCAGTTTCCATGTAAAGTACTTCAAAAACGGTCTCATAGACCACGGCGCGTGGACAATGTTCACCTCATACGACACGCGCCACTGTCTTAAAACCTTCTTTGCTTAATAACGTAAATAACCTTAAACTTACTTCCTCTTTTTTGTTTTTTTTTTCAATAACATTAAACATAAAAATCTCCTTCTCTCTCAAACGATGGCGATCTCACCGGTACTGTTCATTGGTTTGATTTGCCTTGCAGGCGGTGCCTCTCTTTTGCCGGCGGTCGAGGCGATATGGTTATCTGTTCCAACATCAGGAGTGAAATGCGTCTACGAAGAGATCCAAGCCGACGTCGTCGTTGTCCTCGATTACATGTGCATCGACGAGGGTTTCACTCAACTTGGTCCAACAGTGGATGTTCAGGTTTGTATACTAACCATATATATATATATATATATATTCCAATTCCTTCGTACGCATGCTTGTATCCTTTTTAAACGATGCCAGAAAGAATTAGTTATAAGATAATGATAACATAGGTTTAGCTAAACAAGAAATTCAAAGTTGAGATCGACATTATACTAGTGATAGATTTGTAGGAAAAAAAATCAACTAGTCACCCACAAAATTCTCATGAACCACTTATTTTGTTTCTACCAAGAGATTTTGGATCTGTTGTTCACTAAGATTGATAAAATAAGGCTTTGGTGTAGAAATGTTTTATAGAGTATTGGAGTAAAGTAAGTGAGAAAGAGAAGTTATAAATTCAATTTGATGTCTTGGTTAAATGTAGGTAACATCTCCGTACGGGAAGGAACTGTACAAGACAGTAAACGTGACGTACGGTCAGGCTGCGTTTACAACGAAGGAGAGCGGAACATTCCTAGCTTGTTTATCAATGCATCACGACCAGACACATCACTCACTCAATAACTCTGTCATCGTCAATATTGATTGGAAGATGGGTATCAGAACCAAAGACTGGGATTCTGTTGCTAAGAAAGAAAAGATCGAGGCAAGTCCTACATTAGTCTCCAGTTAATATATATCTAATTACAATATTCCCAAAGAAACACATGTGGTTGAATATATATATTGTTATTTGTAGGGTGTGGAGCTTGCGGTTCGAAAGGCTACAGAAATAGTGAGTGGTATTAAGGCCAACATACTCTATTTAAGACTCAGGTTATCAATAACTTTCAACTCAATCTTATTTATATGAAATATGCAAAGAGGATTTAGAAAATGAAGATTAATTTATGAAAAAAATGGTGCAGGGAAGCATATATGAGGGATATAAACGAGAAGACAAACAAGAGGGTAGCGCATCTCAGCTTAATGTCTCTAGGACTCGCTATTGGCGTTTCAGTTATTCAAGTTTGGCATCTCAAACGCTACTTCCTCAAAAAGAAGCTCATCTAACTTCATTCTATACTATTATATATTTTAGAAAATTTGCTGTCTTGTGCTATCTTTGGGGGGTAACTATAGAGTGGACATACCATATCAAATAAAGAAACACATGTTTTTTGTGCATGATATTATTTTTTATCTATCACAGAAATTTTATAGAATCATCTAGGAAAGACTGATTCATTCATCTATATATAGACCAAGAATTAATCACAATAATACTATTTGCCTTGATTTTTGTATCGTGGTAATTGATTGATACTTTGAAAGAGGTAGAGGTAGAACTCTGGCTTTGAACTTTGAAGGGTGGACACATTAAGAGTACATATGAGTGACTTTAATAGCTTTTAGTACACCATTTACAGAGTAGCCGTGTCAAAGGAAAAATGATCCTTATTAGAGTTATTAATTAGGTCGTTTTTTGGACATCAATGCCAGTTTGAAAGTACGATAAATAATGTCAAAACTGTTAACATTACTACTGTAATAATTTTTACAGTAACATGTGTACTGTCATTACCTTTTGATAATGACTAAATGACCATTGACCAATAACGTCAACTCTACGTGACGCGCATGTTTAGTTTTGCCGCAGGTTGAGAAGCTATTTACATCTTTCATCACTTATGGACCGTTTAGTTATATGACTTTCGGGAAGTATAAGGTTCCTACAATGCGGTGTTTGGGTGCCTCGATTTTACATAATTGGCCACCAAAATACATAAACTGATGGTATATATGCCGTGGTGAGACACTCTAATCTCATATTATGTAAAGGGGATCATTATGTATGTCAGTAAACAATTATGTAAATGGGGATATCCAAACACCACATTGTAGGCATATTTTAAAAGAAATCTTTATTTTAACTTTATAAGCTTTTCAAAATAATGTCTAAACATTAATTTTAATCCAAATTTATTTCTTAATTTGTGAGATTATGTTTTTCTTTTCTTATAGTTTCATATTATTTTTACATTTGAAGACTTACATTTTAGTCATTTGGAAAGTTGGTTAAATATAAACTTAGGTTTGTTTTCTAAAACTAGAATTTATGTCACTAGCTCATATATTCAAACTTTCAAACTAAGAATCTAGTAATTTCATCAGTCTAGAACTGTCCATGCATCCGCATATACGATTAGGTGCTATAAGCACTTGTCCACCGTTAAAAAATGTGAAAGGTATATCTACAAATCTGACACTTTATTTTACTTTTTGTTTCCTAAAAAACTAAAATTGATGTGAGTCATATTTTAAAACTAAGAATCTAATCAAATTATCGGTCTAGATCCATCCACGCATACTGAGAATCTAATAAGTATCATCGGTCTAAATCCATCCACGCATCCGCGTATATGATTTGGTGCTAAGGTCTTGTCCGCCATAGAAAAAATTATCGGTCTTGATTCGCCCACACATACTTAGAATCTAATAAGTACCGTCAGTCTATATCCATCCACACGTCCGATTTGGTACTAATGTCTTGTCCACCATAAAAAAAAAAAGTGAGAGGTCTATCTACAGATCTCCAAATCCGTGAAGAGATTAGGGTTTCGGAGTAAACAACAACCAAAAGAGCAGAGCTGAAAACAGCCATGATCCGGCTTGGGTCGAAAGAGAAGAGGTGTTACAGTTCACCACCTTTGACAAGGTCCCAAACCTACCCGTTGGAGAGGATTCCTCTAGAAATGAAAGAGGAGATTCTCATGAAATTGAAGGGCAAATGCATCTCGAAGTTCATCAGCATTTCTAAATCCTGGTCATCGATAGTCCGTAGCAAACGTTTCACCAACTTGTACCTGAATCGATCTTTGGCTCAGCCACGTATCCTTCTCTCATTGACCCACCGTGGAGACAATGAGATGCAGCTCTTCTACTCTTGCTCTCAGGAGGATCCGTCCTCTGATCATCAAACGGTCAGTTGTCCCCCTCTGAATCACGATAACTTGTTTGAATTTTTTCCACCTGTCCGCGGCTTGCTGTGCTGTCTGAATGATAATAATAGAGTGATGATTGGGAATCCTACTACTTGTCAATTTATTACTTTGCCGAGAGTCCAAACTGTGAGGAAAGGCATAAGCTACTTCTTTGGATATGATCCTGTTAATGGTGAATACAAAGTGTTGTGCATGACGGCGTCACGTAATGGTACAGCAAGCGATGTTGTGTCGCAGGAGCATCAAGTTTTCACTCTAGGAGCTAGGAGTAAGAAATGGAGAAAGATCGAATGTAAGCATCCCCATTATACTTCTCCTAGAACTGAAGGGCTATGCAGCAATGGTTTTGTGTATTATCTAGCTTGGATCCAACTTGATCTGTCTCTGATATGCTTTGATGTGAGGTCTGAAAAGTTTAGTCTCATTGAGTTACCCAAGGGCGGGAATGTCCAATATCTGTCGCACTACGGCGAAAAGATAGTTGCGGCGAATCTGTTAGTCACCGGTACACTTGACTTCTGGGTTCTTGAAGATGCCAGTAAACCACATTGGTCAGAAATTTCAATCGTGATTCCCTCTTGGACAGATTCATATGGTCAGTTTGAATTTTTCATCTTAAGGGGTAGACTTGGCAACGGCGAGCTTGTATTGGCACCGGTCTTTGTCACAGACCCGTTCTTTATACTATGTTACGATCTCAAGGAAAGCAAAGCTAGAAAAATCCAGATGGAAGGAATTGGGACTCACTTAATGCGTATTAATGTCTATCTGGATCATGTTGAGAGTCCTATGGTTCTGGAACTGTAAGGTAAATCATCTGTTGATGACTAGTTCTTTGTTGTTGTTGTCTGCTGAACTAATCTCTCTCTCTCTTTCTTTTTTTTCTTTTTCTTTTTCTTTCAAGTTTTTGAATTAAGTTGTCGGATATTGTTTGTTTAAGACTAATCCTTATTGGAATATGCTCAACAATAGTTCTGTATGCTTTTGAATTTATGCAATTGCAATGTTTATGACTTGTTTAAAATAATTTATGATTTTATGTGGAGCTTATACTGCTTTGGTTTTTTAATTTGATTTATTTTGGCAAGAGTGATGAGTTTAGTTTTGTTGGCTAGATGTATCTTTATCAGTTATCACCCATCTTATAAATCTTTTGCGTAAGAGCAAAATTACCTCAATAATTACCTCTTTCTTTCTTTCTTTTTTTTTTTTTTTTTTTTAATTATGTTTGACTAAAACCATCACACACGTTCGTGCTCGAAGATTTGATGTACTTTATATTATGTTTTTATTTAACCTATTGTTTGAAATAATTTCTACATTTGAAAATCTACCGTTTGGCCATTTTAAAAAGTAAATTGAATCTAAAATTTTAAACTAAGAATCTAAATTTTTTATTAGACTTATCATTTGAAGTCATTTCTACTAAGGTTGGGCAAAAAAACAGTAGCTAAATATCTAATCCAGAACTCGACCCAAAAATACCGTTTTGGTTTCGGTTCGGGTATACCTAAATAACTCTATTGTATTCTACATTTTTAAACCCGTGGGTTAGAGTTTAGGTAAGGGTAATACCCGCTATCCAAACGGGTACACATAAAACCCGAAAATATAGAAATATCTATAATATTAATAATATTTAGCATTGACATAATCCAGTTATCCAGAATTATAATTAAATTTTGAATATATCAATTACTTTTCTACCTAAAAACCTAAAATAATTTAAATATCTAAAAAATATTTGTTACATATGTCAAAATTTAGTAAAAATTATTTAAATTTAACTATTTTTTAAGGATTTTGTTCAGATACCTGGTAGTTTGGATAGTAATCGGGTTTTAAAATTTGTAACCCAAACCGATCCGAGCCTGATAGTATCCAAACCGAAACTCTAAAATTATCCAATAAATTATATTTTCCTAAACCCGTTTACGCGAACCCGAACGGGTTGCCCATATGCCCAGACCTAATTCTTACATTTGAAAATCTACATTTTAGCCATTGAAAAGTAAAATAATCAAATCTAATCTACCAAAAAGGCGCCTGCTAGTAAATTCGCGTGCTTGTATCCTTTAATTTTAAACGGTGCCAGAAAGAATTTGTTATAAGATAATGATAAATAGGTTTAGATAAACAAGAAATTTAAAGTTGAGATCAGCACTGGACTGGTTATAGATTTGTAGGAAAAAAATCAACTAGTCACTCACAAAATTCTCATGAACCACTTTTTTTGTTTCTACCAAGAGATTTTGGAAGAATTTTTTTATATGACTTTCGGGAAGTATAAGGTTCCTACAATGCGGTGTTTGGGTGCCTCGATTTTACATAATTGGCCACCAAAATACATAAACTGATGGTATATATGCCGTGGTGAGAGACACTCTAATCTTATATTATGTAAAGGGGATCATTATGTATGGCAGTAGACAATTATGTAAATGGGGATATCCAAACACCACGTTGTAGTCATATTTTAAAAGAAATCTTTATTTTAACTTTATAAGCTTTTTGAAAATTTTATTCATTTCAAAATAATGTCTAAACATTAATTTTAATCCAAATTTATTTCTTAATTTGTGAGATTATGTTTTTTTTTTCTTATCGTTTCATATTATTTTTACATCTAAAGACTTACATTTTAGTCATTTGGAAAGTTGATTAAATATAATCTTAGTTTTGTTTTCTAAAACTAAAATTTATGTCACTAGCTCGTATATTTAAACTTTCAAACTAAGAATCTAGTAAATTCATCAGTCTAGATCTGTCCACGCGTCCGTATATACGATTAGGTGCTATAAGCACTTGTCCACCATTAAAAAAATGTGAAAGGTATATCTACAAATCTGACACTTTATTATACTTTTTGTTTCCTAAAACTAAAATTGTGTTGAGTCATATTTTAAAACTAAGAATCTAATCAAATTATCGGTCTAGATCCGTCCATGCATACTGAGAATCTAATAAGTATCATCGGTCTAAATTCATCCACGCATCCGTGTATATGATTTGGTGCTAAAGTCTTGTCCGCCATAGAAAAAATTATCGGTCTTGATTCGCCCACGCATACTTAGAATCTAATAAGTATCGTTGGTCTAAATCCATCCACGCGTCCGCGTATACGATTTGGTGATAATGTCTTGTCTACCATAAAAAAAAAGTGAGAGGTCTATCTCCAGATCTCCAAATTCTGTAAAGATATTAGGGCTTCGGAGTAAACAACAACCAAATTGAGTGAGCAAAGCTGAAAACAGCCATGATCCGGCTTAGGTCGAAAGAGAGGAGGTGTAACACTTCACCACCTTTGACAAGGTCCCAAACCAACCCGTTGGAGAGAATTCCTCTAGACATGAAAGAGGAGATTCTCATGAAATTGAAGAGCAAATGCATCTCGAAGTTCATCAGCATTTCTAAATCCTGGTCATCGATAGTCCGTAGCAAACGTTTCACCAACTTGTACCTGAATCAATCTTTGGCTCGACCACGTATTCTTATCTTATTGACCAACTGTGGAGACGAGGAGATGCAGCTCTTCCACTCTTTCCCTCAGGAGGATCCATCTTCTGATCATCAAACGGTCAGTTGTCCCCCTATGAATCACAATAACTTCTTTGAATTTTCTCCACCTGTCCGCGGCTTGCTGTGCTGTCTGAATAATAATAATAAAGTGATGATTGGGAATCCAACTACTTGTCAATTTATTACTTTGCCGAGAGTCCAAACTGTGAGGAAAGACATAACCTACTTCTTTGGATATGATCCTGTTAATGGTGAATACAAAGTGTTGTGCATGACGGCGTCACGTAATGGTACATCAAGCGATGTTGTGTCGCAGGAGCATCAAGTTTTCACTCTAGGAGCTAGGAGAAAGAAATGGAGAAAGATCGAATGTAAGCATCCCCATTATGCTTCTCCTAGAACTCAAGGGCTATGCAGCAATGGGGTTGTGTATTATATAGCTTGGATCCAACTTGTTATGTCTCTGATAAGCTTTGATGTGAGGACTGAAAAGTTTAGTGTCATTGAGTTACCCAATGGCGGGAATGTCCATTATCTGTCGCACTACAGCGAAAAGATAGCTGCGGGGACTATGTTAGTCACCGGTACACTTGACTTCTGGGTTCTTGAAGATGCCAGCAAACAACATTGGTCAAAAGTTTCAATCGTGATTCCTTCTTGGATAGAGTCATATGGTCGGTTTGAATTTTTCACGTTAAGGGGTAGACTTGGCACCGGCGAGCTTGTATTGGCACCGGTCTTTGTCACAGACCCGTTCTTTATACTATGTTACGATCTCAAGGAAAGCAAAACTAGAAAAATCCAGATCGAAGGAATTGGGACTCACTTAACCCATTTACATGTCTATCTGGATCATGTTGAGAGTCCTATGTTTCTGGAACTGTAAGGTAAATCATCTGTTGATGACTAGTTCTTTGTTGTTGTTGTCTGCTGAACTAATCTCTCTCTTTCTCTTTCTTTTTTTTTTTTCTTTTTCTTTCGAGTTTTTGAATTAAGTTGTCGGATATTGTTTGTTTAAGACTAATCCTTATATATTGGAATATGATCAACAATGGTTCTGTATGCTTTTGAATTTATGCAATTGAAATGTTTATGACTTGTTTAAAATAATTTATGATTTTATGTGGAGGCTTCGGTTTTTTTATTTTATTTATTTTGGGGAGAATGATGAGTTTAGTGTCGTTGGCTAGATGTATCTTTATCACCCATCTTATAAATCTTTTGCGTAAGAGCAAAATTACCTCAATTATTACTCTTAATCTTTTTTAATTATGTTTGACTAAACCATCACACACGTTCGTGCTCAGAGATTTTATGTAACTTTATATTATGTTTTCATAACCTATTGTTTGAAATCATTTTTACATTTGAAAATCTACATTTGGCCATTTTAAAAAGTTAATTGAATCAAATCTTTGAGACTTTTTTTTTTGTTTCCTAAAACTAAAATTTATGTCATTGGCTCATATATTCAAACTTTTAACTAAGAATCTAAATTTTTTATATATCATTTGAAGTCATTTCCACGTTTGAAAATCTACATTTTAGTCATTGAAAGGTTAAATAATCGATTCTAATTAATCTTTGAGATTTTTTTTTTTGATTTTTTTTACCTTTTGTTTCCTAAAATTAAAATTTATGTCAGTTATATATTTAAACTTTCAAACTAAAAATCTAATCAATATAGATTCATCGACACATACTAAAAATCTAATAAATATAATCGGTATATCCGTC
This sequence comes from Camelina sativa, assembly GCF_030686135.1. Classification (NCBI taxonomy): domain Eukaryota; kingdom Viridiplantae; phylum Streptophyta; class Magnoliopsida; order Brassicales; family Brassicaceae; genus Camelina; species Camelina sativa. The sequence goes on from NC_141898.1 coordinate 4,523,033, forward strand.
CACTCGTCCACGTATACGATTAGGTGTTAAGGTGTTGTCCACCATATAAAAAAAAGTGAGAGGTCTATCTACGTTACCTTCGGAGATTTTATGTAACTTTACATTATGTTTTAATTAACTATTGTTTGAAATCAATTCTACATTTTGGCCATCTTGAAAAGTTAATTGAATCAAATCTTTGAGACTTTTTTTTGTTTCCTAAATCTAAAATTTATGTCACTATAGCTCATATATACAAACTTTTAAAATAAGAATCTAAATATAGTCTTATCAATTGAAGTCATTTGTACTTTGAGAATCCACATTTTAGCCATTGAAAAGTTTAATAACTAAATATTATCTTTGAGATTTCTTTTTTATTTTTTTACTAACTTTTTGTTTCGGAAAACTAAAATTTATGTCAGTCATATTTCCTAACTTTCAAACTAAAAATCTAATTAAATTATCGGTTTAGATTCGTCCACGCATACTAAGAATCTAATAAATATCATCGGTATATCCGTCCACGCGTCCGCTTATTCAATTAGGTGCTAAGGTGTTGTCCTAAAACTAAAATTTCTACCAATCATATTTTTTAACTTTCAAAGTAAGAATCTCATCAAATTATCGGTCTAGATTCATCCACACATACGAAGAATCTAATAAATATCATTGGTATATCCGTCAACGCGTCCGCATATACGATTAGGTGCTAAGGCGTTGTCCACCATACAAAAGAAAAGTGAGAGGTCTATCTACATGCAAATCTCCAAATCTGTGAAGAGAGATTAGGTTTTCAGAGTAAACAACAACCAAAAGAGTGAGCGGAGCTGAAAACAGCCATGATCCGGCTTGGTTCGAAAGAGATGAGGTCTAACACTTCACCACCTTTAACAAGGTCCCAAACCTATCCGTTGGAAAGTATGCCTCCAGAAATGAAAGAGGAGATTCTCATGAAATTGAAGGGAAAATACATCTCCAAGTTCATCAGCGTTTCTAAATCCTGGTCGTCGATGGTACGGAGCAAAGTTTTCACCAACTTGTACCTGAATCGATCTTTGGCTCAGACACGTATTCTTCTCTCACTAATCGACCGTGGAGACAGGGAGAAGCAGGTCTTCCACTCTTTCTCTCAGGAGGATCCACCTTCTGATCATCATACGGTCAGTTGTAACCGGTATCATGACTCTTCTCCACCTGTCCGTGGTTTGATTTGCTGTCTAAATGTTTATAATCTAGTGATGATTGGGAATCCTAGTACTTCCCAGTTCATAACTTTACCGAGAGTCATATCAATGAGAAAAGACACAAGCTGCTTCTTTGGATATGACCCTGTTAGAGGTGAATACAAAGTGCTGTGCACGATGGTACCACGTAGATTTCATCATCTACGTGGAGCATCATCAAGAGTTGTTGCGTCGCAGGAGCATCAAGTTTTCACTCTAGGAGCAACAAGAAAGAGATGGAGAAGCATCGAATGTCAGCATCCCCATCAAACTCGTCGTAGAACTCAAGGGATATGCAGCAACGGGGTTGTGTATTATCTAGCTTGGATCCAACTTGTTCGGTCTTTGATATGCTTTGATGTGAGGTCTGAAAAGTTTAGTGTCATTGAGTTACCCAGGGACGTTCAAGTCCAACTTCTATCCAACTACGGCGAAAAGATAGCTGTAACGAATCTGTTAATCAACGGTACACTTGACTTGTGGGTTCTTGAAGATGCTAGCAGACAAGTATGGTCAAAAGTGTCAGTCGTGATTCCTTCTTGGAATGATTCATTTAGGTTTTTTCAAACAGAATTCAAGTTCAGGGGTACACTTGGCACCGGCGAGCTTGTATTTGCACCCAAATTTGTCCGAGACCCGTACTTTCTACTATGTTACAATCTCAAGGAAAACAAAGCTAGAAAAATCAACATCCAAGGCATTGGGAGTCAATTTACTGCTAGAGATGTCTATTTGGATCATGTTGAGAGTCATATGATTCTGGAACCTTTAAGGTAATCATCTGCTGATGACTAGTTGAACTAGTCTAGTTCTGTGGTTACTTCGTGTTGCCTGAACTAAACTCTCTCTCTCTTTCAACTCTCAAGTTTGAACTTTGAAGTTTCAGTTAAGTTGTTGCATATTGTTGTTTATGTTTTAAGACTTGTCCTGGTTGAATTTTAATCAGTGGTTTTGTGTATGCTTATGGATAAATGACTTTGTTTTAAAGAGTTTTGTGTTGGCTCTAGATGGATCGTTATCATCATCTTCAACAAATTTATTTATAAACTTTTTTTGTAAATTTTGTTTGACTAATTTCGAAACCATCACCCCCACGTTCGCGTTCGGAGTTTGATCTACACGCGCATTGTGCGCGTGAATAATAATATTCTCTTAATTCTTAAGTTTTTTATTCGTTGCCTTCATAAGCCGTGTGGAATCATCGAGAAGCGAAACGAAGAAGAAATAAACTTTCAAAAAGCCATCGATGGTGCCGACGGAATCAACATCAGTGATTGTTCCTCCGCCGGAGATAATACCTAATCTGAACCCTTACATGTTTTCTGAATCCGATCTCGTTTCTATTCCGCCGCTAGATCCTCTTTTCCTGTCTGATTCTGATCCGATTTCAATGGATGCTCCGATCTCCGATCTTGACTTCTTACTAGACGACGAGAACGGAGATTTTGCCGATTTCGATTTCCCGTTTGATAGTTCCGATGATTTCTTCGATTTCGATTTGGCGGAGCCCGCGGCGGCGGTGATACCTGAGGAGATCGGGAATAATCGTCCGAATCTGGACTCGTCGGAAAACAGAAACGGCGACGGAGGCTCTGAAGGAAGATCTGATTCTGTTCATTCTCAGGTTTCATCTCAAGGCTCCAAGACGACTTTAGTGAACGACACTGTTGACGCCGCGTTATCCTCCCCTGAATCTAGCAATCACCAGAAGTCTTCTGTCAGCAAGAGGAAGAAAGAAAAAGAAGACTCCGGCGGCGAGTATAGGAGCTGCAAGTATCAAAAGTCCGATGATAAATCAGTCGCTACGAACAACGAAGAGGATGATGACGACAAGAAGAGGTTGCTGAGACAGATCAGGAACCGTGAGAGTGCTCAGCTCTCGAGGCAGAGGAAGAAGCAACAAACAGAGGATCTTGAAAGAAAAGTGAAGAGTATGAGTGCCACCATTGCTGAATTGAATGGTAAGATGGCTTATGTTATGGCTGAGAATGTAGCTTTAAGGCAGCAAATGGCTATTGCTTCTGGTGCTCCTCCTCCTATGAATCCTTATATGGCTGCACCGCCTTTACCGTATCAATGGATGCCGTATCCGCCGTATCCTGTTAGGGGTTATGGATCACAGACTCCATTGGTTCCCATTCCTAAGATTGCTCCTAAGCCTGTCTCTAGTGGTAGACCTAGGAAGACAGATAGTAAGAAGAATGAGGGGAAGAGTAAGCTCAAGAAGGTTGCAAGTATTAGTATTATTGGGATTTTGTTCTTTGTTTTCTTGTTTGGTACATTAGTACCGTTTATGAATGTAAATTATGGAGGAGAAAGTGGAAGCTTTGGTGGTTTGTCTAAATATGATGGTCACCGGTATTACAATGAACATAAGGGGAAGGTTCTTATGGTAGGCGATGGTTCTGATGTTAGAAGAGAAGGTGGAAATATACATTCTAGTAGGAGGATTCATGGTGATAGCGATAGTTGTGGAGGAGTAGATTATAACGCTCATCCGAAAGTAGAGGGACGACCAAGTTCAGTGAGCAATGCCAGTGACCCTCTTTTTGCTTCTCTCTTTGTCCCAAGAAACGATGGGCTTGTGAAGATTGACGGGAACTTGATAATTCACTCTGTTTTGGCGAGTGAGAAAGCTACGGCTTTAGCGAAGAAGAATATCACTGAAACAGTAAAAAGCAAAGAACGTTTGACCATTCCTGGTGCACTGTCTTCTGCATTAGCTGTTCCTGAGTTAAGAGGAAATGCAGCAATGCTTCCTCAATCTTCTGAAGGAAAAAGGCTTCACCAATGGTTTCATGAAGGTGGCTCAGGTAATTTTTCTTCTCTGTGCAGTTGTATTTAAATGGAGTGATCTGGATTTTTAACTCTTTGTTGCATTCTCTTACAGGGACACTAATGGATTATAGCATGTGTACTGAGGTTTTCCAGTTTGATATTGCTCCTGGTGCTATAGTCCCATCATCAGTCGCCAACATTTCAGCGGAGCATCTCAAAAATGTGACCACCCACGGCAAGAGGATAAAGAACAGGAGAATTCTCGAGGGACTTCCGGTTTCACTTGTGGCATCTGAGCTCAACATCACCGGAACCCAGACGAACAAAGATACTCAAAACAAGACGTTTAATGGAAACACTAAGAACAAACCCACCTCATCATCCTCCATGGTTGTCTCAGTGTTGCTTGATCCAAGAGAGATCGTTGACTCTGAAACCGATAGAGTGGTGCCCCCAACCCAGAAATCACTTTCCCGGATCTTCGTGGTGGTGCTTCTTGACAGTGTCAAATACGTTACCTACTCATGCGTTCTTCCTCGATCGGGTCTCCATCTCGTAGCCACTTGATCCGAGTTACTTAGCTCATCTTGACCTCAGTAGGCGAACATGTAACTTGTTTATATATACAGACCTTATTGACTTTTTTTCCCCTGTGTTGTAAAACTCTATCGTTGAAGGTTTTGGATTTTAATGTTGAGAGAACCACAAAGTGAAATCCTTGTTTTACTTTGGGCACTTCCTCGCTTTAGGCCGGAATAATACATCTGATAACTAATGATCTTTTCTTTTTTTAAAGATATAGTAATATACAAAAGAAGCTCTTGGAGCATATATTCAATTGGGATTTAAGTAGAAGGCTGCACCCTTTTGTGCAGCAACATTCTATAACAACTCTTCCAGTTCTGTTTCTAGATTCCATATGAAATTCATTTTTTATACACTTAAGTTTTGAGTACTCTGTTGATACAGTTTACTAGACATGTTAATGTCGTTATTTATGAAGCCCGGCCACTATCAGCATGAGAAGGACAATCCATGGAATAGCTGGTAAAACCGCATTCGCTGCTGCCAAACACAGAAAAGAAGAAGCCTTTTGATTAGAATTGCGAGTCTACGATTTGATATATCTTTTGCTACATTGGAAGACTTTATAAGTAGCAACTTACATGAAGAGGACTGCGATTGAGGATGAGCATCTTCGTTTGCGTGTGGTTCCCTTGGTTCGGCTATGGGTGGTTGAGCTGCATGGGCAAACACCACATGCGGTAGAGGGGCAGAGACTGGAACTATATGAGACTTGGCTGCAGGAATCGGGGCCGGCGAGTGCGGCTGATGACGTTGTACACCAGCAGAAGGAGCAGGCGCAGGTGTGGATGCAAAGTGCATGTGATACTCCTTGAAATGTACTCTCTTTCGTCCTCTATTCCCTAAGTTGCAGGGTGGAGGTGCCGACGGAGCTATCTTACGGTTTCTCTGAGGAGCAGGAGAGGCCACCGGTGAAACTTCGGGAGCCATATTTGGGCTCAGATGGTGGTGATGATGGTGGTGATGATGATGATTGTGATGGTGGTGATGATGGTGATGATGATGATGATGATGGTGGTGCTTGGAATGGGGACTAGGTGAGGGTGATGGAGACCTGGTCCTACTATCACTGCTGTTTGGCAAGAAAGATGAAAGACGAACTTGCTTGACCTTACCAAATATGGTGTTATTCAGGCCGAGGTTTTTCGAGCGTGAACCTGTGATGGTATCAGTCAGTTGTTTCAACCTTGGGCTCGAATTTGAAGTCCCGACTCTTAGCAAAACCGATGAGTGAACAGTTGTAGGAGGAGACACGGTTGACCCTTCTGAATTCGATAAGCTTACATACAAATTCTGCATTCAGACAAAATCCATGTTAACAACTATCTAACTCAAGTCATTAATTCTTGCTAATGAATGCTTAACTTCAACGTGAATGAAAGATTTAGAATTGACAAACCTCGTAAGGTGCGAGATTCAGCCCATTCTTGAGTTGACTAGCAAGGGTATTGAAGTTTATCTGTATCTGGTGAATAGAGTAATTTAAGGTAAAGTTGAAAACAATCTTGAACTTCTGCAGAGGGAAAGCACTCTGCGGTGGAATCACAGTGATTCCTCCTGGAAACTTGAGCACTTCAAAAAGGAAGGTTTCCCCAAACAAGGATTTGGTAAGCTGGAGAGTGGATTGATTTATGAGCACCGATTCAAACATCTCTTTGATAGAACTCAAGGACAAAGGTAAAATTTCCCGGTAATCTGTATCGTGGTCAATTCCAAACACAACCTTTGTCATGTTCAATCCATCCGACGGTTCAAAAGCCAAAATAGTTACCTGTTGTTTCATTAGAACCAATTCGGATCAGAAGCTAAAATACATGATAAATAGTATACAAAAAAAGCGTCGATTGAAACATCGTACATTAATGGATATGTAGCTCATCTCTTGAAAGATGTCATCCCTAAGCTGCAAGATATTTTCATTAAGAAAAGAAGCCGGTCTGTTGATGCTAAAACTGGCTACTATAGCATGACCTGCATCAATAAACAAAGAACCTCATCACTACTCATGACCTGCCTCAATGGCTTAAAACTTATTTAAAAAACAGCATCGATCAGCTCATCTGTCCTAGTTATATAACTTATCAGTAGACAGTATCAGTAAACCTGGATGAAAAAAAACACTGAGAGATGTACACACATCACTACTCTGTCAACAATAAACCGATAGCTTCTACTTAGATTGCATCAATAGAAAATATTCACAAAAAAAAATCTCAAAATAGCTTAAAACAAGTAAACACTATAACCTATGTAAGTATCATCGACTAACATTGACTCTTCCCTGACATGTTAAGCACAAATCACTCGGTCAAATCTCATTCCCAAAATAGCAATGTAATTAGTAAATTGAGGACACAGATGATGAAACGCAGAGACCCAAATCAGTGTTGATGCTAAGAGTTTAACCCATTGTCCAAATAGGAAACTTTCACTCAGCAGTACAAAAACCAAAACAGCTTTCATCAAAAATTGAAATTACCTCTAAATCTGGGATCGAGATTGGAATGCTGCTGATCAATACGAAAGGGAAGCAACAAAAACAAAGCCGAGAGAAACAAAGAGACGGAGAGAATCAAAACGAAGAAACATTTGAACCCAAGGAAGCTAGAGGAGATCCATTGGGAACACACACAACACCGAGCATTCCTCCTGCTCCTCCTCTCCGTCGAAACGCCGGTAGGTTCCCCGCCGGCGACACGGAGATTAACATCATCCTCGGTTTTACCCATTTGACAACCAAAAAAAAGAAGCAAAAACTAAGGTTTCATGAAGCCGTAGTAGCAAACCCAACCTTGTACATCGGTGGTGGGTACACCCATCATCCTTTTAGCTTCCACAGCTCAACCAAAATTAAAAAAAAAAAAAAAAAAAAAAAAAAAAAAAAAAAAATAGCCCTAATTTCCCCCCTCAGATTTCACAGAGATTGAAGAAAAAAGTTTCCAACTTTGGGAATTAGAGAGCCTACGAAATCGTTTTTGTATTGTTCGTACTTCGTAATTCCCCTTACCCAAAAACAAAGGCTTCAATTTAATTTTTTTAAAAAAACAAAAAAAAAAAAAAAAAATCGCAAAACGCAGAGAGTGAAGTGAATTTTTCCGATTTCAGATTATAAAAAGTATTTATTATTTTAAAGGATTGGGTTTTTTTGGGTATTGTGAGGGTTTTTCTCTCTAAATAATATATACTATTTCTCAAAAAAAATTAATTTTCCACATATACACTTTCTTAAATTCACTTTTTCATTTTCCTTAGATTTGATACTATTATTAATTATGATAATTGTACGTTCACATTTACACACCTTGGAAGCTGGAAAAATAAAAATAAAAGAGTTGGTCGTTTTGGGTAAGACCACCGACAGAAGAGTGTTTGAAGACTTCGAACTACCATGAGACCCGTATGGATTAATTCTATTGAAAACTTAGTTAACATTATATATAACCTATGGAATGATCATTTTTTTTTATAAAAAAAAAAAGAAAAGAAATTATGTTACGGGAAAAAAAAGAAAAAATATCCAAACGAAATCATTCATGTTGGATAATTGGCTTAATACATTAATTATTCTAAATTTGTTAAAAAAAATTATATAGATTATAGACTCGTGACACCCATCTTTTCTCAAACTGTCCAAATTAATTGTACGTACTGACAAACTTCTAACCAAACATTATTATTCCAACTTGTTTATATAATTTATTAAATATTATCTAATACAAACACATTTTACGCTTACATCATGGAGACCATCTCTTTTCGTTTAGAGAGGTGTCTCAAGAGTCAAGATGATGAAGGGAAAGAAAAGGATGGATTAAATGGGTGGAATGGCGTATGATGTACTTTGCAATGGGAGAAGAATCCAGTTTTTCCGCATTCAAACAACACATTCAAACGATATTCTTTGTGAAATTACCTTTTAAAAACTATTTCGGATTTTTGTATTATAACTAGAGCATTGAGCAAACGGTTCTACTATCCGATTCCGACGTTGATATTCTTTGTAAATTACCTCCTCTGACAATGTTGCCTTCTCGTCAAGGAAGATATTACCTTAATATATTTTTTTAATTAAAAATATATTTTATCGACGAAAAATTAAGCAGATTTACATATTAAGATCCTAAAAATATAAGCTTGTAATATACGCGCGTGATGGTTAAGTTTAATGATGCAAGTAAATACATATTAAAATCTAAGATTCTTTCATCTCAGATCTACCCATTCACATTAGCAGCTTTCTACACAGTAGAAATTGTGACCAAAAACATAAAGAGATTAGATATTCCCTTTCTTCCAAAAAGTTGCGGAGATCTTTACAAAAAAAAAAAAAAACTGAACTTACATCAACACACTCAGTTTTTCCGCTAGTACAGGGGAGTGAAGTGACTCCATCTACGGCTAATGCATCTATTTTTGCCCCTGCCCTTGAGAAGTGGCGACCCTTCTTTGACGAGTACCATTTGATTATTGTTTAAGATGGTGATCCTTAGAAAGCTTTGGCCGGTATCTTTTGATCATTGTTCAATTCTAATAAAAATTTAAGTTTAACATTATATAACCTATGAATGATCCATTTAAAAAAAAAAAATATTCAAAATTGTTTATAGTACAAAATAAAACAAAATAAGAGTAATACTACAATGTAGCTACAAAACCAACATGTTGAAAAGCCACATTTAGGAACAAAAAAACGTTATATACTAACATGAATTATAATACAAAAGCTTCTCAATGGAAAGGTGATCCATTGTGGTTTTAGGCCAAACCAGAAGACCTAAACGGCCACAGATACATCAATGGCTTTTTCCAGCCATTATTCCGGTCTTGTGGCAGTTCTTTGCGACAAACCGGGCAAGAATTACGCTGGACTAACCACGGGGCTATACATTCCGAGTGGTAGATGTGTTTACACGGCATCTTTCTTGCATCCGATCCTATTTCAAACCGGTCTTGACAAACCGGGCAACACAGATCCAAATTACCGAGATGCTTCTGCCTGATTTTGATCTTTTGCAACGTGTTGATCGCGGCTAGTGAAGCGGGAGGAGGACCGCGACGGTCTTGCGTTGACAGACGGTTAAACAGCTCTTCGAAACTTAGTTGGTCTCCTCCAAGAACCGATCTTCTGTTGTTGCCACGGTTACGAGCTTCTTCAAAGGCTAATCCAAAGAAATCAAAAGGGCTTAGTTCCACGTTCTCATATAGCCTTTCAAGAAAGGTGTCACCACAGTGAATGCAAGCTCCTCCTCTTCTTCCCTCTCCTTGAAGACGTACTCCTCGTCTACAAGTGTTACACCAATGTGTGTTTTTACGGCTGGTCGTGGTCATGGATCTGCGAAAAGAACAGATTCTTTTTTTTATCAAATCATTGTCAACCATCGTGTGCAACTCTTATGGTGTACTACTAGGTAAACATTACTAACTGAGCAAGCCTGAAGATCACAAGTCCAAATTTCGAAGTTGGGAAAAGAACTAAATTCAATGTGATTATGAGTGGAGAGTTTGAATCTTTTTGGTAATTAAAAATAATGGTTTTCCCTAATTAAAAAACTTGCCCATGTCCAAAATACAAACACTAGGAGCACAATTTGAAAGATGCGCGCATAAAACACTAATGCATATTTAGCAAATAGTAACATGACAGATCAAGAAAATCTTATAAGGTTGCTTCATGCTTGTAAGTAAAATTTCTCAATATATAACGTCACGTCACTGATTACGAAACTGGTAGTAAACAAGAAGCCACTAGAATCATGAATCATCAATCAGATATATTATACTATACCTTCGAGTCTTGTACAAGAGAAGAATATGAGAAATCGATTAGATGGCTTATAGATCCAAAAAGGGGGAAAAAAAATGTAAAAACAAATATCATGGTTCGTCAGAAGATTAAGCTATGGACTATATATATGGAGCATACATAAACATAGCTTTGTGATTGGTGAAACAAAACGAATCAAAATCTTTGCTTACCCGAGTTAAAAAAAAAAAAAAAAAAAAAACTAAAAATGGATCGATCCGACAAACTCGTGAATCTCCAAGTGCGAAAGAAGATTTAATATAGAAGAAAAAGGAAACTTCTGGAGGAAGAAAAGTCTTTAACGCAAGATAGAGTCAAAGAGGATTAAATAGATTTGACGACGAAAGATCAAAGACATCGTCAAGTAGAAGGGAACATGTGGCTGACGCTTAACAGAAGAGTCAAAAACACGAAACTAACCAGAAATTAAACCAGTAAATCAGTGAATAAAATTGTGGGACTATCACTACTACAAGAAAACAAGCTTTTTGCGAGGACATATTGCGACGGAGTACAGCTTTCGCAAATTTGCGATAGATTTGCGAGGAATTTACTAGGAAATAAAAAACCATAGCACATTCCTCGCAAATTTGATTTTTGTTTGATTTTTGTTTTGAACTTATATTATTATGTTTATGTAAGTTTAACAACATTTTGTATTACAAGTTTAATTTCAGTTTTCATTCAAAGTTTTTTTGGGCTAATTATGAATTTTAGTTTGCCTAATTAGAAATTAATCATAATTAATTTGCATAATTAAAAATAAACATAATTACAAAATAAATAATTCCTAATTTAAATCTCAGCTGTTGCGACAGACATAAATATTGTAAATCCATCGCAAATTTGCGAGGGATTAGCTTGAACCAAATTGCGAGGAATCTGCTATTGATATTGTCCCTCGCAATTTGCGTTGATTTTGCGACGGCATTTTTTTCCTCGCAAAATTTGCAAGGAATTTGTGATGTTAACTAATTTGCGAGAAGCGATTTGCAAGGAAAATGTGTTCCTCGCAATTCCATTATTTTTGCCTATTTGCGAGGGAGTTGCTATGAATTCTTCCATCGGAAAAGGCTTGTTTTCTTTTCATATATGAACATTTTGCTTTCGAAACTAAAACACATAATATCATGACACCAATACGCGTTATCTAGAGTAGACTATGACATTTGCTACTTTTCTTTTATTTTAATGAATAATGACATTCATTCACTTAAAAAAGTTGGAGATAACATTGAAAGATGACATTGTATGTCTATCAGGACATGTGTTACATATTTTGAAAAGTGTTCAAATGTTGAAACATAACAACTTTTTATTTTAAAAAGTAGATATTAACATTGAAAGATGAGATTGTTTGTATATCAGGACATGTGTTACATATTTTGAAAAGTGTTCACAGAATGTTGAAACATAATAACTTTTTATTTAAAGAAGACAAAAAAAAATCCCATAATTTTTTTTAAATACTAATCCCATGTGTTAATATTTTCTTAATCAAAGGTCTCATTATTTATTATTACATCGTGACTAGAAGACAACACATGTATAGTCCTATTTAATAAATAACTAAATTAATGAGATCAATTCTATTTAATCTATCTAATAATAAGCTTCGGATACAGAAATTAGAATTAAATTTGTGAGTTCTTTTTTTTTTTTTTTTTTTTTTTTAAGTGGAGAAGTTAAAAACGTCAAAGCTGTGTTCCTTCCTCCTCCTCCAAGTTGTGTCTTCTCTGTCTTTGTCCTCTTTTTTTTTTTTATAAATATATAATTTGGCTCTCAAATCTCTCTGTTTCTTTTAATTTTCTCGGGAAAGTTCTTTTGTCAGATTCTCAGGAGAAAAAATTAACTTACAGCACAAGAACAAAAAAAAAAAAGCTTTGTTTGATTGAATAATTAATTAGGTTTTTTTTTTTAATGATGAAACGATCGGATTCGTTGTATAATTGGAGGGAATATTTCCGGCGAGGAGATTCTGATATCTTTGGGATTATCGATCATGCCATTATGGTCGCTGCTTCAGATTGTCCCAGTGAGTTCAAATCCAAGAGAGATAGTATCGCCGAGCTTTTGTTTTCTTGTAAACTGAGCCACCGCTGTCGCCGCTGCATTGGTTGTGACCACCACCTCGAGGTTTCGATTCCTGGAGACCAAGAAGAGTTCGAGCATTGTCCTATGAAGGTGGTGGAGACAGTTGGAGTTGAAGATGTGAGGAAATTGAACAAGAAGAATCAGATTTATGAAGTGGATGATGATGATACTGTGGTTGTTGATGAAGTCATGAGGATCAAAGATATCTTGTTCAACAAAGAAGATGAGGTTTTTATATTTTATCTCCTTTTGCTTTTGAGTTATAAGCTGTTTCTTTGGTTAATATGTGAACAAATCTTGATTTTTTTTTTGTTGCAGCCAAATTCTGTGTTACTTGAATGTCTGAAAAAGCTCGAGTCCATTTCTATGAATGTGGATATGCTTAAGGTTTGTGTTGTTTCTGATGATAATGTGTGTTGGTAGAAGTTAGATGCTATGGAGTGATGATTTGAGGTTTTTTTTTTGTTTTTCGTTCTTGCAGGATACTGAGATTGGAAAGGCTGTTAATGGTCTGAGGAGACATAGTTCTGATAAGATTAGCAAACTTGCAAAGACACTTTTCGCGTATGAGTTTTTTTTTATCTTGTGCTTTGTTTCACCTTTTTTTTTTCAAATACTCTTTGACATTTGTGATGTGCATTAAACTTTGGTGAATGTCATTAGAAGGACCTCTGCGGTTTTGATTTAGATGCAAACCAGCTTCCTTGTAGGATGTCATTAGAAGGGCCTTGGTTGATCATTAGGAAGCTGTCCTTGTGCTAGTTTGGTAGTTTACTTAGAACGTTTACTCTTCTGCACTTTCTGTCTCCCGGTGTAAAGATTGAAATGTTTTTATATATGGGATGGCACAGAGAGTGGAAGAAGCTGGTGGACCAATGGATGAACACCCCGAAGGAAGTTGCTGGTAATTTAAATAGCTCTCTCCTCCTTGTTCACTAGTCAGTGAGAGCAGGTTTTTTTGTCTAGATTCTTAGTAATTTGGCTCTTGCAGGCGCTGAAGGGACGCCAGAGTCTGTAAACCTTTCAGTTATTGATGAAGAAGAAACCTTTCCTTCTCCTCCACATGATTTAGATATCTATGCTCCTGAACCCAATGGATTTGAACTCTCTCAGGTTTGTTAACACCTTTTTCCCTCGTCATACTTTTGACTTCGGGTATTATCCTGACAAGTTTCTTACTCTTGTCCTTGTTTCCTAATGTCTTGTGTCACTTGAAGATCTTAGATTGCTTGGATTGCGATGGAAGTGAGTTAGTACACTCTTTGGTACTTTGTTCTCTACTTGAAACTCTTCCTTTATATATTGACACTCATGATGGTGAAATGTTTTCAGATCCTCGTCACAGTGTAGAGTCAGAACCTGAAAGAAAATTGCAGAGTAGCTCGAGGAGAAGACCTGGGGGCACAAATGAAGCCAGTGTGGTAGGGAGGTCCAACAAGGATCAACAGATGAGGAGAGAAGAAGCTGATGTTAGATCTGTAAAGCACTCAGCCATCGATTTTGGTGAGCCTAGAAAACAACCAAAGCAAAGTAGAGAACGAATGGTACAAAGAAAACCGCTTGCTGTTGCTGAGCAAAAGCGGAAACTTGCTGGATGACAACAACAAGATGTGAGTGTCTTAAGGGGTTAATGAAGCTGTGGTGTTTGATTTTTTGTTTTGTTTCTAATAGCAACTGTCTTTGTTTCTTGTCTCTATTCAGAAACTCAAAGCTCTGGATCCAGACACAAAGTTTGAGTTTGCAAAGCGGAGACTCCAAGAGAGCTACCAACATCATGAGAATGGTTAGTTTAGTTCTCTTAAAGTTCCACTCTTTCAACACATTCTTAATGCTCATTCTGATTTTTCAACAGCCAAGAGACAGAGGACGATACAAGTACTGGAAACTATCCCAAAGCAAAGTAAAGTTCATAAACCGCAACTCAAAAGACCCGCACGAAGATAATTTCATTTTTCTTCGGATGATCTATTTATACAATTACTACAACCATTCAAAAACGTTATTATACAACAGAAGTGCATTGACAGATCCAACATAAACTTAGGACGCTCTTTTCTTTTGTCTGGTTCAGTGAATATCCGATTTGGTCCGGTTTTATGACAAGAGACCCTCATAATTGTGATAAATGAATAATCCTTTGTTATACTGTACTTTCTTCTTGTTTTACCAAGGCAAAAAAAAAAACAGGTCTTACCGGGGCACTTTCACAGCTTACAAGTGTTAGAAACAATTAGTAATTAACAATTACATAAAGACAGCATGTCGCTTTTGTTATCTTATAATTGTGATATAATTTTGCCATATTTAATTATACGTTTGTATTGTCAGACACTCCATGCAATTCCAACTTTCCAAGTACTCTGTGTCTGTGAGGCACCGATCCGGGACATGTGAAAAAGGAAAGTTTTAGGACATGAATGTTTAATGGTTTTTAAGTTGGTTTTAGAATTATAGTTTTTGGACTTTTTTTTGGCAAAAAAAATTTTCCAAAAAGAAAAAAAATATATGTATTTGAAGAAAAAAACAGTGAAAAAGTCAAATATTTGATTTTTGGATTCTTATTGAAACTTAGTGAAAAAACTCCTAAAACCAATTCCGTATTTTTAAGGGAATCTAATTTCACAAAAAAAATATGATTGGATAAACGTTAAGAAAGATTTTTACTGCCTTCTCAGTGTACCGTGTCAAGTATAACGTCATCAAAGATTGTCTTCTTGAAGAGACTCTGTCAAGTATACCATTTAGATATCAGTCTCAAGTGTCAACTCTTTAATTAATCAGAATACAGAGATTGTATCTATCACTACAAAACCTGCTTTTCCCAGTTGTCTCTGTCATGTCATGTTTTTGGACTGCTTCAGGTCTAGACCCCGTAGACTGTTCGCTTGCAGAGCATCTGAAATGACATCCATAAGAGAAAACGTGGAAGCGGCGTAAATGTACTTGGTTTATGAAGAATTAGTTATCAATCAAGAGTAAAAAGAGGAAGAATATGCGCTGCTTCCACAAACCCCGCATTTGCAGCAATCGCTTGATCATCATGTAACCCATTCAAGTTCTCCGTCACACCCAGCTCTTGGACATTAAACCTCGCAGACCGCCTTCTCAAAAACACCCTGTCGAAAAGTAAATCGCATTAGATAACAGTATTAACTCTGTAGTTCTGCATAATATAGAAACTTAACCTGGTTTACCCGGTTATCTCTTTCGTGCCATGTGGCTCTCCTGCTGCAGGTCTACACTTGATAGACTGTCTTCTTGGAGAGCATCTGAAATGACATCCATGAAGAAAGAAATAAACCGCAAGTGGCATAAGTATTCTTGGTTCAGGATTCAGTTAGTGGAAAAAGAAAGAACACGTTCTGCTTCTACAAACCCGGCCTTTGCAGTAATCTCTTGATCTTCATGTAAACCATTCAAGTTTTGAACAACGCCCAGCTCTTGGATATCAAACACCTTAGACCTGCGAAAAAATCAAATCGCATTGTTACCATTACTCATAGGAGTACACTACTTATAAACAGAGCCTAACGCCTATTGCAGACCTCCTCCTCCTGGCTGTCTCTATTGACTCATGGAAGCTTTCAGATGGATCAGGTTCTTGAGATTTTAACCGGGCAGAACGTCTTCTCAAAGGGAACCTAGAAAAAAAGGCAGTTTACAAACCTTGCATCCTCTTTAATTTCTTTGACGTCAACCACTCTTTGTAATTTTCCAGATTGGCCGGTTTCTATTTTATAAATGGCGGACTGCCTTCCTGCGCAACACCTGCAACAAAAGCAACCCAAAAGACAAAATAAAAGCATAAATAAGATACTGAAATACAAATAGATAATTAAGTCATCAATTCGCGTTGAATAAATGAACCTCTTGCTTTGGACATTGTCGTATATATGATTCTCAGCACCAAGGACAAACTCCGTTTTATCAGCGACACTGTTACCATCAGAGACAAACTTCTTGTTGTCAATGTTGTCTCCCGTCTGACATGTCTCTCCCAGTCTACCAATAATATCTAATGCTGCGGGATTCGTCCTTCCAGAAATTCTCCTATAAAGAAAAGCAAGAAATCCGTAAGTAACCTGATTGCCCAAAAATTTCTAGAAGACAATGGATGAAAGATGAAGCAGACTGAGCAAGAGAGAGACCAGACCTTTTATTGTTGGGTTTCTCATTTATTTGGAATGAGTTAGTGTTGGAGCTCTCCAAAACTGAGAATGAAATGAAAAAAGTCACTAAAAGGTGAGCATGCTAAGATATTCCTAAAATTCACAATGAAATTAAACCGAAAAGGTTACATTTTCATGCTTGACTGTTGCATTATCTTACCATTCTCATAATCAGCTTCAATTGGCTGAAAGGTATTGCAAGCCCCACCACAAGCATTTGCACCAGCCAGAAGGTCACAACAATGCAGAAGAAAGCATAAGAACAACGGAGCAGTAAGGTCATAATTTCCCATTCCAGAGGTCACAAAAGCCAATTTTCATAAGTACCTTGACCTTTGATGCATGACGTGTACATGGAAGGGTTTGCTCCTGGATAGAAAAAGGTGACAATTTCTCAAGTGATTAACTCTTTAGTTTGTAGTTATGGTCAGAGAAAATAACATACAAATCGATAGCATACCTTTAAGCAGTATTTTCCTGGCCCTGACTAACCCATTCTTGCAACCAAGTTCGTGCTGAAGTATCTTCAGCTGAAATGCACAGAAAATTTCAGCCAAGGAACTTATAAATGATCAACCAAGCCTGTGTTAAAGCAAATTGGGTTCCAGAAAAAGCATACTTGGTCTTTGCTTGTATTGGACTCCTGCCAGGAAAGAATAATGAAAACGAACTTTGAAATCACACTGTTACCATGGAATTCCCAAAATAATTTCCAGTTGAACCACACAAAGATGAGACGTACTGTCAATAAACGAGTGTTTGCTTGGGCAAGTAACAAATTCTGCTCTTTAACCTGCTGAAACTTAATCCTAAGTTTCTGCAGCTCACTTTTGACTCCACTGTATTCACAAAACAAAAATAAGTATAAGCAACAAATACATGTACACAATACTCACAAGTTTCATGATTTCGAACAAAGATTACTTTCTCTCCACGACGACTTTCATCAGTCTCACGTTTTCCTGCAAAAAAAAACAAGTTTGATAAACCTGAATAAGCACATTCAAAGTAAAGGCAAAAACAAGATCCATCTAACTAGAGAAGGGCATAAACATATTCATATGAACTCCAAGATGAAATAAGCAGTGCCTTTTGAAGATTTTCAGCGTTTTCTTTGGAAGAGACTAATATACAAGCTTGTTGCTGCTGCTTAGCTCCATGGTTCACTATTTTATTCTGATTCTGCAAATTAGTAATATCCCCCAATTTTCTTCTTTGTGCACTGTTCATTGGAGGTTCCAGAACCATCATCTTCTCTACAGATTTCAAAAACAAATCTAGATGTAAACAATCATGGTAAAACCTCGAGTAATTCTAGTAAAAGAACTGAAGAAAACCCCTAAAATCGACAAAGAACAACACTGCGCCCAGAGATTTCAAGCAAGTGAGATTCAAAAACCCGAATGCGAAATGGGAAATGAGAAAAAAAAAACCCCAATTTAAGACTCGATTAGGTAATTGAGATTCAATTTAGCATCTAAATGGGAAAAAACCCCAATTTAAAATTCCGATGATTGAAGTAATCTACAGAGATGTGAGCTCTCTATATAAAAAATCAAAGCACAGAACTAGGAAGACGAACAGATTGCGAAGAGAGATTTTGTAAGGAAGACTAAATTCGAACCTCCACCGGCGTGGTCGCCGACATTAAGAGCCGTCGCTCGAGCCATTGTGAAACCCTAATCGAGCCGTCGTGTCGCATTTTTATCGGAATTGGGATTTGAATCCCGGAGGGAAAAGAAAGAGAGTGAGAGTTTACTTGCGAGGGTAAAACGGTAAAACACACGTAGAGGTGATTAAATTAGGGCATCCCATTGGGGGATTTTGGGACATTTAGAGAGGACTTTTATGATAAATAAAATCAAAAATAAATTAAAATTGAATTAAAAAATAAGAGGCAACTCTTATTTAGTACACTTAGACATCATTAGTGGAGAAATCATCCTAATTTATTCACATATTAATTAATCATATAATTAATACTAAATTAATTAAAGTAACCCTAAGAGAAATTAAGCAAAATCATCTCTCCACTAGAGAACTCAAAAAAAGTTGCTCAATCATTTAATTAATAATTTTATAATTTGTTTTTATTAATTATCAAATAATCTCTACTTCTTGAAGACGCGTATCGGTCTGCTCATACCAAGAACTATGGTAATAGTAGGTTTTATGAAGTTTCTGGGTAATGAGATTTGAAATACGTCAGCTGATATCAAGATATCGAGTACCTCTCTCTTCCCAGTTTCAAGTGATCGTCTTGCCGCCCATTCGCAACGTATGTAGTGTAGTCCATATGCTGACGTCAGAGATGTCAATTTATTTTCTTTAATTTTTTTTCAAAGAACTAGTGATTTTTCTTCTTTCATTTTGTAGAGTTTAGAGCTACTGATAAAATGTTAGAAACAAGAGGTTTATGAAATTGTTATTTTGTTATTAATTTTATCTCATATAATTTAACATATATATAGTGATATAACATTAGAGTTTTATGTTATACACTAATTAAGTCTAATAATAGATCGATAATGGACATTCATACAACAATAGAATTATTCATAACAAGGGAAACATTTTATTTTATTTTTGTACAAGTTTTAGTAATACATTATACTTATTTTAATATACCTAGTAATTAATAACATAAAAGTAAGAGAGTATTTAACATCTTGATCTATGGTTCTCCAATCAGAGCGTCTGGCTTGTGTCTTGCGTCTCAAGCAAATCTTTCGACTTGAGTCGCAAGCAAATCTATATGATCGGACAAGCCTCTTGTCTCACTATATATAATGTGTGACACCGATTTAAAAACGAGTAGGAAAGTCTATTATATATTTTGAACTCTTAGAATCTGCAACAACTTCGATATATATATATATATATATATATATATATTCCTTTTTTGTATTTGTCTCCTTTTATATATATAATAAACTCTTTATAAGAAATGTGAAAAAGTACAGTTTTAGGACATGAATGTTTAATGGTTTTTAAGTTGGTTTTAGAATTATAATTTTTGGATTTTTTTTTACCAAAAAAAATTTTGCAAGAAGAAAAAAAAAATATATATATATATATGTACTTGAAAAAAACAGTGAAAATTCAAATATTTGGTTTTTGGATTCTTATTGAAACTTGGTGAAAACCAATTCCGTATTTTTAAGGGAATGTAATTTCACAAAAAATATAAATAAAAATTGATTGGATAAAGTATTAGTGTTTTTGAGAAACTAATTCGAAAATATATTCCTAAATCCAATCTGAGTTACTAAACGTATATTGTAGTGAACTTCTAATGTGCTTTTCCTAGTTGAAAATTGTAATGAACTTGTTAACGCGTGTCACGCACGCACATTATCTATATATATATATAACGAGACAAGAGGGGTTGGCTGTGTAGAAACTAGAAAGTAAAAGAATAACTGAAGCTAAGCATGACGAGAATGTGTGACCTTCCAGGGGATTTGGTAGAGGAGATATTCTCTAGAGTTCCATTGAAATCTCTGAGTGTAGCACGATATACTTGTAAAGCATGGAACGATTTATCAAGAAATCAGATAATTGAGAAAACAAGGAAACAGCATCTTGGGTTCATGGTGATGGATTCTAGGATTTATTCAATGAAATTTGATATCCAAGGACTCCGCAGCAACGACGGCAAGGAAGACTCTGTAATTGGTCCATGTATAAAGCGAGCAAATATACTCAACCAAGTTGAGGTATTTAACGTCTTTCATTGGGATGGCTTATTGTTCTGCGTCATCAAAGACAACAGGTGGCGCGTGGTTTGGAATCCGTATTTAGAGCAAACCAGGTGGATCCAACCCATACACAAGTACCACAAATTTCACAGATCAGACATGTTTGCTTTCGGATACAACGACAACGATAACAATAATAACCGTAATCACAAAATCTTGAGGTTTTTGGATCCTCTTGTGCGTCCAGACCTCGATCTCTTTTTCGAACTCTATGATTTTAACTCTGATTCATGGAGGACTCTTGATGTCAATCCTGACTGTGATATCAAAAGAGGCGTGTCCTTGAAGGGAAATACTTACTTCTTTGCTCAGGAACCAAAAAAATTCAAGAAACCGTCACGTCCAAGTTACGTTGAAGTGTTTTTACTCTGTTTCGATTTCACAGCAGAGAGATTTGTACCGGGCCGCCTTCCTTTGCCCTTTCACTCTTGCATGTGTGGTTTAGAAGATGTGACTCTATCTTGTGTTAGAGAAGAGCACCTCGCTGTCTTAAAACAACGCTCCAATTCAGGAATGGAGATATGGATGACAACTAAGATTGAACCTAATGTGATAACATGGAACCATTTTTTGAGAGTGGAGCGCGATACTTTGCCGGAGAGAGGTCACTTTTGGAGCTTCTTCATTGACGTAGAGAAGAAAGTCGCTATGGTTTTCAATTCCATCGGATCTCAATGGTTGGAGAGATATGCAGCTTACATTGTTGGAGAAGAGGAATATCTCATATCTGTGAAATTCGGAGAATTACCTCCGGATTCTTGTATACTTTTGAAAAAATATAAAGGTTGTTACCCACTTTTGTTCTGTTCGTATGTTCCAAGTTTGGTGCAACTTCGACGAATCAACCAACGGGGCAAAAGGAAAGAAAGAGATTATTAAGTAGTTCCATTTGTAATGCTCTTTGACGACTTGTTTCTTGTATCATCATCATCTTCTTTGTGAACAAGATTTTTTACTGCTAATCAAATAATTAAACTTTCGTGTTTGCTATTTAGAGCTTCATTTGGTTGTATTTGTTCTCGCTTATAAACCTAGAATCAATGTATCTAGGTTTTTATATATTATCTGGTCTTACCTTGTTTCTTTAGGTCTAATAACATCAAGATTCTTTACCAACCCCAAGTTTTGATTGAGCTATAAAAAAATAGTTTCATTTCATGATACAATGCCTTGAAACTTTAAGTTCACTTCTTGTTGTTGTGACCCTCCAAAAGCATTCTCTAGAAACTTTGCAACAATAGATATGAACTCATCTGGCTTTTCCTCTTGAGGAAGATGACCGCATTTCTTAATTACTTCAAACACTGATCCCGGTATGGCTCGTGCCAGCTTCTCTGCGTTCCATGCTGGCACAATCCGGTCCGTATCTCCAGTCACAATCAGAACTATTACCAAGATATATGGTGTTATGTCATTCGTTCAGACATATAAAATACATTAATCTACACGAAACTATAGGTTTGAATAAAAGGAGAAGTTACCGGGGCATTTGATTTCTTGTAGTCTTTTAGACAATGGAGGTTTTTTCTCTGAGCCATTAGTATCTGTTATTGTAGCGACGGTGAATTCCACAAGAGCTTTGTCCCATCCCTTGGCTTTTAGAGGCTGTTTTTTTTTTTTGCAACAAATGCAAAGCAAATTTTCAAGCATGTAACATGACAATGCAGTAGAAATAAATAAAACCTGAAAACACCAAATTTTTTTTACCTTTGTGTAACCCTGAACGACGTGATCCGTCACTTGTTTTGAGTCATACCAAGCGTTTCTAACAGCTGTTACTCCGAATTTATTGATTGCCATTCTCACCTAACGACAAAACAAACACCTTAAACACATCAAGTAAGATCAATTAGAGGTTCTAGACCACTATTTGCTTTGTCTAAGAACATAATGAAGATGAGATGACTGGTTAAGCTGAGAATAAAGGCAGTACCAGCATTACTCCAATAAAGGATCTGAGGAAAGCTGCTAAAGCTTTCTTGTATAGAGAATTAAGCATATTCGCCATCCCTGTTACCGCTCTTAAAACTGCTCTTATAACGCCTTTGGTCAACTCAACTATAGTCCCTAGAAAATTGCTCGTGGAAGCTTCTTTTTCTCGGTTATCTCCAGCATCGGTTGTGACCACAGGACGAGGAGCGAATATAGCTGGAGCAACTAGAATGAGAGCAGCAACACGCTCAGGAGCTTCAAAGTAAGAATCTACAGCTACAAGGCAACCTGCAGAATGCCTAGAGCCATATGAAAAACAATCTCAGCTTATGGTGGCACTTACTTAAGAAATGCAACTATGCAAGTACTGTAAATGGAACCTACTTAACTTACCCCACAAGAATGGCCTTCTCGGCAGCAAGAAAATCGATGAAGTACAGCGTAGTGAGCACGGAATACACCATTGAGTAGGGATTCAAAGGTTTTGCATCATTGGTAGTACCACTAAACGGGTGAAAAATCCGAGAAGTCAAACCAAATGCTGGTCTATCAAAGGCTAGAACTTTAGAACGGACAAGCCGAGCCAGAGGCTTCATAACTCTGTTCCAGGAGAACACAGAAGCGGCAAAGCCGTGCAATAGAATCATGGGGAAGTCTGTTTTTCGAGTTTCTTGAGAATTGAGGCTTGTGGTTGAAACATCATCAGAGAGTGTCTGTGGGTCAAAAACTTTGTGGTGTATATGAACACCTTGAAACTCACAGAAACAGCTGTCTGGATCAGCCAAGTTCATTGGATCCTGTTCTGTTTCAGCTTCCATCTCCTCTTTACTCTGGGCTCCAGCATCTAAATTACTCGAATACATTAAAAGAAACACATAAGTCAATCTAATATATCATCCAATTGAAACAAGCAGCTCAAAATGTTTCAAATTCAGCTGAAATACTGAATCTTATAGGTGAACCCATAAACATCAATATGGTTACTGAACACGTATTATGAAGAAACAAGATGATTTTGAGTAGAAACTAGAAAGAAAGTATCAATCTTTTTGGATGTGTTTAGGGATTAGTACCTTGGAAGCCGCCAGAGAGAGAAGGAGAAGAAGAAGCAGCATTGGAGATGATGAGACGGCGAGAGGGTTGGATGGAGATCAGGCGAGACATCTGAAAATGGGTTCTAGAGGAATATAGAGTAAGCTTGTCGTTGAGAGATAAGGAAGTGGGAGTGAAGAGAATCTGCTTTGGTTGGTTCAAAAAGAAGATGCATTTGGTGTTTATATTCATCGTTCCTTACCTAATAATCAGACAAAAAGATAACTTAAAATATAAGAAGAAGATTTGTTCTGCTTTTTTTCTGAGATAAAACTGAAAGGTAGGAGATATACAGTGTTTTCTGACTTTTGTCTTGTTGAAATCTGGTTGAAAAAAAAGTATGGTGAAGTTCTGACTTCTCCAGTTCTCATCTTTCAATCTATTGGACAAATAACGATATTTGGATGAAGACAAAGGACCTAAACGTAAAAAACCATTCTCATCTCATCTCCATTCGTTGCCACTTGGCAGTAATATGGAGCAGGATAATATGTATTCGAAGTTTCTTCCAAGTATTTTTTCTTTATACTACTCTCAATTGTATCGCAGTGGGGTGGTTGTAACTTACCACCATGCCTTAATTCTCCAATCGAACCAATTAGTTTGATTTGCACATATTCTCTAAAACGGAAAAAAATCATGAGGAAAACATTCAATGGTGAAGACAGTAAATTATCCACAATAAACGGAGAACTCAAAACTCAAAACTCAAAAGGGTGCAAGCAAGGCTTACAGGTCGGTATGATTTTGGTTTACCAAACCGGTTTACAGTCTCACACAGAATAAAAACATCACCGGTTCATACAACCTTTTTACAGGATCACTGACCACACAACATACAAAAAGCATATAGGTAAGAAAGAACTCTGCATTTATCATCCCTTCCACTGATCTTTCTTGTTCCGGATTTCCCTGAGTGTATCAATTGGCGACTTGCAACCAAGTTTCTCCTGCAAAAAAATAACAAATTTGATCCCAAGATGCGACAAGAGTAAAGTTTCAATATTTAGTGATAACTGATCAAAACCAAATAAATAAGTACAAAAGTAATCTAGTCTTGTTCAGAGAACGTGAACTGAATAGAGTTAGTAGTAACCTGTATCTCTGGCTTATCGACGCGCATAAATGGATTTGTTTCGAGCTCTTCCTCTAGTGTTGAAGGGATTGTGGGAAGATTTTCTTGGCGCTGTTGACGGGCCCATGATAACTTCTGCTGTATCTTCTCGTTGTTTGGTTCCACAGTTAGAGCAAATTCCAAGTTCTTAACGGTGTACTGAGAATCATAAGAAATGAACAGCGGGCTATTCAGTTTATATGCATCCATATTTATGAGTTAAGAACTCAAATGACATACTAAAGCTGTTTATTTTTTTACCTCATGGCCACAGTAAACCTGTGTCGGTTTAGGTAATGCAGCCAGAGTCACACACAACGACTGATGCATCTGTTCAGCTGTCCCTTCAAAGAACTTCCCACATCCAGCAACAAACTGTATAGAGTCAAAGTAAACTGGAATTAGTAACAGAGATTCATGATCTGGTAGAACATAAGACAAAGTGTTGAGGATTTGTGTGTGTGTGTGACTAATGTGATACGTCACTGAAACCCTTAATAGATTTGTCAGCACGAGTCAAAAGACCAATACAAAAAAAACGAGAGTCGAGATTATTTTTAACTTATCACTATATCCAATTAGGCATAAAAACATTTAGTGTCTATGGTAGGGGAGAACAAGAGGATTCAGCTTTATGTAACCACTTACAAGTGTATCTCCGGTAAATACAGCTGGGTTTTCTCCTTCTTTACCAGTCACATAATAACTAATGTGACCCTTGGTGTGGCTGTAACAAGAGAGAAATGACTGAGTCAATCAGAATCAAAGATAAGATTAGATGCATCTAAAGTCATGAAACAGGAACATACCAAGGGGTGTGGAGAGCCAAAATGTTGACATCCTGACCCAAAGACAACTTGTCACCATTATCAACCGCATCAGTACATCCCTTCACCTTATCCAGAGAACCTCCACATACTTTGATCCCAGGCACCAACAGCTTTATCTTCTCGTTTCCACCAGCATGATCCCTTTTCTCATCACATCAAAAAGTACCCAAACATTAGACTTAAACTTGGTTAGGCACCAATATAACTACAGTAAATCACTAGCTCAGTTGAAATTGGTAGCTTATATATGGTGGTAAAGTCCCTTAAATTAATTCTACTAATGTTGATGTTAATGGATCAAATTAGATAAGTTTACCAGTGATGATGCGTGGTGAGTACAAACTTGATCTTAACCTGGTGCTCCTCAGCTGATGCGATCACCTTCTCCGGATCAACTGGATCCACAACCGCCGCGTCTCCGGTGCTCTCATCGATAATCCTGGTAATAAATAAATAAAAAAGAAGAAGAAACAAATCCAAAAATTGATGATGAATCGAATCAGATAAAGAAGAAACGAAGAAGAAGGAAGAAAGAGAAACGAAATAGCTCACAGATAAGAGTAATTGTCTTCTAGACAAGGAACGTGGAAGATCTTCATCGTCTTCTTCCTTCGATCGATCGTTGTAAATCCTCAACCGCCTGACTCATCATCATCTCACTCTACTAAAACTAGGAGTTATCGAATTCGGTTCACCAGAACCGGTTTGAACCGGAACAAACCAAAACAAATTCTGTAACTGTAAACCGAACCAAAATGGAATCGAAACATTCGCCTTGTGAAATGATAGGAAAGTACGTTGATAAGGGAACATTCCTAGGAACAAATGAGAAAATGATAGGAAGTACGTTAGCTGGAGATATTGTTTACATACAAGTCAACTCTAGAATTTTCTCAATTTGTGAGTCTGTAATTTGATATTTTTTTTATACTAAAACCCAACAAAACGTTATTATCAAGACAAGAGACGACGTAACGTTTCAGTTAAATTCATCTAAATATTAGGATATATTCCGTGCTTAAAGCACGGTCAATGTTTTTAAATTTTTTTTTAATATAATAATAAAAATTATTGTTTTATTTTTTTTTTAAAATTATTTTGTTTGAGATAATATTTATTTTTAATTGTTATGTAAATCTATTAGTCTATTTGAATATTAATTATTTTAGAATATTATAATATTTTATTTTTGACATATTATTACAGTTTTATATTGTTTGTTTGTTGTATTTGCATCATTATTTTGTGAACATAAAATAGTAATTTTAATATTATAATTATGAGCAAATAAAAATTATTAATTTATCATCTATATAAATTTAGTTTTACCAATCCGCCAATGTGGAAATTAAAACACACATTTTCATACATTGACTAATATATCTTCGTTTTCAAAAATTCAAATCACAACATATGCAGAAAAAAATATACATTTTATTAATTATAAGTATTATATGAAAATTCCAAACAATTTGTAAATAAAATAAAATAAAGATTATAGGAGAATCATAATTTGAAATCTTAACAAAATCTTCGAATTTAGTTATTAAAAATAACTGTATTATATACTTGGATATATAATCTTAGTTTTTAAAATTCTGACTGGTTTATATATATTTTAAAAATAATTAGTAATTTCATCCATAATTTATTAGAGAGAAATATTTTTTTTTAGATTTTTTAGATTTTTTAATATTTGATATGTGAGTGTTTTTTGTTTTTAATTAATTATATTTATTTAAATTAGTTAATTAAGCTTAATTAATTTTTTCTAATAGCAATTAAATGTAATTTTTACACATTTTAAAATTAGTTTCATATTTGTACTTCTCAATTAATATAATAGGATTCCACCGGCTTACTCTAGATAGACACACGTATGCACATCTCTATATCCACACAATGAAACAATTTCTCAAAAGTAAAAGAAAAATCAGAGATAGTCATTACCTGCAACATAGTTTCATATTTGTTCTTTGCATGTTTCTTTCTTTTATTTCTGAGTAAAGGCAGATTTTAGAACAAGTCCATTGGAGGGATTTAGGCAGGTCTCTTATTCTTTTTTTTTTTTGGGACAAAAAATAAATCAAAATTGATAAAAAACACAAGAGTTGCCTCTTATTAAATGGTAAAAGTCAACATATCCCATCGTGAATCAAGAGATCTTTATCAGTTTGTATAGGATTATGCATGCTTCTTTCTTTTCGTTTGTAATTATGTTATCTTAGTCTCGTCAAACTTGCTGACATAATATATACATAAAACACGTACATTTGCATATATAATTTTGGAATCAAACTTAATTCAAACACCAAGAAGATTTCGATCAAGGAATATGTTTTGAAAAGTAGCCGATGAGTTGCAGATGTCTTCAAGATGTCAAAGACAATCGTTTTCATAAATCTCAATGGTTCTTGGTCTGCAAACGGAGTATCATTATCTAGTATCTATTAAAGAGTTATCTTTTTTTTTTATGAAAACGATTTAATGATCTATATATCAAAAATTGAGATTTAGATCAAGGAACAAGTAATTCTACAAAGGTGTATAAACCCATTGAGGTTTCCGATCAATAGTACATGGAATCTGCAACTCATCGGCTAGTTCATGAACATCGGAGGCTTGCCTCTTCGACTAACATTTCATATTTGGGTGTTGGGTCACTCTCTCCATAACCAGCTCTATCATATAGCACAAAGTACATTCTAATTTTGCCCACAAGCTCCTTAGATTATAATGAAACAATTGGTTGGAACAAAACAAACAACTGTTAGTTGTAATTGAGTTTGGTTTTATTATGTTTTATAATTAAAAAATTAATGTGTCTGTAGTTAGTGAAGAGGTGTGTATACAGGGTTGTGTTATTAGATGTGTTGTTTCAAGTTGTCGGTTGTGACAAGTTACGAACGGTTATGACCGTTCGACTTATATATAACTGTGGTGTGTTGTAAAACAAAATTGTAACAAGTTTCATGTAAATATATTTCGATTTCGTTGTTGCCTTCTATATAAGAGAAGAGACAAAATGTTTCTTACTCTGTTTTGTTCTTCTTCCTCTCAATATTCTAACATGGTATCAGAGCTTATGTTGGTCTTGGAGCCTGTCCAAGCAAAACAAATGTAAGAAAAATTCCGCTGCAAGAAGAAGAGAAAGATGGAGACAACAAACCAAGGGTGAGAAGAAGAAGAAAAGAAAATCGAAATAGGAAAAGATGGTGGTGAAAAGAGAGAACACCATCAACCTTCACAAACATTCACAAACAATACCTTCAAGAAGAAGGTTCCAAAGGGATGAAGGAGATATGAGATCTTCTCAAAAGGAAATTGAAAGAGATGGTGAATTAGAGTTGTGGAAGGAGAATTCTGAAACTTGTTCGAAGAAGACGTGGAGAAGATTCACGCACTGCACAAATTGTGAGGTTACACAGATAACCGAAGAAGAGACGTTACAGAGACATGATGGTGATCAAAGAGTGACACCAAGCAATAAAGGGAGGATGTTTACCTCAAAGAAAAAATGGAGCATTTGATGGTGATCAAATGGAGACACCAAGCAATAAAGGAGAATGCTTACCTCAGAAAAAAAATGGAGCAGGAGCCGGTTGAAGAGGTAACCGAAGATGACGTGGAGGAGATTCACGCGTAAGACGTCATGGAGACGTTATGGTGATCAAATAGAGACACCAAGCACTAAAAGAGGATGCTTACCTCATAGAAAAAATGGAGCATAAACCGGTTGATAAGATAACCAAAGAAGACATGAAAACGTTTCACCCACGAGACGTCATGGAGAGGTGAATCTGATGGTGTTCAAAGGAAGACACCAAGCAAGAAAGGAGCTGTTTACCTAAGAGGAGAGAAGATCATCAAAGAGGTATTTCAATCGCTGTTCCATAAATGATCCTCAAGGAAGGATACTGACTATGAAGTTGAAAGCTGTGAGAAACGAAGAAAAAAAGAGTGGAAGAAGGTTGCCAGAACATAAACAATATGAATAAGATGATAAACCCGATGCATCATCTGCCCATATGAATCAATAGAAGCTCCTTTTAACACTTACGTTGTAGGGCGTCTCATAAAAGAACCTGAGCCTCTTCCTCTTCCTACTCTCCCACCTCCAACTCATTGACTGCAAGAATCAGTGATCCATTCACTTCAGCACAAACACGCAAAACTATTTTTTTGTTAAAAAAAACAGACCAAGAGACGGCAACATACCCAATGAAGACACTCCTCTTCATCCTTCCATTTAATCCGGTTACATTAACCCGAGCTGCAACAGGAGCAGCCTCAGTACTTCCACCCAGAATCTCCAATCTCATAGGCCTTCCATCCAAGAGTACATTGTTGTATTTCTTCATAGCTAGCATTGCATCACTTCTTCTCATATACACAACTTCAGCCCAGCCCTGTATGACACATAACATCATATGTCAAAAATCACAGGAATGCAGTAAAGAACAAATAAAACCAGAGCAAAAATAAAACAAAAATTACTTTTGGACGCTCATTCCTCTCAAAGTGAATTGCATATTTTTTCAACTCTCCAATCTCAGCATATAGTTCCTATAAACTTTATATGATATAAATTTTTACCATTTGTTCTTTGAGGAAACTAAATATATATCAAATGATGACATTGTAGTGGGACAAGTCAATTGACCTAAGCTTGACTCAAACTTTGTCACTGAAATTATTTTCTCAAATAAAAACCACCTCTTTGTTTTTTCTTATCACTCCTTGTTTATTGTTTTCTGATGAGATACTTGGTTTTAAAACTAAAGAATCAAATCAAACTAAACAATACGGGACCCATCTCTAAGCTTATCTTTGTAACTACCACACATCCAGCTCAAAACATAAACCCAAAAAAGAAATATCTAAAAATCAATCGAAGAAGATGACAATAACTTCAAAACATATAACACAAAAACCCTTTCAAGATCCAAATCTAAACCAACGAATTTAAAATGATACAGATCGGGGAAAGGTTGAAGTTAAACAAATGAGGACAAAGAAGCATCAATTTGCTATGGAGACATTGAGGGACATTTAGAAGTGAGAAGAAGAAGGTCGCAAATCAGAAAAAAATAATTTTATTCCTTCGACAGGAAACCTAGTCGACAAATATCGTGAGTCACCAAATATTATTCTTAGCTGTTTTAGTTGTTTTAATCTGATTGTGTATTCATTTTAAATGATGTGTAACTCTGTGCTTCAATACAAAAGCTGAGATGTCATGCTCTGGTGAGAAACATAGAAGTTTTATTGTATTGATTGTTTCAAGTTGTCAGTTATTACAAGTTACGAACGGTTATGACCGTTTGACTTATATATAACTGTGGTGTGTTTTAAAACAAAATTGTAATAAGTTTCATGTAAATATATTTCGATTTCGTTCTTGCCTTCTATATAAGAGAAGAGACAAAATGTCTCTTACTCTGTTTTGTTCTTCTTCCTCTCAATATTCTAACAACAACTTGTCTTTTGAAGTTTTCTGTACGTTAAATAAAAGTAAGAAAAAACGTGTGGAGCTTGATTATTCAAATGTAAAGACTCTTTTTAAGTCTTTGCATTTCAAACGTAAAGTCAGTCAAGCTGTGTTGGATTTATTAACCTTGTGGAGTAGAATGTATTATTATTCTGTTTATAAAAGAGAGTACGAAACCATGTTATTTACCATCTCACAGTTTCCAGTCTTCTTCATTATTTTTAATTCAAGAAAATTCAAATGAAAGGCTTTTGGAACTCGACGAGTATCATTCCTGTAACTCTTTCTTTTATTTTCTTTTTCATTTGTTATTTCAAAAACGTGCTTGCGGCTCCTACAACTAGGCATTTTCTGTGTCGTCCCGAACAAAGGGATGCACTTCTCGCTTTCAAAAACGAGTTTCATATTGGGAAGCCTAATCCTGATTGTATGCGTTATAGCATCGAATCTCATCGGAAGACAGAGTCATGGGGGAATAACAGCGACTGCTGTAGTTGGAAGGGTATCAAGTGCAATGCAAAGTCCGGAGATGTGATCGAGCTAGACCTTCGCTGCAGCTTTCTCGATGGCCTTTTTCATGCCAATAGCAGTCTCCAAAACCTTCCTTTTCTAACCACTCTTGACCTTTCATTTAATGATTTTTATGGTCAAGTCCCGTCTTTGATTGGAAACTTTCCTCATCTCACCACTCTCAACCTTTCTATGAATCAACTTTCGGGTCAGATTCCATCTTCCATTGGAAACCTTTTTCATCTCACCTCTCTCCAACTTTCGGGTAATTATTTCAGTGGTCGGATTCCAACTTGGATTGGAAACCTTTCTGAACTCAACTATCTCAGCTTTCGGGAAAACAATCTCGTTGGTGAAATCCCATATTCAATTGGAAAGCTTTCTCATCTCACCGTTCTCAGCCTTTGGGGAAACAATCTCGTTGGCGAAATCCCATCTTCAATTGGAAACCTTTCTCAACTCATCGAGCTTAGCCTTTGGGGAAACAATCTCGTTGGCGAAATCCCATCTTCAATTGGAAACCTTTCTCAACTCATCGAGCTTAGCCTTTGGGGAAACAATCTCGTTGGTGAAATCCCATATTCAATTGGAAAGCTTTCTCATCTCACCGTTCTCATCCTTGAGGAAAACAATCTCGTTGGTGAAATCCCATATTCAATTGGAAACCTTTCTCATCTCACCGTTCTCAGCCTTTCGGGAAACAATCTCGTTGGTAAAATCCCATCTTCAATTGGAAACCTTTCTCAACTCACCCATCTCGAACTTTTGGGAAACAATCTCGTTGGTGAAATCCCATCTTCTTTTGGCAATCTCAACAAGATGACCAGCTTTCAAGCAAGTCAAAATGCTTTCACAGGAACTATCCCTTCTTCTCTCTTCACCATTCCTTCTTTGGCTGAAATTAATTTGAGTGATAACCAACTCAACGGCACTCCTGAGTTTGGTAATATTTCTTCACCATCTAACCTAGAAGAGTTATCCCTTGGAAGCAACAACTTCAAAGGGCCAATCCCGAGATCCATTTCTAGATTAGTCAACCTTCAGAGACTTGACCTTTCTCATTTCGACACCCAAGGCCGCCCAGTTGACTTTAGTATCTTCTCGCATCTCAAGTCACTCAAATATCTTGACCTATCCTATTTAAACACCACCACTACGATTGACTTGAATGATTTCTTATCATATTCCAAAAGCCTCTTTCAGTTAGATCTCTCAGGCAACCATGTTTCAACAACAAACAAAAGTTCAGTTTCAAATCCCCCTTCACAGGAGATATATTCTTTGAGCTTATCAGGCTGCGGTATCACCGAGTTTCCAGCAGAGCTCCTAAGAACCCTACATGGAATGGGATTTCTAGACATTTCCAACAACAAAATCGAAGGTCAAGTCCCTGCCTGGTTATGGACTCTACCAAATTTGACGTACGTGAATCTTTCAAACAATACTTTCATCGGTTTTCAAAGATCAAAAAAGAAACAAGCACTATCATCTGTCGGGAAACCATCTATGAGGCACTTGCTTGGCTCCAACAACAACTTCACGGGCAAGATTCCTTCTTTCATATGCTCGCTACGTTCTCTAAACACTCTCGATTTATCTGAAAACGACTTTAACGGTGCAATCCCTCATTGTTTGGGAAATCTCAAGAGTACTCTTTCAGATCTAAACCTTCGTCAGAATAATCTTAGCGGAGGTCTTCCAGAGGATATAATATTTGAAAGTCTAAGGTCGCTTGACGTCGGTCATAACCAACTTGTGGGAAAGCTTCCAAGATCTCTGAATCGTTTCTCTACTCTTGAAGTTTTGAACGTCGAAAGCAACAAAATCAACGACACGTTTCCATTCTGGTTGGGTTCTCTACAAAAGCTACAAGTTCTTGTCTTTCGCTCCAATGCATTCCATGGACCAATACATCAAGCCTTGTTCCCTCAGTTGAGAATCATCGACATATCACATAATCACTTCGCTGGAACTTTGCCATCAGAGTACTTTGTGAGATGGAGTGCTATGTCATCACTTGAGACAGACGACGATCGGTCGAATGACAATTACATGGGAGATAAATCAGGCTATTACCATGATTCAATGGTTTTGATGAATAAAGGTGTAGAGATGGAGCTGGTACGTATCCTCACAGTCTACACAGCAATCAATTTTTCAGGAAACAAATTTGAAGGAAAGATTCCAAAGTCCATCGGTCTATTGAAAGAGCTTCGTGTGCTTAACTTGGCAAACAATGCATTCACTGGCCGCATCCCTTCATCTATGGGGAACCTGACACTTCTCGAGTCTTTGGACGTTTCCCAAAACAAGCTTTCAGGAGAAATTCCACAAGAGCTAGGGGACCTCTCGTTCCTTGCGTACATGAACTTCTCTCATAATCAGCTTTCGGGTCTAGTACCAGGGGGCACTCAGTTTCGAACGCAGCGTTGCTCTTCTTTCGAGGGAAACTTGGGACTTTTTGGCTCTTCTCTTAGCGAAATTTGTAGAGATGCTCACACGCCAGCATCACATCATCAGTATGAAACACTGGAAGACGAAGAAGAGGTGATTAGTTGGATAGCAGCTGCAATAGGATTCATACCTGGTATTTCCTTTGGATTTACGATTGGATACATACTGTTTTCCTACAAACCAAAGTGGTTCATGAACCCTTTTGGCCGAAACAATCGTAGACGGAGAAGCACTACAACTCACTAGAGAGGTAATGTTCCTAACTTTTTAACGAATGTAACTAGCAAACATTCTAACAATTAATTAGGTGGATAAATTTTTAAAAATATGTCCGTAATTGGTACCGAATTTTGTTTCGAATATCTCTTTGATCTTTCATTTCCGTATACTACACCCAGACAGAGTCAGAAGTTCTATTTCAGTGACTGAACTGCTGAATTTTAAGAATGTAAAGATCCCTCTATGTTTGGACTTCACATGGAAGCTTTATCTGGTTGCTTTCTTACAGGACACAATCCTTCGGTGTTCAGGGTGTCCAAGAAAACAACAAGAACGAGGCGTGAGAGAGAATGCTCATACTATCTGCATTTATGGTTTGATAACGTTTAAGAGCTCTCATTGCTTCTCCATTATTCAACAAGATTATTCAACAAGGATGGAAATTTCAGGTGCCTCACCAAAACTAGCAAAGATCTCTCTTTCTCAAGTGTCTAGTTAATAAATTTCTCAACGCATTTTGCTTGAACATTTACAATCTTTGGAATGATTTAAAGCTTTTAGTTTACTGTCAATGTAAGTTTCATGTAATAGTTAAAATCAAACCTATTTATGTCGAAAAGCAATGGAAGTGAGTAAAAAACTATCATATACCTATTTTTCAGCAATACATACTGAAACTGAAGCATACCAAGTCAAGGATTAGCAATAAAAGAGGAAAGAGTATTCCTTTAGAGTAACTTTCAAACTCGGTCGGGAGTCAAATCATTTCCATATTCCTTTTTTTCTTCTTCACATATGTTCAAAAGACAAGAAGTAGCTAAAAGACTCCAAGAGTTTGTACTTAATTTGAGCTTACCATGCATGTGCTTAAAAACTTCCATTGCTCCCTTTTAGCCGAAGTATCTCCCTTCTTGATTCAAGCTGCAAGAACCCAAACAAAAGATAAGAGATTTTGTACTTGAAGCAAGTGTAATGAAGTATCAATTTGTGAGTTAGCAGCGGGCTATTCAGTTTATATGCATCCATATTTATGAGTTAAGAACTCAAATGACATACTAAAGCTGTTTATTTTTTTACCTCATGGCCACAGTAAACCTGTGTCGGTTTAGGTAATGCAGCCAGAGTCACACACAACGACTGATGCATCTGTTCAGCTGTCCCTTCAAAGAACTTCCCACATCCAGCAACAAACTGTATAGAGTCAAAGTAAACTGGAATTAGTAACAGAGATTCATGATCTGGTAGAACATAAGACAAAGTGTTGAGGATTTGTGTGTGTGTGTGACTAATGTGATACGTCACTGAAACCCTTAATAGATTTGTCAGCACGAGTCAAAAGACCAATACAAAAAAAACGAGAGTCGAGATTATTTTTAACTTATCACTATATCCAATTAGGCATAAAAACATTTAGTGTCTATGGTAGGGGAGAACAAGAGGATTCAGCTTTATGTAACCACTTACAAGTGTATCTCCGGTAAATACAGCTGGGTTTTCTCCTTCTTTACCAGTCACATAATAACTAATGTGACCCTTGGTGTGGCTGTAACAAGAGAGAAATGACTGAGTCAATCAGAATCAAAGATAAGATTAGATGCATCTAAAGTCATGAAACAGGAACATACCAAGGGGTGTGGAGAGCCAAAATGTTGACATCCTGACCCAAAGACAACTTGTCACCATTATCAACCGCATCAGTACATCCCTTCACCTTATCCAGAGAACCTCCACATACTTTGATCCCAGGCACCAACAGCTTTATCTTCTCGTTTCCACCAGCATGATCCCTTTTCTCATCACATCAAAAAGTACCCAAACATTAGACTTAAACTTGGTTAGGCACCAATATAACTACAGTAAATCACTAGCTCAGTTGAAATTGGTAGCTTATATATGGTGGTAAAGTCCCTTAAATTAATTCTACTAATGTTGATGTTAATGGATCAAATTAGATAAGTTTACCAGTGATGATGCGTGGTGAGTACAAACTTGATCTTAACCTGGTGCTCCTCAGCTGATGCGATCACCTTCTCCGGATCAACTGGATCCACAACCGCCGCGTCTCCGGTGCTCTCATCGATAATCCTGGTAATAAATAAATAAAAAAGAAGAAGAAACAAATCCAAAAATTGATGATGAATCGAATCAGATAAAGAAGAAACGAAGAAGAAGGAAGAAAGAGAAACGAAATAGCTCACAGATAAGAGTAATTGTCTTCTAGACAAGGAACGTGGAAGATCTTCATCGTCTTCTTCCTTCGATCGATCGTTGTAAATCCTCAACCGCCTGACTCATCATCATCTCACTCTACTAAAACTAGGAGTTATCGAATTCGGTTCACCAGAACCGGTTTGAACCGGAAATTATGACCAAGTTAATTCGTAACCGTAAACCGAACCAAAATCGAATCGAAACATTCGCTTTTATTTTCATTTTAGGTTATATCAGATTTGGGGAAGATTCGTCGTCTCGTACTCGTACTGTGGAATTGTTGAAATTAATCTGGGGAAGAGAAGAAGAAAATGGGGAAGCAGCCGGTGAAATTGAAGGCGGTGGTTTACGCACTTTCTCCGTTTCAGCAGAAGATCATGACGGGTCTCTGGAAGGATCTACCGGAGAAGATCCACCACAAGGTCTCTGAGAATTGGATCAGCGCCACTCTCCTCGTTACCCCTGTTGTTAGCACCTACTGGTACTCTCTCTCTTTTTCTCTTATCAATTGATTGCGAAACGAATCTTTAGAGAGAGCTCCGATCTGGTGATTGTTCGTCGATTTGGTTGTTGTTGTACGAGTTTTTGCGGTTTCTTTGTCATCGAAATAGTGCATCAAAAAAATGGATTTAGGGTTCTTCATTTGTGACGATGTAGCCTTTTATGGGTTGGTAAGGGGATAATGATAGCAAGTACGTTAGCTGGAGATATAGGTTACATACAACTCTAGTATTTTCTCAATTGAGTCTGTAATTTTGAAACTGAGTGTGGTGTGGTAAAGAAACTCTCAGCTAGAAGAGTCTATTAGGTAACAATTAGTATTGTGGAATTGCATCTCAAGATGTTGAGGATTTTAATGGTGCTGTAATCAATAGCTAATTTGTGCTTCCATTAAACCAATTGAGTTCTTGCTTGTTAAGCTAGTAATTGCTTGTTCGATCTTAACATACTTAAGTTTCTCGATACACTAATGAGTGCAGGTATGCTCAGTACTTCAAGGAACAGGAGAAGCTTGAGCACAGATTCTGAAGCATGCAGTCACTCTCCGTTTCTACAACAACTCTCTAGTTTGAAGTCACTCCTTTTGTGTTGAAACCTCTTTAAAAAGTCATGTGGGAATCGTCCGAGTCAGTTTTTCTGATACTCTATTGTTAAATAAATGTTTTGGTTTCATGACAATGACTGTTGGTTGATGTTCATCTTTCTTGATATGGTATGGAATTGGATTGAATCGTATTATAATCTATTGATCCCTAAAATAAGTGAGGACTACAAACACTAACGCCGTGTTTGTATGTTCTCGATTCATCGACTACAAACACTAGGCTTGCCATAGACAATATTTCCTTCACATTAAGCCCTTGTTCGTTTATTCATTTGGATGGACCATCTGAATGAACCATTCAAATGTTGTTTGTTTTTGTCAAAAAAAAGAGCATCATCCAGAATCATTCACATGGATCATCTGAATGGGTTTTAAAATTTTAGGCAAAAATTTGAAACTTATTTGGATGATTCTAGTCAGACCATTTGGATGAAGATGGTTCATCCATCCAAATGAACTAATTTTTTGTCTTGTTTGTTGGGTCATTTGACATTGAAATGAACCACTTAGATGTATCATTTAAATAGATCATTTAGATGGAAATGCTAAATGATGAAACGAACAGGGCTTAAGACGTTTCTATAAAAACTTTTACTTACAGAGTTACAGTATATTGATATTGACACAGTAACACACCGGCTCATCTCAACAGTTGATTCCACATACCAGCACGTCGGGTCCGGTGACTCTAGATATAAACGGATCAACCCGAACCCACAACAACGAGAAGATCGAAGCTAGAAGGACTGACCAAACCACAATAATGGTTGGAGTCCGGTTCTGTCGGCCCATCAAACCCTTGAGGAATGGGTATAAGTGAACAATCACCCAGAAGGCAAAGAAGAGCTTACCAAAGAGGGGTCCCCAAGACTGATATCCACTATTGATAGCATAATATACTCCTGCAACCACTCCTACAAGGTTTATAAAGAGCAGAGTCGTCGGTGGGACTAAAAGTGTTGTCCATTTGATCAAGTACAGCTCGGCGGAGTCACCATCTTCATCTGAGGCTTTTGAGGTGACTGTGAAGTTGGTGTCGATACCAGCGAGGACTTTAAGCAGACCTTGGAAGACTGCAAACAAGTGAGCTGATACACCACCAATGACCCAAAACTGCTCGTTTCTCCACCATTCATCTATGCCCACACCGCTCCATCTCATTTCCAGTATACCCGTAGCGAAAATGGAGAGAAAGAGAGACAGAAACCAAATGCTTGCCAAGTTACTTATCTATAAATAAGACAGCAATTGAAACAGCATCGCTTAGACCATTGATACTTTCGCCACTTCAGTGAAATATCGAAGACAAAACTAATATTCAAGAGAGAGTGAGAGCAAACCTGAGGAATAATGAATTGGTTGGTGAAGAGACAAACGGCAGGCAATGTGCAGTACATGAGGAGAGGAATGGAGGTGATTGGATAGATGGTTGTGTTCACATATGCAAACCTCTCAAGAAATTTCAGCCTACCTCCATAACCGTACCAGAT
Organism: Camelina sativa; assembly: GCF_030686135.1. Lineage (NCBI taxonomy): Eukaryota > Viridiplantae > Streptophyta > Magnoliopsida > Brassicales > Brassicaceae > Camelina > Camelina sativa. Next base: position 4,561,876 of record NC_141898.1, read on the forward strand.
TGGACAATGCCGACTGAAGAGAATCTCTACTGAGCCTAGAGCCCACCGGAGGACTTGGTTCAGTCGATCAGAAAGATTGATCGGAGCAGATCCTTTGAATGCAGGTCGTTTAGGCATACAGTAAATCGACCTCCAACCACGGGTATGCATTTTGAACCCGGTGAGAATATCTTCTGTAACAGAGCCATAGATCCATCCGATCTGAACAATGTCAACAAAAAGCCAGAGATCAGAATATAGACAGGGGACACACTAACGCGGAAATAATAGAATAAGAACTAGTAAAAATACCTCAGTTCCCCACTCTGTTTTGTCCTCATATCCACAGCTAATGACATGAATAGCTTCTTTAAGAAGGTTCTCTGGAGTTGCAGATGGAGGAACACCTCCATTTTCCATTAGGGTAGAAGCAACAAAAACAGCTGATTTTCCAAATCTCTGCTCCAAGCTCATTTGCGACATCAAGAGTGCCTTGTCATCGTCCAAACCAGGATCTGATTTTGCAATACATTCAAATGCATTTTCACTCAGCATGTGTGTTAAATTAATCATGAAGTACCAAAGTCTCAAAATCAAAATGTTATATAACAGATAACTTAGAAAGAAGGGAGAAACAGGTTTACCTTCAACTCCCTCTTCTATATCCTCGAGGCTAAACACAGGAATGGTTGAGTCCGTGTGCTTGCCAGATTTCTTTTTGTCAGTGTCTTTTTTAGATTTGGCATTCTTCTTTCTCACCCCACAAAGTCTAGATAAAAAATTTGCTTTCTTGTGTTTTGGTTTCACTGGAGGTTCATAACCATATAATGCAGTTCTGTTGAAAACACACCCAGTTCCCACATATACTGGTCCTTGAATCCCATCTAAGCCTCTCAAATTTATCTGAAGAGCATATCACAGAAAAGTTAGTATAAATGTATAGTAAAATAGACATAAATTAAAAGACAAGCTTAACTTACATCGAAGAAAACCGTATTACGGTTAGCATATCTATCGTTTTTATCAATACCATCAAACCTCTGAGGGAACTGGACATAACAAACTTGTTTCCCAAGGTTTGGGTCCATCAGGAAGCACATAGCTTCTCTCAAGGCCTTGCTGTTATTAATGTAATGATCACAATCAAGATTCAATAGGAAAGGTCCATTAGTAAGGACTGCTGAAACTCTAACCTGTTCAAGTGAAGAGAGAGTACGCTCATTAGATGCGACAATAGGTAACAAAGAAAAAGAAAAATTTAATGATCAGAAACCTAAAAGTGCATTCATAGCACCAGCCTTTTTGTGGTGCTGGAAACCTGGTCGCTTTTCTCTAGAAACATAGACCAAACGTGGGAGCTCGTTGCCATCTGCGTCCAATCCACCATTTTGTCCTAAGAAAACCTGCACTCAACAAATTATATCTCAGTGACCAAACAAACTGGAAAATGATAGTAATAACTGATGCCACTGGAAACAAGATTTTAAGTAGCAAACAAATCCCTGTTCTCCCTCACCTGGATCATTCCCGGATGGTCCCTTGTGTTGTTTCCAGGCCATGGCGTACCATCTTTCATAACCCACCCTTCTTCAGGAACTTTCTGGGCCTTGGAAACAAGAGCATTTATTCGGATCTTGAATTCCTCATACTCCCTCTGCCAGAAACAAAACATGTAATTATAGCACGGCAAAAGATAAGTATGGATGTTTTGAAAGACTCGACTATAAAATTTACCTTCATAGCTCTGCGATCTTTGACAAATGATGGATGAACTTTATCCTTCAGGTAATCAACTTTCTGAGCAAAGTACCATTCTGGTGCTCGAGGCTCAATACTATATTTCTTGCAGAAAGGTACACTTCCGTGCAAATTCAGATGTTTCTGCTAATGATTCAAATGATAACATAGCAGCACCATCATCAGAAACATAACAAGAAACCTTATCCACCGGGTAATAAACTGCCATAATAGAGAGTACTGTATTGGCTGTCACCAGAGGGGGCTCCTTCAACGGGTCAACAGTACTCACAAAAATGTCCACAGCTGCTAACTGCGATGGTTCGCCTTCTCGTTCGTATCTGTAGTAAAGTAGAGGAATTAGCAAAGACCAAAAGGCAGCTAAATATCTGAGTAACAGCATCATAACAGAGAAATAAAGGAGACCTTAAAGATAGTCTATCAAGGTAAGTTTCCCGGTTAACAGGAAACCACTTGGGGAACTGATCAAGAATCCATGAAACGGCGAACCAGATCTCACATATCACTGAAACCAGCCATAGACCAAATGCATTTGGCACTGGATTTGTGATACGATAATGTAAGAAAAGACAAAGGATTACGAGCCGCAGCATTATAACCATTCTGTAGGGATTTATACGTGATGAAGGAACGGATACTTTCCTTGAAAGAGGTTGCCGTGCTTCATCATTCCTGCATGATTAGGAAAAAGATTGTAGCATCACCCGACACAGAATACCTTTAGGGACTAAAGAGATAACAAACAAAACAAGTACTCACAGCAAAGCCTCGTCAACAAAGAAATCAGTGGTGGCATCAATATCAGAAGCAGCTTGAGTGCTCATACGACCAGATTTGTTATCCTGCTTCATTTTCCAGCCATCAACTCTCTCCTTCCAGGCCACATTGCCTAATCCTATTGAGCCAAAATCCCTAGCAGGATCCACAATCCTTCTGTTTGCTGCAAGACAATTACACAACAGGGTTTAGTGCTGACAAATTTGAGTATCCTTGATATGAATATATGAATATGATGGTCAGGTAAACTACGTGATTGACTGATATCTGATGAGTCAGGAAACTGCTTTCCACTAGCTATAGTAGAAGATCTAGACAATCGTTCAGGTGAAGCAGCAGAAAACTCTTCAGAAACCTATCAAACCAAAAAAAAAAAAAAAGCGAGAGACAAAGTCAGATCCCAAAGGTCCAGTCAAGCTATCTAAGTTTGATGTAAAATGCCACAAAGAAAGAGAATCCATAATGTCCTACCTCTTGTCTACTAGTGAGCCGAGGAACAACATTGTGAGAGATCTCTTTGTCATACTCAGAGTCTCCAACCTCCTTCCCTTTCCCACCTGTAGTAAGATGCCATCCAAGCATCTGTTCTGAAATCTTTTCGTTCCGTGACTTTTCTGTATAACCAAACTCACCAGCAACATCAAAGCCATCATCTCCGGGAATAGCAGGACAACCTAAACACAGAAATCGATACCTTAACAATGATCATCTCCGGGAATATTCAAATTACACAATAACAAAAAAAAACAAAAATGTACCCTTGAGTCTCTTATATCTAGTCTTGCATTGAGGACAAGACTGGTTCCCATCTTTCCTTTCATACTCATAACAAAGTCTACAAACTGGGAATGAACAGAAATCACACGCCACAAAGGGCTCCCCATCCACAGTCTTCCCAACATTGTCACTACAAATCTCACAAATCTGCTCACCAGCGTTACTACTACTCATCATCTTCTCCTAACAAATTCGTATACAAACTCAACTCAATTAGGAAAACCTAAATTTATATAAAGAATGGGAAGATGAAGAGACGAAGGGTAAAAACAATACCGTCGTTTCTACTTCTGTGTCCATCTTCTTAATTTACTTTCTTATTTCCACTGAAGCGTCGGTACTGTTCAAAATCTGCCCGGGAAAAAAAAAAACAAACCAAAGAATTATAATCCGGTCAGCTCACTGGAATTGTCGGCGACGAGGATACTCGAATTTTAGAAAAAAAATAGAGAAATTACTTTACCATGAAGATGCAGAAAAATCGAGAAAATTTTGAAAACAGAGAGAGAGGTTTCGTCTTCGTAATGTAAGACTTCACACACACTTTTTATCTCTGGGAGGATCATCAACTCTGCTTCTTCTTCTTCTTCTACAGAGAGATTTATGGAGGAAGCTTACAAGCTACACTAAATTCTCACCCACACCGACACCTTCACACATCACACTTGTCTTTTCTGATTACACTCTATTTCTTTTTAGCTTTCTCTACACGATTTCCCGAAATTTAATTCGGGTTACACGTTAACCGGTCTCATTTCAAAGTTAATTTTAAATTAATTGAGTTTAATGACGCATTTAATATATTAAAGAAAACATATTTTTTTTTATTTCAAAATCAATTGTGAAATAAATAAAAATGTCATTTAAGAAAAAAATAATAATAATAATAACGCTCTCTACCACGTAACTGATCATTATTATAGCTTCTTAATTTTTGGTTTAGATAGAACCGACGGAAACGGCAGCTTTGATGAGTAAACCGAAGAGAACGAAAGGGTTAGAGAAGAAAGGAGAATGGTCGCTGTCCAATTCGTAAACTTGGCTCGGTGGCCACCTTCTTATCATCGCCTCTTGCTGCTCCGGTTTCATGACCCGGTCATGTAACGTCTTTATGTACACACGCGGCACGTGCTCCTTATCCTCTTCTCCTTTTGTTTTTTCCTCTTCTTCCAGTTTTGCTGTCGTTAGCGCCAGAATCGGTGCTGGTCTCATCATTAATGCAGCCAAGGAACATTCCTTTTATACCAACATAAGGGACACCAAATTTTGGATTGGATAAGAAAATAGATATGTACAATTTGCATAGTTTATTTTTTTATATATGTTTCATATTCAAATTAATCATAACGCAATTAATTTTTTGGATATCAAACTTAGGATTTAAAACGTTAAATCTTTTGAGCTTTCTATATGAGAAATGTAACAGTAGAGAAACCTGTTGAGGACTCATGTGGTAAAGGAGTTTTCGTCGGAACTCATGTTTGATAATAGCACTGGTTGGAGGATTCTCGGTTCCTAAACCGAAGCTGAGCTCGTAGACATCACCATGTTCTGATAGTTCAGGCACTCCCTGCAGTGTGACAAAGAAACATAACGTCACGCACAAGTTAACTTGGTTTTAAAGAAATTTAATTTGTTGTATCTTTACATCTTTCATATCTTCATCGGTTTGGAGCCCGTATTTGAGCATCGAAGCTCCGATATAGACAGCGAGACATATCTTCTTAGGGAACCTCTGTATCGCGCTTGTCACGCTAAGCCCTCCTGCACTGTGACCCACAAGTATCACCTGACAAAAAACAGAACAGAGAAAAGAAAAACAGAGTGAGTTTGCTTCAGATTCAAGAATTACTTCTATTGAGTTCTAAATTAGGTTTTTACCTGCTCTTGTTCGGGGGAAGATGAGAGGAAGTCGATGAGTGGTTGGTTATACTGGTCGAAGGAAGTGAGAGAGTCGGCGGATGAAGAATCTATTCCGGAGGATTTAAGGTCGATGCAAGTGACGTCGAAACCAGAGACTTCCATGAGACACTTGATCTTGTACCAGCACCATGATCCTAAGCTCATGCCGTGTATTAGCACAAAGTGTGGTGGTTTTCTTATCGGTTTGAGTTCTAGGGTTTCTTCTTGATTCTCCTCCGCCATCGATATGGATTACGTTGGAGTTTAGCCGGATTTTTGTATGGGGTGCACCTTCGACAGAATGCTCTGTGTGTGTCTTGTCACAATTGTCAAGCTCATATATAGTGAAAAATATTTTTTGCTTCTTTCCCAGTGGGTGAATTTTTATGGTATATAGTATAATAATGATTCATATAATTGTTACGATTAAGAAATGACCACCAAGTAGACTTGAATAGAAGAAATCTGATAAGGAATAGAATGTGTAGGATTTGTTTTTGTTTTTTTTTTTTTCAACAAAAGATTAGCTAGCGAGCCAATGGGAAAGAAAATTGTTTACATACAGAATACTATGCGGAAATGTGCGCGCATCGTGTGCCAAACGATATAGGATTTGTTTTTTTTTGCATATTTTTCAGCTTTAAAAATCCAGATTTTTGTCCAAATTAATCCCAACAACCAATAAGTTCAAAATATTTTATTTAGGCTTCAATTGGTGACCACATTTTAGGAAGAGAACAAGAAGGAATGTGATATTTTTCTCTATTCCACAATTTTTTTACCATTTGATAGTAATAATTTTTCCTTTACATTCCTCTACATTCTAAAAAAAATAAGGAACAATAGAACAAAAGTGTTCCTCCCCAAAATTGATGAGGAACAAATAGAACATAAAAAAGAACAAATATTAAAATTCGTTTTTATATTTTAAAATAAATAAAAAATAAGTTTATTAATAATATTCAATTTTCTAATATAATAATTTTCATATTTTCATAATGTATTGACAGAAAAAATAATTTTGATATGAATTTCATGTTGAACTAATCTTAAGGCTATTTGAAAACCATATATGAATAATAAAATAAATTTAAAAGACTCATGTTTATATCGTAAATAAAAACTAAAAAATTTTAAATTACCTTTAAAATTGTATTGTAGGTTAATATTAAATATTAATATTTAATATGACATATCTAAAATTTAATTTACAATTTTAAAAAAAAAATGAAAAATTCATTGTATATACATTAGAAGTAGTATTAGTATTAATATTGAATTTGATTTATTTAATATTTACTATATTTAAAAATATATTTTTATTGTTTGGTTACTATTTACTATTTAGTTCATTCTCTGCTGATTTTTCTTTCATTCCTCAAAAACTGTTTATTCCATTCTGTATTGTTCTTTTTATTCCTTTTTTTTTTGTTCTTCTAATGGTTACCCTTAGTAAAAATACATACATAATAGGATAAATCAATCAAATAGTAATTTGTGATAAAGATATTCCAAAAAGAACCAATTTTTTTTTTTTGTAAAAGAATAAACTTTGTCACCATGTAATAGATATACATTAATTGGTTCTTCGTTGTACAATGCCATATTCTTTTTTTTTTTCATGTAAACATTTCCTTTTTGCAAATTCTCAATTTGATGCAACTCGTTAGTCGTGTGTTTTGATAAATTTAATCTTAAAATTAGGTGTATGTTACGAGAATTAGAAGGGAAAGAAATTTGAAGGGTCTTTTTAAGGGATATATACTAATATAGATATATCATTTTGGTTGTGGATACGACTTTTGTATATTGGTGGTCACTTGGGTCATTGCATATTATTATAGTTGGGGTAGTCAATGAGTAATAAGTGTGTTCTGACTATATTCTTATAATTGGTAGTACTATTTACGTTTTATCCGCACTGATTACATATCTATCGTCTTAAACAATTTATGACTAATGACATGCCATAAAAAAAATTATATTCGACGGTTACACGATTACCAGAAGGTACTGACTGATAAGGATAGAATGAATCTCAATCTCGACTAATAAAGAAAAACCATTTGATAGCTGGATTCTGTTTGATGTGATAAAGAAAATATATAGTCATCGTTATTGTAAAATGTTACATAGATTAAGGTATGTCACGTGTGTTATCAAGACCCGTGCTATGATTTTTGTTTTTTTATTTGATTAAAGTTATAGTTATACTAGTATATGTATATCCCATAGGTAAATTAATTATGTAGGGTACTAGCAATATTTTCCGGTCAGTTTTCTAACGCAAAAAGATAAATAATTCTCATTGACCAATTTAATGCTTGTAAGCTGTAACTCTAAGAAGAAGTAAAAGTTTTAAATTATTGACTCAGTTAGTTGGTCATATGCAATTTTCACGTTTATAATTTCATTTGAAAATATGCACGATGTTACATCTAATAGCCATCACATCGAGTACTAATTAAGTAATTTTATTAACCTCAAGTACGTATTTATGTTCTCTAGAGTTTTTTGTTCTTCTAATTTTTGTAAGAATTTGCTTTTTGAATTTCTTTTCTATAAACCTCTGCTAGCTCTTCGATTTTCTTTGTTTGATTTACTTTAGAATTTGAACGTGTATGTTCCTTTATTTTACAAAAAGAAAGAATGTAAATGCAAAGTTAAACAAGTAAGTAAATTACACGTTTTTGTGTAACTAAGAATCGGATCAGACAATCTTAATTGACTAAAGAAAAAGTATGTGTTGTTAAAGTTACGTAGAACCATTAAAATAGAAATGGAAAAGAGATGAGACTTTTGTGCAATTGTTTTTTTCTTCAGAGTGTGTATTTTGTTTAAAACCTATTAAGAATGATGAAAGAAACGAAACTATAGGTGCAAATAATGAAGCACTGATTGAAAAGGTTAAAAAAAAGAGGAGAAGTGTCACAACACAAACAAAGATGAAGATATTTCTATCTCGTCCTCCTTTTCAGTGGGTAACGAAAGCGTCTTTTACTATTTTTCTTTTTTCTCCCCATATCTCCCTATTTTTCGGTTTATTTTGTAACCTATATTGTAACTCAACTTTATCTTCAATTTTTCTTTGTCCATGCTAGACAAACGAACGTGTGAATGAAAATGACATATACAAGAATTTGGATTAACTCTAATTGTTATTTTCTACTATGCCAAATATTCCATATTTTGAGGGTCTTCTACATGCCTTTTTTTTATTATTTTCTTTCCCTCTAGCCATTATTGAAGTTCTAACGGAAAAACGTGTAGTCCTTAAAAACCAGAGAAACATCCAAAAGAAAAGAAAAAAAGACTAGCTGGAGACAATTCAAGAAAATAAAACTTGTGAATTTCTCAACATTCATCAACTGTTCACATTTTTGCAAAGTGAGTGTATGACCGCATACTATTTGTTAGACCGACCTATATATCTGCTATAACCATAGCTCCAAAAAAAAAAAAAAAAACAATCATTCAACAAAAGTTTAGCTTTTTCCTTTCTTATGAGAAAAGGAAAGGATGCAATAAGTGAGAGAGATGACATATGAAATGGTCAGACGAGAGACATGTGCCGAAAGGAAAGCCTTTTCGCCAATTGTCAGTGTCTTTGTGGACAAAGGGAATCAGATTCAATTTTTTCCTTATCTATTTTGTGTAACGTTTATATAATTTACTTTTTAGTTTTATAACCAAAACTGTGACTTATTTACGTACTAGTTCGTTTTGTTTAGAATATCATAAAATGTTTCACAAATTGTCTCATAGTTGGTAAGGTGTGTAGACCATAATACACCCCAAAGTACATGATACATATATGCAAAGGGGTTCATATTTTTTTAATCAAACGGGTCTAGTAAGATCAGTCGAAACCCATCATGAACTCTCGACCATGCAAAAATTAATGATCAAACTTTACTGAATCAAAAGTGATCAATCGAATTTTGAATACTCCAACTACATGTTGAATGAATCGATACTTTGCAAAAGCATGTGTGCGCTAGGCTAGATATATGCCATGCGTACTTGGTGATAGTAGTGGACGAAATCCCATTTCCCTTTGTCTGAAAAGGTTCTTTTTAAAAATAAATTAAAATACAATTTCTTTTTTATAAACTGTTCAATCATTGTGGATTCTCTAATTATCATTGAACAATTGTTTTATATTAATAAAAATTATAAATAATACTCATGAGATTCTACGTAAACTTTCTTAATTAGGGGTTATCGTCTAAATGGACCTTTATTCTTCTAAAACTTTGAAATTGGGTATTTTTTTCCATACTATCGGTTTTAAGCATTTTTAGATAAACCAAAAATATAGTTTTAGCCTTCTTCTTCCTCCCCTTTTGCTGATGAAAACCCACGCTTCTTCTCAATTGACAACCATGGCTTCAATGGATTCTGGTTTCAATGGATTCAATATATCTCTGTTTGGATGAAAGAATCTAAACCCTAAAGAGATAGTATCTTGTGAACCCAAGGGATTCAATCACAAATAATCATCAAATTAAAATTTCTAATATTCCTTTCTCCGACCAAAACGCAAAACTTCTCCTCCACCACCACCACGACCACCGGATCTCATCCTCGCCACCACCATCTCGTTCACCGGATCTCATCATCTTTACCAGCATCACTTTCACCGGATTTCATCATCACCACCATCATCTCCGTTCACCAAATCTCATCATCGTAACCACCACCTCCGTTACCGGCTTTCATCATCGCCACTACTCTCTACCAAATCTCATCATCATCACAATAACATCGTTCGCTAAATTGAGAAAAAAAATTAAAGATACAATTGTCTTTTTAGTATCAAAGTAAATGCCTAAATCTGTAATCATGGACAAAAAGTCCTAATTAAACAATACTCTTCAAAATAAATGCTTATCCCATAATTAACTCTTCTTAATTATTTATTTTGAACAAGTATAAAATAAAAGTAATTTTAAGAGACAATTAAGGTAAAAAAAGAAAATGATAAAATAAAAAAAATTAAATGATTTTGGGAAATGTGAGGCTGTGAAATCTTTTACAAGCTACTAAAATAAATAAATAAAAAATTGATAATAAATAAATACACGAACACCAAAGTGAAAGTGCACTATCTCCATTTCTTTTTTAAAGGTTTTTACAGTATTTCGAAAGTTTGAAACCAAAAGAACCGCCCTTTTACTCGTAGCCCTAATTTCAAAATTCTCTTCACTGTTACTATTCCCCTGTAAAGCTCTCTCTCTAATCGACAAAATCTGGGTTTCTCCTCTCTCTCTCAACAAAATCAAAGTTTCAGGTCAGTAAAATCTCTTCTCTCTATCTCTCTGGTAATTCGGGGTTGGGTGAGAGATCATTCGATTTGTCTCTGATTTAGGGTTTTGTAATTTTACTGTTCTGAGCTCTGCTTTTTGGTTTGCTTAGCTTCTTCTGAAATTTTCATCTATTCATATGTTAGATATGGATATTAGTTTTACCACAAAAGAAACAGAATCAGAGAAGAAGGTTGATTCATCCTTGTGGCCTCATCATTCTAAGTCATTAATAGCAGATATATTAACAGGTAAACAGATCTATTTATTCTGTTCATATATGATTTGGTTATTTTTTTGTTACATGTTAGTATTTGAATTCATCCACAGAGATTAATCACAATGTTCAAAGAATGCTAAGATTGATTGAACATGACGAAACCGAGTCAACAGAGAAGTTTCTTTGCTTATATCAGTCTCTTGGTGAGACTTACAACGATTTGAACCAAGAGCTCCTCAATGGCCTTCTCAAATTTGATTTTACCATGCCATGTTCAGACCAAAACAATAATGCCTCTTCCCTTGCACCAACTCCACTTAGCTCCTCTAAGCCAGGAGCCTCTCATAAGAACCAGCTGGTCTCACCAACGAGTAGCAGCGAGATGTTGCAGAGCTTGAAAGGAAACGGTGAGGTTGAGAAGAACTACTCTGCATATTTGCTTGCTGATATGTTTTGTGCTGAGCTTGAAACTGCAAGGAGAGAGTTAGAAGCGAGAAACATAGACATTGAAACTGAGAAAAGACATGTGATTGACTTAGAAAGTAAGCTATCAGAATCAAGTCAAAAGATTGAGAATTTAGAAAGCCAGCTCGACGTGGTTAAAGAGTGTTTAGGTGTATCAGAAGCCGAGGTTTCAAAGCTGTGGGAAATGCTGAATGAATGCAAGACCGAGAAAGCGAATCTGCAGAGTGGTAATGCTGCTGACTTGTTAGATAGCCTAAGAGCAGAGTTGAGATCAAGAGATATCCAGATTGAGCAAATGGAGGAGTATTTGAACCAGGTGTGTCTTAAAGGCACTGAATCAGGAGCCGACAAGAATGTTGTGGAAGAACTGAGGGGTAGAGTTGAAGTGCTGGAGAAACAAGTGGAGTTGCAGAGAAATGTGATAACAGAACGAGAGGAAGAGAAAAGAGAGGCTATAAGACAGCTCTGTTTCTCCCTTGATCATTACATGAGCAGAGATATTTAGAGCTTGTAAGATCACTTTCAGACAAGAACAAAGGTATGTCTTGTTAAATAAATTTGTAGAAAATCCAAAACTTGTAGAAGTGATCATGTGCTTTTTGGATGATGCAAACTAATATCTAACTTCATCTTGTAATCAAAACTAGTGCAGAGCTAAACACATGTTGCATCTCATCTTCTTCTTCATGTTTTTTCATGCATTGAAAGAGTTTTATAATGCTGAGACTGAACTTTGGGATATCATTTCAACGAATGTAGTATATCATTAATATTTTAATACCGTAATTGTCTCATCTTCAAATATTACAGAAAGAACCTATTTTAAACTTTAGTTTATGATTTTGCGACTTAACTTTCCTTTGCCAGAGATCATCAAACGCAACTTTCGTGACTCCTCACTTATAATATTAGCTGTCGACGAGTTGTCACTTAGTACAATGGCGAGCGAATCTTTGAAGTTGTCCATGCCGTCGCTAATAAGGTGCCAAAACCATGCTCCCGTGGCTGCACCGCCTTTTTGCGCAGACGCGTAGACAATGTCATACGTTGCCTTGAACACGGCGTCTCTCTGATCCTGTGTGTAGCCTGGTGTGGTCGTTAGTTTCCCGAATTCTCCTATGATTAGAGGTTTCTTAAGAATGTTCTGGGCATCTTCGATGTGTGCTTCGAGCCAATTTCTCAAGAAGTCCATTCGAGCTTTCTCATCCAAGTTTGGAAACCTGAATAATCAAAAGGTTTGGAATGGTAATGAACTTGTAAAACATAAAAAACAAAAAAAAAACAAAAAACGTCTTTCTTTTCATATAAAAGAATTTGATGTTAAAGAAATGGTTTTTAGCTAGATGTATGGTACTAAAAAGATGAATCATAACCCCTAAACACTAAATCTTGATTATATGGTAGTACAAGTAATTTTTAACTTACCATATGTCAGGGTAAGAGTGAATCGATGCAAAATCAATGGCATCGACATTGTGATTAGCGATGAAATCAGTTCCAAGAACGTTGGCTGCAACCGGATTCAGAGTTTTCTTTCTTTGAGGAGATGAGTCACCATAGAAACCTTCAAGACCAGTAGAGAGGAGATGATTTGAATCAACTGATTTCACATAAGGAGCCATTTCCTCAATCCAATCCATAAGGGTTTTCCCACTTGGATCTGCTCTGCATTGTGGCTCGTTCATAAGCTCCCAACCCATAATTTTTGGTTCATCTTTGTACGCAACTTTGGAAATGTATTCACTCTGTTAACCATAGTCTACAACGACAGAGAAAAAATCAAAGAGATCATAGGTTATATGATTCAGGGTCTAAAATATTCAGTAAGATTAAAGAAGTTATATAAAGTTGAGTTAAGAGTATTTTGCACCTTGACGTGGTTTTTGTAGTACTGTTTAACAAGAGGGTTTGTGTAGAAATCGTCATCTGAAGATACGTTTTGACCTTTACTCTTAGCCCAACCAACGTATTGTTTCCTCCCTCCGAAGTCAGAATAGTTATTGACAAAGGTGATTATCATTTGTATACCGAGTCTTTTTGCTTCGGCTATGACAAAATCCAAACCCTTTCCACCAGGAAAAAATTAACACAAATAATTATTTTTCTAAAACAGATATATATATTTTAGTTGAAAAGCATTGTAATAATTTCTACACTTTAAACAAGTAACAAAAGAAAACCGCATAACCAACATACAGTATTCATTTCAACAATGAAAATAATTTTGGTAAATTTATATTTCTTTGAATATCAAATCTTGATGTATCGATCTATAGTGGCTTGAGGTAATCAAGCTAATATGCAAATAACCTATTTTTGAGTTAATCTCTCTATATTAAGAGATCTACTTACCTGAAACGTCTTTTCATCGTAGGAACCAGGGGAAGTTTGGAGACCGCGGTATATGGCGCCATCGCGGAACCCCCAGGTGCGGGCTATGGTCAAACCGTGACTTGTCGCATTTTGAAACGCATAAGTGATCTTAAACCTTGTGGTCGGATCTGTAGCTTCGTACGCGAGCCAGTAGGCATTGAAACCATTGGCGTAAAATGGTTTCCCATTGAAAATAAACTGTACGCCTTTCCTACTCACGAACCCATTACTCAACGCAGCTTCGACTCCTCCTAGATCGCTATAGTTTTGTGCGATCACAATCGCTAAAAACACTACAAAACACAAATACTTCATATTCTTGATCTCTACTTTTTTTTTGTTTTTGTGCTCTATTGTTTTCAAATGTGTATAGAGTTATATATATATATAGAGGAACATATATAAGTGCTTTCATACAATTACGATGCATGAACATTCATTGATCTTGGATTTACTTATATACACGTGCCATCCATAATATAAAAGAAAGTGAACAATTATTATTACTATGTACACATAATATAGTTCCAACCAAAAAAAATGTATACATAATATAGTGATCAGTTATTTATTGAGAGAATATCACATTGGGATCAGTTATTTACTTATTAGAAAAATAAATTGATTTGTAATCTTTATTTCAAAACTGTTAATACTGACTAATTTCTATCGTGGTCAACGTGTTGATTATCTTCCTAATTAATCAATATTGAATACATGTTTATTCTCGTAAATCACCTTCTGTGATTCTTTAATTTTTCCCCATGCTTTAGCAAATTTTTTTGCTATTCTTTTTGTAAAAGTTGGATTTTCTTCTAAATTAAACAAAATAAATTATAATATATGATGACATTTGGGAAAAAAGTAGTAAAAAGCAAGAAATTTGGGAAAATATTCAAAAAATTGTTCAAAAGTATATAAGTTATCGTATTTTCGAGGTGCTAGTTATTACATGTATATTATAAGTTACTATCAAAGTTTTTTAAAAAGTAAACACGAACATTAACGCAAACACGAATGCTATTATATATAAACACAGAAACATAATTAAGTTTTTCGTTTATAATCTAAAGCAAGCATACATACTAATTGGGGGAATAATATTTATTTGTGAAGCCAACACAAAAATGACAGATAACAAGAAAATAAATAGGTACAAAGCTAAACGCCAATATTAAGAGGGAAAAAAAAAAAGAACAGTTGGTATCTTAAACGCAAACACATTCAAATGTATCTTAATTCTTAACGTTTAACTTTGATGCATACGCAAAAAAATAAATGCAAAACTACAACTTAATTAGATAATAGTGCAAAATGTAAAAGCTGAACGGATGATACTACTTATATATATGTACGACGCTGACTTACTAATAAACTGCTAAAGTCAAGGGAAAAAATGCCAAAAAAAACCCGATGTTATTTTTATTTGTACGTTTAATATCCAATGGTTTTCGGTTAGAATAAAAATATCTGACATATTAAATTAGTGCCAAATAAAATCTTGTCTTTTAAAGATTGGCTGAATCGAACTTACAACTTAACAGACGTTAATTTGGGTAACGGAATCGCTTAATCCGGTTAAGGTTCATTCAGACGTTTTTAAACACATATATTTAATATGTTCACATTACAAGATGTATGTGTCGAAGTAGCTCAATGGTTAAGGGTTTTGTATTATGATCAATCGGTTGTGGGTTCGAACCGTATCCCCAAAGCCTTTTTGATTTTTTTTTTTTTTGGAAACTCGAGATTTTTTTTTCTATGTCGGATGTCGGATCTGAAACGA
This sequence comes from Camelina sativa, assembly GCF_030686135.1. Classification (NCBI taxonomy): domain Eukaryota; kingdom Viridiplantae; phylum Streptophyta; class Magnoliopsida; order Brassicales; family Brassicaceae; genus Camelina; species Camelina sativa. The sequence goes on from NC_141898.1 coordinate 4,577,219, forward strand.
CGAGATTCACAGGTTAATACGGCAGCTGCCAAATCGATGGATCGAAAACATCCTTCTTAGATTGATGATAACGATGGATGATGCTACGGTCTGAAGCTTCATACAGAGGCTTTCCTGGCGAATTCAAATAATTCCACAGCAGATCTGGATAGGGATCGTTAATTGGTGGCTGCGACTTCGACGGAGCAGAAGACTCAGTAACCGTTGGTTGTGAATTCAACGGAGCAGCTGAGTTCTTCCTTGTTTCCGGCAGGTGAGGCGATGATACCAGCGTTGAGAAAAAAAAAAGTGTTGATGGTCGGGTTCGAAACCGGCACTCTAATGTTGTAAAATTTACCCAATACCATTAGACTACATGAACATATTGGCTTAGTTTTGTAAATATATAGTATATATCTGTTTACGAAATATGTGAGTAAAATTTAACCCGGTTAAGCGATTCCGTTACCCAAGTTAACGTCTGTTAAGTTGTAAGTTCGATTCAGCCAATCTTTAAAAGACAAGGTTTTATTTGGCACTAATTTAATATGTCAAGTATTTTTATTCCAACCAAAAACTATTGGATATTAAACGTCCAAATAAAAATAACATCAGGTTTTTTTTGACATTTTTCCCTAAAGTCAAGTGTTAAGACAACAGTAAACCATATTTCTAAAACTAGGCACAAACGATAAGTGCAAACGAAAACCTATATTTTATTATTATTTTCAATCAAAAATAAGAAAAGCAAAACGAAAAATACAAATACGCTCTATAAAGACAAGTTTGGAAGTGGTTAGAAGTTTAAGATTGTTTATACTTTTTAATCTTAATTTTCATGAACAGGATTGTTTTTTTTTATTTGTTAAAGAAACAGGATTGTTTATTTATATACGTCAACAATAACAAAAAATGAAAAATGAGTTTTCCGTTTATGAAAGTCAGGGCCGGACCGAATATATTTGCTGCCTAAAGCAAAATTGTCCATTAACAAACCGAAATAAAATTAAAATTGGCAATCAGTTTGTTTCAGGATTCAAACCCGACACCCACGCTGCCCTTAACAGAGACTTAGTCACTGTACTAAAGGAATTTTTTGTAAACTGATGCCCTTAATTTGTTCATATATTTGTGATGCCTATTGGTTTTAGTTCCGATACTTGCGTATCAAGTTTACAAATATTACGTGATATGATTGTGATATGATTGGGATTCTGCATTCATTGTAATTAGATATCATTCGATCTTCTTGTAGCCTATTAAAGCCTTGTAAAGCAATATGCAATACACACAAAGATTTTTCCCTCATTGTCTACGATTCTTTACCTAAAGCATCTGCTTGTTGGGCTTTAGCCCTGGACCGGCTCTGATGAAAATTATAAACGTGAAGCTATAACCTAACCTGCTCCACTACGAGAACGCTACTGCCAAGTGTCGTCGGATTGCAAGAAGTACTTTGTTAAGTAATATCTGACTTAATCTTATAATCAAAAACTATTGCAGAGCTGATTAAGCACTTATATATTGCACCATCTTCTTCTACGCATTATCTTATTGAAAGAGTTACAATAGATGCTTAGACAGAACCGTGCCAAGATATTTTGATGCCATAGAAAAGGTACAACAGAATTACAATACAACCTGTTTGCTGTGAGTAGGCAGTAGGCACGGCTCTAGCATAAACATTAAATATATCTTATATTATACTATTCGTTATATATTATAAATCATATTTTTCGCCTATGCTCTGCTTGAAGAAAAGTTAGATACAATCATATCGGTATATGTACCTGAACTTTTAATATTTAATCATTGTTGCGAATTTATAAATTCGATAAAGTATTACACAAATTGAAGACCCTGATTAAAATTTTAGCTTTAGATTTTGCGAGTTAACTTTATTTCCCACCAATCGAACCCAATCTTTTTGACGCCTTACTTATAATCTTAACCGTCGACGAATTGTCACGAAGTAAAATGGCTGACGGATCGTCAGAGTTGCTCATGCCGTCGCTAATAAGGTCCCAAAACAAAGCTCCCGCGCCCGAACCGCCTTTTCGCGCAGACAGGTAAAAGATGTTATACGTTGCGGTGAACACGGCGTCTCTATTAGCCAGAGTGTAGCGTGGTGTGTCCGTTCCTACCCCGAATTCTGCTAGAATTAAAGGTTTTTTAAGAATGTTCTGCGCATCGTCGATGTGGGCTTGGATCCATTTCCGTGAGAAAGCCAATCGAGACTTCTGATTCAACTTTTGAAACCTGCGCAAATCCAAAAAGCTTGAAATGGTACTCGATTTGTAAACCCTAATAATATTTTCATTCTTTTAAATAGCAAAATCAATGTTAGAAAAGAAGAATTTTTAGCTCTGACATACGCTTAGGATAGATGAATATATATAGTTTTACATACTGATATAGTGATATGGATATATTTTTAAAAAAAACTTTTAAATTGCAATTTTTCAAAAGAAAAACTGGAAAAATCCGAATTGTTGCATGAATGGATATAAATGCAAATTTGTTTTTCTCTAGGTTGATTTGTTAAACAAGAACAAAAAAAAAGAGCATGAATAATATAATTTCTGAAAAATTGTTTTGTCTAAATAAATGTACAGTATAAAACTTAGTATGGGCACTGTTGCGTACCATAAGTCAGCGGCACAGTGAGCCGATGCGAAATCAATGGCATCGATATTATGATTAGCTATGAAATCAGCTCCAACTATGTTGGCTGCAGGCGGATTTAGAGAAGTCTTTCTTTGAGGAGATGAGTCACCATAGAAACCTTCATGACCAGTGGAGAGGAGATGGTTTGGATCAAGTGATTTTACATAAGGAGCCATTTCATTAATCCAAGCCATAAGGGTTTTTCCACTTGGATCTGATTTGCATTGTGGCTCGTTCATAAGCTGCCAAGCCATAATGGCTGGTTCATCTTTGTATGCAACTTTAGTAAATGTATTCACTCTGTTCATCATAGTCTACACAAGAAGAGAGATAAAGATATCGTAGGTTATTATTATAAAATATGGTGTAAAAGATATTTTGTTACGCATCTGAAGAGATTAAAGTTTGGTTAATTTGTATTTTTTACCTTGACGTGGTTCATGTAGAACTGTTTAGTAAGTGAGTTTGTGTAGAAATCGTCATCTGAAGATACCTTCTCGCCTTTACTTTGAGCCCAAGCCACGTATTGTTTCCTCCCTCCGTAGTCACTCCAGTTATTGACAAGGGGGATTATCATTTTTATACCGAGTCTTTTTGCTTCGGCTATCACAAAATCCAAGCCCTTTCAACATTGAAAACAAAAACTAATTAATTAACAAAAGACTAACAAATATATTAAGGTTGAAAAGGCTTCACACTAACCTGAAACGTTTTTTCATCGTATATACCAGGGGAAGTTTGGAGAGCGCGGTATATGGCGCCATCGTGGAACCCCCAGGTGCGGCGATGGTCAAACCGTGACTAGTCGCGTCTTGAAACGCATTAGTGATCTTATATCTTGTGGTCAGATCGGTGGCTTCATACGTGAGCCAGTAGGCATTGAACCCATTGGCGTAAAATGGTTTCCCGTTAAGAATAAATTGGACGCCTTTCCTAGTAACGAACCCATTATTAGACCCAGCTTCCACTCCTAGACGATCATTATAGTTTTGTGCGATCACAATCGCTAAAAACACTATATAACACAAATACTTCATATTGTTTTTCTAGCTACTTTGTTTTTGTGCTCTATTGTCTTCATGACTAGTATACGTAGTTATATATAGAGAGTATATGACATATCTTAAATTTATTGTAGGTTAATATTAATTATTAATATTTAATATGACATATCTAAAATTTAATTTACAAATTTTATTTTAAAATCAAATGTAAATTCATTATATATACATTAAAAATTGTATTAATATTACCATTGAAATTTACTTTATTTAATATTTAATATATCTTAAAAGATAATTTACTTTATTTAATATTTAATATAATATAATTTACTTTATTTAATATTTAATATATCTTAAAAGATATATTGTTTTGGTTACCATTTACTATTTTATTTATTATCTGCAGATTTATTTTCATTCTTCAAAAACTGTTGATTCAGATCTGCATTATTCTTTTTTATTCTTTTTCTTTTTATTTTTCTAATGGTTACCAGTTTTTTCTTACAATTACAATGCATGAACATATTCACTAATTCGTGGATTACATAACAAAAATTATACACGTGGCAACTGTAATATATAAGAAATCTTCAATAAACAATAATTCTTACATATATTTATCAAAAATAGTAACAATAATTTTTTTTATTATGATTTCTTACCTTATCATTAATTTTAAAATAGTAAGTTATTTTGTATGTTGACTAACTTTCATTGTGATCAACATACTGATTGTGATTATCTTCCTAATCAGTACTGGCGTAACAATTGGGCCAACACTATTATTCTTATAATCACTTTGTTTGAACTTTTCTCCTTGATATCAGTCAGCAAAGTAGGTAAAAATCATGTTTTTTTTTTCATATATGACATGAGTTGAATTTTCAATTTTCAGTGTCAGTTCTTTCCAATTGTGCTCATTTTAATGATTCTTTTCTATAAACGAAAAGTAATCTTCGAGTTTTATTATATTTCAATTATATTAGGATTTTCTCGCATAGTTTAAATTTACATTTCCTATAATACATTATATAAAAATTATCAGAGGGACATCATACTACAACTAATATTTGGTTCGCATTCCAGAATTTACATAAAATTCTGAAATTTTAATCTTATAATCCTTTTGTAAAAGCAATTTCATCTGTCAAAATTTATCAGCTATTCATAAAACTTTGAATTTATTCTAAAAAACCTAAAATAATAAAATATTTCTAGCTATAATTAAATTTTGATATATATGGTTCACTACGAGAACTATTCCTGGGCGTTCGGGTATTTGCTTCGGTTCCGGATATATCTATTCGGTTCTGGGTATTTGGATATAGGATTTTATGATCCATTCGGTTAATTTACTATTTCGGTTCGTGTTTGGTTTGGTTTCGGTTATTTTCGGTTCGATTCCGGATATCTACAATAATATAATTTTTAAAAATATTATTAAATTTGAATAAAAATATGATAAAATTTTGACAATATTGAAAATATTTTAATATTTTGATCTAAATTTATATGATATCGGTTCAGTTCTGGTATCAGTTTTTTAATTTAAACGTTATCCCCTTATTAATCCGAAATGCACATACTTATTAAAATATCTTGCTAGTGTAGTGGTTGCATTCAGTTCTCTAAGGCCAAGAGATCTGTTGTTTGGAACCCCAGCAATAACAGTTTTAATATTAGTTTGGTTTGATTCGGATATGTTCGGGTAACCGAATAGATATCGGAACCGATATCTATGGATATCTGAAAAACTATCCATTCGGTTATTAGCCTCTAACCGAACCTAAACTAAAACCAAAATTTTAGTTCGGTTTCGGTTCGGTCTATTTGGTTCGGTTATTCTGCCCAGGACTAACGAGAACGTTACTTAATAAAATGCTGGGAGACCCAACAAGGCCCATATATATGGGTCACTAGGAGAACGTTACTTATTTCTAGCTATAATTAAATTTTGATATATAAGGCCCATATATTGCCACTGCCAAGTAGAGAGAGAGAATGAAGCAGTCCGTACTCCGTAGGGCGTTTGATTGGTTGTGGAAGTTCCCACTGACTGAATGCAAACACGAGAAGAGCCGTTAAATTAAACGTTCGCTCGTTCCCATTTATATTTCGAAATACTATTTTTAAAATAAAAAAAAATCACAATCAAAATCCTTCTTGTAATAAAACGAACATTGAACATTGTTTTGTAGACTATATAATTTGTATAAGTTAGTTACAAATAGATTATATATTAATAATAAATTAATTGGTTACAAATAGGTTATACCAAAAATCTTAAAGACAATATTCTAAAAAATCATATCATCTAACTTGCCATATTAATTTTTTTTATTAAATTATTCATCAAATGAAATCTTTTGATATCTAACTTAACATATTAATTTGTTAATTATCATTATACTCCATCTCTCATTCATTTATATATGAGTCTATTTTGTGAAACAAATAAATTATCATATTTATTTATTATAATTAAAAAATAGTTTTATTTTCGGATATACCATAAGTTGAATTTTTAAAAACAAATATAAATTGTTCAATCTATAAAATATTCAAACTTTAGTAATATTATTATTTAGAAATAATATCTATTTAATTAAAAATTTTATTGAGTAACGAGTCAAAATTTGAATATTTAAATTTAAATTTACAAAATTATGTCTTATAATGACATTTAAGTCATGATGTACAATATACATTGTAGAAATAACTTCACATATATAACCTACTACAACATATTAAAATTATATTTTAAAATATAAAATACACAGAATTTTGTATAAAATAAAATTTAATCAATGTTATAGCACGGTACTTATGTAGAATCATTAACTATATAAAACTTACAAAATATGTGTCTTTTTCAAGTCATTATATTTATCATATGATTTTATTGCATAATGTTTTATCCAAAAAACTTTTAAAAACAATCACATAAATTATATTTTATATAAAAATTACAATATAAATAAAATGAATTTCAATCCATGTTCTAGCACGGATATTAATCTAGTAAGAGTAATAAACAGTAAACAAAAAAATATTCGATCATCATGAATTACTCCCTATTTATTTTTGTTGTCATTAATTTTTTTAAAGAAATCATTGGATCCTAGTTGCTCCGTATTTCTTCTGTTTTCTATAAGTGATAATTGTTGGTTGGGTTACCGTTTTTAAATAAATGATCATTTTATTATACATCATATAATTATAATAGTACCATTTTAACAACACAAAAAAAAAAAAAAAAAAACATTTTGGATCTTAGATCCACAAACGACTTCTCGGAACGAAGACCATATCCGGTTAATTAAATGCATTATCCGTTGTCGGTAATAAAACTCCTAATCTTTTCATTACAACAACCTTTTTTTTTTTTTGGGGAAGAAAACATTAAAAAATCAGTAAAGACTTGCTTTGATTTCAAGAAAACCCATCACACTAAATTTACCAGCACAAGAATATGTGTAAATTAATCACATTAGTTTGCACACACAAAAACAATTATGTAACCAACCAACAAAAAACCAAGCCCACTTGAGAGAGCATAGTTAAGAAAAATCACCAATCATGCATGTCCTTAAATTATGTGATGGAAACTATACCACGTCCTCGTCCCGGCGGGAAACAGCCATCGGCGAAGTTTGCTCAACGAGTAGCGATTGTCTGCAAGTAGGGCAAGAGGAACGCGAGACCAGCCAAGTATCTATGCACCTCACGTGGAAGCCATGGTTACATTTAGGCAAAACCCTAACTTTCTCTCCATCCACGAAATCTCCTAGACATATCAAACACTCCGTAGCTTTCATGTCAATGTTCCCTGATCCGTACAATCCAACAGGGATTTGCTCTAGCACCCGTTTCTTGATCCCCGTTGTAGCTACTAAACGTCCAGAATTTGCGTTTGCGTTTGAAGCGTTTGCGACTTGATCATCCGAAGCGAGTCTCCGAGTGATGCGTAGCACACATCGCAAGGCAGAGTTGAGGCTTAGAGCACAGATTAAAGCGCAGAGTAAAGCAGCTAAAATGATGACCATGTTAGTGTCGAAGTAGGTGTCGTTCAACCCTCCTCTGGTTTTAGGGGTTGCATCGGTGGGTGCGTTTGCTTGCGGTTCAAGTAGCAACCGACCCATCTTTGAGGTACGCTCGAGATGCAGAGGAGAGAACAAAAAAACTTGATTACTTCACCTTCAAGACTCGTGTTGTTACATAAATCGGTGACGAACGGGATGGAGAAGTGGGATTTAAGAATCCCCACCGAGTTTTCTCTTCACTCTCTTTATTTCGTCTCGAAGTTTTGATATTAATTTTGTTCGATCTGAAATCAAATCTTTCTGATTTGTTTCTTCCTCGTGACTTGTAAAGATGAGGGGAGGCAGAAATATTTATGTCAAGTTGTGATAAAAGAAGTCATAAATAGATTTATGGGCGACTCTCTTCAGAGAGTTATAGAGAGATGATGATGTGGTTGGTCCTAAATTTTTTTTTTTTTTTTTTTTTTTTTTTTTTTTTTTTTTTTTTTTAAACTCTATAATTTGTTAGTATTATTTATATATGTAGCAAGTGAATGGTCACTATTAATTTTGTTTGTATTCTTTAAGGTCAATTTTTATTCACTCCACTAACCAATGTAATTTTTCTTGTCGTCCTATCGAGAATCAGTGGTTTAATAGAAGCAAAATCCAAATATAAAACCATATGTTGATATGATATCATGGTCATTTTGAAAAACTTGCGCTTGTATAAGATCCCTAGATTAGTATGAATCTTGTTTTCCAGTTTCTGCTATACAAATTAGAGCATGTATTGAACCACTATATATCTCATACCGTAATTGTATATCCTAAAAGTAATTTTGATTCTATTTGTGGGATGTCATTCTTTGTTGTGTCTGTGTGTATTAGTAATTTGGATAAATACTTAAAAGATAGAGCAAAGAAGAAGAAGACAAATAAGAAAACGATTAGTTTAGTAGATATATCGTAATTGACAACTAACAAACTCGTTAATACTAGTGGTTTTAAGAACTTTGGAATCAAGCTAAAAGGAATTAATTCTCAAATAAGAAAAAACCGACAAATGAGATTGGATGTAGAAAAGCAATATTGGATTATATAAAACTGTATAGTTGGGGTATCATATTCCCAACTAATCATGACGAATATAATTAACTTATCATAGATTTATTCCATGGTTTTGGTTTTCTTATTATGGGGTAGACACACATCGTTAGTAACCTATTTGGTTTTTGTGTAGTTGGTCAAGGTCAGTAGATTTTCCATTCCATTAGTTTGGTCGTTGCATATTTCATCATATAATGGTTATGTAGAAATTCGAAGATGAACATTTGTGTGTATGTATGTGGTTGGTTTACGAATTGAATGGTCCATACGAAATTCATGTGTCACTTACGGGTCCACAAGTATAAGAAGAAGTCCAATACAACGGACACACTATATTTAATTAATGACGAAATACAAATGATGAAATTAAATAGAATTACGAGTTCACGCAAAGGTCACAACACTTGTCTCTCTTTAGCTGCAATAGTTCCAATAGTTGATAACAACACTCCAACGTGTGAGATCCATATATATCAACCCCCATACACGAGTCTATTGTGTGTATTTACTATGTCTATATACTAGATTCAAATACTTTGGTTATAAGTTGTTACAGGTCTCACTCTCACGTATTCAGAAAATTTAAGGTACTCGTATTTAATTCGTATATGTACAGATAAGCTAACTCTATTTTAATGTCAAATTCATAACATCAATCTATATATGTCTAATTCGAGTAGTTTGAAAAATTATATAATTATTATTTGAATTTAGTTGGTGACCATTTCATACTAGATCTAATGATATAAATTACTGAAGCATGTCCACCTACAAAAGTGTGTGACATTAGCACATATTCTTCTAATCAATATAAAATATAGTAGGTGGTCATTTGAGATGGGAGACTGTTTGTATTATTATTCTAGAATATCCATTTTTATTATATTATACATACAATGAAATTGATAGTAGTTGAAACTTTGAAAGAGATCATGAGATATAAGAATAGTATTCGTAGGAATACGTAATAAAGCGCTCATGGAATTGATTACCTACTGATCATTCGTATACTAGTCATCATTACTTGTGTTGAGTTTTGACGTCAGACTTGCAGCATTAACTACTAACTAGTGCAATTAAAACTGTGTTAGTGACATTCTTCTATTGATAATTTCGTATAAGCAAAAGCTTATGTGACGTGAACAAGTTACAAGTGACCTAGCATTACTGGGCTCATATGCGCATTTAGCCTTGGGCTGGTACCTCATCCATCTGAATGTCAGAGAATATTGTTATGCGTCACGACGTCGTTCAGGCATCTCTTCAGAATCCCTTTTAACAGTTGTGTTCTAGACACAGCCAAGAGTTAAGGTCAACGAAGAATCTTATATTCATTCTGGGTATGGCGTTTAGTTATACTACACATGGTGAATAACAAGAAAACACAACTAATGTGTGAACAGCTAAACAAAAAAAACAAGTAAAACACATTATCAGTATCACCAAAGTTAAGCTCATGAATCTTTATCCTTGGATAAGCTCCACGAGAGTCTGCTTATAACATTTTCGTCCACTATTTTGTAGTGGTGAGACAACCGCCTGTGTATCGACCCGCAACACTTGTCTACTTTGCTTTGGTATTTACTGTACAAAGCCGGTATTGTTACAGATAGAATGGTCCCTGTTCACACCGTGATAAAAAAAAACTTTCATATAAGACTTCTGTTCACTGCGTTTAACAACAGCAATGTCTACGGGAACTAAAACAAGATCAACAAGCAAACGATAAGGGATTAAAAGCTAATGAATTAATGGGGGGAGAAACTTAAGGATAAAAAAAAAACAGAAAAAGCTTTTTCTATCATTTGCATTTAAAGATCAAGTTACTAACCGATATAAACAAGAGTGCAGAGAGATATATAGCTACCAATGGCAGAGAGAAGCCACAGACAAATCACCACCTGCCAATGAACAATTGTCAGCCCAGTTGTTCAAATGCTTAATGGTTTCCATTATGGAAAGGATTTGCTTCATAACCTTAAAGAAGAGTCGAAAATCATTGCCAACTGTGACATCATGAGCCATTACAAGCAAGTGATTGAGTTTTATACGAAACGAAGCTGCAGCACTATTCACCATTTCCTCTGACAGAACAAGCTCTGGCAACGAATGCCCCTGTCTGCTTATAAAAGAGATAACAGGTAGAGATCATCAGTCACATAACAGCAAAGAACTAAGGAAAAAGACAGGTGAAAAGTAGCGGTCACCTATTCCTAAAAGCAGAAACCCTGGCATGGACGAATGATATAATGATCCCGATCAGTAAGACATCTGAAGAAACAGATAAGAAAGGCAATCCCGAAAGCTCGAATATAAGCCAAGCTACAGTTGATACAATGAGAACCCCAAAAGAAAGATGACGTTTCCTCCATAAAAGCAAGTCAGCAGCTGCATCAAAGAACAACGCCATACAAAATCGTTGAGAGACTAAGAACTTTACAAACACTGGCACATCCAAATTAGAGATATTCAGCTATTTCTCATTCAAGATCAAAACCTTAACCTAACTTACACCTGCCAAAATTTTCAATCTTCTACTAAACCCAAAATGCTAAATGAACTTGCACACATGAAAATTTCTTCAGACCGCTAAAATCAGACACCCTAACTATTCCAAGTACCATCTCCAATATGCATTTGGGAAAGCACTTTGCCGAGCAAAACCAGAAACCCTAAATTTCCATAGTATCATCTCCAACACTAAGTCGATGAATCCGAGAAATTCTCATCAGAAATTACCCAAACGATGAACAAAGAAACAAAAAGTCCGAAGAAAGAACTCGCCTTTGCCACCGCCCATGAACTGATGAACCGTAACTTGCCGACCCAACAATCGGTAATCCGATGAAGATCCTCCTTCATTTCTTCCGTCGTAATCACCACCGTTTTCACTTATACTCTCCATCTCAAGATTCCCAAAAACCCCGAATCAAACCTACCAAATCCTCCCCACCCCAACTCCGAATCTCGAAAAATTCTCGCCTCCTAAAAAAATCTCCGATCACAGCTTTGGATCTGTGAAGGAAACTAACTAAGATTGATGATGATCAGACAACGATTTCGTTGTCATCAAGGAGGAACCAAAATACAATTCGCTTTCACATGCATCGATTTCTAAATTTCAACATCTCCCTTTCTAGTCAACTTTTCAACATTTCCTATTATATTTTCCCGGAAAAACAAAAAAAAAAAAACCGAAGAAAATTATTACTATATATTAAGGCCTTTTGGGCTCACTATCGGCCCATATCTTTTACATCGACAAATAAGTAAGTCATCATAACCACGATTCATATGTGTACGTGTCAAACTGTCACTTTATTGTATATGTGACAGGCAGTGATATTATCATTACCCCCTCCACGTCTACACACACTTAACATTTTCATATCTGAGAGGAAAGAAGAAGAATCTTCAACCCAACACAGTAGTGTCTAACAATGGCGATTCGTTGTGTTGCGAGTAGAAAAACCCTAGCCGGCTTGAAGGAGACGTCATCGAGGCTGATTGGATTCAGAGGAATCCAGACTTTTACGCTTCCTGATCTTCCTTACGACTATGGCGCTTTGGAGCCGGCGATTAGCGGAGAGATTATGCAGATTCACCACCAGAAGCATCACCAGACTTATGTTACTAATTACAATAATGCTCTTGAGCAGCTTGATCAGGCTGTGAGCAAGGGTGATACTTCTGCTGTTGTTAAGCTTCAGAGCGCTATCAAATTCAACGGCGGAGGTGTGTGTGTGTCTGACTTTTTTTTTCTCTTTTTTACGGATCTCGTTTTGGATGGATTTGATTGTGTTGGATCGTGTTTGGATTGAGTAAATGTTGGATGGAATTTAGAATAAGTTGGATGTTACGGCCTCTTGATCCATTGAATTGAGCTATGAAGCTGATGATTAGTTTTGATGAATAGAGTCTGAAATTGGGATGAAGGTTTGTCTCAGAGTCGATCAATGTTTAATTGGCACTAGCTGGCTTATATAATTAACTTGGTTTTGCTGGGTCTTGAGTTAAGAACCACTGGGTTTGATTGATAGCTATGGGAAAATAAGTACTTGGGTTTGCTGGGTCTTGAGCTCGGAACCAGTTGGATTGGTTTGATAGCTATGGGAAATGAGTTTTGGGTTCTGTTCTGTGCTAGAGGATGAAGCTCATTTGGGTCTAATTCTAATGTGCAGGTCATGTGAACCACTCGATTTTCTGGAAGAATCTTGCTCCTGTCAAGGTGAGTTTTGTTTTTTGAGTTTTTCTTATCTAATTTTTGTCTATTTAATTGGTCTGAGCTTAATTGTTTGTTTTAATATATAACAGGAAGGTGGTGGAGAGCCACCAAAGGGATCTCTTGGCAGCGCTATTGACACTCACTTTGGCTCCCTTGAAGGTTTGGTGAAAAAGATGAGTGCTGAAGGTGCTGCTGTGCAAGGCTCAGGATGGGTGGTCAGTACTCTAATATCACCTTTTTTTAAAATTCCATTGTTGAATCTGGTGCTTTACTTCTAACCATGATCATTGATTTGCTTGTAACCTGGATTGCAACAGTGGCTCGGTCTAGACAAAGAACTGAAGAAGCTTGTGGTTGACACAACTGCCAATCAGGTACTTATCCATGATCTGTTCAAAAAGATTTTAGCTTTGCCAGCGTTCTTAAGATTCATAAATGTATGTGATTTTGATGGATTTTAAAAGGAAAAGAGTTTGCTTGGTTGCAGGATCCATTAGTGACAAAGGGAGGAAGCTTGGTTCCTTTGGTGGGTATAGATGTTTGGGAGCACGCCTACTACTTGCAGGTTACAACACTTTTTGATCCCTTAAGACTCATGACTAGAGCTTATACAGATCAATGCTCGTTAACCACTCTTCAATCTCTCTTGCAGTACAAAAACGTGAGGCCGGAATATCTGAAGAATGTATGGAAAGTGATCAACTGGAAATATGCAAGCGAAATTTACGAGAAGGAATGCAACTGAATGGTTACATAAAAGAGAGGAGTCACTTCCAGCTCTGCTATGTTTTTAAGGTTGTCTGAAATAACAATGTCTCTCTTTGGTCTCTTTGAGTTAGCTCAAGTGAGTTGTGTGGTTATACGTTGTTTGACGAATACTTCCAAGAATAAAAAGTTTTGCTATTGTTCTCACAAGAAGTTCTTTGTTTTTATGAAGAAATTAATAAATAAATAAAAACTACATCTGTAGCGAAACTTGGAATTCTTGAATAATGCATGGTTGCATACACATACTTTGGTGTATATAAGAGAATACCAAACAAATGGGGTTATATTAATTTAAAAACAATTATCTTATGCAATTGTGGAAAACGGATCATAGTAAAGTACTATAAAAAAAGTCAAATTTACATGTTTTTCTTTGACCGCTGATTATGACTTTCAAAGATTCTTTAAGCTGTTTCTCGGAACCACCATATCAATTCAAATGATATACTATCTTGAACGACTCTAAATAAAATTAAAGAAATAATCTTGAGAAATTAATGAAAGAAGCTGATGAACAACATTTATCAAGATAATATTTGATAATTCGAGATACAAAATGTGAATCTTAACATTCTTGATCATTTTTCAACTCAAAAAAAGACCAAAACAATCCTAATTTTCTAAACTCTTACAGTAATTTCTGTAACATTTACAATAATCTCTATTCGAAAGTAAACAAATTAAAGAATCTCTAAAGAACAAAAAAGTACGAATTAGGACAACAAAAGATGAGACACAAAAAAAGAACAACAGTTCTAAGTATTGATGTCGTTAGTTTTCCTGCTTGGTCCAGACGACGGATGAAACCCTTTCGGAAGAGCATTCAACACCAACGACCCGAATTTTCCGGCGACAACTTGAGGAGCAAACGAAGAATATTCCGTCTTCCTCTCCTGCTCTCCTCCGCAACCCACCACCGCCGCCTTAGGGATCTCACCGGAGAACATGACACCATCTGTGACCGGAAGAAACTCTCCCGGTAAGATCCTAGCCGTCGATAGTGAAACGGAGATGAAAATTATAATCAAAAGCAAAGATCTGTTAATCGCCATCTTTTGAAACTAAACAAAAAAACCTTTTTGTGGATTCTCTTTTTTTATTAGTCTTACTTTGGTTTGAAAGATGAAGAAGTGGGTGAAGATAAAAGAGAGAGTGTATAACATATATATATGGATGGTGATGGAGTTTGTAAGGTGAGAATGAGAAAGGTCAATGGGAGTAGCAAAAAACTTACGCGGCAAGTGTCGGACTTACAAAAGTTAAAAGTTGAATGAATGAATGAAGCGGTCCTTTCCTCTCATTGAATCCAACTAAAATATCATTTTTATTTTGTAACGAGTTAAGTTTTAGTTTTTACCTTTTTAAATTACATTTTTTGGTTGAAATGCAAATCAACAAAGATGTGCTAAGTTTACAACTTTACATATAAATGTCTAGTGTTATTATTTATGTTTAATTTTTTAAAAAATTAGAAAAACAAAGAGTGTGAGAGAGACCATTGAGAAACAAAAAACGTTTTATAGATGAGTCGTCGGATATACGAGATCAAATTTTTTATTGTGCCGAAATCGATAGATTGATTACTTTATAGTGCATGGTCTTTGTATTAACATCTTATGAACATTTTTTAATAACATTCACGAGTTCCATCATCAATTATAATACTTAATTAACAAGAATATTAAACAGGTACGCAACTGTTTTTGACATAGTTTGTGAGTCCTATATATTTTGTCGTTTGGAATCAAAACTATACAAATCTATTCATACAACTAAAGTAAAACATTTTCTTCAATGATATGTATTCCAAACAAACTAATGTTACATATCAAATCGAAAATTAAAAAAGAAGATAAGATATGTAATTATGACATCAGGACATAATTATGATGTATACACTTTTTTAAGTCATTAATGGAGTTTCCAACTGCTACCAACAAAAGCCGAAGCCCACCGTCACCTTTTTGACCGCGTCCTTTCTTCTTGTTCCCCAAGTCTCTCCCATACGCTCACACTCTCACCGTCACACACACACATGCATTTACACTTTATATTAACGTGTGTGTAAACATATATAACTATTGCCTCCTTTATTAGATGAGCCAAAATTTTCAAAATTAGTTGTAGATAGGATAGCACGAACGTCATTTATGGATATTGCGGTGGGAACTTTATAGACTTTATGGTTTTGCTCAAGAGAGTTGAAAACTTGATTTTTTTTTTGTGCGTATAAAGCTGACATATTTTCTTTAGTTGGTAAAGGTATAGAAAAAAAAGCAGAGTTTGATAGATTATATTCTCTAAAAAAAGTATGTGGTCGTTGAGCCAAAAACATAGACCATAGGCCAATAATATTGGAAAAATGGAACAATCATCCATTTACATGAGATCAGTGTTGTCTTATGTCCCTAGATCCGATCACTAGTTCTGATGAGTTCTGCCATCACTTTATCAGATGTTATAAATAGTATTTATCTAAGTATATAGACTTTAGGTACGATTTTGAGCAACACTTACTTGTGTCTGAGTCTGAATCTGAATCAGAAGAAAAAAAAAGTCGGTTCTCTCTCTTCTCTCTCATGAATTTTCCAGAGGGAGACCGACTGACTTATGTTGTCGTCCGGATCTTTTCCGGTTATCAAATCCCGTTTAGCGGGCTCTCGTCCAACATGCACCAGATCCTTTGCGGTGTTTGGTTGGCTTTTATCCGGTATCGATTTGACTTTCATAGTCACGATGATCGGCGTGGCCGTCAGCGCTTCTTTGCTGCTATGCTCTCGGTTGTTCATGACCGAATAAAGTTTATGTCGTGGTGGTCAATGATGTGCCCAAGCCACCGACTCTCGAAATCAACCCTAGCTCTTAGGCGTCTTCAAATCCTTCAGAGTTAGCTTCTCTTCCCTAGGCCTTCAACCGATTGATCCCAATCTCTCATCTCTGAGATGGGTGATGATGCGGTTAGGCAGCTCCTTCAGCTTCCTCCAACAAGAATTCACAATCAGATTTGGGTCAAGATCTGAAAGGTCTACTTATGCATGTCCGGTCCTCCGTCGAGTGAATTCTCGACTTTACCGGTGTCAACATGTATTTGATGGTTCCAAAGCTTCATCTTTGAAGCCCATCAAGCTGGGTTTGCAAGTAGATGTATTAATTGGCTTATGTTGTTGTTATTTTGGTTTGTGCTTTAGCTCCAGGGAATACTCGTTTCCGCCGGCTAAATATCCGGGGACTTACATGTGTCCTCCGGCCTTGTATCATATTTTTGTTTCTCTTCCTTCGTTTGAAGGTTTGATTAATAAACAGTGAAAAAAAAAAAAAAAAAAAAGCTACGATTTTGAGCACTATATATACCTCATGTTATTAAGACCTTGATTGAGAAGAAGAACCATAGAGTTCATGACAACTAGGCGGATTAACTCGCATAAAAGGGTTCATCAATTGTAACCATCAGTAGATTTATTTAGAATATACAAAAGTGGAGATCTTATTTTAATAGATACATATGCTCTAGTGATTTTCAGGTTCCACGAAGGGCACTAACACGTTCTTGAATCAATTTCCTTTCCCAATCTGCAACGTCTTCAAATGCATTCTCAGGGAGACTCTCAAATGGCTCTTTCCAGGGATCGTTCTTGGCAAGATCATATGTTGCACCGCGGATGGCTCCTTTGTTAGGCCCACATGGACGCTTCGATACCAACGTGTCATAAGCCGTGTTAAGCTGTTTCAAAACACACAGAATCAGATCCCAAAAGAAGGTATGAAGCTTTCTTGGAGTGAAGTTGAGTGAGACCTTTTTTTTACTTACGTTCATGTCGCAGAACCAATACATATAAGCAATAGAAACCCCTGGAGCTCTTCCCAATCCGGCTGAGCAATGCACGTAGACTCTTCCTTTACCTTCTGAAACCGCCCATTCCAAAGAAGAAACAGCTTTTGGTAGTTGGCTTCTCAACGAAAGCGGATCAAAGTCTTTTGCCTAACAGAATTAGAAAACCAACTTGATAAAGAGAAAAATAAAAATCTCAGATTCACATGATTCCATAGGTTGAGAACGCAAGATTCCTTACAGGCCTTCTCATGTGACGGATTCCAAGCACCTTACATCGTTTAACAATGGAGTCTAGATCGATTCCCCAATAGTCAATGTCCTTGTCCTGCTGCAAGTTAAGTATGTAAGCAACATTCTCTTCCTGCTTCAAGTGATCTATGTCCTCAGGTTTCTGTGGCTGCGACCCGACAATCAGTTCATCTCTTATCAATGTATAGTTCATACCTGAATAACAGAACAAATTGCCAAAAATGTGAGAAAAAATCATCACATAAAACCATGTATCCACATGAAACAATCATTGTAACACAGCGACTAAATGTGTTGCCCACAATACACTGTCCTGTGTGCTTTTAGCTTTCAGAAAAAAAACACTAAATCCTTGTAAACACAGCTATCAATTTCATAAATCTGTTTCCAAGTTCAAGAAACTATATACACCAAAGTTCTTGGAACTTAAACAACTATACTCACCTACTTCAAGAACACTCTCTCAGTTCAAATCTAATCAAACACTAGCCAACCTAACCACAAAGTCAAATGAATGAACACTGTTCTACTCTTGACAAACAAAGAAAGAAATCATAAACTTAAGTGAAATTATGTAACAAAATCGAAGAAAAGATGTATACCAAGATCATGATGATATTCATAAGGGCTCCTCATCAATCTCTTCATAGCTGTATTGTAATCCTCCATTTTGTTCTTGGAGCTAAGAGAGACCCCATTTGTTCCTGAGCTTTCTCCAGAGATTTTGCAAGACACTCCCGCCAGATTTCTTCTGTGAAATCTCAGATCAAACGACGAAGAACTGAAGCAAGAAGATCTCTCAGTTTCTCGGGAGTATCTAGTCACCGGGAAAATACAGCTCTTGACTCCAATCACACTCATCGTCTCTCTATCTCTCGTTCTTCACCTGATTGCAACATTGAAATCTCTGCAGTAACATATGCGTTTTACAATAATGGCCGGGTGTCACACAAAACGATATTTGTGTTATTGGGCTTTTTATTTAATGGGCCTTTAACTAATAAAGTTATATAGCCCATTAAGTAAAACCCTAATTTTATCTCGCCTGTATACTTATCGAAACGAGCCAAAATCTAGTTCCCTCCTCTTCTTCGCCGGCACTTGCCCATCGTCTGCTTCCTTCCTCCCCAAGCCGGCGAAAATGGTGAGTTAATCTTCTGTTTCGTGTAGTTGATTCTCTCCCATTTGAATATATGTATTCATCATACTAGATCATTCATTTGATTAGATATACTCAGACGTGTGATCATGTGAACTTCATTGCTTAGATTTTTGTATTAGATTGTTCCATCTCTCAGGAATCTGGTTTTAGATTGTATCGTTCTTTCAACTTATCTGTGTTTTTCGATTTCAGACCAAGAGGACCAAGAAGGCTGGAATTGTCGGCAAATATGGTGAGTATTGAGAAACCAATCATTTGGCTATATAGCTGTTGCTGTGAAGTATGCAACATTAGAATTCTCTTCTAAGTCTTGTTTCGATGGTTGGAAACTTGGAATTGGCTGTAGCATTTGCGTAAAGTATGCAACTTTAGAATTCCTCTTGATTTCATATGTTGAAACCCATTGACCTTGTTTCCATGGTTTGAAGAATTAGTATCAGATCACGAACAGAGATGTCAAAATGTCTCTATTATAATGATTGAATCCTCCTCCTCAATCTGAATCTGTTGAATGTGTTGTGTTTGCAAAAAGGTACACGATATGGTGCCAGTCTTAGGAAGCAGATCAAGAAGATGGAAGTGAGTCAACACAGCAAGTTCTTCTGCGAGTTCTGCGGAAAGGTACTCCTCATTTACCATCTCTTGAGTAACCCACATTGTCATTGAATTACAATAAGGCTTTCAGTTTGCAAAGCTCTTTTTGTTTTTCAATTTTGTGAAATAAGTTTTTAGTTATGTAGTACGCCGTGAAGAGGAAAGCTGTTGGCATTTGGGGTTGCAAAGATTGCGGTAAAGTGAAAGCAGGCGGTGCATACACAATGAACACGGCTAGTGCTGTGACAGTTAGGAGTACCATTAGACGGTTGAGAGAGCAAACCGAGAGCTAGATCCAGAGAATCCTAACCTTCCCACCACTGTGAGAAGTCCTTTTTGATTCAGATTAACTAAAGAGAAGAGAAGTTTCCCCATGACTCCTTTTGGGGTTTTGCCTTTTTGTTTCTGTATTGAACCTTCCAATTCTTTTTCAATGAAGTTTACCAATGTCAAAATTTCTACAGTTTACTTTTATTTCTCCCACCACATTTGTACACTTTCCTCTACAAGAGAAATAAATCAATAATGCAATCACTAGTCTTTTCTTCCTAAGAAAGAAAAAAAAAATCAAATAGTAACAAAAAACAATGTAAAAATCTAAACGGTAGTAGTGTTATTATCAGTCTCACTAGCTTTGACAAGTCCATTGTTATGATTAACCTCTTCTTCTTCTTTAACTCTCCTTTTCAAAAACCCAAACTTCACCAAACCTTCTTCACCCCAATCCCATAGATGCAACACCACGTAGCTCCCAATCCCACCGATCAACCCATACGCGACTGAGTAAGTCAACGGCATCAGAATCATCGTCACGAATGCCGGAATCGCTTCCCTCATATCTTCCCAATCAATCTCCGTCACCGATTTCATCATCATCACCCCCACTAATATCAGCGGCGGACCAACCGCCCAAGCCGGAATCGAAGCTAGCAACGGCGTGAAAAACATCGCTAAGAAGAAATAAACCGCAACCGTAACCGCCGTTAGCCCCGTCCTCCCTCCTTCTCTTATCCCCGTCGACGATTCGATGAACACCGTCACCGGAGATGTTCCGAGCAAGGACCCGATCACAATCGCGGACGCGTCGGACATAAACGCGAAATACTGTCCGGCGAAATCTCCATTCTCGTCTACGAATCCGGCGAATCTAGCCATCGAGTAAAGCGTCCCCGTCGTATCTAATATATCCACGTAGAGGAACGTCACCAGAGCTTCCCAGAAATGTCCTTTGCTCATACCGGAGAAGCTTAAAGCTCCGGCCGTGTGTTTGATGACGTGTACATCGACGATCTTTTTGAAATAATCGTGAGCTGCGTCTCCGGCCGATGTGTTCGGAAACGCCGTTACCTCCGTGTTACGGAACCACGAGATCGCCGTCACGAAGACGATCCCGTAGATCATAGCTCCTTTCACGTTCTTCACCAAACAATAAGCTATGATCACGAATCCGACTATACCTAACCAGAACGTTGGAGACTCCATTCTCCCGTGAACGCACATGATATCGCCGGAAACTGCTCCTCCGGCGAGTAAACTAACGGTTCCGTTAGCCGACGTTATAACGGGAGCTAACGAGACTCGTGACGAGGTTGGACAGGCGGCGAGAGTGACGAGAGTTGATGGACTATAACCGACTAAACCGATTCCTTGATTGTTCTGTAAACCGATGAAAGCTAGGAAAAGTCCGATTCCGGCGGAGGAGCTGATTCTGACCGGTTTAGGGACGAGTTTCGCGAGCTTTGCTCTGAAACCTATGGCGGAGATGAAGAGAAATATCAATCCTTCGATGAACACGGCGGCGAGTGCGGTCCGGTATGAGATTGAACCGGATCCGTGAAACCCGACGACGGTGTAAGCGAAATAAGCGTTGGTTCCCATTCCCGGAGCTAAAGCCAACGGGAGATTCGCCATCAATCCCATGATTACGCATCCGATTAGTGAGGCAGCTACGGTGGCGACGATTAGATCCTTCCGGATTCCTTCGACGCATGCGGCGTAACCGGGATTAACCGGGTTGAATTTGCAAGAAACGTCGGGGGTGAGTAATCGGAGACCCGGTCCGGTACACTGGGAAGGTTGGATGGTTGGGTCAGAGCAGAGAGGGATACAGTCGGAAACAGAGCAAGTACCACCGGAATCAGAGAGGATAGAAGCGTTGACGGCGAGGATATAAGCCATGGTTAAGAAAGTGGCGGTACCAGCACGGAGCTCAGTGGTGAAAGTTGAATTACGTTCGGCGAGTTTGAAGCGTTTACCAACCCGGCTCGAACCAACGTAGGTGTTGAGCCGGTTTAGTAGCTTGGGCTTGGGTCTAGTACTAGTAGTAGTAGAAGGTAGTTGCTCCATTAGAGGAGATGAGATGATCACACAGAAGTAAAAGAAAAATACAAAGTTGTTTAGTTTTTTTGGGTTTTGTAATCTAGTGAAAGAGAACAGGGTTGTGCTTATATATATCAGAGAGGATTATATAATACAGCTGTGTGTGTGTGTAGTATAGTGGGGGAGATTAGGGAACTTTTGATATGATTAGAGAAAGAGGAAAGATTCTGGTTAGAGAGGAATGGGATCTTTAGAAGAGAAGTATCTCACATGTAACCATGTGTCCAGGATTCTTTCTCACTTTATTTCTCTTACATCTTGTAACAGTCAGTTTTGTACTTTTTTAAATATATACAATCTCTGACTATTGAATTTGTTTAGGATTGTTGTAATTATATCATGTAATCAATCACACGTATTTGTCGGGAAGAGTATTTTCGACGTTTTTTTTTACACTTAAAAGAGGTCATTTTCTTGATATTTTAAGTACTGTGGCTTTTGTAGTTTTGTATCAAGTTTTTTTTCTAAATGGTCATCATATGCAGAGCTAATATTTTTAAAATTGTTTATTATGATTATGGTGTGTAATGGATATGTGGCAACTACACACAATCGCGGCCAAGAAGGTCGAGTTACAAAGTTGGCTAGCTACAAAAATACAAAATGTGAACAACTCTTAACTAACCCCTATTATATATTTGACCAATTGACTTTGACCTCTCAACTTTTTTTTTTTCGGTGATATCCAATATTCTAAATAGACATAATTTCGCAAAAAGTTGATTGTTTTTTCCATAATTTAAATGTTGCTTTCGAAAATATTATGTTTGAAGGTCTTATTCTTTTTTTTTTTTTTTGTTGAATAAGAATTTTGATCATTTAGTTTTCAAGTGGATCATCGCTTGAGTAATCTTTTGAACTCAATTTGTTGGTGGGGACGTCAAAGATATCGGTTTGACTACGATTGATCGACTTCGTGCAGTTTGGTTTATATATATATTTTTTTTAACTTAGTTTTATTTATAACTTAGTTTCATACCAAAGGAATGAGAGCTGATCTCTCGGGAACCCAAAGACTTTATAACCCAGCAAACAAAACCACTATCAAAAATCTAAATTTATTTTTGGATGCGACAACGACGTCTGATGGGTCAATTCATGTCTAGCTATAAATCTTCAAAATGCCACCAATCTAAACAGTTTGGTTTATATAATCTGCACCTTATTATTAAAAAAATATATCATAAAAACAACACTAATGTTAGTTGAATCACATAGAATCTTATTTTAATTTAAAAAATAACCAAATATTAAAATGTCGATATTGGGGAAGACAAGAAGATCATCAGAAAATAGACGTCTCACTATAATCAAGATGTAAAGAATTCGAAGAAGTAGTTCATTCATTTTTCTAATTATCAGCACGTGTACGGACATAAATAAAGAAGAAAAACTCCAGTTTGTAATTTCTTAATATGACAGAATATTTAGTCTTGTCAGCATAATGATATGTTTTTCCACGATCTAAAATATTAGTCTTATTAAGTTAATAAGGGAAAATATAACTAACTATACATGAGAGAGAATAAATAATCTGTTTTATGTGTAGCTATCTTGATCAAAACCTAAAATATTTGAAAAGTAGTTCATGAATATATAATGGTAAGACGATACCCATATATTTGAACTATAGAACAGATTAACGTAGATTTGAACGTAAGATATCTTTTGGGGGCCATCCATTTATAAGTGTGTCTTTGTTACGAGTGCCATGCTATTTATTGTTTAGGTCTCACTATCAGCCTTACTACAAGTAACGACACTTTATTGCATATCAATTATTTGCGTAGGCCGCAGTATTTATTTCCAAAACCTACTACTTCAGCATTCGACAAAAAAAGAAAACATTTTCATAGATTTTTATTTATTTATAAACAACTATTTACCATTGTCAAAGAGTGGTCCATCTATCTATCTACTAATCTACATATGGACTAACCAATCTTCCACGTACTGTGCAAGTTGATGTAAGCGTGTGATTAGAATTCGGCAATTTGGTATATAAGGGCTTTTATATTTTACGGGTTATGGTTTTAACTTTTAATTGTTAAAAATAGCCGTTTAGGGTTGAGGGTTTCAAAACAAGCGTTTGATATTGATTTATAATTTTGAAAGCTTGATTGCATTCCCTTCATTTTTTTTTAATATATTTTTGGGGTAATTCAAGATTCTATAGTTCCCCCTCTCGTATGTTCGAGGGTTAGGACTTAGGACTACTCTACCTATGAACATCTGCTTTGAAAAAAAATAAAATAAAAATTTAATACGGACGAACGTAAATATGATATGGTCATCTTAACTATGTATGCCATATAGGAATATATGATGATGAGGACGACGATGGCTTGATCGAAGGAAGATACGGTTGTAAGAATCTTGGATTTATAGTCGTCTTCGAGGCTTTACTATATAGTATAAATGTAGAAGACATTCACAGTTACATCGCACCATATCAACTAGAAGATGGTATATATAAAAATTTATGTGTATGGAAGGAAAGTTTGCAGAATAACGTCATGATATATATTGTGGCACAAGGAAACGAAGATAAAGATTCATCAATTCAAGGATGATCCCAAATAATGATTTAGTCACCTTGCATGCTTATATCCTCCTCACAAGTAGTAATTCTTAATTATCGGACACAAAAAGACCATGAGATAACACAAAATGCTAGACTTGTGGTGTAATAGATATTTTAAATAGTTCGTTCTACCATCTCAGTCCAAATATTTTTGAATCTTCATGTTAATATTTTTCTTAAATTGAAAAAGTATATTTTTACGTATTAAAAAGAACTAATAATGCTAGTATTTGTTTTGCAGATTTGTAGTATCAATTATTGTAAAAAAAAAATAGATTGGTGGTGGCCGACTTCACGTGAGGAGATGCCCTCATTGGAGTATTGGACAGTCATTTTGCTTTTGGAGTAATAAATTTTGCAATTAATAAATGCAGTTCACCAACTTGATAACAAATTTTGATTTTATATACTTTTTTGGTGAAGGTTCAAAACATATTTATGTTTCTCTCGATCATAATCCGACGGCTCCACCTCTACTGATTTTATCTCGTCCACATAACTAAAGGTTGGTTTCTAGATCATCGATTGTGTACTATTCATTAAATATGTTTTAAAACAATAAGAGAAAGGCGATTGTACTACTTTGAGTGATGTATCTCCATTAGTTTTCTTATGAGTTATGGCTTTTTAAATTACATGCACTGTTTTTATTTTTTAAATAATGAACTTAAATG
This sequence comes from Camelina sativa, assembly GCF_030686135.1. NCBI lineage: Eukaryota > Viridiplantae > Streptophyta > Magnoliopsida > Brassicales > Brassicaceae > Camelina > Camelina sativa. Next base: position 4,602,468 of record NC_141898.1, read on the forward strand.
TGTGTTTGTAAAATAATGATCAAAAGATGGAATATCGTAATCCTGAACCAAAGAGACCATCAAGGTCTCGCATACAGCGAGCAGGAGATGTGACCATTCCTTGTGGATTAGAATTATTCTTTATAGACATTGATGTACTAGCACACTAAAGATATATAAGAGATATATGTGTACGTAAGTGATGGACAATGTTAATATTATTCTAAAAAGTCGATTCCTCATAGTCGAATTTATTGTAGCCATGTATATCATATAATTTAATTTATCCATCAACATTCAATAACGTCAAACATCAAAATAAATGTCTACGATTACAAAAAAAAAAAAAAAAAAAAAATTGCCGTTTAAATAGTTCTGACGATCCCGATAGAGTTAAAAAAAACAACAATAGTATATGGATAGTGAACAGAAATTTAAAATTTTATATATACTTAAATTTAGGTTCATGAAATGTTTCGTCGACTATTTAAACTGAGCTGATGATTGATATAATTGTAACATTTTTGCGAATGATAAAACACTTGCGAGTTAAGACGACTAAGATCAAAGATGCAACATCAGATTTCTTGTTTTGAGTTAATGCTTACAAACTAAAACTCCAAAGCAAAAACATTAATAAAACGACCACCACGACTTAAAACATAGGAGTTTAGGTCGGTAAAAGGAACACAATTCTCGACATGTTTCCACTTTGTATCCAACTTACAAATAATAATTCTCTTTTCTTTCGGTTCTTTTTTTTTTTCTTTCTATTGGATAAGTAACAAGTACAGTATATCGTAACTAAGTAGGTCCTCCCTTACAAAAAAAAAAGACATGAAGTATTGTATTTTAGTATTATCATTTTTTTTTGTATAAGCATTATAAAAAGTCTTATTTGACAAAATAAAAACTAAAAGAAGAAATATGTAAAGTTTCATGGGAAAGTATCGTTCGACCACTCTTTTTGTGCTGTCAGATTTTTGTTCGTCTCCACATGATTTTGACAACCAACAAGGCACTATCATATAGTATGAATCTTCTTCCCTTCTTAATTTTCATCCATAGCGTTATATTTCTCTTCGAAATTTCCCTCTCTTGTTTTGGTTATTTATTGGTGTTCTTTGGTATATATGATACGAAGATGACAAAAGTTATGGACAAGCCAACAAGAAAAATAAAAATAAAATTATCTATTTTTTTCTTTGTATGGCATCCATTATTCCATTTTAGGATTTCTAAAGTATAATTCGAATAATTTATATTTAATTTTTTCCATTACAAGTCTATATTTTCAAAAATCAAGGTATTACATGATATATGAGAATATGAAAGAAAAGGACAAAATGGAAGCTGGTAAGTAATAGAGAGGAACAAAACAAAGGGAGCATAATGGAGAGTTGGGCTCAATCAGTCACTTTAGAGGACTTTTCAACAAAGTCTTCCTACAACATTTTATTTGTTGGTCGTCTCTTATCGAATAAAAAACTTTAAACGAGAAAAATCATTAATTGTTTATTTTTACCCACGAAATAACTATCAATTATCTTAGTGGTTTTTTTTTTTAAATCAGTCAGTTCATTAACGTTCATTAAACTACCCACAAGTTAAACAGCTACTGTTTCAAGCAACTATATGTACATCTATGCACAAGGAAGGAATTAATAGCTTGAGATTATTTTGTTGGAAATTACACATATTGACCTATGGATTTGAGGAGTTAAGTGCGTGTGTTTTGAATATAATTTTGAAACGCAAGATTAGATGCAGTGGATTTGTGGAAATTAAGAAAGTTTAATCAGTGGAGGGGTTTGAACTTTTTAATGATGGAGTTGGCCAAACCAAAGTGATTAGTGGCAAAGCATTGGCCCCTACTTTTTTCCCCTCTGGTGTTTCAACTTTCTTCTTTTCTGGAAAGAAAAACCCACTGAAAATTCATTATATACATTAAAACTTTTATTTGTCACTTGTTAATCATTAGTATTTTAGTGAATATTTTAAATAAGCAATGATACAGACTACTATTTTCAAGACTTTTTCGGCCACACCATATTTAGATTCGAATTTGGTTCGTTGTACTCGGCAGCTTACGGCTAAAAGCCTAAAACAATGTCTTAAAAAGATTTAATGAATCGATTGTAAGAAAAAATACTACTTTTCAGGATTTTGAAATTAATCGGATGTAGACTTTTGATCCAATTTCTCTAAAGTGTGTAGGCAACACAAGCAACATCTTGTCCTTATGTGTGTTAGTTGGCTTATTTGACTTAACTGAAGATCTCTCTTTCTTTGAAAAGATTATGTGTATTCTTCTTCTATATGAAACCTAGCTATATAGGGTTCAAACAAAACACAACTGATCAAACTTTTATCAAAAAGTATATATAGGGTTTAACCTAATTCATATTATGTCAATATCACCATGATGATTCGTTAGGATATATTATAGGGTTCAAACAAATACAATAGATCAAAATTTAAACGGAGACCTATATATATTTCCATATCATAATGAATTGTTAGGATGTTGTATAGGGTTTTAACAAACACAATGGATCAAATTTTATCAAAACGTATATAAAGGGTTTAACCTTCATATTATTTCCATATCAAAATGATTCGTTAGGATATTATATAGGGTTCAAACAAACACAAAGGATCAAACGTTTATCCAAAACGTATATCACAATGATTCGTTAGGATATTTCATACGAAACTCGATGTATTACTTTGTTGTAGTTTGTACTTTATGATTGTATTTGTAACTACAAACAAAAATATCAATTTATGTATATTATGCAAGTAGGTTCTTTATTATAAAGTATGACAAAGAAAGGGGGGAAAAGCTAACTAATTGTTACAAGAAATAATGTGAATGATCAGCATTTTAATTCATTTATGAATATGTTACTGTCTTTTGGTTTATTTTTCTTTTCCATATCCTCTATGTGCATGTCAAAATCAACATTTTGCTGGCTGGGGAGAAGTGGACCCTTTTTTGTTATGTTTTTATTTGTTTGAAATTAGTTTAAAAGTCGCAGTACAATCACACCCATTTTAATTCATATGAGAATAAATTAGTAAGATATATATAAAAGCTCTGATCCAATTGGGTGAGTACAAATTTCAAATTCTTAAGTCCTAACTTTCTTATTTGCATTTGCATCTCCTTTTTTATCTTCCTTTATTCTGTGATCGTATATTACTTTGATTGCTTCGAAGAAACGTGTCATTAACATGATATAGTTTTGATTAGTTTCGTTAATTATCTTAGGAAACCACTATATTGAAATGTTCATTCTGTCGGATGAGAACTTGGATATCGATATCCAGATATAAAATAGTTATTATATGGAATATTTGTTTTTTTCAGTGGATCACTTAAGGGTGAGAAACAAGTTACTTGTCAATAAGTTGTCATGACTCATTGACACAAGTTTTTTTTACAATTTATAGTCCATAACAAAAGCGAAGCTTCTATTGTAATTTTAGTTTGTTTACTACGAGAGAAAAAGCAGAATTTTTTTTTTGTAAAACATTGAGAAATGATTGTCTTTTAAATATTAAAATAAGACTGTATTCTAATCAAAACAAAACCGATTTCATTGGACTAGTTTGGTTCGAAACTTTTTATCTATGCATAAAAAAAAAAGATTTACAAGAAAGCCTAATAGCTAGCTAATGATATTGGGAAATCTAATCATTACAAGTTTAGGTTATGCACAATGGAACAAAGAATAAGTCTGTCAAAGAACATTCTGATTATGATTAGTACAACTACAAACATAAAAGAGACCCCACTTTTCTTTATCCTTTTTAAAAATCCCCACCCAATAAAATGTCGAAATGAGTTAAATACATTCATTAATTAATAATTAAGAGATAAACTTTATAAAAGTTTTGTGTTTTATGCGATTCTGTGGAGTACAATTAATAGGGCACATGTCAATCAAATTCGCAAATTGAATCAAAGGTCCTTTTGGATTTTGCTTGTAACAATCAAATTGCTCCACATATCCATTTCCCAAAAGGAAAACATCTTCTTTTGCTATTCTCTTTTAAATTCGACCTACAAATATGTATGCAATTCCTACATTGTACCATCGAGGCAGAAAGTGAGATCCTGAAACATAATCACGAAGTATTACTACCATTGGTAATGGTACAAGTAAAACACACATAGCTATTATACTCCATAGCTCTATTTACATCTCTTATTGTAGACTTTTAGCAAAAGAATTTCGAAAAAGTTAGATATGGTAGGATTTTTACTGTACAATGTTTATGTAACTTAAATTATAATTTGCCATTTTTTCCCATTTTGATGCCTATGCTCAATCTAGTTTCTACTAATGATAAAATGACACGTGATGAAAATGTATGGTTTTTGTAAAGCAGGAAAGGCAATACTGAAACACAAATGGGTAAGTTTTTGGTTTCACCACTTTGCCTTAACAGTCACTGTTTCCAGTTTTGTCTTTTTGGTTCTACTTTAAAAGTATCTGATTCGTTTTTAACAGCCCACCATTGATGCCATTGTCCTAAGCTCCAGGAATGTTTTCTTGGGTCCACTTTCCCATCAATTTCTCATGAAAACTCCACACAACCAAAAATGTACAATGCAAAGAGTTAAGAACATTGGTCTTGAAACAGCCAAAAAAAATCCCACGAAAATGGTGATAATAAACATGCTATTCACTCCATAGATCCGGTTTGCGTCTAGTATCTCAAACATATGTATAAACCATAAAGACAAGAGCTTAAGAGATTATATGAACCTAGCCTAACTAGTATATGCTGCGGTCCAATGCCTAGAATATGGTATCAATGGTTAGCTTTCTTTTGGGCGGAGATTTTTCTATGATTTGTTTCTCATGCTCCATAAATGTAGAGCCTTTGTTGGCAAACAATCTTCTGAGGTTTATCACAGATAGCTCGTAAAAGTTTCCAACCGCAAGATCAGCCTGAACCAGATCATACCTGCAAATTTGTTTTTTTTTGATAAAAGTTAGATGCCAGAATGCTTCTGGTTCCCAAAGATGTGTAAAAGAGTAACTTTAATACTTACGCCCGATGAGCACCGATTAATCCAACTGCCATCATTGTACAGTTGTGAGCAGCAGTTATACCCCTAGGATCATCCTCAAACACAACACATTTCGACGGTTTTCTATCCAACTGCATAAAAAGTTATGTAATCTTTCACCAAACAATTAACAAAAATTGGCTAAGGATTCACAATTGAAATTGTAACAGTACCTTCACAGCTGCTGAAAGAAATCTATGAGCTATAGATTCCATACCATCTTCCTCTGAAACCACTGCCTGAAATAGAAAATGAATACAAGTGTCAGCAAATATAACCATTCATTTGCAAAAAAAAGGAAATGATTCTCTAAAGTTATTACTCGCCTGGAAATACGTTTGAAGTCCCATCCGTTCAAGGGCATTAATCATGTTTTTTCGATCAATATTTGAGACAACAGCACAGGGAATGCGAGCAGTTGAAACAGCGTCAAGCCAATCTCTAAGTCCCTCTTTTGGTTCTGTGAGCTGAAATATAGATAGCGAAAACAACTCAGGGAACCTAGAAATAAATAAGCATCTTAGTAAAGCAAAGATTGATAAAGAAAGACCTTACTTTGAGAAGATTATCATAATATATTTCCGATAGCCTGAGTTTCAATCTGTCGATTTTGCTTTGCGTTTTCTCCCAAAACAATACCTGAAATTTTTTGGAATCAACCCACTGATTAAACCCCTTTCCTTCTGATATGAATCAACCAGACACATAGAGCTCTGAGTTATGGCTAACTCGTATATATAAAAGAATACTATGAGACAAGAGTTATGAATTCACAAGAACATATAATTCATATCCAAGAAAATGGCAACTGCGAACAGAAAAATCAAACCTTACTCAGCACATGGTCAGCGCCAGCATAAAGCATCTGTCTTTGGATATCCCTCTCCTCCACAATTTTTTTTCCTGCCAGACAAATTCATGTAAGATAAAAGCAATGCCTTGAATTTTAAAGCATGCCAGATAAAGACCAAAACACACGAGATTATCTTAATACAGCAGTTAACATATTAAACCTCTACATAACAAGACAACTATATCCTGCAATGAGCATCCAGAGCAATCTCTATACCGAAAGGATTAGATTGTTTTAGACGCAGACTCGCCGACTTATGCATTTGGGCTTTCCAAATTCTGTTGCGAACTGTAAACGCAGTGGAGTTTCTTTGCGTTTACAATTTACAAAGAAATTTATATTTAAAATCTAAAGGTTCTTAAAACACTGAACGGGAAACACACTATATTAACATCTAAAACGTAACAGAAAAATGCAAAACAAACAATTGAGGACTAGAATGTATTCTAACGTATGAGTTCATTAAAATCTCTGGTTCACTCTCTCGACATTCTTAATAGGGTGCAGGGGCAATACTAAACATATATGAGCAGGAATTGCATGATATCTCTTTTCACTCACATGTATGCAAAAAAGAAATTAGATTATATATAGGTAAAATCTAAAAGCAGAAGAGCAATAAAAGCTTACCTTCTTCTGAAGCAAGCTGCTTCCAAGCTTCCAACTTAAGACTTCGAGTATCAGCCTACAAAGTTTGAACCATAAATGGAAAAATGAGTAATTTTGATCCCACAATCCAAAATTAGTATAGACCTCATGAGATTTACCACCTCACATGAAAGCATCATCTGAAGAAGCAATTAAATTCTACATATTTTGCCAAATCCGCGTGCCATACAAGAAGAAAGAGAAACTATATCTAAACTAGGCCTAAATCTGGCATGCATGGACCACGCAATTCTATCTTACAACTTCCAAGAATTACCAAATAATAAGGCAGTATCATCTAAACCAACTAAAAAACCAATATATACAAGAAAAATCATCATGCCCCACCAGAAGAAGAAGCTATCTATCACAGGTAATCTAGTTACAAGCAACAAGAACTTCAACCAAGTAACTTGCAAACATAAAGATGGTGTCAAAGGATTACCACAACATTGTCCCAAGAGAAAATAAGTCCATAGGCTTCATCTGGTTTCATAGCGTAACGTATTCTTTGAAGAAACCCATCTTGCAACTTCTCATTCCAGAAATCCTACTTACAAGCAAACCAAATAAACAGCATGTTACCAACAAGACAAGCTTTCCATAAACAGCTCTTTTGATCAAAACTCTTAACAAATAAAAGATTTCAAAAGCATTAATAGCTCTTACCACATCCACTTTGAGAGGACCATCCTGTCTAAAAGTCTCAAACCCTTCTCCATACTCAGCTCCAATCGCCTTAAAAATTCCAACAAATCATCAATAAATTCATCAAATTGCCACTTCTCATCCACTAAAAACCCCAGAAAACAGAGTCTACTCTAGTTACAGAGCTATTTGAAAGACTTACCTCTTGAACAAAGAGTTTGTTTGGTTTGAGAGGGAACCCATTAACGTCGCCGTTAAGATCATCAGACCCAGATGAACTCCTCACTACCAGACGCTCCTTCACAAGCTTCGTCTCTTTCGGTATCTGAAAATAATAAAAAAGCCCAGAACTTTAATATTAAACTCAATCGAATTCGAATCAAAGACAAAGCAGGAACAACTAAGGGATACTTATACAAACCAAGAATTTAAGATTCGAGGCGAAACTAGAGCGAGGGAAGCGAAACGATGGTTCGGAAGAGATGAGCAGAGACGAAGGACGAGTACTGCATGAGCAGTCCATGATTAATGTTTAATTAGGGTTTTCTTCGGAATCAGAAACTGAGAAGATGATTGAACAAAAGCATTCGTTTTTTATTTTATTTTTTGTTGTTGTGAGGTTTATTGAATTGATTTTTAGGGTTCGGACACGGAACTATCTTAAAAGCCTTTGTTCTGGTTCATACGTTTGGAGCCAGACAACGTTGAGAGAGAGAGAGAGAGAGAGAGAGAGAGAGAAAACGCTAATATCCCAGAGGATCACACCAAGTATGTCGTTTTAATTTCTCGGTGTAAGACGTCGCGTTGTTTTTAAGTAATGAAAAACACCACGTAGTTTGCATCTAAGAAACACTATGGACCTTTGTTGGGTATTATTTATACAAATAGGGTCGTTAATGGGCCAGTCTAATAATACTTATATGCTAAACTTTTTCGAACAAATACAATAATTATGCGATTTCTTGGGACAATAATGGCGGCCTGATCGATGGTAAGTTAAACTGCTACCAAGAGAAGAAGAAAACAAGAATCTGAGACTTGTTCTTCCCCAACGACCAATCTCATGTTCCAGCAATTTCACACCAAACCTTTTTGATTTACACGCTTATCTGTTCTTCTTCTTCTTCAAAGTCTCCTTTTTTGAAAATTCATAGTCTTCTTGAGTAACGCTTCTTTCTAAATTTTTCTGGGATTTCGTTTTCTCTGTAATTCTAGCTGAATCGAATTTTCGGGGGCAATATTAAATTCGATTCAAACGAGTTTCCCAATTAAGGGTTTGATTGATTCCTTTTTCTTTACCATCTTTGTTTAGAGTCAAATCTGAAGACTTGTTTGGGTTTCAACGTGCTGAAAAGAGAAGCTTCGTTGGCAAGTTGGAATCTTTTCTTCTTCTTTTTTTTACTGGGTTTTATATTCGTTGCCAACAATGTTTAAGCATATATGCCTTTAAGAGTAGCTTCTGCTTTATTCCACAAGATTTGATCTTCTTCAAGAAAGAGAGAGATACAATGGGATCGAATTGTGATGAGAATTCGAAAGCAGAGATTGAGGAATCTAATGGTTCTTCTGGTAAAACAAAGGTTCCTCCTTGTCCTCTTGATCTTTCTACATCTAGAAGAACTCTAATTGGTGGTGATGGTAAACCTAGGAGATGGTCAGTTAGTGCTTTACCTGATTCCTCTAGTAGAATCAAGCTTCTGAAATTTGGTTCTCCTTCTGCTAAATTCAAGAAAATGGCTGAGGATAGAGACGAGGTTTCACGGTCAGTGACAAGCTCGAGTAGCGGCAGCAGCCATAATTTCAGGGAAAGAATCAGTGGTGTGCTTCACCGGAAGATCGACTGGAGTTCTCTGATGAAAATGGGGAAAGAGTGGATTAAGAATCCTATAAACATGGCTCTATTTGTGTGGATACTTGTTGTTGGAGTCTCTGGTGCTATTCTCTTCATGGTTATGACTGGTATGTTGAATCATGCTTTGCCTAAGAAGTCACAGAGAGATGCTTGGTTTGAAGTTAACAACCAGATCCTTAATGGGTTGTTTACTTTGATGTGTCTTTATCAACATCCGAAACGGTTTTATCACTTGGTGCTTCTTTGTAGATGGAAGCATGATGATATTACAAAGCTTAGGAATGCTTATTGCAAGAACGGGACTTATAAGCCTAATGAATGGATGCATATGCTGGTTGTTATCATTTTGCTTCACTTGAATTGTTTTGCTCAGTACGCGCTTTGTGGTCTTAATGTTGGATACAGGAGATCAGAGAGACCTCCCATTGGAGTCGCTATATGTATCTCTGCTGCGATTGGAGCTCCTGCGGTTGCAGGTTTGTACACTATACTAAGTCCACTTGGGAAAGATTATGATGATTCACATGAAGATGAGGAGAATCAACTGCAGCGTGAAGAAGGGTCTGTGAATCGCCGGTTTACTTTAGAGAGGAGGTACTCGTTTGCTTCTGCTTCCACTGGGGTTGGGGATGGAATGGTTCCGGTGAGTGATCCTCAATGGAGTGGTGGGATTTTGGATATTTGGGATGATATTTCATTGGCTTATCTTTCTCTTTTCTGCACTTTCTGTGTCTTTGGATGGAACATGGAGAGAGTTGGGTTTGGGAACATGTATGTTCACATAGCTACGTTTATTCTCTTTTGTTTGGCACCGTTCTTTATATTCAACTTAGCTGCGGTTAATATCGATAATGAGACGGTTAGAGAGGCGCTTGGGATATCTGGAATCCTTCTTTGTGTGTTTGGTTTGCTCTATGGTGGATTCTGGAGAATTCAGATGAGGAAAAGATTCAAACTGCCGAGTTACAAGTTCTGCTTCGGTAGAGCTGCGGTTGCTGATTGTGCGCTCTGGTTATTCTGTTGCTGGTGCTCTTTAGCTCAAGAAGTTCGAACTGCTAACACTTATGAGATAGTGGAAGATAAATTCTGCCAGAGAGCTGAAGAGAAGAGTATGGTATCTCCTCTGCCTCGTGAAGATGGTGTGTTTGATCCTCGGTTTGGTCTCGGGAACTCCCCGAAAAACATAAGCGGAGCTAGTTCTCCAAGCCCGAGCAGGTTTTGGAAAGAGGTACATAGTCCAAATGTACAGACACCTAGAGTGAAAGAAGAAGATAAAAGCGAGGTTGTTCTGACTCCACCTTCTCCTCTGTCTATAAACCGAGAAGCTTGATATGGAGTCGGAAGCCACTGGTAACTCTCCTTCTTTCTTCCTCTTCTGGTGATGTATAAGTTTTTTGAGGATAACTTTTGAATACAAGTCTGTTTGAATGATTACAAAACCGGTTGATTCATGTGAGTTGTAGACAATCCTGTAATGTAAATTTTTTCTGTCATACTTCAGTTAGACCTTTACACTTTACAGGCTTGACTTTTGTTTCTAATACATGGGTTAGTAGTAAAGTAGTAAGAACCTGAGATGAATTCGTACATGGACCGTGAGAGATTTTGTGTATGTCATGTTGCATCTTTGGTCCAGGCACATCTTTTGAACATACAGTAGTCTTTTATTTTTTCCTCTTGGGGTTAAATATGGGCAATTCTCATATAGGATTTTGAATTTGTCCAATTTTGTTATGCTATGGTTGGATGTTTGGGTTATTCGATCTAGAAATTTGGAAGGAGCACAAATGATATGTAAATATGTGAGTACGGAAACCAAACTAAACTGAAAAAAAAGAAACAAGCAAATTTCTTCAGACAAATTATATATGCAAAAAAAATTGTCTGAAGAAGTATTTATATAAGGTATTCATATTTCAGAGTATATGATACCGAACCAAGTCTCCGTTCTTGATGATATTATTGCATACCTTAGAGAACCGGACTTATTGCGGTTTGATTATGAGCCGAACCAAACTTAACTGAAAATTTCAAACCCCGATACAATCAAACCACAAAGTTGTCATTTTAGAGAAAGATCAGAGTATGAGCATTGAGTATGCACTAGCACTATGCAACATTAGGAATTATGTGTCGCTGTCTTAAAGAGTCATTTTCGTGGAGAACCACATCACTAATCCACTTATGTATAATTATTTGTTTATGCAATCAACTTTTTGTATTTTCTTGTGTAATCAACTTTTGATGTATTAATTAAAGCTTTAAGCCCTACTTTAAAAAGCTTGCCTTTATCTTTCCTTGTAAAACGCTGCATAAAATATGAAAAGAGAGTTATGACAAAAACAAAGTTGCTTTTGTATCATCCAATTAAAATTTTAGTTTCTAAAAGTCTTAAATTGGTTTAAAGAACAAAACATTAACCAATATTGACAAAATTAGAGCTTAATTTCTGTTTCTGCTCGATATAAAGCTAAAAAAGACTATAAATTCACATAATCTATAACCAATTAAAACTTTCTACGATTCCAAAATTCTTCAATACATTCCCCCTGTTTGTTGAAAGAAAAATACGTATAAATGTATTATAGTATAAAACATCGAAACGTGTCAAGGCTACACAGCACAGTCACATGACTAGACCAAGCTATAGGTGACCATTCTGATCTACGTGGACTCTGATCGACACGTGTCAAGGTGATCATGCAAGATGCTGCCTTCTGATTTCTGAAACCTTTGTGATCGGTTGGCCCGACTGGCCGACCAACACACTCGTTGAACACGTTTCTTTACATATTTCTTAATTTCTCTACCAATCATTTTAATAGAATACTAACAAGAAATCATTTCTTTATTATAAATGAATAATGATCCGTTAAAATGTTTCCTCCAATAATTTGACTATATATATGATCCTAGGAAAATATCAAAAATTAATTAATTTTTTATTCTGGAAAGTTGTTATTAAATATTAATTTAAAGATTTTTTTGTTAGTGGATTTTAATTAAAATACTAATTTTTAAAAAGTTTGTACTTAGTGGATCGTTGATTTTTTAAAAAATCAATCCGTGTGTTTGTTATATGTCCATGATTTTTAATACTAGCTAAAAACATATGGTGTTATTCTCTAAATGATTTTTCATTAGATTTAATAAAATAATTGATAACATCTTTTATAATTAAAAATTTCACAAATATACTCATAAATTTATGTGTTTTTAAAAATTTATTTAAAAATCATCATAATAATTAGTTCTAAATTCTATAGTTTCATTTTAAATATTTGGCCAATTGTGCTTGATCAAAATTGATTTCTTCTCAAAATCATCAACTAAAAGTCAAGAGTTGATACTTACCACTTACCATAAGCAAAATTCAATTAACCTAATAAATATTCACCTAATACGACGACTGTAGTAGGGTCAAAACATTAGCTGGCTCAACTTTCAAAGAGCTTTATCTCCGGGTCCCACAATCCAGTTTAACCCAACAATAACCCGACACGTGTCAATCAAGATTAAAAATCCAAAAACCTTAAAAATAGGATTGGTTGTACAGAATCAAATCCCAACCCCATGCCTTTGCTATATAAATCCCAGTTTCATCATTCATTCCATTTTCAAAATCCTCAAAGACTCGTTTCATCTTCCTCTGTTTCTTTTTTTTTATAATTTACCAACATCGATTCCAGAAACTCGCCAAGAACTGGATACTCTGGCGGAATCAGAGATCAAGAACCGAGACGTGGTTCTGAAGCTGTATGAAGCCCTGAGATCTCGCGACGTCAACTCTGTTCACCGGATCCTGACCCCAGATCTGGAGTACTGGTTCCACGGCCCTCCGCCGCACCAGTTTTTGATGCGCATGCTCACCGGAGGTGTCTCTCCCTCGTTCGAGTTCGTCCCTCTCTCCGTCGTTTCGTTCGGATCCACCGTCATCGCTGAAGGCTGCGACGCCGCGACCTCGGTCTCTTGGATCCACGCTTGGACCGTTGCGAATGGGATAATCACTCAGGTGAGGGAGTACTCTAACACTTCTCTCACCGTTACGCGGATTGGTAACGTTGTTGCTGGACGACGCTCCGCTGAGATTGCTCCGTCGCATTGTCCTTCCGTCTGGGAAAGCCAATTCTCGGGTCGGACTGGTAAATCCGTACCCGGTTTGGTTCTTGCGATTTGAAGGAATTTGGTAAAGTAACAGCCACGTCAGATTATAACTAAATAAAGGCTGCTTACGTGTCGTTGTGTGTTTGGTTTGTTTTGTTTTGTTTTATGGGTTGATAAAAGATTTGGTTGCTGTTTTAAACGCGGTGTGTGCGTTTGAAAGCTAACGCTACGTTTTGGCTGTCGCTAGTTCTTTTTTAATTTGCTTTTAAACTTGTATGTTGTTTTTAGTGGGAACCAGAATGGGGAAACCCGAATGGACTTGTTGTCTCGTTGCATCTGATGTAACGTTTGGTTATATTATAATTGAAATAAAAATGTGCTTTTGGGATCTTATGATGATATTTTTTATCAACCGCTTTATCGTACGCAAAACCATGTTTTTTCTGAATTTGATATACGAGTTAAGTTTATATATATACACACAAGTTCTACAAAAAAATGTTAATTCCATTTAGTTAGGTTTGAATTAGACTCGAAACACAAGAGTTCGGTTTTGTTAATAATCTTGTCTAGGATCAATTGTTTTTGAGAGATTGATGTAATGCACTAGGATTAACCACGTTTGCTGATTGGTTTTTTTGTTTTTTTGGTAGTTTATAGTTTTTTTTTCTTTTTTTTTTTGGAAAAAAGTTTATAGGAATTGACATCATAGTTTGTCTTTTTTAATGAAAGAAATATAAATATAAAAGGGATATAATGTAATCGTGGACGCAAATAATTTTTAAAAAGAGGTAAAATTATGAAAGAGAAAGATTGGGGGAGTGGGAAGCAACGAGGAAGGTCACTTGTGCGTCTTTTTGTGGATGTGGACACCCATTAATTGTCGTGAACTCTCTTTTGGCGTTCGTATGGTCAAATTGGTGTGTCGACGATTGGAACGATAATAACAGAACGGAACTATATAAAAAAACATTAATCAAGTTGGATGATAAAACTTATAAAAGTCTACATGGGCGTATTTAATAGTATTTAAATTTAATCGTGGGATGATGTAGTGACGCAAATGTTGACAATCATTGATCCTAGATGTGTTTTTTTCTAGATAATGTCCCATGCCCCCAAAATATTCATAAAATGTTATCCAAAAACACTCATCAATTTCATGATAATATATATTGATGTACCCATTTATAAATAAAAAAAAGTAAAAAACAAAACAAAACAAAATGTGACTGACATTAGTAGAAATCTATGTCTAACGTAGATTGGAAGTATCATCTCGATTACAAGTAACGCCACGACAAACGCAAAATCTACATATGGATTCACTCTCACTTTGAAGCTGTAACTCCCTTTTATAAGTCCTCCCCACGTGAAATCATGAACCACCTGCATAATATAAGCTTTCACTTTTCATATTATCTTCAAAATTATATACGTATGGATGCAAATGGTGGTTAGCTAGAGGAATAAGCTTTGAAAATCTAGTTTGATGTTTCAATTAGTTTGAGCAAGATAGCAAAGAGGGTAGGGAATAATGAATGAATGAGATACCTCAGTAAGAAAAGTGTTGTGAATTGGCTCGAAGAGTTTGAAAGAAGAGCCGATATAACGGCCAAATGTTCGAAAATCTGGCTCGATACTAGTAATGTCAATCGGATTTTTGTTTGGCGGTAAAGTGACATCGAGTGATGTTTTCAAGGATAATAGATTTGGTTCCTTTGCTGAGAAAAGAAGATCTTCAGATTCTGTGCTTTCTCCTTTGTATACTTCCCAATTGTATCTCATCGTTATAAGTCCCTGAAACATTCTACATTTGTTAATTCCTTTTAGTTAAAACCAAGTCCTAATTAACTAGTCAATTGGTCATGAGATGGGAACTACTTTTTTTTTTAATATAATCTTGAGAATATATTCTCAAGTCTCGAATATAATACCTTTGAACAATATCTCTAGACACTCTCATGACTAATTCTCACTCTGTCTATTGACATCTACCAATTTCTAAAAAAAGTGAAATTAGGCATTGCTACCATGTTATATATGTGTAAAGTTGGGTTCTAAATATGGAGAAATTAGGTTTATGCAGCCAAATTGTCATATGACACAATTAACATGTGATGATCCCTCAACAATAAAAATAAATGATTAATTTTTGTAGATAAAATAGATGTGATTAATGTGAGAGTGAGACCTTAGTGCGCATGGAGAGAAGAGGAGTTCCCGTGGCGTCACGGAGCACACGTTTACGGCGGATGTCCCAAATACCACCGTCGACGGTGAAGATGAGATTGTTGGAGAGATCGAAAACGTCGTAGCGTTCCTTTTTCAGGCTCTCACGTCGCCTTCTCACCACCAGCTCCGTCGTGTACGGATTACAAAACATCTCTCCCACTACACTCCACCATTTTTTTTTCTCCAACAATGTTTAGTTTTTGAACAAGTCTGATACAAGACAACTATTTAAAAAGATGCATGTCTCTATTATAAATCAAAGAATCGCTTTGTCTTTTTTCTTTTATTAAGTAAAGAAGAGAAAAGTAGAGTTTTATTATAAAAAAGTTGATTAACGCGGTTCTTAAATTACTTGAGGGAGAAGAAAACGATTATTTCATTTGCTCTCTTATTAAAGTACTTTTTTCGGGGTTTGTAAATGTGACACGAAGAGGAATAAGGTGTTCTAAACTTCGAATTAGTATTTAATTAAGCTTCTTGGTCATCATGTCCAAATCCGACTGTCTACCTAGTCATTGTTCTTCATTGAATAAGATAAAACAGATAATATTTAACAGAGAATAATTATAATCATTATTAATTAATCTGAAAGTCTGACGAATTACGATCAATAGATATAAGATTCTTCTCTTAGTATTGTAATATCATTATGAACACGAACACGAAGAGGAATGTTTATATCAATTCTATTTATTTATGAATGTGACACGAAGAAGACTGGGGTGTTCTAATTTAAGATTCTTGATCATGTCCAGATCCTACTGTCTCTAATCGATTTTCTTCATTGACTAAAATAAAATAAATGATCTGTAATATAGAAATTATTAGTTTTGTTCTTTAATTCTGACGGTCATTAGTCTTCAGAAATATAACTTTTATCAGCTAATTAGCTGTTGCTAGTGAACATATTTTTTTTTTGCTAATTTGTACTTTGCTTATCCGCCTCTAGTGTAAAACCTAATAAAGTGTTCCAAAGTTCTTGTTAAATCAGATTTTTGATCTAAAGATTCTAAACAAACAATGCTCAGTTTAAATTCAAAACTAATACATATATTTGGGAAATTTAGATACAATGAATTTATTATGTATAATTATTGTGAAATGGAGAACAGCCACATACAAAAAAGAAGAAGAGAGGATAAGTCCTACATTAAAAAGATGACTTATGAGGGCGAGAACTGAAGAGACAAACTAGCGTTGTTACAAAATCTCATGCGCTTAACGTACTAAAATGTTTTGAATAAGCTCAACATTCTCTACATGGTTTAAGAAGATGCGACATCCATTACCTTTCACCCCTTCCATTCCTCTGATTCTAGCTACTCTAACTGTGTCTCTCTCAATATTGTAGTAGAAAACGTAGTGAGGCATGGTTGGGTGGTATGACAATACAATTTCATCTGTACCAATCATTCCCACAAAGTATAGGATTGTATTCCCAATTAGAGTCTTCCACGAAGGAGGCAATACGCACGTACGCTTCGACCATTCATGTTTTCCAGCGTCTTCTAAAACCCATAACTCAAAATATCTACTTATTCCATTAATAACCCAGTTAGACTCTTCTGTCATCAGCAAACCTAACTTGCCATTGTAGTTAACCGGAGTTGTCGTGTTAGGCAACGTTCTTTTGAAAGTTTCCATGACTTTCAGAACGCTAAACTTCTCAGATCCAAAATCAAAACAAACCACGACATTTATAACCTCTAAAGACTCTTCTATAACCACAGCTGTATAATACAACATACCATTGATGCATATCCCCCAATTACGATCAGGACGATGGGGAACACAACATGTGATCATTCTCCAAGAAAGCTTTTTATCAGTTCTGAATGTCAAAACTTGATGCCCCTCAGAGTTTCCTTTGACAGGCAAAGTCATAGACAATACCTTGAATTGTTTCTTAGTCGGAACATACCCAAAATAGCTCTTCACATCATTCTCCTTCCTCCTGGTCGTCTTCATTTTGGGTAAAGGTAAGGATTCTCGGGTGGTAGGGTTACATAAAACCAACGCCGACGCTGGATTCATACATCCCTTAAAGATCCGTATACCTTGGAGACAGATCAAACCGTTGATCGTACCACAGACTCGATAAGTCATATGGACATGAGTTAGATAACTAGTATCTATCGCAGTCAAGATCTCATTACGGTTTTGAGGCTGATGTGATGAGGAGAAGAAGGATAACCTACTATCGTTCATTAAGCAGGCGAACAATAGTTGCGGGCGAGCAAAAGATTTAGTCAAGAACAACTCAGTGAAATCTTGACGGCAAAGTATGTTGGCCCATAACTTTGATACGCAACGACATCTCCCTACGTATTTCGCCTGCAACCTCGCGAGTATCTCGATAGCGAGATCTATTGGGATCGGAAAGGAGTTATCTATTGAGGTCATCGCTTGTGTTTTGCGAGGAGAAATGTTTACACAAATCTCTGAGACGTTGTGCAGCGGCCGTGATATCATGGTGGAGACTATGTCGTAAACCCTAGCTAGATTTAACTCTCCCCCTAAAGATGATATTTTTATGGTGGTGACTTGTATTTTGGCAAAAAAAAAAAAAAAAAACAGAATACACTATAATCTTGGGATTTTGCAAGCTCAATGGAAATATCCAAGTACAGTATATAATCAATCAAAACAAAACGTTGATTTAAGGAAAACAGATATTATTATATTTTTTAGATAGAAAAAGAGATATATAGATTTTGTTTGGCAGCAACATTTAACTCTTTATATTGAAAAACATTATCTATGAATCTTTTTGAATGGATTTTATTGGTTGGTAATCTAATTTTAAATGTATAAAAAACTATTCAGTTACAAACGATTAATATAATTGGGTTGATATACAAAGACGTCGGTTAAGAAGTTGTATTTGTATATTTTGAAAACCATAAATAATTTACATGTATACCATAAGAATAAAACTGCTAGTATAGTTCTCAGTTTGCTGCATTACCCATTGAGAAAAAAAAATCAAATTCAAATCAAAATTATGATCTTGCATGATTTAATTGTTTCAATTTTGATTTTGCTAAGCTTGCTCCTATTTCTAGATTAAAAAAAACAATTTCAAGTTCAGAATTAATTATTAGTAATATATATTTGGTCAAGAAGATCTTAAAACAAATATTTACTTTATTAAATAAAACACAGAGCATTGACGTGATGGCCGTGCAACTGCAACGTCTCTCTGCATCCTCCGATGATTAATATTACGGAAAAACCCCTATAACTTGCCATTTTGGTGTCAAAGCCCAAAAACCCAAAAGGGTAAAATCGTCTCATAATTATTTCTTTTTCGCGCTTCATCTTATTTTTTTTTCTTTTGTCTCCGGAAAAAATAAAAATTGCAGTGTGGTTTCTGCGGGTTTTTCAGTCTTAGTTAGTACCCCCCTTCTTCTTTTTAACTCTCTCTCTCTCTCTCTCCCTCACATCAGCCATTACCCAAATCGAAGAAACCCTAAGATTTTTTTTTTTTTTTTTCATTTCTCCGTTTCAGATTCGATTTCTCTGTTGATTTCTTCATCCCGATGCATCTTTGCAGTGGAATTTGAGTTTCTGAAAAAGATACCGTTCGCTTTTGTCTTCTTCGTCTCGAGATCGTTCAGGTACCGGAGATTTTAACTCGCTTTAGCAGATGTTTCTCTGGAGGTTTTTTTTTTTCTTTATTTGAAATTTAATCGAGAATTTTGCTCTGTTTGCTTTTTTTTTTTTTTTTTTTTTTCAAGGTCGGAAACCTTGAATCTCTCTTCGGTGAGTGAGATCGTATCCTTCAATCTCGAACTAGCTGTTCTCGTTTAAGCAATTTGAGGTATCAGTTTGTCTCAGCTTTCATAGATTTGTTTTTATTTCGTTGTTTCCGTTCAGATTGATGTTTCGTCTCTTCTAGAAATCTTCGATTTTGGTTTGTAACTGAGTGTTTGATGGGGAAGAACACTTGTGCGTATGAGATTTTGCATCTTCCTTTGGTTTCTGAAGTAGGAACTGATAGGGACGTTCAGTAATTGAGGATTCTCTCTGCTTAGGGTTTCGGAACTTAGTAGACAGGACAAATTTCACCATGGTTTCTTCCGTAGTCATGAAATTTTTAGGTTTAAGTGTAGTCAAACATTGTCTCAACATTGGCTTAGGGTATTTGGAAGTGAATACTTTAGAGAATATCTGCAATTTGTTTGATGATTTTGGAGACAGTTTTTGGGTTGATGTTTCACTTTACTTAACATCAGTCTTTGCTTTTGTTACGGTTTCGTTTTTTTGACATGTATGTATATTGGTTCTTTCTAGTGAGAAGCAATGGGTGCAGGGAGGAAGAAAGAGACCTATACATTGGCTTCGGATGGTCAATACATATCAGGATATGGACCTATGTGTGTCAGGAATCTTAAGAAGGGTGATCTTTGTGGGGTTATATTTGGATGCAAGTTCAGCACTATCAAAGAGTGCTATGCTAAGAATTTGTTTGGTTAGTTGGCTATTCAATACAATCTATTCAACCTTTGAGGCTTTCACTTTAGTAACGACCAGATTATTGAGAATGATGCTTGTTTGTGAACAGTTTTACCAGCCCCTCACATGGCTTGTATCAAGAACATTGATCCTGGTTTGACGCTGTTCCTGTTCAACTACAGTGACAGAACACTTCACGGCATCTTTGAAGCTGCTAGTGAAGGAAAACTTAACATTGATCCCAAAGCTTGGTCTCCAAATGGGACTGATCCAAGTCCATATCCTGCTCAGGTACCTTTACTTACTACAGAACGCTTCCTTTAACTGATTTACCCAAATGTCTTCTAAATTGAAATGTATCTCGTTCTGCAAATTTTTGGCACAGGTAAAGGTTCGAGTCCGAGTGCGGTGTGAGCCCTTGCCTGACGAAAAGTTCAGCCCAGTAATTTCGGAGAACTACAAGGATGAAAAGATGTTTTGGTTTGAACTAGACCGAGGTCAGACAAACAAGCTGCTCCGTTTGTTTTCACCATCACCATCTGTAAGGGCACCATCGACATCCAAAGATGCTGTACCACCACCCAGAAAGCCAATTCCCGCATCTTCTCTTGCACAGATAGGTGAGGCAGGAGCAACACGTGTTGATAAGTGGAGCAATCTGTTCAAACCTTCAGATGAACTTTCATCTCAACCATGTAAACATGGTGTTGAATCTTCGACATCTGCTTCTCAAGTTCTGTCTTTCCGCCAAGACAGTGAAGGTTTCAGAAACGCTTCAAAGGAAGGTGAAGATGTCAAAGTGAATCCTTATCATCATCAACAAAATCTCCATCCAACACAAAAGGGAACCTCTACTACAGCTAACAATAGAATAGGATCTAGCATTAGCAAGGAAGATCCTGCTGAGGATACACATTCAGTCATCGATTGGGATGCAGCATCTTCCTTTCAAGTCCATCTAGATGGACTGAACAAGATTTTGGAGGACCCTAAGGATAAGGATGGTCTCCAGAGCTTTGTGGGTAACATGGGAGCAGCTTCTTCATCGATGGTGCCTAATTCTTGGGAGGATGAGAAGATTTCCTGGGACTTTGAGGAAAGAAGTATAGCTAAATCTCCCTGTGGATCCTCATATGTTTCCGCCACTACAGGAGATGTGGTTGATGACATCGGACGTATGGATCATTTCAAGATGGAAACGGGATCCCCCACCTTCGTGGATATATTGACTGAGGTAAGTTTAGGTCATCCATTGTTCCCTGAACCATAAAAAACGAACAGTTTTGCTTATGACCGCTAATGAAACTACTATGAATACGTTTTTCTATGCTAGATATTGTCGGAAGTCAAGGAGTTGAAGCATACTCAGATGAAACAAGCTGAGAGGATGATTACTTTGGAGATGGAGCTGGTAAAATTAATTTGCAAAACTCACAAATTGATACTTCTATTCATTTGCAAAACTCACAAATTGATACTTCTATTCATTTGCTTCAAGTACAAAATCTCTTATCTTTTGTTTGGGTTCTTGCAGCTTGAATCACGAAGGGAGATACTTCGGCTAAAAGGGAGCAATGGAAGTTTTTAAGCACATGCATGGTAGGCTCAAATTAAGAATAAACTCTTGGAGTTTGTAATGCTTCTCTAGCTACTTCTTGTCTTTTGAACATATGTGAAGAAGAAAAAAAAAGGAATATGGAAATGATTTGACTCCCGAGTTTTTAAGTTACTCTAAAGGAATACTCTTTCCTCTTTTAATTGCTAATCCTTGACTTGGTATGCTTCAGTTTCAGTATGTATTGCTGAAAAATAGGTATATGATAATTTTTAACTCACTTCCATTGCTCTTCGACATAAAAAGGTTTGATTTTAACCCTTACATGAAACTTACATTGACATTAAACTAAAAGCTTTAAATCACTCCAAAGATTGTACATGCTCGCTCTTCTGGTTCACTTATTCACGAGCAAAATGCGCTAAGAAAGTTATTAACTAGACACTTGAGAAAGAAAGATCTTTGCCACTTTTGGTCAAGCACCTCAAGTTTCCATCCTTGTTGTATAATGGGGAGATTTGGAGAAGCAACTAGAGCTCTTAAAAGTTAGGGAACATTATTACCTCTCTCTAGTGAGTTGTGATGCTTCTGCCTTTACGATTGTTTCGGCCAAAAGGGTTCATGAACCACTCTGGTTTGTGAGAAACCGATATGTATCCAAACGTCAAACCAGATACAATACCAGGTACGAATCCTATTGCAGCTGCTATCCAACTAATCACCTCTTCGTCTTCTTCCTCTAATTCTGGTGTTTCATATTGTTGATGTGATGCTGGCGTGTGAATATCTCTGCAAACTTTGTCAAGAGAAGAGCCAAAAAGAAGTCCCATATTGTTCTCAAAAGAAGAGCAAGGCTGCGTTAGAAACTGAGTGCTCACTGGTACTAGGCCTGTAAGTTTGTTATGAGAGAAGTTCATGTACGCAAGGAAAGAGAGATCCCCTAGCTCTTGTGGAATTTCTCCTGAAAGCTTGTTTTGGGAAACGTCCAGCGAATCGAGAGCTTTCAGGTTCCCCATAGAGGAAGGGATGCAGCCAGTGAAAGCATTGTTTGACAAGTTGAGCACATGAAGCTCTTTCAATAAACCGATGGACTTTGGAATCTCTCCTTCGAATCTGTTTCCTGAAAAGTCGATTGCTGTGTAGATTTTTAAAATACGTACTAGCTCCATCTCTACACCTTTATTCATCAAAACCAATGAATCATAGTAATAGCGTGATCCCCCTCTCATGTACTTTTCGGAAGAGTGATCTTCGTCGGGCTTAAGTGATGACATAGCACTCCACTTCACAAAGTATTCCGAAGGCAAAGTTCCATCGAAGTGATTATGTGATATGTCGATGATTCGCAACTGAGGGAAGGAGGCTTGATGTATTGGTCCATGGAATGCATTGGAGCGAAGGACAAGAACTTGTAGCTTTTGTAGAGAACCTAACCAGAATGGAAACGTGTCGTTGATTTTGTTGCTTTCCACGTTCAAAACTTCAAGAGTAGAGAAACGGATCAAAGATCTTGGAAGCTTTCCCACAAGTTGGTTATGACCGACATCGAACGACCTTAGACTTTCAAATATATGCTCTGGAAGACCTCCATTAAGATTATTTTGACGAAGGTTTAAAACTGAAAGAGTATTATTGAGATTTACCAAACAATGAGGGATTGAACTGTTGAAGTTGTTTTCAGATAAATCAAGAGTGTCTAGAGAACGAAACTCGCATATGAAAGAAGGAATCTTGCCAGTGAAGTTGTTGTTGGAGCCAAGAAAGTAACTCACAAATGGTTTCCGGACAGAGGATAGTCCTTGTTTCTTCTTTGCTCTTTGGAAACCGTTGAAAGTGTTGTTGGAAAGATTCACGTACGTCAAGTTTGGTAGAGTCCATAACCAGGCAGGGACTTGACCTTCGATTTTGTTGTTGGAAATGTCTAGAAATCCCATTCCATGTAGGGTTCTTAGGAGCTCTGCTGGAAACTCGGTGATACCGCAGCCTGATAAGCTCAAAGAATCTATCTCTTGTGAAACGGGATTTGAAACTGAACTTTTGTTTGTTGTTGAAACATGGTTGCCTGAGAGATCTAACTGAGAGAGGCTTTTGGAATATGATAAGATATCATTCAAGTCAATCGTAGTGGTGGTGTTTAAATGTGAAAGGTATAGAGATCTGAGTGACTTGAGATGCGAGAAGATACTAAAGTCAACTGGGCGGCCTTGGGTGTCGAAATGAGAAAGGTCAAGATACGAGAGGTTGACAAATTTGGAAATGGATCTCGGGATTGGCCCTTTGAAGTTGTTGCTTCCAAGGGATAAAAATTGTAAGTTAGATGGTGAAGAAGATGTATTACCAAACTCAAGAGTGCCGTTGAGTTGGTTATCACTCAATATAATATATGTCAAAGAAGGAATGGTGAAGAGAGAAGAAGGGATAGTTCCTGTGAAAGCATTTTGACTTGCATGAAAGAAGTTCATCTTGTTGAGATTGCCAAAAGAAGATGGGATTTCACCAACGAGATTGTTTCCCCAAAGTTCGAGATGGGTGAGTTGAGAAAGGTTTCCAATTGAAGATGGGATTTTACCAACGAGATTGTTTTTCCAAAGGCTGAGATAGGTGAGTTGAGAAAGGTTTCCAATTGAAGATGGGATTTCACCAGAAAATTGATTAAAATGAAGGTAGAGAGAGGTGAGATGAGAAAGGTTTCCAATCCAAGATGGAATTCGACCACTGAGATTATTAAGCGAAAGTTGGAGAGAGGTAAGATGAAAAAGGTTTTCAAT
The DNA here is from genome assembly GCF_030686135.1 of Camelina sativa. Taxonomy (NCBI): domain Eukaryota; kingdom Viridiplantae; phylum Streptophyta; class Magnoliopsida; order Brassicales; family Brassicaceae; genus Camelina; species Camelina sativa. The sequence goes on from NC_141898.1 coordinate 4,626,654, forward strand.
CGAAGATGGAATCCGACCACTAAAATTATTTCCCGAAAGGCCGAGAGTTGTAAGATGAGAAAGATTTTCAATCCAAGATGGAATCCGACCACTAAAATTATTTCCCGAAAGGCGGAGAGTTGTAAGATGAGAAAGATTTCCAATTGAAGATGGAATCTGACCCGAAAGTTGATTCATAGAAAGGTTGAGAGTGGTGAGATGAGGAAAGTTTCCAATCAAAGACGGGACTTGACCATAAAAATCATTAAATGAAAGGTCAAGAGTGGTTAGAAAAGGAAGGTTTTGAAGACTGCTATTGGAATGAAACCGGCCATGGAGAAAGCTGCAGCGAAGGTCTAGCCCAACCACTTCTCTGGACTTGGCATTGCACGTGATACCCTTCCAAGTACAGCAGTCGCTGTTATCCACCCATGACTCCATCCTCGGATGAGGTTCAATGCTATACTCCATACAATCAGGATTAGGCTTCCCAATATGAAACTCGTTTTTGAAAGCGAGAAGTGCATCCCTTTGTTCGGGACTACACAAATGCCTAGAAGGAGTGGCAAGCACGTCTTCAAAATGACTAATGAATAAGAAAATAAAACATAGAGGAATATGAATGATAATCGTTGAGCTCCCGAAACCTTTCATTTAAAATTAATGAAGAAAACTGGAGATTGTGATGGTAAATATAAAAAGGTTTCGTGCCCATATCTCTTTTATAAAACATATAATACTAATACATTCTACTCCACAAAGGTAATAAATCCAACACAGCTTGACTGACTCACATTATAAACTAGTCTTTCTACCAAATGTTCTTTCAGTTCAAAACGCAAAGACTTAAAAAAAAGTCTTTACGTTTGAATTACGTTTGAATAGTCGATTTCCACAAATTTTGTCTTACTTTTAATAACGTGCAGGAAACTTCAAAAAAAGTAAAAAGTGTTTGAATAGTCGATTTCCACAAATTTTGTCTTATTTTTAATAACGTACAAGAAACTTCAAAAAAAGTAAAAAGGGTTTGTCCAACCAAAAAAATTAAATCACCCAAAAAGAAATCAATTGAGTTTTTTTAACAATTCTACCACATTCAAAAATTAAACTCATTAGCTCTACCACATTTGATAACTCTTTTTTATGAAATATCATAAGTCCAACAAAAAAATACTAAAATAACCTTCATCTTTTCCTTCCTTTTATCAAACAAAAATAAAGTTTTTATTTTATTTTGTTTTGATGTCTTTTCTTTTCAATTTTCTCATCTCCTTCTTCTTCCACTACTTCTCTCTACATCTCTCAATACTTATCTCATCTTTTTCTTCTCATTTTTTTTTTCCATTAATTATCTCCACATCTCTCCAACTTCACAAAATCAAAACACAAAAAACTTATTTTTGTGTCTAATATTTCCAACTTTTCTTTCTAAATAATATCTCTATGTTTCTCTTTTTTCTCTTCGTCGATTCTTTCAGAAGCTCACCTTTGTTTTTTTTCATGGCATTCACTATTGCCACCATTAGGGCTATTAATTTGGTGGACAAATTAAACACACCAGATTGTCCACTGTTAATCTTGTGATGGACAAGTTATTTTACAAAGACAATAATTTATTTACTTGATAGACCAGTTTTACACTTGTCTAAAACCTTCACTTGTCCAATATTAATCATGTCATGTACTACATGATTCACAAAAAAAACTCGTAGACAACATACTTGACAAATGGACAAGTACTTTTAAGTTAATGGATAAGTTTGTACTTCTCAATTTGTCTATAGGACAAAACTTGTCCGCATGAATAATTTTGTCTACAGATTTATGCTACTCCACCCACCAGATCTCTAAACCAGAAAAACATATAGATATTTAATTTGCAAATTCTACGAAGCCTTTAAATAAATTAAATTTAATTTAATTTAATCTACAAAGTGTCCACTATGGGTCCTACTTCTCTGTCTAGTGGAAACAATTAATGCATATCTATGTTGTCAAAAAAATATATATCGACATAATTGATAACAACAGCTCACAACTTCAAGGGCTTTATTGTTATTTTAAGTAGCATTTGTAGTAGGAGAGAAAAAGAGTTTTAATATGTGGTAGAATTGAAAAGTTTATTAACAAATGTGGTACTTTTGGTTAAATTCCCAAATCAATTCAAGGAGAGATGACTTTGTTATTGGTTGTGTCATGTGTACTCCTCCTAGGTGATTGATGATCGACACAGTCTCAGCGTCAAGACTTTATCAATTTTGCGCAAAAGAAAAAAAAAACCCAGAAAAGGCTAAGGCCCAATAGTATAGGGGATAAAAATAAGACGCAGGCCCCTTGGTTGTTGTGACGTTTGGTTTGTTTTTTTGTCGTCAAACAAAAAAAGAATAAATAATAAATAAGTTCTCAATATTATATATAGTTCAAAATTTTATTATATTGATAAAATAAGAAAATAATTATTTTCAATAGTATAGATTATAATTTATATTTTTCTTGTTATAAATTATGCATAACAGATTGTTATATTTTTCCCCCAAAATATTAGGTTTTGTTCAAATATAGAATATAATCTTTAAAATAAGGCTTTTATCTCATTTATTAAGTTTCAATTAATTTTTAAATATATATATTTCTTAAAATATCTCTATTATTCTGTAATATAAATTTGATTTAAATTCAATTAAATTATTGCATCTCATCATGAGTAACAACTTGTTAATTTTTTCAAAATTTTGATCTTTTGTCAATCTATTTATTGAATTAAAATGTTTCCTTATGTGTTTGTAACTTTGTATGCTTTGTTTGTTGTCAACTATAAGGAGGATTTAATTGCTTTGCTTACCCGTATTAAGAGAGTGTTTTTTGTGTGGTGACGATTTAAACACGTGTCATCACCTGGGTTAAGTGCCATCCATGTCACACTACTACTCTCGTTAAAATATAATCTCTAGAAATATGTAGACAGACGGTTTAAAATCTAGAAAGCTGTTTTCTCTTCAACAAAAATTCTCAGTACTCTTCTTTACTCTTCTTTATTCTCATGCTTTTAATGACATAACAGTAATCCAGTTTTATCCTTACCAAAACTGATATTAAATCAAAAGAAAAAACCGAATTACAATTAAATTAAAATTTAAAATAGAAATAAATTAGGAATAAATTTGGCCAATTAGAAACGAGATATTCCCAATATTGGACCAATCACAAGCGAAATATTGGACCAATCACAGTCCATCCCCCTCACCCATCGTCTTCATCGGGCATCTCGACCCCATTGAAAGCGAAGCTTGCTCCTTTAAACCCAAGAACAACGTCCTTGTTCTTCTCTAACTCACATCGATTCGACATTAGTTTCAGACATGTGAGTTCTCCTTGGGTACTCATTCTCCTTCTTTATTAGTTTGCTTACATCCGCTTCTCTTAGATTTGATAGTCGTATTTGTATGTCAATTAATTAATTTAAATGGACTGAGAGGGTTGATTAAACCCTGATTCGTAGTGGATTTTAGGTATTGTGGTCACAAATTGTATAACTGGTGTATCTGTAAGAGTTGGTATAATTGGTACAACTGGGATTCTTAAATGTACAACTGTTATTTCATTTTTTCAGGAACAAACAATGAGCAACCTTTCTATCAACATATATTTTCATGATGGACATTACACAAAGACCGGAGAAAAATATCAATGGATTCCAAGAGAAGGTGGCCTGTATGGTATACCGTTTAGGACATCATCAGCAGAGGATATAATTTATTCGATGTTAGTGGATAATATTGGCCGAAAGATTGGGATAGATGAATCTATGAAGGAGCTAAAATTAAGTTACATTCCATTGGTCGTGGGTACTAAAACACCAACATATATTTGTGATGATGAAGATTTATATGTTTATCTAACCTCGATGGATCAACAACAATGTAGAAGTGTGTTGCATGTAGAAGTCATCAAAGATATGGAAACAGCTACACTACCGAAGCAAATTTCAAGATTAGAGAAAAGAAGTTCAGTTGGTGCGAATTATGATGAACTGATTTCAAGTGGTAGAGGCAAGGAATAGGCAGAACCGCGATGGCCTTTAGAGTCACAAGAACCTTTAGAGTCACAAGAACCTTTTGAGTGGCAAGAGCCATTGATGCTGCAAGAACCTTTGCAACTGCAAGAGCCTTTGCAACCGCAAGAGCCTTTGCAACTTGCAGAGCCTTTAGAACCGCAAGGGACTTTGGTGGTGGAAGAAAATGTTGTTATCCGAGATGTGGAGAGGGGTGTTGATAACAACAAGGACAATGATTTTGAAAACGACATTGATAATGGTATTTGTGAAGTTGGTAGTGTAAAGTTTTTAGAGCCATGGGAAGATGGTATTGGTCTGGAATTAGGTCAAGAATTTGAAAGCAAGCAAGCAGTGCAAGATTTAGTTGATAAAGCTTCACATCTTGGATGTTTTGGAGTAGCGATTGTTAACTCGGACAAGAAACGGTATATGGTAAGATGTCTTCAATCATTAGAAGGGTGTAAATAGTATTTACGAGTTACAAAGATTAAGAAGTCAACTCAGTTTTCAGTTAGAGTCTACAGACCAATGCATTCATGCTCTCGGAGTACTTCGAGTACAAGATTGAAAAGGAAAGGCACACCACGATTAGTTGCATCCGTTTTGCATGAAAATTATCCAGGTAAATTTGTTACTCCAGCTTCTAAGGAACTCATTTCTCTTGTCCAAGGAAAAGTTGGTGTTGATGTATCATACTCTACTGCATTTAGAGGGAAAAGACTAGTTGTTAGTGATGTTCGTGGTTGTCTAGAAGAGAGTTTCAAGATGGTATATTCATATTTGTACATGTTAAGGAAGGTGAATCATGGTACAAAAACTAGTGTGGTATTAGATGACCAAAAAAGTTCAAGTACCTTTTTGTTGCTTTGGGAGCTTGTATTGAAGGGTTTCAGGCCATGAGAAAAGTGATTATTGTGGATGTTACTTTCCTAAAGACCAAATATGGTGGTGTTCTAGTTTTTGCTACAACTCAAGATCCGGCTCATCACCATTATCCGATAGCCTTTGCTGTAATCGATGGTGAAAAAGAGGATAGTTGGACGTGGTTTTTCAACACCTTGAAAACCATCATACCGGATAATGAAGAGTTGGTATTTATTTCAGATAGAAATGTAAACCTGCTCAAGGCAGTGAGTGTGGTGTTCCCGAGGTGTGAACATGACCATTGTATCTACCATTTGTCGTAGAATGTGAAAAAAAAGTTGCAACCTGGCAGAGAGATGAAACTGCTGCAAAGTTTAGAGAAATTGCTGTTATTTATACAGTAGCCGAGTTCGAAGTACAATATCAAGATTTTAGGATGAGGTACCCTAAGGCAGCCACATAGCTTGATGAGTTTGCCGAAGTGAAAAAATGGGCAAAGTGTTACTTTCCTGGATTAAAGTACAACATTGACACCAGCAATTCCGTGGAGTCTATGAATGTTGTTTTTAAGGATGCAAGGAAGTATGCGTTGCTACCTATGATTGATGCAATTGTTAAAAAATTTGCAGAATGGTTTAACAAACATAGGAAAGAAGCTGCTGCTGGAACAAATGCACAGAAACTAGTTCCTTTTGTGGAGAACTTAATACATAAAAGATGTGAGGTTGCGTGCAAGCTACCAGTGACTGAGCTAAACACCTTCCAGTTAGAGTACAATGTTATTGGTCGCGATGGGAAGAATTATGTGGTAGACTTGAAAAAGAAGAGTTGCAGTTGCCGCTATTTTGACTTAGACAAGTACCCTTGTATCCATGCAATAACCACTGCCATGAATTTATTGAAACAAGAAGGTAGAACAACGGAGGTACGTGATTTATATGATTTGTGCGCCAAATATTACTTAGTAGAGTTCTGGATTTTGGGATATGTCAGGATGATTTATCTAGTGCCGCATAAGTCTGAGTGGACTGTTCCAAGTGACGAACAAGAGTTGTATGCATTACCTCCAAATTACAAAAAAAAAGAAAAGGAAGAACTCAAGAAAGAAGAAAACGTGCATCTGGAGAACGTCGCAGAAAGCATAAGTGAGTACCCGGAAGAAATTTAGGTCGTTGGTTTGAGAGGTCTGAGGGATGTAGCCAAGAACAAGGCGATACGAGTAGCCAAGGACAAGTCGATATGAGTAGCCAAGATGAGGGAGGTAGCGAAGAAGAATCAAGTTGGGAAGATGAAAGCGATTGTGTCGGTAGCCAAGATGAGGGAGGTAGCAAAGACGATGGTTTCGATAGCCAAGATGAGCATTAGTTTAAATATATTTGTAAAACTTGGTACAACTGATTTCATATTTATAGAACTATGTATGACTTTTCTTCCATTCAGTTTGTACAACTTAGACCAACTAATGGTACAACTACGATCATATTCATAAAAATCTTCATATTTAGGTGCTTTTTGTGTGAACTAGGTCAGAACAACTTTGTACAGCCAATAAAATCACATTGCTCAAAAATCTTTATACAACTTAGGACAACTAGTACAACTACGACCATATTCGTATTCACTAGATAATGTTAAAAATGGGTGATATATCTTCTTATTCACTAAGCTTATGTGTGAAATATGTGTGATTAATCTTCTAAAACAAACATAGTCAACTTTTTTTTATAGGATAATATTCATAAATTTCATTCTTGTACAACAAAGACCTTATACTTTTAAGATGAGTTTCTTCTTGCTATCTCCAATACATTACAAATAACATAAAACTGATGTTTTAATGTAAATTTTTTTTTGAGTACATTGAAAATGTAATCTAGATATATTTCACTTTTGGGTCCAACTAGAAATTACTTGGTTAATTCAAAGTATAACTGATTATACACGAAATTAACAAAATGTGTACAAGCAAGTACAACTTGAAAACTAGGAACAACTGAGTGTATTTTTGAGGCGCCACCTGGCAAACAACATCTCCTTTGCGTCGCCACCTGGCAGACAACATTGACGGGTCCTTGTTTGTTTGACCAAGATATTTTTTTATGATTTTTTTTTGAAAATTTTGTGACCCTACCCAAAAATTTCAGATTTCTCCCAAAAATTTTAGATTTCCCCCCAATACCCGGACCCTACCCAATTAAAACTTCGAAACCCACAAATCTCTCACATTAATTCCATTTATTCATTAGAAGACAAAAGAAGAGAGAGAGAGAGAGAGAGTGGAGAGATCAAGAGGCTGAAGATTTCAGATTTGGGGGTTTGAGAAGCAATTCGCAAGAGAAGATGAGTCATGTCTCTGCATCTTCGACTGGAACCTCTACCCGCGCAAGATTCAGAGTTCCAGGAATTCCAAAGTTGTGTTGGTGTGGTGAGAACGTAGTTGAAAAAACATCTAGGACGAATGGGAATCCTTTTCGACGCTACTTTTGGTGTGCTTATGCTGCAACAAAGAAGGTAATAGTTTCGGTTTTTTATGGACTTCTTGGTAATATTTATAATGTTTACAATTTTCAGCTGTAGCTTGAGAACGACGACCATGTGTTTAAGTGGGTAGATGAGGCGATGATAAACGAGATTGAACAATTGGATTTTCAAGTGGGTGTTCTTGAAGAAGAAGTTAGGTTGTTGAAGATGGAAAGGAACGGGAACCTCGAGAGGAAGGAAATTAACAAAACGATGGGTATGGTACTAGTTTATCTGGTTGTATTATCACGGTCGTGATTGGGAAATGGTGGGGTTGCTATTGACAATGTCCAACTACGGACAATCAAAGACAACTATATGTATTTTCCTAGTCAACTAAGTATGATGTTTACTAAATATTTTCTTCGGTCAATGATGTTTAAAATGTTTAATGATGTTTTCTAAGTATTTTCTTCAAATAATAATGTTTGCAAACTATTGTCCAACTACGTAAAACTAGGTTTTCCTTAACCAGTTGTACCAAATTTTTTCAAACAAACATAGTTATACAAAATAAAACACCAGTTGAACCAAGTTTTTCAAACTAACATAGATATCTAAAATAAAATAAACACAGCAGTTGTACCCAGTTTTTCAAACTAACATAGTTATACCAAAAAACCGAAGTTCTAACAACTTTTTCAAACTGACATAGTTTCACAACAAAACAACACACCAGTTGTACCGAGTTTTTCAAACAAACATAGTTATACAAAATGAAAACCCGAGTTCTACCCAGTTTTACAAACATACATCACATTTTCTTGGTAAACCCTCTCGTCATAACGGGACTCCTTCTCTTGCTTACATGCTGCACCTTTGTTGTAGCCTTCTCTCCATCGTCTTGACCCACCTCTTCTGTTCCTTTTTTCATCTTTCTCTTTCTTTTGTAAGTGTTCTTGCCTCACCCTCTTCACCCACCTCTTTTCCATTATAACCCACCACCTCCTTATTCGCCTCACAATCCAATAGTTGTACCACCACCTCATCCTCAGCAACCACTTCATCCTCAACAACCACTTCATCCTCAGCAACCCCTTCATCCTCACCCACATTTCCACAATCCGCTACATTCTTAGTAGCCTCGGCTACCTCTTCATCCAAACCCACATTCCCACAATCCGCTACATTCTCAACAACCTCTTTCAACTGTTTCACATTCTCTTCCACAATTTTTAATCTTGTATCCATAGAATCAAACTTCGCATTCACCTTCTCGAATCCACTATTCAACACTTTCATCAATCGGTTCTCTACCTCATCCAATCCATTATTCACCTTCTTCAGAGCCACCTTGGTTCGATCAACCTTCTTCGGACCTTGTTTCGTTTGACCAATATTTTCCTGAGCCAAATTACCTGCATCTGGATTAGCCTCAACTGCTCGGCTAGTAACATCTGCTTTATGCATATTTTCAAAACATATTATCTTCTTTTCCTTAACTAGACGCTTTGTCCAACCGTTTGCAATTGCATCATCCACATCGTTCCATCCAGAATCCTCATCCATGATTTTCTTCATAAGAACTTTCTCATCGGGAGATTGATACATGATACTCTGAATCTCCTGTAAAAGTAAAGAATCATTTTTAAATACAACCATAATGCATCAATAATTGTTTCGTAATGTAATTTATACAAATCTTACATTGGAAAACCTTTAAGATGACTTGGTTTGAACTTCCACTTACACATCCAAGGACACTCGGGATTTGCTTCTCGAACAATTTCTTGAAAATTGTTCTTCAGAGCTGGAATAGCTTCATACCCTAGAAGATATTCACAACAGAAATCAATCAAATATTAGTTATAAATTAGTTATAAATTGATCTACAATAAGAAAAAAAGCTAGAGATGAATACTTTACCTCTAAAAGAGTAACAAAACTAGGAAACACCTTTTGTGGACCCACAACTCCTCCACATGAGTGCATAATATGAAAAAGGTCTTTCATATTACCATCAAATGCAAATCTCCCCCACAGGAATGATTTACACAATTCTAAGTCACCTACGACTCGGTAAAAGAAACTCTCCACAGATGGTGCATCCTCTCCCGTTTTTTCCTTTCCTACTATGGCACTACATAAAAAATAGAGGACTGCCATTCTTAGACGGTCATCAGAAGATTTATTCATCGACAATAGCTTTGGCTCCAGCTCGTGAAACTGTATCATTGCCCCTGGACCAAAATGCTTCGCAACAAACACAATACTACCCAAACATTCATAGTTGGCTGGATATTTGTGACAATACAATCCAGACATGAGTGCCATTTCGATGAGAGAGTATCGGATTGGAACCCCGTTCACAATAAACCAACACTCCTTTTTCTTATCTAAGCATTTTGTTCGAAAAAAGCATCCACAGAGCCTTCATCTTATGGTTTGCATACCTAGGCATATGGAAGAAATGTTTGAACTGAGGATGCTCCGTAAACCATTTGAGCTCATCATCTGAAAGATGGCTCTGCAACAGTTTCAATGCTCTATGAATGTAGCACTTAGCTGATATCTTGAACGGTTTCATATATTCACTAGGTTCGAAGAACATGTCAAGTGGTTGTAAAGCTTCTGGTTTCTCATCCGAAACCTGCATTCAAAAACAAGTTATACTGAGTTATACTCAGTTCTACCTTTTACTTTCACAAATTTCTAATGTACAAAATTATCCTAGTTATAACAAATCCTAGTGGGTTGTACCTTTTACTTACTAAAATGTCTAAAGGGGTCCAAAATCATCCTAGTTATACCAAATCCTACTCAATTGTACCTTTAACTTTTAGAAATGTACAACATCAAAATCATTCGAGTTATACTGAATCCTTTACTAAGTAATTCACGTGTGGGTTCAGTTATATACCGTTGAATCTCCTCCAGTGATGGAAGCTCCTTCAGTATCAACTTCTGGATGAGATTCTTCTCCATCTTCATTAGCGATATCTGGTTCTGTAGATTTCGAATTTTCACTTAGGATTGCGTTTTGTTTTTCAGCCATTCCTCCTTTCCACAAACCTACAAACAAACATGAACAAAAATGATTACATTAATTTCCGATTCTACAAAACAATCGACATGAAATCTAAACACAATCGAAAATCTCGACCACAACAAAGAAAGGTAAGAAGAGAAGAATAAGATCCAAATACCCAAAGAAATCGCCAAAGAAATCGCCGGTTTCTATTCAAAAGAAGGATTTTTGATTCTATTGAAAAGAAGGATTTTGAAATCGCCGGTTTCTCTTGGGGTTTTCTCTTCGACAACTAAAAGCTTTAAAACATTCCAAAGATCGTACATGTATGTTCTTCGGGTTCACTTATTCACAAGCAAAATGCGCTAAGAAATTTATTAACTAGACACTTGAGAAAGAGATCGATCTTTGCTAGTTTTGGTGAGTCACCTGAAGTTTCCATCCTTGTTGAATAATGGTCCATTATTAATGGAGAAGCATTGAGAGCTCTTAAAACGTTTCAAACCGTAAATGCAGATAGAAATGATCTTGATTTCTCTCTCATGCCTCATTCTTGTTGTTATCATGGACACCCTGAAAGCACCAAAGGATTGTGTATTTGTGTATGAAAAATAGCAACCAGATAAAGCTTCCATGTTAAGTCTAAACATAGAGAGATCTTTACATTCTGAAAAGGCTGCGTACGAAACTGATTGCCTCATGGTACTAGAACTGCAAGCTGGTTATGAGAGGTTCCCCAACTCTTGTGGAATTTCTCCTGAAAGCTTGTTTTGGGAAACGTCCAAAGACTCGAGAGCTGTGAGGTTCCCTATAGATGAAGGGATGCGGCCAGTGAATGCGTTGTTTGACAAGTTGAGCACATGAAGCTCTTTCAATAGACCGATGGACTTTGGAATCTCTCCTTCAAATTTATTACCCGAAAAGTCGATTGCTGTGTAGATTTTAAGGATATGTACCAGCTCCAACTCTAGACCTTTATTCATCAAAACCATTGAATCTTGGTAATAGTTATTTCCCATATACTTTTTGTCATGGTCAATTTCATTTTTTCCAAGTGATGACATAGCACTCCACTTCACAAAGTACTCTGATGGTAAAGTTCCAGCGAAGTGATTATGTGATATGTCGATGATTCGCAACTGAGGGAAGGAGGCTTGATGTATTGGTCCATAAAATGCATTGGAGCGAAGGACAAGAACTTGTAGCTTTTGTAGAGAACCCAACCAGAACGGAAACATGTCGTTGATTCTGTTGCTTTCCACGTTCAAAACTTCAAAAGTAGAGAAACGGATGAAAGATCTTGGAAGCTTTCCCACAAGTTGGTTATGACCGACATTGAACGACCTTAGACTTTCAAATATATGCTCTGGAAGACATCCACTAAGATTATTTTGACGAAGGTTTAAAACTGAAAGAGTATTATTGAGATTTACCAAAATGAGAAAGGTCAAGTAACTGAAGGTTGACAAATTTGGAAATGGATCTCGGGATTGGCCCTTTGAAGTTGTTGCTTCCAAGGGATAAAGATTGTAGGTTAGATGGTGAAGAAATATTACCAAACTCAAGAGTGCCGTTGAGTTGGTTATCACTCAAAAAAATATCTATCAAAGAAGGAAGGGTGAAGAGACGAAAAGGGATAGTTCCAGTGAAATCATTGTGACTTGCGTCAAAAAATCTTAAGTTTGATAGTGAAGCAATATTAGGAGGAAGGGCGCCACTGAACTGATTGTTGGAGAGTGAGAAACCTGATGACAACCCTGTCAAGTTCAATATTACATTGGGAAAGTTGCCACTGAGCATATTCGAATGAACAAATAACAAGGCCAGGTGGTTTAGATTGCCAAAAGAAGATGGTATTTCACCAACGAGATTGTTTCCCGAAAGGTCAAGAGAGGTGAGATGAGTAAGGTTTCCAATGGAAGTAGGGATCTGACCTGAAAACTGATTACACGAAAGGTCAAGAGTGATTAGAAAAGGAAGGTTTTGAAGACTGCTACTGGAATGAAACTGGCTATGGAGGCCGCTGCCGCTAAGGTCTAGCTCGATCACATCTCCGGACTTGGCATCGCACGTGATACCCTTCCAACTACAACAGTCGCTATTGTTCCCCCATGACTCCGTCTTCCGATGACCAACACCATTACAATAACGATTGTTGCGATGAAACTTCCCAATATGAAACTCGTTTTTGAAAGCGAGAAGTGCATCGGTTTGTTCGGGACGACACAAAATATGCTGCCTAGTAGTAGGAGGAGCCGCAAGCACGTCTTCGAAATAACAAATGAATAAGAAAATAAAAGAGAGAGTGATATTAGGAATGATACTCGTCGACTTCCTGAAGCCTTTCATTTTTTCAATTTTCTTGAATTTAAAAAGAAATAATGAAGAAAAACAAGGAAAATGTGAGATGGTAAATAAATAACATTGGTTTCGTGCTCTCTTTTATATACATAATCATAATACACTCTACTCCACATATATAATAAATCCAACACTGCTTGACTGACCTCACATTCAGTCTGCTCACATTATAACTAGTCTTTCTAATAAATCCAAGTGTTCTTCACGTTTAAAATGCAAAGACTTAAAAGAGTCTTTACATTTGAATAATCACATTTTTTCTTACTTTTATTCAACGTAACAGAAAACTTCAAAAGACAAGTTGTTTGTTCCAACCAATTGTTCCATTATATATAATCTCAGGAGCTTGTGGGCAAAATTGGAATGTAGTTTGTGCTGGTTATGGAGAGAGTGACCCAACACCCAAATATGAAATGTTCATCGAAGAGGCAAGCCTCCGATGTTCATGAACTAGCCGATGAGTTGCAGATTCCATGTACTATTGATCGGAATCTCAATGGGTTTATACACCTTTGTTCCTTGATCTAAATCTCAATTTTTAATATAGATCATTAAATCGTTTCCATAAAAAAGATAAATCTTTAATAGATACTAGATAAATGATACTCCGTTTGCAGACCATTGAGATTTATGAAAACGATTATCTTTGACATCTGCAACTCATCGGCTACTTTTCAAAACACATTCCTTGATCGAAATCTTCTTGATGTTTGAATTAAGTTTGATTCCAAAAATTACATATGCAAATGTACGTGTTTTATGCATATATTATATATGTGCACTTTCGTTCTACTGTAAAATTTAATATAGTTGGAGATATATAGTTTAAGTCAGCAAGTTTGACGAGACAAAGATAACATAATTACAAACGAAGAGAAAGAAGCATACATAATCCTATACAAGCTGATTACGATCTCTTGATTCACGATGGGATATGTTGACATTTACCATTTAAAATCTGCCTTTACTCAGAAATAAAAGAAACATGTAAAGAACAAATATGAAACTAGCTAGTTGCAGCCAGGTAATGACTATCTCTGGTTTTTCTTTTATTTTTGAGAAATTGAAATTTCATTGTGTGGATATAGAGATGTGCATACGTGTGCCTATCTCGGGGGTAAGCAGGTGGAATATTTACATGAATTTAACTGAAACGTGATAAACAACGCAACGTCGTCTCTTGTCTTGATAATAATGACGTTTTGTTTTTTCTTCTCTGCACCAATAAAAGAGGATGAAGAAAACCTAAAAAGAAAAGGTGACAACGCCGTTAAAGCCATTATAATTCTCTGTTAATGATTTTTTTTTTGGTTTATTTTGTATTGATTTAAAATAAAGAGAGGTGAACAAAAGGGTTGAGCTTAGGGCTGAACCCAAGAATATTTGTTTCCGTTTGATTCCCAAAAATATTTGTTTTTTTGGAAAAAGTTAAAATCCTAATGAAAAGAAGAACGTGAAGAAAGCTTCAAGAAGAAATTTTTTATTTAGATTGATTATAAAAACGAACATCTGCTTGAGAAAGAAGAGATCCGACTCTAATCCTAAAATCATTTCAAGACGGAAATGGGATCCCCCACCTTCGTGGATATATTGACTGAGGTAAGTTTAGGTCATCCATTGTTCCCTGAACCATAAAAAACGAACAGATTTGCTTATGACACACTAATGGAACTACTGTGAATATGTTTTTCTATGCTAGATATTATGGGAAGTCAAGGAGTTGAAGCATAATCAGATGAAACAAGCTGAGAGGATGATTACTTTGGAGATGGAGCTGGTAAAAATACTTTGCAAAACTCACAAATTGATACTTCTATTACACTTGCTTCAAGTACAAAATCTCTTATCTTTTGTTTGGGTTCTTGCAGCTTGAATCAAGAAGGGAGATACTTCGGCTAAAAGGGAGCCATGGAAGTTTTTAAGCACATGCATGGTAACTTACCATTCGGCAAAATCTCTTATCTTTTGTTTGGGTTCTAGCTACTTCTTGTCTTTTGAACATATGTGAAGAAGAAAAAAAGGAATATGGAAACGATTTGACACCCGAGTTTGAAAGTTACTCTAAAGGAATACTCTTTCCTCTTTTATTGCTAATCCTTGACTTGGTATGCTTCAGTTTCAGTATGTCTTGCTGAAAAATAGGCATATATGGTAGTTTTTTTACTCACTTCCATTGCTCTTGGATATAAAAAGGTTTGATTTTAACTATTACATGAAACTTACATTGACATTAAACTAAAAGCTTTAAATCATTCCAAAGATTGTACATGTTCTTCTGGTTTACTTATTCACAAGCAAAATGCGCTACGAAATTTATTAAGTAGACACTTGAGAAAGAGAGAGATCTTTGCTAGTTTGGTGAGGCACCTGAAGTTTCCATCCTTGTTGAATAATGGAGAAGCAATGAGAGCTCTTAAACGTTATCAAACCATAAATGCAGATAGTATGAGCTTTCTCTCTCACGCCTCGTTCTTGTTGTTTTCTTGGACACCCTGACACCAAAGGATTGTGTATGTAAGATAGCAACCAGACAAAGCAGTCCAAACAGATAGATCTTTGCATCCTTAAAATTCAGCAGTTTAATTACCGACTGGGTGTAGTATACGAAAATTAAAGATCACATAGATATTTCACAAATTTCGATATCAGTTACGTACCTATTTTTTTAAAAACTATCCATCTAATTATTCTAATGCTTACTAACAAATTCATTTAGAAGTCAGAACAATACCTCTCTAGTGAGTTGGAGTGCTTCTCCTTCTACGATTATTTCGGCCGAAAGGATTCATGAACCGCTTTGGTTTGTAGGAAACCATTATGTATCCAATCGTCAAACCACAGAAAACACCAGGTATGAATCCTATTGCAGCTGCTATCCAACTAATCACCTCTTCGTCTTCTTCCGACGTTTCATATACTTTTGTGGCTGGCGTGTGAGCATCTCTACAAATTTCATCAAAAGAAAGGCCGAAAAGTCCCAGGTTTCCCTCGAAAGAAGAGCAACGCTGCGTCCGAAACTGAGTGCCCCCTGGTACTAGGCCTGAAAGCTTGTTATGAGAGAAGTCCATGTACGCAAGGAACGAGAGGTTCCCTAGCTCTTGTGGAATTTCTCCTGAAAGCTTGTTTTGGGAAACATCCAACGACTCGAGAACTGTCAGGTTCCCCATAGATGAAGGGATGCGGCCAGTGAATGCATTGTTTGCCAAGTTAAGCACACGAAGCTCTTTCAATAGACCCACATCTTCTCTTGTACAGATAGGTGAGGCAGGAGCAACACGTGTTGATAAGTGGAGCAATCTGTTCAAACCTTCAGATGAACTTTCATCTCAAACATGTAAAGGTGTTGAATCTTCGACATCTGCTTCTCAAGTTCCGTCTTTCCGCCAAGACAGTGGAGGTTTCAGAAATGCTTTAAAGGAAGTTGAAGATGTCAACGTGAATCCTTATCATCATCAACAACATCTCCATCCAACACAAAAGGGAACCTCTACTACAGCAAACAATAGAATAGGATCTAGCATTAGCAAGGAAGATCCTGCTGAGGATACATATTCAGTCATCAATTGGGATGCAGCATCTTCCTTTCAAGTCCATCTAGATGGACTGAACAAGATTTTGGAGGACCCTAAGGATAAGGATGGTCTCCAGAGCTTCGTGGGTAACATGGGAGCAGCTTCGTCATCGATGGTGCCTTGAGAAGATTTCCTGGGACTTTGAGGAAAGAAGTATAGCTAAATCTCCCTGTGGATCCTCCTATGTTTCCGCCACTACAGGAGATGTGGTTGATGACATTGGACGTATGGATCATTTCAAGATGGAAACGGGATCCCCCACCTTTGGGGATATATTGACTGAGGTAAGTGTAGGTCAACCATAAAAAACGAACAGTTTTGCTTATGACCGCTAATGAAACTACTATGAATATGCTTTTCTATGCTAGATATTGTCGGAAGTAAAGGAGTTGAAGCATACTCAGATGAAACAAGCTGGGAGGATGATTACTTTGGAGATGGAGCTGGTAAAAATACTTTGCAAAACTCACAAATTGATACTTCTATTACACTTGCTTCTAGTACAAACTCTCTTATCTTTTGTTTGGGTTCTTGAAGCTTGAATCAAGAAGGGAGATACTTCGGCTAAAAGGGAGCAATGGAAGTTTTTAAGCACATGCATGGTAAGCTCAAATTAAGAATAAACTCTTGGAGTATGTAATGCTTCTCTAGCTACTTCTTGTCTTTTGAACATATGTGAAGGAAAAAAAGGAATATGGAAATGATTTGACTCCCGAGTTTGAAAGTTACTCTAAAGGAACACACTTTCTTCTTTTATTGATAATCCTTGACTTGGTATGCTTCAGTTTCAGTATATCTTGCTGAAAAATAGGTATATGATAGTTTTTTACTCACTTCCATTGCTCTTCGACATAAAAAGGTTTGATTTTAACTATTACATGAAACTTACATTGACATTTAAACTAAAAGCTTTAAAACATTCCAAAGATCGTACATGTTCTTCTGGTTCACTTATTCACAAGCAAAATGCGCTAAGAAATTTATTAACTAGACACTTGAGAACAAGAGATCTTTGCTAGTTTTGGTGAGGCACCTGAAGTTTCCATCCTTGTTGAATAATGGAGAAGCAATGAGAGCTCTTAAACGTTATCAAACCATAAATGCATATAGTATGAGCTTTCTCTCTCACGCCTCATTCTTGCTGTTTTCTTGGACACCCTGAAAGCACCAAAGGATTGTGTATGTAAGAAAGCAACCAGATAAAACTTCCTTGTGGAGTTTAGAGGGATCTTTACATTCTTAAAATTCAGCAGTTCATCACTGAAATAGAACTTCTGATTCTGTCTGGGTGTAGTATACGGAAATGAAAGATCAAAGAGATATTGGAAACAAAATTCGGTATCAATTACGGACGTTAAACAATTATCCACCTAATTAACTGCTCTAATGTTTGCTAAAAACATTCGTTAAAAAGTTAGGAACATTACCTCTCTCTAGTGAGTTGTAGTGCTTCTCCGTCTACGATTGTTTCGGCCGAAAGGGTTCGTGAACCACTTTGGTTTGTGAGAAACCAATATGTATCCAATCGTAAATCCAAAGGAAATACCAGGTATGAATCCTATCGCAGCTGCTATCCAACTAATCACCTCTTCGTCTGCTTCCTCTGATTCCGGTGTTTCATACTGCTGATGTGATGCTGGCGTGTGAGCATCTCTACAAACTTCATCAAAAGAAGGGCCGAAAAGTCCCAGGTTTCCCTCGAAAGAAGAGCAATTCTGCGTCTGAAACTGAGTGCCCCCTGGAACTAGACCTGAAAGCTGGTTATGAGAGAAGTTCATGTACGCAAGGAATGAGAGGTCCCCTAGCTCTTGTGGAATTTCTCCTGAAAGCTTGTTTTGGGAAACGTCCAAAGACTCGAGAGCTGTGAGGTTCCCCAATGATGAAGGGATGCGGCCAGTGAATGCATTGTTTGACAAGTTGAGCACACAAAGCTCTTTCATTAGACCAATGGACTTTGGAATCTCTCCTGCAAATTTGTTTCCAGAAAAGTCGATTGCTGTTAAGATTTTTAAGATAAGTACCAGTTCCATCTCTACACCTTTATTCACCAAAACCAATGAATCATGGTAATAGCCTAATCCATCTCCTTCTCCCATGTACTTTTGGGAAGACTGATCGTCGTCGGTCCCAAGTGATGATATAGCAGTCCACTTCGAAAAGTACTCTGATGGCAAAGTTCCAGCGAAGTGATTATGTGATATGTCGATGATTCGCAACTGAGGGAACGAGGCTTGATGTATTGGTCCATGGAACGCATTGGAGCGAAGGACAAGAACTTGTAGCTTTTGTAGAGAACCCAACCAGAAGGGAAACGTGTCGTTGATTCTGTTGCTTTCCACGTTCAAAACTTCAAGAGTAGATAAACGGATCAAAGATCTAGGAAGCTTTCCCACAAGTTGGTTATGACCGACGTCAAGCGACCTTAGACTTTCAAATATATCCTCTGGAAGACCTCCACTAAGATTATTCTGCCGAAGGTTTAAAACTGAAAGACTACTCTTGAAATTTCCCAAACAAGGAGGGATTGAACCGTTAAAGTTGTTTTCAGATAAATCGAGAGTGTATAGAGAACGCAACTCACATATGAAAGAAGGAATATTTCCGGTGAAGTTGTTGTTGGAGCCAAGCAAGTAACTCACAGATTGTTTCTTCTTTGATTTTTCGAAACCAATGAAAGTGTTGTTGGAAAGATTCACGTACGTCAAATTTGGTAGAGTCCATAACCAGGCAGGGACTTGACCTTCGATTTTGTTGTTGGAGATGTCTAGACTCCTCATTCCATGTAAGGTTCTTAGGAGCTCTGCTGGAAACTCGGTGATACCGCAGCCTGATAAGCTCAAAGAATATATCTCCTGTGTAAGGGGATTTGAAACAAAACTCTTGTTTGTTGTTGAAACATGGTTGCCTGAGAGATCTAAATAAGAGAGGCTTTTGGAATATGATAAGATATCATTCAAGTCAATTATAGTGGTGGTGTTCAAATAGGATATGTCAAGATATTCGAGTGACTTGAGATGCGAGAAGATACAAAAGTCAACTGGGCGGCCTTGGGTGTCGAAAGGAGAAAGGTCAAGTCTCGAAAGGTTGACAAATTTGGAAATGGATCTCGGGATTGGCCCTTTGAAGTTGTTGTTGCCAATGTCTAACTCTTGTAGGTTAGACGGTGAAGAAGATGTATTCCCAAACTCAAGAGTGCCGTTGAGTTGGTTATCATTCAAAATAATATATGTCAAAGAAGGAATGGTGAAGAGAGAAGAAGGGATAGCTCCACTGAGCATATTTTCACCAACATATATTCTGGTCAGGTGGTTTAGATTTCCAAAAGAAGATGGGATTTCACCAGAAAATTGATTAAAAGAAAGGTCGAGAGCGATGAGTTGAGTAAGGTTTCCAATCGAAGATGGAATCCGATCACTGAAATGATTATACCTGAGTGAGAGAAATGTGAGATTAGAAAGGTTTCCAATGGAATCTGGGATTTGACCACTGAAATTATTAAGCGAAAGTCGAAGAGAGGTGAGATGAAAAAGGTTTCCAATCGAAGATGGAATCCGACCACTGAAATTATTTCGCCAAAGGATGAGATAGGTGAGTTGAGGAAGGTTTCCAATCGAAGAAGGGATTGGACCATTAAAAGCATTAATTGCAAGGTCAAGAGTGGTTAGAAAAGGAAGGTTTTGAAGACTGCTATTGGAATGTAACCGTCCATGGAGAAAGCTGCAGCGAAGGTTTAGCTCGACCACATCTCCGGACTTGGCATTGCACTTGATACCCTTCCAACTACAGCAGTCGCTGTTATTCCCCCATGACTTCGTCTTCCGATAAGATTCAATGCTTAAATCCATACAAGAAGGATTAAGCTTCCCAATATGAAACTCGTTTTTGAAAGCGAGAAGTGCATCCCTTTGTTCGGGACGACACAAAAAATACTGCCTAGTAGTAGGAGGAGCCGCAAGCACGTCTTGGAAATAACAAACGAAAAAGAAAATAAAAGAAAGAGTAATATTAGGAATGATACTCGTCGAGTTCCCGAAGCCTTTCATTTTAATTTTCTTGATTTTTTTTTGAAAAAAGAGAATGAAGAAAACAAGGAAATTGTGAGATGGTAAATAATTAACATGGTTTCGTGCTCTCTTTTATAGACATAATCATAATACACTGTACTCCACTAAGATAATAAATCCAACACAGCTTGACTGACTCAGTATATAACTAGTCTTTCTACCAAGTGTTCTTTACGTTGAAACGCAAAGACTTTAAAAAGTCTTTAGAGCATCTTTATTGGTAGGTTTGTATTTTTGGGTTCTTACATTTTTTAATATTAAAAAGTGTACTTCTATGAAATAAGAATCTATTGTTTGTTAATTAAAATTGTACTTATAAGAGTGAGGTTCTTAGTTTTGAAAAAAAAAAAATTAGAGAATTAGTTATCAAGTCTCTGAATTAAAACATCAACACGAATGAGAAAAACCAGAAAATATACATAAACCCTAATAAATTCCCAAAGTCGGAATTACATAATTCATAGTTCAAACCATTGATCTGCACATACAGAATTAAGAAGAAGAAGCATCGTTAGTTAAATTTGTAAGAGCCAAATTGAAAACCCTCGAAAGGAATCATCATCCGTAGTGATAATGGGAAGAAAGTGAACCATTCTCTCGGTCTTCCCTTAAGCAATATTGAGTATCCTTCATCATTCTTCAAACCATCTCCGATCTGCACATAAAAAAATTAGGAGAAACCATCTTTAGTTATCAAGTCTGAATTTAAACATTAACATCAATAAGAAATTCATAACACTTCTTTTGTTAATGAAATAGAAGACGTCTATGTGTGATCCAGCTTGGTTAGCCCTTGCCATTCTTCCTGCAAAAGAGAAAAAGAGAAGAAGACAAAAGATGATTTGCTGGTAGATCAATAAAACATATTACAGAACGCATTGGCTGGGGGATAAACATGAAAGAAATAGAACAAACAAAAAAAGAGAAAACTTACATGTCAACGATATAGGATTTGTCCATATCTCTCTTCTCTGCTCAGTGAATCAGAAGAACCAACGTTAGTATTTAAGATAAGAGATCAAAACTTAAATCCAAAGGGTGAAAAGAAACTGCATGCCTGCTTAGACGATGTCTCTCTCTGTGAAGATGTCTTTGTGTGAGCTGACGGGTTTGTTCCTGCAAGAGAGAAGAAAATAGATCAGTTGCTGTTTAGTAGAGTAAACAAAACAGAGTCAATAAGCAAATTTCTAACAATAAGGAGAAACAAAAGGAAAATATCTCAGTCTACTCTTAGACTTAAAAAGGATTTGTTGAAGCGAGAGTCTTCTTCTTCGTCTTCACCTTCAAAGTTCAAACCATGGCAGACCCGCACAACATATAATAATAAGAAACCAGTCTTCAGAGAGCTGTAGTTTTTTTAAGAGGACCATCTGGCCATGAATGGTAACAAGGTCTCTGCGAATACCCATCCTTTTCCTACTGTTCTTCTCCTTAACTAGCTCGATTATTTCTTTGAGCTCCTATTTGCAAAATAAAGAACATACTCAATTCAATTAGATGATGAGGATGCTATTTTGAGGTTTTAAAAAATTTTAAGATTATATTTTGTATTTTTTGAAAATAAGAACTTGTGAAAGAGTTATTAAAATTTTGCTCCTCCAATGGTGAAGTTCTTATTGGGGTTTTTACTTTTTAAATTTTTTGCTCCTCACAAGTCTACTATGGTCTCTCTGACCAAACTGATCACAAGAAACAATATAAAAGAGAGGTTGAGAGTTCAAATATTGTTTCGCCGCTGATCAAATTCCGACCAAGGGACAAAATTATGGAAAAAGGGACAAAATTCTCCACAGTAAACTTCTGCTTCGCCGCTTGCTGAGCAATGCTGTCGTCCTTGGGGTTCTCCTCATGACGTTACTGAAGCTGATCAAATTTCGACTAGTTTTGCAGGTAATGGCTAAAAATGCTCTGAGTGCTTCCATAGCTGCAGGCTCGCCATATGTTAAGTAAGGATCGCCTGTTCTCTCTAATCTTGCAGCAATGGTTTAAGAGATCAAGAACTGCAACCATCTCTTCTTGGTTATGGTTAGATTTGAAGTCATCTCGTAAACTCTGCAAAGTGCAAAATGATCAATATAAATTTAATCTGCGATCTTAAGTCTTAATCAACTTCGTTCAAATACATTAAATTTATCTTAAAAAGCCACTTTGGTAATGATACGATTGGTGTATCAACACAATCGGTTTTAAAGAAGATTAGTTGAATGAGCTGACTTGGCTAAGGAGGGCAGAGACTCTTTCTCATTTAGAAGTGTTGCCGTTGAAATTTTTCTCTTTAAATACAAGCTATGTGTGTGTGGGGAGGGTGATGCTTATTGTTGTTGAATGTAGCGATGTGCTAAGTGAGAGAGTCATGTGCTCTCTGATGGTTAGTGTGAGAGTGATGTGCTCTCGTCTCTGATATTCGTTAGGTGAAGAGCTTGTGATGTGCTTGCCTTCGTCTATGGTGTGTTAGTGTTTGGGTTACCAATAAAGAGTTAGTTACAGAGGTTACGATATCTTAAATCTATCATTGGTGCGGTGAAACTGTGATCGGAGCTTCAACGCGATGAAGACGGTGGAATCTGTGATCTATGACGATGATGGTTGTATGGATACGCCTATGTTCACCGGAACAGATCTGTCGCTGTGGATCCCAAAAGTGGAGAGGCTTTTCAATCGTGGTTGTTTCTCAGATGATGCGAAACTTGATCTAGTCTTCTTGTTTTTAGACGGAGTTGCATTGACATGGTTTATGCGAGAGATGAATAAAGAGAAAATCATGGATTGGAGTGTCTTTAAGCAGAGATTGTTGGCTCGATTTTCTCCGGTGAAGCATTGTTCTCCATCTGAGGTGTTTTTGCACAAGGATTCGATGCGAGAGATTGATCAAACAAACATGGAGGTTGATGGTGTTGCACAACCTAAGGTATCGAATTCAGAATTGGAACCTAGCCTTAAATTTTGCAATGAACCATTGACTGTTTTGGGGGAATGGCCAACTGAAACTGTGTGGAGAAATCGGGAATATCCACAATCTGGTTTTGAATGTGTTAAGAACAAGAAAAATGCACATAAGGTGTTTGATGGATTGTTCCCTATAAGCCATAGACTTCAGAAAAAGAAGAAGCTGAGTTTGTCTCCTAAGACATGGAAATTTAAGTTCAAAAACATGGTTATGTCGACCAAGGGATCACAAATGGATCATAACATTGGTTTAGTGAGGAAGAAGAAAAGATTTCAGAATCTGAAACTGAACAAGCAAGCTCACATGTCAAGGGTGATGTCTAGAATGAGGATGTTGCATGATCCAAGAGGTATGAAGCAGCTTCTGCATGGGGATAAGAAGCTCATGTTCTTGTGTCAAGTGGAATCAGGGGAAGCGACAACACTCCCACTCAAGGAAGCAAAAATAGATGCAGGCCCTGGGATGCAAGCTGTGTCTGAGTTGATTTTTCAAGGATTCAAGGTCTTGCCAGCGTATCCAAAGGAGTATGGGAAGCTGCGGTTACAAACTAGACTAGTAATGGATATTCTAGAGTATGCAGTTAGCTTAACAAGGGTTCCTGCAGTCAACACAACTTTTCAAGACTGAGATGCAACACTCATGACATAGTTTATCCATGGTAATGCACAGTTTCAAGTGTATCACAAGTGGTGAAGTAAAGCACTTTTACTTGGGCGCTTGATTTGCATTCAGTTTGTTCATAAGACAAAGCCTGCAACTTCTCCAATTTCCAGAATTCACAAAGACAGTGTGAATTTTCATATTGGTGATTCATGGCCTGATTGTGATGTTGCTGTTTTGATTGCTCAGGGAGTGCTATGTTTTCAAGCTATAAATGGAAAACCAATGGCTGCAGTTATAGTACAGTCTCTTTCACGACTTACTGAGTTGCAAATTGCTGTTAGAGCGTTTCAGTTTCCTCATTTCAAGCTTGAGGACAAGCTAGCTCTCAGTGGGGGAAGTAATGGGGAGGCTACCACAGGTTTGGAGAATGAGATTTTGATGTTTTATCATAGTTTTACAGTGTGCTTTTGGACAAGACCGAGACTGGACTATGGGGCAGAAATGAGAATAGAGGTTCACAATTATTTAGAGGGAGATTTATTTCCACTACTTGAGAACAAGCTGAGAATTGAGAGCATAGTTCTTGAGGAAATCTCTTCAAAGGGGAATATACTAGCCGTGGATCATCTATTGTGGGCAGTAACAACTATTTCAGTGAGTAACACAAAAAGAAATATGCTGCAAATTCATCTACAACAAATACAGAAGAAGAGAAAGTGTAAAAAGACTTGGAGGTTCAATTACAAACCAGAAACACAATAAAAGAAGTGGCCAAACAAGCAGCACCACAAATGAGTTTCAGAAGCTGCTAGTTTCTTTCTTTTACCAAGCTTGAGGACAAGCTTGATTTCAAAGGGGGAAGTATTGATACGATTGGTGTATCAACACAATCGGTTTTAAAGAAGATTAGTTGAATGAGCTGACTTGGCTAAGGAGGGCAGAGACTCTTTCTCATTTAGAAGTGTTGCCGTTGAAATTCTTCTCTTTAAATACAAGCTATGTGTGCGTGGGGAGGGTGATGCTTATTGTTGTTGAATGTAGCGATGTGCTAAGTGAGAGAGTCATGTGCTCTCTAATGGTTAGTGTGAGAGTGATGTGCTTTCGTCTCTGATATTCGTTAGGTGAAGAGCTTGTGATGTGCTTGCCTTCGTCTATAGTGTGTTAGTGTTTGGGTTAGCAATAAAGAGTTAGTTACAGAGGTTACGATATCTTAAATCTATCAGGTAATATAAGTATTCCTCTTCACGATGTATCTAAAAGTGCACTAAAACACTAAAGACAGACCAATGTAAGTATACAGAGCAGTGACAGAGAGTGGGCGGATCCCAGTTTCGTTTATAGTTTTACGAAGCTTACCTTGATCATATCAAGTAAAATTTCCAGACCACCATATTCCCGAACTGCACCTGCTATTGCAAACTCAATCTCTGGATCTTGTGATTCTTCTCTATCTTCTTCCAATTCCTTGATCATAGGCTCCATAGCTTCACCATCTAGCCCCTGCCAATATTTGTCAGAGCTTTTAGTAAAAACACGAAATAACTAGTTGGTGATTGGAGGGAAATCCCTGTTAGGAGCTGCATTTGAAGCTAAAAGTGTGGAGTTGGTCAGTGAAGTAGTAGACTGATTTGATTTCTTCCAAACCAGCTCATAAACCATCTCCAATTGCAGTTTCTCCAAATTAACCTCAACAAAAACAGAAATACATAGATTAAATTAGCAAAAACTTATCATATTCAAGAGACTACTTATTGATTGAAGCAAATAGCAGAGATACAAATAAGAAAACCAGAACAAGCCGTAGAGCTGTATGAAGACAAGACCGATGAAAAAAGACAATATATGCCTAAACTCATCTTCAATCATGGCTAATTTCATTAACACTAAGTTCAATCATGCCTACGAACACATAAATAAACTGATTTCGAAGAGCCCTAATTTCCGAAATCAAAGAACCCTAATCTCTAAACCTTAACTAAACACTAATTCATACAAACAGAAATAGAAACGTACCATGACAAAGACAATTGTATAATAATAGAGACTCACCGTTTTCCATGAATCGACTCGCCGATTAGCTGCACCACAGTCGACGTTGACACTCGGCCACGGTGGAGATGATGATAAAACTTCCGATCACCTCATATAACCATCCATCTCCTCTGATTGTCGTTCTGGTCGATCTAGCCTTGCAAAGATATTATCGAGAAAGAGAGAAAGAAGAAGAAAAATGAGTCGATATAATTTTTTTTTAAGTATTAAAACAACATCGAACAAGAAGCTGACACGTATCAATAAGAGGCACTTCTTAATTTCTTATTGATCCAATTAGAACTGCCTATTATTATTATCTGTGTTTTTGATTTATTTTTGGCCCAAATTAAAGATAAGAGGCCTGCTAAATCCCCTCGTTGGAGAAGCTCTAAGAGGCAATTCTTACTAAAATTCACAATTTTGATTTAATTTTAAATAACTTAAACCTAAGAATTTGGGGCTAAGAGATCCCGTTAAAGATGCTCTTTACGTTTGAATATTCAAGTTCCGCACATTCTTAATTACGTACAGTAGGGGAAACTTCAAAAATTGTTGAGATGTCAAGATTTTCCATCCAACATGGATGTATCAATTTTGTGCAAAAAAAAAAATATCCGAAAAGGCTAAGGCCCAATAGTATAGAGGAATAAAAATAAAATACAGGCCCATTTGACCATAAGCCACCGAACTCATAGAAATCAAATATCCGAGATAAAGAAGAGCGAGCCCAAATAATGATAAACTCTGGTTGTGAATTGTGATTACTTTGTGTATTTGGATATATAATTCAGTTTTTAATATATTGATAAAATAAGAAAAGAAATAATATTCTCAATACTTATACTTAAAAAATATAAAAATATGTATTTGTATTCTTTTTTTTTGTTAAAATTATGAATAATAGATTGTTAAATTTTCTTTTTCTCAAAATATTAGATTTTGTTCAAATATAGAATATAATCTTTAAAATGAGACTTTTGTCTTAATAATTAAGTTTTTATTAATTTTTAAATATAAATTACTTAAAATATTTATATTATTATTCTGTAACCTAAATTTGATTTAAATTCAACTAAAATATTGCACCTTGAGTAACCTTTTGTTATTTTCCAAACTTTTTCTTTTTTTCAATGTATTATTATTGAGTTAAATCTGTTTCTTTATGTCTTTTCTCAGTAGGATTCAATTGCTTACCCGTATTAAGAGCGTGTTTTTAAGTGGTGACGATTTCAACACGTGTCCTCACCTGGTTTATGATCTGATCCAGAGCTCGAGTATTAATAAGTGCCATGTCACTTCTACTCTCATTAAAATATCTAAACAAAGTTATAAATTCCACTTCGACCCTAATATTTTTTTATTTCTGGTAAAAACTTAAAATCGTCACCAAAAAAGAGAGAGAGAGACGCTAGAAAGAACATACAAAGAAAGCGAAGAAAGCTTCCGAAGAAGATTTGATTTTTGATCGATTTCATATTAACAACGAACAACAAAGATCATCTGCGTGAGAAAGAAGAAGAGATTTTTGTATTTCCCCATTAAAGAAGAGACGCGACTCTAAATCCTGGAGTCATTCACGATAGGTATGTTTTCTGATTAATCTTTTCTGGGTTCGTCGATTTTTTCGCCGAATCAGTATTTGGGTTTGATGATTAGGGTTTTAGATGTTTTCGTGTTCACTGATTTGTGAAAAAAAAACTGAAAGTTTTCCACTTTTCTAGGTTTCGATGTTTTAAAGAAGATTGGGGATTTTTTTTTTTTCCAATTTTAGGGTATTTTTATTTTAGAAGATTTCTTTAATTTTTGAGAGTGGCTTTTTACAATCGTTAGCTTGCTCCCGAAGATTCGGCAAAAACAAAATTGGGAAATTTCAGTTCCGATTTTTTCCTTTTCTATTAAATAAAGTAAAACTCGGTGAGCAAGTAAATACACCCTTGGTGCCCAAGTTGTTTCTGTGCCTCTCTCTATATAACTATAAATTCTCTGTTTGACTCCATAAATTTTCTGTTTTTGTGGAATTGTGAGAAAGAGACTGAGTCGAAACTTTTTTTTATTTATTTAACCTATCTTGTAGATTCTGTGATTGCGACTAAGAGGACGATGGCTATATATGATCAAACCGGAACCAGTACACAGAAGAAAAGGAAATCAAGGGCTCGAGCAGATGGTTTAACAGTAGCTGATAGGTTAAAGAAGTGGAAAGAGTACAACGAGACTGTTGAAGCTTCGATTATTATACAAGGAGAGAAACCCAGACGCAAGGTTCCTGCCAAAGGGTCTAAGAAAGGTTGTATGAAAGGTAAAGGAGGACCTGAGAATCCTCACTGTAGTTTTAGAGGTGTTAGACAAAGGATTTGGGGTAAATGGGTTGCAGAGATTCGGGAACCTAATAGAGGGAATAGGCTTTGGCTTGGTACTTTTCCTACTGCTGAAGAAGCTGCTTCCGCTTATGATGAAGCTGCTAGGGTTATGTACGGTTCGTTGGTTCGTCTTAACTTCCCGCAGTGTGTTGGGTCTGAGTTTACTAGTACGTCGAGTCAGTCTGAGGTGTGTACCTTTGAGGATAAGGCGGTTCTTTGTAGTGATATTTGTGTGAAGCAGGAAGATACAGATTGTGAAAGTAAACAATATAGTCAGATATTAGATTTTCGGGAAGAGTCTGGTGAAACCAGGATGAACAATTGTGCGGTTGGACATCAAAATATGGACACCGTGCTGAATTACGATTTGCTGAAAGAGTTTGAACAGCAGTATTGGGGCGAAGCTATGAAGGAAGAGGTGAGACCAAAGCAGGAAGAAGAGGAGAAAGCAAAGCAGGAAGAAGAAGAGATGCAGCAATGTCTATAGCTACAGCAGGAACAGCAACTGCAACTGCAACCTGATTTGCTTACTGTTGGAGATTATGGTTGGCCTTGGCCGAGTGATCAGGAGCTTTGGGATCCTAATGAGTTGTTTGATATTGATGAACTCCTTGGAGACATAAATGAAGACATGTTACCTAGTCCTGGTCAGAGCGAGGACCAAAACCACATAAATTCTGGTAGTTATGATATGCATCCGCTTCATCTGGAGCCACACGATGGTCACGAGTTCGATGGTTTGAGTTCCCTGGATCTTTGAGAGTTCTGAGGCAATGGTCTACAAGACTACACCATAATCTTTGGATTGATCATAGCAGAAACAAGAGATAAGTATTAATGAGCTGATTTATTGGGGCAAATAGTTTGAACAGCAGTATTGGAGCAAATTTATTCAACCTTTGAACCTTGAACTTTTTTGTAAATGATGCTTGTTTGTGAACAGATAAGTGGCGTAGGAGCAACACGTGTTAATAAGTGGAGCAATCTGTTCAAATCTTCAGATGAACTTTCATCTCAAGCATGTAAAGGTGTTGAATCTAGGACATCTGCTTCTCAAGTTCCGTCTTTCCGCCAAGACAGTGGAGGTTTCAGAAATGCTTCAAAGGAAGGTGAAGATGTCAAAGTGAATCCTTATCATCACTAACAAAATTATCCATCCAACACAAAAGGGAACCTCTACTATAGCTAACAATAGAATAGGATGTAGCATTAGCAAGGAAGATCCTGCTGAGGATACATATTCAGTCATCGGTTGGGATGCAGCATCTTCCTTTCAAGTCCATCTAGATGGACTGAACAAGATTTTGGAGGACCCTAAGGATAAGGATGGTCTCCAGAGCTTTGTGGGTAACATGGGAGCAGCTTCGTCATCGATGGTGCATAATTCTTGGGAGGATGAGAAGATTTCCGGGGACTTTGAGGAAAGAAGCATAGCTAAATCTCCTTGTGGATCCTCCTATGTTTCCGCCACTACAGGAGATGTGGTTGATGACATCGGACGTATGGATCATTTCAAGATGGAAACGGGATCCCCCACCTTCGTGGATATATTGACTGAGGTAAGTTTAGGTCATCCATTGTTCCCTGAACCATAAAAAACGAACAGTTTTGCTTATGACCGCTAATGAAACTACTATGAATATGCTTTTCTATGCTAGATATTATCGGAAGTGAAGGAGTTGAAGCATACTCAGATGAAACAAGCTGAGAGGATGAGTACTTTGGAGATGGAGCTGGTAAAAATACTTCGCAAAATTCACAAATTGATACTTTTTTTTTTTGCATTTATGAACTTCAAGTACAAATTCTCTTATTTTTTTTTTGTTTTGTTTGGGTTCTTGCAGCTTGAATCAAGAAGGGAGATACTTCGGCTAAAAGGGAGCAATGGAAGTTTTTAAGCACATGCATGGTAAGCTCAAATTAAGAATAAACCCTTGGAGTTTGTAATGCTTCTCTAGCTACTTCTCGTCTTTTGAACATATGTGAAGAAGAAAAAAAGGAATATGGAAATGATTTGACTTGGTATGCTTCAGTTTCAGTATGTCTTACTGAAAAATAGGTATATGATAGTTTTTTACTCATTTCCATTGCTCTTCGACATAAAAAGGTTTGATTTTAACTATTACATGAAACTTACATAAGCTTTAAATCTTTTCAAAGCTTGTACATGTTCTTCTGGTTCACTTATTCACAAGCAAAATGCGTTAAGAAATTTATTAACTAGACACTTGAGAAAGAGATCGATCTTTGCTAGTTTTGGTGAGGCACCTGAAGTTTCCATCCTTGTTGAATAATGGAGAAGCAATGAGAGCTCTTAAACGTTATCAAACCATAAATGCAGATAGTATGAGCTTTCTCTCTCACGCCTCATTCTTGTTGTTTTCTTGGACACCATGAACACCAAAGGATTGTGTCCTGTAAGAAAGCAACCACATAAAACTTCCATGTGAAGTCCAAACATAGAGGGATCTTTACATTCTTAAAATTCAGTCACTGCAATAGAACTTCTGACTCTGTCTGGGTGTAGTATACGGAAATGAAAGATCAAAGAGATATTCGAAACAAAATTCGGTATCAATTACGGACATATTTTTAAAAATTTATCTACCTAATTAATTATTCTAATGTTACCTATCTCTAGTGAGTTGTGGTGCTTCTGCTGCCTTTACGATTGTTTCGGCCAAAAGGGTTCAAGAACCACTCTGGTTTGTGGGAAACCAATATGTATCCAAACGTCAAACCAGATACAATACCAGGTACGAATCCTATTGCAGCTGCTATCCAACTAATCATCTCTTCTTCCTCTGATTTCGGCGAGTAAAGTTAGGAACATTACCTCTCTCTAGTGAGTTGTGGTGCTTCTGCTGCCTTTACGATTGTTTCGGCCAAAAGGGTTCATGAACCACTCTGGTTTGTGGGAAACCAATATGTATCCAAACGTCAAACCAGATACAATACCAGTTACCAATCCTATTGCAGCTGCTATCCAACTAATCACCTCTTCTTCGTCTGATCCCGTCGTTTCATATTGTTGATGTGATGCTGGTGGTGTGTGAATATCTCTGCAAACTTTTTCAAGAGAAGAGCCAACAAGTCCCGGATTATCTCCAAAGGAAGAGCAAGGCTGCGTTTGAAACTGATTTCCCCCTGGAACTAGACCTGAAAACTGGTTATGAGAGAAGTTCATGTACGCAAGGAATGAGAGGTCCCCTAGCTCTTGTGGAATTTCTCCTGAAAGCTTGTTTTGTGAAACGTCCAAAGACTCAAGAGCTATCAAGTTCCCCATAGAGGAAGGGATGCGGCCAGTGAAAGCATTGTTGGACAAGTTAAGCTCACGAAGCTCTTTCAATAGACCGATGGACTTTGGTATCTCTCCTTCAAATTTGTTTCCAGAAAAGTCGATTGCTGTTAAGACTTTTAAGATACGTACTAGCTCCATCTCTACCAATGAATCATAGTAATAGCTGTCCACTTAACAAAGTACTCTGATGACAAATTTCCATCAAAGTGATTATGCGATATGTCAATGATTCGCAACTGAGGGAACGAGGCTTGATGTATTGGTCCATGGAATGCATTGGAGCGAAGGACAAGAACTTGTAGCTGTTGTAAAGAAGCCAACCATAAGGGAAACGTGTCGTTGATTCTGTTGCCTACAACGTTCAAAACTTCAAGAGTTGAGAAACCATTCAGAGATCTTGGAAGCTTTCCCACAAGTTGGTTATGACCGACATCAAGCAACCTTAGACTTTCAAATATATCCTCTGGAATACCTCCACTAAGATTATTCTGCCGAAGGTTTAGATTTGAAAGAGTACTATTGAGATTTCCCATACAACGAGGGATTGAACCGTTTAAGTTATTTTTAGATAAATCGAGAGTGCTTAGAGAACGCAATGCACATATGAAAGAAGGAATCTTGCCCGTGAAGTTGTTGTTGGAGCCAAGCAAGTGAACTATAGACGATTTCCAGACAGAGGATAATCCTTGTTTCTTCTTTGATCTTTTGAAACCGATGAAAGTGTTTGTGGAAATATTCACGAAGTGCAACTTTGGTAGAGTCCATAACCAGGTAGGAACTTGACCTTCGATTTTGTTGTTGGAGATGTCTAGAGACTCAATTCGATGTAGGGTTCTTAGGAGCTCTGGAAACTCGGTGATACCGCAGCCTGATAAGCTCAAATAATCTATCTCATCTGAAAGGGGATTTGAAACCGAGTTTGTTGTTGAAACATGGTTGCCTGAGAGATCTAATTGAGAGAGGCTTCTGGAATATGATAAGATATCATACAAGTCAATCGTAGTGGTGGTGTTCAAATAGGAAAGGAACAGAAGTTGGAGAGACTTGAGATGCGAGAAGATACTAAAGTCAACTGGGCGGCCTTGGGTGTCGAAATGAAAAAGGTCAAGATCCGAAAGGTTGACTAATTTTGAAATGGATCTCGGGATTGGCCCTTTGAAGTTGTTGTTGCCAATGACTAACCATTTTAGGTTAGACAGTGAAGATGTATTTCCAAAATCAAGAGTACCGTTGAGTTGGTTATCACGGAAATAAATTCCAGTCAAAGAAGGAATGGTGAAGAGCGAAGAAGGGATAGTTCCAGTGAAAGCATTGTCAATTGCATCAATATTTATCAAGTTTGATAGTGAAGTGATATTAGGAGGAAGCGCGCCAATGAACTGATTGTTGTAGATATCTAACTGTAACAAACATGTCAAGTTCAATAGTACATTGGGAAAATTTCCACTGAGCATATTGCTACCAACAAATAAGTAGGTCAGCTGGTTTAGATTGCCAAAAGAAGATGGAATTTCACCTAAGAGATTGTTTTTCTCAAGGTTGAGAGTGGTGAGATGAGTAAGGTTTCCAATCGAAGATGGAATTTGACCAGAGAATTGATTATTATTAAGCCATAGCTCGGTGAGTTGATGGAGGTTTCGAGTTGAAGATGGAATCTGATCACTAAACTGATTACCATTAAGGTAGAGATAGAGGAGATGAAAAAGGTTTCCAATAGAAGATGGAATCCGACCACTGAAATAATTTTCAGAAAGCCCGAGATTGATAAGATTAGAAATGTTTCCAATGGAATACGGGATTTGGCCACTAAGATCGTTAAATGAAAGGTCAAGAGTAGTTAGAAAAGGAAGGTTTTGAAGACTGCTATTGGCATGAAACCGGCCATGGAGAAAGTTGCAGCGAAGGTCTAGCCCAACCACTTCTCTGGACTTTGGCATTGCACTTGATACCCTTCCAACTACAACAGTCGCTGTTATTCCCCCATGACTCTGTCTTCCCATGAGATTCAATGCCAAAATCCATACAAGAAGGATTAGGCTCCCCAATCTCAAACTCGTTTTTGAAAGCGAGAAGTGCATCCCTCGGGACGACACATAAAATGTCTAGTAGGAGGAGCCGCAAACACGTCTTCAAAATGATAAATGAACAAGAAAATAAAAGAATTCAACAAGCCTTTCATTTACTTTTCTTGGATTAAAAAATAATGAAGAAGACTGGAAATTGTGAGATGGTAAATAACATGGTTTCATACGCATATCTCTTTTATATACATAATAATCATAATACATTCTGGCCCTGTTCGAATAACTGTCATCATTAATCACAGCGACTGTTTTTCTTCCTGGAGAAGGAGAAGAGTTCAATCGCTAAAAATTCCAGCGATGGGTTTTTGGAACCAGTGATGATAAAAGTGATCGCTGGCGACAGCTTTTCTTTTCTCTCACCTCCATTTTTCACTCCCCTGCCTTACATATTTGTGTCGCTGGTCGCTAATATAGCGATAAGAAAAATAACAGGGCCTCTATTTCCACAAAGATAATAAATCCAACACAGCTTGACTGACTCACTATTACTAGTCTTTCTACCAAGTGTTCTTCACGTTAAAATGCAAAGACTTAAAAGAGTCTTTACATTTGAATAATCAAATTCCACGCATTTTGTCCTACTTTTAATAACGTACAGGAAACTTCACAAGACAAGTTGTTTTATACCAACCAAAAGCAAAAATATCAATGAGATTCAGAAACCTTTGCTAGTTTGTGTGCTACACTAGTCCTACTAGTGATCATGATCGACACTGATATTTTCACAAATTTCTCATAATATTACATGTTTCGCAAATATATACAAATATATTATCTTTATGAGACTTTTCTTTCAATAGTATAGATTATAATTTATATTTTTCTTGTTATAAATTATGCATAACAGATTGTTATATTTTTCCCCCAAAATATTAGATTTTGTTCAAATATAGAATAGAATCTTTAAAATGAGGCTTTTATCTCATTTATTAAGTTTCAATAAATTTTTAAATATATATATTTCTTAAAATATCTCTATTATTCTGTAATCTAAATTTGATTTAAATTCAGTTAAATTATTTCATCTCTTGAGTAACATCTTGTTATTTTTTCAAAATTTTGATTTTTGTCAATCTATTTATTGAATTAAAATGTTTCTTCATGTGTTTGTAACTTTGTATGCTTTGTTGTCAAACTATAAGGAGGATTTAATTGCTTTGCTTTTTTTTTTTTTTTTTGGTAAGAAGAGGGAAGTTCCCCTTATTTATTAAAAATGCAAAAACAATTACAAAATAACATGTCTAGAGGTTCCAAAACAATTGTTTTGAACCACGTGTCATGAACATTTTTTTTAAAATTTAATGTTAAATTATATTAAAAAAAAAACGTTTTACTAAGCTGTTGATAAAACCATTTCAAACAAAATCAACCTATGAAATCATAAGTTCAAGGCTAGTAAAATCTTGCTGCAAACCAGGTTTGAATGTTTATATCCTCGCCAGTTCTAAGAGTACTTAGAGCATCATTATCGGGGCCTATTAGCCCCAATTTTTTAGGTTTTATCTATTTAAAATTAAATAAAAACTAAGAATATTGTTAAGAATTGCCTCTTAAATAAGAGGTTAAAGACACCATAAGAGACGACGACGTGTTCGAATATTGTTGGGTGTTGTTTTAACACAAAAGTTTTTTTTTTTTTTTTTGTTGATTATCGTTCTCTTCCACTTCTCTCTCTTTCTCGAAGTAGAGACTGCAAAATCGATCCAGGGAGAGGATGAGTCCCGATAATTTTAAATAAATATGCTTATGGTCTCGCTGGAATCGATCTACCCCTTGGTGGAACTGGTCGCCCTGATATCCCCGGATGATGTAGAGATTTCTCTCAAAAATCGATTGCAAGCACAAGAATGATTCAATTTTGGGTGACCTCTGGCGGTTCAACCCCGTTAACTCATCATCTCCACCGACGGCAGATCTCAACGTGACTCTGGTGCATGATTCTATCTCTGTAAAAGATTCCTCTCTTTCTCTGCTTTTTTATCATCTCTCTCCCTTCGTTCTTATCAGATTGCATGTTTTTTGCTTCTTCCTCCTCCGCTTACCTGAATTGATGTAGCTTTAGGATTTTAGGTTAAGTTGGGAATCCCAA
The DNA here is from genome assembly GCF_030686135.1 of Camelina sativa. Taxonomy (NCBI): domain Eukaryota; kingdom Viridiplantae; phylum Streptophyta; class Magnoliopsida; order Brassicales; family Brassicaceae; genus Camelina; species Camelina sativa. Next base: position 4,662,454 of record NC_141898.1, read on the forward strand.
AACTTGATTCATGTGATTCAGAGCTAATTGAATCATTCCATAGGTTATCTTCTGGTTAGTCTCGAATCTTATAACAAAATTGCCCTAAGTTTTAGTTCTAGTGATGATTTATAATCAAATTGGATCTAGTTTGTGTGTGCTTCTCTTTAATCGCTCTGGTGAAAAGCTTATTTTGGTTGGTTGGATTATTTTCACATTCGACATCTTCTCATTGCTTTAGTTATTATGGTCTATGATCCTTGGTCATCCTCTTGTTCTTGTTCTGCTTGTTTGAAAAAATGATGGGTATTCGCAGAGACCTTGTTCAATTCATGGCGAGATGGTCTTCTTAAAAAACTACAGCTCTCTAAATTAGAAAGGTATCATATCTATCTCTCTTATTAGATTGTATTGTATGTTGAATACATCTTGGATATACATCATGGCGAGATGGTCTACTATAATTTTTTTTTTCTTCTCATTCAGATCACGTGGTTGAAATATAATGATGAAGCCGCCATTTAAAACAATAACTCCATCAACTCAGGTACTCAGCTCTGTCTATATGTCTAAAATTGATTGAAGTAAGCTTGAATTTCGTGTGTATTAGTTGTGTGGACTTATAGTGAGTATAATTGTTTAACAGATGCATCTCTCGCACTTGTGTTTAAGTATTACGAATTGCTTTTTGATATCAATTAGGTAAGACTTGAGTCTTGGATTGATTGCTTTGTGTTTGGTGGTTGTGATAAATGGTTGAATATTAGTTGTGTGGACTTATTGTAAATTGCTTAGTGTGTGTTTGAGTTCAATGTTTGGTTGTGTTAGATTAGGTAAATGTCTACATCATACTTATTGTGCATTACTAATAACAACACCCACCAACATGTTTTATTGTCATTGATTGCTAATAACAACACAACCCAAAACGTTTTCAAACTAAGTTAAACCTCACCTTATATAGTAAACCATTCCTCCTTAAAAGTAAACACATCTCTTTCATTCTCCTTCAAAGTAAACCATTCCTCCTTCAACAATCTTTCATTTGGCTTACTATCTCACTGATGGTATTTATCCAAAATGGGCTACTTTTATTCAATATATTAAACTCCCACAAGATCCAAAGGCATCCTTCTTTGCTACATGTCAAGAAGCTGTCCGTAAAGATGTCGATCGAGCGTGCTTTTGGAGTCTTGCAAGCTCGCTTCGCCATAGACAAAAATCTGGCTCTTGTCCATGATAAGGAAACAATTGGAAAGATTATGAGAGCGTGTATCATACTTCACAATATGATAGTAGAGGACGAACGAGATGGGTACAACCAGTTAAATCCAGCAGAATTCGAACAAGTAGAAGCAAACATAACTTCACATGTGGACTCAGATATACATTCAAATGTCAGCAATATGATGACCATGCTGAGCAAGCGGAAGGAAGTTTGTAATCAAATAAAACATCAACAATTGAAGGATGATTTGGTTGAGCATATGTGGCAAAAATTTGGCACAAATCAAAATTACAACTAAACTTTGTCCCCATTTGTGATTTCTGCTTCTATTTTTATATGTTTTTATGTTTTGCATGTTTAAAAGTTTATGAATGCAATATAAAATCTTCATAGTTTAAACATTTAAAAATTATATATTTTTTTTTAACCTAAGAACCTCACTTTTAAGAGTTTACCATTGGAGAAATACAAATTTAATTAACAAACAAAAGTTCTTAACTTATAAAAGTGCACTTTTTATTACTAAAAAATGTAAGAACCCAAAAATCAGAACCTACCTATAAAGATGCTCTTAGCCGATTGCGGACATTTTGCCCATCTGCATGAGAAAGAAGAGTTTTTTTTTGCCCATTAAAGAAACGATTCAACTATAAATTCTGGAGTCATTCACGATAGGTATGTTTTCTGATTAATCTTTTCTGGGTTCGTCGATTTTTTCGCTGAATTAGTCTCGAAGAGGTCTCTGGGTTTGATGATTTTAGTGTTTTAGATGTTTTCATGTTCACTGATTTGTGAAAAAAAACTGAAATTTTCCACTCCTCTAGCTCTAGGTTTCGATGTTTTAATAGAAGATTGGGGATTTTTTTTTCCAATTTTAGGTTATTTTTTTTTATTTTAGAAGATTTCTTTAATTTGTGAACAGGTTTACCAGTCCCTCTCACATGGCTTATATCAAGAACATTGATCCTGGTTTGACGCTGTTCCTGTTCACGGCATCTTTGAAGCTGCTAGTGAACGAAAAGTACTTAACATTGATCCCAAAGCTTGGTCTCCAAATGGGACTGATCCAAGTCCATATCCTGCTCAGGTACCTTTACTTACTACAGAACGCTTCCTTTAACTGTTTTACCCAAACGTCTTCTAAATTGAAATGTATCTCGTTCTGCAAATTTTTGTCACAGGTAAAGGTCCGAGTCCGAGTGTGGTGTGAGCCCTTGCCTGAAGAAAAGTTCAGCCCAGTAATTTCGGAGAACTACAAGGATGAAAAGATGTTTTGGTTTGAACTAGACCGAGGTCAGACAAACAAGCTGCTCCGTTTGTTTTCACCATCATCATCTGTAAGGGCAATATCGACATCCAAAGATGCTGTACCACCACTCAGAAAGCCAATTCCCGCATCTTCTCTTGCACAGATAGGTGAGGCAGGAGCAACACACGTTGATAAGTGGAGCAATCTGTTCAAACCTTCAGATGAACTTTCATCTCAAGCATGTAAAGGTGTTGAATCTTCGACATCTGCTTCTCAAGTTCCGTCTTTCCGCCAAGACAGTGGACGTTTCAGAAATGCTTCAAAGGAAGTTGAAGATGTCAACGTGAATCCTTATCATCATCAACAACATCTCCATCCAACACAAAAGGGAACCTCTACTACAGCTAACAACAATAGAATAGGATCTAGCATTAGCAAGGAAGATCCTGCTGAGGATACATGCTCAGTCATCGATTGGGATGCAGCATCTTCCTTTCAAGTCCATCTAGATGGACTGAACAAAATTTTGGAGGACCCTAAGGATAAGGATGGACTCCAGAGCTTTGTGGGTAACATGGGAGCAGCTTCGTCATCGATGGTGCCTAATTCTTGGGAGGATGAGAAGATTTCCTGGGACTGAGGAAAGAAGTATAGCTAAATCTCCTTGTGGATGCCAATACAGGAGATGCGGTTGATGACATCGGACGTATGGATCATTTCAAGATGGAAACGGGATCCCCCACCTTCGTGGATATATTGACTGAGGTAAGTTTAGGTCATCCATTGTTCCCTGAACCGTAAAAAACGAACAGTTTTGCTTATGACCGCTAATGAAACTACTATGAATATGCTTTTCTATGGTAGATATTATCGGAAGTAAAGGAGTTGAAGCATACTCAGATGAAACAAGCTGAGAGGATGATTACTTTGGAGATGGAGCTGGTAAAAATACTTTGAAAAACTCACAAATTGATACTTCTATTACACTTGCTTCAAGTACAAAATCTCTTATCTTTTGTTTGGGTTCTTGCAGCTTGAATCAAGAAGGGAGATACTTCGGCTAAAAGGGAGCAAAGGAAGTTTTTAAGCACATGCATGGTAAGCTCAAATTACGAATAAACTCTTGGAGTTTGTAATGCTTCTCTAGCTACTTTGTGTCTTTTGAACATATGTGAAGAAGAAAAAAAGGAATATGGAAATGATTTGACTCCCGAGTTTGAGAGTTACTCTAAAGGAATACTCTTTCCTCTTTTGTTCTTAATCCTTGACGTATAGTATGCTTCAGATTTAGTATGGATTGCAGAAAAACCGGTAGATGGTTGGTTTTTTTTTTTTTTTTTTTTAGCTCACTTCCATTGTTCTTGTTAAAACGTTTGATTTTAACTATCACATGAAACTTAAATAGACATTTAAACTAAAAGCTTTAAAACATTCCAAAGATCGTACATGTATGTTCTTCTGGTTCACTTATTCACAAGCAAAATGCGCTAAGAAATTTATTAACTAGACAGACACTTGAGAAAGAGAGATCTTTGCTAGGTTTGGTGAGGCACCTGAAGTTTGAATAATGGAGAATCATTGAGAACTCTTAAACGTTTCAAACCGTAAATGCAGATAGAAATGATCTTCATTTCTCTCTCATGCCTCATTCTTGTTGTTATCATGGACACCCTGAAAGCACCAAAGGATTGTGTATTTGTGTATGAAAGATAGCAACCAGATAAAGCTTCCATGTTAAGTCCAAACATAGAGAGATCTTTACATTCTGAAAATTCAGCAGTCTAATTTTATCCACCTAATTAATTGTTCTAATGTTTGCTAAAAAAACATTCGTTATAAAGTTAGGAACATTTACCTCTCTAGTGAGTTGGAGTGCTTCTCCGTCTACGATTGTTTCGGCCGAGAGGGTTCATGAACCACTTCGGTTTGTAGGAAACCAATATGTATCCAATCGTAAATCCAAAGGAAATACCAGGTACGAATCCTATTGAAGCTGCTATCCAACTAATCACCTCTTTGTCTTCTTCCTCTGATTCCGGCGTTTCATACTGTTGATGTGATGCTGGCGTGTGAATATCGCTGCAGTCTTCCTCAAGAGAAGAGCCAGAAAGTCCCAGGTTATCTTCAAAGGAAGAGCAAGGCTGCGTACGAAACTGATTACCTCCTGGGACTAGACCTGAAAGCTGGTTATGAGAGAAGTTCATGTATGCAAGGAACGAGAGCTCCCCTAGCTCTTGTGGAATTTCTCCTGAAAGCTTGTTTTGAGAAACGTGTTGATAACTGGAGCAATCTGTTCAAACCTTCAGAAGAACTTTCATCTCAAGCATGTAAAGGTGTTGAATCTTCGACATCTGCTTCTCAAGTTCCGTCTTTCCGCCAAGACAGTGGAGGTTTCAGAAATGCTTTAAAGGAAGTTGAAGATGTCAACGTGAATCCTTATCATCATCAACAAAATCTCCATCCAACACAAAAGGGAACCTCTACTACAGCTAACAATAGAATAGGATGTAGCATCGATTGGGATGCAGCATCTTCCTTTCAAGTCCATCTAGATGGACTGAACAAGATTTTAGAGGACCCTAAGGATAAGGATGGTCTCCAGAGCTTTGTGAGTAACATGGGAGCAGCTTCGTCATCGATGGTGCCTTATTCTTGGGAGTATGAGAAGATTTCCTGGGACTTTGAGGAAAGAAGTATAGCTAAATCTGCCTGTGGATCCTCCTATGTTTCCGCCACTACAGGAGATGTGGTTGATGACATCGGACGTATGGATCATTTCAAGATGGAAACGGGATCCCCCACCTTCGTGGATATATTAAAAAACAGTTTTGCTTATGACCCACTACTGAAACTACTATGAATATGTTTTTCTATGCTAGATATTGGCGGGAAGTCAAGGAGTTGAAGCATACTCAGATGAAACAAGCTGAGAGGATGATTACTTTGAAAATGGAGCTGGTAAAAAATACTTTGCAAAACTCACAAATTGATACTTATATTACATTGGCTTCAAGTACAAAATATCTTATCTTTTGTTTGGGTTCTTGCGGCTTGAATCAAGAAGGGAGATACTTCGGCTAAAAGGGTGCAATGGAAGTTTTAAAGCATATTCATGGTAAGCTCAAATTAAGAATAAACTCTAGCTACTTCTTGTCTTTTGAACATATGTGAAGAAGAAAAAAAAAGGAATATGGAAATGATTTGACTCCGAGTTTGAAAGTTACTCTAAAGTAATACTCTTTCCTCTTTTATTGCTTATCCTTGACTTGGTATGCTTCAGTTTCAGTATGTCTTGCTGACAAATAGGTATATGATAGTTTTTTTACGCACTTCCATTGCTCTTCGACATGAAAAGGTTTGATTTTAACTATTACATGAAACTTATATTGACATTAAACTAAAAGCTTTAAATCATTCCAAAGTTTGTACATGTTCTTCTGGTTCACTTATTCACAAGTAAAATGCGCTAAGAAATTTATTAACTAGACACTTGAGAAAGAGAGATCTTTGCTAGTTTTGGTGAGGCATATGAGAGCTCTTAAACGTTATCAAACCATAAATGCAGATAGTATGAGCTTTCTCTCTCACGCCTCATTGTTGTTGTTTTCTTGGACATCCCAAACACCAAAGGATTGTGTATGTAAGATAGCAACCAGACAAAGCAGTCCAAACAGATAGTCTTTGCATCCTTAAAATTCAACAGTTTAAGGATTGTATACGAAGATGAAAGATCAAATAGATATCTCACAAATTTATATATCAATTACGTACCTATTTATTTAAAAACTATCCACCTACATAATTGTTCTAATGCTTGCTAACAAATTCGTTTAGAAATCAGAACATTACCTCTCTAGTGAGTTGTGGAGCTTCTACGATTGTTTCGGCTAAAAGGGTTCATGAACCACTCTTGTTTGTAGGAAAGCAATATGTATCCAATCGTCAAACCAGAGAATATACCAGGTATGAATCCTATCGCAGCTGCTATCCAACTAATCACCTCTTCTTCTTCGTCTTCTTCCTTTGATTCCGGCGTTTGATATAATTGTGTGGCTGGCGTGTGAGTATCTCTACAAATTTCGTTAAGAGAAGGTCCAAAAAGATCCATATTGTCCTCGAAAGAAGAGCAACGCTGCGTCCGAAACTGAGTGCCCCCTGGTACTAGACCCGAAAGCTGGTTATGAGAGAAGTTCATGTACGCAAGGAACGAGAGCTCCCCTAGTTCTTGTGGAATTTCTCCTGAAAGCTTGTTTTGGGAAACGTCCAAAGACTCGAGAGCTGTGAGGTTCCCCATAGATGAAGGGATGTTGCCAGTGAAAGCATTGTTTGACAAGTTGAGCACATGCAGTTCTTTCAATAGATCGATGGACTTTGGAATCTCTCCTTTAAATTTGTTTCCTGAAAAATCGATTGCTGTGTAGGTTGTTAGGATACGTACTAGCTCCATCTTTACACCTTTATTCATCAAAACCAATGAATCATAGTAATAGTGTGATCCATCTCCCATGTACTTTTCTGAAGACTGTTCTTCGTCGGTCCAAAGTGATGACATAGCAGTCCAATTCAAAAAGTACTCTGATGGCAAAGTTCCATCGAAGTGATTATGTGATATGTCGATGATTCGCAACGGAGGGAACAAAGCTTGATGTATTGGTCCATGGAATGCATTGGAGCGAAGGACAAGAACTTGCAGCTTTTGTAGAGAACTCAACCAGGACGAAAACTTGTCCATGATTTTGTTGCTTTCCACGTTCAGAACTTCGAGAATTGAGAAACTCTTCAAAGATCTTGGAAGCTTTCCCACAAGTTGGTTATAACCGACATCAAGCAAACTTATTCTTTCAAGTATATGCTTTGGAAGAGCTCCCCTAAGACTATTTTGACGAAGGTTTAGATGTGAAAGAGTACTATTGAGATTTCCCATACAATGAGGGATTGAACCGTTAAAGTTGTTGTTAGATAAATCGAGAGTGTTCAGAGAATGCAACTCGCATATGAAAGAAGGAATATTACCCGTGAAGTTGTTGTTGGAGCCAAGGAAGTGCAACACAGATGGTTTCCAGATAGATGATAGGCCATGTTTCTTCTTTAATCGTTCAAAGCCGACGAAAGTGTTGTTGGAAAGATTCACGTACTCCAACTTTGGTAGAGTCCATAACCAACTAGGAACTTGACCTTGGATTTTATTGTTGGAGATGTCTAGAACCATCATTTCATGTTGGGTTCTTAGGAGCTCTGGAAACTCGGTAATACCACAGCCTGACAAGTACAAAGATTCAGTCAACCGTGAAGGGGGATTTGAAACTGAACTTTTGTTTGTTGTTGAGACATGGTTGCATGAGAGATCTAAATCAGAGAGGCTTTTGGAATATGATAAGATATCTTTCAAGTCAATCGAAGTGGTGGTGTTCAAATAGGATAGGTCAAGATGTTGGAGCGATTTGAGAGGCGAGAAGATAGTAAAGTCAACTGGGCGGCCTTGGGTGTCGGCCCAACATTGTTGGCTGCCTAAAGCATTTTTTTTTTTGCCCACATCTAAAGAAACGGGAGACAACGACTGTACTACAAGGGTTTTCTTATTTTTGATGCCCCAAAATGTTGTATCTATTTTGGCGCCTAAAGCCCTTGTTTCATTGGTTTTAGGTCAGGGCCGGCCCACTAATTAGGAAATGGATCTCGGGATTGGCCCTTTGAAGTTGTTGCTTCCAAGGGATAAATATTGTAGGTTAGATTTTACCAAAAAAAAATATATATATATATTGTAGGTTAGATGGTGAAGACGATGTATTTTCAAACTCAAGAATGCCGTTGAGTTTGTTTTAACTCAAATAAATATCTATCAAAGAAGGAATGGTTAAGAGAGAAGAAGGGATAATACCAGTGAAAGCGTTGTGACTTGCATGATGCGCGCCACTGAACTGATTGTAGGAGATATTTAAATATGACAACCCTGTCAAATTCAGTAGTACAATTGGAAGATTTCCACTGAGCATATTGCTATGAACATTTAAATAGGTCAGGTGGTTTAGATTGCCAAAAGAAGATAGGATTCCACCAACAAGATTGTTTCCCCGAAGCCTAAGAGAGGTGAGATGAGAAAGGTTCCCAATTGAATATGGGATTTCACCAGAAAATTGGTTATCAAAAAGGTCGAGAGAGGTGAGTTGAGCAAGGTTTCCAATTGAACGTGGGATTTCACCAGAAAATTGATTACGAGAAAGGTTGAGATCGATGAGTTGAGTGAGCTTTCCAATCAAAGATGGAATTCGACCACTGAAATGATTATCCCAAAGGTCAAGAGAGGTGAGTTAATAAAGGTTTCCAATGTACGATGGAATCCGACCAGTGAAATTATTTCTCGAAAGGCTGAGATTTATAAGATTAGAAAGGTTTCCAATGGAATCTGGGATTTGACCAGTAAGATTGTTACACGAAAGGTCAAGAGTGGTTAGAAAAGGAAGGTTTTGAAGACTGCTATTGGAATGAAACCGGCCATGGAGAAGCTGCAGCTAAGGTCTAGCTCGACCACTTCTCCCGACTTGGCATTGCACTTGATACCCTCCCAACTACAACAGTCACTGTTATTCGCCCATGACTCCGTCTTCCGATGGGATTCAATGCCATACTCCATACAAATAGGATTAGGCTCCCCAATCTCAAACTTGTTTTTGAATTTGAGAAGTGCATCCCTTTGTTCGGGACGACACAAAAAATGCCTAGTAGGAGCCGTAAACACGTCTTCAAAATGATAAATAAATAAGAAAATAAAAGAAAGAGTAATAGGAATGATACTCGTTGAGTTCAAGAAGCCTTTCATTTAATTTTCTTGAATTAAAAAATAATGAAGAAAATTGGAATTTGTGAGATGGTAAATAACATGGTTTCAGAGGCCACTACAAGAAAACATAGCTGGTTAGAAAGGTTTCCAATGGAATCGGTTGGAAATCGTTGGTCGCAAATTTATTTGGTTAGAAATCGGTCGAAAATTTCTGACCGAACATTGGTTGGAATTTCGTTGGTTAAGGATCGGTCGGATTTCGGTTAGCTAAATACCGACTAAATACCGACAGTATAAAACGGTCGAGACTATATTACCGACGGATATACAACCGTTTACTTTTCCAACTGATACGATTATTTTCCAACGGATTACTGAAAATATCAGTACCAAAATATTGTCAAATTAATTAAAAATACAAAAAATGAAAATTAATTAAAAATAAAAAAATGCTAAATTGATTAAAAATCAGAAAATACTAAAAATGTAGAAATAAGTTATTGTCACTAAAACCACATTAATAGATTCTTACATTAACCGTTAGTCCTTTTTTTGGACATCCTACCACAAAAAACTAGCAAGTTAAAGCACTCATCTCTAATTTTGAGTTTCATCATCATCTTCATCTTCAGGTGGACGACAGTCCGGAAACTTGTTGAGAAGCTTCTCAGTGACATCCTTCAGGTATTGGATTGTCTTGGTATTTTCCTCTTTCTCCTTAACTAACTCAGAAATCTGGGTGTAAGCTTCTTCTAACTTCTTGTCATTATCCAAGGTGGGTAAGAAGGGAGCATTTAACTCTTCATGGTCTGGAAGAGATCCAAATCCAAATCGGTGTCCTTTCTTTTTGGGTATTGCCTGAGAATCAACATGCATAATGTTAAGAATATGGAAACATCATGTTAAGAATCAAAGAGTTAAGAAGTGTCAAGGATAAAAGTGTTGATCTAAGATAGTAGAAAGCATGTTAAGAATGAAAATGAAATTCCCATACCTTACGAACCAAATCGTTGATCTCAGAACAAGAGAGCTCTTTAGATTGAACCGGTCCATCTTCAAGTGTCTCTTCAGATTGGAGGTCATTCACCTGCTCTTTTAAAGTCTCCACAATCCTCTTAGCCTTCTTGTAGACAATCTTGCCAGTTTTTTTACTTTTATAAACATCCTCAATGAAAGCCAGCATATTAGGCTCCACTCCACCATTTTCAATAGTCTTATATACATTGAAAAAGAACATAATAATAATAACACATTCTATTCCACAAAGATAATAAATCCAACACAGCTTGACTGACTCACTATTACTAGTCTTTCTACTACCAAGTGTTCTTCACGTTAAAATGCAAAGACTTAAAAGAGTCTTTACATTTGAATAATCAAATTCCACGCATTTTGTCTTACTGTTAATAACGTACAGGAAACTTCACAAGACAAGTTGTTTTATTCCAGCCAAAAGCAAAAATATCAATGAGATTCAGAAAACTTTGTTAGTTTGTGTGCTACACTAGCCCTACTGGTGATTAATGATGGACACCAATATTTTCACAAATTTCTCATATTATATTACATGTTTTCGCTAATATATTCAAATATATTATCTTTATGAGACTTTTCTTTCATTATAATTTAATTATATATTTCTCAAAATATTTGTATCAATTTTGTAATATAAAATTTTGATTTAAATTCAAATAAATTATTGTTCTCGGGGTAAAATATTGTTATTTTCCAAACTTTCATTGTTTGTCAAATTTATTTGTTGAATAAAAAAGGGAGATACTTCGGCTAAAAGGGAGCAGTTGAAGTTTCTAAGCACTTGGTATGTCAAATTAAGTACAAACTTTTGGAGTTTGCAATGCTTCTCTACCGTAGCTACTTCTTGTCTTTTGAACAAAATCTGAAAAAAATAAAGAATAAGGATATGGTTTTGACTCCGAGTTTGAGAGTTACTCTAAAGAAATACTCTTTCCTCCTTTGTTCTTAATCCTTGACTTGGTATGCTTCAGTTTCAGTAATGTGTTGCAGAAAAACCGGTATATGGTTGCGTTTCCATTGTTCTTGTAAAAAAGGTTTGACATTGAAATCACTCCAAAGATTGTATATGCTCTTCTGGTTCACTTATTCAGAAGCAAAATGCGCTAAGAAAGTTATTATTAACTAGACACTCGAGAAAGAGAGATCTTTGCCAGTTTTGGTCAAGCACCTCAAGCTTCCATCCTTGTTGTATAATGGAGAAGCAATGAGAGCTCTTAAACGTTATCAAAACATAAAATGCAGATAGTATGAGCTTTATCTCTTTCACGCTTCATTCTTGTTGTTATCTTGGATAACCTGAAAGCACCAAAGGATTGTATCTGTAAGAAAGAAACCAGAAAAAGCTTCCATAGAGAGATCTTTACATTTTTTAAAATTCATCAGTTTAATCATCAGAATAGAACTTCTAATTTCGTCTTTGTGTAGTATAGGAAAATGAAAGATCAAATAGATATTTCACAAATTTCGATATCAATTACGTACCTATTTCTTAAAAAACTATCCATCTAATTATTTTAATGCTTGCTAACAAATTCGTTTAAAAGTCAGAACAATACCTCTCTAGTGAGTTGGAGTGCTTCTCCTTCTACGATTGTTTCGGCCGAAAGGATTCATGAACCGCTTTGGTTTGTAGGAAACCATTATGTATCCAATCGTCAAACCACAGAAAACACCAGGTATGAATCCTATTGCAGCTGCTATCCAACTAATCACCTCTTCGTCTTCTTCCTCTGATTCCGACGTTTCATATACTTTTGTGGCTGGCGTGTGAGCATCTCTACAAATTTCATCAAAAGAAAGGCCGAAAAGTCCCTGGTTTCCCTCGAAAGAAGAGCAACGCTGCGTCCGAAACTGAGTGCCCCCTGGTACTAGGCCTGAAAGCTTGTTATGAGAGAAGTCCATGTACGCAAGGAACGAGAGCTCCCCTAGCTCTTGTGGAATTTCTCCTGAAAGCTTGTTTTGGGAAACATCCAACGACTCGAGAACTGTCAGGTTCCCCATAGATGAAGGGATGCGGCCAGTGAATGCATTGTTTGCCAAGTTAAGCACACGAAGCTCTTTCAATAGACCGATGGACTTTGGAATTTGTCCTTCAAATTTGTTTCCCGAAAAGTCGATTGCTGTTAAGATTTTTAAGATACGTACTAACTCCATCTCTACACCTTTATTCATCAAAACCAATGAATCATAGTAATAGCCTGATCCACCTCTCATGTACTTTTCAGAAGACTGATCTTCGTCGGTCCCAAGTGATGACATAGCAGTCCACTTCGAAAAGTAATCTGATGGCAAAGTTCCATCGAAGTGATTATGTGATATGTCGATGATTCGCAACTGAGGGAACGAGGCTTGATGTATTGGTCCATAAAATGCATTGGAGCGAAGGACAAGAACTTGCAGCTTTTGTAGAGAACCCAACCAGAATGGAAACGTGTCGTTGATTCTGTTGCTTTCCACGTTCAAAACCTCAAGAGTAGAGAAACGGATGAAAGATCTTGGAAGCTTTCCCACAAGTTGGTTATGACCGACGTCAAACGACCTTAGACTTTCAAATATATGCTCTGGAAGACCTCCACTAAGATTATTTTGACGAAGGTTTAAAACTGAAAGAGTATTATTGAGATTTACCAAACAATGAGGGATTGAACTGTTGAAGTTGTTTTCAGATAAATCAAGAGTGTCTAGAGAACGAAACTCGCATATGAAAGAAGGAATCTTGCCAGTGAAGTTGTTGTTGGAGCCAAGAAAGTAACTCACAAATGGTTTCCGGACAGAGGATAGTCCTTGTTTCTTCTTTGCTCTTTGGAAACCGTTGAAAGTGTTGTTGGAAAGATTCACGTACGTCAAGTTTGGTAGAGTCCATAACCAGGCAGGGACTTGACCTTCGATTTTGTTGTTGGAAATGTCTAGAAATCCCATTCCATGTAGGGTTCTTAGGAGCTCTGCTGGAAACTCGGTGATACCGCAGCCTGATAAGCGCAAAGAATCTACCTCCTGTGAAACGGGATTTGAAACTGAACTTTTGTTTGTTGTTGAAACATGGTTGCCTGAGAGATCTAACTGAGAGAGGCTTTTGGAATATGATAAGATATCATTCAAGTCAATCGTAGTGGTGGTGTTTAAATGTGAAAGGTATAGAGATCTGAGTGACTTGAGATGCGAGAAGATACTAAAGTCAACTGGGCGGCCTTGGGTGTCGAAATGAGAAAGGTCAAGATACGAGAGGTTGACAAATTTGGAAATGGATCTCGGGATTGGCCCTTTGAAGTTGTTGCTTCCAAGGGATAAAAATTGTAAGTTAGATGGTGAAGAAGATGTATTACCAAACTCAAGAGTGCCGTTGAGTTGGTTATCACTCAATATAATATATGTCAAAGAAGGAATGGTGAAGAGAGAAGAAGGGATAGTTCCTGTGAAAGCATTTTGACTTGCATGAAAGAAGTTCATCTTGTTGAGATTGCCAAAAGAAGATGGGATTTCACCAACGAGATTGTTTCCCCAAAGTTCGAGATGGGTGAGTTGAGAAAGGTTTCCAATTGAAGATGGGATTTTACCAACGAGATTGTTTTTCCAAAGGCTGAGATAGGTGAGTTGAGAAAGGTTTCCAATTGAAGATGGGATTTCACCAGAAAATTGATTAAAATGAAGGTAGAGAGAGGTGAGATGAGAAAGGTTTCCAATCCAAGATGGAATTCGACCACTGAGATTATTAAGCGAAAGTTGGAGAGAGGTAAGATGAAAAAGGTTTTCAATCGAAGATGGAATCCGACCACTAAAATTATTTCCCGAAAGGCCGAGAGTTGTAAGATGAGAAAGATTTTCAATCCAAGATGGAATCCGACCACTAAAATTATTTCCCGAAAGGCGGAGAGTTGTAAGATGAGAAAGATTTCCAATTGAAGATGGAATCTGACCCGAAAGTTGATTCATAGAAAGGTTGAGAGTGGTGAGATGAGGAAAGTTTCCAATCAAAGACGGGACTTGACCATAAAAATCATTAAATGAAAGGTCAAGAGTGGTTAGAAAAGGAAGGTTTTGAAGACTGCTATTGGAATGAAACCGGCCATGGAGAAAGCTGCAGCGAAGGTCTAGCCCAACCACTTCTCTGGACTTGGCATTGCACGTGATACCCTTCCAAGTACAGCAGTCGCTGTTATCCACCCATGACTCCATCCTCGGATGAGGTTCAATGCTATACTCCATACAATCAGGATTAGGCTTCCCAATATGAAACTCGTTTTTGAAAGCGAGAAGTGCATCCCTTTGTTCGGGACTACACAAATGCCTAGAAGGAGTGGCAAGCACGTCTTCAAAATGACTAATGAATAAGAAAATAAAACATAGAGGAATATGAATGATAATCGTTGAGCTCCCGAAACCTTTCATTTAAAATTAATGAAGAAAACTGGAGATTGTGATGGTAAATATAAAAAGGTTTCGTGCCCATATCTCTTTTATAAAACATATAATACTAATACATTCTACTCCACAAAGGTAATAAATCCAACACAGCTTGACTGACTCACATTATAAACTAGTCTTTCTACCAAATGTTCTTTCAGTTCAAAACGCAAAGACTTAAAAAAAAGTCTTTACGTTTGAATTACGTTTGAATAGTCGATTTCCACAAATTTTGTCTTACTTTTAATAACGTGCAGGAAACTTCAAAAAAAGTAAAAAGTGTTTGTCCAACCAAATAAATTAAATCACCCAAAAGAAATCAATTCAAGGAGAGATGCCTTTGTTATTGGTTGTGTCATGTGTACTCTCCTAGGTGCTTGATGATCGACAGTGACTTTATCAATTTTGCGCAAAAGAAAAGACCCCAGAAAAGGCTAAGGCCCAATAGTATTGGGGATAAAAAATAAGACGCAGGCCCCTTGGTTGTTGTGATGTTGGTTTGTTTTTTTGTTGTCAAACAAAAAAAAAGAATAAAAATATAAATAAGTTCTAGAAAAAATATATATCTTAGTATATAAAGTTGGGTTTTGAAAGTTAGCCATTAACAGGATTTTGACATGTGTCAAATTATCAAATTCAGATTTTGACATGTGTTAAATTATCAATCTTATATTTTGACATGTGTAAAAATTAATATTTAATAGGAAAAATTTGATTACAACAAAAACAAAATATTTTGATTTAAAAAATATTAATAATGTAAAAAGATAATTATCAAAAATTACAAAATTTACAAAAAAATACAAATTTTTTAAAAATAATTATTAGAATACTATATATATATATATATATATTTCATGAAATTCAAAATTATAATTAAAGAAAATATACAATTAATTATTAATTCTAAATTTTGTAAATACACTTCTATATAAACATAAATCGTCTCATATTTAAATAATTTATTCAAAAGCACTGCTTTCAACTGGAAAACTGGAACTTGCGATGGTAAATATAAAAAGGTTTTGTCCCCATATCTCTTTTATAAAACATATAATACTAATACATTCTACTCCACAAAGGTAATAAATCCAACACAGCTTGACTGACTCACATTTTTTTTTTTTTTGACAATAACTGACTCACATTATAAACTAATATTTCTACCAAATGTTCTTTCAGTTTAAAACGCAAAGACTTAAAAAAAAGTCTTTACGTTTGAATAGTCGATTTCCACAAATTTTGTCTTGCTTATAATAACGTACAGGAAACTTCACAAAAAAAAAAAAAAAAAAAATTGTTTGTCCAACCAAAAATTAAATCACCCAAAAGATATCAATTCAAGGAGAGATGACTTTGTTATTAGTTGTGTAATGTGTACTCCTAGTGATGATCGACAGTGTCTCAGCGTCTTTTTTATATAACAAAGCAGCACCATCAGTGGTGAGAACCAGAAAATAATCAACATTATAGGCAAGATTGGAATGCAATCCATTCCACTTTAGTGAACTTTTTGTAACTTTTGTATGCTTTGTTGTCAACTATAAAGAGGATTTAATTGCTTTGCTTACCCGTATTAAGAGCGTGTTTTTTTGTGTGGTGACGATTTTAACACGTGTCATCAACAAGAAAAAAGCTTCAGTAGAAGATTTGATTTTTGATCGATTTTCACAACGAACAAGAAAAACCATCTGCGTGAGAGAGAAGAGTCATTCACGATAGGTATGTTTTCTGATTAATCTTTTCTGGGTTCGTCGATTGTTTCGCTGAATTAGTCTCGACGAGGTCTCTGGGTTTGATGATTTTAGATGTTTTCGTGTTCACTGATTAGTGAAAAAAAACTGAAATTTTCCACTTCTCTAGGTTTCGATGTTTTAACAGAAGATTGGGGATTTTATTTTGCATCGACACCCACTTTCTCCAAAAGTATTAACACTCACACCCATTTTTTACTATTCATATATTTTTTTCAAGTTTAATTACATATTACCTCTTGCTCCTTCTAACATTTCCTATTTTTTTTTCTCTCTTTATCTCTCTCACACAATTATTCAACCAAACAATACATCTTCTTCTTCCTTGTTTTGTTTTTGCTCATCCAATGAAAGAGAAAAGCTTATTTATGTTTCTCTCTCTTTCTCTCTCACATTCTTTTTCTAAAGTTTTCAAAAACCATTCCAACAATGGTGGAAATCTAGAGAAGGTGAAATCTTTAGATCTTTTTTCTTATCACTTTAGATTATATGAAATTCGATCTGGGTTTTCCTAGTTTTATTGTGATTTTACTGATTAATTGTGCTCTTGTGAACTTTTTAATATTAAATTTGTTTTAGTTCTATCTGGGAAAAAGTTTGAGTTTTGTTGTGTGAATGTTATTCATTACTTATATTGTATCCACAAATAGTTATCCATTTGGATAAGTTTGACAAATAATGTATCTATAAATATTGTATCCACAAATAGTTATCCATGTGGACAAATATCGTATCCACAAATTGCACTATAACCCCATATGTTTCCATATGGACACGTTGTCATAATCACCTGAATTGATGTGTATTACTTCTATTATGTATGAATAAACACAAGTAACGATCTATTAACAATACTGCAATTGACTATCCACTTATCATTGAACAAATGTTCAACGACAAATGGATACTTTATAATCTAAAAATTCATCAAAAATATAACAATATGTATCTTAAAATATAGAAAATATATAATCATAACATATTATATATAAATAAATAGATAATTTGTTTTATGATAACCATTTAAAGTGTTAATAACAAAAAAGAGAAAAATAGAGAAAATAAGGAGAGAAAGAGGAGAAGGGCAAAATTGTCCAACTAACAATGACACCTAAGCAGCAAACTTAAGAAAGTATAGCAAGTTTGTAAAGTGGGTGTGAGTGCAACAAGTTGAACCCAAAGTGGGTGTGGATGCAATAAACCAATTTTTTTAAGGTGGGTTTTCAAAAATACCCCTTTTCCCATATCACTTTTTAAAATTACCCTATCATGTTGGTCATTTTCAAAAATACCCCTTTTCTATGAATAAAATCACTAAATTCTAAACCCTAAACTTAAAATACTAAATCCTAACCCCTCAAAACTATATCCTAAATGTAAAATGAGAACCCAAACCTAAAAAAAAGATTCTAAAAATTAATTTAATACATTGAAATTATGTAAATTAGGGTAAAAATGAAAATGTTAAAAAAAAAAGTATTTTTGAAAAGGTATCCAAAAAGGGTATTTTTAACAAATTCTTTTTTTTAATTCCAATTTTAGGTATTTTATTTTATTTTAGAAGATTTCTTTAATTTGTGAACAGGTCCTTTATGATTATATATAATCATAACATAAATTTGTGAACAGGTCCCTCACATGGCTTATATCAAGAACATTGATCCTGGTTTGACGTTGTTCCTGTTCACGGCATCTTTGAAGCTGCTAATGAAGAAAGACTTAACATTGATCCCAAAGCTTGGTCTCCAAATGGGCTCAAGTACCTTTACTTAGTACAGAACGGTTCCTTTTAACTGATTTACCCAAATGTCTTCTAAATTGAAATGTATCTCTTTCTACAATTTTTTGGCACAGGTAAAGGTTCGAGTCCGAGTGCGGTGTGAGCCCTTGCCTGAAGAAAAGTTCAGCCCAGTAATTTCGGAGAACTATAAGGATGATAAAAATGTTTTGGTTTGAACTAGACCGAGGTCAAACAAACAAGCTGCTCCGTTTGTTTTCACCATCACCATCTGTAAGGGCACCATCAACATCCAAAGATGTTGTACCACCACTTAGAAAGCCAATTCCCGCATCTTCTCTTGCACAGATAGGTGAGGCAGGAGCAACACGTGTTGATAAGTGGAGCAATCTGTTCAAACCTTCAGATGGACATTCATCTCAAGCATGTAAAGGTGTTGAATCTTCGACATCTGCTTCTCAAGTTCCGTCTTTCACCCAAGACAGTGGAGGTTTCAGAAATGCTTCAAAGGAAGGTGAAGATGTCAAAGTGAATCCTTACCATCATCAACAAGATCTCCATCGAACACAAAAGGGAACCTCTACTACAGCTAACAATAGAATAGGATCTAGCTTTAGCAAGGAAGATCCTGCTGAGGATACATTTTCAGTCATCGATTGGGATGCAGCATCTTCCTTTCAAGTCCATCTGGATGGACTGAACAAGATTTTGGAGGACCTTAAGGATAAGGATGGTCTCCAGAGCTTTGTGGGTAACATGGGAGCAGCTTCGTCATCGATGGTGCCTAATTCTTGGGAGGATGAGAAGATTTCCTGGGACTTTGAGGAAAGAAGTATAGCTAAATCTCCTTGTGGATCCTCCTATGTTTCCGCCACTACAGGAGATGCGGTTGATGACATCGGACGTATGGATCATTTCAAGATGGAAACGGGATCCCCCACCTTCGTGGATATATTGACTGAGGTAAGTTTAGGTCATCCATTGTTCCCTGAACCATAAAAAACGAACAGTTTTGCTTATGATCCACTAATGAAACTTACTATGAATATGCTTTTCTATGCTAGATATTGCCGGAAGTCAAGGAGTTGAAGCATACTCAGATGAAACAAGCTGAGAGGATGATTACTTTGGAGATGGAGCTGGTAAAAATACTTTGCAAAACTCACAAATTGATACTTCTATTACACTTGCTTCTAGTACAAACTCTCTTATCTTTTTTTTGGGTTCTTGAAGCTTGAATCAAGAAGGGGGATACTTCGGCTAAAATGGAGCAATGGAAGTTTTTAAGCACATGCATGGTAAGCTCAAATTAAGAATAAACTCTTGGAGTATGTAATGCTTCTCGAGCTACTTCTTGTCTTTTGAACATATGTGAAGGAAAAAAAGGAATATGGAAATGATTTGACTCCCGAGTTTGAAAGTTACTCTAAAGGAACACACTTTCTTCTTTTATTGATAATCCTTGACTTGGTATGCTTCAGTTTCAGTATATCTTGCTGAAAAATAGGTATATGATAGTTTTTTACTCACTTCCATTGCTCTTCGACATAAAAAGGTTTGATTTTAACTATTACATGAAACTTACATTGACATTTAAACTAAAAGCTTTAAAACATTCCAAAGATCGTACATGTTCTTCTGGTTCACTTATTCACAAGCAAAATGCGCTAAGAAATTTATTAACTAGACACTTGAGAACGAGAGATCTTTGCTAGTTTTGGTGAGGCACCTGAAGTTTCCATCCTTGTTGAATAATGGAGAAGCAATGAGAGCTCTTAAACGTTATCAAACCATAAATGCATATAGTATGAGCTTTCTCTCTCACGCCTCATTCTTGCTGTTTTCTTGGACACCCTGAAAGCACCAAAGGATTGTGTATGTAAGAAAGCAACCAGATAAAACTTCCTTGTGGAGTTTAGAGGGATCTTTACATTCTTAAAATTCAGCAGTTCATCACTGAAATAGAACTTCTGATTCTGTCTGGGTGTAGTATACGGAAATGAAAGATCAAAGAGATATTCGAAACAAAATTCGGTATCAATTACGGACGTTAAACAATTATCCACCTAATTAACTGCTCTAATGTTTGCTAAAAACATTCGTTAAAAAGTTAGGAACATTACCTCTCTCTAGTGAGTTGTAGTGCTTCTCCGTCTACGATTGTTTCGGCCGAAAGGGTTCGTGAACCACTTTGGTTTGTGGGAAACCAATATGTATCCAATCGTAAATCCAAAGGAAATACCAGGTATGAATCCTATGGCAGCTGCTATCCAACTAATCACCTCTTCGTCTGCTTCCTCTGATTTCGGTGTTTCATACTGCTGATGTGATGTTGGCGTGTGAGCATCTCTGCAAATTTCGTCAAGAGAAGAGCCAAAAAGATCCATATTGTCCTCGAAAGAAGAGCAAGGCTGCGTCCGAAACTGATTGCCCCCTGGAACTAGACTTGAAAGCTGGTTATGAGAGAAGTTCATGTACGCAAGGAATGAGAGGTCCCCTAGCTCTTGTGGAATTTCTCCTGAAAGCTTGTTTTGGGAAACGTCCAGGGACTCGAGAGCTTTCATGTTCCCTATAGATGAAGGGATACGGCCAGTGAATGCATTGTTTGCCAAGTTAAGCACATGAAGCTCTTTTAATAGACCGATGGACTTTGGAATCTCTCCTTCAAATTTGTTTCCTGAAAAGTCGATTGCTGTTAAGATTTTTAAGATACGTACTAGCTCCAGCTCTACACCTTTATTCATCAAAACCAATGAATCATAGCTTGATTCATCTCCCATGTACTTTTCGGAAGAGTGATCTTTGTCGGGCCCAAGTGATGACATAGCAGTCCACTTCGAAAAGTACGCTGATGGCAAAGTTCCATCGAAGTGATTATGTGATATGTCGATGATTCGCAACTGAGGGAAGGAGGCTTGATGTATTGGTCCATGAAATGCATTGGAGCGAAGGACAAGAACTTGCAGCTTTTGTAGAGAACCCAACCAGAAGGGAAACGTGTCATTGATTCTGTTGCTTTCCACGTTCAAAACTTCAAGAGTTGAGAAACGATTCAAAGATCTTGGAAGTTTCCCCACAAGTTGGTTATGACCGACATCAAGCGACCTTAGACTTTCAAATATATGCTCTGGAAGACCTCCGCTAAGATTATTTTGACGAAGGTTTAGATCTGAAAGAGTACTATTGAGATTTCCCATACAAGGAGGGATTGAACCGTTAAAGTAGTTTTCAGATAAATCGAGAGTCTCTAGATAACGCAACTCGCATATGAAAGAAGGAATCTTGCCCGTGAAGTTGTTGTTGGAGCCAAACAAGTACCGTATAGATGGTTTCCGGACAGAGGATAGTCCTTGTTTCTTCGTTGATCTTTGGAAACCGATGAAAGTGTTGTTGGAAAGATTCACGTACGTCAATTTTGGTAGAGTCCATAACCAGCCAGGAACTTGACCTTGGATTTTGTTGTTGGAGATGTCTAGATGCGCCACTTCATGTTGGGTTCTTAGGAGCTCTGGAAACACGGTGATACCGCAGCCTGACAAGTACAAAGAATATATCCCTTGTGAAAGGGGAGTTGAAACTGAACTTTTGTTTGTTGTTGAAACATGGTTTCCCGAGAGATCTAAATAATAGAGGCTTTTGGAATATGATAAGATATCATTCAAGTCAATCGTAGTGGAGAGATATTAGGAGGAAGCGCGCCACTGAAAGGTTTCCGATCGAAGATGGAATCCGACCACTGAATTTATTTCTCGAAAGATCGAGAGAGATGAGATGAGGAAGGTTTCCAATGTAATATGGGATTTGACCAGACAATTGATTATTAGAAAGCTGGAGGGAGGTGAGTTGAGTAAGGTTTCCAACCGAAGACGGGAGTTGACCAGATAATTGATTTTGAGAAAGGTCGAGAGAGGTGAGTTGAGTAAGGTTTCCAATGGAAGATGGAATCCGACCACTGAAATGATTTCCCGCAAGGCGGAGATTGATAAGATGAGAAAGGTTTCCAATGGAATCTGGGATTTGGCCAGTAAGATTGTTATATGAAAGGTCAAGAGTGGTTAGAAAAGGAAGGTTTTGAAGACTGCTATTGGCATGAAACCGTCCATGGAGAAAGCTGCATCGAAGGTCTAGCTCGACCACTTCTCCGGACTCGGCATTGCACGTGATACCCTCCCAACTACAGCAGTCACTGTTATTCGTCCATGACTCCGTCTTCGGATGACCATATGAATAACAACGAGAAAGCCTCCCAATCTGAAACTCGTTTTTGAAAGCCAGGAGTGCATCCCTTTGTTCGGGACGACACAAATGTCTAGTAGTAGGAGGAGCCGCAAACACGTCTTCGAAATAACAAACGAAAAAGAAAATAAAAGAAAGAGTAACTAGATTGATACTCGTCGAGTTCCATAAGCCTTTCATTTTACTTTCCTTGAATTATAAAAATAATGAAGAAAAACCAAGGAAATTGTGAGATGGTAAATAACTAACGTGGTTTCGTGCTCTCTTTTATATACATAATCATAATAATACACTCTACTCCACAAATATAATAAATCCAACGCAGCTTGACTGACTCAGTATATAACTAGTCTTTCTACCACGTGTTCTTTACGTTGAAACGCTAAGACTTTAAAAAGTCTCTACGTTTGAATATTCAAGTTCCGCACATTCTTAATTACGTCCAGTAGGGGAAACTTCAAAAATTGTTGAGATGTCAAGATTTTCCATCCCACATGGATGTATCAATTTCCATCCCACATGGATGTCAAGATTTTTAAAAATAGAGAATTTGTTAAAAATATCTTTTTTTGAATATCTTTTTTAAAAATACCCTCTTTTTTGAATATTTTTATTTTTATCCTATTTTATATAATTTTAATGTGTTAAATTAATTTTTAGATTTTTTTTTTTAGGTTTGGGTTCTCATTTTACATTTAGGATATAGTTTTGAAGAGCTAGGATTTAGTATTTGGAGTTTAGGATTTAGAATTTAGTGATTTTATTCATAAAAAAGGGGTATTTTTGAAAATGATCAAAAATAAAAAAGTATTTTAAAAAAATGACATAAAAAAAGGTATATCGGAAAAGGCTAAAGCCCAATAGTATAGAGGAACAAAAATAAAATACAGGCCCATTTGACCATAAGCCACCGAACTCATAAAAGTATAAATATTTGGAGAAATCAAATATCCGAGAGACAAAGAAGAGCGAGCCCAAATAATGATAAACTCTGTTTGTGAATTGTGATTATTTGTGTATTTGGATATATAATTCAGTTTTTAATATATTGATAAAATGAGAAAAGAAATAATATTCTCAATACTTTTACTTCAAAAATATAAAAATATGTAATTGTATTCTTTTTTTTGTTAAAATTATGAATAATAGATTGTTAATTTTTTTTTTCTCAAAATATTAGATTTTGTTCAAATATAGAATATAATCTTTAAAATGAGACTTTTATCTTAATAATTAAGTTTTTATTAATTTTTAAATATAAATTACGTAAAATATTTGTATTATTATTCTGTAACCTAAATTTGATTTAAATTCAACTAAAATATTGCACCTTGAGTAACATTTTGTTATTTTCCAAACTTTTTCTTTTTTTCAATGTATTATTATTGAGTTAAATCTGTTTCTTTATGTGTCTGTATGCTTTTCTCAGTAGGATTCAATTGCATACCCGTATTAAGAGCGTGTTTTTAAGTGGTGACGATTTCAACACGTGTCCTCACCTGGTTTATGATCTGCTCCAGAGTTCGAGTTTTAATAAGTGCCATGTCACTTCTACTCTCATTAAAATATCAGAAATATCTAGACAAAGTTATAAATACCACTTCGACCCCTTCAATTCCTACTTTTATTAATTTCTGGTAAAAAGTTAAAATCTTTACCCAAAAAAAAAAAAGAAAAGAGAGACGCGAGAAAGAACTACAAAGAGAAAGCTTCCGAGGAAGATTTGATTTTTGATCGATTTCATTTTAACAACGAAACAACAAAGATCATCTGCCTGAGAAAGAGAAAGAAGAAGAGATTTATGTTTTTCCCCATTAAAGAAGAGACTCGACTTTAAATCCACAAAGATCATCTGCCTGAGAAAGAGTCATTCACGATAGGTATGTTTTCTGATTAATCTTTTCTGGGTTCGTTGATGTTTTCGCTGAATTAGTCTTTGGGTTTGATGATTTTAGGGTTCTAGATGTTCTCGTGTTCACTGATTTGTGAAATAAACTGAAAATTTTCAACTTTTCTAGGTTTCGATGTTTTAAAAAAGATTGGGGATTTTTTTTTTCCAATTTTAGGGTATTTTTTATTTTAGAAGATTTCTTAAATTTTTGAGAGTGGCTTTTTACAATCGTTAGCTTGCTCCCGAAGATTCGGCAAAAACAAAATTGGGAAATTTCAGTTCCGATTTTTTCCTTTTCTATTAAATAAAGTAAAACTTGGTGACCAAGTAAATATACACCCTTGGTGTCCAAGCTGTTTCTGTGCCTCTCTCTATATAACTATAAATTCTCTGTTTGACTCGATAAATTTTCTGTTTTTTTGTGGAATTGTGAGAAAGATACCGAGTCTAAACTTTTTTTTAATTTAACCTATCTTGTAGATTCTGTGATTGCGACGAAGAGGACGATGGCTATATATGATCAAACCGGAACCAGTACACAGAAGAAAAGGAAATCGAGGGCTCGAGCTGATGGTTTAACAGTAGCTGATAGGTTAAAGAAGTGGAAAGAGTACAACGAGACTGTTGAAGCTTCGATTATTATACAAGGGGAGAAACCCAGACGCAAGGTTCCTGCCAAAGGGTCTAAGAAAGGTTGTATGAAAGGTAAAGGAGGACCTGAGAATCCTCACTGTAGTTTTAGAGGTGTTAGACAAAGGATTTGGGGTAAATGGGTTGCAGAGATTCGGGAACCTAATAGAGGGAATAGGCTTTGGCTTGGTACTTTTCCTACTGCTGAAGAAGCTGCTTCCGCTTATGATGAAGCTGCTAGGGTTATGTACGGTTCTTTGGCTCGTCTTAACTTCCCGCAGTGTGTTGGGTCTGAGTTTACTAGTACGTCGAGTCAGTCTGAGGTGTGTACCTTTGAGGATAAGGCGGTTCTTTGTGGTGATGTTTGTGTGAAGCAGGAAGATACAGATTGTGAAAGTAAACAATATAGCCAGATATTAGATTTTAGGGAAGAGTCTGGTGAAACCAGGATGGACAACTGTGCGGTTAGACATCAAAATGTGGATACCGTACTGAATTACGATTTGTTGAAAGAGTTTGAACAGAAGTATTGGGGCGAAGCTATGAAGGAAGAGGAGAGACCGAAGCAGGAAGAAGAGGAGATACCAAAGCAGGAAGAAGAAGAGATGCAGCAACGTCTACAGCTACAGTTACAGCAGCAGCAGGAACAGGAACAGGAACAGCAACCTGATCTGCTTACTGTTGGAGATTATGGTTGGCCTTGGCCGAGTGATCAGGAACTCTGGGATCCTAATGAGTTGTTTGATATTGATGAACTCCTTGGAGACATGGATGAAGGCATGTTATCTGGTCCTGGTCAGAGCGAGGACCAAAACCACATAAATTCTGGTAGTTATGATATGCATCCGCTTCATTTGGAGGCACACGATGGTCACGAGTTCGATGGTTTGAGTTACCTGGATCTTTGAGAGTTCTGAGGCAATGGTCTACAAGACTACACCATGATCTTTGGATTGATCATAGCAGAAACAAGAGATAAGTATTAATGAGCTGATTTATTGGGGCAAATAGTTTGAACAGCAGTATTGGAGCAAATTTATTCAACCTTTGAACCTTGAATTTTTTTGTAAATGATGCTTGTTTGTGAACAGATAAGTGGCGTAGGAGCAAGACGTGTTAATAAGTGGAGCAATCTGTTCAAATCTTCAGATGAACTTTCATCTCAAACATGTAAAGATGTTGAATCTTGGACATGTGCTTCTCAAGTTCGTCTTTCCGCCAAGACAGTGAAGGTTTCAGAAACGCTTCTAAGGAAGGTGAAGATGTCAAAGTGAATCATTATCATCACTAACAAAATATCCATCCAACACAAAAGGGAACCTCTACTACAGCTAACAATGGAATAGGATCTAGCATTAGCAAGGAAGATCCTGCTGAGGATACATATTCAGTCATCGATTGGGATGCAGCATCTTCCTTTCAAGTCCATTTAGATGGACTGAACAAGATTTAGGAGGACCCTAAGGATAAGGATGATCTCCAGAGCTTTGTGGGTAACATGGGAGCAGCTTCGTCATCGATGGTGCCTAATTCTTGGGAGGATGAGAAGATTTCCTGGGACTTTGAGGAAAGAAGTATAGCTAAATCTCCTTGTGAATCCTCCTTTGTTTCCGCCACTACAGGAGATGCGGTTGATGACATCGGACGTATGGATCATTTCAAGATGGAAACGGGATCCCCCACCTTCGTAGATATATTGACTGAGGTAAGTTTAGGTCATCCATTGTTCCGTGAACCATAAAAAATGAACAGTTATGCTTATGACCGCTAATGAAACTACTATGAATATGCTTTTCTATGCTAGATATTATCGGAAGTCAAGGAGTTGAAGCATACTCAGATGAAACAAGCTGAGAGGATGATTACTTTGGAGATGGAGCTGGTAAAAATACTTTGCAAACCTCACAAATTGATACTTCTATTACACTTGCTTCAAGTACAAAATCTCTTATCTTTTGTTTGGGTTCTTGCAGCTTGAATCAAGAAGGGAGATACTTCGGCTAAAAGGGAGCAATGGAAGTTTTTAAGCACATGCATGGTAAGCTCAAATTAAGAATAAACTCTTGAGTTTGTAATGCTTCTCTAGCTACTTCTTGTCTTTTGAACATATGTGAAGAAGAAAAAAAGGAATATGGAAAAGATTTGACTCCCGATTTTGAAAGTCACTCTAAAGGAATACTCTTTCCTCTTTTATTGCTAATCCTTGACTTCGTATGCTTCAGTTTCAGTATGTATTGCTGAAAATAGGTATATGATAGTTTTTTACTCATTTCCATTGCTCTTCGACGTAAAAAGGTTTGATTTTAACTATTACATGAAACTTACATTGACATTAAACTAAAAGCTTTAAATCTTTTCAAAGCTTGTACATGTTCTTCTGGTTCACTTATTCACAAGCAAAATGCGTTAAGAAATTTGTTAACTAGACACTTGAGAAAGAGAGATCTTTGCTAGTTTTGGTGAGGCACCTGAAGTTTCCATCCTTGTTGAATAATGGAGAAGCAATGAGAGCTCTTAAACGTTATCAAACCATAAATGCAGATAGTATGAGCTTTCTCTCTCACGCCTCATTCTTGTTGTTTTCTTGGACACCCTGAACACCAAAGGATTGTGTCCTGTAAGAAAGCAACCAGATAAAACTTCCATGTGAAGTCCAAACATAGAGGGATCTTTACATTCTTAAAATTGTCACTGAAATAGAACTTCTGACTCTGTCTGGGTGTAGTATACGGAAATGAAAGATCAAAGAGATATTCGAAACAAAATTCGGTATCAATTACGGACATATTTTAAAAAATTTATCCACCTAATTAATTATTCTAATGTTACCTCTCTCTACTGTGTTGTGGTGCTTCTCCGTCTACGATTGTTTCGGGTAAAAGGGTTCATGAACCACTCTGGTTTGTGGGAAACCAATATGTATCCAAACGTCAAACCAGATACAATACCAGGTACGAATCCTATTGCAGCTGCTATCCAACTAATCATCTCGTCTTCCTCTGATTCCGGCGTTTCATACTGTTGATGCAATGCTGGCGTGTGAATATCTCTGCAAACTTCGTCAAAAGAAGGGCCAAAAAGTCTCAGGTTTCCCTCGAAAGAAGAGCAAGCCTGCGTTCGAAACTGAGTGCCCCCTGGGACTAGACCCGCAAGCTTGTTATGAGAGAAGTTCATGTACGCAAGGTAGGAGAGGTTCCCTAGCTCTTGTGGAATTTCTCCTGAAAGCTTGTTTTGTGAAACATCCAGCGACTCGAGCGCTATCAAGTTCCCCATAGAGGAAGGGATGCGGCCAGTGAATGCATTGTTGGACAAGTTAAGCTCACGAAGCTCATTCAATAGACCGATGGACTTTGGTATCTCTCCTTCAAATTTGTTTCCAGAAAAGTCGATTGCTGTTAAGATTTTTAAGATACGTACTAGCTCCATCTCTACACCTTTATTCATCAAAACCAATGAATCATAGTAATAGCGTGATCCACCTCCCATGTACTTTTCAGAAGAGTGATCTTCGTCGGGCCCAAGTGATGACATAGCAGTCCACTTAACAAAGTACTCTGATGACAAATTTCCATCAAAGTGATTATGCGATATGTCGATGATTCGCAACTGAGGGAACGAGGCTTGATGTATTGGTCCATGGAATGCATTGGAGCGAAGGACAAGAACTTGTAGCTGTTGTAAAGAAGCCAACCATAAGGGAAACGTGTCGTTGATTCTGTTGCTTTCAACGTTCAAAACTTCAAGAGTTGAGAAACCATTCAGAGATCTTGGAAGCTTTCCCACAAGTTGGTTATGACCGACATCAAGCAACCTTAGACTTTCAAATATATCCTCTGGAATACCTCCACTAAGATTATTCTGCCGAAGGTTTAGATTTGAAAGAGTACTATTGAGATTTCCCATACAACGAGGGATTGAACCGTTTAAGTTATTTTTAGATAAATCGAGAGTGCTTACAGAACGCAATGCACAAATGAAAGAAGGAATCTTGCCCGTGAAGTTGTTGTTGGAGCCAAGCAAGTGAACTATAGACGATTTCCAGACAGAGGATAATCCTTGTTTCTTCTTTGATCTTTTGAAACCGATGAAAGTGTTTGTGGAAATATTCACGAAGTGCAACTTTGGTAGAGTCCATAACCAGCTAGGAATTTGACCTTCGATTTTGTTGTTGGAGATGTCTAGACTCATCATTTCATGTTGGGTTCTTAGGAGCTCTTGACACTCGGTGATACCGCAGCCTGATAAGCTCAAATAATCTATCTCATCTGAAAGGGGATTTGAAACCGAGTTTGTTGTTGAAACATGGTTGCCTGAGAGATCTAAATAAGAGAGGCTTTTGGAATATGATAAGATATCATACAAGTCAATCGTAGTAGTGGTGTTTAAATAGGAAAGGAACAGAAGTTGGAGAGACTTGAGATGGGAGAAGATACTAAAAGTCAACTGGGCGGCCTTGGGTGTCGAAATGAGAAAGGTCAAGATCCAAAGAGGTTGACTAATTTTGAAATGGATCTCGGGATTGGCCCTTTGAAGTTGTTGTTGCCAATGACTAACCATTTTAGGTTAGACAATGAAGATGCATTCCCAAACTCAAGAGTGCCGTTGAGTTGGTTATCACGGAAATAAATTCCAGTCAAAGAAGGAATGGTGAAGAGCGAAGAAGGGATAGTTCCAGTGAAAGCATTGCCAATTGCATCAATATCTATCAAGTTTGATAGTGAAGCGATATTAGGAGGAAGCGCGCCACTGAACTGATTGTTGGAGAGTGATAACAGTAACAAACATGTCAAGTTCAATAGTACATTGGGAAAATTTCCACTGAGCATATTGCTACCAACAAATAAGGCGTTTAGTTGGTTTAGATTGCTAAAAGAAGATGGGATTTCACCAACTAGATTGTTTCTCCCAAGGTGGAGAGAGGTGAGATGAGAAAGGTTTCCAATTGAATATGGAATTTGACCAGAAAATTGATTATCATTAAGCCATAGCTCGATGGAGGTTTCCAGTTGAAGATGGAATCTGATCACTAAACTGATTACCATTAAGGTAGAGATAGAGGAGATGAAAAAGGCTTCCAATAGAAGATGGAATCCGACCATTGAAATAATTTTCAGAAAGCAAGATTAGAAATGTTTCCAATGGAATACGGGATTTGGCCACTAAGATCGTTAAATGAAAGGTCAAGAGTGGTTAGAAAAGGAAGTTTTTGAAGACTGCTATTGGAATGAAACCGGCCATGGAGAAAGCTGCAGCGAAGGTCTAGCTCGACCACTTCTCCGGACTTGGCATTGCACGTGATACCCTTCCAACCACAACAGTCGCTGTTATTCCCCCATGACTCCGTCTTCCGATGAGATTCAATTTTATACCGCATACAAGAAGGATTAGGCTTCCCAATATGAAACTCGTTTTTGAAAGCAAGAAGTGCATCCCTTTGTTCGGGACGACACAAAAAATGCTGCGTAATAGTAGGAGGATCCCCAAGCACGTCTTCGAAATAACAAATGAAAAATAAAACAAAAGAAAGAGTAATTGGAATAATACCCGTCGAGTTCCACAAGCCTTTCATTTTAATTTCCTTGAATTATAAAATAATGAAGAAAACTGGAAATTGTGAGATGGTAAATAACATGCATGGTTTCATACGCATCTCTTTTATAAACATAATAATCATAATACACTCTAATCTACAAAGATAATAAATCCAACACAGCTTGACTGACTCACATTATGACTAGTCTTTCTACAAAGTGTTCTTGACGTTGAAACGCAAATACTTTTAAAAGTCTTTACGTTTGAATAGTCAAAGGCGGGACTTGACCATAAAAATCATTAAATGAAAAGGTCAAGAGTAGTTAGAGCATGTTCAACGGTTGGGTGCCAAAAAAAGTATTTAAGCATGTTTGTAATTATAATATTGGAAATAATTAACTTAAAAACATTTTTAAAAATCTGTAAAATGGCATGCTCCAATGGTAGATTCTAATTTTGGGTTCCTAAACAGTCTAAAACATATTTCAAGTTCTGAAATCAGTTCAGAAAATGGAACTCTGATGTCAGAAACTCAAGAGATCTTCACACATGATGCAGTAACCTCTCACCCTCATCTTGTGCATTGGCCAATCCTGATCTGGCTGAGATATCAACACATTCTGGACAGGAGGATCCACAAAAATGTTGCATACTCTGTTTATCAAAATGCAAGAGAAAAGGGTAGGTACAATATTCATGAAACAAGATGGGCAACAAAAGAAAATCTGAAGTGGAGATAGTTATTATTACTTGGAGCTTAGATCCGACATTGGACAAGAAGCTTCCATCTGACGCTTTCTCAAGACCCACCCAAGCTTTATTCATCTACCATAACAATTACAACAACAAGAAAAATTCTTAAAACTTAGAATTGGAGAAATAAACGAAGAAGACTGATTACAAAAGCCCTTCTTTTATCTCATTCCTAGTGGTCCTAAATGAGGTTCGTTATCAACAAAACCTCTAATCAGAAACAAAACCAAAGCTTGTTCATTGGTCGAAAATTTATACACCCAATAAATCTCACTAGACGCCACATGAACACACGTACATTGATGCGAGCTGCTTAGGCAACCAAATCCTACATTTTCTCTTCATTTCAGGTCTCTGCCACACAATACTAGCATCCTTACTAAAATGTTAACTAAGAGTAAAGTAAAATCAATAAAACCCCAGGAGAATACTAGCATCCTTACTAAAATCAAATCTCAGTCAATGAACTACCATCCAAATGATGTAGTGATAGGAAAAGACAAAGGATGTATAGCAAAAGTAGAAGCAAAAGCTAGTCATCTGAATTTGTTCTACAGTGCCTACAATGATGTTTGAAATCACCCAACAAGCAGGCTTCGTTACGAAGTGCATGAATAAGCACCGCTGGAGAAGGGTGTCTGCAAAAAAAAAAAAAAATGATCAGCCATCAGCAACCAAACATGTCACAAAGGGTTTAAATATGTTCTGAGAAGTACTAACTTGAGAAATTGAACTAGTTTTGAGACAAAGTCAGCCTCAGTCAAACTTTGGATACCATCTTCAGAACCATTAGAGATGTCACAGTGCCAAGCAAGCATTTTTTACGACTTCTTCATCGTTTGAATGAAGAAATAGTTCAAGTGCAGGGAGAGCAGGTTTCTGTTGAATCATTGCTTCATATGTTAAGCATTGGACGTATACAAACAGAGGAAACAGAGGAGAGAGAAGTAAGAGACCTTATCCTAAACACTAATTTTGCTAAAATTCATTGAACCCTCAAATCATCAAATTCACAAGCTACTAACAGTTGTAAACACTAACTTTGCTAAAATAAATACCCAATCGAAAGAATCCTAATTTTACTAATCAATTCATAAATCAGAAAACTCTAATTATCTAATATCTACTCTTAATTCAGAAGATATTAAAGATCTATACTTCAAATCAGAGATATGCATACCATGGGGACAAGATTGGAGCGTCCTTGAACCAAACTCATCGATTTCTTTACTTCCCGATTTGGTGTTTGCAATTGAGGAACCTATTTCCGACTCATCTCTTCTATCAATTCAACGGACTCTCTCAATTCAACAGATTGAGGGTTAAGACAAAAATTCACCGATTATCGGCTCTAAAGAAATGAAAGAGAGAGTAGAAAAAAGGTTCGATCGATTTTTTTTTCTTTTGTTAATTTCACCAACCAATGACGGACCGACACATATGAGATCCTAAAGAATTCTAAAAATGCTTAACTTAGAATCGATTTTAACATTTATCATGTATTTTGATTTATTTTTAATCTTAAGCATATCTTAAAAACTCCTTAAAAACCACTTGAACTTGCTCTTAGAAAAGGAAGGTTTTGAAGACTGCTATTGGCATGAAATCGGCCATGGAGAAAGTTGCGGCGAAGGTCTAGCCCAACCACTTCTCTGGACTTTGGCATTGCACGTGATACCATTCCAACTACAACAGTCGCTGTTATTCCCCCATGACTCTGTCTTCCCATGAGATTCAATGCCAAAATCCATACAAGAAGGATTAGGCTCCCCAATCTCAAACTCGTTTTTGAAAGCGAGAAGTGCATCCCTCGGAACGACACATAAAATGTCTAGTAGGAGGAGCCGCAAACACGTCTTCAAAATGATAAATGAACAAGAAAATAAAAGAAAGAGTAATAGGAATAATACTCGTTGAGTTCCACAAGCCTTTCATTTCATTTTCTTGGATTAAAAAATAATGAAGAAGACTGGAAATTGTGAGATGGTAAATAACATGGTTTCATACAAATATATTATCTCATAATATTACATGTTTCGCAAATATATACAAATATATTATCTTTATGAGACTTTTCTTTCAATAGTATAGATTATAATTTATATTTTTCTTGTTATAAATTATGCATAACAGATTGTTATATTTTTTCCCCCAAAATATTAGATTTTGTTCAAATATAGAATATAATCTTTAAAATGAGGCTTTTATCTCATTTATTAAGTTTCAATAAATTTTTAAATATATATATTTCTTAAAATATCTCTATTATTCTGTAATCTAAATTTGATTTAAATTCAATTAAATTATTGCATCTCTTGAGTAACATCTTGTTATTTTTTCAAAATTTTGATCTTTGTCAATCTATTTATTGAATTAAACTGTTTCTTTATGTGTTTGTAACTTTGTATGCTTTGTTGTCAAACTATAAGGAGGATTTAATTGCTTTGCTTTTTTTGTCTTTTTTTTTTTGGTAAGAAGAGTCCCCTTATTTATTAAAAATGCAAAAACAATTACAAAATAACATGTCTAGAAGTTCCAAAACAATTGCTTTGCTTATGCGTATTAGAGCATGGCCAGTGGAGTTTTTTTGGGGTACTCAGGCCATTTCTAAGCCCAAAAGAAAAGAAAAATTAAAAGATTTGGCCCACAAATTAGTAAAACCGTTCCTCTGCGGAGTATCAGAAGGAACCGTGAAGACACGGTACGTGTCAACTTCTAATTGGCTTTTCATAAAATATAAAACACAGTTTTTTTTTCTCTCGTTTTCTTCTTTTACCGAATCTCTCTCTTTCCTCTCTCTCGACGAAACGGCGAATCGATTTCATCGATTCTTGTTCCGGCTTAAAAAACACAACGAAACGCAATCGATGAAACGGTGAATCCAGATTCTCTTCAGTTTTAATTGATTTCAATCAATTCAATCGATTGCTTATTCCGGGCACCCGAACAGAGACGGGGAAGATGCAGGAGCTAACGAAGATGAGGACACCGGAGCTCAGATTGCTCGATCTGTAAGTCTAGTTCTCAAGTGCTCTGTTAATTTTTATTTTATTTTGTGTGATCTAGGTGAACTGGATCTGATCGAATATATAGGGTTTAGCTTTTGGTGATGAGCGATGGTTAGAGATATTTGACTGTTTTTTTTTGGTTTGTTTGTGATGAGAAGGTTGTTCATGGGAGATGTGAGTGTGGTTTCAAGATCTGTAGAGATTGTATTTGTATCACAAGCGGTGGAGGCAATTGTCCTGGATGTAACGAGCCTTGCAGGGACATCAATGAGGATGTTGCCGGTTTGTAAACGACAACGGAAAGCCTCTTGTCAAGCTTTGAATCACCCATCTGAGGAAGAGGTTTAGCCTCATCTTCTTCATCTTCTTCCGCTGGTAATGAACAACCCTTACATCAATCAATCTCTGTTTCTCGCATTATGTATATATAATTTGGTCTCTATTCCTCACTTCACACCATCGTTGTTGCTTATTGTTAGCAATTAACCGATAGAAAATCTTAGATTCTGGTCTAACTTACTTTTATATCTCTTGTGTTTTAGGATCTCTCCGTTGTTCTTTGCTGAGGATCTTCTCTCTGTACAAAGCGTGGGTGCAGATCACACACATATTATGCTTTTAAATTTTTGTTGTTTTGTTGTTTACAATTACAGTTTAGTGTTTAGTTGTTTGTTTAACCATGTTGCTTCTTATTTGTTATATTGTGCAGCAGGAGTAGCTCCGAGATGGTTGCAGGACAACAGTTGTCTCTTGCTGGCTGCTGGTGCCGAAGTATGTTGCAGGCTCTCTCGTTCAATCTGTGTGCTCGCTTCTGGTACAGAGGTAAACCAGGTAAGAAGATGAAGAAGAACCCCTTGAGGTATTCTTTCAATCATCTTTCACTCTTTATTTGAGTTCAACATAGTTTTATTTTTTTAACCGATTCTCTTGTTATTGCCTCAGGATAAAAAGCAATTTATATTTGTGTATTTTCCCCGATTTTGTAAGATATGTTTAATATTTCCAAATTCTGTAAAATATGTTTGTTTTACTTTTAAATGTAATATTAGTAATTAATATAACTTATTTCTCATTTTAAATTTATTTAAATTTGTAAATTAATAAACAATAGTTAAAAAAGTATATTTTAATGATTGAGAAACCTATGAAAGTTACTTTAGTGGAAGGATGAATTTTGATAAGTACTTAGTGGGTTACTATGATTAGATTAATAATAATTATATGATTAATTTATTTGGGAGTAACCCAACGTGTTTTTTGTGTGGTGAAGATTTGAACACGTGTCATCAACAAAAAGAGAGACGCGAAGAAAAAAGCTTCAGTAGAAGATTTGATTTTTGATCGTTTCTAACAAAGATCATCTGCATAATAAAGAAGAAGAGATTTTTGTATGAGAGCTTAGTGGGTAACATATATTCTTCCACCAGTACTATATTCAATCAAACAATGACACGTGACCTAAGAAATTCATTCCAAAACATCTTAGTTAACAGAAGAAAATTTTATTTAGATTGATTTAAAAAACGAACAACAAAGAACATTAAAGAAGAGATTCGACTCTAATCCTGGAGTCATTTGATAAATTAGGGTTTGTTATGGTTTCCAACTCAAAACCAATTGGCAATAAGTGGAGAGGCCCTAACTCTTTATATATTACTCAAGTTTCTTCCCATCTACCAGATGGGGATTTTTTCTCCACATCATTCACGACGATAGGTATGTTTGATTTTTTTTTTTTTTTTTTTTCTGATTAATCTTTTCTAGATGGACTGAACAAGATTTTGGAGGATCCTAAGGACAAAGATTGTTTCAAGAGCTTCGGGGTAACATGGGATCAGCTTCTTCGTCGATGGTGCCTAATTCTTGAGAGGATGAGAAGATATCCTGAGACTTTGAGGAAAGAAGTATAGTTAAATCTCCTTGTGGATCCTCCTAGTATGTTTCCGTCACTACAAGAGATGTGGTTGATGACTCTTGGAGTTTGTAATGCTTCTTCTCTTGTCCTTTGAACAAATGTGAAAAAAGAAAGAATATGGAAATGGTTTGACTCCCGAGTTTGAGAGTTACTCTAAAGGAATACTCTTTCCTCTTTTGTTCTTAATCCTTGACATATAGTATGCTTCAGATTTAGTATGGATTGCAGAAAAACCGGTAGATGGTTGGGGTTTTTTTTTTTTAGCTCACTTCCATTGTTCTTGTTAAAAGGTTTGATTTTAACTATCACATGAAACTTAAATAGACATTTAAACTAAAAGCTTTAAAACATTCCAAAGATCGTACATGTTCTTCTGGTTCACTTATTCACAAGCAAAATGCGCTAAGAAATTTATTAACTAGACAGACACTTGAGAAAGAGAGATCTTTGCTAGGTTTGGTGAGGCACCTGAAGTTTGAATAATGGAGAAGCATTGAGAGCTCTTAAACGTTTCAAACCGTAAATGCAGATAGAAATGATCTTCATTTCTCTCTCATGCCTCATTCTTGTTGTTATCATGGACACCCTGAAAGCACCAAAGGATTGTGTATTTGTGTATGAAAGATAGCAACCAGATAAAGCTTCCATGTCAAGTCCAAACATAGAGAGATCTTTACATTCTGAAAATTCAGCAGTCTAATTTTATCCACCTAATTAATTGTTCTAATGTTTGCTAAAAACATTCGTTAAAAAGTTAGGAACATTTACCTCTCTAGTGAGTTGGAGTGCTTCTCCGTCTACGATTGTTTCGGCCGAGAGGGTTCATGAACCACTTCGGTTTGTAGGAAACCAGTATGTATCCAATCGTAAATCCAAAGGAAATACCAGGTACGAATCCTATTGAAGCTGCTATCCAACTAATCACCTCTTTGTCTTCTTCCTCTGATTCCGGCGTTTCATACTGTTGATGTGATGTTGTCGTGTGAATATCTCTGCAGTCTTCCTCAAGAGAAGAGCCAGAAAGTCCCAGGTTATCTTCAAAGGAAGAGCAAGGCTGCGTACGAAACTGATTGCTTCCTGGTACTAGACCAGCAAGCTGGTTATGAGAGAAGTTCATGTATGCAAGGAACGAGAGGTTCCCTAACTCTTGTGGAATTTCTCCTGAAAGCTTGTTTTGGGAAATGTCCAAAGACTCGAGAGCTGTGAGGTTCCCCAATGATGAAGGGATGCAGCCAGTGAATGCATTATTTGACAAGTTGAGCACATGAAGCTCTTTCAATAGACCGATGGACTTTGGAATCTCTCCTTCGAATTTATTATCCGAAAAGTCGATTGCTGTGTAGATTTTAAGGATACGTACCAGCTCCAACTTTACACCTTTATTCATCAAAACCATTGAATCATAGTAATAGCTTGTATCACCTCTCATGTACTTGTCAGAAGACTGATCTTCGTCGGGCCCAAGTGATGACATAGCAGTCCACTTCGAAAAGTACTTTGATGGCAAAGTTCCATCGAAGTGATTATGCGATATGTCGATGATCCGCAACTGAGGGAACGAGGCTTGATGTATTGGTCCATGGAATGCATTGGAGCGAAGGACAAGAACTTGCAGCTTTTGTAGAGAACCCAACCAGAAGGGAAACGTGTCGTTGATTCTGTTGCTTTCCACGTTCAAAACTTCAAGAGTAGAGAAACGATTCAGAGATCTTGGAAGCTTTCCCACAAGTTGGTTATGACCGACATCGAACGACCTTAGACTTTCAAATATATGCTATGGAAGACCTCCACTAAGATTATTCTAACGAAGGTTTAGATGTGAAAGATTACTCTTGAGATTTCTCAAGCAATGAGGGATTGAACCGTTAAAGTTGTTTTCAGATAAATGGAGAGTCTTTAGAGAACGCAACTCGCATATGAAAGAAGGAATCTTTCCCATGAAGTTGTTGTTGGAGCCAAACAAGTGTCTCATAGATGGTTTCCAGACAGAGGATAGTCCTTGTTTCTTCTTTGATCTTCCGAAACTGTTGAAATTGTTGTTGGAAAGACTCACGGCGTACAAATTTGGTAGAGTCCATAACCAGCCAGGAACTTGACCTTGGATTTTGTTGTTGGAGATGTCTAGACTCATCATTTCATGTTGGGTTCTTAGGAGCTCTGGAAACTCGGTGATTCCGCAGCCTGACAAGTACAAAAAGTATATCTCCTGTGAAAGGGGATTTGAAACTGAAATTTTGTTTGTTGTTGAAACATGGTTGCCTGAGAGATCTAAATGATAGAGGCTTTTGGAATATGATAAGATATCATTCAAGTCAATCGTAGTGGTGGTGTTCAAATAGGATATGTCAAGATGTTGGAGTGACTTGAGATGCGAGAAGATACTAAAGTCAACTGGGCGACCTTGGGTGTCGAAAGGAGAAAGGTCAAGAGACAAAAGGTTGACAAATTTGGAGATGGATCTCGGGATTGGCCCTTTGAAGTTGTTGTTGCGAATATCTAACCAGTATAGGTTAGATGGTGAAGAAGATGTATTCCCAAACTCAAGAGTGCCGTTGAGTTGGTTATCACTCAAATAAATTCCAGCCAAAGAAGGAATGGTGAAGAGAGGAGAAGGGATAGTTCCAGTGAAAGCGTTGTGACTTGCTTCAAAACTTCTCAAGTTTAATAGTGAAGTGATATTAGGAGGAAGCGCCAATGAACTGATTGTTGGAGATATCTAGCAGTGACAAACATGTCAAGTTCAATAGTACATTGGGAAAATTTCCACTGAGCATATTGCTACCAACAAATAAGTATGTCAGCTGGTTTAGATTGCCAAAAGAAGATGGGATTTCACCTACGAGATTGTTTCCGAAAAGGTTGAGAGAGGCGAGATGAGAAAGCTTTCCAATTGAAGATGGGATTTCACCAACGAGATTGTTACTCAAAAGGCTGAGAATGGTGAGTTGAGAAAGGTTTCCAATTGAATATGGGATTTTACCAACGAGATTATTTCCCAAAAGGTCGAGAGAGGTGAGATGAAAAAGGTTTCCAATGGAAGATGGAATCCGACCACAAAAATTATTTCCAGAAAGTTGGAGAGTTATAAGATGAGAAAGATTTCCAATAGAAGATGGAATCTGACCCAAAAGTTGATTCATAGAAAGGCTGAGAATGGTGAGATGAGGAAAGTTTCCAATGGAATCTGAAATTTGGCCAGTAAGGTCGTTATATGAAAGGTCAAGAGTTCTTAGAAAAGGAAGGTTTTGAAGACTCCTATTGGCATGAAACCGGCCATGGAGACAGCTGCCCGCAAGG
The DNA here is from genome assembly GCF_030686135.1 of Camelina sativa. Taxonomy (NCBI): domain Eukaryota; kingdom Viridiplantae; phylum Streptophyta; class Magnoliopsida; order Brassicales; family Brassicaceae; genus Camelina; species Camelina sativa. The sequence goes on from NC_141898.1 coordinate 4,701,878, forward strand.
TCTAGCTCGACCACTTCTCCGGACTTGGCATTGCACTTGATACCCTTCCAACTACAACAGTCGCTGTTATTCCCCCATGACTCCGTCCTCGGATGAGATTCAAAGCTATCATACATACAGTTCTGATTAAGCTTCCCAATCTCAAACTCGTTTTTGAAAGCGAGAAGTGCATCCCTTTGTTCGGGACGACACAAATGCCTAGAAGGAGCCGCAAGCACGTCTTCAAAATGATAAATGAATAAGAAAATAAAACAAAGAGAAATAGGAATGATAATCGTTGAGTTCCCGAAACCTTTCATTTAAAATTAATGAAGAAAGCTGGAAATTGTGATGGTAAATATAAAAAGGTTTCGTGCCCATATCTCTTTTATAAACATATAATACTAATACATTCTACTCCACAAAGGTAATAAATCCAACACAGCTTGACTGACTCACATTTTTTTTTTTTTTTGACAATAACTGACTCACATTATAAACTATTCTTTCTACCAAATGTTCTTTCAGTTTAAAACGCAAAGACTTAAAAAAGTCTTTACGTTTGAATAGTCGATTTCCACAAATTTTGTCTTGCTTTTAATAACGTACAGGAAACTTCACAAAAAAAAAAAAACAATTGTTTGTCCAACCAAAAAAATTAAATCACCCAAAAGAAATGAATTCAAGGTGAGATGACTTTGTTATTGGTTGTGTAATGTGTACTCCTAGGTGATTGATGATCGACAGTGTCTCAGCGTCAAGACTTTTATCAATTTTGCGCAAAAGAAAAAAACCCAGAAAAGGCTAAGGCCCATTAGTATAGGGGATAAAAAATAAGACGCAGGCCCCTTGGTTGTTGTGATGTTGGTTTGTTTTTTTGTCGTCAAACAAAAAGAGAATAAAAATATAAATAATTTCTCAATATTATATATAATTCAAACTTTATATATTGATAAAATAAGAAAATAAATATTTTCAATATTATAGATTATAATTTATATTTTTCTTGTTATAAATTATGCATAACAGATTGTTATATTTTTCCCCCAAAATATTAGATTTTGTTCAAATATAGAATATAATCTTTAAAATGAGGCTTTGATCTCATTAATTAAGTTTCAATTAATTTTTTAAATATATATATTTCTTAAAATATCTCTATTATTCTGTAATCTAAATTTGATTTAAATTCAATTAAATAATTGCATCTTGTTATTTTTTCAAAATTTTGATTCTTTGTCAATCTATTTATTGAATTAAAATGTTTCTTTATGTGTTTGTAACTTTGACCCTTTCGATTCCTATTTCCTAGTAATATTTGTTTTCTGGAAAAGTTAAAATCTTATTAAAAAAAAAAAAATAGAGAGACGCGAAGAAAAAAAGCTTCAGAAGAAGATTTGATTTTTGATCGATTTTAGCAACGAACAAGAAAAACCATCTGCGTGAGAAAGAAGAGTTTTGTTTTTCCCCAGTAAAGACACGATTCAACTAAAAATCCTGGAGTCATTCACGATAGGTATGTTTTCTGATTAATCTTTTCTGGGTTCGTCGACTTTTCGCTGAAAAAGTCTCGACGAGGTCTCTGGGTTTGATGATTTTAGGGTTTTAGATGTTTTCATGTTCACTGATTTGTGAAAAAAACTGAAATTTTCCACTTCTCTAGGTTTCGATTTTTTTTTTGTCCAATTTTAGGGTATTTTTTTTTATTTTAGAAGATTTCTTTAATTTGTGAACAGGTTTACCAGTCCCTCTCACATGGCTTATATCAAGAACATTGATCCTGGTTTGACGCTGTTCCTGTTCACGGCATCTTTGAAGCTGCGAATGAAGGAAGACTTAACATTGATCCCAAAGCTTGGTCTCCAAATGGGACTGATCCAAGTCCATATCCTGCTCAGGTACCTTTACTTACTACAGAACGCTTCCTTTAACTGATTTACCCAAATGTCTTCTAAATTGAAATGTATCTTCCTTTAACTGAACTTTCATCTCAAGCATGTAAAGGTGTTGAATCTTCCACATCTGCTTCTCAAGTTCCGTCTGTTTGACGCTGGTTTGACGCTGTTCCTGTTCACGGCATCTTTGAAGCTGCTAGTGAACGAAAAGTATTTAACATTGATCCCAAAGCTTGGTCACCAGGTTTACCAGTCCCTCTCACATGGCTTATATCAAGATTTTGGAGGACCCTAAGGATAAGGATGGTCTCCAGAGCTTTGTGGGTAACATGGGAGCAGCTTCGTCATCGATGGTGCCTAATTCTTGGGAGGATGAGAAGATTTCCTGGGACTTTGAGGAAAGAAGTATAGCTAAATCTCCTTGTGGATCCTCCTATGTTTCCGCCACTACAGGAGATGCGGTTGATGACATCGGACGTATGGATCATTTGAAGATGGAAACGGGATCCCCCACCTTCGTGGATATATTGACTGAGGTAAGTTTAGGTCATCCATTGTTCCCTGAACCAATAAAAACGAACAGTTTTGCTTATGACCCTCTAATGAAACTTACTATGAATATGCTTTTCTATGCTAGATATTGTCGGAAGTCAAGGAGTTGAAGCATACTCAGATGAAACAAGCTGAGAGGATGATTACTTTGGAGATGGAGCTGGTAAAAATACTTTGCAAAACTCACAAATTGATACTTCTATTACACTTGCTAAGTACAAAATCTCTTATCTTTTGTTTGGGTTCTTGCAGCTTGAATCGAGAAGGGAGATACTTCGGGTAAAAGGGAGCAATGGAAGTTTTTAAGCACATGCATGGTAAGCCCAAATTAAGAATAAATTCTTAGAGTTTGTAATGCTTCTCTAGCTACTTCTTGTCTTTTGAACATATGTGAAGAAGAAAAAAAGGAATATGGAAATGATTTGACTCCCGAGTTTGAAAGTCACTCTAAAGGAATACTCTTTCATCTTTTATTGCTAATCCTTGACTTCGTATGCTTCAGTTTCAGTATGTATTGCTGAAAAATAGGTATATGATATTTTTTTACTCACTTCCATTGCTCTTCGACATAAATAGGTTTGATTTTAACTATTACATGAAACTTACATTGACATTAAACTAAAAGCTTTAAATCATTCCAAAGCTTGTACGTGTTCTTCTGGTTCACTTATTCACAAGCAAATTAATAACTAAGACACTTGAATAATGGAGAAGCAATGAGAGCTCTTACACGTTATCAAATCATATATGCAGATAGTATGACCTTCATCTCTCTCTCATGCCTCATTCTTGTTGTTATCTTGGACACCCTGAAAGCACCAAAGGATTGTGTCTAAGAAAGCAACCAGAAAAAGCTTCCATGTGAAGTCCAAACACAGAGAGATCTTTACATTCTTAAAATTCATCAGTTTAATCATCAGAATAGAACTTCTAGTTGTAGTATACGAAAATGAAAGATCAAAGAGATATTTCACAAACTTCGGTATCAATTACGGACATATTTTTAAAATATTATCCACCTAATTATTCTAATGCTTACTAACAAATTCGTTTAGAAGTCAGAACATTACCTCTCTCTAGTGAGTTGGAGTGCTTCTCCTTCTACGATTGTTTCGGCTGAAAGGGTTCATGAACCACTTTGGTTTGTAGGAAAGCAATATGTATCCAATCGTAAATCCAAAGGAAATACCAGGTACGAATCCTATTGCAGCTGCTATCCAACTAATCACCTCTTCGTCTTCTTCCTCTAATTCTGGTGTTTCATACTGTTGATGCGATGCTGGCGTGTGAATATCTCCGCAAACTTTGTCAAGAGAAGAGCCAAAAAGAAGTCCCAGGTTATCTTCAAAGGAAGAGCAACGCTGCGTCCGAAACTGAGTGCTCCCTGGAACTAGGCCTGTGAGCTTGTTATGAGAGAAATTCATGTACGCAAGGAATGAGAGCTCCCCTAGCTCTTGTGGAATTTCTCCTGAAAGCTTGTTTTGGGAAACGTCCAAAGACTCGAGAGCTGTGATGTTCCCCATAGATGAAGGGATGCGGCCAGTGAATGCATTGTTTGCCAAGTTAAGCACACAAAGCTCTTTCAATAGACCGATGGACTTTGGAATCTCTCCTTCAAATTTGTTTCCCGAAAAGTCGATTGCTGTTAAGATTTTTAAGATACGTACTAACTCCATCTCTACACCTTTATTCATCAAAACCAATGAATCATAGTAATAGCCTGATCCACCACTCATGTACTTTTCAGAAGACTGATCTTCGTCGGTCCCAAGCGATGACATAGCAGTCCACTTCACAAAGTACTCTGATGGCAAAGTTCCATTGAAGTGATTATGCGATATGTCGATGATCCGCAATTGAGGGAACGAGGCTTGATGTATTGGTCCATGGAATGCATTGGAGCGAAGGACAAGAACTTGTAGCTTTTGTAGAGAACCCAACCAGAAAGGAAACGTGTCGTTGATTCTGTTGCTTTCCACGTTCAAAACTTCAAGAGTTGAGAAACGATTCAAAGAACTTGGAAGCTTTCCCACAAGTTGGTTATTACCGACGTCAAGCGACCTTAGACTTTCAAATATATCCTTTGGAAGACCTCCACTAAGATTATTCTGGCGAAGATTTAGATCTGAAAGAGTACTCTTGAGGTTTCCCAAACAAAGAGGGATTGAACCGTTAAAGTTGTTTTCAGATAAATCGAGAGTCTCTAGAGAACGCAACTCGCATATGAAAGAAGGAATATTGCCTGTGAAGTTGTTGTTGGAGCCAAACAAGTAACTCACAGATGGTTTCCGGACAGAGGATAGTCCTTGTTTCTTCTTTGCTCTTTGGAAACCGATGAAAGTGTTGTTGGAAAGATTCACGTACTCCAACTTTGGTAGAGTCCATAACCAGCCAGGAACTTGACCTTGGATTTTGTTGTTGGAGATGTCTAGAAACCACATTTCATGTTGGGTTCTTAGGAGCTCTGGAAACTCGGTGATACCGCAACCTGACAAGTACAAAGAATATATCTCTTGTGAAAGGGGATTTGAAACTGAACTCTTTTTTGTTGTTGAAACATGGTTGCTTGAGAGATCCAATTCGAAGAGCCTTTTGGAATATGATAAGATATCATACAAGTCAATCGTAGTGGTGGTGTTCATATATGAAAGGTGTAGATCTCGGAGAGACCTGAGATGGGAGAAGATACTTAAGTCAACTGGGCGGCCTTGGGTGTCAAAATGAGAAAGGTCAAGAAACAGAAGGTTGACAAATTTGGAAATGGATCTCGGGATTGGCCCTTTGAAGTTGTTGTTGCCAATGTCTAACCATTGTAGGTTAGATGGTGCAGAAGATGTATTCCCAAACTCAAGAGTGCCGTTGAGTTGGTTATTACTCAAATTAATTGCAGCCAAAGAAGGAATGGTGAAGAGAGAAGAAGGGATAGTTCCAGTGAAAGCATTGCGACTTGCTTCAAAGTTGGTCAGCTTGTTGAGATTGCCAAAAGAATATGGGATTTTACCAACGAGATTGCTTTCCGAAAGGTCGAGAAAGGTGAGTTGAGAAAGGTTTCCAAAAGAAGACGGGAGTTGACCAGATAATTGATTTTGAGAAAGGTCGAGAAAGGTGAGTTGAGTAAGGTTTCCAATGGAAGATGGAATCCGACCACTGAAATGATTTCCCGCAAGGCGGAGATTGATAAGATGAGAAAGGTTTCCAATGGAATCTGGGATTTGGCCAGTAAGATTGTTATATGAAAGGTCAAGAGTGGTTAGAAAAGGAAGTTTTTGAAGACTGCTATTGGCATGAAACCGGCCATGGAGAAAGCTGCAGCTAAGGTCTAGCTCGACCACTTCGCCGGACTTGGCATTGCACTTGATTCCCTTCCAACTACAACAGTCGCTGTTATTCCCCCATGACTCAATCGTCCGATTACCACTTGAACAATAGCGAGAAAGCCTCCCAATATGAAACTCGTTTTTGAAAGCGAGAAGTGCATCCCTTTGTTCGGGACGACACAAAATATGCTGCCTAGTAGTAGGAGGAGTCGCAAGCACGTCTTCGAAATAACAAATGAAAAATAAAATAAAAGAAAGAGTGATAGGAATGATGCTCGCTGAGTTCCACAAGCCTTTCATTTTTTTAATTTTCTTGAATTTTACTAATGAAGAAAACTGGAAATTGTGAGATGGTAAATAAATAACATCGTTTCGGGCTCTCTTTCCGAAAGGTCGAGAAAGGTGAGTTGAGAAAGGTTTCCAAAAGAAGACGGGAGTTGACCAGATAATTGATTTTGAGAAAGGTCGAGAAAGGTGAGTTGAGTAAGGTTTCCAATGGAAGATGGAATCCGACCACTGAAATGATTTCCCGCAAGGCGGAGATTGATAAGATGAGAAAGGTTTCCAATGGAATCTGGGATTTGGCCAGTAAGATTGTTATATGAAAGGTCAAGAGTGGTTAGAAAAGGAAGTTTTTGAAGACTGCTATTGGCATGAAACCGGCCATGGAGAAAGCTGCAGCTAAGGTCTAGCTCGACCACTTCGCCGGACTTGGCATTGCACTTGATTCCCTTCCAACTACAACAGTCGCTGTTATTCCCCCATGACTCAATCGTCCGATTACCACTTGGAATATGATAAGATATCATACAAGTCAATCGTAGTGGTGGTGTTCATATATGAAAGGTGTAGATCTCGGAGAGACCTGAGATGGGAGAAGATACTTAAGTCAACTGGGCGGCCTTGGGTGTCAAAATGAGAAAGGTCAAGAAACAGAAGGTTGACAAATTTGGAAATGGATCTCGGGATTGGCCCTTTGAAGTTGTTGTTGCCAATGTCTAACCATTGTAGGTTAGATGGTGCAGAAGATGTATTCCCAAACTCAAGAGTGCCGTTGAGTTGGTTATTACTCAAATTAATTGCAGCCAAAGAAGGAATGGTGAAGAGAGAAGAAGGGATAGTTCCAGTGAAAGCATTGCGACTTGCTTCAAAGTTGGTCAGCTTGTTGAGATTGCCAAAAGAATATGGGATTTTACCAACGAGATTGCTTTCCGAAAGGTCGAGAAAGGTGAGTTGAGAAAGGTTTCCAAAAGAAGACGGGAGTTGACCAGATAATTGATTTTGAGAAAGGTCGAGAAAGGTGAGTTGAGTAAGGTTTCCAATGGAAGATGGAATCCGACCACTGAAATGATTTCCCGCAAGGCGGAGATTGATAAGATGAGAAAGGTTTCCAATGGAATCTGGGATTTGGCCAGTAAGATTGTTATATGAAAGGTCAAGAGTGGTTAGAAAAGGAAGTTTTTGAAGACTGCTATTGGCATGAAACCGGCCATGGAGAAAGCTGCAGCTAAGGTCTAGCTCGACCACTTCGCCGGACTTGGCATTGCACTTGATTCCCTTCCAACTACAACAGTCGCTGTTATTCCCCCATGACTCAATCGTCCGATTACCACTTGAACAATAGCGAGAAAGCCTCCCAATATGAAACTCGTTTTTGAAAGCGAGAAGTGCATCCCTTTGTTCGGGACGACACAAAATATGCTGCCTAGTAGTAGGAGGAGTCGCAAGCACGTCTTCGAAATAACAAATGAAAAATAAAATAAAAGAAAGAGTGATAGGAATGATGCTCGCTGAGTTCCACAAGCCTTTCATTTTTTTAATTTTCTTGAATTTTACTAATGAAGAAAACTGGAAATTGTGAGATGGTAAATAAATAACATCGTTTCGGGCTCTCTTTTATATACATAATCATAATAAACTCTACTCCACAAAGATAATATATCAAACACAGCTCGACTGATACTAGTCTTTTTACAAAGTGTTCTTCACGTTGAACGCAAATACTTTAAAAAGTCTTTACGTTTGAACTTTGAATAGTCAAGTTCCGCACATTACTCTTAATTACGTACAGTAGGGGAAACTTCACAAAATTGTTGAGATGTCAAGAGTGTTCCATCCACGTAACTGATAGATGTATCAATTTTGGGCCAAAAAGAAATAACCCGAAAAGGCTACGGCCCAATCGTAATATGGGGATAAAATAAAATGTAGGCCCATATGACCACATGCCACCGAACTAAGAAAAGTATAAATATTTGGAGATATCACATATCCGAAATAGAGAAGAGCGAGCCCAAATAATAATAAACTCTGGTTGTGATGTTGTTTGTGTATTTGGATATATAATTCAATTTTTTAAATATATAGATAAAGTAAGAAAATAAATAATATTCTCAATACTATAGATTGCATTCAATTTTTTTTTTGTTAAAAATTATGAATAAGAGATTGTTAACTTTTTATTTTGGAAAATTGGCAGAAGTAACCAACAAAAAAACTTTAATTAATTCACTAAGTATTCTAACCATCATCCTATAATATTTTTTATATTTTCTATAATAATGACAGTTTTGCCTATATGACATTATGAACAGCTAAACACACCCTTTCTCACGTGCATCCCCTCCTCCCTTTCTTTTTCTTTCTTCCTTTATTTTTCTCATTTACTTATTTATCTCTTATTTATTCATTTATACTTTACAATAAAATCTAGGGCAATTCTCATAAATCTATTTACACAAATTATTTAGATTTCACAATCTTATTTAAAATAAACATTTTCTTTTATATTTTTATTTGTTTTTTTTAATTGAACAACTTTAACTCAATAAGTAACTAAAATAATGTAATTATTTATTCTACTATCCTATATAGAATACAATAATATTCTATTACATTTTCTTAAAATATATATATTCTACAATTAATTTAATTTCCTTGTAACCTAATTTTAGTATGCGCTTAATTCGATAGTTTGGGTTCTCTATGTTGCATCCCTTAGGGTATAGTGTAATTTCTTCGGAAATTGTTAAATTCGGCATGTTAAATTTCATATGTTGTATATTTCTTATGAAACGGCTTGTTTCATAATTTTTTATTTCATTTCATACCATCATTACCAGTACTATCAATATATTTTATGAAAAATGTTTCATTCTATACTATTTAGTTTTGTTCTATACTATTTTATTAAGGTGTTGTAAAAAAATATTCTATATATTACATGTGCATGTGTCCTTCACTGATATCATCTCTAGTCTTTTTATATTGGCCAATGGTTATTCACTTATTTTTCTGATATATATTTCTTATGTTATATATTTTTTGTTCCATGCATTTAACTCGTTTGCTTGATTGCCTATGTTGTATCCCTTAGGGTATATTATCACCGCTACCATCACTACCACCACCACCATCACCACCACCACTGCTACGACCATAGTCATTGTTATCATTTTCGTCATCACCGTTGTTTAACATGGTGGCTTGGATTGTCTATATTGTATTACTTAGGGTATAACGTTTTTTCTGTGTTTTGCGTTTATTTTGTTTGTTATGTGTTTATCTCTTATGGTCAGCATTTACATAGTTGGGTAGATTGTTTATGTTGTATCCCTTAAAATATAACATTTTTTTTACTTTTAATTGGATTTGAGTTATTTATGTTCCATAATATTTTTTTTGCTATACTATTTCATTATAAACACTATTCATCACTTAAAGTTTTCAACTTCCGATTTTAAAAATTCAAGTTAGGTTGAATGCAGAAAAAAAATTCTATTTTTTAAAATAAAAATTTCAAAGTTTTTATTAATTTTGTTGAAAAGCTGTATCAATTAAAATTTAATGGGGGTAAAAACTATTATATCCAAATAAATAAAAGAATAATTATATATAAAATTGAACTTATATTCCAACACCTTTGTAAGCTGAGCGTGTATTTCATGTGACCCCTTTTTGTCTTTTTACATTAGCCAATATTTATTTACTTAATTTTTTTCATTAGTGTACTATATTCTTTGTTTGTTTTTTTGTTTTGGTCATCTCGCAAATTCACCCTTTTATTTTCTCAAAATATTAGGTTTTGTTCAAATAGTGAATATAATCTTCAAAATGAGACTTTTATCTTAATAAATAAGTTTTCATTAATTTTTAAATATAACTTACTTAAAAATATTTATATTATTCTATAATCTAAATTTGTAATAGATTGAATTAAATTATTGCACCTTGAATAACATACTTGTATGTTATTTTCCAAACTTTATTTTTTTGTCAATGTATTATTTATTGAGTTAAATATGTTTCTTTATGTGTTTGAATGCTTTTATCAACTATAGTAAGGATTCAATTGCTTACCCGTATTAATAAGAGCGTGTTTTTATGTGGTGGCGATTTCAACACGTGTCATCACCTGGTTTATGATCTGATCCAGAGCTCGAGTTTTAATAAGTGCCATGTCACTTCTACTCTCATTAAAATATCAGAAATATCTAGACAAAGTTGTAAATACCACTTCGACCCCTTCAATTCCTACTTTTTTTTATTTCTGGTAAAAAGTTTAAAAGTTAACAAAAACAGAAAAAAAGGGAGACGCTAGAAAGAACGCGAAGAAAGCTTCCGAAGAAGATTTGATTTTTGATCGATTTCATTTTAACAACGAACAACAAATATCATCTGCGTAATAAAGAAGATTTTGTTCCCCCCCCCCCCCCCCCCCGCTAAAGGAGAGATTCGACTTAATCGACTCTAATCCTGGAATCATTCACGATAGGTATGTTTTCTGGGTTCGTCGATTTTTCGCTGAATTAGTCTCGAAGAGGTTTCTGGGTTTGATGATTTTAGGGTTTTAGATGTTTTCGTGCTCACTGATTTGTGAAAAAAATGAAAATTTTCCACTTTTCTAGGTTTCGATGTTTTAAAGAAGATTGGGGATTTTTTTTTCTTCCAATTTTAGGGTATTTTTATTTTAGAAGATTTCTTTAATTTTTGAGAGTGGCTTTTTACAATCGTTAGCTTGCTCCCGAAGATTCGGCAAAAAAAAAATTGGGAAATTTCAGTTCCGAATTTTTCCTTTTCTATTAAATAAAGTAAAACTTGGTGAGCAAGTAAATATACACCCTTGGTGCCCAAATTGTTTCTGTGCCTCTCTCTCTATATAACTATAAATCCTCTGTTTGACTCCATAAGGTTTCTGTTTTTGTGGAATTGTGAGAAAGAGACTGAGTCGAAACTTTTTTATTTATTTTTTAACCTATCTTGTAGATTCTGTGATTGCGACTAAGAGGACGATGGCTATATATGATCAAACCGGAACCAGTACACAGAAGAAAAGGAAATCGAGGGCTCGAGCTGATGGTTTAACAGTAGCTGATAGGTTAAAGAAGTGGAAAGAGTACAACGAGACTGTTGAAGCTTCGATTATTATACAAGGAGAGAAACCAAGACGCAAGGTTCCTGCCAAAGGGTCTAAGAAAGGTTGTATGAAAGGTAAAGGAGGACCCGAGAATCCGCACTGTAGTTTTAGAGGTGTTAGACAAAGGATTTGGGGTAAATGGGTTGCAGAGATTCGGGAACCTAATAGAGGGAATAGGCTTTGGCTTGGTACTTTTCCTACTGCTGAAGAAGCTGCTTCCGCTTATGATGAAGCTGCTAGGGTTATGTACGGTTCGTTGGCTCGTCTTAACTTCCCGCAGTGTGTTGGTTCTGAGTTTACTAGTACGTCGAGTCAGTCTGAGGTGTGTACCTTTGAGGATAAGGCGGTTCTTTGTGGTGATATTTGTGTGAAGCAGGAAGATACAGATTGTGAAAGTAAACAATATAGTCAGATATTAGATTTTCGGGAAGAGTCTGGTGAAACCAGGATGGACAATTGTGCGGTTGGACATCAAAATGTGGATACCGTGCTGAATTACGATTTGTTGAAAGAGTTTGAACAGCAGTATTGGGGCGAAGCTATGAAGGAAGAGGAGAGACCGAAGCAGGAAGAAGAGGTGAGACCCAAGCAGGAAGAAGAAGAGATGCAGCAACGTCTACAGCTACAGCAACAGCTACAGCAGGAACAGGAACAGCAACCTGATCTGCTTACTGTTGGAGATTATGGTTGGCCTTGGCCGAGTGATCAGGAACTTTGGGATCCTAATGAGTTGTTTGATATTGATGAACTCCTTGGAGACATAAATGAAGACATGTTACCTTGTCCTGGTCAGAGCGAGGACCAAAACCACATAAATTCTGGTAGTTATGATATGCATCCGCTTCATCTGGAGCCACACGATGGTCACGAGTTCGATGGATTGAGTTCCCTGGATCTTTGAGAGTTCTGAGGCAATGGTCTACAAGACTACACCATGATCTTTGGATTGATCATAGCAGAAACAAGAAATAGGTGTTAATGAGCTGATTCACAATGAAAAAATATTAAATAACTCTATAGTTTTTGTTATTTCCTTCGAACATGAAGTGTTGATTCTCATCTATTGAGTTTAATATAGAGAACGGCAGGGTTACTCTTTTTCTCCTCTTTGTAGAACAATAGTGTATACAAAATAAACAGAAAATTTAACCATAATTTACAATTACAGTTCTAAATAAAATCTTAAATATAGAGAAAAAAATCATGGATAAAATAACTTCGCAAAGAGAAGCTCATTCCAAGTATCTTGAAGACCAGGTAAACACCAATGTATGCAATCGGAGTAGCTAGACGGATTTGCTAGCTGCTCCTTTGTCAATGGGCTCCATTGCTTCTTGTAGATTGATGTGTGTGCGTCTTTCCGATAGCCGGAGAGTTGTGTGATGTTAAGTACAGTCACCGGGAAATCCGCTCTGTTGTCTAGTTCCTCTCCTATCACTTTCATTAAGGTTTTGCTGCAGTCTGATGGCCAATGGTTCATGTCTTGGATCGGAGTTGTTTGATTGTAACAATTATTTCCTTGCCACCCCAATCCTCGCCCCTGGTCATGGAGGTAGAAAATTTAATTCTAACGCTTCGTTCAAGCTAAATCTTAGTCTCGTTTCAACTTGCGGATCAAATCAAAAGCCACATTTACTTGAACTATTAAGATAAACCGGATCCTTCTAAACCCCATTGCTTATTTCATTCAATACCAAATCCGGACTAGATTATTCTAAAGCTCTAAGCCATATATCCCCTCCTCACTTCTCAGTTCCTGGTTTTGAATTTGAAGCAACTGTTTGTAAATGACTAGAAATCACAGAAAAGTTGGAGAAGGTACTGACTTGTAGTGAGTAGGAGACATGGTAGCAAAGAAAACCCTTGTCTTCAATGGATCCATATTCTTCTTCACCCATTTAACCATAGTCTTCAGTGCCATTCGATATGCATCATCGCTCTCCATCTCAACAATTCTCTTCTTCTCATCCTTGAATGAACCTTCCCTTCAAATAACAAATTGAAAAAAATCAATCAAATCACAAGACAGTATTGAGAGTATACAGAAAAAATATCTGAGAACCTATTATTAGCAACGATGATAAGAGTTTATGTCATCATGATTAGGTACATACAAGATCTTCATTTTGAAGCCAGTCCTCCACCACAAGTATGTGTTGAACACAACTATATCAGCACCACGCCAATGCCTACCGTGTTTGTTAATCGAGCCTTTCCTCACAATCCGATCTGATACTCTATGAACAGTAGCGTTATCTGAATTTGATTCTAGAAGAAACGGTGCCCAGTAGAACTCAATCGTTGCATTGTAATCCTACATAAACAACATACCAGAAGAATCTATAAGAATCCTAGCAAGAAATATTCAAATCTAAGCTTTAGTCTTTGTCATCCTTCATACTCAGATCTCAGTATACTGTATCATCACATTCTACACAGAGCAACTTCAATGGATTCCACAAGACTTTTCTAAATCTGAACCAAATTACCTTGAGAGAGAAGACGGTGAGGGAACCAAATGTATCCATTGATTTAGAGTTTTCTGGGATTTGTGAATGAAGAAGACAGATCAAAGAAACATACATTCCTCTGTTCAACGAATCTCCAACAAACATCATCTTCTTCCCTCTCAAGCTCTCCAACATCACCGTCGCGTTAAACCTATAACACATTTCAACAAACCACAGAGCAAACCGATCTGAACATCAACCACCGAATCAAAATAATCGCATTCAAAATTTCGAAATTGAGAGAGAGAGAGAGAGACTAACGAAGGAAGCGAGCATGACTCAGGTTGCCATCTCCATGACTGATAATCACTATCGGGACGGCCATGCGTGCGGCAAGTGAGCTGCGGCTGAATGTACGGACACTCCGATTCTCTGTAAAACGGACGCGTTGACCAGTCTTTGACCCAATTCCCTCTGAACACATCGCATCCTTCCGGCATTTTCCCTACCGCAAAAGCCGGTGGCGGAGGTGACGGTGGTGGAGGAGATGACGGCGGAGGAGATAGTAGCGGAGTAGGCGGTGGCGGAGGAGATGGTGGCGGAGGAGGAGGAGGTTCGTCGACGACAACAACGACAGCGGATTGGTGGAGGATCGTTGGTGAGTTAAGGGAACGATGGGAGAAAGAGATGAAATCGTGGCCGTAGATGAAGACGGCGAGTAAGATGAAAGCGAATACGGTGTAGAAGAGGTGAGTGAGACGGCGTTTTCTACGGTGAGACGGTGATAACAACAACGGCGATGTCATTTTTTTATTTAAACGTTTAATTTATTTCTTTTTATACACTTTGTATGCCTTTCTCAGTCTTCTATGTATTGTAATGCCAAAATTTGATTAAAAATGAAATTTGGACTATAGTGAATGATTTGTAATTTGTATAGTGTATGATTTATTTAAAAAAATAAAAGCTATACAAGTTTGTTGCACTTGCACGATCCAAAACCAAACCCCATGTTACTCTACCCATAATTAAGCACGACAGTTAATATTTTAATTCGAAAACTTAGGAATATATGTTCGTAAGACTTTTTAATTAGCAGGAAAATCTATGAAAACCAAAGCATAAAGAAAAGCAAAGAAAGCCACTAAACTTTTTGCTAATCACATGTTTAAGCTTTATAAAATTGATCAACAAAACAACATTCAACTTTACATTCCAAGGCCTTATAAGCGTTTTATAAGACCCAATAAAGAAGAATCCAATTCTTTTACTTTATAGGCCCATTATAGAGCATCTGATCTCTTTCTCTCTGCTTTCGTGTAAGTTTTTAACTTTACAAAAACGAAATTCTCATGTCGTTTAGATTCATATTCACATTTAAAGAATGATGCTCTGTTTTAATTATATGTCATCGTCTTCTTCCTCCGTTGACCTCTCTCTCCCATCAAAATGCGAGACCTGCTTCGCGCCTATTTCTCTCGAAGAACTCTTGTATACATTTACAATCTCTTCTTCTCCATCTCCCGTAAGCTTCTTACTTCGTTCCCTCTCTCTCTCCTCATGCCCGAATCCAATGACGGCGCCGACGCAGAGTCTGAGGCTGTTCCGCTTCTCGATCTGTCTAAGCCGTCGTTACCTATATCTTTCCCGATCAAATCTCTTCAAGACCTGAAATCTCGTTCTTACTCCGATTCCTTTCACTTCCAGTTTAATCGTTCAACCGTTCCTCTCCGGCGAAGCTCTGATGTTACGAATCGTCCAAGGGTTTTGGCCTGCCACGATATGAAAGGAGGGTATGTAGATGATAAGTGGGTACAAGGGTGTGAGAACGACGCCGGATATGCGATCTGGCATTGGTATTTGATGGACGTTTTTGTTTACTTCTCTCATTCTCTGGTTACTCTTCCTCCTCCTTGCTGGACCAATACTGCTCATAGGCATGGTGTTAAAGTAAGTTGTCTTAATACTTTTGGATTCTTCAACTTCCAAAGTTTCGATTTTTTGGTTGAGATATCTCTGAATTTGCTGATTAGGATTATAAAATTAGAGAATTTGATTGTCTGTTGAATTGGGTATGTATGTTGTTGAGTGTTTTATGGGTAAAAGTGTTTACTTTCATGTGTTTATGGAAACATAAAAGGTATTGGGGACTTTCATCACAGAATGGGATGAAGGAAAAGCTACCTGCAAAGAGATGCTTGCCACAAAGGAGTCTGCTCAGATGTATGCAGAGCGTTTGGCAGAACTTGCTACTGCTCTAGGCTTTGATGGGTGGCTGGTGAGGTTCTTTTCATTTGCTTTATTTTTCATAAATATTTATGTTCTAATCGTCTGCAATTGTAACTTGCAGATTAATATAGAGAATGAAATAGATGAAGAACAGATCCCAAATTTGAAGGAATTCGTAAGCCATTTAACAAAAGTCTTGCATATATCTAGACCTGGGGCTTTAGTCATATGGTGAGTTGCTCAGAAGACTTTCGTTGTTCATATTTTGACAGTGTCACTTTGATCTGATAACTTTCTGCAGGTATGACAGTGTCACTATTCGTGGTAATCTTCAATGGCAAGATCAATTGACTGAGCTGAACAAACCTTTCTTTGACTTATGTGATGGAATATTCATGAACTATACATGGAAGGTCTGCCTTTTGGGTTCGATTAATCTCTTCATTCTCAGTTTCTTCTATATGTCTTGTTTTTTATGAGTGAGTGATGATGTTTAGGAGAACTACCCACAACTATCAGCTGAGGTTGCAGGGGACAGAAAATTCGATGTCTACATGGGAATTGATGTCTTTGGTCGGGGCTCTTTTGGTGGTGGGCAATGGACTGTATGTCTCTGAAACTCTTTATGATATTTGCCTCTCTATTGGTGACAGCGTGAAAACAAATAATGTGTACTTGAATATTTTCTTCCTCGTCCTATTCTTTTACATGCTAGGTAAATGCTGCTCTTGATTTGCTGAAGAGACACAATCTGTCAGCTGCCATGTTTGCTCCGGGATGGGTATATGAGACTGCACAACCACCCAATTTTTATACGGCTCAAAATAAGTAATGCTTTAAATCATTTGCTTTCCTTGTGGTCTACAAATTTTAACTACCATTACTGTGTTTGAGCTCCATTTTTGTTTTCCTACTGTTGCAAAGAAGATGCTGGATCTTACTATTATTCATGTGTTTTCTCTTCAGATGGTGGTCACTTGTCGAGAAGTCTTGGGGAATTGTCCAAACTTATCCACAAGTCTTGCCTTTTTACTCAGATTTCAATCAGGTAAGTTGAGATCGATCAAGTCTTTGTTCTTATCTTGTAACACTAACAGCACAGTGAATCATTCATTGATTTTCTTGGTTATTATCAGGGATGTTCAGCTATGTTCTGAAACTCTCTTCTCTCTTTTGTTTAGGGATTTGGTTACCATGTTTCACTCGAAGGTCGCAAACTGTCAGATGCTCCATGGTACAACATTTCTTGCCAAAGTCTTCAGGTTCAACCATCTTACTGTCTTTAATTTTACTGTACACTTCTAATGTTTATTGGAACCAGAGACTTATCCCGTCACAATATGACAATTAATCTTTTTTATCTGAGTTTGTCTCTCCTCTCATCTGATCTCCGTCTTTGCTCTGTTCTTCATGTCAGCCTCTCCTAGAATTCAATGAAGACAACAAAGATATCATCCAGGTCACTGTTGAGTGAGTTCTGGTCCTAATACTATCCTCATATTTATTTCGGCAAAGACCAAAAAGGGAAAAATGTTTTTGACATTCTGAGCAAACATTTAAACAAGAAGTACTGTGAATTTGACAGTTCTCGAGAGGTATCTTTTAACGGAGGAGGGACCATTGCTTTTAGAGGAAAACTCGAGGGAAATACGTCTTTCACAACAAGGCTCTTCAAACCCCATCTTCAGCTTTCATCTTCCCCCATCACAATATCCTACTCTGTAAGTCTCTGCTTTTAGATACTGAAATACATTACACTATGAGATTTTGTTTTTTTTTTTACTAATGGAGGATTTTGGAGCTGGTGCAGGTGAAATCAGATGAAACCTCTAAAATTGGAATCCTGCTATCTTTCTCATCTCTATCACATGAAACTAAATCCATACTCGTGGCGCCACAAGAACCCATCCGCAGATTCGACGACCTGCTCTTACAGTGTCTCACCACATCACCGCAGACTGTATCCGAGTGGACGGTACACGAGACAGATCTTGTCATGGATGGTCACACACTGACAGAAATCTCTGCCTTTTGCTACAGACCAGAGAATTCGACAAAGGGGGCAGAATATGTTGCATTGCTCGGACACATCTCAATCAAAGATCATGTTCAGTACCAGCAGAAACCTGAGACTTTACTTCCAGCGTCGTCGCCGTGGGTCATCGAAGCTCATAACATAGAGCTTGTACCCGGTAATTCTGGTACAAAGATCCTCAGGGTTAAGCTAGAATGGAGACAGAAAGACCTTGAAGATTCTGTATTCCCAAGGTACAATGTGTATGCAGAGAAAACGAAGTCGACTGATGTAAGACCGAGGAAGGTTCTAGAGAAACCGAGAAGCGAGACAGTGTTCCTTGGAGTCGCTCACGTACCAGCCTATTACGTAGCGGAACTGGTGGTAGAATCGGAAGTGAAAGGAGTCCGCTTCGTAGTTCAAACCTGTGGTAAAGATGGTTCATGGGCCAAGCTGGATGATTCCCCTACGCTTCTAGTTGTACTGGAAGGTCTCTAAGATTTCTCCTATGTGGTTTTGCTTGACGCCAAAATCTTAATCTATAATACATACTGTAACTGGGAAAAAACGATACAAAAATGAAACATACCGTAATATCAATTACAAATAGCAGCAAATTACTGCATGAATATCGAATTAATTTTTATTTAACTTCCCCAGCAGATCAATGATAATCTTGCAACATTTTTAGTAATTCTTTTTGTTGATATATTTTTATATTGGGCAGCTGTTGATGATTAATAAAATATCTTACTACAGTATTATTATAAACCATCGTTTTCACTTAGTTTCCTTGTCAATGTTGTCATCTTACGTTAGCTAAATTACACGACGCCTTAATTTGCTCAACGGCCGATTCTAGAGAGACCACGCGTATGCCACAAGCCTTTTCTCGTCTTTCCACGTGTCCAAGCAACAGTGTACCACGTCATTCACATCCCCTGACCCATCGCCGTCTCTTTTATTAAACCTCCTCTCTCTCTCCGTTCGTTCGCTTACTCCGACGTTTTAACACAGAGACACTCTCCTCTTCTTTGCTTCCTTCTCTATACATCTCGAGAACCAATGCTCAAGGCTTCTCCCGCTCTCTCTCTCTCCGGCGGCGGAACGAATCTGTTTCATCCGTCGAGAAATTCGTCAAATCCTCTGTTTTCTTCTCGTGGATCTACGTTTTCTGTTAAAGCTGCGAAAGGAACGAACACGAAGTCGTTAACCGGAGTTGTATTCGAACCTTTTCAGGAGGTCAAAAGGGAAATGGATCTCGTTCCCACTGCCCCTCTTGTTTCTCTCGCTCGCCACAAGTTTCACGAAGACTCTGAATCTGCGATCAACGATCAGATCAAGTATGTACTCTCTCTTGCTTAGTTTTTTTTTGCTTTATTTTATAACTTAATCGTCATAGTTTGGTACTGATTCAGCTTCGATTCACTTATCATGGTGCGTCTGTTCTGAATCAAAAATTTAATTTTGCTTGTCTGAATCGAGTTAGCTTGGTTGTTTATATTGTTTAATACGTGACGGCGTGTGTCTGAATCTTAACATGTCTTATTTGCTTTTGTGTGAATCATCATAGCGTGGAGTATAACGTTTCCTACATCTACCATGCCCTGTATGCCTACTTCGACAGAGATAATGTCGGCTTGAAAGGTTTCGCCAGGTGAGTTCCTTTATTGTAAAGAAAATCGTATTTGCGTCTCTTCAGCTGGTTGGTCATCTTTTTTGGTTGTTGTATTTGTATGTTTTACTGATAGGTTCTTTAACGATTCGAGTCTTGAAGAAAGAGGTCATGCTGAGAAGTTTATGGAGTATCAGGTAACTTCAGGAAAACTATCAGGTTGTAGATCTTTGATAGTGTTACTTATGTTTTGATGGATCGATCTTTAGAACAAGCGTGGCGGGAGAGTGAAGCTGCAGTCTATTTTGATGCCCATATCTGAGTTTGATCACGAGGAGAAGGGAGATGCATTGTATGGTAAGTTGACTCATATTATATCACTATGGTCTTTTAAATATTATGCTCTTGATTGATGATTCCGACTCTTTTTATGTATCAGCCATGGAGCTTGCATTGTCTTTGGAGAAACTTACTAATGAAAAGCTTCTGAAGTTACAAAGTGTAAGGACCTTATCTTTTCATCATTAGAATTATGAATGCTAAGCCTTAAAGCCATGATTGCAGTAACAGGGCAGGCTTTGACAGTGAAAAAAGATGATTAGATTAATCTCTCTCCCCTGTTTGATCCTACAGGTTGGTGTGAAGAACAATGATGTTCAGCTGGTTGATTTTGTAGAATCTGAGTTTCTAGGCGATCAGGTAAAAACACAAAGTTTTCATATTATCATTACATTTAAAGTACGCAACGATCTTCCTCACGTAACCTGTAAAAACAGGTTGAAGCCATCAAGAAAATCTCAGAGTACGTTGCACAGCTAAGAAGAATGGGAAAGGGTCACGGTAAGTCCTTTTAAACCCATAAGCCTCAAAACTGCAATTTCACTTCCTTTTGGGTGTTACATTAACTCCCCCTTCCGGTGTGAAAACTGCAGGAGTGTGGCATTTTGATCAAATGCTTCTCCATGAGGGTTAAAGAAGTAGAGCTGCAGCTTTTGATGATGATGATTCTGATTCGGTTACAGTCTTCCTTGTGCTATACAGCACCGTTTGTCCTTTCTTTTCTTTGGTTTTGTTTGTTTAACCGAATGGTTGAGAGTGTGTTAATACTGCTGAATAATGTAATAACTCGTAGTCTAATAATAAATGCAACTATGCAAGTCCACTGCTTTAATGCAACTCTTGCCATAGGTTTTACTGGTGACTGAAGTTACTACTCCTAACTTTTCAAAAGATTGAGCTTGGATTTTGTTTAGAAAGAAAAAAACTTGGTTTGATTTTGGTTTAAACGCCTCGGTTGGAGCCAAAGTGTCGTTTATGCCATACCCAAACGGCATGACGTTGGAAAAAAAGATTTGTCTCTATAAGAAACCCACCAAAACAGAGCCAAAATTGGAGAATACGAAGCGACTTCACAGCTTTAACCATTATTCAAGAAAAAGAAAGCTCTTCGTCAATGGAAAATGTTTCACCTTCCTCACCGATCAATCCACACTTCTTCCAGCCTCTTCTTCCTGGATTCCAACAGCTACCTCGTGATCTATCTCTCTTTCACTCTCTTTCTTTGCTATGCTTAAAATACTGTTTGTTTGATCTCTCTCTCTCTCTCTCTGGGTTTCTTTTGTTGCAGAAAATTCCCATGTGTTTCTTCTTAAGGCACATAGATGGAACAACAAACGAGGACAATGCGGTGGTGAAGCTGAGATCGGACGTTTCTGATATAACCTGGCAAGTGAAGATGGAGGGTCGGAGACTCACCAAAGGCTGGAAAAAGTTCGCCGCCAGCCATGACCTCCGAGTCGGCGACATAGTTGTTTTCAGACATGATGGAGGTTTGTTGTTCCATGTCACGTGTTTTGGACCAAGCTGCTGTGAGATTCAATATGATGTCATTCAAATATCCTCTGGTACGACTTACGGCTTTTTGTATCAGTATTGATTATTTGAGCGAACCGGATTCAATGATGTGTATACATACACACTGGTAGTTTGGTTAATTCTCATTCAAACTTGAACCAGATTCAGATTCAGAGAAGAATCAGAACACAGCAGATGAAGGATCTTCATCAGATCATCACTCTTGTTTTGTAGCACGTGTCGGTGTCACCGCATCGAATCTACGCAAAGATAGTCTGGTGAATGATTACTTCTGCACTGCACTGAAATATTTCTCTTTAGAATCTAATCATATACTGATATACACTCTCTGTAAGTTATGCAGTTTCTCCCTAGAGGTTTCTCAAGATCTAATGGTTTGATGAATCGTAAGTGTGAGATCATTCTATCGAATGAAGATGGGATACCATGGAAATTGATCCTGAGTCATAAACCAGACGGCGAGGTTTACATCAGAGGCGGTTGGAGAAGTTTCTGCTTCGAAAATCGACTAAGAGTCAACGATGTTTTATCCCTTAAGCTTGTGCAAACCGGTAAAACACCTGTTCTCCAGCTTTGTTCTTCTTCTACGACGAGCCAAAACAGATTCTTGACACTAACTCTCAAACCATACAATCTCAAGAAGTACAAACTAGTAAGTAAGTTTGCATCAATCATTTCAACATTGTTGTCAGATTTTGCAATGTTTTCGAGTTCTTTATGGTAGTGTCTACCGGGGACATTTGTGAAGGCGAATGGTATCGAGAGAGCGAGGAAAATAACTCTCGTGGATCAATACAATATCAAACGGACGACGAGTCTTAAACCGGACGACAAACATGGAAAAATGAGATTGGGAAAAGAGTGGAAAGAGTTTGTTATGTTAATGGAGTGAATATTATATAGGTGAGTCCTTCAAGCTGGAACTCATCAAGGAAACAGAAGACACAGCTACTCATCTACTTAAGTTCTGCTCCAAAGTCGTCAACTTTCCCTGAGTTTGTATTGCTTTTGTAGAACCTACCTGAAATGTACTTTGTTTTGTGGTTTTTGGCTGGTTTGTAACGAGGTTTTAGCAGTTTGGGATGAACAATGGAAATTCTAATATTTTGGCTTGGCTTGGCTAGTTTCTTTGATGTTCCAACTCAAACTCATCATCCTCAAGTATTGAAAACCTTCCAGATATCAAATACCAAATCTCAAAAGTATTCATCTATTTATGTTGTAATACATCAAAAAAGGCAGACACATGGAATTACACATCCTGCTAACCATTCAAAGGAAGTGAAACAAACTGAATAACAGTTATAGAGTTGATTAATGTCTGAAACTATGCTTGCAGACCTTATAGAGTAACTTATCTTCATAATCTATATAGTATTATATACATACAGAGGGGAACACCGTTAAACGAATACTTACATTTCTTCGGACTCTTCCAATAACTTCATCTTCTCATAATAGAGATTAGAGAGCATATGTTTAGTACATCAATGATCTCTTGGTCTCTATACTTTTTTTCTTTCACGGTTCTTAGATTTAGGATCCTCCACAAAGTCCACCTACCCAAAACAAATCCATCTACTCATCCAGTCAGTGTCAAATAACAAAAACGACATCCTTTATTTGGTGAATAGTCAAAGTTCATATACTTGCTGATTATTTGCTAAACGACAGCGTTTTAGGAAGCAAGAGACCTCACTTACCCTTCTGAACAATCTAGAAGGTTACAATAGACGCCGACTTCTTATTAGTCGTCAAATTGATTCCGTCGATTTGCCGAAAACTCGAAATTCCTACTCTCTCAGTTGATATCTCTCGGCCTCATGGCGAATCCGGCGGAAGAACCCGACGTGAATCCACCAATCCGAGAACCCCAAGAAGAAGAAGAAGAAGTTGAAGAACTGAACGGAGACGAAGAAGAAGAGGATGATTACGAAGGAGAAGACGATGATGACACCGAGTCGAAATCTCAAACGCGCGAAGGCCGGTCCAGTGTAGACAGGATCAAAGCGGAATCGCTTTTCCGTCGGATGCGAGCTGCTCCTGTGCCGGTGCGTGTTCACGACGTGATTGTGAAAGGAAACGAGAAGACAAAGGACCATATCAT
This sequence comes from Camelina sativa, assembly GCF_030686135.1. Taxonomy (NCBI): domain Eukaryota; kingdom Viridiplantae; phylum Streptophyta; class Magnoliopsida; order Brassicales; family Brassicaceae; genus Camelina; species Camelina sativa. The sequence goes on from NC_141898.1 coordinate 4,725,327, forward strand.
CGAGGCGGAATTGGAAGCTGCGAGAGAGGCGACCACGTTGCAGGAGCTTCTCGAAGCTTCTAGGGTTGCTAATTCGAATCTCCGAGCGTTAGATATCTTCGATTCCGTCAACATTACTCTCGATTCTGGTCCTCCTGAGCTTCCTGGTACCACCAATGTGGTAATTGAAGTCGTCGAGAGCAAAAGCCCTCTCACCGGCCAAATTGGCGTCTACACTAAAGCTCAGGTATTGCTTTGATAGTAACAATTCACTGCTATGCTTCAGTTGAGTTTGTTTATTCGGTATTGGTTTCGATAAAGTTGAATCTGGACTGATGATGTGCATTGCTCTTTTAGGCTAGATCATCAAGCATTGAAGCATCTTTGAAGTATAAGAACATTTTTGGCTATGGAGATATATGGGACGGGTCTATAATTTATGGCTATGACAACTCTGCTGAGGTTGCCTTGGGGATGTATCTACCAAGGTTCAGAGGATTTACTACTCCTTTTACTTCTCGTATTTACCTTTCGACTCAAGACTGGCTTAAGTTTTCATCGTATAAAGAACGTTCCCTCGGTCTTTCTCTCGGTCTTCTCTCAAGCAAGTATCACGAGCTGGTCTACACGATTGCCTGGCGTAATCTGATAGATCCATCCCGAGCGGCTTCAGTGTCAATAAGGAGGCAACTGGGACACAGTCTGCTTTCTGCGTTGAAGTATACTTTCAAATTTGACCAGAGAAACTCATACTTGAGGCCAACTAGTGGATATTCTTTCATCTCTACTTCTCAAATTGGTGGTCTTGCTCCTGATAGCCGAAGCTTACGCTTCTTGAAGCAGGTTGGTTCCCTCATTTTACATGAACTTTATCTAAGTTTGGGAAGTTGAATTTGCTTACACAGCAAATTCTGTGGTACAAGTCCCTTGTTTTCTTTCATATCTTCCCTAGTGTAGTACGTCTGAAATTTATGCTCACTGTGAGAGGAAATAACAAGAATTTTAGACCTCATTCTGTGGTACTAGTCCCTTTTTGTCATATATATCTTATGTCTGAAATTCTCACTGAGAGGAAATAACAAGAATCTTTAGACCTCTGATACTTTGAGTGCCCATTTTCATTTGTTTTCTCAGGAAATTGATCTTAGATATGCTGTTCCTTTCGGGGTTTACAACGCTGCTCTCAACTTTGGTGTGTCTGGGGGTGTCTCCTTTCCGTGGGGAAGCGGATACCAGAACCGCCCTTCCTCTGTGCCAGAGAGGTTCTTCTTGGGTGGCAATTCATCGCCTCTATGCTCTTTAGGAGGGCCATCTGCACTATGGGGTTTCAAGACCAGAGGACTTGGTCCCAACGAGCCAAAGAGGAAAGGCGATAGTGAACGGGATTTTGTTGGAGGAGATGCAGCGGTGACTGCATTTGCGGATCTCTCATTTGATTTGCCAGTGAGATGGTTAAGAGAGAGAGGAATCCACGGGCATGTGTTTGCATCTGCGGGGAATATGGCAAAGTTATCAGAGAATGAGTTTAGAAACTTCACTGTTCCAAAGTTCTTGGAGACATTCAGAACTTCAGTTGGTGCTGGAATCGTCTTACCAACTAATGTATTCCGTATGGAGGTTTGGTTCTCATCACTACTCTCCCTTTTTGCATTTTTATTGAATGAGAAAGTGCAGTGATTAACACCAAAATTATATCCATCGTTTTGTTTTTGTTATGAGACAGCTTAACTACTGCCATATATTGAAGAAACAAGAACACGATCAAGCGAGATCAGGGGTTTGTGTGACATTCTCTGCCTCGTCCTGAGAAGTTTTTAGCTGAAGAAGGTACTCAATATGATATTGCCTCTCATTTTTTTTTGGTCTTAAAACCGTGTCCCAATGACTGGCAGAATCTTTGATTTTATTGTTAAATCGATAAAATTTTACAAAGAGAGTTGATTTTTTTTGTTATGTTTGCATGGATTTCTCATTTCTGGATTTTTCATTCTGAACGAGGAATGGCAATAAAGAAAAGGAAATTAAAAAAACTATTGAACCACCATTAATTGGTTGAGTTTGAATTATAACAGCCACTATTTTTAATGATGCTGCTGATGAACTCTTGACGCTGTGGAACATTACTAGGACTAGTACTAAGTACTAACAAGTCATCTTTACTTGAATTCTTTTTTCTTGGCTATCCGTGACTGTCTATTTATTGTGAAGTGTTTTATGTATTGAAGAAAATTAGATAAAAGAAGATGAAAAAAACTCTTGCAAGTCAACGAGTATCATTCATACTGTCTGTTTCTTTCGCCTTATGTTCTTTCGTAATAACTATCCTCATCTGATTTCTTTTCTTCACTAAGACGTTCCCTATTGTTGTTGTTGTGATTTTGGTTGGGCAAACGACGTTTTGAAGTTTCCTGTACGTAATTATAGTAAGGCACAATGTGTGGAAATTGACTATTCAACACGTACAAAGACTTGTAGTTATAGCAAATTAAGCTATGTTGTTGGATTTATTTTTGTGGAGTTGTCCCAAAAAAAAAGAAAAAAAAAAGAAGGAAAAGGATTTATTTTTGTTGAGTACAGTCTATTATTATCTTATATAATATGAGAAGGTTTTTTTCAACTTTTGCTAAGGAGATAGACATTTGGCTTAATATATTTCTAACATCTGTATTTTTGGTTTGAACCTAATTAACTATAGTTTGGACCTTATTAACTATAGTTTGGACCTTAATAACTATATGCTCATAAAATCAAAAGAAAAAAAACAAAAAGACCATCAACATTTCATTTCTGCTTCTCTAATCAGAAACATATGCAGCCCCCAAGAATCTAGAGCCACGTTATATTAGTCTGTGGTTGGTTTCACTTGGAACTATACCAATATTAAATTAAATTTATAGGTTTGAATTCTTGGGTTTAATTTCTGTGTTTGAATCTTATATAATTTTCACGGGCACAAACGGAGTCAAATTTAAGTAAGATGGTGGGATATTATTTAAGTAAATTAGTTTAATTTTTTCTCAAAAAATTATACAGTATATTATTAAATTTTTGAGCTTACTTTCTAGAAAATTACATAAGATTGTGAGATAGTTTTGATCTAATTCTATAATTATTTTGCTCGATTCAAACTTATTATTTCAAACGTCATATTTTTGAATTACATAAATTTATAAGTTTTCATATTGGAATTTCATAAATTATGAATATAATCAGTTATGTTTTGATTTGAAATAATACCATCATTTTATGCATTGCCTTATATCTACTCACTATTTCCTCAATTTTCATTTTTGTTTATATTACTTCTCATTTTTAACTTATTATTTTGAAATACTTGCGAATTTATGATCATTAATATTTGATTTCAATCCTTCTCTCTCTTAAAGGCTCAAACATTCTATAAATTTTAGTTTTCTAAAAATAACCTATTACCATACGAACACATCCTCTTTCAGACTATTGTGAAAACTAAAACATTTACTAATTCTTGGGTTCACCCCTAGGGGTGAACTTCTCTTATTCACCCCCTTTAAATTAAGCAAACAAATTATAATTTTGTTTAATTGTAAAATCTAAACCCTAACCACTCTTTTATAAACCCAAACCGACATATAATTTTGTTTAATTGTAAAATCTAAACCCTAACCACTCTTTTATAAACTCAAACCGACATATAATTTTGTTTAATTGTAAAATCTAAACCCTAACCACTCTTTTATAAACCCAAACCGACATATAATTTTGTTTAATTGTAAAATACTAAAATCTAAACCCTAACCATTATTTTATAAACCCAAACCGACATATAATTTTGTTTAATTGTAAAATCTAAACCCTAACAACTCTTTTGTAAATCCAAACCGATATATAATTTTGCTTAATTATAAAATCTAAATCCTAACCATTCTTTTATAAATTCAAACTGACATATATTTAAACTCTAATCTTCTTTTATAAAACCAAACCGACATAATTTCCTTAATAAAAGATCTACATAATTTGTTTCCTTAATTTGTTTTGTCTTTTTATTTTAATTTTGATTTTTTTATTTAAATATGATATGACATGTCATATTATTGTATTCTGATTGGTTAATTAAGAGGGGGTGAATGAAAGTTATTCACCCCTAGGGGTGAACCCAAGAATTTTTCTTCTTTGCTATCCTCGATTCAATCTCCAACGAACAACAAAACACCGGTATTAATAGTATCGTTGTTCGGATCATCCGTTTTTGGGAAGTTCATAACTTTAGAAGAAATATTATTTTACTAAGTCTTGAATAGTTTCTCCAAAAATGTAAATTATTTTCACTATTGTTCATCTTTTGATGATTTACTTAATCATTTTAAAATATTTATTAAAGAAAATAAATAATTTAATGTGTAATTGATTTTAAAAGAATTTTAATATATAATAATGATGGGCGTCATATTCTTAAAGAAACATTACTATATTATATCATCTAATAATAAAGTAAAGTTTTCTTTTGGAAACCTCCAAAAGATTATCATTTGTTGGTCTCTTCTTTCACAAGTGCCATTTTGTTTTTTTTTTTTAATTTTTAGTATAACAAATTTATTCAATTGAATTTACATAATAAAAATTTTGCTTAACAAATAATTTGATGATTAAATAGTTTAAGGATATAAGACTATAGTATATATATTTGGGTTGTATAGGATAATGTCGAGTAATAATTGGTTGCTTTATTTCCACACTTTAATATAAATAATTCAAATGATCTTGATATTACATTATTTTATTTCATTTTCAATCCATTTAAAATAAACTAAAGTATATTTTAATATATAATTTCTAAATAACTAAATGAGAATTAAATATATATATTATTTTTTTTGACAAAGAGATAACTGTATATATTTCTGTTTAAAGAGAGAAGTGAATATATATTTAAAGTCATGATTTATTAGCTAAGATGCCCGCTCATATATATATATTTATAATATATAACTCTTGAGTATATATTTAAAACGATAGACAATTTTAGTTATTAATTCACAATAATGTATTTTTATAAACCTGACACATTTTTTATTAACTTTTTTATTCCATCTCATCAATCCTATATTTTGTACTAACTCTCAATTTTGTAACTTTATAGTAATGCAATGAATGATTAATAATAATATTTAGAAATATTACATATATAAGAAAATATATTAATATGTAATGATTGCATATCTATAACTTTCACATAATTTATGTGACTCCTATAACAATGAAATACTCCCTCTGTTTTAATTTAGTTGTCGTTTTAGGTTTACAATAAAAATGTTTGGTGAATATTTATCCCTGATGTTTTAAAGTTTTGATTAATGAAATATTTATAAAATATATTAATATAGGGTAAAACAGACAATTTAATAGTTTTTTTTAATTTGTGTGAGAAAACTTTAAACGACAAGTAAAAAGCCGGAGAAAGAATTACATTTACCTAATTGATATAAATATTAGTGCATTTAATATCCAATTAAATAATAAATTTTCCATATACTCTTAACTACAATTTCTCTTATAAATAGAAAGATACACATTTTACTAATCCTCATATCTTAAATGTTACATAATATTTTTATTTTATTAATATTGTTTTAATTAACTAATAATCTCAAAAATTACAAAAGAAATATCCAAATACAATGTAAACTAAGTCCGTGCGTAGCACGGAACGACTACTAGTATAATATATACTTATGCTATATAAAGAGATGGATACGAAACCATGTTACTTACGATCAGAATTTCCCACCTTCGTCTTTGGTTTTTCTTTATCGTTATGCAAGAAAACTAAAGTAAATTAACTTGAGGACGAAACGCTAGCTCTTGGAACTCAATGAGTATCATTCCTGTTACTTTTTATTTGCCATTCTTTTTCATGGATTTCTCAATTTCTGGACAGGCAACCTTTTTCGATTTCCTGCACGTGTATTTTTAAGTATGACAAAAATGTGTGAATTCACTATTCAACTCAGACTTTACTCTCTGCGTTTGACAGAACACTTCGTATTAATATTAGTCTATAACTATGTTTATGTATATTAAGAGATGGGTGCGAAATCATTCTTACTTACCAATTACCATAGCAATTTCTATATTTTCTTTTTCGTTATTGATATTCAAAAAGGTTAATTAAGCGTCGAGAAGGATGAAAGAAAAGCTTTTGGAATTCAAGGAGTATCATTCCTGTTATACACTTTATTTTCTCATTTCATTCCTTCGACAGAGCCATGGAGGAATAACAGCGATTGTTGTAATTAGGAAGGTATCACGTGCAATGCCAAGTCCGGGGAAGTGATCGAGCTAGAAGCTGCAGCTGCCTCCATCATTAATGAACTCGTGAGACGCTGTCGATCATCATTAATCACTAAGAGTGACTAGGTACACAACTAACAAAGTCATCTCTCCTTAAATTGTGATTTTTTCCTGGGTCATTTAAGTTGGTTCGAAGAAACAACTTGTTTTTAAAGTTTCCTGTACGTTATATAAAAGTAAGACAAAATGTGTGGAATTTGACTGTTTAAATGTAAAGACTCTTTGTAAGTCTTTGCGTTTTAACTTTTAACGTGAAGAACACTTGGTAGTAGAAAGACTAGTTATAATGAGTCAGTCAAGCTGTGTTGGATTTATTATATTTGTGGAGTAGAGTGTATTATTACTATGATGTTTATAAAAGAGAGATGGGCACGAAACCATGTTATTTAATATTTTACCATCCCACAGTTTCCAGTCTTCTTCATTATTTTTATTCAAGAAAATTAAATGAAGGGCTTCTGGAACTCATCGAGTATCATTCCTATAACTCTGTCTTTTATTTTTTTGTTTATTTATCATTTTGAAGACGTGCTTGCGGCTCCTACTAAGCATTTTTTGTGTCGTCCCGAACAAAGAGATGCACTTCTCGCGTTCAAAAACGAGTTTGAGATTGGGAAGCTTTTTAGATATTATTGCGATCCCATTGACTCTCATCCAAAGACGGAGTCATGGGGGAATAATAGCGACTGTTGTAGTTGGAAGGGTATCACGTGCAATGCCAAGTCCAGAGAAGTGATCGAGCTAGACCTTCGCTGCAGTTTTCTCCATGGCCGGTTTCATTCCAATAGCAGTCTTCAAAACCTTCCTTTTCTAACCACTCTTGACCTTTCATATAACGACCTTACTGGCCAAATCCCAGATTCCATTGGAAACCTTTCTTATCTCACCTCTCTCAACCTTTCGGTTAACAATTTCAGTGGTCGGATTCCATCTTCGATTGGAAACCTTTTTCATCTCACCTCTCTCAACCTTCAGGAAAACAATCTCGATGGTGAAATCCCATCTTCTTTTGGCAATCTAAACCACCTGACCACCTTAGATGTTAATTTGAACAAGCTCAGTGGGAATTTTCCAATTGTACTACTGAATTTGACAGGGTTGTTAGGTTTACATATCTCCGTAAATCGGTTCAGTGGCGTGCTTCCTCCTAATATCACTTCACTATCAAACTTGGGAGAGTTTTACGCAAGTCACAATGCTTTCAGTGGAACTATCCCTTCTTCTCTCTTCACCATTCCTTCTTTGACATCTATTATGTTGAGATATAACCAACTCAACGGCACTCTTGAGTTTGGGAATACATCTTCTTCACCATCTAACCTACAAGAGTTACACGTTGGCAACAACAACTTCAAAGGGCCAATCCCGAGATCCATTTCCAGATTTGTCAACCTTGAGTCTCTAAGCCTTTCTCATTTGGACACCCAAGGCCGCCCATTTGAATTTAGTATCTTCTCGCATCTCAAGTCACTCCAAGATCTTGACCTATCATATCTGAACACCACCACTACGATTGACTTGAATGATATCTTATCATATTCCAAAAGCCTCTCTCTTTTATATCTCTCAGGCAACCATGTTTCAACAACAAACAAAAGTTCAGTTTCAAATCCCCTTTCACAGGAGATATATTCTTTGTACTTGTCAGGCTGCGGTATCACCGAGTTTCCAGAGCTCCTAAGAACCCTACATGAAGTGGCGCATCTAGACATCTCCAACAACAAAATCGGAGGTCAAGTTCCTGGCTGGTTGTGGACTCTACCAAATTTGAGGTATGTGAATCTTTCCAACAACACTTTCATCGGTTTCCAAAGATCAAAGAAGAAACAAGGACTATCCTCTGTCCGGAAACCATCTGTGAGTTACTTGTTTGGCTCCAAAAACAACTTCACGGGCAAAATTCCTTCTTTCATATGCGAGTTGCGTTCTCTAGAGATTCTCGATTTATCTAAAAACAAGTTTAACGGTTCAATCCCTCGTTGAATGGGAAATCTCAAGAGTACTCTTTCAGATCTAAACCTTCGTCAAAATAATCTTAGCGGAGGTCTTCCGGAGCATATATTTGAAAGTCTAAGGTCGCTTGACGTTGGTCATAACCAACTTGTGGGAAAGCTTCCAAGAGCTTTGATCCGTTTCACTACTCTTGAAGTTTTGAACGTGGAAAGCAACATATTCAACGACACGTTTCCGTTTTGGTTGGGTTCTCTACAAAAGCTACAAGTTCTTGTGCTTCGCTCCAATGCATTCCATGGACCAATACATCAAGCCTCGTTCCCTCAGTTGCGGATCATGCATGGATATATTCAAAGTCAGTTGTGTCGTTTTTTATTAGACGTTGACATAGCTATTTTATTTGTCAACAACCTGCTTCATTCTACACATATTTCAGGGACTTACAATGAGAATGGAGATGTGTGTTTTGATGAAAAATTATGAGTTTCGTTGTGACTTAAGGAAAACGAATGATTATGATATGCTAAACGACTACTAGAAAAAAGTTAGGAAAGCAAGCCTCTGAGATTATATAAATCACTATTTTTTTAGGGTTAATTTATAAAATGACAAGATAAGAAGATTTAACTAAGTAAATGACTATTTGTTAAGTTGCTATTAGCAATTTCTTCTTAAAATTATCACTTGTTTTGTGTATTTGTACTCTCATTCACAAAGGTTGAAAGATTACAAGATTCTTTGGATTTGTAGTCAAGTTGTTATTATATTTTTGTATACTCATTATAAGGATTGAAAAACTTCAAGATCCGTAACGTTTTTTGAATGTTTGATTTAACAAAAGAAAGTTAAGTTTGCGTTTCATTTTTCTTGTTATTGGTATATTCGCAGCCATAATGAATGATGAGTAGAAGAGAGGAAGACAAATAAAGAAGGGGAAAATGGATAGTGAAGGGGACGGTGGTGGTGGTGTGGGCTTCTCACTCTCTCACTTTTCTTGTCAAATGTCTTGTCTTCTCCATTTCCACACTCCAGTTTATATGCAACCTGTGATTTCTTTATTATTTGACATTCTTTTGATCAAATAAGTATAGTCTAAAATAAGAACCAAATGTTGATATGTGAACAATTCTATTTGGTTTTAAGCATCGGCCACTGTGAAAGAAAAGAAACTTCATCTTCAATTTGGAGCAATTTGAAATCTTTTTTTTTTTTGTATTTTCCTTGATTGATTTTTTTTCATTCATCTAATCCAAAGTCTTGCTTCTCTCTTTTTCATATATCCCCAACTCTCAAACAGAGAAAATTAGCTGATTGGTTACTTTTAGTCTCTGTATCTCTATAGTACCTTGTCCTTTGATTTTTCAACATTATACTCAAACCTCAATACCAAAAATCTCAAAGATAAACCGGTATATAATTATGATTTATGACCTACGAGCTTGGACTCGAACTCACAACCAATCATGCAATTAGCAAGGAAAAGCTCAAGCCAACACAAATGATGAATAGGCCTATGCCTTGTCCCATTTGTTCCCTTCTCTATTACTTTCAAAATCACTCTTCTTCACAAAAAGTTAAAAGAGTCTTATTAATATATAAAGGAAGCACGAGATAAAACTTCAGAAAAAACGATAGCCTAACATTTACCACCCAATATCAAAACAAACAATTTTTTTTTTTTGAGATGAGAGGGCATGAGCCACGATCAAGCTCATCTTGTGCAGCCTGCAAGTTCCACTAATAATTAAAAGAGAAATACTTATAAGGATGAAGCCACACCACTCAAGTCCGCGAGAAAAAAATGTACTACTATGGACTTCAACAAGGACAAATGAAAGTGGGTGAAGACAATACCACAAGTCCACCTGAAAAGAAGTATTAAAGGAACGTCTGCTTTGTGTTTATGATAACTAGGATGTCGGTCCGTGCGTTGCCACACGGGAAAGTGAAAACTTGAAATGATTAACATTGTTAATTTCTCATTTTTGAGTGGTAAATGGAACAAAACATTCATTGGATCAAAACATTGCAACTTTATATAAACAAAGAGGTGTAAAACAAAAAGGTGTTAAAACTAACGTGTCAACATGAAAAGCTGGGGGTGCGACGAAGAAATATAATTATTGGATAGAAATTTTGCAACTTTTAAGATCATTAATACTACTCAAATAACAAAAACTCTTTTCACAGTCCATAAAAATCTGTATATATATAAAAACAAAAAGGTGTGAAAACAAAAAGGTGTGAAACAAAAAGGTACAAAAACTAACAAGTACAAATATTGAAAGCTAGGGGTGCGACGAAAAAACACAATTATTGGATCAAAACATTGCAACTTAATATAAACAAAGAGGTGTAAAACAAAAAGGTGTGAAAACTAACGGTACCAACATGGAAAGCTGGGGATGCGATGAAGAAATATAATTGTTGGATCAAAACTTTGAAACTTTTGTGATCATAAACAAAGGTGAAATCATTAATAATACTTAAATAACAAAAACTCTTTTCAAAGTCCAAAAAAATCTGTATATATATATATAAACAAAAAGGTGTGAAAACAAAGAGGTGTGAAACAAAAAGGTATGAAACAAAAATGTACAAAAACTAACAAGTGCAAACATTGAAAGCTAGGGGTGCGACGAAGAAACACAATTATTGGATCAAAACATTGCAACTTTATATAAACAAAGAGGTGTAAAACAAAAAGGTGTGAAAACTAACGGATCATTATAACAAAAACTCTTTTCAAAGTCCATAAAAATCTGTATATATATAAAAACAAAAAGGTGTGAAAACAAAGAGGTGTGAAACAAAAATGTACAAAAACTAACAAGTGCAAACATTGAAAGCTAGGGGTGCGACGAAAAAACACAATTATTGGATCAAAACATTGCAACTTTATATAAACAAAGAGGTGTAAAACAAAAAGGTGTGAAAACTAACGGATCATTATAACAAAAACTCTTTTCAAAGTCCATAAAAATCTGTATATATATAAAAACAAAAAGGTGTGAAAACAAAGAGGTGTGAAACAAAAATGTACAAAAACTAACAAGTGCAAACATTGAAAGCTAGGGGTGCGACGAAAAAACACAATTATTGGATCAAAACATTGCAACTTTATATAAACAAAGAGGTGTAAAACAAAAAGGTGTGAAAACTAACGGGTGCCATCATGGAAAGCTGGAGGTGCGGCGAAGAAACACGATTGTTGGATCGAAACTTTGCAACTTTTAAGGTCATTAACAAAGGGTGAGATCATTAATAATACTCAAAGAACAAAAATTCTTTTCAAAGAACATGAAAATCTGTATATATATAAAAACAAAAAAGTGTGAAACAAAACAAAGAGGTGTGAAACAAAAATGTGTGAAAATTAATAAGTGCAAACACTGAAAGCTAGGGACGCGACGAAAAAACACAATTGTTGGATCAAAACATTGCAACTTTATATAAACAAAGATGTGTAAAACAAAAAAGTGTGAAAACTAACGGATGCCAACATGGAAAGATGGGGATGCGACGAATAAACACAATTGTTGGATCAAAACTTTGCAACTTTTGAGATCATAAAACTAATTAATAACTGATAGATATGAAAAATTTTGTTTGGATATTCATAAAACCAAAGTATGAACATATATATATATATATATATATATATATATATTAAAATTCAGTAAATTAATGATCCACGGTTGGACTGGGTTGACCCGTTGATCCGGTGACCCGGTGACCCGGTGACCCGAAAGGTTGTCCGGTTTGCTTTCCAGTTCGGGTTTAAAAACATTAGTATATATATAAAAACAAAGAGGTGTGAAAACAAAAAAGTATGAAACAAAAAGATGTGAAACAAAAAGGTGCGAAAAATAACAAATGCAAACATTGAAAGTTAGGGGTACGACGAAAAAACACAATTGTTGGATCAAAACATTGCAACTTTTGAGATAATTAACAAATCTAAACCATTAGATGACCCGAAATAGAAATAATTTCATCCGTTAGATTTAAATTGACCTCTAAAAATGGATTTGCTATTATATATATATATATATATGTTGTGTTTGTTTAAAATAGTTGTGACTTTTACGAACAATTATAAACCTACTTATTATTTTTTTCATTGTTATTAATTTTTGTTTTAAGTACATACCATGAAACTATTCATACTTTCAAATGATTTTATAATATATAATTTAAATTCTTTTTTTTTAAAATGTTTCCCCAGACATCGCAGGGTCTGAGTCTAGTAATTATAATACATTGCTCTTTTTCTTCATCCTTTATTTAAACTTTGCCATGAGCAAAAAAATATCGAACCTTTTGCTTTGCTCAAAAAAAAAATTTTGGTTAATCAAATCCACGCATTAATTCATCATCACTCACTGGTCTTCTTGGACGTGGCGTAATGTTGATATGTCGCCTTGTTTAGTTGAAGGACTTAACACTTGGGAAGATCCTTAGGCGGTGGCAAAATCGATTGATTGGGTCCTTTGCCGTTCTCCACCTAGAAAGCCATCTTTAATCCCCACGTCGTGTGTACCTCCAAGTGACAATGCATGAACCAAACCCCTATATTTTACAACATATTAATCCATCGGTTTTATTATAATAGTATTTGACTTACTACCATAAGATTTCATTTGTTTTATTAGTGGCATGGAGATTGCAAGTCCAGTCATAAACCAATTACTATAGCTTGTGTAGCTGCTAATTATGTTAATTCCGGAAAGGACAAAGAGATGATGATGTGTCTAGTAGAAATTGATCTATACGACCTAACTTTACATGGCGATAATTAATCACTAAACTATAATATTTGATTCATTTTTTTAACGTTAATTTAGTGTCCATACCTTGATTATCCGCTCTGAATCTGATGGCGACCCATCCACCAGATGTAACTCCTATTGTGTTCCTCTTAACCGGTCTTTCGTGGAGTTGAAGTTACCTAATCCACGACCAACTTGGAAAATGTTAAAACCGTGAAGATGCAACGGATGGTTCTCTGGTGATATGACACCGGTATCTTGGAGGACAAGCTGAACTGTGGCGTTGTACGGTAGCTTGTATAGCCTGGTGCCGGTTTTGGTGGCCATGTTGGTGACTGATCCTCCTCTGTAGTTGAAAACATGCGGTGGGTTTTTGGGAAAATCCGTCGTGAACACTCCACTTTTCTTGAAGTAATGAGCCGAGAGCAGAGCAGTTTTGGGCATGACGAAGGTTACGTAACTTACGTTGTTGATGCTGGCCACGACACGGCTTCCGTTTCCGGCCTTGCAAGTAGGGCATGCGTTTAGCCCAAGACCAACGGTGAATAAGAGGTGGTGGTCGGGACGAGGGCAGGGTATTTCTTGGAGTTGAGACTACGAAGAGAGTTTGTAAAGCTGTTGGCAATCGAAGTAGCGTTTTGCAGTGGAGGGAGTGTGCGGACTGTTGGAGAGGACGAGAGTGTTCCGGAGTAGTGAACTGTTGCGGTGGCTGTTACGTTGTCCACCGCGATTGGGGCGTCCATGAAGGGTGAAGCGGTTACCAGGTACTTGCCGGCCGATTTTGAGGCGGTTAGGAGAACGTTGGTGGTTTGACCGGGGGCATTAAGAACGGTGTCGATCTTGAACGGTTTAGCGTAGACCGCGTGGACTTCGACCACCGTGAAAAGATGGCCGGCGACTTTGAAAAAGAGCTCTTCATTAACAGTGCCGTGCCAAGGTCAATAGAGGCCTAAGGCAAAAAAAAAAAAAAATGTAGCTTCTCACATTCTATTTTTGAGGGAAGTTTTATTTTATTTTTAGTATAAAAAAGGATATATTGTTCATTTTCAAAACATATTCCTAAAAAGCAAGATTTAGTAGCTCATGGAAAGGAAAAACAAACAAAATTTCCATAAATGTAAACTATATGAGTCTTGTTTCCAAAAAAAGTCCTATAACATTATATATAAATGAATGTTTAGCCTAATTTAGAAAAAACTGTGACCTATTATTTATGTAATTTTTTTGTGGCCGAAGGCAAATGCCATTTTTTATATGCCTAAGACACGGCTCTGTTCATTAAGTGCAGCATTGATGATTAGTCGTAGCAAATAGGTTTTGCCATTCTCTACTGACAGTTTGTAACCTTCGCACACAGAAAGAGGCTTTCATGATCAGTTTCTTTTTTTTTTTTTTTTTTTTTTTTTTTTTTTTTTTTTTTGACATCATGTTGTTGGAAATTATGTAAACTTGGAAATAAAGAGATTACCTTGGGATGGACATTTTTTAACGGGGCCTGGGTGTCCGTTGATCATGTGTTGCAATATCTTCGATATCCGATTTCCACCATTCACCTACAATTATGATGAGCGTTATAAATTAGTTATGCCAAATCAACAAATATGCAATGTAATGAACCGCTAGCGTCGAGTGATAGTGGTATTGATCTCACGTCCTTTTAATAGTCTACTTTAACTTGAAGGAATTAAATGTAAGTGCTATCTTGAATAAATTATTTAACCGACAACATAAAAACAAACAGAGCAGTTAAGAAGAACCAAACTTTTCGTTAATCTATAATATATATACGAGAACGAAACCGAGGAGGAAACAAAACCAATTTTTCGGAATGGACACTAACAAATTCATAAAAATACCTTGATATGAGATTGATGCAGGTTAAAATTTAAAAACACTCCAATAAAACAATTCTTTGATTTTTTTTTTTTTTTTAAAAATACTCTGAAAACAATAAATTCGAAACATGTTTTTGTAGTCCATAAAAATTTATATATAATAAACAAAGAGGTGTAAAAATATAAAGGTGTAAAACATAGAGGTATGAAACAAAAAGGTGCAAAAATTAATAGGTGTGATTTTTAAAAGATGGGGGTACGACGAAGAGATGCAAAAATTAAAATGTGCGATTTTTGAAAGATGAGGATACGACAAAGAGACACGATTATTTGAAGGAATAAGACTTGCAACTGTTGGGACCATTATTAAGTTTCAACCGTTAGATGAAATAATAGAATAAATCTCATCCGTTTGATTAAAAATGACACAAAAAATGGGTTTGCTATTATATATAGATGATGTAATCCATCAACTAAATTATGTTTTTTTTTTAATTTACTATTCAATTTCTATCCAAGACAATTTCAATCTACTGCACATATTTAATGTCTGAAACATCAGTTATGAATGTGTGATGGATGAAAAGCTACTCGATTACCTCTCCTTCATGTCACAAGTTTTGTTGCACAACCAATTTAGTGTATTTACGTTACGTGTATCAAAATCATTTTTTTCAAAATATTTCTGTTATAAAATCAATCCATTTAGTTTAGTAACAGAAATTATCTTTGGAAAACAAATAAACAATATGCAGAACAAAATCATGAAAAGGTATTATTCTTTGTAATATATTAAGTGTGTGTTTGAGGACGGGATAAATACTAGTAGTCTATATTTGAGAAATATCTAATATTAATTTTTGATAAAAAATTTTAGTTATGCATAATTTATAAGGAATGGGTAGATTATAATAATATATAATATAATAAGTAAATTATACATCGCAAACACAAAGCAACATCACAACCACAAGTTATTTGATGATCTGAAATGTGTAGATTATAATATAGGGAATTTTATGAAGAATGCCACTGCTGCTTGAAAACTTCTCTCAAATGCCACTTTCGTTAATGCCTTGTCAAAAATGCCAGTTTAATAAGTTTAGTAGGATAGTAAATGACGAAAATAGCCTCTCGTTAAAGGCTGAAAATAAGTGGCGGGCAAATTCAAAATATGAGTGAGTAATAACGATGGGACATGCATTAATGGCAGGGGAGGACAGTCATTTACGAGTTTTATAGTGTAAAAATTGAGTTAATATGAGTTAATGCTGCCATTGGTTTGCATTAAACAAAAGCAGATCTGAAGAAAAAAAGTAGGTGAAGACGAGGTGGAATTGGTTGTTGGAGAAGGGGAGGTATGTTTTTGCAATTAATAATGTCGATTACCAAAGAAGGATTCTTGCATTTAATCTGAGTATCTGCCTACCACTGTTTACTTGTGCAAATACAAGAACGAAAAGATGTCTTAGTTCATATGGTAATAGAGAAATGACAATAAGGTAGACCAACAAACACTGCATCCGTATTACATCCATGAAAAACATAGACCAAAAAAAGAGGAATACATGTCCCTCCACTAGGTTAGAGATAGACAAAAGGGTGGACAAAAAAAGCAGGAAAACAACACACAATCGACTTGGATAGACATACGCGGGGACTAGACCAAAAAAAAAAGTTGTGTCTATCGCACTGGATGGACATATTTGACAGATGATAATCGCCTACTAGTATCCAATAGTCGCCTACTTCCCTGTATACAACAATGTTGTCCAAACAATTAGTGTTTTTGGTCACAAAATCCACAAATAATTAGTGTGTGGACTGGTCCATCGTAGAGTAGACATCTACCTTGTCTGTCTGATCTGGTCCGCCGGACTGTCAGTTAGGCCTCCTGCAACATTACTATTTTCCCCTGGGAACGGATTAGAAGTGTCCCCGAACACTTCACCCACCCTGCTCAACGGAGAACAACAATGTTATTCAAAAAAATAGTGGTTTGGTACAAATATGGACATATTATTCTTGTGTGGATGGGAATGGTCCATCGTCGAGTAGACATCTACCTTATGTGTCTGAGCTGGTCCACCATGGCCACGTCATTGTCAGTTAGGCCTCCAGCAACATTACAACAGTATCGACATAAAGATGGGGGTTAGTTAAGCAATAGACACACGGGGGATGTGAAGTCTAGTCCACCCAAAAAGCTAGACAGAAGTTACGGGTGGACATACATTGGCTGCGGTAACTGGTCCTCCTGGGATATCTCCTGGTCAGCAGACCTGCATTCCTGATGGATGTCGTCCAACGCCCGCAGATAACCTGCACATTTGTTAGTTGTGAGTTCCCCAAGACGGAGTGACATAAAAAACAAAGGTGGAGAATAAAATGTTCTAATGGTTGTCTAGGAGAGACCAAATGGTGAATCATCGCAACAGGTCTAACAAAATTTGTTCTATCCTCATTTTTTCAAATCTTGGTGGACAGTTATTTAGGATCTACTAAGTTGTCTATCAGGTCGGTTAGGTCAACTATTTATTTAAAAAACTGAAGAAAATGAGGGGTTAGTTAAGCGATAGACACACGGGAGGACATTAAGTCTAGTCCATCGAAAAGATAGACAGAAGTATACGGGTGGACATACATTGGCTGCGGTAATTGGTCAACCTGGCGTATCTCCTGTGACGATGGGACAAGACCGGCGCATTCGTGGTCAGAAGATCTGGATTCCTGATGGATTGCGTCCACCGCCCCAGCTAACCTGCACAATTGTTAATAGTGAGTTCCCAATAACGGATGGACAAAAAAACAAAGGCGGAGAAGAAAATGTTCTGATTGTTGTCTACCGGAGACCAACTGTTGAATCATCATAAAAGGTCTATCAAAATTTTGTCTATCGTCGTTTTTTCAAATTTTTTGTGGAGAGAAATTTGGATCTACTAAGTGGTCTATCAGATCGGTTACCACAACTATTTATTTGAATAACTGACAAAAAATTCTAACAGGAAACACGAATTACGCGGCTGTGATGCGAATTCGAAAAAAGAAAAAAATTTACCTGGGAGAGCCGATGAACGCGCTTGGCTTCGCCTCGCTTAAAATATCTGCATCTGACTCTAGACTGAAACAAGAAAGACGAAAGGGTAAGGTTTTTGGATTTGTGGACAAATCGTAAGACAAAAAAAAATTCTCTTACATACAAAGGGTCGCGTTCTGCTGTAGGTTCCCCTGTCTCGTCTACTGCGGCGGGTGGAGGCGGAATCGGCGGGGGATTCGGCTGTAAAAGTGGCTTCATTAAGAAATTCATCATTATACCCTAAGACGACGATATGGGGCTTGTCCGGCGATAAAGAAGGAACAGAGAGAGACGAGAAACACTAGGGAAGACGAGAGAGGCGAAGAAAGAAGATTTCTGATGAGAGAAGACGAAACGGGTTGGGTTTCCTAATGCCATGTCGTAAATAATTTTTGTAATTTATAAAAATATAATTTTTAATTAAAATTCTTTTGTTTAATTATGGAGATAGGTTGATGGAGGGTATAGAGGTTTTCTTTGCATTGTCTGTGGCAGGCGGGAGAAACAGATATTGAAAATAGCATTCCAGAGAAAGTTTGACACTGTTCATGATATTTTGGATAAAATTCTCTATAATCTATAATAGTATAATATTATAAGTAGGTGTTTTTTGAAAAGATGATTTAAGGGAAATATTTTATACTCTTCTGAGTTTGGTGGCATGTGATAAAATGGCGTGGAACTTAATTTTATCCACCTATACTATCGGGCTTTAGCCTTTTCGGATTTCTCTGGCTGTCGATCATCAATATCAATCAGTAGGACTGGTACACAACTAACAAAGTCATCTCTCCTTGAATTGATTTTTTTTTCTGGGTCATTTAATTTGGTTTGACAAACAACTTGTATTTGAAGTTTCCCCGACTGTACGTAATTAAAAGTAAGACAAATTGCGTGGAAATTGACTATTCAAAGTTTCAAACGTCAAGAAAGCTTGGTAGTAGAATGACTAGTAATAGTGAGTCAGTCAAGCTGTGTTGGATTTATTGTCTTTGTGGGGTAGAATGTAGTATTATTATATGTATATAAAAGAGAGATGGGGCACGAAACCCAGTTTTCTTCCTTATTTTTAATTCAAGAAAATTAAAATGAAAGGCTTCAGGAACTCGACGAGTATCATCATTTCTGTTACTCTTTCTTTCATTTTCTTTTTCATTTGTTATTTAAAAAACGTGCTTGGGGCTCCTCCTACTACTAGGCATTTTCCGTGTCGTCCCGAACAAAGAGATGCACTTCTCTCTTTCAAAAACGAGTTTCAGATTAGGAGGCTTTCTAGTTGTTATTCATATGGTCATCCGAAGACGGAGTCATGGGAGAATAACAGCGACTGTTGTAGTTGGAAGGGTATCAAGTGCAATGCCAAGTCTGGAGAAGTGGTCGAGCTAGATCTTAGCTGCAGCGGCCTCCATGGCCAGTTTCATTCCAATAGCAGTCTTCAAAACCTTCCTTTTCTAACCACTCTTGACCTTTCATTTAACGATATTACTGGCCAAATCCCATATTGGATTGGAAACCTTTCTAATCTTATCTATCTTAGCTTTTCGGGAAATCATTTCAGTGGTCGGATTCCATCTTCCATTGGAAACTTTCTTCATCTCACCTCTCTCCACCTTTCGAATAATCATTTCACTGGTCGGATTCCATCTTCGGTTGGAAACCTTTTTCATCTTACCTATCTCGACCTTTCTGATAATCAATTATCTGGTCAAATTCTGTTTTCGATTGGAAACCTTTTTCATCTTACCTTACTCATATTTTCGTATAATCAATTCTCTGGTCAAATCCCGTCTTCAATTGGAAACCTTACTCAACTCACCTTTCTCCAGCCTTCTGATTATCAATTCTCTGGTGAAATACCATCTTCTTTTGGCAATCTAAACCAGCTAACCACTTTAGATGTTCAACGCAATATGCTCAGTGGGAATTTCCCCATTGCACTACTGAATTTGACAGGGTTGTCACATTTATATATCTCCAACAATCAGTTCAGTGGCGTGCTTCCTCCTAATATCACTTCACTATCAAACTTGGGATCTTTTATAGCAAGTGACAATGCTTTCACTGGAACTGTCCCTTCTTCTCTCTTCACCATTCCTTCTTTGACATATATTGATTTGAGTGATAACCAACTCAACGGCACTCTTGAGTTTGGGAATACATCTTCTTCACCATCTAACCTACTAGAGTTATACATTGGCAACAACAACTTCAAAGGGCCAATCCCGAGATCCATTTCCAGATTTGTCAACCTTGAGTCTCTAAGCCTTTCTCCTTTCGACACCCAAGGTCGCCCAGTTGACTTTAGTATCTTCTCTCCTCTCAAGTCACTCTATTCTCTTGACATATCCTATTTGAACACCACCACTACGATTGACTTGAATGATATCTTATCATATTCCAAAAGCCTCTCTTATTTAGATCTCTCAGGCAACCATGTTTCAACAACAAACAAGAGTTCGGTTTCAAATCCCCCTTCACAGAAGATAGAATCTTTGCACTTGTCAGGCTGCGGTATCACCGAGTTTCCAGGGCTCTTAAGTACCCAACACAAAATGATGATTCTAGACATCTCCAACAACAAAATCGAAGGTCAAGTTCCTGGCTGGTTATGGACTTTACCAAATTTGTACGTCGTGAGTCTTTCCAACAACAATTTCAACGGTTTCAGAAGATCAAAGAAGAAACAAGGACTATCATCTGTCTGGAAACCATCTATGAGACACTTGTTTGGCTCCAACAACAACTTCATGGGAAAGATTCCTTCTTTCATATGCGCATTGCGTTCTCTAAAGACTCTCGATTTATCTGGAAACAACTTTAACGGTTTAATCCCTCATTGTTTGGAAAATCTCAAGAGTAATCTTTCACATCTAAACCTTCGTCAGAATAATCTGAGTGGAGGTCTTCCGAAGTATATATTTGAAAGTCTAAGGT
Source organism: Camelina sativa (assembly GCF_030686135.1). Lineage (NCBI taxonomy): Eukaryota > Viridiplantae > Streptophyta > Magnoliopsida > Brassicales > Brassicaceae > Camelina > Camelina sativa. The sequence continues at coordinate 4,746,209 of NC_141898.1, forward strand.
CGTTCGACATTGGTCATAACCAACTTGTGGGAAAGCTTCCAAGATCCTTGAATCGTTTCTCAACACTTGAAGTTTTGAACGTGGAAAGCAACAGAATCAACGACACGTTTCCCTACTGGTTGGGTTCTCTACAAAAGCTGCAAGTTCTTGTCCTTCGCTCCAATGCATTTCATGGACCAATACATCAAGCCTCCTTCCCTCAGTTGCGGATCATCGACATATCGCATAATCACTTCAATGGAACTTTGCCATCGGAATACTTTGTGAAGTGGAGTGCTATGTCGTCGAGTGCTACGTCAGCATTTATAACAGACGAAGATCGATCGAATGAAAATTACATGGGATCAACCTATTACTATGATTCAATGGTTTTGATGAATAAAGGCGTAGAGATGGAGCTACTACGTACTTAAAAATCTTAACAGCAATCGACTTTTCGGGAAACAAATTTGAAGGAAAGATTCCAAAGTCCATCAGTCTAATGAAAGAGCTTCATGTGCTCAACTTGTCAAACAATGCTTTCACTGGCAACATCCCTTCATCTATGGGGAACCTCACAGCTCTCGAGTCTTTGGACGTTTCCCAAAACAAACTTTCAGGAGAAATTCCAAAAGAGCTAGGCAACCTCTCGTACCTTGAATACATGAATTTCTCTCATAACCGGCTTTCAGGTCTAGTACCAGGGGGCACTCAATTTCAAACGCAGCCTTGCTCTTCCTTTGAAGATAACCTGGGACTTCTTTTTGGCTCTTCTCTTGACAAAGTTTGCGGAGATATTCACACGCCAGCATCGCATCAACAGTATGAAACACCAGAATTAGAGGAAGAAGACGGAGAGGCGATTAGTTGGATAGCAGCTGCAATAGGGTTCGTACCTGGTATTGTATCTGGTTTGACGTTTGGATACATATTGGTTTCCCACAAACCAGAGTGGTTCCTGAACCCTTTCGGCCGAAACAATCGTAGACGGAGAAGCACTACAACTCACTAGAGAGGTAATGTTCTGACTTTATACGAATTTGTTAGCTTTCATCAGAATGAAATTATATTTGTGTAACAACTATGTCGTTATTATAGACTTAAAGCCTGTCTGAAGAATCTGGACGAGGAAAGTCAAAGTAAACCGATAAACTCTTAGGACGTCAACCAACTAGTCTTTAAGCCAGTTTTGTCCAAATCCAGAGTGGTTTAGATTTCGATTATTGTTCCCAGTTTAGGTTTGTGTGTTTCTCTTTTACTCTGTTTTTTTTGTCAACTTTGTAATTGAGGAACTCTGTTTCCAACCTTAAATTACTCTCCCTTTAGATGCACATGTAAGTTTTTTTGTTTTCTGCGATGTTATCTTTACTTGTTCCTATTAGACTCTCGCATCTATATATACGTACGTCCATTGTTCATATCAATTAGTTAAAGAAATACAGAGCAATTATTTTATACATGAATGGATATATTCAAAGTCAGTTGTGTCGTTTTTTATAAGACGTTGACATAGCTATTTTATTTGTCAACAACCTGCTTCATTCTACACATATATTTCAGGGAACTTACAACGAGAATGGAGATGTGTGTTTTGATGAAAATTTATGATTTTCGTTGTGGCTTAAGGAAAACGAGTGATCATGATATGCTAAACGACTACTAGAAAAAGTTAGGAAAGCAAGCCTCTGAGATATGCTTTCATCTCTACTTCTCAAATCGGTGGTCTTTCAGCTTACGCTTCTTGAACCAGGTTGGTCCCCTCATTTACATGAACTTTATAGTTTGGGAAGTTGAGTTTGCTTACGCAGCAAATTCTGTGGTACCAGTCCCTTGTTTACATTCATATCTTCCCTAGTGTAGTACGTCTGAAAGTTATGCTCACTGTGAGAGGAAATAACAAGAATTTTATACCTCTGATAATTTTTAGCACCCATTGCCATTTTTTTCTCAGGAAATTGATCTTCGATATGCTGTTCCGTTCGGGTTTTACAACGCTGCTCTAAACTTTGGTGTGTCTGGGGGTGTCTCCTTTCCGTGGGGAAGCGGATACCAGAACCGCCCTTCCTCTGTGCCAGAGAGGTTCTTCTTGGGTGGTAATTCATCGCCTCTATGATCTTTAGGTGGGCCATCTGCACTATGGGGATTCAAGACCAGAGGACTTGGTCCCAACGAGCCAAAGAGGAAAGGCGATAATGAACGGGATTTTGTTGGAGGAGATGCAGCGGTGACTGCGTTTGCGGATCTCTCATTTGATTTGCCAGTGAGATGGTTAAGAGAGAGAGGAATCCACGGGCTTGCATCTGCGGGGAATATGGAAAAGTTATCAGAGAATGAGTTTAGAAACTTCTCTGCCCCAAAGTTCTTGGAGACATTCAGAACTTCAGTTGGTGCTGGAATCGTCTTACCAACTAGTGTATTCCGTATGGAGGTTTGGTTCTCATCACTACTCTCCCTTTATGCATTTTTATCGAATGAGAAAGTGCAGTGATTAACACCAAAATTGTCCATTGTTTTTGTTTTTGTTATGAGACAGCTTAACTACTGCCACATATTGAAGAAACAAGAACACGATCAAGCGAGATCAGGGGTTTGTGTGACATTCTCTGCCTCGTCCTGAGAAATTTTAGCTGAAGAAGGTACTCAATATGATATGGCCTTTCATTTTTTTTGGTCTTAAGCCGTGTCCCTGTGTCTGGCAGAATCTTTGATTTTATTGTTGAATCGAGAAAACTTTACAAAGAGAGTTGATTATTTTTGTTATGTTTGCATGGATTTCTCATTTCTGGATTTTTCATTCTGAATCCACGAGGAATGGTAATAAAGAAAAAATAAATTAAAAAAACTATTGAACCACCATTAATTGGTTGAGTTTGAATTATAACAGCCACTATATATGATGATGCTGATGAACTCTTGACGCTGTGGATCATTACTAGGACTAGTACTAACAAGTCATCTTTACTTGAATTCTTTTTCCTTGGCTATCCGTAACGGTCTATTTATTGTGAAGTGTTTTATATATTAAAGAAAATTAGATTAGCGTAAAGAATATGAAAAAAGCTCTTGCAAGTCAACGAGTATCATTCATACTGTCTGTTTCTTTCGCCTTATGTTCTTTCGTAATAACTATCCTCATCTGATTTATTTTCTTCACTAAGACGTTACCTATTGTTTTTTTGTTGTTGTTATGATTTTGGTTGGACAAACGACGTTTTGAAGTTTCCTGTACGTAATTAAAGTAAGGCACAATGTGTGAGAAACTGGAAATTGACTATTCAACACGTACAAAGACTTATAGTTATAGCATATTCAGCTGTGTTGGATTTTTTGTGGAGTTGTCCAAAAAAAAAAAAAAGAATATATTTGTGGAGTAGAGTCTATTATTATATAGTATATGCTAGATAAAGAGATGGACACGAAATTATGTTACTTACGATCAGAATTTCCACCTTCGTCTTTGGTTTTTCATTATCGTTCTGCAAGAAAACTAAAGTAAATTAGCTTGAGGACGAAACGCTAGCTCTTGGAACTCAATGACTATCATTCCTACTACTATTTATTTGCCATTGTTTCATGGATTTCTCAATTTCTGGACAGGCAACCTTTTTTGATTTCCTGCACGTGTATTTTAAAGTACGACAAAAATGTGTGAATTCACTATTCAACTCAGAGTTTTACTCTCTGCGTTTAACAGAACACTTCGTATTAATATTAGTCTACTACTATGTTTATGTATATTAAGAGATGGGTGCGAAATCATTCTTACTTACCATAGCAATTTCTATATTTTCTTTTTCATTATTGATATTCAAAAAGGTTAATTAAGCGTAGAGAAGGATGAATGAAAGGCTTTTGGAATTCAAGGAGTATCATTCCTGTTATACACTTTATTTTCTCATTTCATTCCTTCCTAATTTTGAGGACGTGCTTACGGGTCCGAGGCACTTGTATCGTCCCAAACAAAAAGATGCGCTTCTCGAATTCAAGAACGAGTTTATTGAGGTTCGAAGCGTACCATTCATCATGAGTGTTATCGCAATAATAGCCGAGTAAGCCCTCATCCGACGACGGAGCCATGGAGGAGTAACTACGATTATATTGTTGTAATTAGGAAGGTATCACGTATTCACGTGCAATGCCAAGTCAGGGGAAGTGATCGAGCTAGAAGCTGCAGCTGACTCCATCATTAATGAACTCGTGAGACGCTGTCGATCATCATTAATTACTAAGTGTGACTAGGTACACAACTAACAAAGTCATCTCTCCTTAAATTGTGATTTTTTCCTGGGTCATTTAAGTTGGTTCGAAGAAACAACTTGTTTTTAAAGTTTCCTATACGTTATATAAAAGTAAGACAAAATATGTGGAATTTGACTATTTAAATGTAAAGACTCTTTTTAAGTCTTTGCATTTTAACTTTTAACGTGAACAACACGTTTTAACTTTTAACGTGAAGAACACGTTTTAACTTTTAACGTGAAGAACACTTGGTAGTAGAAAGACTAGTTATAATGTGAGTCAGTCAAGCTGTGTTGGAATTGTCTTTGTGGAGTGGAGTAGAGTGTATTATTACTATGATGTTTATAAAAGAGAGATGGGGCACGAAACCATGTTATTTAATATTCACCATCTCATATTTTCCAGTTATATCTATTCAAGAAAATTAAATGAAGGGCTTCTGGAACTCATCGAGTATCATTCCTATAACTCTCTCTTTTATTTTCTTGTTCATTTATCATTTTGAAGACGTGCTTGCGGCTCCTACTAAGCATTTTTTGTGTCGTCCCGAACAAAGAGATGCACTTCTCGCGTTCAAAAACGAGTTTGAGATTGGGAAGCTTAATTATAATTGCGAGCCGGAACGCATTGACTCTCATCGGAAGACGGAGTCATGGGGGAATAATAGCGACTGTTGTAGTTGGAAGGGTATCAAGTGCAATGCCAAGTCCGGAGATGTGGTCGAGCTAGACCTTGGCTGCAGCCGCCTCCATGGCCGGTTTCATTCCAATAGCAGTCTTCAAAAACTTCCTTTTCTAACCACTCTTGACCTTTCATCTAATGATCTTAATGGCCAAATCCCAGATTCCATTGGAAACCTTTCTAATCTTATCAATCTCCGCCTTTCGGAAAGTCATTTCAGTGGTCGGATTCCGTCTTCCATTGGAAACCTTTATCAACTCACCTCTCTCGACCTTTTGGGAAATAATTTCAGTGGTCGCATTCCATCTTCGATTGGAAACCTTACTCAACTCACCTCCCTCCAGCTTTCTAATAATCAATTGTCTGGTCAACTCCCGTCTTCAATTGGAAACCTTTTTCATCTCACCTTTCTCGACCTTTCGCATACTCAATTCTCTGGTCAAATCCCGTCTTCAATTGGGAACCTTACTCAACTCACCTCTCTCGACCTTACTTTTAATCAATTTTCTGGTGAAATCCCATATTCAATTGGAAAGCTTTCTCAACTCACCTCTCTCAGCCTTTCGGGTAACAATCTCGTTGGTGAAATCCCAAATTCAATTGGAAACCTTTCTCATCTCGCCTCTCTCATCCTTGGGAAAAACAATCTCGTTGGTGAAATCCCATCTTCTTTTGGCAATCTAAACCAGCTAAACTGCTTAGATGTTGGTATCAATATGCTCAGTGGAAGTTTTCCCATTGTACTATTGAATTTGACAGAGTTGTCATATTTATCACTCAAAAACAATCTGTTCGGTGGCGCGCTTCCCCCTAATATCACTTCACTATCCAACTTGGTAGAGTTTTACGCAAAACACAACGCTTTCAGTGGAACTATCCCTTCTTCTCTCTTCACCATTCCTTCTTTGATGTATATTGGTTTGAGTGATAACAAACTCAACGTCACTCTTGAGTTTGAAAATACATCGTCTTCACCATCTAACCTAGAACAATTAATCGTTGGCAGAAACAACTTCAAAGGGCCAATCCCGAGATCCATTTCCAAATTTGTCAACCTTCAGATACTTGACCTTTCTCATTTCGACACACAAGGCCGACCAGTTGACTTTAGTATCTTCTCGCCTCTCAAGTCACTCTATTATCTTGACCTATCCTATTTGAACACCACCATCACTACGATTGACTTGAATGATATCTTATCAATCTTATCATATTCCAAAAGCCTCTCTCAGTTAGATCTCTCAGGCAACCATGTTTCAACAACAAACATGAGTTCAGTTTCAAACAAGATATATGCTTTGTACTTGTCAGGCTGCGGTATCACCAAGTTTCCAGCAGAGCTCCTAAGAACCCAACATGGAATGACGGATCTAGACATCTCCAACAACAAAATCCAAGGTCAAGTTCCTGCCTGGTTATGGACTCTACCAAAGTTGGAGTACGTGAATCTTTCCAACAATACTTTCATCGGTTTCCAAAGTTCAAACAAGAAGCAAGGACTATCCTCTGTCCGGAAACCATCTGTGAGTTACTTGTTTGGCTCCAACAACAACTTCGCGGGAAAGATTCCTTCTTTCATATGCTCGCTACGTTCTCTAAACACTCTTGATTTATCTGAAAACAAGTTTAACGGTTTAATCCCTCTTTGCTTGGGAAACCTCAAGAATACTCTTTCAGTTTTAAACCTTCGGCAGAATAATCTTAGTGGAGGTCTTCCAGAGCATATATTTGAAAATATGAGGTCGCTTGATCTCGGTCATAACCGACTTGTGGGAAAGCTTCCAAGATCTTTGAACCGATTCTCAACTCTTGAAGTTTTCAACGTGGAAAGCAACCGAATCAACGACACGTTTCCCTACTGGTTGGGTTCTCTACAAAAGCTACAAGTTCTTGTCCTTCGCGCCAATGCATTCCATGGATCAATACATCAAGCCTTGTTCCCTCAGTTGCGGATCATCGACATATCACATAATCACTTCGATGGAACTTTGCCATCAGATTACTTTTCGAAGTGGAGTGCTATGTCATCACTTGGGACCGACGAAGATCAGTCTTCCCAAAAGTATATGGGAGATAAATCAGGATATTACCAAGATTCAATGGTTTTGATGAATAAAGGTGTAGAGATGGAGCTGGTACGTATCTTAAAAATCTTAACAGCAATCGACTATTCTGGAAACAGATTTGAAGGAGAGATTCCAAAGTCCATAGGTCTATTGAAAGAGCTTCGTGTGCTCAACTTGGCAAACAATGCATTCACTGGCAACATCCCTTCATCTATGGGGAACCTGAAAGCTCTGGAGTCGCTGGACGTTTCCCAAAACAAGCTTTCAGGAGAAATTCCACAAGAGTTAGGGAACCTCTCGTTCCTTGCATACATGAACTTCTCTAATAACCAGCTTTCAGGTCTACTACCAGGAGGCAATCAGTTTCAAACGCAGCCTTGCTCTTCCTTTGGAGATAATCCGGGACTCTTTGGCTCTTCTCTTGAATATGATTGCGGAGATATTCACACGCCACCATCGCATCAACAGTATGAAACGGCGGAACCAGAGGAAGAAGACAAAGAAGAAGTGATTAGTTGGATAGCAGCTGCAATAGGATTCATACCTGGTATTTCCTTTGGATTTACGATTGGATACATATTGCTTTCCTACAAACAAGAGTGGTTCAGGAACCCTTTCGGCCAAAACAATCGTAGACGGAGAAGCACTACAACTCACTAGAGAGGTAATGTCCTGACTTTTATACGAATTTGTTAGCTTTCATCAGAATGTAATTACATTTGTTTAACAACTATCTCGTATAGGCTTAAAGCCCATCTGAAGAATCTGGACGAGGAAAGTCAAAGTAACCACTCCTTAAGCCAGCTTTGTCCAAATCCAGATTGGTTTAGATTTCGGTTATTGTTCCCAGTTTAGCTTTGTGTGTTTGTCTTTTACTCTGTTTTTTGTCAACTTTGTTATTGAGCAACTCTGTTTCGAACCTTAAATTACTCTCCCTTTAGATGAACATGTAATTTTTTTGTTTTCTGCGATGTTATCTTTACTTGTTCCTATTAGACTCTCGCATCTATATATACGTATGTCCATTGTTCATATCAATTAGTTACAGATATACAGAGCAATTATTTTATAACCTTATACATGCATTGATATATTCAAAGTCAGTTGTGTCGTTTTTTATAAGACGTTGACATAGCTATTTATTTGTCAACAAGCTGCGTCAGCGTCACTCTACACATCTTTCAGGGAACTTACAATGAGAATGGAGATGTGTGATTTGATGAAAATTTATGATTTTCGTTGTGGCTTAAGGAGAACGAGTGATCATGATATGCTAAGTAGTAGAAAAAGTTAGGAAAGCAAGCCTCTGAGATTTTATATATATCACTATTTTTTAGGGTTGATTTAAGAAATGACAAGATAAGAAGATTTGATTAAGTAATGATTATTTGTTAAGTTGCTAATTAGCAATTTCTTCTTAAAATTATCATTTGTTTTGTATATTTGTACTCTCATTCACAAAGGTTGAAAGATTACAATATTCTTTAAATTTGTAGTTAAGTTGTTGTTATTATATTTTTGTATACTCATTTATTATATATCCGTAACGTTTTTGAGTGTTTGATTTAACAAAGAAAGTTAAGTTTGCGTTTGATTTTTCTTGTTATTGGTATATTCACAGCCATAATGAATGATGAGTAGAAGAGAGGAAGACAAATAAAGAAGGGGGAAATGGATAGTGAAGGGGACGGTGGTGGTGGTGGTGGGCTTCTCGCTCTCTCACTTTTCTTGTCAAATGTCTTGTCTTCTCCATTTCCACACTCCAATTTATATGCAACCTGTGATTTCTTTATTATTTTGACATTCTTTTGATCAAATATATATAATCTAAAACAAGAACCAAAAGGTAATTTGTGATCAATTCTATTTGGTTTTAAGCATCGGCCACTTTGAATGAAACTTTATGTTCAATTTGGAGCCTTCTTTGTATTTTCCTTGATTGACTTGTTTCATCTAATCCAAAGTCTTGATTCTCTCTTTTTCATATATATCCCCAACTCTCAAACAGAGAAAATTAGCTGATTGGTTACTTTTAGTCTCTGTATCTCTATAGTACCTTGTCCTTTGATTTTTCAACATTATACTCAAACCTCAATACCAAAAATCTCAAAGATAAACCGGTATATGATTATGATTTATGACCTACGAGCTTGGACTCGAACTCACAACCAATCATGCAATTAGCAAAGAAAAGCTCAAGCCAACACAAATGATGAATAGGCCCATGCCTTGTCCCATTTGTTCCCTTCTCTATTACTTTCAAAATCACTCTTCTTCACAAAAAGTTAAAAGAGTCTTATTAATATATAAAGGAAGCACGAGATAAAACTTCAGAAAAAACGAGAGCCTAACATTTACCATCCAATATCAAAACAAACAAAAACAATTTTGAGATGAGAGGGCATGAGCCACGATCAAGCTCATCTTGTGCAGCCTGCAAGCTCCAGTATTAATTAAAAGAGAAATACTTATAAGGATGAAGCCACACCACTCAAGTCCGCGAGAAAAAAATGTACTACTATGGACTTCAACAAGGACAAATGAAAGTGGGTGAAGACAATACCACAAGTCCACCACCTGAAAAGATGTATTAAAGGGACGCCTGCTTTGTGTTTATGTTAATGATGTAATCCATCAACTAAATTACGTTTTTTTTTTAATTTACTATTCAATTTCTATCCAAGACAATTTCAATCTACTAAACATATTTAATGTCTGAAACATCAGTTATGAATGTGTGATGGATGAAAAGCTACTCGATTTACTCTCCTTCGTGTCACAAGTTTTGTTGCACAACCAATTTAGTGTATTTACATTACGTGTATCAAAATCATTATTCAAAACATTTCTGTTATAAAATCAATCCATTTAGTTTAGTAACAGAAATTATCTTTGGAAAACAAATAAACAATATGCAGACAAAATCATGACAAGGTATTATTCTTTGTAATCTTAAGTGTGTGTTTGAGGACGGGATAAATACTAGTAGTCTATATTTGAGAAATATCTAATTGTTATGCATAAATAAATTGATTTAAAGAAAATTATTATAAGTAAAATTATTATTCTACAACCAATATTTGTTTGTGTCAAACATAATATGTAACTTAAATTTTTTATTTATTTATTCAAAGCTGCGTTTTTCGTGTAAAAAATATGTTTCACTCGTGAAATTTTTGAATGTGTAAGAGAATTTCTGGTAGAGAAAATATTGATAAAAATTTACTATTTATTGCAACATGTTTTTTGTATGGTCTAAAAATCAAATTCATATCTTCTTACGTTTTATTTTGTAATCATAACAATTTTGCATGTTTCTTATATAACCATAACAACATATACTAAATTACTGGGTAGTTTAATTATTCAATTTTATTATATGTTAGTAACAATCAGATTTTAAACTAAATTTTCTGAAGATAATCTAAGTTATTGATTAAATATTTTTGATTCTATTTAAATATTTTGAGTTAGTTGATTTGTTAATTTTCTATAAATGACGGATTATTACCAAAAAACCATTATGAAAAATTAATGAAATTCCAAAATCAACGTAGTTGTGTAAAAATACATTTCACCTGTGAAATATGTGAATGTGGTAAAGAAAATATTTATAAAATGTTACAATTTATGGCAATATATATTTTTGTGTGTTTTAAAAATCAAATTTATATTTATGGTTTGTCGAGTAACTATAACAATTTTGCATGATCTAATAATCACTCATTTTAAATATATTATGATTTTTTTGGGTACTAAATATATATATAATGATAAGGGTTATTGTCTCATTCATTTTTAATAGAACATAAATGAATATACAGTTAAAATGTATATTCCTATTCGGTTATCAATATTTCCATTTTTTAATAAATAATCACACTAAATGTTGAGATTAATTAGTTTACATACTTAGATATATATAAATAACCACACATCACGATATCCCCTAATTTGTTGTCATTTTTATATTTATTTATGAATATATATAAATCTATATTTATTGGGAATTAAGTTTCTTTTAATGAGTTAGAGATATTTCAGAGATAATATATTTCATTTTATAATCCATTTTAATAACTCTTGAAAGCTTGTTATTTAAATTATTATGGTAATAATACTAACATATACCATTTCGTTTTTATATGGTTATGTTAATAAGTTATATGTTTAATAAGTTATATGTTCTTTATTTTTATTAACTTTATATTAATTGATATGTTTTTATAGCGTTTTTAGAATATTTTACTTATATTCATTTTAAGAAATCAATATTTATATTAATTTTAAGAAATCAATATAGTTTTTACTTGTATATTTGTAAGTAAATTTTAGTGAAATTTTGTTTTACTATTAAATTTGTGTAAGAAATGATGACATATATAATTATTATTCAGTGAATTGTTTTTAAAATAAATACAATGGCATAGAGCTGTAATTAATTAGAAAATTTAAGGGTATTTTGCTTAAAAGTATGTTGAGCTCTCTAGCGGCGACACATCAGTTTTTTCTCAAATGTGCTTCTCTATTAATATATAGAAGATAATATAGTAAGTAAATTATACATCGCAAACACAAAGCAACATCACAACCACAGGTTATATTTGATAATTTGAAATCCCCTTTTTATTAAAAGGGAAATACACAACATAGTTTTTGTAAACTTTATATTTTTAATATATGATTACAAATAGTTACAAATAGATTATAGATATGTTATATATTAATCTATTTATTAATATTAATAGTTATACCTAAATATTAGGGATATTCCAAATTGATAATTGATATATTAATGGTAACAAATAAAATCATGGATATTCCAAACTGTATTTTTAGAAGATTTTACTCTTATATCACGTTGTTTCCAAAGATATTTAAACACAATATTACAAATTTATTAATCACAGATTTTATCGATAGACCACAACGTTAACCAAAGATAGATTACGAAATTGATAGATTGATTGATCACAAGTTAAATAGTGGGTTACAAGATAGATAACGAAATAAAATTTAACCAGTGTTATAGCACGGGTACTTATCTAAAATCATTAACAATATAAAACTTACAAAATATGTGTTTTTTTTCAAGCCTTCATATTTAGCATATGATTTTATTGCATAATGTTTTATTCAAAAAAACTTTTAAAAATAATAATATAAATTATATTTTATATAAAAATATAATATAAATTAAATGAATTTCAACCCGAGTCTTAATATAGTGTGTAGATTATAATCTATAATAGTATAATATTATAAGTAGTGTTTTTTGAAAAGATGATTACTGTTATTTTGTTTCGGATATGTGATTACTGGTTTCTTTTGAAGAAGGGAAATATTTTATACTCTTCTGAGTTTGGTGGCATGTGATAAAATGGGCCTGGATCTTAATTTTATCTACCTATACTATGGGGCTTTAGCCTTTTCGGATTTCTCTCGCTCTCAATCATCAATATCAATCATCAATCAGTAGGACTGGTACACAACTAACAAACTCATCTCTCCTTGAATTGATTTTTTCTGGGTCATTTAATTTGGTTTGACAGACAACTTGTATTTGAAGCAATGTTTTTAAAATCGAACCGGAAGATAAACCGGAAATCTTCTGGGTCACTGAGTCAACCGGTCGGACCGGTTAAACTATAGATCAATTAGTTTATTATTATATTTACATGTTATGAATATAACATCTACATTTATATAAATATATGAACAAAATATACATAATTAAGTACTAAACAACTAAAAATAATCTTTTAAATGATTAGATAAAATAAGTAGGTATTTTTTTTATAAATAACAACGTTTACTTATAATATAGTCTGAATTTGAAGTGTGATAAAAATAAAATATTCTAATTTGATATTAACCCATTGGTCCGACTGGCCGGTTCAACCACCGGTTCGCGGGTTTTTCCGGGTTTTTGCGGGTTTTTATTTGTTCGTTTTTAAGAAGTAACCCGGACCGGAATGTCTACTGCGTCATGGTTGGACCGGTCCGACCGGCCGGTCCGGTCCGGGTTTCAAAACATTGATTTGAAGTTTCCCCGACTGTACGTAATTAAAAGTAAGACAAATTGTGTGGAAATTGACTATTCAAACGTCTAGAACGCTTGGTAGTAGAAAGACTAGTAATAGTGAGTCAGTCAAGCTGTGTTGGAATTGTCTTTGTGGAGTAGAGTGTATTATTACTATGATGTTTATAAAAGAGAGATGGGGCACGAAACCATGTTATTTAATATTCACCATCTCATATTTTCCAGTTATATCTATTCAAGAAAATTAAATGAAGGGCTTCTGGAACTCATCGAGTATCATTCCTATAACTCTCTCTTTTATTTTCTTGTTCATTTATCATTTTGAAGACGTGCTTGCGGCTCCTACTAAGCATTTTTTGTGTCGTCCCGAACAAAGAGATGCACTTCTCGCGTTCAAAAACGAGTTTGAGATTGGGAAGCTTAATTATAATTGCGAGCCGGAACGCATTGACTCTCATCGGAAGACGGAGTCATGGGGGAATAATAGCGACTGTTGTAGTTGGAAGGGTATCAAGTGCAATGCCAAGTCCGGAGATGTGGTCGAGCTAGACCTTGGCTGCAGCCGCCTCCATGGCCGGTTTCATTCCAATAGCAGTCTTTAAAAACTTCCTTTTCTAACCACTCTTGACCTTTCATCTAATGATCTTAATGGCCAAATCCCAGATTCCATTGGAAACCTTTCTAATCTTATCAATCTCCGCCTTTCGGAAAGTCATTTCAGTGGTCGGATTCCGTCTTCCATTGGAAACCTTTATCAACTCACCTCTCTCGACCTTTTGGGAAATAATTTCAGTGGTCGCATTCCATCTTCGATTGGAAACCTTACTCAACTCACCTCTCTCAACCTTCGGGAAAACAATCTCGATGGTGAAATCCCATCTTCTTTTGGCAATCTAAACCACCTGACCACCTTAGAGGTTACTTGGAACAAGCTCAGTGGGAATTTTCCCATTGTACTACTGAACTTGACAGGGTTGTCAGATTTATCGCTCTCCCACAATCAGTTCAGTGGCGCGCTTCCTCCTAATATCACTTCACTATCCAACTTGAGAGGTTTTGATGCAAGTGACAATGCTTTCACTGGAACAATCCCTTCTTCTCTCTTCACCATTCCTTCTTTGACATCTATTATGTTGAGATATAACCAACTCAACGGCACTCTTGAGTTTGGGAATACATCTTCTGCACCATCTAACCTACAATGGTTAGACATTGGCAACAACAACTTCAAAGGGCCAATCCCGAGATCCATTTCCAAATTTGTCAACCTCTCGTATCTTGACCTTTCTCATTTCGACACCCAAGGCCGTCCAGTTGACTTTAGTATCTTCTCGCATCTCAACTCACTCAGATCTCTATACCTTTCACATTTAAACACCACCACTACGATTGACTTGAATGATATCTTATCATATTCCAAAAGCCTCTCTCTTTTATATCTCTCAGGCAACCATGTTTCAACAACAAACAAAAGTTCAGTTTCAAATCCCCTTTCACAGGAGATATATTCTTTGTACTTGTCAGGCTGCGGTATCACCGAGTTTCCAGAGCTCCTAAGAACCCTACATGAAGTGGCGTATCTAGACATCTCCAACAACAAAATCGAAGGTCAAGTTCCTGGTTGGTTATGGACTCTACCAAATTTGTACGTCGTGGATCTTTCCAACAACTCTTTCAACGGTTTCCAAAGATCAAAGAAGAAACAAGGATTATCCTCTGTCCGGAAACCATCTATGCAGTACTTGCTTGGCTCCAACAACAACTTCACTGGCAAGATTCCTTCATTCATATGCGAGTTTCGTTCTCTAGAGACTCTCGATTTATCTGAAAACAAGTTTAATGGGTCAATCCCTCCTTGTATGGGAAATCTTAGGAGTAATCTTTCAGTTTTAAACCTTCGTAAGAATAATCTGAGTGGAGGTATTCCAAAGGATATATTTGAAAGTCTAAGGTCGTTCGACGTTGGTCATAACCAACTTGTGGGAAAGCTTCCAAGATCTTTGAACCGATTCTCAACTCTTGAAGTTTTCAACGTGGAAAGCAACCGAATCAACGATACGTTTCCGTTCTGGCTGGGTTCTCTACAAAAGCTACAAGTTCTTGTCCTTCGCTCCAATGCATTCCATGGATCAATACATCAAGCCTTGTTCCCTCAGTTGCGGATCATCGACATATCACATAATCACTTCAATGGAACTTTGCCATCGGAATACTTTGTGAAGTGGAGTGCTATGTCATCACTTGGAACAGACGAAGATCAGTCTTCCGAAAAGTACATGGGAGATAAATTAGGCTATTACCAAGATTCAATGGTTTTGATGAATAAAGGTGTAGAGATGGAGCTAATACGTATCTTAAAAATCTTAACAGCAATCGACTTTTCTGGAAACAAATTTGAAGGAAAGATTCCAAAGTCCATCGGTCTATTGAAAGAGCTTCATGTGCTCAACCTGTCAAACAATGCATTCACTGGCCGCATCCCTTCATCTATGGGGAATCTGACAGTTCTCGAGTCGTTGGATGTTTCCCAAAACAAGCTTTCAGGAGAAATTCCACAAGAGCTAGGGAGCCTCTCGTTCCTTGCGTACATGAACTTCTCTCATAACCAGCTTTCAGGCCTAGTTCCAGAGGGCACTCAGTTTCGAACGCAGTCTTGCTCTTCCTTTGGAGATAATCCGGGACTTGTTGCCTCTTCTCTTGACAAAGTCTGCAGGGATATTCACACACCACCAGCATCACATCAACACTATGAAACGCCGGAATCAGAGGACGAAGATGAAGAAGAGGTGATTAGCTGGATAGCAGCTGCAATAGGATTCGTACCCGGTATTGTATCTGGTTTGACGTTTGGATACATATTGGTTTCCCACAAACCAGAGTGGGTCATGAACCCTTTTGGCCGAAACAATCGCAGAATCACCACAACTCAGTAGAGAGAGGTAATGTTCCTAACTTTTTAACGAATGTTTTTAGCAAACATTAGAATGAAATTATATTTGTTTAACAGCTATCTCGTTATTATAGGCTTAAAGCCTATCTGAAGAATGTGGACGAAGAATATCAAAGTAACTATCTTTTTAAGCCAGCTTTGTCCAAATTCAGATTGGTTTAGAACTTCGGTTATTGTTCCCAGTTTAGGTTTGTGTGTTTCTCTTTTACTCTGTTTTTTGCCAACTTTGTAATTGAGCAACTTTGTTTCGAACCTTAAATTACTCTCCCTTTAGATGCACATGTTTTTTTTTGTTTTCTGCGATGTTATCTTTACTTTTCCTATTAGACTCTCGCATCTATATATATACGTATGTCCATTGTTCATATCAATTAGTTACAGAAATACTGAGCAATTAGACGTTGACATAGCTATTTATTTGTCAACAACCTGCTTCATTCTACACATATATTTCAGGGAACTTCCAACGAGAATGGAGATGTGTGTTTTGATGAAAATTTATGAGTTTCGTTGAGGCTTAAGGAGAACGAGTGATGATGATATGCTAAACGGCTATTGAAAAAAGTTAGGAAAGCAAGCCTCTGATGATAAATCCCATCTTTTTACTTTGGACCAATTTTATTAACTTTCCCACTATGTTCATTCCCAAAATTACCTTTTGTTTGGCATATTGGTTTCCATTTTCTGCCCATGCACATCCAAAGTTGTAAGCATGATCAAAATGGCATACAATTTTTTCTTATTGATTGTTCTATTTTGCATATTTCATCCCTCCAAGGTTTGCTAATTGGATATTGAAACAAGACATATCCAGTGTGTATCCATTATTCCTATCTGTTTTTGTTTTTTGTTTTTTTTTTTTTGTAGATGAACATATCCAGCTTAATGTATACTTTTAGCATATCCAGTTCAAAGATTTAATTTTCTACACGTAAAGACATATCCAGCTCACTGTATACGTTATTCATATTTGTTAATTGTTATGGCTAAAGCGTGGCTCAATCCAGTGTGTATACATATCCAGTGTGAATTTCTCTGAATTATTTCCATATTTTATGGTAATTAAAATTATTTTACATACAGTATATATTTTACTAGATAAGGACACGTCTGATATACGGGTTTAAAGTTTTGTAAATAAAATTAAATTTAATAAAAATATATTAAAATTTGTTGTACGTTATTTATAAGTTTTATTTTTGATATAATATACTAATTTATATCCATTTACAAATCTTTTATTTATGTTACCATTAAAAGCGTATTTTTTATATCTAAATATAATGAATCTTACAAATATACTTTTTATTACTATCTAGAAAATGTCTGTATGAACACATTAAGTTAACTATTATATGTATTTTTACTTTCACTTTTGCATAGTTTTTTTAATTACAAAAATTATTGGCTCAAAATACATTTTGAATAAAAAAAATATATTACATAGTATACTAATCAATGATGTATCATCACAATATTGTATGACCAACAATGGAGAAAACTTCGGCTCCACCCTCTTCCCTTATGGAGAGAACTTTGCGTCCAACCTCCTCCACCATGTAGAGAACCTTGGCTCCATGTTTCTCTCTTGGGGAGATAACCTTGCGTCCAACCTCCTCTACATGGCTATGCCCTCCTCATGTGTGGTGAGAACATGTTCACGTCTTTTAGCTATCTCAAAATTTCTTGCTCCGACTACCAATGAAACTAAAGACCATTTTCTAACGTCACAAATTTTTTTGATAGTAACTACTATTAAATTTTTCAATGTATTTGTGGAAGTGTCTTCAACACACCATGATGTATCCTTTGTCTCTAGAATGCCTTGACTGCCACTGCCACCTTGCTTAGTGAGCCCCATGTCCGCTCCCATTTCATGGGCCCACCTTTCTCAGTGGGCCCCACATTTACTCTTGGCTTATCCATATCCGACTGCTGGTTTATTACGTATGAGAGGATTTAAATACTTGTTTACCGACCCTACAAATAACCATATGATCTTTCATTGTGTTTTGTTTTCACTCGCACAGTTCCGACAATTACTTCCCGAAAAGTCACCTATCCTGAAACTACTTCAGCTCAAACACATTTAACTCTAGAGTTACCTGAGGACCCTTGATCGAAAAGATAAGTGCACTTTGGTGACAAAGGTGGTCAAATCAATTCTTTTTAAAATATCTGTAAACCAGGGTGTCACAGTCTCCGAACTCCTATAGATCTATCAACAACAATTTATGTTTTTCCAATCTATCTATCTATGTTTGCAAAAAAAAGGGTCTATGACCAACCAATCAAAGAAATTAGAAGAAAATTAATCTGACATAAAGAAAGAAATAATAGAAAATTATAAACACGATAATATATGAATCTCAAATAATTCAAAGGTGAAAAGATAAATTAAACAAAACAATCTAAAAATACTACATTAAATTTTAAAATACAGTATTAGAAAAAAGACACATATATTAATCTTTTTTTTGGGTCAACATATTAATCTTACATATTCCAAACTGAAAAAGAAAAAGTAAGAGAAAATTTTGGTTTTAAAAAATAAGACAAATTTACCTTTCCATTGAAAAAAATTTACCAATAGAACAAAGTTGAAAACAATATTTTTAAATAAACTATTTTACTAGATGAAAAATATGAGACGATCTATGCTTATACTGAAATGAGTATTTACAAAATTTAGAATTAATAATTAACTGTATATTTTTCTTTCTATTCTTTGTAAATTAAAATTAAAATTAATAAATTAAAATTAAAAATAAGTAAATAATGTTATAGTTTCAAATTTTATGAAAAATATATATATATATATATATATATAGAATCTTCTTATAATTATTAAAAAAAAAATCAGTAATTTTGTAACTTTTCGATAATTATCTTTTTATATTATTAATATTGTTTAACACAAAATATTTTGTTTTTTGTTGTAATCTCAAATCTCTCATATTAAATATTAACTTTTACACATGTCAAAATCTCAGATTTATATAAACTTGACACATGTCAAAATCTTGTTAATGGTTAACTTTCAAAACTCAACTTTATATAATAAGATATCATGTTAATCAATTTATATACCCCTTAGGTGAATAATTAGGGGTGTTAATTGGATTGGCCCAGCCCGACTAGACCCGAAGCCGGCAAATCCCTCATTTGTTTGAGTCTGATCCGGTTCGAAATATTTCTGAGCCTATAATTCAAAGTTCGGTCCATTTTTAATAGGGCTACAAGATTTTGTTGGCTTTTTCCAAGCTTATCTTAAAAATAAAAAATAAAACAAACTAATAAATTTATAACATATCTTAAAAAAGCAATGTTTAAAGGTACACCATAAAACAAATCAACCAAATTTATATAACTCATCAATATTCACTAAAACTAATTTAATTTTTTTTAAAAAAAGTTTAAAACCAATAAATTTTTATACTTTAACCAAATAAAATAATATAGAAATCATATAAAATATCATAGATAAAAATTTTAAAAATAATAAGTAAGATTATTAAGTAAATATGAAAACTAGGTTAGAGTTTTAAATTTTATTTATAATAAATTATTAATTAAATATTTCAATCAAATAATAATGTTATTTTGTCTCGGATACGTGTGATTACTGGTTTCTTTTCAAAAAAGAAAATATTTTATACTCTTCTGAGTTTGGTGGCATGTGATAAAATGGGCGTGGATCTTAATTTTATCCAACCTATACTATCGGGCTTTAGCCTTTTCGGATTTCTCTCGCTGTAGATCATCAATATCAATCATCAATCAGTACTACTGGTACACAACTAACAAAGTCATCTCTCGTTGAATTGATTTTTTCCTGGGTCATTTAATTTGGTTTGACAAACAACTTGTATTTGAAGTTTCCCCGACTGTACCTAATTAAAAGTAATACAAATTTTGTGGAAATTGACTATTCAAACGTCTAGAACGCTTGGTAGTAGAAAGACTAGTAATAGTGAGTCAGCCAAGCTGTGTTGGATTTATTGCCTTTGTGGAGTAGAATGTAGTATTATTATATGTATATAAAAGAGAGATGGGGCACGAAACCATGTTATTTATCTTCTCACAATTCCCAGTTTTCTTCCTTACTTTTAATTCAAGAAAATCAAATGAAAGGCTTATGGAACTCAGCGAGTATCATTCCTATTACTCTTTGTTTTAATTTATTGTCCATCTATTATTTGAAAGACGTGCTTGCAGCTCCTACTAGGCATTTGTGTCGTCCCGAACAAAGGGATACACTTCTCGCTTTGGAAAACGAGTTTCATATTGGGAAGCTTAATTATTATTGTCAGCCGGAACGCATTGACTCTCATCGGAAGACGGAGTCATGGGGGAATAACAGCGACTGTTGTAGTTGGAAGGGTATCAAGTGCAATGCCAAGTCTGGAGAAGTGGTCGAGCTAGACCTTAGCTGCAGCGGCTTCCATGGCCGGTTTCATTCCAATAGCAGTCTTCAAAACCTTCCTTTTCTAACCACTCTTGACCTTTCATTTAACGATATTACTGGCCAAATCCCATATTGGATTGGAAACCTTTCTAATCTTATCTATCTTAGCTTTTCGGGAAATCATTTCAGTGGTCGGATTCCATCTTCCATTGGAAACTTTCTTCATCTCACCTCTCTCCACCTTTCGAATAATCATTTCACTGGTCGGATTCCATCTTCGGTTGGAAACCTTTTTCATCTCACCTATCTCGACCTTTCTGATATCAATTATCTGGTCAAATTCCGTTTTCGATTGGAAACCTTACTCAACTCTTCTTTCTCTCGCTTCCTAATAATCAATTATCTGGTGAAATACCATCTTCTTTTGGCAATCTAAACCAGCTAACCACTTTAGATGTTCAAAGCAATATGCTTTGTGGGAATTTCCCCAATGTACTACTGAATTTGACAGGGTTGTCACATTTATATATCTCCAACAATCAGTTCAGTGGTGCGCTTCCTCCGAATATCACTTCACTATCAAACTTAAGATGTTTTGATGCAAGTCACAATGATTTCACTGGAACTATCCCTTTTCGTCTCTTCACCATTCCTTCTTTGATAGATATTTTTTTGATTGATAACCAACTCAACGGCACTCTTGAGTTTGGTAATATTTCTTCACCATCTAACCTATACTCGTTAGACACTGGCAACAACAACTTCAAAGGGCCAATCCCGAGATCCATTTCCAAATTTGTCAACCTTCAGATACTTGACCTTTCTCATTTCGACACCCAAGGCCGCCTAGTTGACTTTAGTATCTTCTCTCCTCTCAAGTCTCTCGAAGATCTTGCCCTTTCCCATTTAAACACCACCACTACAATTGACTTGAATGATATCTTATCATATTCCAAAAGCCTCTCTATTATAGATCTCTCAGGCAACCATGTTTCAACAACAAACAAGAGTTTTGTTTCAAATCCCCCTTCACAGTTGATTAGATCTTTGTACTTGACAGACTGCGGTATCACCGAGTTTCCAGAGCTCTTAAGAACCCTACATTGGATGCAAGTTCTAGACATCTCCAACAACAAAATCGAAGGTCAAGTTCCTGGTTGGTTATGGACTCTACCAAATTTGTACGTCGTGGATCTTTCCAACAACTCTTTCAACGGTTTCCAAAGATCAAAGAAGAAACAAGGATTATCCTCTGTCCGGAAACCATCTATGCAGTACTTGCTTGGCTCCAACAACAACTTCACTGGCAAGATTCCTTCATTCATATGCGAGTTTCGTTCTCTAGAGACTCTCGATTTATCTGAAAACAACATTAACGGTTCAATCCCTCATTGCTTGGGAAATCTCAAGAGTAATCTTTCACATCTAAACCTTCGTCAGAATAATCTGAGTGGAGGTCTTCCAAAGCATATATTTGAAAATCTAAGGTCGCTTGACATTGGTCATAACCAACTTGTGGGAAAGCTTCCAAGATCTTTGAATCGTTTCTCAACACTTGAAGTTTTGAACGTGGAAAGCAACAGAATCAACGACACGTTTCCGTTCTGGTTGGGTTCTCTACAAAAGCTACAAGTTCTTGTCCTTCGCTCCAATGCATTTCATGGACCAATACATCAAGCCTCCTTCCCTCAGTTGCGGATCATCGACATATCGCATAATCACTTCAATGGAACTTTGCCTTCGGAATACTTTGTGAAGTGGAGTGCTATGTCGTCGAGTGCTACGTCAGCATTTATAACAGACGAAGATCGATCGAATGAAAATTACATGGGATCAACCTATTACTATGATTCAATGGTTTTGATGAATAAAGGCGTAGAGATGGAGCGACTACGTATCTTAAAAATCTTAACAACAATCGACTTTTCGGGAAACAAATTTGAAGGAAAGATTCCAAAGTCCATCAGTCTAATGAAAGAGCTTCATGTGCTCAACTTGTCAAACAATGCTTTCACTGGCAACATCCCTTCATCTATGGGGAACCTCACAGCTCTCGAGTCTTCGGACGTTTCCCAAAACATTCTTTCAGGAGAAATTCCAAAAGAGCTAGGCAACCTCTCCTACCTTGAATACATGAATTTCTCTCATAACCGGCTTTCAGGTCTAGTACCAGGGGGCACTCAATTTCAAACGCAGCCTTGCTCTTCCTTTGAAGATAACCTGGGACTTCTTTTTGGCTCTTCTCTTGACAAAGTTTGCGGCGATATTCACATGCCAGCATCGCATCAACAATATGAAACACCAGAATTAGAGGAAGAAGACGAAGAGGCGATTAGTTGGATAGTAGCTGCAATAGGGTTCGTACCTGGTATTGTATCTGGTTTGACATTTGGATACATATTGGTTTCCCGCAAACCAGAGTGGTTCATGAACCCTTTCGGCCAAAACAATCGTGGAGAACCACTACAACTCACTAGAGAGGTAATGTCCTCACTTTTATACGAATTTGTTAGCTTTCATCAGAATGAAATTATATTTGTTTAACAGCTATTTCGTTATTATAGGCTTATATAAAAGCCTATCTGAAGAATCTGGACGAGGAAAGTCAAAGTAACCACTCTTTAAGCCAGCTTTGTCCAAATCCAGATTGGTTTAGATTTCGGTTATTGTTCCCAGTTTAGGTTTGTGTGTTTCTCTTTTACTCTGTTTCGAACCTTAAATTACTCTCCCTTTAAATGCACATGTAATTTTTTTTTTCTGCGATGTTATCTTTACTTTTTCCTATTAGACTCTCGCATCTATATATACGTATGTCCATAGTTCATATCAATTAGTTACAGAAATACTGAGCAATTATTTTATTAGACGTTGACATAGCTATTTTATTTGTCAACAACCTGCTTCATTCTACACTTATTTCAGGGAACTTACAATGAGAATGGAGATGTGTGTTTTGAGGAAAATTTATGAGTTTCGTTGTGCCTTAAGGAGAACGAGTGATGATGATATGTTAAACGACTACTAGATAAAAAGTTGGGAAAGCAAGCCTCTGAGATTATTTAAAGGATCACTATTTTTTAGGGTTAAATTGAAGAAAAATGACCTGATAAGAAGATTTAATTAAGCAAATGACTATTTGTTAAGTTTCTATTAGCAATTTCTTCTTAAAATTATCACTTGTTTTGTATATTTGTACTCTCACAAAGGTTGAAAGATTACAAGATTCTCGAAGCTTGGCTGTGAGAGAGGCAAATTCTGTGGTACCAGTCCCTTCTTTACATTCATATCTTCCCTAGTGAAGTACGTCTGAAATTTATGCTCACTGTGAGAGGAAATAACAAGAATCTTAGAACTCTGATACTTTTTAGCACCTCATTGTCATTTGTTTTCTCAGGAAATTGATCTTCGATATGCTGTTCCGTTCGGGTTTTACAACGCTGCTCTCAACTTTGGTGTGTCTGGTGGTGTCTCCTTTCCGTGGGGAAGCGGATACCAGAACCGCCCTTCCTCTGTGCCAGAGAGATTCTTCTTGGGTGGCAATTCATCGCCTCTATGCTCTTTAGGTGGGCCATCTGCACTATGGGGATTCAAGACCAGAGGACTTGGTCCCAACGAGCCAAAGAGGAAAGGCCATAGTGAACGGGATTTTGTTGGAGGAGATGCTGCGGTGACTGCATTTGCGGATCTCTCATTTGATTTGCCAGTGAGATGGTTAAGAGAGAGAGGAATCCACGGGCACGTGTTTGCATCTGCGGGGAATATGACAAAGTTATCAGAAAATGAGTTTAGAAACTTCTCTGCGCCAAAGTTCTTGGAGACATTTAGAACTTCAGTTGGTGCTGGAATCGTCTTACCAACTAGTGTATTCCGTATGGAGGTTTGGTTCTCATCACTAATCTCCCTTTATGCATTTTTATCGAATGAGAAAGTGCAGTGATTAACACCAAAATTATTCATCTTTTTGTTTTTGTTATGAGACAGCTTAACTACTGCCATATATTGAAGAAACAAGAACACGATAAAGCGAGATCAGGGGTTTGCGTGACATTCTCTGCCTCGTCCTGAGAAATTTTTAGCTGAAGAAGGTACTCAAATATGATATGACTTCCTTTTTTTGGGTCTTAAAGCCGTGCCCCAGTGTCTGGCAGAATCTTTGATTTTATTGTTGAATCGAGAAAACTTTACAAAGAGAGTTGATTCTTTTTGGACAAACAACGTTTTGAAGTTTCCTGTACGTAATTAAAAGTAAGACACAATGTGTGGAAATTGACTATTCAACACGTACGAAGACAGTTATAGCAAATTAAGCTGTGTTGGATTTATTTTTGTGGACCATCATGTTACTTACGATCAGAATTTCCACCTTCGTCTTTGGTTTTTCATTATCGTTATGAAAGAAAACTAAAGTAAATTAGCTTGAGGACGAAACGCTAGCTCTTGGAACTCAATGAGTATCATTCCTATTACTTTTTATTTTCCATTCTTTTCATGGATTTCTCAATTTCTGGACAGGCAACCTTTTTCGATTTCCTGCACGTGTACTTTAACGTACGACAATAATGTGTGAATTCACTATTCAACTCAAACTCTTACTCTCTGCGTTTAACAGAACACTTCGTATTAATATTAGTCTACTACTATGTTTATGTATATTAAGAGATGGGTGCGAAGTCATTCTTACCTACCATAGCAATTTCTATATTTTCTTTTTCATTATTGATATTCAAAAAGGTTAATTAAGCGTAGAGAAGGATGAATGAAAGGCTTTTGGAATTCAAGGAGTATCATTGAATTCTTGTTACACTTTATTTTCTCATTTCATTCCTTCTTAATTTTGCGGACGTGCTTGCGGATCCGAGGCACTTGTGTCGTCCCGAACAAAGAGATGCGCTTCTCGAATTCAATAATGAGTTTATTGAGGTTCGGAAGCCTACCCTACCATTCATCATGAGTGTTATCGCAATAATTGCCGAGTAAGCCCTCATCCGACAAGGGAGCCATGGAGGAATAACAGCGATTGTTGTAATTAGGAAGGTACCACGTGCAATGCAAAGTCCGGGGAAGTGATCGAGCTAGAAGCTGCAGCTGCCTCCATCATTAATGAACTCGTGAGACGCTGTCGATCGCCATTAATCACTAAGAGTGACTAGTGAAAGAAGAAACAGAGGAACAGAGAAAGAGGAAAGATTGATTCTTATTACTTCAATCGATAGATTATAATACGGTGGCTTGTTCCTTTTTATATGGGGATACAAGGATACAAAAGTTTTAACCTAAGTTCTAGGATCTTCTAATCATTAGCTGTGACTGTGACGTGGCTACATTCGTCTTCACATGATTCAAGGGCAGCAAAACGATTGTTGGTTGTTATGGTCGTACTCTCTGCATATATTGTCCTATTTGTTGAGCTCTCACCTTTGTCGTGAACTGCATGTGACCGTTGGACAGTTGTGGGCTTTGGAGAGCATTTCTTAGTTTGTGGCATTGTATTGGGCCGTGGTCCCAATATGCCTTTTTGCAAAGCCATGTCGTTTTGGACATTGGTCTTCACACTCCCCCGCAAACTTGGAGTAGGTGGCACACCAACGCCAAGTTTGAGCCTTAGAATCTCGAAGGGTCTTTGAGGCAGAGACTTGGTGAGTATATCGGCGAGTTGAAAATCAGCAGAGATATGATTCACGATGAGGTCTCCGAAAGCTACCTGTTCGCGAACGTAGTGGTAATGTGTAGCAAAATGTTTGGTGCAAGCATGGAAGCTGGGGTTTGCTGTAAGATAGACTGCAGAGAGGTTGTCACAGAAAAGTTCTTGAAGCAGGTTGACTAACCATGTGATTTCAGAGGCAGCTTCGAACATAGCCCTGTATTCAGCTTCAGTGGAGCTTTTAGAGACTGTGTCATGTTTTCTTGAGGACCAAGAGATCATATTTCGTCCGAGAAAAGTGCAGAATCCGCCAGTGGAGCGGCTGGACTTCTGACAACCGGTGTAGTCACTGTCACTATACGTCGTAAGCTTGTAATCTGTGTGCTTGTCAAAGGTGATACCCATGGTACTGGTTCCTTTGATATACCTTAGAATCCGTTTGAGAAGATTGAAGTCAGAGACCGTAGGTTCGTGCATCTTTTGGTATACGTAATTGACAGAAAATTGCAGGTCCGGTCTCGTTAGTGTCAAATATTGCAAGCGTCCAGCCAGACTACGAAAGTATTTGGGATTGGAGAACAGAGTAGATTGTTGTTGCTTCCGATTGAGTTGCTGAGGAAGAGGTGTTGCAACGGAGGCACACGTTGACATTCCTGCTGTAGCTAGTAAATCCTCTGCATATTTTTGTTGCGACAGAAACATTCCATTTTCAGTGTATTGAATTTGGATCCCAAGAAAGTAATGAAGCTTACCAAGGCCCTTCATTCGAAAATGTATGTTCAGCTGTGAAAGGAGATCAGAGAGTAATTCCAGAGGAATTTTCTGTGATGGCCATGTCATCAACATAAAGCAGGAGCATGATGACATTTTTTCCTTTGTAGCAAACAAAAAGAGAAGGATCCCTCAGACTACAAGTAAAGCCAAAATTAAGCAAGAAGGTGCTGAACTTATCGAACCAAGCCCTTGGCGACTGTTTGAGACTGTAAAGGGACTTGTGCAATAGACATACATGATCCGGGTATCTCTCATCAACGAATCCGGCTGGTTGCCTCATATAAACGGTTTCAGTGAGATCGCCGTGTAGAAAAGCGTTTTTCACGTCCATTTGTTTGACTTCCCAGTTCATCATTGTGGCAAAATGTAGAACTGCTCGAACTGTTGCTGTCCTGACTACTGGACTATATGTCTCAAGGTAGTCAATTCCTTCTTCCTGCTTGAATCCTTGAGCTACGAGTCTGGCTTTGTACTTGTCCAATGAGCCATCTGCATTAAGTTTAACTCGAAAAACCCATTTTGATCCAAGGACGTGCATATCTGGTGAAGGAGGGACTAATGAGAAGGTATTTGCTTCTTTGCAATTTCCCATTTCTTCATTCATTGCTCCTGTTCAGTTGGGATCCTTGAGAGCTTCAGTCACTGTTTCAGGTTTAGGATAGGAGACCTTCTTTGTGAGGAGGGCATATCTTGGATTTGGTTTAGAAATTCCTACTTTGGATCGAGTGTTCATCGGGTGAGTCGAGGCTGACACATAATGTACATTGGTCATGACATCTTCTGCTGAATTTTGAGTGGTATCTGCTGAATGTTGCACACTTGGAGCTGATGATTGAGAGTTGTTGCCTATAGGAACAAGGTCTAAGCTTGCCGTACACCCAGAACTCTCATCATCAGTCCTTTGTGGTGATTCAATGATTACCTCTGTCGTGTTGATTATTGTTTCTGCATCAGTTCTTCTAATGGTGGTTTCACTTTCTGAATTCACTGGTATTACAGGAGCTTGAGCAGCAGCTACTACTAACTCACCTGTCACAGGAATGGAAATCGTAGGAGCAGGTGGAGAAGATTCTATTTGATCAGTGATCGCGGATTCAGATGAGAACTGCTTTAGCCAAGCTGTGTAGAGAGGAGTAGGTGCAGACTGCTGCAGATGTCTGTAAGTGTTTGTAAAGGGAAAGTCTGTCTCATCAAACACGACGTGGCGACTAAGATAGACACGCCCAGTTGGGGGATAGAAACAGCGATACCTGATATGTTACGGTTTTGACTCACTTTGACCCCGTTTATTTGATAGTTTTGTAGTTGTTTGAGTCCTTTTCAGGTTATAATAAGAGGCTAGGAAGCTAAAAGCAAAGATTGGAACAGCGGGAGCAATCGGAGCAGAAAGGAGTTGAATTGGAGCAGAAAAGCTGATTTTAGACCCAGGAGCACATGCTCCCGATTTCCGAGCACATGCTCCCAACTCTACGGTTTCATGACGACACGTGGCAAGCATCTAGGCGCCGATTCCCTGCCTAATTCCCCTTATTTTAGGCGATCTTTTGTGAGAGAAAGAGAGAGGAGATCGATTTTTAATAGGGAGATTTAAATTTGGATTCTTTCCTTATTTTTCTCTACTTGTATGCTATTTAACCTAGGGTTTTTAGGAGAGAGGATATTCTTTTCTTTTGGTTTTTGAGCAACGTTTTTGTGAGAGGAAGAAGAGCGGCCACCTTGTGAAGCATTCTCTGAACCCTTTTTATTTTTATGTCATTGAATTTCTCATCTTTTGCTATGATTCATTTCTCTATGTCTGAGTAGTTTTCTTTGCTAGATTAGGGGTTTCAAAAGGGGTTTCATGGGTTAGCAACAGAACACAAATAGGGCTTTATATAATCGATTGTCTTCACTATTGTTAGACTTAATGCTTAGGTTGATTTGATCACCCAATCTATGATTCTAGGTTTATCTATTCATCAAAAGTGTAATAGGTTGCTAGAAAAGACATTAGTGGGCAAATTATCCTAGACCTGCGAAAGTTGATGTGTAGGTGATTTGTGAACTTATCATTCCTGTTCTTTAATGCTTGTCTGCGATTCTGGGCTCAAACGACAGTTTATGGTTTATGGACCGCCGAGCATGTGCTCCGGATGTCTGAGCACATGCTCCGCGTTTCCGCACAGAATCGATCAGATAGAGTTATTGATGCCACGACAGTGGATCAGTTTATATTTATGTTTGAGTTCTAGACTGGTACTTAATCTATGCCCTGAATAGTTGTTTAGTTACTGTCTCTGAAATTCCCGAGAATTACCCCTGATCTAGTGTTTTGCTTCTTGCCTTTTTATACCATTTTAATCGCGTTACTGTTACCAAACAAACCCAACTTTGAATTGTCTTAGCTTGAAATTGAACAAATAGAACCATAGAGTAAAACTTGGTCTTCGTGGGATGCGACCCCTAAGTACCACTTATTTGCTGTGCATTTGCAGTAGGAAAATAAGGTTTAAAACTCTGTGTATCAAGTTTTTGGCACCGTTGCCGGGGACCAAATTTTTACCTTTGGTTTTCGGCGAAATTACTAGACTAAGACCTTACTGATTTGTCTTTCTGCTTCTTCTTTGCGTGTGTTTCAGGTGCATGTCAAGAAGATCTACAAGAAGAAACAACACCGAAGAACTAGTCGCTTTGTCAGCCGCAGAGCTCTCTTTGGCAGAAAGAACAAACCGCAAGAACAGAAAGTTTCAATCCGTCAACATGGGTGACAACATAAACAATGAGGATATGGCTGCCGAGTTGCAGCAACTTTGACAACAGTTGGGGCAGTTGCTCCGTGCTCAACACGAAAGAGCCGCGCCGCCGCAACCGTCCATTGGGGAAAAGGACAACCCGCATGTGTCCTACACCAACCGAGCGGCGATTGTTCCTCCCACCATCCCGAACCAAGATTTTGAGATCAAGCCACAGATGATCTCTATAGTGAAGCAGCACCTATTCACGGTCTCCCAGCTGAGATTCCGATGGACCACATCGAGAATTTTGAGGAGATATGTAGCACCACTGGTTCAAATGGGATACCGCCAGGCTTTCTGAAGTGCAAGCTCTTTCCCTTCTCTCTTGCGGATAGAGCTTCGCGTTGGCTGAAGTCATTGCCACCTGGGTCTCTGACATCATGGGAACAGTGTAGGTCTGCGTTTCTGGACCATTTCTACACCAAGGCTAAGACCGCTGCCCTGAGGAATAGGATTTCATCGTTCCAACAGCACACTGGAGAAGCCTTCTGCGAGGCTTGGGAGAGGTACAAAGAGTACCGTAGAGAGTGTCCGCACCATGGATTCAGTGATGAAAAGATTCTGGGCATTTTCTATGATGGAGTTAACTGGGACTACAGAAACGTTCTCAACTCGGCCAGCAATGGGGATTTTATGACAAAGTCTAAGGAAGGAGCATATCAGTTGATTGAGAACCTAGCTGCAAGCTCCAGCAACAAGGCTCCTGAGTATGACAGGTCCGTGAAGGTCAACAGTGTCGATACGCAAAAGATTGACAAGTTGACAGCCAAGGTGAACCTTCTTCTGAAGGGGAGCCAGAAAACTATCCATTTTGTCGATGAGACCGGAGACATGCCGCTAGCTCAGGAGATTTGTGATGGAGAGGATGAAACGATGGAGGTTAATTATGTGAGTGGGCAAGGTTTTGTGCAGAACAGGGGTTTCAACCCGAACTACAGAAGCCATCCGAATTTGTCCTATAGAAGCACCAACGTGGAGAACCCTCAGGATCAGGTGTATCCGCAGCAAGGAGCTCAGAATCAGATGGGTTATCAGAAAACCTTCTCAAACAACTTCCAAGGCAAACAGTTTGTACCCACTCAAAACCGCTTCGAAGGGGGGAACCAGCAGGCATATACAAGCGCTCAACAAG
Source organism: Camelina sativa (assembly GCF_030686135.1). Taxonomy (NCBI): domain Eukaryota; kingdom Viridiplantae; phylum Streptophyta; class Magnoliopsida; order Brassicales; family Brassicaceae; genus Camelina; species Camelina sativa. Next base: position 4,776,896 of record NC_141898.1, read on the forward strand.
CACTGCCTTTCACCAACCAGCAGTTGGGACCTTCATCTGCTAGCAGCTCTCAAGATGAGCTGAAAAACATGATGCAACAACTCTTGGTGAATCAACAAAAAGCTTCAGTGGAAATCAACGCTAAGGTCGATATCATGTACAATGACCTTAATGGGAAGTATGAGGCAGTAATGTCACATGTGAAGAAGCTTGATGTTCAGGTTGCACAGACTGCTGAAGCTGTGAAAAGAACTCCTGGGACTCTGCCCGGAAAAGGGGAAGCAAACCCGCGAAACGAGTATGTCAATGCGATTGAGCTAAGGGGAGGAAAGAAGTTATCCCCTAGAGAAGCACCATCCACTAGGATTGACAAGGGCAAGGGTATTGCTGAAGAATACCTTCCTCAACATACTGCTGAGACTCCACCGTTGAGTCAAAAAGAAGCCGAAGCATCCAGCGAGCACGTGCTCCCGACTCCCGATCAGACCATTCCTACTGAGGTACCTCCTGCACGCGTGTACACCCCTAGGGTTCCTTACCCTGTTCCTCCTAAGAAATCTCGCAAGGATTTGGAGGATGCAAAGTGCAAGGAGATGTTGAGAGAATTGACGGTAAAACTACCCCTAGCTGATGCTGTTCAGATGATACCTGCTTTGAAGAGGTATGTGAAAGGGTTAGTTTCTGGGAGAGTGTCAGAGGAAGAGAACGTGATGATGGTTTCAAGAGAGTGCAGTGCTGTGCTGCAAAACAAAGTGCTAAAGAAGAGAGATGATCCAGGGCGATTTGTCTTATCCGTGAGAATTGGTAAAATGATTTTTGCAAACTCCCTCTGTGATCTAGGTTCCAGTATGAACCTTATGCCATATTCAGTGGCTAAAAGGCTGGGATACACGAAGTTCAAGTCTACACGGATTTCGTTAGTATTCGCGGATAGATCCACCAAGCGCCCCATAGGAGTGTTGGAGGATTTACATGTCCAGATAGGGAAAACGCTTATACCAGCAGACTTTGTGGTTCTGGAACTTGAAGAAGAACCACGTGACCCCCTGATCTTAGGTAGATCATTCTTATGCACAGCTGGTGCAATTATAGATGTGCAAGGGGGAGCGATCGATCTCCAGCTGGGGGATATGATTGCAAGGTTTGAGATGAACAAGCTGCTCAAGAAACCTATGATAGATGGTCAGACTTTTGTGGTTGATGATGGTTCAGAGGTCGCACATGAGGTTACCGATGAAGTTCTCACTCTCGACCCGTTGGAGGTTGCCTTGACAAAAACAGAGGGTAAGTATGGATTCTTGAATGAGGAAGCTGATGGTTTTACACGCATTTTGGATGCAGGTACACGGTTCCAGCAACTGGTAGCTTACGCCAGCCTAGACGATGAGAACCAATCAGGGGAGGAATCCGCCGAGGGAGCACCTGCTCCGGATTCCAGAGCACATGCTCCGGTAAAGTCAGCGGACGGTCCTTGGAGCGAGTTAAGAGCTCCAAAGGTAGAGCTAAAACAACTTCCAGCCGGACTAAGGTACGCGTTCCTAGGTCCTAACTCTACATACCCCGTGATAGTGAACTCTGAACTAAACAATGTAGAGACCGCTTTGCTCCTTTGTGAACTTAGGAAGTATAGAAATGCTCTAGGGTATTCACTAGATGACATCCCAGGAATCTCACCAGATCTTTGCATGCATAGGATACATCTAGAAGATGAATCAATGACTTCGGTAGAACATCAGAGGAGGTTGAACCCGAATCTAAAGAATGTTGTTAAGAAAGAGATAATGAAACTTCTAGATGCGGGTGTAATTTATGCTATTTCTGATAGTTCCTGGATTAGTCCAGTTCATGTAGTCGCATGTGTTGTTTCCTACTAGGACAGTTACGGGACATCGCATGTGCATAGACTATAGAAAACTTAATACTGCGACCCGTAAGGATCATTTTCCTTTGCCGTTTATTGATCAAATGCTTGAGAGATTGGCTAACCATCCTTACTACTGTTTCTTAGATGGCTATTCAGGTTTCTTTCAGATCCCAATCCATCCCGACGATCAAGAGAAAACCACATTCACATGTCCCTACGGCACCTTTGCTTACCGCAGAATGCCGTTTGGCTTGTGCAATGCACCAGCGACCTCCCAACGATGCATGATGTCCATTTTCACTGACCTGATTGAGGATATAATGGAAGTTTTCATGGACGATTTCTCCGTCTGTGGGAGCTCATTTTCCGTTTGTTTGTCTAATTTGTGCAGGGTGTTGCAGCGGTGTGAAGACAAACATCTGGTGCTGAATTAGGAGAAATGCCACTTCATGGTCAGAGATGGGATAGTGCTGGGACACAAGATTTCTGAAAAGGGGATTGAGGTTGACAAAGCCAAGGTTGAGGTGATGATGAGTTTACAACCGCCTAATTCAGTAAAAGGGATCCGCAGTTTCCTTGGCCACGCCGGTTTCTACAGACGGTTCATTAAGGATTTCTCCTAGATAGCAAGACCACTTACCCAGCTATTGTGTAAGGAAGTGAAGTTTGATTTCGATTCTGCTTGCTTGGAGGCCTTTCACACGATCAAAGGAGCTTTGGTTAGCGCTCCGATTGTACAACCGCCAGATTGGGACCTTCCCTTTGAGGTCATGATTGATGCGAGTAATTATGCCGTGGGAGCAGTTCTGGGACAGAGAAAAGACAAGAAGCTGCACGTGATATACTATGCCAGCCGTACCTTGGATGAGGCTCAGTGCAAGTACGCTACAACCGAGAAAGAACTTTTAGCGGTTGTGTTTGCTTTTGAGAAGTTCCGATCATACCTTGTTGGTTCCAAAGTGGTTGTTCACACTGATCATGCAGCATTGAGGTATCTACTAACCAAGAAGGATGCAAAACCAAGGCTACTCCGTTGGATTTTGTTGCTTCAAGAGTTTGACTTGGAGATTAAAGACAAGAAGGGTATTGAGAACGGAGTTGCAGATCACTTGTCAAGAATGAGGATAGAAGAAGAGCTACCCTTGGATGATAGCCTTCCTGAAGAACATGTTTACTCGATCGGCATCTTTGATCCCGCCGAGCACATGCTCCGCCTGGGAGCACATGCTCCGAAAACCCCGTGCAAGGCAATCGATACCAACAAACAGCCGAGTTTTCCTTGGTTTGGAGAGTATGCAAACTACCTAGCAGCATAGAAAGAACCTACTGAGTTTGTGGGGAACAAGAAGAAGAAGTTCCTAAAAGACATAAGGCGGTATTTTTGGGATGAGCCTTACCTCTATAGGCATTGCTCGGATGGTGTTTTCAGGAGGTGTGTGACTGAGGAGGAGGTTCCTGGAGTCTTGTTTCATTGCCATAGCTCACCCTATGTTGGACACTTTGCTACTTTCAAAACCGTGTCCAAAGCTCTTCAAGCGGGTTATTGGTGGCCTACCATGTTCAGAGATGCGCAGCGGTTCGTGTCTACTTGCGACACATGTCAGAGACAAGGGAACATCAGCAGGAGGAATGAGATGCCTCAGAATTTCATCTTGGAGGTTGAGGTATTTGATGTTTGGGGAATTCACTTCATGGGACCTTTCCCGAACTCATTCGGCAATGAGTACATATTGGTGGCTGTAGATTACGTGTCCAAGTAGGTTGAAGCTTTAGCCAGCCCCAATAATGATGCAAAGACCGTGCTCAAGATTTTCAAGTCGGTTATTTTCCCACGGTTTGGTGTCCCACGGGTAGTCATTAGCGATGGTCGATCGCATTTCATTAACAAGGTCTTTGAAAGTCTTCTCAAGAAGAATGGAGTGAGGCACAAGGTCGCCACCCCCTACCACCCACAAACAAGCGGCCAAGTTGAGATCTCTAACCGGGAGATCAAGAGCATTTTGCAAAAAACAGTGAACACAACAAGGAAGGATTGGTCTCTGAAGCTAGATGAGGCTCTATGGGCTTATAGAACCGCCTACAAAACACCCCTGGGGACTACACCGTTTCACTTGGTGTATGGTAAGGCGTGTCACCTTCCTGTTGAGCTAGAGTACAAGGCTGCTTGGGCAGTGAAAATGTTGAACTTTGACACTAAGAGCGCCCATGAAAGGAGGAAGATACAACTGCATGAGCTAGAGAAGATTAGGCACCTCGCCTATGAAAACTCAAAACTCTACAAGGAGCGTACCAAAGCCTACCATGACAAGCGGATCCTCACTAGGACCTTTGCTCCTAATGATCAAGTCTTGTTGTTCAACTCTAGGCTGAAACTGTTTCTCGGAAAGCTAAGATCACGATGGTCCGGACCCTTCACCATCAAGGAGATTAGACCATATGGGGCTGTTGTGTTGCTGGACACAAAAGGAGGAGAATTTGTGGTGAATGGACAGAGGCTGAAACAATATCTTGCTGCCTCTGAGCACGCAAGGGGTGAAACCTTCGCCAAAGGCGACCCTCCTACTGCCTAAGGAGCTTTCGAGTCAAGCTAACGACTTAAAACAAGCGCTGGGTGGGAGGCAACCCACTAGGTATATATTGCTGAGTTTTTCTTTTTCTTTTTAGGATTTGTTTCTTCTCTTTTCGGTTTCAGGAATGTTGGAAGAAGATGCGGAGCACATGCTCGCAGGACGCGAGCAACCCGATGCACATGCTCGGCGAACTGAGAAAAAAAGAAAAAAGATGCGGAGCACATGCTCGCCGGACGCGAGCAACCCGATGCACATGCTCGGCAAACTGAGAACAAAAGAAGAAAAAGAGAAGAGCGATTGGGCCAGGTAAGTTTAATGAATTTCAGGCCCAGGCCCAGGTAACCCACCAAATCGCAAACCCTTCTGTCTTTTCTTCTTCCTTCTTTCTTCTCTTCTTCTCCTTGTCGCCGTCGAAGCTCTCATTCTCTCCCTTTGCTAACTTTTTCAAAAACAGACCGATTTCAGTGATTTTTGAGACTAGATTGCTTTATTATCCACCACAATCCTCAATCTCTAGTCCATTTAAGCACACACTCAAGGTACAAAATGGCCCCTAGACGCTCTACCTCGGGAAGAAAGAGCACAACAAAGAGACCAACCGACGATTCACAATCATTCCCGTGGCCACGGTGCAAGGGAGAACCGTTCAACATGAACGATGACTCGTTACCCGTCGAGTCTAACACGGTTTGGGATCAGAGGGACGCCAACCAATACAATAGGCTGCTGTCCGTAAAGATCGAGCCCACCCGCACTCTTTGTGATGACACGCTCAAGATGCTCGGCTTGCACGACCAAGTCTACCAGATATTGTGCCAAGCGCGTGTTGGGATCTTTACCACTTGGGAGGGAGACTTATACCCTGACTTGGTCCGGCAGTGCCTCGCCTCCGCCACACTCACACACGCTGACCCCAAGAAGAAATCCATCGCCGGCGCCACATTCTCTTTTAAGGCCGGCGGGCGCCGTTACGAATTGCTCCTGCATGACTTCGGCCTCCATTACGGGTTCTATCTCGAGGACGAGAACATGAGCTTCCCGAGGAAGTTCCCAGAGGCAGCCACCTTTTGGAGCTTGATAGCTTCGGGGCCTTACCGCTCCAACAGGGCCAGCCAGACGAACATCTGGCATCCCGCAGTCAGGATCGCCTCCCGCGTCTTCAGCAACCTCGTCTTCAACCGCGACATCGGGAACAAAGTCCACCACGACGACTTGCTGATGTTGTACTTGGGGTGCAGCTTTTTGACACCCGCGGCTCCCGGAGCACATGTTCTGTTTCCTGGAGCACCTGCTCCATCTGATGTGCGGTGCAACATGGCTATGCACTTCGATGAGATGATCTGTGCTGCTAAGCACAAGACTTCTGGCCGTACAGAGAGGATTGGCAGCCTTCTCACTCATCTCTTTGAGCACATGCGGATCGATCTGACGAGGTATTCTCTTGTAGAGCAGAGGGAGCGCATCGACATACAACATCTGGTCCACTCCCGAGTCATCCAGTTAGCCAACCCCTTCTACACATACCGGTACAGTGGCCCTGACGGTAATCAGGGGAGCATTCGCCTCCCAGCTCCTGAGCTTACGCAGCTAGCCACGGTGGATGATCTGCGTTTCTCCCGCGCCCCAATGCTTCTGGGAGATGTTCCGCCTCCACCTACCCAGTTTGATCCACCACCAGTGGACTTTGCTAGCTCATCCCACCACCACGAGGACAGCGTTCCACCATTCACATCATCCGATCCTCAGGGTGAGTTTGATCTCCCACCAATCTCTGATGAGCCCGATACCGCTGAGTACAGGAGATGGATGGTCGAGTCGCAGCAGAAGAACAACAGCTTGATGCGGAGGATCCTGACGACACTATCTCGCGGTTGCTGCCACCACACCACCACCGCCACCAACCCAAGCCCACCGGTGAGACCACCACGTCGGAGGCGCCACCTTGCCCGTTCGGAGAGCGAGAGCCCAAACGATTCCAACGCCTGATCGCGGTTACACACACCATCATTGTCCTATCCGCTTTATTTTCTTTTCATTTTTATTGTTATCTTTATTTTTCTTCTTGTCTAGGTCTCTCTTTGGCTTATTTTCACACCGGAGACGGTGTGAAGTAAGTCCGGGGGAGGGTCACCTATGACATTTGTTTTCTTTATTTTTCTTTTTATTGAGTCAGTTTGTCATGTGAGTCGAACCAAAACTTGTGGGAATTAGGACCGAAATCTGTGATGTTTTTAACCATTTGTGAGTTTGACCGTTTTTCCAAGTGACCATTGTTGCAGAACTAAGAGTACAGAGACGAGCTAATACCTCTTCACATTCGGACCCTTCTCCTGGCCAGAAAAGCTTCATCCCATTAAGGTTTCACCGGAAAGACTTAGACTCTACTTTATTGGAACCTAACCGGATTTAAATTCTTCTCGTTTTGGGCATTAGGATAGGGAACGTGTCACATATTCAGGACTTCTTATTCATTTTTCCAATCTTGTTGATCCTGAATAGCTAGCTCATTTTAAGTTAGTACCCACCCCGAGCCTAACCTCCTTTCAAACCACTTGCACTTGTATTTTTGTTTTCTCATTCTGTGCAGCTATGTGCAAAACGGTCGGGGAGTGCAGGACTGACACAATCTCTAACTCGCTCTTGCTGGAGAACCAAAGAGGAAAGAGCCGGACGGACAGAGCACGTGCTCCAACCCAGCGAGCACCTGCTCCGAAATTATATACATCTGAGTCCGCGAGTTGTTTTGAGCAGAGAGTGAGCCTAGGATACGGTCCGCATGCTCCAGGGGCAATATCAGAAGAAGATCCCCCATCATCCTTCATACATCTAAAAAAAAAAAAAAAACGTTTAAGGATGATGGAATGGGACCGGAGCTAGTGTTACAAACCCCCGAGCATGCGTTGTACCCTGAGGAGAAAAGAGAGGCTGAGTTTGAGAAGACAAGAAGAGGAGAGTGATTAGAGGTTGTGGACATCAATGAGTCCACTCTCCCTTACCATTTTGTGTGATATCCTGCATCTCTTTCAAAGTAATGGTAACCCCTAAACACTCTATAGCTCCACCATTAAAACAACCTTTTATCTACCAAGCCTCGATTTCACTAGCTTAATGCCCTTAATGAGAAGCTCACGCCAATTTTAATTGAATGTAAAGAGTCTTTGTCAGGAAAGTGATCTTTTTCTGGGTTTGATTGCCAATTATGGTTCTGGTTTTGGAGATGTTTGCTGGAGAAGTTTTTGGTATAGCTTGTTCTAACACATGTGGTCTGCAGGTCATGGTCTACTCACGGTTTCTGAGATTTTTGCGAGTTCCCACCTTGGCTCTCTTGGCGCTTGGTTTGAGTTTGTTTGAGGACAAACAAAGATCTAAGTCCGGGGGAGTTGATATGTAACGGTTTTGACTCACTTTGACCCCGTTTATTTGATAGTTTTGTAGTTGTGTGAGTCCTTTTCAGGTTATAATAAGAGGCTAGGAAGCTAAAAGCAAGAATTGGAACAGCGGGAGCAATCGGAGCAGAAAGGAGTTGAATTGGAGCAGAAAAGCTGATTTTAGACCCAAGAGCACATGCTCCCAACTCTACGGTTTCATGACGACACGTGGCAAGCATCTAGGCGCCGATTCCTTGCCTAATTCCCCTTATTTTAGGCGATCCTTTGTGAGAGAAAGAGAGAGGAGATCGATTTTTAATAGGGAGATTTGAATTTGGATTCTTTCCTTATTTTTCTCTACTTGTATGTTATTTAACCTAGGGTTTTTAGGAGAGAGGATATTCTTTTCTTTTGGTTTTTGAGCGACGTTTTTGTGAGAGGAAGAAGAGCGGCCACCTTGTGAAGCATTCTCTGAACCCTTTTTATTTTTATGTCATTGAATTTCTCATCTTTTGCTATGATTCATTTCTCTATGTCTGAGTAGTTTTCTTTGCTAGATTAGGGGTTTCAAAAGGGGTTTCATGGGTTAGCAACAGAACACAAATAGGGATTTATATAATCGATTGTCTTCACTATTGTTAGACTTAATGCTTAGGTTGATTTGATCACCCAATCTATGATTCTAGGTTTATCTATTCATCAAAAGTGTAATAAGTTGCTAGAAAATACATTAGTGGGCAAATTATCCTAGACCTGCGAAAGTTGATGTGTAGGTGATTTGTGAACTTATCATTCCTGTTCTTTAATGCTTGTCTGCGATTCTGGGCTCAAACGACAGTTTATGGTTTATGGACCGCCGAGCATGTGCTCCGGATGTCTGAGCACGTGCTCCGCGTTTCCGCACAGAATCGATCAGATAGAGTTATTGATGCCACGACAGTGGATCAGTTTATATTTATGTTTGAGTTCTAGACTGGTACTTAATCTATGCCCTGAATAGTTGTTTAGTTGTTGTCTCTGAAATTTCCGAGAATTACCCCTGATCTAGTGTTTTGCTTATTGCCTTTTTATACCATTTTAATCGCGTTACTGTTACCAAACAAACCCAACTTTGAATTGTCTTAGCTTGAAATTGAACCAATAGAACCATAGAGTAAAACTTGGTCTTCGTGGGATGCGACCCCTAAGTACTACTTATACTTATTTGCTGTGCATTTGCAGTAGGAAATAGGGTTTAAAACTCTGTGTATCAATACCCTTTGAATTTTTTGGTATATCCAAGGAAGATGCATTTGAGTGACCGAGGATCGAACTTGGTTTGGGCATACGACCTTAAGGTTGGGAAGCATGCTGAGCCTAAGGTCCTTAGTGCAGAGTACTCTGGTGATTTACCAAATAGTGCTTCGTAGGGACTTGTGTTGCTGTCAAGACTACTGTGTGGTAGAAGATTGCAGAGGAAATTCGAGGTGAAGAAGGCCTCTACCCAGTAACTTTGTGGAGTGGCGCTTTGAAACATCAATGTAAGTGCCATTTCTGTTAGCTGTCTGTGTTTTCTCTCTGCAATACCATTTTGTTGAGGTGTGTGTGGGCATGATATGAAGTGTTGGATACCAGAATTTTGCAGATGTGCTAGAAACCTGTGACTTATAAATTCTCCACCACCATCTGACTGAAATGTTCCAATTTTTATTTGCATCAAATTTTCTACCAGAAGCTGATACTTGATGAAGGTAGAGCAAAAATCTGATTTTTTCTTTAGTGGATAGAGCCAACAATATCTTGAATAATTGTCAATAAACACTACATAAAATCTGAATCCTTGAATAGATGAAACAGGAGAAGGATCCCAGAGATCACAGTGCACTCTCTCTAGAGGTCTAGAAGAAGTAAAAGTTGAAGAACTAAATGGCAATCTTGAACTCTTTCCAAGCTGGCATGATGCACACACTTTGCTGGTACTTTTATTTATTTGAATTGCCTTATTTGCATATAGAAGCTGAAGAACTTGTTGATTAGGATGTCCTAATCTCTGATGCCAAACTTCATCACTTGTTTTGATTTGTCTTGTTGAGTAGAGCATCTGAAACTTTGGATCATCCAGCTTGTAAAGCCCGTTATTTTCCTTTCCCTTTGTCAGAACTTTGAGAGATGCTTTGTCCTTAATAACAACATCAAGATCATCAAACGTGACAGCACAAGGATAGTCTTTAGTGAGCTTTGACACTGACAACAATGATTTTGCTATTTCAGGACAAACTAGTACGTCTTTAAGAGAGATGTTACCTGACGTTGAGGGAAGATTAGCAGAGCCGACATGAGTGATGGGAATTCCCATCACTTGCCATTACCATGTCACTTCCATGATAAGGTTGAGCTTGCTTCAATCGTTGAGTGGAGCTAGTGATGTGAGCAGTCGCAGCTGAGTCGGGGTACCAACTGTTGTCCTCAGTAACGTCGGTGATATGAAGAGCCGAGAAAGCATAAGCATTGATCGCAGGTTGAGGTGGTTGCTGATATTCTTCATCGAATCTGAACCAACACTCAAAGGCGTTGTGACCTCGTTTGCCACAGATTTGACATACCGGTTTGTCAGTCGAGACGGTAGGTGGTCTAGATGAAGCAACAGACGAGAACTGTTGCTGGAAGCCTCGACCTCGAGTTGAGTAAGAACCTCTGCCTTTGCCTCTGTTACCACGCCCACGATAGCCTGAAGATCTTGTCGTGTGAAATGCTACGTGTGGTGAGACATCCGTGGAAACAGAGTAACCTTGGATTCTGTCGTCATAGCCAGTAAGGCGAGATATGACAATATCATAGGTGGGAGCAGGAAGTCGGTCCATTGAATCCTCAATGACAGTGATTATAGGTTCATATTCACGACTTAAACCTCTTAAAGCAACAAATATTTTCATTTTTTCACTAACTGGATCTCCTATAGAGGCTAACTGATCACAAATGTCCTTAATTCCTCTAAGGTAATCAGACATGCTCTTATCTAATTTCTCAGCATTCTGAAGACGCCTTTGTAACTCAAATAGTCTAGAGGATGAGGTTCGGTTGAAGTGGGAGATAAGAGTATCCTATACCTCTTGAGCTGTTGCAGAGCCGGTCACCAGTCGCAGAACGTTCTCAGTCATTGAGCCAAGCAGCCAAGCCTTAACAACTTGGTCAGATCTGGACCAACTCTCAAAAGCTGGGTTGAGTATGTCTTCGACTTTGCCATTGTTGTTGTTGCGGATGGGGATCTTCTCATCTGGTGGTTTAGCAGTGCCGTTGACGAATCCAAGAAGAGATTAAGTACGCAAGAAGGATTCGAACTGAGACTTCCATATGAAGTAGTTCTGCTCTGTAAGCTTTATGGTAACACAGTTTGAAATGTGTAGAGAGGGAGAAGAATAGGGTTCCATGGTTCCGTCCATGGCTCTGATACCATGAAAGAAGAAACAAAGGAACAAAGAAAGAGGAAAGATTGATTCTTATTACTTCAATCGATAGATTACAATACGGTGGCTTGTTCCTTTTTATATGGGGATACAAGGATACAAAGGTTTTAACCTAAGTTCTAGGATCTTCTAATCATTAGCTGTGATTGTGACGTGGCTACATTCGTCTTCACATGATTCAAGGGCAGCAAAACGATTGTTGGTTGTTATGGTCGTACTCTCTGCATATATTGTCCTATTTGTTGAGCTCTCACCTTTGTCGTGAACTGCAGGTGACCGTTGGACAGTTGTGGGCTTTGGAGAGCATTTCTTAGTTTGTGGCATTGTATTGGACCGTGGTTCCAATAGGCCTTTTTGCAAAGCCATGTCGTTTTGGACATTGGTCTTCAACTAGTACACAACTAACAAAGTCATCTCTCCTAAATTGTGATTTTTTCTGGGTCATTTAATTTGGTTCGAACAAACAACTTGTTTTTGAAGTTTCCAGTACGTTAAATAAAAAACAAAATATGTGGAACTTGACTATTCAAATGTAAAGACTCTTTTTAAGTCTTTGCGTTTTAACGTGAAGAACACTTGGTAGTAGAAAGACTAGTTATAGTGATTCAGTCAAGCTTTGTTGGATTTATTATATTTGTGGAGTAGAGTGTATTATGATTATGTATATAAAAGAGAGATGGGCACGAAACCATGTTAATCCCTTAATATTTACCATCTCACAGTTTCCATTCTTACTTCATTATATCTATTCAAGAAAATTAAATGAAGGGCTTCTGGAACTCATCGAGTATCATTCCTATAACTCTCTCTTTTATTTTCTTGTTCATTTATCATTTTGAAGACGTGCTTGCGGCTCCTACTAAGCATTTTTTGTGTCGTCCCGAACAAAGAGATGCACTTCTCGCGTTCAAAAACGAGTTTGAGATTGGGAAGCTTAATTATAATTGCGAGCCGGAACGCATTGACTCTCATCGGAAGACGGAGTCATGGGGGAATAATAGCGACTGTTGTAGTTGGAAGGGTATCAAGTGCAATGCCAAGTCCGGAGATGTGGTCGAGCTAGACCTTGGCTGCAGCCGCCTCCATGGCCGGTTTCATTCCAATAGCAGTCTTCAAAAACTTCCTTTTCTAACCACTCTTGACCTTTCATCTAATGATCTTAATGGCCAAATCCCAGATTCCATTGGAAACCTTTCTAATCTTATCAATCTCCGCCTTTCGGAAAGTCATTTCAGTGGTCGGATTCCGTCTTCCATTGGAAACCTTTATCAACTCACCTCTCTCGACCTTTTGGGAAATAATTTCAGTGGTCGCATTCCATCTTCGATTGGAAACCTTACTCAACTCACCTCTCTCAACCTTCGGGAAAACAATCTCGATGGTGAAATCCCATCTTCTTTTGGCAATCTAAACCACCTGACCACCTTAGAGGTTACTTGGAACAAGCTCAGTGGGAATTTTCCCATTGTACTACTGAACTTGACAGGGTTGTCAGATTTATCGCTCTCCCACAATCAGTTCAGTGGCGCGCTTCCTCCTAATATCACTTCACTATCCAACTTGAGAGGTTTTGATGCAAGTGACAATGCTTTCACTGGAACAATCCCTTCTTCTCTCTTCACCATTCCTTCTTTGACATCTATTATGTTGAGATATAACCAACTCAACGGCACTCTTGAGTTTGGGAATACATCTTCTGCACCATCTAACCTACAATGGTTAGACATTGGCAACAACAACTTCAAAGGGCCAATCCCGAGATCCATTTCCAAATTTGTCAACCTCTCGTATCTTGACCTTTCTCATTTCGACACCCAAGGCCGTCCAGTTGACTTTAGTATCTTCTCGCATCTCAACTCACTCAGATCTCTATACCTTTCACATTTAAACACCACCACTACGATTGACTTGAATGATATCTTATCATATTCCAAAAGCCTCTCTCTTTTATATCTCTCAGGCAACCATGTTTCAACAACAAACAAAAGTTCAGTTTCAAATCCCCTTTCACAGGAGATATATTCTTTGTACTTGTCAGGCTGCGGTATCACCGAGTTTCCAGAGCTCCTAAGAACCCTACATGAAGTGGCGTATCTAGACATCTCCAACAACAAAATCGAAGGTCAAGTTCCTGGTTGGTTATGGACTCTACCAAATTTGTACGTCGTGGATCTTTCCAACAACTCTTTCAACGGTTTCCAAAGATCAAAGAAGAAACAAGGATTATCCTCTGTCCGGAAACCATCTATGCAGTACTTGCTTGGCTCCAACAACAACTTCACTGGCAAGATTCCTTCATTCATATGCGAGTTTCGTTCTCTAGAGACTCTCGATTTATCTGAAAACAAGTTTAATGGGTCAATCCCTCCTTGTATGGGAAATCTTAGGAGTAATCTTTCAGTTTTAAACCTTCGTAAGAATAATCTGAGTGGAGGTATTCCAAAGGATATATTTGAAAGTCTAAGGTCGTTCGACGTTGGTCATAACCAACTTGTGGGAAAGCTTCCAAGATCTTTGAACCGATTCTCAACTCTTGAAGTTTTCAACGTGGAAAGCAACCGAATCAACGATACGTTTCCGTTCTGGCTGGGTTCTCTACAAAAGCTACAAGTTCTTGTCCTTCGCTCCAATGCATTCCATGGATCAATACATCAAGCCTTGTTCCCTCAGTTGCGGATCATCGACATATCACATAATCACTTCAATGGAACTTTGCCATCGGAATACTTTGTGAAGTGGAGTGCTATGTCATCACTTGGAACAGACGAAGATCAGTCTTCCGAAAAGTACATGGGAGATAAATTAGGCTATTACCAAGATTCAATGGTTTTGATGAATAAAGGTGTAGAGATGGAGCTAATACGTATCTTAAAAATCTTAACAGCAATCGACTTTTCTGGAAACAAATTTGAAGGAAAGATTCCAAAGTCCATCGGTCTTTTGAAAGAGCTTCATGTGCTCAACCTGTCAAACAATGCATTCACTGGCCGCATCCCTTCATCTATGGGGAATCTGACAGTTCTCGAGTCGTTGGATGTTTCCCAAAACAAGCTTTCAGGAGAAATTCCACAAGAGCTAGGGAGCCTCTCGTTCCTTGCGTACATGAACTTCTCTCATAACCAGCTTTCAGGCCTAGTTCCAGAGGGCACTCAGTTTCGAACGCAGTCTTGCTCTTCCTTTGGAGATAATCCGGGACTTGTTGCCTCTTCTCTTGACAAAGTCTGCAGGGATATTCACACACCACCAGCATCACATCAACACTATGAAACGCCGGAATCAGAGGACGAAGATGAAGAAGAGGTGATTAGCTGGATAGCAGCTGCAATAGGATTCGTACCCGGTATTGTATCTGGTTTGACGTTTGGATACATATTGGTTTCCCACAAACCAGAGTGGGTCATGAACCCTTTTGGCCGAAACAATCGCAGAATCACCACAACTCAGTAGAGAGAGGTAATGTTCCTAACTTTTTAACGAATGTTTTTAGCTTTCATCAGAATGAAATTATATTTGTTTAACAGCTATCTCGTTATTATAGGCTTAAAGCCTATCTGAAGAATGTGGACGAAGAATATCAAAGTAACTATCTTTTTAAGCCAGCTTTGTCCAAATTCAGATTGGTTTAGAACTTCGGTTATTGTTCCCAGTTTAGGTTTGTGTGTTTCTCTTTTACTCTGTTTTTTGCCAACTTTGTAATTGAGCAACTTTGTTTCGAACCTTAAATTACTCTCCCTTTAGATGCACATGTTTTTTTTTGTTTTCTGCGATGTTATCTTTACTTTTCCTATTAGACTCTCGCATCTATATATATACGTATGTCCATTGTTCATATCAATTAGTTACAGAAATACTGAGCAATTAGACGTTGACATAGCTATTTATTTGTCAACAACCTGCTTCATTCTACACATATATTTCAGGGAACTTCCAACGAGAATGGAGATGTGTGTTTTGATGAAAATTTATGAGTTTCGTTGAGGCTTAAGGAGAACGAGTGATGATGATATGCTAAACGGCTATTGAAAAAAGTTAGGAAAGCAAGCCTCTGATGATAAATCCCATCTTTTTACTTTGGACCAATTTTATTAACTTTCCCACTATGTTCATTCCCAAAATTACCTTTTGTTTGGCATATTGGTTTCCATTTTCTGCCCATGCACATCCAAAGTTGTAAGCATGATCAAAATGGCATACAATTTTTTCTTATTGATTGTTCTATTTTGCATATTTCATCCCTCCAAGGTTTGCTAATTGGATATTGAAACAAGACATATCCAGTGTGTATCCATTATTCCTATCTGTTTTTGTTTTTTGTTTTTTTTTTTTTGTAGATGAACATATCCAGCTTAATGTATACTTTTAGCATATCCAGTTCAAAGATTTAATTTTCTACACGTAAAGACATATCCAGCTCACTGTATACGTTATTCATATTTGTTAATTGTTATGGCTAAAGCGTGGCTCAATCCAGTGTGTATACATATCCAGTGTGAATTTCTCTGAATTATTTCCATATTTTATGGTAATTAAAATTATTTTACATACAGTATATATTTTACTAGATAAGGACACGTCTGATATACGGGTTTAAAGTTTTGTAAATAAAATTAAATTTAATAAAAATATATTAAAATTTGTTGTACGTTATTTATAAGTTTTATTTTTGATATAATATACTAATTTATATCCATTTACAAATCTTTTATTTATGTTACCATTAAAAGCATATTTTTTATATCTAAATATAATGAATCTTACAAATATATTTTTTATTACTATCTAGAAAATGTCTGTATGAACACATTAAGTTAACTATTATATGTATTTTTACTTTCACTTTTGCATAGTTTTTTTAATTACAAAAATCATTGGCTCAAAATACATTTTGAATAAAAAAAATATATTACATAGTATACTAATCAATGATGTATCATCACAATATTGTATGACCAACAATGGAGAAAACTTCGGCTCCGCCCTCTTCCCTTATGGAGAGAACTTTGCGTCCAACCTCCTCCACCATGTAGAGAACCTTGGCTCCATGTTTCTCTCTTGGGGAGATAACCTTGCGTCCAACCTCCTCTACATGGCTATGCCCTCCTCATGTGTGGTGAGAACATGTTCACGTCTTTTAGCTATCTCAAAATTTCTTGCTCCGACTACCAATGAAACTAAAGACCATTTTCTAACGTCACAAATTTTTTTGATAGTAACTACTATTAAATTTTTCAATGTATTTGTGGAAGTGTCTTCAACACACCATGATGTATCCTTTGTCTCTAGAATGCCTTGACTGCCACTGCCACCTTGCTTAGTGAGCCCCATGTCCGCTCCCATTTCATGGGCCCACCTTTCTCAGTGGGCCCCACATTTACTCTTGGCTTATCCATATCCGACTGCTGGTTTATTATGTATGAGAGGATTTAAATACTTGTTTACCGACCCTACAAATAACCATATGATCTTTCATTGTGTTTTGTTTTCACTCGCACAGTTCCGACAATTACTTCCCGAAAAGTCACCTATCCTGAAACTACTTCAGCTCAAACACATTTAACTCTAGAGTTACCTGAGGACCCTTGATCGAAAAGATAAGTGCACTTTGGTGACAAAGGTGGTCAAATCAATTCTTTTTAAAATATCTGTAAACCAGGGTGTCACAGTCTCTGAACTCCTATAGATCTATCAACAACAATTTATGTTTTTCCAATCTATCTATCTATGTTTGCAAAAAAAAAGGGTCTATGACCAACCAATCAAAGAAATTAGAAGAAAATTAATCTGACATAAAGAAAGAAATAATAGAAAATTATAAACACGATAATATATGAATCTCAAATAATTCAAAGGTGAAAAGATAAATTAAACAAAACAATCTAAAAATACTACATTAAATTTTAAAATACAGAATTAGAAAAAAGACACATATATTAATCTTTTTTTTGGGTCAACATATTAATCTTACATATTCCAAACTGAAAAAGAAAAAGTAAGAGAAAATTTTGGTTTTAAAAAATAAGACAAATTTACCTTTCCATTAAAAAAAATTTACCAATAGAACAAAGTTGAAAACAATATTTTTAAATAAACTATTTTACTAGATGAAAAATATGAGACGATCTATGCTTATACTGAAATGAGTATTTACAAAATTTAGAATTAATAATTAACTGTATATTTTTCTTTCTATTCTTTGTAAATTAAAATTAAAATTAATAAATTAAAATTAAAAATAAGTAAATAATGTTATAGTTTCAAATTTTATGAAAAATATATATATATATATATATATATAGAATCTTCTTATAATTATTAAAAAAAAATCAGTAATTTTGTAACTTTTCGATAATTATCTTTTTATATTATTAATATTGTTTAACACAAAATATTTTGTTTTTTGTTGTAATCTCAAATCTCTCATATTAAATATTAACTTTTACACATGTCAAAATCTCAGATTTATATAAACTTGACACATGTCAAAATCTTGTTAATGGTTAACTTTCAAAACTCAACTTTATATAATAAGATATCATGTTAATCAATTTATATACCCCTTAGGTGAATAATTAGGGGTGTTAATTGGATTGGCCCAGCCCGACTAGACCTGAAGCCGGCAAATCCCTCATTTGTTTGAGTCTGATCCGGTTCGAAATATTTCTGAGCCTATAATTCAAAGTTCGGTCCATTTTTAATAGGGCTACAAGATTTTGTTGGCTTTTTCCAAGCTTATCTTAAAAATAAAAAATAAAACAAACTAATAAATTTATAACATATCTTAAAAAAGCAATGTTTAAAGGTACACCATAAAACAAATCAACCAAATTTATATAACTCATCAATATTCACTAAAACTAATTTAATTTTTTTTTAAAAAAGTTTAAAACCAATAAATTTTTATACTTTAACCAAATAAAATAATATAGAAATCATATAAAATATCATAGATAAAAATTTTAAAAATAATAAGTAAGATTATTAAGTAAATATGAAAACTAGGTTAGAGTTTTAAATTTTATTTATAATAAATTATTAATTAAATATTTCAATCAAATAATAATGTTATTTTGTCTCGGATACGTGTGATTACTGGTTTCTTTTCAAAAAAGAAAATATTTTATACTCTTCTGAGTTTGGTGGCATGTGATAAAATGGGCGTGGATCTTAATTTTATCCAACCTATACTATCGGGCTTTAGCCTTTTCGGATTTCTCTCGCTGTAGATCATCAATATCAATCATCAATCAGTACTACTGGTACACAACTAACAAAGTCATCTCTCGTTGAATTGATTTTTTCCTGGGTCATTTAATTTGGTTTGACAAACAACTTGTATTTGAAGTTTCCCCGACTGTACCTAATTAAAAGTAATACAAATTTTGTGGAAATTGACTATTCAAACGTCTAGAACGCTTGGTAGTAGAAAGACTAGTAATAGTGAGTCAGCCAAGCTGTGTTGGATTTATTGCCTTTGTGGAGTAGAATGTAGTATTATTATATGTATATAAAAGAGAGATGGGGCACGAAACCATGTTATTTATCTTCTCACAATTCCCAGTTTTCTTCCTTACTTTTAATTCAAGAAAATCAAATGAAAGGCTTATGGAACTCAGCGAGTATCATTCCTATTACTCTTTGTTTTAATTTATTGTCCATCTATTATTTGAAAGACGTGCTTGCAGCTCCTACTAGGCATTTGTGTCGTCCCGAACAAAGGGATACACTTCTCGCTTTGGAAAACGAGTTTCATATTGGGAAGCTTAATTATTATTGTCAGCCGGAACGCATTGACTCTCATCGGAAGACGGAGTCATGGGGGAATAACAGCGACTGTTGTAGTTGGAAGGGTATCAAGTGCAATGCCAAGTCTGGAGAAGTGGTCGAGCTAGACCTTAGCTGCAGCGGCTTCCATGGCCGGTTTCATTCCAATAGCAGTCTTCAAAACCTTCCTTTTCTAACCACTCTTGACCTTTCATTTAACGATATTACTGGCCAAATCCCATATTGGATTGGAAACCTTTCTAATCTTATCTATCTTAGCTTTTCGGGAAATCATTTCAGTGGTCGGATTCCATCTTCCATTGGAAACTTTCTTCATCTCACCTCTCTCCACCTTTCGAATAATCATTTCACTGGTCGGATTCCATCTTCGGTTGGAAACCTTTTTCATCTCACCTACCTCGACCTTTCTGATATCAATTATCTGGTCAAATTCCGTTTTCGATTGGAAACCTTACTCAACTCTTCTTTCTCTCGCTTCCTAATAATCAATTATCTGGTGAAATACCATCTTCTTTTGGCAATCTAAACCAGCTAACCACTTTAGATGTTCAAAGCAATATGCTTTGTGGGAATTTCCCCAATGTACTACTGAATTTGACAGGGTTGTCACATTTATATATCTCCAACAATCAGTTCAGTGGTGCGCTTCCTCCGAATATCACTTCACTATCAAACTTAAGATGTTTTGACGCAAGTCACAATGATTTCACTGGAACTATCCCTTTTCGTCTCTTCACCATTCCTTCTTTGATAGATATTTTTTTGATTGATAACCAACTCAACGGCACTCTTGAGTTTGGTAATATTTCTTCACCATCTAACCTATACTCGTTAGACACTGGCAACAACAACTTCAAAGGGCCAATCCCGAGATCCATTTCCAAATTTGTCAACCTTCAGATACTTGACCTTTCTCATTTCGACACCCAAGGCCGCCTAGTTGACTTTAGTATCTTCTCTCCTCTCAAGTCTCTCGAAGATCTTGCCCTTTCCCATTTAAACACCACCACTACAATTGACTTGAATGATATCTTATCATATTCCAAAAGCCTCTCTATTATAGATCTCTCAGGCAACCATGTTTCAACAACAAACAAGAGTTTTGTTTCAAATCCCCCTTCACAGTTGATTAGATCTTTGTACTTGACAGACTGCGGTATCACCGAGTTTCCAGAGCTCTTAAGAACCCTACATTGGATGCAAGTTCTAGACATCTCCAACAACAAAATCGAAGGTCAAGTTCCTGGTTGGTTATGGACTCTACCAAATTTGTACGTCGTGGATCTTTCCAACAACTCTTTCAACGGTTTCCAAAGATCAAAGAAGAAACAAGGATTATCCTCTGTCCGGAAACCATCTATGCAGTACTTGCTTGGCTCCAACAACAACTTCACTGGCAAGATTCCTTCATTCATATGCGAGTTTCGTTCTCTAGAGACTCTCGATTTATCTGAAAACAACATTAACGGTTCAATCCCTCATTGCTTGGGAAATCTCAAGAGTAATCTTTCACATCTAAACCTTCGTCAGAATAATCTGAGTGGAGGTCTTCCAAAGCATATATTTGAAAATCTAAGGTCGCTTGACATTGGTCATAACCAACTTGTGGGAAAGCTTCCAAGATCTTTGAATCGTTTCTCAACACTTGAAGTTTTGAACGTGGAAAGCAACAGAATCAACGACACGTTTCCGTTCTGGTTGGGTTCTCTACAAAAGCTACAAGTTCTTGTCCTTCGCTCCAATGCATTTCATGGACCAATACATCAAGCCTCCTTCCCTCAGTTGCGGATCATCGACATATCGCATAATCACTTCAATGGAACTTTGCCTTCGGAATACTTTGTGAAGTGGAGTGCTATGTCGTCGAGTGCTACGTCAGCATTTATAACAGACGAAGATCGATCGAATGAAAATTACATGGGATCAACCTATTACTATGATTCAATGGTTTTGATGAATAAAGGCGTAGAGATGGAGCGACTACGTATCTTAAAAATCTTAACAACAATCGACTTTTCGGGAAACAAATTTGAAGGAAAGATTCCAAAGTCCATCAGTCTAATGAAAGAGCTTCATGTGCTCAACTTGTCAAACAATGCTTTCACTGGCAACATCCCTTCATCTATGGGGAACCTCACAGCTCTCGAGTCTTCGGACGTTTCCCAAAACATTCTTTCAGGAGAAATTCCAAAAGAGCTAGGCAACCTCTCCTACCTTGAATACATGAATTTCTCTCATAACCGGCTTTCAGGTCTAGTACCAGGGGGCACTCAATTTCAAACGCAGCCTTGCTCTTCCTTTGAAGATAACCTGGGACTTCTTTTTGGATCTTCTCTTGACAAAGTTTGCGGCGATATTCACACGCCAGCATCGCATCAACAATATGAAACACCAGAATTAGAGGAAGAAGACGAAGAGGCGATTAGTTGGATAGTAGCTGCAATAGGGTTCGTACCTGGTATTGTATCTGGTTTGACATTTGGATACATATTGGTTTCCCGCAAACCAGAGTGGTTCATGAACCCTTTCGGCCAAAACAATCGTGGAGAACCACTACAACTCACTAGAGAGGTAATGTCCTCACTTTTATACGAATTTGTTAGCTTTCATCAGAATGAAATTATATTTGTTTAACAGCTATTTCGTTATTATAGGCTTATATAAAAGCCTATCTGAAGAATCTGGACGAGGAAAGTCAAAGTAACCACTCTTTAAGCCAGCTTTGTCCAAATCCAGATTGGTTTAGATTTCGGTTATTGTTCCCAGTTTAGGTTTGTGTGTTTCTCTTTTACTCTGTTTCGAACCTTAAATTACTCTCCCTTTAAATGCACATGTAATTTTTTTTTTCTGCGATGTTATCTTTACTTTTTCCTATTAGACTCTCGCATCTATATATACGTATGTCCATAGTTCATATCAATTAGTTACAGAAATACTGAGCAATTATTTTATTAGACGTTGACATAGCTATTTTATTTGTCAACAACCTGCTTCATTCTACACTTATTTCAGGGAACTTACAATGAGAATGGAGATGTGTGTTTTGAGGAAAATTTATGAGTTTCGTTGTGCCTTAAGGAGAACGAGTGATGATGATATGTTAAACGACTACTAGATAAAAAGTTGGGAAAGCAAGCCTCTGAGATTATTTAAAGGATCACTATTTTTTAGGGTTAAATTGAAGAAAAATGACCTGATAAGAAGATTTAATTAAGCAAATGACTATTTGTTAAGTTTCTATTAGCAATTTCTTCTTAAAATTATCACTTGTTTTGTATATTTGTACTCTCACAAAGGTTGAAAGATTACAAGATTCTCGAAGCTTGGCTGTGAGAGAGGCAAATTCTGTGGTACCAGTCCCTTCTTTACATTCATATCTTCCCTAGTGAAGTACGTCTGAAATTTATGCTCACTGTGAGAGGAAATAACAAGAATCTTAGAACTCTGATACTTTTTAGCACCTCATTGTCATTTGTTTTCTCAGGAAATTGATCTTCGATATGCTGTTCCGTTCGGGTTTTACAACGCTGCTCTCAACTTTGGTGTGTCTGGGGGTGTCTCCTTTCCGTGGGGAAGCGGATACCAGAACCGCCCTTCCTCTGTGCCAGAGAGATTCTTCTTGGGTGGCAATTCATCGCCTCTATGCTCTTTAGGTGGGCCATCTGCACTATGGGGATTCAAGACCAGAGGACTTGGTCCCAACGAGCCAAAGAGGAAAGGCCATAGTGAACGGGATTTTGTTGGAGGAGATGCTGCGGTGACTGCATTTGCGGATCTCTCATTTGATTTGCCAGTGAGATGGTTAAGAGAGAGAGGAATCCACGGGCACGTGTTTGCATCTGCGGGGAATATGACAAAGTTATCAGAAAATGAGTTTAGAAACTTCTCTGCGCCAAAGTTCTTGGAGACATTTAGAACTTCAGTTGGTGCTGGAATCGTCTTACCAACTAGTGTATTCCGTATGGAGGTTTGGTTCTCATCACTAATCTCCCTTTATGCATTTTTATCGAATGAGAAAGTGCAGTGATTAACACCAAAATTATTCATCTTTTTGTTTTTGTTATGAGACAGCTTAACTACTGCCATATATTGAAGAAACAAGAACACGATAAAGCGAGATCAGGGGTTTGCGTGACATTCTCTGCCTCGTCCTGAGAAATTTTTAGCTGAAGAAGGTACTCAAATATGATATGACTTCCTTTTTTTGGGTCTTAAAGCCGTGCCCCAGTGTCTGGCAGAATCTTTGATTTTATTGTTGAATCGAGAAAACTTTACAAAGAGAGTTGATTCTTTTTGGACAAACAACGTTTTGAAGTTTCCTGTACGTAATTAAAAGTAAGACACAATGTGTGGAAATTGACTATTCAACACGTACGAAGACAGTTATAGCAAATTAAGCTGTGTTGGATTTATTTTTGTGGACCATCATGTTACTTACGATCAGAATTTCCACCTTCGTCTTTGGTTTTTCATTATCGTTATGAAAGAAAACTAAAGTAAATTAGCTTGAGGACGAAACGCTAGCTCTTGGAACTCAATGAGTATCATTCCTATTACTTTTTATTTTCCATTCTTTTCATGGATTTCTCAATTTCTGGACAGGCAACCTTTTTCGATTTCCTGCACGTGTACTTTAACGTACGACAATAATGTGTGAATTCACTATTCAACTCAAACTCTTACTCTCTGCGTTTAACAGAACACTTCGTATTAATATTAGTCTACTACTATGTTTATGTATATTAAGAGAT
This sequence comes from Camelina sativa, assembly GCF_030686135.1. Taxonomy (NCBI): domain Eukaryota; kingdom Viridiplantae; phylum Streptophyta; class Magnoliopsida; order Brassicales; family Brassicaceae; genus Camelina; species Camelina sativa. The sequence goes on from NC_141898.1 coordinate 4,800,653, forward strand.
GGGTGCGAAGTCATTCTTACCTACCATAGCAATTTCTATATTTTCTTTTTCATTATTGATATTCAAAAAGGTTAATTAAGCGTAGAGAAGGATGAATGAAAGGCTTTTGGAATTCAAGGAGTATCATTGAATTCTTGTTACACTTTATTTTCTCATTTCATTCCTTCTTAATTTTGCGGACGTGCTTGCGGATCCGAGGCACTTGTGTCGTCCCGAACAAAGAGATGCGCTTCTCGAATTCAATAATGAGTTTATTGAGGTTCGGAAGCCTACCCTACCATTCATCATGAGTGTTATCGCAATAATTGCCGAGTAAGCCCTCATCCGACAAGGGAGCCATGGAGGAATAACAGCGATTGTTGTAATTAGGAAGGTACCACGTGCAATGCAAAGTCCGGGGAAGTGATCGAGCTAGAAGCTGCAGCTGCCTCCATCATTAATGAACTCGTGAGACGCTGTCGATCGCCATTAATCACTAAGAGTGACTAGTGAAAGAAGAAACAGAGGAACAGAGAAAGAGGAAAGATTGATTCTTATTACTTCAATCGATAGATTATAATACGGTGGCTTGTTCCTTTTTATATGGGGATACAAGGATACAAAAGTTTTAACCTAAGTTCTAGGATCTTCTAATCATTAGCTGTGACTGTGACGTGGCTACATTCGTCTTCACATGATTCAAGGGCAGCAAAACGATTGTTGGTTGTTATGGTCGTACTCTCTGCATATATTGTCCTATTTGTTGAGCTCTCACCTTTGTCGTGAACTGCAGGTGACCGTTGGACAGTTGTGGGCTTTGGAGAGCATTTCTTAGTTTGTGGCATTGTATTGGGCCGTGGTCCCAATATGCCTTTTTGCAAAGCCATGTCGTTTTGGACATTGGTCTTCACACTCCCCCGCAAACTTGGAGTAGGTGGCACACCAACGCCAAGTTTGAGCCTTAGAATCTCGAAGGGTCTTTGAGGCAGAGACTTGGTGAGTATATCGGCGAGTTGAAAATCAGCAGAGATATGATTCACGATGAGGTCTCCGAAAGCTACCTGTTCGCGAACGTAGTGGTAATGTGTAGCAAAATGTTTGGTGCAAGCATGGAAGCTGGGGTTTGCTGTAAGATAGACTGCAGAGAGGTTGTCACAGAAAAGTTCTTGAAGCAGGTTGACTAACCATGTGATTTCAGAGGCAGCTTCGAACATAGCCCTGTATTCAGCTTCAGTGGAGCTTTTAGAGACTGTGTCATGTTTTCTTGAGGACCAAGAGATCATATTTCGTCCGAGAAAAGTGCAGAATCCGCCAGTGGAGCGGCTGGACTTCTGACAACCGGTGTAGTCACTGTCACTATACGTCGTAAGCTTGTAATCTGTGTGCTTGTCAAAGGTGATACCCATGGTACTGGTTCCTTTGATATACCTTAGAATCCGTTTGAGAAGATTGAAGTCAGAGACCGTAGGTTCGTGCATCTTTTGGTATACGTAATTGACAGAAAATTGCAGGTCCGGTCTCGTTAGTGTCAAATATTGCAAGCGTCCAGCCAGACTACGAAAGTATTTGGGATTGGAGAACAGAGTAGATTGTTGTTGCTTCCGATTGAGTTGCTGAGGAAGAGGTGATGCAACGGAGGCACACGTTGACATTCCTGCTGTAGCTAGTAAATCCTCTGCATATTTTTGTTGCGACAGAAACATTCCATTTTCAGTGTATTGAATTTGGATCCCAAGAAAGTAATGAAGCTTACCAAGGTCCTTCATTCGAAAATGTATGTTCAGCTGTGAAAGGAGATCAGAGAGTAATTCAAAGGAATTTTCTGTGATGGCCATGTCATCAACATAAAGCAGGAGCATGATGACATTTTTTCCTTTGTAGCAAACAAAAAGAGAAGGATCCCTCAGACTACAAGTAAAGCCAAAATTAAGCAAGAAGGTGCTGAACTTATCGAACCAAGCCCTTGGCGACTGTTTGAGACTGTAAAGGGATTGTGCAATAGACATACATGATCCGGGTATCTCTCATCAACGAATCCGGCTGGTTGCCTCATATAAACGGTTTCAGTGAGATCGCCGTGTAGAAAAGCGTTTTTCACGTCCATTTGTTTGACTTCCCAGTTCATCATTGTGGAAAAATGTAGAACTGCTCGAACTGTTGCTGTCCTGACTACTGGACTATATGTCTCAAGGTAGTCAATTCCTTCTTCCTGCTTGAATCCTTGAGCTACGAGTATGGCTTTGTACTTGTCCAATGAGCCATCTGCATTAAGTTTAACTCGAAAAACCCATTTTGATCCAAGGACGTGCATATCTGGTGAAGGAGGGACTAATGAGAAGGTATTTGCTTCTTTGCAATTTCCCATTTCTTCATTCATTGCTCCTGTTCAGTTGGGATCCTTGAGAGCTTCAGTCACTGTTTCAGGTTTAGGATAGGAGACCTTCTTTGTGAGGAGGGCATATCTTGGATTTGGTTTAGAAATTCCTACTTTGGATCAAGTGTTCATTGGGTGAGTCGAGGCTGACACATAATGTACATTGGTCATGACATCTTCTGCTGAATTTTGAGTGGTATCTGCTGAATGTTGCACACTTGGAGCTGATGATTGAGAGTTGTTGCCTATAGGAACAAGGTCTAAGCTTGCCGTACACCCAGAACTCTCATCATCAGTCCTTTGTGGTGATTCAATGATTACCTCTGTCGTGTTGATTATTGTTTCTGCATCAGTTCTTCTAATGGTGGTTTCACTTTCTGAATTCACTGGTATTACAGGAGCTTGAGCAGCAGCTACTACTAACTCACCTGTCACAGGAATGGAAATCGTAGGAGCAGGTGGAGAAGATTCTATTTGATCAGTGATCGCGGATTCAGATGAGAACTGCTTTAGCCAAGCTGTGTAGAGAGGAGTAGGTGCAGACTGCTGCAGATGTCTGTAAGTGTTTGTAAAGGGAAAGTCTGTCTCATCAAACACAACGTGGCGACTAAGATAGACACGCCCAGTTGGGGGATAGAAACAGCGATACCTGATATGTTACGGTTTTGACTCACTTTGACCCCGTTTATTTGATAGTTTTGTAGTTGTTTGAGTCCTTTTCAGGTTATAATAAGAGGCTAGGAAGCTAAAAGCAAGGATTGGAACAGCGGGAGCAATCGGAGCAGAAAGGAGTTGAATTGGAGCAGAAAAGCTGATTTTAGACCCAGGAGCACATGCTCCCGATTTCCGAGCACATGCTCCCAACTCTACTGTTTCATGACGACATGTGGCAAGCATCTAGGCGCCGATTCCCTGCCTAATTCCCCTTATTTTAGGCGATCTTTTGTGAGAGAAAGAGAAAGGAGATCGATTTTTAATAGGGAGATTTAAATTTGGATTCTTTCCTTATTTTTCTCTACTTGTATGCTATTTAACCTAGGGTTTTTAGGAGAGAGGATATTCTTTTCTTTTGGTTTTTGAGCAACGTTTTTGTGAGAGGAAGAAGAGCGGCCACCTTGTGAAGCATTCTCTGAACCCTTTTTATTTTTATGTCATTGAATTTCTCATCTTTTGCTATGATTCATTTCTCTATGTCTGAGTAGTTTTCTTTGCTAGATTAGGGGTTTCAAAAGGGGTTTCATGGGTTAGCAACAGAACACAAATAGGGCTTTATATAATCGATTGTTTCACTATTGTTAGACTTAATGCTTAGGTTGATTTGATCACCCAATCTATGATTCTAGGTTTATCTATTCATCAAAAGTGTAATAGGTTGCTAGAAAAGACATTAGTGGGCAAATTATCCTAGACCTGCGAAAGTTGATGTGTAGGTGATTTGTGAACTTATCATTCCTGTTCTTTAATGCTTGTCTGCGATTCTGGGCTCAAACGACAGTTTATGGTTTATGGACCGCCGAGCATGTGCTCCGGATGTCTGAGCACATGCTCCGCGTTTCCGCACAGAATCGATCAGATAGAGTTATTGATGCCACGACAGTGGATCAGTTTATATTTATGTTTGAGTTCTAGACTGGTACTTAATCTATGCCCTGAATAGTTGTTTAGTTGCTGTCTCTGAAATTCCCGAGAATTACCCCTGATCTAGTGTTTTGCTTATTGCCTTTTTATACCATTTTAATCGCGTTACTGTTACCAAACAAACCCAACTTTGAATTGTCTTAGCTTGAAATTGAACAAATAGAACCATAGAGTAAAACTTGGTCTTCGTGGGATGCGACCCCTAAGTACCACTTATTTGCTGTGCATTTGCAGTAGGAAAATAAGGTTTAAAACTCTGTGTATCAAGTTTTTGGCACCGTTGCCGGGGACCAAATTTTTACCTTTGGTTTTCGGCGAAATTACTAGACTAAGACCTTACTGATTTGTCTTTCTGCTTCTTCTTTGCGTGTGTTTCAGGTGCATGTCAAGAAGATCTACAAGAAGAAACAACACCGAAGAACTAGTCGCTTTGTCAGCCGCAGAGCTCTCTTGGCAGAAAGAACAAACCGCAAGAACAGAAAGTTTCAATCCGTCAACATGGGTGACAACATAAACAATGAGGATATGGCTGCCGAGTTGCAGCAACTTTGACAACAGTTGGGGCAGTTGCTCCGTGCTCAACACGAAAGAGCCGCGCCGCCGCAACCGTCCATTGGGGACAAGGACAACCCGCATGTGTCCTACACCAACCGAGCGGCGATTGTTCCTCCCACCATCCCGAACCAAGATTTTGAGATCAAGCCACAGATGATCTCTCTAGTGAAGCAGCACCTATTCACGGTCTCCCAGCTGAGATTCCGATGGACCACATCGAGAATTTTGAGGAGATATGTAGCACCACTGGTTCAAATGGGATACCGCCAGGCTTTCTGAAGTGCAAGCTCTTTCCCTTCTCTCTTGCGGATAGAGCTTCGCGTTGGCTGAAGTCATTGCCACCTGGGTCTCTGACATCATGGGAACAGTGTAGGTCTGCGTTTCTGGACCATTTCTACACCAAGGCTAAGACCGCTGCCCTGAGGAATAAGATTTCATCTTTCCAACAGCACACTGGAGAAGCCTTCTGCGAGGCTTGGGAGAGGTACAAAGAGTACCGTAGAGAGTGTCCGCACCATGGATTCAGTGATGAAAAGATTCTGGGCATTTTCTATGATGGAGTTAACTGGGACTACAGAAACGTTCTCAACTCGGCCAGCAATGGGGATTTTATGACAAAGTCTAAGGAAGGAGCATATCAGTTGATTGAGAACCTAGCTGCAAGCTCCAGCAACAAGGCTCCTGAGTATGACAGGTCCGTGAAGGTCAACAGTGTCGATACGCAAAAGATTGACAAGTTGACAGCCAAGGTGAACCTTCTTCTGAAGGGGAGCCAGAAAACTATCCATTTTGTCGATGAGACCGGAGACATGCCGCTAGCTCAGGAGATTTGTGATGGAGAGGATGAAACGATGGAGGTTAATTATGTGAGTGGGCAAGGTTTTGTGCAGAACAGGGGTTTCAACCCGAACTACAGAAGCCATCCGAATTTGTCCTATAGAAGCACCAACGTGGAGAACCCTCAGGATCAGGTGTATCCGCAGCAAGGAGCTCAGAATCAGATGGGTTATCAGAAAACCTTCTCAAACAACTTCCAAGGCAAACAGTTTGTACCCACTCAAAACCGCTTCGAAGGGGGGAACCAGCAGGCATATACAAGCGCTCAACAAGCACTGCCTTTCACCAACCAGCAGTTGGGACCTTCATCTGCTAGCAGCTCTCAAGATGAGCTGAAAAACATGATGCAACAACTCTTGGTGAATCAACAAAAAGCTTCAGTGGAAATCAACGCTAAGGTCGATATCATGTACAATGACCTTAATGGGAAGTATGAGGCAGTAATGTCACATGTGAAGAAGCTTGATGTTCAGGTTGCACAGACTGCTGAAGCCGTGAAAAGAACTCCTGGGACTCTGCCCGGAAAAGGGGAAGCAAACCCGCGAAACGAGTATGTCAATGCGATTGAGCTAAGGGGAGGAAAGAAGTTATCCCCTAGAGAAGCACCATCCACTAGGATTGACAAGGGCAAGGGTATTGCTGAAGAATACCTTCCTCAACATACTGCTGAGACTCCACCGTTGAGTCAAAAAGAAGCCGAAGCATCCAGCGAGCACGTGCTCCCGACTCCCGATCAGACCATTCCTACTGAGGTACCTCCTGCACGCGTGTACACCCCTAGGGTTCCTTACCCTGTTCCTCCTAAGAAATCTCGCAAGGATTTGGAGGATGCAAAGTGCAAGGAGATGTTGAGAGAATTGACGGTAAAACTACCCCTAGCTGATGCTGTTCAGATGATACCTGCTTTGAAGAGGTATGTGAAAGGGTTAGTTTCTGGGAGAGTGTCAGAGGAAGAGAACGTGATGATGGTTTCAAGAGAGTGCAGTGTTGTGCTGCAAAACAAAGTGCTAAAGAAGAGAGATGATCCAGGGCGATTTGTCTTATCCGTGAGAATTGGTAAAATGATTTTTGCAAACTCCCTCTGTGATCTAGGTTCCAGTATGAACCTTATGCCATATTCAGTGGCTAAAAGGCTGGGATACACGAAGTTCAAGTCTACACGGATTTCGTTAGTATTCGCGGATAGATCCACCAAGCGCCCCATAGGAGTGTTGGAGGATTTACATGTCCAGATAGGGAAAACGCTTATACCAGCAGACTTTGTGGTTCTGGAACTTGAAGAAGAACCACGTGACCCCCTGATCTTAGGTAGATCATTCTTATGCACAGCTGGTGCGATTATAGATGTGCAAGGGGGAGCGATCGATCTCCAGCTGGGGGATATGATTGCAAGGTTTGAGATGAACAAGCTGCTCAAGAAACCTATGATAGATGGTCAGACTTTTGTGGTTGATGATGGTTCAGAGGTCGCACATGAGGTTACCGATGAAGTTCTCACTCTCGACCCGTTGGAGGTTGCCTTGACAAAAACAGAAGGTAAGTATGGATTCTTGAATGAGGAAGCTGATGGTTTTACACGCATTTTGGATGCAGGTACACGGTTCCAGCAACTGGTAGCTTACGCCAGCCTAGACGATGAGAACCAATCAGGGGAGGAATCCGCCGAGGGAGCACCTGCTCCGGATTCCAGAGCACATGCTCCGGTAAAGTCAGCGGACGGTCCTTGGAGCGAGTTAAGAGCTCCAAAGGTAGAGCTAAAACCACTTCCAGCCGGACTAAGGTACGCGTTCCTAGGTCGTAACTCTACATACCCCGTGATAGTGAACTCTGAACTAAACAATGTAGAGACCGCTTTGCTCCTTTGTGAACTTAGGAAGTATAGAAATGCTCTAGGGTATTCACTAGATGACATCCCAGGAATCTCACCAGATCTTTGCATGCATAGGATACATCTAGAAGATGAATCAATGACTTCGGTAGAACATCAGAGGAGGTTGAACCCGAATCTAAAGAATGTTGTTAAGAAAGAGATAATGAAACTTCTAGATGCGGGTGTAATTTATGCTATTTCTGATAGTTCCTGGATTAGTCCAGTTCATGTAGTCGCATGTGTTGTTTCCTACTAGGACAGTTACGGGACATCGCATGTGCATAGACTATAGAAAACTTAATACTGCGACCCGTAAGGATCATTTTCCTTTGCCGTTTATTGATCAAATGCTTGAGAGATTGGCTAACCATCCTTACTATTGTTTCTTAGATGGCTATTCAGGTTTCTTTCAGATCCCAATCCATCCCGACGATCAAGAGAAAACCACATTCACATGTCCTTACGGCACCTTTGCTTACCGCAGAATGCCGTTTGGCTTGTGCAATGCACCAGCGACCTTCCAACGATGCATGATGTCCATTTTCACTGACCTGATTGAGGATATAATGGAAGTTTTCATGGACGATTTCTCCGTCTGTGGGAGCTCCTTTTCCGTTTGTTTGTCTAATTTGTGCAGGGTGTTGCAGCGGTGTGAAGACAAACATCTGGTGCTGAATTAGGAGAAATGCCACTTCATGGTCAGAGATGGGATAGTGCTGGGACACAAGATTTCTGAAAAGGGGATTGAGGTTGACAAAGCCAAGGTTGAGGTGATGATGAGTTTACAACCGCCTAATTCAGTAAAAGGGATCCGCAGTTTCCTTGGCCACGCCGGTTTCTACAGACGGTTCATTAAGGATTTCTCCAAGATAGCAAGACCACTTACCCAGCTATTGTGTAAGGAAGTGAAGTTTGATTTCGATTCTGCTTGCTTGGAGGCCTTTCACACGATCAAAGGAGCTTTGGTTAGCGCTCCGATTGTACAACCGCCAGATTGGGACCTTCCCTTTGAGGTCATGACTGATGCGAGTAATTATGCCGTGGGAGCAGTTCTGGGACAGAGAAAAGACAAGAAGCTGCACGTGATATACTATGCCAGCCGTACCTTGGATGAGGCTCAGTGCAAGTACGCTACAACCGAGAAAGAACTTTTAGCGGTTGTGTTTGCTTTTGAGAAGTTCCGATCATACCTTGTTGGTTCCAAAGTGGTTGTTCACACTGATCATGCAGCATTGAGGTATCTACTAACCAAGAAGGATGCAAAACCAAGGCTACTCCGTTGGATTTTGTTGCTTCAAGAGTTTGACTTGGAGATTAAAGACAAGAAGGGTATTGAGAACGGAGTTGCAGATCACTTGTCAAGAATGAGGATAGAAGAAGAGCTACCCTTGGATGATAGCCTTCCTGAAGAACATGTTTACTCGATCGGCATCTTTGATCCCGCCGAGCACATGCTCCGCCTGGGAGCACATGCTCCGCCTGGGAGCACATGCTCCGAAAACCCCGTGCAAGGCAATCGATACCAACAAACAGCCGAGTTTTCCTTGGTTTGGAGAGTATGCAAACTACCTAGCAGCATAGAAAGAACCTACTGAGTTTGTGGGGAACAAGAAGAAGAAGTTCCTAAAAGACATAAGGCGGTATTTTTGGGATGAGCCTTACCTCTATAGGCATTGCTCGGATGGTGTTTTCAGGAGGTGTGTGACTGAGGAGGAGGTTCCTGGAGTCTTGTTTCATTGCCATAGCTCACCCTATGTTGGACACTTTGCTACTTTCAAAACCGTGTCCAAAGCTCTTCAAGCGGATTATTGGTGGCCTACCATGTTCAGAGATGCGCAGCGGTTCGTGTCTACTTGCGACACATGTCAGAGACAAGGGAACATCAGCAGGAGGAATGAGATGCCTCAGAATTTCATCTTGGAGGTTGAGGTATTTGATGTTTGGGGAATTCACTTCATGGGACCTTTCCCGAACTCATTCGGCAATGAGTACATATTGGTGGCTGTAGATTACGTGTCCAAGTAGGTTGAAGCTTTAGCCAGCCCCAATAATGATGCAAAGACCGTGCTCAAGATTTTCAAGTCGGTTATTTTCCCACGGTTTGGTGTCCCACGGGTAGTCATTAGCGATGGTGGATCGCATTTCATTAACAAGGTCTTTGAAAGTCTTCTCAAGAAGAATGGAGTGAGGCACAAGGTCGCCACCCCCTACCACCCACAAACAAGCGGCCAAGTTGAGATCTCTAACCGGGAGATCAAGAGCATTTTGCAAAAAACAGTGAACACAACAAGGAAGGATTGGTCTCTGAAGCTAGATGAGGCTCTATGGGCTTATAGAACCGCCTACAAAACACCCCTGGGGACTACACCGTTTCACTTGGTGTATGGTAAGGCGTGTCACCTTCCTGTTGAGCTAGAGTACAAGGCTGCTTGGGCAGTGAAAATGTTGAACTTTGACACTAAGAGCGCCCATGAAAGGAGGAAGATACAACTGCATGAGCTAGAGAAGATTAGGCACCTCGCCTATGAAAACTCAAAACTCTACAAGGAGCGTACCAAAGCCTACCATGACAAGCGGATCCTCACTAGGACCTTTGCTCCTAATGATCAAGTCTTGTTGTTCAACTCTAGGCTGAAACTGTTTCTCGGAAAGCTAAGATCACGATGGTCCGGACCCTTCACCATCAAGGAGATTAGACCATATGGGGCTGTTGTGTTGCTGGACACAAAAGGAGGAGAATTTGTGGTGAATGGACAGAGGCTGAAACAATATCTTGCCGCCTCTGAGCACGCAAGGGGTGAAACCTTCGCCCTAGGCGACCCTCCTACTGCCTAAGGAGCTTTCGAGTCAAGCTAACGACTTAAAACAAGCGCTGGGTGGGAGGCAACCCACTAGGTATATATTGCTGAGTTTTTCTTTTTCTTTTTAGGATTTGTTTCTTCTCTTTTCGGTTTCAGGAATGTTGGAAGAAGATGCGGAGCACATGCTCGCAGGACGCGAGCAACCCGATGCACATGCTCGGCGAACTGAGAAAAAAAGAAAAAAGATGTGGAGCACATGCTCGCCGGACGCGAGCAACCCGATGCACATGCTCGGCAAACTGAGAACAAAAGAAGAAAAAGAGAAGAGCGATTGGGCCAGGTAAGTTTAATGAATTTCAGGCCCAGGCCCAGGTAACCCACCAAATCGCAAACCCTTCTCTCTTTTCTTCTTCCTTCTTTCTTCTCTTCTTCTCCTTGTCGCCGTCGAAGCTCTCATTCTCTCCCATTGCTAACTTTTTCAAAAACAGACCGATTTCAGTGATTTTTGAGACTAGATTGCTTTATTATCCACCACAATCCTCAATCTCAAGTCCATTTAAGCACACACTCAAGGTACAAAATGGCCCCTAGACGCTCTACCTCGGGCAGAAAGAGCACAACAAAGAGACCAACCGACGATTCACAATCATTCCCGTGGCCACGGTGCAAGGGAGAACCATTCAACATGAACGATGACTCGTTACCCGTCGAGTCTAACACGGTTTGGGATCAGAGGGACGCCAACCAATACAAAAGGCTGCTGTCCGTAAAGATCGAGCCCACCCGCACTCTTTGTGATGACACGCTCAAGATGCTCGGCTTGCACGACCAAGTCTACCAGATATTGTGCCAAGCGCGTGTTGGGATCTTTACCACTTGGGAGGGAGACTTATACCCTGACTTGGTCCAGCAGTGCCTCGCCTCCGCCACACTCACACACGCTGACCCCAAGAAGAAATCCATCGCCGGCGCCACATTCTCTTTTAAGGCCGGCGGGCGCCGTTACGAATTGCTCCTACATGACTTCGGCCTCCATTACGGGTTCTATCTCGAGGACGAGAACATGAGCTTCCCGAGGAAGTTCCCAGAGGCAGCCACCTTTTGGAGCTTGATAGCTTCGGGGCCTTACCGCTCCAACAGGGCCAGCCAGACGAACATCTGGCATCCCACAGTCAGGATCGCCTCCCGCGTCTTCAGCAACCTCGTCTTCAACCGCGACATCGGGAACAAAGTCCACCACGACGACTTGCTGATGTTGTACTTGGGGTGCAGCTTTTTGACACCCGCGGCTCCCGGAGCACATGTTCTGTTTCCTGGAGCACCTGCTCCATCTGATGTGTGGTGCAACATGGCTATGCACTTCGATGAGATGATCTGTGCTGCTAAGCACAAGACTTCTGGCCGTACAGAGAGGATTGGCAGCCTTCTCACTCATCTCTTTGAGCACATGCGGATCGATCTGACGAGGTATTCTCGTGTAGAGCAGAGGGAGCGCATCGACATACAACATCTGGTCCACTCCCGAGTCATCCAGTTAGCCAACCCCTTCTACACATACCGGTATAGTGGCCCTGACGGTAATCAGGGGAGCATTCGCCTCCCAGCTCCTGAGCTTACGCAGCTAGCCACGGTGGATGATCTGCGTTTCTCCCGCGCCCCACTGCTTCTGGGAGATGTTCCGCCTCCACCTACCCAGTTTGATCCACCACTAGTGGACTTTTCTAGCTCATCCCACCACCACGAGGACAGCGTTCCACCATTCACATCATCCGATCCTCAGGGTGAGTTTGATCTCCCACCAATCTCTGATGAGCCCGATACCGCTGAGTACAGGAGATGGATGGTCGAGTCGCAGCAGAAGAACAACAGCTTGATGCGGAGGATCCTGACGACACTATCTCGCGGTTGCTGCCACCACACCACCACCGCCACCAACCCAAGCCCACCGGTGATACCACCACGTCGGAGGCGCCACCTTGCCCGTTCGGAGAGCGAGAGCCCAAACGATTCCAACGCCTGATCGCGGTTACACACACCATCATTGTCCTATCCGCTTTATTTTCTTTTCATTTTTATTGTTATCTTTATTTTTCTTCTTGTCTAGGTCTCTCTTTGGCTTATTTTCACACCGGAGACGGTGTGAAGTAAGTCCGGGGGAGGGTCACCTATGACATTTGTTTTCTTTATTTTTCTTTTTATTGAGTCAGTTTGTCATGTGAGTCGAACCAAAACTTGTGGGAATTAGGACCGAAATCTGTGATGTTTTTAACCATTTGTGAGTTTGACCGTTTTTCCAAGTGACCATTGTTGCAGAACTAAGAGTACAGAGACGAGCTAATACCTCTTCACATTCGGACCCTTCTCCTGGCCAGAAAAGCTTCATCCCATTAAGGTTTCACCGGAAAGACTTAGACTCTACTTTATTGGAACCTAACCGGATTTAAATTCTTCTCGTTTTGGGCATTAGGATAGGGAACGTGTCACATATTCAGGACTTCTTATTCATTTTGCCAATCTTGTTGATCCTGAATAGCTAGCTCATTTTAAGTTAGTACCCACCCCGAGCCTAACCTCCTTTCAAACCACTTGCACTTGTATTTTTGTTTTCTCATTCTGTGCAGCTATGTGCAAAACGGTCGGGGAGTGCAGGACTGACACAATCTCTAACTCGCTCTTGCTGGAGAACCAAAGAGGAAAGAGCCGGACGGACAGAGCACGTGCTCCAACCCAGCGAGCACCTGCTCCGAAATTATATACATCTGAGTCCGCGAGTTGTTTTGAGCAGAGAGTGAGCCTAGGATACGGTCTGCATGCTCCAGGGGCAATATCAGAAGAAGATCCCCCATCCTCCTTCATACATCTAAAAAAAAAAAAAAACGTTTAAGGATGATGGAATGGGACCGGAGCTAGTGTTACACACCCCCGAGCATGCGTTGTACCCTGAGGAGAAAAGAGAGGCTGAGTTTGAGAAGACAAGAAGAGGAGAGTGATTAGAGGTTGTGGACATCAATGAGTCCACTCTCCCTTACCATTTTGTGTGATACCTGCATCTCTTTCAAAGTAATGGTAACCCCTAAACACTCTATAGCTCCACCATTAAAACAGCCTTTTATCTACCAAGCCTCGATTTCACTAGCTTAATGCCCTTAATGAGAAGCTCACGCCAATTTTAATTGAATGTAAAGAGTCTTTGTCTGGAAAGTGATCTTTTTCTGGGTTTGATTGCCAATTATGGTTCTGGTTTTGGAGATGTTTGCTGGAGAAGTTTTTGGTATAGCTTGTTCTAACACATGTGGTCTGCAGGTCATGGTCTACTCACGGTTTCTGAGATTTTTGCGAGTTCCCACCTTGGCTCTCTTGGCGCTTGGTTTGAGTTTGTTTGAGGACAAACAAAGATATAAGTCCGGGGGAGTTGATATGTTACGGTTTTGACTCACTTTGACCCCGTTTATTTGATAGTTTTGTAGTTGTGTGAGTCCTTTTCAGGTTATAATAAGAGGCTAGGAAGCTAAAAGCAAGAATTGGAACAGCGGGAGCAATCGGAGCAGAAAGGAGTTGAATTGGAGCAGAAAAGCTGATTTTAGACCCAAGAGCACATGCTCCCAACTCTACGGTTTCATGACGACACGTGGCAAGCATCTAGGCGCCGATTCCTTGCCTAATTCCCCTTATTTTAGGCGATCCTTTGTGAGAGAAAGAGAGAGGAGATCGATTTTTAATAGGGAGATTTGAATTTGGATTCTTTCCTTATTTTTCTCTACTTGTATGTTATTTAACCTAGGGTTTTTAGGAGAGAGGATATTCTTTTCTTTTGGTTTTTGAGCGACGTTTTTGTGAGAGGAAGAAGAGCGGCCACCTTGTGAAGCATTCTCTGAACCCTTTTTATTTTTATGTCATTGAATTTCTCATCTTTTGCTATGATTCATTTCTCTATGTCTGAGTAGTTTTCTTTGCTAGATTAGGGGTTTCAAAAGGGGTTTCATGGGTTAGCAACAGAACACAAATAGGGATTTATATAATCGATTGTCTTCACTATTGTTAGACTTAATGCTTAGGTTGATTTGATCACCCAATCTATGATTCTAGGTTTATCTATTCATCAAAAGTGTAATAAGTTGCTAGAAAATACATTAGTGGGCAAATTATCCTAGACCTGCGAAAGTTGATGTGTAGGTGATTTGTGAACTTATCATTCCTGTTCTTTAATGCTTGTCTGCGATTCTGGGCTCAAACGACAGTTTATGGTTTATGGACCGCCGAGCATGTGCTCCGGATGTCTGAGCACGTGCTCCGCGTTTCCGCACAGAATCGATCAGATAGAGTTATTGATGCCACGACAGTGGATCAGTTTATATTTATGTTTGAGTTCTAGACTAGTACTTAATCTATGCCCTGAATAGTTGTTTAGTTGTTGTCTCTGAAATTTCCGAGAATTACCCCTGATCTAGTGTTTTGCTTATTGCCTTTTTATACCATTTTAATCGCGTTACTGTTACCAAACAAACCCAACTTTGAATTGTCTTAGCTTGAAATTGAACCAATAGAACCATAGAGTAAAACTTGGTCTTCGTGGGATGCGACCCCTAAGTACTACTTATTTGCTGTGCATTTGCAGTAGGAAATAGGGTTTAAAACTCTGTGTATCAATACCCTTTGAATTTTTTGGTATATCCAAGGAAGATGCATTTGAGTGACCGAGGATCGAACTTGGTTTGGGCATACGACCTTAAGGTTGGGAAGCATGCTGAGCCTAAGGTCCTTAGTGCAGAGTACTCTGGTGATTTACCAAATAGTGCTTCGTAGGGACTTGTGTTGCTGTCAAGACTACTGTGTGGTAGAAGATTGCAGAGGAAATTCAAGGTGAAGAAGGCCTCTACCCAGTAACTTTGTGGAGTGGCGCTTTGAAACATCAATGTAAGTGCCATTTCTGTTAGCTGTCTGTGTTTTCTCTCTGCAATACCATTTTGTTGAGGTGTGTGTGGGCATGATATGAAGTGTTGGATACCAGAATTTTGCAGATGTGCTAGAAACCTGTGACTTATAAATTCTCCACCACCATCTGACTGAAATGTTCCAATTTTTATTTGCATCAAATTTTCTACCAGAAGCTGATACTTGATGAAGGTAGAGCAAAAATCTGATTTTTTCTTTAGTGGATAGAGCCAACAATATCTTGAATAATTGTCAATAAACACTACATAAAATCTGAATCCTTGAATAGATGAAACAGGAGAAGGATCCCAGAGATCACAGTGCACTCTCTCTAGAGGTCTAGAAGAAGTAAAAGTTGAAGAACTAAATGGCAATCTTAAACTCTTTCCAAGCTGGCATGATGCACACACTTTGCTGGTACTTTTATTTATTTGAATTGCCTTATTTGCAGATAGAAGCTGAAGAACTTGTTGATTAGGATGTCCTAATCTCTGATGCCAAACTTCATCACTTGTTTTGATTTGTCTTGTTGAGTAGAGCATCTGAAACTTTGGATCATCCAGCTTGTAAAGCCCGTTATTTTCCTTTCCCTTTGTCAGAACTTTGAGAGATGCTTTGTCCTTAATAACAACATCAAGATCATCAAACGTGACAGCACAAGGATAGTCTTTAGTGAGCTTTGACACTGACAACAATGATTTTGCTATTTCAGGACAAACTAGTACGTCTTTAAGAGGGATGTTACCTGACGTTGAGGGAAGATTAGCAGAGCCGACATGAGTGATGGGAAATTCCCATCACTTGCCATTACCATGTCACTTCCATGATAAGGTTGAGCTTGCTTCAATCGTTGAGTGGAGCTAGTGATGTGAGCAGTCGCAGCTGAGTCGGGGTACCAACTGTTGTCCTCAGTAACGTCGGTGATATGAAGAGCCGAGAAAGCATAAGCATTGATCGCAGGTTGAGGTGGTTGCTGATATTCTTCATCGAATCTGAACCAACACTCAAAGGCGTTGTGACCTCGTTTGCCACAGATTTGACATACCGGTTTGTCAGTCGAGACGGTAGGTGGTCTAGATGAAGCAACAGACGAGAACTGTTGCTGGAAGCCTCGACCTCGAGTTGAGTAAGAACCTCTGCCTTTGCCTCTGTTACCACGCCCACGATAGCCTGAAGATCTTGTCGTGTGAAATGCTACGTGTGGTGAGACATTCGTGGAAACAGAGTAACCTTGGATTCTGTCGTCATAGCCAGTAAGGCGAGATATGACATTATCATAGGTGGGAGCAGGAAGTCGGTCCATTGAATCCTCAATGACAGTGATTATAGGTTCATATTCACGACTTAAACCTCTTAAAGCAACAAATATTTTCATTTTTTCACTAACTGGATCTCCTATAGAGGCTAACTGATCACAAATGTCCTTAATTCCTCTAAGGTAATCAGACATGCTCTTATCTAATTTCTCAGCATTCTGAAGACGCCTTTGTAACTCAAATAGTCTAGAGGATGAGGTTCGGTTGAAGTGGGAGATAAGAGTATCCTATACCTCTTGAGCTGTTGCAGAGCCGGTCACCAGTCGCAGAACGTTCTCAGTCATTGAGCCAAGCAGCCAAGCCTTAACAACTTGGTCAGATCTGGACCAACTCTCAAAAGCTGGGTTGAGTATGTCTTCGACTTTGCCATTGTTGTTGTTGCGGATGGGGATCTTCTCATCTGGTGGTTTAGCAGTGCCGTTGACGAATCCAAGAAGAGATTAAGTACGCAAGAAGGATTCGAACTGAGACTTCCATATGAAGTAGTTCTGCTCTGTAAGCTTTATGGTAACACAGTTTGAAATGTGTAGAGAGGGAGAAGAATAGGGTTCCATGGTTCCGTCCATGGCTCTGATACCATGAAAGAAGAAACAAAGGAACAAAGAAAGAGGAAAGATTGATTCTTATTACTTCAATCGATAGATTACAATACGGTGGCTTGTTCCTTTTTATATGGGGATACAAGGATACAAAGGTTTTAACCTAAGTTCTAGGATCTTCTAATCATTAGCTGTGATTGTGACGTGGCTACATTCGTCTTCACATGATTCAAGGGCAGCAAAACGATTGTTGGTTGTTATGGTCGTACTCTCTGCATATATTGTCCTATTTGTTGAGCTCTCACCTTTGTCGTGAACTGCAGGTGACCGTTGGACAGTTGTGGGCTTTGGAGAGCATTTCTTAGTTTGTGGCATTGTATTGGACCGTGGTTCCAATAGGCCTTTTTGCAAAGCCATGTCGTTTTGGACATTGGTCTTCAACTAGTACACAACTAACAAAGTCATCTCTCCTAAATTGTGATTTTTTCTGGGTCATTTAATTTGGTTCGAACAAACAACTTGTTTTTGAAGTTTCCAGTACGTTAAATAAAAAACAAAATATGTGGAACTTGACTATTCAAATGTAAAGACTCTTTTTAAGTCTTTGCGTTTTAACGTGAAGAACACTTGGTAGTAGAAAGACTAGTTATAGTGATTCAGTCAAGCTTTGTTGGATTTATTATATTTGTGGAGTAGAGTGTATTATGATTATGTATATAAAAGAGAGATGGGCACGAAACCATGTTAATCCCTTAATATTTACCATCTCACAGTTTCCATTCTTACTTCATTATATCTATTCAAGAAAATTAAATGAAGGGCTTCTGGAACTCATCGAGTATCATTCCTATAACTCTCTCTTTTATTTTCTTGTTCATTTATCATTTTGAAGACGTGCTTGCGGCTCCTACTAAGCATTTTTTGTGTCGTCCCGAACAAAGAGATGCACTTCTCGCGTTCAAAAACGAGTTTGAGATTGGGAAGCTTAATTATAATTGCGAGCCGGAACGCATTGACTCTCATCGGAAGACGGAGTCATGGGGGAATAATAGCGACTGTTGTAGTTGGAAGGGTATCAAGTGCAATGCCAAGTCCGGAGATGTGGTCGAGCTAGACCTTGGCTGCAGCCGCCTCCATGGCCGGTTTCATTCCAATAGCAGTCTTTAAAAACTTCCTTTTCTAACCACTCTTGACCTTTCATCTAATGATCTTAATGGCCAAATCCCAGATTCCATTGGAAACCTTTCTAATCTTATCAATCTCCGCCTTTCGGAAAGTCATTTCAGTGGTCGGATTCCGTCTTCCATTGGAAACCTTTATCAACTCACCTCTCTCGACCTTTTGGGAAATAATTTCAGTGGTCGCATTCCATCTTCGATTGGAAACCTTACTCAACTCACCTCTCTCAACCTTCGGGAAAACAATCTCGATGGTGAAATCCCATCTTCTTTTGGCAATCTAAACCACCTGACCACCTTAGAGGTTACTTGGAACAAGCTCAGTGGGAATTTTCCCATTGTACTACTGAACTTGACAGGGTTGTCAGATTTATCGCTCTCCCACAATCAGTTCAGTGGCGCGCTTCCTCCTAATATCACTTCACTATCCAACTTGAGAGGTTTTGATGCAAGTGACAATGCTTTCACTGGAACAATCCCTTCTTCTCTCTTCACCATTCCTTCTTTGACATCTATTATGTTGAGATATAACCAACTCAACGGCACTCTTGAGTTTGGGAATACATCTTCTGCACCATCTAACCTACAATGGTTAGACATTGGCAACAACAACTTCAAAGGGCCAATCCCGAGATCCATTTCCAAATTTGTCAACCTCTCGTATCTTGACCTTTCTCATTTCGACACCCAAGGCCGTCCAGTTGACTTTAGTATCTTCTCGCATCTCAACTCACTCAGATCTCTATACCTTTCACATTTAAACACCACCACTACGATTGACTTGAATGATATCTTATCATATTCCAAAAGCCTCTCTCTTTTATATCTCTCAGGCAACCATGTTTCAACAACAAACAAAAGTTCAGTTTCAAATCCCCTTTCACAGGAGATATATTCTTTGTACTTGTCAGGCTGCGGTATCACCGAGTTTCCAGAGCTCCTAAGAACCCTACATGAAGTGGCGTATCTAGACATCTCCAACAACAAAATCGAAGGTCAAGTTCCTGGTTGGTTATGGACTCTACCAAATTTGTACGTCGTGGATCTTTCCAACAACTCTTTCAACGGTTTCCAAAGATCAAAGAAGAAACAAGGATTATCCTCTGTCCGGAAACCATCTATGCAGTACTTGCTTGGCTCCAACAACAACTTCACTGGCAAGATTCCTTCATTCATATGCGAGTTTCGTTCTCTAGAGACTCTCGATTTATCTGAAAACAAGTTTAATGGGTCAATCCCTCCTTGTATGGGAAATCTTAGGAGTAATCTTTCAGTTTTAAACCTTCGTAAGAATAATCTGAGTGGAGGTATTCCAAAGGATATATTTGAAAGTCTAAGGTCGTTCGACGTTGGTCATAACCAACTTGTGGGAAAGCTTCCAAGATCTTTGAACCGATTCTCAACTCTTGAAGTTTTCAACGTGGAAAGCAACCGAATCAACGATACGTTTCCGTTCTGGCTGGGTTCTCTACAAAAGCTACAAGTTCTTGTCCTTCGCTCCAATGCATTCCATGGATCAATACATCAAGCCTTGTTCCCTCAGTTGCGGATCATCGACATATCACATAATCACTTCAATGGAACTTTGCCATCGGAATACTTTGTGAAGTGGAGTGCTATGTCATCACTTGGAACAGACGAAGATCAGTCTTCCGAAAAGTACATGGGAGATAAATTAGGCTATTACCAAGATTCAATGGTTTTGATGAATAAAGGTGTAGAGATGGAGCTAATACGTATCTTAAAAATCTTAACAGCAATCGACTTTTCTGGAAACAAATTTGAAGGAAAGATTCCAAAGTCCATCGGTCTATTGAAAGAGCTTCATGTGCTCAACCTGTCAAACAATGCATTCACTGGCCGCATCCCTTCATCTATGGGGAATCTGACAGTTCTCGAGTCGTTGGATGTTTCCCAAAACAAGCTTTCAGGAGAAATTCCACAAGAGCTAGGGAGCCTCTCGTTCCTTGCGTACATGAACTTCTCTCATAACCAGCTTTCAGGCCTAGTTCCAGAGGGCACTCAGTTTCGAACGCAGTCTTGCTCTTCCTTTGGAGATAATCCGGGACTTGTTGCCTCTTCTCTTGACAAAGTCTGCAGGGATATTCACACACAACCAGCATCACATCAACACTATGAAACGCCGGAATCAGAGGACGAAGATGAAGAAGAGGTGATTAGCTGGATAGCAGCTGCAATAGGATTCGTACCCGGTATTGTATCTGGTTTGACGTTTGGATACATATTGGTTTCCCACAAACCAGAGTGGGTCATGAACCCTTTTGGCCGAAACAATCGCAGAATCACCACAACTCAGTAGAGAGAGGTAATGTTCCTAACTTTTTAACGAATGTTTTTAGCAAACATTAGAATGAAATTATATTTGTTTAACAGCTATCTCGTTATTATAGGCTTAAAGCCTATCTGAAGAATGTGGACGAAGAATATCAAAGTAACTATCTTTTTAAGCCAGCTTTGTCCAAATTCAGATTGGTTTAGAACTTCGGTTATTGTTCCCAGTTTAGGTTTGTGTGTTTCTCTTTTACTCTGTTTTTTGCCAACTTTGTAATTGAGCAACTTTGTTTCGAACCTTAAATTACTCTCCCTTTAGATGCACATGTTTTTTTTTGTTTTCTGCGATGTTATCTTTACTTTTCCTATTAGACTCTCGCATCTATATATATACGTATGTCCATTGTTCATATCAATTAGTTACAGAAATACTGAGCAATTAGACGTTGACATAGCTATTTATTTGTCAACAACCTGCTTCATTCTACACATATATTTCAGGGAACTTCCAACGAGAATGGAGATGTGTGTTTTGATGAAAATTTATGAGTTTCGTTGAGGCTTAAGGAGAACGAGTGATGATGATATGCTAAACGGCTATTGAAAAAAGTTAGGAAAGCAAGCCTCTGATGATAAATCCCATCTTTTTACTTTGGACCAATTTTATTAACTTTCCCACTATGTTCATTCCCAAAATTACCTTTTGTTTGGCATATTGGTTTCCATTTTCTGCCCATGCACATCCAAAGTTGTAAGCATGATCAAAATGGCATACAATTTTTTCTTATTGATTGTTCTATTTTGCATATTTCATCCCTCCAAGGTTTGCTAATTGGATATTGAAACAAGACATATCCAGTGTGTATCCATTATTCCTATCTGTTTTTGTTTTTTGTTTTTTTTTTTTTGTAGATGAACATATCCAGCTTAATGTATACTTTTAGCATATCCAGTTCAAAGATTTAATTTTCTACACGTAAAGACATATCCAGCTCACTGTATACGTTATTCATATTTGTTAATTGTTATGGCTAAAGCGTGGCTCAATCCAGTGTGTATACATATCCAGTGTGAATTTCTCTGAATTATTTCCATATTTTATGGTAATTAAAATTATTTTACATACAGTATATATTTTACTAGATAAGGACACGTCTGATATACGGGTTTAAAGTTTTGTAAATAAAATTAAATTTAATAAAAATATATTAAAATTTGTTGTACGTTATTTATAAGTTTTATTTTTGATATAATATACTAATTTATATCCATTTACAAATCTTTTATTTATGTTACCATTAAAAGCGTATTTTTTATATCTAAATATAATGAATCTTACAAATATATTTTTTATTACTATCTAGAAAATGTCTGTATGAACACATTAAGTTAACTATTATATGTATTTTTACTTTCACTTTTGCATAGTTTTTTTAATTACAAAAATTATTGGCTCAAAATACATTTTGAATAAAAAAAATATATTACATAGTATACTAATCAATGATGTATCATCACAATATTGTATGACCAACAATGGAGAAAACTTCGGCTCCACCCTCTTCCCTTATGGAGAGAACTTTGCGTCCAACCTCCTCCACCATGTAGAGAACCTTGGCTCCATGTTTCTCTCTTGGGGAGATAACCTTGCGTCCAACCTCCTCTACATGGCTATGCCCTCCTCATGTGTGGTGAGAACATGTTCACGTCTTTTAGCTATCTCAAAATTTCTTGCTCCGACTACCAATGAAACTAAAGACCATTTTCTAACGTCACAAATTTTTTTGATAGTAACTACTATTAAATTTTTCAATGTATTTGTGGAAGTGTCTTCAACACACCATGATGTATCCTTTGTCTCTAGAATGCCTTGACTGCCACTGCCACCTTGCTTAGTGAGCCCCATGTCCGCTCCCATTTCATGGGCCCACCTTTCTCAGTGGGCCCCACATTTACTCTTGGCTTATCCATATCCGACTGCTGGTTTATTATGTATGAGATGATTTAAATACTTGTTTACCGACCCTACAAATAACCATATGATCTTTCATTGTGTTTTGTTTTCACTCGCACAGTTCCGACAATTACTTCCCGAAAAGTCACCTATCCTGAAACTACTTCAGCTCAAACACATTTAACTCTAGAGTTACCTGAGGACCCTTGATCGAAAAGATAAGTGCACTTTGGTGACAAAGGTGGTCAAATCAATTCTTTTTAAAATATCTTTAAACCAGGGTGTCACAGTCTCCGAACTCCTATAGATCTATCAACAACAATTTATGTTTTTCCAATCTATCTATCTATGTTTGCAAAAAAAAAGGGTCTATGACCAACCAATCAAAGAAATTAGAAGAAAATTAATCTGACATAAAGAAAGAAATAATAGAAAATTATAAACACGATAATATATGAATCTCAAATAATTCAAAGGTGAAAAGATAAATTAAACAAAACAATCTAAAAATACTACATTAAATTTTAAAATACAGTATTAGAAAAAAGACACATATATTAATCTTTTTTTTGGGTCAACATATTAATCTTACATATTCCAAACTGAAAAAGAAAAAGTAAGAGAAAATTTTGGTTTTAAAAAATAAGACAAATTTACCTTTCCATTAAAAAAAATTTACCAATAGAACAAAGTTGAAAACAATATTTTTAAATAAACTATTTTACTAGATGAAAAATATGAGACGATCTATGCTTATACTGAAATGAGTATTTACAAAATTTAGAATTAATAATTAACTGTATATTTTTCTTTCTATTCTTTGTAAATTAAAATTAAAATTAATAAATTAAAATTAAAAATAAGTAAATAATGTTATAGTTTCAAATTTTATGAAAAATATATATATATATATATATATATATAGAATCTTCTTATAATTATTAAAAAAAAATCAGTAATTTTGTAACTTTTCGATAATTATCTTTTTATATTATTAATATTGTTTAACACAAAATATTTTGTTTTTTGTTGTAATCTCAAATCTCTCATATTAAATATTAACTTTTACACATGTCAAAATCTCAGATTTATATAAACTTGACACATGTCAAAATCTTGTTAATGGTTAACTTTCAAAACTCAATTTTATATAATAAGATATCATGTTAATCAATTTATATACCCCTTAGGTGAATAATTAGGGGTGTTAATTGGATTGGCCCAGCCCGACTAGACCCGAAGCCGGCAAATCCCTCATTTGTTTGAGTCTGATCCGGTTCGAAATATTTCTGAGCCTATAATTCAAAGTTCGGTCCATTTTTAATAGGGCTACAAGATTTTGTTGGCTTTTTCCAAGCTTATCTTAAAAATAAAAAATAAAACAAACTAATAAATTTATAACATATCTTAAAAAAGCAATGTTTAAAGGTACACCATAAAACAAATCAACCAAATTTATATAACTCATCAATATTCACTAAAACTAATTTAATTTTTTTTAAAAAAAGTTTAAAACCAATAAATTTTTATACTTTAACCAAATAAAATAATATAGAAATCATATAAAATATCATAGATAAAAATTTTAAAAATAATAAGTAAGATTATTAAGTAAATATGAAAACTAGGTTAGAGTTTTAAATTTTATTTATAATAAATTATTAATTAAATATTTCAATCAAATAATAATGTTATTTTGTCTCGGATACGTGTGATTACTGGTTTCTTTTCAAAAAAGAAAATATTTTATACTCTTCTGAGTTTGGTGGCATGTGATAAAATGGGCGTGGATCTTAATTTTATCCAACCTATACTATCGGGCTTTAGCCTTTTCGGATTTCTCTCGCTGTAGATCATCAATATCAATCATCAATCAGTACTACTGGTACACAACTAACAAAGTCATCTCTCGTTGAATTGATTTTTTCCTGGGTCATTTAATTTGGTTTGACAAACAACTTGTATTTGAAGTTTCCCCGACTGTACCTAATTAAAAGTAATACAAATTTTGTGGAAATTGACTATTCAAACGTCTAGAACGCTTGGTAGTAGAAAGACTAGTAATAGTGAGTCAGCCAAGCTGTGTTGGATTTATTGCCTTTGTGGAGTAGAATGTAGTATTATTATATGTATATAAAAGAGAGATGGGGCACGAAACCATGTTATTTATCTTCTCACAATTCCCAGTTTTCTTCCTTACTTTTAATTCAAGAAAATCAAATGAAAGGCTTATGGAACTCAGCGAGTATCATTCCTATTACTCTTTGTTTTAATTTATTGTCCATCTATTATTTGAAAGACGTGCTTGCAGCTCCTACTAGGCATTTGTGTCGTCCCGAACAAAGGGATACACTTCTCGCTTTGGAAAACGAGTTTCATATTGGGAAGCTTAATTATTATTGTCAGCCGGAACGCATTGACTCTCATCGGAAGACGGAGTCATGGGGGAATAACAGCGACTGTTGTAGTTGGAAGGGTATCAAGTGCAATGCCAAGTC
Source organism: Camelina sativa (assembly GCF_030686135.1). Taxonomy (NCBI): domain Eukaryota; kingdom Viridiplantae; phylum Streptophyta; class Magnoliopsida; order Brassicales; family Brassicaceae; genus Camelina; species Camelina sativa. The sequence continues at coordinate 4,825,416 of NC_141898.1, forward strand.
TGGAGAAGTGGTCGAGCTAGACCTTAGCTGCAGCGGCTTCCATGGCCGGTTTCATTCCAATAGCAGTCTTCAAAACCTTCCTTTTCTAACCACTCTTGACCTTTCATTTAACGATATTACTGGCCAAATCCCATATTGGATTGGAAACCTTTCTAATCTTATCTATCTTAGCTTTTCGGGAAATCATTTCAGTGGTCGGATTCCATCTTCCATTGGAAACTTTCTTCATCTCACCTCTCTCCACCTTTCGAATAATCATTTCACTGGTCGGATTCCATCTTCGGTTGGAAACCTTTTTCATCTCACCTATCTCGACCTTTCTGATATCAATTATCTGGTCAAATTCCGTTTTCGATTGGAAACCTTACTCAACTCTTCTTTCTCTCGCTTCCTAATAATCAATTATCTGGTGAAATACCATCTTCTTTTGGCAATCTAAACCAGCTAACCACTTTAGATGTTCAAAGCAATATGCTTTGTGGGAATTTCCCCAATGTACTACTGAATTTGACAGGGTTGTCACATTTATATATCTCCAACAATCAGTTCAGTGGTGCGCTTCCTCCGAATATCACTTCACTATCAAACTTAAGATGTTTTGACGCAAGTCACAATGATTTCACTGGAACTATCCCTTTTCGTCTCTTCACCATTCCTTCTTTGATAGATATTTTTTTGATTGATAACCAACTCAACGGCACTCTTGAGTTTGGTAATATTTCTTCACCATCTAACCTATACTCGTTAGACACTGGCAACAACAACTTCAAAGGGCCAATCCCGAGATCCATTTCCAAATTTGTCAACCTTCAGATACTTGACCTTTCTCATTTCGACACCCAAGGCCGCCTAGTTGACTTTAGTATCTTCTCTCCTCTCAAGTCTCTCGAAGATCTTGCCCTTTCCCATTTAAACACCACCACTACAATTGACTTGAATGATATCTTATCATATTCCAAAAGCCTCTCTATTATAGATCTCTCAGGCAACCATGTTTCAACAACAAACAAGAGTTTTGTTTCAAATCCCCCTTCACAGTTGATTAGATCTTTGTACTTGACAGACTGCGGTATCACCGAGTTTCCAGAGCTCTTAAGAACCCTACATTGGATGCAAGTTCTAGACATCTCCAACAACAAAATCGAAGGTCAAGTTCCTGGTTGGTTATGGACTCTACCAAATTTGTACGTCGTGGATCTTTCCAACAACTCTTTCAACGGTTTCCAAAGATCAAAGAAGAAACAAGGATTATCCTCTGTCCGGAAACCATCTATGCAGTACTTGCTTGGCTCCAACAACAACTTCACTGGCAAGATTCCTTCATTCATATGCGAGTTTCGTTCTCTAGAGACTCTCGATTTATCTGAAAACAACATTAACGGTTCAATCCCTCATTGTTTGGGAAATCTCAAGAGTAATCTTTCACATCTAAACCTTCGTCAGAATAATCTGAGTGGAGGTCTTCCAAAGCATATATTTGAAAATCTAAGGTCGCTTGACATTGGTCATAACCAACTTGTGGGAAAGCTTCCAAGATCTTTGAATCGTTTCTCAACACTTGAAGTTTTGAACGTGGAAAGCAACAGAATCAACGACACGTTTCCGTTCTGGTTGGGTTCTCTACAAAAGCTACAAGTTCTTGTCCTTCGCTCCAATGCATTTCATGGACCAATACATCAAGCCTCCTTCCCTCAGTTGCGGATCATCGACATATCGCATAATCACTTCAATGGAACTTTGCCTTCGGAATACTTTGTGAAGTGGAGTGCTATGTCGTCGAGTGCTACGTCAGCATTTATAACAGACGAAGATCGATCGAATGAAAATTACATGGGATCAACCTATTACTATGATTCAATGGTTTTGATGAATAAAGGCGTAGAGATGGAGCGACTACGTATCTTAAAAATCTTAACAACAATCGACTTTTCGGGAAACAAATTTGAAGGAAAGATTCCAAAGTCCATCAGTCTAATGAAAGAGCTTCATGTGCTCAACTTGTCAAACAATGCTTTCACTGGCAACATCCCTTCATCTATGGGGAACCTCACAGCTCTCGAGTCTTCGGACGTTTCCCAAAACATTCTTTCAGGAGAAATTCCAAAAGAGCTAGGCAACCTCTCCTACCTTGAATACATGAATTTCTCTCATAACCGGCTTTCAGGTCTAGTACCAGGGGGCACTCAATTTCAAACGCAGCCTTGCTCTTCCTTTGAAGATAACCTGGGACTTCTTTTTGGCTCTTCTCTTGACAAAGTTTGCGGCGATATTCACACGCCAGCATCGCATCAACAATATGAAACACCAGAATTAGAGGAAGAAGACGAAGAGGCGATTAGTTGGATAGTAGCTGCAATAGGGTTCGTACCTGGTATTGTATCTGGTTTGACATTTGGATACATATTGGTTTCCCGCAAACCAGAGTGGTTCATGAACCCTTTCGGCCAAAACAATCGTGGAGAACCACTACAACTCACTAGAGAGGTAATGTCCTCACTTTTATACGAATTTGTTAGCTTTCATCAGAATGAAATTATATTTGTTTAACAGCTATTTCGTTATTATAGGCTTATATAAAAGCCTATCTGAAGAATCTGGACGAGGAAAGTCAAAGTAACCACTCTTTAAGCCAGCTTTGTCCAAATCCAGATTGGTTTAGATTTCGGTTATTGTTCCCAGTTTAGGTTTGTGTGTTTCTCTTTTACTCTGTTTCGAACCTTAAATTACTCTCCCTTTAAATGCACATGTAATTTTTTTTTTCTGCGATGTTATCTTTACTTTTTCCTATTAGACTCTCGCATCTATATATACGTATGTCCATAGTTCATATCAATTAGTTACAGAAATACTGAGCAATTATTTTATTAGACGTTGACATAGCTATTTTATTTGTCAACAACCTGCTTCATTCTACACTTATTTCAGGGAACTTACAATGAGAATGGAGATGTGTGTTTTGAGGAAAATTTATGAGTTTCGTTGTGCCTTAAGGAGAACGAGTGATGATGATATGTTAAACGACTACTAGATAAAAAGTTGGGAAAGCAAGCCTCTGAGATTATTTAAAGGATCACTATTTTTTAGGGTTAAATTGAAGAAAAATGACCTGATAAGAAGATTTAATTAAGCAAATGACTATTTGTTAAGTTTCTATTAGCAATTTCTTCTTAAAATTATCACTTGTTTTGTATATTTGTACTCTCACAAAGGTTGAAAGATTACAAGATTCTCGAAGCTTGGCTGTGAGAGAGGCAAATTCTGTGGTACCAGTCCCTTCTTTACATTCATATCTTCCCTAGTGAAGTACGTCTGAAATTTATGCTCACTGTGAGAGGAAATAACAAGAATCTTAGAACTCTGATACTTTTTAGCACCTCATTGTCATTTGTTTTCTCAGGAAATTGATCTTCGATATGCTGTTCCGTTCGGGTTTTACAACGCTGCTCTCAACTTTGGTGTGTCTGGTGGTGTCTCCTTTCCGTGGGGAAGCGGATACCAGAACCGCCCTTCCTCTGTGCCAGAGAGATTCTTCTTGGGTGGCAATTCATCGCCTCTATGCTCTTTAGGTGGGCCATCTGCACTATGGGGATTCAAGACCAGAGGACTTGGTCCCAACGAGCCAAAGAGGAAAGGCCATAGTGAACGGGATTTTGTTGGAGGAGATGCTGCGGTGACTGCATTTGCGGATCTCTCATTTGATTTGCCAGTGAGATGGTTAAGAGAGAGAGGAATCCACGGGCACGTGTTTGCATCTGCGGGGAATATGACAAAGTTATCAGAAAATGAGTTTAGAAACTTCTCTGCGCCAAAGTTCTTGGAGACATTTAGAACTTCAGTTGGTGCTGGAATCGTCTTACCAACTAGTGTATTCCGTATGGAGGTTTGGTTCTCATCACTAATCTCCCTTTATGCATTTTTATCGAATGAGAAAGTGCAGTGATTAACACCAAAATTATTCATCTTTTTGTTTTTGTTATGAGACAGCTTAACTACTGCCATATATTGAAGAAACAAGAACACGATAAAGCGAGATCAGGGGTTTGCGTGACATTCTCTGCCTCGTCCTGAGAAATTTTTAGCTGAAGAAGGTACTCAAATATGATATGACTTCCTTTTTTTGGGTCTTAAAGCCGTGCCCCAGTGTCTGGCAGAATCTTTGATTTTATTGTTGAATCGAGAAAACTTTACAAAGAGAGTTGATTCTTTTTGGACAAACAACGTTTTGAAGTTTCCTGTACGTAATTAAAAGTAAGACACAATGTGTGGAAATTGACTATTCAACACGTACGAAGACAGTTATAGCAAATTAAGCTGTGTTGGATTTATTTTTGTGGACCATCATGTTACTTACGATCAGAATTTCCACCTTCGTCTTTGGTTTTTCATTATCGTTATGAAAGAAAACTAAAGTAAATTAGCTTGAGGACGAAACGCTAGCTCTTGGAACTCAATGAGTATCATTCCTATTACTTTTTATTTTCCATTCTTTTCATGGATTTCTCAATTTCTGGACAGGCAACCTTTTTCGATTTCCTGCACGTGTACTTTAACGTACGACAATAATGTGTGAATTCACTATTCAACTCAAACTCTTACTCTCTGCGTTTAACAGAACACTTCGTATTAATATTAGTCTACTACTATGTTTATGTATATTAAGAGATGGGTGCGAAGTCATTCTTACCTACCATAGCAATTTCTATATTTTCTTTTTCATTATTGATATTCAAAAAGGTTAATTAAGCGTAGAGAAGGATGAATGAAAGGCTTTTGGAATTCAAGGAGTATCATTGAATTCTTGTTACACTTTATTTTCTCATTTCATTCCTTCTTAATTTTGCGGACGTGCTTGCGGATCCGAGGCACTTGTGTCGTCCCGAACAAAGAGATGCGCTTCTCGAATTCAATAATGAGTTTATTGAGGTTCGGAAGCCTACCCTACCATTCATCATGAGTGTTATCGCAATAATTGCCGAGTAAGCCCTCATCCGACAAGGGAGCCATGGAGGAATAACAGCGATTGTTGTAATTAGGAAGGTACCACGTGCAATGCAAAGTCCGGGGAAGTGATCGAGCTAGAAGCTGCAGCTGCCTCCATCATTAATGAACTCGTGAGACGCTGTCGATCGCCATTAATCACTAAGAGTGACTAGTGAAAGAAGAAACAGAGGAACAGAGAAAGAGGAAAGATTGATTCTTATTACTTCAATCGATAGATTATAATACGGTGGCTTGTTCCTTTTTATATGGGGATACAAGGATACAAAAGTTTTAACCTAAGTTCTAGGAACTTCTAATCATTAGCTGTGACTGTGACGTGGCTACATTCGTCTTCACATGATTCAAGGGCAGCAAAACGATTGTTGGTTGTTATGGTCGTACTCTCTGCATATATTGTCCTATTTGTTGAGCTCTCACCTTTGTCGTGAACTGCAGGTGACCGTTGGACAGTTGTGGGCTTTGGAGAGCATTTCTTAGTTTGTGGCATTGTATTGGGCCGTGGTCCCAATATGCCTTTTTGCAAAGCCATGTCGTTTTGGACATTGGTCTTCACACTCCCCCGCAAACTTGGAGTAGGTGGCACACCAACGCCAAGTTTGAGCCTTAGAATCTCGAAGGGTCTTTGAGGCAGAGACTTGGTGAGTATATCGGCGAGTTGAAAATCAGCAGAGATATGATTCACGATGAGGTCTCCGAAAGCTACCTGTTCGCGAACGTAGTGGTAATGTGTAGCAAAATGTTTGGTGCAAGCATGGAAGCTGGGGTTTGCTGTAAGATAGACTGCAGAGAGGTTGTCACAGAAAAGTTCTTGAAGCAGGTTGACTAACCATGTGATTTCAGAGGCAGCTTCGGACATAGCCCTGTATTCAGCTTCAGTGGAGCTTTTAGAGACTGTGTCATGTTTTCTTGAGGACCAAGAGATCATATTTCGTCCGAGAAAAGTGCAGAATCCGCCAGTGGAGCGGCTGGACTTCTGACAACCGGTGTAGTCACTGTCACTATACGTCGTAAGCTTGTAATCTGTGTGCTTGTCAAAGGTGATACCCATGGTACTGGTTCCTTTGATATACCTTAGAATCCGTTTGAGAAGATTGAAGTCAGAGACCGTAGGTTCGTGCATCTTTTGGTATACGTAATTGACAGAAAATTGCAGGTCCGGTCTCGTTAGTGTCAAATATTGCAAGCGTCCAGCCAGACTACGAAAGTATTTGGGATTGGAGAACAGAGTAGATTGTTGTTGCTTCCGATTGAGTTGCTGAGGAAGAGGTGTTGCAACGGAGGCACACGTTGACATTCCTGCTGTAGCTAGTAAATCCTCTGCATATTTTTGTTGCGACAGAAACATTCCATTTTCAGTGTATTGAATTTGGATCCCAAGAAAGTAATGAAGCTTACCAAGGCCCTTCATTCGAAAATGTATGTTCAGCTGTGAAAGGAGATCAGAGAGTAATTCAGAGGAATTTTCTGTGATGGCCATGTCATCAACATAAAGCAGGAGCATGATGACATTTTTTCCTTTGTAGCAAACAAAAAGAGAAGGATCCCTCAGACTACAAGTAAAGCCAAAATTAAGCAAGAAGGTGCTGAACTTATCGAACCAAGCCCTTGGCGACTGTTTGAGACTGTAAAGGGACTTGTGCAATAGACATACATGATCCGGGTATCTCTCATCAACGAATCCGGCTGGTTGCCTCATATAAACGGTTTCAGTGAGATCGCCGTGTAGAAAAGCGTTTTTCACGTCCATTTGTTTGACTTCCCAGTTCATCATTGTGGCAAAATGTAGAACTGCTCGAACTGTTGCTGTCCTGACTACTGGACTATATGTCTCAAGGTAGTCAATTCCTTCTTCCTGCTTGAATCCTTGAGCTACGAGTCTGGCTTTGTACTTGTCCAATGAGCCATCTGCATTAAGTTTAACTCGAAAAACCCATTTTGATCCAAGGACGTGCATATCTGGTGAAGGAGGGACTAATGAGAAGGTATTTGCTTCTTTGCAATTTCCCATTTCTTCATTCATTGCTCCTGTTCAGTTGGGATCCTTGAGAGCTTCAGTCACTGTTTCAGGTTTAGGATAGGAGACCTTCTTTGTGAGGAGGGCATATCTTGGATTTGGTTTAGAAATTCCTACTTTGGATCGAGTGTTCATTGGGTGAGTCGAGGCTGACACATAATGTACATTGGTCATGACATCTTCTGCTGAATTTTGAGTGGTATCTGCTGAATGTTGCACACTTGGAGCTGATGATTGAGAGTTGTTGCCTATAGGAACAAGGTCTAAGCTTGCCGTACACCCAGAACTCTCATCATCAGTCCTTTGTGGTGATTCAATGATTACCTCTGTCGTGTTGATTATTGTTTCTGCATCAGTTCTTCTAATGGTGGTTTCACTTTCTGAATTCACTGGTATTACAGGAGCTTGAGCAGCAGCTACTACTAACTCACCTGTCACAGGAATGGAAATCGTAGGAGCAGGTGGAGAAGATTCTATTTGATCAGTGATCGCGGATTCAGATGAGAACTGCTTTAGCCAAGCTGTGTAGAGAGGAGTAGGTGCAGACTGCTGCAGATGTCTGTAAGTGTTTGTAAAGGGAAAGTCTGTCTCATCAAACACGACGTGGCGACTAAGATAGACACGCCCAGTTGGGGGATAGAAACAGCGATACCTGATATGTTACGGTTTTGACTCACTTTGACCCCGTTTATTTGATAGTTTTGTAGTTGTTTGAGTCCTTTTCAGGTTATAATAAGAGGCTAGGAAGCTAAAAGCAAGGATTGGAACAGCGGGAGCAATCGGAGCAGAAAGGAGTTGAATTGGAGCAGAAAAGCTGATTTTAGACCCAGGAGCACATGCTCCCGATTTCCAAGCACATGCTCCCAACTCTACGGTTTCATGACGACACGTGGCAAGCATCTAGGCGCCGATTCCCTGCCTAATTCCCCTTATTTTAGGCGATCTTTTGTGAGAGAAAGAGAGAGGAGATCGATTTTTAATAGGGAGATTTAAATTTGGATTCTTTCCTTATTTTTCTCTACTTGTATGCTATTTAACCTAGGGTTTTTAGGAGAGAGGATATTCTTTTCTTTTGGTTTTTGAGCAACGTTTTTGTGAGAGGAAGAAGAGCGGCCACCTTGTGAAGCATTCTCTGAACCCTTTTTATTTTTATGTCATTGAATTTCTCATCTTTTGCTATGATTCATTTCTCTATGTCTGAGTAGTTTTCTTTGCTAGATTAGGGGTTTCAAAAGGGGTTTCATGGGTTAGCAACAGAACACAAATAGGGCTTTATATAATCGATTGTCTTCACTATTGTTAGACTTAATGCTTAGGTTGATTTGATCACCCAATCTATGATTCTAGGTTTATCTATTCATCAAAAGTGTAATAGGTTGCTAGAAAAGACATTAGTGGGCAAATTATCCTAGACCTGCGAAAGTTGATGTGTAGGTGATTTGTGAACTTATCATTCCTGTTCTTTAATGCTTGTCTGCGATTCTGGGCTCAAACGACAGTTTATGGTTTATGGACCGCCGAGCATGTGCTCCGGATGTCTGAGCACATGCTCCGCGTTTCCGCACAGAATCGATCAGATAGAGTTATTGATGCCACGACAGTGGATCAGTTTATATTTATGTTTGAGTTCTAGACTGGTACTTAATCTATGCCCTGAATAGTTGTTTAGTTACTGTCTCTGAAATTCCCGAGAATTACCCGTGATCTAGTGTTTTGCTTATTGCCTTTTTATACCATTTTAGTCGCGTTACTGTTACCAAACAAACCCAACTTTGAATTGTCTTAGCTTGAAATTGAACAAATAGAACCATAGAGTAAAACTTGGTCTTCGTGGGATGCGACCCCTAAGTACCACTTATTTGCTGTGCATTTGCAGTAGGAAAATAAGGTTTAAAACTCTGTGTATCAAGTTTTTGGCACCGTTGCCGGGGACCAAATTTTTACCTTTGGTTTTCGGCGAAATTACTAGACTAAGACCTTACTGATTTGTCTTTCTGCTTCTTCTTTGCGTGTGTTTCAGGTGCATGTCAAGAAGATCTACAAGAAGAAACAACACCGAAGAACTAGTCGCTTTGTCAGCCGCAGAGCTCTCTTTGGCAGAAAGAACAAACCGCAAGAACAGAAAGTTTCAATCCGTCAACATGGGTGACAACATAAACAATGAGGATATGGCTGCCGAGTTGCAGCAACTTTGACAACAGTTGGGGCAGTTGCTCCGTGCTCAACACGAAAGAGCCGCGCCGCCGCAACCGTCCATTGGGGAAAAGGACAACCCGCATGTGTCCTACACCAACCGAGCGGCGATTGTTCCTCCCACCATCCCGAACCAAGATTTTGAGATCAAGCCACAGATGATCTCTATAGTGAAGCAGCACCTATTCACGGTCTCCCAGCTGAGATTCCGATGGACCACATCGAGAATTTTGAGGAGATATGTAGCACCACTGGTTCAAATGGGATACCGCCAGGCTTTCTGAACTGCAAGCTCTTTCCCTTCTCTCTTGCGGATAGAGCTTCGCATTGGCTGAAGTCATTGCCACCTGGGTCTCTGACATCATGGGAACAGTGTAGGTCTGCGTTTCTGGACCATTTCTACACAAAGGCTAAGACCGCTGCCCTGAGGAATAAGATTTCATCGTTCCAACAGCACACTGGAGAAGCCTTCTGCGAGGCTTGGGAGAGGTACAAAGAGTACCGTAGAGAGTGTCCGCACCATGGATTCAGTGATGAAAAGATTCTGGGCATTTTCTATGATGGAGTTAACTGGGACTACAGAAACGTTCTCAACTCGGCCAGCAATGGGGATTTTATGACAAAGTCTAAGGAAGGAGCATATCAGTTGATTGAGAACCTAGCTGCAAGCTCCAGCAACAAGGCTCCTGAGTATGACAGGTCCGTGAAGGTCAACAGTGTCGATACGCAAAAGATTGACAAGTTGACAGCCAAGGTGAACCTTCTTCTGAAGGGGAGCCAGAAAACTATCCATTTTGTCGATGAGACCGGAGACATGCCGCTAGCTCAGGAGATTTGTGATGGAGAGGATGAAACGATGGAGGTTAATTATGTGAGTGGGCAAGGTTTTGTGCAGAACAGGGGTTTCAACCCGAACTACAGAAGCCATCCGAATTTGTCCTATAGAAGCACCAACGTGGAGAACCCTCAGGATCAGGTGTATCCGCAGCAAGGAGCTCAGAATCAGATGGGTTATCAGAAAACCTTCTCAAACAACTTCCAAGGCAAACAGTTTGTACCCACTCAAAACCGCTTCGAAGGGGGGAACCAGCAGGCATATACAAGCGCTCAACAAGCACTGCCTTTCACCAACCAGCAGTTGGGACCTTCATCTGCTAGCAGCTCTCAAGATGAGCTGAAAAACATGATGCAACAACTCTTGGTGAATCAACAAAAAGCTTCAGTGGAAATCAACGCTAAGGTCGATATCATGTACAATGACCTTAATGGGAAGTATGAGGCAGTAATGTCACATGTGAAGAAGCTTGATGTTCAGGTTGCACAGACTGCTGAAGCTGTGAAAAGAACTCCTGGGACTCTGCCCGGAAAAGGGGAAGCAAACCCGCGAAACGAGTATGTCAATGCGATTGAGCTAAGGGGAGGAAAGAAGTTATCCCCTAGAGAAGCACCATCCACTAGGATTGACAAGGGCAAGGGTATTGCTGAAGAATACCTTCCTCAACATACTGCTGAGACTCCACCGTTGAGTCAAAAAGAAGCCGAAGCATCCAGCGAGCACGTGCTCCCGACTCCCGATCAGACCATTCCTACTGAGGTACCTCCTGCACGCGTGTACACCCCTAGGGTTCCTTACCCTGTTCCTCCTAAGAAATCTCGCAAGGATTTGGAGGATGCAAAGTGCAAGGAGATGTTGAGAGAATTGACGGTAAAACTACCCCTAGCTGATGCTGTTCAGATGATACCTGCTTTGAAGAGGTATGTGAAAGGGTTAGTTTTTGGGAGAGTGTCAGAGGAAGAGAACGTGATGATGGTTTCAAGAGAGTGCAGTGCTGTGCTGCAAAACAAAGTGCTAAAGAAGAGAGATGATCCAGGGCGATTTGTCTTATCCGTGAGAATTGGTAAAATGATTTTTGCAAACTCCCTCTGTGATCTAGGTTCCAGTATGAACCTTATGCCATATTCAGTGGCTAAAAGGCTGGGATACACGAAGTTCAAGTCTACACGGATTTCGTTAGTATTCGCGGATAGATCCACCAAGCGCCCCATAGGAGTGTTGGAGGATTTACATGTCCAGATAGGGAAAACGCTTATACCAGCAGACTTTGTGGTTCTGGAACTTGAAGAAGAACCACGTGACCCCCTGATCTTAGGTAGATCATTCTTATGCACAGCTGGTGCAATTATAGATGTGCAAGGGGGAGCGATCGATCTCCAGCTGGGGGATATGATTGCAAGGTTTGAGATGAACAAGCTGCTCAAGAAACCTATGATAGATGGTCAGACTTTTGTGGTTGATGATGGTTCAGAGGTCGCACATGAGGTTACCGATGAAGTTCTCACTCTCGACCCGTTGGAGGTTGCCTTGACAAAAACAGAGGGTAAGTATGGATTCTTGAATGAGGAAGCTGATGGTTTTACACGCATTTTGGATGCAGGTACACGGTTCCAGCAACTGGTAGCTTACGCCAGCCTAGACGATGAGAACCAATCAGGGGAGGAATCCGCCGAGGGAGCACCTGCTCCGGATTCCAGAGCACATGCTCCGGTAAAGTCAGCGGACGGTCCTTGGAGCGAGTTAAGAGCTCCAAAGGTAGAGCTAAAACCACTTCCAGCCGGACTAAGGTACGCGTTCCTAGGTCCTAACTCTACATACCCCGTGATAGTGAACTCTGAACTAAACAATGTAGAGACCGCTTTGCTCCTTTGTGAACTTAGGAAGTATAGAAATGCTCTAGGGTATTCACTAGATGACATCCCAGGAATCTCACCAGATCTTTGCATGCATAGGATACATCTAGAAGATGAATCAATGACTTCGGTAGAACATCAGAGGAGGTTGAACCCGAATCTAAAGAATGTTGTTAAGAAAGAGATAATGAAACTTCTAGATGCGGGTGTAATTTATGCTATTTCTGATAGTTCCTGGATTAGTCCAGTTCATGTAGTCGCATGTGTTGATTCCTACTAGGACAGTTACGGGACATCGCATGTGCATAGACTATAGAAAACTTAATACTGCGACCCGTAAGGATCATTTTCCTTTGCCGTTTATTGATCAAATGCTTGAGAGATTGGCTAACCATCCTTACTACTGTTTCTTAGATGGCTATTCAGGTTTCTTTCAGATCCCAATCCATCCCGACGATCAAGAGAAAACCACATTCACATGTCCCTACGGCACCTTTGCTTACCGCAGAATGCCGTTTGGCTTGTGCAATGCACCAGCGACCTCCCAACGATGCATGATGTCCATTTTCACTGACCTGATTGAGGATATAATGGAAGTTTTCATGGACGATTTCTCCGTCTGTGGGAGCTCATTTTCCGTTTGTTTGTCTAATTTGTGCAGGGTGTTGCAGCGGTGTGAAGACAAACATCTGGTGCTGAATTAGGAGAAATGCCACTTCATGGTCAGAGATGGGATAGTGCTGGGACACAAGATTTCTGAAAAGGGGATTGAGGTTGACAAAGCCAAGGTTGAGGTGATGATGAGTTTACAACCGCCTAATTCAGTAAAAGGGATCCGCAGTTTCCTTGGCCACGCCGGTTTCTACAGACGGTTCATTAAGGATTTCTCCTAGATAGCAAGACCACTTACCCAGCTATTGTGTAAGGAAGTGAAGTTTGATTTCGATTCTGCTTGCTTGGAGGCCTTTCACACGATCAAAGGAGCTTTGGTTAGCGCTCCGATTGTACAACCGCCAGATTGGGACCTTCCCTTTCAGGTCATGACTGATGCGAGTAATTATGTCGTGGGAGCAGTTCTGGGACAGAGAAAAGACAAGAAGCTGCACGTGATATACTATGCCAGCCGTACCTTGGATGAGGCTCAGTGCAAGTACGCTACAACCGAGAAAGAACTTTTAGCGGTTGTGTTTGCTTTTGAGAAGTTCCGATCATACCTTGTTGGTTCCAAAGTGGTTGTTCACACTGATCATGCAGCATTGAGGTATCTACTAACCAAGAAGGATGCAAAACCAAGGCTACTCCGTTGGATTTTGTTGCTTCAAGAGTTTGACTTGGAGATTAAAGACAAGAAGGGTATTGAGAACGGAGTTGCAGATCACTTGTCAAGAATGAGGATAGAAGAAGAGCTACCCTTGGATGATAGCCTTCCTGAAGAACATGTTTACTCGATCGGCATCTTTGATCCCGCCGAGCACATGCTCCGCCTGGGAGCACATGCTCCGCCTGGGAGCACATGCTCCGAAAACCCCGTGCAAGGCAATCGATACCAACAAACAGCCGAGTTTTCCTTGGTTTGGAGAGTATGCAAACTACCTAGCAGCATAGAAAGAACCTACTGAGTTTGTGGGGAACAAGAAGAAGAAGTTCCTAAAAGACATAAGGCGGTATTTTTGGGATGAGCCTTACCTCTATAGGCATTGCTCGGATGGTGTTTTCAGGAGGTGTGTGACTGAGGAGGAGGTTCCTGGAGTCTTGTTTCATTGCCATAGCTCACCCTATGTTGGACACTTTGCTACTTTCAAAACCGTGTCCAAAGCTCTTCAAGCGGATTATTGGTGGCCTACCATGTTCAGAGATGCGCAGCGGTTCGTGTCTACTTGCGACACATGTCAGAGACAAGGGAACATCAGCAGGAGGAATGAGATGCCTCAGAATTTCATCTTGGAGGTTGAGGTATTTGATGTTTGGGGAATTCACTTCATGGGACCTTTCCCGAACTCATTCGGCAATGAGTACATATTGGTGGCTGTAGATTACGTGTCCAAGTAGGTTGAAGCTTTAGCCAGCCCCAATAATGATGCAAAGACCGTGCTCAAGATTTTCAAGTCGGTTATTTTCCCACGGTTTGGTGTCCCACGGGTAGTCATTAGCGATGGTGGATCGCATTTCATTAACAAGGTCTTTGAAAGTCTTCTCAAGAAGAATGGAGTGAGGCACAAGGTCGCCACCCCCTACCACCCACAAACAAGCGGCCAAGTTGAGATCTCTAACCGGGAGATCAAGAGCATTTTGCAAAAAATAGTGAACACAACAAGGAAGGATTGGTCTCTGAAGCTAGATGAGGCTCTATGGGCTTATAGAACCGCCTACAAAACACCCCTGGGGACTACACCGTTTCACTTGGTGTATGGTAAGGCGTGTCACCTTCCTGTTGAGCTAGAGTACAAGGCTGCTTGGGCAGTGAAAATGTTGAACTTTGACACTAAGAGCGCCCATGAAAGGAGGAAGATACAACTGCATGAGCTAGAGAAGATTAGGCACCTCGCCTATGAAAACTCAAAACTCTACAAGGAGCGTACCAAAGCCTACCATGACAAGCGGATCCTCACTAGGACCTTTGCTCCTAATGATCAAGTCTTGTTGTTCAACTCTAGGCTGAAACTGTTTCTGGGAAAGCTAAGATCACGATGGTCCGGACCCTTCACCATCAAGGAGATTAGACCATATGGGGCTGTTGTGTTGCTGGACACAAAAGGAGGAGAATTTGTGGTGAATGGACAGAGGCTGAAACAATATCTTGCCGCCTCTGAGCACGCAAGGGGTGAAACCTTCGCCCTAGGCGACCCTCCTACTGCCTAAGGAGCTTTCGAGTCAAGCTAACGACTTAAAACAAGCGCTGGGTGGGAGGCAACCCACTAGGTATATATTGCTGAGTTTTTCTTTTTCTTTTTAGGATTTGTTTCTTCTCTTTTCGGTTTCAGGAATGTTGGAAGAAGATGCGGAGCACATGCTCGCAGGACGCGAGCAACCCGATGCACATGCTCGGCGAACTGAGAAAAAAAGAAAAAAGATGCGGAGCACATGCTCGCCGGACGCGAGCAACCCGATGCACATGCTCGGCAAACTGAGAACAAAAGAAGAAAAAGAGAAGAGCGATTGGGCCAGGTAAGTTTAATGAATTTCAGGCCCAGGCCCAGGTAACCCACCAAATCGCAAACCCTTCTCTCTTTTCTTCTTCCTTCTTTCTTCTCTTTTTCTCCTTGTCGCCGTCGAAGCTCTCATTCTCTCCCTTTGCTAACTTTTTCAAAAACAGACCGATTTCAGTGATTTTTGAGACTAGATTGCTTTATTATCCACCACAATCCTCAATCTCTAGTCCATTTAAGCACACACTCAAGGTACAAAATGGCCCCTAGACGCTCTACCTCGGGAAGAAAGAGCACAACAAAGAGACCAACCGACGATTCACAATCATTCCCGTGGCCACGGTGCAAGGGAGAACCGTTCAACATGAACGATGACTCGTTACCCGTCGAGTCTAACATGGTTTGGGATCAGAGGGACGCCAACCAATACAATAGGCTGCTGTCCGTAAAGATCGAGCCCACCCGCACTCTTTGTGATGACACGCTCAAGATGCTCGGCTTGCACGACCAAGTCTACCAGATATTGTGCCAAGCGCGTGTTGGGATCTTTACCACTTGGGAGGGAGACTTATACCCTGACTTGGTCCGGCAGTGCCTCGCCTCCGCCACACTCACACACGCTGACCCCAAGAAGAAATCCATCGCCGGCGCCACATTCTCTTTTAAGGCCGGCGGGCGCCGTTACGAATTGCTCCTGCATGACTTCGGCCTCCATTACGGGTTCTATCTCGAGGACGAGAACATGAGCTTCCCGAGGAAGTTCCCAGAGGCAGCCACCTTTTGGAGCTTGATAGCTTCGGGGCCTTACCGCTCCAACAGGGCCAGCCAGACGAACATCTGGCATCCCGCAGTCAGGATCGCCTCCCGCGTCTTCAGCAACCTCGTCTTCAACCGCGACATCGGGAACAAAGTCCACCACGACGACTTGCTGATGTTGTACTTGGGGTGCAGCTTTTTGACACCCGCGGCTCCCGGAGCACATGTTCTGTTTCCTGGAGCACCTGCTCCATCTGATGTGCGGTGCAACATGGCTATGCACTTCGATGAGATGATCTGTGCTGCTAAGCACAAGACTTCTGGCCGTACAGAGAGGATTGGCAGCCTTCTCACTCATCTCTTTGAGCACATGCGGATCGATTTGACGAGGTATTCTCGTGTAGAGCAGAGGGAGCGCATCGACATACAACATCTGGTCCACTCCCGAGTCATCCAGTTAGCCAACCCCTTCTACACATACCGGTACAGTGGCCCTGACGGTAATCAGGGGAGCATTCGCCTCCCAGCTCCTGAGCTTACGCAGCTAGCCACGGTGGATGATCTGCGTTTCTCCCCCGCCCCACTGCTTCTGGGAGATGTTCCGCCTCCACCTACCCAGTTTGATCCACCACCAGTGGACTTTGCTAGCTCATCCCACCACCACGAGGACAGCGTTCCACCATTCACATCATCCGATCCCCAGGGTGAGTTTGATCTCCCACCAATCTCTGATGAGCCCGATACCGCTGAGTACAGGAGATGGATGGTCGAGTCGCAGCAGAAGAACAACAGCTTGATGCGGAGGATCCTGACGACACTATCTCGCGGTTGCTGCCACCACACCACCACCGCCACCAACCCAAGCCCACCGGTGAGACCACCACGTCGGAGGCGCCACCTTGCCCGTTCGGAGAGCGAGAGCCCAAACGATTCCAACGCCTGATCGCGGTTACACACACCATCATTGTCCTATCCGCTTTATTTTCTTTTCATTTTTATTGTTATCTTTATTTTTCTTCTTGTCTAGGTCTCTCTTTGGCTTATTTTCACACCGGAGACGGTGTGAAGTAAGTCCGGGGGAGGGTCACCTATGACATTTGTTTTCTTTATTTTTCTTTTTATTGAGTCAGTTTGTCATGTGAGTCGAACCAAAACTTGTGGGAATTAGGACCGAAATCTGTGATGTTTTTAACCATTTGTGAGTTTGACCGTTTTTCCAAGTGACCATTGTTGCAGAACTAAGAGTACAGAGACGAGCTAATACCTCTTCACATTCGGACCCTTCTCCTGGCCAGAAAAGCTTCATCCCATTAAGGTTTCACCGGAAAGACTTAGACTCTACTTTATTGGAACCTAACCGGATTTAAATTCTTCTCGTTTTGGGCATTAGGATAGGGAACGTGTCACATATTCAGGACTTCTTATTCATTTTTCCAATCTTGTTGATCCTGAATAGCTAGCTCATTTTAAGTTAGTACCCACCCCGAGCCTAACCTCCTTTCAAACCACTTGCACTTGTATTTTTGTTTTCTCATTCTGTGCAGCTATGTGCAAAACGGTCGGGGAGTGCAGGACTGACACAATCTCTAACTCGCTCTTGCTGGAGAACCAAAGAGGAAAGAGCCGGACGGACAGAGCACGTGCTCCAACCCAGCGAGCACCTGCTCCGAAATTATATACATCTGAGTCCGCGAGTTGTTTTGAGCAGAGAGTGAGCCTAGGATACGGTCCGCATGCTCCAGGGGCAATATCAGAAGAAGATCCCCCATCATCCTTCATACATCTAAAAAAAAAAAAAAAACGTTTAAGGATGATGGAATGGGACCGGAGCTAGTGTTACACACCCCCGAGCATGCGTTGTACCCTGAGGAGAAAAGAGAGGCTGAGTTTGAGAAGACAAGAAGAGGAGAGTGATTAGAGGTTGTGGACATCAATGAGTCCACTCTCCCTTACCATTTTGTGTGATATCCTGCATCTCTTTCAAAGTAATGGTAACCCCTAAACACTCTATAGCTCCACCATTAAAACAGCCTTTTATCTACCAAGCCTCGATTTCACTAGCTTAATGCCCTTAATGAGAAGCTCACGCCAATTTTAATTGAATGTAAAGAGTCTTTGTCTGGAAAGTGATCTTTTTCTGGGTTTGATTGCCAATTATGGTTCTGGTTTTGGAGATGTTTGCTGGAGAAGTTTTTGGTATAGCTTGTTCTAACACATGTGGTCTGCAGGTCATGGTCTACTCACGGTTTCTGAGATTTTTGCGAGTTCCCACCTTGGCTCTCTTGGCGCTTGGTTTGAGTTTGTTTGAGGACAAACAAAGATCTAAGTCCGGGGGAGTTGATATGTTACGGTTTTGACTCACTTTGACCCCGTTTATTTGATAGTTTTGTAGTTGTGTGAGTCCTTTTCAGGTTATAATAAGAGGCTAGGAAGCTAAAAGCAAGAATTGGAACAGCGGGAGCAATCGGAGCAGAAAGGAGTTGAATTGGAGCAGAAAAGCTGATTTTAGACCCAAGAGCACATGCTCCCAACTCTACGGTTTCATGACGACACGTGGAAAGCATCTAGGCGCCGATTCCTTGCCTAATTCCCCTTATTTTAGGCGATCCTTTGTGAGAGAAAGAGAGAGGAGATCGATTTTTAATAGGGAGATTTGAATTTGGATTCTTTCCTTATTTTTCTCTACTTGTATGTTATTTAACCTAGGGTTTTTAGGAGAGAGGATATTCTTTTCTTTTGGTTTTTGAGCGACGTTTTTGTGAGAGGAAGAAGAGCGGCCACCTTGTGAAGCATTCTCTGAACCCTTTTTATTTTTATGTCATTGAATTTCTCATCTTTTGCTATGATTCATTTCTCTATGTCTGAGTAGTTTTCTTTGCTAGATTAGGGGTTTCAAAAGGGGTTTCATGGGTTAGCAACAGAACACAAATAGGGATTTATATAATCGATTGTCTTCACTATTGTTAGACTTAATGCTTAGGTTGATTTGATCACCCAATCTATGATTCTAGGTTTATCTATTCATCAAAAGTGTAATAAGTTGCTAGAAAATACATTAGTGGGCAAATTATCCTAGACCTGCGAAAGTTGATGTGTAGGTGATTTGTGAACTTATCATTCCTGTTCTTTAATGCTTGTCTGCGATTCTGGGCTCAAACGACAGTTTATGGTTTATGGACCGCCGAGCATGTGCTCCGGATGTCTGAGCACGTGCTCCGCGTTTCCGCACAGAATCGATCAGATAGAGTTATTGATGCCACGACAGTGGATCAGTTTATATTTATGTTTGAGTTCTAGACTGGTACTTAATCTATGCCCTGAATAGTTGTTTAGTTGTTGTCTCTGAAATTCCCGAGAATTACCCCTGATCTAGTGTTTTGCTTATTGCCTTTTTATACCATTTTAATCGCGTTACTGTTACCAAACAAACCCAACTTTGAATTGTCTTAGCTTGAAATTGAACAAATAGAACCATAGAGTAAAACTTGGTCTTCGTGGGATGCGACCCCTAAGTACTACTTATTTGCTGTGCATTTGCAGTAGGAAATAGGGTTTAAAACTCTGTGTATCAATACCCTTTGAATTTTTTGGTATATCCAAGGAAGATGCATTTGAGTGACCGAGGATCGAACTTGGTTTGGGCATACGACCTTAAGGTTGGGAAGCATGCTGAGCCTAAGGTCCTTAGTGCAGAGTACTCTGGTGATTTACCAAATAGTGCTTCGTAGGGACTTGTGTTGCTGTCAAGACTACTGTGTGGTAGAAGATTGCAGAGGAAATTCGAGGTGAAGAAGGCCTCTACCCAGTAACTTTGTGGAGTGGCGCTTTGAAACATCAATGTAAGTGCCATTTCTGTTAGCTGTCTGTGTTTTCTCTCTGCAATACCATTTTGTTGAGGTGTGTGTGGGCATGATATGAAGTGTTGGATACCAGAATTTTGCAGATGTGCTAGAAACCTGTGACTTATAAATTCTCCACCACCATCTGACTGAAATGTTCCAATTTTTATTTGCATCAAATTTTCTACCAGAAGCTGATACTTGATGAAGGTAGAGCAAAAATCTGATTTTTTCTTTAGTGGATAGAGCCAACAATATCTTGAATAATTGTCAATAAACACTACATAAAATCTGAATCCTTGAATAGATGAAACAGGAGAAGGATCCCAGAGATCACAGTGCACTCTCTCTAGAGGTCTAGAAGAAGTAAAAGTTGAAGAACTAAATGGCAATCTTGAACTCTTTCCAAGCTGGCATGATGCACACACTTTGCTGGTACTTTTATTTATTTGAATTGCCTTATTTGCAGATAGAAGCTGAAGAACTTGTTGATTAGGATGTCCTAATCTCTGATGCCAAACTTCATCACTTGTTTTGATTTGTCTTGTTGAGTAGAGCATCTGAAACTTTGGATCATCCAGCTTGTAAAGCCCGTTATTTTCCTTTCCCTTTGTCAGAACTTTGAGAGATGCTTTGTCCTTAATAACAACATCAAGATCATCAAACGTGACAGCACAAGGATAGTCTTTAGTGAGCTTTGACACTGACAACAATGATTTTGCTATTTCAGGACAAACTAGTACGTCTTTAAGAGGGATGTTACCTGACGTTGAGGGAAGATTAGCAGAGCCGACATGAGTGATGGGAAATTCCCATCACTTGCCATTACCATGTCACTTCCATGATAAGGTTGAGCTTGCTTCAATCGTTGAGTGGAGCTAGTGATGTGAGCAGTCGCAGCTGAGTCGGGGTACCAACTGTTGTCCTCAGTAACGTCGGTGATATGAAGAGCCGAGAAAGCATAAGCATTGATCGCAGGTTGAGGTGGTTGCTGATATTCTTCATCGAATCTAAACCAACACTCAAAGGCGTTGTGACCTCGTTTGCCACAGATTTGACATACCGGTTTGTCAGTCGAGACGGTAGGTGGTCTAGATGAAGCAACAGACGAGAACTGTTGCTGGAAGCCTCGACCTCGAGTTGAGTAAGAACCTCTGCCTTTGCCTCTGTTACCACGCCCACGATAGCCTGAAGATCTTGTCGTGTGAAATGCTACGTGTGGTGAGACATCCGTGGAAACAGAGTAACCTTGGATTCTGTCGTCATAGCCAGTAAGGCGAGATATGACATTATCATAGGTGGGAGCAGGAAGTCGGTCCATTGAATCCTCAATGACAGTGATTATAGGTTCATATTCACGACTTAAACCTCTTAAAGCAACAAATATTTTCATTTTTTCACTAACTGGATCTCCTATAGAGGCTAACTGATCACAAATGTCCTTAATTCCTCTAAGGTAATCAGACATGCTCTTATCTAATTTCTCAGCATTCTGAAGACGCCTTTGTAACTCAAATAGTCTAGAGGATGAGGTTCGGTTGAAGTGGGAGATAAGAGTATCCTATACCTCTTGAGCTGTTGCAGAGCCGGTCACCAGTCGCAGAACGTTCTCAGTCATTGAGCCAAGCAGCCAAGCCTTAACAACTTGGTCAGATCTGGACCAACTCTCAAAAGCTGGGTTGAGTATGTCTTCGACTTTGCCATTGTTGTTGTTGCGGATGGGGATCTTCTCATCTGGTGGTTTAGTAGTGCCGTTGACGAATCCAAGAAGAGATTAAGTACGCAAGAAGGATTCGAACTGAGACTTCCATATGAAGTAGTTCTGCTCTGTAAGCTTTATGGTAACACAGTTTGAAATGTGTAGAGAGGGAGAAGAATAGGGTTCCATGGTTCCGTCCATGGCTCTGATACCATGAAAGAAGAAACAAAGGAACAAAGAAAGAGGAAAGATTGATTCTTATTACTTCAATCGATAGATTACAATACGGTGGCTTGTTCCTTTTTATATGGGGATACAAGGATACAAAGGTTTTAACCTAAGTTCTAGGATCTTCTAATCATTAGCTGTGATTGTGACGTGGCTACATTCGTCTTCACATGATTCAAGGGCAGCAAAACGATTGTTGGTTGTTATGGTCGTACTCTCTGCATATATTGTCCTATTTGTTGAGCTCTCACCTTTGTCGTGAACTGCAGGTGACCGTTGAACAGTTGTGGGCTTTGGAGAGCATTTCTTAGTTTGTGGCATTGTATTGGACCGTGGTTCCAATAGGCCTTTTTGCAAAGCCATGTCGTTTTGGACATTGGTCTTCAACTAGTACACAACTAACAAAGTCATCTCTCCTAAATTGTGATTTTTTCTGGGTCATTTAATTTGGTTCGAACAAACAACTTGTTTTTGAAGTTTCCAGTACGTTAAATAAAAAACAAAATATGTGGAACTTGACTATTCAAATGTAAAGACTCTTTTTAAGTCTTTGCGTTTTAACGTGAAGAACACTTGGTAGTAGAAAGACTAGTTATAGTGATTCAGTCAAGCTTTGTTGGATTTATTATATTTGTGGAGTAGAGTGTATTATGATTATGTATATAAAAGAGAGATGGGCACGAAACCATGTTAATCCCTTAATATTTACCATCTCACAGTTTCCATTCTTACTTCATTATATCTATTCAAGAAAATTAAATGAAGGGCTTCTGGAACTCATCGAGTATCATTCCTATAACTCTCTCTTTTATTTTCTTGTTCATTTATCATTTTGAAGACGTGCTTGCGGCTCCTACTAAGCATTTTTTGTGTCGTCCCGAACAAAGAGATGCACTTCTCGCGTTCAAAAACGAGTTTGAGATTGGGAAGCTTAATTATAATTGCGAGCCGGAACGCATTGACTCTCATCGGAAGACGGAGTCATGGGGGAATAATAGCGACTGTTGTAGTTGGAAGGGTATCAAGTGCAATGCCAAGTCCGGAGATGTGGTCGAGCTAGACCTTGGCTGCAGCCGCCTCCATGGCCGGTTTCATTCCAATAGCAGTCTTCAAAAACTTCCTTTTCTAACCACTCTTGACCTTTCATCTAATGATCTTAATGGCCAAATCCCAGATTCCATTGGAAACCTTTCTAATCTTATCAATCTCCGCCTTTTGGAAAGTCATTTCAGTGGTCGGATTCCGTCTTCCATTGGAAACCTTTATCAACTCACCTCTCTCGACCTTTTGGGAAATAATTTCAGTGGTCGCATTCCATCTTCGATTGGAAACCTTACTCAACTCACCTCTCTCAACCTTCGGGAAAACAATCTCGATGGTGAAATCCCATCTTCTTTTGGCAATCTAAACCACCTGACCACCTTAGAGGTTACTTGGAACAAGCTCAGTGGGAATTTTCCCATTGTACTACTGAACTTGACAGGGTTGTCAGATTTATCGCTCTCCCACAATCAGTTCAGTGGCGCGCTTCCTCCTAATATCACTTCACTATCCAACTTGAGAGGTTTTGATGCAAGTGACAATGCTTTCACTGGAACAATCCCTTCTTCTCTCTTCACCATTCCTTCTTTGACATCTATTATGTTGAGATATAACCAACTCAACGGCACTCTTGAGTTTGGGAATACATCTTCTGCACCATCTAACCTACAATGGTTAGACATTGGCAACAACAACTTCAAAGGGCCAATCCCGAGATCCATTTCCAAATTTGTCAACCTCTCGTATCTTGACCTTTCTCATTTCGACACCCAAGGCCGTCCAGTTGACTTTAGTATCTTCTCGCATCTCAACTCACTCAGATCTCTATACCTTTCACATTTAAACACCACCACTACGATTGACTTGAATGATATCTTATCATATTCCAAAAGCCTCTCTCTTTTATATCTCTCAGGCAACCATGTTTCAACAACAAACAAAAGTTCAGTTTCAAATCCCCTTTCACAGGAGATATATTCTTTGTACTTGTCAGGCTGCGGTATCACCGAGTTTCCAGAGCTCCTAAGAACCCTACATGAAGTGGCGTATCTAGACATCTCCAACAACAAAATCGAAGGTCAAGTTCCTGGTTGGTTATGGACTCTACCAAATTTGTACGTCGTGGATCTTTCCAACAACTCTTTCAACGGTTTCCAAAGATCAAAGAAGAAACAAGGATTATCCTCTGTCCGGAAACCATCTATGCAGTACTTGCTTGGCTCCAACAACAACTTCACTGGCAAGATTCCTTCATTCATATGCGAGTTTCGTTCTCTAGAGACTCTCGATTTATCTGAAAACAAGTTTAATGGGTCAATCCCTCCTTGTATGGGAAATCTTAGGAGTAATCTTTCAGTTTTAAACCTTCGTAAGAATAATCTGAGTGGAGGTATTCCAAAGGATATATTTGAAAGTCTAAGGTCGTTCGACGTTGGTCATAACCAACTTGTGGGAAAGCTTCCAAGATCTTTGAACCGATTCTCAACTCTTGAAGTTTTCAACGTGGAAAGCAACCGAATCAACGATACGTTTCCGTTCTGGCTGGGTTCTCTACAAAAGCTACAAGTTCTTGTCCTTCGCTCCAATGCATTCCATGGATCAATACATCAAGCCTTGTTCCCTCAGTTGCGGATCATCGACATATCACATAATCACTTCAATGGAACTTTGCCATCGGAATACTTTGTGAAGTGGAGTGCTATGTCATCACTTGGAACAGACGAAGATCAGTCTTCCGAAAAGTACATGGGAGATAAATTAGGCTATTACCAAGATTCAATGGTTTTGATGAATAAAGGTGTAGAGATGGAGCTAATACGTATCTTAAAAATCTTAACAGCAATCGACTTTTCTGGAAACAAATTTGAAGGAAAGATTCCAAAGTCCATCGGTCTATTGAAAGAGCTTCATGTGCTCAACCTGTCAAACAATGCATTCACTGGCCGCATCCCTTCATCTATGGGGAATCTGACAGTTCTCGAGTCGTTGGATGTTTCCCAAAACAAGCTTTCAGGAGAAATTCCACAAGAGCTAGGGAGCCTCTCGTTCCTTGCGTACATGAACTTCTCTCATAACCAGCTTTCAGGCCTAGTTCCAGAGGGCACTCAGTTTCGAACGCAGTCTTGCTCTTCCTTTGGAGATAATCCGGGACTTGTTGCCTCTTCTCTTGACAAAGTCTGCAGGGATATTCACACACCACCAGCATCACATCAACACTATGAAACGCCGGAATCAGAGGACGAAGATGAAGAAGAGGTGATTAGCTGGATAGCAGCTGCAATAGGATTCGTACCCGGTATTGTATCTGGTTTGACGTTTGGATACATATTGGTTTCCCACAAACCAGAGTGGGTCATGAACCCTTTTGGCCGAAACAATCGCAGAATCACCACAACTCAGTAGAGAGAGGTAATGTTCCTAACTTTTTAACGAATGTTTTTAGCTTTCATCAGAATGAAATTATATTTGTTTAACAGCTATCTCGTTATTATAGGCTTAAAGCCTATCTGAAGAATGTGGACGAAGAATATCAAAGTAACTATCTTTTTAAGCCAGCTTTGTCCAAATTCAGATTGGTTTAGAACTTCGGTTATTGTTCCCAGTTTAGGTTTGTGTGTTTCTCTTTTACTCTGTTTTTTGCCAACTTTGTAATTGAGCAACTTTGTTTCGAACCTTAAATTACTCTCCCTTTAGATGCACATGTTTTTTTTTGTTTTCTGCGATGTTATCTTTACTTTTCCTATTAGACTCTCGCATCTATATATATACGTATGTCCATTGTTCATATCAATTAGTTACAGAAATACTGAGCAATTAGACGTTGACATAGCTATTTATTTGTCAACAACCTGCTTCATTCTACACATATATTTCAGGGAACTTCCAACGAGAATGGAGATGTGTGTTTTGATGAAAATTTATGAGTTTCGTTGAGGCTTAAGGAGAACGAGTGATGATGATATGCTAAACGGCTATTGAAAAAAGTTAGGAAAGCAAGCCTCTGATGATAAATCCCATCTTTTTACTTTGGACCAATTTTATTAACTTTCCCACTATGTTCATTCCCAAAATTACCTTTTGTTTGGCATATTGGTTTCCATTTTCTGCCCATGCACATCCAAAGTTGTAAGCATGATCAAAATGGCATACAATTTTTTCTTATTGATTGTTCTATTTTGCATATTTCATCCCTCCAAGGTTTGCTAATTGGATATTGAAACAAGACATATCCAGTGTGTATCCATTATTCCTATCTGTTTTTGTTTTTTGTTTTTTTTTTTTGTAGATGAACATATCCAGCTTAATGTATACTTTTAGCATATCCAGTTCAAAGATTTAATTTTCTACACGTAAAGACATATCCAGCTCACTATATACGTTATTCATATTTGTTAATTGTTATGGCTAAAGCGTGGCTCAATCCAGTGTGTATACATATCCAGTGTGAATTTCTCTGAATTATTTCCATATTTTATGGTAATTAAAATTATTTTACATACAGTATATATTTTACTAGATAAGGACACGTCTGATATACGGGTTTAAAGTTTTGTAAATAAAATTAAATTTAATAAAAATATATTAAAATTTGTTGTACGTTATTTATAAGTTTTATTTTTGATATAATATACTAATTTATATCCATTTACAAATCTTTTATTTATGTTACCATTAAAAGCGTATTTTTTATATCTAAATATAATGAATCTTACAAATATATTTTTTATTACTATCTAGAAAATGTCTGTATGAACACATTAAGTTAACTATTATATGTATTTTTACTTTCACTTTTGCATAGTTTTTTTAATTACAAAAATTATTGGCTCAAAATACATTTTGAATAAAAAAAATATATTACATAGTATACTAATCAATGATGTATCATCACAATATTGTATGACCAACAATGGAGAAAACTTCGGCTCCGCCCTCTTCCCTTATGGAGAGAACTTTGCGTCCAACCTCCTCCACCATGTAGAGAACTTTGGCTCCATGTTTCTCTCTTGGGGAGATAACCTTGCGTCCAACCTCCTCTACATGGCTATGCCCTCCTCATGTGTGGTGAGAACATGTTCACGTCTTTTAGCTATCTCAAAATTTCTTGCTCCGACTACCAATGAAACTAAAGACCATTTTCTAACGTCACAAATTTTTTTGATAGTAACTACTATTAAATTTTTCAATGTATTTGTGGAAGTGTCTTCAACACACCATGATGTATCCTTTGTCTCTAGAATGCCTTGACTGCCACTGCCACCTTGCTTAGTGAGCCCCATGTCCGCTCCCATTTCATGGGCCCACCTTTCTCAGTGGGCCCCACATTTACTCTTGGCTTATCCATATCCGACTGCTGGTTTATTATGTATGAGAGGATTTAAATACTTGTTTACCGACCCTACAAATAACCATATGATCTTTCATTGTGTTTTGTTTTCACTCGCACAGTTCCGACAATTACTTCCCGAAAAGTCACCTATCCTGAAACTACTTCAGCTCAAACACATTTAACTCTAGAGTTACCTGAGGACCCTTGATCGAAAAGATAAGTGCACTTTGGTGACAAAGGTGGTCAAATCAATTCTTTTTAAAATATCTGTAAACCAGGGTGTCACAGTCTCCGAACTCCTATAGATCTATCAACAACAATTTATGTTTTTCCAATCTATCTATCTATGTTTGCAAAAAAAAAAAGGGTCTATGACCAACCAATCAAAGAAATTAGAAGAAAATTAATCTGACATAAAGAAAGAAATAATAGAAAATTATAAACACGATAATATATGAATCTCAAATAATTCAAAGGTGAAAAGATAAATTAAACAAAACAATCTAAAAATACTACATTAAATTTTAAAATACAGTATTAGAAAAAAGACACATATATTAATCTTTTTTTTGGGTCAACATATTAATCTTACATATTCCAAACTGAAAAAGAAAAAGTAAGAGAAAATTTTGGTTTTAAAAAATAAGACAAATTTACCTTTCCATTAAAAAAAATTTACCAATAGAACAAAGTTGAAAACAATATTTTTAAATAAACTATTTTACTAGATGAAAAATATGAGACTATCTATGCTTATACTGAAATGAGTATTTACAAAATTTAGAATTAATAATTAACTGTATATTTTTCTTTCTATTCTTTGTAAATTAAAATTAAAATTAATAAATTAAAATTAAAAATAAGTAAATAATGTTATAGTTTCAAATTTTATGAAAAAAATATATATATATATATATATATATATAGAATCTTCTTATAATTATTAAAAAAAAAATCAGTAATTTTGTAACTTTTCGATAATTATCTTTTTATATTATTAATATTGTTTAACACAAAATATTTTGTTTTTTTGTTGTAATCTCAAATCTCTCATATTAAATATTAACTTTTACACATGTCAAAATCTCAGATTTATATAAACTTGACACATGTCAAAATCTTGTTAATGGTTAACTTTCAAAACTCAACTTTATATAATAAGATATCATGTTAATCAATTTATATACCCCTTAGGTGAATAATTAGGGGTGTTAATTGGATTGGCCCAGCCCGACTAGACCCGAAGCCGGCAAATCCCTCATTTGTTTGAGTCTGATCCGGTTCGAAATATTTCTGAGCCTATAATTCAAAGTTCGGTCCATTTTTAATAGGGCTACAAGATTTTGTTGGCTTTTTCCAAGCTTATCTTAAAAATAAAAAATAAAACAAACTAATAAATTTATAACATATCTTAAAAAAGCAATGTTTAAAGGTACACCATAAAACAAATCAACCAAATTTATATAACTCATCAATATTCACTAAAACTAATTTAATTTTTTTTAAAAAAAGTTTAAAACCAATAAATTTTTATACTTTAACCAAATAAAATAATATAGAAATCATATAAAATATCATAGATAAAAATTTTAAAAATAATAAGTAAGATTATTAAGTAAATATGAAAACTAGGTTAGAGTTTTAAATTTTATTTATAATAAATTATTAATTAAATATTTCAATCAAATAATAATGTTATTTTGTCTCGGATACGTGTGATTACTGGTTTCTTTTCAAAAAAGAAAATATTTTATACTCTTCTGAGTTTGGTGGCATGTGATAAAATGGGCGTGGATCTTAATTTTATCCAACCTATACTATCGGGCTTTAGCCTTTTCGGAT
The DNA here is from genome assembly GCF_030686135.1 of Camelina sativa. Taxonomy (NCBI): domain Eukaryota; kingdom Viridiplantae; phylum Streptophyta; class Magnoliopsida; order Brassicales; family Brassicaceae; genus Camelina; species Camelina sativa. The sequence continues at coordinate 4,854,193 of NC_141898.1, forward strand.
TTCTCTCGCTGTAGATCATCAATATCAATCATCAATCAGTACTACTGGTACACAACTAACAAAGTCATCTCTCGTTGAATTGATTTTTTCCTGGGTCATTTAATTTGGTTTGACAAACAACTTGTATTTGAAGTTTCCCCGACTGTACCTAATTAAAAGTAATACAAATTTTGTGGAAATTGACTATTCAAACGTCTAGAACGCTTGGTAGTAGAAAGACTAGTAATAGTGAGTCAGCCAAGCTGTGTTGGATTTATTGCCTTTGTGGAGTAGAATGTAGTATTATTATATGTATATAAAAGAGAGATGGGGCACGAAACCATGTTATTTATCTTCTCACAATTCCCAGTTTTCTTCCTTACTTTTAATTCAAGAAAATCAAATGAAAGGCTTATGGAACTCAGCGAGTATCATTCCTATTACTCTTTGTTTTAATTTATTGTCCATCTATTATTTGAAAGACGTGCTTGCAGCTCCTACTAGGCATTTGTGTCGTCCCGAACAAAGGGATACACTTCTCGCTTTGGAAAACGAGTTTCATATTGGGAAGCTTAATTATTATTGTCAGCCGGAACGCATTGACTCTCATCGGAAGACGGAGTCATGGGGGAATAACAGCGACTGTTGTAGTTGGAAGGGTATCAAGTGCAATGCCAAGTCTGGAGAAGTGGTCGAGCTAGACCTTAGCTGCAGCGGCTTCCATGGCCGGTTTCATTCCAATAGCAGTCTTCAAAACCTTCCTTTTCTAACCACTCTTGACCTTTCATTTAACGATATTACTGGCCAAATCCCATATTGGATTGGAAACCTTTCTAATCTTATCTATCTTAGCTTTTCGGGAAATCATTTCAGTGGTCGGATTCCATCTTCCATTGGAAACTTTCTTCATCTCACCTCTCTCCACCTTTCGAATAATCATTTCACTGGTCGGATTCCATCTTCGGTTGGAAACCTTTTTCATCTCACCTATCTCGACCTTTCTGATATCAATTATCTGGTCAAATTCCGTTTTCGATTGGAAACCTTACTCAACTCTTCTTTCTCTCGCTTCCTAATAATCAATTATCTGGTGAAATACCATCTTCTTTTGGCAATCTAAACCAGCTAACCACTTTAGATGTTCAAAGCAATATGCTTTGTGGGAATTTCCCCAATGTACTACTGAATTTGACAGGGTTGTCACATTTATATATCTCCAACAATCAGTTCAGTGGTGCGCTTCCTCCGAATATCACTTCACTATCAAACTTAAGATGTTTTGACGCAAGTCACAATGATTTCACTGGAACTATCCCTTTTCGTCTCTTCACCATTCCTTCTTTGATAGATATTTTTTTGATTGATAACCAACTCAACGGCACTCTTGAGTTTGGTAATATTTCTTCACCATCTAACCTATACTCGTTAGACACTGGCAACAACAACTTCAAAGGGCCAATCCCGAGATCCATTTCCAAATTTGTCAACCTTCAGATACTTGACCTTTCTCATTTCGACACCCAAGGCCGCCTAGTTGACTTTAGTATCTTCTCTCCTCTCAAGTCTCTCGAAGATCTTGCCCTTTCCCATTTAAACACCACCACTACAATTGACTTGAATGATATCTTATCATATTCCAAAAGCCTCTCTATTATAGATCTCTCAGGCAACCATGTTTCAACAACAAACAAGAGTTTTGTTTCAAATCCCCCTTCACAGTTGATTAGATCTTTGTACTTGACAGACTGCGGTATCACCGAGTTTCCAGAGCTCTTAAGAACCCTACATTGGATGCAAGTTCTAGACATCTCCAACAACAAAATCGAAGGTCAAGTTCCTGGTTGGTTATGGACTCTACCAAATTTGTACGTCGTGGATCTTTCCAACAACTCTTTCAACGGTTTCCAAAGATCAAAGAAGAAACAAGGATTATCCTCTGTCCGGAAACCATCTATGCAGTACTTGCTTGGCTCCAACAACAACTTCACTGGCAAGATTCCTTCATTCATATGCGAGTTTCGTTCTCTAGAGACTCTCGATTTATCTGAAAACAACATTAACGGTTCAATCCCTCATTGTTTGGGAAATCTCAAGAGTAATCTTTCACATCTAAACCTTCGTCAGAATAATCTGAGTGGAGGTCTTCCAAAGCATATATTTGAAAATCTAAGGTCGCTTGACATTGGTCATAACCAACTTGTGGGAAAGCTTCCAAGATCTTTGAATCGTTTCTCAACACTTGAAGTTTTGAACGTGGAAAGCAACAGAATCAACGACACGTTTCCGTTCTGGTTGGGTTCTCTACAAAAGCTACAAGTTCTTGTCCTTCGCTCCAATGCATTTCATGGACCAATACATCAAGCCTCCTTCCCTCAGTTGCGGATCATCGACATATCGCATAATCACTTCAATGGAACTTTGCCTTCGGAATACTTTGTGAAGTGGAGTGCTATGTCGTCGAGTGCTACGTCAGCATTTATAACAGACGAAGATCGATCGAATGAAAATTACATGGGATCAACCTATTACTATGATTCAATGGTTTTGATGAATAAAGGCGTAGAGATGGAGCGACTACGTATCTTAAAAATCTTAACAACAATCGACTTTTCGGGAAACAAATTTGAAGGAAAGATTCCAAAGTCCATCAGTCTAATGAAAGAGCTTCATGTGCTCAACTTGTCAAACAATGCTTTCACTGGCAACATCCCTTCATCTATGGGGAACCTCACAGCTCTCGAGTCTTCGGACGTTTCCCAAAACATTCTTTCAGGAGAAATTCCAAAAGAGCTAGGCAACCTCTCCTACCTTGAATACATGAATTTCTCTCATAACCGGCTTTCAGGTCTAGTACCAGGGGGCACTCAATTTCAAACGCAGCCTTGCTCTTCCTTTGAAGATAACCTGGGACTTCTTTTTGGCTCTTCTCTTGACAAAGTTTGCGGCGATATTCACACGCCAGCATCGCATCAACAATATGAAACACCAGAATTAGAGGAAGAAGACGAAGAGGCGATTAGTTGGATAGTAGCTGCAATAGGGTTCGTACCTGGTATTGTATCTGGTTTGACATTTGGATACATATTGGTTTCCCGCAAACCAGAGTGGTTCATGAACCCTTTCGGCCAAAACAATCGTGGAGAACCACTACAACTCACTAGAGAGGTAATGTCCTCACTTTTATACGAATTTGTTAGCTTTCATCAGAATGAAATTATATTTGTTTAACAGCTATTTCGTTATTATAGGCTTATATAAAAGCCTATCTGAAGAATCTGGACGAGGAAAGTCAAAGTAACCACTCTTTAAGCCAGCTTTGTCCAAATCCAGATTGGTTTAGATTTCGGTTATTGTTCCCAGTTTAGGTTTGTGTGTTTCTCTTTTACTCTGTTTCGAACCTTAAATTACTCTCCCTTTAAATGCACATGTAATTTTTTTTTTCTGCGATGTTATCTTTACTTTTTCCTATTAGACTCTCGCATCTATATATACGTATGTCCATAGTTCATATCAATTAGTTACAGAAATACTGAGCAATTATTTTATTAGACGTTGACATAGCTATTTTATTTGTCAACAACCTGCTTCATTCTACACTTATTTCAGGGAACTTACAATGAGAATGGAGATGTGTGTTTTGAGGAAAATTTATGAGTTTCGTTGTGCCTTAAGGAGAACGAGTGATGATGATATGTTAAACGACTACTAGATAAAAAGTTGGGAAAGCAAGCCTCTGAGATTATTTAAAGGATCACTATTTTTTAGGGTTAAATTGAAGAAAAATGACCTGATAAGAAGATTTAATTAAGCAAATGACTATTTGTTAAGTTTCTATTAGCAATTTCTTCTTAAAATTATCACTTGTTTTGTATATTTGTACTCTCACAAAGGTTGAAAGATTACAAGATTCTCGAAGCTTGGCTGTGAGAGAGGCAAATTCTGTGGTACCAGTCCCTTCTTTACATTCATATCTTCCCTAGTGAAGTACGTCTGAAATTTATGCTCACTGTGAGAGGAAATAACAAGAATCTTAGAACTCTGATACTTTTTAGCACCTCATTGTCATTTGTTTTCTCAGGAAATTGATCTTCGATATGCTGTTCCGTTCGGGTTTTACAACGCTGCTCTCAACTTTGGTGTGTCTGGGGGTGTCTCCTTTCCGTGGGGAAGCGGATACCAGAACCGCCCTTCCTCTGTGCCAGAGAGATTCTTCTTGGGTGGCAATTCATCGCCTCTATGCTCTTTAGGTGGGCCATCTGCACTATGGGGATTCAAGACCAGAGGACTTGGTCCCAACGAGCCAAAGAGGAAAGGCCATAGTGAACGGGATTTTGTTGGAGGAGATGCTGCGGTGACTGCATTTGCGGATCTCTCATTTGATTTGCCAGTGAGATGGTTAAGAGAGAGAGGAATCCACGGGCACGTGTTTGCATCTGCGGGGAATATGACAAAGTTATCAGAAAATGAGTTTAGAAACTTCTCTGCGCCAAAGTTCTTGGAGACATTTAGAACTTCAGTTGGTGCTGGAATCGTCTTACCAACTAGTGTATTCCGTATGGAGGTTTGGTTCTCATCACTAATCTCCCTTTATGCATTTTTATCGAATGAGAAAGTGCAGTGATTAACACCAAAATTATTCATCTTTTTGTTTTTGTTATGAGACAGCTTAACTACTGCCATATATTGAAGAAACAAGAACACGATAAAGCGAGATCAGGGGTTTGCGTGACATTCTCTGCCTCGTCCTGAGAAATTTTTAGCTGAAGAAGGTACTCAAATATGATATGACTTCCTTTTTTTGGGTCTTAAAGCCGTGCCCCAGTGTCTGGCAGAATCTTTGATTTTATTGTTGAATCGAGAAAACTTTACAAAGAGAGTTGATTCTTTTTGGACAAACAACGTTTTGAAGTTTCCTGTACGTAATTAAAAGTAAGACACAATGTGTGGAAATTGACTATTCAACACGTACGAAGACAGTTATAGCAAATTAAGCTGTGTTGGATTTATTTTTGTGGACCATCATGTTACTTACGATCAGAATTTCCACCTTCGTCTTTGGTTTTTCATTATCGTTATGAAAGAAAACTAAAGTAAATTAGCTTGAGGACGAAACGCTAGCTCTTGGAACTCAATGAGTATCATTCCTATTACTTTTTATTTTCCATTCTTTTCATGGATTTCTCAATTTCTGGACAGGCAACCTTTTTCGATTTCCTGCACGTGTACTTTAACGTACGACAATAATGTGTGAATTCACTATTCAACTCAAACTCTTACTCTCTGCGTTTAACAGAACACTTCGTATTAATATTAGTCTACTACTATGTTTATGTATATTAAGAGATGGGTGCGAAGTCATTCTTACCTACCATAGCAATTTCTATATTTTCTTTTTCATTATTGATATTCAAAAAGGTTAATTAAGCGTAGAGAAGGATGAATGAAAGGCTTTTGGAATTCAAGGAGTATCATTGAATTCTTGTTACACTTTATTTTCTCATTTCATTCCTTCTTAATTTTGCGGACGTGCTTGCGGATCCGAGGCACTTGTGTCGTCCCGAACAAAGAGATGCGCTTCTCGAATTCAATAATGAGTTTATTGAGGTTCGGAAGCCTACCCTACCATTCATCATGAGTGTTATCGCAATAATTGCCGAGTAAGCCCTCATCCGACAAGGGAGCCATGGAGGAATAACAGCGATTGTTGTAATTAGGAAGGTACCACGTGCAATGCAAAGTCCGGGGAAGTGATCGAGCTAGAAGCTGCAGCTGCCTCCATCATTAATGAACTCGTGAGACGCTGTCGATCGCCATTAATCACTAAGAGTGACTAGTGAAAGAAGAAACAGAGGAACAGAGAAAGAGGAAAGATTGATTCTTATTACTTCAATCGATAGATTATAATACGGTGGCTTGTTCCTTTTTATATGGGGATACAAGGATACAAAAGTTTTAACCTAAGTTCTAGGATCTTCTAATCATTAGCTGTGACTGTGACGTGGCTACATTCGTCTTCACATGATTCAAGGGCAGCAAAACGATTGTTGGTTGTTATGGTCGTACTCTCTGCATATATTGTCCTATTTGTTGAGCTCTCACCTTTGTCGTGAACTGCAGGTGACCGTTGGACAGTTGTGGGCTTTGGAGAGCATTTCTTAGTTTGTGGCATTGTATTGGGCCGTGGTCCCAATATGCCTTTTTGCAAAGCCATGTCGTTTTGGACATTGGTCTTCACACTCCCCCGCAAACTTGGAGTAGGTGGCACACCAACGCCAAGTTTGAGCCTTAGAATCTCGAAGGGTCTTTGAGGCAGAGACTTGGTGAGTATATCGGCGAGTTGAAAATCAGCAGAGATATGATTCACGATGAGGTCTCCGAAAGCTACCTGTTCGCGAACGTAGTGGTAATGTGTAGCAAAATGTTTGGTGCAAGCATGGAAGCTGGGGTTTGCTGTAAGATAGACTGCAGAGAGGTTGTCACAGAAAAGTTCTTGAAGCAGGTTGACTAACCATGTGATTTCAGAGGCAGCTTCGAACATAGCCCTGTATTCAGCTTCAGTGGAGCTTTTAGAGACTGTGTCATGTTTTCTTGAGGACCAAGAGATCATATTTCGTCCGAGAAAAGTGCAGAATCCGCCAGTGGAGCGGCTGGACTTCTGACAACCGGTGTAGTCACTGTCACTATACGTCGTAAGCTTGTAATCTGTGTGCTTGTCAAAGGTGATACCCATGGTACTGGTTCCTTTGATATACCTTAGAATCCGTTTGAGAAGATTGAAGTCAGAGACCGTAGGTTCGTGCATCTTTTGGTATACGTAATTGACAGAAAATTACGGGTCCGGTCTCGTTAGTGTCAAATATTGCAAGCGTCCAGCCAGACTACGAAAGTATTTGGGATTGGAGAACAGAGTAGATTGTTGTTGCTTCCGATTGAGTTGCTGAGGAAGAGGTGATGCAACGGAGGCACACGTTGACATTCCTGCTGTAGCTAGTAAATCCTCTGCATATTTTTGTTGCGACAGAAACATTCCATTTTCAGTGTATTGAATTTGGATCCCAAGAAAGTAATGAAGCTTACCAAGGTCCTTCATTCGAAAATGTATGTTCAGCTGTGAAAGGAGATCAGAGAGTAATTCAGAGGAATTTTCTGTGATGGCCATGTCATAAACATAAAGCAGGAGCATGATGACATTTTTTCCTTTGTAGCAAACAAAAAGAGAAGGATCCCTCAGACTACAAGTAAAGCCAAAATTAAGCAAGAAGGTGCTGAACTTATCGAACCAAGCCCTTGGCGACTGTTTGAGACTGTAAAGGGACTTGTGCAATAGACATACATGATCCGGGTATCTCTCATCAACGAATCCGGCTGGTTGCCTCATATAAACGGTTTCAGTGAGATCGCCGTGTAGAAAAGCGTTTTTCACGTCCATTTGTTTGACTTCCCAGTTCATCATTGTGGAAAAATGTAGAACTGCTCGAACTGTTGCTGTCCTGACTACTGGACTATATGTCTCAAGGTAGTCAATTCCTTCTTCCTGCTTGAATCCTTGAGCTACGAGTCTGGCTTTGTACTTGTCCAATGAGCCATCTGCATTAAGTTTAACTCGAAAAACCCATTTTGATCCAAGGACGTGCATATCTGGTGAAGGAGGGACTAATGAGAAGGTATTTGCTTCTTTGCAATTTCCCATTTCTTCATTCATTGCTCCTGTTCAGTTGGGATCCTTGAGAGCTTCAGTCACTGTTTCAGGTTTAGGATAGGAGACCTTCTTTGTGAGGAGGGCATATCTTGGATTTGGTTTAGAAATTCCTACTTTGGATCAAGTGTTCATTGGGTGAGTCGAGGCTGACACATAATGTACATTGGTCATGACATCTTCTGCTGAATTTTGAGTGGTATCTGCTGAATGTTGCACACTTGGAGCTGATGATTGAGAGTTGTTGCCTATAGGAACAAGGTCTAAGCTTGCCGTACACCCATAACTCTCATCATCAGTCCTTTGTGGTGATTCAATGATTACCTCTGTCGTGTTGATTATTGTTTCTGCATCAGTTCTTCTAATGGTGGTTTCACTTTCTGAATTCACTGGTATTACAGGAGCTTGAGCAGCAGCTACTACTAACTCACCTGTCACAGGAATGGAAATCGTAGGAGCAGGTGGAGAAGATTCTATTTGATCAGTGATCGCGGATTCAGATGAGAACTGCTTTAGCCAAGCTGTGTAGAGAGGAGTAGGTGCAGACTGCTGCAGATGTCTGTAAGTGTTTGTAAAGGGAAAGTCTGTCTCATCAAACACGACGTGGCGACTAAGATAGACACACCCAGTTGGGGGATAGAAACAGCGATACCTGATATGTTACGGTTTTGACTCACTTTGACCCCGTTTATTTGATAGTTTTGTAGTTGTTTGAGTCCTTTTCAGGTTATAATAAGAGGCTAGGAAGCTAAAAGCAAGGATTGGAACAGCGGGAGCAATCGGAGCAGAAAGGAGTTGAATTGGAGCAGAAAAGCTGATTTTAGACCCAGGAGCACATGCTCCCGATTTCCGAGCACATGCTCCCAACTCTACTGTTTCATGACGACATGTGGCAAGCATCTAGGCGCCGATTCCCTGCCTAATTCCCCTTATTTTAGGCGATCTTTTGTGAGAGAAAGAGAGAGGAGATCGATTTTTAATAGGGAGATTTAAATTTGGATTCTTTCCTTATTTTTCTCTACTTGTATGCTATTTAACCTAGGGTTTTTAGGAGAGAGGATATTCTTTTCTTTTGGTTTTTGAGCAACGTTTTTGTGAGAGGAAGAAGAGCGGCCACCTTGTGAAGCATTCTCTGAACCCTTTTTATTTTTATGTCATTGAATTTCTCATCTTTTGCTATGATTCATTTCTCTATGTCTGAGTAGTTTTCTTTGCTAGATTAGGGGTTTCAAAAGGGGTTTCATGGGTTAGCAACAGAACACAAATAGGGCTTTATATAATCGATTGTTTCACTATTGTTAGACTTAATGCTTAGGTTGATTTGATCACCCAATCTATGATTCTAGGTTTATCTATTCATCAAAAGTGTAATAGGTTGCTAGAAAAGACATTAGTGGGCAAATTATCCTAGACCTGCGAAAGTTGATGTGTAGGTGATTTGTGAACTTATCATTCCTGTTCTTTAATGCTTGTCTGCGATTCTGGGCTCAAACGACAGTTTATGGTTTATGGACCGCCGAGCATGTGCTCCGGATGTCTGAGCACATGCTCCGCGTTTCCGCACAGAATCGATCAGATAGAGTTATTGATGCCACGACAGTGGATCAGTTTATATTTATGTTTGAGTTCTAGACTGGTACTTAATCTATGCCCTGAATAGTTGTTTAGTTGTTGTCTCTGAAATTCCCGAGAATTACCCCTGATCTAGTGTTTTGCTTATTGCCTTTTTATACCATTTTAATCGCGTTATTGTTACCAAACAAACCCAACTTTGAATTGTCTTAGCTTGAAATTGAACAAATAGAACCATAGAGTAAAACTTGGTCTTCGTGGGATGCGACCCCTAAGTACCACTTATTTGCTGTGCATTTGCAGTAGGAAAATAAGGTTTAAAACTCTGTGTATCAAGTTTTTGGCACTGTTGCCGGGGACCAAATTTTTACCTTTGGTTTTCGGCGAAATTACTAGACTAAGACCTTACTGATTTGTCTTTCTGCTTCTTCTTTGCGTGTGTTTCAGGTGCATGTCAAGAAGATCTACAAGAAGAAACAACACCGAAGAACTAGTCGCTTTGTCAGCCGCAGAGCTCTCTTGGCAGAAAGAACAAACCGCAAGAACAGAAAGTTTCAATCCGTCAACATGGGTGACAACATAAACAATGAGGATATGGCTGCCGAGTTGCAGCAACTTTGACAACAGTTGGGGCAGTTGCTCCGTGCTCAACACGAAAGAGCCGCGCCGCCGCAACCGTCCATTGGGGACAAGGACAACCCGCATGTGTCCTACACCAACCGAGCGGCGATTGTTCCTCCCACCATCCCGAACCAAGATTTTGAGATCAAGCCACAGATGATCTCTCTAGTGAAGCAGCACCTATTCACGGTCTCCCAGCTGAGATTCCGATGGACCACATCGAGAATTTTGAGGAGATATGTAGCACCACTGGTTCAAATGGGATACCGCCAGGCTTTCTGAAGTGCAAGCTCTTTCCCTTCTCTCTTGCGGATAGAGCTTCGCGTTGGCTGAAGTCATTGCCACCTGGGTCTCTGACATCATGGGAACAGTGTAGGTCTGCGTTTCTGGACCATTTCTACACCAAGGCTAAGACCGCTGCCCTGAGGAATAAGATTTCATCTTTCCAACAGCACACTGGAGAAGCCTTCTGCGAGGCTTGGGAGAGGTACAAAGAGTACCGTAGAGAGTGTCCGCACCATGGATTCAGTGATGAAAAGATTCTGGGCATTTTCTATGATGGAGTTAACTGGGACTACAGAAACGTTCTCAACTCGGCCAGCAATGGGGATTTTATGACAAAGTCTAAGGAAGGAGCATATCAGTTGATTGAGAACCTAGCTGCAAGCTCCAGCAACAAGGCTCCTGAGTATGACAGGTCCGTGAAGGTCAACAGTGTCGATACGCAAAAGATTGACAAGTTGACAGCCAAGGTGAACCTTCTTCTGAAGGGGAGCCAGAAAACTATCCATTTTGTCGATGAGACCGGAGACATGCCGCTAGCTCAGGAGATTTGTGATGGAGAGGATGAAACGATGGAGGTTAATCATGTGAGTGGGCAAGGTTTTGTGCAGAACAGGGGTTTCAACCCGAACTACAGAAGCCATCTGAATTTGTCCTATAGAAGCACCAACGTGGAGAACCCTCAGGATCAGGTGTATCTGCAGCAAGGAGCTCAGAATCAGATGGGTTATCAGAAAACCTTCTCAAACAACTTCCAAGGCAAACAGTTTGTACCCACTCAAAACCGCTTCGAAGGGGGGAACCAGCAGGCATATACAAGCGCTCAACAAGCACTGCCTTTCACCAACCAGCAGTTGGGACCTTCATCTGCTAGCAGCTCTCAAGATGAGCTGAAAAACATGATGCAACAACTCTTGGTGAATCAACAAAAAGCTTCAGTGGAAATCAACGCTAAGGTCGATATCATGTACAATGACCTTAATGGGAAGTATGAGGCAGTAATGTCACATGTGAAGAAGCTTGATGTTCAGGTTGCACAGACTGCTGAAGCCGTGAAAAGAACTCCTGGGACTCTGCCCGGAAAAGGGGAAGCAAACCCGCGAAACGAGTATGTCAATGCGATTGAGCTAAGGGGAGGAAAGAAGTTATCCCCTAGAGAAGCACCATCCACTAGGATTGACAAGGGCAAGGGTATTGCTGAAGAATACCTTCCTCAACATACTGCTGAGACTCCACCGTTGAGTCAAAAAGAAGCCGAAGCATCCAGCGAGCACGTGCTCCCGACTCCCGATCAGACCATTCCTACTGAGGTACCTCCTGCACGCGTGTACACCCCTAGGGTTCCTTACCCTGTTCCTCCTAAGAAATCTCGCAAGGATTTGGAGGATGCAAAGTGCAAGGAGATGTTGAGAGAATTGACGGTAAAACTACCCCTAGCTGATGCTGTTCAGATGATACCTGCTTTGAAGAGGTATGTGAAAGGGTTAGTTTCTGGGAGAGTGTCAGAGGAAGAGAACGTGATGATGGTTTCAAGAGAGTGCAGTGTTGTGCTGCAAAACAAAGTGCTAAAGAAGAGAGATGATCCAAGGCGATTTGTCTTATCCGTGAGAATTGGTAAAATGATTTTTGCAAACTCCCTCTGTGATCTAGGTTCCAGTATGAACCTTATGCCATATTCAGTGGCTAAAAGGCTGGGATACACGAAGTTCAAGTCTACACGGATTTCGTTAGTATTCGTGGATAGATCCACCAAGCGCCCCATAGGAGTGTTGGAGGATTTACATGTCCAGATAGGGAAAACGCTTATACCAGCAGACTTTGTGGTTCTGGAACTTGAAGAAGAACCACGTGACCCCCTGATCTTAGGTAGATCATTCTTATGCACAGCTGGTGCGATTATAGATGTGCAAGGGGGAGCGATCGATCTCCAGCTGGGGGATATGATTGCAAGGTTTGAGATGAACAAGCTGCTCAAGAAACCTATGATAGATGGTCAGACTTTTGTGGTTGATGATGGTTCAGAGGTCGCACATGAGGTTACCGATGAAGTTCTCACTCTCGACCCGTTGGAGGTTGCCTTGACAAAAACAGAAGGTAAGTATGGATTCTTGAATGAGGAAGCTGATGGTTTTACACGCATTTTGGATGCAGATACACGGTTCCAGCAACTGGTAGCTTACGCCAGCCTAGACGATGAGAACCAATCAGGGGAGGAATCCGCCGAGGGAGCACCTGCTCCGGATTCCAGAGCACATGCTCCGGTAAAGTCAGCGGACGGTCCTTGGAGCGAGTTAAGAGCTCCAAAGGTAGAGCTAAAACCACTTCCAGCCGGACTAAGGTACGCGTTCCTAGGTCCTAACTCTACATACCCCGTGATAGTGAACTCTGAACTAAACAATGTAGAGACCGCTTTGCTCCTTTGTGAACTTAGGAAGTATAGAAATGCTCTAGGGTATTCACTAGATGACATCCCAGGAATCTCACCAGATCTTTGCATGCATAGGATACATCTAGAAGATGAATCAATGACTTCGGTAGAACATCAGAGGAGGTTGAACCCGAATCTAAAGAATATTGTTAAGAAAGAGATAATGAAACTTCTAGATGCGGGTGTAATTTATGCTATTTCTGATAGTTCCTGGATTAGTCCAGTTCATGTAGTCGCATGTGTTGTTTCCTACTAGGACAGTTACGGGACATCGCATGTGCATAGACTATAGAAAACTTAATACTGCGACCCGTAAGGATCATTTTCCTTTGCCGTTTATTGATCAAATGCTTGAGAGATTGGCTAACCATCCTTACTATTGTTTCTTAGATGGCTATTCAGGTTTCTTTCAGATCCCAATCCATCCCGACGATCAAGAGAAAACCACATTCACATGTCCTTACGGCACCTTTGCTTACCGCAGAATGCCGTTTGGCTTGTGCAATGCACCAGCGACCTTCCAACGATGCATGATGTCCATTTTCACTGACCTGATTGAGGATATAATGGAAGTTTTCATGGACGATTTCTCCGTCTGTGGGAGCTCCTTTTCCGTTTGTTTGTCTAATTTGTGCAGGGTGTTGCAGCGGTGTGAAGACAAACATCTGGTGCTGAATTAGGAGAAATGCCACTTCATGGTCAGAGATGGGATAGTGCTGGGACACAAGATTTCTGAAAAGGGGATTGAGGTTGACAAAGCCAAGGTTAGGTGATGATGAGTTTACAACCGCCTAATTCAGTAAAAGGGATCCGCAGTTTCCTTGGCCACGCCGGTTTCTACAGACGGTTCATTAAGGATTTCTCCAAGATAGCAAGACCACTTACCCAGCTATTGTGTAAGGAAGTGAAGTTTGATTTCGATTCTGCTTGCTTGGAGGCCTTTCACACGATCAAAGGAGCTTTGGTTAGCGCTCTGATTGTACAACCGCCAGATTGGGACCTTCCCTTTGAGGTCATGACTGATGCGAGTAATTATGCCGTGGGAGCAGTTCTGGGACAGAGAAAAGACAAGAAGCTGCACGTGATATACTATGCCAGTCGTACCTTGGATGAGGCTCAGTGCAAGTACGCTACAACCGAGAAAGAACTTTTAGCGGTTGTGTTTGCTTTTGAGAAGTTCCGATCATACCTTGTTGGTTCCAAAGTGGTTGTTCACACTGATCATGCAGCATTGAGGTATCTACTAACCAAGAAGGATGCAAAACCAAGGCTACTCCGTTGGATTTTGTTGCTTCAAGAGTTTGACTTGGAGATTAAAGACAAGAAGGGTATTGAGAACGGAGTTGCAGATCACTTGTCAAGAATGAGGATAGAAGAAGAGCTACCCTTGGATGATAGCCTTCCTGAAGAACATGTTTACTCGATCGGCATCTTTGATCCCGCCGAGCACATGCTCCGCCTGGGAGCACATGCTCCGCCTGGGAGCACATGCTCCGAAAACCCCGTGCAAGGCAATCGATACCAACAAACAGCCGAGTTTTCCTTGGTTTGGAGAGTATGCAAACTACCTAGCAGCATAGAAAGAACCTACTGAGTTTGTGGGGAACAAGAAGAAGAAGTTCCTAAAAGACATAAGGCGGTATTTTTGGGATGAGCCTTACCTCTATAGGCATTGCTCGGATGGTGTTTTCAGGAGGTGTGTGACTGAGGAGGAGGTTCCTGGAGTCTTGTTTCATTGCCATAGCTCACCCTATGTTGGACACTTTGCTACTTTCAAAACCGTGTCCCAAGCTCTTCAAGCGGATTATTGGTGGCCTACCATGTTCAGAGATGCGCAGCGGTTCGTGTCTACTTGCGACACATGTCAGAGACAAGGGAACATCAGCAGGAGGAATGAGATGCCTCAGAATTTCATCTTGGAGGTTGAGGTATTTGATGTTTGGGGAATTCACTTCATGGGACCTTTCCCGAACTCATTCGGCAATGAGTACATATTGGTGGCTGTAGATTACGTGTCCAAGTAGGTTGAAGCTTTAGCCAGCCCCAATAATGATGCAAAGACCGTGCTCAAGATTTTCAAGTCGGTTATTTTCCCACGGTTTGGTGTCCCACGGGTAGTCATTAGCGATGGTGGATCGCATTTCATTAACAAGGTCTTTGAAAGTCTTCTCAAGAAGAATGGAGTGAGGCACAAGGTCGCCACCCCCTACCACCCACAAACAAGCGGCCAAGTTGAGATCTCTAACCGGGAGATCAAGAGCATTTTGCAAAAAACAGTGAACACAACAAGGAAGGATTGGTCTCTGAAGCTAGATGAGGCTCTATGGGCTTATAGAACCGCCTACAAAACACCCCTGGGGACTACACCGTTTCACTTGGTGTATGGTAAGGCGTGTCACCTTCCTGTTGAGCTAGAGTACAAGGCTGCTTGGGCAGTGAAAATGTTGAACTTTGACACTAAGAGCGCCCATGAAAGGAGGAAGATACAACTGCATGAGCTAGAGGAGATTAGGCACCTCGCCTATGAAACTCAAAACTCTACAAGGAGCGTACCAAAGCCTACCATGACATGCGGATCCTCACTAGGACCTTTGCTCCTAATGATCAAGTCTTGTTGTTCAACTCTAGGCTGAAACTGTTTCTCGGAAAGCTAAGATCACGATGGTCCGGACCCTTCACCATCAAGGAGATTAGACCATATGGGGCTGTTGTGTTGCTGGACACAAAAGGAGGAGAATTTGTGGTGAATGGACAGAGGCTGAAACAATATCTTGCCGCCTCTGAGCACGCAAGGGGTGAAACCTTCGCCCTAGGCGACCCTCCTACTGCCTAAGGAGCTTTCGAGTCAAGCTAACGACTTAAAACAAGCGCTGGGTGGGAGGCAACCCACTAGGTATATATTGCTGAGTTTTTCTTTTTCTTTTTAGGATTTGTTTCTTCTCTTTTCGGTTTCAGGAATGTTGGAAGAAGATGCGGAGCACATGCTCGCAGGACGCGAGCAACCCGATGCACATGCTCGGCGAACTGAGAAAAAAAGAAAAAAGATGCGGAGCACATGCTCGCCGGACGCGAGCAACCCGATGCACATGCTCGGCAAACTGAGAACAAAAGAAGAAAAAGAGAAGAGCGATTGGGCCAGGTAAGTTTAATGAATTTCAGGCCCAGGCCCAGGTAACCCACCAAATCGCAAACCCTTCTCTCTTTTCTTCTTCCTTCTTTCTTCTCTTCTTCTCCTTGTCGCCGTCGAAGCTCTCATTCTCTCCCATTGCTAACTTTTTCAAAAACAGACCGATTTCAGTGATTTTTGAGACTAGATTGCTTTATTATCCACCACAATCCTCAATCTCTAGTCCATTTAAGCACACACTCAAGGTACAAAATGGCCCCTAGACGCTCTACCTCGGGCAGAAAGAGCACAACAAAGAGACCAACCGACGATTCACAATCATTCCCGTGGCCACGGTGCAAGGGAGAACCATTCAACATGAACGATGACTCGTTACCCGTCGAGTCTAACACGGTTTGGGATCAGAGGGACGCCAACCAATACAAAAGGCTGCTGTCCGTAAAGATCGAGCCCACCCGCACTCTTTGTGATGACACGCTCAAGATGCTCGGCTTGCACGACCAAGTCTACCAGATATTGTGCCAAGCGCGTGTTGGGATCTTTACCACTTGGGAGGGAGACTTATACCCTGACTTGGTCCAGCAGTGCCTCGCCTCCGCCACACTCACACACGCTGACCCCAAGAAGAAATCCATCGCCGGCGCCACATTCTCTTTTAAGGCCGGCGGGCGCCGTTACGAATTGCTCCTACATGACTTCGGCCTCCATTACGGGTTCTATCTCGAGGACGAGAACATGAGCTTCCCGAGGAAGTTCCCAGAGGCAGCCACCTTTTGGAGCTTGATAGCTTCGGGGCCTTACCGCTCCAACAGGGCCAGCCAGACGAACATCTGGCATCCCACAGTCAGGATCGCCTCCCGCGTCTTCAGCAACCTCGTCTTCAACCGCGACATCGGGAACAAAGTCCACCACGACGACTTGCTGATGTTGTACTTGGGGTGCAGCTTTTTGACACCCGCGGCTCCCGGAGCACATGTTCTGTTTCCTGGAGCACCTGCTCCATTTGATGTGCGGTGCAACATGGCTATGCACTTCGATGAGATGATCTGTGCTGCTAAGCACAAGACTTCTGGCCGTACAGAGAGGATTGGCAGCCTTCTCACTCATCTCTTTGAGCACATGCGGATCGATCTGACGAGGTATTCTCGTGTAGAGCAGAGGGAGCGCATCGACATACAACATCTGGTCCACTCCCGAGTCATCCAGTTAGCCAACCCCTTCTACACATACCGGTATAGTGGCCCTGACGGTAATCAGGGGAGCATTCGCCTCCCAGCTCCTGAGCTTACGCAGCTAGCCACGGTGGATGATCTGCGTTTCTCCCGCGCCCCACTGCTTCTGGGAGATGTTCCGCCTCCACCTACCCAGTTTGATCCACCACTAGTGGACTTTTCTAGCTCATCCCACCACCACGAGGACAGCGTTCCACCATTCACATCATCCGATCCTCAGGGTGAGTTTGATCTCCCACCAATCTCTGATGAGCCCGATACCGCTGAGTACAGGAGATGGATGGTCGAGTCGCAGCAGAAGAACAACAGCTTGATGCGGAGGATCCTGACGACACTATCTCGCGGTTGCTGCCACCACACCACCACCGCCACCAACCCAAGCCCACCGGTGATACCACCACGTCGGAGGCGCCACCTTGCCCGTTCGGAGAGCGAGAGCCCAAACGATTCCAACGCCTGATCGCGGTTACACACACCATCATTGTCCTATCCGCTTTATTTTCTTTTCATTTTTATTGTTATCTTTATTTTTCTTCTTGTCTAGGTCTCTCTTTGGCTTATTTTCACACCGGAGACGGTGTGAAGTAAGTCCGGGGGAGGGTCACCTATGACATTTGTTTTCTTTATTTTTCTTTTTATTGAGTCAGTTTGTCATGTGAGTCGAACCAAAACTTGTGGGAATTAGGACCGAAATCTGTGATGTTTTTAACCATTTGTGAGTTTGACCGTTTTTCCAAGTGACCATTGTTGCAGAACTAAGAGTACAGAGACGAGCTAATACCTCTTCACATTCGGACCCTTCTCCTGGCCAGAAAAGCTTCATCCCATTAAGGTTTCACCGGAAAGACTTAGACTCTACTTTATTGGAACCTAACCGGATTTAAATTCTTCTCGTTTTGGGCATTAGGATAGGGAACGTGTCACATATTCAGGACTTCTTATTCATTTTGCCAATCTTGTTGATCCTGAATAGCTAGCTCATTTTAAGTTAGTACCCACCCCGAGCCTAACCTCCTTTCAAACCACTTGCACTTGTATTTTTGTTTTCTCATTCTGTGCAGCTATGTGCAAAACGGTCGGGGAGTGCAGGACTGACACAATCTCTAACTCGCTCTTGCTGGAGAACCAAAGAGGAAAGAGCCGGACGGACAGAGCACGTGCTCCAACCCAGCGAGCACCTGCTCCGAAATTATATACATCTGAGTCCGCGAGTTGTTTTGAGCAGAGAGTGAGCCTAGGATACTGTCTGCATGCTCCAGGGGTAATATCAGAAGAAGATCCCCCATCATCCTTCATACATCTAAAAAAAAAAAAAAAACGTTTAAGGATGATGGAATGGGACCGGAGCTAGTGTTACACACCCCCGAGCATGCGTTGTACCCTGAGGAGAAAAGAGAGGCTGAGTTTGAGAAGACAAGAAGAGGAGAGTGATTAGAGGTTGTGGACATCAATGAGTCCACTCTCCCTTACCATTTTGTGTGATATCCTGCATCTCTTTCAAAGTAATGGTAACCCCTAAACACTCTATAGCTCCACCATTAAAACAGCCTTTTATCTACCAAGCCTCGATTTCACTAGCTTAATGCCCTTAATGAGAAGCTCACGCCAATTTTAATTGAATGTAAAGAGTCTTTGTCTGGAAAGTGATCTTTTTCTGGGTTTGATTGCCAATTATGGTTCTGGTTTTGGAGATGTTTGCTGGAGAAGTTTTTGGTATAGCTTGTTCTAACACATGTGGTCTGCAGGTCATGGTCTACTCACGGTTTCTGAGATTTTTGCGAGTTCCCACCTTGGCTCTCTTGGCGCTTGGTTTGAGTTTGTTTGAGGACAAACAAAGATATAAGTCCGGGGGAGTTGATATGTTACGGTTTTGACTCAATTTGACCCCGTTTATTTGATAGTTTTGTAGTTGTGTGAGTCCTTTTCAGGTTATAATAAGAGGCTAGGAAGCTAAAAGCAAGAATTGGAACAGCGGGAGCAATCGGAGCAGAAAGGAGTTGAATTGGAGCAGAAAAGCTGATTTTAGACCCAAGAGCACATGCTCCCAACTCTACGGTTTCATGACGACACGTGGCAAGCATCTAGGCGCCGATTCCTTGCCTAATTCCCCTTATTTTAGGCGATCCTTTGTGAGAGAAAGAGAGAGGAGATCGATTTTTAATAGGGAGATTTGAATTTGGATTCTTTCCTTATTTTTCTCTACTTGTATGTTATTTAACCTAGGGTTTTTAGGAGAGAGGATATTCTTTTCTTTTGGTTTTTGAGCGACGTTTTTGTGAGAGGAAGAAGAGCGGCCACCTTGTGAAGCATTCTCTGAACCCTTTTTATTTTTATGTCATTGAATTTCTCATCTTTTGCTATGATTCATTTCTCTATGTCTGAGTAGTTTTCTTTGCTAGATTAGGGGTTTCAAAAGGGGTTTCATGGGTTAGCAACAGAACACAAATAGGGATTTATATAATCGATTGTCTTCACTATTGTTAGACTTAATGCTTAGGTTGATTTGATCACCCAATCTATGATTCTAGGTTTATCTATTCATCAAAAGTGTAATAAGTTGCTAGAAAATACATTAGTGGGCAAATTATCCTAGACCTGCGAAAGTTGATGTGTAGGTGATTTGTGAACTTATCATTCCTGTTCTTTAATGCTTGTCTGCGATTCTGGGCTCAAACGACAGTTTATGGTTTATGGACCGCCGAGCATGTGCTCCGGATGTCTGAGCACGTGCTCCGCGTTTCCGCACAGAATCGATCAGATAGAGTTATTGATGCCACGACAGTGGATCAGTTTATATTTATGTTTGAGTTCTAGACTAGTACTTAATCTATGCCCTGAATAGTTGTTTAGTTGCTGTCTCTGAAATTCCCGAGAATTACCCCTGATCTATTGTTTTGCTTATTGCCTTTTTATACCATTTTAATCGCGTTACTGTTACCAAACAAACCCAACTTTGAATTGTCTTAGCTTGAAATTGAACCAATAGAACCATAGAGTAAAACTTGGTCTTCGTGGGATGCGACCCCTAAGTACTACTTATTTGTTGTGCATTTGCAGTAGGAAATAGGGTTTAAAACTCTGTGTATCAATACCCTTTGAATTTTTTGGTATATCCAAGGAAGATGCATTTGAGTTACCGAGGATCGAACTTGGTTTGGGCATACGACCTTAAGGTTGGGAAGCATGCTGAGCCTAAGGTCCTTAGTGCAGAGTACTCTGGTGATTTACCAAATAGTGCTTCGTAGGGACTTGTGTTGCTGTCAAGACTACTGTGTGGTAGAAGATTGCAGAGGAAATTCGAGGTGAAGAAGGCCTCTACCCAGTAACTTTGTGGAGTGGCGCTTTGAAACATCAATGTAAGTGCCATTTCTGTTAGCTGTCTGTGTTTTCTCTCTGCAATACCATTTTGTTGAGGTGTGTGTGGGCATGATATGAAGTGTTGGATACCAGAATTTTGCAGATGTGCTAGAAACCTGTGACTTATAAATTCTCCACCACCATCTGACTGAAATGTTCCAATTTTTATTTGCATCAAATTTTCTACCAGAAGCTGATACTTGATGAAGGTAGAGCAAAAATCTGATTTTTTCTTTAGTGGATAGAGCCAACAATATCTTGAATAATTGTCAATAAACACTACATAAAATCTGAATCCTTGAATAGATGAAACAGGAGAAGGATCCCAGAGATCACAGTGCACTCTCTCTAGAGGTCTAGAAGAAGTAAAAGTTGAAGAACTAAATGGCAATCTTGAACTCTTTCCAAGCTGGCATGATGCACACACTTTGCTGGTACTTTTATTTATTTGAATTGCCTTATTTGCAGATAGAAGCTGAAGAACTTGTTGATTAGGATGTCCTAATCTCTGATGCCAAACTTCATCACTTGTTTTGATTTGTCTTGTTGAGTAGAGCATCTGAAACTTTGGATCATCCAGCTTGTAAAGCCCGTTATTTTCCTTTCCCTTTGTCAGAACTTTGAGAGATGCTTTGTCCTTAATAACAACATCAAGATCATCAAACGTGACAGCACAAGGATAGTCTTTAGTGAGCTTTGACACTGACAACAATGATTTTGCTATTTCAGGACAAACTAGTACGTCTTTAAGAGGGATGTTACCTGACGTTGAGGGAAGATTAGCAGAGCCGACATGAGTGATGGGAAATTCCCATCACTTGCCATTACCATGTCACTTCCATGATAAGGTTGAGCTTGCTTCAATCGTTGAGTGGAGCTAGTGATGTGAGCAGTCGCAGCTGAGTCGGGGTACCAACTGTTGTCCTCAGTAACGTCGGTGATATGAAGAGCCGAGAAAGCATAAGCATTGATCGCAGGTTGAGGTGGTTGCTGATATTCTTCATCGAATCTAAACCAACACTCAAAGGCGTTGTGACCTCGTTTGCCACAGATTTGACATACCGGTTTGTCAGTCGAGACGGTAGGTGGTCTAGATGAAGCAACAGACGAGAACTGTTGCTGGAAGCCTCGACCTCGAGTTGAGTAAGAACCTCTGCCTTTGCCTCTGTTACCACGCCCACGATAGCCTGAAGATCTTGTCGTGTGAAATGCTACGTGTGGTGAGACATCCGTGGAAACAGAGTAACCTTGGATTCTGTCGTCATAGCCAGTAAGGCGAGATATGACATTATCATAGGTGGGAGCAGGAAGTCGGTCCATTGAATCCTCAATGACAGTGATTATAGGTTCATATTCACGACTTAAACCTCTTAAAGCAACAAATATTTTCATTTTTTCACTAACTGGATCTCCTATAGAGGCTAACTGATCACAAATGTCCTTAATTCCTCTAAGGTAATCAGACATGCTCTTATCTAATTTCTCAGCATTCTGAAGACGCCTTTGTAACTCAAATAGTCTAGAGGATGAGGTTCGGTTGAAGTGGGAGATAAGAGTATCCTATACCTCTTGAGCTGTTGCAGAGCCGGTCACCAGTCGCAGAACGTTCTCAGTCATTGAGCCAAGCAGCCAAGCCTTAACAACTTGGTCAGATCTGGACCAACTCTCAAAAGCTGGGTTGAGTATGTCTTCGACTTTGCCATTGTTGTTGTTGCGGATGGGGATCTTCTCATCTGGTGGTTTAGTAGTGCCGTTGACGAATCCAAGAAGAGATTAAGTACGCAAGAAGGATTCGAACTGAGACTTCCATATGAAGTAGTTCTGCTCTGTAAGCTTTATGGTAACACAGTTTGAAATGTGTAGAGAGGGAGAAGAATAGGGTTCCATGGTTCCGTCCATGGCTCTGATACCATGAAAGAAGAAACAAAGGAACAAAGAAAGAGGAAAGATTGATTCTTATTACTTCAATCGATAGATTACAATACGGTGGCTTGTTCCTTTTTATATGGGGATACAAGGATACAAAGGTTTTAACCTAAGTTCTAGGATCTTCTAATCATTAGCTGTGATTGTGACGTGGCTACATTCGTCTTCACATGATTCAAGGGCAGCAAAACGATTGTTGGTTGTTATGGTCGTACTCTCTGCATATATTGTCCTATTTGTTGAGCTCTCACCTTTGTCGTGAACTGCAGGTGACCGTTGGACAGTTGTGGGCTTTGGAGAGCATTTCTTAGTTTGTGGCATTGTATTGGACCGTGGTTCCAATAGGCCTTTTTGCAAAGCCATGTCTTTTGGACATTGGTCTTCAACTAGTACACAACTAACAAAGTCATCTCTCCTAAATTGTGATTTTTTCTGGGTCATTTAATTTGGTTCGAACAAACAACTTGTTTTTGAAGTTTCCAGTACGTTAAATAAAAAACAAAATATGTGGAACTTGACTATTCAAATGTAAAGACTCTTTTTAAGTCTTTGCGTTTTAACGTGAAGAACACTTGGTAGTAGAAAGACTAGTTATAGTGATTCAGTCAAGCTTTGTTGGATTTATTATATTTGTGGAGTAGAGTGTATTATGATTATGTATATAAAAGAGAGATGGGCACGAAACCATGTTAATCCCTTAATATTTACCATCTCACAGTTTCCATTCTTACTTCATTATATCTATTCAAGAAAATTAAATGAAGGGCTTCTGGAACTCATCGAGTATCATTCCTATAACTCTCTCTTTTATTTTCTTGTTCATTTATCATTTTGAAGACGTGCTTGCGGCTCCTACTAAGCATTTTTTGTGTCGTCCCGAACAAAGAGATGCACTTCTCGCGTTCAAAAACGAGTTTGAGATTGGGAAGCTTAATTATAATTGCGAGCCGGAACGCATTGACTCTCATCGGAAGACGGAGTCATGGGGGAATAATAGCGACTGTTGTAGTTGGAAGGGTATCAAGTGCAATGCCAAGTCCGGAGATGTGGTCGAGCTAGACCTTGGCTGCAGCCGCCTCCATGGCCGGTTTCATTCCAATAGCAGTCTTCAAAAACTTCCTTTTCTAACCACTCTTGACCTTTCATCTAATGATCTTAATGGCCAAATCCCAGATTCCATTGGAAACCTTTCTAATCTTATCAATCTCCGCCTTTCGGAAAGTCATTTCAGTGGTCGGATTCCGTCTTCCATTGGAAACCTTTATCAACTCACCTCTCTCGACCTTTTGGGAAATAATTTCAGTGGTCGCATTCCATCTTCGATTGGAAACCTTACTCAACTCACCTCTCTCAACCTTCGGGAAAACAATCTCGATGGTGAAATCCCATCTTCTTTTGGCAATCTAAACCACCTGACCACCTTAGAGGTTACTTGGAACAAGCTCAGTGGGAATTTTCCCATTGTACTACTGAACTTGACAGGGTTGTCAGATTTATCGCTCTCCCACAATCAGTTCAGTGGCGCGCTTCCTCCTAATATCACTTCACTATCCAACTTGAGAGGTTTTGATGCAAGTGACAATGCTTTCACTGGAACAATCCCTTCTTCTCTCTTCACCATTCCTTCTTTGACATCTATTATGTTGAGATATAACCAACTCAACGGCACTCTTGAGTTTGGGAATACATCTTCTGCACCATCTAACCTACAATGGTTAGACATTGGCAACAACAACTTCAAAGGGCCAATCCCGAGATCCATTTCCAAATTTGTCAACCTCTCGTATCTTGACCTTTCTCATTTCGACACCCAAGGCCGTCCAGTTGACTTTAGTATCTTCTCGCATCTCAACTCACTCAGATCTCTATACCTTTCACATTTAAACACCACCACTACGATTGACTTGAATGATATCTTATCATATTCCAAAAGCCTCTCTCTTTTATATCTCTCAGGCAACCATGTTTCAACAACAAACAAAAGTTCAGTTTCAAATCCCCTTTCACAGGAGATATATTCTTTGTACTTGTCAGGCTGCGGTATCACCGAGTTTCCAGAGCTCCTAAGAACCCTACATGAAGTGGCGTATCTAGACATCTCCAACAACAAAATCGAAGGTCAAGTTCCTGGTTGGTTATGGACTCTACCAAATTTGTACGTCGTGGATCTTTCCAACAACTCTTTCAACGGTTTCCAAAGATCAAAGAAGAAACAAGGATTATCCTCTGTCCGGAAACCATCTATGCAGTACTTGCTTGGCTCCAACAACAACTTCACTGGCAAGATTCCTTCATTCATATGCGAGTTTCGTTCTCTAGAGACTCTCGATTTATCTGAAAACAACATTAACGGTTCAATCCCTCATTGTTTGGGAAATCTCAAGAGTAATCTTTCACATCTAAACCTTCGTCAGAATAATCTGAGTGGAGGTCTTCCAAAGCATATATTTGAAAATCTAAGGTCGCTTGACATTGGTCATAACCAACTTGTGGGAAAGCTTCCAAGATCTTTGAATCGTTTCTCAACACTTGAAGTTTTGAACATGGAAAGCAACAGAATCAACGACACGTTTCCGTTCTGGTTGGGTTCTCTACAAAAGCTACAAGTTCTTGTCCTTCGCTCCAATGCATTCCATGGATCAATACATCAAGCCTTGTTCCCTCAGTTGCGGATCATCGACATATCACATAATCACTTCAATGGAACTTTGCCATCGGAATACTTTGTGAAGTGGAGTGCTATGTCATCACTTGGAACAGACGAAGATCAGTCTTCCGAAAAGTACATGGGAGATAAATTAGGCTATTACCAAGATTCAATGGTTTTGATGAATAAAGGTGTAGAGATGGAGCTAATACGTATCTTAAAAATCTTAACAGCAATCGACTTTTCTGGAAACAAATTTGAAGGAAAGATTCCAAAGTCCATCGGTCTATTGAAAGAGCTTCATGTGCTCAACCTGTCAAACAATGCATTCACTGGCCGCATCCCTTCATCTATGGGGAATCTGACAGTTCTCGAGTCGTTGGATGTTTCCCAAAACAAGCTTTCAGGAGAAATTCCACAAGAGCTAGGGAGCCTCTCGTTCCTTGCGTACATGAACTTCTCTCATAACCAGCTTTCAGGCCTAGTTCCAGAGGGCACTCAGTTTCGAACGCAGTCTTGCTCTTCCTTTGGAGATAATCCGGGACTTGTTGCCTCTTCTCTTGACAAAGTCTGCAGGGATATTCACACACCACCAGCATCACATCAACACTATGAAACGCCGGAATCAGAGGACGAAGATGAAGAAGAGGTGATTAGCTGGATAGCAGCTGCAATAGGATTCGTACCCGGTATTGTATCTGGTTTGACGTTTGGATACATATTGGTTTCCCACAAACCAGAGTGGGTCATGAACCCTTTTGGCCGAAACAATCGCAGAATCACCACAACTCAGTAGAGAGAGGTAATGTTCCTAACTTTTTAACGAATGTTTTTAGCAAACATTAGAATGAAATTATATTTGTTTAACAGCTATTTCGTTTTTAGGACGTCAACCAACTACTCTTAAAGCCTATCTGAAGAATCTGGACGAGGAAAGTCAAAGTAAACGGATGAACTCTTAGGACGTACGTCAACCAACTACTCTTTAAGCCAGCTTTGTGCAAATCCAAGATTGGTTTATATTTCGGTTATTGTTCCCACTTCCCAGTTTAGGTTTGTGTTTTTCTCTTTTACTCTGTTTTCCTTGCCAACTTTGTAATTGAGCAACTCTGTTTCGAACCATAAATTACTCTCCCTTTAGATGCACATGTAATTTTTTTTGTTTTCTGCGATGTTATCTTTACTTTTTCCTATTAGACTCTCGCATCTATATATACGTATGTCCATTGTCCATATCAATTAGTTACAGATATACTGAGCAATTATTTTATAAACCTTATACATGCATTGATATATTCAAAGTCAGTTGTGTCTTTTTTTTTTTTTAATTTATTTATTTATTGTGTTGTGACTTTTTTTATTAGACGTTAACATAGCTAATTTATTTGTCAACAACCTCCTTCATTCTACACATATTTCTGCAGGGAACTTACAATGAGAATGGAGATGTGTGTTTTGATGATGATTTATGAGTTTCGTTGTGGCTTAAGGAGAACGAGTGATTATGATATGCTAAACGACTACTAGAAAAAGTTAGGAAAGCAAGCCTCTGAGATTATATAAATCACTATTTTTTAGGGTTAAAATTAAGAAAAATGACCTGATAAGAAGATTTAATTAAGTAAATGACTATTTGTTAAGTTGCTATTAGCAATTTCTTCTTAAAATTATCATTTGTTTTGTATATTTGTACTCTCATTCACAAAGGCTGAAAGATTACAAGATTCTTTGCATTTGTATTCAAGTTGTTATTATATTTTTGTATACTCATTATAAGGATTGAAAAACTTCAAAATCCGTAACGTTTTTGAATGTTTGATTTAACAAAAGAAAGTTAAGTTTGCGTTTGATTTTGATTTTTCTTGTTATTGGTATATTCGCAGCCATAATGAATGATGAGTAGAAGAGAGGAAGACAAATAAAGAAGGGGAAAATGGATAGTGAAGGGGACGGTGGTGGTGGTGGTGGGCTTCTCACTCTCTCACTTTTCTTGTCAAATGTCTTGTCTTCTCCATTTCCACACTCCAATTTATATGCAACCTGTGATTTCTTTATTATTTTGACATTCTTTTGATCAAATATGTATAATATAAAATAAGAACCAAAAGGTGATATGTGAACAATTCTATTTGGTTTTAAGCTTCGGCCACTGTGAAAGAAAAGAAACTTCATCTTCAATTTGGAGCAATCTGAAATCTTTTCTTGTATTTTCCTTGATTGACTTGTTTCATCTAATCCAAAGTCTTTCTTCTCTCTTTTTCATATATATCCTCAAATCTCAAACAGAGAAAATTAGCTGATTGGTTACATTTAGTCTCTGTATCTCTATAGTACCTTGTCCTTTGATTTTTCAACATTATACTCAAACCTCAATACCAAAAATCTCAAAGATAAACCGGTATATGATTATGATTTATGACCTACGAGCTTGGACTCGAACTCACAACCAATCATGCAATTAGCAAAGAAAAGCTCAAGCCAACACAAATGATGAATAGGCCCATGCCTTGTCCCATTTGTTCCCTTTTCTATTACTTTCAAAATCACTCTTCTTCACAAAAAGTTAAAAGAGTCTCATTAATATATAAAGGAAGCACAAGATAAAACTTGGAAAAAACGAGAGCCTAACATTTACCACCCAATATCAAAACAAACAAAAACAATTTTGAGATGAGAGGGCATGAGCCACGATCAAGTTCATCTTGTGCAGCCTGCAAGCTCCTGAAGAGACGATGCACACCCACTTGCATTTTCGCTCCTTATTTCCGCTCAAGTGACCTGATAACTTTTGCCAAAGTCCATAAAGTCTTTGGAGCCAGCAACGTCAGTAAGCTTCTCGGTGAGGTCCCTGAAGAACAGAGACAAGAAACCGTCAACTCGCTAGCTTATGAAGCTGAGGTTCGTCTCAAGGATCCTGTTTACGGTTGCATTGGAGCCATAGCTTCTCTGCAGAAGAAGATGCTCGAGCTTCAACATGATCTAGCCGTTGCTCGCACTCGACTACTTGCCCATTCTGGGGTCAGCAACCACGTGTCCCCGTTGGATAATTCTCCTGAGCTCGCTGCTTTTCTCGATCTTGTACCTTACAGTGACTTGATGTTGCTTGATGGGTCTACTAGTCTTGATGCTTATTTGTATGATCTTGGACAGCCTCCTTTTGTATAGGCCTTATCTCTCTATCATATCTCTTTTATCAGCTGTAATTTGCACTTTGCTTACAAGTCATCTTCGAGAATCTAAAGTATATCTCTGATGTATGAATTCCAATATGCACAATCAGATACTTACTTCATCGTTTGTAAGCAAGAATCGAGTTTAAACTTTAAAAGTAACTATCACATGCGATGAGATAACTCAGGTACATGATGAGCCTTGGAAGGTCAGAGTCCTTACCAGTTTTGGACCAAGTGGTAGGCCAAGGAGAGTAAAGTGAGGTTTTTTAGATGCAAAGCTTCTTTGTAAGTCAGGTCTGAATAGGAGAGCACATGCTTATGCATCCCCAAATTCTACCAAACATGAAACATTGATAGATATGCTTCTGCGATGTTCCTTTTCGAGGCTCCAATAATTCAGCCTCATGTGTCACCTCTTCTACCTCAGGTCACAAGAGTCTTGTCCTGGAGATTCCAGAGTGCTGCAAAGTCACATAAGCAAACAGCCAAATCAATAGCTTGGTGGGTTTTGATCAATTCCAAACTGAATTATGAATGACTCTGATAAACGAGTTCTCCTCAGAACCGCACTACGCATCTGGTTAAATCTAGGCATTCCTGAAACCTGATTTAGAAGAACACTAATTGCAGATCACAAAAAAAGAGATGAACACTATTTGGAACTGCAGGCACTGATACACAAACCATCATACATTGATACTTCACAAAAGTACATCTTGATATGTCAGATACTACGAGAGTTCTTTTGGTAATCCGCATTGCTACTACTAACCAATGTACTCTACAATGCTATAGAAGAAAATGAAAAAGAAGTAAAAAAAAAAAAAAAGCATCACTCTAACTTAAGAAAACCTAAAGATCAATAATAATAACATCTTCTCCAATTCGTATGAGCTTTAGATCCAAACATTGCTCCCTTGCCCCTCACCACAGTAAGTAAACTCCTCCACATTCTATAATCCTACAACTTCTTACCTGTACAACAAACAAACAAAGTTTCAGTAAACTCAAAGATTGATCTCAAAGAGCTTCAAACTGAAGGAAAAATGAAAACTTTGACCTGAACAAGCTCTTCGTTTCCCAAGTTTTGACTTCTCAAGCTCCAATTGCATCTCCATCAACATGTTCATTCGTTGTAACTCAAGGTCCTTTGCAACTTCCATCCTCTGCTTCTCCAATTCAATCATCATCCGCTGCTTCTTACCTTCGATTCTTTCAAACGCTTCCCCTAACTTGAGAATCGATCTCGCCAGCTCCCTAAAGGCCGATCCTTCACTCGGATCTACATCTTCAACTCTACGATGCTTCCTCACCACAAAACCCCAATCACCCGCGTCATCATCATCTTCATCGTCATCATCATCATCATCGTCGTCGTCGTCAAGAGAGCTTCCCGTCGATTTAGATCCAGCAGGATTCAAATTAGGGTTCATCAACGCCGACTTAACAACGCCGCCGGAGGGTTTCTTCACAACCGGACCGATCAAGAAATCGAGCCTATCGAAGAAGCACCAAGCCGACGAAGGCTTCGCCTTCTCAGTCTTGTACTTCTTCTTCAACGTATCGATCCGGTTCTTGCACTGCACGTCGGTCTTAGGCCGGCCGTTACCGTGGCTAGCGTTAACGGCGTCGGCGACTTCTTTCCAATCGTTTTGCCGGAGATTGCCACGGTTGAGATTGACGTAACGATCTCCCCAAGCTTCGATCAACGTCGCTGTAGCGTCCTCGCTCCACCAATCCTCTCTCCCCGCCGGTAAACGGTTAGACCCGCTCTGGTTGTGAGGCTTCGGGTGAGTCTCCGGCGTCGTCTCCATCTCGGAGAGGGGAGGCTAACGTGCGCGGTGGAGGATTGAGGCTTAGGATAAGAACTTTTTGGTGATTTGTTGGATCGGATTGTTTTGGTTTAAAGAGAGAGAGAAAGAGAGAGTAAAAGAGAAAATTACGGTTAAAAGACGATTTTGATTACCGGCGGTGACGTCAGCAACGGCGATTATCTTCTTTCTCTCCTACCTCTGCTAACCGAATCCAACCACTCATCCCTTGTAACCGGTTATCGAGAACCGGTTTAGTCATAAATTGAGTCATACGTACTAAGAGTATGGTCAATCTCAAACTTCGTTTAATAAGGGTAATGATGATATAGATTACATAATTAAACAGATTGACAATGATGGTTTAGGTTTTGGAGTGTGTTTTTTCCTATAACATTTGAAGCGGTTTGGATTTAATGATTAATTAGGGCTTAGACCTAGAATCTCGATAGTTCATTAATGTCATGATTAAAAAGAAATGTTATTATGGAATAATAATAAGAAAAAACTATTATAGGTTTGATGTGTTACAGTAACTAGATCATTTACGTTACGCTATAACAAATCGGAGTTTGGAAGTGAAAAATGGTGGGATGTAATTAAGGAAAGATTGATGGGTAGACAAATCGTTAGGTAAGGGAGAGCATCCCAAACGTGTTTAGGTCTTTATAGACTATTGTATGTTAAATGTTTCGTGCCGTGTCTTGTCCAATTGTCTTTTTGCTGTCTTACCAGTTGATATGTTAGTCCATGCCTAACTTACTAATGCTTTTGTAACTACGAAAATAAATGTGGCTGAAATGTTTGAAATGTTTGAAAAAGGCCGAGTTTTGTTGTGGTCAATAAGTGTCTTATGATGGTATGGATGAAGAGCAAATAGAAGAAATCTGTAGAAATAATTTGATTTCTAAACTAAATATGATATTCTTACATCAGCATTTTACGGGAAGAACCAAATCATAGTCATCTTTTGCAGCACATTGGTAGTAGTGGATAATAAAGAGTTCAACGAACAAGGAACGTTATGAACTTAATTATGATCAAATTTACATGCTTGGTTTATGTTTTACATTTTGTTCAAAAAAAAAAAAAAAAAAAAAAAGGTTTATGTTCTACATAATAGTGTTTTTTCGAAATTATCGATTGGCGTCCATGTCAATGACTTTTGAATCTTTGATGCAATCGATCTATTGTTACTTTTAAATCATGCACGTTACATTTATATCAATAATCACTTCCAAGTAATCGAGTTAATCGTGCTCCATAAAGACGTACGGTGAAGCAACTAAAGGCATTTCTAACCCATTTCTTCATTTTTTATTCTATTTTGGAGATGATTTTACTCTAACATATTTCTCTATATTTGACTTAAAAAAGAATATTTTTAGAATATTTTTCTTATATCTTATTATTAATTTATATATAGTCCTTTATTTATTAAAATTACAAATTTGACCCAATTATTTTATTTTTAGCTTAAAAGAAATTTTTTAGCATGTTATTTATATTTAAAATTTATTATTGAACAACATTACATTACACAACATTCATCAATTATTAGTATTTGTTGTATTAAGTTGTTTTTAATCTTCAGTTTAAGTCATATTATGTGTTTTAAATTTTATTGGTAGTAATGTTATTTTGTACTTTTGTTTGTATTGTCTATTTTCTATGTTATATATGTTAATTGTTGAATTTTAAAATTATTATTTATAAGTTTAAGTTGAAAATAATAATATTTAACTGTATTTAGATATAAAATATAAATCTATATAAATTTAAGGGATTGATTTGCAAATAAAAAAGCTTAACTCCAAAATGGAAAAATGAATTAAAAGTCTCCAAATATAGAGATAAATATAGAGATCTCCATTTTGGAGATGGAAATGGAGTGGGATTGGAAAATGTTTTTTTCCAAAATAGAGTTTGGAGATAGAAATGGAGATGGTTTGGAGTTGGTCTAAAAAAATGTAGCCAATTAATTAAATTCTGATTGTTCTGTTGCTACTTGCTACGTACTTTCCAATTGCTACTAGCCTACTACCACTTGGATCTTGAAAAAACACACAAATTATTGCATGTTGCCTAATATATTCTTGAATAATGTTAACCGAAACTAATTAAGAAAAATACAAACAATATGGTAAAAAGTTTATAAATAAAAATAAAACTACACTTTCCTCCATACCTGACTCTTAATTACTTGTACTGTTGTACATACAGTTGTACTACTTGTGGAAGCTGCAGTTAACTCAGATTAATATTCTCTCTGCTTATTTTTTTATTAAAAGTATCAATACAATCACGTGACGACTGACGTTAACTGTATTACTATATATATAATACATATCACACCGTGTTCACAATCAACGTCGTCCATAATTAAGAAACAACTAATCCATCGCCAACCGGCAAAAAATGACGTCATCTTCACCGTCTCCACAAGCATCCATGCTTTTGTACTGGCACGACAACCAATACGACGACCGCAACTTCCAGATTCATGGCCGTACACTCTTCTTCGCCGTGGCTCTGTTATCCGTCGTCTTCGTCTTCGCTCTACTCACTCTCTACATCCACCGGAGCTGCCTACCACACACTCCCGCCACTATTCTCCACGCCCCGTCTCCTGATCAACACACGCTATGCGTCCGAGGAGGGCTTGAGCCGGCTACGATCAGAAGCTTACCCGTGGTGCTTTTCAGGAGAGAAGCGGCGGAGGATGAGGAGGAGGAGTGTTGTATATGTCTCGGTGGTTTCGAGGAAGGGGATAAGATGAAGCTGCTTCCTCCGTGTAGCCATTGTTACCACTGCGAATGTGTGGATCGGTGGCTTAAGACCGAGTCGAGTTGTCCGCTATGCCGAGTCTCCATCCGAGTGGACTCGTCCATGTCGTTGCCAAGCCAATGAGACAGCTAGAGTGATAGCGATTAAAGATATTAATATGTTTTTTTGTCATTGGGTGAGTCAAAGATTTTAGTTAACATTTTGCATGGCCGTGGATGGAGAGGAAGATATTTTACACACACACGAATGGTTATGGTTTCTTCTAACAAAATTTAATTTTCCTATTCTGTCTTTATCATTGATCGTGAAGTTTTGATAACTTTTATATTATAAACGTAAAATGATGGACATTCCTTGTGTAGATAATTTATAATTATAAGGGTAAATTAGTTAAATATTAAATGATAATATAAAATGATATGTTATTTTATTATTATTGCACACACTATGTGATACAATATTTACATGGTAAAATTTTGAACAAAATAACATGTTGTTTCGATTAATATGTTATCTTCTCAAACTTGCACATACCAAGACAGATGGAATGAATTTTGGGGATTATCCATAGTTACTTGAAGTCTTGAACTAATAATATATATAAAAATCATGGTTATCTAAATTGTAGTTAAAAAGATTTTTTTTTTTTAAAAAAAACAGTAGTGGTTAGAAAGGCATCACTATGGGCTTTATTGGCCATTAAAGTAGTATCGAAAAGGCCCAATACTTGCAAAAGGAGTAAACGAGTGTTTACTGTTTAGGGTTTCGCTGTCATATAAAGAAGTAATGTGACTGAAAGCAACAAAATCCTTCTGATTTGTCGGCCGCTCATTTTTTTACCTGAAATCTGCATAGAATCAGAAGACTGAAGAAGAGTGTGAATTCGCCATGAGGGCTAAGGTGAGTAATGGGTTTCAGTTTTTGTATGGATTTGTTTGATTCGTGAGAATTGGAATAGTAGTGGGTAAGATTTGAATGGTGTGTGTTTGTTGTTGGGTATTGATTGTATCAGTGGAAGAAGAAGCGTATGAGGAGATTAAAGCGGAAGAGACGAAAGATGAGACAGCGATCTAAGTAGAGAGTTTCTTCGAACAAGCCCTGTCTTTTTTTGTGTTTTTTTTTTGAGTTTTTTGTTTGAATGCTTCGTTGAACGAAATTGTTGAATGTTATGTTTTATTACATTGAAAACTTCACTTAACTTCTGATCTTCGTTCTGCTTAATTATGATTTTGATGTGCTTTTTTTTTTTGGGATAAAATGTGAATTAATGCTCTGAAATTTATATTACGGTAATAACTTTGAGATGAACTGATTGGTTCGGATGTTAATGATGGGGATACAAATTTAAAGGAGTGAGTATTGGTCACACCTAGCTTTAGGGAATCTTAATCTCAGAAGGTACAAATCTCCTAAGAACAAAAGTAATGATTGTTGTTGTAGCTCTGCTTCGTGTTCCAATTTCTGGTTCAACATTCAAAAAGATCGGCTTTAAAAATTGGAGCTTCGTTTTCCTACCACTCTGTCTCCTATGCATGTTGATCGCTGTTGAGACTCTAGATCATCATGTTCATCTCTCATCAATCAAATTTCATGTGACTTACTTCATGGGTCACTATGGAGTTCTATGGAGTTCACTATTCGGTGTTAGTTTTGCTAGCTGGTTGTAAATTTATATGTTCGTGCTAACCAATCAGATAATAAAATACCATGTACGTTCTTAGAAGTTGGTTTATGACTTTGAGAGTTTAGAAGTGGAATAAGTGTCTTCAGTTTTAGTGATTAGTAATTAAGTTTTTTCTCTTGTTCTTTTGATTGCAATGGTGTATAAGGATTTTCCTTTTACCTTGCATATTTTATATACATAGATATTGTTAACAATTGAGACGTAAGTCTGAATAACTAAAGGAGGAAAAGTACTAGAAAGGTGCAAAAAAAAACAGGGCAAATTAAGTCAGGGAAACTTAGTATTTATGTTGATTGAATAATGTCAGAAATAGGGTTAAGTTATACTATAAAAACTTTCTGTTAACCAGTTAGCGTTTTAAAATTTTGCCGAAAGCAATGGTTATTGTGATTCATCTCACAAGATAAAAGCCAATAACAAGATGAAGTGTCCGAAGTAAAACTCCAGAATTGCTTAAAATGTCGAAGAAAAGAAAACCTCATGAGATAGAATTTCAAAGTAAAATGATAAGACTATTAGGAGAAGTCGCATCTCCTCCAAATATAGTAAAATGGGCTTCAATCAAAAATGACTCACCTAAAACCCCCCAAAGAATATTACAGAAGAAAGCAAGTTTATTATCCACACATACCTATATATATATATTATAAAGCGAACCCAAAGAAGGAAACATTCCGACGATTCCGGTCACAGCCCTGTAGTAAGAATACCATGGCAGATTGCACTACTATGAGATTTCACTTTTTCCCCCAATGGTCTTAGTAACCACCCATCGGTGGCATTCCATATGGTGGCATTGGAGGCATTCCTGGCATTCCGCCCATTGGTGGTGGCGGACCATACCCACCACCTCCCATTCCTGGCATCGGTGGTGCGGGTAAAGCAAGTGGCAATAATTGGGCGTACATGTTCTGTATTCGAGAAACAAAAACAAGATATAAGTGTGTATATATTTATTTGTTTTTATAACATTTTACTGTATGATGCCTGAGTGTAGTACCTGTTGGGACATGACATCCTTCTCTTCCTGTTCTTTGGCCTTCACCTCTTTTTGTGCCTCCAGCTTGTCCTTGATTAGCTCATCCACTTTGCCAGAGTATTCTCGGATAAACTGCAAAGAAAAAAAGGACAGTATAAAAGAGAGTTGATCTCTATAGCGTTAGTACGGTTCCTATCACATCAAGTAGAGAGATCTGAGGGATTTGGATGATATATTACCTGGAGGAGATACGGGAAGGCAAAGTCGATCATATTGTTGATCCAAGCGAGTTCCAGAGCAACGTCTGGTCGGATTAAGTCATAACAGACAAAGAGACATGTAGCAAAGCATTCCTTTTTCCCCTGTATAATCAGAGCACAACATACAACAAAAGCGAGTATTAATTTCGTCATCAAGACCAATAGACTGTTTTACCGTATACGGTGAAAACAAAAACAAAAAAATAATGGCATTCGATGTAAACCTGCTTGAAACCATCCATACCTGTTCAATGAAGTAGACGAGAAGTTGTTCCGCAAGATCATGGTCGCCAGATTGTGAAGCAGTTTCCATACAGTCCTTGTACATGTTATCTTTCTTTGACAAAGCAATCGATTGCTTCCATCTACCAGCTTTCTTGTAGATATAAGCAGCCACACGTCTCATTTCGACAAGCTCGTGTTTCTCAATCTGTTTTGCACCATCCACATGAAGATAAATTAGTATACAAGGGAAAATATAAACGTGTTCTCGATAGATAGATTTAAACTCTTACCTTCTGAGCGAGACCTATCTGGTCAAAACTGTCATGCAAATCGATAGACTCGCGCAACCTGTCATAGTCTTCTTCTTCTACATATATCTCATTCAGAGCTTCATTTACAGCAGAGACATTGTTGCTCTGAACTGCAACCATGTATGGTTTAATAAGGCGCAAGTGACCAGCCTGAGATCAAAAACAAGAAAAAGAATCATCAGAAATTGATTGTTAAGCCACTGCTGATAAGTTTTAAGGGAAAGTTTAAATCAATGGTCAGCCTCTAACCTTTCGCATAATATCAACGACACGCGTGTGATCTAACCGCAGAGCAAGCACATTGAGAAGATCGTTGATTATATCAGGATGCTCTTGCAAGTAGAAGTGAACGGCCTTATAGTAAAGCTCAACATTTGCAACCTTGGCAACGATGTCTTTGAATTGCATATGCTCCCATGCTTCAGGAGAATGGTTCATGACAGTGGTTGCTGCATTATCAAACTCATCATATTGAATGTAAAGATAGGTAAGTTCCTGCCAATGCTGTTGTTCATCACAGGCCCGGATAAGCTTGGGAATATTGAGGCGAGTTGAGAACAATTTGATGTGTTCCATAAGCTTCTCATAACGATATCTGGCGTACAGTACACCCAACTCGGTGAAGATCCCCATGTGAGCACGTTCCAGACCAAGTCCACTCTCCATAAGCGAGATCAATTCATTGAAGCATCCTCTGTTCTGGTAGTACTCGCTCACTTCTTCCAGGTCATCCACCTATCAAAAGCACAAAAAGATTACAAAAAGGCATACAAAACTGAAAACTGAAACCAATTAAAAAACTTCTCTGGAGCTAGGATCAGGTATTTATCCACCTGTATGATAATGTTAAGTCCACAGATTTGAGCAAGTCGGAATTCCTCAGCATCAACACAAGCAAAGCAGACTTCCTTCCATGTCTTTGCACTGTTTGCTTTTCTTGCAGCATCAACAGCACCTTGGAACTGTTGCAACTTCACAAGTGTGACGGCTAGCTTGGCCCAATTCGATATGAATGCATAAATTATCTTTGCAGCCTCATACAGAGCTTCGTCATACAAGCGGTCACCAACATTTTGAAGGTTAGCAACGTTGGGCATCAGAATAAATTCTTCAATCTCACCCAACCTTTCAATCTTTGCATAAGCATAGATGAGCTCGCTATCCACCTTGGGTTCCTTCACCTTCTGTCTAACCATCAGAAGGTATCTGACCAAGTCATCATAGACATTAGTATCTTCAGAGGCACGGATGACCTCCAAGAACTGAGTGGCATCATCAGCTCGGATAAAGGACTCAATAGCATCACTGACTAGTCCATCCCTGAGCTGAGCCTTAGCCACTTGACTCCAAACAGAATCTTCTTCGACCCGGAAAGCAAATTCAACAGCACGTTCAATGCTTCTGACATTATCCAACAATACATTGACAGCCTGAACATTTAAGTTAAACTTCTTGAAAATCGCAAATGCTTCCTCGTACAATTGCGCATCAACCGCCACTTCTCCAACAGCTGGACCATCAAAATTATCCAGCCTGTTAATGTAATCCATAACTCTAGACGGATCTGCCTTGATAGCTGTCAGTATAAGCAGATTTTGCAGATTGAAATTTCCACTGAAGGCAGAATTTTGAAGCACAATTTTTTCAAGAAGCTCAATAAGCTCATGCGGCAGATCAGCAGTCATGAATGCTTTAACAGCTGCAGAAACTTGCTCTGGGCTCTTGCTTTCTGGTAAAGCAGTAGACACAACTTGGTCAATAAGTTGCCTCCTATATTCATTTTCTTCCGTAAGAACCTTATCCCAGAGGTCACCATCCATCCTCTCCACTACGTACCTGCAGTTGTAAAACCGTGTATAAGCAAGCAGTCTACAAAGTAACCAGTGTGGAATAAGTAACAAGTCTGGTAAGCAATGATCAAATACCTGGCTTGTAACTTGAACAAAGAGTTCTTGTTGGTGACATTGATGAGTTCCTCATCACATTGTCCTCGTCTGTATGCCACAACAGCCAGAGTGGGATCACGTTTCTCGCAGTACTTACCCACAACCTTAGAGTCGTAGTAAGGATTGGTGGTCAGGAAATGCTCAGGATTGTTATTACTGTCTATGATAATTTTACCCAAGGCATTATGGACATGCACATCTTGGCTTCCCTCACTAACTAGGTGCTCTAAGAACTGAGTGAGGAGCCGGAGTCGATTTCTGAAAACAAAGATACATATTAGAGCCTCAGGAACAAAGAGCATATATATGAACAGACACAAGATGACTAAAAGGATTCGCACCTCTTTTCACATTCCTCGACAAGGGGTTCAACAGGAAGTAATGAACGAACAGAAAGAATGAGGCCTTTTATAAAATCTTCAGGGCATTCGTCATCAAGCAACTGCCCCACAACTAAGGGAGCATTCCCAGGATTCACCTACAAAAGAAATCACACGAAAATAGTGAATGAAAGTTCTACCGTATTTATCAATTGTCTTAAGTAACTACTTACCTTCTGAACGTAACCTTCAATATAACGCAGCATGTTGTTTGTGTAGAGGTAATGAGTAAGATCAGGCACAAAGCCGAAACGATCACAGACATTTATCAAAGGTCTGGCATCAGGAAGCTTAGCTTCCATCAAAAAGTTCTTCGTCTTTTCAGCATCATAAAAGTTAGACTCTCTAGTCACACGCTCAACCTCCTTTATTTGACCAGTCTTGGCAGCTGCTTCAATGTACTTGAAGTGAATCTCAGGATCCTCACTATCACACAGAGGGAAGACATTATACGTCATCAGAATAAAAATACAAGGATTCTGCTAGTTTGCAGGAATGACAGCAGGTTCTTGATAAATTACCTCATACTCAAATATGAACCTAGGAAAAAGTACAGCCCTTCGTATGACTTAAATTGCTCAAAGAGTTTAATGCATGATTCAACACCAAGTTGCTCACAGTACTCCTTGCAAGCCTGCAAAAACATGGACACATCAGTGTCGCATTAAACAATAAAATTCATATGTTACCACATTACAGCACATACCTGAACGATTATCTGAAGGTTGCCTCTCAGGTTGACCAGCAGAAGATCTTTCATGCACTCCATAGCCCACTCGCTAGAAAGAGTACCGAAAAACTCAACAAGAGCCTGTATAATTGAGTAGAGAGATATTCAGCAACTCGAACAGCAAGGAGTTTAGCAAGCAATTTTAGTTCAAAGGTAATACCTGTGGC
Organism: Camelina sativa; assembly: GCF_030686135.1. Lineage (NCBI taxonomy): Eukaryota > Viridiplantae > Streptophyta > Magnoliopsida > Brassicales > Brassicaceae > Camelina > Camelina sativa. The sequence goes on from NC_141898.1 coordinate 4,893,513, forward strand.
TCAATAGCATGTGTGTTCACAATTACACGTTTGATATCAGGTAACTCTGAGTAATGCTGCCCAAAGCAAATGGAAACTTAGTTAGAGATGAAAAAATACTGCATCTATTAGGCCAAGAAGACATTGAACAAAAACCTTTAAGGATTGGATGTAAAGTCCAGCCTTTTCACAAAGCTGAGCAACACGAGGCCGGTCATAATGGCTGAACATCCCATTTGCTAAGATTGCATCAGCCACATTAGGAAAGGTTACCAAATTGATCTCCAAAACCTGTGTTGACAGTGCACTAAAAGGTCTTAGAAAAGAAGGTAACAAAGAAAAGCACAGAGACGTACAAGGTTGCAACTCTTTTCAACCTTAGTTTGCAGAAAAGCATGCTCAGGTAAATTTGGCTTCAGAACATCTAGAAGGAACGCAGTCGCTTCACGGATCAAATTTCTCTGAATATGCAAAATTATAAGTAAATTAGTACACGATACCTCTAGTAATAAATAGATTCAGTATACAGATGCCGAACAAGTAATGAGCTACAAATACTGATGTATACAGTATATCCTACGTGTTCACCTACCTGAAGGAAAAGATCAGTGATAGTGTTGTAGTCAACTGGACAACCTCCTTCCATTTGGGACATCATTAAAGCAAAATTTACTGCTCCCTGCAATTTGCAGAAAAAAAAAAAAAAGATTTTTGAAATATTACAGGGAAAAATTAATCAAGAAGAATCAATTTATGGCTCTTATTGTGATACGGAGCAAGAATCTCGTAAACTAGTCCTTCCATGGTTTAATATGTTGCATTTATCAAAAGTGCACCACACTAACCTGAGGATCCGTACGGAGTATTGTTTGCAGAAGAAACATGTAATCAGGTGTGTACCCAACCTAAAGTCACAACATGAAACAATGACACTTCGTGAGCACAATGACCTTTAAGGTAACAACGGAGGGGGGAAAACTTCAAAACTTCGTTGTTTACCTGCTTTGAATAAATCAGTATCTTGTCAAACTCCCTTCGCTCTGCAAAAGCTGCAACGACTTTTGGAGTAGCTCTAGCTTTGATGTATATTTTTAGAGCAAGGTCATTATCCACAGTCTGGAACAAAAAAGATTACCGTTACAACATACTAAGGGAGACACAGGAGTAATTTTAAATGAAAATGGTCATTTTAAGATTACCTTGACAAGGTCTCCGAGTTCTTCACTGCATTCTAACTTATCCTCAGCCAACCAGTTTTCCAAGAGGTTCTTCTTGTTTTGATTCACAACAAGCCGAGATAGTTCCAAAGACTCATATGCATTGAGCTTCCCTCTAGTCAAAAGGGTCCCAAAATACTGTAACAATGGAGGAGTTTGCCCTGCTTGTACAGGAACACTCTGCAAAATTGTATAGTGTAATGTTGTAGTTTCAACATATTATAGTAGACAACAGGTTCACAGACGATTCTTTGTTTGAATATGGAAAAGATACCTGGAATTTAGCCACCGTATCAGGTGTCCGTAGAATACCCTGAGGAGATTCAGCAGCAAGCTCGGCAGCCTCCTTGTACTTTGTTTGAGCAAATAACTCTTGGAACCGCTGGACAACCTGTAACATCCAAAATGAATATAAATTTGCATCAACAAATGTGATACAAGCAGTGGGTTTGGAGGTCGAAGGAGTTTATGACCAAATTGAATATGGGATATTTACCAAGTGTTCTAAAGTTACTAGGGTTTTATCAATGGTTTAAATATGATCTAGTCCGTATCTGTATAAGATGTCTTAGGAGTTTGGAAGAGGTTTATCATCAAACTCCTTAGGTTTTCGTAATCCCAACATTATCAGCTACCCCCTCCGTTTCAGATTAAGTGTTTTAGACTAATTTTTTTTGTTTCAAAACAAGTGTCATTTTATGATTCAATGAAATTTTGATATGAAATCAACTATTTTACTCCTATTTAATATTACTTAACCATGTGATATAGAATAGAAATCCAAGAGGCAATTGTTTTCTAGGGATATAATAGAACATTTAATTATTCCTTCATTTGCTTGAATATGTAAAAAATGATGAATGACACTTGATTATACGGAGGGAGCCTTAAATATCAATTTCTAATTTTATACATTATTGGCATTTATCGGCAATATTTACTTCACCAAGAAAATAGATCCACACATCTGATCCACAATAAATATCGCATACCAGATTTTCTGCACCAGGGAGGTTTCCTCTCTTAGCAAGATTGACAGCAAGCTCCAAATTGTTCAACTGTGATACAAAAGCATAGATTTCTTAGCATGTCAGGATGAATAGATAGATTATATAGAGAAAAACAGAATAAGAGATGAACATACTTGACCACTAATAAAAGGTATTATGGTGGCCTCATTTACTGTTGCCAAAAGAACTTGTCCTCGCCTATTAATGGCATAGAAACCCCCAGCTGCGGAAGCTTCAGATGTTAAGAAAATGGGGTCCGGACTAATCCGATTTCTGTAGATAGCAGAAGCTGTCTCTAGATCATACACAAACAGCAGGCCAAGCTTGGTGATGACATATATCAAGTGAAACTTGTGAGAGACCTGCCGGGAAAAAAAAGTCGTGTCATGAATTTACACAAGAAAATTACTGAAGTTAATTGAACATCTAATGCAACTACAAACCTGCATGGCCACAGGAAAATCATCAGCAAAATCTGGAGGGAAAAAGAGATCTGCCTGCTTTTTAGTAAATGATGGTTTTCCTGCAAAAAAAGACGCCCACCTTTAGACATCAGACGAATACCAACTACCAATAACCTTGAAAATAAAGAGCAGTTAAGGAAGCTAACCTGGTTGGGCACCAAGCTCAATGACATGCAACTTTGATGTTATCTGCCCAGCATTAAAGCTCTTGCTTGCAAAGGATATAAGAATAGAAGGATTTTCATTCCCAGGGACCTACCAACCATTAATAACGTTGCTTGTTATACTACATTTCAAGATCCGACCATGACTAAACTAACAAAAGAACCACATAGTTACCTTAAACTGCGCAAATGACGCAGCATGTGCTTCAAGGGCCTGGCTCCGTTGTTGATCCACAGAGAAAAGCTGCATATTTCCCTTGACCAGTTGTGGTCTCTACAGAAGAAAATGATGTAACGATCCAGTCAAAAATGTACAATATGACTGCCCTTATCATTTCTTAATTCAACCTAATACGTGGTGAAGGAAACCTACCTCAGGAGAGCCAGGAGCAATTCCAATCAAGACCAACCACTTCTCATTAGGAGAGCACTTATAGTTTATAATTTGATTGTTTGCCAAATTGGCCGTTCTGTCAAACATCTTAACGGGCTCAGAATCACCTGGAAATATCGGAAAAAAAATGAGAAACAACATATATATGATGATATGAAGAAGAGGACAGTAAGTTAAAGATACAAAACCTTCAATCGACCAATGATAAACAGAAGTTTGTGTGACCAGCCCCAGCATCTTTGGTGTGATCCACTTCCAAAAAGCAACCTATAAAACACCAGTGAGACCAGTAAAATCAGAGACTGTATGAAATATACAACATGAAAGATAATTGGGTTACAAATTGTTTGCTTTAACACTCACCTGCTCAGGCATCTGATGTGATTTCAACTTTGCTTTTGCTTCGATGTTAAATATTTGTAGATGATCCTGAGTAGTTCCTGGGACTTGAGCTATATACGAATTTAAGAAAAAAGTGAGTAACAAAGTAAGCAAGATATAAGTAATAGCCAATATAAGGAAACATCAACACTAAACTAGAATTTCTAATTTAACTTCACTCAGCTTGAGACACAACACTGCCACGAGAATATAACACATGTTGGAAAACATGGAACTTCACACTGATATTTTCTACAACATTAAACATGCTATCAACCCAGTCCCAAACAAGAGTATAGGACTCAAACATAAACTCGATGAGTGGTTACTTTTCCATACTGATTTGATAAATCGAATTTTTATACCTCACAACATGGACAGCGTCATTTAAACTTCAACTAAATCAAAAACAACCTATCCGTAATAAATAGCAGATGTAGTTAACAAAAATGAAGTGGAGTTATCAACAGTAGTTCTGGAAAAAACTTCAAAAGGAAACACTTATGGGTTTTATAACTGATAATACACTTCAAAAGGAACAAGTTTCTTTCAATTGAAGGAAACAACAGTTAAATACCTTTTAAGGCAAGGATCCTAGAGTTTGGGTTCATAAGAGCAGAATCAGCAGTTATAGGTCTCCTTAAAGGCTGCATCGGCATATTCATATCGATAATAACAACACTGTTCTGCGGTGCCGTCTCCCGTACACAAATGTACTTGTCAGACTCCATAGTAACATTTGTAAACGTGATGAATTGTTGGTTGATCCCAATGCTCGGAAGCTGGAAATATACCAAAACAAAAAAAAAACGTCAGTTTGGGCATAGTTCATTAACTTAGTTACAAGATCCGAGTAACTAAGCACACTGCACAACACAATAACTTCGAAATATAGGCTAGATACATTCAGGTAACACAGATCTGAGCGTACGTATATAAAATCTGATCATAGAGACAATGAATCATAAACTGACTAAAACATACAACGATCGAGTAGAATTCAAAACTGGAATCAATCATATAACAGTGTGAGCAGAACCAAATCGTAAGAAATCAGAGAGTACAACTACAGAAACAAGTTAATCGTCCAAAACTTTCAGCTCGATTTACAAAAGGAAAAAACGGAGAACTCACCGTTAGGACCTCCTTCATGATGATGGGGGCGTTAGCTGCCGCCATGTTTGACCTCAGATCGCGGCAAGAGAATCCGGGGCCAAAATCAGATCGACGGCCGGGACGGGACCGTCAACGGCCAGGAGAGAGAGAGGAGCGATGCGAGAGAAACTAAAGAAGATTTGAAATCGCAGCCAGATCTGAGGTAAGTGAAGGAGAGAGAGGTGATGGTGGTGGTGGTGGAAGATAGAGATTCCTTTTTTTTTTCTTTTTTCTTTTTCGTTTTTGAAAGTGAGAATGAGGAAAACAGCGATCCAATCGGAGTCACTCGTCGAATATAAGGAGGGTGTGGAGAAGGAGACGACGTGCTACAAAACTTTCGTGCCTGAGCTGTACGATGTGCTTTTTTTTTTTTTTGGCCTGGATCGTTTTCGGGTCGGGTTTAGAACCGCGTAATCAGCGGGTCGGGTTTTGTCACGAAGCAGTACTTTTGGGAATTTTATGAGTATGTTTTGAGCAATGGTCAATAATAATATATTAATATTTGTATTTTTGATATGTTGATTTCATAAAAAGACTATTTGCATGTCGATTTATATTTTTTCCATTTGAAATTTTACAACAAATAGGAACGAAGTTTGAAAGAAAATTAGGTATGATAATAAGATAAAAAGTTTGCTTTGAAACTAAAGAAGATTTGAGATGCGAGAGAAACTAAAGTTATAAAACTATTTTTACGTTTTAAAGTAACACTTTCTTTTTTCACAGTCCAAAACGTATATATGATTTTCTATATGGTATGAATAAAATGTCAATTTCTACTATGGAGGTAAATGTTATACAAAAGTTTCTACTATTTCGTATCGAGTTTATGTAGACCAAAAATTTATAATATGATTCCAAAAATTATTAATCTTACGCATTGATTTAAGTGTTAAGAAATTACGTTGATTTAAGTCTATTACTATTTATAACTTTAGCTCGAACTATATACGTGTTTGATTGGGCAAAGCGTTAATTTGTGTCACGCTCTAGTTATAGCAAAAAATGATCACCTTCAGAAACAAAAATTATCTCGCACTGCATGTGGTCATGATATGTTAGGCACTTTTGTCATGTCCGGATTATATAATTCTACTCCAACGTCATGTGTAGTAAAATAATGGAAGTCTAGCTTTAAACATCATCGAAAGACTTATTAAATAATATATACATTGAGACATATATTCTTCTATTTAAGATCTACGACTTGAGTTGAGTATGATAGAGTCATTGATGTAAGTATGTAACCAACAAGTTCGATCTGATCTTGATTAAGATCGTGACAGTTTCGAAATACAAGAAAAAATGTTTTGAAATTTTGAATGATGGTCGAAATAAAGGAACAATCAAAATGGTACTCCGAACTGAATCGAACCAAAAAAAAAAAAAAAAATCAATGCAAAAAATGCTAATAATCCGCTGCAAAATCAGAAGATTTTAAGGAAAACAAAAAAAGTAACAACAAAACCGACTCTAGGTACTCGACCTAGGAAACAAACAAATCAAACATCAGTTCTTCAAATCTTTATAAGATTTGATTCGGTATCTGTCAAGTGGATCCCTGAAGAAGAGACGTTCTTGGTACACTCTCCATGCGTACTCCTTGAAACAAAAAGATCTGAATGCCCTATTCTCATCGCTTCTTGCTCCTCCATCTCCCTTCTCCTCTGCATACTCTTCTTCTTTGTCACCGTCACTAATCATATCTTTCAATGGAGAAACCATAGTGTCCATGGGAAGTGTAAGCATCAATGTCATTGTCACACACTTTTTTGGACCATTGTTTTGTCCCGAACACAACACTGGTCGATATTTAACTCTTTTGACCTCTCCGTTTCTCCAAACCTACAAATTTTAAGTTGTATGTTAGTTTGTCAAAAGTTGAAAATAAATAAGACTATATATATACTACTAGTATTATTTTTTTGGTAGGCCATATATATAGTAATAGTATTATAGAAAGCTTATATACAAATTTTGACTAAAAAGAGAAACTATATTCCCTAATTTCTAAAGTCCTAATTTCTTTCCCAATACAGGTTTTGACCTAATTAAAACACATATCCCCCTTTAAATTTTTCCCCGCTCCACAATTTTTGTTAGAGATATATATCGGAAATATACAAATCCTTGTTCTCTTTTTGATCAATAATGTTAAGACAGCGAATTAACGCCGTAGTGGAACAAAGCTCTGTTCCATCAGAAAGCTAAGCTGATAATGCGATAATTGTTTAAGGCTTTATATAAGAAGATAATTAACTAGCTGTTTAAAAAGATAATAAAAAATAAATAAAAGAGAACTACTAACCTGAGCAATGTCACCTAACGTCACAAGAACAGAGTCAACTCCGGGCAAAACGGACACCCAGCCAGACTCGGTCAGCAAACAATACTTGTCCTCCCTTACCTGATACTGTAAACACACAACAAAGGGATAAAATCCGTTGGTTATCTCCGGTTCATCATCAGGAACACCTTGGTTAAGCCACATCAGAGTATTAAACCGGGTCGAGTCATATTCGAATCCGAGTGCGCTAGCCAGCATCTCTACCGTCTTCAGTCCAACTTTCTCTAGAGTCCGAGTGAACTCGCGGAGGGAACTCAGGTTCAACTCACTCGACTCGTTTGAGCAGTCGACGTCAAGGCAAAGCGACGGCGTTTCAGCATCGGCTTCGTATCCCAGCGGCCAGTTTTTTGGAAACGACGTTTCTTTCTTCTCTTCACTGAGGTATAAGAGCGAGAGCGAGTCAGACTCGGCTGCTTCAGCGAGTGCAGAAGAAATAACAATATCGGAGTCATCGATAGAGAGTTGGAAATATCCAAAATCAGTAGCGGCGGAGATAAGATCGTCCCAGCTTTCTCGTTCTCCGGCGGAGAGAGATACCATCGGAAGAGAAGCGATGGAGGATGCGGGAGCGTCGGAGAAGCGGCGGTTGGGGAGTGAAAGCAACGGAGGGAAACGGTGGAAAAGGCTGGAGAGAGCGTCGACTGCTGTTTCCGATTTTTTTGTGGTGTTGGGATGTGAACATGACGGAGTTGGTGGAGGAGCCTCCGTGGCTCCACCGTGTTTTTTCGAAGGTTGGTGGTGGTTGAGGTGAAATGAAGAGGAAGCCATTTGAAAAGATGGATGTGACTTTAGAAGAGGCAGAGCCCTTCTCCTTATTATAAGAGTAGAGAAGAGTATTAGTATTTGATTATCCTAAAGAAATACGAAACAATATGTGTAACTTTGCTTCTACGCAATGGAATATATAAGGTTTACTCACACTTGTGGGATATTATGTATAACCTAATTTCCTAGATTGATTATATATTTATATCTAGATACCCAAATTCTACCATCTTGTTTGTACAAATGAAAACAATATCACTAAATAAGTTCATTTATCATGTGTGTGTGTGTTTTAATGACATGAACTTTGCAAGTGGATTTTACAATTATTATGTTAATATTTTTCCGATAACACATTTCTTACATGCCTATTTGTTTAAATTATATTTGGCAAATATTATTGATACGTAATTTGCGATTACAGTTTTCGCCAGTTTTGATTAAGCAGAAAAGAGGAATAATTAAACGAGTAATTCTTTTTAAGCTGAACCGAAAAAAAATCGACCCTTGTATGCGTTATACAATTTTTTTAGTCGCAAAAATAAACGAATCCATATGTAAATATACCAAAAAACATGATAAAACCATCTATATACAAAATCTGTATTATTGTTTGAATCGTTCTTAAATAAGAAAAATATGTTACAAAATACAGAAAAACCTTTTATAGTAAAAATTGGGTAAAAAAATCTCTTTTTTGACATTACTACAAATGTTTTATTTTGAATTCTACAAAACATGTATTTTCATGTTTTATTAACCATGTTTACTTGTGTATGCGTGCATCCATTTGAATCTTAAAATAAATATGATGGAAATTTATCTGCATAAAATATATGCTAGCCGATGACAGACAAAAAAAAAAAATGCTAGCTAATATATAGTTGGAAATTGCCGATTTGTTAGTGTGCATCATTACTTTCAACCATTTAAGCTTCTTCTTTCGTTACCCCCCTACATTTCAGCTCCAAATCAGGCGATAGATAGATAGTTGCTATAATTTTTTCGTTCTCAGATTAGGTTTGGGACTCTATAGATGGTTGGGTTAGATTCATCTCACAATGTTTTTTTCTTCACATACTCGTGCCATAGATTTAGAGGATAGTTATAAATTTCTATTGGTCCTCTTAGAATGGGTTTATACGCATATTCGGTTTGATGCTCATGTTGTTGTTAATCCAAGTTTTGACATACATTCTTTGACAAACAAATAATGTGCCCAGAAGCATTGTTTGCTTAGAGTGGACAAGCTCTTTATATTTTTATCTCAGAAAGAAAATTTGGTGTGCCTGGTTTGAATCGATTCCATGAAATGCAAGAATTTGATGCTTTACTTTAAAAAAAATTATTTCGTATGTGGATTTCCACTTTATTTACAATCTATAGATTTAGTTTCACTGTCAATCGATTTATAATCTAGATATGACTATCTTGGTTTATATTTGTAAGTTTTTCATCTTATATCCATTTTTACTTCTTTATGGTTTGTTGGTTATGAAAAACGTAGCTATTGGCGAATGGTTAAGAGTCCATTTATTTTTACTAAATCCGTACTCATAACTCAAATCCACTTTGATGGTTAAACATTATTTGCATGCACGCACATGTGATGTTTCATATAGTTGCATTAGACTAAAGTTTCCTTTTGCTTATTCGAAACAATATATACTCTTTGTATTATTCACATTTCACTTAATGAGAATTCAGTATTAATGGTATTAGAGTGTTTTTTTCTGTTTTTCTCATTTATTTTCCCAAGAAACTTGTAACAAAATATTTTCTCAGCTCAAGATCAATTTTTCTAACTTTTGTTATTCATCTTTTGTAGTGAGGAGAAGGGATGGTTTGTCAATTGGGGTAGAGTGGTCGTTAAATCTTGGTAGAAGACGGTCATTTTTGGTACAACAGACTTGAAGGCACATATCAACAAGGAAGACATTGCTGGTTTTCTCCAACACAATTGGACATCTGATACATTTTTCAGACTTTCCATGCAAAAGCGTCACAATGAGAGAGCAATTCTCGGAGTTGCTCTTGCGTTTGTCGCGTGAGAGAGCAGTTGTTGGACTTATTTTTCTATTACTTTTCTATTTCGGCGTTTGTGCCCTTCTATTGGAGCTTGTTTATGAATATTTGCTAAAATGCATTTTGCTTACTTCTATATTGGAGACTGTATTTGAATATGTTTAAAATGCATGCAAACCTGTTCTTGAATATGATATTTTAACTAGTCCATCTTTCATTTAATATTTACCTTGAGCAACTCAATTTATATTATCTCATTTAATATCATGAAGAGAACACCGCTAAATGAAGAAGAGAAGTTTCATTTTCTCTCTTATTACATTACTGTTCCTATTTATATAGTTTGAAATTTTGGATTAGGTTAATGTGTAGCTTCATCCTCTAAACATGTGAACATATTGGTCAGCACAGTATGACTAGGACAACTGTATAGAGAGGAGCTTTTCCTTTCTGATCTTGAATCTAATATTTTTGTTGTTTTGCAGATTGGCCTCGTGTCTTCTTAATGGAGTATGCAGGTGGACTTATCTTTTCCTTAATGGACTCTCATATCTTGGGCTGTCATACTTGCTTAATGGACTCAGGCCTGTTAACTTATAAAGTTGATTTTGTCGTCTTGCTGTCTGAAGATGAAGCGTTTGACACTCCAGTTAGGTTAGCTGCCTTCTTTGACGATGTTGCAGAGAAAAGAATCTCAGAATTATGAAACCATTTGATAGACTCTCTAGTACTCTGTAATTCTTAGTAAGGTTGTTACACTTGCAAAACAGAATTATTAAGTTGATAAGACTCTTGCCTGAAATGATATAAGATGAAAGGATTATTACTTGGTCAAGGAGGCCTCAAGGGTAACAGAAAACTTGTGCTGGTTCTATTGGCATAGTGATGGTGCGTATAAATGAAAAGATACTCCGATCCAATTACTGGAAACCGGTAGGGTGATAGATGAATTGAAACATTTACTTGTCCTTTAAAATATGATTTTTCTGTCCTTTTATTTTACTTGTTAAAACTTGGAAGTGATGCTTGTTCTCTCTCATTCATTCCCATAAGCATATATATATATATCTCCTCTTACAATGAAAAAAAAAACATATATTTAACGCCTGCGCAACACACAATGACCACATTCTTCTGCTCACTTAGCTTCAGACTCGGACCACATCTTTTCCAAATTGCTAAACCATGTCATCTTCCTTATCTTCCTGAATTCAGGCCACATTTTTTTTCTTAGATCCTCAACTTTTGCATGATTCCCAAAAACTTCCCTCACAACCTAAAAAAAACACACAGAGAGATGATGAAATAATGTACAAATGTAATTCAATTTGCTTAATTTATTCTTTTTGTTGTGGTTGAAACTATTCAATTTGCTTACCTGTTGTCGCTGCTCCTCACGTTCATCTAGTTTACCTCCATACAGAATATAAGCTTAACATAAAATTAAATTGATTAAATATACTCGTCGATGAAAGGTTATTGGGGTCAATTATGTTATTTAAATTTTTTGTTATTTATGTTATTTATTGGGATCAATTATGTTATTTAAAAATTTTACAAAGGTCAACTATGCAATTTTATAAGGGTCAATTTGATTTTTTTTTTTCTAAAATTTCAGCTAATTAAAAAAATTCACAAGGGTCAATTGACCCACATGGTTATATTCTACCTCCGCCACTGCCCCAAACAATGGTGAAGGCACCGTTTGATAATCAAGGTGTAGCTGGTGTTGTCCCGTATACATGGGGTTTCGGTTTGGTTGGTAGCTTCAATGTGGAAAAGCATTTTAATTGGAAGATGCCTTTTGTGGGACTTGCTATTGCGTTTGAGTGAGGCCTGGGACCATAGATGAAAGATGATGAGTAGAACTTTTTTTTTAATGCTTTGAATATGCTAAAATGCAACTATGTTCTTAAGATTTACTGACTTGTCTTGTTTAATTGTTTTCATATATATATATATATATATATATATATTGGGAAAACAAAATTTAGACGATGCATGTTAAATTAGCAAAATAACGGTTCGATATTTCTTTAAAAAACTTTAATTTAGTTTACCATTTTTATCTCTTAATGTCCTTGGATAATTAATAGAAACAATGTTAATCTCCTACATAACCTTACTTTCTTTTCGTTTAGTTGTTGAACGACTACAAAACATTCATTAAGGCGTGTGGATCAATGAGTTTAGGGCAGATTTCCACATCGCCCGACTAAACAAAATTGGCTAAATCGTTAGTAAGAAAAAGAAACTCAATCGTTTGTACGAAAACAAAATGAATGTTTTGTACAAAACGATTAACTTGGTTCACGCGACTTGGATGTCTTACAAATATACTCTGTTAATGAACTTAAAATGTGAAAAGAATAGAACTTAAAATGTGGAGCACGAGAGTAAAGAATAGACAGAAAATGTAATTAACATAACGACAGTTACATAGACATGGTCTTGACTCTTTTTTTCTCCTTTCCAATTTTGATCATAAATGGTCTTGGTCCACGCGACTTGTATGTCTTACAAATATACATATGTTATATGCGTATAAAGAGAGAGCTAAAAATAACTAGAATTAATGATTTAGTTCGCTAATTTATGTTATTGAATCTAATTACAAACTCACCATTAACCATACGTTTAGATTCTTTTTCCTAGATTTCGTTTAATATGTTTGTAAACAGTTTGTGAAATGTATTTATTTCTATAAGTATATGTTTTATTTCGAATATATATACATGCTCATCTTTGGATCAATTTAGTAAAAATAACGTACTGTACGTACTAGGCATAAACATATGATAGTAATTCAAAATCGTCTGCTTAAGTTATTAAACCATGATTTGCAATTAAACTATGTCCACCATTACCGAATTACAGAAGGATCATCTTGCTTTTACTACAAATCATTCAAGTTAGAAAATTAACTAACAGCTACACGAAATATTGTTGAGCAAATGATCATATATCAAAACTAAGTCAATAACTCAAGACCTATACAATAATTTAATTAATTCATACAAACAAACGTAATCTATATAATCAACTCCATAACCATTATTTACCGATTTGATATGATATATTTAGTGAATGCTGTATGCCTGTATTATTTTTCAGAGGTATGCATATTGTTGTTTACATCATTAATATGAAGCATTTTGATATATGTCTACTTAAATGGCCAAAATTTTCCCAAATAACTGAATATGTGAAATTTTACTTTTTGTTTCCGCTCTCGACTTTTGGACTGTTATTTCGATCAATATTAGTAAACAAAAATCTGGAGTTAACTAAAAATAATACATAATGATTACGATGTTTGTCGAATAATTTATGCTTGTTTATATATGTTATCATATATATGTAGGTTATGTGTATATTTTTCTTTCCAGCATGTAGGAAATGAATGAGAACATTTTAAAACCGTTGGACTAGATCTAGAGGGAACAACGACCCCATCACTTTCAGTAACGTTATTGATTTTTATCTAAAAGAAAATAGAGCAATTTTTTTTTTTTTTTTAGCAAAAAGAGCAATTTTTTTAAATCACACAATAAACAGAACTTCAATGCGTATTGGAAGATTTGCATTGAAACCTCAACATTATGACAGTGTTAAATATGGCTATATATGTTAACGTGAATGTCAGCAATTAATTTGTTGGAAAAACAAATTTGGACTTTGCATATACACCAAGTGTCTCGTACCCCACTGGGACACATGCGAAGTAGACAGTCCTTATACTGTTTTATGAATTACATTCTCATGGATAAAAGCTCTAATTTCATATTTCCATATTATTGTCATGGATACCTAATTTGAGGTTGAGAATGCTGTCATAAAGTTTAATAGGCAGTAAATCTGGTGTGATGCAAGATCGAAGAAGATTACCGGAGGATTCCATCCAAACTGTGAAACAACTATTAATACAGCAAATTAAAAGCAAAGAAGAGACTGCATGTGGGGAGTCTCATCCCGCTTGTCACAAAGTAAACAAGCATGAGTGGCCTGAGTTCTCGCTCTGGTGCTTACTCGGTCAGCCAAGTAAGGAAGAGTTAGTTGGTATAATTGTTTTTTAAGAAATTATAAGTAAATCTGTTACACTAGCGATGGTTGTCATGTTTTCTCACTTGTTGTGTAAGCGTTTTGAATATTTTTTTGTTAATATGTTTTGAATTTAACATATACAATTTAGCTGTTAAGATTTGTTGGTACTTGGATGACAGAAATTCTTGTGTAGATATTTAAAAATGAATTATACTGTTAACATAAAGAAAAAGAAAAGAGATCTTGGAGTTTGGCTTGTGAAGTGATTATCTTCTGAAAATTTACCATAGGTGCTAAGATGAGAGATGGGTTATAATTTCTAATTAAGAAGCAGGATATCGAAAAAGATCAGTGTGGGGTTAGCTTGATGCAGTGGAAGAAGAAGCGTATATATGTGCGGTTCGAAGAGGGAAAGATACTAAAGAGTAGTTTGTTACAACGTGTTTGTGGGAGTTTCGAGTTATAACTAACCCTCTTGTGGTTGTATGGGAGTTTCGAGTTACACCTAACTCTGTTATAGTTGTGTGGGAGTTTTGAGCTGTACCTAACTCTCTTGTGGTTGTGTGGGATTTTTGAGTTTCAATTTGGATATTTTGTTGGAAGAAAATTAATGAATGCGTTTTCTTCTCTATTGGGATTTCTGTTTATTACATGGAAAAATCTGCTTGATATTATCATATGGGTTCCCTGATAAAAATGAACATATATATATATATGTATATATATATATATATATATATATAATCTGCTTAATGATAATTGAGATGTTCTTGCATTGGTTAGATTCTGCTGAACCCTATATTGGAATCAAATGATCATTTGGGATATTAATAATCAATGTAGAGAGCGAAGTAGTAGATTTTTTTTTTATTTTTTTGGTCAAAGACGAAGTAGTAGATTAGGTCACTCTCTCTTTTGGACTGTTCATGGTACCAAACTATCAGTCTATCAATATTATAAAAATAAAAAATGGAGCCAATTAAAAGACCATAAATAATTTTCACATAATTTGTATGTTATCAAACATAGTAACATTTTCGTGTGAATAATTAATACAATAATTTAGTTAAGTTTTTGATAATATTTCGTATAAGTTTACTTTTAAAACTAACCAATTCATTGATGGATATAAAAATAAACTAGAGAAAATCAGATTTTGCGGATAACATTTCTGAAGGAACAACTGAGAATAGTTTAAAATCGGTGGACTAGATCGAGAGGGAACAAGTTATCACTTTCAGTAACGTTATTGACTTTTGTCGAAAAGGAAAATAGAGCAATTATTTAAGATCACACTCACACAATAAACAAAACTTCAATGCGCGCATTGGATTTATGTCTCGAAGCCTCAACATTTATGTCAGTGTTATTTGGCAGTGAAGGGACCGTTTTCAAAATATCAAAACATAGATTGGATATATGATAACGTGAATGTCAGCAATTTCTTTGTTGGAAAAAAAACCTTAATTCAAATTTGGACCACAGAGACGGGATTACGTGACAGTCTTCCATACTTTAACATTGTTATTACCATTTTGGGTAATACTATTTTTGTTTTTTTTGGCATTGTTTTTTTTTTGGTGCAAAAAAAAAAACTATTTTTGTTTTTTTTCAGAGATATTTTTCATAGATAACTAAATTGCATATTTCATATTGTACTTACCCAAAGACACAGTTACACACACATTGAGTACGTACATTTATCCATCTTTTGAACCGCCAGTGCTTCTACATTGTGCTTAAGCAATTAATTTACAAGCTACAAAAAGATAAGAGACTTTTTTTTTGGATGTACCAATAAATCCGTTGTTACTGGAATATATTAATCATTGGATTTTAGTAACTGTAAGAATAATTGAAGGCGTTTATTTCATAAGAAATACAAGATCTAAATCATATGGTTTTAGATAAAATTTCAGTTTGCCAGAAAAAAAAAGATAAAATTTCAGATAATTTTATAACAAGTCACTACAATTTTTATAAATTCCTTCATATCTTCTAAACGTATTAAGTTTAAAACTTAGGGTTGAATACTAATATGTGAATGAATCTCACTCTGACCGTGTCCAACATACATAGTTCCATACTAATAACGAACATTTTTCAACCATCGGACGAGTTCCAAATTCTCAACCAAACAATTTTTTCCGTACATACTAAGATGTATATTATATTATTGTGTTAAGTAAATTACAAAGTAAATTACATGTCTATGCATACAAATTCTGCGCCTTTATATATGTGAGAATAATATATATTATATGTGGAATATGAAATTTGTAAATTAATAGTATGTACAGAAAAGACATTAAAATTAAACTCACATTATCTCTCTTAATAATAATAAAAAAATTAAAATTAATTAAAAATTGTAGAATATTACATAAAATACCTTTAAGAAAAAACTGTAAATAAAGAACTTTTGATATAAAAGAAATATTATAATATATGATATATAAATAGACTATAAAATATAAATATATGTAACTAGAAGTGAATTATATATCCCACTATAAATTAATACTTTGTTGTCCCAAACGGGATTTCGAATTCTCATCATGTTATCAGTAGAGAATATAAAATGTGTCCCAAATCAGCAAAGCATTCTCGTATGGGACAAGAATTTATGAGAGGAAACGGGTACCGGATGGAACACAATATGAATTATACCCATCTTTAATAAATACAAATTTAAAATTCTGTGGTAACGGTAAATGACACTGTTGAGTTGATTCACGGAATTTTAATCAAAAGTCAATTTGAATTCCAATGATGTAAGATAATTTTTAATTTATATATATATATATATTTAATTTATGTGGAAATGTTAAAATGATATCTATTATTTAAGATAGAGGTATAATGTATATTACACATGTTTCATAAGTGGTTTATTATATACTCCATGTAAACATAGGTGATATTAATTGGTTTATACAAACGTGAATACTGAACGTGAATTTATTTTTTCTTTTTATTTTTTCTTTTAATGTTGAAGATAATAATAGATTGGAAGATATCCAAATATCTCGCTACATCGAGGAACCCCATTAATGTTCCTCACTCTTGAAAAGATCATTCTACGTACTTCTTCTATATAAGTGAAAGAGAGCCTCACATATATAGAAGTCCCTAATATTATTATTAATTATAACAAGTATATACTTATTATCTTAAGATGAGGTGATGTACGCTGATTCATCAGACTCGACGGGATAAGTGATACGTGCCGAGATCTGACTTGTTCACCAGAGTGCAAAACCAAAAGAAAAAGAAGGGGAAACGAAAATGGGGAGGATGACGTGGGTCGACGCCAACGGGATGAAGAAAGGAGAGTGGACGGCGGAGGAAGACCGGACGCTCGTCGCGTACATCAAAGTACACGGTCTCGGCAACTGGTGTATACTGGCTAAGAAAGCAGGTATAAATCTATACTTTTACACCATGTATATCTATCAGACTATATATGTTGTATGCATACTTTAGATTCTAGTTTCTGTCGGACTAAAAGATACAAAAAATAGAAAGGATTTTGTTTAGAGTATGTTTTGTTTTGGTTTTTTTTTTGTTTTTTTTTTGTTTTTTTCTCCATTTGGTTTTATTGAAGAAATTATTAAAAAAAAATATCGATTTTGAGAAGTAAATTTAGTTGTTATATAGATGAAATTACAAAAATTTAATAGTAGTTCTGTAAACCAAATAAATAGGGAACCTATAATTAGGAAAGGATAGGTCTTACGAGCTTTTGGTTGATACATAAATCTGTGTGTATTACACTTTTTGTCTTTTCTTTTTTGCTCATGCTACAAACTGATGTTGTAGAAGATATTTATTAATATACTTATAAACTTGCAGAACCTTCTATCATATTGTATCGATGTGATGATATTATATGTAACAAAGTGTATGAAACTCAAATTATTATATATCTCTAGAAATTAGATTATGATCCTTTTAAACCCAAAATAGAGTATCTTTCATTTTTTGTTCTCTCTTTAGTTTGTTTGATGGAATAAAATGTTCAACCTTTTTCTAACTTCTCTGTTTGCCACCGTGATGAAATAATAATACCTTATTTTCTGATAATTCTATAATTTAAATGTAAAAAAGGTCTGCCAAGATGTGGAAGGAGTTGTAGATTAAGGTGGCTGAATTATCTGAGGCCTGGGATTAAAAGAAGCAAGTTCACTCCTCAGGAGGAAAACGAAATCATCAAGTACCATGCCCTTATTGGAAACAGGTGAATTAGTTTGTAATTACATGTAAACCCAACCCATCAATTCTTGATCAATACTTTTTAAATTATTATAGCAATATGGTGGTACTTTCTTTTAAATTGATGATACGTAATTACAAGGTGGACAGTAATAGCTAAGCAATTGCCGAACCGAACAGATCATGACATCAAGAACTATTGGAACTCATGTCTTAAAAAAAGACTCGCTAAAGAAAGAATCGATCCAATGACACATGAGCCAACAGTTCTGACCGTCGAAGCCACCTCCTCCTCAACGACGTCGCCTTCTTCGACACCGAGCCCTACTTCTTCTTCTTTTTCCTCCACTGGCTCTGCACGTCTCCTTAACAAGCTCGCTGCTGGTATCGCCTCGAGAATATACAGACCCGACAAGATCAAAATGGTGATATTCTCTGAAGAACCAAGAGAAGCCAGTGATCAAGAAAAGATGCTGATAACCATGGGAGGATTTGATTGCTTGTTTTATGGACTTTGATGAGAAGCTGGGTACGGCTTTGTTTTGTGAACTACCTTGTCATGACTCTACTCCTACGCAGTGCAGGCTTAGCACATGTGCTGAGGGTGCAAAAGCATAGGATCCAAGGGTCCAAAAATATTTTACATGTTAATTTTTTTTTATATTTTTTAAAATTAGTATATATTTACTTATTTAGGTTTTTTTATGATATAGCAATAGCACTGGACCTAGATAAAATTTGAGCTGGGCCTGCTCCTACGACGACTAGCTTAGTGGCTTTTAATGCTACTCAATAATTGAGCCATATTGTACTACTAGTATGAGTATCCCAGATAACACCGCGAAGCAAGAAGAAGTTGCGCAAGTAGTCAAAGTTCTCACCTAATTAGTTATCTATAAGGCTCTCAATGAAAACGTGCGAGACAATTGCCTGGGAAGTGCGGTAACGTCGTGACATTTCCAAGAGTAACAAAGAAAGACTTTACATAGACGTATGTATTTATACGTTTTCGTTACTATTAGAACCGTACTACAGTTGTAACACATGTTATTATTATTCAAAGCCTAAAAGTGGTAGAAATATGAATGGAATGGACTCTACTCATGTCATCTATACACGTTGACTTCTTAATCTGCTCCCGCAGATGGAGTGGACTCTACTCTTATCTTTAAATATAATATCTCTCCCGATATTTTTTTTTTAAAATCCATACCACTTCGCTAAAACGTTTCTTAAATCTCTCTCCATCGTGTTCGATGGTATTCTAGTATCTAGCTGGCCCCAAAAAAAAAAAAATCAAATTCAACCTAAAAAAAGATTACGAATTATCTCAACATTACACAATCCAGTATGAAATAACAAACTCCGGTATTGTTTGATGACGTAAAATAATCAAACTTAAACCCACCGCCGCCGGAGAGAAATCGAAACCCCATGAGACGGAAATATACGATGGCGAAAATTTGATAGATTACGATCAGAAGAACGTTACCTTTGCCACTACGGTACGAAACACCTATAATTAACGATAGAATGTGCATGATGATGTTTACATACCACAAGTGAATGTTTAATAATCTAAGCTAACCAAGTTGTAACAAACTCTATACACTTTATACTACTCTAATATTAGCTCCACAAGCCTCATGATTTTGTATTGCTGGAACTTCCAGATCTATATGGCCGGTTTATCTTAGTCGACATGGCTCGATTCATCTTCTTCGCACGACTCACTCTCTCTCTGCGTCCATCAGAGCTGCCTCCCCCAACATCCCAACATCAATTTCTACAACTAGCTAGAATTTCTGTTTTCTTCTTGATGTTTTCTGTCATTGGCTATTACTTACATGTCTGCCTATGCCTTGTTACTCACCATCATCTACAGATACTTAACATTATGGAAGAAAAATCAAAGACTAAAAGATTTTGGTATCGTTGTGCAGACATTTTGATGAAAAGCCAAAATCTTGATTATTATTATTATTATTTTTTTAGACAGAGGAACAAGCGCCTAATTGGATTCTTCTTAATTAGTCTCAGTTACCTATTTCATTAGGGACACATAATCCATATCTGATCAATGTTTAATTGGAACGATAACTAATTTTCTTGTCAATGGTGTAGGAGTGATAGTTGTAGTACACTCTCAAATCTTATCCATGTTGTTGCAGTCAACAAGATCGCCAAAGTTTTTTGTAGATGCAAGATTTTACCCTGGAAGAATGATGAAAAAAACACCATATAAAAATTACGGATTCAAAGTTGATCTTACCGATTACTTCACTGTTCTTACGTAGCCTATGTTTACATGTACTGAAAAGTATTACTGCTCGTTCTAATGTCATGATTGATTTCTACAGTCTTCAACAAGTTTGATTACTCCAAGTCTCCAATTGAAGTATTGAACGGTACTTTCTAGCTCTCTTTAAATTAATCATGGCTCAGAGTCCTACTTTAACATTAATGAGTTTTTCCACGCAGATAATGAGAACCGTAATTAGGAATCAAATAACTAGGTTGGGATTTCATTTCCATAATTAGGAATTGTTTTTTATGCGCTTCAGCGCTTGTTTCTTTTGATAGTTACTAGTCTGCATGTAACAATGGTTTGACCGTCAAAGACGTTTTGTTGTTCTTATTAATGAATCTTTTTATTTAAGAGAAATTTTTGTTACCCTGACCTTTATTTATGAGGGTTTCATCAATAATTAAGTTGATGAGTTTAAAATATTTCAAGAATTTTTTAATTAATCATTTAGTTGAGAGCTTTATAAGATCGCCCAATACTTTAGAAATTTTCTTTCACTGAAATCCTTTTTAACAATGATAAAAGAATAAAGAAAACCAAAATTTTATTGCCATCGGAAAAATTAAGTTTGAATTTTAATTTTTTTACATCAATTGTTACCCTCTTAATAAAATTAAAATGTGGTCCATCACGAGATTTTTAGATATAGAGAGAAAATATAGACGTAACATGTATATAATACATACACACGGACGTGGACATAGATCCTGTCACATTTGATAGATGGTTTTGGTCACGACAAAAAACAAAATAAATGGTCCTGGTCCACGCAACGAATGGCTTACAAATATACATATATATATATAGTATATACTATATATTATGCATTCTTGGACATATAAAGAGCTATTACTTATATGAAGAGCTAAAAATAACTTGAATGAATTAGTTCGCTAAATTGTGTTATTGAATCTAACAACAAACTCACATTTCGTCAATTTTTTTTTTCCTTCGATTAGGTTTTATTAGTTTGTAAACATATTATGAAATATATTTATTTCAAAAAAGACATGTTCATCTTTGGATCAAACTAGTCAAAAAAATACTGCGTACATATGATGATAAATATGAAATCAAATCATAAGATAAATAATAATTATGATGTTCATCACATCATTTATGTTTCTTTATATTATATGCTATATCAGACATATTTATTTTTTAGTGTAGCATTCATTGTACCATTCAGACAAACTTGTAACATCATTGTACCAACTGTTTTTTTTTTTTTGAATAAATTTAAATTCTATTCCAAAACAAATCGTGTAAATATCGATATCATATCTTATTTATGTGCTGTGCTGGACAGCTGGGTAATATTTCGTATGATTACTTTTTCAGAAATCATCGAAAAAAATAAAAACAAACTACATAAAGACAAATTTTGGGATCACAATTCTGAGGTTCCGTAATTTTCACTCGTGTATACTTTTTACTCTTTTATTATGTTAAAGAGTCTCTAGACAAATTGTGATGATACATAATATTTTTAAACCACGAATTAGATCGTGAAGGAAATCTGATAACGTAGAACCACGATCATAGTTTGTGTCGTATACTCGTATAGCTATATATCGCAAAGGAACAGCTCATCACTTTCAGTGAAGTCAGTAATTGATTTTTGTCTGAACGAAGATATAGCAATTATTGACATCACACAATATAAAAAGTTTGTCTGAAAGAAAATAGAGCAATTATTGAGATCACACAATATAAACTTCAATGCCCCATAGGAAAATATGCATTGAAGCCTCAACGTTATGACACTGTTGGTTGGCAGTGAAGGGACCAATTTCACTATAACAATGAAAGTGCCGCGTGTTAACGTGAATGTCAGCCAAAATAAAATTTGGGCAAAAACAAAATTATGATTCATGAATCATGACTATGCATATACACCAAGTGCCACGTACCCCACGGAGACGGTCCCGGCTAACTCGACAATAGTTTTTCCATACCACTATTATTACCATTTCTGGGTCTTAATAGTTTGCTTCTAGATTGTGCGTAAGCAATTTATGCAAGCTACAAAATGAGGAAGGGTTACTTCCTCCTTTTTGGCTAGTCAAAAGTAATGGCGTTCAGTTTTTTCGATTTACGGTTTTTTTTTGTTTTATAAAATTGAAACCATATGTATTTTGGTTTGGTTACGGTTTCGTTTTTACTGTTTTATGGTTTATCGGTTTAATTTAAAATAAAATCATATAAAAATCATATGTATCTCAGCTTGGTTTTGTTACGGTTTAGTTATGGTTTTATTAGATTATTCCATATTTTACAACAAAAGTTAAGTTTGTTGCATAAAATAAACAAAAATAGAAATAATATATCATTCAATAAGTTATAAATAATTTCAAATAATATAATCTAAATCTAGTTTTAGAAATCCAAAACTTCCAAGTAAATACCAAAGAAAATAATTCAAATTATTATAAACACAATAAAAAAATCGTAAAGACATTATTAAATATAATATAAAGCACACATATAAAATAAATATATATAGATATTCTAAATATTCATCAAAACCAAAAAAAAAACATTCAGTTTTATGGTTTTTAACCAAACCAAACCTAAACCATTTAGTTAATAAATATACCAACCAAATGGATTTTTAGACTAAACCGTAACCAAACCAAACCATTTATTTCGGTTTGATTTGGTTCGGTTTTTTGGATTACGGTTTTTTTGCCCACCTCTTTCTGAATTCTTTCTACAGTCGTCTAAAAACCTATACACATTTATGGTTGAATTTAATTACCCTCATCAAGTTCAGGTGCTATACGTTGATCTTGAGAGATAAGGCATAGTTTCGATATTTAGTGAACAAATCAGTACAGAAACCGATTCGGGATAACATGCAAAGTCTTTCTGCTAACGAAAAAGTTAACTGTTAACAGTACAGTAACCGGTTATATTTTTTTTTCTTGAAAATTTATGTTAGATAATTACTTGCCACATAAAATTTTTTTTCCATACACTTAAAAGGATAAAAATATTACTGGATTTAAAGTAAAGTATTTTTCTATGGTTGAGTTAATTATGAATTGAGTAAATTATATATATATATATACATATTACTTTTTCCCGTTGATTTATGTGACTATAATCAATTGTATGTGGAATATAAAATTTATAATACTTTAAATAAAGATATCCTGTCCAAATATCTCGCTACATAAAAGATTCCCACTCTTGAATATATCATTTCTATTTCTGTACTATATATATAAGGGAGAGAGGCAGAGAGCCTCATATACAGTATAATATAATAATAATAATTACTAACTATAACAAAAATAAACTTATCAAAAAGATCAGATGATGTACGCTGATTCATCAAGACGAAGATCGAGTCGACGAGAGAAGTGATACGTGCAGAGATCTGATTGTTTCACCAGAGTACAAAACCCACAGACAAAAAAAAACGAAAATGGGGAGGATGACGTGGTTCGACGTCGACGGGATGAAGAAAGGAGAGTGGACGGCGGAGGAAGACATGAAGCTCGTCGCTTACATCAAAGAACACGGTCTCGGCAACTGGGGTTTATTGGCTAAGAGAGCCGGTATAAATCTATACTTACACCATGTATACATTAATGTGTACGTGCGTCCCTAGCTATGATTGTGTCTCTTCGGGCTTCGAAGAAGCTAAGATCTTTAGATTCCAGTTTGTGTCGGAGAACTAAAGATTTTGTTTCGAGTAGGTTTTGCATTGTTTTAATTTTCTCCAATAGTGAACAATATTTCATCTTAGAAGATAATTATATTATTGAAGATTTGTTAGATGATATTTTTAGGAAGTAAATTTAGAAGTACATGAAATTTTCACAAAATTGGTAGTTATGTAACTTATGTTAACCAAATAAATATAGAGTAGTAGGAAAAGATAGATCTTACGAGCTTTTTGTTGACAAATTTGCGTAAGATCCAATGACCTGCGAGCTTTATGCACTTTCATCGTTCATTGTCATTTCTTTAGTTTGTTTGATGGGGTTCAATCTTTTTTTGTTTTTATCTAACTTCTCTGTTACGTTTGCCAGCGTGTTAAAAGTAATAATACTTTTAATTTTCTGTTAATCCTATTATTTAAATGCATAAAAAAGGTCTGCAGAGATGTAGAAGGAGTTGTAGATTAAGGTGGATGAATTATTTGAGGCCAGGGATTAAAAGAAGCAAGTTCACTCCTCAGGAGGAAAATGAAATCATCAAGTTCCATGCTCTTCTTGGAAACAGGTAAATTATTTTGTCATTAAATGTAAACCTAATTAACCCATCATTGGTCAATATATAATGTTTTCACTTTTCAGTCAATTATGCAGCGTTAAATTATTATAGCTAGCAATATGGTACATTCTCTTAAATTTAAAGATGATATATACGTAGGTGGGCAGTAATAGCTAAGCAAATACCGAACCGAACAGACCATGACATAAAGAACCATTGGAACTCATGTCTTAAGAAAAGACTAGCTAAACAACGAATCGATCCAATGACTCATGAGCCAACGTTCCTCACCGTCGACGAAGCCACCTCCTACCCAATTACGTTGCCGTCTCCGACACCGAGCACTTCTTCTTCTTCTTCTTCATTTTCCTCCACAGGCTCTGCACGTCTCCTTAACATGCTCGCTGCTGGTATCGCCTCGAGAAAATACAGACTCGACAGGATCAAGATGGTGATATTGTCTGAACAACCAAGAGAAGCCAGTGATAAAGAGAAAATGCTGATAACCATGGACGAGAAGGATTTGATTGCTTGTTTTATGGACATTGATGAGAAGCTGAGTACGGCGTCGTTTTGTGATGAATCTACTACTGCTACGTCGACTGGCTTTGTGGCTTTTGATGACTTACTCAATAATTGACCCGTGTTTGTAACACTAGTATCCCAAAATAACACCACAAAGCAAGAGGGACTTGCCCAACCACTCAAAATTCACACCTGATAAGTGGGTTATTAATCTAAAGTTAGTAACAATAGTGATGTTCTCAATTATTTTTTTTTATTTCTAGTTTGTTTTTTTTTAAACCTCGGGAGTTCCGCACCTTTGACCCATAATCCTCCTCGGTAGGCAGAGCCAGCTTTTTAGTCTCTGCTTGTTGGACAGACTGCAGTGTAATGGCTGCTCTACTTGTTTGTGATCGGTCCAATTCAAATGCTCAAACTCTACGGAACTCTAAGCAATTTGCTTATTAAATATTGGAGCTGCCCTATCCAAAAAATATTCACACTAGAAGTGATACAAACTCTATAGACAGAATACTCGTACTATATTTTTGAAAAAACTGTGCCAACTTCCAACTAAACCTTCAACTTTCTTTGCTGAAATTAAGCATCACACAAGATATGAACAAAGCGATCCACCGGCACATAAACTTTAGAGGTTACTGACAGCAAATTCTAAGAGGTTAGCACGAACATTAAGCATCCAAATCTACCAAATTATAAGAACGTATGATTAGCACGAACAAACAAAAATATAACCACCAAAACTAACACGAAATAGTGAATTCTAAAAAGAGTATTAAGCATCCAAATTCAAATATCAAGTTACAGAAAACTTTAAGAGTTCTTTTTTTCCTAATCCAAAAAAAAAAGAAGAAGTAATTTCCCGGAAGTGAAGGTAGCCATTGAGATAAGATAAGGGTGGCTTTTTTCAGGAATATTGTCATATATGAGAGATATTGCAAAGACCATTTTTAAAAAAATGCACATAACCCATTCAATGAGCCGGGCCTGGTCCCGCAGCGTGTACAGAATCTATAGAGGCATGTGATGATGAAGGTACTAAGCGAATTTTGTGGTTGCAAATTGTTGACGAACTATTATTAAGCGAGCTTTGGAATTTTCTGTGGAAGTCATTCCTGATTGTGTCATTGATGAAGCGGTTAGGTGCTTCCATTTCACCACGTGCCTGGTTCTTGAAGACAACATCATCATCCCACCTGAAAACAAAAGAGATAAGTAGTTTTAACTATCTACCTCAAACAATTAAAATATAATCCCAAGATATCATGAAGAAAAAAAGATTTCAAAAGATGCTAACCTCCTTTTGACATTAAACGAAGTTGGAGTATTAATTAAGCAGTGGGTTTCCTTTGAGAAGTTCCTCTTCCTTGGCGTCTTCCATCTTCTGCTGCTTTTCCTGGAAAATGCGCATGACACATAAGTTACCAACAAATAGAGAACATTAACTGTAGCAAGACAAATCTTCCTCATGTCAAATATATGTTTAAGATCATATCCATTTTTTAATAGTAATCTGAGCAGAAACATCATATAGACAATACTAGCAACATTACCTTCCTGTGCCTCTCTTCCACTCTTTCTTTCTTTATCTGGTCGAGTTCAGCCATAAGAGCTTCAGTGTCGTCCTCGTCATCATCGTCACTTTCATCGTTATTTTTGTTATCAACATGAGAATCATCAGCTTCTACACTGCGAGGAATAATCCCATCTTCAGGATCCCATGTTAGAAAACATATGATCAAATCAAATCAAATCTGACACAAATAACGGACGGTGAAAAAAAAAAAACCCTTCCAGTAATAGTTGACTCCCTCTAAGGATTAAAAACAAAAAACAAAAACTCATTAGTCCATATCCAGTTCAACAAAAGGTACGTAGAAGCTTATTAGCAATCTCATAATGAAAAAGGCTTGAAATTACCGCTGTATGATTTGTCTTTGGAAGAGAAATGCATGTCTCCTCTCACGGTCTTCAAGCTCATCGCGAAGATTTTTTCTTCTCAAGTTCCTCTTGAATGTGTTGCCCTTCCCTCCTGCCAAACAACAAAAAGTATAGGAGAGAAAGTATAGAATCCCATAGATAGAGATGTGCTAATAATACTATTCGATCTCTATCTCAGTAGCCCAAAGACAAAGTATTCTTTTGAATTCAATAACCCTAGATTATTTCAACTGAATTCACATGTAATAATATCTAATTCGCACCGAATCAAGGAAGAGAGAAGAGTTTCGAAAGCTTACCTCGGCTGATAACCTTAAAATCTTGGCAATTTAACACACTTACCGAGATCAAGGAAGAGTGAAGAGTTTCGAAACCTTAAAACGACGTCGTTTGCAATTAAGATCTTTCCCCCAATTCAAAATACGTTGTTTTAACCTTTCATTGAAACAACGTCGTTTGCAATTAAGCTCTTTCCCCCCAATTCAAAACATGTCTTTTTAACCTTTCATTGCAAACAACATCGTTTTAAGGTTTCGAGTCCAACAACATTGACACATCATCGCTTACGTGTCAAATTAATCAAAACTTTTAACGGTTGACTAACGCTGTTTGAGTCAATGTAGGAATACAGACAACGATTCGAAGTCTAGGTAGTAAATTTGAATTATGTAAGAGTTTAGGTTGAAAAATACACAAATCTGTTGTTTGGTTAGAAATTTACACTTTCGATATAGTACGGATTGAAATTTACCCTTTTCCCGCACGGACCTGGTTGTACTTTAATTTTTGATATTCTAATAATATTTTTTCTAACCCATTTGTGTGTTCTTACTCTTATTAATTTATCATGGTAGAGTATAGCCGGGTTCCAAATAATGTGGATTATATAGTTTGTTTGCTTCCACCATTTTTTTTTTCAAAAGAGACATCGACGTGACCTTGTTGGAGTTTGGTTCACTTAGAAAAGTTTCTGGTTCCTTCGAGAAGACTAAATTAAGAAAAGAATTTAGTCCCAACATATTATTCAAATTGATACTTTAAAATTAAACAAAGAAACACAAAACACGTTGTACCAAACTTCTTACATATATATGTATATCTACATAACTAGAGTTAGTTAAAAAAAAGTTAAAAAGTAGAAATGAAACACAAACACGTTGTAGCTAACTACATTCTTATCTTACTTTCCCTATTCAATCTACTCATACGCTTCATAATTTATTCTTCCACAGAATCAAGCCAACCACAACGATTCCGATAATCCAGTTCTTCGAAATTAGAATTCATAAATGTTTTTAACCCATCACTCACTTTATAGCTAGTGAATTTAGAGAAAATAAACACTTCAAGAGCCAAACACGGAGATCTATTCTGTTTTTCGTTAACAGTATACCAACTAAATCTTACGTTTCAAATTCAAAATATTTACACGAGAGAAGTGATACAAACTTTATAGACATAGGGCATGTTTGTTTAGTTATCGCTACATCAGCGACAGCTACTCAGATGCAGAAAAAAAAATCAAAGAGAGAAAATACAGTCGCTGAATATAAGCCGGGTTACTCTTACACTTCTTTGCTTATCTGTATACTTAGACAGTCTGGACAGAACCCTGCCGGTGGTCATCTTTCATTATGTTGTTTTTCATGTTTTCAATAATTGTCATGTATGTGACAAAAAAATATATTTGATTCTCGTGTGTGTTTATGATATGCTTGCCTTGACGAAGGTTGACGATCCCTAGATTGTATATGCTTTCTACTCTCTATCTTTTAAATAATGAATAATGTGTTTGTATTCAGCTTCTGCTCACAACCAGATTTCTATATATATGGATCTCATCTCATGACATTATATGCTACTTGATCAATTACAATAGCGTTCAGGTTTTCTCGCTATATATGATATTCCCTAGCCAATTAGCCTTGTCAAATCTAACCTAAGAATATTAATCAAATCAAAACTTAAATTAGCTTTCACCATAACACAAATTTATAAGATTTATATTAGTTTATATTATTATTCGCAGTTGATTTCACAACATTTAATTCTTTTGTTTTTTTTAAAGTAGAAATTGTTATATAATTATGGATTGGATAGAATCATACAGTGAAAACCTATATGAGATTGGTTTGTCCCCATCAAAATAAAGCAACAATAGATAGTGTGTGAAACATCCAAACGTAATTGACTCGAATTCTCAAATAGATTTTTTACTTTCTCACTACCCATAATTCATGGACTCGATAGTTTATATTTATCTCACATTTGTATTGTAAACATGTTACTTCAGATTTAAAGAGTAATCTTCTAATGTAATGTGTCGTTAAAAACTAAATGAATCGTTATAGAAGATTTTGCGGAATTCAATTAATCCGCCCCCTTCTAACACATCCATTACAGCATATTATTAGATTCCAGAAGGCGTCGTTACGTTAATGTCAAAAAAAGTAGGCGTTAAGTGTTATGTGTGAAGTGTTTTGCTATGTTTTTGTTTTGACGTTGCTTTCGTCGTCATGACTAATCATCATATGTGTTGGGAATAACTAAAAAGAAGTTCAATTGTTTCTAGTGTAAAGAAAAAGGTATCAATCCAATCGATATACGTGTATACAAATTTGGTAATATAATATTAGTATGAAAATTCAGTATACAATAATCTTAAGAAGACAAAATGCAAATAACCTGCTCCCTTTAATCTTGTGTTCCGCGTAAGGAAAGACCCACCTCCCTTAATCATATTTTTGTTGTACATATTTCAATCCATTACGGATTAATATTTAAGAGTTTTCGTAAACATAATTTCACTATTTTTAAACATCAAAAGTCCTTCTCACCAAGAAAAAAAAAACATCAGAAGTCCTTTTTTCCATTTAAAATACACAAATCAGGCACCAAGCATTTGGTCCCAACAAATTATTCAAATTGAAACTTCAAAACTAAACAAAGAAACACAAAACACGTTGTACCAAACTTTTTTAAATATAATTTTTGTCTAATGTATTGCTTTAATTTTTCATCATCTGACTAATATATAACTAGAAAGAGAGTTAGTTAAAAAAAAAAAAGTACCAAAACACGTTGTAACTAACTACATTCTTATCTTCCAAACTTCAATCTACTCAAACGCTTCATACTAACTTAATTCTTCCACTAAATCAAGCCAACCACAACGATTCCGTTATTCCAGTTCTTCGAAATTAGAATCTGTAAATGTGTTTAACCCATCACCCACCTTATAGCTAGTGAATTTACAGAAAGTAAATACTTCAAGAGCCAAACATAGAGATCTATTCTCTTTTTCGTTAACAATATACCAACTAAATCTTACGTTTCAAATTCAAAATATTTACACGAGAGAAGGGATACAAACATTATAGACATTTTACTCATACTAATAGTTTTCTAAACATTTACACGGGGAGTTATTACTCATAGTAATAGACATATAACTTGTATCTTATTTCTTATGAGATTCTATAATAGTAGTTTTCTAAACATTTTTGTATTTGTAGTCTCATCATATTACCAAGGTATTAGAACCGGGTTCCAAATCATGTGGCTTATATAGTTTGTTTGCTTCCACGATAGTTTTTTTTAAGAGAGACATAGACGTGATCTTGTTGGAGTTATTGGTAACAGTTTGATTTCATTTTTACTATAAAACTTTCTAGTTCCTTGGAGAAGAAGGAATCATGAAGGTGTTACGAATTTTTTCTTCTTCTCAAAACATTAATCTAACTACAAAAATGTGTTTTGCTTTCGAAAAAAAAAAACCACTGGAGAGTGGAAAGTTAGTTATATAACTCGAAACTCCCACAAAACAGGTTGTTATAAACTAATCTTTAGTATATTGCCCCTTCAAACCCCACATACGCTTCTTCCAATAAAGTTTGTGGTTGCAGTTGCAGACTAACTAGTATTTAAGCGAGCTTTATTTCATCACCATTTCATCAATACATCATTATAACTCTCCACATACATTTTGGGATCAAACAACTAATCAATCGAGAGATGGAAGGTAAAAATTTGATCGTAAGTGTGCTCGTAATGTGTCTGTTCATGGCACAAATTCAAGTTGACGCAAAGAGCTGCTGTCCGTCCACCAATGCTAGAAATATCTATAATGTTTGCCGCTTTGGGGGAGGTTCCAGGCCAATGTGTGCAAGCATCAGTGGCTGCCAAATCGTTAATGGGTCATGTCCTAGCGGATACACAAAAGACATTCTCGAAAACATAGGTAAATTGATTAATATTTTTCATTACTACGAATGTTATTTGTTACAAGACGTCTCGTGATTTCAGTTTTTTTTATGTGTTATGAATTTTTTTTTGTCTTAAGGTGATGTTGTCAATAAGTTCTGCAAATTGGGATGTGTTTCCTCTGTGTGTGGTGCCTTAATCACTCTCCAGAATGGTAAAGCAAACTCACCAATTTTTTTTTATTTTTTTTATTTTATTATAATCGACAAAATAGTAATCCACTCAGATTTCGTTTTGATGGCTAGATGCTAGTGAAATCGTGAATGAAGCGGTTAAAAAATGTGCCAACGCATGTTCCACAGTATGCACCAAGGGTTCGATAAATGCAGTTGAAACTGCCTAGACAACCAAACCATATCCTTTCATAAAGATATCACGTGCATCTGGAGGTGAAGTGGGTGGTCATCTTTCACGGTGTTGTTTTTCATGTTTTCAATAATTGTCGTGTATGTGACAAAAACGTTAAGACTCTTGTGTCCACGTTTTAATAATTAAGTGTTTTCAAATTTGTGTATGTGTGTAGAAGACTATCGATCATTAGATTATATATGTCTTCTATTTCCTATCTTTTTAATTAATTAATAATCTTGTTTCTTTACTAATCGTTCTTTTTCGCTCAACTATTTTCATGCTGACGCTCATATCGTGACAACAAATACCCTTTAGAAACAATGGCTAAGATATAATAAATGCTAAAACAAACCAAATAAACTGAGTACTGAACAAACCAAACCTAAATATTATTCGGTTCAATTCAGCAGAAAGTTTAGATAATCGAAAAATAAAAAAGTCGAATAAACCGAACCGAATAAACCGATTGTACCGAATGCCTAGGTCTACTAAAGAAAATTGGTTATTATTTACTATATAATATATATATATATATATATATATATATATATACTATAAAATTTTAGGATTATTTGACAAATTAATAAATTCTGAGATTGTTCGTTTTTTTTAATAAATCTCTTATGTTAAGCCGGGATTGGGCCAAATATATTTAAGCTACAACATATGCACCTTAGCAACAATAGACTAAACAATTTTTATAGGCCATGAATGGTTTCTAGTTTTTAATTGGTTTTTAGATTTTGGATTATAGTTTTTGAATTTTAGTTTTTGAATCTTTTAGTTTTTTATTTTGGTGTAGATTTTAGTTTTTGCAAAATTTTGAATGGTAACTTAATTAGTTTTTGGTTTTTATGTATAATAATTATTTTTCAAATAGTAAATTAAGGATTATAATTTTTTCTTAAAAGATAAAAAAAAATAAAATGATGCAAAAAAGCGTCTGTACCCATGGAATAGGTTTTAGTTTGCTAGTTGCACAAAAAAAAAGTTTTTACTTTGTTTTAGAATTTAAGTAAATTAAAATAAATATATATTAAGAAAAAGAGAAGAAAAAAAGGTCATAGTGAAAAACCCACAAAATGTGATTATTAGATTTTATGAAGAAATTGGTAAAATTCTTCAAAATCTGATTTTCCTAAATTTTAGGATTTTTTTTTTTCATAGTTGTGAATGGCTTGAAAAGTGGATTTTGCATAATCTAAAACTAAAAATTGATTAAAATCAGGTGCCATTCAAAGCCATAATTAACCTAAAATTACAAGCCCCATCACTTTGATGTTCATCACAAGAGACAACTGTATTTGAATCTACTTTCTTAGACCTAGTTACATGGGCTTGTGTTGGGCTTTAACAATTTCATAGATTTGTAATTTTGTGTGCTATCCATTTCACAAATTTTGTGTGCTATCCATTTCGCTAAAACAAAATTCCAGCTTTATAATGTTCGCGTTCCAGTTAGTTCAATTTTATGTGCACCGTCCACGAAGACGCACGCCTTCCTAATGTAACCAATGTAACTTGACTACTAGTTATGAAAAAATCGAAACGTAATTGACTCAAATTCTAAAATAGGTTTCTTTACCAGACACCTCTTTTCTTGTCTAACAATGTTATTATAAGAGTCACTAAAATAATGTGTATAAAATTTGCTACCGTCATATAAAAGTTAGGGTCATGAAACATATGCCTCATTATTTATTTATTCTTTTTGTTTTGACAACATTATTTTATTATTATTTTCTTTAAAAAACTATATATTTTTCTCAAAGGCTGTTAAACTGACATCATTCATAACCAAAGAAAAAGACTAAAAAAAACAAAGAATTTAAAACGAGATGAATCAAATCCGTGTTGACGACGAACCTTAGTTGTATCAAAATTGACCGTCACAAAACCTCACATCATCACTGATTGTAGTAATTAAAAGTGGTGTATTAAAACCGTGATTTTGAAGAATTTGATAGATTTAAGAAATTCTGAAGTTGATATGATTGTTTGTAAAATTCTTATAAATCCCATCTAAAACCATAAAATTTAAATTTGTATATTTTTAACTAAACAAATCTTCTCGATCTAAACTAAAAAAAATTATTAAAATTTAAATCCATAAAATTGTTTTGAATAACAATAAATTTTTAAGTAAAATTTTAAATTATTAATTTAATAATTGTAAATTTTAATAAACTTTTTAAAATCTATAATTAAATATTATAGGATTTGTCACTTTACTAACAGTGGATTTTACTTTTCTAGTTGCAGATACTATAACTTAAGCGTGTGAGCCAGAGATAGAGATAGAAATTGGGGAGACGATAAGCGACGTAGAAGCAGCTGCAACACAAGTGGTGGAGTTGGACGATTCATTATATAAATAATCAAAATCTCTCACAACATTATCTATCTCTCGTCTCGTTCCCCCCCCCCCCCCCCCCCCCCCCCCCCCCTATAACTACCACTCGTTTAAACAGAGAAACCCAAAAAAAAAAGAGAGAGCCTTTAGAGAGAGAGAGAGAGAGAGAGAGAGCTCTAATGGCGAACTTGGTCTTATCAGAATGTGGTATAAGACCTCTCCCCAGAATCTACACAACACCCAGATCCAATTTCATCTCTAACAACAACAAACCCATCTTCAAATTCAGACCTTTTACTTCTTACAAAACATCGTCTCCTCTCGCTTGTTCACGAGATGGGTTCGGGGGGAGGAATTGGTCTTTGAATGTGAGTGTACCATTGACGACGACAACACCAATAGTTGATGAGTCTCCATTAGAGGAAGAAGAAGAAGAAAAGCAGAGGTTTGACCCAGGTGCTCCTCCTCCGTTCAATTTAGCCGATATCAGAGCAGCTATACCTAAGCATTGTTGGGTTAAGAATCCATGGAAGTCTATGAGTTATGTTTTGAGAGATGTCGCTATCGTCTTTGCATTGGCTGCTGGAGCTGCTTACCTCAACAATTGGATTGTTTGGCCTCTCTATTGGCTCGCTCAAGGCACCATGTTTTGGGCTCTCTTTGTTCTTGGCCATGACTGGTAAACACATGCACTAATTAAAAACCCTACCTTTTTGTTGTTTTCTCATCTTGTTTACTATTGATTTGGTCAACTTTGGATGATTCTTACTTTGATGTGGAACCAATTGAACAAAAATCTTGGTTTACATCTTTATCCCCTATCTAGACATTGTTGGTTTCTGAGGTTAATTACAATCTGTCATTATCATTATCATGTTGGTTTGTAGACCAACCCAATTGGCAACTGGTTAAAGGTTTTGCAACTCTGTGTAGTCTCCTTTTGAATTGTCAACAGAGTTATTAAACTTCTGTTGATCATATTGCAGCGGACATGGTAGCTTCTCAAATGATCCGAGGTTGAACAATGTGGTGGGACATCTTCTTCATTCCTCTATTCTGGTACCTTACCATGGCTGGTGAGTTTTGCTTTCAATTCATTCTAACTCAATAAAACCAGTTGCAGAATCTCATATGACTTTGCTTGGTTCTGCAGGAGAATTAGCCACAGAACTCACCACCAGAACCATGGACATGTTGAGAACGACGAATCTTGGCATCCTGTAAGTCTAACACAGGCTTATTTGGTTATCTTGTTTCGATCCTTTTGGTGTTTGATGTTTTCTTACTGTTTCCGTAATTGCAGATGTCTGAGAAAATCTACCAGAGTTTGGACAAACCGACTAGATTCTTTAGATTTACACTGCCTCTTGTGATGCTTGCATATCCTTTCTACTTGGTAAAAAAACTCGTTTATTTTGTTATGGTAACATAAGCTGAGACATCAAGTAAACATGCTAATGTTTCTTCATCTGATTCAGTGGGCTCGAAGTCCGGGGAAAAAAGGTTCTCATTACCATCCTGAAAGCGACTTGTTCCTCCCTAAAGAGAAAACGGATGTCCTCACTTCTACAGCTTGTTGGACTGCAATGGCTGCTCTGCTTATCTGCCTCAACTTCGTAGTTGGTCCAGTTCAAATGCTCAAACTTTATGGGATTCCTTATTGGGTAATGCGCTGCTGTTTACTCCCCTGTTTCAGATTAAGCAATTTGTGTATTATTTCATCTGCCTTACCTGAAGATTGTTCTCGTATCAAATACAGATAAATGTAATGTGGTTGGACTTTGTGACGTACCTGCATCACCATGGTCATGAAGATAAGCTCCCTTGGTACCGTGGCAAGGTAAAACGCATAGTCCCTTCTTTCACTGTTCTTTGGCTATAATGCTCTCTCTTTTAAGGTTAAAGCCAATGCTTGGTAAATCTCATGATTCTCCCAAAACAGGAATGGAGTTACCTAAGAGGAGGACTTACAACATTGGATCGTGACTATGGAGTGATCAATAACATCCATCATGACATTGGAACGCATGTTATACATCATCTTTTCCCACAGATCCCACATTATCATCTTGTAGAAGCAGTAAGTAACTGAAACAAAAAACTAAATGACTGTTTGTGTTTTGGTAAATTTGGTTTACATGCGAAACAAATGCTTACAAACTTTTGATTTCTTGCAGACGGAAGCAGTTAAACCAGTGTTAGGGAAGTATTACAGGGAACCTGATAAGTCTGGACCTTTACCATTACACTTACTTGGAATTCTAGCAAAAAGTATTAAAGAAGATCATTACGTGAGCGACGAAGGAGAAGTTGTATACTATAAAGCAGATCCAAATATGTATGGAGAGATCAAAGTGGGAGCAGATTGAAATGAAGCAGGCAGAGATAGAGGGAGAAGCTGTGACGTTCTTCTATTTCTGACCAGCTGAATTTTTTTTGTTTACTATCAATTTATTGTCCACAAACCAGAGACAGTTAGTAAACTCTGAATACAATCAGATGGAAACAAAAAAGATGTGTTTTCAATATCTGAAGCTATATAATATGTGTTGCACCATCTTAGATTCATCCTTACGAAGGTTTATAAATATTTTGTAATTGGATGATTAAACCAAACATTTTCAGTTTTATATTCTTTATAAACGTTAGTTTGATTAGTTCTTTTTTTTTTTTTTTGTGCAAACAGTTTGATTAGTTCTTTCTTATACTTCCTCTGTTTCACAAAAATGTCATTTTAGCCTTATTTTTTTTGTTTCAAAATAAGTGTTATTTTAGATGTTCAATGTAAAATTAACCATAAATTTCCTATTTTAACCTCTTATTCATTAAAAAAAAATCAAAAGTCAATTTAAATTTTAAAAGTATAAGAGATACTTTAATATGTTTTCTTAATTTGTGGGCAAAGTGCCAAATAATACTTATAATGGAACAGAGAGAGTAATTGGCTATTTGGTCATGTAGTCTAGTAGTTAACTACACTACCTTACGAGAAAAAAAATGACAAAAAGAAAACATAAAGTAAGAAGATGACACTACAATAATAATCAAGTGGAGTAGTGAATTGGCAAAAAAAAAAAAAAGAGAATGGGCATGAAAAATGTGTATTATGAATGCAAATCGCATAACAATACAATAACGTAAATTTGATGTAACGCAACATGCTTGATAATAGTACTATATTTCATGGAATCCTATTTTTGTTAGTAGAAAGTCATTTTCCTTGAATATCAAAAGTAATTTATTCTGTTTGTTTAAATGTAAAATTCGATATGCATTTTTGTTGTGTAACTTGTGTTAGCATGT
Organism: Camelina sativa; assembly: GCF_030686135.1. Lineage (NCBI taxonomy): Eukaryota > Viridiplantae > Streptophyta > Magnoliopsida > Brassicales > Brassicaceae > Camelina > Camelina sativa. Next base: position 4,930,944 of record NC_141898.1, read on the forward strand.
TTTAGAAAACTATTTTTTTTTGCCAATTCTGTAGGTTATTTTTTTTAATATGAATTGCATCCTACAATAAAGAGCAAGCATAATTTTAAAGTACCTTACATATAAAAATTAAATACTATTTTGTGTAAATCGAATACGAATGGTGTAGTAACATGGTAACTAAACAACTTTTTAAGTATATTTGTCTTTCGTGTAAGCTAAATACAGAATTTTCAGTGTTTCCATACATAAATTATAGTTTGTGTAAAGAACATAATTTGTTTTTTTCACAGTAAATATTATTCTAAACACAATCATAATTATTCTTCCTAACCTCCCTAAATTTGTTTCATTAGTTAATTAGAGAAATGGGATGAGTACATTTGTTACACAATAAGTAGTTGGTTAGTAATGTACATGTGCCTTCCATGTTCAATGAACCATGAATCCATTACTAGGAAGTCGGCCGGCCTTCTGCTTAGATGGTCAACGGACCATTCCTTATACAAGTTTGCCCATGTTACATTTAGAAAATACTCTCTTTCGGTAAGATTACATGCCTCTCTGCTTAAATAATCCAACAAAGTAATCTTGAACTAGATATGGGTTAGCAAAATAATCAACGAATTTTTTTTGATTGGTATGTTGAATATACACAACAAGCGTGCGGCCAAATTCAGAGTTTTCACTAAATATTCTGCGGGCGCCTACTTTGCTACTGCATGCCACAAAAATAATCATCTATTGAAAACGTTGAAGCCATATTCTTTTAGTATATATCTTTAAGTCATTATATATTTTAAGGTTGAGTACAACGTCAACTTCTACTATTGTATTGTTAGAGTATAGCAGATTCTTTTTAATGGTATCCACAAACTGACAAACAACAACCAAACAAAAAACATTACCACATGTTTCTTTTATGCTCTAAAATTATTTGTCAGCAAGCTAAAACTTTGCATAGGAAAATGTTAGTTTGCGATTTGGATTTACCATCAAATGTGTAAAAAAAAAAAAAAAAAAATCTACGTCTTATTAGTTGGAATCCCTCCCCACATCATTTTCAATCTTTTTTACCACGTATACAAAAATCATTTTACACACGTCTTTCATAAAATATATAACAAACACACACAGTCTCAATTGTATGGACTCTATTCGATTCCCTCATCCATTACGATTACTGATTTCAGCATCGGTTACGATTACCGATTCCAATTTCCAACATTAATATTAGTACAGTGGCCAAGTGATAAGTTTAATTTTACAAGGTACTAGTGGCCAGTGATAATTTTAATTGTAGAAGGTACCATCCAGTGCCGACCCGTCCATAAGACAGCTAAAGCATGTGATTTAGGCTACACCTTATATTTTAATTTTTTAGATTTATTTCCAAATAATTTCTCTTAGCAAGATGGTTATGTAGCCTCTAAATGCATCCAAGTTAGTGGGTTCAAACACTCAAATAGGCATGATTCTTAATTTTTCTTTTGTTTTAACTTTCTATATTTATAGTTCATAAATTTAGAAAACACTACATATAAAATTGCTTTAGGCCTCTATTTTTTTAGGATCGGTCTTGGTACCATCATACCAAAGATCAAATTATGTTTCCTAATTCTTACAAATATAGTGATTTGGCTAATGAGTCAGTTTGTTGTACCCAATAGTTGACAATAAAAAATGTCGGTCCGAGTTTGATTTTTGCTAATTCAAATCTTCTTCCATTCTTCTCTCTCCTTCACTGTCTCTAATAAACCACGTGCGCCATCTATATATATATAACACCACTTTAACAACTTCTCATGAACAAGTAGAAGAAAAAGAGCAAGATTAATAAGCCAGAACAGACAACATGAACAACCAAGACGAGAGCAAGAACGGCTTCAGCGACCAAGAAGAAGAAGTCAAAAACAAGAATGGCCTCGGTGAAAAGTGGCCAGAACTCATCGTCCGAGTCCAATCCCTAGCCGAGAGCAACCTCACCACCCTACCTGACCGTTACATCAAGCCGCCATCTCAACGCTCTCAAACCACCATCATCAACCACCAGCCGGAAGCTGCCGCCTTAAATATCCCGGTCATAGACCTAGACAGCCTCTTCTCCGGAAACGAAGACGACAAGAAGAGGATATCGGAGGCATGCCGTGAATGGGGATTCTTTCAGGTAAGAATGGCACTGGACTCTCTTACGGTTCGGTTCTAATCTTTTTTTTTCCTACTAGCTAGTATTAGAAATACTTGCCAGCTTATAACAATTTTTAAAAAATCTTGTTTTGGCTCAGTTTGATTTTGTAAAAAAAGAAATTATATAAACATGCATATACGTTAACCATGGCCGAGTTCAATATTTTCAGGTGATCAACCATGGGGTGAAGCCGGAGCTGATGGACGCAGCTAGAGAAACTTGGAGAAGCTTCTTCAATTTGCCCGTCGAAGCCAAAGAAGTTTACTCAAACTCCCCAAGGACCTATGAAGGATACGGAAGCAGACTGGGTGTGGAAAAAGGAGCCATCCTTGATTGGAATGATTATTACTATCTCCACTTTCTTCCTCTTCCCTTGAAGGATTCCAACAAATGGCCTTCTTTACCTTCTAACATTAGGTAATTAATTAAGCCTCTCAATCTTATTTATTTATTTATTTGTTTGATTATTTCCATGAGTTTTGAGAACTTGAGAATTGATAGCTACTGTAATTGTAATACGATCATTTATGGGTAAGTTTTAGACTGTAGTCAGAAACTACTATAAAGTGTTCTTTATTTTTGTCTGTAATAGTAAAAGAAACCACAAATTATGAGATTCCGGTCTTTGAAAAATAATTTAGACATAAATCAATATAAAATAAAATGATTCATGAGTTGTTAGGTTGATTGGCGATCATGTTGATTACATAGTATATACTACCATATTTTCTATTTTTATAAACAGTTCTAATAATATTCTAAATGTGAATATGTTAATTAAATTTACGTAATGTCTAAGCAAGAGTTGAATTTTTTATTTACTTTTATTGAAAATTAGCCTTGTTGCTATATATATATTAATCTAAATTTTTAATATGAAATTATTTTATCCTACTCAGAAATATTAATATAAATAAGCCTATTCAATGTTATCATGCTTTTTCTTCTTCTTCTTAAAATGCATATAGAGAAGTCATCGATGAGTATGGGAAGGAACTAGTGAACCTAGGCGGGAGACTCATGGCGATCTTATCGTCAAACTTGGGGCTAAAAGAAGACCAACTCCAAGAAGCATTTGGTGGAGAAGACGTTGGTGCATGTATGAGGGTTAACTATTATCCAAAATGCCCCCAACCGGAGCTTGCCCTCGGCCTCTCTCCTCATTCCGACCCCGGCGGCATTACCATCCTCTTGCCGGACGATCAAGTCGTCGGCCTTCAGGTCCGTCACGGTGACACATGGATCACTGTCAATCCTCTCCGCCACGCATTCATTGTTAATCTCGGTGATCAAGTTCAGGTAACATTTTAAATAATAAACGTTTTGTGCTTTAATCTTTTCCTTTCAACTTCTAACGTGCTATACATCCATTTTTTTATTAATTAAACACGCACACACATATAAATATCAATATATATATATATATATATATATATATATATTTATACACATATATTTCACCACTCAGAAAATAATTAAATACAATGTTGGTGGTAATGAAATATACTCAGTAAAATGTTGACAAAAAAAAGTATTACACTAACTATTGTCATGATATTGTTGGTACTGAACTTCTTGATAGAGGTCCCACTTTTTAGAGATGACTAAAAATGGCAATATATATGTGACTAACCGTTCCAACTTCAGGTCAACAGATTTTAAATATACTATTTTTTTTTTCTAAAAAGTTAGTTGTAATGATTTATGTCATTTTCATTAGCATCAAGTGTTTTAATTTTACATAAGAGTATATTTTAAATACATAACTGGAGAAATATCTATTTGTGGTTATGAATTTTAGAGTACCGTCATAGACAAAAATAATGTTGCAAAAGACAAATTGCACCCAAAAACAAAGTAACTTATTTGTAAAGAAAAATATCCCAAAATAATTTGTTTTTGTTTTTAAAAAGCGCATGCACAAATTGAGCATTATTTACAGAAAGATGGACATTAATCAAAGGGATTTAATAATGTTTGATGAATCAAAATGTTAGTCATGCAATAGAAGCAATTTTTATATACGGTTCATATATTTGATACAAACAATTTTTCTTGCAAAAATGGGCAGATACTTAGCAATTCGAAATACAAGAGCGTGGAACATCGAGTGGCAGTGAATTCGGAAAAAGAAAGGGTTTCACTAGCATTCTTCTACAACCCTAAGAGTGACATTCCGATCCAACCAATGCAACAACTTGTCACATCTACGATGCCTCCTTTGTATCCTCCCATGACCTTTGATCAGTATAGACTCTTTATTCGAACGCAAGGTCCACGTGGAAAATCCCTCGTTGAGTCTCATATCTCCCCTCGTTAAATGATATGAACTTCACAAAAATGTCCGATAACTGTCAGTTCCCTTTCTTATATATGCAACTCAATAACTTTGCAACTTTTGCATCTATATACTCGCGTGTTGATCTTTTTTTTTTCTGTGCTATACGTTTACTGAAGGATATCAAGCTGTGGAAGATCAAAGAAGTACCAATTTCAAAGATCGGCAAACATATATATCGAGATCGAAGTGAATTAATTAAATACCAAAAACATTATCATATGTGTTTTATTTTTGGTTTCCATCGCTTTATGTAAACTTTCTAAAGATGTCGTGTTCTTAGTATAATTAATCGGTATATGTGATTAATGTTGAAGCATGCTAATCAATACTTATCCCTTTCTCTATGATTAGTAACATTAATAATGGAGCTTATCGGTACTAGTCTTCTCTGTATTGATTGAGCAACTAATCGATATATATATATATATATATTATCAGACAATTTGTTTTTCTATAAGAAGAAAAGAATTGCATAGGACATGTGAACGTAACCAATATAATATCTAGTATTTAAATAACTTCGTATGGTACACATATTTGGTTAAGTAATGTATATAAAAGGATAATTCGTGTTGACCTTATTATAGAGAATCTCGTTAGATCCGCTTTAAGTTCTTTACAATATATAGTTGGGGACTTGTGAGCTTGTGTTAACTAGTGGGTTACGAAGAAGATTGGACGGACTTATATAACACTTTCAACACCCAAATATAAATTTTTTGTAGTGTGAGCCCCTCATCATGCTGGCTTTTTCTAGAGATGATTTGAATTTTTTTATTACTAACTAATATAAATGATAGACTTAAAACATTAATATGTAACTATAGACTATATAAAGTCACCTTTAGGCTCGGTTCCTTTCTTAGCAGAAATTTCGTGTTTATTGATTAGTTGATAGTCTTCAAAACTTTCAGAGATTTCTTATTCTTGGTGTTTATGGTGTGTTAACTTAGTGAAGTTTTGTCTTGCTTCTTGTCCATGCGTTCATGATCTGTTTAGATATGATTGTTTTTTGGAAGGATTCTAGGTAGACGTAAGGAGATGCATCAGTCGTCGTCGTCTCATCTGGGAGTGTGTGTGAGTCTCTATGAACTTCTATGAGTGCTTTTTGCTTGCCGGGTTATGATGTCCTTGGTTCTGGAAAGATTGGCTCTCAATGTGATAGGAGAAGGTAGTTGTTATCTACGGAGGGCATCCGTGATAAATCACATGCACAGATGTTTCAGAAGAAAAGGATTCTCTGTTTTTTTGTTCTATCACTATTAAGGTGTTTGCCTAGTTATTTCTGCTTATAGGATAAGGAGTTGTCCTATTTCGATTTGGTTTCAATATTATATGTTTGTATTTCTTGTCCAGTTTACTTTATCTCCTATTGTTAGGGCTTAGTTTCCAGAGAATTTCTTTTTTTTCTCTGGCGTTTGTTTCTGGAGACTTCTAGTTGTCCGCCACCATAAGTTTTCCTCATTTGGGCGTTTATAATCTTATCTTGGTTGTTGAACCAAGTTTTAAGTTTTAATAAAATTCAAATTGACCAAAAAAAAGACTATATAAAGTCACCATAAAACATCTCTACAATCATGATGACAAGAACACATCACTAGTTTTTTTCGTTTTTTTAGTGCGTTATTATATACATATAGATATTTAATAACAAGTCTATAAAACTCATCATTTATAAGGCTGCGATTTCATTAACGTGCCCTTTAGAACTTGCAAAACCTGTTGCCCCTTTACACATTGGGGAAAATTGAGAAACCTTTCACATAATTTTGGATGATAATTTTCTTGGAAAACAAACTTTTTAAGATAGATAAAAAGAAACCTAACAGAAGATTAAAAACATAGATTAAGTGTAAAATACAGTTCAAGGCTTAAAGATTTGTGACTACATTATACAAATCCCATGACACATTTGATGGAACAACTCAGTTTTTTTTTTAATATGAATAATAATAATATTACTCAAACAGCTGCTACTCTCTCTCTCAACTTCTTCAAATCCCTTTCTTGGAGATATAAAGAGAGAGTTTTGTATGCTTTAAAATTTAAAAAAAAAAAAAAAAAAAAGGTTAAAGAAAAAAAGAAAAAGTTGATTAAACATATCGATTAAAACATAAGAAGAAGAACCAGAGTCTCTCTGAGAAGGTCATCATCATCAATTCATCACCATCACTGTCTTCCTTTCTTAGCACAGCAAGGCGGGCATTTATACTGCTTGATGCTCTCTGCTTTAGCTGGTGTTATCTTAACGCATTTCCCGTGGTACCAGCGTTCACAAACATCACAGCAAATCCAGAACTCATCAGTTGTGTAATTACCTCCACAGCTTCCACAGAGAGTGTCTCCATGCTCGTCTTCTTCTTCCTCTTCCTCGTAGCTTTCTTCCATTAGTTTCGGTGTTGAGCTCTTTGTCTGCCCGTCTATTGATCTCTGCAAACCCATTTTTTGTTTCAAGTAGAGAAACCAGAAAATCTACAGAACAAAGAAAAAGAATGGAAGCTCTTTTTTGTATGTACCTTAGTGCCGTTTCTGGATTTGCTTCCAGAATCTGAGCTTGGCTTGTTGTCTTTGATGGGTTTCCTACCAGTCACTACGTCGAAGAGAGTTGGGAGATCATTAATCAGACTGAATAGCCGCTTCCTGCAAATCAAACGAATATCATAACTCAATGAGTTGACAACACATTGGGGAAAGGTAGCTGAGAGAAGCTAGGAACTCTATTAGCAAGCAGAAACGAAAAAAAAAAAAAAGAGATCCAGAATCTTCATATCGGTATAACAAACGATTGTAATGTTTATCTACCATTATATGTTAGTAGCTATATAGGGTTACAGATTCTCTATCCTTGGGAATGCATCTACCAAATGCTTATTACTAGTATAAGAGAACTAAAATGGTAGAGAAGCCATCAGTTTAGAGACTTGTTAATGTATAATGAAACAACCACATAGATCAAACAAAGCCAAGTTTCTTGGACCTATGATTGATACACCTATCTAAATGCAAGCAAAAAAAAAACAGCTTTTCTCTTCACGTACAGCGGAAAAGATAATAACCAAATAAGACTGTTCCATAGAATGTATGACATATTGACAGTGATATGATCTCATTAGAACTAGTCAAAGGGAACTTTTTTTTGTCTTTCACAAAACCTCCTTTTTCAGCAAAGTTATTGGGATGTAACAATGAAATGGTGAAATTAGGCACATGCTTCCACAGAATACCCGTTCTGAAAATGCAGAGAAAAGTTTAGGATAGATGAAAGTCATGCAACAAACAAGAAGTCCATAGATATGAGTCTGAGCCAGTCCAAAACATAGCAGAAGATGGCAAACATCAAAGGGGAAAAAAACCACATTCAAAGACAAACTCATTCCAAGCACACTCCATAATTATCACAAAGTTTCAATCTTTACTTCACATTAGAAGAGCTAACAGGAAAACAAGTAGGTGGTTTCACATAAGAAGAAAACAAAACCCATTGAGAAATCAAGTAAAAAAGTGAAAGAATTGACTGAAGAAAGCTCAAAAACAAAGAGAATGCTGAATAAGAAAAAGAAAAAGGAGAAAGTTACCTCTCATTACGATTAAGGCGAGCACCAAAGTAGAAAGAAACAGAGAGCAACCAACAATCACTGTGAACAGCAACAAGAGAAAGCCAATCTTTCCTCTGCATACCATCTCTAGCGAAATTGATACCAAGCGCAGGCTCAGGTAGCTCCGGAGGCACTTCCTCTGCTGGTAGATTCACTTCCCATGACTCATTTGGGTGTCCATACAAACACAAATTCTCCTTTTCTATACATACCAAACACACAAAAACACACAAACAAATATTATAATCAAATCTCACAAAAAGGGTTATCTCAAAGTCGAAATCTTTCATACCCGGATCGCACTGAGAGTAAAAATCATCAACATCTGGAAGACAAAAAAAAAACAAAGCGAACAAGTTAAGGTAGAATAATCAAAAGGCATTCTTAACGAAGAAATCTGGGAAATTGAGAAGACCTTTAGTGAGAGCACGAAGAAGAGCGGTACGGCGAGCGGTATAATCTTTGAAGATCTCTTCAACGGTGCGAGGGTTAGACGAAACGGCTGCGGCGGCCATAGCTGTACAGATTTAAAGAGTAATCCCCGAAGATTTGTATATTAGAAAAAAAAAAATAAGATGTATAGATCAGTGCTAGTAGAGAAAGATCAGGGTCTGCATCAATGGATTTTGAGACCCGATGCGTTCGGGCATGAAGAGAGAGAGAGAGAATGAGATAGATAGAGAGAGAGTTGGAAGAAGATGGAGGAGAGAAGCAGACGGAAGAAGAAGAAGAAACAAGAGAGAGAGAGAGAGAGAGAGAGAGAGAGAGAGAGAGAGAGAGAAAAATAAATTTTTTTTTTTTTTTTTTTTGGGAGTTTGGTTGCGTCAGCGGAAAGGTTTGGTAATAGAAAGAAGATGCGCCCGTCGCTTTTTAAGGTAAAGGCTTTTTTTATTTGGGCCTTTATGTTCGATTTCTGTTTTAGGTTTTAGGCCCAAATTAATAAATCGCAAATTTCTTTTATTTTTAAATATTTTCTATACATATATGTACTTTATGTTGTTGTTGTTGATCACTCTGTGATTTTTGTACCTTAAACACTAAAACCCTTGGACGACAACCAAAAAAAAACACTAAAACCCTTGTCGGGAGTGTTACCATGAGTATGAGTTTGAAGACATCTGTTGATGTCTTAAGTCTTAACGTAAACGTATACAAAGAAAAGTAAGATCCAATCTTGATTCAAGATTTGATTCCTGTACGGATGGATAATAAATACTTTAAAATGGTAACGTTTTTTTTTTTTAGAGGGGAATAAGATTATAGCAGAGAGACACTTGTAAACAATGTAAAAACAAAGCTTAGTACATTTAAGACAGTAAAATTTATATAAAGGATAAGGTCTTGTTGTTGTTGTTGTTGTTGTTGTTGTTTGTTGTGTGTTGAAATGTTTTAGTCCCATTGTTCTTCCCAGAAATAAGTCCATTCTGAAGAGTTTACAGTCTGTTTGCCATCAGCTGAAACAAGATCATAAGGAGAGTCCTCTGCGAATTCCGTTGGCATCGATTTCCAGTGAAGCGACGGTTTCCATTCCGCTTCTTTTATCACTCTCAGTATCTCCCCCGCCACTAGTTTGCTTCCTTGTGCTGACAAATGTATCCCATCTCTGTAATACATACAACCCGTTGCCAATAATATGCAAGCTCTCTGGTTATTGCCTTATTTATTTTTTTGTATTGCAGGGGAAACTCAGAGATACTTACGTGAAGCAAACACTTTTCCAGTCATCTGCTTTTTGAAGAGTAGAGAACAGATCAACTACTTCTAGGCCGAGCTCTTGGCACAGCTCCACACAAGCATCTGAATATGTCTTGCATAGCTCGTTTGTGCGGATCACCTCACTCAAGTATGGGCTTGTGAGAGAAAGAAAGGAAAAAAAGAAGCACGGAAACATTATTATTAAGTCGGGAGGGCTAACCAAGGAGAAACATGGTGATAGTAGAAAAGAACAGGGAAGTTAGAAAAAAAACCTTTGGTTCTGACGAACTTTGGCCTCATCCACTGGAGGGCAACTAAGAAATATGAGACGGGTCGAGTCTGAAAGGCTCTGAAACAGAACATAGAGGATGATGTTATAAGCCTTTAGTCCCATCTCTTCATAGTCCACTTCAAAAGGCTTTTTAACGGACAGATAGGAGAAAGACTTATAATAATAAACCAACAATTCTAAAGGAAGTAACCTGAAGATGAAGAGCCATCTTCTTCATGTTATCAACGTATTCAGTAAGCGGTACATGAGGTCCTAGACCAGAAGGGTGAGGCGCCATTGAGTCGTTTCCTCCAAAATAGACAACCACCAGAGAAGGTTGTACCGCAGCATCCTACATCCATTACAAGTTGGCATTTTAATGTGGAACGAAAACAGAAGCATTGTACACTGATTATATAACAAACATAAAGCTCATTCTAACACATTTTATGAACAAACAATATCAAGAATCAAAAGACATCTCTCTTGAAACAGATGCAGGGTCTTGTATGCTTAACCAAGACTACGCAATTAAAATAAACACTTGTGTAATCCATCCTTTTGAGCATTTATAATGGTAAACTGAACTTTATAAAAACAATGTCTTCTTAGTACAAATCATCCAATACGAACATTGAAACTAATGGTCTAGGGACACTTGACAAGAGAGAAGAACCAAAAAAAACAATGAAACATTACCTTGGGGAACACTTTGTCCACAACTTCCAAAGCACGAGTTGAGTTCCATCCATAATATCCTCGCAGAATGATGTCGGCCTATACACGTCATTCATAGAAATACAATAGTCAAGTCACTCACATGTCTATTCAACGAGAGCACCAACCACATTAAATTCCTCCATATTTATCTCTCAGCGCCTTTAGCTTTGTGCACTAAATGCAAATTTTGTTCTTCTTTTTTTCTTTCTGGAAAATATCAAACAAGGCAAAGCTTCTTGCTTTCATCCAAATGGAGAAAAATAGTATTAGGCTCTCTATTAGTGGTTAATTACGTTATAAAAAACGAAATTTTTAAGAACAAACGTGTAGTAATTACAGAGTAATTAGAAGAAAGCGATCCAGAGAGAGAGAGAGAGAGTAATGGATGAAATGGAAGAGATACCTTGCGAGCATAGACCTCGGAGAGAATAGCACCCCAACCACCATGACCGAAACTCATCTGAACAATGGATGATCCAAACAAAACGATCTGAGGCCGCGACTGTCCAACCATTTTTTGCCTTCTAACCTTTCTTGCTCGAAACACACCACACAAAATCACGTCTCTCTTATCAGAGTGTCTTTTTCCGCCGCAAATGAGATCGGCCGGTGAAGATGAACAAACCTGAGCGATCTTCTCTCTTTCTCTCACTCTTTTTGTTGGTGTGGTGCGAGATTAAATGCAAGAACGACTCGTTTTTTTTTTCTTCTTGTTATTTATTTTCGAATATAACAGAAAAATAAAATTATAAAACAATAAAAACAAACAAAACGAAAACTTGAAAAAACCTTTCTCACGTGCATTACTGTTTATTTCCTTTTTTAAGGATTTGTTTCTCTCTTACAAAGTTTTTCTATTCTTTTTTTTTTTTCTCTTTTTCTCTAATATTTTTCTCTTGAAAAGCACCAAATACAAATCATGAAAAAAACGTTTGACAAAAAAAAAACCTTTTTCTTTCTTTCTCATGTAGAAAGAATCTTTGGAAAGGAGAAAGTCAATAAACGAATAAGGTAGTACAGTATATATAAAGAGATTGGGTAGAGAGATTTATGAACAATAATTCAAATGATATGGTCGTTAGTTGGGAAGTGAAGGAACACCAAATTAAAGGATCACCAAATATAGCTCAACCATATTTTTGAACACATCATTCAATGGCCCCAACTTCATTTCTTTAGATGTTTTGGTTATTTATATAAACAACCAGAACGTGAGCATACTAATTGACCGTTTAGTAATTAGCATTTATTATTGGTCACAGTTTGGCTTGGCATAGAAGAAGACCACGTTCATTTCATTCTAGAAAAACACGTTGATTTCTATCTTCTTTTTTTTCAACAGAACACTTTGATTTCTATTAAAGACAAGGTCAAAACTGTTTTAAAGACCGAACGCTCTAATGTAATTCCTTAGTTCATCAGTGAAATCAGAGAACTCAATGGAGAACTCATACAAAAGCCTAAAGAAGAAGTAAAGAAAGACTAACTCAGCAACTCAAAAATCGAGTGCTCCGGATTTGGATGATCCTGAGCAGCTCCCGGTTGTGCCGTACGATGTTCCACTGGACCCGTCTACAGGGGCTTGATTCAGACACTCTAGAGCCAAGAATCTTCTCTTCTTCAAGCTCATTGAAAAGGTTTTTGCCTCCAGAATTACAGGCACCTGTTTACATGCCATTCTCATCAAATGATAATTCGTGCAACCTTGTGTATGTAATAACATCTTTACATTGAAAAATACAATTGTAAAATTACCTGTGTATTGATACGAGCAACCTTGTGTATGTTAAGGAATCCATTTATGTCCTTGTAACCAGTGAGGAGTTTCTCCAATTCCTTGTCACCATCTGGGAAAGGCAAAGATACTTCGTCAGAAACAAGTACGATAATCTACTAATGGATAAGAAGATCAGAGAAACAAACCTGGGATCGCTTTGATAGAGAGTAAGGTATCCGCCATGTGCTGCAGTCTTTTTGAGGAAGAAGGGGAGAGCAGGGAAGGCGGGAAAGTGACAATGGCTACCGCATTCGAAACCATCAACATACTTTTCAGTAATCTTATAAACGAAAGCATGTCTGTTTCCTGTGTTGATGGAAACAAAATGTCAAAAAAATAATAATACAGAACAACAAGATCCTGGTACAAGCTTCAGGTTTCAGAAATCATAGAGTCAAGAGATTTTTGGTAAGAAATGACTTAATATAGGATAAAAGTTTCTCCTAATTACCTTTTCAGAATACTCACACAGGGGAGAGCAGAATGACTGGATTGCAATGCGGCCGATGGATGCCATGTTACTACTGTTTCTGTGGAAATCATCACGCGTGTTCTTAAGAAAAAAGGACAAGCTTCTTAACAAAGCCATAAAGATAAGAGTGGAATTTGAACAATATCTGACTAAAGTGACGAACAAAAACAATATAAAGACATTGTATCATCTGTAAATTGGGAGCATTTAAAAATCTAAGTCCCTCCCATGAATGTAGCACATTTGAAATTATATGAGAGATGTAAAAAAATAGAGCTCGGGCACATTTTGCTACATAGATATGGAAGTGGGCCAACAAATTAATGGATTCAAAACTAGAGAGAAGAGAAGTAATTAAGCATTCAATAAGAAAGGTATTCCACACAACCTTGGAAATTTTGATAAAAACGTAGCACAGTGGTCCTGAGCAACGGAAAGATCCGAAGAGTCTAACAGACTGACACAATCTATTGGCCGTCCGCTAAGATATTGCCTCTCCAAGGGCTTTCTCATATCAAAGTCATTGGAGTAATCATCTGATCCAGAATTAAACAAAGAGGATTATGTTTCCAAAGAATGATATTAACTTACTAATAGCTCAATCAATATATAACCGCACTAACTAAATTACCAATAGAACTCTTCTGGTTTTCCAAATACTTCCGATACTGCCAAGCAATCCTCAAGCTCTCTCCCTACAAAATTAACAACAGTGCACACTACCCAATTTGTAACTAAAATTCTCATGTCTACCAGGAAAAAAGCAAACAGAAAGAAGGTAGGGACAAGAAAGAATCACCTGATCAGGGTCGGGCACAGTGGGCTTATTATCCTCTTTGGATGATGCAGGATGCGGCAAAGTACCAAGAAACCCTCTCGGATCTTTAGAAGGACTAGCATAAAGAAGTGGTTGGTTGTTAACAAGACCCTGAGACATGAAAGTTCTTAAAAGATCCATATGATGCGGTGCTTCAGGATCTTCCATCACCATTACTAAGCTCCCCAAAGGATAACCACCACCTAGTATCCCTGGAAACACATAAAAGATTCATCCTTTTTAGCACAGAAACCAAAATTCTCACATCCTCATGTAAACTTGATAAGAGTAAATACAAAAAAAAAGGAGAAATCTCACTGTCAAGATCACGAATTCCGGAAGAAATAAAGGTTGTGCCATTAGGACCGCATTTGAGACCAGGTATCTGAGGTGATGACACAACTGATATGTTGCGAGAGAAGCTGCTGCCACTACTACGAACGTTGGGTGCAGCCATAGCCGAATGAATCAATCACACAAGCAACTCACTCCAGGTTCAAAAATCTAAGACATTCCAAACCAAAAAAAATGATTTACTAAATTCCTCTATATTCACAAATCACAATGAATTCACTACGAAGCGGAAACTACAATCGTAAGAATAACAAAATAGCTAAAGAACAAGAACACATAACGAGAGATGGTATATTGATCGGAAACCTAGAGAATATAAATCAAATATTACCAGCTATCTTCTAAGTAACCCAAAGAGAAAAATCAAAGGTTTAGTCTTTTGCTGCTACAGGTTTATTATGAAGATGGTTTCAGAAGTCAGAATCTTTTCGCATAGTTTTAGAAGCTCTTTAACGTACCGACGACCAACTGAGTGAGAGATGAGATTTGACTTGGAAGAAGCAGAAGGAAACGCCAAAAAAAAACCCTTCTTTTAAGTTTCGCCGTAGTTCAATTTCACGACGCAGAGTGACGCGGCTGGGGTGGGTCTTCGGTTCTATGGAAGACTCTTTATGTCTCAGAGGGTTTAGACTCAAACCAAACGATAAGAAGCAAACCACTAAACAACACATATACCAAAATCAATCTTTAGTGTAGTAATATGAAAAAGATACAATAGAGATTTATCATCGTAAGTCGCATAAAAAAAATGAGTTCCGTATATACCAAGGCCATCCATGACTTTGTCAGGTCCACGTTACTACAACAAAAAAGTGTGTGTGTGTGTTTTTTTATTTTTCTTGATTTTAATATCGTCGTCAAAGAACACTTTTGAGTTTTGATATATTTCTCTATTTTAAAGGTTCTTCCTTTCACCCAAAATCGGGAGAAAAAAATCCTAACTTTTTTTATCACACACACACATACTCTTTTCTTTTGCGATTTGATTTTGTTTTTGCTTTTATAGATTCTGGGAATAGTTTGTTAAGAGAGAGAGAGAGATGGGTAGATTGTTCTTGGTGAATTTGGAAGGTAAGTCTTACAGTTGTAAGCACTGCAAGACCAATCTTGCTCTCTACGATGATGTCGTCTCTAAGGTTTGAATCTGATTGATTTCTGGTTTTTACTTTTTTTTTTGCTGCTAAAATCTTAATCTGGGTTATTATTGCGATTTCGTTTCTTCTGATGATCAGATCATTATTTGGGTGTTTCTTATCACTATGATTGTGTTTTGATTGAGAAAGATCATGTGCCTTTTGATAATATCTGGAATCTTGATGATCATATCTCTCGATCATGAGTACATTTATCATTGATTCAGATAAGAAAGGAACGTGAATTGGGGATACTTTGTTTGGAGACTGTCCTGCATTTTTTATTGCATCTTGGTTGTTTTAGTTTCTAAAGCTATCTGATGTAGGCAATTAGATCAATGTATGCTTCAAACGTTGTTAGATTCTTTCTCCTCTTTCTATGGTCCGTGATCTTGAGACTATCCTGTGCCTAAGCTGTGTTATATATATATATCTTGGATTTGATTGTGGTTTTGATGCTAAATGCAATCACTTAGTCCTAATGGTTGAAGACATTGTCAGACTCTCTCCTCTTCCAGTGATGAAATTAGTTGGAGTCTTTGATCTTAGTTGGGTTTTGCATGGCGTCACAATGTCTCATAGTTATTATTCTGCTTCTGGTTGGGTTCACAATGTCTTAGTATTGTGTTGGCATATGCAAGATACTGACACCATCTTGTTTGACTGTTTTTACTTTTTAGTCATTTCAATCCCGGCATGGGAAAGCTTACCTCTTCAGTAAGGTGTAAGTTTTCTTCTTCAAGTTTGATTTGGTTTTTTTGGGAAGCCAAATATGAAGAGCATATGCAATTTCACACAAGGTGTTGATGGATTAGGAAGAGCATATGCAATTTCACCAGTTTTGGATTTGTGTGAACAGAGTGAATGTGTATGCTGGGAAGGAGGAAGATAGGATGATGATGACGGGATTGCACACCGTGGTCGATATTTACTGTGTCAAATGCGGTTCTTATGTTGGATGGAGATATGTAAGATGTGTCTTCTTCTTCTTCTTCTTCTTCTTCTTCTTCTTCTTCTTCTTCTATTTTTGTTGGTTTTGTGCATTTAGCTCTTGCTTGCTTAATCTAATCTTATCGATAATTATTCAGGAATTTGCTTTTGAGAAGAATCAAAAGTACAAGGAAGGGAAATCTGTTCTCGAAAGGTTAATACCCGACTAATCTTAATTTGCTGATGTTTTTCTTTGAGAGAGATTCTTGAGATGATGCATTTGTTCATATTCTTGACAGGTACAAGGTTTGGGGTCCAGATGGGAACAATTATTGGGTGGCTCAAGAAGTTGAAGCCGGAGAAAGCGATACTGATGATGCTTGATCTCCTAATTCTTATCTGATTTGTACATTCTCTCATACTCTTTCATCTTTCTTCATTCTTTTTTCAATGTTCTCATTTTGTAAACCATCCATCTTACATTAGGACAGCTTCAGAGATCAACTGTTTTGGTTGCTGCAAGCCTGCAACTACTTTTGGACACATAGTTAAAGGATCTCTCATTATCTTATATGCCTAAGTTTAGTTTGTTTCCATACTTCTTTACTTCATGAAGTGCATAGCTTGAACAGGGGTGCACTTTACGATTTAGAACTTACCAACTCAAACCAAACTCATTTCGGTTTTATCATAAGAACACCTGCAAACGTTTGCTGTTTGCTTTACTTTAATTCGATGAGAAAATTTGCCAAACTAAGACGAATGTTTCAAGAATGCACGGGTTTGATTCAATCTTGTTCGGTTAATTATGGTTTTATCCCCAGCTCTAGTTTGTGGAACCTGAACCCGTCTATGTAGAGAAATACATTACAATTAACTATTTCTATCCATAATTAAAATCATATTTTGGGAAATTTTGGAGAAAATGTACAATTAGAATTAAGGTTTACATCTTTTTACTGTTAATAATGTTACAAAATGATTTTCTAAGTGGCTTGAGTTAAGCTTCTTAATGTTACCGGAGTTCATACACCATTCTCTCCGAGAGCTCTGCTCCGATGACTTTCTGGTAACTAACCAACCTCGATTCCAGTTCTTTCAGAACCATCCGATTCTTGATACGTGGTATATCCTTCAAAGACGATTTTTTAACAAGTTTTTACAACGATTGAGAATTTGATGATCTTAAAAAAAAACACACAAAAAAGGAGAGAGCAATGATAGTGAGATACTGTCATACTGATAGTACCTTGTATCGAAGTCGAGGTCCATCAAAACTGATAAGGATATTGGTAATGCCACTTCGGTTTCTGCTAGAGTCTGAGTCTTCATCAGAGTTATACATTTCATCATCATCATCATCATCATCATCATTTGTAACCCCTAGTTCCATGTCTTCATGTTCACTCGTGGATTCCCCTAGGGTTTCAGAAGCTTGAGGTGATGATGATGATCGAGAAACCTTAGTGTAATTGGACAAGACGGAATATGGCTTTTTATCAAGCAGAGGCTTGGCTACTTCGAATGGAACCCATCTGAGAAGAAAATACAAGAAAAGCAATAAGATTCTCTCTCAAATGACAACAACTAACAAGAATGTGGTCTTAGTTTTGTGGTTTTGGGAACTTACTGGTAACGTAGAGGACATAGAAGCTCGGATGGACGATAGGCTGCTTTATATGTATGTAATAGCCAAGATAGTAATACTCAAGGGTAGAGCAATGAGCTTGGTTTTGTTTTACTTAATCGATTTCTTGCAGGGCTGAGTACTTTCCAATGGACAAGGATGCAAAATCCGGATCCCAAAATAGATATTTACTCGACAAACATTTAGGAAGAATGTCGATAACCCCAACAGCAATTAGACGGTCATCAACTCGGTATTGTTGATGGTAAGAACCGAAGCCACAAGGAGGAACCTTTTCTTGATCATCGTAACGTGAAGGCGGAACTTCAATCAATGGAGTGTCGACCAAAAACTTTTTGTATGAAGTTTCCGAGATGCTCTCCGGCTTATCATTATGCACTTTCAGTTGATACCGTTTGTATAATTCATATTCCTCTGGATCAAAACTCGAACTTTTCAAGTGCATCTCCAGCTTCCTCTTTCTTCCACGCAGGTTGTTCGAAGAAGACTTTGCTGTTGTAGTACCGAGGCTTTCTTCATCATTTCTATCTGAGGAAGTAACTCGGGTAGCTGAAAGGAAGTTGATATGGCCTTTAAAGACCTTAACAGAAAAATCAATAAATTTTCCCACCTTATCCATTGCACTTAACAGCTTCTCAGAAACAACCTCTGGTGATAATCTGCTTTCTTCTACATTTTTCTTTCCTTTCTCAGATGTCTGTGTGTGTTTTATAGCAGCTACTATAGGAAAAGCAATGTTGCTGGTGTACAAGAGTTCTTCTGACCCTTCAGCTAGTTTCTTTCTTTTAGCAGAGATAACTTTCTTCACTGAAGCTTTCGGAATCTGAATATTACAAGGTAAATCCCCACTTTGTATGCATTTTTGTACCGCATTATCAATTTGTTCAGACAAATCTTTCATGATTGGTTCCACGTCATTGTTTTGTTCTCTTTTAGCAGCTCCAAGTGATTTTCTCACCGACACTGAAACTTCTCGGGAGAAAGAAACGTCTTGCTCTTCTGTCTGCTCACTCGGTTTCGCATCTAGTTCGCCATCCAAGAACCTTTGTACACAGCATCACAGAAACAGTTAAAAAGAGAAGGGCAGTTTCCCATTCCGAGACTCCATTGAAGTAAGTTGGTTGAATTTTGAGAAAAAATTGGGTTGAGAGTAAAGTGACACAATTTTAACACGACGTTTTAAAGGCAAGAGGAAAGGTTTTATGACATAACTGGAAGAAAAAAAACAATCTTGGTACAAATTCCATATATTGATCCAAAGAAAGGAAGGAGAAGAGTGCATCCATAGATATACCTTTCCAGTCTTCTACGCACTCGCTGCTGCTCCTTAGAAGGAACAGAATCACTAGCTTTCAAGCGGATTGTATAAGAAGGGCAACAAGTTTTCTCCATTTCAGGTTTGTAAAGGAAGCAGCCAGATCGTCTCCATCCACGGTCAAGAAGAGCTACTCGAAAAGAAAAGCAAAGACACATCAAAATGATCACTAAGCTCAGAAAGTAAAAAAAAAAAAAAAAAAACATAAATCAAAATGGTGAACAGAAGACACTGAATCGAAGATAAAGTTCAAAGCTTTCTGCTTGCACATAATCAAACCTATCAATCTCTACTTCTCTAGAAGTCGATGCAACAAACCTTGGTAGTCATTAACGGTGAGACTCTCTGTCCATAACCCTGAAATGGAAATCAGACACGATCACTGAGTTATCATGGACATTTCTCATCTTACAAGATCACAGAAAAGGTAAGTTTCATAAATGATGCTCAATGATCGTTCAAAATTTCCAAATCTTTTTCTATTCGACTTATCTGAATGAGTCAGATCAATTCAACGACCAAATCGGAAAGAAGAAATTTCAAAAGTTTCAAAATGGCGAGGGAACGAACCGTGAGAGATACTGGAGCGGGAAGAAGATTTACAGTAACCGCAAGTGGATCTATTAAGTCCACAATCAGCAACTATACTCTCTCCGCCGAAGCCGCCACGACTGCTACTTGCCTCATCTTTCGTCTTCGCTTTCTTCGACGACATGATCGGAGAGAATTCGCAATCACAACGATGAATAGTCACGGTGAGCTCATTCCCCTTTCCCGATGAAGAAGAAGAAGAGATCGACGCTTTGTCGTTTTTTACCAAAATAAACGACACAAAGTTCCCTTCTCAACATTAAAAAAAACGTCACGCGTGTTATGATGTCAATTTGGGCCTTAAAGCCCAATATCGTCAAAGTAAACAAGGGCCGTCAGATCAGAAATTAAGCAAGCAATTACAAACCGTTAGATTTTCGGATCGCCGCGAAAACCCTAGCTTCCTTCATCCGCAGCCTCTTAACACTCTCCGAACCAGAGGAGAGGACATTTTGAGTTTTTTGAGCAAGCAACAATGGTGAAGGCAACGAAAGCAGAGAAGAAGATCGCTTACGACGCAAAGCTATGTCAGCTTATCGACGAGTACACTCAGATCCTAGTCGTTGCCGCCGACAACGTGGGATCGACTCAGCTTCAGAACATCAGGAAAGGTCTTCGTGGAGACTCAGTGGTTCTCATGGGGAAGAACACTATGATGAAGCGTTCCGTTAGGATCCATTCCGAGAACACTGGAAACACTGCCGTTTTGAATCTGCTTCCCCTCCTTCAGGTTTGGTTTCAGCTTCTCGAAAATGTTGAGATTTGAGATTTTCTCGGCTCTGGAGACTTTTAGATTTGAGATTTGCAATTGTTTCTGTGTTTGTGTTTAGGGAAATGTTGGTTTAATCTTCACCAAGGGTGACCTTAAGGAAGTGAGCGAGGAGGTTGCCAAATACAAGGTTGGTTGGTTGGTTTTGTTCTCATAGCAAATGTTTGATTAGTCTGTGTAGCTCATTTGTATCAACTTGTGTATTGGATTGTGTAAAGGCTTGATGCTTTCTCTCTCAATGTGATTGGATTTGTTAATGGAACTCTTTTATGATATGGACAGGTTGGTGCTCCAGCTCGTGTTGGTTTGGTTGCTCCAATTGATGTGGTTGTTCAACCTGGTAACACTGGTCTCGACCCATCTCAGACATCTTTCTTCCAGGTTTGCTTAAATCATGCATTTGTAATGCTCCATTGGTTTTGTTTTGAATACGAAATCTGTGTTTATTGAAACGTGAATGTGTTTTTGGAATGTTTAGGTGCTTAACATCCCAACTAAGATTAACAAGGGTACTGTCGAAATCATCACCCCTGTGGAGCTCATCAAGCAAGGTGACAAGGTCGGGTCTTCTGAGGCTGCCCTTCTAGCCAAGCTCGGGATTAGACCTTTCTCATATGGTCTTGTTGTTCAGTCGGTTTATGACAATGGATCAGTCTTTAGCCCTGAGGTTCTTGATCTTACAGAAGATCAACTTGTGGAGAAGTTTGCTTCTGGTATCTCCATGGTCACTTCCTTGGCTCTAGCTGTTTCTTACCCTACTCTTGCTGCTGCGCCACACATGTTCATCAATGCCTACAAGAATGTTTTGGCTATTGCTGTTGCCACTGACTACACTTTCCCTCAAGCAGAGAAGGTCAAGGAATTCTTGAAGGTTAGTCATTGAATTGTACATCTTTCTATGTGATTTCTGAAGCTTGGAGTATTATTCTTGTTAATACTAACTCTCGGGTGTAAATTTGGAATGCAGGATCCTAGCAAGTTTGTTGTTGCTGCAGCGGCAGTGTCTGCGGATGCAGGCGGTGGTGGTGGTGCACAATCTGGAGGTGCTGCTAAGGTAGAGGAGAAGAAAGAAGAGTCAGACGAAGAAGACTATGACGGTGGTTTCGGTTTGTTCGACGAAGAGTAGGATTTGCCTTTTTGTCGTGGCTTATACGTGGTGCTTAATGTTGATCTCAGTTTTGTTTGGTTTAAAACCAGTTCAGATTTTATTGTATTGTCCTTTTTTGGAAAGACTTCATTTACCAACGTCAAAAGATATGTTCGGTAGAAAAGAAATGTTATGTTTTTTCCTTATATAAGCAAACACAAACACAACTATTTGGATTTAAACAAGCAGAGACCAAAATATTTTGGTTATATGTTTGTTTGGATTGGTTATATGTTTGTTTGGATTCCATCAGAAACGATTAAATTGGTAGCTTAAGTAGGAAATGTACATGGTACGATATGTATAAAATTATGTTTGTTTCTCTTTCTCGATACCTCATGCTGTAGGGTTAAAGTTATGTCACTGACTCATATTGGAATGTACCTACCAGGAGGGTACTATAATTTAGATATATTAGAAAGAAAAAAATTGATCTTTTGTAGATTTAAACGTAGTGTTTAAAAAAAACAATGTCACATTTGCTTGCCAAAACTTGTCGATTGATATACGTACACTGTCGTGTGCCTTCTAAAAGTATTCTGATGAAGACAATAAACACGAATTTATAAAACGTACGATATATTTGAGGTATTACACTTTTCCATTGAACGATGAAAAAGTTTATGTATATATGTTCTTATGCTTTCCTTCGCCGTTAGGCTCTTTGCCCTAAGATCTCACGCGTGCCCTAATTTCATGCCTTGAAACCATCCTGGTTTCCTACTTTTCTGCTTAATTTGTGTAACTATGAAATATGTAGAGAATATGTTATGCATTTAAGTTTTGGAGGCTATCTATCACACGCCTAAAATTAGTCCGTGTGTTGTTAAATCGCTATTGACAAAAACAAATATTTTAGCTATTGAGAAAAAATAATAACTTCCAAAGCTCTATTTTAGTTCATAAATAAGGTATTTTCTGGAATACAAAGCACAAGCTATATTAGTCGAGTTAATAATTTGATTTATGAAATGTTAAAGTGATTACGCATCTTAAAGTGCTTAGAAAAAGGTGGGAAATTTAACTGGACATACAGAGAAGACAAAAGACAAAGAAGACCAATACATGTGGGAACTTTTTACAAATCTCTAAACCTTAAATTCTTCCCCATGTCATAAGACTCATAACTCCTTCAAAATGTAAGCTTGTGAACTACTAGTCTCTCTCTATCCCACAAATATTGATGTTTAGAATCTTTTACACATTTTAAGAAAACAATAATTACTTGAGTTTAAATATTTTTTTTTTGATTAAAGAGATATTATTTAATTTTAAACCAATAACAATTCAAAATTTTAATTATTTTCAATGATGACTTCTTGAAATTTACAAAACATCAATTTTTGTGAGATAAAAAAATACCCCAAAACATCAATCTTTGTGGGACAGAGGGAGTATACTAATTTTTCTTTAAGTTTTTTATTCAATTGTCTTCCAAAATCTTAATCCAACAATTTCATTCGTCATGTTAATATTGAATGAATTACCATCGTTAGTAACTTTTTATATACTAATATGTACAGTTTCCTACAAGGTTATTCCAAAGTTTCTAGAATTAAATCTATAAAGCAATTATCAAATAAGAAAATTACTTAGGAAAGTTACACGCTTGGGATGAATTTTCTTTTTAAGAGTTGGTACGTGTTCGTTGAACCTTTTGATGAGTAGTAGGAAGACGATACATCGAACCCATTAAAAAATAAGTTAGATAATACTCTTCCTGTTCCATAAAAATTGATGTTTTGAAATATTTTTTTGTCTCACAAATATTGATACTTTGTAAACTTCAAGAAATTATCAATGAAAATATTTAAAATTTTGAATTCTTATTGGTTTAAAATTAAATAATATCTCTTTAGTCAAAAGAAAAAATATTTAAACTCAAGTAATCATTATTTTCTTAAAATGTGTAAAAATTCTAAACATCAATCTTTGTGGAACAGATGGAGTATATACATACTACAACATTGACCTTGTAGTTAGAGCCTAAATACCACTTGCCAAGAATTAGTACCCAAACTGATGTCGTATCAGTCTTCAGTATAATAGTATTATTCTAATATACTCTATTCAAATATCTTAGTAAAGAGATTGAAGAACAGATTGTATATATTGACGTCCAAAAACAAAACAAAACAAAATAAATTGTACTATATAGTATGTGGTGCATGAAAAACATCATAGGGAATTGAATGTTAGTGGGCATGTGAGACCGGCTTCAACTTTTTTGACTACGATGAGAACGTAATTCTCGCTTTAAAAAAATATATATATATAACTCTAATAATATTTTCAAAAAGGTGGATTTATTGCCAATTATGTTGATCAGTTTGTCATGTACTTATGTTGGAACGAATTCAGATTGTTTACTATTTGTGACTGGTTCAGGTAACAAATCTCTCATTCATTGATACGTTAAAACTTTGGGTGATAATTTTGTTATACTACTGAATAATGTTTAATTCAATCATAAGAAGTTTATTGGATATTCAGATTATATATCTTGCAAATTTATTGATCATACATTCATACTTATGCTTAACTACTCTACAGCGAAACAAAGCCTTTGACCATGTTAAAACACTACATATTGATGTGTAACACGGAACACTATTAGCCAAACACTTTTTTCTTTCTTTCTTGGTTTGCGACTTTGCATTTGTATATTTTTAATTCAAATACAAATACATATTAAATTTAATCATATAGTATAAAACTAAGGACTATAATTTTATTAAACTAATTTCTCGAAGATTTTGTAGCTAGTTCTTTCATTATAAATATCTGGAACTTTTTGTTCGTAAAGTTGTCTCAGCAGTTACTTAAATCAAGAGTGTTGTCCATTGAGGCTTGGACAACTTTCATAGGTGTCCATTGCACTAACACAAACGGGTTGATTGATTACTCATTTATTTTTTGTTTTTTGTTTTTTTTTTAAAAAAGAACTTAAAATTAGAAACTAAATAGATAGCTTTTTAGTCTCCCAAAACTTGGAACCCGGACTTGTGTAAAAACTATGCAAACTAGTCTATAATTATATAAGGGCATATACAACTTACAGCCTTCCAAAATAAGAAATTATAAAATTTTTAGGGCCGGGGCATCCTATACGAGAGTGTTTGCGTACAAGAGTTTTAATAATCTCAAATCCACGACATTCAATCTTAACTTTTTGATGTAAAACTCGTAGCATTTTTTGTTATCTTAAACCAGTAATTGGGCGCATGCTTACTTTATCTCACAAATCTTAATCATAAAGTCTATATAAACCGAATAGAAATAACGGATATTCACAAATCTACTTACTTTTGACTAGAGAGAAGAGAACTGATCGATTTAAGGTTGCATGAGATATCTGTTAAGAAGTTTTATAATACATATATATAAAGTAGATAATTAATTAATATTTAGGAGTTTAGTGAAAGGATATTAACAACAAAAAAAACTAAACAAAGATGTTATGTAAACCAACACTGGGATGATTCCAAGTAATTTAAGCCACGTGAACTTTGACTTTGACACCGAATAGATCAATTTTAAAAACAAGATGCAGTTTATATGCGAGAGAGACAAAGATATTTGTAAGTAC
Source organism: Camelina sativa (assembly GCF_030686135.1). Taxonomy (NCBI): domain Eukaryota; kingdom Viridiplantae; phylum Streptophyta; class Magnoliopsida; order Brassicales; family Brassicaceae; genus Camelina; species Camelina sativa. Next base: position 4,956,276 of record NC_141898.1, read on the forward strand.
TGTTATGTTATTTAGTGGAGAGGTACTTTGTTTATAAAAACAATGTTTGGTTTTATTCACATTGTCATTTTATTATTTGGACCATTTCGTCTTGCTTAGCGTCCCGTGCATGTCTCATCCAAGTCTTCACCATTAAGACAATTTGACGCACACATGAATGAATATAAATAAGCCAAAAAAAAAATTCTTTTTCTTATTTCTTTCTAAAAAAACATTAAAAAAAAAAACTTAAATTTCTTGTAAAAAAAAACCTAGACTATGCACATTTCTCAAATTTGTTATATTTAAGACATATATATGTGTTGCACATATAGAACTTGAAGTTAAATACTTTGTTGATCATAGCACGCGCGTACATATATATAGGTTTATACTAAAATACATTAACTAAAAATAAAAGACCGAAAGTGAAAAAAACAAAACATGCATGTAAAATATGTATACTGGTTTGTGTTAGTATCGTCTTATCAAGCTTTAAAAAATCAGATTTAGTTCTTATTGTAGCATATAGAGACCAGTAAACACTCTTCGCCACAATCGAAAAGTATAGAACAGTCATCTTTTCAGCATTCTTTTTTGAGAAAAATCTTTTAAACATTCTTCATTCTAGAGAAGAGTTCTTGATGACTTAATAAAATAGCTTTTAACAAATATTTTGGTGTTGGACTTATTAGTTATTACTATAGAGAGTTAGTACATGTGTGTGCCGGACCTTCTAGTTCTATCTATTAATGTACGTGAATGCTTTTCTTTTGTAATTTTATATGATTCAGATATATGTAAATTATATATAGAAAGTGGCTAAAATTTTAAATTTCCTGTCTACACTTGCCGACCAGACTTCCTCAAGTGTCACATCTTCTGTGGAAGAAAGACAAAACTGCAATCTGTTCACACAATGATATATATGCTTGTAATTATTATTGTCATCATCTTCAATCATATCAAACTTACCGGCCATCTGATCTGTTCAAATAACGTATATGCGTAGAATTTTTATTTTAGAACTATTTCAAGCTTACTACGTACAACTAAAAACCATTATAGCTAGTTAATGGGGTGTTTGATCTTTTAATAGTAACAAATTATGTTGAAGACGATTGTGCATGCGAATTCACAACAAACGAGAATAAGGTCAATCAAATTTTCTTTTTTAAAATCAACAGTCAATCAATTTGATGTCTCTTTTTCTCAGTCGTTGGTTTTGATATAAAACTTGAGTTATGGTAATGGTAGTTAGTCGTATATATATAGTAGATATATACACACAACCCAATATATAATATATATATATATATATATATATATACAAAATACATGGAACAGAAGCCTAGATAGGTTAGGATAAAGAAAACGATCAAATCTGCAAAGATCAGTCTCTCCCAAATCCCCAAAAAAAACAAAGCATGCATTTCGTAATAAACAAATCATCATAAAACGACACATAACTCGAAAACCTCTCCCCCCGACAATTTTATCAATTCATATCTCCTTTTACCTTAATAAATCCCAAAACATAATAATTTAGTATGAACTAATCTCCCCTATATATACGGATTAATATACAGGCCCTAAATCGTAAACAGTTGAGTGATAATATCGGAAAATGTCTTACTCCGTGAAAGGACGAACCTTACGTGGCAACAACAACGGAGGAATAGGAGGGACGGGGACGAAGTGCGGGAGGTGGAATCCGACCGTGGAGCAGTTGAAGATACTGACGGATCTGTTCCGAGCCGGTCTTAGAACTCCGACCACTGATCAGATTCAGAAGATCTCCACGGAGCTCAGTTTCTACGGCAAGATCGAGAGCAAGAACGTTTTCTATTGGTTCCAGAACCATAAGGCTAGGGAGAGGCAGAAACGTCGTAAAATCTCCATTGATTTTGATCATCAACATCACCATCATAACCATCAACCATCAACTAGAGGTATATAAAATATAATTTCTCTAGATGTTTTAAATCTTATTATGATTGTTTTATAGATATTATATGATATGGAGGATATGATATGTTACTGTAGATGTTTTTGAGATAAACGAAGAAGAATGCCAAGAGGAAGAGAAGGTGATAGAGACGTTACAACTCTTCCCGGTGAATCCATTCGAAGACTCCAACTCCAAGGTTGAGAAAATAAGAGCTAGAGGCAATAGTAACCAGTACCGTGAATATATTCGAGAGACAAACACGGCGTCGTTTTCTCCATATTCATCATGTGGAGCTGAGATGGAACATCATCCCCCGCCGTTAGATCTTCGATTAAGCTTTCTTTGAATTATTAACCTCCTCAGAATTATCTTTAACCTTTTAAGAAGATCTTGTTGTATTTTGAATTATGACTTGTATTATCCAATATAATGTATGAGTTATGACGTAGACAAAAGTTGGCTCATTTAAAATTTTTCCTTTTTTCTGATATAAATTAAGAATGCGAATTATGGAATCTATAGTATAATCATAATCTAAAGATTAAAGTGACTATATAATAAGAACGTGAATGCATTTTTATCTACAGTGTGTGGTTTTAGATTTATTAAGAATGACTTTAGTTTAGTTGATTAGTCATAATTTAAAATTTAATAAATAACAAATTTGCACCAAACTTATAAATCTGAATATATATATATATATATATATATATATCTTTTTGTGATATCTGAAAAAGTAATTGGACTGTCCTTACTCGTTAATTTTACTATGAAATCTCAAAACGTATTACAGTCTCAATAATAATATTAGTTTAAAACCCATATAATTGGGCTTTACAAAGGCCCATTATCTGTTTAAACCCATAGTGCGTTATAAAAATTGCCTAGAGAAGATTTATTGAGTTTTCCTGGAGAAGAAGCTAACTCTCAAGCTCCGTCGGAGGAAAACGAAATCGGAAGTTGTGATAATCACCGGGAATAGGATTTGAGTAGCTTCTCAAGCAAATTTGATTCACCCGAACAATGGATGTGATAAAGACGCAGCAAATATCCGCAAGGACGATCGAGAAAGTGATCGTTCACCCACTTGTCTTGCTTAGTATCGTCGACCATTACAATCGTGTAGCCAAGGACACACGCAAGCGTGTCGTCGGCGTTTTGCTCGGAAACAGCTCCCGTGGTACCGTTGACGTCACCAACAGCTATGCAGGTTCCCTGGTTTTACTATTCTTTTCTCTTTGTTCCCTTTCGATCTCACAGATCTCGAACGCTTTGCTGAGCTCTCCCTAATTGTAGAATTCGATATGTGTTAGTGTTCTTGTGTGAAATTGAATTCGGTTTTATCAATTTAGGGTTTTTTTTTTTAGCTTTTGGGTTGCAAAAATTGACTTAGTTTGAGTTGGTTCTGTGATACTGACCTCAAAACTTAGTTGAGTTGGATCAGTCAAGCTGGTTCTAGTAGCCTTAATATAGTGGTTAGGTTAGTTTCTTAGAGAGTTTAACAAGTGTCACTTGATTTTGCACATTACATTATACTACAAGCTTGTTTACTATTGCGCTGTTGCGTGCGCATCACTTGTTTGACACTTTTGTATCTCGGTTTTTTCCAGTGCCTTTTGAGGAAGATGACAAAGACTCTAGCATTTGGTTTCTTGATCACAACTACCACGAGTCCATGTTTCACATGTTCAAGAGAATTAATGGTATTGCTCAGTAAAAAAACAATGCTTAAGAGTATATATGACTGTGTGGCAAAACCTCTTAATGACTTATTTGATCTTTGTTTTCAGCTAAGGAGCATGTTGTGGGTTGGTACAGCACGGGTCCCAAACTTCGAGAGAATGATTTGGATGTTCACGCTTTATTCAATGGGTAAGAGTAAGACCATGGCTTTAGGCAGAATCAGTCGGTCTTATATTTATTTTCCTTGTGGTGCCATATGTCTAATACATGGTTTGAACTTTGACGGTCTGTTATATATGTACAAACATTTGTGTCTAAAGCATTCACAATCCATCTCTCCTCTCTTGGTATTCCTAATCTCTGTATTACTTTGCGTTTTAATTTTTCTTTCTGGTATTACAGCTACGTACCAAATCCAGTGTTGGTCATTATTGATGTCCAACCTAAAGAACTGGGAATCCCCACAAAAGCATACTATGCAGTTGAGGAGGTGAAGGAGGTAAAATACAAACCAATTTTCTAACTAAATAAGTTGCTCGACTTTTAAGTTGCATCTAACATACTTGATTTACTTTCTTATCTTTCTGCATTTGTGCTATTTGTGTAGTTATATCCATATAATTGCCTTGATCTGAACTTTTTTTCTCTGCAGAATGCTACCCAGAAAAGCCAGCAGGTGTTTGTACACGTGCCAACAGAAATTGCGGCTCACGAAGTCGAGGAAATTGGTATGTCCACTTGTTGAAAACAAATTCTTTGATACTTTGATTTCCTTGTTTTAGTGCATCAATGATGGGAGATATTCTTCTGTAATTGCGTCCGAGGAAACTAATTGGAGCCCTACTTGCTTTGTTTATGCTGGTTGGGTGGTCTTGAACAGGTGTGGAACATTTGCTCAGGGATGTAAAAGACACAACCATCAGTACCTTGGCAACTGAGGTTATTGTCTTCACACCTAACCTAAGCATTTCATTATCAAGCTTCTTAATGTGTATCCAAATATATGGTTGTTGCTCTCAAAACAAAAATGTGAGGAACGTAAATCTTTTATGCTTGAGGAAACTGAAATTATTTGTGAACTGTATGTTAGGTCACTGCGAAACTTACTGCTCTGAAGGGATTGGATGCAAGACTTCGGGAGATTCGGAGTTACCTTGACCTTGTAATTGAAGGAAAACTCCCATTAAACCATGAAATCTTATACCATCTTCAGGTTAAAACACTCCCATCTCTTAAATTTAGTGGAATAGTAGAAGCTATAACACAATATCTGTGGTTGCTGTTAAGGATAATTCAGCTAATTAACTGCTCTTTTGAAAATCTGTAGGATGTATTCAACTTGCTTCCTAACTTGAACGTCAACGAATTAGTTAAGGCCTTCTCAGGTTTGCCTTGTTCTGCCTTGAAGGTTTATGTTCGCACAGTTATTCTCCCATTTGCACTCTTTCCCTAACTTTATTCATTTTGTGCAGTAAAAACAAATGACATGATGCTCGTTATCTACCTTTCTTCCCTCATCCGTAGTGTAATTGCCCTCCACGATTTGATCAACAACAAGGTTAGAATCATATCTCTTTCCCTCTCTTAGGCGATTGATTGAATTTGCTGTATGCAATATGTTTTGTTCATCTCTGACTGTTATGTTTCAGTTATTGAACAAGGAACATGAAAAAGCAGAGGACTCAAAGCCTGTTGCCATACCCGCAATCACTGGGAGTTAAAAATGCAGCCAAATTTCGAGATTTGGGAAGTTTTCTAGTCAGATATTACTGTGTCATTTGCTGCATGTGAAGAGGGTGTTCGGGGACTAAACGGGTTTGGTCTCGTTCCGATGATCTTCTCTACTACTGTTGTTTTTTGACAATGGTATAATATGAATATGTAGTTCCTGTCTCACAAGAACTTTTTTTCTTATCATTTGATGTTTATTTTTTCCTTGCAAGATGATATAAGTAAGTTTTGCATCAATGTGCTGAAAACTCTAGTAAAATTCTTCTCCTTTTGCGTAAGCGTCACATTGTATCGGTGACTAGGGGTGTTCCGGTTTCAGTTGAGTAAATAAATTATACAGTGAATTGGGATCTTGTAGAATTTAGTTCAGATGTCTTGGATCCGGTTATTAACTGGTTTACTTGATCGTCTTGGTTTAAATTAGTCCGGATTTCAGATTATTTTGGTCTACAGGGCAATGAAAAATAACTTCCCATAGCTCAAAAATGCAACTCAAATATAGAAAACTATAATAGTATTAGATTAGAGGCGTCTTATACCGGATGAGTACACCCTCGTATATTTTTTATAACAGAGTGTGAATAAAGTGTCCACATTGATAGAGAAAGAAAGGAAGAAGAAGATTGCACTTTTATTGAGATTTTGTCATGAAAATAGACAACTAAAATAATGAAGGGCCGCCACAATAAAAATAAAGAAGTGTTTGAAAGAAAAATAAAGTTGAGTAGTGGCGTAAGCTTCGTGAAAAGAATATGATGATAAGCGGAAAAAATAAATTGAAATCATGAAATCAAGAACGTGCTTTGTTACGCAATATATGCTTTTAAGCCTACTTTCGAAGAACATTTTTATATATTTTTCTTGATAAGTGTTGTGCTTATTTTAAATAAACTTTACAATTAACAATAACAATAGATTATATATTCAGTTTTGTCGTTTACCTAAAATAGTTGGATGATATATTTTATATGTCCACGATAATTAGGATTAGCCTTAGGTCGCAAAGCTTCCCGACGTTTCTCGTACTTATTATATTGCTTCAAAGTCCTTTATGATGCTATATATATACTCACGTATAGGCGTTTTGTGTATATGTCGGTATACTAATACATGGAATAATTATAACTTCACGCATATATTAAGTAAATGCATGTATGACGTAAGAACATTGAATGTTTTATCATATTGGTACATCATCAGTGTAAGGCATGTAGATCCCATCGAAGCGACCAGATCGAAAGTGACAAAATAACAAAAGGGTGGCAAAAGAAATAAAGCTATAAAGTTGCAAGAAAGACGAAACTACTTTATTTTCTCTAATCCAAAATAGGACTCGCAAATTGCAATAGCTTATATCACAACATGATGATCAAGATTCATCGAAAATAGAAGATGATATTTCCTTAAAATATGAGCTATGGTAAATCAATTGCTTTATACTGTCTTTAGTTTCTTATGCTGATCATTAATTTGTAATGATCTCCCCAACATAAACATCAAGTTAATTTCCATCAGAAAAACCATATTAATAATTCGGGTCAAGATAATCACAAATTTTTATATATGATCCGAGACAATTAGGTTAATATTCGTAAATAGAAAAATGAAATGTAAATGATCTCTTTTCAAACGTAGTAGTATAGTATTGGATCAAGTTGAGTTACTCGTCTTTAGGATTTCTTGAGTTAGCTTTTCAATCTATCGAGCATAATAAAATACTTTAAAAGAAAATGATTTTCTTAATCTAATGCTACAGCTCTACAAGTATTTTTTGCCAGTAATATTTATACCTTATATTGTCCGCATGACACCATTGTATCAAACTCTAAATCGTTTATATTTTATATATTTGGGAAGGCAAAGGCCAAAGGGGTTGGTGTAATAGATGAGAAGAATGAGATTCTTTGGTCAGAAGTGGAAAGCAGACTCAGCCTCTATTTTATACACAAATCAAACTTGTCATACCTTCCACCAACACTCAGACTCGTTCAATATTTCCACCCATATCATCTCTTTTTTTTTTTTTCCCCAAATTAGTTTAAGTTCGTACAACTATCATTCGGATATACTACTCTTATTCAACTAACATAAGAAGTAAACGATATTATTAATTAAGTTACAAGCTTTATATATAACTTCTATATATATATATACTCGTAGATTAGGCTCATCCACATGCAGTAAGTTCAAGATAGGTTTTTGGAAGAACAACAAACCGATTACTCGAATTAAATTTTTATCCGGTAGAAACGTTATAAAACAAAATAATTGAAGGGGATTTTATATTATTATCATTCATCAATAACTGAATGAAGTTGTAGTACTTTAAATGTAGAGTAGTGATGACACTGATTCAAACACTGAGACCGTTTAAAACTATTCAATAGCTATAACTTTTTTAGCAAGTCTCTCATTTTTGTGTGGTGCTGGATCTCTTGAGTCTTTATATCTTTGGATTTAACACCATTAAATACATTGTGGTTAAATTTTATTATAGAGCACAAGTCTTTTTCACAACTATATATATAAGTCTATATAATTGATAAAAAAAAAAAGAAAATACAAAAGATATTTTAATACGCATCCAATTAGTAAAAACAAACACAGAATGACAGAAATACAAAGAGAGTCACATTCATGATAAACAAGTTTCTTACTTTTAAACCACACACAATACATATATGTAATAAACTTTGGGTTTGCTTGTATGCTTCTAATTACAGTTTCAAAACTCAACTTATTTAGAAAGCTGAGCTATGGGGAATGGGGATTCTATGTTACCTTAAGCTCTGGCACTGAAGGCATTTGCTCCGGCGTAGCTAAAGGCAGCGTCGAAGGAAGTTGGTGATGGAGAAAATAAGGTTTCTGAAGATAGATTCTGACCCATAAATATTACTCCATCCTCAGCATTATCCTTGTCGGTAAACCCTAAATCCGGGAGGATGTCACTGTGAACGGAAAAGGAGCGGTTGAGATTGGCGTTGAGGAGATTGACGGTTGTGATGTCATGGATACTTGGCCGGCGTTTGTCCTTGGCTCCTGAGAGCTGTCTCTGGTAATACTTTTGGGCGTGGCTCGCGACTTGCGTTGGCGTCTTCGACACCACGAAGTTTCTTGATATGTTTCTCCAATCTCCTTTCCCGTACTTGAGAAGCCCTAACAAGAATCTCCTGCAAAGATCAAGAAACAGAGCAATGTAAACCCTAAGAGAAACAGGGGAATGCCTTTTGTTGCAAGAAACCTAGGAAGAGTTTATACCTGTGTTCTTCCTCTGTCCAAGGAACTCCCTTCTTTCGATCATGATCCGATCCTCTGGCTCCGTTAGGCCGTTTCCGACAAGTGTCAGGGTCAAACGCCAAGGGAGAAGAAGAAGCTGCAGGGTAACCAGGAATGGGGACACGTCCTGCTTCGATATCAGAAACGTCTTCTTCAAGCTTACTATATTGATTCATGACATCCAAAACAGTCTTCCCAGGGATCATGGAAGCAACTTTGAACCAGCGATCAGGCGAGTCTTCAGCGTAGATGGCAAGAGCTCGTTCGAACATCTTGTTCTCTTCTTTAGTCCAGTTGCTGCTGCTGCTGCTGCTGGAGCTGTGTAAGCTCATCATCTCTTGAACGACGAACCGGTGGTCAGAGATAGGCAGGTGAGAGAGTGGATGCAGAGTCTCCATAGCTACAAAAAAAAAGAGAGAAGAAGAATAAGTTTTCCAACTACAAACACAGCTCAAAAAAGTCCATATTTCTTGTTTTGTAAGAGAAAGCTTGAAGAAGGATTGATTTGTGAGATATATTAGGAAAAGATAGAAGGTTTTTTATATATAGAATTAGAATATAATGATAATAATATTAGGAATCAAAGGGAAGGAAAGAAAAAATCAAGAATCGTATACCTGAGGGGAATCAAGAACCTGATTTGGGTGAGAGATTTGAAGCATATATAAAACCGACCCTCTCGAATCTGAAAAAGACAGAATCAATGAGAATCTGCAAAAGTGGGTCGTCGAAGGAAGACAAAAACAGCAAAGCCTAGTTGAGTATTCTCCTCGGATAACGAAGCTATGATGAGAGTTGAGTTGAGAAGAGCCAGTTAAGAGAGAGATAGATTGTGAAGGAAGGACGAATAAAAGAAGGGTCTTATACAGAGAGAGAGAGAGAGAGAGAGAGAGAGAGAGAGAGAGAGAGAGAGAGAGAGAGAGAGACACTGTGGAATTTGGGGGCACTGAAGAGAAACAAGGAAAAAGGTTTTGCTTTTCTTCTTTGGGGGGAGATTTGGCGTATTTGGATTGGTGAACAGCGAATGGGCACCACTCCACTCGGATTCTTGCTGTTTTTTTTCCTTATTACAAGTTTACAACTAATATATTCGCAATACGACAAATTTCTTCTATCGCCTTTTTTGTTTTGGTTCACACGGTGACAAACTACTACGTATGGATATATTTCAAATACAGTAAATTGTAAGTAAATAAGCGTCTGTAGCTCAGTGGATAGAGCGTCTGTTTCCTAAGCAGAAGGTCGTAGGTTCGACCCCTACCTGACGCGATTTGTTTTCTACATTCATTTTTCAGGTTCAAGTTTTGTTTTTGTTTTTCTTTCAGTTATGACTTTATAGTAGAAAAAGTAAATTGAAATCCATTTTTGTTCTTTGATTCTTGTTCAGCTCTAACCTTCATATAAGTGATGATTGGTTTTAATATCTATGCTTAGGTCGGTGGGAGATATTTTCTCAAAGTATGAGAAATTTTAATAGCTAAAGCTCATTAAAATCCCCCACTATCTCTCTCCATTTTACTTGTTTCAATGTTCTGAAAAGTTTTAGTAAATTGTTTTCTTTAAACAGAAAATATGCAAGAAAGAGTCTCAGATTTATCTACTAATTAATGGAAATATCATGTCAAAGATTCATAATATTTTAATTTTATACATTAGAAAAATCAATATTTTAGGATGAGTATAAAAATTGGAAAGAAAATATTTATATCCATGGGAAAGAAAATATATATTACTAACATTGGGCTTTAATTCCCCTAAATTTTTAAGTGACTTATTAAATCCGAAGACCAAAACGGTGTGAAGCATTTAAGGAACGCTTGATCCAACGGTTTAGATCCAATTAATGGTGGGATCAACGGCAGATCTTTCAATTTTCTTTTTGTTAGTTTCCTTTTTTTTTCCTATCGACTAATTAAATGCGAAGCCCTTCTCATAATTCTTCAATTCCAACACACAATTCTTAAATTTTCATCTCTTTTATTTCTCAACAAATCCCAAATTCTGATTTAGTTAGGGTTTCAGTGCTGTCAAGAATGTTGCCGTCTATGGAGTTTGTGAAACCCTTAGGCAAAGGTTCATATGGTTCCGTCGATCTCGTCAGATACACCAACCCCGACGGCTCGAATCCGTACTACCAAGCCGTGAAAACCTCCTACCCACAAGACTTCGAACCACTCCTTAAAGAGTTTCAGATTCTGTCTAAACTCAGAGATTGCCCTAGAATCGTGCAAACTTGCGGGAAAAGTCTGTTGAGAGGGATCAATGATTACGGAATTAGAGTATACAGGATGTCAATGGAGTATGCAGCTGGTGGAAGTTTAACTACTTTCATGGAAACAAGATCATTGTCTGATTCAATGATCAGAGACTTCACTTATATGATCCTTGAAGGACTTGTCTCTATCCATAGTCACGGTTACGTTCACTGCGATCTAAAACCTGAAAACATTCTCGTGTTTCCTCGTACTTGTGGGTGCAACGTTTCATACGAATTGAAGATTTCGGATTTTGGAATGTCGACAAAAGTTGGAGAAGACTCCGAGTTTTGGGAATATGATTCTCCGTATTTGGGAACGTCTCTTTACATGTCGCCAGAATCTGTTCAAAACGGGATCGCGGAGGAAGCCCTAGATTTGTGGTCATTAGGTTGTATCGTGTTGGAGATGTATACCGGAGAACCGCCATGGCTGTTGGAAGATTCTAAGAAGCTTTTACCTCTTTTGTTGAATGGGAATGCACCAGAGATACCAGAGTCTCTTCCTTGGGACGCAAGGCAGTTTTTACAAACATGTTTCGCAAGTGATCCTTTGGAAAGAGGAAGCGCTTCGGAGCTTTTGAAGCATAAGTTTCTACATAATGTTTCCGATCAGAAGAAGGTGAGGGTTACCGGCGCCGGAGATAAAAGAGAGTCGGTGGTGGTGTTGAAGTCGAAGAAGGTCCTAAAAGTGAAGATTATCCCGCCAAAGCCACCACAGTTTAAGAATAGACCTTTGAGGTTGAAGATAATACCTCCCAAACCCCCAGGATTCAATCTTGTTCCGGTACAGTAGATCAGTGTGTTGACAATATTAGTTTGACAATATTAGTCTTTGTTTCTTACTTGGTAGTTTAGCTCAAGTTAATTACACGTTGATACAGTTGTAGTGTGGTTTAGATCAAGTTAATTACACGTTGATACAATTGTAACTCTTCAATTATAATCAAATTGTATGGTATTTTTTGTTTTCAAGTTATAGAGAAAGTCTTTTTTTTATATGTTAAACTTGGAGAATTTACGTGAATGGTAATGAAGTGTTTCGATAATATTAATCCGATCGATATCTACAAAGTTGGATTGACGATGATGTATAAAGTAATTTATAACTTGGTTGAGTTGGATTCTCTAGACAAAGAACAAGGTCTCCTTTCTTTATTAAAACAACGCATCTCTATAAATTCCATTTTTGTTTCTTGATTACAAGTTTCCAAGATTTACACAATTTACAAATAGAACTTCCATTTTTTCTTCAATTTTACACTAATTAATTCTAACACACTTGTTGTCAAAGTAAGACCCATTTGCTTAATTTTTTTTATCTGTAATCAGGAGGATTGTAATTCGATTAATAAATTAAAAAGCCAGTGGACGTGAATAAACATGGGCTAAAAAGTCCATCAATGAAAGGTCCATATTGAAGAGGGAGTAGTAACTAATTTTGTCGCGAATTTTGGGTGATTTGGAAAATAATGAACAAGAACAAAGAAAAAAAAAACTGTAAAAGACCTGAGGCAGTGATCTTGTAACTTTTCAAGCCATTGACTCTTTCTTGAATCACAAGCCACTGACTCTTTTCAAACCAAACTATTCACTCTTTTTTTTTTTTTTGTCCTTCTCAACATTTATCGAAGTTCAATAGATATAGAATCAATTTAACATATGGGAAGATCACTTGGAGGCGGCGGAAGTTTTTCGTTAGAACCATTGCCGTCTTCCACAAGAAACGCCATTTTTAGTCCCCAAGAAGTGTGCACTTCCAAGTGACAATGAAAGAACCAAACACCTAATCAAATCCAAACTCAAATCTTATTAGTCACTATTTTCAGAGTCAAAAATAATGTTAACAGATACGGTGAAAGATTTGTAACCTGGATTGTCTGCTATAAACCTTATCGCTGTCCATCCTGCGGTAGGGACACTAACAGTGTTCCTCTCAACCGGATCAACAAGATTAAACTTCTTAGTATCCTTTAACGGATCGAAGTTCCCCAATCCTTTACCAATCACGAAGAAATTTGATCCATGGAGATGCGTAGGATGACTCTCTGGTGCTATAACACTTGTCCCTTGGATTATAACTTGTACCGTTGCGTTAAACTCAAGTCTATAGACTTTTGTTCCGTTCTCTGTCCGAAGATTACTCAAACCGCCCGTGTAATTAAACGGCGTCGAGGGTTTTCCTGGAAAATCATCGGTGAAAACGCCTTCACTTTTATTGAAATAATGTGCTTGAAGCATAGCCACTGTTGGCATCACAAAGCTAACATTGTTGATGTCCGCAATGGTTTTGGTTCCGTTAATACACGTGGCACACGGGTTTACGCCAACTCCTATCGCAAAGAACAGCGAGTGATCGACCTTTAACGGAACGTTGGTTGGATAATCTGGCGAGTTTAAGCTTCTTAGAGAGTCCGAGAAGCCTAGGGCAATGCTTGTAGCGTTTACTGGTGGGATCTTGGAACTTTTCAAGGCTTGTGTCCGTGTGTCTTTGTACCGCAAAAAAGCGGTTGCGGTAACGTTATTAACAGGGACAACGGTGTCCATAAAGGGAGAAATGGTCATTAAGAAGTTGCCTTGGGGATGATTAGCGGTCAAGATTGCGTTTGTTGTTTGGCCCGGACCTAAGAAAAGCGTTTCGGTGTCAAACGGTTTAATGTAGGTTGCGTCGACTTCAACGACGGTTAAGTTGTGTCCTGCGATCTTGAAAAAAAGTTCGTCGTTGACTGCAGCGTTGATGATCCTTAAGAGATATTTCTTCCCGGTTTCGACATGTAAAGTGTAACCTACGATCGCAAGACAAGAACTGAAAATATAGCCATGATCGAAATCGCCGAAATCAAGATCACTTAAACCAATTGGTATATATATTAGAATAAATCGAGATTACTCATATAACCAAAAATTAATTTTTATTTGCATGTTTGCTATTATTATCTATAAATCATACAAAAATAAACCAAAAATCTTCCCACAATATAGCGAAAAATAATAATTTAGCAATTTTTTTGTACGGAACTGCAAAAATTTCCACACCAAATTGAAGCGAATAAATTTTGGTTTTAATTTGGTTCAACAAAATCTATACCGAATATATCGTAACAATAACCGAATAGCCTGATGTCAAGTACTTCATACCACGAGACTTGCAACCAGGGACTTGACCGGTAAGTCCGTTAATGGTGTGAGCATCTGAGATATTTGGTGGCAAACCGGATTGTGTCGATTGACTAATCACAGCTTCAACATCTGAGTTCCACCATTCACCTATAAAAATATATCTCATTTAACACACCTTAAAGAGATGAATGATATGATATAGTAACTAGCTAACCTAGAGCTTCAAAAACCTCACCGAAAACGATGATTCTCTCGGTATGAGGCCGAGGGAACGGGTAAGGTACACCGCGTTTTGGAAGAATGACAATAGCACCGTGAACCGTCGCTCTAAGCCACGAGATATGGGCGTGCCATAGAAGCGTTCCTCGTTGGCCCGTGAGCGTGAAATTGTAGACAAAAGTTCCTCCCGGTTGGACCGGACATTGTGTTATATAGGCTGGTCCATCAGACCATCCTGTCCTCAGCTGTTTCACACCATGCCTGTGGAAAACCTAGCAGATCAGTCAAGATTTATAAGATTCGTGCACAGCTTGGATTCATTGAGAGTCACTCATTCTTTTTGAGTTGTAATTACCAGTGGATAGTGACATTGTAGTTGACGTTATTGGTTAGGTTTACGATCACGTTATCGTCTTCTCTCGCATAAAGAGTTGGTCCTGGGAACTTCCCATTAATAGTAACTATTGGTTTCGTTGAACAGAGCTTGGTCATATTTTTCATCACTACCTGTCTCGTAAAGAAGAGGATCAAGGTTACTTGTTGTTCAAGAAAATTTTCAAAATCTACAACACTTACATTGAATTTGTAGCGACGAATGTTTGCCTCAGCTAGATATTGCAGAGAGAGAAACACAAGAAGAAGAAGAATTCTAGCACAAGAAGTAGCCATTTTCCCTCTCTCTCACTTGTCTCTCTGCTTGGAACTGAAGTTGTGACGACGAATCTACGAAACTATAAATGAAGGCTGTGTAGATCAATGATTTGGTTTTCTAGTCTTTTTCTTTGTTTCCATTATTGTTTTCTTTTTCCTTAAAACCTACATAAAGAAAAGACAGTTACATAGACGATAGGATACAAATGGTTTGAAGTTAACTTCTCATCTGCAATAGAGACACTTCTTCCGACACACAAGTTACTAGAGGGTTTAGAGTTTTAACAATTAGAAAGTAGCTTTCAGTAATGGCACTAGTCACTAGAGACGACAACTGATTCTTATAATATATCCAACTGTCATGAAATCTTTCAAGGAAGCTAAAGTTCATCTTACAATAACGTTCGCCACTCTCTTTGCTTAGATTATAATCCACCTAGAGTGGAAGATTCTCGTTAACTTATTCTGATTACTCTTAATCTCATAAAGTATAATAGGCTAATGATTTGAAAACGAAGATTACAATTTAACATCTCACACTAATGAAAACAGAGTTCTAAGTTACTCCCAACACATAAACATAAAATAAACTTGAACCCAAGACAACTAAACATAGAATATATAGTAAACTGTTTTTCTTGATAGATAAACATAATCAGAAGTTTGTGAGAATAGGATCTTAGGCAGTAATGGTAAGGCCACCAGATTGACGTCTAAGCAGCCAAGACAATCTCAAACTTGAGTTCTTCAAATGTAAGAAGATCTCTCTGTACTCTTTTGTCGGAAACAAATCCAAGGCAAACATGTAAAGATCACTACCTTGCTCAACCTCTTCCATGTTGTCCAAACACTCAATGCATTCCCCAATGGTATACTCGTACTTCTTGACCGATACATTCACTGGAATCTTCTCAGACAGCTCTGTACTGAACCTGTGAGAACCCGGAGTTACAATTTCAACATCTTGTAACCGAGACTCTGCAAAACCAACACCGTCAAATCTCATGTCCTGCAGAGTAGGCTCATCATCATCATCATCATCATCATCATTATCAGCTCTGTCTTCACTTACTGTGACTGGCTCGTTTGTGTAGAGTGTTGATAATGGAGTCGGGTCATGTAACTGCGGTGATTCAGGATGATGATGGTTATCACCCACTCTCCTACGATAATGACGAAAATATGCTTTTCCAGGTTCTATAAGTCCTTTGAAGATGGTTGCTAGTTTATCAGCGTGAAGAATATGTTTCCGTCTGAATACTGCAGCTCTATGATTTACCTTTAAGTAGCTTTTCCAGTCTTCATCAGTAGCACCAAATGTTCTGGTATCTGCATCCCATTTCATCATGGGATCACCAATCACTTGACACCAAATCTTCCAACCTTTCCTAGTACAATCCCAGTGGTTTTTAAGCTGTGGTCTTGTGAAGCTTTTACCTGTATTATGATTGATAGTCTCAAGCATCATTTTCCAAGTTTCTTTTGGATAATGTGAGTCAGGTCTGTTTCCTTTTAAAGCCTCTTGGAACAACAAATCAACAAACAGCTCATGTGAGGACGGTGACCAATATCCTTTTGACTGAGGACTCGTGAAATTAGACGCGCTTTGTTTATCTTCTCTTTCTTCTTCTTCTTCATCATCATCTCCAGTATCATATTCTTCACCACGATGCTTGCATACTCGCTTCCTTTTCCAACCTGGAGTAACTTCATCATCAAAGTTACTATCTTCAAAGATAACCTCTAGTTTCTTGAGGAACAATGGAGGATTCAACCTATACTGTCCAGCCTCAGGATTCACCTGTGACAAATTCGAATCAAAGACTTATCAAGAAACCACCAAAATCAAGACAGAACATAAGACCATTGTTTTGTACCTGTAAATAGTTGGACCAATCTTGATCACTAGCACCAAACATGTTTGTAACCGGATCCCATTTCATATCACTGCATTGAACAAGTCTACACCATATCTTCCACTGCTTGATCATTGTATCCCAATGATTCTTAAGTTGTTTTCTAGTGAACCTCGCCCCAGTCCTTTGCTGGAAAGGTTTCAGTATATGCTGCGTTCCAGGTTGGTTCCCTAACATCTTTTGCTCGAGGCATAAGTCCACAAAGACTCTGTGGTACTCGGGTTCCCACGTGGCTTTCATAACTCTTCACTACATCATTACATAGGCAAAGACAAGAAGAACAGAAACAAAAAAATGTAAGTTCTTTGCATAACAAGATCATATTGGTAACAACATCTATCCACATTTGTCAGGGAAATTTACATAATGGCTGGATCTAAGAACAAAACTTTTAAGTTAAAACCCAGATCGATCATTCATGTAATTTAGGTTTCAGCTCTTTATACTAAAAGAAAAAAAAAAAAAAAAAAGACGATTAGAAAACGGAGAAATCGAACGCGAGATTGGGTACAGCTCTTGTGGTCGGAGAAGGAACAAAATAATAAAACGAAATAGCGAAGGAATAGTAAAACGTTTACCGGGAATTAGATGTAGAGCGGCGAGAGCGACTCTGATTTGGTACAGAGTGGCTGAACAGAGCCAGATCGCTATTTTTTTTTTTTTTTGGCTGGTTAATCTGATTTTGGCGTTTGTGTGTGCCGCTCGAGACGGGTGCTCTCTGTTTTTCTGAGATTACTTACTAGGCGTGTTTTATCCCGGTTAGAGCTGGTTCTCTTTATTGGAATTTTTTTTTATTATTATGTTGAACATGTTTTTATTTTGTGGTAAAAAATGACAATTTCTCTTTGATTCTGTTGATATACTTTTTTTGTAGAGTTTAATTAGCTTTTGTTATAAAAAAAATTAGCTTGATTAAACACTTAATTTTGACTATCTTCGTAATTAACACCTTTAAAAAAAATCACATTATGATAATAGAATTAAAGAGAAATTGTCATTTTTGACCACAAATTGAAACATGCTTAACACAATAAAAAAAATTTCCAATAAAGAAAACCGGCTCTAACCAGGTATAATTATAAATAAGTTTAAGCGTTAGATTTGAATACGTAACATTTTATTTATTTATACTACACGTTATGTCATTATTTAATTAGTTTAGTTGCCATTATTATTTTATCAACACACAAATAGATTTACAATTTACATGCATAGTTTAAACTTTAAAGAAAGAAAAAAAAAATCCATTTGTTAATATATATGGTGAGGTTAAGGCTATTTTTTCAAAGTCGTGCTCCTTTTACTAGCGACTAACTTCAAAACGACTGAGTTTTTTTTTAATGGATTTTATCATACATATTTGTAAACTGGAGGAGAAAATAAGAAAAGTACATACCTGCAAACTTTTGTTAATGGCGGCAATTTGATTTGGTTTTGCAGATCTATAACTTACGGTAGTCGCCGCTTCAAAGTAAAAGTTTGAGTTATGCCGATATTTTCTGGGGTGACTCTGAATTTCTAATATTCAAGTCGCAACGACATAACTTAAGAAAGAAAAAAGAGATGTGAAGGTAATTTTTTGATCGACAGTAGCAGAGCAGTCGATGCTGCGGATTCACCAATGAAGCTTAACAATTTTGAGTCTTTTTTTCTATTTATAGACACCCAAGTGAATTTATGTGTGGTATTGGTTTTATTTTAGTTAAATATACTACTAAATTTTTTATTTTTTATATATACTACTAAATTTGCTTGTACTGTAGTATTTTTTTTTTCTTGGTCAATGCTTGCAAGATTAGTTCTTTGTGTAAATGGCATGTTATTTAATTAGATTAACTACAATAGTAAAATATTATGTACACAAGTAAGTTTATGTGCATGAATTTAAAAAAAAAAATAGATCTACACGAACGAGTTTGCGGCAAAATTAGGGGAAAATAACATTTTAGTTGTTTGTATGGCAACTTATTTAACTAGTACATAAATAAGTCAATGCATAATATTAGTTTTATTTTATTAGGACACAAATGGATTTAAATGTGAAATAATATGCTATTATGTTATGTATTTAAATAAAGAAAAATAATATATATTGTATTTATTTCAAATAACATTGGGCTTCTAAAAAATGTTTTAATAAAGAGATAAAGCTATATGTATGAGGCCCAGGAAGCGTGGTCACTTCCTCCTGTGACTGGCTCGTTTATGTAGACTGCTGATGATGGAGCTGGTTCATGTGACTGTGGTGCTTCAGAATGATGATCGATCACTGTCCTGCGATAAGTACGGGGTTGAGCATTCCCGGGTTTGATACTTTGATATGTCTGAAGATGGTTGCTAGTTTTTCAGCGTGAGGGATATTTCTCCATCTGAATTTTGCAGCTTTACGATTAACCTATAAATTTAACAATATAAGGTCCATCCAGTGTTATTCCCAAGTTTCGAATTCACCAATTGATAGAAAAGTTAGAGTAACGTTTTGTTAACCTTCAAGAAGCTTTCCCAGTCCTCGTCAGTTGCTCCAAACTTGCATGTATTGTCATCCCACTTCATGATGGGATTGCCAACAGCTTTACACCAGAACCTCCACTCTTCCTTTGTAACAACCCAGCGGCTCTTGAGCTGCGCTCGTGTGTAGCTTGATCCTGTTTCCCGATTGATCGTCTCAGCCATCATATCCCAAGTTTCCTTTCGATAGTATTTGTTACCTCTGTTTGGTCTGTTTCCTTTTGATGACTCTTGGAAACACAACTCGACAAAAAGTTCATGTGAGGACAAGGTCCATACACACCGACGAGGCCAGATGTTAGACGCGCTTAGCGTAGCTTCATCTCCAGTATCATTTTCTTTATCAGGATGCTTGCAACTTCTCTTCCTTTTTCTGCTACGTGAAGTACCTTCATCATCTACGTTAATTGCCTTAAAGATAATCTCTAGTTTCTCGAGGAACAATGGAGGCCACTTCCACCGATACGGTTTAGCCTCAGGATTCACCTGTGACAAACCCAATCAAGTTTTATTACATATATATGTAGCCGCCTTCTTACACAATCAAAATCAACACAGAAACATTAGAGTTTTTAAAAGTACCTGTAAATAGTTGGTCCAGTCTTGATCACTGGCACCAAACGTTTTCGTCTGAGGATCCCATTTCATATCACTGCATTGAACAAGTCTTGACCATATCTTCCAATTCTTGAGCATTGTACCCCAATGATCCTTAAGCTGAAGTATGGTGAACCTCGTGCCCGTGCTTTGCTGAAAAGGTTTCAGTATATGTTGCATTCGAGGTAGATGAGCCTTGTGCTCGACGCATAACTCCACAAAGTGTCTGTGGTGTTCAGGTTGCCACCAGACTCTCGGCGTCATAGTTCTTTGTTGTTAGATAAGTAAAGACAACACCAACAAAAACAAAACATACGTTATTTCCAAAAAAAAAAAAACAATATATTAAAACGTTGATAAAAAAAAAACAATATATTAAAACAAGTTTTGACCGGTAACAACGTTAAAATCGCGGGAAATAAATATAAAATGTAGCAAAAATACATGATTGGTTAAATTCTCGTAGGATTACGAAATGATTTTTGTCATTCCGTGATTTTTACCTGTTGTGAAAACACATTTTAAACCGTAACCAAATCAATACAAAGTAAGCATCCACGTCTGTCAAGCAAAATTTTGCATCATGGATGTGCTATATCATAGATGGTAACGGAGAAGAACAACACAATTTTATTTAACGATTAAAACAAGACAGCAAAGTGTGTACCAGAAATTTATACAAAGAGAGATTCTGATTTGCTACTGTGTGGCTGAAAAAAGCCAGACAGCAAATTTTTCTCTTTGGTTTTTGTGTGTTTCTGAGATTACTAAGGGACCCATTTTATAACGGCTGAAACCAGTTCACTTTATTTATTGGTAACTTTATTATTATGTTATGTTGACAAGTTTCAATTTGTTGCAAAAAAAGACACATTATCTTCAATTCTACTAAAGACTATTGTCATTTATTATTATTATTTTTTTTTTGTCAAGTGTTAATTAAGAAGATAGTCAAAGTATAGAATTTTAGTAATTTAGTTACAATGAGTTGTTTATTTATCTATTAAGTACAGTTACGCCCAAATTTCTATTTTATTTTAAATAGATATATAAATAAGTTTACGCACGAAATTTTCTAGTCAAAATAGACCTATGTTTGCCTAAACTTAGCTATTGTCTGTATTTTTGTTTAAGACTTAAAATGTGACTTTTATTACTACTCATACAATAATAAATCTAATGGTCTAAAGGAAAAGACATAGGAAACTAAAACAATATGGGATACAATTTGGCTCATCTTTTTCATTATCTCTATTATGATTTTTTTTTTGGTATGTAGTAATAAAAGATTTGCTGAATGAAACATGAAAATAATATATTGTTTCAAGTTAGACTTGAGTTTAAATGAAAATGTAAATCAATTTATATGATTTTATTGGCATTTTAACTGACTCTGCTAGAAATAGTGTAACTTTGTAAATATCACCGTTTTAAAAAAATGATTTATACATTTTTAGACGTTACAACTTACAACCACAACTTAATAATTTAATTATTTTGTTTTTTGTATCATAGTGTATTAGTAATAATACACTCTTGACAAATAATTTTTAAATCCGACTTATGAGAGAATCAAAGCTCTGGAACCCTTACTTTGCTTCTCATACATACATACAAAAAAAAACTACAACTTATGGGGTTAGCTTTTAAAGTGTGTGGTTGGGGATCATTATAGTCAAATATGCTCTCTTGTTCTCTCGGAAAGATTGAAGTACAATAGTCCTTTTGCTTTGCTCCCTCCCTTTGACTCAGCTCTCACCTTGAAAAATCTATAGCAGTTAAACAACTTAACAACCCAACCTGGAACCTGTGGGCTGTGATTCAAGCATCTATGGAAAACAATATGAATCCAACTTCTCACTCTGTTTCATGAGCATAATCCAGTGTAACTGCATAACAGAGGTTGGATTCACAGAGAGAAGTAGGAACTAAAAACAGGTGGAAGAAAAAGAAAAAAAGCTTTTGTCTTTTTCCATTAATTAATCAGTGTTGTAAATGTTGATATAACAAAACTAGATATAAAGAATCGACAGAAAAAAAAACAAAAAGCTAAATCGAAGTTACTCTTAGAACAACCTACGACGACAGCAGTAGAGAGAATCCGAGAACAAAAAAGGAAAAGAAAAGAAGGAAAAAAAATCACTTATTTGTGAAAGTCCTCTAAATGATTGCTTTTGGTACTCTGATCCTTTGGTATTGCTTTTGATCCAACCAAAGATGTTGTGTAAGGTTTTCTGTTCACAGCAAAAGAAACTTGCCTGTATTTGTTTACCTGAGGGACTGAACAAATAGAATGAATGTTTCTCTCATTTGCTTCGTTTCTTGGCTTCGCTGTAGAGGATAACTCCACAGACCGTGAGTGAGTAACCTAACATTCCAGTCACCGAAACAGGATTTCTGAATATAAGGATAGAAACCACCACTGCTACTGCACCTTTGGCGTTTCCTAGCACCTATATATCATAGAAAAATATAACTTATGAGAAGTGGTCAATGGATTTTAGATGATGGAGTTAATGTATAGATAGAAGAGATGTGTTATTACCTGAAGAGTCAGAGCGCTGGTGTGTTTCGTGACTAAGAAATTGGTCAAGTTCACAAAATAAGCGAGGGCCGAATTGAATAGCAGATACCAAACAATTCTAAAATCATCTCTGGCAAGTGCGATTGTAATGCCAACAACATTTTTTTCCATGATAAGGGTAGCAGGAAGAAGGAACACAACAGCTATGGGAGCCATGTAAAGTAGAAGGTTCATGGAGTTTAGCTTCTCCCTTCAAACAAATTTTCAGTCAAACATTTTCAGCAACACTCTTAAAAACAATACAAACTTCCGCAAGATAGAATTTTAGCTGATAAAACAGCGGAAGATGCTATAATAATCTCTTACCCTTCTGAAGATAGCAAAATTCCTTGAAGAACCGATTTAAGTGCTCTTGCAGCTGTGGCTGCTATGCACATAATGAATCCGAACAGATGGAAACTTGGTTCACTCTGATGATAAATTTAAAAAATGAGGAAGATCAGAAAAATATGCTATAAATGAAATGAAAAAAAGATCCAAGAAGAAGCATACTCTGCACACATCAAAAGAACAACCTCTATACTAATTAACACTCTGCAGCTTCGAGCTCAGAGCAATTCGAAAGGTTTTCAAAATGTGAAACACAAGTATAAAAAGTTGCTATTTCTATCAACAATCCAAAGATGAGAATTTGAATAAACCAGATTCAGCTCATAATCTTCTCTATTCCTAATCCTCTCATTCGTGTGCCTCTACTTCAATCTCCCTAAAGCTACCATAACAACACATTTCACCTAAATTTCTCAACATAAGCTTTCGAATTGCATCAGAACCAATCTAAACAAACCAAATTCAAAATCACAAAAGCAAAGAATGACATTTTAAAAAAAATTACCCCACTGGCAATGACAACACCGGTAACAACAGGGAGGAGAGTGAAGTAAGTCAACCAAGCTTCTCTCTTAAACGTAATCAGATAAGCAAACACGGCGGTGAAAAACGGCGTCGTAGCACCGATCGCCTGGTTAAACGAGACAGGAAGAAACCTAAGAGAGATGTTACCAAAAACCACCGACACACAGAAAACGAGACTAAGCGCGGCGATCTTAAGGAACTGAACACGGGATCGGATCGTTTGCATAGGAACCATCTTCATCCAAGCGATAGCGACGTAGCTGAGAAGAGAACAAGCCGTCATGTGACACATGGTTAAGAAGATTGGATACTTGAATCCATAGTTGCTTAACAAGTACTTGTTCAGCAATAGAACTCCGATGTTCGATGAGTACCATGACGCTACTAATCCGATTGTGAAAAACCGGCCATTGGCCGCTATCTTCATCTCCTCCTCCTTCTAGAAAAATTCGCGAATTAAACCAAACCCGATCTCGATCGATTCAAAACCCTAATACAACAACCACGAATTTGAGAAAAAAAAGGAAGTTTCGGATTCACGCAGCTTCAATCAATCGATCTGACTACTTTTTGAGATCTTCAGAGAGTTATTCTTCCATTGGATCGAATCGAGATTGTAAGTTACAAAGAAAAATACACGAATGAGAGAATGGTTGAATCCAGAAACTATGATTGAAGAAGAAGAAGAAGAAGCAAAGGTCAATGGAGAGATCTTTGGGTTAAAAAATAAAGTTTTTTTTTTTTCTCTTCTCTTTTTTAAAAATTATGGAGAAAATTGCTGTTACTAATTTTTTTTTCAGTTCATGAGATTTAATGCGTTTCATGTATATATATATAATTTAATTCTTCAATTAATGCAGTCGTAGTTTATTTTTTTATTTATATATATATATATATAGTAATGGGAGTGTTTTTTGCATTGATTCGTCCAATAATAATAATCAAGAAAAAAGTTTCAAAAGATTTGGAATGTGTGAACAAAGGAATCGGTTTTGACTTCTTTGGTTCGGTTCAATTTTGGGTTTAATATTTTCTTTGATCGGTTTTGGCTTTCCAATTTACAAAAACGAAATTTGATTTATATAAACTTCGGTTTTAGTTTTGTGTATTTATGATTTTCGGCTCAGTTTTTTTTTCTTTTTCTTTTTAACATAAATGTGATTTTAATAAATTTCAAAAGATTCGAAAAACAAAGAAATTACAAAGACTTGTTTTTAAATAGTGTTTATAGTCACGATACCGACAAATTATATATATAGTAGTAACAGACACGTCGTTGAAATGTCAATTTGTTTGGTTTGATTCTCATGAATGATTTTTATATATTCACCACAATTATTTCAAAATGTTCGTGATACAAAATTACAAAAAATGAAGGAGAAAAAAAGTAGAGGGTTACACGACTTTGTTGGTCATACAATAATATCCAATATTACTCAACCATCGGATGATAGGTGACTCCTCAACGCGTTTTCTTTACTAAAATACATCACTTCCTTTTAAGACTATTAGTATAATTTTAGCATAAATAACGAACGTCTAATTGGGACTTACGTACTTTGTCTCAAACGTTAGTTCCAGTCTTCCAGATAAATTAAAATGACGTGTGAATTGAATTTCAAGGGGAAATCATCTATTCTTACTTAGCTTTTTAGTCCTTAAGCGACGACTTGCTTTTCAAGTGTGGGAAGCTTTTGCTAATTAACCTTTCTCGTGAAGTTACTACTGCAGTCAAACCCTAACGTATCCGCCAAGATTCTCTGAACATGCATCGTAAGATCATACGGCCTATTCCCGGATGAACACGTGCTCCTCGATCGGAAGCTTGTTCAAATTAAGGGTAACCTCTCGTAAACCAGTGTCGGGTATCATTTTTATCAATAAAATCAAAACCAAAACCAAACCAGCGGTGCACAAAAGAATCCAGAGGTAACCCCACTCATCGAGACATGCACGATTTCATTGGTTAATTCAGTAAAAAAGAGTCATTAATCTTAGCAAGAACAATTCACCACAAACTTCTCCTAGATCTCTTTTAGGAAATCCTTGTTTTAGTCTTCACTCGCGTAAACAAAGGAAAAAAAAAAAAAAACAATTATCAAACCAATGAAAACAACCAAAAGATGTCGATAATCTAAAAATAGGCCCGAATCACACAAATCATCTTTAAACCCTTTGGGCTTTTAATAAAACCATAAAGTATTTTTCACCTTTAAACCGAGCAAACTTCGAATAAACTTGAAAACGTAAAACAGAGTCATTGAAAGAGAGTATGAAAAATGAGCTTGACATGGAAACTGAATAGTTAACATTTTATCCAGTAGGAAAAAGGATTGAAAGTTTTAATGATCTTCTTAGCTTGGTCCTGAAACGACACATACGACACTGTCCCGTCCTTTCCAGTTAGAACCTTATACTTATCCTTCCTCGTTAAGTTAGTGCACTCAAACCCTAACGTATCCGCCAAGATTTTCTGAACATGGTTCGCCACATCATAAGGTGACCTTTTCCCCGATAAACACGTGTCCTCCATTGGTAGCTTGTTCAGAAACGTCACTTCGTAACCTGGTCTCGGGTTCATCAAGAAGAATATCATGTCCATACATCTCCAGCCTCTCACGGTGTTGGCATGGAAGAATCCAACCCTACAGTTAACCGCCACAGGCACGATCATGTCCGTTAGCTCCGAGAAAAGCGCGCTGAATCTTAACAAAAACGGTTGACGACAAGTTGTTCCCTCGGGGCAAATCACTAGGTCTCCTTTGGACAGCTCTAGTTTGATCGTTTTGGCGTCGACGTCTCGGATTCTTTGTATTCTCACGATGGGGATCGGAGAGAAGAGGTTGCAAAACCGCGAAAGGGAGTATACAACAGCCATGACGCTGCGTCCCAACACAGTGGATATTACAACTGGATCCATTAGCGTTCTATGATTACATACAAAGAGAACGCCAGAGTTTCCGTGTCCTCGTGGCTGAGGAGGCTTTCCCTTGACGATGACTTGGCAGCCTAATATCCTCAGGGCGTAACTTCTGATCCACAATGGGAGGACGGACCCGGCAAGGATCCTGATGGGGGCAAGAACAATTCCAAATGGGATCCAGAGGAGGACGAGGAGAGCTGTGGATGGTGTTGGTCGCTTCACAAGGCGTCCGTCGTGAAAAATCACCGGCTGCAGCTCAAGTTGTTGGTTATGGTAGTTGACAATCTTCTCCGGAACCGGTGCACGAATCTGTTTTTATGTGTAAATTAGGTCCAAATAGTGATCACTAGATGATTTGAGTATTAAAAGAAAATGGCATGTTATTGATTTTTTATCACTTAAGAGTGTTGGTGAAAGAAGTACTCGAATTCCACTGAAAATATCATCTAAATTAAACAATTCATAACGTTACCTCACATAACGATAAGAAAGTCGTAGAAGCCGTCACAGAGGCTCTTCCAAGACCTAGATGAGGCCTCCGGTCAACAAATAATTCAGCAACACGCTTCAAAGTAGACTGATCGATATCGGTTTCACGTATAAAACCGGTGACATAACCGAACGTGTTCACGATCAGCTCCGTACCGATGACCTTATCTGCTTTAAGATACTCCTTCGCGAACCTTTCCACCACAACTCTAGGCATCCTCGTCACCACGACCCTCTTCTTACACGAGCTGAATACCGTCCACGTGTCCATGCTTACATCATCCATGTAGAACTTTGGCAAGACGGTTCTAGCTACCGCTTCGATCTCCCCTTCGCTTAGACCAACCGTGGCTATGAAAATCATGAGCTTGAGAGAGACGTCATTGTAGCCGAAAACGTCAAGGAGTTTGATGACGGGCCAGAGAAACAGCAAGAAGGTGAAACGAATCAGACCAGATGAGTCAAAGGCAAGGAGCATGAAGTAAGAGAATGAATCTTTGTTTTTCAGTAATGTTCCTTCAAACTCCGACACCACCGAATAAGGCGTCGTACTCGATCTGTTCATCACCATTTTGTATACTGACTTTAGTGACTTACTGAGTTTTTTTTTTTTTTTTTTTTTTTTCACTTTGGTCTGTATGAAGATTAGAACGGATCAAGAGTTAATGTTATATAGAAAGTTTATGTCATTGCGTGGAGCTGGCTCCAGTTAATATTAATGCAATGACCCGTTTTAGATGTATTATAGTATAATTTTGTTTTGCGTAGTTATTTAATTAAGGCGTTGTGAGTTTTGGTTAGTAACATTAATATCGAAATGATGATATATAGAAAGACATTTTGTATACGCAAATACTCTTTATATAGTAGTATATCCTCAAGTTGTAACAATTTTGATGGACTAAATATCAACTTATTTGTTCTCCCATGCACTTAATTAAGTAAACACTTAAAAAAGACGATGTGATGAGATTCCTAAACAGCGTTTTATTTGTGTTGTAGAATTGCCTGATTACCTCACAGAAGGATACGAAAGTTGTAGATAATCGTATTGGTTGGTCTCGAGTGTTGGAGAGACTTGAAACGAAGAAGAATGTTTGATTTAACACTCAAAGTGATTGCGATTCAAGTGATTGGTTAGTGTAGGTGTCAACTAACTCAATGACATTTTCACTATTAACCAAAAAAGCTGTTGAGTGTTCGTTAGTTTTGGTTTAAACCGGTTAACGGTATTTAAGCTGAGGGCCTGAGGCCATCTTATATATTCACTGTAGAACACATCGATTCTCTTTGTCTCTGTAATCTTTTTTAAGAGACAAAAGATTAGGTGGGAATTGAATGAAAACTTAAGAGTGAAGATGCAATTAGTGTGATGGTAAAGACTACGTTATTTCCAAAGAGAAGCATGTGCTATTGGTTGATAAGCGTGGAACCAGATCTGCTGAAACGATGGATCTATGGGTTTTTTTTGGCGGCGTGAAAGCCACCAGTTCGTGATTGTGACATTTAATGATCAGCTTTGATTTACCTTGGGGATGTCTTCGGGAGGATCAACGGATTCACAGTTAATTTATTTACAAATTTACACAGGGTACATCATTGGATCAGAAGCTTTTCTTGATTGCGCTTATAGTTTAATACTTTAATGTAAGATAAGATACCTACAATATGAAGCAATCATCAATATGCTTCTTATTAAATCCAAACCCACAAAGCAGAATAGGCACAAACCCAATCCACACTTTCACAGTTTCTTTAGAAAGGGCAAAATACAAAAAAATTGAGGTTAACAAATAAAAAAAATGTATCTTTCTTTTTATTAGTTGGACCCATGTTATCACATCACCCGAGTCTCTTTTTAAGTTTGAACCTAAGTTAATGACAGGCCTTACCCGTCAGAAAGAATCACAGCAGACAACACTGTAACGAAGAGAGACCCTTCATTATATACTGAATGCCTAAAAAGGAGGAAGAACAACCTCTTTGGTCTTCGAGCCAAGTCACATTATAGCTCTCGCTCAAGGTAAGGGTCTCGAGAAGTTGGCGATCCGAGATACTCTGAAACATCTGCGACATAAGTTTTCAGTTTAGATGTGGTTCGTGTCAGCCACCCAGCGTTTGCCTGCTCCATCTCCTTCTCCATTTTCATCTTTTCTTCTTCTTCCAACATTCTGATCCTTCTCTGACCCATGTACTTCTTCACAGCTTCCACACCTTCCTTCACCACTTCCTTGGGTGGGACCACGAGCGGGTTCTGCTCCACGTTCAGTTTGGTCAGGCTTTCGAGAGTGCCAAAACTATCTGGGAGGGCATGGATTTGGTTGTTACTCAAGTCGAGTTCTTGGAGGCTTATGAGGTCGCCGAATGGGGCAGGGAGATCCTTGAGGTCACTGAAGTTGCTACTTAGGTTTAAGTACTCAAGGTTTGTTAGAAACACGAAAGTATCAGGAAGGCCATGCAGTTCATTGAAGTGGGCGTCAAGGTGTTTTAGGGATCTCATTTCACCTATACTGGTAGGGAAGGAGCGGATCTTGTTATACTGGATCAAGAGCTTTTCTAGATTCACTAGGTCAAGTCCGATGTTGGTTGGTAAGTAGGTGAGACGGTTGAAGCTCACGTCCAAGATAACCAATGACCTAAGATATTGATGCAAGAAGTGGTTAAAATTGATTCAAAAATCAAACTTGACAAAGTGGAGTTTGTATATTAATACGTACCCACACCGGCAGATGGAATCAGGCAAAACAGAGAGCTTGTTAGTTGAAACATTCAGGACTTTCAGTTTGGAGAGTAAACCGATAGAATCAGGTAATGTCTCCAGAGAATTCGTGGAGACATCCAGTTCAACAAGACTATGCAATCCAGCTATTGAATCAGGAATCGCCTATTTGGACATAAACCTCAGTCAGAGCCATAGATTCTACCTCAGAACAATCAAGAAAAGATCTAGCATTGAAACACTTGGAAAATTTGTGAATTAAACCATACCACATCAATACTGCACATGCAATATCAAAGATGCCAAACCAAAACAAGCAAACACGTACAAACATACCGGAATCTCTACAGAGAGTAAAGGTCAAGATCAAAGACGCAAAGCAAAAACAAACACACACACACATACCTAAATCTCTTCAAATCACATCAGACTACGCATCGTTCATACACTATCTCTTTGAATCACATCAGAAAAGGCATTGTTCCTCACCAAGATATACAAGAAAATGCCACGAGCAATCTCGAGATCTTTGTTTAAGTATCTTTTACTAAGGTATTGATTACAGCAACCATTGTATAACACTACAATGCCCCCAAAATGTTACCTTTAAGCTACACTGAAGATTCCCAAATTCTCAAATCCTAAACTAAAGTTTCATCCTTTCAACAGAGACAAAGCCCATAACAGATTCAGACCCCACCATAGAACACAGATCAGCTAAGTTATATTTGGGAGAGTATATCAAAATGAGAACCAACAGTGTGGCAAATGTATAAGAACTGACCTCAAGCTTATTGTTGGCGAGGTTAAGAACAAGCAGCCCTTGAATCCTCCCAAATGCCTCAGGAAGCAATCTCAGCTTCCTCCCAGACAAATCAACCCGATCAACCGGATTGGCGGAAGCGTGCTGCAGTATCCCCACAACCTCCTCATTAACCTCAACGGCGGCAACATTATCCTCATCCTCGGCAGCATTCTTCTCAGCAGACTCATAAATCCTAACAAGCCTCTCCTCTGCTTCTTTCAAAAGCTTCTCATAGGAAGCATGAACCTCATCAAGCTTCAAAACCGACTCACACCAAGTCTTCTCCTGATCCATCTCTAATCTCCTCTTCTCATCTTTCCCAGCCGCGTCGGTAAGCGCGATGTCCTCAAAGGATTCAGATAAGGAAGATTCGATCTCCGAGAGCTTAGCACGAGCCTTGTCGACTGACTCGTGATCGGGTCTAGGGCCTAGTGTTCGGAGGATGGATCGAGTCTCGGCGACGTCAGTGATCGCACTGGTCATGGAAGCGATAACATCTGGTTGTGTTAATTGAGGCATCTGAGTGACGATCTCGATCGAGTGGCTAGATGATGGTGGTTGCTCGATATCGAAAGGAGGAGGAACGGCGGAGGAGGAGGAGGAGGAAGGGAATTTGGTGGTGAAAGAAGGGAGACGAGCCAGGACGTAAGAGAGTACAGGGAAGTTCTTAGGGTTAGGTTCTGCCGCCATTGTTTTTGGTAAAGAAGATTTGGAATCTGAATCTGGGGGAGATGATGAAGATGAAGAAGATTTAAAGATTGAACTTTTTTTGATTTGGATCGAATCGAATCGAAAGTTGTGAGCTTTTTGCCTTGTCTCTCCCCACGTTCTCTGTTGTGTTGTGTTCGCCTGCTCTGCTTTTTTTTTTTCTCTGATGCTAAGATGACACGTCAGCTAGTGTGGATCTCAATATTAATTTTTAGTATATCTCTTAGTTAAAGATAATTATAGCTTTTAAATTTAGAAATTTATTTTCTTTTCTAAATAATTCGTCTAACTGATTATATATTTAGAAATTTATTTTCTTTTCGAAATAATTTAATAAATATCTTTTGTATAATATCAAACATACTTTTTTTTGTCATCTTTAATCTAACGATACGGATGAAAATTGTTCTATTATTTCATCTAACGATTGAAACTTATTAATGATTTCAATAGTTGCAAGTTTGTTTTTCCCAAATAACCGTGTCTTTTCATTCGTACCCCCATCTATTAAAAATTGCACCTTTTAATTGTTTCACCTATTCTTCCTATCCCCATATTTTAAAAATCGCACCTAGTTATTTTTGCACCTCTTTGTTTCACATCTCTATGTTTTATACTTTTTTATTTTACGCTTCTTTGTTTATTATATATAAACTTTTATGGAATACAAAAACAAGTTTCGAATTTATTGTTTTCAGAGTATTTAAAAAAAAATCAAAGAATTGTTTTATTGGAGTGTTTTTAAATTAATCTTCATCAATCTCTATATCAAGGTATGTTTATAAACTTGTTAGTGTCCATTCTAAAAAATTGGTTTCGTTTCAGTTTTTAGAGGTCAATTTAAATCTAACAGATGAAATTATTTTTATTATTTCATCTAATAGTTTAGATTTGTTAATGATCTCAAAAGTTGCAATGTTTTGATCCAACAATTGTGTTTCTTCGTCGTACCCCTAGCTTTCCATGTTTGCATTTGTTATTTTTCGCACCTTTTTGTTTCACATCTTTTTGTTTCATACTTTTTTGTTTTCACACCTCTTTGTTTATATATATATATATATATACCAATGTTTTTAAACCTGAACCGGAAAGCAAACCAGACAACCTTTCGGGTCAACGGATCAACCCGGTCCAACCGTGGGTCATTAATTTACTGAATTTTAATATATATATATATATATATATATATATATGTTCATACTTTGGTTTTATGAATATCCAAACAAAATTTTTCATATCTATCAGTTATTAATTAGTATATATTTTTGAGCAATAGTTATAAAATTTTATTTCTTATCATTTTAAATCCAAACATGAACAGCAAGATATAATAGGAGAATATCAAAATACTAATTAAAAAAATAAAAATTATTTCCATCTTTCATATAAATTAATATTATAAAAAATTGTGACTAAACAAAAAAAGAAAGAAGCCACATACACTCAAATTTTGTCCTACATCGGAGAGAATAGAGGAAGCAGTACATGATTTCTTCTTTATATATGCTCGTCTAAGTTAAACATGACCCGAACCGCTGGTTAAATCGTCGGTTAGCGGATTTTAGCCGAGTTTTTCCGATTTTATCCGAGTTTCTTTGTATCCGGTTTTTAAGTAATATCCGGACCGGGATAGTTTTCGGTTCGCGGTTAAACCGGTTCAACCGGCCGGTCTGGTCCGGATTTCAAAACATTGATATATACAGATTTTTATGTTCTTTGAAAAGAGTTTTTGTTTTTTGAGTATTATTAATAATCTCATTCTTTGTTTATGATCTCAAAAGTTGCAAAGTTTTGATCCAACAATTGTCTTTCTTCGTCGCATACCCATCTTTCCATGTTGGCATTTGTTAGTTTTCACACTTTTTTGTTTTACACCTCTTTGTTTATATACAGTTGCAATGTTTTGATCCAACAATAGTGTTTTTTCGTCGCACCCCTAGCTTTCAGTGTTTGCACTTATTAGTTTTCACACTTTTTTGTTTCACACCTTTTTGTTTCATACTTCTTTGTTTTGTTTCACACCTTTTTGTTTATATATATATATATATATATAGATTTTCATGTTTCTTTGAAAAGAGTTTTTGTTCTTTGAGTATTATTAATATCTCACCATTTGTTAATGGTCTTAAAAGTTGCAAAGTTTCGATCCAACAATCGTGTTTCTTCGTCGCACCCCCAACTTTCCATGTTGGCACCCGTTAGTTTCACACCTTTTTATTTTACACCTCTTTGTTTATATAAAGTTGCAATGTTTTGATCCAATAATTGTGTTTCTTCGTCGTACCCCTAGCTTTCAATGTTTGCACTTGTTAGTTTTTGTACATTTTTGTTTCACACATTTTTGTTTCATACATCTTTGTTTTCAGACCTTTTTGTTTTTATATACATACAGATTTTTATGGACTTTGAAAAGAGTTTTTGTTATTTGAGTATTATTAATGATCTCAAAAGTTGACAAAAAAAAAAAAAAAAATTAATGATCTCAAAAGTTGCAAAATTTCGATCCAACAATTATATTTCTTTGTCGCACCTCCAGCTTTCCATGTTGGCACCGTTAGTTTTCACACCTTTTTGTTTCACACCTCTTTGTTTATATAAAATTGCAATGTTTTGATCCAACAAATGTTTTGTTCCGTTTACCACTCGATATGTGAAATTAACAATGTTAATCATTTTAAATTTTCACTTTCTCGTGCGGCAACGCATGGGCCGACATCCTAGTTTTTATAAAGGAAAAAAGAAAGATTTTTAGAAGTTGAAAACAGAAATGCAGAGTCGAATGCTCCAAAATATGTTGTAATGGGTTTAAATAAAATTTTGGATATTATAAAAGACTTTTCTCTATAGATAATTGATAGAGGATTCGTAGATGTATTTATGGGATTCAAGGTTTGGTTTGCACTTTGCTACTAGGTGTGATGGCTAATATATATGAGAAAAAAAATGAAAAAAGAGAGAAAAAAAGGTGATGATATATGAGATATGATGAGGAGTGAGGACACTCCAAATATGGTTGAAACTTGAAAGATTTTTCTTTATTTGGAGCACGATGCGTTTACTAAGGTGGACCATACATGTGTGCTAGTAGGCCAGTAGTGCTACTATTTGTGTTTTAGTAGTTGAATGATTAGTGCTATTATTGATCTCCCAATAGTTTCGTTTCGTTTACTGTCTACATCTAAAGTTGTATATTATTAGTAGTTTAGTACATGTTGTCAAAGAAAAAACTGAGAAACCGTTCTAAATGACATCGACTGTGTTTTGCCAACTTTCAGAATCTCATGTTGTTTGGGTCTCTCTCTCGAGTCTCGACTAAATTAAACCAATTAACCAATATATAGTGACGATATAACCGGTTGAGTACATGTTAACCTTTATGTATTTTTGTTTAAATTAATGAGCTTAGTTAGACAATCCATGTCTCGTAAAGATTTAGTAAAAGCAAGTTGTCAGTAAGCTCATATAAGCCAAATCCAAAGTCCATCACTTTTGGAGTTATATGTTGTAAAGACAGTCACTGCCCTGTCATCTAAAACATTGACTTTTTCTTTTTTGTTCGACAAAGCTCAGTTCGATTCGCATTGCCTTTTTTTTTTTTTTTTTTTTTTTTTTTACATTCATCAATTACTAATCGAACTCACATTTGTGTATAAATAACGGTGCAAGTAACCAATTCATATTCGGATACCAATTTGAATTTGAGTTTTATATATTGGCCGTCGTAATTAACATACAGATTCTTACTAGTTATCATTAAACGAATAAGATTCATTGGATAACTCAAATGATTTAGCAAAAAAATAAGTTTCTTGAAAAATGTATAAATTTAAGATATAATAATAGTTTATACAAAAGTAGTTAAACTATAAAAAAATGTTTAAAGTCAACAAAATTTGGTTACAACTACAACTCAATTGGCCTGTATTTCTTTTTTTTCCTAATTTTAGCAGCAAAAAGATACCAAATTGAACACCTTCACATGATATATAAATGATAAACATGATTGTTTATAACAAATTTGATAACCCCACATGCATTTGGTCATTGTTTAACAACAAAGTAAAGTAGCTAGACTCACTTTTAATATATATTTAGATCGAATCAGCAAGAGTGACGTATCTTACTGACGTACCACCCACCCATTACAGCTTTCGTCTTATTAGTCTTTGCACATCTATAATATAGCCATTACCCGTGTGAACAAGAACTTAAAACAGAGAGAAACACAACACCAACAACAACAAAAAAATATGGAGACTAGAGAAACAAAACCAGTGATTCTTCTCTTTACTTTTCCTTTACAAGGTCACTTAAACCCAATGTTTCAGCTCGCCGACATTTTCTTCAACAGAGGCTTCTCCATCATTGTGATCCACACTGAGTTCAACTCTCCAAACTCTTCCAAATTTCCTCATTTCACTTTCGTCTCCATCCCCGATGGCTTGTCTGAACCCGAATCCTATCTGGATGTCATCGAGTTTATCCATGTCCTCAATTCCAAGTGTGTTGCTCCTTTCGGTGATTGCCTAAAGAAGCTTTTGTCTCAAGAACCAACTGCAGCTTGTGTGATTGTAGATGCTCATTGGTACTTCACTGACGGTTTAACCGAAAAATTCGGTATCCCGAGGATTGTACTCCGAACGGTTAACCTCTCAGCTTTCGTCGCTTTCTCAAAGTTTCATGTACTACGAGAGAAAGGGTACCTTTCTTTACAAGGTATATATGTACAGATCGAATTCAAGATTTATCTCTAGTTTTTTTTTGTTTCATTCTTGTTGACTTTTCTTCTCTCTACTCCATGGCAGAGTCTAAGGCAGACTCACCGGTACCCGAGCTTCCATATCTTAGAATGAAAGATCTTCCATGGTTCCAGACAGAAGAACCAAGATCAGGGGATAAGTTACAGAGAGGAACGATGAAGTCACTGAAGTCTTCCTCAGGGATCATATTCAACGCCATCGAAGATCTTGAACCAGATCAGCTTGACCAATCCCTTAAAGAATTCCCAGTTCCACTCTTCTGTATTGGACCCTTTCATAGGTACATCTCAGCTTCATCTACCAGCTTACTTACGCAAGACATGACCTGTCTCTCCTGGTTAGACAAGCAAGAACCCAACTCCGTGATCTATGCAAGTCTTGGAAGCATTGTCTCCATCGATGAATCTGAATTCTTGGAGATCGCTTGGGGTCTAAGAAACAGCAACCAGCCTTTTCTATGGGTGGTTAGACCCGGTTCAATCCACGGCAAGGAATTGATAGAGATTCTTCCTAAAGGGTTCATCGAAAGTCTCCAAGGTCGGGGTAAAATAGTGAAATGGGCACCTCAGCCCGAAATTTTAGCTCACCGTGCAACAGGCGGGTTCTTGACACATTGTGGATGGAACTCAACACTTGAGGCCATATGTGAAGCTATACCTTTGATTTGCAAACCTTCTTTTGGGGACCAGAGGGTAAATGCTAGATACATTACCGATGTTTGGAAGATCGGATTGCATTTGGAGAACAAGATAGAGAGACTAGAGATCGAAAACGCGGTTAGAACACTAATGACAAGCTCAGAAGCAGAAGAGATCCGCAAGAGGATCTTGCTAATGAAGGAAACTGCTGAACAATGCCTTAAGCTTCAAGGTTCATCGTTTCGGAATCTCGAAAAGTTAATTGCTTATGTATTGTCTTTCTAATTCGGTGTTCGTTCTTCTCCACATCCAAATTTGTTTTCCTTTGATTTTAATCTGCATTCCCAAAATAAAGACACATTTTAATCGTTTATATATCACTCAAAAACTTTCATTCTAAAACTTTATTGAAAGAGATAATGGAAACATAATTTGTTTAACCCTAACTAATCTTTGCAAAACAAAACAGGGCTGGTTTAACCCCTAACTCAAGTAAAACCCTAATTTGGTTTAACTTCAGAATTTAGTTGCCAAACTAGGAAACTACAATCGATTGGGCCATAATTACGAGAAGCCTACCCGCTTTTTTTTTAACCCATTAGCGTCGTAATCTTTTAAAATGTAAACTCGCAATTAATACAAAATGATTTAATTGCGAAAGTTAAGTAAAACCCTAGGTTTGCTCTGTATCATCATCATCATCAAACATGAGCGTAGCGCGTAATCTTCAGCAACACGCAAAGCGACTCATCGCTCACAGTAGTAGGCCTCGATTCTTCTGCACCTACAGAAACGGAACCCTATCGTCTTCGGCGACGAACCAAACTCTTCAGAGTCGGATCGAAGCGGCTTTAGATCAGAAAGCAGCAATCACTACGGTGCTTGAGCAATGGCGACAACAACAGGGGAATCAGTTAAACCCTTCGTTGGTGAGAGGAGTCTTCGAGAAGCTCCACGATTCCAAAAGATATAGTCAAGCCCTAGAAGTATCAAACTGGATGGTCAATAACAAGATCTGCAATCACCTCCCTGAAGATTTGGCGGTTCGATTTCATCTTATCGAGAACGTTTTGGGATTGGAAGAAGCAGAGAAGTTCTTTAAGAGCATCCCCGAGAATCTGAAAGGTGAATCTATCTACGCTGCTCTGTTAAAGAGTTACGCAAAATCCGGAGAAAGATCTCTGAGTAAAGCCGAATCTACTTTCGAGAAGATGAGGAAGCTAGGTATGCTCTTGAGACCTTCACCATACAACTCGATGGTCTCACTATACAGCTCTCTCAGAAACCGCGTTAAAGTCGATGAGATTCTCAGAGAGATGAAGGAGAACAACATTGAGCTAGATAGTCTCACCGTGAACAACGCTTTACGAGTATACGCTGCTGTTTCTGATGTTGCGACAATGGACAAGTTTCTAGCTGATTGGAATGAAACTACAACGCTTGAGTGGCTCACAACGCTTGACATGGCAAAGGCTTATCTGAGAGATGGTTCAAAGGGAAAGGCTAGAGATATGCTTCGTAAAACAGAGGAACTGAATGATCCAAAGTCTTATGAGGGACTCATGAGGCTATATGGTGAAGCAGGAGAG
Source organism: Camelina sativa (assembly GCF_030686135.1). Classification (NCBI taxonomy): domain Eukaryota; kingdom Viridiplantae; phylum Streptophyta; class Magnoliopsida; order Brassicales; family Brassicaceae; genus Camelina; species Camelina sativa. Next base: position 4,994,231 of record NC_141898.1, read on the forward strand.
ATTGAAGATGTGTACCGTATATGGAACTTGTACAAGAAGACAAGAAACAAGAGCAATGAGGGATTCCGAGCGTTGATTGGTTCTCTCTTGAAGCTTGATGATATAAACGGAGCAGAGGAGATATACTACAATGAGTGGGAGTGCTCAGGTCTTGAGTTCGATCTCCGAGTACCAACTATGTTGATCTCTGGCTATCGCGCGAAGGGAATGGTGAAGAAGGCAGATAACCTATTGTACAAGACTATGAAGAATAAAAGATTAGTTAAACCGATTAATCCATTGATTGAGGACTGGCTGAAAAATAGAAACCAAGTGAAGCCGTCCAACTTGAGAGACCTTATCAAGAACCTGCGTGACTCAAATCAGTTATCTAAAGCACTTGAGGTATCATCATTGCTGTGTGATAGAAAGAGTTTTAATCTTTTTCCAGAAGATTATGTTACAAGGCTTCATCTGTGTGAGAAAGTGTTGGGTTTGGAAGAAGCAGAGAAGTTTTTCGAAAGAAGCATCCCGGGGAACATGAAGGATTACTCTGTCTACAACACTCTCTTAACCTCGTACACAAGATCTGACAAAAGGCTAGAAAAAGCGGAAGGCGTTTTCGAGAAGATGAGAGAGCTAGGTTTCCTATCAAAACTCTCCCCATACAACTCGATGATATCTCTCTATATTCAGCTTGGAAAGCAAGGTAGGGCCAAGAATCTTCTACGGGTGATGAAGGAGAAGAATATAGAGCATGACAGTGTCACGATGAACAACGTTTTGAGGATGTACGCAGGTGAAGATGACGTAAAGACAATGGAAACGTATAAGAGAGAGTGGGTTGATGATGATGAACAAACCAAGCTTGAAATGAGGACGACTGGTGAGATGGCAAAGGCTTACGAAAGAGCAGGGCTACTACTAAAGGCGATGGAGATAACTAGGAGTAAAAGAGAAGTGCAGCGTCTATGGAATGAGTACAGGAAGAAGGCAAAGGAAGAGGTTGAAAGAGATACGCTTCGCCCTTGGGTGAAGAGAGAAAAGATTAAGAATGAAGAATATCGAAATGTGATTAGATCTCTGTTGAAGCTTGGCGATGTACAAGGAGCAGAAGCGATATATGGAGAATGGGAACCACAAGGACCCGAGTTCGATAACGGAATACCATGTCTGCTAATTTCTCGTTATTACGAGGAAGATGATGAAGCCAAGGCAAAGGAGGTAGAGTATTCGAGTAGACAGAAGCGGAGGCGGATGCAGTTTAAGCTGTTCAAGGAAGACTTGATCGGTTACGCGGCAGGGGTTGTCGTGTCTACGGTTCCTGCGATCGTAGTATTGTTTTTTCTACACCATCCCGACTACTTTTTTAAGTTCATCTTAAGTACCGTTCTGTTTGCATTGTTGAACTATTTAACAGCCTAATATTCTTGTGTTTCTTTTTTCTTTTCTTTTGGTTTAGAAATTTATACCTAATTAAAACCACAAAGTTTTGCTCGGTTTGAAACTTACTTTTGGTTACGTTTGGATTCATTTGGTTTTCTAATAATATTTCTTATCATTACTTTCGTCGTTAAATTTGCTTCTTTTGCTTTTTTTTTTTATCTTCGAATATTCAAACTCTGGATAATATAGGCTCAATATATATATATATATATATATATATATATATATATTTACATAGGCCTGGGCAAAATACCCGGATTCGCATATCCGATCGGAACTCGTATCCGAAATTGTAAAATATCCGAACGAGTTCTAAATCTCTAAATCCGAAAACCCGAACCCGATCCGAACCAAAATCTGAACCTGATCCGAACCGAAATCCGAACGGATATCCGAATACACCCATATTTTTAATATATAGTAGTAATATATTAGTAATATTTATAATTTTAATAATATAAGTGTCCAAAATATTTATATTTTTAGATATTTTCAATAATTTGAAGTATTTAAACTGTTTATTAGTAAATTTGGATAAAAATACTCTAAATTTTCAGATATATTACGTATTATTGAATAATTTAGACTAAATTAAATACTAAAATTTTGAGTTTTGTGAATTTTGGGTAATCCGAATTCGAACCTAAAATACCCGAACCGAACCCGATCCAAATCCGAAGTCTAGAAATCCCTGAACGGGTCCTATACCTCTAAACCCGAAAATCCGAAAACTCGATCCGAACCCGAAGGAATACCCGAATGCCCAGGCCTATTTACATTCTGATTCCTTTCTCGTAATAATGCTATTTTTTAGAAAACCGGTTCCACAAAAACAAACTAGGACTGGTTTTAATCCTTACAGGATCGTTGAATATAGTCTATACATATATACGTGAAACTTACCCGCTTTTAAACCCATTAATAGCGTCATTAGCTTTGCTATATAAACCGATTAAATTGAAAAAGTTCAGGGCAAAATTTTTTATGACAATTACTATATTATTTTTCTATCAAAATCAACATTACACTAATTTTATATATCACTAGCTCTCATGATAAAAACCTAATATAATATAAGTATAACCAATAATATTACACTAAATATATTTAAACTTTTCAAAGTGAAACTAATTTATATACAAGACTTCAATTTTCATTAGGGTTAAACTTAAGCCCATGCCAGAGGTATGCATGTATCCCATATAAATCGGAATGGGTGATTGCAAACCTAAACGTAAAACGACTAGCTAGTAGCATAATCGGAATGGATTAAATTTTCCAATTAAAGGAAATGTTCAGCATAAGGGTTAACTATATAAACTGATTAAAATTAAAATATCACAAAACCCTAAATCTTGTCCTCTGTGTCATATCATCGGCCATGATCATGACGCATAATCTTCAGCAACACGCAAGGCGAATCCTCGCTTACAGTAGCAGGCCTCGTTTCTTCTGCTCATACATCAACGGAACCCTACCGTCTCCGGCGTCGAACCAAACTCTGCTGAGTCGGATCGAAGCGGCTGCGAATCAGAAAGCAGAAATCACAACGGTGCTTGAGCATTGGCGACAACAACAACAACAACATGGGAATCAGTTAAACCCTTCTTTGGTGAGAGGTATCGTCGAGAAGCTCAACTGTTCCAAGAGATATAGTCAAGCCCTAGAGGTATCAGAGTGGATGACTAAACAAAAGATCTGCAATCTCGTCCCGGAAGACTTCACAACTCGATTTCATCTGATTGAAAACGTTTTGGGTTTGGGAGAAGCAGAGAAGTTCTTGGAGAGCATCCCGGAGAATCTAAGAGGTGAGTCGATGTACACTTCTCTGTTAAGAAATTACTCAAGACAACGCGGGTTAAGAGCTCTGTGCAAAGCCGTATCTACTTTCGAGAAGATGAAGAAGCTAGGGTTGCTCTTGAGACCTTCACCGTACAACTCGATGACATCGCTCTATAGCTCTCGCGGAAACAGAGATAAGGTCGATGAGATCCTACAAGAGATGAAGGAGAACAACGTTGAGTTCGATAACGTCACCGTGAACAACGCTCTGCGAGTATACGCTGCTGTATCTGATGTGGAGACAATGGACAAGTTTCTAGCTGATTGGAGTGCGATTACAATACTTGATGGGCTCACGGTACTTGACATGGCTAAGGCTTATCTGAGAGATGGTTCTAAGGAAAAGGCTATAAAACTGCTTCGTAGAAGAGAAGGATATATGGGTACCGAGTACTATGAGGAACTCATGAGGCTATATGGTGAAGCAGGAGAGAGAGAAGATGTGTACCGTATATGGGACTTGTACAAGAAGACAAGTAACAAGAACAATGAGGGATTTAGAGCTTTGATTTGTTCTCTCTTGAAGCTTGATGATATCAAAGGAGCAGAGGAGGTATACTACAACGAGTGGGAGTGCTCAGGTCTTGAGTTTGATCTCCAAATCCTAAATATGTTGGTGTCTTGTTATCGCAAAAAGGGAATGGTAAAGAAAGCAGAGAAACTGATGAACAAGTCTATGAGGAACAGAGGATTGGTTAAACCAATCACTCCGTTTCTGAATGAACTTGGGAAGAAGGGGAATCAAGCGAGTCCGTCGGACTTGAGAGACCTCATCAAGAACCTACATGATTCAAACCAGTTGTCCAAAGCAGTTGAGGCATCATCATGGATGTGTGAAAAAAAGGCGTTTAATCTTTTTTCAGAAGATTATGCAACTAGGCTTCAACTTACTGGGAAAGTTTTGGGTTTGGAAGAAGCAGAGAGGTTTTTCGAAAGCAGCATCCCGGAGAATATGAAGGACTACTCTGTTTACGCCACACTCTTAACGTTGTACACAAGATCTGAAATGAATCTAGTCAAAGCAGAAGCCGTTTTTGAGAAGATGAGAGAGCTAGGCCTCGTCTCCAAACTTTACCCATTCAACTTAATGATATCTCTCTACAGTGAGCTAAGAAAACGAAGCAAGGTCAATAAGCTTCTATCTGATATGAAGCAGAACAATATTGAGCCTGATAGTGTCACGATGAACAACGTTTTGAGAGTTAACGCAGACGTATCCGCCATAGACTCGATGGAGAAGTACAAGAAAGAGTGGGCTGCTGCTGATGGTGATGATAATAATAACATAACCAAGCTTGAAGTGAGGACGATTGATGCGATGGCAAAGGCTTACGAAAGAGCCGGGCTAATACTAAAGGCGATAGAGACGACAACAAGTAACAGGGAAGTGTACCGTCTATGGGATATGTACAAGGTCAAGGCAGATGGAGATATTAAAAGAGATAAGATCACCTCTAAATCAGAGATAGGAAAGATTTGGAATGAAGGATATCGAAATGTGATTAGCTCTTTGTTGAAGCTTGAAGATGTGAAAGGAGCTGAGAAGATATATGGAGAGTGGGAGCTGAAAGGAATTGTTATGGATACACGAATACCGTGTTTGCTAATCTCTCGTTACATCAAAGAAGATGATCAAGTGAAGATGAAGAATGTAGTGGATTCGAGTAGGAAGAAGGAAAGGCGGATGCATGTTGAAAAGGTGGTTAATATAACTTTGGTCGAGGATGTGTTGACGCTTCTCGCGGTTCCGTCTGGTACGATTTTGTTAGTATGGGTTTTAACAAAAGGGCCAATTTTTCCAATTACTTTTTAAAAAGTGCCTAAAGGCATCTGCATTGGTAAATATTAGATGAGTTTCTCAAAATATTATATTTTAATCATTTTTATATAAAATTATTATTTATTTAAATAAGAAATTAAAAAAATAAAATATAACCAGTTATAATTAGCCATATGTCCAGAACTGTTTCTCAAATGAGAATTTTTGAGAAACATTTTTCACTTTCTCTTATACTTTTTTGTTACTTTTTATTTTTTAATTGGTGAGATTTAGTTGAGAAACCCCCACTGCACATAACCTAATACACTAATGGACTCTTTTCTTATTACTCTTTAAAAGAAACTATATATTACGTTCTATTTAGTTATTTTTATTTTCTGAGTATTTAATTATTGTTATTGTATTACTAGGTAACAACCCGCACTATGTGCGGTATAAAATAATTATTTAATGTTTTTACTGTAATTTACAAAATCTAATATATTTATGGGTAATTGAAATATTTAAAATTCGATTGTGTAGTATATATCTATAAAAAAAATTTGTATAGTGATTAAAATTTAACCCGTGAGAGTTATTATAATATCAATCTTATATTATTATATCATATGAACAAAGGGTTCTTAAAATTCATTTTAAAGATTTTATGAAAATATAATTAAAAGATATAATTAAGTTAGAAAGATAATATAAAATTTTTATTTTGGGTGTAAATTGTATTTTTGGAAAAATACAATGGTAAATAAATATAAATATTTTAAAAAATTGATGACAAATAAAGGAAAGAGTGTCATGAACTCTGTAATGCTGACACCTCAGTTTTTTTTTGCCAAAATGTTCCTCTATTAATATATAAGAGATTTACAAAATCTATTATATTTATGGATAATTGAAATATTTAAAATTCGATTGTGTAGTATATATAAAAAAATATTTATAATAATTAAAATTTAACCCGTGAGAGTTATTATAATATCAATCTTATATTATTATATCATATGAACAAAGGGTTTTTTTAAATTCATTTTAAAGATTTTATGAAAATATAATTAAAGGATATAATTAAGTTAGAAAGATAATATAAAAATTTAATTTTGGGTGGAAATTGTATTTTTGGAAAAATACAATGATAAATAAATGTAAATATTTTTAAAAGCTGATGACAAATAAAGGAAAGAGTGTCCTCAGTTCTGTAATGATGACACCTTAGTTTTTTTGCCAAAAAGTTCTTCTATTAATATATAGGAGATTGAATGGAATGATACAATTTATATAAAAGCACCAAACATAATCAAATAATATAGTGAAAGAGATTACATAGAATAATATAATTAATATAGATTAGAGTGATATACGTGATTCTACAACTAGCTCTTGTTATTTAAATTCTCGATATAACATGGATCCAAATCTTGTATATTTTCTTTGAATGTGCACAGCCTTGAAAATCTTGGGTTATGCATTTATCATAAGTAAACGAGAGTATAAAAGAGTTTTATTGCTCTGTTATTTAGACATATATATAACCATCTATTATTTTTATTTTTACATGGTGGAAAGTGGAAACAGGGGTCTTGGGAACAAATTAACAAATTTATTGATAATTTATAGGGACATGCAAACGATGAGTCGATGACCAAATTTAAAATGGTACATATTGCTCGTTCTTAATATTAAAAGGACAGCAAGTTTTGTGTCCGTCAGGAAAAATAGGATTCTTGTTAATTGATAGTAAAAATATTTTCTCCCTTTTATTATTCGTTTCCTGTGTGTTTTTTTTCTTTGGTGACTTGCTTTGCCACCACTTCTAAAGAATGAATTGAGTCCCTTTAACGATTTCTCATTCTCCATCCCTTCTTTTTTCATATGATCTCATTTCGTATGTTACAATAACTACAAGCTGTATATATAAATCACGTTTTTGTGCTCAAATTAATCAAAAGTCAAAACTGAACTAGGTTGCCAAGCTGTTCTTTTGGTGAGCCAAAACTAAACCGAAACTGAATTCAATATAACCGACTGAACCAAAACTAAACCAAAACTAGAATGCATATCCTTTTTTTTTTACATTCAATATATTGTTGTAATGTTAAATTTCCATTTATATGAGAATGCTAAAGATTGCGTTTCAATCTGTTCAAAATATATCATTTTTAAAGTAGTTTTACAGAATTTTTAAGAGCTCTGTTATTTAAATTGTCGATATATAAACATGGATCTAAATCTCTTATATATCTTGCTTTGAATGTGCACAGCCTGGAAACAGATCTTAGGATAAAATTTAATGTTAAAAGTAAACGAAAATATAAAATAGTTCTACAGAAATTACACTGGTCTCTTAATCAAATCCTAGATTTAACCTTGATCTAAGTCTAGTTTTTTTCTTTTTCTTGAATGTGCATTAATGCACAACGTGGAAACAGGTCCAGGGGAATAAATTTAATGATAATTTTATTACAAGTAAACGATGATCGATGACCAAAGTATAAAAGATCGTATATTCTGGTCATTATTAATAATATAAACAATAATTTGGTCACTGCACTTGCTACTACTTACTAGAAAGTAGAAACTATGGGAATGCTTGTTTATTAATATGAACACTCCCCTTTACTTTACTCCACCTAGAGTGGGAGAGAAGAGCATAAACAAAACAGCAAAAAGATGCACAAAAAAGGAGTACCTCCTCCTCCACCTCTGCCACCTCTTGGATTTGGACGACATCAAAACAGAAACGGCAAAAATATGGACAAAGAACAAGTAGCTCCACCTCCTCCACCCCCTCCACCTTTTCCATCTTTTGGATATGAACGTTATCATAACCGAAACGGAAAAAAGATGGACAACGAAGATGTATCTCCACCTCGACGAGCTCATAACCGAAACGGCAAAAAGATGGACAAAGAAGAAGTATCTCCACCTCGACGAGCTCATAACCGAAACGGCAAAAAGATGAAAAAAGAAAATAGGAGAAACCGCAAAAAGATGGACAAAGAAGAAGTACCTACACCTCCTATCTCCCCTTCATTACTGAGACAAATCTCAGAGCCACCCGCTCTTCCTAAAGAAAACCCAAGATGTCCTGTTTCTCATTCAACTCACCCTCACACACTCTGTCCTAGACTCGATGGGAACACCAACTCTGGTTGTTTTTCATGCGGTGAATATGCATCTCCCTTGATCGAAGACCAGAACTACCATTTCTTCTGCCAGACCTGCGATGTGGAGTTCCACAGAGTTTGTCATATGTTCCCAAAGACGTTATCACATCCTTATCACCTCCAACACCCTCTTACTTTCACCTACCGGAACAACGAAACCGGGTGCGTTTCAGACGGTAATATAGATGAGTCTTTCTGCGCTACAGTTCTATCTGCTGGCTCCAACATCTCTGATCCTAAGATGTTGGGATCTATCGAATCTGATCAATGCTCATGGTGTGGAAAAAATATCCAAGGAAACTGGTTCTATCGTTGCTCTATGTGCAACTTTTGTTTGGATCTCCATTGCTCCCAAAATGTTCCACTTCTTGTTGTCACAAACCCGAAGAATCATCATCATCAACTCGTCTTCTACAAGCGACCACTCTTGACTCCATGTGATGATTGTGGGTTGGTCAATGTGTTGGATCCAAGCTATGCTTGTTTTGAATGTGATTACATGGTCCATCAAAGTTGCATCAACTTACCACGAGTCATAAAGATCACGCGTCACCAGCATCGCCTTTTTTACACTCCTTTTCTCCAATCCAAGATTTCATCATGTCTGATATGCTACAAGAGAGTTGACACGAAGTATGGCCAATATTTTTGCAACCGCGAGAATTGCTCTTACGTAGTTCATTCAAAATGTGTAACACATGAGAACGTATGGGACGGGAAAGAGCTCGAACGGGCACCCGAAGTACCGGACGAGATTGAAGATATCCTCCCATATAAGAAGATTTGTGGTGATGACTTAATAAGACACTTCTCTCATGACCATCTTCTAAAGCTCAAGAAATATGATGGTGTTAGAGATGCAGAGAAGCAATGTCAAGCATGCATCCTTCCTATAGACTGTCGTGATTTCTACAATTGCACGCACTGTGATTTTTATCTCCACAAGGTATGTGCTTGCCTTCTTCGGAAACTGAGTCATGCGTTACACAAACACCCTCTTATCCTAGACGCCTCTCCTCGAAACCACTATGATCTCATCAATTGTTCAGCTTGTTCCAGAAAGTTCACTGGTTTCAGGTACATATGTACCAAAGCTAATTGTGTGTCCAAGCAAGTTCAGATAGATGTTCGATGTATTTCATCAGTTCCTGATTATTTCACTCATGAAAGTCATGAACATCCTCTGTTTATCTCCACGTCTTCCAAAGGTGAAAACAAGACTGGTTGTGTGGGTTGCAAGAAGACGGGTATGCGGTCTTACCTACAGTGTACTAAATGCAAATTTTCTATGTGTTATCAATGCGCTACAATTCCAACTCTAGTAAGGTACAAATACGACAAGCATCCTCTGTCTCTTTGCTATGGAGAAGAAGCAGGTGATAAGTATTGGTGCGAAGTATGTGAGAAAGAGGTTAATCCAAGGGAAAGGTTCTACAAATGCAACGAATGTTGTATCACTGTCCACCTTCATTGCATATTCACATCTTCTGCTTATATGAAGCCTGGTTTCAGATTCAAGTATTACTCGTCCAAAGTGGAAGTTCGTCGCAACAGCAACATCACTAGACCGTATTGCGTTGAATGTGGTCATCGCTGTCCAGGGTACATCTACTACAAAAACGATAACTCTGTAACCGTTACTTGTTCCTTGAACTGTTTAGATAAAAAGCTGACACGACGGCATGCATTGTGAGCTTTATTTGTGTGTCTCTTTTGTATGTTTGTTTTTTCTTGAAGAACTTTGAAATCTCTAAAGAATTAAAATCTCTTTGAATTTCTTCATCTCTGTTTTCTTAATAGACTCAGAAGACATAGTTTCGCAAAATAGACTCTGTGAAGGTGCATGGAAAAAAAATAAGTAGCTTCAACGTTTTCATCTACCACCAAACACCATGCAAACTATCCTCAAAACCAGTAAACCAAAGGTTCATTTCACTGAACATTGTTTAATGGCAATCACAAACATTAAGATAGACTTTGAGATGATGATTGATCTCAAATGTATTTCTTTTTGGGAGATGAACCAAGATGGCTTCAACAAAACAGTCTGTTCTCTCTCTGTCCCTAATATGTAAGGATCAAACTAGTGTCCTTGATGGACCTTAGTTTACAAATTACAACCAAAGCTCCATTGTTAGGTTCAGGGTTTTCATTAAAATAGATAATCCAGCTCAGGATGAGTCAAAGAAGCTATGTATCAGCTAATAATAGAGTATTCAGAGTACCACTACAAGTCTGATAGAGAAATTTTATATGATTAAAGAGAAGAAACCAAAAAAAAAAGAAGATCACACTTGTGTGTGTGTGTTGTGTTACCTTGGCTTTGGTTCCGGCTACATGGATAATGCTCATCTTTGAAAGGTCATCTTCCAGGCCAAGACTCTGCATATGCGTTGTTGTTACGTTAAGAAAATAGAAAAAACACCAAAATCAAACAGAAAGAGAGTAACAACAACCTTGACATAATCAGACATCAAACTGAACTGATCTCCTCTGTTGCGCCTTGGGATCTACGATGACAACACAACGAACCAGCGCTTCCTCATATGGATCACCACCTGCTTTTCGATTCAGGACAAAATCAGTGATATATCTATATAATAAAGATTCATCAGGAGCGACAAGGGAAGAAATTGACAAAACCTTGAGGTGCCGCCATGTCGATATGCTTTCCGAACAACTGAGACTATCAATGGAGCCCGTGAGTCTTTACAGCGAGCAATTGCTTCTAGTACCCATGGCTGGACTGGACTCCGTTGACCACCCGGTCATATATGCTCCCAATTTTAAAAATTTGGAAAAGAATCGCCAATGTTGGTGAAGCTTGGATTAATTTATTGACAAGTCTCATTAGACTACTTCAACTTGTTACCACATCCCAAAAACCAAGAAAAAAAAGAGATGAACCAAAATCTCCCATAGAGTAATGTCATCACTCATCATCAGTCATCACCACGATGATTCACAACAAAGTCGACGCTGGTGAGTGAAGAAGAAGAAGCCAATAGAAGAGCAGGATTCGAGAACTAGTAGATCATGAACGGCACGGTGTGTGGTACCCAAAAAAAACACAAAAAGAATAAACGAAACAGCAAACATGCTTTGTTTCCTTCATATGTTTTCATATATGATATCTATCAGATAAGTAGAGAACTAGACATGATCGTCTGGGTGGTGTAGTCGGTTATCACGCTAGTCTCACACACTAGAGGTCCCCGGTTCGAACCCGGGCTCAGACACTTTTTCTTAATTTTTTTTCCAAAAATTGCGTTGCTGGCCACGTCATCATCTGTTGTTTACACGCATGCTATTATTATGTTCATTTCGCACGCGGGGGAGGCACTGAATAAACAACACACGATGCCAATCTTAACTTTTCCTTGTTTCTCTTCCTTCCCCCATTGCTTGAACCACAGGGGAAAAATTTAAAAAAAATCCTGAAAATCAAAAATACCCACGAGTTGAAAATTATTCGAATCCCTTAAAGAAAATGAGTTTTGGAAAGAGATAAATAAGAAAACTTAATATAGAAAACACATTAGATTTATAAAAGTTACATTCTTTATGAAAAATAAATAAAAAAAATCTCTAGAATGGCACTTTTAGTAAAAAAAAAAGAATTAGTATAAAATAGTTTAACAGAAATTGTATTGCTCTGTTTAGACATAACCAGATATAAAAATATATCCGTATATTTTTTTGAACGTGCTTACGTGCAGTGTGCAAAGGGTGGAAATAGTGTTCAAAAAAGCGGTCTAGGCGGTCGCCTAGGCGCCGTCTAGGCGCTAGACGCTCAACAGACGTTTAGATGACCACCTAACCCGCTTAAAATTACATACATTTTATTTTAATATTTATTTTTGATTTTTAAATTACATATAATTAAATTATTATGTTTTATATCTATATACGTAATTATAAACATCTATATGTTGTTAATATGACTTAAATAAATGTATTTTTCTTACCGTTGTTTATAAATTTTTTATTTTTATAACATATATTTTAATATAATTATATATATATATAATGTTTTATGTTGTAAACGCCTAAACCGCCTAAAAATCGTCTAGGCCCCAACTAAGCGTTTTAGGCGCTAGGCGTTGGGTCACCGCTTAGATACCGTCTAGCGCTTTCTTTAACACTGGGTGGAAACAACAGGTCTTGGGAACAAATTTATTGAACATTTATAAACAACTAAACTATGACCAAGTCATAGTATTGTACATTTTTGGTCGTTCTTAATAACATAAAGAGCAAGTTGGTCATTTGTCTATTAGGAAAAATGGGATACTTGTTAAGTAAATAAATATTAAGTCCCATTTTCTATTGTATTATATTTGCTCAACTTTGCGAGGTGGGAGAAGTGGGGGGAGAGAAGAAACTATCATAACACACAAAGGATCATAACCAAAGCAGTCAAAAAAAATGGACGAAGTACCTCCATTTCCAAGGCAAGATCTTGAAAAACACCCAAGATGTCCGTTGTCTCATCCAACTAACCCTCACATCCTCTCTAATTCTGGCGAAATCACCAAGTTTGGTTGTTTTACATGCGGTAAAAAAGCACCGCTCAGGAAAAGGGACCGTGGCTTCCCTTACTATTGCATCACCTGCGATGTGAATTTCCACATCCTTATCACCTTCAGCACCCTCTTACTTTCACCTTTAGGAATTATGAAATGGGGATAAAATCCGACAGCAGCATCCTATATGAATCCTTTCGCGCTACAGTTATGTCTCATGCTGACTTCATCGCATGTGATCTTGGGAAGCCTGGATCTACAGAATTTGGTGTGGCAGTAGATAAATGCACATGGTGTGGCAAAAATATCCAAGACGATTGGTTGTATCGTTGTTCTATATGTAACTTCTGCTTGGATATCTCTTGCTCCCAAAATGTTCCTCTTCTCCACATCACAAACCCAAAGAGTCATCAACATCCACTCGTCTTCTACAAGCGACCACTCTTGACTCCATGTGATGCTTGTGGGTTGGTCAATGTGTTGGATCCAAGCTACGCTTGTTTTCAATGTGATTACATGGTCCATCAAAAATGCATCGACTTCCCTAGAGTCATAAAGATCACGCGTCACCAGCATCGTCTTTCTCACACTCCTTGCGTCAAACCTCCTATTTCACCATGTGGGGTGTGCTACCAGAAATTTGACACCAAGTACGGCCTATATTCTTGCAACCACGACGAGGATCGCTCTTATGTAGTGCATTCGAAATGTGCGACGCATGAAAATGTATGGGACGGGATTGAACTCGAATGGGAACCTGAGGTTTTCGAAAACCTTGAAGATATCCTCCCATTTAAGAAGGTTGGTACTGATATGATAAAGCATTTCTCTCATGAACATAATCTGAAGCTCCACAAGTATGATATTGGTGTTGGTGATGCAGTGGAACACTGCTGTCAGGAGCAATCTGGCTTTCACGTTCAGCAGGTCCGCCAGTTATAGTCTCTGGAACAGAGTATAATTGGACCGGATTAGAGGACTCCCCTGGCTCGCAGCGTTCGGCTGCTAATAATGCTGCATGCTCCTTACGGATCAAGTTATCCCAGAAATTATAGTCGTAGTCCTCTTCCTCATCAGAGCCATACGAATCCCCATCTTCCATCTCTTCTGAATCCTCATCCTCCGTAACAGTATATACGCACTTCTCTTTCCCTTTTTTTGCAGACGCGTCTGCCTCTCTGGCCCTCGCTTCCACCATCTCTATATTTGCAACCAACTCTGCATCATATTTGTTGTTTAAATCAATACAAGGCATCGTATCAGATATTACTGGCAGCACAGCGCTACCCCCGCCAGGGGTGTTTATTGCAGCAGCTTCCTCTTGGCCTGTTGTGCAACATTTTGTCTGCCTACTGTCCGCAGTTGGTAAGCTCTCTCCACCCTCATCCATTACTGCCATCTGCGATACTCCTGTTGCATGAACAACAACCCGAGAATGTACTTCAGCAGTTTGGACGTCTTCATTTGCGTCATTGGTCAGTGATGGCGTCCCATCGCGAAGACGTATGATGCCCTCATCAGGATCTGTACCATTACCAACGTCGTGGGGGGGGGGGGGGGGGGGGGGGGGGGGGTTCTTCTTCCCAAGTAGGTTGAAATGTGACCAACAGGTTCAGACCTCTATGTGCCGCCCTGATCCTTAAGAAGGTACGCATTCCTTCGTCATTATGAACCGACACATGCGGTGTTCTTGCAGCACTAAATATAGACATCTCATCCGGAACCCAGTAGGACACTCGCCCGACAACAGATTTTCCCTCTTCAAGAAATTGTTTCACAATCTGACTTTTCAGCTCGGCGTATGTCGTAGCCGCTGTTATGTGAAAGCACTTCGACATACACGTTTTTGAAATTATGAAATCCCAGCTACCGCCATGAGAACATTCCCAGTCTCCGACTAACACAAGTACCACATCCTCCATGTCCTGTACGCATAATAAGATAGGCCGAGTTAGAGAAGTTACGGCAATACAGTATATTTGAAACATGGTGTTTACCACAAGTTACCAGTTGCTTAGGTTATTTGTGAGGATAACGTAAAATACATTACGATAGTATAAATATTATTCACACGTGTGTATCAGAAGTACTATGAACGAGTCGGGAGTATCACATTCCTCTCTAATCATGACGACTAACCATAGAATAGTTACTCAAGTACTTCATATTGTGTCACAGATCAGAACAACTTAGTGGACTGGATGAGATATTAGAGCATGTGCATTGGTGTAGGACAATTTTTGGTCCTTCAAATATATTAATCTTATTTTGAGAGTTTCTTAAGTGTGGTATGAGCATTGGTGTCCTTCAGAGTTGGTCTCCTGGAAAAAATAATAGTATTTTTAATTTAAAAAATTAATTATTTAAATTAATAATTAAAAACATATTAAAGTTTTAATTTAAATAAAACATATAACATTGACATTAAAAACATAAAAAAATTAAAAAGTTACAAAAACTTGGAAAAAAAAACAAAATATACAATTAAAACATGAAAGATAAAAAACATAAACCATACAAACATCAAAGATAAAAACAAACATTTTATTCAATTCATAGAATTTTTTTTAATTAATTTTCATTATCTGGAAGATGTCCAAAGTTAGTTCAAATATGCTCAATCAAATCTTTTTTTTAACTGTTCGTAAGAAAATTACAAAGTTACAAAAACTTGAAAAAAAAAACAAAACATACAATTAAAACATTAAAAATTAAAAATAGTTTATTCAATCCATAAAACTAAAAACCAAAAAAAAAAACCCAAACAACACCAACCACACAGATGCTGTCACGTGTAACGAAGGACACAACAAAAAACGGCCCATATTAAGAAACGTCCCACACAGATGCTGCCTTTTTTGATTTATTTAAAAACAAAAAATACCGGGGAAGAGGCCAAATGTACGCCGTTACATATGGTCTTAGCTTAATAACAACTTAGGTTTACCCAACTATGGCAGTTAAAAATTATATACGGTCATACCAACCTAACATCAGTGGCGGATCCAGAACCAAAATTTATATGGGGCACAAATCATTTATTATTAATAATATTAAATATATAAAATAAATATTAAATATAATACTTTAAATTTTAATTTTATTTTGTTTTTAAATATATTTAAATTGCATAGTAAATATATTTAGAACGAAATTATATCTAAAGATATATTATTTATACATATTTAAACTCTTTATATTTTTGTGAAATAGTTTAAACTCTTTGTATATAAGATAAATTACAAAAAGCGATAGTATATTATACTAATTTACTAATTTTGTAATATTTTAACAAATATACCGTAGTAAAAGAAGGATAGTTGTTGAGAAAAAAGTAGAAAAATAAAATTTAATTGATTTTTAAAAAATAATAGGAAAACATTCAGTACTAAATAGGACAACATTGATCGTACGTTGGAAAGAAACACACAAAAAAAGCAACCAATAAGTTCAAAGAGTAGTTTCGAACTTGTTACCTAAGAAACTACATGGGGCACTTAACTACCAAATAAGCTATGAGAGATAATTAAACAATGGTAAATCAGAAATATTTTATTATTAGCATGGGGCACTTGCCCCACCCCATATGTACGTAGATCCGCCCCTGCCTAACATCCAACCTACCTATCACATATATATACAGGACAGTAACTCTTATGCCACATAAGACAACCATTTCATGGTACTTTTAAGTTTTCAGTATGTACGAGAATAAATACAAACATTTCATGGTACTTTTAAGCTCATATATACAGGACAGTAACTCTTATGCCACATCCTCCATGTCCTGTACGCATAATCTGACTTAGTTTTAGTCCACAAGTTTTCACTGAAAAGCGTGCGCCACTGTTGACGTTATCCCGCTCACCAATCAAATATCTTTATTAACTTAATGGCGTTGCTAATAGAGATGATGTCATTTAGTTCGCTTCTAATTATCTACTCTTTCTCGTTGCAGGGTAAATCAGTCTACTACAGTGTGAATTAGACTTTTATTACTGCCTCCAGATGTCCGATGCCTAAATCCGAAGTTTCATTTCTTCAAGTGCCTGTTTTGATAATAATCTCCACTTAATACACAACACACGTGCCAATTTTCACTTTTCCTTGTTTCTTCCCTCATTGCTTGAACCACAGGGAAAAAAAACAAAACCTGAGAATCAAAATAAAATACCCACGAATTGAAAATTTCGAATCCCTAATTGAAACCCTATTTTTCCATCTTTGTCTTCGAATTTGTGTAGGAGGTTATCGTTTCCCTCTTGTGATATATATATCGATCTCTATAGCTGCTGAAGAGAGAGATGGATTGGGATATCGTTGCTGCTGAGGATGTGATTGAGGCGCTAAGAGAGGTTGAATGGTCGACGAGTCCTCGTTCCTTGGCTGAGTTCTTCTCCAGATTCGCTTTTCCTCGATCTTTCTCTAAATGGATGAGCCGTCTCAAATGCAATCTCTACTAGTATATTATTTTACTCTTTACCCTCTCTCCTCTTCTCTCTTTTTTTTTTTTTTGTTTTTCTATAGATGCTTATTCGTGTTTGCAAATCCAAGTTTTGATTTTGATTCATCTTTGTTTCAGCTATAGGACGAATTACTTCATCCTGTTGATTTTCGTTCTGGGTATGTCCAAAGTTTCCGATTTTTTTTTTTTTTTTGTTTAGCTGTAAATGAGAAATCTGGGTTTTTTATTTATTATTATTTAAGGTTCTCTTGAGCTGTGTTTGATACTTAACAACAAGGGTGTTATAACTTATAACTCCTTTTTTGCTCCCCTTTGTTGACTCAGGTCTTGCACTTATCACGCGACCTTTGGCCATTCTTGGTGCTGCTCTTACAGCCTTAAGCTTAGCTTTCCTAAACGACAGGTATTATTTTCCTGTTAGTTTCTTCTTGATATTGTTGCTTATATATGCATTTGTTACCCCTAGTTTTTGTTGTTTCGCATCTATAGAATGGTTAGGAAGAGAAAAGAATGATTTAGTAGGAGGTACTGCTTAGTATACGCTCAGTGATCAGCCCCTTGTACTGCCTGTACTTACTTCTTAGTATCAGATTCTACAGGTTGTGCCCCTTGGTTCATAAAACTTATCTATTTTCGTTGATTCAATAGGTTATTGTGTTGGTTCTTAAAACTTGATAGTGTTTTAAGGTCCTCTATCTTCAGTGATTAGCCTTTGAAATCTTTCTGTTTAGTATTAAATTCAATAGGTTCTGGTGTTGGTTCTTAAAACTTTAGTGTTGTAAAGTTCTCTATTTTCAGTGACTTGGTTGTTATTCTTTACTTTATCCATTAATATTAGGGATTTGTGTGTGTGTGTATATGTAATCATGTGTGTATATGTATATCAAACGCTCTATGGGGGTTTGTTGTCTTTTGCAGTTTTGCAGCTACTTTTAATGAGAAGATGATCCGGACCATTAGGCATTTCTCGCCACATTTAGCTGCAAAGATGAGGCCTCCTCACATGTAAGTACTATTAATTTGATTCCCCTGGAAGTTTTTTTTTACAGACAGTTTTTGATATTTATTGCTTGTCAACACCTTTCAGGCCTGTCATCCGCGGGAGATCTGCAACTAGAAAGACAGTCTACGTTTGTGGCCAACCTCGTTTGGTATTTGTCTTGATTGGCTTAACCGGTACTTACATCTTTTATTCTTAGTCAGATATATTCTCTCACCTTTTGATTTGCAACTTGGTGGTGAACTGATGCAAAATATTGATTTTATCTTATGTAGCCAGTTTTGTCCTGTGGTTTACTTCCTGCGGTTTGTTATGGGTCCTCTATGCATTTACAACTGCCCTTCTCAGTAACTTATTGCACTTCCAAGAAATTATCCGTTCATCTTTTTCACCCTTATTGGTCCAGTAAAACATTCTTTGACTTGAAAATTTTCTCTCTCCCTTAGTGATCCTTCTTCACGCAACCCTGAGAACTCCAAACCTCAAGGCACGCTTGAACACCTTCCGTGAAGAATTCCGGGCTGTCTGGCGCAACTACAGTGAACTTTAAAGTCAGCAGGAAGCATTGATTCGATCTTGAAGCAAAAAAAACAAACCGGGACATAACGGTTTCAACTAAGGACATGAAACTCCAATTCCTCCCATCACGTGCACAAACAATCGCAGTTATTATTGTCTTTCTAGTAGTAAGCTAGTAATTATAAGGCCACTTGTCTGATTACAGATACGGCTCTTTGTTCTAGTTAGTTGAATAGAGAAATACAAGGTTAAAATCGCAGACAGAAATATAGTGTTTTGTTCTTTAAGGTTCCTTGTAATGCTGCTCAACCACTATGGTCTATTGTAGTGAGACTCTTACTCTTTTAGTCTTTTACAGTGTGGTAAACTGGTAATGATTCAGCTTATGCAATATCTTTCTCTACTCTTTTAGTCTTTTATATTGAAATGATTTCACAAGCAACCCCACATGATCCTAACTCAGTAATTCTTTTCAAGTTTGAACACGGCATGGCTTTGGTTCTAGTAAATAACCGGGAGGATCATTGTCCAAGCATCACATTCAGATTGTCACTATTCACTAATTTTGGTTCCCATAATGTCTCCATTTCCAGTTTGGAGATGACAGAAACAAAGCACACACCAAAGTAATTTCACAGATTTTTTTTTTTTCATAACTCAGGGATAAGGCCCTCCAAGATTTTCAAATAGACCATAAAAAATGGACCTAAACGGCTAAACCTATATAGTCAAAGGGGTGTAAAGCTGAATAGTTTTGGGTTTGAAAAAAATTGATCCCTGTTTTAAATTAAGAGAGCGACTCTTCAATAGAACCACTAGCACACCACCTCATCTTATTCCAATAAATTTCAAAGCTGTGTCATTTAAATTTTGGATATAACATGGATCTAAATCTTGGTTATCTTTCTTTGATTGTTCACACCCTGGAAACAGGTCTCGAGACCAAATTTAATGAGCATTTATTAAAATTTTAGTGGTCTGTTATTTAAATCCTATCTATCTAGTGGAGTCTATTGCACAGCGTGGAAACAGGCGTTCAGAATAATTATCCCACATAATTTTATTGCAAGTAAACGATGACCGAAATATACAATTGTATATTCTGGTCATTCGTAATAATATAGACAGCAAATTGGTCATTGTTTATTAATATATTTATATATTAACTTGTATTTACTCAACTCAACCCAACCAGAAGGTGGGAGACAAAGTTACTAGAAACAGTCAAACAGATCATAATCAAGATAGAGAAGAAGTACCTCCTCCACCTATTGGATTCATACGATACCATAACCAAAACAGCAAAAATATGGAGAAAACCCAAGATGTCCTTTAGTAAAATACGCAAACCTCCTCCCTCCTTTTCACATTCGAAGCTTCCCCCTCTACCTACAGAAAACCCAAGATGTCCTTTGTCTCATCCAACACACCCTCACACCCTCTCTCTTAGATCTGATACAACCAACACCAGCTTCGATTGTTTTTCATGCAAATTTAAAAATGATGAATACCATTTCTTCTGCAAGACGTGCGATGTGGCGATTCATAGTGACTGTCACAGGTCTCCAAGGAAGTTAACACATCCTTATCACCTCCAACACCCTCTGACTCGCACCTACCGGAACTATGAAACCGGATTCCTATCCGACATATCTGATCCTCAGAAGTTGGGACCTGTCGAATCTGATCAATGCACATGGTGTGGAAAAAATATTCGACGCGGCGAATTCTTTTATAGTTGTTCTATCTGCAACTTTTGTTTGGATCGCTCTTGCTCAGAAAACGTTCCACTTCTTCTCATCGCAAACCCAAAGAGTCATCACCATCAACTCGTCTTCTACCCGCGACCACTCTTGACTCCATGTGATGCTTGTGGGTTGGTCAACGTGTTGGAGCCAAGTTATGTTTGTTTTCAGTGTAATTACATGGTCCATCAGAGCTGCATCGACTTACCACGAGTCATAAAGATCACGCGTCACCAGCATCGTCTTTTTCATACTCCTTACCTCCATTCCACAATTTCACCATGTCGTATCTGCTACCAACCAGTCGACATCAAGTACGGCCATTATTCTTGCAACCGCGACAATTGCTCTTATGTAGTGCATTCAAAATGTGCAACGCATGAGAACGTAGGGGATAGAAAAGAACTCGAATGGGAACCTGAAGAATCCGAAAAAATTGAAGATATCCTCCCATTTAAGAAGGTT
This sequence comes from Camelina sativa, assembly GCF_030686135.1. Lineage (NCBI taxonomy): Eukaryota > Viridiplantae > Streptophyta > Magnoliopsida > Brassicales > Brassicaceae > Camelina > Camelina sativa. The sequence goes on from NC_141898.1 coordinate 5,015,159, forward strand.
GGTAATGATCTGATAAAGCATTTCTCTCATGACCATCTTCTAAAGGTCCAGAGGTATGATGGTGTTAAAGATGCAGAGAAGCAATGTCACGCATGCGTCCTTCCTATCACCACTCTTGATTTCTACAATTGCGTGCATTGTGATTTTTTCCTCCACGAGGTATGTGCTGGTCTTCTTCGAAAATTGGATCATGCTTTGCATAAACACCCTCTTATCCTATCCCCCACAACTCGAAACAACTGTGTTTTCGTGGATTGTTCATCTTGTTCCAGAAAGTCCACTGGTTTCAGGTACATATGTCCCAAAGGTGATTGTCGTTACGATCAAGCTGCTAACATAGATGTTCCATGTATTTTAGTTCCCGATTATTTCACCCATCAAATTCATGATGACCATCCTCTATTCATCTGCACATCCTCAAAAAGTGAAACCAAAATTTGTTGCGAGGGTTGCAAGAAGATATGTTGGGGGTCATACCTACAGTGTACTAAATGCAAATTTGCTATGTGTTATACATGTGCTACCATTCCAACCCAAATAAGCTACAAATACGACAAGCATCCTCTTTCTCTTTGCTATGGAGAAGAAGCAAATGATATCTACTGGTGTGAAATATGTGAGAAAGAGGTTAATCCAACGGAATGGTTCTACACGTGCAACAAATGTTGTATCACTATCCACCTTCATTGCATCTTCGGATCTTCTGTTTATATGAAGCCTGCTTTCAGATTTTTTTTTGGGTTTGCCAAAGTGGAAGTTCTTCGCAACAGTAATAGCACTCGGCCCCTTTGCACTGAATGTGGAAACCGTTGTCCAGGTTACATCTACTACAAAATAGATAAGGACCCTGTAGAGGTTACTTGTTCTTTGAATTGCTTAAGAAAGATTGATCGTAGGTAGACATAATGAACTTTTTCTTGATTTGTTTGTGTGTGTTTTTCTCTCTATGGGGGGGGGGGGGGGGGGGGGACATGTATCGCCACCACTTTTAAAGAATGAAAATCCCTTTATATTTGATAACTTCTCCATCCCTTCTTTTTCATATACGATCTAATTTCGTTTGTTACAATAGCTACATCACATGCATAAATTCACAACAGTTTTGTGATATGAGATTAGGGTTCTCGAAACAGAGACTTTCCAATATCAATCCTTTTTCAAACTAGAAATTTGTTACAAATTGCTACTTTTACGCTTTAATGACTTCACCAAACCTATCTTTTCTTCAGATTGCAACGATGAAAATTCTTGGAACATTAGAAACTGAGAAAATACACTCCTCATACACGGACCGGATGTTATTGCCTCATTTTGGGACTAGAAAGACAAGAATAGCTGCGATTGTTTCAACTAGCTAGTAATTATAAGGCCACTTATCTGATTACAGATACGGCTCTTTGTTCCTAGTTAGTTGAATAGAGAAATACAAGGTTAAAATCTCAGACAGAAATATAGTGTTTTGCTCTTTAAGGTTCCTTGTAATGCTGCTCAATCACTACTAACGTCTGTTGTAGCGAGGCTCGTACTCTTTTAATCTTTTTACAGGTGTGGTAATGATTCAGCTTACAATATCTTCCTTTACGTCTTTTAGGCAGAGTTGTTTTTGGTAGACAAAAACACGTGGGCTTGTTTGTGAAATCAGTCCATTATAAAAAGCCCAAAAAACATAAACTGTAGAGGAGGGTTAGATTCGATCACGGGACCAATAAGTCACCAAAATTACTACTACTCGGTCTGTACCAACAGAGCAAAAGAGGAAAAAAATCAAAAACGGTGCGTTTTAGTTAACAAGGCGGAGTTACGAAGCGCAGAGATAAGAGACGAAACCCTAAAAGAGAGCTTCTTCTTCTTCAATTTTTAGGTTAAACCGAGAGGCAAAAGCGGCGCATCTGAATCCCAAAAACGAGAGACGATGACGATCGATACGCAGCAGAAAACAAGCAAGTTCCGATGGGGGGAGATGGACGAAGACGACGATTTGGATTTCCTGCTCCCTCCCAAGCAAGTGATTGGCCCGGACGAGAACGGTCTCAAGACCACGATCGAATACAAATTCAATGATGAAGGGAACAAGGTCAAGATAACGACTAAGTCACGTGTCCGTAAGCTAGCGTCCGCGAGGCTCAACAAACGAGCCATGGAGCGGAGGAACTGGCCTAAGTTTGGTGACGCTGCTAATGAGGAGGCTGGTAGCCATCTCACTATGGTCTCAACCGAAGAGATTCTTCTCGAACGTCCCAGAGCTCCTGGTAAAATTCCTTAACTCTCTGATGATTATGATTCTGGTCATTTGAGATTCGTGGGATTATTAAAAATCAATTTTGCTAGGATAAAGTACTCACCTTTAAAGATGCTGTCTGTGATCTGTTCTAACTTGGGGATCGTATCTAATTTCATTAGTCTTATTTGTTTTAGTCTAAGACTATTGGAGTGAGGTGACCAATTAGCGAATCACATGTTAGCCGTGAGGTTACTTCTTTGTGTGATTGGTCAGTATGTCACCAATAGCAGTTTATTCTTGTTTGTAGTCCCATTCCTGAGTAGGAGCTGACATTGTGCTCTCACTTTTGTGGCTGCTAACTGTACACCTAAATGTGTTACAGCTTTACATAATTATCTTATTTGATGATGTGAAGCTTTTAGTTTAGATTGTTAATTCTTCAAGCTTTTTGTCCTGTGAAATGTCTACTTTTTGTGTTCTTAAAACTGATCCCTCTGTTTCAATAATAAGTTCCTTGTTAATGTTAGTAGGCCTTTCCTGATCAATCTATTCATATGTGATTGACTGTGAATGACTATCTGTTTGCATATCCTATCGAAGATGGTGTTAATTGGGGACTTCTAGTGCAGGATTAAAGTTGCTATGTTTTTAATTTTTTGGCTAACTATTACTGTATCATTTCAAAGATGAGTAGTTCTGTGGCTATGTAGTACTGTTTGGTGGAGAATTCACTGCTTATTAGGTAATCTCTGATCTAAACGGTATGTGATGTGATAATTCAGGTACCAAAGCGGATGATTCAAAGGCAACAGGAGACGGTTTGTCTCAGCTGGGTAAAGGTGCAGTTCTCATGTTGTGTAGGATATGCCACAAGAAAGGAGATCACTGGACATCAAAATGCCCTTACAAGGATCTAGCTGCACCAACCGATGTCTTCGTTGACAAGCCACCCACAGGGGAATCATCTACCACATCCGCTGCGCCTGGAACTGGCAAGGCTGCGTATGTTCCGCCTAGCATGAGAGCAGGTGCAAGCACTGTTGGTTCAGATATGAGGAGGAGGAACGATGAGAACTCTGTGCGTGTAACCAACTTGTCTGAAGATACCCGTGAACCAGACTTGATGGAGCTGTTCCATCCGTTTGGAGCTGTCACGCGTGTCTACGTGGCCATTGATCAGAAAACTGGAGTGAGCAGAGGATTTGGTTTCGTCAACTTTGTGAGCAGAGAAGACGCTCAACGAGCAATCAACAAATTGAATGGCTATGGTTACGACAACCTCATCCTCAGGGTTGAGTGGGCCACTCCAAGACCTACCTAGAAAGAAATGTCTGATGAGACCTTAAAACTCTTCTCATTCTCGTCTTTCTTGTTATGGATTTTTGTTTATTGACCATTTTGTTTGTTGGTTTGGTTATGTACGAATAGATAAGAAGTTGTTCAACTTCTCTTTAATACATAAGGCATGCTACCAATTTAAGGTTGAAAGGTTTTAAAAAGTGACTTACCATCACTTTAAAAAAAATGGTTTTTGCGATACGAGTTTTTTTTTTTATTTAATGGGACTTTGGAAACTATGTGAATTTGTTTTAACTTCTCAAGAGAGGAATCAAAATATATCATATTGAACATTTGTTTTTTCCATGAATTACATTATTCTCTAAAATTATCTTGTTAATTTTCCTCTTCTTTTCGTATAATTAACAAAATGGTAGTAAGTAGATTCTTTGAATTGTAAATTATGATATTTTGGTATCATTGAATAACAATAAGAAATTTTCCTTTTGTTAAAATTTAGTCTACAAAAGAAATTTTCCATTTATTTTCAAGCTACATATATACTAGCTTAAGTAATTTTTTCTTCAACTAGAAGCTCAAATCTTAGATTTTCATCGGAAAAAAAATGAAGAAGGTTTCACAACTCAGCATTATCTTCCGTGACGAACTACAAAATCCCCACAAAGACTCTGTCCAAAATCTAGATGTCGTCGGGAAAAACCAATCTAGTTCATCGTCGGACAACGAACGCGACCGATTCGCCAGCTTGTTTTCTTCTTGGTCATCGTCTTCGTTTCAAATGCCTCTTCAGTACCCGAATTACACGAAGGAACAGTACGAGATTATGTCGGAGGAAGAAGTCGATCGACTTCTCAAACTCTATGGTCTGCCAATAGATGTCGGTGACTTGTCTTGCAAAAAAGAATTTGCAGTCGGTGCATTTTTGTGGGAGACGGGGTTAAATTCTTCACTGGATGAGCGTGATTCAGTAAACCCTAATTCTTCCAGTGGTGATCTGGATGAGAGATCTTTGATGGGATTGATGACGGTTCTCGTAAAAGATATGGTTCCATTTATATTTCGTGTGTAGCAAGTTAGGAAGTGAAACCCAAATATTGCTTGGCCCTAAAGTTTCGTTTCTGGTTGTTTATATATGGATCGTTAGTTATGGTTTAGGAAGATAATTATTTACTATATCATATTACTTTGCTTGGCCCTAAAGTTATTGTCTTTTTTTCTACATCTGAACGAAAGTCAAAAGACTCAAAACCCCCAACTGAATCAGGAAAGAAAATACGGTTTAGTGCAGTTTGCGAGAAACTTACCAAACTTAATTTTATAGTTATGTGTTGTTTTGGTTTCGCCAAGGTTTTGTAATTTCCGTTCGTTTTGATTATGAAAGAAGAAAAACAATGACTAATTTTATTTATAGCATTGGTATTTTATTCATAGCGTTGATGGCATGGCATCCTCCAATCCCCATATAAAAGAGGAAAAAAAATAGCCAAAATTCAAAAATATTATAAGTTAATTATGAGCACACCTCTAATTACCGAATGTTCAGCCTAATAAGGTATGCTCTTTTTTTTTTTTTTTTTGTCAAACAATCAGGTATATATGCTCATAAATCGAAAATATTATATAGTTCTTGTGGAGCAATATATGTTATATGTGGTTGTTTCTTTGGTTTTTCTAATTTGATTTTCTACACATTTTATAAACGTGAATTCAGCTTAGCCGAGAGTTCAAGAAAACTCTAGTCAATGCATTTTTCTTGTCATAAAAGAGAAGCAAGTCAGGTTGTAACTTGTAAGAATAAACAAGCAAGGGTTGTGACTTACAGTGTGTTTAAAGCTGCCGAACAATGAGAAAAACAAAAGCTTCAAATAGAACGTCAAATTCTAAGACCACCGACCAAGAAGAAAGATAACACCAAAGAGTCTATCAAACTATAAATAGAAGCATCATCTACAACTATGTTTTTTTTTTGGGACAACCCATCTAAAACTATGTATAGAAAAATCCTTAAACCCTAAAAATAGTTTAAGGTTGCTCGTTGGCGCTAATGATCTTCACCATGAAACTGCATCATTATCCTACTGGGATCCTTTTAAATCATGAAGATGGAGATGCGACGTTCATATCTTCTGCATATGGTGTTCTTCTATAGTTTGCATTTGCTTCGGTAGTCTTCACTCTCCAGTATTAATGTAGCAACTTTAGTAGATCGTGAACATTTATTTTTTCTTTACTTCAATTAACTATTACCATATCGAAATTTCTCTTTTACTATTTAAGACATCAATTTTTTTTCCATCGTTGACAATCACATCATTTAGTAAGAAATAAAACATTTTCGAGTATCAAATACAATATTTTCTCTGACAATAGTGGTCTCGTAATATCCATGAGGTCATCAATCCACGTCCTCGGCTTAAACCAGGCTCAAGTCTCTCTATAAGAGTTAATTAATATCAAAGTCACCCAAATTGTAAGAAAAGATATGTTATCTATCTCTAAGCATATACCGAATGCAGAATATGATTCCAATGGGAGAATAACATTTTCTATAAAATTGTTCGTCGTTTGGAATAAAACTATTAGTAAAACGATTTGGAAAATAGAAAAAACATTACCGAGCATTTCACTTATGTGTACTGTAGTACTTGCATCGTTCAGCAAATATTATCAAAAGAACAAGTTCCTCCATTATGCTCCAAACACGTGCAACAACATTTTAAGTTAAATCACGTATACTCAATTGTTAATTTTTTTAATGTAACACAAGGAACTCACGATGTCATGTATAGCCTTCTTCAACACTAAAAAGTATGAACCATTAGGAGACATGAGTAGAATATTTAATAGGACAAAATGAAACAACATTATGATGTATAGAGAAAGAAATAAAAAGGTTAAAGAATAATTGAGAAAGATAGGTCAACATCAAATCTTGGAAACCAAATCTCACATACACCAAATAGACGCGTGTCATTGTTTGATTGTCACAAGTAGGCATAATAATCTTATCTAAGATCCCACTTGTGTTGTGTCCCTCTCAATCCCCCAACTCAACCCAACTCTTATTGTGTTGCCCTCTCACTCTTTCCACGAACCCAACAGGCAACAGCTAAAAAAAATCCATGATTGTATAACATTATGCAAGTCCAAATCTTGATAATTCTTGGCAGTGCCTTATCTTTTGATGGTGAAATCTCCAAGCTTCGACCAATTGTGCCCGTGCTGGATTATACAGTTGGGATGGATAAATGTTACCGTAGTTAGTAGTATGGTCTGATAACGTTACACTTTCTTATGCAAGAGCTTCTGCGGTTATAAAAAATGAGTTAGCACAGTAGTTCTTGTACTGTGTTCAAATTATATTCCGATAACTAAACGCCTGAAAGTCTGAAACTAACACACACCAGTTGTTTTTACTAAAATCAAAGAATTAAGATGGTTGAATAGAAGATTTTTAAAATCAAATAATACATGAAAAGATTAGTCCATGTCTAAAGACTCGCATTCATCAACCTAGCAAGACACAAAAACATATAATAGCAAAAACAACGAAAAAAGAACACAAAAACGTAACCGAACGTATGATTTAACGCCTAACAGACAATTATAAATTTATAAACATTATTGTCAAGTTAATATACAACATGATTGGATCATAAAATAAATATTTGATTATTTGGTCATTGTGGCAACTGACAAGTTGCAAGTAATGGACGGTTGCGGGTTGATTTAATATATACTACTTTTTTTGTTCAAGTTGATATTAATAAAGTCATAAAAGAATTTGAAGATCATTTTCTTTTTCCTTATTTCTTCCTAGTTGATACTATTTTAGTCAATTAATCAAAATCCGTTTTAATAAAATAATTGATTCCCGACCTTAACTGACATCAAGCATTCGATAATGTTGGCCAGACAAATCTCTTAATTTTCTTGATTAATTTTACTATTTTAGAATAACTAATAGTAGTAAATTATTGTATTTTTTTGTTTTCATTGATATTCCCGCTGAGTTTCTTCCACCAAATTATTTTAAAACAATATCTTTAACGTAATTTAAAAAATCGAGAATTAACTTCACTATTATTTATCCTTGAATATTTATTTAACAATAACAAAATCGAATGCGCTAAAAGTGACACACGCTATGCCACGCCAGTGTGTCCCATGCTAATCACAAATATAAAAGTATGTAATGAACTTTGAGATTGGTTGAGGTTCGTACCAAACCTGCTTGGATTTCAAAATCAACAGCAGCAAGTGTGTAAGATTCAAGTAGATACGAATAATTTCTTTGTTTAGATCTTTAACGTATTACTGTTTACACATCTTATGCTTTACGATACCTAAAGAAAACAATACACGTATATAATATGACTAATGACTTAACCAAAAGAAATTTTATTTTAAAAAATATAGTATTACGCAATTTGCCTTAAAACAGCTCTTTTTCTTCCCCAGCCTGAATTAAGAACCGTTTTAAAAAAATAACCTTAAATGATAAAGAAAAAAATTACAATTAGGCCTTATGTAACAATTTCCTCTAATACTAATTACTACACCCACAATTAAAAGCACTAATTATAATTAAGACGACGACGACTGATTATTATTATTATTCCTCCTCTTTCTCAAGTCAACCACCACGACGCTCACGTTATCGGCGCTCTGTCTCGCTAAAGCCAACTTCGTCAAGAGCAAAGCCGCGTCTGAGCACGCGTTGTGAGAGTCCTCAGCATCCGCCGCATCAGCACCTCGAAGGCACATGCGAGCTACTCCACAAGCCGTCTCATTAGGCACAACGTCCCATAGTCCATCACTTGCCAAGATCAAACACTCATCGTCATCTGTTCGATCCGTCACTGTTACCTCCGGATCCGGAATCACATATGGTTTCAAGTAATTATCGCCTGTTAAAAATAAAAAAATAAAAAAACAAAAACAAATCAGATTTAGGTTTTATTAATTAGCTTTCCAAAAAAAGCAAAACACACAAGGAAAGATCTAAACTCACCAATAGCTCTAGACATGGCGAGAACTCCAAGAACCCTAGCTCCATCCCAATAAATAACCCGCCCACCCGCTTTCTGGATCCGAATCAATTCATCGGGTCGATCCGGCTGTTCAAAAAACAACACAAAACACTCTTTTAGAAACCAAACGAACTCGTTTACATATATACTAACCAATCCATTATACACATATTTACTCATAACTACCTTGTGATCAACGGAGAGAGGGATGGCAACGCCGTTACGGCAAAGCACGGCGCGAGAGTCACCGCAGTTAGAGACAACGATCTTCTCCGGCGTAACGACAGAGACAACAGCGGTAGATCCAACAGCATCACACTGAGGAGACTGCAATTCACATCTACAAGAGTTCTTCAAACTCCGATTAGCACCCGTAACTTGGCTAACTTCTTTGTCCATTTTCTTAAAACATTTCACCAACGTCTCCTTCCACTGTTCGTCGGAAGCCATAACTCCAGCCTCCTCCTTCACAATATCATGCAACCTTTCTCTACACTTCTCCGCAACCTAAAAAAAAAAAAAAAAAACCATAATTAGAAACTAAACAGACGTGAAAGAGGAAATTAAGAAGTTGAAAGAGAAGGGTGTAAAATAACGTACATGAGAGCAGCCATGGCCGTCAAAGACACCGTAGAAATGAAGATTCTGGGAGTTGCGTTGAAGAAACGAAGGATGAACCGAAACAGCGTCTTCCATATCTCTCCTCCTACCACAAACCGACGTCGTACCGATCTTAGGCACATCGGAGAAGAAACAGCTCTCTGCTACTTCCGTAACAGAATTCGAATTCGTAACAACCTTGTTGTTGTTGTTTCTATCACTCCTCACATTAGTTTCCAGATCTAGAGTTCGGGGAGGGGCATGTAACACTGTCTCGCGTTTCTGCCGTTTACGGGAACTCTCAAGCGGAGGAGCGACGGCGGAGTCAGCAACAATCTTGATCGAAGGGAGTAGATCTAACCTCCGTCTTAACGAAGCACGAGTAGTTGAATCAACAGGTGCCGCTGGTTCAGTCTCACCAACAACACCACAACAAATCCCAGCCATTTCGCTCTTCTTCTTCTTCTAAAAAAAAAAAAAAAACACTAATAATATCACAGCAAAAAACTTGGTTCTCCAAATTTGCAGAGATCAAAATCAATCAGTGAGAAAGAGAAGAGAGAGAGAGAGATATTATAGAGGAAATGGAATGGGATTTTTTAAATATACAAAAGGTTTGATTTTAAGGTGAAGCAGAAGAAAAGAACAAACAAATTTTTTTTTTTTCGTTACACGTAATTAACGGGCAGGGTGGGAGTTGCTGACCGTAACCATTAACGGGCAGGATCCGACACGTACCATTTGGTGTGACGTAACCATTTTCCTGGTTCCTAGATACAATCTAAACCGTCCGTTCTTCTTTTTTATTCTCTCTCTCTTTCCGATTTATAACACGTGTTTATCTTTCTTTTGGATACGCCGTTAACGTGGCCCAATCAGAGATCGACACAGCTTAACGGTAACGATCTAAAACTATGTGACTTTACTTATTTTATAATTAAAAAATACAACTGTAAAAATCTTATAGTCTTTAAATCATAATCTAATTAACATTTTAGTCATATTTCCCTTTATATTAATATATCTTCTTTTGTAAATCCTTGTAGGATCTCAACTTAACCTGAGTAGATCTGATAAGAGAAAATAAAATTAGTATATTTTTTTCGTATTGTGAGGTTGATTTTAGAACACTGACACTATAACAGAATCTTCAATACCAATGACTAATGAAAAAACAAAATGATATATAGGTAACCTACTATCACTAAACATATATAGTTGGTCTATTCACTCTATATTAAACAATACGTATTAATAATTTAGTATGCTAAACTATATACTGGAGTATGAAGTATTTTTAAGCTTTGAATAGTTGTATAATTTACTCCCGATCCATTGGACAAAAATTACACTAGTCTACGGTTAATTTATTATTTATTATTCACCATTACATATACAATGCATATTAAAACTCTTCATACTAAGGCTTTGAATGGTTATATGGTATGGTGTAGACCATGGTGTAGACCGAACTATGTATACTAATATTTTAGACTGTAGTATAAAGAAAACTAGTATGGAATTTATAATAGTATAGAGTGTTTGGGAAGTAAAATGAAAAATGGAGACTAACTATGAATTTACAATAGTATGAAGTTGTATGTTCAGATGCATATTAGTATGGAGATTTTTAGTATGCAACAATGCGTACTAATACGCAATGGTGAATGATAAATTAAATGTGGACTAGTCCAATTTTAGTCCGGTCCAGAATAGACTATACAACCATTCAAAGTCTAGTATGCATTTAAGCATACATTTCCATACTATTAGTAAATTCAGAGTTAGTCTGCATTTTTATTTTACTCCTCAAAAGTTGCATACTATTATAAACTCTATACTATTATTCTCCATACTACAGTCTAATGTTTTGCATACCAAAATATTAATATGCATTATCCGGTCTACACCATATCGTACAATCATTCAAATCCTTAAAGCAGACCAAAAAAATGTATATAGATAGTTATATTTTTGTATGTAGTTAATGTTCACTTTATACTAACATGTGTTTTATTGGTCTATATTTGGTCCGAAGTTAGTATGGAATATATCAAACAAATGTATAAATGGTAAAAAAATAGCGGACTGGTTCGATATTTGTCCGGTCTGAAACGTATCAACCAATCATTCAAGGCCGTAATTATTTTCTATTTTAACAACAGAATCTAGCTAGTAATATCACTATACCATTCATATCATCTCTCATAAACATGATCAGAAACATTATAATGTTTTGAACTCTAGTTTTCAAGTATGATTAAATCGTTTCGATTTGTAACAGAAACGATGTCCCTGGTCGTACCATCAAGTATAAATTCGCTACAGAAAAAACAACGCGCCGTACATGAACACATAATATCTAAAGTATTTTATAGGTATATTAAGATCCAAAATAGACAGAATAATTTTTGGTTTTAGGAATAAACAAGGAATTAAGATCCAAAATATCCCGACAAGGAAATGTCGTCTGTTCTTATCTCACTTCCCACACACACATGCCAATCTAATTATGTATGTTTAGACAAACAAAAAGTATATATATAGCTTACGTACTTTTGTGGGTTAAAATATTTCAACGGATGTAAATTTGAAGCTAGTTATACTTCTAATTCTTTTTTCCGTTTGGTGTTAATGTTTTTGATAAACGATCATAAATTCACAACCTAACTCAATGAACTAACCAGTAGGCAGTAGTAGATCCGTAAAAGTTATAAAAAGTGGAAAAAAATGTGAGAAGGTTATAGCGGGTGTGAAATATACCAATATGGGTATTCACAAATTCAAAATTTTTAGTTTTTGCTCAGATATTATATAGTACTCCATTAACTATTGACAAATGATCTAATGCATGATTACATCATTTGATTACAAATGTTTCATCTCATTCCCACGCATTGTCCCATGCTTATAGATATTGGTTTACAACGAAAAATGCTCGAGATATTTTGGTTTCGTACTGATTGATTAAAAGATTTTTTATTTGTTCATGCATGATTCCTTCTATGCTTGTGCTTGTGTTTGCTTAGTCGATATATGTGTTGCATAGTCGACACGTGGTAATGTTCGCCCTCCCACTTGTGCTTGGTTTCACTTCACATCACCGATTCGCACAGTTCACGAAGAGGTGTCTTCGATCACGTCTATTTTAAAACACACGTACGTAGTCGTCTTTTCGTATATTGTAAAGGAAAAAAACCCAATTAATCTTGAATCCGAAGAGACATACTAGTATATAGTATTAGTATAGAGACTGGTCTACAAAATATCTCTCTTGTCATAAATAAATTGTTTTTAGATATCTTCCACTTCTTATTTATTATTCTGGTTTATATATATATATATATATATATATATATATACAAAGGAATCCTTAAAGAGAAGGTTTCCTAAGATCATCATCGATCACGAGTGGAGAAGAATCTAGCTAAACAGTTGAGTCTTTTTGGCCTCGTAAAATTTTAACCAAAAATCCAAAACCTTCTGTATCGATTTTTGATTATCATACCAGTTCATGAATACTAACGTTTAAGTACAAAGATATACTAATTACATTAGAAAAAATTATACTACTATAAACAAAACAAAAAAACAAATATGACGAAAAGTCTCATTTTACAAAGCAGATAATTGTAGGTACTTACGTGAATTAATTACAAATGCTTTGCCAAAAAAATCAGCAAACTATAATTTTGTTTTCACATCAATATTTTAGTGAAATCACTCAACAGATATCTAGTCATGATAATCAAATACGTTAATAATTTCAATCAAGTTCTTGTTCTTGATCAGAACGTCACACAACAACAACTACCAAAAAAAAACAAAGTAAAATTGTAAAACCCATAACAAGAGAGAAACAAAATCATTATTTCTCAAAACTTTCTATTTTAGATTTTTTGTGATAATTAATGTTGTTGCATCTGCACCACACCACACCACACCACACTAACTCCATCGTATCCAGCTGTGATGTAAAAAAAATTAAATGCGTCTACGTAATGCGTAAGCCCGTGAGAGAGAGTTCGAAACACGCGCCCTTCACTTTGTACCTACTGTAGTAAAGAGAACGAACTCTGAAAACTGGAGGACTCCTGCCAAAAAAAGTATCTTGTCTTGTTTTTTTTTTTTGTTTAAACTTAAAAAGCCTCCAAGACGAGGTTTGAACGACACGTGTTTGGTCTGACGTGGATACTGTAAGATGCTTCCTCGGTGACTTCTCCATGACTTGATTTCGGCGCTTCTCCACGTTTCCATCAATTACACGCATACGGCTCTCTCACTAATTTTCTCTATTTGTTCTTCAAGTCCTCGTACTATATTTTTATTATCAATTACAACACCATATGTTTTAAAACGGTAGGAATTTATATATACAATGAATCTTAAACTATCACAATTTGGATCCCTTAGATGAACATTTAACTCTACCCATAGTAAATTAATGTATATGCATTGACTGAATAAGAATTTGGTATTTATTTTAAAATCTTAACTAAATTATAAATATAAAATTTGTTTCTAGTTCAGCAAGAACATTATGGTTTCGATTATCATGAATTAAAAAAAAAAAATCTTTTGAAAATCTAACAATAATTAATTATGAAAAAACCACATTACAAGTTCTTGATCATCACCTACATTATGTGTATGGGAATCTGGAACAATTGATAACATCCTACAAATATGGTGACAATATGCAAATATTGAAACAAATTGGTCTCTCTTTATAATAGTATAAATAGAATATCGGATCGGCCCTTGGATATTTTTCTGATAAGCTATAGGATGTTTACACACGTCCTCTTTGGTATAAAGGAAAGCAGTTCTAATCTCACCAAGCTAGGGACAGCTATAAAGTACGACAAACCAAATGTACTAGAACACGTTGCATGTTTATAGCTGTCACGAAACAGACCTACCACTACTACCGCCACGTGACGGTCAAAAAGAAAGGTTTCTGGCCAAACCTGTAAAGCAAAGAGATCACCGGCACGAAACCTAACACATCACGAATTCGACCGGTCTCGCTCGACACGTTATGCATGTTTTTTTTTCTTCTGGTTCGTTTAATTATAAGAGTTGGCCAGTTTGGTTGATTACATTAAATATTCAATTAGGAGAGACTAAAATTATTTCGTACTAGTTTGTACACGTAACCTTAAATTAATTGTCTTAGAAACTTCTTTCCATATGAGTCATGACTCACGAATCATGACAAAGAAAACTTCTTTCTATGTGTTCTCCCTACCCAAGAAAAATGTACTCATTTTTATAATTGGAAGTTTCCGCATTTGTTATTTAATTTTGAATTTAGTCGAGTTCTACAGAGTAATTAAGTCATCTAAGGTTTTAATTTCTATTTAAATCCCAATCAGATGACTCGGATACTGGAAAAGATAGTAAAATTTTTAGTAGCGCTATGATTTAGGCAAAATTCTCATGTAGTAACACTCGAGTATATATACGTCCAACTACGCTAGTGTCCTGTAAATTCAGTCGACTATGCTATGTTGAAGATATCTTAAGAGGCTTGCACAATGCAAATCCAAGATTCTGAAATTAACCTGAGACATTTAATAATTCTACGATGTCTAATATTTTGATTCTTCAAAGATAATAGTAAATAAATAAATCTGTTATTTATTTTAATTGCGTCTACTTTTTGACATTTGTGTACGTAAACTATTTTATATATCGCCGTGGAATCGGCATGCACCATGACATTTTCCCAACATGCAAGGATACGACACATTATTTTAATAATCACCAATTTTCTAGTATTATTTCTTTCCGTAATTAAACTTCACAACCTGGGACGATGGGACCTAGCGCATTCACTGTAAAATGTAAATCTATCATGATCGATAACGTAAATCTATAGGAATCAATCAATTGTTTAGACCACCATTGTAGGCTGTAGCAACCGACTAAGATCATTAGCGACAATTTCTCCATCAATTGATGAAGTAGGATTAGTACCCGACGGCTTTGATGCCCTATACGTTCAAACCAAATATTAAGATGCGTGCACCCAAAAGAAAAACTATATTTTAACTTTTAGTTGGAGCATAGAAGAAGCCACTAACAATATGCACCAAAATCGAGCGATATACAAAGATATGACTTATGAGACCCCCCCACAAGCATGAAGTAACAAACATATAGTGCAAATTCTGAAATGAGAAAAGTGAGAAGCCCAAATAGGAGATAGTATTCTTACTAAGCAAAAGAGGCCTTTAATTGGGCTCGTATAACGCCCTTGACTCTATCAGATGTTCCCGTTAAGCAAAATGTTCATGTCAGTCGATGAAAACCAATGTGGACAACTTGTTTCTATCCACACGTGACGTCGATGCAAATCGTCCAAATTTGTTGAACATATTTTGTTTGTCGTATGAATCTAATACATTACTCTTTGCTTGAAGAAAAAGGAAAAGAAAAAAGTATATCTATACCAAGGAAAATTAATAGCTCCTCAAGCAAAACATAAGCTTAGACTTGTGAAAAAGGTTTGAAAACTGGGAACTCACTCAATTGCATGATGATTCTTGTTCGCACTCTTCATTTACCTAACTCAAGAACTTACTTCTTATACTTAACCATGATAAGCATCAACATTCCTTACTCAAATCCCACAATCCTTTGGAATATCTGAAATCTCCATTGTTATCTCATTACATAAATTAAAGCAAGTACAGGTGAGTTCTTACCTTGGTGTATCAATCAGTGGCATATGGACTCTCTTCAAGCCAAGACATTTTTCATACATCTCCTTTCCTCTCCCTTTTCTCACTTCAAAGGAGCTGATTTATTCCTATCTTTATATATATATATATATTTTAAATCAAAGATGTAAGCGAATATCGGGGTCATCGGTAATTTACCTACCCCTCGCTTCCAAGCTTTGTGTGATCATTTGACTCAAGAGTAGAATAATGAGGTCACATGTAATTTACCTACCTCTCTAAACTGATCAAAATCATCTCATCTTTTATTCTCTTCTTATTTTTTTTTCCTGATCTTTCTTTTTAAAGTACTAAAGAGAAGAGAGAAGGGAGACATACTTTGAAAAATTGCACTGTCTTGTATGGCCCGAAGAAGAAGTCTAGTCCACTGATTTCCAACCCCAAAGTAAGAGATTAAGTCCGGTTAAAATCCTTATAAAAGTTGAGACAACGTTAGATCAATCATATATCCATTGAATAAGGGCTTTCGGGATTGTTGATAAGGTTCATAGTCTTTCTAAGCTTCAGTTCTGAGATCAAGCATAAACAAATAATCATTAGAGTGTTAGCCAAATAAGAGAAATCATTAACCAAGAGAATAATTTGACTCAAACTTTATGGTTTTGACTGACACAACTGAAACTCAAAAACAAAAATGTAGTTAGTAGATAACCTCCCCCGGACTTAAACAACATTGTCCCCAGTGTTTTCAAGTAAGAGGAAAGCAAAAAGAAACAAAAACGTATTGAAAATTGTAATGAAAAGATGAACTGTTCTCGGGTTACCCAACGGTGTCGACCGACACCATGTTAGTGTCGATCGACACTCATCACGAATGGTGTTTTGTTGACCGAAACTCCTTGTTAGTTGCAGATAGTTGTGTTGATGGATCAATCTTTGGATAATTATTCTGTTAAGAAGCACTCAAACACAAGTTAAAAGCAACATGATAGATAGACAATTCATAATTTCAAACAAAAATCAAACAAAAACTGACTCAATGCAAAAATAAAAATGACTCAAAAGGAAAAAAAAAAACCTAGAAGTGGGTTGCCTCCCACTAAGCGCTTGTTTTCAGTCATTAGCTTGACTGTGTTGAAGCTCATGCATAAGGTGGAGCAGAACATGGCAATGTATACTTTCGAGATAATGTCCTCTTCATCCAAGGTGGTGTATAAGCAGTAGAAGAGTGAGGTCTACCAAGAACATGAGGATTTAGGGATGGGTTTGCTTCTCTTATGTCCTGCAAAATCATCAACAGAAGAAACAAGCGCTCTACGATAATCTCGTGGCTTGATTAACTGCAAAACAGTTTTTGTATCTTTGAAATTCTTATTGATGATAGGAGGGGGTTTGGGTGAAGAAAATGCATACCTTGGCCTTACCTGAGAACTCTAGAGTGTGGAGTGGGGAGGTTTCTGTTTGGGAACAGTTGTCTGACTTGGAGCATAAGTTGTGGACAAGTTCAGTTTTGGATGTGGAGGAGTGTCGACCGATGCTGATAGGGTGTCGGTCGACACTAAGCTTGTTGCTCGTGTAGCAAAATCTTTGCAGCTTATCTCAGCAATCTTCTCAACATAAAATGTCTGTCCATCAATGGTAGGAGCTCTCCTCAGCTTATGCATCTCAAAGTTCATACTTAAACCCTCCACATTCAGTGTTATGTGTCCCTTCTGCACATCTATGACGACACCAGCTGTAGCCAAGAAAGATCTTCCTAAGATGAGAGGGTCTTTAGGCTCTTTATCATACTTCAGCACCACAAAGTCAGTGGAAATCATGAAGTTTCCAACCTTAATTGGAATATCCTCTAAGACACCTTCAGGAATTCTCTGACATCTATCAGCTAAGATAAGAGATAATCTAGTTGGCTTGAATTCTGTCATCCTAAGTCTTAGAGCAACAGAATGTGGCATCAAGTTGATGCTAGAGCCAAGATCACAAAGTGAATGAGCAAACCTTCCTGTGGAGATAGAGCAATCAAGTACAAAGCTTCCAGGATCTGGTAACTTCTTTGCAATCCTACTCTGGATCATTGCACTCACTTTTTCAGAGACAACTACCTCTTGCTTCTTCTCTTTCTTCCCCTGTGGAGGCTGGTTCAGCAGAATTGCACTGACATCCTTAGTTAGCAAAGCTCCTTCCTCAGGGCTCAAACCATTTGATACCATTCTCTTCACATAGCGCTTTAGTGGTGGTGAAAGCTTTACGGCATCAATCAAAGGCATCTCAATCATCATCTTATCCATCATTGCCTTGCATCTAGCTTCCTCAAGCTCCTACTTGGACCTTCTTGGCTTAGGAAAAGGAATCTTCGGTTGGTACACCTTTTCAGCAGCTGGAACCTGAGATTTTGCAGTTTCGAGTTCTGTCTGAGAAGGGTGTCGATCGACACCATCATCTGACGTTGAATTTTCCGACTCGGGTTTGGCCGATTGCTATCCTTTTTCTGCAGAAACAATTTCACCATCATTCTCATCTCTCATTGATATGGCATTGCAAGCATGTTTGGGGTTTGTCTCCGTTCTTCCAGGAAGAAAACCCTCTTGTCTCTTCACAGACCCATCAGTCTGCGCAACCTGATTCTCTAGCTTCTTAACATGGACATTCAATGCATCAATTCTTCCAGTAAGCTCTGTGTAAACATTGTCAATCTTCCCATTGAATGTCACAGTCAAATTCTCCTGACCTTGCAAAAGTTGCTCTAGCATGGCTTCCATCTTATTCTCGGAAGAAGTCTGTGGAGGAAGAGACTGATAAGATGAGTTCCCATAGGTTCTAGTATAACCATTGTTCTGTTGCTGCTTCTGGTAATCCGGTTTGGGAGTATAGCCTGAAAAGTTCCCACTATAAGGTCTGTTGCTTTGTTGATTACCGAATCTCTGACCCTGATTTCCATAGACAAAGTTGAAATCTGCTTCTTCATTCCCTGTCTCAGGTGGTGGCTCAAATGTCTCAACTTCAGCAGCAACCGATTTCTTACCCACAAGAAGATTATGCACTGAATCTAGCTTAGCATTGACTGAAGCAAGCTGGTTTGCATCAAATCCTCCATGCAATCTCTTCCTTTCAGCATATACCCTCTTAGTGCTATTGCTGGAAGCCAAATTTTCAATCAAAGCTTCAGCATCTTCTGGAAAAACCATGGTGTGGACAGTCCCTCTGATAAGCCTTAAATCTCACCCAAGCTGCCTTGAAAGCTTCATCAGGTTTTTGCTTGAAAGAGGACAGCTTGACTCTCAGCTCATGTGACATTGCATCATCATAGAAATAGTTGAGGAAGGCCACCTTGGCTTGTTGCCAAGATACCAAAGATCCAGCTGGTAACTGCTTCAACCACTGAGATGCCTCTCCTGCAAGTGAGTAAGGGAAAAGCTTGCAGAAGATGTAATCCTCACTCACTCCATTAGCCTTGATACTGGTCACAAGATCCTCAAAATGCTCAATGTGGTCCAAAAGCTTCTCATTGGGCAGGTTAGAGAAAGGTCTCTGCCCAACTAGTTGAAAGTATGCAGGTTTCAACTCAAAATCATTCCTCTGGAATGGAGGAGGAACAGTAGCAGACCGGTTCTCATACACAAGATCAGCCCGGTTGTAGTCAGCAATGGTCCTGATCAAGTCTCGGTTGTTCTCCTATTTTTGAACCGGATTATTAACGTGGTTTGCAGCTCCACGTCCGTCTGCAGGAAGGGGGTGTCGATCGATACCCAGTTGGTGTCGATCGACACCATCGACAACAACAGCTTGCTCGTCGCCAACAACAACCTCAGCAATAGCATTCCCTTCTGCATCAAGCTTTTGGCCCTGTTCATTGCGCAAGTGGCCCTCTTGATCCCTTAAAGCACCATCCTCATCACGAATCAAAATGATTGTATTACCATCTTCAAGGATTTGGCTGCTTTTCGGTTGTCACACTCAAGTTTTCCCAACTCTTGGTTCGTAAGCTTCACAGTAGGACTAGTCTTGTTGCTCCTTGTGTTAGGCTTATTAGGCATTTACCTGAAACACCAAAGAGAATAAAAACAAAAACGTGTAAGTAGAAAATAAAAAGAAAATTTAGACGAAATTAAAAACTTAAATCTAATGGTAGATCAAAGAGTCCCCGACAACGGCGCCAAAATTTGATAAGCTCAAATTAAACCCTAGAGCTACTCTCTCAAATTAAGAGATCATTATAGTACTTAGGGGTCGAATTCCACAAGGACTCAAGACTACACAATAAATTATAGAGTTTTATAATTAAGCTAAACAAATTAATTTGAATTAAAATAAACAATGCAAAATATTAAATAAAAGCTGTGAAAATTCAAGGATCAAAAAATTAGGTCTAGGGAATTTCTCAGGAAATTAAGAAATATTAAATCAATCAATAAATTAGGATTCAAGCAATTAAAATCATATCTAGAACTCTAAACTCTTCTGTAAAATAAATCAGTTCTCACTGCAAATATTATCTAAATTTAAAACCAGAAAATCCAAATCTCTTTGCAAAATTCTAGGTTAAAATCAGCTTTAAAATCAAGTTTAGATAAGTTCACAAAATTACTAAATCAAATCTCTTTGCAGAAAGTAATTTTGCTCATCAAATGTTTTAATCAGGAAAATTAATTATATTCTCATATCAATTTATTTTCCTAGGTTATTAATTCTAGATGGTCAATCAAGGATTAATATGAAGAACAACCTATGATGAAGATCTAGAAAGATAATGAATCCTAAATAAACATATCTAATAAATCATAAAATCCCTGTGAAAAATCCTGAACCTAATAAGCAAACTACTCAGACATAATCAATGAAGACCAAAACATCTTTTCTGAATAATAAGCAATATATATCAAAAGTAAAAGAAGGAGTTGAGGAATTCTTCTCTCGAAGGAGTTCAGATCTCTCTCCCAAAAGCTCTCAATATCTCTTCTCTCAAAAAGGTTGCAGAAAATAACTTGCTAGAATAAAACTTAAGGGTTTGCAAAAAATAAAAATATTATTTATATGTCCTAAAACACATCAGTGACTTATGTTGCAAATATAGAAAACTTCGGGCAACTTTGTGAAACTTCCAAATTTGTGATTCTTCATCTGCTGAAGAGGGTGTCGACCGATGCTCCTAAGTGGTGTCAATCGATGCCCTTGTTTTGATCCAAGTCCAAATTGATTCTTCGAAATTTATGCTCCAAAATGATCCAAATTGCTCCACTTTGCTCTTTTTGTGCCAAAGTCCTAGAAAACCTGCAAAGACTCAAAAACATCCTGGAAAATAAATTAAAAAACTCTAAAAGACTTTTTATATCATGGTTAAAAACCACAAAAACGATGATATATCAGTAAGGTAAATTTTACGAGTTTTTCAAAAGGAAAAATAGGTTTCAGAGGAGCGTAGTTGGCTTGCATAGTTTGATCTTCAAACTCTCCAAATTAGTTTCGAAGGTAAATTTATGAGGAGTTCGAATACGTGGATGGAGAAAGGACTGATCGGGAGGTAGAGGTGTGAAGTCTTACATTTCTTTTTCCAAACACTATCTATCGAGGATCGTCATAAACTAGAGAAAGTTTCAATATTCATAGTCTTTCTTTATGTACATTAACACATAAAAAAAAATACACATGATAGTACTTTGGTGGACGTATAGAGACGACGAACTCTCTGTCGGTTTAGCCCCAAGTCAGTAAGGTAATATTTAAACGATAACATCTGTAGACGATTTCACCAATCCATTTTGTGACTCGGCCCCTCCCTCGTTTTGCACGTTAAGAAATAAGAAGACACGTTCTTCATTTTGTTAAAAAAAAAAAAAAAAATTCGACGACTTTCTTAACATGTTTACCCAAAAAAAAAACACTGGACGACTTAGCTTGCATCGACGTGTGAATGTTATTTAGGCCTAATGCATCAGAGCATGTATCCTTAATTAACATTATTATATCTCTGTTTCAATTATAATCACCCAAAGATGTGTGCTTATTAGTTATCACGATCTAAGCTCTACAAATACGTGTTCTCCATTACAGAATGAAATGATACTACAAATGATGAAAGTTAAAGAACACAAAATATTTATAAGGCAAAATTTTTACAAGATACGACAAAGTTTATATAGAGGTGTAAACAACCTAAAATTCCTTAACTAAAATGATTTTTTTTTTTATTCCAACTAAATGGGAATTTCATTTTTTTTTCGACAAATACAGTGAGTTTTTTTCATGCACATTAAAAAATTATTTCATAATAGGTCCACAATCATATGTAGTATTTTTCTAGTTTTTATATTTAAAAAAAAAAAAATTAGAAATAAAAGATAAATAATTGAATTATTGTCCATCTATACAGTCTATAATTAAATATCAATTTTTTTGAGAAATTAATGAAGAAGACATTAGATTCCTTATAAGGTCTAAAATATGTCCTTTTTGTTGTTGTATTGAATGGATAAAATATGATCTACAAAGTTAATACACATTCTACATTTTATATGTTCTATAAAAATTAGATATTACTATAAATTAATAAAATATTATGATCCCAACATTATTAATTTATAGAAATTTTATTTAAATTTCTATTTTTTTTTGCGTTAAATATATTTTCTAAAATTTGTTTAGAAATCAATGGTTTTTTTGGGATTTTTTTTAATAATTATGTAAAAAATTTAGAAATATGAAGATGAGTTTAAATGATACTAAAGCATATTTGATCAAACATAAATATAGAAGAATACATAAATGGACAATAATTTAATTATTTCTGTTTTATTTTCAATTTTCCAAAAAAAAAAAAAAAAACTAGGAAATTCAGAATCTTAGTAAGTTAGTTAACAACATTATTCTATAATGGATTTAAAACAATCTATTAAACAAATATATTTCGAATTAGTCGTGACATGGTTGACTGAACCGGGGGACATCTCCGTAATTTGTGTTTCACGTGTCTACCTCTTCTTCTTCTCTCATATAATATCTGTCATCCCTATCAACACAGAGCTTTGTCACTCCAAAAAGGGAAAAACAAAAAAAACTAATTTAGCTACTAAAAATAAATAAATTAAAAAAAAAACAAAAAAAATTAGTCCCAGCCACCGTGGGGGTAACTTCGTAAATTTCAAACAAAAACTCCGTTCCCGCCGCGAAGGCCTGAGGTTATTATCCCCGTAAAAATTAAGCAATCTCCGGTGATGATGACTAAGATCCACTCTCTCACGCCGGAGTGATTTATCCTCTTTCTTCTCTCCTCGAACCCAAAAAAAAAATGAAAACGAATCGCGGCGGCGGAGACGAGGCTCTGAAGTTTTCAAGTTTCTTCTTCATGCCGGAGCGTCCACGTGACTACCTCGTGCTTTTCATACGCTTCTCCGTCATCGCTTGCCTCGTCGTCTCCGTCTCTCTCGTCCTCCGCGCCACTTTTTTATCCTCTTCCCCTCGAGATTATTCCACCACCTACGGTCTCCGATTCACCACCGTTCCTCAGAAATCCATAGCTCTCTCTCCTACCGGATCAATCGGACCGCTCAATGTCTCTCACATCCTCTTCTGCATCGCCGGAGCTGCTGAGACCTGGATCGATCGGAGCCAGTACACATCCTTATGGTGGCGTAACTCGACGACGCGTGGCTTCGTCTGGCTTGACAAACCGGTGAACCTCCCTCAAAACCACTCCGACGTCAGATTCTCAATCCCGATTCGAGTTTCCGATCCAGGCTGGACTCGATTCAAATTCTCAAGCTCGAGAGCCGCCGTTCGAATCGCTCGCATAATCTGGGATAGTTACAGACTAAATCTGCCGGATGTGCGGTGGTTCGTCATGGGGGACGACGACACCGTCTTCTTCACGGAGAATCTCGTCAAGGTTCTATCCAAATACGACCACGAGCAGATGTGGTACATCGGAGGTAACTCGGAGAGCGTCGAGCAAGACGTGATGCACGCGTACGACATGGCGTTTGGCGGCGGCGGTTTCGCTATCAGCCATCCGTTAGCGGCGCGTTTGGCTAACGCGATGGACGGTTGTCTCCAACGGTATTTCTACTTTTACGGCTCTGATCAGAGAATCGCGGCTTGCGTTAGCGAGATCGGCGTTCCGTTCACCGAAGAACGCGGTTTTCATCAGGTACGTTTTGTTGTTGTACACGTGTCCCTTCTTCCATTGGTTTTTTTGGTTTGTTTGTGTATACACGTGTCGAAACCGTTTTGTTTCTCGTTTTGTTTTTTATTTTGGAGCCCCGACAAATTCGAAAGGTGCTAATTACAAAAGGGGGTTAGACGTAATTATCACTTAGCTTATTGTGTTAGTGCTAAAAAAAAAAAGAATTTAGGAGTGTTGATTAATTGAATGTAGACCAAAAAAGGAAATATAGTCACCCAACTGGAGACATTTATACTCTTTTTTGTTTTTTTTCCCTCTAAAATTTGACTTATATGGTACGTTTATTTATTAATCAAATTGAAAAGTTAGAGCTTAGTGTATAGTAATTAGTACTGTTGTTAGTCAATTGCTTGAGATATTTCTCTCCCACCGTTTTTTTATTTTCCCTGTATTAGATGAATGGTTCTAGTTGTGGTCCATGTGATGTATGTGGTAGAAAAATATTTCTTAATAGTTTTACTGGTGGAGCACATGATTCTGTCTACGTTCGGATTCGGATACAAAGCTTTTAATCATGGGCTCATGGCTACTAGTGATCATCTTTGTTTGTTTAAATCTAGAAATATATCGTTTCAGCTAAGCTCTTATTGTTAATTATATCTCTGTTTCTAAGATTATATTGTTTATTTTCTTTTAAGCAGATGTGCGTGTCATTATTACTACTACGATCACGTGTTGTGTCTCAAAAGGAAATTTCAATATCTGCTTGTAATGTTTGGACTTTGGACTCACACCATTCTTTGTTTGGCAGCTTGACATAAAAGGAGATCCATACGGGTATCTATCGGCGCATCCATTGACACCGCTTGTATCGCTGCATCACCTAGTTTACTTAGACCCAATGTTTCCTAACAAAAACCCGATTGAGTCGTTACAGAACCTTATGAAACCTTATTCCTTAGACCAGAACCGAATACTCCAACAGATTAATTGCCATGAAGGAAAGCGTCAATGGTCCATATCAATCTCTTGGGGGTACTCCATTCAGATCTACAGTTACTTCTTGACCGCTAAGGAGCTGACTACGCCGTTGCAGACATTCAAAACTTGGCGGTCTTCGAGTGATGGACCATTCGTGTTCAACACTCGGTCGTTGCCACCTGATCCGTGTCAGCGTCCCGTCACTTATTTCATGGATGGTGCAGAAGATGTAAGGTTCTATGGGACGAAAACTAGGTATAGCGTAGCGGATAAGAATTTTGGTCTTTGCGAAAATAATACTGAGCATTCTGAGTTTACCAAAGTGAAGAGGATACTAGTGACTTCAATGAAGATGGATCCTGAGTATTGGAACAAGGTACTACTTGCTTAGTGTTTTAATTTCCTTATATTGATGTATAACAGTTTTGAGTGAGTTTTTGAGTTCTTTATTTTTTTGTGTTTGTTGATAGGCACCGAGGAGACAGTGTTGTGAGGTGATGGAAGGAGGAAGAGGAAAAAGAAAAGAGAATGAAATGTTGATAAGGATTAGAAAATGCAAATCATCGGAGAGGATATAAAAAACATAAAAAAGCGATTTGATTAGAGAGAGATATATTTTTTGCACATACAGATTTTTAGATTCGTTTATAGCTGCTGTGTGTTTCCTAAATTCCTCAATTCCTTGTTACATCCAGATGAAGATGCTCTCTATCATCAATACTGGGACTGTTGCGTTTTACAAAATGTAAACTTTACTCTGTATTATTATTAAATAAAATAAATAGTGTTAACTTGATCTTAACTATATACGCAACAAATTTTAAGTGAACCAAACAAATTTTTTCATCCTTAATTAAACTTGTTACGTAAATGCTAAGAACCACAAAACCGTTTACTGCTTACTTTGATGTTTTCTCATTTTTTTTCTATATATGTTGTATACAGGGGCATTGAACAAACTGCGAAAGCAACCTATGGTGGTAATTGATTCTCTTCTTATTACAAAATTGGTCTTCACGTACCATTTCAAGGATAAATGAAAATACAGTTTTCAAGGTTTGAGCCTTGAGGTGATATACACTAATTTAAAAAGAAAGTAATGTTTACACTAACAAGAATATGCTTTTTTTTTTTAACATAGTTACAAAAGCTGAATGAGAATGAAAACAGAGCAGATGATATACTGTAGTTGACATTCTGAACTTTCAATGAAGTTAATGAAATACAGTTTGATGACATGACTAACAATTCAAAAAAAGTTGGCATATATCAATTAGAATCGAAAGCCTATGTTTTATCTCGTCCACCAAAAACTAACAATCAATATAATTAAGAACGATGCATTCAAATGCAATCAAACATACTTATTATTTTCAGATACGTTTCTTCATTCGATCTATTTTAGTATTAGTTGTGAAATTTTACGTATAAGATTTTCTAAGCGTGATGTTATCGAAGTATATATACCTTAAAATAAAATAAAAACCATACAGAATTTTCTCTTATGTCTCTTCCATTTAAACTTTGATTAATTTCAACGTTAAATATTTTGTTGTTAAATCCAACGTCATTAGATTATTTTTTTTGATGGAAGCTGCCGATTAGTTTTCCAACCAAACCTCAGCTAAATATTGTTAGGGAAACGGATAAGACATTCGCATAAAGGAGATCAAGGCCTTGTAAAACACGCAAGTTTACGCAACTTCTTTTATGCCGCAATTATGTGCAAAACATTAATTTATTCTTGTAACTATATATTAGTATTGTTATTATATCTGCAGAAAAATTACTATTACAACATATGCTTTCGTGCTTTGATTTCCAAGTTTTCTGTTTATCTATAATTTTGTCAGTCAGGTAGGCAACCAAACCGTGCCAGATTAATCAAAAACGAAATTATAAGGCTCTACTTTGGCAAGTTTCTCTCACAACTAGTCCAATTAAAAAAAAAAACCAAACTAAGATACGTGTGCACATCATTAAGAATATAAACACATAGCCCTGAGATTATTATCCGCGGATATCCGCATTCGTATTCGAATCCGCTCCAAAAAAACGAATATCCAGACAAACGGATACGGATACAGATAGTAAAATAGCGGATAAAACAGATACGGATACAAATACAGATAGTGTTAAATTTTAAAACGGATAACGAATATCCGTTTTTTTCCCGGATAACATGTATTATATTCATATACAGATACAAATAATACTAAATTTAAAAACGGATATTCGATTTTTCATGGATATCCGGTATTTATATACGGATATCCAGTATTTTTGTCCAAAATACATGGTATTTTATATAAATACGTTGTATTTTAGTCTAAAATATGTATTTTTTAAAAAAATATATTTTTTTTACGGATATCTTCGGATATTCACAGATAATCGAATATTTAACGGATATCCAGATAACGGATATCCGAAATTTTCGGATACGAATACAGATAACAAATTACGAATAAAACGGATATGGATACGGATACGGATATCCCAAAAAACCGGATATCCGCTCCGTTTACAGGCCCTATAAACACATCATGCACAAGCATGAAATTAAATAATTTATTATAAACCATGGCATAATAAGGTCAGTAACCTAATTAAATCCGTATATTTAGTGTTGCACATAATAAATATAGCCTAATTTTGGTGCATCCCGCCAAAAATTCGGACAAAACTGTTGAGTTTCAAACCATGAATTTCTTTGTTATACTTTACGTGTACTACTGTTACATCAGAAGAAGAAGAAGAAAAAAAACACGTGACGTGCATATATAAACTTATTTTCTTCACATATCTATGTATAATATATTGACTCATCAATGACATATTTCAACTTTAAAAAATCATGTTTACAAATACGGTAGGTGCAATATTGATAAACTGCCAATTCCCCCATTGCATTAGACACTAGTCAGTCCAAACCATTATAACATAAAACGTTATAATCCATTTTTTTTCTTCCATCTCCTATCTAATCGAGTCAAGACTAATATTCGATCAAAACACCAAGAAAAGAAATGGTGATGGAGCAAGATGGAACGACACCGTGTTCAGTCGTGTCAGAGTTTGAAGGGACAATACTGAAGAACGCAGATTCATTCTCTTACTTCATGCTCGTAGCCTTCGAAGCATCTGGTCTAATTCGTTTCGCAATCTTGCTGTTTCTCTGGCCCGTAATCACACTCCTTGACGTTTTCAGCTACAGAAACGCCGCTCTTAAGCTCATGATTTTTGTAGCTACGGTTGGTTTACGTGAACCGGAGATCGAATCGGTGGCTAGAGCCGTCCTGCCAAAGTTCTACATGGATGACGTAAGTATGGACACGTGGAAGGTTTTCAGCTCGTGTAATAAGAGGGTCGTGGTGACGAGAATGCCTAGAGTTATGGTGGAGAGGTTTGCCAAGGAGCATCTTAGAGCCGATGAGGTCATAGGTACGGAGCTGATCGTGAACCGGTTCGGTTTTGTTACCGGTTTGATACGTGAAACCGATGTCGATCAGTCTTTTCTGAACCGTCTCGCTAATTTGTTTGTTGATCGGAGGCCTCAACTAGGTCTTGGAAGACCTGCTGTGACCGCTTCTTCAACTTTCTTATCGTTATGTGAGGTAGCGTCTAATTGCATGAGCTGATTACTAAAATAGTTAAATCTAATATGTTACACTTATAAGCAAAAAAATTCAACTAGCACAACTTTTTTAATCATTCTCAATGAAATTTGTCTTTATATTGTATAGGAGCATATTCATGCACCAATTCCGGAGAACTACAACCACAGCAACGAACAACTTCAGCTACGTCCACTCCCGGTGATATTTCACGACGGACGTCTAGTGAAGCGGCCAACGCCAGCCACCGCTCTCCTCATCCTCCTTTGGATCCCATTCGGAATTATTCTAGCTGCGATCAGGATAACTCTTGGAGCCATCCTCCCATTGTGGGCTACACCTTACGTCTCTCAGGTATTCGGCGGCCATATCATCGTCAAAGGCAAGCCTCCTCAGCCACCGGCGGCTGGAAAGTCCGGCGTGCTCTTTGTGATGTGACCGCCGGACGCGGTCGTCTACCGAGTCGCACGGACGGACGGTGGCTGCGGACGGACGGAACGAAACTCTCTCGAGCCGAGGAATTTAGATGAGGCTTTCCTCGGACAAAGCTCGGAGATTTGAATCCAGTAAGGAAACAAACGGTGGATGCGAGAGATGAGCTGAAACGAACGAGCGGATCGAGAGATCCGGCCTTTGGTCTCGGCTTCGGTCGAGCAGTCTCGGTCGCGGTACGGACGATGCGGAAATCGATTCCCGGAGTTTGAAGGTAAACTGCGGGAACGGCTCTCGGCAACGCGGCGGTAAGAATCCTTGGTGATGCGGTAAGGATTCTCGGTGATGCGATAAGGAAGGTGGAGTGGAAGCGAAAGTACAACGAGCGGTAGGAACCGGACGTGATACGGTAGAGAGGGACGCGAAGGTGGTTTGATGCGACGACACACGGGAGGTGGCTCGGCCCGTGATACGGTCAACTAGTCGATGTCGAACCCGGTTCGAGATCGGCTAGGGTTTCTCGGTAGTCAAGTCCCGGACTTGGACTAAGGAGAGAGGTGAGACAAGAACAAGATTCTCTCTTGTGAAATTTAATTCAATACTTCAAGTCTCCTTTTACAATGAGGGTTTAGGCCTTTATATAGGAAGGCTTACAAATGGGAGACTCTAAAACCCTAGACACGCGGCCAGGATCTCATCCTTACACTTGGCCATAAAGCAAAAGCAAAAGTAAAACAAAGGAAAGACCAATCCAACGGTCATAGAAGGTTCAAGAAGAAATTCAAAGGAAGGGAAGGGAGAGAGATAGAAAAGCCACGTCATTGGCTGGACGCGGTGATAGGATCTTCACTTCCTTGGCTCCTAAACTTGTCAATGATTGTTTCCAAGTCATGAGCCAAGCGGGAACGAAGTGGAGATGCACTAGAGTTCGCTGCCTCGTTAAAACCTCTTTGGTAAACCCATTGGGACAAACCCAAAGTAGGGAAAAGAGTACAGCTCCTTCTAATGACTTAGGGGCGTCTTCACGCTTGCGCGATGGTGAAGACTCGCGAACTAAGCTTCCCAAAGCTGGTCGCAACTCAAGGCTCTTAAGTGGTGATGCTAGCCATGAGCCATTGGTGTGAGGGTTGAAGCTTGGATTGCAAAGCCCATTAGATGACTTTACTTGCTCCTCCTTGATGATCCTTGGAAACTAGTTGGTACCGCGCATCACTAGGAAGGCCGGTTCCAAGTTGTCGATAAGTGTCCGAGAGGCGTCCAAGTGTTGTCCGAGAGGTGGTTGAGAGACGTCCGAGAGAATCGAGTGTTCACGGCCGAGTGGTCGATCCCGTGATCACATCATTCCCTCCCTCTTATAGAAGTTTTGGCCTCAAAACTTTGCTCATCACCTGGATCAAAAAGGAAAACCCAAATCAGCAGCATCAAAAGGCCAACCGCGGTTTAATTTACCGGGATCAAAAGGAAACAGTAAGGCCTTAAGAGAAAAGGATAGGACTTCCCCGGTAAGGCCAGCGGCACTGGTCGCTCGGATCCCTTCATGAACCGTGGTTGCTTGCTGAGACTCTCCAGGATGCCACACATAAGTTTGATCCGCACCAAAGTTGGACAAATACATCGCCATATGACCTTGTGCGGTAACGGCCTTGGCGCTAAGGGTGGAGAAGGATGGCACGGTATAGGCGACTCCCAGCTGGAGCTTACTACTTGAAGTAGTCATGGACAATACCGAGTGAAAAGATCCATCAATGGCCATCTCCGGTGGCCTAGCTAACTTGGAACTCCCCATTACCGAGTGATTACCGGATATGACTTCAATTGCGCGGCCAGAATCTCCTTGGACTTCGGTTGATGGCTCGGTACGCGTCCTGGGTAAGGATTCGCGTACTATGGTCGGCTCCGGACGCGGCGGTCGAGTGTCGGTTAAGCCTCGATCGAGAGCGGTAAAGAGTTTTCCGTGGTCTGCGTAATGACCCGAACTTGGACCTCCGAGTGTAAGAACTTGTCGGTCTGGGGGCTCGGCTGGCTTCTCTACGATTCCTCCCGAGTTAATGACTTCTTCTGGACAGACTTGTCGATCGAAATCACGTCCTAGGCTCAGCGTACGGTTAGCTTGCGTCGTTGGTGCGGCGTTCTCAATCAAGTCGGTATTCGGCTTGTTCCGCGTCAAGTCACCTTGTTCCGGCTGATGAAGAACTCGCGGGACTGGTGTTGGTACAGTTACAAGGGCCGAGTGTTGGTGCCGTGATGATTCTCCCTGGGTGTAAGATCTCGCTGCCTGGCCCAACATTTCTCCAAGGTGTTGGAGTTCAGATCGGATAGAGATCAACTCGTCCGTGAAATTTGGTGCTCCGGGAGATTGCGCTGGCTTCCTTGCGGTCTGCTCCCTTGACTTAGTCCGAGAAACCACAATGCTCGCCTTGGCTTTATCTCGGTCGCGACTTGACGGATTGATCGGTGTTGCGCGTGGTGACCAGCTCGGAAGTCCTTGGTTCCGAGTGCGGCAAGCACTTGACTTGCTCGATGATGCGTGCGATGGAAAGGTTGGGATTGCTCGGGTGCAACTCGAGTATTCCTTCCGCGGCTCTCGATGATTTGCGGACGGCGTATAGTAAGAACCCAGGTCATCATTGTCGGAGTCATCATAGCGGTTCGACCTTGGCTTGTTATAGCGCGTAGCTCGGGACATAGACGGCCAATAGCAGTCTGGTGATCCATGCTCGTGTTCCTCTAGTTCCGAGCCTTCTTCAAAGTCCTCTTGGTACCAGGACGCGTTCTCGGTAGTCGCTGGCTCCGGATCGGTACCAGTGTGTTCGTCGTTCCATGGCTCGTCCTCGGTGACCTCTTGCTCCGGACCAAAGTCATGATCTTCATCGTACCATGATCCCAACTCGGAATCGTTTCCGTCAAAATCCATGCTTGATCAGTATTGAATCGAGTGTTGCATACTGATCGCGGTCTTGGAAACGAAGTATGGTCGATGGTACGGACGGCTGTCGGAGATCGTCGATGGTACGGACGACTGTCGGATTTTGTCGACGGTACGGACGACAATCGGTGGTCGGCGTCGGTATGGACGACGATATAGATGGCTGGTACGGACGGTTCGTACGGACGGCCAACGATGGTCGGACGTCGGCACGGACGACTGAGACGGACGGCTGGTACGGCAGCTGACGATGTTCAGATGGCGGTACGGATAGCCGGCACGATTGGCTGATACGGATGGCCGATGATGTACGGTCGGCCGACGGGGGTCGGTCGATGACACAGTCGGCTGGTGCGGCAATGGTACGGACGGCCAACGGTTATCGGACGTCGGTACGGATAGCCGGTGTGATCGGCTGATACGGAAGGCCGATGACTCGTCCGGTGGCTCGATAGTGATCAGACGATGATACACAATACGCGATAAGGGCTTGGACGATGATACGCGGGTGATGATACGTGCTCTGGACGGTGATACGCGGATGGCTCGATCGGTGCTCGGTCGTGACGTGGCGATGGTACCTCGTCAAAGCAAAACGAATATTCGTGAGCAAAAACGCGTCCAAAACATGATGGATAAGATATTTATCTAGGCAGTCAATGATTGAGGACAGCAACACAAGATGACAAACTATGACTAAGCAAAAAGAAACCTACACGCGCCTAAAAGCAAACTCACGCACAAAAAGCAAAACTTTTTGGGACCACAACACAAACCCAAAAGCAAACGCGCTACTTTATCGATCTAACAAGTCCTAGGCAAGAACTATGACGAACAAAACTCAGAAATAAACAAAGCGACGACTCAACAAACGATCTATCGAGGAAACTAAGCATAAAACAAAAACTATCGGACCTAACGACGCTAAAGATGAAACTAATGAACCGCAAAGACACAAAAACGAAAGCTTTAACAAAGGAAGGTGTTTCTGGGTTAGAAAGACACAACCTTTGAGTCAGGAGCTTTTAGAGCTCTGATACCAAGCTGATGTGACCGCCGGACGCGGTCGTCTACCGAGTCGCACGGACGGACGGTGGCTGCGGACGGACGGAACGAAACTCTCTCGAGCCGAGGAATTTAGATGAGGCTTTCCTCGGACAAAGCTCGGAGATTTGAATCCAGTAAGGAAACAAACGGTGGATGCGAGAGATGAGCTGAAACGAACGAGCGGATCGAGAGATCCGGCCTTTGGTCTCGGCTTCGGTCGAGCAGTCTCGGTCGCGGTACGGACGATGCGGAAATCGATTCCCGGAGTTTGAAGGTAAACTGCGGGAACGGCTCTCGGCAACGCGGCGGTAAGAATCCTTGGTGATGCGGTAAGGATTCTCGGTGATGCGATAAGGAAGGTGGAGTGGAAGCGAAAGTACAACGAGCGGTAGGAACCGGACGTGATACGGTAGAGAGGGACGCGAAGGTGGTTTGATGCGACGACACACGGGAGGTGGCTCGGCCCGTGATACGGTCAACTAGTCGATGTCGAACCCGGTTCGAGATCGGCTAGGGTTTCTCGGTAGTCAAGTCCCGGACTTGGACTAAGGAGAGAGGTGAGACAAGAACAAGATTCTCTCTTGTGAAATTTAATTCAATACTTCAAGTCTCCTTTTACAATGAGGGTTTAGGCCTTTATATAGGAAGGCTTACAAATGGGAGACTCTAAAACCCTAGACACGCGGCCAGGATCTCATCCTTACACTTGGCCATAAAGCAAAAGCAAAAGTAAAACAAAGGAAAGACCAATCCAACGGTCATAGAAGGTTCAAGAAGAAATTCAAAGGAAGGGAAGGGAGAGAGATAGAAAAGCCACGTCATTGGCTGGACGCGGTGATAG
This sequence comes from Camelina sativa, assembly GCF_030686135.1. Lineage (NCBI taxonomy): Eukaryota > Viridiplantae > Streptophyta > Magnoliopsida > Brassicales > Brassicaceae > Camelina > Camelina sativa. The sequence continues at coordinate 5,048,961 of NC_141898.1, forward strand.
GATCTTCACTTCCTTGGCTCCTAAACTTGTCAATGATTGTTTCCAAGTCATGAGCCAAGCGGGAACGAAGTGGAGATGCACTAGAGTTCGCTGCCTCGTTAAAACCTCTTTGGTAAACCCATTGGGACAAACCCAAAGTAGGGAAAAGAGTACAGCTCCTTCTAATGACTTAGGGGCGTCTTCACGCTTGCGCGATGGTGAAGACTCGCGAACTAAGCTTCCCAAAGCTGGTCGCAACTCAAGGCTCTTAAGTGGTGATGCTAGCCATGAGCCATTGGTGTGAGGGTTGAAGCTTGGATTGCAAAGCCCATTAGATGACTTTACTTGCTCCTCCTTGATGATCCTTGGAAACTAGTTGGTACCGCGCATCACTAGGAAGGCCGGTTCCAAGTTGTCGATAAGTGTCCGAGAGGCGTCCAAGTGTTGTCCGAGAGGTGGTTGAGAGACGTCCGAGAGAATCGAGTGTTCACGGCCGAGTGGTCGATCCCGTGATCACATCACTTTGTGTGTACTCATAGAACCCTAATGGACCCGGTGGTATTATCCTACGTGCTAGGACGCAGCATCCCAGCCGTTACTTACTCAATCTCGCGGTTATCCGAGATCTTATCTCCCATTCCAACCGTCCGGTTGACAAGAATCCGAGACGTAGACGCGGCGAAGATCAAACAGCAACTGTCTAAAGGAGATCTAGTGGTTTGTCCTGAGGGAACCACTTGTCGTGAACCGTTTTTGTTAAGATTCAGCGCGCTTTTCGCTGAGTTGACGGATAGGATTGTTCCCGTCGCGATGAACTATAGAGTTGGATTCTTCCACGCGACCACGGCGAGAGGCTGGAAAGGTTTAGACCCGATTTTCTTCTTCATGAACCCGAGACCGGTTTACGAGGTTACGTTCTTGAACCAGCTTCCAGTTGAAGCAACGTGTTCGTCTGGGAAGAGCCCCCATGATGTGGCGAACTATGTTCAGAGAATCTTGGCGGCTACGTTAGGGTTCGAGTGCACTAACTTCACAAGAAAAGATAAGTATAGGGTTCTCGCTGGAAACGATGGAACGGTGTCATATTTGTCGTTGCTTGACCAATTGAAGAAGGTGGTGAGCACTTTCGAGCCTTTTCTACACTGAAGATAACTCAAATCATCGATCACTCTGGTGATTTCATCTTTGTTTTTAACTGATTAGATGAGTAGTTTCGAACCTGTTTGCAATTTCTTTCACTTGGTTAAGTTTTGCTTGTGATATAAAAAGTCTGGGTTGATTTTTTTTTTAATATGGTTAAATATATGTGTTGTGTTGATCTTATTAAAATGTTATTCTTTTTTTTTTTTTTTTTTTCAGATATGTAATTCCTCTTAACAGTTGTTAATGGAATAAATATATAGTTTCAAGAATATTTATTTCCAACAATTGATTTATTTCAAGAATATTTTGTCTTTCTCTTTGATGTTGCAACCATATATGTATTGAACTGTACATATGTATATATATATATATATATATATATATATAGTGCTTTCTTTTTTTAGTTTTTAGTTTTTAACATTTACTAATATTCAAATATCAACCCAATAGTAGCCAATAATTCGTTACACCATATCCGATATAAGATAAGATCAATTGATAAACTAAAAATTCAGTTTCTAATTGAAATCTCCAAAAAAATTATGAATTTGTTGGAATTAGTAGATTATTAGAAGAATTTGGTCGGCAGATTATTAGAAATAGACAAACTCGTTGACCAGAAGACTTTCGTTGCCACGTCAACACTTCCCGTTACAGCTGGCCTACTTTCAGTTCCACGTCATCGTTCATAAACGTTTTTGTTTTTTACTTTTCTGGTGACAAAATCGTTCATTAACGTAATAGAGTAGTCAATATGTAGTACATAAAAGTTCCGAGTGTGTTTTCTGGTAGATTACTTACAAGTCCTGTTTTAGAAATCGCTAGGTGCTAGTCGAGTGGTCAGGGTGGACTTAGCGCCTACCGAGAAAATCAGAGATTAAACGGAGATTAATCGGGACTAGTATTTAGGTTATTTTATTAAAATAATAGTAAATTAAAAATATCTAGTACTAAATATATGTATAATTATGTTTATGTGAAAAAAATATCAAATAAAATATAAAACTATAGTATTGTCTTTAAAATTACGGTAAAAACATAAAAACGTAATATTAAGAAAACTTTAATTAAAAGTTTGTACATTAGTTATTATAAAACATCATAAACTCTTAATTTAAATGTTTAAATAACAAAAATATATATATTTGATTTATATTTGGCTCCAAAAATAATCGGTATATATAAAATTATGCGAGAATTAATGGGATTAGACGGTATAATCGGATAATCGATGTTAGGCGGGGATTAGTCATTAATCGAAGCGAAGAGGGTGGGCCTAACGATTTTATGGGGCGTAATCGGTGGCGGAGATTTTTAAAACATGGCTTACAAGTGGTAAAAATATTTCTATGTGTTTTTTTTGGAAAATCTCTAAATGATTTTAACATTAACTAAGCGCTTTTATTTAACAGGAATCGATATTTGATTTTGGCATTTTTTATGAGTTTATATAAAGAGAGCAGGCAACTTCAGCTAAAATGCTGTGGAGAACATTGTATAGCATTTTACTTAGGAGATCCTAACAGAGTTTCAAACGTAAATTTACAGAAGTGGTAAATGGAAACAGCTTCAATACATATAAGCTCCATCTGTTTCACTTTTGGTACTGGTACACCAAATCTTTAAAGCTTATTTTGCACGTTTTGGAATACAAGATTTGTGTGAGATTCGTTTGACATGAAGAACCGCAACCATTAATTAATTACGGTTTTTCGATATAATGCAAAGTTAAAAGTTTCCATTATGAATGTCCGGAACTTGATTTTACAGAGATGAATTCTCGACAAGTCGTCTGCCTCTTTCCATTAAAAGACGTCACACATCTCACCATATATACTTCTGTTGAAGTTTTTGTTAAAAAAACTTTGATTACAGAAGAAAAGTTACCGAACAATATTCATCTGTAACATTAAGTTCTGTAATACCATTAACTTAATTACCATTTAGATAGAGCCTAGTGAGAGATTGGCGGGTGTGTGATCCGCCGTGGGACTACAGGAAACTAGAAATTAAAGTGTATAGTTTGGGAAGATGATTTATAAATTCACCATTATATTTAGGATTTGAAAAAAAAACATGTTCGTAGATCTGGACAAAACAACAGCAAGACTGCGGTAAGACTTACAAATAATTAAGTATATATATATTATATATCGTTAAATTTACTTTAAAAAGATGTATGTTAAATTCATCATCCAAGAAACAAATAGCTAGGAAGAAAGCTATATATAAAGATAAATATATATTTTCTATATATAGAAATTAACCAGAAGATTAAGGAATTTATGGGAAAACTATGATCATTTTGAGAGATTCAAATTTCTAGCAAGAATCAAGAAAGAGATCTTAGAATGAACATATCAAACAGTTCTTGAGCTATAATATTCAAGAAATACCTCCTCTTTTGATCCGATCTGTGGATTCAGACATAAACAAAAAGCTAGCTACAAAATACTTTTAAGTTTTAACCATCGAAACATACCTGTTTGGCTGTTTATATGTATAAGCCACTGATTGCAGCTGCAGCATCATCAAGATTCTCATACATACATCAAAAGTCTTATCATATTACATACGAATGTACATATACTTGATGATTTGTGAATCTTGATGATGCTCCAACAGCGAACAGTAGCTGTTTGATGATATGCAGTAGTGATATGATCGGTGGTTTTGTCTTGGATCTTTTTAAGACTCAAGACGGCACCATTTTGCTGGAAACATGAAACCCTAATCTCAATCCTCAATCTAGAGAGAGATAGAGGCGTGTATAAAGCGATAGAGCTAGGAGAGCCTATTTGGTGCTTTCTCCAATAATGTGCACAATATATTATAGTATATTTTAATTTGCGTATAATTAAATCAAGTATAGGTTAATTAAGATCTCAGGTAGTCGTTGGTACAACATAAGGAAATATCCTTATTATACTAGCACAATTACAGAAACTAAATTTGTCACAAACAAACAATATTCAATCATGCATTGTTACCATAATCCGTAAGTATTTGTTAGCCAGCAAAAGATTGTCCCAGTGATTTTATCACTCGTTCGGCGATCAACCAATAATCGTAATTTACCAGATCAAATCAACTTTTCAACTATTTCACAAGTTAGCGAATCTTAATTAAGATCAAATAAAATGTGAGAAACAAAATAGAGAAAGAGACAAGCGTGAGACACGGAGAAGTGGAATCTGATCCTCTTACGTTCCTCGTACGTTTACAAGAGTTCCCCACTGCTTTCCCTATTTCAATAATATTCCCTCCATCCCCCGTCTTTCACACACTTTATAATTTTCTTATAACCCCCTAGTATTTTGTATTCCAATTGTTTTAATTACTAGAATAAAATTAGATTAAATTCATATTTGGCAGCCTTGAAAGATCTTAAACTATTTTACCACTTGTTAGTAGAATCTATTATTTATAGAGTCTCAAAACATATATAGCAAGAGCAACCATCTTTTGTGGGTTTGGTGTTATATATGGATCATATATATCTACATTGGCATTTTTGTCATTTTTTCTCTTGTCAAGCTTGCGTCAGGCCTCTAGCTAGTTATATCTTCACACACAAATATATACTATATTATACACCAAAATTCAGGCCACAAAATATACGTGAGCTATTCAAAATCACGAGGTCCACACGCTCTTTCTTCCAACTAAGGCCAGAGGGGAAAAAAAAAAGAAAAAAGCTATGGTTGGATTTTATTATCTTGTTTACCAAAACTTATATTCATTTAATCAGCTTACGTGAAAAATATCTATATTAGTGTTGGTATATTAATTGACGTAGTCTTAACATCGATTAATTGATGTAGCGTTTATAGAAATTTTAATGTAAGCTAATAATGGCATGAAAAAAGTTGAAGTCCTCACTCATCGGTCAGTGGCATGATTCGTCATTTGGCTTCTTTAAAACACTGGTATAAATAAAATAAGCTAATAATTAAATCGATGAGGCAAATCTGATTAGAGAGAGAGAGAGTCACTGTCATCTCATAATCATAATCTATTTGTTGTCACAAAAGAATGAATGACGACGATGCGCTTAATATATGAGTTGCGGCGGACTGGGACTCTCTCATTGTAAATCTTATACGTCAATAAGTTCATTTATAACATATCATTAAATGAAAGTATATATTAGATTGCAATTTATGTTCGGTTTGGGTTCCTTTTTATCAAAGACGTATACGATTATATTTTATATATATCCCAACAACATTCTCGAGATATGTAGTACTTTTAAATAACACATTTCTTAAAATATATTACAATAGTCGTTCTAAATAATCTTACGTCGTGATATGTTATATAAAAGAGGCCAAATTTTTACTATAAAAATTAACAAGATATCGGTTTTATTTGACATTTTTTTTTTCTAAAATTTGGTGGCACAAATACACACGTACGTAATTATTATTTTGTATTATATATTACATGACTCTTATTTTATCTCCCGCAATGAAAAAGGTAAAAAAATAATAATAAGGTAGGAGATTTTTTTTTTACAAAAATAATTTCCAAAAATTGCATCTCTTCTTTGCCACTACTTATTATTATGTTGAGCAGCAGAACCAGAGAGCTTTTGATGAACCCTTTAGCTTTCGTACTTTAGAATCTCTTTCACTCTCTCTCTCTCTCTGCATCTCTCGAGCTTTCCGCGTCGTCGTCGTCGTCTCTCTCTCCATCTCTCTCCTGGTAATGCTTCTTCTTCTTCTAGATTGTTCTTCCGTTATTAGTAGGTAGGTCTTTGAATCCATTTGCGCGGATCTCTGATCTTCAATTCATTGTCTTCTGATCAGTGTGGAGTTTTAATTTTGAGCTAATTTTTTTGTTCGATTGTAATTTTCCAATACCAAATCGGATAATTTTTGTTGTTGTTTCAAATCTGTATCTTCAGCTCAACTCGAGCTCCGATTTCGTCGGATGCTGTAGATCTCAGATAATATATTCATGTTGCTAGATACTGAACAGAGAGCTTGCTTTTTACCTCAGCTAGGGTTCGTGTGTATCTGTTGCTTTTCGATTCTTTTGAATAGAGAGGGATTCGCTTGTTCAATCGTGATTCCCTGAGTGATTTTGAAATTAGAATTGGGATTCAAAATCTTGAGATTGTGGATTAGTTTTATTTTTTTGTCTTAGTATTTGATATAGTATCAGTCATTTCAAAGTGTCAGTGCCTTTTGTGATAGTACCCAATGAGAAACCATGTATATAATAACTCCAAGGCATGGTTTGGCTCTGAAATCCAAAAGCTACTTTGATGAACTTGCTATTTTTGTTGTTGTTGTTGTTGTGAATTTCTGGTTTGATTCAAAATCGAAAATGCATATCTAATGATTCGTTAAAATGGTGTTAGTAGTGTGTTCTGTAGAATTTTCATCAATGAATTTTTTAGTTGTTGCCTAGTAGTATCTCAGTGGTTGATAATTAATCTTGTGCGTTCTACTCGACTTGTTTGTTTTCACTATTCTCCTCGTTTGGAAGTTTATCATTTCGTTATTTTGTTGATATGTACATGAATGACTGCTGCCTGGAATATTAAAGGGGTTTGTCTACTTCTCTAAACTGGTTCAGGTGGGAGCTTTGATGTCTAAATTTTTTATTCAAGTGGTGGGGGTTGTCTTGATATAAATAGAAAGAGATGAGTTACTTGACTACGGTTGAGAGTGATGATGGTATGCACTCCAGCATCTATAACGAATCTTCTGCTGCTGATAGTATCAGCAACGGCTACAGAAGTAGAGGGAGAGGAGGTGCCCTGAAGAAAGGACCATGGACCTCAACTGAAGACGGGATTTTGATTGATTATGTGAGCAAGCACGGCGAGGGTAACTGGAATGCTGTCCAGAAACACACTAGCCTGGCCCGTTGTGGTAAAAGCTGTCGTCTGAGATGGGCTAATCATCTGAGGCCAAACTTGAAGAAAGGAGCATTTAGCGAAGAAGAAGAACAGCTCATTGTTGAAATGCACGCCAAAGTGGGAAATAAATGGGCGCAGATGGCTGAACATGTAAGTAGTCTTGTAACTGTGGATAATGGTCCATTTTCATAGATTCATCTTTTCTGTGAGCCTAAGGACTTATCTCTGGTATAATTTCTCTTCTTGTTTATCAGTTGCCTGGTCGAACAGATAATGAGATAAAGAATTATTGGAACACTCGTGTCAAGAGGCGACAACGAGCAGGCTTACCACTGTACCCTCCTGAAATCCATGTTGAAGATCTCCAGTGGAGTGAAGAGGATACAAAGAGTAATATCATAAGAGTAGATAGAAGAAGACGTCAAGATTTCTTGCAGTTGGGGAATTCCAAAGCGAATCTTTTATTTGATGATCTAAGTTTTGCTGCTAGCTTATTACCTGCCGCTTCTGACCTATCAGATTTGGTTGCATGCAACATGCTAGGAACTGGCGCAAGTTCTTCCTGGTATGAAAGCTACATGCCACCGATATTGCCTTCCCCAAAGCAACTCTGGGATTCTGGATCTCGGTTTCCCATGTGCAGCAGTAACATAAAGCATGAAGTCCAATCTCCGGAATACTTTCAGGATACTGCTTCACAAAAGAATCCCAGATCTTTCAGTATCTCGCCTTGTTATGTTGATCATCCTCCTTACGGAAACCAACATTCATCTGATATGATGATGATTCTAGATAGCCATACCCTTACGGATGGCATGCTTCCTACTTCTAAGCCCTCGTTTGGGGCAGTGAAGCTGGAGCTCCCTTCATTCCAATATTCAGAAACTAGTGCATTTGATCAGTGGAAAGCGACACCGTCACCTCCACATTCAGATCTCCTTGATTCTGTTGATGCCTATATTCAATCTCCACCACCATCGGAGATAGAGGAGTCAGATTGTTTCTCTTCATGCGACACCGGCCTACTAGATATGTTACTTCATGAGGCCAAGATCAAAACTAGTGCAAAGCACAGTTTGTTGTCATCATCACCTGAGAAGAGTTTCAGTTCAACTACTTGTACAACCGATGCTCCTCGGAATGTACCACGTAGCCAGATCAAACCAGGGGAGTTGGAAAATTTCCAAATGAATTTGACTCGCTCCGAGATTTCAATCCCCTCGCAACTTAGTGCAGGTGGTATTTCATCAGGTGAGTCGATCAAAGTTACTCGTTGATTGGTATTTAATCTAATTGTTTTCCATATTGATTTTTAAGCTAGTGTGTTGGTGTTCATACTTGACACTTTTGCAGGGAACTTTGTAAAGACAGAAGAGGTGGATCAGGTTTGGGAACCAAAGAGAGTTGACATGACACGGCCTGATGTTTTACTTGCATCGAGCTGGCTCTACCAAGGATGTTATGGGATTGTTAGAGACACAAGCAGCATGAGCGATGCGCTTGCGCTTCTTCTTGGTGGTGACGACATTGGGAACAGTTACGTGACTGTTGGTTCATCATCTGGTCAAGCACCACGAGGAGGTGTCGGGTCTTGTGGATGGACTAATATGCCTCCTGTTTGGTCGCTGTAACTAAACGAACCATATCACAATTCGAATCTTTCTGTATTTTCATTCACTGGCTTACATGACTCATGACTTGCGGTTTGTTATACGTGAGAGAAGATTTAAGGACGTCGTAAAAGTTTGGATTTTCTCTAATGCTTGAAAGGCAAATTACCCAATTTCTTGTTTCCTGTTCACTCCCAATGCTCGATTGGTTTTGTTTAGATTTAAATAGCAAACCGTAATCATATAATCAGCTTCTAATACTGACTATTAAGCGATTTAGGGATAAAACCAAAATACATATGGGATAATTTATGCCAGATGTTACCCAAACAATACATAGATTATGTCAAAAATATATATTAGATAGTAGTGGCTCAAGCATTCTCAATATATATAGCGACATCAAAGGGAAATGAATCATTACAAATAATAAAAAGTGTTTTTAGGTCGTGCTTCTCGCAAAGTGACGGTGCCCCAAAGAGGATTAAAACCCAAAATTCTCATTGGGACTCCGAAAGGATATTTTAACTTACACTCCGGTTTTCTTGTTTCTAATGATTTCCTTAAGCTCTGCAAACTTCTTCTTGCATTGAATCATCGTTTTCCCAGGAACAGCTGCAGCTACTCTCTCCCATCTTTGACTTGTCTCTTTGGGGAATGTCTTCAAAGCTTGAACCAAAGCTCTTTCTTGCACAGTTGACCAACCATCTGTGTCTGAACTTCCACCTGCTTCACCATTGTTGTCTGAGCTCTGACTGTTCGCCACAACAGTCTCTTTAGAAGGGCTTGCCTTTGTTGTGGTCGTCGCCGTAGGTAGAGATTCTCCGAGCTCTTCTCTTGTGGAGAGAGGGGACGCGATTGAAGCAGAGGGTTTCCTCTTCTCGAGGAATGAATCGAATGCTTTAGCGGAATCTGGTTTTTGTAGAAGAACTGTTTTAGTTGCTTTCAGAATCTCCTCTACGGATCTTCCTGTACCGATGTACTCTGAAACAACTTCCCATCTTCGGGATGTCCCCTTTGGATATTTTACCATTCCTTTTCTCAGCATATCAATCTCTTCCTTGCTCCATGGTTGTTTCTTCACAGTACTACTATCTAACTGAGAGACTCGGGTTGTAGACTCTGTGCCACCGTTCGTCTTCTTACTTTCTTTTTCCTTAGATTCAGCTTCGTCATTTCTACTAGTATCGCATCCATCTTTGATCACCTTTGCCAATTCTAGTCCTTCTTTGTTTCCCATTCTATCACATAGATTCTGCAACTGCTCGGTGTTAAGTGACATGCATAGATTCTCTATATCTTCCTCGGAAATGTCAAGCAGACGCTGAGCCACGAGAGGAGCTGAGAGAGTTCTAAGACGATTCCTTTCTTTGCGTAAGAGCTTCTTCTCTCTTTCCTTATTTTTCTTTTGTTGTTGTGCAGATTCTGCAGCTCGCTTTTCTTCTTCTTCTTTTCGCTTTTTCTCTTCTTCAGCAGCAATAGCAGCGTCCTCTTCCTGCTTCTTCTTAGCCAGAAGCTTTGCTTCTTTTTTCTGTTGCTTCTCAGCCTTTTCTTCCTCTTTTCTTTTCACAATTCTCGGGTCTTTTCGATACGCATTGTCAACAAGAGTCCGGATTCGAGCATGCTCCTCCTTTCTAGCCTTCACAGTTTTTTTCGCATTCTCCTTCTCCATCCACCTCCGTTCTTCCCGAGAATCTGCTTGTTCAAGATCATGCTCCTCTTCATCAGGAAATTCCCTCCAACTCTTGAAAGCGTACCAAAAGTTGTAGAACTTATCAACATCTTTAAGTGGTGTGTTTTCATCTCCCAGATCTGGAATACGCTGATTCACTGACCACCTAGCATTTCTCTTGAAAGCTGGACCAAACACCTTGAAAAAGTCTTGCGGCAAACAATCCGATGGGACCTCGTCATCAAACTCATCAGTGGAGTCAAAAATTCTTCTCCTTGTTGAGTCCATCAATACCTCATATGCTTCTTGAATCGCTTTGAAGCGAGATTCTATCTCATCTTTTTTAGCTTCCTTGGCTTCTTCTGTCTCCTCTAAGAGAAGGAGAGTAGCGAGTTTATCAGGATGATGCTTCAGAGCAGCTTCACGATAGCTTTTCCGAATCTGATCTTCTGTCGCAAGATATCTTAAATTGCTCAAACCCAACAATGCATAGTGGTCTTGTTGCTGGGTACCAGACTTCTTCTTTCCTTTGTTGGCATATGAGTTGAATGAAGGAACATACTCCTTCTCTTTATCATCTCCCACTTTCTTATCACTATCTTCATTGTCAGTGGGTTCCTCTGCACAACCATGCAGTTTAAGAGCAGCAGAATGGAAGGCATGACCAGCAGGTTCACGGTTTAAAGCCTTCACAGGAAGACAATTGGAAAAAGCATAGAACGGTTTTCCATCCACAAGTTCCTCAGAGTATGTAATTAGCTTGATGGCAGAGTCACTTCTCCGGCTCGGCATGATGTAAAAATGTACAGGAGCTGCAAATCACCTTACTCCCAAGTGAATATCCACGCTGATTTCTGTCCAAAAGATTAAAGAAACATTGTGAACTTGGGTTAGCAATTGAAACAGATCAATATTCATCTGCATATATTAACCTACCACCAGAAGTAATAGGCAAAGCTAAACTTATCTGGTAGCAAAACCTATGATTTGAAATAGAGATGTACTAACCAGACCTCAAATCAAAATCCCAAAAGATTCCAAATTCATTTGGTCAACAATACAGACACCTTATCCTCGACTAGCTAGTTATAGAATAAGCACTAACAAACAAACCGAGAATACATCAACATAAGAACCAGATAATCCACAAAGCCTAATGGGTTTTGAAAGACATTTTTACCACAAAACATGACTGAAGCCACTAAAAACAACTCCATAAAAGATGAACATGACAAACCAATCCATCTCTTAAAAACCTTAGAAATCAATCCTAATCCTAAGGTTAGGTTTATCACTCAATACCATCATTTGTATCACAAATCAATATTAAACAAACAAACAAAAAAACAGATTTTTTTCTACAAACAGTTTACCCTCCTCCCCTTTATGCACAAACAAAAGATGATCTGTTCATATCATAAGAAATTTCAAGAATTTATTTGATAACATTCGAAACCACTCAGCAACCACCACTAATACAACAACAGTGATGCTTTTCTTACCAGAAACTCACTCGGATCCGTGGGTCGGAAGTTGCTCCGGCGAGTTTCAAGCCGCGTGAGCCTCCTCCAACCAACGCTGCTAGAGAAAGATGAAGAAGAAGAAGAAGTTCAATCTGGTTTATGAGGAAAAAATAGCGGCGGCAACGATTTGCAGATGGAGAAAGTTTATTTAGAGAAGAAGAGAAGAAATGGTCTATCAGATTATTACCTGTTTGGTTGTTCGTATAACTCTATTCCCCCAAAATTTTGGAGATGCACCTAACATATATTCTCAAGTAGTTTGGGCCAGGCCCATTTATATTGGGCCTTATTCTTTTATAGGATAGGACTATGCGGTTTAACCAAACAAGTCATACTGCCGGAGAGGACCCATGAACGTCGTTACAAGCCTTGTACGGAACTCCGCCGTCCCTGCGGTGGCTTCGACGCCATGGAACGTGCGTCTGAGAGAGCTAGCGTATCAGTCCTTGTTTGCAGAATCAGTCTCTCTTTACCGGTCAATGCTCCGGTCTGGTTCTTCTCCCGACGCGTTCTCTTTCCCTTTCATTCTCAAGTCATGTGCTGCCCTTTCGCTTCCTGTCTCCGGTCAACAGCTTCATTGCCACGTTATCAGAGGAGGCTGCGAGGCTGAGCCCTTTGTGCTGACTGCTCTGATCTCAATGTACTGTAAATGCGGTTTGGTTGAGGATGCACGCAAGGTGTTCGACGAAAATCCTCAGTCAAGTCAGCTTGGTGTTTGTTACAACGCTTTGATATCTGGGTACAGAGCGAACTCGAAGGTCTCTGATGCTGCGTTTATGTTTCGTAGAATGAAGGAAACTGGTGTGTCTGTGGATTCGGTTACAATGCTCGGGCTTGTCCCGCTTTGCTCTGCTCCTGACTACCTCTGGCTCGGGAGGTCTCTTCACGGTCAATGCGTTAAAGGAGGAACAGATTCTGAAGAAGCTGTTTTGAATAGTTTCATCACGATGTACATGAAATGCGGGTCGGTAGAATCTGGTAGGAGATTGTTCGATGAACTGCCTGTGAAGGGTTTGATTTCCTGGAATGCTGTGATTTCTGGATATTCACAGAACGGGCTAGCTTACGATGTTCTTGAACTTTATGAGCTGATGAAATCATCGGGTGTTTGTCCTGATCCTGTTACATTGGTTAGTGTTCTGTCTTCTTGTGCCCATCTTGGAGCTAAGAAGATTGGTCAGGAAGTAGGGAAGCTAGTCGAAGCCAATGGTTATGGATCAAATTTGTATGTAAGCAACGCATTGATTAGTATGTATGCTAGATGCGGTAACTTGGCAAAGGCACGTGCTGTTTTCGACACCATGCCTGTAAAAAGCTTAGTTTCGTGGACCGCCATGATAGGTTGCTATGGGATGCATGGAATGGGAGAGACTGGGCTTATGCTTTTCGATGATATGATAAAAAGAGGCGTAAGACCCGATGGGACTGTGTTTGTGATGGTTTTATCTGCTTGCAGTCATTCAGGGCTAGCGGACAAAGGTTTGGAGTTATTTAATGCGATGAAGGGAGAATATAAGCTGAAGCCTGGTCTTGAACACTACTCTTGCGTAGTTGATCTACTCGGAAGAGCTGGTCGACTAGATGAAGCCATGGAATTTATAAATTCAATGCCTGTTGAACCAGATGGTGCTGTTTGGGGCGCTCTATTGGGTGCTTGTAAAATCTATAAGAATGTCGATATGGCAGAGTTAGCTTTTGCCAAGGTGATTGAGTTTGAACCCATGAATATTGGCTACTATGTATTGATGTCAAATATATATTCAGACTCAAAGAATCAACAAGGAATCTGGAGAATCCGGGTAATGATGAGAGAGAGAGCATTCAGGAAAAAGCCTGGGTATAGTTACGTGGAACACAAGGGAAGAGTTTATTTGTTTTTAGCTGGCGATAGAAGTCATGAGCAAACAGAGGAAGTCCATAGAATGCTGGATGAGTTAGAGATTTCTGTGATGGAGCTTGCGGGAAACATGGACTGTGATAGAGGCGAAGAGGTATCCAGCACTAGCCGTGAGCATAGCGAGAGGTTAGCAATAGCTTTTGGGATTCTCAACAGTATTCCAGGCACAGAAATTCTTGTGATAAAGAATTTGAGAGTTTGTGAAGATTGTCATGTGTTCATCAAGCTGGTTAGCAAGATTGTAGATCGCCAGTTTGTTGTAAGAGATGCATCTCGGTTCCACTATTTCAAAGATGGGATCTGCTCGTGTAAGGATTACTGGTAACTTTCCAAGGTATCTAAAAGCTTTGATTATTCGATTGTACTACTACAGTGGGTGTATTCAAAACAAAATGGTTACAGAAATCTGAAGGTCGAAGGCTGCACTTAACTACAGAAGTTTGGATTTGGAAAAAAGTTCATCTTCTACGAACGGGATGGTTTTTCGGACAATCACCCTCATAGGAGCACCTGCAAGAAGGAGAAAGATGTGATGAAGAAATCAGTGAATAAATGGATTCTTCAGTGTATATGTCAATTGAAATTGCACCTCCACTAGCTTGATCATCTTCAGTACAGATTGCAGCATAATGAGAATCAGCCAACTCCAAAAGGGCAAACCTCCATTCTCCGTAGCACTTCTCTGTCTTCTCCAGCGAACTGACCGTCATTTCAGATGTCTAGAGAAAACATTCAAGCTTCTTAAAATTCTATTACTACTGTGTGTTCATACTCACAATACTGCAAAGGGAAATTTTCAGATAGTGTATATTCGATTCCAGAGTATGATTTAAGTCTTAACACAAACCTTGCAAAGATTGTAGCATCCTTCTGTTCCAGCCTTAGACTGGATCGTGAAGGTATTAAAAGGTGCAGCAGAGAAGCCTTTTCCTAATGCTTTCACATATGCCTCCTGGATATAGTTGAATCATCCAAGCAGTTTTTAACTTTTGAGAAGTAACTGCGGCGCATGTAGACTCACGGCCTGTTTTATAGTGTTGCAGCTCCTCCCAAAGTTTCGATAAGCGGCCATAATATTCTAACAACTTTTGTCTGTTTTGTTTGCACTCCGCAATCTCATATTTGAGAACTTGCTTGCGAACCCCATTACCAACAGAGAACCGAGACCGAAGACTCTCCCACAAAGTTGAAGCCTCGGCAATGAAAGAAACAGTTGAGCGGAGTTTAGGGTCAATAGGGGTTCAGATCCAACCCATAATCATGGAATTTGCAGCACGCCACATGTTGAGATCGGGTTCAGACGTCGGTTTCGGAGTAGATCCATCGATAAAGCCAAGCTTATGTTTTGCTTGGAGGGAGTTCTGCAGTTCCGTAGCCCACTCAGCATAGTTATCCTCTTGCAAAATAAAAGAGGATATCAAAGCACCGGGATTGTCAGAAGAACTGAGCTGGTACGTAGAGGGTGCAGCTGGGACGACCACCTGTGTGGAAGAAGTTTGTGGAGAGGTAGACATGTTGCGGCGACTGGTATTTAGATGAACATTGGCAACAAGAAACTAGACATATATGTCGTGCAGCGGCGGCGGTTGTTTACAAACAACGACCGCGGTGGCTGTGTTAAAAAAAAAAATAGGTCAAGCTGGTTAGCAAGATTGTAGATCGCCAGTTTGTTGTAAGAGATGCATCTTTGCTTTATATGTAGCATCCTTCTGTTCCAGCCTTAGACTGGATCGTGAAGGTATTAAAAGGTGCAGCAGAGAAGCCTTTTCCTAATGCTTTCACATATGCCTCCTGGATATAGTTGAATCATCCAAGCAGTTTTTAACTTTTGAGAAGTAACAATTTTCAGGCACTAAGTATGAAATTGTTACTTCTCATGTAATAGTAGAAAGAAAACTACCTTGAGAGTCCACAACTTGATAAATTCCTTTCGCTGAACTTCCGGGTCCAGTATAGTTGACAGAAACTTCACTTCATCAGCAGAGTAAAATCTTTCTGCAAATGCTAAGACATCATGTTTAATTTTCCTTTCCTTGTTTTCAACATCGATACCAACCTATGTCATAGTAAAGTGTAACTGTTCAAACCTAAAACATGAAACCATTGACGCCACTAACTTTGGACAAAACTGTATGCATTTTTGCCTGAAAAGGAGTACTTACCGGAACATGTACAGTCACCCCACAGGCAATTAAAGAATCTGTGTGGGAGATATTGAAATGCAATGGTGGGTTATTACAGTTGGTATAATTCTTCCAATCTACCTGTGAAATATAAACAAGAACAAAAATGAAAATTTTTCCCTTAAGCCGAAAGACTATGAGTTAGTCTAGTACAATCCTAAATAACTGTCTCACCTCAGGCTTCCCGTAGATATTCTTCTTGAACATTAAGGACCGAGGATCGACCCCATTGTTTGTCTGATCTAGTAAATTAAACCATAACAGTTAATGCTCAGCAAACTCGTTAAAAAATTCAGACTTTCAATCTGCAGAGAGACTACTTAACACAAACAGCGTCATATACAACATCAAAGATCAGGTTCAGGTCACTAAGATGATCAAATCTTCCATAAACAAAACCTAATGAGAAACTCCAATAATGGCTAATGATTATATAAACATATAGATAGAAGGTTACAAAAGAAGTAACATACATCGAGCAATAGTGGTCCGAACCAAGGTGCGAGCAAGCAAAGCATTCTTCTTAAGCTCATCGCCTCGCATCTGAAGTACTCTATCTTTCTCAGTTGGTGACAAAAGTTGAGAGTAGTGTTTTAGAAGAGATGCACATTTCACTTCATCTGGTCTAATATACCAAAGATGAGTCTCCCTACATCAAAAATGAAAATCACACAATTAATGTCCATAAGACCATAACCAACAAAAATCATCTGAATATGAAAACAAAAAAAAGAGAAAGCAAAATGTAGATGATAAACTAACAGAGAGTGTTGAAGATGAACACTATGCACAAGTCCACACAACATTAGGAACTCATGGCATGAGCTAGATACCTACATCCGAGATGGAAGTTGCAGAGGAAGCAGTGAAGTAAAATCCATTGAGAGGCTTCGCTGCATTTGCGAGATGACACTTCTTCTCATCAGCTCCCAAAAAAAAAAAAAAGTCTTATTTCGAGAGGAATCCCAAAATCTTCGCTATACGAATCGAACCAAACGGACGAAGAAGGAAATTAACATACATATATCAGGAAACAAAATCGTTAAGAAGCCAAATTGGGAGAATCGATGTAGAATCTGAAGAAGAACTGAAAGATTGGAGATCGACGGCGAGGTATCTCGCCGGTAGCGGAGAAGGTGACGGAGGAAATAGGCCCTAACATAAACCGACGGGGAATAGCTAAGGATTCCAAATATAACAGAACCGTACCGAACCAAAAAAATTTTAAAATCGAACGGTTTTACTTACTTAACTTCAAACCGAACTAACCGAAAGAAATTTTGTTCCACTTCGGTTTCATGGATATTATTAACTATTAAGGTTTTTTATTAACAAAATCCTTTGCACACTACATTTTCAAAAAATGCAAATTAATCATATGGATTAAAAATAGAAATATAATATAATACGTCTTTATCATTATCAAATTTCTAAAATTAGTATATCAAACCGAAGCCCATGAGTCAAAGTCTACATTATTTTTTTAATAAAAAATATAACATATATGATCCTATAAACGTTTAAAAGATATGAAGATTATATTGCATAATGTTTTAATTCTATAGAATTAAATTAATGTACATTTTTTAGGAGATAAGGATAAAACTACATAAATTAGGATTTGAAAAGTTTTTTTTTTTTTTTTTTTTTTACAGAAAAAACCATATTATTAATGTTAGTACAGACAGCATATTACATTTCTCCATACTATTTTGCTTTTTATAAATAAATTCAAAGAAATGAATCAACCAATCCTACGAAAAAGGGAACTGTAGAGAGGAATCGAAATCATGTGTGTTCGGCCGAGTAGAGGAGGAAGGCACTATTATTATATATTTTAGAAAAGAAAACTACCTTCTTGCTTAGTAGTAATTACAAGTAAAGAACAGGTCTGTATGTTCTCATCACTCATCACCAACTACGTGCCAAGCCATGGTACTTAGGTTAGGTACCGGAGATCGACCCTTCCAGTACTGTAAAGAGAATAAAGATTGGCCAACGTTATTTATTTTGATTTTAGATTAAATCTAATCTTATTTAATATAAAAACGAAGTTTGGCCGGTTGGACGTCGCGACTAGCCATCCAATTATTAATGGCCTTAAGATTAATTATAATAGAATCCAATTTGTACCAGGAAATTTGAACGTATTGATTCATCACCATGCATGCTGATTTTTGTTTTTGTTTTTTTTTTGTTTTTTTCTCAAATTGATAGGTGGCGTACTATCAATTGCCCCCCAAAATTTTGTTAGCTGTTAGTACGAAAGAAAAGATATTTTTTAGATGAGACTTACGTGATCCACATGGTCTATCACTCTCTTCTGTTCGGGAATGTTACTGTTGATATCGACAATGAAATTATTTTCGACCGCTGGATCAAGTAAACTAGCTAACTACGTATTTGAGACGAACTGTGCAAATTTGGCTAAGTCATGATGATTGATGACCCGCCTTTTACCATTTCTTTAATCAGTCATATATATATGACTCCATGAGTTTGGATTAGTCTAATTAGTAGACTTTCTCTCATTAATTATCCGATATTTTAGTTTATCTGTAAATCCTCTTTTGTTAAAAGTTTAGAACATATTTAGATATGAAACTAGATTTCTTGAGTTTTATTTTTCTCTTTGTAAAATTATTAACCTATGAATCTTTTAAAAATATATAATTAATTATGCGTTTGCTATATATAAAGACTTTCGTGTTTCCTCATGATTTTAAAATTTACGTGGTAACGTTTGGAACTATGCCGTATATGGGACAAAGCATCATCGTCCACTGCATATTATTAATTAAGACCATTTACATGCATTACAAACACAAGCTACAAAAATTATAATATTCGTTTCTGGAGAGAAAATTCGAGTTTTATAAACACAAGCTACACAATATGTATATATTTAAGGGTTTTTTTTTTTTGGTTTTCTTTATTATTTGAAGGACTTTTTATGTTACTAATAATGAAGATTACCTTAATTACGCGGTTTGATTAAACGAATCTTCGTCAGCACAAACTTTGTTTACACTTATTATTTGAGACTAGCAGAAGAAACCCTAGCAGTCACTTTCATAGATTCGTTGAGAAAAACAAACTTCTCCTCAAACCGCACTAACCCAAAAATACACTTTTGGTTCGAGTTCCGTTCGCGGCTGGATGTGCAGAAACATTTCACCGATCGAGAATCATTTTTCTTGCTATGTACTATGTAGTCTATGTTTTACGTCAAAATCAGGATTCTAATTAAACCGGGAAAGATGAAAACCGATATACGCTGCATCGATCATCAATCATATAACTAAACCACGTCTAGATTTTTTGTAATCGGTTCCTACTTTTCAGTTTGGAAAATTAATTTGAAGACGTTAATATAGATTTGTTTTTTTCTTCATTTCTTTTTATTTCTTAGAAACCTTCTATACGACACCATCATATGCCAGTGGTTCCCACTAATGTCCATTCAGTCATCGAAGGTGAAAAAAAACAACATATTTCTCCATAATTTTCTCGTACTGTTTGATATCCTTGTCTCTTAAATACATGGAAAATGCATGTGGATTGATCAACTAATCCTACAGAAAAAAAGAAAGAAATATCTAAACGTGAGAAACTGAAAATCATATTTCCAGATTAGTAGGAAAACTCAATTTCTTCGTGTTGTTGAGACAAATCTTTGACTAATATTAAATCATACGGTTTTGATTTCTTGATCAGTAAGAACCGGTGTGCTTGCATCACCCACTGCGTCCCGTTGGCTGATGTCCGACCATGACCAGCAATCAAATATTCGCCACTTGAATCTCTGGTCCACTTTTCAAAAACATGACTAAACTATAATAGAATCTTTTTTCGTTCGTATTGATTTCATTATGCTTGCAAACAAAACAAACGTGACGAACCATCAAATTTAGGACCGCAGAAATTAGTTATTTATACGAACGAAAATATATTTAAATGAGAACTTTCGTTGTTAACATGGTTTAAGATTTACGTGGCATATGGACCCCTTTGCATAGAATACGGCCATACGGGACAAAGCATCGTCCACATATTTTAAACAAACATGCATAATGCATTACCATTTATCATTGTTGTTATCTGAGTTATATAACCAGTGGCTACACTATAATTTTAAAATATATTTTGATGTTGCTAAATGGAGATAGAAAGATAGCTTCACACGATTTGATTAAAAGAATCTTCGTCAGCACACACTCTGTTCACACTTATTACCTACGCACTGTTCGTCTTTAACGTACTTAAAATACTCATAATGATTTGACTTGTAAAACGTATCCTAGTATTCTTAATCTTTTAGTCCCAAGTGGTTTTCTCTTCAGTTTACGTATTTTGTTTCTTGACCTTTTTTCCATTAGAACATGAACACCAACAAGGCAACAATAATGATATAATCATGTTTTTCAATAGGGAAGCGGATGCCTTAGCAAGGCATACCCTATTAAATGTTGTACCAAACTTGGTTTGAGCTTTAATGACTCGGTTTGCACCCCAAAAAAAAAAAATCATGTTTTTCTTGTTTTGTCATTTTTGGGTCATATATACATAGAACCTTAAGTTAAAACTTTTTCAATGTTGTTATTCTCAGACCTAACATAATTAAAATTCATATTTTAATTATAAGAGAGCTCATTAAGAGTTTTTAAAGTACTTTAGGCATATTTTTGTTGCTTTAAAGTTCGTATCTCTTATTTAAATTATTGTTGTGTACTGTTAGATAAAGATGTCAATTCAAAACCAACCGGTAATAAATTAATTAAATATGTTCTTTTATTTATTATTTAGGGGTTTTTTGTATGAGAATTTCTTATATACAACTATTCAGAATAATGGATTTTTTTTTTGGCCATTAATCTCGACAAAATATATTATACCCCCCCCCCCCCCCCCCTCGAATCAATTTTTTAAAAATTATCTTGACGAGATTAAGCATTTTTGGACCACTAATTAATAAGGTGATCATATAACTTTTTACACTAGATGAACGATATATCAAATATATATCATATGTTCGGATACTTTAAAATCAACCGGCAATAAGTCGATGGACCATATCCTTTATATATAAGCCAAGTTTCGTTTCAATAATTTTAGATACGAAATCTTTCTCCGCATCATTCATTTTTAAATGGCGCATTTCAATTGTAAACCATGATTAACCAAAAACCAATAACATAACACAAATACAACATACTTTCAGAATCAATATTCTATATAGTTTGTTTGTTTTAAATTTGGGTATTAAGAGCAACGACTTTGCAACTATTACACTGGGCATGTTTCATGTGATTGTATAATGTGCTGCGTACCTTGATAAATTTCCATCTCTCTATAAATTGAAGAGTGTGATGTGCATCATCGATACACAAACATCTTCATATCTCCTCTAATCTTATCACCAACAAGTACAATAACAAAAATGGATACAAGGCTCATCGACACCTTACCTTCCTTGAGGTTCGTCTCTCCAACCCCTTGTTAATACAAAAACACACACACACACATATACATACATACATGGATGATTATACTTTGAATTAGTTTGTTCAAATATGCATCTTTGTATGTAATATATGTATCTCTCGATGTTACATGTATATAGTGAAAATAGACCAGTTTAACACATATTTAGGGGAAAATAACTAGAATAACTCTCGAATTGGAAACTAGTTTTGTACGTAACGATATATGTATACCGCGATGCAGCTATATTGATGATAAGAAGTGTGATGATGAATATGCGTTTGTGAAAGCTCTACGTATGAGTGGTGGAGATGGAGCCAACAGTTACTCCGCCAATTCTCGTCTTCAGGTTCTTAGCTTCAGTATCTTCTTTTCTTACTTTCTCTTTTAACCAAAATATTTATCAATATTATTTGATGATACAAATGTTTTCTTCAATATTTCATTTTGATAAAATTAATACAGAACTCGAATATGCATGCATAAACATTAGTTTAATTTCAACACGTAATTAATTACACATAACTAGTTTGAGTTCATTTACTTTTCAGAATTTATTTTTTAGTGATCTTCTTCATTTCGTTACAAATGATCTTTTATAAATAAATAAAGTTCCTTATAAGCGAAGATCGATCGTCCAACATAAACAGATAATCGAGACAATAATATTTTTTCTAACTAGTATACTGTCTCTTCTTTTGTTTTTTAGAGAAGAGTTTTATCGATGGCCCAACCAGTCTTGGTAAAAAACACAAAAGAAATGATGATGAACTTAGACTTTCCTACGTACATCAAAGTTGCTGAATTGGGTTGTTCTTCGGGACAAAACACGTTTGTGGCTGTCTCTGAGATCATCAACACCATTAATTTGTTGTGCCAACATGTGAACAAAAACCCACCAGAAATCGACTGTTGTCTCAACGATCTCCCGGAAAACGATTTCAACACGACCTTCAAGTTCGTACCTTTTTTCAACAAGGAGATGACAAACAAAGCACCATGTTTCATCTATGGAGCTCCAGGTTCCTTCTATTCAAGGCTCTTCTCTCGCAACAGCCTCCATTTTGTACATTCCTCTTACGCTCTCCATTTTCTATCTAAGGTACTGAAAAAATAAAAGACTTTGTTGTAACATTTTTCTTTGTATAAAACATCAACTGATATTTGATATTTATATGATGTAATTTTGTGTTGAAGGTTCCTGAGAAACTCGAGAATAATGAGGGGAATGTGTACATAACAAACTCGAGTCCAAAGAGTGTATACAAGGCTTACTTGAATCAATTCCAAAATGATTTCACGCTGTTTCTAAGGTTACGTTCTGAAGAAATTGTCTCTAATGGACATATGGTTCTCACCTTCATCGGAAGAAATACTCTTAATGATCCATTATATAGAGATTGTTGTCACTTTTGGACATTGCTATCAAAATCTCTCCGCGACCTAGTCTTCGAGGTACATCAAATCAATTTTCTTTTTTTGTGTGTCAAACATATTGAATATGTCCATTCATGATGGTCTTAGGGATTTGAGAGCATGAACACAACCAATACAGTCCATTTTTTGGAACTTTCGCCGTATTTAGTTATTATAATTAGGGCCACAATCATAAAAAGACAATAAGAAATAGTCAAAGGAAATAGTAAACACTTAATTTATTCATTAATGAATATTTTATTACTCCAATTATACATGTTTACTAGTATCTACTACTATTTATTCTCCAATTTTATGGATTCTTTTAGTTATACTCTTGTTTGGAAGATGCAAATGTATACTCGTTAAAAAAAAAAACTAGAGGCTCGTATATATAAGAAAAAAGTTTTTCGTTTGATAGTTTCAAACAATTTAGTTTTGTTCCAAGTGAGCAATATATTAGTAAGTTTTTCTTTTAATATGTACTTACTCAGGACCAAAATATTATTTTGTTGAATTCAAGACTCATCCCAATCTTTGTCGTATAAACAGGGGCTTGTCAGTAAATCAAAGCTGGATACGTTCAACATGCCGTTTTATGATCCGAACGTACATGAACTCAAAGAAGTAATAAGAAACGAGGGCTCTTTTGAAATCAATGAATTGGAGGCACATAGATTCGATCTTGGTCATAGTAACTGCGACTATTACGAAGAAGATGGGTACGAAGCAGGACGCAATGAAGCCAATTGTATAAGAGTGGTTACTGAACCAATGCTCGCTGCACATTTTGGAGAAGACATCATCGATACCTTGTTTGATAAGTATGCCCACCATGTGACTCAACATGGCAACTGCAGGAACAAAACGTCTGTCAGTCATGTCCTTTCGTTGATTAAGAAATAATCAACTTCTGTGATGTAATTCTCTTGTTTGTTTATACTGTTTTTTATTTGTTTCCTTCAATAAATTCCAAGACCTGCCACTCAATGTAACGATGTGATGCTAGTCTTCTTGGAAAACAGAGTGTGATTGTAAATTTGTACTATCTTCTTCTGATTGTAATTTGTAAATTCGATTTTCAGATCTGTTGTTTATAACTACAGTTGGTAATAATAAATGACGATATTCCTGCAAATGCTGCAGATTCTTAAAGATAAAACCTTAGGAAGAGAGGCAGAAACTTATCTTTTTGACATTATATGCAGAAACATTTTCTTGGAACACAAGCAACCATCATCAAAATTTAAAAGCATCCATCCATCCATCCATCCATCCATCCATCCCACAAAACCCAAAACAAGAAGATCCAAAAGTTGGATCAAAAACATCAACTATTCACCTTTCTTCATCGCCAAGCTCCGAATAGCTCAACTCTGTAATTCACGCGTCCTCGCTTTAGATATATGGTCGTTGTAGTCTTCTTCGTCCCACAATTCATCATCATCTGCAGACACTTTTTTGTCTTTCATCTCGGCCTCAGAGTTGTCTAAAGCTTCATCCTTGTTAGCTTTCATAAGATGCAACAGTTGTCTACTGCTGCACTGATCACCATTATGGTCTCGCGGACTTGGATTTGAGGCTGGAAACAACCTATCTCGAGATTCTTTCCGGTCTTTAAGCGTCTTCACAATAAGTGTTTTCAGAAAGTTCATAACTTGCACAGCATACATGAGAGCCGTCAATGGATCCAACATCTGCAATTTGACTGATGTCATTTACCAAAAACGTGCACATAAAACAATCATAAGAGATACATTCGAAACACTAACCTGAGTCATGTTAGGCTATGCTGCACCGAAACGGGTACTGATACGGGATACGGGTACGTGGACGGGAACGGGAAACGGCGAAGTAAATTTTTAGGGGTACGGGTACGGCAAGGGTATGTCAGTTTTATAATATATAAAATATAAAAATATCCATAGATTAGTAAAATAAAATAAATAAAGTCACTTATAAAGAATTTTCATAAAACAAAACATGACTATAATATATTAAATAATAATTAAAACAAGTTATTCTTTGAGAAACTCATTCTCAAAGCTAAACAGAGAAGTTTGTCTTCACCAAAAATAAAAAACAGAGAAGTTTGTGTGTTGTGGTTTTGCGATGAACGATGTCAACGTTCAGTAAAAATGCAAAAAGATGGGATATATAGAGCATTGATATTTGTAAACCCTAATTAGACAATATTCAAAAGGTTAATTTTCCTTTTCTTTTTTGGACAATGGAAAAAAAAAAAGTTAAATTCCCTATTGTACAATAGAAACGTTTCTGAAACGTTTCCATGCTGTTTCTTTGCCGTCCCCGTACCTGAAACGTTTCCGAGACGGGAGACGTCATGGAACTGCCGTCCCCGTGCTTCATAGATGTTAGGTGCAAAAACCATTGCACTGTTGGGAGCATTCATCTTGTTAAGTTGTTCCATCTCTCGACAACATCAGCCATTAGATTGATAGCCCAATGATAAGTTTTGAAGGTGTGATCTCTTCTCTCTTATATCTTCTCAATTCCTCAATACAAACTATGAACCCTAACTGTTAAGATCGGAGTTACAGTTCTCCTCTCTTATCACCATGAACAAAGACGCAGCTCTGATCTAACAAACTCACACAATCTGATCACGCAGGATCCTCTTTACTAAACACTCTCTCTTCTATTTATAGTGATCCTCATGATCTGATAATGCTAACTAACTTCTCATTCTCCTCCTTTCAGCTGCCAGCTCAGCATCAAGCTCCTCTTCAATCCTTAAGTCCCTAACCGCATGTGCCTCCTCATTGTATGTATCAGCTCCCACACATGCTTATCAATACCTTCCCCTTTAGAAAAGCTTGTCCTCAAGCTTTAAAAGAAGAAATAGATGTGGCTGGGAACATTCTAGACATCTCCAACAATGACGTAAGGAGAATGCGTCCCACTCTTCTACAACACTCTTCTGTAGCTCAACAACCTTCACTCTTTTTCAGCACTCTCTTCTATGTATGTACGTATCAATACCCTCCCCTGTAGAGAAGCTTGTCCTCAAGCGTTAAGGGGAAGCATCTGATGTGCGCTTGTGCTCAGATGACAATATAGAATGCTAAGGTCTAGTTGAGTCAGTCCTTGCGTCTCCAACGATGCCAAATAGAAATTATTTGTCTTTCTGGAACTGCCTGCTGCTCCATGTCTAGTTAAACAACTGTAGAGTGTAACTTATCCACCTCTGCAGCATGAAAAAAGTGGAGCTTCTCTCCAAAACCAGAGTGTAAGGCATCAACAAATCCATTTGGAGAGTGCCATTGATCCGTTTTGTTAGTGAGAGAATGCCATGAAGCTCCATGTATATCCAATCCATTGAGTGTGAATGTATGCTTCAGAGTCACTTTCGTTTCTATCCCACTGCTCCCTTTGTATTTGAAGTGCCACGATTTGAGAAATTTTGGCTTCTTCAATGGGCAACGAATCTGTAGCGTAAGCTTCAAACTGAGTAACATATCACCCATGATAAACTGTGTGAGTCCCTTTGAATGACAGCTCATCTGCAAGTTGCACCACCAACTTGAAATATGTGCTTTTTGCATCAACCACAATCCCTCATTATATATCTCATCAATAACCATAGCAATTGCAGTGTGCTCCATAAAATGAATGTGTAACAAGTTTGGTGACAATCCTGAAAAAACGTGATGCTTCCTCTGTCTCCTTGTCTTGTACTTATAGGATATGTCACCTGCCTTGTTCATGGACAGGTGAATACCATTAAGATGCTGGTTCATGCTCCTTGAATCCCAGATCAGCAACCTTTTGAACTGCAACCTTGATAAGTGTGATGCTCCCAATCTCTGAAATGGTCCTTTCTTACTCACAAAACCAACAGTAACTCTTGAACAAGGATACGTGTATATGAGATTCCTTTGGCCAATAAACTGATGTGCAACCAGTAGTAACCTATGTCGTTGCAAATTCATGTTTTTGAATTTAAACATCCAAGTCTTAGGTGACAAACACAGCTTCGTTCTCTTCTTCGATTTTAGCTTTTCTTTCCGTGGAGACCTTGCATCGAACACTTGGTATGCTATTTGCTGGTCAGTGACACATGTTGACTTTGGAGACAACACATACGCTTCTTCAACCTTAATCATCTCTATGTTCTTCTGAATTGATCCCTGCTCCAGTGTCTTGTTCACAACCACATACTTGTGATTGTCCAACACCAAAGTCACTTCTTCCCTCACAAGCTCAGAATCATCAGAAACGCATACCGGTAGTGTTGGCAATGTTGCGTTTGCGTTTACGCCGTGATCCATGTCCAGTGATTGCGATTCAGCTTGTGGCTGTGATGTGAGACTTGATTCTGTTTCGGAACCGATTGATCCACAACACAAAACCACTTCCATCGATCCTTTCTCTTCACCTGAGAATTCAGCGGCTTGCGCGTAGGATACATCAACAATTACATGTTGATTAGAAAGTTGCTCAACTATAATCAGTTCCTCGGCAACAGTCTTTGCTATGTGTAGTTTCCCAGAAGATCGTTGTGGAGACGATCACTTCGTCTGAAACGAGCGTTTGAACTCCTCCCAACTTCGTTCTCGCTCTAATTCAAATGCGATTCTCTCAGGATCGTCATAGGTACCAAAAGCACACAACAATGATCCCTTCATCGCGTGCCAACTCTGGTAAGGCCTCCCCGATTCAACATCACGAACAAACTCATCTGCGTCGCCTTCGATGAAGCCATGTGCAAAGTGTAATCTCTCAAAATCTGTGTAATCTCCCAACACAAAATGATCCTCCATCCAATCAAGCCAAGGACGCAAATCAGATCTCGCACCTGTGAAAATTGGAACTGCAATAAGATCCATGGCGGTTGTTTCGATCCATGACCACGAACGCACCATTTGATAAGTTTTGAAGGTGTGATCTCTTCTCTCTTATCTCTTCTCAATTCCTCAATACAAACTATGAACCCTAACTGTTAAGATCAGAGTTACAGTTCTCCTCTCTTATCACCAGGAACAGAGACGCATCTCTGATCTAACAAACTCACACAATCTGATCACGCAGGATCCTCTTTACTAAACACTCTCTCTTCTATTTATAGTGATCCTCATGATCTGATAATGCTAACTAACTTCTCATTCTCCTCCTTTCAGCTTCCAGCTCAGCATCAAGCTCCTCTTCAATCCTTAAGTCCCTAACCGCATGTGCCTCCTCATTGTATGTATCAGCTCCCACACATGCTTATCACCCAATCTAATAAATCTAATGGTGAAGGAAGAATCCTTACAAGGTCCACACACACTCTCAGACTCCATTACTTGCACTGGTTAGAGCGAATCCAGAACACCACTCGGAAGTTCCCTAAACCAAGCCTAGAAGAGAAACCAAAATTCAAGGAAAAGGTAAAAAGACAATCAGGGAAAAGAAACAATATGATCGTTGGGAAGTTTACATGTTTTTTTACCTTAGTGAGACTTCCTAGGCAGTGGACATCAATGTTATCAGGTATAACACCTTTATTCAACTACTTCCCTTAAGAACTCCTCTTGAGCATTCTCACCATTAATCCTGAAAATTCCTTCTACGTAAATACAACAAACGAAGCAAATGAATCTTGTGCATTTGATTAAAAGATGCAGATATACATGCACCCGCAATCCACCTCTACTGTACAAGTGACTCTGCATCATTAAAAGTATTGTAGGCACGATGTTCCCTATAGTATCATAAGATAGCTGCATTGACTCGGTAGAGACTCCAAACACGGTAGCACTGCGTTTACAAATACAGTCCTAATCAGCTTCTGTTCGAACAAAAGAGTAAAACTATCTATCTACTCACTCAAGAGCGTTGACTAACCATGCACAATGTAAGAAATTTCAACCAATCTCATCGAAAAAAATGAGAATTAGATTCAAGAACATGAAATAAAAAGTTGGTACCTCTAATGTCAAGGACTATACAAAAATGAAGAAAATGTATAACACACAAAAAGTCCTTACTCTATTTACATCACTCAAGATCCTTAACAAGCCATCTACTCTATAAGATTTCACCCAAACTCATAGAAAATAAGGGATTTCATTCAAAACATTTGGATCATTGATGTCAGGGGCTACATTAATCGAAGGTAGAGACATTAATGCAATTACTGGATATAGAAACTAAACCACAGACACAACTGCTTAAGCTTCTAAACAACAACCTCAATCACCAATCATCGATACTTGATGCAAAACTTACTTCAGGTTCAAACTCAACATGCAAGCCAAGGAAGCCATGGAAACGATCAAAGGGGACATGAGCGACATGCCTAACATCACTGGGAACACCAATCTCCATAGAACAAAGATCTTCTTCACCAACACAGCCACCAATCACAGACCTTCTTATAGCAGAATCAAGAATCTCCAATGCAGACGAAAGCTCGAATCTTTCTCTCTTTTTCTCGCTTCTGTTCATTGAGAGGCTTCGCTGCATTTGCGAGAGATGACACTTCTTCTCATCAGCTCCCTATTAAAAAGTATCAATACTAGTGGAATCCCAAAATCGCCTCTATACGAATCGAACCACATACTTCGGCTAAAGACGGCGAGGTATCTCTGCCCATAACGGAGGGAGATGTAACTTAACCTAACCGACGGGGAATACTTTAAAAGAACCATACCGAACCAAAATTTAAAATCCAACGGTTTTACTTACTTAACCTCAAACTGAACTAAACCAAAAGTAATTTTGTTCCACTTCTGTCTGTCTGGTCTGTTGCTGTACGAAATCGACAATGTAAATAATAAGAATATTAATGGGGATAAACCGGAAATGGTTATTTTATTAACGTAGAATTGAAGGTGAGAGTTTACAGAAAATACAATCGAAGATCTAAGCGCAATTAATACGAGAATAAATGTTTTTTTCTCTCTGATTGCCAAGATTTTGGATCTTGTAACTGATAGTGACCTCTGGTATTTATAATGGACCATTGACCTAGGAATCCTTCTGCAAATGACGATTTTGCCCATGCGGCCAGATGGACTGATTTTTTGACTTAAAGCCCTAAAATATGGTGTATCTTCAGTTTGGGCCTCACCAAATGTTGGGAGCAAAGCCTATATCCAACAATGGTCCCCCCTACTCCGATGAGCGATGACTTGCTTGAGCTCATCGGGTTTGATTATGCGTCTCTTGGTCATCTTGCGAAAGGAACAGAAGATTTTAGGAGCTTGGCATGTACTTGTAGAGTTCGAAACTATCCGGAAGGTTCTGAGATGAATAGTGCGTTGCACACGTTTTTTGAGATATTTGGAAAGTTCCTGGATGAGTAGTGCATTGCGCACGTTATTTCTAGGTGTGGTGAATTTTGAACGAGAATTTTGAGGGTTCTATGCGTAGCCGTGTTCGTCGATCGGATCTCGTGGCTCCACAGTCACGTGTGAAGATGGTTGAAGGTACGGACGTCTCGTCGTGATGATGGTCGTTGCGCGATGGCTTGTTGATTTGGAGAGTTGTGAAATATTCAAGGCTTTGGCGAGATGGAACGGCTTGGAACGAGGCATAGAGCTTGATATGGGGCATGTAGCGACTTGATACGCGGCGTGAAGCGACTTGAAATGCATCGTGAAACGGCTTGATACGAGGCGCAAAGCTGCTTGATATGAGGCACCAAGCTGCTTGATAGGAGGTGTGGAGTGGCTTGGTACCTATTGGCGCGTTGGCTCGTTCGAAGGTGTGCTGGCCTTGGGGCGATGATCTGAGAGGCGCGCAGTTCTTCGAGTGACGATGCGTGTGTGTATTGATGCTAGGGCGTGTTCTGCCCAAATTTTGATGGTGCGCTAGTCATAGCGAGGAGATCGTAGAAGCGCGTTCGACACGGTGGCGCGTAAGAGCCTCAAGGTTACGCACTAGTCGTGGAAATCCGCAATTTGAGTGGTTGTTGCGAGTACGTTATCGTGGCGTCGAGTCGTGCGTACGAAACGGTGAGATGACTTAGGTTGACGTGGCTAGGAGCATACGAGGAAGTCATAGCGTGAAGATGATCTTCGTAGTTGCGCGTAGACGCGATCCAGCGATCAAGGCTTTGTGTTTTTTTGTTATTGCGCACTCGGTTACTTCATGAACTTGGTCATTCATATTTTATTGATGAACTTCGCAAAGGTTGATTATTGCTGATTTTTGTCGCTCAAAGTTAGATTATTGCGAAATTACCCTCAAAATAGAGATGCGACGTTTTTGTTGTTTACAGGGCATATTTTGAAGTGCAGGACGTCTCTTGGCTTACCATGGATATGTTGCTCCCCGAAAAATCTTGAGTAGACAAGACGAACTTGTCATACTGTTTTAGGTGTGGTACGCGTGACCGGCTTACCTTGTGGGTGTTGCAGGAATTGTGTGTGTGTGAGTCAGGGTTTCGGCTTACTCACTCCGCTTCCTGCTAGCTTTTTGCGAGTCTGGGCTCGGCTTATAAATCCTTACCAAAGTAAGGATGTGGATTATTTCACCACTGCACCCATGCGGAGCGCTTGCGAGTATGGACTCGGCTTTGAATCTTTACAAAAGTAAAGTTTGTGGATTATTTTACCACTGCATTCATGCGGAACGTGTCTAAAATCGAACACCTGGCTAGAGCGACGATGTGCAAGCTAATCGTTAGCAATGCAGTATTGCCTGAAAACTCATTGGGTGCGGCTTTTGCGTCCGACTTATCCCGTAAGTACTTAGAGATAATCATATCCACAAGAATGATAAAGCAAGAGCTCGATATTGTCGAACATGTTCTCTTTTTTTTTTTTTTTTTTTTTGCATGAGAGGTTCTCGTTGCGCCAAGTATGACAAGTATGGCTCCTTGATACGTTCTGGTGAATGTGCAGAGGTTTTGCCGGTGGTGCAGTATGGTAGGTGCGCGTACGATTGCGACATGGCGAGACGGATGATGTGTCGATGCGTCGAATTTGATGTTTGTCCAATCGGCGTATTCAAGGCTTGGCGAGGCGGAAACTGTGGCTGGCTTGAGATTTTGGCGTGTTGCGCGGTCATGTCTCGCAAGTCATAGAGATGGCGAGATTGAAGGTGTGTTCGCGAGATGCTATCAAGGGTGGTAGGAGAAGCGCACAGAATGTCCTGTTGGCGCGTTGGGCGCCGATGCGCAGAAGATGACGTGTGATGTCGGAGGACGGGTTGGTTGTGGCGTGAAGTCATGGGACGACGATGGGCGACATACGATGGCGTACTCGATAATTGTTGTGCTTGTTGTTCTGGGCTCGAGAGTGGTGAGGTCGAGCGAGAAATGCGAGCTCGAGAATGCAAGATCAAGAGTGGCGAACTCGAGAGTGCGAGATCGAGCGAGAGTTGCGAGCTCAAGAGTGCGAGATCGAGCAATATTTGCGAACTCAATAGTGCGAGATCGAGTGAGAGTTGCGAGCTCAAGAGAGCGAGATAGAGCGAGAGTTGCGAGCTTATGAGTGCGAGATCGAGCGAGAGTTGCGAGATCGAGCGAGAGTTACGAACTCAAGAGAGCGAGAGTTGCGAGCTCAAGAGTGCGAGATCGAGCGAGAGTTGCGAGCTCAATCGAATGTGCGAGATCGTGAGTGGCGAGCTCGATCGAGAGTTGCGAGATCGAAGGTTACAAGCTTGAGCGAGAGTTGCAAGATCGAGACTTTTGCGTAGGAGATCGTAGTGAGATCGAGACCTTTGCGTATGAGATCGTGGCGAGATCGAGACTTTTGCGTACGAGATTATGGCTAGATCGAGACTTTTGCGTACGAGATCGTGGCTAGATTGAGACTTTTACGTACAAGATTGTGGCTAGATCGAGACTTTTGCGTACAAGATCATGGCTAGATCGAGACTTTTACGTACGAGATCGTGGCGAGATCGAGATTTTTGCGTACGAGATCGCGGCGAGATCAAGACTTTTGCGTACGAGATCGTGGCTAGATCGAGACTTTTGCGTACAAGATCGTGGCTAGATCGAGACTTTTGCGTATGAGATCGTGGCGAGATCGATCGAGAGTTTTGCGTACGAGATCGTGGCGAGATCGAGACTTTTGCGTACGAGATCGTGGTTAGATCGAGACTTTTGCGTACGAGATCATGGTGAGATCGAGATTTTTGCGTACGAGATAGTGGCTAGATCGAGAAGATGACGAGGTCGCCGAGTACGGGACATGTTGTGATGTCAGCAAGCTCGCGTTCGCGTGTGATTGTTTGCGTATGGGCGTGGTGGATACGAGGATATTGGTGTGATTGCTTCGGGATGGTGACTCTGGCAGTGTTCAGTTCTTCGCCTTCGACTACAGCTGCTTTGGTCCTATCGGTGCCTTAGGATTGGTTTGTCGTAGCACAGATGTGCCCCCAAATGGTTGGCCTAGGAGACACGATGCAAGCTGCAGGAGAGCGCGACGCGGAAGAGTCGACGCCTTCGTTGCTGGAGAGATCGGTGTAAGACATGCTTTTGGTTTTCCGAAAATGCCTTTGTCTTCAAATTCTTTTCGTCAAAGAAAAGATTCCGTCTAGCCCCACGGTGGGTGCCAAATTGTTGATGTACGAAATCGACAATGTAAATAATACGAATATTAATGGGGATAAATCGGAACTGGTCCTTTTATTAACGTAGAATCGAATGTGAGAGTTTACGGAAAATACAATCAAAGCTCTAAGCGCAATTAATACGAGAATAAATGTTCTTTTCTCTCTGATTGCCAAGATTTCGGATCATGTGCCTGATAGTGACCTCTGGTATTTATAATGGACCATTGACCTAGGAATTCTTCTGCAAATGACGATTTTACTCATGCGGCTAAATAGACTGATTTTATGACTTAAAGCACTAAAATTTGATGTATCTTCAGTTTGGACCTCAGCAAATGTTAGGGGCAAAGCCCATATCCAACATGGTCCACTTGATATTATTTAGCAGAACAGAAGACCGCACCAATTACAAACACTTAAACCAAGAAAAAAAATACATTAAGCCATTGGATTTTATATGCGATAATATTGTATGTCTCAGATGATGATAGTTAATTATTCAAATTAAATCGTTATTGAAATCCGTTATACAGCTGACACTGGATTGCATGACAAAACGCATATATTAGGATTTGTCCGCCCAACCGCTAAAACTTAATTAATGTCGACATCGTCAAACATGCATAAAAGTCCCATTCAGAAACCGAAAATGTAAAAAAAATAATTCTCTCTACTCATTGTATCTGACACTCTTGTCTCTTCAATACAAAAAAAAAGACCTTTAAAAAAGAAAAAGAAAAAAAAGTCTATCTACTGAAAAATTCAGTTTGGCCGGTGGCGAACTGGCGATGACCAGCCATCCTATAGTAATGGACCATTTTGCACCAGAAGATCCAAAACATTAGCTTTTAGTACGAAGGATATGATATTTTAGATGAGATTTTCGTGATCCACACACACTCTTCTGTTCGGAAATGTACCTGTTGATATCCCTATTAACAATGATATTATTTTTGACCCCAGGATTTAGGTATTTTTATCTGGAGACAAACTGTGCAAATTTGGCTAAGTGATGAGTGATCCGCTCTTATCATTTCCTTTATATGAGTCTGGATTAGTCCAAGATATTTTTTTTCTTCTCATTATCCGATATCTGTTAACTAATCCTCTTTTGTTAGAAGTTTAATTAGATCATACTCCTTAACGCATATAACATGTTTTCTAATAATAATGTTATCTTTATAAAGTCTTTTGTGTTTCCTCATGATTTTAAAATTACGTGACATATTGGAACAAATTAACATATATGTGACAAATTAAAGCGTCGTCGTCCAGTGCATATAATAAGACCATACATGCATTACCATTATCATATCGAGTTTGATGTTGCTAATGGAGATTACCTTTAACTCTCACACGGTTTGATTAAACGAATCTTCGTCAGCGGAAGAAACCCTAGTATACACTTTGTTTTCCTCGAACCGAACAACTAACCCAAAAAATACACTTTGTTTTCGTTAGCGGATGTGCATGAACATTTCACCGATCGAAAATCAATTTTCTTGTTTAGTATGTTTTACGTTACAATCAAACCGTCAAGAGTAGAAATCCATTAGTATACGCTGATATCGGATCGCTAGCCAAAACCAATCCATATAACTTATAAAAATATCTTATACCAAAACAAGTCTTATCCACAGAAATAACACTAATACCACATTTTTGTTTGTAGTCAGTTTGTTTTTTTTCTTAAACACCGTAACGTATATATACATGGCACATGCGGCCGACATTATCATATCCCCGTGGTTCCCACTCGCCATTGATAATAATGTCCCATTCAGTCAGTAATCTATGGTGAAATAGCATTTTTCCATTATTTTCTCTATGCATATTCTCTTACTGTTTCATGTTTGACATTCTTGTCTCTTAGATACATGGAAGTATCTAAACGTGCATGGAGAATTCTTATCTCTTATAAGAGCACTTCCATTAGTGGGATGGTGATTCGATCGTATCTCATCCATTTATATTAACATATAAAAATAAAAAAAATTGGAGAAAGAGATCATTTGAGAAACT
This sequence comes from Camelina sativa, assembly GCF_030686135.1. Lineage (NCBI taxonomy): Eukaryota > Viridiplantae > Streptophyta > Magnoliopsida > Brassicales > Brassicaceae > Camelina > Camelina sativa. The sequence continues at coordinate 5,084,274 of NC_141898.1, forward strand.
TAGAACTCCATTAGATACTCTCCCACCAATGTGTCACTTTATTACTTAATATTTTTTTTAAAACAAAACAAAATTTAAATATCTAAAATCATATTTAAAATTTTATATAAAGTGGTTGAGAAACCCACTTGAGTCTCTCTACACTACTGAAGGTGCTCTAAGTAGGAGGACAAGATTTCAATTTCTTCGTATTATATTGTTGAAACAAATCTTTGACTAATTAAAAAGCATGGGGTTTTAGTAAGAAGTACGAACCGGTATTTTCCCATCACCCACTTCGTCCCGTTGGGTGATGTCCGACGATGACCAGCAATTTAATATTTCCCACTCGATCTCTGGTCCAGACTTAAAAAACAAGGATTAAACTTCATAATGGAATCTTTTTCGTACGGGGAAATTTGAAACGTATTGATTCATTATGCTTGTCAATTTCTAAATTAAAAACGTGACAAATTAACAAAAATATATTTAAATAAGATTTTTGTTGTCAACATGATTTGAGAGTCTCTTTCACTACACATGCTCTAAAATTTAGGTGGCACAGGGCTGGCATACGGGACAAAGCATCGCGCGTCCACATATTTTAAGGATGCAATTACCATTACTATTCGTTTTTTGTTGGAGAAAATATCTGAGTTATATAAACAGTAGTTATCATTTCACAACATTTTGATGTTGCTAATGGAGATTATCTTCACACGATTTGATTAAAATAATCTTCATCACTCGTCAGGATAGCACACACTCTGTTCACACTTATTACTGTTGGTGGTCTTTAATATACTTTAAATACTCTTAATTAGTTATTTGACATGTAAAATGTATCTTGAATCTTCTCCTCCCCGAGTGGTTTCTTCGACTAGGTTTTCTCTTCGATTACGTATTTTTTTGCTTGACCTTTTTTTCGTTACAACATGAACACCAACAACAATAATAATATAATTTCTGTTTGATTTGTCATTTTTGGGTCATATATACACATGTCCCGTAAGTTAAAACTCTTTTTCAATGTTGTTATTTTTGTTTGTCTCGGACCTAATTAACATAATTAGAAAATCATATTTTAATTAAGAGAGCTCATCAAGAGTATTTAAAGAACTTTCGGCACATGTATTTTTACTTTAAAGTTTGTATTTCTTATTTAGGTTATTGTTATATACTTAGATAATGAGATTTTAACACAAAACCACTTGTAATGAATTAATGAATATTGATCTTATAAGTCATTTTTTTGTATTTTTTGGTTTTGATGAAATATACAGAAAAATACACATAACTCTCACATTAAAAATAAACCATGCAATATAAATTATATATCTTTTATTTCTTTCTTAATTCGTTTATGAAGATTGAATCTAAGATCCAAATATTATGGCGCATTTCAATTGTAAACAGAAATTGACCAAAACTCCATAACATAACATAATTTCAAGATCAATTTAAATTATATTGTTTTGGGTATTAAGAGCAACGACTTTGCAGTCACTTGGCATGTTTCATGTGATTTATATAATGTGCTACGTAATTGATTAAGTTCCATCGATCTCTCTATAAATTAAAGAGTGTGTAGTGCTTCCTCGATACACAAACATCTTCTGATATTTCTCTTCTAAATCTTATCATCAATAAGTACAATAATGAAAATGGATCCAAGATTCATCGACACCTTACCTTCCTTGAGGTTCGTCTCTCCAATTCATTATTACACACACACACATATATACATGTATACTTTACTTTGATTTAGCTCGTTAAAAATATATATGCATGCAGCTTTATATGTAATGATATATGTATATCTCGATGCAGCTATATTGATGATAAGTGTGATCTTGATGAATATGCGTTTGTGAAAGCTCTACGTATGAGTGGTGGAGATGGAGCCAACAGTTACTCCGCCAATTCTCGTCTTCAGGTTCTTCAATAACTTCTTTTTTCTTCGTTTTAACCAAAATATTTATCAATACTATTTGATGATAAAAATGATTTTTTTTCTATATTGCATTTTGATAAATTTATAAAACCTAAAACATAAGCTAAATGTTTATATGTAACCTAATTATTAAATGAAACTATACATCTATATTAAAGAGCTTGCATACTTATATTTGTTTTGTAAATACGAATTGTAACAAAACTCAATTTTATATTAAAAAAAATATATTGTAACAATAACAAATATATATTATGCATGAAGTAGGAAAAATAATGTAAACAAAAAAAACAATCAATATATATGAAAGTCTTGTGTTTAAAATTGAAATACTTGTTATTTTCCATCTATATGGCCAGGTAGTCTTAAATTTGTAGTTATGAAAAATATTTTTTCTTAAATTTGGACCAATCAAATTCATTAAAATATATAGAAAATAGTAGTAACTGAAAACAAAATTAACAGAGAAAATTTTGAGTTTTTCGTTCAAAATAAAATTTACTAAAATAGAACGAACTTGATAAGTATTTTACTAATAAATATTTTAGACTAATCTTACTATTTGACTAAGTTACTAAAAATAGTTGGACGGCTTATTGGGTTTATAAATCTAGTTAAGTATCACGGGAATATGCGTTCTATTAGTGACGGCTCTGCCTCAGCCAAAAAAAAGGAGATATTAGATGACGTTTCTAGGACTATAAAAGGTCCTCCTCTTGTAACGGTTTTGTTTATATCACTAATATGTTACTTATAAAGAATGAGACATGCATGTACACTAGTTTCCGATACGTACATAACTAGTTTGAGTTCATTTACTTTCATTCAAGTTTCTTATAAACGAAGATCGTCCATCATAAACAGATCGAGATTATAATAATTATGATACGTGTTTACTTTTTTGGTTTGTAGAGAAGAGTTTTATCGATGGCCAAACCAGTCTTGGTAAAGAACACAGAAGAAATGATGATGAACTTAGACTTTCCAACGTACATCAAAATTGCTGAACTGGGTTGTTCTTCAGGAGAAAACACGTTTTTGGCTGTCTCTGAGATCATCAACACCATTAATGTGTTGTGCCAACATGTGAACGAAAACCCGCCAGAAATCGATTGTTGTCTTAACGATCTTCCGGAAAACGATTTCAACATGACATTCAAGTCCATACCTTTCTTCAATAAGAAGATCAAAAACAAATTAGCATCGTGTTTCGTCTATGGAGCTCCAGGTTCCTTCTATTCAAGGCTGTTCTCTCGCAACAGCCTACATTTTTATACATTCCTCTTACGCTCTCCATTGGCTCTCTAAGGTACTTAAAAATACAAGACTTTGTTATAACAAGTTTCTTTGTATAAAACATTAACTGTGTGTTTGAAGGTTCCTGAGAGAATAATAAGGGGAATGTGTACATAACAAATTCAAGTCCTAAAAGTGCAACAAGGCTTACTTAAATCAGTTCCAAAATGATTTCACGATGTTTCTAAGATTACGTTCTGAAGAAATTGTCTCTAGTGGACGTATGGTTCTTAACTTCATCGGAAGAAACACTCATCTTAAAGATCCGATGTATAGAGATTGTTGTCATTTTTGGACATTGCTATCAAAATCTCTCCGTGACTTAGTTTTCGAGGTACATCAAATCAAATTATTCATTTGTACTGGTCAAACATTTTATATAGATGCATTCATGGTCTTAGGTATTTATTTGAAGCATGAACAAATACATACAATCATAAAAGACAACCAAATAATACTATAATAGTGAAGGGATTATATTAGTTTAATAAAATTTCGCGTTTGATTTTTGTTTTTTATACAGAAATTTCACGTTTAGTTTCAAACATTTTGTTTTGATTTAGGCGAGCTATATATTAATAATTCTTTTTGATATTATTAAAGACCAAAAGTATTTTGTTGTTTCTACCAAAAAAAAAAAGAAAAAGAAAAAAAGTATTTTGTTAAATTTAAGACATGGTGCTCATCCCAATCTTCATAAAGGGCCATGTCAGTGAATCAAAGCTGGATACGTTCAACATGCCGTTTTATGATCCGACCGTATATGAACTCAAAGAAGTAATACGAAACGAGGGCTCTTTTGAAATCAATGAATTGGAGGCACATGGATTCGATCTTGGTTATAGTAACTGCGACTATTACGAAGAAGATGGGTACGAAGCAGGACGCAATGAAGCTAATTGTATAAGAGTGGTTACTGAACCAATGCTCGCTGCACATTTTGGAGAAGACATCATCGATACCTTGTTTGATAAGTATGCACACCATGTGACTCAACATGCCAACTGCAGGAACAAAACGTCTGTCAGTCATGTCCTTTCGTTGATTAAGAAATAATCAACTTCTATGATGTTTTTAATTTGTTTCCTTCAATAAATTCCAAGACCTGCCACTCTCAAGTCTCAATGTAACGACGATGTGATGCTTGTCTAGTTGTCTTGGAAAAAAGAGTGTGATTGTAAGTTTGTAATATGTTCTGTTTTATTTTTAAAATCTTTTGTTTACATCTACAGTCGTTAATATATATGACGATAATTCTGCAAAAGTTGCTGATTCTTCAACATAAAACCTTAAGCAGAAGCTTATCTTTTTCGAAATTATATGCAGAGACGTAGCATTTCTTGATACACAAGCAACCATCATCAAAATTTAAAAGCATCATCCATCCATCCATCCATCCATCCATCCCACAAAACCCAAATCAAGAAAATCCAAAAAGTTGGATAAAAAACAACAACTATTCACCTTTCTTCATCGCCAAGCTTCGAATAGCTCAACTCTGTAATTCACGCGTCCAACAATACTACTCGCTTTAGACATGGTCGATGTGGTCTTCTTTCTCTGCTCCTCCCAATCATTGTGTTTCTGTCCATAACCTCCATTGTTACAGCTTTTCACCTGAGAAGACTTTATGCCAACAAGTTCTGGAGATTCTACAGATTCTTCTTCTTCTTCTTCATCTGCAGACACTTCTTTGTCTTTCATCTCGGCCTCAGAGCTGTCTAGAGCTTCATCCTTGTTAGCTTTCATGAGATGCAACAGTTGTCTACTGCTGCTCTGATCACCATTATGGTCCCGAGGACCTGGAATTGAGGCTGGAACCAACCTGTCTCGAGATTCTTTCCGGTCTTTAAGCGTCTTCACAATAAGTGTTTTAAGAAAGTTCATAACTTGCACAGCATACATGAGAGCCGTCAATGGATCCAACATCTGCAATTTGACTGATGTCATTTACCAAAAACTTACACATAAAACAATCTTAAGAGATACATTCGAAACACTAACCTGAGTCATGTTAGGTGCAAAAACCATTGCAATGTTGCGAGCATTCATCTTGTTAAGTTGTTCCATCTCGACAACATCAGCCATTAGATTTATAGCCCAATCTAACAAAGAAGCTTCAGTTGAAGGAAGAAGCCTTACAAGGTCCACACAGTCATCTTCACTCTCAGACTCCATTACTTGCTCTGGTGAGAGCGAATCCAAAACACCGCTCGGAAGTTCCCTAAACCAAGCCTAGAAGAAAAACCAAAATTCAAGAAAAAAAAAGTAAAAGGAAACAACATGATCGTTGGGAGCTTTACAGGTTTGTTACCTTAATGAGACTTGCTAGGCAGTGGACATCGATGTTATCAGGTATAACACCTTTGTTCAACTCTTCCCTTATGTACTCCTCTTGAGCATTCTCACCATTTATCCTGAAAATTCCTTCAACCTATATGCAACAAACGAAGCAAATGAATATATTTCTTTACCCCTTGTCGTAAAACCGGATGGAAATTGTTATAAACACGCACCCGCAATCCACCTCTACTGTACAAGTGACTCTGCATCATCAAAAGTATCGTAGGCACGATGTTCCCTCTAGTATCATAAGATAGCTGCATTGACTCGGTAGAGACTCCAAACACGGTAGCACTGCATTTACAAACACAGTCTTAATCAGCTTCTGCTCGAACAAAAGAGTAAAACTATCTATCTACCCACTCAAGAGCGTTGACTAACCATTGCACATTGTAAGAAAACAAGAGATTTTGATTCAAGAACATCAAAGTTGGCAAAGAGTTGAGAAAATGTAAATCACACAAGAAGTCCTTAATCTATCTACCTCACTCAAGATCCTTAAACAAGCCATCTACTTGATAAAATATTTCAGCCAAACTCATAGAACATAAGGGATTTGATTCAAGAACATCAAAAGTGTCAGGGGCTACACTAATCGCAGGTAGAATCATTTCAGAGGATACAGAAACTAAACCACAGACACTAATTGGTTCTTTATAATTGATTAAAGCATTTAATCAACAAACTCAATCACCAAACTTTACCAGATAAAAATCGATAAGAGACCCAAAAAACGAACCTTGCACTAGGAGCTCGTCTGGGGACTTCAGGTTCAAACTCAACAGGCAAGCCAAGGAAGCCATGGAAACGATCAAAGGTGACATGAGCGACATGCCTAACATCAGTGGGAACACCAATCTCCATAGAACAAAGATCCTCTTCACCAACACAGCCACCAATCACAGACCTTCTAATAGCCGAAACAATAATCTCCAATGCAGAGGAAAGCTCGAATCTTTCTCTCTCTTTCTCGCTCCTCTCCTCTTCCTCTTCCTCTTGAGAAATGTTAAAAGGGGAATGTGGGTCTCTGTTACAATCATTGCCACCACATGATGTAGAAGAGGAAGAAGCAGAAGAGCTTGAAGGTGAAGGGAAATGGCATGATTGGCTCGATTTTAGTACTTTGGCCATTATCTCAAAGGATAATCCAAAATAAAAATCAAATCTTGGAGTGATGGGTACTCTCTCTCTCTCTCAATGAGAAGAAACAGTGAGGGAGAGGTCAAAATCAATAGGCTATAAAGAATCAATCTTTAATTAGAAAAAAAATTTCAGGGAAACAGAAAAAGAAAAAAAAACCTAGAAAATTGGATTAGTAAATGGGAGTAATTAATGATTTGCTTTGGTTTCTGTTGGGAAAAAAAGATTAAAACTTTTTTGTTTGGGTATTACTAAGCGACGCGTAGAGTTGAATTGAAGAAAGGGTTTTTAGTTGGTGGGTTGTAATTATCACACTTCAATCCTTCTTTCTTTCTTTCTTTCTTTCTTTCTTTCTTGCTTCTTCGTATTGTATACACAACAGCTCACAGAAGAGATAAAGAGAGAGATAGGTGGAGGTAGGTGAGAGAGAAGATGAAGGATTAACAAGGAAGATGAAGGTCGAGCTGTCTTTTTTTTTTTTTTTTTCTTTTTTCTTTGCTGTGTCTTTTTTGTAATGGTGTGTCTCGCTCTCTCTCTTTACATACTATCTACTTAGGAAAAGTATCTAAAGTAGATATATGTATGTAATAACTTTTTTTGTTTCTATGTGAGATGATATCAAATATACTATCTAGTAGGATAATTCTAATTCTGACTATTATCAATTAACTCCGTTTTATTATATTCCCATACTGGAGAATGGAGATATATATCTATGACAAAGTCAAACACACTTGTAAAAGCAGTAATCTACCATAATAATCAGTTGAGAGCTTATTAGTAAAAGAATTAATCTACAATAAGACTAGTCTCTTATGTTATTTGGTAACCTAATCACAACCAATGTTCCCAGAAGCGCCACAAATATGGCATTACACCATTTTTAAAAAAAAAAGTTAGTTAAAAATTCACATAATACTAGGATTTCTATGGTTTTGATCTAAAATGAGATTGATATCATATAGCATAATCAAATTTTGAAGAAAAAAAAAAGGATGGTGAAGTTTTATTGAACAACTTGTATCCAAAGTGAATATTTTAGTTACTTGTAATGGTCCAAGAGAATATATCAAGTTAATTTACGTTTTCTATATGGGAATAGTTGTTACCGTTAGAATTTAGAAAGAAGCAATCTCTCTCGGACTCTCTCTAGCCTCTTCCCCAAAACTAAAAGAGAAAAATAATCAAAAGAAAAAGGAAATAAAGTGAAGTTGGTGGAAGTTCTTTTTGGATTAGTTGTAAATCCATGTGTTTTAAATTTTCTAATCAAACTTTTGCTATATTAGTTAGAGATACCCCCGACCACGAATGTTTTAAAAAAAAAAAAAAAAAAAACACATCAAATTGTAAATGACAAAACACAAATACCTACTTTTTCTACCAATAAAGTACATCGAGTCATGGTTAGATAGATGTGTATCATAAGTTTTTGTTGATTTATAGAACAAGAAAGAGGAATGTAAGTTGGAAACTAATACCACCCCCACGTGTGTGTATGTGCCGACGACGACGACGACGACCCACGTGCCGAACATTCCGTGAGGTTACGTGTTGTACTTGTACGTTGTTGCTGTTTTATTGGAGATAGTCAGATTTAGGTTTAGATTATATGGTATCATCATCATTTCATTTTGCCTTGCAAACAATACTTCGTGGGGCACATGCTTCCTTGATTCCTTCCACTTTCACTTCTCTTTTCTCGTTTACTCTATTATTCCCTTTTGCGCTTCTTCTTATTCACGAAACATCTTTATCACAACAGAGGAGCCAAACGGCACAATAATGATCTAATTAGAGAAAGATGGGTAAAAGACTAAAGGTTAAAGATTAGAGATAAAAGCAAGCAAAAGAAAACGACCGTTGGAGCTCGTTTACCCAAAATTCATATCTCCACAACTAAAAGGATTTTACTTTGTGTAAGGTCTGGCCCAATCATACTTAGCTTTTTCCTTGAATCTCTTATGTAAAGTTGTGTAGCAATGCTTAAAAATTGTTGGACCAAAGATCTAACCCTATGAGGAATATAGAACTTAAAGAGACCCTGACAAAATTGAAAAGAGAGATCAAAACACAAGGACATTATATCCAGATTTTCCTGTATCCATCTAATCAAGGGTTACAAAAAACTTCAGAGCATAACAATAGAAGTGAAGGAGTCAAAGAAGTTGAATTCATCAAATTAATCTTCTTCAAGATTCATAGATGCTAAGTACAGAGAACAAACTAAGTCAAAAGTCATATTACAGAAGATGATTGAATACTGGTGGTGCAAAGTAAAGTAATCAAAGCTAAGATCTGCCAACTGGTTCAAGAGCCTCAACAGTGACAATGCTGTTTCCTCTAATCACCTGGATCCAGGAAACGTAGAATGTTAAAACAGAACAGATGATGGATGACTACTTCCAGAACATTTCTGTGGTTTAAAAAAAGGGAAGACAAAGAGAGAGAGAAAGAGAAACGTACCACCATCCCAATGTCAGTCTTGTCATCACCATTGACTGCAACAGTGTTATCCACAACAAGATTCATGAACTGATCAAACCCACGGAGAGTTCCAACTACCGTTCGGTTGGCATTAAGCTTAACTACAATTGGAGGGGAAACACACACAAAAAAAAACAGAGAGACAATAACTTCTCTTGACCATACCCAGTTACCAAAACATGATAAAACACAAAATGTTCAATAACGAAAGCATATGAAGAAACAAAACCAAGGAATCCGTAAACCATCCTGCTGCAACCTTGACTAAATCAATGAGATGAGACTATGCTATGAACTATGTGATATTTGTTCTATAGATATATATGACTTGAAATGGAATACATATCTTCACTAAACATAGCTCGTAGGTTCAAGAGTTTGAAGCAAATCACAGCAACAGACTAGGTAAAACATCCTGAAACACTTTAAAAAGAAAACAAGAAAACAAAAAAAAAACAAAAAAGAGAGAGATGGGAGCTTACTTTGGAGTTTCTTGTCCATGTACCTGACATAACATGAAACGAACGAAGAACAAAAATCAGAAACAAACACGAAGCTCGATTTGAAACTAAAACATATCTGGATGTAGAGAAATATCCCAAACAAAGAAATACAAAACAGAGAGATTGAAGTAGCGGAGAGAAACTTACTTCTTGAGATCCGGAGGCTGACCTGAACGACTCATAGGTATATAAAATCAAAACAGATGGGGTGTTCCGAGAATCGAACTCGGGACCTCTCGCACCCGAAGCGAGAATCATACCACTAGACCAAACACCCTCTGTGAACAAAGCGAGATGTAGACGATTATTATTAACCAAAACCTCAAAGAATATGAGATTTGTTAGCCGAAGAGTAAGCCAAACTTGAGTTTTAAACCATGATCTAAACAAGATTTAAGGCAGCATTTCTCGTTCATGTCAAGTCTCATATATAAGATGTATACAAAAACAAATAAAAGTTCCAAATTCCAATCATTTACTTACATATGAACCAAGCATGTTTAACTCGCTTGGAAGCAAAAAAAAAAAAAAAAACAGACCTGGTTTTGGACACTTCTTTCTGCAGTTAACCAGACCTGTGTATCAAATTAAACATTTACAAACTTCAACCAATTTTCACTGCCAACAATGAACCTTTGGAGCTTAAAAGAAACAAAAGGAACAGCACTAATCAAACAATCTCTCCGTTCGTACGTACCGAAGTAAATTGTATTCACCACACCATCAACTCTTTTTCATTATAAATAATTGATTGCATTCTAGTTGAATTATTGATTTCAAAAACGCATTATGCTAACAATCTAGCTTGGTTTGGTTACAGATCCACGACAGAAAAACATTATCAAAAACTGCATGCGACTTTCTAATCTGGTTTTAAAAGCACCTAACTCATAAGGGATCACATTCTATGATCTGAAGTTGAAAAGAGATTAAGAGAGAAATGCAAAATAGCAATACACCAAATAACAGTAATACAAAGTGATCAATCACTCACTATCATTTTTTTCCTCATTACCAAAAAAACTCCAAATACAATGTCGAAGAAAAACACAGCTTATAACGTTCTTGAAGCAACTGGAATGATAAACTGGAGAGAGACAAAACTAACTTCGAAGTGTACCCAAGAAAATACAGAGAGAGTCAAGGGCACAATTGAACGATGATGAGCCACACACATCGTGAAATCAGAGTCTTCTTCCTCTTCGTCCACCCTTTCGGCGTGTACTGTCTGTGGGAATCGGAGTCACATCCTCTGCAAAATACATTCAAGAAAGATTCAATTTGCATAAGCAATCCAAAGTAACAAATTCGTCCATACAAAACAATGTGAAAGAAATTCAGATTCTATGTTACCTATACGACCAATCTTCATGCCAGAACGAGCAAGGGCTCTGAGAGCAGACTGAGCACCTGGACCTGGGGTCTTGGTTTTGTTTCCTCCAGTAGCACGGAGCTTCACGTGAATTGCTGTGATGCCAAGTTCCTGTAACATATAGGCATTAGAGATTATCATCCAGAAGCTCAATGTCCTTATTAAACAAAAAAGCATGAACATTGACTAATGTCTAACCTTGCATCTCTGAGCAACATCTTGAGCAGCAAGCATAGCAGCATAAGGAGAGGACTCATCACGGTCAGCCTTCACTTTCATTCCACCTGCAAATCATTTATTAAAAAATGATTCAGATCGCATTGATCATTGCACTGCAAAGAATAGAAAGGATACATACCAGTGATACGAACGAGAGTTTCCCTGCCGGACAGATCAGTCACATGCTGCAAAAAAAAAGTGATCCAAAGGCAATGTCATGAACTCATTTCACAGAAGGTATAATAATCATACGAACATTGAATATCAAAGAGCAAAAGCTTACAATGAAAGTGTCATTGAATGAAGCAAAGATGTGAACAACACCGAAAACTTGCTCTCCTTCACGAACAGTAGGTCCAAGAGTCACAGTCTCGACCTTTGGCTCCTTAGTCTTTCTCTTAGACGACTATAAAAGAGAGAGAGAGAGAGAGAGAGAGCAAAACACATTTGAGAAACAAATTGTTCACCACTGGTCTAACACTTATCAGACAACCCTCAAACTAAGAACAAGACAAGCAAAGATCAATATCGCATATAGCTGAAACATCATTTGATCCACCAATTACAGAACCTAGAAAGTATGGAACATTAGAAACTAGCAAAACTTAGTGAAATAATCTCATCGCAGATCTAAAGTTCCCTACAGACTAACGCAAGAAACCAAATTCTCCCGAAGAAACAAGTGTTTGGAGGAGAGAAAGAGCTTACCATCTTCAAAAATGGATGAGAAGAGACGAAACGCTTAAGGTTTTTGGATGCTCAGTGATAGACAAAAAGGAAGACACTCACGGCGCTACAAATCTTCTTTATAGATTAGGGTTACATCGGAGTTCCCCTAATAAATGACGTAAATACCCTCAGCCCTTTTGATTACCCAATACGTCGTCGTTTTAGTTTGATTATGCGAAAATCATTAAAATGATAATTCTTCTTGATCTAGTTTTGTAGGAATAAGCAAATTTGATATTTTGTGGTCTTGACTCTTGAGAGTAAACTGGCAATGTTAACATTGATCGTGCTTGGTCTCATGCTGAACAATTTTCTTTTCAACAGATCAGTTTAATTCGAATTTGACTCCACAGTTAATAATATGTTGGAATCAAGACCAAAATGATTATGATATAGAAGAGAAGAAGAATTCATTATTGATACTTTTGAATTCATACAGAAACATTATTTCTTGGCATGAATCCATAACCTTTACATATTAGTAAGAAGGTAATAGAGAAACGAAAGATGCAGAGTTTGCAAGACGGAGACTTCTTCATTCAAGACTTGTTCAAGGATCAGACGACAGAAGAGACTTGGCTGGTGAAATCAAAGCAACAGCACCTCTTCCAAGTTTTGAATACTTCTTAAACACACCTTGTAGCCTGCTCTCCTCAACACTCGAGTGAACGAAAGCTAAAAGCTTTGAGCAATCCCTGGTAAACACATACACATATAGAGATATTAGTATACAAAACATAATGAATCACAAAGTTGTTTGTAAGAAAGAAAGAAGACTAACATGAGTTGAGATTCAGAGTAGCCTGTGTGGAACTTTAATGTATCAGTCCAAGCAGGAGTCTTGTTTAAGGTGCATCTGGCTGTGTAGACAGCTGACGCAGCAAGCATGGAAGGACAGAACATCAAACTGTCGTAGTGCATCAAACCCAACTCAGCAAGAAAATGAACCATGCTCTCCAATTTCGGATCAGAACCTGAGGCTTTGATGAACCTCACAAGAAACACATATTGTGTTGGAACTGTCAAGTACCATTCGAGACTCCCCAAAATGGTTTTCTCCATCACTAGAATCTGTTTGCTGATGTAGGAGTTATCAGTCACGTATACCAAATCATTAACCTGTGGAGGCCAGATCTCTTCGTACTTGGAAGCTATGAGCAAAGCACTGATACCTACAAGCTGTAACTCTCTTCTAGGCACAGGTTTCAAAGACAGGAAACGATCAATGATGTTGACAGTGAGGTAAAGAGTCTCAGGGGAGAGATCAAACTTGACATGAACTTCTACAAGCCAATCTATAAGGATTGATCTCATCTTCTCATAGATCTCAGGTTGTGTATGCATATACATCAGAGGTTTGCTCTCATTCTGCAACAAAGAACAAAACAACACGCTTGATTAAAGAACCATTCACATAACTCATTCATAAGCATTAACAAAAGAGGGTTATATACTATGACAAGTACCTCAACTTCTTTGTAGAAAGTGTATATATCCTCAACATACTCCACAGTAGCAAGATCGTTGTCTTTGTCGACAGAATCGATATCCAAAGTTTTAGAAGCAGCCTAAGTGTGTGTATACAAATCAATCAGAACATTGCACACTATGATTTCAATATGTAAAAAACCAAAGAATTATTAATCAAAGAATCTAACCTTGCTACGAGCATCGAGAACAGAAGAGTAAGTAACTTTCTTATGAGACAACACAGTCGCATCACTTTTCTTACTCTCTTTAGCTTTTGCAACCTCGTTCGTATCAGGACTAATCACAATGACTTCAATAGGTTTTGATGGCTCCTTCTTATCACCACCTCGTGCTTTCTTTTGAACCGCTCTTACAACTTCTTGTCTCTTGGTAACAACAACTTTAGATCCATCAAGAACTGGATCCTGCAACGAGAGAGAATACAAAAAAATGTGAGATTTAAGAATCATCTAACAAGCTCATGGGTCGGCGTAAAAAAGTAACAAGATATCTGATAAGAATAAAAAAAAAGAGACCTTTTTATTAGCGGCGGCGGCGGCGTTTTCTAGCAACTGAGCACGGAAGTTACGAGTCATGGGTCGATTGATCTTTCCTCCATCAACACCGGGAAGAGAATCGATGTTTCCAATGTCACCAAGAGCACGACGGTTCTTGGGTTCACCTGAATTTTTCACATAAAGCAACCAAATCAACAACGGAATTGGTCAATTAGGACCCAAAAGAATAAGAACAAAGATCGATCGGCGAAACAAACCTCTAACGGGTTGAGGACGAAGAACAGGTCTAGTCGCCATGATTTTTTTTTCTCTGTCGGTGTTTTTTCAAGACTCTTTTTTTTCCTTTTTCTTGTAGAGAGAATCTGAAAGTATATGAGAAGAGGGATGAGAGAGATTGATTAAGGGGGAAGAGAGGAGAGGAGCGGAGCCATTAAAGCATAATTTGGCAACGGTCAAATATTTAGCGGGATTAGATTCCTAGCCGTTGGATGATGAACTTTGAATCTAACGGTGGATGAGTGAGTTTTGTTTATTTGTCTCTTTTTTTTTAACCCGTTCTTTTTCTCCCAAGTTACCGTTGGACTGTAACGAAAATTCACACTTTTTTATAAATGACCAGGTCTGAGTTTTAATTACAGGTTTATTTCTTTCCGTTAATGACAAGGTTTGGAGTTTTGATTCGGATTAAATCAAAGATTATATATTCTATAATTGTTTTTCTTATGGGTCAAAGCAACGTTTTAGATATTTTTGTATACCTTATTTGCACAACAAATGGCTTCAGAGAGACCTTTACACAGTTCATGTAACAATTTGAAAGATTTGGTCGTTCAATTTTCATTGGTTTGAATTTATATTCTGCTTACTAGAAAATATTTTTATTTTAAGATCCGACGGAGAAAAACTTTTGTTATTAGCATCCTCTGCTTAACGTTTTAAGAAAAATAGAATTACGCATAATTTTCTGTTTAAATAATGGATAAAACTTGAGCATCTTGCGAGTTGCGAGAACCCTCCAAATAGCCGAAACCTGACGAGTCAATGGGATGCACCGAGCCAATCCGTAGATGAAGAAAATTGAGTTTTTAAACTAGAGCTCGAACAAGTGCATGTTCAGTTAAAAGAAATTTCAACACAAATGCATATGGCCGTCAGTGAGGTGCCAGAGCTAGAAAAGGTTTTGGAGGAGGTGAAGCGTTCTCCATTCACCGCACACATCTCAGATGTTTAATGTTGAAATATGAAATCAACAATATAAATAATATGAATATTCTTAGGGATAAATCGGAAGTCGTCCTTTTATTAAAGTAGAATTTAAGATCAGAATTTACGGAAAATACAATTAAAGATCTAAGCGCAGTTAACACGATAATAATTGCTCTTTTCTCTCTGATTGCCAAGATTTCGGATTCAGACCTCTGACAATGACATCTCTTATTTATAATGGGCCATTGATATACGGTCACTTCTGTCTGTTTTGCGAAATGACGATTTTGCCCCTGCGGCCAAATGGGCCAGATCCATGACTTCAGACCTTTAACTTTTTGAGAATCTTCTGTTTGGGCTTCGTGAAATGTTAGGGGCAAAGCCCATATCCAACAATGGTCCCCCCCTAGTCCGATGAGCGATAGCTTGTTTAAGCTCGTTGGGTACAATTTCACGTCTCTAGGTCCGTCTTGCAGAAGGAACAAAAGATTTTTAAGAGCTTGAAGACCTTTCGGATGGTTCCTGGAAGAATAGTGCGTTGCACATGTTTTTCGAGACATCCGAGAGATTCCGAGATGAATCGTGCATTGCGCATGTTTTTCGAGACATCCGGGAGATTCCGGGATGAATAGTGCATTGCACACGTTTTTCAAGACATCCGAAAGATTTCGGGATGAATAGTGCATTGCGCACGTTTTTCGAGACATCCGGGAGATTTCGGGATGAAGAGTGCATTGCGCCCGTTTTCTAAGTTTGTTGGGTTTTAAACGGGAGTTTTGCATGTTCTGCACGTTTCCCGAGGCTCGAAAATTAGAGATACCTTCAAAATTATGGTTTTCCTTTTTATCTCGGTCAACGCACTGGTCTCCTCCATATAAATATGTCTCTTTATCTTTATTTTTACGCATTATTCTCTTCTTCTCCACAAGGTAATTTTCTTTCTTTCTCTCCCTTATCTTTTTCTTCCTACTTTTCTTCCTCTTTTCTTTTGTTTGTATGACCATGGTCTTGCCGCCAAACCTCTTCCAGGTCGCCGAACTTGCCACGTCGTTCCATCTTCCCGGCGCTGCTCGAACCGGTCAGTCTGTTCCGCCGGTATCTCCTCCTAGCCGTTGGATGAACTCGCACCGCGCCATCGGACCTAGCCGAGACCGTGAGGTGTCTCGGTCATGCTTCTCCGCAAGCGACACCATCGACCTGCTCTGCCCCGCTCCACTTCCAGATGAGTCGTGCCGCCGTGACCGTCAGATCAAGCCGAGACCATGAGGCGTCTCGGTCTCGCTTTCCCTGCCCAGGCACCGTCAATTTACAAGTTACGCGTGGTCCTCAAATCGAAGGTGTTGTGGCGTGCTGGTCCATGGAGCTGGAGCGGTCGAAAGTGTGCTTTGCAAGATGTAGGATGCGTACAAGACGGCGTGATGGTATGGCGACGTCGTGGAGGGATGACAGGTTCCGCACAGTGTGGTGTGCTCAAAGACTTGCCCTAGGGCCTTAGTTTTTTGGTCGTGATTGAGGCTTGTTGGCGAGGTTGCGAGGTGATGGAATGGATGTTGTACGTGTTTGTGGTTGAATGCGTACTTTCGACGGCAAGATCGAGACCGTAGCATGGTCGAGATCACGGCGAGATCGAGGCTGTGTCAAGCCCGAGATTAAGACAATGCACAGTATGATACGGTGGCGAGGTTGATGGTGTTTCCGCGAGATACACGTAATGGCACCATATTAGCGAGATGGACGTATTAGCGAGATGGACATCGTACGGGGGCAAGATGGGGAGTGCGGAGACGAGATGGGTGAGCTCGCCACTCTCTAGCTTGTGATTGTGGCACGGTGCCGCCGTCTCCGCGCGTAGCTTCGATGGTCTTGGCGAGATCACGTTAGAGGGTTAACCTTCGAGACACGTTGATGAGATCACCGTTTGCAGAGAAATTGACGAGCTCGTACGAGTCGAGATGTGCGCGTGTAACACGACAGTGGATGTTGTACGCGGATGAGTAAAAGTGTGGAAAGTGATGCAATACAATTTGCAGGATGGTGATGGTGCGCAGTATGTACTACGCAGATAATCCTGGTGTGATCGATTTATCTCGAATACTATGGCTTTTTTGATGGGGTTTGTTGCTCCAATACTAACCGGTTGCTTGGTTGGTTTTGCAAGGTCTCGCGCCATGGCTTCGGGAGATGATATTCCAGAAAAGTTTGGAGATGATCAGTATCACGCGCTAGAGAGGGGTTTCGACGACATTGGAGCGGGTCATCCGTCCTGGTGGAATCTGTCGGAGGGAAGAGGTGTCTTGACTGATTTTACGGAAGAGGATGTCCGGGACCTTAAGGTCATGTTTCCTACAAACGTTTAGGACCTTAGTCTGATTCCACATCCTTCGGGTCAGCGATGCGGGAAGGTACTCGGGTACGAAGAACGTACTGGCTCAGAGTTTGCTCTTAGATCTCTGGTCGCTGGCTTAGCTGTGGGTAATAAGGTTCCACAGCCCGCATGTTCGATGTCTACGAAATGCCACACAACTTGCAGCTTGTGTTGTCGAGTATCAACGAACGTCCGTGGGATTGCCCAGCATATCACCTCTGCGTCTACGAGGACTTTTTTACTGAGTGCGGCATGTGGTTCCCGATTCCAGAATTTTTGACGAGTTACTCCACATGTCGGATGATCGCATTCTCGCAGCTGTCGATCTCCACCATCCGTAACGCAGTGGGACTTACGATAATTGGCGCCTTAATGGACATCAAGATTAACTTGGACCTCTTCGAACTAGTTACGCGACGGCTGAGGACTGTCCGGTGCGTCTCCTACGGCTGCAGACTGTCCGGTGCGTCTCCTACGGCTGAGGACTGTCCGGTGCATCGCCTATGGCTGCGGAATGTCAGGTACAGCGCCTTTGACAGAGAGGTCGTTTGGTACGGCACCTTTGACAGCGGGACAGTTTGGTATGGCGCCTTTGACAGCAGGATCGTTCTGCGGAACTCCTTTGCCATTACTTCTAGGGCGTAGTGTTTTTCAATGGCGTAATCAGAATATCAGATAAGCAAAATAGTTATGTAACAAAAAGTTTATCGATCAAATCTCTTCGTTATAAACAATGTCCTTAACCAAATAATTTTGGAGAAATGGGAGAGATGTCAGATAAAAATTGCCAAATAGAGTTTTTGAGCTCATGATGAAACCATTCGCAGATCTAATTGAATCCTCATTCATCATCATAAAACCATTCCTCCTCCCAAAAAAAAAAAAAAAGAATTCCAATATAAAAAAACTAATCGGCGAAGTCAGATAAAATGCCAAATAAAAGTTTTGAGCTCAAAATGGAGAAACTAATCTCCATTCGCACATCTAATTGAATCATCATCCTTCGCCGTGTTTAAAAAAAATCAAAATCAAAGAAAAAAACAAGTTCAATTTAAAAATACTAGGAGCGATCGAAAAACAATTCGTGAAGAAACAATGATGTATATAAAAGAGAGACTTAATAAAAGTAAAATAAAAACTTTTAGAACAACGATTACAATCCTACAAGACGACGGCTAAGTCCGTGAAGAGCTTCACGAAGATATATATATATATATATACAGATATGAAGTAGGGTTGATCTCCGTGAAATTACGTTCTACCCTTATGAGGTTTATCGTTGTTAGTCCATGGGCTTATCTGAAGGGCCTTCGGACGTATATTATCAACTCTTTTAATTATAAAATCAAGAAATAATAATTCAACTCTGTTATTAAAATCTTAAACACAAACAATAAAAAAGAGGTTCGAAAGGATCAATTCAAGTCTAGGCCCTAGTGATGCCCCCGCACTGACACGCCAAGTCAAAACGTGTGTTGCCTTTGAACTCAAATTCTCTACTTCGACATGAACTCATGCATTAATTTCATCTAAAAACTGACATGGACAATTAAAAATATGTAAAAAACAAACTTCTTTATAAAGTAGCAAACACAAAGTAAATTATTTGACTAGAAGTTATCTTTTTGTTCAGAAGGGAGATGGTACAAGTAGTTACATTTGAGCATCTCAAATAATAATAATCTCTTTCTTTCCTTTTGCCCCGTAGTTGCACTAAACTTGGAACATACGAACAGAACAAAAGTGAGTTATATTGTCTAAATTTTTTGATAGGTCTCCAAGGATCCGGAGCTAATTCTCCGGATATCACAGATTTGAGATATCCACCTTCACCAACATCGCAAGCTGTTTGGCCACAATATGTCTCAGTCCATTTAGATCCGCGGGAATCGAAAACCATAGTGGCTTTTCTTCTCTACGTCAATGAAGAAGCTCCCAAACCATAGCGACTTTCTTCTGTTACTGTTACTATCATTTTATAATTTTCTATATCACGAATCCAATCCTAATTAACGAGGGTCTTCTTGAAGAATCCAGACTGTTGTGATTGAGAGGTGTGACAGACCATCTCAACATATTAGGGATTTACTCTCGTTTCTTGATATGCAAGTACCAAATCTACTTTTTGCTTCCTTAATTGTTCATGTGCATGAAAGTAAGACTGCAGCACATTTAAAAACCAAAACTTATAATCCTGCAACAAAAAACTGTTCCCTGAACATGTAAAACCACATATTTTTGGCACTTGTTTCCAGATAACATTCACAATGATGAATACAACTTTTTACACAGACACTGATTGATACAAAGCTTTACAAAAGAGTGAGAAGAACACAACTTTCCTAACCACTTTTTTTTTTTCTCGGGTTCATAATAACTCATACGAATCCAATTAGTAAATCACGAGCAACAAGGCTCTCTGTTACCTACCAGTCATCATCAAGACTAGCCCGGTGAAAACACATGACAGTGCAAATGAATATGAAGAACGATGTGAATTCTATGAGCATTGCGCCAGTCTCGATCATATGTGCATGCCTTAAGATGATTGGGATAGCGAGGCTCCCCACTGTCGATGCTCCCGTCAAGAACTTAGCTGCATCTATCCACCTGCGTTTAAACGACGAGCAAATTTGGTAATCCATGTTTCATCATGTAATTCGAAGTAGCAGTAAAGTCTCTTTAGTAACTAACCCTCCACCGTCCCGACTAGTAAGAAATTGGGTTGAGCCTCCTCCAAAGAACATACAAGGCATAGGCACCACTACATACATGAGTGCTGATAGCATTGGCCACCAATTACCATATATCGCGCACGCCTGACCATCATCACAAACAAATAGTTAGCGCTAAATTTATCATATGACTATAACATGTGTTACTTATTGCATGGCATAATCAGTTACAACAAGGGAATAACAAAATATGAAAAACTGATCAGATATGTAAATCTAATGGTCCCTTCTTCTTCTAATCAAATTGCAAGAATAACAAACTAGACCTATATAAGGACTTGATAGAAGTTGACGGGAGAAGATGCTTGAGTTTAGAGAAGTTCTTCAGAAAGTCTAAGTTATTTAGTAAGTTAGACACTGAGTTAGCACCTGCATCAGCTAAGGATAACTAAGGAACCCAGCTTAGCATATACAGATATACTAAGGTCGTTTAGTGTGGGAATGTGATAAGGATACGAATCCAGAGCTCGTTAATCAAGATACAAGAGAGTGAAGCTCAAAACTACAAATATGCAAGAAGGTTTGAATGTAACAGTTTTTTACTTGAGAAAGTATCTAGTAAGCCCAAGCATAAAATAG
Organism: Camelina sativa; assembly: GCF_030686135.1. Classification (NCBI taxonomy): domain Eukaryota; kingdom Viridiplantae; phylum Streptophyta; class Magnoliopsida; order Brassicales; family Brassicaceae; genus Camelina; species Camelina sativa. The sequence goes on from NC_141898.1 coordinate 5,105,166, forward strand.
GCCAAGACTCACAACTATGTTTGGTAGACCAACCGCAACCAGGGTACAAAAGGAGACCAGTATACTCAGCTCACAACCTAACAGCTAAACTTCAAGAGTTATAAGATAAGTAGATTGCTAAATAGAAACGTACCAGGATTTGTAGGAGGATACTAGATGAAAACATGAAAGCAAGTCCAGCAAGTCTGTGAAGCCAAGAAAATATAAATCTGTAAGATCACGAGAATCCATACACTCTGATATAACAAGTCAAAGTAATCAAAAGAGCTTCAAGTCTTAAAACTTACACTGTACCAAAAACAGCAAATTTGGAGCATTCCAGGAGCAATCACATCGGAAAATTGAAGAAAAAAAAGAAAGCAAACAATGCGTGAGCTTGAACATTTCAAAAAAAAAAAAACCCTAGCTCACAAAATTAACAAATCATGAAACACCACTAAAAGAACCAAGATCTGAGTAATTCAAGACTCAAATCTAAAACCGTACGGAAGAATTTGAACATAGAGCAAATCGAACTGAATCTGATTCGATTCCGCCGGGAAATGATACTAATATGAAAGAGAGGTGATTAGATTTTACCTTCGATGGTCATCGCCATGTCGGCGAATGGAAAAAGTTCTGATTACCGGAGATTGATCGCCGGTGACTGTTAAAGAGAAGGCGACGATTTCGTTGTTGCCCTTTGAGAGAGAGAGGAGAGAGAGAGAGAGAGAGAGGAGCAAAACAAAGGAGTCGCGATTTGGGAGCAAAATCAAAAATCAATGTCTGACCGGCCAATATTGGTTTTCTCTCGTAATCGATGTAATCCTTTTGGTTTTGCTGGTTTAATTTGGTTATTATTGGGTTCAGAATTGTGATTTTGATATTAGTTTAGTCCAATTAAAATTATTAAAAACTAAGTGAAGTGACATTATTAAAATTACCGAGAAAAATAATAACTCATTCATAAAGAAGAGAAATATTTTATAACTGAAGATTCTGAACCAGTTCATACCAATCATTCATCAAAATATGAAATGCTGAATAGTTTTTTGTAATTTCTGAAACAACAATTAGTCGAGTTGATTCGTTACCATAAAATTAGTTAGGGTATGTAAATCCACTAAATAACTTTTTGGGACTCAAACGTCATGTTATCATTTGCTTAGTGCGTTCATGTCTGGTGGATGATTCAAAAGTTTTCATAATGATGCCATTGTGATTTAACTTTACATACTTTTCTGCAATGTTAAACCCCAAATTATTAACCTTAGTTTAATAATAAGAGAAGGTGTACTGTTACCTTATTCTTCGTTAAGCAAGGTGCGTTATTTGAGTTTTGCTCCCAATAAGTAAGGTGTTTATTTAAAAGTGGCTCTTCCGTTTTGGAGTAAGTCTTTCTGAGTAAGCTGTAAGTAATAGCATAGTCCATTAATTTGACAATGAAAAGAAAATAGCATAGTCCAATTACTTTACAAGATGAGATGACATAATTGCAACAACTAGTTGAGAGAGTTTGAGACATGGAGGAGGCCGACATGTTCCTAACTATTCAACACCCCACTTGTGATACTTCTTTGCTCTGTTGCCCACTTGTCTCTGCACACGAGAGTGGTTTTTTTTTTGACAATTTGGACGTTTAATCGTAATTACTTTAAATAAGGAGATTTTGCTTGTCCAAAATTGAACAAAATGGTTAAAATGCCTTTGGATATTTTACTGATGATTGATACATTATGTAGACACTCAATTTACTTATAAAATTTATCTTATACCATATCAATCTGTGAGTTGAAATCAAATCCTACCAACTATGGACCTCTACTATTAAGTATTAAATATTATTTTGACTATAGTAAACATATTAACTTGCAAAATTTACTCAAATTTATATAAGCGTGGATAACCTAGTTATAACTGTTTTTTACAAAAGAAAATATTATTCTTACCATCAGCGGTTCAGGTTTGATTACCACAAAAACTGTTTACTTTTTCTTCTTGAGGTCAAAATTATCTTTTTATTTTTTACCAATTTGTTTTCCGAAGTCAACTTGTTTGTTCTACATGTGACTAATTGAGCAAATTATAGAGATGTCAATAATTCCATATCTCCATCGTCAATCTGACTGCAAGAGAACTAGAGAAGTATTATTTTATTATTATTATTTTTTTTTTTTTGACACATATAGAGATTGATTCATATAAATCTAGTCCATGAAAAATAAAAAATCTCCTAAATAGTTGGACATAGATTCTCATTATTAAATCTATGAAATATACATTCATTTATTTTATTTTCATATATGGGGTTAATTATTTTTCCTTATTACATGACTGATTTCCTTATTTTTTCCTTTTTTCTTTGGCAAAATAATTATTACTATATTGTCTATTTTGTCATATTGTATTAAAAAAAAAAAGAAGGAAACAATCATCCAGCCGTGAAAAAAAAGAAGAGACAAGCCAGGAGAGAGAGCTAATCTGAGTCGTTGCCTCTGTCCACTGGCTCGGACCGACCTCGTACCTCTTCGCGCTTTGTCCCCGAGCTTATAATAGAGTCTAACCTGTCGCCTTCTCCGCCTCCGCTCCCTCCATTCACGGCCAAGCAACGACTCCACCGCTTCGGCTTCTCTGAGGTTTTATAAAATCCCTAACTTGCTTGCTTGCTACTGATCAACGCTTCCTCGAGGAGCGAGGGCGGGGGATCAGCTTCTTCTCCTATGTCTTCTCTACTCACAGCTATCATTCTTCTCTAGCCCACTCGATTTCGTCGTCTTTAGCGGCTTCAGAGCTTCGTCGTTACTTCAGAGTCAGGTTCCTCTTTCGTTCAGGCTTTGCGGTTAGTTATCGTTAAACCCTAATTATCGCAACTTGGTTGTTTTCTTTTACTCTCTTGTTCAGATGCATTCTCTTCTTAATCGTTTCTTTTGGTTTAATTCCTAGGTTTTATATCCCAAAGGTGTGATCTTTTTGCACATTTCTCCACTTGTTTGATCTTAGGGTTTTATCGAATTGAATGTGATGATTTAGAGTTAATACTGTTAAAAGATCAATTCTTTAGCTTCATACATTTTTCAGCAGTGCAAGGCTTAATCTTTTCTCACTTGTTATTGATTCTGTGCTGTGTTTGTTTCCTTGAAGGTACTCAAGTTTTAAGGTGCAAAGATGGTTGGGTTGGAAGATAATACTGAGAAAGAGAGGTCACCAGTGGTAGAGAACGGTTTCTCCAATGGACCTCGGTCATCTCCTAGCACAGGTGTTTTGTCTCCATCACAAAAGGCCATTCAAGGGAACGACACACTTTCTTATGCCAATATTCTTCGGGCAAGAAACAAGTTTGCTGATGCGCTTGCTCTCTATGAGACTATGCTGGAGAAAGATTGCAAGAATGTTGAAGCTCACATTGGGAAAGGGATATGCTTGCAGACGCAAAACAAAGGGAATCTAGCTTTCGATTGTTTTTCTGAAGCTATCAGGTTGGATCCGCATAATGCTTGTGCCCTCACCCACTGTGGTATTCTTCATAAAGAAGAAGGGCGCCTCGTAGAAGCTGCTGAGGTGTGACATTACATTACCTTCTATCTGTAGTGATTTGCATTAGAGTGTGCTGCATTAGTTAGGCTGTACAAACTTGTTAACTCGGTGATATGCATTAGTTTTCTTTTTCTAGGTAAATCAATTTCTAACTATTATTTTTCATCATATTTTGCACAGTCCTACCAGAAAGCTCTGATGGCAGATGCGTCATACAAGCCAGCAGCAGAGTGTTTAGCAATTGTTTTGACCGACCTTGGAACTAGCCTGAAGCTGGCTGGGAACACCCAGGAGGGAATTCAAAAGTATTACGAAGCTCTTAAGATTGACCCGCACTATGCTGTAAATTTTCTGATCCTCTACCATTTCACACTGTTGGTGCCATTTAACTGATTCTCTAGTTGATTACGCTGTAATCTCGTTATGCAGCCTGCATATTACAACTTAGGTGTTGTATACTCCGAAATGATGCAATATGACAATGCCTTGAGCTGCTACGAGAAGGCTGCACTTGAGAGGCCTATGTATGCTGAAGCATATTGTAACATGGGTGTCATCTATAAGAACCGTGGTGACTTGGAGATGGCAATCACTTGTTATGAGAGGTAGTATATCTGTTATTTGGTTGCTTGCTAACTTAGTTGATGGTATAAGTGTGGCACTGATATTTTTTCTTCTTCTTCTTCTTCCTTTAGATGTCTAGCTGTGTCTCCAAACTTTGAGATTGCGAAGAACAACATGGCCATAGCTCTTACAGATTTAGGAACAAAGGTAAGAGTCGCTTTTATCATAATTTTGGTAACTTAAGGATAACTTTTTGTAAGGGGCGCCTTCTGGAAAATTCATTATAAGCTTCGTTTTGTTTAGCTGGCTTTTGTGCTGTATGTGCTTTTTACTTAAGTCACGGGAATGGCATTGGAATGTGTTTCTGTTCTCTAGTACAGATTTTCACTTCAAATTTTTGGTCTGCAGTTTACAGTGTCTTAATCCATCTTTTACCATTGGTGAGAAGCTGTGGAGCTGCGAGTATATCTGACTTGTCAATGATATTTCAGGTTAAACTTGAAGGCGATGTGACCCAAGGAGTGGCATATTACAAGAAGGCTCTCTATTATAACTGGCACTATGCAGATGCTATGTATAATCTTGGGGTGGCTTATGGTGAAATGCTGAAGTTCGACATGGTATGTAGTTTGTGTTTTACTCATTTCTGTTAGTCAGTAATTGTGTGTTTGTTATTTGCGTGTTTATCTTTTCTTCGCCACAGTACTTGCGTGATAAATGATCTTTATCTTGATAAGTTTAACTACCTATACTTCGATCCTCTCCCCATGTTCTTGTAGTTCTTGTAATAAATTTAAAACTACAGGACATGGGCTGAGAATGTAGATCCATATATATTAGAATGAGAAATGCAGCCAAAGAATGAAATATATCTGTGTCATGATTGCATTCTTAATGTGCAGGCAATTGTCTTCTATGAGCTTGCTTTCCACTTCAATCCACATTGTGCTGAGGCTTGCAACAATTTGGGAGTGCTTTACAAAGACCGTGACAACCTTGATAAAGCTGTAGAGTGTTATCAGGTATTATTTTTGCAGATATCTGCAGCAATTCATGAGAATTTCATTGTGTTCGATGGCTAGTAATAATATCTCCCAACCTATGTAGACGGCTCTATCAATCAAACCCAATTTCGCGCAGTCGCTTAATAACCTTGGTGTCGTCTACACAGTCCAGGTATGATATAGATTAAGGGTGGCTTACAGTTTTCTTAATTGAATCTCCAGTATCGATCGAATGTTGATTCCTCTGATATTACAGGGGAAAATGGATGCTGCTGCCAGCATGATCGAGAAGGCCATCCTTGCAAATCCGACGTATGCAGAAGCTTTTAACAACTTAGGTTTGTTATCTACTCTTCTGTTCTTTTTGAGCTTCCTTGTGTGTAACCAATGCTTGGAAATTTTATTCCTTCTAGGTTTAGATTTTATGTTCGTGTCCTTTCTTTTTCCTACCTCCCTGGCGCTAAGAGTCGTTTAGTGTCTGTTATAACCATTTTCATGGTGCGATTCAAATGTAGGTGTTCTTTACAGAGATGCTGGAAATATAACTATGGCTATTGATGCTTATGAGGAATGCCTTAAGATAGATCCAGATTCCCGCAATGCTGGCCAGGTATTTATACTTTAGCATGCTCTTCTTGATATAAGGTTGAAAGATATGTGTTTAAAACCTGCCTGTCTCTTATGTAGAACCGATTACTTGCCATGAACTACATAAATGAAGGTCTAGATGACAAACTATTTGAGGCTCATAGGTATGCACATATATCATTAATAATGTAGATTTGTATTATACGCTTTTGTGGGCCTTACAGTGAAAAACTCTTATGACCACAGAGACTGGGGTTGGCGCTTCACAAGATTACACCCTCAATACACTTCATGGGACAATCTGAAAGATCCAGAGCGACCTATCACCATTGGATATATCTCACCAGATTTCTTCACTCATTCAGTATCTTATTTCATTGAAGCTCCCCTTACGCATCATGATTATACAAAGTACAAAGTGGTGGTTTATTCAGCGGTAGTTAAGGTAGGATTCTTACCTTTATAAAATACATTTTCCCTCAAAGCAATACATTTTCTGTTTTCTCGTGGCATTTTCCCCTTTAAGCAATCCTTGATCTCTCACGGTTTTGCAGGCAGATGCAAAAACATACAGGTTTAGGGATAAAATGTTAAAGAAAGGTGGAGTTTGGAAGGATATATACGGGATAGATGAGAAAAAGATAGCAAGTATGGTCAGAGAAGACAAGATTGACATTTTGGTAGAACTCACTGGTCATACGGCAAACAACAAGTTGGGAACAATGGCCTGCAGGCCAGCACCTGTTCAGGTGAGAGAATAGATAAATCTATCTCATGTTGTTTTTTTGAATTTTCGTTTTAACTTCCCATTTCAAGTTTACTTTATTGTCTAATATACCAGGTTACTTGGATTGGCTATCCAAATACTACGGGCTTGCCCACTGTTGATTACAGAATTACGGATCCGTTGGCTGATCCATTAGATACCAAACAAAAGTATGTACTGGTTCATGATGAAATTTTCGGGTTTTGGGAGTGATCCAAAGATAAAACCTTAGTACTTTTGATTTATTTTGTGGACTTGGTTGCAGGCAGGTGGAGGAGTTGGTTAGGCTTCCAGAGTGTTTTCTTTGTTATACACCTTCCCCAGAGGCTGGTCCTGTTTGTCCAACACCCGCACTTTCCAATGGCTTTGTCACGTTTGGTAGTTTCAACAATCTCGCAAAGGTTAGATAGTTTTTGCCCTTGGACCATTCACACCTATCCCCTTTCGTATCTCGTTTATGTTTTGATAGGCTAATTTCTGTGTTTGTGCAAATCAGATCACTCCTAAGGTGCTGCAAGTGTGGGCTAGGATACTGTGTGCAGTTCCTAATTCTCGCTTAGTGGTAAAATGCAAACCTTTCTGCTGCGATAGTATTAGGCAGAGGTTTCTCACGACGCTGGAGCAGCTTGGGTTAGAATCAAAGCGTGTTGATCTCTTGCCGTTGATTCTTTTCAACCACGACCATATGCAAGCTTATTCCTTAATGGATATTAGGTAAGATTTGACACATCGTTCTCTGTAAAACACTGCGGCGAATAGATTCACATATTCAATTTACATTAAATGCAGTTTGGATACATTCCCTTATGCTGGTACTACCACTACCTGTGAATCTCTCTACATGGGAGTTCCATGTGTTACAATGGCTGGTTCAGTACATGCGCATAATGTTGGTGTCAGTCTTCTCACTAAAGTTGGTAAGCACTCAGCAAAGTTTGGTTCTTTTGCCAAATTTGGTTATACTCGGGACATCTTTTAGCTAATGCAACCATTTCTTGAATCAGGATTGGGACACCTGGTTGCTAAAAACGAGGACGAGTATGTTCAGTTATCTGTTGATCTAGCCTCTGATGTCACAGCTCTTGCTAAATTGAGAATGAGTCTCCGGGATCTAATGGCTGGATCTCCTGTTTGTAATGGACCTTCCTTTGCTGTTGCTCTTGAATCCGCATACCGGAATATGTGGAGAAAGTACTGCAAAGGTGAAGTGCCATCGTTAAGGCGAATGGAAATGCTGCAAAAAGAGGTCCAAGATGATCCCTTAATCTCAAATGACTTGGGAGCATCAAGACTCAGCGTTACTGGAGAAGCCACTCCTTCTCTCAAGGCCAATGGTTCTGCTCCTGTACCTTCCTCTTTACCAACCCAATCCCCGCAGCTCTCAAAGAGATTGGATTCCACTAGTTAGATACCGGAGTTAGATACCCGGCAACTCAAGCTGCTGCAAAATGCCGGAAAATTAAGAAAGGTCAATCAATGTCTTTGCAGATTCATGACCCGTCTGGGAAAAGGTGTGAAAGGAAAGAGTCCATGAGCTCTTCCTGCTTTTTACTTCCAAGACTATAGGAACTAGACTTTAGATTACTGCTTGTGTAGTAAAAAGAACAGTAAAATCACCCTTTTTTTTTGTTCTGTCTCTTACCACTCTTAGTTTAGCTTTACATGATTCTTGGGAAGTCATTAGGTGGAAGTGAATTTGGAGTTTTTCTTCTCATTTGAGAGATCAAGTTGTTGTGTATTAGTTAGGGGGTTTTAAGGCTTTTTAGGATGCTTGTTTTCATGTGCTGGATTTTGAATCATATGATAGTAAATATAGTTATAGCCAAAGCTTTTCAGTGTCCAAACTATATCATTATATAGCAATTTAAATATTGCTCAAGCTTAATCCCATGAAAATCAGAACAAAGTTGGCATATTCTCTATTGGTTAAGGAAAATGAAGGATGTGAAGACCCAGTGAAAGACTTTTCAATTATGAAAACACTAATATTTTAGTTAAATCTAGAGACTTTTGACTTGTATAATACAAGTTGTATTATGTTGCCAACTCCATCTCTTTAATTAATTAATGTGGAGAGAGTAAAAAGGCAAGCAACTACTCTTCAATTCCCCATTTCCTACTGCTCCATTGATTCCACCAAAGCCCTGAAAACCTTATAAAACCCAATGCCTAATCCCTTTTGCTCATTCACCACCAAAGCATCGAACTTTTACTGATATTCCACTTTCAAAGCAACACAAGATTAAGTAGCAAGAAACAAATTAAGAGATATGAAGCATGAAGCTACTATCATCGATGTCCCTGCAGAATCCAGCTCAGCCATGAAAGGCAAAGCTCCTCTAATCGGTGTTGCTAGAGACCACACTGCTACTGGCTCAGGTGGATACAAGAGAGGTCTTGCCATCTTCGACTTCCTCCTCCGTTTAGCCGCCATTGTTGCAGCTTTAGCCGCTGCTGCAACTATGGGAACAAGTGACGAGACTCTTCCATTCTTCACACAATTCTTACAGTTCGAAGCTAGTTACGACGACCTACCAACTTTCCAGTACGATTTATAAATGTTTGATCAATCATATAGATTCTTTCCATTTCTTGTGAAACAAGTAATCTAATTAGGTCATAATTTTACTTCAGGTTCTTTGTGATTGCCATGGCCTTAGTAGGAGGATATCTCGTTCTGTCTCTTCCAATATCCGTCGTTACAATTCTTCGCCCTCTTGCTACTGCCCCAAGACTCCTCTTGCTTGTTCTTGACACTGTAATATACTCAAAACTCTTCAAATTACATTACGTTTCTTTCTTAAGTGATAGTTTTACTAAAACTTTGGTATTAAGTAAAAATGTAAAATAATAATAAATCGTGTTGGGAACAGGGGGTTCTGGCGTTGAACATGGCGGCTGCCTCATCTGCGGCAGCAATATCGTATCTAGCACACAGTGGAAATCAGAACACGAACTGGCTCCCCATTTGTCAACAGTTTGGAGACTTCTGTCAGAAATCCAGCGGAGCTGTTGTCTCCGCCTTTGTCTCCGTAGTCTTCTTCATCATCCTCGTTGTCATCTCCGGCGTCGCTCTGAAAAGACACTAATCAAAAACCTACATAAAGTACATGTCTGTTCATCATTATTGTAAAATTGAAATCATTTGTGTAAATTACTCATCATGCCTCGTGTTGTATTAATCTTTCTAAAAGGAAAAATGAAAGTGTGCTTGTTTTTTCTTTAACACAAAATTGAAATATATATATATATATCAGTTTCTAAGATAAAAAGGCCTATAACACAAAGTAGAACTAGACACACCAGCAGCAGAAAGCACGATTAATTCGTGTCTCCAGTGTCAATTGCTATGAACTAACAGATTCCACCTGTAGCGTCAAATCGTTTACTCCTGCATCTTCTAACAAACGTGAGACTTGTAATTTAGTATTTGTCCTGTCTGAATCCGCTGATACAAGGAGATGGAGAGTAGCTACGACTTCTGCGTTCGTGAAACTCCATACATGCAGCCTCTGAATATTGCAAACACCTTTAGTCTTAAGTATGTTCCTCATAGCTTCTTTCAGGTTATGCCTGTGAGCTCTAGGGACTCTTTGCAGTAGAATCTCTGCAGAGTTTCGGAGCAATGGAATGACGGAAGCGATGATGAGGATGGAAATGAAGATAGAACTGGCTGGATCAGCAACTAACCAGCCCTTGTACTTGATCAAGAGTGTCGATATCACAACTCCAACACTCCCCATTGTGTCTGCCAAAACATGAAGAAAGATTCCTTCCATGTTGTGGTCAATGTGGCGATGCTCCGTCTTTTCGCCTTTCCCATGTTTGTGATCAGCATGATGCTCATGGTCGTGACTGTGGTTGCACTCCTCGTGTTTATGGCTAGGGGAATGATGATGATGGTCACGCTCATGATGTTCCTCAAGTTTATGGCTATCAGAATGCTGATGATGGACATGTTCATGATGTTCTTCATGTTTATGGCTATGAGAATGCTGACGTTGATGGCCGTGCTCATGATGCTCCTCATGTTTATGGCTATGGGAATGCTGAGAATGATGGTCGTGCTCATGATGCTCCTCATGTTTATGGCTATGGGATTGGTGTGAGTGAGAATGTGCGCAACCAGATCCACCATGAGCATGATGATGTTCCTCGTGGAAAAAGATCAACCCGACAACATTCACGAGAAGCCCTCCAACTGAAACAACCAAAAGACTATTTGTAGAAATCTCCTGAGGATCCAAGATTCTCTCAATCGACTCGAGCACAATCAAAGCCCCAACAAGAACAAGGAAAACCGCGTTAACATAACCAGAAAGCACTTCAAATCTACCTCGGCCATAGTTGTACTGATGGTTTGCAGGAAGACGGGAGATATAAGATGCATACAGCCCAATAGCCAAAGCAGCACAATCAAACAACATATGACAAGCGTCTGAGATCAATCCAAGACTGTTACTCATAAACCCAGCCACAAACTCAACAACCATATACGCCGTATTGATCAAAAGAAACAACGCAATCTTCCTCGATTTCTTCTCGCTCAAAATGTGACGTATAGGCTTCATAAACGTAGTGGAAAAAGACTCAGGTGATTCCATCCCAATCTCTTCGTACTCTGGATTCACAGAGTCCAACTCTCTAACAGCAACATAAAGCAACAAACCACACAACAACAATCCCCAAAGAGATAGCTCAGGAAAATAGAAAAGCTCCAACACAATAGTGCATAGAAACGTAACAAGAAACTCTCTTTCTGAATCCTTCTTCTTAGAGCTCGAAAATTTATCATCATTATAATTCTCACTCAACAACACTCCAAATACAACAGTATTAGCTAAAGGCCAACCTAAATTCCCAATAGAGACACCATCATCACCACTAGCAGAGAAGAAAAAACTCCAAATAGCAAGTGGGAACAACAAGAGAGTGGTTAGAAACAGAGACAGTAATCGAACTCGTTTCTGATCTAGTTGTTTGATCTCAACCCAATTCGTTGAAACTTTCTCATAACAAGCCAAGAACCCAGATAGAAAGGGAAGCAACAAAGGCCAAATCCTCAAGCAATTCTCTTTAGGGTAAATCCAAAAACCCCAACTTTGAACAGACGATGAAAACGGGAAGCAATCAACACGATCCCAGCTGATTGATAACAACAACAAGCCCGCAAACAAAACGCAAAACCCACGAACCTTGGATGATCGAGCTCCAATCCCACCATTATCAGAGGATAAAGCTCTAGCTGAGACAGTACCGGAGAGTTCAGCTAAGATCATAGCAGCAGCACTACAGTAACGAAGAGCTTGGAAACGAAGAAGGAAGACGAAAGCAAGAAGAAACGATTTAGCGAGTAAGAGTTTGAATTGAGAGGAAGAAAGAGATGAAATCGAGAGAAAGGAACGATTTTGATGGCGGAGAAAGAAAGGGTCTTTCTTAGAAGAAGGAGAAGGAGAGAAGAAAGAGAAAGAAAGAGAGAAAAGGAAAGAGAGAAGAGAGACGAGGAAGGAGAAAGGGAAAAGAGAGAAAGAAGGAGAAGAACGAAGGAAAGGTAAGAGAGAGTAGAGAGATCTAAGAGAGAAGAGGATGAGAAAGAGAAACGAAAGTGATGATCTTGTATTGTTGTTGCTGCTATGGATCGATCTGGAGCTGAAGGAGGAAGAAGAGAGACGGGCTTTTGAAGGTGTTGGAGTTGGAGTGTAAGGGAAAGAAGGATAAGTTCTTCCCATTGTTGGTGTTGGTACTGATAGACGATTCGGTCGATGTTGTTGATGATGATGATCCGCCATTGTTGATGAAACTGTGATTGATTCTTCTAACTCTCCTCTCCTCTTTTTCTTACATTTCAGCTTCTTTGTTTGTCTGTCGCCGTCGTCTATTGTTAATGCTACGGTGAGTAGTAAGAAAAGACCATACGTGGCGTTATATAATTGGACCTTCACGGAAGTATCTTTGGGTATATACTGTTTCTTTTTGTTTTTCTGGGTTTAAGGATAAAACGAGCCTTCCTGGTGCCACGTCACCTTTTTTTCTTCTTCTACTTCGTCTTCTTCATTCTCGTCAATCATCATCTTCTTCACAAAACCAAAATCGTGATTAAAATATTGATGTTAGATGGCAGTTAGACTACAGAGACCTGGTCTTGTATCCTCAAGGTAACCTTCGATTTTGTGATCCTTTTGCGATTTATTTATTAGTCGGAATTTAATTTGGGGGTTTTCATCTTCACCAGTGCTTAATACTGAATCTCCTTTATCTGTAGCTCTTCAAATCAATGTCAGCGGAGGATGTCTATTGTAACTTTCATATCCTGTAAAAAGACCTTACACTTGGAGTACTTGTCAAATTGTTGGAGCAATCCTAGTAGTAGTAGGAGTCATTTGTTTGTAAGATATGGTTATTTGGAAAAGATGGAGTGGCTATTAATGGAAGTCCGAAGCCAAGATCTGGCAGTGATTCTGTGGAGGTGAAGACCAGTTTCACCGGATCAGTAGAATATGAAAACAGCTGTGATGGACTCATTCAGTCTTTGCACGATGCTGCCAGAACTCTTGAGTTGGCTGTTATAGAAAAGATTTCTCCGTCTAGGTTTTCATGGTTTTCTGTGACTTGGCTTGGTGCTGACAAAAACGCATGGGTCAAGACCCTTTCCTATCAGGTCTGTACTTGTCTTTTTAGTTTCAATCATCTTTAGGCTTGTAAACAAAGTGTTTTCGTGTCGATGTCTTTAGTCTCCATATTCTCGATTCTGAACTTGGATTCTTGTTTCACAGGCTTCTCTGTACTCCTTACTACAAGCAGTAAATGAGATTTCTTCTAGAGGAAATTACAGAGACGAGGATATTAATGTCTTTGTTCAAAGGAGGTACTACTTCACAAGTTAACTATTGAATGAGCACAAATTGTTTATACGTTTTCTCGTCATAAAAGTTTATGCCTGCTACTTCCTTCCCAAGATGTTAGATTTCTTTTACTTAACTGATAGATAGTTATCTGATGTAGTTAATTTATTCATGCAATGTCTAAGTTGGCTAAGCTATTCCTAATGAATCTCAGGATGGCTATGTTAACTAGTGAACACAAAAATTCTAGCCTTTGCAAAGATTGTTTGAGATTTCCAGTTGTGTTACTTTGTGGTACATTTCCCGCATATTCTTCTGAGGAATCTTCTTTCATCAATGTTAGATATCTTTCTGGAACTGGTCGTGCTATAACCCTGCCTTTGAGTTTTATTCTATATTTTTGATTTTGTGAAATTTTTGGCATTAAACAGCTTATCACGCCAAGCTGCTCCCCTTGAGAATATGATGCGAGAAAATCTATCTTCGAAACATCCTAAAGCCTATGAATCGTTTTGGTCCGAGCAAATTCCTGCCACTGTGACATCTTTTGTGAATTATATAGAGGGAGACCAAAGATTTGTTGCTGCCACTTCTGTGTATGTTTTCTCTTTCAAATGTCCTTTTTTGGTTTAAAGCGTTCGAATCTCACCTTATAAGTACTGTAAAACACTAGTTTGACTGTGAGGTTTTGATGAAGTAACAGTTCTTTATGTTTCATTCCAGCTATGCGAAAGGGAAGTCCACAGCTGCTAGTAATGAGGTTGAGGTGTCACTTCTCATGCTTGTGCTCAATTGCATTGCAGCCATAACGAAAGTTGGCCCGGCAAAATTTTCCTGCCCGCCCTTCTTCTCTGTGATTCCAGATACAACTGGAAGATTGATGGAAAAACTTGTAGACTTCGTTCCACTTCCCCAAGCGTATCATTCAATCAAAAGCATAGGCCTACAAAGAGAATTTCTTACTCACTTTGGTCCTCGCGCAGCAGGGTCCAGAGTAAATGGTGACATTGCTACAGATGAAGTTGTTTTCTGGGTCGATCTTATACAGAAACAACTGCAGCGGGCTATAGATCGAGAGAAAATATGGTCAAAGTTAACAACATCCGAATGTATAGAGGTAAGGATTAGAAACGTCTAGAGGACACATTTAAGAAGCTTCAGGCTTTCTGTGCAGTGATCATATGAGTTCTTTTTGATGTTTGAATATGAGCATAATAACTTGTCTAGAGTACTTTCCTTGGAAGTGCCATTCCAAACATGAGGAAGTGGCAGTGGCACAAACAATTTAGAAATTTAAGGATCTAGATAAAGTGACGCTTGTAGATGCAAAAACAAATATTGGTAGACGTTAGTTTTCAGAGTTCCTTTTTGGTAAAAAAAACAGTGATTCCAAGTTTATCTGGGTTGTATTATCCTGTCAGATTTATGGCAGTATACTTGTATATAAATCTTCTGAAGTTAATTGGCACCTGTTGGTGCCTTGCAGGTTTTGGAGAGAGATTTAGCAATTTTTGGATTCTTCATTGCTTTAGGCAGGAGCACACAGTCTAATTTAGCTGCAAATGGTTTTGATTCCCTGGAGAATCCTTTGGAGGACCTTGTTAGGTATTGTCACTGTTTCACCCTATTTACATTCCCAAACACTTTTGTAACTTTGATGTTTGCTTATCACACTCTTACCTATACGCATGAACTATTTTAATTCAGGCATCTTATTGGGGGTAGCGTCCTGTACTATCCTCAACTTTCAGCCATCAGTTCATACCAGCTGTATGTCGAGGTAGACTAGACATTAATCAAATCATTGGTAGAAAATTTTAAGGACTATGTTGATATCTTTTCATGGAAATTTATTGTGTAGGTTGTTTGCGAAGAACTAGACTGGATTCCTTTCTATCCAAACAATACTAACACACAGCCTCCAAAACAATCACATGGTCATAACAGCAAACCAGAAGGGCCACCTAATTATGAAGTTATTCCCGAACTGTTGGATGTTTGCTCTTATTGGCTACAGAGCTTTATTAAATATAGTAAATGGCCAGAGAATCCTTCTAATGTCAAGGCAGCTAAATTCTTATCCAAGGGGTATTAGACATGTTGTCTACTCAATATTTGGACAATTAAGGAAGTAAGTAGTTATCGTGCTGACTGTCTTTCTTAATGTTCAGGCACAAGACTTTGGTTCGGTGTAAAAAAGAACTGGGGATATTAAAGTAAGATAACGGAAACCCCCTCTCTCTAATCTGTACATATATGCCTGCATTTGGAAAATCTCTTTCCTGCTTGATTGATATACTCTACTAATAGTTGAGAGTGTACCTGTGAGAAACATACTTCCAAGCAAAACTCAAAGCATATGTCTTGGATATTTACAATCATTGTCGTAGGTACAACAAATTGTAGGGAAAGCATCCTTGACGGTCGCCTCCATTAACTTTGCATTTGTCACATTCATGATTCTGGAGCATTTGCCTTCATCAGTTACTATCAATCTAGCAGACTGTCTGCATTTGGATAATGTGTTATGCAGGATGGAAGTGACAAAAACCTAT
Organism: Camelina sativa; assembly: GCF_030686135.1. Taxonomy (NCBI): domain Eukaryota; kingdom Viridiplantae; phylum Streptophyta; class Magnoliopsida; order Brassicales; family Brassicaceae; genus Camelina; species Camelina sativa. The sequence continues at coordinate 5,120,998 of NC_141898.1, forward strand.
TTTTTGACAGGAATGCATCATCAATTGTTAGAGAGGCGAACTCATTTGACAAGGTTCGTCTTTTATGAATTAGTCTATTGGAAAGGACTGTTGTACTTCGTACATTACTTAGATCCGATTCCTGTTAAAGATTGTTATCATATTGAAGACAATTTATATACTAACAATACATAGTCCCCAGGCCCTAGAAAGTGTAGATGAAGCCCTCATGAGGCTGGAAAGCCTGTTACAGGAGTTGTATGTATCAAAATCATCGTCTGGGAAGGAACAAATAAAAGCCGCTTGCTCTGACCTAGAAAAAATAAGGAAGCTTAAGAAAGAGGCTGAATTTCTAGAGGCAACTTTTAGAGCCAAAGCAGCTTCCTTGCAACAGGTTTCTGTTTTTCATTATCACCTTTGTTTTGATCCTGCTAGTATATATATTATAATTTATCTGAATGCCATATGGGCCAAAACAAACCAGTTGTACCCCTTTTTACGAAGTGCTGCATCAGTCTCACTATAGGATAAGAAAGATATTTTTGAAAGTGTATGTTGTGTTTTTAAATCTGTGTGGGAAACTAAAACCTCATGTGGTGAACTCAGGGAGGTGACAAAAATGATTCTCAGGAATCCTACGTGGTACAGAAACGGTATTTTAAAGGGAAAGACACAAACAACGCAATTAGTACTGAGGATCAAGGCAAAAGGTATGCTACCTATTGCTTACTATTATTCCTCTTGACACCTAGCTACCGTGATAGTTTGAGCTAATATAAGTGTGACGACTCTTTCGTTCCATTCTGGTCACAATGACGTACTTGTTGTTTTCCTCCGCATTAGTTTGAGTCGTGGATTCTGGGGATTCTTTGTACGGCCTACAAGGAAGAAGCTTGATCCTGAGTTATCGGTAAGCTCTCCATTTTGTGACCCTATCTCAAGTATTCTGGCAACGGGCTTTGCTGATGAAATTTTCTGATGGCTCTTTTGCGTAGTACTCTGTGTTTATTCAGTCAGTGTATACTACTATTTCGTTTTTATTTATATGAAGATGTTGCATTTAAAATCCAGCCATTTCCAGTCTAGCAGGGATAAAGGTTCAAGTATTTTTTTCCTGCATATGCAGAGAGATGAATATATTGGGAAATCCAGTGGAAACTTACTTAGCGCAGACTCGGAACCAAATGAGATCAGCCGATTCGAAATTCTTAGGAACGAGCTGATAGAACTGGAAAATCGGGTCAAAAGAAGCACTGATCAGTCAGTAGATGAGGAGGTTAGTAACTGCTGCAAGATTTCTTAACTATCAAATTGCTAGTCTCAATGATGTACTCATTTCCTCTTGAGTTCAATAAAAAGCTCTGACCAAAAGGAGAATGGACATATTTATTAAACAGTGCGTTTCAGTTGGATTTACCATCATTTAAGTAAGTCAAACCCTGTATTATGAATAATGCTATACTGACCTAATTCTGTGTAGTGCTCTTAGCTCTGTTACGCTCATGATTAAACTTCTCAACATGGTAGAAAATGACCAGTCAACTCCGTTTTAGTAATTTAAAATGTTGGGTCTTGCGTCTTTTGTGTCACCAGTACAAGCTTCCAAGTGTTTGTTCATATTTTACAGGAAAGAATCTCTGCGGATACTCCTCAACCAAGCAGTAGAACGGAAAATGTTCAGTTGGTTCAGACTCCAAAGAAGGAAAACATGATTGAGAAAACTCTTCAAAAGCTAAGAGAAACCACCACGGTACCAATATCTCTTCTAGAGACTAAAATTATATGGCGTGTTTCTCTGTCACTGGGTCATAGTGTTTTCCTCTGTCAGCTTTGTTAACTTTTTTACATTTACAGGACGTGTGGCAAGGCACTCAACTTCTTGCCATCGATTCAGCAGCTGCTATACAGCTACTTCGGAGGTCTCTAATTGGTGATGAATTAACAGGAAAAGAAAAGAAAGCCCTGCGCAGAACCATGACTGACTTGGCATCAGTTATTCCCATCGGAATTCTAATGCTTCTTCCTGTAAGTCAAAAATAACCTTTACAGAGAAGTTTATGTTCACCTTTTTGTAATTCTGATCATGTTATACACTTTCACTGAAATATTCCAAGCTACATCTTTAGATAGTTGCTTTGTACAAATCTGTGGCACAACCTCTGCAGTGTTAACATTTCTCATTTTCTAGTCTATGGGACTAATATAATGGGTAAGCTATTCTGAACAGGTCACAGCGGTTGGTCACGCAGCCATGCTGGCTGGAATTCAGAGATATGTGCCAGGCCTGGTACGCATATCTTCTCTATACATAGATACATCAGAATTCAAAACCTTCTCCTTGACTTAACTTTTGATAATATCCTTCATTCAGATTCCATCCACATACGGGTCCGAAAGGTTGAACTTATTGAGACAGCTTGAGAAAATCAAGGAACTGCAAACAAATGAAACTGAGACCGAAGGAGTCGAGGAAATAGCATTATGACTAGAAGGAAGCGATATATAGTTTTATACCTCTATTCATTTTGTTCGGTAACTCATTGCCAATAGCTGCGCATAGAGAATCTCATTCCAAGTGTCAGGCACACCGGGTAAGCACCAGTGACTGCAGTCTTGAGGAGCATCTTCAGGAGTTCCTGGTTCTCGATACCGCGAAGGATGAGCATCCTTCCTGAACTCAGTCAGATATGTAATGTTCAGAAACTTAACCTTACTATGTTCATATCTCATTTCTTGGATTACTTGAGAAATATAATTGTTGTGGATAGGATCAGGTTCCATTTTCTTCATATCAGTCTCTGGCTCTGTCTCTGCATCACACAAACCACCCAAGTTCCATGTCCCGTTCCTGTGAACACCCAAAAAGCTCAAACCTGGTCAAATTTCTAATGAATTTCGTCTGATTCGCCCTCATTGATTGTTTCTGAAACAGACCTGTAATGTACAGGAGAGAAGCTTCTGAAGAAGACATAACTACTCTCAGAATCTAGTCTCTCTAAAACCCATGACTTCCATGTCTTTAAAGACTTCCCAAATCCCTCCATTACTCCCATTGTCTTGTTCAATTTCCCTCCCTCCTGAAAATAGCAACCCCTACAACAACAACAAAAGAAACCCGGTAAGACTCATCAACCACATTTTTCTTGTTACCAGAACGTTGGATTTGCACAAGAAGTTTTTACGCGTTAAAGGTCTTGTCTTCGTTCCACCAATGTCCTGTATTGAAGACTAGAACATCAGACCCGACCCATTTTTTGGACTGCCAGTTAAACTCATCGACTCTAACCGTCATTTTGACATCTACCGGTGAGTTTTCAGGTGGCCGACCAACCACAACCAGAAACGGTGTTCTATGATATTCAACGGTTAGGTTTTGTTTCGGAAATCGCATTGAAAGGAAACCTTTATGCTTGCTTATAGGGTTCCCGTATACTTCATATATCTCAGATTTGTTAGACACTGCTTGTGACAGCATACACAGAAGAGACTCCCATTGGTTTCTTCCGATAGAATCTCCGACGAACACAATCCTCCCATTCCGACTCCTCTCCAGAAAATCACTTGCATTAAATCTATTATTGTTGTCACACAAGTAAACAAAGTCACGTTAGTTAACAAATAAAGTTAAAATTTTGAATTTGATTGGCGCAAGATTCATAACTAAAGCAGGTTTAAAGTTTCAACCCCACAAAACCAACTCAAATTAAAGTGGACAGGTTTAAAATCTTATTAAAATGAAAGTGGGATGTTAGCTGCATTGTTTGATGGTAATAACTCTAAAACTCTAGTGAATCAATGAATTGCTTGTAACCCTAATAAGCCTTCGATGTTTGTTTTTTTTTTTTACTCATAACCAAAATCAACCAATACCTTAAGATCCAAGCAAAATTACATAAGAGTAAAGTTACTACCGTGGAAGGTCGCAGCCATGTGGTTGCCATCGCCATTCTCGGAAACCAAAATCTTTTCTTCCGTTATTCAAACAACGGAAACCAGGATCTAGAAACCGACACTCTTCTCCATAAGAGGTTTCGTCCACATCACGTTGTCCACGAACCCATCTTCCGTATGAATAGTCGCATACGTCCTCGTTTCCTCGTTCCTTCGTTAGGGTTCTCGATGAATACAAGAATCCAATACATTGATAAGGCTCAAAGCCGGCAAGATCGACGACGACGACAGAGAATATTAGGAAGCTGATGAGAAGAGAGATCCCAACAAATACAGGTTTCTTGATCTTCAAGGTTGAGAAGAAAGGAGACGAAGATAGAGAGACAAGCTCCTTCAGAGGATTCGTTTCTTGATGATGATCCATGTCGCCGCATAAGATGCAATCTCTCTCTCTCTCTCTGTTGTAAAGAAAGAGACGTGAAAATGTGAATACGCGATCTTCTTTTTGGCAGAGAAAAGTATAAATAAATATGTTTCGGTAGGCAATAAATTCACAATTAAATTATTAATAGATCCATCATCAATTCATCCATGTGACAGACAAAAATATTAATAGAATGCATCCCACATAAACTAATTAACGTATAACAATAGAAGTTTCCTCACCATGTTCGTTTTCACATTTTATTAGATCGAGACGACTATCATATTTGTCAAAATATTATTATAATTCTTAACTGAAAGATATGATCTAGATGAAAGATATTTTTTAAAATTTTCTACACCTATCGTGTTCTATTTTTTCGTTGTCGTAATAAACAACGAAAGTGAAAGATTTGAGTTGAATTTGACCAATAATAAATAAAGTATAACCCACATATAAAGTTAATGAATAATTATAATTAGTTTACAGAATTGGACCGAACTTTTCTGGTATGGTCGAGTATCCATTACCTCTCACACTCACAAGTAGCACATGCTATAATTTGCTTTACAATTTCAGTAGTTTTTTTGAAAGTTAAGATTGGTGAATTATTGTACTTAGGAGTATTTATGGAAATTGAGGTAACAACACTAAAGTGCCATATCAATAGAGTTGATACAAGTCTGTGAAGACTTTTACCTTCACAAGATGTGGAATGGCTTTGACTGATGTATGAGTCCGTGATAACTATATTATTATTTATTGCTTTTTTCCTTTTCAACAAAATTCCTTCGTGTATAGGTATCTCTCTCGTCAAACAAAGTGTACAAACATAACAACAAGTAAATACTATCAAGGTCAAAAGTAATCAAATCTTCTCTTTTCTACATGGACATGTTTCAAATGTCAAAGGTAATTGCTACACTTTGTTTCTTTGTCTTTATGCTTGCTCGTTTGTGTTACCACACCACACCAATACTCAATTACTCATATGCAGAAACATAAACACAAACGCAAATGAGGAGAAAACAAATTGGGACCTAAACCCATTTTAGTCGTCATACTTGTGAAAAAATGATTCATATTCGTTTTACACTTCCTTTGCAACGCAGAAACAACAAAAGAAGAGTGTAACATGGAATAAAAATGGTCCTTTCCTTTGGCTTTGGCTTTTGGACCAGAGTGAAAAGGCGATGTAACACAACCTATATTTTAATTTTACACACACATGCTATGCTCATTTCTTTAATCATTTGATATATAAAAAAGGCCCACACTTTTTTCTTCATGAAATCTCCTCCCATGAATCTCAACAGTTCCAAATTCATCTTTCATCGTCAGATACATATATACTACATGTGTTTGAGGTTTAGCCTAGGCCTAGCTCACCAATTAAGGGTATCTGCCCTCAAATAATGACTTTTGTGCTAGAAAAAGCTTCAAATAATAAAAACAATAAACCCAATAATTTACATCTTTTTACATATATATATATAGTTTTTTCCGTTCTGACTAAAGATATAGAAAGAAGAATAAAAAAAGAATCCTCTTTTTATTTTTGTTTTCAAATTAGTCAAACAGTAAATACATAACGAAACTGCTGATATTAATTTCTCCTCCTTGTTTTGGGTGTTTCTTGTCTATGACAATTGGGCCAAGTATGGGCCCATAATCTAAAGTTAAAATCTAAAAAGTTTTGGTCACTTCTTCTTTTTGGATGTCATCAACCTCGTCCATCTCCTACCTGCTCCAATGCTTCCCCAGCAAATGATAGATTCTGTTTCACAATCCCAACACGCAAGTTTATTATTTTATTCTTATCAAGATATTGTGAAAATATATATATTGTCTTTAATAGTATATATTAAATATATACGAGTCTAAGAATTTCAAATTGTTTTCGACCATTACAAAACGTAGTTATCTTAGTCAAAACTTATGTCACTGATAAGTTTGTGATGTTTTTTGGTCAGTTTTGCTTTTTAGTCAAGCTTTTGGCCATCACAAAAACTTGACGGTGCCAAACAAAATAAGAATAGTAAAACTAAACTAGAGACTTTTTCTCACAAAAGGCTACATACATCCTACAGAGACAAAAGAAAACAAAGACAAATCAAAGTAATCAACAACAACAACAACAAAAAAAACAAATTGGCCATGTGATTTTACAGTCAAGTGTAGGTATTATTCTCCCCTGATTCCTCTTTTAATACTATTATTCATTAGTTAAGCCAAAAACAAATCTCTTTCAGGACTATTATAAAACTAGTAATTTCATCTGTCTCGTCTCGAGAAACAGCCACGACATCTGTTTATTATTAATATGTAATCATTTCAATCTTTATCATATACTATGACATAAGCAATTCGAATCTAATAACCAAAAAAAAAACAAAAATGTAAGTTAAATGAAGTAATATTTACCATGGGGTGAGGAGTTGAGTAATAGTAAATGTGTTGGCCGTTATAGGCGTCGGTACGAGCTGGAGGCTCGACAGCGTCACCATGGCACTCTAGGTTAACGCCAAATAGCCTCACCGTCCTCGAGCTCCCTGCGACCGCCGTTGATGTCGACTGAGCCTGATCAGCGACGGCGCCTACAATTTTTGCACCGTCACGACACGTGCGTGTCTTTTTAGTTATATGGTTTTTAAAATAAAAATGCATTAAAAAGGAAGAAATAAAGAGCACGTTAGTCTAAGTGGATTGGACGGTTCTCCTCACGCGCAGGTAACGGATTAGTTACAACTTGGAGAAGATTATTGAAATTGTCGGGTCCAAAATTAAATTGCAAGAAGAAGAAAAAAAGGACATAATACTATATAACAAAATGTTTATCTCAGGTTGTTATTTTGTATACATACACACGCAACTATAATAATTGTCATATAGTATAGTTTTTAGATAACACATCTTTGCATTTGTAAGAAATATATTCCACTAGCAGCTAATTGAAATGGTCGAACTCTCCAAGTTCTTGCCCTAACCTTTTGAAAATTCTCATTTTTTTTTTTTTTGCTTTGAAAACCAAAAAAGCTCAACAGAAACTATAATAATTCAGGAGGTTTTTTTTATATATTGATAACCTAGATTAATCTATGAGTTATTGGAAAAAATGATGAATGTTCTTATAAAATATTAAAATACCATGTAAATATGCTTTAAAACCTAAAATACCATGCATAACATAATAATCTAGGTGAGAGCGAGACAAGCAAAAACTAACTTATATATATATATATATATATTATTTTTTTTTTAAATGTCATGTAAATATGCATAAAGGAATATAAATCTGACATATAGATAAGAAAGGGCAGAAAAAAAAAAAAAAAACAGGAAATAAAGAGTTTATATTTTACCATAGTGTGAATACTCGTGGTGAATATTAGGGTAAGTAGTGGACGCGTGTACTTGACGATAAGGTGTGGTCAAGCCGCTCCAATACGCCGTCGTATTAACCAAAGCTTCTTGAGACACGACGGAGACGGCGGGTGAAGAAGAAACTTCGCCGCGTCTCCGCCAGCCAATGAAGAGTCTATGGAGATCGAAACGGTGTCGCTGGAAGAATACGACGTCTCCAGCGTCGAGGTGTTTGTCTTTGACGTACCTGCTCCACCCTTTGGTCAACACGTAGCTTTGGCTACTGTTCCAGTATGAGTACCTGAATTTCCAGCACTTGCCTGACTCGTCCTCGAAGCTAAGAAGCATCCCTTTCTCCGTCGTCGCCACGTCATCCCCTCCGCCGCCATTATTATTGAGAGGGAAGTATTTCTCGGCGTGTTGTTTTGGTATGACTAAGCGGTTTAGTTTCCCGACGTCGCTTGGCGTGAGTGATTTCTCGAACAAAGACTCTCTTTGTGCTACGGCGACGTCGTTTTGGTGGTGCATATGTTGCTGCTGCTGCAACGAGAGAGTGTTGTGGTAATTATGGTTGACTGACATTTTTCTTGTGTTTTCTTGGAGTGAGAGAGAGAGGGAGAGAGGATTGCAGATGTTGGTTTGGTGGTGAAAGAGAGATGGGTAATGGTACTAATATAGTATTATACGAATGAGAGGAGAGATAGAGAGATAGAGAGTATAAGTGAAAAAAGATAAAAATGAAAATGGGTTAAATTGATGTGAAAACTGTGGGAACTATTTGATGAGGAGAGGAGGACACGATACCGATAGTACTTTTAAGGTTTTGCGTGATGATATTTCCTTTCAATCATTATTTTTTTTTCCCTTTTCTTTTCTTTTCTTTTATTTGTTTTTGTTATTGTTGTTGCAGTGCATTAGTCCCATATATGTATGTAGATATTGTATTGATGATATTGTTTCTTTTTTTTTCTCTCGTCTGATTAAATCTTGTCCTAAAAGGCATTGGATCCCACGAGTGTTAAAAAATTAAACCACACAAAATGCCGTGAAGTAACCCTTTAGAGTTGAAAAGGATTTGATCATGTAAAAGAAAAATGTAATTATTGCAATATTAACTAAAATAAGAATGAAAAAAAAAAGGAAAAAAAAAATTATTATCAGTTCAACAGGTAAAGAAAGGGATGTCATTTCAGCATAGCCGGCCTTGAATTCGAATTTTCTTCGGAGGAAAGATGATTTTACGTTTTAATAAAACAGTCTATCAGTAAATTGGTGTAGTCGTGTAGATAGTTAATATCCAAACTTTTTCGGTTTTAAAAAAGAAAACTACAACGTTGTTATAGACTGTCAAACCAGATAAACCTTTACTTATCAAGCAGCCATAAATATGTGGGTTGGCGTGAGTCAAACAATCCTTTGTCATGACTCAATGTTGGTTTGCAATTATATTGATTAAATCCTCATTGCTTTCTAAGGGATTAAATTCTCATAAATGTGTTGTTAGAGACCATTCACTTTTGTATGCCTTAAATTTCACCTTCGATATGTATCCTAACGCTGAGAATTTCACTCACGGCCATTAATTTCTTTGGTAGACAAAGTTAAGTTCTTCTTTTGTTTTTTTTTCTCTCCCAACCATCTGCAGGTTACTGAATTTAACTTAATATGTAAGTTGTGTCAGACCATTTTTATAAGTAATAATTAATATATGATTTTGTTTCAGAAAATCTCAACTGTAAGATATCAGAAAACTTCATAAATAAGAACTACTCGTTTATACAGTCAATAAATTAAATGTTCTCTTGATGTTTTCACTTCTATTATTATGTGTTTATTAATTTAGGAATATAAGATGCTTTTTTTTGGAACATTTTTTTTTTTGGTCAACAAGAGAATATAAGATGTTAAGTATATCACACATGTCAAGTTAAAGTGATATACAAGCGCTATATGAATCAGTTCATCAATAGTTTGAATAGGAACCTACGAAAACTAATAAAGACAAGTTTACAGAAATAAACAAACAAAAAACAAAATACTATATATATATATGGTGATGCAAACATAACAACTACGTAAATATTGTAGATTTTGACAGACAGTGTTTGTCACGGCTGTCTATAAACGTAGAAGATAATCTTTAATTTTGACAATTAAATTTCGTTATAATCGGATAAGAAATCATAAATATCACTTTCTTTGGAAAGAAGAAAATAGTATATTTAGTTTGTAAATGAATCTGCGAGACAGGAATTGAAAACGAAAACAACATGAATAAAATGCAGTGAAAGAAGAAACAAACCGAAAGATATAATGGATGATTTTGGATCCAACGGGTGAGAAGTGTGGTGGTACATACGAAGCAAAAGTAAGAAGGTACAGAGGATACTTACCCCTGACGCAAGTGAGAAGCTCAAGTTGTGGAGCATGTGCTTTGCCTTTCCGACACACCATCGCATGCATCTTCACTTCTACTTCATACCATCCCTTATGCTTCCTCTTTCTCGACTTTTTATTTACATTTTTATTCTCTCTTTTTCTTTTTCTAATCATTTTATCATGGAGAGGAGGGATAAAGACTTAAAGGTTTATTTCTGAAATCGACTTGACTTTTTAGCCCTGTTTCTCTCTTCTTTCCTTTATGATATTGAACAACCATCTTAGTTATTTATACTTTGATACTAGTTAATGCTCAACATGCAGTGATATATATGTGACAAAACATATAGTTTACCTCAATTGAAGTTGACAAGAGTGTGAAACATTTGATCCATTTTATAAAAAGAGACGCAGTTATATAAATTGAGTAAATGAAAAAGATAAGAGAGTTTTTGGTCTGCGTATACATGCTTATTAGAAGTTGCTTTCTTGTTTGATGGTATAAATTTCCCTGCCTAGTTATTACCATCTTAAGTCGTGAGTTTAATGAATAGTTTCGTCAAAAGAAATGTGTGTGTGTGTGTATATATAACGTATCAAGCCTAGCTACCAGTCTACCACAAAAATTTAAGGGGACGTGCAAAGGTTACGTGCGTGGTCCTCTTCTATTTTATTTGAAGTTTTTTCTCCATTGTCATTTTAATTAATATATTATCATTTGTAAATTATAGGATCATGAAATATCTGTCACGTGCTTTCAGGACAATATCATTGGTGCTTACACGTTTCTTTTTTTCTTTCTTAATTATCTCACAAAATTAGTAGTATTAGTTTAAATTTTTTTGACAATAATTCCCTCTCAATATAATTAACTTACTTAGTTAAGAACATATCTATGTTATAGGTTCTCGTATTCCTCCTATTCATGTTCTGTAAAAGCTTCAGTTGAGGTCAAGTCTTGTGACTGATATATAACAAGAGTATTATATAATAACCGAAACAACTTGGCTTTCAAATATCATTGTCATTAAGAAGAAGAAAAAAACACAATAAGATTTGTTACAATTGGACTTCGTGTTTCACTCCTTCCCTCACACTTAATCTATGTCGTTATGTCATTGTTGCATAATTATAAAAAGACCGAAGGACAAAACTGACATGATTTTCCAGGTCGATTTAGAGGCACCTTTTTGCATGTACGTCTGCAACTCGACCCCATTAAATATCATATTAAACTAACTCTTCAATTCACTATAAGTTAGTAGTAGTATTTTTAAGTATATTTTCGAAATAAATAATTAATTAAGTCAAACTAGTTTAATTTTTTAATTAATAATTTATGAATATTGCACATGTTGTGGGGGGGGGGGGGGGGGGGGGGGCGGCATATCCCTTCCCACGAATAATAGAGGTTGTTGGTCGCTTGCTTACTTCGTCTTTTTCTAATTAACAATTCTAAGAAAGAAAAAAAACAGGTGTATCAGAATTATACATAAAAATATGCATCGTAATAAAAAATAACATCAAAATTATTGTTACAGTGCCGACGTTTTCCATCAAATCTTATCTATAACATCGCTACGTTTTCCATCAAATCTTTATCTATAACATCGCGAATTTCTAAATTACTATCAGCAACAACAATTCAATCTCCCAATTAGTATTGTGTTTAATCATTCCGAAACGTTATTTACAGTCACAAAAATAAACTTTCCTTTTTATCTCATTCAAGAGGCCTTTTCAAACAAAACTCCATTTAATTAGGAGGCTTCTTTATACGAATAAACAATTGAACTGTGATGTCTAAAATTTCAAATGTACTTGACAATCACTTATCTAGCTAGTGACCTCTAACTGATTAGAATCCTTATATATAAAAATTAACAAGAGAAGAGTTTCTATTAGTTGGCTAGCTTCACATATCAATAATGCTAAATTATGTATTCCATCACCTAACTAATTTGATTTGCGTGTTACAATATTGACCTGTCACTTTTATCATTTTGATTGTACCTACATCCTAGAGCAAAACTCATTTACGATTATTATTTTGTATCATAAGGTTGAGTTCAGAAAGTAAATTAGTAGACAATTTACTTAAGAAATTGACAAACGCTTAATTTACTAATACTAGTTCTTATTTTATTTGATCATTAATAAATTCATATCGTTTTTTTAGACAAACTGAAGTTTCCATTTAATCAAACAGAAACATTACAGAAGAAAGGAATCAAATCTCAAAGGTTTAAAAAGTTACAAACAAAGACTTTCCCCAAAACCATAGACAAAGATAGAGCTAGATAAAATAAAGCAAAGGTCCGAGAGAGCTATGAAACAAACGCTAAGAAGCGGCTTGAGACATGCGAGGTCACGGTTGCTAGACTGATCATCATCGAAGAACTCGATAGATGACAAGGTAGTCACGGTCTTAAGACATTGTGACGTTGGAAGAGGAATCAGAGCCAAAGGTCTCACAAGAGCGAGGAGCACTAGCAAAAGCAATGCTATGGCAGGGATTCGATGGGCTGTAGCCCGGATGGTGGTGATGGTGCTGAGAGTGGTTTGTTATAGATCGTCGGATGTTAGCATTTGGTTACAGGGCAATAGACCATAGAGCAGCAAAACTTCACAAATAGCACAAGCAAGGGAGGTAGAGACCAAAAAGTGCCAAAGAAATATGACAAAACGTAGCAATACAAGTGAATCCTCTCTCATATGGCGCCCTTTGCCAAAGAGATCAAGGAATCCACACAAAGCATGCAGTCGTTTTGTCAATTGAGGGTGAGGAGCAGGCTTGGTCTGTTTGGATGATATTAACACAACCATGGTGCAGTTAATGGGGTTTAGGTAAGAACTGGGTTCGCTAGATAGAATAGGTTTGCAACAGATTTGAAGTTTCCAATTTTGAGACCATCAGACAATGTCGACCATTGAGCAGTAACCAGAGATCTAACATACCCTTTGTTATTCCACAACAGTCTAGATAACAGGAGTCTAAGATGCAGTCTTCGGACATCAAGATCAACCAGGAAGTCTAGAAACCGTTTATCAAGTAACAAGAGAGTAGGAAGAGAGAACCTGAGCTTCTGACAGTTGGGCAAGATCACTTGAATAGCTAGCAGGCCATAATCAGGTTGAGAGATCATCCACAGGGATCCTAAGGATGATGAGGATGACTATAGAATTTGATACGCGCGGCGGCTAAACGGAGGGGGTAAAAGAATCCCCAGTTTCGGTGGGAGCATCCATAGATCTGCCAAGCTCAGAAGATAACAAGACATTGCAACAGAAGTCCAATAACAGGGGAAGGTCGCAGCTGTGAAGGATATCTCACCAAACATCGACTTTGTCTCCACATGGAGAGGTTTAGATGACAATGCGGGAGAAGGTTTTGCAGAGGCGGATCGCAAGCTGGATTGGAGAATTGAGGGAGCAAAGGACTTTAAATCCGTCGACGGTGAGGCTAAGCTGATGCAAGTGAGGATGGGGTTCAACAAACACATCATCCTTCTGTAGTCGATTTGGTTCAGGCCTTCGTCTGGATCTGGACTAAGGGATATGGTTTGGGAAAGTTGCAAAAAGGAGAAACGATGGAGGAAAAAAACTTGAAAAATAAAACTAAAGAAGTAGAGAGACCAACAGAGAAGAGCAGCAGTGGAAGTACCTCGATACCGGCGAGCAAAAGCTCTATCGGCATCAGAGAAAGTCGATGATAGCGGCGCCTCGATAATAACGCCTGGAAAAGAAAGGTTATTAGGATTTTTTCTCGCTCAAGGTTCTTAATAAATCCATATCATTACTGAAAAAAACAAACAATTTCTTATACCATGAAGACACAAAACACAAAGTTGTGTCATGTGTGATATCTTCACATATATTCACGTAATTAATTTGGAAATAATGAATGATAAATTATAAGATAACATTTTACGGCTTTCTCATAGTCATATTTATTTTTATCCTTCACCACTCATTAAAGGAGCTCATTATGTTCTGCATCAAACTTCGTTCTCCTCCGTACACTGAAAGATTGATTATTCGATTTGCAACATAGATAAAACCTCTTTCATCGATGTCTGCAATTCAGAAGTTCTTTAAGCAATGGTTTGAACTCCGAAGGAAAAGGTTCTAGATATTCATTTTTCTTATGCTCTTTTACACTTTAACCTAAATATTTTATTTATTTATTTCAAAAATATTTTTTGTTGGGTGAAAATACTATAATGTAAACAAGCATGTTTTTAGGTTAATCAAGATCGAAAAGTAAAAACCGAATTAATAATCGTTCAAAAATTATTGAAATTTTTGTACTGCAAAATAAATGTATAGATTTAACGGGTGACGCATTTTACTTTTAACCTAGTCTCTTTTTGCGAACAAACTTTCCAACAAGAGTCTTTTAATTACATTAATTGCCTTTTTCAACAAACATTACAGCTTGTTTAGGTACGTCACAGTCGTATACGATCCCACAACTTTCTCACCAAACTCGTTATTTCAACTTTTTAAAATATGAATTTCCATGTTACAAAAATCTCTCTAACAAAAAAAAAAGTGTTACGAAATCCATTTAAACCCTATAAAACTACTCCATAGCTAATTTATTTGATTAAAGTATCAGGACACAAAAAAAAAAGTTCAAATGAATGCGACGTTGCCTAGCTTAGACAAAGATCCGAAACAATGTATATTTTTCTTTGAAATAATTGATTTCACCACTAGCTAGCAGTTTTTCTCTCTCTCTCTCTTTTTTTATATTTCTATTTATATTTTTATTTTTTATAAAGGGAGTAGGATAGTTGGTAGAAATCTTTACTCCAAAATACCAAGAGAAAGTATCTGTTGAATTTTAGTTTTACATCTAAATTATGTGATCATTTAGAGGTTCATAGAAACAAAACAGATAACATTGATGATCACATAGTAATAAACAGATAAATATATATAACACACGATATAGACACAAATATATAGGATTATAATGATCTCTTGAGCACAAAGGAAATGCACGAGAGGAATCTGCAATGTAAATCGTGGAGGGTTCTTAAAAATGATAAAAAATGCAAATTTCTTCATAAAAAATGTTCAGAAGACGACAAAACTAGTTTGTCATTTATGGAAAGTGGTGCGAGAAGCTTCATGAAACTCAGGGTAAGTTGCTACTTTTGCTTTTTATTTTTTCTATTTCTGACATTTTCTCCATTCCCTAGCAAATTAAAGACCACTTTATGAACTGTTTTCTCCAATATTATCCCCGTTTAGTTTTTTTTTTCTTTTTCTAATCTGAATCCTTTGGTATTTGATAATGTAATCAATAGTTATACACATTTAATGATGCAAGTCATGTTGAAACCAATGGTGTAGTTATATACAAATACGACGGAACAACCGAGATTATTAAAAAAAATTGACCCCATCTAAGATAGTAATATCTATATTCAAATATTTTCTTAATGGCTTTAGTTTCTCTACCACTATTTTTAGGGTTAAGAACTACTATAAAACGTTTAACCAAAAGAGATAAAAACTACTATAAAGCTAAACAACTTAATTAATCAGTCGATCTCTTACCTTTTTACATGTCGTTTCAAAAATCAGCTAACTACCAAAGTAACCTTTTGATTTAATATAAGTCGTCTCAAGAAAAGCTAATGATGGTGATTAAGCGTGTTATGTGTTTGGCCTGGTTTTGATTAATGTAGTAATCAAGTTGCTGAAAGATAGGGATTACAAGGGAAACGTTCTCATCATATAAACAACGTCATTCTCTTAAAAAAATTGGTAAGAAGAGTGGTTTAAACAATTATATAACACAGTTAACTTAAAGACAGTAAAATCTTTACAAACCAATCCTAGAGTGAAGTAATTTCAGTCAGATATTTCGAGAGCTAGAAAGAAATATATCTGCATGTGGGATTTTATAAATCTGATGGATAATTTGCGTTTATCATATATGTAGTTTTATATTTATTTCTCCTAAGTAGGGGACCAAAGCTATTTGTTGTATATTCTATGAAACCAAAGCTAAATGCCCGGAGGGAGTGGACCACATACTATTTCTTTAACGTCTTTATTTGTTTTGATGGGTTTAAAATATTAAAAGATACATTACATATCTGCACTGTTCAGATATAAATTTATGCAGCCGATATCTTAGACTTAGACCGACAATATAAAAATCTCAAGTATGTTAAGGGAAGAAATAAGAGTAAGTAGCAATTTATCGGATGTCCCCAAAGGAACATAATTAGACACATAAGAGTAAGTAACGAATACCAAAGCTCGGTAGAGAAAACATACCAATAGAGAAAACATACCAATAGAGTAAACTATAAGAGAAGTAGAGTAAACTGAAAGATAACCAATTATCAAAGATTTGACAACCGATAAGAATAATTATTCTTATCATACTGAAATAGTTATTCTGTAGAAACTATAGTAATTTACCATACTGAAATATTTTGACTGCACTTAATAACTGCATTAACGGATATATCAGTAACGTACATTTCTTACTGATTGTGTTAAACTGTTGACTATTTTGGTTCAGCCGCAACTATAGATTACACGCAATACTTTCAACGTTCTATCCAATTTTGGAGGACAATCAGACTTTTTCTTTAACAACGGAGGATAAGTTTAACAAATGTAGAAGACAAAATATATTCAAAACTATTACGT
Source organism: Camelina sativa (assembly GCF_030686135.1). Lineage (NCBI taxonomy): Eukaryota > Viridiplantae > Streptophyta > Magnoliopsida > Brassicales > Brassicaceae > Camelina > Camelina sativa. Next base: position 5,137,715 of record NC_141898.1, read on the forward strand.
ACGTACAAAACTTACGATAAAAATAAAAATAAAAAATGTATAAAATTGATAAGAGAAAATAAAAAGAAAAGGTACGGCTAAGTTTGGCGGTTTTGGAGAGTTGAAAAAGAATGGAAGATGAGATGAGATGGAGATGGTGGGACAATGAAAACAACACACAATTGCACGCCTCTCGTCTCTCTCTCTCTTTCTTCTACAATGCGTCAAAGATTTCATCAGGTCCCTATTCTAGTAGTATATGACAGGCCCCATTTCCTATTTAACCCCGTTTTGCTTTCTCCTTTTCACTTTATTTACCTTGAGTTTGTTTCTTAGTTATCATTTACATTGTTAGATCGATAACTTATAAAGCCACAATGAAAATGAATTTTACGTACTGTCTTATTCCAAATGACAATTACATTTTACGGTGTGAAATATACGGTAAAGAAAAAGCAGTAAATAAAGCACTGTGTTTATAAATAACTTAAGTTTAAGGGTCAAATATATATTATTTGCTTCTTTTTATAAAAAGAGCACATATATCCCTGTAATGCATAACTCTATCTTCAAAGAACTTGACTTGTTGACTTAGCTCTTCGTCAATGAGAGCGAACATGTTCTTTGGAAAGCATCAATAGTGAGTGGACAAATGCCTGAATGAAATTAAAATTAGAAATTTAGAATCAATCAATTATTTGTGTTTACATTACTACGATACAAAGTCATATGTATTTATGACAGATAAACGTTTAGGAGATGATAATAGAGTGTTTTGTTTTCTCAAATTAAAATATTATTATTAGTTTGTTGTTTCACGTGAGAGAGAAAAGAAACAAGAGTGGGCTTTTAAAATGGGCCCACAGTGTGGCAGTAGCAGGCTCTGAGAGAGATAGAGAGGGTAAAAAGGTGGGTCCCACGAAAAAGCCCATGATCCCAAAATTTCCAAAGAAAATGGAGTGAGACAGACATTTTCTGTGTTTATCCGAAAGCCACTCACGCTTTTTGATTATTATCTCTTCTTTTATTCTATTTCATCATTTTTTTTTTCTTATTGTAAATTGTATTTCAAGGTATAACAGAATGGTAATTTATATTTGCTTCTGGGCACAAAAGGATGAAAACATGCTATAGTCGGCAATGGTCCACCCTCTTTTTGTCTTGTATATATTTTATCTAATCTTATATATCCATCCAGTATATATTCATTATTCATTCGTTTCATAGGTTCACCATATTTTTTATCCAGTACCCGGTAGATGTTGATAGTTGTGTTTTTAATGGAGCATCTAGAAGATCGACAGTCCATATATTCAATTATTCATGCAGCCATACCATAATGTAAATGTATATATTTTTGTGTGTCAAAGTTTTTTCAGTTGTAAAAACCTAGACTGTTAAAAGTTAGTACTAATTCATACCAAAAATAAAATGATGTTAGAAGTTTAATACTACAACAAACCCATTGGAATAAAGTTTTGAAACCATTTCCATAGTTCTTTATTGGGCATTTAGATCCTAGTTGGGCCTGCCTAACTGACTCGTATATATTTTAATATTTCTCGTACTTTTTGATTGTCTTACTACGCAATTAATTATCTACACTATGTATTTTGATGTTTTATTTATTGGCACCTATGTATTTTGACATGATCTACACAGATTCATCCAACGTTACTATTTCTTGGTTGAATTGTCTTTTCAAACTATTTTTTCTTTTCGGATTCAACATTAATAGTAACAAGTGTTCTGTCAGAAAGTACTCGGAAAACAAACTGTACTGTGTTTTTGTAACATTATAATTTTGAACAAAATATGTTACCAGAAAGTACTCGGAAAACAAAGTGTACTGTGTTTTTGTAACATTAGAATTTTGAACAAAATACTTTTTACTTTCGGCTCAAATAGTTACATCAGCTAGCATTGGTAAAAACGATGTGGCAGTGGATTTTATTTGTACAGTTAGATGTTTTTAGTTTCAATTGTTCAGTTTAGTCAATTAATAACCGACTAGTGTATAGGTACATATCTTGAGAACATCATACTAGTATTCATGTGTTTACGAAATCTGTGATATCCATATTCGTATACACATCCATCTACACAGAGAAAGAGATTTTGGGAATATATAAAAACTTCAAGAACCGAAATGAAATGATTATCTAAACACATGGAATAATAGATAGACCCATATGTAATGAGTAATTAAAGCACACACCGGTTCACTCTCACCGGTTTAATAGACAAAAAGGGGTACATGGGAACATGATCATATGATTTATGAGTCATAAGCATGAGATTAACACGATATGGGCTCCACCTGAGGATTCTCTACCAAACCAAAACGACCCACAATTTCTTAGCCCTCTATATATGTTACCTAAATAAAAATCATGGTTCGATATAAGATTACTTGGTCTTTTATCGATTCACACAGTTGACTTGACTTACAGTCTGCTTACAGAGATCAAGAGAAAGATATCAATATGTATACCATTCAAAATGATCCGTTTATAGAAACCATTGATGCGTCACGTAATCACATATGCGTCATTGATGGCCAAGTGAGCAAATGTACTAATAAGTCTTGTTCAAATATTAAATCAAGTATACATTCAACGCAAAACACGAAGTTTAAGAAAGCTTATAGTACTTACAAAGTACAAGCACGATCCAATCTCCAAATCAACTCATATATATAATCCCAGCAAGTTCCTTAGTTTGAAGCAGATGTTCTTTCTCCTAACCGAAGTTCTCAACAATCCTTCAAACACTGTGAAATATGGTTATATAAATTCAAAACTCCACTACACAATATTTGGAAAATATATATGAAATTTGCCGATCCGACCTTAATTTGTTAAGTAGAATTCCAAGAGAGTCGATCCAACCCTAACTTATTAAATAATTTAGAAACTTAACAGAGTATTCTTTATTTTGTTTGATTCGGCCACAACTTTTTAAAAAAAACAAACAAATCAAATAACCGAACTAACCCAAAACTGAGAACCAAAATATTCAATCTACGTTATGGCTTTTAAACAATTTACAGTGCTCCGATTTAAGTAAATATTTTCGGTTTACGATTTTAATTATATCGGTTTAATTCGGTTAACAAATAATAATCCACCCTGTAAATCACGGAGCAACATCCATTATCCACAGAGATCAAACCACGTGGACATGTTACAGTGTTCGTTATCACAGAAGATCAGCACTCCAATCATTTTTTTCCCCTTTACACTTTCAACATAACACTCTGTACACACACACACACACTGATATCAAAAACCGCCATTTCCTTCCAAATTCCCCTAATTGCCACTTTTCTCAATCCTACTTTTATCTTCTCCACAACAACAAGAAGAAACCATAAAAATGCTTTGAAGTTATCTGTAAGTATTCTTCATCACTCCTCTTCTCCATAACTTCGATTTTGTATTTCTGCTTTACAGATCGGTGATTTTGTTTTTTTTTTTTTTTTTTTTTTTTTTTTCTGATAAAAGGTAAAGAGAGGAGGAGATCTAGGGATTGTATTTGAAAATGCCGAGGCAAAACCAAAGCGTAGAGAATCTTCTTCTACTTGGTAAAATCAGGAAACGTGGATGTTCATCGCCGACGTCATCGACTTCTTCGATCCTCCGTGAAGGTTACAGGTTCAAAAGAGCGATTGTAGTTGGTAAAAGAGGAGGATCCACTACTCCTGTACCTACATGGAGACTCATGGGCCGATCTCCTTCTCCACGAGTTGCTGCTTCCAACGGTTCTTTATTACACGCTGCGTCTCCGTCTCACTGTGGGAGCAAATCCGGTAAAATAGCCGCACCAGCAGGAGCTCCTGTTTCTGCGAGGAAGTTAGCTGCGACGCTGTGGGAGATGAACGAGATGCCTTCACCGAGATTGGTGGTGGAGGAGGAGGCTGTGCCAATGATTAGGAAGAGTAGGAAGGAGAGAATTGCGCCGCTTCCTCCGCCGAGATCGTCTGTTCATTCTGGTTCTCTTCCGCCTCATCTTTCTGATCCGTCGCATAGTCCAGTCTCTGAGGTAAAAAAAAAAGCTTTGTTGTTGTTGTTGTTTGTTATGATTGGTTGAGTGTGTGAAGGGAATGTGCTGTGATTCCAAGTTCTTGCTGGCTGCCATGTGCTTTAATTCTCTGACCGATCAAAGGAGAGAGAGAGAATACACTATTCTACTACTAATATATTGATATTGGGGGAAGTTATAAAGATCTCTCAACTTCTCTTTTAACTGATTGATACAAAATTGATAAATCTTTGTGTGATTCTGAGGTCTGAATTTAGTCAAAGTTGTGATTTTTCTTTGGCAACCTCTATGAGTATTATATTCATTCGAGGTCTTAAAGCTTCTGATTGATGTTAAGGAGTGGGATTAGAGAAGAATAGAAAACTGTTTTGATATTCGGAATCTTTTGTCATGTGCCCTAAAACCAACATATGAAAGGGCGTTTCTTTATAAGTTGGTGCCGTTTATTCTTGCATAATTGGGCTGTTCTACTAGTTTTTTCTTTCTTATTCGTTCTTCATATGGAGGTAGTTAGTTGGTGGTTTTTTAGAGGTTGATTTATTGGTGAATAATGTAGACCTAGATTCTCTTATAATGGAGACCTAACAAAGTTATATATAAATGCTAAGTCTGGCTATGGACAATGTGAGGAGTTTGGCTTTCCTTGTTTTTATTTCACTTCTGTGTTAGGGAAGCTGAGAAACTTATTGATTTTTTGTAGAGGATGGAAAGATCAGGGACTGGAAGTCGCCAGAGAAGAGCTTCATCAACTGTACAGAAGCTTAGGCTTGGTGACTGCAATGTTGGGGCTAGGGATCCTATTAGCAATGGCAGCTTCATGGATGTAAGTTTAATTTTGCTTTGCTTTACTCTTTGGGGATGTTTCATTGAGCATTGTGGAGAAATCTCTCTATATGCAGCTTTTTGTCAGACCTAATTCGGTATTTGATTGAGCTGTTAGTATCAAATGCTACTGGAAGAAAGTGCTTGATTGAGCATTACTGGCTCTGTAGGCTGTTAGTTGGGGATTGCAATTAGAGTTTCTAATTCATTTTGGACGCTTACATAGATGCAATATCTGTTTGTTATGCACATAAACATCACATTCAAGGCTACAAGCAACTATGAGAGTCTGATACTTTGTCATAATTTCGATTGTTTGCCTCCATCATCTGTAAATCCACTATGCGGGCAACAAAGAGATTTACATAAAGATTTCACATGGTTTTTCCTAATGTAGATTGAGACTCGATCACGGGTGGAGACACCGAATGGATCAACTGTGGGAGTCAAAACACGTTTGAAGGATTGTAGTAACGCTCTCACAACATCAAAAGAGCTTCTCAAAATCATTAACAGGATGTGGGGTCAAGATGATCGTCCATCTTCTAGCATGTCCCTCGTCTCTGCTTTACATTCTGAGCTTGAAAGAGCTCGCTTACAGGTCAATCAGGTAATTCACGAACATAAACCTGAAAACAACGACATCAGCTACTTGATGAAGCGTTTTGCTGAAGAGAAAGCAGCTTGGAAAAGCAACGAGCAAGAAGTTGTTGAGGCTGCAATCGAATCTGTTGCTGGTGAGCTAGAAGTGGAGAGGAAGCTGAGGCGACGGTTTGAGAGCTTGAACAAGAAATTGGGCAAAGAATTGGCTGAAACAAAATCAGCTCTGATGAAAGCAGTTAAAGAAATCGAGAACGAGAAGCGAGCGAGAGTGATGGTCGAGAAAGTTTGTGATGAACTAGCAAGAGACATAAGCGAAGACAAAGCCGAAGTTGAAGAACTGAAGAGGGAATCCTTTAAAGTGAAAGAAGAAGTCGAAAAGGAAAGAGAGATGTTGCAGTTAGCAGATGCATTGCGGGAAGAGAGAGTGCAAATGAAACTCTCAGAAGCTAAGCATCAGCTCGAGGAGAAAAATGCAGCTGTTGATAAGCTAAGGAACCAGCTTCAAACCTACCTCAAAGCCAAAAGATGTAAAGAGAAGACCCGTGAACCGCCTCATACTCAGCCACATAACGAAGAGACTGGAGAGTACTTGAACCACCACCACATCGGTTTCGGTTCATATAACACCGAAGACGGAGAAGTCGAGGATGGAAATGAAGAGGATTCAGGAGGAGAAAGCGATCTTCATTCCATAGAACTGAACATAGACAACAAGAGCTATAAATGGCCTTATGGTGAAGAGAACAGAGGGAGAAAATCAACGCCAAGGAAAAGCCTTTCACTACAAAGAAGCATATCGGATTGTGTTGATTGGGTTGTACAGAGCGAGAAACTTCAAAAGAGTGGAGGAGATGGAGGATTGGATTGGGGAAGATCTATTGAGGTCGAGCCTAAAGGGTATTTAGATGAAACACAAGCTTATAAACCAAACAAGGCTTCTTCAAAAGATCATCATCTCGTATCGGGTTCGAGACTAAGTAACTTCCGCGGTGGATCCGTTTCAAAGTCCCGGTTATCGGATGCCGCGAAAGGCGAAAACCAGAATGCTAGGAAATCAAGATGGTGATATGATCCGGCAATTTGTATTTACATTTTCAGCGCAGAGAAGATAACAGAATCTAAAAGACAATTATTACATCTACATTATCTCTCTGTTCGCTCGTTTTGTCAAAGAGTGATTCTCATATCTGTAAGTGACGTAAAACATGAATTTTGAATGAACTGGTAATGATCCAAACATGTAAGAGCATGAATTTTACACGAACTGAACATTTGAGATAATCAGTTCGCCTACACCCCTCTCTAAGACCCCAGTAATAACAGACTAATAATAATATTATTGAGCTCTAATCGTCGAGCCATTTCCTGAGTCGATCCTTGACGAAATCATTCCGAGCCTTGACGCGATCTTGTTGCGGTGCGATGTTGGCTAGTGAGAGATACGCTCCAGCGACGAAGAGAGAAACGCCCGCCGCGAAAAAACCCACAGACACCACTAACTGCCGTCTTGTCGGCGGATACGACATAAAAAACACCATTCCTTCCCTTTTTTACTTAACCGCCGTCTCTTGCAATGTCTGTTTAATACTAACAGTTAATGGGCCAGGCTTTTATTTTGGGCTTAATTCTTAATATCCAGTTTCTATATTAACTTTCACCATTTTGAGGTTTTAATTCTACAATTAGTTGTAGTAGTTGAGACTTGAGAATTATGAATAACTCGTGCTCAAAGCCAAATCTTCAGTGTTTTAGTGTCCGATCTCAGTTCTCAGGAACATTGTATACTACATGATGACACTAATGTTTTCCTGATCTTGCGTCTCTTAGGTAGGTTCTTGCAAACCGATAAAGACTAAAGAGTAGGACTAACAAAGACACATGTTCAAAACTTTAGCTTTACTTGAGAAAACATTCATAATATCGTTGTGAGAATTATTACTTTAGATTTTGTATTGTGACGTAGAGAATAATTAAATTAAACAAAAATGTCTAAAGTAATCAAAACGTTTGTTAGTCGTCTGCCCATGTCGTTTACACGAACGCTATCATTTTAATCCTAAAGATTCACGTATCTATAAAGGGGCTTTAGTCAACGAAACTGAATCATTGATTAATATGCATTTATTTTAATTATATTAGCCGTATTTATTATGATCCCACGCGTCTATCCATCGTTCAAATACGGTCGAACTTAATGTTCAAATGTAAACGTATAGTTCATGACCACCATTTAATTAATCTGCATTCTACAGTGAAAAACTAAAAAAAAAAAGTATTAAGAAAAATATAGACTATCAAAGTTTGACGTGAAAAACACAACAAATAGTAAAGTAATTTATTTTCTGTTTAAAAACATTGCACTTATTTTCTGTTTTGTAGACAAAAGGGAAACTGTAATTTTTTTTTTTTTTTTTTTTTTTGTCTCGTCATTTTTCACATTTTAATTCCATGCATTTCTACATCTATTGTTACATAAGAATATTAGGTACCAAATCCAAAAATTCATACTTATCTCTTAACATTAATTGTAAATCCAGCCAAGCATGGTCATAGTGTCAATTAAATGAAATTAATTGTAAGGTTGCCAGCTTTTATTATACTAGTAGTTCGGAAGATATTACTTCTTCCGTGTTATTATATATTTATTATCTTTTGTTTTTAATAGGAAAAATGATAAATTTGTGTTTATCAATTTAATCTTACAAAAAAAAAAATAAGTCATTAAATAACTTCACATGGGAAATTAACTCACACTGCAATATTAATAGCTTGCTTTTGGTGTGAAGCTACGTGATACTATTATTGTTGTAGTCATAATAAGTCATAGTAACAATTAACTTTGACGTAGCCATTTTTTTTTTTTAATATCTTGTAAGTTTCTTTAGAAGATTTTGTAAATCCTGTGATTAACATTTATATACATTTAATTCCTTTACCGCTTCGATTAAGACACCTTTACATGTACGTTTATCTGTTTCCATTAATACATTTCAAATACTATATTTTATATCTTTTCGGTCAACAAATACTATTCGTATTTCTTCCTTCTTGAAGCTAGTTTACTCCATATTATAAATGACCCTAAGTGTTCAAAGCTAGTTTACAAGTTTTTACGACTGCAAGTATTGTAAAATAGAGTAGTAAATATTGTTGTTTCAAATCTTACAAAACTAAAACCCCATAATAAACTTATAAACGTACACTGATAACATTCTATTACACTAATACATAAACGTATATACTGTATCATTGCACACAAACAGATATAAAACAACAAAATGGAGAATAAGTTAAAAGCATTAAAAAATATAACCAAATATTGAACTAAGCTGAGATTACTTGAGAGTACAGTACTATGTATGCATTAGAATTTAGAATGAATGAGTTTACGTCTACAAATCTAGCACGTATATTGCTCGACTAGTTCCGTGGACCGTGTCAGTGGAGATACCTAGCGCAACTAAAAGACTTAAAAGTACGGTTACTTTCAGTTCAAAAAGTTAAAACCCATTTTGTCAAAGCATATTACTTTTTTTTATAACCAAGAAAAAAAACGTTGGACTTGCGATTTTTCTTTGCCTTGCGTTTGCTCTCATCCAATTTGGAATCTTAATTTGTGATGTTAAAAAAAAAAAAAATAGTCCACTGCTCGAGATCATAGATGAGCTATATAGACTTGAAGTAATTAGAATTACCAACACGATTTCACCGAGCTCACATTTATAGTTTACTTTGAAACAAACATGTCAGCATTGGCATTTATTTTATTTTTAAAATAATTTATTTCTCTTCGGCGGGTTCAGCAAAAATAATTGTTAGCAGTTAAAGAGACTAGTCGTATTATCGTTGTACTACTTATTGGAGTATATACATCTCACCTATCATAATTAGATTAGGCCTTACTGAATACATCTGTCTTTCTCTCTCTCTCTCTCCTTCCTCTAACCAACTTTTGTGTGTTTGTTTTATAAAATGGCATAAGCATAACCAACAAGAAGACGACTTTCTCAATAATTCCAAAACCTCTTTCTGAAACACCAAAGAGGGAGAGAGAGATCGATGAGCCGGAGGAACAAGAACGGCCCTAAGATTGAGCTGAGGCTGAATCTTTCGCCGCCTCCTCCTCAAGCCAGCCAGATGAGTCTTGTTCGATCACCGACCCGATCCAACTCAACTTCACCGAGCTCATGCGTTTCGTCTGAAACGAACCAGGAGGACGAGATCGACACAACAACAACCTCAATGGTTCTTGTAGGTTGCCCTCGTTGCCTTATGTACGTTATGCTTTCTGACGATGACCCTAAATGTCCTAAATGCAAAAGCACCGTTCTTCTCGATTTCCTCCATCATCAAAACGCTTCTGCCGCTACAACAACAGCTCCCGCTGCCAACACCAAACGCAAGAAGACCTGGTGGAGGAACTGATCCAAACCCGTGTTTCTTTTTCTGTTGTGTGTGTATGTAATCGAGGGATCTCAAACCGAAATCTAAACTAATCCAAACCGTATTTTTATGGTTTGTCCTTTTGATTTTTCTCTATAGTTGTTTTGTCTTTAGGCTAGTGCTAATCACGCTCCATTTTTAGACCAGACTTGAAGTGGAGCGTGAATAGCACTAACTTTGCTTAAAATGGATGAAAGATTATTTTTTATAATATGATGCTTAGTACTGATGAAACATTTATTGTTGTTGTTTCGTTTCCACGTTTACTTCTTTTTTTACCATGCAGCCATTATAATTTTAGCTATTCCCGTGAATTTTCATGTAAATCTTTAATTCTTTTATCGAAGATGAGTTTCTCTCACAAAAGAAATCTTAATCAATAACTCTTTTATGCAATTGGAGATGTATAACTCTGTTTCTTGAACATGTCTAAAAATTCTCCGGATTATGTTTCTCAATCTTTGTTACACATGGTTAGAGTAATTTCCTCTGTTTTCTTGATTACACTGGTTTATCGTAAACGAAATGTTAGAGATTCACTTTAACTGTTAAACAAGGCAGACACATCAAAAGTATTAAAAAAAAAAAAAAAAAAGAAACTAGAGGTAAACGCCAAGAGGTGATATAGGCTAAAATACTATGTTATCTAGCAAGACATATCGTTTTTTTATACTGATTAAAATGTTGTTGAGTTTTTGGTTGCCACAGACAGAGCAAAGATAATTTGGAGTACTAGGATCCAGATGAAACAATTTAGTCTCTATGGTCCTACTCCTACCAAATATTTAAGTCTTTTGAGTTTGGTACCAATATTTGACTCCCAACAACTCAAACCTAAACCCCAGTTTGAGTTCATATTTAGTGATTGTTCCCCAAGGGAACCAATATTATAGATCTTATTTTGTGTCCACAAGACTTGTAGAAAAGAAAAATGATAAAATCTAAATGATAAATTTAGAAAATCTATTGTATTATTTTCATAATGCTAGGGGGTGAATTAAAGTTGGTTAAAATTGAAGAGGGGGTAGTTCAGATAGGTTTCAATAGATATAAAAGGGTAATGAAAATCATTTAAACAAATATAAATGCATATAGTAGTAATTGAGGCAGTTGAGAATTATGAGCGTTACGTAAGAAATGATAAATACGAATTTAATTCCACCCTTCAATTAAATATTACTACTACATCCTTTTTTTTTTCATTTGTCAAAGAAAACATAAATTGAATAAGTTATACAAATTACTTTTTCTTTTGTGGTTTATCTCTTCTTTTTCTTTATTTCACTAAATGTCACCTTTATGTTGCATCATCCTTCCTTCATATTTAAGCATATCTCTCATTCAAAGCCTCAATTTCTTGTTATTATGCATTTAATGTATTTTGGGGTTGCTCTGCAAATGCGTTAGCTAATCAACCTTTTTTCAATACACTAGAAAGTCAAACCCAACTAAGCTAATTTTTCTTGTTTGGGGTATTCAATTATAGTTGACTAAACGTGAATTACTGGATTAAGATTAGAATTAATGCAACTTTTGTGGTTGCAAGACGATTTGTGGTTTACCAACTCGCTACTATCTTAACCCCAACAAACAAACTATAAGAATGTATATACGAACGGTCGTTCAGTTTTACCAAGACCTGAAACCAAACATTTTGTTACATAACCAAAAGACAGTTATTATTAAACTACTGTGTTTTAGTAAAACAAACAAAACACAGACCGGGTTACTGTGTTAAGGAAGGGGAATGTACTTTATTGGAGCTGTGAAAACCGGTTCTTGATCAGAGTGGCTACGTGCTGCGCAACCCATTCTGAGCCAGCCACCGTGCAGCTGAATCCGTGTGTGTGACCTTCCCTCTCGATAGATAAGGAAGTACCTGGAGCCTGCTTAGAAATCTGGACAATGGATTCTATGAGAGACTCTCCTTCATGTGCAAGAACATGCATTTTTGATTAATCGAGGAAAAGGGAAACTACTTAAACCTCTTCAAAGAGTTGCAGAGGACCCCAATGATCATCAATGCCAAATAAAAATGCAAGCTTGCTCTGGTTTTCTCTCATGAAATCCCAATCTGGCTCTGCTGCAAGCTTATAAGCCAAATATGAAACAGTGGGTTACCTAAAAATGCGCTGCTGGAGATCTTGTTTTAGAGCTTCCGAGTAAACACTGAGACTCTCTAAACTCTTATATGACCACATTGTTGACAGAAGAGTACCTCTGTAAACTCTGACTTTGCCATAAAGAGAACATTGCGCATCGTGTGGTACTGCAATGAAAGAACCAAGCATCAGATGAAGTTAACTCGCCTTAATAGTTAGTTAGTAGGGAATAAGAACTGAAAATAAAAGAAGATGCAATGGCTATCTGCAATGATTTATACAGCTAAGTTCAAGTGTAAACACACAAGAAAATCAGTGAATATGGAAAGAAGACAATTAATACCTGCCTCAAGTGTGTGCAAGTAGCTTGAACAGCAGTATCAGACCATGAAGCTCCAACAGATTTGGACACAAGCAGCCGTGCAGCTGACACAGGTAACAGACTCAGTGATGCAATCAGAAAACTTGCTGTAGCTGACAGAGCAGAAGACCTGAATTTCAACAACATGATTTGGTCACAATCTCCTAACATTCTAAATAAAGATGATCTCATTGGTTTTTCATATCGAGGAGGATTCATCACATATATTGGACTCACGCTGCAAGTTTCCCAATTAATGATTGCGTTGTTGATTGTTGGTTTAAAGTCAAAAATGGATATAAGCCAATGCAATATACCATCTGCAAAAGCACTCCAGAGAATTTAAGAGCAGACATAGCACGGAGAGAAAGAATAACACTTAAAAGGAATCCGTCTTTACCTTCTTTGAGAACTTCCTCAATATTTCAAGGCATATATAAGATCCAATAGAATGCCCAACCTATCAAGAGCAATTAAGATTCAAGTTTTAAATTTTCATGAGAATTTGTATATCCCTCAATTCATGGACGTTTACAGTCATAAGATGCTGCAATCTGTGAATGGAAACATGTTATGTAACTCTTACCAATACTATTGGAACTTTCACGCTCTCCAACTCCTGTCTGATAAAATCTATCTGTATGATAATTAAACAACAGATTAAGATCTTTAACTTCAATGGGATAAACGATACAAGAACTTGAAGTCTTTGAAATCCAAAAGCAATCAGGAGAAATGACTTCTTTCCCAACAACTATTATTACCTTATGATTGATTTGTTCTTGAAACGAAAACAGCCTCCCAGACTCCCAGTCCTAAAAAGGAGGCAAACAACAAAAGCATGAATCGAGCTATCACGCTTTAGAACCACAAACTAAGATCTATATATATAGAGAGAGAGAGAGAGAGAAGAGTAGTATTAATGCAAACATGCAAAATCCGAAACAAAAAGTTATAGTACCTTGCTCGTATGAGATATATGCCCAATAGCTACACAAATAAAACAAACCAGTCTACCATTAGAGAGAGCAGAAGAACCAAACAAAACTCATAAATAAACATCTTCTAATCACAAAGAACCGAAGAAAACAAACTCGAAATCTGGAGTGACTAGAGGAGCCATACCAACTATAGATGCATTGCCATCAAGAAACTCATATAAAGATTCCAAAAACTCCTTGTAAAATGATACAACACCTGAAAGAAAAAAATGCCAATGTCTAAAACAAGATACAGAATTGTCATATCTAAGTGCATGCACAGACACACGCATTCTGAGCTTAAGAATAGAGTGAAACCTGGATTCCCCGGGATAAACAATACATGGAATGTGGGATTCTCAGCTTGAATCTCCATTATCTCCGTCATCGAACTTGATCAAAGTCGATCATAAGGTAAAAAATTATAATCAAAGTCGAAATTTTTTCAAATAAGATAGAAGAAAACAGATTGATAAATAAAATACCCAGACACTCTGCACAATCTGAAATTAACAGGCTTTTTAGCTTTTTCCATTAGTTTGTTTTGAGTCTCCATGTCTGCAGTCACACGATTCAACCTATATCTTCTCCCAGAACTGAAAAAGAGAATCAGTTAAAGATGGAACTGAGAAACAGAGGACAACAAAATACAGAGAAAAAAAAATCGAAACTTTGTACACTATAATGAGTTGAGAAAGTTGTTGTTGAAGAATGAAGAGATTACAACAATGCACCTGAATCTGCTATGGGGAATCGAACCCTCGATCTGAGGAAGCAAGCAACGGAGAGACGGAGTTACCCAACAAGGTTGAAGAAGAAGACTGACAACAACAACTCGCATCTTTTTCGCTTGCAACACAATGCGGTGTCGTTTTGGATTCATGCGACGTCGTTTTAAGAGTGTAGGGGTCGTTGGGCTTATCTCTCCAGGTTCCTACCTCCCCTTTATCTCCACCTCATGCTTCCACTACAAAGAGAGAAGTGATTGGCAGATAGATAAGTTTTCATTTGTAGCTTTCGAGAGAGAGTCACAAAGTGTGTTTCCAATGGCGTCTGTAGCTTCTTCAACTACTCTCATCTCTTCACCCTCTTCTAGGGTTTTTCCAGTAAAGTCTTCACTTTCCTCTCCATCTGTTTCTTTCCTTCAAACCCTTTCTTCTCCTTCCGCATCTGCTTCTCTCCGGTCCAGCTTTGCTCGACGCTCTTCCCTCACTTCCACTTCTCGCCGGAGCTTTGCTGTCAAGGCCCAGGCCATAAGTTATCTCTCAATCAATGTCGATCCTTTTTCTCTCGTTCAGTGTCATTGGAATTGGAATTCGAATTCACTCTCTTCCTACTAATTTAGCTCTAAAGGTTAGGTTTTTGGTATATAAATTGATGTGCTTTTCTGCAGATTACTCTAAAAGGTCAGAAATATTTGAGTGACATTTTCTCTTACGGTTGTCAATTTGATACTCTGGTTTGCTTGAATTGAGTGACATTTGTGATATACTTGTTACCCCTGATATGTCTGTTGGATGAGTTCTATGTTGTTTAGGCAGTACACTGGTTCTCTGATTGTTGATTTGACTGATCTTTGCTTCTTAGATAGATTTTGATGCGTTAACGAGTTTTACTTATGTGTGTTATAGGATGAACTTCCACTGGTTGGAAACAAGGCTCCTGATTTCGAGGCAGAGGCTGTGTTTGATCAAGAGTTCATCAAGGTATATTTGTCTAAAGAGCCTTCCTTTTCTATCTTCATTTAGTTTCCTACAACAAATGTTAAACATAGCTCTCATGCTTCTAGTTAATGTGAGACATTTAAGTTTGAAGCTAAATGAGGAGTCTTTTGTGTTATGCGTCTTTGTGTTCACGAAACTAATTGGTGATTACTGAATTTTTTTTCAGGTCAAGCTCTCTGAGTACATTGGAAAGAAGTATGTGATTCTCTTTTTCTACCCTTTGGACTTCACTTTCGTCTGCCCAACAGGTTAGGGATTGCTCGAGAAGTATATTGAAATTGAATATCTGAGATTCACTGTGTGGTAATCTCTTTCTTTTGTTTTTTTTTTCTTCTAGAGATTACTGCCTTCAGTGACCGATACTCAGAATTTGAGAAGTTGAACACAGAAGTATTAGGTGTCTCTGTTGATAGTGTGGTAAGTATATAACTGTACAATTACTATCATATTGTATCTCAATTTCTCATCCATTGTTTATGATGGTATTGAAAAAAATCTAGCACCAAACTCGAAACTACATCACCGGTGTTCTTATCTGTTTGCAAAGTGCTCGACTCATGCATACTTCTTGTGTGTCTGTCCATGCAGTTCTCGCATCTTGCGTGGGTCCAAACAGACAGGAAATCTGGAGGTCTTGGTGATCTGAACTATCCCCTTGTTTCAGATGTCACTAAATCAATCGCAAAATCTTTTGGAGTGCTCATCCATGATCAGGTAAACTGTTAGCCTCTCACACTTGGCTTCCTTTAATCTTTAAAAGTGTTTGGGATATAAATATAAAGACATGAAACTTTGTTTGTGCAAGAACAGGGAATAGCACTGAGAGGGCTCTTCATAATCGACAAGGAAGGAGTGATTCAACATTCCACCATCAACAATCTTGGTATTGGCCGAAGCGTTGATGAGACAATGAGAACCCTCCAGGTTTGCTTTAATACAAATAAAATACACACAACTCCACAACCACTCTTTTCCTTTCACCTTTGCTTTAATACGTTTTCAATGTTGCAGGCGTTGCAGTACATCCAGGAAAACCCGGATGAAGTCTGCCCAGCCGGATGGAAGCCAGGTGAGAAGTCAATGAAACCCGACCCTAAACTCAGCAAAACTTACTTCGCTGCTATTTAGAAACTCTACTATTATATAGCAAACAAGGTACAATCTTTGTTATATGTGAGCTGAGTTTTTTTTTTCTCTTTCTTGTACGCTAAAAACAATCCTTTGTTTGATTTCTCACATTGTCTCAAACCTATAATAAAACTTTTTTCCGTTTATGAAAGAGTCTCATTGTGTTACTACGCCTACACACATTCATCATATTCATTTGTCCACTTATCTATGCTTAATTGCATATACATTAGACAAGTAGAATATTTAATGGTAAAAACCAAAACCATTCGAGAAAATATATACCGTATGATGTAACATTACAACAACCATTCTGTATATTTAAGAAAAATAGAACTAGCACTCATTTTGTGATCTTCTTTGGCAGAACAGAACAATTTATATATTGAGAAGCACATACAGTACACACCGTATATTTAAAGACATGTAAAAGAAGCAAAGAAGACAACAAGTATTAACTATCATTAATTTGTAGGATATGATAATTATGATCCTTAAAAAAGCTGACGCTACCTGTAAAAAGCTCCTCATGTGTCCCCCTGCCAACAAGTTCCAACATCATTAATCATCATCATCAACCCAACCTCCTCCGACCAACCGGTAACCGGTAAACGCCGGTCAACTCTCCCTGCTCTAACTACAGTACGACCCCGGTCACTGTTTTTTTGTTCACACTCTCTTAAACAATGCATGCCCTCACCAACTCCGGCGCCGTACTTCTCGCCGTTTTACTCTTCTTCCTCCTCATCCTTGTCGCCGAACTCTCATACATCTTTTGTCGCCGCACCGGATCTTTACCGTCTCCGGCAAGTCAAGAGGTTATTTTCCAATTCTTGATGTGTTGCAAGAAGAACCATCACTCTCGTTCTCGTATTGAGCCAAGTACCGGAATCGTTTCTGTACAGATGGAGGAGCATGCTGTTGCTGCTGCGGCGCTGGAGGAGGATGTGACGGCTGCGGACAAGTGGCGAGTGTCGAGGCTTTTGTTCACAATCGAGGAAGAGGATTTGGATCAATTGGAAGATGATAATGATGATGTGGCCTCTGTGGAAGTAGATACTGATGGCGAACTCCGAGTTGACGTTCCCATGGAATATTCCGGCGATCCAACACCGTTCTTGACGCCGTGCGACTCTCCTCCGTACTTCACTCCTTCGCCATCTCCTGGTCGGGATGTGGATGACGTCATTGATGT
Organism: Camelina sativa; assembly: GCF_030686135.1. Taxonomy (NCBI): domain Eukaryota; kingdom Viridiplantae; phylum Streptophyta; class Magnoliopsida; order Brassicales; family Brassicaceae; genus Camelina; species Camelina sativa. Next base: position 5,155,096 of record NC_141898.1, read on the forward strand.
TTATGACATCAGCAGCAGAACTAGCTGTTGTTTCAATTTCCAAGGCTCTCAGATGTGTTAATTTTTTTTTATTTTGCTTAATTACTTCCAACGGTTTTTACAGATTAGGTGGAACAGTTTCGTAATTATTTTACGGGTTTTGTCGGAATTATTTTAGTATTTCGTTTTTTTTGTTACTACAACTTTGTCGTCGTCATTTTTTTTTTCCGCCAATATGAATATTAACCAAGACTACATCATATATACAATATGTTGTCAAAATTAGGACGTAATGTGAATATGTGTGATAAGTCGAGGAGATGACGGCATGACGCTATGAAGCTGACGATGATGATGATGTAAATGAGGGTGGGATGGTTTACATTTTGTTTTCTTAGATTGTGAATGTATTTTGATTTGGTTTGATTCATTGAAACTTCAGTTTTGGTTACCTAAATGAACCAAATTGTTTGGGGAACTCGATCTCCCTTGTGTTTCAATTCCGTATCGTTTTATGTTTGATTCAAACATTTAGGCTATTTTTGTTTCTTGTATTTTATGCGATACATAGTTGATTTTAGAGACCATACCATGAAAAATATGGAACACAATGCGAATTGGTGCAATGAGTTTTCAAGAAAATTGAAAAAGAAGTTACCATATTAACATCAATGAATGCGACTCAGACGGAGAATCAAAGAACATGATGAGTCTTGACTCATTGACAAGTGAAAAGACAATGAATCTGTTAAAAGTCTTTTTGAGAAAGAAAAAAAACTTTTACCAAAAGTGAAGCAGTCGACCCCGAAGATAAATCTAGAGTTTGAACTTTTAGTAATATCTCTGAATTGATCAACCAGATCTAAACCACAAGAACAGAACAAACAAAAAAAGATATTATCTACACAATTGCGATATATAGATTAGTTTCTACAAATGAAATGAAGTATAATAGAATTAGCAAACCTGCTTTTTTAGTTAAACCAATCTATTTCTTGACAACAAACGATGTGATGGTAATAATACTAAGTTTTCTTTTCTCAACTTTGACTTTTCTTTCTACAAAACTTTGGCTTTTCTACAAAACGTTTCCAAAGCCAAAGAAAAAGGGCATAAGAAAGTAGTAAAAGTGTTTTATGCACCGTTTGGATTGGCTTTTAGTGCGATACACACAAAACGCAATTTGTTGTTATCCCATTAGAAATCCTAATTATATCCAGCGTTCACTTTAATAAGCTTAGCCATTGTTCTAACTTGTAAATTGATTATAGAGATAGTGCATTTTAGATTCGCTTTTCGTAGAGAAAAATGAGTAAGAACTAAGAACACAAAATATATCTTCCAACTACAAAGACCACCACATAAAAATTCATTATCCATATGAACTAATCAAAGAAAATACAAATATTTCTAATGCCGAAAACTAGAAGAAAATAAAAAAAGACTATGAAAATAAAGAAATCATAAAACTAGGAGAGTTGACTAAGATAAGTCAAAGCCACACTCCACTGGCTGAAACTTAAACTCTCCGGTTGAGTTAGAGGAACCACCAAGAAGAGGTATCTTAAGATTTTTATGAATTAATTTTGTATCTAAGAATCCATGATCTCTTAGATAAATTTTTCTCTTCCATTAGTAAAGTTCTTATTTTGGGTCTCTTATTTTTATTTTTGAAAATATTGTTTATTTAAATTTAAAAATTTTAAATAGAATATAAGTGGTATAAATGTGTAAACATTTAAGATTTTATAAAATTAGAAAATATTGCATTTTAATTAATTTCCAAACATACAAAACATAATAAAAACATGAATACATATTACAACATAAGTGCAATTTATAAATGGAGAGAATGATTAATTTTAATTCTGATTTGCTCCAAATTTTGCCCAAATATTCTCAACCAAATCATCTTGCAAGCATTTATTTTTTTCTCGATCACGAACATCCTTTCGATTCTTGTCCATAGTAGCGACACATGAAGGCTTGGGTGTTGGAAGCGTGTAGTCAACTTCTGAAGCTCTACTTGACTTCATTTGTGTGAATTCAGTTTCATCAAATAGAGTGTACCCATCTCGTTCGTCCTCTACTATCATATTGTACAGTATGATACACGCTCTCACTATTTTCCCAATTTTTACCTTATTCCAAATAAGAGCCGGGTTTTTGACTATGGCAAATCGAGCCTGCAAAACTCCAAAAGCACGCTCTACATCTTTACGCACAGCTTCTTGTTGTCTTGCAAATAAAGAGGCTTTTAGAGTTTGTGGCAGTGGAATAGATTGGATAAAAGTAGACCATTTTGGATAAATACCATCCGTCAGATAGTAAACCAATTTATACACATGTCCGTTGACACTGTATTTAACTTTAGGAGCTCGACCATGCAAAATATCATCAAAGACTGGAGATCGGTCAAGAATATTAATATCGTTTAATGTACCTGGTAGTCCAAAAAAAGCATGCCAGATCCAAAGATCATACGAAGCCACCGCCTCTAAAACGATTGTGGGCTTTCCAGATCCGCGGGTGTATTGACCTTTCCATGCGGTGGGACAATTCTTCCACTCCCAATGCATACAATCGATGCTTCCTATCATGCCGGGAAATCCGCGAAACTCGCCAATGTCGAGTAGTCTTTGAAGATCTGCTGGTGTGGGTCTTCTCAAGTACTCATCTCCAAACAAATTTACGACTGAATCTGTAAAATTGTCCAAGCATGATAGTGCCACGCTTTCAGAAAGTCGGAGGTATTCGTCAAACGCATACGCTGCAGAACCATATGCCATCATACGAATTGTTGCTGTACACTTTTGCAATGTAGACAGACCCAACCTTCCGGTAACATCTCTTCTTTGTTGAAAATAGGGAACTTCATTTGCGAGCTTATCCACAATACGAATGAATAATGACTTGTTCATTCTAAAACGGCGACGGAAAATGTTGGGTGGGTAAGTAGGATCTTCACTGAAATAATCATTCCACAAGTGGTCATGACCGACTTCTCGATTTCTTTCAATGTGAATTCGCTTTTTTTTTGTTTAGGTGGTGGTTGACTTTGGATTGGTGGAGTAAGAAGATTTTGCCAAACATGGTTGGTGATTTGATCGCATGTTTGATTAAAACATTCATCAAGTATATCATCAACATCATTTTGGGAAGAAGAAGCCATTTTTAGAGAAGGATAATAAAGGATAGGTACTTTGGTGTTTAGAATTTTGAGAAGGAGTAGTGTTGGTAATCGGTTTGGTGTGAATATTTTATGTGCTTGCTTTGGACATTATATAGAGAATTTTGTGGTCAAAGTAAAACTATAATTTTGTGGTATACAAACATTGGATACAATATGTGGTCTAAAATGATAGACAAACATGTGGTAGAATTCAAAAAATACAAAATTATAGTACAAACACGGGTAAAGCGTGACTTTTGGTGTACTTGTAAGAGTGAACAAACACGGCTTCTTTTGGTGTCACGGGTACAAACACGACTTCTTTTAGTGTCACGGGTAAGAGTGACTTGCCTCTTGCCGACCTGCATTACAATGACAAACCAATTACCATAACCAACTGATTAATAACAAAACCAATCGATTAATAAAGCATCCCAAGTTAAACAAACATAAACATAAACATAAAGGAAGCAAAGTTAAACACAAACAAGGAAGCAAAGTTAAACAAAGTTCATTCGATTACAAAAAAACACAAGGAAGCAAACTTAAACATAGTTCATTCGAACATAGGTCATACAATATATGCAAACTTCTAAAGTTCAACCTGATGACATCATGTTATCAATTAGCTTCTCCTTAAGAGCTTTTTCTGATTCAGTAATGAATCCTTTTTAGCAATCAGATTTTCAAGCATTACATGCTTGATATGCTCCTTCTTCATAGCGAACTCTTTCTCTTTCAATTCAAAGTCCTTCTGCTTCATCTCATACATCTTCGAAACTCGATCCAACTAAAACTCCAAGTAAGCTTTCCCATCTTCCTCCACATCAATCGGTTGGGTGTTAGAGCTTTTTTTGGACTTCCCCTTGGCCGCCTTAACACCTGTTGGACGGGGCAATGGTTCATCCACATCAATCGGATGGTGTGCATCCTGTTCAGACCCATCAATACTCGCTCTTCCCCTTTTCACTCCATTACCTTTAATAGATGTGGAGGCACACCATTTTTGATCGTATCTTAAGACAAGCCATGCATGCTCCAAGGTAAACCTATGTCCATGATCATTAAAGTATATCTCATGTGCTAACTTCATCACATCATCTTCATTATGTCCACTAGACTTCTCCCTAGTCGCAGCCTCATAACATCCAGAAAACTTGCACACCAAGTCATTTATCCTCCCCCACCTCTGCTTATAGTGACTCGCCTCTCTCTTTGGCCGACCAACAACATTCGGACAGGATGCAAAGTATTTCGCAATCCTTCCCCAAAAGGATGCAAGTCTTTGTTGGTTGGAAGTAATTAGATCCTTGCTAGTGTTGAGCCAAGCGCTGACCAACATAGTATCATCTATTGGTAACCATGCTTGCCTTGACTTGCAGTTTTCTTGTGGGGATGCAGGTGAAGATGGAGCTTCAGAACATGGACTTAGAGAAGGAAAGTAATCGAGGTTTTGGGTATCAAGTTGACTTTGTAACAAATTCAAATAGCTAGAGGTCGGACGATAAGGATTCATGTAATCGTTTGGATCCATATTGCTAAAGGGAGAAGGAGATGTGTTTTGTTAAATGAGAAACAAGAGATTGCTAAAGCAAGAAGGACTTGTGTTTTGTTAAATGAGAAACAAGAGATTCATAAAGCAAGAAGGGGTTGTGTTTGGATCCATATTGCTAAAGGGAGAAGGAGATGTGTTTGTTTGTGTTTATCGATAAACAAGAGATTGCTAAAGCAAGGACTTGTGTTTTGTTTGTGTTTGAATTTATAAGGTTTAGTTTATATTAATGTTGTTTTAAATTTTGAAATTAAGTGTTTACCTAAACTACAACAACCGCACATTGAAAATCTTCACACCCAACTAACACATCAATGACTGACTAGACTAATACCAACAATAGCAATTACTAAACCTATTTATCACAACCAACAAACAAAAGCTATAACATCAAAGACTACACTAATACCTACACTAGCAAGTACTAAATCTATTTATCACAACCAACAAACAAAAGCTTTAACTAACACCAAATAAATGCAAAAAAGTTGAGGATGATGATTACCTTCCTTCATGGCCGAAGAGATCCATGTTTGTCCATACTCAAGAGATCCTTCACAGTCTATACTCATCAATGCATCAATCCATGTTTGTCCATTTAACCTCAAAACAAAAGACAGATCCACGGTTAATGAAGCCCAAATTCAAAATAAAATTAATCATTCATGAACAAGCTAAATCGAACAAGAACAATGTACTCTAAAATTATACAATCATGTGTCAAAAACAGAAACATTTACTAAATCATCATTAACTACCACAAATAACAACATCAAAAACAACTAATAACAACACAAAAAACAATCATGTGTCAAGAATCGAAACAATTACATATCCATCTCCACACATTATCTAAACTTAACCAAAACGGATCATCATTAGCTTACACAAATAACAACACCAAAAACAACAAATAGCTTCTGTTGAATCAAGTTAGTAACTTTAATCAGCATATTGCGATACATTCATGGCCAAATCTTTTCAAATTCATCATAACCGGAGTTAAAAAGTACTCATCTGCTAAAGTAAGGATCAAAACGGAACACATGAACACCAAGAATCTTAATTTTCTAAGAAACATAAAGAAACCCTAATTTTCGATCCAAAATAAAAAAACCCTAATCATCAAACACTAATCAAAATTGATTCTATCAGTAATTGAATTGAGAAACTTACCCTCTGCTTCCAATTGATTCAATCTTTTCCGATTGAGTGGACTCCCAATTCACGAAACCCTAATTTCCAAATCGCCTCTCCTACATGCAATCAGAGCCGACTCACGATTCAATCAAAATATCGCGATGGGACACGGCTGACTCATCAATTCAAGATGATGAATATCTCCTTCGACAGCAATCTCCTCTTCCTCCACACCCAGACAATTCCAAAAAAAAATTTCGTTTTCTCGCAATCGCGAGAGAAAAAGAGAGAGAAAGAGAAAGAAAACGAGGGAAGCAAAAAAAAATTTTCCACGTTTTCTATTTTTCCGTTCACCCAATACCACGCTGACACGTAGCGTCTCTTAGATCACAAATAGATATACTATATAACAACTCTCCTTATATTTTTTCTTTTGTTCTGATTTATTTTTTTGGCAACAAAACACTAACAGACTGGGGTTGAACCCACCGGTAAAGAAGGTCTTAACCCTCCGGTTCTTTGTTTTACTTTAGTGATTGGAAAGCTTTACTTTTTTTTTTCTTTTCTTTTCACTTCGTGTGTTTGCCTTGGATATGAAGACCCAGTTGACTTTCAGAAGCTTTAAAAGTTTCCAACTTTTTGTTCATTTGATGACGTTTTCAGCAACCAAAATTCATCGAATCCTGGAACGAATTCTTACTTGGGATTTCAAATGTTAGTATGATTTGAATTTCATGTGTCTGTTGGATTCTGATAAGAGAATAATTTTTCAATCCTTTGCGGTCAGTTATTGATTTGAGTGATGAGCTGCTATAACCTTAGTTCTCAAAATTTCACTGTAATTGTTTCAGTCGATGTTAGTACTTGAACCGTTCTTTCGTTTCGACTCCAATTCCTAAACAAACTCAGTTAGTTAAGCTACTCATTGTGACTTGAGCCAGTTTCTGCAGTTACATAAATTCCACTAGTGTTGGCTTCGATCTATTGGCTAAGAGGATTGTCTGAACGTAGTTAATCAATCTTTGAAGGGTGTTGGACTTTTTGGAACTACTTATTTTGGTTGGATAGAATTATATTCGGGTTGCTTCTTGCTTTGAACTTAGTTTTATGTAAGGCTAGTGTTTTATTGCGTAGTTTAGTTAGTACTGCAGTCGTCTAGCAGTATATTAAGTTTGCCACAAAATTGTATCTCTTTCCTTTATTTATTATGGTTTTGTTTTTCTGACACATACATATACTCTGAATGGTCTGTTGTTTGGTTATAGGTGGGTGATGGGACAACTACTGTTGTTCTTCTAGCAGCAGAGTTTTTGAAGGAGGCTAAGCCATTTATTGAGGATGGTGTTCACGCTCAGAATTTAATCAGGAGTTACCGCACTGCTTGCACTTTGGTTTGTACTTTTTCTTTTCGTTAGTACAGTTACAAGTATTTTTTTTTAATTGTTGGATCTTTTAACACTTTAAAATCACTACTCTTTTATTGATGTAGGCAATTGAGAAGGTTAAAGCACTCGCTGTTAGCATCGAGGGGAAGAGTGTAGAGGAAAAGAAAGGTTTGTTGGCTAAATGCGCTGCTACTACTCTTTCATCTAAGCTTATTGGTGGGGAAAAGGAGTTTTTTGCTACAATGGTTGTTGATGCTGTAATGGCTATTGGGAATGACGACAGGCTTAATCTGATTGTGATCAAGAAGGTAAACACATTTTTGTTTTTTAATACTTCAAATCTGTTGTGTCTCTTTCATTGTTAAGAATTCTGGGAATGTCTTAAACTGGCTTTGCATATTATGTCAAAAAAAGTTTCATGGTTTTTTTTGTTTTTTTATCACTATACATCTATGTCCAAACTAATTCTGTGTTCTGTTTATTGTTCGACTTCAATTTTACACAATAATGGATTTCTACATGGCTTTTGCAATCCATTAAGATAGTATTTTCTTGTTAACAAGCAGTTTTCTAGTCGCATTCTTGTACCACAAATGCCTATCTGCTGCATTCTGCCTCAATTCATTGCATCATTTCCTAGGTCCAGTTAGATTCGGGGAAGTGTGAATTGGCTTAGTGCTACAGGGTCCATATGATTGACTTCTATAACAAGTTGTCTTTGATTGAGATTCTTCAAGATCCAAGTCAAGTTATAGACATCCCATTTGTGCCTAATACTGTAAAGCCAGGTTAATGATGCATCTAAGCTAATGTCATGATTTTCTCTGCAGGTTCCTGGTGGCAATATGAGAGACTCTTTCCTCGTTGATGGTGTAGCTTTCAAAAAGACATTCTCATATGCGGGTTTTGAGCAACTCATTCACGAAACCAAAGGCTGAGAATGGTCGCATGCTAAAGATGATTATACGGGTGTAAATAAAAAAGAAACTTAATTTTTGATCTCCTGCTTCATTTATTCGGAAAAAAACGAGAACTATGCTTGCCTTCAAGCTCAAAGATGATTCTTATACGTTACAATGCTCTCTTTTTAAACAAGGGTACAACAGAAAGTGATTTTAATTTTAAAACTACGAAACAGAACAACACCGAAAACGAACTGATGTAAAATAAACTAAACAAATACAAATCAAAGCACAATAATACTTCGTTACAGGTGAGCCTCCTTACTCCACTCACTGACTCAATTCCATCTCCCAGGTTTCCTTAATTTGTGTCCTCTACTTTTTGGTCTATCACATAGACTTAAAAGAAGACAAAAGTTGAAGCCTTGCGACACATCCATCCATCAAACGGTAGCAGCAATAATACTGATGAATTCATCAAATGCATGTGCTGTAAGGGTAAGCACATGATCAAACCACTCAACTTTCCCCCAAATTTCACAAGTTGCGCTGCTGCTGCGCCTTTCAAGCGCAATCTCCGCACAGCAAATCTTCTTCTTACCGGTATAAAAACAGATCGTCTGCCACCACATAACAGCTAGCTTTCCACCAAAATTAGCCAATCTGAAAACAGAATCACGACGAAACATGGGTAGTCCAACCAAACCCTGCAAAACTCTCCACCTTCCTGCCTGGATGTCATACCATCTGAATGCTTCCGGAGAAGCCGAGTAGACAACATTATCTATCTGGCAATAAGAATTAGGAACCATGTGATCATACATTGATCGATTAGAGAGTACGTCCCATTTAGCTTCCTTGACATCGTAAGCAGCCATCGTTTTATGAGCCACCACATGTAACTTTCCGTCAATAGATGCGCTGTGGGGGTCAAACATACCGACAGTCTGACGGCAGGGGAAGGGCTGAGGATCCCAAGCTTGTGTTTTTGGGTCGAAAAGCGAGAGTGAATTCTTCAACTTCAAATTATTATTGGGATCGTCATCATCGCATAATCCTGTGGCATAAATCTTTCCATCGATGACGCCAACAGAGACAGTATACAGCTCCACCGGCAAGCTTGGAGCCGTGCGCCACGTGTGAGACTGGCAATCCAGAATAAAGACGCTAGAGGAGGAGGCCTCTAGGATGAATCACTGTATATATGTCGCACAATAAACACAACGTAGGCACGTAGCACTAGTTTGTACTGACATAGATGTATCATCAAACTTGTGACAGCGAGAGAAGGCTCACCGCTTTGCATGGCGTGTTTTTGTCTTAGTTTATTTAAGAATTAAACCATCATCAGTTACATCAAATCCAGCATTGTCACATACCTGCCGTGGAATAAACTCTAGTGCCACCACAACCAGTGCGAATTTAGATTTTTTTGTGTATCAAATGTGAACCAACCAATTTTAGATCCCCGCCATAGACCTCCTTAGGCAAAACACTCCTAGCTAGTCCTATTATACACAACAAGCGAACATAAAATCTGTCTTCTCTATAATGCTTCATAACAAAGAATACCTTAGAGAAAACAAAACATCCACGCCAACCAGGAAGTGTACCTCCAGAGCCTTTGCATAGGAGTTGATCTGTTGATGAATAGCTGCGACTTCACAGCAATTATTCACAGAAATGAGGATGATGATGGAGAGAAACAAATCCTTGTTTCGAGCTCGAAGGGAACAGATATGATGATAGAACCAGATTCAGCATGTTGAATCAACAACACAAGCGTAAGCTGCAGTAGCAGCAACTTGAAAATCGAGGAAGCCATTCTTTTTTTTCTTTTTTTTGAGTCTTTGTTTTAATGACAAACACACATATTTATAGTATACTCAAAAACAGAGGCGTTGAACCGTTGACTTTAGCAAAGATGATGGAATCTTTTCGGTTGAGTATCGGTTTAATTATGTAAACCGGTCGATTGCCATAACTAGAAAAACTAAACTCTGTAGTAGGAGATATATTGTAATTTTAATAATATAAAGGTTCATTGAAACTTCGGTTTTGGATACCTAAATGAACCAAATTGTTTTGGGAACTCGATCTCCCTTGAGTTTTCCGTTTAGTTTTATGTGAATCTAATTACCAAAAGTTTTAGGCTATTTTTGTGTCTTGTATACATAGTTGATTTTAGAGACCATATATAATATACCACGGAAAAAATAAAACACAATGCGAATTGGTGCAATGAGAAAATTGAAAACATGTTACCATATATAATATCAATGAATGTGAACTCAAACGGAGAAGGAAAGAACATGATGAGTCCTTTGGGAACTCATGACAAGTCAAAAAAACAATGAACCTTTTAGAGAAAATCAAACTTTTACCGAAAGTGAAACAGTCGACCCCGAAGATGAAACTAGAGTTTGACTTTGCATTCTCAGTAATATATATGAATGATCAACCAGATCTAAACCACAAGAACAGAACAAAAAAAAGAAGAAGATAGTATATCTACACAATTGCAATATATAGATTAATTTCTACAAATGAAATGAAGTATAATCGAATTAGCAAACCTGCTTTTTTAGTTAAACTAATCTATTTCTTGACAACAAACGATGTGATGGTAATAATACTAACTTTTCTTTTCTCAACTTTGGCTTTTCTACAAAACGTTTCCAAAGCCAAAGAAAAAGGGCATAAGAAAGTAAAAGTGTTTTAAGCACCGTTTGGATTGGCTTTTAGTGCGATACACACAAAACGCAATTTGTTGGTTATCCCATTTAGAAATCATAATTCTATCCAGCGTTCACTCTAATAAGCTTAGCCAATTGTTCTAACTTGTAAATTGATTAAAAAGCTAGTGCATTTTAGATTCGCTTTTCGTAAAGAAAAAAAATGAGCAAGGAACTAAGAACACAAAATAACTCCAAGACTACCACATAAAATTCATTATCCATATGAACTAATCAAAGAAAACATAATAATATTCTTCTAATGCAAATAAAGAAATCATAAAACTAGGAGAGTTGACTAGGATAAGTCAAAGCCACACTCCACTGGCTGAAACTTAAACCCTCCGGTCGAATTAGAGGAACCATTAAGAAGAGGTATCTTAAGATCATCACACTTAATCTTCGGTTTAAGCTTCCACGATTTAACAAACCAAAACTTAAACCTAACACTTAGCCTCAACTTAGCACCGATCCGATAAATCCCAGATCTCTCATCTTCCTTCAGATCCGACCTCGCTCCGTCGCCGAGCACCACCAGATTCTGCCCTTCCATTTTCGCTACGACCACCGTCGTGTTCTTATGCCCTTGATAAAACGACGACGCGTTCACAGATCCAAACCTCTGGTCTCCGTAATATCCACTAATCGAGATCTCATCGTAATAGACCCCGACTCGTTGGTTAGGGTTACGGATTGTGAAATTGAGATCGAGACTGTAATGTAGATTGTTGTTTGGATCGAGGCTGAATTGGTTCAGGTTAGCGTCGGAGACGTAGAATTTGACGGCGTTTGGACGGAAGATGAGCCAGAGGATAAAAGCGGTGAGTCCGAGGATTACGCTTACAGCTATGAGGATGTTGCAGATCAGGCTTAGGATACAGCAACCGCAGCAGCGTAGACAGCTTCCGATGCAGTTTCCGATGCAGCTGAAGCAACAGCATCCGATTCCTGGCGAGTCGTATGACCTGCGGTGAGATTTGGGCGGCGGAGGAGGAGGAATCGATGGGCCGTAGTACGCGCCGTTTAGGTATGGTTGTTTGGACCCCATAAGTGTTCGACGATTTGCCAGAGAGAGAGAGATAAATTAAATTGAAAACAGAGATTTCAGAATACGACTGGTTCGGTTTAGTGTAGATGTAGATGAAGATGAAGAGGTTAATATATATATATATATATATATATAGAAAATAGATAATTGTGTGATTTAATTCAAATCAAAGATTTTTAATTAATGTAACGCGTTTTTAAAAAAAAATTTAGGAAACGAATTTAAAACGACGCAATTTCCCTTCTTGTGTGTATTTTATAAGTATATTTTTTGTCCATTATTAGGAAAGTTTTAATTTGTGACCATATTTGCTAATTTTTTATTTTGTTATTGATTACAAGTCTAAGACTGGGTTATTTCTTAACCAATGGTTTAGTTTTTTGTAAAGGAAAAAAAGTGCCGTTACAATCTGTTGCATGGTTTGATAGGGTTTTGAATGTGGTCAGGAGCTTTTTCAGCAATCGAGAAGCAATTCAAATCTTTAAAGCTTAACTAATTTTTAAAACTAGCTGGCCACTTTTTAATAGACTATTGAAAATTTTCAATATGAGGCCCCTTTTTATTTGATGTAGTTCTTTCATGCAATGACTCAAGGTCTTAAGTAAGCAGGCTTTTTCTTTAAGATTTTGTTTCTCAATTCTCAATTCGCACTTAAAATGTGATTTAAGTAAATATGATATCCCAAATTGTAGAAGCCTTGTCGTTCTAATTTCTATGATGTTTGGTTTACACAGCCGAAGACTCTTCTAAGATTATAACAGACCCTAACGAATAATAATTAGGGCCCAACATAATAGGCTTAAGCCCAATAGTCATGAATGCACAAACTCAATTGTCTAAGGTAGACGTGATCATCATTTTTTTTTTTTTTTTTTTTGAACTAAGACGTGATCATCATTTTTATTCACATTTTTAAAGTACTTACGAGGAGGTATTGGTTTAGGATTTAGAAAGAATTTTAATGACTTTAAAAGTTAGGTAAAATACATTGTTATTCAATCAAGACTTTTAAAAACTCTTTAAAAATTTGGTGTTATTGGTTGTGGATTTGTAAAAAGTTATCTAAAATCTTGATAAATCTAGTGTTATTGGATTAAGAGTTTTATAAAGTCATTAAAAATTTTATGTTATTCAAGTAAAACAAAAGAATCTTGGATTGTTAATGAATTCAAATTTTATGTTATTGGTTTAGGATTTTATGTCATTTCCTTCATAACAAAAGTCATGAAAACTCTTTCATCAAATAGAAAGATTTTACAAGATTAGAAAAAACAAATCATCAAGATTTTAAAAAACTTCCTAAACAATCTCTTAGAATCTTTCATTTTTAACTTTCAATTTTCTATAATTCTAACAATCAGCAAAAACATAAAGTCATTAAAAAATTTTCTAAATCCTAAACCAATACCTTCATTTAGTTTTAGTTGTTTTGATATAAAAACTGTATCAAGAAAATACAACTGATCGAAAGTATTTGGAGAAAGTTCCATTTAATCAAATATTGCTTAATTCTAAATATGCACACAATTGATCAAGTAGTAATCCAAAAATTTCCGATGTTGTAAATTATTTTGAAGTTAGGTAGAATAAGGCCACTTTCTAGGAAATTATACTATGAGTTTGGCAGAGTCTTACTCGGACGTTCTATAGTGCCGGTGTGTAACAGCCCATATAGCACGTTCGTAACCACTTTATTTTTTGTTTTATCAAAGAAAATCCAAGGGTTAGGTTTCTTATAACTTTATTTGAGATATAGAACGTTGCGTGTCTATCATGTGATTGAAATCCAACGTAATATTGGTGACTGACTTTTTCCGTCAACCGTTCTTATATTATTATTTCTCTCAACACTTCAATAATACTAAGTTTTAAAGGACCATATTCTTCTTTCATTTGTCAATTTAAGGGACCATGTTTGAGATCAGAATGTATGAAAATGCAAATTAACAAGAGATAAGTCTTCTCTCCTGCGTCACATAATCTCTAGAGTCATTAGAGCCAAGTATAGCTACTAATTACATTTAGTATAAAAATGCAAAATATAATAAAACTAGGCACTATTAGCTGAATTCTTGCAAGTGTACTTGTAACAGTGAATACCGGATTCTCATATATTTCCATTTCAAGATCCAAGAATATTCACGGTGTAACCCCTAAGTAACGTTACGTGTTAACTTTATTTGAATGTAGCAAAACTTTAGGGGAATGGGCTTTTGTAATGTGCAAGAAAACCATATTTTAAGCCAGACACCAATAGATGAAAAGAAACTATAAACAATCCATAAATAATTAAATATGACTAAAATAAATCCAATCCACATAAATTTATTGTTTGTGGGATATTGTACAAATATATAAAAGTCTTTATATGAAAAATGGATTTCTATTTAATTTTAGAAAAAAGATGGAGACAAATGGACAATGACACTATCACACAACGTCCACAAAACATTAACGAGTCTAATCTATTCAACTAAAATTTAATCTCCATCGCCGTCCAACTTTACCATTACACAAAAAAGAATCATATCAAAAGTTTACAAACAAACGTAGATTTGACAGGATCAGAAGAATATGCATCAAAATCAGTAAAAATATACTTTAAACAAATTCACTAAAATAGAATTTAACATTCAACTATAATAAAAGTACTATCCGATCAATATTGAAATTCTTAAAACTCGTTACAGCAAACAACATCACGAATGTGTAAATATTTGCTATTCGTATAAGCAAAATGTAAAATTCACATCACGAGTGGTAATTAAGGAAAGACAAATTATTTAACGTAGATGTTGATTACCTTATTTTTTTTCTCCGTCGCCGTTTCAGACACTAACACTACAACTAGAGGTAAACGTATACTTAACGGCGTTGTTTCCGACAATAACTCCGGCAGCTTTGTTACCGAAGTCTATATACGCTGGACACTTCACATAAAGATGATACTTGCCAGTAATAAAAGTACCAACCTTCCACCTCACTCTACCGTCAGCACGAATGATCAACATAACGGAACCGTTATCTTGATCTTGGTCAAGACCAAGGCCGTTAAAAGGAGCGACGGGAACGGAGGTTCCGTAGACAAACGGCGACCAGATGTTGACTTCTTTGTGTCCTTGATACGTGGAAGGGATCGATGTTCGGAAAGTGATCTGTTGGCTCCGGTACGTAGCGTAGACGTCAAGACGATCGTAGTAGATACCGATCTTGTCGTTAGGGTTCCGGGAAGAGAGAGTGATTTGGAAGTTGGAGGTGAGGAGGTTTGGTGGGTTGCCGGATACGTTGAAGGCGTAGACGGTGGCGTCTTGGAGGAGAAAACGTGGCTTTGAAGGTTGGAGAATTGCCCAAACGAGGAGGATCGTGAGGAAGATTATGAAAATGAAGAAGATTATAGACCATATTATTCGCCGGATTAGTTTCCGGCGAGAGTGGCTGTGGGAACCACAGTCTTTGGAGGTCATTATGGTGGGTTTATTTTTTTCTCCGACGGTGGGTGGTGGTGGGAAGAAAAGTGGAGAAGTTGTTAAGAGATATTTTTAATTTTTTTTTTTGTTATAATGAAGTGCTCTAAAGAATGGTCTAATTGTATGTAGGATATATAGGAATGTAATAGGGAAATAAAGGTACTACTCTTATATTAAAACCATAAATAATAATTCTCCCTACGTTCTAATAACGGTATTTTTTTTTCCTTTTCGAAAACATTACAAAATATTTGAAAACATACAAACCTTGTAACATGTAAATTTATATTGTGAATTTGTGATATATTAAATGTTAACAGTCATTTTGGACTATTTATAATTGAATATATATTTTTCTACATTTATAGTAATGTTGAAAATTATGAATTCATGGTTTGATGTGGTCGGTGCAAGTTTTCATCGGATCCCAACCAACCATAATAAGCAAATTCAGCTAGTTGATTTCACTTTAAGCTTCCCGATTTGAAAGAGGGACACTTAAAACCTTAAAAACAAAAAACAATTATATTTCTGTTATAGTTAGATTCTCTTATGTGATATCAAAACTACATATGAGCTTGCTTGTTTCGAATAGTAAGTTTGTGTTTGTGAATCTGTTTAAATTTGTTTTTTTCCATGATCATGGAACTCGGTTTTGTTCCATACCTCAATGTTATTTGGTGCAAAATGTAAAAAAAAAATCATGATACCAAAAGAAGTTCAGATGGTTGGAGCTTATATATCACATGGGTAAATGAATTTTCAATAACAATTATTAGTCCATTTGTGATAAGAAATTATACTTCAGTCTAAACTTTGGTGATCATATATCGTCTTTACATGTGTAGGAATAATAATTGATAGAGATTGAAAGAAAGTTCAATTTATCCACGTATTCTCTCCCACGTAGAAAAGACGACGTAAGTGACCTAACACTAGTTGCCAAAGCAGAAACCACCACCACTTTTCCCATCATTTTCCTTGTCGCTACGTTGATTAATTTTAACAATTACTCTAAAATTGTGTTATTCCGGGGAGAAAGTATTAATCGAGGGGCACTAATTTCTCTATTGGTTTGTTTTTTTGTGTTAATAGGGTTCTTTACATGATTACATCTTTGGAGTAAGAAATGGGAAATAGCTTGGATCTGTGAAACGAAAGAACATGTGTATATATCAAGATAATTCAAAACAGTACCAAAATCACGACAAAGATCACAAAACGGTCTTCAGAGTTCACATTTTTTTGCTAATATAAACTGTAGTTATTTTTTTAATATATATCATCAAATACGCTTCGTATTCTACAAAAAGACATACCTAGTTATCTACCCTTTCTATTAACAACCTTTCAACAACTATAGAAAGTAGCAATAATAATAAGGGAAACAATGAACGTAGTGGCTGCTTAACAACTCAAAAGCAATAACTGCCTGTGGGGGAAATAATCTACCAGCCGTAGATTGGTTTATGAGCGTGAGGTGGAACAAGATTCAGATCCTTGCAATGTTGCTTATCATAGTCTTTTGTGCTTGGTGTTGCTCCAGTGCATAGTCTCAAGAAATCGTTCCCTGTTAGAACATAGTGTGTGAATGCCAATCCTCCATCGACCATCTCGTTAAAGCTTGGAACAGATCTTGATTTTTGCATCCTCCGTCCTCCATCTCCATCATTTAAGATCTTATCTAGATCTGAATACTCCATGAACCTCTGTGTTGCTGCTTCCCAAGAGAGATTGTACATTTGCTCTGGAGTGAGAGGTAAGGGCTCTTTCGTCATTGCTTCTTTCACTTTGGACACAAAGTCTTCCGAAGTTTTGTAAGTTAAGCAGTTCGGGAATGATCTGAAGAACTCGTTTGAAGGATGATCTGCACAGACTACAAACTTCCCCATGGCTAGTGCTTCTGCAGTTGCTGTGCATAGAACATCGCTGATGCTAGGGTTTATGAACACTTTGTACCTTCATTAAGACGAGAGGGGAAAACAATCAGAGAGAGAAACATTAAAAAAATTTCAAAAGCACCCGCATTTTTTCAGAGCTTACTTGTGAAGAGAATCATCTGCGTGGTCCCTCCCTTTGAGGAAATTGAGATTCAAGTCGTGTTTCTTTGCTGCACGGTGGACCTCCACTGAATCTTCACCGTTCCCATAGACATCTAGATTGAAGCTCCCAAGTTCGCTCTTGTGCTTAGCCATCAGATCTATTAGTTCTCGGTATCCTTTAGCCCACACCATTTTGCCTAAGAAATATGCACCCTTTGAGAAGGCTTTTTCTCCACGGGATCTCTCTTCAGCAACTTTCTCCCCAATCATAAGGAACTTGGGATTTACACCATGGACATTGCATACAACAGACTTCGGTAAATCTTGTGTTGCCGCAGAGAGGCGAAGAACCTTTCAGGAGTGGAAAAAAATATGTATTAGCTTGTGTACTATTTTTAAAGAGGGTTCAAGCAACAGTAAACAGGTTCAAAGAGAGATAGTAGATGATTCACCTTGTCGCAGTACGCTCGTGTGACCCAGTTGTTTACATGATTCACGAAAAATGCTTGAAGAGCTCCATTCTTCTCCCTCTTGATGTACTCTAAGTAGTTTGTGTGGACAATTCCAACAACATGGTTGAATTTATCGGTCCAACGTTTGCCATGGTAATACCAGTTGAGATGTTCAGGTTCTTCAAGTATAGCAATGTCAGCATCTTTTGACGGTATAAATTGAGAAGTGTCACCAGCAGGAAAGATGCTCCGCCTATCTTTTGAGAACTACAAGAAACCAGAAAGCTCAGTTACTCTCAAGATATAATTGAAAAGCATATTGGCAGTCATAGAAACAAAGTATAGAATCCAAAATGATCAACATACCTTTCCTGGGTAAAAGGAGATTTTAAAATCAGCCTTGAAACCAATCCTTTCCTCCAACCATTTACGTATGTAACTCTCTTGTTCTTCAGGTGAACTGAAGGTAAGATTGTTTGGATAGACTAGTTCTTGATCAGATTCGCAGAGCCAAGGAACCACGAGCGTAACACTCTGTTTTGCAGATTTTGCTAAATATGCCGCTCTGAATAGGGGATTTACAGCTGTTCCGGTCATCCACGGAAGACTTGCCGTTGTAACAATGGCCACATGCCTTTTGTTTTCTGATGTTTCAGGCTTCAAAAAATCAGTCCAAAACCCACCATCATAATGATGTCCTGTGCTCTGAAGAACACTGGCAATCCTCGTATCCAAATCAACTCCATGGTTATCATTTTCAATTAAATCGGATGCTAGGGCAGATGGCAGGTGCCAAAGGTGTTGGCTCTTGCATTTGCAAAGGCTTTCTACTATTCGGTCGCACGTATCTGTAAGACAAAATAATGGACTTAGTTTCTCATGTAAGTACTAATTCGCTACAAATTCGCTGTTCTTGAACCCACTCAAAATTTCCGATGAGCTTCGTTTCTCAAACTCTTTCAACCTAGTCTTCAAAGACCTAATCGGTTCCCAATCACCAAAACTAGCTTCCCCCTCTCTCTCAGCCTCCGCGAAAAACTCCGTAAACCTAACCCTATCCCTATTACGCCGTTTCCTCATCCTACCCATCTCTAAAACTCCCTGACGCTCATCCAATTCCATCTCAGAAACAATCGCCTTCTTAATCGCCGATAGATCGATCCCAAGCTTCGCCCTAGCTGGTCCCCACCTCTCCATAACCTTACGGCTAATCTCCGGAGCCGAGTAAACCCTACGAAACTCCGAAATCTTCGGTTGAAGCTTCTTCATGATACCAATTTCACTCGCCGATGGTGATACGACGGGAAACGCAGACCTCGCCGAGTTATTGAGGAAATTCTCGATCTCTCTGTCGAAGCTCGACGCTAGATTCTTAACGGAGTTAGCTCTGTCTCGCATCAGCTGCAAATCCGCATCAGCTGAGTCCCATACCTCTCTCCACCCTTTCGACAGAAACGATAACGCGTTCGTCGAGGATAACGTCATCGAAAGAGACGAAGACGTCGATGTTCCAGTCGCCATTGACGTAGACGAAGGAGGAATTAGAGTCTCCTTAACCATGGTTTAGGGTTTTATCGTTTCGTCACGACGATTTCGTGAGTGTATGCTTAAGGTTTTTTTTTAAATCTCTATCTGTTGAGAGAATTGGGGGAAGAAGAAGAAGAAGAAGAAGAAGAAGAGAAACTGACGGCTGAGATTAATTTTGTTTATTATTCTGGAAGAGATGAACACGTGGAAAATAAACAAGTCGGACGATAGGAGCTTTTGTGAAGCTTGAGTCCCTTGACCCGTGTGACTGAGGTGGCATGAGTCTTATTCGTTGATGACATGGCGTGTTGTGAATGGTTGACGAGATTATCCGATTGTGTCGGATGTTACTTGGGAATATGCTGGAACCGAAGAATCTGGGTCCTGAAGGGGCATGGGCAAGGACAATGACATCGGCCAAAAAGAAACATAGTATTAACGGCTCAAAATGGAGGCCGTAACGAGAGTACCATTAACGGCCCAAAATAGTGGCCGACTTAGCAGAAACAAGCAACGGACGCCACGTTAAAAGCTTGTGACTGATTTTGTTAAAGAACAATTAGCAAAAAGAATTGATACAAACATAAAAAAAAAAAAAAAAATAGTTGAATCTTTATCACGATCACTATATTCATTTTTGAGAATATTGCACCCACACCCACTTTCTCAAACTCTAATAACACATACACCCACTTTCTACTACTACTATATTTT
Source organism: Camelina sativa (assembly GCF_030686135.1). NCBI lineage: Eukaryota > Viridiplantae > Streptophyta > Magnoliopsida > Brassicales > Brassicaceae > Camelina > Camelina sativa. The sequence continues at coordinate 5,175,211 of NC_141898.1, forward strand.
ACCCCTATGAAATTATATCTTGCCCTTTCAAACTCACTTCACTCACTTTTAACTCTCTTTTTTCATCTCACAATTTTTACCCACTAATTTTAAAAAATTTCCACTCTCTCTTTGGTGAAAGTTAAAAAAAAATCAAACTCTTGTTGGTCTCCTCCTTTCTTCGTTCCCCTTTTCTCAAACCCTAATTCTCCCACAGTAACGACTTCTTTTTGTTGACGAAATCGGCCTCGGCAACCTTCGAGTTCTTCTTGTTGCCGGAATAAAGCGTAGAGGAATCGTAGACACCATCTTCTTCTCAGATTGAAGTTCGTCAATTTCACCAGAGAGTATTAAAATCACGGCGGTCTCCTCCTTCTCGCAATTCCCGTTGTCGGAATCACCCCCACCATCTTCTTCTCCTTTTTAATTTGGTCAATTTCACCGGAGAGTATGAAAGCTAATCGCCGCATTACTCATTTCTTCAAACATTTCCCAGACCAACCGTCGTCGAGCAATACTCCTTCCATCTCTGCTACCGAGCAACCTTCACCTGAATGTGTTGAGGTCGATGAGCGTCTTCCTACTCGTCTATTCGCAACCGACCATTACCCAGAGGCAAGGCTCAATGTCTATTCCAGACCTGACATCCTCACTGCAATTTGCAAGGTACTTCGAGGCACATAACAGATGGAGAGGATTTTGAATTCAAGTTTGGGTTCGCTTTTTAGTCTTAAAATTAGTGAGTGTCCTATATCTTGCAAATTAGTCCACGCTCTCCTCTGTAGACAGCTTCTGTCCAAACAGAAATATGAGATGTGGACTGTGTTTGGTGGATACCCCATGAGGTTTTATTTGGTCGAGTTTGGTGGTGTTACTGGCTTGCCATGTGGCGAATACCCTGAAGATTACGATCCCGATTACGACCCTGCTTCTGCCTATGACGACGTCTGTTATTGAGATCAGTTGATTGGCGATGATCGTAAGGCCACTCTAGCTGATGTGCCACAAGATTTTCGAAGACCCAGCTATAAATGATCCAGATAGAAAGCTACGCCTAGCGCTTCTTCTCATTGTTGATGGTGTACTCATAGCCTCAAGCCAAACACATAGACCAACCTTGAAGTATGTTGACATGCTTCAAGATATTGATTCTTTCCTAGCTTTTCCTTGGGGCAGGGAGTCCTTCTTGAAGACAATATCAACCATGAGACCTGACATCAACCCCCCATCAAAACCAGTTGCTAAGAGACCTCGCCTTCAGGACAAGGTATCAAAGGTCGCTAACGCCTTAGATACATTCAATACACTGTTGCAACAGAAGACCTTCCGTTTGCACGGTTTTCCTCTATCCCTTCAACTGCTTGCATATAGGAACATCTATGGGTTACTTGACAAGATTCCAGGCTCCGGTGATAGTCCAACCTTCTTGGATTGGATTCAGTTGGCCTATCGAAGAATAATCTCCCTGTCCTCTATCCTCCTCTGTCCACGATCTTCTGTCCAAACAGACCCCCTTCCTTCATCAACGGGTCCACTCCTCTGACCACCTCTGTTACCTATCCACGGTTGACCCATTAGCTTCGCCTTTTCTTCCTCCTTAACTGGAACCCCACCATTCAAAATCATTGTATGATCAAAGAAGGAATTTGTACTACACATAACCTCCACAACATCCACTCGCCCAAACTGATCACCTATGAAATTTCCCCAAAACTCTTTATCATATGATTTCGGTGTTACTGTCATCTCACTCAATTTTACTCCATCTTCCTCCACACACTCATCAAAACTATCTTCTCCAGACACGACTTTCTCTTCAGCAGAATGAGTATTATCTTGTTCTGCGCCAGAATCATCTTCAATCAAACCATCAACAACATATCTTCTCTCTTCCTCTAATTTCCTTTCAATTTCAGCTACCCCTGCCATAAATTCCTCATCTACAGGTTTCGACTCAACAACAAATGTCTTCGACCCGGCAGTTGAAGCCTCACCAATAACATCCTCCCCAACACCGCTATTACTCATACGAGATGATAATCCACATGTCTGCTTAACACACCCATCGCCTAAAGGTTCTCTGTCTGGTACCGGCAAATCTTCCTCCGAATTAGCTCGTTTCTTAGACTCTTCAAAAGTCGCAAACAGATTTAACCCTCGATTTGTACCCAACATTATCTTGTACTGGTCAAGACCAACGTTCGTTGTCACAATAACCGGTGGAGTCTTCACTCTAGTCATGAATTCCATATACGTCAGGATTACATAACTTAATTTCGCCTTCTTCTGGACCAATCCAAATTCTTGGATAACAACATCTTCTAGTTCGCATAAACTTGTTGTAGCTTTTAGCGGAACAACCCTCGTCAGAAGTTTGTTGTCTACTTTAAGTTCCCAAATTCCATCATCAGAGCAGCCCTAATTGTCGGATATCACAACACAAAACCCAGGTTTTCCGACCTGCACAAACAAACAAAACAAGTTCAACAACCAAACCATGGTCAGAATAATCCAAAATGTTTGTCCATCTACAGAGTTTCGAATCTCGACAACCAATCCACCAGAAACCAACCTGCGCAGCCATGTGTTCCTTCTGGGGGTTGTAAAACCCGAATCGCTTCTCTCTCAGAAACAGAGAGTATAATTTTTTTTGTTTTAATATTAAGTCTCTTCTTTTCCGACAATCAGTTCTATCCATTGGATCTAGTTTACTTGTAAATATTGAATGGCCACGATTATTTACCACATCAGTAATTTTTTGTATCTCAAAATGAAGGACAATGGCAAACTTGTCTCAGTTTTATCCAAACTCAACCAAAACACTTCAAAAAATACACTACACTCAAAAAGTGGGTGTGGGTGCAAGAGAGTTTGACAAAAGTGGGTCTAGGTGTAATTCTCCCTTGATATTTTAGCTAAATATCACCATCTTAATTGTTAATTGTTGACCATATATCATGCAATAATACCACGGTCGACATGAACGCTTCGCCTGAGAGATTCTAATGGTTGGATCAATCTCCTTTAAAGCTTTGTATTAAAGAAATACAAATAGATATCTTGAATTCAAATCATGGCTAAGTTCTGATAAACATTCTAACTTTGGACTCTTCATGTATATTAGTAGTTCAAAGACCATTCCTAATTTCCTAGTTCCGAGAGAGTTTGAGTTTTTGACTTTATAGAAATTATTGACTTTAATATTGATAATAGCCTAGTTTGGACTTATCATTTGTAGCCCTTATTCTTTACAAAAGTTGGGAACTTTTTTTCCAATCAATCTCAAAGATGACATTCTTAATTTGAGTGAAGTACAAGGGGCACAATCTCAGCCAATCTCAGCTATAACAACTAATTAAATCAAATTTTCGTATTTTGGTGATATGGAATTCAGAACTAGAAACGAGATCAGTCCAGTCCACCTTGGATATAATCAACTCAAAATCAAAATCAAGTTAACAACCGAACAGGAAAAAAAAATTGTTTTATTTTTTAATCAGCATAATTTTTTTTCTTTTTTTTTATAAGAAGAATAGGATAATGTGGACGATCATGCTTACGAACGACATGAAAATTATAATTACAAAATTACTCTTAATAAAATTAATATATTTTAAACCAAATAAGGAATATTGATCATCCTATTGATTAATATATTTTACTCTTAATAAAATTAATAAAATAACTCTTAACAAAATTACTCTTAATAAAATTAATAAATTTTAAACACATAGTTGATCATCCTATTGATTAATTAATAAATTAATATATTTTAAACCAAATATTTCTCAATCAAACCAAAATATTCCTTAAAAAAATCATTGACTATGTGTTTTGATTGAGAAATGTTTTGAAATTAATTAATTAATAGGATGATAAATCATTGATTTCGTGTGTTAAGAAAAGTTTTTTTTGTAATTAATTTATCCAAATAATAATATTTTGTGTTACAAAAATCAATAATGTAATAACTGTTATTAGAAAATATTCACTAAAATTAATTATGCAATAGATTAATATATATATATATATATATATATATATATATTTTTTTTGATTTAAAAGATATTTTTAAAATTTTTTATCTAAAATTTTATTTGGTTAAGAAGATCGTACTAATTTTGTTAAGGGTAATTTTCATAATTTTAATATGTCTCGTCAGCATTCTAATCATGTTCCGTCAGTGTCCACATCATGTTACGTCATTATTTTTGACAGTTGACTATGATTAATTTAGTCAATGCTGATTTTGACATACTAATGTTCTGGTAGTTTATTTGAATTTGTTTAATGATTCAGATTGACATATACATTGTCTTAATTGTTTGGATAGGAAAATACACTTTATAAATTGTTCGGCTTGAAATTTACCATTTTTCCTTACCTAATCTGCTTCGTCATTTTTTAGTTTACTTTTTCAAAACTATTGCTTCCTTCAGAGCATGATCCTGATCCCAACCTACGTTAGTAGGAGATAGTCGCTGAGCATTTTGGAGTGCCAACTCACATACTACGATTTTACAAATCTCAAGCTCCATCATGTCCCATTATGCCCAAAAAACGATCAGTAATATTTTGGTACTTGTTAATTGTTATTGTAACAAAATAATCAACTTTCAATATGAATGGAAAGACAAACGCAAAAACATAAGAAGTTATAGAAGTGAAGAAACAAAAATCCATTAAAAATATATCATCAATGCTGCTCCAAGGCCACAACCTCAAGTCTACATTTGATAGAACAGCTCAGCCTGGACACCAAATCTATCAGCATGCGGTATTTCTGTCTCAAATTGGTGATATGTCCGGATATAGTCATCTTCTTTAGGTGGTTACACCAACAAAAGGTTTCTAAATTTACTTTTGATGTTATAATTAGATAATAAATCAATATTAAGTAGTTGAGTTTGAAATAGATTGTCAGGTTCATACTCAATATCTTAGTTCATACTTGCATGTAACTTTACAATACTTCATACTTAATTTCTTAGTCCATATACTTCATTTAATGATACTTATAACTTACTTTCCTATACTAAAAAGTCTACAATATATAGTACAACTAATGGGTCGACGAAGCTAGTAAAACTTCATGCTTAAGAATTTTCAGCCTTACAATGCACTACATAATCAGATTAGGGGATCCAAGTTGAATTGCCTAGTCACATAATCATGACCTACTTACGTGTTGCTCTTTTTCTCCTCTTTAAAGTGGCCAGGTATATTCATCAGGATCTTTTGAAGACAGATTCGTATATATATATATATATGTTCATAACTTAAACTAATTAAGATACTGTTGTTAACAGTACTATATCATTGCAAACAAAGCAAAGGTTCCTCGGTTTGAGCTTTTCGATCCCAAAGATGATTTTATTCTTTAGTCTTTATGTCATACATGTGTGGTCAATCTATAAGTCAGACACTACTGCGTCGTGTGTGGTTTAACAAGAAAATCGATTCTTCAATTAAACTACATTTCATTAAAAGGCTTAATATTGCGATGCCGTCATGCTTTTATATATTTAAGTTAACTTAAGTAAGCATGTGTGTATCCTATCACATGACATCTAATGTTAAGTAGAAAATCAGCTATATATTTGATTCTATAATTTCTATTTCTATTTATATATAGTTTTGAAATCGAAAATCATATTAATGCCGATCGATGTCTCTTATATACTAAATACTGTTATAACAAGTTCTCTTCAAAGAGTATTTTTTTGAAAGTTTGGTAATGAACAAAAATAATTACAGGACATTAGTTTTTTTCTGCTCCCAAACTGTTCTTCCCGGTGGTCGTTGGTGGATGTTCATCATGGATAGTGATAAGAACATGAGGAGAGCTATTGTCTTCTTCCTCGTTATGATCACCATCTAGAACCGGCTTTACACTTCCCCTGTGAAGTAACTGATGTTGTCCTATCTCCGCTGATAAGTTTGGATCCAGATTCTCTTTGAAGTGTGCAAGGCTAGAGAATTCTTCCACAGCCTCAGAGATCTTCTCGACGCAGTTCACGACCTCGATCAGGATTGATGCCATCGTGACTCCGGGAATGATCTCCAAAAGATCTTTCTCTGTCTCCGGATAAGAAGATTTGAGTGCAATCCTTAGGCTTTTTATTGCCTTTTTGGAGTTGTCAATGTGTGCGTTCACTGAAGCAGTGTCGTCTTTGCTCATTGTTTTAATAGATTTGGCTATGGATTTTAGTGCTTCACCAGCTTCTCTGCTCATAGTTGCTATTGGCTCTTGAATCTTACTTTTGAATTCTTCTGGTGCCTGCTTAAGTTATTAACAATTTATCGGGTATAACATTTAGTTCTTTTTCTTTTATGAATTTATTCATTGATACTCTCGTTGTTTATATATTTAAAGAACTGAACTTTTACGGAGTTTTCACACAAAAAAAAAAAAAAATTAACGTTGAATTACATAATAAATTTAAACAATCTCTATCTATTGAACTGTACAATTTATTAACATCAACTACTATAAATTACATAAAAATCTAAAAAATAAAAATTATGAACTTCCTTCATTCAACAAGACAAAAACCGACAGAATTTAAAAAAAAAAAATCTTGTTGAAAAAAAAAATATAGAGAATTAATTTCCATGGAAGAGTATATGTGTTGTTGCAAACACTAATTGTATAGGATCATTTTTGTCATTTAGAGGTTGACATTTATACGCAATTTTTGATAGTCTAAAAAGGAATAGAAGCAGACTCACATAACAAATAAATATAATTAACAACAATTTATATTCCCTAAAAATGGCGTTTTAGGTGATTCACACGAACCTTAAAATTAGAAAGAACGTAGCCATTGAGGATTTCGAAATGGAAGGCACATTGGCGAACGAGTCCTGCAATCTTCAAGTACTTTTTCCATGGGTGTCTTAACCTGAAACGACCATGCCCTGGCTCCCATCTTGCAAGATTCGCCTGCAAAAGAAAACCAGTAATTAATTAATTAGTATATATATATATATATATAAGAACGCCAATCTAGATCACAATATTACATATATATACCAAAGTATCTTCAGTGCCTTTTGATGTTAGAATGCTCTTGTATTCTCGAACGCACGAGTTTGTCTCCTGCGAAATCTTTTCCGACAGTGGAAAATATTCACCCTCGAAACCTTTTTTAGAAAATAAGCGTGTATGCATGCATAAGTTATAGATTTATAAAAATATTCATTAATTAACTAATAAAGAACGCAAAATGTTGGATATTATTTTGTCATTAAGTCACCTTCTAAGTAATTAGCGAGCTTCTTAATGTTGTTAGCAATCATCTTGTGAAGATCTTCACCAGCCCATACAGGACAAACGAAGATCGACACAAGGATGCAGATCGTTCCACCGATGAGAATAGTGAATAGCCTTTGATATGCCATAACCAATATTTCATCTGTACGGTAACCCGAAACGGCAACCATACTAAACGTGAGTATAAATATCAAGGCCCCGTAGTCATATCTCTGTTTAATCCTTGGGAAGAACCGCGAAAATGTTGCAGCTGCGCCTAGTGAGAACACTAAGATTCCAAGAATTATGGGCTCTCCTTGGTGTCCAAAGTAGCGAGCTAGGTGTACGGCACCAACCCCTAACGCTCCTGCTATCAATGTTGCAAAACCTCTGTTTAAACCCTTGGAAAGTGTTCCACCTATTAAAAAATGTTTTTAGTTAGTTGTTTTGTTATTATCAGAATGTTCAAATATTACGTTTTGTAACTGATTCGGTTTGATAGACTTACCAACAGTGAATTCGAAGACTACGACGACAGTTAGTATTGCCCACATACCCGAAACCCCAAAGCTGATATAGAGTGGTCGCACATAGTACAACAAAGATACTAATGTGAGAGCAACCCCTACTTTCATGGAGTGGATGATACGTCTTGGATCATCTTTCCCAAACTTTTGCACATTCTTTATGCGTTTGGTGACACCGTCTTTGAGCTTGCTAGAGAAATCCTTAAGCCTTTGAAAGAACCCTGCTTTCGTCTCTTGAGCATTCATATCCATCTCCATTTGAGAGTCTCAAAGAAAATGTTAAAGCAAAGCTAGTGAAATTGGCTTATATTCGTAAAACCTTTGGGATGTGTGGTGCTTATGTGGGATAGTTTTAGGCTATATTTATAGGTAGAGAAAAAAAGCTTAGTTTTGTGAATAGACATATTTTTCATAGCTGACTAAGCTTGATTTTTCTTTTCAGTTTCTTTAAAGTGATGGTGACTTTTTTAGATCTCATTAATTGATGGATGTTCATTTAACTAGGTAGAATATAGATGTACATGTTATATTACGTAGGACGAATATAAGACTGAAATTTTTTTTTTTATAATTTTTTTTTTATTTATTTACGAGCTCCAGTGTACTACACACGGTAATAGTCAGGAAAGTGAAGAAAATATTATATTAAAAAAATGAAATGGAGAAGAAAATTAAAATTAAAGGACCAAGTTGATCGAACCCACTAGACCTCAGCAGAGAAGCTCTCTAAATCAGAGGTTGAGAATGTTTTGCTTCTAACTTTACAGCAGTTGTGTGTTTGTTTGATAAACAAAGAAAATATTCAGACAACTTTATGTAGCAAAATAAATATTATTGTAGAATTGTCAAACTAAGTGCTCCCATTGTGTATTATGATGATTAGATAATAATAATTGATATATAATTAAGTAAAGATAATGATAATGATAATCATATGGCTGATAAGTGGATACTGATATAGGAAAATAACTTGTAAATTAGTTTTTTACATTGTTTTCAGCTTCTCTACCTAACACGTTTTGCTTCAAACCTTTGTATTTTTGTGGACAAAAAAAAATATATTTGGTATTAATTTAGTATTTAAACCAAAAATAAAAAATTTATATAGAGTAAGGAACATAACCACACCAAATATAATTTTGATTCTTTATTGATATTTTTTTTCTGAAAACTGATACATATTATCTATGTATCCAAAAGTTTTAGATCAAATTAGACGGAAACTAAGTAATATCAATGTTTTGGCAAAAGACATTTGCTATCTAATCTAAAGGATTCGGAAATTGATCAATTGACGAGTCAATCTCTGTAAAACCACTGATTTAATTATTAAAAAGGTGTAAGATGATTTAAGTGCAAGAACTATTCATAAACAATGGTCATCTCGTCCATTCTTTTTTTTGTTCTACCTTTAGAGTTTGTAAAAAAAAACACATCCATTTATTTTTTTTCATCTTGTTGGCACCAAATCTAAGCATTATTCCATGAATATAACATGAATGTATGATCGAGATTTCATTCTGAGTTCTGCACCAATCCGTACTTCGTATGTAATATTCTTGTTTTTTTCTTCTTCTTTCATTTTCACATCTTTAAATGTGACAAGATAACTTATCACTACAACAGAACAATTTTGTGTCGCACTATCTTTTAATTCTTCAAATATCCTGTTTTCACGTTTTAGTTTTTTTTTTTTTTTTTGGTAGGAATATATCGATTACTTAATCATAGCAAACAACTACTTAACAGTTTGTTATAGTCATAGCAAACAACTACTTAACAGTTCAGAGAGGACTAAAAACATAACAAGAGATACATGATTTGAACACAAGTTCTAATGAAGAATCATAAAATGCCAACTCTGATTTACATTTTTTTGATATGTGTCTGTATGAGTCATGAGTGTATCATATATATTAGTATCAGTTTTTAAAAACGTTGCTATGAACGTGAAATTGAAAATTGCAATGAATGTCATGAATGAACAAAAAAATACGAAATCAGTTTTTGAAAACATGAACAAGTAGCATACAATTCTTCAACATTCTAATGTATTTCGAAACCAACAAATATTTGCTCTCAAAAAAAAATTAATGGTAGAATTTTTAATTGTAAAATATTTATAGATATATTGATAACAAAATATTAAGTGAATAATATTTTCGTAGCTAGTCTGAATACAAACACAAAATATGGAATTCCATATGAAAGCTCGAGAAAATATATATATATATATATATATATATATATTTGTGACTAGTGACTAGTGACTAGTGATGTACAATATATTCCTTTGATATGTTTGCATGCTTATGAACACCTGCTGCAAACTCTCGACCACCCGTTATCAGTCATCGATTCGCAAATTACTATTTACCAAATCAGATAACTTTAAATTTATAATCGTAATTGTTAACACAGAAATGCATTTTTGCTCTGAACATGAAAACAAAAATATATTTTTGCTCAACAAAACTTTACATCTATAGCCAGTTAGCCATGCACCTTCCAATTTTGAAAGAACAATAAAAATTTCTTCTGAATTCTTAAGTATATATTACTATATATCAACAGAATTTTTTTTAAAAACAATAGAATATCTAGCTAGGAATGTGATAACGGAATTGGTGTTGCTGACTAGATATTTCTTGTAGAAGTTGTACCTCTATTGATCATTTAAGACAAAATTTCGTAGAGATTTACAAGGTTTATGTTGTTCTTTTGTAAGCGTGTTTGCTAGAATAAATATACACGAACCATTCATACAAAAATGTTTCGGTGATAAATTCCAACAAAACTTAGTGCGTGCCTAATGCCCGAAGCGAAGAGGATCAATGTGACCGGAACGTGGGTCTTCTCATGAAACGTAAGATTGGTCAGAGAAAGGACATCAAAATTCACGTCGGATTGGTCGGGAGAGACCGGCCAAAAAGGAACATTTCATCACTATATGACAATTTAGCTTAACTTCTTATTCGTTTTTTTGCAACTTGTAAAGTTGGTGTTATTTTTTTTTTGTTGTATATATAATATATATGTTTATAACTTAACATTAAGAACATTTAAATTTTCTAAGAAACCAACCCATTTTGTACCCATAATCTAGAGAAACAAATCCGAAATTTTAATCAAATACGTATATCAAGAACCGCTCGGGAATAAGTACATTTATCCATCTATAAAACAGAAGAAGACAAAAAAAAAACGACTATGTCCGAAACGAGAAATTAGGATATGGTTGACCAATATGTCTACAGCCTAATTGGGCTTTGATTCAGGCCTGATTTGAGACCCATAATATGTAATATTAAATTAGGCCTGTATAATGGTTTTTTAACGAAATTTAATTCCACCCGAAATAAATTGAAATTAATTCAAAACTATTTCAACCCAACTGAGTGAACCAGCTTAATTTTAAATAAAATCTATAGATAATATTTTTTAATGTACATTAATTTAAATTAAAAATACTGTAATTTATAGCTAATATAATCTACACCCAAATAAAAGTCATACGAAAATCAATCCAGCTATAAATTTGCATTAACGAAATAGTCGCGGACCAAACCTGAATTGTCATTATGTCCACCCTTTGTCTGAACATGATCATCATCGTAATTGACAACTGAACATGTTACACGCGTATGGCTGTCGTCGTTTGTGTGTATCCCATTCTGTTGTAGTGCCATGTTTTTCTTATAAAATATCCCAATAATACATTTTAGTGAGATGTTAGTTCAAGATATGAAATATTTGCATTGATGCTTTTTCAATTTCTGGTTAACACGTGTCATTTCTATCACAAAATTGAAAGGGACCATCAATCCAAAATATCAAATCAACCAATAAAAACAAAACAAAACAAAAAACTTTTCACAAGTTGTTGCATACTCGTTTTTTTTTCCTCCGCGATCATTCATAAATAGCCATATCACTAACTCAATTGTTCAAACCACTATATTACAAGTTAAGCAACAAAAATAACCTTGTACTTAATACTTCACATGTGTATATATATATATATATATATATATATATATATCTTTAGTTCAGTACAAAGTACAAAACAAAGATCCCAGACATGAGATTTTTGTAGTCTTATGGAACTTTCTGATGAAGAAGCTAGAGAGAGAAGATAATGATTATGACTTATGAAATGCTATACCATGTCCTTTTCTACTTTCGTTCTCTCGTGCACTTGCGGTAACCTCCTTTTCCTCCATTCCATCTCCTTAATCATTTTCTACTTGAAGAGGTTGTGAAAATTTGATTAGGAATTTTTAACTAGAGATTTGTTGGAATCAAGCTATCATTATCTACATATGTCAATACTTTTCTTTCTCTCTTATGACATGTATTTACATATTGTCGATCGCGTACGTGAAGTAGAAAATGACTTGATTTGACCATTAAGAATTAAATAATGTATAAAATTTGGATGCAGACAAGATGAAAAAACTGAAACATTTCCTGTCCACATTAGAGATGCATAGAGAGGGTCCATATATTATTAGTAATGTATTCGAGTAATAGACCTTTATTTTGAAACATGGTTTATATTAGTTAATATACCCATTTTGGTTGCTTTCTCCCCCTATACTTGTATACTAACAGTACCCCATGCAAGTTGTCAAAGGAGGTACCTCTAAATAGAAGAAATAATTTGACGTGAGAGGAAATCAATCACTATTGTAAAAGAGAAACAAAACTGTTGTAAGAAATATGTTAGGTGAGCTAGTTGAAATTTTGAGGAGCGTTACTTACATCTAATCTGATGAATCTATGCGTAGGCGCGTATCTTTTGGCCTAACTTGAGTCAATTGTAAGAATAGACTTTTCTTTTTCTCTCTCTAACATTTGACACTTTCTCCCAATTAAATTTTTATGTGTTCATTGTATTCACAAAAATGCCATTATTTCTAATTTATTTGATTCTTTTGCGAAAATGTTTATTACATCCATATCCTCATCTTCTTCTTTTATTTACGGTTGTACCACTGCCATCAATTTTCCAACAACCATGAACAACCAAATTTGAAGCTCTTAATGCTTCAACAACCCAAATTTATGAGCTTAAATAACACACAATGCTATGATAACTTCATTTTCTTCCATCTCCTCTCTATTTTAATCCAAGAAAATTTGCAAATGCGTTCATCTTGTTATATGTCGTGATTCTTGGATAGTGATTAAATTGGTGTTGGGTTTCTTCTGTGGTGACTAAAGACGACGTCCTTAGTGCTTGGCATTGCGAAACAACCACCGATAAGGTTATTTTCCGGTAGATTTCATGATTTTCCTTGATTTTTTGCGAAATTAGACTTCATTTGTTAGTCTAACCGTCATAATATCATGTAAAGTCTACTATGTGGTCAGTTTTGCAATTAAAAATTTATCGAGTTTCGAGCCCGTAGACTGGAATTTCAGTCTCCTTAATTTCATTTGAAAACAAAAAAATATGGTTCAGACTGCATTATAATATTTTCGTCGGATACTTTGTTTGCAGTCTACTAATGTGTATTTTTGCAATTGACCAAATTCTTGACTTTTTAGTTATGACTGCTCACTGCCGGACGAAGTCTTCTCACGATAATAAAAAAGTAGACTTCTATAGTGGCTCTTTTTGGAGTTGACCAAAATATAAAAGCATTGACCGTAATATTATTGATACAAAATTAATTAGTTGATTGCAAAAGAAGTCTACCAATTAAAAAATTAAAATGTTGGTCAACCCCAAAAATGACCACAGCAGACTGCAAACGAAGTCAACATTCCTGGAGACTTCGTACGTAATCTACTTGGCGAAAGTCAAACTTGGTCAATTGCAAAACTAACCACAACGAAGTTTACTTTTTCTAGTTGACGGATAGATGAAGTCTACTTGTTAGCTAGAAATCTACTACAAAGTCAATGGTTTGGTCAATTGCAAAAATAATTAATCGAAGTTAACTTGTTGAAACTTTCTAAGAAGTCTACTTTGTTCTATGTTTTTAATTACAAAACTGACCAAAAAATTAACAAAGGAAGACAACAAAAGAAGTCAACTATCCTAGTAGACTTCATCCGGTGTCTGTTTTATTAAATTTTAATTGCAAAAATAGACCACACAAAATAGACTTCAAGGAAAGTATCTTCATAGAGGCTAGTTTATGTCTACACGGTTGACATAAACATGAAGTCTTCATAATTTGAAAGCTTATTTATTGCAAATTGGTGAGTAACTTTTAAGATTTTCTTGTTGTATTCTTTGATATATGTTATGTACTTGCCTTTGTATGTTTTTGATATGATTATATATTATACATATGAAGAAATCAAGTTTTTGGTTTTTTTAAGCAGTTAGGTCATTAACTTAGACTTATTTTGGAAGTCAACGTATTGGAGTTCTTTCTGAAGTCTGTATAATTGAAAAGTCTTTAATTGAAAATATATAAAAAAAATTTTGATTTTTTATTTCGAAGATGAAACGTCAAATCAATTTAAACCTTGTAATGATTATGTCGACGATTTCTCTGGCAGACTTCTGCATGGAAAACTGAACCGTCTGCAAATCAATCAAATCAATTTAATATTTGTAATATTAGTGGATTTAAAAAGTCTAATGTATTTGTGAAGATTTTATAATGCATATAAAATGGATTTGAAAGTCGTTGATAATGTATTTTTGGTGATTGTTATGGATTTTTTTAAAGTTATTTAAAGAAAAAAAAATTATCCATAAACACCTAGACTTTTACACAGGTCTTCAATTAAAAACTGGCTAAAGCTACTACAACAACAGTATTTATAACTAATATCAAATGTGCTGACAAAAAAAAAAAAAAAAAAAAAAACTAATATCAAATGTGAATGATTGACTACTTGATATATATTACACAAATTACACTTTAAACTTTTAGCCTCTAAAGTATAATATCTTCGTATTTTGGAATAATAAGGAAAATTAAAAAATAATTTTGTTTAAACCATACTTCACTGAATTGATATTGTATAATGTACACTTTTTTGAAATTTTGTTGTCGTTGTTTAAGGGTTCACATTATAACCTTGCATTGAATCATAAAGTCGAATTATTCACAATATTGTAACATGTATAGAAAGAGATGCATGACGAGGAAGGATCAGTTCTTCATTCTCATGTCACATGAGGAGGTTTGGTGTAAGCCGTCGTCGTCATCATCATTTTTATAATTATCAAGAGGATTATTAACGTATAAGCGAAGCAATTTCCAAAGGGAATGAATTGATATTAAAAATAAAAAATACTATATTTATTATTATGAAACCATGTGATAAAAAAAAACTGTATTACAAAATAAAACTAAAAACATAATTAAAAATAAGAATACATCATACTATTAAAAAAAGAAAGTAAATATTGGAGGTATCATGGGGGAAATGTAACATCAAGGGTTAATAATGGCTGAGCTTGAAAAGAGGGAAAAGGAGGTTGCTTTGCTTTCCCCATATGAGAAGTCTTTTGCTTTTGAGATGAATGTTAAAGATTTTGACCTGAAGCAAACCGCAGAGACCGAGACAAGGAGAAAGGAAGCTGAACTAATGGAAGCATCTCTTAAGGAACTTAAGGCGAGGGAGAATGAGCTCAGGTTGCTTAATGACACCATCACAGAGAAATCAGCTGAACTGGAGAAGAAAGAAGTTTTCTTACATATACCTTGAAGCGAGAGAGAATGATACGTTAAACCAAGACAATATACGTTAAACCATAGCCAAATACATTAAAAAAAAAAAACCTTTGTTCACGTGAGTAAGTGCAGGTGCAGGTGATGCCCTGCTTGAAGAAGTCTTAGCCTAGATTTCAGCTGTTATAGGAGATACCTACAAAAAAAGAAAGGTTACATCATTCAAAAAACAGATAAGTTAAGTGAAATACAGATTGGTTAGTTAAGAAGAGGAAAGAGACATAAAAATTCCATAAACCACAGATTGAAACTCAAATTAGTGAGTTAAGAAGAGGAAAGAGAACTAAGTGACTTCACCTTGACCAATCAATATAGACGGAAGATCCTCTCATGTAACCTTACCATTCTGATTCTTCAACGAATCAAACTAAAAACACACAAAAAATCCAAAATTTTATATCGAGATCAAAACAAGCCCCTCTTAGATTGCATCTATGGAAGTTAAAAACAACGAGAAAGAGGTTAACTTTATCTACCTTGGAATTAAGACCCTGAAGCACGACTTGTGTGAGCTGACTTTGTAACCATGGGTCAGAAAAAAAAACAATCTTGTCATAAACAAAAACAATGTAGAAAACCTCCCCTCTGCAAAAATAGCATCAATGTAAGCTTTAGAAAAATCAAAACTTTGAGCTGAAACAAAGAAAACTAATGAAAAGACATAAACATCAAACCAACAAAAATTAACATCACATAAAATATTCGGTAACAAATTCCCTAAATTGAACAAATCAGATCTTAATTTGAAACATATATCAACGATTCAAAATGGATTCAACGGTTAAGAGGTAGAACTCACCACCGAGCTTGCAGCACTAAGCTCGCTCGGGAAGAGGAAGGAACTTTGACGGGAAGATAAAACCTGGAACAGCGACGGGAAGAGGAAGGAGTTTCGACGGGAATTTTGGGTCCGTAGAGAACAGCGAGGACATGGAAATAACAAGTTCTTTTTTTTTTTATATCTGTTTGCAGAACTTCGTGGATATATTGGATTTGAAACACATCTGTATTTAGATCTACTTTTCTTTTAAAGTCGAGATATATGTGAAAGAGAAGCAAGTAAAATAAAAGAAAATCTAGGGTTTTAATATCTTTGTAAGCCACAAAATATTTTATGATATATGTGGCTGAATTTTGAAGAGCAACAATATCAAAATTTTTCAGAGAAATAAAGTTTGGAAAAAGAGAGATCACAAAAAAAAACTAGGGTTTACCTACATACACAAGTATATATATCGTTAAATTATCCAGTTAGGTTAAAATCGCGTAATCTTTGGTACATATTCGGTTAGGTTCAGCTATCGGTTTGGTTAAATTGTCGGTGAAATTAAAATAATATAATATTAATAGTTGATGGCATTACAAAGTCAACCACCAATAGTCTACAGAGAAGTCTACTTAAGCAAAGCCTAAATCAAATAATTTTAACCTAATAAGCCTTTCTTCCCTTAATTTGACTAGTGTATAGATAAATTTATTTTATTTCAATGCAGTAAGTCTATGTAGTTATTATTTGATCAATAGGTTTACCAAATTATTTTTTTATAATTTTTTTAATTAAAATTTAAACTATAATTAAGGAGTAGACATATTTTCATGTCTTCCATTTGACGTCAATTTGAAATTCACCGTAAAGAAATCTATTGCAGACTTCCTCGGGTTACATCTATCATTTCGGCTTCTGTTTTTTGTTTGGTCGTAAGAGAGTCAACTGTAATTTCAGCACTTTTAGTGGTTATGTTTCTCAAATATCAAATATAGAGTCTACGTTTTTATTCAAATGCAAATAAAAGTACAAAAAATGCATACTTTGCCAATCTTTTGTTTTGTTTTGTTTCAGGCAATTATCATCATGTGTTAACTTATGCAAGACTTTGTATACGCATCCAAAAACATTTGTCACTGAATATCTAAGCCAAAATACTCAAATGTTTGATTCTAGTTACATGACATACATATGTAAAATACGAAATTTCTGAGTACCTCTAGATAAAGATACTCGCGGATATCCTATTGAAAAGGAGAAAGTGAGAATCAATCTTTATTCTATACATTGCAGCAACTCCTAGGGTCGTGAGGGATCTTGTATGTAACCCAACCCGGTCCACGGCTAGTGATGGCTGATGATGAGTGACCACTGTAAAAAGCAAATCTTTTCAACTTGTTGACGACTATTTACTAAAATTTATAGTCCGATTTTAACGTATTTACCTTTGCCACTAATGGATTGATTCCTTCTCGTCTGTTGTGTTTTGGAGTTACTATTAGCATTATATACTCCTTACACATTTTGGACTGTAATTTAAAAACTTTGAACGAGAAACTGATATTTCTATTTTAAACGCTTTACTTAATTTTACAAAACTCGTGGAAGTTTGTGCCGGCATATCTTTCATGCCATTATTTTTGACGTTAAAATGTCTTTCAAAAAAAGAAACTTGTCATTGTATAGAGAAAAAAAAATGAAAATAAGATTGATGTTTCATTTAGGTTCACAGGTAGAATGATATTTTCTTAATTACTTTTCTTTTTTTTGGGTTGCCAAAAAGGTTCTTGAGAAAAATACTGCGTCATTACTTTTTTCTTACTGTTAGGATCGATGGCTAGGGTTCTGCTACGGTGCACTGGCGGCGATCTCATCTTCCTACATTAGCATCCCTAGATTTCTCTCAGCATTTGTTTAGCTTATTTACTGTTCATTAAGCTCTTGTGGCTTCGGTATCTCGTTACTAATCTTCAGATCTAGTTATCCAACTCCCTTTAGATTCAGATCTGTGTTGGTTGTGAGGAGGCGTCTAAATTTGAGAGATAGCAGCCATGAATAGACCAAGGAAGAAGAAGGAGCCGACCCTCATGGATGAACTAAGAGAACGAAATCTGCTAAGCGAAGGTGAAGTGGTGGAAATCCCAGATCTACAGAAAAATGATTTGATAGAGGAAAATTCGATGAGCGTCATAGTTCGCTGTTTGAATCCTGTGGTTCATAAGGTTGGTGGATTAGTTAAAGCGTTGCCTGCTATTTGGGGTTTGGATGACAGAGTAAGGGGGAGAGGAGTGGGTGATAATCGGGTCCAGTTTATCTTTGAAACGGAAGGTGATCTCTATCATGTCTTATACATAGGCCCGTGGTTCGTAAATGGTTGGATAGTCTCGCTTGATCAATAGAAACCTAATCCAGGACCAGATTTTCTTAACAAAATCCTATTTTGGGTTCGTATAAGGAACATCCCCATTCATCTCTTAAAGAAGCAGGCAGTGGAGAGTATCATTGAGCCTCGGGGTAAGGTTGAAGCGGTTGAGCTTCATGCAAAAAACTCAAACTCTCTGGAGTATGTGAGAGCTAGAGCTTGGTATAAGGTAGATGAACCGCTTGAGTTTGTAAAGAATGCAAGGTTCTCAACAGGAGAAGTGGTTAAAGTGGAGATTGAATATGAAAAACTTCTTAAGGTTTGCTTCCTGTGTATGAGGCTCACCCATGATCAGTCAAACTGCCTTATGCTATTGACTCAGAAATCAACTCAAAGGAAGGGAAACAGAAAAGCTCAATCTAATGATTCTCGGAGTCTTAAGGGCAGAGGGAAAGAGGTCCATACAGTGGATAACGAGGATGTACACTCTGACCCTCCTATTAAGAAAGCGAAGGATAGACTGCAAAGGCCTGGTGGAAGGGAGCAAAGGAAACAACCTCGGGCTATCCAGGAGTGGCGCCCAAAAGGAATAACAATTCATCAGGATAGGGCTGTGGAAGGTAGTGCGAAGGGAGAAGGTGCGAAGAGCTCTGGTGAATCTATCTGTTCTCCTTCAAAGAAAAGGCGCCTGAGCAACAATGGGGAAAGAAAATCAAAAAAGGCAAAAACTGGTGATTCTCCTTCTGTCTTTGAAAGACTGGGTAACAGTGGTGAACTAGTAAAGACATCAAGTAGGGAAGGGTCATCAGGAGGTAAGAACAAGAGCTCCCCGACTGTCTTTGATAGACTAGGCTCTCAAGCGGCTAGTTCAAGTCCTAAGTCAGGAGCGTCTGCTTCGTTTTCCTCTCACTCTGCTCAAGTAGCAGCTCATTTACTGAATCATTCTGCACAAGTGGCAGCTAAGTCTCCTATTGGAGCAAGTTTGAAAGAAGGGTTGATGTTTAATTCCAACCCTTCGAAGTCAATATGAGAATATTGAGCTGGAACTGTCAGGGGGTGGGGAATACCCCTACAGTTCGACATCTAAGGGAAATACGAGGTCGGTATTTCCCTGAGATAACATTCCTCTGTGAGACCAAAAATAAAAGAGATTACTTGGAGAATGTTCTACATCATTTAGGTTATTTTGATCTACGTACGGTGGAGCCAGTTGGTAAAAGTGGGGGATTGGCTTTGATGTGGAGAGAGTCTGTCTCGGTTAAGGTTTTGCAGGCGGATAATCGAATGATAGATGCTCTTATCAACTGGCAAGGTAAAGAATTTTACTTGACTTGTGTCTACGGTGAACCAGTTCAAAGTGAGAGAGGCAAGTTATGGGAAAGACTTTCTCGTATTGGAGTAAGCAGAAGAGGCCCTTGGATGCTAACAACGGACTTTAATGAACTGGTGGATCCCTCAGAGAAGATTGGTGGACTATTAAGAAAAGATGCGACTTGTGCTGAATTCAGACAGATGCTCTCAGTCTGTGGCATGTGGGACATAAAGCACACTGGTTATCAGTTTTCTTGGTATGGGAACAGAAATGATGAATTGGTCCAATGTAGGCTCGACAGGACAGTAGCTAATCAGCTTTGGATGGAGCTATTTCCTTCGACCCAAGCAGAGTATCTCCAGAAGGTGAGTTCTGATCATAGTCCCCTAATAACGAGCCTATTGGGTGAGCAAAGAAAGAAGTGGGCTACCTTTAGGTATGATCAGCGATGGATAGCAGAGAGGGCTTTAAAGAGCTTATCTCTAACTTCTGGAGAAAGGAGGGGGTGGTTTCCCATGGCTCTATGATGAGTAGGATTGCTGCCTGTCGAAAGGAAATCTCCAGATGGAAGAGGGATAATCAGCCTAGTTCAGCAAGAAGAATCCAAGCACTTCATCATCAAATCGATCTCGCTACTAGGCAGAACCCCTTTAGTAGACAGGAGCTCCTTAAGCTTAAGAATGAGTTGAAGATAGAGTATCGCCATGAGGAGACTTATTGGAAGGATAAGAGCCGGCTGACTTGGCTTAACAATGGTGATAAAAACACGAAATTTTTTCACGCTGCAACCAAGAACAAAAGAGCCCAAAACAGGATTCAGAGGCTTGTGGACGATGAGGGTAAGGCGTGGTTTGGGGATAATGATCTGGGTAGATTGGCAGAAAACTACTTTAAACTGTTATTTACCTCTGAGGACGTGGGCCATAAGGTTACAGATAAACTGGGTGAAGGTAATAAAGTGTCTCCGGTGGAGAATGCTCAACTCTTGAAGGAAGTAACCTTAGAGGAAGTCAAGCATGCGGTCTTTGCTATGAATCCGAGTAAAAGTCCTGGACCGGATGGTATGACAGGTCACTTTTATCAGCAGAACTGGGATGTTTTGGGAGAGCACTTGTTGATGATGGTTCAAGACTTCTTCCACTCAGGCAGTTTGGATAGAGATATGAACAAGACTAATATTTGTCTGATCCCAAAGAAGATAAAGGCAGAGCGACTAACTGACTTTCGGCCAATCAGCCTTAGCAACGTAGTGTATAAAATTATTGCTAAGGTGATGGCTAATCGGCTTAAGAAGGTATTGCCTGGAGTAGTGTCTGAAACTCAGGCGGCTTTCATCAAGGGGAGATTGATCACCGACAACATTCTCGTGGCACATGAGCTTCTTCATGCTTTGGATTCACCAAATAAATGCTCTGAGGATTCCTTAGCAATCAAGACCGATATTTCTAAAGCGTTCGATAGAGTAGAATGGTCGTTTCTACAGGATGCATTGAAGTTGCTAGGTTTCTCGGAGAGATGGATAAGGTTAATCATGACCTGTGTGAGAACAGTAAACTACCAGGTGCTAATCAATGGATCCCCATTTGGGGAAATCACTCCCACCAGGGGTTTGAGACAAGGAGACCCTTTGTCTCCTTATCTATTTGTTCTGTGTTCAGAGATATTGGTTCGAATGTTGCAAGATGCGGAAAGTAGAGGCAAAATCACAGGACTCAAAGTAGCAAGGAGTGCACCCTCAGTCTCTCACCTCCTGTTCGCGGATGACAGTATATTCTATTGTAAGGAGAATGATGATGAGCTTCAACATTTGATTAGTATCTTGGATGAGTACATCATTGCATCAGGCCAGCGTATTAATTACCAAAAGTCAAGCATATACTTCGGGAGAAGAATAACTCAGGAGCGTCGAGACCTTATCAAAGCTCTAACTGGCGGGAGCTTTTGGCGGATCTAAGGTCACTATTTTACGATACCTAAAGGAGAGACTTCAGCATAAAGTCTCGGGATGGCAAACAAACTTTCTCTCTTTTGGCGGTAAAGAGATCCTCTTAAAATCGATTGCCATGGCACTGCCTACACACACAATGTCGTGCTTTAAGCTACCTAGGACAGTCAGTCAGCAACTAGCTTCTGTAATGGCTGATTTTTGGTGGAGGAACAAACAAAATTCAAAAGGCATGCACTGGCGGGCTTGGGAACACCTCAGTAAGCCCAAATCAGAGGGAGGATTGGGATTCAAGGAAATTGAAGCTTATAACATAGCTCTCCTTGGTAAACAACTATGGAGAATGTTGACAAACCCCAATTCGCTCATGGCTAGGGTTTTTAAAAGTCGATACTTCAGCAAATCCAGTCCTTTATCTGCTAAACTTGGCTCCAAACCCTCATTTGCTTGGCGCAGTATCCACGAGGCACAAGAGTTATTGAAGCAAGGAGTTAGAGCTATTATTGGAAATGGAGAGTCTGTGAATCTTTGGCAGGACCCATGGCTTGGCTCTAAACCTGCTCGGAGCTTACATAATGTATGTATCATTCCTTCCGACCTACACAAGTCAGTTTCCAAATTGATGAAGGTTAAAGATATTATGGAGGATAGCAGGCGGGCCTGGAGACAGGATTTGCTAGACACACTTTTTACTATGGAAGATAGGAACTTGATTGGGAACTTAAGGCTTGGTGGACATAACAGATCAGATAGTTATACATGGGATTATGCTAGGACAGGACAATACTCGGTAAAATCTGGATATTGGGTTCTGACTCAGGTCATCAACACTCAGAAGGGTCCTCAAGCAGTTACACAACCTAGCCTAAATCCTCTTATAAGTCAAGTCTGGAGAACAAAGGCGAGTCCTAAGGTCCAACATTTCCTTTGGAGGTGTCTCTCTAATTGTCTCTCTGTGGCAAAAAACTTATCTCATCGTCATCTCTCTAGAGATAATTCATGTGTGAGATGTCCTCATGAAGCAGAATTGACGAACCACCTTTTGTTTCAATGCACCTATGCAAGGCAGGTATGGGCACTATCCCCCATTCCAGCACCCTCTGGAGGCGAGTGGTCTAATTCTCTCTATGCTAATATGTTCTTCGTCCTGAATGTTGCTTCGCCCTACCCACAACGAGACGACTTGGATAAGGATGTTCCTTGGATACTTTGGAGGCTCTGGAAGTCTCGTAATGAACTCATCTTCAAAGGAAAGGACTTTAATCCCCAAAATACAGTAGAGAAGGCATTAGAGGATGCTGAGGAATGAGATCAAAGGAAAAAGAATGAGCATGAGAAATTGACTAGAGGGCACCCTGTACCAAAGAGGACTGAGGATGCAAAGTGGAAGCTACCTCCAAGAGAATGGGTCAAATGCAATACTGATGGAGCTTGGAGGGGAGAAGATACATTGAGTGGTACGGGGTGGGTACTTCGTAATGACACAGGGGATGTTCTTTGGATGGGAGCGCAAGCCATTCGATGTGCATATTCGGCGATGGAAGTAGAGCTAGAAGCAATGTGGGGGGCAATACACTCAATGCTCCGTCTGAACTATACAAGGGTTATATTTGAATCAGATTCTTTGGGCCTGGTTAATTTGCTAAATAGTGAGGAGATTTGGCCTGCATTTGCTCCTTTGCTCTATGACATAAAAGGTTTGTTCTCTTCCTTCCAAGACTTTAAGATTGTGTATGTCCCAAGAGTTTGTAATAGTGTGGCCGATCGAGTAGCAAGGGAATCTCTTTCTTTTGAGAACTATGATACCCATGGATTAAGCATTTTGTAGTGAAAGATAAACATAGTGTATTATAATTGGTGATTGAAAGTTAATGTTAAGCCAAAAAAAAATACGAATATTTTCAAGATGAGTATTTGCATATTGACCTTTTTTATACCAATATCCCTCCAAGGCATGAACCAGTCTCCCCAAATTAAGAAAATATTAAAAAAGCTTTCAAGATAATAATATGTATACATGGGTATAATATATATACATGTTTTAATTGATAGTGGTACGCCATACTTGGTTTTGTTGTTTTTGATTAAATCATCAATTCGTTGACGAAAAACAAATAAATCAGGAAAAAAACAAAACCAATCAACATCTACAGAAACGATAGAAGATGACGTCTGATAAATTAAACCAGATAATGTCAGATTTTTTAATAAAAATACACAAACACATACGTGTATTGATAGATAAGCTAATCATTAAATTTATATCTCTCTCTCAACAACAAAAAAAATGTCATTTTCGTAGCCTTATGTGCAATAATGATATGCTTTCTTCTTTTATTTTCTTTCTCACCAATCATATAATTAAAATTAAAATTGTAAGCGAACACGATTAAATGTAGAAATTTAAATTTACAGTGATAAGTCATAATTGCAGGGTTTTGTGGTCAAAATATGTTTTTACAACTAAAAGTTTGTTATATATAGAGAGAGAGAGAAGAACAGAGTAACCCAACCCAACCTGAAGAAGATAAACAATTAAAAGACTTTCGTTGGACTCTCTCCTTTGTTGTGTCTATCTCTCTTATGTTATATATAAAGACAGAACAAATCAACCTCTCCTTCCTCTTCTTCAACCTTCCCACGACCCTACAAAAATCTCTTTAAACACACCACAAATTTCCAAAACTCATCCCTCTCCCTCCAATTTTGGACGACCGAACACACAATTTTATTTTCTCTACCGGCCAAAAAAAAAAACACACAATTTGTGTCTTCTATTTTTCTTTTTGGCCTCTCTTCTTCTTCTTCTCGCCGTCGCCGTCACCGGAGATTAGATTACTCCGTGGTTGTTTGCGTTTTGGCCTTTCGAAATTTTCAATTTCTTTGTGATTACAAAAAAATTGAAGCAAGAAGAAGAAGAAGACGATTCAAGAAAATAAAAAAGAAATGAACAAGACGACGTTACGTTACGATCCAAGACAGATCTCGAGGCAAACGAAACCGTCAGATACACCATCGTCGTCACCTTCACGTAGTCACCGTAGACAGCCTCTACTCCAACGAAGCCTCTCTTCCCCTTCTCCTCGAGCCACTTGCGGCGGATCCACTCCCGCCGAGTTCTGCGGTGGTACCACCGCAAGTTGCGCCGCCGTTTGGTGTTGCTGTCCCTGCGGACTCGTTAACCTCCTCGTTCTCGCCATCTACAAAGTTCCTAAAGGTATCTGCCGCCGCGCTATCCGTAACCGCCGCCGTAAACAACTCGTCAAGAACGGTATCCTTCCGCCGCTTCCGACTGACGAGCGGCGGATGCAGAGGGTTTTCCAGAACTCCGAGTTCGCTATTCATCCATTGGATAGCGAAGACGTCTCCGAGGACGACGACGATGATAATTTCTTGGATCTGAAGTATATCGGAAAACCTATATCCGCGGGGTTTACGACGGAGGAGGAGGAGACCGATGAAGACGACGAGGCCGTGCTAGCGTTGGAGAAAGAGATGTGGAATAGGTTTTACGGCGCCGGGTTTTGGAGAAGTCCGTCGCAGAGGGAATCTGTTTCGTCTCCGAGAGTTTCAAAGTCTCTTTCGTCATCGCCGAGACCTTCGTTTACTGAAGTATACCGGAATAGAGACATAACGAGTAGAGGCGGCGGAGGAGCTACTACTACTACGGTCGTGGCGACGACGACAACACCGAGAGCCGTTAGGCATTTTGATTAGGGGAATGTGAGAGAGAGAGAGAGGCTTTATGAAACAAATTTGTTGTCCTTTGTTAATAGTTCGATTTGTGTGTTGAGTGTTGTTGTTTTGTGTGTCTAAGCTTCATTCTTCTGATTCTGCCTTTTGTCAAATCGTTGGTGTTGTGGTTTTTAATTTCCTCGATGGTATTGTACTGTATGATCGTCAAATGTAAATTTCGAAACTGAATCGTGTGTGATGGTGTAATTTGTCGATCTTTAGTATTTGACTAAACCACTCCAATGTTCGGATTTAATGTAGAGTTGGATTCGTTAAGACCAATTTCAAGAATACTAAAACGATAAACAAAACTATACCAGAAGCGGAAATAACAACATAAACACCGAATTGAGATGTTTTAGTTTGGTGTGTGTTATCTATCACTCCTACCACAAAAGGTATCATCAACATTGATTAGTTGATGTGGTAAATATTTAGTGACATGTAGTAAAAGAGTCAGATCTAGAGAGGGTAAAAAAGAAAAGTGGGAGTTTTATAGAGTTTATAATGGGAAGCTGTCCTTTTCATTCAAGGGGGGTTTGAGAGAGAACTTGTTTGTAGGTGTGTGAGGTAATTTATGGGGGGACCACGGAAAAAAAATCACTTGTCATTAGTGTTAAAGCATTAATTCAGGTGTTGGCTACCACTACACCCACCTCTTTCTTCTGCATCTCTCTAATTACACTTCTTTCCTATTTCCATCTCTCTGTGTTTTTTTTTTTTTTTAGTTTTATCTGCTTTGTTGTGTTTCAATTGTCTTTTTATTACACTCTCTCTCACTAATTCAGCTTTTGATGTGACCCTAGTTCATTTATTTCATCATTTGGTGAATCTCATGCAACTGTTTTTTTTCTTCTTTTTCAGATCTTTGTAAACAAAATAGATTCCTACACTTAAAAGAGAGAAAAATAAACATTCATACCAACAACAACAAGAAAAAAAACATATTTTTAAAATTAATCTGTATATATGGCTTTCTTATTTATTGAAGACTGAACAGCCAAACCATCCCCCAACCATCGATTGCTAAAATAATATATTTCATATATCCTACAAAAATCCGTAAAAATTAATCGTATTAAATGAAATCGTGCGTGTCTGGTATTGGAAGGAAATGCTGCAGGATTCAACTTATTATATAAAGATAATATTTTTATTAAGAATGTCTTGGTTGTTATTTTGTTGTTAATATAAAATTCACGAGGATTTTAAAAATGTATTATCTTTCGGCAACACTTTAGTTAATTTATACTTGGACCTTACATTTTCTTGTTATTCAAAGATCCGAATAATTTATTTCTTCAAATGAGAAGCAAAAGGTAATTCACCTAGTGGGACGGTTACGAAATTTTTTAAAAGTTGGTGACCTCGGAAGTCGGAATCTTTGTTTGTCATAGGTTTTATGTAGCTGTAATTATGTAACCCGTCCCTCTTTGGTGACCTCATTTAGCTTCCCATTCTCACTTTTTTCTTTTAACGATTTAGGTTTCAGTTTGGCAGAATGAACTAAATGAACATGAAGATAACTAAAGGGTGTAGATGTAGTAGAGATGACAACCGAATACAAACGTGATTCAAATTATGCAGCCTAAGAAGTGATCCTCTTATTAGGTCAATAATGTCAATGCGTGTATACATAGGTTGATTCATTCATTGCCAAATCGTTTAAAGCTCATAGTTCTTCACAATTAGTTAGATTAGAACATATCCCTAGGGCCTAGATTTGATTAAATGTTTTCTTGATATGGATTTCAGATCGTTCTAGTCAAAGAGTTAAGCCCGTAGATATAGTCAGGGGCCAAGGAAATAAGATAAACGAGACTCTTTGAAATAATGGGTTTTAACTTAATTCAATTGGGCCTTAAAGCTTGTCTTCTTATCAGGCGGGAACAATGAGAATTCGCGTTATCATTACAAAAGTTCGAGAAGTATTGCCAGAAGAAGCTGTCCTTGATTAGTTGATTTGGTTGGACGTAAGTGCACGTGCCAAGTTGGAGCGCGTACGAATGAGTATAAAACAGGTAAGTGGAAGGAAATTGAGGGTGGGACATTACACGATTCACGAACATAGCGTAGCAACCAAAAGATGTGTCTCTCTGTCTATTAAAAAAATATAAAAATATAAATGATGGTTGTAGTATTAGGTCATTACACCGACAGCTCCAATTCAAGCCACGTGTTCTTCCTTCTTCTTCGGCTTCTTTCTTTGCTTCACATGTCTCTCTCTCTTCTTCTTTCTTTATTTATTATGTTTGGTTGGCTTTCTTAATTTCACTTTAAATTCAAGTATCACACCACATCATTTAACTATAGAAGAAGACAGACTAATTAACTACTAACATCATTAACTATAGAAGAAGACTGACTAATTAACTACTTTCCCCTTTATTATCATCTTGTTGTATTCGCGCTGATTGTCTCAGTCCTTCGTATGTTAAGAGTTTTAAAGACTTGTAAAAAAAAATTAAAAGACCATCACTTTCACTCTGACGTATGTTACGGTTACGTATCAATACAGGCAAATTATTATAAATGTTTTGTTCTTAACTCAAATCACAATTACTTTGTTTTAGTATATATGATTTCGGGATATCGATTCTAAAGATTTTTTTATCTTGAGTAGCAAATCATCTGATATTGTAAAATACTATGACCATTCATTTGTTGCGCATGAACATCTGATTACCTAAATAACGGATCAAAAAAATTCAATAAGTTAGTTTATTCACTTGCATAAGTAGAAATTCCATCTGAAGAGTTTAATAGTACTAGTTTGTTCTGACATAGTAAGTAATATACTTCCATTTATTATAAAAAAAAATAGTTTTATCAATAAAGACAAAAAAAAAACAAAGTGGTGCTGTTTGTTTTTTCAATGATTATAGTATATAAAAAAAATATATCCGATAAAAATAATAATACTACTACTCCATAAAAAGGGTTGATTAAGAAGGAGACGTACAGTAGTAGTAATGGAAGCCGAAACCGAGCCGAGCCGGTACACAAAAAAAAGTCAGAGCTAAATATAATGAATTTTATTTTGCTTTCAGACACCGTGTGGTCCCTACCACCAGCCTGTCCGAAAACCCAAACCTGTTTTGATACACAAACAAAACACAGACCACCACCACCTAAAAGCTCTCTCACATCTTTCTCTCATCTCTTCTGTCTCTCACTCTCCACTTTCCAATCGCCGACGATTCAACTAAACGTACTAAAATTCTCACACAAACAGCTTTTTATTTCTCTCTTATCAATCACTTCTTCTAACAAGAATAATATTTCAATCGTACAGAGCACCATGGATCGTTGTATCTATGGTTGCTCCGCCATTACTCTCTTCTTCTTTTACTTCATCCTCACTGCATCCGCTCTCGAATCGGGTCACCACAACGTAACAGGGTCGGGTCAAATAAACTCGAACTCCGTCCTCGTAGCTCTCCTCGACTCTCGTTACACCGAGCTAGCCGAGTTAGTCGAGAAGGCTCTTCTCCTACAAACCTTAGAAGACGCCGTCGGTCGTCACAATATTACTATTTTTGCACCTCGCAATGAAGCGCTCGAGCGTGACCTTGACCCTGATTTTAAACGGTTCTTGCTCCAACCAGGTAACCTCAAATCTCTCCAAATGCTTCTCTTGTCGCACATTATCCCCAAACGAGTCGGGTCAAACGAATGGCCCGAGGAGAATTCGGGTCGTGTTAAACACGTCACGTTAGGGAACGACCAAGTGCTGCATTTGAGTAAACTCAAAGGAACAAACGGAGGAGGAAGGAGATTGGTGAATTCCGCTGTTATCACCCGACCCGATGATTTGACCCGACCCGACGGGTTGATCCACGGTATCGAACGGCTTTTAATCCCTCGCTCCGTTCAAGAAGATTTCAACCGACGGAGAAGTCTCCGATCAATCTCCGCCGTGTTACCCGAAGGAGCTCCTGAGATCGATCCGAGAACTAACCGTCTCAAGAAACCCGCTTCCGCCGCAGTACCCGCTGGATCTCCGCCGGTGCTTCCGATTCAATCCGCTATGGCTCCAGGTCCTTCGCTAGCTCCGGCTCCTGCTCCGGGACCAGGAGGTGCTCGCAAACACTTCAACGGCGATGCTCAGGTCAAAGATTTCATTCACACATTGTTGCATTACGGCGGATACAACGAAATGGCCGATATCCTCGTGAATCTGACGTCACTAGCGACGGAGATGGGTAGATTAGTGTCTGAAGGTTACGTACTCACCGTGTTAGCTCCCAACGACGAAGCTATGGCGAAATTGACGACGGATCAGCTTAGCGAGCCCGGAGCTCCGGAGCAAATCATGTATTACCACATTATACCGGAGTACCAGACCGAGGAGAGTATGTACAATTCGGTTAGGAGATTTGGGAAGGTTAAGTATGAAACGCTGCGTTTTCCTCACAAAGTTGGGGCTAAAGAAGCTGATGGTTCGGTTAAGTTCGGTTCAGGTGACCGGTCTGCTTATTTGTTTGATCCGGATATTTACACCGACGGTCGGATTTCGGTTCAAGGGATTGACGGTGTTTTGTTCCCGGAGGAGGAAGAAGAGTCGGTTAAGAAATCTACCGGTTCGGTTAAGAAAGTTGTTCAACAGAGAAGAGGTACGAGTTAATTCATCTCTTGTTTGATTCAATTTTGTGTATAGATTCGGTAACATTAAGTTATGTAGGTGAATTGATCTAACAATGTAGGTTCATTGAGTTTATTACAACATTTACCATATTGAGTGACTAATTAGGCTTTATACTTGTGTCATGTTAGAAAGAAACTGTTTTGGCTCAAAGTAATTAGTTTTCAAGATATTATTGGATTATTCCTATAGTCTCTGGCGAATTTGGGTTGGAGTAATTAGAATGAGAGATTTGTGAGGATTATTTCAAATAGAAGAAAGAATCAATGGAAGCTTCGTCACATTACCTAAAAGCATCTTCTCACGTATCTAAACTTCACTTATTATATTGAGTTAAATTTAATTAATCTTTTTAGCTTTTTGTTTTCCAGAAACCAATATTTTAATTAGGTGACAGGAGATTGTGATTGTGATTGATTGTGATCATGACCTAATAATTAATTAAAAGTTTCTTTATTGATGGGAAAAATTAAAACAGGGAAGTTGCTGGAAGTAGCATGTAGAATGCTTGGAGCTATTGGCAAGGACTCATATCTAAGCAGATGATGATGGTAATTCACAAACCCGGAAGAGATTTATTGAAGAAAGATCTCTCGAGTGTTATCTGTATACACATACGAAAGGTTAGTGTATTTGCGGTTAAAGTTTCACTACCGGTTAATTGCATCGTTAAAAATAAGTGAACTCATAGTTTTTTTTTTGGTGTGTTTTGTAGGTTCTTTGGAGAAACAATGAAAGATTTGGAGGAAGAGCAAACAAAAAAAAAAAAACACAAGAGAGGAGGAATAAACATCAATGTTGAAAGCATATTTCTTCAAAGGAATATGAAAGAGGGGTTTGTTGGATTTTTCTTTTTAATATAAAAAAAGTATATTTTTTGGGTGGGGTTTTGAGTTTTGGGTTATAAATACTGTAATTAGATATGTGAACTTCATTTTTTCAATTGATTTGGTGTAATGAAAAAGAATCATAAAGTGGGGAACAAAAGAAAAAAGACTTTGAGAACCCACCACCATTATTTTCTTTACTCAACTTGTGAATGGTTTTGGTAAATGGTAAGTAAAATTACACTTGACTGGGAATAATGACATCATTATATCATCAGATACAAAAATTGTACTTGTTGTTCTAAACATTTTTTAATTCTGAGTAATTTCTTAATATTTCTATGTGTCAACTGGCAAGTAAAATCATTATACTACTATTGAAAGGTATGACTTTTTTTTTCTTAATTTATAGCAAATACAATAAATAAAATGGAAGGTATATTTGGTAAGAGCGATGATGAAACATGTGTTGGAGAGAGGAGATGAGTTGGCTTATGGCTGTCTTGTAAGATATTATTATCATGAATTGAGACCCAATTACAACACAAAGCTTAAAGCTGTATGACCTATCATATTCAATCGATGACTTTTTTTGGTTTGTTACCCTTCAATCCTTTTAGTCTAAACAAGTTTATCAACAACACTAGACCATTTCAACCACTTAAACAATAATAACCTGTTTATTAATTCAGAGTCCTCGGTCTAGATATGATATCATATTACAATGGAGCGGCCACATTTTGTTTTTGGCTATATTCTCTCTTCCTTTGTTAACTAAAAACGCACCGCACTTGATAATAATGTTGAACGGTGGCAAAGAAAAATGGCCCACACACACACACACACAATAATTTCACTAGAACTGTTACTAGTCTGAGTTGTCTCCACTCGTACACCCACCATAGTTTACTATATGTAGAGTAGCGATCGGTAGGTAAGCTCTGGTTATACAAAATACATGATAATATGATATTAAAACAAATAACGCTCTGCAATATGAAGTCAAATCACGGCTAAAAAACCAATCAACGATTGCAAAACGTCTTACAAAAGTTTCTGATAATAACTAACGGGTAACTTTCTTTTTTTGAAAAATATGGTCTGCAATTACAAGTAATTTGAGAGCAAATGGACTACCAAACTTTAAAAAGCTTAGTCTGAAAACTTGTGCAGAATCTCTCCTTAATTCTTCTCTGTTTGCGAAGGAGCTGTAACATATTAAAAGACCAGGTTTACATATCCAGAGGGAAAGATTACTAGTCGATTATTACTAAATTACAAGTTAATTCGTACCTTTAGCGGCTGCTGTCTCGTCCTGTGGTGGCCTCATAGCTGGGAAGAGAATAACCTCCTGTAACAATATTTCCAATCATGAGTTTGGTAAAAACCAATTTAGATCATTCACAGAGATACATTTGGAGGTAAGAGTGTGACCTTGATGTTCTGTGAATCAGTAAAGAGCATAGTAAGTCTGTCGATTCCCAATCCCCAACCACCTGTAGGAGCCAATCCGTATTCTAAAGCATTGCAAAATGTCTCATCTAATGCCATCGCTTCATCGTCTCCAGATTGTCGGTCCTTGAGCTGATCAGCAAAACGCTGGCGCTGTACCACAGGATCGTTCAGCTCCGTGTAGGCGTTGCAGAGCTGTGTGGTCAAATTATAACATGTTAGTCAAAAAAACTCTTAAAGACAAGAAGCAATAAATCAAAAGTTTCATCAGTTTTTTCCAATTTTTTTTTACTTACTTCATGTTGGTTGATGAACAGCTCGAATCTCTCTGTCAAAACATCATTCGATCTGTGCCATTTTGCCAACGGACTCATGATCTCGGGATGGTTGATGATGAAAGTTGGGTTCACACATGTCACTTCCAGAAATTCACCAACAAGCTGCAAAATAAAATAAAAAACCCCGCGATGTTTCAAATTTAAATTTCTTATCCTACTAAATATGCTAGAAAAGCACCAGTGAGACAGAAAATTTTACTTTATCTAACAGACGAGCCGTTGTCTGAGGAGGAGAGCATTTGACATCAAACCTCGCACATGCATCAATCAGATACTTGTTAGCTTCGTCGCTAGTCAAGTCTTTTGGTATATTAAGGTTAGCCACCTTCTCTAACTCTCCTATCATCTCAATCCTCCTACAAAACAAAAATTGGGTAGATAGATTATCACCAAAGGAAAGCTCCTACAAAAAGCTTTATCCTAAAGGTTATAGTTTAATCAATGAAGATGTTGTCTCAAACCTGAACGGAGGTGTGAAGTCTATCTCGATTGGATCCTTGTCATATCCATTAGCATGATACTTGATTTTATAACCACCTGTTAATTCCTTGACCATGCCACTCACCATATCCTCAGTCATTTTCATCAGGTCATTGTAGTCTGCAAAAGCCATATAGAATTCGCAAGTGGTGAACTCCGGATTGTGTGTCAGGTCAATACCCTCGTTTCTGAATTGCTTTCCTATCTCGTAAACACGATCCAAGCCACCAACAATAAGTTGCTTAAGAAAGAGTTCAGGTGCAATACGCATGAACAGCCTCATATCTAGATCATTGTGATGTGTCACAAATGGACGAGCAGCTGCTCCACCAGCAATTCTGTTCATCATAGGTGTCTCGACCTACATAAAACTTCAGAATATCAATTGCAAGGAAGAACACTCGAACCAGTGACAAAATCAAAAAAAGCTAAAGATTTTTCTTGCGAGAAATTGAGAACCTCCAAGAATTTTCTACTATCGAGGAATCTGCGGATGTAGGAGATAATACTAGCTCTGGTCTTGAATATCTGACGAACCTCCACGTTCAACATGAGATCAAGATAACGCTGGCGATATCTTAATTCCTGACAATAAACAAAGACATCACACGCTTGCTTGGATAGAAACAGAATAATAGTCACTAGAATCGAAGACCGACAAGTCCACCACAAAAAAAAAAATAACATTCAACAGTGTAAGAGGCTATAACAATCTTTATAGGCCTTTGTAAACTTGATAATACCTGATCTTTCAGAACATATGCTTCAGGATTTCTCGTATCACCTGGAACCCAGGTTTCAGGTTTCTACATTTGAGCATAGAAGTGGAAGAGGTTAGTTTAA
Organism: Camelina sativa; assembly: GCF_030686135.1. Lineage (NCBI taxonomy): Eukaryota > Viridiplantae > Streptophyta > Magnoliopsida > Brassicales > Brassicaceae > Camelina > Camelina sativa. Next base: position 5,209,380 of record NC_141898.1, read on the forward strand.
AACAAATAAGGTGAATCTTAAGGTATTAAAACATCCCCAGAGGATTTACTCTACCTGCGCATTCACATTATCAGCCTTTCTCGGCATCATGTGAAGGCAATGGGATAGAAGGATAAATGATCGGGGGAAGATACTCAATTCTCCTCTCTTAGATTTTCCTGAAATTAGAGTATAGCGAACAGTGAATTAGGATGTCGGGATCGACTTCAAGAATGAAAATATAAAATCTCAATACATATATATAGACAGAGACTGCACAAACCTGGATATCCAGTGACTCCAACGATATCACCTCTCTTAGAATTCGAATGGAGCTTACAAAACTCAGCTTCATTCAATCCTGACTTACTAAAAGGATAAAAGGCAATAAATCTAAGTAATTCAGCATCAAGGTTTTTTTCTTCTTCTCAAAATATGGTAAACAAAGGATTTCACCTTGCATCAGCCATCACTTGGACCTTGAAATCTTCACCGTGAAGATCATAGAAGAAGAGCTTGGTAGAGGAAGATCGTTTGCTCATAATCCTCCCTATTAACGTTCAACAACCAAAGAATCTCCACTTCAATAAAAAGGGCCAGCGGCGTTTCAGAAACTTAGGCAAAAATAGCATTTAGAAGTTTAAAGACATACCGGCTAGAGAAACTTCAGCATCTTCAACATGATCCCCATTGTTCAAACTACCATACTTCTCAATGTATTCAGGAATAGACATTGACACAGCAAACTTATGAGGATATGGATTCTCCCCTTTAGCCTTCTCAGCCGCAAGATATTTCAATCTGTTCTCATGGTATTGCTGCAAAAGATACCAGAAACAACAACAAAAAAGAAAAGAACAATTGATTCCTACATTACATGTAAAAGCTGCATCGCAAAAAATAACAAGAAAATTATCAAACGGATTCATACCGTTGGATCCATCTCATCATCATCTGCTGCCACTGACCTCTGGCTCTGGGGGCTTGCCTTGGGAGGCTGCATCAATCAAAATCAAATCTCATTAACTAGCAAACTTGAAATTTCTCGATAGAGATGCTACCAAAGAAGATAATTCAATAATCTATGATAATTCCCCCCAAGAATGTTACGAATCAGAAGAGTGCTTACTTGTTTTGCCTTTTCTTCCTCCTTGCGTCTCCTCTCTTCCTCTTTCTGCTTCAATTTAAGTTCCTTCTTCAGAGCACTACAATCAAATCCGATACAATCAAATCCCGTACGAAGATTCACAAAAGTGTAAAAGAATAACATGAGACGAAAACGTACTTTTTGCTCCGAGGTTCAGAAGCATCAGCAACGGCAGGCTCAGCAGCGTTCGTGGTGGTAGAAGAAGAAGAAGAAGAATCCATGGTTAACTCAGATAACGCTTTCGTGGTTTGATCAGCCGAACCTTCCATCGTAACGGAGATTCCAAAATCCAGATGATAAAACGCTCTCTTTCCTCAGTCAGTGGAGTAAACAAGATAGAGATTGTTCTCAAGGGTTTGTGAATTTTCTCAAGTCTGATGAGGAAAGACGGCGAAGAAAAAGAGAAGAAACAAGAGACTGGTTTTAGGGTTTATTATTCTCCTTTACGCAGATCCAGCCCATTTAGCCAAGTAGGGCTTCTTCGGTTTATTCTTTAACCGACCGAACCGGTTCGTCTTAACGTAACGATTTTAATAGTATTAAAGATCTACAGATTCGGTTTTAGCCTATTAGGTTAATTTAATCTCTATAAGTTAAGAAAAAACAATTAAATGTTTCCACATTATATAGAAAGTGACAAAATATAATACCATGATCTCAAAACTTTACAAAAGACCTTGTGAAATTTTAAATTATTTGTAAATTCTATCAAAGTTCATGGCTTATATAAAATCAAATATTTAAAATAGAATAAAAGTCTATTAAAATTGAGTGAACTATCATCAAAAAACTCTTCATCTTATTATATTTATTTGGAATTATTAATAGAACTTTTACAACCGAATTGCTCATTCTTATTCATAAGGTCTAGACCGTTGTAAAATATTAGCACTAACCACAGTGAAGTGAAAACAATGGATGTTTCCTTTGTATATGCAACTTCAAAGAAACAAAATCTTTGGCTTTTTTTTACCAATGCCAGTTTTCAAGTCCTTACGCAAAGCCTGAAACCAAAGCAGCCCGAGTTGTTACGTTTCCTCTGCAGACTTGAGCTCTTACCTCCATTTAAACCACTCGGTTTGTCTCCACGATTCTCTATTGTTTGGCTAAATAGAGTTGTGGCTTGTGAGACTGTTATCCTTGGGACCTCAGAGTTTGTTGTAAGATCGATCTCGGGTGATGCAGGGGCTATTTTGTTTCCTTCTCTTGCAAAAGAACTCGATCCACTTCGCCTATAATACAACTCTTTAAGGTTAAATCATTTTTACTCGTATAAGCAAACATTTCTTTAGATTTTCATAGTTTTTACCTGTTGCTGTTGTTGTTGTTGTTATTGTGATAATGTGCAAAGGATGCTTCCTCAAGAAGTTCAGTTTTAGGATCTTGGATACAAACTTTGTTACTAGAAACAATATGAGTGCTCCCTGAATGCTGCATTGGTGATGCTTCTTCTTCTTTCCCCAAAGAGGTTGATGTATTATAATTGTTATCTGTTTTGGATTTTCTAACCATTGAAATCACTCTCTCTAGTGTCCCTAAAGCTTGCTTCACCTCTGGACTTATGCAGAAACGTGTTTTACCAACCTTGTTTTGAGTCTTCCCGGTGAAATTTTCATCATCTACCGAAGAAGAAGAAGAGGGAACACTTTTATCTTCTTCTTTTTCATCTACACAATCTTCTTCCTGGATCTCCGGAACATCTCTTTTGCTAGGTACAGATCCATTCTCGCCATGTTGAGTCTCATTTCCTTTTGCCATATATAGATCATCATCAGCTTCCAACTTGGGTTCTTTCTCATTTACTTTAGCAGTAGAATACAGAGCTTCATGTATCTGAGTGTACAATGGATCAGCTAAAACTCTCTTGTAATCATCGGATTCAGCCACCGAACCTATAGTCTGTAAACACAAGTACACACCACAACATCTCACATAAGCTAGCCAGCAACTGACAGATCAAGTTTTTATGAACTAAAAACAAACTGATAATTTACCTTCTTGAAAAGTTTGAAACCGTTGCCGAGGAGCTGCCTAGACATAAAATTAATAAGAGATGGAGGGACCAAGTCCAGCTTTATATCCACTTCTGCTATGAATCTACAAAAAGTTTAGCAATTCAGAAAAAAAAACCAAAGACATTATTTTTGGTTATCCAAAATGATATCACACTCACCTCATGTAACTCCTCTCTTGAGTCACCTTTTGTATTGCAACTCCGCCTACGAAATCAATCCTCACAGCATTCACAAATTCAGCTATACCGTTGCTCTCTACTTCAATCTAAAGATGATACTAACAGATAACAGTTTAGGATGCTGTCAAATCATTAAGAACTGGACTAGGATGCAACAAAAAAAAAATGCAAATCTAATCTTGGTTTTACCGAGTTTAATAGGATGATGACTAAACCGTCTTTAAAGTATTCGAATACGAAAAACTGCAAAATAGCTTCTCTGTCTGCGAGTGGCCACGGTGCTTTCGCCCTTTCAACCCATAAAAAACATCATCAAAGTATTCAGATTTTAGATTAGCTTTACGACTATATAACAATATGAACAAACATAGCAATTAGTGAAACAGACCTCACTAAACATATCTGTTCATCGATCCTACACTTTTGCAAGCATTTAGATTCTAAGACCCTGAATGACGGAAATGCCAATTTTGGCCACCTGAAACAACATAGAAAACAATAAGCGATCAAACTTCGCAAACAAGAGACATTTAGATGAAGATAAAAATAAAACTCTCACCATTTCTCATAGAATGATGATTCCAAGCATACACATAAACCTGCATAAACGGAGTTAGAATCAAATCCAAAACCTTTTTCTTGCGGTGCAAACCCTTAATGAAGAAAACTTACAGTCTTCGATAGTTCCATCAATGCAACCTTCAACGAGCAGTGTATGAAATGGACTTCCTTTAAGTCCTTCACGGTACATAACACGACAATCTTCATCATCATGTTTCAACTGCAAACAAGAAAACACTTTGTTACAATTCTGTTTTAAGAAGTTCAAGAACAATGATCACAAAAGCTATACAAAAACATACTTTCCAATCACCATAAGATGCATCATTGCTTGATTTAGCCAGTTCTTGATCCTTTTTTGATACACTCCTAAGCTTCTCAATTGTACTGGATAAAGCAGCTACTCTCTGATCCAATATATCCACATTACACTCTGTGAAGAAACATGTAAATAAAAACATTATAGCAAAGGAAAAATTAAGAGTATATAGCAAATCATCAACGACAACAACAAACAACAACCTTCATTGAGCTGTTTCTTGATAAGGGTTTTAAGAGTTTCGTCATTAGAGAGCTCATGAGACGACAAGGTCTCATTAAGTCTCTCTCTGTACTCAGAAACTTCTTGTTTCTTCTGCATATTTCAATTGAATCCGTAGAGACCTCCTTTCGAGAACAAATTAACACTCAAATCAAAGATCAAAGAGGATCAAAACAAAACACAGAAGATTTGTTTGATTTAAGAATCTGGAGTTTGTGGCATCAAGAAGAATCGTGTTGAAGAAGTGAGAAGAGAACACCTTTAAACGTACGGCAAACTATAAGAAAGGAAGTTTTTCTAAAGAAGTTAGACAGACAAAACCCAGCTGCTGATGCGTAACCCACGAGACGGGCAAAGAACGTGGAGTTGTGTTCACTTCTTCCCGATTAGATACGTTCTCTCAGTTTCTCGGGAATATACATCTCTGGAAAGAAAAAGTCTCATTCTCCCAATAATACGAATTTGCATTTGACTAAGTTTTTAGAGCTTATGTCAGACTTTACTTTAAGGGACCAGGTCGGTTAAGTGTTGCTGTCATGGATCTTCTGTGTCTTTTTTTAATCTTACTTTTAACAAACAAAAAATTTGATTAGTAAACAAAAACTGATCTCCAATTAATGTGCACGGTAGTATAATCATTTAGAAGATCACTTTTGAGTTTTAAAACAAAAATAAGAATGTGCATGAATGAAAGTTTCTTTTGAAACGGTGGGAGTAGATGAATGAATCCAAGTTTCGAAACGATTTCATCAAAATCAGAAAATTGAAAAAGAAACTAACTACGATTCGAATATGATCCACATGCTAAATGGAAGAAGTTGATTTGCTTCATTCACGTTTATGACTCTTTTCTATTTATCTTTTTATATTTTTCTCGTTCTATTGAGCTGCAAGTTTTCACAATCATATCCTATTGTGTAATGAACATCATCAGCCAATAAAAATACAAATATTTGTATAGTCTAATCTATATAGAGTAGAACCTCTATAAATTAATACTCTTTAAATTAATACTCGCTATAAATTAATAAATTTTTTTGGTCCCGAGTTGGACCGGTGTAAAAAATAACAAAATTCGATAAAATAATAAGATAATAATTTTTTTAAAAATCTATGTAAAAATATAGTCCCAATAATATTATAAATTAATAATGATATAAATTAAATATATATATATACATATATATATCTAATAAGATTTAGTGAAATATGACTCTATTATTGTTTGTCTATTCTTGAATTTGCATTTTAGTTAGGAACTCATATCTAATCTTTTTCATTGTATTAAAAAATTTTAATGTTGTCTTCTCAAATCGCATCCAAAAAATGAGGAGAGTTCTAGTTGCGGTATTTTTTTTTTACATGTAATTGGTTGTAAAGCTCTGCAATATGTTATTCGACTTTATCATTAACATGAAATATAATACCAACAATTTCTTTTAAACTCTAAACTTCTAACATTTATCATTTTCACCTAGATAATTAAGTAAACCATTAACATCAATCCGATTATAATAGCCAATATTATAAATTAAGAAAATTTTATAAAAATGTGAATCATAACAAAAATATTTTATTTTATAATATAAAATTTTCAAAATTATGAAAAAAATATCTTTATAAATTAATATTTTATTAATTTATCGATAAATTAAAACCTCTATAAATTAATAAAATTTTATAGTTCTGACCTTGTTAATTTAACGAGGTTTTACTGTACAATCAAAATCACATGTTGCAGGTCTCCGATTTTGTATAATATATAGCTGAAATCAAAATCACGTGGTGCAGATCTCCGGATAATAAAGAAAGGATTTTGCAATTAACACCAAAGCTTATTCGGACAGTGACATGACATATTACAGTTTTCAGATGTTTTAGACAGCAGCCATTGGTTTTCACAACGCGTAGTAAAAAGGGGAAAGAAAAAGAGTCTTACATAGTTTTGATAATACTTTCTTTTATTAACTACTGACTGCAGCAACCGCCGCCACTGTTCTGTTGGATTGGCTGACCTTTCATTTGGACTGTTCCAGGACCAGATGTCTTGTTCGCATTCGTTTGGCTTCCCATTCTGCAAATCAAATGAGCAACCATATGATCAGACTCAATTCTCCATATTACATAATCAAAAGGTGAATCAGTAAATGTCTATACACAAAGATATCAATCCTATGAAAATCTATTAACAGATACACAAGCTTAAGGCTACACGACACAACGGTATATTTGTAGTTTTCCTCTAAATTAGTCATCAAGTCTAGAAAACTGCAGTTGTATATAACACTTTAATAGTTCATATAGAACTGCAAATTCCCCTGAAAGTGATTTGATGAATAATGATGATCAACGAAAACCGTTTTGATCAGCTTCACTGAAGAATATAGGCTAACTAACTTATTGCGGAACTTATGAAAATAGATTATAGATAGTGAACATACTTCTTCTTGATCTCGCCAGCAATAGTTAAGAATGCTTGTTCGACGTTGTTAGATTCCTTAGCACTAGTCTCAAGAAAGGGAATTCCGAGCTCATCTGCTAACGCCTGTAGTGTTTTTTTGAGTAAATGAAACGTAAGAAAACCATATCACAGTTGTGTCAGGAGAAAAAGCTACTAAAAATATGCACTTTTGTAATCGCTGGAATCAGATTTTCTAACTTCTGGAGTTTGGTCAATGATCATATATACAATCATAGCCTTAGTTGTGGTATAAAAATCTCAGACGCAGTGATTGTTCATTGTTGGTTTTCAATTTGTGAAATCAGATGAGGAAAGGGAAAAGTTACAGGCAAAAGATGTTGCACAAGAAAGAAACAAAAATCATAACTGGAAATAGAGTGCAGAAAAATTTGCTGGGAACTTAACTTAGGGGTGTGAGCTTACCTTTCCAGTTTCGGTGGAAACAACTTTGCTTTCAACCATATCATTCTTGTTACCAATTAAAAGCTTGCATACACTCTCATTGGCATATCTATCGATCTCACTCAACCACTGCTTCACATTGTTGAAGCTTTCCATCTCAGTACAGTCATACACAATCTGTCACAATTATCATCAGTTAAAAGGAAGGGGGGGATTTTGAACATAAAAAATAAAATTAGTTTTTTTTTTTTTTCAGGATCTTCAATCCACTAACAAACATGTTTCAGAGGACACACACAGAGCA